>NC_092345.1:45449026-50644026 GCF_963676685.1 Mytilus edulis
AAGATGGCTGCCATGGCTAAAAATAGAACATAGGGGTAAAATGCAGTTTTTGGCTTATAACTCAAAAACCAAAGCATTTAGAGCAAATCTGACAGAGGTAATATTGTTCAACAGGTCAAGATCTATCTGCCCTGAAATTTTCAGATGAATCGGACATTTCGTTGTTGGGTTGCTTCCCCCTGAAATGGTAATTTTAAGGAAATTTTGCTGTTTTTGGTTATTATCTTGAATATTATTATAGATACAGATAAACTGTAAACAGCAATAATGTTCAGCAAAATAAGATCTACAAATAAGTCAACATGATCAAAATGGTCAGTTGACCACTTTAGGAGTTATTGCCCTTTATAGTAAATTTTTAACCATTTTTCGTAAATCTTAGTAATCTTTTAGAAAAATCTTCTCCTCTGAAACTACTGGGTCAAATTTAACAAAACTTGGCCATAATCATCATTGGGGTATCTAGTTTAAAAAATGTGTCCGGTGCCCCGCCCAACCAACCAAGATGGCCGCCATGGCTAAAAATAGAACATAGGGGTAAAATGCAGTTTTTTGGCTTATAACTCAAAAACCAAAGCATTTAGAGCAAATCTGACGCGCAGTAAAATTGTTCATCAGGTCAAGATCTATCTGCCCTGTAATTTTCAGATGAATCTGACATTCCGTTGTTGGGTTGCTGCCCCTGAAATGGTAATTTTAAGGAAATTTTGCTGTTTTTGGTTATTATCTTGAATATTATTATAGATAGAGATAAACTGTAAACAGCAATAATGTTCAGCAAAGTAAGATCTACAAATAAGTCAACATGACCAAAATGGTCAGTTGACCACTTTAGGAGTTATTGCCCTTTATAGTCAATTTTTAACCATTTTTCGTAAATCTTAGTAATCTTTTAGAAAAATCTTCTCCTCTGAAACTACTGTGCCAAATTTAACCAAACTTGGCCATAATCATCATTGTGGTATCTAGATTTAAAAATGTGTCCGGTGACCTGGCCAACCAACCAAGATGGCCGCTATGGCTAAAAATAGAACATAGGGGTAAAATGCAGTTTTTGGCTTATACATGTAACTCAAAAACCAAAGCATTTAGAGCAAATCTGACATGAATAAAATTGTTCATCAGGTCAAGATCTGTCTGCCCTGAAATTTTCAGATGAATCGGACATTCCGTTGTTGGGTTGCTGCCCCTGAAATGGTAATTTTAAGGAAATTTTGCTGTTTTTGGTTATTATCTTGAATATTATTATAGATAGAGATAAACTGTAAACAGCAATAATGTTCAGCAAAGTAAGATCTACAAACACGACAACATGACCAAAATGGTCAGTTGACCACTTTAGGAGTTATTGCCCTTTATAGTCAATTTTAACCATTTTTCGTAAATCTTAGTAATCTTTTAGAAAAATCTTCTCCTCTGAAACTACTGTGCCAAATTTAACAAAACTTAGCCATAATCATCATTGGGTATCTAGTTAAAAAAATGTGTCCGGTAACTCGGCCAACAAACCAAGATGGCCACCTTGGCTAAAAATAGAACATGGGGGTAAAATGCAGTTTTTGGCTTATAACTCAAAAACCAAAGCATTAAGAGCAAATCTGAGAGGAAGTAAAATTGTTGATCAGGTCACGATCTATCTGCCTTGAAATTTTCAGATGAATCGGATAATCGGTTGTTAGGTTGCTGCCCCTGAATTGGTAATTTTGAGGAAATTTTGCTGTTTTTTTGTTATTATCTTGAATATTATTATAGATAGAGATAAACTGTAAACAGCAATAATGTACAGCAAAGTAAGAACTAAAAATAAGTCAGTCTGACCAAAATAGTCAATTGACCCCCTAAGGAGTTATTGCCCTTCATAGTCAATTTTTAACAATTTTCTTAAAATTTGAAGATTTTCAATAACATTTCCCACAGAAAGTACTGTTATAGATAGAGATAATTGTAAGCAGCAAGAATGTTTAGTAAAGTAAGATCTACAAACACATCACCATCACCAAAACACAATTTTGTCATGAATCCATCTGTGTCCATTGTTTAATATTCACATGGACCAAGGTGAGCGACACAGGCTCTTTAGAGCCTCTAGTTTATAAATATGATATATGTAAAGACATTTTGTAGGTTGATGGAGTCAACAGATGGCGAAAACCAACCAATGGAAATGGATATCAGCAAGGTCAAAGCTGAAATAGATGAAGAAATTGACACATACTACTTTGAATCTGATCATGTAGCATTGAAAGGGAATGCAGACTATCATGCCATGCTGAGAACTATAGCACTGTTAGAAGCTCAGAGAATTCAGGCAATATCTGATTTAGATAGACTTTATAAATGTCGAGATGATGCATTGGAAGATCCTATTGGCTTTGTTGACAAATTACAAAGAGGGGAAGACTTAAACTTACCAAAACAACAGAGAATTGCAGAATTACCAATGATAAATTGGGAAAAGTACACCAGTACTGTTGACTTTACATCGCTAGGAATCCCGAAACATCTGACAAGGTTAAAAAAACAGCTTGTTAATGGTGCAGGTAGGCAGACCACAAACTAAGGATTATTTTGGATTAATTTATTTTTGTGTGTACCAATTCAACGGCAAATTTTTAGAATGAAAAAACATTGTATTTTGGAGTTTATTCCATTTTTGAATTTTACCAATTCTGCATACAAGCCTATAGAAAATTTGTGGTATACCATAACCAACAAAATCCGCTAAAATTAGTATCCCCCAAATTATAATAAATTCACAGTATGAGATCCATTTTCAACTTACATGTTAACAGGTGACATGCAGTTGTTTACATCCTTGTCATACCACATCTTCTTAAAATTTATATCTATTGTTATCTTTACTTATGCATTCTTCAATATGTTCAGTAGAGACCAAAAGACAACCATTTAACAACTAAATGTCACTGTAGCCTTCAACAGTGAGCAAAATCCAAATCCAGTTTTGATTGAATAAAAATGGTACAAAAATAACCAGGTACCCATTAAACAGGAGACTGCAAACCAACAACACAAAAATACCAGAAAATACATCTATCATGTCTATTCTAGATAACATATGGAGATTTGATAGGATTGCCAATGAGACAGCTATCCAGTATTGACCAGAAAAAGATGGGGATTTTAACAACTATACCTCATTTTACAGCCTTCAACAGTGAGCAAAATTGTAAAAGATTTTATAACTTCTGATCATAACACATAAAAAATGTTTTTCAGAGCTCAACCCTAGGCCTCCTTCTAACATAATCAGGAATATAGAATTATTTAATTTTCATTTTCTACAGAAAATGAACAGAAACCGATCAATGCTAACTTTCAATCATTTGATGGTCAATCAAGTTTAGTGAGGGGTCGTATCAAAGAGGAGGGTAAATCAGCCACATTTAACCAGCTGTGGTCTATAGAAGAACAGAAAAGGTACTATGAATTTTCATAACTTTTTTAAACCTACAAAAGCATAAAGAATTAAGTAAACCTTGAAAAACTCAAGGTACGGTGAACAGATCAAATACATGTAGGTGTTATTAGTAAATATAAACTGATGAAAATATATATATATAAAATGCATAGCTACTCATAACTGATAATTATGTTCCTATTATTGGTGTATTCTTGTTTTTATGTAGGGGCATTATGTTTTTATACGCCCGGGACGGGACGTATTATGGTATACCGTTGTCCGTCCGTCCGTCTGTCCGTCCGTCGTCCTCACTTTGGACAATAACTCAAAAACACCTTCACCAATTTCCATGAAACTTAAGTGAATTGTTTATATCTATTGACGTAAGCTCCCTTTCGTTTTTTTTTAATTTCAGATTTTAAGTTTTGGATTTATGGGGCTTTATTCATAAAACAAAGGGTGATTTTTAACACTTCGAACAATAACTCAAAAAGGCTTTCACCAATGTCCATGAAACTTTGGTGAATTGTTTATATCTATTGATGTAAGCTCCCTTTCGTTTTCTTTTAATTTCAGATTTTAAGTTTTGGATTTATGGGGCTTTATTCATAAAAAAGGGGGGATTTTCAACACTTCGGACAATAACTCAAAAATGCTTTAACCAATGTCCATGAAACTTTGGTGAATTGTTTATATCTATTGATGTAAGCTCCCTTTCGTTTTTTTTTAATTTCAGATTTTAAGTTTTGGATTTATGGGGCTTTATTCATAAAAAAAGGGTGATTGTTTAACACTTCGGACAATAACTCAAAAAGGCTTTCACCAATGTCCATGAAACTTTGGTGAATTGTTTATATCTATTGATGTAAGCTCCCTTTCAATTTTTATAAATTTCAGATTTTAAGTTTTGGATTTATGGGGCTTTATTCATAAAACAAAGGGTGATTTTTAACACTTCGGACAATAACTCAAAAAGGCTTTCACCAATGTCCATGAAACTTTGGTGAATTGTTTATATCTATTGATGTAAGCTCCCTTTCAATTTTTTTAAATTTCAGATTTTAAGTTTTGGATTTATGGGGCTTTATTCATGAAAAAAGGGTGATTTTTAACACTTCGGACAATAACTCAAAAAGGCATTCACCAATGTCCATGAAACTTTGGTGAATTGTTTATATCTATTGATGTAAGCTCCCTTTCAATTTTTATAAATTTCAGATTTTAAGTTTTGGATTTATGGGGCTTTATTCATAAAACAAAGGGTGATTTTTAACACTTCGGACAATAACTCAAAAAGGCTTTCACCAATGTCCATGAAACTTTGGTGAATTGTTTATATCTATTGATGTAAGCTCCCTTTCAATTTTTTTTAAATTTCAGATTTTAAGTTTTGGATTTATGGGGCTTTATTCATGAAAAAAGGGTGATTTTTAACACTTCGGACAATAACTCAAAAAGGCATTCACCAATGTCCATGAAACTTTGGTGAATTGTTTATATCTATTGATGTAAGCTCCCTTTCAATTTTTATAAATTTCAGATTTTACATTTCCGTGTTATGAATTTTTATGCTTAAAAAAGGGGGGATTTTTCAAATTTTGGGACAATAACTAACACTTTCACAAAATTTTATGTATGGATGAAAAATTAAAGACAACAAACTTAGTTAAATTTGAGGTAGCCTTAATAGTGCCAATTTTTTTGTGCATTTTTATTTATTATTTGGGGGGGGGGGGGGGGGGTTATTTGACAGGGCTCACACTATTTCTAGTTGATCATATAAATTCATTTAAAGCATAAAAGACAAGTTAAAAGAGCAACGGGCGTATCATGCGCTAAAGCGCAGCCCTTTATTCAGTCTATGTGTTTGTTCATCCGTCCATCTGTCTCTCTTCAGGTTTAAGTTTTCGGTCAATGTAGTTTTTGATGAAGTGGAAGTCCAATCAACATGAAACTTAGTACAATGTTCCCTTCGATATGATCTTTCTTATTTTAATGCCGAATTTCACAATCCACTGAACATAGATAATGATAGTGCGAGTTGGGCATCTGTGTACTGTAGAATCATTCTTGTTATTGATGCATCCTACTCTTTAGGTTAGAAGATTTGCTAATAACCTACCCTCCAGAAGATGTAGAGGCGAAAAGATGGCAGAAGATTGCCACAGCTATAGGAAACAGAACACCCCAACAAGTAACTTACTTTAGTATTTTTTTCCCCAAAGTCTACATAACACAGTAAACAAAACAAAAGACAAAAAGGTAATGGCACAAAAACTAACAAGAAGAAAAAATAAGCGATGCAACGCGACACAACATATTGTACAAATCATTTCGACACACGTTACCCTGGTGCTATCCAAAAATCCTGGGGAGAACACTGAGTAAGAATTATCTCTAAAATTAAATTCAGTTTAACAGCTGGTATATTCAAAGTTGACCACTGTTACATTCATTTGAATGGTGCATGTTATTGATTTTCGTATGTTCAGGATTCAGGAAATAAAACTTCAAAATAAGCTATAAACATGATAAAAGCCAGTATGATCAACAATTTTTGAAATATTTGTCTGATAAACTCTGTATGTTTTGTGATAAAAGGATTTTAATACATGTTAGATAATCACGTTTGTATTGGAATTATTGAAGACCATAGTATTTGAACTCATAAATTCTGTGTTATAGATAGGAAAAAGTAGATAAAACTGCAACTCAATATATTGACAGGAAATGAGTAAATATATCAAATACAGATTTTTTTTCTAATAAAAAGACTTATACCTCCCAAAATTTTGACTGATAATCAAGATAGTTTGAAGTAACAGTCATCAATAGGGTAATGCATCAATCAGCACTCGCTCTCTACAGCGAAAGGATTTATACAGTGGTTTATTAAAAAATAATCATGTGATATTTCAAATACCAGTTATCTCTACATTATAGAAAGACAGCTAGGTTTGCTGTACATATAAACGATATTGTTATGTCACTTATGAAAAATATTGTGTAAGCTTATATTGATTTTAAGATATGTATACTGAAATGTTGCTTTTGTTTTATTTCTGTCAGGTGGCTAGTCGTGTACAGAAGTATTTTATAAAATTAGCAAAGGCTGGTCTGCCAATACCTGGCAGGATGCCTAATGTTGGCAATTTAGGTATTAAAAAGGTAAGTAATTATTAATATGTTTAATGGATATATGTATACAAATGTATCATCAAGATAATAGTTCTTGGTTGTAAGGGTATTTTGAAAGTCCCTTCATCATTTTCATAACCTCCCACATACATTTTAATGGATTAGCCCTTTAGCAATTATAAGATTTTTAATGCACTCAATATCAATGTCATTTTTTGTGGAATTAGAAACAGTCTGAGTGACCTGGAATTCTGAGTGTCTTGGAAACTCATTCTTAGCACAGTGCATGGACATCTGTTTATTTGTCAAATACTATTTTATCAGTCAGGGGACTTACTTAAGCAAGTGATTTTCTAAATCACTGATTCAAGTAACATTATTTCCATAAAGGTTGGACGTTAGAGTTGTCTTTCTTTAATAATCACCTGTTTAAGTAGTACAAATAAATCACTAGAAGACGTGATTTAATTTTAATGTAGCTTTAAATATAGAATACTAATGATCCAGGGTCTAATTATGTTTCTAAACTTATCAGAACCAACATCTGTGTTGTCTATGATGACCAGGTCATTTCAGGTGATGACCTTGTACTGAATCTAGGATAATGACATAAAAATCACTTGTTTACGTATCAGACCTCAATTTCCTTCCCAAAAATCACTTCTTTAAGTATCATTTTGTTAATAACCCACACTAATTTCAACAACCCCGAACAGTGAAATTTTTATGGCGAACAGTAGAATTTTATTACATAATCTGAAAGATGAAACCTTGAACTTCACAGGAAAAATACTCCCACTGTTGTGAAAAATCTTTTAAGAAAGTATCAGCTCATTATGTAAAGCCATTATTATAGCATTTTTTCAACTAAAATGGAATTTTTATCTAAATGATAGCATCAAAGGCATGAACCCTGCTACTTAAAAGAGACAAAAAGTTCATATTTTTTTAATTTTACTAATTAAAAGATATTATCTAAACCTATGTGTTTAAAATTTTGAAAAAACTACAAAATCCAAATTTGTGATAAAACCTCGAATTTGCTACTCAAATAAGTGATTTAAAAATCACTTATTTCAGTAAGTCCCCTGACTGTTTATGCCTGATTTTGCTGTTCACTGAATATGGAGATGTGAGTTCGAGCTAGGAAAGGTGTGAATAGTCTTAATGAAATCCCCCAACAAATATATGAAATATTTTCTATACAGGCTTGCAGTTGACTTTTTTTTCTTCAAATTTCTCAAGAACAATAGTATTTTACTCAGATTGTAGATTTGAAATAAGAAATCATGTTTTGTTAACATTAACTGATTAGAAAAAAGCTTGTGATAAGATGTAAGATATTTATCAATGAAACAGCAACCCAAATGATGCAAAAAGAAGACGTCTTGAGGTCAACATTTAGTCTAGATCTTCTACAATAGACATTTATACAATAGTACATGTTTTTAATCACCTATATATAGCTAGAGTCTGGAAAAGTAAAAGACTATAAAAAATCTTTCATCAATACCAAATTGTAAATTCTTCAAAAGAAAATAGTCAGGATCATTGCAGACACATCATCAATATTGATGTGTTTTATTCATTTATTTTCAGCAAGGTCACAGACATCACAAGTACCACAAGTTTTATTATCAACCATCAACATTTCTCCAATCCCATCAGCCACCAGTATACATGTCTGATGATGACGAATCACAAAGCTTCCATAGTTTTGGTAGAGACAATGAAGATTCTCAAGGGAGCATGCCAGAAGAATATGAATATATATCAGTATGCATAAGTGAAGAATAAATATATATAGATATACAAGAAGATGTGGTATGAGTGCCAATGAGACAACTCTCTACTGTCTTCAACACACAGCCTTGGCTCAAACTGAACAACAAGCTATAAAGGCCCCCAAAAATTACTATTGTGAAACCATTCAAACGAGAAAATCAATGGTCTAATCCATATAAAAAACGAGAAACACTTATGAACCACATCAAATGACAACTACTTAACATCAAATTCCTATATATATTTATATACACTGGGTCAAAAATTAAGGCATAATATGTCCATTATGAAATATGTTTTCATTATAGTGTCCCTACCTACCATATTTTGTTATAGAGGGGAGACATATATATAGGGATCCTAAATGGTGGTACCATTGTTGACCTCAACATTTAGGTTGAGTTTGTGGTTGAAGTCTCATATTCTTTTACTCATCAATGACTGTCATATCTTCATGGAATTCTACAAACTTCAACAAGATTTATTATGATGAAAAGACAATTGAGAGCAAGATTTTTTTTTAAAATTTTCCCTTTCCTGCGATTATCTGCTAATAGGGCAGTCAACATTCACTTTATTAACTGACCCAGTAAACTTCTATACCAGAACATCAAATAAAAAAATTATGGCAAAACATTTTCATATTCACTACCCTTATCTCAATTCTAATCCAAGCGAAAGTAAATGCCTTTACTGGTAAATCATACATTTAGAAATTGTCTGTACTTACATAAACTATTTCAGATCTTTCAATTATAAAACTGATACAATAAAGGTTAAGCCTAAATCAAAATGAACATTAAAAACTATTGTACATTAAAATTCTATTTTGTATTTTATAGGATGATGAATCTATACCAGTAGAACTACGAGATAGTGAGGACTATGAAGAGTTGATGAAACTGAAAAGATTAAGGAAACAGAAACTTCAGACTTTACAATGTTTTCATGAAGGGTTTAAAGTATGTATACTTTTACCATTTAGGCCAGGATTTTAAATTTGTTGGTTTACGGATCCGCCAACCCGATTTTGCAGATTTGCAGAAAAAAAAAATTGACTTTTCATACTTTTTTATTTCCGCTGACCCCAAAAAAAACATTATCTCTAAAAAATAAATAAAATATCATATATTTTTTTTTAAAATGAAATGCATTAAACACTAACGGAATTGATGTTTGTTTCTTTTGTGAAAACTGAAACTTCCAATTTACGTATCTTAACAATAGACAAATCAATAATAACTGACCTTGAAATGTCGTTTGCACAAATAATTTTGCGGAACGAAACCTGTGTTTAAAACCCATCACACATTTAGTTCGTTTCCCTTATTTGTCATCATTCCATAAAATAGAAAATGGAAAATGAACTTGTCCAACCGTTGAAGACATCAAGTAAAAGAACTTAATTTAAATAAATCCTTTGGAATTTCCTTCAGACTTGTGTCATTGTTAATTAAAAAAAATCGTCCTTTTAGATATAAAAAATGGGAATGCATATGACAGAACCCGATATCCTTGTTTTTTTGCAGTGGACGAGTCTATTACTTTTTTGACATGTGGGACTTATTTTCGTATGATGTTTTTGCATTTTTTTTCTTTATTAGTTTTCGTGTTTGAAGATCTTTTATCACCAAGTTTCCTGAAATTTGTTTAAGGCTACGTTTGTGAAACATACCTGTCAACTGACCCGTATTCTGCGGGTATGACCCGAGATTTTCACAATTCTGAGGGATCACCTGGGACACCCGCCAGGTCACTGTATAACCCGGGAATTCGGAAAATGACCCGTTTTCACCAGGATTTCTAAGCCTTAAGATTGATTTCATAAGTGATTTTCCTTTGAAATACCTGCAAATTCGTAACTCTTCCATCAACAAAAGTTCAGCTAGCTGTGTAAACTGTCAAATTTAGTGACCCATTAAGTGCATGGCTTCACTTGACAGCTTTGGTGTTAAACACACTGTTAATTAACACCAATTACCTTAGCTTTAGGTCGTAAATAATTTTATGTCAATAAATACGTTACCATCATAAATTCTGAGTGCATCCATCTGCGCAAGTCTGACAGGCGGAAAACCCCAAAATAAAAATATCATCCAATGAGAAGAGGGATGACCAGTGCCCGTATAACCATGCCTTTATATCATCCATTTAATTTCCGCCTGCGCATCAAGACACACGTATTTTTGTATTAGTACATAACTTACAGAGAAGACTGAAGTTTTTTGTTTTTTCTATATTGAATATCGTAGGTATCCCCATACCATTATTTATTTGACATTTTTTGTTATTATATTGTTGTTATAAGTGTTTAACTTCATACTTATTTAATTATGGAGTTTAATGCTCCCAGTCCTTACGAGGCCATTACAGGTAATGATGTTTTCTTAGACGGTTCATTACCCTTTCCTGTGACCGTAACAGCGGTAGGGCAGGGAACCCCTCCTATTAGTAGTCAACTAACCGACGTTTTTACTTCGGTGACTACTAAGACCGGTCAACAGACCCTGCATGCAGGTTCTGTTGGTTATGATGGAGGTCTCCCTACCACTGCTCCGGTTACACACACTTTTTCTAGGCCAGTTGACACCACAGGGTCCATTTCATCTTACCCTGGTATCTCTATGGGTTTGAACTTACCTGGTTCTAGAGCACCAGCGTCCTATTGTGGCTTAACTTTACCGGCTTCGGCTAGTAATGCCATGTCATGGTCTAGACCTCCTTGGTCTCAGGGTTATCCTTATTCAGGCTTTTCTGGTCAGGGTTTTCATGGTCAAGGGTTTCCTGGTCAAGGTTTTCCTAATCAGGTTTTTCCTAGTCAGCCCTTTCCAGGTTTCTGGCCTTATTGTGGACCAACACCAGTTATTGTTCCACAGAGTACTACTCCTAATCTATCAGTTCCTGCTCCTCCTGTAGCAGTGTCTAGTAGGGGTAGTAGTATATCTGTACCTGCTGCTCTGCCTACCTCTTCTGTTGGGCATCAGTCTAATCAGGTAGCTAACTCTGGCCCCTCCTTAGATGGGTTCAAGAGTATTTTGGATGATTTTCGTCAATCTATTTCTTCGGAATTGACTTCCTTCTCCAATCGCCTGTGTACACTAGAGAACATTGCCAATAATTCAAGTTCTCCAGTGATTTCACTCCGTCCAGATCATGACATTGGAAGTGACCTGGAAGACAGTGATGAGGAGGAACGTTTTTCAGTTGCCCCAGGCAGCCAAGACGAAGGGTTTACTTCGGATGAAGATGACAACTCAGTTCAGGTTTCTCAGATTGTTTCGCAACCTTCTGTTCCTGTGTCTTTATCTTCATCTGTAATTGGTCAGTCTTCTACCAATTCTGGTAAAGAACCAGAGACTGAAGATGCCCCTTCCTCCTTGAAGGATCTCAGAGATTCTGTTTATACTATCATGAGAGATGTCAACAAGGTGCCTTTTCAGTCACCTCCCAGACCCAAGAAACTAACCTCCACTTTTGAGGCTTCATGTGGTCTGCCTGTAGATGATAATAAATCTCATAGTAGTTTTCCACAGTCTAATCATATGTCCAACTCTTTGCAGATCATTAATGATGGGATTGTGTCTAATGAGTCCCAATTTTCCCAGGTTAGTGGTTTCGGTCTAGCCTCATTCTCTGAGCAGTTCCGCTCTAAGGATTATGAAATTTTTGACTCTACTTTGGGCAAACTAGTACCCAAATGTGACAAAGTGTTATCATCTACTATTTCTTCTAAACCCGCCGATGGACTGCGTCTTACTCAGTCTGTTTGGTCTAAAACAGAGAATCTTCTTAGAAACGCTTCTCATGTTCTAGGCACTGCTGAACATTTCTTATCAGCAGTTGCCCCAGTTCTTAAAGACTCTTCTCTTCCACCAGAGGTCAAACCTTTCCTATTACAGGTAGACAAGGCTTTGGGTGCCTCCCAATTGCTGATTATGGGCTCCATCGCCAACTGCACCTTATCCAAAAGATCTGAAATTTTGGAGAAGGCAAAGGTGTCAGATAATCTTAAGGATGCTTTAATCAAGTCTCCTTTGGATGAGAAGATATTTGGGTTACCACTTGATGAGGTACAGAAACATCTCAATCAAACTCCAGTCCCAGTGAAGGTAAATGTATCTGTTTCGGGAAATAATTCTAAGCGAGGTAGTTGTTCCTCTGCTGGAGGCTCATCTTATAATTCTCAGGAGAAGAGGAGGAAAATCACTAATGATGGAGGTAATAAACCTAAGAAATCTTCAATCCCTAGGTCTAAACCTAACAGTTTTAAGAGAGGTGGCAAGAGGGCCAATCCCTCTTCCTAGGAAGTTGCCCCCTCGTACGTTACTGTCAGAACCCAATCCAGAGATGTACTACAAAACTCCTCTTTCTCAATTACCAGTAGGGGGGAGGTTAACTCATTTTCTAAAAAAATGGATAAGTACTACCTCAGATTGTTGGGTTCTGTCAGTAATTCGAGGGGGATTGACTCTTCAATTCAAAGAACAACCACCTCTTTCACCTGTTCCTATCCCACTGTCCAATACTCAAGATCCACAGAAATTTCTTCTTCTGTCAACAGAAGTAGAGACTCTTTTGACAAAGAGGGCAGTGGAGGAAGTCCCTGTATCTTCAATAGATCCAGGTTTCTATTCTCGTCTCTTCCTTGTATCGAAGAAGACCGGAGGAATGAGACCGGTCATCGACTTGTCTATCCTCAACTCTTATATGATTATTCCCCATTTCAAAATGGAGACCAATCGTTCAATAAGAGCTTCTATTCTTCCAGGTATGTGGACAACATCCCTGGACCTGACGGACGCCTATTTTCATGTCCCAGTTTGCCATTCATACCGCAAATTCCTTCGGTTTGTTTGGAACAAAAGGGTTTACCAGTTCAGGGCTCTCCCTTTTGGTCTGTCAACTGCACCACTAGCTTTCACCAAACTTATGCAGGTAGCAATTGCTCACCTTCATTCACAGGCTATTCAGATTCATTCTTACCTGGACGACTCACTGATCAAGGAACTTTCTCCCGAGAAACTCTATCTCAATACAGATGTAGTCATCAGATTGCTGCTCTCTCTGGGGTTTCTCATTTCTTGGAAAAAGTCGGACCTCATTCCGTCTCAGGACTTTATTTTCCTAGGCGAACATTACCTTACTCATCAGTGCATAGTTCGACCTCCTCAGGAAAAGTTTCAGAATCTTTGTTCAAAAATTCATCTGTTTCTATCTCAAAAAACAGTCACTGCTCGCCAGTTTTCACAATTGCTAGGTCTCTTAAATTCTCTAGCCGATGTTGTTCCACTTGGTCGCCTTCACATTCGACCTCTTCAATTTTATCTACACCAACATTGGCTCCCAGCTACACAGAATTGGGAGTTTCCAGTTCCAATCATTCATCAGGATTTGTGTCCTCATTTGGTTTGGTGGACTTCTCAAGCAAACGTTTTGAGAGGCCAACTTCTGTCCTCTCCAGTCCCAAATCAGACTCTGTTCACAGATGCCTCCAACCTTGGTTGGGGAGCTTATCTGGAAGGTCTTTCAGTGTCAGGAGTGTGGACTCCAGATCTTTTGAAGGAACACATCAACATACTAGAAATGAAGGCAGTGCTTCTTGCCCTGTCTCATTTTCAGTCCCTACTGCAGAACAAATCTCTGGTTCTAGCAACGGACAACACCACTGTGGTGGCTTATTTGCGAAACCAAGGGGGAACTCATTGTTACGAGCTGTATCTTTTAGCAAGAGAAATCCTTCTTCTTTGCAATCAACTTCATCTACAGATTGTAGTTCGTCATGTCCCAGGGAAACTCAATGTGTTAGCAGATGCTCTGTCAAGAACACTTACTCCAGTCAATACAGAGTGGGAACTTCTACAATCAGTATTTCAGGCAATAACACTTCAGTGGGGGTCTCCCCATGTAGACCTGTTTGCAACGAGCCTCAATTACAAAATTCAAGTGATCATGTCTCCTGTACCAGATCCGAAAGCTTACGCAGTGGACTGCATGAGTGTTCCTTGGGACGGGATGTTCGCTTATGCTTTCCCACCGTTCAGATTTCTGTCACAAGTTCTTCGGAAGATCTCAGCAGAGCAAGGGTTGATCATTCTTATTGCTCCAGCTTGGCCCAAACAAGCCTGGTTTCCAGATCTTCTTCATCTATCCTGTGCTCGTCCACTGGTTCTACCAGTACGACACAATCTTTTGTCCCAGTTCAAGGGCAAGATACTTCATCCCAATCCAGAGAAGCTACATCTGTTCGCGTGGCTTCTCTCAGGGATAGCTTCAAGGAGAGAGGTTTTTCTGAATGCGCAGCCAGACATCTCTCCAGGGCAGTCAGAGATTCCACTAACATCGTCTATGATGCCAAGTGGACTATCTTCAGTAGTTGGTGTAGTGGGAAGGAAATTGATCCTTTCCAAATTTCTGTACAACAACTAGCAGACTTTCTGATCCACCTTTTTGAAGAGAAAGGATTATCTTCCTCTACTATTAAAGGCTATAGATCAGCTATTTCTAGGACAATTCTACTGTCTGGAGGTCCAGACTTTGGTAATGATGAATTCATTTCTCTTTTAGTTAAGAATTTCACTCTTGAACGCCCTAGACAGAGAGTTTTAATCCCGTCTTGGAATTTGAGTCTTGTTTTATCAGCTTTAAAAAACCATCCTTTTGAACCTGCCTAAAAGGTTGAAATCAAGTTTTTGTCGTATAAGTGTTGTTTCCTTCTTGCCTTAGCTTCTGGTAGAAGAAGAAGTGAAATTCATGCTTTTTCCACTGCTGACTACTGCCTTCGTTTTAATAGGGATAAGTCATCTGTTACCCTATTAACGGATCCAGCTTTTTTAGCCAAAAATCAAATTCCTGGTAGAGGTTCAGAACCGATAGTGATTCCAGCCCTTCCTGTTGATTCAAGTTCTAAAGTACTCTGTCCTATCCGAGTCTTACTTTTATATCTTCAGAGAACTCAAAGTCTCCGTACCTCCTCAAATTCCAGGTTATTTATTCCTATTAACAAAGGAAAACAAGATTTGTCTGTTAAAACCATTTCATCTTGGATCTGTAAAACTATTCAATTAGCTTACAGTTTTTCTAATGAAGAACTTCTGAATAGTATGCATATTAAAGCCCATGATGTTAGAGCTATTTCTACCTCCTGGGCTCTGTTTAATAATGCTTCTTTAGAGGAAGTCTTATCTGCAGGTTTCTGGAGAACTGAAAATTCTTTCATTTCTCATTATCTGCAGTCTTTAGCTACTCAAGCTCAGAGTTTGTACTCCTTAGGACCTTTAGTTTCCGCACAAAGAGTTGTTTTTCCTCCTGCATCTTCTGGTTCAGGGGATTCAGCTTTGTGTTAGATTCTATATTTCACTCAGAATTTATGATGGTAACGTATTTATTGACATAAAATTGTACATTTTTAAAGTAAAATGAGATTTTATTAAATAAATACTTACCATCATAAATTAAAGGTCCCTCCCAACCTCCCCTTCATCCCCTGTTTTTTTCCTATGGCTTCATGCTTATGTTGGAAAATTAAATGGATGATATAAAGGCATGGTTATACGGGCACTGGTCATCCCTCTTCTCATTGGATGATATTTTTATTTTGGGGTTTTCCGCCTGTCAGACTTGCGCAGATGGATGCACTCAGAATTTATGATGGTAAGTATTTATTTAATAAAATCTCATTTTACTTTAAAAATGTACAAATTTCACTGTTGTTTTACAAACATTTTTCAACTTGAGTTACTTCCCCTTTTTTATCACCATTCAAAATTGTTCCTGATATTAACGTTTTTTGGGGTAAAAAAGATAAAATCTAAAACAAATAGAATTCAAATACATATTGAAATATTACTTTTTATAAAATTCATACCTTTTCATCTATACTTCCTTTAACTGTTTAACTTTATTTTACTATACTCTAATATAATCAAGACATGTTACCACTGTGTATCATCGCCACCGGAAATTGGGTACTAACGAAGCGTAGAGAAATAGAAAAAAAAGTAAACAAGTTAAGAATTCATTCATTTTAAAGTATTTCCACTCATTTGATGAGGGTGCCGTTTAAGAAATGATTTTCTGATAGATAATTCTTTAAATTATTAGACTGATAAGTACAAAATTAATACAAGATTTTGTGTAATACTCCAAAACTTGCCACTTAGTACCTGAAAATTTCGAGGTCGATCATTCTCTGTCGCCCCATTCTCAAGATATTGAACTGTTTTTCATTATTTTTCTTAACACGTTTTTAGATTATTATAGTGTGGCATCATATTAACTGAAATTTATTGTCAAAAACATGTATTTTAAAGAATATAGACCATAAAAAATAAAGTCTAGGGTACGGCAACTTGCACGTGTTGACAAATTTACTGTATGGCAACTTGTTTTCAACTGTATGGCAACTTGCTAATTTTAGAATAGTTACTTACCGTCCCTTCAAAGAAAATAAAGTATTAAGTTCAAATATCTAAGGTGGGGGTACCCTTTTATGTTAAACTGTTTTTATCTTTTCAAGGTTTTAATTTGTTTAAAACTGTTATTTGACTGATAAATTTTAAAAACTGTTAACTGTTGTCGACCCTCTGTCTGTAATCTGTTTTGTTAAAATTTGCAATGTTGTTAACTGTTTATTAGAAATTGAGATTCCTGTTATCTGTTACTTAATACTTAAAGTGTTCACTGTTTTTGACATTATTTTCTCTGTTAACTGATCTTAACTGTTATTTACAAGAATCACATTATAATTTGCTGTCCATCTCTTCTTTTACGTTGCTTCCGCAAAGGAGTGAGCATAAACAGCATATATGTAACTGTACATGTCTTTAAAAAATCTTTGAGTATAGTAAATCCTTGATAAAATTGAGAATGGAATTGAGGAAAATGTCAAAGAAACAGAAGTCCGACCAAATAGAAGAAACAACCCAACGCAACGAGAAAATTATGCACTAGGGTGCATGGGGTGTCAATTCACAGATAGGAAAAAAACTTAGAATTGACACTCATAATTTTTAAACACTCTCTTTCCCTTCCTTCCTAATAAATAAGGCTTACTATTTGAGTTATGCATGTGTATATTTATGGAAAGAGAATCGTCCATAGATTTGATTTCCAATAGTAATAATGGTGAAATATAATCTTTTTTTTGTGTGTAACCATGGCAACAATCAGCATTTATTTGATACCAAATATTGCAAAATAGGGGGTTGAACATGTCACAAAGATCTCAAAAATTTGGTCCAAAGGAAAATTTCAATCAATAAGAGTGATACATTTCCTGAAACCATAGACATATATCTATCAAAAGGTAAAAAAAATCATATGCATTTCTGCTGTTTTTTCCATAAATTGAATTGAAAAGATCGAGCGTCAAATCTTTGTTGAAAAACAATACAAAATTTCTAAATCTATGGCGGAACGGATAGGAACGTATGGACGTTCAAACTGAAGAATGGCTTATAAAACATGCTAAAACAATCTAAATGTTCATATAAACCCACTAGGAAGGCTATATTATTATTCAACTATCTAAAAATCAATTCAATTGTACAAAAACTTTCATATTTAGAAAATTCACCATGGCTATAATGCGAAACTAAACTTGTAACTGTGCAGTGATTTTTCTAGCGCTCGTCACTTACGTAATTTACGAAAGGGTTTTTGCATTGACGAAAGTTTTCCAAATCAATTTCGTCACTTAAAGTTAGAAAGTGTAAAAATATTTTCTCATTAAAATACTATAAATCTAGCCGTCTTTATGTTTTTGACAAGTTTATGACCCCCAGGTAATTAACATTTTCAACAGCTAGGTGTTATATGTTGTGATTACAACTCAGTCTTCACGCTGAACTGCTAAATCTACAGGCCCACAGCTCAATTTTTGAAAATTTTTAGTTAGATTCTGTTTGCCTGTAGGTCTGATTTTTACAGACCCGAGAGCAATTTTACCAGCCTGGGCTGCCACTCGTCATGAAGACTGCAACTAATCTGCTTTTCGCCATCCGATGGGTCACTAATCCGTTAATTATTAACAAATGTCATAATTGACCATTATAATTATTTCCCCAGGAAAATCAGTCAGTTGGCATTTCAACAACCAGGAGTATAGTTTCGTCATTTGATCGAAATAATTTGTAACCCCTGAACAGTTGGCATTTGAATTTCATTATTTCTTAAACGATCAAAACTTTGAAGTTCGTTTGTTGTAGATTCGTCATTTGAACACATTTTTCGTCACAAATGATATAAATTAATTGCCATCAAAAACTTTCAACAATTTCCATTTAAAAAATATTATATAGAACTTTATTCAAAACGTTCAAATTGTCTTCACGAGTTAAACAGGTGCTTCCTGTACTTTGTGCTACCCATGCGTGAAAGTAGTCCTATAACTATTAATAGACCCTGATAAAAAAAAATGTAAAATACCGTTTACGAAATCATTTAGAAGCAATTAAACGAGAGACACAAATATATTTTTCTTACTAAAGGAATTAAAACCAAAACATGATAATTTCCTGATGAATCCGGACTTGTTTTGAATTTACTATACACGTATCACTTCCCCTTTTCTTTTCATTTTAAAACCGAATGTAGTAAACGTTATCTATTCTTGATTTGTTTACACCCTCCTTTCAGTCGTTATACTTGTTCCAAAAAGGATTTTATACAGTTCCAACTTAATAGAAATGACTTCCAGATATCGATTTAGACGATTTATAAGGATAATGATTATGCAGTGATAAAATCATTGCAAGTTAATTTCTACAGTACTGTGATTCCTTGTTTTAAAAAAATGAATCCATCTTGTGTTGTTCAGGAATGTCATCTGGAACAAACTGAAGAGAAATTGTGAACTAAGTTTCCACATCCCATGTCAGAATCTTTCATAATAAGGGCAAATACAGTCAAATGATACAATACTGACTGCCAGTCATGCCTATAAGTCCTTTAAAATCTGACAAAGTCAGAGATGAAGCTAGTAACATACATCCTGCGGTCTCTTGCTGTAACACAAAAAAAAGGTTGATTTTCATGGCGCGCAAAAGTGACTAAAGCCCTCAAAATCCTAGCTTAAACCCTGCTGTGTATTGATATACCTGAAGCTGTCTCCTAAGTGAGTAATCATTTAACTACAAAAAGGGGGTAGAAGTTCAATGTTTGTTTCTTGAAACATATAAATGAACCAAAATTTAAAAAATGAAATAAATACAAGACTATATACAAATGTAGCAAAGTTTACGGACTCAAGTTGGGTCATGCAGGTGCAACAAATGCGGCAGTGTTAAACATGTTTAGGGATATCTCATGCCCCTCTTTATACGTCTAACCAATGTAGTTATATCTGCCTTCTATTTGTAATTTATCCAAAACGTTAAAAGGAAAGGCCACTTCTTATCCAGCTAAAACCCTGGTCAGTCCTATGATGAAAATAATTCAGATGTATATGGAATGTTTGATAGATTTTATTGACCCAGAGTACCTGGACGGAATTGTGAAAAATAAAGTACCTTTTCAATTTGCAATTCGTGAAATAACTGAGCAGTGTGACCTGGTAGAGGAGGCCGAAAAATGAGGACTTGGTTCTCAAATTGATGTCAAATTTGCTAGTCTAAGACTTCAGAAATGTAAAGATGGACCAAGGCTTTTTTTTTATATCAGCTCAGAGTTCTTAATTGGGACTTGGAGATGAAAGAGCGCTTCAACTTGTGACACCTTACATGTTACTTTCTGATTTATACACTGGTTTTGATGAGTTAAAATAAAAATCAGTAAACCTTCGTAATTCCTTTTAATATAATCATGTAAGCAATAAGTCGTATGAATACCCTGACTGAGATGTAACCATAATTTATAAGAACCCCCGCCATAAAAAAAAATAATGTCCGCGCCCTATAGTATTCACACATTCTATCTGTTTGTTACACTTTCCTACGTCATGACGATAACCCAAGTTTGTTACGACTGATTGACATAAAACATTTACTCAACAATATACATAACCAGAAGAAGCCTCGATCCTTTTGCTGTTTGAAGCATTTTCGATTATTCATGACATAGTCCTTTTACATCCGTTCAATTGTCTGTCCATGTGTCAATAAAAAAATATGGTACTTGCGTGTGTCTTCTGAAAATTAGTCAGCTTTATAAAAAAATTCCTTATGGAGCTTGGCATTTCTGCGACTTTGTACAGTGGTTTTCAAACTTTTGAATACATTGAAGATATGCACTTCCCATTTTCATTGCTTTTGGGTTCGTTTGGAAAAAGGGGTAAATTAAAGTTGATGTTAACTCTTATCAGCATTTAAAATTTGTTGTTAACTGTTTTTGCGAAAATCGAGGTGTTGTTGACATGCTAACGGACCCCCTTCCCCCCATCTAATTATGCATTAGATAAAATGCATTAGATAGAAATATCATTTGCTTGACAGCATTTAAGATGTATACAAATTATATATTTCAAAAAGAAACTGACAAGAAAATTATTTCGAAATGCAATTCACGATTTGTTTTTCATTACTTTCGATGAAAACAAAGTATTTTCTTAATTTTGTCTGTCCGAATTCTCGATCCTGTGGTTCGGTGGTTGTTGTTGCTTCATCTCTATCTTATTTGTTGTTTTCATAAATTGTTTTGTTACACTGTATATGAGTTAGGCCGTTAGTTTTCTTGTAGAGTCCTTCCACTTTTTCTGTCGGTGCTTTTTATAGCCGACTATATAAGGTACGAGTTTTCGTTGTTGAAGTCCGTACGATAGCATATAATTGCTTGCATACACTTTATTTTATCCTGATGGATAGTTATCATATTTGCTATCATACCACATCTCCACTGTTTTTATCTAAAAAAAAAAAGCTAGCACCAACAACAGATGAATGAACGGTTTATTTTATTGAACTAACACAATTTCAACCTAAGTAACAACAAATATGTATTTAGGATAATACGGTTGAAAAAAACCTTTTTGTACAAAATGGAAAAGCGGTACGCAACAAGGCCTTCTGAACTGAATTAACGGCATATATTTAATTATATTTGATAAGTAAGACATTTTGTATATTTGTAAGCCTGTAAAGCTTTGATATCAACAAAATATCGTCACTTGATATTATCTAAACAGTGATTAATTTCCTATTAAAATTATAATAAATTGCAAGACACAGTACAGACAAAAGTTGTTATTTTGCAATTCGCCGTACAACGTCCTGCAATTCGCCGTACAACAAACAAATAATGTTTTTGTCCATAATCTTTAAAAAACATGTTTTTGACAACAAATTTCAGTAAATATGATGCCACACTATAATAATCTAAAAACGTGTTAAGAAAAATAATGAAAAACAGTTCAATATTTTGAGAATGGGGCGACAGAGGACGATCGACCTCGCAATTTTCCGGTACTAAGTGGCAAGTTTTGGAGTATTACACAAAATCGTGTATTAATTTTGTACTTATCGGCCTAATAATTTAAAGAATTATATATCAGAAAATCATTTCTTAAACGGCTCCCTCATCAAATGAGTGGAAATGCTTTAAAATGAATGAATTCTTAACTTGTTTACTTTTTTTTCTATTTCTCTCCGCTTCGTTAGTACCCAATTTCCAGTGGCGATGATACACAGTGGTAACAGCTGATAGGCAAAGGCTGAATTATCTTGAGAATATTATTGATTAAAAAAAAAAATAATCTTGAGAATAAAGATGAATAAACAGTCAGACATAACTTGAGGCTGAAATATTTTACATAAAAAATTTCATTAACCAAAGGAGATAAGGTAGTGTCATACAAATTCATCAAAAGCTTTTCACAGTGCAATGAAATAATAATTAATAAAATTTTAAATTACTTAACCAAGTGAACATGTTTTGAAACTTTTATTTGAATTATAAAAAAATGTCCCCTAAATACTGAAATTCTGTTGAAAAAGTTTGTAAGTGTTATGACCTGAGATTTCATTCTTCAATGCAGGTCATGACTTGCATTTTCATGGTCACAGGTTGACAGGTATGGTGAAATGACAATTTAATTTTGTCTTTGTCCATGGACATTTTTTTTTACAGAAAATTATTAGACAATGTCATGCAATGTTTATGGCAGCTGAGCAATAATATTTCATCAAACTAGTATATAAGAAATTATGATAAAATATCAAACCAAACATATTGTTAGAAAGGTAAAATATATTTTCTGTCTTGAGAGATATTTTTTTTCTTTTTTATTCCGACCGACCGACCCGACTTTTTCATGGGGAAAATCCGTAAACCAACAAATTAAAAAACCCTGGCCTTATTATTATTGTATTTACATTCCAACAGTATAAAACATTTTGTTGTTTTCATAATTGTAAATATTTATAGATTATTTTGCATATATTAATTTCTAAGGAAAAAAACATTAATGCAGTCTTTGTTTAGATATGTAATTTATTTTCTTGTTCACAGGACAATTATCATTACCCCTGCATCTTGGTTGTTGTTGAATGAATTGGTTGTACTGTTAAATTTGTGGAAATCTCAAGATTATGTTAAATTTTATTTTTCAAGATTTATTCAATATGAAGGCAAACTGAATTTGTCTTTATAATATGATTACAGCTATTGAAGGATGAATCATTCAGCATTTGCTGTAAAAATACACCACTGAGATTTTTCTGTATGTTTTGTAACTTGCCATGGGAAAAAAGAATTATTTCATATGGTTTTACATTCGAATCTCATTTTGTCGAACTCCAATGAGTAGAAGTAATTTTTCAGGCCTGGTATACTCTAGTTTGGTCAATGCATAATACTGAAGCCAATAAAACCACATATTTACCTGTAAAATATCATTTTAGCCAGTTGTTCTTTCCTTTTATTCTTTTAGTGTGACAAATGTGAAGTTGAACCCATACCAGATACCCGATGGCATTGTCTTGATTGTCCTATAGGAGAGGAGGTAGATTTCTGTGAAGATTGTGTCGACAGGTAACTACTTGTGAAAATAGTTCAGTAAAAATGTCTATGAATAGCAAGATAAATAAAAAATGAAATTTTAACAAAATAGGGTTTCTAGCAAGCAAGGAAATGAGTTTTCTTCAGGTTATAGTTTTAATGTAAAAATGAGCAATACATATTTGTTTTCATTGTGTTTATATTTAAATGTGGTTCAACTCAGGTTCATGTTGAAATTGGGTTACTTGATAAATATAGAAACAAGGAAGTCACAGATATAATTTGATATATTGGTGTCGCTGCCTAACCAGACTGTCACTTAGGGGCATAATATTTTTAGGTCTGTGCATCTGTTCATTCCACCATCCTGCTTCATGTTAAAGTTTTTGGTCAAGGATTTATTGATGAAGTAGAAGTCCAATCAACTTGAATCTTAGTACACATGTTCCTCATGATATGATCTTTTTAATTTTAATGCCTAAGTAGTTTTTTGACTCCAATATCACAGTCCACTGAGCACAGAAAATGATAGCTTGAGTGGGGCACCAACTACTAATGACACATTCTTGTTAATTACATGTATAGCTTTTTGTTTATAACTTAAATTTTTTTAGCATTATTTACCCTTATTCAGTCAAACTTCAACTACAGTTTGGTATAATACAAAGTTTTAACTTTGTTGTTCTATCATTTTTTGTAACGTTTACATTAAATATTTATTTGTTTCATTGCAGCAATTTTGAAACAGGGAAACATAATTCTAGTCATAGACTGAAACCAATCAGACTTCCCAGCAAAGACACATGTGTAAAAGACAGAGACTATATGACATTCATGCCAGGAGATTATAACTATCTAGATCCTAATTATATGCCTGCAACCTAAACCATCTTGTCTTATTTGTCTGCATATAAACAAGCTTAACCAGTATGTTGTTTAGTAATTCACGCAAATTTATTCTTTCCACAACCAAATGTTATGAAACTTGTACACAAGGCGTATAACGATCAAAAGCAGATCAAATTCAAATTTGGGTGGCGTAACTTGTATGTACCAAGTCAGGAATATGATAGTTGTTATCCATTTGTTTGATGTATTTGAGCTTTTGATTTTCGATTGGGAAGGTACTTTATGTTTTGAATTTTCCTCAAAGTTTGTTATTTTGTTATTTTACTTTTTAACACTCTTCTGGAAATAAGCCATCACAGTTTGTTATTGGACAATTAGAGCATTCAAACACCCAAGCAATCTCTAATGACAGCATATAGGAAAAGTTTAATTTAGTTTCCAAGAAAACACACGACGACCAAACAACAAGAGTGCACACACTGAAATGTCTCGCCTTCTTTACTAACCATTGATTTTATGATGATAGTCCCAAATATAAAGCTTTACTACAACTATCATATAAACTTAACATGATCCAAGAAAATGATGCCAAGGTCAGATAAACCAAACTGGAAATACATGTTACTAAACAGTAACACCTTACAACAAATATGTTTTAAATGTAGTTGACCTTTTGCACATATAAGAATGATTACATGGTTTAATATAGTTGACCTATTTTATATAATATCTTAAGGCCAAATAAAATAGTATGTGTGGTTCCAGTTACATCTGAAAAAAAAGTTAGGGTATGTAGGTAGGGATTTTTTTTTAATTTTATGTTTTTTATTTACCTTGAGGCTATGGGAGCAATATTTTGACTTTAACAGTGCTTAATGAAAAATGACCAAAAAATCTTTTAGGGTAGGCTAATATTAAGACTAAAAGTAGGGTATGTAGGGTACTTCGAACCACACATATATTTTTATATGGCCAAAGAAACAAACATTGCCAGGAAATATTTACTATTGAACCATAAAAATGAGGTCATGGTCAGATGACAATTGCCCAACAGCCATACATCTTACAATCATTTTAAAATACACCAAATAAAGTTGACCTTGATTGCTTAAAGTATTATAGTAACAAACCAAAACACAAAAACTCACCATTGAGCAATTAAATATTAAAATGATGTCAAGGTCAAATTAAACATGCCAGACTGACATGAACAGCATAAAATATTTTCTTGCACCAAATATAGTTGAACTTTTGCATACAATTATAGAAAAACAGACCGAAACACAAAAAAACTTCACTTAAACCACAGAACCATGGAAATGAGGTCACTATCAGATGACATCTACCAGTTTGACCTTACAATCATTCCACACACCAAATATAGTAGAGGTATTGCTTATAGTTCTCAAATATTAACTTGACCATGAGAACTTAACCTTGTTCACTGATCAATGGAATGAAGTAGAGGTCAAGTGAAAACTGTCTGACGGTTATGAGAACCATGCAAGGTACACATCAAATATAGATATCCTATTACTCAAAATCTTCACCTTTTTCCAAGTTGTCACTGACCCATGAAAATGAGGCCAAGGAAAATGGACATATGACAGACAGAAACTTCATAATATAAGGCATCAATATACTAAGTATGAGGATCCAGGTCTTTTATCATGGTGCCACATGTAGAGCAGATTTGACTTCCTCTTCTGGAGCACCTGAGATTACCCCCCATTTTTGTGGGATACATATTTTGAGACAAATAAATACTCACTAAGGGTTTATGATACATCTTTCAGTGCACATCTTAAAATTGTTGCAAAAAATGGGATGTTTGGAGGACATTCTATTGTAATCAGAAGCAAATATAATGGAAATAGAAACACATGCAAGTATTAATAAATACTATTGTGTCAAATATTACTTTTAAGAAATACAATAACTGTCATAACTGGAAAGACCAACCAGAAAAAAATCTAAACCTAACAATGAGTCTACTTTCACCAATTCTAACAGCAATGAGTTTGATCCAAGCATTCCAGAGTTATATGATTTAACAGTGATATTGTTTGCCTTAAATTAAGGGAGAATAAAGGCTTTTACCCCTGGAGAAGAATCCCAATTTGAAAAAAAAATGGCTTAAAATTACTCACAAAAAGACAACTTTTTTCCAAAACAGTGCAATCTCAGTAGTAATTGTGCATGAATACAAACTGAAAAACACTCATTTAAAAATTTTTTCATGCCTCAAATGACTATATGTGCAGATTTGAGGGTATATTTATGTATCATACTGACAAAATGGGGTCTTATTTTAAAGCAGGGTTTGACTCTTAAAATGGGTCTGTAAATTGAAGTTTCAGTCAAATTCATGGTTTACTTTATTCCCAATTTGATGAAAATGACGCATATTTTCCCAATAAAAAAGGGTAGAGGTAGTTTTGAAAAAAGCCAACAATATCATCATTAGTGCGACATTTAGGGAAATAATTTTATTTTATATAACAGTCAAAGTCCCATAACTCTAGAAAAACATATATTGCAGAATTAAAAAAAATCCAACAGTGGGTAAATTCATCCATTTCAACAATTATGTGAAATGTCCAGCAAACTCCAGAAATGGAAAGGGGAACCCAAAAATTAAATTAAGGCATTCCAAGATTATCATACAGTCTTTAACAGTTTTAAAACGTGTAAGCTTATGTCAAGTCTAACTTTAATCAATCACAAGTCCTCAACACTATAAACATATTTTTCATCATTTTACTCTCCATGACACAGAATTGCTTTTACTTAATAGACCATTTTTATATTACAAATTTTTGAACCCAGAATTTATAATTCATCAACAGGTTACCTTCTCTGGTGTGTGACATTTTGGTGCTAGGCCAAGATTGAGCAACTAAAACAAGTAAAAGCAAAGCTTACAATCAGGAAATTCTTGTGGAAAATTAACTGATTATGTTTTCTATAAAGTGCAAAAGCAATTTGATTATGCAACATGCTGAAATCTTTTAAACTCCAGAGTTGAAAGTCAGTAATAAGAAAATGGTCTATATTCACCTGAGAATCACTATAAGTGAAGAGATGTTTTGTATTGTAGGTTCTCATAAAGAATTCCAACGATTAACAAACCATGATATTATATCTAATAAATCTAAATTCTTTTAAGTTTTTATTATACTAAACTAACAAATATCACAAATACTTTTTAATTTGGATACAAAATAATCATTTTTTTTCTTTAAAATGTCACATGATCAACTGTTTCTGCATAGTCAACAAATGTATCAAGGCTGATGGAATGCACATGGAATCTCTAGATCTTATGCCTGTAAGTAACCACTGAAATTAGAAATAAAAGACAAAGTTATCAAATGTGATGATGTAACATACAAAAGAAGGAGATGTGGGCAATGGGCATAGGATACCATGACCCCTTCAGACAAGACCCTTTCCATGTTCAGTTTACCATAAAATATGGTTAAAAACTATTTTGGCATATATATATATTTTTTGATAGTTTACAACATTATGATCACATCTACTAAGTTTCAAATTGATGTGACCTAACTTCATAATAAACTACATTAAACCAAAACTTAAAACCTAATACAGACCTAACAGACACACAAAATGAACACAGATAAGTAAAAGATAACAAATTTTTCAAATCTTCTAGCTTTTTTAATCACCTGAAATTACTATAGTTGAAGGTGGGTGCTTTGTCTTTGTTTTTTTTTTTGTGTGTTTTGTGGACTTTTATATAAACAAGAAGATGCAATATATGATCGGCAATGAAATAACTATCCACCAGAGTTCAAATGAACTTGTTTATTTGCTATTGATGAAAGTTTTGTAGTACAAGTATTCAAATCTATGTTGTACATGCTGGATCATGATTCTTATATATTTGATCATTTTTCATAATTTTCTTTCGATTTCTTTTCTGCTCAATATCTTGCCTAATGAAATAAATGCAAAAGGGTACATATGAATCTGAAAAAAATTCTCATAAATTTTTATTTCAGAAAGAAATTCTACATATTCTTTTATTCCAACAGTATTCCAGCAAACATTTGTGCATGATTGTTTGTTACATAATAGATGAATAAAATAATCATGATAAGCCATAAATATATATCATACTTACGGTAATTTCATTCTCATGAAAACTCTTGACATGAAAAATGATATTAATATTGCTGCAAATCCAATGGATAAAAGAAGGATTCTATTTAATCTAGGCATACTTGGTTTATTAGTTTGGTCTAATACAACATAACCTAGTCCTCCTAAAGTAAATAAAAAGGCAGAAGCTAATCCTTCCATTATATACTGTCCATTTACTCTGTGTGGCATGAATGCTACCTAAAAAAGAATATGTGAAACTTTCGTTAGACATTTAATATTTGACTGCCATTAATATAATTTTTGCTATGGTATTTTGCTTCTTTTTTTTTTTATAGTTTTGTTGAAGTTCTTGTTCACGATGTGCATTTAATTAAGGGTTCTAAAGATGCTTTTACAGAATCTCATTGTTATACAAAATCCATACCACTCATGAACATGATGAAATATATAAGAAATGTCATATATTTATTCAAAATCTTAATTATTGTTTATTTATTTTGTATTATTAAGAGCTTCTTGTCATTTTTTATGTATGTTATATGGACAATGGCAGGAATATGTATATGATTCATTCAAATACCTGTATGTACAAGAACTGAAAGTGTGCAATTATACATGTAATATCACTGATGTCCAAACAGACATTGGCAAATCTAAGTTTATGGTATCTTCTTTTATTATTGTATAAATGGAATTATTCCACTGTATGTTTTTGATTGGTTGAGACTATCCGACATTGAACTCTAACTTCATATTCACCTCTGAACATCAGGGCTACCTCATGTGACCTAAAAATTGATTTATGTAATGTTTCAAAGCTTTCACATACATATAGTGATACTATTGGTACTACAAATATCATGTTTCAACAGCCAATGTACATCAATGTAGATAGGCTAAACTTACGGGTTTAGAGTTGCCTCTTTCATCAGTTGTTGACCCAATGCTTGGTGGTTCCACAATCACATCATAGATTATACCTGAAAAAAATAAATCATTAATATTTGTATACAAATGAGAGTGATGAACATTTTATGTAAAAACAAATGCACAATCATTTCTTACTTTAATACCCCTATTTCTTTAGATATATGCATGTACATTCACAGTACTGCAATCTGTCCTTACACTAAATCCATTGAATGTGTACCACTACTGATTGATATTTGAGTCTTATACATGCATTAGTTTTTATTTGTTTCGGTCCTATTAGTTCAGCCTTAAATAAATTGTCTTTATGTTGTACTTTTACACCCCTGTCCCAGTTAGGAGAGTAGTGTTGGGAGTATCTTTGTGACGAATAACCATCAAAATTCTTGCCCAAAGACATTAACAGTTATTTTTGTTGCTTCACGATGAAATGTACACTTTCTTTTCGAAGATAAAAAAATTGACTGATTTTGAAGAATCATGCCTATTTTTTTTTGTAACAACAGTAACGATAATTATTTGAGACCTCTTACAAATTATGATAAGGTCAAGGATATTTCGAGGAATCACCGTATAATTTTAACCAATTTGACGCGGACTGTAGCATAAATAACCATGACACATGAGTAACAGGTAAAGGGCAACGATACCCTCAGTTAGGAGAGAGTTTGATGAAAGCAAGCATGTTTTACCCTGCCGCATTCTTTATGGGCCTGTGATGTCCATAGTCACGATCTGCAAATTACTAATACAATATCAGTTTTGCTCATTGTTGAAGGCCATACATTGACATATAGTTGTTAATGTCTATATCATGGGGCCACTTGTGGAGAGTTGTCTCGTTGACAATCATAACATTCTATTTTTTTAATTTATTTTGAAGTTTCAGTCAAAAAATATTTTAACATTTATACCTCCTGTTACAAGGAAATAAGACACAAGGACAAAAGCAAACATAGTCATTGCTGATGGTTGTCGAAGCCATGTTGGACGCTTCAATTTCAGGTTTGGACAAACCAATAATTGGTAAGGTAGAGCGTAGACTGCTTCCATGCTTTTTCGTTTGTTGATGTGGCAAACAAACCGGAAGTATACAAATGCCGGCTTTCGGTTATGAATAAAAGAAGGAAAACAAATTGAAAATTGAAAAGACCGGTACAATTCTGTCCTGTTGGACTGTCAAATTCTAGAACCTATCCGACAAAAATATTTTCACCAGATCGATGAAATATTACATTTAATATCGAAAGACAACCTTAGAACACTTTCCAGTCATGATAAAATCCAAATAATTCTGGACTGTACGTTGCACTATACTGGACTAAAAGGAAATAGTGAAAATATTGTTAAATTAGATGCAATATGCAGGCAAATGTCGTATGCGTTACATATAGCAAGATACCGATCTTTAGATATTAAAAGGAAATGAGGATATTTCATTGTTATGAACTGATAACATGTTCCGAACATCGGTACTCCCGTATTTATACTGTTGTTGTGCCGAGAGCATACCTGTCAAATAGTGAACTGTATATACTCGTATAATATGGAAATTAAACATTGCTAATTCAGTGATGCGTGGAAGATAATATGAAACATTGATATCTCCGTACTCAAGTGTATTATATAATTACCGATAATGTGTGTAAAATAGTGTACATAGATGTGGTGGTGGCCGGAATATTGACTACTCAAATGAGGTTGTCCCGAAGTGGACGGAGAAAGATTTCCTGGTAAGGTAAGGTACAATGTAAAACAAACTTATTTAGTTTAAACATTATTATTTATAGTGGATTGGGAAACAAGTTTTGCAAATTATATTTATCCCTTTCCACTTTGCGGGTGCGAGTGTTGCCTTGTAGCGGCATTAGCCTGCTCTTTTTCGAATTCTACAAGGGTGTCTTTAACGTGCAAGAGATATATGGCTCTCTCTTAACACGGGTCAGCCATTTATCGTCCCCTTCCGACGGACTGCAATCGTTTCCTCAAGACCATACTCGCAAATGGTGTCAAGGGAGAGCCGAAAACTCAGTCCCTGAAATTTTCATCCCAGACAGGAATCGAACCAGGAACCTTTGTCTTTGTGTTCGTAGACATTAGTAAGCAGTTATATATGTATCAAGAAGAGACTATCTTTTGGAAATTTAAAGGGTGGTGCAGAAATATTAAAAGAGAAGTTCAAGAATGTTTATGTCAACTCTGTTTTTTTTTTTTCTCAAATAGAACGAATTATGAAGAACATTTCTTGAGTCAACATGATCAAGTTTAAAAACACAAAACACGAAAAATGAGACTCGAATTTTAAAGATAGTTTTTAAAAAATCGATCCAATTATATATTTAACAGGATGATAATTCATAAAACCACCCCTTTTCAATAAGCTGGCAATCTGCGGCCGTTAGCTTTTTCAAAAGTTATCAAGTTGATCTTATCGTTTTATCATGAAGTAAATATGGTTCAATTTCATAACTCTTTTTAACTTTACTGTATGATTTATTATTTTCTGGTCAATATTTGTTTAAAGAAATTTTTTTCTAGACTTTCTTGTATAATCACTTTTAATGCGTCTATGAATTCATTTCAAGTTGTATTTTTTTCAGTTTTATGAAGTTAAAATTTCTATCTTTGATAATTACATATACATATACATACTTTTTATGAATTTGACTGGAGACAAAAATATGTCAAGAATAATTTCATGTTTCGTCCAATTTGTGCAATATATGCATCATATGAGCTGCGTCGGCTAAATGAAAAGTAACACATCTGTTTACCTATTTTAGGTTGAAAAAATCTATTCTATACGGAAAGTATGTTATATATGAACTGTTTGAACATTTATTTTGTATAAGAACCCTACAAACAGAATACAATTCATCTTTTATTTCGTTGTACAAAATCAAACTCGTATTCATGTACACGTATACTGTCGTGTTCTTGTATAAGGTCCATTTATAAGATTCTCAAATATAAGAATAAAAGAAGGGATAACTTCAATGTTATATATTTTCCTGTATATTTTAGTGCTTGCACTTTTGATCCTGTACAGTTAAATGGATGTCGTTGTTTTATGTCCAATGGATGTCGTTGTTTTATGTCCGTCATATTTGTTTTTAGTGAACTGTTTTGTTATAAATTATTTCGTTAGTTTTCTCTGTTGAATTGGTTCACTTTTCAAGTTGGGACCTTTTATGGCCGACTATACGGTATGGGGTTTTTCATTGATGATGGCCGTACGGTGGCCTTCAATTGTTTTCAGTCTACATCAATTGGAACGTTGGTTGATAGATCTTGATAGTTGTCAGTCTTCTTGCCGGCAATCACGCAAAATCTTTTTATTTTCATATTAGTTCATTATAAAAACTAAGGGTCCGTTTACCTTTCACACAATATTCTCAGCTTCCACCACAGGGTCCGTTGGTAGAAAGCACAGCCCTGTGTAATAAGTTGTTACATACTAATATTTCCAGATGCTACCTAGTCTGATCCTTTTCATTAATTTAATTAGGAGGTAAACATTTTAGTTCTATAATGACCCTTTCGATACGAATTGACAACCATAATGGCATTATTTGAACATTGTACATAGCCATTCCAAATACTAGTAGCCGGTGGAAAGGCTTTGTCGTAAATCGACTTCCGCCGTTGATTTTTTTTTTCATAATCTACATTTGATCTAATGGACCGAATGATACTAAGCGTTTGCTAAAACTTTACAAATGTATAAAATTGAGAATAGAACTGGGAAATATGTCAAAGACAATAACCCGACGAAAGAGCAGAAAACAGCCAAAGGTCACCAACGAGTCTTTAACACATCGAGAAAATCCCGCACCCGGAGGCGTGTATGTTTTCCAGATAACAGAAGTGGCGGATCAAGGATTTTTGAAAAGAAGAGGGCGTCATTCTATAAAACTATGCATGTAAAAAATATTTTGAGACTATCATATGCTAAAAAAAATATATCTTTCTCAATTAAAGAATTACACCCTCTTCGCCCAATCACCCATCCTCTGAATCCAGCGCTTCACTACAACCCCACCCCCTCAATGGTGTATTAAATGGAGTTGTTGTATCACTGTATATGTTAATTGAAAAATATCACGTTAAATGCTTTTTTTCTAGTATATTTAAATAGTGTAACTGGAGGAATAGAATTGAGAAAGGAAATGGGGAATGTGTCAAAGCGACAACAACCCGACCATAGAGCAGACAACAGCCGAAGGCCACCAATGGGTCTTCAATGTAACGAGAATTCCCGCACACGTAGGTGTCCTTCAGCTGGCCCCTAAAAATATGTATACTAGTACAGTGATAATGGACGTCATACTAAACTCCGAATTATATGTACAAGAAACTAAAATTAAAAAATTTAGAATGTTCACATCGTCAACTGAAATTAAGAGAAATATTTACATATTATTTGCGAAACATGACGAAAGAAGCCTTAATTAGGGATGATTTCAGTTTACATATTATGTCTTAAAACTTCTATTTTAAGTATAACAAACTACCAGTAAGTAGCACCTGAAGTTTGGCCGGTATACAAAGATATTCCAGGAGTTTCATTTCATATCAGGATTTTCTTTGTCATATATATATAAGGATTTGATTTTATTTTTGGTGTTTTAACACTATTTTAAAGCTCCGCATTTTAGGCTATTTCATGGCAGCCAGTGTTTATTGGCGGAGGAAGCCGGAGTGCCCGCAGAAAACCACCGACCTTCGATAGGAAAACTGGCAATTTTAGTCATTCAAGATTGGAGTAGAGTGCACCAGCACGAGTGGGGTTCGAACTCACAATCTCAGTGTTGATACACTAGTGATTACAGTAGTAGCTACTTAGACCACTCGGCCACCGAGGCTCCTCATATATATAATAAGGATGTTGCTTTTAAGAAAGGTACTATATTGAATCGGGATAATCTACTAGAAAGCGCTAAAGTCGGTAACAATGTTCATGGTTGTACTTGTTGTTGTATTATATTTAAAAATAACTTTCGATAGAAATAACACTTCATTACTAGAAGTAGTACTTTTTTTAGAGATAGTGATTTCGAGATTTTAATTATATGAATTCTGGACTTCCCGTACTATAATTTAACGAGGCGACAGCTTTTCCGTGTATGCAGTTACAGCCTTTACCGAAACATCTTTCATAAACAAAGGTAACGTGAAAGATCTATAGTTACTTCTGGTATTACCCGACCATGAAAGAAAAAGAAATAGCACCAAGCCATTATAAAAATGTTGTCACAAACAGTTTACAAAAAAGAACGCAAGAAGATAAAAACTACCCAAATAGGTATCTCTATCATCTCACTTAATATTTTTTCACGTGGTCTATCCTTTCGTGTTGATTGTTCAAAGTTAAGATTCATGTGGACTCTTTGGCTAAAATGGCCGTATTTACACCTCAAAATTTACTCTGAGTACAGACATACCTGTGCATCTGGAAAAAGTTTTAAGGCAAAGCATGCCCTAGATAATTAAATTTCAAATATGTTTTATGTTTTAGAAAAATAAAAAACTTAGCAGGATTTTGCAGTGCACTTTTTTCATTCCTCTCAAAGGTGCCAAAATAAACTAAGTTGGGAAAGAGATTTGAGAACTTCCCCACAGGTAATAATTGAAGTCAGCTGTATTGATTGACAATGGAAAATTGATTGACAATAGATACCTGACAATAATTTGTGATTTAAGTGTCGGTTAGTCGCATAGCTTTTGCTATATGAATTCATTGGTTAAAGCTATTTATTCATATTTATAGGTATATGCTATGAAAATTAGAGCGCGGGGTATATTCCGTGATGTAAACACGCCAATGTTTTTTCAATTTTTTATAATGAACCGTGAGGGGAATAACACATACTTTTTTTTTATGTTATCCTATTCCGCAGTAAATGAAAAACAAAATATTTACGTACTTAATATAATAAAGAAGATGTGGCATGATTGCCAATGAGACTAAATTTATTTAACAGATACAATTTAATATTTTAGTCTTCATTATCTACACCATTTCGACACAGACACAGTCTGCCCAAGCAATTACAGCATCTGTTGTTTCTTCGCAAGTTGAAATAATTTGATTTTCGGGTAAAAGATGTCCAAATGTCCCGTTGTCTAGCAACAAAACTTCGAACGGAAACTTTATTCCTGCTGCTTTTGCATAATCTGACGAAATACCACCTAATGTAGCTCTCTGTGAAGTTTGTCTCAATTATACACAACTCCATGACGAGCTGCCGCGGCTAATGCTGCGGTTTTAGCACATTTATCTAGGGTCGATTTATCAGGTACCGGATCTGTCGTAAATCCCCAAGGGTATATCCACAGTTGTATACTTAGATAACCAATAAAAGCCTTTTTGTCGAGCCTTCGACTTAGGGTGCTGGTGCTATAAACAGTTTCGTACTAAAAACTAGGGGTATTTCCCCAGTGAGATTTACATACTGATGGAATTCCCTGCTATTTATATACCACTAAATGAAAAAGTTGATTGTTTTTTATGTTCAATATGAAAAACATATATTGAAGTTCAATTAAAATGCCACTTTTGTCAACTTCGATTTTAAAAAAAAAATGTTTTTGTGACTTCCTACTATATGGGAGGCAACTCCATAAACAGCTGATTTTCACCTGTTGCAAAAAGCACTTTGATTTGTCAGGTAAGATAGCTCCTTTCGGAGCAGGCGAACGTAGGCTGAAACTACATTTTCTTAAATCAGCCGGATAAGCTCTTCGAAATGCATATTATAAGAAATCTCAAATATATGCACAGGTTACTGATCCGTGTGTCCAAAGGTGGTCTGTTTTTAAGGTTTTTTAGGGGGAAAATGCCTAATTTCCAGCTGATAACTTGTACCAATTTGCATGTTTAAACAAGAGATGTTGGATTTTTTTTTATTTATTCAGAAAGTTCATAGAATTATCTTTCCATTGATGTATAGATATCTATATAACTATGAACATCTGACTTCTGCATGATGGGTCCACTATTACATGCCCTGTTACAGAATGACGTCACGTAAAAAACTGTTGATTGCACCCTTAAGTCGAAAAAGCGAGACAAGCGATCCTACATTCCGTCGTCGTCGTCGTCGTCATCGGCGGCGTCCACAAATATTCACTCTGTGGTTAAAGTTTTTAAAACTTTCTTAAACCATACTGGATTTCAACCAAACTTGGACAGAAGCTTGTTTATGATCATTAGATAGTATCCAGAAGTAAATTTTGTGAAAATAAAATTCCATTTTTTCCGTATTTTACTTATAAATGGACTTAGTTTTTCTGCGGGAAAACATAACATTCACTCTGTGGTTAAAGTTTTTAAAATTTTAATAACTTTCTTAAACTATCCTGGATTTCTACCAAACTTGGACAGAAGCTTGTTTATGATAATAAGATAGTATCCAGAAGTAAATTTTGTAAAACGATAAATCCATTTTTTCCGTATTTTACTTTAAATGGACTTAGATTTGCCAGGAAACAACACATTCACTCTGTGGTTAAATTTTTAGAAATTTTGATATTTTTCTTATACTATTTTTAATTTGTACCAAACTTGGACAGAAGCTTGTTTATGATCAAAAGCTATAGTATCTAGAAGGACATTTTGTGAATATTTTGTACTTGTGTAACTGTATTTTACTTATAAATGGACTTAGTTTTTCTTCCAGTTAACAGTTTTTAAAACATTTATTAGATTCATAAGCTATCCTGGATTTTTTCCAAAGTTGGACAGAAGCTTCTTACAATCAAAAGATAGTATCAAGCGGAATATTTTTATTGATTTTTTTCCTCATTTTTGTTGAGCCTGCAATTAACAGCAATAGTAGTCGAGACACTGGGTTCCGCGGAACCCTCACAAATTTTTTAAAATTTGTCTGCTCTCTGCCTGACTTTCTAGTTCACTGAAAGGGGCCGGACCTGGATACAGCTCATTGCATGGATTGCTACTAGAACCGCCGTTTTCCGGATTCCAACCAATTCCATAATTTCTATTCAAGTCAGTGCCTATGCATGTTTCATTAAAAGGATTTCTGTTTTTTCTCCAAAGACGCTCAAATTATTGGCATATACATAACCATCTGGATTTAAGACCGGTATTAAGTACCAGTCGAATTGTTTGACAAGGTAAAATCCTGCTTGGGTAGTTTTTAGGAAATTGAGAAAGTACAAAACAAATGCATGTGAAATAAAATCCCGAGGATGAATTCCACCATCAACTAGAATAGCTTTTTTCGATTTTCCCTTACAACTCCCACATTGCGTCTTCTGCCTTGTAACCATCTTCACCATGTTTATTTCAAATGTTTCTCTTCTCGAATGTTTTACCGATGATCTCAACGTTAGACGTAACCTTGCCTTGGTAATTCGAATTAAAAGTTGTCAAGTATTTTTAGCTCACCTGGCCGAAAGGCCAAGTGAGCTTTTCTCATCACTTGGCGTACGGCGTCCGTCGTCCGTCGTCCGTCGTCGTCGTCCTGCGTTAACTTTTACAAAAATCTTCTCCTCTGAAACTACTGGGCCAAATTTAACCAAACTTGGCCACAATCATCATTGGGGTATCTAGTTACATAAATGTGTCCGGTGACCCGGCCAACCAACCAAGATGGCCGCCATGGCTAAAAATAGAACATAGGGGGTAAAATGCAGTTTTTGGCTTATAACTCAAAAACCAAAGCATTTAGAGCAAATCTGACATGAGGTAAAATTGTTCATCAGGTCAACATCTATCTGCCCTGAAATTTTCAGATGAATCGGACATTTCGTTGTTGGGTTGCTGCCCCTGAAATTGTAATTTTAAGGAAATTTTGCTGTTTTTGGTTATTTATATCTTGAATATTATTATAGATAGAGATAAACTGTAAACAGCAATAATGTTCAGCAAAGTAAGATCTACAAATAAGTCAACATGACCAAAATGGTCAGTTTACCAATTTAGGAGTTATTGCCCTTTATAGTCAATTTTTAACCAATTTTCGTAAATTTTCGTAATCGTTTAGAAAAATCTTCTCGTCTGAAACTACTGGGCCAAATTTAACCAAACTTGGCCATAATCATCATTGGTGTATCTAGTTAAAACAATGTGTCTGGTAACTCGGCCAATAAAACAAGATGGCCGCCATGGCTAAAAATAGAACATTGGGGGTAAAATGCAGTTTTTGGCTTATAACTCAAAAACCAAAGCATTAAGAGCAAATCTGACAAGCTAAAATTATTGACCAGGTCACGATCTATCTGACCTGGAATTTTCAGATGAATCGGATAATCGGTTGTTAGGTTGCTGCCCCTGAATTGGTAATTTTGAGGAAATTTTGTTGTTTTTTTGTTATTATCTTGAATATTATTATATATAGAGGTAAACTGTAAACAGCAATAATGTACAGCAAAGTAAGAACTAAAAATAAGTCAGTATTACCAAAATAGTCAATTGACCCCCTACGGAGTTATTGCCCTTCATAGTCAATTTTTAACAATTTTCTTAAAATTTGAAGATTTTCAATAACATTTTCCACAGAAAGTACTGTTATAGATAGAGATAATTGTCAGCAGCAAGAATGTTTAGTAAAGTAAGATCTACAAACACATCACCATCACCAAAACACAATTTTGTCATGAATCATCTGTGTCCATTGTTTAATATTCACATAGACCAAGGTGAGCGACACAGGCTCTTTAGAGCCTCTAGTTCTATTTTATCTAATGTATTGTACATGTTAAAATCAAAGGCAAAACATATTTGCAGCAAGAATGCGACAAAAAAAAATTGGTTCATCTTTCGAATTCTGGAATTATAAAAACACAAAAACAAGCCGCAATTTCTGATAAAACATATTTTTAAAATGTATTGAAATCATAAAATAGTTAAGTTATATCGCATAACGCATTAAGATAACCTTTAACACCGAATAAAAATCGTCAGTTCCCTACATGATACTGATAGCTTTTTCAATAGTTATCAAAGGTACCAGGCGTATAATTTGATACACCAGACTCATCAGTGTCACTCAGATCAAAATAGTTAGAAAGCCAAATAAGCATAAAGTTGAAGAGCATTGAGGACCCAAATTCCAAAACGTTGTGCTAAATACGACTTAGGTAATATGTGCTTGGGAAAAGAACATCCGTAGTATTTCGAATAATTCATACTTTGCAAACAGTTAATTTGTAAAAATTACCATATAATTGACATTTATGTCAACACATCAAGCCTGATACCTCCTATCCCAAGACAATATTCCAGGGCTTACATTATCATTATTATCTACAGGGAAGTTATTGCATGAAAGGTTTCAAATGGTAAAGTTGAAGTCATACTTTCGAAAAGTTTATAGACCTCATTTATCTGTTGAACGTTATGAAGTATCAATGTCACAAATGATCACGTACATTGTATATGTTCTACTGGTCCAATTAGATTGCTACTGGTCGTATCAACAATCCCATTTTTTACCCTTTATTGAAACATTCTTTCTTATCCGAGTTCATCCTTGTTGCTAAATCTTTAGTTTTCTATGATGTGTTTTGTAGACGTTTTTTTTTGTCATTTCGTATCGTTTTTTCCTTTGACTATGGTGTGGACAGTTTTCTTTGGTTTATATTAATCCTCTATACGACAATCTAAGACATTAATTCTATGCTTTCGTAAAACAATTTACGCCAAGACTATCTAATTTTTGCATAAATTGCTGCACAACATGAACATGGTAAATTTAGAAATGTTAAATCAGCTTGTCAAGGAATTATTTTCATACGTAAATTACAGAATGTGTTCTCCAGAAGGACATCAATTAAAGATGCCATTTTACTGTTCAAGTGTCAAACCATCATTTACAAGGTAAAAAAAACGTTCATTCCTGTGTATTGTAATATGTTCAGCTTAGTACAAGTATAAAAACAAGAAGCTGTATTTGCATTGCCAACGAGACAACTATCCATCAAGTACCAAATTGACAATGACAAGTTAAAGTGTTTGGTTATATGTTGTTGGTTAACATATTTAAATTTGATTTGTTTTTGTGGTAAATTATGAATAATTTGTTTGGCTTGCCACAAAACCCGGTTCAATCCTCCTTTTTTTAAATGTCCTGTTACAAGTCATGAAAATGGCAGTTATTACCTTATAGTTCGTTTCTGTGCAGGCCCGTAGCCAGGAATTTCCAAAGGGGGGTTCGTTGGCCTCAAAAACTGGACTTTAACAGTCACAACTCGAACAGAACGTTGACTTTAACAGTCATTATTTGTTTTCAAGGGGGGGTTCGTCCGAACCCCCCGAACCCCCCTGGCTACGGGTATGCTGTGTGTGTTGCATTGTCGTTTGTTTTTGTTCACCTCAGTGTTTCTGTTGTTTCGTTCTTTCCATCTTATAGTTGATGTGTTTCCCTCAGTTTTAGTTTGTAACCCGGATTTGTTTGTGTCTCAAACGATTTATGACTTTCGAACAGCGGTATACTACTGCTGCCTTTATTTATCTCTTATAAAAACTACAGGCACCCATACGCTGCTTTTTTATGTTTTGATCGTTTTCAATTTGATAAGCAACGGTAATGTAAGTGCGTGATGTACACATTTAAAAAGATAATTCATGTCCGACAAATCTTTCTAAATCAAATTTCAAAAAAGCTCTGGTCCGAAAACACAGTCCATATATATATTTGGAATGTTTGAATTATATACACTGGTTATATGTCTAAATTTTATCAATAATTTGAATAAAGAAGGAGATACTAGATTTTTCTTTTGGCAAGTTATATCCTATAGTGTAATGATGACCTAATGTCCATACCAACGAAGTATATCGGTTTGTTTACATAATATGATTGTCTTTTAAATATGAAAAAAAACACAAATTGTAGAGCAAAACAAAGTATAACCATTATTAATAAACAAATCTTGCTGGTAGAGTTTTTATTCCCCGAGGGTATCACAAGTGCAGTAGTCAGCACTTTTGTGTATTCTATAAAATATATGGATTTTGCTCACTTTGGAATGCCATACGACGATCTATATGTGCTAACTTCTACGTCATTTTGTATCTGACGGTCAGTTGTATCATTGGCAATCATACTGAATTTCTTATTCTATATTAAATCCAGTAATAAACTAAACGAATATCTCGAGATGAATAAATCTAATATTGCAAAAAGATTCAATCCATAATTGTGTATTTCAATAATAGTTGAAGGTATTTAATATTTTGTACACTTGTCAATTGCGTGTATGCTTTTCAAACGACTGACCCTGACACAATTTATAATAATCAAATAGACGGTGTATCTGGTTACAGTGTATATCATTATATTAACCAACCCATTTCAAAGCTAAATTAAATTGTTCTGTTATTTATGAACGGTTTACTCGTAAGGTAAGCTTATTTAACATTTTCAATTTGATTAATTACATTATTTTGATTAAACTTGGTCAGGGAGATTTTGGAATAGTAACAAAACGGATAGAATCAGTTTGTGAGATTAGATAATAGAATAGAGCATAGTACCCGACCAATTTTTACTCTGAGCATTACTTTTAATTGATAACTTTAAAAAAAAAATCTGCACCTTTATTATCATCTTCGTTGATAAGTTTTAATAATATTACTTTCAAAATTATACGGAACTTTATTTTCTAAAAAAAACTTAACTGATAGTCCAATTTCTGAAATATAATGTCAGAAAACAGCCCCAACAAATTTAATTGAACTTTTTAACTGAATTTTGCTTCTAATAGACAAAGACAGTTTTTCTAAAGATTTAAATTCATTGACAAGATTAAACCACTTAACTCTACTACACACGCACTGATATCTCTTATTCATCTTTTGAATATTATTTATTAGTGAATGTTCGTTAATGAATATTATTTCATATCGGTTGAGAATAAGATTCTTTTATTGGATTAAAAGGGGTCACATGACATTCATTATTCTTCAGTAATAAATTCCATCGGTCATTAACAGAAAAAATAAAACGGACCAGAAAACCGGTCGTTAACGAACTTTTACATGATAATGACCGGTGGGGTGTGGTTTCCGTCTGATAATGACCGTTGGGACGTGGTTTTCGTCTGATAATGACCGCTGGGGCGTGATTTCTCTGTTAATGACCGGTGGGGCGTGGTTTCTCTGTTTAGAGAGATGTTCCGGGAGAGATGTACCTTTTATAAAACATGTTCCTGTTTTCAATATAATACTTAAGTTGTTGAATTGTTTATTATATGTTTTCGCTAATTATAAAATTAAAGATAACTTGATTAAGTATTTATATACTGAAAAATTGCACTAAAATGAATGGCAGTATTACTACGACTGGTCTACACTCTTTCGCTGTAGGCATTTTGAATTTATGAGAATTTTCCAAAACATGGTTTCTCAATGAAATAAACATAATAGTTCTTGAAAAACTGGTCATTATCGTGATACATGGACTGCCCGTAGGACAGTGGTATTGACTGCGACAGCGATAATGACCTCGCCTTCGGCTCAGTCATTATCACTATCTTAGTCCACTGTCCTGTGGGCAGTCCATATATCACGATAATGACCAGTTTTTCAAGAACTATTATATAATTAAGTAAAGAACATACATTGGATAGTTGTCGGACTCTTTGTGTATGATCGTTGGTGAACAGTCAAGAACATAAATTTTTATTAGATATAGTTATCGGACTCGGACTTCTTTTTAACTAAGTTTTACTGTGCGTATTGTTGTGTGTTTCTTTTTTCTTCTTTGTCTAGAGGTATTTATAGGGAAGGGTTGAGATATCACAAACATGTTTAATTCCGCTGCATTTTTTGCGCCTGTCCCAAGTCAGGAGCCTCTGGCCTTTGTTAGTCTTGAATAAATTTCAATTTTAGTTTCTTTTGTATATTTGGAGTTTAGTATGAAGTCCATTATCGCTAAGCAAGTACACATTTTTGTTTAGGGGGAAACTGAAGCACTCCTCCGGGTGCTGGATTTTCTCGGGTGTATTGAAGACTCATTGATGGTCTTCGGCTGTTTTCCGCTCTTTGATCAGGTTGTTGTCTCTTTGACACATTCTTCATTTCCATTCTCAATTTTATGTTGTATTTCTCTTAGATATAAAATAGAAAAGAAAGTAGGCGTATGTCATTCATATTATAATAACCTGAAACATATTTCTTCTATTATGAAAATTGGATAAAATCTAACGATAATGAAGTCATAAGGTATTTAAACCTTTGCACAATTATAAATTACGTGAATTTTTTTTTCAAATAACCGCCGTTACAAAAACATGAATCGTGTTTTTCAATAACGGCTTATATCATTACATGGTCTTAAATTAACAAAATTCTTTCAAAACATATTTTGTTTTATTAAACATGAATCATTTTATGGTTTATCAGGTACGTAAGCACTGAGATTCAATTTAACTTTATTTGATTTTAATCATAAGCATGATGTTGTTTTTACCTAGATATAATGTCATACTTAGATAAATGAAAAATGATATATATTTAATTTTAACTTAATTCTGATAGCTCGAAGCCAATCGATTAGGGTGTCGAAATTATAGAGTACTTTCCACGACCGCGAAGTCGATCTTTAGAACTATGAGCACTTATGCCTCTTGGTGTATTAGCTGTTGTTTGTCTCATTATCCAGTCAATGACTATAATGAAGAGTGTCGCAAGCCAATGCACGCCAAGAACTCACTTACAATAACTTTTTCGGTTTCCAAGTTTAACTTAATACAATAACGATATCGATATTACCGAAAAATATGAAGCTATTAATTGATAAGATTTATTCATTCTCATTCCGGGAAGGATCATTGTATCATGCAGTGAACAGCGCTCAATTGAAGTATTTTAAGAAATATCATTTGAATTTAAACAAGAATTATTGACCTACATATCATATCCCGCAGTATTCTATAATGCTAGATTATCACAGATAAAAATAAACGCTGAAAATCCCATTCAAAACACATAAGTATAAGGCAAAATGACCAGACCACGCCTAAAAAAACAGAAAAGACGCACCAGTTCACTACACACTTCATACAAAACAATAGTTTGAGCAACACGAACCGAATTGGGTGCAACATGGCATATTTGTACATATGCTTAAGAAATAATTTCACCAAAAACGATGGATATGGCCATTGGTGGCTTTCGGCATTCTCTGCTCTTTGGTCGCGATTTTGTTTCTTTGACTTATTCCCCATTTCCATTCTCAATTTTATCAATAATTGGATTTCTTCAATCTTTTATTTTTAAAGATTTTTTTTATTAAATTGTTGTTCCTTTTTTCTTTTTACAAATTTTCACATGTGGTGCCTATTTGCAGGGCTTCTCTTTTTATTTTTATTTTTTCCCCATTTCATATTGTCATATCAAATGTATTTGGTTGCATTCACCCATTTTCCCTGTCATAAACATAGTTTATAACAATGTTGCTTTGTCTTGTTGTCTTTGTCTTTTTTAGCCATTGCTTTGTCAGTTTATTTTCGACTTATTAGTTTGATTGTTCCTTGGTATCGTTCGCCTCACTTTCGATATTAAATCAATATTAAATCTTTTTAAAAACCTCATTAAAGATACCGGACTCTTCGGAAGATTCGGTGAAATATTTCTTGTATGGGAATCACTTTGACAAACTTCAAATTGAGTAATACATTTATTGATAAGTGTAAAGGATACACTCTATTGGTACGAAGGCAGACAATGGCCATGCATATACATTTTAACATAATGAAATAGAATTGAAATAAAGACATTAATTCTAAAAACGAGTTGTTGGCATGATACGGGTTTTGTTCTTCTCATATATTTTATGATGGTATGATGGTATAATACTAAACCTCTAAAGGGAGGGATTGTGCTTGATATTTATATGATAAAGACGTAATCTTTCAATCAGTTTAATTGAGGTCTGGAGATGGCATGTCAGTAATTACTAGTAGTCAAAATATTTGATAAACTTCACTAAAACAAATACATAAAACCAAACAAGCAGAAGAGCAAAACTATACACAGAACATAAGAAGAAAAAGAAAAAGAAAAACAGGGAATTTAATTGACTTCATAAATCTTTGTCATTGACATTGCATTGGAATATCTATATTGAGGTACACAGAAGGTGTTCACAATATTAAGAATATTAGCCTCTAATGGTTTTTTTGCGGCGATAATTATTATACAATTACTGTCTTTTGATGCGGTAAATATGTGGTTTTATTGACTTTTGAAAAACTGATATTCACTGAGGCCAATAAAACCACATATTTACCAAAACAAAAGACAGTAATTGTTTTATTCAATATTCCCAGAGAAATGTATGTAGTAGAAATTATTTACCAAAACCAATTGGAATCAAACTTTTTTTTTTACCAAAATCATACACGTAAAAGCACACGACGTTTTGCGCGGTGAATACACTTTTTCCGCAGGTGAATATGTTTATTTATTCAAAATTTAATTCATATAGAAAACATTCCAGAGATGAGCAATGTGGAATAAAACGTTTTATCATAAAGGATTTCCTTTGCTTTTAGGCAATGAAAAAACAGAAAATTTAATAGTCATATAATAACATGAGTTTTTGAAAACTCAATGATAGTATTTATACATTTCAGTAATGGCACAATCACCCAAACAAAGCAATCAGTTTATTATGTGTCCAGACCATCCATCGGAGAATGCAAGGTTCTATTGTGAAGATGATCATGTGATGATATGCGATGACTGTATCGTAGGAAGTCACTGTGGGCATAAGAAAATCAAACTCAAGGATTATCTCAGCAACAAAAGGCAACATTTGAAACAGAATGCAAAGAATAGTAGAGACAACAACCTCCCTAACATACAGGATGCATTAGAAAATGCGCTCAAAGGCAAAACAGATTTTAATAATTCAGTCGATAAACAACTTGAGAAGGTAAAACTTAGACGAGAAATGGCAAAGAAAGCGTTTGACGAATTACAAGATGAGTTGGTCCAAGATTTTGAATCTGCTAGAAATGCTGCGAACGATGAATTTGACAGATTTTCTGCGAGGCAGCGATCTAGAATAAACCTTATCCAAGAAACTATACAAATTGTTGAATCTAGAAGTTTAGACATGTTGGATACAGAGGTAGTGTCCTACGATGAAATACTTTCATCAAGTATGACTGATGATCCGTACTTGGACGTACCACTGACAATTCAACCACCAAGATATCAGTGCCAAGATGATTCGGTACAAAAAGGTAAATTGCAAACTATCCTTGGATACATGGAATCAGGAACGTATGCCGAGGTTGCTGCAGTTGATTTTCAGCGTAGACACAATGTGGACCAATACAGAAATGGGGAAACAGAAGAGGAAAACGGAAGTGATTCTTACCCGGTATCAATTGTAGTTGAAGACAAGAGAGATTTTCTGGCTGTTATAACGTTTAAACGTACTGACAAAGTCTCCCATATTATACCAAAGCAGAGTCTACAAGCATGGCTTATTCATAGTGATATCGAAGAAGTTGACTGTAGCACGGGAATGGTTAAAACAAAAATAATAAAGACTATAGAAGAGAGACCACAGTGTGCCACCCGTAATAACGCAAACGAGCTTATCATTGGAATGGGAAACAAGAAGTCACTCAAGCAGCTGAAATATAGTGGATCATTCGGATTCAATTTCTTCGCTAGAAATAGAAACTATACCCTTGGAACTTATAAGAACACTGCACCTCTTCAGGCTGTGTGTTTATGTACCTGTAAATCTGCGTCTGTTAACGGCGACATTACCGTATGTCTTATCGAAAAACCAGCCTCTGACCAGAATCCAGTTAAGAACCCAATTATTCGAAGATATGCAAATGACAAAACACAGCTTGAGAGTGATCTTGTTTTATCGGAAGATAAAGTTGACATTGAAGCACCAGCTTATTTGTCCGAAAACACGAAAGGCGATTTATGTATAGTAAGTTGTCCGGAAGGAAAGGCTTCATGGATTACCATAACGGATGAAAATGGAATCATGAAATTCAAATATCCGGAGACCGATCTGAAGGTTTCAAACCGAATCGATTATGATTTTATAGGTGCAGGATTTCTATCTGACGGAACAATAACCGTGTTGGACAGAATAGGCTTTAGACAGCATCTAATCGACAAAGAAGGCATGTTACTTCAAATTGACACACACGAGAATCTACCTGCTTGCTTGGCTATTGCTCCTAACGATCATGTCTGGATCGGTTTTGATGATGGACATGTTAAAGTATTTACATACAGAAATGAATATACTGAGGTTTCTGTCAAAAGTTTAAAACACGAAAAATCAAAAGAGGAAAGCTGTTAGCAGTGTTTGATTAAAACAGTATTCTAAAATTATAAGAGTCGGATAACATTTTTGTTTAACCTTTCATCATTTAAATTCTTGAGCGGACGCATAGAAAATAAACACACATATATTTATGAATGTTGACTTTATTGAAATCGATTTTACGAATGTCACTCTAAACAAATAATCATAAAAGAATAAGAGGCAATTGTAACTGACGGCGGTATTATCTTGAACTATTTGGAATGGGATTGTGAATTCAATAGAAACATTTTAACTCCACAGATGCTGTTATATCTATTGTTTTATAAAACGTTGGATTCAACCAAACATACCAAAGGTGTCATATGACCATGTGTTTATTATGACAGAACAAAAGTATCATGGTCACATTCGTTTAACATTACTCTTGCACTTGGTACAGTAACATTAATCTGAATTTTTCACTTCACAGGTTGAATCTTACTACAAATATGTTTGATTTTGTTTTTGATTTAAAAGTCCATTGAAATACTATCTGATAGTTATTATTATTAATGCTCTTCAACTTTTTATTTGTTTGGCTTAATAGCTATTTTGATCTGAGCGTCACGGATGAGTCTTATGCAGACGAAACACGCGTCTGGCGTATTAAATTATAATCCTGGTACCTTTGACCACTACTATATTGAATAGTATTAGTTGGAGACGTAGTATATCATGGGAGTATTTAGATTTGAAATGAAATTGATTTTGTTAGGCGACGTTATGAATGGCTGCATAATGTATAATAACGCTGTTATGTAAGTATGTAGCCGCCACTTTGCTAGTTCAATATGCCGAATCCAAATAAAGTTTTACTTGCTTAATAAAAAAAGAAAAAAGAAAAATGTAGTGCATTCCAATTTATTTTCGTAAATATCATTTTAACATTTTTCGGGGAAAAAAAATATACTTCTATTTTTGGCATAATACATGTTACCAGCGAAAGCAAATTACTATCGGCTTGCGGTAGTAAATTTACCATGTTATAAAGCCCCCATGTGCATATATCAATTTTCGATTTTTATAACATTTCAAGGTTAAAGATTTGTCTTAGCTCTTTTGGAAATGAAAAAATCGTCTACACCTACAAATAGTTCAACTTTATATATAAATTATATATGATAGTGGTGTCGATTATAAATACAACATTCCAGGCCCGTTTATTTTCAACATCATTTAGATAACGAATAATTATCAAATTCCAGGTCTGATACAGATACCAATAAACTAAGTCAACTGTTACTTAAAAAAAAAAGAACTTATCTATAAGTTCCGCATCTGCCAGGCGCACCATCAAACATTGTATTTGGGATTTGCTAAAACACGGGTCATATTCACACCTAAACTTCATCATTATATATGATTGACACTTATAAATTCAATCATTGTCACATAGTTTCTGGTTGAAATAATTGAATCAGAATAACTTTATAAGATGACAATACGAATACCTAAAATTCAAACTTACCTTATCTTACCTTTGATCAGAAGTGGGAAATCTAGTCTCAAAATATAAGCTCATTTGTAAACACTGACAACTTTATCATTTTAATGTTTGTTCCGTTTTAGCAAGGACGCTATTAATGAAAAAAACCAATAAAAGCGTTCTGGTAAACTAGTTACAACAAAAATGACTTGAAATAAAAACTAAATTTAAATAGAATGATTTTATTTCCCTCTTAAAATAGCAACCGACAAGCACAACAGGCTATTATAGCTTTATATAAAATTGCTTTAAATGACGATATACGAAAAAAATCCCGCTGTACCAATTTCATTTTTTCTATGGCTGCCTGCAAATTATTGGCATATGTATGCAACGAACGAAGAAACACTTTTGGAATTAAGTTACTAAGCAAGTTCAAACATACATTTTCTCGAGGTAGACATTGAATGTGAAACAATCGAGAAGACTGCAAATACTTGTGAAGAAATGCAGACGACCTTTTCTAAAAATTGTACAAAATAATAAAAATCGTTTAATGGATAACCTACTTTGTAAAAATTAATTTTTTTGATTTTGAATTCGCATTGAAACAACTTTTTAATCGTAATGTTTCATAAAAAGACAATACTTTTATTTTGATAGTTCACGTGACAAGAGCAAACTGGCGCACTCGGAAAATTATGTGAAATATAGGTATTCCTGGGGAAATTGTAAGATGCTAAGAACTATGTCATAAAATCCGAAGATTTGTGTCCAGAGAGATCTTTAGATTCAGACTTTTCAACATGCAGCAAACATTTAAAATCCCAGTTTCACACGCATCTGATGCAATAATCTCGACAATAACTGAGCCCCCAAACAAATTGTGTAATTTGCATTTATATTTCAAATAACGAAGCTGAACAAATAATTTCTTAAGAACGATTGTTCATTTATACAGATGGCAAACAGTACGGGGCGCCGAATGGGACTCTTGTGGTTTTGTACAAAATTCAATTCTGTCATAACAAAATCATTTTTGTCTTACAAAACTATGTGCTACAGACTTGTTTTGTGAGAACTTCAATTTTGTGATGACAAAATTCATTTGTGTAGACAAAATTAATTTTTGTCATGACAAAATTCATTTTTGTAGACAAAATTCATATTTGTCATGACAAAAGTCAATTTTGTCTAAAAGGTATGCAAATATAAACATATTTGCATACAAAATTGACTTTTGTTACCTGATATGGAAATTAAATCACAAAAGTCAATTATGTGAGGTAAGATTCAATTTTGTGAGACAAAATTGACTTTTGTGAGACAAAATTAACTTTTGTGAGACAAAATTGACTTTTGTGAGACAAAATTGATTTTTGTGAGACAAAATTCATTTTTGTGAGACAAAATTCAATTTTGTAAGACTAAATTCAATTTTGTCAATTTTGTTGAGACAAAAGTCAATTTTGCTAATTTTGTTGAGACAAAAGTCAATTTTGTTAATTTTGTTGAGACAAAAGTCAATTTTTGTCAATTTTGTTGAGACAAAAGTCAATTTTGTGACGACAAAATTCATTTTTGTGACGACAAAATTCAATTTTGTAACAACAAAATTGACTTTTATGAGACAAAATTGACTTTCGTGAGACAAAAATCAATTTTGTTGAGACAAAATTCAATTTTGTCAATTTTGTTGAGACAAAAGTCAATTTTGTCAATTTTGTTGAGACAAAAGTCAATTTTGTCAATTTTGTTGAGACAAAAGTCAATTTTGTCTCACAAAAGTCAATTTTGTCAATTTTGTTGAGACAAAAGTCAATATTGCTAATTTTGTTGAGACAAAAGTCAATTTTGTCAATTTTGTTGAGACAAAAGTCAATTTTGTGACGACAAAATTCATTTTTGTGACGACAAAATTCAATTTTGTAACAACAAAATTGACTTTTATGAGACAAAATTGACTTTCGTGAGACAAAAATCAATTTTGTTGAGACAAAAGTCAATTTTGTCTCACAAAAGTCAATTTTGTCAATTTTGTTGAGACAAAAGTCAATTTTGTCAATTTTGTTGAGACAAAAGTCAATTTTGTCTCACAAAAGTCAATTTTGTCAATTTTGTTGAGACAAAAGTCAATTTTGTCAATTTTGTTGAGACAAAAGTCAATTTTGTCTCACAAAAGTCAATTTTGTCAATTTTGTTGAGACAAAAGTCAATTTTGTCAATTTTGTTGAGACAGAATTCAATTTTGTCAATTTTGTTGAGACAAAAGTCAATTTTGTCAATTTTGTTGAGACAAAATTCATTTTTGTCAATTTTGTGTAACAAAAGTCGATTTTGTATGCAAATTAGTTCACAGAAACCAAACTAAACTAATTTGAATACAAAATTGACTTTTGTCGCCCAATTTTCAAATTAGGTAACAAAATTCAAGTCTGTGTAACAAAAATGAATTTTGTCATGACAAAAGTGACTTTTGTCCGCTGATAGATAATTTTGTATGACAAAATTTTAAATTTGTAGTATGATACAAATTTTGTCAAACTGAACTTATTTTTGTTGAACAAAAGTCACTTTTGTCCGTACAAAATTGAATTTTGAGTACAAAACCACAAGAGTCCCATTCGGCGCCCCGTACACAGCACCAGCCGTGTGCAACTTCAAAATGGGGTTTGGGGACCAGTCGTCAGAGGAAATGTTTTCATATTTGATTTTAGTACTTTCATGAACAATGAAGATTCTTTACCAATTTGAAAATTCAGACAAGAAATTTTGAAACCTAATCTATTGTTTTGTTTGTTTGTTTAAACCATCTTTGACATAAAAGACAAAAATCAATCATGCATGCAAGTAATTTTAAAAATTTGATTAAACATATGAAAATGGGTTTCCTATGGATTAAGATAAGATAATAAAGTATGGTGATTATGCATTTATATAATATTGTTAAAATAATATGTCTACTCTTAATTATTATATCACGGTAATGAATTACTTAGATCATCATGGGCGCTTTTTTATTGAAATAAAAATAACTTATCTTGACTGTCCCTCTGGAATCTTTTGCCCCTCTTTTATCACACCTCGAATGAACTATGACGTTATAAGTCGTTTAAAACTGTAACGTGGTGATCCCCTATTGATCCGTATGGGATCAATTTATTTCATATGAGGTCCATGACATAACATTTACTATTAATGGTGACTTCAGCGATTAGTTTTATCATATTTCATTGCTTATTTTCATACATAACTAACCAGAAAAAGTTCCGCATGCGATAAACAAAGGCAACAGTAGTATACTGATGTTCAAAAGTTATAAATCGATTTACAGAAAACAAAACCGGGTTACAAACTATAAACATCAATTTAAGGAGGAAACCAATATAACAACAGAAACACTAAAGTGCAACAGATCCTATTTACCTAGAAACAAACTGTTTGATATCAAACAACTGCCATATTCCAGACTTGGCTCAGAACATTTTAAGAAAAATAATAAACTCGTAAAACAGATCACTACTGACCACGTACGGATCCATAGGGGAGTACAACGCCTTCGGTCTCACCCATATGGATTTAACTAAACCTCTATGGATACGAAGCTGATCTGTAACAATAACATCTTCATGCCTTATATATCATGTACTGCAGTACGCCGCTAGATTAAAACTGACGTGGAAAGGTAACACACGGCCAGCGAAAGCTCTTTTTTTGAGAGCCCAGGTGGTCGTGTGGTCTAGCGGGACGGCTGCAGTGCAGGCGATTTGGTGTCACGATATCATAGTAGCATGGGTTCGAATCCCGGCGAGGGAAGAACCAAAAATTTGCGAAAGCAAATTTACAGATCTAACATTGTTGGGTTGATGTTTAGACGAGTTGTATATACATTATGTACACAGCCATGTATCACCATCATTGATGGCGATCCGATGGATACATCTGTTGTAGGGTTGTCACTGACTCAGACGTACTTATAAATATAATTATTTTCTGTGACTGTATCTTACATTCATTTGTAGGATCCTTTACTATAGATAATTCAGCTGATCTGTAACAATAACATCTTCATGCCTTATATATCATGTACTGCAGTACGCCGCTAGATTAAAACTGACGTGGAAAGGTAACACACGGCCAGCGAAAGCTCTTTTTTGAGAGCCCAGGTGGTCGTGTGGTCTAGCGGGACGGCTGCAGTGCAGGCGATTTGGTGTCACGATATCACAGTAGCATGGGTTCGAATCCCGGCGAGGGAAGAACCAAAAATTTGCGAAAGCAAATTTACAGATCTAACATTGTTGGGTTGATGTTTAGACGAGTTGTATATAAGACCCAAAAATTTGCGAAAGCCGGGATTCGAACCCATGCTACATTATATTAAAATAGTTACATTTTGTTCTCAGAAAGATGTTTTACAACACTGAATCGTTGACAACTTTTGATGAGAAAGTGACTTAGAGACTTTTCATTCAGAATCCACTTGGTAAAAAACCAACATGGCCAATTTCGTCCGGTTTTTTTTATCTAAAAGATTACAGTCCCGTCCCCTTTTCCCGAATTCGACCTTCCAAATTAGACTATGTTCATTTGTACATGAGCAACACGACGGGTGCCACATCTGTAGCAGGATCTGATGACTCTTCCGAAACACATGAGATAACCCCAAGTTCTGGTGGGGTTCGTGTTGCTCAGTCTGTAGTTTTATGTTGTGTTTTGTGTACTGTTTGTCAGTTTGTGTTGTTTTGTTCTAGCTATGACGGTGTCAGTTTATTTTGGACGTCTCAGATTGAATGTCCCTTTGGTATCTTTCGTCTTTCTTACATTATCGCCAATAAACACACATAAGGATTTGTGTCACCTTACATTCAGGGTCAATTTGGTAATAATTATTTACAATATGTGCGTAAAATCTGGCCACACACTACTTCTAGTTATGTGCTTTTCTAGTGTTGTATCTGTTGTTAAAAGAAAGAAATTCGTGTTTCTCGTGACTAACAAGTTTTAAGATTTCGGACACAATCAATATCATCTTGACTGTAGTTGACGGGTGATCGATTAAACCAGGATCTGCGAACCCTTCCGGAGCACCTCAGATCTTCCCCAGTTTTTGGTGGGCTTCGTGTTGCTTAGTCTTTCGTTTCCAATGTTGTTTTTTGTTTACTTTTGTTTGTCTGTTGTCTTGTTTTCTTTTTTGCCAAGGTTTTGTCAGCTTATTTTCAACGTTTGAGTTTTAATGTCACTTTAGTAACTTTCGTTCCTCTTTTAAAGTCAAGAAGGATTTCTTCGATAAAGCAATTATGATGTGTTTATCTTTATCGTTACGTTGCAATTTCAAGCTATATCTTCCATAACCTTGAGCGGCATACTTTCATATAAAAAAATATTATTCACCTTTTTATAAAAATAAAACCTGACTTCATGAATTGTTTTTTGCTAAATCAAACAGAAGTTATCTGAAAAATTTAGGCCAATAGTATTTTACCCCTAATCTAAATCATAACATATACACGTAAATAAAGATATAAAAATTAAACACAGACGCGTGTATAACTAAACACGGGTATATAAAAAAGGTATTCGACGATAAAGTTTACATTTATATTTGAAATTGTGAACATGGCGTTGGTTTATAATAAAAGCTCCGTTGATTTAAAGTCAACAGGGAATTCTGTTACAATTCCGAACCACCCTAAAGCCAGACTTATGTATTATCTAAACTGTATGTGTAGTGTATTAAGCCTCGATCAAACAGAACAAAATATTGGAAGGCTAACGGATTATCAGAATTATGATTCACTCAATATGGAGGAGACAGCAAAATTGATATTACTATGTATTCATCTGGACCCTTTTACACTTACCAACGTTTGCATTTGATGAGAGTGCATGTGGGACAAGTGGAAATGAATTCTATGAAATCATCGCACGCCGAACCACATTAGCTTCAACGCAGTCAGTTATGGTTGGAAACGTTCGAGTAACTGTTAGGAAGGTCATGTGCTACAAACTGTCATGGCTTAAAACGTATTACCTTAATCCGATAAAAGGTTTTGTTGATCAATTGGAGAACAGAAACAGACGATCTCGACAGCAACACATAACCGACAGGAGTTACTTGCTTGCAGGTCACAATGATTCAGCTGAGTGCTCATGCTGTTGCAATATTCTATAGACTTTTTTTAAACGAATTATAGTAATTTAGACAATATCATGTTGATATATTTGAGAAGGTGATTTGATGTTAAAAATGAGATATAAGTGTTATAACATTTTAGTATTAGTATCATAATTAAAATTAATTTTGTGACGATGAATTAATATGCGACAAAACATAGACCACAAATCCATGTGATTTTTAGAGGAGAAAAAGATTTCCGATATAAAACGAATGATAAAAAACTCTTTCGCTTTTTAATATTACTTTAGATTAAAGATTGTTATTATCTTAAAGACAATGTAATCTTTCTGAGTGTTTCCAGTCTTTAACCAGAGTGACTCTAAAGTAATGTTTCATAATATATGCATGGTGGTTTTATATTATAGTAATCGGGGATAGTTTTAACAACACGTTTAGCTTGACACAATACATAAGTCATAATTATTTCTGATTGATTTACATACGCAAAACAATTGTAAAGTAAAACTGCAAAAAATACAATTTTCGCAACGAATCATCATAAAAAATAGATAAGATATGATGACTTAACCTTTGACCTTAACATTATTGCATTATGGTAGTTCATAATTAAGATAAGTCAAAGTTTTACCATATGTCAACATTACAATATAAATGGTTTGTTCAATTAAGTATTGAAATTCACTTGGAAACTCAACATATACCCATACGACACTTACTTTCTGGATAATCATAGGTCTGTTCTGTGTTCCTTTGGACTTTCAAACAAAGACGAAGAACTGGATCTTCCGTCACTGTATTGGATACCTAAACTACATAAGTGTCCTTACAAACAATGGGTCTTCCAAGTGCTCAACAAAACCTCTTTCTAAACTATTAACATCTATTTTAACAGCAATCAAAGACGGCTTCAAAGTTATTGTGAAACTGCCTACTAGTATTCTAGAGGTGGCGTGAATCAGATGTGGATACTTAAAAATCTTAAAAAAAGATCTTTTAGAGTACATACAATCTAACTCTCTTTCATCTTGTAACAGTATTAAAACATTTGATTTTTCTACTATTTACACTAGTATTCAACATTCCAAACTAAGAGAAAAATTGAAAGAGTTGGTATTGCTTTGTTTCATAAAAAAGAATGGTCAACGTAGATACAAGTGTCTTGTCTTAGGAGGGATAAATCCTACTTTATAAAGGACCACTCTGATTCAAACAAACAATTCTCTGAAACTGATATTATCAAGATGCTTGATTTCTTGATTGACAACATATTTGTTACGTTCGAAGGACGTGTTTTTCAACAGACTGTCGGCATTCCAATGGGAACAAACTGTGCCCCTCTACTTGCCGACTTGTTTCTTTATTATTACGAGGCTGACTTCATGCAGGAACGCCTTATGAAGAAAGATAAGAAGTTAACAATATCCTTTAACTCTACTTTCCGCTATATAGATGATGTTCTTTCACTAAATAATTCAAAATTTGGTGACTATGTGGAACGCATCTATCCCATCGAGCTAGAGATAAAAGATACTACAGATACAGTTAAGTCGGCCTCATATCTTTACTTACACATCTAGAAATTGACAATGAGGATCGGTTGAAAACAAAACTTTACGACAAAAGAGTTGACTTCAGCTTTCCAATTGTGAACTTTCCATTTCTAAGTAGCAATATTCCAGTAGCACCTGCATACGGGGTATATATCTCCCAATTGATACGATATTCCCGTGCTTGCATTTCCTATCACGATTTTCTTGATAGAGGGTTGCTGCTCACTAGGAAGCTATTAAACCAAGAGTTCCAAATGGTGAAGTTGAAATCATCCCTTCGTAAATTTTACGGACGCCATCACGAGTTGGTTGACCGTTATGGAATAACCGTTTCACAAATGATATCGGATGTGTTCCTTACGTCGTAACTGCAATCCTCTTCCCTTTCATGAATGTGACCTACCGAATTAGACTATTTACCAGATTTGTTATCACATAAGCAACACAACAGGTGCCACATGTGGAGCAGGATTTGCTTACCCTTCCGGAGCACCTGTGATCACCCTTAGTTTTTTGGTGGGGTTCGTGTTGTTTATTCTTTAGTTTTCTATGTTGTGTCTTGTGTGCTGTTGTTTGTTTGTCTTTTTCATTTTGAGCAATGGCGTTGTCAGTTTGTTTTAGATTTATGAGTTTGACTGTCCCTTTGGTATCTTTCGTCCCTCTTTTGATTATCTAGAACAAAAAAGTAAAAAACAAATATATTGAACTCCAGGGAAATCGGAAAGAACCTTAATGGCTGACTATACGGTATGGGCTTTACTCATTGTTAAAGGCCGTATGGTGACCAATAGCTGTTAATTTCTGTGTCATTTAGTCTATTGTGGAGAGTTGTCTCATTGGTAATCATTCCCCATTTTCTTTTTTTATAATTATCCAATGACAAAATCAAAACCTTAAACGCATCTTATGAATGGAAACCATCTGTCCTCGCTGTTTTTGTATATTTATATAGAAAAGGGTTGGGCACAAATGCAAAATTTCACTCCTGGTATCTATGATGAGTTTATTTAAACCTCGTTTTAAAGCTAGCTAACCCATTAGTTATACATAATTCCATTATATTGACAAAAATATTTTTTTATCAACAAATACCTCTTAATTTTCTTTCTAAATTAAAATGATGGTCATCATCAACAATATTGCTGCTCCACATATAAAAGTACATATTTTTTATCTATATTGTAATATTTATCCGACTGTATATTGCAACTGTGTGCAGTGATACAATATTAACATCTACAAGGTTAATATATCTAAATTTTGACTATTAGGTCTATAAAGGCAATTACATAAACGGTACCAATTTGTCTGCATGAGATGCGCATTTCGAGAACAATGTTTCGTCCATAATGCTCCAGGCCAAAGTCACAAGATGAGATGTTTTTCTATTTGTAACCATATGATGAGTTAATATAAAAAAAAAATAAGATGTGGTATGATTGCCAATGGGACAACTCTCCTCAAGACACCAAAATGACACAGATATTAACGACTGTAGAAGCATTTTTACCTACTTTGTATTGTTCGTTCTTATGGTGTACTGTTACACGTCCAGGTTATGGGGAGGGTTGGGATAATGCTGATATGTTTAACCCTACCAAATTCTGTATATATATGCCTGTCCCAAATCCGGAGCCTGTAATTCAGTGATTGTCGTTTGTCGATATATAACATATTTGTTTTTCGTTCATTTGTGTTGCATAAATTAGAACGTTGGTTTTCTCGTTTGAATTGTTTTACATTTGTATTTTCGGGGTCTTTTATAGCTGGCTATGCGGTATGGACTTTGCTCATTGTTGTAGGCTTTACGGTAACCTATCGTTATTAATTTCTGTGTCATTAGGTCTCTTGTGGAGAGTTGTCTCATTGACAACAATACCTCATCTTTTTTTATATAGTAGAATTAAAAGGTTCAATGAAAAGGAATAAGACTGAGGAGGACTATTGGTGGAAGAGAGAAGATGACATTTAAATTTATTCATATTTACAATTTGTTTAATGGTTCTCATGGTTTAACAATTTAAATAATAAGATATGGTTTGAGTGCCAATGAGACTACTTTCAATCTAGGTCACAATGTATAAAAAGTATACGAACGGAATGCATGGCTCCCATCGAACAGCAAGCGATAAAGGACCACAAAATGACGAAGGGATAACATGTAATTCCAAAACTATAATCTAGACAATCTATAACTATTCTTATTACATTCCTCAATTTCAAGGATTCACATAGATCTTTCATTTCAAAGTTCAAATAAAAAAAAACGGTCGATTAAACCAACTCTTATCGTTGCTAAGGTTGAAACACATTAAAGGTAAAGGCAGACAATTATTGTGTAATTTCACCATGTCATAAAATGACGTGTTTATCAACATTAAAAATTAATTTTTTCTTGCTAGCTTAGATATACACAGTTTGGAAAAGTAAAGTACACTAGGCAAATAAGGTGACCAGTAAACAAAACAAACTTTTTTGTTTTGTGAAGAAGTTATCTGCCTCAAGAGCAATTAACATACATGTGTATACGGGTTATACGACTGCTCCACATAATGATAATACTTTAAATTCAGAAATTATGCGTGCATTTATTATTTTGTTTTTATTTTTGCGATATTGAGAAAAATCCTGTTTAATTCATAATATAATAAATTCAAATGCGAGTTTAAATTATTGCGACTATAACTCTTTCGCATTTTTCGCAATGTTAAAAACATCGCAATAATTTCCGAATTTACAATATCCAGTACTGTTTTATTGTTGTAATTTATCGAAGTTCTTAAATAAGAACTACCAAAAAACATAACTTGCTGATATAAAAGTAACCACTCTGTGCATATACTTGGCTTATTTCTAATAATGATGAATACCACGATGGTTTAATTGTTTTTATTTTTTACATGCACGTTTTGAGACCACTAGGTGTTGATGGGTGGCCGTTGGTATATACTTTTTGTAAAATATCATACAATTCTGGATCCTGATGTTTCAAATGATCACGAGCGACCATTTCATTAACACATACAGATGTCATGTGGTTACATCTGAAATGTCCAAGACAAACATGACACAAGATTAAATGATATTTAATAACTTTTTGAAATATCATTTTTAAAGTGACAATTTTGAAATAAGAATTTTGAATGAGATGAATAACGTATTCATACTTGTAAGGATAAACAATGTTAACAGGATTTATTCTACTAAAGACACTTAACTACACAGAAAGAAAAGAATTGCATTACCGAAGAGACATGTATTGTCGAAATGCGCATATGGTGCAAGAAAATTGGTACCGTTAATTTTATTTTTATTGCAACAAAAACATCATACATTACCAACAAACATATTTACCAATGATAAAAGATTTCAATTGATCAAGTTGTAATCAACACAGGAAGTCATTTAACAAAATTATCACAAGCATGAAATATTCTTGATCCGTTTAAAAGTTTAATAAATAACTCACACCCACGGAAATTTAAGAAGAAAGTGTATTGTTACTTTTTTTTAAATTGTGTTAATTTATTTTAATTTGTTGTTGATTTAATTTCCTTTTTAATTTAATTTCAACGCATTGATAATTCCTTAAAACATGCTGCTGTCTCATTGATATTTATCCAACATGTCTTGTCCTTGTATTTGCATTTACATAAAAAATTATAGGAAACAAAAATAATCTTACAGATCCATTCCCCCAGCATTTTTGGTGCTTGCAGTCGTCATGAAGAATGACGTAGTGCCCTCGGCAAAGTACTCATTTACTGTGGCTGTAGCATATGATGTTGTCCAAGTATGATGCTGTTTGGCATTATTGTAGGCGTATAATATCTGCAGAAACAAGTGAGAGAAATGGTTTTCATTATCAGTTGCTTTATGTGTTTGTTATTAATCGTTTGCCTCTATTTTTGAAATATCTGCCTATTATGTCTGTGAGCTATGTCTACACATCGTTGTCAATATAATAGAATTTTATGCAACTGTCATACAAGTTCGCGATTCAACTAACTATAAAACCAGGTTTAATCCACCATTTTCCACATAAGGAAATGTCTGTAACAAGTCACGAATATGACAGTTTTTATCCATTTATTTGATGTGTTTAAGCTTTTGTTTTAACCACTTACGAATGGACTTTCACTGAAGAATTTCCCTCGGAGTTTGGTATTTTTGTTATTTTACCTTTTACACGAAAATAATTATAAAATAATTAAGCTTCTTCTTATTTTGATGTTTAAGGGTTTAAACAACCCTCTGGTCTTATTTCAATGCAAAAATTAAATTTACAATGAAGATTATAACTCCAATATACAAAGGTGATTTTAAGTCGCTCTTCTTTCAAATGGTTTAACTGGGTAGAACATTAGCAATCTGCATGTCATTAATATATATATTTTTCATGATAGCTTCAAATTGTGTGTGAGATATCCTATTGCCTTTCTCGTAGATGAGGAACTTTCATGATTATACAACAATTGTAACATATCAACATTTCATGGTAAATCCCAATTAACGAACTGTTAAATTTTTGTTCTATACTCTTCGCCAGCTGCACTTAATAGGGTGTCATGGTGTTATACGAGTATTCAATATACGAGTCAACTGACAGTATTATCTTTTGATGACGACATAATATCCAATCTTCCATGCAGATTTATCGGTCCTTGCTCTTTCACAGCAAGGATCGATAACTCTGAATGGGAGCTGGTATAATATCGTATATGATATGAACAATCAAATTTTAGTAAATGATGACATAAGAATATGCTTTTGTTTATTGAGCTCACATCAAGCTTTAGTAATCCATATGCGTGCATGTAGGGAAGACTACTAGTAATTCGAAATAAAAAACAAGTCAGAAGATATTTTACGTCATTGGAAAACTAAGTGGATAGTACACTAATTATTTAAATATATTCCTGTAGTAGATACTTGGTTTCATTTTGTTTCGGTAAAAGATATGTTTACTTGATACGTTTATTTACAAATCCAGTCAGTTGCTAGTGAAAATAGTATAAGCTTACCCTATTTCTGTAGGAGCTGGGCATATATCTGTGTAACAGGTGAGCGAACTCGTGAGAAACAACATTAAGCTTGTGTCTGTAGGGATCATGAGAATTGCATAAAACAGTATCATCCAGTGCTACAGACCTACTGTTGGTTACTCCAGCGATTTCCTGGTATTTACGACCATCGAACGTGCATGTGTGTTTACAAGAACCATCACATTTATCTGATCAAAAAAGTAGAAAACTAGTTTAGTTTATAATTGATTTGGGTGATAGGGAATAATAGCTTAAATCAGTCCTGTCAGAATAGATCGAGAAAATACGTTGGTTCAAAGTAATAAAAAAAAAAACCCGAATTGAATATAAAAAATATACCTTCGAGTACTAAAAGTCACCAAGCAGATGTATCTACCCTAAAATTTCATAATCAATAACATTAACAGTACCAATTGTCGTTCTGCACAAGATACAGATTTTGACTATGAAGTTCTCTTTAGTGATTCATGAGGCCAAAATCTTTGAACATCCAAAACATTGAAAAATATGAGAGGCTTATAAACAAAAGGTAAGTCTAAACCGGACAAGAATCAGAGCCTACTTGAGGGAGATATATTCCTTAATTTAAAATATGTTCTCAAAGTTTGTAATAGGAAATTTAAATAGCGTACTATTCTTATTTTTATGCCAGTAAGGATGTATTGACTTCATAATTAATAGTTCATGAGCAGAAGTATCGATCCAGTGTTCTTAACATTATTATCCGCAAAATTATGTTTTACACCTGAAGTGCAGGTCGACCATAGATGTCTCTTTAGGATGCTTGAAACGATAACATCTTTAAATTAAAATCTTATTAAAAAAGAAGCGCTTATAAACATATAAGTACAAAAAGTCTAATCAAAGCCCGACCAGAAATCAGAACGGGCTCTCTTTCTGATAAAATGGTAATAAATTAATAGTATATTTGACATACTGTGACACGCTGCTGTATCAGCTAGACGATGGTTTTCTGGAAAAACAGTAAGAGATTCTTGCTTAGTAAATATACCAACTCCATGACTGCGTGTTACTCCCATGAACACATCTAACGGTGTATGTCGAACCATATGGGCAACGGTTTGAGCTGCCTGTAGTAACGAAACAAGATGAAAAACGCTGTTGAGATATACGTGTTTTGTCAAATTCCGAATTTAGATAAAGCTATTATTTTATCATTTTATCATTTATAACCAAAGTTATAATACTTTGATGATAATTCGTCGACAATCCAATAATTAATTAAACATAACTGGAAAACCACACCATTCGTTGCTGTAGGATTTTGATTTCTTTTGATTTTTTCAGTGATTAAACCCCACTTTTAAGCACCGCTTTTGGGCTATTTCGATGCGGCGAGTTTTTTGAAAGAGGATGCCGGAGTGCCTGTAGAAAACCACCGTATTTCGATAGGAAAACTTAAAATCCTAGTCAATCAAGATTCGAGTCGAGTGAACCCGGACAATCGGGGTTCAAACTCACAACCTCAGTTTTGACTGGCTAGTGATTATAGTAGAAACAACTCGGCCCCCTCCCCCCCCCCTCCCCGCCGTTCTTGTATGCACAGAGCGAATGCTTATAATGTCATTTATTTGTATGGTATTTCTTGACTAACTCATCTTTTATTTTATTTTAGAACATCACTTGGCTCATGTTGTTTAATTTTATATTCATCAGTTGATTGGAAAAAAATGTATATAAACCAAAGTACACAAAATTACCTTCATCAAAGCTAAATCAGATACATGTGTAGTAGCCTGAACAGTGACTGTCGGACTCGATGGCTTTCTTGTATAAATGTGACCCCTATGATCGACATAACGGCTTTTGAAACTAACTCTATGATGGATGGTCAACGGGAGTTGTATTTTATCATCCTCGTGCAAATAGCTGAAATAATCGAACATCAATGCATTAAACCTTTTGATAAAACATTTATAATTTTGATACTGTATCGAACAACCTAGTAGCTGAAAAAAATCCTTGCCATTACACCGAAAACGCACTAAGTGTTGCAAACATTATATAGTTATTATGTAGACTGCTGTTGTAAATCAAACGCAATTTAAACTTAACACAATACTTATATGCCCTTGTCGCCGTTGTCACATCCAGGATTCCCTTTGAAGAAATCAAAATCACACAAAAAAGGACAAATTGTTTAGTTAGTTCTTTACGTCTGATATAAACAGAAAACAATCCTTACTTTTTTTCAGAAAAATATTTTTTTAAATTATTGTATGATCTCCGTCGTGCATATTTCTGATTCATTGTCAATGCATGGTTGTCTTTGCGTAAGAATAAACTATGACAAAGGCCATTATAATAGCATGCACAGTTAGCAATGCGTGGTTTCCAATGATCTTTTAATTGCTTTTAAATTAATTTATAAACCTAATGGTAATGTCCTCTTACACTGTGGAAAGAATTATATAAAAATACCAAATCAAATTTGCGTAAAATATTATAAAAAACAAACCTCTTTTCTTCATCTGTTAAGGGAGGTGCCAAGCAGGTGATATCTGAATTGTAATTTTAATGTTCTTGTTTAGGTTTGAAAAAATTGCTCAAACCTTTATTCGTTAATAATAATACTTTATTACATAGATCACCCTGACAGGTACAACATGAGGTCAAAATTACACGACGTCAAGTTAATAACTGTATAATATTTATAAAGATACTAGCAATCAGCCGATTTGTACTTCATTCTCGCAAATTTTTAGATTGCTTCATATAGCCCACATTATGAGACAAATTATCATGATTTAGAACTAAAACAGTTTTATGTTTTGAGTTTGAACCAAGCTGGTTTAAAATCATGATGATGGTTTTCAATATCTTATTGCAAAAACAAAAGACTTAAGATTCAATGTTTTTATTCGAGTCGAAGCCGGAGCTTGTATGATACTATTACATCTTTGTTTTGGTTCATTTTAATCAAGTGCTATACTGTGAATACAACAGACTATCCATTACTTTTTTGCCAGTTCTAAAATCTAAAATTCCTCCCAATAGATAAACGTTGGTTACAATAAAACAGTTCAAGTAGTTAGGGCAATAAATCTAACATTAGATGCCATTAAGTAAACATATAATTGTCAAGCATTTGTGGTTACAAGAGCGCAATTATTTGTTTACATTTTACCGGCAAGTTGGTTCTCAGAATAGAATCATGTACGGCTTCTGATTGGATGATACAGATTGGAATTACATTTAATCGAAAGCTTATCCAATTGAGTTTAAAAATTGCAGCACATTTTACGAAGTATAGAAAATATCTTCCATTTCTGCACGTCGGAGCCATTAAAAATATGCCTTAATCATAAGCGAAAAAAAAGACGATCTTTTTCAACTGCATTTTAAGTCAATTTTTGCCGCATGACCCTATATATTTTATTGGGTGTAATGCAACACTGGCATTTCTTGTAACAGGAACTGCTACCCGTTTTCCCCTCGCTTGTGTAGTCTTTGAGAGAGAAAATACTGAACACCAGTGGTACCCCATAGAAATGCATTACGAATAATTGCGCTCTTGTAACCATGTGGATATCGTGTTGTACGGTAACGATTTTGATTTTAATAAAAAGAAAAATGTACTTTTTTAAAACTGTATGATATGTTTATGTCTACAAATCAGTACAACTTACCATTGACGAAAACTACCAAGCCCAGAATTAGTGACACGAACATGTCGTGATGTCTCCTTTACAGATAGTCTTATCATAAAAATTATCAAATAGTCCTGTATAGGTAGCAACATGTTCCAATAGAAATGTAGTCATTCTATTGACATTTCTGTGTATTTGACTATATTCCGAATTGATTTTCCTCTGAGTTCAGTATTTTTGTGATTTTACTTTTCATTCCTTAAGACGTTGTAATTTTGCCTCGTTCAATTTCTTCTTTGTATTTCACCGAATAATAATAATGTCCCATGTTCTAGGTGTGATCCAATCTTAATGTTTCTGTTTTTGTTTAAATTAAATAGAGTCTTCTGCATTTTTAGTACATATTTTAGAACTTTCCCCCCATTTATCATGAATTGTTTCTGTGTCTTGTTCATAATTTATGTTTATCTAAAGGTCTGTATTTATTTCTCATCAAGGTTGTATATTCTTTTCTTACGTTGTTTTCTTTTAACTTTTCAATGTCAAACTGCTTCCAAGATCTTGTGTTCTTTCCATTAGCCATGTGTTTGGATTTAATGTCAGCTGTTATCAAATGCTGATCACTTCCAACATCAGCTCCTGTCTTAACTTTAACATCCAACAGGGATCGTTTCCACATTCTATGTATCATGATGTGATCTATTTGGTTCTTGTCTCGTTGGTTAGGAATGCACCATGTCAATTTGTGAATGTTTCGATGAGGAAAAATTGTCCCTCCTATTACATAGTTGTTAGTGGAACTTAGTTCTGTTAGTCCTTCTCCATTTTCATTCATAGTACCATATCCATGGTTTTCCATTGCTCTTTCAAAGGGGATGTTACTTGATCCAACTTTGGCATTCATATCTCCTATGATGATTTTGATGTCATGTTTTGGAGTTTTGTCTATTGCCTGTTGAAGTTGTTCATAAAATAGGTCAAGAGCCTCTGGCCTTTGTTAGTTTTGTATGATTTTTAATTTTAGTTTCTTGTGTATAATTCGAAGTTTAGTATGACGTCCATTATCACTTAACTAGTATATATATTTGTTTAGGGGCCAACTGAAGGACTGCTCCGGGTGCGGGAGTTTCTCGCTGCATTTAAGACCCATTGGTGGTCTTCGGCTGTTGTCTGCTCTATGGTCGGGTTGTTGTCTCTTTGACACATTCCCCATTTCCATTCTCAATTTCATTTGTTCTCCTCGCTGAAATCATTTGTTAAAGCGTAATATTGCAGTAGAGTCATGTTAACTTGTTTCCCTTTTAGCCTTGCCATAATCAGCCTACTATTTATTGGTTTCCATTCCATTAGACATTTCGACATTCCTTTCTTCAAAAAAATTGCTACCCCTTCAAGATATTGCCCATCAACTCTTCCAGAGTAGAGTGTAGTTTCTTCAGTTCTTGTTGTTATTCTCCAAGAGTCTGTCTGTCCATCTGCTTTCACTTATGCCTAAAATATGTAGTTTGTAACGTCGCATTTCAGATGTAATTTCTGCAAGTTTCCCAGCAGAGTACATTGTACGAAAATTCCAGAACCCAATTATAGTTTTAGTTTTGCCCGTGTTTAGGGCCTCTGGATTCTTGTTGGTAGTTTCCTCTCGACTTTCACTGCCAACAGTCATACTTGCTCCACTGTTGCTTTAAAAATAGATACGAGGATTACATTTTGTATTTACGCCAGACGCGCGTTTCGTCTACAAGAGACTCATCTGTGACGCTTGAATCCAACAAAGTTAAAAAGGCCAAATAAAGTACGAAGTTGAAGAGCATTTGGACCAAAATTCCTGAAGGTTTTGCCAAATCAGCTAAGTTAATCTATTCCTGAGGTAGAAAACCTTATAGTACTGCAACCAGAGTTCATTTTTTTAAACTTAAAAGGTCCGGAAGAACACACACCTAAATTATATATCGATGGAAAGAGGACAACGTGTACAATAAGAAAAGTTGGGTCGTAAAAATCCAGAGTGGTCACAATTTTGTGAAATTGAGGTCAAAGGTCAGACCTAAAGATATCAATATTTCAAACACAAGAACAAAAAGGAGAAATATTCTGATATTTATTCAATAGAATGCTACAAAAACGATTCAATCATAAGCATATGCTACAAACGATGTTAAAACGACAAATTTGACTAATTATATGAAGAGCTGCCATTACAAAATGGCGTTGATTTGGAACCTTCTGATATTTTTCCATTTAAGACATAGCAAAAGAAGAAGTGGCCTTGACCTTTTCACATCCATAAACTTTCATATTGTGTATAGTATTTCACTATAGTATATTACAGAATTATTTTCTAAAGTATAAAACACCAGTTTATCAAATTATTTCAATATTTTTTCTATCTTTGAAAAAAACAAAATTCAAGCGCTGAACCCACTGGCTGAAACAGTGTTTTTAATTTTGCATCTTAAAGGTTGTGTATTTTGTGAAAATTAGTATCTAGTTATAGATAAATACATATTGTGTATTTGCAAAGTGTGGACAGAGCAGTTATTACACAAAATATACTATAGTCACCCGAGGCGAATGCGAGGTTTAAAAAAAAATGGAGTGTAAAACAAAGTCAGTTTGGTGCATGAACATTTTTTTAGTAGGATAATCCTGGTAAAAAAGTTAACTCATTGATTTTTTAAGGGAAGGATGAAAAATTATACAATGCAATGCCAATTTTCTAATGCTGTAATTCAAATTCAGTCATGATCCTTATATAACTTTTAAAAGCGACACACAATAGCTCAAGTATTTATAAAATAGGGATGTGCGGATTCAGTACGCGTATTAGCATTACAAGACACTTCCCTTTTTTATAAGAACAAGTTCGGCGCAGGACAGAGTTTGTTCAAAGCAAACACAGTTTTTTTAGTACAAATGCTATCTGGAGCGTAAATACCGTCATGATTTGGTCAAACTCGTCAGATATAGTCTTCCCTTTGCATAGGAAACACAAAAGAAATGTGAGTACAAAGTTTCGATCAATGTTCGTGACCCATATTCCCATATGCATATGAATGATGTATCTGCACTGCCAGTCCCAAATTTAAAGGGGCGAATGTTGCTACAGAAACGATTGATTTTGTAATAGCCATACATTTACGAATTTTTGTTATCTTTAGGGACAATATACGGTTCAGAAGCGCCTTTGTGTTATTTTTCATCGATTAACTATCAAATGAACTTTTGAGCCTAGGCTCTGTGTTGAAGACCGGACCGTGACCTATAATGGTTTACTTTTATAAATAGTGACTTGGATAGTGTGTTGTATCATTGGCACTCATACCACATCTTCCTATATCTATTAACAAGCTATGCGGGCATCATTTCCATAGAAATACCAAAACGAGGACATAGCTCATAAGACCACTGGTGGCATGATGAAGTTATTGTTCTTCTTTTAATGTATCCTTGATATTTTCAGACACACCTTGAATTCTGAAAATCTTAATATAGACTTCAATTTTCCTGCAGCAGATATGGCATCCCCTAAATTGAGTTCAGAGCTAAACTCTATAATTCATATCCCTTGGCCCCACTGTGCCTGAATTGTAAGGTGTCACAATATCTAGTTAGTTCTGGAGTTTGGCAGTTTGGTAAGCATCAGAGACAATCTTGGGTAAAATTGATCGGTATATATAGAGGATGTGCTACATGAGAAAGGCTTTTTCTTATGGAAAAACAAATCACATCACTAACAATCGTTATTAATGAACTGACAGCAAGTTCAAATTCTATTTTTTCAGTGACTGTTTTACTTAATTGCACAGGTGTTGACTTCAATAAGTACTTGGTTATGCATGGATAAATGATTACTCACATTAATAAGCACAACTTAAAAGACTGTTAACACGTTTAGAGGACTCAGTTTTGCGTAGTTTTCTGTTTTTTTTTTAAAGGTTTTTCTTTTACACAAAAACCCTGTTTTCATATCCAAACTACAAGGAAGAAACTGAGCGCGAGATCGTATAAAAGTGTCAGGTTGTGAAGTTACATGTCGATCAGTTTGATCACATGTATGGATTTCTGTTGTTTCTAATTAAAAGTTCCCCAAGGGTGACTGGGGAAACGAACTATGGTCACTTGGTCTTCCCCCGACCGGCAGTAAAACGAAGTTGGGCGTCCGTTTGGCTGTGCGGGATGTATCAAGTTCGCAGTCACGTCCGGTCAGAATGGGGACGTTAAATCCGCTGCCTCGTGTAAAGGGAGTGTCACGTTACGTTAAAAATCTTTGCATCAACTCTTTAAGGGGTCCGTAGGTGGCATGTTGCAATGGAAAATGTCTGTCCCAATCCAATATCCCATCATTTTCCAGTGGCAGTCTAAATTTTCCCGATCATCATCCCGAATGGCCTCTATTATGACAAAACCTACCTATTGTTTTTATTGTTAGCTTGTTCTCGTCCTGAACATGCATGAAATATTTGCCACTGGACTTTAAGCAACAAACAATCAATCAATCAATTTAATTTAAAGACGCACCAATTTTGCCTTCTGGTGCAAGTCTCATAACATCACTGATGATTCTCCCACGGAAAGCAGAATATCAAGAGAAGTTGGTTTTAGCATTACCTTGTCACACACCAAATCTCTGCGAAAATTCAATAGTACTTTTCCCCCCGACCACTTGCATGCATATTAATTGCTCTGAGGTTAAACATTGACATACAATGTATTTTCACACAATGTCAACTATAATCATTATCCGGAAAAATCTCTTATCCGAAGGATTTGGTTAACTTTTATATAAAGTCAAAATTTTATTAACAAAAATATAACTTATTTACATAAAATACACGAAAGAACTACTATATATATTCAAATCACTCAAAAATAAATTAACTTCTCCTACAAAATCTACATTATCACATCGAAACTATCAAATTGATTGTGAATGAAAAAATAAATGGTGGAGCTGATTGACGGATAGGAAATTTGCGTAATTAAAAAAGGTACAAATGATGTTTTTATCTTTGAGTTTTTGACAAAATTGTTTGGAATTTGCCCAACAAAATTTGCATGCAGTATCGCAATAATATGTTGTGTCCTCTCAAATGTCAAATACTGTTTTTGAATCATATGTTTTCTCGTTTTCAAAGAAAAACGCGTTAAATTTCTATCTAATAAACAGCCAACTTTAAGTTTGAAAGTTTTACTTGGAGATGGTATAATATTAATGTCTTCATCATTCCGATGATCCTTTATGATATGTGCATAGAAAATATTTACGAAAATAGCGGAAAATTTAACCAAAAAATATATTTTTGGATTTTAAGGTAACTACCCAAAACCGTAAATTGAGGGGGTACCCCCATTAAAGGGGATAAAATACAAAAATGTGACAATAGAAACTTTTTACGACCCGACGGAAATTAAAATATAGATATTATTCTATCATTTTAAACAATTTGCAGCCGTGTGTTATTCCGGACCATTAAACTCGTTAACTAAGCGTCTTTTTCGATGTCAGTTGCAGTACTATTAGTATTTCAATATCATATCATTGATAATACATTTCAGGCAGGTGATACCCTCGGGATATGGAACGCCGGAACTCTTATAGACATATTGAATTTATTGATTTGAATTGTAAATAAACAGAAGATAACTCCTCCCTTAAATATTAAATGTTTAACATTCCTTCCTCTTTTTATATTTCTTATCATTAATTTTCATATTGTACTGTTGTTTCAACTTCTGCCTAAAACACAATCTTTTATATTTTTCAAAATTTTGAGAAATTTCTTGCATCACTAAAACTTATCCATAAATGAAATGCCTAAAGAGGAAGTCATGCATTAATTATCAACATTGCACTGACAATGAAACTAATTCTTGAATATAACCAATCAAGAGATCATTTGACCCTTTATCACTTCACAATATTCTAAGTTTGTAAGAGAATGATAATCCCTTTTTTCATAATAAGTATACTCGCTATTTAAAGTTTAAACAATGCTTGGTCATGTTTCATGAAGATTTAAAGCCCAAGGCGATGTTGAGGGATTTAACCTGCATAAAACATGACCAAGTATTGTCCGACATAGTCACACTTCCGAGTGACCTTACAAAACTATCCTTTCGGATTGTAATATTCAAACCATAATAAGAGTCCTTCTTTCATAATGGAGTGATCCTTCTTTCATAATGAAGTGAACGGAAAACAAAGGTACTGGTCATTTTAATGGAGGGAATGAAATAGAACTGACATAGTTCGTGAGGGACCAAAAGGATAAATTGTTCAAACATTTGAGTTTTTAATTTCTTCTGCTTCAGGTAAAATTTAATACTTATATTATCTTACTTTTAAAAAAAAAAAGAAGCTCAAAATGTTATATAAATCCCGCTATTTGAACCTTTTTTATAATTATAAAACTCACTGTATAAATATTTGAATTCAGACCATTAAACATTAGATGCTTACTTTTTTTTTGATAAATGTATAAATATTGTGTTTAATTAAAGAATCAAGTTTTAGGCAAAACATAACAAACACATAATTTATGTGGAAACAACGGCCATATTTTTAATAAAAGTAACCCACTTTAGTACTAAGTGAAGACTGTCTCTGATAAATGGGGTAAGTTGTCACGAATAAATCCATCGTGTATTTTCTGTTTTTTTCATAAGTGGGGCGAGTTGGCAGACCTATATTCAATGGGATTTAACCTTTTTCATAAGTGTGGCGAGTTGGTGCACAAGAGTGGGGCGATTAAGTGTGGGGCAAATTGGCTAGTGGGGCGAGCTGACATGGTTTCGTATTTAAACATCGTGTTCGGGGGTCATAAAGGGTATATATTATATAGTAATATATAAAGTATATTATAATGCTTGTGTGGTGGTCTAAACAAGATTTCATGAATTGTAAATGTTTTTTTTATATAATCTAGAGCAGCTGGGATGTAAAATAGTTATCCCCTCCGGCCATCGGGGTGATCTTACACTGACACACCAAGTCCGAATGGGATAACTATTACTTATATATATACTTGTATATACATTTTTTGATCTAGTCATTTTGAAATATTAACTTGTAAAGATCTATTTTATTTAAATTGTTTGTGAACAGACCATTTAATTGATTTTGATCCAAATTCATGTACAGGTGAAAATCTGCTCCAGGGCAGTTGTTTATATCAATTCTAAAATTTGACCTGTAGATACATGTTTGTAAACAATAGTATAATAGCTATTTATATAGGTAATTTAAATTTTCATTAACTTTTATTCTTCTATTTCATTAGGTGAAAAAAGCAATTCTATTAAATGTATTTTAAATAAAAATAACAACATAATATTCTAAATTAAGTTATTGTAATTCATTAGAAAAATATTTATCAATTCGGACTTATCGTAGTCCCATTAAAAATCGTTCTGCATGTTAAACCACGTCAAAAATATACAAATAATTAATCCTAGTATCTATGATGAGTTCATTTGTATCCGTTTCACCCAGAGTTACAGTTGAGAAAAAGGACCTTTTTTCCCCTGAAAAGCGGTAAGAGTTTTATGATTTTTCTGACTTGTTTCGAAAAAAAAATGCAAATTTTACAGGACGAGAGGGTCTTGTTTATTTATCGATATAGAAACAAGAAGATGCGATATGATGGACAATCTCTCTCTGCCTTGGCATTTTGCCGATTTTAATTTCGACTCGAATTGTCATAAAACGTGCTAGGTAACAGCAACCTTTCGAATTTATCCTTTGAATAAACCAAAATACTAAGAAAATTGACTGTACCTATTCATATAGCATTTTAAAAAAAAGGTTTGTATTTTTATATTTATAAAAAAAAACGGGAGTTCCGATATGTTTTTTTTTTTATCAATTGAACCAATACACCTAATCGCTATTTATTCCATTCCGGATCTTTTTCATCCAGTTGAAGCTATCTGGGACCCTGTTTAAACAATGCACTATGCATGATACTTTTTAATGGGACCTGTTTAATTAAACTACCGTAAATACTTCAAACAAAATATATTTTTACTTCAATTTTAATTTCGAAAAAAGTGGATCATACTATATCAAAGTTTCTTGATGACCACTTTCGTTTTTTCTCCCTCAGCTCACTACTGATGACCTCCATTTTTCGGCCGGTGACCCAAACAGGAAGTTGTATAAATGACTGTTTAGCGATAAGGTGTATTAACTTTTCTGTCTTTACTTTATTTTTATTTTGAAAGGTTTAGATCAAGTTTGAAGGTTAATCTAATATCATGTTTCATTTTTTTTTTGTCGCGGCATTTAACTAGTATTTTAATGGCCCCGCAACGAATTTATAGTTTTACCCTTGTCCGTGTAATTCCTTCATTCCCAAACTCCGTACAGTGATCGTTTCCGTTCAGGAACTATTTTCCTTTACTCCATTAGTGTAGAGTAGTATGCGGACCCATATGCGGATCGGAGCTGGAACTATCGGGGAGTTTGCGTCATTCCGTCATTCTGTCATTCCGTCATTCCGCAACAAACCATTATACGGAGGTTTTTTTCTAAACGCCTTCAGATATTGGGATGATTTTTGGTATGTGAGTTGTTCTTGATGAGTTACAGATCAAGTTTAAGTTTCGTTCCACTCCGCTCCGCTAATTTTTGCCGAAATTATGGGCTTTGGATTTTGATAAATTGTTGAAAATCACAGTTATACGGACTTTTTTCTAAACGCTTTCAGATATTGAGATGATTTTTGGCATGTGAATTAACCAAGATGAGTTACAGATCAAGTTTAATTTTTGTTCCGCTGGGCTAATTTATGCCGAAATTACGGGCTATGGACTTGATAAATTGTTGAAAATCACAGTTATACGGGACCATTCGTGTCGCTTTGACACATCTAGTTATATCTATTTAATTCGACGAACAAGTCTATATGTTCTATTGTTCATTTTTACCTATGTGCTAATTTTTCTGTAATCCTTTGTCACTCATTTAGGGATATTTTCGTCTTGTTGTTTTCAAGTAATTTTTGGTTTGTTAAATAAACTGTTTTATTATTTCGAAATGGCAGATTAGATTTAGTATTATACTGAGCAGTTCCAACTCGGTACAACTGTATTCAATTCTAAACTATAAAAATCATATATGATCAAGCTTACTGTTGCAAAGTTCATTCAAGAGTTGGGGTCGGTGCAGACAAGTCGATTTATTCATTGCGTGTGTGTGTTGTTCTATGTCAACACATAACCCAGTCACAAGATACATTAATTTTTGTATTTGTGACATATTGTCGATACATTTGCGGGTTTTAAATTTCGTGATAACCCCCTCAAAATATAAAAAAAGAAATAAGATTTTGTTTAAGGGCGTATATTTCAAACTAAATATGGTACTATAAAAAAGAAGATGTGGTATGATTGCCAATGAGACAACTCTCCACAAGAGACCAAATGAGACAGAAGTTAACAACTATAGATCATCGTACGGCCTTCAACAGTGAGTAAGACCCCTAACGCATAGTCAGCTATAAAAGGCCCCGAAATGTCAATGTAAAACAATTTAAACGAGAAAACTAACGGCCTTATTTAAGTTCAAAAACTGAACGAAAAACATTTATGTAACACATAAACAAACGATCACCAATGAAGTAGATGCATCTGACTTGGGACAGGCACATACATACATAATGTTGCGGGGTTTAACATGGCAGTGGGATCCCAACCCTCACCTAACCTGGGACAATGGTGTAACAGTACAACATAAGAACGAACTATAAAAATCAGTTGAAAAAGACTTAACTCATTAGATGGATTTTTTTTTTATTACAAATACAAGTTGACGTGGTCGGGTACTTGTACATCCAAACAACAAAAAGACACTAAGTTCAGATCTGATAGTACTCGCAGTTACTAACAGCTAATTAAAAGCCACTAACAACTAATTAAAAAAATCCTGCATCTAAGACTAAAGCCTTCAAGTTGAATGTTATGGAATTAAGTTTTACATAAACCTTCATTTTATACATACACAAGGACTATATATAACATTATACATGATAATTCTTATAAGGTTGAATTGTAACAATCCTTACGTATTTTGGCCTTGCATGATGTTGTTCATATGTGTTGCTCGATTTTCGTTTTTAATGTAGATTTATACCGTTGGTTTTCCTTATGAATGGGTTTACACTTGTCATTTTGGGGGCTCTTTATAGCTTGCTTTTCAATGTAAGCCAAGGCTTCGTGTATACAAGGCCGTTCTTTTACCTATAACAGTTTACTGTTTACAACTTGTGACTTGGATGGAGGGATGTCGCATGGGCACTCAAACCACATCTTCTTATATCTATATACTCTTGATCACGTTATTTCACGTTTGGTGAACGAGGTTTCCTTTTCCTTAAAGGGAAAATTCACGATTTTTTACTTATGGTTTAAATATGTTCATTATGACATAATATATATATTCACAAAGTTTTGTCGCTATATGTGCAGTAATAAAGGAGAAATTCAATAATTAATGAAAAAATATCAACTACTTCCTGTAGGTCGTGACGTTTTCTCCTGATTTTTGCATGCCGGGATTTAAAATACAATCATTAAAAGTCTTGGTTTTTAATCATATTTTAACGTAATCGTAAGCGCGCCGATGACTTATGCTTTATCTAATAACCATCCGATAATAAGAAGATAAAACGCACAGACGTTCAATTGTACTCATTCGTGAGATAAATTATCTATGTTAAACGTATATATTCGAATTATTTTTGTAGACAACACAAAAAGTTATAAATTTATTTTTAATAAATGCATTTTTCGGACTGATAAGGTGAACAAATTAAAGTACAATAATCTGTAAAGACAATATGTTGGTGTACTATTATTGACCTTTTACTATCTCTGCTATGGCTAGGTTTATACGATGTGTGTATTCACGGTTCTGTGGCAATACTCGTAGATGGCTTGTTGAAAGGTAAATTGTTATTTGCACTTCGGTATTTAACCACGCCTCTAGGGCACACCTTGCCAGGTGTGACTGTCTATTCGGATCAGTGGTAGCATTTAATACACACATTAAAAATACATATTCAAGTTGGTGACAAATAAAAATTGGTCGCCGTGGAATTATTTAATTATATTTGGTGCTATTATTTATTTGAATTCAAATAAGTTAATTTACTAAGAAATACACAATTTTCGGTTAAAGACGGGAAACTTAATTCATATGTCAGAATGAAATGATATACAAGTCTTGTCCTTGATTTATGTCTCATAAAAAAGGGGGACTTAGAAATTAGAAATAGCTTTACTAAATCATTTTTATTTGTCTTTATTAGGCGAAAAAATGTACGAGAACACTTACATTTAGACTTTTGAAAGCCATGTATTAATTAATATATGAAACTATCTGAAGATAACTCTACCGAAGCGGAATATAATATGTACGAATAAAGAAAAAAATATTTTTGTAATGGAATCGAAAAATTACGAATAGATATTCTTTTCAAGTGTGATAAACGTCAACCAAATTTATTCATAATCGGGAACGTCCTTATTAAAATCTGAGACAACTATAATAATCGTCGTCTCCCAACGTATATATATACTTAAATAACTATTTGATCAACGATGTTTAAAATTAAAAGACAACGAATTTAATGTTATCTTTCCCTCTTTTTGAATGTTATTATAAGTCTGTTCAACTTGCAAGAATACCCCTAAAGCGGACAAATATCCGACAAGCAGTTTATTCTTTAAATTGCTGTCATTGAATATCAAGAAAGAAAATAAATCCCGAAATTGATACTCAATAGCTTTCCTAGAAAATATTCACATTCCTTGGGGATTATTAGTGTACGTCCAGTTGCATATATTTTACATGAATGTTGGAACAATTGTGATGATGACGAATTTCGTCCTTTATTCGAGAACAATTTAATTGATATATAAATCTGTGAGTTTACTATGTTCTTAACTTCGATGAACCAAAGCAAGTTATAAATTGACCTGTATTTAAATCAAATTGTTTCTTTTTTTTCTTCTTCTTCTTTTGGTATACAATAGTCTATCGAATTCGTTGATTACATACTGTTGGCATACGTGGACTAGTCTATTTACAAAACTTTTACCACAATTTACACAAAATGTATGTTTCTTTCTTATGTTCAATGTATACATGTATACATATTTTAAATAGCGCTACTGACTAGTTCCGTAACTTTCTACCAGGCGTATGTATACACGAATCGTCGACAAGTGCGCACATTTTTTTAGATCAATAATTCTGGTATGTTCCAATCTGTCCTAAACTATTGACAACGAGTATATATTACATTTTCCCAAATTAACCCTTGGAAAAATATGTAAATAGATTTGTATTTCTTCAATTATTTTTTTTTGTATTATTTTTTTTTTATAAATAATATTCTTTACACCAGAAATGTTATTTATAAACAAGCGTATGAGTTCAGTAATGACTTGTATATTATATCACTTTCGGACACGCAAGACAAAAATGTATATTATACATGCACCTGATAGTTCAAAATGGAAAGTTATAAGTAACGGTCGTGTACACTGATCAATACCTACAGAAGTGAAACGATGCATGAACTTGTAAGCCCGCCGGACAGGAAATCGATTGAATACCTGGACGTGTCACCTTACACCCCTTCCAATACCTTTGGGAGTAATACCTTTAGCCATGCTGGTGATCAGATGAGGGAAGATCCGAATTTATTTAAATAAAGTTTATTACTTGAAAGAATTATGAACGAATTAGATTTTCGAAAACAATTTCCACGGAACACTTATTTATCATTTTATGATTTGAACTTTGACTTTTTAACTAATTACAATATTATCAGTTTAAAAATAACAGACTATATGGTTATTTAAAAATATAAGACCATTTTCCGTATCAAGTTAGTCAGTCAGATAAAACAACCGTACGATTGACAAGATATCGACACGCAATTACGACTACATCGTTTACTGTAGTTTTGTTCCTTTGTGGTTTATTGACATATCGTGATTTTTCATCGGAGAAGGTGACAAGATGGCGGAGAGTAGAGAACTGATACTCAAAATTTAAAATCGATGGTGATCTCTTATTTAGCGGAATAAAACTTTAATATCTATAAATTTGAGCATTTTTATACAGAATGGACATAATATCAATTTTTGATTTTTTTGCGAAGTTTCCCTTTAAATAATAAATAGTATTTAAGGATGAAATTTAGATGCAAGAATTTTACAGCTAACAGACAGTTTAACAATCAAAAGAAACAAAGACTGAGATGGATATATAAGGTTTCACCACAGTCTGCATGAGGCACATGTAGTACATCTTAAAATGAATTTTTTTAAAGCGCTGTTTATATAAGTTTTATATGTCAAAATCAAAGTACTGAAGTACTGAACATCGAACGACCGCAGGTTCTTGTGGATGGTACGACAAGAACTTGTCTTTGAAAAAAATCACATCTCTATACCTGAAAGTGAGGTACAGCCCGTAACAGAGTAGTGATAGAATTCGCGTTTCTTTACCGTCAGAATAAGTTACGTTATCGACAAACTTATTTCAGAAGTGCCATAATTTAATTTTCTTCATCGACAAAATATTTCATGTCCAACGTGTAAGTTTTCATTGTTTAAGTCGAAGTTTTTTTTAACACAGTAAAATTTTTTTTATAATCAACCTCTGTCATTGGCATTTTCATTTTAACAGTAAAGGATCAAATACGGGATCTCCGAAATTTCTATCATTTGTTACGAGGAAATCATCGTTGAATCGAACATATGTCATTGTTCATGACACATGTTATGAAATACAAAGGAATTGGAATGATCAAATACTTTCGAACTGACGGAAACAAAAATACATAATCTAGAATGTGTGTTCTGTCATAAACAATGGATTCGTCGTGCGAATCGACGAGATCATGTTACATGTAACTGATCTTAGCTGTAGAAACAGTTGGTGCGACCTCGATAAAATCTTTATCAATTTAATATAAGCGATAAATATTCATGACTACAATGATAATGAATTTATTGGAGTCACATCCACTGTTTCTAACATGAATTCGTCGGTTAGTGCAATGAAGACACTTTTAAAGATTGAGATTGTTGGTTTATTCTTTACAACTTCGAGGTATTAAAATTATTTCAGTGTTTATTAGGTCTTTCCACTTTTCCGTGGAAAGACCTATTGGTCTTCTTCTGATTATTATTTTTTTTCTTCTGCCAACTTTTTGTTCCTTCGCTGTTTTTTTGTTTCTCAAGATGTCGCTTAGACATATGGTATATGATATCGAACAGTTATTACGCTTTTGTAACTGACACCGCGTAACCAAAATCTTTTCAGTGTAAGAGTTATCTCCCCGAACACTGTTTTTCTTGTTATCGCTTAATATTCACAACCGTATAAGAAACCGACAAATTTATTTTACCAAATTGCTCGTTATATCCTCAGGATGATTTGATTTATTTTGTCTGAAGCTATCCGGAGACTCCATATGAGAGTTATTTCCCCTTTTATATTTGATATAAGTGATATGCATTTTTAACTTGAAAACCACAAGTGTTAGAGGCCTAAGGTCTTTTGATTTGAGGTCCTTGGTCCAAAAAAATGAAAATGAGGTCAAGGTCAAAGGTCAAGGTCATGATTAAATTTTTGATTTTGGCTTGTTATCTGTTATTTTCAGAAATCTGATTAGATATCGACAAAATATTTTCACATAATTGTTAGTCGCCACATGTAGTTACACATAAATTTTAGTCGAAAGGGTACGTAAACATTTGCTGCGAGTTTTTCCCCCTTTTATATCTAATATCAGTCGTATGGTAATATAACTCATTAACAATATAAAGTAAAGACCTAGAGTCTTTTGATTTGAGGTCCTTGGTTCATGACCTTGAAATTGAGCTCAAGGTCATATGTTAATTTAACGTTCTGGATTTTGACCTTTGCTTTTACCTCATATGTATTCATGTTAAAGCTATTAGACTTTTTGCATTAGGTTGCAATTGAAAAAGCTAACCGGAAGTAGCTAATTTTTGTAATAAATTATTGTAAAAGTATGTAAAACCATATGTTTTTGGAATCAGCGTCAAGTAAACTATAAGACAGTACCGGAAGAAACATATTTTGAACCGGAAGTAAACAATTATCTCCCTTATTTATATCTTATTGTATAGAAACCTTATATTTTTGGAATCAGCGTACAATAAGTTGTCATTTGACGCTGAAACTGACATTTAAAACCAAATTTTAATATTTTCATATAAAAAAATCATTACTGGTGGAAAGACCATCAATGGTTCTCTGAACAATTGGTTTTTAATTTAAAGTTAAATTTATTTTCAAATCTCTTCTGTTAAGTTTAAAATTGTCGAAACTTCCGTTTAAGATTTCTGTGATAAACTATTTATTCTCTAGTTAGGACCATTTTATAATAAATACCCTTTTGTACAAGAATACTTTCTTTATAGAAGTATAGATCTGCTGGTTATAGATTTTTTTTTATAACCTTCATTATTGTGAAGACGCGCTATGAGATTCAGATTAATTTATAAATGAAGTTGTATATACATTTTTGGTCATAAACACACATCTTTTAAACAGTTCGACGAGTGCGTCAATGTTACAGTAGTCTGTTTACTGTAAGTTACTAAGCTTGGCCCGATTCATCTGTCATTTATGGAAACTAATTCACCACTTTCTGAGACATTAATTTTTATTTCACCATCAGACATGGAGCTACATTTGTAACTAAAGAAAAACTATCAAATTAAAGAAATTTGACATGATATACTGAAACTTATAAAAAATATAAAAAAAAAAATATTATGAAAATGAAAAGATATGACTTAAGTATTAGCATGTTCAGGGAGACGGCACTCAATTTGCCAAAAAAATAATTGATGTGTTAAGGAACTGTAGAGGTCTCCACAGGTTTTCAACAAGGGTAGAATTCAAAACCTTGAATATGAAAGCCTCGAAATCCATGATACTTTTTCTGTGCGGTAGTTATATCTACAAAATCCAATCATGTACACGACATATAATACATATATATTCATACATGTATATTTATATATTGGGAATTTATTTTTGTTTCCCGGTAACACAATAATATGAACCCTTGCAGAAAGAAAGAAAGAAAGAAACAAACAAACACACACACACACACACATTAAGCAATCAATCATGTTTCTTATGGGGGGGGGGGAGAGACCGTTTTACAATTGCTTTTTTTTAAGCAATTGATTCATATTGTAAAACGGCGTTTTTAACCATTTGTATGCACCGTTTTTATTTAAAAAAAAAATCCTTTTGCCCCCCCCCCCCATTTGTTTTTACCCTCCATTTACAACTGTTGAATGAAGCTGTGTGCTATCTATCCTTTCAACGGAGAAGAACGACAACTCCGTTTTTTTTTTCTCTTTAATATTGTATTTACATAGATCTCTTCTGAAAAAAATCCACATGCTTGCAAGTTATCTGATATACTCTGAAACTACAAGTCCAATCGACCTAAATATTTGTAGTCAGCATATTGGGCATACATGTATTAAAACTTCACAAAACAACGTGGTGTAGCTACCTCCCAAGAATTTCCGTAGAGAAAAGAAATTGCAATGCCATAAAAATCGCTCTCTAGGTCCATTAATCTCAATGAAATCCTACAATAAAATGTCTGCTCCTATATTATATTAAAATTTGTGTTACAAGCTGCTATGAGAAATGTACATTGTAAGAAGATAATCAATGATCGTAAAGTTACACAGGATAAATTAAATCCAAAACATTCACTGCTCGTGAACTGTGATCGAAACGTCAATTTCCTACAATGACATAAGAAATATACATCGTGTGTATTCCCTCGTTATATACATGTTGTCTGTCTAACGTCTCCACCTAAAAAGAAAGAAATAAGTTTTCGCTATTATAAAGCCTCGCCACGTGACGCCACAACCTAGCGCGCGGGACCTGAAATAAAATGAAAACTTTCCTAACTAAATATAAAACTTAACCATGCCAAGAAATTGCCTCCGTTGAAATTCTGCAAATATCCCATAGAGCAAATTACATGGATGATTAATATTGACCATTTGGTATATGGTCGTGTTCTTAGCGAGACGTACACAGTCAGGATCCTACTTCGTCAAAATTATCTCCCCATTACGCTAGTTCATTTTCACAATCGTAGAAACGGAAGCCATTGTAGGGATGACGCGCTACAAATTTTGCTTTTGGAAAACGATAAATTTATCCATATTGCACCATTACGATCCTTATATGTCAGTTGTATTTTTAAAGACAAATGTATCAACTAGCTAAGGAGCATCAGTTAATAATCTTGTCTGCATTGATTCAACTTAAAACTAACGTCTGATCGGTTGGCAGGTGGAATTTTCGAAAATTCATAAACATTTAAAAAAATTCTATAAATAAATATTTCGTGGAAGGGCAGACTAGATTTTTTTAGTGTATGAAGACTATAAACTCTAGTTGTCACACACACAAAATTGGAATTTTTCGAAGATATGCATTTTCATCATCCAACTTTAAAGACTGTCGTCAAGTACTTTCAGTAAAAAAAATAGCTATTCGAACACACCTTCTCTGTTTTTGTGACTCATTAGATAGGTATTTCACTTGACCTATATATTTCATCTTTAAGTACTGTGATTTTTTTGTGTTATAACGTCAACCTGTAGCTTTAATGTATAAAAATGATAGAATTTGAAGCGAGACGATGTATGAAATATTCTTGCTTTGTACGATATCAAGACAAAATACTCAACTCAAACACGCCCTAACATTAAACGGTGCACTCGATTTTCTCTTTTCGATACAATTGTTACCCATTTTTGGAATTTTTTCTTCAGTCACATAATGGAAGGGCAGACACGAAAATGACTGAAGTAATAGATTGATATGATTTCCGTCTGTGGTAATTTTTCCAAAAAAATCGGAGGTTATGCAGTTTTGTCATCCAACTTGAAAGATACCCATGTCGTCGACTTGATATCTAATTGTTCTGCTTAACTATGAACTAGATAAATTGAAAACTTATGCAAATGGTGTTTTTAAAATAAAACACCTCGTAGTTGAGAAGAAAATTGCAATTTTGTTTGTTTCTATTAACTTTTAAAAATTTTGTCACTATTATAATAGTAAACAATACAGTAAACATTTATCGCCTTCTCTAACAAAGAGCTTCGATTCTTTTGTTCTATTTCAACCTGGTTTCCGACTGCATAAAGGTCATAAATTAATTTGTTGAATGAAATTAAATCTGTATCTACTAATGGGTGCCGTAGGAGGTCCTTCGGAATTTTTAGCTAGGATTTCTTGGCATGCAAACAGAATTATAAGGTTATGTATAAGTGCCTCCGTTCACTGCACAATTGTAAATTGTCTTCCTAAAGACCAGCAAAAATAAATTGCACAAGTTCACGTAGTCATAAAAAAAAGTCGTATAATTTACGTTATCGAACAAAAAATCATAAATACGGAATATTATATGTGAATGGTTAGGAAATCCGTTTCCCCTACATGTTTTAAAAGTCAAAGAAAAATGTTTTCCCTAATACAAACGTTTAAGAACCAGCTTTGTGTAACCTATAGACAAATTCGACTGGATATAAGGAAGTTAATATGTTTACTCTGATTTGAATTTATCTTTTAGAACTTTTTTTTTAGTAATTGAGAACCTATGTTGTTTATGGGTAATAGGTGAAATGTTGCATGATCCCTCAAAATGACAGCAAGCGCAGTTTTCCGGACGATTTTCATTTGTACACTGCTAAAAACTGTCAGGTCCTGGCCATGGTATATTTTGGAGAAATTTTTTTTTACTGATTTTTACTAAAAAAATATTCTCTGTGTGTGCCATTGCAAGAAATAGTTTTGCTCGTTATTTTGTCATATTAAAAAAAATTCTCAACAAAATTTTCCCGTTTAAACTGTACTAGAAAAAAATTTGGCATGTGAAACGGACGAAGACATATTCTAACAGAAGTACAAATACCAGTCCTTCATTTTGTGTATACATATGAGAAAACTTTTCAAAGTTATTGATTGAATTCAAATCCATCACACATACGGTACACATTGTAGACCGAAAAAATAAAGGACTTCATTCCTATCAAACACCTTTCTAATTGTTTACCAGTATATTTCTTTTAGTTTTGGGTAAAATTGTAAAGGAAATAATACTATCAAGACGTCCTTCCATAAATCTTTTTTTCTGTTCTGACTTTGAAGAAATGACTACTTTTCGCCCAATCGAAATGTTGCATGGACATATTTTGTTTCATATTATTAGAATTATTTTCAATATTATCGGTATTACACTTGATTATCGACACATGAAAGTTTGTCAGCATTGTCAATCTTTTTAACGTTAAAGTACCAATAGTTCGGTTACTACTCAATTTAGTTTGTCGATAACGTAGCTAATTTTGACGGTAAAGAAACATCAATTCGATCACTTCTCTGTTACGGGCTGTAAATGTACAGTATAATTTTTTTCTGGGACAAATTCGTGCGTGGATGATAAATTAATGACAGGGAATTCATCCTCATCGTAATGAGTATTATATTGTAGTGATACAAATCAGTATACTCTGGTTTATTGTTATATATTATATTAATATACTACAGTTTTATGTATTTATAAATTTCATGCATTTGAATATCATTCTATTCTACTAAATTAATAATAATAAGTGTATGGTGGCCACGTCACTGTGTAATAATTTGATTTTTCTAATAGAATGGATTTGAGTAGACATTCGTATTTTCCCGCAAACAATGTTTAATCATCCATGCAGAGTTATCGTTCCTTAAGATTGCGAAACGTTCTTAAGATATTCTTCCGCATGCGTGTGCATAGATGTTAATGATTTTGCACTTATTTGTATATACATAATTTATAACAAAACATTTTAATATTATTAAATTATCTTCTTTAAAAAGTATTTGATGAGTATTTATTGAATAAATTAGGAACATATATATTGTTAGGTATACCTTCCCAGAAATAATGAATTTTTAACAAGCGATAAGGAATGTTAGTTTGCACTGGATGATGTCTACGTATTCATCATGTTTATAGATCGGTTAAAAACCCAAAACGAATATTACGAAATGGAAATCTAGGCGATAGCGAAAACACCGGAATGCCCTCACGGTTATCCGCTGTAAAAATAATGTTTGTTATAAGTATATGATTATTTCCATTTATATTTACAGCAAATCGACAGGATTATCTTAAAGCTGGTATTTATCAATACCTTTCTAACGCATTATTGGAAGACGCCAATGAACGATCTTAGATAAGGGACAGTGTATCAAGAATCAGTTTTCGGAAAAGACTTAGATGATGGGTAACTGTGATCTCACCACTGATTCAAATAGGTTTGCAAAGTTGGTGTTGATGAGCGTCACTATAGCGATGTGTTTTTTCTTTCTACTAACAAAAGTAGTTCTACAGAAACAAAACAACGTGAAATTATTTCCATGGTCACAGCTTTCATCAACACAACCAGACACAAAAATTCGATCAAAAAAACAAAAAGAAGAAATGCTGCTAAAACAAAGAGAAGACAACTGTCGCGATTATAGAATTAGCAAACAAGCGATATATCGATTGAAAGAGTATTGGAGCTCTCCAATTGTGGTTCCAAAATACAAATTAATCTTCTTTTGGAACGAAAAGTCCGCATGTACTTATTGGAAAAAGTTATTTCAATTCATTCAAGGTATAAATAATACGGAAGTACATAACCATAGAAACGGATTGAGAACTTTAAAAAGCTTTGATACTTGTGAAATTATAAAAATGATGTACAATGAATCATGGGTAAAAGCTGTATTTGTCAGAGAACCAAGAGAACGGTTATTATCTTCATATTTAGATAAGGCCCATCATCAACATATAATGTATCAATTGTGTAGAGTTAATCGCACAGTGACATTTTACGAGTTCCTAGAAATTATAAAACACTGTAAAAATGGGCACTGGGATAAGCAAGTTCGACTTCCGGAATATCTGTACGAGCAGATGATGGTAGGAAAACTTTCAGAGATTTCGTCATTCACAGAACGACTTTTCAAAAAGATAGGAGCATGGAACGAAAAAGTTGTAGCATGGCTTCAATCAAGCGAAAAGCTTACACGAGATCACAAAAAGGACGCAAAAACTAAACTATTACAATATTACAATGATACCAAGACAGAGGATTTGATTTTTGATTTATTTCCGGAAGACTACAGAGTGTTTGGTTTTAACATGACTTATTATAACAAAATAAATGATACAACAAAATGAAACAATCCATTAGGATCCTTCATAATAAAAATAAATACTTTGATCAATTAATCTATCATATCTGATTCAGGTATTATAAAAATTGATAACTGAGTGTTCAGTCTGTGTGATTCTATCAAATAAGGATTCGGGGATTCTTGCATGTATTTAAAGTTCCTATGTGTGACTGCTGAATTGTGGGTCATTAAATTCTGATTTCTTTAATTTATGAATTAGTCTTTCATTTTTGCCCCAATTTTTACCATTGTTCTTTATTTTTTATATTTGAGCACACCATTATTCATCATTTTTATTTTTTTTTTCTCTGTTTTATTGACTTATTATTCTATATTCTGTAAATCCCATACAGACCTTTAATGTGACATGGTTCTGACTACCCGTGCATCAAATATCTTCCGATGAATGTTAAGCATCTGGACTGATAAATTAGTTAAGAAACTTTGTTACGAATTGACGGCGAAGTAAAAGGAGATCTAAAAAATAAAACAACACGTAAAAAAAGTTCATGCGTCCGAAACGCTTTTCTAGATTTACCGTTATCAAATAATTATGTTCATAATCGAATATGTGAAAGCAAAAGATTGATAAGAACCGAAACAGTTGAAGAGCTATACCACGGTCCATAAAAACACTTTATTTGACAGTTTATATAAGAAAACAGATGGCACTGCAATACAACTCATTTACAATAATTGGTATTGACGAACTTCGAATATAATTCTTCTCTATTTCTATTCCTGTTATTGAAATAATATTTTATGCGATTCATGAATTTTTCGTTGATAAATTAAGAAAATAGGATTAAAAAAAAAATAAGGTAACAGCTTCATAAGGTATAGTCAGTTGACCGCAGAAAGATTTTTAGCTTTCTTTTAAGGTCCATTTTGGTCACATAGCTCCTCACGTGCTCTCGAACTGATAAATCATTGGCTTTTAAGTTTTTACTTATGTTCTTTAAGAAGGTATTCGGATGTTTTTCCTGTCGAAGGTTAAGTTTAAACAATATTTTATTTGCAAAAGTGCACAAAATATTATACAATAGAAATACATTTGTACTGGGATTCGGAAACAAGAAGAACCTATATAAATTCGTCTCCCTTGCCGACCGCCATAAAATGGCCAAAAAGCTCAAATGCTCAAAGAGGCATAAAACACCAATAAATCGATTAATCAAAATGTGATTTACAAAAGAATTGAGAACTGAAAACGGTGAATTGTCAAAGAGACGACGATCTGATCACAGAGGAAAATAAAAAGCCAAACTAAACTCTGAATAAAATTGAGAATGGAAATGGGGAATGTTTCAAAGAGACAAAAACCCGACCTTAGAACAGACAACAGCAGAACGTCACCAACAGGTCTTCAATACAGCGAGAAATTCCCGCACCCGGAGGTGTCCTTCAGCTAACCCCTAAACAAATATATATACTAGTTCAGTGATAATGAACGCCATACTAAACTCCATCTTGTACACAAGAAACTAAAATTACAAATAATACAAGACTAACAAAGGCCAGAGGCTCCTGACTTGGGACAAGCGCAAAAATGCGGCGGGGTTAAACGTGTTTATGAGTGTGTGTCCGAGCGAGAACTGCTTTAGTTCATTACTTTAGGAATATTTATCAAAAAGCAGTATTTCAATATTCAGCCCCATTCAACTATTTAGTCAGCCATCAGTCCTACCCTGATATACACTATCTTTTTCGGGTAATTTATACTGATAGCGTTTGACATTTTCAGCTAACAAATTTATCAATTTTACATAACTTAAATTATTGTATGCAGGTTCATATTCTGGACGCCAATCTTTGCTCCTTTATTATGTAATTCACTAACAAAACAATTATGAAGCTTAGAAATGGAAAAATACTAAATACTAAACTTGTTCAAAGGGTATCTACACGTCTCAATCTTCAAAATCGGTTATCTAAAAATACTACCATCGCTAACATTTTTAACAATAAAAATCGTGGCTACCCTTCTATCGATAAGTGTCATGCCAAAAAATGACTTACATGTCCCCGTCTTTCCACCAACAATACGGTAAGGTCCACGTTTAATGGTCGCACATTTTCTTTAAATTTTGAAACTGATATAACTTGAAAAACAAACAGTATTATTTATTTACTCACATGAAACAAACCGGGGTGTGGTATTCAGTACGTAGGAGAAACTGGACGATATTTATCTAAACGCACTCAAGAACATCTGTATCGTTTTAAAAGACCAAATAAATTCAAAAGTATCATTTATCAACACCTTAAGAAGCACAACCATCCTTTTAAATATTTAGCAGTTCAACCTTTAGAAGTAGTAAATAAGCAGCCTGGTGAATCGCATTCAAAGTTTGTACGATCACGGAAAATAATTGAATTAAATTGGATTAAAAAATTACAGACAGTTTACCCTCTCGGTCTAAATGATAATATCATGGGAATTGGTAATATATCTAGAACCAATTCCGTTAACATTTTGGATATAGTTTCTAAAACTGTTCGTAAAAACCGTTCTCACGGTCGTAGAACAAATCGCAATCAAAGAAAATTTCGGGCCAATCATACCAATATTTCGGACCTAATTTCTATTTCAAAAAACAACGGCAGACATTATCTGTTAACAAAACTCTGTTCGTTACCGGTTAATAAGTTAAATAAAATTTTGGAGGATTGCAAAACAATTTCATATAGCAGTCCTAAGTATGAAATTGTTCAAATTATTATGGCATATTGTTATTCTAAATTATTTTCCAAAATTGATCGCCCTGAAGATCATAAAAAGCATTTTATTAAAATTAAGTATGTCAATAAAGGCTTTGATTTTGTAAATATTGCCGGTATATTTAACGATCATTCTGTTAAAGAACAAATTCCTGGATATTTTGACAATACTGAGCTACCTCTTATTTGTTATATTTACAAGAAATCTACCCGGAAATTTGTGTTTAATTATAGTCAATTGTGTAAAGATGTTAATATCAGTGAAAATACACCTACTTCATGTAATTGCAGTAATTCCGAATATATTTATGGACCCATTTCCCATGTTATAACAGGAGATCTTAACATCGTTCAAGACCGAGAGTTAAAATCATTCCTCAGTAAAGGACCTAAATATCGTCCCCCGTCAATTATTAATTGGAATGAGTGTCGTAATATCATCCACGACTCACTCCATACTTACTGTATAAAATGGATAAAACGGGAAAAAGCTGACAAAAAATCTTTGGACTCTTTTTTTAATTCAGTAATGAAGATAGTTGATATACGTATTCAACATTTTAAAGAACATTTTACTATTAACAATAACCAAAATAAACCTATTTCTCGTATCAAACATAAACTAAAAGAATTAGCCAAGGAATTTGTTTTTGTCCCGGCCGATAAAGCTGCTAATAATATTATTATTGTTTGACGTAAATTTTACATTGAGGTTCTGAAAAAGGAAATCACCAATTCACCAACATTCCAACTGACTCCATTTTCAGAAAACGAAATCTGTAACAAACATAAACTTTTAGCCACCGCTTTACAAGCAGAGCCAAATACAATGAAAGTCCCAACAATGTATTGGCTTCCGAAGCTACACAAAACCCCTTACAAATATAGATTTATTTCGTCTTCAAGCCATTGTTCAACTACTAAATTGTCTATTCTTCTTACCAGCACACTTGGTACTATTAAAAACCTTATAATAAATTGTTCAAATAAGGCCTTCGAAAATAGTGGAATAAATTACTTTTGGAGTGTCAAGAACTCGTTGGAAGTACTTGATAAATTGCATGCTTATATTGGTGATTTTGAATCTATTCAAAGTTTTGATTTTTCTACCCTGTTTACCACATTGCCTCACATTCTCATTAAGAAAAAATTCACACACCTAATTAAATGGGCATTCAAAAAATCAGAATGTGAATATATATGTTCAAACTCTTTTAGGTCATTTTTTAGTAGCAATAAACAAAAAAACTATGTTAATTGGACATGCTTTGATACTATATATGCCCTTGAATTTTTACTAGATAACATTTTTGTTCGCTTTGGGGATTCCGTATATCGTCAGATTATCGGAATCCCAATGGGGACTAACTGTGCACCACTTATTGCGGACCTCTTTTTGTATTGTTATGAGTTACAATTTATGACAAAAATAAGCAAAGACCCATCAAAACAACATCTGATAAACAAATTTAATAATACTTTTAGATATTTGGATGATATTTTGGCTCTCAATAATGACGACTTCAGTATGTATATTAATGAAATTTATCCTGCTGAACTTACTTTCAATAAAGCTAATACTAACAATGACCACTGCCCTTTCCTCGATCTTGATATCTATATCACTAACGGAAAGCTGAATACTAAAATTTATGATAAAAGGGATGATTTTTCATTTCCTATCGTTAATTATCCATTTTTAGATGGTAACGTTCCCTTGTCACCATCTTACAGTGTTTATATATCTCAACTTGTACGATTCGCTCGTGTATGTAACAATGTTTTAGATTTTAACGAGAGAAATTTATGTATTACTGAAAAATTATTACACCAGGGTTTTCGATATCACAAACTAGTCAAAACATTTACTAAATTTTATCATCGGTATAAAGACATCATTCGTAAATATAGCTCAACATGCAGACTTCTTATACGTTCAGGTATTTCACATCCAATTTTTTATGGAAATATTCTTTATAAAGCACAAAGGTGTCAGTATTCACCTCAGAAACTTAAAAAACCTTTGAATAGACTTATTAAGAAGGGATATAATTACGATACTGTTGTCAAGTCATTAAAGATTGCATATTTTGGCGTTAATATTGAGTCACTGATAAGGTCTTTGCGTCGGAACTAAACACATTTATTCTAAAAACAGTTGTTGGCATGACACGGGTTATGTTCTTCTCATATATGTTATGATGGTTTGATACTAAACCCCTAACGGGAAGGATTGTGCCTGATGTACATATGATGAAATCATAATCTTTCAGTCAGTTTAATTGAAGTCTGGAGCTGGCATGTCAGTTAACTGCTAGTAGTCTGTTGTTATTTATGTATTATTGTCATTTTGTTTATTTTCTTTGGTTACATCTTCTGAAATCAGACTCGGACTTCTCTTGAACTGAATTTTAATGTACGTATTGTTATGCGTTTACTTTTCTACATTGGTTAGAGGTATAGGGGGAGGGTTGAGATCTCACAAACATGTTTAACCCCGCCGCATTTTTGCGCCTGTCCCAAGTCAGGAGCCTCTGGCCTTTGTTAGTCTTGTATTATTTTAATTTTAGTTTCTTGTGTACAATTTGGAAATTAGTATGGCGTTCATTATCACTGAACTAGTATATATTTGTTTAGGGGCCAGCTGAAGGACGCCTCCGGGTGCGGGAATTTCTCGCTACATTGAAGACCTGTTGGTGACCTTCTGCTGTTGTTTTTTATTTGGTCGGGTTGTTGTCTCTTTGACACATTCCCCATTTCCATTCTCAATTTTATTATGAGATCTCAACCCTTCCCCTATACCTCTGGCCAATGTAGAAAAGTAAACGTATAACAATACGCACATTAAATTCAGTTCAAGAGAAGTCCGAGTCTGATGTCAGAAGATGTAACCAAAGAAAATAAACAAAATGACAATAATACATAAATAACTACTAGCAGTTAACTGACATGCCAGCTCCAGACTTCAATTAAACTGATTGAAAGATTATTTCTTCATCATATGAATATCAGGCACAATCCTTCCCGTTAGGGGTTTAGTATCATAACATCATAACATATATGAGAAGAACATAGCCCGTGTCATGCCAACAACTGGTTTTTAAATAAATGTGTTTAAGTCCGATGCAAAGACCCTTTAAGTGAATCAATATTAACGCCAAAATATGCAATATTTAATGACCTGACAACAGTATCGTAACTATATCCCTTCTTAATAAGTCTATTTAAAGGTTTTGATAGCTTCTGAGGTGAATACTGACATTTTTGTGCTTTATAAAGAATATTTCCATAAAAAAAAAATTGGATGTGAATTACCTGAACGTATAAGAAGTCTGAATGTTGAGCTATAATTACGAATGATGTCCTTATACCGATGATAAAATTGAGTAAATGTTTTGACTAGTTTGTGATATCGAAAACCCTGGTGTAATAATTTTTCAGAAACATATAAATGAACCGAAAATTATAAAAACACACTAGATTAACAAATGCTGACTTGTACAGGCGCAAATAACTTGACATGTTTTTGAGATATCTGTCCCAACCATTTAATTCTAGTAAATGTGGAATAAACAAACCCACAACAACACACCCAGTTGAAAAGAAGTCCGAGTCCCATGTTAAAATAGGTACAAAAAGAAACAAACCAAAATGACAAAAAGAATCATCAGATTAATACAGGACTCTAATTAGTTCCTCGGCTCCAGACTTAAATCGAAAGATTATTTTTTTATTATGTGAAAATCAAGCACAATTCCTCCTGTTAGGAGTTTAGAATAAATGTGTTTATTCCAGATGCAAAGACCTTATGAGTGAATTAATATTAATTCTTAAAACTGCCATCAATTGACTTCTAGTATATATAGACAATAACTGTTTAGTGTCTTTAAAGTACAAATACAGTTATTGTCTTTATCCTGCAATTAATTCTGTATATTGTTTGTGTTTTCAAAGACACAAAAACTTACATTTTTTGCATTTATTATCGATTTGAAATCCATTGCGGCCCGCGTAGTAATAGTTAAATCACACATTCAGCTGAAGACGGGTTCGCCAAAAAAGAATCTCGAATGGTCAACAATAATACATCGCTCAAAGTGAATAATTATCTATTTTAACATAACAACTAATTTCAATAGTAAAAACAAATAACAAAACATTGTCCAATTTGAAACAGAAGTGTAAGAGTTGTCATACGCTTCAGACTTGACATTCACTAAACATGCATGCTGAAATTAACATTTTGTTACACAATTTGATTGAGATTTGATGGTTTACCAGGCGTTTTATAGGAAGCTTTAAAAGTGTCCCTTTAAAATCAGAAAATTGGTTTCCCCCTCTGATTTTTTTTCTCACATTTTATCATAAATTGACCTTTTTAAAGCTTTTCTGGAACAAAATATCAAAAATGTAGATAGGTCAAACACTCAAAGTTGACCAGTTGAGGGAGTTTACAGGCTTATTTACATTTATCCTGCAATTGGGTGTCCTACTATACAGATACAGCCCTACAGATATCGCTATTCTGTATCTGTATACTTTACAGATATCGCTTTTAAAAAAGCTCCGCCCACTGCCGGACTGAGTATTGTATGAACCTGCGTGACCTCAGAATGTGTATTTCAGTCGCATTCCAATGACCTTATGCGAATTACTTTTATACGTTCTGTTTGTTTTCAAACATTTCTTTAGAGCAATAAGAATTACACAAATTTTCTAATAACATACACATATGAACAGCAGACTTTTCTACGATGACAATTGCGGATTTCAAAACTTGAACGTGTAATAAATCATGAACTCTCGTGACTGGTCCATCCATGGAGATATTATAGATACTCCCGATGAAGCCGTTCACCAAGGCTGAAGCTGTAGGTATTCAACTAAAAGATAAAGTTTCTTGCCGCATACAACTATTTTGCCAGTCTGTCTATTTACCTATGAGTGCTGGGTTGTATGATCATATAATGAAGTCAACCCTAAGCGGCGTTTTGCATTTGCGCCGATTTTTTTTTTTCATTTGCGCCGATTTTTTTGTCATTTGCCCCCATTTGCGGCGTTTTGCATTTGCGCCGATTTGCACTTCATTTGCGCCGATTTTTTCTTTCATTTGCACCGATTTTTTTTTTTCATTCGTCTAATCCGCTGTTATGTCATCCCAAGAATGTTATATGAAATTGAAGTCATACAGATTTCTAAAACGAGAAGGGATGTGGAAAGTTTTGTTCCGCCGGCAAACGACAATGCAGTTGAAGGCAACATTTCACCTGTTGTGTGTGACCTTTCTTCTAACAACGAAACTCGGCATGAATTTGTGCCTTAAGGTGGTACCCAACACTTTTGCTAAAATTAATTTGGCTCGTTTAATTTTGATAAAATTTTGACAAAGTATATATACTAGTCAACAAAAGAAACGATACAAGATCTTTTTTTCAAATTTAAGATAAAGTTTTCCGTTTATAGGACCAATATAGAAGGTAGTAATACTTAATCATTATGGAAATATAAATCCGTTTAAAAAAAATATTTTTTTGCTTTCGTGATGTTTTTTGACGATTTTTTTTGTTTTTTACAAAATTTACATAAAACGACAATCTGAAAAACAAAAGTTTCAACTAATGATGCCAACCTCTCATTTAAAGTTAAAGACAATGTTTGCCATCAATTTGTTTTTAAAAATCATACAGTTTCTTCGTTTATTTGTTTACCAAAGTTCGGCCCACGAGAAATCGTTAAAATGTATACATTATCAACTGATTTACCATAGACAGTATGTGTAAAGTGATATTCAAAAAGCGGTCACAATCTTAAAACTAATCCGAAATGTTCCAAATTTACTGTGTGTTGTTTTCATATCCAAAGCATTGATTTGAGACAAAAATAAAAAATAAAATTCTTTGCTTTTTTTGAGATTTCAAAAAAACACTTTTTTTCCCAAAAATTTGAAAAAACAATATTTCAACCCATTAGTTACAACATGAAACACAACTTGATTAGCATATTGAATATTTTTAAACAAAGTTGAAATTTTATTTAGTACTTAGAAAATTACGTGTCGATTTTTTATTCAACTTTCCGCAAAACTTATTTGCACCCTATAGTCGTTTACAGGGAATTTAGATACTTTTCGACAAGTTTTGATTTTCATTATCACATGTGCATACATTGCAAATGAAAGCTTTTTAAAATAGTGTATTTCATTTTGTTTTATATTTAATACTTTTTGATAAATTTTATTTCAAAGTCGTGTATCGTTTCTTTTGTTGACTAGTATACTTTCATCCTTTGACAAAGGTATACAAATTTCAAAAAATTTGAACCAACAGTTTTATCAGAAAAATTACACTGGTTATATAGCAGTTTGACAAACACTTATTTTGATCATTGAGAAGCTTAATATTACCTTAACAGCACAACGTAATTAAAACGTTTAGCTGATTTTACAGAGTTATCTCCCTGTAGTGTTAGGTACCACCTTAATTTAGAAATCTTTGTTAATGCTCGAAACAGTTTGAAGGGTCGCGAATTGACGTTGACTAAAACGCTCTCCCGTGCTTTTTAATTTTCTAATGCTTAAAACAACAAAAAACGGTGCGGGAAATAGACACGATTGCTTTTCCAGATGCGGAAAGCGGTAATATTATTTTTCGGGCGGGTCCGTCGAACAAGGAATTAAATTGGTGTGACCTAAGAAACATTATTATTGATAATAAATGAGTTGGCCTTCCGCCAACCAGCGATGTAAACAGAGTCATCAAATAGCTGGTTTCGTAAAGTTGTACTTATTACAGAATTGTATGGTCTACCTTGAATGGGGTTCACAGAATAGAGAATTATCGTGAAAAATACAAAGAAAAAATGCCTAAAAAATAAAATTAAAAAATGAATCCACACTCTCACATATGATCTACGATATTCCACCTTCAAAAGCAAGATGAATAACTTGTTATCGTACTTCTGTCGATTACTAGATTACTAAAATGGCAAGAAGTATGAAATATAGAGAAAAATAGCCTAAAACAATTAAAGAAAACAGAAATGAAGGACCCCTATCCAAGTTTCAAGTTTCAAGTTTTTATTTCTCAAGACCCTTAACCAGGGTATGTGAACAAATACAATTGAATACAATTTAACACAATATAACAAAATAGGTTGATTAAATGAACAAGTTAACATATATACATGATATACATTTCCAAATATATGGAAGACGAACATATTATATAAACAGTAACTTCAATCATTTTACTAAAGAAAGTATGATTTTACAAAATTTTGCAGCTTTGAATATTACATTATAATTGTCTGAGTTAAACAAAGCATGAAATTTATCAACATTTGGATTTGTAGTGAATTCTTTTGGCAATAACATTTTCCTCTCGTTTTTGAAATAAGAACATTGGAATAAATAATGAAATTCATCACCTAATGAGTTACAGTCACAAATATCACAAATTCTATCATCTCTTGCTATTCCCCAAAACCTGCCCTTTTCAACTGGCAGTTTATTATTAACACATCTAAAATTACATAAAGATTTCCTTAAATCTGTAGGAAGTTCTATTAAATATTTTTCAAAACAATGCTTTCTTTTAAAAATTCTATAATTGAGACATTTAGGTGATTCATACACAGTAGCACACCATTTCTGCTTAAATTGGTCACATAACCTTTGCTTTACAATCTTAGCTAGATTGACAGATTTAGACACATTTTGAGTTAACCAATATTCAGAACAACCACATTCATTTAGAGTATTTTCAACACAACGTATCCATTCTGAATGGTACATATTTCTGTTATGCATGGTGTATAACAATTTATACAAAATAGATGAAATCTTATCTTGCTTACTACACATGAATCTTTTCCATAGACCAATCATCCTACTTTTAATAAATACATCAATAGGATATCTACCTAGTTCTCCATATATAATACAATTTGGAGTTGACTTCTTAACATTTAAAATAATCTTATAAAATTGTAAGAATAAAGATTCAACAGTATTATTGTTACTATAACCCCACACTTCACACCCATATAACAATATAGGTGCTACCATTGTGTCAAACATTTGTAATTGCAAATCAATAGGCAATCCTAGACTTCTACATTTTCTTAACATACTGTACATGGCTTTTCTACCTTGTTCTAACAATTTATTCTGGTTATTTTTAAAGGAACCGTTATACATAAATATAATACCTAAATAAGCAAAATCATCAACAATATTCAAAACCTCCCCATTCAGTGTAAATACAGGTTTATCAGGGGATTTACGTTTCCTAAATACAACAACTTTTGTTTTTGTAGCATTAATTTCAAGTTTCCAAGTCTTACAATATAAATACATGGAATTAAGTGCAGCTTGTAACTCAGCCTTAGATTCAGCAAGTATAACAGTGTCATCAGCATATAATAATAGATACAATCTTAAATAGACAGAAATTTCATCAGTATCAAGAGCAGTATGAACAGCATTACACACATCTGACAACCCATCATATGCATTAGATACAAACTGGACTAAATCATTAAGAAACAGCGAAAAAAGTACAGGCGACAGGTTTTCTCCCTGTCTAACACCAACATTACTTTGAAAATAATCTGACATTTGACTACCCTGTCGTACACAAGATTTAGCATTTTCATACATAGCATGTACAATATTAAACATTTTACCATCAATACAGTTTTGCAGTAACTTATTCCATAAAGCTGTTCTATTAATGGAGTCAAAAGCCTTGCGATAATCAATAAAGGCACAATATAGTGGTTTATTCTTGTGTAAGTACAAATCAATTAAACATTTAAGATTGAATATATGATCATAAGTTCCATAATTCTTTCTAAAACCTGCCTGTTCTTCACAGAGAACATTCATATTTTCAAGATAAACATTAAGTCTGTTATTTAGTACAGCTGTAAAAAGTTTACCATAACAACTAAGTATTGTAATCCCCCTGTAATTGTCAGGGTTAGTGACATCACCTTTGTTTTTATAAATTGGACATATAACACCAATCGACCATAAGTCTGGCACAATACCAGCTTCAAAAATAATATTAAACAGCTTCACAAATATAGGAAGCATTTTATGGCTTGAATACTTTAAAAATTCATTCAAAATTAAATCTGTACCACATGATTTGTTATTTTTCAAATTCTTAATTGCATTTTCAACCTCTTTTTCGGTGATAACAGCATTTACATTAATATTCAGATTAGTAACAGTATTTCTATCAACATCTACAAAATCACAATCATTGTCCTCTTGTGCATTGCTTAACTTCTTAAAATGCTCAAAAAAACATTCATTCGACACTTTTTCAAGTACCTTATTTTTACCATTACAATTTCCTGACCTATTTAACAATGTCCAGTAAGACTTTGGATCATTCAGACTAAGATTTCGGAGTTTCTTGACAAAGTTTCGTCTATACTCATTATATTGACAATTCAATACCTTTTTATAATTTTTACTACATCTGACTAAGTTATTCATGCTATCAACACATCCAGACCCTCACGTATGATCTACGATAGTCAACCTTCAAAAGCAAGATGGAAAAACTGGTTTACACTTTTGTCAATTACTATTAGATTTATACTAAAATAACATCTGAGGCATCACCAAAAATGCAGAATTTGGTAGCATTTATCTTATTTTGAATGCAAAAAACTTGTTCAAATTTTATTAAAAGCTGTCCTTCATAAAATTCAAAAGTTAATTTGATTTTCTACTGCTTAATCTCGTTCCAATCACAAATCAATCAATACTATTTAAGGCATGTTGGGTAATCGATCCTAACTATAACATCCGGCAATCGGGGTGATCTTACACGGACACACCAAGTCCGAATGAGATAACTATTACATATCTCAAGTTTATAAAAGCTCTTTTTTATATTTCTTTTAATCTAGTCATTTATTTGTAAAGAAACCTATTTATTTTTCTCGTTTGTTTTAAATAACAGTTCAACATTTAATTGATTTCAATCCAAATTCATGTACAGGTAAAAATCGGCCCCAGGCAGTTGTTTACTATAGCATTTCTAAAATTTTGTCATGTAGGTTTACAAAAGAATATATATATACTTGTGTAATTTTATACATTCAATTCAATTCAATTCAATTGTCATCAAAATATAAACTTTTTTGTACTCGGCGCAAATCCGGGGAAGGAACCTCGCCCTTCCCCAGTTTCTTAGCCTCATACAAACCAGTTTATATTTTCCTGAAATTGATCTAATATTGTACATTTATTTACTGGTTCAAGTTGACGATGGATGCAAAATGTAATAACGCTAAAATAAGTCTGAAATAAAACGTTTACTTAGAGATATATAATACTGATAGGTATTGTATTATATAGGCCGGTGACCAAAGTCGGAATTATGAAATTTTAATCGTCAAAAATGGTACACGGCTATATCATATATCAGTGGATTCGAAAATATATGTACTTTGAGATTCTTCTGGTCGTCAAAAAAAAATATGGTGCAGTTTTTTCAGAAATCTTGATCAAAGGTCACATGTCGTTTTCAAGAAAAAACAAAATCGAATATCTAACTCAAATTTAAATACCCTTTTAACAGTAGAATCGTTGAAAACTTTAATATATTTTCTTCCTTATTCAATTTTTCATCAAAAAAGTGGAAACCCGTCACGTATGCGACTTTACAAAAACGGGGGTAGTTTTCAGTTTTAAGTGATGTATTTTTTTCAAGTAATAAGAACAACGTCTGTCAAAACTTAACAAAATTTATATAAAAGTATGAACAAATATGTATTTATTAATAATACCATATAGTATACCTCAATGAAAGTGAAATCTTAAGTTTTGGCCATTTACGTTGAATTCGATACATGCAAAACAAACGACAGAAATTATTTCATAAAAATACTTATAATTGAGTTTTTACAATGTCATGATGATTTCTTTGAAATACATTTGTATTTATAGAAATATAAATCATTTTAAGATTTACTAACAACTTTAAAAAGATATATTTTATGAGAGAACAGCCTTTTATTCGTTTGAAAATGGAGAAAGTTTCGGTTATTCAATCCCAAACTTAGTAAATTTTTTTTTTCTATGCAGGATAGTTTAACATAGCACTAAATATACGTAACTTTAATCAGAAATTCTTACCACCAATAAATATTGTAATGTGGGAACGTTATTACGATGGCTGGAATACATATGTTCGTGAGTGGAAGGTTTTGAAAATCTCAAATGTCAGTGTTTGTCAATAGTGTTTAAAGAACTTATCATATAATAATGCGAATAAGAATGTTAAACTTCGGACATTTAACATGCTGTGCATTGCAACAGAGTGGTGGTCAAATGTTTGTGTACCACATATAGTGAGCATTTATCAAGCATTATTGGACATCAATTTCAAAACATTTTGTGATTGCAAAAAAAAAACCCACTTTGGCCATATCAATCTATAAATGGGGACATAAAAAAACTGATACATCAATGCCCTTGTCAAAAATCAAGAAAAAACATCTCTGATCGACAGTATTAACTAGCCATGATTACATGACCGTAGTCTGCGAAACGTTCCTGATTGTCGTGGTCGTTATGACCTACAGTCTGGTCTGTATAATTGAGTTGATATCTAAAACCAGGATTAGCATTTATATCGCACTGCTGATGGTAAAAACTTTTTTCTGTGAATGTTCTTGTAATTCAGAATTCAATTTGACTCCCAGTAAAGGTTTACATATATATATATATATATCGTAAATATAATATTTCAGTCCTGGTATCTATTATGAGTTTATTTATAGTGGCTGCATGACAAATTATCATTAAACAGATTTTATACTGTTAAAAATGTTCTGTTTTAGAGAATGAAATTCCTCGTATGGCTTGTAGTTTTATTTACAATAGATGCAACCATATAAAAGAGAATCGAAAGATGCCAGAGGGACAACATATAAGTCGAAAATAAACTGACAACGGCATTTGCCAAAAAAAAAAAGGAAAACACCCACAGACAAACAATAGTACACAAAGCAGACAAACAATAGTACACAAAACACAACTTTTATAGTCGTGACTTCGATTTCTTGACTTGAGACGGCTGCTATTATATTTGTATGATTAAAAGAAACATTAGAAGCAACAGTAGTTTACCGATGTTTATGTTTTAAACAAAAGTTTGGTAGATTCCAAAAATGTCAAAAAGAGTTCATTTCGGTTGTGTCAACAACATGTAACCCGTGTCATGCGAACCAAGTGTATCAATATGTTACAAACAGAAATGGAACAAAACAATTAATTGCACATTTTCAAATTTGATCTGATACTTAGTATCTTAAAATCTTAAACCGCAAAAAAATGTTGCTATTGAATTGGGTCACGACAGAGCTAAAAGGTAACATTATTTCTATTTCAGTCGCCAGTTCTTCCTCATTATTAGGTACATATCACCAAATTTAAATTTCCACGTTCGACACTCAGATGTCACAATTGAAACAGAAGTTGTTTCGTGTTGATCTTTGGTGGTATATAAAGAGTTTTGTAGAATTGTATTTGTCATTTACGTCGTTCTTCGACTTTTACCATGCCGTTTTGATATTATCTTCGACTTTTACCATGCCGTTTTGATATTATCTTCGACTTTTACCATGCCGTTTTGATATTATCTTCGACTTTTACCATGCCGTTTTGATATTATCTTCGACTTTTACCATGCCGTTTTGATATTATCTTCGACTAATATGTTTGAATATCCTTTTGCAACAAATGGAAGTTTTTAACGACCTTGACTGGCTATATATCCCTTTGAAATCTGCAGCCTGCTTTTTTAAGTAGTCAGGGGTACAACCCTGTTCATGAAGTTTGTTTTGACTCAACTTGCACGCACGTTAGGTATCATTTGAGATATGTGCTCATTATACGATGGTGCAGCGGAGTGTAGAAAATTGTGACATGCGAAAATTGACAATTAAAAAGTTAAAATCGCCCTCATAGATTTTTATACGCCAGTCAAAATTTTGACGGGACGTATTATGTTATACAAATGTCCAGTGTCCGTCCGTCTATCTGTCTGTCCGGCGTAAACATGTCGCACCGTAACTTGAGAACGACTTATTCAAGTTTCATGACACTTATTTTAGTTGTTTCTCATGATGGTCGAATGATCTGTATACTTTTTGGTGAAAATAAAATTAAATCTTTTTGAGTTACGGCACTTTGTAACTAAAACAGGGGTGTTTTTTTCACATGTCACGCCGTATCTCAAAAACGATTTATGATTATTGCTTTACACACTTCTTTTTTATATTAATCTAAACATCTGTATACTTTTTGGTGATGATTCAAAATTTTATTTTTCAGATTTTTAGTATTTTGTAAAAAAAGGGGGAGGTTTTTTTTACATGTCGCGCCGTATCTCAAAAACAATTTATGATTATTGCTTAAAACTTTACACACTTCTTTGTTATATTAATCTAAAGATCTGTATACTTTTTTTTTGAAGAAAACAATAGGGGGGGGTCATATGTCCCTCCGTATCTCAAAAACAATATATGGTTATTGCTTAAAACTTTCTCAGAAACTATTTATGATTCTTGCATAAAACTTTCACACAAGACAACGGGCGTATCATGCGCTCATGGCGCAGCTATTTATTGTTTGTAGTCTTCATTCTGTCTCGATATCAAAGATAAGGTCAATATATATGAACCAAACATTCTAGTTTCTGTAGTATCCTGTATCACAAGCTAACGGGAAAATGTAAGTACTAACTGATTGATGTGTGGGTAAAAGAGAGACACGAAATCTTCAATATATCTGAATTTGAAATCATAGAACTAAGCAAAATGTTTTTCTTTACCGAGGTCTTTGAAAAGGTACTGCATTTCAAATTGCAGTGCGAACTGTAAATACCACTATGTTATGTAGACTTATTCATCATTCGTATTCAATTTTATTATAAACAATTTTCAACCGAATAGAATGAACCATAGATGTACATCCATGAATAAACTTAAGTCACAATCATCCTCGGAATTTCGGGTAAATTTCATAATTACACCAATCAACAGTGTCAAAACAACTCGATTTACTGTAAGTGGTAAAAAAGAAATCAATTATTCAACTTCCACTTTTAAGAAAATAACACTATTTAAGGGATTAAACTATATGGTTGATTCTTTGAAATGTTAAAGCAAAGTTTCAAAGGACTTTCTAGTTTTGTTATCTGTTTGGGATTTTGTCAAACCTCTAGTTCTTAAATAAACAACTGAAAAACTTATTTTGTCTCTTATATGAATAAAATCATATTAACATAACCTTAAAATGGATTACGGACACCCAAATAATTCAACGAAACGATAAAACATCAACAAAAACATGTAATATCAAGTCAAAATATTACAGGAAAACTAAGTATTCAGCCCAATCATGGATGGGACACAACTATCCGGAATGTTTTAAAGTTAATAATTGATAGCAGAGATTTTTGAAAGTTTAAAACAAATCGTTTTATACAATCTTATACCGCAGTCCCACTAGGGCACGATCGCACTACTATCTGTGAAAAAAAATGCATAGATCTCACAGCGACGTTATCACGACCTTACTACGACCACCACGTTCTCTTCGCGACCAAACTACGCTTCCACTATACCACGATGTTTACGACCATAGTACGATTCTAGCACGCCCTTGCCGTCCTCATCACGCTCTTCTAACGACCTGACTACGTTCGCACTACGATCGTCATTCTCATTGTCATTTTCACATGAAATATATAAAAAAGCTCCATAGATTTTGTTTATCTGAATGTAATTATCCATTTGCTCTAACGGCTCAACCATGCTTCTTGTTTTTATAGATTAGACCGTTGGTTTTCCGGTTTAAATGGTTTTACACGTCTAGTAATTTTTTGGGGCCTTTATAGCGTGCTGTTCGGTGTGAGCCAAGGCTCCGTGTTGAAGGCCATATGATACCTTGGCCTATAATGGTTTACTTTTATAAATTGTTACCTGGATGTAGAGTTGTCTCTTTGGCACTCATACCACACCTTCCTATATATATTGACACATCTGTGTCATCTCTGCTATCGTTTACAAAAATGTCGTCATTTAAGCTTTATGGACCAGCAATAGGTTGTAATGTAAGTTGTATTGGTCGGTCCGACATCTCTGCTTGATCAGGATTCGTTACTTTGGTCCCTCTACCTCTACATCAACCCCTACCACCACGCCCATGTGTTCTAGTAGATTTTGGTGGCATGACTGTATTGTTTCCGAGAAATCTACGTATTAATCAGAAATAGAAGGAATGGAACTCTATTGATATGGAACACGATGTTGACGCTATTGCTGAGAACGTAGTAAGATCGCGGTATAAACGTAATATAATCGTGGTAAGAACGTGCTATAATCGCAGTAAGATTGTGAACTGCAATCGGATAACTCGTGGTATGGTCGAAGTGAGAACGTGAAGTGCGTAGAAAGATCTTGATCATGCGGGGTTCACACATTGCCGATTATTGCTCGCGTTTGAGATCAGACAGCGATACGACACGAAAAGTGAAAAAGTCGGATAAGTATCCTCAAATGTCCTATTATTGTCTGAACGCAGTCGTTTTAGTTCGTAACAGATTCCTACTGGTCGGGAAGGGTCCGAATAGTTCGGCAAAGCACCCCGACAGTTAGGTGCGTCCCTTACAATTCGGGGAAACTCAATATGATAATTTAATGAATTGTGCTAATCATACACTACAGCAGTATTTAATTGTATAATCTTATCCATATAAAATTTTAATAATTAGACATTTGTTTACACATATACATGAGTACTTTAAACCGTATGCTATGAACTACTAAATATGCATGATTATGCTGTTCTCAGTCCCAATGTATCTATACTAGTCATTACAATTTTAATGCCCCTTTCGCTAAGCCATTGGTGGCATTCAATGTAACAGGTACCCTTGTTTGTCTGTATGTCAGTTTCTGTTAATTACGAAATTGATTTCAGTTCTATAACATTAATGTCACGGTATTATGGCCACTTGGTCTTTATAAATAGGGCGTTGAATATTGTGACGAAATAACATGTTGCAAACCATTTATTTCACACTGAAAGTACATAATAATAATAAACATTTATTTCAAATGTTAACTTGAAGTTTCCTTATAAATTGGACTATGAATTGGATATAAGTACATGCATGATAAGGCCTAAAAGAAAATGTGCTTACCTGAAAGGAAGAAAAGGTTAGGTGTCCCTTATGTAGCATGCATTCTAAAGTGTGTGAAACTCGCATTAGTACGAGTTAACCGTATATATAGTGCTAGAAAAAGTGGGGGGGGGGGGGGGGGGGGGGGGTTGCATGCATAATAACTTCGTGCAGAGTAGTATATAGCTTAATTAAAAGTCTTTTTCTAACTGTCCGTCAATGAATGAATGAATGTATGAATGAACGCAGTAAATATATAGTACACACAACATATAGTGTAGTACTAGTATATAACTGTACTCTAATAAATAGCTACGGTGACATTAAGATGGCTCGACTGAATGTTATTATATACACATGATATATATAATGTAATATATTATTATATACATGTACAGTGCTTTTTATCACCAAAAAAAAACAGATAATTTTAAAATTTGGATTGTGTCACTCTTATCATTATAGTCAAAAATGTATGTCCATTTAAATGTGCAAATATTTTTATCTTTTTAATAATATTTCTAACTCTTATTTGCCAAAGACAAATGTAATACTTAAAACTATTCAACAGTGCTCATACCCACAAAAAAAAAACCAAGCTCAAAATTTGGTGGAAAAACAAGATTTTTCCACAGGGATGGATGCGCATATACATTGGTGAAGGATTACGTTAGAGAGAAGAGATATTGGATGTTCTGCTGCAGTGCATATGACTGCAAGAGATATTTGAAAAGTTTTTCGGAACCCCAGATTAAAAGTTGAACTGCAACATTGGCTTGCAAAGGGTTAGTGTATTATCTTATTTTACATACCTGTCAACTGACCCGTATTCTGCGGGTGTGACCCGAGATTTTCACAATTCTGAGGGATCACCCGGAACTCCCGCCGGGTCATTGAAATAACCCGGAAATTCCGAAAATGACCCGATTTCACCCGTATTTCTTAGCCTTGAGATTGATTTCATAAGTGATATTCCTTTGAAATGACGGCAAATTCGTAATTCTTCCATGAACAGGAAGTTCTATGTAAACTGTCAAATTAAGTGACCCATTAAGTGCATGGCTTCACTTGGTGTGTTCCCATTTCGCCTTAGTTGTGAATTCCAGGTAAAAAAGGTAAAAAAAATACTAAGGCGATATGGGAATTGTACTAAGGCGAAATGTGAATTAGATGAAAAATTAAATAAACAAGTTAAACCTCTGTGTTTTTATAACAATATAAACAACATGTAATTAGGGATTTTTTTCTCTTGGATTACCATTTAATATTTATTTATAAAAATACACTTTTTATGATTTAAAAAATTGTGAAATCAAAACAAATTCTACAATAAAACATTAGTCAGTAGGAAAGTTTTTTTTCCCTTCATTTCATAAAAGTTTCAGTTGTATGAATTTTATGCAATTAGAAAATTCTTAATAATTCAATTATCCTTCCCATCGTGCAACACAAAAAGTTAAAAAAAAAATGTATTCCCATCAAGCCATCTGATATGCAATGGCTACACACACCACCAGAACAACAAAAGAGATACTTGGATCTCTTGGAAGTCCATAGACAGAAATTGCAGGGCTACAATATGCACAAGAAATGACATACCTTCAAAGATTGGCCAACCACACAATCACCTACCAGACCATGCATCTGATTCAGTCAATAGTAGAAAGATATTAGAATCAATTAGATCTAGATGCAGATCAGAAACTACACGGTACCTATACCATCAATTTATGATGAATAAATAACAAAACTCAGAGATGCATCATGGGATGCCCAGACCCTTGAGACTGCCCCAAAACTGCCTACATTCGAAAGTAAGGATGCCCAGACCCTGGAGACTGCCCCAAAACTGCCTACATTCGAAAGTAAGGGTGCCCAGACCCTAGAGACTGCCCCAAAACTGCCTACATTCGAAAGTAAGAGATCAGCACTCTTTCATGTATTTGTTGGCACAGCCATGATTCCATTGGTGTATTCTTTGCTTCGACAGCGAGATGCTTACACTTATATAAGATTCTTCAATCTCCTGAAAAACATCACCAACCAACATAACCTCAACTTTCAGCCAGACAGAGTTAGCCTCGACTTTGAATGTGCATCAATAAATGCAGTATCTCATGTCTTTCCAAACGCAGAACTCAAAGGTTGTTTGTTCCACTACGCCATAGCAATTTTGAAATAATTCTTAAGTTTTATGTTTTAGTGCTTATTCTCATGGTATTATTTATAACTTGTGCTTTGAATTCAGTGCTGATTCAGAAATAAAATATTTGTTATGATAGTTTGATATTTGTCTTTATTTATTTATTAAAATATGAAATATCCATAGCCAATTTATCATCTCTAAAAAGACTTTATTTACAAAATATAACACATGAGTAAAAACAAAATACAATTTCAGAAAAAGAAGAGCAACAAACTGAACTAGAGTTACTTCCCCTTATTTGTCACCATTCAAAATTATTCCTTTTATTTACGTTTTATGGGTGAAAAAGATTAAATCATAAAAATATAAAATTCAAATACATATTGAAAAATAACTTTTCATTATTTTTAAACAATTTTTTTTTAAAAGTTGAAAATTATTTTTTACATTTATACTTGAATTCCTTTAACTGTATTACTATATTTTATCTTAGTCTAATTTCCTTGTCAAATGAAATTGTGGTTAAAGGCTACATATTCAATAGTCTCAAACATTTAAGAATTACATTAAATTCTAGTGTTTGATGATTGTAGTATTTTTATCTCAAAAAGTAAAGCACATAAGACTGAGTTCCACAATTTATAAAAATCTTTAAAAGTTAATGAAATAATATTTTATTAGATTTAAAATGACTTAACAAAGTGAACATGCATTGATGTTTTGGTATCTTTGATATACATTATAAGAAAATAAATACTGAAATTCAGCTCGAAAAAAGTTCGTACGCGTTATGACCTGAGATTTGATTCTTTAATGCAGGTCATGACCTGCATTTTTATCGTCACAGGTTGACAGGTATGATTTTATCATAATGTTAAATGTTCAAAATGTTTAAATTTTTATTGTTAATTTATTATTCTGTGGAAATTCAAATCTCAAGAATCTTTCTGTGAGTTTGGATGAATAATTCCATGTTTTTATTTGTACCATAAGCCCAAGTCACACATTAGTTAACAGTGACTTAAAATGTCCACAATTAAAATCACATGTACCTGTATATTCTAGATAATTTAAACAAAATGGTTAGCTACGTTTAAAGGAACCTATCTAATTTTAATTCCCAAACATAATTGTCATTACTTAAGCAACCTTGTTAACAGTTTAGATTTATATCAAATCGGATGAGAATCCAGGAGTTTTAAAGGGGGAGGGGTCTAGCAAGTCAACATTTTGGGTAAAACTATATAAAAAAAAGGACTACGCATTTACCATACTTGAAGCTCCTTGAAAAGGGTGTGCCTTCAGCTCCCTCCTCCTCCGAAAAATCTGCCTCAGCAATTTTAAACCCTTTTACTCTGTACATGTATATTCATGTACATGTAGCTGTACAGTGGAGCCTATGGGACTACAATCTAAGTAGACATAAGAATCACCGGAAATCAACCTATATATTTTCATGTATAATTTGATAATTAAATTTTAACACATTTATACATTTTTTTAAATTTGTTCTTGACAGTTTTTTGTTCCTTTAAAAATATAGGGACAACAGAGTTGGTGTATGTGGGTTCGATTCCCACCCTAGGCATTCATTTATATTGGCTGGTGCAAAGCGGGCAGTTTAGCTTAGTGGCCCCACACTGGCTCTGTTGTTAAAATGTCACTTAAAAAAATCAGGCGGCGTCGTTCAGGTCTTGCCATCTTTATTTTTCTTTTCGAAATCATACACAACAAAACCATCGAATAATTGTGAAAACTATACCACAGATAACTATGGTAAAACTTTAATTGTTTTTGGCATAAATAACCTTGGCTGCCATTCAAGATCCATTTTTTTTTATATTGATGAATTATATGTATCAGATTTGGATTCTTTTGGTTACAAAACATGTTGGATGGTAAGTGGCGGCCAAATCTTTATTCCTTTTAAAAGGCTTAAAGCTTTCAGGTCTAAAAATTGCCCAAAATCATCACATTTTGACAAATTTGGAACATAAAATGTACTTTTATAAAAAGAACTGATTTATTGAGCATTAGTCTTTTGAAATAGATCCATTTACAAACCAAATTGTGAATTTTTTGGAGTTCTAGGGTCATTTTGGGCAATATGTGAAACTTGTCCTTTGAATCAGTGGTTTACCAATAACCATAATACTAAGTATCTGTTAGAAGATAGCTCTTTCACAGTACATTGTTAAACTTAAAATAAATATATACCAACAATGAACAATATTAATGATGGAATGAGATTATACATGAATATATACTGTTTTATATTGTTACATGTACATACATAAATGAAAATTAAAAACTGTTGTCATTATTCATAAAAAGAAACGAAAAGAGAGCTATGATTGGTAATCAGACACCAGCTCTAGACAAAATGATGAAAAAGAAATAAAGCTTACCATACAACATATTTACAATCAGAAAAAAACTATACATAAATCAGTTAGAAATAGCCATGAAATGACAAATGTTAAACAATATAAACAAGAAAACTAATGACCACATCAATGTACAAACGGAAAATCAAGATATACACCTAAAAATTACAAGCCCTGTTTTACAGGCTTCTTATTAAGGACCGACACATTCATATGGTAGTTGTGAACTTCTATATGTATGGTGCAAAATTTTCTCATTGCTAAAACCAGTGGTATCCAAAGTATTAAATCCAGAACAAAGTAAAAAAAAAAGACTAGCAGTTGAAAAACTATCCAATTGTTGTGAAATTCAATTAACAAAAATACCATCATTAGCGAAAGGCTATCTACATATAAAACATTGTAATATTTACAATGAACCATTTAATAATTAGAAAACAGAACCTACAATGTACATGTATAGCTGCTGATTTTTTTGATTTAAAAAAAAATATAATGGATACATGATTGACTGTGTTAAAATAAAACCAAGATAACTCACTGTGAAGGTATTTATGAACATTTAAAAAGTTTGTGTTGACTGCAACAAAAATCTAGAATAAGGGATAGTAATCTTGCTGTGTTAACATCCATTTAATTAGCAATTGATCCAAAAGCTAAATGTTTCAGAAAATAGAAGACCTGGATACTAAATGTACAAACGTTGTTAATTAATGCTATTTGTAGAGCAGGATCTGCTAACCCATCCAGAGCACCTGAGATCACCCCCAAGTTTTGGTGGGGTTCGTTTTGCTCAGTCTTAAGTTTTCTATGTTGTTTCTAGTGTACTTTTATTGGTCTGCATGTCTTTTTTCAGTTTTAGTCATGGAATGTAAGTTTATTTTCGATTTATGAGTTTGCTGTTCATCTGGTATCTTTAGCCCCAATATTTCAATTTATCTGTTTTAATGTGATTGTCTTGAACCTCTTTTTCATAGTTCAGTGAGTGACTATATAGCTACTCGAAGAAATTTTTGCTATGTTGATTCTCTATTATAAGTTATAAGCTAACGATTTTTGTATGTGTGCAACTATATGGTCATTATGCCAATCTAACAGTTCTCATTTGACCACGTAATCATTGATAATTCACAAAGTTAAGTTTCCTAGTTCAAGTCAGTATCTCAGATATGATAGCAAATTATATTATTTGTACTATATTGTAAGGTGAACATATCTGTCATTTATCAATATTTCAACATAACTTGAGGTCCTCTGATGTTCAGTACTTCAGTACTTTGATTTTTCTTCTTTGACAGTTAATATATAATAATAGTGTAACTTCGTTCAATAACAGGCACTATCAAACAAATTTTCAGTATTAAAGTGAAACAGATATATATTTATTTCGATATAAACCATGACAAACTTGACCAAAACCATGACGAATTTCTAGACTCTGTCAATCTCTTAACCAAACCATAGCAATTCCGATATGTTGCTTATTCTGCATTAATTTCGTGAGACAACAATTCCAATGAAGATCTTTTGACCTCCAATACAGATATAAACATCTTATTTGCTTTTCATCTGCTCGTGTGAATAGAACTGAGGAAAAAGTTTAGAAAAGTAACATACATTAACCATGTCAAACTTATCCAAAGTATGACAAAATCACTGTACTAAACGGTCCTCGATATGACGACCTTACCACCCGTGATCAATTATTTCTTAAATGATGTCCTTGTACCGATGATAAAATTTAGTAAATGTTTTGACTAGTTTGTGATATCGAAAACCCTGGTGTAGTAATATTTCAGTAATACAGAGATTTCTTTCGTCGTTGAAATCAAATACGAGCGACTCGAACAAGTTGAGATATATAAACACCATCAGATGGCGAGAAGGGATGGTGCGTATGACATTTGAGCCATTTTTTTAAATTTTCATTCTTTCATTTGCGCCGATTTTAAATTGTCTTCTTATTCCACCTTCAGTTTAACACAAGTGAGTAAATACTGACCACACACATTGGAAGGTCAGTGTAAATGATCGCGAGAACGGTATACTTATTTTGTCTTCACACCTCAAACTTGAATGTCTTTGCAATGATATGTCTGCAATATTTATAGATGGAACTTTTAAGTACTGTCCGAAATACTTTTATCAGTTATATACTTTACATGGATGTAAAAATGGAAACTAAGTACCTCTAATTTACACCCTCGTACCAGCGAAAGATTAGTAGTGTTATGAAGTACTGTAAATTCAGAAATTATTGCGAGGTTTTTATTATTGCGAATAATGCGACTGAGTTGTAAACGCAATAATTAAAACTCGCATTTTGTAATATTTGAACTGACTTAAGCATGACTTTTCTCAAAATCGTAAAAATTAAAATCGCATTCAAGTGTAAAATGACAAAATCGCAATAATAAATGCACGCAATAATTTCTGAATTTACAGTAATATGGAAAATAATATGCGATTTCTGCCGTCAAATATGATAAACAAAAAACAAAAAAGCAAAAAACAAATTCCTTTTGTAGCCGAGGTGATGTTTATTGACTTTGAACAAGCAATGCATGATAACGCAATTATGAATGCTCTTCCACAATGTAGAATAAATTGTTGTCGTTTTCATCTGGCTTTGAACTGTCGGAGGAAAATATAGTCGGTTAGACTAAGCACAGAGTATAAAAAACAAATTAAGTGACATTGGTAATTGATTGTTTGTACAAGTGGCTAACGGAAGAAGTCTATGATTATAAATGAAAAATAACATTGATTCACCTGTAATTTATCTGTAATTTACCTGTTAAAAAATCGGCGCAAATGAAAAAAACAATGGCGCAAATGAAATGCAGATCGGCGCAAAAGCAAAACGCCGAAGGGAACGACACCATCTAAAAATGGATAATTAACAATAAGAAATGAAAAAAAATCTATTTCAAGCAGAAGAAGATAAAGTATTTCCAATTATGGACCCCGCATTACAATATCAATCAGTTCCATTATACAACATAATACGAAACAAACAATGAGATAAAAAAAAATAATGATAACAAAATAAGTTCTTAAAGAATATGTAGACAAAAAGAATCTATAATATTTTTAAATATCTAATGCATTATTTTTCTATCACAGTCCCTATACGTACCGATTATCAGATTGTTTGCATATGATCGCATATTGATATAATTGTAAAATATTGTAAAATATCAATATGCAAATAACCAGATAATCTATCATTAATTTAATCGGTTTATTCCCGATTTTCTCACTTTTTAAGAGTTCTGCTTGTCCCACATTATTTCATGAAGTAAAATGTTCTTAGATAAACAAGGTAACTGTTGTTTGTTTTGCTAAATAAACAATAATTAGTTATGGCACATTAAATATCAATTTTTATATCAGTATTTGATTAAAAAAAGTATAATATTTCTGATTTTTGAAATATATCTATAATGTTATTTATAAAACATAAGAAAAGAGCACTAAATACCGAAATTCGAATTACTTTTTTTTGTAAAGTTTTTAAATAGATATAGAAATAATGCATGCAATTTAAAAATAGAAAGTATAAATTCATTTGCATTCTACACTCTACACGAACTGGCTGATGGAGAAATGTTTCTTTGCAATTGTATGAGGGAAGTCCAAGTACATTTTTTACAATATTCTCTGTCCTATTGAATACTGCTAACACCCAACGTCAGATTAACCTGAACCCGACAACTATCTTCTTTAATCTTTTGTGATAACGAAGCTGCTGTCTAGAATTTTGACAGATCACTTTTTTAAGAATCACTATAAAAGGTTGTTTTCTCCAAAATTGCCGGCAACAGGACTCTTCATCCACTATAGAGACACACCAGACTTCCTTCAAACTTCTTACTTCTTGGCCTTTTTAACTTATGTTATTTACGTTAGTTGCACGCAAATCGTTAAACGCGCGTTGCATAAGTTTGAAGTACGTCGAAAAACACAGGTATACGCTTGGTGAACGCTACAACTCGAGGAAAGAGGTATGGCCAATTTCCCGTGATTTTTTTTCATTCGATATGATAGGTAAATCATGTTTTAAATAGCCCGATAGATGCTAATTATAGTACATTAAAATACGTCACATCATCTATTTTCATACCTTGAACAGGTATTCATAAACAAAACCAAGGCCAAGACTATTGATTCTTGTATATTGATGTTATCTAATTGTTAACACCCTTTATGCGCATAAGGTACCATACCACGTAACTTAAGAAGCCTAATAATATCGAACAAATTCAAATGGGATGCTGTTTTTCTCATTCTAAATTTATGTATATCTGTATTAGTCCTGGTCTTTAAGGTTTTATCGTCTATAAGATAAGATCATATATACTTAAACCTGACATCAGTTGGTCATAGAACATCTTGTGTTACAACCACACAACACATGTAATATGGCCTTTTCTGGCATTTTAACAAATACAACAACATCTTGATGTTTTACATACAATCACGATTTGTAGTGTAATTGATTTGTTCTGTGGTGTTGTTTTATTTTCTGATGACTTATATGTTCCGGTGCAGGGACAGTGGTAAAAATTTCAGTACTAGTATCTACACAGTTGGTGAATTTGCGACAACATTGCTGTTGACCATGTTGACTGCATTTGTTACATGTAATACCATGTTCAAAAAAGGTTTCCAAAAATTGTTTGTGTTGTTTTGAAACTTATATACAATGGCCTTATTTTAAGTTATGTGTATATTACACATGCAACATTTGAGCTTCATTGCTATATAATCAATTCTCGTGTTATTGGTTATGTACAGGCATCTACTTCAGTTTGACGGCAGTTGCTCCTTGCAAATATGTAATAAATGTGAACACATGAATAGAAAGTAAGTCAAGAGTATGTACAGTCATAGGAATGCACACAATAAGCGATACATTATTTTTTTCTTTAATAAAATGATATATAGTCAAAATGATCGAGAATGACTCTATGAATTAAGCAAACATCCGAAAAATATGATAAAAACATTAATATCTAATATTTCAACACAAAACAATCAAAGTATGTATGTGAGATTCGAACTCATTCTTCATAAAAAAAATTCCTTCCAGGTTCTAGGCTCTATCGATTGAGCCACGACGGTACAAATAATTGTTACTGGTATTAATCAACTATATCGGTACAATTTAGCGATGTTCCACTTTTTCATTAAAAAGTTGTTTCTAAGGTATTAAGGGCACACAAAACCAGTTTCATTTTTGAGGGGAAAAGTTGTATAAATTACAACAATCACAAAAAACATATTTTTTTTTTGGTTTGAAATGTCCTTTGGGGATTCCCTGTTTTTCCAACCTGAAAACACCCAAAATTCCGCAAATTTGACTTTCGTCCTTTTTGAGGGTTGAATTAACTATCTTTCACACATATCATGATATATAAATAAACTCATCATAAATACCAGGACTAAATTTAGTATATACGCCAGACGCGCGTTTCGTCTACAAAAGACTCATCAGTGACGCTCGAATCAAAAAAAGTTAAAAAGGCCAAATAAAGTACGAAGTTGAAGAGCATTGAGAACCAAAATTCCTAAAAATTTTGCCAAATACAGCTAAGGTAATCTATGCCTGAGGTAGAAAAGCCTTAGTATTTCAAAAAATTCAAAAATTTGTAAAAATTGAGATATTGATCAAAAAGCATGTTTATTTTTTGTTTTTAAAGTAAATTTTATTCTTTCAGCACTTTTTGAAATTGACCCTTCTGTGAAAAAAAATATGGGGAAATTGGCCCTACCTCTTTTTATGCAGCATAAAAATTTTCATCGAGCTCAAGCGTGTGTCTAGCGTATACCTGTACGCTACACGCACGTAATACATACGCTACAAGCGCGTTTAACGCGCTACTGATAAGTTTGAGACACGTTTAGGGCACGTTGTATACGTTTCAAGGTCGTTCGACTTTAACTTAAAAGTATGCGGGTGTGTTTGTAACAAACACCCCATATTAGAACGTCCAAGATACGACCGAGACGCGTCTCAAATACGTTCAAGAAACTTTTTTCCTTCGTAGCGTGCATTCCATCTACGTTAGACAAGCGCCAGGTATACGCCAACATACGTTTCTTGAACGTCCGATAAACGTTTAGGTATACGCTTCTCGTACTCCCAATAGAGCATTTGCATTAATCAAGTATTTGCTGGCGTATCCGTATCGACGTATCGTATAACACGTATATGAGGAAAGGAGAAATAAAGTCAAGTTGGTCCCGATGAAAATATTATATAATGCATTTTATTTTAATTGAGATCGGGGTAAAATCATTATTGTAAACAGATCTGTTCGATACGTATAGGTCGATCCGTGCACGTATCCTGATACGTGAATAATGCAAATGCTCTAGTAGAGCATTTGCATTAATCAAGTATTTGCTGTCGTATCCGTATCGACGTATCGTATAACACGTATATGAGGAAAGGATAAATTAAGTCAAGTTGGTCCCGATGGAAATATTGTATAATGCATTTTATTTTAGAATGAAATTCAAAACAGTGTGGCTGTGGCCATTGGTTGACACATTAAATTCATCTATTGACTGGGACAATTTAGGTGAACGTTTGTATGTAACGACCACTGATCACTGTGTACTTTTTAAAGACACTTAAACTATGGGGTCACCAAAGGTTCTCAACACCTTAATAAAGTAATTCGAAAAAATTAATCAGAAATAACACGATGTTTTGATTTATATCAATTATATAAATCAAAACATAAAGGTTATTCCTGATTAATTTTTCGAATTATTTTATAATTAAAGGCGTTAAGAAACCTTTGGTGACCCCACAGTTTAAATGTCTATCGTAGGTACGTCGTGAACAGTGGTCGTTATAGACAAACGTTCACGTAAATTGTCCCAGTCAATGGATGAATTTAATGTGTCAATCAATGGCCACAGCCACACTGTTTTGAATTTCATTCTAATTGAGATCGTGGTAAATTCATTATTGTAAACAAATCTGGTCGATACGTATACGTCGATCCGTGCACGTATCCTGATACGTGAATAATGCAAATGCTCTATTAGAGGTTTCTCAACATCTTACGAATGGATAAAACTCTACGAACGTATCGTTATGGAGCAGTAATTTTGTTATAATAAAATCCATAATAAATGTCTTCCGATACTGCAGTGTGTTTAAAAGACAACAGTAAACAACTCAATATCCTTTTTTGCAACCTTGCATTTTATTGTTATCATCAAACATCCGTGTTCCAATTTATTTTCTGTTGTTGACTGATTCGTTTTCTTACGTCGAGTTCCGTTTGTTGACATGTCGTATATATGCGTTCGATTTATCTCCCTTATTTATTAAAAAAGAACATTTTTTTATAATGTCCTTGATTAAAAAAATCAAAACATCTAGTTTGCAATTGGTTGATTGATTGTTTGGTGTTTAACGTTCATTGGCAAATATTCCATTCACTTCATTGCGAATTTAGCATTTGACAAAGGATTGATAAGTGATTGAGTAACACAACTTTAATATATTTCATATATCCACACGTCCCTGCTATGGGTCCAATTAGTTTGAGTTACTATGAGTTTCATTTTTTCGTGTCGGAGAGTATCTTGGATAGATACGTCGTAACATAGCTTTTTTATTTCTGATATTTATTGGGAATCAGTTTAAGAAATTTAAAGGTGCACTCTATCTATCGTTAGAAATAGAGTTTTGTGTGTTTTTGTTGAAATTATGAGTGCTACAGACCTAACAAAACTGGTAGTCGCATAGTTATCAAAATATATATATTTATATATTACACCCCTAACTAAAAAGAAAAATGAGAAATATGAAAAAACAGAGGAAATATGCACAGTATGCCATAGAAGCTTAACGGAAACAATGAACAAGAAAAAAAATATGTATATACTTATAATTATAAAGGAAACTTACACACATATAATAAGAAAGGCCATGATAACAAACAAAAAAAGACACAATATATAAGTTTAAATATGTATTTCAATATTTTCCTTTATTTTTCTTGTTAAGTCTACCAATTTATAACACTATATCAATAAGAAGAGATCATTTGGATTTTAGTGGTTGGGGCAAAGAAGTTATTCCGGAACTTATTGGGATGTTTCCTTTTCAAATTTAAATCGAAAGGCGTTCACTTCTAGATTTATTTTACCTCATGTCCACGAAAGAAATTTTACCGTTAATCAACTTCTATCTAAGATTCAAAAAGATTCTTATCCCTTTCCATCCATAGATCTATATTTACCTTTTTCACATATAATACTAAATAGTGATGTTGTCATCATGTTTATTAAAATTTCTTGTACGATTACTGTCCTTTGATTAAATATTATATATTCTTCGTTTAAATTTATAGATCAGTAAGACTTTCAACTGTGTTGATTGAACAGTAACTTATATATTATATATTAATATATAATATCAAATAAATATAATATGTATTTGATTCAAAATGTTTTTAAAAAATCAAGCATGCATATTTTACATATAAAAGACATTTCAAAGGGAAGAAGAGCACAGCCGATAATCCAATATTTTAAGATAAATTACTGCTCCCTCTTTTCTCGTTACGGCAAGTTACGTCAAGTTAGGGCGATTTTCGTTCGTTCGATGTTGAGAAACCTCTATCAATAGAGCATTTGCATTAATCAAGTATTTGCTTGCGTATCCGTATCGACGTATCGTTTAACACGTATATGAGGAAAGGATAAATTAAGTCAAGTTGGTCCCGATGAAAATATTATATAGTGCATTTTATTTTAATTGAGATCGGGGTAAAGTCATTATTGTAAACAAATCTGTTCGATGCGTATACGTCGATCCGTGCACGTATCCTGATACGTGAATAATGCAAATGCTCTAATAAACGCTTAAAGCTCGTTGTTTAAAGCTCGTTGTTCACACGTTACAGATATGATTGACAGGTTAGATGCATCCAAAATTGTTTGCTTATTGGCAAAGGTATATGATTTTTTAACACGCCGGGGCGTACGTCGGAGCTATACACTGATGTGTGACGCCGGTATAAGTCTTTTGTAGACGAAACGCGCGTCTGACGTACAACATTTTAAATATAGTACGCCTCCGGGTGCGGGAATTTCTCGCTACATTGAAGACCTGTTGGTGACCCTCTGCTGTTGTTTTTTATTTGGTCGGGTTGTTGTCTCTTTGACACATTCCCCATTTCCATTCTCAATTTTATCTATATGATAGATATAGGAAGATGTGGTGTGAGTGCCAATGAGACAACTCTCCATACAAATAACAATTTAAAAAGTAAACCATTATAGGTTAAAGTACGGCCTTCAACACGGAGCCTTAGCTCACACCGAACAACAAGCTATAAAGGGCCCCAAAATTACTAGTGTAAAACCATTCAAACGGGAAAACCAACGGTCTAATTTTATATTTATAACTATATATGAGCATGTCGAATTTCCTTTCAGAATACAAAACGAATTCATATTACCTTTTAAATTCATATTTCCTTGAAAGTAATATCTTAATTTAGTTTTTTTTTTACAGCATTTTGCGTCTAACTTTGTTTCTCTTGTGACATAGTTAATATGTTCTATACGGCTAAAGGACTTAAGGTTCATGTGAAGCCTTTGGCTAAAATGTCCGTATTTTCACCTCAAAATTTACTCCGAGTACAGACAAACCTGTGCATCTGGAAACGTTTTAAGACATAGCATGCCATAGATAAATAAAATCCAAATATGTTTTATGTTTAAGAAAAATAAAAACTGAACAGGATTTTGCAGTGCACTTTTTTCATTCCTCCAGAAGGTGCCAAAATAAACTAAGTTGGGAAAGAGGTTTGAGAACTTCCCCGCAGGTAATAATTGAAGTGAGTTGTATTGATTGACATGGACAATAGATGGAAAATAGATAACTGACAATAATTGGTGATTTAAACTGTGGACCATATCAAGCGAAATTCAACTGTTTGTTAATTTTATCTTCTTCTGCTGGGACGAAAAAAAGTGCACTGCACAATATAGTTAAGGTTTATGTACCCTTCTGTAGCCATTTTTGTACGAATTTTTCAAACCTCAATTGTATCAAAACTAAAGATATAATAAATAATAGAGATGGGCCATTTAGTACATGTTCCAAGGGGAAACTTGATGCAAAGCATTATTTTTTACTGTTTCATTGCATTTGATAGAAAAGGAGGACTTTGCGGCAAATAAATCAAGATTTTTATAGAAAATCCACAGCCTTTAATACAGAGATTTTTGTTATAAAATTTGAAACATAAATTACTCACTTGATTTTCTATGATGTGCTAGTGTTTATTTTTTAAAAAAAGTTCTAAGTAACCTGTAAATTCCAAAACACCTCGTGCTGAGTCACTAAAGTCGAGCGCACCCTAAAAGGTGTACTTGATTTTTGCCATATTTATACTTGTCTTAACCAATAACTACATTTATAAACTTGTTTTAAGGAAATCAATGCTAGCACTGCATGCAATAATCCTATATCTATCAGTCATCAAATTGCCAAATATGAGAGTACAAGGATAAAGGCTGTGGATTTTCTATAAAAATCTTGATTTATTTGCCACAAAGTCCTCTTTTTCTATTAAATACAATGGAACAGTAAAAAAATAATGCTTTGCATCAAGTTTCCCCTTGGAATATGTACAAAATGGCCTATCTCTATTATTCATTATATCTGTAGTTTTGATACAATTGAAGTTTGAAAAGTTCGTACAAAAATGGCTACAGAAGGGTACATAAACCTTAAGGATTATGTACCTTTGTGTAGTTTCAAAGCTAAACATATGTCATGGAAATTTTATAGAAAATCCACAGCATTTCCCCTTGTACTCTCATATTTGGCAATTTGATGCTTGATACATATAGGATTATTGCATGCAGTGCTAGCGATGATTTCCTTAAAACAAGTTTATGAATTTAGATATTAGCTTAAACAAATATAAATATCGACCTATTCAAGTACACCTCCTAGGGTGCGCTCGACTTTAAGGACTCAGCACAAGGTTTTTTGAAATTTAAAGGTTGTTTTAGGACTTTTTGTCAAAAATAAACACTAGCACATCATAGAAAACAAGTGAGTAATCTATGTTTAAAATTTTATAACAAAAATCTCTGTTTTAAAGTCTGTGGATTTTCTACAAAAATCTTGGTTTTATTTTTACCAAATTCTCTTTTTCTATTAAATGCAATTAAACTATAAATAATAATGCTTTGCATGAAGTTACCCCTTGGTATATGTACAAAATGACTCATCTCTTTTATTCATTATGTTTGCTGTTTTGATACTATTGCAGTTTAAAATTTTCATAATTCACAGAAGGGGTCATAAACCTTAAGTAATGAATTTGCTAAATCATACAATGCATTTGAATTCTATTTATCTAGGGAATGCTATGCTTTAAAACTTTTCCAGATGCACAGGTGTGTCTGTACTCAGAGTAAATTTTGAGGTGAAAATGCAACCATTTTAGCCAAAGGGTCCACATGAACCTTAACCAACGTTAAACTATGATATTATATCTCAATTGTACGGCTATTTAACCAAAACGTATTTGAACATGAAAATAATGGTTCAAGCGCAAAAACACGACTTGATGTAAATTGTATTATTGAGTAGTTTTATCTTTCGAAGTATCAATATAATAGTCTTAATATAGAACCTACCAAACACCACTTATATAAGAGTATATAATACTGAATGTATCAATATATTATAGTAATCTTATATATATTAATTCAATAATTCAATAATTCAAATCTTTATTGCCATAACACTACATATTTATAGTATATGACACAACATAACAAATATAGAACTTATATAAGAGCATGCTGAATGCCCCTTTCTGTATTTTGCAAGTCTTCGATATTGTTTCATTACTTTACTTGTTTGTTTCCTAAGTTTATTGATTAAATGTGTTACACAAGTCATTTTGGGAATTAAATCAATTTATACAGCTCATCTGTCAAAAAAAACCTGTTAATGATATGAAATAGTATTTGCGTAATGTGTCTAACTATCAATAAATATAACAAGTTAAGTCAATAGTATATTTGTTTATTATTTGGTGATCAGAATGTGATTGCAATTAGCGCTAGTGTAAATTTGGCATCAGAAACTGTCAATATTATTATTTAGTATAAAGTAATCTTGTAAAGAATCAATATAATAAATACAGTCAAAAGCATATATATGTATATATAGAATACAAATAAACTCTTCATAAATTCACTTCTTGTTGAGATTTTGGGCTCGAAAGATACTATGTATATATGATAAATATAGACAATGATGACTTAACTGTTTCACTGCATGACGTTATATCATAGTAAGTATTATCACTTTTTTTATATATGGGAATATACATAGTTTATACTTATTGTCGGTGCTTAATCAACAACCGTAATACAAAAAGCAGAAACACATCCATAATGTTTCACGTTTCATATTCTGAATGCTATAAGGCGAAGTCCCGCGCTGACGTCAACTCTAGATATAAGAGATAAAACGTGACATTGTAACTCCCGTGATATTAAAATCATTCAATCCCGTACGCGTGGCTGCATTTGAAATTCCGCGAAATATTATGACACTTGCGGTCAAATAGTTTCACCAAGGCCCAATAGTTGGAAAATATTGACCGGTCAAATAATTAAACGCTCGCAATTTGACAAATGGTGAAAACATTGTGTACTTATTTTATATCGGAAATGATAACTGATGTATAATAACAGTTATGTTTTTGTACTGTTGGAACACCGGTCTAAAAGCGCTGTTTCTTTCCTTTTTGTGTGTTTTTTATGTGCCTGTACCGATTTTGTGTGTTTTTTATGTGCCTGTACCGATTTTGTGTGTTTTTTATGTGCCTGTACCGATTTTGTGTATGGATGAATACCAATACCATGGCAATATCTTTTCTTTTTCTATTTTATTTGAAAAGAGATATTTTAGCATTATTAATTCTCAAGCTTCGATAACTACGTATCACTAATGGTCTCAGAAGTTAAGTCCACCGCGGGAGATGTGAAGTCCATGCAGCGATTAAGGTGTAATGTAAATGTTTATATACAGCATTAGACTGTACATCTAAAGTGCTTGTTTTTAAATCTGCAGCACTAAAGTTGATATTTGCAGCGCTCCACTTTTAAAAATCACAAAAGTCTTTTTCCGTATGATATCAACAGGGCTCGATCAATAAACAAAAAAAAAATAACGCAGTTTTTTTATATTCCCTTGGGCACCAATCTGATTAATATACAGACATTGTGTGTCTAAGTTTTGCTTACAAAGGTCTGCACACATAAATATGTTTGTATATGGACTTCAACTGCGAAACAAACTTGACCAAAAACTTTAACCTGAAGCGGGACAGACGGACGAACAACGCACAGAACAGAAAATATAATGCCCCTCTATTATATTGGGTGTGGCATAAAAAGGTGTCAACAATACACGTGTCATTTATTACTTTGAATTAAGGTGATAAAAAAGTGCCAGCAATGAAGTGGCAGTAATTAGTTTGAATTAAGGTGATAAAATATGTACCAGCAATGCACGCGGCAGTTATAATTTTGAATTAAGGTGTCAACAATTCACGAGACAGTTATTAGTTTGAATTATGGTGATAATAATTTAAAAGCAGTGTGATGTCACATTTCCAGTTCAATCAAATGATTCATGCATAGGGCTAGGGTGCAATTGAAAAAAGACATGAAAGGAGTTTTGAGTAAAAAAAGCAGGATGAGATCTTTGCAAAAAAAAGTAGAATGACTATTAATGTAAACTAGAAATAAAAGGGAAGGCCCAAATGGAGTGAAAAATAAAAAGGCAGGTCAGAGATTACAACTAAAGAAATTGCAGGACAAAACGTTTCATCCTAGTGCCTCCCCTTCACTTCTTTCTATTTATATTTTCTTGCTTGTTCAAAACAAATGATTCAATTATTTTATAATTAAGCACTGAAAATCAATTAAAGAAAATAACACCCGTCATCAGGCTTATATGATTTAGTAGTCCAAGTTTGTTATAATAGTCCGATTTTGTAAGATTCACTTTGTTAAAGGCCACTATTTTAAAAATTGTGCGATCATTTGTGTGCATTGAGTTTTCTTAAAAGACTCACTTTAGAAATATATATATATATATATACATTTGTAGGATTTAATATTATCAACTTTGTAAACAAAACTTTTCTAACATTGAATATTGTAATCCAACTTGTTTTCTCGGATAAGTTATTTCTAGTCCTTTCTTGTTCACTTCACGGCGATTTAAAACCTCGATTTTTGTAACTTAATCTAGTTAAAACATGTAAGAAATATCCAATTTTACGTCTTAACGGCGATTTTTTTTCTCGCGTTATTTTCTTCACGTGAGGGTCGCGAAAATAAATCGCTCCCACAAAAACTAGTTGGTTTACAGTTATGACCAAATAAATATCATGAAAACAAGGTATCAAAGTAAGTTTCTGTTCGTATATCCTTTAATTATTGCCCAATAACCGTTCCTTCAATTTCTACCAGAGTCTCATTAATGGAAATGAAGTACTAAAATTTATAAATTCGTAATTATTTTGATGCATGACACAAATGCAGGAAATGATTCACGGAAATAGACAGGTATTAAAAGTAGTCGGTATGAATTGGTGTTACGTTTGTCTTGGTGTTAATAAATTAATACTGCTTTTTGATCAAAAGAAAATATCGATATCATTATTTAATATTTCGATAATCTTTCAAATCATCAAAAGATTTTATTATCACAGTCCAATCATTATATTTCGCTAATAGTCCATGAGATTATATAAATTATATATCAATATGCAACGCGCTCACTTCGTGTTGACTCGTAAGATGAAGATCTGTTTTAATCTGTTTTACTTACACTGAGAATTACTTTATTACTTTCCAGATTCCGATTGGATACGGCTTTAAAACGTTACATGTAAGTTACATTTAGGAAATGACTTTAATATTTTTTCTGTCTATTCGAAATAACATAAAAAAAAATTGGCGCACACTGAATAACGCGTTATTTAACAGTGTGCACCAATTTTTTTTATGTTATTTCGAATAGACAGAAAAAAAAGTATTACAGTCATTTTTTATGATTTAATTCTAAATTCCATGTTAAGGTGGTACCCAACACTTTCACTAAAATTAATTTGGCTTGTTTAATTTTCATTATATTTTGTCGAATTATTTACTTTAACACTTTAACAAAAATATGAAAATAATTTTTTTTTGAACCAACCGTTTTGCCAGAAAAATAAAACTGCATAGTTATATAGCAATTTGACAAACACCAATTTTGATCATTGAGAACCTTAATATTCTTTTCACAACACAACGTAATTAAAACGTTTACCTGACTTTACAGAGTTATCTCCCTGTAGTGTTAGGTACCACCTTAAACCGTAGAAAACCATGAAAAAACGTTGATGACGTCACGGTCACATAACTAAATTATGTATATGGGCTGATAACAAAATAACGTCAACCAATCAGAAGATGCTTTAAATCCAAACTTAAATTATTGTCGTATAAATAAACAATGTTAGATCGATGGGATGATTTATACACTTTTTTGTGAGACTTTAAAAACTGTGGTAGGGCGAGGTTGTACCGAGCCTCTCCAAAGTTTTTTCGCCGAATACAAAGAAGTTTATATTTATAGACGCCTAAAAGGATTTAAAGAGACATTACATTGGTACGTAATTTATGGTATAAGCTTTTTAGTACACTTTATATGCAACAGCTAATCACCCCTGTAAATATTTGTAGGTTGCAATTCTGAAAATATAGACAATGCAATTTCCAAACGAACCCCTTTTACGGCTTATTGTGAAGTTTCGTAAAATAATATATCCTAGAATGCTAAGCTCATATGCAAGTACTATATTTTACTAAGGCTTAAACATAGGGCTGTACGACATACATGTATATGACCGATTATCGGAAAGTTAAAACTTATACTAAAATTCTGTACTACCCTCATTTCACTTTGGGTCTTCCACAGATTTCAATTTAACCGCTATGCATGCATTCTTTTAATGGTAACATTCCCAAGTTAAACCTCTACGTCGCTACGAGATGAAACATATAGATCGTATAAGGAACCAGAAGGAAAACAAAACAACATATCTATGAATATCAAATACTAGTATATCACAAAAGAGGCGTGGTTTGTGAAACAGCTGTATTTACTAAATACAATCTTCGTTGAAGCGCAAAATTATGTTTTCTTTTCTTCCGTTAATTATTCATTCCGTCGCATCGGTAAAAGTTATGATATTTCTGTAAATGTTGAATATTTTTTTTTAGTGCATTGGATGACAGAATTTTAATGCTTTCGGATGCTTCATTATAACAAGAGAGGATTTCGCCAACCTGGATTATAATAAAAACGTATGGTAAGGCCATATATTTCTTAAGTAACTTATATTGTTTACATTTATTACTGCAATTTTTCAATCAAAATTTAATGAATAATTAAACATGGTTTATATGTTAGAAATGTAAAATCTTTTTTGACGTTTTTTCCACTCTTTTTTTATACATTCCGGAGCACCTGAGATCATCCCCAGTTTTTGGTTGGGTTCGTGTTGTTAAGCCTCAAGTTTTCAATTTTGTCTTTTGTGTACTGCTGTTTGTCTTTTTCATTTTCAGCAATGGTGTTATCATTTTTTTCACTTATGAGTATGAGTTTGAATGTCCCTCTGGTATTTTCGGCCTTTCTTTTTTATTTGGTTTTCGGCTTGATCAGACTGAGTTCAAGCATGCAAACAGTTTTAACATCTGTAGTGCTGCTTTTAAAAAAAAGTTTACTGACAACTAAATCAACCGTTAAATTGTTCTCCCTATGAATATTGAACTAGTCAGTGTTGGTTTCACTAACGCAAAGTAACCTTAACATTAAAGCATAATTTTTATTGTATAACAGTGCAGGGAAAAGAAATTTTCAAGGCATTTAATGAAAAAATAGGGTGTTCAGTTTTGTCATGTTTTGCTGTGGTCAACATATTGCTAATTACACAAATTTTAAATACTTGTAAAAAAAGAACAACGTGTTGGAAACCAAATTCACAACAGAAAAAAACGTTATCACCTCATGGGAGGGAGTAGTTATTTCACAACAGTATTCAAAAATTTCACAACAGCATTCAAAAATAAAGAAATGTGCCTATCATGTGTATTCTGTCTATCATGTTTGGATCTAACCGATTTTACACAATGTTCTAACGAGAGTTTACTTTGGAAGTATATTTATATTCGACTACAGCTATTAGCAGGGTTGGTTTTGTTTTCATCGGTATAACTTCAATTTGGGGCCCTTTATAGCCTTATGTTCGACTTAAGCCAAGGTTCCGTGTTAAAGACCGTTATTTGACAATAAATAAAGGCAACAATAGTACACCGCTGTTGAAATTCATAAATCGAATGAGAAAAAAATATTTCGGGTTACAAACTAAAACTGAGGAAAACACATCAAATATAAGAGGAGAACAACGACACAACAGAAACGAACTATAATATACTATAGCAATGAATACAAAGGGGGATACATTTTAATATATGTATCCTCCTCCATTAAAATAACTGTTTTTGAATTGAACGGAGGCGTATTAGCGCCACAACTTTTTTTTCAAATTTCTTCCTATGTTTGCGTTATTTTGCAAATGTTTGTGTTATTTCGCAAAGGTTTGCATTATAACGCAAAGGTTTCCGCTATAACGCAAACATAGGAAGAAATTTGAAAAATAAAATTGTGTGGCGCTAATACAATTCATTCACACAAATGGCAATAATTTTTTTAAAGTTTTAATTAAGTTTTCATGTTCTAATTATAAAAGAAAGCAAACAAACTGTTCGATTAACATAGACTTGAAAATGATTTTAACAATGTTTCTTAAATAATTTAGATTTTTTAATTGTGAGTGGTAATTTTTTCCATACCTTGGTTGCAGAATAATGAAAAGATTTTTTATGAAAATTTGTATTTGGTCTTGGAACAAAAATATCGTTTTGAAGTTGAGGTGTTTTACGTCATTAATATTTATCATTGCTAAGTAATGGGGTGTTATTCAAATCTATAATTCTATACATTAGAATTGATTGTCGGTATTTTATCCTTTAAATAAAAATTAGCCATTTTAAATAAAAACACATTGTAAAGACTGAGAACTTAAACTTAAAATTTGATGGAGGAGAATTATCAAATTCAAGTAATTCTTGCTACTTTTTTTAAAAGCTTTATGATTATATATCTTTCAGTGAATCTTTTTGAAATAGATTTCTCCAAACTGAAGTACAATAATATACTTTATATTGTAGAATACATTCATTATATTTATATTATTTAGACTGTGTTCACACAAATGATATATTGAATATGGTACATTCATAAAAAGAGCAAGAAATGAAAGATTATACATGTATCTTATGTAACCATGGTGCGGCGTTTTGCATTTGTGCCGATATGCATATATCATTTCCACCGATCTGCATATCATTTCCGCCGATTTTTTTTCAATTTATCCCTATTTTTTTCAGGTTAATTACAGATAATCTACAGTTGAATGTTATTTTTAATTTATCATAGTATACCTCTTCCGTTAGCCAGCTGTACAAATGTTATGAATTGTCAATCAATTGGGACAGCCATATACCAATGTCACTTAAATTTGTCTTTTATATACTCTTTGTACTCAACCCGACAGACTGGAATTTCCTACTCCAGTTCTGCTCCAGATGAAAACGACAACAATCTGTTCGACAAGCATTGTGGAAAAGCACCCACAATTGCGTTATGCATTGCTTGTTCAATATGGAAAGTTGTTTTTGACGGCAGAAAAACACATTATTTTCAACATCACTTCATAACATTGTTCATCTTTCGCTGGTAATAGGGCGTAATTAAGATTCTTTATTTCTCAAACACCAGAAAGTTACAATCATTATGGTACAAACTAGAAGTACGTAGTTTACATTTTTACATCCGTGTAAAGTATATAACTGATAAACGTATTTCGGACAGCACTTAAAAGTTCCACATCTATACATATTACAGACATATCATTGCAAAGACATTTAAGATTGAAGTGTGTTTTGAAAAAAAAATAAGTATACCTTTCTTGCGATCATTTGTACTGACCTTCTGATATGTATGGCCAGTATTTACTCACCTATGTTAAACTGTAAATGCAATTAGTAGCAAATATAAAATCGGCGCAAACGAAATAAAGGGCTGCGCTTCAGCGCATGATACGCCCGTTGCTCTTTTAACTTGTCTTTTATGCTTTAAATGAATTTATATGATCAACTAGAAATATATATACAAATCAAAAGGGATGTTACATTAATATATTCACCAAAGTTTCATAAAATCCCCCTTTTTTAAGTATAAAAATTCATTACTTGAGAAAACGTAAAATCTAAAATTTATAAAAATGGAAAGGGAGATTATGTCAATAGATATAAACAATTTATCAAAGTTGCATAAAATTTTGTGAAAGTGTTAGTTATTGTCTCAAAATTGGAAAATCCCCCCTTTTTAAGCATAAAAATTCATAACACGGAAATGTAAAATCTGAAATCTATAAAAATTGAAAGGGAGCTTACATCAATAGATATAAACAATTCACCAAAGTTTCATGGACATTGGTGAAAGCCTTTTTGAGTTATTGTCCGAAGTGTTGAAAATCACCCTTTTTTTATGAATAAAGCCCCATAAATCCAAAACTTAAAATCTGAAATTTATAAAAATTTAAAGGGAGCTTACATAAATAGATATAAACAATTCACCAAAGTTTCATGGACATTGGTGAAAGCCTTTTTGAGTTATTGTCCGAAGTGTTGAAAATCCCCCTTTTTTTATGAGTAAAGACCCATAAATCCAAAACTTAAAATCTGAAATTTTTAAAAATTGAAAGGGAGCTTACATCAATAGATATAAACAATTCACCAAAGTTTCATGGACATTGGTGAAAGCCTTTTTGAGTTGTTGTCCGAAGTGTTGAAAATCACCCTTTTTTTATGAATAAAGCCCCATAAATCCAAAACTTAAAATCTGAAATTTATAAAAATTGAAAGAAGGCATACATCAATAGATATAAACAATTCACCAAAGTTTCATGGACATTAGTGAAAGCCTTTTTGAGTTATTGTCCGAAGTGTTGAAAATCCCCCCTTTTTTTTATGAATAAAGCCCCATAAATCCAAAACTTTAAATCTGAAATTAAAAAAAAACGAAAGGGAGCTTACGTCAATAGATATAAACAATTCACTTAAGTTTCATGGAAATTGGTGAAAGTGTTTTTGAGTTATTGTCCGAAGTGTGGACGACGGACGGACGGACGGACAGACGGACGGACAACAGTATACCATAATACGCCCCGTCTAAAAGACGACGGGCGTATAAAAATGAAATCGGCGCAAATGAAACGTGAACATTTAAAAAAAATCGGCGCAAATGTCATGTTTATTCTACGATTGAACTTAGTTGTCTCGTAAGCAATTATACCATCGTATTATTTATATAAACCCAAATATTTGTATTGTCGCTAAATGATAACCAAACAAATTTAGAGAGAAATCACAAATATGATACTGTGCATAGAATTGTACAAATCCCAAAATTCAGTCACAGCGACTGTGGACTGTATCATTGAAATTATGCATGAATTTTATTGCAACTCGAAAACTAAGTGTTTGTAAAAGTAATAACTGTTTTAAGTGTTATCAAATTTTAGTCTTATGTATATGCATTGTTTCGAACAATCAAAACCATATTACCGGAGGGGAGGATCTTTTCTGTTAACCAGTTTCTTTTAATACAGAACATATTTTTATTTTCCCTTTGCTTTAACTAAATACCGATAAAAGATGAAAAACACATGCTAGAAACTTAATAAAATTGTTTTCAATAAAAACAATTCAGCAGTATGAGGATGGTAGTTTCGGTAATTTCGGTAATTTCATTTTTTCCCAATATCAGGGGATTTTATTAAAAGGTATCCTTTGTCCCGTCCTGAAACATGCATTTGCACGGGTCATTCCACTTAAATATATAGTTATGGACATGAATTATTAGGTGACCATAGCCAAGTAATAAATGTATCCTACAGATTAATTTACAATTTCTGTATTCTATTTTTCAGATCAGATTTGGATATATTGCCTGATTCCAAAACCAACTGAAAGATCTCAATAAACAAAGAATCTTCTTGCAATTTCTAAACGTTTCCATGACAATGAGACCTCCAGGCAGACATCATCCTAACATTTCAAGGCCAGCACGTCAGCGATCACACATGCCAAATGGAACCGTACCATTTAATTTTAAAAATTATTTTGAAAATGATGCATACATTTATTACGGATATGTCGGACCAATCATTACCGTCTTTGTCATTATTATGAATGTTTTGCTTATTGCAACAATTATAAAAGGAAAGTTCCAGACGTCTACGCATACCGTAATGGTTGCTATAGCAATTACTGATATTCTTACCGGTATTATTCCAGTTCCTTTTAACATTAGATTTTTTGGTGTGGACCATGTGGTAAACTTCTTATTAATAGACTGGTGCTATATATTTGAAATATGTCAAATTATTCTCCCAAGAGTATTTCATCTTATATCATTAAACCTAACAGTTGCCCTTTCGATTGAGAGATTTTTCGTAGTTTCATTTCCGTTGAAAGTAAAACAATTTTGCACTATGAGAAATGGAACTCTTTTCAGTATTGCTGTAATTGTCATCAGTGTGTGTGCACAGATTGATACATTTCTTGACGTATCATATGAACCAGTCGAAATCATATCTCGAGATAGAAAATTTACATTAACAGGATGTAGACGATTAATAAAGACGAGATCTAACGAAGAGTTTATTGCTAGGATGTTTATTCTACGATTCATTCCATGTATTCTTCTTATTATTTTCACTATTCTGTTACTTAGGAAATCGTCTGACATCCAAAAATGGCGGAAACAATCAACGGTTTCTTCCAATGCAGCTGCCTCTTTAGAGCGAATGGATTTTGCGGTGTCTTTGATTGCATCCATTGCTTGTGTAACAGAAATAGTTACTGCCAGTTTGCTGCTTAATGAACACTTCAGTTCCGAATACAGGATAACCACCGAAAATGCTTTACTTTCTGGAATTATATACGTAGTTTATATGACTGTGAGTCCTATAAATTTAGCAATTTTGTGTTTTCTCAGTGAAAGGTTTAGACAAAGTTTTATAGGATTAATTTTGTTTTGTCGACGTTAAAGTAAAAAAGTACCCGGTATATTGGTCTGAAGAGGCAAAAAGCATAAGCTATGCCAATATCTCAAGGATAATGCCTATGAACTGAAATCATAATACTTATATATATATTGTTACATGTTGTACTAATTACTTAAATAAAGTATAGAATTTTATTCTTTTTATTTATAAAACATTCATAACATAAAATGAATATAGCAATTATATGACCTATTATTTTTCTGATTGCAATGGCGAGATTTTCAAATGGATCACTTTATTATTTGTTATATTAAGTCTCACTGACTTTTTTGGATTGGTTGGTGTCTAAAGTAATTTTTAAAAACGATTACAAATTTTAAACAAATACTTTTGGGATAGATTAGAGGGAAATCGGTACTATTTCATTTTCATAGCATTAGGTTGGCCGTTTGCAGGCAGGTGAAGGGAGGCAACTTAGGAGCGCTGTGACTGGATGTAAGGGTACAATATATATATTTTTAATTTATCTATGAACAACTGCAGTGTGTATATTTACAATATAAATGTTTAAACATATAGAAATATTATTAAAAAATTTCATATATTTGGTGTAAACTGACGGTGGGCGGGGGATCACATAAACATACTGCGTTGAAAGTTGGTCATGATGCATCATTAAAACAGAATAATAAAGTACATAACAGTTTTATCCAGGGTTTTAACATAAACTGTGGTAAATTTAGAAAATGATTGAATGTCGCAGAACAAGTAGTACCGTTTTCCTAGAGTCCACTATGATGATGTCTACAAAACACTTTAGATGTATTTCACTTGGTTTAGGGAGATCTCAAAATTAGTAACCCAGGAAAATAAAATTTCCTAAAAGCATCAAAGATGACACTATACTTCTAAACTAGTGAATTAAGGTGGTACCCAAGACTTTCACTAAAATTAATTTGGCTCGTTTAATTTTAATAAAATTTTGTCAAAGCATTTACTTTGACACTTTAACAAAAATATAAAAATTAAAATTTTTTTGAACCAACCGTTTTGTCAGAAAAATTACACTGGTTATATAGCAGATTGACAAACACCAATTTTGATCAAAGAGAAGCTTAATATTCCCTTTACAAAATAACGTTATTAAAACGTTTGGCTGATTTTACAGAGTTATCTCCCTGTAGTGTTAGGTACCACCTTAAACGGATGTTGTTTCATTGATATTTGCTGCTTTTAATAAAAAAAATCATTGAATAAAGGAATGTATTTCTCTCGTGCAAAACTCTTGAGTCCTTGTCCGGGTTTATCTATATATACTTGGTAACCTTCTGTTGTTGTCTTTGCTATGGTCGGGTTGTTGTCTCTTTGACACATTCCCCATTTCCATTCTCAATTTTATTGTTAAATAATGCATTCTAAATCTGGGTTTGTCTATACTTGTTAATTTTGCATTTTAATTAGATATAATAAGATGTGGTATGAGTGCTAATGGGACAACTCTCCATGTAAAAGTAAACGATTGCAGGTCAAAGTACGACCATAAAAACGGAACATTTGTTCTTACCAAACATCAAGCTTTCAAGGGACCCAACAATGATTAGTGTTAAACTATTCAAACAGGAAAACCAACGGTCTAATTTATGTAAAAAATCAACAAACGACAACCACTGAAAAACAGATTCCTGATGCAGGTGCAAACCAATGCAACGGTTTCAAATGTTTTAATAGGTATCAACCTTTACCATTACCTGAAGCAATAGCGTAACATCACAACATACAAAGACACACTACCAAATATCAATTGAAATGGATCAGCTCAATCAAAAGACATAAAAATTTATTTACACAAACAAGTGCACATACACTGAACGAATAAATTTGATCTATGCCACAATGTGAATACAAAATCATTAAAATAAGGGGTGAGATCTTATACAATATCAGAGAGTCAGCCACAACATTAGACAAAATACAGCCAAATAAAGTAGTGTACACAGGTAAATTTTGTTGTAAGCCTACTACCTAATAAAAGGTATCAGTAATTGAATACGGAAATATTTTTTACAACATAAATAGTTTTGTTGTTCATAGTATGAGAACAGAAGTGAACATTAGTTGTTATACCAAACCCTTACCAAAGCTGATATATATCAAAAATAGAGAGACGAAATATAACGCTAAAAAATTAAACATGAAATAACCAAAAAATAATACAAATTGTATCAACCGGTCAAATTAACACGAAAGTACGATACTGTGAGCTAGTTAAAAGCAACAAAAAGAAATACATGCATCAGAGACTAAAATCAACAAAAACACAACCCAGGGATTTAGTATAATTTTAAAGTCATAGGCAGTCAAAGAAGACATGTCTTGTGGATTGCAAAAGTAAAAGTATCAAAAAAAAAAATTAAAAAGCATAAAAAAGTCATTTGGTTATTGAAGAGATAGAAAAAGAGGGGCGAAGGATAACAAATTAACTCATTAGTCAAAAAATAAACTGACAACACCACGCAAAACAAAAAAGAAAAACCCAAACAGACTGACAATAACCAGTATAGAAATTTAAAAAAAACTCGAACCCGGCAATAACTGAAGGTGATCACAGGTGCTATGGAAGGATAAGCACACGCAAAAAAAAATAATATCTTTAATTAGACCTTAGACTATAAACAAACTTTACTTCTTATTAAGTACCTGCGTAATCAAATTTTGTGCGTATGTTGACAACAAACACTCAACTGCTGTTTTTTTTCCGTAGCATTTGAACCTGGTGAAGTTGGTTATTAATTTACTTTGTATTTTTTTCTGGGAGAGGACAGTTATCCGCGTTTTTCTTTGTGACAACAATTTATCAAACCTTCTTCATTTCTAAATTGAAAAATTTACGCTCGTACATGACAATAATAAACAGACTTATTTAGCAGGACATTAAATAAAAACTGTCCCGACGGATTTATCAGATAGAACGACCACAGTCGACACTTCATAACATAGATAGATCTATTGGATGTGGGTGTGTATTAACTCACAAACGAGATCTTTTCGTGGTCTTACAATTATCAAAATATATATAAAAAAAAACGTATTCTCTCTGGACACATACCGATTGCGTCCTTTTTGAGAATGTAATATTTTGACTGTTTCACCAGGCAGGGGATAAATCCTGACTAGTTGACAAATACCTGTTGATGCATCTACAATGTATATTGCTCCTTTTGAAGCGTCACTGATGAGTCTTTTGTAGACGAAACGCGCGTCTGGCTTACATATGGAATTTAATCCTGGTATCTATGATGAGTTTATTTTGCTCCTTTTGTTGATTTTGTATTGTATCTGATAGATGAATTTAAGAGATTTCACGACAGTCTCGACTAAAGCACATCGTTTTACTTATACAAACTTTTTGAATTTATCTTGGTATTTTTGTTATATATTATTCTCGTACCGATCTGTCGGGGATTTCGTTACGATAAATTACTTAAAACTTTTACAAAATTCATGTCGGACCACCACGTATTAACATCTTCGTAGTTAGTAAATTGGTACTGGTACGTTATACTTTATGCCATATTTGGTCCTCAATGCTCTTTAACTTTGTACTTGTTTTGGTTGTCAATCTTCTTTTACCTGAGGCGTCAGTAATGAGTCTTATGTAGACGAAACGAGCGTCTGGCGTATAAAATTATAAGTCTTGTGTCTTTGATAACTAAATATATAACAAGCCTTTCTAAAACTTTCAGTTGATAATTTTAGAAAGTATATTAATTTACCAATATAGCACTTCACGTTCTTGGCTTTATACATCCTTGACTTTCAATTTATTCCAAAAAACATTTTGACGAATAAAAAATATTAAAAAAAAATTTAAACAAAGAAACATGTCCAAACTCAAATTTAAAAAAGGAAAAAGTCCATAAAACCTAACAAAACTAAACGTTCGAATCTACTACGAAACGGAAAAAATTCAAAACAACTGCATATCATTTCCTGACTTTCCACAGACATTTTCTGAAGAAAATGGTGGATTAAACCTGGTTTGATGTGGGATGGGTTTATTTTTTGCAGAACCTGAAGCGGATTAATTACAATGAATTCATATTTAACAACTTGTTGGCCATACAATTCAAACATTAGACTTAAGTCTGAAAAAAAATGATGTATTTCTTTTTTTATAATTGGCTTTTAATTACTAGTAGCTTTCAGTGACGGCGAGTAGTGATATTGACGTTTGTTTGTTTGTTGCTGTTTCCTACAATTGTTTTGACTAACGCCTTTGCATTTTATGTTAAAAGTTCGTTCTTAAATGGAGCTGTAACACCACTGTCTGATGATAAGGGAGGGCCGAGAGCTCTAAATTTCGGAAATGACATTAAGCATTTATTAAACTTTATACTTTGAAAACGCGACGGGCGTATCATTCGCTGTTTATTTTTATAATGATATGCCATATATATAACCTATTTATGTAACTATATAATCAACATAAATATTTATCAATTTTCCATATATACTGAATCTCACATTTAGCCTTTTATATTACAATTGAGAATGGAAACGGGAAATGCGTCAAAGAGACCAAATAAAAAAAAAACATCAAGGAGCAGAAACCAACGGTGTTACTTTTATTTTAGTTTTATTCATTTGAATCATTCCTTCGTCCGTTTTATGAGATTGTGTTGGAATGAAAAATATTCAGCAATTATCTTTGTGTTGTATTTTTAGCTCACCTGGCCGAAAGGCCAAGTGAGCTTTTCTCATCACTTGGCGTCCGTCGTCCGTCGTCCGTCGTCGTCCTGCGTTAACTTTTACAAAAATCTTCTCCTCTGAAACTACTGGGCCAAATTTAACCAAACTTGGCCACAATCATCATTGGGGTATCTAGTTTAAAAAATGTGTCCGGTGCCCCGCCAAACCAACCAAGATGGCCGCCATGGCTAAAAATAGAACATAGGGGTAAAATGCAGTTTTTGGCTTATAACTCAAAAACCAAAGCATTTAGAGCAAATCTGACAGGGTAATATTGTTCATCAGGTCAAGATCTATCTGCCCTGAAATTTTCAAATGAATTGGACATTTTGTTGTTGGGTTGCTGCCCCTGAAATGGTAATTTTAAGGAAATTTTGCTGTTTTTGGTTATTATCTTGAATATTATTATAGATAGAGATAAACTGTAAACAGCAATAATGTTCAGCAAAGTAAGATCTACAAATAAGTCAACATGACCAAAATGGTCAGTTGACCACTTTAGGAGTTATTGCCCTTTATAGTCAATTTTTAACCATTTTTCGTAAATCTTAGTAATCTTTTAGAAAAATCTTCTCCTCTGAAACTACTGGACCAAATTTAACCAAACTTGACCATAATCATCATTGGGGTATCTAGTTTAAAAAATGTGTCCGGTGACCCGGCCAACCAACCAAGATGGCCGCCATGGCTAAAAATAGAACATAGGGGTAAAATGCAGTTTTTGGCTTATAACTCAAAAACCAAAGCATTTAGAGCGAATCTGACAGGAAGTAAAATTGTTGATCAGGTCACGATCTATCTGCCCTGGAATTTTCAGATGAATCGGATAATCGGTTGTTAGGTTGCTGCCCCTGAATTGGTAATTTTGAGGAAATTTTGCTGTTTTTTTGTTTTTATCTTGAATATTATTATAGATAGAGATAAACTGTAAACAGCAAAAATGTACAGCAAAGTAAGAAATAAAAATAAGTCAGTATGACCAAAATAGTCAATTGACCCCCTAAGGAGTTATTGCCCTTCATAGTCAATTTTTAACAATTTTCTTAAAATTTGAAGATTTTCAATAACATTTTCCACAGAAAGTACTGTTATAGATAGAGATAATTGTAAGCAGCAAGAATGTTTAGTAAAGTAAGATCTACAAACACATCACCATCACCAAAACACAATTTTGTCATCAATCCATCTGTGTTCATTGTTTAATATTCACATAGACCAAGGTGAGCGACACAAGCTCTTTAGAGCCTCTAGTTTTAATGAATCATATTGTTCCTTGATGTATATCAAGGGCTTGCATATACTCAGCCTGTTTCCCAATCTTATCTCATATATTGTAATAAATAATTGAGTTAACGAACCCATCTTTATTTTTCAAGGCAAAGTGTTTTCACAAGCACTGCAAACCTTTCTTGAAATGACAAATTGTAGCGTTTCAAACAAAGTCAAGAGATGCTGTCTTGACTTAATCGTTTTTGATGGACATTGTATTGTTGCTATACTAGCTAAGCCGCAGGACAAAAACCATTAACCACTGAAGTTCAAGCTACTGATTTGGAACAGATTCATAAAACATGTGACGTATTTAATAACGTTTGTGATCGCTCAACCGCCCCTTACCTGCGATAGTTGTGTAACAACACAACATCAGAACTAATTGTCAAAAACAATTGCAAGTGGTTTAACTCTCAAAAGATCGGTACGAGATAAGATATATAACAAAAATACAAAGATAAATTTTTAAAAAGTTTGTATAAGTAAGTAATGTGCTTAATTCGAGACATCGGTAACAAAAATACCAAAATAAATTAAAATAGATTTTATAAGTAAAGCGATCTGCTAAATTTGAGACATCGGTAATTTATAGACAGTCGTGAAATCTCTTAAATTCGTCTATAAGATACAAAACGAAATCTTACGGAACCACACGAACTCCAAAAAGAGTGATATAGATGTATCGACAGGGTAATTGTCAACCGATCAGCATTTATTCCCTGCCATGTGAAACTCTGTCAAAATGTAACAATCTAAAAAAAAGGGTGCATTCGATAGTTTTCTAATGGAACGACTTTTCTTGTATTTTGAAATTTTTAAGACCACTAAATCATCTCGCTTGTGAGTTAAGACAAATCCACATCAAATCGGTCAACTCATTCATGATAGTGATCATTAAATGAATACAGAGTCGTTTGCGGTCGTTCAATCTCATAAATCTGTCGGTGACAGTTTCTTTTTAATATCCTGATAATTAAGTCTATCTAGTGTTTTCATGCTCAATCGTAAAGTTCCAATTGAAAATGAAGAAGGGAGAATCAAACACTGTGATTGGAATTAATATTATCACAAGGGAAAAGACAGAAAACACAAACCATCCCCCTGCTCCTCCTAAAACAAAACAAAATTAAAACTTGAGTAACCGATCTTTACCGATTTCAATTGCTACGGAAAAATAGCAGTTGGGCGTTTTATTGTCAACATACGCACGAAATTTGATTACACATGTACTATATAAGAAAGAGTTTGTCTATAGTCCTGCTTAGTTTGATACAATACATTACATGAAACTGGACAACAAAAGCAAAAAAAAAAAAAACGAGTTTTAATCATCAGACCTTTGTTGACGAGAATTACACTTTTAATATACACATTATCGCCAATCCCGCTTCACCCGAGAATCTGTCCCGCTCGAAATTTTGACGTCATATAACAATCACTTTTCTATTGTGGCGTCAGACATTTTGTATTATGACGTCAACATTTACGGGAACCTATGTGTTGTCAAGTAATGGCGGACAAATAGCGATAAGGTGTATTGTGTATATCGATTTTTTTATTTCACTCAACGCTTGTTTGAACCTTAAACAGCTTTTTATATTGTGTTCTCGCAATAATACAAAAAACAAATCATCATTTACTTCGTGCTGAAAAAAAAACAAACATGCAAAACTCAAGAACAAAAACAAGAATATAGAAGGCAAGAATAAAAAATGACTCATCAAGAAATGTCCGACAGTTGCATACATCGACACAAGTAGTAACACTTGTTGCTGCATCATTTTGTGAGATAAACATGCACAGACAATCCTACGACTATTCTATTTTTAAGACTGTTTGGTTGTGAACACTAGTAGATTATCTTGATAATTATTCACAAAAATCAATTGCTGATTATCTAAAATCTTGTTTTACTGAGGTAATATAATAAATTGAATGAATAATGTAAAATTTCAAATTTACTAAATTGTTTAAACTATGAAATATTTGTACTGATATTGCAAAATATATTTCATTCTGCACTTATTTTACTACAACCTGACATTTGATTTAATATATTAAGATTATTTTTTTCTTATTGAACTAGTTATACTCCTATTGAATATAATCTATGGAAGACAGATACTATTTCTGTATTGCGATAGTTTAATATATCTTTTTTTTCTTTTTAATTTGAAAAATGTCTCTTTCAATCAATCAAATGATTTTCAATTTTTTAAAACCAATTTTTGAAATCCATGTTATTGGATATTGATTAAACATTTAACTATGTTCTTGTTTATTCGTGTTTTAAAACGATATATACTGGGAGAATGGTAAGCTGCAAGCATGTACAGAGTCGGGTTTTCTGTATAATGAACTAGTCATAGATGTATTATAGATACAATGAATAAGCGTTGGTTCTTGAAAATGAAACCATATGTCCGGAGGGTGAAAGGGTTATTTTTCATTAATCAACACTTATCTTTTGTATCATTACTTAAAGTCATTTCGAAATTAACACCTCTTAATTTTGAAGGTATTGTAAGTTGGAATAGATAAATAAAGGCAATAGTAGTATACCGCTGTTCAAAAGTCATAAATCGATTAAGAAAAAACAAATCCAGATTACAAACTAAAACTGAGGGAAACACATCAAATATAAGAGGAAAACAACGAAACAACCGAAACACTAAAGTACAACAAAAAAAAGAACGACAATGCAGCACACACAAAAACGAATTATAAGATAACAATTGTCATTTTCCTGACTTGGTACATGACATTTTAAGAAAAAATTGTGTGTTGAATATGGTTTTGTGGCTAGCCAAACCTCCCGCTTTTATGGTAATGTTAAATATAATACTAAAATAACAACATTACATGCCAGAACTATAAAACAAATAAGTGGAAGACCATACAGGACAGAGGTATACACAAATAAACAATACAATAGAACATGATTATATTTATTAAATGTACCAGGTTTGTAATTTAATATGCCGGCTATCATGCATGTTCATCGATGTATTAATAAATCAAAGTTTATAATCGATTGGTTAGAGAAATACAAATATAACATAACACATATTCGAACTTATTTTTAAGTATAAAAGTATGTAACCGTGATTTCTAGCAAGAAACCTAATTCTAGATACATCACAGATACTCGCACAGGTATTTGCGAATAAACATTTGTAAGGATATGTAGTAAATAGTTATCAAAGGTACCAGGCTTATAATTTAATACGCCAGACGCGCGTTTCGTCTATATAAGATTCATCAGTGACGCTCAGATCAAAACAGATGAAATCATTCTATATTAATAAAACAAAAATGGCCAAATTGAATGAAATCATCAAGAAGCGAATTGGCCAATAAGAATTAATAAAACACCAACTGGGAAAACCTGTTTTATTACAGAAATATCCACGATAATATACAAAGTACGAAAAACGGATTGATTCGAAGACAAACTGCCAGTCTCTACTTCTAACTTGACTCTATAACGCATGGTCTTAAAGTCATATGAAACGAGTTTCTTGAAATTTAAGGGTATCGAAATTATCGAACCAATGCATGCATATGTTGTGCAAGTTATCATTTAGTACAAATTATAATTTGTACAAAAAAAATGTACAAATCATTATTTGTACTTTGACTTTGTACAAATTGTAATTTGAACAAAAAGTGCTTGTACAAATTACAATTTGTACAAAATTTGACAAAAAATCACTTAGAACTTAAACAATAACTTATTTCGTGGATCTTCTGGAGCTGACATGTCAGTAAATGCAGTAGTCCTTTGTTAATTTATGTTGATTATTGTCATTTTGCTTAGTTTCTTCTGTTACCTATTCTGACATCAGACTCGGACTTATTTTTAACGGAGTTGTACTGTGCCTATAGCTTTGTACTAGTTGTTTATTCCACATCGACTGGGTATAAAGGGATGGTTGAGATCTCACTAACCATGTTTAACCCAGACACATTTTTGCGCCTGTTCCTATTTAGGAGACTCAGCTAGGCCTTTCTTAATCTTGTATTTTTATTTAATTTTTGTACATTTATATGTTTCCAAGTTTAGTGTGACGTTTATTTTCACAGAACTAGTACACATGTGCATCCAGTTCCGGGATTTTCTCGCTGAGATGTAGACCCATTGGCTGCTTGGGCTCTTTCTTAACTTACAACGTAAAATGTGAAAGTTATAAAAATCGAAAGAAAGCTCATGTCAATAGATATAAACAATCTACCAAAGTTTTACAAAAACTGCTGAAAGCTTTTTGATTTACCCCCCTTTTTTAATTAATCAAACCCCAAAATTCGGAAACGTAAAATCAAAAATGTATCAAAAATGGGAGCGCACGCCAATATATATGCACCAAAGTTTCATGCAAATTGGTTAAAGTGATTTTGAGATAATGTCCGCTATGTTGACGATAGACGGACGGACGAACGAACGGCCAACGTTACACCATAATACGTCCCGTAAACGGGCGTAAAGTAAGTAAATGTGGTATGATTGCCATTTGTGAGAGAAAACTTTTAACCAGAGATAATATGAAGAAGATACAAACAATTATAGGTCACCATACGGCATGATTTTCAATTATGCGGGACAACTATGTACCAGAGATAAAATAAAGAAGATAAAAACAGTTATAGGTCACTATACAACATTTAACAATGAGAAAAACCATACCAAATAGTCAACTAATAAAGGCTCTGACATGAAAAACGTGAAACAAACCAAAGCCGAAAACTAATGACTAAAGAATAATTTATGCAATAGACTTTAAAAAAACAACCCATCTATAGATGACTGACATGACATAATGGCCACCACTTAACTAGGAGCAGAAACACAAAGAATGTGACGGAGTTAAACATTTTGTGAGCTCTCAGCCGTCCCTTTTCCTCAGACAGTGGTGTTACAGCACAACAAAAGAACAATAAAATTCAAAAGGCTTATTTTAGGAATTTGGTACCAAGCACTTATAAACCAACAAACGTCAACATCATTAGACAAAATGCACTGATATACGAGTACTCGCCGTCACTGAAAGCTGGTTTAAAGCCAATTGCAAATATTAGATACATCATGCTTTCTCAGACTAAATAGTTATCAAAGGTACCAGGATTATAATTTAATACGCCAGACGCGCGTTTCGTCTATATAAGACTCATCAGTGACGTTCAGATCAAAATAATTATAAAGCCAAACAAGTACAAAGTTGAAGAGCATTGAGGACCCAAAATCTCCAAAAAAGTTGTGCTAAATACGGCTAAGGTAATCTTTTCCTGGGATAAGAAAATCCTTAGTTTTTTTCGAAAAAATCAAAGTTTTGTAACAGAAAATGTTTAAAAAAGACCATATAATTGATATTCATGTCAACACCGAAGTGCTGACTACTGGGCTGGTGCTACCATCGGGGACAAAATCGACCCAGTGCTGTAAATAGTTATCAAAGGTACCAGGATTATAATTTAATACGCCAGACGCACGTTAAGACCACAAAGTCTTGTATTTGGATTGCAAGGCACACAACGTGTAAATTATGAATTCATTGTAATTAGTCCTCTTCATGGTCTGCCAAAAACAAATGAAAGTAAACACATCAAACCAATTTTAATGCACAATTTTCTTCAGAAAATGTCTTTGACAGTCGGAAAGCTGACTCCGGTTTGACCCTAATTCTAAAAGCAACAATGGAAGTCATGTGATTACCTTATATAGGCATTTTTTTACCAAAAAAAGTGAAGCCCATTTTTTTTAATTTGTAGTTTTTTGCATGAATTAAAACTAATTTGCTTTTAAGTGAACATTCTTGGGTATATGACAAATATATTGATCCACTCAATTATGGATTAAACTCATTTTTTCTCTCAAAATATGTCTTCAAAGTCTAGGTGTTGACCCAAAAAATTGGTCACAGGAAATTAAAATCGTAATTTTCTTTCTTAACTTCTCGGGAAGCTATGCTGAATTTAAATTATGTCATGTAACTTAACTTGGACTATGATATGTCAAATTTGTGCCACTTGATACGCTGTAATACGCAAATGTGCCACTTCGATGTCTCGACATTTCTGACGAAGCGGGGCCGATAGTAATTTACGAGTTACGTCCCTTTGTTTGACACTTTCATAAACAAACTATCATTATATTAAGCACCATATGCTGTTATTTACATGTGGATATTATTAAAATTATTTCATGAAATATTTTTTGATACTAAAGACATGTGCAAAAACATTTAGAGAAACACATTTTATCACTTTTCAGAACTCAGTCCCAGTGAGCCATAATGTTATTCTCAAAGAGTTTAATAATTTAATATTTTTATTTTGGTAAGAATTTTTACTGCTGTAACCAAAGTTCTTCAAAACAGAAATATACTTCTACTTCATTAATACAAGGGGTAGCCAAAATATTCATGAATAATAGATCAATACAGGATTACAATAATCAAAAACAGGAATTTCTATCATTTAATACTGATACCTTGTCCTACCTTTTTCATTTAATCTTAAAAAAGATCATAATGAAAGTATTCTGAATGTAAATTCTTCATTATTTGAAATAAAAGGAAATTATTTTGCAATCCTTGTATGAACAAACTAAATATAACAATAATTTTGTCTCATTGATACCATGCAAGTCCTAATGAATGGAATCAAATTATAAAAATAAACCAATAAACCAATAAAAATAATAAATGGTTTTTATCATGAACTTGAAAATAAAAAGTACAAAAAAGACTCGGTCTAATATTTTTCTTCTTCTATTTAAAAAAGATAATAACTATGCATTTTTATATTTATATAAAAGTATTTCAGAACAGTTTCTGAATGCTAAGTCAACAATTATATTTCAGATCACAAGTCATAAGTAAGTCACACTTCATGTCAGTATGAACAAGCTTTGAATAAGAGTGATTAAAATGCTAGTCTGAAAGAGATTGTTTTTAATTTCAAATTTAGGACAAGACATTTTTATTTACTTTTGCAGAATTCCTTCATCACGAATCTTTTTTTATAATATTATAAACAATGAATGAGTTTTGTTCAGTCATCTAAAGCAGTTAATTAAGGTTGTGCAAAGACAGTATAAGATTTCCTACCTTGTTTTAGTTAAGTCAAACATTTCACTGAATTAAAGAGAATAATTAATCCAGTCAAATATTCACAGCTGAACTCGCCATTGCTATTTCAAACAAACACACTAAATGTGTGTACATTGTGTTCAGATGCCGGTTGAACACAATGGCATAGATATTTAGTCCCCGAGGGTATCACCAGCCCAGTAGCCAGTACTTCGGTACTGGCATGAAAATACGAATTTTTTTGTGTTATTAAAATTTGCTGTTACAAAATGTTAGAAATTATCATAAATTAAGGAATGTATCTCCCTCATGCAAAGCTCTGATTCCATTCACGGATTTGGCTATACTTTTTGGACCTTTTGGATTATAGCTCTTCCTCTTTTTTATAAGCTTTGGTTTTCAAATATTTTGGCTACGAGCATCACTGAAGAGACATGTATTGTCGAAATGCGCATCTGGTGCAGGAAAATTGGTACCGTTAATGTTATTGACATCGATGTGTTAGACCAAAAAACTAAAATGTCAAAAAATGTCTTTCGTTTGGAATTTAGGTCCAGCGGGGTTTCATAAGGGGTGATAGAACATTAGACTTGATTTTTTTTATAACTTTGAGATACGTATTATTAATCTTTTATATAGTATATATAATCTTTGTTTATCTGTGTAAAAAGAAGAAAAAATAACAGACATTTTCGCATAATTTATAAACGACGATCAACGGAGTTACGTACTTGTTAGAAGACGGCCAATTTAACATGTTTTTAAAAAAGTATTATTTTCTTTAATAAGAACCATGCTTAATATATTTCTAATCCTAATTGCAAGTTATAAACAGAAAAAAGAAAAAAAATCCAAATTGGTTCCAAATTATTTTCCGCGAAATTAACGCAATTTCAGAATGGCGGGTTTTAATATCAGTTCCATTGTTGTCTTAAGAAAGTAGCAACAACGGTCGTTTCTAAGGGCTTGCTTTCCGACTGTGACAAGTCAGAAAATCTGTTATGGACTTCCCTCTTTTACATTTGAGTTTGTTACATGTATCTCTGTTAAACCTTTTTAATTTGTCTAAACGTTTTTTTTTTTTAAATTAATTGGAAGTATAAGACCAACAACTTGTGAAGTGCTATATGGGTAATTATAGAAGAACTAATCGAAGAATTCAAAAGAGGAAAATATTCAACGAGTGACCGAACAACACATTAACTTAATGCACAAATAGGCTTAGCGTACGAGTTAATTATCAGTGTTGTTCGGTCACGAGTTGAGCATTTTTCTTTACTTGAATTGTTTTATTAATCATTCTTTTAATTACATTTGGCAAATGGATTTTTAAATGAAATTAAAGTAGAAAATGTTAGGAACTATATCTTTTTCTACGCATTCACAATTTGTTTTGATCCGACGATATCGTGGTGTTGACAACATCGATTGTTGTATGACGTCAGAGGAGTGAAATATCCACGTTTGTTTCCTTGTGAAATCTATGTAATTCATTGCAATCAATGTGATTAATTGACATTTTTTTTAAAGTTATGATATCAACTGAAAGTTTTAGAAAGGCTTGTAATAAAACATACCAATACCAAATGACTAAGATGATGATACATGTGAACATTTTAAAAAGTCAATCAGCATGTAACAGTATTTTTTTAAAATTTTGATAAAATATCAATAACTTGAATCGATTTAATTTGTTTGTATTTAATATACATATATTCGGCTTACAAGTTTGGTTCATTTTGATAACTTATACAATCATTAAGTTTTAGACATTTATACCAAAGTAACCCCATCGTTTTAATTAATTTATTATTACTCGTGTATTCCACAATCAATTGTTTACTCATCTACCTATCAATGTTATAATTATGTGGATGCTTTATGCATATCTGCTGTAACTAATCATAGTTGTATACTCAACAATTCTCATGTCAGCAACATTATGTAAAAACCTCGCCAGGATTCGAACTCATGCTTTTGAGATATCGCGACAACACGTGCACCGCATGCATTCTGTTCATCGCTCTAGACCACTCGGCCACCTAGACTGGACTAATATTTCAGTTTTCGGTTGCCAAGTGTTACCTTCTTCGTCAGTAGAATCTAGAGCTGTAACATAGTATATGAGATATAAGACATGCAGATGGCATTGATTGAAAAAAAAATCCAACATTTTTTACATAAGAAAATGTCTCTACCTAGTCAATGTTTGATGTGTTTGGGCGTTTGATTTTGCCATTTGATTATGGACTTTCGTTTTGAATTTCCCTTGTTGTTCAGTATTTTTTGTGATTTTATTTTTTATGATTCAGTCACAGAAAAAAATATATATTCAAATAGAGCGATAGAGGAGATGTGGCAAAATATCGCAAAACCATATGTATTTAGTTTTACTGCATTAATCTGAGATAATAACGAGAAAAAAATGGTAAAAATGGCTTCAATATCATATGTCTGCAGATACAGTTGATAATTATTTTAATGTACAGATAACCCTATTCAATAGCTTATGATATATCCAGTGTACACTCTTCAACAATAAAAGTAAATAAAATTGACACAAAAAGATAAACGAGGGTGAAGTTTAACCATTATCATATTGGGGAAGTTGATACCTTAGATATGTTCTCTAGAAACATTGTTTTTGATGCTGGACGTTTATTCTCCCAGGGTTGAACCAGCTTCTCAGTAGTCCGAATATTTGTGTTAACATAAAAAAAATATAATTCATATGTTTATTTTCTGTTTATTTACAATACTATTATAAATAAACTAATCATAGATTCTCAATTTCAATCATAGATACCAGGACTAAATTTTGGTTTAAGCCAGACGCGCGCGTTTCATATACAAAAGACTCATCAGTGACGCTCGAATCCAAAAAGTTAAAAAGGCCAAATAAAGTACGAAGTTGAAGAGCATTAAGGACCAAAATTCCTAAAAGTTTGGCCAAATACAGCTAATATAAAAAAAAAAGAAGATGTGGTATGATTGCAAATGAGACAACTGTCTACAGGAGACCAAAATGACAAAGACATTAGCAACTATAGGTCACCGTACGGCCTTCAACAATGAGCAAAGCCCATACCCAAGCTAAGGTAATCTATGCCTGAGGTAAAAAGAATTGAATAGAATAAATTGTTGAATCATTCTAAGCACAAGTCATGGATGGCTGTAGTCGTATTTTGGGCACAACTTTAAGAAAAAATGATGTTCTATGCTCTCAACTTCGTATTTGATTTTGCCTTTCAATATTTTATAATCGGTCGTGACTGATGAGTCTTTTGTAGACGAAACACGTGTCTGCTGAACAAAACCATAAGCCTGGTATTTTTTTTTAATTATTTTTTTTAAAACAGATGGGAATCTTGTAGAGAATTAATTTACAGAAAACTTACGTGTAACTGTGAGAAAATATTGTTACCTGTTAAAGCCGCATTACACTAAGTCTTTCAGGGTTCTAAATTAGAGAAGAAACAAAAATCATACCACGATAATTCAGTTTCAAACCGATCCATCATACAAATAAAAGTTTGCAATGTGCACAGAGAAAATAAGCCATCACCATTCTGACATAAATTGATTATATTGACCCAGATATGAGGAAGAACAAAAAAATTGGAAGCTATACGACAAAAAATTTAATCAAACCCAAATTGAGCCTTAATGAACAGCCGCATTTGTGTAACGGTAAATCTTCTCGTGTTGATGTGAGTTCAATCACACATTAATGAACTGAACATATGCAAAAAGGGACAGTAAACCTTATAAAGTAGCCACAATATTATAGAAGATGTTATTTAAAAGTAACTTATTAACGCTTTGGCTTTTACCAAGTTTGGCAATTAAACTTATTTTAATGCGTTTGTCGATAAACACATTAAAAGAGTAAAATTAATTCTTTGGTTTTCAATGTTGTGTCTTGTGTACTATCATTTGACTGTTTGTCTTTTTCTTTTTTAGCCATGGCTTTGTTAGATTGTCGATCTACGAGTTTGAATATCCTTTTGTTATCGTTCGCCCCTCTCTTAGACGGACTTAGGCGAATATCCCTTTGTTTTCTTTCGTCCCTCTCTTAGACGGACTTAGGCGAATATCCCTTTGTTTTCTTTCGTCCCTCTCTTAGACGGACTTAGGCGAATATCCCTTTGTTTTCTTTCGTCCCTCTCTTAGACGGACTTAGGCGAATATCCCTTTGTTTTCTTTCGTCGCTCTCTTAGACGGACTTAGGCGAATATCCCTTTGTTTTCTTTCGTCCCTCTCTTAGACGGACTTAGGCGAATATCCCTTTGTTTTCTTTCGTCCCTCTCTTAGACGGACTTAGGCGAATATCCCTTTGTTTTCTTTCGTCCCTCTCTTAGACGGACTTAGGCGAATATCCCTTTGTTTTCTTTCGTCCCTCTCTTAGACGGACTTAGGCGAATATCCCTTTGTTTTCTTTCGTCCCTCCCTTAGACGGCACTTAGGCGAGTAGTGATAAAACAGTAGTGGACAAATTACAAAAGTGAAACAATCTGATTAAAAATTTGGAAACCACTATAATTGCAAACGAAGAACTTGACCGATTTTCAATCGAGAATCAAGAATAAATGTAATCAAAGAAACTAAACAGAGAAGTTTGATTATGTTTGATGCAGAGGTAAAACGTCGTGCGATTCAAACTATCACTAAGATGATCCTGGGTCGTGAACCACCCAGATATCTGTGCCAAGCCATGATGAGTTGGTACAAACAGGTAAATTACTCATTATCATAGGTTACATAGAATCAGGGATGTATGATGAAGATTTTGAAACTGGCATTCGTATAAATAAAAAAAATCAAGACAAAAACAAACGGAACACGAAAAGGGAGTGCTTTTCCTATCCCTTATTGGAGTTTACAGAGGAAATTAAGAGAGATGTCTTTGCTATAAATACTTCTAAACTGCCTGCCAAAATCCTCCACATTGTGCCAATTTGAAAGCAAAGCCAAGCATGGTTGATTCATAGCGATATCGTAAAACTAGACTGGGTATTTTCAAGACAAAAGTATTAAGAACTTTAGACGAGGAACCCCAGTATGCAACCCTGAATAATGCAAACGAACTTATCATTCGGATGTGGGATAAGAAGTCACTCAAACATATGAAATATAACTGAGCTTTTTGATTCAATTGTTTCGCCAAAATAAGAATTATACTGAGTCTCTTGGAAACTATATGAACACGGCTCCTCTTCAAGCTGTGTGTTTTTGTACCCGTGCATCAACATCCGTTTAATGGCGACATAACATTACGTCTTGTAGAAATAAACAGCCTCTCTTCAAAATCTAGTTGATATTGAAGCACCAGATTATATTTCTGAAAACATGAACGGATATTATATAGAATGTAAGTTGTTCGGAAGGAAAAGGTTCACTTATAACCATTGTGAATTTTAATGGGGAAATGAACTTGATTTAGATATCCGGAGATCAATTCAAACGCTGCAGAGCGAATAAAATATCAATCGCTCCTCACGATCATTTGTGTGTCGGTTTTGAAGATTGACAGGTTAAAATATTGATATTCTTCTATTCTTTTTTTCAGTCTGTTTATTCGCAGTCCTTCGGAATGGAAACAGATATTATAGCAATTTGTGACATATATCCATGTACTGTTCGACTATGTTCCTATCGTACAAAAATTCTGATTTAACATAAATATCACTTATATATACACATGGAAAAAAGTATTGCAACACCTTGATTTTTTTAAATTTGAAAAATCAGCCTCTTTTTTTTGATGGAATATAATAAAATATGTGTATAATATCATTGAAACATAGTTCACGATAACATTGGCATTGCAACGAAAAAAAAATGTTTAAAAAAAAAATGATTTATATAACCACAATTTCAATAACAAAATGAAGTGTTTTTTGTACAAAAAAACGCATTTGACAAGTTTCACTGTAGTCGAACTTTACAATGTCAGACATTTCAAAATTAATCTTCAGATGACTGTTCACATCATGGTTGATCGTTATACGCCAAAGAATTAGTACTTTGTGCGCAGCCTCCATTCAAACGGATAACCGCATCTTAACGTCTTCTGATTCCTGCCATAAATCGACTAATTTGTTGCTAAGGTAGCAGCAACCATTTCTGATGAAGGGAATTGTTTATTTCATGTTGTGTTTGAACTGGGGTGTCCTTTCGCTCACTTTCCGCCCAATAGTGTCCCATATAAGCTCAATATGGTTCAAAGCCGGGCTACGATCGGGCCAAGCAAGATGAACCAAATTCCATTTGAACATTGGATCTTCCTCCACGATGCTAATTTCCAACTTTAGCGAGCTCTGCACTACATTGGATACGGAAAACTGTAAGTCTGCTTGTTAGCAAAGGTCTCCGAAATGGTATTATCGCACGGTAACCAGTAGCGACGAGTTGATCTCGAACAGTTCTTGTTAAAAGGCTCTTGTATGGCCACCACTCTTATTTTAGGATTGTCTTGTATGCAATGGGTTTCCTTCTGACCAACCTTCATTATGCTTGATTTTCTCTAGCAAATGGTATAGGGGTCTTCATTATCTCGGAAGGTCTTTCACAGCGTTTATTGCCTGATTTTTATTCTCAAAACGACTTCAGTGGAATGGTGATGACCAACAATGCGTGCAGTTGTTACAGCGACATCCCTGCTTCTCTTATGCTGATAATCTGCCATCTTGCTGCAGTTAAGAGTTGTCAAGGACCCATTATAAGGTGTCAATCACATAATTTTAAAAACTTGGTTATTTAAAGTGCTGAAAACAATGAGGATCAAAACATCTTTTTTGCTGTTTACGGGTACAGAAGCTGCATGTGCAGATAAAAACTTATCGAGTCGATATTTATTGATTAAACTCAGGTGATACTTAAATAATGTTTAACTAGTTCTATTTTACCAAATTATATCACAAAAAAATAATGAGTGTTTTTTTTAATTCAATTTCAATTTGGTGTTGCAATACTTTTTTCCAGGTGTATAGTTGTTAACCCGTGAGGCTTTCCGATTTATGATTATTTTTTAAACTGCCACATTCTTCATTTGAACTTCGACACTATGTTTTCATGCACAGGTAAAGTTCATAGCCGGGCCCCCCTTTCGTGGGAAAAATTTGGTTGATTATATAGGGAATCACTGAAGCATGACTGGAGCGGGCGCCCCCCCCCCCTTTAGGTCAGTCAGCGGGGCCCCCCTTAGGCAAAGTTCTGGATCCGCCACTGAAGTTGGTATGATGACCAAAGCTATAACAGAAAAAACATGACGCAACTCGTAAAAAAATAAGCAAAGCTGATGTAAAAGTGACGAATTTACTCGTCTGGATTGTGAGTACATGTATGCCTTTTTTTTTACACTGCTGCTATGTCTATTCGTATGTAAATTCCCTACGAACGTTTATATATACTAATCAACATATACTCAAACCTGTTAAACCTGTATTTATGTGGTGAAGACTCACTGGTGAACTTCGGCTGTTATCCGCTCTTTGGTCGGATTTTTGTCTCTTTGACATGTTCCACATTTTCATTCTCAATTTTACTATTGTTCGCGGGCGACAGTTCAAATTCTGAATCTGTACGTGCGGATTTGGTAGTCTTTATTGTCTTGCAGTTGTTGGGCGATAAGACAATATTAACCTTCCGACATATTTTCATATCCGTTTATAATTAAGCTGAAATTAAAAACATAACTTCAATTATTAAAAAAAATCGAACTTACAAATTTTCTTTATATTTATCAATTGTGTATGTAACTCGAATATTGTATTTATGTAATAATTATGGTTTCTTTGTTATACTTAAATATTCGCCACTGGAAATTTAGCAAACCCACAAATAAAAAAAAAATGACTTGAAAATCTTCTTACTTTTACTTATTTTTTTTTATGCCAGAAAAAGAATTAATATAAATGAAATTTCCCGGCCCTCTAAAACATGCACTTCAGTCGTCTTACATAGACGGCTGAACTGCATGTTTGGGAGGGCCGGGAAGTTTAATTTATATTGAATTTCTAATAAATTCTACTTAATCGTCTATGATTGTGACGTATTTTCTTTCTCGGTATATCTGATCCTGCATTTGCCTTCAATATTGAAAACTTCTTCCATAGACACGACATTGTCTAATATATGAGGGTGTGGAGTGAGTTAACAGAGTAGAGATAAATGTTCAAAACAAATAAAGAATAGAGAAAAATGGTTAAAAAAAATGAAGGACAGAGAAAATGAGAAAAAATGAAGTAAAGGATGGAAAATGATAGGCTGCTAAAATATAAAGAAAAAATGCAAAAATTAAAGTATTGGGTAAAAATAAATTGTTTACAGAAAAGAACTGTCCAGAAAACAGTTATCAAGTAATTACAGAATAGCCATTAATTTTTAAGGATAAAAAATAATGAGCGAAAAAAAAATTCAGAAATGAAACGCCCCGCATCCCATAAATCTATTGTAAAAAGAACAGATTACATGTATTTGTAGTTTGGACTTGTTTTTTTTTTTTTTTTTATTATTTTCTTTTTAACCTTATGATGAGTATGATTTAACCTATTTTCACTTTTGGATTGATTACAAGAAATACACATCATCGCTTCCTTTTCAACTTTTAAACTGACATTGTCTAAACTTTTATATAGTGTAAACAATACGTGTGAGAGTGTGTCCGGAAAACGCTCATTTTGTCTTAACAAGGCTATGCTTAGTTAATTGTTCGTTCTTACTGATTTAAGAAGATTTTATTCTCATATCAATATGTAAATATTTACAATTGGTATATTTGTGCAAGTACAGGTCCGATCTGACTTGCTATTTCTGTATATTAACCCCGCGGAGGTGGAGTTAGGGTAAGGGCGGGGCCCTCACCTCCTATTGAAAGAAATGCATATATGATATATGCATATACTTTATACAAGCATCAGTCAAGACGTTGGCTAACAAGGGCCTCTCCCCTTTTCAAAATCATGGATCCTCACCTGACAACATTTCTGAAAGATCTGGTTGTTAGCGTTCACAATTAAGCTTGTTTGTCTTTTCATCTATAATATTTTATATATATTACATATTTATAAATATTGAGACAATACGATTAGATTAAGTAAACACATCATAATGGTACATTTGACATGAAAAGATATTTTGTATTTGTAAATTGTCCTGAATATGCATGAAATATTTGCCACTGGACATTAAGAATTAGTCCTGAATATGAATGAACAATTTGCCTCATGATATTAAAACAAATGACAATCAATCAATTATTTTAAAATAAAAACTTAAGACCAACAATGATGATAAATATAAATTACCGGTACTTATAAGCAAATAGAGCTACACTATTTTACACCAAGAATCAAAAGAACTAATAAAAAGATTTGTGTGGTCTTACATATTGCGGAAATTACATGGAAGCTTGTAAGTGTCAAGTTCGTTTTAACAGTGCACAAAGGGAACACACGTTTACATTTAAAAGACTCCAAACGGAAACATGTAATGTGTACATTTTATTTTTTTCAATTGTGGGTTGTATAGATTGCTGTTCGGTGTCAGCCTAGGCTCCATGTTGATCTGTATGCAAGGCATACTTGCTTGTTGGCATAATATTCAGATATACGGATTTAAGACCGAAACATAAGACAATACATGATTGATTATTATTTAGTCATTAACATTGCAACGGATTAGCTGATGGCACTTGCGTTAAACGACAAAGATTCCGGCTCGAATGTTATAGTTCCAAATAATCCTACAGCAAAACTTATGTACTATTTGAATTGTATGTGTAAGGTATTGAATCTTTATCAGACAGAGTATGATATTACCCGACTAACAGATTTTAGGAGATATGTGTGCATCTCTGACGAAGACCTTGCCTCCATGATAATTCTTTGCTCATATTTAGACCCCGGTACATTAACGGATGTGTGTATATTCCAGGACGAGGTGGCTTGTGGGAATAAAGTGAATAATTTTTGCGATGTGAATACTCTTCCAAAGAATATGGCTGCAGCTAAATCTGTAACGGTTGGGAATGTTAAAGTAAAAGTATTGAAAATAATGTTTTATAAAATGGCATTTATAGAAACATACTATGTCGAACCTTTGGCTTATTTTATTGCATTGTATGATACACCCAGCAGCAGACGACAGCAGCCTCAACAGACAATTCACCAAACAGACAATGTTCAAAAACCACAATCTCCTTGTAAGACTGTACGCATGACTAACCATTCTAAAAATAATGATAATCGTTCTTGTTGTTGTATTTTATAGATTTTATATAAATATAATCAATAACATAGATTTATTATGATAATGAATAATGACTAACATTTAGTTCGAGGTCATTAATTTTGTAATTTATTTCAACATTTGTGTAAAAGTCTTCATGATCATTTCGGCCACATTTGGTCATCAATAGAACGATTGCTTGTTGTCAAATCTTTACATGATGTTTAGCGGCAGTTATAATTATTTACATACATGTATTTAGGACGCAAATAATAGAGTATTTTGGACAGGAGCAGAAATGTTTTCTTGAAATTACAACATGCAATTACCCCCTTCAAGAGTTGTTGAATCATGGTGTTTTCTAACGTGGAATGAATATGGGAATCTCTCTACACGAGATCCCGTTCCTATCAGATCCACGTGGATGTGTATTTATACATCCCAACAGTCGGATAGAAAGTCAGGGTGACCATTATACATATATCTAATCAAATTTTATGTAAACATTGCAGTGTCTGCAAGAGAAAGTATATTTTTCTTTGTATATTAGAAAAGTATAAAACATAATTGATTTTGTGTATCTTGCCTTATTAAAAACTATGTCAAAATGACAGCTTCGTTTGACATTTATTCTTTTCCAAGGCACTATATAAACATAGCTTTCATTATAAAAATATAAAGATGTGTTATGACTGCTTAAAAGGCAAAACTCCACCAAACTGTCGCACGAGATACATTTTGTAAGAACAAACGATAAAAAATCAGTTGAAAAATGACTCAAATCATCAGATCGACACAGTGCAAATATAAAACAACTAACACATGACACAGGTATCGCCCTTTGATATTTTTATAATCTATCGACCTGTCTTGTTTCAAACCGCTTGATCGTAAAATTTCAGACGAGTGCAGGAAATATGGATGAGTTCATCATTTATCATTTATAACAACTTCTTTTCATATTAGTATTTTCCCTTATCATGTCATCATCTGCTACTGTAATATTACATAAAAACGGCACTTTTTTCAATTTCACACAGTACAATCATGATCATTTAGCCGTTGTATAACCAACTTTTTGGGCACATTGTACGTTTGGTATGTATGTTTGATAACTGCATGGTGGTTTTGTACAGAATTGTATATTTTGTATTTTAATTTGTGTCAATAAAAGATTGTCTTCCAGTGTTGCTCCACATTTTATGATTAGACAGTGCACTCTTGTAAGTCTTCAGATGATTAGGGCTCTGGTCTCATAGGGATCTTCCCTACACTCCTTGTCAATTATGTATACATATTTTAATATGTCTGTTACACTTGATTCTTCTGGTCATTACAGTAAACCAAAAACTCATACAAAAATCAAATCGAATTTAAAAACGTTTGGGTTTTATAACCTAGATAGTCTGAATTTAAATAAAAATGTGGTCAAATGGGTATATAATTTTCACGTTTTCTGTTTGTGGGCGATATAAACTGGTCGTTTGGTGATGTGGTTCATAAATGTGTCTCGCATTTATATTTATCTTACCTCCTATACATTTCTAGGAATATGATTGGTTAAAAGACACCTCGTTGAGACTGTGCATATTCCATATTAGGTTAGTAGGTAGGCCGGGGCTTTTCAATACACGGTTAGTAGAGGTGTTGCGTCCCTTTATAAAAGCAAAACGGTACTGAGAAAAATCTTAAAGGTTTCAACAGACAATCATGAATGAGCTTACAAGTGGTTATTTTTGACATTCGTTTTTGAACGATTAATTGAAGTATAGTTTCTTAATGCTAACGGTGGCGCAGACTTGCTCACTATGATAGGTCATTAGAACACTTTGTAACTAATATTATTCGACAGTTGGTTTTCCTGTTTGAAATGTTTTACACTAGTCTTGTTGGTGTCCTTTATAGCTTGCTGTTCAGTGTCAGCCAAGATTCCGTATTGAAGGCCGTATTTTGACCTATAAATGTATAGTTCTTACACATTATGACATGGATAGAGAGATGTCGCATTGACACTCATACCACATCTACTTATTTGTATTGTATCCAGATGACCTTTATCTGCATACAAAAAAGAATGCACTCTAGATAGTTGCATGTCAGAAAGTTTTTAACCACATCCAATAATCTGTTTCCTTATCGGACATAAGCAGTTATCAGCAGGTCATGTCAATCAATAGATATCTTAGACACAAATGTGTCTTACCCGATCTCTTAAGCACACAAAGAAGGATATTCGTCGTCCTTTTGATCTCATCGGAACACGTCTTTGCTAATGAAAGAGGTTTTTCCGATTCGCGTATCAACTTAAGGCATGATATATTCCAAACCGATTTAGTTCGCAGTTTCTTTGACAACTATCTAACATTTAAATTTGAATATTTGAATCGTACGAAGCACCGACACTTGTTTTGTGCGATGGTAAAGGTCCCCTTAAAGGCAGGCGAAGTTACATTAGCCTGTGATTTGTATCAAATGAATGCTTACATTTATTTGATTGATATACGGGGCATTTTTACTCGAAAGAACATACCGGGGAGAAAAAAAATCTCCCCAATTTTCAAATGAAATCTTTTTGCGCTATCAAAGCTGTACTATGACGTCGACGTTAATTCCGTGAACGTAGAGACAATCAAAAAAAGCCTTGGCACTGAAGGGGTTTGTTTACAATCTGTTTGGCAGTGAAAGGGTTAAACACATTTTTTCTAGAGGTTATTGATGTGTAAACCGGGGCGATTAACTCACAAACCGAAGGACTTTTATGTCAAGTTTGTGAGTAAGAGACCGGTTTACACATCAATAACCTCTAGAAAAAATGTGTTTAATCCTTATAATTCTGCATCCAAACATACGCAATTATAAATTCACATTATTTGATTGATGGCTGCTATATTTACCATCAAAAGCACAATGGCATGTCGTAACTAAGCAGTGGCCGCCATTTTGACTTTCTAAAAACCTAAATGTCCGATAAATGCAACAGAATTTAAAATGAAATAGCACCTACCTCAAAAACTTCATTTTAATTAAATAATATCCGAATGTGAAGCGTACACATAACGAAATAATCTCTCCCTTGAATATTTTCATTCGTATGACGTCGTGTTTTTCCATGGCGTAAATTCGCAAAAATCCTTCATGAAATTTCGCGGAATTTTATTCAAATTTTATTTTTATACATTTTCAAAGCTTTTGTGCATTTATTTTATTTCTTTTTTTTGTTAAATATGCATTAGAATAGAAACAACTGTTATGCAATTGTTTTATAGTCTCAATTTGATGAAAATCCCAGTATCCCTGCAAGAATGTGTATCGCGCATGAATAGATTACGAAAGTAGTTTCGGAAACATGGTTTATCGAAGTGTAAACCAAGAGAAAAATTCCCAATTGACCAATCCAATTCAAGTATTTATAGATATGCAAATGATATAAGAATTATATAAAGACAATGCGGTGAAGAGCGGATCTTTTATTTTCGCCACCGTATAATTTCGGTGATCGTCAATGATAAGACTAATGAATTTAATACCCTTATCTCATTTTGTTTCCCCCCGGGGAAATGCGATCGGCGGCTTTGTAAAACAGAATTAAAAAATGTTGGTCTGAAGCTTTAAGTTACAATATAGAATTTTAATGCTTAGGGGTAAAAGGATTTTTGGAATCAATAATATTCAAAGAAGCTTTAACTTATATTGAATTTACGACGGGCTGGTCCTTTATGTTTAATATTTACATATCTCGGGGTTAAACATCGGCATAATCCTCAAACTATCTGAGTAACCTTTCGGAGCGCCAGAGTTATGCATACAATTTTTACAAAATTTCATATTAAGATACCTTCACGACAATCAACAACCGTAACCAAAGTCGAAGAGAGATGAAACAAAGAACCACTAATGTTAGAGATCATCACTTTATTTAATTGTGACATTAAGTTATAACATTAGTGTAGATGACTTTTAAAATTTGTTTCATATTGCACGATGAATTTTTCTAATAAAATGGACAGATTTTAAATCATTTGTATTTTTGTTCAAAGCTGCCTTGTCGATATTTAGACACTCATTACGCGTTCTTTATCTGAAGAAAAGTCTTTTTGTCAAGGTTGTCCATGTGCATGGCATTTGACAGAAGTCACTTCGCCTCCATTCCTCGTCAATGGCCAGTTTATGCCTAACTGAGATCAGCATGTCTTCAAGGTGGTCACTTTCATACGATTCTTCAATCTCCTCAAGTAATACGTGTATGAACCATGCCCCTATATCAGAATACTTTGTTCTAAAGCATTTATACCCTTCAAAAAGAATTATTTCGGCAAGATTAAATCAATCAAAATGTATCCAGATTCAATTAAATTAAGATAAATTGTGGTTTGGTGCGTTTATATTCTGTGTTTAGGAGACTGTTTCTCTTTTGGTCGGTTTTTTTTGTGTGTTCGTTTCATCTGGCGGTATGCATAAGATGAGCATGCAGCTGCATGCCTGTACATGTTACAGAATACTACACAACTGTAGTTGCAATGTTACATTAACAATGTCTTCTTCCTTTGAACGAACCCTCTTTTCCTGTGACAATCTAATTTCCCCTCCTGTGTCCCGATTGACCCACTTTTGAAGAAACTACCTATTTTTAAATTTTGTAAATTGTTTCTCGTTTATTTTTCTGGGTATAGATGAAATACGTGCCACTGGGAGTTATTTATATTGGATAGTATAACTTCAACTAGAATCTCCATAATGTTTCCATAAGTATTGTAGACCACAAGTGTTAAACTATATGAATATCATTTTTGCATTTTCTGTTTGTTTTGTAATATACGCAGAAAAAAACCCCGGGTAAACTTAAGTCTCCCTGTGCTACAGTTGGAGGAGAGGCTGGCATAACAATGTGATATGCAATTTTTTCTATCAATTAACGTACCTGGAGTAGTTGCGTATGCTATAAGAATATCAGCATCGTGGGGTACCGACATTGTATCCTCTGGCCAATCGTCTGGTGTTACTACTGGTTGGGTAGCTGAACCTCTACAAGCCTGGACTAGAAATATCTTTGGTTTCCCTTAAACAAATAAACGAAGATAAAAAATAAGGTCTTTATGGATATCTGAACCTGTTGTTCAGTGGTTGTAGTTTGTAGATGTGGTTCATAAGTGTTTCTCGTTTCTCGTTATTTATATAGTCTAAGATTATGCCGTTGGTTTTCCTGTTTTAATTGTTTTACAATAGTCATTTTGGGGCCCTTCATAGCTTGCTATATTCGGAAGGAGCCAATGCTCCGTGTTGACGGCCGTACTTTGGCCTAACATGGTTTAGTTTGTACAAATTGTGACTCGGGTGGAGAGTTGTCTCATTGGCACTAAAACAACATCTTCTTATATCTTTAAAACAAAATTAAAAAGGAAATAAAAATGTATATTGAAAAAAATGAAAATATAACATATTCTCAACAACTACACTGTGGAAGAAAAGAAGACCAAATATTTGACAATTCGACAAGTACTAGAGACAATTTAGAACATCATACAATAGTTATATTCGAATACAACAAAGTTGTTACCACTGCAACATACCATTGGTCAGTGAGATACATTATTGTGTGTCTTTTTTGGGGAAGTTCATTCAAATCCTTTTAGGGGAATCGAATCCATGTTAATTTGATTCGAAAAGATCTATTTTGGACAAACTACTCAAAGTTCAATCAAATAGTTCTCCCTTTTGTTATCATTTCTGATCCGTCACTGCGAACATTGTAAAGTGTATATATTTAATTTTAGAACCCTTGAAGAAAATGCATTATAAAACAGATTTACCATCCGTTCTTTCTATATATATTAAAGTATACCCGAAAACGTAAATAAATATATGTTCGTATATGTCAATACAGACATACCAATAAAGTGAGGTGTTTCCTTGTTTTTGAAATAGGAGGTTATTTCATCCATTGTGATTGGCTGTCTGTCATCTGTCATGATCCCCTTCTGCAATAATAATAAAAACATAAAATATTTTGTATATCTTCCTAACAAGAAATTAGCATGCACAATTCTCTATTAGTCGATTAAGTGTAGAGTATTGTCGCACGGATTGTTGAAATATTGTTTTACAGATCAATATAAAAAGATATATAGCATGGTTATATTTGTGAATAGTTCCTCTTGTATCATATTATTTATTTCTCTAGCTCGTGCATTGAAATATTTTGTGGATCACTATTTCGGAGAATATCCAGATAAAATATGTATATTGTGCCCATATAAATAATAAATTGGACGCACAAAATAATATCTTTCGCACAATATGCATTTTGTTTTGTATAGGTCTCAAACGAACTTCCACATTTTATATACACTACATATAGTATTCAAATCCATTTCTGGTGAATGGCTTTTGTATACATGTTAATAGTTATCAAAGGTACCAGGATTAATAATTTAATACTCCAGACGCGCGTTTCGTCTACACAAGACTCATCAGGGACGCTCAGATCAAAAAAGTTATAAAGCCAAACAAGTACAAAGTTGAATAGCATTGAGTCAGAACCCTGTTGTTTAGTGGATGTCGTTTGTTGGTGTGGTTACTAAGTGTTTCTCGTTTTATATAGAGTAGGCCTAGGTCGTTGGTTTTCTTGTTTGAATTGTTTGACACGAGTCATTTTGGGGCCCTTTATAGATTGCTGTTCGGTAAGAGCTACGGATCCGTGTTGAAGGCCGTAATTTGACGTGTTTTCTTTTTACAAATTGTGACTTGGATGGAGAGTTAAATGTATCTCGTTGGCAATCATACCACATCTTCTTATTTATACAAATGTATCTCCGATTTTAATTTATACGGTAGATACTGAAGATGGTGGAACAGATCTTTCCCTCCTTTCCATTCTTTACAAAAAAGATGCGAAAGATACCAAAAGAAAACATAAACTCACAACGCCTTGATAAAAAAAAAATAAAACACCGCAAAACGAGCAAACAAAACAAACACAAAAACACAAAACACAACATAGAAATCTTTTGAAAGTCTGAGCAAACTACTCACAAAAATATATTATCTTAACTTATCAGCCTTACCTCATTCCCGTGACTCATTATTACACAAACAAAACAATAGTACTTCTTGGCATGCCTTGAACTGTTTAGGTACTCGTCTCTAAATTCAGTCAACTCCTTCTGTAAAACTTCTTTCTTCAAATCGGATAAGGTTTCAATTTCAAACTTAAACTTGTCTTCAAAGAAGGATTTAAGTTTTTCCACGTCATCTGTACTTCCTGCAATTATACAAATAAATAAACTGATCATAGATACCAGGACTAAATTATATATATACGCCATACTCGCGTTTTGTCTACAAAAGACTCATTAGTGACGCTCGAATCCAGAAAAAAGTTAAAAAGGCCAAATAAAATACGAAGTTGAAGAGCATTGAGGACCAAAATTCCTAAACGTTTTGCCAAATACAGCTAAGGTAATATATGCCTGATGTAGAAAAGCCTTAGTATTTCAAAAAATTCTAAATTTTGTAAACAGTTAATTTACAAATTTAACAATATCAATAATAATTCATGTCAGCACAAACAGTGCTGACTACTAGGCTTTTGATACCCTCGAGGAAATAAATCTCCACCAGCAGTGGCATCGACCCAGTGGTTGTAAATAAACTCATCATAGATACCAGGACTAAATTTTATATATACCCCAGACGCGCGTTTCGTCTACAAAAGACTCATCAGTGACGCTCGAATCCAGAAAACTTAAAAAGGCCAAATGAAGTACGAAATTGAAGAGCATTGAGGACCAAAATTCTTAAAAGTTTTGCCAAATACAGCAAAGGTAATCTATGCCTGAGGTAGAAAAGCCTTAGTATTTCAAAAAATTCTAAATTTTGTAAACAGTTAATTTATAAATATAACAATATCAACTAGATATCATTGAGATGGGAGCCATCTCTGTGGGCCCCGCTGTGAATAATGTGCATCAAAAAATTGTATCTTTACCATAGGACCTGAAATCAAAGTTTTTGACCTTGACCTTTGACCTAGGAAGTTGTAAATAAATTATGACACACCCTTTGGTGTTGGTTTATATACATGTCAAGTATAAACTTTAAAATGATAACGGTTCTCAAGATATAGAGCGGACACGATCTTTACCATAGGACATTGGGTTGTCATCTGAAACCAAAGTTTTTGACCTTTAACTTTGCCCTAGGCAGTCGTTCATAAATTATGACACACCCTCTGGTGTTGGTTCATATACATGTCAAGTATAAACTTTGAAATCATAACGGTTCTCAAGATATAGAGCGGACACGATCTTCACCACAGACACAGGGTTGTCAACTGAAACCAAAGTTTTTTTACCTTGACCTTTGACCTAGGAAGTTGTACATACATCATGACACGCCCTCTGGTGGTGGTTAATAAACATGTAAAGTATAAAGTATGAATGGTTCTCTAGATATGGAGCGGACACAAAGTTAAAGTGTTACGGACGGACGGACGGACGGACAGACTGATCACTATAGGGCGACCCGCCTTTGACCTAGGAAGTTGTACATACATCATGATACGCCCTCTGGTGGTGGTTAATAAACATGTAAAGTATAAAGTATGAAATCATAATGGTTCTCTAGATTCGGACGGAAGGACGGACGGACGGACGGACGGACAGACTGATCACTATAGGGCGACCCGCCTAAAGGCGGGGCCCTTATGATAATTCATGTCAGCACAAACATGAAAACAGAGTTAAATAGTTTTCAAATACGCCGTACGAACGCTATCCACCAGAGACCAAACGGCATAGATGCAAACAACAATAGGTTACCGTGCGTAAAACTCATACTGCATAGGCAGTATAAAAGTAAAATACATGTCAGAATGGAAAACTTTTCAATCATGAAAACCTGATGGACTGGGCATGATTTTCAGGATTTAAGTTTAAATCCCAGGATTTCAGATTAATGCTTAACATTTTTAGGCAATAGACTTACTGCCTATGTGTTAGCTTATTGCCTAGGATTTGAGCTTAATGCCTAATTTCACTGATTGCTGCTAACAACAGATTTAAGAAGTTTTACACAATTATAACGGTCAGAAATGTTTATGGAAAAATGTCGTTTTACCTTGAATGATACACGTCAGGTCCTCAGTTACAAATGTAGCTATAAAAATTCTAAAACAGAATCAACATCGGTTGATTAAAGCTATATCAATAATACTTGTGAAGCTGTAGATACATCACAACAACTACGTTTATGATAAAATGTTTGTTTTTGCTCTTATTTATAGTCATTTGTATCATTGGTGATTCGTACTGTGACAAATGCTGTTATTTTACGTTATATATTATGTATATCCTTTATTTATTTTACTCTGAAAATGATGTATATTATAGGGTTATTGCATGAATATTCCCCAATATTCATGCAATAACCCTTTTATTGAATAGCAATATAATATTTGAAAGTAAAAATTGGTTTAAACTAAGATTTTGTCGTTGATGACGTCATGAATTTTTAAGATTTATTGCACTAGTGCAATATTGGAATTTATTGCACACTAACTTTTGGTTACTTTCTGTAGGGAATATTATATTGCTATGCAATAAACAGGTTTATTGTATAAGTTTGATAATAAACTAATGTAATGTTAGTCTCTTATGTACATCTTCACTTACCAGCGATAACGATCCAAAGAGCAGTAGACTGAATCTTAACACTTGGTTAGCGAAAGTGGTATTGGTCATTCTTAAGCTAATTAAATTTTCAATATATTTGAGAATAAAAACGTTAATGCAAGAACATAGAAAGAAGCATATATATATAAACACGTACCTTCTCGGTCCCGCGAGAAATTCAGTATCAACATAAGACCTTTCTGACCGGAATTCGCATACACATACTTGGCTGAATCCGGTATTGCTTGAAAAATAAAGAATATAAAACTTCTTATATGTATGACACAATAGGATTATAAAAACAAATTAACGTTGTGCACAAAGGAGTGAAATTTCTTTTGATATGAATGATGGATGATATGGATTAACAATAAGAGAAAGGGGGTACGTAACACAGTCATGTTGTTATTTGCACACTTATCAAAAGCAAAGTGCAAAACATGTAATCTGTTGGGCAATAAACTGTTGTAAAACAAACCACTTTTCTTCTCTTGGCGTACTCTATTTAAGAAAAAAATAACAGGAATACCCTTTTAGGCAAAATAAAATTAATATGTGTGTTTCCCATTACATCTTTGAAAAAAATAGGGTAGGTAGGTAGGGATTTTTTTTTTATTATTATTTTACCCTTTTTTGTGTACATTGAGTCTATGTGAGGAACATTATGACTTGTACAGTGCTTATTGAAATATGACAAAAAAAAATTTAGGGTAGGCTATTTTTAGGGAAACGCACATCTTTTTTTCATTTGGTCTTATACGTAAGTTAGTAAATCTAATTAGTAAAGGACTGGGGTAGAATAATGTAATCCCAATTCCAAAAAGTATAAAGTGCAACGTTAACTGATCATGTTTGTTGTCTTATAAAAATCATGTTACTAAGTAATTCAACTTTGAATATTTCTATCTTCATAAGTCAGTCTCTACTACTTACCAATCTGTGATGTTTTCCTCTTCTTGTTAGGTGGCTGTTCATCGGTATAACTAGATGCTACAGCTTAAAAATTCACAAAACTGCATATTAAAATCGAGGTTTTTTTTCAAGTAAATAAATGAAAACATTAGATACATTGTTTAGTTGTATTTGAAACACACATTGTCGTACGGTGATCTATATTGTTGACATCTACATGTACGTCACTGGGTCGCTTGTTGATAATGGTCTCATTGGCAATTAATCATACCGCAACCTCTTATTTTATATTCTTGTTCAAAATATCATCATAGAAATGTGTTTATGCAGATGCCTCACTAAAATTTCGACACTGACTTTTTTATACATATATATATAAATATAATAGTCATTTGTTTTTCTGTCTCAACCTTAATTTCTATAACTTGTCATCATTCCTTTTAAATTATTCTTCCTGTATATAACTCAGCATCTCAACGGGTGATGTTTCTCGATGACATTAACCTAGTAACGATAATCATCATGGATCTCTGGTTGAAAGCAGGCTCTTTCAGAAAAAGGAAAAGCGATATTGAAGGAAAAGAAGGAACAATTCTAGTTAACTATTTTTTCTTTGTGAACAGAGTCTGAGTATTGAATATAACTTCATTAGAAATAATCCATAAACGATCAGTAGATTGACAAATCAAGTACTGGACATCGCAAGGGGCAGTCCTGTCTGCGTATTCATTTCTCCGTTTCACCAACTTTAATCTTTCTCTTTACAGATAAATAAAATATAAATAATATGAAACATGCATGGATCAGTTTTTATCCATGTTTCTTTAATCTGAAAAATTAAAAGAACATCCCATATTCCAATTTGACATTATTGAGGAACGGTAAGACCTTTAAGGGCATACGATACAGTTTTGAACCTGTATTTACAAGTTGATGAAAATTTGCATGTAGGCTATTTTTTACCTCATTAAATCAAATATGTAATAAAAAATATACCTTCATGTGCTACTTTTTGAGTAAAATGAGGTCGAAATTTTGTATATTTGCTCAAAATTCAGATTTGTGTCCGTATTTTCCGTTTCGAAAGAAAGACATAACTTTTTTGTTTTAAAAGATAAACACAAAATGGTTTTTGTTAAATAATCGGTAATTTCTGTATTTTATAAGTATCATTAAAAATTATGCAATTTTTATTCCGAAATAACTCTATATTTATCAAATGTTCATGAATAGAGGAAAAAACGTCATTTTTTGCTGCATGTTTATCAAAATTAAAAAAATTGCGCTATTTACAGTTTTATTAAATTTGGGTCACATAATCTCCTTGCAAAATGAAACAAATTGCTGTTTTAAAAAATAGGGGTCCATGCACTCGTTTTCAAATTAAATCAGTTTGAATGATAAAAATCAGTCGAAAAATGCATCTTTTCCCGATATGTCAGAGTTTGACGTCGCGAAAATAACATTTTACGTTAGCAACGTCATTACATTCCCTGTAACTGTATCGTATGCCCTTAAAACAGGATTTTGTCGTTACTTATACCTGACTACGGTATTTCGTGTCTTTATATTCGGGGTTTCGGAATCGGACACCCCAACCCCTAACCCCTAAATTTATAGATTCTGAAAAAAAATAACCACCGACTATTTCCAGAAATAATTTGAAATTACTGACCTACATGTAAACGTCGAAAACTCCATTCCAATTCCCCTGTACCCATATCATATATATATTATACTTATTCTAGATAGAATCTTATGTATACATGTATCTTATCGTATTCTATCCCTAGTGGCGAAAACTACATTCCAATCCCCTTGTACCCATATCATACTAGTAAACTAACTCTTACTAGATAGCTATAGAATCATATACATGTATCTTATCTAATTTTATCCAATATTTAGCTAGTTTGTTTTCTCTTTGTCAGCATAAAAGCGAGTTTAATATTTTGTAACTGCGACTGTATGATGGTGCTTACAGGAAAGCTTAATTCCCGTTTGCAAACAAAACTGTTACTACCGAATTGCTGGTGGAGAAGGAATCGGAAGAAGACATTCATCATTGTGTTGATGATAATATGCTACCTCTAGAAAGACAGACTGCCATGAAACGACTGAAAACTTGGAAAAGAGCATGCATGAGTGGCGAGAGATTGTGCGGTCTTGCCATGATCCATGTTCATCGCGATAAGGATATCAGCAGACCAAATATTCTGAAACAATTTGACTGAACCGGCCATAGAAAAATTTGGCAAACTCTAAATCCATGTTTGTTCTATATTCAGTCGACAGACTCAAATTGATATTTGGATGCTTATCTTACATATAAATTTAAATAAACTTGTTAAAAATTTGGTGTTAGTAAAAGTCTTTAAACATGAAAAATTTATATAAAATGTGTCCATATTCAAAACTTATCAAACTCTCTGGAAATGCCTAGAATGCAGGATTTTGCACCATTCATTTCATACCCTTCAAAAAAAATTCGCCTCGCTTCCCTCGGCTCAATTATTTTGCCTCACTAATATAATATGCCTAGTTACGGCCTTGTCAGCATGTCTTTGATTATAATAACTTGTTCGTAAAAAAATCAATTCAAAAATAATTTAAAGACACATATGATGAAAGTTGTTATAATGTAAGAAACAAGTTGATAAACTAATTAATACATGTGTATATGAAATGTGTAATCAAGACCGATAACTCCCAATTTTAATTATCATTTGAATTTCCATTATATTGATTGATTGTTGGTTGCTTAACGTCCAGTGGCAAGTATTTCATGCATATTCAGGACGATCTCGATTAGATGCTTAAAGTAAGTATAAAGGAGCACGCAACTATAGTACTCCCCCAACCAAATATAACCTACATTTTTGTAGTTTAAAAGTTGGGACCTAAAAAAATATACTGACCTATGTCACCACCTCCGCGCAGTTCAGGTTGTATTTTGGTACTCTTTGAATTCTTTGCTAGAATGTCGTTAATCTCCTCCTCTATTGGTTCGATTACATCTCGAGCTATTCGTTCGTCGAATTCGCTTAAAATCTTTTTTAAATCCGCATATTTGCCAGGCGCAATAAAGCTTTTCTTTTCCATTGACTCCAGAATATGCATGATGGTTTTAGCATTGTTTCTGTCTTTAGGCGTTAATACAGACTTTAGCCTATTTAACAGTTGTTCATACTGGTCCTTGTCAATCGAACTGTCGATATAGTTGCTTAATTGAGTGGTGAGATAAGCGTGCTTGTCTAAAGCCTCTTTTGGGACCGGCATTGTTTACTTTGAATTTTAAATTTCATAATATGACCTCACTCATGTATTGAACTTCCTGTTTCAAAGCGCAAAATCTATTTAATTTTCAAAAAAACGATATTTATAATCAGAGCGATATATTGATCAAAGTGCGTTTTAACAGATAAAATATACGTATTTGCCCTTTTGTGGTATATTATATTATTTAATATTGTGTTTTATCTGCCCTTATTTATTATTAAATTATGGGTCATTGAACCATACCGTTACTTAGTTCAAGGTTTTTAGCTATCTATTTATGATAACAGAATGGTTGACTAACTTCCAATATGGGTCACACACAGTGCATGTGTGTATAAGTATAAGTATTCGCTAACAAAATTCTGAGACAAAATTATTGACTAATTAATCTTTAAAGCATAAGTTTACCAGTTTATGCCGGTTTCTGGTGTGGGGAGGTGATGGTGGTTTACCTTCAATATAATTATATGATCTTATATATATGTATATTTCCCGACAAAATATATTGTTTTTAAGGGGGAATACACAGCCAGGAAAGAGTCAGAGTTTTGAAAAGTATAAAAAAAAATGTGACATAACAATGACTGGTATGATTGTATTGTTTTGTAGTAGACATAGTTATATTTAAAGTGTAAAATGTTTAGACAAATATGTATTTTTTTTGTAACTTTTTCACTTTGAGCATGTATGAATATTAAATTTGACTCAATGTTTTAATTAACATACAAAGGCACCCACCTAGCCGTATTCTTCCCCAATGTATTTTTTTTCAGTGCACTACAAGTTCTTTATTTCTTATTATTTTTACATTGGGGAAGGGTGGTGTTGAAGGGAACTGTGTATATTCGCTTAAAATTCGCTTGTTTCTGTCATTACTTACTCTATATTCCAATATGAACTGTAGGTCACCAGTGCCTTGAACATGGCACAGCGTCGTGAAATTTCTCAATTTCACTGTAATTCTAAAGATTTGGTACTATATGTATATATATAAAATTATAAACAAGCCTAAATTGAAAACTACGTTCAAATGGATAAAAACCGCAATTTTTTCTACCGTGTAAAAAAATCGTTGTAGAAGGGGCTAAAAACAGCACAAACAACATTTTCCAAAAGACCATAAAATGAAAAAGTATATTTAAACAAAACGAATTTGACTAAGAGGTCGAACAACTGATGTTCTTTAACCCTGATGACTGCCATTGGCGATTGCCAAATAAAATTGATCACAAGATGTAACAAAATGGATCTTAATATAACTTTAATAATACTAAACAGAAAACAATTAACTAGTGGCTAAGATGTTATGCCACAAACATAAGGTGTTAATATTTTTTTGTACACCAGATCCGGATTTCGACAATAAATGTCTCTTCAATGATGTTAGGGATCGAAACGGTATTTGGAAGGCCATATGTAATGTACCCTCATGTTTAGATAGACTCTTGAATTTTAAGAGTCAATAGGATGAACGGATCATATAAACCGGAGGGAAAATATTTATATAGAATTATAAATACATTCTGAATTGTCAAGAACAAATGTTATTAAACTGTAAAATGTTTTTTAATTCATTGTGTTTTCTGATTACTTTCTTAGCATGCTTAGTGAAGTATTCATTCACATTTATTTTCATTCATCTTCATAAATAATTTATTCACATAAACGATCACAAAGAGGTACTAGAACACACGATCATATTCATAATTCGAAAAAAGAAAAGTTTCTTTGGTATATCTTGTGCAGGTCTGTAAACTTAAGTTTAATTTTTCCAAAATACTATTTAAATTACTTTTATACGGCTGTCTAGCTTTTAAAATGTTTTGCATTGTCAAAACATTTTTCAATAGTTTGTCACATTTGTAATCATGTACAATATTAATGGGAAAAAAACACAAAAAATATAATAATATATATTCCTTTAATTAGTAAAACTGAGCTTAATGTAGGTTTTGATAATGTTAACTTCCACTATTTTTATTACTGCATTACATTTGAATATTTACACACACTAAATATATGAATTGCATTACTATCTCTTTGTCCAACCCAAAGTTTCCCATCGGAATCACAACCTATTGCCCCTGGTTCTCCTAATCCCGACGATCCTGAAACTGGGGACCTAAGAACAAGTCCAACGAATTCTGCTGCGTACGAAATCATGTGAATGGTGTCTGAGTAACTATCGGTTACTAAGACAACTGGTCTGTTACTATAAGATCCAATACACATATCAACAGGTGTAAACGATTCGTCGTCATCTGATTCGTTGCCATTATATTTGCCAACTACGTTTCCATCTTTCAAGCGAACATCAACAAAATGATTGTTCGAATAAGATAGGCAGATAAGATCGTTCCCCAGTACGCAAACTCGCATCGGTACGATATCATACCCCGTATTAAAGTTCCATATTTCCTCCCCGGCTGGCATAAAACATTTAACACAACCTAGTAGAACGTCTGTGACGTTGTCCTTTTCAAAACCTGTTATAACAACTGAATCATCAGGGAAAATTGCAATACCTACAGGGTGAAATATACTTGGGGATATTATGATATTTGGTTCACTTCCTGCGAAACGACGAACGACAGTTTCATGAGCAAATGAAACCAGGATTGTATTTGTTTGCTCAACAGCAAACCCATACGCTGATGGCTGTATGTCAACATTTCTTAAAATATTACCGTTGCTGTTATATAATCCAAAAGAACAGGTTTCCAATTCTTCATTAGTTATAAAAAGCCAAGCTTCGGTTGGTGAAACGGGTATAACACCATTGCAACATGTGTCTTCCTCTAATTTAAAACTGGCATGTTCAGTAACCAAAATTTGTGTCCATGGTGCCATTGGTTGTGTGAATAAATAAGGTAAAGACGCATTTGACCTTACAGAATGCGAAGACGAATCAGAATCTGTATCACTACTATCACTGACGATGCTCAACGAAAACAAATCTCTTGGTCCTTTTGAAGCAGACTTTTTGCACTTGTGACCCTTTCGACAAATTAAACACATACTTTTATCACACTCACTACAGAGCCATTCACTCATGTTTTCACGACACACATCACAAGTTAAAACATTCTTTGCGCTAACGAAATAATTTTCCTGAAATCCTTCTACTCCATCACCAGGAATGTGTATATTCGAGCGACACATTGGACAAATGACAGACTCATCTGAAAGTCTGTTTCTGACGTGATCCTTCAAACACGGAAGACAAAATGTATGACCACAAGGGAGTAGCTTTGGACATTTGTAGGCGCTCTCAAAGCATATCGGGCATTGTCGATAAACGTCTATGAACAATTGATTATTTATGTTACTTATTGGGTGTTCGTTATCAGTTACTTGCAGGGTTTCATGTTGGGTCGTTTGTTTTATCTGTTCTAACTCTTGTTCATCGTTGTCTTCTCCTGAATTATTTGTTTTTGTCTTTTCTTGCGAGACAATGTTTGAAATAGTTCTTTGATCAGTTGGTTGGTCTTTATCTTGTACTTCTGCAACTGATGTTTCATGTTTTTCTTTCAATACTTGTGTTTGCAAATATTTTTGTTGTTGTTCCTCTTGTAAACTGCAAGTTTTAAAAACATCGCCTTCTTTTTCATGTGATGCTCGTTTTTCACCCTGACCTGCTGATTCTAAATCATCATTTAATTTATGCAAATTTTCATTATAGACGACCGGAAGTTTTGCAGAATCAACCATTGTTTTTGCTTCATTTTCGATGGTAGAATGACAAATTATGACATCATTGTTAATGCACTGTTCGTTCTCCTCCGTCAATTTATTGTCATGGTCAGAGGCGGTGTAGTTTTCTGTGTTAATTGTTGATTTACTGTTTCCCATCCTATTCTCATGTCATGGTTAGTTCTAAAAATAAATTATTCAAACACTTAGAAAAGAAATATATTAGATATCACTAAAATTAAGTAATTTCTTGAAGCGATAATTGGTCTGCTTTATACTTGGTATATATAGTACATTTCAAAAGCCAAGAAAAGCAAAGCGTTATAATACTATATTTCACGGCGCTTTTTCTAACAAAAGAGTTCATCTTACAAGAGTAACGTTAAAGTGAGCTTTGATCATTGTTTATTTAAAGTTCCGACACTAACATAGGCACACACCATATTTGTCTGTCATCATAATGATCCATCAACTCAACGAATAATAATGGATGCTTAACTTATTGTTTTCCTTGTAGAACATTATTGCTAAGTGAAACATAGGGTGACAATGGTTTGAATTACTCCACATTACAATTGTTAGCTATTTGTCACTTAGATTTTTCGATACATATTCATTTAAACATACGTAACATATATATACTGTTTATATTTTAAATAAACTTGAAATTGTTATGTTTTGGCCAAACCTGTTCTTGGGGTGATCACTACATTTTCCAAAAAGTCTGGAGGCCTGCAGAACGACTTAATTTGTTTAAAATTGGTATGGACGAATACTGTTACATCTAATGCACAACATAACACTTTCAAGTTTTTTTTTATAATTAACACAATGTGTATATATAATGTTAAGTATGTTTAAACGAGCGTAAATGCTTCCATAGTTTAGGAATATGCCATCCCAGGCATAGATTACCTTATCCTTATTTGGTACAACTTTTGGAATTTTGGATCATCAATGCTCTTTAACTTTGTACATGTTTGGCTTTATAAATATTTTAATATGAGCGTCACTGATGAGTCATATGTAGACGAAACGCGCGTCTGGCGTACTAAATTATAATCCTGGTACTTTTTGATAACTATTAGGACTCTATTCATTAAAGGTTAAAAAAAAATACAGGCAAAGTTTATATGTTTATGAAGTGTACTATATTATAACTATAATGGAACCTTAATTATTTTCTTGAGTAAACAGTTAGAACAGTAACTTGCATAATTAACTGTTTTTGCATATTGAGCATGTTGACGTTATGGTTCGATAATAGTTTTAAATTACAAATCCGCCATCATTTGATGCATAATCGTTTGATATAACGTATCAACGTATTTTATAAGATATACATGTCGGGTGCCACATGTGGAGCAGGAACTGATAACCCTTTCAGAGCACCTGAGATCAGCTCGGTTTTTATGGGGTTCATATTGCACGGTTTTGACTTTTGTATGTATTTTCATAGTATAAATATTAATCTTGTTTGTATGTTTTCTATTTCATCGTTTGACATGGTGTTGTTTGTTTGTCTTTAATTTTAATCTTATGAGTCTGGTATAACTTAGATTCTTCCATCTGTCTTGAACCTGCATAAAACTTACCAAATCAATATCCATGTTTACTTTCGTTTTGGCTCTGCCTTGTGAATTTCCAATAATTTTTACTTCCTCTTACAATTTAATCTATTTTTACCTCTACCAGTAGCAGTTAAAAGAATGGCTATAGAAATAGTGTTCAATCGATTGTTTGTGTTATTAAAAATGACCTTGCATATACGCTAATTTGAAATCCAATGTTAATAAACATAACATTATGTTTGAAATATATGATATATTTCTTTTGTTTATGGGAATATTATAAATTATCTATGTTCATATCCGTAGATGTGGGTTTTTTTTTAACACCTTGAAGTATCGTAGTACACCCTGAGGTGGAGGATACTGAACGTAGACAACGAAATTATCTCCGGTCTTAGTCCAAATTTGGCGATTTTTAGAGAAATTCGACCAAAAATGTAGCGTGAAAGCAACGTTTTTTTTCCCATTTTCTAAAAATCCCATATGATTTATAAAAACTCAAGGATAGAACACTAACAAATAAAAAATAAAATCATGGTATTTTCACGAAATTTTGTTTTCAAACTTCCATAGTCAATATTTTCAAGAAAAAATATAGATACGAAACAGGCTTCGTCTTGCTTTAAATATTTTAAGGGTTACATGAATCAATGTAATGTATGCACTCTCTAAAATATGTATCATTTTAGTTCATGACGAAAAAGCATCATAACAAAAATACCGAACTCCGAGGAAAATTCAAAACGTAAAGTCCGTAATCAAATGGCAAAATCAAAAGCTCATACACATGAGACAAATGGATAACAACTCATAGTTCTGACTTGTTTTGTAGAACCTGGTAAAACTGGAAAAAAGCTAGATAACCCTATGTATATCCAAATATGAAGTCAAGGGATTTTGTAAGTTGTTTTCCTTCTTGTCTTAGAGAAGATTTATTATAAGTCAGATTTCAAATGAAAATAGCTACGGTTGGCTATCAGGAACGCACAACTGTACTATGCTGTGGAATAACGACTATGCCGCTTGAACACCAATCGATTTAACAAGTATGGTGTCGAGAATATTTTGGCATTAGAATAATTACCAATTTCGAAGTTGTTTTTAAACAGAATACTTTTGTCTATCTACAGCAATAAATAGTGACTGGTAAATGCATTTATCATTCATGAAGAAGAAATACTGGTTCTAGTAAAATAAAGTAGATCATTCTTTTAAGATTGAGACATTGGCCTAGGGGGCAGAGCAAATCGTTTTATTGTTGATGAATTTTTAGTCTCCACAGTTTGAAGAACCCAAATGTGATTGCACTGGAAAAGAAACTTTTCGCAAAAGTTTTGAAGACTTTCACTGACTGTACTTTTAGGCTAGAAACAAAAGAAGATTCCGGTTTTTCTGGTACAATCGTTATGTCAATTTTTGAATAGCTGTATATAAATTATTTACATTTTTTTACATGTCTTGAGTTGATATCTTTATCTATCTCAAGATTAAAGATCTCCATTATATAACTGTAATTGTTTTATTCCTAATTCCTGATTCCTGTTTGATGTTGCATCATGTTTTTTATAAGAATAAAACAAAAATAACAATAAAAAGACGGATTTCAAAAATTGTATTTGAGTGAGGAAACACGCCATGAACAACATAAGTAATATATTAAAAAATATGTGAAAAATGTCAACAATTTTATAAAATAAAATACATCTTGCATAATTATGTTCTATATACTGGGAAACAAACAGGTGTAAGATAAATAAACAAATACATAACATCGAGAAAATGAGCATTGTAATACAATGATTGATAAATGTTCAATTACGTCATCTATGGTATATATTTATACTGTTACTAGACATTGTAGTCCAACATTACTTATACATAATGTATACTTAAATACTATGATAGCGTACAATGTCAGTATCATATATATAATGGATTTCTATCAGGCGAAGAAGCATAATTTAGGTAAGATTATTTCCCGTTTACATTTACCATAAAGAAATCCCATTAAACCTATTATTACAAATGCACTATATGAAATTCTATGTGAGATATATGTCAGATACTAAAGTTAACTATATTAAATGTCGCAAGTTCTGAGTTTTTTATAGGTGGCTGGCTTCACTTCATAATTTATACAAAACATATGAGACTTAACCTTGTGTTGAATTCTAGTTATCTCCCTTTCAACATAAGAATCTCAACATACAATCAAATACAAATATGTTTCAAGTATCCCTCGGTGTAAGAAATGTTTAAAATACAATCCAGGATTTATTTATTTTTTTCAATGAATGAAAAATCCTGGTTGGTTACATCAAACACCAAATTATGTGGATGATAATTTTTGTGTCATGATTTCCTTTGATAAATTTCATATACATTGTACATTATATTGAAAAGCACTAGACAAAACTATCACCAGCGCTCACAAATTCATAGCACATTTTAATTTGTTCTGTTTTGCTGTGTAAAATCACAATCTAGTCAGATAAAAAAGAAAAGAAATGGACAATGCAACAAAGAGATAAGATTTTACGAAAGTTTTATTAATAGTTATCAAAAGTACCAGGATTATTATTAAATTATGTCATTGTTATTGAAGTGCCGAACAAAATGTTTTCCCCCTTCTGAGATATTGGCAAGGTTCATATTTTGCTGTTAAAGGCCAAAATCTCGGATAAAGAAAAAATAAACAGGTTATGCACCCGGGATAAAAAATACTAATGATTCCTCAATAATTCCATTAATTAAATCTTTTTTTGGTTACAATGCAGATATAGTGAATTAACTGACAAACGATCGAACAAATAAGGGGAACAATGACAACTACAAAGCGGAGTATAATATTGAAAACATTTGTTATTTATTCCCCTTACCATTTAAGCTTTTACTTGATTAAACATTTATGGAGTAATTTCTGTTTATAAAAATTTAAACAAGAAACTTCAGTTTCTATTTTTTTATTTTTGAAATATATATCTAGCAGGAAAATTATTATGTATTAAACATATCCAGGTTGGCAACTGAAAACCTCCAAGTCCAGATGCGATCTCTCTCATAAATATTTTATTTTCAAAAAGAAGACAAGCCACCAACCTAAAAGTTGATTAAAATGATCTGTTACAGTATACAAACAAGTTGAAAACAAATGGGTACAGTTCAGTCAAATATGTTTTTTTAGACAATAAATAAACTTAAAATACATTCAAGCATATATAATGTTAGATTTACATTTGAGCTATATCACAGCAGTAATAGTTTATGTTGAAGTCATTCTCTTGAATTAACACTAATAACTACGTACTGAGCTGAAACATTCTGTTACAATTTACAATTGACCTTGACCTTTTGAATTGTCTGCGCGTTCTTTCGGATGTATTGTTTTTAATAATGTCTGCAGATTCAATAACAACGTTGATTATTAATCGGAAATACTTTTATCCTTATTTTTTAATGAAAAATCTTGTACATAACAAGAACATCGTACTAATTGTATCCAGATGATTGGCCTGGATGACTACACTACTACAAATTACTTTAGCAGGTATATTTGGAAACAAGTATCAGTTTGTAAAATCTTATACATGTACATTTAGTTTTTTTTTTTTACATCTGCCTAATAATCTGTGGGTACATGGTATATGATATACAGTTAAATTTTGATACTGACAAATATCGACAAAATATAAAAATTAAAAAACAGTAGTTAAAAAATTTGATCGGAAAACAGTCGAGTTTAAGTAACGCTGTCTGTGTACAGAAAGCGTTTCTTTGATCTTCCACTTTAAAAGGGGTCCTGTTTCCATGGTAACTCAGATATCGGGTTCGATCTTAGTCACATTCATCCAAAGTGTGTTACAATGAATCTATCATCATGGTTTTGGAAGACATACAGATGGTTCTCATTGAGAGGTTGTGATATTAAGGGTTTTGTTTACCCCTAGCTTGAGTTATTTTGTGTGTCATACAGAGTCAGTGCTTGAATTATTGTTGGGTCTTTTTTAGATCCTTCTATGAACTCTTCAAATGATAGTTTATCATCTTTATTCTGAAAATAAAAAAACGGCAAATAAAATTTATATTATAAAACTCGTCCAATCTCAGTTTCACTTTCGTTATTTTTATGTTCTTGGTTCGATTAATAGTAATGTATTTTCTCCAATATACATAAACATTTACAACTGGACATATAAACAAACAACAACCAATCCATCGAAGAGTGTAACTTTGTGAATGAAATCAAATGGTATCACCGGAACACTTGCTTTCAAGTTATAAGATTGGTCTCATAATGGCATATTTAAGTATCAAAATAAAGACTTCATCGATCAGAAAGAGGTGAGTGTGTCCTACACATTTTCTAAATAATACCGTTTTTTTGTGTTTTTTTGGAAATAATTAGGATTGCAACCACAGGAGTAGATGATCGTACCTGTATTTTGCAAAACATTTCGAAATTTTGGTTCCTCAATACTCCTCGACTTTATTTGGCACTTTTTCTTACTTTTTTATTCGAGCACCACTGGTGAGCCTTATGATAAAAGCACGACTGGCGTACACACTTTGAAGTCTGGTATCTATGGTGAATTTATTCATTTTAAATAATCTATTATTCTAGTAGCTATATATTTGGATTTGAAATGCGGATTACGACGTAAAGTACTACTTTGTTTTACATTTAAACTTCTTTTTAGTTTATATTTCCTCTCGTATCAGCTGCGCATTAAGGTTCTATATTGTTTTTTTGAATGTGTTTGATTTGAAATAATTCTCTTTATTTAGCATAACAATAAGCGTTTCAACATGTTATTCAAATTCTTGAATACATATTTGGTTCAGTTGATTGGTTAAAACCTTTTCCCTGTCTAGCATATGAGGAAAACATATGCGTAACAAAAAATTGAACTGATTATTTAAAGCTCTCTATAGTTATCGGAAAGTTCGATTTTTCATATTCTGTTTCAGGTTATCTTTTTCTATAGTAAATATATCAAAATGTTAGTTTCATCTGAACACAAGCATCAATGATAAACGTACCTTATCCATGATGTCAAAAATTTTATTGACTCTTTTCTCTGGAGTATTTTCTTCCTCTGGTAACTTTACCATGTTACCCTGTAAATAAACAAAATTCAACCAATATCAGTATGATATCTTTATATACATAATTTCTCTTGACCTTTAAATTAATTTCCACTCTATTTGTCCTGTTTATGAAATAATTAGTATATAAACGATGCGAAATTGTATGATTCGTATGCTAAATATCGAACTTGTATAAACAATTGATGTTGTATGATTACCAAAAAATAATTGTTTCAACAATCCATTAAATATTATATGATTCAAAAGCAAATAACATTCATTGGTCATTGCCCAGCCTCCAACTTTGTTTGTTTTGTTCACACATCGCTGTCAATATAATTGAATACTATGCCAATGTTATACAAGTGAGATGTTTAGCTAGCTTTAAAACATGGTTTAATCTTCCATTTTTCTACTTAAGAAAATGCCTTTACCAAGTCAGAAATATGACAATTGTTATCCATTTGTTTGATGTGTTTGATGTGTTTGAGCTTTTGATTTTGACATTTGAATACAGATATTGTCTTATATAGAAAAAATGTGGATTAAACCTGTTTTTCTAGCTAGCTACACGGCCGACTTGTGAAAGAAGGGCGAAAGATACCAGAGGGACAGTCAAACTCATAAATCGAAAATAAACTGACAACGCCATGGCTAAAAATGAAAAAGACAAACAGACAAACAATAGTACACATGACACAACGTAGAAAACTAAAGAGTGTGAGTGATAGGGTAATGGATGATTAGACCATTTTTGTAAAAGTCTTTCAACTTTTTATTTTTTTTCATTAGTTTGTCTTCAGAGATAATTTCTGAATACCAATGACGACTAATTTTGTGTTTTAAATATCGTTACGCAAACATTTCCTGAAAAAGATTGTTTTTTAGTTATTGGTGTATCAAATTCTAAAAATCAAATCAATGTGAAAATTCAAATACAAATAAAGCCCTTGGGAAAGCACAAAGTAAAATACAGTTGTGAATTTTAAACTCTACCCCCCCCCCCCCCCAAAAAAAAAAAAAACCCAAAAAAAACCCAATATATTCCAATAAAACACTCACACCACCCAAACCTAAAACAATAGTGTACAAACATAACATAAGAAACACTGTGAAATCTCAGTTGCAAAGGGCTAGATTTATAAGAATATTTGTGGTTGGGAATAAAACGGAATTCTGGAAAGTTGATACCTAATTTGTGTAAGCGACTTCAAATACAAATTTCAAACGCGACCTTTAAACTTCATAGAAAGATTGTTCAAACGTTGAATATTTACATAATGATTTTTCCAGTTGTGTAAGTAGTGCACCTGCTATTATGGAATTACTTGAGGAGTTTTCCTCCATTTTATAGACTTTCAAAATTTTCAAAGGTGGAAAAAAATATGTTATTAACCTAGATCGTTTAAGAGAACAAAGGTGGGAAAAAATTATGCTTTTAACCCAGATCGTTTTAGAGAATGTGTAAATAGTTCTATAATGGTCTTAAAACAATTTAAATTAATAACACAGGAACAACCTTAAGGGTAGTGTCGATTAAATTCCCCAGAAAACTATTGCTTTGGTGTGAAAAGTCATGCATATTAAATATGCCGACGATCTATATATAGAAACAAATAAGTTCTTGAAACGGAATTAGTAGAGATTTATAAGTTTGCACCGTTTTATGTCACTTATTTCAAGAAGCGTAGCTATAATCGGAAAGTACTGTAGGAGTAATTTTAATGAACTCGGTTGAGAATATGCGTATGTCTCCTTTGATATCTTTATGAGTGTTAAGTGGTCGTTTTTTAATAATATTTTTTTAGGGTTTCAAAATTAGGGCCACAATGTGTAAACACGTGTCTACTGCTGAAGACAACTAATATGTTGACTTATTTGTTAATCTTTTTATTGTTTTGTTGAGTTGCCGTCTATTTGAAGTAAACACCATCTGCAGCTCCTTTTATTGATCAAACAACGATTGGAACCAAACTCATTCATACCTCCATCCCTATCTTTCAATACTCTCTTTGAAAAACTCGAAACAAACATGTCTATTCATTCATCTTAATTCACATGTATCATATATAAAAAAAAAAAAAAGAAGAACAAGTCTGATCAAAGCAAAAATTAAAAAGTTTAGTTTGTGGTATCTCAAACTTTTGAGAAATTTAATTCAAATTTCGTAGATGATTAGAAGGGTTTGCCAAATAAGGGAAATTAGTTACCTAAGACACACGAATATATAGTTTCAAAAAAATATGTAAAATGCAGTAGTGTGTTTCGTTTCTTCAGTTGGCTAGTGGGATTATGTTCTTACTATCATTTCATCTTTTTTATCATATGATGAGGTTTGTCATATCAAATGAAGCCAGTTCTACAAACAATTGATGTCATCTTTCATCATTAACTTCAGTAATACAGGTAGCATCAATTATGTCTATAATATCTATAAAGTTTGTATTGCCAAAGGAGAAATTGTATGTTAACGTGTCGTTTATCATTTGCATGTAAAGTGCAAATAAAGTGATAACTCTCTTCTTGTTCAAGAGGGACCACGGTTGCCGAGTCGACAAAGTAGTTATCTACAGTGATCATTAGGCTGTCAACTCTAAGGTGAGTGCTAACCCCGCTGGTGGCAATTTCAAATTACTAGGAAAGTCAGTCTTCATGCCGAATGCCTGTGGTTCTCAACGGCTTCCTTCAATAATAACAACAGGTCGCCAATCTGATGTAAAGAGTGCTGAAAGTGTCGTTAAACACAAACAGCCATTTATTCAATTGTGGTCAATTCACAATCATATGAATAGGAACGACTTAAGAATCAGCTGTATCACAATTATTTATTCTGACCCTCGTTTCATGTAATGTATATAGTGTAAATAAATGGATACGAATGTATGTTTTGCGTATCTTCAAGTATTTTCAATTTATTTCAGATACTAGAGCGTTATATATGCTTTTAAATGTATTCTAAATGATCATGATAAAAGTTTTGAATAACGTCTAACTGTCCAGCGGATAAGATAATTGCTGTCGCGGTACAAATCAAAATTGTAATATTCCAATCAAAAAGTCAAACTATCCATAAACTTATATCGACAAAAGAGATTGTCAGGAGAAAGGATGAAAGAGGGAAAACACATTTGGAAAAGAAGTAAGAATAATACACGTTGCAAGCCAAGAAGATAAGGAGAAAGGAGAAGGTAGATAGGAAGTATGAGAACGGAGAAGAAAGGGGAGGCTACTCTTGAATAAATGCATCTGTCATTTTGGTCTTTTGTGGATAGTTGTCCCATTGGCAATCATACCACATCTTCTTTTTTATAATATCTAATACTTAGTTAAGGTGGTACCCAACACCTTCACTAAAATTAATTTGGCTCGTTTAATTTTAATAAAATTTTGACAAAAGTATTTACTATGACCGTTTGAGAAAAATATAAAAAAAAATTAAAAAAAAATTAACCAACCATTTTATCAGAAATATTACACAGGTTATATAGCAGTTTGACAAACACTAATTTTGATCAATGAGAAGCTTGACATTCACTTAACAACGCAACCTAATTAAAACGGTAAGCCGATTTTACAGAGTTACCTCCCTGTAGTGTTAGGTACCACCTTAAATTACATTATTTGTGTAAAATACTTACCACCATTTTATATATGGCATCTACTATATCTAACAGTTCTACTCGTGTTATATACCCATCATTATTTGTGCAAAATACATACCACCATTTTATATATGTCATCTACTATGTCTAACAGTTTTACTCGTGTTTATATATAGCAATCATTATTTTTGTAAAATACATACCACCATTTTATATATGGCATCTACTATATCTAACAGTTCTACTCGTGTTATATAACCATCACTATCAAGGTCATATAATTTGAAAGCCCCTGAAATTAAAAAAAATAAGATTTTCAAAAAAATGTTTACAATTGAAATATTTAGATGCGAGTTGGAAGGCACTCCTGCTTGGTTGTGACCCAATTTAAAATTATTGACCTCAAAATAAAATAGAAGATGAAAAGTGCTTTTTAATAACAATCGTCTTTTGAGGTTGAACTGAAACTTATTTGTCGAGTACTAAAGATATTGGAATATGGAATGCCAAACCATTTATAAATATGGCATTGTCCGTATTCCTTGGTTGCAATTAACATACTTTTGAAGTCCCAATCACTTTGACACAATTCTCAAAAGACAAATCAAACTTATGTCATACATACCACTATAATGTGGTTAAATGGTAAGTTAATAATTCGGATTATGATATAATATAATATTCAATTTTAGGATCTGATATATTCTGCGTACACCAAATTATCATAGTTTGTTGAAAAAGTAACAAAGCTTAAAAATTAAATCAACGGCGTGACTTTATTTTTTTTTCGGAGTACGATCAAGCAATGTCACGTTCGGTGTAGATGCTGAGACGGTGAATTGTTCACGAGGTGTCGTATAGTTTCAAACGTGTTTCACTCGGGTCAAAATCTACAAAGAGTGCACATATGTATGTATCATTGCAGTTTATTGCTATCTAACTGATATTTGTCGAAACAGCCTTTTTAATGTAATAACAGTTCTTCTTATTCAGCACTTCTTTTTGTTAATCAAGTTTTCCCTATTTCAAGAAAAATATTGAAGAACTATTTCAGACCACTATTACAGAACTATAAAAAAATGTACAATTAAACAATGCTGACGTTATTGCATAACTGTGCTAGGATTAATTGAAAGATAACGAGAGTAAAATAAAACAACGTTTACATGAAAATCATCTTAAATGAAGGACTGGTAATTTATAAGTTGGATGTATCTTTTTAACTTCGACTGGTTAACCATTGCACCATTATTGTTAACGAAATATAAATGTTAACTTAATTATTTGAAGAATGTGTATATTGTTGAAATCTATTTTCTATGTTTTAAGGTGTTAATGCATACACATGAAGAAGATATATATTGACTATGTTCTAAGTGTGTTGAATGATGAAAGATTATGTGCTGGTTTAATTGTTTTAAAAGATAAACATAACACAACAGGACAGTAAAACCGAAATACAACACTTGATAACAATCAACAATGATGATGTAAAATGTAAAATAACTAAAATACCGAACTTCAAGGTAAATTCAAAAAGGAAAGTCCGTAATCAAATGGCAAAAAGCTGAAACACATCAAATGGATGGATAACAACTGGCATATTTCTGAATACAAGACAAGGAAGTCTTAAATTGATGTAACAATTTCTGTTTTCCTTTCATCAAATCGCCCTTTCAAAATCTAATAGTTCAACTGTTTATGAAAATAACGTCACATCATTGGTTTAATTTCCATTTTTTAATATCTTTTACGTACGCGTACACATTTTAAATATTACCAAGAATGTATATAGAATTTACAACGGTGAATTGTAACCAATGATAATTAATAAAGTAGGGGGAGGGGGACGTGTGTTTACTTACACTGTAACTTTTCTTGCACGCTTCCTCTAGAGGTCACTGATAAAGCTTGTAAAAATTCTCCAAATTCTATAAAACCGTCCTAAAATAAATACAATCAGAATGGTTAAATTATATGTAAATGTGAAACAAAACCACGTTTGTCTGTATGGAAAAAGTGTTAAAACACATCAAGTAATTTGTGCAGAGCTTAACAGTTTTGTTACTAAGCATCTATATGACAATGATTGGCCTAACATTCCTTTATTTGTACTTGCATGCCCAAATCTGGCGTCTGAGAAAATCCCTGAGTTGAAGGTCTTGGCTTGACCATGCAGTGCACAGTAACAAAATGTGTTCGAGGTCAAGAAGATTGAGGACTTGGAATTCACAATGAAATTTTCAATATCAACAATCTTTTCAGGTATAATGGGGGCATGGTGGACTGTTTGTCCCCGAGGGTAACACCAACCAAGTGAACAGTATTTTAGAACTGGTATCAACATAAATATATCATATTATTGAAATTTGCTGATGAAACTTATTTTTAGCAAATCTCTGATTCCTTTGACTATATATACTTTTCGTCCTTTATTAAATTTATCAATTCTTCTATTCTTAATTAAAGTTTTGGATTTTTAAATATGGTTGTATTGAGCAACACAAGAGTGACATTTGTCCAAATGTTCATCTGGTGCCGCAAAATTGGCACCGTTAACGTTATCACCTTTGAGGAAAAAACAATCGCCAATCAAAGTGGAATTTAATCAACCGTACTTTTTACCACGTGTTCGAAATATTAAAAGCTTTTTCGATGATTTTGGAAACACAGGTGGTTATAAATTAGAAAAATATTTGATGTAAAGTTTATTATTTATTAAATCTATAAGACTAGTTATTCACGATAATGTTGTCAATGTACATCACTGATCTCGATGATAACTGTTTTTTTATAACAGTTACATCTTATGTTTAACTTATACCATGTTATTATATATCAAAATATTTTTATTTTCATAATTGTGGAACTAAAGCCGATTATAAACATCGTATGTTTCTATCATTCGGTTGATTGCCAAGAAAAGCATTTTAATTCGTAAAACTAAAAATAAACGCCCAAGTTGTTTCTTTTACTGGTTGTAATTCTTAAATCGCACACAAATGAATATTAAATTACTACAAAACTATCTTTAACATTTTTAATGGTATTCGAGCACATAAAAAGTGTTCATTAGGCAATATAAGACAAATAACAAAAAATGTATCTACTTGTATAACGTATTGGTCTTCATGTTTTGTATCTTAGGCTTAGGATGTTTGAAAGTATTTGTCGTTTTACTTTGGTTGATTTATGGAAATGATAAGTTTCTCAATTTGCGTAGCACTATGAAATAACTTAAGGATATTTTTTTCTTTTAAGATTGTCGTTTCAAACCTATATTCATTCATGAAACGAGATTTTAGTTCTCTAATGTATAAAGGAATCAGATTTAAGGTTGTTTTATTTAATTCTGTAGTGTTTGTTTTTAAGGAAATGATAAAAGTTTTAAGTAGCTTCAGGTGGTATGGGAGTCTAAAATAAAAATGATAGAATTTGTTCATACTTTGCTAAAACGTTGTATCTATTGATACATGTTGAAAAATATAATAAAAATGATAGGTCACCGCGCATTTTCTCAAGCTACATGACGGAATAAAATGACATATTTTGTATGGAGTATACAGGAAAAAACACTATTTTGTGATTAGAAACTAAACAAAATGATAGAATTGTTAAATACTTCAGGAAAAGATAGCTTTCAGACACTGCTTTGAGAACATCAAAAGCAAAGATAGGGTCACCGTACGTTTTTTCCGGCTAAAATACAAAATAGGAAAATTCAATACAGAATTCTTCAGAAAATGCACTTTTTTAGAGTTACCTCCCCTTAAAATGGCAATTTAAAAAAAAACAAAAAAAAAACAACCCAAAATAATTAACATTTGCAAAAATATCAATATTTAGAAGTTATATTCTTATAAATTGGTACTTTTAAATGAAAATGTACATTAAACATCTGCATTCCTGCATCAAATTTTGCTAACTTGATGGAAAATCTGGACCTTTGATTCTCTGTTTTTTACAATCCAAGATGGAGGAAGACACTCATACCACCTTAACTGCATTTATTTGTAATGCTGCCTCTTTTATAAAATCTGGTATTACTCAAAATTTATTCTCATGTATGTGAATGGTCAACCACAAGGGTTATTTTTTTTATTGGTACAAAGTCCCATTTGCATAAAAAAAACCGAACCGTTTTAGGATGTTACAAAAGAATTAAACAGTAGAATAAAAAAGGCACATTATTCGATTTATCGTCATCAACCTGAAGTTATCTTATTCAAATGTTCGTAAATACGATCAAAACACTGGTATAAAGGGTTTTTTCTTTGTGATAGGTCAAGTTTACTATTCATCATCTGTGCTTCTAAACTTCGTACATAAAAGTTCTAGTGTGATCGGGGTTCCTTTTTTTTTACATCGATGAACTAAATAATAATGCAGAGTTTTCATCAACGGCGTTATATCCTGTTTTCATGTAATTTTGTAACATACAAGTGAGAGATTGTAGCTAGCTATGAAACCAGGTTTGATCCACAACTTTATACAAAAAATAATGCATGTACCAAGTCAGGAATACGACAGTTGTTATTCATTCCTTTGAAATTTTGATTTTGATATTTGCTTAGTGACTTTCCATTAAAGATTTTCCTCGAAGTTCGTTTTTTTTTTATTTGCTTTTTGTATGCATTAGCAGCTTGTCGAACTGGATCTTAGTATGCATTTACTAAGCTGTGTTTGTACATTTAATTTTATTTCAATGTCCAACGTTATAATAAATGTCTAATAAAGTTTAAACGGAGGTGTTAGTTGGATGTCTGTCAATCTATTATACTCAACAACAATACAAATACTAATATTACCTTATTTTCATCGAAAACATTAAAAACGAAGGTAGCAAATTTACTTGGGTCGCCAAACGGAAAGAACTGCTTATAAATCTTTGTAAAACCCTGAAATATAAAAAAGAAAACAATGGTTTAAAACTAACAATGTCAATTAAGGGAAAGATTTATGTCTTTCGTGACATGAACAAATCTTAGTATTAAATGATAGTGTCTCTTTAATATCCGCAAGTATGTGTGATTTCTTCTCGATCTTCGAAGTATTTACATGTAGATTCGTAAATAAGAAAATCAAGTGATGGTTTACTCTTTTAAAGGCAATAAGTTAAATCATTGACACATTCCCTTTTTTAAAACTTAATGTGAAACTTTGTTATAATACTGCAACAAAATGCACTGATAATTTTTTTTAAATAATAGCTACTACATTGGTATATTGATAAAGTCGTTTAAATGTTAAAGGCAAAGAAAAAAACAATTAAAAGCACTTCATGGAGAACACTATTGTATAATATTCTGTTTGTATTCCATATTGTAATGGCTTTATCTCCCATGATACACATTTAGCTGTACTATGATATTTACACATACGAAAATGAATGAAGTATTAGTATATGAATGTGTTATATGTGTGTCATATTCAATCAGGTTTAACTGAACGACAAAGTGTTACAACAAGAACATCTTAAAGTCGATATATATATATATATATTAGAGCACTGTATATTTTATTAATGACCCAGTAATTGATTCATAATCGTTCCACCAGAGAAATATTGCTACTGTCCATTTCATCTTATATATAAAAATCATATCAACAATCACCAGTAAATACAATTTATTCTTGAATGGTCATTTTGATCTTAACATCATCTAATATGTCTGAACAATACATAATCAAGTCATTGTTTAATTCAATATCATTATTTAAGTTTTATATGCATATACATGAATAATAGTTCCTGTCATACAAAACATAAATTATCAAATATTAACAAAATTTTAGGAATAAACTTCCTCGTTTTATTTCCTGTGCTTTCGTATTTCTTCATTCATAGTGAGTGTATGACTCGAATGACAATGTCATGTTTACATATTTTGGTGAACGTTTAACAACTGAAATCAACATAATTCTCAACAAGTTATAATTTGATTCACCAAAACTCCTTACTTCATGGGTGCAAGCACTACAACGCAAAAATCACCAGAGATGGAATTCAATACGCACATCACAATGTTGAAGATAATCATTTAAGCTGCTGCACAATATTATTTCTGGACAACTGCTTATACAATCAAGGACTGAAAACACCTAGAGGAACAACTCCCACATAAGCATTTTTTATCGCTTACATGATTAAACGACAAAATCTGCGTTTATGAAGCTATCAGCATCTGAGATTTTAAAAGTTCATATTCCAAAGAGATTTTATTCGATAGATTGTCTATAACCAGTATTAACCAGATGTTCCGCAGGGCGCAGCTTTATACGACCGCAGAGGTTGAACCCTGAACGGTTGGGGCAAGTATGGACACAACATTCAAGCTGTATTTAGCTCTAAATTTGGATTGTGATTAAATAGTTGACACAGCATAGGTTTCTGACATAGCATGAATGTGGTCTAACGAACTTTAAAAAATTGTTTGCCTTTGAGCAATTCACTATGCTGTTGAATATTAATCCTCTCAAAAAAATGTTTGAAGAAATTTTCTTTTTATTTATGAAATCTGAAATGATAAAAACTCCCCCCCCCCATTTTTTTTTCACATCCCCCTTTCCCTTATTCCAACACTGATCTTAATTCAAATTTGTAATGGAGTTTGCAACAATAACTACTCATTTAAATACATCATAAAATATTAAAATGTAAAAAAAAGTGCTTGTTATCACTGAATGGTAAAGATTGTTTTGATTTATTAGTTGGTATTAAACGTGAAATTACATTGTATATTGTATAAAACAATGGTTTAAAATGATTCAATTACTATTCTGGACAAAGAAAGACAACTCCAATTTTCAAAGAATATTTCATAAAAACTGTAAAATTGAAAATTTCTTGCTATTGCGCAATATTGTGCAATTAGATATTTCTTGCTATTTTGCAATACTGTGCAATTAAAGATTTCTTGCTATTGCGCAATACTGTGCAATTGAAAATTTCTTGCTATTGCACAGTACTGTGTAATTGAAGATTTCTTGCTATTGAAGAATACTGTGCAATTGAAAATTTCTTCCTATTGCACAATACTTAATATAACAATTTTGGACCCCGAGTTGGACCAACTTGAAAAATGGGCCCATAATCAAAAATCTAAGTACATGTTTAGATTCAGCATATCAAAGAACCCCAAGAATTCAATTTTTGTTTAATCAAACTAAGTTTAATTTTGAACCCTTTGGACCTTAATGTAGACCAATTTGAAAACAGGACCAAAAATTAGGAATCTGAATACACGGTAAGATTTGGCATATCAAAGAACCCCAATAATTCATTTTTTGATGTAATCAAACAAAGTTTAATTTTGGCCCCTATTGGCCCCTAATTCGTTGGGACCAAAACTCCCAAAATCAATCCAAACCTTCCTTTTGTGGTCATAAACCTTGTGTTAAAATTTCATAGATTTCTATTAACTTATACTTAAGTTATTGTGCAAAAACCAAGAAAAATGCTTATTTGGGACCTGTTTTTGGCCCCTTATTCCTAAACTATTGTGACTTTAACTCCCAAAATCAATCCCAACCTTTCTTTTGTGGTCATTGACATTATGTTAAAATTTCATAGATTTCTTTTCACTTATACTAAAGTTATTGCGCGAAAACCAAGCAAAATGCTTATTTGGAACCTTTTTTTTACATGTATACTTCATTTTACATACATTTGTTACTTGGTATGGTTTAAGAGGGGATGCGGCTAAATGAAATCGGTCTCTTTCTTTAGTTGTATAGATTTATGTTACTGGCGAAGTAGCCAGTCCAAAGATTTATTAAATTAGGTGAGCGATACAGACTCTCAGGTCAAATATGCGCATCACTTGGCATCCGTCGTCAACGTTATAGAAGTTGAACAGTGTATTATATATTTATATTTATAATACGTTTAACAAGGTAAAGTATTTCATCATAAATTTCAAAGTTTAGAAACTTTTACACATTGAATAAAAATGTAATAATCGAAATGTATTATTTAAACTTATTTAATATTTTAAGACGTTTACAAATATTTTAATGTAATAGTATTGAAATTTTTTTTAGAAATACTTCATTCCGCAGAATAAAGGACGATAACGCAAACATATATTTAAAAGTCGGCATACTCTCAGCTCGGGACAAATTCAATATAGCGCCAAAGCAAGCGAAGATGAGGCTGAAATTTATACATTATAAAAACAAAAAGTAGAGTAATAAAGGTGCTTCAAGAACAAAAAACAAATTAACTAAGAGAAGGTTTTTTTTCAAGTGGTGCGAGTTCTGTCTCTTTGCGATACGGGTGCTCCGAGAAAGGAAGAATTTATTAAGAGAATAAGAAAATAATCCATTGATTAAATACATTTTTTGTTTGAGTGATGTAAGTTTGATAAAGTGATGCAAATTGTAATAATCAGTGAGAGTGTTTGAGTTTTGCGAATTGTCATAAATTCAAGACACAAAACCATGTCCGCCTGCTTACAAAACGTAGACGGTCAGGAATCATCTACGGAACTTTATTTGGGGTAAAATTAATAAAGCTACGCTTTTTAAAGCAATTTATGTATGAAGTTATAAAGTACATTGCATAAACACTAAGTGTTTATTATTATATAATACACCAAACGATCGTCTGCGCGTAGACAAACCGGCTAAAAAAATTGGTCTCCAGTAAAACTTTATATGTTTGAAATGTCTCAAAAAAACATCAGTACAGCACTTTATTATGTTCAGATTTACTTCAAGCTTATCATACAAGTCGTTTGTCGTTTTAATAGAACGAAAGATTGTTTAAATGACAATTCCATGCATGGTTTTCTCTTTAAATGTTTTATTTTTAGTCTGGATTTTCACCTTTTAACACAATATGTACTATAAAACTTATTCTGGGGAAGACATCAACAAAACCTCATCCTTTAGGAAGTTTAATTAAGCTTATCAAACATTTACATAATATTAATCATCATAACCGACTGTGCAATCGTCCCCGAATCATTTCCAATGTTTACATATCATTCGCTTTAAGTCATCCTTATGGTTGTAAATGTCTATTTGCATCTTACTTGATAAACAAACTGTAGTACTAGCACTGAGTTTTTAAAAATTAAGATAGTGGATTTCGTCAGAAACCGTCATTTTGAAGGACAAAGGTCAAACAATCATTACGTACATATCATACAAAAAAATATTTTCGAAACATTCCAATTTTATAAAAGAATGACAAATTCCTACATCTTAATAGCTTCCATTATATATCTATAAATAACCAATTAAAATTACTCCATGGAGACAACTGTTGCATAATATTCTGTTTGTATTCCATATTGTTATGGCATTTTTCTCCCATGATACACATTTAGCTTTACTATGATATTTACACATACGAAAATGTTTATGAATGTGTTATATATGTGTCATATTCAATCAGGTAACTCTATAAATGAATGAGCATAGAGTAACAAACGTACTACGAAAAGAACCTCTTAAAGTCGTTATTTACATATATATGAGCACTATAAGTAATACGCCAGTCTTTGATTCACAATCGTTCCACTAGAGAAATATTGCTACTGTCCATTTCACCTTATACATTGTATATATATATCATATTAACAATCACCAGTAAATGAAATTTATTCTGGAATACGCATATACATGTATAATATACACATGGAAAAAGTATTGCAACACCTTGATTTTTTAAAACTTGAAAAATCAGCCTCTTTGTTTGGATGAAATATAAAAAATATATGTATAATATTATTGAAACATAGTTTATGATAACATTGGCATTGAAACGAACAAAAAATGTTTGAAAAAAAAAATGATTTATATAACCACAATTTTAATAACAAAATGAAGTGTTTTTGTACAAAAAAATGCATTTTACAACTTTTACTGTAGTCGAACTTTACAATGTCAGACATTTCAAAATTAATGTTCAAATGACTGTTCACATCATGGTTGTTCGTTATACGCCAAAGAATTAGTACTTTGTGCGCAGCCTCCATTCAAACAGATAACCGCATCTTAACGTCTTCTGATACCTGCCATAAATCGACTAATTTGTTGCTAAGGTAGCAGCAACCATTTCTGATGAAGGGCATTGTTTATTTCATGATGTGTTTGAACTGGGGTGTCCTTTCGCGCACTTTCCGCCCAATAGTGTCCCAAATATGCTCGATATGGTTCAAATCCGGGCTACGATCGGGCAAAGGAAGATGAACCGAATTCCATTTGAACATTGGATCTTCCTCCACGATGCTAATTTCCAACTTTGGCGAGCTCTGCACTACGTGTGATACGGAAAACTGGGTGTCTGTTTGTTAGCAAAGGTCTCCGAAATGGTCTTGTCGCACGATAACCAGAAGCGATGAGTCGATCTCGAACAGTTCTTGTTAAAAGGCTCCTGTATGGCCACCACTCTCTTTTTAGGATTGTCTTGTATGCAATGGGTTTCCTTCTGACCAACCTTCATTATGCTTGATTTTCCCTAGCAAATGGTATAGGGGGTCTTCATTATCTTGGAAGGTCTTTAACAGCGTTTATTGCCTGATTTTTATTCTCAAAACGACTTATAGTGGAATGGTGATGACCAACAATACGTGCAGTTGTTACAGCGACATCCCTGCTTCTTTTATGCTGATAATCTGCCATCTTGCTGCAGTTAAGAGTTGTCAAGGACCCATTACATGGTGTCAATCACATAACTTTAAAAATTGATTATTTAAAGTGTTGAAAACAATGAAGATGAAAACATCTGTTTTGCTGTTTACGGGTACAGTAGCTGCATGTGCAGATAAAAACTTATCGAGTCGATATCTATTGATTAAACTCATGTGATACTTAAATAATGTTTAACTAGTTCTATTTTATCAAATTATATCACAAAAAAATAAAGAGTGTTTTTTTAATTTCAATTTCAATTTGGTGTTGCAATACTTTTTTCCATGTGTATAGTTCATATTATACAAAATATAAATTATCAAATATTAACAAAATTTTAGGAATCAACTTCCTCGTTTTATTTCCTGTACTTTCGTATTTCTTCATTCATAATGAGTGTTTGCCTCGAATGACAATGTCGTGTTTACATATGTTGGTGAACAACTGAAATCAACATAATTCTCAATAAGTTATAATTTGAATTACCGAAATTCCTTACTTCATTGGTGCTAGCACTACAACGCAAAAATCATCAGAGATGGAATTCAATACGCACATCACAATGTTAAAGATAATCATTTAAGCTGCTGCACAATATTATTTCTGGACAGCTGCTTATACAATCAAGGACTGAAAACACCTAGCGGAACAACTCCCACATAAGCATGTTTTATCGCTTACATTATTTTAAAAAGCCAAAATCTGCGTTTATGAAGCTATCAGCATCTTAATTTTTAAAAGTTCATATTTCAAAGAGATTTTATTCGATAGATTGTCAATAACCAGTATTAAAAATGGGGTTATTTCATACCTATATATACAGATAGATAACGGTCTCAGCAAAGGGTTATTTTCTCAGGTATTGGTGTTTTCTGTGGAAAAAGAGATTTTTTCAAAGACAAATTTAAGACGTACATAACACTACATGTATACGTCATATTACAAATATTTCCCGCTTTGTATGGCTTTAGAGGGGATGCGGCTGTATCTTCCTTTAATGATATAGATTTAGGTTACTGGCGATGTAGCCAGTCTAAAGATTTATTAAATTAGGTGAGCGATACAGACTCTAAGGTCAAATATGCGCATCACTTGGCATCCGTCGTCAAAGTGATTTAAGTTGAACAGTGTATTATATATTTATATTTAAAATACTTTTAACAAGGTAAAGTATTTCATTATAAATTTCACAAAGACCAGAAACTTTCACACATTTGATAAAATGTAATATTTTAAATGTATCATTTTGACTTATTTGATATTTTAAGACTTTCACAAATATTTTGATGTAATAGTATTGAAAAAAGATTAGAAAAACTTCATTCCGCAGAATCAAGGACGATAACGCAAAAATTGATTTCAACGAGCGCCAAGGCAGGCGAAGATGTAACTGAAATTGGTAAATAATTAAAAAATAGAAGAGTGATACGGGTGCTTCACAAACGGAAAAAAATACTTAGAGAAGATTTTTTTCGAGTGGTGCGAGTTCTGGCTCTTTATGACAAGAATGCCCCGAGAAAGGAAAAAATTATTATGAAACAAAGAATTTTTTTTTTTTTGAGTGGTGTGAGTTTGATAAAGTGCAAATTGTAATTATCAGTGATAGTGTTTGAGGCGGACGAGTTGTCATAAATTCAAGATATAAAACCATGTCCGCCTGCTTACAAAGGAATCTTTTACGGAACTTTAAATGGGATTGAATTAATAAATCTACGCTTATATTAAAGCAATTACTATATGAAGTTATTAAGTTTATAACATACACTAACGATTTATCATTGTACAATAGTTCAAACGATTTTCGGCTCGGTGGCTAAACATTTTTTTTTTCATATTTAATAGTGTAGATAGATGTATTTGTTGGAAATATCTATCAAAAACATCAGTGCAACAGTTTATTATGTTTAGCTTAACTTAGGATTATCATACAGAAGTCGTTTATCGTTTTAATAGAACGAAATATGGTTTAAATGACAATTGCGTGCATGGTTTTCTCCTTAAAGGTTTTATATTTAGTCTGGATTTTCACCTTTTGACAACATTTGTACTATAAAACTTATTCTGGGGAATATAGCAACAAAATTTCATCCTTGAGGAAGTTTGATTAAGCTTATCAAACATTTATATAATATTCATCATCATAACCGATTATGTTATTGCCATCGGATCATATCCAGTGTTAACATATCGCTCGTTTTATGTCATCCTTACGGAAATAAATGTCTATTTGCATCTTATGTGATTTACACGTTACATTACTAGCACTGTGTTTTTAAAGATTAAGACAGTGCATGTTGTCAGAAACCGTCATTTTGAAGGACAGACAAGCTGAAACTAGATGACAAACAAACTCATCATAGATTCCAGGACTAAATTTTATATATACGCCAGACGCGCGTTTCGTCTACAAAAGGCTCATCAGTGACGCTCGAATCCAAATGACCATGATTCTAGTGTAAACTTGAAAAACTTAATCCCCATAATATTCTATCATCTATATCTCAATTATTTTAATACCAAACAACAGGACAATAATGTATTTCTCATGTAATCTCCATAAATATTATTTTCTGAAGGCTGATAAAAATCAAACTGCAAACGCCTAGCGGAATTTAAAAAATATTGCTTTACTTTCTATATTGAGACTTTATATAATCAAAAGACGAAGTGGGGTATACGATAAAATCAACAGCTTGAGGAAGTTGAATATCAATTTTTAAGCCTCAAAGCTCACAGTAATCATCTTGAACAGACTGTGAGTATCTTGTATTTCCAAAATCATTGTCTCTGGTATATCTCATTCAAAACCCCTTATTTGGATATCAGTTTATAAGTTGTGGATATCTATAAGATGATGTCTGAACATTAGAACTGTTCACCCTCCGTTTGTTTAGTACTGTTCACCCGTCGTTTGCTATCGTACTGGTATGTTTTAATTTGGCAATGGTACGCGTGGTTTTCTCTTTAAGTGGCTTGTATTTAGGTCCGAGTTTGACCTATTGACATACTTTTTACTGTTACAAGTTTTCAGGGAAAACGCAGCAACAAAACCTTATCCTTGACGAAGTTTAATTAAGCTTATCAAACTGTTACATAATGTTAATCATCATAACCAATTGTGTAATCGTCATCGGATCATATCCAGTGTTTACATATCGTTCGTTTTATGTCATCCTTACGGTTATAAATGTCTATTAGCATCTGACTTGATATCATCTTATTCTCTAGCACTTTGGTATTTCAGGTATCACAGACGATTATGTAATTGCCATCGGATCATTTCCAAGGTCTATATTATGTTGGTTTTATAGCAACCTTTGGGTCATAACTGTCTATTTTGTCTTGCTTGATAATCACGAATGCGTGTAGTGCTACCTCTGTACATGAAGCTTTCCAAAGAATACAGATCAGAACGTCAGTACAAAATACTTATTTTTTGAAGAACAAACAACTTCATAGCACAAAAACTTGAAAACACAATCATAAAAAGTTATATACCCCTCTATACATATAGAGATCCATTATGGTATACTGCTGTCAAACCAGATAGATTCGTACAGTGTTTTGTAGACTTGTTTTACTTTGCGTCTTTTTTTTCGTTTTTTACTTGATTAATAGTTCGCTCTTTCGACTTTTGAGTTTTCATTTTTTTGTATCTTCCGCCTCTTTTTCACGAGGTTTTAAAGATGAAATGTAAGTCAATGTTTTATATGTTGCGAAATAACTCGTATATTATCGGAAGCTTTACCTTAAATTTTACACTATTTGAGATTTTGTAAAGAATTCAAAGAAAATTGGACTTTAAATATTCTCATTTTCGGCAATAATTTGTTTATATGTAGTTCACTAACTCGAATATTATATTAAAACAGAATTCATATTGATATTACATTTGTTTGGGAGTAAACTTTCTTGGTATTTTGCAATTCTGTTTTTCTGCAATTGAGGTTTTTGTCGAAACTTAAACTTTGAAGGTCTACGATTTATCCATAGGTATGTGGTTATTTAACTTGAACAATGTTTAGATGTACAACAGTGCGTACTGCGCCACGTGTATGACTTGCTTAATTGTACAAGGTCATTGCCATAATTAAATAAATAAAAACATTAATAAGTAAAACCACAGAAACTAATAGGACAAGTTAAAATAACTAATTGTACATTTATCATACTGTTATTAGAAACAAATATTGGTAATAAAGTTGGTACTTTGACAGGTTTACATCTCAAGGAATACTCATAACCAACGAAGGAACGAAATAAACGTTTCTAATTGGTTTTCCTTCCTTTTTATGCAAGTCCAAAGTGCAAACAAGAATAACGACCATGTAATGCAAACATTTCATAGTAATTACAAGCAAATATTTCTCTGAATGATATTTGTCTTACTTCTAGTAGACACAGGATTAATAAATCATGTTAATGGATGTTTCACCTGCATTTTCTTTTTGTAGCTGTCTTCCGGTAACAACTGATAGAATCGGAAACAACATATACTAGTGACGTTTGGTCTCGACAGATGCATCCCGTATTGAAGAACTATTAGTACACTGGCGTATTATTCTCTAGAATTACTGTCATTTGATGGTAAATGGACTCGGCGTTGTTATATGCTCGAGACAGAACTGTACATGTTATAAGAAAATTATAATTTTGGCAAACGAGATAACATTGTATATGCAATTAAAGATCGAAGACATTCTGATGCTTGCATGAAGGCTGTTAGTGCCAGTCTGTCTCAAAGTTAGACAGGGAGGTAATATATCAAAACTAATTTACTTCCATTGTTAATGTTTCATGCAACAAGCTTTTTTGGGCCCTTTTAAAGCAATCGTTTTAATTGTTATCAAAGGTACCAGGATTATAATTTAATACGCCAAACGCGCGTTGTGTCTACATAAGACTCATCAGTGACGCTCAGATCAAAATAGTTATAAAGCCAAACAAGTACAAAGTTGAAGAGATTAAACGTCTCAAAGTTTACATTGTAATAACTGTAGAGCTGTACCTCTTATGGTCCTATACCTATACGATCTTTCGTAGCATAAAAGGCATATAAAAAAGCAGAATAAGACTCTATACAATAAGAGCAGTGCATTATTAACTTGTATAGTGTCAGTTTTGCAATTACATAAATCAATCACTCAGTGATAATGTTATGTAACTCTTCTGAATCTGTTTTCCAGGATAACATTTCAACAGTTTTATGTAAAAATATTTTGGAAACATCTGTTGCTGCACAAAACTTTAGATACAATAAACTTAAAGGTTCTGCCAACAATAATCTTTCGACGTTATAAAGTCAAAATCTATACAACGTAGACATTGCATAATAATTAACATTATAAATATTACGATCAGACTTGCGTCATTGCTTTATTTCGAATTATGCATATTAACGTCATATCCATTATAAATGTATATTGTTCACGATGGATCTTTTTCATTATAACTCGATTTTGAGAGTCATTGGGTCAACTGGAAAGTCTTAAAAATTGATGGTTGTTGAAAAAGGTTTTCAGTTTACAATACATAAATCTTTGCATAAGACGTTCACAGGTATTCTGTAGCAGGAAAATTAGATTCAATACAACTACAATTGTTCATGTTTTGAAATTGACATACATATGATAGTAGGAAAACATTTATCTAAAAGGGGGCACGTCTCTGTTTGTAGTTTTTGATTAATTACTGTAATGAATGTGTACATGTATCATTAATTGGTAACGAACCATTTCACACGTGATCCCAGCATCAACTACCTGCCAATCTCCTGTCAGCTTATCTGTTTTATCATGTTACATAACAACACGGTATAGTAACTGGTATTGAAGCGTATGTACAATTTTTGTATAATGATCACATCCAAATACTCTTAGAAAAAACAGTAGAATTGTATGAAAAATAGTGAATTTTAATTACAACGCAAACTGTTTGCAATTGAAAAAGAGAAACAGAAAATAAACTCATCATTGATACCAAGATTAAAAATGGGTCCACAAGACGCTTGTTTCGTCTTCAAAAGACTCATCAATGACGCCCATAACGTCGTTTTAAAATCTAAGACTATGTATTGAGTAATTTCATTTTTTCGCATCTCAAAATAAAAAAAAATCTCAATCGGAGGAATTTCATTGTTTGGGACTTCTTGGACGACATCTTGGTGCAGGTTTTTTAAGAAAGAAAAAAATACACAGAATGCATTAGATTTTGAAACGGTGAAAATATGTACAGAACAACAATCCAAACTGATTTGAGAACGTGCGAAAAATCACGTCCACAATTATCATTTGAATTAGAAAGGAAAGAGATACGTTTTCATTTCAAAAAGATGTTTCTTTGTGCATTTGTTACCTTGCAAGATAAAGGAAATCGAGGAGTTAGAATGAGATGGCAGACAGCGATATCATAACGTAATTTATATTACAATTAGTCGAATACGCCTATAATTAACTTACTTTAAAATATTTGTGCTTTATTTCTACAAGCTACATTTGACTTTGCACGTATTCTAAAGTACTTTAAATGCACAATTTAATGTTTTGTGCAAAATGTGATTGCAATGTTTCAGAATAGTGAACGGCAAAGTGCCCTCTTTCTTCACAGCATTATCAATTATCATTCAATCAATGTGAAAAGTAGGAAAATAATTAATACATCATTGTTACATAAAGAAAAACTCCATATGCAATTTTTCGATTTTCAAAATCATTATTTTTTCAAAATGTGCATCTGGTGCAGTACAATTGAGACATAGAATGTTATTTCAAATCAAAACAATAATCTGCATAAGCCGGAAATCTACATACTAGTGTACATAGAAATCGTTTTAAGTTTCCACAGACTTTTATAATATAATTTTGTATGTGAAATTGAAATAGATAATTGTAAATTGATGATCTAAATATGCAGGCATTGATTAGTCTTACTTCGATCAGTAAAGCAAATAACAAGTGTGATGAACAAGTTGAAGAACATAAATCATCGGTATTTAATCTATCTATTCTCCAAAAATGAAATGGCATGGTTCGTATTATATAAACATTAGCTATCTATCACCTCTTACTACGTCTTCATTAAATAAAAAGTGAGTGGGCCATTGTAATGCATTAGAAATAAGAAAATGTGTTATGAGTGCCAATGAGACGACCCGCCACCCAAATCAAAATGTATAAAACGTAATCTATTATATAAGTCAAAGTACAGTCTTCAACACGAAGCTCAGATCAAATGCTTATTGAATGGTTAATTTAAAATAATCGAACACTGTTCGATACTGAACGATATCATTGAACGATTGAAACTGGTATATATAATAAGCGATGAATTGAACAGGAACTACAATAGATCACCAGCATCAAATACTCCGAATGACAAAACATTAAGCAATGACACAAGGCAACCATTGACCATTGACCATGCTGATTCCTCATTTCAGTGTACATGGGTATATGTTGAGTTTTTGAAATCACCAATCCTCTTCCACTTATCTAGATAACCAGATTAAACAAAAAGATACGGTTAAATAAAGATGATGAAGAGTGGCTGCCGGCGGCAAATTGATAAACATATTCAGGACGAGTATATGTATTAAACTAGACCGACACACCGAGCCAGATTTTTAACGCGTTAGTTCACAAGGTAATAGTCTGCATGCAGACAAGTCACCCTTACCCGGACACATTATTCTGACTCCGAGCCGACCAGTCTTTGCACTATCTCCTTAATGTCGCACGGTAAGCGGAGAAGCAGCAAGTACTTATTCTAAAGACCTTGGTTTGATCCGGCTGGGTTCAAACCCACCACCTCCCGCATACGAGGCGACCACCGAAACGGGTTTTAATAAAGAACATTTAATTAAAACAATTAAAAATTTCAACAAAAGCACTTAACTCCAATAGAAGCTTTCATGGTGGTACATGTAACTGGTGAAGTTTATTTTTTGCATTTGTTGTTAAAAAAGATTCCATTAACTTTCAAGTTGCATTTAAATTTGATAATTTAAATGTTGTACGGAAATGTTGTACTGAATTTTCTTTCGATACTCAGACTTTTATTTTTCTTTACATATGACATAATAGTTTTGAGTCTTAGGAATTGCGAATTATTAATTATTTCAACCACATGTTTGTGTTTCAAATCATATATATCTCTTCAGTATACTTAAGACAAGAAAATGATGTAATATGATAATGTGATAGCACGAATATTCCTGAAGGGGTATAACATGAATATTCATAGATGTTGACCAATGTACTTATTATTAATTTACGAGCTGGTGATTATAAATATAATAAGGTAACATTTGATCACAATGCTTTTGTGTAAACAATATTTTATTGTGAACAATACAAGTATAATTATAAACACATTCACAATCAGGATTCAGAAACGCTTTGTAAGATAAGCGAAATCAAGAATTGACTACGGTATAGAAATATGATCATACATGTACTCTTGTTTTCGTCAATTGCTTAAGTACGATATCAGTTTGGCTTTGTGGAATGTATAAATACGCAGACATGTTCGGTCAAAACAGATGACTCGTGTATGGGGAGTGCACACTCTGCACGTTAAAGAATCATTGCAACAACTAATTTGGGTCCTATCAAATGTACCTGCAGTTTCCAATAGCCAGGCAAATTTTCGCCCTTCTATAAGTCTATTTACTATTCGAATGTAAATGCGTTAAGCAATCAAAATTAATAATAAATCGAGTAATAATGTTTATACTACATTGCTTTAAATGTTCAGGTCGTCATATTCAGGCGTTATACCGTAAAATATGTTACCTATTATGTCTGTTTAGTTCACGCATCGTTATAAATATAATGGAATTTGATGCGACTGTCATACAAGTGAGACGTTTTGTGCTATAAAACCAGGTTCAATATACCATTTTCTACATTTGAGAATGCTTGTACCAAGTCAGGAATACGACAGTTGTTGTCCTTTCGTTTGATGTGTTTTATCGTTTGATTTTGCCATTTGATTAGGGATTTTCCGTTTTGAATTTCCTCGGAGTTCAGTATTTTTGTTATTTTATTTTTTATATGACAAACTAACTTTGGTTGATATGCACTTCAAGTTGCCAAACGATCAAATATATTGCACGAGCTAGAGATCTTTTAATTGTATTGCAAAACTTTAAAATGCAATGCATGAGTTTCAAGGCGTTTTTGACAATGATGCAAACTTTAGTAACGTCTTTGACATATTTTAAGGTTGCTATGCAACAAAGTGTGATACATATGAAATATATATTTCTTTAAATTTAGTTAAACAAAAGATAGACGTGTTATACTATATGCAACACGTGTTGGGTGATATTTAGAAGAGTATATTTTGATGGCAAGCGCTGTTTTCTGCTCTTTTTATGTATTATTTTCTTTGTTGATTGTGAAAATTCATAACAGAAAATAATAGTTCAAATTAACAAAAAAAACTGCACTAAGAGAAAAATCAAAGGGTACCGTTAAGTAGCGGATCAAAAGCGACCAAGCTGATATTAAGAGAAGCAAGGACGATTAATTGATGGAAAAACGATTATATTTAGACCAATTAGCTAGATGTTGAATAGATCGAAGTAAACTAAAAAAAAACATGTATAGAACAGTGTGCCTTATAGCGAACAAACTTCGAGATCGTGGTATAGCTTCCACAAATACAAACTTATAGATGACAAAGTAGAAGCGAAATACATTTATTATTAGCAAGATAGTATAAAAAAGCGAAATAATATATATACTTAAAGAAAGAATAAAACAGGCGAAAACTAGCTAAGGACAGTATATCATAGATAAAGAGAACAGTGAGTCCAGTTTAGACAAAGTTGCATAGGAGTAAAAACATCGAAGCTGCAAGAACTTCAAACAACACGAAAGCCGTTGTTATTCCATAGTGAACATCTCTTATTTAGTACCAACAAGAAAGAAACAGTATGATGGTATAGGCCATGCATGGTGGTACAGAAATCTTAAATGAACAATAGAACAACAACAAAAAATCATGTCGAACCATTGACATTAAAATTAAAAACTAATGATGTATATGTAGTGAAACGAAAGGTATATAACACATAGTATTTGGTAGTAGACTATATGTATTTGACATATGATGTAGTAACTGTGAGCGTGACTTTGAATCAAATCATAGGTAAATATAGCAATTTGGTGTACACAAAAATAACAACGATATTATATCCATGTGTACAACACATTGTTATGGAGTAACCTTTAACAGATGTGTTAGAAATGCGATCCAAATTTGGAAAGTCTAACAATATAACATGACTTTTTTTTATTAGCACAAACGATAAGGGCATACGTAATATAGTCAAAATCTATAAGGTCAACTTTACCTTTAGAGGTTGTAATCTTAAATCTTTGATGAATAGAAGGAAGATGAAGGGACAGTCATATTTATAGGTATATATAGTTGGTATCCCACTCATTTGTTCTAAACCGTATAATATTATACTTACATCTAATGTCAGTTTGCCGTCAGGACAATCCTTCATGAAACCTTTGTACCTGATAAAAATAATAAGTTTATATTATATACATATCATCTTTTAAAAACATCTATAATTAAAACATCTTTCACTTTCCCTTTATTTGTTGTCATTTTTGTTTCTTTCATTCTTTTAAAATCCTTGTTATTTTTTCATTGATTTTGACTTAAAACAATGTCTAACTTTGAATTCTTAGTCTAGTATATGAAAAGTCTAGAAAGAATAATTTCAATTACTTATATCTTGAAAACAAGGACACGGTCCATCAATTTTTTCTGTCTTTTGGTTTGAAAACATTATGATCCACAGTATAAATATATGTGTGTATTGATAGCTTTTCAGTGATGGTGTAATGATTTTTTATGATAATTCTCCATATAATGTGGACTATACTTAAATTTTTCTGAATGAGTCTGTTTGAAATTTTTAGGTTGTCCATCTGAATTATTTGCCCTATTCAAATGCATTATTTTTTATTGAAATATTCTGCAAGTATCCTAAATGAGCACTGTCTTTATATTTATAAAGGTTATGTATCTTACAGTGGGATTGACAGGTAAATTGTGACAGTATTTGATCGATCGTTTGTCTGTTGTTGGTCTACAGATGAACGTTGTGTTATCCATTTTCGCTCAAGCTGGAAAGTAGGGCGTCTTGATATAACAGAAAGATGTGTTATGTTTTGCTAAACGTTTCGAACAAGAATGTTGTTTGTTTTGTTAAATGTGCCCCTTGAGCTTATTGTTGAAGGCGTATTTGTTCAACATCTTCGTATGTTGGTCTCTGGTGGATAGTTATGATCTCTTGGCAATAATTCCACAGCTCTTTACCATTTCCTAGGTTGATTTGACTTGGTTTGACTTGAGTAAACAAATATGGTAGCACTTGGGATTTGATTATCATGAATAAATGCTACAGTACGACGTATTTCTCATCAATAATTGATAATACAATAAATAGTTCGAATAATTGTTTGCTTGATTGACTGGTCGAAGGCCCTTCGACAACACTTCAATCCCTACCATGGAAACATATAATACATAAACGTACCATTGTTGAATTTCCTCTTCTGAGACTGAAAAAGAAAAGGAGATGTTAAATTAAGGTATACGGTGTTAAGAGTGCAGATATAGATGTACTTTATGCTCATTATATTGTTCAAAATGACTGGCTTGCTTTGTAGACTATCAAACATTAGGCGGGTAATCCCAATTTCATTTTCTAGGAAGATTTATTATAAACTTCGCAATCATGACAATGAAATCTGAAAATAATAAACTCTTTTGGCAATGCAGCAATTTCATTGCTGATAGAATTTTTGTGGTTTTTTAATCATACAGCCAAAAACATAATCTAAGAGAACTTTTCATGGATATTCACAGCCATTAATAATTTGTAACTACCTGCTTTTGAATACCTTTGTTTTTGTAACAAACTACAAACTGTATTAATTCACGTATTGTTTTTCATGTGTCTAGCTATTCGTAATTCGTTTTGTGTTGTTTTCACCAATAATATTGTGGAAGTTTTCCAAGATACAATTAACTGCTACGTGATTGTGTCTTTCATTTCTGTTAGAAATTCTTGGCTAAATTATAACTCATGGTTTCAAATATTGCACCGTCATGTAATTGTGAAATCAAAGATGCGAACATTGATTTTAAATCTTTTGATGTACGAGCTAGTCATATATGAATTTATTTAAAAGAAGAAATTAAGCACAAAAATATTCCGTAGAACGTAATCTTGGAAAATCAAGACAACTTAAACGTGGGTGGTGCAGCCTGAATTTTTAATGTCATTTACAGTACAAAGAAGCTATCTGCACTTTTATGGCATTTTTACAACTCCGTTCCGAATATACTCTCCAATTCCTCATAGTACAATAATTAACATTTTGGCTTATAAATGTTTGAAAATGAGCATAATTGGATGTATTGACAACCGATATAAAGAGCATGCTGGTACGAAACAGACTTTTTGGAAGGGAGAATAAGTTTAAGGCCCTATATGACAGTTATATTAACTACAAAAATGTATATCTTTCGATTACAATTTTATCACACCAAAACAGACTTTTTATTTATTCTTTCGCATCATGTTTAACACTTTTATATTTTGAAAGACAAAAATACCTACTACAATGGTACTAGTTTGATTGAATCTTGAATAGCAGGAGCTTAAAATGTATGAAGTAACTATAATTATTGCTAGCCGTGGCTCTAGCCTAGTTGGTCGAGCGCGTCGGGCATAGTGCCAGGTGATTGTGTGCCTCGATATATCAGTAGCAAGAGTTCGAATCCCAGCCATGCAGGGAAGAACAAAAAAACTTTTGCAAATTTACAGATCTGACATTGTTGAGCTGATATTTAGACGAATCATATATATAGAATGTGTTTTCAGCTTAAATGAAATGGATAAAATCTAACTGTTTTGAAAGCATGCATACGCCCAATCAGTTGAAATTGAAAAAGATATAGTATACTACCGGCTTAACTACTTTTTCTAAAATGTATAGTTAATTAACAATATTACCGAAATAGTTTTATTCATCTGACCAATCTCTTACAGATAATTGCTGCCAGATTGTTAATTGGTGTAAGTAAGGTGTGGGAGGCTCATCTAGATCTGTCCAACAGTATTCCAGTTTTATATTTTCTATTGAATATATGTATGCACACGATAATTTTTCGAATGACTTTTTTTAAGTGTTTATAATGCGAAAATTCTCTATTAGTATTGCAAAATTTTGATAGTGAAAAACTATGCCTAGACTTTTTTTTTTTTTGTTTATTGGTCAGGCTGTTGTCTCCCCATTTCCTTTCTCAATGTTATTGTAAGTTGTCTAGGTTAAGGAGTTTGTTCTGTTACATATACACAAATCAAGTTTCGCAACCTCACGATGATATTTTTACATCGTATACTAATAGATATACGCACAAAAACGTGTTTCAAACAAAGAAGAAAATGCTATTGATGTCCCTTTCTCCTCGTAATCTTTGTATTAGAAAACAGGCAATGAGAACTTTTTCAATAATACATTCACAAACTGACATAAAAATAACAGAAGCAGCAGATACTCAAGTGGGACGTCTGCCTAATAAAAATAAAGCGCCAATCGACCTTTTTGTTATTGACATAAGCAAATTAATTAAACATCGACACAATTAAACAAGTGAACAAACAATACATTCGAAAAACCCTTAACCTTTCTCTCCGCAAACGATTCAGTTTGAATAAAAGTTAATGTCCGCGAGTGGACAATTATACTTTGCAACCAATTAAGCAATGGTTTATTTTAGCGTGCTGACATTGTCAATGCTGCCAAACGAAGAAAGCAAAGGCTAAAGTCTGTGAAAGGAACTAACACAAAGTAAAACATAATAAATAAGGATATTGATTTATTGGTTACTGGCTGCTTAAGGTCCAATGGCAAACGTTAAGTGCACATTCAGGACGAGAATACATAAACGATACAAACAACCAATAGGTCTAGTAATAGAGGCACGGTAATTTAGACTGCCACTGGAAAATGAGGGTATGTTTGATAGGGACACAACATTTTCCATGAAACAGGCCATCTACAGACATCTGAGAATTGTTACGATGGTTTTTACATTTAACATGCAGAGCGCGTGGTACTCTTTCTACACGAGGCACCGGATTTAACGTCCCATTCTGAAAGGATGTGCCTGTGTACTCGTACATCCCTCACTGCCAAATAGACGACTCGCTTTATTTGTAAGGGGGATTTCTGCCGATCGGAATAAGACCTATAGTGTATTCTCTACCCCCCTTTAATTTGGGGGAATGTAAATAAGGGATGAACGTGCAGTTTCTTATGACAAGCAAGAGTTGAGACTTTGGACGGTATATTGATCAGGGAGTTAATTATGATTCGTGTATTGAAAATTAATGAAAACAAATGTACGAGTAAAACATTGAAATTTTTCATCAATGAGCTGAAAAATTAGATGTCATCCTGAACGATTGTCAAATAAAGTTGAAACGTCCGAAATAAATGGCGCAATGAAACTATAAAGACATACGTATTAATGAAATGCATCCGAGAAGCTTGTGTATGGTACACAAAGGTTGGAATCAAATACATTTAACATAATGCGTTTGTTGTAGTAATAATGTATACCACATTGTGTAGGGAGTAATTATGTGTAATGCATGCCAAACTCTCATCATTACCAGGTGTCTGTAGAATGCTTTATTACCTGAAATTTGTTTGTATATCCTTATCTTAATTATTGACCAAGATACATATAATAATATTATAAGGATAGATACTTGCATATTTGCACATGTGAAACATCAAGTCCTCTATAAATGTACATGTCAGAGGCGGATTTTTTTTTTTGGGGGGGGGGGAGGGGAAGGATAAGGCTCTAAACACGACTAGTGTAAAACCATTCAAACTATGTTAAACGAAGTACTTGTAAATATTAAGAAAGAAAACAACACAAACACGGTACGGACGATGTACATTTGAAAGTTGTTAAAATATTGTCACCATTCATAAAATGTTACTAAAATGTACAACTTTCAGTATTGGTCAAACAGGACGTTTATGGTGTTAAAAAGAATATTATTTTATGACAAAGTTACATAAATAATACCTGTGGGTATGCGCATCAATGAGACAGACACACAACGACAAATAAAAAGAACTGTTTGATAATAAAGAATAAAAAGCTCGCATGGAAGATAAATTCGATAGTTTCCAATATTTTACTATGCTCCTATCATGCCTATTGTTAAATTATAATTCATATCACATATCTATAGAATGTAATGGTAATCATAGAATATACATGCATCTATATTTTATTTACATGGTTTTTTAATCTCTATCAGTCTATTGTGCTCTTTCCAATAAATATTGAATTGAATTTATTCCTATTAATGTAACATATATTTGGAATTTTTGTTTCTAAAACAGATAATTGGCACTTAAATGAATGTTATGATTTAAACGTACGATTACACTCAAAATTTCCATAGAAAGTCGAAGAGAGAGAATGGAATGTGCAAGTGGATATGTTAAAAAAGTAAGTTAACATGTCTTAACATAACACGTGAAGTTTTTAAGAAGTTAGAGTCTTAACTGGCAACACGTTGAAAACAATAATAGTTAAGTTTCAGTCCTAATTCGATATTTAAGGGTCAGTAAATTCCATATAGAGCGAAAACAAGCGACAAAATATAAGCTACTACAATGCTTTCTGCACATTGGTATCGTGAAATATCAGCCGGAAGTCACAATGTATCGAGCGGCTGACATTTTACGATATATATATACCCAAAAAGAAAACCGATAATCTGTTAATGCTACAAATTCTGGTAATAATTTCGCCTCCCTTAAACGTTTTTAATGGTTTTCGTTCCACAAGACGTAAGGCCGACAAGTTATGCCCTTGTATTTTGATGTTGGAATGAGTTTTGCGCAAGTAAAAGTGATTGCGAAATGTGAAATAGGCGCAAGGAAAAATTACCAATTTCCGTATGTGATGCAAAATATTTTTTGACATTCTTTTGATTATTGCCAAAAAATTTAAACATGGTAAATATAAAACTTTCATCATAAATTATCGGCATTACCGGCATCCCTTCCTCAAAGAGAGACAACTCTTCCAAAGTCAACACAAACGATTAATTATTTGGAATCACAGAAATTTTCGAATGAAGCACTCAAATTACTACAAAACATATCTCTCTACTATACCGGCTTAAAACAAAACTATTTAAAGGCTAATAAGCAAAATAATAATCTGAAATGATTTGATTCTAGTAAAATTGGGTAATTGGATATAAAATTCTGGTAGAATCCGTTTATCATTGAAATATTTATCTAGCTAACAATGTGATAATTAAATAATAGAATATGTGGATAAGATGTTATAAATCATAATGGAGCACGCTTCTGCAACTTTATGTTGTGGTTATCATAAACCTAATATTGATTGCTTAATGTGGAAGGCTCCCTTGGTGATATCAAGGCACTCAATAAATCGATCGATATTATCCTTGTAAAGACAAATGCAATTTACTAGAATAAATTTGAAACGATAAAAAGCTATGTATTCAAACTTGAAAAAGATCATTGTGTTTGTATATAATCACTTGAATTATAGAGGGGCACTTGAGGGTTGACTTGAAATGCCCCTTAATGAATGCACATGCAGTGTAAAAATATAACTAAATATACAAAATATATATTTATAGTTATGTATTCAATGCTATTAATATCCGTTGTAGTGAGAAGCGATATCATTGAGTTATTTTAGAGCTAAACATTGTGTACACAAATTATAAACACATTTAATGAATTAGTTTATAATTTAATAATCAGATATACTCACAATATGTTTTCTTTTTTAAATCGCTGACTTCTTCTGGTTTTAATTTACTATTCTTTTTTCCCATTTCTAAATTCCCAGAAATACATTATTCACTCTCCCATTCTTAATATTTGTGGTAAGCATCCATGTATGAACCAAAAATACCGCATCTGACACGCTCATCAAACGCTACAAATGCAAGGTCAAATAATAACGGTTACATCAGAGGTATTCCGAATGTTGTGTTGATGCTGATTAGCTTATCTTTCATAGAGAAATGGCGCCAATTGTAATTCATTTAAAACATGCATGTAGAAAACAATAACGTTAATATAATCATCATCCCTAGCCATGGTTTTGCAAATTTCTTTGGTTTGGTAATTAGGTGCATTGGAAATCGATTTCCTCTTATTTAGGATATATGCATTGAATGTTAAGATAATTCTCTGAAAAACAGGAACACAATATAAAAACATTCTGTACAAGCAGTCTGATGGGTAATTAAAATCTATTTATGATAAAAACCATGTTTACAATATCAAGTATGGATGGATAGCCGATCATTACACATGAAACAAGAAGAACAATTATAGTTTCAACCTAAGCTTTATTTAAGATTTGTTATTAATCTATTTTCTATCTCAGAAAGTATTAATTGATTGAGAACATCGAAACATGCAATGAATAAAAACATCTTGGGGACATCAAAAGTTCAATGTAGGATAAATAAAAAAACTTAATTCACATAGTTTTTCATTGGCCATTGTTTCTGTTAGCGCTTTCACCGCATCTCATGCGGTTCATCAGACAGAATATATAATGCATATCTTTATTTTTAGATTTAGATTAATTTTGTATACAAATTGTTATGTGCATGTCATTTTTATGGTGTTGTTATATAAAATATCTTGAATGGCACAGTTGTCAATACAAGATTGGGAAGACACAGCATTTCATGACTATTTATACTCGGGGAAACCCTTATTTGAGGACTATAACTCACATAAAGTCCATTCAAGGTTTCAGTCTTCCTTGCATATTGTTTTTAGATCTTGTATTTTTATGTTTTTTGTCCTGTTTATAGTTTCTGTCTCTCTGTTATACTTTTCAAATTAATGACAGAAACGCTATAATTCAAGACTATGCATCGTTTTGATATAATTAGAAAGTTAATAGATCCCGACATTCATCATATAAGAGACTTCAGAATGAAAACTTTTGAGAAACTTTTTACATTGTTTGTTGTACCAGTGCTGTACTATATAGCTTTTCGATCTGGGGATACAAAGACTTTGCATGCTTGAATCAAATTCAGAACAAAGCGATCCGATTTTTTTTGGCGTTCACAAATTTGCACCGAAATTGACAAAACACGGTGAAGTTGATTGGGTGAATGCAAATGATTGACGATGATGCAACATTATTATTTTATGTTTCTTTAATCACTCTGTAAGGTTTATGTCATGTTGTAATTAATGTTATGCTCTTAATGGGCCCTTTAATTTGGAAAATAATAATATTGTATTGTATTGTATAAGGTATTGGATTAAAAAATTGTATCTATGTACGGCACTCGTGTATGTACATCTTCAATTGGGACTTCGAACGATGTACGAACAATTGGTCATCTGAAGTGAAAAACACTATGTAGGATTTAAAAACACTATGTAGGATTAAAGAACAATTTTATTACAAAAAACACCTGCGATTTATTGTAGTGCTAAAGAAAAAAATGCTCCACTGATTGGGTGAAGTTTTAACGAACATTCCGAAACTACGAACATGCAGTCTCAAAAACCCTGAATATAGCTGTGAACATTACATGGAACTAACCCTTAACCGTAAACTCCGGTGTGGCATTCTTCCACTTAGTTTAGAAATTTTTCGTTTTGTAGGTTAAGCCGGAGATGACCGTTTTTGTAACTGTGCGGAATACTAATTTGATTTCCTCATAAACTGTAACTTTTACCACAATTTACGACTTCAACATTTCTCACAATATTAACAATGTCACTGACATCCTAGAAAGACTGATAAATATCTATTGCAAGTTTTCAGTAAGAGAAACAATTTTTCATATGAAAATTTTCGATAAAATTGATTTATTTTGTTAGTCGTACCAATGACATTAACGTTTAAAGTGACTTATAGACTGTCGGGTGTTCTTACATGTATGTTTGCTTTTATATTTCTCTGTATTAATTAATATATTGTGAAAAACACATTTTACTGAAAATAATAATTTACTACTTACTTACTTGCATTCTGTACCTTGTTGCGCTGTCAGACTTTTAGTACCAATTATGGTGGTTCTGAAGATTATCGGCAAATCCTTGCATTTTACCCTTATGTTCTAATATTATTAGCCATGTTTGCGGTTTTGATCGAGAACCGAAATAGAATTAAAGAAATATAAACTATATACCCCCTTCGGATCAATTATGTAAAGTCATACATATGTTAAACGCCAAAGTTGTTTAAGATATTTGAAAATATTTACGGACGCCAGCAACATATAAAAGCAAAGCAGCAAAACATTTTTTTTTTTAAATCAATAATAAAATTTACGAAAACATTCATTTCCAGGAGGTTCTCGGCAATTTTCAAGTATCTTGGAATTTATGTTAATATAGTAGGTATTGTAACAAAATAGAATGAACAAAAATAGCACTCATCCTTTTTTTAATTAACCTTGGAGTTCGGTATCTTTTTAATACTTTTATTCTCATCGATCTTGGTTTGTTTTAGGAATTGCTATCGTTGAAAGTCAGTCGTACTTAGGATGCCTGTAGGCGTTAAATTCGTCTATTTATGCACATCTATTATTCATTATTACCGGATAACCTCAGGGGATGTGCCCAATTGACTTTTTGGCTTTGGCTGCAGACACTCTGCCAAATTTGTTATTACTATAGGTAACCTCCGAGGATATTCCAAATTGACTTTTGACTTAATATCCTGACACTCAGAATTGTCTGCAGAATAAAATTTTAAAACAATTATTATAAAATTAATCCAAATAAAAAGATGAATTATAAATAATTAATATAATGCGGCTTAAAAAAGTAATTAGTCTTTTAACTTAATTGAAAGAGTGTCGAACTAATTAAAAATAAAATCTCAAATCATCAATATTATAGAAGATAACAGACTATTTTAATATAATAATTGAAATCCTACGGTACGCTATACAAAATGATTTGAAGATATTTTATAAACCAATGAAACAAAAGCGACGTTTACTCGTTTATTGTATTACTGTTAGCAAGGGGCTCATTGGCCTTTTCATGGTCAGTAATAAAAGACCAGACAGTGCTAAAAGGTAAAATTATTACAAAAAAACGTTGATTTATGTTTCCTGCCCTAAGAAATATATGAAAGTGCGCGTAGATATAGCATTAACTGTCAACCGTTTTGCAGTCGTTGAGTATACTACTTTATATTTTAAATTAAATAATCTAAAAACCAATGTAATTGCAGAGGAGAATATGCAAAAGTTAATGCAAAGGAACCCTTAATTATTACCTAACAACAATGTGATACTTTCGGTGAGAACAGTGGTGTATATTTAAAGAAATGGATAGTTATTCATACTTAAATTCTCCTTCGCCCTGCTCGTCCGAATTTAAAGCATTTAATCACTAAATTCAATAGGCTATAATAAACAAGACAAACACAGATATAGGATTAGTTGCTCGCAGTAACATATTATTTTCTCTTGCGATACAATATTTTATTTTACTTTATTGTACATATTTCTTCGATTCAAACAATATATAAACACATGACATATAACATTGTTCCTTTTTCGCATCGTTTCTTTTCCCCCGGCTAATACCTCCAACGCCTGTACGTACAATAAACATAGCAGCAATTAACTGCACATATACCTATGTGACCAACTTCAATTCGACGTAACTGCGAGCACCTTCGATACTAATACATTTAAATCCCAAACTTTATATAGTACCTTTAAACCCCACCCATAAAAACCGCTAAAACTTTCCTCATGCCTCCTGCACCTAACATCAAACTTATAAATAGTACATACTGTTATAGTAGGGTGCCCAATCAACAAATATTATCGATTTGCCTTAACGGAATAACATACGGCTATATTTTATATCATTGGAAAGAGTGGAACAATCCTCATCGAAATAGCGTTGTCGTCGATGTCTACCGTGGTCACGATTTTTTTAAATCAGGGTCAAAGGTCAGAGCAAAAATTCAAGGAAAATGCACAGTCACATTTAGATAGCTTGATTCTCCTAGATCTATGCGTTTGGAACAAAATAAAAACAATTAATTTATAGAAAAATATCTTTTGTGTCTACATTTAGAACTTATTTTATATTTTTATCCCCAAAAATGACTTTAGATTGACTTTTTTGCATGTAGGGTGCAAATTTGAAATTTTCAAACAGCTGTTAAATAACAGTGACCTTGACCTATTTCAATTTCTAAATTTGTTATTTTTGTATTCAATTCGTTACAAGTAATATCTAAAGACGTTTTTTAGATCTTAACTTTAATCTCTTGTTGAAAACAAAATGTGTTTTTCACGTCTTTTGATAGTAAGGTGTTCGTCAATTTCAAGGTAAATATCAAAATTTTTTATTGGGTGCGAAATAGTATATATAAATGAATTGTTCCGAAATTAACATCGAACTTGATTGAATTTAAAGCTCTGTGTATAACTTTGCTTTGAAGAAGTAAAAATTACTGCAAACAGAGAAAAAGAGGGGGGGGGGGCAAAAGTTATGAAAAAAATGTCTATTAGAACAGGTAAAACACCCCTTCTTACGTATACTAAATGAGCAACAATTGGCTATAATGTTTATAAGTATTCCAAAAATGTAATAAGGGAGAGGGTTATGTACAGCACCGATGTTTTTACAAACAAATGCAAACAAAAAAGGCGTAAGAAACCAAAGGAAAATTAAAAACTTATAAAATGAAAACAAGCAGACAACAGTATTGCTAAAACACACACACAAAAAAGATCAAATGCAAATAGAAAATTATGATCGAGGCTAGTATTTCCTACTACGTTCTATGGTCTCCTGTAGTTTTAGCCCATCAACCATGCCAAGGTCAGAGAACATATGGCAGGGTTTTTTTTAGTTTTTTTTTTTAATTTACATATCTTTAGGAATCCCCATTAGAAAGATTATTACTATATTTCCAACGATATCAAAATTGACTATATGTTTTATTTATTGTTTAGTAAATATTATGGACTTCTTAATTTTCATTCGATAACTAACAATGATTTATAAGGTACATACAGAAAAATGAAATCTTATGCATCGTCATCTTCGTCGTCATCAATGTTACTTACTGCAACCAGATGAGTATTTACATTTTGACATATGTCATTTGCCTGACATGGGCATACATCTGTACAGGATAGATTTTGTCGAAGCAAATGCAACCCTTTAAAAACACAGATTCCCCCTCACAAGTACAAACTAGTCTTGCAGAAATTCGGATGACATCTGACCTTCGAGATAGACAAGTCATTTTTCTTTTCCCATTCGAACTGAAGAGGAGAATGCTAGGTTAGTTTTGCTATTTTGGAAGATATCTTTACGTCTGGAGTGAAGCGCTTATTTCATATTGTTTAAAAGTAGATTCACAAGTAGGAAATTTGACAAGGGAGAAATTTTAAATTGTAGCCAATTAAACGCTCAATTTGTTTAAGCACAATGATCTATTTTTAGTTTTGACTTGAGATCATCCAACCTAACAACAAGATCTCGAGCTGCATTAATCGATTCATCGATGTCACAATAAGAAAGATTTGACAAATCGGTGAAATCATCTGGGTTGTCCTTTAAGACTTATAAACAGTGCGCCTATCGATCCTAAACAGGACCGATTACATTGTATCGCATCATGTAACATCATGTGCGACTGGTACCATGTTACAGGTGGCAAATCCGATACTTTTACATGTGTCATGGACAGGTAAATAGCGGAGCAAATCTTGTGTGCAAGCTATATTGCCAGTTTGAAACCATAGCTCATGCAAATCACAAAATACTGAACTCCGAGGAAAATTCAATCGGGCAGTCCCTAATCACATGGCAAAATCAAATGACAAAACTCATCAAAAACGAATGGACAACAACTGTCATATTCCTGACATGGTACAGACATTTTCAAATGTAGAAAATGGTGGATTGAACCTGGTTTCATAGCGCTAAACCTCTCACTTGTACTTATGAACCCATAAGATAAGAACATCTGTATCTTGTGACTTTTTTACTAATAGCCTACTCTTGATTCCTTTCACACCGAACTCTTTGTCTACATGTATAGCATGTACAATCATGCGAGTATCTACTTCATCGGGCGTACAAAATAATTCTTCAAACCTGAATACTCCGTCTGAGCTGGTTTAGGGTCCTTGGAAGTGTTAAATAGAATATGACTTCTTCATGTATTATAGTAACTGTTGATATACCATGATGCCGAACAATTAATTCACCAAGAAATCTGATTAAGGCCTGCTGGTTCTCACTGACCCAAAGAAATTTTATACAGTCAGGAATTTGACGACCTTCTATATATGCCCTGAAACACTTTACAGACGAACAAGAACTTGATTAAGCTTTAAAATAACTGCAGTTGTGTCTGCTAGTGTAAGATTTATAGCAAGAATGACAGTACAACATTTTGTTATCATCAGTACGAAGATAGTCTAGGTCTGAAGCATCGTGCAATATACTAAAATATACATGATCTTTCCGTCCTCCCATAGCCTCGATAAAGCTTTAGTGTTAATTCCTCGCATATTAATAGGCAATTCAGTAGAAGAACCATGACATATAAGTTATAACACACTTCTCCCATTGTATTTTAGTCCTACTTTGCTTAGGGTTTGATTAGCATAGTTTAACAGGACTGTGAATGTGTGCCATATTCCGGGTCTGAAACGTGACCGAAGGATTTGTTTTGTATATTATAATTATAACAAAACTATCAATTAAAAGAAAACAATTAAAGTTATAAAAACCAACAAAATGATATTTCAAGTTACAAAATAACGATCTTCAAACAAACTGGACTATCAAAAACAAACAAATTGGCCATACAACAAGTAAAAAAAAGAAATGAAGTTAGTGACAATTGTCCTAGTTAATGACCTAATAGTGTAAGCTACAAATCGATTAACGGCACGAGAAAAGGCGTGTTTGAATCAAGACAAAATTATCACTAAATTTGTGTTTTTAATTGCTGTTTTCTTTTCACCGATTAACATTACACGAAATATATTTGGCACACATATGAACCATGTCTTATTGATGTAATCAGAGTAAAAATCCCGTGAAAGTAACACGTAATAAAATTGCTTTCGTTGAAAATGTTGTTAATTTCAGCTATAAAAATAGACCTACTAAAATCATGAAATACTTATACTTAAATTATATAAATATTTTTTAGCTTTCTTTATATGAATAATTTGATATTTAAGCTAAATGATAAGTACAATTTGAACAAATAAAACAAAGAGGAATATTTTTATTTTTTGTGTTGAAGATGACCTGTACTGTACAGTATCTTTGGGTACCATAAGAAACAACGTAATTTTGAAAAACGTGACCACGGCAGCATACGACGACATTCATGATTGGAAAATATAATGATTTTTCAACAGTTTGCATCTAAATTTAGCCGTATGTTCTCCGTTAACTTAAACTCGTTAACTAGACGTCTTTTTCGATACTGGGCACCCTACTATTACAAAACCAGTATCCGAACTAGTTATACTAGTTCCCATCTATAAATAATACTTCAAATAGCAAACGGGAAAAACCCTATTTCAAACGAAATAAAATACATTTATTTTAACCTTTCAGCACTGTCTGATCTTTTTAATTATCACTTATTTTAAAATCCCTGTACAATGATGGGGTTCGTTTTACTCAGTCTTTAGTTTTCTATGTTGTGTTTTTTGTACTGTTGTTTGTGTTTTCGTCGTTTTCTGGGGTTTTCTCTTTTTGCCATGACGTTGTTTACAGTTGAGTTTGAATGCACCTTCGGTATCTTTCGCCGCTCTTATATGAAGGAGTTCCAAAACATGATCATTGGAGACGGCACGTATTGTTTATTGTCACCAAGGAAACGTTTCAATGTGATAGATATCAAAAGCACTTTTAAAACATTCATATTATATGAATCTCAATTAGTGAATTTCCGTTTAGATATTTAAACATAGCTACTCGATTATTATTTTTTTACCCAACATTTATTGCAACAGGTATCTTGGTTAAACTTTGGACAAAGTTGAAAAGAAGATATGGGACGTACGCGAGAAAGGGTGTGAGATACGAAAAAGGAGTATTAAACACAAGGTCATGTTTTCTGACTGTTAAAGACGCATTTATACTAAATCAATTGGAAGTTGGATGTGTGCTGATTGATACTGTCATCTTAGATACTAGTACATGATTTTTTTATTAGTTGTTATTGGCTGTGAACTAGCTGTCAGTAACTGCGAACACTCTCAGATCTGTAATTTATGTCTTTTTGTTGTAGGGATATATAAATACCCTGCAACGTCCTGTGTTAATTGTGATCTGATGAGTGTAGCCCTATTCAGCTGATTTTTATAGATAGTATATATTTTGTACATGTACTGTTATACAACTGTACAAGGTAAGGGGAGGGTTGGCCGCCTGCTCACATCTTCAAAACCGCCACATTTTTTATGTGCTTGTCCTACGTCAGGAGCCTGTAATTTAGTGGTTGTCGTTTGTTGTTGTATATCATATCTTAGAATTTTAATAACACTCTTGTATGTGTGAAAAAAATTTGATTTGAGGAAACCTGTAGAATTTCAAAAACTTTGACGAGCAGATTTGTTTGTATGATCTGCAATGTATAAACTGGGATATTGATAATTTTACTGATTTTAACAATGCATATGATAATTTTAGCAATATTTTGTTCAGATAGAACACACTTTTTAAGAAAAGAAAAGGTTGAGATCTCACAAACATGTTTAACCCCGCCGCATTTTTGCGCCTGTCCCAAGTCAGGAGCCTCTGGCCTTTGTTAGTCTTGTATTATTTTAATTTTAGTTTCTTGTGTACAATTTGGAAATTAGTATGGCGTTCATTATCACTGGACTAGTATATAATTGTTTAGGGGCCAGCTGAGGGACGCCTCCGGGTGCGGGAATTTCTCGCTAAATTGAAGACCTGTTGGTGACCCTCTGCTGTTGTTTTTTATTTGGTCGAGTTGTTGTCTCTTTGACACATTCTCCATTTTCATTCTCAATTTTATTACCTAAACAAATACCATACATAAACTAAGAACTGAAATCAGCAATCTATAAAAAGAGAATGTTCTAAATAGGTATGGCTGCTTACCTCATGACTTGTTACTCATGAAGTTAAAACACTATGGTCTGAGTAAATCTGCTCTTAATTTACTTAATATTACACTACTCGTAGACAAAAACATGTAAAAATCGGTTAAAGTATTAGTCAAATGCTTCACATATATAAAGGTGTACTACAGGGCACTATACTAGGCCCAATTTTATTTATAATTTTTATAAACGATATTTTTCTCTTTGTAAATAACTGTAACTTGTATAATTATGCAGATGACAATAACCTTCAAAATCTGGTTCTTCTTTGGCATTGGTTTTAAATCATTGGAGGAAGACAGTGGTTCACTAATTGCATGGTTCTCACTAAATTTAATGCAGGCTAATCCAGAAAAATTTCAAGCCATAGCGATTGGAAGGTAAACACATAAAACAATATGAAATGCGATAATGAAGTAAAACTTCTTGGAGTGACCACTGATTTAAGCAAACATTAACCAATACATATCAAAAATCAGAAGAAAAACATCAGCCAGTTTGAAACGTTCTGAAAAGAATTGGATCACAAAAAAAATTAAAAACTGCAAGATTCACCTACAATTTCTATACCATGATAACTCAAATGAACAATAACTCGAACAATTTAAGCTACCAACACTTAAAATCAAAAGCATGAGCACCATGGCATTAGAAACAAAATCCAGTGCAAGTTCTAACACAATATATATATATTTTTTTTTTTAAAGATAACTCAAATAATTTTAGATATAAACCCACAGTTGGATTATCATAACTAAGAACTACAAAGTATCTCAAAACAAAATGAGCTTTAGCCTTGAGACAGCTTTGTGAAATTCCCTGGCTAACCATGAACTCAACTTTGGAACAGTTCGATTTTTTTATTTCAACATGGTGTTTTTCAGAAAACTGTTTCTGTTGCTTATGTAGAAAATAACTTTACTGTCTCACATGCAGCTAAAATCTTCTTGCCCTCGGTGTACTGTTTTTTGTTTGCATTTATTTTATTTATTTGATATAGTTTTTGTCCTTTGTACCAGTTCAAGCAAAATGTGCTTTTCTTTTTTAGCTTGCTTGCTTTGATTTACGCATGTTTGCTTATCTATTATATTATATAATACATGTGTTTATTTACATATTATTCTGCCAAATGTGCTTATAATTTGTTATTTGTTTATAAATATCAAGTTGTACATATCATGCCCGACTCTAAATAAAATGTACTTACTGACTTATACTACATGTAACTTATGTTAAAATATCAAAAACAGATCTATGAACGTACTAACAAAAACAAAAACAGATTTATAACGTAACAATATATAAAACAGATTTATGATTATATTATATTAAACGTAATAATATCAAAAACAGATAACCGTAACAATATCAAAGGTTGACTTCTGAACACAATTGTCTATTGGAATACAAATAATGGAATACCCTCAGCATCAATAACAAAATGTAAACATCATTATGTTAATTATCAAAATGTTTACTTGATTTCAGAACAGAATGGTAACTTCGCAAAACAGATCCATTTACACAATCTTTCTGTTTATAGGTTACCCGTATACAAATTAAAATTGATTCAAAATATTTTTGGTGATTTGTTTTGTCCCCCAAGACCCCAAAATAGCTGTTAAATTCTGTTAAGTTGGTGTTTAAGCCTTAATCAATAACTAGCATATGCCATTCTTACTAAATGATATTTTTCTGATAATTCGAGTGTTAAGTTTTGCCATATTTTAGGTCGTTTCTGTCATTTGAGGGAATCAAGCTAGGAGAAACGTCAGTTGATTTCTCTTTAAATGAAATTCCATGTCCATGTTTTTGTATATTTTGAAGCTGTCATGGAAGACTTTATCAATTGTAATGGTTTCTTTTGTGCTATCTTATTCAGGTAACTTGAAAAAAAAATACATTTCACAATGAAAAGTTATTAAACTCCTCTGAATTAAAAACAAAAAAAAAACACCGCTAGATCCAAAACCGAAATCAAAATATGATAACTCATTTTAAATCTCATTGTTCTCATTTTTCAGTAGATGTAATGTTAATTTTTAACTTTTATCTTTTCACCCCTCTCCAAAATCCCAAGGGTAACTGGAAAAGTGGGGCGTCTGTTCGACTGTGCGGGGTGTACAAGTACGCAGCTACGTCCGGTCAGAATTTGGACTATAAATTTTATCTGATGCCTCGTGTGGTAAGATTGTCACGCTCTCTGCACGTTGAGAACCATAGCAAGCACTCTTTGAGGTGTCCGAATTTGACCTGTACCAAACCTACTTTATTATCTTGATACGATACATTCTGATTTTGCAATGGCTGCATGTCCGAAATTTCCTCGACCGTTATCTCGGACGACCTCAATAACAGGACCTAAGTATTGTTTTTATATTTTTAATTTGTTGTCGTCCTGAACATGCATGAAATATTTGTCACTGGACTTTGAGCAATTAATTATTTAATCAAACACTCATCTTTTCAAAACAAACCATTCCATATATTTTTAAACTGTAAACGTAATTGGTCGGTTGACTGTTGTTGTTTTTTAATGTTTAGTAGCAAATATTCATACATATTCAGTATTATGGTCAAAATGCCGTACGATGATAATAAAACATCCTTACACCTACATTATTTGGTCTCTAGTGGATAGTAGTCTCTTTTACAACCATATCATATCTTCGTGTCTCAGTTTTGTAATAAGAATTTAAAATCACTGAACAATGTTAAATTCAACTATAACAATATATATTTATATCTTTTGTCATCGTTATTACAAGGTCCACTGAAATAACTTGAAAAGGTCTGCTCTGTTCCTCCTGACAAATAGTATAATTTTATACCTCTTATATATATAGTTTTTATAGTTCCTTTTCTGTGTTGATTTCAATATCAAGTCTAGAAGTTACTTCTCCATTTTCATTCTTTCTTTCTCAATTTATTATCTCTTGTGTTCTAATTGGAGTCTGTCTCCCTCCAAATTTAGCAACTCTTGTGAGCCATCATCTTCATTCAAAACATAGAAAGGTACCTAATATATAAAATTGAGAATGGAAATGGGGAATGTGCCAAAGAGACAACAACCCGACCATAGAAAAAAACAACAGCAGAAGGTCACCAACAGGTTTTCAATGTAGCGAGAAATTCCCGCACCCGGAGGCGTCCTTCAACTGGCCCCTAAACAAATATATACTAGTTCAGTGATAATGAACGCCATACTAATTTCCAAATTGTACACAAGAAACTAAAATTAAAATAATACAAGACTAACAAAGGCCAGAGGCTCCTGACTTGGGACAAGCGCAAAAATGTATAGTCTGGTTAATTTCTCGTATTACTTGTTGTGGGTCTGAAGGCTGCTATTGATTGAACTCGGTAATTTTTTTATTTTATTTGACTGTCACTCACCCATTGTTTCATCTGATTATATATTGTACTCTCTCTTTTGTTATTATTGACATTTACAGCAGTATTATCATCTGCTTCAATTATAACATATACATGTATATATTAATATAAAAATATGTGAGTGCCAATGAGACAACTTTCGATCGAAGTCACAATTTTAAAAGTAAAAGATTATAGGTCAAAGTACTGCCTTCAACACTGAATCTTGTCTCACATCGAACAGCAAGTTATAAAGGGCTCCAAAATTGACTAGTCAACCAACGGTCTAATATTTATAAAAATAAAAACGAGAACATTAATTATTTATGAACCACATCAGCAAACGACAACCATGCACTGAACATCAGGTTCCTGACTTAGGACAGGTTCAAACAAATGCAGCAGGTCTAAACGTTTTCATAGGTACATGTAATAACCTTCACCCTTACCTGAAACAAAAGTGCAACATCACAACCTGGAAAGACACACTAAAAAATAACAATTGAAATGGCTTAACACATAAATGTATATAGTGTTGTCACCATCTTATGGTGTTTATATATCTCAACTTGTACGATTCGCTCGTGTATGTAACAATGTATTAGATTTTAGCGAGAGAAATTTATGTATTACTGAAAAATTATTACACCAGGGTTTTCGATATCACAAACTGGTCAAAACATTTACTAAATTTTATCACCGGTATAAGGAAATAATTCGTAAATATAACTCAACATGCAGACATCTTATACGTTCAGGTATTTCACATCCAAAATTTTATGGAAATATTCTTTATAAAGCACAAAAATGTCAGTATTCTCCTCAGAAACTAACAAAACCTTTAAATAGACTTATTAAAAGGGGATATAGTTACGATACTGTTGTCAGGTCATTAAAGATTGCATATTTTGGCTTTAACATTGATTCACTGATAGGGTCTTTGCATCGGAACTAAACACATTTATTTCTTAAAAAAAACAGTTGTTGGCATGACACGGGTTATGTTCTTCTCATATATTTTATGATAGTATGATACTAAACCCCTAACGGGAGGGATTGTACCTGATATTCATATGATGAAGACATAATCTTTCAATCAGTTTAATTGAGGTCTGGAGCTGGCATGTCAGTTAACTGCTAGTAGTCTGTTGTTATTTATGTATTATTGTCATTTTATTTATTTTCTTTTGTTACATCTTTTGACATCAGACTCGGACTTCTCTTGAACTGAATTTTAATGTGCGTATTGTTATTCTTTTACTTTTCTACATTGGCTAGAGGTATAGGGGGAGGGTTGAGATCTCATAAACATGTTTAACCCCGCCGCAATTTTGCGCCTGTCCCAAGTCAGGAGCCTCTGGCCTTTGTTAGTCTTGTATGATTTTAATTTTTAGTTTCTTGTGTATAATTCGGAGTTTAGTATGACGTCCATTATCACTGTACTATTATGCATATTTTAGGGGCCAGCTGAAGGACACCTACGGGTGCGGGAATTCTCGCTACATTGAAGACCCATTGGTTGCCTTCGGCTGTTGTTTGCTCTATGGTCGGGTGGTTGTCGCTTTGACATATTCACCATTTCCTTTCTCAATTTTATACTATAGCATAACCTCTTTACTTTCGAAATCTGACAGTACTGAACTTGCATTAATATTAAGATTGATTTCTTCGGCTGCAAGTGTTGGGAGCGTGTCTGACCCACGAGGAATTCCTTATATCCCGGCTGTGCCAATAATTCAAAAGAATCTTGTCTAATAGCGCAGAGAAGTTTTCTGATGCCAGAACAATATTCCCTTTTTCGATTTTGCTTATATTTCCTTTGCTTTGTTATACTTTTACCAGTCCTACCATTTTTACCACCAATCATTGTATCAATTCCCAATAACAATAATTATTCCAGCAATTTCATTCCACAATTGTGTCTTTCTATCATTGGTGGTTGTGTCCGTGTTCCCTGACAGAAAATTTCTAGCTAATCCACAAGAATTTCGAATATTATTTCTTCTTTAATTTCCATTTATGCAACGTGGTTATTTTTTATCCGGACGATAGAAAAATCCTGTCGTTGATGTTATAGTCCGAGATTACTCTGACGTCCAACGGCTGTTTTGCCAGACAAGCTGGGGCCGTGGCAAAACAGCCGTTGGACGTCAAAGTAATCTCGGACTATTGATGTTATAACTATTCTTTAACGATGCTACGAGAAAGAAAAGGGTGATGCTATCGTAAACTACGATCGACTTGCGAGAAGTTTCTTGTTACAGACCCAAGAGTATAAATTTAATTGGGGACAAGTATACTAACTTTAGTATAATAGTCCCAGGTTTAATTTAATTTAATATATAGAATAATACATTTGTTATACTTTCTTTGTTCCTTCAGTGTGACATCTATCGATTGCGACTTATAAACAAATGAATACTAAATTGAACAGTACGAAGGGTGCCACATGTGAAACAGGGTCTGCTTGTCCTTCTAGAGCACCTGCGATCACCCCGGTTTTTGGTGGGATTCGTGTCCCTCAGTCTTTACCGTTTTTAACGTTGCGTTTCGTAGGCAGTTTGTAGTTTTGGGTTTTTGCAATTGCGCTGTCAATTTGTTATAGGCTTGCTAGTTTGGGTATTACTTGGGTATTGTTTCCCTCTCTTTTAGTTTATACTTATATATATATGTATTAATGGACATTTGGGCTAAACATCACAGATATCATTTTTTTTAATGTCGGTGTTTCATGCCATCTTCTGTTCTATTGGCTATTTCGTGGCAGCCAGTTTTTGTTGATGGAGATTGTTGTGCGTACACGGAGAGACACAACCAACCTCTGGCAGGAAATCTGACAACCCTAGTCAATTAAGATCGGAGTCGAACGAACCTGAAACGTCTGCTGCGTGACGGACTTGTGATCGGTGTAGTAGAACAAGTAACTATAAGAACGAGATAGTCGCTGAAAGAAAAAGACAAAGGCAAAGAAAACATTAAGATATCGAAATAAAATCTGTTAACAAGTGTCTTTAACATATACTTGTATAAAGCACTGAATCCGTACAAATTTAGACTGAGTTGTGAATATTAAGATTTATAAAAAAATCACTTCTGCAATCCTCACAAAACTAAATTAGTAGAACTCTTTAATTTGACGAATTACATCTATTTACGACGTTTCTGGATGGAACCTGTTTATTAATAAGAACAGGGTAAACTTGTTTTTCTGGATCAATGGGGAATAACGAATTCGTCGAGACTTTTGTCCCAACTGAATGGACGTGATTGTGTACTTATACATCCCGCACTTCCTAATATGGACGTTAATTAATTCTTACCTCGATCTCTCCATGTGTAATACTGTCAGACAAAAGAAGACCAGTATTTACCCTGGTCCCTCATCTGCCACCAGTAAAAAAACATACTTTTTTTTTTAAATATTTGTTTTAAAAAATCCATTGGAAATAAATTACGATTTCTTTTACACTGATTTCACACACTTTGTGGATTTGGAAAATCTGTCAGTTGTCTCTCTTTGTACAAAGAATGCTACAAATCTGTATTACCTGATCTGATGTCGTTTACTTTATGTTTAAAAAAAATCAAGATATTCGGATAGATAAAATTATATATTGTGAAATTTAGTTTGAATTGATTTTTTTTATATTTTCAAACAGGACATTATAATTATGCAACTAAAGGTATCCCTTGTTGAAACATATCTTATCTGAATTTTGGTCTGACAAATTCTGTGCATTCATTATAATAGTGTATGTGAAGTACGATACTCTTGATCTTTATCGAATATTAATATAACAGATGACTTCGAATATTTGTAGAAATCACAGCTCAAAGTCTGTCTTTTTAGTTGCTCACCACCGACTAGGACTTATCTGATTTTACTTGTCATTAGCTACGAGTTTAGCATAGGCGCTATTAAATCTTCTAGACCACCCAGTAAATGGTTGGATTCGACTTACATAACGTATACATTCCTATGTTACTAGGATGTTTTAATGAATTTACCGTAGTGTACTGTGAACTGTTTAGGCTTCGTTTGTTTGTTTGGTTTCTTCTTTTTCTTTTTCTTTTTTGGGTTATCATCCTGACTATAGATATAGGAAGATGAGATGTGAGTGCCAATGGGACAACTCTCCATCCAAACAACAATTTTAAAAAAGTAAACCATTATAGGTCAATGTACGGCCTTCAACACAGAGCCTTGGCTCACACCGAACAACAAGCTATAAAGGGCCCCAAAATTACTAGTGTAAAACCATTCAAACGGGAAAACCAACGGTCTAATCTATATAAAAAAACGAGAAACGAGAAACGCGTATAAATTACATAAACAAATGTCAACTACTGTACATCAGATTCCTGACTTAGGACAGGTCAGGTGCAAACATTTGCAGCGGGATTAAGCGTTTTAATGGATACCAACAAGACCAACCAGTTGTTACAAATAACATGTTTTGCTTTTGTTGGTTACCCACGATGCAATATATATTTTTAAGATGTATTTAGCAATTTTAAAGTTTTACTTGTCTGATTATGATTTTATATTAAAGAAATTCAAATCACAGAGCGTATTGACCTAATGTCTAAACATCATAAAAAAATTATGTTTTTTTTTTTATTTTCCCATTAAGTCAGCACTTCTGTAAAAAATCTTCGTACAGAAATGTTCTTAATATTTACGTTCCATATACTAACTGGTATTTTTAACAACCTTGACCGGTGCCCGAATGCGTTTGATGAGCATTGAATAATTTGTTGTCGTAACCAAGATAAAGTCAGAAAGGAAGGCCGATGTTCTGGTTTTCGTATGAAGTTTCGGTATGCGAATTATTTCGGTTTAATAACTGCTTTACAACGACTGCTTTCAGGGCCAGGTTGATCAGCTGTGCAACCACAAAATATGATGATGAAGTACTGGTCGATGAGTCGCGGGCGTAGACTAAACGATGACAGATAGCAATCTCGAGACCAAAGTCGTAAGACAGTGAAATAGCGGTACATTATCTTGCACCACGGATACAGACCCTCGGACGTCAGTCAGCATAACACTCCCCAATCCTTATTTAAACCAAGCCAGAATGTAGACTACAGCGTTGGATTTGTTTCTGTTATCGAGAGTAGTACATCCATACAATGTATATCTCACACTTTTAACACAAGAGTTTACTTCCCTAAACATAGATACGGATTTGACACATCTTATTTTTATGTTCTGGATTTCGATGTTCTTCAACTTTATAATTGATTTAACTTTCAATTTGTTTTATTCGACTGGCGTACTAAATTACGATGAAGGAGCCGGGCAATTTATTGACATTTAAGTTATACTTGGAATATTTAAAAACCGACATTGAGTACGCTGCATGGTTTCAATCAAAAGTATTCTGAAAGAGGAACAGCAAGACATATTAAATATTAGAGTTGTCGGTCTTTTAACATGAACCACCTTTATAGATTATACATTCATAGTCATAGCTTTATCCTCCATCTGTACTTTTTATCCAGAATCGACGTGGCTGCGTATTTATACATCCTACTCAGTCAAATTAAATTTTTCCTCCTTTCATATTCTTTGGTTATTATCCACAGATATGCACGTAAGATCTGATTTCTACATAAATGGAGAGAATGTGGGGTTCCTCCTTCTTTTGAGAATTGATTAAAAACCACATTAAAGCTCGTCAAAAAATAAAGTTCGATACCAATTTACTCAACTTACAATCTATTTTTTTCAAATTTGTTACAAATCGAATAGATGTGTACATTTTGCCATCACTTCATTTGTCATTTAATGTTGAAAAAAGTAAAATCACAAAAATACTGAACTTAGAGGAAAATCAAATCGGAAAGTCTATAATCACATGGCAAAATCAAATAACAAAACGCATCAAAAACAAATGGACAAGAATTGTTATATTCCTGACTTGGTACAGGCATTTTGAAAGATAAGCTTTTAGAATAATAAGGAACTTTACTACAAAAACCGCCAAACCAGCTGTTTACTCGTGAAAAGACATAGATTTTTAATGGTTTGATAAATGAAAAAAAGGTATAGCCTTTTTACATGAGGAACACCAGTTGTCTGTGTCGTGGTGCTTTTTGTTAATGTCATACGGAATCAATTTACCTTTCACCACGCGACTTGAATTACCATGAAAACGTAGTTATCAATGGTACCAGGATTACAATTTTATACGCCAGACGTGCGTTTCGTCTACATAAGACTCATCAGTGACGCTCAGATCAAAATAGTTATGAAGCCAAACAAGTACAAAGTTTGAAGAGCATGGAGGACCCAAAATTTAAAAAAGGATGTGCCAAATACGCACACATCATATATGTGAATATTTGAAAAAAAAACCGTTTATGTCAAGAAGTTAACATCCTATAACCGAAATAACTATATAAAAAAAAGACCAGACATCATAAAGTAAAATTACGTAATTTGAACCACAAATAAGTTCCATATGTAAATGCACGCATGCCCAAATTTGCTTGAATCATCGATAACTGAGCTATACGATGTAAATTATTACACCACGTCAAATTTATGTTTGAGCAGAAGAACATAAAAATAAGTTTACCAATACTGTACTGTAGTGACAAATAAGTTCAATATTGCCCAGAATGATTTTAAGAAGTAAATAAATGTAGTTAATACGAGTAAATTAGTCACACAGAGCATATACATCTATTTCCGTCTTGACCACCAATTATTCTTTATTTCGAACCATCGATTGTCTCGTTCGATTAGAAAAAGCCATGCGTTAATCCATGATGGGTCTCGAATAATTTCACGAATAGCCAAAATCAAAACACCCTAAAGTCCAGAAGTTCTTAACAATTGCCTTACGTGTACGTACAGTCTTGGAACAGGGGCTGTTTGTACAACTCGACGAAAAATGAGTTACCTCGTATTAAGACATATCTTGGTGAAAGATTTTGAAGAAGACGCAAGTTGGTGATAATATATTGAATTTCTCCACATGTTTCTCGACGTTCAATGTTGTTTGTACTATGGGGTACACAATGCTGTTGATGAGAACTTTTTCTCATTACCTCCACTTGACGATGGAGGTTTATGGGGGATTCTGTTGTTAACTCATCTTTCGGTACACTATCTTTGCACTCATATTCCATTTCAGTATTTTCGTGTGATTCTTCTTCTCTATTAGTTTCCTCTCGTGTGTAATACTCAGTTCTATCGTTCTCGTGGTAGTCAGCGTCTGTGGCATGGTGTTCATCGTTTGTGTCGTGGTGTTCATCGTCTATGTTGCGATGCTCATCGTCTATGTCGCGAAAGCTTATCGTCTATGTGGCGATGCTCATCGTCTATGTCGCGATGCTCATCGTTTATGTTTCGATGCTTATCGTCTATGTCGCGATGCTTATCGTCTATGGTGCGATGCTTATCGTTTATGTTGCGATGCTTATCGTCTAAGTCGAGCTGCTTATTGTCTATGTCGACGTGCTAATCATCTGTGTAAAACAAAAAAAATAGGTCGGGTGTTCAGACACTCTAAATGCTAAAGGAAGAATGCAGTAATTGTGTATTAACTATCAAATATTCTACTAAAATAACTAAGATAACTTTTCAGAAATGTTGTCCAAATTGCCATGTTTGATTCCTTGATCTGATCTCCCCAATATAAAGATCAAATTAATGCATCAAAATCTTTTTAAAACGAGACTTTAGAACAAAAAATTGATTAATTAATATTTTTTTTAAATGTGTGGACTTTAACGGTGTTCTTTGTGGACTTGGCGGAGGTCATTTTGTGGACTGTAGCGCAACGTTTTGTGGACTTTAGCGACGTTATGGACTATAGATGAATTGTGGACTTTAACGGTGCTACAGTGCATATATAACAAACGGTTTCTTGAAACAAAAAAGTGGAAAATTATAAAGAGTTTATTGAATGCACGACTACTTGGACGGATTGTTTTCAAGTTGGACTCTATTTTCTTACAAATTCTAAAACGCTTGCGATTGTAATGCTACTAACTCGCTGTTACAGGAATCACAATCAAAAAGTCCTTGAACTTACCTTTTAATCAGCTGTGCTTCATAAAACTATAATTATCGTTCAAAGTTCTCACATTGTAAAGTTCGGTTTAATTTTACTCGGTATCATTCTTATCTAACGTAGTCTTGTGTCAAAAGTGTTTCACCTTTCCCAAACTCCCCAATTATTTCATATCTAAACACATAAATTTTATTTTAACATTGTCAAAACTAATCTGAGGTTCGAATATAAATAAAAAGAAACAAAGTTCGAAACAGTGGTGGCAAAATACTACGCTTCTTTGGACCAGAGGGATGTATGACCAGAAAGATGACGCTGGATGGAGTTTTGGGGAAAAGTATTCGTTGGTTTTACCGGTATTTATCAGTTTGCGAAATTTATGGTAATTTCTTATGAGGAAAGAGGAGAGAAAAGGCTACGAACAAAACAAAATGTAAGACACTGAATTGAACGTACTTTGATTGAAATTTTTCTGATGATTTAGATTCAAATAAGTTGCTTTTATAGCTATCCCATGGTAGTTTTTCCAATTGCATAATCTTTTTATTGAATTATTTCTCCCATAAGATATAATAATTGATACTGCTTGCTTTTCAATATCTAGGGCCGCATCTGTCATCGACGTTTTAACGAAGAAGGAATATAAAAAATAAGATTATATTATTAGATCTGTATGAGATATTAAAACGGTTAAACGGAAAAATTGAAGGGATTTGATTTGATAAAAGAACTTCAATTTTCTGCCAACTTGGTTAGTGAAAAGGAAAATAATTTCTGTGTAGCTCCCACTAGGATTGACGCAGTAGGAATTCTGCTTTAGACACAATACGCTCACCAGCCATGCGAAACATTAGTTGACAGTTAAACAAGTGAAATGTATTTAAGGCAAATATTGTATAGGACTCTTAGCTTTAATTAAATATTCATAGAAGTTAAAAAGGATTATCTTCAGCTAATATTAAGTGGGAATAAATCCATATGATTAATAAAATCGTTTGAGGTTAAGTGAAGAAGATTTAGCGAAATTGAAACAATTTTTATTCACAGATGGACACACGATGCTTAACACTGTAGAGTCGCAGATTAAGTAATCATCGTTCAAATGATAGAGATTAAATGAAAATAAAATCATTTTATTTCCTCTGAATTAGTGTCTAATATCTAAAAAAAAAAAAGAAGTTGGTGTCAGTAGGTAACATTTAAGTTATCTTGATTTATATGATTTTGTTTTAGCATAATATATAGAATCGTCCAAAAAATATTTTTAGTATACAATCTGTTTTGCAGAATAACACCCTCTCCGCTCCCTTTTTGAAAAATTATGGACCCCCCCCCCTATTGGAAGTGGTATAAAATGGCAATGATTTCCTGCATAAAAGTAGGTTTAAAAAAAGAATTGCATTTAAAAGAAGATCTATTTCTATAATATAGAGTTTTAGTTAGTTAGATCATAATGGTGTTATTTTAATCGAATTTCTTGTACATAACATATCGTTGATAATCTCTATAAACATTGAGTACATCATATACTTGTTGATTGTTCAAGTTGCCCTCTAAATGTCTACAAAAGACTTGTAAAAAAATAAAATTATGATGATGGTGGAAGTTTTAAACGCCCTCGCACGGTTGGGAATATTTTTTTTTATGTTTTTATTTTGTCAATTCTACAGTTTTTTTTACACTTTTATGGCTTCTATGTAAATTGAGGTTTTTCACGCTTTTGGCATCTACATGTACGTATATTGTGTAGTCATTTGGACGCATGACTTTAGAAAAACCAACTTCTTTTTTATAAGATACATTAATCTTCTGTAAATAAGAAACTACAAAGCTTGTGGTTTTCCAAACAGCAATTGATATTTTTATTTTTTATCTCATTCATCAAGTAAAAATATTAATATAGAAAATCATGCAGCGTGAACATTTAATCAAATGTTGATATTCTTGATATTCCGGAGTTAATTCACCGGAACGTACGGTCTGTGTTTTGTCATTTAGACATGTTTTTTACTGTTATTTAGCCATCTGTCCTAAGATTTTACCGTTTCTTTTTTCTAATGACAGAGTGAAATTTAATGGGTAATAAACAATATGCATGGTTGAATCAAAGGCATTATTCACTCCGATTTCTAGAAGAAGTCACGAACAAATCACAGATACTCGATCGCCTCAGATGGCATATTTTGATTAGCAATAAAATGTTATGAGTCTTAATGTAAGGTTTTAGGTTTAAAAGCACATGTAAAATGGCGATTTAAATTTATTGATAAATAAATAACTAATAAAATACTACATAGAAAAATAAAGTGCAATTAAGGTGTTCTTTTTCTATGACCTCTTTGATATTTGTTTCTACCTTTACAATAAAATAAATTGACAGTTACTGTAGATCTTAAATATATACATGTTTCGAAGACAACATATTTAGTTTTTTGCTTGGCTTAAATATTTTAAAATAACGAAAGGAAAAAAAAGGATACTTTTTTAATATCTATATAACAAAAGAAGGTGTAGATTTTACGTCAATCAAATAGCAGATCATTTACAGTTACACTCATGATGATTTACTATAATATTTTAAGTAGAAATGCAATACAAGTGAGGTTGTACTATTAAATAGGTTCATATTAAGACAAGTCTGTCACTTGGGCAGTCTACAATTCAATTGCGCGTAATCGACTTTTGATATTGACATTGCATTATTGGTAATTCTATGACTGAAAGTGCAGGATTACGTTTTTTTTAATCTTAATTTGATACATTTTCAGTGTAACACATATCATTTGCTTCCTACATCAAAATTTTAATGACGTAGGCTACCACTGACACCGCTATTATGTATGATTTTCATACATTATCATAATAGGCTTACTGGGCAAAAATTCCAAACGTGAAATTAAATATTTCTTAAAGATGAAAGGAGTAGGTCCGGTAAGGACCAATTTTGGCCTCAAATTTCAGGTTCATCTAACGAAAGATTTTGACCACTTTTTAAACACTTAAGTGTTTCATTTGAATCAATTAATTTATGTGAAAGATTTTAACTGATTTAGTCATTATAAACAACCCGATTCAAGCTCAAATATGAAAAATCTACCAAATATGCCGAAAAATGTCACTTTTCAGATGATTTTTATCAAAAATGAAAGTGGCCGCATCCGTGTTCATCCTCAACCTTTATATATGTTATGTATTATCATAAAATACAACTTACATTTCAATATAAAGGATGAACACGAATGCGGCCACTTTCGTTTCACACGAAAACTGTCTAAAATTTAACTCAAATGTTAGAATTGTGAAGATTTCAGTAACTTAGCATGACTTAATTAATTTATTTTAATTAGATTTATGAGTTTGACTGTCCCTTTAATATCTTCCGTCCCTCTTTTAATGGTGCTTATACCCGATATATGTGCACACATTTATGTAGCAGAAGCATTCTACTGTTCAATAAATAACTAAAAGTTTATATTTTAACAATTTTGTAAAACTGCTATATTTTGGGGCCAAAAAGGGGTCTTACTGGACCTACTCCTTTAAACAGATATCACATGAAGTTTATACAAAAAAAGTCTAGAATAAACTGTCTTCAGTAACAGAAACTCCAAGGTTCAAAATTATTTCTATATAATCAAATAAAATCTGAGATAAAAATTGAAAATTATAATTTAAAACTAGACAATTAATTTCTAAATTAAGGGCAAGTCACCGTTGGCGATATTTTTTTTTTTGCGCCAAAAATGAAAAAAATAAACAATGTAGGTATCAATTGCGCCAATTTTATTTATTTTTCTTCATAAATGACAACTAAATGATTGACTTCCCTCCTCCTGTATCCCGTCTGGGACATGCAGTTTACCGACTGGCGGAGTTAAAAGTCTTTTTAATAAAAAAAAAAATGTCGCTGAATTAAAACGGTCACTCGTATATATATAAAAATAGATAAAAAATAGACATATATTGTCAAAATCTGTAGATCTGGTGTACACAAAAAAATATTGACACCTTGTGTTTGTGATCCATTTTGTTACATCTCGTGATCAATTTTATTTGGCAATCGCCAATGGCAGTCAGCAGGGTTTAAGAACATCAGTTGTTCGACCTGTTAGTCAAATGCGTTTTGTTTAAATATACTTTTTCACTTTTTTGGTCTTTTGGAAAATGTTGTTTGTGCTGTATTTAGACCCTTCTACAACGAAATTATTTGTTTTACATGCACACGTATAAAAATTGCGGTTTTTATCCAACGCAATCATAGGTTTGAACGTAGTTTTCAATTTAGACTCGTTTATATTTTTTCGTTTGGGCTTGTATCATATTTTCTCTCCGGTTTATATGATCCGTTCATCCTATATTGACTCTTAAAATTCAAGAGTCTATCTGAAATTGAGGGTTAATTATATGGCCTTCCAAATACCGTTTCGATCCCTAACATCACTGAAGAGACATATATTTTCGAAATCTAGATCTGATGTACAAAAAAAATATTGACACCTTGTGTTTGTGGCATAACATCTTGGCCACAAGTTTATCGTTTTCTGTTTAGTATTAAATTGATATTAAGATCCATTTTGTTACATCTCGTGATCAATTTTATTTGGCAATCAAGGGAATATAATGTCCATTCTTAAAGCAATTTATTATAGTATAAAGTTGTTTGAAATATTTTGGACAACATTTATAGGTACCATCAGCAAAGCTTTCTGTTTATATGAGTCCGCTATACCGTGATATGCGTTTTCAGATTCATCACTCAACAAATTCCTGTTTACCGAATACTACAGTACATGCATCATTTTACACATAATAGCCCATGGCAGTTAATAAGTTTCGTCACAATGTTCTCAGAAACTACAATACAAGGATTTCTGAAACTTGGTTTCAGGGTATATAAGTCGGGTATACCGTGTGATGCGGTTTTTTTCCCGATTAATTACTTTACAACTCCTGTTTACCGAAATATTTGGGCAGAGGTATCATCAGTGAGCAGTAGCTCATGCACGGTTTCACTTGTTATGTTTTATTTGTAGTCCTTCACTTTCTGTATTAATATATATGTTTGTATTTGTGTTTGCTTGACCCTTATGGGTGTATTTTGCAAAAAAGATTATTATATTATAACTTGTCTGCCTTTAATAATAAAACATGTGATATTGGTATATCGGTGTGAGAAAACTTTAAGATTCCGTATTGAAGACCGTACTTTGAGCTATAATGGTTTACTTTTACAACTTGTGACTTGGATAGAGAGTTAACTTGTCTCATTGGCACTCATACCACATCTTCTTATATCTATATAGCATTGAGTCCCCACATGGATATTTTTTCTAAATCTATTGTTCCGGTAGCAGTTTTAATAATCTGATGAAGGATAGAAAAAATGAAGAAGAATAACAGTAAAGAATAAAATATATTATGAAAATTCATTAAAAAAAAAAGAGAACATTGTCGATCCATCGACGAAAACAAAATATGAGCACTGTTTCTTATCCTGAACATGCATGAAATAATTGCCACTGTACGTATAAAGGTCACCATCAATCAAGCATACTGTTTCTTGAATATTTAAGCTTTTTGAAGCATTTTGTGCGAGTTTATTCCATATGAATATTCTCCTTTACTTTTCTTCGTGTTTTCGTTACCAAAGTTTACGTTATATAGATAAATAAAAATCCGTAAGACAACAAATTCTTCTTAAATTCAAAAACTGAGCATGCGCACAAAGTAAGAATTACGACTTTGATATTTACCATTGATGGTGAAGTGTTATGTTTATGTTATGACTGGCGTTGACATCTCCGGGCATTTTCTTGATTAATTTTATTGATTAGTTCCAACTCGACGGTAATTAATTTGACAGGTGATGTTACCATTTCTACTGGTAAATATTGATTGACAATGCTGAAAGAAGGCTGAAGGTTTTTTTTATCTTGGAAAGGAGATGCTGAAATTGTATAACCTTACACGGAAGAAGGTAAAAAGAGATGAAACACTTTCAATCATTGGATGAAAATAAATAGATTTTTGAAATTTGTGATTAGACATTTTGGTTTAAATCTATTAATATCAGCAATAGAAAATCATAATGCTATTTTTTTCAAAGACAAACGTTAGGAAGTTGCTGGATTCTAAGTGCTTTGAGATAAGTTTGAAAGAATTCATACGAAACAATACAAATTCATGTATCTTATATGACGAGGAATTATACATTTGCAAATCATGTTATCTAAACATCTTCGTTTATTAAAAACTTTTTAGAACGTTTATTTATATGATGGAAATAAAAATCCTATTTTTATTAACTATATTAGCATGTTAGAATCTCGGTTATGTAATACATGATATATAAAAAAAAATATAATCAAATGGGACAAAAAAAAAAAGAATAGCCAATTCCACAAAATCCAACTTTGCATGAGAATCAATTTAATTCTTTATAATTTCTAAATTCCTCAACGACAATTTACGTAAGGTATGGTATAAATCATCTTAGTATACCACAGCACTGAGTAAATTACTATTTGCAACTACCATTAAATAAAATACTGAACTCCGAGGAAAATTCAAAACGGAAAGTCCATTATCAAATGACAAAATCAAATGATAAAACACATTAAACGAATGGACAAGTTTGTTAAATTCGTTTTATGCCTTTTTCTTTTTTTTTTTTTTTTTGCCTTTTTTTTTTTTGCTTCTTTGTAGCATATTTGTTTGTTTTTATAGTGATTAAGAGTGTGGCACAATGTTGAGTGCTGTGTCCCTGTTTTTGAAATTTTTTCCTGTTATGTCTGTTAGCTCATGATAAAATCAGGTTCAATCCACCATTTTCGACATATACCAAGTTAGGATTTGACAGCTGTTATCCATTCGTTTGATATGTTTGAGCTTTTGATTTTGCCGGTTGATTTTGGTCGTTACTTTTTTTAATTTTCCTTGGAGTTAAGTATTTTTGTGATTTTACTTTTTTTGATAATAAATAAGAAATATAATGATTCAAAACTTAAAATATTTTATAATTTAATACCTTTATCATTGAGAAATTAGCTAAACTTATTGTCATAAGTATTTAAGTATAATTTATGGGATTTGTTGGATGCAGTTTTAACAAAGCAAATAGATGTTTGGATGCTGGAAGGAACTTAATTTAGAAAGTATCAACTTTCCTTTGAAAAAAAACTATTCCCTGATAAAAGAATTACAGGTTTTCTAATTTTTTTCTTCTAATTCATCGATTTACACTAATATTACAATTAACGGAATTTTTCACATACGTGCGTGCAGTATCGTTTGAAGTTGGGTCCCATGTATAACAATAATTATGGTAAGCACGTGCAATTTCACATTTTACTCGAGACGATATTCTTCATATGTTTAACAATAACCCTGAGGAAAGACAAATATTGTGATACATTTGAAGATTTCCGACGACACTGAATTTCGCTTAACAACTTAAAGGTGCTGTACATGCACAGCCAAATTTTGCTCACGTAAATCTCATTTCATGTAAATTCCAGTGCATTTCATGTTAATTTCATTCTAATTAAACGTGAAAAATTATCAATCGTGTCAAAGTTTAAAGTCATATGAAACGAGTGAGTGGTGAAAAAAAATGTTTATCCAATTCTTTTACCAATGCATGTATATATCATAAACTTAGTCCTCTGTGTACGATTTTCTCATTTTTTACGCAAATATAACGTATAATCGTCAATTTTTTTTCTCTCTGTCTGTTATGATTTAACAAATATGGCTGCTCATTAAAAGCCGTGTTTTGAAGCCGAAGTTTACCGATTGTCACCTTATAGTAAATAAATGACAAAAAGCATGGGTATTGAGCACGTGTTTAACATATACAATCAGAGAATTGTTTATTTTAATGACAGATCCATACGTATTGCGACCACCGGATTTTTACGAGGAGGGTTACGCTCAGGTCACTATGCATACGGAAAATATGTCGGCGAATTGCTTCCTGGAAGCAATTAAAAATAAGTAAACTTCTTCTAAATGTGGACAAATTAAAGATTTTTCCTCAGAAAAAAGTATATGTACATATGTTGTATAATGAAAACTATCCATTTAGTTATAAAAAACATATGCATATTTTTTTTTTAATTTGAGGTTTCTTATGACTTTAAACAAATTAACCCGAACTTGTATTTACGTGAAATTTTCACATTCAATTCATCTGAACCAACATTTAACATGAAATTGTTCACGTGAATTTAACGTATAAGGTCGATTAACTTGAAGTCCATGTGAATGTTTACACATTAAATTCTCGTTAATTTTCCGTGAATTTACGCGGACAAAATTTGCCTGTGTACATTTTGTGCATTTAAAGATTTTATGGTACAACAAGAATCCTAACGGTCATAGATATTTTTATTATTGTACCTAGTATTTATTAGATTTGTCTCAGATTCATCAACCACTTATCTTTTTCCTATTCATAATGATGTAAAATATGAACTGTTGCCATAGTATTTGAATTAAAAATTAAATAAATGAAATGGCTACATATCAATCAGTCACGATCTGTAGACCTTAACCTTAATCTTAGACATGATCCTGAGTATCTAAACTGTTCAGATTATATTCCGTTTTTTGATATTTTCATTGAACTGCTGAACTATTTTTCTTGCAGCAAATTCTAATATATTCATTGCAGAACTTGTGTTGTCAATGCAACTCGAATAATTCAATGCCATCGGGTCTGCGCACTGTTACTCTTTCCCGAGTATAGACATTTGAATTTATTGTTAGAAATTTTTGATAAAGGTAGATAAGAGTTATATATAAGAGAGACCTCAGCCTAACGACACAAACCACTGAAAGACAAATAGAAACCAACATACAGTCTTCAATAAAAACTTTTTTTAAATACCAAAGTCCAAGAAAACTCAAATCGGAAATAGTTATCAAAGGTAACAGGATAACTATTTACATACGTTAAACAACATGTGCTGCATCATCCCTTCTCTTAAAAAAAGGTGTTTAATGCATCAAACAGAAACTTACAGTGATATGCAAAAAGCTTACACATTCAAATCACAAAAACATAAAGGTATGACATAAGGAAACTATATATATACAAACGCGGTTCCAACCTTAAGACAGGCATATGGATACCATATCCACGAACAAGCTTAAAGAGAATACATGTAATTAAACAGAAATATAGAAAAACTTATATTTGAAAGATTTTTTTTAATTGTAAACCTTCATAAAATGTATGTTTTTCTATTTAGATTTTATAAATTTGAAAAATTATCAAAGAATAATTTTGTAAAAAATTACTACTATGTGGCAATTATGTAAGTTAATGACGTAGAAGCATAGGAGCTTTATTGCACGTTTCAAATGATTTTTTAATAACCGAAATAAAATAAGTCGCAATTGATTGTTGAACAAGATCTCGATTCCCTAAACTTTTAAACATAGCTGTTACTATCACGGAACACTTAATCTGGTAAATTTATAGCACTAGAAGTTCTCATTGATGGGGTCAATTTTTATATCGCATCCGTTGCAATAACTTCGATCAGCTTCAATTTGTTGATTTCCCAGGGTAGACTTTTGGCGACATTAAAAAGCATCATCTGAAGACATGAATCCAGCGAATCAGTGATGTGATGTGAAGCTGCCGTTAATTCCAGCTAACCAGCATGCTTCTATTGGCAAACCATTACGAAAATGTCGTGCTATATTGACAGCTTAATAGAAAACCTCCGGCGACTATATCTCCGCTTGATTTTGATATTTAAAATGCCCAAGCCGGATATAGTCGTTTGCGTTGTTAGTAATTCACGGAAATCTATATTAACCGTATCCGTTAGCGGCTCATTGATTAGTTGTCTGTATTCCAAAGTCAGAATTGACAACTTATCCTTCGGGACATTGCCAATAAAATTAACACATCATATGCCGTTATAGAAATAATAGGTCATTGTGTTCAAAACAATAGCAACAAGTTAAAAGCGCGGACAGTAAATGATTTTCTTGTTTAGATATGTTATTAAAATATTTGCTTTTTGTATTATCTTATATGAAGGTGGAAATTAGATTTCCACCAGAAAAAAATGCATTCACAATGGAATTCACTTAAATCTGATATGTAACAAAGAAACCGAGTAAGGTTACATTGATGTAGCATATTTTGCTAATGTAACATTTGTTTCTAATGTAAATGAAAAATTAATTATTATTTTCAATTCTTTCATAATCCACTTATTTTCTTTTGTAAGTTTGATTGGTTTTTATTTTTTTAATTTTTTTTGCATTTTGAACGACGTCTATGAGACTAATAGGATGATTAATCGACTTATGAATATGTTCTTAAATTTCTTTAAATAGACTTATATTTGTGCTTTAATTTCACATTTACTCGTCTCCTCTGTTAATAGTAACATTTTCAATTCTAAATCGGACCAAATATTCCGTTTTAAATATTATTATATCTTATATTTATGTTTTTGTTATTACAGCTACAAATAACGGTTACTTCTTTGTCTTTGTTTGTGCTTGCATTTTTTTTTTTAAAGTATTGGTGTGCATGGTCTATCTATTGTTCTCTGCCAAATATTATTGTTAAAATTCTATTACCTTTAAGTACAATGTATCTATAATTTCTTGAAAGTTAAAGAAATAATCTGCATTTATTCAATTCAAAATTTATTTATTTTTTGTATTGGGGAATTTATTCGTTGCTATTCCTATGTTCCATAGTGAATATAATTTTCAACAACTTTTAACTTATGTGTTGAATCTAATGTGTATTTTTTTTTTCAAATAAAAACCAACAGCAAAAAATAAGACATTTTCATTATATAAAGTTACCGTGTTGTAGGAAGCAACAAAGTCTGAAAAGATGAAATAAGCTGAATGGGAATACAAAATATCGAAAAGCAAATATCTGTATTTACTTTGAGAACCTATGTGAAATACTTAGACCAAACTCACAACTAGCTACAGCTATTTCGATTGTACTTTGTCTTGAAGGTATTTCTTCTGGTATAAAATATTCATACAGTGTTGATTAGTCAATTCAACTGGGAAATGTCTTAACCACCGGAAATTAAATTATTGAAGAAACAAAACGGCCACACGAAAAATATATTGAGCGTCGGGAATTTGGACGTCCCATATAAATCAGAGTTGAAATTCATCAGAAATGTAATTAAAAGTATTATCAGGAATTATCTCTTTGCTTTAAATATTTTCACTTAAACATATTTATCTTTTTTATTATTCTGTTTAAAATCCGTGATCAAAGAATTTTTATTTTATTTTTTGAAAGTGATTTATAGACCCAATGGATGTGTCGTATTTTATTGTTTATGTAATATACAGTTAAATTCAGAAATTATTGCGAGGTTTTAATTATTTCAAAAAATGCGACAGAGTTGTAAACGCAATAATTCAACTCGCATTTTGAAATATTTTATATGATTTAAACAGGATTTTTCTCAAAATCGTAAAAGTTTAAATCGCATTAAGGTGTAAAATGACAAAATCGTAATAATAAATGCACGCAATAATTTCTAAATTTACAGTATTTGATTTGTTAAACTGTAACTGTTACTTACTTACTTGTTTGTACACTATACATATAAGTGTTCTGATTTTAGCCCAAATTGGATATATGATATGTACATTGCATTATAATTTAGCAAATATTCAAATTGATAAAAAAAAACAAAGAAAACAAAGGCAAGTGCATACAATTAATTCCAAGATAGATAAACCCATATATTAAGGCCTGATCAACATTTAACTCGGGCAATTGATACACTCATTCTAAAATTGAATAGCACATTCAATCCTTTTTTTAGTTCAACAAACGCTGTTTTTATTCTATACCCAACTAGCTTAAAATGGAAAATAAATCTAAAAACAGAAACTGTTGACTTAAACAGAAAGGCAAACAAATGTCTTATTTTAAACCAATGAAGTAAACATTCAAACTGGTATTAAAAATAACATCACCATGCCTTCAGGGAACTAACAAGCAGAAAAAAAAGCATCCGCATTGATCATCTTCACTGAGTAAATAAAAATGTCTTTTGATAAAGTGGTGTATTCATTTGCTCATGTTTCATACCCCGCTTGACATAGCAATCAAAACTAAAAGCAATCCAGCGAGTGTCTTCTGAATACAAGAGCATCTACTGATTAAATGAGGATCTAGATGGTAGAATTGCTTTAAACAATGATATTCTCAGAAACTTTAGTATTTGGACACGAGGATATTATGTATGTGGCATCTTTCTATGGTTATTACAAAGGTGTCCTTTTTTCATTTACTTGTCACAATTTCTTGCAAAGAATGAAGCATACGTCTTGTATTGGGAATACCTATTGCATATATTTGGAAACTTCAAAAGGACTGTAGTATAGATGTTTTAGTTATTTTCAGGGGAGGTTGTTTTGGATTATTTCCAGATTGATGATACTGGGTGGAGCATTTCATTGAAAACCTCGTAAAAATATATATAGTTTACATGAATAAAAGAGCATACGAAGTATCTATGCTTTATATATGCTTTATTTCTTAACTGTAATAGAATGGACTTTTTCGAGGAAAATGGTTGAATATGCCAAGTTTAACGGTATGAAATTCATCCTTGCGTATAAAGACTTAAGAGTTTTTTTTAAACGGACGAGAGAAAGAAAAAAAAATCAAAAAAGAACAATAAGATAGTTCACAAGAAGAAAACGGACAGTTACGTAACAAAAAAAAAATCTTTGCATAATTAGTTCTGACTAAAATATTCTGTTGTATTTAAATATGTAAATGCATTTTTGGTTATACATGTTTGATGGGATATGTTTGTACAAGGTACTCACTATCATTTTCTGCCTTTGTGTGAGTACATTGTTTTATATTAAATATATTTCTAGTCCAAATGGAAAAACAGAATGAAAGTTCTGTTTAATTTTTAATCTGAACAAGATGAAAAACAAAATAATTATATGTAACTTTCTGCTTTATTTTACTTTGCAATATTTGCTGTTGGCGTATTAAGAACAATTTATTTAAACGACACAACAGTTAATGATGACGGAAATGCATATATAAATTCCATTGCAAGCCTCATTCGATGTTTGCGCAAGAAAAGATTTTAGGTCATATACAAACATTTTGATGAATTAGATCAAAACGGAATGATGATTCCGTGTCTTTGGATTGATCAATTACCTCTATAGCTGAGATTGACTAATAAAATTTGTTCTCCCCACAACAATGGGCTCCACGCAGCGAATAATGTTTAATATAATCAAATCTATTCCATTTTACAATTTCTGGCAAAATTTCATTAGATTTTTTATTTTCTAATATTGAAATGTACTTGTTGATAAAATTCATTGCCCACGAATTACAGAGTTCACCAAGAAACTAGGAAAAGCAATATCTGTTATGAAAGATGAAATCAGTTGGTAAAAAGGATATTATCAATAAAAGATAGAGACCACGGAATTAATTTGACGAAGTCGCCAAACTCATTCACTATTTACCCAGACAATTTGTAAAATTACACCATTGGGCTTATCAAATTAATTGAACATTATTAAATATATTTTCCAATTCTTAGCAATTCACTTTCACTTTCATTAGATGCAATTGCATTGGACGGTTCATTTGAATTGTGTAAGAAAAGTTTAACTATTTCTTTTTTTATTTTGGGATTTTCTATACCTGATATACATATTCAAAAGATTTGGTGTTATGAAAGAAGAACACGATTGCCAAAGGTAAGTCTCGATCCGGAGTCTTATTCATAGCCCTTTATTTACTTTCTCGAATCGGTAATTTGATTCTTTTTTTTATATAATTTGTTGCAAGTTTGAAATTTCCTCCTTGGAAATTAATTGTTCACCGCAATGAAAAGTCAAACATTGGTAGCTATTCAGCATTACTGAAAATTTAAGAACATTTTTTGGGCATGTAAAATTAAAGCAGCATTACTATGCTCCTACTGCACACATTGAGAAGAATAATTTCCATTAAATCAGATCAGGAAATAAGTTTTTGCGATTGGTTGTTTTCCTAAGTCAAGTGGCAAATATTACACGGATTTCAATATGTTTACATATTTAACAATATAAATAAAATGGAAGGCTCTTCAGTTTTGTTTTTCTGGTAAAAAGAATGCAGTCCGTTCAGCATTGTCAGGAAGCGTACTTACAACAGGTAATCTAGCTGTGGATATTCAAGAGAGTCCGTATTAATTAAAAAACATTATTATCATAAAACGGAATTTTGTATGTGTATAGTGAACATGCCATAGCGAAAGGAAAGTTAGCAGTTGTCGCAATGTTAATAGTCATCGCCCTTGAGGGTCAGTCACGTTTTTCGGTTCAAGTGAGATTCAGAAAAGTCAGTATGTAACAGTAAGGGGAATATAGACGAACAATTAAAATTTACTCCATCACTAAAGCAGAAGTTTCATATCATTCCACAGTTTTTACATTTTTGTAATGTGCTCTCCTGCTTGTATTTATTACTCTCAACTTTGAATGTATAATTTCAAATATTCCTCATTATGCGGAAAATTTTCTCATGGGAAACAGTTGTCCAATGTCCAACTGCATCGTGGCATCGACAAAAGGATATCGCAATTAAAATGGTTGAGTGTCAACATTTTGTTAATCCTACATTTGTTTGCTTTAGAAATAGATCTGAATACATACATTACTGGAAAATATGTACAAGCTTTGGAAATGAGAAAAAAAAGGAGAAAAGGCGAGCGAACCCCAAATGACTTATGATCAATAGTATTGTTCGCTCAACAGTGAATCAATATATCAAGAGAAGATATATGTATTATACTTTACAAATTATAAACTAAAAAACACACCATGTTTTGCCATTTATCTATGCAATAATTAGCTGATTGCAGGATTGTCAAAACTTAGTTTCTCGATTCGCGATTTTTTACAGTTCTCGGCCTTTTCCTCGACTGGTGATGTCAATTTATTGCTGCTGTTATTTTTAACGTCTTGATTAGTCCCATAAAAAAGGAAAGCAGTAGACTTATAACATGGACATTCACGCAATTCAAAAAATGATCTTTTCCCCTTTTTTAATAACATTTGGAATTGATTATTAACCGTTGAAGGCCTTCTGACTTGAATGCATAGGTGTAACTTAGGCGATGTTGCATTTTAGTGACAGCTTCGGGAATTCTTTTACAGATAGTTAATCCGAAAGATTTATTTACAAGTCTGAAAACAGATAATCGGTGTTTGGAATACACTTTGGTTTTTCTCTTTGTTACATGGTGTATGTACATCTTTCAATATAGTGAAAGGAAATGTAAAATTTTTATGTTATATTTTCCCAACTTTCATGTTTACAAAATATCTTTACAATAAACTGTACAGCTGTAACAAAGTCTGTTTCTTGTTTTCACAGCTAGTAGACAGTTCTTCTTGTTTTATATATTTCTTCTATCATACTGTGTAAGCATTTGAATTTTTACAACAAATTCGAAAAAAAACATTTCGTACCTATTGATAAACATTTCTTAAATAGCTCGCCTCATTTCCCAACACATTGATAATGTTTGTATTTTAAGTTTGCCTTCAATATCTTAAGGTGGTATGGGAGTCTAAAATAAAAAGGATAGAATTTGTTCATACTTTGCCAAAACATAGTATCTATTGATATATGTTGAAAAATATAATAAAAATGATAGGTCACCGCGCATTTTCTCAAGCTACAAGACGTGACAAAATGACACATTTTGTATGGATTATACAGGGGGAAAAAAACCATTTTGTGATTAGAAACTAAACAAAATGATAGAATTGTTAAATACTTAAGGAAAAGATAGCTTTTATACAATGCTTTGAGAATATCAAAAGAAAAGATAGGGTCACCGTAATTTTTCCCGGCTAAAATACAAAATAGGAAAATTCCATGTAGGATCCTTCAGAAAATACACTGTTTCAGAGTTAACTCCCCTTAAAATGCTTATTTAAAAAAAAAAAAACAACCAAAATTAATCAATATTTGCAAAAATATTAATATTTATAAGTTATATTCTTATAAAGTGGTTCTTGTAAATGAAAATTTACATTAAATAACTGCATTCCTGCATAAAATTTTGCTAACTTGACAGAAAATCTGGACCTTTGGTTCTCTGTTTTTTACAATCCAAGATGGAGGAAGACACCCATACCACCTTAAAGCTTTTGCATTATTATTATATTTTTTTTTATTATATTTAACTTGAAAGAAACCCCATTTTTCATCAAGACTGTACAGATATGTATATCTTATATGTTTTGGTAATGGAGCAAACAGCATTTTCAGGGACATTCTGTAAGATTAAGGATGTTCGCTCCTCTTTGCCTTGAATTTTTTCTTGATATTCGGAGTCTTTTGGTTTTATACATGTAGTGCAATCAAAATGTTTGCCCTCTGACACCTAAGTTTCTTTTCATAATTTTATTTCATATAGTTTAAAAATTCCATATTTTTTCATAGTTTTTAAAGAAAAGTAATGTTAATGTTAAATGCATGTAAAAATCTAGAGAGAATAATTTCCCGCCAGTTTTTTAATTGCTTTGTTCCGTTTTTTTTATTTACTTTCAATTTTTAATCTGAAATTTTGAAACAGAGGAGCAAACTATTGATAACGCTATATCTGTAAATTGAAGAACATATGATCCGTTTGTTGGCACTAAGCACTGTGTAGCCTCTTCTCCTAATGATATACTAAGTTACCTTTTGCCATTGTGCACCTTTTTTTGTATATCAGAATATATAGTTTTGTAGTTTATTTGTGAGTCACTATGATACCGAAACGTAGCGCTTCTTTTACATTTCATTCATAGAAATAATAGTTATATTTACAAACACATTCACGTTCATTTTTTTCTATAAAAGGGTTAACTCCCATAACTATCTTACTGCTTGTTGATACATTTATTGTTTGGCATTGTACAAGTCATGTCTTCTTTGAATGTCCATGACGTTAAAATACTAAATCCCTGGGATGTGTTTAAGTTGATTTTAGTCTCTGATGCATGATTTTTTATTTTTAATTGTGTTTGGCTTTTAACTAGCTTCGGTAACTGCAAGTTCTCTCAAATCGTACTGTCTTGTTAATTTGACCTACTTGAAATGCTTTTTCGTTCTTAATGTTTACTTATTCAGGGTTATGTCTCGTCTATATACCAGCTTTAATAAGTGTTTGGTATGACTATATAAATTTTCACTTCTTCGTACTATGAACAAAAAAATATTCCCGTTCTTCATTTCAAATGTTTACCTTACAACAAAACTATTTCCATTTACTTGTGTATAATATTGTATTTGTCGGCTTTTTTATTCTTTTTAAAATTGATTAACATCTCACAGTTGTTTTAATTAATTCACCGACATTTTATTGAGTTTGTGGTGTTACACTATTGTTTTAGATAAGGGTGAAGGTAGGTACCTATTAAAACGTTTTAAACTTGCTGCATTTTTTGCACCTGTCCTTAGTATTTGTTGATGTGGTTCATAAGTGTTTCTCGTTTCTCGTTTTTTATATAGATTAATAGACCGTTGGTTTTTCCGTTTACATTAGTCATTGAGGGGCCCTTGAAAGCTTGCTGTTCGGTGTGAGCCAAGGTTCCATGTTGAATACCGTACTTTGACCTATAATGGTTTACTTTTACAAATTGTGACTTGGATGTAGAGTTGTCTCATTGGCACTCATACTACATCTTCTTATATCTACGCTAGAATATACAAAAATAAAAAGATTTGGTATGAATGCCAATGATACAACTCTCTACCAGAGACCAAATGTAAAGTTTCATTCAGAGCAATCGTAAAGTAATCTTTACATGCATGTTATGATATATAAAGATAAGAAAAATTTGTAAGATTCCCAATGATACAACTCTCCACCTGAGACCCAATGACATAAAAGTGAACAGTCATTAGTCACTCTACGACCTTCAACAATGAGCAAAACCCATTTAGCATAGTCAGCTATAAACTGTATTGTACTCCAGTATTTAAGGAGATATACATGTTATCAAAAAGGTTCTCTGTTCAATCTCCAAAATCTATATTTGGTTGCCATCTTTCCAATTTTTCAATATTTTGATTTTTTACATACACGATGAAGTTTTATCATACAGGCACATTACAATGAAAATAGGCAAAATTCAAATTTTGAATGATCTTGTTTAAAGACATAATATATGAATTATGTATGATATCATAAACACTGACACTGTCTGTCACAATATGATATCTGAAATATACGAAACACATGTTTATGGTCCGAGACCACAATTATTTCGTAGTGCATTTCTTTTAGAACATAAATGAAAAATAAAAAAATTCCATCTGCACTTTCTCAAAGAAACTTTTACAGTGTGTTGTACTACTTTTTGGACAAATTATATCAAAATTATAGAAAACGTCATCGTCTCTAACTCAAAATATGGACAGTTTTATGTTTAGGGCGTCTTGAAATCTTTTGACAGTTTCCGAAGTGCTAATTTTAAACCTTTTTCGGCTGGACCAAATCACTACTTTCCTTTAAAATTCTGGACCCAATTTTTTTACAATGTAATTTCACCCCCTTCTTGCAATTTGAGGCATTAAACATGGAGAAATAAATTTGGAAGGGGTATAAAAATTAATGGCAAGTAACCCACTGTCAACACTAGGGACTAGAATCTGATGCATTCTAGTAATATTAAAAAAAAAAAGATTGGTGAAAATGGTTCTTAACAATGGAAATATAACCAATGACGTAACGTTATTTCAATTGAACCAACAATGTTTTTACCCAGACAATTTTCTATTTTTTGCATTGTGTGGTGTTTTTCCATTTTACAACCTAACCATAAGGATCATTAATTGTGTATGCCGTAAATGTATGTACTTTAAAGTCTATAATTCGATATTGAACGACAAATTAAGAACAAATATATAGGAGCGAGGATTCCTATAACAATCTTGTTACTTTCATTGCGCATTAGTTTAGTTTTAACATATTTATTTATAGTGGATTGGGATACAAGTTATTGTAACTTATATTAATCCCTTTCCACTTCGCGGGTGCGAGTGCTGCCTTGCAGCGGCATTAGCCACTGCTCCTTTTCGAAATCTACAAGGGTGTCTTTAACGTGAAAGAGATAAACATTGCGCATTGCACTTCGCGGGTGCGAGTGCTGCCTTGCAGCGGCATTAGCCACTGCTCCTTTTCGAAATCTACAAGGGTGTCTTTAACGTGAAAGAGATAAACATTGCGCATTGCTCGGTGTGTTGTGATCATAATTGTATAGTATTTACACATAATATTCGTCAACGTGTTGTTTGCTTAAACAAAACTGGAATTCGATCTTAACGGGGGGAATTAAAGAGAGAGATAGTAAACTGCAGGGGCGTGGAATACTTACAATCTAATTATTATTATTATTATTGTCGTACTACTATAAAGCGTGAACTTTCATCTCAAATTTCGATGAAATAGGATAACGTTTGAAACGAGATGTGAAGATGTTATATACATGTAATGTGCTTATCAAATTATACGTGTTAGTAACGCAAATCATAAGTAATATTTACCAAAAGTCAAATTGTTAAATTCTATGTCATTTTGGTCTCTTGTGTAGAGTTGTCTTATTGACAATCATACTACATCTTCTTGTTTTTATATGTAATATAGATTATGACTCAAACTTAAATTATAATAATTTTTCGCAAATTTACAGTATTTATCCAAATATTGATTAAGGATATTCTTAACTATCATATAAACAATTCCAGAGTCAAACTGTTTATCGTTAAGGAGCGTATTAGCGACACACATTTTTTTTTATATCTCTACCTATGTTTAAGCATTTGTGTTATGTTAATTTTTTTTAAGTTTCAAGAAAAGCAGCTCAGTCATATTGTTAACGAAGTTTCCAAGTCAAATTTAATCTTTCAATATCAATAAAAGCTGTCGTTATTTCATATTTCTCTATATATTTTGTGCAAATGAAAATGTTCTGCTAAGTTTAATGCACATGCAATATAATGAAGTATGTTTTTGTGTGCTCGTCTTTATGTTTTTGTGTACTCGTCTTTATGTTTTTTTTGTACTCGTCTTTATGTTTTTGTGTACTCGTCTTTATGTTTTTGAGTACTCGTCTTTGTGTTTGTGTGTACTCGTCTTTATATTTTTTCTGTACTCGTCATCGTTTTTATGCGCCTGTCCAAATTCTCAGTGGTTGGCTATTAATAAATATTTGTCCCTTATTAAAGTGTCACAGATAGCTCCGTTACATGATCTGTTTTCCTCGATTGTGACATCACCGAATTTGTACTAACATGAGCAACATCATGTGTGTCACGTGTTGAACAGGATATGCTTACGCTTCCGGAAGACATGAGGTCGACCCCTGATTTTACAGGGGTTCGTGTAGCTTCAGTCTGGAATTGTCTATGTTTTTCGATGTTTGCCATAGCGTTTCCAGTTTTTTCTTCGTATTTTGAGTTCCAATATCCGTTTGGTACATTCTGCCTCTCTTTCATCTGGTATCGGAGTGATTTACAAATTGAAATATTTCATACATGACCTTGAGCTAGATGTCTTTAAAAAAAAATTAGTGTCCTTTCTCGTTGATGTTTAACCCCACATTTTCTGTTATTCGTATATTACACAGCCTAAGGGTCGACATAAGACTATATAAGAACGAAAGTGATGATGTATACCTCGATATAGTCTTTTCTTTTTGACAGTGTTGTTTGGTTGTTTGTCTCATTGGTGTGTTTAAAACATCTATTATATATATGACTAATTGAAACAGAAAATATTCAATGGCTTGTAAATCTTTTAAAAATATTAACCAGAATTTTGTTTAATTTTTCAATTTACAAAAGAAAAACAAAACCAGAACATTAAAAACGCATCTTAACTTGTAAAATTTGTGTTTTCCCGCACTCTCCTAGCTTTTATCGAATTTCTCGTGTGCATTGTTTTGTCGACAGTTCAAAATCTAAGCCTTTGAATGTTTTACTTTTATCAAAGCCAAGTAAAGGAAACATTAAACATTCTATCATATTTCATCTTATCAGGATCTGAACAGTCTTGATATAACATTCGATCAAACACGATTCTTCATATTTCTAATTAATATTGGATATAGAGATTCAAAACATTTAGTTCGTATTGCGGAAAGGCTCAAATTTCAGACATAACGTTATTGTTTCTTTTTTTAGAATTTTGGTAGAGTTCGTGTTACTTTGTATTTATGGTACGCGGTAGTTTTTTTTAATAATATTGTTTGTGTTTTCGTCGTTTTTGTTTTTGATTTTACCATTAATTTATTGGTCTGTTAGTGACTTATGGGTTTTGATTATCCCTTCGGAGTATTTCGACTTTGTTTTGTTTTTTTACTATTTTTACAAAATCTACATCATAAGCTGTATTTTGGAACTTATATGGAAATCGTAAAGAAAAGGATCAGTATTTTTGTTATTTTCATTCAAAATAAATAAACTTATAACGATTAAAAAAAATGTTCAATTCTATCAAATATTTAGTGGCCACTAACATAATATTTATTGATCACAAAGTATATCTATAATACTAAAATTACGAGGTCCAATTTGTCAGTCGTCATCGGGTAAAAACGACAAATCGAAGAATTCAACTCTATATATAACTAACATAGGACAGTGGTGTAGATTAAAAATTACGCCACTCCAGACCCTTTTGTTTTAGCATAATTAAATATTGCCAATAATTAACAAGTTCCGGGTCGAATCCGATACCGATACAAATAGTATATTCAACTATTACCTTATCTGTACGTTCCGCATTTGACAGCCGCACCACCAAACGGTGTATTTAGAATTTTGCTATATACACGGGTCATAATCAAAGGAGTGACACTACTAAATTCAATCATTGTCAAATTGTTTTCTATTGTAGTTTTATTCAGCAATCAGCAAGACTTTCTAAGATAACTAATATAGGACAATGCTGTTGATTAAAAAATACTCCATTCCTGGATAGCCAGGACCTTTTGTTTTCCAAATAATTAATATTTCCAATAATTGATAAGTTCCAGGTCGACGGGTTCAAACAGAAAGATTTGAAAGCAGAGAAAACTGTGTATCTTATAATCGACATGACTTATCAGATGACAATACCAATTACTAAAATAAGGCTTAGGCATAGTTATATACTTTAATTCAGTCACGGACCCGCGATATCACGGGTGTGTACTTGTATAAATAAAGAAGGTAAATGCATTTGAAGTAAATAAATACATGTAACCGTATACCTAATTTTCCTAAATATTACCAAAAAGAAGATTTCAAAAATTTTCATTAAGTAAATAAAGGCAACAGTAGTATACCGCCGTTCGAAACTCATAAGTCGAATGAGAACAAAACAAATCCGGGTTACGAACTAAAACTAAAACTAAAAACGCATCAAATATTAGAGAAGAACAACGACACAACATTAAAATGTAACACACACAGAAACATACTATTATATAACAATGGCCATTTTCCTGACTTGGTACAGGACAATTTAAGAAAAAAAATGGTGGGTTGAACCTGGTTTTTTGGCATGCCAAACCTCCGTCTTTTATAGCAATGTTATATATAACATTAAAATGACAACATTCGAATTGTTGTTCAACTTCACAGAATGAGTTATGTTGCTATAAATACAATATTTATAAAGCGCATTATATAATAACAAAAATTACTCTAAGCGCTTCACAAGCTAATTTTTATTTTAAATGGTATTTGATTTATATACCAGCAGCATTCAATTAATTTAAGAACGTGGTCAAAACAATTTAGAACCCTTTTCATGCATAATAAAATTTAGATAAAGACTCAATAAAAATTAGTTTTAAATTAACTGAAATTAGATGGTCTATTATAAAATAATAGATGTGTAACGCCTGACACAGCAAGAACAATTATTGCGAAATGACAACCTTTCACTTCTCGTAGAAATAGTGAATCTGTTCCTTAAATTTTAAGATTTAATGCAAAAAATACAAAGAGTTTTACTTGAGAGCTAAACTTTTCTTCAGTAAAATATACCCAGCAATTAAACAATAATAAATCAGTAACGTGCTAATCATATCGTTAACTCATCTTTGATTAACAACTTTACCCTGCTCTTTCTCCGACATCGTGCCAGAACTTATTGACAATGCGGAATTTAATGGCAAAACATTATCATGACAGATGGGATACCAATTCTATAACGATCATAAATTTTCCTAAATTTTTTCGAACTTTTGTACAAATACGAAGAGGGAATATTGAAGATGATTTTTGTTAATAGATATCTGACGATCAAAGCGACGCCTATTCAAATTCAATTGGAATAAAAGTAATAGATCATACAAACCAGTCGTGATTTTGAATTTCTGTTTTCAAATGATTTTTAAAGACAGAGATTCAGAATAAAATTAGCATTATCAGAAGCTATCAATTAAAGGAACTAAACTGTTGAAATTGAGAAGTCCAACGATGCTGTTTTAGGTAAAGAGGCAACAAAGTGTATTTTGCTAAGTTTGCTCTATGCTGTTAGTTGTTTTAGCTTCAAGTATATGTACCATGCTGAACGCTTAAGATAGATCATATTATAACTATTTACCATATAGTCATAATAAGAATGAAAGTTTTAACATTTGTGATATACTGTCATTGATGGTATACAGTTTGATATGTAAAGACGTTAGCATTATCAATGTTATGTCAAACATAAAATGGGTCCGTGGGTTGTTCCTATTATTTCCTATGTGTGGTAAATTTTAGAAGAAGAAAAAACATCCTCTGTATAAATTATAACTTTGCAGTATTTGAAGATAAACATTCATAGAAAGGGATTAAAAATAAATTCGATCTTATAAACAAATGAAAAATTTCACGTGAATACCATGTATGAGGTCGTTTGAAGTGAATCTCAATTTCACCTGAATTTCATGTGAGATTCATGTGAAATTGGCGCAAGTAAATTTTGCTAAACTATTATTTGATATACAGTGTTTTGTGAACTATAATTGTTTGTTTATCAATGGTCATGATGTTGTCTATTTTTCTCCATCTTATTCTCATTGATTGGTGCTTGGTACAATGTGTATCTTCTCAACAATGAATAGAAGTTTCGACTTATATTACAAAATGGACCTGTGTATCACATTGTTGTATTATGCAGATAAAAAGTAATATCACAAAAATACTGAACTCCGAGGAAAATTCAATCGGAAAGTCCCTTATCAAATCACAAAACACATCAAACGAATGGACAACAAACTGTCATATTCCTGACTTGGTACAGGCATTTTCAAATGTAGAAAATGGTGGATTAAACAAGGTTTTATAGCGCTAAACCTCTTACTTGTATGACAGTCGCATCAAATTCCGTTATATTTACAACTATTAAATATATGTGAACAAAACAGTCATAATAAATAAAATAGTAAAAATAAGGGTAAAGCAGTCATCACTGTTACTATCTCAAAACAAACAATCATTTCCAAGAAAAAAAAACACACAAAAGCATCTATTAAATTAAAACACATTCATTGTAATTATCCAAGACAACAATTCTATCTCAGGGTTTACTGTTCACAACACCGTGGCAGATTCAGGAGAAGGGTTCCGGGGGTTGTAATTCCCTTTTTATGGACGATCAATGCATTTGAATGGGGACATATAGTTTGAAACAACCCCTTCTTTTGGGTTGGAAAACCTCTTTAAAAATGACTGTATCAGCCCTTTTAATTTGATCAAGTCTCCATGTAATGGCTCTGTATTTTCTTCTCAGTGAAAGTTTTGGAAGATGATATCGGTCGAGGTTTAATGTGGGATGAAATTTGAAAATAACAATATTATATTCCTAAATCATTACATTTCATCACGAAATTTTAATAGTCGTGATTTTAAACTTACAAGAGCAACAAGGATTATAAAATTGTTATAATCTATGACATTTCATCAATTAGAGGTGTCGACTTCTACGTTTATCATAAGTATATCATAAGTATGAAATGTAAAAGAAACACAGTTTATTACAATGACATCATGTGTACTAATCCAACTATATTTAATAATAAAATGATTACTATCATGGTAAAGTTATTTACAAAAAAAATGGGGATACAGTTCTTACTAGATGCATCCAATTTCAGTAATGATGACGTCCTGAATTCACGACAATGAGTATTAAAATATTTTAAACAAATTTGCATCAATTTCAAAAACTAGGGCTTTTTATCGGCAAAAATATTTAAAGGAGCGCAACTAATTCTATTTAAAGTCAGACGATTTAAAGTTCGATGACCAAACTATAAATAAGGGGATCAAATAAGTAACTTGTTTATTTACATCATGCATGTACAAGTACCTTACCTTTAGCATAATTATCATAAATATTACGTTCTAAAATACATTTTCAAAAGATTTTAAAAGAAAGAGATTCAGAATAAAATTAGCATTATAAGATGCTTTAAATTAAAGGAACTACCCGTATTTAATCTCGTTCACATATATTTTATGAATACCTAAACAGGAAAATTTCACTCACATCAATTACACGTGAATATAAATTCATGTCAGTCTGATGTGAAATTCAAGTGAATCGGATGTGAAATAACTTGAATTTCACATCGAATGAGCTTGAATAGTTTGTCTGATTGGCACTCATACCACATCTTCTTTTATCTTATATGAATTAAACTCACGTGAAATCAGTTCATGTAAATTTCAAGTGAAAATCACATTTTTTTTTTGGATAAAGTACACGTTAAATTCATGTGAAAAACTTCACGTGAGTTTCATGTATACATCACGTTGTAAACATAAGGTCGTTTGAAGTAAATCTCACTTAGGTTTCCGGGTACCTGCGCTTACCCGTAGTATATAAGATTTGCTGTTGCCGAAATATTGATTTATATACAGTTTTTTGTGAACTTTTGTTTGTTTATCAATGGACATGATGTCTGTTTTTCTCAAACTTATTCTTATTGATTGCTCTCTGGTACAATGTGTATCTTCTCACCAATGAATAGACTGAAGTTTCGTCTTAGATAAAAACATAAAATAAAAAAGGGATCATTAACACATTGTTTTATTATGCAGGTATTATCCCAGACAACATCTCCATCTCATGGTTTACTGGTCACAATTTGGCCAAGTCTCAATGTAATGGCTCTGGGTTTTTTCTTCCATTGAAAATGTTTTAAGATCATATCGTTCGAGGTTGAATGTGGGATGAAATTTGAAAACAACACTATTATACTCCTAAATCATTACATTGTATGATGAAATTCTAATAGTCATGATTTAAAACTCTTTAGAGCAACAAGGAGAAGCGTTCCGGATGATGTAACCCCTTCTTTTGGACGATAAATGCATTTGAATAGGCACATATAGTTGGAAACACCCCCTTCTTTTGTGTTGGGAACCCCCTTTAAAAATGACTGTATCCACCCTTGCAATTTGACCAAGTCTCCATGTAATGGCTCTGTATTTTTCTTCTCAGTGAAACTTTTGGAAGATCATATCGGTCGAGGTTGAATGTGGGATGAAATTTGAAAACAACACTATTGTATTCCCTAATCATGACATTTTATCACGAAATTTTAATAGTCATGATTTACACATCTTTAGAGCAACAAGGATTATAAAATTGATATCATCTTGGCCATGTCATCAACTAGAGGTGTCGACTACTACTTTTACCATAAGTAGAGATATAAGGATTATAGAATTGTCATCATCTATGACATATCATCATCTAGATAGATGTCGACTCCTACGTTTATCATACGTATATCATCAGTATCAAATATGAAAGAAACACAAAGTATTGTAAACAGTTTAATTTGATGTGTCATAATCCAACTATATGTAATAATAAAGCGATTAATATAATGATACAGAAATGAGGCTAAAATTCTTACTAAATGCATCCAATTTTAGTATTCTCGGCAATGAGTTTTAAAATATTTTAAACTAATTTGCATAAATTTCAAGGACAAGGGATAATGAAGTCTTTTTTTTTTATATCACCAATACTTATCTTGAAGAAGCGTTACCTAATTCTTTTCAAAGTTCGATGACCAAGGAGATCAAAAACGTCCGAAGTACGCGTATTATCATTTTTTATGTTCAGAGGACCGTGAAATTGGGGTAAAATCTCTAATTTGGCATTAACATTAGAAAGATCATATCATAAGGGAAATGTTTACTAAGTTTCGAGTTGATTGGACTTCAACTTCATCAAAAACTACCTCGACCAAAAATTTTAACCTGAAGCGGGACAGACGGAAAAACGAACGGACGAACGAATGGACGGGGCTGAACGGACGCACAGACCAGAAAACATAATGCCCAGTTGCTTAGGACGGGTTTAACTATTTTTTGGTGTTGTTGTTTTGTTTTTGTTTTTTTGTTTCGGGGGAGGGGGGAGTAAATTAGATATCCATCTGTTTGGGTTTTAAATACTCGGCTTTGAGAGTTCATGGTGAAGGTAAGTCCAGAAAATCGCTTCTGACGTATGCAATTTATAAAATGTTGTCTACATGCTTTATACATGCAACGGTTGTTCATATCAAAGTTCTTTCAGTGCTTTCAATAAAATATATGACATAAAAAAAGAACAATTTATTCATTAACGCTGTATGCATACCCATCATACATCATTGTCTTGTATAAAATAGAATTCCTAATCATTATGGAAATTGAACGAATTTTTCAAAATATGAATTTCTAAAAAAAAAATGGCTATCGAATGAAAGTACTTTCAGCAAACGAGATACCCTTGAAATGAATAACATAATGAATTCATGAGCAGATGGGTAATACACTGGATAGGAACCACTGAATGGTATCCTGATGGAAATATCGATGGCATTAAAGCTTCCAACTGACTACGATGAGTTAATCAGTCGTAGTTATTAAAGCGTTTTCGAAAAAGAAACGTCCAAACAATTGGTCTTTTGGGAATAAAAATAAATCATTTTTGTAATTTGATACAAAGCGAGACTTTGCGCAAACATTGTATTGTCTTATTTTTACATTTGAATTGAATAAATCCGTTAATTGAATTTGATTGAACATATTAAGTAGCAATTGCGAAACAGAAGTAATGAATTTGTTTAACTATGAAGTTAAATAAAGCCGTTCAAGTCATAAATTCAATGAAATGACGGCATATTTTGTATAAGTTAAAACTATTTAATGAATATTTAAAAAAAAGCTTCTTATATAGATAAAGGCAGATGTGGTGTGAGTGCCAATGAGACAACTCTCCATCCAAATAACAATTTAAAAAAGTAAACCATTATAGGTTAAAGTACGGCCTTCAACACGGAGCCTTGGCTCACACCGAACAAAAAGCTATAAAGGGCCCCAAAATTACTAGTATAAAACCATTCAAACGGGAAAACCAACGGTCTAATCTATATAAACAAAACGAGAAAAGAGAAACACGTATATATTACATAAACAAACGACAACTACTGTATTATATACACATTTAAGAACTCGCTAATGCGTTATGTATTAAATGTTAACCTCTGCATACAAATTTACAATTAGAGAACAATTAGAGAGCAGGATAAGGTCTCTACAAGGCAGATCTCGCACCGTCAAAGTGGAAAGGGATTAGTATAAGTTGTTATAACTTGTTTTTCAATCTATTATAAAAAAAGATATGTTTAAAATCAAATTAAACAAATTTACAAAACGAAAAAAATTGTGTATGTGAATGTAGAATAATTTACATAAATGCGACAAACCTAACAAAATTACTTAAAACGTGTCTCTGACTTTAAAGGGGTACAATACTAGTAACTAAGAAGTGTCTGTTTTTTCTTAGCTTTCAAGTAGTTTTGTAAGGACCAAAAGTTGTCCAAGGCTTTGAACTTGTAGTAATTGTTTATAAAATTTAACTTGTAAATTTTGGGAATGAATATAAATCTTTTGTAAGGATATCTGTTATGTCTGTCGTAAAGACCAACAGTTATATATTCCTGCTCAATACTAGTAGTTATATCATGAAAACATGTGGCTAAATCTTCTGTGTGTATCTCTATACAAATATAATTTAATTTGTTGAGAAATAAAGATAAACAATATACGATCTGGACTGACAGTCATGCCATTTTTATGTAAGAGCAATACATGTATAATATTCATACTTACGTAATAGTAATATCGATGGTACAAACAGTGCCATGAGCAAATTTTGAAAACAATTCACACAGTCTACAGTTGTTTGGTCAGTAGTCAGATGGTTCTTTATTACAATAGTTAAATAAATTAACAGCAACCGGAAGGTCTTAACAGTACTAAATCTACCGTAGTTAATAAATAAGTCTAGAAATGAACCAAGGACTAAAATTCATTCAATAATTCATTGTTCAGTCTATTAAAGTCTTTTGAGATCAAAATTACCGTTTAAGATTAAAATAACCGTTTGAGACCGAAACGGTATTACTATTGCTATTCTCAGATAAAAAAAAATGAAAACTCGTAAAATATATTTATCACTAGAAACAGTTACTTTATCCTGTAGACAAAACAAAGTACATGCTTAGGACTGTCTTCAATGTCTATCATACAAACATTTTATCATCAAAATTGATATATAACAACAGTCTTAAATCATAGTTTTACCTAATGTTATAAAGCTAACGATCCCTATGATTAAACGAAAACGTTTGATACAAAATGCTATGCATACGATATAAACTTAAAATGAGACAGGCAAGACCAAACGTAAGGAAAGTTAAACAATTATGTTAAGTTTTGGAGACAAAAACAAAGAGCTTGAATGGCACAAGCTTTGACATCTGGAATACATATTGTAGTTATTTCCATATTATTAAAAGTTTTCATTATCAGAATGAATGGTTATTGTCCATTTGACTTTTATATATTTGCAGAAAAAAATTCTTAAAAAATCATTTTTATGAATCAATAATTTTTTCCTTGATGTATATTATTATATGGTATATACGAACTCTGACTATTAATTTCATAATTTTTGGTCAATAGTCAAAAAAGTTTCCCATTAGGTCTCTATGTTAATTATATTTTTGGAAGTGTTGATTACCCGATGGAGTAAGTATAAGTAGTGTAACAGCCTTCTAAACAAAACAAAAACAACATACATGTGCTTTTAATGTTTGATTATTTGTATCATGTGACTATACCAATTTGAATATTAAAGGACACCAATGAAAATGATCATCACTTTGTAGTTATGATTATTGATTTTATATCATTATATAAGTAAACTTACTATACACAAGCTTTTCATGCTTTTAGCATGGTGAGTTGTATAACAATAAAAGAGGCTCTGAATAGTTAAAAAAAACAGATTTCAGTTAATAAACATTTAGTTATCTATTAATGTGCAAAATGCACATCTTGGAAGCAAACAATTTAGGAAAATAAAAAAAAATGGTTTTATAGTTGGTAAATTCTGTCATTACTAAATGTCCACTAACATAACATATGAAAGTAAACATAAATAGCAATATTCATTTTCATATCCTTTCCCTATAAAGTACTATTTTACTAGTTTATACTATATCTTATGTTTTTTTGTTTTTTTTTTAAAGAAAATGGAAATTGCAGTTTCTTATCATAGATAGAACAACTATTACAATCACATGACATGAAATATAAGTTTAGTTGATGGTCAGTAGAGGTCATCTTAATATTTAAATATGCAAAGTCACATGGTACAAATAAACAAACATTAAAAGCACATGTATGTTGTTTTTGTTTTGTTTAGAAGGCCGTTACAGTTCTTATACTTACTCCATCAGGTAATCAACACTTCAAAAAATGAAATTAACATAGAGACCTAATGGGAAACTTTTTTAAATATTGACCAAAAATTATAAAATTAATATTCAGAGTTCGTATATACCATATACAAATGTATTAACATACATCAAGGAAAAAATTATTAATTCATAAAAATGAATTTTTAAGAAATTTTTTCTGCAAATATATAGAAGTCAAATGGACAATATAATATTTCCATCATCAAGTGGTATGATACAAACTAGCAGATATTTACTCAGAAACAACCGTTACATGATAAAGTCATTAAAACTAACAATTGTACCTGCAGTATCTAAACATAATGTACATAAAGTAGGTTTTGCTAGCTTTAAACACAGGTGTAATCCACCATTTTCTACATAAGAGAATGCCTGTACCAAATTAGGAATATGACAGTTGTTTAGCATTCGTTTGATATGTTTGATCTTTTGACCTTTTCAATAAAAATTTTCATTGGAGTTCGGTATTTTTGATATTTTATTTTTTATACTATCAGGGCTGCCTAACATTAATATGAGTAGTTAAAACACATTCATATCCACAAAATAAATATGCTGTAAATATATCAACTTATATCAAATTAAATGAGAAATAGCCATTCCATTAAAATGATCCAACGGAGCATCACAATAATAACAATAAGAAAGCAAAAATGATGTGTATCATAAATATGCATGACAATTGCAAGGTTTTAATTATTATTGCATGAAGAAAACAAGGAAAAATTTTAATACTAATATCTAAAACAATAAATAAAAAAAAAGGACATAGGTCACTACTTACGTTGGGTTTGGTAAAGTTGAGTTAGGAAATATTTAACAATTTTTAAAATTCAGAATCTATCAAAATGTATTGTTTTTGTCAAAAGATATCGTTAAAGTTGGATCATAAAATAAAGTTTTGCTTATTGATTTTGTTTTAACACTGTTATTCACAAATATCATTTAAGATATTCTAAAAGTACATCTTTTTGTCAATAGCTTAAATACGTTTGATCTGTTCTATTTTGATCGTACAATTGTTGTACCCCTATATCACCAGTATCGAACAACAAACATGATACTGTTGCAGACAATGACTGTTTAACGGCTACACAATATAAAAATCAATATATTTTTCTTATCGTTGTTACGCAGGTGAGAAAGAATTAGAAATTCTACCCTGTATAGCTGGGTTAGGTTCAGGTGTGATAAGCAGATAGTAACGCCCGATAGGTTTTATCTCTTATCATTAAACGCACTACTTCTATAAGTGCAACTTGTGATTATTACTCTCTGAAAAGTAAAAATCGTTGCAACATTTATAAATATGTGTTTAACGAATGCATTTTGTTAAATGAGAATAAGGCCGTGTTCACACCGAACGCTTTGTACAATAAACTTGTTTACAATTAGTTTAATGTACTGGACATTGGTTTAACATTAAATTTGTTCACATCTATACACCTTGTTTAATTGCCTGTACATAAGATTTGTTCACACTTGTGAACTCTATGTCATTTAAATGTTCATTACGTAGAACTGAATGCAAAGTTTTCGGACAACTTTTCTAGCAGTTTGGGAACGACCATTTGACTTCAAATCGGGGGGGGGGGGGGCATCGATGGATACATTCGGAACCCTAATTGGATAAAAAAAAAGTTCCTTCAGATGATACAAAAATATTCTAAATCAAGAGTTTCACCTTACATTATAGTGTTAAATGTTGAAAAAAATTTTATTACTAGCATCGAAAAAAAACCCCGGAATAAAACGTTTGCGCGGAAAAATTTCTGGCCCAAATAAATTAACAAAATACCCCCCCCCCCCTTTCCCCTTTTGTAAGTTAAGTGGTTGCTTCTTTATGAAAGCCATTTTAATGATTTGCAGTAGTTTAAAAATAATAAAGATGGCTCGATTAAGCATTAGAAAACGTAGGCTGCAGCAGCGTGCTTACAGGCGAAGAATATATATTTTTATTCTCATAAAGCCAATGCATTACATCGGTACAGAGATTGAAGGAGAAGAAGGAATGATATATTAGGGATCACTATATTCTTATCTTTTCTGATTGTTTCAAATGGTATTTCTTCTCCAAGGAGTATTTGGCAAAGGGAGGGGGTAATGTTGTTTTTTTAGTTTTAAGGGTAATTTAAAGGATCCGAGATACACGTACTAGACAAACAATACATTTACCTCACACTTTTTAAGTAATTCATTTATGAGTGAATCGTTGTTTGAGTAAAGACCAGTGGCAAACATTTCTGTGCAAGTCAAGTCGATTCGGAAAGACCTTAATTTTCAAATGAATTATGTGTTCGGCAATGATGCTGCTTTGAGTCTTGATAAGGGCTTAATAAAGCTACGTTAAGTTAAAAAAAAAACAAATAAATATATCAAGTTTAGACAAATATGTCTGTAAAGAACTTAATTAATAATTGTTATAAATATCAATTTTATTCAAAAATTGTTTCTTCCTTAAATATGTACACGGTGAAACTAATGTTTTAAACGCCTAGTTTTGTGTACACTTACTCTACACAAGGCCTACATCGAGTATCGACTGCATGTAGACAAAACATGTTTTACACTACATGTAAACATTGAGTTTTATCAATGGGAACGTAATTTTGTTTAGTTTACGTGTGAGTTACACTTACACAACACCGAGTTTAGGTCAATATAAACACGGCCTAAGTTATTGATGGCGAAACACATTCACATTTTAAAAGTCTTTACAGTTAAGGGGACGACCATTTGAATTATTGAGGGTATTAATGACTCTTTTTCGCACGATAATTCATATCTAATCATTGCTAGGAAGTTTGTTTGGGTTGTTTTTTTTGGGAAATGCTGAATGCATATTTTTTCATTTTTCATTAAACTATTTTCAACATTTATTAAGTCGGGATATTTATTATCAAACAGCGCTTGAAAAGTATATATTTATTTCTTCCGTTTGCAAGATCTGATCATATATTTTCAGAATTCTCCTTGGCATTTTTGTCCTTCCCGCCTCCAACGATATAAAATTGTCGTCTCTTCAGAGCTTGGAAAATTGCAGTGAAGACTAATAAATCAACAGTAGTTAACTAATATGTAAGTTGTATAGCTTTTGTAATGGAAACATTTTTAAAATATCTAAATAGGCAATAAGAAAAATGTCGAAGAAAGGAGATTGTAAAATATATATTGTAACGTTAACTCTAGAGGTTGTGTTCATACAAATAGCTGTGCGGGAGGAAAAACGAACAGCTTAGCTAAAAAGGCGTTGAAAATGCTCATCATAGTAACCATAATTGAAATTTTGTATTTGCAGTAAATTCATTATGATCGGTTTGAGAATATGTACATTAATGCAATAATTTTGCATTCAATGCTTAATAGATAAGAAAAGTTGAATGAAATTTTCAAATATCTGTCTTTTCATTTCAAATATTACATCATATTTTTATTTTATCATTCCTCAACAGTTGTTTTACAAACAATATTCGGATTCGCTATTAAAGTGTTTGCCAGGATGAAGATCACGAAGAATTAAAACTTATCATCAACCGATCAGCGAGGGCTTCAAAGTACGTGACCAAATAAAACCTAAAGCACAAACAGCAATAACTGTGGAATATCTTCAGATAAAGAGATAAATATTCCATTTACATGTGTACTTTACAATATCATTCGTTTTATACTGTTTTGATCATTGTTCCAAATGAATAGACATTACTCAAAGAACTGATAAAACAGATGCATTTGTTTCTAAATTACTGAAATGTACATTTTTTATAATGAAAAGGTCCCATTTTACTTTTAATGCACTGTGTCTATTTTCATTTTCATCCAGGCTAGCTATATGGCTATTAAATTTTACACTAGGGAACTACTTTTTTAGTGAAAGGCCATTAACATCCAATGTGCGCTTTTAATTGATGCGATCATCATGGCGGATGTTTCGATAATGAACAGACGAGACGGGAATTGAGCGATTGTTTTGAAAGATATTTTACCTGCGGCAACTATACTTAAAATCTTCACTTTTCCATAAATTGTTACAGTCAATATACTGCAATATTATGATTTCCCAAGTTGACATTTCTCAGATTCTATACGGTTAAAACTTCACATAACTCGTGTTGCGTTTTCATGGAAATGTTTATGCCATTGATTCTATATCGGAAATGATTTCTTTTCATTAGTCTCCATTGGAGCGACATTATGGAACCCAACCTACTACCGTTGTTTTAGAATTTCTATACATTAGTGGGAGAACTAATTCTTTTTAGTTTAAAATGGTGACAATGTTTTTACAATATTTTGAATCATTTTCCAGAGACAACTTTTTTTTTAATTAATTAACATTGGCTGTGTCTGATAAAACATCAAAATATCAAAAATGTAAATGCCAAAAAGCATCTCATTTTTTAAAGGTTAAATCTATTCATCAGGTACGCACGAATTCAAAAAATGTATGTAAATATATGTGTACCCTTCTATGGGAACAATACGACATAGGTAAAACAAAATATTATTCTCTACCTTTGTGAGTTGAAAAAGTAAATTTTCGTGCATTGAATTGATTAATACACTTTAAATAATGCAATACATAATAAAGGTGTTTCACATATTTCAAATAGAAACACACTCGTGTTTATGGCATGAAATACAAAATGGAAAATGTTTTTTGTTTTGTTTCTGAATATGTTTCAAGAAATTGCGACAAAATCTTACATATTAATTTATAGATAATGCTACCTTTTTTGAATTTTTCTTGAAAGCTCCCTTACGAATTTTGACTTGAACTAATGGGGGGGGGGGGTTACATAGTTGTGAACATTTGACTTTCGTCTGTCTAATAAGAAACATGTCCAGCAAATGTAATTGATATACGTTGATGTTGTATGTTTCAAAGAATTTTTTAAGCAATAATACTTTTTTACCACTATGATAGGATATTCCCAAACCATGATCTCTTTTAAATTTCTATGTTGGACTGTCTTTTTCAATTTAACAAGTTGCAATAATTTTCACAATCTAGTAATCATATTAAAATAACGAATACTTATGTCATGAATAGACAATTCAAATGTTTTTATATATTATTAAACGAGAAGATGGAATATGAGTGTACATACTATATCTTTATAAATTAATAGTTATGAAAAAAGTAACAAAATCACAAAAATACTGAACTCCGAGGAAAATTCAATCGGAAAGTTCCTAATCACATGGCAAAATCAAATGGTAAAACACATTAAACGAATGGACAACAACTGTCATATTTCTGACTTGGTTCAAGCATTTTCAAATGTAGATGTTTCATGGAACAATTGATAGACTCAGCATCATATTGTGAATTGCGATAAACAAAATTGCAATATGATAAAGGTAGGCAAACGTATATTTTTATATACACTAGGACGATGAAAATCAAGTTCGTTCTTCGTCCTTGGTTGTTATATAAGAGAATACTGCTTTGATTATTGCATAGTTTCTCTACATCTAATGTCGTCGCAGTAAATGTTGGGTTTCGAGTAAATTTTCTAGACAAAGTTCCATTATCAAGCATTTGTGTGATTCAATAATACAACAATATGTTTTGTGTTTAAACTATGGTGACAGCACTCGATTGAATGAAAGTAAAACTGGTTTCTAGTAACATTTGGGTCTTATGGTTGTGGTGTAGCGACAGAACACATAAACCCGCTGTGTTTATTTTATTCTGAATTAAGTCATTCGGAAGAAGTATGTTTTCTTCTTTTTCACTTTTTGGTCGTTTTCATATAATTTCCCGTTTACAAAACTTTGAATTTTTCGAAAATCTAAGGATTTTCTTATCCTAGGCATAGATTACCTTAGCCGTATTTGGCACAACATTTTGGAATTTTGGATACTCAATGCTCTTCAACTTTGTACTTGTTTGGCTTTAAATATATTTTTATATGAGCGTCACTGATGAGTCTTATGTAGACAAAACGCGCGTTTGGCGTACTAAATTATAATCCTTGTACCTTTGATAACTTTTTGTAAATTTCCTGTAAAAAAACTTAGAATTTTTCGAAAACTAAGGATTTTCTTATCCCAGGAATAGATTATCTAAGCCGTATTTGGCACAACTTTTTGGAATTTTTGATCCATCAACTTTGTACTTGTTTGGAATTCTAACTTTTTTTTATTGAGCGTCACTGATGAGTCTTATTTGAACGAAACGCGCGTCTGGCGTATTAAATTATAATCCTGGTGCTTTTGATAAATGTTTGTCCAATTATCCATTCTTGACTTTAATCATTAGTAGTTATTTGAACGTTTAGTTTTATTTTCAGATGATGGATTAAGGCACAATGCGTAACTATCTCATAGGCTAAACTATTTTGTAGAAATGTGTTGTTTTCAACCCGAAGATCGTCAGTTATTAGAGTCGATACAATATTTCAAGCTCATATTCATCAACCGATCATCGAGGGCTTCAAAGTACATGACCATAAACGAAACTTTACTATGTGTTAAAAATCATAAAATTGTAAGTTTGGAAAACAACTGACCAGGTAAATGACTTGGAACAGGCACATTGCTGTGTAGTATCAAACTTGATAAAGAAACCAGGCTTTGAATACTGTACGTAAGACGCGCGTTTAGTATACAAAAGTATAAAAAGATACGCTCCAAAAGTTAAAGTCACATAAAGTAGAAGGAAAACAAATGGTAAAACATTAGAACAGAAATAAGTAAAGAAAAAAACTATATTACACCAACGTTACCTTCTAACCACTACTTACATACCATATCAAAGAATGCTAGGAAGCGTTGACATCAAAAGCGCAAATTATTTAACCTGAAGGTGCGGAAATTATTCCTTTCTAAACTCTACAACCAATAGACTTAGAACAGTTTACTTTACTATTTTCTAATGGAAACCCTATATAAGTCCACGAAAATCACAACATACTTTTAAAAACATCTTATCAAATATACCAGGCTTATCATTGCGTAAAATAAACCTTGTTTCAATAACAAAAGACGCATCAGTGAAGCTCTATTAAAACAGTAAAATAGAAAAATCAAGTTAAAGAGCATTGAGGATACAAATCACCTAAAGGTTCTTTCCTAAAAAAGATAAGGTAACATATTCCTTGAGTAGAAAATCCTTAGTATTTCGAATATTTTGGTAAATTTTTAAATTAAAGAGCACAATGAGCAGTATTAATTAATAGGTTTGCTTAAATAATGTGGTATTATTTAATGTATGATTTAACAATACCATTTTTTCCTTTTTTATGTGTTTGTTTTTTCTTTTCTTTTGTTATTTTATTTTTCATAAAGCATGTTCTACTTTGACACTAAAATACAAATGTTTCTAAACATCTAGTTACTAAAGTATTAAGGAAAATCTGGATGAGTTTCATATTTCAATAAGTACATTATCGTCGTAAAATAACTGTTAGTTACTTAACTTCAATTATCAAATGTTAATATTTGTCTTCTGTCATGTGACATTTGCCATGACGATTAGCTTCTATTGTAGTTCCGCAGTTAATGAGCTCTGTAATACAGGTAAACACATTATACTACCGCTATCTAAATTATAATCTAATTGTTGCTAAATTGAATCTTTATTCAGTTTGCAGATTTTGACCGTCAGCTTTTCTCTCGACGTCCGCACTACAGATTTTGTGTATTATCTTCCATTTAAGTTTCGTATTTCCTTTTTCAGAATACAAATATAATCATAAAGACGTTAAATTAGACAACGATAATCAACAATGTGCATCCGTACAGTTCTTTATTAAGGATATAGTATAATTTACATTTAACAATGAATGTAAATTAAAAATAAATTAGACACATTGAATATATTTGATCCGAGCGCTGAAAGTCTGTATTCATTATAAGCTTGATGAAGTATGTGTTGTCTACTGCACACAAGACCGAACTTCCAGTTCTGCCGTATAAATAATTACTTACTAATTAAAGCATTTAACTTGATTATAAAAATATGCGTTCCTTGATGTCAAATACCGTATTAACGTGAATGAAATATTAATGATAATTGCTTTAGTCGATCTGATGATGGTGATAAATCTTAAAAGAACAATAGCAATTTCAAATAAAATATATATTTATAAATATCGAATATTAATATAGAGTAAAAAAGAATGTGTCTTTGGTACACGGAGGATATCCCATTAGCACTATAATTTTCTATTCTCAGTGGAAATTCTCATTAGAATTAGAGAAAACATTGCATAAGGAACATGTTTACTAAGTGACAAATGATTATACTTCAACTTTATAAAAAAACTAACTTGACCCAAAACTTTAACCCGAAGCTGGACGGACGTATGGGCGGACGGACGTACGAACGGACGGACGATAATACGACCAAACGAACGAACGAACGCACGAATGGACGCACAGACCAGAAAAACATACTGCCCAATAATGGGGAATAAAAATAAAGAAGTTACCAAAGACAAAGGCAGCACAGTAGAAGTTCTAGCTTTGCAGAGAATGCACATTTATTTAATTTTATATAGTAACCTATCCAACACATTTCACAAAGTGTAACTCTTACGATCAAAATCTAGTTCAATGTGGGTTTTTTTTTCTCTCGAAGACGCACGTTTTTCAATCATCATTTTGTAATTGTCTCGATTCTTTTTATGAATGAGACGTAATAAGATGAACAATTAAACAAATACATAAACGTTTTAATATATTCTTAAGTCTTTATTTCTCTCTTTTAAAAAAAACTGATCGTTGAAGTTGCCACTAAAAAATTCTATATACTGTTAAAAAAGCAATTAACTAAAATCTTTAATGTGTTTTAAACAAACTATAGCAAAATAATACTCTCAAGTGATTATGTTTATTTCTATTCTCCACAAGGTCTCAAAAACAAAACTGAACAATTCTTCAAAGTTGAATGAAAAATAACGTTGTCAAACCTTTAAGCAATTTGTAGGATTTCGCCATCAATGCTTTCCCGGAACTGATGTGTGTCAATAGGAAAAGCTCTATCTGCCAAAGTACGATTTATACTGGTGCCCTAATCCGATTATCTTTCCTCAGGAGATTTATTATTATTAGATTTGAGGCCCTTCAACGTCAAATTCATCAAACCAGCTTGTTCTTAAATTCCAACGTAATTCGATTAGAGTAGCATCTTCGTTAACAGTCCACACTCGCTTCTTTGTCAATGATACAACAGTTTTCACGCATCGGTTAATATTCTTCCGCTAACGGCACGCGACTTCCTCCTCCCCTTTCCAGTACAACTTTTTTTGTGTCAAAATAAAGGTTAATCTAAGTGAATAATCTGTGAAGCAGAAAAGCCGTTAAATATCTTAAGCTGAAAGAATTTGTCCTCTAAGAACAGTAAAACTAAAGGGTTTATTGCAGTGAACAGACATTACAGACGAATTCAAAGCCCAGGCTGAAAATAAAATGTAAAGTTGTAGTACAGTTTATTGTCCATGCTTCCTTATTTATGTTTTTATGGGAACATTTTATGTGATTTCATTTATCAGACTGAGGAAATATCACACAAGTTTGAACAAAAAATCAAGCCCAATCTCTGCCTTGAATTGTGTAAGTTATAAAAATGAGGTTGTACATCATACTATTAAACTCATCATTCATTTTTGGGGTATTTGAAATACAACAGAAAGTTATAAATTTTGATTTTTATCATTATTCAAACGCAACACTTTTCACTGAAAATCGATGCTGTTTGTGAACCTGACGACGAAAAATGTATATGTATATATGGGTAGATGAGGTCAGTTGGAAACATCTTATTAATGAAAATTGTAAATTTATGGGTAAGTCAGTGCCATGTTCTTTCCGAAATATGAGTTGAATATCGACTTTTTGCCATATTAATCAGAGAAGATATTTTTAATTTTTAAATTAAAATCAAATATTGTCTGTTTCAAATTATAAGCCTGGTGCATTTGATAACTATCTGTTAAGTCTTTCATTCGATTGCAAGATAATTATTTGTAAGGAATTTTAAATACCATAATACCTTTATTTTCAGTTATCATTAAAATTGAGAGAATAGAAATGGGGAATGTGTCAAAGAGACAACAACATGACCATAGAAAAAACAACAGCAGACGGTCACCAACAGGTCTTCAATGTAGCGAGAAATTCCCGCACCCGGAGGCCTCCTTCATCTGGCCCCTAAACAATATATACTAGTTCAGTGATAATGAACGCCATACTAATTTCCTAATTGTACACAAGAAACTAAAATTAAAATAATACAAGGCCAACAAAGGCCAGAGGCTCCTGACTTGGGATAGGCGCAAAAATGCGGCAGGGTTAAACATGTTTATGAGATCTCAACCCTCCCCCTATACCTCTAGCCAATGTAGAAAAGTAAACGCATAACAATAAGCACATTAAAATTCAGCTCAAGAGAAGTCCGAGTCTGATGTCAGAAGATGTAAACAAAGAAAATAAACAAAATGACAATAATGCATAAATAACAACAGACTACTAGCAGTTAACTGACATGCCAGCTCCAGACTTCAATTAAACTGATTAAAAGATTATGATTTCATCATATGAATATCAGGCACAATCCTTCCCGTTAGGGGTTTAGTATCATACCATTATAAAATATATGAGAAGAACATAAACCGTGTCATGCCAACAACTGGTTTTTATATAAATTTGTTTAGTTCCGATGCAAAGATCCTATACGTGAATTAATATTAACGCCAAAATATGCAATCTTTAATGACCTGACAACAGTATCGTAACTATATCTCTTCTTAATAAGTCTATTTAAAGGTTTTGTTAGTTTCTGGGATGAATACTGACATTTTTGTGCTTTATAAAGAATATTTCCATAAACAATTGGATGTAAAACACCTGAACGTATAAGAAGTCTGCATGTTGAGCTAAATTTACGAATGATGTCCTTATACTGATGATAAAATTTAGTAAATGTTTAAACTAGTTTGTGATATCAAAAACCCTGGTGTAATAATTTTTCAGTAATACACAAATTTCTCTCGTTAATATCTAAATCATTGTTACATACACGAGCGAATCGTACAAGTTGAGATATATAAACACCGTAAGATGGTGACAAGGGAACGTTACCAACTTAAAATGGATAATTAACGATAGGAAATGAAAAATCATCTCTTTTATCATAAATTTTAGTATTAAGCTTTCCGTTAGTGATATAGATATCAAGATCGAGGAAAGGGTAGTGGTGATTGTTAGTATTAGCTTTATTTAAAGTAATTTCAACAGGATAAATTTCTTTAGTATACACACTAAAGTCGTCATTATTGAGGGCCAAATATCATCCAAATATCTAAAAGTATTATTAAATTTGTTTATCAGATGTTGTTTCGATGGGTCTTTGCTGATTTTTGTCATAAATTGTAACTCATAGCAATACAAAAACAGGTCCGCAATAAGTGGTTCACAGTTAGTACCCATTGGAACTCCGATAACCTGACGATATACGGAATCTCCAAAGCGAACAAAAATGTTATCTAGTAAAAAGTCAAGGGCAGATATAGTATCAAAGCATGTCCAATTGACATAGTTTTTATGTTTATTGCTACTAAAAAATGACCGGAAAGAGTTTGAACATATATATTCACATTCTGACTTTTTAAATGCCCATTTAATTAGGTGTGTGATTTTTTTCTTAATGAGAATGTGAGGCAATGTGGTATACAGGGTAGAAAAATCAAAACTTTGAACAGATTCAAAATCACTAATATAAGCATGCAATTTATCAAGTACTTCCAACGAGTTCTTGACACTCCAAAAGTAAATAATACCACTATTTTCGAAGGCCTTATTTGAACAATTTATTATCAGGTTTTTGATTGTACCAAATGTACTGGTAAGAAGAATAGACAATTGTTCATAGTATGATTCAACAAGAGGCTCTCAAGAGCCTGAATCGCTCACCTTAATTTTTTTGGTTAAATCTCTCATCAATGATTATTTTGGCTTTTCAATTTATTTAAATGTTCTTTGAATCGTCCTATTTTCTTCAAAAGCAAAAAAAAAATCATTTTCTCCTATGTTCTATTTTAGCCATAGGAGCTATGTTTCTGACATACAAGGAAATGAAATATAAAATTTATACTAGATACTCTGAAACTCATTTAGCCTAAGTTTGGCTGAAATTGATACAGCAGTTTCAAAGGAGAAGATTTTTTAAAGTAAGTCAACATGATGAACAAATTGTGAAAAAAGTCTTTAAAGGGCAATAACTCCTTAAGGGGTCAATTGACAATTTTGTTCAAATTGACTTATTTGTAGATCTTACTTTGCTTAAGATTTTTGCTATTAACAGTTTATCTGTATCTATAATAATATTCAAGATAATAACCAAAAACTGCAAAATTTCTTTAAAATCATCAAAAACCAGTTACCCAATTCGTCTGAAAATTTCAGGACAGGTAGACCTTGACCTAATAAATACTTTAACTTCTTGTCTTATTTGCTCTAAATGCTGGAGTTTTTGAGATATAAGCCAAAAACTGCATTTTACCCTGTGTTCTATTTTTAGCCATGACGGCCATGTTTTTTGACGAAATAAAAAATAAAGCTTTATTTGATACACCCTACTGATCATTCAGTTGAAGTTTGGTTGAATTTGGTTTAGTAGTTTTAGAGGAGAAGATTTTTTAAAGTTAGCAAATATGATGAACAAATTGTGAAAAATTGTCATTAAAGGACAATAACCCCTTAAGGGGTCAATTGACAATTTTGGTCATATTAACTTATTTGTAGATCTTACTTCGTTGATCATTTTTGCTGTTTACAGTTTATCTTTATCTATAATAATATTCAAGATAATGACCAAAAACTGCAAAATTTCTTTACAATTACCAATTAAGTACGTGGCAGCAACCCAACAATGGTTTGTTTGATTCATCTGAAAATTTCAGGGCTGATAGATCTTGACCTAATGAACATTTTTACCCCATGTCAGATTTGCTCTAAATGCTTTCGTTTTTGAGATATAAGCCAAAAACTGCATTTGACCCCTATGTTCTATTTTAAGTAACGGCGGCCATGTTTTTTGACGGATCAAAAATCGAAGCACACACTTTGTGCAGGATAATATAAGGAACAATCATGCTAAGTTTCATCCAAATCCATTCAGTAGTTTCAGAGGAGAAGATTTTTTAAAGTTGGCAAATGTGATGAACAAATTGTGAAAAATTGTCATTAAAGGACAATAACCCCTTAAGGGGTCAATTGACAATTTTGGTCATATTAACTTATTTGTAGATCTTACTTTGCTGATCATTTTTGCTGTTACAGTTTATCTTTATCTATAATAATATTCAAGATAATGACCAAAAACTGCAAAATTTCTTTAAAATTACCAATTAAGTACGTGGCAGCAACCCAACAATGGTTTGTTTGATTCATCTGAAAATTTCAGGGCTGATAGATCTTGACCTAATGAACATTTTTACCACATGTCAGATTTGCTCTAAATGCTTTCGTTTTTGAGATATAAGCCAAAAACTGCATTTGACCCCTATGTTCTATTTTAAGTAACGGCGGCCATGTTTTTGACGGATCAAAAATCGAAGCACACACTTTGTGCAGGATAATCTAAGGAACAATCATGCTAAGTTTCATCCAAATCCATTCAGTAGTTTCAGAGGAGAAGATTTTTTAAAGTTAGCAAATGTGATGAACAAATTGTGAAAAATTGTCATTAAAGGACAATAACCCCTTAAGGGGTCAATTGACAATTTTGGTCATATTAACTTATTTGTAGATCTTACTTTGCTGATCATTTTTGCTGTTTACAGTTTATCTTTATCTATAATAATATTCAAGATAATGACCAAAAACTGCAAAATTTCCTTAAAATTACCAATTAAGTGGCAGCAACCCAACAATGGTTTGTTTGATTCATCTGAAAATTTCAGGGCTGATAGATCTTGACCTAATGAAAATTTTTACCCCTGTACGGTTTGCTCTAAATGCTTTCGTTTTTGAGATATAAGCCAAAAACTGCATTTGACCCCTATGTTCTATTTTAAGTAACGGCGGCCATGTTTTTTGACGGATCAAAAATCGAAGCACACACTTTGTGCAGGATAATCTAAGGAACAATCATGCTAAGTTTCATTCAAATCCATTCAGTAGTTTCAGAGGAGAAGATGTTTGAAAAATTGTTAACGACGACGACGACGACGACGGACGCCAAGTGATGAGAAAAGCTCACATGGCCTTTTAGGCCAGGTGAGCTAAAAATGAAAATGTGATTTCCCTTAGGTTTTCAACAGGCCCTTTCCTTTCTGTTTCCAATGTCACCATGTCAGCGATTCGATATCCAATCACCAAGAACTGAAGATATTTTGAATATGTTTTTTTTTCTCGTATCCATCTTCTAATGATTTATCATTTTACCCATAGATTACCTTAGCCGTATTTGGCACAACTTTTTGGAATTTTGGATCCCCAATGCTCTTCAACTTTGTACTTTGTTTGGCTTTATAAATATTTTGATATGAGCGTCACTGAGGGGTGTTATGTAGACGAAACGCGCGTCTTGCGTACTAAATTATAATCCTGGTACCTTTGATAACTATTTATGCACTTCCCCTGAAGTATTTGTCTTTGGGTTCGGAATTTTTGTCATACTTTTTTTAGACAATCAGATCAAGCCTTTGTCGGTCCTGCGGATTTCCCTGATGGGAACAAGATGAAGCTCGTTGGAAGAATACCTTATATACATCATAAAATTGTAGTTTCAGACAAGAGCATGGCAATGTGAATATCTAGAGTAGCGATGCGACTTATGTAGCACCTATGTCGTCATGATTGCCACTGTATCAACATACTATGAAGGTGATATACACAGGTTTTTTTCAATTATCAGCACCTTCATGGTTCAACACATTTCGACTTATAGTTTCAGAAGATCAGCAAAGATATGTAATATTGCAAAATACTGCTATTCCTCCAATCGAAACTGAAAAAGAATGAAATAGAGAATCATACATACATTATTTCAAAGTGTGGTTAAATATATAGATGAAGATGTAAATTTGAATTCCAATTGTATTGATATGTTCATAATAATAAATCGACTGTTTAAAAATGAATTTTCGACATACTTAGCATTGTTTACCTCAGGAATAGATTACCTACGCTGTATTTGACAAAAGCATTTTTACCAGTTATTACAGGTAATATCAAAACTATGATTATTTATCCATTCTATGTTGATTAAACGCTTTTTCATTCAGTGTCTCGTCTATCCTCGGCCACAGACGCGACTTACTATATATAATTGAATTTGTTTATGCCAAATTCAATAAATATGATTGTTAAACATTGCTCTTATTTCTAAATACATTGTGATAAATCTACTCTTTTTATTCTATTTTTACGATTAATACATTTTACGGTTGTATACTTTTTGTCATCCCATATGATCGCTGTATTTGATGAAAGAATTCAGCATTTTATTCTGTTCAACTTTGCACTGTGTTTGGCTTTTTAACTTTTTTTATTCGAGCGTCACTGGTGAGTCTTTTGTAGACGACATGCACGTCTGGTGTACAAAATTTAAATGTTGTAATCTTTGGTGAGATATTTGAGTGTCACTAATGCCGACATGCATAACATATGGTCAAAATTTATTGAGAATTAGATGGTTTTTTTCAAATGTCCTTTTTTTACAGTGAAAACAGTTCATCTATTAGGTTAATAATAGACAAAAAAAGATAACAAGTTCATGTTTGTTCTCTTCTTAAATGAATTACTGTCATTTTTGTTCTTTTGTCACTTGTTTGTTGTTGTCACTTTGTGGGGTTTTTTTCTACTTGATTTTACGTATTGCTACATACGTTCATCTCGTCACTAGTCTTATTTTTTTAATTTAAACATTTAAATAAATATGTTTAAATTAAAAAAGAAAAGACTAGCGACGGGATGAACGTATTTATTTATAGTGGATTGGGAAACAAGTTTTGCAACTTATATTAATCCCTTTCCACTTTCCGGGTGCGAGTGCTGCAATGAAGCGGCATTAACCTGCTCTTTTTTGAAATCTACAGGGGTTTTTTTTACGTGCAAGAGATATAGCTCTCTTATAACACGGGTCAGCCATTTATCGTCTACTTCTGATGGACTATCATCGTTTCCTCAGGACCATACTCGCAAATGGTGTCAAAGGAGAGGGGGGAATTTAGTCCCTGAAATTTTCATCCCATAACGGGAATCGAACCAGGAACCTTTGTGTTAGTAGTCCGATGCACTAACCACTACACCACGGCTCTCTACATATTTTTTTTGCATTGTAGGTTTTGTTTGTTTACTAGCTGTGTATCAATAAATCTGTTGTCTATTTGTTTGTCTATTTCATATAGTTCATCGTCGCATTCAACTTTATATATCTCATATTGCAATCTTTTATCATAATCAATATGGTTTATTTTGTGTGTACTTCATTGTTATGAATATGAAAGTAAGAAGATGTGGTATATATGCCAATGGGACAACTCTTCACAAGTGACCAAATTACACAGAAATTAAAAAGGGTCGGGATTTTTAAATAAAATGTATGTTAAGCTTTTTTGTTCTTGTTATCTTCGTTGATGAAATTAGTTCGTTTATGGTTTGACTGTAGAAAATTATCCATTATGACAAGCATTATTTACAAATCTTATTGTAAACATATCATATTCAGCAGATATAATAATGCTGTTTCAATAAAGTCTTGTCATTTATCAACAAAAGTACAAGTTTTTTTGCAGTAAAAGCATACGAAACAAATGATTTATCAAAAGGTAATTCTTTAATACAATCAACAGATGTTAATATGATGACAATAAAATGAAAACAATTCAAATGTATTCAGATGAGATTTCGTTTCTTAGCCAATGATAATACAACAAATAGAGAGAAAATATTATTACATCTGTCATATTTCTGTTTTACCAGTTATTACAGGTAATATCAAAACAATGATTATTTATCCATTCTATGTAGATTGAATGGCATTTTCATTAAGTGTCTCGTCTATCCTCGGCCACAGACGCGACCTACTATAAATATAAATAATTGAATTTGGTTATACCAATCGAATGATTGTTAAACATTGCTCTTATTTCTCAATACATAGTGATAATTCTACTCTTTTTTATTCTATTTTTATGATTCATACACTTTACAAATTGTATACTTTTGCCATCCCATATGATCAATATTTGTAAAAGGACAAGCCAATTCACATCTTCTCATTAATATTATATATTTCAAATGAGTTGTTTGATATTCTTTAGTATTACGGAACATCACTGAAGAAAATAAGTTGTCAAACATGGATATGCTGCATGTCTGTCTTTTTGTTCATCGTTATTTCCGCATTATCTGGGTCGCGTCTACACTGATAGACTGATAGGTCTCGGATGTATCATTAGTAGAATGAAATTCAAAACAGTGTGACTGTGGCCATTGATTGACACATTAAATTCATCCATTGACTGGGACAATTTACATGAACGTTTGTCTGTAACGACCACTGTTCACGACGTACCTACGATAGACATTTAAACTGTGTGGTCACCAAAGGTTTCTTAACGCCTTTAGTTATAAAATAATTCAAAAAATTAATCAGGAAATCGAATAACCTTTATGTTTTGATTTATATAATTGATATAAATCAAAACATCGTGTTATTTCTGATTAGTTTTTCGAATTACTTTATTAAGGTGTTGAGAACCTTTGGTGACCCCATAGTTTAAGTGTCTTTAAAAAGTACATAGTGAGCAGTGGTCGTTACATACAAACGTTCACCTAAATTGTCCCAGTCAATGGATGAATTTAATGTGTCAATCAATGGCCACAGCCACACTGTTTTGAATTTCATTCTAAATATATATATAAGAATCATTGTGGTGTAGGCATGAAAATATGGATAATGTTTCAACGAGTTTTACTGTAATAATTGGTGACTTCTGTTGCAATGTTCAATTACACTATTTTTACACCTTAGCACAATTTTGCTTTAGTTTTTTGAGGTCCCTTTAAATTGTTTCAACACATCATGAACAACGCAGCGCACATGGTACTACATATAAACACGTTACCTATGCACACGTCAATTGGGTACCGTCAATTGGGTAAACATAATAAACGACGACGAAATATTGTTGGGACATTTTTGATCGGATTTTAATCAACTTAGTACCAATAGAAGCAGAATTGTCACAGTCATATTTGATTGTTTGGTTATATTTTTGTGTAGAAAAATTTGAAATGAAAAATAAGCTTATTTAAACTTATGAACATAAAATATATACGAGCAAAAGCAGACTAATACAAAAATGTTTATTGGTGGCTTGTTCAGGATAAACATATAATTTCAGAGATGTGTTAGACAAAATGAAAACATAATTCAATTTAGAACCCGGTAATAATTGTGGTCCCATACTTAGGAGAACGGATAGATTATGATCATATTTTAATGTTTCTTAGTTTATTAATTATAATTTCAAAATATAGATGTTTTAGACTTAACATTTACAATATAAAATTAATTTAGGTCATTATCATAAAGAAGTTCCAATGTAAAAAGATTATTATTATGAAAAATTAAAAAATTGGATACATTAAATTTGTCTTTACATTATGAACCGATCACCCCGGCGATACAATACAATTTCGGGCATATTTATAAAGCATGCTTGAATAAGTTTAAATGCAAATATGTTGGCGTATAATTACATATCCTTTATACTGCAAATTGGGAGAGAGAGGGGGAAGCAACACACGCAGTTCAATGTGTTTGCTTCAATATGCATTTTTTTTTTATTACAAATTCCACTTCATTTCATTACAGCTTTGTATTTAAACCTTTCAATGATACAGTTTTATCCTAAGAAGTCCTAAATACTATAAATAGTAGGTTTATGTTTACCTATTGATACTTATACTATTTACATAAGTATATTACTGTAACAAAATCCTTATATAACAAATACTTATCAAGAGCTGATAATAGTTACGTGTATCAATGTAAACTGTAGCCGTATAAATTAGATAAATGTACAAGACTCAAAATTGTATGCATGCATGAAAGAACTGCTTAAACTAAACACATGCACTGGGTTTTTTTAAATTTGTAAATTGCTGCATTCTTTAGCTGTAAACTCTGGCCATTTTGTGAATTAAAATATGTTTGTGATATGAATTATAATTCTACAAGCTTACTACATCACGATTTACTAAAGAAAACGGATATGAATTTTATCCTTCGAGCAGAATTTTCATTGTATCAATTTGAGGATGAAGACAAAATTTAAATTCGATGTTTTATTTATATTTATCTATGCATATATCCGCAATGTATAATACAGCTGTTTTATAAATAACTCTTTATTCATACCGCTTATTTGTTCGTTTAATTAATTTCAACTCTATAATTCACATATTCTTACTAAAAAAGATAGACAAACAAAACATAAGTTGAAGTAAAATAAAAATATAAAAACAAACTACAAAGCAAAACAATAGTTACCAGTATTAACCAATCAGATTTCTGAAATAAGTCAATTTAGTAGGGGCGAGACTTTGTCCGGTTAATTTGCGATTTGTTTCAGTATAAAGTTCGGATTTTTAATTTCTGAATTTCTGTGATCTTCTAGCAAAGTGATAATTGAACACTGTTTTACAAATTACAATATTAATTTTCGGATAAAGAGAAAAAAATCACTCCTCCAGTCTTTTCCGTTAGATACAAATTAAGCCGAACTGTTGGCGATAGGGGATAAATCAGTCACCTTGAATAATACCTGTTGTATGTTGACAGGTGGACACGTGCGTAGCTCTACCGGAGGTCATACCGATCTTAATCAGCATCTCACCTAGCTATAGCACTTCCAGAGAAATCAATACACAATGAATATTCATTGATCTCTGTCATGTGATGCTAGTGGCTGCTTTCAGGCCATTTCCACCAATTAGAACTGACACAAACTATTAAGAATTGACTTTCTACAGAAAAACTAAATTTGTTTTCATTCTGAAAAACTTGTGGACAAGTGGGGAAAATTGTGAAAATATTTGAATAGAAACATGTCCACTTTAACGGATCTGTCACCTGGCTCTACGGTATTTCGTGCTGATAGTCCTGCAAGTCCAACGCGGGCATCTTTATCAGATATGCTTAGTCGGAACAAATTCTTAGAAGGTAAGCTCTTACATTTCGATACCCCTTTTCCTTTATTAATAAAATTGATTGTCCGCCTGTATTTTTCAATATTGAATTGGCAGTTATTGGTTTTTATCATCAGTATCAGATCCCGAATCAAATTAATTTGTTAGGGAAAGTGAGATGTCGGGGTGATTAAATAAATTGTTTTATGTAATTAGGATAAATTAGGAATTTGCTGCTTATTATTTGTAAATTAAAACTGCATTATAGTCACTTGGTTTCAGTCAGAATTAAATTAACTTTCGTTCAACACTGACGTAACTTTAACAAATAGTTAAAATAAGTTTATAGTTAGTTCACTTAAAATTTTGGATCTTTAATGTGGGGTTGAAAATGGTAAGCACCATAATTATGTTTAACATGTTCCAGTTTAAGCTGAGTTTGTATTATAAAATTCAGACATGAGTTCAAAATTTTTTGCATTTATAAATAAATTTATTTTATTCTTTTAATTTATTTTTTATTCTTTAATTCATAAGTATAACATACCATTTATTTTCACTAAATATTGCAACTTCAACGTTCTGGAAATAAATTAAAAACCAGTCGGTCAAATTTAATTAAAATTTAGAATTAGTTTGTTAACAACCCGACATCGTAGATAATGTCGCGCTGGTTTTCTTTTCAAAATCGTTATAAATGTGGTAAAGAGTTGTGCTGTTTCAGTCTATTGTTAATATAAAATTAAATTTGCATTAAATTGGTATTTCAACACCTCGTTTTAAAGCACAATGGTATCGCTTTTGTATCATTGTTAACTTAATAATTGAAACTGGTGTTTCACTTTGTTAAATTTCAATTAATGCTTCAGATGTTTAGAGAATGCGGGTATTCACAAATAGAACGGGAGATGACATAGATATCATTCAAAACCGCATTGCAACATGAATTTTTTTACAACAAAACTAAAAGATTAAAAATCAAAAGAATTATTTCATTTTTGGAATGTAATTTTGAAAACAATTGATACATATCAAACTAGGTGATTCGTCGGGATGAAAAACATGTGATTAATTCAAATAACGATGTTTTTATACCATGTTAGCATTGATAAATTGAAAAATGAAAGATTTTAGTATATTTTTTTCAAAATTGAAGAATTCATTAATCATAATGATTATAATAATGATGATAATCACAACACTGCAATTTGAATTTGTTTAAAATTCAAATGGTTAAAACTATTTTAACTTTTTGATACTTTGTAAGTGAATTGCATATCATATAAAATTCCTCTTTATACAAGTTTTAATGTATTCCAAAACGTCTTTCGTTTTTCCTACGAATGACGATTGTTTGAAGTTCTTACATAGAAACTTAAAATTGAAATTCTATGTTGGAAATTTCAAAAAAAATTTATGAAATAGATTATTCGTTTATTTTATAAATATTGATGTTTCCGTAATATATTAAATATATAAGTAATCTTCTTTTGAATGTAAAATTTCAATACCATAGCAATATTTTATGACACGTAAAGTATACTCCAAACTCCAAAGGCATTTAGATAAAGCATATATTTAAAACAGTCAAAAACTCTCTAGGCAATTGCTGAATGTGTTATTCTATTTATAGTTTTTCTGAATGAAATGTGAAGTATTTTCATGAAATATCTATTGAAGGGGGAAGAAATGTTAATTAATTATTGTTAAAATGAGTTATGTTGCTTTATTTCTTTTTTTTAAGTTTTATCCATTCTTAATGAAGATGGAATATATCTGAAAATTGAGATTAACTATGAAATGCACTATTATTTTTCTGTACAATATAAGTTTTTAATAAAATAGTTCATAATCCCATTCCATATACATTAAATGCTGTTAACGTTCATACCTTACTGGTTCTTTTACCAGACAGGACAACTCAAATTGTTTCTTTTAACAAAAATATATATTAATGTAACTTCTAAATCCATACAACCATTAAAATGTATTCCTCATTTACAAAATATGGCAGAATAAACTGAGGAAATTTTTGTTCCCTTTTTCAATTTGTATTATTACAATTGTTTATTTTACATATATGACATCGTTGTTCCCTTATCGTTAATAATTGTTTGTCAATTTTCTATGAAAAATAGAAATTACCTTCCCATTTAAAGTAAAATGCACTATGTCCATTCAGGAAACAAGCATGTCTTATAATTTTATGACCCGACAATTGTTCGTTCAAAGTTCACATTTAGGATTTTGTATATTTCTTTAATCTATGCTTTTTATTATTATTCCGAGTCCTTATTGCGTTTTGATAATTTATTAGTTTATTGTATTTTAAAAGTTACTTGTATTTTACACTTAACTATAATCCTTTCATTCTGATTAATTATCAAAGATTTATATCCGTCTTTAAGATAAAATGTACTGTAACAAAGAACATAGCTACTTGGACTTTATCTCAACTACCGCCAGTTTCCCCCAGAAACTAACTAATATGACAGAGGTGACCAACAACCTGGTCATAATTTCGTAGATTAATCAAGAGTGCAATGTTGTAAAAAATGGAGACTTTGGGGCCTCCCTCGCAAGGGTTTTTCTTTGCATATTTTGAAAACCTTATAAATTTTGTTTATAAACAGCGTCAATCTTTTAAAATGATTTTAATTCATAAAACTTTCGGCACTTTATATGCATAACATAAGGCCAGTTTGGTGTTTTTCCTGCAAAATTTAAGGCTTTCACTAGCCTATAAAAATGATATGTTTGGTCTCTTATGTTTCAGTTTTACATCGATACCATTATAATACTTGGAATATTAATAGCATATTAACCTTGTAAAATGTTAGAAAAATGATATTGATATAAAAAAATACTAGTACTCCGAGTCATTCCTATAGGTAATGTATTCACACGTGTTTAGATATACAGATAACTGTTCTAAAATAAATAGTTCTAAATCGATATAAAATTGCAAGGTTTTTATTAAAAAAACATGAAGTATAGTTGACCTAAGTTGCACTTTATTTTGTACTCGATATATATTATTTTATAACTTGTCTTGAAATGGTGTTGCATGCTTATTTTATAAACTCGTACAATACCCGCAGAGGCGGATTTAGGGGGGCCTGGGGGCCCGGGCCCCCCTTTTTTGGAAACAAATTGCTTATATAGGAAATCACTGAAGCGTGACTGGAGCGGGCCCCCACTTATGAAAATTTCTGGATCCGCCACTGACCCGATCTAATTAATCTGACTTATTTATCATATTACACAATTTGAATAGTTGATACGATATGTCCTACAGAAGTTAATTGGTAGAACGTAAAATAGTTCGCAAATTAGTTAGTCTTCCTTGACTTGTTCTTGATATTAGGCTTTGTCTTTTAGGCGTGAACGAAAGGGTTACCACGTGTACAGCAGGGGACTATTTCAATGAGTACTTATTTTTGGACATGCTGCTTTGCACTTTTTGAATACTGTTTATAGATGAAATAAGTAATTTTGACTTATACATCCTCCATATTAACCTTTTCTCTGCACGCAAGCTCTACTCGAATTATGTCACTCAATATATAAATAAGAAGATGTGGTGTGAGTGCAAATAAGACAACTCTCAATCCAAGTCACAATGTGCAAAAAGTAAATAACTATAGGTCAAAGTACGGCCTTCAACACGGAGCCTTGGCTCACACCAAACAGCAAGCTACTAGTATATATGATCCCAAAATGACTAGTGTAAAACAATTCAAACAGGAAAACCAACGGTCTTATCTATATAAAACAACGAGAAGCGAGAAACACTTAAGAACCACAACAACAACGACAACCACTGAGCAACAGGCTCTTTTTGCACATGCAAAGACTTTTGTTTTCCTACGTCGTTTTTTCCATGGTCTTGAATAGATATATATGTATTCATACCATTTTCGACCTTTGGAAACTCACGCTTTTAAAGCTGGTCAATCTAAAATATAAATTAAATCATCACTGCACATGCCATGTACAAAGACATTTACGGAAATGTTTCATTCATATAGTGTTTTTTATAAGAAAAAAATCTTCAGCATCTGAATTGATCAATTAAAGAAAAATAGAAAATGATAACATCGTACAGAATCACTGCTATAGCGTCAAATGTCCATGCCCTTGTATCTGGCATACTTAAAAGTTAAACTAGACTGTCCCAAATGAGCATGGATTGCCCACCTGACAACTTTACTAAAATTTACTTTCAAGATCTTTTATAAGTATACTTTTGCAGAAATTGTGCCGTCAAAACTAAAATTAACACTGAGATTGGTCAAGTACAGCAATACTTCAATTTTCATATAGTTTTTTTAATCGTTGTCAACAGCTAAATTTTTTGTGTCATTCTAAAATTCAAATTGTCACTCAGTACTTTTAGTACAAATCAGATAACTGATCATTATTTTCCTAAAGGTAATAACTATACTCTACGGACACACACATATTTATGTTAACACAATGACAGATTTACACATATAAAGTTCTTATGATTATTTGCTCTGCAAATTTATAAAAGCAAGATTACTATAACAGAATTTAAGACCCTAGCTTGCATGACAAATGTGAAACTACAATACAAAATCACACTGTCCTGATTAATTTTTTTTTTAAATGAGAAAAACAAATATAGTAGTACATATGTTTAGTCTGTAAGGGGCTCATATCAAACTTATATATAACCTGTACATTTATCCCTTATTCAAATAGTGAAAACAGAATTAAATATGGTATACTGATATACTTGTAAAATATTCTTCAAGCTATATTGTTGAGAAACTGTATAGTATAGGTTTTTATTCTCAAAAATTGGTTAAGATAATAACCTGAATGACATTGAGTTAAGACTTTACCATGGAAATGCATTATTGATATCTTATTGATTTTAGAATTTTGGAGAAAATCCTCTTTCCGTGTTGTCAGGTAATTTACATTGCAAATGAAAAGTACAAACAGACGTTAAAACTTGTAACTTGTCTTGGTTGATCGACCGAGCTTGTCAGAATAACGGTTTTCTACCGCACGTGCCCGCTAGGTAACGGACGCGTGCACGCCATCAAACGACACACCTGCTTCGTGATCATTACAAGTTAATCATAAATTTAACAAATTTTGTCAAAAAACCCACCTGAAGAGAATAAATGGATGAATCGTCCCATTTGACGACATGATAAAATTGAATAAAATAAGACTGACGATTCGACCCTGGTTTAATTATGTTCACCAGTGTGTGAAGTTATCTCAAATTAAGAACTCGTAAACTTTAATTTCTTTTATAGATGTTAAGTTTTTATCAAAAATCAGTACATTATCATTTCTACATGACATGCAATTTTGATATTTTTTTTACTTCGGTGATTTATGCGTCTCTTATAATTTTCTTCTTTATAAGCATTTAAGATAAACGGGAAGCTTAATACAAAAATTTATGATAAAAGAGATGATTTTTCATTTCCTATTGTTAATTATCCATTTTTAGATGGTGACGTTCCCTTGTCACCATCTTATGGTGTTTATATATCTCAACTTGTACGATTCGCTCGTGTATGTAACAATGTATTAGATTTTAGCGAGAGAAATTTATGTATTACTGAAAAATTATTACACCAGGGTTTTCGATATCACAAACTGGTCAAAACATTTACTAAATTTTATCACCGGTATAAGGAAATAATTCGTAAATATAACTCAACATGCAGACATCTTATACGTTCAGGTATTTCACATCCAAAATTTTATGGAAATATTCTTTATAAAGCACAAAAATGTCAGTATTCTCCTCAGAAACTAACAAAACCTTTAAATAGACTTATTAAAAGGGGATATAGTTACGATACTGTTGTCAGGTCATTAAAGATTGCATATTTTGGCTTTAACATTGATTCACTGATTGGGTCTTTGCATCGGAACTAAACACATTTATTTCTAAAAAAAACAGTTGTTGGCATGACACGGGTTATGTTCTTCTCATATATTTTATGATAGTATGATACTAAACCCCTAACGGGAGGGATTGTACCTGATATTCATATGATGAAGACATAATCTTTCAATCAGTTTAATTGAGGTCTGGAGCTGGCATGTCAGTTAACTGCTAGTAGTCTGTTGTTATTTATGTATTATTGTCATTTTATTTATTTTCTTTTGTTACATCTTTTGACATCAGACTCGGACTTCTCTTGAACTGAATTTTAATGTGCGTATTGTTATTCTTTTACTTTTCTACATTGGCTAGAGGTATAGGGGGAGGGTTGAGATCTCATAAACATGTTTAACCCCGCCGCAATTTTGCGCCTGTCCCAAGTCAGGAGCCTCTGGCCTTTGTTAGTCTTGTATGATTTTAAATTTTAGTTTCTTGTGTATAATTCGGAGTTTAGTATGACGTCCATTATCACTGTACTATTATGCATATTTTAGGGGCCAGCTGAAAGACACCTACGGGTGCGGGAATTCTCGCTACATTGAAGACCCATTGGTTGCCTTCGGCTGTTGTTTGCTCTATGGTCGGGTGGTTGTCGCTTTGACATATTCACCATTTCCTTTCTCAATTTTAAGACATATCATAAAATGAAATTGTGAATGGTCACTTTCTAGAAAAAAACGTACCATAAGGCATAGTCATTGGACATATTAATGTTTTAATCCAATATTAAGGTTGTATGCCCCAATAAGACCCTCTACCTCAGGCATAGATTACCTTAGCTGTATTTGGCAAAACTTTTAGGAATTTTGGTCCTCAATACTCTTCAACTTCGTACTTTATTTGGCCTTTTAACTTTTTTTTGGATTCGAGCGTCACTGATGAGTCTTTTGTAGACGAAACGCGCGTCTGGCGTATATACTAAATTTAGTCCTGGTATCTATGATGAGTTTATTTAATCTCGACCCATACATATACCAAGTAGTGAGTATATGATGTATCACAGACATGCGCAAATACTATTCATTTGATTTTCGTTTGACGAGAATCTTCCCAAACGTAGCTAATATATGTGACCATTGAAATTGTTAAAAACGTGTTTAATTAGGAAAAGATACGAAAGATTAATCAAGATGCAGTATAGCCTTCAAATTACAAAACATAAACTATATAGAGCTTTTAACCGGCGAAAACATACATACATAAACGATAGTATATATAAAGCATAAGTGTGAAAGCTTACTTAAAAAAGAGAAGCAAAAATAAAAGTAACCACATCAAAAGCACGAAAAAGCAAACCATACAAGCTAGCATTACTTTAAAAGAGCAAAGTACTTTAAAATAAGCGAAGAATTTAATCATTATGTTTTTAAAATATCAGAGTATTACTTGAATGATAAGATACCAGTAAAGGTACATTAATCCCGTTAAACAATCTTAATGTAATGGTTACGGCGACCTAGATATCGGTTATAGTCCACTTTTCGGTGTTGGCAAGGCCAACGTTTGTTTAAGGTTTCAGATTCCCAAACATTGTAAACTCGAACATTTTTTCGCAATGTTTGTTTGGTACATTCAATTAAAACTGTTAAATCTTATCATAAACGCTGATGAAATTAATAACGAATTACCGCTGCAAGGTTGCAACATTGTAAAGAATTTTTTAAGTTAATGATAATGCATTGAATTCTATTCTATTCACTCTATTCAATTCTCTTCATTTCAGGGTCAAATTAAATGATACTTTCTACTTGTACAACTTGAAAGTCTATTTTATTCCGAATAAAACAAACATTGTTTTAATTGCAATAATTTTTAGCTCTCTAATATCCATAATTTTACCTGAAAACCATATTAACGGAACATTGATCAGAATAAAACTCAGGTGAAACGGAAATAAAAAGGTCTTTAAAGCAATTGCTATCAACCCGTCTGCATGCTAACGGCGAAGTCGTCAATGCGTTAAACAGATAAAATCGGAAACAATGACGGTACGACAATGAATAGAGCGCTCTCCGCTGGTACTAGATTGAAAACAAAATATTTCCTGCAAGTTGAAAGATAAAACTTCCGAAGCTAGGAAGTAATTTACCTTTTTATTGAGCGGAGTAACGGTTCTAAGCTTTGTTACTTTATCACGGAAGCCATCAGCCGTGAAATGTTTCGTTAAAATGTAAATTTAATACGTTATATAAACAAAGTAAATAGTGATTTTTTTTTCTGTTTGGACAATGGCTACAGGGACTTCAACAGATTTATTGCTTTATCAAATCTCAACACTGAAACTAGACATACAAAATATTCATGAAAACTAGTATATTCATTGGTCAGCGTCATGCTTTTGGTATATGTGTATTTTGAATTGTCATTGTTTCAAAAGATCGAAATACTAAACTTCACATGTTAAACGTTTGTTATAATGTAAGTTTCGTTATTATAGAATTTGACTTATAGTTCACAAATGAATTATAAATGTCAACTAATGGTTCTAACTGGTGTTCTATTTTGCCATTGCATATATTATCAAAGTTTGCCGAGAAATAAAATTCTTCTGAAAAATATACAAGACATCTTTTTGTTTAAATCATTCAATGCGGAAAACAATTTTGACAACTAAGCTTTAACAGACAGTTTAATGCTTAAACAACCTTAAAAATTGAATCATAATCACTTTCAATGTTTTAGTATTTCTAAGCAATTTCTAAGCAATAATTTTGTCAGACGTTTTGAAAATCACCCAGATGTGCATCACGTGCCATTCAAAGCTGAACAGCGTTGGTCACATGAGACAGGAAACCGTACTAACGTAGATACGAATAGCCGTAAAAGTTATATTGGCCAGGCACGTGCTTGGCGCGTGTTTGAATATTCAGGCTTCTGAAAGTAAAGAATAAAATGACAAGAGGAATTCCGATGGGAAAGATAACGGTTGGAAATAACTTTCACTGATAGTTTTCACTTTGTTTGTATATAATGCACAAATGACAAGCACAATTTTACGATTTGCATCAAGCGATCTCAAAAGGAAAGTAAGCAGTCAATGTCTATTACATTGCAAAATATTTCATAAAAAAAAACAAGCAAATTATTTTTGAAAAGGGCTTGAATTTCACTATTTTGGAATAATTAATTATTCTAATATAAATCAAATTCTTTCTGGTAGTTGTCTTTAAATTGAAAGTATGTTGAAGTGATGTTTAATTAGATTCATAGTTTAACGAAAGCAATGCATTTGATTTTTCAAAACATGCATTAACAGCAGTTGAAAAATAACTTTTATCAAATATATATGAAATCATAAAAGGCGCCAATTTTAACAAGAATAGAGGGCAACAGGATTCAAAATCCCCTTAATTTGAGCTGTAAAGATTTATTTGAAATACGATTACCAGTCAGTCATTGGGAGATTTACATTGGTGTAAAACCATGAATACTCGTATTTTTAAGTTAGTAAAAACTATCAAATGGCCATCATTATTGTATCATTTAACTCTCCAGTTGACGGTGTCGATTTAAATAGGTGAAAAACTAGGCTTACGAAATGTCTATGTATATAAGCCATGATTGGTCACTGGTCATCTACATCTCATTTGGGCTCTGGTTAATACTTTCTCATTGGAAATACCACATCCCCTTATTTTTATTGTTAAATAAGTTGATTCTTTTTTTACATGAAATTTATAATCTAATCATAGAATTAAAAAAAAATGTGACGTCATGCAGTTTGTTTAAGTAAATTTATCGAACAGTAATGTTATATCTCTATATTTATTGTTTATTTTTGTAGCGATAATACATGTTATTGTAATATTTCTCACAATTTGTAACCGCTGGGTATAATTCTATTGTCGACAGTTTGTCTCTAGCCAGGTGATGTACTATCCTCGGGGTAGAATAACATATAACAGGTGCTTCTCTGTAACAAAAGGCGTTGATCACTCCGCTCATCTTCAAGTGATAAATTGCACTTCAGAAGTCGGGGTCAACACTCCAAGTTTTATTAATCCTCAAGTGCCAGCACGGGTCAGTTTCATCTTATCCCAGAAGTGACCACGTCACTCAAAACGTACAACTGGTCATTATAACGATCGAAAATCGATGAACAAAGGTCGTACGAAATTGAACCCGGATTTTTGTCCAGTAGGGGAATATAGTATCGTCCTTATGTGCAAAAATATGGCATGAAATTATTGTATTTGTTCTTTAATAGCGCTAATCTTGTTCATAGATGAGATCAAGCCAATTTAATACCTCTCAAGACGATTATTAAAGTGATATAAAGATAGTTTTTTCCATGCGAACTACCCTTATTAGTAAAATGATACGGTTACTGTAGACAGTTGCGCTTTGCAAAATTCATATATTGCTAACGTTAACTCTTTTGACACGGATGTTTCCAGATGGAAAATTCATATATGTTCTTTTGTTGATACTTCTCAAAAGAAGACATTTAAGGCACTTTTTAAATATACCAAACCAACAATATTAAAATGCGTGAGCCGGTTACTCCGAATTATCTACTAATACTTGTCATTTTTTATTATTCTAAACAGAAAATAGCAACAAAAATTAGAATTCTAATATTTGACTTTAACTTTTTCTTGTAAAACTAAAATTAAGAAATGAGCTATTTTTTACGGCCATGATTTAGGATCTTTTGAAGTTGCATTACAATAGACCAATCACAGAGCGAATCTTGAAACAAAACAATATGCATATGAGCTGTCTTGATATTTGTAGAATTGAAAAGACGGTATTCTTCATATTCAATAAACCTTAACCAGGACAATCTGGATACATATTTCATAACAAAACACATCTATGAATAAATTATCGATGTTTCCTTAAGTTAAACAAGCGGATATTATTCATAGCTTTTTCTAAAACATGTATTTAACACAACACGACACAGCATGGACCGTTTAAAACAGCAGTCTTTATGTTTGTTTTCATATTTCTACTTTTTTCTTCAACAGATGGTGCGCAGCGTTGACAAAGCTTTTCCAAGATATTCCGTGTGGTGTCGATTTCACAATTAGAACCCCTAGGCCACCGTCTTATTACTGGTTTCATCGAATTGTCGACAATTATCTAACAAAATTATAGCTTCTCTTTAATTAATGTATATTTTATTAATGTCAATATCACCGACCCAATAATTTTTGTATCCAATATTGGTCAATGATTCATGAAAAATATGATATCATATTTTATGTTTCCAAAATTTGAATAAACTAGCTAACCTGTTATATTTACTTTGATGTATCAAGCATGCTGAGAAATATTTAAAATTAATTATATTGTTATTTTTATGTATTTTCTTCTAAATTTAGCTAAATTGTCATAATATATATGCCTAATTCCAATTTGGCGATCTTTTATTTATTCATCTTTTTGTTTATTCACTTAATTAATAAGATAGTTATTTGCAAACCTTTTTGGAAATTAAAAAAGTGAATGAATCAAAGAAAAAGCTATCCATAAGAGAAAACACAGCAAAAATATATTTTATGAAAAAAAAAAAACTAATTAAATTAAAGTCAAATCTGTCGAGTAAGATATTCTAATTGATCTATCAAGTGTTTATTAAAAATCCGTTTAGTTCCATAAAAGAATAATCACGGCATTTATCTAACTAAACTTTGATTTCTAAATTTTTAAACGTGATTTCGTAATTTATAAACGAACAATTTTAGAAATGAATGTTGTCGCGTTTTCATGATGATGAAACACCGACTGTACTGATCTGGTGATATCGTTACGAATTAACAGTCCGCACAGTGCTAGAAATTGAAATTTACGCTTTAAATATTTTTAAATTAGTAAATAAAGTGAAAATGTAAGATAAGTTAATTGGGAGTATCTGTGTTGTACTTTTTTAACCTCAATCTTTGTTCTTGTTTTGTTAATGGTCTTGGGTTGATGCCTTATTCATAATTCTATATTTGTTTTTATTTACAGCTGCAATTCCAAAATGTGCCGGATGTGGAGAACCTATTTTAGACAGATTTATTTTAAAAGTTTTGGAACGTTCTTGGCATTCTAAATGTTTAAAATGTTCTGACTGTAAACTACAGCTTAGTGACAAATGTTTTTCAAAGGGAGATATGGTTTACTGTAAGGATGATTTCTTCAGGTGAGTTTCTTATCTGGTGCCATTTAGGGTTCTTACAACGTCTCAACTTCCAAGCAAGGACCGAAGCTCATAAACGCGGCAATTAAACGCAGGACTTCGGGAATGTCCGGAGGGCCGACAACCTTGCTTCGGAAGATGACAACGTCTTTGTAGTTCTTTTGTCTTTGTCTTTTTCCCCTTCTTTTTTCTTCTTTTTTGTACATAATTCATACTTATATTTTTACGTTATGTAAGTTTAAAAAAAAAATGTATGTTAACTTCTTCGTGGACTCGAGTTCTACCGATATGATAATTATGCAACGAATTGACCTTTTAAAATTTCTTTTCGATTGACCTATACTTCTCTCCGATTGACGTAAATTTCCGACATATTGACCTAGTCTCTCCCGATTGACTTCAAGATACATGTACTGTAATTTGTCCATTCATTATAAATAATGACGTTCAAACTCTTTTTGAAAATGTTATATCGTAGTCTCGTCGAATAAGCAATTTAAGTATTATAATCTAGTACGAAAATTATAATCTATTCTAGTACGAAAATCCTTAAATGGATTTAAAAAAAAACTTTGTATTATAGAAAAGATTGCATTGCCGTTGTTGTGACACAAAATAATAACTGTCTTTGTAAACTGGGGCCGTGTCAATGAAAGTATCCTAGGACATGTCCTAAGATAGGTACATGTCCTAAGATAGGTACATGTCCTAAGATAGGTACATGTCCTAAGATAGGTCTTAGGACATTATTTAGGATGGTCTTAGGACGTGTCTGAGACATGTTTTAGGATGTAAAACAAAGCTGTCTTAGGACAATCCTAACTATGATAGGACCATCCTAACACATTTATTTAATTGAAAATACATGTAGAGATTTGTATGACATAGATTGAATAGTATTTAGAACCTATATGTAAAGAGAGGGAGGATGACTCTTATATAGAAAACAATTAACGCAAAATAAAAGTTCAAGTTTTTACGGAATACTAATAAATTCATTATTAAATATGATGAAAGATATAAATGAATTTAATACGAAAACAAAAGTAAATGGTCACAAAACTTTGTGATATTCGTGCTGCAATTTTAGTACATAGACTAGTTTTGTATCCATGTATCCAATCAGGATTAGGTAAAAAAAGAAGTAAACTTTTCCCCATATTTGAATTATTTAAAATATATGTTGCTTATGATGATAGTATTGTTTAGGCTTCAAAAAAGGCAGCACGAAATGATTTAATATAATACAGTTAAATCTTTAACAAATATTAAACAATACTTTTTTTTATTAATTTTATCTAATGATAGTTTAATATTGTATTAGTATTTTTAGTATTGAGTTTATGCCATATTTGTTGTTTTTATTACGTTTTAGGACGATGTAACCTTTAGGACTATCCTAAGACACCTAATTGTATATCCTAACTTTAGGACCAAATTTAGGACATATCTTATTTTAGGAGACTTTCGTTTACCCGACTTAGGACTAAGACGTGTCCTAAGACCATCCTAAGACATGTCTTAGTCCTAGGACAGCTTCGTTGACACGGCCCCTGGTTATTTTATATTATGAAATCTTCTGATTTTACCAACTATAGAGGACATAGAGAATCGATAGTATTCATTCCAAAGTCCAACTCGACTGCGGATATTTGATCAATTTTTTTGGTTTATTTATGATCATATATATGTTGTGTACAAGATGTAAGTTTGTACAAATTGTAATTTGTACAGGGTTTTTGTACAAGTTATAAGTTTTTTGACACCTACCTTCTTGCAACAGGTGACACAGGTTTAACTTATAAAATGTACCAGTGTAATGTTTTCAATTCAAAAATATATACGTCAACCTAACATTTAGTGCTATTATCATTGCCTTCAAACTGGAAATGAGGATACCTGAATGGTTTAATTTCTAATTTAATTTTTTTCCTTATACCATATTCATATCTATAAAAGATCTATGTGAGGTCTTATAATGTTTTTGTATCAATGCTCAGTATTAGACTGTATCATGAAGTTGTGAAAAATTTACAGAGGTATGCGGAGCATAAGACTGTGTGCTTGCATCATCCATTTTTGTTCAGCAGGTCACAAAACACTGATAACTTGTACAAAAATTCTGTACAAATTATAATTTGTACAACATTACAACTTGTACACAACATATAGAATTAATTGCATAACAGTGTGGTCGACAGTAAAACGTTTGTAGGTTGTAACTTGTTTGTCAACGGCTATGATTTTATGCTCACCCAGTCTGTCAGAGGCCTTCCAGTGGGGATTGAAATATTCACTTGTTACACATTCCGATACATAAAATGAAACTTTCTTTTTACAAAGCTTGAAAGGAATTTGTTTTAAATATTTATTATAATCATCACATACAACCGTGTCATTTATAAGAATAATAATGTTCAGAGATGATATTATTTAATAATAATAAAAAAAATTAGGTTTATCCATTGTAAAAAAAACCATTAAGTTGATGGGGTTAATTAACAAAATATCTCATTGCATTAAGAGCACAACTACTTCTACGGTGTGATCATTTAAGAATGGCCTACTATTTATTCAATGCGTATACATGTGGGTTTTGTTTGTGAAGTTCTGGATAATTAAAAAATCATTTGATTTCTTTGTTTAATACCATAAAACGATTTATTCTTTCAGATATTTGTCACTTTGCCTTATCTTCAAGTCCAACAAAATTTCTTACGTTTCTTACAAAACTTATATTCTTGTGATGTATTCTTTTGTTGAAAAAAAATGTATAGATATAGATATATATAGGAAGATGTGGTATGAGTGCCAATGAGACAACTCTCCTCCCAAGTAATAATTCATAAAAGTAAACCATTATAGGTCAAGGTACGACCTGCAACACGGAGCCTTGGCTCACACCGAACAGCAAGTTATAGAGGGCCCCAAAACTACTAATGTAAAACCATTAAAACGGGAAAACCAACGAGAAACGAAAAACACATATGAACTACATAAACAGACGACATCATGCATTGTAACTTTTAAAGCCACTTAAGTAAAAAAAATAATCTGAAAGAACGTGCGATATCATATTAGGAAAATTGATGGTCAAACCATAACAAAAAATCAAGTAAAGAATTTTAAGTATTCAACCTTTATAGCTTGCTGTTCGGTGTGTGAGCCAAGACTCCGTGTTGAAGGCCATTTTTATTTATTTTCAAATTACAAAGGTTATTCCTGATTAGTATTTTTAATTATTTTCTTTAGGCGTTAAGAACCTTTGGTGACCTCACAGTTTAAATTTCTATGATAAGTACGTCGTGAGCAGTGGGCATTACAGACGAACATTCACCTAATTTTCCCCAGTCAATGAATGGCCATAGCTACACTGTTATGAATTTCATTCTATATCAAGTATATGGGTTTTAACACAAAATGCACTACCTTATTTCTAACTTTTGTATGTGTATAAAGATTTTGCAAATGAACTGGATTATTTGTGTTTATCATGTTCTTGCGTGAACGTTAACTGGTCATGAAATATACATGAAGGAAATGTAACGATATAGGCAGATCCCTGAGGAGTTAGGAGTTCTGAATAATTGATAAACTTCGCAACGTTCCCACTATCAGTTACATATACATGGTATGTAGGTTACTTCAAGAGAACGGATAAACACCTTTTCTATTTTTCCTTCTTTTTTTATCTACTGTAACATTTCAGAATTCAGGTATTATCATATTTCCTTGGACTCAGCTGGATGAGATCACTTTTTATAAAAGTTAACTTGCAAGCACACTCGATTTGAAGTACGCTTTAAATTGCATATAAAAACACTCAAAATATGTACTTTTTCAAATAATATAATAAACATCCAACACTGACATCAATAAAATTCTCTGGTTTTATACCTTATAGGAAAGGTTCGATAAATTTGTCCCTGGCATACTGTAATCTTCTTATTGCTTAATACCCTTTAACATGATATTCTGACATAGACCAGTTAAATGTAGCCGCGGAACGCAAAAATATACTCTTCTATAAAGCTCCAGATATTAGTTGCACTAAGAAATATCAAAGTATGACACCGTTTGGTTAATAATTCAAAGAAACAATTCGAATTGTCTTTATGATGCCAGTTACAAACCAAACCAAACGCAGATTTTTTATTGCTTTGAAAATATCTCATTGATAAAATTGCTAATATAGAATAACTTGGGGTCTATGTGTAGTCATTAGATGCAGTATATATCATTAACTTATTTAATCTATTTTAAAATTATTAAGAATTACCAGTATGTAAGAAAAGATCATACGTATAGAGAATGGAATAACAGTAGTTTCAAAGTTAATTGTTCGTGTTAAGTTTGCTAAATACTTTAGTGTGTTCAACCGTGCTGTTGCAGTTGAGATATTTTTGTGGTCTAATACGAATTTGCAAACCCTTGTCGGATCATACAAGTGCATGCATCTTGCTTTTAACGTGAAAAAATAATAACTGTAAGTGTTTCAAAGTTAATTGTTCGTGTTAAAATGCTAAATACTTTAGTGTGTTCAACCGTGCTGTTGCAGTTGAGATATTTTTGTGGTCTAATACGAATTTTCAAACCCTTGTCGGATCATACAAGTGCATTCATCTTGCTTTAAATGTGAAAAAAATATCTGTAAGTACAAAAAGGTCTGAAATGAAAACTGAAAATTGATTTAAAATCTTGTCGTATTAAGTTTTACATTGATTTAGCTCACTGGTAAAATTGCATTTCCTTGAAAGGTAAAGAAAACAAATAAGATTATGGCTCCAAAGACTTGCAATGCAACTATTATGGAATTATCATAACATGATCATGTGACATGGGTTGAACAAGCAAACATGTTTAACCCCGCCATTTTTTTTATATGTGTATGTCCCAAGTAAGGAGCCTGTAACTCGGTGTTTGTCGCTGGTTACTGTCTGTTATATTTATTTTTCGTCCTGATCAGGCCATTTGTTTTCTTAATTGAATTATTTCACATTTTGTCATTTCTGGGCTTTCTGTGGCTGTCTTTGGTATAAGTTAGTTCGTCTTTGAAGACCGTAAAGTTATTTAAAGCTACTTCCGTTCGCGTCTTTTGGACTCTGTTGGATACTTTTCTCTTGGGCTATCATGTCACATCTTCTTATTTTTATATGTTTGCAGGTATATGTAATCTACAATAACTCCTTGGAAAGAACGTTGTGGTGTTATTCAATAATATATTGTCAAAAGCTTCTTTTGTTCAAGGGAATAAGGAAATCTGTAGTTTCAATAAAGAAAGAAAAAAACGCATGCTGAAACGAAATAAAATCGTAACTTCTTACTGGCATGAAAGGAAAAATACTATTTTCACTTATCTCTTTGCATGTCTGCTAATACCAGATGAATATTTTACACATGTCATACATCCGTAATAACCTTTAAAGACAGGTAACGTCTGTCAAATTACAAAGCGTCTTATTGATTCAGTTTGTATAATTCTTTTATCTCAGCTTACAAAATGGCCAACTTTCTACAATCATATAACACTAGGTGATGCTAATTCTCCCTATTAGGAAAATCGGATTCAGACAGATTAAAATTCAGGTGTTTCCTTCAGTTCATAGTTATTCGACTAATCTTTGATCGAAAAAAAGTTCTCAATTACCTTAAACGTATTTTGTTTTATGCAAGTTTCGAGTTTTATTAAAGTTTCAACACACACATACATGTTTTAAAATTAAGAAATAATATTAACGGTTAATAAAACAATCAAATATGCAAATATACACCAATAGAAACAGATGTACATAAAAAGAATTTATAAAATATGATATACACAATTAGATAGTACATGGTTTTGGCAAAATAAAAAGCTAGTGAAATAAGATACTGGTTCCCCTTATACAATCTGTGGCAGTTTTTGGCAAGTCAGGCAGCAACGTTCTCATTACTGAATACAACAATGAGATATCTCACTGCACAGTATCAGAATATAAAAAATATTAATCATTTAAGCTCTATTTATCATGCGTTGTCTTTATTTTGCAAACAAATGGAATGTTAAATGATAAAACAAATCCTTTTCTTCAAAAAGATCGCAATTGAAATATATCTGCTCTTGGATTTTGTTTCGGTAATACCTTTCAGTTTCTTTTATTTTCAAAAGAGCTGCAGATTTATTGCTCTTAGTACAGTTTACCTGTTCTAAGTACAAATAACAGTTGGTCTTTATTGTTTTTGAGTTTTATTAGATCTATTTCCCTATATTTACAAAATGCTGTCAATAGACTCGAAGTGAAATAAGAAATGTCCCAGAGGGTATAAAGTCCATGAAATAAATGGGAAATAATCAAATCATACAAACTTTCTGTTGATTTCCATCATTGAAAACTGTTTGACTTCTGAAACTAGGTAAACATTGAATATAGGAGAGTCTGGATGGATATTTCAAACTTAAGAATAATGTGCAAAACGTGCAGAATATATAAATAAAGAGGGTGATAATAGGGGGTCTGTCATCATGCTAACAACACCTCGATTTTTGCATAAACAGTTAACAACAAATGCAAAAATGCTGATAACAGTTAACAAAGTGGGTTGAAAACAGTAAACAGTTTAAATTTATCTCAGATAACAGTTAAGAAGACCTCGAAAAAGGTCAAAACAGGTTAACATAAAAAGGTATTACCCTCCCCCCTCTTTAAAGGACCAGTAAAAACAAAGAATAAAGACTTATGTGTAGCAGAAATATAATATAAAAAAATATATATAATAAGAATGCATGAAACTAGGAATTAGGTAACTAAATAAAAATATATTACTGGTAAGAAATAAAATTTCACTCCCAAAATCATTTAAAATATATGACATAACCAAATCATTTTATTTTATCACTAGGACACTTTACATATTATTTCTCGTAAATAATCCGCGAAAACACTAAATTCATTAAACGATTTAGTTGATATAAAATCAAAGGTATCAACAGAAATCGAAATCTTTTTATATCTGGTGGTACCTGAAGAAAAACGGCTGGTCCTGACAATACTATTTCTTTTACAAAACAAGATAATGAAATTGTGTGGGTCATTGCACATTTTGGTGGTCCACAACTTTTCGAGAACTCTGTATCAATATTGATATCATTTGAACAAAATAGTCTGTTAAAACAGAGAGAGCATCTACAAAAACCGGATCAAGTGTATTCTTTTCAGTATTGTTTTTTTTCTGTGACGTTCAAACTCGTCTTTTGTATTGTTAAAAGTTCAAATAAAAGTCCAAATTTATCGGACGTGAATATAGTAATTTAAAGGCTTTATTTGGCTTTAGAACGAACTTTAAAATTATTAATACGGCTTCTATTTGATCATTGAAAACTACGTCAAATGTAGAAGACCTTAAGGTGTATTTGTTACAAGAGGGTCATGCCCGGATCTTCTTGGGAAAGTGGATGTCAATAGTACGTTTTATTTTTACTGACGTAAGCATGGGGTTTCACAAACATCCGGGACGCTGCTTTTCTTCACATTTTAATTTTCATAGTTGACGTGAGTGAGGGGTTTCACGATAAACATCGCAGACTCTGCTGTTGTTCGAATAAACTTCAAGTTCATCATTATTTTTATTTGTGTGTGTTTGGTTGTGCTTTTTCTCCTTTCAAATTTGCAGCTAGAAAGATTTTACATTTGAATAAAAAAAAATACAATTCATTTTGTCGTCATGCAGTCTACGGAACCAACGATTTACATAGTCGTTTCGTGACCTGTGCGGTATGGGGTTTACTCATTGTTGAAGGCCGTACGGTTGCCAAAAAATATCAATTTAAGTGTCATTTTAATTTAGTCTCTTGTGGAGATTTGTATTATTTGAAAAGATTTAAGCATCAGGAAATGTAGATTTAAAAGCCTTATTGACCGGATTTTAAATGTTTATAGGCAAAATAACTCTTTAAATATTATGTGAAAATATGATTTCAAAAATCTAATTTGTTTGCTTATATTTTTATTTATATTTTCTGTTATTTATATTTTTTTTCTAATTTTATTTCATGACGTTTTTTTTTTTATCTACTTAAATATCCCTAAATACTGATTTACAGTATTTCAAGGAGTAGGTATGATCAATGTCAACTTCATTGGATACTTGAATTGTATATTAAAATTCGTAAATGCTGACACGACATAGGCCAATCAAATGGTACAAAGTTTACAAAATTAATGCCTTCTTTCATATTCATTTCTAGCCCACAAACTTACAACCGATGATTAAAGACAATTTACTAGATATACATTTGTCTTTAAAACTCCGACGAAAAAACAATCAATAATAAGAGCTTTAGAAACAAAAAAAAGGCGTAGTAATTAATTCCACTTAAATGAAATAGTTCGTCTAGCTTGTCAATTATCCTTCCGGAATAAATTTAGGTCGTTTACTGTAACCATAAAATGTCCGGTAAAGTAATTTGTCAATGCTGTGTGTTTGCTGGACGTGTTAGCGCGTGTCTTACGATGATTTTAGTTTAATGATTGATGGAATCCTTAGAATAACTTACAAATGTTGACATGCTTGTTTGTTTATTGAAAAACATCACATCTGTCATGTAATTTAACAGAATACACAAACTTTTAATGGCACAATTTTTATTCTTTTCCGTCTTCATTTTTTTTTTACAATTTTAAGAACTTGTTTAAATTTGTTATACATGTTATACAGGATGTTAACAATGTATTATGTTGGATTCCATATGAATTGTTCTCTGAGAATATACGATGTCTACGAACATTATAATATGAAATTCTGATATGCACCAAAGACACTTAAAATAGAAAAAACATTATACTATACCTGTGTAAGCGTTCCAATCTTTTTAGTTTAACTGAAAAAAAACTTTACCTTTATAAACATATGCATTGCAGTGTTTACACGTATATATTTAATATTGCGTGCACATTATGCAGTTAGTTGTCGGCCAAATATATAAATTCGTTCGAGTTATAAGTATATGTGTACTTTTTAAAAAGTAAAGCGCTTATAGATTACAGATATAGAGGTATCGCAGCCCAAAAACAGGACACATATTGACAATACTGCACCCATCATTAATTTTTTTAACTGTCAAATCTGCTGCAAACAGATTGCAAACAGGAACGATATTTGGTTCAATGGAGAAGTACCTTATACACAAATTCCTCGGCAGTTCCAGCTTCGATACTTGTTCGCACTAAATGAACACAAACAATAAAACCACGTGTCGGTACTAATGTGTCATGAAAGATCGCGCCTGAAATTATTCTATGAAATTAAGGTTAAGTCAGTTAGCTGATTGTTCAGTTATTGACAGATTTCAAGAACTTGATATCTCGTAAGATTCTATATCAACCCGTCATATAACCGTAAGATACTTATGGTCTTAGCGTAAGATGAGAATGATACAAAACCGACAAAAAAATATACGGGAAAAGATGTATATTAATAGCAAACGAGAAAGGTGTGTGAACTATAGTATGAGTTTTAACATAAATCTGCAAAATATAATGAATTTCAATAATTTTACATTAATATCTATAATACATTTATCGTATCGTTCAAATTTGTACAGATAATTTTGAAAGTTTTGAAGTGCTTACTTAACTAGTTCGCGAATTGATATAAAATCTAGGATGTCAGATACAGCCAATGAGAAAACTTAAACCAGAATCGTGTTACAGTAATAGACACAGTGCTAGAAATTTTTGGAAGTTTATTTTTTTTAATCAATCTATGACGGGATAATTTAGTTGTTATAATTTTCGGTAAACATTATCAACTTTGTCTTTGGAAGTGTTGAAGTCTGAAACGTTTTACTATGATCCATACAATACATCCATTGTTAAACATATAAATACAAAACAATCCAGAAACTAATATCTCAATACGACGGAAAGTTGATTGTACAACATCATAGACGATTATTTTTTCTTATTCTAAATATATGTAAAAAAGGAAACTTAAAGGATATATAGTACAGAAGCATACCATAGATGCGTGATAAAAATTGACTTGAGTCTTTTTAGTAGATATTCCATTAATTAATTATAGTAAGTTGATGTTTTTCCCGCCGGTAATGTTCTCGTCCATTCGTCATTTACACTTCTCTCAAATGAATTGACTTCGTTAATATGATTAGCTGCCTCGTCTTGACGCAGTCTGAATAATTCATGTGCACTTCAATGTTTTAAATTACCACGGAATACGCGTTTGAAAAAAAAAACATTACGTCAAACGTCTAAGTGATAAAGAACATGTAAAATATGGATAAAAGTATAATTTCATTTTCTACTAGTTTTCGTAAACAGTAAATGAAGTGGAAGAAATTGAAACTCGTCAATTGCTAATAGTGATTTCATATTGTATGTAATTTTTCCACCATGTAATATTTTTGCTAGATATCAAAGCCTATGCATTGTTTGCTTTTCTTAATGTGTCGTGATTAATGAGAAAAACAAACAAAAGGAAATGAAGTTATGATGTGGAGCGAAAAGATGTCTCAAATTGTTTTGATTGAGTTGAATCTAATAATCAGTCTCAATTATACACCCTGCAATCACTTGAAATTCAGATGATAATTAACCAATAAAATGTTGGACATTTTTATATTTTTTTCAATTGTTGCATGCAGGCATATTAAATTCTTTGAACAATTTTCGTTTTATCAAAGATTGGTTATGCTAATGTGTCATAATTGTCTTGTTTGCTCATACTTTCGCAATACCGAAAAGATTTATTGTAGAATAGATGCTCATGATATGAAACCAAAAATTGGATGTATAAAGATGAAACAGGCATACTTGAAAACCAAGGATTTGTACAGCGATGAAAACTAACAAAAACTATAGCTATTCTTGAAGACTTCAAACTTCATAGTCCCAATAAACTGCTTCAATAATATGTAAATTTTAAAGTTGATTGGAACGAGCTGTTTAAGTACACCTTTGCTCCTTTTATATAAGTTGAAAATAGTCACAGGTTTCAAAAGTATCCATATGAATAAAACATGTTCAAAATAAAGCTTATTGGTCGGGTTTTTTTTTTGTTGTGTTTATTCTGCAAAGCTCCTTTCAAATTTCTATATCACAGCTTTGTGACGACATCTGAGTTTGACCTTGACATAATAACCTTGACATTGACTCTGATCTTTTCCACAATAGTCTGTTGTTTAGTTTGCATGCAGATAATCTTTAATGGGATTTATATATCGTCAGAATTGGTATATGGCCTCATGTTTCTTACCTTTTTTATATTGCATTTACCAGAAGTGCGAAATTTGGTTATTTCTATACAGCCAATTTGCTAACAATATATTGTATAAAAAATCCAGACGATTTATCAGTATTTCAAATGCTATATAGCTGTATTGTGAATATAGTTGCAATTCTAACCGTTTCTAAAGTTTGCACAAAGATAATTCTGTCACATTTTACGGACACTCTTATAGTATTTACAGAGCAAGAACCTGTAATTCCGTGAGAAAACGATTAAATACATTTTAATCAAAAGTAATCAGACTGTTAATGGTAAAAAAGGGCTTCCATAGTAAATATTATACAACTAAATGTGCGATATATCATTTTATTTATTCGATTGCAGTCAAAGTCAGACGAGTTTCTATAGGTCGACAGAAAGTCATTAAACTTGCAGAAAGATTTTATAACTAGAAACGTTAATAAAAGTACGAAAAAAAAAACCCGATAGTATTCTACAAATTAACCAACAAAATGGTTGACGAAAATGGTGATCTTCAGGGCCGATTTACAACAGTTGTTGATCTTCAAAGCCGATTGGTAAACTTGAAATTTTAACAACTAGCCGAACATAAAACATCTATGAAAATTATCAACATTTACTAAATTATATATGTGAAATGATTGGCAATGAGACAACTCTCCACCAGAGACCAAACCGACGTAGAAGTTTACAACTATATGTCACCATAAAGGACCTACAACAATAAGCAAAACCATACCGCATAGGCAGCTTAAATAAAGTCAACAGTAGTATACTGCTGTTCAAAATTCATAAATCGATAAAGAAAAAAACAAATCCGGGTTACAAACTAAAACTGAGGGAAACGTATTAGATATAAGAGAACTACGACACAACAGAGACACAAAACCGAAACGTAACACATAGAGAAACGAACTATAATGTAACAATGGCCATTTTCCTGACTTGGTACAGGGCATTTAATGAAAAAATGGTGGGTTGAACCTGGTTTTGTGGCATGCCAAACCTCCCGCTTTAATGGCAGTGTTAATTATAAGATTAAAATTACAACATTACACGACAGGGTTACAATAAATAAACTGATAATAGGAAAAAAATATAGGACAAAAAACAAACGAATAATAGCCATCCAAAGGTAACAGGTTAAAAAATATTTGTATACACCAGACGCGCGCTACGTCCACACAAAACTATGCTCAGATGTAAAAAGTTTGAAAGTCATAACAACTACCAAGTTGAAGATCACCGAGGACCAAAAGTTCCAAAAAGTTGTGAGGCCAGAGTTATCCGCTTGTGACAAAACATCATTATTATCAAGAATAATACATAAAGTTTCTTTACTGAAAGATTTGTTTATTTGCATTTAAAAAGCAAAAAGCAAAGGAGATTCCATTTCACAATTCGAATATTTTGGATTATAACATTATGTTCTATATATCTAATGTGTTGTTTAGACGATTCAATATTAAGTTGCCAATATCTATTCTTAGTATCAATTTACTGTTTTTTACCTTTAAAACAAATTCTGATATTTCTATTTTTAGGCGGTTTGGAACAAAATGTGCAGGATGCGAAAAGGGCATACCACCAACAGAGGTGGTGCGCCGAGCGCAGGATAATGTTTACCATCTGGAATGTTTTGCTTGTTTAATGTGTGGTAGACAGTTGAATACTGGAGACGAATTCTATCTGATGGAGGATAGGAAACTCGTTTGTAAAACAGATTATGAATCAGCAAAAGCTAGAGGTAGGTTTTAATAAAATCAGCAACTTACCGGAAAACTTCATAAACAAAGCATATCATATACAAAAATTAAAATATTGAGGACAGTTTACTTTTTACTAGATTATTTGTCAAATTTACAAACACTGATTCCGGTGTAAAAAATGCCGTTGACTCTTTTCGACACAGCTCTTACGTTCTTAGCTCTAATATCTGTGACTGTACTTCTGAGATGCAACTTCATAAACAATGTAAGAATATATAGACGTTAACAGTACCCAGATAAAACCTGTTTAAAATTCCATAGCAGAAAAACAAAACAATATTCGACCCAAACATTTTTATTCCGTGTAGCATATTTCTGGTGTTATCGACTTCTATAAAAAGATTTTTCTTTTATGAAACTGAAATTCTGAATTTAAAGGAATGCTAAAGTATTAATCAATTTGTTGATTTTACATGCGTTTCTTTTTTTTAACCAAAAATGAGATTTTAAGAAATTATTTTAATTTCATTGTGATCACTTTAGAAAAAAAAGACAATTTCAAATTAAAAAGAAAAAGCAAAGCAAAGCAAGCGCGCATACAGTACTAATATTACTAACCAACTTTGCTAATTTGTATTCAGTTATAGTGGTGGTTGTTTCAATAAAATGACAGTTTTTTTTATCTTCTTTGTTCCTTTAATAACATAATAAAAAGTCAATAAAGCTTAGAAAAAGAATCTATCTGGAATTTTAGGATTCTGCATTGTTGTTTTAAGGTTTTACAAAATTCTCTTAAATCAATTTTCTTTTGAATAATGCGTTTTTTTAAGGTTTCAGAAACTCTATAAGTTTCATATTTCCCGGATGTCGTGATGCCGTCATTCGGGTGATACTGCTATTACAATGTCGTAAAATATAACTTGTTCAAGCTACAATATTTTAAACCCATAATCTATCTTGCCTAAATTGCTATATGGTTTGAATAATATTCTTCTGAGACGTCCATTTAGCCCATGGGAATTGAGAAATACGGTAAATTCTCTATAAACTGATTTTAATACCTTGCAGGTAGCTTCAGGTAGCTTCAGGTAGCATATTTCATCTCAGTTTTAGACACTTTATCTTTTTGCGACACCTGCGATCCTCGCTGATCGATCACTGTTATTACTTAATCCTTGAAAGGTAGTGTGTTTATTTCCATAATCAAACTGCAATTAGATACACTTTGTCACTCAAAATGACACACTTGAATTAAAAATGATGATTTTCATTGCCCTCTGGGAGGATCAAGCATACTCGATGAAAGAATTAATAGCGACATTAAAAGATAGTTTTCAAATAAAAAATGTATTTTTTAATTTGAAAAATTGACATTGCTTTGGTTTTACTGATTTCGGGTTATAAAAAAAGTTTGTTTTTTTTTCTTTTGAGAGAATACAAACTCGCTATCTAAATATGATATTATCAGCTTTATAGAAAATCGTGTACATGAAAATGTATAGTTTCATTTTATACAGCCATATGTTATCTTTTTATTTGAAAATAAAAGATTTATTTATGAAAATTATTTAGTCATGCCCTCCGAAAGAAAACATATTTTTTCAAAACAACTGTTTGCACTGATTAATTTTTCTGCTTCGTACTATTTGTTTGCCTTTTAACTTTTTTGATTCGAAGGTAACTGACGAGTTTTTATTGAAGACGGACTTTTATTTGAAATGAGAAATTTGAAGAATGGATATAGGCAATACATTTCGATATACGCAGCAAAAAAAATTGGAGGAACTCATCTTAAAATTACGTGACATATTAAAACTGTCTGGAACGATAAAAGCAATCGTAAGTGTTGAAACTTGTAAGGCGTACATAAATATAAACCTACTATCTTTGATGAGTGTTTTGTACTCTGTCTACAGTTTCAACCTTTGCCCCGATTTTTGTGCTATTTTCACATTTCCTGACCGGTGTGAGAACAATATTTCTTCTCACTAGTGAAAAATCTGTTCTCGGCAAATGATTGGTTGAAATTTTCTTATTGTGACGTCAGGAAAAAGGCGACCATGACTGATGACGTCACATCAAAAGTACACAACTTTCCTGAAATCTTTGAAAAGGAAGGATAAAAATCATAAGAAAAACAGATTCCACCACTGTAACTCGTGTATTACGATATTTCTCCGCTCGAGACAGTTAAAAATAATAACAGATTTTTCACTAGTAAGGAGAAATATTTTTCTCACTCTGGTCAGGAAATGTGAAAATAGCACAAAAATTAAAAAAAATAACTTGTAAGGCGTATAAAATTATAAACCCAATGTCTTTGATGAGTTTTCTGTACTCTGTCTACAGTTTCAACATTTTTATCTTATTACCAGAGTATGATTTAGATGCTGCAAACAAAAGACCAAGAACAACAATAAATGCAAAGCAACTTGAAGCATTAAAAAGAGCATACAACGAAAGCCCAAAGCCAGCAAGACATGTTAGAGAACAACTAAGTTCAGAAACTAGTCTTGATATGAGGGTTGTTCAAGTATGGTTTCAAAACAGACGGGCGAAAGAAAAGCGTCTAAAAAAAGATGCAGGACGGAAAAGATGGAGTCCTTATTTCCGACAACTTAAGCGCAACGGTGATCCAGACAGTTCTAATAGTGCTGACGATCGATCAGATGATGGTCTACTGGATTGTCCATACAGTAAGTTTTTAATTTAATCATATCAACTGAAGTCAGACGTTGAGGTAGCAACGAAACGACACAAATAATCAATTGTACACAATTGCAGGAACATACAGATTGTTCTAGGCATACACTCAACGGTGCCAAATGGCAAATTCTGTGTTACATATGAAGTGGTCTACTCAACAATCAATTAAACGTGAATGTTAACTTTTATGGACAACTAGATTTAATCTAGTTCATAAAATAAAGCAAATACTCAAAGCTCATCATCAGCAATGAAAAAATCGCTACAAGTTGATAGATATATATAAGGTGTGATACTAGCTGCGATGAGCCCGAACATGTTGATTTAAAAAAAAGTCATCTGATCAACAGATGAGACCAAATACACACTTTATGATCAATAAACCAATAAAGACGATAACTGCAAAACACGTTTGAGAAACAATTTTTACCAAAGGATTTCTGACTTGTACGAAAAGACAAAAATTCCACACCAACATGAATGCCTAAATTGTTGACCTAACTATTATTGTACTTATATATATAATTTGTTCAACTATCATATTTCATAATTTCAGTTGATGATGACCTTGACGATCTCGATGATGTTGACAACAGTCGTTTGTCTGGTGATATGTTTAGTTCTGGACAACCCTTAGACAGGGAACCAAACATGGGACAGGTACCAGTAGTACCACCCGGAACTCCTCCAATGGATTCATGGTCTCATTTTTCAAATATTCCGCCCAACTCTTCTGGGTTTATAGGTCGACAGTCTCCAAACATTCCTATGACCAATCACCCTGGCTCACACTTAATGTCTATTGAAAATATGACCATACTTGGAGGAGGTCCTCGGATGATGGCCGCTGATATCAACGATAATAACAATTCATTTTCGGATTATCCGCCACATACACAAAGTCATCATGTGGAAGTGTATTAAAATTGTAGATACAAATGGAAGAATGAAGTTTTGTGTAGTGCCATTGATGGGTGGTTTCAGGTGGAGTCAACTTATTATATAGATCATGGTATATATATATTAATTCAATTAATATAAACAATATTCGTCACCTAAAATACTTTAAACTTGAACAATTGATGATTTTTATTGATTCTTATTTTTAATCATACTTGTGACTTTGGAAATGTGCAATATTCTTGTTATTTGTATATTATGTTATACTAAGTTTTATATTTTATAAATGTGCAATATTTCTTTTATGTAATTTTATGCTGTTTGACCATTTTATTTATTTGTTCTAAAACATCATAAAAATTTAGTTCTTTTTTATTGGTATGAGCGAGTACATGGCAGTTAGTATTGCTGTAAATATGTATAATTCATGATTATTTACTGCGACTGTAACTGTAGAATCCATGCATTAGGGTGGCAACTGGATCCCTGTGAAACTTACGGAGTTGACAGGTAACACTGGTGACTAGTTAACAGCAATAAGTGGTATAAGATACAGCGGATATGCTTCGATTTTTTACTTGCTGTACATGTTTATCTTTCTTATAGCCTAGGCATACATTTCAAATTGTAAATTTATAAGATTCGTCAGATAATATATATAGAAATAAGAAATATAATTCCTTTGCTATAAACATTCCTTAAGTTGTATATTGAATGAAGGAAGCAGTTATTTGAAAAAAGGAGGAAAACACAGCAATTGATTTTTTCTCTTCAAAACTACAAGCTGTTATCTTAATATAACTAAACGAAGTCACATCGACTATTTTCTTATGTGAAGAAGGGGATGAAAACAAATTTTCCACAAAGTGCAACCGAATTAAAAAAATGACGGAATCAAGTTCCACTTATGAGAACATGAATATTTTAAGAACTGTAGGACTCGAATTCGTGTGAAAGCCCTTAATTCAGTTTTTTTTATTAATTTGTTTTTTTATATATTCATTTTAACCTTTAATACTCGATGTCATTCCAGCTCGTTTTCCGTATTTCGAGGTATTTTATTTATTGAACCACATTATTTATGTTTATTTTTATGTCTACCTATGTTGAATTTTGTATACAATTGTTTTCAGTTTATGTAATTTATTTATATGTGCTCTTAAAAATTTTCAAAATAAATAAAGTTTTAAGTATAACGCCTTTATTTAAAACTTATTCGTAATAAGGATTTGTAGGGTAAGAAAGATTGGAACCTCGTTCACAGTTTGCATCAACTGTATTGAAATAAGATGACGGTATGCTGAGATCTTGTGGTATTTATCGTGATATACCATCTCATATATCGTTTTATTTTGTTCCATTGTGTTTGTTATGATCGTTTACAATGTTTTTAATTTTATTTTTGACATTTTTACTTATTATTTCTGTTTTTTTTTTGTTCACACATCGTTGTCAATATAATAGAATTTGAAGCGACTGTCATATAAGTTAGCGGTTTAGCTAGCTATAAAACCAGATTTAATTTACCATTTTCTACACAAGAGAATGCCTGTACCAAGTCAGGAATATGACAGTTATTATCAAATCATTTAATGTGTAACAGTTTTAGATTTTGATCTTGCCATTTGATTAGGGACTTTCCGTTTTGAATTTTCCTCGGAGTTCAGTAATTTTGTGAATCTACTTTTTACCGGAGAGTCTTGCCAACCATGTGTTTGAAAATCCGTTTCAGTTCTGTATATCTATAAAAATAGAATTCTGTTTTTAATCACGTCATCAAAATTACGAGATGTTTGGTATGATTGTTACTGAGACAAATATATACTAGTATTCTTCAAATTACTAAAAAAAATGGGATTGAAAACAATGAACAAACCCCATACCGCATTGACAGCTACAGCAGAGTGTGAAACTAGTCAAAGTGATTCTCCCGCACTCCCCTCTGTAGTTACTGTATTATAACAAATTCAATGTAGGACTTTCATTGACATATAATTGTGTCTGGGAGACACAATTGTTGCCCCCGAAGATGTCAAGTGTTATTGTAAAATACACAAAGTTGAGCATGGCAGCACATGCAAAATAATATTCCACAAAAGCAAATATTAATAAAAATCAAAACCCTGACCACATGTTCACCTTCAATATAAGTACAAACAGACAGTAAAGTGAAAACTTCCAAGGATGCAAACTGTAGGAGGGGTTATGCGGAATAACTATATACCCTAATGGGAAGGACGGACAGACCGACGGACGGACAAGGGAAAACAATATGCCCCCAAATTTTAGTTGCGGGACATAAAAATACGACAAAGAAACACAACAGCCCGAACACCAACGAAAAATAATGAATGACATACGGCAACAGACGACAACCACTGTGGACCACAGTGTTAATTTGTAGTGTATGATATGAACACTCACAACTAATTTCTAAAATATTGAGGAAGTAATAATAACATTGTCAATTCGGTCAGCATGTGAAAAAAAAACTGGAATGTAAATGAATGATAATGGGGTAAATGAGCTGGCCGTCTCAGCAACTGGTCATATGTTCAATTCACAATTCTACAAAACATAATTCAAATATTAACTGACTTTGTCATACCAAGTGTATCTCATTTGTAATTCAGTGATAACTGTTTTCGGCAGTTAAATAGATTCTGCACTATACACAATGCTCGTTTCACTTGCTTTGTAAGGCTACAGTTTGTCCTACCAGCTAGTTGTTTCCTTTACAAATTAATATATAATAAGAAAAAACAATTATTGGAAAATATCCTTTTATAAAGTGTGTATTATTATGTTCTACTTGTGATAATAAAAGGATTTGATTTTTTCTAATATTCTGTGATAATTTTACATAATATATGGTATCATAATTAAACAGAAATTGGAGTTTGGACCGACTTAAAAATCTATTGGTCATATCTTACGGATTTTACAAAATATCTTGCCAATTCTAAGAGTTTGTTGCGACCCAATTTGTTTGATAACAAAAAATGAAAAATGCGTATTTATAAATTTTACTCTTCGATCTTGACCTGGGAAATGGCTATTAGCTGATAGCTCAAGTATTTGTTAAACCAGCAACTACATTGACTAAACAATTATTTCGTAGGAGTTTTAGAATTGAAGATTTTCAAAATTTGAATTAAAAATAGAAATTTTCTTTACTATTGAAATTTTTTTTTTGGTGTTACATGTATTTGTTAAAAGTGAGAAAAGAAAATACCAAACTCCAAGGAAAGAGAGAACGTCGTTTAACAAAACATACAGCTCAAACACATCAAAAACATGGAAAACAACTGTCATATTCTTGACTTGGAATAGGCATTTCCTTATGTAGAAAATAGATGCTAGCTAAACCGTTACATATTTATTTTTTCTTCTCAAAATTAAAACATCAGCTTGCACACTACATGTAGTAACACGAAGAGGTAACACAGATGTAATAATTCCATTTAAGAACATGCAGAAAAAAATATCAAAATTCTATATGTCAAACCAACAACACAAAACATCAAAAGATATCTCGAGGTCAATATAGTACGATCTTTAACATTACGCAGGTGTCTGTACAATGTCTGTACACTATGACAAGCTCTCTAGCAAACAGTTTAAAAAGGAGTAAACACATTCAACAGAGACTTTACCAAAGACGTTTCACTTATTTCAACATTGTTCTCCGACTTCTTTTAAACTGAGTTTTACTATGCGTATTGATATGTGTCCACTATGATTATTCTACTTTTGCTAGAGGTATAGGGGAGTGCTGAGATCTAAAAAAAAAACGTATTAAACCCCGCCACCTTTTGCGCCTGTCCTATTCTAGTATTATCGGGCCTTTCCTATTCTTCTGTATTAATCTTTTTGACTTTGCTTCATTTTAATGGTTCGGGGTTGAGTTTGGCGTTTATTTTCTCTGAATTAGTAAACCTTTGTGCTAAGGGACCAGCTGAAGCCCGACTCCGTCTGCGATATTTTCTTATCTGTGTTGAGGACTCATTGGTAACCTTAGGCTGTTTTCTGCTCTTTAATCGTTTCCATTCTCAAATCTAACTGTCATCAACACCACATTTAGATATTACAAAAGATAAATAACAACGAACTTCTTAACTTTGGAAATTGCTTTTCGAACATACCCCTCCAGAACATGATATTTCTGTTAAATAATAAAATAGATATAAGAAGATATGGCATAAGAGCCAATGAGAGAACTCTCCTTCAAAGGAACAATTTGTAAAAGTGAACCATTATAGGTCAAAGTACGGTCTTTAGCACGGAGTCATGTTGGACAAGATAAGGCGGATATACTGCGATTTATTATTTGCTTCATATTTCTTTTAGTATGAACATACGTTTTAAATTGTAAATTTTACGATTCTTCAGATCATATATTTAGAAACAATAAACGGAATCCTTTACCATAAACATTCCTTAAGTTGTTAATTGAATGAAGGAAGCAGCTATTTCGAAAAAGAAGGAATACACGGCAACTGAAAGTTTTATTATTTCTCTTTTCAAAACTCATGAAACTACGAGCTGTTAACACAGTGACGGCGACTGATATTTATTATCTTACTAAACAAAATCATATCGACTATTTTCTTATGTGAAGAAGTTGATGAAAACAAAAGTTCAACAAAGTGCAACTGAATTTAAAATATCAAGTTCCACTTATCGATGTAATTTTGTTCTATATATATTCTGAATGTAGAGCGTCTGGTGACGGAATCATGTTCTATTTATCAATTTAAATCTTTCTATCCTTCTTTTTAATTCGCAACTCGGTTTCAGACAACAAACCGATCATATAATATTTATAAGTACATGACTATTATTAGTAGGACTCAAATAGGTGTGATACAATTGTTTTCAGTTTATGTAATTTATTTATATGTACTTTTCAAATTTTCAAAATAAATAGTTTTAAGAATAACGCCTTTATTTAAAAGTTTAAAATTATTCGTAACAAAGATGTGAATAGAAAGAAGGAATGGAAACTAGTGGACAGTTTGCATACATGCACTGTATTGAAATAAGATGTGTTTGCTGAAATCTTTCGAGATTCATCGTGGTACATTTCGTATATTGTTGTGTATTGTTCGGAACGATCGTTTAGCGGAGAGCCTTACAAACCATGTTTTTTAAAACTCCGTTTCAGTTCTTTATATTTTTCAAAATAGAATTCTATTTTTAATCACGTAATTAAAATAAGAAAATGTGTGATATGATTGCTACTGAGACATACTTAAATGTGTGACATGATTGCCACGGAGACAAACTTAGATGTGTGATATGATTGCTACGGAGACAAACTTAGATGTATGATATGATTGCTACGGGGACAAACTAAGATGTGTGATATGATTGCTACGGAGACAAACTTAGATGTGCGATATGATTGCTACGGAGACAAACTACATTTGTATTTGTTTTCCTTAAAAAAAAATTATAGAAATAGAAAATCAGCAATTGATAAATATATTTTTTGAAAAGTTTGTACTGTATTGGTCTTTTTGTGATAAAAAAATGGAAAATGGGTATTTATTAATTTTCACTCATCGAGTTTGACCTGAAAATTGGCTATTAGTTGATACCCAAGTATGTATTAAACCAGCAATTGCATGCACTGAACTAATATCTCCTAAGAATAATATACCGGGTAATTAAGCATTCAAAATTTAAAAAAAAAATTACTTTTTAGTTTATCATGCACACTTGTAACACGAAGTGGTAACAAAGATGTAGCAATTCTACATGTCGATAAAAATATCAAAATCCTAGAATTATGATTAAAAGGATTTGCGGAAAGTAGGTCATAAAAAAAGCAAATGAACAAACAAAACAACAAAAGATATCACGCGATCAACAAAGTAGATCATAGTACGATCTTAAACATTACGCAGGTGTCTTACAATATGTCTGTGCAATATTACAGATTGTTAGAAACCGTTAAAAAAAAGAGCTAATACATTCAACAGAGACTATACCAAAGACTTTTACCTATTATAACATCGGACTCTAACTTTTTTTAAACTGGGTTTTGCTGTGCGTATTGCTGTGTGTTTGTTTATCCTACATAGCTGTAGGAGGTGGAGAGATCTTACACAACATGTTAAATCCCGTCGCATTTCTGCGCATGTCCCAAGTCAGAAACCTCTGTCCTTTTTCAAGTCTTGTGGGTTTTTTTTTATTTAGGTTCATCTTAATGTTTCGGAGATTTAGTATTGCGTTCATTTTCTGTGAACTAGTACATGTTTTTGTTTATGGGCCAGCTGAAGCCCACCTCCGTATGCGGGATTTTCTCGCTGTGCTGAGGACATATTGGTAGCCTTGTGTTGTTTTCTACTCATTGGTCGGGATTATTTGTCTCTTTAATATATTCCCCGTTTTTAACCTTGATTTTACCTGTCACCTGAAAAAAACCCACATATTTAGATATTACAAAAGATAACTAACAACCAAATTCCTGACTTTGGAAATTCTTTTTCAAACTATACATATCTCGTGTAAAGAGAGTGCCACGCTCTTTGTACGTTAAGAACCCTGCAACAACACTTTAAGGGGTCCGTAGGTGGCCTGTTGCATGGCAAAATTTCTGGCTCTATCCCATATATCCTCATTTCCAGTGGCAGTCCAAATTTGCTCGACCGTTATCCAGGGAGACCTAACTTTTGTATTTAGATAATATAGAAACAAGAAATATAATTCCTTACATTTATTATCTTACTAAACGAAATCGTATTGCCTAATTTCTTATGTGAAGAAGTGGATGAATTAAATTTTCAACAAAGTGCAACCGAATTCAAAAATGACGGAATCAAGTTCCACTTATAGATGTAATTGTGTACTGTATATTTTCTGATAGTCGTACGTCAACTGAAGGAATCCTGTTCCATTTATCAATTTAGATTTTTCTATCCTACTTTTTAATTCTGATAATCCACTAACGTCGATGACTCGTTTTCGGACAACATACTAATCATATAATTTTTATAAGTGCATGAATATTATAATTCGAACTCGAATTGGTGTGAAAGCCCTTCATTCAGTTTTTATTAGAAGTCTTTTTATATTTATTTCAACCTTTAATACTCGATGTCATTTCAGCGCATTTGCCGTATTTCGAGGTATTTTATTTATTGAACAACATTATTAATGTTTATAATTATGTCTACCTAAGTTGAGAATTTTGTATACAATTGTTTTCTTTTTATGTAATTCATTTATATGTAAGTTTTAAGTATAATTATTCGTAACAACGATGTGTATAGTAAGAAAGATTTGAAACTCTTGGACAGTTTGCATATATGCACTGTATTGAAATAAAATGTGTTTACTGAGATCTTCCGAGTTTAACAGTGATGCGTCACGTTTGGTCTTGTTTTGCCAACCATGTTTTTAAAAATCTGTTTCAGGTCTGTATATCTTTAAAAATAAAAATGTTTTAATCTCGTTATAAAAATAAGGAGATGTGTGGTATAATTGTTAACTTTTCCACAACTATATGTCTTTAACAATGACATAACACAAGCCGAATAGTTAGCTTCAACAAAATTAAAAACACTGAATAAAAGAGAAAAACCGAGCAGCCTGATTTTTAAAGTTATAATACCAACGAAAACATGAAAGACATACGGAAACAGACGACAACCACTGTGGACAACATTAAATATTAATAGTGTATTATATGTACTAGTACTATAACAATTAATTTCTAAACTATTGTTGAAGTAATTAAAAAAAAATGTTCATTCGATCTATATATGCAAAAAAAATGGAATGTAAACTGGTCGTCACGTGTAATATTCAAAATTCTATAAACATTATTCAAATCATAACTGAGTTTGTCATGGTCAAGCGTCTCTCGTTTTTATTTCAATGAATGTACTGTTGTCGACAGTTAAATGGTTCCGGACAATACACCCTGTTCGTTCTACGAATTTTTATAGGCAAGGATACCGTTCTTACTATCATCTAGTTGATTAATATAGAATTAGAATAAAACAATAATTGGAAAATAAACTTTTGAAAACTTTTTTTTGTAATGTGTTACTTAAATTGAAGTTCGGACCGGCTTAAAAATGAATTGGTCATACTGAACGGATTTTACAATATATCATGCCAATTCTAAGAGATTGTTGATTCCAAACCGGTTTTTTTTTTAATAACAGAAAATGAAAATGCGGTTTTTTTTTCTTCAAGCTTAACCTGGAAAATGGCTACTAGTTTAAAGTTCGAATATTTGGTAAACCACAAACTGCTTTGACTAAACAAACATTTCGTGTGAGTTTTGTAATTGAAATTGCAAAATTAGAATTGCAAATATAAAGGAGTAGGTTCAGTAAGACCCCTTTTTGGCCCCAAAATATAGGAGTTTTACAAAAGTATGAAAATGTAATCTTTTAAATATTTACTGGCAAGTAAAATGCTTCTGCTACACAAATATGGGCTGTTTTTGACAATACAATGCACATATATCGGGAACTAGTATCATTAAGTCATGCTTAACTACTGAAATCCTCACAATTTGAGCATTTTAACTAAATTTTAGACGGTTTCCGTCTAAAATGAAAGTGGCCGCATTCATATTCATTCATAATATTGAAATGTAAGTTGTATTTGATGATAATACATAACATATATAAAGGTTGAGGATGAACACGGATGCGGCCACTTTCATTTTTGACAAAAACCATCTAAAAAATGACGGTTTTTGGCATATTTGATAGATTTTTTATATCTAAACTTGAATCAGAGCGTTTTTAATGACGAAATCAGTTAAAATCTTTAACATAAACTTATTGAATCAATTTAAATAGACACTTAAGTGTTTAAAAAGTGTCCAAAATCTTTCGTCAGATGAACCTGAAATATAAGGCCAAAATCGGCCTTTACCGGACTTACTCCTTTTCTTTTATTATTGAAATATTTTTTGATTTTACATGCATTTGGTAAAAGTAAAAATAACAAAAATTCCGAACTCCAAGGCAAATTCAAAAGGGAAAGTCGTTAATAACAAAACATGAAGCTCAAACCCATCAGAAATTGGAAAACAGCTGTCATATTCCTAACTTGGTATAGGCATTTCCTTATGTAGAAAATAGAATCCAGCTAAGCCACTAACATACGTTTTTTACTTCTTAAAATTAAAACACCAGTTTGCACACTACATGTAGTAACACGAAGAGGTACCACAGATATGTAGTAATTCCACTTAAGGATGTTTGCTTGTCATGTTTTAGAATTTTTGTCAGATTTTCGAAATCCTCTGGTTTTATCCATTTGAGTTCCTTAAAAAAAATTTCCCATGGACCCCCATTTTTCTTATTATAAATTTTTTACATGTATAATTATAAGCCATTTTTAAAAGTCTTATAAAATCTTATTTATTTTTTAATAGTTTTTGAGAACTTCAACTGGTCAATGATAAAGCTATGAAAAATAATGAGAGAACATTTTCCCGCCCAAATTCCAATGGCTAATATCTCGAAATTAAGCACATTGACCCCTATATTTTTTTTTGCTTTTTTTATTCCCCAAGTAATCCCCTATCAATATATAATAGCGTTAAGGAAAGCTATTTATTTTGAAACTGAGCAGCAAACATCCTTAAGTACATGCAGAAAAAAATATTGAAATTCTAAGAGTTGCGGAATATATGTCAACCAAACAACACGAAACACCAAAAGATATCACACGAACAACATAGTACGATCTTCAAAACTACGCAGGTGTCTTACAATAAGTATATGCAATATAACAAGCTCTCTAGTACACGGTTGAAAAAGAAGTAAATACATTCAACAGAGACTATACCAAAGACGTTTTACTTTTTCTAACATCAGACTATGACGTGTATTGCTATTTTTTCACTTTGTTTATTTACATTGGTTAGAGGTATAGAGGGGGGTTGAGATCTATAAAAACATGTTGAACCCCGCTGCATGTTTGTGCCTTTCCTAAGTCAGGAACCTCTGGTCTTTGCTAGTCTTGTGTGGTTTTTTTTTTAACTTTGGTTCATTTTAATGTTTTGGAGTTAAGTATGGCGTTCATTTTCTCTGAACTAGAAACGATAACTAACAACGAACTTCCTGACTTTGTTTTTTCCCGAACATATCCCCCTGAACATGATATTTATGTTAAATCATCAAATAAATATAAGAAGATATGGTATAAGAGCCAATGAGACAACTCTCCTTCCAAGTCACAATTTCTAAAAGTAAACCATTATAGGTCAGATAGCAACCTTTAACACAGAGCCTTGGCTCACATTGAACAGCAAGCTATAAAAGGCCCACAACATGACTAGTGTGAAACCATTCAAACGGGAAACACAACGGTCTAATCTATATATAAAACGAGAAACGAGAAACACTTATGAACCTCATCAACAAACGATAACTACTGAATATCAGATTCCTGACTTAGGACAGTTGCAAACAAATGCAGCGGTTTTAAACGTTTAAATAGTTACCACCTTTATCGGAAACAATAGTGTAACATCACAACATAGGAAGACACATTATAAAATATATCAATTGAAATGGCTTAACTCAATGAAAAGACATATTAACACAAGGTAACATACACTGAACGATTAGATTTGATCTATGATACAATGATATTAAAAAATCAAGACTTTATTTAGAAGCTGAATGGCTCTCAGAATTTACATATAACAAAGGCTTCGAATCGGCAAATACCATGACTGAGAGGGTAAAACATTTTGCATACTATTTTGCATAAACAACGGCGACAGTAAAACAGCAACGATTTGCATAAGTCAATTCAGGAAAAAAATACATAAAAAAACAGCTATCAACCATTCAAAATCCAGCAACCTTATATATAGAGTACTACATTTTTAAACACCTTTTTGAGCGTACCCGATCATCGTTTATCATCGTACAGCGGATATAGGTACTAACCAAGCGGGCATGATCGATTTTTAACTGACACGGTAACGAAAATCTTTGGTTTTTTTATCAACATTTATTGTACATTTCAAAGCTAATACAGGGCAAAAGTAATAGTTACCAATCGTAAACCTACCTGTGAATACTCATTCCTTGAAACTGTTTGGGAAATAAACGAGTATGACAATTTTGTTTTTGTGTACGGTGTACAGCAACTATGCACCGTACAGAAGGATTTATGTGGTCAGCTAAACACCGTACACAACGCTTCTTTTCGGAATAAAATATCGAAAAAAAACATATGCATGAAAGATTTTAATGCCAATTATTGATACAACTATACTTATTACACACGCACAGTGTCCTTCTATTAAAAAAAGCGTTGCAATGAATATAGAATTATATCGGATGAGACGAGTGCCAACTTCTTTGACAAGTATTTGCACATGTTTTAGTAATCGTTCTTGTTTTGGGGAAATAATGAGACATTTCTAATCATCAACCTACGACCAAATCATTTCTTAAAACAACAATTACGTTTAGATTGAGGTACACATTGAAATTATGTGAACAAAACAAAGATTTTCGTTACCGTGTGAGGTCAAAATCGATCACGCCCGCTTGGTTAGTACCTATATCCGGTGTACTGATGATACACGGTACCGTTAATTGCGTGAACCTCCTCTCAATTCAAATTTAGTTAAAACAGTAAATGGTATTCTGATTTGTTTAATGTTATTTATTTAATATTCGTACTTGAAACTAGGAAGAAGTGTTCAAGATTATAGTCGTCAGTTTATTCATCAACCTATTAAAAATATGATATAATGTGTACACTAATTAAAAGTGCTGGAAACGTTTTCAATATTTACAAAAACTATACTGGTTTTGTCATCCAATAAGAGAAAAGCATACATAACAAGAAGATACACTAAGGGCACGCATATCAACGATAGTAACAATTCATTTTCGGATGATCTGCCACATACACAAAGTTATCATGCATAGGTGTACTAAAATTGTAGATACAAATGGAAGAAATAATTTCCACAAAGTGCAACCGCATTCAAAAATGACGGAATCAAGTTCCTCATATAGTATAGATGTAATTTTGTTCTATATATTGTCTGTTAGTCGTACGTCATGTGATGGAATCATGTTCCATTTATCAATCTGATAATCCACTAACTTCGATGACTCGTTTCAGACAACATATATCAATCATATAATGTTTATAAGTACATGAATATTATTAGTAGGACTCGAATTGGTGTGAAAGCCCTTTTTTTTTATTTCTACCTATGTTGAGAATTTTGAATACAATTGTTTTGAGGTTTATGTAATTTATTTATATGTGCTCCTAAATATTTTCAAATAAATAAAGTTTTAAGTATAACGCCTTTATTAAAAAGTTTAAGCTATTTGTAACAACGATGTGTATAGCAAGAAGGATTGGAAACTCTTGGACAGTTTGCATACACTGTATTGGAATAAGAAGTGTTTACTAAGATCTTGCGATTTTACCGTGATGCATCTCGTTTGGCATTGTTTTGCCAACCATGATTTTAAAAGTCTGTTTCATGTATACCCTACAAAATAAAAAAAGTATTAATCTTATTATGAAAAAAAAGATGTGTGGCATAATAATTGCTCACTATTCCACAACCATTGGTCTTTGACAATGACATAGCATATACCGCATTGACAGCTTCAAAAAAATGTGAAATACTGTATAAAAGAGAGAAACAGTTTGTTAATATAGCATTAGAAAACAAAACAATAATTGGAAAATAGACTTTCATGAATTGTGTATTGTAATATTCTACTTATAGGCTAAAAAATAAAATGGTCATATTGAACGGATTTTTCAACATATCATGCCAATTCTAAGAGATTGCTGATTCCAAACCGATTTAAAAAAAAAAACAAAAGATGAAAAATGCGTTTTTGTTTTTTTTACTTTTCAAGCTTGACTTGGTAAATGGCTATTAGCTGATAGCTCAAGTATTTGTTAAACCAGTAATAACATTGGCTTAACAAATATTTCGTGTGAGTTTACTAATTGAAGATTCAAAATTTGAATTGCAAATAAAAATATTTTTTTACTAATGAAATTTTTTTTGGTTTTACTTGCATTTGGTAAAAGTAAAAATTACAAAAATACTTAACTCCAAAGAAATTTCAAAAAGAAAGTCGTTTAACAAAACATACAGCTCACACCCATCAAAAGAATAGGAAACAACTGTCATATTCCTGACTTGGAATAGGCATTTCCTTATGTAGAAAATAGATGCTAGCTTAACCGTCACATATTTTTTTCTTCTCATAATTAAAAAATCAGTTTGCACACTACATGTAGTAACACGGAGATGTAACACAGATGTAGTAATTCCATTTAAGAACATGCAGACAAAAATATCAAAATTCTATATGTCAAACCAACAACACAAAACACCAAAAGATATCTCGAGGTCAACATATAGTACGATGTTTGATATACGCAGGTGTTTTACAATAGGTCTGTACACTATGCCAAGCTCTCTAGCACACAGTTGAAAAAGGAGTAAATACATTCAACAGAGACTATACCAAAGACGTTTAACTTATTCCAACATCGTACTCAGACTACTTTTAAACTGAGTTTTACTGTGCGTCTTGATATGTGTTCACTCTGTTTATTCTACATTCGCTAGGGGTAAAGGGGGGTGCTGAGATCTAATAAAAAAAAAGTGTTAAACCCCGCCGCATTTTTGCGCCTGTCTTATGTCAGGATTATCTGGCCTTTCCTAGTCTTGTGTGTTATTTTTTAACTTTGGTTTATTTTAATGTTTTGGAGTTGAGTATGGCGTCCATTTTCTCTGAACTAGTCCACATTTTTGCACAGGGGCCAGCTGAAGCCCGACTCCGTGTGTGGGATTTTCTTTGCTGTGTTGGGGATGTTTTCTGCCCTTTAATCGTTTCCATTCTCAATTTCACCTGTCATCAACACCACCCGAAAAAAACACATTTAGATATTACAAAAGATAACTAACAACGAATTTCCTGACTTTGTTTTTTCTGTCATACTGTATACTCTGTCAAAGTCAGTCAACAAGTCAATGCATGAACAAATATATACAAATACTATTTATTAACATAAATGATAAAATCAAGCTGTACTACATGAACATACACTGAACGAAATTTTTTTATCTATGATACAATGCCATTACAAAATCAAGGCCTTATTCAGAAGCGTTATGGCTCTCAGAATTTACAGTACATATAAAAAAGGGCATACCGGTTTCAAATCGGTAACTACCACGGCTGAGAGGGTAAAAAAATGCATACCATTGTGCATAAATCCGGGCGACAGTAAAACAGCAACGATATGCATAAGTCAATTCAGGATAAAATACAAGTACATAAAACAAAACAGCTATCAACCATTCAAAATCAAGCAACCTTATATATGGAGTACTTAAATTTAATTCATCTTTTTGAGCGTACGCCTTTATTGCAGAAACCACCTCTCCCTTCAAATTTTGTTAAAACAGTAAATTGTTTTATGTCTTGGTTAATGTTAAATATTTATCATTCGTACTTGCAACTATGAGAAAGTGTTAAAGATTATAGTCGAAAATTCATTCAAATAATATGATATATTGTGTACACTAATTAAATATGCTGGAAACATTTTCAATATTTACAAAAAAAAAAAACATAGGTTTGTATCAGTTTTCATTCAATAAGAGAAAAGCATACCAAAATTAGAAGATACATTCAGGTCACGCCGAGCTAAATGATAAAATCACATGAGAATCTTCCACAATATCTTGTTTCTCTGTTTCTCTGCTCTCTGACGAGCGCAAATTCTCTATACATATCTTATTTTTTCAAAGGAATTAATCGAGATATCAGTGCGAGATTGGCGAAAGCGATTGGACACTGGTCACGGCTGTTTATCTATGCGTCCGAATTAAGTCATAAAATTACTATAGTAATATGTGCAAACTTACCTTTTGGAAAATTCATGACGTAGAAATACATGTTTATATGAAAGGTTCAAGATGGTGTTTGCAGAATGAAACATAATAGGCAAAAGTAGAACATAAGGGCAAATCGTAATGACCATAGAGCAGAGAGAAAGTGGTTTAAAAAAGAAGAAAGATATTGAATAGAGAGTATTTACATGAAGACATATATTGAATAAAGTAGAATAATGGCAATAAAAAAAAAAGAGAAAAATGTAATAAAAAATCAAAGATAATTACACCCCTCGTTCCGTTTTCATCATCCAGACCCTCATATTTGATCACTCGGTGTTTGTTTATGAACATTCAGTTATCGTTCTGATTGAATCTAACTTAATGCTTTTCAATCAGGCAATGCGGTAAATGAAACTTACATGCGACCAGTCAGCCACAAAATTAACCAGAAAACAAAGTCTAAAACGTTTACAGCAAATTAAACAATAGCGTAAGTATATCCTACTTTCTCCGAATGTCAGAAAACAGAATAAGTGAAGCATATATTATCACCGGGATATATGTCTAGATTTTGATTTCAATTTTGTTTTGTCGAAAAAAACACAGATTTTGATTTCAATTTTGTTTTGTCAAAAAAAAATGTAACCTACAGAACATTGTGTAATACATCATAGTATCAATATAAAATAAGGAGGTGTGGTGTGATTTTCAATTAGACAACTATCTTTAAAGCGAATTTGGGCAACTGTTGGTCAGAATACGGGCCTCCGACAATGAACAAGACCCATTCGTATAGTCAACTAAAATGTCCGTATTGAGAAGTCATGATTTAGATGATCGATTGATGATTACTTAACGTCCTGTGGCAAATATGTCATGCATATTTTTAAATAAAGGATAATAGACGTGATTGAAATAAATTGTTTCTCTAATAAAATTGAGAATGGAAATGGGGCATGTGTCAAAGAGACAACAACCCGACCAAAGGCCAGACAACAGCCGAAGGCCACCAATGGGTCTTCAATGCAGCGAGAAACTCCCGCACCCGGAGGCTTGCTTCAGCTGGCCCCTAAACAAACATGTATACTAATTCATATAAGAAACTAAAATTAAAAATCATACAAGACTAACAAAGGCTCGCTCGGACATACACTCTATTTTATAGCATAAATGCTTTCTGAGTTTAACAAATATTTTTGTATTATTCTCATCATGTTGTGTTTATCTTGCAAGGGGGGCACAATATGTTCATGGCGTGTTCTCCAAATGAATAGTTCAGATCAGTGACAACCGGGTTTTTTTTCTCCTTAAGTCGTCTGATAATTTTTGCGTCTCAGTGCAGCACTGTGGGATAAATCTGTACTTCGTTTTAATGATGATTGATAACCATAGTAAAATGTTGAGTTTTATTTCTATCTGCGAGCGAATGGCCTCAAGTTTGGACATTGGTCTTCCTTCATAAAAACTAATATGAATGACATTTTTAATACAAATGCGCGTAGTACTACGGTAAAAAAAACATCTGTTTTGTTGCAATAAAACTTCAGATCTCATTATTAGAGAAGATGATATAACTTGCATTATGTCCATGAAGATTTATAAATGCAATTGAACTATTAGATAATGAAACCAGATGCTCCGCAGGGCGTAGCTTTATACGACCGCAGAGGTTGAACCCTGAACGGTTGGGGCAAGTATGGACACAACATTCAAGCTGGGTTCAGCTCTAAATTTGGATTGTGATTAAATAGTTGACACGGCATAGGTTTCTGACACAGAATGAATGTGTTCTAATGAACTTAAAATTTTTGTTTTCTCTAAGAGCAATTCACTATGCTGTTGAATATTAATCCTCTCAAAAAAATGTTTGAAGAAATTTTCTTTTTTATTTATGAAATTTCAAATGAGAAAAATTGAACCCAATTTTTTTAATCACATCCCCCTTTCCCTTATTCCAAAACTAATCTCAATTAAAATTTCTAATGGAGTTTGCAACAATAACTACTCATTTAAATACATCATAAAATATTAAGATGTAAAAAAACTGCTTGTTATCACTGAATGGTAAAGATTATTTTAATTTATAAGTTGGTAGTAAAAAGTGAATATACATTGTATATTGTATATAACAAAGATTAAAGTTGATTCTGGACAAAGAAAGATAACTCCAATTAAAAAAAAATCTTGCTATTGTACAATATTTTGCAATTAGATATTTCTTGCTTACTATTCTGGACAAAGAAAGATAACTCTAATTAAAAAAAAATTGCTATTTCACAATATTGTGCAATTAGATATTTCTTGCCATTGCACAATACTGTGCAATTGAAAAGACTTGCTATTGCACAATACTTAATATAATAATTTTAGATCCTGATTTGGACCAACTTGAAAACTGGGCCCATAATAAAAAATCTAAGTACATGTTTGGATTCAGCATATCAAAGAACCCCAAGATTTCAATTTTTGTTAAAATCAGACTAAGTTTAATTTTGGACCCTTTGGACTTTAGTGTAGACCAATTCGAAAACAGGACCAAAAATGAAGAATCTACATACACAGTTAGATTTGGTATATCAAAGAACCCCATTTATTCAATTTTTGATGAAATCAAACAAAGTTTAATTTTGGACCCCGATTTGGACCAACTTGAAAACTGGGCCAATAATCAAGAATCTAAGTACATTTTTAGATTCAGCATATCAATGAACCTAACTGATTCATTTTTTGTCAAAATCAAACTAAGTTTAATTTTGGACCCTTTGGACCTTAATGTAGACCAATTTGAAAACGGGACCAAAAGTTAAGAATCTACATACACAGTCATGACAGTTAGATTCGGCATATCAAAGAACCCCAATTATTCAATTTTGATGAAATCAAACAAAGTTTAATTTTGGACCCTTTGAGCCCCTTATTCCTAAACTGTTGGGACCAAAACTCCCAAAATCAATACCAACCTTCCTTTTATGGTCATAAACCTTGTGTTTAAATTTCATAGATTTCTATTTACTTATACAAACGTTATGGTGCGAAAACCAAGAAAAATTCTTATTTGGGTCCCTTTTTGGCCCCTAATTCCTAAACTGTTGGGACCTAAACTCCCAAAATCAATACCAACCTTCCTTTTGTAGTCATTAACATTGTGTTTAAATTTCATTGATTTCTATTTACTTAAACTAAAGTTATTGTGCGAAAACCAAGAAATGTTGGGACCAAAACTCCCAAAATCAATAAAACCTTCTTTTTGTGGTCATAAACCTTGTGTTAAAATTTCATAGATTTCCATTCACTTTTACTAAAGTTAGAGTGCGAAAACTAAAAGTATTCGGACGACGACGACGACGCAGACGACGACGCCAACGTGATAGCAATATACGACGAAATTTTTTTCAAATTTTGCGGTCGTATAAAAAGCTAACCACTTCATGGTCAAACTATGAAAAGTTGATGAAATGAATGGAATGATATGTGGGGTGTACGTCCTTGAGACAGACCTCTTCAGAGAAGACAAATAACCAAAAACATCAAGAGATAATGTATAGGGGCATCGTTGGCCGCGCTGTCTAAGTAGTTCAGCCTATCAACACTTAGTTTGCGAGTTGGGCTCCAATCGTAATAGAGAGGATTTTCAGTGTTACTGGTTTTGGTTCTCTCTGAACATGCAATTGGTCTTCAACCGCTATTAAAAACTGACCACAACTATAGAGTCAATAGTATATAAGCTTATTTGGGTCATTCTATGCTCTTAGAGAAATATATAAGTCGTGTCCACGAACTACTAATTCGTGGCCAGGATTTACTCGACCAATGCAATGGTTATTGCCATGCATTATTCTAAATATATTGAAAGTTTGAAATGAAATAGTTTGTTAAGCAAAGAAAAGCCGATAATACAAAACAAATCTTCCGCACCCGGAGGCGGTCTTTAGTTGACTTCTAAACAATATATCTCAGTTCAGCAAAATTGAACGATACACTAAATTCCGTCACGTATAAATAAACCAAATTAAAAAAAAGAAACATTTTCAAAATACTAACAAAGGCTAGAGGTTTCTGACTTGAGATCTGTTAGTATATATAAACGTATTTAGTATTTCGCAATACTCTGCGATTTCATAATAACTTTCATAAGTCCGATGTAGGTCAACAAATATCAAATCTGAAACAAATTCATTTAATGAACCATTTGTGGACATATTCAAAAATGTAATTTAAAAATGATTTATTTTCAACTGGCTCATAAAATTCTGCAACTAATTGACAATATTCAGTAAAATTGTTATGGATGTGCTTTTTCTCTATATGATATTAATAAATAATAACACACCTGCATTAAGTAAATCTAATGAAAACTAGAATTAATAGACATGAACAACCTTGATAATTAAAAAAAAAAAAACATTTTTTATCATTTTGTTATTTTTTCAATTTCAGGAATTTAATTCAACGAGATATTGAAATTAGATATCATATGATTTTTTTAAAACTTTTAACGTATTCAATTAATTTGCTATTCTGTGGATTAAACATGCATTTGGTATAATTACCCGCATTGCTCCTAAATAATTGATCTTTTAACCTAAAAGAGATACTAAATTAAGAGAAGATCGAGAAACTAGTCATAATTTACAGTTTATCTGATGCCTGCACTGTAGTTTATTATGTTATAACAATTATAAATTAATAATTCATTTCAGCACTTCAAAAAATGAGTACACAAAAGTCAGGTAAACAGGTAAACAAAAATAGAAAACGGACGAAGCTGTTGATCTCGAATTAAAAAAAAATTACTAATTGTTTGTGTGTTCCCTTACGGCTTTCGTAGTTAATTACAAAAAAGCTTGCAAAATTTTCATAGAATTAATTGACTAATTGTTCGTGTTCTAAAGCCACTTTCAGCACTATTGGCGATTTCGTGATGGCCACCTTAATTGGTGGCTGGAAAACCCACTGGTCTCCAGAAGGAAAACTGACAATTAAAGTCAATAATGGAGTCTTAGCGTACCTGCCACTCGCGGGGTTCGAACTTACAAACATGATAAGTGTTGACAGGCTAAGGGTACAGTTGTTGACATCAATACTTAGACCACTCGGCCATCCAATAAAATACTGTAAACCAATTTATTTTCGCGTATGCTTTTTTCGCGTTTATCCCTTTCTGGTTCTTCCGTGGCGAAATCGCGATTTCCTAATTCATTTTATTTAGTTAAATAAGAGAAGAGCCACGTTATACATATTCGCGACGGTTTAAATTCGCGTTATTTTCTTCTCGCAAAAAACGCGAAAATAAATCGCTCGAGAAAATTAGTTGGTTTACAGTAAATGAATTTTATCTGTTCTTTATTTTCTTAAGGAGTAAGGAAATTGTCGGGAAAAACACTGTGGACTAGAAAGAATAATATGAATCGATTCATCATGTATTGTAACTATAAAGTGGTCTAACAGGCAGTTTCGTTTTGCTTTCAAATAAACAGCTTTAATTTTGATAAAAAGATATAATGGTAGGACTATTATCTGGAAAAAATATCTTACTTATTTCCGAGATTACTGTTGTTTCTTCACAGTAAAAGTGTAAAAAAAAAGGGTAAAAAATGTGGATTTATGTGTGTGAATGTCCCTTTGGTATCATCTTTCGCCTCTCATTTGAAAATAATGTCATATTACAAGATATACTAACACAGATGTGATAAATAAGTAAAACTTCGAGGTTATGCAAACCCCAAAGAGGATGCAAACTATAAACTTGATAAGAATAACAAAGGGTCGAAGTTTAGAGACAATCCTCACTCAAAGACAAGTAAGAATACCTAAATATGAATCTCTGCAGCGTCACAAATCAAGAGCATAGTCAAACCGGGCTATTATTTGATTTAACAGTTGTATACAAAGGCATTTCCAATAGAAAATTGTATCTAATTAGTTATCAAAGGTACCAGGATTATAATTTATTACGCCAGACGCGCGTTTCTTTTACATAAGACTCATCAGTGACGCTCAGATCAAAATAGTTGGAAAGCCAAACAAGTAAAAAGTTGAAGAGCATTGAGGACCCCAAATTCCAAAAAGTTGTGCCAAATACGGCTAAGGTAATCTATTCCTGGGATAAGAACAAAAATTCAAAGTTTTGTAACAGAAATAACCTTCCTACCGATGTATGTCTTTCTTTAAATTTAGAGAGGTTCTCTGATTCAGATCTAAAAGAAATTCTCCGTTCAAGATAAATTAAGTGTCATATTCGCAAAGTTGTGTTTCGGCAGGTTGAAAAAGAAATTGTGAGATTTTCCAGTTTTCGTTATTTTAATGTGATATGTGTTGGGCAAAGCGACATAACTCTGATTGGTAAAACTTTTACTACTTTTGTTGTTTTCTCTTTTTACATGTACCATTTTCAATGTAGTTCATGCTCGATGGTGATGATGATTGGTTGATTGATGTTATCGTCCAGTAGCAAATAGTACATGCATATCAGGACAAGAACACAATGTTTATGTGCTATGATTATTATAAATCAAGCGTTATACTCGACTGTCACGCTCACTCGGATTTTAGACGTGATACATTGCACGCTAATGGTTCGCACGGCAGGGAGAGATGTCACCATACTCAGAAACACCTTATCTGGACCCCGGGCCAACTAATGTGTATTTAATCATAAGTGCAGTATGCTTAGGGGAGAAGCAGCAAACACTGGCGGATCTAGAAATTTTCATACGTGGGGGCCCACTGACAGCCTAAGAGGGGGCCCGCTCAGTCACGCTTCAGTGATTCTCTATATAAGCAACCAATTTTTTCCCAAAAAGGGGGGGGGGCCGGGCCCCCCTGCCCCCCCAAAAACCGCCTCTGGCAAATATCAATTGTCGTACGTGTCTTTGGGTTTTACCCGACCAGGAATCGAATCCGGCCATCTGCAGTTGAAAAGACAAAATCGGCTAAATTTGAAGACTGAAGAGAGAAAGGCTGGTATTGTAGATCAAAACTAATAATGACAGAGATGAGTATGAGCAGGAACATATTTATATATTGACATAATATGCTAAATTTACTGTTCCCAGTTATAAACGTTCAGATTGTTTCTCATTAATATACTAGTTAAAACCCAGAACCGAAAAGAGCTAGATAAAAGATACCTTAGTTTTTCAATATTTTTCTTCTTTGTGATCGTTTTTGATTGTAGTTCTACAAGAAAGCTAGCAACAAAATAAAAAATTCGGACTGAATATAACACTTAATACATTATATATTCGCCTGAAGGATTTTTATGGATTTACCTTTATAAAGAAAGTTCAAGCCTCAACATTTGACAAGAGTGCACACGCTGAAATGTCTCGCCTTCTATACTAATCATTGATATTATGTTGATAGTCCTAAGTATAAAGCTAAGCTTTATAACAACTGTACCATAAACTTAACATTAACCAAGATAACTAAACAATACCAATGAACCTTGAAAATGAGGTCAAGGTCAGATGAACCATGCCAGGCAGTCATGTACAGCTAACAATGCTTCTATACAACATATATAGTTGACCTATTACTTATTGTTTAAGAAAAATAGACCAAAACACAAAAACTTAACACTGTGCAATGAACCGTGAAAATGAGGTCACGGTCAAATAAAACCTGCGCGACTGACATAAAGATCATAAAATATTTCCATACACCAAATATAGTTGACCTATGGCATATAGTATTAGATAAAAAGACCAAAACTCAAAAACTTAACTTTGACCACTGAACCATGAAAATGAGGTCAAGGTCACATGACATCTGCCCGCTAGACATGTACACCTTACAATCATTCCATACAACAAATATAGTAGACCTATTGCATATAGTATGAGAATAACAGACCAAAACACAAAAATCTAACTATAACCACTGAACCATGAAAATGAGGTCAAGGTCAGATGACACCTGCCAGTTGGACATGTACACCTTACAGTCCTTCCATACACCGAATATATTAGCCCTATTGCTTATAGTATCTGAGATATGGACTTGACCACCAAAACTTAACCTTGTTCACTGATCCATGAAATGAGGTCGAGGTCAAGTGAAAACTGTCTGACAGACATGAGGACCTTGCAAGGTACGCACATATCAAATATAGTTATCCTATTACTTATAATAAGAGAGAATTCAACATTACAAAAAATTTGAACTTTTTTTTCAAGTGGTCACTGAACCATGAAAATGAGGTCAAGGACATTGGACATGTGACTGACGGAAACTTCGTAACATGAGGCATCTATATACAAAGTATGAAGCATCCAGTTCTTCCACCTTCTAAAATATAAAGCTTTTAAGAAGTTAGCTAACACCGCCGCCGTAGCCGCCGCCGCCGGATCACTATCCCTATGTCGAGCTTTCTGCAACAAAAGTTGCAGGCTCGACAAAAACCAGTTCAGTACCAAAAACTCTGCAATTCACAATTACACTACAAACAGGAACATGTTACACGTACGGTTCGACTACCGTTAGACTTGATATTCTCTCCCACTGAGCTATTAAAAGATGATACTGACTCATTTCCCATTGTTTGGTGTCATGGAATTAAAAACTAAATGCTCTATTGCTGCTTACAACCAGCTTTTTCTATATATCTGGAAAATATCCTCATCTCTATTTCATAATTATAACTGGTAGTGATATATTTTTGTACAATGTGAGTTTATGTTCTTAACATTGGTTCAGAGACATATATCATATCTTAGAGATGTAGTATATGTATCTGGCATTATTGTATTAGTACCATTAATGTTGGAATGTTGGAATCTTAAGTAAGAGTGCGGAAACGAAAATGGGAAGGATGGAAAGACGAGAGGTCAAGGGTAACGCTTTATGTCCCAATTGAATACGACATAAAAAGTTGATATTGTTTATGAAATTAGCTTTATATTGTTTGCGGCTTTTAATTGAAGAAGCAGTAATTTTTACATTCAAACCATGAAATGGTGTTCATTATCATGTGTTACTGAAATTGGCACATGTGATAGATTCCCGTAAGGATCTACCGTGTCTATACAAAACTTGGCATCATTGAGATGGGAGCCATCTCTGTGGGCCCCGCTGTAAATAACGTGTTATTTATATATCTTTACCGTGCAGGACTTGGGATTGTCAACTGAAACCAAAGTTTGTGACCTGATATTTAACCTAAGAATTTATACATACATTTTATGACACACCCTCTGGTTTTGGTGTATATAAATTTCAAGAATAAACTTTAATTCAAAGCAGTTCTAAAGATATAGAGCGGACACTGTCTTTACCATAGGACATGGGGTTGTCAAAGTTTTCGACCTTGACCTTTGAATTTGTACATACAGTATGATACAGCCTGTTGTGCTGGTTAATTTACATGTCAAGTATAAAGTATGAACTCATAACAGTTCTCTAGTAAAGAGCGGGCATAATTTGACATGGACTGACAGACTAATCACTAAAGGGCGATCTGCCAGTAGGCAGGGCCCTAATTATTAACAATTGTGTTTAATAATCTACTCCATTAAACCTTTCTAGAATAATTAAGCCACTCAAATGCTTTACATAATAATGTTGTACAATAGCATCATCAATGTTAGTCATAAGAGACAAAAATCTTGAGAATGCATGTAATATTCATTTTATTTGTATCCTGCAGATTATTTGAAAGTGTTCGGAATAAACGAATCATAGATTGCAGGATTAATTGCTTTTATGCCAGACATGCTTTTCCCCTACAAAAGACTCATCAGTAGCGCTCTAATTCAAAAAGTTCAAAAGGCCAAAGAAAGTACAAAGGAGTAGGTCTGGTAAGACTCCTTTTTGGCTAATAATAATACAATACATAATTGGTACTAGCATCATTGAGTCATGCTAAATTACTGAAATCTTTGCAATTTAAGCATTTCAGTTAAATTTTTTACGGTTTCCGTCTTAAATGAAAGTGGCCGCATTTGTGTTCATTCTCAATATTGAAATGAAAGTTGTATTTGATGATAATACATAACATATATAAAGGTTGACGATGAACACGGATGCGGCCACTTTCATTTTTGACAAAAACCATCTGAAAAGTGACATTCTTTGGCATATTTGATAGATTTTTCATATTTAAGCTTGAATCGGAGCGTTTTTAATGACTAAATCAGTTAAAATCTTTCACATGTATTAATTGAATCAACTGAAATAGACACTTAACTGTTTAAAAAGTGTCCAAAATTTTTCGTCAGATGAACCTAAAATTTGAGGCCAAAATCAGCCCTTACCAGACCTACTCCTTTGAAGAGTATTGTGGCCAAAATTCTTTCAACTTTATTTGATCACTCAGACACAATACATACGTGTAACATAAAGGTTTTGCCAAATACAGCCATGGCAATCTTTTTTAAAGACTTTGTCAAATAGGAATGAAAGCAATATCCATGTCCCTTAAATGCACACCAAGAAAAGAACATCTCAATTTTTATACATCTCTTTTAATCTAATATCAATTTACATTCATATATCACAAAGTTTTTACATCTTTATATTACAACATTGCACAATTGTATGACTAATCCCTCAAATTCTATCTTGTACAGATATCTCATTAATGCAGCATTCAATTGTTTAATGTGTAAAATTTACATACAACCCTTACCCTTACTCTCAACTGTTAATTTTTTATAAAATGGAATTTGTAAATTTGCAATTTTTTATATGATTTTCAGTATATGTCATTTCTAGTGTAAATCTCAGTGTTTAACAAAGAAGGCAAAGTCAATTGAATTTCCATATCATATATGCCTGTGACTGAATAATGCCGGAAGCTAAGCACTCGGAAAAACTCAGTCCAAGATTGAAAAGCTTGACAAAGCCAGGCAATGTCCAAATGACGATTTTAATACTGGCAGTTGTTATAATAACACAGGGAATGGCAGTTCATGATCAATTACATGGAAAAATAAAATTGAGAATGGAAATGGGGAATTTGTCAAGATTTATTCGAGTCAGAGACCAAATACACTCAAAAAGACAAGTAGAAAATCACAAAATACATATCTCTCATAATGTAATAAATTAAATTTTGAGATATTAGAGTACTTTGAAATATAAATTTTAATGAAATGTATTAGTGAATAGTTGAATTCTGATAAATATTTTATCAAACACTTCCAAGAGATATATACAAGATACGAATTATCATGATTATAACTTAAAATCATTACTATTTAACATAAATAACTTGATTATTTGTACAGAAATATACACACAAACCTATACATAATATATATGTGTAATGTTATGTTGCCATACAAATAACAATTATAAATGCTGATTCTACTGTAGTCACTTGTATCCAAATTTGGCATTTGTGATGATTCAGCTCTTCACCTCAAGGTAATTCAGGCCCATCAGTTGAAGTAGACTATTATAATTTAAGATCCAACAAAACAAGGTATTTTCAACTTTCTAGATACAAAAAAAATTGCTAATTATGGAAAGGTGGTTTTAACTGACAACACATTTTATCCCTAACACATACGAGTATTTTACACTGTTCTACCAACAGGGATTTCTCAACAAAATCTAGTCCCTTTAGTTTATTCCAACAGTTATACACAGCAATCTAAATAAAAATATTTGGACCTAAATATTCTTATCTACCAAACCGGTTAAAAATCTTAAGAGTTTAGGTCATGTCCGGCAAATGTGACTGTTTCAGGACCCTTGGACATCATTCAAAAAAAAGAAAAAGCAACCATGAGGAAAACACGAGGTCTATCCCCTGTCAGTAAAATTTAATACTTAAACATACCCATTCAGGTCAAACTTTGATAAAGGCTAGTAAATGGTTATACATATGCATATATTATCGCATCAATAATAGCAATTTATTATTGTATACAAGTAGTGTTGAACTTGTGTGGAGGAGAGTAAATGGTGAAGACAACAGTTGATTATAGCATACATAATATACAGTTACTTATTTATCATTATATATTAATGGATAAAGAGACAGTATCAAAAGCATAACAACAAAAACTATCAACATAACATTACACAAATCCTATACATAATATTATTCTTTTGCATAAACAATGAACATTACTCTCAGTCAAAATATTACACACTATAAAACGTAATCTAATGAATTGATTATTTCCTTGAACTCACACAATGTAAATATGCTATGTTTGGCAACCCAAATCTACACTTACATGCTGTTTTCCTTTTGAGTTTAACCAAACTATAGTTAACCACTTCAAACTGCTTGTTATTTAACCATTTCAAACTGCTTGTTATTTAACCATTTCAAACTGCTTGTTATTTAACCATTTCAAACTGCTTGTAATTTGACCATTTGTTAAGTCTGGACTAATGTCTTGATATAAGGCTCTACAACTTCATGGATTGTGTTATCTACAAATCAGAGTTCCTGAAATCTGATCCCACTGTTAGTCCTCACTACTATATTCATTGCAAAATGCCCAAATTTTGTTGGTCCTTTGTAAAATTCTATTGGTCAGGTCCTTCCGACCACCAATTTTCAATAAATCTGCCAACACTGACATGTCAAAGAAAAATTTGAGCTCTTTAAATGTCATTAACTATAAAATTGTGATTGAATGAACTTGTTCCCCTCACGACCAGTGGCCACTATTTCATGCATTTTCATTTTGAGGAAAAATTACTGGATTATTAAGACTGAGATAAATTCCTGGTATTATACAAAAGAACAATATTTTTTTAATAATTGCATATCTAACATTTCAGTAAAATGGAATTCTGTAATGAATACAAAAACATTTCTATCACATTTGTTTTTCCTATAAGACGATTAGTTGCCATGGTAATGATTACATTGCTTATATACTTTGAATAAATAATTTTACGACCATCTCTTTCACGATAATGCACAAATTCCTGAACGTTTTTCATTTTTCCAATACTGTCTTACATCATTTATTTTTAGGCATTTTATAGAATAGACCTGCAACTAAACTATAAATATATTTATCAATGTACATATTAAAAAAAAGTTTGAACTATAGTGATACACCACGTAAACATGTCCTTCTGATTGCCACACATCTGGGTGGCATTGATCAGACACCTTTTATCAAGTGACTTGTAAGATTGATTTGAACTGGTCTTTTTTTTTTATAACTGTTTTTACGATGAATTTGACCTAAAATTAGTCCAATAATTATAACAAGTTTGGTCTGGATGGTATAGATGGTCTATCAGGAATTTTAGGAACACCTGGTTGGCCAGCAGAACTAGGGCGTCTGAAAATATAATTATAAAAACATTTAAAAAAATATTTCATACATTACTTCTTATTTTGTGCTTTGACGATATAAATAGAAAGACCACTGCAAAAAAACAAAAAAAATACAAGCATGTGATAATTGTCATCTTAGCAGTAGTTTTGGTTTCAAATATACATGTATTTTTATTCGTTTTTATGCAGATTGGTTATTAAGTTCTCTCCTACTTTTTTGGGATATTAAAGTTATTTCAAATAAAGTGCTGAAAACTCATGGTATTCATATTGAAACCAGAATTTATTTCTGATTTGCTTTTTCTTATTCAAGAAGGGGCAATGTAAAGAGATATACTGAAAAAAAAATGAAGAAAAAAATAATTCTGTTGGTAACTCATGAAATTTGAAATATTTAGGCTCTGTTTGAATTAAAAGTAAACTTTTCAATTTTGTTATTCCTCATCTGTGTGATATCTAATTTTGTTGGTTTTAAGTTTAAACTCAAAATCATTGAAAAAAGTTTAAAATTATGCAGCTACCATCATGTAAATTAATCATATGAAAATGTCCTTTTTTACTGATATTCATAATACCAAAAGTGTTGCAAATAAATTAATATATTATACAAATTTCATAGTTCTAACATATTCTTATGATCTGAAAATGTGTCTTTAATAAAAAAAAAAAAAAAAAAAGCAAATCAAGGCAGACAAACACAGAACAAATAAAAACATCTAGAGAAAATCACACACACACACAATTTAGATACAAACAAATTTAATACAGTGAGAAGATACTAAAGCTTGAAAGAAATGAACAAGCAAACACAAGCTGGAAATTAAACAGAAAGTGACGAAATCTGTATTATTCAAAATCTTTAATTTAATTTTTGTTTTATGATCAATGCATTTGAATGGGGACATGTGGTACCCCCCCCCCCCCCTCCTTCCGTGTTTGAACTCCCTCACTTTTAAAACTTGCTGGATCCACCCCTGTATAATGTACTTCTTGTGTTGTTTAACCATATATAAAGAATATCCTTGTTAGACTTTTAAGTTCAGAAATAAAATTTCTTACTGATATTTTTCTCCTGTGGAATTTTATAAAACTTCTTACATTTCAACAACTAGAAAATGACCAAAAGTAAAGGAATTAGCTTTCCCTTATGGCTTAATCAATTAGTTTGCACATACAAAACAATTGTTATTTAATAAGGGGCTGCTAGTAGTTGCACAAAAACATAGATAAGTAAATTTGACAATGAAATTTAGTATAAAGTCTACATCACAGTACTGAGAGGATAGAGAATGTGAGATCACAAGTAAAGACAGAAATGTCTAGCAAATTCTGGTTAGTAAAAAAGTATGGCCATTATATTTCCTTAGTTTCCAGACTAAAATTTCCTTATTGTTAATCCAAACAAAGAGTTACACAAATTTATACAAAATGTTCAATGATTATGTTATGGAAAATCTTGTTAAACTATCACTTTTTTATCACTACTATATGTCAATGTACAAGTAATTTACAAAAATATTTTCAGAAATATAATCTTATATTGAATATGAGAACTTTAAAATAAAGATTTGCATTAGATTCCTTCTTTTTTTTTTTAAATAATAATAAATGTTTTTTAGCTTAGAACTTTTACAATTTTTCTGTACAGATATTTTCAAATGAATATGGTTTTAAATAAGAAAGTTTTGTCAATCTTAATATGCACAACAGAATGAAAACAAAAGAAATATGGCCATTTGTCATTAAAACATAACTCCAAATGTAAATTGAATGAAGACTCATTTCAGGGTTTCATGCACATTTACCTCCATCATATTTGAAAATGGAAAGCAAATTTCAACATGCATTTTCCCCATCACCGTTAAAAAAATCTGCACATGATTTCTTTATTGAACAACATAATGAGTTATACTTGTTAACTTACAAACAGTCCTATATTATTACATGTACTTATAAACATATCACAATACATGTACAGTATTCTTCTTTATTACTTCTTAAAAAACAATCATGCACTGAATATTGGTTATTGTTTTATCATTGTGAGGAATACACTTTAACTGAATTTTTAAAAGAACTCCTCATACTCAGGTTTAAGGTCAATTATATTCATAAGCTTTTTTCGACTTTCAAAATGATTTTGGCCATTTTCCTTACTACTAAAACTTCTCTTAAATATTATTGCCTATTGTGCCTACTGAAAATATATTCTGTACAAAAATGAAGGTTTTTTAAAGTAATCATTTAGTCAGTAATGGTACATTTTTTTTTTAGACAAAACAAAATCGTACATACTTCATCAGGGACTTTGTTGGATTCCTTTCAGCAAGAAATGAAAATAACTTTAAACAGGTTGTTCAAAATCAGCATTTTTGTAAGTTCTAAAATAATTGGCTTTAGAGGCAAAGGTGAATAATAATATCATTAATTGTTGTTTTCTCAATGTCAGTGAAACATGTTTTTAGTGTTGGATACAATCACCCCCCCCCCCACCCCCCCTCCCCCATTTTTTGACAATTAATGCATTTGAATATGGGATAAATGGTTAGAATGTCAAACCCCCCCAAATCCCCTTTTTATCTGAGTTTTAAACCCTTCTTTCAAAAATGGCTGGATCCTCCCCTGTATTTCATGATATTTAGGACAAGTACAGATGAAACAATAAATTAATTCTGCAAATTCTGCATAGTGGGTTAAACCAGTTTGAATTAGCAGAAAGTTAAAAGACCACTGGATAAATCTATTGAGTTTTATGAAAAAAATGAAATTTAAAAAAAAAATAAACTAAGATTATACATTCATGCACAAATCCTAAATATCATATGCAGAACAAAATTAAACATTCCACTATGCATGCAGATTACTATTTTTTTTTTATCAATCGTTAAAGAATTCAATTTGTAAATGCAGCTAATTTTTAAATGTCTTCTAAATTTTCTACAATCAAGTCATTTATAATATATATTTTGCAACAAACAATGCCTGGGATATTTTTTTCAGAAATCATGTGCAGAATAGGAAGCCTTTGTAAAATAATCCTCATTCAATGGTAATTTGAAATTAGGTTGATATTCATATAACATACCCTCGCTGAGATCCATACTGATTTGATAAATATGATTTTGTTCTGTAACGAAGTGTACATTTTATCTTTAAAACATTCACTGATGTCACATGTATTTTTAAACGGTTTTACAATATACTGGTTTCAATACGTATTGAAAGTCCAATTTTATAGCAAAAATCTTAATCAAATTGAAACAATTTGAATAAAACCTTTTTTCCCTTATCAAATCTGCATGTACATTTTAGACTTTTCAATTTTTTTTTAAAGACTTCTAATGTTTTTTAATTAATGTATTTGATTCTGTAAATAAATAATTTGAATAAAATAAAGCAATCCACACTGAAGCATAACACTCACATGAAAAAGTTCAAGAAATTAATCGATAAATAACAACATAATAAATTTAATACACTCAGATTTCTTAAGCATCAACACTACAGAATATCTGCCATATAAGAAGCTTTAGCAAGTTTTAAAGCCAAAAAACAACAGCAGTTTCTCTTGGTTTCCTGTACCTGCACAATTTTTAGGCAAGTTTTGATGTCTGTTGCATGTCTTTCCAACATTACAACCTCTAGTTAGGGCTGTCAATTTTGAAATTAATGAAAGGGTATATCTTTTAGTTGCTTTAATTGAACAGAAACTGACTATTGTCTGAAACTTTTTAGTGTGTGGATTTTCTCTCTGGATTTTTTCACCAAAACAAGATTTTGTTTTAACCATAATTACTTGATTGCAAATGGTCAGTGGTAATTCATAGCTAAACAATGTCTACCACTTGACCACGAATTCATTAATTTAAATAACTGGTCAAGTTGAAATGACCTTTATTACAAAATATAGTTTATGTGCCAAAAAATTTCTATTAAATCACACGACGATATATAAAAGCTACCTAAAAGGATCAGACATTATATTTGGTAAGAAGAAATGAAAAATGGTATAAAATTGAGAATGGAAATGTGAGAATATATTCATTAAAAGGGAGTTAACTTTTGTTCAAGGAAGATAACTCTGCAATCACTAAAAAAAGACAATATTAAACCTACCCTTGTGCAATTCCTTGCGCTATGAATGGTGCTGCACTGTAAATGTTAGAGAAATAAAATCAGTATTACACCTTCATACATTCTATATACAAACATTTAACTGTTTAATCTCAAGTATTTCAAACAATAGTTTACAATTTGTTACATAAATAGTTTTCTTTAGTACAGAAACAAATTTTTGGAATACCTTAAACAATACTTTGCAATTCACCTCCCTTTTAAAACTGTAAAATCTGGTTGATTCTTAAAATGATTTATTCAATTATTTCTTAAATGATTTCCTTTTTTTTCAGTTTTTTATGTACCTATTCATGGAGATCATTTCAGAACAGTTTTCTTTATAAACTGTTTACCAGTTTGTTTACATGATATTATTTGACTCTTATTTTTTTTTTTACATCCTACCTTCTTGCAGCATCTGCAGCATAGGGTGCAGCACTACAATTGAAAATATTGATTCCATTCATTTTATATAAATGTTTTCATAAATTCATTTTCAATTCATTTTTTTTTCTTTCTTATATATTTTTTTGGCCAAAAATTTCATATCATTTTTTTCCCTCCTGAATTATTTTTAATTACTCAAATTTTTCATATCCTTATAATTTTTTTTCTTCATCAAAATAAAGCATAAAATATACTAGGACATAGTTATTCAATTCCCTTATCTTACAGTACACTCATAATATTAATTATTTTAGTAACATGTTTTTATTTTCCTACCTTTTTGCAATATCTGCAGCATAGGGGGCAGCACTACAATTGAAAATATTGTTATAATCAGGTTTTAAAAACTCTAGCATTTTCCCTATACATTTATATCTTTTTTCTTTTTTCTTTTAATTTTTTTTTCTTTTATTGTAGATTATTCATTTATTTTAACAAAAAATCAAAATTTCAATATTTTTGGTATTTTTACTTAGTTTATAGATAATTTTTATTTTTTTGTTTGATTCTTCTTTTTTTCATATTTTTCAAATTATTTCAATAAATTCAAATCTTATTTTAAAATTTAAAAATTTTGATCATACAAACAAATATTCCTACCTGTGGGCTATTTCTCCAGCATAGGGGGCAGCACTAGAAATATGAAAAAAAATATTCCATGTAATGTTAAATTTATTAAAAGATAAACATTTCACATGCTTATATTATTAACTACATTTTCTTCTTTTGATAGTCATTTATTTCATAAAAAAGTGTTTAAAAATATTTTAATTTTTTTGAAATCAGATTTTTTTTTTTAACACTGGAAGAAGTTTTCCATAACTAAAGAATAAGTGCACCAACCCTTAAGGTTATCAGCCATAACACTACTATTGTAAAACTTTAATTTTGTGATAAAATTAAGAGGTTTTATTAAACCTACCCTTTAGTTGCCTGCTGAGCTAGGTAAATGGATGCTCTGTAATTATATTGAAAAATAAAAAAATAACTTTTTTTTTATTTACTTAATTCTAGCCTAAATGAAACAACATTTAAATTTGAGTGCATTTTTTGTACTAAGAACTAAATACTCATACAACATAAATATAAGTGATAATTGAACAGGCAAACATTCTACAATTTATATCCATTTGCTAACCATCATGTCCAAGTGGAATGGTATTTAAAAACTTTTAAATTCTGAACAAGGGAATTAAAAAAAAATCAGATATTAAATTGTTAACTTTAACTTTCTTGAATTTAAGTTTTCTCTATTTTCTAATTAATTTTTGAACTTATTTTCATTCACATTTGTGAATATTGTTTTAATTTTTAGAAGTGCATTTAATATAGCATTCACCAATATTTCATAGTGTAAAAGATGTGAAAGATATTTCAGTCACCATGCCATCAAAAACTGGTACCTCCTGTCAAAAATTTGGCATTTTTTCTTGTTATTGGAGAAAAGCCAGAATAGAAGTGAATGTTAAGAAGATTATTTTTTCTATTTCTCTTCAACCTGAAATTCTGTAAAAATTTTGAGAATAGATTGATGAAGGTGTAATACTGTTTAAAAAGCACACACTAAAATTTTGTTAATAAACGCTGTGTAAAAATAGTAAAATATTCAAAATTTCTAAAAATAATCATATAAAAAAATTCTATGCAGGAAGGTTGCATGCAATTATACCATTATTATACCAAATGTACAAATTGTTTATTTAACTGATAACAGTCTATTTGAATATAACTATTTATATTTTTTTATATTCAAAATACATTCCAGTATAAAATCAAAACCAATTCAGTCAATAGAGACATTTAAAATTTTAAACCCCATTTCGTAAAATGCAATGAACCGTTGCAATAACCAGTTGAGGGGTTCATATGTCACATATTTAATCAAGTTTCTACCCATACCAAACACACCCTCTTTTTCCATCTAGCCTACCAATTTTTAGGGTTTCTTATCTGATTTTTTGGTTCAGTTTATTCATTCAATAACACCACCACATAAAATAAAACCCTAATATTTCAAATTGATTTTTACATTTTAACATCTTGAAACTTTTTCGTCATACATTTGGTATAATTAAGGTATATCCTATAAATATTAATATACAAGGGAAATATTAGTTAAATCAAATATCCCAGCACCACAAGCAGAACTAGATCTAGCAAAGTAAATGCAAACACATACCGGCCACTTTGGTTGAAACTGTAAAATGGTAGATTCACATGCAACATTTACACAACATATATCAAATAATATCTACACACTGTCTAATAAACCCTATTTTAATACTACCACACACATTCTGTCATTAATCAATATAAATTGTAAACCAACTATTTTTTTGTATAAAAAAATCCCCTAAAAGGTGCAAGCCAGGGCAGACCATGAAAGACTCTTAGGAATCAAGGTCCTTAAACACCCCTTAAGAAGTATTTTTTGTGATTGATTTATTTATTCAAAGTTTATGAGAAGACTTCAAATTCTAATTCAAAAATCTACTTTAAAATTGAATAGAAACCAGAAAATGTGGAAATAGTATTGGACAAAATTGTTGGTTTACAGTAAATTTTGTTTACAGGTACAATTTTATGTGTAATAATAGAAAGTTTGAAATTAAATTTAATATGTAGTCCTTTTCTGGACTAACCATTTTCTTAAGTTACATTCATAATTTAAATTTTAATAGTATATTAAATTCAAGATGCATTCATTTACATTTATTTTTTGTGAGTTTTAAACAAACATGAAGTCGATAAACAATCATTCTCTAAACTTATTTGCATATCATATGTACTTAATTCAAGCTGTTGAGGATAGTTGCATATATTGCATACTTATATTTAAGCTAAACACTGTATATGACAATTGCTAATTTGTGGGTGCTATTATTTATGTGTCAAAGCTTGCTGCAAAAGTAGGCAATCATATAGGGTTTGGATATGTCTTATAAAATATTTTTGGGTGACTTGAGCTTTAACTTGTATCATGCTCATTTTCCTTTTCAAAGTGTAAATATAAACATGCCACATAGACATACAATTTCAAGTTAGGGTAACATGCTTTGATTATCTGACTACATGAATTAAATTATGTTTGATTATATTCTGTTTTTCATGCAGCATGTCATTGGATGCATTACACTTTAAAAACATCATTATCTTTTTAAGGATTTTACATATGCTAAATGAACAGGTCTTCCATTCTAGGTCCAAATGTACAAAATACTTAATAGAGCACAGATATGGTTAAATATTAAAAGAATGTATAAGAAGAAACATAAATAACATTGATTATATTTGAGACACAAATAAAGCATGATAAAGCTTATTTTTCACCCTACTAAGATAACCTTCAAAATTAATAACTAAATCTTTTTAATAATCTTAGTTTTCTACCTTTTGTATTTTTTTCCCAAATTAATACAAATATGTGTGAATATACAACCCCCAAAACAAAAACATAAACAACGAGAAAATTTAAATCTCTTATTTCTAGAGTACATACGCAGGTATTGGTGGTCCACCTCCCGGTGCTGTTGGTGCTGGTCTGTTTGGAATGGATGGTGCCGGTCTGTTTGGCATTGACGATCCACCAGGACCTGGTCGGTTGGGCAATGGTGGTGGTGGTCCACCCCTAGATGGTTTCGGTGATGATGGTCTTGACCCACCTCTGTAAATAATTTAAATTTCATTAATGATCTTTCCAGTATGGGTTCTCATGTTCAAACAACTGATATTCCATTTAATGTGTTAGTTTCCAAAGACAAGAGCTTGGGTCTACTATGTACATGCATTTTTTTTACAAATTTATTTTGGAGCTTTTATTATCATGAAGATTCCAATTTGATCTTTCAGTACCTTGTTTCTTTGATAATGTAATTCATACATATATTTCTAAATAATTTAAGAAACTGCAGATATCTTTAATTTCATGGTAAAAATAAAATTTAATCAAGACATTTTCAATTGATATTTTATTGTATGTCTTTCTATGTTGTGATGTTACACTATTGTTTCAGATAAGGGTTAAGGTTGGTATCCATTAAAACGTTTAAACCAACTGCATTTGTTTGCACCTGTCCTTAGTCAGGAATCTGACGTTCAGTAGTTGTGGTTTGTTGATGTGCTTCACAAGAGTTTCTTTTTTCTTGTTTTTTTAAGAGATTAGACCAATGGTTTTTCCTTTTGGATGGTTTAACACTAGTAAATTAATTTTAGGGTCCTTTATACCTTGCTGTTCAGTGTAAGCCAAGGCTCCATGTTGAAGACCGTACATTGACCTTTAATAGTTTACTTCTACAAATTTTGACTTGTATGGAGAGTTGTCTCATTGGCAATCATACCACATCTTCATATCTATATCCTTTTTTCAAGATTAGAAAATAATTTCAGGGCAATTATTTTTAAATACATCTTTTTATAAAATATATATAGTAATGATGATGATGTGAAACAGTTTTGAACTCCAGACTGCAGGGGTGGATCAAGAATTTTTGAAGGGGGCATATTTCCAGAAATTTTCTAAGCTTGAAAATTCTATAAATAGTGAGTAACATTTCTTTTTTAACTGGCCTTCAAAGGGTGTACACCCTCTACACACAGTCCTGGTTCCACCACTAAACTGTACTACATACCCATTAGTTGTTTGATCAATGTGTAACCAGTCATTATCTACAGGAGGGGGCGTAGGTGTAGAATTCGTTGTTATATTTATATCACCAATAATATTCAGAGCCTCCTTTGTGGCGTGATACATTCTCAACAACTCCTCCCTTCTCTGAGCCTCTTCTTGGGATTCCTCCATTAATGATTGCTATTTAGATAAAATACAAAATACTCATATTGTTGATTACACACAATTATTATTGACTAATTGACAATTTCATTGATTTTTTAACATTAGATAAATTTTGCAGTTGTATAGAATGATAGAAAACTTGTATAGTTGTTAATAATTTCAAAAAGTTTTATAGCTGATCACGGTCTTGGCCTATATTTATTTAAATGCTTGTTTGAATGGAACTGAAAGAAATAAGAATAAAATATACCCATATGAAAAAAATGGAATCAAAACTGAAACTAAAATTCTAAGGAACAATGCATCTACCTTTAATGAAAATAAAATTGGTCCAAATTAACAATTATTCAGTCAATGCATATGACAAATGAACTAAATCAACAAAATATTTGGCTATTTTCTTTGTGAAAACAGTGCTGCAGTAACTGGTTCTGTTATACATATCATACATATTATACCTGATCAACAGTTGAGTATAGATGTGCCATTAATTCAGCTCCTATAAACTCTTGTACCTGAAACAAAATCAAGATTACTTATCAGGTATGATAATTCTTTTAAATAAAAACATCAAGCTTATGCCCAAATTACAATTTATTATCGCCAATCATTGAAAATAGTTTATTATGTGATTCATAAGTAGGTCAAAATGCAAATTAAGATGTCAGACAGCTTAGAGTTTCTTCATACAAAAGTTTAATAGGGAACATACCAGGTTTATTTATAAACTGAATTCAGTTGTGTCAGCATTGGGGAGACAGGTAGTATTTATACCAAAAAGCTAGGTAAAATACATATCCCATCTTTTTGTTGGTTGTTGTTTGTTTTATGAAAGAAGAAGTCATGTCACACAGTTGAATTGCACCCAAGTGACAAGAGTTCTTGCAGGTAAATTGTCAATTATCTTATCGCATACCAGAAGATTGAGCGCATCAAGATTTTTTAGGAAAGAACAGAGGATTGATTCCACAGGATTGAAATGATTAGTAAAACCAAATGTCATCCTGCATAGTAGATTCAATGACCAATCTTTATTGGACTAACTGGAACCTTCATTATTTATACAATAAAATCGTTATGATCTTAGGTACCAGAGTTACATTCTTTGACTAACTGGTTCAAACATTGTTTACACACAGGAACATGATGGTTTTAGGTACCAGATCTCTCTGAGTTTTGTTCACTACATTCCTTTGACCAACTGGTACTTACATTGTTTACACACAGGAACATGATGGTTTTAGGTACCAGATCTCTCTGAGTTTTGTTCACTACATTCCTTTGACTAACTGGTACTTACATTGTTTACACACAGGAACATGATGGTTTTAGGTACCAGATCTCTCTGAGTTTTGTTCACTACATTCCTTTGACTAACTGGTACATGTACTTACATTGTTTACACACAGGAACATGATGGTTTTAGGTACCAGATCTCTCTGAGTTTTGTTCACTATTTTCATGTAGGAATCTACTAAATTTCTAATGGTCTCAACCTGTCTCTCCAGCTGTGGATCCATAGAACCTATATCATCCTTAGCCTGAAAATAAACATGAAATGAAACTACTGATCAGTATGGTTTATTCACTTGACTAAACTAATGTTACTCTAGATCAAAAGTTTTCGAGTTTTAAGTGTTCAAAATGATAAATGCATATTGGTTGTTAAATGGAATTATATTTACAAAAACAAAACTTGAAAAAGGATTTTAATTATATATTCCAATTTTGGACCTATTGCTTCGGATTTTTTTTTCAAACTAAAGACCTAAACATTAAAGATCAGTTCCTGATTTCATGCTTTTGAAAGCAAAATAAGACTATTCAATTTGAATTATTTATTTCAGTAAACATCTTAAAAGAAAATAGGAGACAGATTTGTAAGAGCAACTTTGCTAGTTTCTGATCCCTAGATACATGTATATTTAAATATAAAGTGCATGTTATTAAATGTGATGATTTATCTCATTAAATATTGTTCAAGCTCTACAATAAATATTTTTTATATAATAAAAGTCACATATTTGAACTCTATTGTAGCCAGCTAATAATACGTAAAGTATGACATTTTTGCTTGTGATTAATTTTCCTTGAATTTTGCAATTAGATAAAATCATGACAATATTCAAGTCACATATATATGATCTTTAGGAAAGATTAACATCAAGGAAAAGTAGATCATCACAAAAATATATATAACTCATGAAAATAAGCCATTTCTACTATAGCAAGCTTTTACCAAATCTAATTGTATGGCAATATTGTAATATATATTACTATAGTAATGTAATATAAGCAACCTTATACCGGTTTCCTAATTCTAAATACTAGTTTCCCTTCTAGTTTACAGTATGTGTCCTTCTCGATATTATACAAATATAGTCTTTGTATGAGGTCGATACAAGGATATATTGACCTGAAAGAAGTATATTGACTGAGGACGAAGTCCGAGGTCGATATACTTCTTTGGGTCGATATATTCTGTATTGACCTCATACAAAGGCTATATTTGTTATATTATTAATTTCCGACCATATTTGTATCAAAATCGTCATTTAGGTTTGTTGGAATTTTATAGATATTACATTGTTTCCTTGACAATAACAACATATTAGTTGTTATTTCTTTTATTTTTTTATTTTTTTTTTATTTTTTTTACATCTTATGTATTTGAAGATTTTTTTCGTCAAATAATCGATCACAGCTATTATGTGTTTCAAAACGTTAAACAATATCCTGAAATTCATTACATGACGTCACAAAGTATATCGGTTTTTAGATATTCTAAAAATAACCGTGCGATATGCTTTTTGCCGGTCAATATGCATTTTGCTATCCGCCGTTTTCTCTCTACCTTCGAAAATATAGTTTAACATGTGACTATCCCTAAACGAATCAAATTTGTTTAAATATACGAATTAATAATATTAGCTGATATACAACTATATACATGATTTAAATCTACTATATGGTAGAGAAAATTAACTTTCTACTTTTGAATACAAAGGTAAATATAGCATGCATGTTTAATACAGATTAATGTGAGTTAATTTGTGTACATTGTATGATAATAATTATCTAAATAACAGTATTTTTTGTTACTGTGGATTCATTGTTATTCATGGGATACAAATTTTTCAATGATATCGTGATTACAGGTAAACCACAAATTTAAATGTTAAACAAAGTACAAATTCTCTATAGGCTTGTATGAAGACGCTGGTAAAACAACAAAATCAAATATCTATGAAAACATTATGTTTCCTCAATCCACAAAAATCGGTACCCACGAAAATAAATGAATCCACAGTATACTATTTAAAAGTCTATAAAAATGACTGTTTTGACAATAGAGGCTATCATGTCACAGGTATCTTTAAATATGGCCAAATCATTTCTTAAAATCAATTCTCTCTGGATAAATTTTACATTTTGTTAACAATAAGACAAAGCCTGTACACTCAGCGAACACATTTTTTGATTGGTAAAATTTTTGTTTTTTAATTGTGTATATTCACAATAAGAAAGTTATTAATAATAACTGCATAATAATAGTTTTAGCTTTATATTTAAGATAGGGTAGATGAATACACTAAAGAGACCATGACCAAACAGTAATTTTGCTTTTAAAATGCTGATAAATTGAAAGATGAAGTACTAGCTTAAATTACAAATAAACTTATTCACAAAAATGGTTTACAACTAATAAGCTTCTTTTTGAATAGCCTTTCCACATCAAACTAAAATTCAATACCAAAGAAGTTAAAAAACATTCAATTGTCTCACTTATTGAGCAGGGGAGACAATTTCAATGTTTTTGTGTGTAAGAAATTCAATATGAAGGTTTATTTCAGTGAAAAGGCCACAAAAACATAAAAGTGAACTACAAAATACTACAATATATAGAAAAGCTATATCCATGAATGTAAAACATACAGATACAACAAAAACTATCATGAGTGTCAATCATAAAATTTGAGAACTTATTCCAACCCATGACTGATGTCCTAAATCATATTTGTTAACAGTTTATGTATTAATTATCAATATGCAGAAGGAGAATATTTCATTTCATGTAAGGAGAGTTACCTTTTTTTTAGTACTAAGTAATCTTGTACTATTGAATTACTAAAATTTATGTTAACAGCTCAAGGTTTTTACACAAAAAAATGCTGTCATATTTGAACTCTTCTAAATCAATATTGATTGAGGACATTAACAAGTTGAATAAAAGCTCATTTTTGTGTTTGTCTGCTTATCAAAAAATCAAAGATCAAAAATAGTATTTGAAAATTAAATTTTACTCTCAAATTACAAATTTTTTACCAAAATTACCTTTTTGCATTCTCAACAAAAGTCAACAACCATGAATTTTATTACACTAAAAAAAAAAAAATTGAAGTAAGACCTAACAGTAATTGCTTAAATTACACTCGGTAAAATAATTTGGGTTGACTTCAAGTGATTTTACAACATATAGTTTGCATTGTTCTGATATAAGTTACATTCAACATTTCAACACCAAATAACATACAGGCATACATGATTTCATAAGAATACTTTCAACATACCCTTCCAGACTAAAACAAGAAACAAAAGAATGGTTATTTCTAACTGAAAAGGAGAAAGCTTCAAATTATAACAGCCTGTTTAGATTCAATGCATTCTGGGTAATATTTTCATAAGCATGTGATTGTGTTTTTTCTTCATTATGATTTTCAAACTATGAAAATACCCACAATCCTTTAATTTCTGAAACAGCCAATAGCTACATAGAATCTTCTAAATTAACAAACTGTCATTAAATACATAATCAGATGGGCAATTCCATTAAAAAATACAAATAACCAAGAGAAAGCACTCATAAAATAGGAAGGGTTTCACTTTGTTTTTAAGACATACTTATAGTATGCTCTTTGTATCAATTAAAGTTTGTAATTACACCTTATATTAGAATGCCAGCTTTTGATTGGCTGATAGCCAGTGTATTTTTCGCATATTCTAACATTTCTTCCTCATTTCAAACGAATCTGACTGTTTTTCACCGCTGCCGGTGAATATGCCTCAAATACCATGGTATTTGCCATTTTGGATATTCCTTTTTTACCCTCTCGAGCATTTTCCCGCCAATTTTTCGGATATGACGTTACATAAAGACAGCGCGAACGCGTATAAGTACATGTATAGTTCCCGCGGTATATTTTATGATAGTACTTGTCCTCAAATAAATATTTCCTTTTCCTAGTACAGAGAGTTTTAATTAAAATTCATTCGGTGTAATTAAACAGATATATCATGTTATGGAGGGGTATTTGCAAAAAATACAAGTCTTGGGACAAAATTTCCCTTGCCTAGCGGCTCGGGAAATTTAAGTCCCTCGACTTGTATTTTTCGCAAATACCCCTCCATAACATGATATATCTGTTCAAAATACAGTCCAAGAAACATATTTTTAAGTGCATTTTCTACATGGTTTGTATAATTTAATGAAATATTCCCAAATTACTTTTCAACGGCCAGCTGAGTTAAATGGTAAATCACACACATTTTCTTCATACACAGGAAAAAAACTGCCAGCTATGAAAAGAGATTTTTTACTTTTCAATTTTTGTCATTTCAAATTTCTTTAAAAAAACCAATAATAGTAGATAATAAATCATTTTGTTTAGTATTTGCTACTTCTGATGTTGAAATTTAAATATCAAATGGATATTAAAAATTGAATAGTTCTTAAAATATTTCATTTGAAGTGTCTTATGCTATTTACATCATTCTAAATGAAATATAATATCTGGCAGTCCTTTTTTTTGTATAAAAGAAAAGAATTCTAATAATATTGATTGCAACTGAAAAGAAACTGTTGGAGAAATGTTTCAGTAAGATGTACATTGACATATTTGAAAATTGAAATCTGGATATTTTTTTTTATAAAACTAACTGGTTGAAACTTCCAAGTTTAAAATTTGAGCTTTTTGTGATCTTCAAATGTTTAATCTTGTTATTTGAATGTATACAATCTTTTTTTCTTTAATGGAAAATCCTGTTGGGTTTGTCAGATTTAACTTTGAACTATTACAGCCAAATGTCAATGTACATAAACAAACAATGAAATAAAAGTATTTAACTATATTCTAAAGGTATAATAAACAATTGTGTTACGTTTAATCCAGGGGTTTAAGATGCATAGTCTTTCCATACTGAGCTTTCAAATTTGACTGCCTATTTGTTACCAAAAGGAAAAGCAGGTATGTGCAAACCACAATATATATTGCCATCAGAAAAATTGGTAGCTAAATATAAACCAGACTGAAATTACTTTTTTCAATAGATTCAGTCATACAATACAAACATGTCACATAAAAGAAAATGTTTGTATTGCTGACTTTTGACTCTCGAATGTAAATAATAATAGCAACTAAAAGAAACTTACATCAGGTGCAATTTGATGGGAACAATAAATTGTTCTATGTTTTATAAACACAACAAAATCATCAAGAGAAAAACAGTTAATTTTTACCCCAATTTAAATCGATTGTAAGCATGATTTTACTTCTTTAAGTTGCTCTTATTTGAATGAGTACCAGAATGTGCTACCACAGAGTAGGGAAATGGTTGAAAAATTATACAATCGATCCATACATCAAAAGTTGGAAACATGAAAAAACACTTTATAAATGTATGGTTCAGCTCCCAAGTTTGATGATCAAAACAATGAATTCAAAAGCTCAATAAAGACAGATGGAGAGTGCAATTATTTGTTTTATATTTTTTGGATTGTGCTACAGTAAAATTGCTAAACAACATTAGTTCTGAATCTGTTCATAACATACTATCATAACTTGTGTCTACCAGTTTAATTCTAACATTTCAATGCATATTTGGAGGCAATTACTTCAAACTTATAATCTTTGCAATATCACAATGCATTGTTATTTTCTCACAATGCCGTACTTACAGTAGTATTTCCTTCTTCCTGTGACCTGTCAGGGTATACTCCTGCCCTGAGAAATGATGCCTTCCAACTGTCAATGTCATCTTGTGATTCTCCTGACAATTCTAATTGTTTATAATCTTTATATACATTTCTGTAAAATAGATAGAAAAAAATTACTATCATTTCAAAACAATTATAAGAAGATTGAAATCAAATTCTAATGGTATTTTTACATAATGGGTAAACACTGATGACCTCCAAATAGACCCATTTCATAAATTATTGTAATTTTATGCATATAATCACTTAATTAATACACTGTTAAAACAATGCTTTCTTTTAATGGTACACAAATAGAGCACACAACAGGCTATTTTTTGAACTTGGAATTATTTTTAATTATGGAATTTGCTTGATTTCTTGTTATTGAAATTTTTAATAACGTCCATGTTTATTCTGTACTGTAATGTTCTGTGCTGTGCACAACACTTTCTATTACAAAGAAAATAGTATATTTTCAATAGAATGTACTGTGCCGCGCACAACACTGTCTAACCAAAATACATTGTATGGAAAGTGTTATTAACCGCACAAAAGATTATAATACCAAATAAACAAGGAATTCATTAAAAATTTTATACACAAGAAATTATGCAAATTCCATAATTAAAAATAATTCCAAGTTCAAATAATAGCCTGTTACACACTGGTCATGCTGATTATGATCTGACTGACTGACTCAGTATGATAAAAGGCTTCTCATAAAATCTGTATGCTTGTCCACTGACCTGTAAATAAGTATGTCCTTATTGAGTTGCTGTCTCATTGATGTTTAAACCACATCTCCTTTTGTTTAACAAAATTGCTTTCCCAGTGAAACCTGTCTGAACTGATCCCTATGTATACAATTGAACAGATCGAAACTGATCTCCTGTATCAGGACATACAATGAATTTTCTGTTATATTTATCCTGTATAGGGTCACATGTCTTGTTTGAATTTCAAAAATACATGTACTACTTGTTCCATAGAAAGAAATTCTGATCCACATAAACTTTGATGTAAACATGATATGAGGAAATGACACAGTTTACAAGATAATGGATAATATTATACAGTCTTCATTAAAATATATTTATAACCAGCTAACTACCATTAAAATGATGTTTCCTAGGATAAGGTTGTAAGCAGTGCATAACTGAGGTTAAAGCAGATTACTAGAGTCTAAGACAACAAAGAGCATTTAAACTTAACTGATATTAATTCTGAGGTAAAAAAAAAACTATGATAGAGAAATTTATATAGTTGAGTTAATTTAAAAAGTTACCTTTATGGATCGTAAAACTTGGCTAGTGAACATGAGATTTCAAAGGCCATGCCAAAATATTAAGGATGTTTAAATCTGTCAGACAAACATAAAACCAATGCCTCTGTGTTATGGCAGACAAATGTGCTAATTAAGGATTAGGATAAAAAAAAAAAGTTACGGTTAAATTTATAAATGTATTAATAAAATTCAATGCCATTTAAAGAATTAGGAGTATCTATATTTAGTTAGCATTTAAGTGACAAAATCCTAAATCAAAATAAAAGAAAATGAACCAAGGTTTAGAGAGAAAGAAAAAGAAATTAAGCAATATTTTATGAAATTGAGTCTTGTAAGAAATAATATATATCTTAGTATCTATCACCTTGAAAACTAACTCTAGTAATGGTTGCATAATTCCACAAATATGAATAAATAATATCCAGTTAGTAAATATTGGTATTTTTGAGTATGCATATATTTACAAAATTGTTAAATCTAAATGGATTAACTAGAATTATAATAAGTAAGAATATTGTAAACTGATTAGAATAACTTCATAAAATATTGCTCTATTTTTTCTTAGCAGACTACCGCCACAGCAAACTGATTAAATAGAACACACCTACTGTTGCCATGCCAACCTTACCTTGCCTCAGGGTTAAATATAGCAAACATGTTCTTATGTGAGAACAAACCGCCCTCCATGTCCCTAATCTTTAAACCATCTAAAGGTATCATAAATTTCTTCTCTTTCTCCTAGAAATTAATATCAATAATAATACAAAAAAAAATTGCAGCTATTTAGGTCAAGGTCATGATGGTGCAATACTCATCTGCTGCCATAGTAAGACCATTCAATGTCAAGGCTATTGTCGCCATAGGGAGTTGTTCATTGGATAACCGACATCACAAGAAATACTTACATGTTGTATTTCAAAATTAGAATGTTTAGATAAATGTTGACATAGGCTTAAAAGGTTTTTTTTTTCTTTTCTAAATGTACCAAAAGAAGAAGAGAATTTTATGTAAATAAATTAACATCTTTCATTCATTTGCAAATATTATATGAATTCTGAACATTTCTTATTTGTGAAACACAACATAAATGTCTTTCTTGAGATGTTATTTGCTTGTGCAGGGTCAAACTGGTTTCCTACTGATTTAAAATGAGCTCTGCAAAAAGAGCTAATGATCAGTCAATAGGTACCAGATAACAAAATTGCATGATGGGAAGGTTATAGGGAATGACCTAACCTGTTCTCATTATTGAAAAGGGCAAAACCTTTCCGTCTGCCCAGGATTCCTGAGTCACCAGTGTCCCGTAATTTAAGGTTATCTACTCCTAACATGTACTTCTTGTCTTTCTCCTAGAATGTTAGAAAACATGAAAAGCTAGTGGGTACAAACTGTGCAACATAAATCAAACCAAAGCATGCCAACACAAAACTACAGGTATAAATGAAAATGAGAAGAACTTCAGCGACATGCAGTATTAAAATTGATAAAAACAAAGCTATAAGACTATAGGGTTATTTTCTAGAGGCTATGCTTTCAAAAAGAAATTGGGAAAGACTAAGGTGCTCAAAAATGCACATGCTGTATTAAATAGGTTGATCCATTTTCACCAGAAGTGGATGTACAACATTGATTGATACCTATGTTCTGAAGAGAAAAGAGCAAACATTGGACGCCTAGACAACATTTTTTCAACATCTCTGAGTTTAACACCTTCCAGGGTTAACATGTATTTCTTGTCTCCTTCCTGAAAGTAACATATTAGTAAGGCACACTCAATTATTACACACATTTTAATCACACAAACAGATTTTGAAAGTTGGTGAAAAATCATAAATGACCTTATAGCACAATATAGACACATTGGTGGCCTTGGGCTGTTTTCTGCTGTTTCGGTCTGGTTACTGTTTCTTTGACACATTCCCCTTTTTTCATTATTATTTTCATTTGAGAGGGGGGAAAAATTCAGAAGTTTTCAAACTTATCTAGTTTTCAAAATTCCAATGATTTTTTTATGACAAAGGTTAAGTTTTGAACAAGGTAGTAAGACCCCAATTAGTTCATGTCCTTATCCAAATTGAAGACACCAGTTGTCTTTTGTTATATCTCAATTTCTGTCCTGATTAACCCTTTCCTCCATTGATTTTTTTTTTTTGCATACTTGATTCGCATAGGATTTTTCAATAAAATTCTGAAAATGTGCTTTCAAGTATTAATGCATTGCGAAAAACAAATATTTCATCAAATAAATCTAAGTAGGATATTACTATGATATTCCTTTTCATATTGGATACAAATTTTATTAAGTCTACTGCAGACACTTTGTAGTTAAAGCATTTCAACTGAGGTACTACACAGGCGTCAAAAGGCGTCATTATGGAGTAAAGGGGGTGGTGTCAAAAGGCGTCACTATGGAGGAAAGGGTTAAGAGAATAAAGAATTGGTAGTAATATTTAAAAAAAAAAATCAAAAGATTTCTAGAATGGAAGCAATTTAGAACTTAATATATGGCTACTTTGTCTGTGAGTCGTGTGTGTTGTTGAGCTGCTGTCTCATCAAAATTATATCACAAAAGCCTTCTTATCACTTAGTGATCATAATCTTTTGCCAGGTGTCTTTTTTCTGCTTAGCTTGATTGTTTGAACTCACTTTTCTAAAGAATGATAGCAAATTGCCTCAAGTTATAGTTGTTGTTTTTTTTTTAACTATTTGTTGATTTGCTGTGCATTCTATACAATTTAAATCTCTTGTGTTACCATACTTAGAAATGATTCAGAATGTACTTTTTGCAAATACTGGAAATGTCTGCAAATAATTAACCCTTTTCTCCTCTACATATAGATTGTTTTAAGATTTTTCAAACAAAGGGTATTCATACCATTGATAATCTGTTTATTGTTATTTTCCTAAGCAATGTCAATGACGTAGGCTCATGACATCATACAATATCTTTCTCTAGACTCTTAAAAACTCCATAAAAATTCAATTGTGATATGAAAATTTATCAGGAAAAAAATCTAAGCAAAATTTGATAGAATTACCATTAAAAATAACATTTTACAACATATAACATATAAAAAGGAACAACAATGACAGTTTGGTACCAAAGTATTTGGTATATAGTATATTCTAGAAAAAAGTTAGAGTTGAAGCTAGTGGTTCAAAATTGGTTGTTGATTGAAAGGTCCTAGATGTTCTTTAACTAACCAACACAAGAAAAATTCCACCTATTTGCAGATCTTTTTATTTTATTTTTCTAAACATTTTTTTACAAATATGAAAGTTAGATATTCATCTTAAGAAGGTTGATTTTACTTTTTAAAGCTGCACTAGAGTTTATTATAAAACAAAGGAGTAGGTCCAGTAAGACCCCTTTTTGGCCCCAAAATATAGCAGTTTTACAAAATTGTTCAAATGTAAACTTTTATTTATTTATTGAACAGTAGAATGCTTCTGCTACATAAATATGGGCTGTTTTTGACTATACAATGCACACATATTGGGTACTAGCACCATTAAGTCATGCTAAATTACTGAAATCTTCACAATTCTAGCATTTTAGTTAAATTTTAGACGGTTTTCGTGTAAAACGAAAGTCTATTCGTGTTCATCTTTAATATTGAAATGTTAGTTGTATTTTATGATAATACATAACATATATAAAGGTTGAAGATGAACACGGATGCGGCCACTTTCATTTTTGACAAAAACCATCTGAAAAGTGACATTTTTTGGCATATTTGGTGATTTTTCATTTTTGAGCTTGAATCAGATCGTTTTTAATGACTAAATCAGTTAAAATCTTTAACATAAACTAATCGATTCAAATGAAATAGACAATTAAGTGTTTAAAAAGTGGTCAAAATCTTTCGTCAGATGAACATGAAATTTGAGGCCAAAATCGGTCCTTATTTCAAGATTTGTTTTGTTCAGAATATTCTAATTTCAAACATATAACATCTAAAAAAATATGTAGTTTTATAAGATTCTTTCAAAAATATTAGATGATCTTTTCCTCCTTTACTTCAGAGCTTCATATAAAGTAAACCTGGTCTGCACTTTTTTCATTATTTAGCATCATAAAAACTATTAAATAATTGTTTGTTAGTGTTCATCTACATCTATATAGTAATTAATTTGAAAAATTGACCAATCCACATTTAAGGTAAATGTTAATCTTGTTAGTGGTTCCCTTGCAAGAAAATGCACATAAGCATGCTGCTTAGAAATCTAACCTTCATGCTGTTAATGTAGATAATGGCTCTTGCAATTAACCTAATTTTATGATCATTTTTTTTTTTAAATGAGCTGTTGGGTGGGGGGCAGATGGGTTGGAATGCACATCTCATTTTTAAACCATCCATGCATTTTGTTTCCGAAATGATCATGTTTCCATATTAATAAAAAAAAAATATGCAAAATCTGTATATTTCAATGTACTTTAAACATTTTGAATTTTAAACATTATCTTGTTAGTCAACTTTACAGCAGTTAAAGCATTTCAGTAAGCATGCAACATTCTTGCATAAACAAATTCAAGATCTGACAATAGTGTTGTACCAGTTTGATAATCTTCATTGATAATTTGATTATTGGTTGCTTAACATCCAGTGGCAAATATTGCATGCATGTTCAGGACAACTATACACTTGACATTTAAAACTCACATTAAAGAGAGCAAAGGTCAATTGCATGTATAGTTCTGGCAGCACATGCTAATACAGCAAAGAAATAATTTTCCTTACAAAGTCATGAAAGAAACCAATGCTCAAAAACAGTTATCTACCAGGACAGCTTCTACAAGGTGTTATAGAACCTACTGCATTTTTCTACAACATATAATGGTCTGCAACAACACTAAATGCAAGGTAATTTGGCCTCTCTTTCATATTAGAGCTAGCATGTATACACATATACACATGCAGTTATTTTCAATGGACACAAGGCAAATTACACAGCTTTGGTCATGAAAGGATTAAGAAGTACATGAAATAGATAACCAATGTTTTGAAATACTGTGGATTCAATTATTTTTGTGGCTGCCTATTTCATGGATTCGAGAGAAAAAAGTAAAAGTGCATTTTGTTTGAACATTTGAATTTGTGGTTCACCTATACCAAAAGAAATACACAAAATTAAGTGCCACACGAATAATAATGAATCCACAGAAGGGTATATGTTCCAGGATAAATAAGCTGATGGCAGCTTAATGAATCTTGCAGTAATATAAACTATTCATTCGACAGTCACATGAACAATAAACTATGTTTTTATGTAAATTCATATATTTTAAAAAAGTAAATTATATAATACAATTCCAAGTTTAAAATGCTAACTTGAATGTAGAAATCAAAAAAGTTTAACCTTGGTCTTCCAAGGTCAACATCAAAATGTTGTTTTTCATTTCTCCTTGACTTTCAAACTTTTGAGATAAAAACAATATAACAAAATGTTTTTGCACTCTCTCCCTATACTTTGAAAAATGAAATGATTTACCAATATTATAAACATTTTAACAGAAATTTACATTAGCTATCAAAAATCAGGTGCATTACAAAAAAAGTTAATTTAGTACCAAATTCAGAGTATGAAGAGAAAAAGGTTATAAAAATACTGTTATATTAAATGAGACATAGTATCTCCGAAATTTTAAAGATAGCATGGTCTGTTATGATTCATTTATTTCTTGGGTTTCACTTTTTCAGCCATGAGCATGTTTTTGTTTTTTCATTTTGTCATCGGTTTGCTGTCTCTTTGATGTAAACCCTGCATTTCCTTTTATTTAAACTGAAAAAGATTAAGAATACTTTTTTTTATACAGACAAATTCATTAATTATTGTTGTTCAAATTAATCTACTGATCCCTCATAAATTACCTCCTCGTCTTTAAACCATGACAGGGATTCAGTTGTCAAAACAAACCAGAATTCTTTTGATCCTCCTTTCATAAAACTTATATTGTGTAATGTTAACCATCCTTTTCTGATAACCTGAAAATACAAAATTTCTTCAAAATATTAAAACAACAAAAATATTCATGAACAGATACAGTAACTTCTAAACTCTATAGAAAGGTTACTATTCTTAGTTTAGAAGAAGCAAATATCACTTTTAGAGCATTTGGTATAATCTGGAGACAGATCAATCTACAATAATCTGCAATAGCCTGTAGAGGTGATCACACTTCCACATGGTCATGGTTTATCTAGTATGCCATGCTGGATTGGTCATGGTTTATCTCAGTATGTCATGTTGGATTGGTTATGGTTTATCTCAGTATGTCATGCTGGATTGGTCATGGTTTATCTCAGTATGTCATGTTGGATTGGTCATGGTTTATCTCAGTATGTCATGTTGGATTGGTCATGGTTTATCTCAGTATGTCATGTTGGATCTTGAAAAGTGTACATAGATCTTCTGAATTAACATGTGATGTGACAGCTGTAATTTGGGGCAGAAATTGGGTTCTGCACTAAAATAAATTTGCTGTTCATTAATAAACTCTGCTGGAGAGTTGTTTCATTGACAATCATACCACAGCTTCTTATTAATATATATATACCCTAGGAATGACAAACACTTTTTTTAAACCAGACAATACAATAAAAGAAATAGATCAATTGCTTCGGCATACAGAGTGAAACATTGTTCTTTTAATTGATGATAACAGAAACTAAATAAATTTAACAAGCTAAATTAATTCAAAATTTGAGCTATTATAGCCTATTAATACATATTATTTTGACCTGGGACTCAAATTTAGATATGAATTAAATTGCATGAAATCAAATTAAAATAAATGAATGTAAAGCATAATGCATTAGAAAATCAAGTAAAAATTTACATCTGCTCAACTGAAATCAGAGCTCTAAAATAAATGTTAAAATAAAACAAAGTGTTTGAGGATGAATTTAAATAATATTCCTTTATAAAAGAAAAGAAAATCACAAAGAAAGTAATTTGTTTCTTCAAGTTAAATGAAACTATTAATGCAGGCTGGCATAGCTATGAAATGTTAAATGTGAATGGACATAATAATATTGTAACAAACTAGTTAGCCAGTGTGCTTCAACATTGAAATAAAATAGTAAGAAAAAGATGCAAAAGAATTATAAAAAAAAGTATGCCTTTCACAAGCAGTTTATAAATTCATGTATCTTGATGATGCCACCACTGAAAACAGCATACTTAATCTTGCATTCTTGAATATGTCATGGTGAGACAAAAAGGGCTGTGGTTCCAATGTAAAGGTTATATGAAATATGAAATTTAGAAATCAGTATCACTGCCAGTAAAATAAAGTTTAGCAAGGATTTTTTTTCTAACTATTATGCATGTATTTGCAGTCACCCATTATAGGTATTAAATTTCTGAAAAAATATGACCTTATCATTTTTTTCATAATTTGCCTTTTATTCATTGCATACCCATGTGTAATCATACTTTATTGCATATGTGTTTAATAACTTTTTGAATACACATGTGTAATGATATTTTTGCATACATATGTGTTATGATACTTTTTTGCATACACATGTGTATTGATACTTTTTTGTACCCTTATGTGTAATGATACTTTTTTGTACACATGTTTAATGATATTTTTGCATACACATGTGTAATGATACTTTTTGCATACACATGTGTAATGACACTTTTAAAGGTGATAGGATGATGATAAATATTGGTGAAAATTAGATTTAAAAAAAATTAAAATGCATGCATATACATGTTTGTGAGAATAACCATCCCGAATATCTCATTTTAATAATCAATTTCAAAATCTAATACGCAACAATAATCTTTAAAGACAAAAAAATACCTTCACACCATGATTATATCAGCATAACTTAAAATCAATTTCAATAAAAAAAATATTATCTTTAATAGAGCGGTTTTCACCTGATTATATATTGAAGCTTCTTTAAGAAACTGCTAGTAAAGCAATATATAGAATCAGTATTGTATGTTCATATATATATATTCTGGTAAGTTCAGTAATAAAATAGTACCATTGATTTTGCTATATATAGCCAACTATTAAACATTCCAAGATAATATCTAAAGTTGGCTTATTCTTTTACAAAAATTTCCATTGTTTTGAAGAAAAAAAAGAAGCTTAAATACAATAAACTTCTATAGAACAGCTATGTACCTTTATAACTGCTATGGAAACACATTTGTATAGAAATGAAATTTATCCCTTTTCTTAAATCTGTTTGTTTTGAATCCTGCATTCAACATGTTTTCGGAAATAAAACATCCAAAAAGTCAAACCATGCCATGATACTATTTTATCTATGTATGACTTATTACACTTCTGAGGAATATCTAAATATTTTTTGCTTTCAAAATAAGTTATTTTCACATCTGAGAGAACAGAAAATAGAAAGTTACAAGTCATATGTCAAAAGTATATAGCTAATTATTGATATAGTAATCTTTGCAAAAGTCATAATAGTAGTATACAGCATATTATCCTTTTACTATAACCCATCCCCTAATATTCCTAAACATTTGTGTAATAATCCATTTATAATACACTTACTTGATTTTTAAATGTTTCTTTATATCCCTAATTTAATAATGATTAAAATATGATTCATGGTATGAATTGGAAGTCTTCATAAAAATTTAAAAGTAAGTACACATACTAGAAGAACCAGACACAGTCCTGGAAAAAGTAACAAACAACTCAAGCACAAAATGTGAAGAAGTCAGTATATCCAATTGGTTTTTAAAATCAATAACAAAAAAAATATTGAACAAGAATGTGTCCATAGTACACGGATGCCCCACTCCCACTATCATTTTCTATGTTCAGTGGACCGTGAAATTGGGGTCAAAACTTTAATTTGGAATTAAAATTAGAAAGATCATATCATAGGGAACATGTGTACTAAGTTTCAAGTTGATGTAACTTTAACTTCATAAAAAACTACCTTGACCAAAAACTTTAACCGGACGGACGAATGGAGGCACAGACCAGAAAACATAATGCCCCTCTACTATCGTAGGTGGGGCATAAAAAGGAGATTCATAGATTATTTTTTTTTTTAAATTAAATGTTCAAGATAAACTTTTTGATACATATTTGTCTGGCCTGTATCATGTGGCTTGTAAACCATGCAAGATTTTCAAAGTAACAGATCATGAACGAGAAGTTTGCCACATAATCTCCATGGAAATGAGATGTACCAATGGTTATACAACTTCCTACCAAAAACATTAAATTAACACAAATGGTTATTGTAAGCTGATCTAATTAAAAACTTTTGACGATTGTTGATGCTGAAGACACTAAAAATAGCCCTTTATAAGTCACACTTTTGTCACATTACCTAGAGGATATAATTTGAAATCCTTCATTTTTAGTACTTTTCCATATTCATATTATTGAAGAGCCTTTTAAGCACAATAAAATATCCTTAAATGTTAAGGTACAGGAACTGTAAGTCAATGCTGAGTTAAGGGTTAAAAGTGAATGTATTTTTCAGAGCATTTTGAAATTGTTATCTTTTACAATCAATTATATTACAGAACAATTAAAACAATTGAAAATGAGCAAATAAGGAATCTAATTGGGGCAGTTAATATTATTTTTATTGGGAATGGGGTTCTGAAGGAGAAGTTGTGTCGTTTTTTTAAAATTTTTATAGAGATACTGAAGAAAAGAAAAATGTTATGGAAAACAAAAAGTCATCTCATTAAAAAGTGGACAAATTTATGTTTAGTGAAAATGAATCTAATTTAATAAGAAAAACATGCACAGTCGAGATGAATTACATTTTGTACTGCAATGTCCAACCTAAATACCTGCAACACATTATTTTGCATTTTAAATTAAAAGCCAAAATTATTTTAAGAAGTTTGTTTACAATAAATTGTTCAGATTTTTTTCCATATAATCGAGTTTTTAGGAAATCAAAATCATTTTCAAATCTGCTTCAATTGCATCAAATTAAAATCAAACTGGGACTTATAATTATAGTCTATAGAATACAGTCAGAGTAGTGTCCATAATTTATATATCTTCACCTTAATGGATAAAACTGTGTGTATTTTTACTTGCTAAACATAGGTCACTCTAACACAGCAACTGCAATTGCAATTTGCATCTTTCCTTTGAACTCCAGTATTTTTTAATTTAAATATAATAAATTTCAAAACTACAAAGATATACCGTGCATAATTTTGACCCAATAATGATGAAGCAGAAATCTATTAGATATATTCTAAGATAACCAGATAAAATAAGATAAAATATGCTTTATTTTCTGTGAAGGTTATAAGGGAGATAACTATAACTCAAATATGTACAAGGGAGACAAGCCATTACCTGATTGCCAACTTTTCTTTTAGCAGTATTTTCTGATTTGTCTTGTGCTCTGAAAATAAACATGAACTTCAATAATAATATGAACAGAAGGACACAATGTGTTTATATAATTAAATATCCAAATTTTAAATATGCAATACAATTTACTTTAAATAATGACAATAACATTTCAAACATGTGAAATATGATTTTCCTCCCCCAAATTCAAAAGACAATACTTTTCATACAGCTTGATTTTAATCAAATATCATTTATTAAATTAGAAAGTATCATAAGCTGTGGAAAAATCAATATTATAACTTAATAACGAATAGAAAATAATGGCATAAAATTCATTTTCAATTTATTTTGAATATTTATCTTTTTATTCCTTTTCTAGCACAACTGTTAACTCAAAGCCTTCGATAAGTAGCTAGGATAACTATTTCACAATAGCAAGAGTTCTGAATTGTATAAGATTTTATTTTGTATTGCTTCTCCTTCTATATTTACTTCAGTACAATTAATAATTCTAAATGTGAAGTCATAATATACTTCTAGTCAAATTCTCTGGAGTGAAAGATTTCCAAGCTTTAATCCTTTATTTTATGACCTTATATATTTTCTTACTTTGCAAATCCTATAAAATCCTCATGATTAGTGTTCATATATGATAGCTGTACATCAACTAATAATAATAATTGGTCCTTTACTCTTTGTTCCTGTTCTCGAATCCTTGTATTGACAATTCTTTCCACTTCCTCTCGTAACCGTGGATACCTTGTCATCTAAAATATATATATACATTTGAATATATGACATTGACAAATAGTTTTTTTTAAATTCTGTAAAGAACATCTTAGAAGCTTGGCATAACCTTAAATATAAATATAAAAGTTTGGACATTGGTCCTGGTTCATTAATTGTTCATTCCCTGTTCTATGTCCCTTTGATGTTTGCAAATGCATGTCCTTTCCTAATTTTAATTGAGCTTAACTGAGGTTGTGAGTTCAAACCCACACTCTACTCCAATCTAAAGTGACTATACCGTAGAAAGGCTTGTATGGTTCCCTGTTTTATTCTCCAAAATAGGACCTTCCAGAAGGGGTGCAGACTATAGAGTACAATAAGCAAGAAATAACAGAAAAATTTCAATTTCGGGGGCAAAGTGGGTTGTTTACGTTCCACCATCTTTGTTATTGATATTGTAGAGGGCGCTCTTATCATTTTTCAAACTAATAATTTTAACTCATCCATATTAATAAGTTATTTCTATTCAATATCAAAAATACTGATTAATATATAAACTGTTATCACAGAGATATGTCTCACCTTTTTGTAATTTTGATAATGCAAATGTTGAAATTAAAATAGCAATACTTTCACATGTAAGTAGTGCAAATATTCAAAGTCCATAAACCATGACTGAAGGTACATGGCTTAATAATCTCCATGGAATGAGATGTGCCAATGCTAATACATCTGCATACCAAATACCATGGACTTTATTATAAGTCATTACCTAAACCTAAACACAAACATTAACTTGTAAACTATGTAAAAGTTTCAAAGTCAATGAACCATGATCAGGGGTGGGGCTATATAATCTCCATGGAAACGATACTTTCAAATGCTAATACATTTGCATACCAAATATCATAGACTTAACCTTAGCAGTTCATCTTAAACTGATCTAATCACAAACTAATACATGTAAACTAAGCAAAAGATTTAGTCAATAGATGACTGAGGGGGTGCGGCCAAATATTCTCCATAGAAATGAGACGTGCTAATGCTTATAAAACTGAACACCAATTAACATTGGCCTACCACCCATGGTTTCCCTTGAACTGACCTAATCACAAACTAATACATGTAAACTTTGAAAAGTTTCAAAGTCAATAGACCTTGACTGAGGGGGAGGGGCAAATAATTTCCATGGTAATGAGATGTGCCAATGCTAATACAACTGCATACCAAATATCATTGACCTAACACTAGTGGTTCACCATGAACTAGACCTAATCACAAACTTATACATTGTTGACGCCGCGTCGCTGAAAGTCGTATTATAGTGATATCTGTTATGTACAGATTTCGACTCTCACTGGTTAATTTCTTCTTTTACAAGTGCTTTTTAAACTTCCTGTTTGAACATACACAAGTTTCTAAAATGTTTTTAAAGTGAATTAAACTTATTTTAACAATCATGAAGCGTTCTAGAATCATTTACAAGCAGTTTCAACTTCTGTTTGATGATGGAAAACCGTTTTTTCCAAGAAAATACCACAAATGACCACACAGGATTTGAAATTACCTGAGTTTAATTAGACCTTTTCTCACAGTTACAAAAAGTTTTTTTACCTAAAATTTTGTGGAGAGAAGGGGGTGCGGACTATGTACCAGTGCGAACTATACAAGCCTTTTTAGGTAATTGTCAGTCTTGCTACAGAAGGTTGGTGGTTCTCCTCAGCTTCCTCCACCAATAAAACTGACCACCACAAAATAGCACATAACTTTATCATTGATGATAAGTGTTGCAAGTGGCATTAAACACCAAATAATCAAATCAAATCAAATTATTTCAGTACAGCTTAAAATAACTTGGTACCGGTACATACTAACCTTTGAAGAACATTTATGAACAACATTTGTTAACTCTGAAATCACCATATCTACACACTTTAATGAAGGTCCCTTTAATTTATCTATTTGTTTTTTCACAACAGCTTCAAATGCCATATCTGGTGTGAACAATCCAGTTCTGAAATATAAAGAAAATCAAGATCCTCATAATTTCTGTGTAAAGACTTTGTGGTGAATATGAGTGTGCTTGTAAATGAATTTTGATCTTAACATCATCTGAAAAGTCTAAAACATAAATTATTCAGTTATATTTCAGTCAATTTTCAGACTTATTCATGGAGGGTAAATTCAATACTGTTTTAAAATACCTTTGCAGATACTTCAGTATGATTTTAATGTGTTCAGCTATAAAACCACTACTGAACAGATCCTAATTGTCTGAACATAACTGAATTTACTGCAGTAACTAAGTCTGAAAATTTACTTTTACACTTTATTGTTCAAGCTCCTCCTTTAGAATACAACTTAGTTGAACGATTTCCTAATTAGTTAAACAGGAAATAAAATAAAGGAAGGAAATCTTGCATTTGGGAAACAATTATCAATCAGAGATGTCTCAAATTTTGTGATAAAAAAAATCTGGATCCTAGATTGATCTGTTATTTTCATTTTTGCTAAAAAAAATTAAATTACCCATTTGTCCTTTAAATTTTGAAAGAGTAAATATTTAAATAAAAATAATTATTAAAATCTAAGAATACCAAAAAAACAAATTAAGAAATGGTAAAAGTGCAAAACAACAACATTTGCCAAAAAAAAGTATAAACATTTATTTGAATTAGTAACAAATTCAGCCTACACACACAAATGTTTACACTGCTAGCATACTGTACTGTGGATTCAGTTTTGGTGGAAACAATTTTTGTGGATTGGAGAAAAATTTGTATTTTATTGATATTTGATTTCATTCATTTTTGTAAGGTCTGTATACAACCTGTAATAAATTTGTCCTTCATTAAACATTAAAATTTGTTGTTCATATGAACCAAAGAAATCCATGAAAATTGGTATCAAGTAATCATAATGAATCCACAGTAATCAAGTAATCATACTGAATCCACAGTAATCAAGTAATCATAATGAATCCACAGTAATCACTCTAAATTAGCTGAGATGGACAAGAATATCCATGTACCTTTAGGGATTACTTGTATCTTTTGGCAATTAAAAGATGCTTTTAAAGATTCCCTTCCAAATAAAAAATTTCAAAATCTTTTCTACAAATTTTTCCCTTCAATGAAGCAGGACATAAATAGTCTAGAGATTAATCAAATTAAACAATTTGAAAAAATATATAGAAAAGAAAGACTTCAACACCCATGTTCTACCAAAATGATAAATAATTTATCATGTCTACATGTTTCACCACATGTTTCACCACATGTAGACATTTATTATAGTATGGATGTCGTTATCTTTATTTTTTATAATTCTATGTAATTGTAGAAAGACAGCTATAGAATACCACCTAACTTTATTGCTACCACATGTCGACCACTTCAGGGTGATGGTTTATTTTACTCATTACAATATAATATACAGGTAAAATCTCTAATCTATTTGAGTATAGTCATTTATAGAAGTTACTACAATGTGGTGTATATGGTAAAAGAATAGACAAAGTGTTATCTTAAAGGGAAAATTCACGATTTTTTACTTATGGTTTAAATATGTTCATTATGACATAATATATATATTCACAAAGTTTTATCGCTATATGTGCAGTAATAAAGGAGAAATTCAATAATTAATGAAAAAATATCAACTACTTCCTGTAGGTCGTGACGTTTTCTCCTGATTTTTGCATGCCGGGATTTAAAATACAATCATTAAAAGTCTTGGTTTTTAATCATATTTTAACGTAATCGTAAGCGCGCCGATGACTTATGCTTTATCTAATAACCATCCGATAATAAGAAGATAAAACGCACAGACGTTCAATTGTACTCATTCGTGAGATAAATTATCTATGTTAAACGTATATATTCGAATTATTTTTGTAGACAACACAAAAAGTTATAAATTTATTTTTAATAAATGCATTTTCGGACTGATAAGGTGAACAAATTAAAGTACAATAATCTGTAAAGACAATATGTTGCTGTACTATTATTGACCTTTTACTATCTCTGCTATGGCTAGGTTTATACGATGTGTGTATTCACGGTTCTGTGGCAATACTCGTAGATGGCTTGTTGAAAGGTAAATTGTTATTTGCACTTCGGTATTTAACCACGCCTCTAGGGCACACCTTGCCAGGTGTGACTGTCTATTCGGATCAGTGGTAGCATTTAATACACACATTAAAAATACATATTCAAGTTGGTGACAAATAAAAATTGGTCGCCGTGGAATTATTTAATTATATTTGGTGCTATTATTTATTTGAATTCAAATAAGTTAATTTACTAAGGAATACACAATTTTCGGTTAAAGACGGGAAACTTAATTCATATGTCAGAATGAAATGATATACAAGTCTTGTCCTTGATTTATGTCTCATAAAAAGGGGGACTTAGAAATTAGAAATAGCTTTACTAATAAAATCATTTTTATTTGTCTTTATTAGGCGAAAAAATGTACGAGAACACTTACATTTAGACTTTTGAAAGCCATGTATTAATTAAAATATGAAACTATCTGAAGATAACTCTACCGAAGCGGAATATAATATGTACGAATAAAGAAAAAAATATTTTTGTAATGGAATCGAAAAATTACGAATAGATATTCTTTTCAAGTGTGATAAACGTCAACCAAATTTATTCATAATGGGGAACGTCCTTATTAAAATCTGAGACAACTATAATAATCGTCGTCTCCCAACGTATATATATACTTAAATAACTATTTGATCAACGATGTTTAAAATTAAAAGACAACGAATTTAATGTTATCTTTCCCTATTTTTGAATGTTATTATAAGTCTGTTCAACTTGCAAGAATACCCCTAAAGCGGACAAATATCCGACAAGCAGTTTATTCTTTAAATTGCTGTCATTGAATATCAAGAAAGAAAATAAATCCCGAAATTGATACTCAATAGTTTTCCTAGAAAATATTCACATTCCTTGGGGATTATTAGTGTACGTCCAGTTGCATATATTTTACATGAATGTTGGAACAATTGTGATGATGACGAATTACGTCCTTTATTCGAGAACAATTTAATTGATATATAAATCTGTGAGTTTACTATGTTCTTAACTTCGATGAACCAAAGCAAGTTATAAATTGACCTGTATTTAAATCAAATTGTTTCTTTTTTTTCTTCTTCTTCTTTTGGTATACAATAGTCTATCGAATTCGTTGATTACATACTGTTGGCATACATGGACTAGTCTATTTACAAAACATTTACCACAATTTACACAAAATGTATGTTTCTTTCTTATGTTCAATGTATACATGTATACATATTTTAAATTGCGCTACTGACTATAGTTCCGTAACTTTCTACCAGGCGTATGTATACACGAATCGTCGACAAGTGCGCACATTTTTTTAGATCAATAATTCTGGTATGTTCCAATCTGTCCTAAACTATTGACAACGAGTATATATTACATTTTCCCAAATTAACCCTTGGAAAAATATGTAAATAGATTTGTATTTCTTCAATTATTTTTTTTTGTATTATTTTTTTTTTATAAATAATATTCTTTACACCAGAAATGTTATTTATAAACAAGCGTATGAGTTCAGTAATGACTAGTATATTATATCACTTTCGGACACGCAAGACAAAAATGTATATTATACATGCACCTGATAGTTCAAAATGGAAAGTTATAAGTAACGGTCGTGTACACTGATCAATACCTACAGAAGTGAAACGATGCATGAACTTGCAAGCCCGCCGGACAGGAAATCGATTGAATACCTGGACGTGTCACCTTACACCCCTTCCAATACCTTTGGGAGTAATACCTTTAGCCATGCTGGTGATCAGATAAGGGAAGATCCAAATTTATTTAAATAAAGTTTATTACTTGAAAGAATTATGAACGAGTTAGATTTTCGAAAATAATTTCCACGGAACACTTATTTATCATTTTATGATTTGAACTTTGACTTTTTAACTAATTACAATATTATCAGTTTAAAAATAACAGACTATATGGTTATTTAAAAATATAAGACCATTTTCCGTATCAAGTTAGTCAGTCAGGTAAAACAACCGTGCGATTGACAAGATATCGACACGCAATTACGACTACATCGTTTACTGTAGTTTTGTTCCTTTGTGGTTTATTGACATATCGGGATTTTTCATCGGAGAAGGTGACAAGATGGCGGAGAGTAGAGAACTGATACTCAAAATTTAAAATCGATGGTGATCTCTTATTTAGCGGAATAAAACTTTAATATCTATAAATTTGAGCATTTTTATACAGAATGGACATAATATCAATTTTTGATTTTTTTGCGAAGTTTCCCTTTAAGTAGTCTTTTGAATGGTAAAGATAACGATATTTGGGGGTTAATTTTCAGGTCTAATTTTGAAATTTAAAAAATGTCCTCGATTGTTTTTCATACAGTTTTAAATAGCATTTTTGTGTTTTGATAGTTGGTTTTCTGTTTGGTATTTATAAAAATTTATTATAATTACCTTAAATTGAATATACTGTTAGTATGACATATATTGTTTGTTTAATAGATGCATTTTTGGAGGGATACAGATTTATAAAGGTTTCCATACTTGTTTCTGAAACCCATATTTGAATTATCATTTTGTCACTGAATTTTTTTTATACTTATACCAAGAAAGTTTCCTTTTAATGTTATAAAATATTAACAGGCCATGTCAACTAAAATTCAATAGTAATGTTAGTACTGTGCAGGGAGTTTTATGATGTGTATCATTTAAGGTTAATCACACAAGATAATAAGAATACAATAAACTCTTAAGGTGGTACCTAACACTACAGGGAGATAACTCTGTAAAGTCAGCTAAACGTTTTAATTACGTTGTGTTGTAAAAGGAATATTTAGCTTCTTAATGATCAAAATTGGTGTTTGTCAAATTGCTATATAACCAGTGTAATTTTTCTGGCAAAACAGTTGGTTCAAAAAAAAAATTATTTTTTTATTTTTGTTAATTTACTTTGACAAAATTTTATAAAAATTAAATGAGCCCAATTAATTTTAGTGAAAGTGTTGGGTACCACCTTAATAGTACCAAATGTCTATTTTAAAGAGTTCAAGAAGTCAAATCATCAAACATCTAACCCCAGTCTTCTTGCAAAAGTTCAGTTCAATTTAAATTTTTTCAAAGCTTTTAAAAAAAAAATATGCTTGTTAAAATTAATGAACTATCAATATCAAAGAGAAGATGTGGTATGATTGCTAATGAGAGAATCCTCCACTTGTAAGAGACTAAATGACTCAGAAAATTAACAACTATAGGTCACCATACAGCCTTCAAAAATAATCAAAGCCCATGTTAGTTTACCTTAAATATATCTGAGCTATGTCTGAGCAATATTGTTCAACAATCAATTTGTTTTAATGGCTCTTGATAAAATTGAATTGAACTGACCAATTGCCTACAAGTATTGATAAGACCATGGGGGATTTGCAGTAAAAAATCTATTAGAAAGCTGAGCATGTTCTGTTCTCACCGTACGCCATGTACACTTTTAATTGTATACATTATTTCTCTGCGTATTTCTCGTTCACATATACTATCTTTTTGGTAGATCTGTGAAAACAGAAAGTTAATATTACTGAAACTGTTTCTTGAGACTTACCTAATAGCATGAATGTTCTTAATAATGATTCCAATCTCTCGTCGTAATTCACGTTCATCAAACTCCATCTGGAAAATTTCAAAACATCTTACAAACCTTGTTAACAATGAGCAACATAATGAAAAACATGCAAGCTGGGTTTTGATTGGACATCTAGCGCTGATTGTAATATATTTACACAACTTCAAAGGTTATTTGCAAGCTAGACTTTTATTGGATAACTAGCATTGATTGTTATATATTCACACAACTTTATTGGTTATTAAGTATGAAAATCTACAATGAAACACAGGACATCATCACAAAATCTTGTCTGTCAAGAGTTAAAATCTAATTGATTGATTGATTTTTGGCAATTTTCAAATAGATGATAACATGATTATGCAATATGTATCTGCCCTGCCATACCCGTAGCCAGGGAGGTTCATTTGAACCCAAAATTATTGAATTATTGAAACCAAATTAGCCCTGTTAAAGTCAACATTCTGTTCAAATTTTGACTGTTAAAGTCGAGTTCATGAGTCCAAATAACCCCCCCCCCCCCCCCCCCCCCCATGGAAATTCCTGGCTACGGGCCTGCTGCATTGTACTAGACCAAAATGGTGAGTGCTGAGTCAGATTTAAAACAAGCTTGGTCACAAGCAACTGTCAAAAATAATATGTTTCATGACCATGATGACAGGGAAGTGTTTTTCAATATTCTGAGTTTTGATGCAATAGCAGCAAATTCAAATTCTTATGTTTTCTGTTTGACAAGGCCTTGGATTAAATCAATAGCCTCTTACCATTGATGATAGCAAGCTGTCAAAATATGTAAATTTATACAATTTTTAAAGGAATAATTCTCTTCAAATTCTGTGCATTTACCATTGTTTACATGTAGAAAGTACCTTGACTAGTTCAAATGGAAATCTTTCATGGAAAATTCTGTTTATTTTAGCTCCACCACTTAATTCTAATGTACTTATTTCTGCTCCAGAGCCTTCTATAGTCTTCTCAAAATCACTGCCGAACTGTGTACACATTCTGTAAATAGAAATTACAGATGATTAGCATGTTTACCTGTCAGAGATTTTCTACCAAATTTTCAGTTTCTCTGTGTCTTTTGTCATAGAAATTTTTACCATTTGAATATATTGAACACAACAGATAGCAGAGAACAGTACATAATGTAATAAAGGTACATAAAGGTAATTAATTCACAATACATGATCTAATTTTCCATGCATATTTCAGATATTTACACTGTTTAATTGTCATAGATTTTGATTTGGCTTGAAGCAAATGAAAAAGTGTTAAATATTTGTCTGCACTGAGTATTCATTTTTTCTGTTTGAATTTTTTAAATAGCAACTTAATCATGCTGTACTGTCATCGTTACAAAGAAGTCAAAATCAGTTTAATTTTAATCTAGAAATACAGTTTTTGTTTACATAATACTTTATTTTTGCCCCTTAAATATGATATATTTATTTCCTTATACCTAGCAGTTGCTTGTATTTCAGACAAGTTCACAATTCTTCCTATGTTTGATCGATCTTAAATACTAATTCTTGGTTGAAAGCTATATTGTGACTTCTACAGATAATTTTTTGTTTTGTTGAGTTGATATATAATTTGGTTTATCACATAGCTTTTATCAATATACTATGTATGGATTCATTATTATTTGTTTGATACCAATTTTCGTAGGTTTCGTGAGTACATGTGAACCACGAATTCAAATGTTCAATGAATAACATATTTTCTAAAGGCTTTGTATGTAGATATTGGCCGAACCTTAAAATCAAATACCCATGAAAATGCATGTTTTCCTCAATCCAAGAAAATTGATACCCACAAAAAATAAATGAATCCACATTATACATGTTATACATACAATTAAATAAACATCAGTTATAGTTTGGATATTTTCTAAAAAATGTATCCTCACAAACAGGACTAACACAAGTCGGTTTTTAAAATATATATCATTTCTTAATTTTTCTATAGATTCAATAATTGATCAAACAATTTTTTAATTTTTTTTATCTAGATAACATACTGCATCATTGCTTTAGTTTTCCTGGCTGGATCATCAGGTCTAAAGTTTTTGAATTCTTCCACATCTTTCTCCATAGCCAATAGCTGAGACTGTAACTTGTTTCTCAAGGCTGGTAAGGTATCTTTAATATGATTGGTCAACTGCTGGTTCAAGATTTTTTGAAGATATGGTGTTCCCATTCTATCTGCCATGTGTCTATACAAAATTCAGATAAATTAGATAAAAACACTTGTCCATTGTATTTAATCTGCTCAGTTTTTATAGATTCAAGAATCTAATAACAACAATAATCTTTTTCTTCCATTTAATTCAATCATAATGGTAAATCTCTAATTTCAATAAAAATGACACTGTAGTTTATTTGCCCTTCAAATAAATGATGATTGTTAGAATTCTCATATCAAACATAAATGGTAAACAGAAAGGGAGATAATCAGCCTGTAGTGAAAGTGCAATCATAAAATGCTTGTCTAATAGTTTATTATTCATATAAAACTCATTCAAAACATTATGGAAAATTTTTCCCTTGAACTTATAAAAAACAAGTGATACCTCGCCACAAGTGGATAATTTTAAAAGTGTAAAAATTTGCCAGTTTTCTGTAAACAGAAAATTGTTGAGGGATGGATCTAAAAACACATCACACGGTAAAGCTGACTTGTATAAACCCTGACAACAAACAAAAAACGAAAGTTTTCAACTTGGCTATCATGTGTAAATTATACAAGTGTTTGGTAAACAGGAAGTTGTTGAGTGATGAATCTGAAAATGTACTACACAGTATAGCTGACTTATATAAACCCTGAAACATAATTTCAGTTATCCTTGTAATGTATTTCCTGAGAAAAATGCAACGAAAATATTCATGGGAAGGACGGACTGACGGATGGATGGATGGACAGACAGAGGTAAAACAGTATACCCCATTTTTAAAAGCAGGGGTATAAAAATTGTCTTTGAATGATCTTCAAAATGAATCCCTCTTATAATGTATAAACAAGGAATTATTGGAATCTGAAACTATTTTGAATTCTGAAAAATTAGTAAGAAAGGTATGATGAAAAATAACCCTACTAAATAGGGTTAGCCATGTGCATGTCTAATATCTATTTTACCTCCATTGATATGTCAGTATTAATTAACTAACCCTTTTTAGTTGTGTTTGTTTTCATCATATATTTCTTGTCAATTTTCCATAATTCAAAATTTTTCAAGATTCAAATAATTCCTTGTTTATAGCATAAAACAAACCTATATGCTGGATGACTAAGGAAAAATTTCCTCTCTCCTGCTAAGGCAGCTCGAATGTCTTTTCTACCTTCTATATCTTTCTGACTTCTGTTTACAACACCCATGTAACCTGGAAAAAATGTAAAAATGTTATTATGGTGAAAACATTATTCATATCAAAAGTTATTTTTTTATTTATTAAATTCATTTCTTGTTCTCTTAACCTTTACCTCAATGGATATTTTTTTGCATAATTGATTTGCATAGGATTTTTCAATAAAATGCCGAAAATATGCTCTAATGTATTTAATTCTTATGAATATCCTTAACATATTTGATACAAATTTTATTAAGTCTGATATAGACATTTCGTAGTCAACGCATTTTAATAGAGGTACTACACAGGTGTCAAAAGGCGTCATTATGGAGTAAAGGGGTGGCGTAAAAGGAGTCAGTATGCAGAAGAGGGTTAAATTATATTTAATTCAGAATAAAATAATGTTGTTTTACCAAGATTGATTGATAGTAGACAGCAGAATGGTTAAAAGTTGATGAACTTAAAAATTTAATGTGTGCATTCATTATTGCGATTAATAAACAATAAAGACAAATGTGTTATATTTAATATTGTGATTTCAGAAACTACTGAATACAAAAATGTTGTTTACATTTACAAAACAAGTTTTAAAACGTTTTAACTTTTTTAACATACCTCTCCTTAGTGGTAAAGTTCTGTTTTCTAAAATATCCCTTGCATCTGTTCCTTCGTCCATTAAATCTAACTTAGTAATTACACCAATGGTTCGCATACCTGTAGATAAAATAAAATATATTAGTGCACAAAAAAATATGGACTGATAATTGTAAAACCAGGGATGGAATTGGTCTCTAACATTAAAAGCGGAAATGGCTTTGCTGGAAGTCAAAATTCAGTTTTAAAAAAAAATGAAAGAAAAACTTGAACTCAAAAAGTGGAAACCCTTGAAAACTTTCATCACTGTTAAACTCAACAGTAAGCATGGTAATTTCCACCCATTTGTATTAAATCTATTAGTGTTCCACACTCATAGTCAAATTTTCAATATTATTGAGCATTATTTATTTAACTATAAAAGTATTACAAATCTTGGCAATATAGATTGCCTTGATCATCTCAGTTTTTGCAATCTTACTAAAATATTACAGAACTATAAGTATACTACTTTGTCTGAACCCACTTATTATTCATTCATACAATTCTGTGGGCATTAAATTCAAACAATCTTTGGCAAATAATTGACAAGTTCTTTCATTTTCCAACAGATTTTTTTGTTTTTTTTGGCATTGATTATTGAATGTATACAATGGCCAGTACACAGAATGTATAAATGGACTGAGACAGTCGACCATTAAGCCCTAAAGTGCACTAACATGACTAAACAAATACTATAAATTCAGAAATTATTGCGATTTTGTCAATTTTGACTAAAATGCGCTTTTAATTTTTGAGATATTCAAAAAATCCTGTTTGATTCATATGAAAAATTTCAAAATGCTATTATTAACCTGTCACATTTTACAAAATAATAAAAACATTGCAATAATTTTCTGAATTTACAGTAGTCAATGTCAAGAAATTTCGGGACCAGTGTAACTTCAATTTAAAATGCAGGGTTGTAATTGACAACTGAAAACAGTATAAAGGGTCTTCTAGGTCTAGTAGGAAAATGAGAGATTTTGCTCCATGTTGAAGACATCAATGTGAATCTGAGATAAAGAACAGCAATGTTATTATAGTGATTACTAGAGTTAGTTTCCTCATTTGAATTGTTTTACATGGTCTTATCGGGGCCTTTTATAGCTGACTATGCGGTATGGGCTTTGCTCATTGTTGAAGGCCGTACAGTGACCTGTAGTTGTTAATGTCTGTGTCATTTTGGTCTTTTGTGGATAGTTGTCTCATTGGCAATCATACCACATCTTCTTTTTTTATATTTACCTTGTGGATCGACTTCTTTAGCTATCTTCAGAGCATCAGAATTGGCTAAATCTGTGTTAGCTGGTGATACAGCTAAAATCAGGCAACTTTCTTTTGATATGAATTCTAACACCATACTACGGATCTGAATTTCAATATCTTGGGGCTGGTTACCAACTGCTACCTTGGTCATACCTGGCAAATCTATCAATGTCAAGTTGAGTACTGTAAAGAAAAATACAAATGTAGTAAAATATTATTATGAACTGTTGAATACTGAAACAAAATTCAATTTCAAAATATATGTAACATAATTCAAATATTAGAAATGAAAAGTTAAAGTCCAAAAAGTGTATAGGTCATGAACCCCAAAAATAATTAAAACAAAAAGGGAATGTGTTAGTGGGACACAAATGATGCCCTGCTTGCATATAACATTTTAAAAAGACATAAATCAAGAATTATAAAAATGACTTCTCAAATTCATACTTGATATGTAGTAATAAGCATTGTGTTTAAGTTGCATAACATTTTTTTTAGGCAAACTTAATTTTAAGTACGGACACGAAAAGCTGAATTTTTCCATTTATAAAGGGGCATAACTCTAGAACAGAAAAATTATACCACCAAAATTAAAACTTGATTTTAGTTTTGTGGTAATAAGCATTGTGTATAAACTTTATAAACTCTGGTTGAGGCAAACTAAAATTAGAGAACGGAAATGAAAGATTCATCAATTTTTTTAATTGTAAAGGGACATAACTCCAGAACGGTAAATGTGGTGCCACCAAAATTCCAACTTGATCTGTGTTTTGTGGTAAAAAGCATTGTGTATAAGATTTATAATATGAGGTTGAGGCAAACTCAAGTTAGAGAATAGGAATAAATTTCAGAAGGTAAAGATGTACGGGAGTACAACAGCAAATTTTAATGTCCCTCTGATACAGCAGAGACATAAAACTTGCTGAGATCTTAGGTATTATGTTCCTTTTAAAATCATTAAAAGCTATCCCTTTCTATAAACAACATCCAAATCTTACCATTAGGGGAGTAAACCCTAAGATTAATAGGTATATTAGAGATGCCTTTGTTTCCACCCGTAACACGATCTGTTTCATTTTCAATCTCCTTCCGAACTTGATCAAAATCAGAATAATATTTGTTTTTCTGGTGCAAAAATTCTGCATACTCTGTAAATTAAAATATTAACTTTATTGTACATATATTACAAAAATAAATCTCCAGAAGCCTTTAACTAATCAATGTCTAAAGCATTCTTGCGTCTGCTAAATTTAAAACCTAGTAATATACCTGTTAGTTGAATTACGATTTTTACTAATAAAAAGTAGATGTCAAAATTGTGCAATCACCAATATCAACTTTGCATTAAACATTCAAGGAAGTAAGGAATAAAGATTAGTTTGGTCACTTTTCCATTAGTATTCAGAGGTCTATTTAATGACACAAATTAACACAATTGTTGTGCAAACCAAATTCCTTCCTGTTAATCCATTATCATGATTATTTACTTTTATTGGCAACAATCTTATAAAATTTTTAGTTTCCTTGTATTTTTAAAGTAACAATATATCTATTTGAAATATTTCATCTATGATGTGTTTTTTTTAACAATAAACCATTTGATTCCGACACAATTGTAGACTGGTCCCCTGTTTTTTCAATCATTTGTATAGTAAATTGTAACAGACATAAGGACCCATCACCTACTGCTATTTCTCTCAATTCACTATGGACAATAGGTTTTAAGGAAAACTATGAGGAAATAATTTGTAGTAACAACTTTTACCTTCTAGTTAAATGGTGAGGAAAGTTGTCTCCCTTTGACAATCATATAGTACTTGTAGTAACATCTTACTTTTATCATGTTTATAAAGTTCCACACATATCTTAATTTTAGAATACTAAGGTGGTACCCAACACTTTCACTAAAATTAATTTGGCTCGTTTAATTTTTATAAAATTTTGTGAAAGTATTTACTTTGACCCTTTAACAAAAATATAAAAAATTCTAAAATTTTGAACCAACCGTTTTTATCAGAAAAATTACACTGGTTATATAGCAGTTTGACAAACACTAGTTTGGATCATTGAGAAGCTTAATATTCCCATAACAACATAACGTAATTAAAACGTTTAGCTGATTTTACAGAGTTATTTCCCTGTAGTGTTAGGTACCACCTTAACATGTAATAAAACATACCAGCTTTAGAGTTTATTAACTGAAGAACTAAAGGTCGCCTTGTTACAATACCACTTCCTCTGGGTAAAAAATCTCTGAAAAAAATTAATAAGTAAATTAACAATTCCAACAAATAATCACAAAAATTTAATAGACAAATATGGTGCAGTGACAGTCTTTAACATTCAACATAAACATTTAACTGGTCACAGTGGTGACTATGGACTGTGTATATAATATGAAAATTGATTTTTTTTTAATATACATGTTGGAATTAAGGACATTTGTTAATCCATTTCTTCGTTTTGTTCTTAATCAGAAACATATGATTTGAAAGAAAAATGTGAGGTCCTGACATTTTCTGATGGATTGACATACAAATGTACAATGCTGCTTGAATATTTAAAATTGATGAAATGTTAAAAAGATTAAACTATGTCAACCAAAAAATCTAATACTGTGTCAGTGTGTGTAAGGAGAGTGCAATGCTCTTTGCATGATAAAGAACCATTGTGACAACTATAGCACAAAATTATTCTGGGGATCATGTCAAATACAGTCATAGGGGGTCTTTTCAATGAAAATTTTGTCACTATTTAACATGTCTACAAAAAGGCACTTCATCACAGTTGAACCATTTTGTAAAATCTACAGGCCACCCTTAACAAATGCAATAATGTTGCTTATCCATGGTTTCACTTGTAGGGTTGGGTTGGTATGCAAAAATCAATTAGTTACATAAATAACATGTTTTACATTGTAAGAAAACTTTGTTAGAGTAGGAACAAATCTGTAAAAAAAAAATTCAGAAATGATTGCGTCAATTATTTTTTCAGGTAGGCTGCTTTTTAGGTGGGTAGGAAGGCAACTTTAACAATCTAAGTATCATTTTTTGACCTAATTGGTTTTTGAACTGTCAAATGAATATAAATGTACATGTGTAAACATAAATAGTTGCAATTTAAGCAAATTAAGGATTAGACAAACAGAAATCAATCAATATATATAATAATGCTTTAAGTAACCTTGAAAAAAAGTGTTGAAAGAACAAATATTTCGATAGTTAGTAATTGTTTATTGTTAGTTAATTAAACCTGTTATCTCTTACAACCTATCAAATTATCAACAAACAAAACTTGATAGAAATTTTTTTGGTTAATATAACTTCTTGTTCTTTTGTTGTTGAAGGAGTTACGGATAATCAACCAATTGATTTTTCTCAATATCCAAAACCATTTAAAATCAATTATTAATTCATGAAAATACCCAATACCGAAAAAATTGGAAGATGAATCTTGATTATTAGTTTTCTTTCTCAATCAGTTCCACAACTTCTAATTATCTGTTGGAGCCGCTGATGTTCCTCGCAACAGTATACTATAGATTTTTGTTGTTGTCTTTCATGTCTTTGAAAGTTTTAGTCGTGATTGAAAAGTTTTTATAGCTGTTCTGATCAATAGGATATGTTGTAACTGGAATAAATATTTACCATACATATTGATATTTTCGTAACTGTCAATCAATACTGAAACTGGTACCATTATCATAGGGAAACAGATAGATTGGTTTGATTTTTTGACGATATGGATATTAATAGACTGATGAGAGACTTTTTTCAGTGAGAGGACAGTCATAAAAAGTGGTTCTGTGGACTTGAAGTGTCAAAATGCCTCAACCGCCAAAAAACGGGAAGGCCAAAATGAAAACTTTTAATGACTTGTGCGCAGTGTTTGCAGATGCTTGTTCGGACATCGAGGAGGGAAATGGTGATCCGGTTACGGGATTGATTGAAAATTTGAGAACCTCTGCACAAAATGTAAGTGGTTTAAATGAATCTGATCAAACGGCAATAAAAGTTGTAAATCTATTATTACCGGCCGTAAATGTAATATCATCTAACATAGTTGGAAAATATGTACGTACGCATGAAAGTAGTATAAAGAACATTAGTTCTGTTGTCAGAAGAAATAGTTATGAAATTGATAAACTAAACCAATATAGCCGTAAAGAAAATATACGTATATCGGGATTACAGGAAGTAGAAGGAACTGATGACTTCACTATTTTCAAACAATTATGTGAAAAAATTGAAGTAGATGTAAAAAAAGAGGACATTGTTGCATGCCATCGAGTTGGTGACCCGAAAAAGAAGCCGCGTCAAATGCTTGTTAGATTCGTTACGAGGGACCTGAAATTTAAAATTTTCACAAACAAAAAGAAACTCAAAGATGACGCTAGTTTGAGTAAGGTATACATAAATGAAGATCTGACTTTGCTAAGAATGAAATTACTGCAGTATGTTAAGAAATTAGAAAACGTAAAAGCAGCCTTTACGAGGGATGGCAAAGTTCAGTGCATAATGAAAGATGGGAAAAAATTCACAGTGGAGAACCCTGATGATCTCTTTAATCTTGGTGAGGATGACGTCGACTATGGAGAATTGGGTTTACCTAACCTATAGGGATCGTATGGAAGGCGAAATGTGTCATATAGTTCAAGTTTCAACAAATCGTGTTTGTTAAGTGTTTCATCTAAAAATGAAAATTTATCTAAAAATGGAAATTCGCTTGTGCGTGAGGATGCGAGTTTAGATAGTTATGTCACATTGATAAGTGATGAATCCAGCAATGAAAGTGTTTTAAATCAGGATGCTAATCCAAGATCAATCAAAATATATTCTCTAAATGTGTGTGGTATCATTTCGAAATTAAAATTCCCAGATTTGGAAGAAAAATGTGCAGATTATGATATATTGTGTTTTTGTGAGTCAAAGCTTGACAACCTAGACGAGGTTGAGTTCTCAAATTTTGTTAAATTACCACCTTTAAATAGAAAAGGTGCAAAGCATAAATCTGGTGGCATAGTGGTCTTTGTTAAAGAGTTTTTATATTCAAATATTGAAGTTCTTGAATGTTCTAGTGAAAATGCATTGTGGTTTATTGTTAATAATATTTTATATGAACCTGTTTTATTTGGTGCATGTTATATACCACCTGAGAGAAGTGACTATAGCTCTATTGACATTTTCGATGTTATAGAAACTGAACTTTTAAAGTATGCAGTCGACAAAAACTGTAAAGTCTGCCTTCTTGGCGACTTTAACGCGCATACCGGAAAGAAAGATGACTTTGTTGAAATGAATCACTATGTTAGTGAATCAGCTCAACTTGACAAGGAGATTAAGCAGAATTTTGACTTTGTAGACTTAGATGCATTAGGTATTTGTAAAAAACGTTCTAGTCTGGATAAATCTGTAGATAATTATGGAAATAGATTATTATTGTTATGCAAAGACTTAAATTTATTGATTGCAAATGGCAGATTGTTCAAAGATAAAAATATTGGGGCACTTACTTGTAAAGAATCGACTGTTGTTGACTATTGTATTATGTCTCCTGAATTGTTTACAAATATTTTAGATTTTGAAATTCTTCCTTATGATCCAATGCTAAGTGATGTGCATAATGCAATTTATATTGAAATGTCAAGTAAAGATACATGTATGCCTGTTGTTGAAAATATAAATGTTGATATTGATGATTCCTCTGTTGTTACTAAATGTAAGTGGGAAAATGACAAATATCATGAATTTAATGATTGTATTGATGAAGCTGTTATTCACTCAATTGTTGTTAAACTTGAAGAAATAGATACTGATCTGATAGATAATATTGTTGTTAATTCAATAGTTGATGAATGTAATTCTTTAATTTTACAAGCTGCCTCAAAATGTGATTTGTTATTGGAAAAAAAGGTCATTAGAAAGGTTGATAATTCTTTAAAAAAAAGAAAGGTTAAGAAACCATGGTTCAATAGAGAATGTGCTGAAAAACGCAAATTGTATCATAGAGCAAAAAATTATAACTGGAGAGTTAAAACTGCTGAAAGCAAGACAAATTTAACAGTGTGTAGTAAAGAGTACAAAAAGGTTTTATGTAATCAATATAGATTGTATAATAAGAATTTCATTAAGAAGTTAAAAAATCTTAGACAAAATGATTGTAAATCATACTGGAACTTACTGAACAGAGCATGTAGCTCTCAGACTAAACAGAATATTGTCAATAAAGTGTCTCTTGATTGTTTTTATAATCATTTTAAGAAATTGAACTCTGCTCAAGATGAAAATGATGATACATTTGAAAATATTGATGTTGATAATATTACTAGTTTAAATACTGAAGTGAATAGAGCTATTTCAGAAAATGAGGTGAGACAGGCTATTAAAGGGTTAAAAAATAATAAAGCCTGTGGAAATGATTTGATTATTAATGAATTTTTGAAGCATTCTGCTGATAAAATGTTACCAGTTTTTATTGCTTTGTTTAATATTGTTTTTGAATCTGGTTGTATACCAGACTCATGGTCTGAAGGTATTATTGTACCAATATATAAATGTAAAGGAGACCCTGCAAATCCTGATAACTACAGGGGCATTACGGTTCTTAGCTGTTTTGGTAAATTATTCACATGTGTGCTGAATAATAGGCTTAATTGTTATTTAGATAATTTTAATGTTCTCTGCGAAGAGCAAGCAGGCTTTAGAAAGCATTATGGTACTACTGATCACATTTTTAATATGAACTGTCTGATTGATCTTTACTTGAGATGTAACAAACCTTTATTTTGTGCTTTTGTTGACTACCGAAAAGCCTTTGACTCGGTGGATAGATGTGCATTATGGCACAAGTTACTACAACAATGTATTGATGGTAAAATGTTTAAAGTTATTCACAGTATGTATAAAAATGCCAAATCTTGTGTACGATTAGGTTGTAACACCTCAAGTTTCTTTTTTAGCAATGTTGGCGTACGCCAAGGAGAAAATTTGTCTCCTGTACTATTTTCATTGTTTTTAAATGATCTAGTTGAATTTTTGTCACATTCTTATGAAGGTTTGTCAAATGTTTACAATGCTGCTCATATTTTTCTTGATAATGATGAAATTGCTGTATACTTTAGATTGTATCTATTACTTTATGCTGATGACACTGTAATTCTAGCAGAGTCTGAATCTGAATTGCAAGCTGCCTTGAATGCCATGTATTTGTATTGCAAATGTTGGAAATTAGAAGTAAATGTTGCTAAGACTAAGATAGTAATTTTTAGAAAACGTACTTTTGAACTGAATAATAACCTTGCTTTTACTTATGATGGTCAAAATATAGATATTGTTGATGATTTTACATATCTTGGAATAATTTTTGCTTCAAATGGTTCATTTTGTAAAAATAAAGAAAGATTAGTTTGTCAAGCTAGAAAGGCTATGTTTAGTATAATGAAAAAAAGTAGAAAACTAAATTTACCTATTGATATACAGCTTGAGATGTTTGATGTAATGGTTTTACCTATATTAATGTATGGTTGTGAGATTTGGGGTTCTACTAATAACAGTATACTAGAATCATTTTGTCTGCAATTTTATAAATATATACTAAGTCTGAAGAAATGTACACCAAATTGTATCATGTATGGTGAACTAGGAAGATTTCCTATTGATATTTTTATCAAAAGTAGAATGGTTGCATTCTGGAAAAGAATTATTTGTAATAAGCAAGATAAAATTGCTGCTACTTTGTACAAGTTATTATATAACATGCATATCAAGAATTTTTTCCATTCTAAATGGATTGTTTGTATTGAAAAAACCCTTAATAATTGTGGTCTCTCAGAGTACTGGCTGTCACAGAGTGTACCAAAAAATGTAGTCATATCAAATCTAGTCAAACAATGTCTCTGTGATCAGTTCAAACAAACATGGGTTACTACTGTTTATGATTCAGCTAAATGTTTAAATTATAGAATTTTCAAAACCATTCATAATTTTGAAAGATATATTGTTGATCTACCATATGATCTTCGAAAGGCATATTGTAATTTTAGATGTATGAACCATAAATTGCCAATAGAACAAGGTCGTTTTTGGGGTGTTGAACGTGATGATCGCATTTGTGATTTATGCAATTTATGTGAAATTGGTGATGAATTTCATTATCTATTTAAATGTACTTTTTTTTCAAATGAAAGAAAAAGGCTTTTGCCCTGTAATGTGTATAAAAAGCCAAATGCTATAAAATATTGTGAACTTTTTTGTTCTGATGACTACAATTTAATTGTCAAACTTGCCAAATTTTGTAAAATTGTTCTGTCTATTATAAATTAGATTTGCCTTCCACTGCAAATTCCTTTTATAAATTAGATTTGCCTTCCACTGCAAATTCCTTAAATCATGTACTTTATGTATACCATTGAATATGTAATGTATACCATTGAATATGTAACCATGTCATTCTATGATCTCATTATTTTGTATATATGTTATTGTTTGTTATTATTGTTTATATTCACATACCCCTGATGGGGTCTTGAGAAATAAAAAGTTTCAAAGTTTCAAAGTTTTCTTATTTGTCCAGAACCTTATCATTATTCATACGTAACGGACATTATGGATTTACAATTTGTCTCACTTAGCATAGACCAATGTTTAAGTGGTAGTAAATAAAAGATTTTTCAACATTTTCATGTATCAAGTTTAAATCTTTCGATTTATTGTCTATAATAAACATGATAAATAACAATAGTTTCCTCAAAATTAAATACAACTTTAAGTTGTATATTTCCTTAAAAATTCCCAATAGTAAACAATTTTATAATGAAATTTTCATGATCATGTAGTATGTACATGAATTGATGTACCATTAACATAATAAATATGATAAAATCATTTCAAATATATGTTTAAATTAAATTGTTGCCAATTTACTGAGACTGAAACATGGTCAAATCTGTGACCTTTGGGGGCTTGAAATGAGACATTGTGACATGGCATCTCATTTAAAAGGACTTGTAACCTTCAATTTTTAAGAGAATGAGAATCATGTTAGTTTTGAACTGCATAATTTACTTATAATAATCCAATCACTCGTTGACTAATTAAATATGACTTTGTGACCTAGCTAAGGGGTTAAGCTAGTAGAGCACCAGTTACTTACATCTAATGTTAAGAAATCCAATAATGAATGATCATTTGGGGTCAAAGCTTAGCCTAAAATTTATACTACTATCACTCAATCTTCTAGGTTTGTTTTATACGCTACCAAAGTGGTAGAACATTTGAACCCTGTATGTACCCATTCAAACTTTAGTTTATATTTTACAAAAGAAACTTGTACTAGTACGTTTTCTTTAAGGCATCAAAAATTAGAAGAAGAAATATCTAGAATTTTCTCCTGCCAGGACATCTTTTTGTCATTTATAAAAGCCCAATAGTTTGTAGCTTGGCAATATTATCCACTTAGAAGTAATCTAATCATGCTAATGGCTTGCACTGTGTTTACCGATAATTGATACATAAGCCAGAGGGGAAAAGGAAAACATATATCATGTATTGATATGACTATATGGCTAAGTATTCAGTATAGTGTTGTTAGTGTGTGACAACATGTATGATTTTAAAAGTAGCTGTTTCAATCTTAATAACATGATTTTCTGAAAGGAGAATGATTCTAGTTTAGGGTTTTACATGTAAAAAGATAGTTATTTAGTCAGAAAACATAAAATTAGACCTAAATAGCATGTTGGACAGAGGTTATGTTGGACGTAACAGGACATTGAAAAATTGAATATTTTCCTTTTATATGAAGGCCTAGTTAATAAATATATCAATTTTTCTCTGACAGTTCATAAGATCTTCAATTAAAGTATATCATTTTGTTAAATTTTTCAAAAACTAACTTATAAGTTGGAAAAATCTTAAAATATGTCGGACAAACGGGGACATTTTTGGATGAGAATTTGTTCCATTTGCATCATTGAAAGTCAAAAACAAAATCAAAACTATGCTGTTTATACTAATATCTACAGCTGGTGTTCCTCAGCAAGAGGTAAAATGGTTCATTATTAAATAAATGGATAAAACAAAACCATAAAAAACTGTAGGACAAACATAGGACAGATTATATTCCCTGTCGGACAAACATAGGACAGAATTCATTAATTTACTGATCCTAATGGGAATTTAATTAAAAATGGGCACCTCTTAAGAAGAGACTAGGAAGGGTCTGAGAACTATTTTTTAGTTTATGTGGACTTGTTAGTTGTTAACAAGGTTCTTTTTACTTTTAAAAAACTGTTACGTCCGACATTAGAAGATTTTGTCCTACGGTTCGTCCAACAGAAAATTAATGGACTCTTGTTACGTCCTAATTTTCAAAATTATGTCAAATTTAGACTGTCAACAGTTTAAAACCTCTTTATTTTTCATTTATATGGTAGTATTTAAGGTTAAGTAATTGTCAAAGTAGAAGCGAAATTGATTCTGTGACTTGTGGTAGCCATTTTAGAGAATATCTTGGATGTTGGACGTAACATTTTTTTGGACAAATGTTGGATGTAACTTCCATCTCTTGGTTGGACAGAAAGAGTGTTCACCCCTTCAATGTCGTTGACCTCAAGTAAAAAGGAACAGTTGACAGCAATACCGTATGCACATCGCGATTGTAGTAAAATTTGTTGTCATAAACATTAAAAAAAACTTAAACTGAGTTGGCAACTTGCAAATGAAAATTGAAATGTTCGCCCGTAACGGTTGGACAGATTTTTCAAGAGTAAACTTTAATGACAATTCCTGAAAAAAATAAAACTTTCTGCTGTAACTTCATGATGAATTATCACATTTTAGTTAATAAGCTCAAGCCTCAAGATATTTTGTGCATTTACTTGCCCTCTATTGTTACATAACTTATATTTCATTTTCACATAGGAAGAAGACAGAAAATGTTAGTCCAACAACATGACCATTTAAAATTGTTTTTAATCCTTATTTTTCGATGATTTTTCATGTTTTAGTGTCCTTAACCTTGCCAACCCTATTGTTTTACCTGAAAATCCTTTTTACCTAGTTGCCATTCATACAAAAAGGTTAATAAAACAATTTTGATTTTGGGTCATTCGACCATGTCACAAAATAAGCATGCAAAAAATAGGGAATTCAACACTTCATTTATAAAATACTTTATTCAACAATAAACTTTTCATATGAGACTGTTTATATTATCTCTTCATCATGCAGTGAATTGATTAGCTACCTGCATTAAAACTCAAAATAATTTAAAATATCAAAAAATTCCTTTTTCTGGGACACCCATTGAAACAGCACTTTACTGAATACTTAGCCATATACATGTTTTATCTGGTAACAACTCTAAATGTAGACGAATAATTGCAGGAAGACATTTTTTCTTAATTTATTTACAATGATACAAGGAACCTTCTGCTGCCATAAACTTTAAAAAAAAAATCAAAATTCTACAAGTAACTTTTTTTTTCAAAATTTTCTTTAAGTTAAAAGATGGTTACTATTTTTACATCATACATTGTACATCACATAAATATAATTGTGTTTAAAATTTAACTTACTAAAATGCTTCACTTACATTTGACTTACATGACTTACTCCTCAAGTTACTGGAACATTTAAATGTCATAATTACTATTAGTTTAAAGGTCAATGAATGACATAAATTGGGGTCAATTTAAAACAGCACTGTCTTGTTAGCTGCACATCTATTCCTGATAAATGATATTGAATTCACAAAAAAAGCTTATAGCAGTCTGCATCATTTATGCATGATGAGTTTAATTCTTACTTGAAAACATCATCTAGTCCAATAAAACTTTTAATTTGTTGAAAACAAATTGAAGAAGCAAAAGTATGATAAACATGATAATGCAAATACATTAATGATTATATTATAATAATTATAATCGGGATTAAATTATAATAAATTCCCAAAATAATATTGTAAGGTTATTAGCAGTCTGAATATAATGAGTTTAATTCTAGCTTGAAAACTTGAAAAAATCTAGTCCAATAAATCTTAATTAAACAGTTCAATATATAAACATGAAAAACAAAAAACTAACCAAGCCTGAATTTTTTTTATTAAAAAAACAAGTCAAATCATGACAATGTGCACGATTTTGACAGTTTCAAATATATATCTAAATGATAGTCTTACTTTCCTACAAAATTTTCCAGTACACTACTCTTTCCTGCACTTTGACATCCTACGACAGCAAACTGCGGTAAATCAAATGATAATGGTGTTCCTAAAGTAGTAAAAGCATCCTGCAACTTATTCACAATGGGAATAAGCTGTTCCATGCCTATATTTCCTGCCATTTTTTGTTACTGTGTCTTCTTTTTTTTTCTGAACAATTTACTTCATGATAGATATAGGACTTCTTTCACATGTCAGACCAGTATTCAAAATTATATTTGAAAAACTCTTTTGACTTAAATACTCAAAGGAAGTGTGCATCATTTTTAGAAGTCATTTCTATAAATATTACAAACAAATGTATTTTCATTGTTTTAAATGAAAACTATTGTATGTCTTACATGTCTTATATATAAATATGAGTTCATATATGAGGTTGTTCTATTTTTAGCTTTTAAAAAACCCTGGACACATTAACCTACAGAAATTACATTATGTTCCGCATGAGTATTTTTTTTAGTGTAAATATACATGATATATATACCAATTCCATTTATATTTCCAAAATTTGCTTAAATGCCTTAGAGAATGACCAACTGTCAGATGTATACGGAAATGAGACAACAACCCAACAAAACAGAAAGAATTGTGATTACATTAATTATTCAATTAACAATGATAAATGCATATATGTATTCTGTCTGTATGAGAAAAAATATCAGAAAAAGATACTGGTCTAACTTTAAGTCTTCTTTTCAAATCTGTAATGTTTTCCTTTAATAACTCTACCTTTCCGAATATTTTTCTTTCTATAAGATCATTCATCTGACAAAGTCTTAACTCTCTTGACCACAGACCTGACAGACCAGACACATGTTTGATGACACTGCGTTATACAAATATCTAAAGTGTAGCTATCATCAAATTATCTCAAACCAAACTATTTCAAAGCTTTTTGATTAATTAACCAGAATTGTTACATTGGAACTTCTTTTATTATTTAATATCCTGGAGAAATGAAGACTTTTAGAGCAAATGCAATATGAACTGCATTATAAATTAATATTTCTAAGGTTTAAAAAATTACGGATCATCACCTTTTAGCAAAATTGTCAACATGGTCAAAGACATTGCAAATATAGACCTGTCCTATGGTTTAAGTTTCATAAAATTCTGGCAAGATTTTAAAACCAAAAAGTAATGATTCAATTATCCATTTATGAACTTTTCAAAGAGACATAACTCTTTTAAAAAGAATTAATTGACTCTGATTTAGTTATAGACCTCACCAAGTCATTGCTGATTTAAACCTATATTATGATATGTTTCATAAAAATCTAGCAAGAATTGAACACATGAGAGCACTAACAATTTAATTTTCCATATAATTATTTTTTTCCAAGAAGCATTACTCATTTGTACAAGACTTTACTAATATAAACCTATGATATAAGTATTATAAAACTCTGGCAAGAATTGTACATGTGAGAGTGCTAACAACATAAACAATACCAGACAAAGGCACAGACAGTTGAACAGATGGAAGCCTGGTGTTTCTATGTCCCCTGCAGCATGTTGCACAGGGCAGTGGCGGATCCAGAAATTTTCATAAGTGGTGGCCCACTGACTGCCTAAGAGGGGGCCCGCTCCAGTCATGCTTCAGTGATTCCCTACATAATCAAACATTTTTTTCCCAGAAAAGGGGGGGGGCCTGGGGCCACTGACAAAACCCTTTTAAATCCGCCTCTGTGGGGGACAACAAAATGAAATGCACATATAATAGATGAAATTAAATATTAATATGTTTAAATGTATTCTTCATGAATGCTCTTACTTCCTGATCTTTAATTAACTTCATGGTACATGTAAGTAGAAATGTTTCTACACTTTTAAAAAATAATTCAAACTATCTGAAATTTAAGATACATGTATGCTTCAGAGGATGTGGGGTACCGGTACTGTATGGGTGACTGGTCTCGATATTTTGAAATGTACTTATAGATTACAGATACATCTCAAAGAGATTAATTTCCTCGCTTGAGCCGGTACAGCGAAAATGAGAACAGCAATCAAATTGAGATGACCAATAAGTTTATAACAATCTGTTTATTGCTATTTTACCTATGAAGACGTTGTCTATTTCATGTCAGTTTCATTAGCAACGCCATATGCATGTGACCCCTTAGTTACTAGCGATAATTTTCATATCACTCGACTCTGCTGAGAAAGGAAATAATCATTCAGCAAGATCAAAGGAAAATTTCGTAAAATAGCAATAATATGAAATATACAAATATGTACCTAAGGTACAGAGTTGTCATACTCTAGACCGTTTCAGCTTATTTTATATTTGGAAAGTACTAGTGGTCCAACCTATCATTCGGTTTCACTTTGTAGTGTGTGTTTATATCACTAGAAGCTAAAAATTTTTACAAAATATTCTTGAAATTCATTTGAAATTTTGTGTATTCATTTTAGATTATTTTACATGAAAAGAGTGAAAAGTAAACAAATTATAACCCGATTTACGCCCCCTTGTCTGAGCCTTTCTGTATGTTTATTTATTAAGTGCTTGTGTAATTCTTTTGGTAGGAAAATAAACAGATGATATGAGTTATATTCATAATGTGTATTGCTGACAAAAGACTGTCATTACCACTGACAGCAACCTCTGATCAATTGATGATTATCTTACTTTCCTACGAAATTTTCCAGTACACTACTTTTTCCTGCACTTTGACTTCCTACAACGGCGATTTGAGGTAAATCTAAAGATAGGGGTGTTCCTAGAGATGAAAAGGCATCCTGCAGCTTATTCACAATGGGAATAAGCTGCTCCATGCCAACATTTCCTGACATTTTCGTTACTTCCGTCTGTCTATCCTTCTGAATAGTTTACTTCATGGCGGACAAATGATTATGCGAAGGCCGCTTATATCATTTCATAATAATAACAGATAAGCTCCACTGATATCATAAATCAAAAGGATGCCTGGAGCGTTTTGAATAATTTTACTTCATTACGTTGAAAATGTGTAACGTAATGTATTTTTTTCGATTGAAATACATTTTATTTTCTTATTTGAAAAAGTCAAGGGAGGCTACTCTATTTCAAAACTATTTCCTAAAAACGATGACACATTTACACACGGATATTACCTGAATTATTACTCATTTATTATTTTTAATGACACGATATATGAGAAATCTAAAATCTTTTATTTTGAATAGTATCCACTTAATACCATATTTGGTTATAGCAATACAGACACAAAACAAAAAGAAACTAAACAGGAAAAAAATGGAGATTCCGTGACCTAAAATTTTATATTTTTTACCTTTTCTTAAGCTGACTAAGCTTGGTATATTGAACATCTTTCAGTTTCTATTAGAATACAATAATCGTTTATTCTTATTTGTATCACATTTTTCTTGCTTCTTAGTTTAGTGAGATGAGAAGATTCCATATGTTTATTTATATTAGATTTAAGAAATATAATCATTTATAATTTCTATTTAGGATCTCAGAGTTCAGGTTACTAGAATAGATATAGGAAGATGTGGTATGAGTGCCAATGAAACAACCAGTCTCTCCATCTAAATAACAATTTATAAAAGTAAAGCATTACAGGTCAATGTACGGCCTTCAACACGGAGCCTTGTACAGCAAGTAATTTTTTTCACTTTAAAAGAGTTTCACTGTTTGAATATATATCCCCCTTTTACTGAGAGCTGTAAATTACGATTGTAAAAATTTTGATATGAATGTATTGATGATAGAATTTTTTTAAACTTACTTATCTTGCCTATGAAATGTTAACGACCTTAATTTCAATATTACCCTCTACACTTGACATTTAAGAAATTTTGTCAGCCGGATTTTTTTTAATTCTGATTTTCCTATCTTTTACGCAATATTTTGTTTTAGATACAATAACTTTATCATCTGCATATAATGGGTGCATTTTACTTTGCACTTCTCTGTCAGAAAAGCTTCCAGTTCATCAAGAAAAAAAAATACCAAAAAGGAGATAAATCACGTATTCACTGACTTGTGTCAGTAACATGTTATAATAGTGCACATGGAACTCAACAGGATCCAGAATTGCAAATTGGAAAACCAATATCTGCTACTAAATATTTGTTGAACATATTTTGGGTGCAGGTATAAATTAAATATTGTTAGTCTTTGACGAGTCGTTAAAATTTGTTCTTTCAATCGATTATTGTTCTTGCTCCATGCAACGCCATATATATCAATTGTCATGAAACTTTGCTCAAATGGTCAGGTTGACCTCATATGAAAGTCGTGCAAGTTTGAAGTAGTTATCAAAGGTACCAGGATTATAATTTAATACGCCAGACGCGCGTTTCGTCTACATACGACTCATCAGTAACGCTCAGATTAACATAGTTGTAAAGCCAAAGGTAGCACTCCACAGTTAGAAAATAAAATTAAAAATGAGCCCCAAAATGTTTTATCATCTCCTATTCCTGGATTTCTAATACATTAACCTAACTGTTTGTGTTGTACATGTGCATATGTGTGTAATCAGTATCTTCCATAGATTCAATTTTCCAAAGTTAAAAGGGTGAAAATTAATTCCTTTTATGTGTATCCATGGCAACATTCAGCATTTATTTACCATAAAATATTGCAAAAAGGGGGGTGAACATGTCATATATCCCCCCAAAATTTGGATCAAACTAGAATTTCAATGCCTTTGAGTGATACCTTTTTAGAAACTGTTTTCTTAAATCTTCCTAATGATCAAATAAAAAATGGGTGTCTTTCGCCTCATTTTTTCGTAAAATCCAATCACAAAGTTCGTGCGATAAAAAGTTGGAAAAAAACATTATAATAATTGCCGGACCAATGTATGGGTTGGACATGCAAATACGGACTGTCATACAGAAAACAGCCTATATTACATACATTACATAACCTTGATGTTCATATAAACCCAATACAAAGGCTATTTTAATACTCAGCTATCCAAAAATGAATTTTATTGCACACTAGCTCTCATATTTAAAAAATCCACAGGGGCCAAAATGCGAAACTACACACCTAACTGTGGAGTGCTACCTTAAGGTGAAATATTTCCCCTCCTGCCTCAACTTTTTTTATTTTTTCTGTGTTCTACTAGTTGTTACGATGAAAATGGTACCTTAGTTTTTAAAATTGGTTCAGTAATAAAGATTTTATGAAGGTTAGCAGTTGGTGTTGAAACGCGACAAAAAGTGATTTTAAAATAAATGCTGGATCATAGTGAAAAACTTCAAGTCTGTCTCATTTTTGGGGTAAATTTCTAAAACTTTTCCCTTTTTTTTATTTGAAATTATAAAATTACCTTAAAAAAGGACAAATTGTACAAGTTTTAGGTGTTTGAAAGCACTTGTAGGTAATTTTTGCTGTAAATAGCATACCTTACCTTGGTTTAGAAGCTCTCAAGCAGGGTATAAATTTCTAACAGTACTGGCATCATTAAATTTAATTAATGCCAAATTATGATATAAAATCCTGCTAAAAATGTTTATTTGACTTATTCGCATTCAAAAATATAAAGCGATACATTCTGAGATTATCATATACAGCGCAATCTTTGGTTACAAGGGCAAAGCTAACGGGGTACAAATTTAAGACCGCAACATGTCTAAGTGTCAAAATGTGTATATTTGGTTGCTAAGGACAGTAAACAATAAAATTAACATAAATTGCATTCCTAGCAGTTTTTTTACCTTCAGAACTAAAACAAGAACATAAAAGACTAAAGATTTGTGGTCAATTTTAACTTTAAAAGTGCATTTCTGTGCTTTCTGATGTGCCATAAGGTAGCACTCCACAGTTAGAAAATAAAATTAAAAATGAGCCCCAAAATGTTTTATCATCTCCTATTCCTGGATTTCTAATACATTAACCTAACTGTTTGTGTTGTACATGTGCATATGTGTGTAATCAGTATCTTCCATAGATTCAATTTTCCAAAGTTAAAAGGGTGAAAATTAATTCCTTTTATGTGTATCCATGGCAACATTCAGCATTTATTTACCATAAAATATTGCAAAAAGGGGGGTGAACATGTCATATATCCCCCCAAAATTTGGATCAAACTAGAATTTCAATGCCTTTGAGTGATACCTTTTTAGAAACTGTTTTCTTAAATCTTCCTAATGATCAAATAAAAAATGGGTGTCTTTCGCCTCATTTTTTCGTAAAATCCAATCACAAAGTTCGTGCGATAAAAAGTTGGAAAAAAACATTATAATAATTGCCGGACCAATGTATGGGTTGGACATGCAAATACGGACTGTCATACAGAAAACAGCCTATATTACATACATTACATAACCTTGATGTTCATATAAACCCAATACAAAGGCTATTTTAATACTCAGCTATCCAAAAATGAATTTTATTGCACACTAGCTCTCATATTTAAAAAATCCACAGGGGCCAAAATGCGAAACTACACACCTAACTGTGGAGTGCTACCTTAAGGTGAAATATTTCCCCTCCTGCCTCAACTTTTTTTATTTTTTCTGTGTTCTACTAGTTGTTACGATGAAAATGGTACCTTAGTTTTTAAAATTGGTTCAGTAATAAAGATTTTATGAAGGTTAGCAGTTGGTGTTGAAACGCGACAAAAAGTGATTTTAAAATAAATGCTGGATCATAGTGAAAAACTTCAAGTCTGTCTCATTTTTGGGGTAAATTTCTAAAACTTTTCCCTTTTTTTTATTTGAAATTATAAAATTACCTTAAAAAAGGACAAATTGTACAAGTTTTAGGTGTTTGAAAGCACTTGTAGGTAATTTTTGCTGTAAATAGCATACCTTACCTTGGTTTAGAAGCTCTCAAGCAGGGTATAAATTTCTAACAGTACTGGCATCATTAAATTTAATTAATGCCAAATTATGATATAAAATCCTGCTAAAAATGTTTATTTGACTTATTCGCATTCAAAAATATAAAGCGATACATTCTGAGATTATCATATACAGCGCAATCTTTGGTTACAAGGGCAAAGCTAACGGGGTACAAATTTAAGACCGCAACATGTCTAAGTGTCAAAATGTGTATATTTGGTTGCTAAGGACAGTAAACAATAAAATTAACATAAATTGCATTCCTAGCAGTTTTTTTACCTTCAGAACTAAAACAAGAACATAAAAGACTAAAGATTTGTGGTCAATTTTAACTTTAAAAGTGCATTTCTGTGCTTTCTGATGTGCCATAAGGTAGCACTCCACAGTTAGAAAATAAAATTAAAAATGAGCCCCAAAATGTTTTATCATCTCCTATTCCTGGATTTCTAATACATTAACCTAACTGTTTGTGTTGTACATGTGCATATGTGTGTAATCAGTATCTTCCATAGATTCAATTTTCCAAAGTTAAAAGGGTGAAAATTAATTCCTTTTATGTGTATCCATGGCAACATTCAGCATTTATTTACCATAAAATATTGCAAAAAGGGGGGTGAACATGTCATATATCCCCCCAAAATTTGGATCAAACTAGAATTTCAATGCCTTTGAGTGATACCTTTTTAGAAACTGTTTTCTTAAATCTTCCTAATGATCAAATAAAAAATGGGTGTCTTTCGCCTCATTTTTTCGTAAAATCCAATCACAAAGTTCGTGCGATAAAAAGTTGGAAAAAAACATTATAATAATTGCCGGACCAATGTATGGGTTGGACATGCAAATACGGACTGTCATACAGAAAACAGCCTATATTACATACATTACATAACCTTGATGTTCATATAAACCCAATACAAAGGCTATTTTAATACTCAGCTATCCAAAAATGAATTTTATTGCACACTAGCTCTCATATTTAAAAAATCCACAGGGGCCAAAATGCGAAACTACACACCTAACTGTGGAGTGCTACCTTAAGGTGAAATATTTCCCCTCCTGCCTCAACTTTTTTTATTTTTTCTGTGTTCTACTAGTTGTTACGATGAAAATGGTACCTTAGTTTTTAAAATTGGTTCAGTAATAAAGATTTTATGAAGGTTAGCAGTTGGTGTTGAAACGCGACAAAAAGTGATTTTAAAATAAATGCTGGATCATAGTGAAAAACTTCAAGTCTGTCTCATTTTTGGGGTAAATTTCTAAAACTTTTCCCTTTTTTTTATTTGAAATTATAAAATTACCTTAAAAAAGGACAAATTGTACAAGTTTTAGGTGTTTGAAAGCACTTGTAGGTAATTTTTGCTGTAAATAGCATACCTTACCTTGGTTTAGAAGCTCTCAAGCAGGGTATAAATTTCTAACAGTACTGGCATCATTAAATTTAATTAATGCCAAATTATGATATAAAATCCTGCTAAAAATGTTTATTTGACTTATTCGCATTCAAAAATATAAAGCGATACATTCTGAGATTATCATATACAGCGCAATCTTTGGTTACAAGGGCAAAGCTAACGGGGTACAAATTTAAGACCGCAACATGTCTAAGTGTCAAAATGTGTATATTTGGTTGCTAAGGACAGTAAACAATAAAATTAACATAAATTGCATTCCTAGCAGTTTTTTTACCTTCAGAACTAAAACAAGAACATAAAAGACTAAAGATTTGTGGTCAATTTTAACTTTAAAAGTGCATTTCTGTGCTTTCTGATGTGCCATAAGGTAGCACTCCACAGTTAGAAAATAAAATTAAAAATGAGCCCCAAAATGTTTTATCATCTCCTATTCCTGGATTTCTAATACATTAACCTAACTGTTTGTGTTGTACATGTGCATATGTGTGTAATCAGTATCTTCCATAGATTCAATTTTCCAAAGTTAAAAGGGTGAAAATTAATTCCTTTTATGTGTATCCATGGCAACATTCAGCATTTATTTACCATAAAATATTGCAAAAAGGGGGGTGAACATGTCATATATCCCCCCAAAATTTGGATCAAACTAGAATTTCAATGCCTTTGAGTGATACCTTTTTAGAAACTGTTTTCTTAAATCTTCCTAATGATCAAATAAAAAATGGGTGTCTTTCGCCTCATTTTTTCGTAAAATCCAATCACAAAGTTCGTGCGATAAAAAGTTGGAAAAAAACATTATAATAATTGCCGGACCAATGTATGGGTTGGACATGCAAATACGGACTGTCATACAGAAAACAGCCTATATTACATACATTACATAACCTTGATGTTCATATAAACCCAATACAAAGGCTATTTTAATACTCAGCTATCCAAAAATGAATTTTATTGCACACTAGCTCTCATATTTAAAAAATCCACAGGGGCCAAAATGCGAAACTACACACCTAACTGTGGAGTGCTACCTTAAGGTGAAATATTTCCCCTCCTGCCTCAACTTTTTTTATTTTTTCTGTGTTCTACTAGTTGTTACGATGAAAATGGTACCTTAGTTTTTAAAATTGGTTCAGTAATAAAGATTTTATGAAGGTTAGCAGTTGGTGTTGAAACGCGACAAAAAGTGATTTTAAAATAAATGCTGGATCATAGTGAAAAACTTCAAGTCTGTCTCATTTTTGGGGTAAATTTCTAAAACTTTTCCCTTTTTTTTATTTGAAATTATAAAATTACCTTAAAAAAGGACAAATTGTACAAGTTTTAGGTGTTTGAAAGCACTTGTAGGTAATTTTTGCTGTAAATAGCATACCTTACCTTGGTTTAGAAGCTCTCAAGCAGGGTATAAATTTCTAACAGTACTGGCATCATTAAATTTAATTAATGCCAAATTATGATATAAAATCCTGCTAAAAATGTTTATTTGACTTATTCGCATTCAAAAATATAAAGCGATACATTCTGAGATTATCATATACAGCGCAATCTTTGGTTACAAGGGCAAAGCTAACGGGGTACAAATTTAAGACCGCAACATGTCTAAGTGTCAAAATGTGTATATTTGGTTGCTAAGGACAGTAAACAATAAAATTAACATAAATTGCATTCCTAGCAGTTTTTTTACCTTCAGAACTAAAACAAGAACATAAAAGACTAAAGATTTGTGGTCAATTTTAACTTTAAAAGTGCATTTCTGTGCTTTCTGATGTGCCATAAGGTAGCACTCCACAGTTAGAAAATAAAATTAAAAATGAGCCCCAAAATGTTTTATCATCTCCTATTCCTGGATTTCTAATACATTAACCTAACTGTTTGTGTTGTACATGTGCATATGTGTGTAATCAGTATCTTCCATAGATTCAATTTTCCAAAGTTAAAAGGGTGAAAATTAATTCCTTTTATGTGTATCCATGGCAACATTCAGCATTTATTTACCATAAAATATTGCAAAAAGGGGGGTGAACATGTCATATATCCCCCCAAAATTTGGATCAAACTAGAATTTCAATGCCTTTGAGTGATACCTTTTTAGAAACTGTTTTCTTAAATCTTCCTAATGATCAAATAAAAAATGGGTGTCTTTCGCCTCATTTTTTCGTAAAATCCAATCACAAAGTTCGTGCGATAAAAAGTTGGAAAAAAACATTATAATAATTGCCGGACCAATGTATGGGTTGGACATGCAAATACGGACTGTCATACAGAAAACAGCCTATATTACATACATTACATAACCTTGATGTTCATATAAACCCAATACAAAGGCTATTTTAATACTCAGCTATCCAAAAATGAATTTTATTGCACACTAGCTCTCATATTTAAAAAATCCACAGGGGCCAAAATGCGAAACTACACACCTAACTGTGGAGTGCTACCTTAAGGTGAAATATTTCCCCTCCTGCCTCAACTTTTTTTATTTTTTCTGTGTTCTACTAGTTGTTACGATGAAAATGGTACCTTAGTTTTTAAAATTGGTTCAGTAATAAAGATTTTATGAAGGTTAGCAGTTGGTGTTGAAACGCGACAAAAAGTGATTTTAAAATAAATGCTGGATCATAGTGAAAAACTTCAAGTCTGTCTCATTTTTGGGGTAAATTTCTAAAACTTTTCCCTTTTTTTTATTTGAAATTATAAAATTACCTTAAAAAAGGACAAATTGTACAAGTTTTAGGTGTTTGAAAGCACTTGTAGGTAATTTTTGCTGTAAATAGCATACCTTACCTTGGTTTAGAAGCTCTCAAGCAGGGTATAAATTTCTAACAGTACTGGCATCATTAAATTTAATTAATGCCAAATTATGATATAAAATCCTGCTAAAAATGTTTATTTGACTTATTCGCATTCAAAAATATAAAGCGATACATTCTGAGATTATCATATACAGCGCAATCTTTGGTTACAAGGGCAAAGCTAACGGGGTACAAATTTAAGACCGCAACATGTCTAAGTGTCAAAATGTGTATATTTGGTTGCTAAGGACAGTAAACAATAAAATTAACATAAATTGCATTCCTAGCAGTTTTTTTACCTTCAGAACTAAAACAAGAACATAAAAGACTAAAGATTTGTGGTCAATTTTAACTTTAAAAGTGCATTTCTGTGCTTTCTGATGTGCCATAAGGTAGCACTCCACAGTTAGAAAATAAAATTAAAAATGAGCCCCAAAATGTTTTATCATCTCCTATTCCTGGATTTCTAATACATTAACCTAACTGTTTGTGTTGTACATGTGCATATGTGTGTAATCAGTATCTTCCATAGATTCAATTTTCCAAAGTTAAAAGGGTGAAAATTAATTCCTTTTATGTGTATCCATGGCAACATTCAGCATTTATTTACCATAAAATATTGCAAAAAGGGGGGTGAACATGTCATATATCCCCCCAAAATTTGGATCAAACTAGAATTTCAATGCCTTTGAGTGATACCTTTTTAGAAACTGTTTTCTTAAATCTTCCTAATGATCAAATAAAAAATGGGTGTCTTTCGCCTCATTTTTTCGTAAAATCCAATCACAAAGTTCGTGCGATAAAAAGTTGGAAAAAAACATTATAATAATTGCCGGACCAATGTATGGGTTGGACATGCAAATACGGACTGTCATACAGAAAACAGCCTATATTACATACATTACATAACCTTGATGTTCATATAAACCCAATACAAAGGCTATTTTAATACTCAGCTATCCAAAAATGAATTTTATTGCACACTAGCTCTCATATTTAAAAAATCCACAGGGGCCAAAATGCGAAACTACACACCTAACTGTGGAGTGCTACCTTAAGGTGAAATATTTCCCCTCCTGCCTCAACTTTTTTTATTTTTTCTGTGTTCTACTAGTTGTTACGATGAAAATGGTACCTTAGTTTTTAAAATTGGTTCAGTAATAAAGATTTTATGAAGGTTAGCAGTTGGTGTTGAAACGCGACAAAAAGTGATTTTAAAATAAATGCTGGATCATAGTGAAAAACTTCAAGTCTGTCTCATTTTTGGGGTAAATTTCTAAAACTTTTCCCTTTTTTTTATTTGAAATTATAAAATTACCTTAAAAAAGGACAAATTGTACAAGTTTTAGGTGTTTGAAAGCACTTGTAGGTAATTTTTGCTGTAAATAGCATACCTTACCTTGGTTTAGAAGCTCTCAAGCAGGGTATAAATTTCTAACAGTACTGGCATCATTAAATTTAATTAATGCCAAATTATGATATAAAATCCTGCTAAAAATGTTTATTTGACTTATTCGCATTCAAAAATATAAAGCGATACATTCTGAGATTATCATATACAGCGCAATCTTTGGTTACAAGGGCAAAGCTAACGGGGTACAAATTTAAGACCGCAACATGTCTAAGTGTCAAAATGTGTATATTTGGTTGCTAAGGACAGTAAACAATAAAATTAACATAAATTGCATTCCTAGCAGTTTTTTTACCTTCAGAACTAAAACAAGAACATAAAAGACTAAAGATTTGTGGTCAATTTTAACTTTAAAAGTGCATTTCTGTGCTTTCTGATGTGCCATAAGGTAGCACTCCACAGTTAGAAAATAAAATTAAAAATGAGCCCCAAAATGTTTTATCATCTCCTATTCCTGGATTTCTAATACATTAACCTAACTGTTTGTGTTGTACATGTGCATATGTGTGTAATCAGTATCTTCCATAGATTCAATTTTCCAAAGTTAAAAGGGTGAAAATTAATTCCTTTTATGTGTATCCATGGCAACATTCAGCATTTATTTACCATAAAATATTGCAAAAAGGGGGGTGAACATGTCATATATCCCCCCAAAATTTGGATCAAACTAGAATTTCAATGCCTTTGAGTGATACCTTTTTAGAAACTGTTTTCTTAAATCTTCCTAATGATCAAATAAAAAATGGGTGTCTTTCGCCTCATTTTTTCGTAAAATCCAATCACAAAGTTCGTGCGATAAAAAGTTGGAAAAAAACATTATAATAATTGCCGGACCAATGTATGGGTTGGACATGCAAATACGGACTGTCATACAGAAAACAGCCTATATTACATACATTACATAACCTTGATGTTCATATAAACCCAATACAAAGGCTATTTTAATACTCAGCTATCCAAAAATGAATTTTATTGCACACTAGCTCTCATATTTAAAAAATCCACAGGGGCCAAAATGCGAAACTACACACCTAACTGTGGAGTGCTACCTTAAGGTGAAATATTTCCCCTCCTGCCTCAACTTTTTTTATTTTTTCTGTGTTCTACTAGTTGTTACGATGAAAATGGTACCTTAGTTTTTAAAATTGGTTCAGTAATAAAGATTTTATGAAGGTTAGCAGTTGGTGTTGAAACGCGACAAAAAGTGATTTTAAAATAAATGCTGGATCATAGTGAAAAACTTCAAGTCTGTCTCATTTTTGGGGTAAATTTCTAAAACTTTTCCCTTTTTTTTATTTGAAATTATAAAATTACCTTAAAAAAGGACAAATTGTACAAGTTTTAGGTGTTTGAAAGCACTTGTAGGTAATTTTTGCTGTAAATAGCATACCTTACCTTGGTTTAGAAGCTCTCAAGCAGGGTATAAATTTCTAACAGTACTGGCATCATTAAATTTAATTAATGCCAAATTATGATATAAAATCCTGCTAAAAATGTTTATTTGACTTATTCGCATTCAAAAATATAAAGCGATACATTCTGAGATTATCATATACAGCGCAATCTTTGGTTACAAGGGCAAAGCTAACGGGGTACAAATTTAAGACCGCAACATGTCTAAGTGTCAAAATGTGTATATTTGGTTGCTAAGGACAGTAAACAATAAAATTAACATAAATTGCATTCCTAGCAGTTTTTTTACCTTCAGAACTAAAACAAGAACATAAAAGACTAAAGATTTGTGGTCAATTTTAACTTTAAAAGTGCATTTCTGTGCTTTCTGATGTGCCATAAGGTAGCACTCCACAGTTAGAAAATAAAATTAAAAATGAGCCCCAAAATGTTTTATCATCTCCTATTCCTGGATTTCTAATACATTAACCTAACTGTTTGTGTTGTACATGTGCATATGTGTGTAATCAGTATCTTCCATAGATTCAATTTTCCAAAGTTAAAAGGGTGAAAATTAATTCCTTTTATGTGTATCCATGGCAACATTCAGCATTTATTTACCATAAAATATTGCAAAAAGGGGGGTGAACATGTCATATATCCCCCCAAAATTTGGATCAAACTAGAATTTCAATGCCTTTGAGTGATACCTTTTTAGAAACTGTTTTCTTAAATCTTCCTAATGATCAAATAAAAAATGGGTGTCTTTCGCCTCATTTTTTCGTAAAATCCAATCACAAAGTTCGTGCGATAAAAAGTTGGAAAAAAACATTATAATAATTGCCGGACCAATGTATGGGTTGGACATGCAAATACGGACTGTCATACAGAAAACAGCCTATATTACATACATTACATAACCTTGATGTTCATATAAACCCAATACAAAGGCTATTTTAATACTCAGCTATCCAAAAATGAATTTTATTGCACACTAGCTCTCATATTTAAAAAATCCACAGGGGCCAAAATGCGAAACTACACACCTAACTGTGGAGTGCTACCTTAAGGTGAAATATTTCCCCTCCTGCCTCAACTTTTTTTATTTTTTCTGTGTTCTACTAGTTGTTACGATGAAAATGGTACCTTAGTTTTTAAAATTGGTTCAGTAATAAAGATTTTATGAAGGTTAGCAGTTGGTGTTGAAACGCGACAAAAAGTGATTTTAAAATAAATGCTGGATCATAGTGAAAAACTTCAAGTCTGTCTCATTTTTGGGGTAAATTTCTAAAACTTTTCCCTTTTTTTTATTTGAAATTATAAAATTACCTTAAAAAAGGACAAATTGTACAAGTTTTAGGTGTTTGAAAGCACTTGTAGGTAATTTTTGCTGTAAATAGCATACCTTACCTTGGTTTAGAAGCTCTCAAGCAGGGTATAAATTTCTAACAGTACTGGCATCATTAAATTTAATTAATGCCAAATTATGATATAAAATCCTGCTAAAAATGTTTATTTGACTTATTCGCATTCAAAAATATAAAGCGATACATTCTGAGATTATCATATACAGCGCAATCTTTGGTTACAAGGGCAAAGCTAACGGGGTACAAATTTAAGACCGCAACATGTCTAAGTGTCAAAATGTGTATATTTGGTTGCTAAGGACAGTAAACAATAAAATTAACATAAATTGCATTCCTAGCAGTTTTTTTACCTTCAGAACTAAAACAAGAACATAAAAGACTAAAGATTTGTGGTCAATTTTAACTTTAAAAGTGCATTTCTGTGCTTTCTGATGTGCCATAAGGTAGCACTCCACAGTTAGAAAATAAAATTAAAAATGAGCCCCAAAATGTTTTATCATCTCCTATTCCTGGATTTCTAATACATTAACCTAACTGTTTGTGTTGTACATGTGCATATGTGTGTAATCAGTATCTTCCATAGATTCAATTTTCCAAAGTTAAAAGGGTGAAAATTAATTCCTTTTATGTGTATCCATGGCAACATTCAGCATTTATTTACCATAAAATATTGCAAAAAGGGGGGTGAACATGTCATATATCCCCCCAAAATTTGGATCAAACTAGAATTTCAATGCCTTTGAGTGATACCTTTTTAGAAACTGTTTTCTTAAATCTTCCTAATGATCAAATAAAAAATGGGTGTCTTTCGCCTCATTTTTTCGTAAAATCCAATCACAAAGTTCGTGCGATAAAAAGTTGGAAAAAAACATTATAATAATTGCCGGACCAATGTATGGGTTGGACATGCAAATACGGACTGTCATACAGAAAACAGCCTATATTACATACATTACATAACCTTGATGTTCATATAAACCCAATACAAAGGCTATTTTAATACTCAGCTATCCAAAAATGAATTTTATTGCACACTAGCTCTCATATTTAAAAAATCCACAGGGGCCAAAATGCGAAACTACACACCTAACTGTGGAGTGCTACCTTAAGGTGAAATATTTCCCCTCCTGCCTCAACTTTTTTTATTTTTTCTGTGTTCTACTAGTTGTTACGATGAAAATGGTACCTTAGTTTTTAAAATTGGTTCAGTAATAAAGATTTTATGAAGGTTAGCAGTTGGTGTTGAAACGCGACAAAAAGTGATTTTAAAATAAATGCTGGATCATAGTGAAAAACTTCAAGTCTGTCTCATTTTTGGGGTAAATTTCTAAAACTTTTCCCTTTTTTTTATTTGAAATTATAAAATTACCTTAAAAAAGGACAAATTGTACAAGTTTTAGGTGTTTGAAAGCACTTGTAGGTAATTTTTGCTGTAAATAGCATACCTTACCTTGGTTTAGAAGCTCTCAAGCAGGGTATAAATTTCTAACAGTACTGGCATCATTAAATTTAATTAATGCCAAATTATGATATAAAATCCTGCTAAAAATGTTTATTTGACTTATTCGCATTCAAAAATATAAAGCGATACATTCTGAGATTATCATATACAGCGCAATCTTTGGTTACAAGGGCAAAGCTAACGGGGTACAAATTTAAGACCGCAACATGTCTAAGTGTCAAAATGTGTATATTTGGTTGCTAAGGACAGTAAACAATAAAATTAACATAAATTGCATTCCTAGCAGTTTTTTTACCTTCAGAACTAAAACAAGAACATAAAAGACTAAAGATTTGTGGTCAATTTTAACTTTAAAAGTGCATTTCTGTGCTTTCTGATGTGCCATAAGGTAGCACTCCACAGTTAGAAAATAAAATTAAAAATGAGCCCCAAAATGTTTTATCATCTCCTATTCCTGGATTTCTAATACATTAACCTAACTGTTTGTGTTGTACATGTGCATATGTGTGTAATCAGTATCTTCCATAGATTCAATTTTCCAAAGTTAAAAGGGTGAAAATTAATTCCTTTTATGTGTATCCATGGCAACATTCAGCATTTATTTACCATAAAATATTGCAAAAAGGGGGGTGAACATGTCATATATCCCCCCAAAATTTGGATCAAACTAGAATTTCAATGCCTTTGAGTGATACCTTTTTAGAAACTGTTTTCTTAAATCTTCCTAATGATCAAATAAAAAATGGGTGTCTTTCGCCTCATTTTTTCGTAAAATCCAATCACAAAGTTCGTGCGATAAAAAGTTGGAAAAAAACATTATAATAATTGCCGGACCAATGTATGGGTTGGACATGCAAATACGGACTGTCATACAGAAAACAGCCTATATTACATACATTACATAACCTTGATGTTCATATAAACCCAATACAAAGGCTATTTTAATACTCAGCTATCCAAAAATGAATTTTATTGCACACTAGCTCTCATATTTAAAAAATCCACAGGGGCCAAAATGCGAAACTACACACCTAACTGTGGAGTGCTACCTTAAGGTGAAATATTTCCCCTCCTGCCTCAACTTTTTTTATTTTTTCTGTGTTCTACTAGTTGTTACGATGAAAATGGTACCTTAGTTTTTAAAATTGGTTCAGTAATAAAGATTTTATGAAGGTTAGCAGTTGGTGTTGAAACGCGACAAAAAGTGATTTTAAAATAAATGCTGGATCATAGTGAAAAACTTCAAGTCTGTCTCATTTTTGGGGTAAATTTCTAAAACTTTTCCCTTTTTTTTATTTGAAATTATAAAATTACCTTAAAAAAGGACAAATTGTACAAGTTTTAGGTGTTTGAAAGCACTTGTAGGTAATTTTTGCTGTAAATAGCATACCTTACCTTGGTTTAGAAGCTCTCAAGCAGGGTATAAATTTCTAACAGTACTGGCATCATTAAATTTAATTAATGCCAAATTATGATATAAAATCCTGCTAAAAATGTTTATTTGACTTATTCGCATTCAAAAATATAAAGCGATACATTCTGAGATTATCATATACAGCGCAATCTTTGGTTACAAGGGCAAAGCTAACGGGGTACAAATTTAAGACCGCAACATGTCTAAGTGTCAAAATGTGTATATTTGGTTGCTAAGGACAGTAAACAATAAAATTAACATAAATTGCATTCCTAGCAGTTTTTTTACCTTCAGAACTAAAACAAGAACATAAAAGACTAAAGATTTGTGGTCAATTTTAACTTTAAAAGTGCATTTCTGTGCTTTCTGATGTGCCATAAGGTAGCACTCCACAGTTAGAAAATAAAATTAAAAATGAGCCCCAAAATGTTTTATCATCTCCTATTCCTGGATTTCTAATACATTAACCTAACTGTTTGTGTTGTACATGTGCATATGTGTGTAATCAGTATCTTCCATAGATTCAATTTTCCAAAGTTAAAAGGGTGAAAATTAATTCCTTTTATGTGTATCCATGGCAACATTCAGCATTTATTTACCATAAAATATTGCAAAAAGGGGGGTGAACATGTCATATATCCCCCCAAAATTTGGATCAAACTAGAATTTCAATGCCTTTGAGTGATACCTTTTTAGAAACTGTTTTCTTAAATCTTCCTAATGATCAAATAAAAAATGGGTGTCTTTCGCCTCATTTTTTCGTAAAATCCAATCACAAAGTTCGTGCGATAAAAAGTTGGAAAAAAACATTATAATAATTGCCGGACCAATGTATGGGTTGGACATGCAAATACGGACTGTCATACAGAAAACAGCCTATATTACATACATTACATAACCTTGATGTTCATATAAACCCAATACAAAGGCTATTTTAATACTCAGCTATCCAAAAATGAATTTTATTGCACACTAGCTCTCATATTTAAAAAATCCACAGGGGCCAAAATGCGAAACTACACACCTAACTGTGGAGTGCTACCTTAAGGTGAAATATTTCCCCTCCTGCCTCAACTTTTTTTATTTTTTCTGTGTTCTACTAGTTGTTACGATGAAAATGGTACCTTAGTTTTTAAAATTGGTTCAGTAATAAAGATTTTATGAAGGTTAGCAGTTGGTGTTGAAACGCGACAAAAAGTGATTTTAAAATAAATGCTGGATCATAGTGAAAAACTTCAAGTCTGTCTCATTTTTGGGGTAAATTTCTAAAACTTTTCCCTTTTTTTTATTTGAAATTATAAAATTACCTTAAAAAAGGACAAATTGTACAAGTTTTAGGTGTTTGAAAGCACTTGTAGGTAATTTTTGCTGTAAATAGCATACCTTACCTTGGTTTAGAAGCTCTCAAGCAGGGTATAAATTTCTAACAGTACTGGCATCATTAAATTTAATTAATGCCAAATTATGATATAAAATCCTGCTAAAAATGTTTATTTGACTTATTCGCATTCAAAAATATAAAGCGATACATTCTGAGATTATCATATACAGCGCAATCTTTGGTTACAAGGGCAAAGCTAACGGGGTACAAATTTAAGACCGCAACATGTCTAAGTGTCAAAATGTGTATATTTGGTTGCTAAGGACAGTAAACAATAAAATTAACATAAATTGCATTCCTAGCAGTTTTTTTACCTTCAGAACTAAAACAAGAACATAAAAGACTAAAGATTTGTGGTCAATTTTAACTTTAAAAGTGCATTTCTGTGCTTTCTGATGTGCCATAAGGTAGCACTCCACAGTTAGAAAATAAAATTAAAAATGAGCCCCAAAATGTTTTATCATCTCCTATTCCTGGATTTCTAATACATTAACCTAACTGTTTGTGTTGTACATGTGCATATGTGTGTAATCAGTATCTTCCATAGATTCAATTTTCCAAAGTTAAAAGGGTGAAAATTAATTCCTTTTATGTGTATCCATGGCAACATTCAGCATTTATTTACCATAAAATATTGCAAAAAGGGGGGTGAACATGTCATATATCCCCCCAAAATTTGGATCAAACTAGAATTTCAATGCCTTTGAGTGATACCTTTTTAGAAACTGTTTTCTTAAATCTTCCTAATGATCAAATAAAAAATGGGTGTCTTTCGCCTCATTTTTTCGTAAAATCCAATCACAAAGTTCGTGCGATAAAAAGTTGGAAAAAAACATTATAATAATTGCCGGACCAATGTATGGGTTGGACATGCAAATACGGACTGTCATACAGAAAACAGCCTATATTACATACATTACATAACCTTGATGTTCATATAAACCCAATACAAAGGCTATTTTAATACTCAGCTATCCAAAAATGAATTTTATTGCACACTAGCTCTCATATTTAAAAAATCCACAGGGGCCAAAATGCGAAACTACACACCTAACTGTGGAGTGCTACCAAAGAAGTACAAAGTAGAAGAGCATTGAGGACCAAAAATTCCAAAAAGTTGTGCCAAATACGGCTAAGGTAATCTATTCCTGGGATAAGAAAATCCTCAGTTTTTCGAATAATTCAAAGTTGTGTAAGCCCATACACCAATATTTGGTGCGTTGTCAGCTGGATCAAACACAAAATATTGTTGAAAGCATTTGATTTTTTTTCTCGAGAGTCAAGTCGCCGATATCACAATGCATATGATGGCATGATTTTTAATATCAGCACGTTATTTATTATGATATATATATATTTATACATATATAAAGATGTGGTATGACTGCCCATGATCGAGACAACTCTCCTCAAGAGATATGATTGCTAATGGGACAACTCTCCACAAGAGACGAAATTTCTCTGAAACTATCAACTCGAGTCATGATAGGTTACCGTACGGCCTTCAACCACGAGCAAAGCCCATACCACATAGTCCGCTATAAAAAGCCCAGAATTGACAAATGTAAAACAATTCAAACGAGAAAACTAACTTATGTACAAAATTTTGACGAAAGCAAATATGTAACACATCAACAAACGACAACCATTGAATTACAGGCTTCTGACTTGGGACAGGCACATACATATAGAATGTGGTGGGGTTAAACATGTAAGCGGGGTCCCAATTAAACCTCTTCCTAACCTTGGCAAATGGTGTAACAGTATACAAAACAAGAACGAACTTTGAAAATCAGTTGAAAAAGGGTCAACTCATCAGATGGATATACAGATAGATTTCAACTTCACCATTTTGGACTCTTGGTTTAAAAGCTTCCTTGTGAGCAGCAACCCTCTATCAAGAAAATCACGCGATAGGAAATGCAAGCACAGGAATATCGTATCAATTAGGAGATATATACCCTGTATGCAAGTGCTGTTGAAATGTTGCTACTTAGAAATGGAAAGTTCATAATTGGAAAGCTGAAATCATCTCGTTTGTCGTAAAGTTTCGTTTTTTGTTGACCCTCATTGTCAATGGTTAATTTGATATGCCGTCTGTGGTTTATTTTATATGTTGCGTTGTGCAATTTTCCGGAAGTACGCTTAGAACAATACACAGAACGTCACAGTAACACCACTGGCAACGTCTTCGACGTCGTTGTAAAAGATCGTTACAGATTGACAAACATATCGTTGTATTTTGTGATCAAGATTTTACAGATTTACAGATTTTTACTGAATATTACAGATAATTGAAATGGAGGTAGGTAGCTGAACTAAACTAAACTCTACTTTAAGCAGGTATTGTCAAACTTATGAAGTACTGTATGGTTTCAGGAGAGGCAAACACTTAACATCATGAACAAACTTGACTGGCGTTAGCCGCAGTAAAATAATCCAAAATCTATACTACAATTATATTTATTGCGAAAGACTCAATTGGATTTATGAATATTAATGTATTAATATACCTCTATAGTATTAAATAAAATTGTAGACTTAGACGAACTGTATAAATTATTTATACATGTTATGTTTAGCATGCACAAATAAATTATCAACTAATGTTAGATATGTATCTAATTATTTTAATAATAAATCGTAAGACAAAAAGCCAAGGCATGATTGATGTCTTTAAAGAAGAATCTTAGCCTTTTTTCCTGGTCATTTTAGATGGTTGACTTCAACTATAACAATTTTACCCACGAGAGTTTAGAATTAGAGAAGAAAAAGCTCATTCTTCAGCTTAAGGAGGAGTCCATTTCTAAAGATGGAATGGAATTTTGGGCTAAGGCGGAGAAAATTCAAGAACAATATGAAGATCCATATAGAAGATCAGGTTTGTAAATTTGAATAGTAGTACTTAGAATTGACCTAATGGCACAAAAGCCCTTCAATGCAATCTACAATTACAGAAAGAACATTGCGAACGAATTTCCAATGTTTGATTTGTTTGACTTTTATTGGTGATTTGGGAACAGAACACGCAACTGAATTTTGTATACTAGTATCTTGTGTATAGCTGTCTGTATGAAATATGTACAATTTTCATAACTTGAGAGTGTGTAGCATGAATAAATGAAAGGATAACATCTTGTCTTCTTTTGTTTGTTTTTAAATGCCTTTATTGGTTGTTTTTTTTGGTATACATATTTATAGCTACGGAACTGTAGCTCTTATGTCCTTATATAGCTTACGATTTTTTGTGGACCATATAAAAAAATCCGTAGCTCTATAGTCCGCAAGTAGTCAAAAATATCACAATGACCAAGGAGCTAATGTTCAGATACTAATTTAACTGATTAAAGATAAGATAGGCATTGTCGAAAAATCATTTAATTCTTTAATTAATGAACACAAATGTATTAAAAAATTTAAAATGCAATTATTATCATTTTGTCGGATTTTGAATAATGAATAAGTAATGAATAGTTCTTGTCTGTCTTCTTGCAGAATATACATCCAGGAAGTTGTTTACGCAGTTCAAAAAGGAGGCAGAGACAGAGTCTGAGTTACAGTTCTGGACAAAACTTGAACAAATGAGAGGTGCATACAGGTATCCCGAGGATGGAGGCTTCATCTGTGAAGATATAGGTTTGTTGAAATGATTACTTTTATTAATGAAATAATGCATTACTCGAGAAAAAGAGATCTCTAGACAAAGACACACAATATTCAGTTAAAATGAACACTCATTTGCATTCTTCATTTTATTTTACATTGAATCAGGAACATTGGTCAAAGCATTCCAAAACATCTGCTTACAGTTACGAAATTCTTGGTGTTTGGACCACACAGTAAATCAAAAACAAAGTCAAGTATGCGTATCAAATCAGTTCTTTAATTTCGTTGTATACGATACGATTCTCTGCAAATACATAAATTATAAATCATAAATAACAGTGAAACTAAATTCCGTTATCCATAAAAATAATATACAGCGCATTAATTACTTCTCAATCATAAAAATATAAAGAAACATGTTTCCTGATAAAAGTACAAAGTTTGCACAAATGATTAAATCAATATATTTCATTTACGGAACATTGTTACAATTCTTGCTAAAGAAATGAATGATAAAGTCGGATTAAATATATTCTTACCGATTATGCTCTCTTATAAAAAACATCTTGTGTGTCCAAATAAAATCCAAATAATAAACTGCCGTAAACAAATTGAAATAACATTCATAGGAAAACATAACGTCATAAAGACGGACGGCAAATACAGCAAATATATTTAGCGCCGTAGTAAACGTCAATTATTACAAAGAAAAAATAGCTTTTACAAAAAGCTTACCTATAGATTAAAAAGTGACAGCCAAGTGACGATCTATACACTATTAGTGCTTATATATAAAGGTATCTTCTACCAAATATTAAAAATAAGAATATAAACAAATATAATTCTTACACTCCTCACCATGAAATTCTATAATTTCATAAAAAAAATATTAACACACACAAACAAAAATATATATACAATCTATAAATCTGAACCTTCTAGTAAACATAGTTTTGTTATTGGTCTTACTAATTCTGATTTGTGAGTTTTGACAACACAGCTACGTACATGCCCATCCCGACCCATTTTAACCTCGGTAACTCTGCCCAACGGCCATTGTCCTCTTTGCACATTAACCTCAGCTACAAGTACGATATCGCCTTTTCGTATATCAGTGTTCGGTCTTTGCCATTTTGGGCGCATCTGCAATGTTGGAAGATACTCGCGAATCCATCTTCTCCAGAACACGTTTGCGAGATATTGGACCTGTTTCCACCATCGTCTAGCATAAATATCTGTCTTTTTGAAGATACCACTAGGAATACAGGAATTTGACTTCATTAATAGTAACATATTTGGTGTAAGTACAGATGGGTCGTTGGGATCATCGCTCACTGGCGTAATAGGTCTGTCATTCAAAATTTTTTCAACCTCAGCCATCAACGTTAAAAGCTGTTCATCATTTAAAAGCTGTTCCTTTACTAACGCTTTCAAAATTGTACGAGTGGACCGAATTAAACGCTCCCATGAACCACCCATGTGACTTGCTAAAGGTGGATTAAAATGCCATTCAATCTCCTGTTGTAACATGTGTCTTCCAATTTTTGATTGGTTCCATTCTTTAATTGATTTACGTAGTTCACTGTCTCCGCTTACAAGGTTAGTTCCATTGTCGCTGTACATCTTTGTTGGTACACCTCGTCGGCTAATGAAGCGTTGAAAAGCGGATAAAAACGACTCCATGGTTAAGGTGTGGGCCACTTCTAGATGAACTGCTCTTGTTGTGAGACATGTAAATAGGCAACCATATCTTTTTACATGTGAACGACCTAACTTTACCAAAAGGGGTCCAAAATAGTCGATTCCGACAAATGTAAACGGGGGTTTGTCAGCAATTATCTGTTCATCAAGAAGAGGTGCCATCTGTTGTACGCAAAGTGGACGGTGTTGACGTTTACATGGAATACAGCATCCGATTACTTTCTTAACAAGACTAGGTCCTTTTAAAATCCAGTATTTCATACGTGTGGCTGCAAGCACCTGCTGTCTTCCTACGTGACCCTGATTTTCGTGATAGAAACGAACAATTAACGAAGTAACATGATGATTATCTGGTAGGATTATGGGGTATTCATCATGGTTTGAGGTACTTAAGCGTCCTTTTGCTCGGATAAGCTCATTATCGAGTACAGGATTAAGAGAAGCGATACGGCTGTCTTTTTTCACGGGCGTATCCTTCTTCAATTTGATTATTTCGTCTTTGAAGTAAGTTGATTGTACATTAACTAATATTACATTGCTAGCAATTTTCAGTTCTGACAAAGTGAGATCACCAGTTCTGCACTGAACTTGATGATTAAGGTATCGTTGTTTGCAATAAAACTTGAACCTAATCAACCACGCTGTTGCTCGTAGTAGTTTTGTCCAGTCGGAGAAATAGTTCATTAGATAATCAGTGGTGTTGTTTGTCATAGCATGGATCGCCACCTCCTTCTTAAGTTCGGTGTCATTTTCTGTTACCTCTTGAAGCTCATTGCGTAAGTCTTGTGGCCAGTATTTTGAATCTTCCAAGAGAAAGTTCGGACCATTTAACCATATATTTAGTTTCTTACTATCACAAGCGTCTATTCCTCTTGATGCTATGTCCGCGGGATTCGAAGGTGAATCTACGTGACGCCATTGGTCTAGACTAGTTGTATTGTGAATTATGCTTAATCTATTAGCTACAAAGGTTTTGAATCGCCGTGATGTATTTCTAATGTAGCCCAACACTATAGTCGAGTCTGTCCAGAAGGTAACGTTATCAACCTTTATTTCAAGTTCATCATTCAGGATTTGGCATAAGCGGCATGCAGTGACAGCTCCTGATAATTCAAGTCTTGGTATTGACATCTGTTTAATTGGTGCTAGTCGTGCCTTTCCTATGATTAAAGAGCAAGTAATTTTGTCATTTCCATCAACTAGTCTCAGATAGGCACACGCTCCATAACCAAGTTCTGATCCATCACTGAAAAGGTGCAATTGAGCGTTCTTAATGTGTTGAAATTCTTTTGGTCGAAAACAGCGATTCACAGACAAACTTTCAATACAGGGTAGACTCGTTAACCAATTTTTCCATTCGTCACAGTAATGTTGTGGAATTTGTTCATCCCATCCAAGCTTCAATCTGCACAAGTTCTGTACAATTGCTTTTGCTCGCAGTGTAACCGGTGACACAAGTCCAAGAGGATCAAATATTGAACTTACAATTGACAATATACCACGTCTAGTTAACGGTTTATCTGTTAATTTTACCTTAAACCTGATGTTATCTTCATTAACATCCCAGATTACACCTAGGGCCTTATCGTTCGGCAGCACATCTCCAGGGCTAAGATTTACTACAGCAGGAGCAAGTTCAGACTCCGGTATAGCTTTTAATACATCTCTACTATTACTGAGCCATTTTGTTAGTCGGAAGCCACCCATTTTCATAAGTGACTGTAAGTCAATAGCCAGTTTAATAGCTTCCTGCTCGGATGACACAGACTTCAGACAATCGTCAACATAAAAATTTTTCTCTACTGTAGTAGATACTTCCAGATCAAAAAGATGAGAATTATCTCTTGCTGTCCGTTTTAATGCATATCCTGCACAACTGGGTGACGATGTAGCACCAAACAAATGTACTTGCATGCAATAACTTCTGGGTTTCTGGTTTAAGTCACCGTTAGGCCACCATAGAAAACGCAAGGCATCACAGTCCTCCTCTTGCACACGAACTTGATGGAACATAGCTTCGATGTCGGCTGCTAAGGCTATCTGCCCCTGTCTGAACCTAATTAAAACACCAACCAAACTGTTCATGAGATCAGGTCCTTGTAAAAGTTTACTGTTGAGTGATATTCCTTGATATTTAGCTGCGCAGTCAAAAACTACCCGTACTTTTCCTGGTTTGTTTACATTCGTGACAGGATGATGAGGTAAGTACCACATTCGTTTTGATTCGGAGTCGATGTTTGACACTTCTTTCGCATAACCCTTTTCTATATATTCATTTACAGTAGTCGTGTACATCTTATGTAATGTGTCGTCACGTTCCAACTTACGTTTCAGCTGCTGTAAACGGGCTTGTGCCATAGCTATATTATTTGTTAACGAAATGTTTTTGTCCCGCCAAGGCAGTCCTAGTTTGTAATGTCCATCCTCATAAGTAATGGACGATTCCATAATGTCCAAAGCTTGTTTGTCTTCTACAGACATCAAATTCTTGTCATCGCTCTTGTTATCGTTAAAGTCAGTTGTCCACATACGTTCCAGTTGTCTCTGTAACAGAACATCTCTTGACTCTTCAAAATGTACGTTTATAACATTTGATGAAGAAGTATTTCTAATAGGTCCGCGAATTGCCCAACCGAGGCGTGATCGAATTGCATAGGGTTGTTTACCTGTACCGGATCTTACTTCCAACGGTATATGAGCTTCAGGTGAGTCAGTGCCAATCAGCAACATTACATCATTGGCGTCAATTTTCGGAATATCAATATCAGCTAAATATGCTAGTTTTCTAAGGTCGACGTTTTCAGCTGCTGAGCGGGTGGATATCGGAAGCTTTTTCACTGACCAAACTTTTTGTAACGATACGTCTTCATCGCCATCGATGGGTCTTACCTGTAAATCGACTTCTTGGCCGTGAATCGTACTACCGGACGAGCTTACTGTAGACATATGAAATGTGACTGGTCTGGTGGCGAGATTTAGTTTTTTCAATAGCCGCTCATCACACAAAGTTTTATCCGCACCATCGTCTAATAAGGCATACGTTTGACAAGAGTTACCGTCCCCACCCCTTACAAGGACAGGAATAATCCCCAGACAATTTCTGATAAGAGAACTATCAGTGGCAGCACAGTTAACAGAAGGAGAAGCTGTATTATCAGACTCTGGTTTCACCCAACTGTGTAATAATAAATTGTGTTTTACATTACAATCACTAACAGTACATGATTTTGGTTTCCTACAACTATTTGCAAAATGTTTACCCTTTAAACAATTATAACACAATCTATTTCTACTGACAAATTTCAGTCTATCTGCTAAGTTCATTGACTTGAACTTACTACAAAATTCTATGTACCTACATGTACCATTACAACAAATACACTTTTGCTCATGTTTGACATTTTCACTTGTATGTAAATTATTTGTGGCATATGTCGAGACTTTTTCTCTGACATAATCATGCGGCTTATTTCTCATGCCACTTGAACCTTTAATATCAGCCTTTTCTTTAGTAAGATCAAGCCCATACATAGACGCAGCTATGCGAGATTTCTGATCAATAAATTTTGTAAGATCAGTAAAACGTGGTTCTCTACCTGACTCTGTTATAGAGTGTGCAATATCTACCCATTTTACTCGTAAGTGCATTGGTAACCTCTTTACAATTTTTCTCAAGTTGTCTGAATTATCGATGTCAGAAATAAAACCTAACTGTGATAATGTAATTTCACACTTTTGCATATCAAGGGATAGTTGTGACAAAGAATCTAGATCTTGTGCATTTATCTGTGTTCCATATACCAATTTTTCAATGTATGACCTAGCAATTATATGTGATCTACCATAACGGGAATATAATATTGACCTAGCTCTCTTATAACCATCAGTTGGTTCTAACAATACGCAGTCTTCAATAGAAGACTTTGCTTCACCTTTACAATATTGAATTAAATAGCTTAACCTCATTTGATCGTCACCTACTCTATTTTCTACATTAGTTTCAAAATTCTTAATGAATTTTGTATAATTAATTGGTTTACCATCAAATGTCAACAGTTCAGGTTTTGGTAAATTAAATCCTTCTTGAAGAGTAGACGCCAGTCGCTGGAACGCTGAGTCAATACTGCTGATGTTGGACTTTGAACTTCCGGCTGTGAACTCGCACTTTTCGTCTGAATCGGTCTTCGTTGCTTTCGTCTCTGAAACCTCTTGAATATCAATGTCATCATTTATCAAAATGTTATTTCTACGTGAAGAAACGGCTCTTTCTGCAATGATGCCTTTATTTTGATTTGTGTTTATAATGTCATTGTCTTCGTTGTACGCTTCTTGCCACATTTGTTCCTCCAATTTTGCTTCTTCAAGTTCACTACGTTTTTCTAATAATTGTTCTTTTATTTCTAACTCCCTTTTTTCACGCTCTAACTTGAGTTTTTCTTCAGTTTTCTTTAGTTTGTGTTCGGCTTTCAATCGATTAGCCCTTGCCGTCCTCAATTTGGCCTTTGATGAAGAAGAACTCGACGAACTTATTCGGCTGCCAACCTCGTCATCGGCAATATTTTCCATTGATCCGTTGATCCATTCTGAAAATCTTTCCCGGAACTCCTTCAGGTTTTCTGACAGCTATCAAAGTTCATCTCCAAAGTCTCCACTACATGAACATCGGGGCATAAATCTAAACAGTTCATATGAGCTGTTTTAAATTCTTCAAAACGGTCACAAAGTTTGACATACAAATTTTTCACAGTTTCCTTGTTATCTCGGGAAATCATTTTCTTCTCAAGTTCATTATACAGTTTCGTCAACTGTGACAAATTAGTTGTACGTTGTCTTCTAACTGTTTCATATTCATAAATATGACCATCGCCGTCCGAATGCGCCTCTCTATCCATCTTTTCTTTATAGTGAATCGAGAATTGTTTGGACCACACAGTAAATCAAAAACAAAGTCAAGTATGCGTATCAAATCAGTTCTTTAATTTCGTTGTATACGATACGATTCTCTGCAAATACATAAATTATAAATCATAAATAACAGTGAAACTAAATTCCGTTATCCATAAAAATAATATACAGCGCATTAATTACTTCTCAATCATAAAAATATAAAGAAACATGTTTCCTGATAAAAGTACAAAGTTTGCACAAATGATTAAATCAATATATTTCATTTACGGAACATTGTTACAATTCTTGCTAAAGAAATGAATGATAAAGTCGGATTAAATATATTCTTACCGATTATGCTCTCTTATAAAAAACATCTTGTGTGTCCAAATAAAATCCAAATAATAAACTGCCGTAAACAAATTGAAATAACATTCATAGGAAAACATAACGTCATAAAGACGGACGGCAAATACAGCAAATATATTTAGCGCCGTAGTAAACGTCAATTATTACAAAGAAAAAATAGCTTTTACAAAAAGCTTACCTATAGATTAAAAAGTGACAGCCAAGTGACGATCTATACACTATTAGTGCTTATATATAAAGGTATCTTCTACCAAATATTAAAAATAAGAATATAAACAAATATAATTCTTACACTTGGTTAAAATACAGTTTTTTTATCTTCCTGTACTGTCTTAGTATTTTTTTAAATTTTTATTAAGCAAACTTAATTTAATTAGCTTTGTAAACGGTAAAATAAAAAAGAAACAGGCACTCACAGTTCTACATATATTTCCTTGGCATGTGACAAAAAGAAATGCAAATAAATAACCGGCCGTAAATAAATATCAGTTCCTTTCAACTTTTTTTTTTAATCTATATATTAGATGAAGAAACGGAGGACAAAGCCGAAGACATTCAAACTGGAATCGATTCTGAACAGTTAGAATCATACAATGGACAAGATGAAGCCGGAAACAAACAAGATAATTTGAACAAGGAACAAGATGAAACCATGGAAACAGAACAAGATAAACAGAACAAAATAGCAGAGACAACAGCTATAAACCAGGACATCACACAGAAAGCTGTTGGTAAGTTTTGAATAGCAACTTCATCTGACTCCATGGGATACCACGATTTCCCGAGAAATACAAGAACAACGTAATATCCCCAAAACAAAATGGTATATCCTGAAAACAAGATATTTAGTGCTGTTATACTGCTTAAATTAGTGAAACAGTTTGTTTTGAGAATATTATAAAGGTTCATGTATTTCTCGGGAAATCGTGGTACCGGACTTCATTAACATTACGCAATATGTTTTCATGTCAAATTATTACTATTATTCATTCTTAATGTAGCCATTAATACTCAGTTACTTTATTCCAACGGAAAAGAGCAAATCTGATAGGGTCACAGACTACGCTGTTTAGCTGATAAAACCAGACTGCAAATATTCGAACATCAATTAGTAAATGTTATCGTATGCGTTTAACATTTGACATCAGTAGCTATTAGAGTCAACAATTAAAGTGCCTGTATGATTAACAAAACCATATTCTCTAGAAAATAATACATGGCCACGTAATGATTTCATATTTCAAAGCACAATGTACTTTAATACATATTTCTGTATGCATCGGTGTGCATCATGATTTTACTGTTGTTATCGAGGGATGCAGTTTTTTTACCTTTTATCGTGCAATTTGAAAAATATAATAATTATAAACAACGTTCTATATTTGCAGAGCCTTCCTCTCTCATGTCTGTAGCTCAAATCCATCAAAAGGAAGATCCTACATGGATAGATATATCTTTGAAGGTAAAATTTTGCCCGGGCCCCCACTTTCGTGGGGAAAATTTGGTTGATTATATAGGGAATCACTGAAGCATGACTGGAGCCCCCCCCCCCCCTTTAGGTCAGTCAGCGGGCCCCCCTTATGAAAAGTTCTGGATCCGCCACTGTAGTGTGGATTTTTCATACAGTGTGAGATTAAAACGTCTTGTCTCTTACCCCCATGAAACAACTAAGACTATGGCTATCATTTTAGATAAAACACGTGAAAAATGAATGTCATTTTTATATATTATATACATAAATATCTATACACGAATTTCAATTTAACAGATGGTCATTCAAAACAAAATGTATTTTGAAAAATAAATATACAATCATGTAAGCTAAATTATAATAGATATAGGAGATGTGGTATGAGTGCCAATGAGACAACTCTCCATCCAAATAACAATCTATAAAAGTAAACCATGATACATATATAGGTAAGATTACAACCGACAGTTTGATGATGTTTTCTTAGTATAAATTTCATTTATTGAATTTTTCGACAGAACGACATTGAATTGGATATTCCCGACATAAACGAGAGGAAAATTATGGAAAAGGAGGAAAAGAAGAAGGAAAAAAGAACAAACAAATTAATTAAAGCTGATAAGAAAAGAAAGCAGAAGGAAATTAACCAATCTAAAAAGAAGCAAACCAAAGGTATAACAAAACTATGAACTAATGTCAATAATAGAGGTGACATGATTTATATATATACGTCTACCCATTATTTTATATGAAAACTAGAAGATGTGGTATCATCTATGATTGCCAATGAGACAACTATATATTAGGATCAACGTATAATTGTGTGAACAATTACAACGTCAAGTAACCTTTTAACTTTTAAGCAAGCTGTTAAAGGGCACGGGATGGCAAAATGTGAGATAATTTAAAAGAAAAAAAACTGACGGTCTGACTATTTTAACACGAAGTAAAACGAAAAACAATTAAAGCAGACAGCAGCACACGACAACCACCGGCTAATAGGCTCATGGTTAGTTACAGGAACAATACGGTGTAAAACATGTATGTGATCACACAACCCTCCCCTACATTAAAATATACTCTTGTGCAGAAGCACTTATTACAAGGGGCCATTTTAAAACTTTAGTGAATAGAAATTCATTCCTAAAATGAAAATTGAATACAGTTGTATTGGTTAAACACACATGTATAGTGCATTGGGTTTCTTTTCAGATGAACGAAAAAAGGCAAAGAAATCAACCTTTAGTGACTTCATGAGATCTCTGACGTCATGTTTCTGGAAACCAAAAAAAGTAGAAGAAAAATAGATAGCTGATTTGTTTTGTTGTTGTTTAAATTATGTATATATTATATTTTCTAATTAAATTATTATTTTATTATAAATCGTTTTTTTTAATTGAATAATAAAGTTTATTGCCATTCCAATTGAAAACAAGATAGATCTGCACTATAAACTTGAATAGGTCCCTTTGTATTATTAATATTATTGTATCTAAACATTATCAACTTCTCTATAAGTCGTTTACATTTGACGAGGTAGTGGTTTAGTTATGACTATATGTCCTTAAATTGTGCGCCTGAACCACTTTTATTAAATAATCTTAGATTATCTCAGATAAACTAGAATTATCTCAGCATAATTCAAATTTGAGATAAAATCCTGAATTATCTCTGAAAAACAAAAAAATAAATATAAGAAATTTTTTTGAATTGCTTCAAAAACGCTATAATTAAATAAGCAAGTCGATGATGTCTGTCACTAAAACAACAAGAGTGCACACGCTGAAATGTATCGCCTTCTTTAATTATGGCACCCTAAACGGAGTTTGGGTGACATATTGTTATTCTACGTTTCTTTTTATGGCACCCTCAACGGAGTTGGGGTGACATATTGTTATTCTACGTTTCTTTTTTTCTTATTATTTTTATGGCACCCTCAACGGAGTTGGGGTGACGTATTGTTATTCTACGTTTCTTTTTATGTCACCCGATCGACAATGTCGGGTGACATATTGCTATTCCTCTGTTTCTTTTTCACTATTATTATTATTATTATTATTATTATTCTTCCACCTAGTTTTGTCCGGCAGTTTTCTCAGAGCCAAAGGAACTAATCTGAATGATGGTGCACTATAACAAGGAACCCTGACTTTCCAGTTGCAGTGCAACTTTGGAACTAAAAAATGGCTGCCATCACCATGGAAACCGAAAAATAATGGAAAATTCCAGTTTTTGGTTTTGATGAATTATTTGGAAATGCTTTAACTTAGAATCATTATATTTTGATACAATGTAGGTGCCGGGCATATACTGCTTTGGAATGATTTTGGCAATCATTGGAACTACTATGTTGCCATGGATACTGCACCAAAAAATTCCAAAATATGGAAATGCTCCAAATTTTATAAAACTTCTCAGTAATGATGAGCAACATTGGTAGATAAAGAATTTGGCGTTGGAATTTCGAAAATGTCTGCCGTTACCATGGAAACAATGCAAAACAGGTCATAATGGTCCAAAAACCTAAAAGTGGCATATACTTTCTTAAAATGGTAGGTCAAATTGATTGAAACTTTGATGGTATGGTCCCTACCATATACCAATGTGGTATCTGCCATTCAATTTTGGGAATAGTGTCTGTTGTCATAGGAACCAATCAAAATGTCAAAAATTTCAAAAATTTCAAAATGCTCCAAAATTGATGAAACTTTATAGGATTGTTGACTGGCAAGTCTGCATGAGACTTTTGAAGTTGGAATTTCCAAAATGGCCACCATTGCCATGGAAACTGCGGAAATGTCAAATATTTTCAAAATCCTCCAAACTTTATGAAACTTAATATTATTGTTAACTTGCATGTATAGATGAGACTTTTGACTTTGGAATTTTCAAAATGGCTGCCGTTGCCATGGAAACAGCAAAAATGTGAAATTTTCTAAAATGCTCTCAATGTACTGAAAATTTACAGAAAGATGTACTGCAATGCATATATGTTTCATTGTTCAACAATTTTGAAATGGCTGCCGCTTAGTGGCAATGGGGGGAAGGGTGACATCCGCTATTGCTTGCAATGGCAATTCTAGTTATGGCACCCTCAACGGAGTTGGGGTGGCATATTGTTATTCTACGTTTCTTTTTTTTCTTATTTTTCTTCTTGCAACACATTTTGTCCAGGTGATTTCTCGAAATCCAATGGACCAATGTTGATGGAACTCTACTATAGTAAGGACCCCCACGTGCAGAGTTGCAGCAAGCATGGAATGGTTCAAGATGGCTACCGTTTCCATGGAAACGAAACAAATGTGAAAAAATCCAGGTTTTTGTTTTGGTGAACTGTTTGGATATGCTTGAACTCAGAAACATTATATTTTAATACAATGTAGGTGCCCACTATATACAGGTGTTGGAAGATTCTGACACTCATTGGAACTACTATGTTGCCATGGAAACTACACCAAAAATTTCAAAAATATCAAAATGCTCCAAACTTAATAAAACTTCACAGTAACGATGAGCAACATTGGAAGAGGTGGAATATGGCGTTGGAATTTCCAAAATATCAGTTGTTACCATGGAAACAATGCAAAAAGGTCAAATCCTTTAATTTTCACAGAACATTCCAGAACATCAATGTTAAATTTATTCTAGAGACATTAAATGGTATATGATGGTATATATGATTATAGAGGGAAAATATTGCAGAGGGGGTATGACTTTGGAATATTCAAAATGGCCGCCGTTACCATGGAAACAGCAAAATTATGAAAAACTTCAAAATGCTTTAAATTTAATGAAACTTATAACAAATTTTGCCTAGCTTATGTAGACTTAACTTTTGAGTTTTGAATTTTCAAAATGGCCGCCGTTGCCATGTAAACAGCAAAAATTTTCTAAATTGCTGCCGCTGGCCTGGCCATGGGGAAAGGGTGCCATCCGCTATTGCTTGCAATGGCAAATCTAGTTATTATTTTTATTCTTCCACACATTTTGTCCATACTATTTCTCTGGATTGGTCAGACCCATGTTGATGGAACTATACCATAATATGAACCGCCATGTGAAGTAGTGCAAAAGGCATTGGAATGGTAAAAAATGGCCGCCGTTGCCAAGGAAACTGATAAAATGTGAAAAAATACAGTTTTTAGTTTCGGTGAACTGTATGGTAATGCTTTAACTCAGAATCATCATATTTTAATACAATGTAGGTGCCCACTATATACAGGTGTTGGATGATTTTGACGATCATTGGAACTACTATGTTGTCATGGAAACTACACCAAAAATTTCAAAAATCTCAAAATGCTCCAAACTTAATGAAACTTCACAGTAACGATGAGCAACATTGGAAGATGTGGAATTTGGCGTCGGAATTTCCAAAATCGCTGTTGTTACCATGGAAACAATGCAAAAAGGTCAAAACTTTGAATTTTCACAGAACATTCCAGAACATCAATCTTAAATTTATTCTAGAGACATTAAATGGTATATGATTATGGAGGAAACAAATTGCAGCGGGGGTCTGACTTTGGAATATTCAAAATCGCCGCCGTTACCATGGAAACAGCAAAAATACCAAAAACTTCAAAATGTTACAAATTTATTGAAACAAATGTTGCTCAGCTAATGTAGACTTGACTTTTGAGTTTGGAATTTCCAAAATGGCCGCCGTTACCATGGCTACCGCTCACCTGGCAATAGGGGAAGGGTGCCATCCGCTATTGCTTGCAATGGCAATTCTAGTTTTTCTTATTATTATTATTTTTCTTCTTGCAACAAATTTTGTCCAGGTGATTTCTCGAAATCCAATGGACCAATGTTGATGGAACTCTACTATAGTAAGGACCTCCAGGTGCAGAGTTGCAGGAAGCATGGAATGGTTCAAGATGGCTACCGTTTCCATGGAAACAGAACAAATGTGAAAAAATCCAGTTTTTTGTTTTGGTGAACTGTTTGGATATGCTTTATCTCAGAATCATTATATTTTAATACAATGTAGGTGCCCACTATATACAGGTGTTGGATGATTTTGGTGATCATTGGAACTACTATGTTGCCATGGAAACTACACCAAAAATTTCGAAATTCTCAAAATGCTCCAAACTTCAGGAAACTTCACAGTAACGATGAGCAACATTGGAAGATGTGGAATTTGGCGTTGGAATTTCCAAAATATCTGTTGTTACCTTGGAAACAATGCAAAAAGGTCAAAACTTTGAATTTTCACAGAACATTCCAGAACATCAATGTTAAATTTATTCTAGAGACATTAAATGGTATATGTTTATGGAGGGCAAAAAATTGCAGCGGGGGTTTGACTTTGGAATATTCAAAATGGCCGCCGTTACCATGGAAACAGCAAAAATATGAAAAACTTCAAAAGGCTTCAAATTTAAGGAAACTTATAACAAATGTTGCCTAGCTTATGTAGACTTGACTTTTGAGTTTGGAATATTCAAAATGGCCGCCGTTACCATGGAAACAGCAAAATTATCCAAAATTTCAAAATGCTTCAAACTTAATGAAACTTTGCAAAAATGTTACTAGACATCTGTAGATGCACTATTTGACTTTGGAATTTTCAAAATGGCTGCCGCTCACCTGGCAATGGGGGAAGGGTGCCATCCGTTATTGCTAGCAATTACAAATCTAGTTATTTTTATTTTTCTTCCACGCTTTTTGTCCAGGCCATATCTTGGCACTGTATGATCGAATGGTCATGGAACTATACCATAATGTTACCCAGCATATGAAGTTTTGCAAACAGGGTATGGCATCATCAAGATGGCTGCTGGTGCCATGGAAACTGATAAAATGTGAAAAAAAATGCAAATTCTAAATCTTTCATTATAAGACCTAGCTGGATGAAACTTAATGGTAATGTTCCTTGGTATGTCTAGATGTTGTGACAATATTAGGAAATTCCAAAATGGCCGCCATTGTCATGGAAACAGGGCGAAAGTTTAACATTGGCCCTATGGGAAAACACATTGAAGATGCATTTCCTGCAAAAATATAAGATCAAACCTTCTACAACTTTATGGATATCTAACATGGCATGTCCAAATGTGGCACTAGTCTTTGGAATTTTGGAAATGGTACCTGTTACCATGGAAATAGCAAAAATTTCAAAAATTTCAAAATGCTCCAAAATTATGGAAACTTTACAAGAATGTTAATAGACATCTGTAGATGAGCTCTTTGACTTTGGAATTTTCAAAAATGACTGCTGCTCACCTGGCAATCGGGGAAGGGTGCCATCCGCTATTGCTTGCAATGGCAAATCTAGTTATGTCACCCGATCGACAATGTCGGGTGACATATTGCTTTTCTTATGTTTCTTTGTTACCCGATCGACAATGTCGGGTGACATATTGCTTTTCCTCTGTTTCTTTTTCCGTATTATTATGTCACCCGATCGACAATGTCGGGTGACATATTGCTTTTCCTCCGTTTCTTTGTTATTATGGCACCCTCAACGGAGTTGGGGTGACATACTGTTATTCTACGTTTCTTTTTTTTTTTCTTATTATTTTTATTAATCTTCTTCCACACATTTTGTCCACGCTAGTTCTCGGAATCAAATGGGTCAATGTTGATGGAACTCTACTATAATGACGACCCCCATATGAAGTTGTGCATCTTGCTATGGAATGGTCCAAGATGGCTACCGTTTCCATGGAAACGGAACAAATGTGAAAAAATACAGTTTTAGGTTTTGGTGAACTGTTTGAATATGTTTCAGCTAAGAATCATTATATTTTAATACCATGTAGGTGGCCACTATACACAGGTGTTGGATGATTTTGGCACTCATTGGAACTACTGTGTTGCCATGGGAACCACACCAAAAATTTCAAAAATATCAAAATGCTCCAAACTTCATGAAACTTCACAGTAACGATGAGCAACATTGGAAGATGTGGCATTTGCAGTTGGAATTTCCAAAATAGCTGTTGTTGCCATGGAAACAATGCTAAAAGGTCAAAAAATTTCAAAAAAAATAAAAATGGTGCAAACTGGATTAAACTTTACAGAAATGGTCATTGGCATAAGCAGAGTTGACTTTTGAAGATGGAATTTTCAAAATGGCCGCCGTAACCATGGAAACAGCAAAAATGTCAAAAATTTCAAAATGATCCAAACTTCATTAAACTTTACAAAAATGATAATTTGAATGTGTAGATGTACTCTTTGACTTTGGAATCTTCTAGTTTGCTGCCGCTCGCCTGGCAATGGGGGAAGGGTGCCATCCGCTATTGCTTGCAATGGCAAATCTAGTTATTATTCTTATTCTTCCAATGATTTTTGTCCGGCAGATTTTTTGAAGACAATGGAACCAATCTTAGTGATAGTCAACTATAATGAGGAACAAAAAATTGCGGGTTGCAGTAGGTCATAGAACCATTAAAAATGGCTGCCGTTACCATGGAAACGGAACAAATGTGAAAAATTCCACTTTTTGGTTTTGGTGAATTATTTGGAGATGCTTTCACTTAAAATCATTATATTTTGATACAATGTAGGTGCCCACTATATACTTGTTTTGGATGATTTTTGGCATTCATTGGAACTACTATGTTGCCATGGATACTACACCAAAAATTTCCAAAATATCAAAATGCTCCAAATTTAATGAAACTTCACAGTAACGATGAGCAACATTGGTAGATGTGTAAGTTGGCGTTGGAATTTCGAAAATGTCTTGTGTTACCATGGAAACAAGGCAAAACAGGTCAAAATGGTCCAAAAAACACCTAAAAGTGGCATTTCCTTTCTTAATATGGTAGGTCAAATCCATTGAAACTCTGATGGTATGTTCCCTCCCATGTACCAATGTAGTATCTGCCATTAGAAATTTGGAATGGTCTGTGTTACCATAGAAACCAGCCAAAATGTCAAAAATGTCAAAAATTTCAAAATGCTCCAAAATTTATGAAACTTAATATATTTGTTGACTGTCAAGTCTGCATGAGACTTTTGCAGTTGGAATTTCAAAAATGGCCACCGTTGCCATGGAAACTGCAGAAATGTCAAATATTTTCAAAATGCTCCAAACTTAATGAAACTTAATATTATTGTTAACTGGCAAGTATAGATGAGACTTTTGACTTTGGAATTTTCAAAATGGCTGCCGTTGCCATGGAAACAGCAGAAATGTGATACTTTTGACATTGCTCTAAATGTACTGAAAATTTACAGAAAGATATATCGCAATATGTTGATCTGCATTCACTGTTAAATTGTTTTCAAATGGCTGCCGCTTAGTGGCAATAGGGGAAGGGTGACATCCGCTATTGCTTGCAATGGCAATTCTAGTTATTATTATTCTTCCACCTTTTTTTGTTCGACAGGTTTTTTGAAGTAAAATGGAACCAATCTTAATGATAATTCACTATAAGGAGGAACACAAAATTTCCGGTTGCAGTAGGGTCTAAGACCATAAAAAATGGCTGCCGTTTCCATGGAAACGGAACAATTGTGAAAAATTCCAGTTTTTGGTTTTGTGAATAATTTAGAGATGCTTAAACTCAGAATCATCATATTCTATCACAATGTAGGTGCCAGCCATTTATTGGTTTTGGATGATATTGGCAATCATTGGAACCACTATGTTGCCATGGAAACTACCCCAAAAATTTCAAAAATTTCAAAATGCTCCAAATTTTTTGAAACTTCATAGTAACGATGAGCAACTTTGGTAGATGCGTAATTTGGCGTTGGAATTTCCAAAATGTCTGCTGTTACCATGGAAACAGTGCATAAGTGTCAAAATGTTCTAAAAACCTCAGGGTTTGGTAAATAATTTTGGTATGCTAGAACTTGAAATCATCAAATTTTTACACAATATAGTTGTCCACTACATACAGCTTTTGAATGATTTTGACAATCATTGGAACTCTTCTGTTACCATGGATACAGGACCAAATATTTCAAAAATTTCAAAATGCTCCTAAATTGATCAAACTTAATATGATTGTTGACTGGCAAGTCTGGATGAGACTTTTGACTTTGGAATTTCCAAAATGGCCACCGTTGCCATGGAAACTGCAAAAAAGTCAAAAATTCTCTAAATGCTTTGAACTTAATGAAACTTGATATTATTGTTAACTGGCAAGTAAAGATGAGACTTTTAACTTCAAAATTTTCAAAATGGCTGCCGTTGGAAACAGCAGAATTGTGAATTTTTTTAGAATGCTCTCAATGTACTGAAAATTTACAGAAAGATGTATTGCCATGCATATATATGTGCATTCACTGTTAAACAATTTTGAAATGGCTGCCGCTTAGTGGCAATTGGGGGAAGGGTGACATCCGCTATTGCTTGCAATGGCAATTCTAGTTATGTCACCCGATCGACAATGTCGGGTGACATATTGCTATTCCTCTGTTTCTTTTTCACTATTATTATGGCACCCTCAACGGAGTTGGGGTGACATATTGTTATTGTTCGTTTCTTTTTTTCATATTATTATTATTATTTTTATTCTTCCACACTTTTTTGTCCATTCTATTTCTCGGAATTGGCTTGAACAATATTGATGGAACTATACCATAATGTAGACCACCACATTCTATAGTGCAGTGGGGTATGGCACCATCAAGATGGCTGCCGTTGCCATGGAAACGAAACAAATGTGAAAAAATCCTGTTTTTTGTTTTGGTGAACTCTTTTGAAATGCTTAAACTCAGAAACATTACATTTTGATACAATGTAGGTGCCGGCCATATACAGGTGTTGGATGATTTTGGCACTCATTGGAACTACTATGTTGCCATGGAAACTACACCAAAAATTTCCAAAATATCAAAATGCTCCAAACTTCATGAAACTTCACAGTAACGATGAGCAACATTGGAAGATGTGGAATTTGGCGTTGGAATTTCCAAAATATCTGTTGTTACCTTGGAAACAATGCAAAAAGGTCAAAACTTTGAATTTTCACAGAACATTCCAGAACATCAATGTTAAATTTATTCTAGAGACATTAAATGGTATATGATTATGGAGGGCAAAAATTGCAGCGGGGGTTTGACTTTGGAATATTCAAAATGGCCGCCGTTACCATGGAAACAGCAAAATTATGAAAAACTTCAAAATGCTTTAAATGTAATGAAACTTATAACAAATGTTGCCTAGCTTATGTAGAGTTAACTTTTGAGTTTAGAATTTCCAGAATGTCTGCCGTTACCATGGAAACAATGGAAAACAGGTCAAAAATCTAGATTTTAGTTTTGATGAACTGTTTGGATATGCTTTAACTCAGAATCATTATATTTTGATACAATATAGGTGCCCACTATATACAGGTGTTGGATGATTTTGGCACTCATTGGAACTACTATGTTGCCATGGAAACTACACCAAAAAGATTCTGCTGTATCGGATAGAATTCCTAAACGGGAATGATCTGGAGAAATTTTTCATTGCTGTTTTTCTGCCGATTCAGTCCAGATTGCATCCAGATCTTGTCCATTGCGAACCGTTTTTGCCGAAACCGTTCTGAAACAGTCCCGTTATTAATTCTAAATTCGTCAATGATACCAACGTCGGAGTCCCGACAATTACAGAATACAATACGACAGAGACCAGACAAAGCCGTTTGCAATGCGATAGAGCGCACGGTGATAGGATTATGTTCCGACAGTACCTGATCATTACCTGGCGAAAGATACAAATCGGATTGGAATCGGATTGAGAACGGGATAATCGGGACAAATTCGGCTGAAAACGGCTGAATCTGGACGCTTCCTGAACAATATCTGATTGTCGTTTTGAATAAATAATTTATTTTTCAAATTTAAATGAAAATTTGAATTTCCATCCACGATTCACAGGACTTAATCGGACTTTTGACAAATTTTAATCGGGAATGGTCCTGTCAAGGACGGCAGTAAAAATCGTGAATGTGTGACCCCAGCTTAAGGGAAAACACATTGAAGCTGCATTTCCTGCAATGATATTAGATCAAACCTTCTACAACTAAATGGATGTGATGTAACATGGCATGTCTTAAAGTGGAACCTGTCTTTGGAATTTTCCAAAAGTGGCACCTGTCTTTGTAATTTTGGAAATGGTACCCGTTATCATGGAAATATCAAAAATTTCAAAAATTTCCAAATTCTCCAAAATTGAAGAAAGTTTACAAGAATGGTAACAGACATCAGTAGATGTGCTCTTTGACTTTGGAATTTCCAAAATGGCTGCTGATGTTACCATGGAAACAAGGCAACATTGTGTGTTAAATTTGTTAATCCGCTAAATGTTCTAAAATGTTAATTGATGTCTACATGATGAGGTCTTCGACTTGTGAATTTCCAGTAGATGTGCTCTTTGACTTTGGAATTTCCAAAATGGCTGCTGCTGTTACCATGGAAACAAGGCAACATTGTGTGTCAAATTTGTTAATCCGCTAAATGTTCTAAAATGTTAATTGATATGTCTACATGAGGTCTTCGACTTTGCAATTTCCAAAATGGCTGCCGTTACCAAACATGGCATTAATTTGTATATCCGTTGTCAAAAAATTGTCACCATAATCACCCTTTATCAGAGTGAGAAGATCTATAAACACAGCTGTCCCGTCGTATTATAACACTTGCAACAGCTCTTTCAAGTCATCATACCAAAGTGGAAAGATCTTTTAGGCTTTGTCTGATTTATAAGATTGAAGTCTCGACTTCCATGAGGAAATTAAAAGTGATGCATTGTGCCAGTGGAGTTTCATTCTCACCAATTAAAAACGTGAAAAAGAACTCTTCCAGTGGTCATTTCTGTATTTTCTTGACAGGCTTTAATATAAGTGACAGTTGTATTCAGATATTTTTTTGACTGCAGGATGTATAAATGCACAGCCACGTCCTCCCCGGATAAAGATAATGATGTACGTTGAGAAAGTTGTCCCAACTCTTTCAACAGTCATCCCATACCTCTTCACATGTTGAACGAATCCTTTCAAGAATTATCCCTTACCTCTAAGCACGTTGAACAACTGTTAAAATAGTCATCCCTTACCTGTCTGTATATTGAACAACTCCTTCAAGAGTCACCCCTTATCTCTATTCACGTTGAGCGACTTTTTCATGGTCATTTAAGTATTTCCGCCACTCGCTTTAATATATGTCACTGGTATTGAGACGTTAATTGGACTGAAGGATGTATAAATACGCAGCCACGTCCATCCGGATAAGGACAATGATCTCTGTACGTTGCGTAATTTGTAACAACTCTATCAGGAGTCATTCCTTACCTCTTCACACATTGCACGACTCTTGAAGTGTCATCCCTCACCTCTCTGCACGTTCAACAACTCTATCAAGAGTCATCCCTTACCTCAGTGCACGTTAAACGACTCCAAGAATCATACCTTACCTCTAAGCACGTTCATCGACTCTTTCAAGAATCATCCCTTACGTCTAAGCACATTGAACGACTATTAAAAGAGTTGTCTCTTACCAGTCTGTATATTGAACGACTACTTCAAGACTCATCCCTTACCTCTTCACGCATTGAACTACTCTTTCAAGTGTCATCCCTCACCTCACTGCACGTTGAACAACTCTCATCAAGAGTCCTCCCTTACCTCAGTGCACGTTAAACGACTCCAAGAAGCATCCCTTACCTCTAAGCATGTTGAACGACTTTTTAAAGAGAGTCATCCCTTACCTCGTAGCACGTTCAACGACTCCTTTAAAGAATCACCTCTTACCTCTTACCAATGTTAAAAGAGTTATCCTTACCTGTCTGTATATTGAACGACTCCTTCGAGACTGATTCCTTTCCCCCATGCACTGTAAACGACGCTTTCAAGAATCATTCCTTACCTCATAGCACTTTGAACGACTGTTTAAAGAGTTATCCTTACCTGTCTGAATATTGAACGACTCCTTGGAGACTGATCCCTTACCACTAAACACAGTGAACGACTCTTCCAAGAGACATTCCTTACCTCGTAGCACGTTGAACAACTCCTTTCAAGAATCATCCCTTACCTCTAAGCACGTTGAACGACTATTAAAAGAGTTATCCCTTACCTGTCTGTATATTGAACGACTTTTTCCAGACTCATCCCTTACCTCTATGCACATGGTCATTTCTGTATTTCCTCGACAGGCTTTAATATATGTGACTGTAGTATTCAGATATTTATTGGACTGCGGGATGTATAAATACTCAGCCACGTCCCCCTCCCCCCGGATAAGGACATTGATCTCTGAACATTGAGTAATCTGTAACAACTCTATCAAGAGTCATCCCTTACCACTCTGTACGTTAAAAGACCATTTTCCTATGGACGTTGAACATCTCCTTCAACAATCATCCCTTACCTCTCTGCACGTTTACCGATACTTTCAAGAGCCATACATTACCCTTGTTTTCTCGACAGGCTTTAATATAAGTGACTGCTGTATTCACACGTTTTTTTAGCTTGAAGGATGTAGAAATACACAGCCACGTCCTCCCCGGATAAAGATATTGATCTCTGCACATTGAGTAAGTTGTAACAACTATTTCAACAGTCATCCCATACCTCTTCACACACTGAACGACTCTTTCGAGTGTCATTACTGATCTCTCTGCACGATAAACAACTCTATCAAGAGTCATCCCTTACCTCTATGCACGTTGAACGACTCTTTAAAGAATCATCCCTTACCTCTAAGCACATTGAACGACTGTTAAAAGAGTTGTCTCTTACCAGTCTGTATATTGAACGACTACTTCATGACTCATCCCTTACCTCTTCACACATTGAACTACTCTTTAAAGTGTCATCTCTCACCTCTCTGCAAGTTGAATAACTCTATCAAGAGTCATCTCTTACCTCTATGCACAGTGAACGACTCTTTCAAGAGACACCTCTTACCTCATAGCACGTTTAACGACTCCTTTCAAGAATCATCCCTTACCTCTATGCACGTTGAACGACTGTTAAAATATGTATCCCTTACCTGTCTGTATTGTCTGTATATTGAACGACTCTTTCGAGACTCATCCCTTACCTCTATGCACGTTGAACGACTTTTTCCTGGTAATTTCTGGATTTGCCCGACAGGCTTTAATATATGTCACTGTTGTAATCTGAGGTTTATTGGACTGCGGGATGTATAAATACGCAGCCACGTTCCCCCCGGATAAGGACATTGATCTCTGTACGTTGAGTAAGTTGTAACAACTCTACCAAGATTCATCCCTTACCTCTTTACATGCTGAACGACTCCTTTAAAAATAATCCCTCACCTTTCTGTACGTTGAATGACTCCTTTAACACTCCTCTCTTACCTTTAAGCTTCAAGAGTCATCCATTACCTTTCTGTATATTCAACGACTCTTTCATTTTTTTACCGGAAGAGTGACTATTTTGCTGTGTTTGGTGTATAAATTTCCTGCAACTCCCGGTCTAAATGAAGTGATCACAAGTGATGCATCGTGTAATGAGATTTCAACACTCGCAAATCGTTAAAGAACTATAGTTACAGCTCTGTGAATAATCATCCCTTTCTCTTTCTTCTAACAAGCAGTAACATCTGTCTCACAAGTGAATGGTAAAAATGCATAAACACAGCCCTGGATGTGGATTTTAACGTATACACGTTGAGTATTACTTTACCAGAGTCGAAAGATACGTTAGGCTGTGTTTGATCTATAAAATAGACGACACTCCCAGAGGAGTTTCAATCTCATAGTTAAGAACCATTGTAACTACTCTTTATATAATATTTCCTTTGACACATCTATACATTAAGATCAGAAACATTCTTGTCTTCAGGCATTCAGTAAAATCTGCCTGACAGCTGACGTTTCGTTGACTGTAGGATGTATAAGTACGCAGCCACAACCGTTTTAAATGAGGACACTGATCTCTGTTGCAACCCCCGACCAAAATGAGGACAATGAAGTGTAGGTAGAAATCCACACACACTCAACGTTAAAGAACCTCTGTTACAACTCTAAGAACGATATTTCCTTTGACTCTTTCTGACATTTATTCAAATCAGTCTTGCAGTTGGAACCTATTGCATTGCAGGACCTATAAATCAATTATTTTCTACTGCATGTAAATGTTTTCTAAGTAAGGAACACGACAGTTCATTCGATTAGATTTAGGTATTTGCGCTTTTGATTTTCCGAATTTTCATTTGAGATATGAATTAAATGGTTATACTTTATTTACTAGTATTTGATAACAAATCTTGAAATTCATACAATTTACACAAATAAGATTTTGTCACACAAGACATTTTTTATGAAAAGTCGTGGTTGTGGAATAATTTGCTCCGCTACAAAGTAAAGATATTGAAACCCAAATGCATGTTTTATTTTGTGATATACTAAAACTGTTAATATGGATTCACTTAACCATCAACTACAAAATGAATGTTTGCAAACGGCTGTTGCATGTTTATTGGGTGAGGTACGATATCATTGTTCTGTAATAAGAGATTTTGAACTTCCATCAAACTTTACAATACAAGATCCCAAAATCCATGTAAAGAGGAAAAAAAAGAAATCAGATTCTAGATTAAAAAGGAATATAGATAAAGAAAGAAAGAGGAAGGAAAGACAATTGCTAAAACAACGAGAACAATCAACGAGTATTATAGGGGAGCCATCTTCTTCCCGATTTCAAAAACTATATGAAAAAGATGATCGGTACAGGGAAAATAAAAAGGCATATAGTAGAGAAAGATATAGTAGTGATGTTCCTTGTCAAATAGCAAAGAAACAGTCAAAAAAGCAGAAATATAAATCAAACATTCAACTTCGACAAGCACATAACGATTACATTAAAAAGAAATACAGAGAGAACGTTCCATTCAAAGACGCATGTAAAGATTACATAAAGAACAAATACAAATCTAACATTCAATTTCGAGAAGGACACAAGGAATATATCAAGAACAAATACAAGGCAAACATTGAATTTCGACAAGCACACAAAGATTACATCAAGAACAGATACAAGTCCAACATTTTATTTAAAAAATCCCAGAAGGATTACATCAAGAACAAGTACAAGGCTAACATTAAATTTCGACAAGCACAAAAGGATTATATCAAGAACAGGTACAAATCAAACATTCAATTTAAACAAATACAAAAGAATTGTTGTAAAAAAAGATATGTTCAATTTCAATTAGCTATAAGAGAAAGATATGCTAGTGATAAAGACTTCCAGCTGAAATTGAAAACATCGAGCCTTCTTAGATATAGACAGAATGTGCTATTCAGGGAGAAGTGCAAGCTTAAACTACGCGACCAATACAAACGTGAGTTACGCTATAGGGAAAAGAAGATTTTACTTGTACAAAAGAGACGAACAAAGTGTGTAGATGATATTGCAGCATGGTTTAGACAACAAGTAAGGGATGGACCAAGTTACATTTGTGCTGTTTGCATCAAATTAAAGTTCAGGAAGCAAGTTGTTGAATTGGACAAGGACAAGTATGACAAGAAAGACAAACAGAGTGCAGCAGTTGCAAATAAGTGTATTACTTGTCAATTTAAATCTGATTGTACAGATAAATGCCCAATTAAGTGTCCGACCATAAGCCATAAATTATGGATATGCTACACTTGCCATCGCCACCTCTTAAAGGGTAAGATTCCAGCAGATGCAAGTGCCAATGGTTTACAGCTTCCAACTATTCCAGTAGAACTCAAATCTTTAAATTTATTAGAGAAACAGCTTATATCTCTACGAATACCTTTTATGAAACTTGTTCAACTACCTAAAGGGAACCAAAGAGGCATAATAGGTCCATGTGTTTCAGTACCGACAGATGTTCAAAAAACAGTACAAATTCTCCCTCGTTCTGATGATGAAACACAGGTTGTCCGATGTAAGCTCAAGAGAAAGCAGTCATACATAGGTTATTGCCAGTATGCATTTGTCAGCACCAAAAAAATTTGTAAAGGAATAGAATGTTTAAAGGAAAGAAATCCATTGTATAAGGATATAGCTTTTAATGATAAATGGCGTGCCAATCTACCACCAGATTTTGAAGATATGACAGCAGCAGAGGAAGGGAATGAAAGACATTCTGAAATATCAAAGGTACAAGACGAAACAAAAGAACACGAACATGATAAACAACAAGAAGGTGAGAATGTCCATGTTCAAGGAAATGAAAGCAATCCTGAAATATTAGAGGAAGTCATAACAACTGAAAGCGATAAAGAACAGCAACTTGAAGAAGTTCACAATATCAAAGACAGAGGATTTCCATCTGATACATGTCTGCAGCCAGTAGATATAGGGCAAGAGATACTTGATCAACATTTCGACGATATTTTTTGTGTTGCACCAGGTGAAGGTAGTACACCTGTGAGCATGATGACAGAGGTAGGCAATGAAGCAATGTCCTTTCCTGCACAGTTTCCTGAAGGATTGTTTGGGTCATTTGATAACAACAGATCAGTTCATCTCACAAGAACAAGGTACTTCCACGCAAGGCTCTTAAGTGGTGATATGAGATTTTCAACTGATTCGTCATACATATTTTATGCACAGTATCTTTCAGAACTAGAACAAGTAATATCCAAAGTTTCCATAGCTCTACGAAAGAGCAGTGGCAAAGATACAGCAGGTAATAATATAACAGCTAGTATGTTGACGGATAGAAATCAATTGAAAAGTCTGTTGTCTACAGATCAGGGCTACAAATTTTTAACTCCCATTCGAGGTACTCCTCCATATTGGCAGTCAGTTTTAAAGGGCCTATTGGCAACAATTCGCCAGCTAGGAATACCAACATGGTTTGCCACTTTTTCTGCTGCTGATATGAGATGGTCAGAAATTATTAATCTACTTATGAAACAACAGCAAAGTACTCAATCTTTTGATGATCTGGATTGGACAGCAAAATCTGAAATATTGAGGTTAAATCCTGTCATGAACGCTGTCATGTTTGATCACAGGTTCCACACCTTTCTTAAGGAGATAATCATTAAGCGTAGCATTGTTGGCAAGGTAAAGGACCATTTTCATAGGATAGAGTTTCAACAACGTGGCTCTCCTCATGCACACTGTCTTTTTTGGATAGAGGATGCACCGTTGCTCGATAAAGCTGACGACCAGACAGTGTGCGACTTTGTTGACAAATATGTCACGTGTGAATTACCAGATAACACAGTGGACCCAGAGCTTCATGAAATAGTTAGCAGTGTTCAGCAACACAGCAAACATCATACTAAGTCTTGTAAAAAGAAAGGCACCACCTGTAGATTTCACTTTCCGCGTCCACCCTCAGAAAAAACGTTTATCTCAAGACGTCAAAGCCTGGCAGATCCACAATTAAAAAAACCTCCACAACAGCTAAAAGATCATGCTCAGTCTGTTTTACATAATCTTTGGACAATTATTAATAATGAGAATTTGGGAGATATTACAACTGACCGTTTATTTGCTGCTGCTGGAATTACTCAAAAAGATCTTGAGGATGCATCTAATATCCTGACAAAAAGAAATACTGTCACACTGAAACGTTCTCCATCTGACTTGTGGATAAACCAGTACAACCCCGATCTGCTACGATGTTGGAACGCGAACATGGACATACAATTCATCACAGATGCATATTCATGTGTAATGTATATCATATCTTACATTTCAAAAGCAGAGAGAGAGATGGGGATAGTATTAGAAAATGCGAGCAAAGAGGCTGCAGCAGGTAATTGTGGTGCACAACAGGCTATGAAAAAGATCGGGGGAGCATACTTTCGTCAACGAGAAGTTAGTGCACAAGAAGCAGTTTATAGAGTTTGTGGATTGCACCTGAAAGAAAGTTCTAGGAAGGTGCAGTTTGTTCCTGTTGGTGAAAATCAAGTTAAAATGAGTCTCCCATTAAATATGATCATGAAGAAAGCGGAACAACTGCAGGACAACGATATTTGGATGCTGTCCCTATATGATAGATATAAGGCAAGACCAGTAGATATTGTGTTTGAGAATGTATGCTATGCATCTTTTTGTTCAGAGTACCGTGTTCTTTCACCATCTCAAATACCTAAACATCCTATAAAGTGCCAGGTCTATAAGTTACAAAATGAATATGGATGCATCCAAAAACGATCTAGGACTGATTCAGCAGTAATTAAATACCCTAGATTTTCACAAGAAAAATACCCTGAATTACATTTTCATGCCAATCTTCAGCTGTTTCTGCCACACAGATTAGAAAGTCAATTAAAACCGATAAAATTTAAATCATACGAAGAAATGTTCATGAATGGTTTTGTAATATTACCACCAGCAAAGCAAGCAGTTAGTGTAAAATCCATTGTTGATACCAACAGGCTATTATTTGAACAAAATGTTGAAGACTTGGATGAGGCAGAGGAGTTGTTACAAGCTGAAGGAACACAAGAAGATGCATGGGCTTTGATTGCGCCTGAGGCAGAAGCAGAGCGATTGGATGGAGAACTTAGCAGAGAAGAGTTGTATGAAAAAGAAATTGAAATTGAAATACCTGAATTAGATACTGCTAGTCGAAAAACTAATAAAGGCCATGATATTGAAATAAGGCAAACATTATTTCCTGGTCCACAAATGAAAACCTTTATTCAACAACTTAATACAGAACAAAGGGGTATATTTTACAGAATACGACAGTGGTGTATAGACAAGGTGAATTCCAAGGATCCTGAACCATTCAGAGTCTTTATAAACGGAGGTGCAGGCACAGGAAAAAGTCATTTGATAAAGTGCATTTATTATGAAATGAACAAAATATTATCACCTCATTCTGCAAATCCAGACGATATAGTTGTCCTTTTAACAGCTCCTACAGCAACAGCAGCTTACAATATTGGTGGTACTACACTTCATCAAGCTTTTTCGCTACCAAAATCTCTACATCTTCCATATATCTACCTTAGAGATGATGCAATTAACAAACTTCGCTCTAAATTGCAGAATTTGAGTATACTGATAATTGACGAAATATCTATGGTTGGTCAACCGGTCCTTTTGTATATTAGTGAGAGATTGCGACAAATAAAACAAAGTAGAAATGCACTATTTGGTAACATTTGTGTTATAGCAGTTGGTGACTTTTATCAGTTGCCACCTGTAAAACAGAAGTCTCTCTACAATTTAAAGCCTGACAGCCAATTTCCGCTTTGGAGTTCTAACTTCTCCATAGTAGAACTAAAACAGATCATGAGACAAAAGGACGATATCATGTTTGCACAGTTACTCAACCGTTTGCGTGTGAAAAAGAAAAGTGACAGTTTACGGTTAGATGACCAAGCCATTTTAAAGTCATGTGAACAACATACAGTCCCACCTGAAACACTGCACATATTTGGAACTAACAAGGAAGTGGCTTTACACAACAACCAGATGATTGAATCAGTTTGTGCAATCACCCAAACTATTAATGCACTGGATTATGATAAACATCCTCAAACAGGTAAACTTAAAGTGAGAGAGGTACCCTATGAAACTTCGTATGATTTTTTACCAGCACATTTGGTTATTGGCCCAAAAGCAAGAGTTATGCTCTTGAGGAATGTAGATTTAGCATGCGGTTTAGTCAATGGAGCAATGGGTACTGTTACTAATGTTTTACCCCCAAAACCAGGATTTTCCTCACCACAAGGTGTCATGGTACTTTTTGACAATAAGAAAATTGGTCACGGTAACAAACAATCTACCTCTGAACATCAGGCTACTATAATTACCATGTTTGAGGAAAATCTTGAAAAAAATGCAGTGAGGTATCAGTTTCCACTTCAATTGTCGTGGGCTTGTACCATTCATAAGGTGCAGGGCATAACTACAGATAAAGCTGTTGTTTCTCTAAAACATATCTTTGCTGCAGGTATGACATACGTGGCTCTTAGTCGTGTTACATCAATGGCTGGGCTCGTCATTAAAGATTTTGACGAAAAACATATATATTGTAATGAACAAATCGGTAAGGCTCTCGAACAAATGCCTCAGTTTTTGACGGTTAAAGACAGAACCATTGAGCAAAATGAGATGGTTGTAGTCCTTCATAATATCCAAGGACTAATTCCACACATTAACGATATCAGAGCTAATTCTGACATTTCAAATGCAAATATCATTTGTTTGACAGAAACATGGTTGGAAAATAAAACTCTCTTCCCATCCTTGGATGGTTATAACTTTTTACACAAAGACAGATATTCTTCTTATCCATCGGAGAAAGCTATATTCCAAGAACTCCAACAAAAAAAGCACGGCGGTGTAGGAATATACGTAGGAAATCAACATCAGTGCTGTCCGCTTACACTTGACTCTATGAATATAGAATGTTTAGTTATATACATCAAGGAGATTAATGCCAATTTAGTCCTTGTTTATAAACCAGAGACATACACTACATCAGTGTTTCTACAAGAATTACACGCAGTGCTTATTTCTATACCCCTCGAGGATGTAAATACGTCGACAATAGTGTTGGGAGACTTCAATCAGGATATTCTTAAGACAAATTCTTCTATTAAAGAGTTCATGGCAATTCAAGGTTTTGCACAAATAGTTTCCAAACCAACAACAGATGGAGACACACTTATTGACCATGTATACCTTAATGGCAATTTAAAGATCTCTGTAGAAGTTATGCAGACATACTACAGTTACCATAACATGGTGTCATTGCGAATTAAACTTCCGACCTTATAGGTCAACAGCTCACTTTTATGGTAGAGGCTTCATCTGGGATTTGATTGAACAGCTGATTTACAAGTCAATAACATGTGACCCTCACCAAATCGAGATTTGAAGTGTAAATAATGTTTTAATTCATTTCTGATGTTTTTACTATGTGTAGCAAGGAAACTACCTACTCGCACAAACCTTATAGATTTATAATAATTTTCATTTCCTTTTTATATATATTTATGTTTTTACGGCTGCTCAAACAAGTGAATACATTGTTACCTTCATCGAGACAAGGTTTGAAATGTTAATAATGCTTTTGGGTTCATTTCCCCATGTCTATACCATTTGCAGGTATGAATCCATCTATTTGTACACACCATTAATGTGAATAATGTTTTAAATTTCCCTTGTTTATATTATACCATGTTTAAGTGGCTGCTTAAACAAATAGATACATAAAGACTTTCCCAAAATCCACTTTTTATATGTAAATAATGTTATTTCCCAATATCTTAACCATGTGCAGGATGGATCTATCTATTTGTACCCACCTTAAATGTAAATAATGTTAAATTTACCTTGTCCATACTACGCCATGTTTTAACGGCTGCTTCAACAAGTGAATACATTTATGACTTGCAGCAAATCGAGGTGTGAAATGTAAATAAAGTTTTTGAAATGATTTCCCAATCTCTTTACCATTGCTTACTTAGGACCTATCTATTTGTACTCACCTTAGATGTAAATAGTATTGTTAATGTTCTTTGCCCAGCTCCTTCAACAAGTAAAAACATTGTTATCTTTACAAAATAGAGGTTTTAAATGTAAATAAAGTTTTGGAGTTCATTTCCAAATTGAATTACTATGATCTGTAATTGGTCTTTGATTGTACTCACCATAGACACGTTACATGTAAATAATTTTGTTGTTAAATTTATTTCTCCATACTATGTGATGTTTAAATGACTGCTGTTACAAGTGAAAACTTTATGATATCCACCAAATAAAGGTTTTGAAATGTGAATAATTGTTTTGAGTTCATACACAATGTTTGAAATGTAAATAATGATTATGTTTTCCTATTATAGTGTCTCAACCACGCTATGTACACAACCAATACATTGATACTCACCTTTCATGTTATTATGTTTTTCATTTTATTTCACATACTAGCCATGTTTTAACATTTACTTTGACAAATTAATTTAGTGTTTCCTTTGCCAAATCAATGTTTGAAATGGAGATAATAATTATGTTCCCTATTCTAGTGTCTCAACTATGCCCTGTACAAAACCAATACATTGGTACTCACCTTTGATGTAAATAATGTTTTTCCTTTCTTTCTTTTTCATATTTTACCATGTTTTAATAACTGCTTTAACAAATGAATTTAATGTTTCCTTTGCCAAATCTATGTTTTAAATGTAGATAATGATTATGTTTACCTTTCTAGTGTCTCAGCTATGCTCTGTACAAAACCAATACATTTGTACTCACCTTTGATGTAAATAATGTTTTTCGTTTCTTTCCTTCATTTTACCATGTTTTAACAACTGCTTTAACAAATGAATTTAGTGTTTCCTTTGCAAAATCAATGTTTTAAATGTAGATAATGATTATGTTTCCCTATTCTAGTGTCTCGACTATGCTCTGTACAAAACCAATACAATGGTACTAGCCCTTGATGTAAATAATGTTTTTCATCCCCACCTATATTTTACCATGTTATAACAACTGCTTTAACAAATGAATTTAGTGTTCCCTTTGCCAAATCAATGTTTTAAATGTAGAGAATGATTATGTTTCCCTATTCTAGTGTCTCGACTATGCTCTGTACAAAACTAATACAATGGTACTCACCTTTGATGTAAATAATGTTTTTCATTTTTTATCCCATATTCTACCATGTTTTAACAACTGCTTTAACAAATGAATTAAGTGTTCCATTTGCCAAATCAATGTTTTAAATGTAAATAATGATAAAGTTTCCCTATTCTAGTGTCTCAATTATGCTCTGTACAAAACCAATACATTGGTACTCAACTTTGATGTAAATAATGTTTTCATTTCTTTTTTTTTCCATTTTTACCTAGTTTTAACAACTGCTTTAACAAATGAATTGTGTGTTCCCTTTGCAAAAACAATGTTTTAAATGTAGATAATGATTATGTTTCCCTTTTCTAGTGTCTCAACTATGTTCTGTATAATACCAATACATTGGTACTCACCTGTGATGTAAATAATGTTTTTCATTTCTTTGTTTCCCCATATTTTCCCATGTTTTAAGAACTGCTTCAACAAATGAATTTAGTGTTTCTTTTGCCACATCAACGTTTGACATGTAAATAATGATTATGTTTTTTCTATCCTAGTGTCTCAACTATGATCTGTACGAAACCAATACATTGGTACTCACCTTTGATGTATATAATGTTTTTCATTTCTCTTTTTTCCATATTTTACCATGTTTTAACAACTGCTTTAACAAGTGTATTTAGTGTTCCCTTTGCCAAATCAATGTTTTAAATGTAGATAATGAGTATGTGTCCCTATTCTAGTGTCTCAACTATGCTCTATACAAAACCAATACATTGGTACTCACCTTTGATGTAAATAATGTTTTTCATTTTTTATCCCATGTTTCACCATGTTTTAACAACTCCTTTAACAAATTAATTTACTGTTCAATTTGCCAAATCAATGTTTTAAATTTAGATAATGATTATGTTTCCCTATTTTAGTTTCTCACTATGCTTTGTACGAAACCAATATATTCGTACTCGCCTTTGGTGTAAATAATGTTTTCATTTCTTTTTTTTTCCATATTTTACCATGTTTTAACAACTGCTATAACAAATGAATTTTGTGTTCCCTTTGCAAAAACAATGTTTTAAATGTAGATAATGATTATGTTTCCCTATTCTAGGGTCTCAACTATGTTCTGTATAATACCAATACATTGGTACTCACCTGTGATGTAAATAATGTTTTTCATTTCTTTTTCCCCCCATATTTTACCGTGTTTTAAGAACTGCTTTAACAAATGAATTTAGTGTTTCTTTTGCCACATCAACGTTTGACATGTAAATAATGATTATTTTTTTTTCTATCCTAGTGTCTCAACTATGATCTGTACGAAACCAATACATTGGTACTCACCTTTGATGTAAATAATGTTTTCATTTCTCTTTTTTCCATATTTTACCATGTTTTAACAACTGCTTTAACAAATGAATTTAGTGTTTCCTTTGCCAAATCAATGTTTTGAATGTAGATAATGAGTATGTGTCCCTATTCTAGTGTCTCAACTATGCTCTATACAAAACCAATTCATTGGTACTCACCTTTGATGTAAATAATGTTTTTCATTTTTTATCCCATATTTCACCATGTTTAAACAACTGCTTTAACAAATTAATTTACTGTTCAATTTGCCAAATCAATGTTTTAAATGCAGATAATGATTATGTTTCCCTATTTTAGTTTTTCAACTATGCTTTGTACGAAACCAATATATTCGTACTCGCCTTTGATGTACATGATGTTTTTCATTTCTTTTTTCGCATATTTTCCCATGTGTTAACGACTGCTCTAACAAGGGAAAATATTGTTCCTTTTACAAAATCAAAATTTGAAATGTAAATGATAATTTAGTTTTTTCTATGCTAGTGTTTTAACCATGTTCTGTACAAAACTAATACATTTGCACTCACCTTTGATGTAAATAATCTTTTTCATCTCTTTTGTCCATATTTACCTTGTTTAAGGATGTTCGCTACTCTGTTAAAAAATAACAAATTTTTAAAAGATTGTTATGAATTGATATTATCAAAGTAAAGAAACTAAAAAAGTAGAAAAAAATGGAGGGTCTGTGTGCTCGTTTCTGAGATATAAGCCATTGAAAATTTGGCGGGAAATAATTCTCTCTAGATTTTTCTTACATTTAACATTGGCAACTATTTGTTTAAAAAACAATGAAAAAATAACAAGAATTTTATAAAATTTTGAAATATGGCTTTTTAACCTATATGTAATAAAATTATGAAAAGAAAAGTAGGGGTTTGTGGGCAAATTTTTTTAATTACAATACATGGATAAAACCAGAGGATTCCGAAAATCTGGCAAAAAATCAAAAAAAGAGAGGAGCAAACATCCTTAAGGCTGTTAAAACAGGCGAAGGCAGTGTTTTATTTACCTAATCAATGTCATAAATGTAAATAATGATTATGTTTCCTTTCCTAATGTTTTACTCATGTTTTGTACAAAACCGATATATTTGTACCCACCTTTGATGTAAATAATGTTTTTCATTTTTCTACATATTTTGCAATGTTTTAACAACTCATTTGCCGAATGAATTTAGTTTTCCCTTTACCAAATCAACGTTTGAAATGTAAATAATGATGTCGTTTCCTTTTCCTAGTGCCTTTGTCATTTTTTGTACAAAACCGATATATAAGTACTCACCTTTGATGTAAATAACCTTTCTCATTTCTTCTGTCTATATATTTTAGTATGTTTTAAGTGAAAATAGTGTTTTTTGTACCCAATCAACGTTTGAAATGTAAATAATGCAAGAATATAAGATGAAACCTTCTACAACTTATTGGATATGTAACATCGCATGTCCAAAAGTTGCACGTGTCTTTTGGATTTAGAAATGTTACCCTTTATCATGGAAATAGCAAAAATTTCAAAATATTCAAAATGCTCCAAAATTGATGAAACTTTGCCAGAATGTTAATAGATGCGCTCTTTGACTTAGTAATTTTAAAAATGACTGCCGCTCACCTGGCAATAGGGAAAGGGTGCCATCCGCTATTGCTTGCAATGGCAAATCTAGTTATTATTATTATTATTATTATTCTTCCACCTAGTTTTGTCCGGCAGTTTTCTCAGAGCCAAAGGAACCAATCTGAATGATGGTGCACTATGACAAGGAACCCTGACTTTCCAGTTGCAGTGCAACTTTGGAACTAAAAAATGGCTGCCATCACCATGGAAACCGAAAAATAATGGAAAATTCCAGTTTTTGGTTTTGATGAATTATTTGGAAATGCTTTAACTTAGAATCATTATATTTTGATACAATGTAGGTGCCGGGCATATACTGGTTTTGGATGATTTTGGCAATCATTGGAACTGCTATGTTGCCATGGATACTACACCAAAAATTTCAAAAATATGGAAATGCTCCAAATTTTATAAAACTTCACAGTAATGATGAGCAACATTGGTAGATGTGGAATTTGGTGTTGCAATTTCGAAAATGTCTGCCGTTACCATGGAAACAATGCAAAACAGGTCAAGATGGTCTAAAAACCTTCAAGTGGCATTTACTTTCTTAAAATGGTAGGTCAAATTGATTGAAACTTTGATGGTATGGTCCCTCCCATGTACCAATGTGGTATATGCCATTCAATTTTGGGAATGGTCTCTGTTGCCACAGGAACCATCCCAAATGTCAAAAATTTCAAAAATTTCAAAATGCTCCAAAATTGATGAAACTTAATAGGATTGTACACTGACAAGTCTGAATGAGACTTTTGAAGTTGGAATTTCCAAAATGGCCACCGTTGCCATGGAAACTGCAGAAATGTCAAATATTTTCAAAATGCTCCAAACTTTATGAAACTTAATATTATTGTTAACTTGCATGTACAGATGAGACTTTTGACTTTGGAATTTTCAAAATGGCTGCCGTTGCCATGGAAACAGCAAAAATGTGAAATTTTCTAAAATGCTGTCAATGTACTGAAAATTTACAGAATGATGTACTGCAATGCATATATGTGCATTCACTGTTAAACAATTTTGAAAAGGCTGCCGCTTAGTGGCCATTGGGGGAAGGGTGACATCCGCTATTGCTTGCAATGGCAATTCTAGTTATTATTATTTTTCTTCCACCTAATTTTGTCCGGCCGCTTTCTCAGAGCCAAAGGAACCAATCTGAATGATGGTGCACTATAACAAGGAACCCTGACTTTCCTGTTGCTTTTCAATATTGGCATTAAAAAAATGGCTGCCATCACCATGGAAACTGAAAAATGGTGAAAAAATTTAATTTTGGAGTTAGGTGAATTGTTTGAGAATGCTTAACCTTAAAATCTTTAGATTTTATTACAATGTAGGTGCCCACTATATACTGCTTTGGGATGATTTTGGCAATCATTGGAACTGCTATGTTGCCATGGATACTACACCAAAAATTTCAAAAAAATGAAAATGCTCCAAATTTTTTGAAATTCTAGCATAACGATGAGCAACTTTGGTAGATGTGGAATTTGGCGTTGGAATTTCCAAAATGTCTGCCGTTTCCATGGAAACAATGCAAAAAGGTCAAAATGCTCCAAAAACTTCAGGGTTTGGTGAATAACTTTGGTATGCTTCAACTTAAAATCATCAAATTTTTATACAATATAGTTGTCCACTATATACAGGTTTTGAATGATTATGACAATCATTGGAACTACTCTGTTACCATGGATACAAGATCAAATATTTCAAAAATTTCAAAATGCTCCAAAATTGATGAAACTTAATATTATTGTTGACTGCCAAGTCTAGATGAGACTTTTGACTTTGGAATTTCCAAAATGGCCACCGTTGCCATGGAAACTGCAAAAAACGCAAAAATTTTCAAAATGCTTTGAACTTAATAAAACTTGATATTATTGTTAACTGACAAGTAATGATGAGGCTTTTGACTTGAAATTTTCAAAATGGCTGCCGTTGCCATGGAAACGGCAGAAAAGTGAAATTTTTAAAAGGCTGTGAGTGTACTGAAAATTTACAGAAAGATGTATTGCCATGCATATATGTGCATTCACTGTTAAACGATTCTGAAATGGCTGCAACTTAGTGGCAATGGGGGGAAGGGTGACATCCGCTATTGCTTGCAATGGCAATTCTAGTTATGGCACCCTCAACGGAGTTGGGGTGTCGTATTGTTATTCTACGTTTCTTTTTTTTCTTATTATGGCACCCTCAACGGAGTTGGGGTGACATATTGTTATTCTACGTTTCTTTTTTTTCTTATTATGGCACCCTCAACGGAGTTGGGGTGACGTATTGTTATTGTACGTTTCTTTTTTTTTTTATTATGGCACCCTCAACGGAGTTGGGGTGACATATTGTTATTCTACGTTTCTTTTTTTTCTTATTTTTCTTCCACACATTTTGTCCGCGCGAGTTCTTGGAATCCAATGGACCAATGTTGATGGAACTCTACTATAATGAGGACCCCCATGTGAAGTTGTGCACCTTGCTATGGAATGGTAAAAAATGGCCGCCGTTTCCATGGAAACAGCACAAATGCCAAAAAAATCAAAGTGTTCCAAACTGGAAGAAACTCCACAGGAATGTTAACTGGCATGTGCTGATTTCCAGTTTGACTTTGGAATTTTCAATATGGCTGCCGTTACCATGGAAACAGCTAAAATATCAAAAATTTTAACTCTTTCGTTATAAGATCCAACTGGATGAAACTTTATGAAAATGTTCTCCAGTATGCCAAGATGTCAAGACAATATTTGGATAGTTCAAAATGGCCGCCGTTGTCATGGAAACTGGAGCCAAGTTTTGCATTGACCCTATGGAAAAATGCATAAAATCAGCATTTTATCAGAGAGTAGTGCACCAAAGTAAATGAAACTGTATTGATATATAACATGACATGTGGCAATGAGATGTCTGCTTTTAGAATTTTGGAATTATCTACTGTAACCATGGTTGCAGCACAAATGTTCAAAATTTCCAAAAAAAATTAAGTGCTGCAAACTGGATGAAACTTTACAGGAATAGTGACTGACATGTGCGGAGTTGCATTTTGAAGATGGAATTTCCAAAATGGCCGCCGTAACCATGGAAACAGCAAAATTGTCAAAAATTTCAAAATGCTCCAAACTTAATGAAATTTTGCAAAAATGATAACTTGCAGGTGTAGATGCACTCTTCGACTTTGGAATTTCCAAAATGGCTGCCGCTCACCTGGCAATGGGGGGACGAGGGTGCCATCCGTTATTGCTAGCAATTACAAATCTAGTTTTTATTATTTTTCTTCCACCTAATTTTGTCCAGGAGATTTCTGGAAATCCAATGGACCAAAGTTAATGGAACTCTATTATATAAAGGACCCTTAGGTGAAGAGTTGCAGGCACCATGGAATGGTTCAAGATGGCTGTCGTTACCATGGAAACGAAACAAATGTGAAAAAATCCTGTTTTTTGTTTTGGTGAACTGCTTTGATATGCTTAAACTCAGAAACATTATATTTTGATACAATGTAGGTGCCGGCCATATACAGATGTTGGATGATTTTGGCACTCATTGGAACTACTATGTTGCCATGGAAACTACACCAAAAATTTCAAAAATATCAAAATGCTCAAAACTTCAGGAAACTTCACAGTAACGATGAGCAATATTGGAAGATGTGGAATTTGGCGTTGGAATTTCCAAAATATCAGTTGTTACCATGGAAACATGCAAAAAGGTCAAAACTTTGATTTTTCACAGAACATTCCAGAACATCAATGTTAAATTTATTCTAGAGACATTAAATGGTATATGATTATGGAGGGCAAAAATTGCAGCGGTGGTTTGACTTTGGAAAATTCAAAATGGCCGCCGTAACCATGGGAACAGCAAAATTATGAAAAACTTCAAAATGCTTTAAAGTTAATGAAACTTATAACAAATGTTGCCTAGCTTATGTAGACCTAACTTTTGAGTTTCAAATTTTCAAAATGGCCGCCGTTGCCATGGAAACAGCAAACATTTTCCAAATGGCTGCCGCTGGCCTGGCAATAGGGAAAGGGTGCCATCCGCTATTGCTTGCAATGGCAAATCTAGTTATTATTATTATTTTTTTTCTTGCAACAAATTTTGTCCAGGTGATTTCGGGAAATCCAATGGACCAATGTTGATGGAACTCTACTATAGTAAGGACCCCCAGGTGCACAGTTGCAGGAAGCATGGAATGGTTCAAGATGGCTACCGTTTCCATGGAAACAGAACAAATGTGAAAAAAATCCAGTTTTTTGTTTTGGTGAACTGTTTGGATATGCTTTATCTCAGAATCATTATATTTTAATACAATGTAGGTGCCCACTATATACAGGTGTTGGATGATTTTGGTGATCATTGGAACTACTATGTTGCCATGGAAACTACACCAAAAATTTCAAAATTCTCAAAATGCTCCAAACTTCAGGAAACTTCACAGTAACGATGAGCAACATTGGAAGATGTGGAATTTGGCGTTGGAATTTCCAAAATATCTGTTGTTACCTTGGAAACAATGCTAAAAGGTCAAAACTTTGAATTTTCAAAGAACATTCCAGAACATCAATGTTAAACTTATTCTAGAGACATTAAATGGTATATGATTATGGAGGGAACAAATTGCAGCTGGGGTTTGACTTTGGCATTTTCAAAATGGCCGCCGTTACCATGGAAACAGCAAAATTATCCAAAATTTCAAAATGCTTCAAACTTAATGAAACTTTGCAAAAATGTCACTAGACATCTGTAGATGCACTATTTGACTTTGGAATTTTCAAAATAGCTGCCGCTCACCTGGCAATAGGGGAAGGGTGCCATCCGTTATTGCTAGCAATTACAAATCTAGTTATGGCACCCTCAACGGAGTTGGGGTGACGTATTGTTATTCTACGTTTCTTTTTTTTCTTATTATTATTTTTCTTGCAACAAATTTTGTCCAGGTGATTTCTCGAAATCCAATGGACCAATGTTGATGGAACTCTTCTATAGTAAGGACCCCCATGTGCAGAGTTGCAGTAAGGATGGAATGGTTCAAGATGGCTACCGTTTCCATGGAAACAGAACAAATGTGAAAAAATCCTGTTTTTTGTTTTGGTGAACTGTTTTGATATGCTTTAACTCAGAAACATATTTTAATACAATGTAGGTGCCCACTATATACAGGTGTTGGATGATTTTGACACTCATTGGAACTACTATGTTGCCATGGAAACTATACCAAAAATTTCAAAAATATCAAAATGCTCCAAACTTAATGAAACTTCACAGTAACGATGAGCAACATTGGAAGATGTGGAATTTGGCGTTGGAATTTTCAAAATATCTGTTGTTACCTTGGAAACAATGCAAAAAGGTCAAAACTTTGAATTTTCACAGAACATTCCAGAACGTCAATGTTAAATTTATTCTAGAGACATTAAATGGTATATGATTATGGAGGGAAAAAATTGCAGCGGGGGTTTGACTTTGGAATATTAAAAATGGCCGCCGTTACCATGGAAACAGCAAAAATATGAAAAACTTCAAAATGCTTTAAATTTAATGAAACTTATAACAAATGTTGCCTAGCTTATGAAGACTTGACTTTTGAGTTTGGAATTTTCAAAATGGCCGCCGTTACCATGGAAACAGCAAAAATATCCAAAATTTCAAAATGCTTCAAACTTAATGAAACTTTGCAAAAATGTTACTAGACATCTGTAGATGCACTATTTGACTTTGGAATTTTCAAACTGGCTGCGGCTCACCTGGCAATGGGGGAAGGGTGCCATCCGTTATTGCTAGCAATTACAAATCTAGTTATTATTATTATGGCACCCTCAACGGAGTTGGGGTGACATATTGTTATTGTACGTTTCTTTTTTTTCTTATTTTTATTCTTCCACACATTTTGTCCACGCTATTTCTCGGAATTGGTCTGACCAATGTTGATGGAGCTATACCATAATATGAACCGCCATGTGAAGTTGTGCAAGAGACATTGGAATGGTAAAAAATGGCCGCCGTTACCATGGAAACTACAAAAATGTAAAAAAAAATCACAATTCTAAATCTTTCGTTATAAGAGCCAACCTAATGAAACTGTATGTAAATGTTGGCAGTGGTGCCCTGAGGTACCAACAGTACTTAGCTTCTGCAAAATCTCTACCATTGCCATGGAAACTGGAGAAAAGTTTAACATTGAACCTATGGGAAAAAACATCAAACCAGTCTTTTCTTAAGGAATATAAGATCAAATTCAAAGAAACTTTATGAATATATAACATGGCATAAGTCGATGTTGAAACTGTAGTTGGAATTTTCGAAATGGACACCGTTACCATGGAAACTGCAAAAATGTAAAAAAATCTCAAAATGCGCCAAACGTAATGAAACTCATTATAAATGATCAATGTCAAGTGAAGATAACACATTGGACTTCGGAATTTCCAAAATGGCCGCCGTTGCCATGGGAACTACAAAAATTTCAAAAATTTCAAAATGCTCCAAAATTAAGGAAACTTTACAACAATGTTAACAGACATCTATAGATGCGGTCTTCGACTTTGAAATTTTCAAAATGGCTGCCGCTCACCTGGCAATAGGGGAAGGGTGCCATCCGCTATTGCTTGCAATGGCAAATCTAGTTTTTATTATTTTTCTTCCACACATTTTGTCCAGGTGATTTCTCGAAATCTAATGGACCAATGTTGATGGAACTCTACTATAGTGAGGACACCCATGTTGGGTTGTGCATGAAGCATGGAATGGTTCAAGATGGCTGCCGTTACCATGGAATCGAAACAAATGTGAAAAAATCCAGTTTTTTGTTTTGGTGAACTATTTGGATACTATTTAACTCAGAATCATTATATTTTAATACAATGTAGGTGCCCACTATATACAGGTGTTGGATGATTTTGGCACTCATTGGAACTACTATGTTGCCATGGAAACTACTCCAAAAAATTCAAAAATCTCAAAATGTTCCAAACTTAATGAAACTTCATAGTAACGATGAGCAACATTGGAAGATGTAGAATTTGGCGTTGGAATTTCCAAAATCGCTGTTGTTACCATGGAAACAATGCAAAAAGGTCAAAACTTTGAATTTTCACAGAACATTCTAGAACATCAATGTTTAATTTATTCTAGAGACATTAAATGGTATATGATTATGGAGGGAAAAAATTGCAGCGGGGGTTTGACTTTGGAATATTCAAAATGGCCGCCGTTACCATGGAAACAGCAAAAATACGAAAACTTCAAAATGCTTCAAATTTAAGGAAACTTATAACAAGTGTTGCTCAGCTAATGTAGACTTGACTTTTGAGTTTGGAATTTCCAAAATGGCCGCCGTTACCATGGCTACCGCTCACCTGGCAATAGGGGAAGGGTGCCATCCGCTATTGCTTGCAATCGCAAATCTAGTTATGGCACCCTCAACGGAGTTGGGGTGACGTATTGTTATTCTACGTTTCTTTTTTTTCTTATTTTTATTATTCTTCCACACATTTTGTCCATCGTGTTTCTAAGAATTGAGTGATCCAATAATGTTGGAACTATAACATAATGAGGACCCCCATGTGAAGTTGTGCATCTGACTCTGGAATTTTTTTAAATGGCCGCCGTTTCCATGGAAACTGCAAAAAAGTGAAAAAATTTCAAAATTCTTAATCTTTCATTACAAGACCTAGCTGGATGAAACTTTACGGAAATGTTCCTTGGTATGCCTAGCTGTCAAGACAATATTTAGAAATTACAAAATGGCCGCCATTGTCATGGAAACAGGGCAAATGTTTAACATTGAGCCTATGGACAAATACATAAAAGCTGCATTTTCTTTAAGAATAATGCATAGAGATCAATGAAACTGTATTGATATATAACATGACATATGGCAATGAGATGCCTGCTTTTAGAATTTTGGAATTATCTACTGTAACCATGGAAACAGTAGAAATATAAAAAATTTCAAAAAATTCAAAATGCTGCAAACTAGATGAAACTTTACAGAAATGATAACTGGCATGGGCAGAATTGCATTTTGGAGTTAGAAATTTTAAAAATGGCCGCCGTAACCATTGAAATGACTAAAATGTCAAAAATTTCAAAATGCTCCAAACTTAATAAAACTTTACAAAAATCATAATTTCCATGTGTAGATACGCTCTTTGACTTTGGAAATTTCAAAATGGCTGCCTTTTTCCTGGCAATGGGGGGACGAGGGTGCCATCCGTTATTGCTAGCAATTACAAATCTAGTTATTATTATTTTTCTTCCACCTAATTTTGTCCGGCAGTTTTCTCAGAGCCAAAGGAACCAATCTGAATGATGGTGCACTATAACAAGGAACCCTGACTTTCCAGTTGCAGAGCAACTTTGGAACTAAAAAATGGCTGCCATCACCATGGAAACGGGAAAATGGTGAAAAAAAATTATTTTAGAGTTCGGCCAATTATTTGAGAATGGTTATGCTTAATATCTTTAGATTTTGATACAATGTAGGTGCCCACTATACACTGGTTTTGGGATGATTTTGGCAATCATTGGAACTGCTATGTTGCCATGGATACTACACCAAAAATTTCCAAAATATGGAAATGCTCCAAATTTTATAAAACTTCACAGTAACGATGAGCAACATTGGTTTATGTGAAATTTGGCGTTGGAATTTCGAAAATGTCTGCCGTTACCATGGAAACAATGCAAAACAGGTCAAAATGCTCCAAAAACTTCAGGGTTTGGTGAATAATTTTGGTATGCCTTAATTATGAATCATCTAATTTTCATACAATATAGTTTTCAACTATATGCAGGTTTTGAATGATTTTGACAATCATTGGAACTACAATGTTACCATGGATACAGCAGCAAAAATTTCAAAAAATTCAAAATGCTTTAAACTTAATGAAACTTCACAATAATGTTGACTGTCATGTGTTGAAGCAGAATTTGAAGTTGGAATTTCCAAAATGGCTGCCGTTGCCATGGAAACATAAAAAATTTCAAAATTTTCAAAATGCTTCAAATGTTCTGAAAATTTGTAGAAAGATGAATTACCATGCCTGTATATGCATTCACTGTTAAAACTTTTTAAAATGGCTGCCGCTTAGTGGCAATGGGGGGAAGGGTGACATCCGCTATTGCTTGCAATGGCAATTCTAGTTATTATTATTCTTCCACCTTTTTTTGTCCGACAGGTTTTTTGGAGTGAAATGGAACCAATCTTAATGATAATTTACTATAAGGAGGAACACAAAATTTCGGGTTGCAGTAGGGTCTAAGACCATAAAAAATGGCTGCCGTTTCCATGGAAACGGAACAATTGTGAAAAATTCCAGTTTTTGGTTTTGTGAATAATTTAGAGATGCTTAAACTCAGAATCATCATATTTTATCACAATGTAGGTGCCAGCCATATATTGGTTTTGGATGATATTGGCAATCATTGGAACCACTATGTTGCCATGGAAACTACCCAAAAAATTTCAAAAATTTCAAAATGCTCCAAATTTTTTGAAACTTCATAGTAACGATGAGCAACTTTGGTACATGCGTAATTTGGTGTTGGAATTTCCAAAATGTCTGCCGTTACCATGGAAACAGTGCATAAGTGTCAAAATGCTCTAAAAACCTCAGGCTTTGGTGAATAATTTTGGTATGCTTGAACTTGAAATCATCAAATTTTTACACAATATAGTTGTCCACTATATACAGCTTTTGAATGATTTTGACAATCATTGGAACTCTTCCGTTACCATGGATACAGGACCAAATATTTCAAAAATTTCAAAATGCTCCTAAATTGATCAAACTTAATATGATTGTTGACTGGCAAGTCTGGATGAGACTTTTGACTTTGGAATTTCCAAAATGGCCACCGTTGCCATGGAAACTGCAAAAAAGTCAAAAATTCTCTAAATGCTTTGAACTTAATGAAACTTGATATTATTGTTAACTGGCAAGTAAAGATGAGACTTTTGACTTTGAAATTTTCAAAATGGCTGCCGTTGCCATGGAAACAGCAGAATTGTGAAATTTTTTAGAATGCTCTCAATGTACTGAAAATTTACAGAAAGATGTATTGCCATGCATATATGTGCATTCACTGTTAAACAATTTTGAAATGGCTGCCGCTTAGTGGCAATTGGGGGAAGGGTGACATCCGCTATTGCTTGCAATGGCAATTCTAGTGTTTCTTTGTTATTATGTCACCCGATCGACAATGTCGGGTGACATATTGCTTTTCCTCTGTTTCTTTTTCTGTATTATTATTATTATTATTATTTTTCTTCCACCTAATTTTGTCCGCCCGCTTTCTCAGAGCTAAAGGAACCAATCTGAGTGATAGTGCACTATAACAAGGAACCCTGAATTTCCTTTAGACTTTTTGACTTTGGAACTAAAAAATGGCTGCCATCACCATGGAAACAGAAAAATGGTGAAAAAATATTATTTTAGAGTTTGGCCAATTATTTGAGAATGGTTATGCTTAAAATCTTTAGATTTTGATACAATGTAGGTGCCCACTATACACTGGTTTTGGGATGATTTTGGCAATCATTGGAAGTGCAATGTTGCCATGGATACTACACCAAAAATTTCCAAAATATGGAAATGCTCCAAATTTAATGAAACTTCACAGTAACGATGAGCAACTTTGGTAGATGTGGAATTTGGCGTTGGAATTTCCAAAATGTCTGCCGTTTCTATGGAAACAATGCAAAAATGGTCAGAATGGTCCAAAAACACCTAAAAGTGGCATTTACTTTCTTAAAAGGGTAGGTCAAATCCATTGAAACTCTGATGGTATGTTCCCTCCCATGTACCAATGTGGTATCTGCCATTAGAAATTTGGAATGGTCTATGTAACCATAGAAACCAGCCAAAATGTCAAAAATTTCAAAAATTTCAAAATGCTCCAAAATTGATGAAACTTACTATATTTGTTGACTGTCAAGTCTACATGAGACTTTTGAACTTGGAATTTCCAAAATGGCCACCGTTGCCATGGAAACTGCGGAAATGTTAAATATTTTCAAAATGCTCCAAACTTAATGAAACTTAATATTATTGTTAACTGGCATGTATAGATGAGACTTTTGACTTTGGAATTTTCAAAATGGCTGCCGTTGCCATGGAAACAGAAGAAATGTGAAACTTTTGACAATGCTCAAAATGTACTGAAAATTTACAGAAAGATAAATTGCAATGCGTTAATCAGCATTTACTGTTAAATTGTATTCAAATGGCTGCCACTTAGTGGCAATGGGGGGAAGGGTGACATCCGCTATTGCTTGCAATGGCAAATCTAGTTATGGCACCCTCAACGGAGTTGGGGTGACGTATTGTTATTCTACGTTTCTTTTTTTTCTTATTATTTTTCTTGCAACAAATTTTGTCCGCGCGAGTTCTTGGAATCCAATCGACCAATGTTGATAGAACTCTACTATAATGAAGACCCCCATGTGAAGTTGTGCACCTTGCTATGGAATGGTAAAAAATGGCCGCCGTTTCCATGGAAACTGCACAATTGTGAAAAAATCTAGATTTTGGTTTTGGTGAATTATTACGTTATGCTTAAACTTAGAATCATTATATTTTAATACAATGTAGGTGCCCACTATATACTGGTTTTGGTATGATTTTGGCAATCATTGGAACTACTATGTTGTCATGGAAACTACACCAAAAATTTCAAAAATATCAAAATGCTCAAAACTGAATGAAACTTCACAGTAACGATGAGCAACATTGGAAGATGTGGAATTTGGCGTTGGAATTTCTAAAATATCTGTTGTTACCATGGAAACAATGCAAAAAGGTCACAAATTTGAATTTTCACAGAACATTCCAGAACATCAATGTTAAATTTATTCTAGAGACATGAAACTTTATGAAAATGTTCTCCAGTATGCCAAGATGTCAAGACAATATATGGATAGTTCAAAATGGCCGCCGTTGTCATGGAAACTGGGGCCAAGTTTTGCATTGACCCTATGGAAAAATGCATAAAATCAGCATTTTCTCAGAGAGTAGTGCACCAAAGTCAATGAAACTGTATTGATATATAACATGACATGTGGCAATGAGATGTACGCTTTTAGAATTTTGGAATTATCTACTGTAACCATGGTTGCAGCACAAATGTTCAAAATTTCCAAAAAAAATAAAGTGCTGCAAACTGGATGAAACTTTACAGGAATAGTGACTGACATGTGGGGAGTTGCATTTTGAAGTTGGAATTTCCAAAATGGCCGCCGTAACCATGGAAACAGCAAAATTGTCCAAAATTTTTAAATGCTCCAAACTTAATGAAATTTTACAAAAATGATGACATGCATTTGTAGATGCACTCTTTGACTTTGGAATTTTAAAAATGGCTTCCGCTCGCCTGGCAATGGGGGGACGAGGGTGCCATCCGTTATTGCTAGCAATTACAAATCTAGTTGTTTTTATTTTTATTATTATTTTTCTTCCACACATTTTTGTCCAGTCTGGAACTCTAATGTGAATGGACCCAACAAGATGGTACTATACCATTATGTTAACCACCAGATGAAGATTTGCTTTTTGGGGTTGGCACTTTCAAGATGGCTGCCGTTACCATGGAAACGGAACAAATGTGAAAAAATCCAGTTTTTTGTTTTGGTGAACTATTTGGATACTATTTAACTCAGAATCATTATATTTTAATACAATGTAGGTGCCCACTATATACAGGTGTTGGATGATTTTTGGCACTCATTGGAACTACTATGTTGCCATGGAAACTACTCCGAAAAATTCAAAAATCTCAAAATGTTCCAAACTTAATGAAACTTCACAGCAACGATGAGCAACATTGGAAGATGTGGAATTTGGCGTTGAAATTTCCAAAATCGCTGTTGTTACCATGGAAACAGTGCAAAAATGTCAAAACTTTGAATTTTCACAGAACATTCTAGAACATCAATGTTTAATTTATTCTAGAGACATTAAATGGTATATGATTGTGGAGGGAAAAAATTGCAGCGGGGGTTTGACTTTGGAATATTCAAAATGGCCGCCGTTACCATGGAAACAGCAAATATACGAAAAACTTCAAAATGCTTCAAATTTATTGAAATTTAAAACAAATGTTGCTCAGCTAATGTAGACTTGATTTTTGAGTTTGGAATTTCAAAATGGCCGCCGTAACCATGGCTACCGCTCACCTGGCAATAGGGGAAGGGTGCCATCCGCTATTGCTTGCAATGGCAAATCTAGTTATCATTGATATTATGTTGATAGTCCTAAACATAAAGCTTTATTACAACTGTCACATAAACTAAACATTTACCAAGAACACTAAACATTGATCAATGAACAATGAAAATAAGGTCAAGGTCAGATGAACCATGCCAGGCAGACATGTACAGCTAACAATTCATCTAATTCCATACAACAAATAAAGTTGACCTATTGCTTATGGTTTAAGAAATAGAGACCAAAACACATAAACTTAACGCTTAGCACTGAACAGTGAAAATGAGGTCAAGGTCAAATAAAAACTGCAACTGACAATATAAATCATAGAATATTTCCATATAACAAATATAGATGATCTATAGCATATAGTATCAGACAGAGACCAAAACTCAAAAAACTTATCTTTGACCACTGAACCATGAAAATGAGGTCAATGTCAGATGACAACTGCCAGCTAGACATGAACACCTTACAATCATTCCATACACCAAAAATAGTAGACCTATCGCATACAGTATAAGAAAAACAGACCAAAACACAAAAACTAAACTATAACTACTGAACCATGAAAATGAGGTCAAGGTCAGATGACACCTGCCAGTTCGACATGTACACCTTACAGTCCTTCCATACACCAAATATACTAGACCGTTTGCTTATAGTATCTGAGATATGGACTTGACCACCAAAACTTAACCTTGTTGTTCACTGATCCATGAAATGAGGTCGAGGTCAAGTGAAAACTGTCTGACGGGAATGGGGACCTTGCAAGGTACGCACATACCAAATATAGTTATCCTATTACTTATAATAAGAGAGAATTTAAAATAACAAAAATCCTAACTTTTATTTCAAGTAGTCACTGAACCATAAAATTGAGGTCAAGGATATTGGACATGTGACTGACGGAAACTTCGTAACATGAGGAATCCATATACAAAGCATCCAGGTCTTCCACCTTCTAAAATATAAAGCTTTTAAGAAGTTAGCTAACACTATCCCTTTGTCGAGCTTTCTGCGACAAAAGTCGCAGGCTCGACAAACTAGAGGCTCTTAAGAGCCTGTGTCGCTAACCTGTTACTGTATTTACTGATGTCGGCCATCTTGGTTGGTAGGTGGGGTCATTAGACACTTTTTCAAAACAGATACACTAGTAATGATTGTAGTTTTAGAAAAGAGATTTTTGTACAAGTTACAATAAAAATGACGAAAAGTTGTTCAATATTGACTATAAAGGACAATAACTCCTTAAGGGGTTCTCTGACAATGTTGGTCATGTTGACTTATTTGTAGATTTTACTTTGCTGAACATTATTGCTGTTTACAGTTTATCTCTATCTATAATAGTATTCAAGATAATAACCGTAAACTGCAAATTTATTAAAATTACCAAATTTAGGGCGGCAAACCAACAGCAGGTTGTAGAATTCATCTGAAAATTTTTGAGGGGATAGATCTTATTCTGATTGCCCTAAATGTCTGAAGTAGTTTTAAAGATATAAAGCAAAAACTGCATTTTACCGCTATGTTCTAATTTTAGCCATGTCGGCCATTTTGTTTGGAAGTTCGGGTCATCGGACACATTTTTTAAACTATATACCACAATTATGATTGTGGCCAAGTTAGTTTAAATTTGGCCCAGTAGTTTCAGAGAAGGAGATTTTTGTACAAGTTACAAAAAATGATAAAAAAGTTGTTAAAATTTACTATAAAGGGCAATAACTCCTTAAGGGGTTGACTGGCACAGCTTTATACGACCGCAGAGGTTGAACCCTGAACGGTTGGGGCAAGTATGGACACAACATTCAAGCTGGATTCAGCTCTAAATTTGGATTGTGATTAAATAGCTGACACAGCATAGGTTTCTGACACAGAATGAATGTGGTCTAATGAACTTAAAATTTTTTTTTTTGCCTTTGAGCAATTCACTATGCTGTTGAATATTAATCCTCTCAAAAAAATGTTTGAAGAAAAATTCTTTTTATTTATGAAATCTGTAATGAGAAAAATATACCCCCCCCCCCTTTTTTTTCACATTCCCCTTTCCCTTTTTCCAAAACTAATCTCAATTTAAATTTATAATGGAGTTTGCAACAATAACTACTCATTTAAATACATCATAAAATATTAAAATGTAAAATAAAGTGCTTGTTATCACTGAATGATAAAGATTGTTTTAATTTATCAGTTGGTAGTAAAAGTTAATATACATTGTATAAAACAATGATTTAAGTTGATTCAACTACTATTCTGGACAAAGAAAGATAACTCCAATTAAAAATTTCTTGCTATTGCACAATATTGTGCAATTAGATATTTCTTGCTATTGCGCAATACTGTGCAATTGAAAATTTCTTGCTATTGCACAATACTTAATATAATAATTTTGGATCCTGATTTGAACCAACTTGAAAACTGGGCCAATAATAAAAAATCTAAGTACATTTTAAGATTCAGCATACCAAAGAACCCCAAGGATTCAATTTTTGTAAACAGTTTAATTTTGGACCCTTTGGACCTTAATGTAGACCAATTTGAAAATGGGACCAAAATTTAAGAATCTACATACACAGTTAGATTTGGCATATCAAAGAACCCCAATTATTCAATTTTTGATGAAATCAAAGTTTAATTTTGGACCTGCTTTGGACCAACTTGAAAACTGGGCCAATAATCAAAAATCTAAGTACATTTTTAGATTCAGCATATCAAAGAACCCCAAGGATTCATTTTTTGTTAAAATCAAACTAAGTTTAATTTTGGACCCTTTAGACCTTAATGTAGACCAATTTGAAAATGGGACCAAAAATTAAGAATCTACATACACAGTTAGATTCGGCATATCAAAGAATCCCAATTATTCAATTTTTGATGAAATCAAACAAAGTTCAATTTTGGACCCTTTGAGCCCCTTATTCCTAAACTGTTAGGACCAAAACTCCCAAAATCAAACCCAACCTTCCTTTTATGGTCATAAACCTTGTGTTTAAATTTCATAGATTTCTATTTACTTATACTAAAGTTATGGTGCGAAAACCAAGAATAAGCTTATTTGGGCCCCCCCCCCCCCCCCAATTCCTAAACTGTTGGGACCTCAACTCCCAAAAGCAATCCCAACCTTCCTTTTGTGGTCATAAATCTGGTGTTTAAATTTCATTGATTTCTACTTACTTATACTAGATCATACTAAAGTTATTGTGGGAAAACCAAGAATAATGCTTATTTGGGCCCCTAATTCCTAAACTGTTGGAACCATAACTCCCAAAATCAATCCAAACCTTCCTTTTGTGGTCATCAACCTTGTGTCAAAATTTCATAGATTTCTATTTACTTAAACTAAAGTTATAGTGCCAAAACCAAGAAAATGCTTATTTGGGCCCTTTTTGGCCCCTTATTCCTAAAACGTTGGGACCAAAACTCCCAAAATCAATCGCAACCTTCCTTTTGTGGTCATAAACCTTGTGTTAAAATTTTATAGATTTCTATTCACTTTTACTAAAGTTAGAGTGCGAAAACTAAAAGTATTTGGACGATGACGACGACGCCGCAGACGACGACGCCGCAGACGACGACGCCGCAGACGACGACGCCAACGTGATACCAATATACGACCAAAAATTTTTCAATTTTTGCGGTCGTATAAAAACATGTTAATTCAAATAACATTACATTGTACATTTGTTGAGGAAGCATTGTTCAGCATCTGTTGGGCTACCGCCCCCACCACCTGACCCCCTGCTTATATATTTTTTTTAGGATTGCCTTTTCTTTTAATTATCCATTTTAAGATGGGGACACCCTGACATAGGATTGTGCGTTTTGCTGTGTTTGTTTAAACCACCTTAGTTAAAGGTATATGGGGAGGGTTGGGAACTTGGGATCTAAAAATATATGTTTAACCCATTGCATTGTTAACACCTGACCAAAGTAAGGAGCCTCTGGCCTTGTATGATTTTTTTAATTGTAGTTCATTTACATGTTTTGGAGTTGAGTATGATGTCTATTTTCTATCTCCTGATGTTTGATTTTCTTGCTGTGTTGAAGACCCATTGGTGGCCTTCGTCTGTTTGTCTTTTTACTCTTTGGTAGGTTTGTCATCTTTTTTGACTCATTCCCCATTTCCATTCTCAATTTAATATTAAATATTCTCCTGACTAAATTTACCTATGATTATAATCAAAGAAAGGTGTTTGGATAATTATAGTCAAGAAACATTAAAACATCTTTAAGCATGTATTCTATATATTTTGACAAAAACTTGAGACTTGAATTCAACCTCAAAATGAAAATGGCATTTTCACCCAAAGCAACGTCCAATTATAATGATGACTAGCATGATATACATATTAGTATTTATATATTTATTAAATACTGTGATCACAGAACTCACTACCATTTATAATGGAAAAAGACAATTTATTTTGGAGTAGAACTAGAGATTTGGTCATTTAAAGACAAATGTAAGAGGGGTTTTGCTGATTTTATGTGCTTTCTATACATATGTTCACCTTTTTTGAAAGAATTCAATCAGTAAAATTTGAGATAATCATGATAATAGAAGAGATAGTTATTTTTTTTCGATTTTCTATCATAGTTCAACAAGCTAAGTATAAATACAAAATTTTAACAAAATCTGTGTCATAGCCCATTTACTGTTCCTCGACCTTAAGACATATTTGTAGACAGGATCTTGAATCTGTCTAAAGACTAGTAAATTGTCCACTGTTGTCATAGAAAAAAATAAAATATCAGTTATTGACAAGTAACACATATTTTTGTATTTAGCATGAAAAACATTTCACTTATCAGTATTTGACAATAAAATTAAAGGTTACATGTATTTCAAAACATTTTATACTTGTGTAAATACAGAATTCTGAATAGGTATAAAATGATATCTTCTATGTTTAACGTAGGAAAAACCTGAATATAAATCTGCATATTATTTATGGTTATCAATTCTCATAGTCTATACATGTAACAAAACAAGAAAATTTAATGATTTATTGAACACGTCATGACTTATGTGACAATAAATTTCTGACTTTAGTTTATAAATATTTGAAAAAAACATGCTACATGTATAACTGAAAAATGGAATGTTTGAACATTTATCTTCATGTCATGATTCTACATGTTTCTTTTTTTTTCAACAATCTAACCATACTACATTTCTCTTGTATACAACATATATATTAATGTATCAATAAATCTTATAATTCATTATTCTATGTAATTTTTGTGTAGTTCTGGTTCAATGTCTATAACAAAGTCAAGTAATTTTTTGATTGCAATGTCTTTATTCTTTCTAACATTTTCTTCCACTTCTTTTAGCTTCCTCTTTGTGTCTACGTCTATCTGTGATTCCATATCACTTCGGGAACCTAAAATCTACAAAAATGAAGAAAGAAAAAAATAGAAATATATTTCAATGTTTTCGTTTTACTTATTTCATATTTGTACATCTTAACACTTCATTTTGTGTTATAGACTAACATCAATTAAAATTGATTTCATAGGAAGGAATAATAATCAGAATATAGAGTGATGAATAATTGGAACTTTTAACATTTTAATATATATCTCAACATACTCATGGTGAAGTCATCCTTACCCTTCAAGAGCACCTGAGATCATCACAACATGTTTTTGATGTGGTTTGAGTTCAGTCTTTAGTTTTCTATGTTTTTTTTTGTGTGCTATTGTTTGTCTTTTTCTATTTATAGCCATAACATTGTCAGTTTATTTTCTACTGATGAGTTTGAATGTCCCTCTGGTATTTTGTGCCTCTTTTTCTTTTTTTTAAGCCATGGCATTGTCAGTTTATTTTCTAATGATGAGTTTAAATATCCCTTTTGTATCTTGTGCCTCTCTTACTCATATTCAAATAGTGCTTGGTGAAAATTGTGCTGTATGTCATTTTGTTTCAATATATGACAACCTGGTTCAACTGACCACAGAGGATACACAAACCTACACTACAGGTTTATCAATTTCAGCGATTTTATGTAGATATAGAAAGATGTGGTATGAGTTCCAATGCTCTCCATCCAAGTAACAATTTATAAAGTAAACCATAATAGGTCCAGGTATGGCCTTCAAAAGGGTGTCTTGGCTCACACCAAACACCAAGCTTTAAAGGCCCCAAAAATTACTAGTGTAAAATCATTCAAATGGGAAAACCAAAGGTCTAAGAGCTATTCCATTTAAAAATGTATCCAAAATTGAGAATGCTAAACTTTATAGAGATTTTGTTCATTTGGATTATTTCAAATGATGACAAAATATTTATAACATCTTAAAACAAGGAATTGTTTGAATCTGGACAAAAGAATTGAATTTGAGTCATATTTTTTTCTTATTAAAATATAAGATGACTTACAGATTTTTCATATTTCTTGTACTGGTCATCCCTCTGTTTTCTGTACCCATCGATCTCTGCCTGGGCCTCTTCTTTAGCTTGCTTCAATCTTTTTGCTTTGCCTAAAATTGAAGGAGAGGTAATTCAAAACATAATCAAAGTACCAGGCATCTGGCTAACATTTTTAGTCAGCTGGTATTACACTGCTAGCTAAAATATTTTACATTATTTTTTATTTAACAATGTGCATCTTCATCAATAGTCAAAATAATTATGTCTTGGAAGGCTTTTCAATTTTTTTTTCTGTGTCGACTACACCTGACTGTAGGATGGTGTCAAAGAAAAAATTTAAGATAATCTCAAAGTAAGGTGTCACAGATTTTTTTTTTAAAATAGCCATGTAGCAAGGCGTCACAAAAAATATTAAATTAAAATGTATAATAGCCTTCCAAGACATCATAATCATTTGGACTTTATTTTGTACGTCATCAATGCAAATAATACAAAGCTAGTAAATGCAATTTGGCGAAAAAAATAACTGTTTTGTCAATGTATTGTAAAGTATACTATAGAATATATTTAAAATAAAAACAGGAATGGTGAATCAAGTGGTCAGTTTGAGGAGAAGTTATTACAATAGAGTTTATATGCTTTACAAGGGATTCTGAGGAGAACCAATTCAGAAAATGGATTCATACACAGAATCCCCAAAATGGACTGGAAACTTGGGTACCCTGGAAACTTACATTATCTAGGCTTGAAACTGAATACATGTATGAAATCATAAAAAAAATGACAGGTTTCCAGGATTTTTTTTAGTTTTATACAATACATTATAGTGATTGTAAACTGACTTCAAACATTTAGATTTCATTCATTGCATTCGAAGTATGCTGTCCATTAAGTTAAACTTTATTCATTGATTTATTTTAATTCTATGTCCGTATATTTTCTCTACACTTTCAGTCATGAATGTCACACACTTCCATCGACAAAATACTGGAATGACACTTTGACAGGTGTTTTTACGGAATCAAACAACAACCCCTGATATATCTTACGTTTTCTGGCTTCAGATACTTTCTCTGCAGCCTTCTTTTCAGCTTGTAGAAGCTGCTGAATTCCTGTCGATTGACTTGCCATCGTCGTCTTAATTAATCTTATGACAGGAAGTAATGGGTAATACAAAATGCTGAATTTTTATCAGGAAAACACAAATCAAAACCAGTTTAGGGAAAACATGTTATCTTTCCGGAGGTTTAATCAAACTATTCGTCTCTTTCAAATCGTAGTTTATAAGATAACACACGTTTGAAAAAAAGGAACCATATCGGTGGATCATACAATTTACTCAGGCAGTCAGGAATATGCCAGTTGTTAACCATGCATTAGTTTGATGTGTTTGAGCTTTTGATTTTGCCATTTGATTAGGGACTTTCCTTTCTGAATTTTCTTCGGAATTCAGTTTTTGTGATTTGACTTTTTGCTATACTGTTCCAAGATTTACTCCGTTAGGATATTTTGTGAAAAACTTTATATTAAATTTCGCAATCGTTTTTTTTTTTATGTCAGTCATAGGAAAAGTACAAATTTTGCAGTTTCAAGCAGTGGCGGATTTGGTACGTATTCCAATACACTATGATATAGTCAAACATGTCACGTTTAGGATATTGGCATCCTCAAGATAGAAAATATTGGCTCCTCATTTCCCTCGCTAAAAGCTGCATAAGGTTGTTCTACTGAGACTAAGAAAGCCTATATATATATATATATATATATATATTTAAAGGGGGGAGCTTAATATTCCATTCAAATCACAAACATGGCATCATTTACCTCAAAGGCTAACAAAACTTGTAGACAGGAGTTGTCAGGTCAGGGCCGTAACTACATTGAGGCAAATGAGGCAAATGCCTCATGTTAGAAATTTCAAAAATAAAAATAAAATGAAACAAAAGATTGTCTCCATATCAAATTGTTTTCACGGATAGTGTCTAGCAAGAAGCAAGTTCTTTTCACTCTCTGGGGTCGCCACTGCATGTTTTTCGTGATCCATATTCTATTTTACTTTTACTTTTAGTTTTCAGAGTTGATGGTCTATTGTTTGTACTTCTGTGTCCCGGTTTTGTCTTTTGTTCATTTATTGTCCTACTTTATGACTATAGTCTGAGTGTTGATTTTCATTTGTAAACGCGAGGCTTTGCAATGATGCATGTCCACCGATGTCGAGACACTGTTCCAGAAAACATTTTAGGAATATACGATGCTACTGGACACAGAAAAAAATTGTCGTTTCTGCATGGAGAATTGAACTTGATATCAAAGATTACAAAACTGTTTTTGGTAGATAAATCTATTTATCATATGTTTAGTAGTAAATACAGTAGTTTTGCTTATGTGATAAATAGCCTGCTGTTTAATCCATATCCCGCAACTTTGATGCGCACCCTTTATCGCATACCCTTTATCACACCCCTACCCTTTATCGCATATCCTTTATCACACCCCTACCCTTTATCGCATATCCTTTATCACACCCCTACTTTTTTTTTTTTTTTTACATAAAGTCAGTTTTGGTTTTGTTTTTTTTTTGCTTTTAGAAAATTTTTCCTCAAAATAGGTAAATTTTTTGAATGACGTCATTGTTTGGTATGTGACGTCACGAACGTCGAGTTTTCATATTGTATGTGACGTCACAATAAAAAACAAAATATTTTTTAAAAAACAACAGCACGCAAATTGTAAGGTAACCTAGGTGCTTCGGATAAGTAATTGAGCAGTTCTGTTTAAGGCCTTTGAAACAAGACAAAAGTAGAACCCAGTGCTATGGATCAGAAAACAGTTCATATAATATAATACTCTTCTGTTGAAATATATTGGGCTGATATTGATGTCTCGGGATGATACGACATATGATACGGATTTTGCCATGTATTATTCTCTATATAGCTGACATGGTTTTAATTAAAGTAAGGTCGCCAATTTCCTGGTATTAAATAATTTGAAAAAAAAAATAATGTATTGCCATAATTATGACCTTTTACATTGAAGGATTAAACTTGCATTAAGTCGTGTTCAGACCCTTTAACAGAACATATAGGAATATGGGGTAAACGTGCACGGGACAGGCTAATCGCATACAAAGCCAATGCATCGAAAAAATACAAATGATCAATGGTCAAAGTTTTTATTCATGTTCTTCATCTTGATAGTAGCTGGAGGGTCTTCAACAACAACAACAAAAGAATAAATCATTAATACCGTAAAACAAGGTAAGATCAGGTCGGATCCCCATTGTTGAATTAATCAGTACTAGTACTTAAAGCATAATACTACACTGTCAATATATTTAAATCTAATTATAGAAAAATCAACAAAGTCTTAGCACAATACAAGATAAGAACAGACAGACAGACGGCAAATTCAGTTTAATAATTACGAGATTTACGATTTTTGCTTTACCTACATATCGGTTTTTTAATGTTGTCCCTATAAAACCTGAAAGTCTTAAATTACAATGAATCTATGTTTTTGCTTTAAGACCAGAATATTGCCGAAAATTAGCTAAAAATCAATTGCGTTTCAATGTAAGAAAGAGTCGGGATATGCGCAGAATGCACGATTTTGCGTTAATTTTCTAAGAGCTTCTGGGGGCCTTGAGCGGCACCCAAACCCCTCGTCAAATTTTTTTCGCCTCGATTACTTCTCGGCGAAAATATAGTTTGCCTCACTATTAAAAGAGGCTAGTTACGGCCCTGCCTGAGGTCATTTAATATGTTCGATTTTTTGTAATTAATATTGATTCACTCATAGGGTCTTTGCGTCAGAAATAATCACACCAATTGTTGGCATAATAAGGGTTAGGTTTTTCTCATATATTTTATGATGATCATGATGATACTTAACAAGGTCCCCTAACGGGAGGGATATGATGAAGACATACCGGTATAATCTTTCAATCAGTTAAATTGAGGTCTGCAGCTGCTAGTATAGTACTTTGTAAATTTATTTAGTAATTTTTCTTAGTTTTTTCTGTTACCTCTTCTAACATCGGACTCGGACTTTGAATATTGTTCTGTGTTAGTATATTCTACATGAGTATTGTTCTGTGTTAGTATATTCTACATGAGTATTGTTCTGTGTTAGTATATTCTACATGAGTATTGTTCTGTGTTAGTATATTCTACATGAGTATTGTTCTGTGTTAGTATATTCTACATGAATATTGTTCTGTGTTAGTATATTCTACATGAGTATTGTTCTGTGTTAGTATATTCTACATGAGTATTGTTCTGTGTTAGTATATTCTACATTGGTTAGAAGTAAATGGGACTCCAAGGGTTGAAATATATATTAAAAAAAATAATGTTTAACCCGGCTCGCCGCATGTTTGCGCCTGTACAAATTCAGGCCTATGGTATTGCTAGTCTTGTAGTTTTTTTTTATATTACTTTTGTTCATCTTTGATCTATATAGCTATATGGTTCGGAATTTAGTGTGATGTCCTATTCTTTTGAACGAGTACACATTTTTGTTAGGTGTCAACTTAAGCCCGCCCCCGATGCGGGATTTTCTCGTTGTGTTGAAACAGCATAGGTGAACATGGGCTGTTTTCTGTTCTATGGGCAGGATGTTGTCTCTTTGACATACTCCCCGTTTCCATTCAACAGTTGAAGTTACATTTTGGGCCCCGATTTGGACCTTGTTGAAAATTTGGCCCAATTAAAATAACAAAAAAATTCTGATGATAGTTTTGATTTGACATCAAAGACCTCCAATAACTTGTTTTTTTCAAAATAAATCAAAGTATAATTTTGGACCTTTTAGAACAATTTTTTGGTATGGAACCTTGTGGTAAAATTTCAGCGATCCATGATTTCTTGGTCTCTTTTGCTCCTAATTATTAAACGGTAATGATCACATTCAATCCCGACCTTACTTATGAAGTATGATTTATTTTGGTACAATTTCTAAGCGATCTTCGACAAAAGTTGTGTACAAGTTATCATTTTGTACAAATTATAATTTGTACAAAAATATTGTACAAATTATAATTTGTATTTTGACTTTGTACAAATTGTAACAAATTGTAATTTGTACAAAAAGTGCTTGTACAAATTACAATTTGTACACAAATGGACAAAAAACCACTTATAACTTGTACAATAATTTATCATATGGATTTTGGTGACAAAAGCATTGATACACATTATTGAATTGCTATTAAATGACCACACAGTACACCTAAGTTACAAAATTCAAAAGTAGTTCTTTATCATTCGTTTGAGCAGGTGATCTAGTGATTTATGGAATCAGGTATTGCAAATCATCTTTTGACTCTCAAATCGATGACGACCTGTTTTACAGGCATTTTAACTGCTTCCTAAGCTCAGGAACCGTTGCTGTGAATAAACATGTGTATTTCACTGCTTCAATTAGACTCCCAGAAAGGAAGCGAGATTAAACACCCCATTTGGTCAGGAATATGTCAGTTGTTTTTCTGCCGGTTTTTTTTATCACTGTTTTTTTTTCAACAAGAATCTTTGTTTTATAAATATCTATGACTGTGCATAAAACTTAACGGAAATCAGTTGAGACAATCTAAACTTTAAAAACAACATAAAACTTATGTAGAATAGACAGACAGACTTTTATTTTATAAGAAAACTAGTTGGTGTAGTATTATAAAATCATCAGACCCAATAGCATTAATATTGAACCATCAATCTTTTCACAAACAAAAGTGAAGCGGAATAAGTCATGTAAATCCAATCTTTTGAAGTACCAATTACAAATATAAATTATCATAAATTATCACTCGTTTAAAGAAAGATTTGATTGTTTTCATGGACTTCTTGAAATAACGAATAAGTGGCAACAAATCTTTTGAGATCCTTTTCATGATCATCAAAATGCTGTACACAATCTTTTCATGATACAAAATATCAAATTTTACAAATATAATCGTTTTTGCAAAGTTTCTGAATAAAAAAAGTTCCTCAAAATAACGATAAGAACTTATCAAGCAGTACTATTTGTTTTAAAAACAAGAGGCTCTCAAGAGCCTGAATCGCTCACCTGAATTTTTTTGGTTTAATCTCTCATCAATGATTATTTGAGCTTTTCAATTTATTTAAATGTTCTTTGAATCGTCCTATTTTCTTCAAAAGCAAAAAAAAATCATTTTCTCCTATGTTCTATTTTAGCCATAGGAGCTATGTTTCTTGACATACAAGGAAATGAAATATAAAATTTATACTAGATACTCTGAAACTCTGAAACTCTGAAACTCATTTAGCCTAAGTTTGGCTGAAATTGATACAGCAGTTTCATAAGAGAAGATTTTTTAAAGTAAGTCAACATGATGAACAAATTGTGAAAAAAGTCTTTAAAGGGCAATAACTCCTAAAGAGGTCAATTGACAATTTTGGTCAAATTGACTTATTTGTAGATCTTACTTTGCTGATCATATTTGCTGTTTACAGTTTATCTTTATCTATAATAATATTCAAGATAATGACCAAAAACTGCAAAATTTCCTTAAAATTACCAATTAAGTGGCAGCAACCCAACAATTGGATGTTTGATTCATCTGAAAATTTCAGGGCTGATAGATATTGACCTAATGAACATTTTTACTCCATGTCAGATTTGCTCTTAATGCTTTCGTTTTTGAGATATAAGCCAAAAACTGCATTTGACCCCTATGTTCTATTTTAAGTAACGGCGGCCATGTTTTTTGACGGATCAAAAATCAAAGCACACACTTTGTGCAGGATAATCTAAGGAACAACCATGCTAAGTTTTAACCAAATCCATTCAGTAGTTTCAGAGTAGAAGATTTTTTAAAGTTAGCAAATATGATGAACAAATTGTGAAAAATTGTCATTAAAGGACAATAACCCCTTAAGGGGTCAATTGACAATTTTGGTCATATTAACTTATTTGTAGATCTTACTTTGCTGATCTTTTTTGCTGTTTACAGTTTATCTTTATCTATAATAATATTCAAGATAATGACCAAAAACTGCAAAATTTCCTTAAAATTACCAATTAAGTGGCAGCAACCCAACAATTGGATGTTTGATTCATCTGAAATTTTCAGGGCTGATAGATATTGATCTAATGAACATTTTTACTCCATGTCAGATTTGCTCTTAATGCTTTCGTTTTTGAGATATAAGCCAAAAACTGCATTTGACCCCTATGTTCTATTTTAAGTAACGGCGGCCATGTTTTTTGACGGATCAAAAATCAAAGCACACACTTTGTGCAGGATAATCTAAGAAACAACCATGCTAAGTTTTAACCAAATCCATTCAGTAGTTTCAGAGGAGAAGATTTTTTAAAGTTAGCAAATATGATGAACAAATTGTGAAAAATTGTCATTAAAGGACAATAACCCCTTAAGGGGTCAATTGACAATTTTGGTCATATTAACTTATTTGTAGATCTTACTTTGCTGATCTTTTTTGCTGTTTACAGTTTATCTTTATCTATAATAATATTCAAGATAATGACCAAAAACTGCAAAATTTCCTTAAAATTACCAATTAAGTGGCAGCAACCCAACAATGGTTTGTTTGATTCATCTGAAAATTTCAGGGCTGATAGATCTTGACCTAATGAACATTTTTACCCCATGTCAGATTTGCTCTAAATGCTTTCGTTTTTGAGATATAAGCCAAAAACTGCATTTGACCCCTATGTTCTATTTTAAGTAACGGCGGCCATGTTTTTTGACGGATCAAAAATCGAAGCGCACATTTTGTGCAGGATATACTAAGGAACAATCATGTTAAGTTTCATTCAAATCCATTCAGTAGTTTCAGAGGAGAAGATGTTTGAAAAATTGTTAACGACGACGACGACGTCGACGACGACGACGGACGCCAAGTGATGAGAAAAGCTCACATGGCCTTTTAGGCCAGGTGAGCTAAAAAGGTATTTTATGAATTAAAAATTTTGAAAAAAAAATCCTATTTGTCACTTTTTTTTTTTCTCTAAAAAAATTCGAAGATCAATCTGCCGTTTGTAGTTGTGTAAAAATAGTGTATTTTGTTAATAAGGTTTAGTGTGTGGTCAGTTAATTACAATTCTATCGTGTGAATCAATGCATTTTTCACCAAAATTCATATTTAAAACTGTTGTACAAGTTATAAGTGAATTTAGGTAAAATTTTGTACAAATTGTAATTTGTACAGGCACGTTTTGTACAAATTATAATTTGTACAAAGTCAAAATACAAATTATAATTTGTACAATATTTTTGTACAAATTATAATTTGTACAAAATGATAACTTGTACACAACATATATATACCAGAAAAATAAATCTTTGAGGTGGTGCAATTTTGCAGAGATCCATACACTTATATATATACTCAAGTTATTGTCTGAAAATAAAAAGTCTTCGTACCTTGATCATTTGATCGTATAAAAATTTAAGGACCTTGCCCACTCTTTTCTGATAGAAATGTACTTCATCGCAATTTTTAGAGATATTTATGTTTGTGTGAAGGGCTGCATGTTTACATTATTTGGAAATTACTAGCTAAATACCATGAAACTTTCCTTTTGTGTGATTGACTCCGACAACAAAGGAGCACACTTAAAAAAAAAAAATTTTTTACTGATAAAAAGCAATTACATTTTGACTGCTATTTTGACGATTTGCTTTTCTTTTTATAGACTTTTTCAATTGACTTGCGTAAGTGAAACTTTTTGGAAAATCCGTGTCTATCAGGAAAGCATTATTCATATATTTTTTCTTCAGTGTGATTTTTATTTCAAATGAATAATACCTGTAAGATATTAAGAATACATTATAATCAGTGAGTATAACATTATGTAGTTTTTGTCATTTTATTATTGATTGTTATGATTGTCTGAATGTTTAACATTCATTTTTCCTTCTCCCACACGATGTCGTTACTTCTTGTCCGAATCCGTCCAAGACTCTTGTGTGAAACTTCAGAATGGCACTCATTTGGCGATTCAGCCATTAAGTTTAAAACATAGTTTAAGATAAGGTCAAAGTATATTCCACTTCCCAGTCCGGTTATATGTTGTAAGACACTTATGAGCCGTCCTTCTGATCTTTGAGTCTGAATCTCTGTTAAATCCATCCAAAGCTTCAGCAACATCGAACTCTAAGTGAGCGGGCGAGCCATCACACAGAGTGTGTAAGACCTGTTGTCTGACGTTTACAGCCTCATCGTCGACCATTTCTAGGACACGTTTCCAGAAGTCGTCATGATCCTTTTTTACTCGACATGGACACATTTCCTGTGATAGAAATGATACATATAATGTTTTACAAAATATACAAGTATCTAGCTCTATAAGATAGTCCGAGTCTTAATAAGTTACGTGAATATCTATATATGTTACAGGAATTTTCTAAATTTAGGCATTTTGTAAAATGACTGAATTTTCAGGCAATTTAGAAAGTGCCTAACCTTGACAGGCATTATACAAAATGACTAAAAACACCTAGTCATTTTGTAAAATGGCTGAAATTTTGAAACAAAATTCCACAAATTGCCTGTTGTGTTTCAGACAATTTGTAGAAGGAGGATATCATTGAGATGTATATGGCAAAAGTTGACAAAAACCCAATATCTTGCAAAGAAAATAACTAATTCATTCTCCAAAAACCAGATCAGAATATGCCTTATGATATGTTCTTTTTAGTGAAACTACGTTAAGTACGTACTCACTCTGTATTTCAAATACCAACATTGAATTTATGATTATTTTCTCAGAATGACAAAAAGACAAATTGTTTTATCAATAGAACAAAATATACAATCACATTTTTAGAAAATCTAGATTCAAAACAGTAAAGTGAAACATATGGAGTAGAGTTTTTTATTGACTGATTGCTGTTTTTTTGCTTTCAGTCGCAAATATGTCATGCATTTTTAAAACGAACATTTGGTTATAATTCGTATGGATCATTTCTACAGTGGATTGACCTGGATAAAGGACAGAAATTTAGACTGCAGTTTGCAATTGAAATGAAGGTATTTTGGACAGGAACAGAAAATCCCCGTGTAGAACAGCCATAGAGTTCTCAAAGGGTTGTCCGATCGTCTGAAAATGTCAGGGCTGATAGATCTTAACCTGATGAAATTTTTAACCCCCATGTCAGATTTGATATTCTAATATGACGTGCTTCTTTCGCTTTGTAAACAACACTGAGTGAAAATTCTCGTTATATCTATACTCAGCGCAGACTCGGAGATATACATAATAATGGATGTTACAATATACCTCCCACGTAAATCCACATGTATTTGAACCTACTTTGCAAACGCTTTGCCAATTTTATTGTATTAGAAATTGTTATAAAACAAAAGACAAAAGAACTTTTATTCTTATTCGGATGCATAATAAAAAGAATTAATATAATGCAACTAGTTTTGTTTATTTCATAAATATAGTAACACAGCTATATTGTGCAATGTCAATTTCATCATGGAACACTTTCTCTACAATCAGGGGTTCATTAAGGGATGAAAATAAGCTTGATATTTATGTTACGATTTTAAAAGCTATTAATATACTAATTTAAGTTGCAGTATAAAAACAATATTTAGTCAATGTCACAAAAATATAATCTTTTTTGTAACCATCGAAGTTCGTATAATATTGTATTTAAATGGAATTCTGAGGTAGGTTTTGTTTTGTTTTCTATTCTATTGCATTTGATTTCAGCGAGTCAACATGGCAGCTCCTTCGTTACGAAATGTCAATTTTGGATTTGACGGTAGCTTACGAGAAAATATGTAAATTAAAAATCGGAAATATTGGGTTTGAGAATTAAACATATTTTTTCCAGCGGTTATTAACGAAATAATCAATGCAAGCTAAATATTTATGAGAATATTTGAGCTTTATCTAACAAGGAGTGAAAAAGAACAGTTTCACACACGGCATACCCACTCTCGCTTCAGTATTTGAATGAACTTATTTGTCCTATTAGAATCGAAATAATTCATGGAAGCCATAGATTTGTTGTAAATTTACACATGGCCTGGGCCGTGATATTCGTTAATTTTATCCCTCGCTAACGCTCAGGATAAAATTCGAATATCACGGCCCAGGCCATGTGTAAATTTCCAACAAATCTATGGCTTCCATGAATTATTTCTTAATTAATGCATTAGATTGAGCCAAACACTGTATTTTACCCCTATGTTCCATTTATAGCCATGTTGGCCATTTTGTGTGGCAATCGGGGATTAATGGGACAGATTTTTAAACAAGATACTCTAATGATGATTACATTATACAGGCAAAAGATCATTCTTGACTGGAGACAGTCTCATACGGAATTCCCCCTAAAAAATATTTTTGAAACATATGCATTAATTGACTAATAATACCCATGTATGTTGTTGATCAAATAGCGGTTTTTGTTCTGCTATTTTGATGTCATTAGAGGTTTAATTCTATATTTTATTTACTCCAAATTGCATGTGTTCTGTTTTAAAGCACACTATTAATTTGAATCATAGATTTGTATAGTCTAACTTTACAAAGCCTTGTCTGAATGTATAAGTTTCTATACATACTATTTTACAAAATATCGCATATCAAATTAAAATTTCAAATAATGATTGAAAATCCAAATATGTTAATCAAAGTTGTCTAAGACTGTGTATGCTTTGCTAATAATTACATTACTTGTATGGTTTATAATAATTTGTTCTTTTGATTGGCATTCCAGATATTATTTCACAATAAAATGTAACTTTCATGACAGCATGTGCTCTTTGAAAACGTTACAAGTAATTTTATATGCATGTTGTAAAAACGTTGCCATTATTGATCGCACATTTTTAGAAGTACTGCATATACTTAATATGCTTCGGCCACGCCACACTTCAAAATATGTTGGTTTACCGAAACCCTTCACACAACAGTAGAAACAGTGGGTAGGTAGGTAGGCATTTCTTTTTTTTCATCAAAAAGAAATTGAAGTGTCAGGATGTGTTTAAGTTTTCATGTCTATCTGATTAAAAAAAAAAAAAAACTTTTCTCACCAGGTCAATACAGATTTTGAGTATAGGCAGCTATTTTCTGGGTAGGAAAGGTTAGGGCAAAAAAACGTAAATTTTTGTTTATGGCCTCAATGCTTTTAAAAAAAAGTAAAATTACACAATCTTATTAAAATATTATAGATCTCTGATTTCTTTATACTGCGCTATACTATACATATGAGTATAACGTAAAATAACGAAATCAGAGATCTATTATATTTTCATTAGAAAAATTACAAAAACTGAGCATTCAATTTTAAATAAATAAAAAAGCTAACCAAGTTGTATATTAATGAACTTACTTTAAGAGCTCTCTGTCTGACCTGAGGATGAGAATGTTTAGTCAGTTCTATAATGGTTTCTATAGTAGTGGTATCCCTACACAGCCTCATTGCTTCGGTTACTGGCAATTTAGATATTTCCGTCATTTTGATTTTTTTCTCTGGGACTCCGCTCTGTTAAAACTGTAAGACGAGTATGTTTATATACTTCCTTTTTGTAATCTATTCTATATTTAGTCGATTAAATCATATGTGAATTTACGTTTAGTTGTGAAATGTGGTGTGTATTGACTTGTGTTGTGAAACTACAATTAGGTAAATTCGTGTAGTAGATGTACGTTATTGATTTTAGTTAAAATAGAATAAGATAATTAAAAGAGCAAAAAATAAACAAAATCGAAACTAAGTTAACCCAGTCTTTAAAAAAAAAATAGTTATAAGTGTAAATTCGTCACCCGCACATTTTCATTTTAAAGCTATTCTGACAAATAAGTTTTTTTTTATTCTTGACCATTGCTACCTTGCACATACGGAAATGGCGCATTGTATTTCACTATTTTTGCCGATAAAAAAATGAAATGTTTGTAATAGCTATTTTGTACATTTATATATTTGTTCTTATTCATTCAAACTATTTAAATTAAATAAATAATGACAATTTCTCTACCAATAGTATGATTTAATTATAATAATGAGATTGGTTGAAACATGCGTAACCCAAATTGGCGCATTTTTTTGTATATTGATTCATTGTTTATCTGACGTCCAGCGACAAATATGTCATTGAATGCTTATTCAAAACTTTCTTAACAGGTTTAATGTTTCTGAAACCCTCTCTCCCCCTTTTATCTATTATTTGAGGCAGTTTGGTGACTAGTTTGAATTTTCTCTATTCAGTGCATGGGACCTGGTGTCTTAGAACGAACGATTATAATAGAAAAAGGATCAATTTATATTGCACATTTTCAAATCAGAAAGAATTGATAGTGTGTTTCTAGGGACATAGGAACATGCAAGGATAAAAAATGCTGGCATGCTTCTTTATCAATTTCGATGGGTACATACAAGGAATAATGAAACATCCTTAAGTTCATCCTTGCATTTTTATGCCCCACCTACCATAGTAGAGGGGCATTATGTTTTCTGGTCTGTGCCTCCGTTCGTCCGTCCGTCCGTTCGCTTCAGGTTAAAGTTTTTGGTCAAGGTAGTTTTTTAAGAAGTTGAAGTCTAATCAACTTGAAACTTAGTACACTTGTTCCCTATGATATGATCTTTCTAATTTTAATTCCAAATTAATGTTTTGACCCCAATTTCACGGTCCACTGAACATAGAAAATGATAGTGCGAGTGGGGCATCCGTGTACTTGGGACACATTCTTGTTCTTTATATATTTGTTTCAATATTTATTTTGTTTGCACAGTTTTTATTAAAAAAAACAAAGACCCATGCGCGAGATCTAGAAGAGAAAACCCATGCACAATCAGTACAATACTGTTGATAAAGTTGCAGTAGGAACTGATTTTTCTCTTTATCTTGTCTAGATTGTGGTGCACATTCGCCTATACATTGTATTTTTATATATGTTGTTGTTTGCAATTTGATGATAGTATCAAGAAAAACGTAAATAGCTGAGTGACAACTATAGAATTACTTTTATTTCCATGATGAACCAAAGTGAACATATACATACATACAACTTTAATATTAAACCAGCATAGATTAATGCTAGTGGTTTTAGTATAATTATTTAACTATGAAAGTTTTCGCTAAAATGGGCTATCGAAAATACAGCTGAACGGATTAATTCTGCGCTAAAATGGGCTCTAATGTCTGCGCTAAAATGTCCCCTATTGGTTTTTCGCTAAAATTATCTGCGCCCATCTGTTTTCTTGTCCATAGTTGAGATTAAATTTCTTTTTGTTTATGAAATTGGAAAATTTGATTAAATTAATTTTATTGTGGTTAATTTTGAATTTGCTTTCAACTGTTGATTCTTTTAACATTTAATACAGGCGATGAAACAAACGACTCAACTAATAAAAATTTTATTCGGAAATTATCAAAAGCGGATAAAAGAATAAGCCCTTGACACCATTTGCGAGTATGATGGTCTTGTGATACAATGATAGTCCGTCGGAAGGAGGCGATAAATGACTGACCCGTGTTAAGAGAGAGCAATATCTCTTGCGCATAAAAGTCACCCTTTTAGATTTCGAAAAGAGCAGGCTAAAGCTACAAGGAAGCACTCGCACCCTCAAAGTGGAAACGGATTAATATAAGTTGTAATAACTTGTTTCCCAATCCAATATAAATAAATATGTTTAAACTGAAAGAAAAAACAGCAGAAAAGACAGTGGTTTAAACTTTTTTTTAAATATCCTGTTTCAATCAAAAGAAAGAGAAAAAATCTTTGCTCCAAGGGATACTAATTTAAATGAATACTAGTATTATTTTTCCGTTTTAATTTAACTGTACTTAAAAAAAATATGTGCCGCTTTTGCATTTCGGTTCTATACGTAGCAAGTCAAGCAAACCGCTCATATAAATTATGCTGTATGATTGAGCTGCACGAAAAAAAAAAGTACGACGTTATTTATACAATCGGCATGAAAAATAACGTCAAAATAACGTTACCAAAACTAACACCAACACCGTACGCGACGCATAATATAAATAGCAATATTGTCAGTATATAACCAGAGACATGTGTATATATATATGTCTCTGGTATAACGTATGTTTTCTTCTTCACAAACTAGTGCCAGAGACCAGAGAAATATAATGCTATGTCTCTGTAATGACTTATAGCCATTTCTTCGTCAAAATTCGCAAAAGACGGTACCAGTTTTGAGGCCCCCATTTCGGAATCTTAGTAATTTACAAAAGAAGGTATTAATTTTAAGGTTATCGACTCCCACTACACGACTAAGGGACGACATCAAAAGATCAATGTAAGATAAAAAACTTAATTCAAATAGTTCGGGGTTGGGGGGTAACCGGTTGAACTGCTGCAAGATTTGGTTATCCGACAATGATTTTTACATATATCCATATGGGTCAATCAATTTTTCCCAAATTAAGTTAATAGGGGGGTAGGGGGTGAGTGAAAAAACTATTTGAATTAAGTTTTTTATCCTTCATTGAACTTTTGATGTCGTCCCTAAGTTGTCAATCTAGATCGACCCTTCACATATAATGATTGCACAAGTATTTCAGTTTAATTTGCACATCGGCTATTGATCACAATTATTTAACTGTTTCAGAAATTTCCCAACGTGAGGCACTCGGTCAGTTCTTGTATATGTCTAGCTGATACCTTAAAAACACGTTATATACGTACTCATAACTATAAAAGTCCCATTATTAGATTTAAAAGTCTTCAGTGCTTGTCCAATCACAAAACTATAGTTTTCTTCATGTGTATTAAAACAACCAATTACTGTCTAACAACAGAGACATATATACAATTCATACCTGCCAACTGTAACTATTTGCGGTGGATTTCCCCCATGGAGGCTCCAAAATGGAAATTTTGAAAGAGCAATTTTGTCCACAATTTTATACAAAACAATAAATTTTATGATAGCTTATTTAGGAGTGTAAAAGTATGAAGAAGCCAAAAAAACAACATTAAAATGTATTTGGAGCCCCCCCCCCCCCCCCCTTGAAGGTTTTGTAGGACTATAAGAGCCATCGTATATACGTAAAACCCCCATTGACATTTTGAAAAGTTGGCAGGTATGTCAATTGTATATATGTCTCTGATATCATTAACCCATATTTGTCAAGTTCTTTTAGCAAATAAGTACTGCAGTATTCTTCTTAATCGTTCTATCAAAATCACGATATTTCTGTTTTATTACATATACAGCTCTCATCTTTACTAAACCTAGTATTTTTCTAACAGAATATACGAATAAAATAATAATGAAAATGATGTGGTGTTTGGTGGTTCAACATGCAAAATGGCATCAAAAAGCCAAATGAAAAATTTCGGAGAAAAGACGTAACTACTACCGTGTTATTCTTGATGATTTATTATCGAGTTATCAACGCAAAATCTTAACTGCAAAATATTATACCCATTTTAACATCTACACATAAATTGATGACGTTTTTAACGTCAATAAAGGGTTTGTCTGGCCTGGCTGAGAGCATCCTCGCATTCTTTGAATAGTTCCTCTATTTAAGCAGCTGGAACCAAGGTAAAAGCTTTCAAACGATTTATTTGATGTAAGCGCGATTAAAAGATTTGATATATTTGTTAAATATGGAAGAATACTCATTGCATGCTGCAAAATTACAATGATGCACTAACTGACAAAGCCAAAGGTGTCTGTGTTCAAGTTTCATTATGTACAAATTAATTATATTATAATGCGTTTAAGCTGCACAGCTGGAGCCTTTATGATGCCTGTGTTAATTAAACAAAATCAATTCTGAGCCAATGCACATATTAATAAACAATAGTCATGATAGTTGGGTCTTTATTAAAACCGTTTGTTCTGGCTGCTATCTCATGTATCTAGTCCAAATAATTATGACGTCCTTGAAGGCTATTTTAATTTTTTGTTTTGACGCCTTCCTGTTGATGTAAGGCGTCAAAGAAAAAAAATTGAATAGCCTTTCAAGATGTCATAATAATTTGGACTAGCTGCTATCGAATGGCTATAATTTGCACTAATTTACCAGTTATAACTTTCAATATTTATTTTTATTCCTATTTGATTTTCAATCTTTCATTATACATGTTATAATCTTCTATCCATGTATAATGGGTTTTTTGGTGCTTTTAAAGAATGCATTACAATAACATCACCTTTGCAGAATCTAACTGTCTAAAGCACTATGCAGGGTTTGAAATTAGTAGGGGTCCACTCGCCAATGGCCCCTAAAATTTGGTGTGGGCTACTTTAATTGCTGCTTTTCTTAATTGGACTAAATACATGTATGTGAGCTACAAAATTTAAGCTGTGGGCTACAATTGCCAAAGTCTTAAGTTCAATCCCTGCTATGTGTAATCTCATTGTTGGTACACCAAAATGACGTCATTGGCTAAAGGAGAGGGTTCACGAAGGTTTACAATTGGCCCTAAATTTTTTTTGTTTTTTTTTAAATTTGGCCAAAAAATTACAAAGTTCACATAGAAATACTTGTCATAACACTATTTAAGACAAAAATATATTTTTCTGGCACATTCGTTTACAATTTATGATCTACAGTGATCTATGACGCCTTAAATAAACATAATTTGTATTTTAAGGTCAATTTTCAAAATTCAAATTCAAATATTTTATTGGACAAAGCACATATGATACAATGCGTATTCCAAGATACAAACACATTAAACATGACAATTTATGCAAATACAACATAAAGAAACATTTCAAGTACTAATTAAAAACCAATTGTTCAGAGAACAATTGAAAGTCTTTCCACACCAAAAAAATTTTGATAAGAAGATAATTTCTTCATACTGATGCGATAAATAATGATTTAATTATATTTTTGAGTGATATAAGGGAGATAATATGCTACTTACGGTCTCATATGATAGCTTCTTTCACACTAATTCCAAAAATATATAGTTTCTATATACTTTTGTATGTAGAAGGGGGGATAATTGGCCACTTCCGGTTTGTTGCAAGTCATGTATAGCCTTCAGTAATCATTGTATGTATCTATATGACAAAATATATGGATTCTGAGTACTTTTAGATGAAAAAATTGCAAAAAAAGCTACTTCCGGTTTTCTCAAGGTCACTTCCGGTAGTCATTTTTCAAGGTCATTTGTCACCTAATCTTTTGTACAAGGTCAAATGCCTTTATAATGAACTTAGTTGAAGTCATAATCAAATAACCTCATATCAAGACATTTGAGGGGCAACAACTCCTATAAGATGCCATTAAATTGTATAAGACTAAATGTAGCATATCTTCATTACAATAAAGCTGACATTTTGCACTTGTTATTTAGTATGTATCTTTCAAAGTGTCGGAGAAAATGCAAAAACAAGCAAAAGTCACAATTAAGAACTTGACCTTGACCTTTGACCTTGACCTCATTTTCTAAGTTAGGACCTAGGGGACTCAAATAAAAACATTCCAGGGTTATACGGTTAACTGTTTATGAGGTAAATGAACATACCGACAAATTTATTTTGTAAAGGTAGATAACTCCTATAAAATTTCATCGAATCGCTTCGATCCAAATAAGCCAAAAATTCCTGAGGGTGTAACGAACAATTTGTAAAAAGAATTTTGTCGCTATCTTTTTTTGTTACGAAGGAGATGCACACAGAGGGTAAACAGTGAAAAGGGAGATAACTCTTACATAGAAAATTGATCGGCTTAGCAGGGTGAAATTTAAAAGCGCATAAACTATACAATACCATATGGGAAATATTTAAGCGACATATTGCGAAACAAACATTTTGCGCAAGAACAAAATTTGGCGGAAGAAAAAAAAAAAAAAATAATAATAATAATAATAAATATAAATCAATTGCTTTAAAAAAGCAATTGTAGGGGGTCTTTCCCCCTTTAAAATTAATTGAATTGGGGGTGGGGGGGGGGTGTTTGTTTGTTTGTTTGTTTGTTTGTTTGTTTCTGTATGGGGTCTATATTATTGTTACCGGAGAAGTTTCATGTTTAGTTTGGAAAGTTTTTCTTTTATTTTAGGTACAGCGCGCGCGCCACATCACGTGACACGGGTTTATAATAACGAAAAGATAGTCTTTTTATTCCTTTTTAGGTGGGGACTTTGAACAGACAACATGTATAGAGACGGAATGCACACAATGTAATTTCTTTTGTCATTGTAGGAAATTGACATTTTGATGACAGTTCACAAACAGTGCATGATTTGGATTTATTTGATCCGGTGTAACTTTAAAACACATTTATTGATTATTTTCTGATAATGTACATTTTTCAGCACCTGTTTGTAACACAGATTAGTATTTCAATCTCGGAGCGGACATTTTATTGTAGGCTTTTACTGAAATTTACGGACCTAGCAAGCAATTTTTACGGCATTGCAATTTTTTTTCTCTAGGAAAAGCTTTGAGAGATATCTGCACCAAATTTTTTTACAAACTTTTAGTACATGTATGCCCTGCTGACTGCAAATTTTGAGGTCGATTGTATTTGTAGTTTCAGAGTACATGTGGATTTTTTTTTCAGAAGTGACGCAAGAACAATATTAAATTTCAATTTTTCATGAAACATGATTGATTGATCATGAAACATGATTGATTGATCATGATCATGATTGATTGATCATGATCATGATTGATTGATCATGATTGATCATGATTGATTGATTTATTGATTAGTTGGTTGGTTGGTAAAACACGTTGGATAGGGCCAATTCAAACAGCGAAAAAGAAACAAAAAAGATCTTGGACCCTATATTAAACACACGAGACGGAAACATGATTGATTGATTGGTTGGTTGGTTGGTTGGTTGGTTGGTTGGTTGGTTGGTTGGTTGGTTAAACACGTTGGATAGGGCCAATTGAAACAGCGAAAAAGAAACAAAGAAGATCTTGGACCCTATATTAAACACACGAGACGAGACGGAAACTTGATTGATTGATCATGATTGATTGATTGATTGATTGATTGATTGGTTGGTTGGTTGGTTGGTTGGTTGGTTGGTTGGTTGGTTGGTTAAACACGTTGAATAGGGCCAATTGAAACAGCGAAAAAGAAACAAAGAAGATCTTGGACCCTATATTAAACACACGAGACGAGACGGAAACATGATTGATTGATCATGATTGATTGATCATGATTGATTGATTGATTGATTGATTGATTGATTGATTGGTTGGTTGGTTGGTTGGTTAAACACGTTGGAAAGGGTCAATTGAAACAGCGAAAAAGAAACAAAGGAGATCTTGAACCCTATATTAAACACATGAGACGGAAACATGATTGATTGATTGATTAATCATGATCATGATTGGTTGATTGATCATGATCATGATTTGTTGATTGATCATTATTGATTGATCATGATTGGTTGGTTGGTTGGTTGGTTGGCAAACACACATAAAAATCTTCAAGTCGTGCCCCAAATCACATATGTACATGACCTTGACCTTTGACCTTGTGACCTTTGTCAAGGTCATTGCTTCACAATGTCATTGCAAAAGACCCTATGGGTCAAGGACCTTTTGTTTAAGTGTTTTGCCTAATAATGGCTTTTTATAAACCATCAATGGGGGTTATGTCCCTTACATAATGGTAAAACCAATACAGTCATAATGTAACAAAGTTGCCCCTTGAAGTACTGAACATTTTTCACTGCTTAAATTTTCTGTATCTATAACCATTCAAGAATTATAGGGAAATCAAAGACATATGAAAATCTAAAATATGACCTTGACCTTTGACCTTGACCTAATTTTCTAAGTTAGGACCCAGGGGACTCAAATAAAAACATTCCAGGGTTATACGGTTAACGGTTTATGAGTTAAAAAAACATACCGACAAATTTATTCCGTAAAGGTACATAACTCCTATAAAATTTCATCGAATCGCTTCGATCCAAATTAGCCAAAAATTCCTGAGGATGTAACGAACAATTTGTAAAAAGAATTTTGTCGCTTTCTTATTTTGTTACGAAGGAGATGCACACACATGACAAACAGTGAATAGGGAGATAACTCTTACAAAGAAAATGGTTCGGCTTAGCAGGGTGAAATTTAAAAGCGCATAACCTATACGATACAATATGAAAAAAATCTAAGCGACATATTGCGAAACAAACATTTATCGCAAGAACAAAATTTGGCGGAAGAAAAAAAAAAAAAAAATAATAATAATAATAATAATAATCAGAACAAATACAATAGGCTTTCCACAGAAAAGTGGAAAGACCTAATAATAATAATAATCAGAACAAATACAATAAGTCTTTTCACAAAAAAGTGAAAAGACTTAATTATATATATAATATCACAGTATTACTCAGTATTATACTTATGGTAGACCAACTGACATTAGATTTTTATTACGAAGTTCAAAAGCTTGACTTAAATAATTACATATTTGTCTGGTGTCAACCAGATTTACTGGGTTAAGTAAATAAATCGTTGATTTAATATCATCATCATTATTAAGGTTATTGAAAATATCAAACTTCTCTCGAAGGTCTTTATATAGAGGACAATATAAAAGAAAATGAACTTCATCTTCCACTTTATCTTTACAAAGTTTGCAGTATCTTTCACTTGCTAAAATTTTTGGTTTGCTATATCTCCCAGTTTCAATTGCAAGTGAAATTGCACTTATTCTAATTTTTGTAAGCAGTGATCTATCATATTTCTTAATATCAAATCTTAAGTAAGCTTTTAAGTCAAAAGATGAGCACATTTTACTATAAAATCTTAGTTTACCTGTGTTATTAGATTTGATATACTAATTTTAGTACCTTCAATTTTTTTCCATAATCTTAACTGTTTTTTGGCATAATTCACCTTGGCCGCCATCCACAATCCAAATTTTTTTTATATTGATGAATTCTACATCAAAATTGGAATCTTTTGGTTACAACACATTTTGGAATCATAAGTGGCGGCCAAGGTGTTTCATAAGCTTTTAGGTCTGAAAATGACACAAAATCATAACATTTTGTGAAAAAGTCCTTATTGGGCTTACTTTGGTGAATATTATGTACTTTTATGAAAAGAACTGATGTATTTAACATTCAGACTTTTGAAATTGACCCACTTACGAACCAAATTGTGACCTTTTTGGTGTTTTATGATAAAGTTGGTATTTCAGGCCATTTTGTGCCATAAGTGAACCTTGTCCTTTGCATTGTTAAGAACGTTTTCAATTAATTACAATGTTTTGGTGAACGCTTAAGAAAATATTACCCAGAATGCATTAGATTCATCATCATTCTGAAACGGTGAATTCCCATTGAAAAAGTATGCTTCTTCTTCTCGTCTCCATATGAGCATCCTTTATAAGGATCACCACCATGAGTTATGGCGTATAAAGGAGGACATTTGGAGCCTGTATTGGTATAGATTAATGTGAGCATTAAGAAAAGAAAAAGAAAAAATAGGGTCACAGAACTTGTTTTCTTGCTACATATTAAAATTTAGTTAAATTCACAACACTTTCTATTATAAAATTACTTTATAAATCTCAGTTATCTCCTCTACTATCAGAGTTATCTCCCCTTATTTGGTAAAGTTGAAAAAAATGAATCAAACTCAAATGTATGGTGTTTTTAAGAAAATACAGCAGTAAATAAATATGATAAAACACATAATTTTCGTTATCTATAATACTAAAATTACGAGGTTCAATTTGTCAGCCGTCATCGGGTAAAAACGACAAATCAAAGAATTCAACTCTATACATGTATATAACTAATATAGGACAATGGTGTAGATTAAAAATTACACCACTCCAGACCCTTTTGTTTTCCACATAATTAATATTGCCAATAATTAACAAGTTCCGGGTCGAATCCGATACCGATACCAATAGTATATTCACCTGTTAGCTATTACCTTATCTGTACGTTCCGCATTTGACAGACGCACCACCAAACGGTGTATTTAGGATTTTTGCTATATACACGGGTCATAATCAAAGGGCTGACACTACTAAATTCAACCATTGTCAAATTGTTCCCTATTGTAGTTTTATTCAGCAATCAGCAAGACTTTCTAAGATAACTAATATAGGACAATGCTGTTGATTAAAAAATACTCCATTCCTGGATAGCCAGGACCTTTTGTTTTCCAAATAATTAATATTACCAATAATTGATAAGTTCCAGGTCGACGGGTTCAAACAGAAAGATTTGAAAGCAGAGAAAACTTTGTATCTTATAATCGACATGACTTTATCAGATGACAATACTAATACTAAAATAAGGCTTAGGCATAGTTATATACTTTAATTCAGTCACGGACCCGCGATATCACCGGTGTGTACTTGTTTACATAAAAAGTCTAGCTTATAATCATGATAAATGAATAAGATACTACTCTCTTTAATACTAATAAAGATCTAGACCAATTGTTATCAGCTACAAATGTACTTCAAAATCCAATTAATTAGATTGATTGTGTTTAGCCCCCTACCATCAAAGTCAAAGGGGACTTTAGGTTTGCACTCTGTCTGTCTGTCTGTCCATTCGTCAGTCGAGCATATCAGTTTTTTACACTTTTTTTCTTCATGCTTGATGATATTGATTTGATATTGGGTGTATTGTATTATCATGACAAGTTACAGATCAGGTTTGAATCTTGTCCCAGTCTGATAATTTGGTACAAAGTTATGGTCTCTAGTCTTGAAAATTCACTCCAATATTCAGTTAGTGAGAAGTCAATTTTTACTGAACTAGTAGTACACATTTTTGTTTAAGTGACCAGCTGAAATTTATTGCTGTGTTTTAAACAGCTTGGTGATCTTGGGCTGTTTTCTGGGGGGGGGGGGGGGGGGGGGGCGGTACACATTTCCCATATCCGTTTTCAAGTATATTACAAACAGTTTCTTACAAATGTATTTATGATCTGCAATCTTTTTCTTGCTAATTGGAAACAAAAAGTAACAGGTAAGCATGGTAAGTGCTACATGTAGATGTAGATATATTAAGTTGGTAGTGGGAAATTATAATTATGGAACTACAAATGAAAATATCCGACATTAAATGAGACAACTTTCTTCCTTATAGTTCAAAATCATTCTATTTGGTGTTGTGTTTCATTTTGAAATAGGAAGATTGCTAATGATTGGAGGTACATGTACATGTTTCAGTCACAGTCATGTAATTAAAGGGTATATGTACTAGTTGTACTGCCAACAGTCACCAGCATTCATTGAAATTTCACTACCAAGTACATGTAAGATGGCTAACAGAATCACCTACATGAAGTCTGACTCTTTACTGTACATTTCTGTTGATACATGGTACATGTACCTATACATTGTATTTGTATCTGCAAATGTTTATATTGGTATTAGTCTGAATCATATAAATGTTTATTTTAGATGGCTGCAGCTGTAGACGACAAAGATCTGAAAAGATGTTGTAGGTTGTTAAATTACTACACAGAAGGCAGTGTGTACAAGGTATTGGGCCGGACTTACAATAAAGAAAACGCTGCATGTCTCGTTCATATGCTGGAAGAAAAACGTGGCAAGGAAATACTAGCAGAAGTAGAAAAATATAATGACAATTGTACTCCTGTACAGAAAGACATGCTTCTTTTCACCGTAGCACTTTGTATGAAGTCTAAGGACAGTGAATTAAAACAGCATGCTAATAAAATATTCTTATTACTTTGTAAAACTGCCAAGGAACTATTCACATTTATACAATTTCACAAGAAATTGTCAGGTGATACAAATTCACGAGGATATGGACGTTCGTTGCGACGTACCCTTAATGAATGGTATAACAGACAAGATCCCATGGACCTTGCTATTTTGGTTATGAAGGAATCAGCATCTGGTGGATGGTCACACGCCAATGTTCTTCGCTTAGCACATATCAAGGGAAAATCAGAAGGTATGATTGTTGTTTGTGTCATGTTGCCAAGCTCACTTTAAATGTCACAGGTTTTTAGTGCATAATTTATTGTTTCATTGGCAATCATACCGATTCTCCTTATTGTTACATTGTATGTCAAGAGCAAATACATGAATGTAGCCAAAAACTATACCTGTCTATGATGTCAGAGTATGAATAAACCACAAAACTGGTCACCAAAAACGTGCAATTAGCAGAAATATAAGAAGGTATGGGTAGTTTGTGTTTCCAGGATACAGCAAATTTCACAGTTCTTTGGTGCAAAGTCCTGATACTATGTAGTTGTCTAATTGGCAATCATTCCATAATCTCATTATTTTTATATCAAGAGCAAATGCACTTATGTAGCCGAAAGAACAGAAAGGAAAGATCATAAATAAATTTAATAATGGGTGTAACCCACCGTGTTGGGTTGCATGGGTTGTGTCTGGATAAATTTGAACTTTTTGAAAAACTAAGGATTTTCTTATCCCAGGCATAGATTACCTTAGCTGTATTTGGCACAACGTTTTGGAATTTTGGATCCTCAATGCTCTTCAACTTTGTACTAGTTTGGGTTTATAAATATTTTTGATTTGAGCGTCACTGATGAGTCTTATGTAGACGAAACGCGCGTCTGGCGTACTAAATTATAATCCTGGTACCTTTGAAAACTATTTACACCACTGGGTCGATGCCACTGCTGGTGGACGTTTCGTCCCCGAGGGTATCACCAGCCCAGTAGTCAACACTTCGGTGTTGACATGAATATCAATAATGTGGTCATTTTTATAAATTTTCCGTATAAAAAACTTTGAACTTTTTGAAAAACTAAGGATTTTCTTATCCCAGGCATAGATTACCTTAGCTGTATTTGGCACAACGTTTTGGAATTTTGGATCCTCAATGCTCTTCAACTTTGTACTAGTTTGGGTTTATAAATATTTTTGATTTGAGCGTCACTGATGAGTCTTATGTAGACGAAACGCGCGTCTGGCGTACTAAATTATAATCCTGGTACCTTTGAAAACTATTTAAGATGAAGCCCAATTTTTCATTACATACAAAATGATGTAAAGAAGGTGAATTATAAATAACCAAAATTCAGTCTTTTGTTTAATCATGGTAACAATTGAAGGTGTCTGTAAATGTTTGTTTTGTCCTACACTCTTCAAATTATATAAGAACTCCATATTGTTTTCATGTACATGTATCATTGTGTTTTAGTTTAATTAATTTCATTATCAAATTGGAGACCCATCAGGTTGTTGATTTAATATGTTAAGGGATTTCTTTGTATCCCTTTTGGTGTCTTTCCTCCCTTTTTTGACATCACACATATTACAATGTAAGTACATTATTTGATTAATCTGTAATGCTGCTTAAATCATCTTTAAAAAAAAAGCATTTATAAATGAAATTCTTTATTTTCCTGTTAAATAAATCATTCGGACTTTCTGTTTATAACGTACATTATTATATATATGCAGTGTAATTCAACAATGTTCAATTTAATCATGCAAATTCCTTTGCTTTATGAAAACAAAAATAAATCGTAAAAAAGCATGTTTTGTTTGAAAATAATGAATTGTAATGAACTGAAAGTTGATAATTAACCAAGTTTCTAAGTGAGGTACATGTAATTTAGGAGGTATTTCTGTAACAGATGTGATCACCATACAACAAACAATTTAACATCCCATTGAAAGCCTCTTGTGTAATCATGGAATTAATAAACTGTACCGAACACATGCATGTGCTTGTCATTTAATTATGAGGCTCCTTAGGGTAATGATAATACTATAAGTACTGTAGTACCTAAGCTAATCATCTAACTTGGTTAATGTTATTGATCAACATTGTATCATGTTAAACAACAAGCATAACAAAACATTATTAAAGAGCATGAGGATAATAGAAATCAGAAATATTTAAATGAGGAGCATAGTGTCGTTTGCCAGAAAACTGAAGAATACATGTTTTTACTTGTACATGTTGTAGGCCTCATCAATGCTAAAATGTTATGAAAGGAAAATGTGATTTTAACCAAAAAAATAGCTACCGTCTTTTTTTTTTTTTTTTATCATTCTGTTATTTATATAAAACATTTGACTGCAAATTTAAAAAGTTGCATTTATACCAATGTCCTGGATTTAATCTGCCTCTAGAATTTTGACCTCATCACATGTTTATTGAATTGGTCTCTTGAAAATATTTTGTTGTGCTAACTGGTATTGTCCCCTAAGAGTTAATTGTAAAAAAAAAATTTGCATGATTTAGGGATTTTAAGCAGAGCCCTGGTCCTTTCCTTTTTTCACAGCAATTGCTCACTCCTCCATTGTCCTCAAACATGTTAAAATGAGATTGTGAATAGTTCATCCCTTGTTTGAGTCAACGATTTTCAGTTTGTTGAAATGAAACTTTTGCTAGAGTTAGATAAAATTACATAACTCTGTTGTATTATTACTATAATTAACAGTGTCTCTTTCTTCTTCAGGAACAGCCATAATTTTGAAATACTTAGTTAAAGGAATGGAAGAGTTAAAGAAATTAGGCGAACAGCCAGAGAATGTTCAGAAAGTTGTAGACTACCTCAAAACCATTCATTCTGTGCGTAACTCGACTGACGAGCACCAAGTGGCCAGACTTATTGAGCAACATCATTTAGGAAAACAACAAGTGCTTCCTGCTCTTCTTAACTCAAAAGAGGTAAAAGTTAAATTTGAGCTCCCAGTTGAATAAGACAATCAAGATAATAAATAAAAGAAATATTTCCAATTTTACTGCACCTGATTGGCATTTCGACAATTGATGTCTCAACATTCCTTCAGGCCAAAATATTTTTAAATCCAAATCCTCAATATATATGTTCCAGACCATATGAGTATTTGGACCGTACGCGTACGGTCCGGACCGTATACGTATACTCGTACGGTCCGACCATACGCGTACGGTCGGACCGTATGAGTATACGCGTACGGTCCAGCTGAGCAGACATGTTTTGCATGGGATCATATGGGTTAAATTTAAACAAACATTTATCAAAATCTTTATTGTTAGTTATACAAATTGTTATTATTACAAATAGATGAATAGAGTGAATAAGCGAACAATTGACATTAAATATTTGTTTAATTGTATATCTGAATCCTATTTTGTTACTCTGGACCAAGGTGACACTTGCTACAAATGCACCACAACACAAGGAACGTCATATTTTCTTTTACATTAATATGATTTGTTCATGCATGTTCCTTCGTCTTTTTTTGTAAAATTTCTAAATATTCTATAACAATTGTCTCCCCACATTATGTTTACTTCCGAGAACTTCAATTTCAATGAGCATAATGGGCTGCATGCAGTTAACGAATTACTGACATGCTAAATGCAGGAGATTAACAGATTAAATAAGTGTGATTATTTTAAATAATTAAAATATTAAGTTTTTATTTCCATAACTATTGAACTTTTTCTATTAATTTGAGACATAAGTTCTGTTGATCTGTTATATACATTTGTATCTAATAAACGTGACCAACTTCTTAATGTTAATCAGACCGTACGCGTACGGTCCGACCGTATGCGTATTTTGAAAAAGTACGCATACTGTCCAGACCGTACGCGTACGGTCCAAATACTCATACGGTCTGGAACATATACATTGAAGAGCTGATCAAATCAAAAAAACATCTCAAGTATTTAAGAATTGAATGCTTCTTTGTAAATTTATTGGGGTGTAAAAGCGTTGACCGAAGTACATTTTTCCGCGCTTCATTCTAAAAATGTACGCACGGTCAACGCTTTTACAACCCTATAAAGTTACAAAAAGAAGCATTCAATACTTATAATTACATTTTTTAGCTATGATTATGAAAACCTGAATTTTATATATTTTATTATTTAATTCACCTGTGCACTTTATCGTTGGAGCATGTGTTATCATGAATGAAAAGTTGTATTGAGCAATGCAACTGCTTACGAAATAACATGTGATGTGCAGTTAGCCAATCAGAATAAAATATTATAATGAAACATACATCTAATGTAATTATAATCAAATGTAGACACAGAATTAGAGCTAAGCATTAGAGTTATATATATTGCTTAGGATTAAGAAAAATGGACAAAACAAAAAAAAATTGAGAATACATGTAATGCATCAATAGGGTCCTAAAATATATAATGATGTAAAGAAAAGATAGTAATCAATCATCAAAAATATGAAGAATATATATATATATAGAATAATGAGCAAAAAATGTAAAGAAAAGAGAGAAAAAAAAGTGTACAGAAATGAAGGACCCCAATCCAGATCCTCATGTATCATTTGTATAGAGTATTTAAAATATTTCATTGCAGATTTGGGGAGCTTTGGTATCTGAGATGTCAGTTGGAGAAGTTTTAGAGAACTTTAACAAACTTGCCAGTGTTGGGTTTCTAGAGATTGCTCATGACGGCAGTAAGAAGATAGTAGAAATGTTACGAAGCGAGGAAATCCTCCAGAAATCCAAGTAAGTTAGAAAATAAGGTTGAAGGATCACTGGATAGAAATGTTACGCAGCGAGGAAGTCTTCTAGGTAAGGAGAACAAAGGGGGAAGGTATTAAGTTTACCCTTCAATGTCTGAATGTATGTCCATACAACCATCAGTCAGTATTATTTCAGTTAACTACAAATATAACTTAAGTTTTCCTCAACCAAATGTTATGAAACTTGCATGCAATGCTTCTTTTCACAAACACAGTTCAATATTGAATTTGGGTGGCATCACTTTCTATATTCTTGAGTTATGTCCCTTTGTATATTGAAAAATTGCAGAATTTGTCGTATATTTACTTATTTATTTATTCCTTTCTTAATGCTTTGCAGAAAAAGATTTATGGAATTACTTTTTTGGTAGATATGAAGGTCTGGATGGGTAGTCCTTTATTTCTTACTTCTTAAATACTATTTTTTTTTAATCTTTATTTATTTTCTCCATTTGTATTCTCCATTCTATATATTTTGGGCCCTTTTAATATTTTGCACTTTTTACTTATTATTCTTTAAAATGTAAACCCCAACTGGAGTCTCAAATATATATACCTATATGAAAATGAGGGATTTTATAGCTAAATGCTTTATTGCAGCATACAACCTATAGATGTGGTAATGGCCTTATCAGCATATGAACATGGTAAAGCAGGGAAAGTGACTTGGATGAGGAACGAGGCAGTCATTGATGCACTCAACTTTGCCCTTGAATCCACAATGAAGGTCAATGAATCCAATGTATGTAGTATTTGAGGAAGCATGTAAAGGGGTGCCCGGTTTGGAGATTTTTGGAGTAAAGATTGCATTCATGCTATCAAAACTCTAATCCGACTTGCTTGAAAGCTTTTTATCACTTTTTTGAGAGAACAAAAACATAGTGTATTGAAGTGAACTTTCATGAATTTTTATCTGTATTCATTTCAAGCCATTTGTTGAGGAAAAAATTATGATATGTTTATAATCATTCTTGTTAAGACGACTATTTTAATTAAGATTACTTCTATTTGTTATAAAAATTTAAAGGTAATTTATTAAGATTTGAGTGATCTCCCTTTGTTTATTATATGAACTTAGGAAGGTTTATCCAATTGAAAATAGGCCTTTCAGTAATAGCCTAGTGCAAAGTTTTCCCTTTCATTAAATGCAACCTTCATCTTTAAATGCTCACAAACTACTGTAGATTTAGAAATTATTGTAATGTTTTTTTATGGTGAAAAATGTGACAGGGTTATAATTAGAGTATAGATAGAAATATAGATGTACATGTACATTTTTATATGTGCATCTGTAGAACTGAGCAGTTAATTACAAGTTTGGGTATGCACCAATGATACAACAACCCATAGACAAAAAAAAGACATCAAGAACTCAACAATGTACTCACGAAATGTAGACTTCTTAAAATTATAAGTTGCTACTTTGAAAAAATTAAAAGGGAAAGTTTTTGCAAATAAAATATGTAATTTTAAAACACCAGTCAAAATTTAAAAGTCGAAATAACACATTTATTTTTTAAAAGTTTAACAGTTTCACAAAACACAACATACATAATAGAAATCTAAAGACTAAACAACACAAACCTTACCACAAAACAGAAGGTGATCTCAGGTGTTCCCAAAGAGTAATTGAGGACCACACAAGATGGTTTCTTTGCTTAAGCACAATATCACAAACTAATCCAGATCTTGCAATTTTAATATCATTATAGTGCTTGAAACTTATTAAAACATTACTATATTAATTATATAAACTGATTTACAGAATACAAAGTCAACAAACAAGCGCTACCTTATTGGAGTCCGTGTTGGATCAAATACCAAAAAATCCACGGTCCGGGGTACACAGTCACTTCCTTCCTTGGTTGCTGCTTCTGCTATTGCCATGATTACTGCTAGGAAAGAAGACAAGGTCCAGCTAGTATATTTCGCAGACAAGGCAACAGAGTTGACCTTGACCTCAGAATCATCCCTAAAAGAAATTAGTGAAGAAATATCAAAACAGATTTTAGTTTCGGCAGCCCTTCCTCCAGTGGGATCTGGTGTAAGTATATTGACACATAATATTCTCCCTAGCAAACACAAATGAAACATTTTCACAGTTTTGGTATTTTGTTTTAATCTACAGGTATCACATTTATATTTAATGAAATGTTCAAAATATATCCACCCCCACCCTTTTTATATAGAAACTTATTTCATGTCAGAGATGCAAGAAACCAAATACTTGAAATTGAAAAGTAAATCGAAGTTCATAATCATATCATGAAATGTTATTGTCCTCAAAATTGAAACTTGGTAATCAGTCCATCCATACATCATTCAAATTTGTTTCTGGTAAATACTGAATACTTATACATGGCATATATCTTATACCTATGAAATATACAATGAGATATTTCCAAGTGAATAACCCAATGAAAATTAACCAACCACAAATTATGTACCAGTTAGGGACAAAAAGGGTGCCAAATATTGATGGCTTTTATTTTTCTAGGAAGCCTGTAATGCAAAAAAGTAAATAATTGTATACTTCATACTTAAATATTTTGACAGGATACTCCAAAGCAACCATGTGACCTAGCTGCACCAATCAGATGGGCAACTGAAAATAGCAAAAAAATTGATGTATTTATCAATATAACAGATTCACTTGATAGAACAGGCGACATAACTCCATCGAAGGCTCTCATGCAATACAGAAAGGAAATGAATATGCCAAAAGCAAAGTAATTGATAATAAAAAAAAAAAAAAATGTATTTGTGAAGTTTTGAGTGACTATATATATATTCTTACCATATAAATATGTATTTCTTTAATTTGACCTGACAATCATCCTTTTCAATTAGCCAGGTTTGAGGAAGTCAAAAATTGGTTTCATATTAAGGTAATGTTAGGATTTAAAAATCAGGAAACATTTTTTGTATTCAACTCCTTCAGATTTCAACACAGATTCCCGAAACTCACAGGAAAATTGCACATAATGATGTGCACCTAATATAAGGGAATTGTTTTAGTATTTTTTTTCACATTTTTTCAGACTTGAGAATTTAGTTGTTTTTCACCAAAGTTTATGATTGGAGGTACAAATATTTTGTTAATAATTCCTATAGTTTTTAACTCAGATCCCTGAAACTTTATAGAAAGATTGAACATATGCTGAAGTTGTGCACCTGCTTACATGGCATTATTGTGATTTCTTTCTCATTATCCTGACTTGGGAACTCTCATTTTTGAGGGGAAAAGAATTGAAAGAGGTTTCAAGTTTCCAACAAAGACCCCCTTAGACTACATAGAGAGATTGTTCACATACACAGTATAAATGTGTTTTACTGTTTACCTGCATTCTTTTCTTTGAACAGTAGAATAGGACTAAAACAGTACTGTATTTAAGATTTTCCAACATCAATTAGGATTTGATATTATTGGTAAATTGACATTTATAAAAGAAAACTCATATATTTTCAACAGTCACATCCCCATAAAACTAAAAATAAACTTTTCAAATGCAATACTTTTATGAAGTCTCATAGCTATGACCATCAACAACAACTTACTTTTATCATTTCAGGTTAGTATCATGTGGACTTTGTAATGCCAACATGAAAACAGCTGACCCTAATGACCCAAGAATGATTGACATAGCTGGATTTGATGCAACTGTCCCTATTATCATTAACAAATTTATATTGGATGAATGTTGACACCGTCCACTGTGTTTGTACAACAAGGTCCAGCAAACTTGCCACATAATTCTAGTCCAAGAAGGATTTGTGGACAACAAATAGCTTTTTTAGCACACTTATAGTGCCTCCTAAGGTTGTCAGTTGCTTGCCTTTTGTTTTTCGTTTCAAGGCAGGAGGAACACATATAATTCCGGCAAAAGTTCTGTGATGAATAATTTAACCCGTCTCTTAGACCAAGTGAACTGTGAACTTCACAAGAAATTTTTAACTTAAGTTGTTATATCATATTTTTCGAACATTTTTTGTTTATTTATGTTTTCAGAGTCCATTTTTTAAGAGGTGAAGTTCCTACGTTTTTGTGGAATTTTTGACTGAGGCAATTCCAAAGCTAATATTTTAATAGACAAATGCAATGAACATATGATTTGTAAATTGGAATTATTTTATGCCTTTTTGATATATGAATATTTTGTTTTTATTTATTTATATATATCATATTTAACAATGTTGTGAGTGCAAAGGTCAATATGTCAGATATTATTGTTTATGTTATTTTTTAATTTTCTTGTGACGGTGTTTTATATGAATTAGATATTTAAGAATGAAGCACTTGTATATATATTTTAAAGAATTGCATGCATATAAAAAAAAAAAATTTAAGTACAAAAAATAACAAAACAAAAAATAACAAACAACTTTGAAAAAAACTTTGTTTACTGAGGTAAATAAACTTATCATAGATACCAGGACTAAATTTTGTATATACATCAGACGCACGTTTTGTCTACAAAAGACTCATCAGTGACACTCGAATCCAAAAAAGTTAAAAAGGACAAATAAAGTACGAAGTTATGACTTACAGCCCTGGTTTTTTTTAAGAGAAAAGACAAAAAAAAAACCCACATTTATATGTATTGTATTTATCTACATACAAACATGTATTTGTCAAGCTTGGTGTTTTCCAGGAAATCCATCAGAACTGCAGAAAACTATATAATACATATAAGCCTTGGGCTGTTTTTTGCTCTTAGGTCGGGTTGTTGTCTCTTTAAACCAATCCCCTTTTCCATGCTCAATTTTAAGATTTCATGTGTATTTTATATGCATTTGATGGAGTGAAATGAAAGTTGTGTTCTGACAGGAAAGCAACCTGAAAAGATAAAAAAATAATAAGACAGCCATTTTTTTGTACAGGAGTGAAAATACAAAAAAAGAAATGTAATAATATTAATATTTGTTATTATATATGATCTGGTGTTTGGTTTGAAATGCTTTTGTTGATGTTGAGGCTTTTAAGCTTGTTGTGGGTTATGGTAATAACCAGAGATATTATTAGGGGTGTAATATCTCTTTAATTCTTAAAAAAAAAAGAAGCAGTTTTACATTCTAAATGGCATAACTTTATACCTCAGAAATTACACAAAATATTTTGGCATTAAGATCAATAGGAAAATTTATACATTACAGATATAAACAATTATTGACACTTTATATGATGGTTCAACTATATATATACATCCTTTCCTGGATCTTCAGATTGAATAGCCCTGAACATAGATTGAAAAAAATGTTATAGGAAGCATAAAAAAGCATAACAAAAGTACCGAACTCCAAGCTTAAAGTAAATGTAAAAAGAGGGAAGTCCCAAAAAATTGAAGCAATCAAACATTAAGGCTCCATATAATAATTAAAGGGTCAGCATGCATTGTTAAAAATTCTATGTTAATTTAAGTGTATATATATTTGTATAGGGCTAAACTAATATTGTCTTTTAAATGTTGGTTAGAAATACTCATGTAAACGAATTATGTAAAATATCTTCCAAATTTATTGTATTGAGAAGGATGTCCATTGTATATCTTGATTTGATTATGCATATTTTTGTTATTGTGTTTGTTAATAAATGAAAGTGTATTACACCATGCATAATTGAAAGTACAAAATGTAGTAAATAGTGAATTCATTACTATAAGTAATTTTATTAGAACCCAGAGAAAAGGAGTCGGTAAGCACCGATTTTGGCCTCAAATTTCAAGTTCATCTTACGAAAGATTTTGACCACTTTTTAAACACTTAAGTGTCTATTTCATTTGAATCAATTAATTTATGTGAAAGATTTTAACTGATTTAGTCATTAAAACAACCCGATTCAAGCTCAACTATGAAAAATCTACCAAATATGCCGAAAAATGTCACTTTTCAGATGATTTTTGTCAAAAATGAAATTGGCCGCATCTTTGTTCATCCTCAACCTTTATATATGTTATGTATTATCATAAAATACAACTTACATTTCAATATTAAGGATGAACACAAATGCGGCCACTTTCGTTTCACACAAAAACTGTCTAAAATTTAACTAAAATGCTAGAATTGTGAAGATTTCAGTAATTTAGCATGACTTAATGGTGCTAGTACTCAATATATGTGCATTGTATTGTCAAAAAGAGCCCATATTTATGTAGCAGAAGCATTCTACTGTCCAATAAATTACTAAAAGTTTACATTTTAACAATTTTGTAAAACTGCTATATTTTGGGGCCAAAAAGGGGTCTTACTGAACCTACTCCTTTTAATCTAATTATATTTGACATAATGGGACAGTAATCAAAATTCATTCAAAGGAAAACATTTTGGTTTATTTCATTTAAGGAGCAATTGTTTTTATTAAATTCTCTTTAACATAGAAATTAATCAATACATTCAGAAAAATGTGTTGATTAATGATACATAAAATTTATAAAAGATTATTTTGATTTTAAATCCTGTTGTTAACAAGTGACAGCAATTAAGTGTATCCTAAAAGTTATGTAATAAACTTTAAGTCATTGAAATGCAGACTTACATGATGATAGAAATTACTAAACTTAGCTATGCTTCAAAACAGAGTTACAAAGTCTGTAAGTTATTAAAGTGTATTTTTGACCAGGTTGTATGTGGTGCAAATGCAACATAACAGTAGTATAGCAAATGTCCATCAGTCTGTTATGCAAGAAATAAAGGTACATATTTTGTGTAGTCAGCTTGTGTTAAAGTTTTCCATGCAGCTTTCAGTCTTTCTAGAATGGTTCCATATAGATTAAAGTAATCTGAAATGCCAAAATCATTTTTTTAGTTTACTGAAATAATCGGATATAAGTAAACCTTTATCAATTAAAAATCGAAAAGCAGTGCTGTTCATTTTGTGTACACATTTGAAGAATTTCTGATTTTCAAGGTACTGAAACTTACTATAGTGTTGATTAACACAACAATAAAATAAAGCATAGAATTAAAATCCTCAGGAAAATGCTTTGCCTTAGATTTACTGTATCCAATGTTTACAGCAGTCAATAGTAAATTCAGACCATATCGAGGTTTCATTTTTCTTCTCACTAAATCTTGTAGTGAAGTGCAATATGTCGGCTCAAACAGATTCATTTCATACCATATCATTACATTGGTGCTTTTAATAACATTATATGTAAAAAGAAAACATTGTGGATTCATTTATTTATGATGATTCAATTTTTGTGGATGGATAAAAATTGCAGTTCTGAAAGTAGATACTTAAGTTTGTGGAATCATAATTGGTTTTCTCCAATGAACTGAAAGTAGTGGTGAGTATTTTAATTGGTTATTTCATCTTACCTCAGAAATCCTCTGAAAATTGGTAATTTGATTATTAATGAAACCACAATAATCAATTTTATATTAATATTTATTATTTATATTTTTGCCAGTAATTTATAAAGAATCTCACATTCTTTTTGTAAGTTGTGTTTTTTTACAGCAAGATTTTACACTAGTCAAATATTGTCATATTTTAAACAAAGTTCATCATTCATAATTATTTTTACTACAGATCGTACAGTATGTTTGTCAATTGTTCAGTTATATATTATATACATGTTTATAACGCACATGTTACCATTTGTTTTAAATTGGTATTTACTTACATGATATATTTGAAATTTGAAATTGAAAATCCATAAAAATGTCATAGTGCAATTAAATGTAATGCATTGCATGTTTTTTTTTTTGCAAGTTGAATGATAATTATTTAGCTGCATTGCATAAAATATTCAAAACTTATAAACAAATTTGCTGCAAAGTGATTATTAAAAGAGATTTTGATTTGTATTAATTTATATAAAATGTTTGCATGTAAAAGGCAAATATTTAAGATAGATTATTTCCCATGTCAGTTTATTTTTTTTCTTGTATATGATAATACAAGTACAAATGAAATATACTTATCGAAAAGCAGCAATAAACTAGCAAATATTTGATATAATGCCACTTAACTTATTTTTGGGCTAAAAACATACAAAACATATGACATACTTGAAAATTATATTCTGCTACAAAATAAAACAAATTCAGTGAATGCTACAAACAGTAGTAATATAGGAAGAAATGCAATACTGGTTTTCAAATTAATCTTAACATTGCTGGTCAAATTTCAATTGTCTAGGATGCTGTAAGCCAATAACAACATTTTGGAGTACACTTTGAAACTAATACCCAGAACTCAATAGATTCACAGGCTAATTGATTCAACAGCGAAATAACATTCTTTCAAAGCAAATTGTTACAGAATATTAAATTCATTTACAAAAGTTTTTTCTGAATATAAAATTTAGAATGTGTTCAGAAATAATGAATGTAAAAGTAAAGATGTTGTTGTGATGATTATATTGCTGAGATAGTTATATATTTTTGTGGAACTTGTAATGTAATTTTGATTTTGCTATGGGCATTGCATATTCTGTTAATAAAGTATACTGTAGTACACTTTTATTACTTTGCTTGTTATATTTTATGAGGATATATAGTATATATGCATTGTATGGGTAAGATTCAATGTGATCTTTTATCATGAAAATCATAAGGAAATGTCTCTCTAGTTCTACCTATAATTTTTAAATACCTGTATGAAAATTAACATAGTACTGGTTTTCATAAAAATATGGCACTGTGACCCCATATACATTCATTTATAAAAATCATCCAAGATAGCACAAGGTATCACAGTGCTTTAAGGCACTTGAGAGAACTCTGCATATTATTTTTCCCAACATGAGGTTAAACTTACTGCCCAAAATTCCTTTGCGACCATTTTGCAAAAGCTACATCTTTGATTTTGTGTAACTTTGTTCTCAGCATGAATATGAAGTTTTTGGCACTACAGGTTAACTAAACAAGAATCTATCAATAAAAGATACAGAAGATACCAAATGGACATTGGTAATTAGACCCTGTTGTTCAGTTGTGATATTATAAGTTATCTACGTTCATATCCGTAGATATGGATATTTTAACACCCTGAAGTACCCAAGTACACCATGAGGCGTAGCCGAAGGGATTACAGGGTACTGAAGGGTGTTAAAATATCCATATCTACGGATATGAACGTAGATAACGAATGTATCCCCGGTCTTAGTCCGAATCGGGCGAGTTTTATGGAAATTCGGGTACAAAGTGTAACGTGAAAACAACGTTTTTTTCATTATCTAAAAAAGTTTTATTGATATTTGGAAATTTTACATAGTTTCTACGGGGTGTAGGGTACTACCTTTGGTAGAACCCTACAGGTAGTCAAATATAAGACGTTTTTAATACGGAGACAGAGAAAATGAATTGAGTCAAATTTGGCGCTCAATGTTGTGAGAGTTACGTCATAGATGGTGTGACGTCAACGTGGGTCATTTGAATAGCTAGGTCAGTAGTCCCATTCCTTGAAAATGTGGCAGTCAAGTGATGCATTTAATGAAATGAGTGTAAATGATCGGCATAATAGGACAAAATCGTTAATGAATTCAACTAAAGATTTTCAAATTTTAATATATTGTTACTGATGACAAAATGTAGGTCAAGTTCAATAATATCGATTTTTACTTTTACCGTTCAGGAGTTATGGTTCTTGCATTTTTACATTTTCATTAGACTTACTAGAGACACTCGAATCAAACAAATACAAAGATGAAGAGCATTGAGGACCACACATTTCTAAAGGTTTTGCCATACACCGAAGAAGTAATCTTTTCTGGGGTAGAAAATCATAAGAAAATAAAATTTAACATAAAAACATTAATCTATAATGCATGACGCCGACCATATACATAACCTTGTAGAAAATTATTGAAATATTTTAAATACGGAACAAAACACTTACGTCATAGTTAATTTTTATTTGTTTTTCAGTAAAAACTAAATAATGCTTAATAAATATTTCAGTTTCGATATTTTTTATGATTTAAATGTATTCAGTAATAACATGTCCACACCAAAAGAACAGAAGAAGAGAGTGTTTTTATCTACAAGAGATCAAATACATTTTAGTTAAAAGTTAAGTTACGTTCAAAAAGAGAATTTCGTCTTGGATAGAATCTTTGATTCTTAAAAGGAAATGCTATAACCTGCAAATTTACATGAAGCTACATAATACGATGTATGGTGAGTTTTCAGACACACTAAATGAGAGGAATATGCTTATTCAATGTTTTAATTAATTATTCTTAAAAAACACTTGCACTTATCGGATATATTGGATCATGTCAGTGCCACCTTTACCTATCGACGCGAAGCTGCATGTAATCTGTTGAGTGCACATCCATACCTTATATCGAGTATATTACCAGTCGTAAAACGGCATCATCGGTACACCGGAGAAAGATTACTTAGTGCTAGAATTTACACATTAACAGCTTGGCTGGTCAAGTAACTTGATATGAGCCGATTGCATCCAATCAATTCGCATTTAAACAAAACCCTTAAACGGAATGAACTTATTTAAATTTACAATACTCATTCATGACACATGCCATATGTGTTTTACATATTTGCGAAATATATCAGGTTTTATGAAATATATTTTATAAACATAATTCATTTTGAATTCATTTGATAAATACAATGAAACATATATTTTTAAAAGTTGCACATATTAGGGTAGTTGTGAACAATCAAATGTTCAATAAAAGTAGATGATACAGTATCGCTGGGCTTGTATTCCCTATCATGATGTCCTTAATAGATTGTATTTCTGATAACAATGAGTATATTAAACCAAGAGTTTTAAAAGAGGGACGAAAGATACATTTTAAGTTTCAAGTGGTGAAGATGAAATCATCCCTTCGACAATTTCAGGACCGGATTTGTAATTTCATGAGTAACATGACAGGTTTCACACATGGAGCAGGATCTGCGTGAAGACAATATCAAAACTAAATGACACCGTTTCCAAAATAAGTTGTGAACACATTACCCAAAGCTATTCTAAATTAATTTTAATTATACTTTGTTATTCTGTGTTAAACATTTCGAAATGTACTATCATATAACTTATCTGTGTTTTTCTCTGTCTGGGGTGTTCTTGCATTTATTTGTACTGTATTCCCGTTATGTAATGTTGTCATTTTAGCGGTATATTTAACATTGCCATAAAGCGCGCAGGTTTGGCTAGCCATAAAACCAGGTACAACCCACCTTAATTTCTTAAAATGTCCTCTACCAAGTCAGGAATATGGCAGTTGTTATCGTATAGTTGGTTTCTATGTATGTTGCATTGTAGTATTTTTTGTTGTTGCACTTCAGTGTTCTATTGTTTCATTGTTTTCTGCGTTCCCCTCAGTTATAGATTGTAACCCGGATTGGTTTTCTCTCAATCGATTAATAACTTTTGAACACCGGTATACTACTGTTGCCTTTATCTGTCAACGAAATGTCATAGGCAATAAGTTCCTATGAAGTGTATTTTTTCCACTATCATACACAATGCATCCAAGGTGTATGCTCGACACATTTTTTGAAATTATAAAGGAACTCAGGTTTCGACTTCCTCAGGCATAGTTGACCTTTGATTGATTGGGGTTTTAAAGATTCTGTTTGATCATATGTAATTGTTCAATTGTTTGGGTTTTTATGCATCCTTCACTTTCAAATACTAAAAAATAATATGAACATTCATTCAAACATGAATGGGCTTTGGAATGTCAAAATCGTTCCCGAAGAAGGTAAATATTTAGAAAAGCGTTTCAGACGTACAGCCCTGAAATTGAATGAATTGTCTTCATGTGATCTGTTGCTTTCATATAATAATCCAATAATATTCTTTCTCTTGTTTGTCTTGTTTTCATTTTGGCTTTGGTGTTGTCCGGCTTGGTTAACTTGGTTTCTGATCGGCCCTTTACTGTATTTGTCCCCTCTTTGACGGATTTCACGAAGTACATAAACTCCCCAAAGATACAATGATTATATAATAGTTTTACAGACTCTCATTATGCCAACAAAAGACTCAGCATGATACTTTTGTAAATAATACGAAACATCTATCTATCTAATCAATTATTAACATATCATAAAACTAGGTTAACAGCACAACATTTTGTACATGTACCTTGTCCAACTATGATAGCCATGTGAAGAATGTCTATTTCTTCGAATGAGTGGGGTATTGTTGGATGGTAATACCTTTTTGTATTTTAGAAGACGATTCTATTTCAGATCTATTAACGTATTTAAGAATATTAGTAAGTGCACATCATACACGGCAAATCATATTAAGTGCAAAACTTTAAAAAACGGCAACATTTTAAGTGTGACTGTCAGACTTCTAAAAATTCTATGGCAACATTTACAAAGTGAATATTGATAATACTACTATTAATGATTCCTTGAAAAAAGTAGCGAAAAGTTATGATAAAAAACATTCTAAGACTACTGTAGATGATTTTTCTAACGTGTGAAAATTCCCCATCTGAAATTATCGTATCTAATTTCGGCTATAGATAATATCTTCTACGCCATTGCCATTGTGAGCGCTTTCTTCATCCGTTGATGGAACAAAGCTACATCCTGCACCGATTGGAATACAGAAAAATTCGTAAAATTTATACGTATAATAAGCTAATATAGCAACATGATAAATTGCAGCGTTCTTCACACGTGGTAATTTACTGCGTGAATGATAAAGTGATAATCTGTAGCATTCCAGAGCCTCATTTGTCCTTTTATGGGCAGAATAGCTGTATCCTAAAATGTTGAGTGATCGATACCTATGTAGATTTCCCCCAATATTACTGACTGCTTCTTCAAGATGTTTTAATGCTTCGTCTGCTGCTGGAAAATTATCTATTTTTAGACATGACAGTTGCAGTAATAAGAATATATAGACAACCGGATGAATAAGAATGAACCTCTCTCCATAGTCCTGGGTCATAACCATGGCACATTCTACTTGTAACGGATAAGGTAAGCAAGAAATGTGGTCACGTGAAAAGATAAAATCAAATGCACTTTCAATTATGTCATCTTCATCTGCGGTCACAGGAGCTTCGGATGTTTGAAATAAGTTTCCATTGGGCATCCCTAACTCGATTCCATGTAGAAGGGAACATTTCCCAGTGTACAAAAGGTATTTTTTCTGGCCCAAAATTGTATTTATTTTACTTATGACGGTGTTGTATTCCTTTAAACAAAAATGTAAAGATAGAGAATACAGAGCTCCAGTGAAATCATCTATCAAAACACCATCTTCAAAGTGTTTTTTTGTACTTCTAAGTAATTCGTCTTTCCTTTGTACATTTTCTTCATTAATATATTGCTCGTAATATCTAAAACCCATTTGAATATCTAAACATTTCAGAATTTTCGTTTTAAAGTTATCATCGACATCTAAAAGTGCACCAATTGCTTTGGAAGTCTGTACAAGTTTATGAAGAGATTCGCAAGCATCTGAAATGTTCGCAAATAGATATGAAATTCCCTGGTTAAATCTTGACTGTATACTAACCTTTTTCTTCAGGTAAAATAATTCATTGAGTTCCTTGTTTCGTTTTGAAGATTCTAGAACCCCATCGATGTTTCCTGTGTGTGTTTTCCAATATTTAAATAAATGACTGTCTGCTGGAAGACCATAAGTCATTGCACATTGTAATAGATTATTCCTAATCGTACAAAGTTTGGAAATCACTTGTTTTTTCATTCTATTGTCACTAAATCTATTATGGAATAAATTACGTTGTCTGTGAAAATAATGAGGCAATTTTTCTTTTTCAACAGCATCAACTAGGTACGTCAAGCAATCTCTAATTCTTGAAAGTAGTTGCTCCGGAACCCAATGGTTAATATCAGTTTCCTCTGACAACCAACACACACTATTCTTCAAGTGGTAAGATGTTATAAGGTCTGGGAAAACAGGCTCGAGGAGAGTATTCCGTAATTTCTTCAAAATAACAAGGCATTGTATTTGTGTATCATTAAAATTCCAAGCTAGCTCTCGCTCGCCAAGGAGAAAAGATAATCGCCACTCGAGTGAGAAATTGAGCGACGATCTATCACCTACAGGAACAAAATGCCATGATAGTTTTTGAATTTTCTCTATAATGTTTTGACTTGGCCAGTTAAATCTTCTTTCTCTTTGGGTCCACTCTTGCATACGAATAGGCGATTGATCGTAAATAATTGCGTGAGCAGTGTCATGATCTAACGGAAGGTCTGGTCTATGAATGTGATAACCATATATGTTATCGTGAGCAAATTTCATAGATGGTCCGTGCACAGTGTGTTCAGTGGTGTTCAGTGGTATTGAATGCTCAAATCTTTTTATCATACACTGAAGAAATTTGTCGCTTGATAGATAAGTTTTGCCTGATCTTTCTTCCACGAAATCCTCATGTTGACAACCAAAAATTAACGCAAGTGTCTCAAAGTCAGCTGCTGGAATCAGCCTACAATATCCAGGACTACAGTTTGATGATTCGGTAACGAGTACAGCACGATGTTCTTGCTCACCAGAACTGTTTATCTTTTCTTTATTTGAATCGATACTTTCGCTATGTTTAACAACTACACCCCTAAACACAACCATATCATCGACATCGCTCTTCCCATAATCAGACGTCCCGTCAAATGTGCTGCCACCTGAATATTGGTCCCAGTTAGATCTATTACTACTTATACAGTCGTAGACTAATGCCATATTCTTAGCTATGTTTGTTATTGAGTTTGCCTTTCCATGACACATATATGACTTCCAAATATACCTCGACAGTTCTTCAGTTTTACTGTAATTGTCATGTTGATCGGCAGCCATGTCCATGCAGATGCACAACCTAGAAAATGAAAATTGTAGAGTCCTCTAGGCATTTTATAGATTACTTTACGGTTTATGGTTTGTATAAGGACCTATAGTTTTGAACTTGTACGTCATTTAGATTATTGTGTAGAGTTGTCTCATAGGTAATCATACCACAACTATTGCCTTATATTACCATTCTTATGTAAAGCGCAGTAAAACCCGTATCAATATCCATGACATTTAACATTATCTTTAGTAATAGGAAATTATTTCTAATAGTACTTCCTGGTCTTTGAATTTGGTCCACTTGCGTGTTAGCATTGTGGTCAAGACGTGATATCATTAAATGGAAAATAGAAACAGAATTCTACAAAAATATAATGAAAGTTACCTTTTTTAACAATTATAACATGTATAAAATGTGTCTTAAATCCGAAGTACACAAATTTATGCTTGAAAGAATTCCGTAAGGCCACACCTCTCAAAGGGAGAGAATTCCATATACATATATACATTAATATATATAAACTATCTGTTTGCATATAAGGCAAACTTAAAAGCTAAATTTCGTATTTTTTATAAACTGCAGCATGAAATACACTTATGACAATATATAATCAAGTACAGACTCACGTCGAACATTAATTTAAATAAGGGGAAACCTAGGAATTTAATCTGCAAAAGGGGAGGGTACAGTCTAATCTTCATGGTACTACGTGATTTTAAACATTTGTCAGAAGAAGGACTTCCGGTAACTTGGCCACAACCAATGCGGTACCTTTAATTCAACGAATGTATATTATTTGAAAGATTAACAAGCGAATTGAGCAATGCATGCTAATATTTATCAAAGGTACTAGGCTGATAATTTGATACGTAGCGACGCGTGTTTCGTCTACATAAGACTCATCAGTGACGATCAGGTCAAAATAGTTAAACAGTAATAAAGTTAAAGATCATTCAGGACCCAAAATTCCGAAAAGTAACAATATTGTCTGGAGTACATGACACCTGGTCATTTCTACAATATTAATGATGTTCTTTCTATTTACTTAAAATTTTCTGAGTGGGTTGCATAAATATATCATCCAGAACTAGAAATTAAAGAAACAACAGAGACGGCTTCCTCCGCCTCACCTTTAGACTTATATCTTGAATGTGTGACAAAAGAGACGATTCAAATTTTAAAATCATTATTTCCCCCAACTTAGTAGCAATACACCAACTTCACTTGCATATGGGGAATACATTTCTCAACTCATTCGGTAATCAATAGCTTGCAGTTGCTACTAAGACTTTATAAAACGTCACCAGTGTCTGAGCAGAAATTTGATAAACCTGGTTTATGTCAAAAAACGTCATCCTATTTCTACAAAAAAATCTTTGGAAGATACCAAGACCTTTATGATAAATGTTTTGAATCAACTTCACAACTATTACATAATGGTCTAGAAGTATAGTTCAAGGTACTGACGTCGTTTATCATCTTAATAACGTGTTATAGTGTTCTTTTTCTTGTTTGTAAATTTTTACCTTTACTGTTAAGTCCTTGTTTGGTAAAATCTCTTTGGTGTGGCTCGGTACTTATACATCAGGTCATAGTGTTAGTGAGCTATATCTGTAAAATTTAAACGATAAACAGAGTTTCTTTGTTATTGGATCCGAAAAAGTGACGCGTTTCTCACTAGATACTTCTAATGTTTCGAGTATAATCAACACTTAATTTTTCGATATTTCAAATTAAAGTACGCAAAAAGTTTTGATGGAATGCAATGTGTCATATGTGTATACTGTATTATACACAGAAGAAACGTTTTCATAAATGCACGTTTTTGCAGATAAACCTATATATAATAAGTTATGATAAGCTGTTTAGCTGATGAAACTTTGTAAATACATGCGTATCGAAATGATAAAAGGATAATATTTAGATATACTGTTTAAAGTAAACTATCATTATATATTCTGTTTTAAATACAGTTTCAAAATTGAGTTTAAAAACTCAATATCTAAATTTAAAAAAAAAACTATATTGACGTCATTTGACCAATGAAGAATGAACAGCTGAATCATTGTATGACGTAGTATCAATATTTTTAGATTATAGGAAAATAGTCTTGTATTCAGCGATATACCAAATTCAGATCGATAATTAAATCCAATAGAACGTGTAGCTATTTATATAACAGGCGATGTGAAGAAGAAGAACGAAAGTTAGATATAGCACAGCAGGGGTCTACTTAACTACCTTGTCAGAATTCTTCATTTTCTGTGATCGTCCTGAGTATGCATGAAATATTTGCCACTGGACGTTAATCAACCCAACAATCAATCAATCAATGTGTGTCTCATATGTCTGTCTGGTATATATCATTGGACTTAAAAAAACAATTTTATAATTTTGAAAGCTTTATATTTCAGAGGGTAGCAAAAAATACAACAAATAAAGTACATTCATCGACAATGAAACACATATTTTGTTTTTATTTAATATTTAAAAACTGATATGTTATACAAAAAATAAAATATTCCAAAGTGCAACTCGTTAACATACTTTATTTATGAAAACCAACCCTTCTCATTTACGCATTATGTGTTCTACGCGCTATTATATATATGAGGAATCAATACACAATTTATTTGGAGGCGTAACTGTGTTTAATCATCATGCTTATACTTACATTTCGCTCGTACTTTTTTGTTTTAAAGAAGGCAAACAAATAAATAAATGAAGAGTTAACAGGAATCGTGTAAAACTGATTGAGAATATGCGAATTACAGGGATATAAGCAGTATACATCAATAAGACGAAATTCCTAACACCCGAATAACCAAATGACATATCTAAAGCATTAGTCTACAGTCTTCAGGTAACCTAATTCCATTTATGTCAAACTGAGAATTAAGACAACAGAGGAGAAAGAGATGTACCCGACCATTTATGTGTTCTAGTTGAACCAGCTATTACACTTCACTTTTTTCAAAATTCCATTTGTGTAGAAATTGACGACCAGAAAAAAACGAATAAAATACCATATATTGTTCTTTTTTAAGGAATTCTAGATGGTATTAATTTGCAAGTATTAGAGGTATCTGAAGACAGATTGACAAACAAGTTTACTCCAAGACTTCCGGTGTCCATCTCAATCTGGAGTATTTATATTGAAGAACAAATTGAGGAACATGAGTTTCAAACTCGTAATTTTTCATTTAAAGAGAAATCCAAGGGTACCTATTGTATAGAAATTTGCAGAATATAAACAGTTTGTGAAAGTATGGTAATAGACACCTCTCTCTTTCATAGTGTTGCGGGAGAGGGAGTCTGTAATATGTGAGGGATGTATGAATACACAGTCACGTCCAATCAGACTTTGGATATCAAATGCAAGATAACTCAAAGCATTGTCATTGTTTTTAAAGAAACATAGCAACATCAAAATGAGAGGACGTCCTTTGATGATTTGTTCCAAGACAAAAACATCTGCATTACGTACAGACCCTTTCTTTTCAATTGCAGTTTTTTCAATCCTTACATTTAGGTTGACTGACTTTGGAGACATAAGAAATCTCATTGATCAATTTGCAGAACGGATATATTTGTCGACATTTTGTCCCTTGTGGATAATTGCTGATAGTTGTATTATTGGCAATAATATCCCATGTTCTTAGTATTAAATAATGGATGTCATTATTGAAGTTGTTCTCATCTTAGATATAACAGCAACATTTGCTGATGTACCTTAAGGATACCAATGGTATAGAAATTTGAAAAAAAATCAATTTAATGGAAATATGTTAACAGGGACCTCTCCCCATCAAGCGTTAGACTCATGTTGTGGAGGGAGAGAGAGGAGTCTGTTTTAAGTGTTGGATGTATACATACACATCCACGTCCGTCAGAACGAACACATAACATTATTTAATGTAATACAATACACATTGACATACATTCCAATTTATAGATCTATTTCTGCTTTAAAAGTTCAGTATATAGTAAATCGGTAAATGTATTGTACACTCTAATTTTAAATTGCCCTATCTACATGCATACATAGAATATATCCTCTGTATTATGAATTATAATACGACCCAAATAATAGAAGTTGAGAAACAGTAACGGATTTAATCAATGGAACAGAAGAATTGTTTACATTGCGTCTTTATTTTACAAATAATTGCTTTCTATATCAAGGTTAAATTGAAAACATGCAAAACCAGAATGTCATGCTTCTGTTCTCTGTCTGGTGCCAATTCGAGGAACAATCTTAGTCAGAGTAGTGCATAGGAAATATGTTGTAATGTCCACTGCTGATTCAAGAACATTTTGTAAGTAGATGTGACACATCATAACATTGATATCTGGACTTTGACTTTGGCCTGCTCTGCTGAATAAATTAGTATGCGAGCAAATTCAGTCTGATTAGGAACGTTTAGTTCGAGGCATGCGTGTACATATAAACCGAAGTACATGCATGTGCTTCCATATATCGTTACAAACACGACGAACGTCTCTTTAGAAGATTTCGAAGGCGATCTGCTACATCGATAGACATCTTTATTCGCAAAAAAAACAACAAATTTGAACTTCAATCTTTAATCGGCGAATGCACTACCATTTTGGAAGATGCAAAACCGTGTAGTACATATTTTCTCTACTGTTCTATGTGAATATCAATTTGAGTACTCTAGTTCTTCTGAACACCAGACTTATCCAAAATGCATGAACAATGGGCAGCAAACGACCGTTGTGGTATTGAAGAGTTGCAACTTTTGCAGTCCATTTTATCTGCAGATAAAATAGTCCCATATCTATAATACTAAAATTACGAGGTCCAATTTGTCAGCCGTCATCACGTAAAAACGATGAATCAAAGAATTCAACTTTATATATAACTGATATAGTACAATGGTGTTGATTAAAAATTACACCACTCTAGGCCCATTTGTTTTCCACGTAATTAATATTGCCAATAATTATGAAGTTCTGGATCGAGTCCGACACCGATACCAATAGTATATTCACCTGTTACCTATTACCTTATCTGTACGTTCCGCATCAGACAGGCGCACCACCTAACAGTGTATTTAGAATTTTGCTGTATACTGTTATTACCAATAATTGATAGGTTCCAGGTCGACGGGTTCAAACAGAAAGATTTTGAAAGCAGAGAAAACTGTGCACCTTATACATGTTATAATCGGCATGACTTTATCAGATGACAATACCAATACTAAAATAAGGCATACGCATAGTTATATATCAGTCACGGACCAGCGATATCACGGGTGTGTTCTAGTATTGAATTAAAATTTGGAGCTCACTTTTTTTTAGTATTTTCTTGTTGCTTTTAGATTGAAAGCCAGCATTTGTTTTCATACTGGTTTTTACTTATTTTTCTTTTTACTTTTTAAGGAGCATTTGGTATTCCTTTTAAGGGTTTTTACCTGTTGCACGTAATTTTCAGACAACAGTTGTTGTTCCGTCTTGACCATTTTTATGGTAGGCTTAAATTATTGCTGTATTTTAATTTCAGTATTTGCATCTGATATATTTGTATATTGTATATTTTGTGTTTTTTTTATTTGATGTGTTTTATTTCTCATGCTGTAATTGCCAAGCGCCTTATATATATAATTCTTAAAATTCAAGAGTCTATCTCAAAATGAGGGTGCTTTTTATATGGCCTTCCAAATACCGTTTCGATCCCTAACATCACTGAAGAGACATTTATTGTCGAAATCCGGATCTGGCGTACTAAAAAAAATATTGACACCGTATGTTTGTGGCATAACATCGTGGCCACAAGTTAATTTTTTTCTGTTTAGTATTAAATTTATATTAAGATCCATTTTGTTATTTCTTGTGATCAATTTTATTTGGCAATCGCCAATGCAGTCAACAGGGTTAAAGAACTTCAGTTGTTCGACCTGTTAGTCAAATGCATTTTGTTTAAATATACTTTTCACTTTTTTGGTCTTTTGGAAAATGTTGTTTGTGCTGTTTTTAGACCCTTCTACAACGAAATTTGTTTTACATGCACACGTATAAAAATTCCGGTTTTTATCCAACGCAATCATAGGTTTGAATGTAGTTTTCAATTTAGACTCGTATATATATATATATATATATATATATATATATATATATATATATATAAGGCGCTATATAAATTTTCAGAATTATAATTATTAAGAGAAAACAGTAAACCCGACTATATATATTGCATGCTTTGATAAAAATTCAAATTTTCCAATATTTGGTCTGTGTAGATAGTTATACTGCCCAATATTGCCTGTTATCACTTTTTATGTTTTATTTCCCCAATACCTTTTACAGTAGTTCTACTTATAAATCGGTAAATTCCAGATGTAGTTCAATATTTATTTTTAAATGACCTTGTAGTCCTACATAAATAAAGATGATCATCCGCATTAAAAATAAATACAATAAGTTTGTGAATTCGACCTAAATATAACGAGTTGAAAAACAGGAACGGTTTTTAAACAATTGAAATCAACAATCGTTTCAATTTTGCAAACCAGGTATGATGTCAATGTCGCCTTGAAAACGTGTGTTGCCAGAATACTACGGTACAATTCTTTAACCACGCGAGGGTTCTCTCTTCAGAGCGGTGTGTTCCATATGTGAACTGTTGTAATGGCCAAACTGATGATTCAGAAAGTAGAAGTGAAAAAGACACATATCAGTGGCAGATCCAGCCATTTTACAAAGTATAACATGATTTAATAGAGTAGTGATTGACATCTAATATAAAATTAATGAAATAAGTGATTTATAACAATGTAACTTAAGTTATTGTCACTCTGGACCCGTTTAATACTGGACATCACATCGCCATCATATATGTATACAGGGATTCGTAGCTGACCTTTTTTTAATTTGACTTTTCTTGTGATAGACGATTGTTGCAATACCGTGCATCGATCTCTATATCAATTTGCAAACACACTTCAGTTATGCTTATTACTACTAATGCTAAGATGCAAATTTCCCGAGCGGATCTAGGGGAGAAATCCTCTAGTGTATTCATATATATTTGTTACTTCATAAGCATGTAGTAAAGAAAGGATGGTATTGCAAGTTTATGAAGCATCTTTTCCGTGTTACGCAGAACAAATTCCCTTTTTATAAGAGAGTTAAAATAAAGGACCACCCCAATATCAAATTCTTGACACTGTTCCTTTTACCATTGATGATCCGTCCTCCAACTTGTCTGTCCTGGTTAATTGCAGCCTCAAATTGCAGCTTGTATTTAAACATGACTGAATGGCATGATTTTATATAATTACATGTATGCAGACATCGCATGGGGAATATTAGAATACAAGAGTTCATAAACTGTATATGAAATCTGAAACGCACTTTAAATTCGACCTATCTTCTGACCGTCTTTTTCTTCTCATTTAAATTTCTTCAACACTTGTTTCTAATGTATTATAAGTCATACCTGACTACTTCGACTTGCATAAGAAGTAGCATTATCCGGTTTACTAGTTACACATACATCACATTTACATGTATAAATACACACATATATAGGCAGTATAACTGTATTTATAAAGATCGGCGTAGAGTTAGATGGAATTTAGAGTTCAAAATACAAGGCCTGAAAATTAAAGTTGTATCGAGTTGAAAATATGAGATTGTGTATTGATTTATGCGTCCAGCGATTTATGTGATTATTAAGTATTGCGTGTAATATCATTTGATTTATTTTCATGTGAGAGTGTAAGTTGTTCATTCATGTTTTTACTGCATATATTTTATATATTTTGTGTTGACATTTATTTTATTGTGTATGTAAAGTTAACTGATGTTTAATGTTATCAGAATATTATCCATATGGAAAAGCTATCAAGAATTAAGGCAGTGCAATATTATATAATATTTTATCGTAGTTTTCTAATCAGTCATATTCCTTCTATATGCCTGTTTGCGTATATCCAACACTAGTACACTTAAACTTTCTCTATCTTATACGATTATAGCTCTACAAACTGAAATTAATGATTTTTGTGCATATTTTTCCACCTGATAAACAAAGCCATTAATATATGTAACTGTAGATGTAAATGTATACAACAGACTGTAACACTGTATATATATATGAGGATTGATTCAAATATATATTTGATTAACATTTAGAAATGTTAAAGTCGACTGTGACCAGGTTTACCATCTTGAAAATTATTATGTTTAAGTATTTTGAAATCCCATATATCTGGTAAAATTAATGCAGAAGATTACGAAATAGGATGGAGTTGCTGCAATATTTTTCAAACGCTTGATCGGAAAAGCACGATATATGATCTGAGTATATGATTTTAACTTTAATTTTTCACAAATGAATTAATTTGATTTGTTTCTAATAGTATAATTAAGGCTTGTATGCAGTATGCAGCCTGCTGTCGAACTGAATATATGTATATTAAATAGACGTTTTAATTTACCTGTTACAAAAATATGTTTTATGTAATTTAACAAAACGTTTACTCGTGACTTTATCCAAACGATTTTTTTATTATTCGGAAATCTAATTGAAAAGTTGATATCGGTAAAATTTGGAAACAAATAGCCAAAGTGGTATTATTTTGAACTGTTTATTTTGATAGGCCTGTTGATGACTAATCTTTAAGGAATTATGCAGGCAGTGACAATAAGGTAGATAATGTCAACTGCAGACGTTAGTTTGCACGAGAAGATAAGTCTTGTTGAAAAGGTTACCGAAGAAAGCAGTGAGGACGTCAGGTTGCACGAAGAAAGAAGTCTTCTGGATTTAGCAGCAACTAAAGACAAGAAAAAAGATGAGGCAAATTTATACGATGACATAAACATGATAAAGATTGATGACGAAAATAAAATTTCCACGCCTGACATAAGTAGTAGCCTTGATGACGATGATGAAGACAGTGTGAAACAACGACATGAAAATCATGGAAAACGGAAATGGTTCTGTGTCATCGGTTGTGCAATTGCACATTTCGTCTTGGGTATGAACTCTAAATTTTTTTTTTAATTAACATATTAACATCACGGACTCTATGTGCTTTTCGTCCGAACTGACGAAAAGCATTGCACAGGACATAGCAATACCGGGAGTCCGTTCGTCCGTGTGTCCTTCCGATCAATCTTGTTTGCGCTCTCACATGTACAATTTGTAATAGATTAAAACAATATTTTTTTTCATATATTTATAACAGCAATGTCTTGGACGAGTATTTTTTAAAATAGTTCTGCCCCTTGGAAACATTATTTACATGAAAAATTGCATCGTTTGCGCTGTCATATGTACAAACATTGCCAAATTTCTATGAAACTACAGCTAACTGAAGGTTTATATCAGCAATGTCTAGGCAATAAGCCACAAATCAGAATCCAAAAGAATGCATGCAGAAAGAATATCCCCGATAAGTTGCATTCCTAAAAAACACACGAAACAAGAGATTTGGTCCGTTTTCATTTTAATTTTTTAATTACATCATAGTTTTCAAATCTTTGTTAACTTTCCCTCATACAGTAATCATGTTTTACGTCTTTTTTGGAATCTATAAAGAAAATAAAGGGATAATCTTTTAACGATGTAGTAATACTGATATATACATTGTCTATATTCCTAATGTACATTTTATTTGACCGTGTAAGAAACGTATCGCGAAATGGGACACACAATATATTGTTCTTTCTTTAACCAAAAATACTCCCAAAACATAAAAAAAAAACAACACACACACAAAAAAAAAAATCAACCAGAAAAAACCCCTCACTTTGCAATTGACTATTTCAGGAGGATTTGAAAGATCGAACGGAGTGCTTTATATACACATTCAAAATAAGTTTGGAAATGGTGCAAGTGATATTGCCTGGGTTTTATCTCTTAGTGTTACCCTGAAGCTGTTATTTGGTATGTATTAAATGATTAGAACAAACGAAGATTTTTGTATAGTAACGTTAAATTTCCTGAAGTAAACAGCTGAAATTTAGAAAGTAGTCCCGGGTATTTCACTTGTACAAATCATAATGAGACTGCAACATATGCTATTCTTGTTAAGACGGTTTTTATTTTTACACAAAAAACAAACCAGAGGCTTTTTCCCTCCCTCCAAAAAAAAAAAAAGAGAGATAGTTGATTTGTAGCAGTATTGTGCAATTTAATATTCTACTCGATCGGAGCAAATACCAATATGAATGCAATAATCCTAGAAAATACCTACTGTTAACTGTTTAATATTCGGTCTGACTGCAATCTGATGAAAAAAAAACCAGATATAAATTATACATGTAACTCGCGTGCTCATCCATTATACATATAAGGATATACTTCAGGACATATGCCATGTATGATGATAATGAATTCGGAGATTTATATTTTAATTTAGATTTTTATGACTGTATTCAAAAGTGTGGTTATTGACAATATTTTTTCAGTTTTATGGATTTGATTTACCAATCTAATTAAAATATAGATCTCGGATTTCATCATACTACATATGAGCTTTCGGATTTCATTTCCTGTTGTTGATTGAGGCAGTTGCAAATAATGCAGCTAAATTCAGAACGACATCGTTCCGGTAAAAGAAATTTAATATGCATAATGAATTATTCATTGGTTTATGACCTTTTCTTCGAAATACGGTGCATTGTGTCGTTTAGACACTACTTTTGATTTTTTTTACATACCAAACATACAAAATGTGAGGCTTTCAGGTCGAGTCCTTATCAAAGATAGGACAAATCATAAAATATCTTTTAAGTCAAACATACCAAAATCTAGCCTTAGATGCTTGATTTTTTATTAGTTGTTAGTTGCTTTGAACTAACTGTCAGTAACTGCGAGTACTTTCAGATTTTTACTTAGTGTCTGTTTGTTGTTGGGATATACAAGTACCCGGCCACGTCCACTCTTTGTTGTTTTTGTATATTTGTATCCATCTAATGAGTTAAGCCTTTTTTCAACTGATTTTTATAGTTCGTTCTTATGTTGTACTGTGAAAGCACCACCGTCCTAGGTAAGGGAAGTGTTTGGGATCCCGCTAACATGTTTAACCCTGCTACATTCTGTATGTATTTGATGTCCAAAGTCAAGAGCCTGTAATTCAGTGGTGGTCGTTTGTTGTTGTGTCCTATATTTGTTTTTCGTTCATTTTGTTGTTGTTTACAGTTTACTTGGAAATGGATAGGATATTTAAAATGCTGTGCAATACGCTTTTGTTTTTTAATGCTCTCAGTTATTTTATGTTTTTGTTTTCCAAAGATTTTGTTTCTAGTCTGTTGACATTAAGGTTTAACAGGTTTTATTGACTTTCCACTTTATTAATTTACGAGTTCGGTTTTTTATTAACTTTAAACTTTATTGAAAAAGCACTTTACGCCCATATGGGCCAATGGCTTAAAACATGATACATAATATACAGTTTACACGTTTAAATATTTCTGGAGACATTCTTCAGAGAAATATGTGTTTCGAAATCAGTGTTTTGTTTTTATTCAATTGAAAAATATAAATTTTGTTTAGGGGACAACCAATTATTTACTATGAAGGGTAAGGATTTCTTTGCAGATTGAATACTATTTACATTTATCATCATAAGTTGTTATACAGATATATAAGAAGATGTGGTATGAGTGCCAATGAGACAACTCTCCATCCCGGCAAGTCACAATTTGTAAAAGTAAACCATTATAGGTCAAAGTACGGTCTTCAACATGGACTAATGTGCTTTTTTTTATTCCCATGCACTTTGTACCCAAATGTTAATTGCATTTTTAGTTTCAAAATATAAATTTTCGTCATTTCGTGAGCAAGGTTTTATTTTCATCTCTTACTGGATTGTCTCATTTCAAGACTATCAAATTTATACATTACAGTTTGAAATTCATGGGCGCGGCATGTAAAATGGCGTATGTTCTACAAACCATCCTTTTGATATACAAGTTACACAAAATGCTATTGACAAAATACCATGTAAATAGAACGAAAATAGTCAACATCGAGATTACATTTATTCATGCCCGCGTCACACTGTCCCGATTTTTACGCCGATGGCAACACGATTATGGAAATTTTCAAAATCGGGACTGATCGTATCCAGATCGGGCTATTCGTAGTGCCATCTTTAACCATCGTAGAACCATCGGCCACTTTTTCTAGCCTTCGGGGACAACTTCGGGAAGGGTTCTAAATTTTTTAACATGCTAAAAAATCCCCGAAGGTGCGTCCGATGTTGAGGGTTCGTATTGAGTTCGTATCACCATCCTAACCATCGTAATGTCACCGGGAATGCATCTTTGAACATCGTATTGCATTCGTGTTTCCATCGTTTCCATCGGGCAGTTTTGACATTACGATGTCTACACGAATGAATCACGAAGCTACCCGAAGGTCTTACGATGGCAACACGACTTCGTGAAGACCTCGTAATCCCGTCGTGTTGCCATCGAATAAAAGTACGAAGGCGACAAGATGGAACTACGACGGCAATAAATCCAGTTAAATGTAAGTTAATTTTCGCGCTAAAATACATTTAAAGTGCCATGCGCGATATGCACAGGTCAGTCTAATACGACAGTTAAGAAAGACGTTCACAAAACATGGAGCTCATATCATATGATTCTATGAGAACAAGAAAGGCGACAGCGTTGTTTCTATTAATTCAATTGGAACAAGAAGAGCAGCTATTACAGGCTCAGGATTTACTTTTACAAGTAAAATATTATTTTTTGTCAATTTTTTATATCAAGTAACATAAAGAAAATCATAAACGCGCCTCGTACACCAACACTGCAGGTACACGTATATAGGGAAACCAACTTTTTCTTCATCATTCTGATTTTTTATGTATCGTCTTTAAGTTAGTTGTTGTCACACGAATGTTTACTCCATAACCATTTTGTTTTCTTTATGTCATATTTTGCCGCATTTTTTGCTTTCCCCACATCCTTCCTTTTGTCTATATTATTATGATATTCTCCTGGAAAGAGCTCTTTTTGAATAAAAGGGATCAACGAACCCATTACCTTACCTTTAAGATAGATCAGTAAACATGGGAATAATTATGGGTGATTATTCAGACTAGTGCACACATTTTACAGTTCAAACAAGGCAATGCCGAGCGTGGCATCCCCTCGTATGTAACATATTGGGGACAAATATGGACACTATATATACACATGCAGAAAATGGTAAATTGAATATGCATATTTGATACATAAACTATTTTTTTTTAGAAATCAACCAAAACATTCAGTAACTGGAAATACCTTTAATATTGTCTTTAGAACCAGCAGGTAAAAAAATGAGCAACCAATTTCCTGTGTATTATGCTATTTCAAGGAGAAAAAAATAAGTCCATCTGCATGACCTTGACCTTTGGCCTTGAACGTAAAAAATGTCAGATCATTACAAGGAGGAACAATATACCAAATGTGGTTAAAATCTTTTGAAGCATATTGGTTTTAGAGTGTCCACAAGGGTGATATTGCCTTGTATTACAACTGCCACTGTGACCTTGACCTTTGAACTTTAAAGTCAATAGCGCTTAAGATATTCTTAACGAGTAACACCATACCAAGTTTTGAGCATTTTGGTTCTAGAGTGTCCATAACAATTTTATCTACACGCAACTTGCATGTAGTAGGCGAGGGGATAATAAACTAAGTTTTATAAGAATTAGACAAAAAGATCGATTTCCCGCCATGCAGAGACTCAGAGTCAAGTTTTACCCTTCAAGCCCACGGTCTTCCGTCTTATGATTAAACCAGAAATTAAATGTACAATATAATATATATTCAATATTTATCTAACAATTTAAAACGCGTGATGCCTTCGTCATATAATTTAAATGCATCGTAAGCTGTACACGACGTCTTTTAGACATCGTATGGCCATCGCGCTATCATCGTAATCCATCGTGTAGCCTTCGTGATCCATCGTGTAGGCTTCGGCTGAGATATGAAGCTTAAATACCCGTCTTCGGTTAACCTTCGTATGTCCATCTTTTGCTATCGTATATAATTTCGGCACCATCGTATAGACTTCGTTATTCATCGTACTTGCTTCGGTCACTTTTTGGTATTTTAACGAGATCGGGACCAACTTCGTACGAACTTACAATTTTCGCATTCGGGTGTCCATCGTATATAAAAATCGGGACAGTGTGACGCGGGCATCACAAAAACATGTTGACATTTAATGTCGGTGAGTTATGCAACAAGATAATTAATGTTTACGTACAGAATGACTTAAACTTTTGTGTTGACATATTAAATTATATTATTTGACTGTATTTATTGTGGGAGAAACTGCGATAATTTGATATCAAAACAAAGAAAAATCTTCTTGTGTTACAAAAATTAAGTCACTGGATTAACTATAGATTTATAGTTATCTTAAAACCACATAAATATTAATACTTGTATAAAAGGATATTGCGGTGTAAATCAACGAAACCTTAAAAAAAATCTTTTGAGGTTAACCCATACTATGATATCTTCATTAAATTTAGACGTCTTTAAAATAGATTTGTTTTAGTCGCTTTGCTAATGAACTCCCCTTTTTAGCTCACCAGGTTTAAAAGGCAATGTGAGCCTTTTTTCACTTTAATAACGTCCGTCGTATGTCGTCCGTTAACTTTTACAAATATCTTATTCGCTGACACTACTGGGCCATATTTAAGAAAACTTGTCCGCAATCATTATCAAGTTATCTTGTTTAAAACCTTTGAACGATAAGCCTGCCTTCCAACCAACATGGCCGGCATGGCTATTAAAGAGCTGTGCCATGAGAGCATGATACGCCCGTCGCCATTTTAGCTCGTCTTTATGCCTTGCATGAATTTATATGATTGTTCAAAACATATTGTCTGCTTGAGTTGAAATGAAGACCGATCACACACCTTAATTGACAGATAATACAAATTTCATTATAAGAGTGTTTTATTGTAAGCTATATCGTGGCTTATTTTGTTCTTTGTATGAAAATATTTGTTTAGTGAATTATTATTAAAACAATTAACCCCCTAATGTCATGGCATACATTGCAAAACAATTAATCCCCTAATGTCATGGCATACATTGCAAAACAATTAACCCCCTAATGTCATGGCATACATTGCAAAACAATTAACCCCCTTATGTCATGGCAAACATTTCAAAACAAAGCAATAGTAGTTTTCAAAAAAGAACTTTACATAATACATCTCAGTACTTGCTAAACAATAATATATTCCTAAGACATATACTCATATTTATAACTTTTTTTGATAGGTCCAGTAGCCAGTATTCTTTGTACGAAGTTTACTCCGAGATGTGTTGTTGTGAGTGGTGCTATTTTGTTTGGGCTTGGTTTACTGATTTCAGCATTTGTTCCTCATTTTGTTATCCTGTACATTACTATTGGAGTTATAACAGGTAATATAGGAATTTAATAATAAAAAAAATATGATTAATTGTTTGCATTAAACGCTTCTTTAAGCACAATGGTTGCATATTTGCGATCAGTTTGTATTGTCAGAGGATGGAATCACCTTCGTTAGAAAAAAACTGGCAATTCTAGTTATATGAGATTGAAGGCGAAATCTCCCAGCCACGAGCAGAGTTGGAACTTACAAGTTCAGTGTTGAATGCCTAGTGATATTAAGTATTACATACCGATTAATAAGAAGAAAGAGAAAGAATAAAAAGGATTATGGACAAACTATCTAACAATAAACCCAATCTTTAAATCAACATTTAGAATTTTGCTTATTGAATATCTTTCATTGACCATAACATATTTTATTTGGTTTTACATGGATGTATCGCCTTGTTGTGTTGCTGTTTGTATATCTTTCTTGTTATTGAAATGCAGGTGGAGTGACTAAAAGAGGTAAAACCAGTAAGAAAGGAACAGTTATTTCAATAACTTTGTCATAGAATATATATATATGAAAATGTCAAAAAACAAGAGTAAGGGTCATTCCAGGGACTCCTATTTGGAAGCACTCAAAACATCGAATTTAGTTATATTCGACACAATAAGATTTGAACAATACAGCCTTTTCGTTCCTATATCAATACCACAATGTGTTGTAGGTATTGGCAAATCACTTGCTTACCAGCCAGGACTAGTGGTAGTTGGTCAGTATTTTAAAAAGAGGCGAGGAGCTGCTGTAGGTTTGGCAACAGCTGGTGGCGGTATCGGCACATTAGTCTTACCACCGTTGTTTGAAACAATGTTGAATTACTATGGGTTTTCTGGCGGACTCATGATAATTTCCGCCGTTGCATTACATATGTGTATCAGTGGAATGTTATATAAATCACCGACAAGGAGAAAGCTACATAGACAGTCACTTATGTAAGTTTTTGTGCATTGCATATGTACTTTATAGATAGACAAAAAAAGGCGGAAGATACCAAAAAGGGAGAATTTAACCGACGAGAGACCCATAAAATAATGTGAAAAAATAGAAAAAAATTGTAACCATGGTAACAGATTTACAAAACACTTCTTTTAAAAAACTAAACATTGAGCAACACGAACTGCACCAAAATCTAAGGGTAATATTATTAGGACGGATAATTTTTTCCAGTTGCAATAGTCAAATGATCACATACATTATAGCTGTTTGAGCGTAATTTCGAAAAACATGAGTAAACATTGATAAAAGGTATGATACTGATTATGGGTGTTCAATTTCTGAGTAGACTTATAACTTTATAAATTTTGAAGTTTCTGGTGAACTCGAAGGTGTATAGGACTGAGACTGATAAGAACGACATAGTTTCAATTGTGTTTTTTATGTTAAAAAAATGTTACAATAGTTCATATTCTTTTTTGATACTTGTAACGGGGGAGGCGGATTCCCCCCCTAAGTTATTTTTTATTTTCATCTGTTGCTACGCATACTTCTATTTTCCACGGCATCACCACAGTAAAATTTACTTTCACTTTTGTACACATTTGAATCGACAGATATGATCATACATTTTATGTTTCGTATTCATTATCTCCACATCTTGTGTAAAGACATTTATTTTCAGTTATTTCTGGCCAAGATATTCATTTTTTTAAAGATTTATTTTAATGAAATGACTATTGCATACAAATCAGTGCATTTTTATCATTCATAATTTCTTTCGTTGCAGATCACATTCATGCGAACGATTTCACGATAGCAGACTCATTAATAGTAGTGAATTAACCGAATGCCAAATGGCGGAAACAGAGGAACAAAATAAAAAGGCGCCAAACAAATATCACAAACTATGGATAGGAAGATGTCTTAAATCTTGTAATACTGTTAAAGACAAAGAGTCTTCCAGTAAAATGTTAGATTTTTCACTTCTTAAAAGACCGGATTTTCTAATGTTCTGTGTCGGAATAAGCTTTCTAGCTTTATCGTTTAACTCTATGCTAATATTTATTCCACCTCTTGTAAAATCAAGAGGTCTGTCTGGTATACAAGGGGCATGTGTAATGTCAGTTGCTGGTATTTTTGACACTATTGGACGAATAGCTTCAGGTTTTATATTAGAAATGAAACGTCTGAGAAATTTCCGAAAACTATTATACAATACTGTTATGTTCATGTTAGCGCTTGTGATTTTTTCTCTTCCATTTACAGTGACGTTTGTTGAATTTTGTGTTGTTGCCGCCATATTTGGATTGCTTATAGGAACATACACTTCTCAGAAGTCCGTTATATTAGTGGATATTGTTGGTTCCGAAGCTCTTAATAGTTCCTTCGGAATATTGATTTTCTTCCAAGGAGTTGGGACCCTGATAGGTCCACCAATAACAGGTAAGCTGACATAGTTGTTGTCAAATTTATTTATGGGTAATCAAGTATAAGGAGATATAGTATGATTATTATGATTAAACATAATAAAAGACAAATATCGACATAGGTACAAATGACGTGGATGTAACCTATTATTGATAATTATATGGCCTTCAACAATGATCAAAATCCATACCGTTTAGTCACTTATAAAACATCCCTACATCAGTGTACACGAGAAAATGTGAAATATTTCGAAGCTTGATATTTTTATAATCATGATAATACAATGAATGAAAAACAACTATTACCTGTCCAGACAATTTAAATAGAATGATATATTATGGGTAATGTGTGCAAAAATAAAACCCATTGAATCTTCATTTGAACTGAACTAAAAATTATTTGAAGAAATCATAAGAAAAAGGATTTACATTATACATGAGTTGACATATAATTCTTTAATAAATGGTTATTCCTGATGTGTTTAAGTCAGTTTTAAATAAATAAATGCTGTTGAACCACTAAAAAAGTTTATAGAATTGAAGAAAAAAACGTAACAATTTAGTTGTTGATTGTACATGTATTTGGGAGGAATATGTGTGTGTAACACATCAACAAACGACAACCACTGAGTTACAGGAACTTTGCTTTTATAATAATGAAATTTATGGACTCAATATTAATAAAATTTAGATGTAATACATTGACTTTTTTCATGAAATCAGGGACTCATCTGAATTAATAAATATTCATAAATTATTTATGAACTGAACTTGGCGAGTTGTTAATAAACTAAAGATAATGAATTCTTGTCATGAACCCTTTTAATAACATTATTCTCGTAAGATCAAGAAGGAAGGACAAGAACCTGCTTAAGCATACATACATCAATCAGTATTGTGAGAGAGGGGGTCACGATCTTTTCTGCAAAGGTCACTGGTGTTATAGGCCTTTTTATACTTCTGCTATTACACTGATATTTTTAAAATATTATATATATATATATATATATGTCTTTTTTTATTTTTTTAATCACTATTTTCTTTTTTCTCATTTAAGGTAATTTAAATTCCTTTTATCGTTTATCAGCATTTTAAATTTACTATCATCTTTTTTGAGCAAAATCAAAAATGGAAAATCTATTAATGGGCCCCTTTTGGCATGAGATGAAAAAAAACATACTTTCGTATTGATGATAATTTGGATAAGCCTTGATTTTTTTTAAAAGTATTCCGACATTATTTTTTGATAGATAATATTGTATCATATTTATATGTAGACATGCTCAATTACAATACATGAAGATAATTTCATGTAAAACAAACAATTCTTTCAAATTGGAATTTGCAAAGTAAAGGGCATTATTTGTCAGCTAATATTGTGTAGACGACCTGGCTACATACTTTAAGTTTCTAGTGGGGTACATGTACCACAAAATTTTTTGTATGTAATACACATGTCAGAATTAAATCGTACAGAGGACTTCAAAGCAAATCATTCACTTGGAACATTGTAAAAGCATTTTAATATTAGAATACAATATTTTTTTTAAAACTGATAATATAACATTCAGAGAACATGCAACTATGGTCAGTTTTTCCTTTAGTAGCATGAAAACACCGGACTCCAAATGACAACAAGAAGTGAGTGACCGTTAATAAGCCCTCTGTTCATTACAAACTATTGTTTAATCAGATATTTGTTCTGTCACTATGCACTTTATATTTTCAGGTGTGTTTAAAGATAAATATAATTCCTATGCTGACGGATTTTTCTTTATTGGATCTACGACATTCATTGGTGCTTTTATTTTATTGCTAAGCAACACTGTAAAATGTAACAATTGTAAACCAGAATTCTCTATCAAATAAACGAGTTTTAATAAACCTTATATTCTTTTGAACCATGAGTGGAAATTTTTGAAATACTTTTTTTTATGTAAAGGTAACAATGAAAGTGAAAACCTACCTCATCATCATTTTTGTGTGCATAATTATGGTAATGAGTCTATGTTTCGGACCATATGAGTATATGCATATGGTCATAACTCATGACCATACGCGTTGCCGTGTTGTTCAAACACTCATATGGTCCATAACAGCTTGATATATATCATATATTCAAGATTCTGTGTTGACGTTTTCTTTGTTGAAATTTTTCTTGAATTGTTTCATTAAAAAAAAAAAATAGTTCATCTTCAAAATTTTCAGTCGGAAGATCGATAATTTCATTGGAGTTACAGCCATTCGGCTTTTTTCCTTACCTTCAGTACTTCTTAATAGTACAATGTATTTATTTCGAAATATTCTACGAGAAACAGATAGATGTCTTAAACTTGAACGTTTACAAAGATTGATGCAAATATGAAAGCCTATAGACTAACTTTTGATATCATAGTAGTTAATTTTGTTTTGAGACCTTTTGAAAACATTAGCACATTAAAAGTATAACAAGATTTAGTAAAGATAGTGGACAGTACAACAGACCAGCCCAACCACCCACATGACCCCCCTCTACATCTCTCTAATAAATTAAGTACACAAAAAAACACCTTTGAACAACACATGGTCCAGATAGTTTAGCTTAAGTATATATACGAGGCAAGCCATTCCAACTAATTTTACCATTTTCTATAATATTTTGTGCTGTTATACCACTATTCCAGTAAAGCAAGGAGGGTTGAGCGCCCACACACATGTTTAATCCAGCCAAATTCCATGTGCTGATATCCCAAATCACGAGCCTCTTACTTATTCGTTATTGTTGATTGCAATCTGTTATTTTTGTTTTGTCATAAACTATTTTAATTTCGTTTCTGTTTAAATGATACCCATTTAGCATGTCAGGACCTTTTATAGATTTATTGATGTTGCCTATTGTTGAAGGCCGTACTGTGCACACTGACTGTCTTTTTAAATTATATTACATCTCAAAGTACTATAATATTTATACAGACACAAAAAGCGGTGAGTTTGAGCTTTCATATGCACACAAACCACCTACGTTGACTATCAGAATCGTTAGTTTTTAAGTTAACCACACAATACAAAACTGCACTACCACTAGGATTACCATAATCATGTCACCACTAGGATGACCACAATTGTGGTACTACTTATGGGAAGACCACAAACTTGACCAAGAAGTAAAATGCAATTGTTATATCGCTCTTGTTCTATTACAAGTGACAATGTTTATTGATAACATTAACGGTTCCAAATGTATTACAACAGATGAACATTTTGACAATTCATGAATCTCAAGATTTTCGAGACCAAAATATTTGGAAGTATTGGCGAAAGGTCAAAGATTCTGAACTGTGCAAATTTATTATTTATTTTGCATTAACGTGAATATTCAAAAAAAGGATGTAATGATAATTCTACTGATAGAATGATCAATTCTAAAATTTCTAACTTCAATGATCTCAAGTTAGGAAGCGAACACAAAAAGAAAGTTGAGATATTATATACGTTCTTTAACAATGGATATGAATGTAAAACGTATGTCAAGCTTCCAACCGTCAAGTTTTGAAATCCGCATATTATATGTTATTCAGGTCTCAGACAGGGTATATACTGTGACATTCCCGGCTTAGAGTTTATATCCCCTGAGCCGAAGGCGAAGGGGATATAAGCCCTAAGCCGGGAATGTCACAGTATATACCCTTTCTGAGACCTGAATTACACATATATTACGGATTACCCCTGACTTAATGTTATTTTCCAGTGCAGGTATTTGTTGACAACACATACATATTGAAAAACCCAACCTGATATGTTCGGCATACGTGAAGGATTTTCTAATTTGCTGTGAACATAATTTTATCGTGTATGTAATAATTTATAATAACACTTTTAACATCAAATTAAAGTATCAAAAGTGTTAATTGCGTGATTTTGTATCAAAAATGTATTATTGACTAAAGCACGTCATTATTTTCCCTCTGTGAACCTCTGACAGTCTGATGACTTATGACTACGTCACATAGTAACCGGTGTTATGATGACGTTTTTGGGGTTCCAATTGGGGATAAAAACGTCGTATATACCCCGGCAGTTTCCTGAATATATACTGACATCTCTGTGTTGTTATCCAATCAGAAACCTCGACACATTTGTAATCCGTAATATAATTCTGTATCCTGTATCGAAAAGAGGATCTATAAAAAGTGATATTTCGTCTCGAAGTTGACGTCATTCGTTCTATGCTTACGGAGATAATAATGTATGTTGCGTAAAAGTAAATGAAACAGCAACGTAGAATAAGGAAAAAAGCTGAAAGATACATATAGGTGAAATTTTAGTATCGTTATCAATAGAAGATTGGAATATTGATAATTATGTCAACTATCACTCTGTTTCTGTGTTTTTAAAATTTAACGTATTTCAACCTTAAATAAAATTCACAGTTAATATTATTAATTCGTATATTTTAACAAATTTGATTCGTTTGATAGTCACATGTTAAACTATATTTTCGAAGGTAGAGAGAAAACGGCGGATAGCAAACCGCATATTGACCTGCAAAAAGCATATTGCACGGTTATTTTTAGAATATCTAAAAACCAATATACTTTGTGACGTCATGTAATGAATTTTAGGATATTGTTTAACGTTTGAAACACATGATATCTGTGATCGATTATTTGACGAAAAAAATATTCAAATACATAATATGTCCAAAAAAAAAAGTAAATGAAATAACATCTAATATGTTGTTATTGTCAAGGAGACAATGTCATATCTTTAAAAATCCAACAAACCTAAATGACGATTTTGATACATTTTTGTACAAATATGGTCAAAAATAAATAATGTAACAAATATAGCCTTTGTATGAGGTCAATACAGGATATATCGTCCTCAGTCAATATACTTCTTTCAGGCTATATTTGTATAATATCACAACTGAATGTGCGTACTTTGTGTATCCAAGGGTTATGTGGTTTACTTGTGTAAATAAAGTAATGAAATATGAGTATATTAGAATTTCCACACTTGTATGTAAAAAATATTTTTGTTTTTTGTTTTTTAAAATATATTATCCATGTGACTTTTGTACAATTTATTGACAATCTTGTATTTTTCATCTTACCTTTCCGACAGAAAGCAAAGGATCACAGGATATATTAATTAATAAAACTAATATAATTACATTGCATGAATGTTTCAATAAAATTCGTTATTTGAAATGACTTCCAACATCTGCGAGGAATTTCAATATCAATTTTTTTATGTATAAGATACAACAGCTATGACAGCACAAGCAATGCGCGTTATGTTAAAACAATACATAGAAATAAACAAAAAAAAACGGAATATGACTTTTAATTTCATCGTTGTAGTATGACAAAAGTAATAATAAGAACCGAATGCTTCCTTTTTATAATTTTATAGGATTGTTAAAGTGTTGATCGTGTGCTCAGAAAAAGATTTATAATTGTATTGATCATATAATCTGTAATGTCTGTAAATTAAATTGATCAATTAAAGATTCAATTTAATTTTGCGTACTCGATTTGACAAATCTATCTAGGCCCGGTTGTTCCATTTATCGCTAGTTCTAACACTGTTGTCAAAATATGGTAAGTTAACACAACGTCGTTGAAATATAATGTGAAGTTAAACCTGTTGCTGATCTCTACTGTAAGTAAAGGATATACGTTGATAATAGTCAATTTTGTAACATATTGGTTCAATATTACACAGAATGGACTATAAGAGCCTTATATCTTATTTAAAACATTGTTTAACACGCCAAAATGGTGAAAAAAGGATTTACAAAATTAAACTTCTGTTAAGATTTATTTTCATCAAGTGTGAAAATTGTTTTGTCAATAAACTTTTTTTTACATTTTTTATTTTCATCAAGTGTGAAAATTGTTTTGTTAATAAACTTTTTTTTACATACAAATGTATCCGAAATGTTGGCTTCTTTAAACCGCAGCTTCACTTAACAATAGACAAGTACAGTTGAAGATAAACACAATGTATTGCTATATGTACCTGAAGTCACACCGTATACGTATTATGATGTTTGCGTGCGCTAAACAGTTCCTCAATTGATAGCTTGATTTATTTCTATAATACAATAAATGAAAATAAGATATGACAAGACAATTTGAATCGAATGCTGTACTTGGTAATGTGTATAAAATAGAAACCCCTACTAATTTAACTTTATTTAAACAATCTTATATTAAAACATTAAAAAAAGAAGAAAAATGAATCATGAATTGACATCTATTCCTTCAGCTTAATTGATCATAGATATAAAAAGATGTGGTATGAGTGCCAAAGAGACAACTCTCCATCCATGTCACAATTTAAAAAGTAAACCATTATAGGTCAAAGTAGATTCTTCAACACGGAGTTTGGCTCACACCGAACCATAAATGGTCCCAAAATTGAATTGTGTGAAACCATTCAAACGGGAAAATCAACCATCTAATATGTATAAAAAAAACCCCGAAAAACGAGAAACACTTATGAAACACATCAACAAACGACAACTACTGAACAAGAGATTCCTGACTTCGGACAGGTGCAAATAAGTAATCTTATTATCTTTATATTTTAAGTGCGTTCCTAGAGAATGTTTTACTTTGAAGTCTTCTGTGTGATCTATTTATTATTTCAACATTTTATTTGCTTATGTAAGTGATAAATTTGTCCTGGTAAAATATGTCTGGGCCGACAAACATTACTAGTATAAAAAGTCCATGGTTACAGAATTTACTAGTATATTTAGTCCGATGTTAGTAATATATGTCCCCAGACTAATTTTCCTAGGTAATCATGTCCTTTAAAATCATATAATAAATTCAATTACATTTAAACAATGGACATTTAAATGTTATGTTTTAGTAATGTTTAAGAGTTGCAACTACAACTAGTTATATTTTTGATAAAATTCATGTCCCCAGACTAATTTTCCTAGAAAATCATGCCCATGTCATTAATAGTCCTAAGTTAACAATGTCCATGCCCTTAATTTTAAAAGGTGAATATGAATGTAATATGTTTTAATATTGCTGAAGACAAAACGAAAAAGTTGTGTATCAATCTGTTAAATAAAATATGTCTCCAGACTAATTTTCCTAGGAAATAATGTCCATGACATTAATAGTTCTAGGTTAAAATGTCCATGCCCTTAATTTTAAAAGGTGAATATAAATGTAACATGTTTTAATATTGTTAAAGAGTTGTGTATCAATTTTTTAAATAAATTTATGTCCCCAGACTAATGTTCCTAGGAAATCAAGTCTATGTCATTAGTATTCCTAGGTAAAAATTTCCATGTCTTTTATAATAAAAGGAAAATGTGTTATAAGCAATGGGAACTCAATGTTCATGTTTTAATTAGGTTATAAAGGAAACGTCCTTCATTTTAATTGGAAAAAAATAAGGAAATTTTCTAATCTTTTCTAGCATTTTTTTCATCTATTTTAAATATATTTTATGATATAATAAAACTATAGGAAAAACAAGTCTTGGGACAATTTTTCCTAGGAAAACAAGTGCCAGACATAATTTACCAGCTATGGACTTATTTTCCTAGGAACATTTGTCCTAGGACTTATATTCCTAGTAAAATCATGGACATGGACTTGATAAACTAGGAAAAAAAGTCTGGAGGACAAATTTTACTACTGGACCAAATTTACTGTTACACTTACATTAAAAAAACTGTTGTACATGTACACCACTAGAATAGCGAAGTATGTAGCCAAGTCGTTTACACGTTATTAGCTGACAAATAATACCCTTTTCCGTACAAATTCCAATTTCAAAGAAAAAAAATTGTAATTGAGCATGTCTTTATATAAATTTGATACATTATAACCTAGTTATAAATCATGTCTACATACAAATACGAAAAATTATAATCTAACCTAAAACAGTTTAGTCTGATCCAAATTATCATCAGCGCAAAAGCTATTTTATCCCTATCTTATGTTACAGGATGAGGGTTTAATGGGTAGATATAAAGCTTAAAAGGGGCGGGGGATAAAGAATTAAGGTGCGAAAATATATAGAATAGAGAATAGTTAACAAAAAGTATAAAGTATAGAGCAAAAAGGAAAAAATAAATTAAGAATACAGAAATGTTGTTTCCACCTCATGTGACAGGACTGTTTGATACAAGTATGTTTAAGCAGTCACTTGAAAGAGGTCATAACCCGAATACATTACCTTTAGTTAATCTATGACTTGACAAATTCAGTTGATAAATGATTTATAGATATTAATTAATGACAGCGGTGCTGATTGTCACATGTGAACATTTAATTTGCCGGATAATGCGTGTAATATGGCATTATAGTTTTCCAACCATTCGCTCAACATTGGAACGGAAGTGAAGACGCCAATAAACGCACTAATGATGTTTACTAAAACCAGAGTTTTGACGGAAATGAATCGATCTCGAAAGTTGTCTATTGAAAAAGATGTAAAACACAAATTGTTTATAAACTCTTAGTACGCTAAACGTGTTGTGATACTGTGGATTTCACTTAAGATTGAAATATTTTACTGAATATTAAGTAGAAATGAGAATTTTAAAAGCTTAACATACGATTGTATGTTAACTATATGTATCCCCTTACCGAAAAATAAGTCCTGCGGCAAACATTGCAGCAAACATTGCAGGAACTACACATATACAAATGTCATGTGTGTAGACACATTCAATTTATCTCTTTCAAATTACACAGCAACATTTTTAAAAAGTCAATTCCTGTCTTTATACAAACAGCCATTGAAAGAATTCCTGCAAACTCGTGAGATGTGAGGAAATACATACATGCATTTGAGTTTTGAAAAAGTGGCAGGAGTCATTCTCAAATGACATAATTATATATAATATACCTGTATTAAAAACTGAAAAAGGTAAAAATCTCAAGATGTATTGAGTATAAAGCTAGGTATAATTGCATTACAGAATTTAACTTAACCTTAATAAACATGATCATGATGGTGCAGTACATCAGTAACAAATTGAAAACTTATAATAGCTTAAGTTTTTTAATCACACATACATGTATATATAGTTACTTACTCAATCATGTATGATGATAACATTAATTATTTTATTAAAACATGCAGTTCTATAAATCATTTGTACTTACACAATTACATACTGATTATCCCATATTATTGAACCAAAATGCCTCCTTGATCTCTTATATGTGAAATGCATTTCCAAACACAACCAACATGACCTAGCCACAATTTCAAATTGTTAGCATCCAGGAAGTGCCAACTAGGCATGCCCAGTCAATATTGTGTAATTCCGGCAATGTTCTGGCAAACATATATAATGGTCAAAGTTTTCTGCAATCTTGCGGCAAACATATTGAATGGTCAAAGTTTTCTGCAATCTTGCGGCAAACATTCTTTATTATTTGAAACTTTCTGGCAATCTTACGGCCAACATTGATGTTTCTGCAAACTTGCCGCAAGCTTGCAGCAATGTTTGCCGGAAGTTTGCAGCTAGCGGCAAACATCTGCAAACACTATTTTCTGTGTTCCTGCAAACTTTTTGTTTGCCGCAAGCTTGCAACAAGTCTGCTGCAAGTTTGCGGCAAACAATTCAGTTTCATAAGGGTCTTTAAGCTTTTGTCCTTATTTCAGGCCGCAGTCTCCCTTACATTTACGCAACAAATATCCTTATGCGCATAAACATGAATGATTGACGTCAAGTTCTATATTTAATATAAAATATGATAGTGTATAGATCCTCTTTTCGATACAGGCTTCTTTGTTTCTTGTATACTATGCGTGAATGTTAAATAATGTAGCTCCATGTTATGCATTAGTCCCTATCATATTTCAGTTTTTGGGATTAGCTTTCTTGCGATATAGCTGCATACTTTATTTATGATCATAATCTTGATCTTGATATGCATTATGAATATCTATCCGTTGATAAAGAACGTGTATAATATCTCAAGACGTCTTTTTCTGTTCACTTTCTGTTACAAAATAATATGTCGAAACGTGAGACTCACACATTCTTCCAGTAGAAATATACCCTTTAATTGTTCTTTTAGATAATAACGTTATTGCAAAGTAAATAATGTTTTTTTGCAGTATAGAGTCTTTGACATGTCGACTACGAAAATGTCATATGTTGCTTTTTCAGTTTTACAAATTTGCTTTGCGTTTGTTAGCTTTTGATATAGGTATATAGAATTTAGTTTTATAAGCTCTTCAACTTTTGAGTAAGATATGCATGTTTAATCATTTTGGCCTCCAGTATCACTTAAGGAACATAAATTGTCGAAGTATACATCTGGTGCAGTGAATTTGATACCGTTATTGTTATTACGACCACTGAGTCTATACTTCTGCTGGTGGAGAAAAACTCTCTGGAGGTATAATCAGAGCAATAGTCATAACTTCAATATTGGAATGAAATACGGATAAAAAATTCTAGAATGCATGTTCGTAACGCAAGTGCGTCACTGTGTGTAGTTTCCTGTGGTGTCTATCGTTGATAGAAGATGTTTGTTGTTGTTCTGCAGTTTGCATAGTGTATCGACTATTATATTTTTTGTTTATGCATTTCTCTGTGATTAGTGTTCTTGCGTGTGATTGAGCAGTATTTCTGTCACATAGTGTTGTCCTTATAGCGATATTTGTTAACATTGTTGCATAAGCGGAAGTTGGGCTAGCTAAAATACCAGTTTCAAGCCACCACTATTTCTCAAAATGTCCTGTACCAGGTTCGGAAAAAAATATGCAGTTGTTATCAAAAAGTTCGTTTCTATATATGTTGGCGTTTGTTTTTGTTGCACTTAGTGTTCCGTTTTTTCCTTTGTTTTCCATATATATATGTGTTGTGTTTCCCTTAGTTTTAGTTTGTAACCTTGAATTTTTTTCTCGCAATCAACTTATGACGTTTGGACACCGGTATACTACTCTTGCCTTTATTTATGTTAACACACATGTCTTATTGGGTTTATTTGAATTTACAAGAAAACATAGTATGTTACTGCTAACATAAATGAGTTTAGTTCAATCTGAAAGACAATGTATTAAATTTGCTTATGAAAATAAACCCTTTTTCTTAAAAAACATTCAATTATCTGTTGCATTATTTATCAATTTAATGTATCTAAAATATGGTCACATTTCCAGAAAAGATTTACGGCACAAATGTTTTATAAACTCTAGGTACGCCAAATGTGTTGTGAAACTTTGTATTTCATTAAAGATCGAAATATTTTACTGATTAGTAGACATGAGATTTTTAAATGCTTAACTATATGCATCTGTAAGCTTTGTCCCTTTTCCAAGCCGCAGTCTACTTGACATTTACGCAACAGAAATTCTTGTGTGCATTATCATGACTAATTGACCTCAATTCATAGATGCAGGCTTAGTTTATTGTATTCCATGTGTTCATGGTGAATAATGCAGCTTCGTTTTTATACATATGTTCCTATAATATTTCAGTTTCTGGGGTTAGCTTTATTTCCAAATAGCTGCGTAATTTATTTACGCCTTTCAGATTCTTTGCATGTCTCGATATGCATTACAGATATCAATACGTTGATAAAAACGTACATGCTATCTCAAGATGTCTTTATGTTTTCGCTTCATAAGTTTCAAAATATAAAATGCGGAAATGTTATACTCCAACATTCTTCCAGAAGAAATATCCTTACATTCTAATTTTTTTTCAATAATTTTTATGCAAAGTAAATAGTATTTTTTTGTAGTATAGAGTTTTTGACATGGCGTCCATAAAAATATGATAACGCGTGTTTCTTTTATAGTTTTACAGATTTGCATTATGTTTGTTAGCTTTTGATAAAGTTATAAATTATTTGGTTGTATAAGCCCTTCAACTTTGGTGTAAGATATACATTTTCTTTTCTTTTATTATTTGTAAACTGATAATGAAACATTCAGAAAATTTGCAACCTTGGGCAGTTTATACAGTTAGAAATGTCAAAAATATTGCATTGAAAAATTTTCTACCCTTAATTGTACTTTAATTGGCATTTTTAACTTTTTTGGATTCGATTGTAGACGAAACGCGCGTCTGGCGTATATATTAAATTTAGTCCTGGTATCTATGATGAGTTTATTTAATAGTATAATTACACCGGACTTCTCTTACTCCGAATGAACTCAAGTAGTGAGTGGCCTTCAATAAACCAACTGTCCATTACAAGGTCTACTTAATTAGATATTTGTTCTGTCACTATACACTTTATACTTCAGGTGTGTTTAAAGATGAATATAATGCATATGCTGACGGATTTTTCTTTATTGGATCAACGACATTCATTGGTGCTTTTATCTTATTGCTAAGCAACACTGTAAAATGTAACAATTGTAAAACAGAATGTTTTATAAAATAAATGAGATTTAATTTAGTGTTCATTCTTCTGACCTTTGATCTGGAAATAATTAAACTACTTATTTATGTATAGATAACAATTACAGTGATTACCTAACTCAGAATAAGACTTTTGTGTAAAATCATGGTGACAGAAGATATGTTCAGGACCGTATGAGTATATTTATATGGTCCAAACACTCGTTTTGTCCAGAATAGCTTGATATATCATATAATCTAGATTCTTTGTCAAGTTTCTGTTGTAAAAAAAATTCTTGAATTCTTCATAATTTTTAAAACTTTATTTCCAAGATTTAAAAATCTTAAAATATTGAACAGAAAAAGACATCTTGAGATATTATACACGTTCTGTATCAACGGATATATATTTATAATGCATATCAAGATTCTGAAAGCCATACATAAATTATGCAACTATATCGCAAGAAAGCTAATCCCAAAAACTGAAATATGATAGGGACATATGCATAAAATGGAGCTACATTTTATAACATTCACGCATAGTATACAATAACAAGGAAGCCTGTATCGAAAAGAGGATCTATAAAATATCATATTTTATATTAAATATAGAACTTGACGTTAGTCATTCATGTTTATGCATATAAGAATATTTGTTGCGTAAATGTAAAGGAGACTGCGGCATGACATAAGGACAAAAGCCGAAAGATACATATAGTTAACATACAATCTTATGTTAAGCTTTTAAAATTCTCATGTCTACTTAATATTTAGTAAAATATTTTGATCTTAAGTGAAATTCACCCTATCACAACACATTAAGCGTACTAAGAGGTTATAAACAATTTGTGTCTAACATCTTTTTCTGAAAATGTGACTAGCTTCTAGATACATAAAAAGGTTAATAATGAAACAGATTATATTTGTTTTATTGATGTTTATAAACCTCATTGGTTGATATCTTTGGTGGAAGTACATGTGATACATCCTCATTCTTTCAATATCCAAGCTGTGGGATGGTCGTGCTCCACGTGTTGAGGGCAGAGTAATTATATTCTTTAACTTTTACAAGACTTTTAACAATACAGCCTTGGTGGTCATTCATATATGCCTTGGTGGCAATAGATCCAGGTGTTCATTTGTATATGCCTCGGTGGCAATAGACCTAGGTGGTCATTCATATATGCCTTGGTGGCAATAGATCTAGGTGGTCATTTATTTATGTCTGGTTGGCAATATACCTAGGTGGTCATTTTTTCATAATTTTTTACATTTGCCTTGGTGGCAACATTAAATCAAAAATACTAGCCTTGGGGGCTTTAAGACCTTGGCGGTCACTTATATTCGCCTTGGTGGCTTCTTAATTCATAGAACTAGGTGGTAATGTTTGACCTTGGTTGCAAAATGTATTGGGATATAGACCTTGGGTAGTTATTATCAACCCAGGTGGTCAGATATTTGTTAAACCGTGCGCCGGTTAAACTCAGGGCAAAGTGCTGTCCCTACATAATTTATTATGTGGAAGTGGGGGCTCTGGGCATTTTGGAGACCTGTAGATTTTTTGAAAGGAGAATAATAAATTGTTTATAAGGTTAACAATTTCTTTTGTAACTTTTGAGTGTTGTGAACGTTTCACTGATTATTACATCGTACATACTGATAGAAAAGAGGGACGAAAGATACCAAAGGGACAGTCAAACTCATAAATCTAAAGCAAACTGACAACGCCATGGCTAAAAATGAAAAAGACAAACAAACAGCAGCACACACGACACAACATAGAAAACTAAAGAATAAACAACACGAACCCCACCAAAAAACTAGGGGTGATCTCAGGTGCTCCGGAAGGGTAAGCAGATCCTGCTCCACATGTGGCACCCGTCGTGTTGCTTAAGTGATAACAAATCCGGTAAATAGTCTGATTAGGTAGGTCACATTCAGGAAAGGGAAGGGCATTGTAGTTACGATGTAAGGAACATATCCGATATCATTTGTGATACGGTTATTCCATAACGGTCAACCAACTCGTGATTGCGTCCGTAAAATTTACGAAGGGATGATTTCAACTTCACCATTTGGAACTCTTGGTTTAATAGCTTCCTTGTGAGCAGCAACCCTCAAGCAAGCACGGGAATATCGTATCAATTGGGAGATATATACCCCGTATGCAGGTGCTGCTGGAATGTTGCTACTTAGAAATGGAAAGTTCACAATTGGAAAGCTGAAATCATCTCTTTTGTCGTTAAGTTTTGTTTTCAACCGACCCTCATTGTCAATTTCTAGATGTAAGTCAAGATATGAGGCCGACTTAACTGTATCAGTAGTATCCTTTATCTCTAGCTCGATTGGATAGATGTGTTCCACATAGTCACCAAATTTTGAATTATTTAGTGAAAGAACATCATCTATATAGCGAAAAGTAGAGTTAAAGGATAGTCCTAACTTCTTATCTTTCTTCCTAAGAAGTTCCTGCATGAAGTCAGCCTCATAATAATAAAGAAACAAGTCGGCAAGTAGAGGGGCACAGTTTGTTCCCATTGGAATGCCGACAGTCTGTTGAAAAACACGTCCTCCGAACGTAACAAATATGTTGTCAATCAAGAAATCAAGTATCTTGATAATATCAGTTTCAGAGAATTTTTTGTTCGAATCAGAATGATCCTTTACAAAGTAGGATTTATCCCTCCCTAAGACAAGATACTTGTATCTACGTTGGCCATTCTTTTTTACGAAGCAAAGCAATTCCAACTCTTTCAATTTGTCTTTTAATTTGGAATGTGGAATACTAGAAAATGCTCTTTAAAGATGTTGTTAGAAAAGAATAGAAATATTGCGAAAGTGAAATAATTAAGTGTGACATGTCACTAGGTATTGTTGTTGCTTACCGGAGTGATGTGTATTGAATTATAAGATGTTTTCGTCGAGGTCCGCGTTCTTCGGTCTGTTTGATTTTACACAGAATTGAATAGAATGTTTTTGTTTTCTGATGGTGTTACCAACAGCTTAGACAAGCTGATTAATGATGACATCGCACGATAATTCATGTCAATGAGTTCGAACAACCTTTTTCTTTTTTTTAAATGAATGGTAAAAATATTGAAATAACACTAAATCATGTTTGCCTGTGTTGAGAAAGGTAGAATATACCAATATGGGGCAAGGTACTATGTTAAAATTAAATATGTGATGGAAGCAGCTTTATGTTCAAATGAACATATTGAAAAGTATTTCTAATAATTTGTCCGTAATTTTATGATGTTTACCATTGGATGTGTATATAATTCCATTGATGTGTTCAAATATGTTTCAGTAATCTGTTTGTCATGGGAGATTAAATAATGGTTGCAATTTTTTTGTTTTGTTTTATTTGATAAATATGATGTCGAATGATTTTGTATACTAAAATTCTATGTATGGTTAAATTTTTTACTTTAAATTTCTTTGTCTACAATTCGAGGGACACTGATTCCCTAGTGGTTTTCCTCGTAGATTGTAGGTAAAGGGATGTTTTCCTTTTCAAAGTATGACTAATGCTGTCTTAAGTACAAATGAACAAGTTGTTATTGATTAATATCTTTTCGGCAGAGTTGTGAAGAATCAAGTGGACAATTGTTGATGCTCTTGATTAGGACGCAAAGAGTGTGTTTGAAAGAAAGAGACAAGTCAGCATAGTTTACACTTGGAGGTGAAGTCCCTTTGCTTACAACAAGCTTTCCAAATACTGAAGATTTTATTCAAATAATGACAATGTTCATTTTGAAATGAGTTCATTGCCTTAACGCAACTTTTAAAAGTTTGTATGTGGTCAAAATCATGAAAATTTATTGAATTATGAAACTATTTATAAAGAACTGTGTACACGTATCTTGACATGTTTAGTAGCGTTGTAAAGTAATTTAAAAGGAATAATACTTAATAAAAGTGTTGAAGATAGTTTTGTTTTGAGTATTGGGAATACTATTCCTTTATGGAAAGCCTTGCTAGTTACAATTTGAGATTGGCCTGCAAATATGCTGTATGGACTATAGAGTTTGCTATGCCTATAACTTAACATGAACTGGATGCAAGATTATATCAATCATGGGGTATAACCTCACTGGGTGATATCTTTTGCGGAAGTACATGTGATATGTCCTCATTCTTTCAATATCAAAGTGGTGGTTGGTTTAAGGCCATGTTTGGTCAGGCAATACATATGGACTGTTTGGGTTTATGAGTTTCTCCCTCGTCCACCCATAAGTAACAAAATGTGGGTATGTTTTTATATTTATATTTTGATATTGGTATTACATAAAATTGTGAATGGAAATGTATGCATTTTGGTTTGATGAACATGAGACAACATTGGAAAAACACAAGAATTACCATGGGATCATGTTCACGAAACACAGTTGGCTACACAGATGACAATAATTGTGATTATAATGCTTCTTTATGAGCTGCAGAGTAGTTATATAAGCAACAATTGGACACTATATCCAGTGATCTCTTGTGCATAGTAGTCCATATTTTGTTTTCTGAAACGTATTGGTATTATCTTTTATTCCGTTCTCTCCTCTAGAGTTTTCTATGCTCATAACTTAACATGAACTGCATGAAAGATTATATCAATCACTAAGGATATGGGTATTTTAAAGTAAAGTTAATAAATTGCCTATCAGCTTAAACTAAACTCATTTATGTTAACATTAACATACCATTTTTTCTTGCATATTCCAAATAAGACATGTTTGTTTACATAAATGAATGCAACAGTAGTCTACCGGTGTTCAAAAGTCATAAAAAGATTGAAAAAAAATCCAGGTTACAAACTTAAACCGAGGGGAAAACATCGACTTTAAGAGCAAAAAAACCCAACTGGAACATTGAAGCGCAACAAGAACAAACGCCAACATACATAGAAACGAACTATTTGATAGCAACTGCAATATTTCTTTCCTGGCCAGGTCTTGAACATTTTAAGAAAAATGGTGGGTTGAACTGGTTTTTATTACTAGCCAAACTTACCGCTTATATGAAAATATTAGAATATATCGCTAAAAGGACAAAACTTTGTGACATAAATACAATAACACGCAAGAACAACGAACATCTTCTATTAACGACAGACACCCAGAAGATCACAAACTGTGTCGCACTCGCGCAACGAACATGCAATTTCGAACTGTATTTTATAATTTTCCCAATAATAATTCACACATCTTTCATGACAATAATAGTTTTGAAAAGCTTTTTTTATGATTATTTGGCCTTAAAAAGATAAGACGTTACACATTATCCAACCGAAACCATAACAGAAACATCAAAAATGAATATATAAATATTGGATGTACAAAACATCGAGAAACGTCTAATAGCAATGCCGATTCATACTCAGTATAACCTCGGTCACGACTTCGATGTAAAATGTCTCACATTAATCGGCAAAAAAATTTAGGGTATGGCATGAAGATATGAGATATAACTTTTTCTTCTACTTTTCTCTCATTTTTGTGATCTGCAGTTTGCCTTTGGATTGGATTGTTAAATGTTTCTTATCTTGCAATGTCTGCTACTTGAATAATAAAATAACAGTCAAACTTACAATAAGTAGTTATTTTATGTTTAAAATTCTATCACTACATCGAGTGTGATACGAAATTTCTCAACTCGAGGTTTTTTAATTTTCAAATCTAAAACACGAAGCTCGATAGTGGGGAAATATCGTAATGCAAGATATTTGGTTGTAGAATATGTTTCTTTGATAATGCTAAAACAATTTGCATTTCCCCCCATTTAATCCGGAAATCATCCGTTTTCTTTCTATTTCTAAAACACTTTGAAGCATGGTAGCCCTTGTTTTGTGATGTAACAATAGGAAATTCAGAAGAATGCAAGAAAATTTGATATCATCATTTAAATTTGACCAATGAAGAACTTAGATAAAATTAACCACACACGCTGAGAAAAATAAAATGATTAACTGGTTAGGTAAGGGATGAATCTGCTAAAAGTAGAATGAGAAACAAATATAAAAAATGATGACAGCACTAATTTTAGAGCGTATTGTAAAAATAATACATCATTCATTATATAATTCATTTTTGAAAATAATTACAATAATTAACATACAATCACTTATTTCATTATTAATCAATACATATATTAACATTATAACATGTCACACTATTTGTGAAGATCATTTTTCATATTCGGTTGAAACTTTCTCAAAATAAAATAAAAAATCCTGAAAAGAATACATGTTTTTACTTATTGAATACTAAGGTTCATGATTTTATATTTAATTGAATCTATCAGTCTATCCATATTCAAACAGTTCATAATAACAAAATAACATATAAACCAACAGAGAAAACGTATGCAATACAAAAATATGTACTCATGAGAGACCAGATACACGAAACGTTAACAGATATAATTTACACAACAAAATCAATTATAAAACATTTTGTTCTTTTAAACTTGATTATATGTGATAATAGTTACCAAAGGTACAAAGCTTATAATTTGTTACGTCAGACGCGCCTTTCGTCTTCGTAAAACTCAATAGTGACGCTCAGAAAAAAAAAGTCAGAAAGCCAAACAAGTATAACGTTTAAGGGCATTAAGGACCCAACATGCCCCAATAAATTGAGCCAAATACGGATAAGGTAATCTATTCTTGTGGAATGAAAATCCGTAGTATTTCGAATAATTTATATTTTTGCAAACAGTTATTTATATGAAGGACCATATAATTGATATTCAAGTGCTGACTACTAGGCTGGTGAAACCCTCGGGTACGAAACGTTTACCAGCAGTGGCATAGACCCAGTGGTGTAAATAGTTATCAACGATAAGTTGCAGGATTTGGTAACTAACGTACTAACATGTTCATTATTGGATAATGAAATAAATGTTATTGTAGAATAATATGTTACTGAATATTGAAATCCCCAGCATAATTCAAAGACCTATTGTCAATAGCGAGATTTACGATTTTGCAGTTTTATTAAACACATTTTAAGAATATCGAAGTTCTGATAAGTGTTTTTCAAATTTTTGACTAATAATAATACAAGTGCATGGTTTTTCTTTTTTTACCGAGGACAATTAAACGAATGCATAATATCTTTATCTTTAATGACTATTGTGACACTGACTTTATCTCAAATCTTTTAATTTGTAACACGTAATATTAAATAAGAGGTGTATTTAGTCTAGTATGTGATATAAATTCTTTCATTATAATGCAACCAATAGTATTGCAATAAGTTGACATAATTATTTATTAATGAAGAATCAGTTTCAACTTGGGAAAAATCATTTTGTTAAAGTATTCAATTATTATCGTGTTGTCTTTTTCAAACCTGTTGATTATTGAAAATAAGTAAATTTTCTGGTAAATGATAAAGATACATTAGATACAACACAAGCATTATCATACAGGATAGTAATTCCTTTTGAAATGACAAAATATTTAGACTTAAAGTAGAAAATTTCGAGAGAGTTTCGACCTCTATAATTTTTGCAATGTTATTTTCACTAATTACTTCATATACCTGACCCTTTTAATATTCAAAGTCAATGTGCTTTAAAATGAAAGCACATCATTCATTTACAAATATCTGCGAAATTGACCATCCGTTGTATCATGACCATTATAGAATGTAAAGTTCTTATCAAACATAAAGATGCAGCATTCGTCACAACTCGTCCGATTTCGTACCTTCGTAGCGAATTCACCCGATGATTGCCGATATTGACAGATGCACATGCAGATGTTATTCGTTAATTCAACCTTTTAAAACGTATAATTGAAATGCATTCTATACCTTAAAATTGAGAAAGGAAATGGTGAATGTGTCAAAGCGACAACTACCCGACCATAGAGTAGACAATAATCGAAGGCCACCAATGGGTCCTCAATGTAGCGCGAAACTGCCGCACCCGGAGACGTCCTTCAGGTGGCCCCTTAAAAATATGTATACTAGTACAGTGATAATGGACGTCATACTAAACTCCGAAGTATACACAAGAAACTAAAACTAAAAATCATACAAGACTTACAAAGGCCAGAGGCTCCTGACTTGGGAAAGACGCAAAATTGCGGCGGGGTTTAACATGTTGATGAGATCTCAACCCTCCTCTTATACCTCTTTCCAATGTAGAAAAGTAAACGCATAACAATACGCACATTACAATTCAGTTCAAGAGAAATCCGAGTCCGATGTCAGAAGATGTAACAAAGGAAAATATTTAAAATGACAATAATATATAAATAACAACAGACTACTAGCAGTTAACTGACATGCCAGCTCCAGACCTCAATTAAACTGATTGAAAGATTATGTCTTCATCATATGAATATCAGGCACCATCCCTCCCGTTAGGGGTTTAGTATCATACTATCATGAAATATATGAGTAGAACATAACCCGTGTCATGCCAACAACTGTTTTTAAAATAAATGTGTTTAGTTCCGATGCAAAGACCATATAGGTGAATCAATTTTAAAGCCAAAATATGCAATCTTTAATGACCTGACAACAGTATAGTTTGTTTATTTCAAAAACATAGAACGAAACTTGATGCATAAAAAAGGGACGAAAGATACCAGAGGGACAGTCAAACTCATAGATCGAAAATACATTGACAATGCCATGGCTAAAAATGAAAAAGACAAACAAACAAACAATAGTACTCATGACACAACATAGAAAACTAAAGAATAACAACACGTACCCCAATCAAAAACTAGGGGTGATCTCAGTTGCTCCGGAATGGTTAGCAGATCCTGCTCCAAATGTGGCACCCGTCGTGTTGCTGATTTTTGATGCATAAACTGTTTTTTAGTTTGACTAAAGAAGGCTTATTTTTGTAATTATTATTATGTTATGTTTCAAGGACACTAAAAACGTTGCACATATATTTTAGATTTCATTCCGAAGGAACAATACCTTCATGCATAAATGTTTAATATAAATGTTTACTGTCATTATTTGAAGCATATTGACTTGGAACATGAAACGGAAAGGAAGTAGATCTTATTTTGAGACATGAAAACATAAATAATAAATATCAAATATGTATGTCTCTTCAAATCTGAATCATTGTGAATTCAAAATTAGGACATATTAAAGATTATGGAAAATTCGTAAAAATAACAATAAATATTTTACAGCAATATACATATACACTGACGGACTTTACAAACACAACACATATTTTGTTTATTTATATTTTTTATCAAAACCATGACTTATATTAATTTTTTATCATGCTTCCCGTACTCTTTTTGAATAGGAAAATCAATACCTGAATTTCCTCAGATAATCAAACATCGCGGAATTTTGACGTCGCACGAATTACTGGAAGCGATATTATAAGTCCATACATGAATTTTTTGATAATTTTTTCTTCGTAAAACATTTCCTTAAATCCATTGCCAAGTTTAAATCGGTAACAAGAGTTTCCTTTTTATCACGACTTATGAATGTAGAACAGAAATTTAGTGAAAGAAATTTACAGACAGAATTTAGTGCAAGTTCTTCTAAGAACAATTTCGCGCTATAAAATTACATGAAACATCAGAGCAGGTAGTGCTAACTAGCAAATGACCACCTATGGACCCGGTCAACCTGTAGTTTAAAGTTACGTCATTAGAAATACAGTATAACTGATATAACGTCCTTTTTTTTTTACCAAGACGTAGGACGTCATAGCAGGCAGATTTACATCAGCAATGTTTCTCATATGCTGAAATGTCACACAATCCAATTTAATTTTGTTTATAAAGATTCCCGTGTACGCCACATTACTGAAGGGGTAATTTGACTAAAACATTCCCAACAGTACTAGTTAACCTCTCTGTCAATCATTTCGGGATTTTTAAACAGCTTTCTTTGCCTTTGACAATTGACACGACCAATAATAAAGACAAAAATGAATGTTCGTGCGTACCACACGATTTAAATGTTAAGCGTGACGTAATCAATTCAAATTGCAAATTATGAACTTACCTTGGAGGATAAAGAAATGAATCAACTGTATATTCAATTTATTATTTCATGCGTTATGTGTATTTCAAAATGAAAAACTAGAACAACTGATCGAGTGTTGCGTTTCTAAAGTCCGTCAGAATATAATAAATATAAGTCAGGTTGTTTAGGGAAAAGTTCCTGGCTTGGTAGTGATTCAATGAATCTGTATCGTTCTGGCTTGTGATATTGTGTGTGTTTTTTTTAAAATAACCTCAAAGTGAAAATCAAATAATGAACGCGTAATTTTGTTACATATTTTTGTTCAAAGATGGATGTGTCCTACATTTATATATGTATTAGTATATGTATACATAAAAATTTGTCAAAGTAATATTGCAAAATTATAGCGGTCGAAACGCTTTCCATTTTCTTCTTTAAATCTAAAGAATTTGTCATTTCAAAAGAAAATACTATCCTGTAGGATAATACTTGTGTTGTATCCATTGCATCTTAATCATTTACCAGAAGATTTACTTATGTTTCAATAAACATTTTTTTTTAAAAGACAACATGTTGATAAATGAATAGTTTAACAAACGGATTTTCCCTATTTTAAAAACCATGATTCTTTATCGATAAACAATGTTGTCAACTATTTGTAATACTATTAGTGTCTTTATAAAGAAAGAATCCACGTAACTTCAAATGAATAATTACACCTCTTATTTATTACTTGTTACAAATGAAAAGAACGATAAATGTTTTTAAATTGAAACTTGACCAATTGGGATTAAATGTAAGGATTTCTGGATCAATCGTTTTTGTAAAAAAGTAAAATGAAAATTGAAGGGTTTAACTATTTTCATTATAATGAGCTAATAAAATTGATATATTCCAAAACTCGTTTATACCGAAATGGGCAAAGAAAATCTGCAAAAAGATTTCACATTGAAAGTCATCTGTAATAGGATCTTTTTTCAAAGAATCATTTTGTCTTGTAACACTTTGGGATTGATCATTACCAATGAGAGCAAATATTGATTAACTTAACTTTTTTAATATTCTGAAACTTAAAATGCATTTAAATTTTATTCATCTAGGTTCAGCCATGCTCGAAAACTTTTCAAGATGAACAGGTTTGTCTGTACTCAGAGTTGAATTTGTAGTGTAAGTCGATATTTTCGAAAAGGTTATGATGAACCTTGAACCCGCTGCATTTGTTTGCATCTGTCCTAAATCAGGAACCTGTTGTTAATTGGTTGTCATTGTTTTTTTGTGGTTCATTGATGTGTTTCGTTTTATATAACTTAGACCTCTGGTTTGTGTGGATGCTTTTACATTCGTCATTTTAGGACCCGTTATAGCTTAATGTTCGGTGTTAGCCAAAACTTCGTGTTGAAGACCATACTTTGACCTATAATTAGTATTATGAAATCACAACAGTTTCTTTTCTTTTGTTTGATAGGTCGAAAGTACAGAAAACGTAGGTACCAGCTATGTCAAATTTCAAAGAGAGCGTGAGTGAATTCAACTTGAGATATCCTCCTGGGTATGGAGCATATGGTTCTTATGGCAAGTGGAATGACGCCTGTCAAATTAACAGTGTAATATGTGGTATACAAACCATAATCCAACCACACCAAACAGAAGGAGATGATATCGCACTTAATGATGTTATATTCTTTTGTTGTGAATAAAGCGCTTCCGCACTATAGAAATATGTGCAAAAATTTAACATTTTTATCTTTTCGGACTTTCGTAAAAATGGAAAATTCAGAGTGTTTAAACATATTTTCTATATTTTTAAAATGATTATTGTCTTCTTAAGATTGCTGCTGTTAGTTGTTCAAAATACTAGATACATTGAATCAAAGAAAATTAAAAACATACGTATTGTTACTTGGCGGCAATTTATCTATGCTCAACCTCACTATACTATTGTATATAGTGATTTTCTTGTATCCTGTTCTGCAGTGTGTACTATGTTACTACTAGTTTATAGCAGTAGTAGCTTCAATGGCTACATTGTATATCAGAGTTGGATTAAGGGAGGGGAAGGGAGCCTGGGCAGCTCCTGTTGGACCAACATATATGCATAGTATTTTAACATGTCCCACTCCAAATATTGCCTAGTCACCGGGCCCTCTTTTTTAGAAATTCGGGATTTGTATCTGTAAGTAGTCTAAATACTGTATCTCGAGTCTGATCAACACCGATATTTAGAGTTCGAACATCGCACATGACAGATGCAATCAAAAGCTATCTAGTTAACAGTGCAATATGCGGTATACAAACCGAAATCCATCCAGTCCCAGGAGAAGCCGACGATGCCGCACTTAATGATGCTAAATTTTTTTGTCGTGAATAATTAAACTTCTTTATTATTTTTATTGTGTATGATGTTAGCGATTTCTCTGATCTATTCTCCTTGGTATTGAACATATGGTACTTATGATGAATGGAGTGACGCATGTTCAGTGAACAGTGCCCTATGTGGTATTAAAACCAAAATCCATCAAAACCAAAGAGGATGGAGACGATCCAGTACTTAATATTGTTAAATTCTTCTGTTGTGTATTAAGTGGTTAAGTCAATATGACAAAGTACTTAAGGGGGCTCGCGGGTCTAAATCAAATATTTTTTCATATATAGGATTTCGCTATATTTTTCTATAAATGAACTTTATCTTATACTTAAAAGAAAAATAAAATAAAAAAATGGGGTCACCGTTCATTTACGCTCACAATCTGCCTCCGAAAGAAGCATACATTTGTTTAAATGTACTTTTTTTCTGTTGAACTAATAGAAGAAATAGAGGTAATATCGAAATAAAAAAATAAATTTATTACAGAAATCGCTTAAATTTTACAATTATTTTGTTTATGTGTAGCTTATTTGAAAACAATAATAAAAAACATAGGTCACCGATGTGTTGAAAAAGATATTTCAATTTTAATGCCAAAAATGGCATTTTTGAACCAAAGGGAGATAATTTGGAGCTCTTTCAATGATGTTGACATAAACATTTCAAAAGTCATCTTGGGGGATGGTTAAATTCGAAAATTAAAAGATAACTTTTATAAATTGTACAACTCTGAACAGAATAGCAATATTTACACATGATGAATTGCATTTTTGTTTATGTAGCACAATGCATTTTGTATTCTTTAAAGTTACTATTTTGGTGTTCTTCTGAATGTTAACAGAAATACACTTATTATATAAATATGACTTTGCCTTTTGCAAAATCACGAGCAGTACCGAATATTGTTTTGCGGTAAACAATATTTCATCATTTCCAGACATTTACCTCAAATATGTAAAGAGCGTTCATCTCAATACTAGAATCTATGACAAACGAGATAATTTCAATTTTGAAATTATATATTTTTCTCACCATAGCAGCAATATTCCAACTGCAACCGTGTATGGAGTATACACTTCTCATTTATACTATATGCCAGAGCTTGTAGCTGATACTTTATAAAATGTCAACTGTAGACAAAAAAAAAAACATGAGTGAAGGTTTTGTTAAGGAAGGTCTCGTCTTTTTCCCCAAATATTTTATCGGAAAGACCAAATAGACAAATATTCAGGCACAAATAAACAAGATGGTCTCGAGTTTAAAATTCTATGTTCTGAAATTTTGAATCTATTTATTTTACTTAAGTTAACCTGTTACTTGTATTCGTGTTATTATGTTCTTTTTGGGTTATGACTTATGGTGTTACTCGATATTTATGCATAACGCAATCGGAATGATATATTTTTTTTAACTTTGTGCATCCCTTAGCGCAGGTGTGTGCTGAGATGCAATTTAGGTTTGTACTTACAAATTTGGAGCAGGATCTAGTTACCCATCCGGAACACCTTATATCAGCCTCGGTATTAGTGTGGCTTGCATTACTTAGTCTTTATGTTGTAATTAGTGTAATGTTGTTTGTCGTATGTTTGATGCAGTCTTTTTTTTGACAAGGAATTGTATGTTTATATTCGACTTTTGAATTTGAATGTCAACTAGGAATCATAGGTCTCTCTGGTGTTGTGACAGTCAAGTTCTATGTTCAAAGGCACTACGAAAATAACACTTCGATTTTTTGGAAAATATTGCTAACCTTTTAAAAGAGGGACGAAAGATACCAGAAGGACAGTCACAATCATAGATTGAAAATGAACTGACAACGCCATGGCTAAAAATAAAAAGACAAACAGATAAATAATAGTAAAAAATACACAACAAATAAAACTGAAGACTAAGCAACACGAACCCCACCAAAAACGGGGGGGGGGGGGGGGGAGGGGGGGGGGGGGGGTTCTCAGGTGCTCCGGAGGGGTAAGCAGATCCTGCTTCACATGTGTCATCTGTTGTGTTGCTTATGTTATTACAAATCCTGTAAATAGTCTAATTCGTAGTTCACATTCGTGAAAAGGGAAGTTATTGTATTTTAAGTCAGCTCAAAATCGATGTTTTGTACGGAAAACCAAAAATATCAATTAAATAAAACCATTTCTAAAGAATTTCGACATATATGATATAGTACTAAATGAAAATGCTACTTTATAAATTTTGTGAATTATAAGTATTACTAAGTATTGAAATCAACTCATCTGATAAGAAGAAGTGTTGGTTCAATAGGGAGGACCTTTGGAACAGCTCGAAAGAGTTATATATGAGTGATTGGTTCTAAAATAAGGTTTAAAAAAGTATAACAAAATACTGAAACGAAAAAAATAAAGGGTTGGACCTTGTTTTATAGCTAGATAAAGATTCCAATTGTATGAGTTGTCTATAATTATTATAACAAATTAGGGAACCACCAACAAAAGTTTAATGTGATCAATTGTACATTCATAATTGTGTAAAAATCATACATTACAGACATACAACACAACCATCTAAAACATACTAGTTATTCTAAAATGGACGTCAAAAAGGTGTAATAATGGAAATAACTGATCAAATATGCCAAGACCAAAATTTTGTACGCCAGACGCGCAATTCGTCTACAAAAGAATAATTTCTGACGAAAATAACTCAATGTCGTCACTAACAAACAAAAAAAAAAAACCAGTGCGTTTCATTGGTAGTGTATACATCTACCGTTTGTGCAAAAGACAGTGTAGAAATTATGAAATAAGTGTATTTCTGTAAACATAAAAAACCAAACATCAACTTTAAAGAATACAAAATGCATTGTGCTACATAAAACAAAAATGTAAGTCATCAGGTGTAAAGATTGTTCCAAAAAGTTATCTTTTAATTTCAGAATTTTATTTTTTATAAACTGAAAGTGCCAAATTGTTGAAATTTACAACAGAAAAATTTAACATCATTAAGTACGATATCGTCTTCATCCTGTCCTTTGTAAACAGTTTGAGACAAATTAGACAACCTGTTGTTTGGTTGCTGCCTCTGAATTTGTGAAGTTAAGGAAATTATGTAGTTTTTGGTTAGTATCTTGATTATTAATATTATGTATAGTGATAGACTGTACAAAGCAAAAATATGCAGCAAAGAAAGCTCTATAAATAATTCAACATGATTAAAATTATCAATTGACCCCTTTAGGAGTTATTGCCCTTTAAAGTAACTTTTTCACAATTGTTCGTACATTTTTATGTTATATTTTAATTTGAAAATAAAGCAATCTTTTAATTTTAAAATACAACAATCTTTAAACATTCTGAATTTTGTCACAGCTACAAAAGATTACAAATCTTTAATTATTGTACATGTTGCTAAAGTAACAGTAGCGCTTAATCACAACAAAAGAATTTAACATCATTAAGTGCGGTATCGTCTTCATGTTCTTGGTGTGATTGGATCTTGGTTTTTATACCACATATGGCACTGTTCACTGGACAGGCATCACTCCACTCGCCGTAAGAGCCATATGGTCCATACCCAGGTAGATAGCCTAGGTCGAAGTCGCTCCCACTGTCTTTGAAATTTCTGCATTTGAATTTGACATGGTTGGCACCCGTGTTATCCCTACTTTCGTCCTATCAAACAAAATGAAAGACGCTGTTTTGATTTCATCACTTAGCAAGAGTATGATTTTAAATAGACTATGTATATGGAACTTTTCTGTCACTATTTGTTAAATCGATAAGGTAGAATAGTTTGTCAGTATCATCATCGTTTGGATTAGTACTATAATGATTTTAATTCTGTTTGAAGAGGTTCACTAGTAAAATAACTCAATCAATTTGGAACAGTATGGGATGATTTAATTGTTAGTAGGTGTATCTTTGTTTTCGTTTGTAAAATTTTATCTCGATCTCTGGACCAACAAAAAGCCATCACGAGTTGGTTGACCGTTATGGAATAACCGTCTCACAGATGATATCGGACATGTTCCTTACGCCGTAACAACAATCCCCTTCCCATTCATGAATGTGACATATCGATTTAGACTATTTACCGGATTTGTTATAACTTGAGCAACACGACGGGTGCCATATATGGAGCAGAATCTGCTTACCCTTCCTGAGCACCTGAGATCACCCCCACTTTTGGTGGGGTTCGTGTTGTTTATTCTTAAATTTTCTATGTTGTGTTATGTGTACTATTGTTTGTCTTTTTGTCTTTTTTAAATTTTGAGCCATGGTGTTGTCAGTTTATTTTCGGTTTATGAGTTTGATTGTCCCTCTGGTATCTTTCGCCCTCTTTTTTTAAGCAACAAGACTGACTTTAAATATAACATTGTAAAAAAGAAAAAAAATGTGGTAAATACGGAGATAAAGCATGTATATTTGGTGAGTGAATATATTTCCCTCCTGTTAATTCAAAAAATTGTCAGTCGACTTCAACATAAGCAGATAATAAAATTATTGATCTCTGAAATGTGGTGGCTCTTCTTTGGAAGTCCATTTGATTTGTAATGAAATAACGAAGAATTTTGTAAATAAATGAATTTGATTCAAATTTTGCGTAACTATAAATCTGGCATAGCAACGAACGATAAGATAAATTGTCTTATGATATCATTTCTAAAATTCGGAACACATAAGTAATATTTTATTGAAGATATACAAGAACAAAAAAAAAATATATATACATCATATCTCATCGCCAAGCTTATAATTACATGACTTAGTGTAGGTACATACCATATTTGATATATTTTAGTAGCTTTATTACATGGAATAAACTCCAGATATCAGGATTAAAAAAATTTATTTGCGCCTGACGCGCGTTTTGTCTACAAAAGACTAATTAGAGACGCTAAAAAAAAAAATGCCAAATATAGTATGGAGTTGAAGAGCAAACGTAAACATGCTTGACACGGACTTATTCAATTTGGAAAATGAAGCTAAGGAAAAAGATTGGTTCTTTTGCAATGATTTCGTGTGTAATTCAACTACAATAAATCCTTTTAGATATCTTAGTTTTAGGTTTGTTAATTATTCATAAGAATATTTGAAAAGACATCAGATATCTTAAGATGTCGAACACACATTTAAACCTAGTCTACTTACACTGTATCTCTGTACTTGTAGAGAGAAAGAGGTCAGAAAGGTGTTAGCTGGACAAAGTGCTTCCCAAGTCCAATCTCCCCATTGTTGCTGACCAGAACTTGCTTTATCACCACAGCGATCACTTCCTCTACTGCCACATATTATTTCAATAGCGTTCAATTCTGTATTATCTGTTTCATGCGGCCCTTCAATCTGTAAGTCAAAGAAAAAGTAAGCTGTTAAAATTATATATATATATATATATAAATATATAATAATCTCAATTTACGTAAGGCTACATACGTTGTTCCATCATCCATATTTGGCTAATCCATATTTAAGACGAAATAAACAATTTCAAACATGTATTATATGATATCTTGATTTGACGTACTAATTAAGATTCATTTATGGATGCTTCCAATCTATTTCGCTTGATATTTTTCTTCTAGCCTGTGTTGATGGACTTCATGAATATGAGCCTCTAATTTGTTGACAACACGTACCTTTACTTTATTTTACTTAGTGATTCTGTTTTTATTAACTGCAAATCTAGCGTGTCTAAATATTTGGTTTAATCAAGAATATCCAAGGGTATTAATAGCCACATGCCTAGTGAATTTGAACTTGCATTGGATCAATAATTTACATGTAAAATTAAAAAAAAATCTGAAATTTCCTTTTGTTTGTATGTAATCATATTGGCCATTTCTTCTGTTTGTTTACAGAACCTACGCTTTTGATCATTTTAGACATCTAAGTTTTAGGTTTGTAAATTATTCATGAGAATATTTAAGGAGACATCAGGTTTCTTTAGATATCGCAGACACATCTAAACCTTGTCAGCTTATAGTTTCACGTCAGGCGTATTTAAATCTAATCCTGGTACCTTCGATAACTATTTACACCACTGGATAGATGCCATTGCTGGTGGAAGTTTCGTCCCCGAGGGTATCACCTAGTAGTCAGCACTTCGGTGTTGACATGCATATCAATTATATGGTCATTTTAATAAATTTCTTATTGACAAAACTTTAAATATTTCGAATAACTAAGGATTTTCTTATCCCAGGAATAGATTACCTTAGCCGTATGTGGCACACCTTTTTCAAATTTCGGGTACTCAATGTTTTTCACCTTTGTACTTGTTCGGCTTTATAACTATTTTGTACTGAGTGTTACTGATGAGTCTTATGTAGACGATACTCGCGTTTGGCTATTGAATTATAATCCTGGTACCTTTGATAACTATCTAGATATCCAATAATTAGTTTCGAACACTTGTTACCAACTGTGATGATCACTATAAGCCCATATCTTTCATCAAATGGTACCGTCGTTTATAATTTGAATTATTTAATTATAAACCCCAAAAAAATATTATACAATTACTGTCTTTTGATGAGGTAAATATGCGGTTTTATTGACTTTTGAAAAACTGACATTCACTGAGGCCGACGGTCGAAGTGAATATCAGTTTTTCAAAAGTCAATTAAACCCCATATTTATCGAAACAAAAGACAGTAATTGTTTTATTCCATATTCCGAGAGAAGAAAATGTATTTAATCACAAACATATACCAAAACAAATTTTACATGAAACATTTTACCATAACGTTGCATGTAAAAGCGCGTGACGTTAAGCTCGGTGAATAACACTTTCCCAGGTGAATATGCTATTTTATTCAAAATCCAATTCGCATAGAGAAACCTACTGAAATAATACCAATATGGAATAAATCTATTTATTTTTTGTACAAACGTGAAAAAAACATGTTATTCACTACAGAGAACACAAATACTTTCTGAATTGAAAAGTACATGTTCCGTAGGGTAATACAAATAAAAAAGTCCGTTTTTTTAGACACAAAAGGAGCAATCATTAAAATTTCTATAGTCTTTTTTCATTTTGTCAGATAATAGCTTTGCATTATTCTTGTCAATGAGACATACCAAATGAATTCTTTCAGGTCGAGAGAAAAAATATACAGAAATGGGTATTTCACAATAGACAAAGAAATATGATATACATGTTTTTCCCCGATTATCGTTGTTAGCACATAAAGAGATTCATCAGTTAGATTGTGGATGATGCGAATGCAGCGGGTGTAGTGGATATGATGGCAAACCTGATTATCGATGCAAAAATTTATTCACCTCGATTCATTAATTGATTTAAAACAAAACGTTCACAACTTCATGTAAATGAATCTGTGGAAAACCCGTTTTCAATGAATTGTTGATTTATATAATTAGTAACGTAGGCGCAGCAGATAGTCGTTTTCTGTTGAAACATGAGAAGAAACGCTATTAGAATTTGAGAACACATATACATTTTTTATTTCCAATTAACAACCGGAATGAATACGCAAGATCAAATTCAAATATATAATATATCCCAAACTGATACATAAAGGACGGAAAGTTTATGTATTTGAGTGTCGACACCATGCTATATAACGTATAACAGCAAGTCGCCCCTTGTGTACCATGCAACTTATTACTTTAATTAAACAATCTACAGTTCACTATTAAAGGGTAACGTGCATATACTTAAGCATACCTTCATTTTGTAACCAATTGCGTAATGACCTTTTGTACAATACTCTTCATCTGCCCATTCACCCAAAACTCCACCATTCGAAACAAACAAGATCTTAGTATATTCTAAAATACAAAAAAATGTAACGCGTAGCATAAGAGTCTTACTTTATTAGCTATTACTTACAATGTGATAAAATGTGTTACAAAATAGTGAGATACTAGTTATTTATATGACCACTACGTATGATTACGAGCACGTGCATTAGGGTATGTATTTCTGAACTTGTTGCTAAAAGATGAGTCAAAAATGTAATTTGTAGGTCCATTTTTTTAAACTAACCGGAATCTAGCTAAACCACTTTTTTCACCATTTGGAAATTTGGAAATGCCTCATACATATCGATTTTGAGGACATTTAAGCGAAAAATATCGGCCTTATAACTAATTTTGACACTTGGTTTGTAACTCATGTAAAGGAAAACTACAATTATAAATGCCAACACTAAGTCGGATAAATTAAAATCTTATGATCTAGGCAGCTCTAAAATAATTAAAAAATAAGAGAATAAGCAATATTCAGTTTATGTTCAATTTTGTTGAAAATATTTTGACATGTTTGATACGAAAATGATGGCTGCTTACTGAAATTGCAGCGTCCATGATCTCATTCAGGAAACGAGTATGGATATTTTAAACCTCTCGTATCATAAACAGTTAGACGATTGAAAAACAACATTAGCAATGGTTTAACTTACCGCCATATTTGCGGCTGGTGTGTAGGAGGTTTGAACCAGACATGTCATCAAAAATCGTATGACAACAACCAGACTGTCCGAGTTTACATTCTCGAGTCGAGGAAGCATAAGTTATCTCACAGCAGTTGTCACTGTTTTGCAAACAGACGTTTGCACACTGGCTTTGCGACATTCTCCCTACTGACGTTAGATTCACTAACCGTATTTTCTTATTGCTCTCTATTATAAAGTTTTCCTCTCTTTTCTGATACTTCCCAACAAATAAACTTGCATTTTGTAAAATTAATTTTGATATCAAAACGATTGTATATAATTTCATTTTTGAGAAGAATGAAAATTAATATAAAAAAAGATTAAAATTCCACTGCATTTGAAGTTCACTAAAATATGTATTTAATAAGATAAATGTTCGCGCTTTTAACGAGTCGATATTGACTGGCGTGTCAATCATGATGGAAGGACGGTTGAAACAAGTGGTATTAATACTAGGAGGAAGTCAGCTGTATCAATAATAATGACATGTGTTCTACGTTCTATAAAGTGTTCTTGAACTCTAAATAACTATAATACCATTCATTCGACGCAGAAATCTGTGTTTTCTAAATTTTGTATGTCAGTGAACTGCTGATAGCCATCTGTTTTAAGCGAATTCTTATTACGATCATATTGTTGAACCATTTTGACAGACTTTTTCATTTTGTTTCAAATATTTTTTCATTTATTTTAAAAAATTGGATATAGGAACATTCACGTTCCGATCGCAATACATGAACACCGTAAACTATACTTTTTCTATTGTTTTTTCCCTCAATATACCGATTGGCAGCTGTAAAATAAAAAAAGGAATACCCAAGCAGTCTGCATTACATGGGATGCCAAGCTTATTGTTTCCATCTGTGATTAGATCTGTTGAAGCCATTAATTATATGCAAAGATAATGCAGTTGGTCATCAGCAAAATTTCAGACCATAAATAAAATTTATCTATATTGATTGATTTTTTATTCTATTTGTATTACCCTTCACACGTTTGGTATGACAAATGACAATTTTTTTTTAATTTTTGCAGCAAAGTTAGCTCTATAAATAAGTCAACATGATTAAAATTGTCAATTGACCCCTTCAGGAGTTATTACCATTTAAAGTAACTTTTTCACAATTGTTCGCAAATTTTATATTATCTTATAATTTGAAAATAAAGCATACAAAAGAATAATGTCTGACGAAAATAACTCAATGACGTCACTAACAAAAAAAATGAGTTCGTTTCATTCGTAGTAGATATCTTTTATTTGCAATAGACAATGTGGATATATTGAAATAAGTGTTTTTCTGTAAACATAAACAACAACAAACAGAAACTTGAAAGATTACAAAATGCAGTGTGCTACCTAAAACAAAAATGTAACTCATCATGTGTTAAGATTGTTTCAAAAAGTTTTCTTTCAATTTCAGAATTTCATTTTTTATAAACTGAAAGTGCTAAATTGTTGAAATTTACAAAAGGAGCATTTAACATAATTTAGTGCAGTATCGTCTTCATCCTGTCCTTTGTAAACAGTTTGAGACACATTAGACATTCCGTTGTTTGGTTGCTGCCCCTGAATTGGTGATTTAAAGGACATTTTGTAGTTTTTGGTTACTATCTTGATTATATATTATAATCGATAAAGATAAACTGTACAGCAAAAATGTTTAGCAAAGTAAACTCTATTAATAGGTCAGCAGATTAAAATTTTCAATTTACCCCTTTAGGAGTTACTGCCCTTTGAAGTAAATTTTTTAACAATGTTTCGTAAAGTTTTGTTATCTTTTAATTTGAAAATATACCAAACTTTTAATCTGAAAATATAAAAATCTTTAAACATTCTAAATTTTTCAAAACTCCGAAAGATTGAAAATATGTAATTATTGTACATATTTCTATAATGACAGTATAGCTTTATTCACAACAAAAGAATTTAACATCATAAAGCGCGGTATCGTCCCCTTCTTCTCCTTGGTATGATTGGATTTTGGTTTTTATACCATATATGGCACTGTTTACTGGACAGGCCTCACTCGACTCGTCGTAAGAGCCATGTGTTCCATACCCAGCCGGATAGCTCAGGTCGAAGTTACTCATGCTGTCTTTGAAATTTCTGCATTTGAATTCGACATGGTTGGCGCCCGTGTTATCTCTAATTCCATTCTGTTAAACAAAAGAAAAGAAAATGTTTTGATTTCATACCACTAGTTATATATAAGCATGAAAAATTTCCAACACATTTATTTCAAAGGATCAGAAGCACTTCTATGATAAATTTTGGTATGATTAACCATAGAACATTTTAAATTGATGTAAAAACCTTAATTTTGTATAAACTGGAGTAGGCTTAAGAAGGTTCTATGGACAGATATTACCTATAAAATTCCTTAAATAATTTGTTTTCTGTTTGAAAAGAGATGAAAAAAATACCAGAGGAACAGTCAAACTCATAAATCGAAAATAATCTGACAACGCCTATGCTAAAAATGAAAAAGACAAACAGACAAATAATAGTAAACAAGAAACAACATAGAAAACTAAAGACTGAACAACACCAAAAACTGGGTGTTATATCATGTACTCCAGAAAAGTAAGCAGACCGTGCCCCACATGTGAAGAGGTTTACTGGTAAGATAACTCACCAATTTAGAATAGAGTGGGATGATTTACTGTGGATTCATTTATTTTCGCTGGTATCATTTTTTGTGGATTGAGAAAAAAATTTATTTGGATATTTGATTTCGTGGTTTTGCAAATATGTTCCCACAAAGCCATAGCAAATGTTTAATTCGTTGAACATTTGAATTCGTGATATACTTGTACCTACGAAACCTACGAAAATTGGTATCCAACGAATAATAACGAATCCACAGTAATCGTTAGCTCGTGTCTCTTCGTTTTAGTTTGTAAAATTTTGTTTCGTTCTAAGAATCATCAAGACTGACTTTAAATATAACCTTCTGGTCATAGTAAAAAAGAATATAAATGTGTAACATTTAAAAATTGTAGTAAATACGAAAAATATAGTATGTATATTTGGTGAGGACCATCCTTTCTGTACATCCATTAAAATATCAGTCAACTCTAACACTAACTATAGATATTAAAAGTTCATTGGTTTCTGATATTGTGTCTTCATTGGAGGTTCATTTGTCATGAAATAGGGGAGTATTTTGTAAATAAATAAACTTGATTCAAATATTGCGTAACTATGAATCTGCTAAAGCAATGAATGATAAGAAATAAGAAATATGTTCACATGATCTCATTTCTAACAATCGAAACACATAAGTAATATTTTATCATAGATATACAGGAACAAAAAAATATGTATATTAATAAAACTAGTCGCCAAGCTTAGAATTGCAAGTGTAGGCACATTGTATATTTGATATTTAAGTATCGTTATCACATGAAAAAAACACATCAAAGATACCAGGATTGAAAGTTTGTAATTGTGCCAGACGCTCGTTTAGTCTACATAAGACTTATCGGTAACACTAAAAAAAGTTAAAAGGCTCAATAAAGTACGGAAGAGCAAAGACAAACGTCCTTCACACTGACTTATTAAATTTGGAAAGTAAAATGAAGCTAAAGATGAGTTGTTTTGCAAATGATTTCGTGTGTATTTTAACTACAATACATTCATTTAGACATCTTATAGTTTAAGGGTGTGTTAATTATGCATACCAATATATCAGAAGGCATCTGGTAGCTTTAGAAGACAATTACACATTTATTGCAGATTAAAACCTAGTGGGCTTACATTGTATTTCCTCAGTTCAATCTCCCCAGTAATTTTGACCAGAACTTGCTTGATCACCACAGCGGTCACTTCCTCTACTGCCACATATAATTTCAATAGCATTCAGTTCGGTATTATCTATGTCATGGTAACCTTCAATCTTTGAGTGAAAGAAAAACATTAGCAGTTAAAATAATGTATGCATATATGATAATCTCAATTAACGTAAGGTTATACCTTTATATAATCATCCAAATATAGCTCTGTAAGATGAAATGAATATTTACAAACTTGTGTTATACGATATCTTGATTTGAAATACTGATTACCATTTGTATGTTATGCTCCTGGTCGATATCACTTGTTACCTTTATTTTGGCTTGTGTTGATGGACTTTGGAATTTTGAGCTTGGAACATGTTAACAACACTTACCTTTTGTTAACTTTACTTCGTGATCGTATTTTTATTTACTGTCGTATCTAGTGTATCCAAAACTTTTGTTTAATCAAGAATACCGAACGGTATTAATAGCCATATGCATAGTGAATTCGAACTTACATTGGACCAATAATATACATGCACAAATTCAAAAGTTTTAAAACCTTTCGTTTGTTGGTATGTAGACATGTTCTGATTTCTTCCGTTTGTTAACTGAACTTACGATTTTGATCATTTGTCATATCCAATAATTAGTTTCGAAAACTTTTGACCAGCTGTGATGACCAATATATGCGCATATCTTTTTTCAAATTATACCTTTGTTCTTTCAAATTAAAATTTTTAAATGATAAACAAGAGCAATAAATATATATGTATTTTTTTTTGTTCATACGTGAAGTAATTTACTGCCGAGAACCCAAGATATTCTGATTGAACAAAAAATGGTATTGAAAAGTACATTCGCCGTATGGCAATACAAATAAATAAAAAAACGTCATTATTTTAGATACGAAATATAAGGAGAAAAGATACATTTGTATTTGAATTTGAGAACACATATAAACCTTTTATTTCCAATTACTTTCGGGGAGAAAATGCAAGATCAAATTTAAAAAACGAATGACTCAATAGAATGATTATACATTCCAAATTGATACATTTCGGACCGTAGTTTATGTACTTCGTCCTCAGTCTACTTCTTTCAGGTCAGTATATCCTTGTATCGACCTGATACAAAGGCTATATTTGTATCAAAACAGCAAGTCACCTCTTGTGTACCATGCAAGTTATGGCGTTAGTTCTACAGTTTTATATTAAAGGGTAACGTCCATTTAATGAATCATACCTTCATTTTGTAACCAATAGCGTAATGACCTTTGGTACAAAATTCGTCAACTGACCAATCACCCGAAACTCCTCCATTCGAAACAAACAATATCTTAATGAAGTCTAAAATATACAAAAGATTACCGCATAACATGGAGGTTTAACAATTAATCTATACTAACATTGTGATCAACTTTGTTATAAAATTGTGAGATGTTTGTTATTTATATGACCCATTAGCATGTGTAAGCGCTTTAATTAAAACATGATATTTTTTTACCATGTTACCAACTTATAAATGATAAAAGATGAGTCAAACCTGTAATTGCAGGTCCAAAGTTTGTATTTATCTATGCATACATATTAAAAGCTATCTTACCTTGTGTACATTTCAAGGATTATGATTGGTTAAAAGCAACCGCGTAGATACCGTGTACATTCCATATTAGGTTAGTAGGCGGGTCTTATTTCAATGCACTGTTAGTAGTTGTGTTATATTCCCTTTTACAACTAACATTGTGTTGAGGAAAAATCTTAAACGTTTAAACAGACGATGTTATTGATAATGAACGATTAAAAAAATGTAAATAAACTGAGCCTGTAATTCATCAGTGGTTGTCGTTTGTTTATGTGTTATCTATTTATTTTTCGTTCATTTTTTTACATAAATAAGGCCGTTAGTTTTTTCGTTTGAATTGTTTTACATTGTCTTATCGGGGCCTGTTATAGCTGACTATGCGGTATGGGCTTTGCTCATTGTTGAAGGCCGTACGGTGACCTACAGTACTCGCAAGGACATACTGAGAGACATGACCGACGCAGTCTTTGCCCGACATGGGGTTACCGAAACAGTGCCCGACACAGTGCCCGACGTGTCAGTTTAATTAATCTACCTAACACCTGCGGTGTTTGAACTCTTCACACAACTATTCAAAGTCATAAACGACACCTGATTTTACGTATGGACAGTGATCAGTTCTTATCAGTTATTTTATTGCTAATTTCAACTTGCTTTAAAATTTCTGCCAAGTCATTGTCTGACGAAAAGGCTGGTCTTGTCTTTAGAACTTGGGAATTGTCCTTTCTATTACACTCCGGCTCAGGTTCGGGTTCCACTTCCTCAATTGGCGATGTTGGTGCTATAAAATGAGGAGGAAGCTCAGGTGATGGTGTCGGCGAACTTAATAAATATGGGTCGTTATTCCCATCTCCAATATCTACAAGTGATGCTTCTGGTTTCTGAAAAAAAATAAAAATAAAAATATATTATATTAAATGACAACTTACAGATGCAGTTAAAAAAATACTACTTCTAGTGTTGTGTCGAACGTTATGTTGTTACTGTCGTGTGGCAAATATTACAAAATCTTTTAAGATTCTATTAAATACGTTTATATTAACGTTTTTTTAAACAATAAAAATTATCAATTACTGAGTGTAGAGTGTGAAGTGAACGTAGTTTATTTAAACCAACTAACCAATCGAACTACATGTATTCATAAACAAGTTTTATTTTCTATTTATATTTGGTAAAATTTGATCATATTAAATATGAAAAAGAAGAAAATAATCATATGCAAAATAGACCGAGACATATTTTAAAATAAAATATATCTAAAAATATACTTACACTCCGTGTAACATCTTTAGGTTTTGTGTTCCGTTTTCTTTTTAATGGCTTTGTCAAAGCAATAGGACTTGGTAAAGTTGCATCATTGACTGGACTTGAAGGTGGTGTCTCAACTGATTCTGTAGATACGTTTGGCGAGTCCGTTGTTTGCTCTAACTTCTTTTTGCATTCTTGCTCTTTTCTCCTCATGTCAAGCCATTCACCACTTTTTAAAACTGTTGCCTCGTCTTTGTCTCCATCTTTGTCACCCCAATAAACAAGATATTTCTTACCAATGTGAATACGTCCATCTATGAGAATTTTGAATCTTGGACATACATAAAATCTCAAATTTGCATTTTCATCATCAAACTCGACCAAGAAATGACTTGCTTCTCGAGTCTGAAGTCTTGAAGACATTTTTTCTTAACTGGCGATGTTGTGCGATGGTATAAGTTTCTTTTAATGCGTATGTTTTGACACAAACAATTGTCATAGGAATAACTAAAATATTGAATTGGCACTTCCGTATAATTGTTTGCACCTTATTACAATGTACAAACGTAAATTGTCTTAAGGTTTATTGCCATTTTGATAATCTTGTATCAACTGACACCTTAGGCGACATGTGTGCCATCTTCGATGTGGGAAATCAACTAGATTAAGAATACACATAAAAAAAATCATCATTTTAATACATTAATCATAATATCTTGGGAGTAAATTAAATACTTTAACGAACTTACTATTGCATACAATTGATACATTTTGTCCATAAATATTTTTTTCTATCAGTTTATATTGACCTTAGAATACCTGACCAGCTGTCGTCACGGTCTATGGATGCACTCAGTATGATGATCGTAAATGAGATAAAACGAGGAAATTCTAATTTTACATTTTCTAAGGGAGGTTTAAAAATAGTTTTTTTTTAAAAGTCTAACTGCACTTTTTATACAAATATTTAAAAAACTTGCATTTTAAAATTTTAAATCAGTAATATCACATTTAAAATTTATTTATTAGTGAACACATTTGAAGTTTGTTAAATGTCTCCTGTCATACGATACATTTCCGGTACCCTAAAAATCATCCTGACAATAAATTATCACACAATTATGTCATTCAGTTTTATTGTTTCTATAGAAAACAAATATTTTTTCTCAAAATTAAATCATTCCGAAAATGCCGAAATTTAAACTAACACATCATGACAATATGAAAATGTATACTCTGTACCAACAAGAATGGCCCGTGCATGCCATATTACGAAAGTTGTCCGCTGACGGTATAGATATTTCTTGGGGAGCTGTTAAAAATGTGATAATTAAGTACCAACATGGTCGTGCTGGATATGAACATTTGTCAAGAAAGAAAATTCCGACATTCAAAAGTATTACAGATGCAGATATTGATTTTGTTAAATCTACACTTGATGAAAATCTAACTCAAACATGCAGTGACATTATGCGTCGTTTATCAGACAAGGGCACATTTACAATCAAATCTACCGTTCGAAAAATGATAGATCCAGCCGGATACACTGCATCAACACCTCGTTATGGACATATGATTCGTGAAGGAAATAAATTAAAGAGAGTTGAGTTTTGTAAGCAACTTATAGCAGTCAATGAACATTTTGACGATATCATATTCACATGAGGCAACCGTTCAACTTCACGATAATAAAGTTGTTATATACAGAAGAAAGGATTGCGTTGCTCCTGTACTGCCGAAGCCAAAGCATCCACTTAAAGTCCACGTTTGGGGAGGCATTAGCCGACGTGGTAAAATTTTGATCTTTGAAGGTATTCTAAAATCTGATTTCTTTGTGAATACTGTACTACGAGTTGGACTTTTGCCATTTATTAGACAAACTTATCCAGATCAGCACAGATTTCAACAAGACAATGACTCAAAACATCGTTCTAATCTTAGTAAGAGGTTTATGCAGGAAAATCAAATTAACTGGTGGGATATACTTTAATCCAATTGAAATGGTTTGGAGTATGATGAAGCAGCGGTTAAATAAGAAAAAAACTTTCAACTAAGAATGATCTAACCAGTGGAATTAAGGATTTTTGGAAGAATGACTTAACTGTTGAGCGATGCAACACTTTTATTGACCACAATTTCAAGGTATTACCAGTTGCTGTGTTTATTGGTGGACGTGCAACAGGGGATTTACCAAAAAAGATTTCCCAAGAGAGATCAAGGTCGAGGTCATTAAGTTATTTTAATGATCAGTTTGATTTAGAAGAGGTGAAAGAGAGACTTGCAGCAGTGAAACACTGATTTAACAGAAAAACAGAGTCATAAATAAACAGTCCTTTTAAGGACTACCAAATTATTCAAAAAGAGTCTAAAATGTTGTAGTTTGTATGATGAGTGTCTTCAGATACATATTAATGTAATTAATTCTTGAAGTCCTTCTTCTCTATTCCATAACTTTAATTTATTTGTCTATTCTTTATATTTGAACACGTCAAAATATTTTTTTGGCTCATGTTTCAATATTCTAAATTTCCCCATCTAAACCTATATTTTAGTTCACCAATATGCTCTATTCTTGTTTTTGTTTGTTTGCTAGAACGATTTTCTCTATACTTTATTTTTTTTGGCCTATTCATGCTATAATTCTATATTCTGAATATGAAATAATTAAAAGTAGCACCCTTCATCTGTTAAACAATATTAGGCAAAAAACAAATAAACAAAATAGAAATAAAAAGAAATAAAATTAATAAAACTAAACTAAAAAAGCATATATCATGTTAAAAAGGTCAGTTTCTTTATTGAAATATTTGAAACATTTATTTTCTTCTTCCCCTTTGGATAATATTAGTTTGTACCTGTAAAAGAAACAAAATTCGAAATTATTAGCTGATAACATATTTGTGAACAAAGTTTTTATAGTTATCATGGTTATGTAACAGTTTATCAGTCATGCTCCTTGATTCAGGTAACCTTAAGTGCTGAACAGCATGAGATCACACCTGGTTTTTGTGTCTGTCCTTTAGACTGTCATGTCAGACACAATGTCTCTCAAAGTTATCAATCTCAGCATGTGCTTAAGAGTACTGTATAGTTGTTAATGTCTGTGTCATTTTGGTCTCTTGTGGACAGTTGTCTCATCGGCAATCATACCACATATTCTTTTTTATATCATAATAGATACCAGGATTAAATTATGTATTTAAGCCAGACGCGCGTTTCGTCTACAAAAGACTCATCAGTGACGCTCGCATCAAAGCCTTAGTATTTAAAAAAAAATCAAGACTTTTGTAAGCAGTTAATTGATAAATATGACCATATCAATGATAATCCATGTCAGCCCACTGAAGTGCTGACTACTGGGCTGGTGATACATATTTAAAACAAGTTGTTATTGTTGGCATTATTTTTAGGATAGACCAAAGGAGGTAGGTTCCTTATACTAACGACATTGGGGACATGATCACTTTTATATGCCACTAGTCTAAATACCACATGTTAAGATAGTTGGTAAGATAACTGCTTTACATAGTGTGCTAGTGACCTAATACGATATATGGGGTCAGTAAATTCCATAAGAAAAAATTCCAACAATAGCAATAGTTTGACTTACCGCCATATTTACGACTGCTGTGTAGGATGTTTGAACCAGACACGTCATCAAAAATCGTATGACAACAACCAGACTGTCCGAGTTTACACTCTCGAGTCGAGCCTAATACTAACGGCATTGAGCAAATGTTGAGGACTTGATCACTTTTATATGCCACTAGTCTAGATACCACATGTTAAGATAGTTGGTAAGATAACCTTTTTTACATAGTGTGCTAGTGACATAATACGATACATGGGGTCAGTAAATTTCGTATGAAAACTGACCCAATATATATCGTATTAGGTCACTAGCCCACTATCTAACTAATTATACTAATTGTGTACTGTCTCTGAAATACAAACTGAATGAATTTAGTAACTAACGATTTTTTTAATTCTAAATCGTTGTACGAGATTTGAACACCGTTTTTAGATACAACAACATTCTTAAAATCTATATCCAACAGAATATTTGAACTGGATGGAAGATGGAAGAAATTATGACAAATAGATTAAAGTATGTATACATAAGATTAAAATTTTACCAACGTTAGAGAAACGAACTTGACAGAAACAAGCCAAACCGTTGTTTTTACCTTTTACAAATTTGGAAATGCCTCATGCATGCAACCAACTTTGATGACATTTTAGCAAAAATATAGGACATATTACTAATTTTAACGCTGAATTTTCAACCCTTTTTAAGGAAAAATGAAATGATCAATGTTTACATTATGTCTTGAAAAGAAAAGTTTGCCAGAAACGGTCTTAAGATTATAAAAGCTCTGTAAATAAATAAGGAAATAAGTGATTTAGTCATTTACAGTTTATATTCAATGTTGTTGATAATATTTTGTTACGAAAATGATGGCTGCTTACTGAAAATGTGCAGCTTCCTCATGATCTCATTCAGGGGGATGGGTGTTGATATTCTGAACTTCTTGCATCATAAGCAGTTTCACGATTTAAAGAAGAAAAAAAAATCCAACATTAGCAATAGTTTGACTTACCGCCAAATTTACGACTGCTGTGTAGAAGGTTTGAACAAGACACGTCACCAAAAATCGTATGACAACAACCAGACTGTCAAACGCTTGTAAATTTTGAAGAAAAAGTAAAAAAAATACAGAGCCTGCTAAATTCCTGGGTTTATAGAGATTTAACATATATGAGAAAGATCACTGTCATTAAATCACTTGCTCTACCTATTCTAATTCAATCATTGACAGTTTTGCCAAATCCGCCGGATGATAAAATAAAATAAATTCAAAATATTTTTTTTAGTTTCTTGTGGTCAAGAAAAACAGACAAGATTAAAAGAAAAGTTATGATAGGGTTATTCGCAAATGGGGGGTTGAAAATGCCAGATATAAGATCCTTTTGTTATTCATTAAAGATGACATGGATAAATAAACTTTTAGACCCCTTAAATATATATCCCCATGGAAAACATTGTTGATAGATCAATACAACAGATTAGGAGCAGACAAAATATGGTTGATGACCCCTGATGGTATCCAAAAGATTTCTTCAAATTTAATAATTTCTGGAAAGATATTTTACTAAACTGGAATATCCTAAACACTGTCACTAATGGCACTGCTGAAGGGATCATGAAACAATCCATATGGCTAAACAAGAGTTTAAAAATTAATAATAAAACTGTCTTTTACCAGAGGTGGTTTGAATCAGGAGTTTTCTTTATAGGTGATTTACTTGATGAAAACAGTAATTTTTTTACTTTAAAAGAACTCTGCGAAAAATATAATCTTAATATTAATGCTGCATATGATACCAAAAGACTGGAAAAATTTAAAGACTACTTCAGAGAAAATTACTCACATATCTAACGATAAATTTGAATTTATAAAAAACAATAAAAAGTCATGTCAGTTCTTTTATGAAAAATTGTTGTCAATGTATACAGAACGTCCTACAAAACAAGAAGACAAAATGTATAAGGAACTAGGCACTCATATAGAAAATTGGGATTTCATTCATAGTTTACCATTTTGTTGCACTAAAAACAACAAATTTAGTATGTTCCAGTTTACGATTTTACATAGAACTCTCGCTACAAATGCATTATTGCAGAAATACGGGTTAAAAGAAACTAACTTAATATGTAGTTTCTGTAATGAAACTAAAGAAACTATAATTCACCTTTTCTGGGAATGTATCCTAGTTAGAAATTGGTGGTAAGAAATTGCAGAACTTTTTCTAGTTGAAAATAATTTAACTTTAATTTTTAATGTGGAAAATATTGTTCTTGGGTCAGAGTCTTGGGATATTTCCCTAAACTTATTCACTATTCTGGTTAAATATTACATTTATACATGTCGCTTTAATACTTCATTACCGACTCTTACAGGGGTCATAGCTATGATTAAAAATTCCTACCAAATAGAAAAAATATCTACCTCCTTTTACAGATCCCCTAGAGAAGGAGAGAAATTTGATAGTAAATGGGAATTAATTAAAAACTTAGTTCACATGTGAGGAGAGATCTTTCTATTTATGTACTTACTTAAGGCTTTATAATAGTTCATTTAGAATTAATAATATGTTGATGCACATCACAACTGGACAGTGATTTGTGTGCATCTTAAAAGTACTATCTATGTTTATTGCTATTGTTATATATATATTGATTTACTAGTTTTTGTTTGATTGTATTTGAATTATCTCCCCCAGACTTAGGTTGACATTTATTATGTGACTCTGTCCAACATGTTGTCCAACATGTTATCTGTTGATGATCTCTGGTGGCCTCTCCTGGTACCTCTTATGTTTTACATCACTGTATAGGCAGTGATGCATGTGGCTAGAGGAGAAGGTTGATGCAATCATTAACCTTATCAGCATATTCAGGTATTCTAATCCAGAGTGATAAAGGATGTGTATGATCGAGTAGAAAATTTAGAACAATTAGCATAACTAACTTTTTAATTTTAGACTGTTATTGAAAAATTTAATATCAATATATGTATTATGTATTTTCAGATGAAATAAAAATAAATTACAAAATAAACAACCAGACTGTCCGAGTTTACACTCTCGAGTCGAGGTAACATAAGTTATTTCACAGCAGTTGTCACTATTTTGCAAACAGACGTTTGCACACTGGCTTTCCGACATTCTCCTTACATACGTTAGATTAACCAACTGCATTTTCTTATTTCTCTCTTTAATAAAATCGTCCTTCCTTTTCTGATATTTCCCGGTAGTTAAACTTGCGTTTTGTAAAATCAGATTTAAGATCAAAACGATTGTGTATATTTTCATTGTTGAAAAGAATGTAAATTAATAATAAAAAAATAAATATCAGAGAATACTTAAGCCGTATTTATACGGGGTTCCATTCGAAACCTAAAAAAAATATTTACATACATGTAATATTTAAGTGAGGTTCACTAAAATATGTTTTTAAAAATGAGTGTTCGTGCTTTTATGGAAAAGTAGTAACTGGGTTGTCAATCACGATGGAAGGGCGGCGAAAACAAGTGGTATTAATACTAGAAAGTTAGCTGTATTCATAATAATGAAATGTTCTACGTTCTATAAAGTGTTGTTATCAATCATTGAATATATGATAAAATGATATTTTGCCGAATATATTCGTTTTTTTATTCATATCAATATAAAATATTTAATCATTCGGTGTCATCTGCTTGTCTTGATTTTGTTTTATCAGCACTGAAAATTAAATCTGATAAGGGATATTGAATTTTGTTAAAAATTCAATCTTTGTCAGTGAAATATTGCAAAAGAAAAATTCTGAGAGAAATGAGTCGCAAAAACACAGTCAAGGAGAAAATTGCATTGAAGTAGGACTCTACCACGAATATAAGTAGACATTTCAAGCCATACTAAGTGTTTTTGGTAGCTTTTTTGGACTTTTTCGACTTTGTTTTTATATTTTGCTATAATAGAAAACCTTTTTTTAAGTAAATTTTAATAAATGTACAGTTATAAGAAATAAATTATTTTTGAAGCAGTGCCAACAAATTATTCACTGAATGTGAAGCATTTATGTTCCAACCATTACTGTTGTTTCTTTAATTTCTAGTTCTTGAGGATATAGCAATGGAACCGTCAGAAATGATTGAATTGTTAATTGAAAGAACTTCATCAATATATCTGTTGATTTGGCTTATTTGAACTTCTTGGTTTTGACAAGCGTTTGAAGGAACTCCGACTCATATGAAAACAAGAAGATGACGACAAGAAGAGGCGCACTATTACAGGAATTCCGACAAGTCAAAATAAAAAGTCTACCTACAAATTCAACAAATATGTTGTCAATAAGAAACTCGAGTATACTGATCGCTTCTTCCTCTGTGCAGCATGTTTTTCTTGTTTGTTCACTACTAACACAGTATGCCGTATGGTATCCCAAAGTAATAAATGCATAGCGTATGCTTTCATTTTTATGTTGATTCTTTCTTTAATTTCACTTTTGGAATGAATGTATACACGGTTGAAATATAAAAAGTTTTGATAAAACCAATTTTAGGGAAAGATCGATACTTACACATATAATACCACTACGCGAGTAAACAGTTTCACAGTATTTCGTAGGACACTTTTTCACTTACTCTTTTATCAATCAAATGGACAATTATTTCGTCAAACATGCAGATGAGCCGGCAATGAATCTTTGTGTGTACGGTCTTTTGGGAAGCTTACTTATGTATCCATTATAGTCAAGATAAGTCCTTCAACTTGCTGTTCAATGCAAAGTTCATTCAAGCCATGAAGGACATATGATTCGCCAAAATCTCATACTTGTCCAATGATATGTTTTTGTAATATTGATTACTTCAGTGCTCATTTGATCATGATTCGTTATCGAGACACTCGTAGTAGAACAATTTACATTCAAAGACAATATTATTTGAAATTTGTCCGCAGAACAACAACATGCTTATAGTGAAGAGATGCTAGGTATTTTACAAAACTAACTTTGATCTATCATTCTTACAGTTTTTCAACTTATGAATGCGATGTTCTATAATATAACTGGTTTTTTTGAACCATTCTGACAAAGTATTGAGTTCAACTTATTCTCCTTTAGCCCGTGCTATAGCGTAGTCTGCAATGGAATCCATAATTATTTTGAAGTTATGGTTGATTTATTTGGGTACTCCAAACTTCGGACCATGATATATCACTTTTTGGATATGTTCATGGTGAATTATATTGAGATCCCCAGTATTATTATGACCAGAGGGGCTGTAAATGTAAAGCGAGTGGGAACAGTCACACTTTGTTTTATAGATTTTGTTCTAAAACAAGGTCATGTAATGCTTGCTTTAGATACTTTAGATACAACGATTTTGGTGTAACTGTATGATACAATAGGAACAGGCTGAATTTGAAAATAAACAAGTGGAATTTTAGATGTGATCTCCTTGTGATGTAGAAAGTTCCTGATATTGATTGCATCAATTCAGTTATTTGTAAACTGAACAGGATAGAATTTCCTGTTTTCTCATGGAAAGGTTCAAATCTTACTGGTTTAAAAAGACGAAAAAAAGCTAAATCACAAATTATACTGACCTATCTGTATATTTGAGAAAATGAATTAAGGCATCCATTGTCAAGTGCATAAAAAATATATCTAATGATATCGAGCGGATCATGAAGATGTGAACGAAGGTCATCAAAGCTTCTAGACGACGATCTAGATTTGGAAGACTTCTTTACACTAAACCGATTTAAATGGTAATGTTTTTGCCAAACGATTGTGTCTTAAAGTCATTTCAAATAAGCTCATTTCATTCACATCACTGCAGGCTGGATTTTGAAATTTCCCAATCCTTTGATGTTATCACTGCAACCACATGGCATTGCATTACCTAGTTCCCTTATCCAGAAAATATCTATCTTTCCGAAAAGGAGTACGTAGTAAAATGCTATTGGTGTGGTGATAAATGTTCTTAATGATGCATACTTTCATATATTAAGAACGTTCATGGTCCGGTTTATTTATATGGTTATAAAAACTCTGAATTGTTGATCTGTATTATCAGACCAGTGTTGATACATCCTACTACGCCATGGTTTTATTCGGATTGTAAACGAAGGGTGTTCTGTTGACATAATGGGCGTTTTAATTCAACGTCGATTAATATAAAAAAAAATCATCAATATTGAGTGCCATGATTCAAATTCAACGCTATGTTGTATGAAAGTTTCGGTCTTTTACTTTTCATTTATATAGGTTTGTATAATTATATAAAGGTTCAACGATATTTTTGTAAAATTCCTAACCAGACCATTTTGCTTGTATATTATATACATAATAGAATATTACATGTCATTAGGCTAGATGATGTTATGTAAAACAGCATTATTATATACTTACTAGTAAAACAAGTTAAATTGTATGTGTAATACAAATGATGTCAATCGTGCTGTATAAGCCATCCGTGATAATATCGATATCAATCATTGTTGAAAAGGTTCCATTGAACCCCCTTATATGATATGGCTTTTCAAAATCACACACCACAAATATAATCCCACGAGAAGAGCTCTGATATTATATTTGCGTCTCGTATTGACACGAATGTGATTATGAAAAAGCCATAAGCGAAACAATATTGAGTGAACTCCTCACGCTTGGAATTACAAATAATGGCATCATCAAAAATATAAAGGATTGTCATACCATTAAAAATTAAATAGGGAATAATTGCCAAAATAAGATAACTACTGGTCACCATACGACTTGAACAATAATCTAACCCATACTTTATGATTAAGCTAAAAGGGACAAAAAGGTTCAGGGATGACAAAATGAATCAATCTAAAGAATTTACAATCTACATGCAGACATTTTATATATTCAGGTATTTCACATCTAGTCTTTTATGGTTATATTATGTACAAAACAACAAAATTTCTTCCTTCACACCTAAAGTAAACAAACCTTTAAGGTGGTATGGGTGTCTTTTGCTATCTTGGATTGTAAAAATCAGAGAATCTGAGGTCCAGATTTTCAATCGACTTACCAAAACTTGATGCAGGAATGCAAAAGAAAAGTAATATGAATTTGCATTTGAAAGAACAAATTTGTAAGATTACAACTAATAAATATTAATATTTTTACAAGTGTTGATTATTTTTGCTTGATTTGTAATGTTTTTAAATTGGCATTTAAAGGGAAGGTAACTTTAAAATAGTGCAATTTCTGAAGGAATCTACATGGAATTTTGCTATTTTGTATTTTAACCGAAAAAAACCGCACGGTGACCCTATATTTTCTTTTGATATTCTCAAAGCATTTTCTAAAAGCTATCTTTTCATATTTTGTTTTACAATTCTATTATTTAGCTTAGCCTCTAATCACATAATGATGTTTTTCCTGTAAAATCAATACAAATGTGTCATTTTGTCTCAACCTGTAGCTTGAGAAAATGCGCGGTGACCTAGTATTTTTATTATATTTTTGAACATATATCAATATAGACTACGTTTTGGCAAAAATGAACAAATTCTTTCATTTTAATTTAGTTTCCCATACCACATTAAACAGACTTACATAACATTGATATAGTTACGGTGCTCTTGTCAGGTCATTAAAGATGACATAATTATATTGGTAAAACTTATATTGATTCACTCATAGGGTCTTTGCAATGGAAATAAACACAATTATTCTAGAAACAGATGTTGGCATGATACGGGTTATGTTCTTCTGATATGTTTTATGATGGTATAATAAAAAATCCCTTTTAACGGGAAGGATTGTTCTTAAATTTCATAGGATGAAGACATAATCTTTCAATCAGTTATACTGAGTTTTGGAACTGGCATGTAGTAAAAAACTGCTAGTAGTCTTTTGTTAATTCAAGTATCATTGTAATTTTGCCAAGTTTATTCTGTTACCTTTTCTGACATCTGACTCGGACTTCTTTTTTACATGAGTTTTACAATCCGAATTGCTGTGTGTTTGTTTATTCCACATTTGTTAGAGGTATAGGGGAGGGGTGAGATCTCACAAAACTTGTTTATCTCCGCCGCATTTTCGTCATATGCCAGGAGCATCGGATCAATGCTTTTGGTTCATTCATATCTTTCAGAGTTAAGTGTTACGTCCATTTACACCAAACAAGTAAACATTTGTGTTTAAATGGGCCAGTTAAAGTCCGCCTACGGGTGTTAGATGTTATCGCTGAGTTGAGGACGCATTGGTGACCCTAGGCTGTGTTCCACTCTTTGGTTGGGTTGTTGTCTGTTTGACACATCCCACATTTCAATTCTCAATTTCATCTAGAGACAGCCAAAGGCTTCTTTTATTCTTAAATGTTAATGCCAATCGGCAACAATTAATTGAATTAAATGCTCATTGCTAGGGGTAGACATATTAATAATGTGGCCTGGTTTAACCTCTTTTGAAATTACTATCTAACTGTTAACAACAATAGTAAAAATAGCACAAAATGGACAAATTAAAATTAGATTAATTAGAAATAAAAATAGAAATAAAATGGAAGCTATTCCAAAAACCATAACTACAACTAACAAACAAGTCATATTTAAGCAGGCTAAAATTTTAATCTGTTAATTTGTTATCAATACTAACTAAAAAAATGATGAAATATTACATGTGATGTCACATGCTAGCTTGTTAAAATATTTTCACCTTTTTTATACAAGCGTTACTATTGAGCTGAGACATTTGTAGAAATCTGTTGGACCCAAAAAGGAATTGACATTAGGGAACTGCACACACATGTTCAATTTTTAGACTTTTTTAAATTGTAAGTTTCGACATTTCAAATTAGTCGAAATTGCGTGTTGATTCATGGCCGTTTTGGATTGATTATACTATTAGAAATTGATTATATGTGAAATGAAGGTAATAACATAGTTACACTCTATTCTATTATAACAGTTTAAGGTTTTTTCAATGTAATCTAAAATCGGTGATCGAATGGACATGCAGTTCACGTCATACAAGATGTTCTTTGCGTAATAGGTGTTCACTAAATTCAAGCCAAAAGGACCAATGTTATTCTAGAATGAACTTAGTTACATTTTTTTGTAGTTAGGTAAGAGTAAAAATGGATACGAATTAACACTTATACTTATACTTATGGAATAATATGCTAATGAATTGATAAAGGGGCATATCTCTAGAACTATTACAGTGACGCAACCTTAATTCAAACTTCAGACAGAAAATGAAAATACATTACAGTACGAATATTCAAGACTGGTTAAAACAATATTTGCTTCATGTTGACGTAGTTTATGCTACTGCGAAAAAATACGTGACACACAAAAATCTACACCACCTATTTTTGTTCATTTAATTTATCATGCTTTGGTCTTTTCAACTCTCTTTCTCAGTACATCTGTTATAAATAATTGCACATGTTTCGAGTAAGAAACTTAGTAAGTGGTTTTCTTATTTTCCTATCTTAATAAATAAACCCATCACAGAAACCGTAATTTAAAATAAGTACACCAAACTCGCGTTTCGTGTACAAAGATTCACCAGTCACGCTGTAATAATAAAAGTTAAAAAGTCGAATAAAGTATGAAGTTAAAGAGCGTTAAAAATTATAAACTACGAACAAAGAACAGTTACTTTTTTTTTTAGTTATGACCATATCTATAATTATGAAGGTCGACACAGAAGTACTGACTATAATGCTGGTGATATCATAGGGGAGGAAAGCAAAACCAGCGGTGGCATATATTTGTTTCTTATTTTTATTTTTTTTAAATTTTTTATTTCATATCTGTAATATTTTTCCTTTCATCAATGAATTGGAATATCGATTTAGAGCTTTAAATATTATATTCATTGTCTACATTTCTTTAGTAGAAGACTGAATTCAAACCTCCAAAATTGTTGTTGTGTCGCTAGCTTGGTATTTCATTGTTATATATATAAATTTCCAACATCTGTTAGAAAGTACATAATTTGATGGTGTTTACATGTGTACAAAAATTAGTATAACAAAATTATTACAGACCTTAACAAAATATGGCCTGATGTTTCTTCTGTTGCAACGAATATATAACAGGACTTCATTTATAGCTCTCTTCTCCGCCGCAAAAGAGGCAGTTTCAGATCAGTTGGGCCCTATCAAAACAAATCTGATATTTTGATCGGCAGTTTTCATGTTGTCTCACAGATAAGATAATTACTACTGATTACATAAGTTTTGTTAACTAGATGATTCTTGCACTTTCATCATTTCCAACGAATACCTGTCATAGGTTTTCCTATAGATACTCTGTTGCAATGAACGCAACACATTTGTCATTTTAGCTTGAAATAACAAAATAAAACCCACGCCAAATAAGCACGTCAGCCCATAGTTAATAGAAAATACGCAACCGATGGACGCAGTACGGACAAAAGATACATTTAATTTACTGAAGCCTAAGTTCAACACATGAAATTTGAGGTTAAACATTTCGTGCAAAATAGCTTTGGCAGTGTTTTATGCACGAAATGTTTCAGGATTTTATGTTTCTGTTGGTTTATGAACCTTGATAAATTATACCATCATTTAATATAGATCTTACTAATCGAAGGGGGAACCCTCCCCCAAATTGGTCTGTAAACTAATGACATGTAAATTTTTTCCAATATGTAGCCTGAAAATTGGCGTTGACATGTCATGGTTCACTTAATACTGCGAAACCGCTAACCACATCACTTAATATTTTATAGGTAGAAAAGAAAGAAAGTTCTCTTTTGCATTTTCCTCGAAAGAATCAGCATTGCAGCCACAATTAAGAGGTGTATTCATATCAGATACATGGCAAAAAAATTTAAGTTAATTGTCATTGATTAGCGCAATGTCTGTTTGAACTGTGGGAGTGTGTTAGAAAAAAGTACCAAAGACTGTATGAGCTTATAAGTTTTTTTTATGATCCTGTAATGATTTTGACTGCAACCTCCACAAAAGAAGTGAAAGCCGACATTTTACAAGTATTTCCAGTTATCTGAGGAGTGTATAAACACTAGGTTCAAAAGTCCCGACAGAGCTTATATCTATATACAATTTAATAAAAGGTAACCTCTGATTATAATGTAAGTCGTAAATGGCTGATTGATAAAAAACGCGTTCGCGGTGTTGCTTCAAAAATATTGTGCATTGCAGATTCACCGATAGAGTATCAGAAATAGTGCACAATTATGGACTGTCTTGGTATAAAAGAAAAATTGATGGCATCAAGGATTTAAATAATATATTGATAGATATGTCCCAGAAAAGTACACATCAGGACGAATTTAATAATAATGAAAGTAGAATACTATGTGTGATTGCTATAGCTGCTTTGGGTATGGGTCTAGCCATACGGGGTGTAGACTTGTTTGTACATATTTGATGATCGTAATCTGTGCTGTCTCAATGGCTTTACTGGCATGGCAAAGGACAGGCAATTGCAAAATAGAAGGTCGACAAGAGTCAGCTCCCATCATTTACGAAATGTTCACTATGTCTCTGAAAACCATTTCAAAAGATATTTCAAAAATCTTATAATAGAAAGAGATAACATATGCATCCATCCGAACGTTTTTGCCATGTTTATCCGACTAAAAAACAGTTGAAGTTTGTCAGAAAGTAATACGTGTAGTGGTTGCGAGCATATAATAAACAATTACTTGACCGTTACAGCAATGAGTAAGACATATATTAGAACAAACCTTCATATATAATTCGTCAAAAACTGCCATGAAATTTTAAATGTGCTTATATGTGAAAATACAAAGTTTGAAATGTTTATTTATGTTATTGTAGAATAGCATGTCACTGAATACTGAAATACCCAGCATTATTCAAAGATCAACTATAAATAGGGAGAGTTACGATTTTGCAGTTTCATTAAACACATTTTAATTATACTGAAGTTCTGATAAGTGTTTTTTTTCAAATTTTATGACCAAGAATAGTACAAGCGCATGTTGTTTTTAAATACAACTCTGAAGTAACATATTTAGACACATGTATATCTCTTTTTAGAGCAAAAAATAGAGCTTCAAATTCTGGAAAAGAAGTAGACATTTTAAGTTTTGCAGAAAAAAGTCCAATTGAAAAATTACACTTGAAATTTTGTAAATTTTTAAAGTTTTTTAAAACTTAGACTCAGAAGGAGTATACTCCTGGTTTACCTATGTAAAAAATATTTTAAGTGAACTTAATTTAGATATAGAACAAATTCAACAAAATACTAGTTCAGACAGAAAAATGAATAATTCATTTAAAGTTTATATAAAAATAAGCTCTAAAAAACTCCTTTGAAAAGATGCATAAGATGCAAAACATCGATGAAAAAATAAACTTTATTTATAAAAGAACTTCAAACAAAACATATGTTTTGAAGACTATTTAAGAACACCAAACTTTACGTATAGAAAATTAATAATAAAACTAAGAATTACTGACCATATTTTAATATAGAAAAAGGCAGTCATTCTAATATTCATAAAGAGCAGAGATTATGCCTTACATGTAAACATTAGAAAACGAAAAACACTTTATATTATATTGTAAATTAAAAAGGGAACTAAGAAACAATTGTTTTCACAATTTGGAGCTTAATTTTTCTTTTTAATATTTATCTGATGAAGAAAAGATTATTTTTATACTCAATCCATCAACACCCATCACAAGTAAATAAATTGGGGTCCTACATCAAAAGGTCATTAGAACTAAGGACAGGGGAGACTGGACTATTTACTGTAAATGAATGATTGTTTATATATATATATGTGAATTATATTTATATTGTTTGCTTAATTTGTATGTCACAAACCTAATGATTAAGGTTTATATGGCAATAAATATTTGAATTTGATTTTTTTTTTAAAACAAGTATGGAGAACAATTTAACGAATGAGTAATATCTTTATCTTTGATGACTTTTGTGACCCTGACTTTTAATTTTATTCTTTTCGTTTGTAGCACATAATAGGAGGTGTAGCTATTCTAGTAAGTGACGTGTATTCTTTCATTATAATGCCAACAATAGTATTGCAAATAATTGACATAATTGTTTATTGATAAAGAATCATTATCACATTGGGAAAAATCCTTTTGTTTAATAATCAATTATTAACATGTTGACTTTAAAATAAATCTTGTTTATTGAAAGATAAGTACAAAAAATGTAAATGTTCTGGTAAATGATAAAGATGCATTAGATACAACAAGCATTATCATACAGTATAGTATTTCCCTTTGAAATGACAAAATATTTAGATTCAAAGTAGAAAATTTCGACCTCTATAATTTTTGCAATGTTACTTTCACTGATTATTTTATATACCTGATACATATATATCAATTTAGATCATATCGATCCTTTGAAAGGTACGTGAAAATAGTATTTAACAAAAAATTGTAACAAAATTACGTTAATTTTTGTGTTTTTCACTGTGGGGTTAATGACAAAACAATCTCATATGAAGGAACGATCCAGAAAAATTCTTTCACTACCAAATTTTGAACTTTTCTATAAACAACCTTACCAATATTTTATATCCGATATTTATTGCTGCAAAATATTTCCTATGTGCATGCGTTGTGCCTAATTGTATTTTTTTTTATCAATTTTCCATAACCTTCAAGAATTATCATTGATATAGTCTTTTTTATAAATTAGCTGTTTACAAAACTTTTTAATTTTTGAAATACTAAGGCTTCTACCTTAGGAATAGATATTCCTAGCTGTATTTGGCACAACTTTTAGGAATTTGGGTCCTAACTGCTCTTCAACTTTGTACTTTCTTTGGGCTTTTTTAAAAACTTTTTTTTTATTCGATGCAGCATTCGTCACAAACTTGTAGATTCCGTACCTTCGTGACGAATTCACCCGATGATTGCGGATTAAAAGATGCAGATACGGATGTTATTAGTTAATTCCACATTCTGAAACGTATAATTGAAATGCATTCTATACCTTGTTTTTTTATTTCAAAACACAGAACGAAATTTGATGCATAAAAGAAGGACGTAAGATACCAGAGAGACAGTAAAACTCATAAATTGAAAATAAACTGACAACGCTATGGCTAAAATGAAAAAGACAAACAGACAAACAATAGTACACATGACACAACATAGAAAACTAAGGAATAAACATCACGAACCCCAGCAAAAACTAGGGGTGATCTCAGGAAGGGTTAGCAGATCCTGCTCCAAATGTGACACCCGTCGTGTTGCTTATGTTTGATGCATAAACTGTTTTTCAGTTTGACTAAAGAAGGATTATTTCTGTAATAACAACCATCTTATGTTTCAAGGACACTAAAAACGTCGCACATATATTTCAGATTTCATTCCGAAGGAAAAATACGTTCATGTTTACTGTCATAATTTAAAGCATATTCACTTGGAATATAAAACGGAACGGAAGTAGATATTATTTTGAGAAACATTATGAAAACATATCTAATTTTAATCAACTATGTATGTCTCTTCAAATCTGAATCATTTTTGAATTCAAAATTATGACAAATTGAAGATTATTGAAATCTAATAAAAAACAATGATGCAGAATGCATGCCAAATAATAAATATTTAGCAGCAGTATAAATATATACTGACGGTCTTTAAAAAAAGGCAACACATATTTTGTTTATATTTTTCATCAAATCCGGACTTATATTCATTTGTTTGTTTTCATGCTGCCCGTACTCCTTTTAAATAGAACAATCAATACCTGAATTTCCGCAGACGATCATTCATTTCGGAATTTTGACGTCGCTCAAATTATTTGATGCGAAATTAGAAGTGAATACATGAATGTTTTGAGAATTTTTCTTCGTAAAACATTTCCTTGAATCCAATGGCAAGTTTTAATATCTAAAATTATTTTCTTTTTTGTCACAACTGATAAACGAAAATTGAAATGAAGTTATTAGAAAATAGAAAATTAGAAGTTATTACAGACATAATTTAGTGCATGTTCTTTTGAAAACAATTTCGCGCTATAAAATTTCTTTTAAGTCCATGACACATCAGCGAACAGGTAGTGATAACTAGTAAATGACCACATATGGACCCGGGCAACCTGTACACTACCAAGAATTTACTCACGTTGTTTTGGTACATTTCTACCCTCGTATATATCAGTACTGTTCGGCAAGACAGAAAACTTGTAATGTTATACTTTTTGTTTATTCAGTACTGTTTTTGACAGTACTGTTTCAGTACTGATTTTGACAGTACTGTTTCAGTACTGATTTTGACAGTACTGTTTCAGTACTGATTTTAACAGTACTGTTTCAGTACTGATTTCGTCAGTACTGTTTCAGTACTGATTTTGACAGTACTGTTTCAGTGCTGATTTTATCAGTACTGTTTCAGTACTGATTTTGACAGTACTGTTTCAGTGCTGATTTTGTCAGTACTGTTTCATTATAACACTAATTAAATTAGTACTGTATCTGTAAGGAATTTTTCATTACTGTTAAACATCACTGTGTTCATAAAAAAGATGTCCTCTTTTTAATTACGTAAATGTGCATCTTTTTAAAGGTTTTTATTTGTTTCTATTTCAGGTAAAATTTAGTTTATTTACCTTAACATTAGTTACAATGTTTACATTTGAATGCATACCGTGATGCCTATTTAAAAGGTCTTAGGTTGTTTTATATATTTGGGGTGAGTTAATTGTTCTCTTTGGACACTTACCACATTTCCTTTCATTTTCTATATCGTGACATGTTGTCGTTTTCGTTATGTTTTTTTTTATTTCTTTGATTTAATTTTGTCCTGATTTGGTTTTGCTTTACTTCCAGCTCTTCAATAGTTACTTAGCTTTTTTTTAATATTCTAGCTGTATGTCATATTTATTGTCAGAATTGCATTATGTGTGGTTATTTTATAAGGTTTATGTTTTTAGTAAGGTCTATGTTATTTCTCCTTAATACTGTGTGCTGAGGGAATAATCAGAATACGATCACTTTTCTAGTCTTATTTCTTATAAATAAATTTTCAATAATAAATAAATGCCCATTGTTAGATTATTAATGGTTAAATTTCTTTTTTTTGTATACATTAATCATTCTGCAATTTCATTCACTTGTAATGTGTGTATTGTGAATAGTAACTTAGTGAGCATAACTCTTGTACTCTTTCCTGTAAACCCTAACTGCAGAACGTACAATGTATTTTACTAAAAAAAATAAAGGGTCAGATTTAAACTACATTACTCAGTATAGCATGTTCACATGAGGAGTGATGACTTTCAGGAAACTCTTAATTTGTAGTTCCTCAGAAAACTGTGATGGATTTGAATCTTACAGACATACGTACAGAGGTACATTTTGTAAAAGTATAAAAATCTAAAGACTGATTTCCAACAGACTGATTAATGTCTGACGGAGGTCATTTGGTACATATATCAACCTTTTTAATTTTTGAACATACATGGTTTGCGTATCAAAATTGATTTTTGTGACTGCATAAAACAAGCTTAGGAACTCAATTTTTTTAATTTATCTTCTTATCAACTGCAATAACCTCCATTGCAAATAAAATAAACAGTAATCTTTAGATTGAACGGCATAAAAGAGTAATAAATGTGTTTTTTTTCCCCTCAATTTGATGTTATAATCACTGTTTCATAATTCTCCTTCAATGTTATTTTCCACTGCTCTTCCAATGCGTGTGATACATATCTTTGCCAACTTGTTTCTGGAAAGGAAAAAGTGGATTATAATATTTATTATTTTTGTTAATAATAAGTCCAATAATTAGATCAAACATAGGTCAACCATGATATAATGTGAATCAGTGTACATGCATTGCTAAAGGTAGTATAACGTTAATTATACAAGGTTCATATTATAGATGGAGAAAAATGAAAAAAAAAGAATGGAATAATGTTTGATTTACCTACCTGAAAACTGGCATTGAAGTCATAAAACTTTCGAGTCAGCTTTTTACTCATTCTCGAGAATGAACAAATCAACCAATCAAAATTCTGGAATTCATGATTCGAGCACGATTTTGTTGTGCTCCGAGTCATGTTTGACTGAAGGGCCTGATCTAATACGCTTTGGAGAGGCACTTTAGCGCCCCCAAGTCTGGGTTCATGGCAAATTCCCATGTTTTCAATACGGGCTGCATATTAACATTCTTATATTGTTTTGTTATAAATTAGGTCGTTAAATTTTCTACATTGAATTGTTTCATATATTGTTTATGTCTTGGTCTTTTATAGCCGATAATACGGTATGTTTTTTTCATTGATGAAGTCTGCACAATTGCATATTATTGTTCACATCCACATCACATCAAACTTGGTGGATAGTTGTCTCATTGGCAACTCTACAACTTTTCATTATTTTATACACTATACAGCAGTTTAAAAATTAAAAAAAGGTATTTTTTTTTGTGGAATTTTTCATTATTAGTACCAGTGGCAATTATCATTATATTATCTTTTAAATATGTTATTCAGTTTCAGAGAAGGAGATCTTTGTTTATATTTCCGCAGTTAAAATATGTCCTGCTGTTACACTCATCTTTGGATCGGCACCAAAACACATATGTATTAACATAATCTGATTACTTGAGCACAATATCAATGCAATCTGTGAAACAGTTAACTGAGAAGTTGTGTGGACGGATATGTACTTCCCATAGACTTCTTTGTTAACTTAAATGACATCTTTCAATTGCTGTAGAATTGTATTGCTGCTCTTTATTCTTTTGAATTTGCTCGTTGTTGGTTTGTTGTCCCATGAACACACTACAACATTTCACGTTATTGAAATAAAATACTAGGAAAAGCTGCAAAACATGAATAAATGAGTGTAAAGCTATACCTACCTTTCGAATTATTTCAATGTTCTACTGTCACCTTTCTATCTTTATCTCATATATCATCTGCTCATTACAGTTGTTAGTTGTTGATCTAATAGACTTTATTTTCCTCATAGACTTAGTCTGTGTGTTCTGGTGGGATCCATTTTTAGATACCTTTAACAATAGATACTGTATCAAATATTTTGCATGCATTTATAAAAAGTTGTTTTTCCCAACATGCATTTTATGGTACTATTTATTGACATAACACTTTATAAATTGTCCTTTGAAAAAGTACATCATGAGATAAAGATTGTATCGATGATTTACAAAATGCTGCCAAGTGGTTCAGGAGCAATTGACACATACATGGGACATTAGGACAAAATTTGTTCCATATGTGAACACATTCTACTAAGGAAATGTCACCAGAATGCAAGTCTGTCATCATAAAGGATAATGTTTATGTGATACAGTAAAAACTGTAAAAACTTCGATAGTAAAATTGTGCGGGATGTAATTTTCAACAAATGTTACTGTGGGATTGGTCACTTTTGATCGGAAACCTCATATAGAAAGGAAGTGCCATGATCTCTGCAGGTTAAGAACTATTTCAACAACTCTTTGAGGGGCCGTGAGAGGTCATCGGTGGTCTTTTGTCTGAACCTGCAGCAGGGCAAATTCCTGTCCCTATTGAATATGCTTTCATTGTCCAGTGGCAGTCCAAGTTTCGTTGACCTTCTTTCACCCCAGATCTATTACAGGACTTGCATATTGTACTTATAATATTCAACAATTGTTTTGAACATGTATGTAATATTTGCGACTATAAATAGGGCGTCGAGCTATTGGGCAATCGGACCAATGTGGTGTTGGACTAAATGGCCCCCACAGAGCTCTATGGAGCTTTGAATCAACATACATTCAATCATTGACCAATAACATAAATATATATCTAAAAAGTGTATGTACATGATCTCTTCATATAAATTTCACATGCCGTTTCATTTGCAGTAAGAAAACCAAGACCGGTCCAAACAGGAGGATTTATAAAGCAAAAAAAAATTAAAATTTGCAACTTATAAAAGGGTCTGGATGTGGTTAATTCATTTCTGTATTGTGTAATATTCTATATCATTTTTCACTATTTATTTTAAATTTTGCCTGTTATTCTCTTTTCTTTATATTCAAGCACCACGGTCCACACTATTATCGATTATTCATTGCTTCTTTCTACTGGAGAACAACAATGGGAATGATATGAAAGCCCGCTATTTTGAAGTTGCATTAACTCCGTGAAAAATGGACATTTGAAAATTGTTTCTTGGTTTATTCTCGCTTGCCGTTTGAGGCAAAAGTTATGTCTTTCTGTCTCTTTAGTTTGTATATTATTATAATAGAATATATAACACAAATTTGCCCGTCTTAAAACAAAATATATGTTGAACATTGCATCTGTAATTTAATCTATTTTAAATAGAAGGAAACAACTAAGATTAAATATAATCTGGCCACAGAACTGCTAGAATATTGATAGACTGATAGATTCAATAAAATATAAAATCCTGATCCTGAGTATTCAATAAGTAAAAACATGTATTCTTTTCAGGATTTTTTATCTTATTTTAAGAAAGTTTCAACCGAATATGAAAAATGATCTTCACAAATAGTGTGACATGTTATAATGTTAATATGTGTATTGATTAATAATGAAATAAGTGAATGTGTATGTTGATTATTGTAATTATTTTTCAAAAATGAATTTAATAATGAATGATGTATTATTTTTACAATACGCTCTAAAGTTAATGATGTCATCATTTTTTATATTTTTTTTCTCACTCTACTTTAGCAGATTCATCCCTTACCTGACCAGTTAATCATTTTATTTTTCTCAACGTGCGTGATTCATTTTATCTAAGTTTGCATTTCTTGCTTTCTTCTAAATTTCCTATTGTGACATCACAAAATAAGGGCTACCATGCTCGATAGTGTTTTAAAAATAGAAAGAATACTGATGATTTCCGGATTAAATGGGGGAAAATGCAATTTGTTTTAGCATTATCAGATAATCATATTCTACCACCAAATATCTTGCATTACGATATTTCCCCACTATCGAGCTTCTTGTTTCAGATTTGAAAATTAAAAAGCCTCGAGTTGAGAAATTTCGTATCACACTCGATGTAGTGATAGAATTTTAAACACATAATAACTTCTGATTGTAAGTTTGACTGTTGTTTTATAATTCAAGTGGCAGACATTGCAAGATAAGAAACATTTAACAATCCAATCCAAAGGCAAACTGCAGATCACAAAAGTGAGAGAAAAGTAGAAGAAAAAGCTATATCTCATATCTCTTCATGCCATCCTCTAAATTTCTTTGCAGATTAATGTGAGACATTTTACATCTAAGTCATTGTTTTTGTTAGTGACGTCATTGAGTTATTTTGGCCAGACATTATTCTTTTGTATGCTTCATTTTCAAATTAAAAGATAATATAAAATTTGCGAACAATTGTGAAAAAAGTTACTTTAAATGGCAATAACTCCAGAAGGGGTAAATTGAAAATTTTAATCATTTTGACTTATTTATAGAGCTTACTTCGCTGCAAAATTAAAAAAAATTGTCATTTGTCATACCAAACGTGTGAAGGGTAAAAAAAATAGAATAGAAAATCAATCATCATAGATAAATTTTATTTATGGTCTGAAATTTTGCTGATGACCAACTGCATTATCTTTGCATATGATTAATAGCTTCAAGAGATCTAATCACAGATGGAAACAATAAGTTTGGCATCCCATGTAATGCAGACTGCTTGAGTATTCTTTTTTATTTTACAGCTGCCAATCGGTATATTGAGGGAAAAAAAACAATAGAAAAAGTATAGTTTACGGTGTTCATGTATTGCGATCGGAAGGTGAATGTTCCTACATCCAATTTTTTTTAATTAATGAAAAAATATATGAAACAGAATGAAAAAGTCTGTCAAAATGGTTCAACAATATGATCATAAATAGAATTCACTTAAAATAGATGGATATCAGAAGTTCACTGACATACACAATTTATAAAACACAGATTTCTGCGTCGTATAAATGGTATTATATTTATTGAGAGTTCAAGAACACTTTATAGAACGTAGAACATGCCATTAGTAATTATACAGCTGACTTCCTCTTAGTATTAATACCACTTGTTTTCGCCGACCTTCCATCAGGATTGACACGCCAGTCAATATCGACTCGTTAAAAGCGCGAACACTAATCTTATTAAAGACATATTTTAGTGAACTTAACGTATTTGTACATGAGAAATTTTAGGTTTTAACTAGAAACCCATATAAATGCAGTTGAATTAATCTCTGATTTTAATCTTTTTTAATATTAATTTTCATTCTTTTCAAAAATGAAATTATATATAATCCTTTTGATATTCAAATTAATTTTACAAAACGCATGTTTAACTGTTGGGAAGTATCAGAAAAGAGAGGAAAACTTTATAGTAGAGAGCAATAAGAAAATACGGTTAGTGAATCTAACGTCAGTAGGGATAATGTCGGAAAGCCAGTGTGCAAACGTCTGTTTGCAAAACAGTGATAACTGTTGTGAGATTACGTATGCTTCCTCGACTCGAGAATGTAAACGCGGACAGTCTAGCTGTTGTCATACGATTTTAGATGATATGTCTGGTTCAAACCTCCTACACACCAGACGCAAATATGGCGGTAAGTCAAACCATTGCTAATGTTGTTTTTCAATCGTCTGTTTATGATACGAGAGGTTCAGAATATTAATATTTGTTCCATGAATGATATCATGGATGCTGCAAGTTTTCAGTAAGCAGCCATCATTTTCGTATCAAACATGTCAAAATATTGTCAACAAAATTGAACATAAGCTGAATTTGCTTATTCTCTTACTTTCTAACTTGTTTTAGAGCTACCTATTTCATAAGACCGTTTCCGTCTTAATTTTATTTATCCGACTTTGTGTGGGCATTTATAATTGTAGTTTTTCCTTTCCATGAGTTACTAAGTAGGTGTCAAAATTAGATTTTAGGCCGATATTTTTCGCTAAAATGTCCTCAAATTCGATATATATGAGGCATTTCCAAATTTCCAAATGGTAAAAATAATGGTTCAGCTAGTTTCCGGTTAGTTTGAAAATATGACCCACAAATTACATTTTTGTCTCATCTTTTAGCATTTGTAAGCTGGTAATTAGTTCAGAAATACATACCCTAATGAACGTGCGCTTAATCATGCGTTTGGGTCATGTAATAACTAGTGTCTCACACTTTTGTAGCACATTTTATCATTGTAAGTTATAACTAATAAAGTTAATTGTTTGCGTATTTTAGAATATACTAAGATATTGTTTGTTTCGAATGGCGGAGTTTTGGGTGAATGGGCAGATGAATAGTTTTGTACAAAAGGTCATTACGCAATTGGTTACAAAATGAAGGTATGCTTAAGTATATGCACGTTACCCTTTAATAGCGAACTATATATTGTTTAATTAAAGTTATTAGTTGCATGGGACACAAGGGGTGACTTGCTGTTATACGTTATATAGCATGGTGTCGACACTCAAATACATAAACTTTCCTTCCTTTATTTATCAGTTCGGAATATATAATCATACTATGGAATCATTCATTTTAAATTTTATCTTGCATATTCTTTTCGGTTGCTAATTGGAAATAAAAATTTATGTGTGTTCTCAAATTATAATATCGTTTCTTCTCATATTTCGATAGAAAACGACTTTCTGCTTCGCCTGCGTTACTAATTATATTAATCAACAACTCTTTGAAACGTGTTTTCTACAGATTCTGTTACATGAAGTTGTGAGCGAAATTATTTTGAAATCAATTAATGAATCGAGGTAAAGACATTTTTGCATTGATAATCAACCGATGAATCTCTTTATGTACTACCAAAGATAATCTCAATGATGAATATCTTTATGTGCTACCAACGACAATCGGGATAAAATATGTATATTATATTTCCTTATTTATTGTGAAATAACCCTGTATATTTCTTCTCTCAACCTGAAAGAATTCATTAAGTATGTCTCATTGACAAAAATAATGCAAAGATATTATCTGACAAATTGATAACATACTATAGAAACATAACTGTTTGCTCCTTTTGTGTGTAAAAAAAAAGATTTATTTTATTTGTATTTCCATACGGAACATGTAATTTTCAATTTTGGTCAATTCAGCAGGTATTTTTGGTCTCTGTAGTAAATTTTTTTTTCACGTATGTACAAACATTTACAAAACATGTTTATAAATGAATAATTCAAATTTAAAACGACAGTACAATATGATGAAAGATATGCGCTTATAGTGATCAACACAGTTGGTAACAAGTGTTTTAAACTAATTATTGGATAATATTATTTAGATAGTTATCAAAGGTACCAGGATTATAATTCAATACGCAAGACGCGCGTTTCGTCTACATAAGACTCATCAGTGACGCTAAGTTCAAAAATAGTTATAAAGCCAAACAAGTACAAAGTTGAAGAGCATTGATGACCCGAAATTCCAAAAAGTTGTGCCAAATACGGCTAAGATAATCTATCCCTGGGATAATAAAATCCTTATTTTTCGAAAAATTTAAAGTTTTGTCTAATGGAAATTTATTAAAATGATCAAATATAATTAATATTCATGTCAACACCGAAGTATTGACTACTGGGCTGGTGATACCCTCGGGGCCAAAATGTCAACAAACAGTGAAATAGATCGACCCAGTGGTGTAAATACATTGTAGTTATCAAAGGTACCAGGATTGTACTTTAATACGCCAGACGTAGAATAAGTTGACAAGGTTTAAATTTGTCTTCGACATCTATAGATACCTGATGTCTTCTTAAATATTCTTACGAATAATTTACTAACCTAAAACTTAGGTAGCACACCACAGTTAGGTGTGTAGTTTCTCATTTTGGCCCCTGTGGATTTTTCAAATATGAGAGCTAGTGTGCCATAAAATTCATTTCTGGATAGCTGAGTATTAAAATAGCCTTCGTATTGGGTTTATATGACCATTAAGATTATGTAATGTATGTAATATAGGCTGCTTTCTGTATGACAGTCCGTATTTGTATGTCCGTACCATACATTTGAACGGCAATTATTGTAATGTTTTTATAGCACGAACTTTGTGAATAGATTTTACGAAAAAATGAGGCGAAGGACACTCATATTTTATTTGATCATTAGGAAGATTAATGTCAACAGTTTCTAAAAAGGTATCACCCAAAGGCATTGAAATTCCAGTTTGATCCAAATTTTGTTGGGATATGTGACATGTTCAACCCCCCCCCCCTTTTTGCAATATTTTATGATTAAAAAATGCAGAATGTTGCCATGCATGGATACACATTAAAGGAATTATTTCAACCTTTTAACTTTTGAAAATCAAAGCCATGGAAGATACAGATTACATACATATACACATGTACAACACAAAAAGTTAGGTTGCTGTATTAGAAATCCAGGAATAGGAGATGATAAATCATTTTGTGGCTCATATATAATTCTATTTTCTAACTGTGGAGTGCTACCTTAGATGTCTAATATGATCCAAAGCTTAGGTTCAGTAAACAAACAGAAGAAATCGCCAATATTACTACATACAAACAAAAGGAAACGTACTTTTACATGTAAATTATTGTTCCAATGCAAGTTCAAATTCACTAGGCATATGGCTATTATTGACTTTGGATATTCTTGATCAAATCAAAGTTTTAAACATGCTAGATTCGCAGTAAATAAAAACACGATCACGAAGTTAAATTAAAAAAAGGTAAGTGTTGTCAACAAATTAGAAGCTCAAAATCATGAAGTCCATCAACACAGGCCAGAAGAAAAATACCAAGCGAAATAGATCGGAGGCATCCATAAATGAATCTTAATTAGTACGTCAAATCAAGATATCATATAATACATGTTTGAAATTGTTTATTTCGTCTTAAATATGGATTGGCCACATGTCGATGATGGAACAAACGTATATAGCCTTACGTTAATTGAGAATATCATATATAGATACTTAATTTAAACGGCTTACTTTTTTCTTTAACTTACAGATTGAACCGGCGCATGAAATAGATAATAGCGAATTAAACGCTATTGAAATAATATGTGGCAGTAGAGGAGGTGAGCGCTGTGGTGATAAAAAAAGTTCTGGTCAGCAGAAATGGGGAGATTGGACTGGGGAAGCACTTTGTCCAGCTAACACCTTTATGACCTCTTTTTCTCTTCAAGTACAAAAAAACAATGTAAGTCGACAAGGTTTAAATGTGTGTTCGACATCTGAAGATACCTGACGTTATTTTACCTCCTATACATTTCTAGGAAGGTGATTGGTTAAAAGCGCCCTCGTGGAGACCGTGTATATTTCATATTAGGTTAGTAAGGAGGCGGGGCTTATCCCATACACGGTTAGTAGTGGTGTTACGTCCCTTTATATACCATACAAGGTAGTAGGGAGGCGGGCCTATTTCATACACGCTTAGTAGTGGTGTTAAGTCCCTTTATAAAAACGAAAAGGTACTGAGAAAAATCCTAAAGGTTTCAACAGACGAAGAAATGGATGATTAAGATTGAAATAAATTCATAAAACACATTTAAATCTAACAAGTTGCTTTTGTTGGTATCTGTTTGTGTAGGATCAATAGAAGTAGTTTCGTAATGCTAACAGTATTGAAGACTTGCGCATTTTGATATATCGCTAGTTTAGATGTCACACGTTAAGATAGTCGGTAAGATAAATTCGTTACATAGTGTGTGTGCTAGTGACCTAATACGGTATTTATGGGGTCAGTAAATTCCATATGGAATATATGACCCCATATATACCGTATTAGGTCACTAGCACAGTATGCAACTAATAATATTCTTATGAATAATTTACCAATCTAAAACTTAAATTACACACGAAATCATTTGCAAAACAACCAATGTTTTTCCTTAGCTTCATTTTCCAAACTGAATAAGTCTATGTCAAACATGTTTGCGTTTGCGCTTTAACTTCGTACTATATTTGGCATTTTAACTTTTTTTATTTGAGCGCTCTGATTAGTCTTTTGTAGACGAAACGGGCGTCAGGCGCAAATAAAAAAAAAAATCAATCCTGATATCTAGAGTTTATTCCATGTAATAAAGCTACTAAAATATATCAAATATGGAATGTACCTACACTAAGTCGTGTAATTCTTAGCTTAGCGATGAGATTTGATATATTTTTGTTCTTTTATATCTTCAATAACATATAACTTATGTGTTCCGAATTTTAGAAATGATATCATAAGACAATATTTATAGTAACTCAAAATTTGAATTAAATTTATTTATTTACAAAATTCTCCGTTATTTCATTACAAATCAAATTGACTTCAAAAGAAGAGCCATCACATTTCAGAGATCAATAATTTTATTATTTGCTTATGTTGAAGTCGACTGACAATTTAATGAATGTACAGGAGGGAAAATAATCATTCACCATATTAAATATACATGCTTTATTTCCGTATTTACCACAATTTTGAATGTTACACAATTTTATTCTTTTTTACAATGTTTTAGTTAGTCTTTTTTGGATCAAAAAGAGGGGCAAAAGATACCAGAGGAACAGTCAAACTCATAAATCGAAAATAAACTGACAACACCATGGCTAAACATGAAAAAGACAAAAAGACAAACAATAGTACACATTAAACTACAACGAAAACTTAAGAATAAACAACACCAACCCCACCAAAAAGTGGTGGTCATCTCAGGTACTCCAGCATATGTGGCACCCGTCGTATTGCTCAAGTTATAACAAATCCGGTAAATAGTCTAATTTAGTAGTGCACATTCATAAGAAGGCGATTGTTGTTACGACTTAAGGAACATATCCGATATCATCTGTGAAACGGTTATTCCATAATGGTCAACCAACTCGTGATGGCGTCTTGTTGGTTCAAAGATCGAGATAAAATTTTACAAACGAAGATACACCTACTAACAATGAAATCATCCCATACTGTTCCACATTGATTGAGTTATTTTACTAGTGAACCTCTTCAAACAGAAATCAAATCATTAGAGTACTAATCCAAACGAAGATGACACTGAAAAACTATTCTACCTTATTGAATTTACGAATATCGACATAAAAGCTCCATATACATAAGACTATTTACATTCATGCTATTGCTAAGTGGGTGAAATCAAAACAGCGTTTTTTTATTTTTTTTGATAGGACGAAAGCAGGGATAACACGGGTGCCAACTATGTCAAATTCAAATGCAGAAATTTCAAAGACAGTGGGAGCGACTTCGACCTAAGCTATCCACCTGGGTATGGGACATATGGCTCTTACGGCGAGTGGAGTGATGCCTGTCCAGTGAACAGTGCCATATGTGGTATAAAAACCAGGATCCATCCAAACAAAGGACCAGGAGTCGACGATACTGCACTAAATGATGTTAATTTCTTTTGTTGTGATTAAGCGCTACTGTCACTTTAGCAACATGTACAATAGTTAAAGATTTTTTATTTTTTGTAGTTGTGACAAAATTCAGAATGTTTAAAGATTGCTGTATTTTAAAATTAAAAGATTGCTTTATTTTAAAATTAAAAGATAACACAAAAATGTACGAACAATTGTGAAAAAGTAACTTGAAAGGGCAATAACTCCTAAAGGGGTCAATTGATAATTTTAATCATGTTGAATTATTTATAGAGATTTCTTTGCTGCATATTTTTGCTTTGTACAGTTTATCACTATACATTATATTAATAATCAAGATACTAACCAAAAACTACATAATTTCCTTAACATCACAAATTCAGTGGCAGCAACCAAAAAACGTGTTGTCTAATGTGTCTCAAACTGTTTACAAAGGACAGGATGAAGACGATACCGTACTTAATGATGTTATTTTTTTCTGTTGTAAATTTCAACAATTTAGAACTTTAAGTTTATAAAAAATAAAATTCTGAAATTAAAAGATAACTTTTTGAAACAATCTTTACACCTGATGACTTACATTTTTGTTTTAGGTAGCACAATGCATTTTGTATTCTTCAAAGTTATATGTTTGTTTTTTTATGTTTACAGAAATACAGTTATTTCATAATTTCTACACTGTCTTTAACACAAACGGTACATGTATACACTACCAATGAAACGCACTGTTTTTTGTTTGTTTGTTACTGACGGCATTGAGTTATTTTCGTCAGAAAATATTCTTTTGTAGACGAATAGCGCGTCTGGCGTACCAAATTTTGGTCTTGGCATCTTTGATCAGTTATTTCCATGATTACACCTTTTTGACGTCCAGTTTAGAATAACTAGTATGTTTTAGATGGTTGTGTTGTATGTCTGTAATGTATGATTTTTACACAATTATGAATGTACAATTGATGACATTAAACTTTTGTTGGTGGTTCCCTAATTTGTTATCATAATGAAAGTATAGACAACTCATACAATTGGAATGTTTAGTTAGCTATAAAACAAGGTCCAACCCTTTTTTTCGTTTTAGTATTTTGTTTTACTTTTTTAAACCTTATTTTAGAACCAATCACTCATATATAACTCTTTCGAGCTGTTCCGAAGGTCCTCTCTATTGAAACAACACTTCTTCTTATCAGATGAATTGATTTCAATACTTAGTAATACTTATAATTCACAAAATTACATTTAGTACTATATCATATATGTCAAAATTCTTTAGAAATGGTTTTATTCAATTTATATTTTTGGTTTTCCGTACAAAACATCGATTTTGAGCTGACTTAAAATACAATAACTTCCCTTTTCACGAATGTGAACTACGAATTAGATTATTTACCGGATTTGTAATAACATAAGCAACCCGACGGATGCCACATATGGAACAGGATCTGCTTACCCTTCCGGAGCACCTTAGATCTCTCCCCCGTTTTTGATGGGGTTCGTGTTGCTTAGTCTTTAGTTTAATTTGTTGTGTATTTTTTACTATTATTTATCTGTTTGTCTTTTTATTTTTAGCTATGGCGTTGTCATTTCATTTTCAATCTATGATTTTGACTGGTATCTTTCGTCCCTCTTTTAAAAGGTTAGCAATATTTTCCAAAAAATTGAAGTGTTATTTTCGTAGTGCCTTTGAACATAGAACTTGACTGTCACAACACCAGAGAGACATTCAAATTCAAAAGTCGAATATAAACATACAATTCCTTGTCAGAAAAAGACTGCATCAAACAAACGACAAACAACATTACACTAAACACAACATAAAGACTAAGTAATGCAAGCCATCCTAATACCGAGGCTGATATAAAGTGTTCCGGATGGGTAACTAGATCCTGCTCCAAATTTGTAAGTACAAACCTAAATCGCATCTCAGCACACACCTGCGCTAAGGGATACACAAAGTTAAAAAAATATATCATTCCGATTGCGGTATGTATAAATACCGAGTAACATCACAAGTCATACCCCAAAAAGAACATAATAACACGAATACAAGTAACAGGTTAACTTAAGTAAAATAAATAGATTCAAAATTTCAGAACATAGAATTTTAAACTCGGGACCACCTTGTATTATTTGTGACTGAATATTTGTCTATATGATCTTTCCGATAAAATATTTGGGGAAAAAAGACGAGACCTTCCTTAACAAAACCTTCACTCATGGGTTTTTTTGGCTACCGTTGACATTTTATAAAGTATCAGCTACAAGCTCTGGCATATAGTATAAATGAGAAGTGTATACTCCATACACGGTTGCAGTTGGAATGTTGCTGCTATGGTGAGAAAAATCTATAATTTCAAAATTGAAATTATTTCGTTTGTCATAGATTCTAGTATTGAGATGAACGATCTCTACATATTTGAGGTAAATGTCTAGAAATGATGAAATATTGTTTACCGCAAAACAATATTCGGTACTGCTCGTGATTTTACAAAAGTCATATTTATATAATTAGTGTATTTCTGTTTACATTCAGAAGAACACCAAAACAGTAACTTTAAAGAATACAAAATGCATTGTGCTACATAAACAAAAATGCAATTCATCATGTGTAAAGATTGCTATTCTGTTCAAAGTTGTACAATTTAAAAAATTATCTTTTTATTTTCGAATTTCACCATTTATCATTTTTAAGTACTCTGCTAATTGACTTAATCACTCTATTCACAACAGAAGAATTCAACATTATTAAGTACTTCGTTAAATTGACTTAATCACACAATACACAACAGAAGAATTTAACATTATTAAGTACTGGATCATCTTCGCTAGCCAAGGATTACAATCCATTCCCGTTCTCTCCACCCTTTGCGGATTGAGCCAACATTTGTGATTACAATGTTGCGCCATCTACCGGAAAAATGAAGTCACGCCCATTCCGAATACATTATTCTTGACCAATGGTAGCACTTGAACTCTTTAATTTGGAGGTAAAAACCCGGAAGCGTCTAGATTCTACACACTTGGTAAAGCCGGAAACGAAAACATACGTTGACATTCATGCATTTGTGCATGTAACATACACAGGAACTTCTATTAGATGATTAAAAACATGCAAGTTGTCACTAAATATAGTCGTATGTTAAGGGATGTAAAGACTTGTTGCACAATAAACACGTGGCGATTTTTTACAAACACTTTCTACATTAATTCGAGATCATGTTATAGGCGCTTTTTGAGATTGGATGCAGCGATTGTCGACTGCAACCAATAGAAATCCTTACCTAGTGTCTCCGAAATTCTATCTCAATCCGCCTAGAGTGGAGAGAACGGGAGTGGATGGTAACCTTTGGCTAGCGAAGATGGTACTGGATCGTCTCAATCCTCTTTGGTTTTGATGGATTTTGGTTTTAATACCACATATGGAACTGTTCACTGAACATGCGTCAATCCATTCATCATAAGTACCATATGTCCAATACCAAGGAGAATAGATCAGGGCGAAATTGCTAACATCTACAATAGAAATAATAAAGAAGTTATAATGTATTCACAACATAGAAATTTAGCACCATTAAGTGCGGTATCGTCGGCTTCTCCTGGGACTGGATGGATTTCGGTTTGTATACCGCATATTGCACTGTTAACTGGATAGCGTTTGATTACATCTGTCACGTGGGATATTCGAACTCTAAATATCGGTGTAGATCAGACTCGAGATACAGTATTTAGACTACTTACAGTCACAGACTTGGGGTCAATTACATTGGAATGTAATTAATTAAATTACACATTACATTGCAAAAATGGTCAATTACACTAATTACACATTACACAGTTTTTGAAATGTAATTAATTAAATTACAATTACTTTACTAAAGTAATTAATTAAATTACACATTACATTTCATCATGATATTTTTTAACAATAATTTACATGTTTATATAATGCATGTGTAAAATTTTCATGTAAGCATAGTTTAAGCGTTGCATTTGATAATCATTTAATATAGTTATTTTAATGTTTAGTCAATTATTCTGAATCTCTCTGGTCTGAAAACAGCAATTGTAAATAGTCTTTCGACAGGAGCTAATATGGTACAAGATATTGTTTGATCAGGACATGGAAGTTTTTTTATTAGAAGATCATTATATTGATAGGAGAGGGAATTTGTTCCTATTAACTTGCCAATACATCAAAGGGTATTTTGACATCTCAGAAATGAACTCATTTGAATTAAACATAATATGAATAAGGAAATTATAAATGAATTTAAAATATTTTTTTTATTTTACTTTAAAAATATAAAAAAGTGCCTGTCACAATATTGAAATAATTTTTAGACAAACAATGTATATAATGTCTCAATATTAGTAATATTTTGCTAATTAGATAAAATATCTGTAATATTGCCCCTGGATATTTTAATCTGATTAATTGCTGTTTGTTTTTATAGCTGTTAATTTTTATTTCTATAATCCTTTTGTGTATACTAATTTGACAAAATGATTGTATGCAGTGATTTTAAATTCTAAATGAACTGTCTCAGAAAGATGTTTCACAGTGACACATTTTATTGTTTGTGTTTAACAAGGTGTTTATTACTTATCAATCTATTTAGTTAAAGATCTGTAGGTCAAATAAAATATATAAAAACTTAAGAAAAAGTTACAGACTTCATATATTAAAAAAGCATTGATATTAATATTTGAAAAATATATATAATTTTACAATTTATATTATAAAACACAAATCCTTAACTGTAACACCATAAAAGTACATGTAATTGAAATGTAATTCAAAAGTAATTGAGCATTACATGCTTTTTTCAATGTAATTAATTAAATTACCATTACATGTAATTAAAAAAATGCTCAATTACACATTACATTCAATTACATGGAAAATTGTAATGCATTACAATTAATTACCATTACATTTTTAATTACCCCATCCCTGCTTACAGATACGAATCCCGAATTTCTAAAGAAAAAAGGGCCCGGTGACGAAACTAGGCAACATTCGGAGTGGGACATGTGAAAAGACCATGCATATATGTTGGTCCAACAGGAGCTGTCCAGGCTCCCTTCCCCTCGCTTAATCCAACTCTGATATACAATGTAGCCATTGAAGCTACTTCTGCTATAAACTAGAAGTAACAAAGTACAAACTGCAGAACCGGATACACGAAAATCACTATAATATACAATAGTATCGTGAGGTTGAGTATAGATAAAGTGCCGCCAAGTAAAAATATGTATGTTTTTAACTTTCTTTGATTTAATGTATCTGGTATTTTGAACAACTAACAGTACAATCTTAAGAAGACAATAATCATTTTAAAAATATAGAAAATATGTTTAAACACTCTGAATTTTCCATTTTTACGAAAGTCCGAAAAGATAAAAATGTTAAATTATTGCACATATTTCTATAGTGACGGTAGCGCTTTATTATACCTGGATTTTTCCCCGATCAATTGAAAAAAAAAACGAAAATCGCCTGTCTCATTTTTTAAGGTGAAAAGCTCAAAATTTTTGACGTTTTTTGGGGGAAATTGTATTTGGGTCGAATATGGACAAAGACCTTTCTTTAAGGTAGATAGAATAAATTCTTAAACCTTGGCTGCAAGTTTTCTGTTGGTATACGGACCTTGATAAATTATACCATTATTTTATATAGGATCTTACTAATTGACAGGGGAAGGAAGCCTCCTCCAAATTGGTTGGTGAACTAATGACATGTACATTTTTTTTCTATATATAGCCTAAAAATGGGCGTTGACCTTTTATGCAACACTAAACACTACGAAAATACTAATCAGATCACTTATCATTTTGTAGGTATTAGAGAAGGACAGCTTTTTTTTGTTTTTACCTCTCCAGAATCAGCATTGAAGCCACAATCAAGAAGTGTATTCATATCAGATACGTGGCAAGAAAGATTTAAGTTAATTGATTTAGCGCATTGTCTGTCTGAATCGTGGTTCAGTGTTAGAAAAGAGTACAAAAGACTTTATGAGCTTATACGTTGTTTATGAACTTGTAATGACCTTGACTGCAACCTCCACAGAAGAAGTGAAAGCCGACATTTTACAGGAATTTACAGTTATCTAAGGAGTGTATTAACACTGGGTTCAAAAGTCCCGACAGAGCTTATATCTATATACAAATTGATAAAAAGTATCATCTGATTATGATGTAAGTCTGTCTGAAATGACTGATTGATCAAAAACGCGTTCGCGGTGTTGCTTCAAAAATATTGTCATTGAAATATCCACCGATAGAATATCAGAAATATTGCACACTTATGAACTATCTTCGTCTAAAAGAAAACATGGATGGCATCAAGGATTTAAATAATATATTGATAGAAATGTTCCAGAAAAGTACACACCAGGACTGAAAAGATCGAATATTAAACGAATTTAATAATGATGAAAGTAGAATACGATGTGTGATAGCTATAGTTGCTTCGGGTATTGGTCTACCCATCCGGAGTGTAGACTTATTTGTAAATATTTGATGATCGTTAGCTGTGCTGTCTTAATGGCTTTACTGGCATGGCAAATGACAGGCAATTGCACAAGAGAAGGTCGACAAGAGTCAGGTCCTTATATTTACGACATGTTCACTGTGTCTCTGAAAACTATTTCAAAAGATGATGCACAAATCTAGAAAGAGATAACATATGCATCCTTCCGACTTTTTATACCATGTTTATTCGACGAAAAAACAGTTGACTTTGGCAGAAATTAATACATGTAGTGGATGCGAGCGTATAATAAACAATTACTTAACCGTTACAACAATTATTTAGACATATACCAAAATAATTCTTCATTTTTAATTCATGAAAAGCGTGTCATGAAATTTGAAATGTGCTTGTGACAGATAATACAAAGTTTAAAATATTTTTTTTTATGTTATTATAGAATAACATGTCACCGAATATTGAAATCCCCAGCATTATTCAAAGACCAATTATTAATAGCGAGATTTACGATTTTGCAGTTTTATTAAACACATTTTAAGAATATCGAAGTTCTGATAAGTGTTTTTCAAATTTTTAACCAATAATAATACAAGTGCATGTTGGTTGTTTTTCTTAAAGTTCGGAGAACAATTTAACGAATGAATAATATCTCTATCTTTGATGACTATTGTGACACTGACCTTATCTCAATTCTTTTAATTTGTAACACGTAATAACTAAGAGGTTTATCTAGTCTAGTATGTGATATGGATTATTTCATTATAATGCAACCAATAGTATTACAAGTAGTTGACATAATTATTTATAATTGATGAAGAATCAGTTTCCTTTTGTTAAAGTATTCAATTATTATCGTGTTGTCTTTTTTCAAACCTGTTGATTATTGAAAATAAGTAAATTTTCTGGTAAATGATAAAGATACACTTGATACAACACAAGCATTATCATACAGGATAGTATTTCCTTTTGTAAGGACAAAATATTTAGATTTAAAGTAGAAAATTTCGAAGGAGTTTCGACCTCTTTAATTTTTGCAATGTTATTTTCACTTATTACGTTATATACCTGATACATATATAATACATGATACATAAATATGAATTTAGAATACATCGACCCTTTGAAAGCTCCGCGAAAGCAGTATGTAACAAAAAAGATGTATACAAATTACATGTTTATTTTTTTAATTTCACTTAAGGGTTAATGAAAAACAACCATATATTACGCAACGATACAGAAAATTCTTTCCCTATGAAGTCTGGAACTTTTCTATAAATAACCTGACAAATATTTGATATACAGTAGTTATTGCTGCAAACTATTTCCTATTTGCATACGTTGTGCCTCATTGCTAATTTATTTAATGCGTTTCCCTCGGTTTTAGGTTGTTATCCCGATTTTGTTTTTTGTCCATGGATTTATGAGTTTTGAACAGCGGTATACTACTGTTGCCTTTATTTAATAAATTTTCCATAAGCTTCAATTTTTAATAGATTTGCATTCAAATTGATTCAGATTTGAAAAGACAAAGATATTTAATAAACATTTAATGTGTTTTCAAGACGTGTTATTAACTAATATCTACTATTTAGAGAAATGTTGACTGTCCGTTTAATATTAAAAGTCAATGTGCTTTAAATGAAAGCAAATCAAACTTTTACAAATATCTGCGAAATTGCCCATCTCTTGTATCATGGCCATTATTGACATTGTGAAGTTCTTATCAAATATGAAAATGCAGCATCCGGCACAACTCTGCCGATTCTGTACATTCGTAGCGAATTCACCCAATGATTGCCGATTGAAAGATGCAGATGCAGATGTTATTTTATAATTCCACCTTCTAAAACGTATAATTGAAATGCATTCTATACCTTGTTTGTTTATTTAAAACACAGAACAAAATTTGATGCATAAAAGAGGGACGAAAGATACCAGAGGGACAGTCAAACTCATAAATCGAAAATAAACTGACAACGCCATGGCTAAAAATAAAAAAAAGACAAACAGACAAACAATAGTACACATGACACAGCATAGAAAACTTAAGAATAAACAACACGAACTCCATCAAAAACTAGGGGTGATCTCAGGTTTTCCGGAAGTGTTAGCAGATCCTGCTCCACATGTGACACCCATCGTGTTACTTATGTTTGATGTAAAAACCGTTTTTCAGTTTGACTAAAGAAGGTTTATTTCTGTAATAACAACCATGTTATGTGTCAAGGACACTAAAAACCTCGCACTTATATTTTGAGAGTTCATTCCAAAGGAAAAATACGTTCATGTTTAAATTTTTAATGTAAATGAATGTAAATGTTTAATGTCATAAGTCAAAGCATATTGACTTGGAATATGAAACTGAACGGAAGTAGATCTCATTTTGAGACACATCATAAAAACCTATCTAGTTTTTATCACATATGTATGTCGCTTCAAATCTGAATCATTGTGAATTCAAAATTTCGACAAATTGAAGATTATGGAAAATTCGTAAAAATAACAATAAATATTTTGCAGCAATATACATAAACACTGACGAACTTTAAAAACACAACACATATTTTGTTTATTTATTTTACATCAAATCATGACTTACATTCATTTTATTTTTTATCATTGCTTCCCTTACTTTTTTCAAATTGAAAAATCAATACCTGAATTTCATCAGACAATCAAACATCGCAGAATTTTCACGTCGCACGATTTACTGGACGTGAAGTTATAAGTGCATACATGAAGTTTTTGAGAGTTTTTTTTCGTAAAACATTTCCTTAAATCCATTGCCAAGTTTAAATCGGTAAAAAGATTTTCCTTTTTGTCATTACTGATAAATGAAAACTAAAATTAAGTTATTAGAAATTTAAAGACAAAATTTAGTGCAAGTTATTCTAAGAACAATGTCGTGCTATAAAATTACTTATAAGGCCATGCAACATCAGAGCAGGTAGTGGTAACTAGTAAATGACCACCTATGGACCCGGCCAACCTGTAGTTTAAAGTTACGTCATTTGCTTCACAGTATGACAGGTACAATGTCCATATTTTACCAAGACGTTAGACGTCATGGCAGGCAGATTTACACCAGAACTGTTTCTCATATGCTGAAATGCCGAACAATCAATTTTAATATTGTTTATAAAAATTCCAGTGAACACCACATTTATGAAGGGGTTAATTGGCTAACACAGTTAAACTCTCTGTCAATCTTTTCGGGATTTTTTAACAGCTTTCTTTGCCTTTGACAATTGACACGACCAATAATGAAGAAAAAAATCATTTTTCGTGCATACCACACTATTTTAACGTTAAGCGTGACGTAATCAATTCAAATTACGAATTTTAAACATACCTTGGAGGATTAAGAAATGAATCAACTTTATATTCAATCTATTATTTCATGCGTTATATGTATTTAAAATGAAAATCTAAAACAACTAATCGAGTGTTGCATTTCTAAAGTCAGAATATAATTAATATAAGTCAGATTGTTTATAGAAAAGTTCCTTGCTTGGAAGGGATAACATGAATATGTATCGTTCTGGCTTGTGATATTGGTTTTTTTTAAATAACCTCAAAGTGAAAATCAAATAATGAACGTGTAATTTTGTTACATATTTTTGTTAAATGCTGCTTTCACGTAGCTTTCAAACGATTGATGTGTTCTAAATTTATATATGTATATGTATCAGGTATATAAAATAATTTGTCAAAGTAATATTGCAAAACTATAGAGGTCGAAACTCTTTCCATTTTCTACTTTAAATCTAACTATTTTGTCATTTCAAAAGAAAATACTATTCTGTAGGATAATGCTTGTGTTGTATCCATTGAATATTAATCATTTACCAGAAGATTTACTTATCTTTCTATAAACAATTTTTGTTAAAAGACAACATGTTAATAATAGAATAGTTTAACAAAATGGTTTTCCACAATAAAACATGATTCTTTATCGATAAATATTTTTTCAACTATTTGCAATACTATTAGTGTTTTTATAAAGAAAGAATCCACGTAACTTCCAATGAATAATTACACCTCTTACATTTATTACTTGTTACAAATGAAAAGAACGATAATTGTTATTAAATTGAAACTTGACCAATTAGGATTAAATGTCAGGGTTACACTAGACATTATCGACAATGAAATTATGCATTCACTAAATTGTTCTCAATTCTTTTTTTCAATACCACATGCATTTGTATTACTCTCGTTCCGAATTTCACAACGCTGATCAAGTGTTTTATTACTTAAAGTGTGTAAAATAAAACTGCAAAGTCGTATGTATCTCTATTACATGTATGATTACGGTAAGGTTTGCATGATACCTGGATTTTTTCCCTAAGTGATATTATACCAATATGATATATCATTTTGATCTTGGAGTGGTACCCGATCAATTGAAGAAAAAAAAATCGAACATCGCCTTTCTCTTTTTTTAAGGTGAAAAGCTCAATATTGCAATTTTTGACGTTTTTTGGGGGAAATTGTATTTGGGTCGGATATGGACAAAGACCTTTCTTAAAGGTAGATAGAATAACTTCTTAAACCTTGAATGCAAGTTTTCTGTTGGTATACGGACCTTGATAAATTATATCATTATTGTATATAGGATCTTACAAATTGACAGGGGGAACCCACCTCCAAATTGGTTGGTGAACATATGACATGTACATTTTTTTTCTATATATAGCCTAAAAATAGGCGTTGACCTTTTATGCAACACTAAACACTACGAAAACACTAATCAGATCACTTATCATTTTGAAGGTATTAGAGAAAGACGGCTTTCTTTTGTTTTTACCTCTCCAGAATCAGCATTGAAGCCACAATCAAGAAGTGTCATATCAGATACGTGGCAAGAAAGATTTAAGTTAATTGATTTAGCGCATTGTCTGTCTGAATCGTGTTACAGTGTTAGAAAAGAGTATAAAAGACTTTATGAGCTCATACGTTGTTTATGAACTTGTAATGACCTTGAATGCAACCTCCACAAAAGAAGAACCTTCATTTTACAGGTATTTACAGTTATTTGAGGAGTGTATTAACACTGGGTTCAAAAGTCCCGACAGAGCTTATATCTATATACAAATTGATAAAAGGTATCATCTGATTATGATGTAAGTCTGAAATGGCTGATTGATCAAAAACGCGTTCGCGGTGTTGCTTCAAAAATATTGTCATTGAAATATCCACCGATAGAATATCAGAAATATTGCACACTTATGAACTATCTTCGTCTAAAAGAAAACATGGATGGCATCAAGAATTTAAATAATATATTGATAGAAATGTTCCAGAAAAGTACACACCAGGACTGAAAAGATCGAATATTAAACGAATTTAAAAATAATGAAAGTAGAATACGATGTGTGATTGCTATAGTTGCTTTGGGTATTGGTCTAGCCATCCGGAGTGTAGACTTATTTGTATATATTTGATGATCGTTACCTGTGCTGTCTTAATGGCTTTACTGGCATGGCAAATGACAGGCAATTGCACAAAAGAAGGTCGACAAGAGTCAGGTCCTAACATATACGAAATGTTCACTATGTCTCTGATTACTATTTCAAAAGATGATGCACAAATCTAGAAAGAGATAACATATGCATCCATCCGACTTTTTTACCATGTTTATCCGACCAAAAAACAGTTGACGTTTGTCAACATTAATACATGTAGTGGATGCGAGCATATAATAATAATAAATAATATCTTTATCTTTGATGACTATTGTGACACTGACCTTGTCTCAATTCTTTTAATTTGTAACACGTAATAAATAAGAGGTGTATCTAGTCTAGTATGTGATATAGATTCTTTCATTATAATGCAACCAGTAGTATTACAAATAGTTGACATAATTATTTATTGATGAAGAATCAGTTTCCTTTTGTTAAAGTATTCAATTATTATCGTGTTGTCATTTTTCAAACCTGTTGATTATTGAAAATAAGTAAATTTTCTGGTAAATGATAAAGATACACTAGAAACAACACAAGCATTATCATACAGGATAGTATTTCCTTTTGAAATGAAAAAATATTTAGTCTTAATAAGAAAATTTCGAGAGAGTTTCGACCTCTATAATTTTTGCAATGTTATTTTCACTAATTTCTTACATACGTATAAATTATGAATACATCGACCCTTTGAAAACACCGTGAAAGCAGTATTCAACAGAAATATGTATAAAAAAAAAAGTTCATTTTTTTTTTATTTCAGTTAAGGATGAATGAAAAAAAACACCTTACATTACGAACGGAACGATACAGAAAAAATCTTTCCCTATGAAGTCTGGAACTTTTCTATAAATAACCTGACAAATATTTGATATACAATAGTTATTGCTGCAAACTATTTCCTATTTACATGCGTTGTGCTTCATTGCTATTTTAATAAATTTTCCATAAGCTTCAATTTTTATTAGATTTGAATTTAAATTGATTAAGATTTGAAAAGACAAAGATATTTAATAAACATTTAATGTGTTTTCAAGATGTGTCATTAAATAATATCTTCTAATTAGATATATGTTGACTGTCCTTTTAATATTCAAAGTCAATGTGCTTTAAAATGAAAGCACATCAAACTTTTACGAATATCTGCGAAATGGACCATCTCTTGTATCATGACCATTATATAATGTAAAATTTTTATCAAACATAAAGATGCAGCATTCATCACAACTCGGTCGATTTCGTACCTTCGTAGCGAATTCACCCAATAATTGCCGATATTGACAGATGCAGATGCAGATGTTATTCGTTAATTCCACCTTCTAAAATGTTTAATTGAAATGCATTCTATACCTTAAAACTGAGAAAGGAAATGGTGAATGTTTCAAAGCGACAACAACCCGACCATAGAGTAGACAACAGCCGAAGGCCACCAATGGGTCCTCAATGTACTGAGAAACTCCCGCACCCGGAGGCGTCATTCAGCTGGCCCCTTAAAAAATATGTTTACTAGTACAGTGATAATGAACGTCATACTAAACTGCGAAGTATACACAAGAAACTAAAATTAAAAATCATACAAGACTAACAAAGGCCAGAGGCTCCTGAATTGTGACAGGTGCAAAATTGCTGCGGAGTTAAACATGTTTATGAGATCTCAACCCTCTCCCTATACCTCTAGCCAATGTAGCAAAGTAAACGCATAACAATACGCACATTAAAATTCAATTCAAGAGAAGTCCGAGTCCGATGTCAGAAGATGTAACAAAAGAAAATATTTAAAATGACAATAGTACATAAATAACAACAGACTACTAGCAGTTAACTGACATGCCACCTACAAACCTCAATTAAACTGATTGAAAGATTAAATCTTCATCATATGAATATCAGGCACAATCCCTCCCGTTAGGGATGATAGTATCATACTATCATAAAATATATGAGAAGAACATAACCCGTGTCATGCCAAAAACTGTTTTTTTTTTAACTAAATGTATTTTGTTCCGATGCAAAGACCCTTTAAGTGAATCAATATTAAAGCAAAAATATGCAATCTGTCATGACCTGACAACAGTATCGTTTGTTTATTTCAAAAACACAGAACGAAACTTGATGCATAAAAAAGGGACGAAAAATACCAGAGGGACAGTCAAACTCATAAATCGAAAATACACTGACAACGCCATGGCTACAAATGAACAAAACAAACAGACAAACAATAGTACACATGACACAACATAGAAAACTAAAGTATAGCAACACGAACCCCAATCAAAAACTAGGGGTGATCTCAGGTGCTGCGGAATGGTGAGCAGACCCTGCTCCACATGTGGCAACAGTCGTGTTGTTTAATATATGTTTGATGCATAAACTGTTTTTAGTTTGACTAAAGGAGTCCTATTTCTGTAATAACAACCATGTAATGTTTCAAGGACACTAAAACCGTCGCACTTATATTTTAGATTTGATTCCGAAGCAGCAATACCTTCATGCATAAATTTTTAATATAAATGTTTACTGTCATAATTTAATACATATTGACTTGGAACATGAAACTGAAAGGAAGTAGATCTTATTTTGAGACAGATCATGAAAACATAAATATTATTTATCAAATATGTATGTCTCTTCAAATCTGAATTATTTTGAATTCAAAATTAGGACAAATTAAAGATTATGGAAAATTCGTAAAAATAACAATAAATATTTTACAACAATATACATATACGCTGATGGACTTTAAAAAAACGCAACACATATTTTGTTTATTTATATTTTTTATCAAATCATGTCTTATATTCATTTTTTATCATGCTTCCCGTACTCTTTTTGAATAGGAAAATCAATACCTGAATTTCCTCAGATGATCAAACATGGCGGAATTTTGACTTCTCACGAATTACTGGAAGCGATATTATAAGTCCATACATGAATGTTTTGATAATTTTTTCTTCGTAAAACATTTCCTTAAATCCATTGCCAAGTTTAAATCGATAACAAGATTTTCCTTTTTATCACGACTTATGAATGTAAACTGAAATTTAGTGAAAGAAATTTACAGACAGAATTTAGTGCAAGTTCTTCTAAGAACAATTTCGTGCTATAAAATTACATGAAACATCAGAACAGGTATTGCTAACTAGTAAATGACCACCTATGGACCCGGTCAACCTGTACTTTAAAGTTACGTCATTAGCAATACAGTATAACAGCTACAACGTCCGTATTTTACCAAGACGTTGGACGTCACAGCAGACAGATTTACATCAGCAATGTTTCTCATATGCTGAAATGCCACACAATCCACTTTAATATTTTTTATAAAGATTTCAGTGTACGCCACATTATTGAAGGGGTAACTTGACTAAAACATTCCCAACAGTACTAGTTTACCTCTCTGTCAATCATTTCGGGATTTTTTAAGAGCTTTCTTTGCCTTTGACAATTGACACGACCAATAATAAAGAAAAAAATGAATGTTCGTGCGTACCACACGATTTAAATGTAAAGCGTGGCGTAATCAATTCAAATTGCAAATTTTGAACTTACCTTGGAGGATAAAGAAATGAATCAACTGTATATTCAATTCATTATTTCATGCGTTATGTGTATTTCAAAATGAAAAATCAAAACAACTGATCGAGTGTTGCGTTTCTAAAGTCCGTCAGAATATAATAAATATAAGTCAGGTTGTTTAAAGAAAAGTTCCTGGCTTGTTAGTGATAAAATGAATCTGTATCGTTCTGGCTTGTGATAATTTTTGTTTGTTTTAAAAATAACCTCAAAGTGAAAATCAAATAATGAACGTGTAATTTTGTTACATATTTTTGTTAAAAGATGGATGTGTTCTACATTTGTATATGTATATGTATACATAAAAATTTGTCAAAGTAATATTGCAAAATTATAGCGGTCGAAACGCTTTCCATTTTCTACTTTTAATCTAAAAAATTTGTCATTTCAAAAAAAATACTATCATGTAGGATAATACTTGTGTTGTATCCATTGCATCTTAATCATTTACCAGAAGGTTTACTTATCTTTCAATATACATTTTTTTTAAAAGACAACATGTTGATAATTGAATAGTTTAACAAACGGATTTTCCCTATTTAAAAAAACATGATTATTTCATTTTTAGCCATGGCGTTGTCAGTTTGTTTTAGATTTATGAGTTTGACTGTCCCTTTGGTATCTTTCGTCCCTCTTTTATCGATAAACAATGTTGTCAACTATTTGCAATACTATTAGACATGTTACGAAAAGGTATATTCACGACGCTGAGGTTGACAAATTACACTTTAAATGTGAGGACTGTGTCGAAACACAAAAGAGATTACCTGTGTATACATTGAATATTCTCTAAAAACTGCATTGATACTTTTGGAGGCAATTCCGCCGTATGGAACGAATATTCAGAAACATTTTTTGCCATTAGAAATATAAGAAATAGATATTAATAAATTCCATAATATTTTTAAGAAACTCTAATGCAAAAGATTGGGGGGGGGGGGGGGGGGGCGGTCATGTAAATGCAACGGAGACACGGGGTACATGCGTGTGTAAATATTTCGGGCGAGCCCTTGCAAAATTGATAGAAGTTACAAATAATCTTAAGTATAATAATCTGCTTTACAAATACCTGCTCGTGAATATATGTAACGGTCATTTTTATATAGGTATGAAAAGCACACAAAGAAGTGTATGTATTTTGATCCAGTTGTTTGCCACCTAAATTTTTATCTGACGGGGTCTGTTTTAAAACACACAGACATGAGTTTTATACAATTTTAACTAGAATCATGTTGCATTCTAGTTTAGAAAATTTATACTCCCGGTCACAAAGCTTCGAGGGCATGACTTTTCTTCCTTTATTTCCTTCCCACTTTGTCTTAATTTAAACAGTTTCAGCTCAATTTGTATTTTCTTTATAAGGTGTTTGTGATTGATTGATTATTGGTTGCATAACGTTCAGTGGCAAATATTTAATGCCTGTTTAGAACGATAAGAGGTTTGTGTAAAATATGACTCACTTCTCATCAGGTGAACATTCCCGCAGAGTTTCAAAAGCATTACATATTGACTTTGCATTTACACCTTAACACCACCTTATGCAGATATTTTGTATTTTACAAATTCCTGGTAAGTTTGGTTGAAATTTGCCAACCGTTTCATAAGAAAATGACAATAGAAAAATTAACACCGATGGCCGATGGGTCTTTCCTCTATATAAGCGAACAATGATAGGGGTTTCTTAAAATAATAATTATGGCGTTTTTATAGATGTGTACTAACCAGTTGGTTTTTTTAGGGAGATGGAAGGGGATAGGATTAGATTTGAAAAAGGCATCAACTAAGAGCTAAACAACGAGCAGAAAGAAGAAAATGTAAAAAAAAAATGAATTTGCGTATATCAGAGTGGCGGGTATATGTCGAACACGATATAAGGCGCTTCAAAACTTTCAGAGTCAATGGAAGCTTATGGAGACACCCGAGAGAAGAAATCAATCACACAATAGAGCGTTGTGTGGGATTAATAAAGCCAAACATTAAACTGTTTCATGAACTGTAATACAACAATACAATTATTATCTAAATAGCTTACTATGTATATATAATCAATCTAGAATCGAATGAACTTGTATAACTCTCATCCCCCCTTTTTCTATCCCACCCACTATTGCACGCGTACATCTTTTAAGTCGTATGATAGTCAACAATATCACAAAAGCAAATGTCATAATATTAGGATGTTATGTAAATGTGATTTGAATTCACCAAGACGCACATGATTCAATTTTTATCTATAATCAATGTTTTGACACCGTCCCCAAATTTAAAGTGTAATTTGTCAACCTCAGCGACGAGAATATACCTTTTCGTAACATGTCTATTAGTGTTTTTATAAAGAAAGAATCTACGTAACTTCCAATGAATAATTACACCTCTTATTTATTACTTGTTAAAAATGAAAAGAACGATAAATGTTTTTAAATTGAAACTTGACCAATTGGGATTAAATGTCAGGGTTCCACAAGACATTATCGACAATGAAATGATTCATTCACTAAATTTTTCTCATTTCTTTTTTCAATACCACATGCGCTTGTTTTACTCTCGGTCCGAAATTTCACAACCCTGATCAAGTGTTTAGTATACCTAAAGTGTGTAAAATAAAATTGCAGCCGTATGTATCCCTATTATTAAGGTAAGGTGTGCCATGATACCTGGAGGTTTTCCCTAAGTGATATTATACCAATATGATATATCATTTTGATCAGGGAGAAGTACCCGATCATTTGATGCAAAAAAATATCGAACATCGCCTGTCTCTTTTTGTAAGGTGAAAAACTCAAAATTGTCATTTTTGAAGTTGTTTTGGGGAAATTGAATTTGAACTCTTTTGGCAATTAAGAAAACCTGAATAAAACATATATAAATAATTGTGTTTCATTCATAAATGATAAATTTTAATTCAAAAGATCATTAAAAAGTTCTATAAATAAAAAAATTGGGTCGTGTTGTCATTGCAACAAAAAGCCAAAAAATATCCTATTTCTGGGTCAATCGTTTTTGTAAAAATAAAATGAGAACTGAAGGGTTTAACTATTTTCATTATAATGAGCTAATACAATTGATATGTTCCAGAACTCGTTTTTACCGAAATGGGCGAATAAAATCTGCAAAGAAGATTTCACATTGAAAATCATCTGTAATAGCATCTTTTTTCAAAGAATCATTTTGTCTTGTAGCACTTTGGGATTGATCATTACCAATGAGAGCAAATATCGATTAACCTAACTTTTATGTCCACATCTATCACTCGGAATGGGAGGTGTTTAACTTTGGTCATACTTTTGTAACTGCATGTACAAGTCTCTGATTTTGCAGGAAACACTTATTTTCTTTCAGTGCTTCAAACTGTAATATATTGAATCTTAAGAAAGCATTCTGATTGACATTTACAGTAATGAGAATTCTTTATTGCCCCATGTTTGGTAAATTGATTGTACCCAAATATTGTACAGATATGATCATATATGTTTGACAAAGCATGAAAACCCTACAGGAGAGAGTTAAATTACTGGTATGATTTGCCTAATTGTTAAACCATGTTCATATTGAGAGTCTTTGATCTAACAAACAAATTGCATGCTTCTACACACGATGTTCATGAATTACGATCGGAAAGTGAAAGTTCATGTATCTAAATTATTGAAATTAATGAAAAAATGTTTGAAACAAAATAGATAAGTCTGTCAAAATGGTTCAACAATATGATCCTAATTAGTATACACTTAAAACAGATGGCTTATCAACATTTCAATGACATACAAAATTGGAAAACCCAGATTTCTGCGTCGTATGAATGGTATTGTATTTATTAAGAGTTCAACAACACTTTATAGAACGTAGAACATGTTAATGATATTACTACAGGTGACTTCCTGGTATTAATACCACTTGTTTTCGCCGACATCTTCCATCGTGACTGACAACCCAGTCAATATCTACTCTTTAAAAGCGCGAACGCTCATCTTTTTAAAAACATAATTTAGTGAACTTTACGTGTAGGTAAATGAGAAAGGTTTCAAATTAGAAACTCATATACATTTTGTTGCAGTTGTTACAAACATGCTTGTGCATTTTTCATTGTTATTCAATGCAAAATAATTATCTAAGAAACATGGGACGATCTCGTCTCACAAGGGATTTATATTGTCTACTTATTGTACCTCGAACTTATTTACCCGATGAAGGTCTTTAAGTTGAGGTTCAATTTACTTAAAGTTAATCGGGCATGACTAATTAGATACGCCCTCTTAAAATCAGGGGGTCCCAAATAGAATCGGGAAAAAACACCAAGCAAAATACGATTTAAGAATTTGTTTGATTCAAAGTGCTTTTAGTTGCTTTAAATATCTCCGATCAATAATCAGGCGGTATTTTGTGGAAATAATAACCTGTCCCGAACCGGGAGATGTTGGCTGCAATAGGAATTTATTATAAAAAGGCCATCATATCTCATTTACTTATAGTGGCCGTTATTGATTGTAAATATTCATGCAGTTTTAATTTGTTAATGGCATTCGTCTATCGTGGAGAAAAAAAGGAAAGGAGGGCTAATAGCTTTACTTACGAATTCGGTCATTAGGGTTCAAATCTATTCTATTACGGCATTCGTTTTACCTCTAGAGAACGCTCTACCTTATTGTAAAAAGTGAGTGCCACTCTAAATTTGTCATTTGCTTCAGATTGATCAACTTTGCATCTATAGTCGTGAATATGCATCACATTTTTGTCGCTGGACACAAAGGAGCAATAAATTAATCAGATTCATTTAGTGATGTATAATCATATGTCCTCAGTTGATTATAGTCTCAAAACAGTTTTCCAATTTTTATATATTTTATTATTATTTACATTTGAATAATAATCAAGGATCACATTGTATGATTTCCAACGAAACTAATAGGGGAGTGGACTAGAACATAAAAACAATCTTCATTGAGTAGCAATAACTCATATATTGAAGCGTACAATGTCGGCTGTCTCGTCTAGGTGACAACATTTGATGTTTCAAGTTTATTTGTATCTCAAGACTTGGTATAACAGTTGTCACAAAAGCAACAAAAAAAAATATAAAAAAGGTTGACAACAATTTATAAAAAGATTCAACTTATTTTGGGTGTTTCATTTTTTTTTATATTGTCTTGCTGATCGGTTTTGTCATATATTTTTTTCATCTACAATGTACTATTGTTCTATCAAAAGAGGGACGAAAGATACCAAAGGGACAGTCAAACTCATAAATCTAAAACAAACTGACAACGCCATGGCTAAAAATGAAAAAGACAAACAGAAAAACAATAGCACACACGACACAACATAGAAAACTAAAGAATAAACAACACGAACCCCACCAAAAACTAGGGGTAATCTCAGGTGCTCTGGAAGGGTAAGCAGATCCTGCTCCACATGTGGCACCCGTCGTGTTGCTTATGTGATTACAAATCCGGTAAATAGTCTAATTCGGTAGGTCATATTCATGAAAGGGAAGGGGATTGTAGTTACGACGTAAGGAACATATCCGATATAAGTTGACTGTCAGCGTCGCCGGGTAACGCTTAAGCCTTTTGTTAATCGGCAAGTCTTTGAAAATGCATGTACCAAGTCAGAAATATGACAGTTGTAATCCATTCGTTTGATGTGCTTTTTGATTTTTCAATTTGATAAGGGACTTTCCTATTGAATTTTCCTAGGAGTTTGGTATTTGTGGAATTTAAATGTTTCCTCAGAAGTTGTGAACGCAATTGATTTTGAAATCAATTAATGAATTGCGGTAAAAAGTTTTTCGCACTGGTTATCAAATTTGCCGTGGTATTCTCTACAACCGATTCATACGCGTCATCCACCAGCTGGGCGATAAATCTCTTGACATGCTACCACAGTTAGTCTGATTATTTTTTTTATGTTTCTTGACAAAAACATGAGGATTACGGTTGTTAATCTCTCTAAATGAATGTATCATCATTAGCTTCAAATTAGAAGTGTTAGGAACTTCAATGGGCTGAATATTATATGTCCATGTTTAATATAAAATAAGCGTTACTGTATAGTTCTTCTAGAAACCTGAAAGTCTTTATTTAGTATGTCTTCGACAAGAATCTGGCACTTATATTATCAGACAACTCGAACAAGACCATAGAAACTTTATTAAGGGCTCCTTTTGCGTTTAAATCCTGACGTTTTTTTTTATTTGTATTATTATACTGCACATGTACTTTTCATAACAAGTTTTTGTCAATTCAGAGAGTATTTGTGTTCTCTACAGTAAATTACAAGTTATGGTAATTTTTAGCCATGGCGTTGTCAGTTTATTTTTGATTTATGAGTATGACTGTCCGATCCCTCTGGTATCTTTCTTCCCTCTTTTTTCACGACTGGACCTACAATTATATATACTTTTTTCTTGTTTATAATCTAAGAATTCAAATTCAAGAGAACTAACGTACAATTTGATGGAAAATGTATTGCTCATAATAGCTGGTAACACGTGTTCGAATTGTACAAACGTATTTTTTTCTTACGTTGATTCAGCATAATATACACGCTTACATAACATTAACTGCTCAATTTTTCTTTGACATACAGATTGAAGGTCTATATGAAGATGATAATACAGATCTGAATGCTATTGAAATACTCTGTGGAAGTTGAGGGGATGTTTAATGTGGCGAGACAGCAAGTTCTGGTCAGTAGTAATGGGGAGATTGGACTGGCGACGCACTTTGTCCAATAAACACCTTTCTGACCTCTTTCTCTTTGCAAGTACAGAAATACAATGTAAGCCGACTTGGTTTCAAACTGTAATCGATGTTGTTCGTCAGCCGAAAACTGACAGATGTCTTCTCAGATATCGTCATGAATAATTTACAAAATCTGAAACTATCAGAGGTCTAAATGAATTTATCGTAACGCAATTACACACACACAAAATTGCTTCAATTTTCTATCTAAATTGAAGTGAACGCCCGTAGCAAAAACGTTTGCAATTGCCTCCATTGAGATGGACATATAAACAAAAACATCAAGAATGCAATGTACCTGAATTTGAAAATCGAAGCTTTGGCGATGAGTTCTAATTTATTTGATATTTTTTGTGTTCCTGGATTATTTAATATAATATTATTTCTGTGTTCCGATTTTCAGAAATGAGACAATATGACAATATTTCTTATATCATACGTTGATATGACAAATTTTAATTTTAAGAGCCATCACAATTTTAGTGATCAATGAAATTATCTTCAGATCTACATTTGTTTGTATTGGAATCAACTAACAATTTGATGGATGTACAGGAGAAATGATGACTAACCAAATATACATGCTATATTTGTATGCTTTATTTTTTTAAATGTGACCAACTATGTTTTTTTACCATGGCCAGTACATGTAGGTTATCTAAATAATTAGTTTTCAATTACCCGTTCGGTAGGCTTGTGTGTTAGGAAATCTTTAAAGTGCAATGATATAAAAACAGCAACAATTCCGAATAAAAAGTGACGGACAAGTCGTCCAAACCAATACTGTTTATTGTGTCATTGCATTTAGTAGAAAATGGGGATTTTGTGGCAAAGAAAAAAACATTATTGTAGAATATCCACAGACTTATTACAGAGATTTTTTTTTATCAAAACTTTAAACATAGATCGCTCACCTGTTTGTCCGTGATGTGGTAGCATTTTTTTTTTAATTATTGCAAAACGTCCTTAATAACCTTTACAATCAAAAACACATCGTGCAGAGTCCCTAAAGACGAGTGTACCTTTGAAGGTGAACTTGAATAGGTCAATATTTGTACTTGTTTTTACAAACATCTTTATTTATAAACTTGATTTGGAAAAATCATTGCTAGCATTGCATGCCCCAGTTCTCTATTTATTAAGAATCGAGTTGTCAAATATGAGGGTACAAAGGGAAATGTTGTGGATTTTTAAAAACATTTCCGTATGTTAAGCATTGAACAACAGTAGGGTACATAATCCTTAAATCATTCTGGTTGGTTGATCGATCGAAATAAAATAAAATGAAAAATTAAACCAAGTAAATCATCCAACAATGTTTCTTATTGAATCAGTAATTGTACAAGTGAACCTCAGAAATATAAGTAAAAAAGGTCGTTGGTACCTGTTTAAACGTGTAAGGTACATCTAAAAGAATTGAAAAATATGGCTGTTTTACACCACAAAATCTACTATGAGTACAGACAAACTGATGAACCTAGGAAAGTTTTCAGATATGGTAAGACCTAGATAAATAAACGTCATATGTGTCCGAACATGAAAATTTCACCTGTATTTAGTTGTGCATGTTTTTCAAGTCTGCAGAAGATTGCTAAATAAACATACACACAAGTGTCATTTGATACGGTCCACTCAGTTACACAGTTTAAATCACCCTTTTTCAGAATAGCAAAATCTAGTTAAGTTTTGAATATTCTGAAACTTAAAATGCATTTACATTTTATTCATCTAGGTTCAGCCATGCTCTAAAACTTTTCAAGAAGAACAGGTTTGTCAGAGTGAAATTTGTAGTGTATGTCCATATTTTCGAAAAGGTTATGATGAACCTTGAACCCACTGCATTTGTTTGCATCTGTCCTAAATCAGGAACCTGTTGTTCAATGGTTGTCATTTGTTTTCTTGTGGTTCATTAATGTGTTTCTTTTTTGTTTTTATATAACTTAGACCACTGGCTTGTGTGGATGCTTTTACATTCGTCATTTTAGGACCCTTTATAGCTTACTGTTCGGTGTGAGCCAAAACTTAGTGTTGAAGACCGTACTTTGACCTATAATTAGTATTATGAAATCACAACAGTTTCTTTTCTTTTGTTTGATAGGTCGAAAGTACAGCAAACGTAAGTACCAGCTATGTCAAATTCAAATGCAGAAATTTCACAGAGAGCGTGAGTGAATTCAACTTGAGCTATCCTCCTGGGTATTGAGCATATGGTTCTTATGGCGAGTGAATGACGCCTGTCAAATTAACAGTGTAATATGTGATATACAATCACACCAAACAGAAGGAGATGATATCGCACTTAATGATGTTAAATTCTTTTGTTGTGAATAAAGCACTACCGTCACTATAGAAATATGTGCAATAATTTAACATTTTTATCTTTTCGGACTTTCGTAAAAATGGAATATTCAGAGTGTTTAAACATATTTTCTATAGTTTTAAAATGATTATTGTCTTCTTAAGATTGCTGCTGTTAGTTGTTCAAAATTCTTCTGTTGTGTATTAAGTGATTAAGTCAACATAATAAAATTAACGGAACCAATTTTCTTGCACCAGAAAGTACTTTTTTTCATTTATAGGATTTCGCTATATTTTTCTATAAATCAACTTTATCTTATACTTAAAAGAAAAATAAGATAAAAAAATGGGTCACCGTTCATTTACGCTTACAATCTGCCTTCGAAAGAAGCATACATTTGTTTAAATGTACTTTATTTTCTTTTGAACTAATAGGAGAAATAGAGGTAATATCGAAATAAAAAAATAACTTAATTACAGAAATCGCTTAAATTTTACAATTATTTTGTTTATGTGTAGCTTATTTGAAAACAATAATAAAAAATATAGGTCACCGATGTGTTTAAAAAATATTTCAATTTTAATGCCAAAAAATAGCATTTTTGAACCAACGAATGATAATTTGGAGCTTTTTCAATGATAATGACATAAACATTTTAAAAGTCATCTGGGGGCAAAATTAATCGAATATTTGGTTGATTTTTGTATCATATCATAAAGTAATAACTACAAATGAACTAATAATGTAATAAATAAAATTTGTAATGAAAAAAACAAATGTTAATATTTTTGGCTGAAAATTTTGTACCTGCGAGCCTCCTTAATAATGTTGAATTCTTCTTTTGTGTAATAGAGTGATTAAGTCAATTAACAAAGTACTTAAAAAAGGATAAAAGGTTAAATTCGAAAATTAAAAGATAACTTTTATAAATTGTACAACTCTAAACAGAATAGCAATCTTTACACATGATGAATTGCATTTTTGTTTATGTAGCACAATGCATTTTGTATTCTTTATAGTTACTGTTTTGGTGTTCTTCTGAATGTTAACAAAAATACACTAGTTATATAAATATGACTTTGCCTTTTGCAAAATCATGAGCAGTACCGAATATTGTTTTGCAGTAAACAATATTTCATCATTTCTAGACATTTACCTCAAATATTTATAGAGCGTTCATCTCAATACTAGAATTTATGACAAACGAGATAATTTTAATTTTGAAATTATATATTTTTCTCACCATAGCAGCAATATTCCAACTGCAACCGTGTATGGAGTATACACTTCTCATTTATACTATATGCCAGTCAACGGTAGCCAAAAAAAAAAACCACGAGTGAAGGTTTTGTTAAGGAAGGTCTCGTCTTTTTTCCCCAAATATTTTATCGGAAAGACCAAATAGATAAATATTCAGGCACAAATAATACAAGATGGTCTCGAGTTTAAAATTCTATGTTCTGAAATTTTGAATCTATTTATTTTACTTAAGTTAACCTGTTACTTGTATTCGTGTTATTATGTTCTTTTTGGGTTATGACTTATGGTGTTACTCGGTATTTATGCATACCGCAATCGGATTGATATTTGTGTTTTTAACTTTGTGCATCCCTTAGCGCAGGTGTGTGCTGAGATGCGATTTAGGTTTGTACTTACCAGTTTGGAGCAGGATCTAGTTACCCATCCGGAACACCTTATATCAGCCTCGGTATTAGTGTGGCTTGCATTACTTAGTCTTTATGTTGTGTTTAGTGTAATGATGTTTGTCGTTTGTTTGATGCAGTCTTTTTCTGACAAGGAATTGTATGTTTATATTCAACCTTTAAATTTGAATGTCAACTAGGAATCATAGGTCTCTCTGGTGTTGTGACAGTCAAGTTCTATGTTCAAAGGCACTACGAAAATAACACTTTGATTTTTTGGAAAATATTGCTAACCTTTTAAAAGAGGGACGAAAGATACCAGAGGGACAGTCAAAATCATAGATTGAACATGAACTGACAACGCCATGGCTAAAAATAAATAAACAAACAGATAAATAATAGTAACAAATAAAACTAAAGACTAAGCAACACGAACCCCACCAAAAACGAGGGAGTAGGTCTCAGGTGCTCCGGAAGGGTAAGCAGATCCTGCTCCACATGTGTCATCCGTCGTGTTGCTTATGTTATTACAAATCCGGTAAATAGTCTAATTCGTAGTTCACATTCGTGAAAAGGGAAGTTTTTGTATTTAAAGTCAACTCAAAATCGATGTTTTGTACGGAAAACCTAAAATATCAATTGAAAAAAACCATTTCTAAAGAATTTTGACATATATGATATAGTACTAAATGAAAATGCTACTTTATAAAGTTTGTGAATTATAAGTATTACTAAGTATTGAAATCATCTCATCTGATAAGAAGTGTTGGTTCAATAGAGAGGACCTTCGGAACAGCTCGAAAGAGTTATATATGAGTGGTTGGTTCTATAAAAAACCGGTTTTTTCTATATTGAACATTCATTGGTTAAATATTTCTCAGTGTGTTTGAATTTGTTTGTCAGCTTTTTGGTCATGAATGTTTGTCTCTAATATTTATTTAACTGTGCATTTGTATTCAGATATCGCAGATCAAATTTATTCTTTCATTGTGTAATCATACGTTTTTTGATTGAGTTAAGTCTGCCAATTGATATTTTATCGTATGTTTTTCTATGTTGTGATGTTATGCTATTGTTTCGGAAAAAGGGAGAAGGTTTGGATCCATTAAAACGTTTAATCCCGCTGCAAATGTTTGCACCTGTCCTAAGTCAGGAATCTGATGTACAGTAGTTGTCGTTTGTTTATGTAATATATACGTGTTTCTCGTTTCACGTTTTGTTTATATAGATTAGACCGTTGGTTTTCCCGTTTGAATGGTTTTATACTAGTAATTTTGGGGCCCTTTATAGCTTGTTGTTCGGTGTGAGCCAAGGCTCCGTGTTAAAGGCCGTACTTTAACCTATAATGGTTTACTTTTTTAAATTGTTATTTGAATGGAGAGTTGTCTCATTGGCACTCACACCACATCTGCCTTTATCTATTTAAAAAAGTATAACAAAATACTGATACGAAAAAAATAAGCGGTTTGACCTTATTTTATAGCTAGATAAACATTCCAATTGTATGAGTTGTCTATACTTTCATTATGATAACAAATTAGGGAACCACCAACAAAAGTTTAATGTGATCAATTGTACATTCATAATTGTGTAAAAATCATACATTACAGACATACAACACAACCATCTAAAACATACTAGTTATTCTAAAATGGACGTCAAAAAGGTGTAATAATGGAAACAACTGATCAAAGATGCCAAGACCAAAATTTGGTACGCCAGACGAGCAATTCGTCTACTAAATAATAATTTCTGACGAAAATAACTCAATGACGTCACTGACAAACAAAAAAACCAGTGCATTTCATTGGTAGTGTATACATGTACCGTTTGTGCAAAAGAAAGTGTAGAAATTATGAAATAAGTGTATTTCTGTAAACATAAAAAAACAAACTAAAACTTTGAAGAATACAAAATGCATTGTGCTACATAAAACAAAAATGTAAGTCATCAGGCGAAAGATTGTTTCAAAAAGTTATCTTTTAATTTCAGAATTTTATTTTTTATAAACTGAAAGTGCCAAATTGTTGAAATTACAACAGAAAAATTTAACATCATTAAGTACGGTATCGTCTTCATCCTGTCCTTTGTAAACAGTTTGAGACACATTAGACAATCCGTTGTTTGGTTGCTGCCTCTGAATTTGTGTTTGTGGTGTCAAGGAAATTTTATACTTTTTGGTTAGTATCTTGATTATTAATATAATGTATAGTGATAAACTGTACAGAGCAAAAAAATGCAGCAAAGAAAGCTCTATAAATAATTCAACATGATTAAAATTATCAATTGACCCCTTTAGAAGTTATTGCCCTTTAAAGTAACTTTTTCACAATTGTTCGTACATTTTTATGTTATATTTCAATTTGAAAATAAAGCAATCTTTTATATCTAGGCGTCACTGGTAAGTCTTGTGTGGACGAGGCGCGTTTTTGACGTATTGAATTTTTAACCTGATGCCTTTTGTTATCTATTATTCATGTGTTTCTTTGCATAATACGTTTTTTTTTACGTAAATTTCACATTGAGGTTCTGAAAAAAGAAATCACCAATTTACCAACATTCCAACTGACTCCATTTTCAGAAAACGACATCTGTAACAAACATAAACTTTTAGCTACCGCTTTACAAGCAGAGCCAAATACAATGAAAGTCCCAACTATGTACTGGCTTCCGAAGCTACACAAAACACCTTACAAATATAGATTTATTTCGTCTTCAAGCCATTGTTCAACTACTAAATTGTCTATTCTTCTTACCAGCACACTTGGTACAATTAAAAACCTGATAATAAATTGTTCAAATAAGGCCTTCGAAAATAGTGGAATTAATTACTTTTGGAGTGTCAAGAACTCGTTGGAAGTACTTGATAAATTGCATGCTTATATTGGTGATTTTAAATCTGTTCAAAGTTTTGATTTTTCTACCCTGTATACCACATTGCTTCACATTCTCATTAAGAAAAAATTCACACACCTAATTAAATGGGCATTTAAAAAGTCAGAATGTGAATATATATGTTCAAACTCTTTTAGGTCATTTTTTAGTAGCAGTAAACTATTGGACATGCTTTTATACTATATATGCCCTTGAATTTTTACTAGATAACATTTTTGTTCCCTTTGGGGATTCCGTATATCGTCAGATTATCGGAATTCCAATGGGGACTAACTGTGCACCACTTATTGCGGACCTGTTTTTGTATTGCTATGAGTTACAATTTATGACAAAAATAAGCAAAGACCCATCGAAACAACATCTGATAAACAAATTTAATAATACTTTTAGATATTTGGATGATATTTTGGCTCTCAATAATGACGACTTCAGTATGTATATTAAACAAATTTATCCTGTTGAACTTAATTTAGATAAAGCGAATACTAACAATGACCACTGCCCTTTCCTCGATCTTGATATCTATATCACTAACGGAAAGCTGAATACTAAAATTTGTGATAAAAGAGATGATTTTTCATTTCCTATCGTTAATTATCTATTTTTAGATGGTGACGTTCCCTTGTCACCATCTTACGGTGTTTATATATCTCAACTTGTACGATTCGCTCGTGTATGTAACAATGTTTTAGATTTAAACGAGAAAAATTTATGTATTACTGAAAAATTATTACACCAGGGTTTTCGATATCACAAACTAGTCAAAACATTTACTAAATTTTATCATCGGTATAAGGACATCATTCGTAAATATAGCTCAACATGCAGACTTCTTATACGTTCAGGTATTTCACATCCAATTTTTTATGGAAATATTCTTTATAAAGCACAAAGGTGTCAGTATTCACCTCAAAAACTAACAAAACCTTTGAATAGACTTATTAAGAAGGGATATAGTTACGATACTGTTGTCAGGTCATTAAAGATTGCATATTTTGGCGTTAATATTGATTCACTTATAGGGTCTTTGCATCGGAACTTTGCATCGAAACACATTTATTCAAAAACCAGTTGTTGGCATGACACGGGTTATGTTCTTCTCCTATATGTTATGATGGTATGATACTAAACCCCTAACGGGAAGGATTGTGCCTGATGTTCATATGATGAAATCATAATCTTTCAGTCAGTTTAATTGAAGTCTGGAGCTGGCATGTCAGTTAACTGCTAGTAGTCTGTTGTTATTTACGTATGATTGTCATTTTGTTTATTTTCTTTGGTTACATCTTCTGACATCAGACTCGGACTTCTCTTGAACTGAATTTTAATGTGCGTACTGTTATGCGTTTACTTTTCTACATTGGCTAGAGGTATAGGGGGAGATCTCACAAACATGTTTAACCCCGTCGCATTTTTGCGCCTGTCCCAAGTCAGGACCCTCTGGCCTTTGTTAGTCTTGTAATATTTTAATTTTAGTTTCTTGTGTACAATTTGGAAATTAGTATGGCGTTCATTATCACTGAACTAGTATATATTTGTTTAGGGGCCAGTTGAAGGACGCCTCCGGGTGCGGAAATTTCTCGCTACATTGAAGACCTGTTGGTGACCTTCTGCTGTTGTTTTTTTCTATGGTCGGGTTGTTGTCTCTTTGGCACATTCCCCATTTCCATTCTCAATTTTATTCCTATTTATTTGTATTGTAGTCCTGTAATATTATGTTGTCATTTTAATGTTATATTTAACATTGCCATTAAAGTACAAGGTTTGGCATGCCACAAAAGAAGGTTCAACCCACCATGTTTTCCTTTAAAAATGTCCTGTACATTGTACCAAGTCAGTAATATGGCTATTGTTATATATTATAGTTCGTTTCTGTGTGTGTTACATTTTAACGTTGGGTTTCCGTTGTGTCGTTTGTTTTCTCTTATTTTTGAGTGTGAATTCACATCACTATAAGACGCGTCACGGTACTTATCTATCCCAAATTCATGTATTTGGTTTTGATGCTATATTTATTATTCTCATAGGATTTTGTCTAATGCTTAGTTCGTTTCTGTGTGTGTTACATTTTAATGTTGTGTCGTTGTTCTCCTCTTATATTTAATGCGTTTCCCTAAGTTTTAGTTTGATACCCCGATATTGTTTTTTGTCCATGGATTTATGAGTTTTGAACAGCGGTATACTACTGTTGCCTTTATTTAATTTTAAAATACAGCAATCTTTAAACATTCTGAATTTTGTCACAACTACAAAAGATAAAAATCTTGAATTATTGTACATGTTGCTAAAGTGACAGTAGTGCTTAATCACAACAAAAGAATTGAACATCATTAAGTGCGGTATCGTCGATTCCAAAGCCTTTGTCTGGATGGATCTTGGTTTTTATACCACATATGGCACTGTTCACGGGACAGGCATCACTCCACTCGCCGTAAGAGCCATATAGTCCATACCCAGGTGGATAGCTTAGGTCGAAGTCGCTCCCACTGTCTTTGAAATTTCTGCATTTGAATTTGACATGGTTGGCAGCCGTATTATCCCTACTTTCGTCCTATCAAACAAAATAAAAGACGCTGTTTTGATTTCATCCACTTAGCAAGAGTATTATTTTAAATAGCCTATGTGTATGGAACTTTTCTGTCGCTATTCTTTAATTCAATAAGGTAGAATAGTTTGTCAGTATCATCATCGTTTGGATTAGTACTCTTATGATTTAATTTCTGTTTGAAGAGGTTCACTAGTAAAATAACTCAATCAATGTGGAACAGTATGGGAGGATTTAATCGTTAGTAGGTGTATTTTTGTTTTCGTTTGTAAAATTTTATCTCGATCTTTGAACCAACAAAAAGCCATCACGAGTTGGTTGACCGTTATGGAATAACCGTTTCACAGATGATATCGGATATGTTCTTTACGCCGTAACAACAATTCCCTTCCCATTCATGAATGTGACATATCGATTTAGACTATTTACCGGATTTGTTATAACTTGAGCAACACGACGGGTGCCACATATGGAGCAGAATCTGCTTACCCTTCCTGAGCACCTGATATCACCCCCACTTATGGTGGGGTTCGTTTTGTTTATTCTTAAGTTTTCTATGTTGTGTCATGTGTACTATTGTTTGTCTTTTTGTCTTTTTCATTTCTAACCATGGTGTTGTCAGTTTATTTTCGATTAATGAGTTTGATTGTCCCTCTGGTATCTTTCGCCCTCTTTTTGAAGCAACAAGACTGACTTTAAATATAACATTGTAAAAAAGAAAATTACGGAAATAAAGCATGTATATTTGGTGAGTGAATATTTTTCCCTCCTGTACATTCATAAAATTGTCAGTCGACTTCAACATAAGCAGATAATAAAATCATTGATCTCTGAAATGTGGTGGCTCTTCTTTAGAAGTCAATTTGATTTGTAATGAAATAACGGAGAATTTTGTAAATAAATGAATTTGATTCAAATTTTGCGTAACTATAAATCTGGCATAGCAACGAATGATAAGATATATTGTCTAATGATATCATTTCTAAAATTCGGAACACATAAGTAGTATTTTATTGAAGATATACAAGAACAAAAATATAAAATGACTGAATAAATAGTCAACGATCAATCTTACAGGGCGATGGATCATGTAATATGATTCAAGAACAATAAAAATATATATACATATCAAATATCATCGCCAAGCTTAGAATAACATGACTTAGTGTAGGTACATACCATATTTGATATATTTTAGTAGCTTTATTACATGGAATAAGCTCCAGATATCAGGATTGAATTTTTTTATTTGCGCCTGACGCGCGTTTTGTCTTCAAAAGACTAATCAGAGACGCTCAAATCCAAAAAAGTTAAAATGCCAAATATAGTATGGAGTTGAAGAGCAAAACGCAAACATGTTTGACACGGACTTATTCAATTTGGAAAATCAAGCTAAGGAAAAAGATTGGTTGTTTTGCAAATGATTTCGTGTGTAATCAACCTACAATAGATCCTTTTAGATATCTAAGTTTTAGGTTTGTAAATTATTCATCAGAATATTTGAAAAGACAGCAGGTATCTTTAGATGTCGAACACACATTTAAACCTAGTCTACTTACACTGTATTTCTGTACTTGTAGAGAGAAAGAGGTCAGAAAGGTGTTAGCTGGACAAAGTGCTTCCCCAGTCCAATCTCCCCAGTGTTGCTGACCAGAACTTGCTTTATCACCACAGCGATCACTTCCTCTACTGCCACATATTATTTCAATAGCGTTCAATTCGGTATTATCTGTTTCATGCGGCCCTTCAATCTGTAAGTCAAAGAAAAAGTAAGCAGTTAAAATTATGTATATATATATATATATATATAGGCGTAAAAAATAATTTTCACATGTGCAGATATATATATATTCATTAAATAAAATAATAAAATAAGTAAAAAGTTAACAGTTCCATTCTATCGATTTCTATCCTTCCATTGGGACTCTTCAGGATAACTGATGTAGTGTCGCTATAGGCGACGTCGTTAAGGAGGTTTATGACGTTCCGTCATTGTTCGTTATTAAAAGTTCTCGGGATTTAATTTTGATCGGAACGTTGTTATGAAATAACGTTCCATCTCTTTTCTATATGCTTCATCCCGTCTACATTTAAAAATAGGCATTTTTGAAAATGCTTTTTACCACAAATGTCAAGATGGGCACTAATTGGCGAATTTCTGTATTGTGGGTGTTTTATTTGCTCTTTGTGAACTCGCACCCGTTCACAGAGGCTATTCCCGGTCTGTTCAATATAATTTTCGTGACAACTAGGACATGTGACGCAGTAAATAAGGTTTGTTGTCTTACATGTCATATTGGCGTTCATCTTGACATTTGTGGTAAAAAGCATTTTCAAATAATGCCTATTTTTAAATGTAGACGGGATGAAGCATATAGAAAAGAGATGGAACGTTATTGCATAACAACGTTCCGATCAAAATTAAATCCCGAGAACTTTTAATAACGAACAATGACGGAACGTCCGAAACCTCCTTAACGACGTCGCCTATAGCGACACTACATCAGTTATCCTGAAGAGTCCCAATGGAAGGATGAAATCGATAGAATGGAACTGTTAACTTTTTACTTATTTTATTATTTTATTTAATGAATATATATATATATATATATATATATGATATTCTCAATTTACGTAAGGTTATATAGCTTTGTTCCATCATCCATATGTGGCTAATCCATATTTAAGACGAAATAAACAATTTCAAACATGTATTATACGATATCTTAATTTGACGTACTAGTTGACATTCCTTTATGGGTGCCTCCGATCTATTTCGCTTGGTATTTTTCTTCTGGCCTGTGTTGATGGACTTCATGAATATGAGCGTCTAATTTGTTGACAACACTTACCTTTACTTAGTGATTGTGTTTTTATTTACTGCGAATCTAGCTTGTCTAAAAAATTTGTTTGATCAAGAATATCCAAGGGTATTAATAGCCACATGACTAGTGAATTTGATCTTGCATTGGACCAATAATTTACATGTAAAATCAAAAAATCTAAAATGTCCTTTTGTTTTTATGTAATCATATTGGCCATTTCTTCTGTTTGTTTACAGAACCTACGCTTTTGATCATTTTAGACATCTAAGTTTTAGGTTTGTAAATTATTCATAAGAATATTTAAGGAGACATCAGGTTTCTTTAGATATAGAAGACACATCTAAACCTAGTCAGCTTATAATTTCACGTCAGGCGTATTAAAATCTAATCCTGGTACCTTCGATAACTATTGACACCACTGAGTAGATGCCATTGCTTGTGTACGTTTCGTCCCCGAGGGTATCACCAGCCCAGTAGTCAGCACTTCGGTGTTAACATGCATATCAATTATATGGTCATTTTAATAAATTTCTTGTTGACAAAACTTTAAGTGTTTCGAAAAACTAAGGATTTTCTTATCCCAGGAATAGATTACCTTAGCCGTATTTGGCACACCTTTGTGAAATTTCGGGTCCTCAATGCTTTTCAACTTTGTACTTGTTCGGCTTTATAACTATTTTGTACTGAGCGTTACTGATGAGTCATATGTAGACGAAACTCGCGTTTGGCGTATTAAATTATAATCCTGGTACCTTCGAAAATTATCTAGATATCCAATAATTAGTTTCGAACACTTGTTACCAACTGTGATGATCACTATAAGCGCATATCTTTCATCAAATGGTACCGTCGTTTAAAATTTAAATTATATTTCAATTATAAACAAAAAAATATATATATCTATTTATTTTTTGTACATACGTGAAAAAACATGTAATTCACTGCAGAGAACACAAATACTTTCTGAATTGAAAAGTACATGTTCCGTATGGTAATACAAATAAAAACAGTCCGTTTTTTTAGACACAAAAGGAGCAATCAGTAAAGGTTTTTTTTGTCAGATAATATTTTTGCATTATTCTTGTCAATGAGACATCTAAATGAATTCTTTCAGGTCGAGAGAAAAAATATACAGAAATGGTTATTTCACAATAGACAAAGAAATATGATATACATGTTTTTTCCACGATTATCGTTGTTAGCACAAAAAAAGATTCATCGGTTAGATTGTGGATGATGCTAATGTAGCGGGTATAGTGGATACGATGGCAAACTTGATTATCGATGCAAAAATTTATTCACCTCGATTCATTAATTGATTAAAAAAAAATTCGTTAACAACTTCATGTAAATGAATCTGTGGAAAACCCGTTTTCAATGAATTGTTGATTAATATAATTAGTAACGCAGGCGAAGCAGATAGTCGTTTTCTATTGAAACATGAGAAGAAACAATATTAGAGAACACATATAAAATTGTATTTCCAATTAACAACCGGAATGAATATATCAAATTCAAATATATTATATATTCCAAACTGATATATAAAGGACGGAAAGTTTATGTATTTACGTGTCGACAACATGCTATATAACGTATAACAGCAAGTCGCCCCTTGTGTACCATGCAACTTATAACTTTAATTAAACAATCTACAGTTCGCTATTAAAGAGTAACGTGCATATACTTAAGCATACCTTCATTTTGTAACCAATTGCGTAATGACCTTTTGTACAGTACTCTTCATCTGCCCATTCACCCAAAACTCCGCCATTCGAAACAAACAATATCTTAGTATATCCTAAAATACACAAAAATGTAACACGTAGCATAAGAGTCTTACTTTATTAGCTATTACTTACAATGTGATAAAATGTGTTACAAAATAGTGAGATACTAGTTATATATATATATGATCACTACGCATGATTAAGCGCACGTGCATTAGGGTATATATTTCAGAACTTGTTGTCTTACAATGCTAAAAGATGAGTCAAAAATGTAATTTATAGGTCCATTTTTTCAAACTAACCCGAATCTAGCTAAACCACTTTTTTCACCATTTGGAAATTGGGAAATGCCTCATACATATCGATTTTGAGGACATTTAAGCGAAAAATATCGGCCTTATAACTAATTTTGACACTTGGTTTGTAACTCATGTAAAGGAAAACTACAATTATAAATGCCAACACTAAGTCGGATAAATAAAATTTAGACGGAAACGGTCTTATGATCTTAAGAAAATAAGAGAATAAGCAATTTTCAGTTTATGTTCAATTTTGTTGAAAATATTTTGACATGTTTGATACGAAAATGATGGCTGCTTACTGAAATTGCAGCGTCCATGATCTCATTCAGGGAACGAGTATAAATATTTTGAACCTCTCGTATCATAAACAGTTAGACGATTGAAAAATAACATTAGCAATGGTTTGACTTACCGCCATATTTGCGTCTGGTGTGTAGGAGGTTTGAACCAGACATGTCATCAAAAATCGTATGACAACAACCAGACTGTCCGAGTTTACATTCTCGAGTCGAGGAAGCATAAGTTATCTCACAGCAGTTGTCACTGTTTTGCAAACAGACGTTTGCACACTGGGTTTCCGACATTCTCCCTACTGACGTTAGATTCACTAACCGTATTTTCTTATTGCTCTCTATTATAAAGTTTTCCTGATACTTCCCAACAGTTAAACTTGCGTTTTGTAAAATTATTTTTATTATCAAAACGATTTTATATATTTTCATTTTTGAGAAGAATGAAAATTAATATTAAAAAAGATTTTATATGGGTTTCTAGTTGAAACCTAAAATTTCTCATGTACAAACACGTGAAGTTCACTAAAATATGTCTTTAATAAGATGAGTGTTCGCGCTTTTGACGAGTCGATATTGACTGGCGTGTCAATCATGATGGAAGGTCGGCGAAAACAAGTGATATTAATACTAGGAGGAAGTCAGTTGTTTTGATACTAATGACATGTTCTACGTTCTATAAAGTGTTCTTGAACTCTCAATAAATATAATACCATTCATACGACGCAGAAATCTGTGTTTTCTATATTGTGTATGTCAGTGAACTGCTGATAGCCATCTGTTTTAAGTGAATTCTAATTATGATCATATTGTTGAACCATTTTGACAGACTTTTTCATTCTGTTTCAAATATTTTTTCATTAATTTAAAAAAAATTGGATACAGGAACATTCACGTTCCGATCGCAATACATGCACACCGTAAACTATACTTTTTCGATTGTTTTTTTCCTCAATATACCGATTGGCAGCTGTAAATTAAAAAAGAATACTCAAGCAGTCTGCATTACATGGGATGCCAAGCTTATTGTTTCCATCTGTGATTAGATCTGTTGAAGCCATTAATTATATGCAAAGATAATGCAGTTGGTCATCAGCAAAATGTCAGACCATAAATAAAATTTATCTATGATGATTGATTTTCTATTTTATTTTTTTACCCTTCACACGTTTGGTATGACAAATGACATTTTTTTTAATTTTGCAGCAAAGTAAGCTCTATAAATACGTCAACATGATGAAAATTGTCAATTGACCCCTTCAGGAGTTATTGCCATTCAAAGTAACTTTTTCACAATTGTTCGCAAATTTTATATTATCTTTTAATTTGAAAATAAGGCATGCAAAAGAATAATGTCAATGACGTCACTAACAAAAAAAGGAATTCGTTTCATTCGTAGTAGATATCATTTATTTGCAATAGACAATGTGGAAATTACGAAATAAGTGTATTTCTGTAAACATAAACAACAACAAACAAAAAGTTTAAAGAATACAAAATGCAGTGTGCTACCTAAAGCAAAAATGTAAGTCATCATGTGTTAAGATTGTTTCAAAAAGTTATCTTTCAATTTCAGAATTTCATTTTTTATAAACTGAAAGTGCCAAATTGTTGAAATTTACAACAGGAGCATTTTACATAATTAAGTGCAGTATCGTCTTCATCCTGTCCTTTGTAAACAGTTTGAGGAACGTTAGGCAACCCGTTGTTTGGTTGCTGCCTCTGAATTGGTGATTTTAAGGACATTTTGTAGTTTTTGGTTACTTTCTTGATTATATATTATATTCGATAAAGATAAACTGTACAGCAAAAATATTCAGCAAAGTAAACTCTATCAATAAGTCAACAGATTAAAATTTTCAATTTACCCCTTTGGGAGTTATTATCCTTTGAAGTAAAATTTTTAACAACGTTTCGTAAAGTTTTGTTATCTTTTAATTTGAAAATATACCAAACTTTTAATCTGAAAATATAACAATCTTTAAACATTGTGAATTTTCAAAACTCCGAAAGATTGAAAATATGTAATTATTGTTCATATTTCTATAATGACAGCAGCGCTTTATTCACAACAAAAGAATTTAACATCATTAAGCGTGGTATCGTCCCCTTCATCTCCTTGGTATGACTGGATTTTGGTTTTTATACCACATATGGCACTATTTACTGGACAGGTTTCACTCGACTCGCTGTAAGAGCCATGTGTTCCATACCCAGGCGGATAGCTCAGGTCGAAATTTCTCATGCTGTCTTTGAAATTTCTGCATTTGAATTTGACATGGTTGGCGCCCGTGTTATCTCTAATTTCATTCTGTTAAACAAAGAAAAGAAATTTTTTTGATTTCATACCAGTAACATTAGTAATATAAAAGCATGAAAATTTCCAACACATTTATTTCAAAGGATCAGAAGCACTTCTTTGGTATGATTAACCATAGAACATTTTAAATTGATGTAAAAACCTTAATTTCGTATAAACAGGAGTAGGCTGAAGAAGGCTCTATGGTTAGATAGTTCTGATAAAATTCCTCGAATAATTTGTTTTCTGTTTGAAAAGAGGGACAATAGATACCAGAGGAATAGCCAAACTCATAAATCGAAAATAAACTGACAACACATATGCTAAAAATGAAAAAGACAAACCGACAATTAATAGTACACAAGAAACAACATACAAAAGTAAAGACTAAGCAACACGAACCCCATCAAAACTGGGTGTTATATCATGTACTCCAGAGGGGTGAGCAGATCCTGCTCCACATGTGAAGAGGTTCACTAGTAAGATAACTCAATCAATTTAGAACAGTGTGGGATGATTTACTGTGGATTCATTTATTTTCGTGGATCGAGAAAAACTTAATTGGATATTTGATTACGTGGTTTTGCAAATATGTGTACATAAAGCCATAACCGATGTTTAATTCGTTGAACATTTGAATTCGTGATATACTTGTACCTACGAAACCTACGAAATTTTGTATCCAACGAATAATAACGAATCCACAGTAATCGTTAGTTCGTGTCTCTTCGTTTTAGTTTGTAAAATTTTGTTTCGTTCTAAGAATCATCAAGGCTGACTTTAAATATAACCTTCCGGTCATAGTAAAAAAGAATATAATTGTTTAACATTTAAAAATTGTAGTAAATACGAAAAATATAGTATGTATATTTGGTGAGAACCATCTTTCCTGTACATCCATTAAATTATCAGTCAACTCCAACACTAACTAATATAGATATTAAAAATTCATTGGTTTCTGATATTGTGTTGGCCCTGCATTGGAGGTTCATTTGTCATGAAATATGGGAGTATTTTGTAAATAAATAAACTTGATTCAAATATTGCGTAACTATGAATCTGCTAAAGCAATGAATGATAAGAAATAAGAAATATGTTCACATGATCTCATTTCTAACAATCGAAACACATAAGTAATATTTTATCATAGATATACAGGAACAAAAAATATTTATATTAATAAGTCGCCAAGCTTAGAATTGCAAGTGTAGGAACATTGTATATTTGATATTTTAGTATCGTTATCACATGAAAATTTTTTTTTTATCAAAGATACTAGGATGAAAAGTTTGTAATTGTGCCAGACGCTCGTTTAGTCTACATAAGACTTATCGGTAACGCTAAAAAAAAGTTAAAAGGCTCAATAAAGGACGAAGTCGAAGAGCAAAGACAAACGTCTTTGACACTGACTTATCAAATTTGGAAAGTAAAATGAAGCTAAGAATGGGTTGTTTTGCAAATGATTTCGTGTGTATTTTAACTACAATAAATTCATTTAGACATCTTATAGTTTAAGGATGTGTAAATTGTGCATAACAATATATGAGAAGACATCTGGTAGCTTTAGAAGACAATTAAACATTTATTGCAGATTAAAACCTAGTGGGCTTACATTGTATTTATGTACTTGTAGAGAGAATGAGGTCATAAAGGTGTTTTCTGGACAAAGTGCTTCCCCAGTCCAATCTCCCCAGTCATGTTGACCAGAACTTGCTGTATCACCACAGCGTTCACTTCCTCTACTGCCACATATAACTTCAATAGCATTCAGTTCGGTATTATCTGTGTCATGATGCCCTTCAGTCTTTCAGTCAAAGAAAACATTAGCAGTTAAAATAATGTATGCATATATGATATTCCCAGTTAACGTAAGGTTATACCTTTATATAATCATCCAAATACGGCTCTTTAAGATGAAATGATCAATTTCAAACTTGTGTCGTACGATATCTTGATTTGACGTACTGATTAACATTTAAAAAAAAATTATGCTCCTGGTAGCTTTTGCTTGATACCTTTCGTGTGTTGATGGACTTTGGAATTTTTAGCTTGGAATATGTTAACAACATTTACCTTTTGTTAATTTTACATCGTGATCGTGTTTTTATTTACTTTCGAATCTAGTGTATCCAAAACTTTTGTTTAATCAAGAAATTCCAACGGTCAGAGGAGGGAAGACACTTTGCACACGGCACGCAGAAACGGGTTATGTTATGGATCATCGGAAGTTTACGGTTCATAATCGAAATGGAAGTCGAGGTTGTCACATCAAAAAGCGTCTGGTTAAATTCATCAAATATATGGCTTTTCTGCATAGAAGAAGATACAGTGTTCCAATGAGAGACTGTCCAACAGTATATTAATAGACATATGCATAGTAAATTGACCTTGCATTGGACCAATAATATACATGTACAAATACAAAATAATTAAAACCTTTCTTTTGTTGGTTTGTAGTCATGTTTGTGATTTCTTGCGTTTGTCAACTGAACCTACGCATTTGATCATTTTTTGTATATCAAATAATTGGTTTCGAACACTTGTTACCAGCTGTGATGAGCAATATACACGCATATCTTTCATCAAATTATACCTTCTTTTTTTCAAATTTGAATTTTAAAACGTGAAAAAACCACGTATAATTCACTGCAGAGAACACAAATATTTTCTGATTGAACAAAAACTGGTACCTGAATTTGAGAACACATATAAACCTTTTATTTTCAATTACCAACCGGGGTGAAAATGCAACATCAATTTTTAAAAATGAATGATTCAATAGAATAATTATATATTGATACATACAAGACCGTAGTTTATGTATTTGAGTGTCAATACCACGCTATATAACATAATAACAGCTAGTCACTTCTTGTGTACCATGCAAGTTATGACGTTAGTTCTACAGTTTCAAATCAAAAGGTAACGTCCATATAGTAAAGCATACCTTCATGTTGAAACCAATAGCGTAATGACCTTTGGTACAAAATTCTTCATCTGACCAATCACCCAAATCTCCTCCATTCGAAAAAAAACAATATCTTAATGAAGTCTAAAATATACAAAAAATTACCGCATAACATAAAAGGTTTACCATTTTATCTATACTAACAATGTGATCAACTTTGTAACAAAATTGTGAGATGCTTCTTATTTATATGATCCATTAGCATGTTTAAGCGCTTTAATTAAAAAAAAGGGACGAAAGATAACAAAGGGACAATCAAACAAATATGATGTATTTTTGACCATGTTAGCAACTTATAAATGCTAAAAGATTAGTCAAACCTGTAATTTATAGGTCCAAAGTTTGTATATCTACATAATGCATGCATATTAAATGTTATATTACCTCCTGTACATTTCTAGGATTATGATTGGTTAAGCAACCGCGTGGATACCGTGTATATTCCATATTAGGTTAGTAGGCGTGGCTTATTTCAATACACGGTTAGTAGTTGTGTTATATCTCCCTTTTACAAACAACATTGTGTTGAGGAAAAATCTTAAACGTTTCAACAGACGATGTAATTGATAAAGAACGATTGAAAAAAAATGTAAATAAACTTATCATAGATACCAGGATTAAATTTTGTATTTACGCCAGACGCGTGTTTCGTCTACAAAAGACTCATCAGTGACGCTCGGATCCAAAAGAGTGAACAGGCCAAATAAAGTACAAAGTTGAAGAGCATTGAGGACCAAAATTCCTAAAAGTTTTGCCAAATAAATATACAATATTAGTTCAATGACAAAAAAATATAAACTCTTTTGTATGAGGCTGAGAAACTGGGGAAGGGTTAGGTTCTACAGAGCCTTTCCCCAGTTTTGCGCCGAGTACAAAAAGATGACATTTTCTGACATTGACCTAATATTGTTTTTATACTGCAACTTAAATAAAAAAATTCATAGCTATTGAAATTGTAACACAAATTAAAACTTATTTTGCATCCCTTAATGAACCCCTAACTATGGAAAAAGTGTTCCATGATGAAATTAACATTGCACAAAATATAGCTGTGTTACTATATTTAGGAAATAAACACAACTAGTTGCAGTATAAAATTAAGGTTATCTATTCCTGAGGTAGAAAAACCTTAGTATTTGAAAAATTCAAGAGTTTTGTAAACAGTTAATTTATAAATATGACCCTATCAATGATAATTCATGTCAGCCCACTGAAGTGCTGACTACTGGGCTGGTGATTTATATTTAAAACACGTTGTTATTGTTGGCATTATGTTTTTAGGATAGACCAAAGGAGGTAGGTTCCTAATACTAACGGCATTGAGGACTTGATCACTTTTATATGCCACTAGTCTAAATATAGCTAGATACCACATGTTAAGATAGTTGGTAAGATATCTGCTTTACATAGTGTGCTAGAGACCTAATACGATATATGGGGTCAGTAAATTCCATAAGAAAAAATTCCAACAATAGCAATAGTTTGACTTACCGCCATATTTACGACTGCTGTGTAGGATGTTTGAAACAGACGTCATCAAAAATCGTATGACAACAGCCAGACTGTCCGAGTTTACACTCTCGAGTCGAGCCTAATACTAACGGCATTGAGGACTTGATCACTTTTATATGCCACTAGTCTAGATACCACATGTTAAGAGAGTTGGTAAGATAACTGTTTTACATAGTGTGCTAGTGACCTAATACGATATATGGGGTCAGTAAATTCCATATGAAAACTGACTCCATATATATCGTATTAGGTCACTAGCCCACTATTTTACTAATAATACTAATTGCGTACTGTCTCTGAAATACAAACTGAATGAATTTAGTAACGAGTTTTTACTTCTAAATGATTTTACGAGATTTTAACACCGTTTTTAAATACAACAAAATTCTTATAAAACTATCTCCAACAGAATATTTGAACTGGATGAAAGATGAAGAAATTATGACAAATAGATTAAAGTATGTATACATAAGAGTAAAATTTTTCCAACATTAGCGAAACGAACTTGACAGAAACAATCCAAACTGTTGTTTTTACCTTTTACAAATTTGGAAATGCCTCATACATGCAACCAACTTCGATGACATTTTAGCAAAAATATCGGACATATTACTAATTTTAACGCTGAAGTTTTAACCCCTTTTAAGGAAAACTAAAATTATCAATGTTTACATTATGTCTTGAAAAGAAAAGTTTGCCAAAAACGGTCTTAAGATTAGAAAAGCTCTGTAAATCACTGAGGAAATAAGCGATTTAGTCATTTTCAGTTCATATTCAATGTTGTTGATAATATTTTGTTACGAAAATGATGGCTGCTTACTGAAAATGTGCAGCTTTCATGATCTCATTCAGGGGATTAGGTCTTGATATTCTGAACTTCTTGCATCATAAGCAGTTTCACGATTTAAAGAAGAAAAAATTCCAACAATAGCAATAGTTTGACTTACCGCCATATTTACGACTGCTGTGTAGGATGTTTGAACCAGACATGTCATCAAAAATTGTATGACAACAGCCTGACTGTCCGAGTTTACACTCTCGAGTCGAGGTAGCATAAGTTATCTCACAGCAATTGTCACTGTTTTGCAAACAGACGTTTGCACACTGGCTTTCCGACATTCTCCCTACAGATGTTAGATTCACCGTCTGTATTTTCTTATTTCTCTCTTTAATAAAATTGTCCTTTCTTTTCTGATATTTCCCGGTAGTTAAACTTGCGTTTTGTAAAATTAAATTTAAGATCAAAACGATTGTGTATATTTTCATTGTTGAAAAGAAAGTAAATTAATAATAAGAAAATAAATATCAGAGAATACTTCGAAACCTAAAAAACAAAATATGTACATACATGTAGTATTTAAGTGAGGTTCACTAAAATATGTTTTTAAAAATGAGTGTTCGTGCTTTTATTGAAAAGGTATTAACTGGGTTGTCAATCACGATAGAAGGGCGGCGAAAACAAGTGGTATTAATAATAGGAAGTTAGCTGTATTAATAATAATGACATGTTCTACGTTCTTTAAAGTGTTGTTATCAATCATCGAATATAATGATAAAATGATATTTTGCCGAATATATTGGATTTTTTTTCTATTCATATCAATATAAAATATTTAATCATTCGGTGTCATCTGCATGTCTCGCATTTTGTTTTATCAGCACTGAAAATTAAATCTGATAAGGGATGTTGAATTTTGTTAAAAATTCATTCTTTGTCAGTGAAATATTGCAAAATGAAAACTTCTGAGCAAAACCACACTTAAGGAGAAAATAGGACTCTACCATGAATATAAGTAGACATTTCAAGCAATACTAAGTGTTTTTGGTAGCTTTTTCGGACTTGTTCTACTTATTTCTTATATTTTTCTATAATAGAAAACCTTTTTTTAAAGTAATATTTTAATAAATACACAGTTCTAAGTAATACAATCTTTTTGAAGCAGTTCCAACAAATTATTCACTAAAAGAAAAGCATTTATGTCCCGCTCATGACTGTTTCTTCAATTTCTAGTTCTTGAGGATATAGTAATGGAACCCAATCAAAAATAATTGGATTGTTAATTGAAAGAACTTCATCAATATATTTGTATGTGAAATCAATTGATCTGGCTTATTTGATCTTCTTGTTTTTGACAAGTGTTTGAAGGAACTCCGACTCACATGAAAACAAGAAGATGACGACAAGAAGAGGCGCACTGTTATAGGGATTCAAATTCAAATTCAAATTTAAAATAAAAAGTGTACCTACAAATTCAACAAATATGTTGTCAATAAGAAACTCGAGCATACTGATCACTTGTTCCTCTGTGTAGCATGTTTTACTTGTTTGTTCACTATAAACACAAAATGCAGTATGGTATCCCAAAGTAATAAATGTATAGCGTATGCTTTCATTTTTATGTTGATTATTTATTTTTGACGATTTGTAAATTTCACTTTGGGAATGAGAGTATACAGGGTTGAAACATCAAAAGATTTGATAAATTTCTGAGAAAGATCGATATTTGAGATTATAGAGAAGTTTTTTTTTAATATTTTGTTTAGATTTCACATATGTTATACCACTACGCGAGTAAACAATTTCACAGTATTTCTTAAGACACTCTTACACTTACGCTTTTGTCAATCTAATGGACAACTATTTCGTCAAACATACAGATGAGCCGGCAATGTGTGTACGGTATTATGGGAAGCTTATCTATCAAGATAAGTCCTCCAAATTGCTGTTCAATGTAAAGTTCATAGAAGCCATGAAGGACTTATGATTCGCCAAAATCTCATATTTGTCAAATGATATGTTTTTGTAATTGTGATTACCTAAGTGCTCATTTGATCCTAAGTCGTTATCGATACACTAGTAGTAGTACAATGTACATTCAAAGACAATGTTATTTGAAATTTGTCTGCAGAACAACAACATACTTATAGTGAAGAGATGCTAGACATTTTACAGCCTCTTCGTCTTTGAAAAATTACTTTGATCTATCATTCTTACAGTTTTTCAACTTATGAATGCGATGTTCTATAAGATACCTGGTTGTTTTGACCCATTCTGACAAAGTATCGAGTTCAACTTCTTCTTCTTTAGCCCATGCTATAGCGTAGTCCTCAATGGATTCCATAATTATTTTGAAGTTATGGTTGATGTGTTTGGGTACTCCAAACTTAGAACCATGAGATATCACTTTTTTCATGCTGAATTATGTTGTGATCCCCAGTAATATTATGGCTAGAGGGGCTGTAAATGTAAAGCGAGTGGTAACAGTCACACTTTTTTTTAGGTTTTGTTCTAAAACAAGGTCATGTAATGCTTGCTTTAGATACTTTAGATACAACGATTTTGGTGTACCTGTATGATACAATAGGAACAGACTGAATTTGAAAATAAACAAATTGAATTTTAGATATGACCTCCTTGTGATGTAGAAAGTTCCTTATGTTGATTGTATCAATTCAGTTATTGGACGGAATTTACTATTTCCTCATGGAAAGGTTCAAATCTTATTGCTTTAAAAAGACGGAAAAGAGCTAAATCACAAATTATACTGACCAATCTGTATACTGAAGAAAATTAATTGAGGCATTCATTGTCAAGTGCATAAAAAATATATCTAATGGTACCCGAGCGGATGATGAAGATGTGACGAAGGTCATCAAAGCTCCTGGACGAAGATCTAGATTTGGAAGACTTATTTTACATTAGGCCGATTTTAATCAACGATTGTGTCTTAAAATTATTTCAAATAAGCTCATTTCATTCACATCACTCCAGGCTGGATTTTGAAATTTCCTACTCCTTTGATGTTATCACTACAACCACATGGCATTGCAGTACCTAGTTCCCTTATCCAGAAAATGTCTATCTTTTCGAAAAGGAGTACGTAGTAAAAGGCTATTGGTGCGGTGATAAATTTTCTCAATGATGCATACTTTCATAGATTAAGAAGGTTCACGGTCCGGTTTATTTATATGGTTATAAAAACTCTGAATTGTGGATCTTTATAATCAGACTGGTGTTGATACATCCTACTATGCCATGTTTTTCGAGTTCACTTACATAAAGTAGTCCACACAAAGTACATTCATTTCCTTAAACGACATTGTCCGTGGAACAGTCCAGACGCTCAAAAGATATAGAACAATAAGTTTCCCTGTTGTGTTAATAGTTAAATCATAATAATACTGGTTATTTCAAACATTACTGTCAAGTTTTGTCATAATCAGTTAGTATAGGACTGTTGGTGTGGTGATAAATGTTCTCGACGATGCGTACTTTCATAGATAAAGAAGAATCAAGGTCCGATTATTTAAATTGTTTTAACGTATTTATACTGTCACTAATTGATTATGAAAAAATACTTGACAGTAATGCATATGATAACCAGTATTACAAAGGAAAACAATTATATTCATTTGTATTCAACAAAAAAGTCTTCTTTATGTGTTATACCACAACATCAAAGTACGCCACATCCGGTTGCATATGAAAAAGGGTCGCAAAAATATTCCCTTTAATTTGACAGGTGTAGGAGGGTAATCCTACATTTCATTGCAGAAAAACATTTCTGAGTCATAAACACATATCTTAGATGTTTCAAGACACCATATTTTTTTATTTGGTGTTTCTATAGAATATTTAGAAAACTTGAGGTAACATGGTTACTAAAGCTTGTACACAAGGAAAAAATTAACTTTGATTGGCTTACTCCTAGTGATAGTTATTTTCTTATATATATGCAATAAAATGTTTTGTAAAATATTATCTGTAATACTGGACAGGATAAAACATCACTGATGTCAAGTATTTATTATTTGAAATAAAGATAAATTCTTGACAATTTTTTGAAAAGTCTATTGTTTGTTTTTGTAATAAATTAATTTTATGTTATCCAAGCTTCTATGTATACCATACTTTTTGTATTTTAAATAAGTGGCGTTTTCTGTTCTGACTTTGTACAGAATTTTTATTTTTTTGTATTTATCTATAATTAATATTACAGATGCAGAAAGTAGGAGTGTAAGATCTTATTAAAACATAGCTAAGTCCCGTCAAATGTTGATGTACTTGTCCAAAGCAAAGAAGCTATTCCGCATTCGTTGTATGGCATAACTTAGTGGTTTGTATTATTTGGAGAATTGGATGTTGATGGATAATTTTTGATTGCCTTTGTAAAACTTATTCAGAACTTTTATAGATCTTGGTACAATTGTGAGCATGCTATAGACATCTGTATATTAATGAGGACCCAATCTATTTATTCCTATCAATATGGTTTTTTTTTTAATTTTTGTGTTTGGGTTTCTGTCTCAGTGATTTCTACCCCACATCTTTATTTATTCATACCTAAATGAAATAAAGTTGTTGAGGTATTCTAAGTTAAAGTTAATATAAAAATACATGTATTTGTCAAAGGTTATGAAATGATACTTATTTAGTCGTTGTGAAATCTATTGTAAGTAAAACTATAAGATACCAACAATGATTGGAGCAAGATATAAATAAAACCGTTCGCGTGTTACATTGACTGTCCCTCTGGTATCTTTTGCCCCTCTTTTACATAGTTTACCATCTTGGTGTGTTGTTTTATTTCTAGGGATGTCAAAAGATCTGAAATTTAATACTCGGATACTCTGTCATGATACTCGAGTACTCGCGAGTACTCGGGTGAAGCTTAAATGTTTATTGAAAAGTTTAGCTTTTAGGTGGGATGCAGTATTTTTGTTTATACCTTTCATAAACATGTTAACGAAAGACAAACGTAGTACTACAAACATAGCTTTATGCTGTTTTGTTTGTGTCAATTAAACAATGAATTACCGACTGCCGTTTCTGTAAATAACCTATAATCATAACAGCAATAATTGTTTGTGTTAGTGTTCATGAACCTTATTCCAAACAAAAATCAAAAATATTTACATATAAAGTCCGACAAAGTAGACAATATACATGTTTGTATCGTCTGTTTCTTAGGAGTGCGTATTTTTTTATAATACGACTTGTTTTTGCGCTATCGTTTGTCTGATATTTTTTTTAGCCATGCCGTTATCAGTTTATTTTCGACTTTTGGGTTGGAATGTCGCTCTCACCTATATCTTTAAATTGGAAATAAAACAATTAAGGTTCAGTTAATTTAAGAGTAATTAAATTAATTTAGATATATATCTCATACCAATTACGTTTACATAGAAATATTGATAAACAAACAAAGGTAAGTTTTTACGGCTTGTGATGAGTTAATTATTAATCCATGAAAGTGTTGATCGTGTACAAACACCGTTAAAAATGTCTCTAATCAGTTGTGTAGGGTTTAACGCAGGTCATTTTGTTCTTGTTTAGAAATATGATCTGGTCAACAATTTCAGACGAAAGACTGTTTGACTTTCTATTTTTGTTTCAATAAATGTATATGAAAAAAATCCCTCGGAAGGAAAGGACGTTGCTGGTACTACTATAACAAAAAGTAGCCTCAATATATTATATTTATGTTGTTAATTGATTTTATTTAAGTATAACGAATGGGTTATTTCAAAAGAACTAAAGTGAGTGGGAATGTGAAGAGATATATCTCAAGATGTTTAACAGTCAAACGAGTATCCGAGTACTAAAACTGTACTCGAGTACTCGGCCTTTCGATCGAGTACCCGAGTACTCGAGTACTCGTTGCCATCCCTATTTATTACTGATAAGAAAAATAAGATATAGAACCTGATTCAACGATATCCTAGCATCGTAGCCTTAATCCCAAAACAAACGGAAAAAGCGTAAGTTATTTTTGGCTTTTTACTTTGGGTATTCTTGCGCAGGTGGGACGATTTTGACGGAAATGATTATCGCAGTGTTGTTTCCCTTGTATTTATGTTGACAAAAGTTTTCATTATCGAGAAAATGTACTATGTTCGGTATGTACCGTCAACGACAGAAACTTTTTTTGCTGACGTCTTTATCAAATTTACTGTCTATTACACCTATTTTATTGACGTCTTTGTGTAATTTATTTGAATGTTTGACTTTTTAGTCAGTTGTGTTTATAGCTATGATGTATGTTTAACATTGAATTCTTATATATGTATAATATTTAAAACTGTTTCCAATTTTTTGCACATACGTTACATTCTTATTGCTTACACAGAGAAAAAATTATACCAAACAGTACATTCTACATTACATAACAAAAACACCAAACAACACACTATAATTAACAGATTACCTTTAGTTTAAATAGACATTTGGTAAATCATGCTGTGTCGGTCATTGATTTTGATAGTTGCCTTGCTCGACGTTGTTAATTCATTTATACTATAATTCTGTTGGTCGATATGAAATGTTGCAAATAGGAAAAGAATGCAAGTACAAAATAATAAGAAAGTCATTTAAAGTTTTCAATACTTTTTATTCTAACTGTAGACAAAGACAGACATGTAAACATAAACTACAAACAGTCAGGTATGAACACGCAACTGTGCATGTTGTATTTAAAAGGAAATAAAGTTGGAAATCTATACAATAAAAAAACTGTCCACTTAGTTTCTACTGTCGGATACCTACTCTTCCTAAGATTTTCTGCTAGTTGCAATGTCATATTTGCGTCCAAAAAATTACGACAAAACGTAATATAAATTTCATGCTTTGAAAGCGTTTTACTAGATTTGCCTTACCAGAAACGCTTATTAGACTAAGCCAAATATTTGAAAGCCAATGATTTATAAGAACGGAAACAATTGAAGAGCTATATGACAAAAAATTACCTTATAAAATAGCCAAATCTATCTAAGGCCAACTTTGCCTGAGGAAGTCGAAATCTTAGGTTTTTTTTAATTTCAAAATCTATAAACAGGCAATTTTAGAAAGGGTTGTAATAAAATGCACTTTCATGCACATGGTGTAACAAAAAAAAAAAAAAAAAAAAAAAAAAAAAAAAAAACCGATATCTTATATATATATATATATAAAATTTTTTTTTTTAAACATTATATATTTATGCTATAAGTTAACCTGAAAGTTTTTAATTGTTTCACTTATATCTTTTATTCTTACTAACAACTTGCGTGATCTCGCCTGGATATCGAATAGTCACATGTTGGATCCCCCGACGGGTCAGATTGAAGGCTTATTTATTGTGATTTACTGTTTCTCATCTTAGAGCGTAACATTTAGCTATTTTTGTCTCTGTCAGTCCAGCAGGGTCCATTTTCATATGTCCATATCACATTTGAAAATATTTTCATCACAGCATGGGACGATATACATTTTGTCTTCCGAAATTAAAAGATTATTTTTTAAGAACGGTATGTGTTTGGCGATTTGTTAGTAGGTGTACAAATGTTCTCATGGACCAATCATTCGGATTGTGTCAATAAGTATTCTTATGTTTATGAGGTGAAAGTGAGTTGTTTTGTATCTTCTTTGTGTTCAACAATCATTCTAACCGCAGACACTCAACATTTTCAGACACTCAGACGTAAAAAATCCAACAGATGATGTCCGAATAATACGTCTTCAAACGAAAGAGCAGTCCAAGGTCGAAACACAAATTATCAACAAGATGAAAGAGACCAAAAGTCTACTAACAGAAATGCAAGCGGGTGCAATGAGTAAAATTGATGAAGGTTTGAACATTCTTGTTCATCGACAAACAAATGATATGGGTCACGGATCAGTCTGAACGGATGGAGAACAGTTACCGAGTATGAAACGCACATTCTAGCAGATGATTCGGATGACGATACACGCAGAATATCAGTAAAAACAACGAGGGAAAAAAGAACGAAAAAATTTTCAGACACGTACAACTCCTCACAGTGACCCATAATCTACTCTATTCAGCTCAGTCAATCAAAATATTACAGTTATCATTCCAGTGATGAATCGATCCGGAAATAGTTATGAATGTGGTTTATCAAGACATGTAAGGTCAGACCATTATACACAGGGTTGGTAATTGCAGAAAAAAAAGTGTGATAAGATAATTACTAACTTATTTACTAATGATTTATCTCTTAACGTTTGTAAAGAAAACGTTATAGCTCTATGTCATTCACCTGTAAATTAATTAAGAAGTTCAGTTCATTATCGGCGAAAAATTATATGCGCTAATGAGTTAGTTATTGAAATCATAGAACATGGATATATAATATCTTTTCAAATTAAGATTTGATTAAGATTGTAGACACATTAATCCATATCTTCACAAATTCAGATTTAAATATTTAAAGATGCTAGCGTAGCCAGTCAAATGTTTTTTTTTGTAAGAAGTGAAATCACCTACGATTTAAGACCGGCTTATCAACATGTAGAAATATTCGAACCTTTCAAGACATACTTTCGTTTTGCTTTTGTCAAAATCTATGAAAAAAAATATTATGTATTTAATGTTTTAATATTTGGTATGTCTACAGCTAGTTACATATTCAACAAAGTTTTGAAGTGTATAGTTAAATATTTTTAAAATTCAGGTTTGAAAGTTATCATGTATTTAAACGATGGCTTAGACGGGGCTGACGAGATCAGTAGGGACAACGAAACTAGAATAGATGTTCAGAAAGTACTGAAAGCTTCTAGGTTTTAGTAGCAGAAGATGAATGCAATTGAGGACCTAGCCAAAATAGAGTATGGTTTGGTTAAGTATGACAATTTAAAAAAACTTTACGGCATGGTTTCAGCCTTGGAAAGGCGACTTTTCAATTGTTAGATACATTGAATCAGATTATATACAAGACAGGTAGAGGAGAAGTACACACATTTATTTGGTTAGTTGTTAATGAAGAGAAGTTAAGACGTTGTGCAAGTACCTCATTGTAATAAAATATTCTTCACAGCATTGGATGATATTATCAGTCGTAGATGCTGATATTATATTTATTAATCTTTGGAGCTTATTTGATAGTGTCTTTGTTGAAAATCTGCATCCTTCAGAATCCTATTCAGAACCTGTGTGAAAATGTTAATCCGTGGAAAGTCGCATGAAGATATGTCAATTAATGTGCCTCTCCTTTCGTGGATCTTAAAGAGCTTCTGCGTGTTGTGACGATTTATTTACGGATACTTGCGATCGACTTCGAGACGACAATCCGTATGTTCTCGGAAGTTATATCCGTGCATGAAAAGCGGGTAGTATTCCAATATTACTAGTATGTTTTAAGATTCACAATTAGATAGTCATATTAATCATTCTTATTTTTTTACGACATTCCAAGAGGTTAAAAATATTTAATTATTGTACATATTGCTATAGTGACGGTAGTGCTTTATTCACAACAAAAGAATTTAACATCATTAAGTGCTGTATCGTCGGCACCTCCTCCCTGGTAAGATTGGATTTTGGTTTGAATCCCACATATTGCACTGTTATCTGGACATGCGTCACTCCATTCACCATAAGTACCATATGGTCCATATCCAGGAGTATAGCTCAGGTCGGAGTCGCTGCCACCATCTTTAAAATACCTGCATTTAAATTTGACGTAATTGGCACCTGTGTTATCACTTTCACCCTAAAGAAAATAAAGCTAGTTATGATTTAAAGCTGATTAACAACAAAAACACATATCGATGCATCAATCCTGTAAAATGAAGTATCAAAGGTAATAAATATAAATATAAGAAGATGTATGAGTGCCAATGAGACAACTATCTACCAGTGGTCAAATGACGAAGCTATAAGCAATTAGACAGTACGGTCTGTTTAATACACTGAAAGTCGTGGTTTTTCCTGATTGAACTGTTTTACACTTGTAATTTTGGGGCCCTTTTAAGCTTGCTGTTCTGTATGAGCCGAGGCTTTACTTTGGAATTAGATGGTCACAAGTTTTAGGGTACATCAATTGGTAATTTTCATAGAAAAATACTGCATACTGAAAGGCCTCGACTTACTTTCTGGCACATTTATAATCTACCAAACAGTGACGAAATAAGCTAGACTACTGTTAGAACCATACGAATTAGATGCTATGATGACCGAGACTAAATGCAAAAATCCTTTATTTTCCAATCCTTCAAATTGATCGATTAATACTAATCATTTTCAATTTATATAGACAATTCCCCAAGCTATATAGTTCATTGCAAAATTCTAGACAATTTGAAAGTTAATTTATTATTTAATTAATAATATCACAATGTTATCTGAATCAGGTGTATAAATTTTTGATAAGGAACACATATTCATGATTTTATAAAGAAGGCAATAGATGAAAATAAATTATCAATCAGGAATGCTATCATCACACTATCCCCCATTGCACCCCTTGCATATCAGACAGTTGTATCATCACGAAGAAGTGGAAAATACCTACAAAAGATTTAGAAGGCCTTGTAGCAGCACTTCCGAACATATTATTTAAAACTAACGTATAAAAGGCAACAGTAGTATAACGCTGTTACAATTCTTCTATGGTGTCATTTTCACAGCAAATATTTTCTATCTTTCTCATGTTGCCTTTATTGAAAAAAATCACAATTCCTAATTAAAACAAACAAGAAACTAAAATCAAACACACTTTTGTATTTTCATAAGATACATATTTTACCATTACAACGATTATTTTGGAAGCTTTAGATCTCGTTATACTTTTGAAAATTGATTTTGGAAATTTATCAAACAATTTATATCCTGCTGTAGTCGCTCCCATGAAAATAAGGGCAAAAAATATAAATTCATATTGATATGTTACAGACATGTCGTAATAAACATTTTTTTAACGTAAATCAAAATTAGCCCACTACACGTGCTGAGTAAAAATCCTCAGTAAAAATGATACTGCAATCGAAGGTATTTTTAATTCAATTTATTTTATTCTCTCAATGGAACATGATTATAAATTGCTAGATACTTACCAATTTTAAGATAAAAGCGTTCAATTTAATGAGAAAAAAATACTTCTTGAAATTCTTATCATTAATCACTTTTAATGTTTCAAAATATCGATTTCGTTAAATTGTATTTGTCGATTTGCATAAAATTTATGAGACTAATGGTCTATTGAAGGTAAAACAAATGCAGGAAAAAAATGTAAGAAAGTGGATGAGGACATAAATGGATACAAATCCAACCCAAAAGAAATACCCTTGACATGGTCATATTTATAAATCAACTGATAAATTGAGTTTACAAAACTTAATATGTTCAAAAAGCTAAGAATTTTCTACATCACGAATAGATTACATCAGCAGCATTTCACAAAAATTTTCGAATTTTGGGTCCTTTTCGTACTTGATTTGAAATTTGAATTTTTCGATTTGAGCGTTACTTATGATTCTTTGGTAGATGGATTACGCTTCTGGCTGTCAATATATTAAGCCTGGTATCTCTGATAATTTTAAACCTATTACGTTACGTGTATTATATGTCAAAATTTTTATAATCACCAAACAACAAAGAATTCCAATCTTCTTATCCTACATGAAAGGATATGAATAAAAATCATGTTCTTTATTGACGAGTTTTTTTTCCTCCAAATTTTAGCAATTCTGTCAATTATCTTGAAAGCAATTAGAGATAGACAGAGATTGTAACGATTTCAATAATGATCAAGCAATATATGCTAGCAAGTCACATGGCGGATACTGTAAATGAAAGAAGGTGTTGTGAGGGATTGCTCAATATTTCTTTTCTGAAACTTCTAGAAACAAGAATGTGTCCATAGTACACGAATGCCCCACGAGCACTATCATTTTCTATGTTCAGTGGACCGTGAAATTGGGGTCAAAACTTTAATTTGGAATTAAAATTAGAAAGATCATATCATAGGGAACATGTGTACTAAGTTTCAAGTTGATGTAACTTTAACTTCACCAAAAACTACCTTGACCAAAAACTTTAACCTGAACTTCACACTATCATTTTCTATGTTCAGTGGACCATGAAATTGGGGTCAAAACTATAATTTGGCATTAAAATTAGAAAGATCATATCATGGGGAACATGTTTACTAAGTTTCAAGTTGATTGGACTTCAACTTCTTCAAAAACTACCTTGACCAAAAACTATAACCTGAAGCGAATGGACGCACAGACGGACGAACGGACGAACGAACGAACGAACGAACGGAGGCACAGACCAGAAAACATAATGCCCCTCTACTATCGTAGGTGGGGCATAAAAATTAATTCCAATTTGACATGATTACCCCGTAGTTTTTTGTAAATTCATACAACAATCTATCAACCGATTTGGATAATAAGACCTAGTATTATTAGCAAATGAAATTTATTGTCTCATGTCTTGATAATGAAATCTTGAAATAATATGGAACACCTTTTATTTACAAAAAGTGCGCGGAATGTAAAAATCGACAGTATTTCAAATTCAATTGTCAGACAATTCTTTATTCTAGTTATTTCTTTAGATGAGGAATTTTTTTAATTAAGAGACACATCTCAAAGGAAATTAATAAACATTTGAAATCTATACGAATCAATTTCTTGGCTGCTACAAATGCAATAACTACTAATACTTCTGTCAAGACTTTTAGGTCAATGTCTTTTAAAATGTCAATTTAACAATCGGGAGTTACGAACCATGTTTTTTTGTCCTTGCTTACGAAATCGTAAAATAATACGAAAAACCTTTAAGTGCACGGAATGTAAATATCGACAGTATAGTGGAGATCACTTCTAACCTCTCATTATAACTGTCTGAATAATCTGTCATAGAACAGTTCTACTCTACCCTACAACTGTTCCAAGTAGAACGGTCAGAACCAGTTCTAGGTAGAGCTAACCAAATCAGTTCTAGGTAGAACTTTCAGCAGAACTGACCAAATCAGGTCTAACCGTAGAACTGTCAGCAGATCTGCCTAAAACTGTTCTAGTCGTAGAACTGACCAAACCTGTCAAGACTGTAGAACAGTTATAAATGACGTCACTGGACATTTTCCGTAACGAAAAATGTTAAACCAGTGCTATGATGAGAATTTTTAAATATATATTATGTACTTTTGAAATATTTATATTTACGACAAAGAGTTCTTAAAACTGTTCTATGGATAGAACTGACTAAATCAATTCTAGCCATACTGACCAATTCAGCCCTAATCGTAGAACTGTTCTAGTCGTAGAATGGTTATAGCCGTAAAACTGTTCTAGTCGTAGAACTGAGATTTGGTCAGTTCTATGTAGAAATGTATAAAACTGTTCTAGGGTAGAACTGTCATGATCCGCTCTAGGAAGATTTGACTAAATAAGTTCCAGGTTAGAACTGATCTAGCTAGAACTGTATTAGATGTGACAAGATGACAGTTCTACATGCTGTCTGTGAACAGTTCTCCAAACAGATTCTGACAGACTTGATTAAAGGGTTAGAAGTGATCTCCACTGTCTATCAAACTTAATTGTCAGACGATTCTTTGTTCTAGTTATTTCTTTTTTTGATGATTTTTTGTAATTAAGAGACACATCTTAAAGCAAATTGATAAACAGATAATACTGCTGCATTTGAAATTTATATAGATCAATTCCTTGATTGCTACAAATGCAATAACTATTAATTCTTCTGTAAAGACTTCTAAGTCAATGTCTTTTAAAACTTCAATTTAAGAATCGGGGGTTATGAACGAACATGCTTTTTGTTAAAGTACACTGAAAGTAAAGAAATCACAGACCGATTGAATTGGGTATAGTCAAATGAACAAAAGTCCAAAACAACAGACATTGACCTATCATATCTAACATAATAACCCGTCTGTGCTTTGAAAAAATTTAAAAAGAATTACATGTACATAACGACACCTATTTTTTTTATAGTTTAATCCTGAGATTTCAAGTTTTCAATGCATTTGTGGCATGCTGACTAAAACTTTTATAAAATATTGTTGTACCCTCAAAAAATGTATTCTGGCAACATGCCCATAAAAGGGGAAAGGGGAAAAGGGGGCTAAAAAAATACAACCGTCTATCTTAAAAAAAAACCACCACTACAATACTCAAAGTAAAATCGTATATATGTTGCACGAAAAACACGCGTTCTTTGTATCATTGATAATTATTCTTTTACGGAATCAGATAGCGTCTTGGTAAGTTAATCTTATTAATACATTTAGGCACATTTAGATAGTTTTAGTCAAGAAAATATATAACAAATTCAAAATATTGTTAAACATAAACAGCTTACATTATACTGGTGTACTTGTAGAGAGAATGCAACCATCAATGTTTTGGCTGGACAAAGTGCTTCCACAGTCCAGACTCCCCATACCTGCTGACCAGAACTTGCTGTATCACCACAACGAACACCTCCTCTACTACCACAGATTATTTCGATAGCATTCAATTCTGAACTATCTGCATGTGGCGGTTCAATCTGTAAGTAATAAAGAAATAAGGAGCAATTATTTTTTTACCTTCTATACACTCTCTCATCCCATATGGAATTTATTGACCCGTAAATATATATATATATATATATATATATATATATATATATATATATATATATATATATATATATATATAACTCGTCTAAACATCAACCCAACAATGTTAGATCTATATATATATATATATCGTATTATTTCACTAGCACACTGTGTAACTAATAATAATATGTATGCTTACATGTATAGGATATGCTGATTTAACGTACGGATATACATGTATCCATATTTTCTAATTCTCATCAATCTTGCAGCATATCAAGGCAGATGGAAGAAATATCATGAATATATAATAGTTGATTTGAGGCGATTTGAGGAGATTTAGATCTAGATTGGTGATGAAAAAGGTCAACTATGTACACGGGCAACCGTATCCAATTCATATATCACGAAACCAGCTAGGAATCATATATCATCTCAATAAACATATCCTTGTGATAACACAAAGAAGTGAGCCAGTCTTCTGTTAAACCTCTATGTCGCCTCACCCTTTATTGATCATTTCATTATATATTTTTCATGGTGTATTTGTTTTTTAAAATTACTAAGCTTCAATTTTTGAAAAAAAATAAATGGATTTAAATAAACTTTAAGTGATATGAATGCTTGGTTTCCTCTGTTTTATCGAAATTGGTTTTAGAAGCTGCTGTAAAACTACCCAAAGAATAAAACGAAAAAATAGCGCGGACTACATAGATCCAACCCTTCATTCCTCCTGCCAAAATAAAAAGAAAGGTTAATCATTTGTTTTCCGCTTTTAAACTTCTCAACGTTAATATATATTCATATAATTTGTTTATCTATAAATAAAACCGTCCGTTCCACCACACCATGTAGTGTGTTCTTTCTTTTTACGTCGACCAAAACCCGTATTATATAGAAGCCAACGAAAAATATACATACTTTCATTTTGTAACCAATTGCATAATGACCTTTCGTACAAAATTCTTGGTATGTCCAATCCCCAAAAGTTCCACCATTTGTAACAGACAATGTATAAGTATAGTCTGAAAAACATAAGTTATGCGGTTGAATGGTATTATAAAAAGGATTAACGTTACAGCAAACTAAAATGCACAAAAAAAATACCTATAAAATTTTACAGTATATATATAACAATTAAAAGGTATCTGAATGTGCAATATCATAATTGGACAAGAGCAGCAGCAACTCTCCCTAGAAACATATCCCCCCCCCCCAAAAAAAAGAAAAACACACACCAAAAAACAACAACAAAACCAAAACAAATTACACGACACATCAAAAAAGTCAGCTCTTAAACGTTTCAAGTATCAGTTAGGCAGCAATTTACAATTTTTTGCAAAAACAATGACATACAATCGTAGAAATAAATAAAACAACTTTGAAATCGAATATATTTATAATTACTATACTTTATGATATTATATTAGTAATTATACAAGAGTGTTAATAAGGTTTACAAAATAGAAAACAAATGGTCAAACAATAAGAAAAGACCAATTGTGGCCTAGTATTACTTCAATTGGCCCTCTACCCTAAAGATAGACTTAGAAGGCACACTTCTGTGACTTGTCTTTCATATTTACTAATGTGCTTTGTCTATACGCATTTTTGTGTTTCCTTTTATATATGACGTGGCTCTGTACTTAAACATCCCGTCATTGTGTAATTGAGCTATGGCAAATGTTTGAATTATTTTCTTTCATTTTGGATGATTTGTTTATATACATTTTGTGTTTCTTTGTTACATATTTGTTTGTTTTTGTAGTGATGGAGATTTAATCACAATGTTGACCGCTGTACCCGTATTTTTGACATTTATACCTATTTTTTCTGATTTGTTTTGTTCGCACATCAAATTGAATGTCGATCAATATAATGGAATTTTATGCAACTGTCATACAAGTGAGAGGTTTAGATAACAAAGTTAATTCCATCATTTACTGCGTAACAAAATGCCTGTATCAATTAAGTTAGGAATATGACAGTTGTTATCCATTCGTTTGGTATGATTGAGCTTTTGATGTTGCCATTTGATTAAGGACTTTCCGTTTTTAATTTTCCTTGGAGATCAGTATTTTTGTGATTTTGCTTTTTAGTTATTCTCCCTGATGTTAATTCATTATGAGTTTTTTGGGGGTAAGATCGGAAAACAGAATGATTTCAAGATGTACTTTCCGCCAATACTCTATCGTGATGGGGTAATGCGTATTACTTTCTACTTTTTTATATAATTTATATATTTTCCTTCATCATTGGAGCACACTCAGCAAAATGTGTCTTCAAAACGGTAACGAATAAAATCGTATGCACAATAAATGAATCAAAATTGAAAAACAGTATACAGAGTCTCCACCATAAAAGTTGCGAATGCACACATATAATTACACGAATGAACAAACATTACATAATATTAATTTACACGTGTTTCTCAAATGAGTTCAATTCCTCCATGATCATACAAAATCACGATTTGAGTAATTTAAATATAGCACACAAGTTGAGGTCAAGGTGAATTCCGAGTATTGTCTGATCGGGTAAAGTCCGAGAAACTCGGAGAAAAATTTAAAGTAAATTAACAAGATGGAGGAAAATAAATCGTTTTATATATTTCTTTCGCCAAATTCTTTCGCAAATGACGAATTTTTATCGCCACAATTATTATTTTTTCGCAAATTGCGAAAATGGCGACCGCCAGCGGAAACCCTGCACACAACCCTACATTTCTAACTTGTAATTTATAGGGATATAGTATCTATTTTTCATAGGCGACAATATTGACATTGTGTAAATTGACCACTTTTCAAATAAGTACTTTTAAATTGTTATCATGTTTCAAAATTTGGAATCAAATGGTAGCAAGAACATCTTCGAACAGAGCTTGTTTGAGGTAACCATGCCACCCCGTCATTTAACAAAAAACAAAATGAAAATTTAGCCTTCCCAAAGTTTTCTTCAGAACGTATTTCAACGTGTTTCAAAATTCATATGGCAAATAAACACAATGCTGTCATTCATAAATAAATGAAAATATGCAGTTAGATGTAAATTTGTATATTAACCTTACAGCCAACACAGCGCATCAAAGTTGACTTCCTTCACCTGCCTTGAACACGCAAGGTCAACCTAAAGCCGGGGAAACTTAATACTACTCAGTACTTATTTCCCTATAATGCTAGACATGCAGTACTGCAAATTTACATCTAAATGCATCCAAAGTGACCATACATGATAAACTACAAAAATCAAAGACATTATTTGTCCAACGCAAATTTATTGCATGTTAGAGTGGGATGGCGGTGACCGGTAACTCTTACAGCTTTTGAAGGCTTGGGAAGATTTCTTTCAAGATTTAAGGATGGTTTTCAGATAACAGGTGGCAGTAGACTGACAAAGTGATCATTACTATATAACCCCACATTTGCTTCAGATGTAATGAAATGAACAAGGAATGATCAATGATAGACAAAGATACAGACATAACCCTTCATGTTTATTTAAAAACTTAGGATAGATAACAAGTATCAAGTATAGGCCCCGATACAAATCCAGACAAACAATAAAGTTTCATCAGTGATTAGCGATATCTGCTCTACTTCGAAATCATCACGGAAAAGTCAGATAGTAAGCCATCTAGGAAAAAAATAGCATGTAGAGAAATCTGTCCACTTACTCACTGGGGGATTTCATCAGATGACTATTGCGAATACTGTAAAGCAAGTCTATACTGTAGATAAACTAATACCTTTTCAGTCACATACCCAAAATGTCGAGATTTTGTAGTAGTAAATTAAAGATTTTAAGTGGTATTATTTGTAGTTGCTTCACGTGTAGATCTTAAAGGATTTACCATGGTTAAAACATGCATGTATATGAGAATAAGTCATTAAGAACAGTTTATCTGTTTACGAAAGATAATACAGCACATGCTTGACTTACCGCTAAATTTACGACTGGTTTGAAGAAGGTCTGAACCAGAAACGGTGCTCAAGTCCGTATGACAGCATCCAGAGGGTTCCAGTTTACACTCTCCGCTCAATGTTACATAAGTTATCTCACAGCAATAATCACTGTTTTTCGCACAAAATGTTGCACATTGGCTTTTAGACATACTCCCTATAACTTCGAGATCCGTTGAACTTATTTCCTTATTTTTATCTACTCGGAAGGATTCCTTACGCGTTTGATATTTTCCTACAGCAAACTTCGTATTTTGAAAAAGGAAACTCAATTTTAAAGCGATTTCATAAATTTCCATGACTGTCTTAAACCATGGACATTTAATTTGATAATGAATATTGACACCAATAGATTTTAATCAATTCGATAAACTGAAATTAGTATATCTTCAGTGTATTCTATTGCAGTCAAAATGAATCTATTAGATAACAACCTTTAACGAAGTTGAATCGTGTGACAGGAATTTCATTTCCATCAAAGCAGATTTTTTTTTTTATGTATAGATTTAAGTTTCAATTGAACCTTAGAAAACATTGAAAATGTTCATTATTGAATTCAGCTAGGAATTGAAAGTGTTTTTAAAATTAATAACATTTTAATTATTTAGTTCATATATGAGCGGTAGATCAGCAAATACAATCGCACTAAATCAATAAAAATGTTACTAATAATACTAAAGAGGGCAATTTCAGTGGAAGGTATTCCAGGCACTTTTGTATGTGTTGAAGGCCTTACGTTGACCTATTATAATGGTTTACTTTTATAAATTGTTATTTGGATGGAGATCGAGTTGTCTCATTGGCACTCACACCACATCTTCCTATATCTACTAAGAGTATACAGCAGCAGCAAAGACATCCTGGTTCCTGGTACTACGTTCCCGTTCGTTATATATTATTATTTGTGTAACATTCTGATTATTGCGATCGGGAATCATTCAACAGCATGTACAACTTAATGGTAAATACAGCATTATAATTTTATGTTTGATATTCAATTTGTTTTCAAATAAACGTTATATTTACATTTGAAAAACATATTAAACTCATACCCCCTCCCCGACAATGTTAGTTTCTCTAAAAGGGATTAAATTTAAGACACAGAGTTTTTCAATCCGGCAGAGTTATTATTAATCGAGGTTGGTCAATTGAAAACGTATCCACTCATATCAGATAAATTGCTGTTTTCGTATATGGAGATTATACCAAAATGCAATATTTGATCCTTTTGTTAATGTAAGTCTATGTTGAGTATCAAAATTATATATTTTCTTCAAATTCATGTAAATATATAGCTAAAACAATTTCATAAATCGTAAATTAAATATGAGAATTTTAGTAAAATCGGGAATTTGACAGTAAATGTTCCTTTGATGCGGGGTAAGTATAACTGACAGTTTAACGGATTTTATTTTTGAAAGGTTATGGGGTTTATTTTCCAGGCAACTTTGAGTATGACTCTCACTCTTCATATTTCAGAATACATGAATACCAGGACATTGTCACTTTGACACTGTCGACTAAAAGTTATTGACAGATGGTATATCCTATCTTTGTTAATTAAATTAAAAACACAATATCATCCAGTAACAAGTGCTAATTAATCGATTAAATCCAATTCACAACAGGTTAACCTCATCTACCGGATAACATTTTTTGACTGAAAATTACAGTACCACGAACCAAAAATAAAGAACCGCGCTTAGACTTATAGGACTACGTTAAGAAATTTTAGAACAGCGGGTCCGTGATGCCTTAAGGAACAGGTGAGAATAGATAAACGAATCTTTAGACATAACGACTTTAAACAAATCATGTGACATGCAGTTCAATTAGAGCAAAGATTTATTTTATAGATTACCTTTCAATTAAAGGTATACCATTTTCCTCATGACTGAAATCAATTTCAAATTGAAAGTTATTATATTGAAAAGTGTCTAATTTAGTTCATACCTAATTAAAATGAACAAGACGTCTCATTAACAAGGGTCTTTATAGATGTTAATTTCTTTGTCATTTTGGTCTCTTGTGGAGAGTTGTCTCATTGGCAATCATACCACATCTTCTTCCCTTTTTTAGCATTGAAACGGACATCGGTATGGTTACATGTAATACACGCATGGTATTTATTTTAGGATTTGATTAAATATTTGATTCATATTTTAAATCAATGTTTGAAATGTCTGTCATTTAACATTCTTCACATAAGTGATTTTAATGATTGTGAGATCAAAATATTTGAAATCTTAGTTGTCTACTTGTCATTATTGTTATTAAGATCGATGTCTGTCTGTCGGCTAATTGTATTCTTATTTGAGGTTTGACGAACTTACAAAGCCAAAGATACCAAAGAGAAAATAAGATATGATATTTGTTAGTCAAAAACAGATCGACAGAACTATGAGTAAAAACTAAAAACGTCAAATACACAAACAACACCAAACAAACCACAAGTAGAAAATAAAAGACGGAGCAACACCAACTCCTGAAAATATCCGGCCTGATAAGCAGATCCTACTCTGCACATATAATCCGTCGTGTAGCTTGTCGTGTAACTCGTGCTGAGTACACATTGGACGATGATAACTTCGATATCAACAAACAAACGATCTTTTTTTCGAGTTATGCATATTTTTATATAATTATAAACTTTAAAACGATAAAATCGGTTTGTGCCAAATTTGTTTTTCTATAAGGGTGAAACAATATATATTTTGAGACTAGTAGATTAACCAAATTCCTTTTAATGGACTACTACCTTTTTTTGTTAATAGCTGACTATGCTTTATGGACTTTGCTCATTGTTGAAGGCTATAGTTGTTAAGTTCCGTGTCATTTGGTCTCTTGTAAGTAGTGGTCTCATAGGCAATCATACCACATCTGCATACGTATTCAAATTGTTGATCTTTCGTGTGAGGCAAATGTCAAACGTATTAGCATTGACATTGATCATAATCAAAATTTTGATACTCATATTGGTTAAATATAAAGGAAGGCATGATCTAAACTTAATATTTTGAAACGCGTTGGAACTCATTTAAACAAGCTGAGTAAGCTAACTATATTCCATACATTTAATTTGAGAAATTCCGATTTCTGACCTCTGGCATGGCATTTTTATACTGAAAAAAAAAAAAAATCAAAAAATTAGAAAATGCAAGAAAGAGCATTTAAATTTGTTCTTTAAGATCTTTGAAACTCATATCACCAGTTGCTTGAAAAGGTTAAAACGCCTTCGCTGCTTATCACAAGACAAAGATCAATGGCTGCCGCATTTGAAACTTATGAAATTATATTGAGTCAACTGGCACCTGTCCGTTTCCTTGATCTATTTAATTAAAAAAAATGAATTATTTTTTTCAGATTTACATTGTAGTTTATAAACGGTTTATGAAAAGAACACAGTTTGGTATTTTTCTAAATCTAAGAGTAGTCCTTGAATGGATTGGAATGCAGTCATTCTGCATTCAGATAAGCTTTTCAGGTATTTTTTTTAGTTATAACTCTTAATATTTGTATACATTCTAAAGTTTTGCATGTGTTTTTTTTTAATATGTTTTTAATATGTGCTTAATTTCTAGATGCGCTTCAATTTCAGTTATGCTTCAGTTTTGGCATGTTTTTAAAATATGTAGTTAAGAAGCGCTTTGCATGTATTTAGATATGCCTGTGCTGTATCTATGCTTTGAAATAATAATTGCTGCTTAAATATATTTTAGCACTTTCTGTGCTTTACTGTAAATGTTACTTAATTTATTCTTTAAAAAGCTCACAAGAGTTTATAACTACATTGGTTTATGTGAACCGAACCAAATAAAACTTTCGTATTCGCATTCGTGTTTGTATAAGTCCAAACATGTCACACCTTTTATTCTAAATTTGAACCGATCAGTGTTTTCTTTTACTCCTTAAATCGTTTAATCAGGCCGTTAGTTTTCGCATTTTAATTTATTAACATTAATTTTAAAACTAACTATGAGGTATGGGCTTTACACATTGTTAAAAGCTGTACGATTACTTATAGTTGTTAATTTCTGTGTCATTTGGTCTTTTGTTGAGAGTTGTCTTATTTGCAATCATACCACATCTAAAACTGCTTATTTTCATATTGTAAGCCATTGGCTCATATGGGCGTAAAGCAGTGGCGGATTCAGAGGAGGGTGTAGAGGGCGTACGCCCGCTCTTTGCTTGGACTTTTTTTTTTGTAAAATGATTAATCAGATATAGACTTCAGTTCGTGTACTTTGCCATTTCCCGTGTATTTTAGTTTTATGCGACAGTTCTATACTCACAAAGATATTTTTCGCTAGTATTTACTGATTATGTCAAAGGCATGTGATTCGCTATGGTGGAATTGACCAGTGCGTCGAAAAACGTCACTCAGTCATTTTGAAATTCAAATTACAGTAACACAATGCTTAGTCTGAGACTAACAATCATAACACCTTGAAAGCAACACAGGACTGAGTAATAACGTATTGACTTATATTTCACAATTCCTGCAAACAGAAAGTAGTACTCTATTGCACTCTCATGATAAAATAAGTTACACGGCAATATTATTTACCTACGATTTTGTTAAACCCCAAACGTCCCAGCCTATTTTAAAATAACATAGCTGAATAATGATCCCCAGTCAGTATAAGCCCTTACTAGATAGATTTAAAGTCCATTTGATTTGAGGAGGCAGTCTGAGACATTTGAGTAAATAAAATCTGACTCTGATTTTTGCCTTAAACAAAAATTCTGGCCGTATCTTGATTGAAAACAATAATCCTGCTATTATTTGCTATTAGGAACGAACATTTCCAACAGAATTATTTAAAAGCATTAAATAATCATAATGAATAAAAAACGGGTGTATTTTTTTGGGGGGGAGGGGGGGCGGAGGGTTTCATGTCTGTTTCGCCGAACTAATATATTGAATATTTTTTATATATTGAATATAGACTAGACTGCAACCTGCCTGCTGGGTGTGGCCTTTATGTCTTTATTTGTCGACCGTCTTTCATAAATTCCTTGTCATTTCAGACTCATTCGTAGCCTTTGGTTGATTTGGAACCCCTCTCTTCCCTTCATTTTGTTTGGTGAAACATATCAATCAAACATTTGGATACAAATTGCTTGTTTGTTTTTTTTTTTTAACTTGTTTTGGTCGTATTACAAATTTCATCGAATAGCGGGGCGTATACCTTGTTTACAACAAGACATCTGCGAGGTTATGCAAACTTAACATACAACAAACGAGAATTTTCCATGTCTATTTTTTTACTGACAAGTCCCACATCAAATATATCAGTACATAGCTTTGAATCCATACTATAAAATATACATGCCCCACGTCAGGAACCGTTTAAAAAGTGCATTTTACATTTTTTTTTAACGTTTTTTAGCCCAAAAAAGGTCCCAAAAATTTGTCGCCTCGCTACGCTCCGCGATTTTTAATAACTTCGCCCCCCTTTCCAAAATCCTGGATCCGCCCCTGTAAAGTGTGTTTTTTTTTTATTAAGTATCAAAGCTGGGGTTATAAAAAAGGTTTAGTAATGTCTTTCTTTATGTATACCTGTATTCAAATAAAATTCCGTTTTGTCCTCTTCGACAATTTGATGTCTCGTCATTATTACGTTAGTAACCAGCCGTCAGTGTATAACTTATATTTTGTACTTATTGTTTATTTGGTCTCGTCATCAATATCTGTTTATTGACTTCAATACCAAGACACTTTAAATTTCCATTTACTGTAAATGTGAATACTTTAATTTGCAGTTTATTTTCAATTACAAACGTAAAAAAATCGAATTAACATTATCAAATAATTAAATATACTTGTTCACTTTATTATTCCAATATTGAATTTGAAAAACAAATGTGGGATTTATAAACCGTTATGTTTAGACACTAAAATCCGAAGATCCGGTTTTATGTTGGAATAGCATCACGTCTTTTTTCAAATAATTTAAAAAAAAAAGTTTTTAATATTATTATGAGTACTGTCTACTTTTATATATTGGTATGTAATATCGGGTACTATCAAAACCAATTACCAATCGATCATATCAGGATCATTTGAAGATAATTTCTCATGCATGTTATGCACTTATGCAACTTATTATAAAATGCAATATTGAAAAGTTTAAACTCTCAAACAAATCAATGTATAAGGGAAATCCCTTAAGTATAAACCTTTTTAAACATATTGAGTGCAAAATACTTTTGTTTAGTTTGTCATTGTAAAACTTGAACTTTAAATCTTTTGAGCTACTTGTCGCTGTATATTGACACTTGTAACCAATTAAACTCTAGAGTGAAGTTAGTCAACTGTACATTTTTTGTTCTTTATTTTGTAGTATTTAATTTTATGATCTGATAAACGATCGGTTTAATCTCATTAAAGAAATTTCAACTCTTGAAACAAATGTTAAGTTATATTTTAAAATGGTATTTATTAAATCTAAAAAGGAAGTATTTTTTTTTTCTTTGATTATTATACTCTATAATTTGATTGAAATACCACCCGACATTCATGTAAGTTTTCAATGCAGAAGTAAAGCAGTTTGCCAAATTTTTTGCATAGCGTTGTCGTGTACATGTAATGGGTGAGAGATCATAGCTTACCTCTCCATAGTAAAGGATAGCTAAAAGGATTGTCGATGAAACAATAAACCAACGACACAAAGGCTATCTAGAGATCATTTGCAGCCATCAACAATATACAGACTTATACACTATGTGAAGCTCTTGTTAATGAATTAAACAAAAAATATCTAACTAAAGATCGGTCGTAAACACCCATCTTTATATATTTATATGGAAATTGTCAACACGCCTTAATGGTTTCGATAATATTTCGCGAAATAGTCAAGTCAAATATTAAATATTTTCAATGTTTGCAATATGCTTTCAGTAGTAACTGTTGCCAGTGTGAGGGTGTATAATAGTCCAACTTTTAATCAGCGCGTCCGGGAATCTTTTATAAATCAAGCATCTATAATCGAAACTTTTACGATAAGATGTAAGACATGAATCCGAAAACGAGGTTCCTGTCTTTAGGACTGGTATATTCACATGCATATGAACATGCGCAGAGTTAAGACTATGTGTGTTTATATCTTAACCCAGACCCTATTAATAATGACTTTTGGCTAGATCTTTGCGACTGTTGTTTTTGGTATACTTTTTAAATATATTTTTTAGTCTTCTTGACTGTATGTAATTTTACATTTTACCATTGTTCATTTAAAGTTTTGTTTTGGAGAATTTAGGGTGTTAGATTGTTAAATAACCTTATTCATTAATTGTGACGATAAAGCTCTTACAGGAGAAACATAATTTGTCTTTCCATTATCTTTACTACTATATATATATATTTTTTTTTAATTTTCAATTGATTTCTTCATTTCCCATTTAACAATATAAAGAATAAGAATTAATAAACACATTTTCATTCCCGCCTTTTGAAATTGTTTTATGTTTATTTACATTTTGTAGTTAAATTAAAGTACTTAACCGATTGCTTTTGAAAAACATGCAAAGTACGTGTAGTAACTACGTGTCGAATTGTGGTATAATATTTCAGTGCACGATTCTAGTCTCTTCCTGATTTTAAGTATGTAAACTATGGCACGATTTAAGGTAGCACAATACAAAGATTTGTTAACTCCCAATCAGACAACTTTAAACTGATGTAATTTATTTAATCCTTCTTTATATTTTATAAATGAGGTACCAAAAGAAAGAAGAAAGATTAATCTTTGAAATTGTGATAATTTCATTATGACATAATTATTACATAATTAATTATTATGTAATTAGTTGCTATATTGTGATGTCCACACTTGAATGAATTTAGCGTCTTTGTTCTTCACAGCATCACAAAATATTTTATAGATTCTTGTACAACACAGGTTGACCTCCAAAACTGTGTCTCAGATTTCCAAAAACATCAATAGAATAAATTTTATACCCAATTGAATTTAGTGGTCTCTTATGAATTGATGTTGTAAACTTCATTGAAGATTTATGAGAGAATGAAATACAATAGGAAAAATCTGAGACACAGTTTTGGAGGTCAAACTGTGTTGAGCAAGAATCTATGAAAAAATTTGGGATGCTATGAATAACAAAGAAGCTAAATTCATTCAAGTATGGACATCACAATATGGCAACTAATTACATAACAATTAATTATGTAATAATTATGTCATAATGAAATTATCACAATTTGAAAGATTAATCCTTCTGCTTTCTTTTGGTGCCTCATTTATAAAATTTAAAGAAAGATGAGTGGAATTACATCAGTTTAAAGATGTCTCATTGGGGATGAAAAATCTTTGTATTGTGCTACCTTAAATCCTGATAGTAGTAAAATGCTAAGACATCCTTGTAGATTTTCATTGGACACCTTATAAGTATAAAGCAGAATTATTTTTTTACAAAGAGTCCAACTTAGATAATTTAGTAGCTGTTTAGGACGTTAGATGCAGCTTCTCGCTAGACGTTTTACAAAGTGAAAAATTATAAGTAAAATGAATGCCAATGTCAATATCGCGTTTATATGCCTTTATTTACTTTTTACAATTGTATATGGGTCTCACTTTCGCGGAGGTACAATAAGCTGGAGATACTTAGGTTCCGGTAACAAGGTAAAGACTTATATAGTAAGACTTTAAGTAAGGTAAACACATATGTATATATATAAAATACATGTAACTAGGAAATCGACTTTTGAGAATTAATTTCAATAGTTAAATATTGATTTATATAGGATATTTTTATTAAGCATGTTAATATACTGTATAATTATTCCTAGGTAGAATTTAAGTACAAACTTGCCTGGAGCTATAATAATGCTAATTCTGCTACATGGACGGCAGGTTCAAGTCTCACAGTTTATACTGGACCTTATGTACAAACCGGATCAAATGCTGCCGAATACTGGGAAGAAGGAGAAAAAACATTCAACTTTAATTTTCCAACCGATGGTCCTTACAAAATTAGGTAAAAGTAAAAGAAATATTTTATTTTCGGTTATTTCAGCAAATCGTGCTTGGTTATGGTTACATGTATACAATGCGTTATAATGTTTAAATACTGTTTTTAAATTTGTCGCTTTTCAGTTTTCGTTTATTAATCCAGTTTGACCCACAGGAAATTTACTTCGGGGAAAAAGATAAATTGAAATACTTGTTCTTGTTTTATTGACTTTAAAAAAAAAAAAAAAAAAAACAACGGACAAATTGCAATTAAATTTTAATTAGACTTTTCATAGCACAAGGACTACTAGACTTTTCAATTGAAAAAAAAACCCGAATAACATAAATATTGTTATAGTTATGCAAGTGCAGCCTGGATAAGTCTTGCTTATGGAAGTGCTTCTGGGTGGAATTTACAAACATTAGTTGACTTGCACCACCGAAGTGACACATACCAACCTAACTACAGTCCATTGACCACAAGTTGAGCAATTTATAGGTATGAGTACAATTTAAATATAATATAAGTTATGTCATTTGAAGTGTGTATTATTAAGTAAGTATCAAAAACAAGACCCGATATGAAAAATAATGCAAAAAATAAAATAAAAAAATATATGATTTTTTAGTTAAGTATACTAACTAATAAACACCTAAACCAATACATTATCATTGTGTAAAATTTATTGAAAGAGCTTTAACTCATGATAAATATAACCAGAGAGTGACCTTCTGTATAATAGTAAACATAATTCATGGTTTAATTCACACACAAAAAATCCAATATATATCTTAAGGTTTATGTACCCTTCTGTAGCCATTTTTGTACGAATTTTTCAAACTTTAATTGTATCAAAACTACAGATATAATGAATAATAGTGATAGGCCATTTAGTACATATTCCAAGGGGAAACTTGATGCAAAGCATTATTTTTTACTGTTTCATTGCAATAAATAGAAAAAGAGGACTTTGTGGCAAATAAATCAAGATTTTTATAGAAAATCCACAGCCTTTAATACAGAGATTTTTGTAATTAAATTTGAAATATAAGTTACTCACTTGATTTTTCTATGATGTGCTAGTGTTTATTTTTTACAAAAAGTTCTAAGCAACCTGTAAATTCCAAAACACCTCGGGCTGAGTCACTAAAGTCGAGCGCACCCTAAAAGGTGTACTTGATTTTGGCCATATTTATATTTGTTTTAACCAATAACTACATTTATAAAGTTGTTTTAAGGAAATCAATGCTAGCACTGCATGGAATAATCCTTTTTCTACTAATCATCAAATTGCAAAATATGAAAGTACAAGGATAAAGGCTGTGGATTTTCTATAAAAATCTTGATTTATTTGCCACAAAGTCCTCTTTTTCTATTAAATGCAATGAAACAGTAAAAAATAATGCTTTGCATCAAGTTTCCCCTTGGAATATGTACAAAATGACCTATCTCTATTATTCATTATATCTGTAGTTTTGATACAATTGAAGTTTGAAAAGTTCATACAAAAATGGCTACAGAAGGGTACATAAACCTTTAACGTACAGAGTGAACATTAAAAATGTGTGTCAAATGTATTACATTAAAGTACACAAATGTATGTTCAAATGTCTGATCAAATTCGGAAGATAAATTTCCATCTACATTGTAACAGGAATACGAATAGTACAAAATAATTCCTTAATTTAGTAAAGTTGTCTTCCATAGAAAGAATATTATCAATTAAAACATTTTAAAATGGGACGTTATTTTGTTTTCATAATGAACGGCTGGTAATCAATTGGTTCTGCAATGAAAACCGTGAGAGGATTTTCGGGTTGTGCTTGAGTGGAGTAATTGTCACCGCTTCATAAGGTGTGCACATTTCTAAATCGACATTTTTATTTAATTCAACTGATCAAAAAATTGAAAATCGGAGAATGCTATGTTGTGGTGAATACTTTAACGAAGAGATGCATGTATTCTTTAAGCCCAAGTCCACTAGACCACGATAGCACCACACTCACCGCGATCTGAAATAAATTCAAATCGTGGTGAGGTCTCGGTATGAGCGGCATGAAAATGTAAATTTTCGTTGTTTTCACGATGATACAAGAGCATGACGCTTCTACAACGATCCCGCTACGATTATACTACGTTCTCACCGCGCTTAAAATGCGACCTCACTACGTTTATCAAGATCTTTCTACGCTCATCACGTTCTCACTACGACCATACCACGATTTATCCGATTGTAACACGATCGTACCACGCTTCTACTGCGATTATTGCACGTTCTTACCACGATTATACTACGTTCATACCGATCTTACCACATTCTCAGCAATAATATCAAAATCGTGTTCCATATCAATCCAGTTCCATTCCTTGAGGGGTTGATTCAGAGGCAGAGAGAGCTCTGATAGTTACGAATCCTGACTCAGCAAAGATGTCGGAACGACCAATACAACCTGAATTACAACCTATTCCTGGTCCATCAAGCTCAAATGACGATATTTTAGGGAACGATAGTATAAATGACACAGATGTGTGAAAAAAATAAAAATTAGAAGATGTGGTATGATTGCCAATGAGACAACTCTCCACAAGAAACCAGCATGACACAGAAATTAACAACTATTTTTGAACTATACGTCACCGTACGGCCTTCAACAAGGAGCAAAAACCATTCCGCATAGGCCTCGAAATGACAATGTAAAACAATTCAAACGAGAAAACTAACGGCTTTATTTATGTTCAAAAAATTAATGAAAAACATATATGTAACACATTAACAAACGACAATCACTGATTTACAGGCTCCTGGCTTGGGATAGGCACATACATACATAATGTGGCATGGTTGAGCAGTTAGGGAAAATGGACATGAAGTCCTTATTACATACAGACAAAAAAAACCTAGAGAGATTTAATATATTTTATGTTAAAATGACAATACGAATGAAAGTCGTAGTATGAACGTAGTCAGGTCGCAGGAAGAGCGACAAGGTCGTTCTAAAATCGTACTATGGTCTTGAACAGCGTGGTGTAAACGTGGTATAGTCGTAGTAGAAGCGTAGTTGGGTCACGGTGAGAACGTGATGGTCGTAGTGAGGTCGTAACAACGTCGCTGTGAGATCGTAGCGCAGTATCTCCGAATAGAATAACGCTTTCGCTGCGCTCTCGCTACGATGGTACAGCGACCTTTGCGATCTTACCACTAGTTTACTGCGCTCTCACTACGCTTCTACTACGACCTGATTTCACCACGACCGCACCACGATTGTTTTGAACATGTTCAAAGTTGGCCACGCTCATCACGATCATCAAGACCACACCACGACCGTACTACGACCTTACTGCGATCTGCACGATCGCACTACGATCGTCAAAATTTTCATTTTTTTCACAGATCGTAGTGCGATCGTGGCCTAGTGGGACTGCGGTATTACTGTTGTACATGGAGTTAAAATCCTACAAAATCAGTTACCCCAGGAGAAATTGCCAAAACAAATGGATCTATTAACAGACCTACAAGATCAAATTTAGTTTTTGTTCCGGTCAATGGGTATGGATGTCGTTTTGAGCGGCGTGTACGCTACATCCGAAGTTGATAGACGTCTTAAAAAACTACAAATTTTCATATTTTTCAGCGTACACGTGAGGGGACGGTTCTGATTGAGGACATCGTTAATGAGTGAGGGGACGTGAAATCATATCTTTATATCCAAGCTATGACTCGTTGGAAGTTGCCTAATTTTTTTTAGATTGTTCATGAAAAAACACATTTGTGTCCATAAAAAAACACAATGAGATAGGATTTTGAAATAAAATGTGGGAAGATAAGTTTTATAATATGTTTTAAGAAAAAAAGAGGAAAAAATGGTGTGAAAGATGGTTTTCTTGATGCAAATAAGATTAAAATTTTCCCTATCTGCCCAGTATATATATTTTACGAAAGTGTTATCTCCCCTTAAATGGCTTATTTGACAAAAATGATATTTGTTTATTATTTAAGAATTGAATGCTTCTTTTTGTAACTTTATTGGGGTGTAAAAGCGTTGACCGAAGTACATTTTGTATGAAGCGCGGAAGCGCTTCATACTAAAAATGTGCGCACGGTCAACGCTTTTACAACCCTATGAAGTTACAAAAAGAAGCATTCAATACTTATAATTACATTTTTTTAGCTATGATCATGAAAAATCGATTTTTTTTATTGTTTTATTTAATTCACCTATGCACTTTATTGTGGGACCACGTGTTGTCATGAATGAAAAGTTGTATTGAGCAATGCAATTGCTTACGGAATAACACGTGATGTGCAGTTAGCAAATCAGAATAAAGTATCATAATGAAACATACATCTAATATAATTATTTTGATTTATACAATAGACCACCAAGTTGTCTGTATATATCTAAAAGTATAACCAATAAATTGCAAATCTGCCTCCAAATTTACAATTCATTGGTAGGACTGTTTATTTATATACAGAAACCTTGGTGATTTATTGCAAAAATCAAAATAATTAAACAAATATCAATTTTTGTGTTTTGAGAAGCATTTTTTTTTCAAATAAGCTATTCAGGGGGGGGGGGGGTAAATCTTTTCGTGAAAAATATACTAGTCTGATAGGGAAAATTAAATTTTTCTTGTAGCAAGAAAAAATAATCTTTGACACCATTTTTTTCTTTTTCTTCTTTTCTTAAAACATATTATAAAACCTTTCTTCCCACAATTTATTTCAAATTCTACCTTATAGTGTTTTTTTATGCACACAAATGTGTTTTTTTCATGAACAATCTTACCAAATTTAGGCAACTTTCAACGACTCACAGCTTCGATATAAAGACTTGGTGACATATAAAGATATTTAATTTTACGTCCCCTCACGCATTCACGATGTCCTCAATCAGAACCGATCCCCTCACGCATGGAATAATGAAAATGTGTAGTTTTTAGATTTATTTATACGTCTATCAACTTCGGACAGCGTACACGCCGCACCAAAACGACATCCATACCCAATGACCGAAACAAAAACTAAACTTGTAGATCTGTTAATAGAACCATTTCAAAATTTAAACGTATTTTTTCCGGCAATTTCTCGTGGGGCGACTGATTTTGTAGGATTTTAACTCCATATCATGTACACCAGTAAATGATCATGTATCTCTTCGTTTAAGTATTCACCACAGCATAGCATTCTCCGATTTTCAATATTTTGATCAGTTGAATTAGAAAATTGCGATTTAGAAATGTACAAACCTTTTGAAGCGGTGACAATTACTCCACTCAAGCACAACCGGAAAATCCTCTTACGGTTTTCATTGCAGAACCAATTGTTCTGCGTGTGTAGATTACCAGCCGTGCCTATACAAGCTAACGAAGTGAAAAACTTATTTAAATAAGTCATATTTCAAATATATAGATAATCGTTGTTCGATGTACGGCATCTTAAACAAATGCCCTTAAAACCTTAAAAACTAATAAAATATCCGTTTAAATCTAAAAAGTCATGTTCGTATACCAAATTCGTTATATTACTTGAATGACATAAAACAATATATGAGTTATCCATGTTATCTACAAAAATCCGGTAGAGTGATTGTTTTTCTTCACATGTCTCGTATCGTATTTGAACCTTCGTACTTCCAAATTTACATTTCTCTGTTTAAAGTTATTTATATCACAGTTCGAATTGTCAACTTTGAAGTGAGGCTACAACATGTTATAGCAAAGTTTCTTAGAGAACATCTGCTAGGCGGACCAAATATCCGATCACAAAACATGTCAAGTTTGAAGTAATAAATGTTCATTAAGAACTAAAAATGGTCGAAATGTCAACTTTGAGTTGCGAATTGTCAAAATGGAAAAAAGTAAATAAATGCCAATTTGCAACTTTATTATTTATCTCCAATATTAGGGAGAACATTTTCTTCTTTCAGAACTTAAACACGAATTTTTAAACGCACATTTCATTACCTTTTGATAGGGTTCAATATGGTTGTCCTGTAAGCATCAAACTACCAATAATTGACCCAGACGGCGATAATGTTCAATGTCGATGGGCAACAAGAGCGGAGGCGTCAACGATATCTAGACTCCTACCGAATGCACACTTAGATCAGGTTTGTAATGTTAGAAAAAAAAAAGAATAATATGCATCTGCCATCAGTTTTCCTCAGTCGTAAATCGATTAATCAAATGGTTGTTATCCATTGGTGTTTGAGCTTTTGATTTTGCCATTTGACTTTCCGTAATGATTTTTACTCGGCATTTTTGTTTTGTTTGTGATTTTACTTTTTGAAAGATAGATTGTTGATGCCTAATGTCCAGTTCATACGTTCAATGTATGTTCAGACTAATGCTCTTTGAAAGAAATAGTTTGATGCGTTTGTTTTCTAAAGTTATAACATATGAAAGCTTACCGTATGAAACTTTTATAGAGAGGAAGATCTATTTAATGTCTTGAAATTATCTATCAAAAGTGAGTTTAAAAAGTTAAAACCTAATTAACAACCTTCATACATTTTTGTACACTTATTGGTTTTGATAAACGAATTCTCTATTATGCCCTGTTTCGTGTAAATACAATGAAAAGAAAAACGAAACCGATTTGGAAATATAAAAATCCAAAAAAGACCAACGCGAAAAAACTATTGAACACAAAGATTGTAAATGTTTACATTTGATTTTTGTTAGTTATTAATTTAGATGATATAAAAAGGGCAGTATGACTTAAATGGTCACATCCTGCAGTTTCCTATGATTTTTTGCTCTGGTCCATTATCTGTAAAATTTTATTTCAGAAAAGTTGTACACTAACGTTTACTGCAAACTCAGCTAATAGCTATACTAATAACGGTTGGTTTGCTGTCGCATTGACGATTGAAGACTTTCCAAGAAAGACAATTACTATAAATAAACATGTGTATTCTCCATCAACACCAATTACACAAATTCCACTTCAGGTTTGTATGAACTTGTAATACACACATTGTTGTCAACATAATGGCATTTTATGTCATTGTCGTACAGATGAGAGGTTTTAAATAGCTATAAAACCAGTTTTAATCCATCATTTTGTACATGAACGAAAATGCCTGTTCCACGTCAGGAATATGACAGTTGTTTTTCATTCGTTTGATGTATTTGAGCTTTTGATTTTGGCATTTAATTAGGGACTTTCCGTATTGAATTTTCCTCGGAGTTCGGTATCTTTTTATTTGACTTTTAACATGTACCTGTGATGATATAATTTTATGGTATCTTTTCAATTGTAGTTTTTGATACATACCGAAACCATGCCTGGATCGTGTAATGACAAACCTGTTTTTGTGTCACCTACACTAGCCGAAGGTCATGTGACAATATTAAAGGCTACTGCTTCTTTTTCTACTGTATTTTATGTCAAGTCAGATACTGGGTAAGTATCTGGCTTTCTCATGTTCTTGCTTATCATAATGATTATCACTTATTTTGTATTTCATTGCATTAATCTTTTCACATTTAACGCATATATCATTTCATAAACACTATAAAAATGCAAGGAAATTTACAATAGTAATAATTTTCCCGTTACAAAGACGGCCTTATACAATATTGTTGTATGTAATTTTTCTATTGAAATCATGTCTCACATATTTCGTAATTCGGTTTAAGAATATTTGAAGACGAGCATGCTCTATCAAGTTTATTTATTTGAAATTAATTGAAAGCCTTTAAGTTAATATCTCTGTTAAACTTTAAGAAGGATATACATTTTAATTTATTGACATGTAAAAATAAACCAGGGGACTGTTATCCTCTTCACTTGAGTATTTTGTAAAATTTAAGTTTCGTATTTGTGTTTTTTATATAAACATCAACATTAGAATAATAATAATGTACACGATTACAGATTGAAATCAATAGATATCAGCGGTCCTCAGGGACTCTCAAAGTCATCTATTTTGGCAGACGATCAAGGAAGGTCAAATGTCCGACGAGTTGTCATCCGATGGACCCCTACTCAAGCAGATAAAGGAACGCATATCATTTGTGCCTCTGCTGAAGATACTAACAAGTATGATTCATTATGTTGTACTATATTTCGCGTTTTAGTCAATTGTAAGTGTACTTTTAGAAGAAAACAAAAACAATCTGTGTTTTGTTAAATATTAATAAAAACACTGAATCGTCCCCCGTCAATTTTTTATTGGAATGAGTGTCGTAATATCATCCACGACTCACTCCGTACCTACTGTTTGAAATGGATAAAACGGGAAAAAGCTGAAAACAAATCTTTGGACTCCTTTCTTAATTCAGTAATGAACCTATTTCTCGTATCAAACATAAACTAAAAGAACTAGCCATTGAATTTGTTTTTGTCCCGGCCGATAAAGCTGCTAATAATATTATTATTGTTTGACGTAAATTTTACATTGAGGTTCTGAAAAAAGAAATCACCAATTCACCAACATTCCAACTGACTCCATTTTCAGAAAACGACATCTGTAAAAAACATAAACTTTTAGCTACCGCTTTGCAAGCAGAACCAAATACAATGAAAGTCCCAACTATGTATTGGCCTCCGAAGCTACACAAAACACCTTACATATATAGTCATATCGTCTTCAAGCTTCTTACCAGTACACTTGGTACAATAAGAAAACTGATACTAAATTGTTCAAATAAAGCCTTCGAAAATAGTGGAATAAATTACTTTTGGAGTGTCAAGAACTCGTTGGAAGTACTTGATAAATTGCATGCACATATTGGTGATTTTGAATCTGTTCAAAGTTTTGACTTTTCTACCCTATATACCACATTGCCTCACATTATCGTTAAGAAAAAAATCACACACCTAATTAGATGGGCATTTAAAAAGTCAGAATTTGAATATATATGTTCAAACTCTTTTAGGTCATTTTTCAGAAGCAATAAACAAAAAAACTATGTCAATTGGACATGCTTTGATACTATATTTGCCCTTGAATTTTTACTAGATAACTTTTTTGTTCGCTTTGGAGATTCCGTATATCGTCAGGTTATCGGAATTCCAATGGGGACTAACTGTGCACCACTTATTGCGGACCTTTTTTTGTATTGCTATGAGTTACAATTTATGACAAAAATCAGCAAAGACCCATTAAAACAACATCTGATACACAAATTTAATAATACTATTAGATATGTGGATGATATTTTGGCTCTTAATAATGACGACATCAGTATGTATACTAAAGAAATTTGTCCTGTTGAACTTAATTTAAATAAAGCTAATACTAACAATGACTACTGCCCTTTCCTCGATCTTGATATCTATATCATTAAAGGAAAGCTTAATGCTAAAATATATGATAAAAGATCTGATTTTTCATTTTCTATCATTAATTATCCATTTTTAGATGGTGACGTTCCCTTGTCACAATCTTACGGTGTTAATATATCTCAACTTGTGCGATTCGCTCGTGTATGTAAAGTATAAGGACACCATCCGTAAATATAGCTCAACATGCAGACTTCTTATACATTCAAGTATTCTACATCCATTTTTTTATGGAAATATTCTTTATAAAGCACAAATATGTCAGTAGTCACCTCGGAAGCTAACAAAACCTTTAAATAGACTTATTAAGAAGGGATATAGTAACGATACTGTTGTTAGGTCATTAAAGATAGCATATTTTGGTGTAAATATTGATTCACTTTTAGGGTCTTTGCATCGGAACTAAACACATTTATCTAAAAACCAGTTAATGGCATGACACGGGTTATGTTTTTCTCATATACGTCATGATGGTATGATACTAAACCCCTAACGGGAAGGATTGTGCCTGATATTCATATGATGAAGACATAATCTCTCAATCAGTATAATTGAAGTCTGGAGCTGGCATGTCAGTTGACTGCTAGTAGTCTGTTGTTATTTATGTATTATTGTCATTTTGTTTATTTTCTTTGGTTACATTTTCTGAAATCAGACTCGGACTTCTCTTGAACTGAATTTTAATGTGTTATGCGTTTACTTTTCTACATTGGTTAGAGGTATAGGGGGAGGGTTGAGATCTAATAAACATGTTTAACCCCGCCGCATTTTTGCGCCTGTCCCAAGTCAGGAGCCTCTGGCCTTTGTTAGTCTTGTATTATTTTTAATTTTAGTTACTTGTGTACATATTGTAGATTAGTATGGCGTTCATTATCACTGAACTAGTATATATATTTATTTAGGGACCAGCTGAAGGACGCCTCCAGGTGCGGGAATTTCTCGCTGCATTGAAGACCTGTTGGTGACCTTCTGCTGTTGTCTGTTTTATGGTCGGGTTGTTGTCTCTTTGACACATACCCCATTTCCATTCTCAATTTTACTATCTCGTAGTTTATAAAATGAAATACATAAAACAATAACGAAACCAATTCTACTACAACAAATGAGTATTTCGACAATCAGTGTCTCTTCTGTGATACTCGAGGCAAAGATATAGGGAATCAATCACCTAATTCTTTTATTGATACATGATAAATAATTTAAAACGGACAAGGATATGTTGTATCATTTCAAGACACAAAATCCCTGAACACATGTGACAAAAGCGAGGTAAAAGGAACAACACTTTTTTGTTGAGTTTTATAGCTGTTAAATTCATTTCAGGAAATTGAGTGACACACGTTGTATATCAGTTATTGCATGGGGTAAGTTTTAATAAAATTGCGACTTAATATTTCGGAATATTTTCCTAATGTATAATTTTATTATGACGAGATTTTGCATCAATTCAGAAATAATCATCAGTAACTGTAAGTTCGATTATTGTTTATATTCTTATGACAAACGACAAAATTATTTTACTCGCGTAGCGATATTAACCATATATGGATTCTTAAAAAAAAAAATCTGGATACTTTTAAATCTTGGTCTGTTTCTTAAATTTATTCTAACATTCCTTTTGATTTTTTAACCCTGCACACCAAAATTCCCCATGTGAAATTATAACTGTTGAATATATATTGAACGACAAAATTTCGTCCTATGTGACGTTAACATTTTCTGACGCAAATCACGCGAAACAATGAATGAGTTTTTTAATTTGATGGATTCTTTTTGTACTTTTTTGTAAATGTTTGTTTGTTTTGAGATTTTAATACAGTGATGACTGCTTTAACCATATTTTGACTATTTTACCGATTATTCTGTTTTGTGCACGCATCGTTGTAAATATAACGGAATTTGATGCGACTGTCATACAAGTGAGAGGTTTAGCGCTATAGAACCAGGTTCAATCCACCATTTTCTACATTTGAAAATGCCTGTACAAAGTTAGGAATATGACAGTTGTTGTCCATTCGTTTGATGTGTTTTATCATTTGATTTTGCCATCTTATAAGGGACTTTCCGTTTTAAATTTTCCTCGGAGTTCAGTATTTTTAAATATAAAAGGTTCCTCGGAGTTCAGTATTTTTAAATATAAAAGGTTCCTCGGAGTTCAGTATTTTCAAATATAAAAGGTTCTGGACAACATTTAATGGTTTAGCAACTTGCGGAAAAACGATATTAAACGAATATAAGTGGTTGGTTTGCAATATGTTTTTCAAGTATTCGTACAGAAATCAATTTAACACTACAAAAATCCCCTACGATAGCCGATGAACCAATATGTTTAAGGGAAGCAAAACTTTCAACAAGGGCTTCTATTCGCCTACCAAAGATTTTGCATCACTATTAATCATATATAATCAAGGAAAATCTTGTAGACAAGAAAACATTAGGAAACACCATAACATGTATATCCGTTTCAGATCATGTTAAGTCCAAAACATAATATCAAATTGTTGTTTAAAGGACAATATTTAATCTTCTTGGGCTAAGGAGCGGAGGACTTTGAAAATAATTAACTTGATTTTGCAAAACTAAAAGTAAATAACTTTGCACAAGACAGGATAAAGGTGATTACGTATCCGTGAAACAATCTTATTCAGTAATAATAGTTTTTCTGTCTCGAAATCGAAACAGAAAATTAATATTTTTACATAAATTTTAGATGTAGACCCATGTGAAATAAGTCCATGTAGAAATAATGGAACGTGTAACAGGTTGGGATACACATCCGATTACACGTGCCATTGTGTGCCTGGTTTTACCGGAAGACAGTGTCAAACTGGTAAGAACAATAATTTATTTCGTATAATGCCACAATTCAAAAAGATTTCGATGAGGTATGCTTGCTGATTTAAAAATGTTGGTAAAAAAAATCATATGAAAGAGGCATATAACTTACTAATAATCTCATCATAAATCCGTTTAAAGTCTATGTTCAGCAGACACGCGTATCGTCTACAAAAGATTAATCAGTTACGCTGAACCAAAAAAAAAAAACCCAAAGGTTTAAAAACGTTATATAATGTACGAAGTTGGAGAGCATACAAAAGATGTTAAAATTCCAAGATACTGATAATACAAGCACCATACATCATAAGAGAAAATAAAAAAGTTGATCTATAATTTTTCCAGTAAATTTGTTATGTTCATTATTTGAAGTAAATGTTTTAAACCTAATTGTTTTCTTTCTTTCTCTTCAGACATTAACGAATGTGCATCAAACCCCTGTAGAAATGGTGGTTTATGTCTAGATCTCATAAACAATCATCGCTGTCATTGCCAAGAGGGATACACGGGTTTCAACTGTCAGACAAGTAAGATAGTTTACCATTAAATTATTATGCACACTATATATTCTTTGTTTATATTAATCAATTTATAAACAGTGCATAATGATTTTACATAGTACCGCGACAGGCAAACGTGTGTATTGTTGAATACTGCTATATTTACACCAGAATTTTACTACCGAGAAAAAAAAACTCACGTAAGATTCAAAAGAATGTATAATTATCAATAATCGTTTTAAAATTTAGCTGCCACACTGCAAGCAAACAAATGTGCAGTTTCATTTATTTTTGTGTATTTATCTAAAAGTGATCCCGTCTAAATTTCGAATGAAAATAAGTTCGGCATTTAAGATGAGTTTGTGCAAATAGTTTTTGATTCATATAGTGGGTTATTCGATTTCTTCTATGACCGATAACAACACCCATGTTTTAGAATGTGTCTTGGAATAACAAATTAAAAAGCAATTGATATGGCTGCTTTCTACTAAACCATACTATAATAAAAACAACACGTTTTATATGTAATGCTTACATAAATAAAATATTTCAGACATTAACGAATGCTTCAGTAATCCATGTCAACATGGTGCTACGTGTACAGATCTTGTGAATGGTTATACATGTCGTTGTTCAAATGGTTACACTGGTGTACACTGTGAGACAGGTACGTTCTTTTTCATTTCATATTGTATAGAATCGAGAACTGTTTTGTTACTCAATATACTCAAGAATATCTTCATACAGTACATACATCTCTTGTATTTATATACTCACGTTTGCATGTTATTCTCAAACTTATACCCCCAACAAAGATTTCTTTGATAAAGCACGATAACTGTTAGAAATGTAAGGTCCGAAAACTGTTAGAAATGTAAGGTCCGAACTTATGTATTAACTGGTGAAACTTTTTCATTTCAATTTCGAAATAATAATTGCCCTATACAAAAGGTAATGTCCAAAATGATGTTAGACATATTTAAAAAAAATCCTTTCATTGTAAGTAAACTTTTTAAATTTTTATGTATTGTGAAACAATTTATTACTATCAAAGTATAAATTTTATTTGCATATTTTGTGAATCTTATAGATAGTATAACTAAGTCATGATGATTGCTGACAACAGAGCAACGAGAATTTTTCATCGTGTGTCTCTTTTGAAACAATTATACTTTAGATTTTTAATATCCTCTGAATGTATGATCATTTAAAAGCTTTTGATTACATTGTATGAGTTTATGGCACACAATTATCAATAATTTTCGGTTTTGATAATATCTTCAATCTTCGTTTGTTGTACTGTTGAATTTCATGTCTTATCATGTGTTACTTTTGTAATCTTTTAAAAAATTATGTTTGGAATTGTAAATCTGAGAATGGAAATGGGGAATTTGTCAAAGAAACAACAATCCAACCAAAGAGCATATAGCAGCCGAAATCCGCCAATGGGTATTCAACGAGGCGTGAAAATCCCGCACCGGAAGTGGGCATGAGCTGGCCCCTAAATAAACATGTGTACTAGTTCAGTGATATGGACGGCATACTAAACTCTAAAACATATAATGAACTAAAATTTAAAAACAAATACAAGTTTAACAAAGGTCTGATGCTCCTTGTGTTTGTTTTATTATCTTGACAACTATCATATGACTGTTTTAGGAAAATTAAATCAAGAAATTATTATATACTGTTTTTGATTTGTCGATATTTCAATTCGGTAAAATTGCTGGGTTTTATTCTCTAATTATTCTTATTACTTATCATTATTATGTACATTTACATTGTTTACATTGTAAAACTTACCAAATAGATTTATGCCTTTTATTTCTTATTTGCAAAATGCTTTTGTGGTTTTCACATTGAAAATCTACAAGAACATGTTTAACGTATATGCATCTTTATTAAACAAGGCATACATAACAGTTTATCATACCAATTGAACAGCAAGAGAATATCTGCAATGACGTTCTTCCCTTAAAAGGATATATTTGCATATGTATCTAATATAATCATCTTATGTTATTTTTGTATATCTGATATTGAAATCGCTGTTGCAATAAGCCATATGTTTACACAATTAACCTATACAATGTACCAAACGCTTTTGGTCTATACTCTGTGTCCAAATTCAGGTTGGCGTTCCTCTGTTGAATGTGTATCGTATGTTTACGAGGCACCTGCAATGTCTGATAATGATTATTTTTTTTGGGCTGATACAGAATGTGACACAGACTTTGTAATTCATTATTATCTATTTAACGTTAATGACTTAAATTACTTTGTGTAATGCGTTTGTGATGTGAATAATTTCAAGATATTCTAATATTCGAACTCCCTTGTTAAATTTTGTTGTTTTCATTAAAGTAATATACAAGGACATATTATATATAATGTAGATATTGACGAATGCTCTAGTAATCCGTGTTACAATAATGGCACATGTGTGGATGGAATAGATTCATGGAATTGTGCATGCATACCTGGATTTACTGGAACTCAATGTCAAACAGGTTAGAGATATATGGACTTGCTTTAAACATTTAACATTTAACTAATTCACATATTGTGTTTGATGAATCAATAAAAATCTAGACTGGGGAATATCTCATTTTAATAATCTTACTCTCTATATTACTCTATGATTTATAGACTAATGCATTCAAATGATCCCTTGATATTAAGTTTAATAAAGAGATTGATTTTTATCGTTTCTTATTTTATCTTGACTGGCAAACCCAGATAAGCTACTCGATATCATTGCTGTAGTTTTTTAAGGATACTTTCCTTATAAACATATTTGCTAGTTGCGAATACTATACTACGAATACTATATTTTTACAGATATAGACGAATGCAGCAGTAATCCGTGTCGACACAACGGCACATGTATAGACTTAATTGACGAATACATATGCCATTGTACAAATGAATCAAGAGGAGATAACTGCGAAAAGTGTAAGCATTATTTCATATTATCTTAAAAGAGGGGCAAAGAATACCTGAAGAAGAGTCAAACTCATAGATCTGACAACGTCATGGCTAAAGAAGAAAAAGACAAGCAGACAAATAATAGTACAAACCAAAGAAAACTTAAGACTTAACAACACGAAGCCCACCAAAACTGGAGTTACAGGCTTACTGTTTGGAGATTAACATGATTAAAGAAAAGTTTAAACTTATTTTTGTAAAATTGCAAGCATGTATTTAAAATGTGAACATCATTTCGTAAATTGATTACAAACAAATACAAGGAGAAAAGAGGAAACTTTTTTTAAGAATAAGTATAAAAGGTATTTTATGCATCCAAGTACCAAATGGAGTGATATTCATATGAACAGATTTCTTTTTCTACCAGGGCTCAATCATTGTTCCTCAGATCCTTGTCTACATGGTGGTGAGTGCACTACTGAATATGGTGGTTATAGTTGTGACTGCCCTGAACCATGGTATGGAGATATATGTGAAAACAAAGAAATAAATAGAACAGGTGTACGTATTCAACAAATCATATTCCTGACTGAATCTTATAAAAGAATTTATACTGAGTTTAAACACCAGAATTTTGAATAGTCCTAATGAAATTAAAACTGTAATTTAAACTAAAATGTCATTCAAACAGATATGATATAAAAAAAATAATAAAAAGATCTGATAGGATTGCAAATGAAACAACTTTTCACCAGATTTCAAATGGATTTAAGCAATTTGTACGGTCTTTCAACAATGAGAACAATACATATAATATAGCTGTCTTTTGAAGGTCTTAGTATGAAAAATGTGAAATAATTGAAACAAGAAAAAAAACCAGACTCAATTTATACAATACGAAAGACAAAAACCAACGGCACATCAGAACTACAGGTTCATGGCTTTATACAAGCTAAATGTATGAGGCGATGTTCAACATTTTGGTTAATTAATAACATAACATGGATGTGAGAGATAAAGCAGGTCGCTATACCCCGAGAAAAACTTCCATGTGTTCCAAGACGATGCAGAGGTATTATTTAGATATGTGAAATGAAACAATAAACTACTGAGCTAAATTTCGCCAAAGGATGAACATTTTTTTTCAGCTGAGACAAAGTTGCAATATTGAACGAAGAGTAGCTAACTTCTTTTTCAACATTTAATCAATGTGTTATTGAATTCATTAAAAAATTACTAAATTAACTGCTACTGTTGTATATCTAAAACACTGAAGATGGTTTTGACTAATATGTCTATTGCAGGTTTGCACCGATCTAGAATACACAGACTGCACATGTTTCATCACAAAACCTAATCCTCTGCAACGGAAATCTTTTAAAATGGAGAGTGGAATAATAGGATTATTGACTGGACTTTTTGGTACAATCTTACTTTATATAATATGGAATCACCAAGAAAATAAGCTTACCAAAAAGAATAAAATACACATTATAGAACCAAATACGGATACGGCTGATGTCATGACCGTATCTGATTTTGAATCAGAAATATCTAGTAATTACAATGAGGATGAAAACCGGAAAGATTCAGAAAAAGATGAAGACACAAACGGTCCTAAAGGATGTGATTGCTTTGTAGATCACACTGGATACGATCATTTTCAAAGATTTGATGAAAAATTGAGATATAAATACAAATTCCATAAGCACAACTGTCAAAATAAGAAACAACTTTCAAAATCAACTAGCCTTTTTAAGATTACCAAAAGCCTTAAGCATTAGGAAATGTTATACTAACAATAAATATTTGTATTTTAAGGTAGCACAACACAAAAGCGACTTAATTTTATCAAAATTTCGTTTTCAGCTGTTACTTCTTAATATTCCAAAGCCACAAAAGAATTTTTTTTTACATATCTTGCACAGTTGATGAGTTTGGATGATAATTAGTTTTATAAACAAATGCACGTGTCTGACTAATACAAGATAAGAACATGTGGGCAGTATTTTGTGGTTACTCAATAGAATTATTTGATAGCTTTATGACCACTAACCAGCAATACAAATAACAATTTTGAAAAAAAAGGTGGATTAGGGATAAAAGGAAAAATGAAGATAAAGAATTCTTAATATAAATACATTTCATTAATGGAGCTACCAGTTTGGATGATAATTAGTTTTATAAACAAATGCACGTGTCTGACTAATACAAGATAAGAACATGTGGGCAGTATTTTGTGGTTACTCAATAGAATTATTTGATAGCTTTATGACCACTAACCAGCAATACAAATAACAATTTTGAAAAAAAAAGGTGGATTAGGGATAAAAGGAAAAATGAAGATAAAGAATTCTTAATATAAATACATTTCATTAATGGAGCTACCAGGAGAAAAAACCAAAATACCAATTGAGATATTGAGGGAATCAAAATAAAAATGTACAGATATTTAACAAATGTAATTGTATAACAATTAATGTACTAGAGTTTCTTGGGGGATAATGTTTAAATATGATTTTTTTTAAAAGTAAATACAAATTAAATATTTCATTTTTGAACTGCAAAATTGAAAAAAAATCTACTTTGTGTAAAACACCATATAGTCATATATAGTATACAATTATTCCAGATCCCAATAAGGATCCTCTTTATTGACCAACTGATCATTTTGTGTACACATGTATTACTCTGAACTTACTTTTTGTAACAATAGAAAACAAAATATATTATGCTATGTACCAAATGAATAAAATCCATATTATAAAAATTAATTGCAATGTGTTATTTAACTTCTGAAATCATTAGTAGTAAAGGTTTAACATAGTGAGCTAAGTGTTGACCATATCAGTATCAACAGACTCACATCAAGGTCAATAATGATATAACATCTTCCGCCAGATCTGATTTTTTATGCATAGGGTGTGCATTTTCTGTATATATTTGGAAATGCGGAAATTCGCTGCTTTCTTACTGGTCAAAAACTAATTGATTTATGATTAAAGGCCAATCCGGAAGTATCCCAAGGGTACATTTGTGAATTATATTGAAGTAAATGGGGTACACGTAGGAAAGTCCTTATTTATTGAATCGTAACACATTCATTTTCGTCATAAAAATGTAGTTTTAAATGAATTTAGCTCCTATATGGGTGCCCTTATATGCCTGATTTTCACACATGTTGTATCTTGACAAGTTATCTTCAAAAAGGTGTCTCAGATTTCCAAAAAAAACATCCATCGAACAAATTTTAAAACCCGATTAAATTTAAAGCTTGATGAAATAAATGACATCAGTTTATTTTAAGGAACAGACGAGTGAGCTAGCCATGTGCAATAAACTTCGTTATAATTTTATTGGCAAATGCTGTTAAACTGCATACCACATATTTGTGACCTTAACGTTATAACAATCAGCAATCAAAGCCGGCCTCCAAAGTTATTGTGAAACTAGAGGTGGCGTGAATCAGATGTAGATACTAAAAAAATCCAAAGATCTTTTAGAGTACATACAATCTAAGACTCTCTTATCTTGCAATAGTATTAGACATTTGACTTTTCTACACTTTACACAAGTATTCCACATTCCAAAATAAAAAACAAATTGAAAGAGTTGGTAATACTTTGTTTCATTAAAAAGAATGGCGAACGTAGAAACAAGTATCTTGTCTTGGGAAGGGATAAATCCTACTTTGTAAAGAATCACTATGATTCAAACCAAAAATTATCTGAAAATGACATTATCAAGATGCTTGATTTCTTGATTGACAACATATTTGTTACGTTTTAAAGGACGTGTTTTTCAACAGACTGTCAGAATTCCAATGGGAACCAATTGTGCCCTCTTCTTGCCGATTTGTTTCTTTATTATTATGAGGCTGGCTTCATACAGGAACTAGCAATAGCAATATCCTTTAACCTTACGTTCCGCTATATAGATGATGTTCTATCACTCACTAAAAAAACAATTTGGTGACTATTTTGAGCGAATCTATTCCATCAAACTAGAGATAAAGATTATTACAGATACAGCTAAGTCTGACTCATATTTTGACTTGACTAGAAGTTGAGGGTCGGTTGAAAACAAACTTTTACGACAAAAGAGATGATTTCAGCTTCCCAATTATGAACTTTCCATTTCTATGTAGCAAAATTCCAGCAGCGCCTGCATACAGAGTATATATCTCCCAATTGATACGATATGCCCAGACTTGTATTTCCTATCATGATGTCCTTGATAGAGGATTGCTAATCACAAGGAAGCTATTAAACGAGTTGGTGAAGTTGAAATCATCTCTTCGTATTTTACGGACACCATCACGAGTTGGTTGACCGTTATGGAAGTTTCACAGATGATATCGGATATGTACCTTATGTCGTAACTGCAATATCCTTCCCTTTTCACGAATGTGACCTACAGAATTAGACTATTTACCGAATTTGTAATAACATAAGTAGCACGACGGGTGACACATGTGGAGCAGGATCTGCTTACCTTTCTGGAGCAACTGAGATCCCCCAGTTTTTGGTGGGGTTCGTGTTGCTCATTCTTTTGTTTTCTATGTTGTATCTTCTGTACTATTGTGTGTCTGTTTGTCTTTTTATTTTAAACCATGGCGTTGTCAGTTTATTTTCTGTCTATGAGTTTGACTCTCCCTCTGTTATCTTTCGTCCTTCTTTTAATGGTACCTAAGCCTCGCGACACAAACACAAACAGAAAGTTCCAAGTAATCATAAAGATCATGAATGTTTTTATTAACCGCAGAACTGATAAAATTGATAACTGAAATTAAAATTGGAATTAATTGTGTCTCTGTAATTGTTATTGTTTTCTGATGAGTTACACCTCATATTGGAGCAAAACAAGAATCATTTAATTTTAAGAAGCATTCCTAATTTCAAAATTTTCCCATTTGCAGATACTGTCCTTTAACTGAATAATCCAATTATTTTAATGACTTTGTTGACTTCCTCTGTCACATAAAAAATCGAAATAAAGGACACCACAGAAACAGTTAAGTGTGCTTCATAACAGGAGACCTAAACATCGTCGAAGACCGTGAGGACATAACTTTTCTAAAGAAAGGACCGAAACGTCCTCCATCTATAATTGATTGGAAACAATTCGTCAGGTCATTAAAGAAACTCTGTCTGCCTACTGTAAAAATTGGTGCAAACGTGAAAAATTTAATGAAAAATCTTTAGACAGTTATTCGAATAAAATTATGAATACTGTTAATATTCGAATATCTCATTTGGAAAACAATTCTGAAATAGATAATAGGATCCATGATATTCCCAATTCTAGAATAAAAAAATAAACTCAAGGTACTCGCAGAGCGTTTGTGTTCGTACCGGTAGACAAGACAGCCAATAATGTAGTGGCGGTGTGGCGTATATACTACACGGTATTTCATCAAAACGAAATTATAAATTCCTCTACATTTAGGTCCGTACGCACCACAGAGAGTCAAATCGTTAACAAGCATACCACTGCCATTACCCAGCTTAAAGCATCTTCCGAATATTTGAAAGTCCCTACCATGTACTGATTACCGAAATTACACAAAAAAACAACATTTAAATTCCGTTTTATCTCCGCATCGAGTAAGTGTTCTACTACTAATCTATCAGTGCTTGTAACTACCTCCCTTACTACTAACAAAGAACTGGTTATTAACTTTTGTAATAAAGCTTATGAAAATAATGGTATTAAATATTTTTGGAGTGTTAAAAATGCTTTTGCTAAGAATCTAAGTTTATGACTTAACTTAGTAAAGACCCATCCTTGTTATATTTGGTTGATACATTCAAAATACCTACCGTTATCTGGATGATATTTTTTTGTTAAATAATCCAGAGTTCTCTAAATATACTTCCGAAATTTACCTAAAAGAACTTACTTTAACTAAATCTAGCATAAACAGCAGCAGTTGCCCTTTTCTAGATTTAGACATTTCAATTTCTAACGGGATACTACATACTGAAAATTACGATAAAAGAGACGATTTTTCATTTCCTATTGCTAATTTTCCTTTTTTAGAGGGCGATGTGCCTTTGGCTCCATCATACGGTGTTACTATCCCAACTCGTTCGATATGCCCGTGTGTGTTCTGATGTCATAGATTATAACGAACGTAATCAATGCATCACTGGGAAATTATTGTGTCAGGGATTCGATACCATAAATTACTAAAAACTTTTCTAAATTCTTTCATAGATACAAATATTTGAAGTAAATTTGGCTGTACTTGTAGAAAACTTAGTAAAAATGGTATTTCACATCCTAAATGTTACGGTAATATTGTACTTAAAGTGCGGAAATCACAATGTCATCCGTGTAAACTCATTGAACCTTTAAACAAACTTAAAAGTAAGGGTTATCGTACCAATAATGTAATTAGATCTCTGAATATATTGAAATTGAAACAGGAAATGCTCATCGTCAAAAGATGGTTGCAGTGCTTTAAGAAAACCTTCAAGATTCCATTTGCAGAGCTTCGTTCATGGAAAAGATACTTATCTTTCAATTCAATGAGAATCATTAGAAAACTATTCAAGTCAAGCATGAATAAGTAGAAGTATTCATATATAACATATTTTTCGCAAGAGAAAATGTTTGAAAATTAATCAATAATGACAGTAGCTTCTGTCAACCATGTTTTATCCAGTCCAATCGATCCAATATTAGACATCCTTATAAAAGGCCGTCTATATCATGTATAAGTGAGTTGTTTCAAATTTCCCAAATAAACATTTGTTCACATTACATTTAGTTACATCATTTTCGCCGCCAATACTATGTAAATCAAAACATAACGAACACTGCCTTCCAAGCATCATTTATGTAGTTTCATAAAAATAGTTTTGTACTTTTCAATGGTGATGTCATTTAACTTCATCCAGTTTCCGAAGTGACTTGTGGTTTTGATTAGATAAACTACTACGTAATGATCAATAATGTTATGATTTTGCCCACTATTTGTTATACATACACGATGTGTTCTCTCTATGAAGAGTACTCACATAGGCTTTGCCTTTTGCCAAATATAATTTAATACATTGAATAAAAAACAGTTTAAAAAATTGAAAACAACACTTTTAATAATGTTATGCGTCCGAAGCGCTTTTCTGGATTTACCTTCATCAGGAACTCTCAAAGCCAAACCGAAACCGTTGAAGAGCTATGTCAAAAATACCTAAAATAAATACCCTAATTCATCTTAAGTCAACTTTGTCTGAGGGAGTTGAAACCTTAGTTTTTTTTAATAATTTTAAAATTTATAAACGGACAATTTTAGAAAGGTTGTTAAATTATGTCAGTACCGCAGTACTGACTTCTGAGATGATGGTACCCTCAGAGACTAATAGTCCACCAGCAGAGGTATCGACCCAGTGATGTGAAAAATTGAAAACAACACGTTAAATAATTTAATGCGTCCGAAGCGCTTTTAACCAATAGATACAAGATAGGTATAAACCAATATTTAAACAGTGTAAAAAGTTTGATTTCAAAACATACTCAGCGAAGAAAAATACGAAAACTATTACTTATAATAATCATTTTCACAGGGCGTATATATACAAAATGTATGTCTATTTCAATTACAAGTTGTGGCTGCTGGAGTAAATTTTCAAGTGTATCATCAATTTAGAAGTCACTGCTTCGATCGATACGGAAATTATTTATCGTTAAATTTCTTTTTTCGTAAATTAAGATATTATTAAGATAATTGTTTAAAAAAGGTTGACCATAAATGAATATGTCAATTTGTTTAGGTCAAGTTTTGGTCATGCAGCTTTCATGCTTTCCTAGATAAAGAAAGTTCAGGAAGTGGGTCTGAATTACACATCATTCAAATATTTAAAAAAAAATTTATTACGATTAAGACAGTGTGCATCTTATTAAAACGGTCATTGTACCATTTTATTTTATATATAGATACCTGTCATGATCATATGATTTAAATAGCAATAATGTCAAGTTTAAATATCATTTAGACATACTTTAAACACGTGAAATAAAAACCGAGAGTAGTAGGAAAAACCCATTGAAAACACATATATATTGGTTTGTCATTGAGTCATATGAAGGATTTACGAAGCTTTTAACATAAGGCAGTTACGGCGTTCCATAGGTGTTGCAACATATTTTGGTTTCATTTTGGGAGACAGGAATTACATGTAAAAGTAAAACAATAAAAATACCATAAATAAAAAAAGTCCCTTTACAAATGCAAAATCAAAAGCTCAAACATATCAAACGAATGGAAATACTCCACAAGCTAGCACGCACAGCTATGGAACGCCGTAACTGCCTTATGTTAAAAGCTTTCATTATATGATGGTACTTTGACATTATACGATGGTACTTTGACATTATACGATGGTACTTTGACATTATATGATGGTACTTTGACATTATACGATGGTACTTTGACATTATATGATGATACTTTGACATTATACGATGGTACTTTGACATTATATGATTGTACTTTGACATTATACGATGGTACTTTGACATTATATGCTGGTACTTTGACATTATATGATGGTACTTTGACATTATATGATGGTACTTTGTCATTTTGTAAAGACAAAAGGAATCATGGGAAATTAGAAAAAAACATAAATGTGTCCCCAGTACACGGATGCCCCATCCGCACTACCATTTTATATGTTCAATGGACCGTGAAAATGGAGAGAAATCTCTAATTTGGCATTAAAATTGGAAAAATAATATCATAGGAAACATGTATACTAAGTTTCAAGTTGATTGGATTTCAACTTCATCAAAAACTACCTCGACCAAAAACTTTAACTTGAAGCGGGACGAACGGACGGACGAAGGGACGAACGGACGGACGGACGCACAGACCAGAAAACATAATGCCCATAAATGGGGCATAAAAAAACAAAATGGACGAATCACTCATGTTGAGTGTACTAAAGAAGGTTGATTTGAAGCATGCGTTTGTACATTATAAAAGAGAATAAATAACACCAAACATTGTGGGTATGCTTTCGAGACATGAATAAGAAGCTCTAGGAGTTTCAAATACAGCAGACATGATGAAGCGTCGAATTGAGTGTATTAAATATGGGACTATTAAACCACAGAAAATTCAAGGAAGTTCCGGACCTCCTAAATTTGACATAGACAAATCAACACTTGAAAATTTACTTGATAATGGATTTTGATTTGTTGCAAAGCTTTTGCTCGTAACTGAATATATCGAAGAATGGCACAGTTCGATCTGAGTAAACGTACATTTTCAGAACTTAACGATGATGAGTACAGAGATGGCGTCTAATAGACTCTATTCAACGTTTACATTCATCTGAAGCTCAAACAAGGAAATCGGGAATACTTCACAAACGAGTTTATAACGTAATGGGGACTAACCACTTGTGGCATATAGACACTAACCATAAGCTTGTACGCTGGCAATTCATAATAATAGGTGGTGTTGATGGTTTAAGCAGAATGACAAATTTTCTTAAATGCTGTAATAACAACACGTCTCTAACAGTCTAAATCTGTTTTTGTCAGGTGTCGCCAACTTCGGTGTGCCTCTAAGGGTTAGATCGGACAAGGGACTGGAAAACGTGTCAGTTGCAGACTTTATGCTCAGTGAAAGGGGTGATGGAAGTATGTTAACAGGCCGGAGTACCCACAATCAAGGGTCTAAGAGATTATGGAGGGACATATTTGAGGGTATCCTATGTTATTATTTTATTATTCGGAAGATCAAGATATTCTAAAACCATTTAACCTTCAGCATTTAGAAGCTCTACATTTCATATATAATGGGGAGATAAACAGAAGGCTTCAACGGTGGAAAACAGCATGGGCTGGTCATATGACGTGTACAGTTATATCGTCTCCTTTGATTTTGTGGTCATCTGGCCAACTTCAAAACCAAGTAGGCATACAACTTAGTGGAACCGAATTACTAGAATATGGACTTGAAGAACATATTAAATTGAATAACACAGAAGAAGGGGACCGACCAATATTTGCCCCAATTGGCCATTTAATCAATGAAAACTTTGAAATAAATGACTATTTAAAGTTTTTGGAAATTATTACAAGAAATTATTTGTTGATAAATTAACACAAGTTGATCTTTAAAATTTCAGCATCTGATTTGTAATAGCCTGTGTTGGCCAGGATGCACTTGGTCAGAACCTTGCTATGAACATTTCTATATAACATTTTATTTTATTGTTAAAGATATTTTCCACAATATCGCTAACATAGATTGTTTTGACCTCAATTTTGACTGACAAAATCAGAGTATGGATTCACTCTATGTACACACTCGTGCTCATTTATGAGCATAATGCATAGCACATGAAAGCATACAAATACATGTACAACACTCTGTTCACTGCGTCTTCTACGATTACAGCACTCATATTACAAAGTGAACTACACCATTGTACATGAAGTTTCATACATAAATTTTGGTTTATATCAACCAACTCATAAGTTGTTTGTTTGCATTTCCATTAAAGGCAATCATTCCCTGCCACTTTCTATGATGGGAGAAATTTGTCAAAGTTACAATTATTTTACACTATATGTGTAAAAGTCAAATATCTGAAACCCAGGTAAAAAGAAATAAACATGCTTGAGACAAGTTAACACTAAAACGGTAATTTGACCTGACAGTCACGACAAACATTCTGGCAATACACTCATGTGCAATACAGCTAACGTCAAGGTCAAAAGACAAACAAGGTGTGGCCTGGACAAGCGTCACTGAAAAGAACGAGAGAGAATAAAACAACATGTCTCTCTTCATCAAATGAAAGACATAATGGAATCAAGTTAATTGGGTCAAGTTGTTTGAGGTTAGGAAAAGTGGTGATATAAGCTTACCCCACCTTTGCATACTAAAACATTCAAATCATCTCTTTATTCAAGTAACTTTTTAACAACTTCAACGAAAGCTTATTGATACAAACAATCAAATATAGTCAATGTTCAAATAATGTGCTCACCAACAAAAAAGGGCACTTCCATGAGGTGAACTATACACAAACCCTCAATTTGTGTCCATAATGCTATGAGGTAACTACATCATTGACCTGATGACATTCAACTCGGTTCAGCAAACCAATTCTAAATAGTGTTAAATAGATGCATTTGTTGACCCTATATTGCATGTAGTTTCTTCCGATAAAATTTTAAGTCTATTTATGACCATTGAACTCTGGTCTTGAAATTCAATAAGTTCTTCCTCTTTTGTGTTCAAAATGTTGTTGATCTGCATGTAGATAAGCTTTTTCATATTTTAGAAGTTGCTCTAACATGCTAGTATGCCTTAAATGTTTGCATGTGTACTATATTTTTATTAGTGCTTAATTTTAGTTGTGCTTCAGCTTTGGTTGTTAAGATATGTATTTTATTAGTGTTTTGCATGTTTTTCAATGTGCTTATGCTGTTATATATCTTGTCTGCATGTTTGTGTGTTTAAATGTTGTGTTTATGTTATTTTATATTCGGTAAAAAGCTCTTAAGAGCTTATGTTTGTATTCTTAAATGTTAACCGAATCAAAATAAAACTTTTGTATTCGTATTCGTATTTTCGTGGGAAACATGTTCAAGAATATTGGACATTTCCAGGCGAGATAACCCAAGTTAATTGTTAAAGACATTTTTATAAATACTCTGATAGTTTAAAATGGCTCACCGAGATATATTTTTTATTATGACACATGATATCTCGTATGTGTATTTAAATAAAGTCTAGACTTCATAATTTTGGTAAATTGACATAACCTTGGTTTTGAATGTATCTGTGTTATTCTATTGTCGATAGAACTTTCAATAAAAATTACTACTTTTTATTTCTAAATAATGAAAGTGGGCAAAGTAGAAACTATTATATGGTCAACCTTTCTATTATGTTGATCCATTTGTATACTGTACATACAACATCTGTCGAACGGAGGTTTGAAGTTTGCATTTCAAAATGCAGTTGACAAAAGAAAACTTTGATTTAAAATTAAAAAAAAATCTAAATAATTATTATTTCATCATTTTTCGATCTTATCTGCTATGAAAAAATTAATTTCGGCGAAAAAATTGAATTTTCATGATTTTTTAAAGCATCAACCCATAGTCAAAGGTACAATATCCACAATAGAAACATAGGGTGAAAAGAAAGAAAATATGAATGTTATTTTTTTTAAGAATGATATTCGGAAATCCTTCTTAAAGATCACTTGCTATGGGATTTTTTTTATCACATTTAAGGTAAAAAAGATATCTTAAAAATTATAACAGGGTATCAGTGTTTCCCGTTTACATCAATGAGAACTATTTATAAGATATCGATTTATCAATGATCTAGCATTTGTACTGATTAATGTAAAAAAAATATAAAAGTCCTTCATTCTTGTGTATGCTTGTTTACCAATTTTGATGTTGATCTGGTGATATAAAAATGTAAAATCAAAATTGCAGAGGACACCGAGCTACTCGAAATTGACAAAGCAAAGTATAATGTTAAAGTACCATCGTATAATGTCAAAGTACCATCGTATAATGTCAAAGTACCATCATATAATGTCAAAGTACCATCATATAATGTCAAAGTACCATCGTATAATGTCAAAGTGTCATCATATAATGTCAAAGTACCATCGTATAATGTCAAAGTACCATCATATAATGTCGTAGTACCATCGTATAATGTCAAAGTACCATCATATAATGTCAAAGTACCATCATATAATGAAAGTTTTTAACATAAGGCAGTTACGGCGTTCCATACACAGCCATCTCCTTATGTAGAATATGGTGGATCAAATCTTGTCCCACCAGGTAGCTAAACCTCTCATTTGTATAACTGTCGCAAAAAAATTGCTTTATATTGACAAAAAGACAAACAGACATATACATGTGTATGTAAAAATGTCCAAAACTTGAGTATAGTAGTCTAGTTTTATTATCTTGATCACTATAAAAGCAACAACAATTTTGGCATTTTTATAAAAATGTTTAACCCGGATTTGTTTTCTCTCAATCAATGTTTGACCTGTGAACAGTGGTATGTTACTATTGCCCTTATTAACATTTACGTTATAAATTAGCCTATGCGTGATTATTTGTTAGAAAAATTATTTAGATAACCTTTGAAATAGGACAAATGTGTAGATTTTCTGTCACCTTAATTCAATATAAGCAGAAAACATTTAGTTTCCCGAAAACCATACACAGTATACCAATATTTAATAATTTTTCACACATCATTTACAATTGATATTTTGTAGTTACGTCAGATGCGTGTTTCGTCTACAACAGACTTATCAGTAACGCACGAATAAAAAAATAATAAAAAAAGGCCAAATGAAATGCGAAAGGTGAAGAGCATTCAGTGCCTATAATTCCGAAATAAATACAAATACAGCTAATGTAATATATTCCTCAGTAAGAAAAGCCTTAATATTTTTCTTTTCTATTTTTGCGGATCTTTTTGTCGGAGAGAGTCATCGAATCAAACTTGAAACAGCCTTTCCATGCTTTATATTTTTTTTTACATATCTATTGAATCAAACAGGACCAATGTCATCAGCTTGGCAGTGTTCTAATTTACCTTGCAGTTTAAAAGTTTAATACCCTTTCTTGACATTGATACACACATTGTATCAACTTATTTTTAACTCCATCATTGATATTTTAATGATATTTATCAACTAGTACATTATAAAAGAGATATTTCTTAAAACAACCAGTATAACAACATGCAGCTAACGTTTTAATAGATTGAATTTGAGGTTGTGATTTTAAAAAGGTTTTAACATGTTTAATGACATGCATTATCCTTTTGGTTGAGAATGGTTGTGACTCTGTTTTACTTTTGACTATCTTTCACACTTTTTTTGTACTGCTGCAAAAGATTTAGAATGCACTTACGCTTTTTAATTTCCTCTAAATAAAACCGAAGATTTATTGAAAGACTAACATATGTATATTACACATTCACTATCTCAACGGGGAAAAACCTTAGAAAACCGGGTGTTTGAAAATATTTGAAAGATGCATAATCGTATTTATAAATGGGAAAGTACAGTTTAGTGATTAATGACCTTTGTTTTTCAGACTTAATAGACGATAACATGTTAAGTTGGAATTAATTCTTAAATGGTCGCGTGTGAATAACAAACATCTACACTGAAGGGTTTTCCGAGTCAATGTATCAAGTGCATTGTAAGGGATATCGTAATTGTCAGTTATATGGTAAATTACAAAGGAGTAGGTCCGGTAAGGGCTGATTTTGGTCTCAAATTACAGGTTCATCTGTCTATTTCAATTGAGTCAATTAGTTTATGTGATAGATTTTAACTGATTTAGTCATTAAAAACGCTCAGATTCAAGCTTAATTATGAACAATCTATCAAATATGCCAAAAAACGTCACTTTTCAGATGGTTTTTGTCAAAACTGAAAGTGGCCGCATCCGTGTTCATCCTCAACCTTTATATATGTTATGTATTATCATCAAATACAACTTACATTTCAATATTATGAATGAACAAGAATGCGGCCACTTTCATTTAAGACGGAAACCGTCTAAAATTAAACTAAAATGCTCAAATTGTGAAGATTACAGTAATTTAGCATGACTTAATGATGCTAGTACCCAATATAAGTGCATTGTATTGTAAAAAAAAACAGCCCAAATATATGTAGCAGAAGCATTCTACTTTGCAGTAAATAGCTTAAAGATTGCATTTTCACAATTTTGTAAAACTGCTATATTTTGGGGCCAAAAAGGGGTCTTACTGAACCTACTCCTTTAAAATGTTTTAGAACCTTGTGTTTATAAGGAAATGTGGGATGTACGTATAAGATGAAAAACAAATGACCTCGTCTTTAGTAATGCTCGGTGGGTCTCTTCCTATAGATTGGTATACACAGGGGTGCAGGTGGTATCTGTAACTTTTTTTTATGTCAAATATATATATCAATATGGGGCAATTTCACGGATGCAATATAGCAATTTTGTAGGATTGTATGTGTCAATTTGGTAATACATGTTCATTTCCTATTCAGATGTCTGTATAATCTATGTTCAAATCTTTTTATCTCATAAATGAATCACGAATACTCCTCATAAGTTTCGCTTAGATCAAAAGCAGTTAGTTTGCAAAAACAAAGACAATGTTGAAGAGCATTGAGCACCCGAAATGAATATCAATGGGTTGTGATTTTCTGATGGAATATATGAATGGGTAGGGATTTTCCCTGAAACCGATAAATCGATATATGAATAAGTTTTTTTTTCCAAATCCGATTTGGACGTCGGAACATCAATTTGTAGATTTACACCCCCCCCCCCTAAATCTTCCTTACCTTGTTTATTTATGCCAGTTGTTTCAAGATGTCAAGCTTAAATGTGTTACTCAAATGACTATAACATCATAGTACCAAAAATTAAAAAAAGTACCCAGATTGTACCGTTTAGGCAAATATAGAATCGAAAATCTTACAACTTTTCTCAGGGACTTAATCATGTGTACTTTATTAATAATTTGACATTATGCTTGTCTTTCAAAGGGGTAATATATTTAAATATTCACAAAACATTCACAGTATACATGTACATCAACAGATGAAGTAGTCACTGGAAACAGTAAAATCTACAGTAACGTTGTCATGCGACGCCCACAACAAGAATGTGTCCCAGTACACGGTTGCAATATACCAATTTTGTAGGATTGTATGTGGCAATTTGGTAATACATGTTCATTTCCTATTCAGATGTCTGTATAATCTATGTTCAGATCTTTTTATCTCATAAATGAATCACGAATACTACTTGCCTAAAATCTCAATGATAGATGTCATGATAGCTTGGAATAGTTATCACAGATACCAGGCTTATAATTTGATACGGCATGCGTTTGGTCTTCTGAAGACACACCAGTTTCGCTTAGATCAAAAGCAGTTAGTTTGCAAATCAAGGACAATGTTGAAGAGCATTGAGCATCCGAAATGAATATCAATGGGTTGTGATTTTCTGATGGAATATATGAATGGGTAGGAATTTTCCCTGAAACCGATAAATCGATATATGAATAAGGTTTTTTTTCCAAATCCAAGTTGGACGTCGGAACATCAATTTGTAGATTTACACCCCCCCCTTAAATCTCCCTTACCTTGTTTCTTTATGCCAGTTGTTTCAAGATGTCAAGCTTAAATGTGTTATTCAAATGACTATAACATCACAGTACCAAAATTGCGCCAAGTACCCAGATTGTACCGTTTAGGCAAATATAGAATCGAAAATCTTACAACTTTTCTCAGGGACTTAATCATGTGTACTTTATTAATAATTTGACATTATGCTTGTCTTTCAAAGGGGTAATATATTTAAATATTCACAAAACATTCACAGTATACATGTACATCAACAGATGAAGTAGTCACTGGAAACAGTAAAATCTACAGTAACGTTGTCATGCGACGCCCACAACAAGCATGTGTCCCAGTACACGGTTGCAATATAGCAATTTTGTCGGATTGTATGTGTCAATTTGGTAATACATGTTCATTTCCTATTCAGATGTCTGTATAATCTATGTTCAGATCTTTTTATCTCATAAATGAATCACGAATACTACTTGCCTAAAATCTCAATGATAGATGTCATGATAGCTTGGAATAGTTATCACAGATACCAGGCTTATAATTTGATACGCCAGACGAGCGTTTGATCTTCTGAAGACACACCAGTTTCGCTTAGATCAAAAGCAGTTAGTTTGCAAATCAAGGACAATGTTGTAGAGCATTGAGCACCCGAAATGAATATCAATGGGTTGTGATTTTCTGATGGAATATATGAATGGGTAGGAATTTTCCCTGAAACCGATAAATCGATATATTAATAAGTTTTTTTTTTCCAAATCCAAGTTGGACGTCGGAACATCAATTTGTAGATTTACACCCCCCCCTTAAATCTCCCTTACCTTGTTTCTTTATGCCAGTTGTTTCAAGATGTCAAGCTAAACTGTGTTATTCAAATGACTATAACATCACAGTACCAAAATTGCGCCAAGTACCCAGATTGTACCGTTTAGGCAAATATAGAAGCGAAAATCTTACAACTTTTCTCAGGGACTTAATCATGTGTACTTTTTTATAATTTGACATTATGCTTGTCTTTTAAAAGGGTAATATATTTAAATATTCACAAAACATTCACAGTATACATGTACATCAACAGATGAAGTAGTCGCTGGAAACAGTAAAATCTACAGTAACGTTGTCATGCGACGCCCACAACAAGCATGTGTCCCAGTACACGGTTGCCAAATTCGCACTATCATTTTCTATGTTCAGTGAACCGTGAAATTTGGGGAAAATCTCTAATTTGGCATTACAATTAAAAAGATTATATCATAGGAAACATGTGTACTAAGTTTCAAGTTGATTGAAGTTCATCAAAAACTCCCTCGACTAAAAACTTTAACCCGAAGCGGTACAGACGGACGAACGGACGGACGGACGCACAGACCAAAATGCTTAATGCCCATAAATTGGGCATTAAAATGAGCAAATACAATATGTTACGAAAATCCGTTTCTTAAAAATATATAATAAACAAATACTTATGTCAAATTGTTCAAAATATTTAAGGAAATATAACAAACCAACTGTTATTTGATTTTTAGGTTGTGAATTTAATCATGGATGCAATATGGGTACTCCTTATTACAAATCGTTTAGATTACAAACACTTTATCTAAATGTTAGTTTCCGCACAAGTGAACAAGTGTATACAATTTCTAAATAAGGTCATTACCTTTAAATTCGACTTGTGGTATAATATTCAAACATTAGCGAAACGGGAATATTCAGTTTAAAATCCAATGTTAGTCTCTTTGTCATTAAATAAATACGTGTTGAGATGTAAGCCTCAATACTAAAATTTTGATAGATTGTAATTTATTTATTAAACGTGAAAATGAATATGTATAATTCAGTGAAGTGCATTTGTGTATTGTATATATGGAATGTTTGTTTAACATGCTGTTCTACCAAACATTGCACTGTGACATATTCCGAAAAAGTTGTCACATGTGACTGTTCAAACATGGATTTCCACACAGTTCCGAGACATATACCAACCAACACAACGATATTAGATTTATCAAGCAACAATATCGCTTTGCTACATAATGAAACATTCATACAGTTGGCTAAACTTCGAACATTGATCATTCACACATCAAGATTAAGACACATTGATGTGAATGCGTTTAAAGGCCTTGCAAACCTTCAAACTCTTGATCTCAGTGCGAACTTTTTGGATGTTGGATCGTTACCTATGTGTGTGTTCAACAGTACTCCTAATTTACTAAATTTACAGTTATCCGATAATACATTCTCTGAAGAATATCCCGATAACTCCTTAAGTTTTCTCTCTAGCCTACAGAGTCTAAGCATCAATGGTATTCGAAATGGACGTTTTGGTGATGGTTTTAAATATTTGAAAAAACTTAAGATATTGCATTTTAAGCCATGCTTCATCACGCATCTAACAAATGAAACATTCTTAGTGTTCGACAATTTACCTATAGAAGACATTGCTATCTCTTGTGCAATTAGGAAAGTTGAATATGGAACACTTGCTCCTTTTAAATCACTAAATGTATTAAAGTTATCTTATAATTCATTAATACGTTTATCGGATTTGATACCCATTCTTATACCGTTGAAAGACAGGAATATGAGCGAAATTGATTTGTCTTACAATTATAGAGCTCGTACTGGATCTGACATCTTAACACCTGAACATTTCACAATTCTGGGTCAAATTTGTGTAAAAAGCTTAATACTAGCAAAAAATCAAATTAGCGTTATCAGATCAGGTTCGATTTCTTCCATAAAATACAAGAATTGTTTAGAACATTTAGATCTTTCGCGGAATAACATATATGGCGATACAGGTTCAGCGCTTGAATTATTCCAGCTGACAGGTTTAAAAACAATAGATGCATCACAACAGGACCTACTTAGTCCTTGGAATGTCGGATCGCTCAGTCGTAACATATCCCCCAAGACATCCAAGTTTTTGATGTTCCCAGATAACAATGTGTCAGAAGTCTTCAAAAGGGGCAGTACTATTTACACTTTTCCCTTACCGCCTAATTTAGAGGAAATTTTTGCCGAACGTATAGTTATAAAAGCCTTACATCTTGCAAATGTTAACGTAACACATGGACGTAAATTAAGAGTATTAGATTTAAACTGGACTCCATTTAAAAGTTGCACTGGACGTTTACGTGGAATTGACCACCTAGAGATATTAAAAGTATCCGGATTCAATTGTTCGTTAATTGATTTATCAGTTTTTCAGTCATTTAAAAAACTTAAAGTTCTAGAAAGTCGAAGCGCAAATTTAAGTCGTGGTTTACAAGAAGACAAGGATGGAAAAATTCTGAAAGGACTGATTGAACTTCAACAAATTGACTTTTCAGCAAACCAATTTAAATATTTAAACCCTTTATTGTTCAAATCTCAGTACAAATCGTTATTGAAGTTAATTTTGTCAAGTAATATTCTAACAGAGATTAATATGAAGTTTTCAAAATTTTCAAAATTGAATTACATTGATTTATCAGATAATAGAATTAGATATTTAGAGAGAGGAACAACAAAAGAATTAGATGTGTTGAACATCAAATCAATGAATAAACTTGAACTACTGTTACAAGGCAATATTTTTGAATGCAACTGTGATTCTTTGCATTTTATAGCATGGCTTCATTTTACGAATGTGACGCTAGACAATGGGGGAAACTACTCGTGCAGGTACTTTGACGGCAGCTATAAAACAACAGCATTTGCATTCCAAAATTTGCATGACATAAAAACAATGTGTGTTTCCAAAGTATGGCTGATTTTCTCTGTGTTATTATCAGTTTTATTGATAATTATAATTACAGCCAGTGGTATAGCATACAAATACAGGATAACTCTTCAATATTGGTACCTAACTATTCGCCGGAAATACCGCCATTATTCCAAATTGGAGGGTGATTCAAAGGAATATAGATATAGCGCGTTTGTGGCGTATCACAATGCAGACTACAAATGGGTGTGTGGTCCACTGAGTACATTTCTCGAAAAAGAAAAGGAACAATCTTTGTGTCTGCATCATCGTGATTTTTTAGCTGGTAACCTAATAGCGGATAATATTGTTGAAGCTGTCTCTCAAAGTCGAAAAGTTATTTTAGTGATAAGTGAAACATTTCTGGAAAGTTCTTGGTGTGAATTCGAACTTGATATGGCTCGAATGCAAATGTTTCAAGAAAGTCGTAATATGTTGATTGTTATTTTAGTCCAAAATATTCCAGCTCAAAGTATGCCTAAATCTCTTTTACGGATTTGGAACAAAGTTACGTGCCTAGAGGCATATGATAGTGATATTCTTATTGAAAATGACAATTTTGAACATATATTTTGGAATCGTTTATATGAAGCTGTACTTTTATGATTTTCTTTTCTTAACTAATATTTTTTTTAAATTAAATGGTTTCTTTTGGAATATTTTGCTTCATAACTAAAATAAGTAATTCAACGTAAATAGAAACAACATAGTTGTTTCAAATTACAATTTGCTTTTCCACATTTGAAATCAACTACCTGACTTGATAGCAGCGCAGACAGAGATGTATGTGCAATCTTTTTTAACAAAATTTATGAAAAGGAGCGTTCGTTTGAAATAAGTAATGTTATATGAATGCCAAATACGACCTCAATAAAGTAAATTGTACAAGACCAGTACAGAAGTTTAAATTATGGATCTCCTTAACTTACACACCATGTAAGAAGAGATAATTGCATTCATGTCTTAAATTGTATAATGTTTCTATTCAAATACTCCATTCTATTTTCAAACGTTATTATAAATATAACATTGCAACTTGTCGCTAAGCAAATACAAATCACACTCAATCATTATGTCTACTCTACGTTATACCTATGAAAAGTACGTCACACTTTTCTCCCTTTAAAAAAGAAGATAAATTCATAGGTAAAACAATTTCAATAGAAAAAAAAACATGTAAAACTTAAAAATAGTTATAAGATTATATGTTAGTATTTGAACATACACGTGTAAAATCTAGACATTGATAAATGTGTCGGACAAATAAGGGCCAGATATATATTCATATTTATTTCTGATATTCACGTAATAATTGCTGCTGTACTATAACATTAATCCTTCATCTTTATCGAGAAAACTATCCTCGCCGTAAAAAAACTTAAATTACAAGCTCCTTTATGACGAAACTTGCACATTATTGCAATTTTCATGGTAACTTGCATTGCTTATTTTTATATATATTTAAGGATGTACTTAGGTGAGGTTTTGGAATTTCTGTCAAAAGTTCGGAATCCTTTGTTTTTTTATGAAAAAATGTTGCCCTATAACACCCATTTATCTTTTTATATCACACTTAATAGCTCATTAAGGGTCTTTTGCCGAAATTTTAGCAAACGTTTGATCTTTTCAGCTTTTCCCCGCCTGTTTAAAAAAACGTATATCTCGAAAAGGAGCTATCAATATTTCTAGCTTATTTTGTTCCTTAACTAATGCTCTTCTGACTAAAAGAATCAATTTTAAATTTTGGATTTTTTGAATTTCATAAACCCTCTTAAAACATGTTAATATTTATATTTGTTGTCTGTTTGATTAATCATGTTAATGTTAACTTTATCCCTTTCTTTGCTTGTTTATAACATTGTTACAATGACAAAATGCCCTTCAAAAGTATAACATCTCAGGACATTTTGATTCGAACAAAATAATAAATTTTACCTCCTCAAATGTTTAAAAACACACTACTGTACAAAAATAATATTTAAAAGAACATTCTTAATCCTTTATAAATATTGTGGAGGGGGCTCACCAAGGATACTAGTATAATTCCGATAACAGACGTGCATTTTGTAACACAATAAAATCTTAAATGAAAAGTGGGAATGTGTCAAAGAGACAAAAACCCGATCAAAGAGCCCAAAGCCACCAATTGTTCTTCAACATCAAATCGCACATCCACGACTCATCAGTAGCACGGGTAGTAAGGTCGTCATATCGAGGAGCGTTTAGTACAGTGATTTTGCCATAATTTGAAAAAAAGTTGGTCATGGATAATTTATGTAACTTCCCAAAACAATTGCCTCAGTTCTTCTCAAATGAGCAAATAAAAAGCAAATTAAATGTTTGAATCTATATTGTAAGTCAAACTATCTGAATTGAAATTGTTGTAATTAATAAATTAACCCAGGATAACCAAGATATTCAAATTGGTATGGTTGGTTAAGTGGTTGACATGGTTAAGTTAAGAGTCTAGAATTTCGTCATGGTTTTGGTTACATTTGTCATGGTTTAGACTAAAATTAATACATCTTTGTGGCACCTTAATATTGAGTTTGTTTGAATACGATTGTGAAAAATTAAAGTAACTCAATTTACTTATTGACCAATTTCGGTGGGCGTAAGCGGCAAAAAGGTCGGGCAAATCGTACACTTATATATATTTTTTACTCCGCGTAATGCATTGCAGAGTCAATGGAAATATTTGGCGTTTGTGTTTTCGTCCGTCCGTCTGTGCGTTCATCCGTCCGGTGTCACGTTTACAATTTTTGCAAGATTTTTTATGAAACATATGTCATATAGTTTTTTTTATAATAGTTTTGTTCAAAATTTCATTGTTAGCACTCTTAAATGTACAATTCTTCCCAGAATTGTATGGAACTTGCATCATAGGTTTATATAAGCAATGTCTTGGACGAATTCAAAAATTAGTGCCGATCAATTAATTTTCATAGAGGTGTGTCTCTTAGAAATATAATTATATTGAGAACTGCATTTTAGGCGCTCTCATATGTACAATTCATACCCAAATTTTATGAAAGTTGAATCATAGGTTGATATCAGCGATTTATTGGACTGATTTGAAAATTAGTACCGAAAGATTATTATTTTACTATCTAAAGCTGCGGTCACACCTACCGGATAGCTCTAACGGATGCCAACCTGATGAAAAAAGGTTTTTCGTTGTCAAAATTTGTATCCGTTCGGTGTCCGTTGGTATACTGACCAAATAAAAGGGACGGGTAACGAATGCCTAAAACGGACATTTACAGGATATGCAACGTACGAGAAACGGAAACTTACCGGCCAGAACAGACGTCAAATGTACACCCCAACGGATAAAATGGACACCTTACGAAAGCGTTCCGGATAAAAAGGATGAACAAGATACTAGTAAGCAGAAAATTAAAGTGAGCGATAATTATAATACATATTTTTCAAATGGTGAACTTAGATACAGGTATCTTGTCTTGATTTCTTGATTGACAACATATTTGTTACGTTTGGAGGACGTGTTTTTCAACAGACTGTCGGAATTCCAATGGGAACCAATTGTGCCCCTCTTCTTTCCAACTTTTTTCTTTATTATTATGAGGCTGACTTCACGCAATACCCTTTAATCTTACTTTCCACTTTATAGAAGACGTTCTCTCACTAAATAATACAAAATTTGGTGTTTATGTTGAACGAATCTATCCTTTCGAATTAGAGATAAAGGATACTACATATACAGCTAATTCTGCCTCATATATTGACTGACATCTAGAAATTGACAATGAGAGTCGGTTGAAAACAAAACTTTACGACAAAAGAGAAGATTTCAGCTTCCCAATTGTGAACTTTCTATTTCTATGTAGCAACATTCCAGCAACGCTAGCTGGATACGGAGTATATATCTCCCAATTGATACGATATGCCCGGGCTTGTATTTCCTATCATGATTTCCTTGATAGAGGATTGCTACTCACAAGAAAGCTTTTAGACCAAGAGTTCCACATTGTGAAGTTGAAATCATCTCTTCGTAAATTTTACGGACGCCTTCCCGAATTGTCTGACCTTTATTAGACTATTTACCGAATTTGTAATAATATAAGCAACACGACGGGTGCCACATGTGGAGCAGAATCTGCTTACCTTTCCGGAGCACCTGAGATCACCACCAGTTTGTGGTGGGGTTCATGTTGCTTTGTAATCAGTTTCTATGTTGTGTCTTCTAAACTATTATTTGTCTGTTTGTCTTTTTATTTTTAGCCATGGTGTTGTCGGTTTATTTTCTATCTATGAGTTTGACCCTCCCTCTGGTATCTTTCGTCCCTCTTTTAAAGGTACCTAAGTCTCGCGACACAAACACAATTCTGCTTAAACAAAAAGTTCCAAGTAATAATAAAGATCTTGAATGATTTTTTAACTTCAGAACTGATAAAATTGATAACTGAAATTAAGATTGGAATTAATTGTGCCTGCAATTGTTCATTTTTTTCTGATGAGTTACACCTCATATTGTAGCAAAACAAGAATCATTTAATTTTAAGAAGCGTTCATAATTTCAAAATTTGCCCCTTTGCAGATACTGTCCTTTAACTGAATATTCCAATTATTAATGACTTTGTTGACTTCGAAAATAAAGGACAACACAGAAACAGTTAAGTGTGCTTTAAATACCTCCTCATTCACACATAGTAAACTGTAAAAACTGAGATTAGTGACAGCCAAGCTATACGGCAAAAGATATCATTTCGAATTCACTATAGTCCTATAATATAAGACTCTGAAGGTTCATATCATTTACATTCAACTTTTTATATCGGATTTTTTTTACTATCAATGTTGAACCTCAGAGTCTTATAAAATTTGTAATTTGCAAAAATTTAAATTAATAATCCATTGCCAAAACAAATAAAATTATTAGGAACAACCTAAATATGAATGAAAGTAACTTCTAACCGCATTAATAGTTTAAAATAATGTTCCTAATCCATCACTTTTATCCTCAGTTGACAAACAATTATTTTCACGCCATTTTATTTCAAATATATGTGCCGATTCTTTATTTTAACGATTTCGTGAACGAAACGAATTTGACGATAATATTTATAATCCATATAGTACAGAACAATGTCCAAAATACAATTATAATGTATCAACAGATAAATAAAAAATATGTTTAAACATAAATTATAGGTATAACTTCTTCAGTAAGCGAGTCAATTCGTACCCAATAATTCTTGTGGGCTACATGGGCTAGTCAATCAATCTTCGGTGAAATCTACATGTAGTTTGTTATTACAATTCCATACTAGAACTGTCAAATTCTGATTTTCAAATGCAGTTTCGCGAGTTCACATAACGGGGGAGGGAGGGACAAACCAATCACCATTCACAACAAGTTCTCTACTTCAAGTTGTTAATTGAGCACCAACAGATATCATTGGCGAGTTGTGAGAGCGGGCAGGGTTATAAATGTCTTTGGATATATGAGTTCACGTAACGGGGGCGTGCGAGCCAAATTCACCAAATAAATGTTCTCTAGTCAATAGAACGGGCGATGCGATAAATTTCTTTCGAAATACGAGTCCAAATGTTCATGAAATATGCTAGCGAGCGTGGCAATACATGATTTTCCAAGTACAGGTTCACAAAACAAAGGTGAGCTATTCTCATTCACCAAATGTTCCTTAGTAAGTTGTTAAGCATCACAAGATATTAATTTCTAAGTTGTGCGGGCCATACATGTCCTTCAAAATATGAGTTCACACAACGAAGTGAACAAGCCAGTTATCTTGTCCAAGCTGCTTAGAATGAACATAAATCAATTGCGAGTTGTGAGAGCGGGCGAGGCGATGATCATTCAAAATACGAGTTCATACAACAGTGAGCGAGCCAATTATCATTCACCAACAGTTCTCTTGTCCAAGTTGTTAAGCATCAGTAGAAATCAATTTCTAGTTGTGAGAGCGGATGAGTATATAATTATCTTTCAAAATACGAGTTCATACAACAGGGGTGAGCGAGCCAATTCTCATTCACCAAACGTTTTCTTGTATGTATCAATAGAAATAAATAATCGCTGGCGAGGCAATATTTGTATTGCAAAATCGAGTTGTTACAAAGAATAATAGCAAGTTTTTAGAGAAGAAAGTTCAAGAGAGAATGCAATTTTAATCTCTCGGTGTTTGTAGAAACTCTTCAACACTAAATTTGCTCCTTTCTCGACAAGTACAGTTTTTTAAACACTCTGCACAACATTTACAGGAAGGACAGCGACGTGCTTCAAATCGCATCCTTCGCCTTTCTTTTGTATTTGATTCATCTTCTATGAAGTTGTCTACGGTCAATGCATTTACAATTAAACATCTGATACAAGTGCTGGTGCTTTTTATGATATCGCTTATATATTTGCCGGTGGTTTTTAGCGACAAAGTAAAGTTATAATAATCGAACAAAACTGAATCCATCCCTAGCGCATCTGCCAGCTTCTTGCCAATATGATTTGGGACATTTGATATTTAAACTTTTCATGCATATGTTGATCTCGCAATTTTACCTTTGTTTTGTTGTGTGATGTCTCATTGAAGGGCTTAAAATATTATTATTGTTTGAATATGACAAGAAGAAAATAAGTTTTTTGGAAATAGTACTTGAAGTCGTTTAAAATAAGAAAAAGAAAGGGAAAAGTGGCCGGCAGATGAACAGAATAAGAAACATGAAAGATATTGTAATGCATAAATTCAAATTTATATTGGTTTGCGTAATTCGTTTAATATTCATATCCTTTGAATCACTTTTTAATCACAAAATACTTATAGAATCACATTTTACCGTTTATTGATTTACATTTGACACTAGACTGCTTGTTACCGGTGAGCTATGCATTAACTGTATAACTATATATAGATATAAATTATATTAATATGTGAATCTTTTTTACAAAGCTTAGGTAAAAGTTTATACAAACAAAGCAAGCAAGCCAACCAAAGCTTTACTCTACAAGCATTATGAAATAAGCCCTAAAGTTGCAAGGAGATGTGGTATGGAAACCAATGAGACAAAATAGTGTTACATTAACAAGAGTTTAAATGAAGCTGATGTAAGCAGTTTATACCACATGGTCTACCGCGAGAGGAAAAAAAACGGCGTTATATATATGGCCATCAGGAAAAACCCCGCTGTAATGGCAAATCCCCAACATGAAAAAAATCTGTAAAGAAAGTAAATTGAAAAAGCCAACTACCTTATTCATGTATGTAATAATTTTTACCATTTCCAGCTTTGACCATTATTTTTTATTACACAGCTATTTTTTTTATTGTTTTCAATAACTCTTTGTAGAAATTAGACATAGTATTCATTTATACAACCATACTTTACCTTTTTATGAATACTAAATGTCGCCTCTTAAGGGTTAAGAAAGATTTGAGGTAAGCTTCCTTTTCTATTGATGAGGAAATAAGAATTAATTTGAATCATTTCATCATTTGTTATCATCTTAAAGTTAAAACAAAATTCGTTTTCCAAGGAATATTCTGAAATATGTACAACTGATTAACATTCGAAAATATCTGCGGAACTTCTCGTACTTGACCCGCTTGACAATTTGAAATAAGGGGGGACAGTTTGAAAAGTGGTTCAAGAAAGGATATAAATCCATCATATGATAAGGTAAGACATTTTATTTATTATTTGAGATGTTCATTTGTAAGGATAATGACGTAAGTAAACTTAAAACTGCCGTAAACATTGTCAAATTGTCGTTCAAAGTTCCCACAAAAATTCGTTGGGAATCCACTACGAGAAAATGGATGGTTGTTATAAGACACTGAGGTTCAACATTGATAGTAAAAAATAATATCCGATAAAAAACGTTGAATGTAAATGATATGAACCTTCAGAGTCTTATATTATAGGACTAGAATTCCCTATTGTGAATTTTGAATATTGATTTGATACACAACAGCAGGGGAAAATCAAAGGACATTCAATTCGTGTCATGATGCACCTGATAATCGATTACTGATTCAAGGAATCTATTGTATGTTCGGTGTGAGCCACAGCTCCGTGTTGAACTATAAACTATAATGGTTATTTTTACAAACTGTGATTTTGATGGGGATATCTCATTAGCACTCACACCACATATTTAAGGTCTTTCCTCTCCGCGAGGAAAGACCTGATTGTTTTTCTCCTGTTTTTTTTTTTTTTTTTTTTTTTCATCCAGCATTTGTTTAACATGGCCTCCCCTTGTTTCTATTGGAGTTATCAAGACCAAATATGGACCATCGGTAGACCTCTTCATGAAGTATTACCAGATGAGGCTGTGTAGGATTTCATCATCCCCGTTAGAAGTTATCTCCCTTTTATTGGTTTTTTCGACATGCCCCCCCTCGTGTTTTTGAAGATATTATGACCTTATTTGGACAATAGTTAGATCTCATCATGATGTGTTACCATATGAGGCTGCTAAGGATTTCATCATTCCCTATGAGAGTTATGTCCCCTTGAAACAATTTCTTTCTTTTAAATTTTTCTCAAAAAGTATTCAAGATAGAATCGATTTGAAAACGGCAACATGTACAGGACCAGATGGCAATGTTAATTAACATATACCATTATTTGTTGTTAACCCTTATAAGGAGTTATTTCCCTTGAAAAAATATAAACAATTTTTGAAAAATTGTATCTCGAGAACCGGAAGTCGTAAAGACTTGGGACCTACACCAATAATCTTAAGTTCATGTGACCTTTAATTTGCACCCAAGGTCAAAGGTCACCGAGTGCAAAAAAAAATTACGCTGCAATTTCAAGCTTTTATATTAAGAAAACAATAAGAGTTTGCTGCATATTTACAGCGTATAAAATGTTCCTCTCGACGAGCTCTACATTTTATACACTGACCTCAAAAAAGTCCGACTGTCTGTTCAAAAGTTACGACGGGATGATTCTTAAAAGTATAGTATTGTGTGTATATCTTTTTAAAGGTAACAGATATCAACCTACTATAAACTGCAAAGATGATCAGTAGTTCAAGACCTTCAATTTGAGGTCAATGTCAGGTCATGATGAAATTTCACCTTGACCTTCACATTTTACTATGACCTTGACCTTGTAATATTTGAAAGGTCAAGTGTTCCTGAGTTGAATGGTGATAGTCCCATGTCTCTACGACTTCCGGTTCTCAAGTTTTGTATTGCATCATATATTCGAAGATTAATTGTGACCTTGGTGAACTTTGAAATTGTCCCAATTCTTTTTCTATAATGTTGTCCTTCAACTGTAGATCATTTATCATTTAACAGATTTGAAATATCTATTGTCGTTTTAGAGATAATGCAGTTTGAAGTTTTTCGAGCGGAGGCATGTATTTCTGAATCATCAAAAGCTTACCACTTAAAATGTTTTAGAAATTGAAGAGGTTGACATAGTTATATGTTTGACCAAATACCAAAAACATTCCATGGAAAAACACACCAAAAAATCAATTTGAAATTTTCAAGTTTTGCATTGGCTTTGTAAGTTTCATAACTTCTATTTATATAATTGATATTGCATCATTATTTGCACTTTGTCAAATGGGGTCATCTGATATATCAAATTGAAGGTCTTAATAAACTCTACTCAGAAATGAAAATTTTAAACCCCCTTTTCATCCCAGGGGGACGGGTGGGGTCATTTAGTGCAAACATTCAAATTTCTCAGATGGTAAGGTTGTCGCATATCAAATGAAAAAACATAAAGCGTACATTTCAAATTTCAAATTGACGTCTCCCAAAAATGGGTTGGATGGGGTCATTGAGTGCAAAAAATAAATGTTTTTTTAAGGTAGGGTTGTTGTATATCAAATGAAAGGTCATGATGTGTACATTTGAAATATCAAATTCCCGACCTCCAAAAATTTGTTGGATAGGGTTATTAAGTGCAAAAATCAAACTTTCAAGAACATGGTGTTGTCGCATATCAAACGAAAGCTCATCTACTCTGTTCCATATATCATAATTCCGATCTCAAAAATGTAGACGGATGAGTTCATTAAGTGTAAAAAGCGAAAAGTTTCAGAAGGTGTGCTTGTCGTATATCAAACGAAAGGTCGTACAAAGTACAATACGAAAACATCACTTTTACAGGAAAGACCTTTCAATTGTTTTACAAACAATTGAGATACTAGTCTTATATCTGTATTCTTAATGGTAAAGTTGAAGTCATTTTTTCGAAAGATTTAGACACGCGACCATGATCTTTCCTGACTATCTATGAAAGATAAAAAGATTAAGGTTAAAGATTTACGCTTGTTGTTTCCTCGTTTGAAATTGAAACAGGCAATGCTCATCGTCAAACGATGGTTGCAGTGCTTTATGAAAACCTTCAAGATTCTATTTGCAGAGCTTCTTTCATGGAAAAAATACTTATCCATCATTTCAATGAGCATCATTAGAAAACTATTCAAGTCAAGCATGAATAAGTAGAAGTATGTATATATAACGTATTTTTCGCAAGGGAAAATATTTGAAAATTAATCGATAATGACAGAAGCTTTTATCAACCATTTTTTCTCCAGCCCAATCGATCCGATATTAGACATCCTTATAAAAGGCCGTCCATATGTATAAGTGATTTGTTCCAAATTTCCCAAATGAATATTTGTTCACATCATATTTAGTTACATTATTTTCGCCGCCAAAATTATGTAAATCAAAACATAATGAACACTGCCATCCAAACATGATTTATGTATTTTCATAAAAATAGTTTTGTACTTTTTAGTGATGATGTCAGTTAACTTCATGCAGTTTCCGAAGTGACTTGTGCTTTTGATTGAATAAACTACTACGTAATGATCAATAATGTTATGATTGTACCCACTATTTGTTATACATACACGATGTGTTCTCTCTATGAAGAGTACTCACATAGACTTTGCAAAATACAATTCAATCTATTTGAATAAAATACTGTTTAGAAATTTAAAAATAAATGTCGTTTAATAATTTAATGCTTCCGAACCGCTTTTCAGGATTTACCTTCATCAGGAACGCTCAAAGCCAAACATTTGAAATCCGAGGATGTATAAGAACCAAAACCGTCGAAGAGCTATATGTCAAAAATACCTAAAATAAATAGCCAAATGCATCTAAAGTCAACTTTGCCTGAGGGAGTTGAAACCTTAGTGTCTTAATAATTTCAAAAGGAGTAGGTCCGGTACATTTAAGGACCGATTTTGGCTTCAAATTTCAGGTTCATCTGACGAAAGATTTTGACCACTTTTTAAACACTTAAGTGTCTATTTTATTTTAATTAATTAGTTTATGTGAAAGATTGTGACAGATTTAGTCATTAAAAACGATCCGATTCAAGCTCAAATATGAAAAATCTACCTAATATGCCGAAAAATGTCACTTTTCAGATGGTTTTTGGTAAAAATGAAAGTGGCCGCATCCGTGTTCATCCTCAACCTTTATATATGTTATGTATTATCATAAAATACAACTTACATTTCAATATTAAGGATGAAAACGAATGCGGCCACTTTCGTTTTACACGAAAACCGTCTAAAAAAATAACTAAAATGCTAGAATTAAGAGGATTTCAGTAATTTAGGATGATTTAATGGTGCTAGTACCGGATATATGTGCATTGTATTGTCAAAAACAGCCCATATGTATGTAGCAGAAGCATTCTACTGTCCAATAAATAACTATAGGTTTACATTTTAACAATTTTGTAAAACTGCTATATTTTGGGGCCAAAAAGGGGTCTTACTGAACCTACTCCTTTATAAACGCACAATTTTAGAAAGGTTTGTTAAATCATGTCAGTACCGAAGTACTGACTACTGAGCTGATGATACCCTAGGGGACTAATAGTCCAGCAGCAGAGGTATCGATCCAGTGGTGTGAAAAATTGAAAACAACACGTTTAATAATTCAATGCGTCCGAGGCGCTTTTATACTATAAATACAAGATAGGTAGAAACCAATATTTAAACAGTGTAAAAGGTTTGATTTCAAAACATACTCAGCGAAGCAAAAAATACGAAAACTATTAATGTAAATTTGTTTAGATCAAGTTTTTGGGCATGCAGCTTTCATGCTTTAGCGTATTTTATGCATTCAAAAGTTAACGGTTCAGCTTTCCTAGATAAAGAAAGTTCAGGAAGTTGGTTTGAATTACACATCCTTCAAATATTTAAAAAAAAATTATTACGATTAAGACAGTGTGCATCTTATTAAAACGGTCATTGTACCATTTTATTTTATATATAGATACCTGTCATGATCATATGATTTAAATACCAATAGTATCAAGTTTAAATATCCGAGTTTATATAGTATTTATACTTTAAATACGTGAAAAGAAAACCGAGAGTAGTAGGAAAAACCCATTGAAAACACATATATATTGGTTTGTTATTGCGTCAAATGAAGGATTTATGAAGGAAAGAATAATCAAGTAAATTAATTTTGCTGATTTATATCTGTTTTCAGTGATATCTCAAATCATACTTGAGTTGTTTTATTTGTGTATGTTTTTGTGTTTTTAATTGTTATTATCTTGTATTTAAGTTATACATATGCGTCAAACTATGTACATGCCAAAGTCATTGTACATTGTACAAGCCCTTTTAACGCCTGAATGTACACGTAAACAAGTTCTGACCTTATGATCTCAAATTCATGTTCACCGATTGGACTTAAATTATCATTTTTGATCGATAACAATGCAAAACATGTATCCAAATTATAAAAATTCTAAAATGAAAAATTTTCAGGGCATGTACTCGATAATATGTAGCTTCGTGTTGTGTATATATTAGTCTAGACACCATCGTACTAACTATAGACGGAGGGACCTCCGAAAAACTCCTGTGGTCATATCAGCGATATGAATATAAATAAAAATAGAAATAGAAAGCGAACTCGTGCAATTTGATTTTTCTAGGTCTGTTTCATTTTCTATTATATATTGAGAATATATATATTGTTTTTACCGGTAAAAGAATGATTTTGTTGGTGGGTCGAATGAGTCAATCAAATGATTTATCTCTGTTTTACATTAATGTTGAATTTCTAGTGATCTTTTGTTGTTGGGATGTACAAGTACCCGGCTACGTCCATTTGTATTTTTGTCCATCTGATGAGTTAAGCATTTTCAACTGATTTTTATAGTTCGTTCTTATGTTGTACTGTTATACAACTGTCCCAGGCAAGGGGAAGGGTTGGGATCCCGCTATCATGTTTAACCCCGCCACATTATCTATGTATGTGCCTGTCCCAAGTCAGGAGCCTGTAATTCAGTGGTTGTCGTTTGTTTATGTGTTACACATTTACTTTACATGAAAGACGGACAAATAAACTGAATATATAGAGATTAATACATATTGTCTTTTCCATATCGGCCCGGGTACCATCCGGAGACCACTATATCAGCCTGAGACGTAGTCGAGGTGCTGATATGGGTCAATGGATGATACCCGGGCCGATATGGACAAGGCCATGTATTAATCTCTTTATCGTATACTTTCGACAATTGGTTTATGTACGGCAAATTAACAAATAAAATAACTAAAACAAACAAAAACATTATAACAACAATAACAGCACTACCTCCATATTCTTTTATAGAGGTATTTTGAAACATTGAAAATTTGGTAGGGTTTTATGATCATTATTACTCCATGTTTGTTGTACTATAAAATAATTCATAATTGTCAATGGCATTTGTTAGCAAGTACTAAAATATCCCCACAAAATTTCCCATAAATTTTGACGTCGTTATAAAAATATCTGACGTCACAACTGAGAAGTAAACAACTGATACCGGAAATACCGGAAGTAACTTGCACGAGAGACACTTTTATGGGTTTTCTGCACGAGATGCACCTGATGTGGGTTATCAGCCCGGGTGGGAAATTATGGCTTGTGTACTTCCGCTCATTACACATATCCAAAAGCTATCATATAAATGCTAAGTATATGATAAATTGAAATAATTTATCAAGTCTGTGTGGTATTGTAAGATAATTAGATCCAATGGCATTGCACGATTAAAGCCCTCTTCACCCACAAAAGAGACCCGGTCAGTCATACCAGTTTAGTTTCTTTCAAAACCAATAACAAATATTAATTATTATATAATTGAAGAGTGGTTTGAACGTCTTCATGGTATCAGATCTTTCGCTATCCTTTTCACGATCTTTAAAAAGCGGTACGTGATCTTTTATGATCCGAAATATCATTGTTGTGTTAATACTGCCTTTTTTTACCAAGTTTCAGATTATGTTTATACAAAATTACTATGAGAACCACTCGATTCATTCAAATAAAATGGCCTTTATCGGAAACAGAAGTTTATATTAGTCGAATTTTTGAAAAAAATCATGTTTGCTTACATTTTTGATGTCATTGAAATGTCGAGGAGAAATCTGCCTTTTGTTGTTTTGTAAAAACTATGTACTTTTTTAACTATTTTTTTTTTCAGATTCTGATCATAATGTTGAACCATTTTGACAAACAGTTTTATATTGTTGTAAACTTGTCCGTGTAATTAATAAAAGAAGATTATTTATTGATCTTGCATATGTCTTCTCGATAACATTTCTTTCATGCACGATCCGGTACCAGAGCTTTTTCACGATCGTCTCGCAGTACTGGACCAGCGTTGGATATTCTTTCACGATCGTTTCTCTCGATAAACCGAATGACACCCGTGATATGATGAAAAGATCATAACATGCTATTTTTCATATCAGAGATAATGAACCTGATGATACATCTGATATGAAAAATGCCATGTTATAATCTAATAGTATCATCTGAAAATGAATTTATTGTAAAAATGAATATACTCTAACATCGAGCATTTATCTAATATAAAATCTTCCCCATTTACTTAATTTGATTATCTCCCTTTAAAACATAAATTGGACATATTCTAGCTTAAAGTAAATTTCACCTATTTCTAGTTTCCTGCTCATTTTTTTTCATAAAAGAAAAATATAACCGCTCATATTTTACAATTATATCGCAATTCAAAAACTTCTTCGCATTTCAAAATACTACAGTTGATCGTTTACAACATTGTTCATTCTTGTATACAAACGATTTTACTTTTCTTTCATTTCTACCTTTTCTGCAAGAGAAACTGCCCTTAAGACATTGTATATTTTATTTCAACGGTTAGTAAACCAAGAATGTTTAGTTAAGGTACTTGCCAATGGTGTAAGTTACATATCAATAATATAGAGTATTAATATCTGAGTTTATAATGAGTATAGACATATCATGTACATTGACTGAACACCGAAGGTAATACTGCAGGAAAAAACATTTGACAACATCAAAGTGTTGTTTTGTTATTGAGCAAAGTATTTATCAAGGGTAAACAATCTAGTAAACTAACTATGACAATGTCTCTTTTCCTTCATATGTACATTCATCCTGGAGTATATTTTGAATTGTGATGCTTATTGCTTTGCTATTGTTAATCGTCTATCACCTAAGTTAATCATACAGTGTTCAACGATGAATAAACTAAAGCCATGTTTCATTGTATAAGCCCTTTCGTCTCTGAATGAAAACAAGGTGTGATGATATGACATAACTTGAAACAGCAGGTTAAGTATCTTAAAACATATAACTGCTATCTTGAACCAAACATTTTAATAATATATTCTATAAAAATCATAATTATGTTAGAGATAATGCAATCTTATAGTTTTTCGTATCGAATGACATTTGTGGGTGTCAAATGACAAAAAAAAACATAAAATAAGCATTGTCCTTCTTATATACCGTCATAATATATTTCATTGCAAAGATGTGAAAGATTTGTATACTTTTTATACGTCCGTCTTTTAGACGGGACGTATTATGGTATACCGTTGTCCATCCGTCCGTCCGTCTGTCCGTCCGTCGTCCACACTTCGGACAATAACTCAAAAACACTTTCACCAATTTCCATGAAACTTAAGTGAATTATTTATATCTATTGACGTAAGCTCCCTTTCGTTTTGTTTTTAATTTCAGATTTTAAGTTTTGGATTTATGGGGCTTTATTCATAAAAAAGGGGGGATTTTCAACACTTCGGACAATAACTCAAAAAGGCTTTTACCAATGTTCATGAAACTTTGGTGAATTGTTTATATCTATTGATGTAAGCTCCCTTTTAATTTTTATAAATTTCAGATGTTAGGTTTTGGATTAATGGGGCTTTATTCATAAAAAAGGGGGATTTTTAACACTTCGGACAATAACTCAAAAAGGCTTTCACCAATGTCCATGAAACTTTGGTGAATTGTTTATATTTATTAATGTAAGCTCCCTTTCAATCTTTATAAATTTCAGATTTTAAGTTTTGGATTTATTGGGCTTTATTCATAAAAAAAAGGAGGGATTTTTAACACTTCGGACAATAACTCAAAAAGGCTTTCACCAATGTCCATGAAACTTTGGTGAATTGTTTATATCTATTGATGTAACAAATAATACTTAATTAAATCTGATGAAAACATAAAATTTGTAAAATCTTTAGTTCAATTTAAAACATTAAATTTCTTGTAAAAAATAGATTTCATGAATGTCATACGTTTGAACTATTATTGAATGGTTGCAAGGATGAAAGCACATTAGCAGTCCCTGAGATACTAACTGTTCCCTGAGGCATATATCATTTTATGATAACATTTTTACTATCTAAGCTATGGATAAAAATCAAATACTGTTTTTGCATATAGGATGTTTTACTCTTGTTAAAATTGGTTGCAATTGAAATCACAAATGATACCTTAGCATTGCAGCTTTTTTATAGAGTTCGGTTTCGGTGGAAGGGTTGAGCGCAATAAAAAATGTTATTAAACATAACTAGTCTACAATAGCACATAATAAGTGAACAAGTGACAACATGAAAATCCTAACATGTGACTAAATATTCCTTAAATGTTAAAGGGTGTCATTTTATGAACAAAATAAGGAAATCAAGTCTCTTAAACATTTATGAATATGATCATCTTGTGAATATTCTAAACAATAAAAAGGTAATAATCATTATCCACCATATTAAGCACCATTTTTATAAAATTTGGAAATCAGCCATAGAATTACTAAAACCCATAATCATATATCACTTTCCTTATATTGCATTGAAGACTTCTATGTTATATGCCAATGTCAATGATATTTGTTTTTATGCTAAATATTGAAAAGCTGAACTAGGTTTAATCATCAGTGTCTACTTCACTGTAATCACTGTCCTCATCATCAGAAAATTCCTCATTTTCATTCTCAGAAGAGGCCTCCTCATCATCAATGAAATCTTTATCTTCATCATCAATGAAATCCTTACTTTCATCACCTACTTCCTCATTTAGATCATAACTTTCAGTAGAGTCACTTTCACCATCTTCACTTTCCCTGTTATCTTCTTGCTGCTCCTCATTGTCATTGTAGTCTTTTTGCCATTTTTAAACGCCCGTCGTTTTTCAAACAACGAGCGTATCATGCGCTAAAGCGCAGCCCTTTATTTAACAATCATATATAATTGTGTGTTCCATTCTTATGTGTTTACAAATGATAAATGGTCATAGAGCTTATGAAATATTAAAAAACATCCTGGTTTTTAAATTTTTAGTTTTTTTTGTTTTGTTTCTGGTGAATGTTAATTCAGAAAAGTGTATTTTCATTAAAAAAAAAAGGCATTTTTATCATTCAGACTTATTTGACTCTAAACCATGTTCATGGACCTCATTTTAAAAAAGACATTCGGCTGGATTACGTATGAAGATTTATGTTATGTGCTATTTATATAAACATTTCTCTGTTGTAATAGTCGACTTTCATATTATATTTGATGTAAGCGGTTATGCGCAACGTAAGCGGCCAACGTCACGTGATACCCGACAAGTCCCTAAACCGCGAAAACATAAACAAAGTTACAAACAATATGGTAAAACGTTGTGTTTGGGGAACATGCAACAGCGATGACCGGTACAAAGATAAACCGCATATGTCAGGAGTTGAATTCTTCCCTATACCGAAGCAAAAAACAAGAATGCAAGAAACTCTGCAGTGGGTAAAAGCTTGTGGCAGGAAAAATGACACCGTTGCTAATGTCAACAAACATGCCTATGTATGCAGCAAACATTTTATTGACGGAAGACCTACAGCCATGCATCCGTACCCAACCATAGCAACCCTATCAAATCAAGTAGTGCACAAGTCGCGGAAACTTCCCTTTGACAGAGCTATGACCAAAACCATCATGACCACGCCCACTAAAACTCAAACTGAAGTATGGATAGATGTTCAGGCATATGTTATTGTTGAAAATAACACACCAACAGACCAACCTCTTCAGGCAACAGCACATTCCTGTGAAGAATTGAAAGGTAATGAGTGGTATATATATATATATATATATTTACATATTTTGAAATAGCAAGGCATTGACTGATTATACATGTTGTAAGTCATCACACCAAACTGAAGAAAAAAGGGGGGTGGATTGACTGTAACCCAAGTTGCATGCTTTTCTCAATTGATTTACTTGTTTAGGTCTGACACGAGTACAGTTTAGTGAGTGAATAGAATCTGTACAATACGTTAAACATGTGAAAAGTATAAAACTACTTGAGACTAAGATATTTTTCGCCTTTCATTTCCTGCAGGTGATCATAGTTATACAAAGCCTGTGGAACAAAAAGTCAAAATACAGACAAACAGTGTGTCAGTGCAGACAGAGATTTCATTTGATGATATGTCACCATACAGTGATGGTTGCTTTAAAGATAGGGGAGAGTTTAAGAGGCAGTTCATCATGGACGATATATTCAAAAGTGACAAGACTTCCAATTTTTATACAGGTAAAAAAAATTCAAGGTACTAAGCTTGTTAGGTCAATTACAAGTACTGATTTGATCTTCATGACATTAACATTTGAGACAAAAAAAAACCCAGATACACATCAGATCATAACAGAGTCTTAGATTATATCAGTAGTTCTGTATTTGTAACACTTTTAATTAATGTATAGTGAACCACTGTACTATGAATATATTAATAACTGTCGTGGCAGCCAACATATATATATATATGTCCAATAATCAATTTGTACATTTATATATAAAACCACCTGACGAGTACCCTTGGCAGGGACGAAACAGTTAATAAAATTCAGATTACCTATATTTTAATATGTTTAAATATAAGATATAAAGACCATCTTCTAGAAAGCTAGTAAGTTTAAGATTTTTCCTCAATGTGAAAAAAGCAACTAACAAGATATTCATTTACAATATGGTAGTTACAAAAGCAGATTTTTTTTACAGGATTGTCTTTAGCCATGTTCACATGGTTATTTAGTTTTCTTCAGGACAAAACTAGAAACATGGTTTACTGGCACAGTGTTAACACAAATGAAAGGGAAAGTAGTGAGGTAAATACTTATGGATTTATTTGTGTTAAAACAGCCATATTATTTCCACTTCGCAGCTCTACGTGAAATGCCATGTTACTGACATAAGGCTAAGATTCCCTATACTTCATTTGGTTTTCTGACAGAGTTGTCTCACTCAATTTGTTAATTGTAGCTTAGTAAACAATAGTTTAAGTGACCACCATACTATGCTGTATGGACTTCACTCATTGTTGAAGGCTGTACGATAACCTATAGTTGTTAATTTCTGTGTCATTTTGGTCTCTTGTGGAGAGTTGTCTCATACCACATCTATTTTTTATATATACCTGTTTAATATTTGATACTACATGTATATTTTTCAATGTTTTTAAAAAACGAGTTCAAATTGAAGGAAAATATGTCCCAAGTCAGGAGCCTCTGACCTTTGTAAGTCTTGTATTATTTTAATGTTAGTTTCTTGTGTACAATTTGGAAATTAGTATGGCGTTCATTATCACTGAACTAGTATATATTTGTTTAGGGGCCAGTTGAAGGACGCCTCCGGGTGCGGGTATTTCTCGCTACATTGAAGACCTGTTGGTGACCTTCTGCTGTTGTTTTTTTTCTATGGTCGGGTTGTTGTCTCTTTGGCACATTCCCCATTTCCATTCTCAATTTTATTGTAGAGGTGCTGATCAATAATTTGCTTGACGTGTCATAAAACATTACTGATTCAGGTCACTGTAACCTACTCTGTTTGTGATAATCAAATTTGCACAGACAGCAAACTGACAAACAAAAACATGATTTATTTCATTGATTTTGCACCTTTCATATATATAAGAAGATGCCAGTACATTGTATATATTCATAATGTATAAATATTGAAATGTTTTTTTTCTTTTCTGTAGACATTGAAGCCTGGTCCAAAGAGATTGTTGACTATCAAAGAGGAATTAGCAATCACACTTATACGTTTAAGAAGGGGTTTCGATACCAAGTCACTTGGGAATATGTTTGGTATGTCAGAAAGTAGTGTCAGTAGAATATTTAACACCTGGATCAACTTAGTGAGCCATGAGTTAAATTTTCTTATTAGATGGTCATCTATGGAGCAAATAAGAAATAAACTACCCAAATGTTTTAAGTATTTCCCTAAAACCAGATGTATCATTGACTGTACAGAGTTCTTCACACAACGACCAAGTCTTCCTTCAGCACAACGAATAACCTATTCACAATACAAACACCACAACACATTCAAATGCCTAGTGGGAATAACTCCAAATGGTACTTTTAGTTTCGTATCTGATTTATTCACTGGCAGTATTTCTGACAAAAAAATTGTTCAAGATTCAGGATTTTTAGATAACATACAATTTGGCGATGATATTATGGCAGACAGAGGTTTTTTAATAAGGGGGGAATTAGCTTTTAAAGGTGGCACACTGAACATTCCACCTTTCTCTTTTGGCAAACAAATGTGCAGTAATGCAACCACTAAGACTCGCAGAATAGCAAGGGCAAGAATTCATGTTGAGAGAGCCATTGGAAGGTTAAAAAAATTTGCTATTTTACAGGGAATAATTCCTTTGCGTATGAAGCCTATCTACAGTGAGGTAGTAAAAGTATGTGCAATGTTATGCAACTTGGATGAACAGCTTGTAAAATGAATAAATCAATCATGTTAATTGTTTTATCTAAATGGTTTACTTTTTTACATAAAAATATGAAATGTTATGATTGCTAATGGGACAATTATCCAAGTTGTGCATATGTATGTCTTATCACCTATTTCAACTTTCCCAATACTAATGATACAGAAACCTAACACAAAAGAAAACAACATACATTTTTTGTATGTAGTATGTTGTCTTAAGAAGAAAGAACTCCTTATCCTTCAATCAATATAACTTGAGTTCATTCACTGGCTTCTTGTTTTACTGTTATCCAAGATCATTAATCATGCTGTGTCCTTTGTTAGACTTGCCAAGATATAAAATGCAATTCAAGGGAAATGTGGGACGGACAGACGGACCGCATAACAATAGTTAATCACCATCTATGGAGTAGGTGTACATAAATAAATAAGAAGAATTGTACATGTTTGACTAATGTGATGAGTATTTGTATTTATAATTCGTTGTCACATGTTCTCCAAATACTGATAGCATATGGAAGTAAGTGTTCTCTATAAAATTTATCTAGTTTTGTTACCATGTTATTGAAAGAAATTGGGTCAAAGTCTACAGTTGTTACACATATTCCTTTGGTAGTGTAAATCACTAGGTCACATTTGTCAAGTCCATAAATACCCATTTGTCCTTGTATTTGATGGTAATAATCATTCTTATGAGATTTATCTTCTGCCACATCTTTTGGGTTGTCAAAGCGTGCTGAATATGGACATTTCACTTCAATAACTTTTGAAGTGTGACATTTGCATGTGAAAATGCCATCTACGGAACACCCAATGTATGGCATGTTCTCATACAGCAGTAATCCCTTGTTTTGCATACAAGCTTTTTGATGTGCTTTCTTATTTACTTTCATAGAAGTGTAAAGCTGTTTCTTCCTTTTTTCGACCCCAATCTAAAAAAGCTGACGAAGCATTGCTGTATTCCCCCATTAACTGTTTCAAAAGTGAAGGAGGGCATCGGTCTCTTTGGACAGCAGTTAAAACTTTCTCAAAATTTGACGCGGTAATAATACCTTTTCTCATTGCAAACCGAAAATCATTATTTGATTGTCCACGTGTGTTCATTTCTATCAAATCAATATCACCAGAACTGTATTTTAATGTATCTGCAATAGAACCTATGTCATCATTGTTGTTCAATTGGTCCATTACTCTTTTATGTACTATCAAGTTATCACAATTTAAATCAATGTAATTCACTTCCTCTACATGATCATTAGGGTCTCCTAAAATGTCAAGTGCCTGCAAATTTGGAGATATCTGAAATACAGTATATAGAAAATACATTTATACAATATTTACATTTTTTGTAAGAAGAAATAAATAAGTACAGATGATGATTTAAGTTTCAAAAGTTCATATTGGTTTCTGTGGGTAATCATACATATGCAAATTGTTTTTTTATATAGATTAGACAGTTGGTTTTCCCGTTTGAATGGTTTTACACTTGTAATTTTTGGGGCCCTTAATAGCTTGTTGTTCAGTGTGAGCCAAGGCTCTGTGTTGAAGGCCGTACATTGACCTATAATGGTTTACCTTTTTAAATTGTTATTTGGATGGAGAGTTGTCTCATTGGCACTCACACCACATCTTCCTATATATAAAGTTACAATTAACATCAATGCAAAATATAGGAACAAACTTAAATTAATTGAAAGTGTATACATGGACCTACAAACTAAATTCTTAATGATATAACTCCTAGTTTAATCACAATTTCCTGTCATTATTATATACAAATGTATACATAGCATATTCTTATTATGTAAAAAGTTTTATGTAATTATGCTGTGTTATTTCAGAAAGGTTCAATTGACAAACTTAAAGTAATAGTTTAAGGCCAAAATTATAAGGTCAAAGGGACACAACTCCTGGAAAAACAAATTTATGTAGATCACAAGTTTCATAGTTTGATGAAAATATGGGTTTCCTTTGAAATATTTTCTTTTGGCATAGTACTTAATTACTGAAGGCATGTAAGGGTTATAGATTACCTAAGTTAATAGTATTAAAATTCATTTGAACAAAGTCAAATGAAAGTTTGCACGTATGGCTTTTATACAGGTAATTTTGTCTTTTGACATTAATACCAAACTAAAAACATAGTAATGTGTACACCTTTTTAAGGTCTCTTGCTATAGCTTGAATTCTTTCCAAGTTGTAACTTGCCCTCTGATCCACACTTCTGGGGTCAAAGTTTTGTAGGCCACTGAAATCCATGGTAGGTTCTTCATTGTACCTGTAATTAAAAAAAAAGCAAACTATACAATTCTAGTTAAGAATTTGATACTGAAAATATGTTGATCAATATAAATAAGATGTTGGGTTTTTTAGGGATCAATATATAAAATCCAGCAAAATGGGTTCATGAAATGAAAAATAATATAATATCTGTCTAGTTTCAACCCCTAAAATAAATGACGCATACCTTGCTTTCATTATTTTCATCTGTTTAATTGGGACTGGACAGTCATGGCTTCTTGGCCTTTTTTTCCATTGGTTTTCTCCATCTGTTACAGATTTAACCTCAAATGCTTCTATTTCATACAAAGTGGCTCCAACATGCCTACAAGCACCATCTGCCCTGAAAGTTATTATAAGGATTAATCATAATGTGATATTAAAACATGTTAATTTTCTTGCAATGATTATACATGTATACATTGTACATGTGTACTATACGTATTCAATTGTTTAGAAGGTAATTTTAAGTCTTATTTTTTTGTTGTTGTTTTTTTTTTAATTTGTGATTTCTTGTTTTTCAGTTCATTGTCTAGCACTATATACATTAAACAAACAAAAAAATAGCAAAGTCCAGCTTCTCTCTAACCAACTAGTAATGAGGTCACTTTGTAATATTTAAGAGTCAAAGTTAAGCCTAGAGAACTAAGAGATTTCCAAATATTGTCGTTGTAATTTCATAGCACTTGCTATTTCTTTTCTTTTTTTGCTCACACAATATGTGCACTAATGAAAAGTTGACAAGAATTTATAATGTTTCCCTCTTATAGAATCAGTTTATCGCTTGATAGAAATTTCATGTAGTCAGAGGCCATGTCATAAAGAATCCCAGGTGCATAGGTTTGTCTGTATCTATATGTTCATTGGTACATACATTGTACATGTACAAAATAACTGAGTTATGCAAGTACATTAACATTTGTCATTTTTTTTTTCTGTTTAAACCCTAAACATGCTAGAGTCAATCATTAATTAGGGCGAGATCAACAATTATAAATATTAAGATGTAACCTTTTTACAATCGGGTTCCGGAACAAATGCTATATTTTTCACCTAATAATATATATTATGTATAGTTACCCGCCAATGCATGTACAGTAAGCAGTTTTAACCTCTCCATTTTTCTTGTCCATGATGACCCACACATCATATGTTGCCTTGTTTAGATAGGTCTTATCTTTCTGTGTAGGTTTAACTTTGGCCTTGAAAACACATATGTCCCGACTTGGTACTTCTGTATATTGTAACTCCTCTACATACCGATCAAAATAAAGTCTGTAGTCCTCATTGGATTTGTAGGCCTTTAATTTTCGTCGGTCATAGCTAGCAGTACTATGAATGAGGTAGTTAAAGAGGTCATACAAGCTAAAGCTTGGAATGAACGACAGGTCTGACGTATACCCGTCAAGGCTAAAAGGGTCACAAAACCCGTACAATTGTTCTAAATTATGCTTAACACTGGTAACTGATTCATTTTTCCTCATATCTGGATCCAATGGTAAATTTAGCTTATCCACGGCCTCACATAACTTGGTTAGTTTCAGTTTGTTAATATTAGTAACACTTATACCCCGTTCTTTGAGATATTCTTGCAACTGAGGAACTTTAAAGGCATTGAATCTGGCGCCGTCCATCTTGTTGTCAATTAACAAACGATGTCGGGTGTCACGTGATACAAGTTATGTAAAAGCGGGAAAAAAGACGGAACGGTCTAACGGAACAAACAATACGAAAAAGGTCTATTAGGAAATAAAGATAAATATAAAGAAGGAATTGGCGATGTAGACCAAAATCAGGAAAGTGTGGTAAAAATGATTTTTTCCGAAAATTATTATTACACAAATTCTAAGCAAACTAATAATTTAGATAAGATGTTCGAAATGATTTTAAAAAATCAAACAAAATTTTTTGGAATGTTTTTCAAAGGATGCACATATATGCAAGAAACCGAAATGTCCAGTAAATGTCCAACATTTCGACCCTTTCATCTCTAAAAGTAGCATATGAAGGTATATTTTTGTAACATATTTAAATTTACTAGGTGAAAAATAGCTTGTATGCAAACGTTCGTCAAAATGTTAAAGCGGGATCAAATCTGTATCGAATGCCCTTAAGGAAACTCCTACCAATACTATTTTGAGTTCTACTTATCGCACAGAAAAGCATTTACTTAGGTAAAATTTTTCTTAATTTATACCAACGATAATGCAATAACAATATACTATGATGATAATGAGATTTATTTTTTTATACGTGTCTACAGCTGTTTATTGAGCATTTCCAGAAAAATGACTATGAACAAATAAGTAATGGTAGTCAAATATTGCAGTTTGATCGTGCAAGATATGTATAAGGTGAATGAATGAATTTTAAAGCCATATAACTACATTTGTAAAATAAAACCCGTTGTATTATACAAATGTTTAGTTATATAGTAAAAAGGTTATACATGTATGTTGTATTATAAAAAGGCAGACAAAAACTGAAAAATGATATCTTTCTGTCATTATCTAACTAAGTATGAGTTGTTGAAATCAGTTTGTAATTTCTGCAATATAAACATGGAGAGGAGAGAACTTTCATATCAGTTTTACGATTATATGTGTAATATTGTTGGATCAGAGGAGGTTGTAAAAAAAGGAGAAAAGTATTTATGGCTTTAGATAGTGTTATTGAGAATCTAGAGCAAACGTTTATAAGTAGCGGAAGTAAAACGGAAGGGTTCGATCTAGAAGGCAACGACTACGATATAACGATTGTCGATAACCATGTTGATGTATACGAGGGTATACATGATGTGTCTTCCTCTTTTCATGGACTTACACTTATAATGGATGCTACAGACACTAAGCAAGGATTTACAAAGCTTAAAGTTGATGAAACATCAGGAAGATACTTACCGCTATCAAATAAGTGGTGTGAAACATTTGAACAGAGAACGTATGTTTCAAGTAAGCTTTATCTAGAATACCACTTACCTCAACATTATCATGTTATTATTCATGGTCCCTGTGTGCCTTCAAAAGATGGATTGGTTGATTTCGCATACAGTTTCCAATGTAAGAAATTGATTAATCCTTGCAAACAGTGGATTTTCAGATCTACATGGCCTGAGTATTAATTGACTCAATATATTGTACATTACAACATTTTGTCTGTTCCTATTGGAAGCAAGAGTTCGGTTAATGAAGATCTCGAATGGCGTATATCGTTTTCGGTCGCAGATAGACTGCTGGTATATTCGTTTTCGCATACCCAGTTTTTATGTTATGCGTTGTTGAAAATTCTTTTAAAAGATTTAATCAAACAGGAACATCAATATCTCATTTGCTCTTATTTTCTTAAAACAATAATGTTCTGGTAGAATATGAAACATGTCTTCATTACTTTATCCCTGACTACAATCTGTTTGAGGGTAGATTTTTATTTGAACAGCAAACGGCATTACTTGAAATGCTGTATAAAATTTACCATTCATCGTGGAATTATATTTTTCATTCAGCGATTTTTAAAAATTATAGAAGAGCACAGATAATCTCATTATTACCTAATCTGACAGCATCTTCATTGCCATGCCTGATGTATACAAACTTAGCTTTATATTTCGTTCAATCTAATATGTCAAATAAACAACTACTTATTCGTTTATTGAATCAACCAGACAATCATATATATTTTTATATGTTATCAACCGCTGCACTAAGTTCAATGCAGGATTGTCTTAACTTGAAGGAAAGAAATAAATCTGTGTATAGACAATACAGATAATGTTTCGATATTTCAACACAGCCGCGTATTTCTCTTCTGTCAATGCTTGGGCACTGTTGGCATCGTTATTTTATAAATGTTGCCAACACAGGGAATGCCTTCATATACTGAACAACAGTCTTTCTAAATGTACAAGCCTCGCCTATTTGAATTTGCCTGGAAGATTGTTATTCTTGTTATACCTTTTTTGCTCATTAGATCAACAATTCCAATCACCATAATTTCTATTACTTGAAATTAGTATGCTGATAAAATAGTGACTATAAAATGTCTCGAAGTGTGATGGAATATCTAATTTTAATCGTTCAGAGAAAACAAAAATGTCCGAATAAATTTCATCCAATTGTTCCTTGTTTGATTATTGCTTGCATTACGTTTTGGATATTATCAGAAGATCCTGAAAAATGCGTCAGACACAGCAAATTTACTCAGTGTTATGTTTTTACTAGTAATGTGTCGTTTACGCTGTCAATACAAAAAAGCTTTCATTTATTGAGGCAAATATTGTGATGAAGTATACTCATCACAATCATGTAACTACTACTTCATTACTATTGATTTCTTACATGTGGTCACAGCTGTCAATATCCGGGAAAATGATCGTGAACAAATATGGTTAAGAAATGCAGTCTTGCAAGATCTGGATTACAATGTGGGCTAATGAATGAATGAAAAAGCCATATAACTACAACAATTGTAAACAAAGTACTTTGTATTATAAACAGGCGAACATAATCTGTATAAAAGTATCTGTCAAAATTATCCATATTTCTCAATAGTTCACTACAATATTGTAAAGAAAAAGTCAGTACTTTTTAGGAAAGCACACAAATAATAAAGATCGTCTTCTACAATAGTCACATTCCAATATATATTGAAATATTTTGAATTAAATCTTTCATGTGACAGCAAATGCTATGTTTCCCCTGATAAGGTACTGATTATTTTTGAATTTGACAAAATAATTTTTTTATCAACGTAAATGAATGGTGTTTTTTTTTTGTAATTGTTGGTGTGTCCTCCGTACGTGCATTGATACTGTATACGCCACTATAGATATTTTCCAATTAAATGATAATACTTGACATTATCAATGTACCCGAACTTATCTCGGCCTATTGCAATTAAGCATGACGGAGGGGGACAAAGACTTGTGATGTTTTCTTTTGCTCGATGAAAACACACACTTATTTTTTATATCTTTTCAATTACTCGATCTGCTATTTCAATTTTTTTACATTTTTTTCAGAAAATTCTGGATGATTTTATAAACAACAACCTTGTATTGAAATTATTTATGAAGTTACCGGGAGTTAAATGCACATGTCATTGACTGAACACTACACATGGCTGATATATTTAGTTATGAGAGTGTCAATTGTAAAAGTTTTTTAAAGGGAAATTCCGCGATTTTTTACTTATCATCTAATTATGTTCATCTTAACATAAAAAACACATTTGCAAAGTTTTAAATTTATATTCCTTCTAATAACGGAGAAAATCAAGTATTTGTAATTTTTTTGGTTGAATTCTCGAGTGGGTCGTGACGTTTAGCCCGATTTGTTGAATTTTGGGAAAAAATAAAATCTGTTTAACTCTTATAGCTTATCGACAATATACGTAATTAAAAGCGCACAGCTGACGAACGGTCGTAGTTATTAACCACAATATAAGAATGAACGAAAATGAATATGCATAAACCGTTTTGTATTGATTGAATTAAACTCCTATAAAATTATCTCTAGTAAATGTTTTCGAATAAATTTCATTAATTATTGTTGAGATTTTTTTCATAAAATATTTATTAAACATTTTTACTGATATTGAACTAAAAATATTTCAGTTCTATTTACCGTTATTGTTTTGATAATCATTTTAATGCAACTAATGTGTGAGCAGAGTGTGCATATTTTTTGTAAAGGTCACTGTGTATTTCTCGGCTTGAGGTCAATTCGTTTACCTTGTAGCTATTTAGCCGCAGGTGTGAGTTCAAGCGTACACAGGTATGAATGTTGTTATTTGGAAAGGATAAACAGAAAGGATTAGAAAGAGTATGCTGTATTTAATTAAAATACACTAAGATTTAATACACGATGAGAATAAAGATACAATAATTTTAAAAATTGTGTAAATTAATTGAAAATAAAATTCAGATTCGTAATTCCGAAAGTGAATAAAAATAAAAGGAAACAATTTTTGATTACTTTCTTAGCGGCAATTGGCGTAAAGATTCAAATATGAAGTAAAAAATATTAGTATTAATCTTTAATAAATACTAAATGCAATATTACCCAATTTGATATACCATTGCACATCTGTTTGATATCATTGACTTTACCGGAATTACTTAACTTGTATTCAAATCTGGCTGTGTTTAAATGCTAATAAAACTATCGCAATTTTTAAGTTTTTAATTGAAAAAAATACAACATACAACATGCATGATTTTTTTTTAGTTTCTTTTTTACATTTCATTTTCACATAATTAAATTCATAGGACAATCATTTACACAAACTTTTTGTGAAAAGAATACCAATTATCTAAGCTAAGGCATTATTATTTTTGAGGATTTTTTTAAATTCTATGATAATATTTGTGCAATGCTGAACATGACAGCCGTCATTAATCCAAATGAGTAATACAGTAGTTGTAATAAAACTTATATTTTAGTCATGCATAACTGATATTGACGAATTTAGAATAGTTCGTCCATACATCGTTGTTCTTGAAACAATCATTATTAGTATACATATAAGTTTCCTGACGTATAAGCGCCATTGAGGATGAGCTCCAGAGAAAGCAGACTAGTAGCGTTTCGTTCGTTTGTTTATTGGGAAAGGAGAGGAAATGCAACCACTTGTACAGATAAACGACAGAATTACCATACAAGCATTTATAGTCAACACAATCAGAAAGAGTTCCATCGTTGGACGGGGAATTGAAGGCTTCCAAGAATGAACAAGTGACATGTCTAACTCTGAACAGTTAGAAAACGGACTATCGACATTGACCGCTTGTTCTTGATATTTGAAACTGCATGCATATATACGTATACGTTTATGATAGTGATGAGTTCTTGCGTCTGACAAAAAATAAATTCCTGCATGGTTATATCTTGCCATACGTGTATATTGGTTTGTATTAAGGTGATTACTCAAAATCGTTATTTGAAAATCCTGTTTGTTAGATGTAGATTTATTTCAATACAGAAATTTCGTCTATATATTAAGTTACACAAGTGTATAACACGGAGAAGCTCTGAAGGTACATTACTTCAATTTTGTTTGGGTGTGAACCATCGATGTTTACAGCAATATCAAAGAATAAGATGATGATGGTAGAAAGAACTATGGGCGTCATGTGGCAAATATTACATGCATATCGGACCATGAGTTGTCAATCTGTATGAAAAGATTTCCAATGCAACCATATTATTGAGAAGGATTGTTTACATGTTATACTCTCGTACTAGTATTACAGGGTTCTTGTGACGTTCACCTTTGACGCACATCTTTTTAACGATGTTTTAAAAAAAAAAAGACAGAACCAATTTAATGTCATATTTCCCTGTTTTTTAAATATAACTAAAAGTCTTTTATCTGACAAGAATACCACTATTTAGTGGACAAGTAATCTATTCTTTTTTCTGTTATTGAATACCAAGAAAGAAAATATATCCCGAAATTAATTTGAAACTTTGATACTCAATAGTTTCCCAGCAAAATATTCACATCCCTTGGGGATTCTTAGTGTTCGTCCAGTGGCATATATAACAATTGTGATGACGAATCCCTTCCTTTGTTCGAGAACAATCTTATTGAAATACAAATCTGTGATTTTACTATGTCCACAACTTCAATGAACCAAAGCAAAAGTTATACATCGACCTGTATTTAAATCAAATTGGTTCTCTTCTTCTTCTTCTTCTTCTTCTTTTTCTTCTTCTTCTGGTATACAATAGTCCATCGACATTCGATGATAACATACTGTTGGCATACGTGGACTAGTCCATTTATAAAACTTTTAGCCCAATTTATTCAAAGTATATATTTTTTTCTTATGTTTAATGTATACATGTATATATTTTAAATTGCGCTATAGTTCCGTAACTTTCTACCCAGTCGTATAAACGAATCGTCGACAAGTGCGTACATTTTATTAAATCAATATTTCTGGTATGTTCCAATCTGCCCTTCACTATTAATTGACAATGAGTATATATATTACATTTTCCCAAATTCACCCTTGGAAAAAATATTCAAATAGATTTTAATTTCATCAAATCTCATTTTTAGGGTATTATTTATGTTTTTATGAATAATATTCTTTACACCAGAAATATTATTTAAAAACAAGCGTATGAGTTTAGTAATGACAAGTAAGACAGAGTTGTATATTATACATCTGATAGTTCAAAATGGAAAGTTATAAGTTATCGGCCGTGTACAATGATCAATACCTGCAGAAGTGAAACGATGCATGAACTTGCAAGCCCGACAGGAAATCGCTTGAATACCTTGACATGTCACCTCACACCCCTCACAATACCTTTGGAAGTAATATCTTTAGCCATGCTGGTGATCAACAGTTTAAAAACAACAGACCATGGTAATTTAAAAAAAATAAGAATATTATCCGTATCAAGTTAGTTAGTCAAATAAAACAACCGTACGATTGACAAGATATCGACACGCAATTACGACTACATCGGTAACTGTAGTTTTGTTCCTTTGTGGTTTATAGACATATCGTTGTTATTTATCGGGAAAGAAGACAAAATGGCCGAACGCAGATGATTGATACTCTAAATTTAAAATCGATGGTGATCGCTTATCTAGCGGAATAAAACTTTAATATCTATGAATTTGAGCATTTTTATACAGAATGAACATAATATCAATTTTTGATTTTTTTGCGAAGTTTCCCTTTAATAAAAATTAAGTTAAATTAAACAAAATCACATCACAAGAATCTGGTAACCTTCATATCTGATGATAATTTTTAAACAAGTTAAATTAAAGTTATTTACGTCGGAAAGCAAGAGTTGGTGTACATTGCAACAGTCTTTCAGATTTGAATGTGAGATAAATTAATCAAAGTAAACTTACTCCCAACATCAATAAGGTCCTAGGAAATTTGTCTTCTGCTGAATGCAGATCAATTGAGTCCATTTTCTCTCTCTACACTATAACAAACATGGTATATAATGTTTTAAGACATTATAGTATGCTGAACAAAATAAAACTAGTTGATGTATGATTATTTTTGTACAGTTGCATATTACAGTAATTGAAACATTTGTATTACGTCGATACACAACGTAAATGTTTACCTTTCATCATTTAAAAGATATTTTAGAGTTATAGAAATTCCTTCACATTGAAAAATGACTGCCTTCAGAAAGCCGGGCATCAGTAGTCAGTATGTCGGTACCCACTAAATTCTAAACATTTATTTATATCGTACTGAATAAATAAATTATAAAATACGATATGAAGTTCAAACTCGTTCAGGTAATTTGATCGGAGATAAATTTTACTTTGCGTTTGACATTCATTTTCCTCATATATTAGACATTCCAAAAACATTTTAAAATGTTTAAATATGTAAGGATAGAAATTGGTAATCACTTGTACTCTGCATCAAAATTGCAGAACGATTATTGTAGATGTATCATTCTGTTCCTTTTCACATATTTGTAATATTCTTAATTGAAATGATTTACTGTTTTTGTTTCATTTGTCATTGTATTGGAAACGTGTTATAAAGGTAACAACATCAAAAGTAGTTAAACCCATACAGTTTTTACAAATAATAATATTAGTTATGTCGCTTTGTCCGAAGAATTTTACTTCAAACAACTATGAATGGAAAAATTGAATAAAACATACAATTTTAAAAATCCACCGATTCAAATATTTTATAAAATGTTGAAGACTGTTGGACTATGGAACAGTTTTTTTTATCTTAAAAGGTATTTCGATTTGCGAGTAAAGGGAAACGAAAGACACATACATCGGTAAAAATAAGTTTGAATTTCCAATTTGAATGTTTATAAACATCAAAAGTGTCGGTTGGCATCAACATATCCCTGGCTTTCAAATGATAATCTTTTTTAAGGTAAAGTTAGAAGGTCGAAAGTTATCAAAATGTTCAATTATTTATTGATAATAAGGCATTAGTTACTTTATTCCAACGGTCTGTACACATTGTTATTTAAATCTTATGGCAATCCACCATAATGATTGGGTTTATACATCGATAACGACAATGTTCAAATATCCGAGTGCATATAGGATATACACATAAATTAAACCTCAACCGAAAATAGCTGGAAAAACACTAATTGACAAATCAAAAGTTTAATCATCTAGCCTTATAAAGGATTTGTAAAGGAAACACATCAGGTAAAATAAGAATCGTAAGTTTCAATTGATATTAACATTCAACCTGCATTAATTAATTATAATATGATAATTTGTTGTTCTGGTTGTCTTTTATTTATATATATATAGAGGTATAGAGTGTAATTATATACACTACTAGAACATGTAGTTGGACATACATTTTTTTATTATACAAAAGCCTTTATTATGAAAGGTCTGCTCTCTATTGCTTTGAAAATATATCTAAGCTTTTTTGTGAAAGATTATCATTGCAGCAGGATGTTGAAAGCATTTTGACGCACTCACTTAGTATTTTTTGTTGAGATTATTTATTCATTCCCATTTCTTAGTAGTTGTATCTGCTTCAAACTTATATATGTTCTGTATTGTGTAATGTGTATAAAAAAACCTACCTTTATATGCCATGCTTTTGGAGAAATTTTATCAATTGCTTTTACTTTAACATAAAAAAAAAACGAACAAAAAAATAATGCTGTTAGGAGAGTACGCAAGATGCGCCTCAGGAATAGATAACCTTATCTGTATTTGGCAAAACCTTTTGAAATTTGGTGCTCGATGCTTTTCAACTTTGTACTTCATTTGGCCTTTTTAACTTATTTGGGTTCGAGCGTCACTGATGAGTCTTTTGTAGACGAATCAAACGTCTAGCGTAAATACAAAAGTTAAATTCTGGTATATATAATGAGTTTATTCGTCTACATTAGACGCGTCAGTGTCGCGTAGATCAACATAGCCAAAACAAGTACAAAATTGAAAAGCATTGAGAACCCAAAATTTCAAACATATTATGCCAAATACAGCTTAGGTAATCTATAAGAAAATTCTGAGTATCTCAAATAATTCTTATTTTTGCAAACAGTCAATTCATAAAATGACCATATAATTGATATTCATGACATCACCGAAATGCTGATTAATGGGCTGATGAAGACATCGGGGACGAAACGTCAAACGTTAGTGGCATCGACCCAGTTGCAAAAATAGTTATCAAAGGTACCAGGCTTATAATCTAATAAGCCAGCCAGATGCGCGTTTCGACTTCATAAGAGTCATCAGTGACTATCGGATCAAAATAGTTAGAAAGCCAATACAAATAGTTCGGAAACAAAATATCTAAAAGCTTTCTTAATCTATTCTTATCGGCACATGATACGACAGAAAAATTCAAATGCAACCGCTTAAATAAGAATTCTGACAAGCTCATTTTATCAGCTACCTATTGTGCTAGTGATATTTTAGAAGTACAAGAGGTAATAACAATCCAAAGTGGGCAAGAGCGAATATCAAATCACCATATGGAATTTACTGACCCCATATGCATTGCATTAAGACATTTGTACACTGTGTAACGGATCTACCTTACCGACTATCTTAACATGATGTATCTAGACTAGTGGCCTAATAAAGAGACGAAGTCTTCAATGTCAAGAACCTTCTTCTATAAGTCTATTCAAAAGAAATACCAACACTATTAACTCAGTCTTTAATGTGTTTTATGAATTTATTTCAATGGTTGATCTAAAAACTTATCAGTCTGTTCAGATATGTAATTAACACTGTGTTGTTTCTAAAAAGAGACATAACACCACATCAAGCCTTGTTTTGAAAAAGAACACACCTTCTAACCACATAATAAAAAATGGTGTAAAGGTGTAAGTGGGGTAAGTAAAGTATGTTACGGTCTGTAACATGTTTCGCCCACCCTGTCACTAGCATTAGGCAGTAGTGTAACAGTCCTACATAAGTGCAGACAAAAACAATCAATTAGAAATGGCTAAAGTCACCAAACGTACACAAACTTAAAAACGATAAACACATATACCGACAGAAATAACCGATCAGAATGCATATAGTTACGGGAAGTTTTATTAAGCCAGGAACAACTTATTAATAAATCATGTTCTCTCAGACACTTAAATATCATTTATCGCAATTCCAACCGATTTAATGTAAAGAAGTCGACGTCATGAACAGTCTTAAAACATTATTATGGGCAATGAAAAACTATAAGTACATCACACCAATAAGAGGTTGGGCTATGAGATTTACAAGATATATCCAGATATGTTTAAATTTGCAAAGATACCAAGTAAAATCAAAGACAGTACTAAGATATCTAACAGAAATTTAACTAAGGGTACGCAAAAGGCGTTAATACTTAAGTGAAAAAAACATTTGCTAATTTAAATACATTTTTGTTACTTTTTAACGGACTCTTGCTTCTTCTCAATCTCAACTCAAATAAACATTATAAAGACGTTATTTATCTTTTTATTCAATCATGTGTCATTGAGTATATTAAGCTTGTTTCTTTATTATAGGGGCAGAATAGTGCAACACATAAAAGGACGATCTATGTACATTTTTTTTTTCTCAAAGTAAGAGCTATTGACTTCAGTTAGGAATTTATGAAATATGAACATAGGGGACAAAGAATATTCGCTTCAAATTTATCAATATTTATGTGATATAGTCGGATCAAAAGATGTTGTGAAAACGAGAAGATCGACAATTCTGGCAGCGGATACTGCTTTGTCGAATACAGATCATGCGCTTATAAGTAGCGGAAGTAAAGGGGAAGGACTAGATCTAAATGGCAGTGATTACGATATCATGCTTGTCGATAAACATATTGGTGTATACGAGAGTATACACGATATGTCTTCCTTCTCACCCTCGCATGGACTTACACTTTTAATGGATACCAACCTAACCAAGCCTGGATATACAAAGCTAAAGGTGTGTGACATCTCAGAAAGTTACTCGTCGATTTATATGGAGTGTTGTGAAACTTTTCAAATGAAATCTTATATCTCATGTAATCTTTTTCGGGAAGTTCATTTATATGAAGGTTATGACATGATTATTCATGGTCCATGCTCGTCTTCAAAAGATGGTACAGTGGATATAGTAGGCACTTTCCAGTGCAAAAATGGGTAAAACCTGCCAGACAGTGGATTTTCAGATCTAGACGAATATGGCCTAAATATGAATTGATACAGTCTGTTGTGGATCATGGCATTTTGTTTGTTCCTATTGGATGCAAAGGTTCTGATACAGAAGATCTTGAATGGCGCATGTCATTTTCCGTCGCCGAAAAGCTTCTCATACATTCATTTTCACATACCCAGTTATTATGTTATGCGCTGTTAAAAATTCTTTTGAAAGATATTATCAAACAGAAACACGAAGATCTCATTTGCTCGTATTTTCTTAAAACTATAATGTTCTGGGTATGCGAAGAATCTGATCAACAATGGATACCTGAAATGTTCGTCCGATGTTTCATGAGTTGCTTGGCACGTTTTATTTACTGCGTTGAGTATGAAACATGCCTTCATTACTTTATTCCTGATAACAATCTATTTGAAGGTAGATTTGTATTTGAAGAACGTAAGGCATTACTGGTTACTCTGGTTAAAATTCACAATACGCCTTGGTACTACGTTTTTCATTCGACAACATTTGAAAGTTTTAGAAGTGCACGAATAAACTCGTTTTACCCTTATCTGGCAGTAACCTCGTTGTCATGTCTGAATGTTCCTTGTTTTATGGTACCAATATTTGAATCACCTACAGCATTTAAGCAGATACTTATTCGTTCAGTAAACCAACAAGACAAGCATCTTTTATTACATCTGCTTTCAAACTCCGCACTGACATCAATGCAAGATGTTCGTCACGTTAAGGAAAGTAATAAATCTTTTTATAGACAATACCAGATAATATTACGATATTTTAAAACAGGTGTGTATTCCTCTTCCGTCCAAGCTTGGGCATTGTTGGCATCTTTGTTTTATAAATATGATCGGTACATGGAATGCATTCAAATACTGAACTATAGTCTGTCTAAATGTACTCCAGGTAATATATTGATCAATTTAAATAATGATATTGTTGAACAAAGTATTTTTCAAGACTTAAAGCAAACAATAGGATTGTCATTGACGTGCAAATATTTCATCATTCGTGATGTTTCAATGCTTGAACCTTTTCAATTATTACCAACAGAATTGAGCCCTTTAATCAACAAGAAAATCGATTACATTAAATTGTTTCCACCAGTTGTGTACTTACATGTTTTACAGTACTTTTGTTTACATCATCTTGGGGATACCAGCGGTAAAATTTTTGCTTTACGAGACCTTGAATTAACTATAAGAGAAAGATATTTCATACGTGAATGTGGGAACAATTAAGCAATCGCAAATAAATGCTTTAGTATAGCTAAAAGCATGTTATAATTGTTTTTGATTACTAAGAAACATCCTATATTTATTGTTATTGGCAACATATGTCAACTATGCACAGCAATTCATTCAAGGATATTGTTCATTCGACAAATGCTTTTTTTGTATTGGAATGCAATGTAGAAATATAATATAAACAGTTTTACTTAATAAAAAGAAATTTACTTGTTCCCTTATTTGTTGATTTATTGATTCATTGAGAATGTTTTTTACGCCTTATAGTAAATAGTGATTGCACAATCAGGACGATATATATTTGAAAGTGTCTGTACAAAGCAGAAGGACTCCCATGGACATATTAATATTTAATAATATCAATATGTCAATATAATGGAATTTTATACGACTGTCATACGAGTGAGAGGTTAAGCTAGCTATAAAACCATGTTAAATCCACCATTTTCTACATAAGAAAATGCCTGTTTCGAGTCAGAAATTTTGTTGTCCATCCGTATGATGTGTTTCAGCTTTTGATTTTGCCATTTGATAAGGGACTTTCCGTTTCGAATTTTTCTTGGACTTCAGTATTTTTTTTTTAAATTTTTCTTTTTATTGCAATCATCAAGCAATAGGATCGATACAAAGTTATTACAACTAAAATAACGTCCTTTCATTGTATATGAAATGCACATATATGATGACAGCTTCAGTTATAGAAATTAAAGAAAGGGGTCACATATGGGTATGGTTAAGCAAAAAAACCCACAGAAAATGCTAATAGGACAACAACAAAAAAAACACACACAAAACTGCTGACTAGGAATGTTAAGATCAGATTGACAATATCGAATATATAAGCCTATAATATATTCAAGTATGTTGATGAATTAGAAAACACTATCAAGGGCAAAATGTTTTAAATTTTTAATTTCAATTTTCTATCGTTGACTGTTAAATGCGCTTATCTTTTTACCATTAACATGTAAAAAAGATAAGCCCAGATTTGGTCAAAGGTTTATCAGTATTTAACAAATTTCTAAAACCTTCATGACATTTTATATAAAAAAAAATATAATATTTGATAACATTAGAAGCATGATTTTTATAGTTGAAAGGAGTTATAAGATACTCAAAGTTGTCTTAAACTCTCGTTGTCCTCGAATATGAACCCTTAACAATGCTTATGTAAGTTGCATTTTTGTCTTTATGTAATAAAGATGTAACTTTAAACTGTAATTTTATATCTAATAATTCTTAAAACAAAAACAAAAACCGATCACTCTAGAAACATTTAGTATATAAATAAAAATACATATGGAAAGCCCCAAAAATAGAAATATATAGTGAAAACCTAGGTCTACCTGAGACCGCTTAAATGACGGTGAGATCCCCATCAATTCTCTCAATGTTCATAAAATTCGACGAAATCATAGATTATGTAAAATAGATGGTTTCAAAAGGAATTCCAGGAATAATGTCATCTTCGATATCTACGGAGGGCTTAGATTATAAATTTTTAGCCAAAAATTGTCAAAATTTCATCAGGAGAAAGGGCACAGGGCAATAGTGAGAGCTCCCTGGTCTCTCAATCTGCATAATATTAAGCAGACAGTTAGTCAATAGGTAGATACTAACGTGACTAAAAGGAATTTGGGTACACTTCTTCTATATATACGAAGGTCCAAAAGTGCCAGTTGGATATTTAAAATACATAGTGAAAACCTACAGGAGACCGTTTAAATGACGGTGAGACAGCTAGTAGCCGGTTGGATATTGAATATCAAATATCGAATAACGAACCGGCTGCCAACTTCACATACATGTCTGCTCAAAATTTAGAATGCCTTTGTAGACATTTGAATACTTTGTTCTCATTTTCGAAATTAAGTGCCGACTTTTGTCATTCTCTTTCGCAAAATGAATTTGTCCTGTGTTCAATACCTCGGTATTTTCTAACCTTCCTATTTGGTCATTTTCTTTTAATCATATGCATTTGCTTTGTAAATACATGTTTTTCTTTGGACACTGTAACATGCTTTCTTATTTATTATATTCTATTATGAATGGGAGTCCAAACTTGAGTATCGTTTTTTGTTGTTGACTTGCATATGTGATAAAATATTCGGGGCACGAAGTGAGATTGATTTTTCCGTTAATACTTATTTTTTGTTAACACACAACTTTTAGGTTCCTCAATTTGGGACGCATTAGGGATATTGCCCATACACGTTATAAAGTAAAATATTGGACTATGCACTAATGTAGGTAGGCTCTAATCCTCTATAGGTTGCCTTTCTGTAAATATTGACAATGCAATTTCCCATGGGAACTCCTTTTACGGCTTAAACTGTACCACTTTATCTATGAAGTTTTATAAAAAATATAATCCTAGAATTGACAGTTCATATGCACTTCAATTTTATGCAACGGTCAAAATATATGGCTGTGCGGCATATTTTCAACGTGTATATGCCCTGAACTTTTCAGAGTTAAAACTAACACTGATTTTCTTAACTACCCCTTCCTCGAATGAAGGGTTACCACAGATTTCGATGGAAACAATATGCACATGTATATTTACTGGTAACATTCCCAAGTTATTTCTCTATGAGATGGAACACAGAGAGCATAACTGGGAACCAGTATGTAAACAAAATTAATTTTCTATGAATATTATAAATCTCCCCAACAGAGGCGTGGTTTGAGAAACAGCTGTATTTACAAAGTGCAACCTATACAAACATTTATTCAAATAGAAAACTCTCTAAAATCAGTTGTTCTCACATTAATAATCATTTATTAGAATTACAACTTGAAAGAAATCACTGTGTATACTCTAAGGGATTTTTTACTGAACATTTTATACCCCTCTCCTGTTTCAATTTTTAAAAGAATTTGAAAACAAGACTTTAATTATTGCCAACTTACCCCATTTGCATATTTTCTGATATATATTGAAAGCATATCAGAATACTGTAAATGTAATGTTTAGCAGTCAATCATTATAACATTCAAGATTATTTAAAATATCCAATCCTGCCTCTGACCTAGTCCACATCTTACTGTATGCCTATTTGTCAAATAAACTCATCATAGATATTAGGAATAAAATTTGATATTTACACCAGACGCGCGTTTCGTCTACAAAAGACTCATCAGTGACGCTCGAATCAAAAATGTTATAAAGGCCAAATGAAGTACGAAGTCAATTTAAGTTCACATTTGAGGTAGAAATGGTCAATTTAGAATCCTTGTCACAACAGTATCACCTGTAATCATATATCTGACACAATCTACCTAATAGATATACTAGAAGTGTTCAAACAAAGCCATATGCATATTTGCAATAGTTGTATGTATGCAGATACCAGTCTGAGATATAAATTCACTTAAAATGTTATAGAGAAGACTGCTAACATCTACTTTTTACATAACTTCCAAGCATAGTTATTGTTTTCTATATCAAGAACTTAAAAATCATAAAATCATAGCATTTACGAGTTGAAGTATCTGTTTTATGACCAAGGGGGTAGACAATTTTCTATGTTTTTTGCCCCTGGGGCCTCAAATTTCCTAAATTATTCTGCTGTTTCTAGTAATTTGGAATAATAAGTACATATTTAGGATAGAACACACTATTGTAAGTTTTGTTCAGATATTTTTGTATTTCTAGTTGTATTTATTATGCCTTGGTGACATAAAAGCAGATTTAGGACTAGGTGTTACGGCTTACTTTTGGGTTATCGACAAGACACAAACACCCCATAAATAATATTTAGGAAGAATCGATGAGTTTCAATTACTGCGAAGAGTAAATATAAGCACTTCTTAACAATTTAACTTACAAATATGCAAATATTATGAATTACATTTGTATTCAGGACTTTAAGTAAACTATGCACACTGTAAACTGTAAATTTATACTGAGTCATCATATCTTAGGCCCAGGATTATATCAATCTTCATGAAATATTTATAAAACTTCATATTTGAGTTAATTTCTATAAAATCTGTGTGAAATAAAGCAAATTTGGTTCAATTCTGAATGTTCTCTTTTTTCACGTACATAATGAAATACAGTTTTCTTGACAGCTTCAACATATTAAGGACGAAGATTTATTGCGTATGCAACACAACTTTGACATTAGAATGAGTTATTTAATCTGTGCTAAATTACAGACAATAGATGACAGATTTAATTCAGTTTAAGCAGACTTTAGGGTAAACTTTTCAGGTTGTATCAGTAGTAAAAATAACTGCTTTAATCTTATTACAATGTGTCAATTAATAATCTTTAAAATTAATGAGGTATAAGAAATAATTCCTTTTATAACATGAAAAGTCATTACTTGATTCTAATTGGGTACTAACAGAAAACACACACTAATGTTAGTACCAAACATCATCATTTCTAGTAAACACACAAATCATCCAAAAGTTGTTCAGATTGTTGCAATGTTCCTCCAAAGGCGACAATACTTACATTTTTTAAAATTTAACACTTTAATCAATAAAATATAGGAATAAACAGTTATATGTGATATTAGTACTTTATAATTCTGTTGAATAAATTGAAGGAAAATGGTGATATGACCATCTTTATTAGAGCTTATTCATTGTATCCTATTGTACGGAATGTTAACATTTTGTTTGCTGAATCTGTACAAAATGACATAGATATAAGAAGACGCGGTATGAGTGCCAACGAGACAACTCTCCATTTGATATTTTCATTGATATGTTTTATAAGTCAAGTTGGTTTAGATTTGCACTAAATGTTTTATTCATCATTTACCTAAAGTTTTAATTGATATTTATTTTAACAAAGAAATCATATTTTGATTCATAACTTTGCATTAAGAATAATTGACTTAAAAACATGTGTTGTAATTAGCTCATTTAATGCAAGATAAAAATAAATCAAGAAAAATATTGTTATTTTATTAGACCTAGGGTTCTAATTTGCTATTTTGTGAACAAAGAAACACAAATTTGAATTAAAATCAATCATATGATTATACTTGATATATGCACCAGTTGGGCTGAAACATTGTTAATCTTATCTAATCACCAGTTTTTAATATATATTTGAATGGAGTTACAAGCCATAATAACAATTATTAATTATCTATAACGTCTATTTAAATACAAATGTATCAGTTAAGTTAACAGACATTGGTTATACAAAAAGAGAGGTAGAAGTAAACTTAGTTTGTTACAATAGTTCTGATTCATCTCCATGTCCGGCAGTAAGAAAATCAACTTTTGAACTTCACAATGTATTGACATGTTATTTCTCAAATAAAAAGCAAAACAACTCTCATTTTGCATGAAAAAAAAATCTTCTTTTACCAAATTCTTTACATTCCGAAGCATTCCGATTGATGCCGGAAACATATTATGAGGTCTGTTTGCTTCTTAGTCGCCATAAAAAATCACAAAAATAATGAACTCCAAATAAAAGTCAAAACGGAAAGTTCTTATCAAAACGAAATATTAATAAACAATAATAATAGTTTGTTTCTTAACATTATTCAAATTTCGTAAGGGAAGAACGTTAGCTTAATACATACCATATTATCATTAGCAAAAATGTATACAGACAAATATGGGGAAAGTTAAAATATCAAGCCACAAAATATCATAGGATAGGTGGGGCACACGACAAAAGACACAGTCACACTAAAACACGAAAAAAATAAAGAATAATATGTCGTTTAAAATTATTTAAAAAAATGTCTACTCAGTTTGTCAACCAGTAAATGTTCAAACAAATTGTGAATAATTCAAACATAAACTAAGAGAGACCAACCATAAAATATCAACGTCAGCCAAAGGTAACGATCCAGTTCCGTTCTCCTCACCCTTGGCGGATTCAGGTAGAATTTCGGAGACACAAGGTATTGATTTTTGTCGCTGTTGTAAATGATTGCCTTCAGTACATGTAATAAAAGCACCTTAAGGATGATCACATGTAAATTGAATAATCACGTGCTGATCGTACAACATGTCTTTACCCACAAAATGTAGAGCGATATGTGGTGACAATTTTAAAGTTCTAAATCAACTAATTGGAGTGCCTTGGTACGTTTCTCGATCAGATGTTGGTATTAAAGTATATATGTTCCGTTACTGCTTTGCGTACTTTGTAAACACTAGACAAAACTTTTTTATACATCTACACTGAAGAGAGTTTAGTACTGCCATTGAAAGATAATGGTGATGTCGGAATGGGCGTGACTTTTATCGTCTGGTAGATGGCGCAGCATTTGATGTGATTGTAAGCAACAACACACTATCATAGAACAATTATACGAATCAAAAGCCAATTAGTCTCGACAGATTAATAGAAAAAAATATGTAAATATCCTTCTACACAACGTTGTGCCTCTGCAATTACTACAATCAGATTAGCTCGAAACCTAATTCTGGAAAGCCAAAATAATGAAAAGCATTCGAGAACCTGTACAATGCGGAAAGCTTGAAGACGATTGCTTGTCTTTTGATGTTTGCAATTGTTATTTTTCACTCTAGTGTAGTTCTGCTGTAGACATGTACGCTGAAGTCAAGGAAAATGTCTTGTAAAGCTTGGTTTATTAATACTCACTTTTTTTTGATACATAACATTGCAACAACATAACATTAAATTAAAATAAATTATAATATGCACACTTATCACTCATACAACACATTCGCACAAAACAATCGGTAACAATCACTCAATTCAATCTGAAGTATGTATTGTAATAGGATTTAATCAATTTCTCACATTTTTTTTTATAATAAACAATAGCTTTAAAATTTCAAATAACAGTTAATACATTCATCGACACAACTAAATCTAATTCATAAAACTGATTTTAAACAATGCTGAAGAACATATTTTCCATCAACATGCAGTAGTACCATAGACCATATCATGGTTTTAATGTATGCCATTAAACATTAAGTTAATCATATGCTAAGTGCTAAAAGTGTTTAGATAACACCCTAATTCAATATCTGCAGGAAACTTTTATTTTTCTACTTATTTTAACCCCGAAAATCATCAACATCGAACCACTATTTAATTATCATTCACACATCATTTACCACTGAATATCTTATTTAACTACTAGTATGCTAGGTGTCATAACCCTTATTTACCTAGATCTTCAAAAAAAAAATTATTTTACACTATTCTTAATATTTAATCTTAAGTTAATATGACAGTTCTTGTCCATTCGTTTTTTAAGTGTTTTCTCATTTGATTTTGCCATGTGATTATGGACTTTCCGATAAAATTTTCCTCTGAGTTCAGTATTTTTGTGATTATGCTTTTTAAACGTCATCAAAACAATCATCGTGTTTAAAATTTTGTAGAGGGGCAAGGCAAGACGTTTTGGAGATAAATGCTTTATGAAGTAGCCTTTTTGATTTTTTGAAAAACCTTAGAAGTGAAATTTTATATTTGAGTCAGACGCGCGTTTCGTCTACAACAGACTCATCCGTTACAATCGAATAAATAAAAGTTAAACAGGTCAAATAGTGGTCAAATAAAGTACGAAGTTGAAGAGCATTGATGACCTAAAATTCCAAAATAAAATTGCCAAATACAGGTAATTTTGGTTATATATTCCTGAGGTAGAAAAGCCAAATATATTCAAATTTTAAAGTTTTGTAAACATTCGATTTATGATTATGACCATATCAATGATAATTCTTGTCAAATCAGAAGTGCTGAGAAAGTATGCACATTATATTGGACACCCTCCATGAATTATAAGGGCTCAAAATCAGTAAAAATATACTTTTCAATAAGCAAAATTTTATTTAACGCACATTTTGTTCCCAGTTTTGGGTAAAAAAAACAACTGTAAACTATTTTTTAAAAATTTTTAGTTTTCTTGCAAAGCTGACAAGAGGAACAAGAGATAGTTTTCTTTTTCTATTTTGGCGAACCTTTTGGTTAAAGAGAATCATTGAACTAAACTAAAATTCGAAACAGCCTTTCCATGCGTTGTATTTGTTTTATATATATCTAAGGAATCAAATATGAATAATGTCATCAGTCTCGTTATTAACCTTGCAGTATAAAAGTATCTTGATATTAGTACAAACATTGTATCAACTACTTTTTAATTCCATTATCTTTGAACATAAAGAATGTTAAATATCTAGTATTTGATAAATAGCAATCAGCAAAATGTTGATTTGGTTGTTGGTTTTTTTTAACGAAAGTCAAAATATCGTCCAGAGTTTTGAAAAGGGTTTAACTTGTTTAATGAAATGCATTATCCTTTTGGTTGAGAATGGTTGTGACACTGTCTTACTTTTGACTATCTTTCACAAATTATTTTGTACTTCTGCAAAAGATTTAGAATGCACCACGCTTTTTAATTTCCTCTAAATAAAACCGACGGTTTAATGAAAGATTAACACATGTGTATTACACATTCACTATCTCAACCGGAAAAAACCTAAGAAAGCCTGGTGTTGGAAAATATTTGAAGGCTGCGAATTCGTATAAATGGGAAAGTACAGTTTAGTGATTAATCACCGATGCTTTAAAGACTTTACAGATGATAACATGTTAAGTTTGAATAAATTCTTAAATGATCGCGTGTGAATCACAAACATCTACACTGAGGGGGTTTTCCGAATCAATCTATCACATAAACTGTAAGGGATATAGTAATTGTCAGCTACATGGTAATATTCGTATCTAAAATGTTTTAGAACATTGTGGTTATAAGGAAATCTAGGATGTACGTCTACTATATATTTTTTTTAAACTGACATCGTCTTTTGTAAAGATCGGGGTGTCTCTTCATATAGATTGGTATACACAGGCGTGCAAGTGGTATCTTTTAACTTTTTTTTATATCAAATATATATCAATATGATTTCACGGATGCAATATAGCAATTTTGTAGGATTGTATATGTCAATTTGGTAATACACGTTCATTTCCTATTCAGATAATTTATGTTCAGATCTTTTTATCTCATAAATGAATCACGAATCCTACTTGCCTAAAATCTCACTGATAGATGTCATGATAGCTTGGAATAGTTATCACAAATACCAGGCCTATACTGTAAACCAACTAATTTTCACGAGCGTTCAACTACATCAAGTTAATTAGAAAATCGCGAAATTAAATTGCCGCAAAATGGAATCCAAAGGGCTAAACGCCAAATAAAGTATCCGCGAAAATAAGTTGGTTTTCAGTAATGTGATACGCCAGACGTGCGTTTCGCCTTCAGAATACTCATCTGTTTCGCTTAGATCAAAAGCAGTTAGTTTGCAAAAAAAAAGGACAATGTTGAAGAGCATTGAGGACCCGAAATGAATATCAATGGGTTGTGATTTATATAAGAATGGGTAGGGATTTTCCCTGAAACCGATATATAAATAAGTTTGGTTTTTTTTCCAAATCCAATTTGTAGATTTACCCCCCCCCCTAAATCTCCCTAACTTTGATTCGTTATTTTTTTTTTATTTGGCTCAACCCTATTTTCTTTTATTCAATACCGTTTTAAAATGAAATCGGAGAAACTACATTGTTTTTTACAATAAAAAAATAAACACAGAAAGGAAACTTTGGTCTTGGTCATAAATAAACGTAGGTGAAAATAAAAAAAATGTCAAAAAAGTTGCTATTTAAGGAACCCTTACCAAATAGTACAAGGAATTTTTTTTTGATACAAATTTCCAAAGGACTCGATTTGAATAAAAACAAAATCTGAATCCACCACTTTATTAAATATATCAAGTAAGTACTGCAACTTTCTTGGTTCATTTGGACTTCTAAACATTTTATCGCATGTTCATCTGGTTGAAATCAAATTTTGATATCCTATTGAACTTGGGGTCAAATGAGTGCCATCAAACAAGTAACGTAAAACATACATATCTTTGTATGATTTTTTTATCGTATGTTTTTATCCCTCAGCTGTCTTCCCTATCATATAAATATTTTTATTTTTTTATTCAATTACTAGTAAAGCATCTGCCATTCCTTCATTTGATAACATTCATCTCACGTTGTGATTTAAATAAGATTAAGATATGTACATAAGTGGATTGATTACAAACACTTTATCTTGTTGCTAGTTTCCGCACAGGTGATCAACAAGTGTACAAAATGTCTAAATAAGGAAGGTCATAAACTTTTAGATTCTACTTGTGTTTAATGATTCCAACATTAGCGACACGGGAATACTCAGTTTAAAATCCAATGTCAGTCTCTTTGTCATTTCATAATTACGTGTTGAGACATAAACCTCAATACTAAAATTTTAATAGATTGTAATATATTTGTAAGATGCGAAAATGAATATTGATAATTCACTGAAGTGCATTTGTGTACTGTATATATGGAATGTATGTTTAACATGCTGTTATACCAAACGTTGTACTGTGAAATATTCCAAAAAAGAGGTCGTATGTGACTGTTCCAACATGGATTTCCACACAGTTCCTAGGCATATACCAATCAACACAACGATATTAGATTTATCAAGCAACCATATCGCTTTGCTACATAATGAAACATTCATGTGGTTGACTAAACTTCGAACATTAATCATCCACACATCAAGATTAAGACATATTGATGTAAATGCCTTTAAAGGCCTTGAGAACGTTCAAAATCTTGATCTCAGTGCGAATTCTTTGGATGTTGGGTCGTTACCTATGAGTGTGTTCAACAGTACTCCTAATTTACTTAATTTACAGTTATCTGATAATATATTCTCTGAAGAATATCCCGATAAATCCTTAAGTTTTCTCACTAACCTACAGAGTCTTAGTATCAATGGAATTCGAAATGGACGTTTTCGTGATGGTTTTAAATATTTGAAAAAACTTAGGATATTGCATTTTCAGCCATGCTTCATAACGCATCTAACAAATGAAACATTTTTAGTGTTTAATAATTTACCTATCGAAGACATTGATATCTCTTGTGCAATTAGGAAAGTTGAATATGGAACACTTGCTCCTTTTAAATCACTAAATGTATTAAAAATATCTCATAATTCATTTATACGTTTATCGGATTTAATACCCATTCTTATACCGTTGAAAGACAGGAATATGAGCGAAATTGATTTGTCTTACAATTATAGAGCTCGTACTGGATCTGACATCTTAACACCTAAACATTTCACAATTCTTGGTCAAATTTGTGTAAAGAGCTTTATACTAGCAAAAAATCAAATAAGCGTTATCAGAACTGGTTCGATTTCTGCAATGAAATACAAGAACTGTTTAGAACATTTTGATATTGCGCGGAATAACATATATGGCGATAAAGGTGCAGCGCTTGAATTATTCCAGCTAACAGGTTTAAAAACAGTAGATGCATCACAACAAGACTCACTAAGTCCTTGGAATGTCGGGTTGCGCAATCATAGCACATCCATGTACTCAGCTAACAATGTGTCAGAAGTCTATAAAATGGTAAATACTATTTACACTTTTCCTTTACCGCCTAATTTAGAGGAAATTTTTGCCGAACGTTTAGTTATGAAAGCCACACATCTTGCAAATGTCAACTTTACAAATGGACGTAAATTAAGAGTATTAGATTTTAACTGGACTCCATTCAGCAGTTGCACTGGACTTATACGTGGAATTGACCATCTTGAGATATTAAAAATGTCTGGATTCAATTGTTCGTTAATTGATTTATCATTTTTTCAGTCATTTAAAAAACTTAAAGTTCTAGAAAGCCGAAGCGCAAATTTAGGTCGTGGTTTACTAGACGACAAGGAAGGAAAAATTCTGAAAGGACTGTTCGAACTTTAACAAATTGACTTTTCAGCAAACCAATTTAAACATTTAAATCCTTCATTATTCAGATCTCAGTACAAATCGTTATTGAAGTTATATTTGTCAAGTAATATTCTAACAGAGATCAATATTAAGTTTTCAAAATTTTCAAAATTGAATTGCATTGATTTATCAGGTAATAGAATTAGATATTTAGAGACAGGAACAACAAAAGAATTAGATATACTGAACATCAAATCAATTAATAAACTTGAACTGTTGTTACAAGGCAATATGTTTGAATGCAACTGTGATTCTTTGCATTTTATAGAATGGCTTCATTTTACAAATGTGACGCTAGACAATGGGGGAAACTACTCGTGCAGGTACTTTGAAGGCAGCTATAAAACAACAGCATTTGCATTCCAAAATTTGCATGACATAAAAACAATGTGTGTTTCCAAAGTATGGCTGATTTTCTCTGTGTTATTATCAGTCTTATTGACAATGATAATTATAGCCAGTGGTATAGCATACAAATACAGAATAACTCTTCAATATTGGTACTTAACTATTCGCCGGAAATACCGCCATTATTCTAAATTGGAGGGTGAGTCAAAGGAGTATAGGTATAGTGCCTTTGTGGCGTATCACAATGCAGACTACAAATGGGTGTGTGGTCCACTAAGTTCATTTCTCGAAAAAGAAAAGGAACAATCTTTGTGTCTCCATCATCGTGATTTTTTACCTGGTAATTTTATAGCGGATAATATTGTTGAAGCTGTCTCCCAAAGTAGAAAAGTTATTTTAGTGATAAGTGAAACATTTCTGGAAAGTTCTTGGTGTGAATTCGAACTTGAAATGGCTCGAATGCAAATGTTTCAAGAAAGTCGTAATATGTTGATTGTTATTTTAGTTCAAAATATTCCAACTAAAAGTATGCCTAAGTCTCTTTTGCGAATTTGGAACAAAGTTACGTGCCTAGAGGCATATGATAGTGATCTTCTAACTGGAAATGACAATTTTGATCATATATTTTGGAATCGTTTATATGAAGCTGTACTTTTATGATATTTGTTTCTTAACTAACATTCTTTGACATTAAATGTTTCCTTTTGGAATATTTTATTTCAAAACTAAAATAAATAATTCAGGCTTAATTCAGCGTAAATAGTGTCAACATAGTTGCTCCTTAAAATTACAATTTGCTCACCAAGGGTACTAGTATAATTCCGATAACAGACGTGAATTTTGTAACACGATAAAATCGAAATGAAAAGTGGGAAGATGTCAAAGAGACAGCAATCCGAGCAAAGAGCACAAAGCAACCAAATGGTTTTCAACATCCTTTACTCATCAGTAGAGCTCAAATCAAAGCAGAAGGGTATTAAAACCCGAAAATTCCGAAATGTTGTATCACATACGGATTATGCAATGTATGCATAAAAAGGACGCTTTGTGCGCATACATACTGCCTTTAAAAACAATACGTATAAGCTGATATGTTAATATAGTTACCATCGATATTGTCTTTGTTGATGTCACCTAGGTTAACAATGGTCGCCCCAAATCGTCCCCCTCCTTGGTTATTTCCATATAGATTTTGTACACTGGAATCTAGATACTGCGACTGTAAAAATACCATCAATATAACATTTTGTCATTATATACAAAACAATAATATTAGAAAAAAATATATATATATATATAATAAAAAACAAATCGCGCAAATAAACAAGCTATAAGAGACAAACATAACATAAGGCCAAAAGTGGTTGCCGTTCGAGTTAGCATTTTTTTTTCCAAATGCCATAAAAAAAATGCCATTGGTAACCATTTTAACAGTGTACAGAAAAAGAGACGGAAGATGGAACACGGAATCACAAGTCGAAAAGAGATAGACAAAATCATGGCAAAACAAAGACAAAGATAAAAGTATAAAACAACGGTCCCCAAAACACTACATATTATGTGGTAAAAAAACTAAAGACGGAGTAAATTTGACAATGAGGGCGAACTTAAATGACCCGAGAGGGTATAACTAAGTATATTCTGTTCATCGTGTGGCTCCCATGTTAATCATAGTAAGTACACATTCGGTGTCAGATCTAAGTTTGCCGTTCACTACGCTACTGACTACACATGTCAGAAACGTTACAACATTTAACGGGAAAAAAAGATTTAATTTTGATAACTTTGCTAGGATATTCTATCAATGAACAGTAAAATGTAAATGACAAATTTCTTCGATAAGCAAACAATAGATCCATTGGAAATATCAAAAAAACTTAAGTTCAAATTCGTTCAGGCAAAGTTAAAAAAAGGCGAAAGATACAAGAGGGACTTTCAAACTCATAGATCGAAAATAAACTGACAACGCCATGGCTAAAAAAGAAAAAGACATACAGACAAACAACAGTACACAACTCACAAGACACAACATAGAAAACTAAATACTAAGCAGCACGAACCCCACCAAAAATTAGGTTTGATCTCATGTGCTGAATTTCCTAGATTAAGAAGAGGAATTTGTATCTGTGACTTGTCGCTTGTTTTCCAATCCATGTCGTATTTATTTATCTGTTTCTAAATAAAATATTGTTTACACTTAATATCTAGAATTAAGCGTCGTTCAAGGTGAAGGTAAATACAGATAAAACGCATCGGAAACACGAGCATTGTTTAGTTATATTTCATATTTTTTTTAATGATTACACATACATCACCAGTCCCGTAGTACACAAACACTGTTCCTTCGTCATAGGATATAACCTTCTGTAGTGGGGCACCAACCAATACGTCGTTATTTCCGTCATTGTTGACATCAGCAATACAAATAGATAACCCGTATCCTGATCCAATCTGAATATTACCAAAAATACATTGCATTTATTAAGCCTGTGATATGTAAAAACTAAGTATAAATTAGATGAAAATGAACATCGTGACAATAACACTTGGTTGTTTATCTTCACACCGGAAAAGATGAAAAGAAATCTTAGTATACTTTTGTTTCCGAGGGGTGCCCCGAATAACAAAGGGATCTACGTACATACATACACATATAAGGAAATTGTTGCAGTTTGTGATTATCAATATGATATCAATATTTTTGTCTTTTATGTATATACGTAGACAATAATAACATGCAAAATATTCAAAATTACGCACTAGCAAACAACACAGAATTGCTATCATGTCCATCCATTAATGTTATTATGTATGACACTTTAATTAATCAGTGATTGCTTGTTAGTATAGTTTTCGTGGTCCACCATTATTTTCCATGACTTTTTTATATTCAATTTTTTAGTTACATATAGTTCCTTTTATGTTGTTTTATTGTTCTTATTAAACAAATGGAGTGAAACTGTTGAACCATCAATATTTATATCCAGTAAGCGTGTCCGGGAATACTTTTTACATCATATACAAAGCCTCCAAATACATTACTTTGCGATATCTCATGGACCATGCTTATCAACGAATAAACATTCATTCGTTGTGCACAATGTTTCCAATGCAAAGAATGGATAAAACCTGTCAAAAAGTGGATTAACATATCTAGTCATACATGGCCAGATAGCGTTTTGACACAATATATTGTAAAGTACGGTGTTGTATTTGTTCCTATTGGATGCAAGGATTCTGTTACTCAAGATCTAGAATGGCGCATATCGTTTTTTGTTGCAGAAAAACTTCTAATATATTCTTTTTCACATACCCAGTTATTATGTAATGCGTTGTTGAAAATTGTTTTAAAAGATATAATTCAGCATAAACATGATGATCTTCTTTGCTCGTATTTTCTGAAAATGATAATTTTCTGGCTATGCGAAGAATTGGCTGTCCATCAATGGAAGCCTGAAATGTTCGTTTAATGTTTCAGGAGTTGTTTCAAGCGATTAATTTACTGTACATGTGTTGAATATGAAACATGCCTTCATTATTTTATCCCTGATAACAATCTATTTGAAAACAGATTTTCACGTGACCAGCAGAAATTATTACTTGATACCTTGCATGCCCTTAAGAGTTCGCCGTGGAATTATATTTTTTATTCAGTGACTTTTGAAAATTATAGAAGAGCACAAAGAAACTCATTTTGTCCTTATCAGCTGACAGCATCCTCTTTGTCATGCTTCATTCATCCTATTTTATTATTACCGAAATTGGTATCACAAATGTCAATTCGACAAATACTTAATCGTACAGTAAATCTACAAGACAAGCACATATCTACATATATGTTATCAATTGCTGCTATGACATTGATGCAGGATTGCCAAAATTTGAACGAAAGAAATAAATCATTTTATAGACAATACTAGATAATGCTACGATATTTTCAAACAGGCTTGTATTTTTTCTGCGGTTAATGCTTGGGTGCTGTTAGCATCTTTCTTTTATAAATGTGGCCGATACAGGGAATGCATCTAAATACTGAACTACAGTCTTTCAAAATGTACTCTAGAGAATATATGTATCGAATTCAGCAATGATATTGTTGAACAAACTATTTTTCAAACATTAAAGCAGCTATTTGGTTGTCATGGACTACCAAAGACTTTATCATTGGTGATGTTAGATTGGTTGAACCTTATCATTAATTACCAAAAGAATTAGTCCCGTTGATTAACGAAATGATCGATAAAATTAAGATTTTTCCACCAATTGTGTACTTGAACGTTTTAAATTACTTTTGCGTACATCATCTAGGTGATAACAGGGGTAAAATGATCGCCTTACAAGACCTTAAATTAACCATAAGAGACAGATATTATATCGTTCAGGATGAGGAGGATTTAACATTGACAAAAACATGTCTTAGTATAGTTAAACGTATGTTATAATACTTAGTTAATTGCCTAAAACATCTCATTCCAATCATATGCACGTCAATAAATTTTGGCGGAAATAGGGATCGGATTTTGTCAGATAGAGTTACTGGTTGAAATTTTAGATAAAGCCGTATCGAAAATACGAATGTCTTTTTCATAAGGCTATCATGCTAGCTATGAGCGACAATAAAATCTGTGGAAGTGGAATGCAATGTCAAATTTTATTTTTCACAGAAAAAACAAAAAGGTTTTTTATTAGTTATTAATGGCTTTGAACTAGTAGTCAGTTAACTGCGAGTTCGCTCAGATCTGTACCTATTGTCTTTTTATTGTTGGGATATACAAGTACCCGGCCCCGTCCAATTAACCCCGCCAAATTATGTATGTATGTGCCTGTCCCAAGTCAGGAGCCTGTAATTCAGTTAATGTGTTACATATTTGTTTTTTGTTTATTTATTTTTGTACATAAATCAGGCCGTTAGTTGTCTCGTTTGAATTGTTTTACGTTGCCATTTCGGGGCCTTTTATAACTGACTATACGGTATAGGCTTAGCCATATTGTTGAAGGCCGTACGGTTAATTTCTGTATCTTTTTTGGTCTCTTGTGGAGAGTTCTCTCATTTGCAATCATATCACATCTTCTTTTTTTATATTAACATGTTGAAAGACTTTCAGGTTGTCTTTATAATTTGATGTATTACTTGATTCATGCTTGCTTTACGTCTAATGGCAAATATTCAATGCTCAATCAAGACGATATATATGTAAAAGTTTTTCCTCGGAGTATCAGTACCTCAATGGACAACGGTGTTTTTTTATAATGAAGTTGACATACCCCTTTTTTTCTTTTTTATAAACGATAACAATTATTTTATTGAATCATTTCCAGATAAATAAATACCTGATCAGCCCAGTTCGCATACTTAATGACATCTGAATTTTAACAGCCTCACTTGACCAGGGAAAAAATCAAATAAATTTATATTTACAATATTTTTACAGACATTATTATATTTAAATAACCAATACAATTGATTTTACCTGATAAGCATCGCTGTATAAAATCACTATCGTATATCCGGTTCATTGAACAAACATGTGTTGATTTAAACTCGAAAAACTATATATCTGATTGAAAAAAATAAGTTATATATCATCACATAAGTGACATTTACCATTTGACATATGCATTATTTGCAGTCATGTTTTCGGTATATATAATCCTGTGTATACATTTCCATTGAAATGCTTTAACTTTTCTATTAAAATCCTTTTTACTAAGATTAAGCCAAATTGTTTCCCAATTTATATACTCGCTATACAAATTTTCCTATTTTGGTTGGCACTTAGTCTCAGTTATGTTAATGTTTTATTGAAGATATTTTACTGTCAAATCTTTGATTTAAATGATTTTATTATCTTGATTTAGAAATTCAAGGTTTTCAGTAATTTTGATTTTGTGGCTTTTTAAAGCGGGTTGATCACCGTTATTTTTTTTTAAATCTGCCTGAATGTTTGAAATACAATTACGTTTATCTTTTAATTTTCGATATATTTCATGGCACGATTTGAAATCTTTGATATTATCGTCCCATATATCACCACTAGTATTTTATCTGACTTTTTGAAAAGGAAGAATGAAATAAAGATTTGCCCTGAAATAAAATATTTGAGTTTCACAAATGTTAGCTGTTTCTTTACTTCCATTTCGTTAAATGTGTGATCTTTTCAATTTTGACCACGATTGTAAAGCGCTTTTGTAATAATTTGGTATGTTTTTTTTTATCTCAAGACATGAAAGATGTCAGGACATTTACACAGAAAAAGTTCATCTGCAAAATTCTTATCCCATTTTTTTTAATCAAAATTTACCTATTGCATTCCAACTAGATAATGGATTATGTATAATCGAATATAACGATTTGATATATTTACTTTTTATCCAACTATCCAAATTGACCATCCCCATGCCCCCTTTTTAACATTTAAACAACAAACCTTCCGGTCTACTTGATTCACTTTCCCATCCCAAATAAAATTCCATATTATCTTATTCAATTCTTTTTTGTATTTTTCAGGTATACCTCTTATTTCTAACTCATAACCACGCACTGAACTAATTACATTTTTAACAATAAGGACTTTTCCAGACGTGTACACAATTGTGTCCTTTTTCTAATAGTAGGGTGCCCAATCAAGAAATTTTATCGATTTGCCTTTACGGAATAACACACGGCTATATTGTATATCATTGGAAAAAGGAGAACAAGCCTCATCGAAATACCGTTGTTATCGTTGTCTGTCGTGGTCAATTTTTTTTTAATCAGGGTCAAAGGTCAAAGCAGAAATTCCAGAAAAATGCACAGTCACTTTTAGATAGCTTGTTTCTCCTACATATATGCGTTTGGGGCAAAATAAAAACAACTAATTTATAGAAAAATATCTTTTGTTTCTACATTTAGAACTTATCTGATATTTTTATAGCCAAAAATGACTTTAGAATTACTTTTTTGCATATAGGGTGCAAATTTGAAATCTTCAAACAGCTGTTAAATAAGAGTGACCTGGACCTATTTCAATTTTTAAATTTGAAATTTTCATATTTAAATCATTAAAAGTAAGATCTAAAGATGTTTTTAAAGATCTTAACTTTAATAATTTGTCGAAAAGAAAATGGGTTTTCATGTCTTTTGATGGTAAGGTGTTCGTAAATTTCTAGGTAAATATCAAGTTTCTGTTACTGGGTGTGAAAGAGTATATATAAATTATTTGTTTCAAAATTTGTGTAACGTTAACGTCAAACTTGGTTGAATATAAAGCTCTGTGTATAGGTTCGCTTTACAGAAGTCAAAATTAATGCAAACGGAGAAAAAGGGGGGTTTAAGTTTTGAAAATAAAACGTCTATTTGAAACAGGTAAAACATCTTACATATACAGATGACTAAATGAGCAACAATTGGCTATAATGTTTACAAGTATTCCAAATATATAGTAAGTACAGCACCGATGTATTTTACAAATAATTTCAAACAAAAAAGGAGTGAGAAACCAAAGGGACATTAAAAACTTATAAAATGAAGACAAGCCGACAACAGCATGGCAAAAACACAAAAAAACAAGAACAAATGCAAATGGAAAATTATGATCGAAGCTAGTTTTACCTTCTACGTTCTATGGTCTCCTGTAGTTTAAGCACACTAACCACGTCAAGGTCAGAGACCATATGGCAGGGTGTGTTTTGTGCTTTTTTACATATCTTTCCCAACTAGATAGATTATTACTGTATTTCCCAAGATTTCAAAATGAGTAGATGTTTTATCTATAATTGATTAGAAAATACTATGGACTGCTTAATTTTCATTCAATAGCTTACAATGATTCATATTAACGTACAAACAGAAAAAATAAATCTTATACATCGTTATCTTCGTCGTCATCGATGTTTCCAACTGCAACCAGACTATGGAAAGCCAACGGGGTCAAAACTCTTACTTCGTAACTTGTCAATTTGTAACTTGTAACTGTGTGATTTGTCAATTTGTATGTTGATGTTTTGTAACTTGTCGATTCGTAAATTGTCAATTTGTATATTGATGTTTTGTAACTTGTCGATTCGTTAAATGTCGATTTGAAAATTGTCAATTTGCATATTGATGTTTGCCGATTTGTAAATTGCATATTGATGTTTTGTAACTTGTCGATTCGTACATTGTCAATTTGTATATATTGATGTTTTTTAACTTGCCGATTTGTAAATTGTCAATGTGTATATTGATGTTGGTAACTTGTCGATTCGTTAAATGTCAATGTGTGAAATGTCAATGTGTGAAATGTCATCTTTGTATTATGCTAACGATCATCATGACGACAGATGGCGCTCGGTTTATTTTTCGTTGTATAAACCTCCTGTAAGTAGGAGCACCTCCATATGCAATATAAACCTAAGTAATTTTAATCAATTAATTACAGCAAATGCAGCTAGAAAACAAAACAAGATCCCAGTTTTATTTTGTTTACTGAGTCAGACGTGGACTTTCGTTCGACAACGGATTAAACTTTATAAAAATGCATCCCGACTAAATTAGTCCCTTGACGTTATCGATCTATCCTAATTGCGAGTTTAATGAAATAGTCGTTGGTCAGTGGAATACAACGACTGGATTTTTCAGGTAAATACAATAAGGAGATGTGGTAATAAACCGTATGATTGCCAATGAGACAAATATCCACCAATACAAAGTTCAAATAAAGACGATTTAAGCAAATTTACGAAATATACGGCCTTCAACAATGAGAATACCATATAGTCTGCTATAAAAGGCTACATCATTACTGGAAAAACAGGTACTAGTGATAAACGATTTCTATTAATCCTAAAATGCTCTTATCGGACCATTTTATTCTGACAGGAGGGGAAAAGGCTGACATATATATATATAGATATACATATAAAAAAGAAGATGTGGTATGATTTCCAATGAGACAACTGTCCACAAGAGACCAAAATGACACAGACATTTACAACTATAGGTGCCTACTGAATAGTTCTGGTCAAGAAGCTTAAAAAATTGCCGCTACCAGATTTCCTTTCTATAAAAATTTACAACCAAAAAGAACAAAATATTCACTAGTCCCTCAATCTCAACAGCTGCTTAACGCCCAGTCCTCCCGATATGAACCCCACCCGGTGCCACACCTCCATATAGCCCGGCAACCTTACTAAATCCAATATTTTGTCGATCGGATCGTTAACTAACCGAAATGATTCACGATGTTAATCAATAAAGTATTTGTTTTAAAATTTGCATGTCATATCAAATTTTAAAAATATCATTTGCAATGAATTTGTAACAATATAATCATATCTAATTCATAAACCATGTTGTATTCCGCCTGTCTCTTCTGTCGAGCAGTCAGTCAGGATTCCTGGCTACCATTTTACTCATTTAAAAATTACAAAATATATACCCGAGGGCCAAACCCCAAATCATGTGCAAATATTTTCATGGAGAAATAAAATTAGTGTAAGCATATTTGAGATAATTTCCTCTGTCATGCAAATGGCGAGATGGCGAGATCTTTTCTCTGACAAGTCAAAGGGATAGGGTGTCACTTTGGTTGAAAGTGGGTGTATAAAAGGCGGGGGCGGTTGAGATCTAAAAAAAAAATGTTTAACCCCTCCGCATGTTTGCGTCTGTCCCAAGTCAGGAGCCACTGGCCTTTGTAAGTCTTGTATGATTTTTAATTCTAGTTTCTTGTGTATAATTCGGAGTTTAGTATGACGTCCGTTATCACTGAACTACTAGTATACATATTTGTTTAGGGGCCAGTTGAAGGACTCCTCCGGGTGCGGGAGTTTCTCGCTGCATTTAAGACCCATATTGGTGGCCTTCGGCTGTTGTCTGCTCTATGGTCGGGTTGTTGTCTCTTTGACACATTCTCAATTTTATGATGATTGTTAAATCGGGCCCTTGGCAGCAATTCAGTGTTCTTTTTGAACGAGCTTTTTTTTTAACTGTCTGGTTCTATAGCACTTAGAAACCAGCCCCTGGACCACTTCGTATAGAAATTTTAGCTTCTGGCTTTAGCGTCTTGTCTGTTTGTCTTGTAGTTTCAGTTTGGTGAGCGTGTTTGAGACGCAGGCAACTTCTCTGGATTTGTCTCCTGTTATAAATCTCGCAGGTGGTCACTGTATTCTTTCAAGCTTATTGGTGTTGGTAGATGTGTACTGGTCCCATACTATTGACCATATGATATACCATTATTGACCTGACCATTGAAATATATGCGGTTTTCTTGGATTCCGATAAACAATATTTCACATTTCTTATCAGGAATCCTAGTGGTAATTAATTTGCATTTTTGGCCACGTTGGAAATATTGGTAGTCCATTTAAAGTCCTCGTTTAGTTTTCTGGTTCCTTCAGATTTTATTACAAAATAGCGCATAATCAATACAGCTTTGATATATAGTATACATTAACTAAGTGACTCATTTAGAATAATTTTCCACTTCAGTTTGTTTTGTAAAGTACAAATATGATATGACAAAACATTTTTTTTTATCTTCATTACTCATGCAGGAGCCAAATATGTAAAGATTGTTCTTCTATTTACTTCTTGTACTAAAAGATCATTAGATAATTACATTCTTTTCTGAAATTTTCATATTAAGATTATAATATTAAGGAATAATGGGTGTCAAACCATTTCTTCCATTATACATTTAGTCCAAAATTTGCGGCCCAGGATAATATTAGTGTAATTCTTATCGGATTTGCATATTAGGGAATATGTTGATGTGATTGGTCGAGAGGACTTCCGGTTGCCGATCTGGACGTCGGTTATTTTTCTATAGACGACGTTGACCGAATCTCTTTTCGTAACCAATGTAAACAAGATGGCGGCGATAATAACACCGACGTTAACAAATTTTATTTTCACTGCACGTGAATCACATAAGCAACACGACGGGTGTCGCATGTGGAGCAGGATCTGCTTACCCTTCCGGAGCACCTGAGATCACCCCTAGTTTTTTGGTAGGGTTCGTGTTGTTTATTCTTTAGTTTTCTATGTTGTGTCGTGTGTGCTGTTGTTTGTTTGTCTTTTTCGTTTTTAGCCATGGCGTTGTCAGTTTGTTTTATTAAATATTTACACTAAAAGACAGTTCCGGCGTTCCATAAAATTTGGTTAAATTCTGAATGTTCTCTTTTTTCACCCTATAAAATGAAATACAATTGATTTCTTGACAGCTTCAACATATTAAGGAAACAGATTTATTGTGTATGCAACACAACTTTGACATTAGAATGAGTTATTTAATCTGTGCTAAATTACAGACAATGGATGACAGATTTAAATCAGTTTAAGCAGACTTTTAGGGTAAACTTGTCAGGTTGTATCAGTAGTAAAACTAACTGCTTTAATCTTATTACAATGTTTCATTTAATAATCTTTAAAATTAATGAGGTATAAGAAATAATTCCTTTAATAACATGAAAAGTCATTACTTGATTCTAATTGGGTACTAAAAGAAAAACACGCACTAATGTTAGTACACACAAATCATCCAAAAGTTGTTCAGATTGTTGCAATGTTCCTCCAAAGGCGACAATACTTACATTTTTTAAAATTTAACACTTTAATCAATAAAATATAGGAATAAACAGTTATATGTGATATTAGTACTTTATAATTCTGTTGAATAAATTGAAGGAAAATGGTGATATGACCATTTTTATTAGAGCTTATTCATTGTATCCTATTGTACGGAATGTTAACATTTTGTTTGCTTAATCTGTACAAAATGACATAGATATAAGAAGATGCGGTATGAGTGCCAACGAGACAACTCTCCATTTGATATTTTCATTGATATGTTTTATAAGTCAAGTTGGTTTAGATTTGCACTAAATGTTTGGGATACGGAACTTTTATTCATCATTTACCTAAAGTTTTAATTGATATTTATTTTAACAAAGAAATCATATTTTGATTCATAACTTTGCATTAAGAATAATTGACTTAATAACATGTGTTGTAATTAGCTCATTTAATATAAGATAAAAAAAAAAAATCAAGAAAAATATTGTTATTTTATTAGACCTAGGGTTCTAATTTGCTATTTTGTGAACAAAGAAACACAAATTTGAAATAAAATCAGTCATATGATTATACTTGATATATGCACCAGTTGGGCTGAAACATTGTTAATCTTATCTAATCACAAGTTTTTAATATATATTTGAATGGAGTTACAAGCCATAATAACAATTATTAATTATCTATAACGTCTATTTAAATACAAATGTATCAGTTAAGTTAACAGACATTGGTTATACAAAAACAGAGGTATTAGTAAACTTAGTTTGTTACAATAGTTCTGATTCATCTCCATGTCCGGCAGTAAGAAAATCAACTTTTGAACTTCACAATGTATTGACATGTTATTTCTCAAATAAAAAGCAAAACAACTCTCATTTTGCATGAAAAAAAAAATCTTCTTTTTACCAAATTCTTTACATTCCGAAGCATTCCGATTGATGCCGGAAACATATTATGAGGTCTGTTTGCTTCTTAGTCGCCACAAAAAATCACAAAAATAATGAACTCCAAATAAAAGTCAAAACGGAAAGTTCTTATCAAAACGAAATATTAATAAACAATAATAATAGTTACAAATTTTGGTATTTTGTTTCTTAACATTATTCAAATTTCGTAAGGGAAGAACGTTAGCTTAATACATACCATATTATCATTAGCAAAAATGTATACAGACAAATATGGGGAAAGTTAAAATATCAAGCCACAAAATATCATAGGATAGTTTGAGGGCACACGACAAAAGACACAGTCACACTAAAACACGAAAAAAATAAAGAAATGTAACTCATTAATATGTCGTTTAAAATTATTTAAAAAAATGTCTACTCAGTTTGTCAACCAGTAAATGTTCAAACAAATTGTGAATAATTCAAACATAAACTAAGAGAGATCAACCATAAAATATCAACGTCAGCCAAAGGTAACGATCCAGTTCCTTTCTCCTCACCCTTGGCGGATTCAGGTAGAATTTCGGAGACACAAGGTATTGAATTTTGTCGCTGTTGTAAATTATTGCCTTCAGTACATGTAATAAAAGCACCTTAAGGATGATCACATGTAAATTGAATAATCACGTGCTGATCGTACAACATGTCTTTACCCACAAAATGTAGAGCGATATGTGGTGACAATTTTAAAGTTCTAAATCAACTAATTGGAGTGCCTTGGTACGTTTCTCGATCAGATGTTGGTATTAAAGTATATATGTTCCGTTACTGCTTTACGTACTTTGTAAACACTAGACAAAACTTTTTTATACATCTACACTGAAGAGAGTTTAGTGATGCCATTGAAATATTATTGTGAGGTCGGAATGGGCGTGACTTTTATCGTCTGGAAGATGGCGCAGCATTTGATGTCATTGTAAGCAACAACACACTATCATAGAACAATTATACGAATCAAAAGCCAAGTAGTCTCGACAGATTAATAGAAAAAATATGTAAATATCCTTCTACACAACGCTGTGCCTCTGCAATTACTACAATCAGATTAGCTCGAAACCTAATTCTGGAAAGCCAAAATAATGAAAAGCATTCGAGAACCTGTACAATGCGGAAAGCTTGAAGACGATTGTTGTACGCTGAAGTCAAGGAAAATATCTTGTAAAGCATGGTTTATTTATACTCACTTTTTTTTTATACATAACATTGCAACAACATAATATTAAATTAAAATAAATTAAAATATGTTCACTTATCACTCATACAACACATTCGCACAAAACAATCGGCAACAATCACTCAATTCAATCTGAAGTATGTATTGTAATAGGATTTCATCAATTTCTCACATTTTTGTTTAATAATAAACAAAAGCTTAAAAATTTCAAATAATACATTCATCGACACAACTAAATCTAATTCATAAAACTGATTTTAAACAATGCTGAAGAACATATTTTCCATCAACATAGACCATATCATGGTTTTAATGTATGCCATTAAACATTAAATTAATCATATGCTAAGTGTTACTTCATCGTCCTTTGGTTTACTAAGGCGACTTAATCTCTGGGTCTTCCTTTGCTCATGAAAATTACTTTGTCGTTTCCATTTATCAATTTTATCCTTTTTCTCTCTCTTGAAAAAACCACACTAAAAACAAAACAAAATCTGATCTTTTAAACCATAGATAATTATCATACAAGTTGGAGGTTTAATCCACGAATTCCTCGAAAAAAACTGTACCAAGTCAGCAATATAACTTTCTGGCGTTCATTTGGTTGGTAACGCTTGATTTTGTCAGTTGTTAAGTATTTTTCTTTTTTGATTTTAACACAGATGATGGTATTTTTGGTTACACTTGTTAATTTTTCGCAATTGCGCTTTAAAAAAATCAGATTCTATAACGATACAATTTCTTAATGATGTGTATCAACCCTTGACAATTAAAATACAACTGTCTGGAAGGCCTCATATTCATTTTTATAATTCTTGACAATTAAGCTTCTTTCGTGAATGAATGTCATAACAAACGTTTTACAAGAAAATATATTGATAAATAAAAGTTCATCAAAGTTTCTATGTTTCTCATGTGTATCATACAGGAATATTACCTTCCACAAAAGAATACCAAGAACTATAAATAACACAACGCCAGCAATTACACTGCCTACGATTATCCAAAGGTTTATTTCCTGATCCGGTGTTACTAAAAATGCTGGATATATAAAACTGACAGTCTATAATAAAAAAAAAAGATATAAATATATTGATCAAATCCTGTTTCCATTTGAATATGTGCTATTTGAATTTCAAATGCGCATACAATGATTACGTTATGTATTTTTATTTATCTATAGCTTACGTTTTTTTCTCGTTTGTTGTCCAAATGTGTTTATATTTAAATTGTTCATGTTTTCGTTTGTGACGACTTGGATGTTCCAGTTAAAGAGTGTTAATGTATACTTTTAAATATATCATCAAAAACAGAAGAAATTTTAAAGATTTTGACGTTCTTTATATTGCTGTTTGACTTCTTACCAGTAATATGTACATGCTTTCATTCAACTTTTTAACTGAAGTCACTGCTCTACGTTTCATGTAAATAAAAATGGTAAACAAATCCGTTCGTATGACCTCGTTCATGACTAATTATCCAACACCAGTCATTACTGAGTATTCTGCTGTAGTCATGGGTAATACAAATGTGATGAAATCGACTAAGTCCTTTTGTGGTTTTCCGGGGGTTAATTATTCTAAATCATCTTTTATTGTGTAAGTAATGTGTAATGTTATGTGTTGCTATGCATCTTTATTTTTTCTTTCGATACAAATGCTATCTGTTCTTCTTGATTTCAGGTTTCTATTATATAAATAGTATCTATCATTCATTTGTTTAGATAAAATGAAATGCAGTCACAGAAATCCTTTTTGAGCAACCATTATATGTTATATTTCTTAAATGCATATACCTTGGCTGTTTTATTAGCTTTCAAAGAATCTGGAAATTCTGATTTTAGTGGATTAATAACTGCTGTTGTAAAAAACTGGAATTCGTTTATCTATATGAAATAAGAAAACATATTGTACTGATAAAACTGTTGTAGATGACTAAAACATATACAAACTGTAAAAGCACTCATTTTCTTTTATCAAGACATCAAAAAATAGAATAAAATGAGAAGTATGTGAGGGCGTCGGCGCACATATATATTCAGCAACATATAGTGTTAACAAAAAAAAAACCAAATACTTCGAAGTAAAAGTGATTTCTTTCCAAAAAGTAAAGTTATCATGGACACTGTGAGTTTTTCATAGACTTTCCTAAGTAATCTGAGTGTTAATACATCAGTAGAATTTTGAATATTTTGACTACTCCTTAAGATCTTTTTCAAGCAGATGTTCATCATGTTGATAATTTGTTTTAAGGTAAACACGTATGCATAATCGGTGTGCTCTACTAAAAAGCAATTCGTGCTTCATATTATGTTGATGTTGGTGTTTACTTGATATCTTATTTACTTAATATGATCCAAGGATGACATTTATGAATATTGTTGTTTTTTTCTATGGTCGGGTTGTTGTCTCTTTGGCATATTCCCCATTTCCATTCTCAATTTTATTCCTTATATTTATATCATTATGTATAAATTATTCGAGATATAACTAACGGAATGAGCGTGTTTCTTCTTTTTAAGTAAACAATTACTTTAAAGGATTTTTTCTCTATGATTCTTTTATTCAATTTTAGCACTTCTAGCGCACTTTGTGGCTATTAAATTGTGCGATGTACAAACCATGTAAACGTAATTGATGTAGCTAACTATGGAAAGAACCAAAAATTAACATATTCACGGCGATTTGAATTCGATATTTTGCTTCTTGCAAACTTAGTGAAAGTAAACGCCTTTTATAGCTGACTATGCGGTATGGGCTTTGCTCATTATTCGGTGACCTATAGTTGTCAATTTCTTTGTCATTTTTGTCTCTTGTGGAGAGTTGTCTCATTGGCAATCATACCACATAATTATGAAGAAATGTTGGTTTACAGTTATCACTTACCGAACAGTTGTTTTAATAGAGCTATAACAAAATACTAAACTTACACTGTCTATATTGAGTGAAGATTCTGTGACATCGAATTGAACATCAATCAATGTATTTTCATTAGGTTTTAATGTCTGAATAAGACACTCTACAACGACACATTTTGGATCATTTAATCCTATACAATCCTGAAATAATAAAGAATAGAAATTTGAATGAAATGCTTAACAATTCAATTATAAGCTAATTGTTAAAAATGATGGGGGATGTACAACCAGCTCTTTATTCTTAGGTTTGATGATGTTTGTTAAGAAAATTCCAGGTACAAGACCAACTTTCATTCGAAAAATCATTTGTGTATTAGATATTAGTATGATTCCGTTAATTGTATTGGCTGACAACAACTGTCCGGTATGATGTTAAATGTTTCAAAAGTTTTTTTCATTAGTTTCTGCACTGTGAAAATGTTACGTCATTGCGTAGTATAATTTTAAACATGACAAATGAACATATCGATTTAACGTGTTATTTCATATTCTAAACATTCAAATGTAAGTGAAGAAAATAAATATTTTTTTGTTTCACGCTTTTAAATTTTGAGAGTTCACAAAGCACATTTGTGCTTATATAAAATGTTTTGGTCAATGCCTTTACATTCCATTTAACTAAAAACAATGATCAGTTCTTAAACTGTGGGTTCATTTATTTTCAGGGATACCATTTTTGCGGATTTATGATATACATGTACTGCATTTCGTGCATTTCTCGATTTTCGTCAAAGTAGTTAGACAAGTCTATAGAAAATTCTTACTTTGTTGAACATTTGTGTTATTATATAAACACGAAATATACGAAAATTGATATCCCATGAAAAAAATAGAAAAACCAGATCCTCTTCCTGCACCTCACCTAGAAAGATTTGACACCACTATTTTTTTAATTTCTGTTTTGAAAACTAAGTGTTCAATTCTAATTGTAGTTATTGACGCAATAATCACAACAACAGAGTGTTGAGAGTCTATCAACAGCGACTATCTAAGCGATTAGTGTACACATTTAAACAAATAAACAACATTGTAAAACGTTTTATCTTTTGTTAATAAGTAAATATAAACAAAACGAGTGTACAAATTCAAACATCAAACTCAAAATATGTATTGTTATCCAATAATCAAACCCCTATAGCTGGGTTGTTGTCTCTTTGACACATCCCCATTTCCATTCTCAATTTTATCCCTGATATAAAACTGACATACTAATAACTTACTGCTTTCTTCTGGGCACCAACAGCGTTGTTTGTTTGAGCTTCAGCCGATACTTGCATTTTCAATCCAACATGGAGTCCAGGGACTAATAGAATTGTGCAATTTGACTTTTGGTCTTTAGATATTATCTGATAAGTAGAAATAATTCAAAATTAAATAAAAAAAAATCTAAACACAAACAAGAAAATATTTTACCATGAAAAAATTTCCAGCTTATAAAAACAGAACTTCTATGTTCAAAATTAGAATAGAAGAAATTACTGAACCGTTTAGGATTCATATAATGTGCTTTTTTCTGATCACATTGAATTATAATTACGTTAATGTTGTGTCTTTACATTCACATAAACATTCCAATTTTTATTTTTATCTATACGGTGTAAAAATGTGCGTATAGTTCGTATGTATAATCTTTACAATGGCAACTATAATATCTTACTCAATTTTAAAGTAGAATTTGGTTGTAGAAAAAATACAAAGAGAAACGTGATACTTACAATTAATTATTTTGTCTATAGTAAAGCTCGGTATTGTTGGTGCAAACAAATGTTTTATGACTTTACTTTCTTCAAATACATATAAAATAGAAATACTAACCTTATATGCTTTTGTCTGTACTAAAATGTCGGTGGTATCGGTGATTGCAGGAATGGCAAAAAGGACTTTTGACGCAAACAATGGACTTGGTCCATTATTAAATATATCGTAAGAATGTGAGAAGGTTCTGAATGTATCCTTTGTTTCAGAAACACGTGACTGTTCAGGGGTGCTTACTCTGAAAATAAACCATATTAATATCAATATAAATTCAGAAGGTGTAATTCACTTAGCTGAATTATAAAAATAAGACGGAAAATGTAGCATGTGTAGGGTAAATAGGCAAAACGACAGTAGAACATGTCACCTAAACATTACTCATTAGAAAGGAACGAACATACAAACAATTACAATCATACAACGAATAATACATGATAAATTTGGCCTAACTTAGTACTATATACTGAATATCTATTAGCTAAATGTTCACACAAATTTTGCTTTTCAAATAAAAAATATTCCAGGGTACATTATAAGATGTTTATTGTCTTAATAAATTGCATGACCAGTACTCTATCCTACATTGCACATTATAATTTATACTGAGTAGTCATGAAAGTAAAGTTAATGTTATAGTAGACCCACACGTAGTCTCTGGCTGTTGGTAATCCTCTTTTAATATACAAAGAATTAAAGATGTTGTTCCTTTTTTTATTAAACGAAGTTTAAAAGAGGATATATTAAAATGAAGTTAAAAAAAGGCCAAGTCCATTGATAATTGAAACTAAACGAAAAGAGCGACAATATCGAACAAAGATATCACTGAAAACTTAGATCGAATGCACGTTTGAGCATATATATAACCTGTTCTAAAATTAAAAGTAGTTCCTTTATTCTTCATGCTATATCTTTGTTCATATTAACTGTACGTACAAAATGACGCTATATTATGCAGATATCATTATTTACTGTTATGTCTGTATTAGAACAGTCCATTCTAATAGGTTATAGAAATACTGTTGAATATAACCCTGAACGAAATGCTGTTGAATTCAGAATCTGACAGAAATGCTGTTGAATATCTACTATGAGCTAAATGTGTTTAAATACATACCCTCAAAGAAATGCAGGTTAATACATACCCTGATATAGCCATATCTGCGGAAAATGATACATCTTGTGTTTCTGTGTCTGTATTATCTCCAGGGCTTACTTCATTTCCAACTGCTGACGCAGTGACAGTTAATCTAACATAAGGCAGCAAATCGCTATATGTGACATTTTCAGATAGGGCAGCCGATGTAACGTTGTACCTTAGACGTACTGCACCGAACTGTTTCTGATATAATACACTGTTTACGTCGCAATGAACCACTGATTTGTTGTTAGCATCCATTGCCTTTGCACATGTGAGCTGTACCGATCCATCTGTTAACAGAGGTGTCGCATCAAGGAATAAAGCATTGTCTGAGGAAATATCTGCTATCAATCTTACACCGAATCCAGGTTCTCCTTTGTTAATAATCCTAACTGTAAAACTATAGTCTATTGTTTGTCCGTATATGATTGATATCACATCTTTCGTTATGTCAACTTGAAGATCAGGAGCACACACTCCACTACAACCAGTCATGAAAGTTGTCTAAAATGGAGAGTACACGAGTATTGATTAATTTGTCATTAAATGGTCACGAATGAGAGGTATGTATTACAAACATTCAAAGATGTTTTAGTTTGTTTTTGTATTTGATTAGTAAATTTTGCTGTCATTAAACTGATTATTTGATTGGTTGGTGTTAACCGCCAATTTTCAGTACTACTGTGCTTTTTCATGGTGGTCATTTTTAGGAAGCAAGAGAGAACCAGCTACCTTCGTTTGGAAAACAGATGATTCCATTCAACTGAGATTACAATCGAGTGCACCTGTCTTGTGCAGGATTCCGAATTACAACCTTAGTTCTAACAGGCTAGTGATTTACTATTTATATTCTTAGACCACAGGGCCACTAGAGTATCCGTTGCCATGGTACTTCATTACATATATCATAAAATTACCGGCACCGTTTATACTTCACCAGATATACGCATTTCTAGAAAACAAATCTTCAATGCTAACAGGCGCTAGCAACATTCAAGCTTGCTCGACAATTGATTACGGAAAGCATGTGCCATTAAATACATCAATATACAAAAGTCGGCAAAGACAAATAAGAAACTTACATTAAGCAACTACAACAAAGTTTACAAAGGTATTTTAAAGTAAGGGCACGTAAAATTCACATTCTTATCCATTATTGGTCTTATCACATCTATATGTGCCACTAGTGGAGAGGAACGTCATATATATCCGATGCATCAGAGCTCCTATCCGGTTTATAATTTTGTGTTTCAATCATCTTTATTTTCTGTATAAGTGTAGTGTCTTTCGGTCTGTACTTTTTATTTTGTCCTTGGCAATGCAAGCTATAATGCTGTTTTTTTTTTCATTGCAGTGGATTTTAATTTCTTTTTTATATACATTCTCCATGTTTTGTATGATAAATAATCGCAACAAGAAAAGGTGAACTTCCATAAAATTTACTCGAATAGATATTGTTTAAGATTTTATAGTTCAATTCATACCCCGTCGGTTATGGTTGTGGGTGTATTGGCATCTTGTACTGGTTTGACTACGCCACCATTTGTAGTCTCCGCAAGTTGAAATTGTGCTTGGAAATCCAATGATATAGCTATTTGACTAAAAAAGTCCCTTGATGTTGACTACAAATAAATATCAATCGAAAATTGTTTAATATATATAAACCAATAAAATTTATATTCACATTTATAAAACCAGAACCACTTTATCTTAAAAAAGTGATTCAACAGTTGCTGTTTTATTACATTGAACTTGATAATAATTATGCATTATAGTTTACCACAATTAGTTTACCACTATACACATGTTGGAAAATATAGAGTATATATATATTAGACGGGTGGAACAATTAATTGTATACTGGAGAATAAAACTCAGTGCAGTGAATTTCAGATTAAACTAAAGAACAAAGTTCCGTCGTGAGCTCAGTAAGCACAAAATGAACTAAAATAAATTGTAGAAATTAAATAAATATAACTTGATAGTTGTTGATACCATACCATTACTCTTGCATACACTTCATCACATGTCTCGCCACTTATAGAAACACTGATCGGGTTACTGTTGAAAACACCTTTATGATTGGTTGTTCCCTTGTATAAGTCCACACGGCGTGTTTTACTTTGACCAGTTATAGTAGTATCCGCGTTTAGCGTATAATTCACTCCTAAAATTTAAAGATATTCGAAAACAGCTTTTTTTTGTTGGCATATAGTAATTAAGATTAGAACACAATAATGACTGCTGAACCACACTTTTCGACATTGTTACCTACTATGAAATTAAGAATAAAAATGAGGAATATGTCAAAGAGACAACAACCCGTCCAAAGACAAGACAACAGCCAAAGACCACCAATGGGTCTTCAACGCAGCGAGAAAAATCTCGCTCCAGGAGTTGATACCTATCTGGCCCCTTAATAATATTATGAATTAGTTTAGTGAAAATGAACATCACACTATCTCCAAAACATATAAATTAGCTAAAATACAGTTAATATTTTGAGAAAGAAAGAAAAACGCAAACTGTAAATCATTTCCCATGTTCCGACGACGAGTTGTTGTAAGAACCTGGTACCTCGTTTACATTTCTATAAATAACCTTGTTTGGGAAATTCCAAAATACGGGTCCCTCAATCTGTGCATAATAAAACAATGAACATTCATTGTTATAAATATTTTGCATCATCTTCTTAGATAAAAATTAATAAAAAAAAAATTGATCTATTTCAATTACCTAAAATCTTTAATTTTCATATACCGCGGAAAATTAAAATATGGATCCACATAAACGCATGTAACAATCTCAAACCCATATCGTATAATGGACCGGCTTAGTGCCGGCCTATAAAAAACATAGAAACAAAGGACAGATGCTCAAAACTTAGGACAGTCGCATAATGCGGCAGGGTTTAACATGGTTTGTTAGATCTCAACATTCCCCCTATACATCTAGTCGATTTAGAATAAAGAAAAGCAAAGCAGAACAGAACAGAAGTCCGAGACCGATGACAAAATAGGTAACAAAAGAAACTAAGCAAAATGACAATGATACATATTTTTACAGGAGGACGAATAGGGGTCGTTTGTACTTTTAATTCAATATTGATTAGATTGTCTTGTTTTAAGTGTAGTTGGTTGACTCCAGCATAATCATATATAAATGAATCTAGCGTTAAATAATGACTTTTATTCTTGCTTAGTATGTATTTATCAACCATAAAGAGGTGGGAGATGAATTTCATTTCATCATAACATGTACAAAAATAATAAAGCTACGATCAAAATGTTTAATGAAATCTCTAGTATTGTTCCCAATTTTAATTCAATGGGTAAAGTGAACAAATTTGATTTTATTTTGTCTGTCTGCCTGTCTGGGTTTTTTTTTTTGGGGGGGGGTTGTTTTGGTTTTGTATTGGTTTGTTTAACCAGTATCAATCCTAATAGTATTGTTAGTATTTTAAACTATTAAATTCTTATTCTTATTATTATTTGATAAATAACTAATAACATAGTTAGTATGAATTAGAATAGTAAGATGCTAGCCTTCCGAACCACCCCATATGTAAGTTTATATACAGATTTTCAAGTCTTTATCATATCTATCATACTATGTCAATAATGAAAACAAATAGATACACTTATGTCATCAAATTACGGAATTAAAGAAAGTTGTCAACATGGTGGGATGTCTGACAGTTACTGATATATTGTTATCTAAACGCTTACTTGTTGAAACTGGGACATCCGTTCCAGTATAACTGAAACAAACGCTGACTGTTACACATGGATTATCATTAGACGGAGTGGCGCACTGTAACCCTGCTGACGTCAGAGGAATAATTGGTGGGTTAAATGTTACCCTTGATGTCATGGTGATAACTGGACTTGTTCTAAATAAAAATGTAGTATCGGATTGGAAAGCTCCTACAGCTAAATCTGAAAATATGATTTATTATTGACTACTAGTATACACTCCGATAGTTCGCTTCAATTATCTTGGCCTTCTTATTCAAGACCACGAGTCAAGTAGAAAATTGAATAGATAGATCAAGCTACCGAATGTTAGTAAAAAAACATAATTACAAGTAATCTTTATTTCGTTTTTCATGTTTATTCGTTTGATAAACTCGACGATGTGAGGTCCTATGCCAGCATTAAAACCAGTAAGGATATAAAAAATACCGTTACAAACACACTGTGTATGTTTACACAGTAAATATCAACACATTTGCAGATTTCAAAAACCTTAACGTCATAATTTTATAGTATACACCAACAACTTTGTAATGTTTACTTATAACACGTCAAACACATTAATATTCAACATGACGTTATTTTTCTTGTGATGAAACTAGATCAGTTTTTTTCATTCGATTCGTTGTGTGCTCTCATCGAGCATTATTTGTCAGGTTATAACCATTTTGAATGTTACTTTGCAGTTGTGAATTATTATAAATACTTTTTTGTTAAATTGCATGAAAATCACTCATTTATTTACAGATGTTTCATTATAATGTGCAAATATTTTATATCGGGGTTTAAATACTAAAAAGAGTTTGTCTAATTAAAGAGTTTGATCCTAATTCTCTATAAAGGTGGCCGTTCCGAACTATTAAATAGTACTTTCAACTTAACTCTTAAAGACATACCTGCGTATTTGTTGTTATCAATATCTAATGGCCGAGAAATGTATGTTCCAAAAGATTTTATTCCATTGAACGACGTCTTGGCAGCAATCCGCTGGGAATGAACTTCATTCATTCTACCAGACTTTCCATTAAATATATAGACCGCTCCAGCGCCTTCGTCCTCATTTGGCGCTCCAATCGCAATATCTATTGGATACAAAAAAATATTGGCTACTATTATTTTGGTAAAATATCTTGACAGATATATAGTACTCCTGCGGAAGGCTCAAATCAAGCCAATTGAAGCATATTTTCAATAATCATTCGTACTCGGAGGGTACCGTAAAGCACTTGGTACAGGACATTTTAAGAAAGAAACATTAATATTTTCGATGATCCAAGATTAAATCCCTAATATATTTGAAGGCTGTCTATTAACTGATGGTCCCATGTTTTGATTTAAATGTTGCAATCGCCCAATGATGTGATTTTTGTGTTTTTGCATAATAATCAAGGTGCATATTATTGAAAAGTCTGCATCTTATGAATTGTTTTATTTTCTTTATAATCTTTATACAGCAATAGCAATATAACTAATCCTAACCTGAAAATATTGAACATTATCAAACTACCCTTTATATACATCATTTAACGGGACAAAAACCAGTAAGGCTACGCTGTTGCAACATATTTTGGTTTCATTTTTTTTTTAAGAGACAGGAATTACATATAAAAGTAAAATAATAAAAATACCATAAATAAAAAAGTCCCTTTACAAATGAAAAATCAAAAGCTCAAACATATTAAACGAATGGAAATACTCCCCAAGCTAGCACGCACAGTCATCTCCTTATGTAGAATATGGTGGATCAAATCTAGTCCCACCAGGTAGCTGAACCTCTCATTTGTATAACTGTCGCAAAAAAATGCTTTATATTGACAAAAAGACAAACAGACATATACATGTGTAGGTAAAAATGTCTAAAACTTGAGTATAGTAGTCTATCTAGTTTTATTATCTTGATCACTATAAAAACAACAACTATGTTTTCTTTTTTATAATATATTTAACCCGGATTTATTTTGTGTCAATCAATGTTTGACCTTTGAACAGTGCTATTGCCTTTATTTACATTTACGTTATAAATTAGCCTATGCGTATTTATTTATTAGAAAAATTATTCAGATAACCTTTGAAATAGGACAAATGTGTAAATGTTCGGTCACCTTAATTCAATAAAAACAGAAAACATTTAGTTTCCCGAAAACCATACACAGTATACCAATATTTAATAATTTTTCACACATCATTTTACAATTGATATTTTGTATTTACGTCAGATGCATGTTTCGTCTACAACAGACGCATCAATAACGCACGAATCAAAAGAAGAAAAAAGGCCAAATGAAATACGAAGTTGAAGAGCTTTCAGTACCTATAATTCCAAAATAATTGCCAAATACGGTTTAGGTAATATATTCCTCAGTTAGAAAAGCCTTAATATTTCAAAAAAAAAATTTCTATTTTTGCGCACCTTTTTGTAAAAGAGAGTCATCGAATCAAATTTGAAACAGCCTTTCCATGCTTTATATTTTTTTATAATATCTATTGAATCAAACATGACCAATGGCATCAGCTTGGGAGTGTCCTTATTTACCTTGCAGTTTAAAAGTTAGATACCATTTCTTGGCATTGATACACACATTGTATCAACTTATTTTTAACTCCTTCATTGATATTTTAATAATATTTATCAAGCGAAAGCAACGAGGAAATTATAAAAGAGATATTTCTATAAACAACCAGGATAACAACATGCAGCTAACGTTTTAATAGATTGAATTTGAGGTTGTGATTTTAAAGTCAGAGAAACCGGAATGTTTTAAATCAATTAGTAATGTGATCAATCTTTTTTTTAATATCGTTGAACATAAAGAATGTGAAAAATCTAGATTTTGATAAATAGCAAGCAGCGAATTGTTGATTTGATTTTCTTTCAAACGAAAGTCAAATGATCGTACATAGTTTTAAAAAGGTTTTAACATGTTTAATGACATGCATTATCCTTTTGTTTGAGAATGGTTGTGACTCTGTATTACTTTTGACTATCTTTCACAAATTATTTTGTACTTCTGCAAAAGATTTGGAATGCACTTACGCTTTTCAATTTCCTCTAAATAAAACCGAATATTTAATGAAACACTAACATACGTATATTACACATTCACTATCTCAACGGGGGAAAAACCTTAGAAAACCGGGTGTTGGAAAATATTTGAAACATGCGTAATCGTATAAAGGGGAAAGTACAGTTTAGTGATTAATGACCGTTGTTTTTCAGACTTTACAGATGATAATATGTTAAGTTGGAATTATTTCTTAAATGATCGCGTGTGAATCACAAACATCTACACTGAAGGGTTTTCCGAGTCAATGTATCAAGTGCATTGTAAGGGATATCGTAATTGTTAGTTACATGGTAAATTACAAATCAAAAATGTTTTAGAACCTTGTGTTTATAAGGAAATGTGGGATGTACGTATAAGATGAAAAACAAATGACCTCGTCTTTAGTAATGCTCGGTGGGTCTCTTCCCATATATTGTATACCATGTATACACAGGCGTGCAAGTGGTATCTGTAACTTTTTTATGTCAAATATATATATCATTATGATGCAATTTCACGGATGCAATTTAGCAATTGTATATATCAATTTTGTAATACACGTTCATTTCCTATTCAGATGTCTGCATAATCTATGTTCAGATCTTACTATATCATAAATGAATCACGAATCCTACTTGCTAAAATCTCACAGATAGATGTCATGATAGCTTGGATTAGTTATCACAGATACCAGGCTTATAAATTGATATACCAAACGCGCGTTTCGTCTTCTGAAGACTCACCAGTTTCGCTTAGATTGAATGCAGTTAGTTTGAAAAAACAAGGACAATGTTGAAGAGCATTGAGGACCAGAAATGAATATCAATGGGTTGTGATTTTCTAATGGAATATATGAATGGGTAGGGGTTTTCCCTGAAACCGATATATGAATAAGTTTGGTTTTTTTTCCAAATCCAAGTTGGACGTCGGAACATCAATTTGTAGATTTACCCCCCTGAAAACAGTAAAATCTAGTCACGTCGTCATGCGACCCCCACAACAGGTTATCTTTAAAACTAAAATGTATCCACAGTACACGGTAGCCCATTCCGCACTTTAATTTTTCTATGTTCAGTGAACCGTGACAATCGGGGAAAATCTCTAATTTGGCATTACAATTAAAAATATCATATCATAGGGAACATGTGTACTAAGTTGCAAGTTGATTGGACGTCAAGTTCATGAAAAACTACCTCGATCAAAACCTTTAACATGAAGCGGGACAGACGGACAAACGGACGAACGAACGAACGAACGGATGCACAGACGGACGCACAGACCAGAAAACATAATGCACATAAATGGGGCACAAAAATGAGCAAACACAATATGTTACGAGCATCCGTTTTTAAAAAAAAATATAATAAACAAATACTGATGTCAAATTGTTCTAAATATCTCAAGAAATATAACAAACCAACTATTTGATTTTTTAGGTTGTGCATTTAATCCTGGATGCAATTTGGGTACTCCTTATCACAGATCGTTTAGACGAACTTGGCTCAACCCCTTTTTCTTTGATTCAATATGGTTTCAAAATTACATCGGAAAAACTATATAGTGAATAAAAAAATAAACACAGAAAGGAAACGTTGGTCTTAGTCATAAATAAACGTAGGTGAAAATAAAAAATGTCAAAATAGTTGCTATTTAAGGAACCAATACCAAATACTACAAGGATTTTTTTTATTTGATACAAACTTCCAAAGGACTCGATTTGAATATTTTGGGGTTTTTTTTTCTGGATCCACCACTTTATTAAATATATTAAGTATGTATTGATTACCTTAGCTGTATTTGGCAAAACTTTTAGGAATTTTGGTTCTCAAGGCTCTTCAACTTCGTAATTTATTTGGCCTTTTTAACTTTTTTGGATTCGAGCGTCACTGATGAGTCTTTTGTAGACGAAACGCGCGTCTGGCGTATATACTAAATTTAGTCCTGGTATCTATGATGAGTTTATTTGCAGCTTTCTTATTCATTTTGGACTTCTAAACATTTTATCGCATGTTCTTCTGTTTGAAATCAAATTATGATATTCTATTGAAAAACTGGGGTCAAATGAGTGCCATCAAACAAGTTACGTAATACATACGTATCTTTATATGATTTTTTTTTATCATATGTTGTCATCTGTCTTCCCTATCATATAATATAAATATTTAGATATTTTTTTATTAAATTACTAGTCAAGCATCTGCCATTTCTTCATTTGATAACATTCATCTCCCGTTGACATTTAAATAAGATTAAGATATGTACATAAGTGGATTGATTACCAACACTGTATCTCGTTGTTAGTTTCCACACAGGTGAACAAGTGTATACATTTCGAAATAAGGCCATGAACTTTTAAATGCGACTTGTGATTTAATAATTCTAACATTAGAGACACGGGAATATTCAGTTTAAAATCCAATGTTAGTCTCTTTGTCATTAAATAATTACGTGTTGAGATGTAAGCCTCACTTCTAAAATTTTAATAGATTGTAATTTATTTGTAAGATCCGAAAATGAATATTGATAATTCAGTGAAGTGCATTTGTGTACTATATATATGGAATGTTTTTTTAACATGTTGTCATACCAAACATTGTATTGTAACATATTCCGAAAAAGTGGTCACATGTGACTGTTCAAACATGGGTTTCCACATAGTTCCGAGACATATACCAACCAACACAACGGTATTAGATTTATCAAGAAACAATATAGCTTTGCTACATAATGAAACATTCATACAGTTGGCTAAACTTCGAACATTGATCATTCACACATCAAGATTAAGATACATTGATGTGAATGCGTTTAAAGGCCTTGCGAACCTTCAAACTCTTGATCTCAGTGCGAACTTTTTGGATGTTGGGTCGTTACCTATGTGTGTGTTCAACAGTACTCCTTATTTACTAAATTTACAGTTATCCGATAATACATTCTCTGAAGAATATCCCGATAACTCATTAAGTTTTCTCTCTAACCTACAGAGTCTAAGCATCAATGGAATTCGAAATGGACGTTTTGGTGATGGTTTTAAATATTTGAAAAAACTTAAGATATTGCATTTTAAGCCATGCTTCATCACGCATCTAACAAATGAAACATTCTTAGTGTTCGATAATTTACGTATAGAAGACATTGATATCTCTTGTGCAATTAGGAAAGTTGAATATGGAACACTTGCTCCTTTTAAATCACTCAATGTATTAAAAATATCTCATAATTCATTAATACGGTTATCGGATTTGATACCCATTCTTATACCGTTGAAAGACAGGAATATGAGCGAAATTGATTTGTCCTACAATTATAGAGCTCGTACTGGATCTGACATCTTGACACCTGAACATTTCACAATTCTTGGTCAAATTTGTGTAAAAAGCTTAATACTAGCAAAAAATCAAATTAGTGTTATCAGAACTGGTTCGATTTCTGCCATAAAATACAAGAACTGTTTAGAACATTTAGATCTTGCGCGGAATAGCATATATGGCGACACAGGTTCAGCGCTTGAATTATTCCAGCTGACAGGCTTAAAAACAATAGATATATCACAACAGGACCCACTTAGTCCTTGGAATGTCGGATTGCTCAGTCGTAACACATCCAAGTTTTTGATGTTCCCATCTAACAATGTGTCAGAAGTCTTTAAGAGGGGAAACACTATTTACACTTATCCTTTACCGCCTAATTTAGAGGAAATTCATGCCGAACGTTTAGTTATAAAAGTCTCACATCTTGCAAATGTTAACTTTACACATGGACGTAAATTAAGAGTATTAGATTTAAACTGGACTCCATGCAACAGTTGCACTGGACTTTTACGTGGAATTGACCATCTTGAGATATTTAAAATATCTGGATTCAATTGTTCGTTAATTGATTTATCATTTTTTCAGTCATTTAAAAAACTTAAAGTTCTAGAAAGTCGAAGCGCAAATTTAGGTCGTGGTTTGCTAGAGGACAAGGATGGAAAAATTCTGAAAGGACTGTTCGAACTTCAACAAATTGATTTTTCAGCAAACCAATTTAAATATTTGAATCCTTCATTGTTCAGATCTCAGTACAAATCGTTATTAAAGTTAATTTTGTCAAGTAATATTCTAACAGAGATCAATATAAAGTTTTCCAAATTTTCAAAACTGAATTACATTGATTTATCAGATAATAGAATTAGATATTTAGAGAGAGGAACAATAAAAGAATTAGATATGCTGAACATCAAATCAATGGATAAACTTGAACTGCTGATACAAGGCAATATGTTTGAATGCAACTGTGATTCTTTGCATTTTATAGAATGGCTTCATTTTACAAATGTGACGCTAGACAATGGTAGAAACTACTCGTGTAGGTTCTTTGACGGAAGCTATAAAACAACAGCATTTGCATTCCAAAATTTGCATGACTTAAAAACAATGTGTGTTTCCAAAGTATGGCTGATTTTCTCTGTGTTATTATCAGTTTTATTGATAATTATAATTATAGCCAGTGGTATAGCATACAAATACAGAATAACTCTTCAATATTGGTACCTAACTATTCGCCGGAAATACCGCCATTATTCTAAATTGGAGGGTGAGTCAAAGGAGTATAGATATAGCGCGTTTGTGGCGTATCACAATGCAGACTACAAATGGGTGTGTGGTCCACTAAGTTCATTTCTCGAAAAAGAAAAGGAACAATCTCTGTGTCTCCATCATCGTGATTTTTTACCTGGTAACCTAATAGCGGATAATATTGTTGAAGCTGTCTCCCAAAGTCGAAAAGTTATTTTAGTGATAAGTGAAACATTTCTGGAAAGTTCTTGGTGTGAATTCGAACTTGATATGGCTCGAATGCAAATGTTTCAAGAAAGTCGTAATATGTTGATTGTTATTTTAGTCCAAAATATTCCAGCTAAAAGTATGCCTAAATCTCTTTTACGGATTTGGAACAAAGTTACGTGCCTAGAGGCATATGATAGTGATATTCTAATTGAAAATGACAATTTTGAACATATATTTTGGAATCGTTTATACGAAGCTGTACTTTTATGATATTTGTTGCTTAACTAACTTTCTTTGACATTAAATGGTCCCTTTTGGAATACTTTACTTCATAACTGAAATAAGTAATTCAGACTTAATTCAGCGTAAATAGTGTAAATATAGTTGCTCTTTCAAATTACAATTTGCTTTCCACTTTTGAAATCAACATCCTGACTTGATAGCAGCTCAGACAGAGATGCATTAAACAAATTTCCATGCACAATTTATGAAAAGTATCGTTCGTTTGAAATAAGTACTGATATTTATGATTGCCAAATACGACCTCAATAAAGTAAATTGTACAAGACCAGTACAGAAGTTTAAACTATTTATCTCCTTAACTTACCTATAAAAGAAAAAAGGATTGCATTCATGTCTTAAAGTATATAATGTTTCAATTCAAATACTCCATTCGAATTATTTATACTGTTATCTTTTCATCTATTTTAGATCGTTATTATAATTATAACATTAAAACTTGTCGTTAAGCAAATACAAATCACTCTCAATCATTAAATCTACGTTATACCTATAAGAAGTACTACTTTTTCCCTTTTTAAAATGAAAATTAATTCATAGGTAAAACAATTTCAATAGAAAACAAACATATAAAACTTCAAATTTTGTCTGACAAATAAGGGCCAGATTTATATTCATATCTGTTCTGATATTCACGTAATAACTGCCGTTATACTATAACATTAATACTTCATATTTATCGAGTAACCTATCCTCACTGTAAACAATCTTAAATTACATTTGCATAAGATCCTTTGTGATGAAACTTACACATTATTGCAATTTTCAAGTTAACTTGCATTGTTTATTTTTAAATATATTTTAAGATGTACATTTTTACTTGGGGAGGTTTTGGAATTTATGTTAAATGTTCAGATCCCTTGGGTTTTTTTTTTGTCTTGTCATACAATACAATGTAAAATAGTTTGCCCCATAACACCAATTTATCTTTTCATATGAGTCTCAATAGCTAATGAAGGGTCTTTTGCCAAAATTTAAGCAGATGTTTTCTTTTTTTTTCTTAGATTTAAGACCCAAATAATACGTAATCAAATATAAGGTAAAGGTTCGAGTCAGCTATTTCTCGCCATGTTTAAAAATCATATATCTATCAATTTTTTTAACTTATTATGTTCCTTAACTAATACTCTTCTGACTAAAAGTATCAATTTTAAATTTTTGAATTTTTGAATTTCACAAACCCTCATTTAAATACATCCTTAAAGCATGTTAAGATTAATATGTCTTGTCTGTTTGATTAATCAAGTTAATGTTAACTTTAATCCTTTCTTTGCTTGTTTATAACATTGTTACAATAACAATGTACCCTTCAAATGCACAACTTCTCAGGACATTTTGATTAGATCAAAATCATGTATTTACCTCCTCAAATGTTAAATAACACAGTCTTATACCATTCAAATCAAAAAGTAAATATGTAATCATATGCTGAAAAATCTGAAGAATAAACAAATTCCATTCAACGTAAATAGAATTTAAGTTAATAGACTTAAATTCAGTTATCGCCGGGGCCACTCACGGATTGTGTTTCATGTTTTAGATTTACCCAACATGTGTGACGATATATTCTGTGACGTCATTTAGTCCTTTTTAGAATTTCCTCGCAGCAAGCAAGCTGTTTAAATTTTGTAAGCGGTAAACTTGAAAACCCGCCCTCCCACTCCTTTTTATTGAACAAGATACTGCTCTTTTGTATTTATTTTTCAGGTTTGTGTCAGTGATAGTGATGATACAGATTTGACTGATGATGTTAACTTGTTTGCTGTTGAGAAAAGTGACTTTTATTTGAACTTTGAGAATCATAAATATATTCCCGTAAATGGCAGAATTCGCTGCATAGAATCTTAATGTTAACTATGAAATTTTAGGTTTTTGGATAATACAGACTACACTTGTGTATCCCACGGTGTTTTCTAAATTTAAAGCACCAGTGTATCCCACGGTGCATCTTTACATTTTCATATATATCTATCTTCACATCTATCTATCTACCTGGTTGCCATATTATCTTCGGGTAACCGACCATAGATCTATCTACATATACATGGGTCTATGGTCTATCTATCTATATATATATATTATATATTGTATGAATCTATCATATTATGAATAAAAGCTGTGGCCAGATATCGCCAAACCATATATGTATTTTGTTTTAATGGCACCATCTGAGATAATTTGTGTTATGTTTATCACCAAACAATCTTTAGCTTATTACTTGTATTTATTTGATAAAATTTAAGAAACTACTGTTTAAAAATAACATTTATAAGCACATTCTTAATACTTTATAAATATTGGGGGTGGGGCTCACCAAGGGTACATTTGTACTAGTATAATTATGAAAACAGACGTGCATTTTGTAACACAATAAAATCGAAAATGACAAGTGGGAATATGTCACAGAGACAACAGCCCGACCAAAGAGCCCAAAGCAACCAATTGGTCTTCAACAGCGATGAAATCCACGACTCATCAGTAGAGCTCAAATCAAAACAGAAGGATATAAAAAAAAAAACGAAAATTCCGAAAAGATGTATCACATACGGATTATGCAATGTATTCAAGAAAAGGACGCATTGTGCGCATACATAGTGCATTTAAAAAGATACGTGTAAGCTGGTTTGTTGATATAGTTACCATCGATATTGTCTTTGTTGATGTCACCTAGGTTAACAATGGTCGCCCCAAATCGTCCTCCTCCTTGGTTATTTCCATATATATTTTGTACACTGGAATCTAGATATTGCGACTGTAAAAATACCATCAATATATAATATTTTGTTATTATATACAAAACAAGAATATTAGAAAAAAATTAAACAAAATATATAATAAAAAACATATCGAGCAAATAAACGAGCTATAAGAGTCAAAAGTAAACATAACATAAGGCCAAAAGTTTATTTCCGTCTGAGTCATTCAAAATATGATTCAAAGACGTCACATGTCAAGAGCCAATGGTAACAATTTTAACAGTGTACAGACAAAGAGACGGAAGATGGAAGACGGAATCACAAGTCGAAAAGAGAAAGACTAAATCATGGCAAAACAAAGACAAAGATAACAAGAAAGTGTCCACAGTACACGGATGCCCCACTCGCACTATCATTTCCTATGTTTAGTGGACCGTGAAATTGGGATAAATTCTCTAATTTGGCATTGAAATTGGAATTATCTTATCAAAGGGAACATGTATACTAAGTTTCAAGTTGATTGGACTTCTACTTTATCAAAAACTACCTTGACCAAAAACTTTAACCTGAAATTTGCACTATCATTTTATATGTTCAGTGAACCGTAAAATTGGGGTCAAAACTCTAATTTGGCATTTAAATTAGAAAGATCATATCATAGGGCACATGTATACTAAGTTTCAAGTTGATTGGACTTCAACTTCATCAAAAACTACCTTGACCAAAAACTTTAACCTGAAGCGGGACAGACGGACGAACGAACGGACGAACGGACGGACGAACAAAAGGACGAACGGACGGACGAACGGACGCACAGACCAGAAAACATAATGCCCCTCTACTATCGTAGGTGGGGCATAAAAAGTATAAAACAACGGACCACAAAACACTACATAAAAAACTAAAGACGGAGTAATTGGACAATGAGGACGAACTAAAATGACCCGAGAAGGTATAACTAAGTAGATTATGTTCATCGTGTGGCGCCTGTGTTAATCATAGTAAACACATATTCGAATTCGGTGTCAAGTCTTAGACCCCGTTTACATTGGCAACGAAATTTAATTGGTTTTTATTTGAATCGATCTTAAAATAATTTAATATCGTAGCAGCTACGTAGCCGCTATGTAGCAACTAGTCTATAGCTATACGTTCAATAGTCAAAATCTACGTAGCACTACGTAGCTGCTACGATATTGAAGTCAACCCAGTTCGCGTTAACATTGCACAAGCAAGATCAATCGAGATCGATCTTATTTAATCCAGTGCGTTTACACTACAAAATAAAAAGAACCGGTCTTTATTTTCATATCTAAATATAACATTCACCTGAATAAAGATTGATCGCGATCGATCAAGCGTTTACACCAAAAAAATAAGATCGATTCAAATAAGATCGATATTTTTAAAACCACCTCTAGAGGTAGACTTTTCAAGTCCAATTGAAGATCGATCTTACTCGTTTACCATTGGACCAAAGATCGAACTTAAAAGATCGAACTTACATGTGTAGTAAAGATCGATCTTTTTTTGTCGGTGTAAACGGGGTCTTAGTTGGCCGTTCACTACGCTACTAACTACACATGTCAGAAACGTTCGCAATTAAAGGCATTAAACGGGAAAAAAAGATTTAATTTTGATAACATTGCTAGAATATTTTATCAATGAAGAGAAAAACGTAAATGTAAAATTTATGAATCCATTAGAAATATAAAAAAAATATACTTAAGTTCAAATTCGTTCAGGCTACAGTAAGTTGACCTAAAACAAATTTGGAGATTCTTTTTTATGTCTTTTTGTTCGTTACTCCTTATAAATCCGTGGTTTTCAAAAATAAACGGCGAAAGATACAAGAGGGACATTCAAACTCATAGATCGAAAATAAACTGACAACGCCATGGCTAAATATGTCAAAGACATACAGACAAATGACAGTACACAACTCACAAGACACAACATAGAAAACTAAAGATTAAGCAACACGAACACCACCAAAAACTAGGGGCGATCCCATGTGCTGAACTTTTTAGATTAAGAAGAGGAATGTGTATAAGTGACTTGTCGCTTGTTTTCCAATCAATGTCGTATTTATTTATTTGTTTCTAGATAAAATATTGTTTACACTAAATATCTAGATTTAAGCGTTCAAGGTGAAGGTAAGTAAGCCCAGATAAAATGCCTCAGACGCACGGACATTGTTTAGTTATATTTCATTTTCTTTTTAATGATTACACATACATCACCAGTCCCATAATACACAAACACTGTTCCTTCGTCATAGGATACAACCTTCTGTAGTGGGGCACCAACCAATACGTCGTTATTTCCGTCATTGTTGACATCAGCAATACAAATAGATAACCCGTATCCTGATCCAATCTGAATATTACGAAAAAATTGCACTTATTAAGCCTGTGATATCTAAAGACTAAGTATAGATTAGATTGAAATAAACATCGTGACAATAACACTTGGTTGTTTATCTTCACATTGGAAAAGATGAAAAGAAATCTTTAGTATACTTTTGCTTTCGAGTGACCGAATAAACATACATACACATATAAGGAAATTATTGCAGTTTGTGAATATCGATACGATATCAAGATTTTTTTAATGTATATACGTATACTCTATTGGACTAAAATATTCAAAATTACGCACTAGCAAAAACACAAAATTGGTGTCATTTCCATCCATTAATGTCACTATGAATGACACTTTAATTAATCAGTGATTGCTTGTATGTATTGTTTTCTTGGTCGACCATTATTTTCCATGTCTTTTTTATATTCAATTTCTTTGTTACATATAGTTCCTTTTATATTGTTATATTGTTCTTTCATTTGTCTTTGTACTACTATTAATATTACCTTTACCGTTTGTTTTCTTTTCTGTTATATCCATTTGACGTTACTCGGTACTTATAAATCTCGTCAATGTGTTTGTATTATCTTTAATTTTTCACTGGTGTGTTTTGTATATGCGAATTTTTATGTTCCTTTGATTCTTATAACGTGACTCTGTGCTTTAAAATATCCCGTCATTATATCATTGTTCTGTGATATGTTATAATGTTATTGTTCTATTGTATGTTATTATATTAATGTTCAATTATATATCATTATGTTATTGTTCTAGTATATATATATATGTCATTGTGTTTACTCGTGTAGTGGTATTAACCATTTGTGGAGTATTATATATTCTAAATTCATGACAATTTCAAATGTCGGATTATTTCTGAAATTAATATTTAAATAACTTTTGATTTTTTAACCCTTTATTCCAAAATTTCCCCATGTGAAATTATAAAAATACTTTGAATAAACAGTGAACGACAATTTTCCCCCCTATGTGACGTTTACATTTTCTGACGTCAGACACGCGAAGCAATGAATGTGTTTTTTTAATTTGATAGATGTTTTTGTGCTTTTTTTGTAAATGATTGTTTGTTTTGAGATTGTATCACAGTGAGGACTGCTGTACCCATATTTTAACTATTTTATTTAGTATGTCTGTTTTGTTCATGCATCGTTTTAAATATAACGGAATTTGACGAGACTGTCGTACAAGTGAGAGGTTTAGCGCTATAAAACCAGGTTCATTCACCATTTTCCACATTTGAAAATGCCTGTTTCAAGTCAGGAATATGACAGTTGTTGTCCATTTGTTTGATGTGTTTTGTCATTTGATTTTGCCATGTGATTAGTGTCTTTCCGATTGAATTTCATTCGGAGTTCAGTATTTTTGTTGATTTTACTTTTTTTTATATATGTATATACTCAGATTTATAGCATGTCAATCCTAAATTGTTATTAGATTTCAAATCAGTAACATTTGCACTACATAAACATGTATGAACTGTATTTTGTTAAGTTCGTGTTTGTTAATTAAATTCAAGCGTCTTTTTATTGTGTCGTAAGACTATTGAGAATGTGGTAAAAAATGTAAAATAACAAAAAATACCGAATTCCGAGGAAAATTCAAAACGGAAAGTCCCTAATCAAACGGCAAAATCAAAGATCAAACACATCAAACAATTGTATAACAACATGCAGCTGACATATTCCTGACGTGCAGTAATTTACTTATGTAGAAAATGGTGGGTTACATCTGTTTTATAGCTAGCTTAACCTCGCACTCGTATGAGAGAAAATGTATGATAAAAAATTATATAAATAAAATTATTCTTACCTTATTTCCAATAAACTGTTTTCTCACTCCTAGATTCGACCCACCACCAGTAGGACATAAAACTACAAACTTATATGAAATGAAAAAATATAACATGTTTATCAATACGAAAACATCTTTTGTTATTTGTGCTTTAAATGGAGAAGATATACAGTTGACAATGAAAACCATGTGGTAAGTAAAAGACTACACAATGTCAAAAAGAATTAACAAAGACGAAAATACAAGCAAGACAACAAGCTAAACTTTGAGTTATGCGAATCTGATCATGCATAATGGCACCAGTCGTGTTGCTTAAATAAATGATAATTAAAAACGTATCGTCGTCACGCGATCTGGAACTTTCTAAAAATAACAATTATTCAGTTCAAAGGATGGTAGGGAACCCCAATCAGGTCTTCATTCCTTCTTTAAAGATAATTAGTGCAAGTGGTTTAAATATAGGCTATCACAAGTCACCTGACTTTTGTTACCGCTTTTGTGTTGATGTACATCAGAATATAATATACATGTTCATTTTCTGTACATTTAATGTTTATAAAATAATTATATATATATGTCCCGAGCATTAATTTGCGTAGATGTTCTCAACACAAACCTTTAGTTTTTTAATGCTGTTACTGTTCTCATATGATAACCACTGACGTCACGCGCTTTTGGCGTACCAAATTATAAACCTGGTATATTTGATGCGTTTGTAGACTAACAATCATGCAAACCCCCTCTAATTATCCGTATTATAGATAGTTTACCTTATGTAATCATATATTCAAACTATGTATGCTTCGATGACTTACCGATCCAAGATGACCATCATTATTGGCAAAATGAGGAATCCCTGCTACAACAGTAGTTCTAGAGCAGCCAGACTGAGGACCGATTCTTCCGACATCTATAGATAATCCTGAAATAATAATATGTGTTTACATGTATAGTAAATCATACTTTTATCTAATGTAATCCTTTGATATGTCGTTTTCTTGAAGTTATGCATATTTCCAAAACCAACAAAAAACTCTGGCTGGTGACATCCATAGTTGTGTTGAGATATATGTAATATAACAATATCAAACAAGATGTAGAAGAATTGCCAATAAGACAACTTTCGTTGTAAAGCGAATTTTAACAACTTTAGGTCACCGTATGAGATCTATATCACATAGTAACACATAAAAGACCAGGCATAAAAACATGTGAAATAGTTCTAACGAGAAACCCAAATGCTCGAATTTATAATTTTATGAAGAATTAAAAAACAAACAAAAGCAATTATGATTGAAAACAACCAACGACAATTACTTAATTTCAAGCTCATGACGTCGGATAAAAAAACATATAGAATGTACCGGAGTTAAATATATGTTTGTGGGCGCTCAAACATTCGTTTTATCTAAGACAGTGGTGTAGCAGTGCAATATAAGAACAAACTGTTAAAATTATATTGGATTTGTATATTCAATCTAAGTACTATCAGTAACTGACTAGGATTGTCAGTTTTCCTATCAAATGTGGTTTTCTCCGGGCACTCCGGCTTCCTCCACCAATAAAACCTGACTACGAAATAGCCTAAATGCGGTGCTTAAAATTGGCGTTAAAACACCAAAAATAAAAAAGCAGGTACTATCAGTAACTCAAAAGTCGTTCATAGAGATTAGAAAGTTCTTTTTCAAAACTTAGGTATCGCAATCAGTGCACATCCAATGAATGTAATGATTGTGCAATGCCAAAGATGTATTAGCGTCAGAGTGTAAGACCATAAGTTTTCATATCTGTATATTAACACTGATAATGTACATAGTCGTGATCAAATTGATAACCTCTAAGAACAAATCTATTCAAGGGGTCCATTAGATTATATCGATTGTATCTACACTTACGGACTTTATAAACAACATCATTGTCAAAATTAGGATGTTATATCCCGTTTTGTCGTTGCTTTATGCAGGAGTTGGGATTTTATTGGGTGAAATCGTTATTCAAGTTACAACGTATACTAAAATATCATTAATAATCAAATATCTCCGTATGGAATAACAACCAGTGGCGTAGCTGGGTCATTTTTACGTGTACGCTCGAATATTGGCGATGAATATGAGGGGTGCCAACCGCTCATTGTAGTGGGTTCAAAAGGGACGAAGCCCCCGAAAGCTATCGAGAATGAGATACTTTAATGATTCCTGTTTTTTTTGGTTAAATTTTGTAATATGTTAACTTATTCATCGTGTTAAACTGGAAGCGAGCCTAGTGGTCATTGGTTTTAGAGAAAACGTCCATACCAATATTACTTTTAAATAAGTTTAAAGGGTGCCGTGAGTGAGCATACAATCTACAAAAGCACCTTTAATGAACACGAAAAAAAAGTATTTCTAATAGGTGCAATATAAAAAAAAATCTGGAACACCAAGAATTTCTTCCCACAAAAAGTGAATCAATGTATCATTCCTTTAAAGGGATTTAAGAAATTTTCTTTTGATATTTTTTTCTTGATCTGGAATATTACATGACAATCTATGAAGGTTTATAAATTGAGCATGTAAAACATTTAATTGCGTAAAGAAGAGTTCGGCTATCTGTCTATCAGAAAAGAACAGAAAAAATGAACGAAAACAAATGCTTTCAAATTTTTAGCTTTAGACATTTAATTTAGTCATAGAAAAAGCTTCCTCGGCATTTTCATAAAATTCGATAAAGGTGACCGTCTGACAAGTAGTTACTGTAATTGAGAAATAACAAAATGTAAGCCCAAATTGCGACCACTTATTAATTGCAGAAAGTAATACATTTTCTCCTTAAAATGCGGGAAAATTAAAGATATAATTGCATTATTATATTGCTCTGAATACTCTTTTGATCATAAACAGTTTCTGTACAACTTTCGTAAAATTTCACCGAGATTCATTCAAAAGACTTTATCCACATTCGGAACCTAAATATTGACGCCGCTTTGTCTAGCCCTTTGGGACATAAATCACAGGCTAGACAAAAATAAAAACAGCATATCGAATCTGAGCAGATAGTGAATTGCTTTAAATAAAAGAAAAGTACATAGAATTCACAGTAGATTCAGACTTTTACAAAAGATTCGAACAAATATATTAAATGATCTATTTGAGTAAATTTAGTCCCTTTTTGTTCAAAATTACAATCCATTAGAAAATGAAGGCTGATGTGCTTTTGACCAGTTTTTCTTATTCTATGTCGATTATTTGTTTTATTTTCAAAATTCAAGTGTACGCCCGGGCGTTTTGACGTAAACGTAGCTACGCGCATGACAACTTGCTCTCTCAGTAACCTATAACATTTAATTCCTGTTCAGCATTTACACTGAAATGCATTCATATATTATGGTCCCAAACCCGACATTATTGTTCATTTTTAGGAAATAATTAAAATCTGTGGAACTGAAGGAAGGATATTCCACGCCAAAAAAGACGCGTCGGTTGATCGGAAATTATAGTACCATTTTTCCGCCACAAGATTTTTCTAAGCTTTTAGCCTATCAATAATTTATAAAGAAAACGATGTACTTACCCATTTCAGCGTTATCCAGCAGTCCATTATAGAGAGTGTTGCTTGTTTTTGCACTGTATGTTGTGAAAAAATTGTTTGTTTTATCAGCTTCGTAGAATATAAAACCCCCTGAAATAAGAAAATCAAAAGTAATCTTTTCGCTGTAAACCAAGGACCCGTGTTGAAGGCCGTACTTTGACCTTTAATTATTCACTTTTTATATAGTGCGACTTCGATTGAGAGTTGTTTCATTGGCACTAGACTACATCTTCCTATTTATATTTATTCTTTTCTCTTTTTTTTTAATATTTTGACACAATTTGTCTTCTACTTGTTAACTTAAATGCCAAAGCGTAGAAAGATCGACCTCGGGACTTGTAGGTATACATAAATTGTCTAGGGATATTCCGATACATATTCATTTTATGATTAGTAAGTATCGATTCCCGTAGTAACTAAATAGATCTCATTTACATTTTGAATAATTTACATTTTGAATAATGCGCAATCACGTTACACATTGTAATTCTAAATGTTAATGTTGTGCAAAAATGAAGAAAAAAAACACTGTGGCGTGCTTAACAAGGGTCGATTTCATATTCTCATAAATTAAGTGATAAGTACATGCCACACACGAATTCTGATCAGTTGAAAGCTATAATGAAAGAATATTGGTGTATGCAAAGGCACTTGTCACTGATAGAAAATAAAAGAATGTCTCTGAGTACACGAATATCGCCGCTGAAACGTTGAAAATAGATTTGGCGGAAGCACGGAAAGACAGAAGGACGGACGGTCAAGGGTCACATATAATACCCCGAGAGCTAAGATGGGGTATACACACTAATACTTTGATATGGACAAGTCCCTGTTGGTATAGGGTATACTTGAATAAGATAACATATATCCGGTTTATGTCACACTAACCAAGCCAAGGCATCTAAACGTCAACATCATTTTATGATGTTCGAAAATAGACTAGCGTTCATTTGTCTTGATCAAAATCATTCCGAGTTTAGCTGACATAAATACTATAAATCAGGGTTCATTGAATATATAAAGTCTTTTACATAAAAAGATGTTCAACTTAACATAAATAAACTCATCATAGATACCAGGACTAAATTTTGTATATACGCCAGACACGCGTTTCGTCTACAAAAGACTCATCAGTGACGCTCGAATCCAAAAACGTTAAAAAGGCCAAATAAAGTACGAAGTTGAAGAGCATTGAGGGCCAAAATTCCTAAAAGTTTTGCCAAATAAAGCTAAGGTAATCTATGCCTGAGGTAGAAAAGCCTTAGTATTTCAAAAATTCAAAATTTTGTGAACAGTAAATTTATAAATATAACCATATCAATGATAATTCATGTCAGCACACAAAAGTGCTGACTACTGGGCTGGTGATGTAACCCTCGGGGAAATATATCTCCACCAGCAGTGTCATCGACCCAGTGGTAGTAAATCAACTCATCATAGATACCAGGACTAAATTTTGTATATACGCCAGACGCGCGTTTCGTCTACATAAGACTCATCAGTGACGCTAGAATCCAAAAAAGGTAAAAAGGCCAAATAAAGTACGAAGTAAAATAATGTTCTACTCAAGCTAAAAATAAATTGTTATTTTCTCAGGTGCACCTTCGTCCTTTTTAGACCCTGCGCTATGCCTACCTTGGTCATTCCACATCCCTGGGCCACCAACCATTACCTCATCGTCAATCTGACAAATAAAACAGATACATATGTGTAATATTCATTGCTGAACGGTGTTAAACTATCGAAAAGAGTCGCGCAAAACCGTAATAAAATTTTGTCGGCTGCACATTTCAAGTCAGAAATATGAATAACAAAAATAATCGTATATTAAAAAAAAAGATATAAAGTTGATTTTTTATAGAATGTCTAGCATTCGAACAACAACGACTAGTCATGTTAAATTCTGCTTTAGGAATGTGTTCTTATTTGAAACACCTAGCTACAGAAAACAATTTTTTTTTGGGGCTTCTTTCTTGTCCAAATGAAGAAATATGAAATATTGGTATTTTGATTTTTGAAAACAACTGCTATGGATAACTTCATATTATAAGTATCATAATTGTTTCTTTATTACTGTCTTCTTTTCTTTTATCGGTCCATTTTTTGGTCTAATGAATTATTCGTATTCGTAAATATAACTATAAGGGCGGTAATAGCAATTTTCCAAAGCTTTTAAATCAACAAAAAAATCGAAAGCAAAAGCTGACGCTTTTTTACAGTGTCAGTGCACGGTTTAGATTCTATTTACTCTTTAAACATTATTTTTTTTATCGAATCTTTTTGTCATTTGCGTAAGATAAAAATGCAGTGTTTAATTTGAAGGTTAGCAGAACATAAATATCAAATCAAAAAGGTTGTCATAATATATTCCAACAAATCACGTTGTAATTGATATTGGAAACTTACATCGGTTGGTACAGCAACAGTTCCAATCAGAGCCATACCATAACTGTATCCGTTGCTATAGTAACTATTGTATCTTATTCTCTTATCTGTCTCAATTGAGTTAAAATTGTGACTTATATCATGACACCGTCCAACAGGTCTTTCTATTCTATTCGATTGATCACTCAAATCTTTCCATAACTGAGCGCAAGCCTGAAATGTTAATACAAACTTCTTGAAATAAACTGTAATTACACACATCTTCCTTTTTATATTAATAAACGAATGCTTAAAATATTCATACAAACTGAGCAAGCACAAAGTGAGAACATGACTGAAATGTAAATACAAACTGAAAACATGCCTGAAACATAAATACAAACTGAGCACATGTCTGAAACATAAATACAAACGGAGCGCATGCCTGAAACATGAATACAACCGGAGGGCATGCCTGAAATGAAAATACAAACTGAGCACATGCCTGAAACATAAATACAAACTGAGCACATGCCTGAAACATAAATACAAACTGAGCACATGCCTGAAACATGAAAACAACCGGAGGGCATGCCTGAAACATAAATACAAATTGAGCACATGCCTGAAACATAAATACAAACTGAGCACATGCCTGAAACATAAATACAAACGGAGCACATGTCTGAAACATAAATACAAACTGAGCACATGCCTGAAACATAAATACAAACTGAGCACATGCCTGAAACATAAATACAAACGGAGCGCATGCCTGAAATGAAAACACAAACTGAGCACATGCCTGAAACATAAATACAAACTGAGCACATGTCTGAAACATAAATACAAACGGAGCACATGCATGAAATGAAAATACAAACTGAGCACATGCCTGAAACATAAATACAAACTGAGCACATGTCTGAAACATAAATACAAACGGAGCACATGCATGAAATGAAAATACAAACTGAGCACATGCCTGAAACATAAATACAAACTGAGCACATGCCTGAAACATAAATACAAATTGAGCACATGCCTGAAACATAAATACAAACGGAGCACATGTCTGAAACATAAATACAAACTGAGCACATGCCTGAAACATAAATACAAACTGAGCACATGCCTGAAACATAAATACAAACGGAGCGCATGCCTGAAATGAAAACACAAACTGAGCACATGCCTGAAACATAAATACAAACTGAGCACATGTCTGAAACATAAATACAAACGGAGCACATGCATGAAATGAAAATACAAACTGAGCACATGCCTGAAACATAAATACAAACTGAGCACATGCCTGAAACATAAATACAAATTGAGCACATGCCTGAAACATAAATACAAACGGAGCACATGCCTGAAATGAAAATACAAAGTGAGAACATGCCTGAAATGAAAATGCACTGAGCTCATGTTTTAAATGAAATACAAAGTGAGAACATGCTTGAATTGCTGTGTGGTTTTTTTTTCTACATTGGCTAGAGGTATAGGTGAGTGTTGATATCTAACAAAAATTGTTTAACCCCGCAGCATTTTTGCGCCTGTACGAAATCAGGAGCCTCTGACATTTGTTAGTCTTGTATGCTTTTTTATTTTACCACATTTATATGTTTTGGAATTTAGTATGGCCTCTATTATCATTGAACTAGTACACATTTTTGTTTAGGGCTAGCTGAAAAATGCCTTCGGGTGCGGGAAATTCGCTGTGTTGATGACCCATTGGTTGTTTTTTACTCTTTGGTCGGGTTGTTGTCGGTTTGACGCATTCCCCATTTCCATTCTCAATTTTATAAAAAATGTAATAACTAACTGAGCACATGGCTGAAATGTAATTTCACACTAACAACGTGTCTGAAATGAATATATAAACTGAGTGCATACCTGAAATGTAGATACAAACAAATATCTTTTTTTTTTTAATATTTCTTTTTTACATTTTATTTTAATAATAATCATATCAATCTATTTGATATTATTTAGATTGATATGTTTAATAAAAAAGGGAAGATGTGGTATTATTGCCAAAGAGACAAATATCAACCAAAGTTCGGATGAAGTAGATGTAAGCAACTATAGGCAACCCTACGGCCTTCAGCAATGAGAAAACCCCGTAACGTATAATCAGCAATGAAATGTCCCGCAATGAAAAATATGTAGCTGTTCAATTGAGAAAAATAAATATTGGTATCGAAAAATTTCAGTAGATTTTCAATTTTGAATAATAAAAGTCATTATTTATACCAATGAAAACATTTTCGAATATCTAACTGTAGTGTTGAGTAGGTTACATTTTAGAATTTGGATTTGTTACCCCAGTCATTTTGATAAAATTTCTTCTACCAATTTTACATATTAAGTTATAATAACCTCATCCAACAATGCCCAAAAATGTCCCAGATTGTGTTTATTTGTTACTCAATTCATTAGTGTAATATAAACCTTTCATCTGGACAAATATTCTCGTCATAATGCTGTTTCACGCTTCTCAAGTTGATACTTTTGCCGAAAAACGTTCTTGAATAAGTGAATAACACATACCATCGCACTTTAGCGTGACCATCGCGTTTTAGCGTCCCTATCTCACTTTAGTGTCCTACTTATATATATATATATTAACAAGTTGTTTGTTTCTAGTAGGTCAATTTGCTCTCGTCTACTTACCACAATCTTAGTTGCAGTTCTGACGATGCTTCCTCCTAAAAACTGGTTGTCTTCTTCGTAACCATAGTAACCTGATGGCCGTGTTCCTTCTGTAAAACAATAATTTACATATCGTAAGATTTTTTTCAGCTTTTTATACCCTTTTTTTTAATTTACCGCGGTATTTTTCATACATCAAAATAAGAAGATGTGGTATGATTTCCAATCGGTCAACTTTACACCAAAGTTCAAATAAAGTGGATATTAGCAATTTAGCTATAGGCAACCGTATGGCCTTCAATAATGAGAGAGAAACAATACCGTATAGTCGACTATAAACGGCCCCGACATGCAAATATGAAACAATTCAAATTCGATACTTGTTAACTATCAATCAGTCTAAAGTCACAAATGTACAATTTATAATTGGTCCAAAGACACAAATGTAAAGTACTGAATTTGTCCAAAGACACAAGTGTAAAGGAATAATCAGAATTGGTCCAAAGAAACAAATGTAAAGTACAGAATTGGTTCAAGGACACAAATGTAAAGTATAGAATTGGTCCAAAGACACAAGTGTTACGTATAGAATTGGTCCAAAAACACAAAATGTAAAGTGTAGAATTGGTCCAAAAACATAAGAGTAAAAAGTATAGTATTGCCAAAAAAACACAAATGTAAAGTATAAATTCGATGGTTTATAACAGTAAATATAGTTGAATTTATAACAGTGAACAAAGTTGAATTTTTAAATACCTACTAAAGGTTTTTCTACCTCAGGAATAGATTACATTAGCTGTATTTGTCAAAACTTTAAGGAATTGTTTATCATCAATGCTCTTCAACTTCGTACTTTATTTGGCTTTTTAACATTTTTTTATTCGAGCGTCACTGGTGAGTCTTTTGTAGACGAAACGCGCGTCTGGCGTAAATATAAAATTTGAACTGGTATCTATGATGGGTTTATCTAGGGAAGTACTGATATTTTGTAACTGGCAATAAATCAAACCACGATCATTTACGAATATAGACTTACTTGCTCTAGTGAAATTGGAACATTTCAAATTATTTAACCTACTTCTTTGACACAGTTTGTAAGCATTTTATATAGTGGTCTCGTTTTTTTTTAATCGTTAGTTTTCTTGGTGGATAGTTATCTCATAGGCAATCCATCTACATTTTCTTACCTTTAAAGGTTAGTGCTGCTTTTATTCGTAAATATATTGACATAAATTGATTACGCGCTAGGGTTAATTTTCGCTGCTGAGACCGAACCTGACAACAAGTTTGTAAATCCCTCTACGTCCAGTACTCTTTATACTGCCGGGGGAAGACTTCACAGTTTTTTTTCTGCTATTCCCTTTCTTCCCTTGGACAGAAAATTAAACCAAAATGTGGACTCGGAGAGAAATGAATAGGAGTTAAGATGGTATTTACAAGATGTAGAACCAGACTGGTATAACAACGGCCAATTGTAGAAAATAGAACCAAAATAACAGTAATAAAGAATAGAAAAAAATGGACCAAATGAAAAAGAATTAGAGAAAATGGTTAAACAAACAAAGTATACGGCAAATATGGTGCTTAAATCTGAAATATAAGAAATGACGTAAAACATTCAAGAATACATAGCCCCTCTGAAATCCAGACCCTCCTAAATGTGATATATGACCTACCATTAGTCCGTATGATGAATGGCTGACAAGACTTTGTGTTCTGTAATAGTTGACATCTATAAACATTTCCTGGATTTCTTAAAAACGTCGCCGTTGTCATGTTGTCTCTGGGCGCTCCAACAATTACCCTGGAAAAAACAAAGAGAAATTACATATCGTACTCTGGACATATAGTCCGTGGCGACCTGGGTTTCTGTAGGAAACGTAATGGAAACAACGACCTTCAACTGTTATTTTTCTTTTTATTATATTTCAATTGTATAGTTGCATGATAGATATATGTGTAATAGAACAAAACAAAATTTCATAAAAAAACAGAATTTCCACTGAATTAATTGTTTTAACTGACTGGAGAAAATAATGCCCCCCCCCCATACCCCTACCCCAATTTGACCACTGTCTATAAAATGACACTGATACAGATGTTCATTATAACAGAGATTTTATAATGTTTTATTTAAATTTCACATTTCAGTTGTAAAAAAGGTTTTTATTGTGAAAAGCTTAGAAAAATACAACTGAAAAAGTCTTTTGGTCTTTGTTTATGTTACTTTTTTATCGTTGAGGTGCCCTAGGGATTTTTTGTTTTGCACATATAAATCGCTTTCCGTTTTCCCTGATTCACCTCTTCTTCCTGGTTCATACACAGTATGTAACTGACCACGTGTAAACGATATTTTTCTAATCTAAGTACAGAGTACTGCCCCCCCCTTTGGGAAAAAATTTGGTTGCTTATATAGGGAATCACTGAAGCGTGACTGGAGCGGGCCCCCTCTTAGGTCAGTCAGTGGGCCCCCACTTATGAAAATTTCTGGATTCGCCACTGAAGTATACGTTTATGTTTAATTATGCAAATTAATGCTCATGTCCCTTTGCTACTACTAATCAATAGAACAGAACTCAGTGTTATACATAAAAAAAAGATGTGATATGATTACCAATGAGACAACTCTTCACAAGAGATCAATTGACAGACATTAACAACAATAGGTCACCGTACGGCATAATTAGTTATCAAAGGTACCAGGAATATAATTTATTACGCCAGACGCGCGTTTCTTCTACATAAGACTCATCAGTGACGTTCAGATCAAAATAGTTGTAAAGCCAAACAAGTATAAAGTTGAAGAGCATCGAGGACCGAAAATTCCAAAAAGTTGTGCCAAATACAGCTAAGGTAATCTATTCTTGGGATATGAAAATCCTTAGTTTTTCAAAAAATTCAAAGTTTTGTAACAGAAAATTTATAAAAATGATCACATAATTGATATTCATGTCAAAACCGAAGTGCTGACTACTGGGCTGGTGATAACTTCGGGGACGAAACGTCCACCAGCAGTGGCATCGACCCAGTGGTGTAAATAGTTATCAAAGGTACCAGGATTATAATTTATTACGCCAGACGCGCGTTTAAAATTGAAAAAAAAACCAATACCGCACAGTTAGCTATACAAGCCACCGCAAAGACAACTGAAAAACAATTCAAACGAGAAAAGTAACGGCATAATATATGCAAATAATATATGTAACACAGCAACAAACGACAACCAATGAAGTACAGGCTCCTAAATTGGGACAGACAAATACATACACAATGTTGTTTAACATGTTTAGTTATTTAGATCCCAACCCTCCACTAACTTGGAACAGTGGTGTAACAGTACAACATATGAACAAACTATCAAAATCAGTTAAAAAAGCTTCACTGAATCAGAAGGATATAAATAGAGATATACAGAGTGGACGTGGCCGGGTACTTGTACATCCGAACAACAAAAAGACAAGATGTCTTTTTTGTTTTATAATTCTTGTTAATCTTTCAAAAAAGAAAATGCCTGTATCAAATCAGAAATATGACAGTTGTTGTCCATTCGTTTGATGTGTATGAGATTTCGAATTTGCCATTGATTACGGATTTTCTCGGAGTTAGGTATTTTTGTTTATATTTCATATTTGGGTTTGTTCTCCTTGGTGCAGATTTTATCAATTGTAGGTGGCACGGTAGTATTTCCTGGCCCATAAGGGATAATGATAGCCTTTTTAGAATTTTCACCACTTTCTAACACTGCAAAAAATTCTACATTCACAGTTAACTGAAGTGCTTTCATTTTACTATTCAGAAATGAATTTGAATATGGATCATGACCGTTTACTTTTTTAGCTATTTTTAAAAAACTAAGGCCACTAGTCCTTTTATGTCTTTTACGGTGCAATGAATACAAAATTCTCAAAAATTCTCAAAAATTCATTTTCATCTCTATGTAAAATTATTTCATATTTTTCTACACCTGATTCATCCCTCATTTTGGGAAAGTATGTTCAGTTGATACTGTATTTTTGTCCAATCACACTGTTTATATACATTTACCTAAGTAGGGTACAAAAGAGCAACCTAAATTCTGGAATGCAAATACTACCTGTAGGTATGAAGATCTTCTTATACAAAAAAAAATTTAATGTTTTGTATAATTTTTAAAGAGAAACTATCTAGAATGAAACAATTGGGACAATTTAGGTGAACGTTTGTATGTAACGACCATTGCTCACTGTGTACTTTTTAAAGACACTTAAACTATAGGGTCACTAAAGGTTCTCAACACCTTAATAAAGTAATTCGAAAAAATTGATCAGAAATAACACGATGTTTTGATTTATATCAATTATATAAATCAAAACATAAAGGTTATTTCTGATTAATTTTTCGATTTATTCTATAATTAAAGGCGTTAAGAAACCTTGGTGACCCCACAGTTTAGATGTCTATCGTACGTCGTGAACAGTGGTCGTTACAGACAAACGTTCACGTAAATTGTCCCAGTCAATGGATGAATTTAATGTGTCAATCAATGGCCACAGCCACGCTGTTTTGAATTTCATTCTATAGAATAAAAGATCAACAAACTTGTATTTTTTTTGTTGGTTTGCATTGTTTATTTTCAAATGTCTAGTTATGTTAACCATACAATCATATGCACCCCTCCCCCTTTAAACACCACCACTACCATAACCCCTAACTATAACCCCTAACTGTGTTTCCCAAATTAATCTGCAGCAATCATGTTATTCAAAGGATGTATATATTCATTAATCGTTTAAGAGGAATGTGCATACCATGTGCATACCATCCATTTGAAGTTGCATTTTTAAAAGTTTTAAGTAGATTCTTTTCCCGCTTTACTTTAATAAAGTGTTTATATCAGTATACATGGTATACGTGAACTAAGTCAAAAGTAACATCCTATAAGGTCAAAACATTTCAGTAAGTGACAACTAAAATTGAAAACGACATCATTAACATTTTTAATGGTTTGTAGATGTTTACTTGATCGCCTTGATTCCCAGGAAGATAGAATGAAGCATGAAATTGCATTTTTATTTATTTAGTTGATTTTATCATCACCAAACATAAGTTATTGAAGGTTAATGTGTTTCAAACAAAAAAAAGTATATGTATACTACATGTAACTAGATTTATTGTTGTTCCGTGTGTAGCTTACGGATAGGATATAGGTTCCTGTTTGATTCGGTTAATGTATTATCATTTTTTATTCATATTAAAAGTTTGAGCTATGTGTTCTTGCACAATTGTATTTGTCATTAAACAATTCAGGATTATGTCAGTTGTTATCCATTCATTTCATGTGTTTGAGATTTTGATTTTGCAATTTGCTTAGGGACTTGCCGTTTATAAATTTTCCTCGGAGTTTGTTTGTTTTTTTGTTTTTGTTTTGTTTTTTTGCTGCCATTATATAAAGTTATTGAAAAGGAAGGAAACTGTGGTAGTGTATTAGTCAATGAAATAGCAAGTTGAACCGATTGAGATAAAAACAACAATACTACTACGGGTCATCGTGAAGGCACGTGTCCACAAAAAAATGTTGGACTCTAAATTGTCCCGAGTCTATACAGCTCCTTTTGCAGATGCACTTTTTAATACTCAAGTTTTTAGATTATAGTACATAATTGGAAATGTACCTAAATAATATAGTAGTGATGTAGTACCATCAAACTATTGTACTTTTTCGGTTCCATAATTTTATAGTACTAGAATGTATCTACAATTTTGAAGTATCCGCTATGTACCTTTAGTACTTTTTTACTATGATTTGATGACACCTTTCACTGAAAGCGTAATAATGTAAAACTACTGAACTGGCAAAAAAAAAAAAGGTTCATACCATAAATGTACAAGACATTACAAGTATTTTAAACTGTTACTTTTAACTTGAATTGTGAAATTATAGTTCTTAAATAATACACAAATTAGACGTACTGCAAATCGTACTGTAAAATATTTGCCACTGGACGTTAAACAACCAACAATCAATAAATAGTACTATAATAGTATATACGGAAAAGTAGCTGTATAGTAATGATGTGATTAGATCTGATAAAGTTTCTTAATGTCTGAAAAACAAAAAAATATTACTAAAAACAGTTCTGAACTGTACTGTACTTCGGACATGTACGAGACGATTTGGATGGTTTTATCCCCCCTTTTTTAAAATGTTTTTGAATGTTTGTCATTCTATTTTACTAGTCGGTTTTTAAGTGATGAGATATTGTATAGACAATTTTACTGACATTTTATTTTTTTATGAAACATAGAATTATCTACCGTACTGTCAAACATACCATGATCCCGCTGCATTGTTAAGCAAAGTAGAAGAATATCCAAACTGGGATCCAGTCGTCCCGGTGAATTGTTCTACACTTTCTATATCAATATTAAATCCATGACAAAAATTACACAATATCAAAAAAACAAGCATAAACATATATTCCATTGTTGTAATTTCAATATATTTCATTACGACTTCTCTAAACGAAAACATACATATTAAAGGATGTAACTTATAATCCCTGTGAGTTTAACTGTTTAAGGATATTGGGGTCTTAACGAAGATGTCATATTATAGACCGGATATAAATATATTGATGATGATATTTTTTTAAAGAGCGTTACTTATTTCATAAGTGGTTGTAAATATACAATAATCATTGTTCTTCCAAAACCTAATATAAATTTATATTCTTCCTGGTGATTTAAGTAACACCCTCAATATATGATTAATACGATTCGAGTATACTTATGTCTTAAATTGGTACCATTAATTGTGTTTATCCGTCAATCAGACGACTTTATTTGTACAAATAACTGGTATGCATGTAATGTTTAAGAGTCAGCGTCAGATTATTTGTAGAATAGCTTAAGGGGGCTCGCGGGTCTAAATGAATTTTTTTATTTAATATAGGATTTCTCTATATTTTTCTATAAATGAACTTTATCTTACACTTAATAGAAAAATGAAATTAAAAAATGGGGTCACCGTTCATTTACGCTCACAATCTGCCTTCGAAAGGAGCATACATTTTTGTTAATGTCCTTTTTTTCTGTTGAACTAATAGAAGAAATAGCGGCAATATAAAAAAAAGTTTTAATGGAATTCTTTCTCTCTGAAATATTATGAAATTATCATAGTGGATGATAAACTTGGAATTGATAGTAGAAAGCAAAAACATGTTATTTCTGGTATATTTTAGTTAAATATAATACAGAAAAACGCGAAATAATTAATTAATTAAATAATCTTTATTTGTCATATAAGTAACATTATACTTGTGACATAAACAAAAGTAACAACAACAATAAAATAACTGAGTTAAACACACACATATCTATATATATACAACTATAACTAACTAAGAGTCCCCTGTCCTCAGCTCTAAAGACTGTTTTATAAAGGAACCTGTTTTTTTCACTTGGTTTATATTAGAAGGATTTAGTAGGACTACTAGTTTTTCAGTATCAGATAGATTTGGAAACATAGGATTATCTATTGCCATGTCATTAAAAAGTTTTATACGTAAAACATTATAAATTTGACAGTGGAGGAGAAAGTGATTTTCATCTTCTAAGGTTTTACAAGTTGGACATGTTCTATTGTCTCGAGGTATTTTTAGATATCTGCCCTTCTCAATGAGCAAATTATGGTCACTAATTCTAATTTTTGTAAATAAACGTCTAGTTTCAAAATTGTGATATTTTAGATAAAATTCTTGGTCTTGTTTGACTTTAATATTTTTGTAAAGAAAAAGTTTATTATTTTCGTTCAAACTGTTAATTTTATTTTCCAGTAGTTCTGAATAAAATTTACTTGTAATATTCTTAATCCAAGTCTTTAGTTTGTTAACTTGTTCCATATTTTGACAGGACATTACTTTTTGTATATCAATATTCATTTCTTGTGTTGAATCTTTTATAAAAGTGGACCAAGTATAAACTCCTTGTGAATCAAGGTGTTTACTTAATGTATAACTTTCTTTTAGCAATGGGTTTATGTTTTTTTCAGTATTTAATCTAGCCCAATAAAGAATTGCTTGTGTTTTTATATATTTTTCTATTGGTTGTCTACCAAGTTTAGCTTTAACACCTAAAAAGTAAAATCACAAAAATACTGAACTTAGAGGAAGATCAATTGGGAAAGTCCATAATCACATGGCAAAATCAAATAACAAAACGCATCAAAAACGAATGGACAAAAACTGTCATATTCCTGACTTGGTACAGGCATTTTCAAATGTAGAAAATGGTGGATTAAACCTGGTTCTATAGCGCTAACCCTCTCACTTTAATGACAGTCTCATCAATTTCCGATATTTTTACATTGATGCGTTAAATAAACAGACACAATAAATATAATAGTCAAAATATGGGTACATCAGTCATCATCGTTTAACAATTTTAAAAGGAACAATTTAACAGAACACAAAAACATCTACTATCTACGAACACATTTATTGAGTGTCTGACGTCAGAATTTTTTTTACGTCAAATAAATTTGTCGTTCAATGTGCGTACAAACAATTTTAAAATTTTCATGGGAATGTTAGCATACAGGGTCAAAAAAATCAAAAGTATGTAAGAATAAATTTAAGAAATAGACAGAGAGTTAAACTAGTCCAAAAGTTATATATAGAATTTATAAGAATCCAAAAATAGTTAATTCCACTACGCGATTGAATGATTTTGACGTTTGTGGTTCAACGTATATCATATTGTAATTCATAATAGAAATATATCATAATGACATATAATAGAACAATATCATACTGACGGGATCTTTTAAAGTACAGAGTCACGTTATAAGAACAAAAGAAATACAAAAAGTCGCAAATACAAAACAAACCACAAAAAAATGAAAGCCAATACAAACACATTGACGAGATGTACATGTATAAGTACAGAGCCACGTGAAACGGATATCACATGAAACCATTCAACAGTAAAAGTAATATTAATAATAGAAGAAAGACAAATGAAAGAACTATAAAACACGTTGTTAAGATGATAAACAACATCAGTAAATTAGCAGATGTTTTTTAGTACCTAAAATATATTTACAGAAATTAACATGAACCTTTCCGAAGGGAGTCTTATCCAAATATTGGAAATTATCTATATCTTTGTTTTGGGATTTTAATCTGCCTTTTGCTCTATAATAAGATTTGAAATACTAGAATAAAAAAACGAATTTAGAAAAATAAAAGGGGAAGTTATTTTTTAAAACAAGTTGTCCAGTCCAGACTCTCAAATACCTATGGTTCATCCATGAAGCAATACAATTTTAGTTACAATGTAGGGTAAATGATTTTTTTTCAATTTGATTTAAGATCCGATGTTGTGATACGCTACGCTTCTGGTGGAAAGTATCGTAGCGAAAACTAGCAGCTGATTTAAATAACTTTTTAATCTAGCCTTGGAAGGAAATAAATAGAGGGAACTTACCTTCTTTTTCATATAAAACACAATCACGTGACAAATCGGAGTATGAAATTATGTCATGGTCAATTAAAAATGCATGGCTGATTCACTTCGAATCAAAACTGAATTTTTTGATAGATTTTAACAACCTTCATTAAATACGGCTGAAATTCTACTTGAAGTGAACATAAAATTCTCTATATGTTTATTTCAATTAAAGACATTTGCTAAATGTATAGAGGAGGATTTGCTTGCCATCTTGAATATCCATTGGTGACTTTTCTCTATTCGGTGTGTTGCCTCTTTGACAATTCCCCGTTTCCATGCTTAATTCTATAATTCATTATTTATTTGAGATACGCATTAGCAGATTCGTAGTTTAGGATGCGGAAAATTGACTAAGATACGAAATTGTGCAAAAGACTGACAGACATTTTGTCCTTTTAAAGAGTTGAAATAGTTCAATGATTCTTATAAATGTACTAACACAAAGTGCAATGTTTGGTAGCTATACCGGGTTTTGATCAGTAAAGCAAATTACATTTGTTACAATATTTACAATATTCTGTAAATAATATACTTATTAGACCTTGTTGTACCTAGAAGTTAATACCAAGATGGGACCTTATCAGTCAGTAGATACCATGATAAACTAACTGGATTGACAACAATTAGAAGAGAGAAGAGCAACACAAAGGATGTGTGTGATCACTATAATGATGGGCAGAATCAATTTGCGCCAATTGCAGTTTTGAAAAGGTATTAATTGCGCCACTCTCTTTTATTTTAATGGTATTAATTGCGCCAATAAATGAAATGAAATTGCGCCACATTTACCTGTTAATATTTTTTACCTATATCATACCTGTATATGTTTTACCTATATCAAGACAAATACTTTATTAAAGTCTCGCCACTTGTTACATATAAAATATACAGCTTTTAAAAATACAAGTTAACAACAAGAGCCACTCTATATAGAGTTTTGAGAGACTATAAAACATTTTTTTCTTAAAATTATGATGCAAATACAAGTCAACTATCACGAGTATAAAATACATTTTCGCCAAATTTAAAATTTCATAGCAGATTTTGACAGTATAAAATACCATATTTTCATTTTTAAAAAGAAATATAATTTTTTCATTATCAGTGTCCAGAAATTAGAACGTCAAATTTTGAGAACTGCGTGTAAAAGAAAAGCAACCAATGTGTTGTCAGAGTGACCTTCAAAAATAATAAATTCAGAGATCTTCAAAATTGAAGAAGAAAATTTAGAAAAGAAAGATTTTAAATATGTGTGTCAGTCTATGTATAGAGAGAGAAGAAAACTGCGTCCGGCTTAATCTAAAAATCGAGCAGAATTTCACAGAATATTGGATGATATTGGTGTTGCGACAAACAAAAATGATGACTTTGTATTATGTAACGATCTAGAAAGCGGTATAATTTTATTAGGATGCGAGGCTTATTTGAAATTTCAGTGTACAATGTCAGAGGCATTTGTTGCTGTTGGTACCTAGTCAATCATTTAGTTGTTATATATAAATAAAAAAAATATAAAATTGGCGAAATTAGATGATTATTTTATTGGCGCAAATGATACCTATAGTTTTGAAAATTAGGTGCGCAAAAGAGGTATTGGCGCAATTAAGTTGTGGCGCAAATGAGTTACCTTTTGGCGCAAAAAGATATCGCCCATAATGATCTAGTTAATATAGATGCAACATCTAGATTTTTTTCAATAAGCCGAGCATCAAGAGCGACTCGTTCTGGATGTTAACAGATTCCCTTTTGTAGAACAGACATAAGGTGTAACACCACTAATTCGGGCCCGGCCAGAAAGCACATACCAGAAAGTAGTACATATTTAACGCAGAATAGTTCCTACGCATGAGTGTAACTTTCAAAATATGTAGGATATTTAGAAAGTAGTACATATTTAACGCAGAATAGTTCCTACGCATGAGTGTAACTTTCAAAATATGTAGGATATTTAGAAAGTAGTACATATTTAACGCAAAATAGTTCCTACGCATGAGTGTAACTTTCAAAATATGTAGGATATTTAGGTATTTTTGGCATCAAATGAAAGCTGAAGGACTGGTGATCATTGTAGAACACTTTTGGACTTTTAATTTTAAATATTTAAAAAACTGCAGCAAATTTTAAAAAGAGGGTACATTTGGTCTGTTTGTCAGATCCGAAGTACCTGTTTTGGTACATCCGAAGTTCAGGGAACCAGTTCTTTCTTATATGCCATGTAAGGTATGTTGATTTTTTCAGTAGAAGACACCATAAAGTGTTGCTTTGACATGAAATGATTGCCACTTTATTTGAACTTAAAATGAAAAAGGTGTGCCTGGTTAAAATGGAGGAATTTAACATAGAAAGTAATGGGACCATGAATTAGTGGTGTACTTCCATAAGGAAAATATCATTCTACCAAAATCCATACGGGAATGGAATGCCTTACCATTTTCCACTATCATCACCCCCGAGTATTAAATGCGTCAAGGTTCAGCTTACAAAATAGACAAAAAAACATTGTCTTTAAACAGCACCTGTATATATGATTTTTATTTTCACAGAACTGTTTATGATATTTCAATTTTCTATGGACTTCATGCGCAATAAAGTGGCAGAATAATCAGATAGTTGATTGCGGTCGCTTAGTTGGAAGAAAAGAAGGGATCATGATAGAGCGACTATAAAGATATAAATATCGTGTTCCAATTAAGCACCGACAGTGCAAGTAGGGCTGTATATCCAGTCAAGGTCGTAATTTTGTTACGTAGCACAGACGGACAAGAGTAAAACTTAATTCGGGGGCATGAAAACGAAATTGCAAATTAATTAGTGTTTGGTACATGTTGGTTGTTAATATGCAATACAGAACATAGAACCCTATGGGGAAAACAAAGAACTTTTTTTGTCAGATAACAATGTCAAACTAAACCCCTAACGGGGAGGATTGTGCCTGATATTCATATGATGAAGACATAATTTTTCAATCAGTTTAATTGAAGTCTGGAGCTGGCATGTCAGTTAACTGCTAGTAATCTGATGTTATTTATGTATTATTGTCATTTTGTTTATTTTCTTTGGTCACATCATCTGACATCAGACTCGGACTTCTCTTGAACTGAATTTTAATGTGCGTATTGTTATGCGTTTACTTTTCTGCATTGGCTAGAGGTATAGGGGGAGGGTTGAGATCTCACGAACATGTTTAACCCCGCCGCATTTTTGCGCCTGTCCCAAGTAAGGAGCCTCTGGCCTTTGTTAGTCTTGTATTATTTTAACTTTTAGTTTCTTGTGTACAATTTGGAGTTTAGTATGGTGTTCATTATCACTGAACCAGTATATATTTGTTTAGGGGCCAGCTGAAGGACGCCTCCGGTGCGAGAATTTCTCGTTGCATTAAAGACCTGTTGGTGACCTTCTGCTGTTGTCTGCTCTATGTTCGGGTTGTTGTCTCTTTGGCATATTCCCCATTTCCATTCTCAATTTTATCCACACTAATCTGTGTCCACACTTAATTATTCATTTATACAAAAATAAAATATTGATATAAATACTTGTGTTTGTCCCCCTTGTAAGTGATATTTGTAACCCCTCTCCCTTGTTTTGTATATTACATTGTAAATAGTTATTGTTGTTTTCTCTGTATTGATGTTTTGTATCGGTTTTATGAGAATAAAGATATATTTGCCATATCTATACAGTTATTAACTAACACGTTAAAACGTAAAGAAAATCAACCAAGCAAAATGAGTATGATTCTATCTTTCTAGGTATCAGCAAATGTATTTTCGTTGGTTATTTATTAAATTCTATATGTGAAAGTGAATATTTCAATTGACAAGAAAACACGAACGACTTTTTGTATTTTAGTAATATCGGCCTAAAATCCGTTCATTTGAAAGTCCCTATTTGGTAATATGTGATATTATTCTTATATATTTGTATTTCTCTAAATTAGATTAGACTAAGTTCATATTTTATTTATGATACTTCTTAATTTTTCAATTATATCATGTTCTGTTTTGAAGTTGAAATTTATTTTTTTTTATTTTTTTTATAACAGTAGTTCACCAAACTATCACCACAAAAAAAAATATGTAAATGCCATCTTTTTCTCCATTTGATTAATTACCACTTACACAAATAAATTACAATCAAAACAAATGTACAACAAACATCTTCCAGATTGACCCACATATTAATTTCGTTACGTTTTTACCTGCAATTTTTAAAAGTGGGACAATTGGGAAGACGTTATTGGGTCAATAGAACTGAGGAAACTGTCAAGTCTCTCTTGTACACTTGAAATAGTAACTTTAATATTATTTATTGGCATTGTTTTGAGTTTGTCACGTGCTTTAGTTATTTAGTATAATGACAATAAATATTTGCTCAGTAAATATTAATATAGACTACAACATTTTTGTTTAGGGGTCAGCCGAAGGACGTCTCTTGTGCGAGATTTTCTCGCTGTGTTGAACTTCGACTGTTTACTGTTCTCTAGTCGCCTTGTTGTCTCTTCGATACATTTCCCATTTCCAATTTCAATGTTATACAGTATATAACTAGAATTTTAGTTTGGTCGTCATCTCTGTTAATTCAAACGTAACAAAAAGTAACAGTTTGTTTGCAAAATACATTAAGGAATATAGTATTATACAGTACATTTGAATATGGTGACTTAATTATCTACATTTAATCAAGTTGACTGGAAACCAAACAATTTTATTATGTGCATGTTGATATATCATTGTTAATCTCCAGTTCTTAATCGTTTGGGTAAAAGTTCAAGGTGGAATTTATTCTCGCATTTCACCCCTGCTATAAATGTGTGCCTCTAAGTTTGTTGTTCTTCAATGTCCATCTCTACACTAGAAAGAAAATGACAAATGGGATTATGTATATAATTTCTTTAATTATTGTATTGTTGTGTACAGGTAAGACTTGGTTTTAGATATAATTTTTATAGACAAAAAATATTGAAGTCACTGTTATAATAACTGATATCCTAATATTCATTAGAAAGTGTTATTTGATGCTTAATTTATGTATAAAAAGATGGTTTTTGAGCAAGGATTATATTATCACTGTTAAATATACGTGTACAATGCTGCACTACCAGTTTGCAAATCTTAGGAATATACTTGGACAACTTTTGTACTACACACAAAATATTGTAAAATGTTCTAATATGATAGTCATAAATACAAAATAGTGGTCAAAATTACACCCAGTGTTACCTGTTGTGCAAAATAGAAAATATCATTATGAAATTAATAAATAACGATATTTCCTCTAGAAAACAGCATTTAACGCTCAGTAACATTTATCTGAACCCATGTCAACGTGTATGACGTATTCTCATTTATCATTTTTAAGCGATGTTTTCTAATGATAACGCACCTATTAATAACTGTTGGGGAATATTCTGTTTGTGTTTATTTAAAACTTAGTTTTAAGGTGGCACTGTAGTATTTCTTGTGCCACAGGGATAATGACAGCATTTTCATACTGTTCACTTTCTAACACTGCCCTGCCTGGGAACAGCATATATAACATATATGTTCCTGCACTGCCCAAGAACCTACATGTACACAGTTAACTGGAGTCATTTCATTATAATATTCAGAAATGGGTCAGAAATAAATTTGAATATGTAAGATGGCCGTTTATCTTTTCTGATATCTTTATGCCAAAAGTTATACTAGTGCTTTTAGGTCTTTTATCATGCAATGATTGTGGAAATGCTCAAAAATTCACCATTATCACAAATATTTCCCTCTTTGTGTGGTTTCAGAGGAGTTGGGGCTCAATGAAATCGTCCTCTTCCTTTAGTAGTATAGAAATTCAGTTATTACTTTTTACGTCATCTTTTTATCTTGCAGATTTGATATATGGCCAAGTGTCAACTCAAGAGGAATTAGATGACATTGCTAGGAATTTAAGAATTGAAGTCCATGTTGTTGACAATTTGCAATTCAATGGGAGGAAGCACCTTTTCCGAATTATGTTTGAAAATAAAGGGTCTCATTCTTTATCAGGTTTAAACTGGAAAATCTTTTTCTACAGCTTTTTCATTATTGAAGAAGAACATGTCTTATCACTAGATGGAAACAGCATTTTACCCGGGGGATACATACTTAATGAATCAAAACTTAGAATTGATCATGCTAAAGGTAGTTTATATTCACTCACCCCAGTTGAAGATTTTTTGGAAATTAAACCTAATACAACAAGAGAGATACGTTTCTTTGGGTCGAACTGGGCAATCTCAACATCAGATATACCTCCAAACTGGTATATAACTGTCGATGGGTTATCGCCTCGTGTCTTTGAAAGTACATCAGGTGATTTTGTTGGGAATTTTGATGAACCAAATCAATGGAAGAGAACAAAATCTGACCTTTACAACCCTTACACACCGTTAGATCGATTTGAAAAATATAAAGATATGAGGAAAACTCCAAAGAAAAAAATTGCAATACCAACGCCTAAATCTGTGATTCATTATGACGCCTCGGAAACATTAGATATGCGTGGAGACGTTAATATTGTTCACAATGGATTCACAAATGAGGCATCATACCTAGCAAGTAAGTAATCTATAATTAGTACTAGTATCATATATTATATTATTGTATACCAATATAATATTTCCCACAGAAAGTAACCAAAAGTTAGCGTGCAATAAATTCTAATATTGCACTAGTGCAATAAATCTTCAAAATTCATGACGTCATTAACGACAAAATCTTAGTTTAAACCAATTTTTACTTTTAAATATTATATTGCTATACAATAAAAGGGTTATTGCATGAATATTGGGGAATATTGTCCCTCGTAGAACATATATTGCACTCGCAAGCTCGTGCAATATAAAATTCTACTCAGGACAATATTCCCCAATATTCATGCAATAACCCTATAATATTATGTCAAGATATTTGAATATAAATTATTGTAAAGTGTTTCTGCGAAGAGAAATCATATAACTACAAATAAGATATGTTCCATTTGAGGAAGAGAGTTTTGACTTACATTTATATGATGAGCACAAATGAAAGACAAGTATACATTATTTGTTAAGGCTTTACATGCTTATTCGGAATGACTAAGTTTGACATCACGACATGGAATATAACCATTACTGTAGCTAATTTCACTAAAAAAGATTTTCGCGTGTTTCTGTATTGATGCGAGCGGTTTCAGTGTTTCTTTTTCGATTTTGTAAATTGATAAGGGGACTTGCGAGAATAGCAGAAACAAACCGCTTCTAGGTTTGACTGAGGACGTTAAACCCTATAATTATGCTTTAGTCGATTTACAAAATAGTATATAACATTTGCTACATGGAAACTGGTATTTAATGCCAATTAAGGTATGACTGTAACATTTTTCAGCCTATGAAGAAATAACCTAAAAATGAGGTGCACACTTTTTATTTAGTGTGCACCATATTTTTGAGGTTATTTCGACGAATAGACAGAAAAAATATTACAGTCATTCCTTATTATTCAATTCTGCTTTCCGTTTCTAAGGAGCAAATCATGAAAAAACGTTGATGACGTCACGGGTACATGACAAAATTATGTAAAAAAAAGTTTCAGGCAACCAGAAGACGCATAGGCATGTATAAATTCTACTATGAATTAATTCTACTATGAATAAATTCTACTTCGTTGCATAAAATTTTAAACCACAGATCTGAAGAAAAATAATATCGAGAGAATAGAGTTGGCACTTAATGTCTAAAAACTTAGAGCAAAGAGTATTTATATCAGACCACAATAAAATCAGAAAGGTATGCATGGCGTTGAAATGTTTTTGCAACATGCTTAAACTAATTCAGACTATATGAAACGTTGTATGCACGATAATTACGACAAATAATATAAGGGCTATTCCAGAAAAAAAAATGTAGGGGGGGGGGGAGGGGTGGAAGGCAGTTTTTGTCAGCACCCGCCACCCAGACAATTGTAATTGAGAATTATAGTGCATTATAGTGTGAAAAGTTGCTCTGATACCCATCACCCATGTATTATTAATACAATGTGCCTTCCGACCCCCCCCCCCCCCCCCCCAATACATTTTTTTCTGTAATAGCCCTAAACATTCCTTTATTTATAAACAGATAAAACAACATTCAAACCAGTGAACTCCATTGTGACAGGCAAGATAAATATACATCTTTCTGCTAACGGGACAATGACTGCATTAGAGGGATATACTCTGGAAATTGATCCGCCATCCAAAACCATAAGTATAACTGCTAAAACCAATAATGGGATATTTTATGGAGTTCAAACCTTATTGAGTATACTTGCTGATGGATATAAAATACCAAAGCTTCTCATAGAAGATGAGCCTCGATATGAATTCCGTGGTATGCATATTGATATTGCAAGAAATTTCAGACCAAAATCAACTTTGTTAAAACTTTTGGATGCTATGGCAACATATAAATTAAACAAACTTCATCTTCATGCAACTGATGACGAAGGTTGGAGGTTAGAAATCAAAGATTTACCCGAGTTAACGGAGGTAATATATTTGACTATCATTTACTGCCATAAACTTACACCTTAGTTTGTTCGCATGGAAACAGTTCTGCATATATATCTAGATTAAGTCTTTCATTTAGTTACATAATATTTATAAAAAAAATCTGAAAAAAATAATATTAACTTATGTTAGTAAGAGTTACGACTAATTCCTTTGTTTGTTTGTCTTTGTTCGCCTTGACGAATCTCTTAGAAAAAAAGTATATAAAAAAATGCAAGCGGCACAGTCAAAAAGGCGAAGTCCATGAAAACTGACAAAATCAAACGCTATCAATTAACGGAAATAAGTGAAAAATAACTGCCACATTTCTGACTTGGTACAGACATTTTCCGATGAAAATGGTGGCTTAAACTTAAAAATTAGACACCATTGTTGTTTTTGCTTTCCGTACAGTTTGTATTCTGTAAATTGGGAAGAGTATAGACAAAATCCTAATGTTGCTTATGATATTGTTTCCTCAGATTGGTTCTAAACGTTGTCATAGTTCATCTGAAAATGACTGTCTAATTCCACAGTTAGGGTCAGGGCCTGATAACAGCACTTCTGGGAGTGGATATCTTTCAATTCAAGATTACCAAGAAATACTAAAATATGCCAAGGATCGTCATATTGAAGTTATACCGGAAGTTGACATGCCAGGACATGCACGCGCAGCAATAAAAGCAATGGAGAGTAGATACAAACGGCTTATGCAAAATAACCAAAAGGAAGATGCTGAAAAATTTAGACTTTTCGATCCATCTGATTCCTCAGTATATTTATCAGTTCAATATTTTGGTGATAATGCCCTTAGTCCATGTATTGAAAGTACTTTTAATTTCGTTGACAAAGTGGTGACAGAAATAAAAGCTATGCATGAAAGTGTTGGAACACCATTAAAAATATTCCATTTTGGTGGAGACGAGGTAGCCAAAAATGCATGGTCAAACTCGGCATCGTGTAGAAAGCTTGGCTTTAACAGCACGAAAAGAAATGAAATTCGGACAAGTTTGAAAAAAATGTTTGCACAGCGTGTTGCCAACATTACACACAAACACGGATTAAATCTTTTAGGTTGGGAAGATGGTTTCTCGGAAGGAAACGGAAAGCCGTTTGACAGAGCGTTATTTCCTAACGCTGATGTCTATAGCAACGCTTGGGATAATGTATGGGAATGGGGTGAAGCAAGAAGGGCTTACAATTTTGCAAATGCTGGATTTAAGGTAAGCCTCGCGGAATATTATATTTTATCCTGAATTCGACCATTTAACTTTACAAATACAAGTGTACAGATAACACGAAGTGATACACGTATAGGAATAATTTACTGGTATCCTGCTTCTGTTGCGAGCAAACGATTACGTTTAAATTAATGTTCAAAGCTGAAATCCAAGAATCATCGCCAACAGGAGAAGTTCTGTTTGGTTTTTTTCCTGGAGTTGAGGTTTTCTTCTTATGGTCATGTTTGGTTATTTCAGCTATTCATTTAATTTCTCCTCGGGGTTTCTGGCTGAATTAGTCTTGAGGTTTTCTATGTTTGTTGAATTAAGCATCTGATTATGTTTTTCGAAATGAAGGGTTTTCAATGCATATGGGTTTTGAACACAAAGTAGCGTGAAAAAGATGTAAACAAACCCGACTACTAATACAGGAATTGTATGAAAAGCATTGATATACAATGCATAGTGCTGGCATGAAAGTCGAAGTCACAGTTTTTTTTACATATAAACTGCCATTTTTTTCTTTTCCCATAGTTTATTGTTTTCTCCGATCTTTCATAACAGCTTTATTTTACAGATAGTCATGTCACATGCAACGCATTTGTATTTTGATCATCCTTATGAACCGGATCCAGAAGAGAGAGGACTCTACTGGGCTCCGAGATTTACAGACACATTTAAGACATTTGGGTTTATGCCAGACAAACTATACGAAAATATAGACGTCAGCAGAATGGGTGCAAAATTGAATCGATCTAAAATCTGTGGAGAGAATGATGTAAATTGTCCGAGTCTGCAAGTGCCAGAAAATATTATCGGTAATAGGTATTTGTTTCTAGTATAATGAAAAGTCAAGCAAATGTTTCTGACCATTGAACTCTTGATTTTTTTAAGTTTAGTTATATCTCATTTATCGGTTCTCTAAAAACCATCGGGTTTGGTAAGAACTTAGACTTATTTAGATTAAGCTATTAAACTATGTAAAATCATGCTTCTTCTGGTTAACTTTTCTTCTTGGGCAAGGACAATAGAAAGCAAACATATATTATTACTAATATTATTTAAGATTTCAGAGGAAGGAAAGAATTTTAACATTTGAACATAAAGTTTTATTTACCTCATTGTCTATTGGCATACAACACGATTTTATATTATTTGCAGGAATGCAAGGTCATTTGTGGAGCGAAACAGTGCTTACAGAATCTAATTTTTATTACATGGTATTTCCAAGGTTATTAGCTTTGGCTGAACGAGCTTGGCACAAGGGCTTATGGGAAGATGAAATCTCGAAAAATAAACGAGACCAGAAAATGAATGACGACTGGGGTGATTTTACAGAGATACTAGGAGACCGGGAATTGAAACGATTAGATGAAATGGGTATTGAATACAGAATTTCTCCTCCTGGAGCAAGGTTTGCTATTCTTACTCATTATTACTTCTAAAAGTGATAAAATTTCTCATTAAAGTACAATGTAAACTGTACGTATACGTATATTAAACAGTATTTATATAATACATAACATGTAAGTACATCGTATCTTAACAAAAAGAACAGATGATCATTCGAAAAATCCGATTGGAAATGTATTTTCTCAACTCATACAAAGACATTTTAATTGTGAAAATGTTTATACTAGATAGGCTTGCCTGGTAATTATGAAGTCAGGGATTTTGTTAACACAACTTATTAAAAATATTTAATCTTACATAGATACAAATATTGTGTTTGAAATTATTACTATACGTGTAGAAATCTTATTACAAACGGGGTACTAAATAGTAATTTTTACAGAGCATATGGTCATACTTTTCTCATGTTAATGACATTTTTAGAATATGTTGGAAGCGTACTGATGGAAATAAATGCCTTGGGAACAAAACGTGTATTCATAAATTGAAATTAAGACATTGAACAAGATTTCAATAGCTGTATGATCTCGTAAACCGGTTTGTGTCTTTTGAACTTTTGTTATTTATCAAATGCCGATCTTATTATTCAAAGTTAACCCTTTCCAACTGATTTTACAGGTTTTTGTTATGATGTGACGTTCACCAGAGTGACTTTGCATGTCTGTCTCAAGCCATGAGCTTGAAACTAGTTGAATGGTTGTTGGTGAATGCTATCTTTCATATCATGTCTGTTTATCATTTAATGTTTTAGTATAAATCAAATACAATGAATAGTTGTGTTTCTTTTGTCATTTTGGTATTTTAAGGTCATACGGTAACATGTAGGTGTTAACACCCGTTTCATTTGGTCGATGGTGGATAGTGGTCTAATTGCATGGTAATCATACCATATATCCTTATTTTGATAATGTGCTCTTTTAGAGTTTCAGGAAATATAGCGATAGTAAATGGAGAATATAAATCATCACTTCTAGAGTACAGTAATGACAGTGGTAAAACATGGAAGATTGTTCCAAGAAAATGGAACCTAACTGACAAATTTGACGTACTGTTACGAACAAAGCAAGTATTGCTATTTATCTTATACGTAAGGAGGCTCGAGGGTACAAAAATGTCGGCAAAATATAAAAAAAAACATTTTTTCATTACAATTTTTATTTATTACACTATTCGTTGTCAATTTGAAATATGGTACAAACATCAACCAGAAAAGTCAATTCGTTTTGGCCCCAAATGACTTTTAAAATGTTACAACTTTGACGAAGCTCCAAATTATCTCCCTTTGATGCAAAAATGTCATTTCTTAGCACTAAATTTGAAATAACTTTTTTAACTCATAAATGACCTTTATTTTTTTATCTTTTTTTCGGGCACATTGAATGTGGCGGGGTTAACCTAAGTTTGTTTTTACATATTTTTTTTATGATAACCTCTTCTGTGTGGCATTACTGGAGAAATTGTATGTTCGTATAAATGTTTAATAAAAAAATATATTGTAAATAAATTAAAAACATTGAGACAGCCGGAGAACAGATTTTAATTCAAGACATTTTAAGGGATCAATTTATCTATTTTTCTAGGTCTGTTGATGGACGCAGAAGCAGCAGATCAGTCAAGTTTAATCCAGGTATTGATTAAAAATAAAATTAAAAAAATATTGAATTCTGAGGAAAATTCAAAAAGGAAAGTCCCTAATCAAAAGCCCGAACACATCAAACGAATGGATAACAACTGTCATATTCCTGATTTGGTACAGGCGTTTTCTTATGTAGAAAGTGATGGTTTTATAGCTAGGTAAACCGCTCACTTGTATGACTGTCGCATCAAGTTCCATTATACTGAGATCGATGTGTGAACAAAACAAACATACACAGTAAATAAAAATGTCAAAAATAGTTCACTATAAAAACAAACAAATTTTACAAAGAAGCACAAAAAGGCATAAATCAACCCCATTCATTGCTATTTTATTATAAGATTTGATATATCGATGTAAAATTCACCTATAAAGGATTGAAAGATTTTTAAAAGTACTGGGACCGAATCCTTACCCTGACAGATAAACATTAACTCTGACGTAGAATCGCGCGTTTGACGTCACACAGGTAGATATACAATATGATTTGCACTTAAACCTAAACTGATATAATTATTTATGTACAAACTGAACATTTGAACTTAGAAACTAATACATATAGTATAAACATTCTTTTAACAGTAAAAAGGGAAGGCACTGCATATTCATTGAGAGAAATCAATTTTATTTTAAGGATTCAAAATACTAGTTTGCCTGGATGGACATGATGTATGTACTGAACTTGCTAATGTTTCATCTGTGTTAATGTGTTGCACACCATCCCGAAAAGTAAATTTTTGTATTAAAGAGTGACATTGACCTTTGACTTGTTGACCCAACAATCATAACGCTTGTCCATCTTCAATCTGTATGAGTTTCATTCTAACCAATGAATGGATCGCAAGCTAAAATTTGGAACAAGTTTTTCAACTTCAAACAAATTGAGTAGCAGTGATATTAACCTTACAATCAATAAGATTTTCTCCCTTCCCTATATCGTTGATCTTTAAAAGTTTTATTCCAGCCAAAGAAGAGAAACTCGGACAAATTACCACCATCAAAACAATGTTTCTAATTTAGTTACAGTGACATTGGCCTTTGGTCTATTAACACCAAAATCAACAGGCTTCTCTCTTTTCAATATATCTCCATCTTAAATGCATGGGAGACTAAAGTTATCATCCAAAAATAAACCCACGGACGTACACTCACTGCTATTTCGGGGGCAAAATAAAAATATAATAATAATAGTAAAGCAGGTTATTTATCCTTGCATTTTTGAACGGAAGCATTATCAGTAAAATTATGATGATTACGATGTGACTACATGCTTATATCGTTGTTTTATGGAATCCAATCAGAATCTTAGTCAACTTGCGGCGATTTCTAATGTTTTTGAGTATTTGTGCGAGAGATGAACAAACGATGATTTAAATTCGCGTTATATTTCTACTCGCAAAAACCACGGATAAAATAAATTGCAAGCGAAGATAAGTTTGCGTATAGTCATCCGATATGAAGATAGACAATAATATTCTGAACCTTCTTACAAGAACGTCATGAAAAATAAATATTTACTTGGAAATAATACTTTAAGCACAGTTTTTTATATGTTGCAGAATAATCTTATAAAATGTGTTTCGCTTCCATCTTTTAATCGTTTATTTTCAGTCGACCAAGAAATGATCGATTATTTGGCTGAAAATCTCGACATATCTTTCAATGTTCTAGACAATTTGGTGGACACTGACAAGAGCTGTTTACAGCGCATTTCTATCACCAATATTGGATCAACAACAATAATTCCAGGAAATTGGAGTATATTCTTTTACCATATTCGAGCTATTAATAGTCTAAAACCACTCCTTCTGCCCATTTGCGGAATGTTGTTGGAGCATATTGCCGGAAGTTTGTACAAGTTAACACCGGATAAAAGCACATTTGTTAAAATTGATCCTCAAGGTCAAGTTAATTGTGAGTTCCATGCTAAGTATTGGTCAGTGGCCGTTACAGATAATATGCCGAACTGGTATGTATGGAGTCATGGCACTCAGGCCAAGACAATACATTCTACATATGGTGAAGACCTATCCTTTATAGGACCGTACGATACTAAAAATAAGTGGAAGCGATATCCAAGTGATAGATACGATCCTTTCCTTCCTCTCATGCGTTATGTCATGAATAGTGAAGTAGCAAATCTTGGCAATGCTAGTGAAGTTGTTAAAGAAGGCACATACGTTATTCCAACACCACAATATATGACCGTAGATACGAAAAAATCAGTTCAGATCAGTGCATTAGACGGTTGGGTTGTATTAGAAAGTTCGGATTTTCCAAAAGAAGTAGTGTTAGTTTCAGGTAAGAATTTATTAATTTATATGTAGCTTATCTTGATAAGAGAATTATTCTTTATTCGGTTTTGGAACGTGTTTTAATGCAGCCGTTGACTATTTTAATTCTTACTCAACTAAAATAATTTTGGCCACTCATCGATCTGAACAGTAAACTATAGGGTTTCTGTTTTATGTCCTTAAAGGAGAGACCAACGATACCAAAGGGATATTCAAACTCATAAGTCGAAATAAACTGACAATGCTCTGATAAAAAGCGAAAAACGACAAAAAAAGACAAACATCAGTACACAAAATACGTCATCGGAAACGGGAGACTGACGAACCTCAACAAATACCCAGGGTGATCTCAGTTACTATATACTTCAATGGAAGTAAAAGATGAATTAGAGTTTATGTTTTCACTAGGTCATGATGTTGATTGTCTTTGCTTCAAATATTGCATGCATATTCAGGACGGGAACAATGTAACATTAAGTCGATAGCTAGTTTTGGTAAAGTTAATAGATCGTGATGAATCATAGGACATATATGAATTGATAGGGGGCAGACATTTTGATTGGAATTAGGAAACCTACATTCACATTACACATTACAGAGTTGTTTGAATAGTTCTTTAACATACAGTGAGCGCAATGCATCCTTCTTGCATGAGGTATCAGATTTAACATCCCTATTTTGACAGGACGTGGCAACGTAGTTTTGTATCCAGCACAACCAAATGCATGGATTTACTGGTTGACAGGAGACTCTTTCTTATTACTTGTGTCAACTTTTATTCCTTTTTAAAAGATTCCAGGTCAAAAATATTTAATTTGTACAAATTGAAAAACTGCTGAACCAATTAAATAAGCATAACACATAGAAAACACAAGAACCACATCAACAAACGACAACTACTGAACATTAGATTCCTGACTTAGGACAGGTACAAACACATGCAGGTTTATTTTTTTTTAATATGGTACCAACCTTCACCCTTATCATATCAGAAACAAAAGTTTAACATCACAACATAAAATGACACACTATAAAATATCAATTGAAATGACTTTACTCAGTCAAAAGACATATCAAAATCATGTTCAATTGTTTTAAAGTAAAACTTGGCCATTCAAGTATAATTTATTTTTTAAATTTGAAGTTTCATATGACTTTCAACAGATGCAAAACATAGGGCGGTTATGATAAGTTAACTAATGGTATCTATATACAAAATACATAATTCTGTATTGATTGTATTGTTTGATTACAGATTTTTATGCTATCAACATCAGCGTACCCAATCAAATGTCGAAAATCATTAGATTCATAAAGAGAGATATCTCAAAATTTCCAACTTCATTAGCAAAGACTGAAGCATACTTTCTTGAAGTGAAACCAGAACTTCATGAAATAAGAATAACAGTAAATAGTCCCAAAGGAGCCTTTTATGCGGTGCAAACTTTGAAGAGATTAAGTGTCGAAGTTGCAAAGAATTCCTACAGAGTCTACAACATCTACATAAGTGACGCACCACGGTACGACTACCGGGGAATGTTTCTTGACGTAGGAAGGAATTTCCACACAAAAGAAGAGATTAAAGTTTTACTTGACTTCATGTCAGTTTACAAACTGAACAAATTTCAATTACATTTATCAGAAGATGAAGGTTGGAGACTAGAGATACCTGGTTTAGAAGAATTAACTACGGTAATGTAGTCACTCTGGTATATAAATATTGTGAATGTAGAGTACAAACATATTGAAACGTCCTGTGTGTTTAATTTCAGTCACATATCTTTAGGAATTTGTAATAGAGAACTTACGGTAAGATTCTTTCATATGACAAAAAGTCTTAAAAGTCTATCTCTTTTATCTCTTTATTCGAGCTTCCATAGTGAGTCTTTTGTCTATCTCTGAAATTGTCCCAATTCGACATCGGTTGCTTCTAACAGATACTACCGATTATCTGCAATCACACAAAGATAGTATAAACATCGATAACCAGTGACGCTGTTTCTGACTTGCATTTCCTTTATCAGACAAAGTTTCTGAATGAATTTCAGTGCAGCTCTTTTGAAGTCCGACAAGTTAAAACATCCCAATGAAATCAATATTACATCCAACAAAGTCCAAATGAAGCGCATTTAAGCAAGTAAAGGTCAATGTACAGCTTCCAACAATGACCGACACCAATAGTATATAGCAGCTACTGAAAGCCTCGAGATGACTTTCAAGATTCCATTCAAAAGTTTTATAATCCTCAGACACAGCATGATTGTGCAAAAGCATTCATACATATGCATACATACATACCTAAATAGACGATAAATTTATACAGTAGTTTTGATACAATAATTATGAAAACATTCTTGTTTAAAAAGTCAATCAAATGAAATAAATTGATCAGTCAAATTATGTTTTAGAATAGACTTGAGAACAATTCAGGGTTGGCAAAAACCCGGGTTTTATTAGTATTGCCCAGCCCAGTGGGAAATACTGGGAAAACCCGGCTTTTACTAGGTTTTACCGGGTAATACTGGGTAATATGAAATACTGACCAGAATTTTAAAGAGGATTCAGTGATTAAACACAAATGCAATACATTTAAGATATTTATAAACACATTTTATTTATAAATAAGTTTCAATACTTGTATAAGAGTTTTATAAGACAAGTTTATACATTTGAGAAAGTATTGTTTTTTTCAAATGTATAACACTAATATTTAGAATTTTAGAACAGTTGCATGTAAGAAAAATTACTTTAACTGTCAAAGTAAATAATGTATATGTACATCACTAATTAATAAGTCATTATCCAGATTAGAACACAGATATGTTTATATAATAATAATCAGCCTTTTCATTTCTATAAGTGTTAATTATAATGACATGTACCTGCAGGGTGTTTATTTAGAAATATGATTGTATTTCTATTTGAGTTTACAATTCACTCAAACACTGCATTAAAATGTATTTTTTGCAAAATTTGGATTATTGAAACAATGCTAGAAAATTAATAAGGTATCCTAAAATGTGCAAATCTTGTTTTCTGCCCATATAGAATTAGTGTAGAAATGAATGAAATTGAATTTTCAATCTTTTAGCAATGACTCTCAATGGTTATCTATATAAAAGGTATATATTTAGCTATAATACTATGAAACTACCACAAGTTTTTACTGTTTTGTGTTGAAATAAGCTTAAAAATCATATTGCCCACTATTGCCCAGTATTACCCATTTCAGGGAGTATTGCCCAGCCCGGGAAAACCCGGATTTTCCCACCTGGGTTTTCCCGGGCGGGTGATACTTTGCCAACCCTGGAACAATTTCATCCATATGGATTTGATCATTCCATTTAATACTAGTCATGTTAAATCAAAAATGGATTAACCATAATATAAGCAATCAACATAGGCATAGATTACCTTAATTTTTAGCTGTATTTGGCAAAACTTTTAGGACTTTTGGTCCTCGATGATCTTCAACTTCGTACTTTATTTGGCCTTTTAACCTTTTTGGATTCGAGCGTCACTGATGAGTCTTTTGTAGACGAAACGCGTGTCTGGCGTATATACAAAATTTAGTCCTGGTATCTATGATGAGTTAATTATCTTTATACCTTAATGTGTTTGTAGTGTAATAGATGATAATTTATTTCTACATAATTAGTATCCTTTTCATTTTGTATCTTTTTATAGTTAATATACTATCAATTTGGATATTTTGACTTTTAAACTGGTGTTTTTCGCGTTACTTGATGATATGCAATGAATGAATAAATACTTCAGTTGCCACAACCATGTGTTGAAATAAGAAGGCACCGATTTTTTGTTGTCACTGTCTGATTCTAAATTTCTTCTTCAAATAATAGAACACGCCTGATAATGGGTATTTTTTTCTTTATTCATTTCATATACATACATTCAGGTTGGATCCAATCGATGTCATGATTTAAAGGAAAGAATATGCACAGCTTCACAACTAGGATCTGGGCCACATAAAAACAACTCTGGAAGTGGGTTTTATACTGTTGCTGAATATCAAGAAATATTAAGATATGCTAATGACCGATACATACAAATCATTCCTGAATTTGACATGCCTGGTCATGCAAGAGCTGCCATTGTTTCAATGAAGGAAAGAAAGAGAATTTACGATATGAGAAAAAATAGTTCAATGGCTGAGCAGTACCTGCTACATGATCCTGATGACGTTTCAGAATATATGTCAGTTCAATGGTTTGTAGACAATGCCGTCAATCCTTGCATTGAAAGCACATATACTTTTATTGATCACTTAATTACAGAAGTAAAAGCTATGCATGATGGGATACAAAATTTGGAAATTTTCAGTTTTGGAGGCGATGAAACTGCAAAAGGTGCTTGGGAAAAGTCTCCGAAATGCAGAGAATTTATAGCGAACAACATAGGCATAGACTCGGTGAGTGATATAAAAGAGCATTTTGCACGACGCGTTGGAAATATAGCCAGTAGAAAAGGATTGGATATCTCCGCCTGGGAAGACGGGCTTATGCATGGGAAAACGCCTTTTGATTTGACTCATCTTGTACCAAATGGAAGGTATACATATTCAATTATATCAGTTTTGAAATTTTTATATATTCGTGCACATTCTGAAGTAAATTAATGTTTAGATTTTTAGTTCGTCAAAGTTTGAAAATTGTTATAAACATTGTTCCTTCTTAAATTGTGTATCTTTAAAACTTAAACTATATGTATATCTAAGTGTGTGTCACCACATTGAAATGTGTTTTTGCATTGAACTTGAATCCGAGTATTTTTATTTTTATTTAATTTTTCAGTGCCGTCGCTCAAAAGTTGAAAAATCTTAGTTAATTAATTAGAATACTTTCATTATTAGGAAAGCTTACACTAGTGCATGGGATAATGTTTGGGAAAAAGGAGGCGGTGATCGTAGCTATAGATTAGCTAATGCGGGCTACAAGGTAAGTATATATAAGTACATATAAATATATCAATAGAAAGTGCAGCTTCACCTTTAACCAGTAGGATGAAAACAAATATGCTTATATGCAAATGCGGAAAAGATATCAGGAAGATACAAATACAAATATTTGTTCTTAAAAACAATAAGTCTACTGCACGGTTTTTGCATGAACCCTATTAGGGGTTCCCGCCGAGTATATTCATGAGTTGGCGCAAAGAATTGTGTACCTAAAGTTAAAAACTTTCAACCATATCTGAATCAAATAGATTAAGGGTTTGTTGTCATTGATACAAATCAGCATTAAAAAAATGAATGAGTCTATTAAAACAAATGCTACATCAATCTTTAAAACCTGCATCATATGTCAAGTATGGCTCTCCATTTCAACAAGTTTATTTGTATCTGTTTGCAGGTTATACTTGCTTTAGCAACCCATTTATATTTCGACCATCCTTACGAACCTGATCCTGCTGAGAGAGGATATTATTGGGCAACAAGGTACACCGATACTAGAAAGGCGTTTGGATTTATTCCAGATAACATATATGCTAATGCTGACGTCAAAAGAAATGGAGCGCCATTGACGGAATCTGAGATTTGTGGAGGCAATACATGTTACGAGTTGGCAAAACCGGACAATATCATGGGTAAGTGATATGTCATGGACAATTTTATTTGTATCATCTAATTGGTGTCTTTAACCTATGCCAACATTTGAAGAAATAAATTTATCGAAAATAATTATAATGCGGAGAAGAAAGGTTTTACAATATTTAGGACTTTTAATTTACTACAAGAATCGTCTAACCAACTGTTTCCTTGTGAGAAGACAGGTAGAATAAAAAAAAATGACAAATGGGAAAGGTGATTCAGCCAGACAATATGTATAGGACAAGAAATTCGCATTGATTAATTGTCCTGAGTTTAAGAATGGAAAACGAACTCTGCATTCCCGAAAATCAGGTGATAATTATTTTTATTTAGTTTCCAATACATATTAATTACCACAAGTCCATAATGGTACTAGACGTCTAGTAATTGACTTCTGATTTTAAATATTATTGTATCGACTTATTGTTGTCCTTCAGAAACTGTTGGCATTTCAACGAGCAGATAAACCTGGCTCAGAATAACTTGAGCTTCTGTACTATGAGATACAGCATTACACACAGTGTCATTCTTGTATTAAAATGAAGCCTTTTGACGCTGCATTTGGTCAAAAGGCTAAGGATGACATTTATGTAGGTTCACAATAGACTGACGAGTCAATTGAAGAAGAAAAAAGTCAATGTTTGAAACAGACGGGGTCCTAATGACTGGCGAACGTACGTGCGCAAGTCTAAATTCTTTATTTTATTTGTGATTGTTTTGTCGAGCCGGAGACTTCTGTCGGAGAAAGCTCAACATAGGGATAGTGATTTGGCGGCGACACTGCTAGTTTACTTCTAAAAAGCTTTATATTTTAAACTTTGTATACAGATACCTCATTTCATGGATCAGTGAACAAGGTTAAGTTTTGGAGTCGTCAGATTGTAACAGTACTTAATTTAAACGTTTAAATAGGATATTTTATATTGGTTGTTTATAGTTAGCGGCATTTTCGTAGAAAGAAGTTGAGGCGTGAGCGCTATTGAGTCTGCTAGTTAATTAAGTTTTGATTGTACCTTTTATCTGCATTTTTATTAGGTATGATGGGACTCGTATGGTCAGAAACATCCCGAACTAAAGATCAACTTCATGACAGATATTTTCCAAGGATGCTTGCAGTTGCAGAACGTGCATGGCATAAAGCGAAATGGGAAAACATTTCGGAGAAAAAGGATAAAATGATGGAACTAAATAAAGATTGGACAAATTTTGCTAATCGTCTTGGTTATAGAGAATTAAAGCACATTGATGATATCGGGATTAAATACAGAGTACCACTACCTGGTGCAAAGTTTGTATATTTTGTTGTTGTTTGAAAATATAAACAGGAAAATCGCAAAAATACTGAACTCCGACAACAAGTTCTTAATCAAATGGGCAAATTATCAAAACCTCAAACACATCAAATAATTAGATAACAACTTATCATCATACTGACTTGGTACAGACATTTTCTTATGTAGAATATTAATATTCTCTCGCATCAGATTTTGGTTGAACCTTTTCTGTGTGCTTTTTATGCAAAAATATTCAAAATGTATCCAAAAGAAATAATGAAATAAGCGGAATTCCAGCGGAGATGACTATGACTCAATTTTTATTTTATATATGTTTGGACACAAATTCAAACCGACTACATAACATATGACGGAGCTGAGTTCCGAATAATATGAATCGAATGTTCTGTAAATACAGAAGCGTCAAATTATGTAAATTTCGGTAAGTAAATTCATTGTATACTCATTTTATTCAGGTGTTCCACGCGTAACTAAGTTTCCAACTAAAATATATGTCACTTCCACTCGCGGTAGTCCACAAAAACTATTTTGTTATATAGCGTTATAATTGATTTACATTTATGCAAAATTTCTGTTTCTCTAGGATGTCTGGAGATACATTGAAAACAAATACAGCTTTCCCAGGGCTTGTTGTAGAGCACAGTCAAGATAACAGAACATGGAAAATAGGAAACCTTGATGGGGTTTCAAAGACGTTTTTAAGAACCAAGTATGCATTTCTCTTTCTGCTGTATTATTTTCGAAAGTTTGCATTATGATTCGACTAATCTTTTTAAAAGCATTGACTTCAACCGGAAGATAGACAGATACTTTCAAAAAAGGTTTAGTAATGTTTAATTACTTTATTTTTGAAAATTAAAACAATTAACAACGAAATTAGCTTCAATTATTATCCATTCGAAAGAGTATATTTTCCTTTTTATACTATATATAGTTTTAAAATGTATACTTATTTGATCTGAATGTTTTGCTCTTTTATTTTTAGATCTGCTGATGGATCTAGAACAAGCAGAATCATTTCAGTCTCTAAAACCACATCTTCAGCTATGTCAGAAAAATATTCAATAACAGTTTTTGTTGCAAGTTTCATTTTATCATTTTCACTATTATAAATCTATCATCAAATGTGTTTTCAAATGTGTTTGTCAGTATGATCAGTATTAAAAAAAAAATTTCATCAGTGTTTCTCATGTCTCATTTTTATGGAGATTAGACCGTTGGTTCACCAGATGGAAAGGTTTTACACATATCGTTTTTATGGCCCTTTATATATTGCTGTTCGGTTTGAGCCATGCTAGCTCCGTGATAAAGACCGTAATTTGACTTATAAAGGTTTACATTTACAAATTGTGACTTGTAATTAGATAAGAGAGTTGTCTCATTGGCACTCATACCAAAAATTCTTATATCTATTTAACCGAGTTTCAACGTGTTCATGCACGTCTCTTTGTAGCTAATACAATGTGCCAATCACCAATCAAAACCTTAAGTTGAACTATTTTTTGACATTTCTACAAATATACTTAATTGTTACATAAATTTCGAGCGTCCCACGCGCTTTTATGCATCACCGAAACTTCCATATTTGGAAGAAATGGATGTATAAAAAAGAAATGATAGAAGTTGTATGATTAAAAAGGTCCTTTAAATAAAGAAATTCGTCCACGGTCACTTTTTCATGATGAAATTGAATCCTTAGTTTCTTTATTTATAAACGGGGAATTTTAGATTTTCGAGCTCTTGATTACTTCGGATACTAATAGTCCACTAGCATTGAATTGATATCGACCCAGTGATGTATAAAAAAAATAACACTTCATAAATTTTGTGCGACCATAGTACATTTCTGGAAATGTATTATTTAGAAATCTTGTAATGGTCAGTTAACTTGAGTTCTTAACTTTATCTGTGGAAATTACACTTATGTTGGCACTTTGTGGCTGACAACTACTGCCGCTCCCAATTTATACAACCTACAAAAAGGATGACTGAACGAAAACGTCAAAATTAAAATTAAAATTCTGAAAGCCAACAGAGAAGGATAAATCATACAAACGATTTGTTGAATACAACTTACATGTATGAGGTTTTTTTATTATAAATTTGAGCAACTTCAAGAAAAGTTTAAACAGTTTTATCAAATATTGTGGTATGATTTCAACAATCCCTAACACTTGAAAGAAAATGCATAAAAGAGAGCTGTCTAAATCATGATTTGAATAAGTCTAACACTGGTGCTTCTTTCTTAAAAAAAAGTAATGTGTGACTTGAAAGCTAAACCTGTATATAAAAACTTCGTAAATGAAGTTATTCAACTACCAACAATCAAATTTGTCAAATAGGAAGAACTGTAAGTTATTGATACAACAGAATGATCAGAATATTTTATGATAACAACAAAATTCCATTCTCAATTTTATTGTAGAGATGCTTATCTAATAACCTTTCAATGTAATTTGTTTGTATAGTTTTGAACCAAATTAAATTAAAAGATACCAAGTAATGTACTTTTTTTTAAATTAGGACAATAACTTTTTAAATGTGGCAGTTTTTTTTCAAATATTGTGAAACTTTTTTATGTAAACTTTGTTCTCAACAAATACATTGCTTCTTGGTTGCATACATGAAAGTATACTATATTATTGTATCTGCGAATCACAGTTACAAAGAATTATATAATATATAAATATAAATAAATGAAACAATACCAAAAATGGTTGAGTTAATGAATAAAGTTATGCGATTCCAATTTCTTGAATATCATATTGTAAAGGAAAATTATAGAGTCCAAGTTTGAGACACATTTTGGTCTCCTCTGTGTGTAAAATTTAACTTTATATTGTTTCATATTATCTATGTTTGAATTAGGGGGAAATTGAAAGCGGATTTAACTGGAATTGTATATATGACCATTTGAAAATAATGTCACAACTACTTGCATTAAAATATAAAGAAAACTGTTGAACTGCAAAAGAAAAGTCTGTCTGCTAAATGAAGGCAACAGTAGTATACCGCTGCTTTAAAATAGTTCTGTGATGGTGGCTATCTATCAAAAGTATAGAAATGAATAATAAACTCGACCAAGCAAACCAAGCGACTATCATGAATTTAAATTGAAAAAATAGGTCATATACATACACGTACACTGTTGGAAAATATAAAATTTATTTGTATGATCAGCTTTAGAGACAGGACGAAAAGTAATTTCCTAGTCGCACTTTTGCTCATGTGTTTATTTTGGTACGCTCTTTGGACCCTTAATTGAGGAAACATTGTTCTTTAGATACAAGACGTACGGATATGAGTAAAAAGAATTGCTTATTAACATGGACTCTTAAAAGTTACAAACAAAACAGAGAAAATCATAAGTCTCCTGTCGATGGTTCCTCTGACGATTATTGTTCCATAATACTGTAAGGTTATGGTAAAACGAACTTTCAGAAAGTTGCATATTGAAATATACATAATATATTTACTAATACATGTGCTTAACAGTTTAACTAAACAATGCCATTGTAATTTCCAACCTCAGAATCATTTGTACATACAGATTTGACTTTAAACAATGTTTCAATGTGTTCCATCGATTCTTCTGAAGGTTGCAAAACATTGTCTTGGTTAATACCTAAAATGAGTTTCAATCATTCGTTCACAGTTTGCATTGTTGGAGTTATAAACTGTTGATTCAAAGACATTGGGATATAATCAATAAAGCCTCATCAATCATTTCTATCACATGTCAAATATCACACGACAGTTTCCTTCTCCAATGAACTGTAACTTCTGGAACAATATGACTGACCTTGATATATCTGTCACCCTCCTCAAGGTCAAATTCCATATATCTGACATAATTAGCAAGGTCATCTGCTGATACAACACAATCAGTTGTTTCAAATATATTTAAAGCGATAAATAAATCTTTCTGGGCATGTACAGGAAAAATTAAATGGCCACTGTCTGGTATGTTATGAACAAGAGCTCGAGTATGACTGCGTTCTTTATCTCCAACAATCATGAAATGTTTAATGTTATTTCTCTGGTGAATCTCATACATGGCGAATGTATCGTCTATATGGATCTAACATAAAGTATTTGAGTCTGAATATATTTCAGTAACCTTGGTGATATGATGTATCATCTTTTGATAAATAAATACACCTCTCTCCCTTTACCAATGAGAGATTCAGTAGTTTCATTATATGCTAAATTCAAAGATACATTCCATATACTGCTGAAGTCCTCTTCATTTAACTGCATGTCTTTTCCCATCTCTAACGTACATGCATGAAAGCTTGCAGCAAAGTCTGTTACCACCAATATTATTTTGCTTTTTTTTCTGAAGACTTTCTTTGTCTCAATCATCAACATGAAATTATATTGTGTGTAATGATCAATTCGCAAGCATCCCTTTAAATTTGAAGCATCATAATCAGTAAGACTCTTTGTTATGTCCTTGTCATCTTTTACAACTTCATGATCAATGTAGTGTGTACTCTTTATATTCCTCATCAAACATTGCAGGACAAAATATATCAGAGAAGTGGTTTTCCCCATGCCTTGAATTACATTCATGTCAGATACCCTTTCGTCTAGATTCTTGTTTTTCTTTGCAACAAAATTAGAAATCTTTTTATTAAAGCTAGTTTTAATAAAGTAATTTAATACTTCTGTACTTACCAATGTTGGCATATTCTTGTAAAACTGAACTTGTATCAACAAGCATAAAAACACCTTCATCAAAAATCTCAAAGTTTTGTTCAATCTGTAACCAAAAATATGCAGGGTTTCATATGGGTATGAAAAAAAACATAAGTTAACTTACATCCCTTGGAAGGAATCTTTTTATATGTATAAAAAGTCCAGGGGCTTCTTTACTATATACTGAATCTTCACACTTTCTTAAGGATAGCCTTTCACTTGAAAATTAAAATTGTCCTGAACTTTTAATTGTTAATATCAGATTTGAACCCCTGTCGTGCATGTCATGTTAACAAAAAACTACATTATCTCTTGAAAACAATCAGTAACCTATTTAAAGGAAATCTTTTTACACAACAAAAAATATACAAAAAACCTAAAAAACATGAATAGATTTTGTGACTAGTTTTCTTTTTATACCACTTTCAAAATAACTTTTAGATTATTGCCCTAAAGAGACATTGTGGTCACTACACTAACTTATATAAAACTTAAATAAGTTTTGGGATCAGTGGCTGATCAGGGCAGGTAATACACGGCAAACAAACGTGCCTTTTAATCATCATTTTTTTTTTAATCTCATGTTTCTACACTTATCATAGTTAAAAAGCATAAAGCATACCAAAAAATGTTCACCTCATTCCGCTCAGCAGTATGTATTACCTTTTCCAAAATATGCCTCCAATTCAATTCCTGGATCTGCCTCGGGCCAGTCTGGGGACATTAGTTTTACTGACTTTAATTTTAAGCCAGATAATCTGTTACTTGGTAATTAAACAATCATTTTAGTCCATTTTATTAAAGTGAGGCGAAAGATACCAAAGGGACATTCAAACTCATTAGTCCAAAATAAACTGATATGACTAAAAACGTAAAAGACCAACATACAAACTATAGTACACAAAGCACAACATAGAACACTGAAGTGTCCCTAAATAAAGGCAACAGTAGTATACCGCTGTTCGAAATTCATAAATCTATAGAGAAAAAACAAATCCGAGCTACAAACCAAAACCGAGTGAATCGCATCAAATTATTACAAGAGAACCATGACACAACAGAAACACAACATTAAAATGTAACACACACAGGAACAAACTATAATATAACAATGGTCATTTCCCTGACTTGGTACAGGGCATTTTAAGATAAAAATGGTGGGTTGAACCAGGTTTTGTGGCATGCCAAACCTTCCGCTTTAATGGAAATGTTAATTATAACATTAAAATGACAATATTACACGACAGGACTACAACAATACAAATAAATTGGAGAAAATATAGGTTAAAGAGACAAACGATTAATAGCTAACAACAGGTACCTGGTTAAACTATTTAATACACCAGACGCGCGCCACGTCCACACAAGACTAACCAGCGACACCCAGAATAAAAAAGTTTGAAAGCCAAAATAAGTACAAAGCTGAAAAGTAGTGAGGATAATAAAGTTGCAAAAAGTTATCACCAATACGGCCAGGTGTATCCACCTGGGACCAGAACATCCTTATCATTTAGATTAATACATACTTTTGCAAACAGTAAATATTATAAAATAACTATATAATAGATATACATGATTAAACTGATGTGGTGATCGACTAGCCACAGAAAAAAAACGAATAAATTACAAAAATTCACAGCCGTGTTAGCCATAACCAGTGTTACGCTCAAAATGACGTCACATTTGAAATTCATTCTGGAATATTTTTGGACCTTTTTTCAAAACCAGATAAAGTCCAAATTGAAAACATCTATCATTCCTACAATAAACTAGATGTGTCAAAGCGACACGAATGGCCCTGTCTCAAAAAGTTGAAAAATCTGCAATTTCAATTACACATGTGGACACAAACATGATGGTAGTCTCACATCAAAAACCAGCTCAAAATCTGGAGGTGTTTAGAAAAATGTCCATATAACTGTGATTTTCAACAATTTTCAAAGAACTTTGTAAACCCTTAATTTTGACAAAAATTAGCGGAGCTGAACGAAACTTAAACTTGATCTGTAACTCATCATGGTTAGCTCACATACCAAAAATCAGCCCAATATCTGAAAGCATTTAGAATAAAGGTCTGTATAACTGTGATTTTCAAAAATTTATCAAAGTCCAAAGCCCGAAATTACAGCAAAAATTAGCAGAGTGGAACAAAACTTAAACTTGATCTAAAAAAAGTAAAATCACAAAAATACTGAACTTAGAGGAAGATCAATTGGGAAAGTCCATAATCACATGGCAAAATCAAATTAAAGAACCTTAGTGAGCACGCTCACATACCCCACGTCCCCACATTGTCATTGGAGAAATAAAATAAGTGTAAGAAAAGAAAATTGTATATAAAAAAAAAAAACTGAATCATAATTTCCTGTCAATATGCACATCTACATAGTATGTCCTTATGTACAAAGTTTCATGAAATTCTGTTGTGTGGTTTCAGAGGAGTTGCGATGACAAACTGTTGCAGAAGTACATTGAAGCAAATAAGATCAAAGGAGCGTAACTCCTAGAAAAAAAATTGAATCATAATTTCCTGTCGATATGCACATCTACATAGTATGTCCTTATTATCTGAAAAGGTTTCATGAAATTCTGTTGTATGGTTTGAGAGTAGTTGTGATGACAAACTGTTGCAGTAGTACATAAATTCCAAGCGAGAGGAGTCAACAGTATAGTGAGGCAAATAAGTTCAAAGGGGCGTAACTCCTAGAAATAAAATTGAATCGTAATTTCCCGTCGATATGCACAACTACATAGTATGTCCTTATTATCTGAAAAGGTTTCGTGAAATTCTGTTGTGTGGTTTGAGAGGAGTTGCGATGACAAACTGTTGCAGTAGTACATTAAGTAAATAAGTTCAAAGGGGCATAACTCCTAGAAAAAAAAATTGAATCGCAATTTCCCGTCGATATGCACAACTACATAGTATGTCCTTATTATCTGAAAAGGTTTCGTGAAATTCTGTTGTGTGGTTTGAGAGGAGTTGCGATGACAAACTGTTGCAGTAGTATAATAAAGTAAACTAGATTTGCGATTGCAAGCAATAGCGGATGGCACCCTTCCCCTATTGCCAGATGAGCGTTAGCCATGGTAACGGCGGCCATTTTGGAAATTCCAAAATCAAAAGTCAAGTCTACATTAGCTGAGCAACATTTGTTATAAGTTTCAATAAATTTGAAGCATTTTGAAGTTTTTTTGTATTTTTGCTGTTTCCATGGTAACGGCGGCCATTTTGAATATTCCAAAGTCAAACCCCCGCTGCAATATTTTCCCTCCACAATCATATACCATTTAATGTCTCTAGAATAAATTAAACATTAATGTTCTAGAATGTTCTGTGAAAATTCAAAGTTTTGACCTTTTTGCATTGTTTCCATGGTAACAACAGCGATTTTGGAAATTCCAACGCCAAATTCCACATCTTCCAATGTTGCTCATCGTAACTGAGAAGTTTCATTAAGTTTGGAACATTTTGAGATTTTTGAATTTTTTGGAGTAGTTTCCATGGCAACATAGTAGTTCCAATGAGTGCCAAAATCATCCAACACCTGTATATAGTGGGCACCTACATTGTATTAAAATATAATGATTCTGAGTTATATAGTTTCCAAATAATTCACGAAAACAAAAAACTGGATTTTTTCACATTTGTTCCGTTTCCATGGTAACGGCAGCCATCTTGAAAGTGCCAACCCCAAAAAGCAAATCTTCATCTGGTGGTTAACATTATGGTATAGTTCCATCTTCTTGAGTCCATTCACATGAGAGTTCCAGACTGGACAAAAATGTGTGGAAGAAAAATAATAATAAAAATAAAAAAAACAAAAAGAAACGTAGAATAACAATATGTCACCCAAACTCCGTTTAGGGTGCCATAATAAGTTCAAAGGGGCATAACTCCTAGAAAAAAAATGAATCGCAATTTCCCATCGATATGCACAACTACATAGTATGTCCTTATTATCTGAAAAGGTTTCGTGAAATTCTGTTGTGTGGTTTGAGAGGAGTTGCGATGACAAACTGTTGCAGTAGTACATTACAGTAAATAAGTTCAAAGGGGCGTAACTCCTAGAAAAAAAATTGAATCGCAATTTCCCGTCGATATGCACAACTACATAGTATGTCCTTATTATCTGAAAAGGTTTCGTGAAATTCTGTTGTGTGGTTTGAGAGGAGTTGCGATGACAAGAAACAGGACTGACGGACTGACGGACGGACGGACGGACGGACGGGTCAAAAACATTATACCCTCCGCAACTTCGTTGCGTGGGGTATAATAACAAAACGCATCAAAAACGAATGGACAAAAACTGTCATATTCCTGACTTGGTACAGGCATTTTCAAATGTAGAAAATGGTGGATTAAACCTGGTTCTATAGAGCTAACCCTCTCACTTTAATGACAGTCTCATTAATTTCCGATATTTTTACATTGATGCGTTAAATAAACAGACACAATAAATATAATAGTCAAAATATGGGTACATCAGTCATCATCGTTTAACAATTTTAAAAGGAACAATTTAACAGAACACAAAAACATCTACTATCTACGAACACATTTATTGAGTGTCTGACGTCAGAAAATTATATATGTCACATAAATTTGTCGTTCAATGTGCGTACAAACAATTTTAAAATTTTCATGGGAATGTTAGCATACAAGGTTAAAAAATCAAAAGTATGTAAGAATAAATTTAAGAAATAGACCGATATTTAAACTAGTCCAAAAGTTATATATAGAATTTATAAATTTATAAATTTAAGAAATAGACCGATATTTAAACTAGTCCAAAAGTTATATATAGAATTTATAAGAATCCAAAAATAGTTAATTCCACTACGCGATTGAATGATTTTGACGTTTGTGGTTCAACGTATATTGTAATTCATAATAGAAATATATCATAATGACATATAATAGAACAATATCATACTGACGGGATCTTTTAAAGTACAGAGTCACGTTATAAGAACAAAAGAAATACAAAAAGTCGCAAATACAAAACAAACCACAAAACTAGAGGCTCTAAAGAGCCTGTGTCGCTCACCTTGGTCTTGTGCATATTAAATAATGGACACAGATAAATTCATGACATAATTGTGTTTTGGTGATAGTGATGTGTTTGTAGATCTTACTTTACTGAACATTCTTGTTGCTACAAATATCTCTTGTCTATAATGAACTTGGCCCAGTAATTACAGTGGAAAATATTTTCTACAAATTTACAAAAATTTATGAAAAATGTTAAAAATTAACTATAAAGGGCAATAACTCCTTAAGGGGTCAATTGACTATTTTGGTCATGTAAACTTATTTGTAGATCTTATTTTGCTGAACGTTATTGCTGTATACAGTTTATCTCTATCTATAATAATATTCAAGATAATAACAAAAAACGGCAAAATTTCCTTAAAATTACCAATTAAGGACAGTAACCTAACAACGGGTTGTCCGATCCATGTGAAAACATCAGGGCAGATAGATCTTGACCTGATAAACAATTAAACCCTGTCAGATTTTCTCTTAATGCTTCGGTTTTTGAGTTATAAGCCAAAAACTGCATTTTACACCTATGTTCTATTATTAGCCGTGGCAGCCATTTTGGTTGATTGGCCAGGTCACGCCACACATTTTTTAAACAAATTACCCCAATGATGATTGTGGCAAAGCTTAGTTTAATTTGGCCCAGTAGTTTCAGAGAAGAAGATTTTTGTAAAAGATTACTAAGATTTACGAACTAGAGGCTCTAAAGAGCCTGTGTCGCTCACCTTGGTATATGTGAATATTAAACAAAGGAAGCAGATGGATTCATGACAAAATTGTGTTTAGGTGATGGTGATGTGTTTGTACATCTTACTTTACTGAACATTCTTGCTCCTTACAATTATCTCTATCTATAATGATCTTGGCCCAGTAGTTTCAGTGGAAAATGTTAGTAAAAATATACAAATTTTATGAAAATTGTTAAAAATTGACTATAAAGGACAATAACTCCTTAGGGGGTCAACTGACCATTTTTGTCATGTTTCACTTATCTTTAGGTCTTACTTTGCTGTACATTATTGCTGTTTACAGTTTATCTCTATCTATAATAATATTCAAGATAATAACAAAAAACGTCAAAATTTTCTTAAAATTACCAATTATGGGGCAGCAACCCAACAACCGGTTGTCGGATCCATCTGAAAATTTCAGGGCAGATAGATCTTGACATGATAAACAATTTCACTCCGTCAGATTTGCTCTAAATGCTTTGATTTTTGAGTTATAAGCCAAAAACTGCATTTTACCCCTATGTCCTATATTTAGCCGTGGCAGCCATCTTGGTTGGATGGCCGGGTCACCGGACACATTTTTTAAACTACATACCCCAAAGATGATTGTGGCCAAGTTTGGATTAATTTAGCCCAGTAGTTTCAGAGGAGAAGATTTTTGTAAAAGATCACTAAGATTTACGAAAAATGGTTAAAAATTGACTATAAAGGGCAATAACTCCTTAAGGGGTCAACTGACCATTTCGGTCATGTTGACTTATTTGTAAATCTTACTTTGCTGAACATTATTGCTGTTTACAGTTTATCTTTATCTATAATAATATTCAAGATAATAACCAAAAACAGCAAAATTTCCATAAAATTACCAATTCAGGGGCAGCAACCCATCAACGGGTTGTCCGATTCATCTGAAAATTTCTGGGCAGATAGATCTTGACCTGATAAACAATTTTACCCCATGTCAGATTTGCTCTAAATGCTTTGGTTTTTGAGTTATAAACCAAAAACTGCATTTTACCCCTATGTTTTATTTTTAGCCATGGCGGCCATCTTGGTTGGTTGGCGGGGTCACCGGACACATTTTTTAAACTAGATACCCCAATGATGATTGTGGCCAAGTTTGATTAAATTTGGCTTAGTAGTTTCAGAGGAGAAGATTTTTGTAAAAGTTAACGACGACGGACGCAGGACGACGACGGACGCCGGACGCCGGACGCAAAGTGATTGGAAAAGCTCACTTGGCCCTTCGGGCCAGGTGAGCTAAAAAATGGTTAAAAATTGACTATAAAGGGCAATAACTCCTTCAGGGGTCAACTGACCATTTTGGTCATGCTGACTTATTTGTAAATCTTACTTTGCTGAACATTAATGCTGTTTACCGTTTATCTTTATCTATAATAATATTCAAGATAATAACCAAAAACAGCAAAATTTCCTTAAAATTACAAATTCAGGGGCAGCAACCCAACAACAGGTTATCCGATTCATCTGAAAATTTCAGGACAGGTATATCTTGACCTGATAAACACTTTTACCGCATGTCAGATTTGCTCTAAATGCTTTGGTTTTTGAGTTATAAGCCAAAAACTGCATTTTACCCCTATGTTTTATTTTTAGCTATGGCGGCCATCTTGGTTGGTTGGCCGGGTCACGCCACACATTTTTTAAACTAGATACCCCAAAGATGATTGTGGCCAAGTATGGATTAATTTGGCCCAGTAGTTTCAGAGGAGAAGATTTTTGTAAAAGATTACTAAGATTTACGAAAAATGGTTAAAAATTGACTATAAAGGTCAATAACTCCTAAAGGGGTCAACTGACCATTTTGGTCATGTTGACTTATTTGTAAATCTTACTTTGCTGAACATTATTGCTGTCTACAGTTTATCTCTATTTATAATAATATTCAAGATAATAGCCAAAAACAGCAAAAATTCCCTAAAATTACCAGTTCAGGGGCAGCAACCCAATAACGGGTTGTCGGATTCATCTGAAAATTTGAGGGCAGATAGATCTTGACCTGATAAACAATTTTACCCCTGTCAGATTTGCTCTAAATGCTTCGGTTTTTGAGTTATAAGCCAAAAACTGCATTTTACCCCTATGTTCTATTTTTAGCCATGGCGGCCATCTTGGTTGGTTGGCCGGGTCACGCCACACATTTTTTAAACTAGATACCCCAATGATGATTGTGGCCAAGTTTGGTTTAATTTGGCCCAGTAGTTTCAGAGAAGAAGATTTTTGTAAAAGTTAACGACGACGACGCCGGACGCCGGACGCCAAGTGATGGGAAAAGCTCACTTGGACCTTCGGGCCAGGTGAGCTAAAAATGAAAGCCAATACAAACACATTGACGAGATATATAAGTACCGAGCCACGTGAAACGGATATCACATGAAACCATTCAACAGTAAAAGTAATATTAATAATAGAACAAAGACAAATGAAAGAACTATAAAACACGTTGTTAAGATGATAAACAACATCAGTACGAAGAATCTATACATCAAGACCATAGTGTATTATTTGAGAAGTTGATACGGAATATTTATCAACAAGGTCTTGGTACCTTCCGATGAACTTTTTTAGAAAAAGAACGAGACGTTCTTTGACATACCCCTGTTTCATCAACTTTCTACTCAGACACTGATGACGTATTACAAAGTCTGAGTAGGAGCTGCAAGCTCTTGAATATCGAATAAGTTGGGAAATATATATCCCGCAGGTGAAGTTGTCATGAACTCATCATGAGTAACTCACATACCAAAAATCAGCCGAATATCTGAAAGCTTTTAGAAAAAAGTCTGTATAACTGTGATTTTCAACAATTTATCAAAGTCCATAGCCTGTAATTTCGGCAAAAATTAGTGGAGCAGAATGAAACACAAACTTGATCTTTAACTCATCACGGTTATCTCACAAACCAAAAATCAGCCCAATATCTGAAGTCGTTTTGAAAATAACTCCGTTTAATGGTTTGTTGTGGAATGACGGAATGACAGACAAGGGTAAAACTATATGGCACTGACAACTTCGTTGCGGGGCCATACAAAAACAACTGTGTTAAAAGACTACTGGACATGAATAGCTAAACATTTTGTAAAGGAATTAAAAAATTTTTTAGACGAACTACAAGAAGGCATATATTCTTTAATGAGATATGTATATGGCTGTTAATAAATAACATGCTGTTTCCACTATTTTATTTAAAAATATATAAATATATATCACAGATTAATAAACATTATAAGTTGTAATCCTTCAATTCAACAACAATGTACATACTTATCTATTATACATGTGCCATATAATGGTGGAAAAATCATAAATCTGATAACTGGCAAGATGAAAACAGAAAGGGTTTAGAGACTATATAGTCAATCAAGATAGTCTTCTTTAGTCTTATACTGTCTTTAATTAATGACTACTGTAATTTTTTGTTGATTTAATCATTTTTGAACAAAGTCACATCAATCACTCGTTTGCTTTGAACTAAGCAACTGCCGTGGTCAGCTTTCTGTGTATTTTCTCTTTAATTGTACACATCACATGACATTCATCACATGAACAGACCACCTGCAAAATAGATATAAATATGTTGATTGATTGTTGGTTGCTAAACATCCAATAGCAAACAAATAAATAAAGATATAAATAGAAACATAGGCACTGTTAAGATATTTAATATACAGTGGATTTCTTTAGTACCCTGTGTACTAATTTTCATTGACAGAGGAAAAAAATTATACATTCATGGATTTGCCAAAGTCTGTATACAGACCTTTCAAAAATTGGTAATTCATTGAACATTTTATTTGTAGTTTAACCTTTAAAAATTGATGCCAAAACAATATTATAATAGTGAATTACAGCACAATGTTTTTATTTATATTTTCAGACATAGGTCTTACTGACTTACAAATAACCTTTTATGTAAATTCAATGAAATAAATGTATAGATGTCTTTTATGTATTTTGCTGTAGTGTTGTATTGCTGTCTCATTCACATATACCTGTATCACTTTTTATTCATTTGAATGATGCAGTATATTCATTATTTTGTCTATCAGCTGGGACCCTGCTGTTAAATTGATTGATTGATGTATTTGTGTTTAACGTCACTTTCAATACTATTCTGCTATTTAGTGGCAGTCAGTTTTAACTAGCAGAGGAAGCTGGAATGTCCAAAGTGAACCACTGACCTATGGCAGGAAAACTGAAAATCCTAGTCAAATAAGATTAGAGTCAAGTGCACCTGCCCCATGCAGGATTAGCTATATATATGTGTGTATAAACTGATGACAATTTTTAAAACATTTTTTGGTGTAGGGATCCTTCAAAATAAATCTCTTGTAGGAAATAAAAACTAAATTGGTATACTTTAGATTCATTTGATTTCTATCCATACCTGAGACTTCCAAAGTAGCACCAGTAATGTATCGACTTTTATCGGACGCCAAAAATACACAGGCATCTGCTATGTCTGAAATACAAACAAAAAGTATATAGTTATCCTTATTGACAATGATTGATGAAGTTTTATAGTGTACAGGTTCACACAGGGATTTACATAGTGAAAGCTAAATTATAATACTAGTTGAGGAATCAACTCAGAAATTAAATTAACTATGTTTCAAAACACAAATATGTGTCTGTAGAAACATCATGCCTTGTACTTTCATTAAACAATAATTTGACATGTTCATTAAATAGTGCACATCATAATAATTATGTGCACTAATTTTCAAGTAAAGAAGACCCGATCTACTCTAAACTAAAACTCTAACTTATTTATGGAAGTTCTGGCTAACAGATAATTGGACATACAGACATGAACACATAATGACCCTCTTCTATCATAGGTTGTGTATATAAAGTGTATAGCAGTGATAATAAATAAATGTAATGATAGGGAGGTCCTCCTTTTCTGAATTCTTTAAATATAGGCCATTTTTCTCTATTCTTTATTTTTTGGCCCACTATTCTTTTAGCACCCCATTCTTCTCTATTTATTATATATCATTTTTGGCCTATATTTCCTTATTCTTTGAATTTTTCCCCTGTATTCTGCACTTTGTGCTTATTGTTCTTAATTCTGTAAACCCAATCCAGACCCACATATCTTTTAGTGGGAAGCTCCTTTGTTTCATTGACACATCTTGATATATAAGTATAGGTCACCTTGTATATATAAATATTTATGCAAAATCAACTCAGATGTTAAACTATATGGTCATCAGTTATTGAGTCCCAAATTATTATAGATAAGTATGATTGTAAACACTAAAAATCTACTACAAAATGTATAATGGATGTTTGCTTCTCTGTTTTCTATTTTTCAACCATTCTGACCTTTTTACCATGGAGTATTTATATTACAACTCTAGAATCTTAGTGTTTCAGTCAGAACCTATTTTTTTATTTTGCATAATAGCGGTTCAGGATTTATACAGCTTGCTGTTTATAAAAAAAGGTATTATAAAAGTGTTGAAGCATTCAGAATTCTTGTCCATCTTCAAATTGGAAAGATGTCTGAAAAGCTGAAGACAGAAAATAATTTAATAACACTGCATATTCTTTTTCAATAAAGCAAAATGTATGTATTCCTTTCAAGTAATATTTGTGAAAATTATGAAACCTTTTTTGTTATTGTTTAAGAGGGCTCACGGGTCTAAATCAAATTTTTTATTTAATATAGGACTTCTCTATATTTTTCTATAAATGAACTTTATCTTATACTTAATAGAAAAATGAAATAAAAAAATGGGGTCACCGAAATAAAAAAAAGTAATAAATTACAGAAATCGCTTAAATTTACAATTATTTAGTTTATGTACAGCTTATTCAAAAACAACAATAAAAAATATAGGTCACCCATGAGTTAAAAAAGATATTTCAATTTTGATGCCAAAAAATGGTATTTTTGCACCAAAGGGAGATGATTTGGAGCTTTTTCATTGATATCTACATTTTAAGTCACCTGGGGCCAACACGAATTGATTTTTTGGAATGACTTTTGTACCATATGATAAAGTAACAACTACTAAAGGTAATACATAAAATTTGTAATGAAAAATTAATGATTAATTTTTTTCTGAAAATCTTAAACATTGTACCCACGAGCCTCCTTAAGTGTGCCTATAGCTAATTCCTAGGTTTTAAGAAAAATAATGCTCAAAACGATGAAAATAAAATCATTCATTTGATTTATTCTTCTGCCTGTGATACCTACCTTCTGGTTCCCCTAGCTTTGTCATTGGTATCAACATCTGTGTAATCTGCATAAGATGTTCTGGTACCTTTTCTGTCATTGGTGTTTTGATAAAGCCAGGTAGAATAGCATTTACTCTTATATTAAATCTGAAAATAAATTTCTATCATATGTTTAATCTTTTCTGTTAGTTTTAGCATACAGTATATACTTATCACTGTTTATGCTGATACATTCCTATTTCAAATTATATTCAAATGCCAAATATCAAGCATAAGAAGCTGATTTATCACTATTTTATACATATACTAACACATAAGTGTTCCCAAGTCAAAATCTCCTTCGTCTTGAGTTTGAATTTATCCCCTTTGTTTGTATGAAAGGAGGTGTTGGGGATATGTTAATGAAACAGTAACCCTACACAAAAAATTAGTAGAGGACTTTTTTCCATCATAGGATATTTACATTGACAATGTCAGATTTTTTATAATGATTTTGAAATTTATTCACTTCTTGTAATGACTCAGAATTGACTAAACCCAAACTAACAGTCATACAAATAACTGTTTATTCTTGTTTATTATTTAACCTGTATATATGTGACTTACTTTGCTACTTCTTTAGCAGCTGACTTTGTGAAGCCTATAACACCAGCCTTGGATGCTCCATAATTTGTCTGCCCAACATTGCCTACCTGAATAAGTTAGCATTTATTAAGCAAGACAAACGTTAAAACGGCCTTTAACAAAAAATGAACAGGAAATACAAGCAAAATTCACAACAATAGATTACTCAAAACATTTCAGCAATTGGATAGTAGTAGTAGTTATTGGAATTTGCTTCAATTTTTTCTTTGAGAACCAATAATAAGATGCTAATAATGAAATGTGGTACACAAACTTTTTAAAAGTACATTCTTGGAAATTCCACTACACTTGTAATGATTTTTGATTGGGAAAAATTGTAGATGACGTTTTTCCTGCATGATAAGGCATCTGTAATCACCTGTTGAATTCCATATTAAATTATGACAGAAATAAATCAAGATATTAGAAATTCCATTGACTTTAATAACTCTGAAACATACACTGAAATAACACTGATTTTCTATGATGCATTTTTAAAATAAAAGTTGAAGTAAACAATGCAAAAAAGAATTATGTTTTCCCATTCAAATGTGTAGCCAGGAGTTAAAACATAATTATTTCCAAATTTTGTAAGAAAGTCTCAAATATGAATAACTTTCCAGTAAGTTGAGAAAATTTAAGAAAGAAAGGGTGAGTCTTCAGTTATTTTTCTATAACATATTATAAAAGATATATCTAACTGACCCTTTAGATTCTATGCAGTATATCAAATACTAAAGAAAAAGATGTATATAGTCTACTTGGAAAATGTTAAGTCAGTGCTAAAATATATATGTCAATTTCGCACTGAATAAACATTCTGTAGATTTTTTTCCCTTATGTATTATATAAAACCTAAGAAATGGGTGTTTTTCAGTTTGTTTTATAAGCTGTTCTACTATCATTTTATCAGTTCATACAGTTAGGGCTAGATAAATTCAAAATATTTTACATAAATTGCTTTCTTTATATATGACACATTTTCAAACAAAAATTAAAAATGAAAATTCAGCTTTTGCTCTGACACTAATTATAGTTATTCTATAAAAATTTAGCAAATTTTGATGAGCATCTAATTTGAAAATGCATCCCACTGGAAAGCATATTCACTTGAATTACAGGTAGTTCTGAACTGTAGTCCCTGAGTAAAATTCAAGGAAAATTCCATACATGGTAATTATGTCAATGTATGTATAAGAAAATATAAGTAACAGAAATAAAGCTGTAAACATGATTTTCTGGTAGTAGTTTCTGAGAAAAGGCAACAGATTATTTTAAGGGATGAACAGCCATGCTTAAAACAGACATATTCCTATCATAAGAAGATGTGGTATAACATTTTATTTTTTTCAAATTTACTAATACTGTGGATTCATATATTTTCGTGGGTACCAATTTTTGTGGTTTGAGGAAAACTTGTATATTCGTGGGTATTTAATTTTGAGATTTTAACAAAGTCTGCATACATTCCCAAAGAAAAAATGACATTTGTTGAACATTTCATTTGGTGGTTGCCCTGTACCTACAAAATCCATGAAAATTAGTACCCAACGAATATTAATGAATCCACAGTACATGTATCAGTAATGTTCCCTATTGATATAATGAAACATAATAATTTAATAAAATACCTTTCCAACAATACTTGATAAATTGATGATGGATCCACCATTTAATTTGTTCTCTACAATGGCTTGACTGACTGCTTTGTTCAACAGATATGTTCCCTGAAATAAATGGTAGATAATTACTCAATACAAATAACTAGAACATTTATAGATTGATCATGAGGCTCGGCTGACAGCTCTGTTTAACATACATGTTCCTTGAAATAAATGGTAGATAACTCAATTCAGATTGCTTCAAGAAAAAAAAATTGAATATATTCCTTATCAGACTTGCTTGCAAGAGTTTCTGAAATAACAACAGGTCTTTTTGGACCCCACTGTAAAAAAAAGTTTATAATTTTTTTTTCCATATTTACAATTTTCTACAAGGTATAGACATATAACAAGTCTTAAAAATTCATGACAAGTCGATTACAATACCTGTTTTATTATGGACCCAAAGAGCAAAAGAAGAGTCCTTTTAAATAAACATCTGTCATATATATTTCAATTTTACAAAATCAAATTGGTCAGAATTCAGATTTAAAATTATTTTTAATCCTAATTTAACCTGCCACATGAACATTTGCTTGTCCCACGTCAACAACCTGATAAGTGATTGTACCTTGTGATATATTAATGTTTTTGTCCCTTAGGTAATTTCATATTGACATCAGAGTTTCAGTAGTTGTTGATTTCTGTTAAATGAATTTCCAGCTATTTTAGACTCGGAGGATTTCGTTGATGAAAATTGACATATTTTCTTTATGTGCATTTCCCGACTCCCAAGTCAAGAGCGTGTTCCTCAGTGGTTGTTGTTAGTTAATATAAAAAAGAAGATGTGGTATGATTGCCAATGAGACAACCGTCCACAAGAGACCAAAATGACACAGAAATTAACAACTATAGGTCACTGTACGGCCTTCAACAATGAGCAAAGCCCATACGGCATAGCTCTCGACTTGGGAGTCAGGACAGGTATATAAAACAAATATGACCAGCATGAACTAATGACAACCACTAAAACAAATATGACAATGTCGTCATATTTGTTTTATATACCTGTCCTGACTCCCAAATCAAGAGCTTGTGCTTCAGTGGTTGTAGTTAGTTCATGCTGGTCATATTTGTTTTATATACCTGTCCTGACTCCCAAGTCAAGAGCTTGTACTTCAGTGGTTGTCGTTAGTTCATGTTGGTCATATTTGTTTTATATATCTGTCTCGACTCCCAAGTCAAGAGCTTGTACTTCAGCTATTTCAGTGGTTGTTGTTAGTTCATGTCTGTCATATTTGTTTTATATAAAACAGTTTTGTTATAAATTAGGCTGTTAGTTTTCTTGTTTGAAATGTTTCATATTTTTCGTGTCAAGGCCTTTTATAGCTGACTATTTGGTAAAGGTTAAAACCTTCATCCCATTGATGAAGTTATACAGTTGTATTTTCATTTGAACTTTGGTGGATAGTTGTCTCATTGGCAATCATACCACATCTCCTTATATATTTCAATATAGATACCAGTGAATTGTTGAAGACAGAATTTTGGTCTGTAGATAAAATTGTTTGAATGTTTATGGCTGTATTGTTGACACATACCCCACAATACTTTCTATTTGTTTTAGTTTTTTAATTCTGTTTTACTACCTTTAAATTGACATTGATCACTTCATCCCACATTTCCTCTTTCATTTTTAACATGTATGTATCTCTTGTGATGCCAGCAGAGTTAACAGCAATTGTAGGGACTGCCATATATCTATCTCTTATGTCAGTCATTAATGTCGCTACTGAGGCTGAGGATGAAACGTCAACAGTAAAAGGTTGATGATTTCCTGAAAGTAACATGAACAATAGAAATAAAATTATATGATCATGATGATAAAACAATGTCTTGACAAATGTGAAATTTAACCTAACTTTCTTTATGAACTAGCCTTCATAAGTATCTACGGTCAATAAACATATGTTAAGGGGGCTCCCGGGTATAAATAAAAAAAAAATTCTAATATAGGATTTCGCTATATTTTTTTTATTAATGAACTTTATCATATACTTAATAGAAAAATGAAATAAAAAAATGGGGTCACTGTTCATTTAAGCTCACAATCTGCCTCCGGAAGAAGCATACATTTTTGTTTATGTCCTTTTTTTCTGTTGAACTAATAGAAGTAAAAGAGGTAATATCGAAATAAAAAAATAACCTAATTACAGAAATCGCTTAAATTTTACAATTATTTAGTTGATGTTCATCTTATTCAAATACAATAATAAAAAATATAGGTCACCGATGAGTTAAAAAAGATATTTCAAACTTAATGCCAAAAATTGGCATTTTTGCACCAAAGGGAGATAATTTGAAGCTTTTTCAATGATATAAACATTTTAAAAGTCATCTGGGGCCAAACCGAATTGATTTTTTTGGTTGATTTTTGTACTATATCATAAAGTAATAACTAATAGTGTAATAAATAAAATTTGTAATGAAAAAATAAATGTTTAATTTTTTGCTGTTTTTTTAGCACCTGCGAGCCTCCTTAAGTAATACAATGTACATGTATATAAATCTAGGTTATAATCATGATAATACAATCACTAGTCACCAACCCCATGGTTAGTCACAGTGGAAAATTTAAAAAGGGATTAAAATGGGCTGCATCAATACTACTTCACACAAATAAATTACTCAATAGCAGCAAAAATGAAATGATTACTATCAGGTAATATACAGGTACTAAAAAATGTAATAACTATCGTAATTTGTTTCAAAGTCAGTTCAAGTATTATAAAGGATAGTAATTATCAGTATATATATTTCATTTTAGAGAGGATTTTTTATTTCTTCCTATGATTCTTAAGTGATTGTATTTTGTATATCTTTACCTCCTGTTTCACATGTAAATGTGACAGAGTGTTTCTAAGGAAAGCATATTGACTAATCTTGAAAGTTGTTTTACAGTACACTGTTTTTAAGATTTGTTTTTTTTACATAAAATTATAACAATATAACTTGCAAGCTATATATATATATATTTTACCTTCACTAATTGACTTGAGCGATTCATGTACTTGGTGTACTCCATCTTTGTTTACATCAGCCATAGCAACCATTGCACCTTCCTTTGCAAATGCCTGACATATTGCTCGCCCAATACCACTGCCAGCACCTGATTATAAAAAGTATACATAAACAAACACATTTCCCATTATATTCATATGTTTTTCAATTGATATAATTGCAATATTTACTGCATCTGGTAACAAAACTGCTTTAATAACATGAAGAAGTGAATATCACATTTAGTTTACCTAGTTTTTTTTCTAAATTATAAATACCAATCAACCAAACTCTTAAACATAACAGATCTGTATTGGATAACAGTTCAATTTGACACCCCATCTATATAAAAACACATCATTTCAGGCCTTTTATAGCTGACTATACAGTGTGGGCTTTGCTCATTGTTGAAGGCAGTACAGTGACCTTAGTCCTATAGTTCAAGTTGTTAATTTTTGTGTCATTTGGTCTCTTGTCATTTGCTTGTAGAGAGTTGTTTCATTGCAAATCATACCTAATCTTCTTTTAATATTTACAATAATATATCCTAGTACAGTATTCCATGAATTGCATTAAAATTCCTCAGTTTTATCAATTTTTATTCTAACTTTAATAATTCAATTGAATTTATCTGACTTGTTGGAAGGCCTCACAGCAAATAATTGACATATTCTTTTCAAGACATCATCAATCATTTGGACTAGAGTAGATCTATCATCATGATCATGTCTATACATGTACATATTATGATAAGTTTGTTTTTCTTTTCAACATGAAAATAAGGAGATGGTGTATAATTGCCAACGAGATAACTATCCACCCAAATTCAAATGAAGTGGATGTAAGCAATTATCATGATTATATGTACATGTTATAGGCAACCATACACTTGTCAACCATTGTCCACAATAAGAAAAAAACATACCATATAATTGGCTATAAAAGGCCCCACTATATGTATCATGACTATGAAAAATATTGAATAATTCAACTGAGAAAACAATCAGTCTAATTTACAATAAAACAAGCAGAAAAACGAATACGAACACAACCACTGAACTACAGGCTCTTGTCTTGGGACAGACACATAGAGATTCAATGTACAACCCACAACTACTGAACTACAGGCTCCTGTCTTGGGACAGACACATAGAGATTCAATGTACAACCCACAACCACTGAACTACAGGCTCCTATCTTGGGACAGACACATAGAGATTCAATGTACAACCCACAACCACTGAACTACAGGCTCCTATCTTGGGACAGACACATAGAGATTCAATGTACAACCCACAACCACTGAACTACAGGCTCCTGTCTTGGGACAGACACATAGAGATTCAATGTACAACCCACAACTACTGAACTACAGGCTCCTATCTTGGGACAGACACATAGAGATTCAATGTACAACCCACAACCACTGAACTGCAGGTTCCTGTCTTGGGACAGACACATAGAGATTCAATGTACAACCCACAACTACTGAACTACAGGCTCCTATCTTGGGACAGACACATAGAGATTCAATGTACAACCCACAACTACTGAACTACAGGCTCCTATCTTGGGACAGACACATAGAGATTCAATGTACAACCCACAACTACTGAACTACAGGCTCCTATCTTGGGACAGACACATAGAGATTCAATGTGACTGGGTTAAGCTTTCAACCCTATCCTAATCTGGGACAGTGATGTTACAGCACAACATGAGAACAAACTATAAAATTAGTTCAAAATGGGGGTACCTTCACTGATGATTAACAGCAATAATTCTTGCCAAATGATGTTAAAATTAATTTTTGGTGCAGGAAGATCAAATATACACTACATCTTTTAGAAGATAAAACTAGAGGCTCTTAAGAGCCTGTGTCGCTCACCTTGGTCTATGTGCATATTAAACAAAGGACACAGATGGATTCATGACAAAATTGTGTTTTTGGTGATGGTGATGTGTTTGTGGATCTTATTTTACTGAACATTCCTGCTACTTACAATTTTCTCTATCCATAATAAACTTGTCCCTTTAGTTACAGAGGAAAATATTTTGTAAAAATTTACAAAAATTTATTAAATTAATGAAAATTGTTAAAAATTGACTATAAAGGGCAATAACTCCTTAAGGGATCAACTGACTATTTTGGTCATTTGACTTATTTGTAGATCTTACTTTGCTAAACATTATTGCTATTTACAGTTTATCTCTATCTATAATAGTATTCAAGATAATAACCAAAAACAGTAAAATTTCTTTAAAAATTACCAATTAGGGGGACAGCAACCAACAACCAGTTATCCAATTCATCTGAAAATTCCAGGGCAGATAGATCTTGACTTGATGAACAATTTTTCCCATTCAGAATTGCTTTAAAAGCTTTGGTTTCAGAGTTATAAGCCAAAATCTACATTTTAGCCCTATGTTCTATTATGAGCCATGGCGGCCGTCTTGGTTGGTTGGCCGGGTCACCGGACACATTTTTTAAACTAGATACACCAATGATGATTGTGGCCATGTTTGGTTAAATATGGCCCAGTAGTTTCAGAGTGGAAGATTTTGGTAAAAGACTACAAAAATTTATGAAAAATTGGTAAAAAATGACTATAAAAGGCAATAACTCCTTAAGGGGTCAATTGACCATTTTGGTCATGTTTGACTCATTTGTAGGTCTTACTTTGTTGAACATTTTTGCTGTTTACAGTTTATCTCTATCTACATGATCTAAAATAAAATTCATGATAATAACCAAAAACCAGGGCCGTAACTAGCTTCTTTTAATAGTGAGGCAAAACATATTCGCCGAGCGTAGCGAGGAGAAAAAATTTTGTCGAGGGGTCTTGAGGCCGCTCAAGGCCCCCAGCAGCTCTGAGAAAAATAACGCAATATCACGCATTCGAAGCGTTCCACGGACTCTTTCTTACATTGAAACGCAAATAATCTTTAGCTATTTTTTCGACAACATTCTAGTCTCAGAGCAAAAACATAGATTTATTGTAATTTAAGACTTTTAGGTTTTATGGGCAACATTAAAAGACCGATATGTAGGATAAAGTAAAAATCGTATTTCTCATAATCATTAATACCGGGTTGTCTGTCTGCTCTTGTCTTGTATTGACTTTGGTGATTTTTTTATGACTAGATTTAAATATAGTGACAGTGCAGTATTATACTTTAAGTACTAGTACTGCTTAAGTCGACACTAGGGACCATCTCGACCTTCTTTTACGGTATTAATGATTATTGAAGTCCAAGACCCTCCAGCAACTATCAAGATGAAGAACAGGAATAAAAGCTTTGACCATTGATCATTTGTATTTTTTCTATGCATTGACTTTGTGTGCGATTAGGTCCTGTGCACGTTTACTTCATATTACTTTATTTTCTGTCTAAACAGGACTTAATGCAAGTTTAACCATTCAATATACATGATATAAAAGGTTATACAAAATGTATGGCAATACATTGGTTTTTAGCTCACCTGGCCCGAAGGGCCAAGTGAGCTTTTCCCATCACTTGGCGTCCGTCGTCCGTCGTTGTCCGTCTTCGTTTTTACAAAAATCTTCTCCTCTGAAACTACTGGGCCAAATTAAACCAAACTTGGCCACAATCATCATTGGGGTATCTAGTTTCAAAAATGTGTGGCGTGACCCGGCCAACCAACCAAGATGGCCGCCATGGCTAAAAATAGAACATAGGGGTAAAATGCAGTTTTTGGCTTATAACTCAAAAACCAAAGCATTTAGAGCAAATCTGACTGGGTTAAATTGTTTATCAGGTCAAGATCTATCTGCCCTCAAATTTTCAGATGAATCCGACAACCTGTTATTGGGTTGCTGCCCCTGAACTGGTAATTTTAGGGAATTTTTGCTGTTTTTGGTTATTATCTTGAATATTATTATAGATAGAGATAAACTGTAAACAGCAATAATGTTCAGCAAAGTAAGATTTACAAATAAGTCAGCATGACCAAAATGGTCAGTTGACCCCTGAAGGAGTTATTGCCCTTTATAGTCAATTTTTAACCATTTTTTCGTAAATCTTAATAATCTTTTACAAAAATCTTCTCTGAAACTACTGGGCCAAATTAAACTTAACTTGGCCACAATCATCATTGGGGTAACTTGTTTAAAAAATGTGGTTATTATCTTGAATATTATTATAGATAGAGATAAACTGTATACAGCAATAACGTTCAGCAAAATAAGATCTACAAATAAGTTTACATGACCAAAATAGTCAATTGACCCCTTAAGGAGTTATTGCCCTATATAGTTAATTTTTAACATTTTTCATAAATTTTTGTAAATTTTTAGAAAATATTTTCCACTGTAATTACTGGGCCAAGTTCATTTTAGATAGAGATAATTGTAGCAACAAGAATGTTCAGTAAAGTAAGATCTACAAACACATCACTATCACCAAAACATAATTATGTCATGAATTTATCCTTGTCCATTGTTTAATATGCACAAGACCAAGGTGAGCGACACAGGCTCTTTAGAGCCTCTAGTTTTTTAAATGATTTGATACCGGGAAATTGGTGGTCTTTCTTTAATTTAAACCATGTCAGCTATGTAGTTTTATCCACAGGAGCTTGGGTATATGATACAGATATTTTTTTTTATTTTTTTTTGTTTTTGATTAAAATAGTAAATTTTCTATATTTATAATACATATATCTATCACTTCTGTGCATGTCTCACCTATATATAGCTAGTTTCGAGTGATTTAAACGACTCAGAGAAAATACTTAATTTTACAATCCATACTCAGAAATATTTCTGGTATTTTCTCTGACTCAAAACAAGGTGAGACATGTACAAAAGTGATAGATTTGTATAATTAATATAGAAAACTGAATATCTTAATCAACGGAAAAAAAAAGACAAAAACATATTTGTATCCTTTGATATCAAGTTCAATTATCCATGCAGAAACGACAATTTTTTCTGTGTCCAGTATAGCATCATAGATAGATATAGGAAGATGTGGTGTTAGTGCCAATGAGACAACTCTCCATCCAAATAACAATTTATAAAAGTAACCATTATAAGTCAATGTACGGCCTTCAACACGCAGCCTTGGTTCACACCGAACAAAAAGCTATAAAGGGCCCCAAAATTACTAGTGTAAAACCATTCAAACGAGAAAACCAACCGTCTAATCTATATAAAAAACGAGAGAATATTCTTAAAATATTTTCCCGCACAATATCTGGACATTGGTGGACATGCAACATTGCACACGTTTCCAAATGAAAAAAAACACTCAGACTATAGTCATAAAGTAGGACAATAAAAGAACAAAAGACAAACCGAGACACAGAAGTACAAACAATAGACCATCAACTCCGAAAACCAAAAGTAAAATGGAAACATAAATCACAAAAAACAAGAATGTGTCCAAAGTACACGGATGCCCCACTCGCACTATCATTTTTCATGTTCAATGGACTGTGAAATTGGGTAAAAAATCTAATTTGGCATTAAAATTATAAAGATCATATCATATGGAACATGTGTACTAAGTTTCAAGTTGATTGGACTTCAGCTTCATCAAAAACTACCTTGACCAAAAACTTTAACCTGAAACTCCCACTTTCATTTTCTATGTTCAGTGGACCGTGAAATTGGGGTCAAAAGTCTAATTTGGCTTTAAAATTAGAAATATCATATCATAAGCAACAAGTGTACTAAGTTTCAAGTTGATTGGACTTCAGCTTCATCAAAAACTACCTTGACCAAAAACTTTAACCTGAAACTCCCACTTTCATTTTCTATGTTCAGTGGACCGTGAAATTGGGGTCAAAAGTCTAATTTGGCTTTAAAATTAGAAATATCATATCATAAGCAACAAGTGTACTAAGTTTCAAGTTGATTGGACTTCAGCTTCATCAAAAACTACCTTGACCAAAAACTTTATCCTGAACAGACGGATGGACGGACGCACAGACCAGAAAACATAATGCCCCTCTACTATCGTAGGTGGGGCATAAAAATGCAGGGGCGACATCAGTCCAGTGAAGAGAACTTGCTTCTTGCAAGACACTTTCTGTGAAAACAATTTGATATAAAGACAATTTTTTTAATTTTTTTTTTTTAAATTTCCAGCATGAGACATTTGCCTCATTTGCCTCAATGTAGTTACGGCCCTGAAAACGGCAAAATTTCCTTAAAATTACCAATTCAGGGGCCGCAACCCAACAACAATTTTACCCCATGTTAGATTTGCTTTAAATGCTTTGGTTTCAGAGATACAAGCCAAAATCTTCATTTTACACCTACGTTCTATTTTTCAGCCATGCAAACATTGGTTGGTTGCATGGCGGGGTCATCAGACACATTTTTTAAACTAAAAAACCCAATGATGATTGTGGCCAAGTTTGGTTAAATTTGGCCCAGTAGTTTCAGAGGAGAAGATTTTGTAAAAGTCTACAGATGACAGACGTGAGACGACGGACGCCAAGTGATAAGAAAAGCTCACTTGGCCCTTTGGTATTTAGTCAGATAAGCAGCAAACTGGGCATGTGCATATTAAATTAAGTACATCAATTGGTGCACAACTGTTGCAGGTTACTGCCATCATAAGTAGAAAATGCCATTCTGCCCTTTGTATATTTAAATCTAGTCTAAACAAGGATTTGTATAGTATACAAATCATTGGTCTAAACAAAAATATACCCCTCTACAGACCTCTGTGGACTGGTATTAAAATAAACAAGAGAAGAGTTTAATGTCATAACATAACGTTTTTATAGTACTATGTGAAATAAAAAGACTTTATGATGAGTTATAACACTAAAATATACCAGTTACAAGTGCAAGTTTTCCAGCAAGCATTTTCAGGGGACAGAGGTCTTATCGTCCTATATTTCTAATTTTAGAACCGGAAACCGAAGATGGGGAAACCCCATCCGGGTCGTTGTGATGGACGCCCCCATGACACACATCAACATGAAATATTTATCACATCTATTTTAGGTTTCACGTTATATGAGTTTTCTGACAGACAGAAATGGTAACTAGACTTAAAATCCATGTTGTCTCTCTTATTAAGTTGAAAACAATATTTCGCTTCAGCTCACGAATCGAACATTTTAGCCTTTTTATATACAAAACTTGGAACAGTATTTGTCTAGAAATGTGTCCTAAAATTAACATATCAGAATTTGTAAACTGAAATTGTTCTGGTATCTGATGTTATGAATGTACCTGTTTTGACAGTTTGACAACAGAACAGAGCCTCAATCCTCAATCTTAAAGCCTGTTCGCACGAATTCGGAATTGTCTCAATGTGCGGTTTTCCTCTCTGGTGGATTTCCTCAACATATTTTCTTCTGTGTGTTTTAAATTGGTATGCGCTGGTTAAGATTGGGATTGTGGAACAGCAGTATTAAATCTGCCTGTTCTGTCAATGTAATGTGCCACTGTTAGTAGTTTGGCTTTTGTCTCTTCTGTGCTCTCGCCGTCCAGTCTCGTTAGCATAGTAGCCAAATTCAAGTTTCTGACCCCGACCTCTTTGGATATTTGGTGTAACATATCTTCTCGTTCGTTTTCATAGCAGGGACATTCCAGAAGAAAATGTTGAGGCGTTTCAGGTGCTCTACAATTGCAGTACTCTATGGCGTTGGTTTGGCCTACTCGCGGTTCTTGTGGTCGCAGTCTTGTAATTGACTGCTCCATAGGCTTACATGCAAAACAGCTGAACTTTGAAAATTAAAATGCTACATAGAAATTTTATTTCATGTTCATATCATTTATGTACTAATGTGAAATTGTGATTTAATCGGAAAAAAAAGTGGGTCTTGCCACGAAGATTAAAAAGTTACGTAACCCTGAAGTCAAAACATTTTTTTTCTACTTTATGTTTGCTGTTTTTACTGGGCCGCACTACTTCCAGTAAACATGATATCCTTCCACTTTTCTGGATTGATATCCCCTATAAGATGCAAGATTTTTTTATACAACCGCAAAATTTGAAAAATTTTTCGTCGTATATTGCTATCACGTTGGCGTCGGCGTCGGCGTCGTCGTCGTCGTCCGGCGTCCGAATACTTTTAGTTTTCGCACTCTAACTTTAGTAAAAGTGAATGGAAATCTATGAAATTTTAACACAAGGTTTATGACCACAAAAGGAAGGTTGGTATTGATTTTGGGAGTTTTGGTCCCAACATTTTAGGAATTAGGGGCCAAAAAGGGCCCAAATAAGCATTTTCTTGGTTTTCGCACTATAACTTTAGTTTAAGTGAATAGAAATCTATGAAATTTTGACACAAGGTTTATGACCACAAAAGGAAGGTTGGGATTGATTTTGGGGGTTTTGGTTCCAACAGTTTAGGAATTAAGGGCCAAAAAAGGGCCCAAATAAGCATTATTCTTGGTTTTTGCACCATAACTTTAGTATAAGTAAATAGAAATCTATGAAATTTAAACACAAGGTTTATGACCATAAAAGGAAGGTTGGGTTTGATTTTGGGAGTTTTGGTCCTAACAGTTTAGGAATAAGGGGCCCAAAGGGTCCAAAATTGAACTTTGTGTGATTTCATCAAAAATTGAATAATTGGGGTTCTTTGATATGCCGAATCTAACTATGTATGTAGATTCTTAATTTTTGGTCCCGTTTTCAAATTGGTCTACATTAAGGTCCAAAGGGTCCAAAATTAAACTTAGTTTGATTTTAACAAAAATTGAATCCTTGGGGTTCTTTGATATGCTGAATTTAAAAATGTACTTAGATTTTTAATTATTGGCCTAGTTTTCAAGTTGGTCCAAATGGGGGTCCAAAATTAAACTTTGTTTGATTTCTTCAAAAATTGAATAAATGGGTTCTTTGATATGCCAAATCTAACTGTGTATGTAGATTCTTAATTTTTGGTCCAGTTTTCAAATTGGTCTACATTAAGGTCCAAAGGGTCCAAATTAAACTAAGTTTGATTTTAACAAAAATTAAATTCTTGGGCTTATTTGATATGCTTTATCTAAATATGTACTTTGATTTTTGATTATGGGCCCAGTTTTCAAGTTGGTCCAAATCAGGATTCCATATCAAGTATTGTGCAATAGCAAGAAATTTTCAATTGCACAGTATTGCACAATAGCAAGAAATATCTAATTGCACAATATTGTGCAATAGCAATTAATTTTCAATTGGAGTTATCTTTCTTTGTATAGAATAGTAGTTGATAATATATGTTGGAAATTTGCCAGACATGAGTATGATGTCATTTTCTATTTTTATTTGCCAATAACTTTATGTAAATAACTTCATTGGAAATTTGCCAATATAAAATGTTGCTGATGAAGCTTTTTTTCCTTATCTTATCTAAAATGTTTTAGATAATGTATGTTGGAAATTTGCCAGACATGACTATGATGTCATTTTCTATTTTTATTTGCCAATAACTTTATGTAAATAACTTCATTGGAAATTTGCCAATATAAAATGTTGCTGATGAAGTTTTTTTTATTGTTTTATACAATAAACAATGTATATTCACTTTTACTACCAACCAATCTTTACCATTCAGTGATAACAAGCACTTTATTTTACATTTTAATATTTTATGATGTATTTAAAAGAGTAGTTATTGTTGCAAACTCCATTAGAAATTTGAATTGATATCAGTTTTGGAAAAAGGGAAACAGGGATGTGAAAAAAGGGGGGGGGGGTTAAATTTTTCTCATTTCAGATTTCATAAATAAAAAGAAAATTTCTTCAAACATTTTTTTGAGAGGATTAATATTCAACAGCATAGTGAATTGCTCAAAGGCAAAAAAAAACTTTTAAGTTCATTAGACCACATTCATTCTGTGTCAGAAACCTATGCTGTGTCAACTATTTAATTTTAGATTTAAATAAGAAGAAAATTGATTTGTAAAATCTTGACATTTGTTTTGTGTAAAAAAACCCATGTAATGTCAAAAATTTGATCACAATCCAAATTCAGAGCTGTATCACGCTTGAATGTTTTGTCCATACTTGCCCCAACTGTTCAGGGTTCGACCTCTGCGGTCGTATAAAGCTGCGCCCTGCGGAGCACCTGGTTTAAATCTATATACATGTTTCAATTCAGCATAAACCTATAATCAAACAGAAAAAACTGAGTCCAGAAAAAAATTCAGAAAAAAATGGACTATTTTCATTTGATTTTGTTTCCCTCCATGTTTTGACATGCACCAGAAACTGGAGTTGTAATACAAGACTGGTACCTTGTACATGTAGTAATTGAGTTCTTTATAGCCCATGCAGAAAACATGAACATTGCCAATCTAGACTTATTAAATATACTTAGTCATGTTAGCTGTACATGGAGTGGTACGACGATTTCCCAAGGATTACAAGAACTAATCAATATCTTAAGGACAAATTGATTTGTCCCAAACACATGGTGTTAACCCTCTTGTTGCCGGAGGGACACATATGTGTCTACACTCACTGACTGTGTTGGAGGGACACATATGTCCACGTTTTAATTTATGTAAGCTTCATCAGTGCTGTACCTTTATCAAAATAAAAGACCAAAAATAAAAAAGTGTGAAATGTTTCTACAATTTCTCACAAATGTAACTGTCATTTCGACATATATCAAATGACGTCATTGTTTGACATGTCACGTCACAAACGTCAAGCGGTCGTAATTTCTGGCAGCAAGAGAGTTAACTTTTTTTTTTTTTTTTTTTATTATTTATAACTTCCAATTTACAACATAATATACACAAATATAATAGCAATATATAATATATAAATCTATAGATATTATCTAATCAATACATCTTTCTATTAGGAAGCAATTTTTTTTTTTTTTAAATATAAAAATATAAACAATGATAAAATAAAGAGTAAAGCAGTTTGAACACCGGAGAGAGAGAGATAGAAAGAGAAAGAGAGTGAGAGAGAATAGTGTGGTGAGTTTTCAATATAATGCATCTAGAAATTGAATTCTATTTTAGTATAGTAAATACAGCATTTTCATTTATAACATGTATATACATTTTTATACTTAACTAAGCATGCTAAGTAATATATCAAAAGCATTCCATTCTCTGAGAAACTGATGTTCACATTTGTTTTTCATAGCAATATTTTTGTCCATTGCATACACATATTTTATCTTTTCTTTTACTGAGTTTATTGTCAGTTTTTTTTTAAAACATCTGGAATTATAAATATATTGCTTTATGGTAAGAAAAAGAGTATTTTCTGCATTGCCTTTTGATATTTTTGCAGTGTTACCAAACAGAAAAACTTCTTTTGTAAAAAGTACACTAATTCCATTGGTTAGAAACCAATTTTCAATCTGTTCTAATAATAATTGTGTATGTTCACATTCCCAAAATAAATGTTCTAATGTTTCAATTTCTCTATTACAAAATGTACAATTTGGATTATCATAAATCTTAATTTTATGAAGAAATTTGTTTGTAGCTAAGATTCGATGATTGAATCTAAACTGTAGCCACTGTAACTTAGTATTATTTGTGACAACAAATGGCAGTTTATAAATTTTTTTCCAATGATTTTGATCAAAGCCAAAAATTTCAGTCCATCTTAACTGACTAGTGGGAACACTTCCATTTTTATTCAAAACAATATACATATCTTTAGATCCTTTTGAACTTTTAACAAGTCTTTTAATAGCAGATGGAATTAAAGGTAGTTCTAATTTGTGATTTTTTCCCACCAATGATTTTGATGCTTGATGTATAGCAGATATAATACTATTATATCTCATGAAATTCACATTTATCTGATACATTTCTTCTATCTTTTGATGAGAGAAAAAGGTCCCATCTTCATTTACAATATCATTTATAAATCTTATACCATTTTCAAACCAATCTTTATAAAAAATAGGTTTATTTGCTACCTTTATATTATTGTTAAGCCAGATTGGACTAGAAAGAAAGCATTCCCAACTGTCATATTCATCTTTTTCTCTAAGAAGTTGCCATGCTTTCAGAACATCTTGCCAAAATTTATTTTTGATATGTTGCTGTATTTTTTGGATATAAACACTTCCACAACCATAAAATTTTTCAAGTTCTACATGAACATTTGACAAAAAAACATTCTGCCATTTGTTGTCTGTTTTAAATAATCTCCTTATCCATGTACACTTCAGTGCTAAAATAAATGCACTAAGATTTATCATTTTGAGTCCACCATCTTCAATATCATTTTGTAAAACATCTCTCTTAATTCTATCAATTGGTGAACTCCATATAAAATTGTACATAAGTTGAATAACATTTTTTAAAATATCATCACTTGGATTTGGTAAGGATATAAACAAATGATTTAAAATAGGCAATATCAATGTCTTTACTACAGTAATTCTACCAATAACAGTAAGATTTCGTTTTGACCATTGTCTTATTACACATTTAATTTGTACAATTTTTTCATCATAATTAATTTTTACAATTCTATCAAGATTAACATCAAAGCTTATACCTAGTACCTTAAAACATGTTTCTCCCCATGTAAGGTTTCTATTTTGGCATAATACCTCATTACTATACTTTTTATTTCCTATCCAAATAACTTGTGTTTTAGAAAAATTAATATTTAAACCAGATATATTTCCAAACCAATCTAATTCATTTAATGCTTCATTCAAAGATTCTTCTTTACCATCTAAAATAAGAGATGTGTCATCAGCAAATTGTGAAAGTTTGTGCTCAACTTGCGTAATTGTAATACCATTTATCTTATCATTATTTCGTATTTTTAATGCTAATATCTCAGCACAGAGAATAAAAATATAAGGCGACAAGGGATCCCCTTGTCTACAGCCTCGTTCTATAGAAAAAAATTCTGATAGATGTCCTCCCTGGTTTACAGCTGATTTGATATTGTTATAAAAAACTTTAACCCAATTAATTATTGATTCTCCAAAATTGAACAACTTCAAGACACTGGTTAAAAATTCCCAAGAAATCGAATCAAATGCCTTTTCGAAATCTATGAGCAGCAAAAGTCCTGGAATATCTTTTTCCTCAGTAAATTGCATAATATCATAAATTAAACGAAGATTTTCTCCAATATATCTCCCACTAATAAATCCAGTTTGATCGAAATCTATCAGTTTATCTAAAACTGTTTTAAAGCGTTTTGCTATAACTCCAGAGCCAATTTTATATACTGTATTTAATAAAGATATAGGTCGCCAATTTTTTAAGAAATGTCTAGGCTTATTTCCCTTCGGCAGGCATGTAATGATTCCTTGTTTTTGCGTAACAGATAGTTCACCAATCTCAGTACTGTAGTTCAAGGAGTTTACAACAAAAATTTTCAAATCTTTCCAAAAAAATTTAAAGAACTCTGTGGAGAAACCATCAGATCCTGGTGTTTTATTATTTTTCATATTTTTCAATATCAAACCAGCTTCCTCAATTGTTATTTCACCTTCAAGATTTTTTTTCTCATCATCAGTTAGTTTTTTTAATTTTATATCTTTCAATCCTTCTTTAAGTTTACTGAATTTATCTCCCTTTGACTTGTCTTTATTCTTGTACAAATTTTCATAAAAAGATTTTACTTCTTTTAAAATATCTTTTTGTTTTGAAATTACATCTCCATTTTCTTTTTCTACTTTTGGTATTATCTTATTTGTAAAATTTTTTGATTCTAGCCCACAAAAATAGCTAGTAGGTTTTTCACCCTCTTCTACCCATTGTATTCTTGATCGAATTATCTTCCCTTTAATTTTTTCTTTTCTTATATTTTCTAATTCACATTTTTTATTTTCCAAAATCTGTATTGAACCTTCATCTACCTTTTCTTCCAAAATAAGAATTTCGTTTCTAAGATCTTTCTCTTGTTTTTCTTTTACCTTTTTCTTATAACTTGAATAAGATATAGTTTTACCTCTAATTTCCATCAACATTGTCTCAAGAAATAAGTGACTATTAATATTAAAATGGAGATCTTCATTATTCATGTCTTCAATTCTATCTATATCATAAATTACATATTGTTTTTTAACTTCTACTATTTTTTCTTTAACAATCTTTATATATTCTGGATCATACAATAATGAATTATTAAATTTCCACAATCCTCTACCTCGATCAAAAGGATTAAATTCTAGATTTAATACAACCATAGAATGATCAGAGCGATAGCTAGGCTCGATATTACAATTTTTCAAACAGCATAGTAAATCTTCAGATAAAAGAAAAAAATCTAGCCTTGCTTGTTTAAAGGGGGTTCTTTTTCTCCATGTGAAACGCTTCAAATCTGGGTAAAGTTCACGGAAAGGGTCAATGAGACACCTTTCCTGAATGATTTCTAAAAGTTTCTCCCGAGCATTTGGGTTATTTACATGTAAATAATTATAATAGTCTATATCAGGGTTGAGAACAAGATTAAAATCACCACATATCATATAGCTATCATTACCAAAATCATCTATAATTGACATAATTTGATCATAAAATATAGGAGTATCTATATTTGGTCCATAAATAGTTACAAATGTAAAATGTAAAGTATCAACAACTAAGTCTAATACTAAATAGTTACCACCAACATCTTTTTTTTTCTTTTAGGACCTTAAACTCAAAGTTGTTATTAAACATAACTGCTACACCTCTTGAATTTGAGCTATAAGATGAAAAATAACTATCATATCCCCACATAGCTCTTATATTATTTTCATTTTCACATAAGAAATGAGTATCTTGTAAACAGTAAATATTGTAATTCTTTGTTCTTAAATAGTTAAAAACATCTCTTCTTTTAACACTATCTCCTAAACCTTGACAATTAACAGTTAATACCTTCAGGGCACACATGATATGATGTCAGTAAATACACTAGCACATAATATGACCTTAAAAAAATCTAACAGTAATATCTGATTATTCTCAATGTGTGTAAAAATACTAAAGAAAAACATTTCACCAACATAAAGATGCATAAAAATGATAAACAGGATAACTCACCATAAACTAAACCAAAACAAAATGTAATGGAATGATATTGCAGAAATGCAATAATTAATAAAAAGAATAAAGGACTGGAAAGAAAAAGAAAGAGATAAAAACAAGAATTTAGCATCAAAATGGCAGACATTTTTGATTGAATTAATGTCCAAAAAAAAAATTCTAGTTTTTTGCAGTATAATTGTTCTTTCAATTTTATATATCCTGTATATGATTTATCAGTTATGACATAGTCAACTATTTTACAAAGTGGAGACAACTTTTATAGTATTAAGATTTGTCCCATGAAAATAAGAATAGCACTTTTAACATGTTTAACAAAATAAATCAAAGTTCATCAAGACATAATGTACATGTAACAATCAGAGTAAAGTACTAAGTTAACTACTTATTTCCTTTGTCTCAATCTAAGAAAAATGTCATCAAATATATTGAACTTCAGCTGCAGACCATCAGATGTCCTTCCATATACACCACAGTTGAAGTACCATACGTCGCTGAACCATTCAAGAGAGTTAACTTACACTACTTAGAATAATATCAAAGTACCGGTATATAATTTTAAGATATTAGTCGTGTTTACTCAATAAAAGTGCAATTTAACTTTAGGAAATTGATTAGCCAATAAAAAAAAACTAATAACAATAATGTAAACATAATAAATACAGAGACAAGCGCCAGTCTGCACCAAAAACTTTTTCAACTACTAGCCTGAAGACCAATATCCTGACATTTTTCTTATTGGTCCAAACAAAGTTTTGCAAAACTTGCTAGTCCAAATGAAATTTTACTAGTCTGGGGCATCAGACTAGTGGCTAACCGATCATACTGCATGCACTTGTTTATCATTTGCTTATACATTTTGTACAAGTTTTAGAGCAAACTTTTTAAATGCTTAAAAGAAAAGTTTTTTATGAACCAAGAAAAGGAAGAATATTAAAAGTACCCACTGCCATGACTGCATGGCTATGTATACGTAGGGGACAAAGTTTGTGTCCCAGTGTGCCTTTTGGTCTTTAATAGAAGTGCTTTGAAATAAAAATCTCTAATCAAAATAATACCAAATATATATTAGCTTATAGAGTTACTGCCCTTGTACATGTAGTATACATGAAAGTGTATCTGCAGGAGCAATTTTTGTGATATTTTTTACCATTACTAGGAAGCTCTTACATGTATGGCAAGTATAGTCCAGGTCTCCTGAAAGATTACAAATTGCACATGTATTATATTATGTATACTTTTTTTCATTTCAGGGAACCCCAGTAAAAGATGTGACGATACCAGACAGTGCCCTGAGGTCCCTTATTCTACAGAAACATTGTGATTATATAGCTTCATATGGGACTAAGAAAGATGATTATGTTAGTAAATAAAGAATAACTAAGATAGAGATATGAGTACATTTTTAGCTTACATGGTTGAAAGTCTTAAGTGAGCTTTTCTCATCACTTGGTGTCAGTCTTCGTATCCTCTGTAACTTTTACAAACATCTTTTTTCTCTGAAACTCCTGGGTCAATTTTAATCAAACCTGACCACAATCATAATTAGAACATCTTGTTAAAAAATGTGTTGGATGTCTGCATTGACAACAGCTATACTGTGGATTCATTTATTTTCACGAATTGCCTAAAACTTGTATTCTCGTTGAAAAAAGTAAGTACTGGTAAGTAAAATTTTACTTTGAAATTGATTCAGCATATTGACAAACATGTTACAACACAATCTAATGAGCTTTTCACCGAATATAAAAACATGCAATAACAAATAAAACAAGGCATGCAACATGCAAATTAATAGTAATAAAACAACACCACATTTAACTCTAGCATATACATGTATTTTGCTAAAACTAAAAACATATTTATGAAGCACTATTACAGGAATAATTTTAAAAAATTTGGATCTAATAATTTATAGAGTAAAAACTTTAGCTCTTGTAATTATTAAAACGTAAAAACAAAATTTCAGTTGCAATGCAGCATAAAAAGCATAAATAATGTAACACATATTTAACATACAGGTAGAGCAAAAACAGTCTGTTTCACTCCAGGACTGAACAAGACTTCTAAAATGTGTATATACTGTAAACCAACTTATTTTCGTGGATACTTTATTTCGCGTTTACTCCTTACTAACACTTTTCACAGCGATTTAATTTCTTTATTTTCAAATTTGCTTGATGATGTTGATGTAGTTAAAAAGGTAAAGATCCAAATTGTACATATTCGCGACTATTTATATTCACGTTATTTTTGTACTTGCGAATGTCGCGAAAATTAGTTGGTTTACAGACTTTCATTGTTTCACTTTTACTCACAAAATCAATAAAAATTAGTAGTACCCCCGAATAATAATAAATCCACATTTACAATCTAATGTGTATTTACAGGAGTATTGTATCACAGAGTATCTACGTATGAGTGGGATGTATTGGGGTCTAACAGTTATGGATATGATGGGACAATTGGACAGAATGAACAAAGATGAAGTTATACAGTTTATACAGCAATGTCAACACGAGTGTGGAGGAATAGGTGCCAGTGTGGGTCATGACCCTCATTTGCTTTATACTCTGAGTGCTGTGCAGGTGAAATTTAATTTCATAAATCAGTAATTTACAACTTCAGTCAAACTTCTATATTTTGGAAAAGAAATCATACAGAACCTTTTACCGTCTTTAGTTTAAGACTACTGTTTTCATAAATGAATTCTGATAGAAAAAAATCACTTGTAAGTTAAGCATGAAATTTTCAATGCACCTAAAAAAAAGTAAAAATATATGACCCAAATTTAACTGAGATGACATGACTCTTTATGCACTTAGCAATTGTTAAGTTGATCCTCATGCATGGCCTGTTCTAATAGTTAAACTTAAGAATTATCTTGATCTTCCACTCCTCATACTTTTGTAATATGATTTTTTTTTTGCTGTGCCATTTTGTCTCATGGATGGAACCCCCCTATCATTTGGTTTTTTTTCAAGTTTACTGATGATTAATTAAGTATGTTGAAGTAATCAGATAATGTGTTTATTAATCCTCTTTAATACTCACTGTTTACATCAAAGAATTACATGTACAATTTTCAAATCCTGTTGTTTTTCTTTTACAGATTTTGACCCTGTATGATGCTACAGATACAATAAATGTAGACAAAGTTGTAGACTATGTTAAAAACCTACAACAGGATGACGGTAGTTTCTACGGTGATAAATGGGGTAAAAACATGATAAAATATTATACTGTGGATTCATTTATTGTCATGGATACCAATTTTTATACGAGCTCATTCAATTTTTTGGTCGAATATTGGTATCACGTTAGTGTTGTCGGCGGCGTCGTCGTCGTCGTCCGATACTTTTAGTTTTCGCACTCTAACTTAGTAAAAGTGAATAGAAATCTATGAAATTTTAACACATGGTTTATGACCACAAAAGGAAGGTTGGGATTGATTTTGAGAGTTTTTGTCCTGACATTTTAGAAATTAGGGTCCAAAAAGGGCCCAAATAAGCATTTTCTTGGTTTTCGCACCATAACTTTAGTTTAAGTAAATAGAAATCTATGAAATTTTGACACAAGGTTTATGACCACAAAAGAAAGGTTGGAATTGATTTTGGTAGTTTTGGTCCCAACAGTTTAGGAATAAGGGGCCAAAAAAGGGCCCAAGTAAACATTATTCTTGGTTTTCGCACAATAACTTTAGTATCAGTAAATAGAAATCAATGAAATTTAAACACAAGGTTTATGACCACAAAAGGAAGGTTGGGATTGATTTTGGGAGTTGAGGTCCCAACAGTTTAGGAATTAGGGGCCAAAAACGGGCCAAAATAAACATTATTCTTGGCTTTCGCACCATAACTTTAGTATAAGTAAATAGAAATCTATGAAATTTAAACACATGGTTTATGACCATAAAAGGAAGGTTGGGATTGATTTTGGGAGTTTTGGTCCCAACAGTTTAGGAATAAGGGGTCCAAAGGGGGGTCCAAAACTGAACTTTGTTTGATTTCATCAAATATTGAATAATTGGGGTTCTTTGATATGCCGAATCTAACTGTGTATGTAGGTTCTTAATTTTTGGTCCGGTTTTCAAATTGGTCTACATTAAGGTCCAAAGGGTCCAAAATTAAACTTAGTTTGATTTTAACAAAAATTGAATCCTTAGGGTGCTTTGATATGCTGAATCTAAAAATGTACTTAGATTTTTGATTATTGGCCCAGTTTTCAAGTTGGTCCAAATCGGGGTCCAAAATTAAACTTTGTTTGATTTCATCAAAAATTAAATAATTGGGGTTCTTTGATATGCCAAATCTAACTGTGTATGTAGATTCTTAATTTTTGGTCCCGTTTTCAAATTGGTCTACATTAAAGTCCAAAGGGTCCAAAATTAAACTAAGTTTGATTTTAACAAAAATTGAATTCTTGGGCTTTTTTGATATGATGAATCTAAACATGTACTTAGATTTTTGATAATGGGCCCAGTTTTCAAGTTGGTTCAAATCAGGATCCAAAATTATTATATTAAGTATTGTGCAATAGCAAGAAATTTTTAATTGCACAGTATTTAGCAATAGCAAGAAATCTTCAATTGCACAGTATTATGCAAAAGCAAGAAATTTTCAATTGCACAGTATTGCGCAATAGCAAGAAATCTTAAATTGCACAGTATTATGCAATAGCAAATATTTTCAATTGCACAGTATTGCGCAATAGCAAGAAATATCTAATTGCACAATATTGTGCAATAGCAAGAAATTTTCAATTGGAGTTATCTTTCTTTGTCCAGAATAGTAGTTGAATCAACTTAAATCATTGTTTTATACAATATACAATGTATATTCACTTTTACTACCAACTGATAAATTAAAACAATCTTTACAATTCAGTGATAACAAGCACTTTATTTTACATTTTAATATTTGATGATGTATTTAAATGAGTAGTTATTGTTGCAAACTCCATTAGAAATTTGAATTGAGATCAGATTTGGAAAAAGGGAAAGGGGGATGTGAAAAAAAAATGGGGGGTGGGGGGGGGGGGGGTTAAATTTTTCTCATTTCAGATTTCATAAATAGAAAGAAAATTTCTTCAAACATTTTTTTGAGAGGATTAATATTCAACAGCATAGTGAATTGCTCAAAGGCAAAAAAAATATTTTAAGTTCATTAGACCACATTCATTCTGTGTCAGAAACCTATGCTGTGTCAACTATTTAATCACAATCCTAATTTAGAGCTGAATCCAGCTTGAATGTTGTGTCCATACTTGCCCCAACCGTTCAGGGTTCAACCTCTGTGGTCGTATAAAGCTGTGCCCTGCGGAGCATCTGGTTATACCACTGCAATAATGTTTGGGGGTTCGTATAATGTTAGGATGTCGTCGTCGTCTGAAAACACATTTGGTTTCCGCACCATAACTTTAGATTTAGTAAATGGATCTCTTTGAAAGAAGGTTCACTACTACAAAAGGAAAGTTGGGATTGATGTTGGGGGTTATGGTATAAACAGTTTAAGAATTAGGGGCCATCAACAAGAATGTTTGTAGTTTCCGGACAATAATTGTTTGCAAGTGTATGGATCTCTCTGTACCTATGAAGTCCACAAAAATTGGTATCCAATGAGTAATACATTGTAATGAATCAACTGTTTGATAAGAACTGCAAAAAACAAAAAATTCAGTCTTACTATTATTGATCACAAATACAATCTGTTTAAATACCATATTGAAATTTTGTCACTAGATTTAAATCACATAATTTCCTGCCAAAGGTCATTGGTTCTCTCCAAGCAATATGGTTTCCACTGCTAATAAAAACTGGTTGTACAAAATATCTTAAATAGTGCTAAAAGTGGTGTCAAACATAAAAAAAATCAATCAATTTATAAAATCACTAAGAAACTAGTTGTACTTTTGGTGATTTATTGGTAGGATGAAAAAAGGAAACAGTCTGATCCATAGTTTAATGTCATCAAGACAGCAACCCAATGCCAAAAATTGCCATAAGACATCTAGAGGTTAACATACAGTCTTTACCAGAGTTAGGTGTCTGTGCAAAATGTCATGCTTGAAATTGACCAAAATCTATATTTACATTTTTACTTCTATCATGTCTATACATGTAGAAAAAATATTGATAGATCTGTGTTTTGATGACAATTATGAAATTGAAAATTGAAAAAAGAATGATTATTTAACTTTGCATCTTTTTACAGGGGAAGTTGACACCAGATTTTCATTTTGTGCTGTTGCATGTTTAGCGTTATTAGTAAGTATTTGATTTAGGTTAAAACATCAATTAAGGAACGACTGTTATATTCTTTTCTGTCTATAAAGAAATAACATAAGTATGTTGGGCACCCTGAATAACCCATGTAGCGAGTTACTTAAAAGTGTGCACCACAATTTTGAGGTTATTTCAAATACCCGGTAGACAGAGAAAATATTACAGTGGTTTCTTATCATGAAAAACATTATTGATTGCATGACAAAATTATGTCTATGAGCTGATAGTAAAAATACGTTCAGCAAATTAGAAGATCCAAAATTAAGTTATCAAGGTGTAAACAACTCATCAATACTACATTTTGTACAAGCAAGCATTACTTATTGATTCTTGTTTAATCATCAATTACCAGTTTAACTTAAACAGTTGTGTTTAGCTCTGACAAACAGTTTATCATTCTATTCTGTTAGATAGTTGATAAATGAGGAGTGCATTCTCCAAATGTGGATTCCTCATTCCTTTTTCAATTTATCTTGCCAAAGACCAGTTTGTGGTTTTTTCTAGTCTTTTGATAGTCACCTGTTAATATTTCAAAGATCTTTTCCTCTTCTAAACATATATAACAAAAACTTTACATTATTGACTTTTATACGGTTTCTAGATACAACTTTACAATTTCTATCAATCAATCAACAAAGCCATTTTACTTTAAAATTTACTTTTTGGCATCAAAACTCAGGCTACATACATTGTACATATTTATAAAGTTTAGATCTTCTTTTTTTCCAGAAAAGACTTGATGCAATAGATATAGAACATGCAGTAGAGTTTGTTTTGACCTGTATGAACTTTGATGGTGGGTTTGGCTGTAGACCAGGAAGTGAATCTCATTCAGGACAAATTTATTGTTGTGTAGGAATGTTAGCTATTGTAGGACAACTTCATCATATTAATGCAGATTTATTGGGTTGGTGGTTGTGTGAAAGACAACTGCCCTCTGGTGGACTGAATGGTAGGTTAAAATAGGAGAGTTTCAAGATATTTTTTGTTTCAATTTGAGGTTGGAAAAGTCATATCACATGTCAGACATTGTTTTATAGAAATAAGAAGATGTGGTATAAGTGCCAATGAGACAACTCTCCATCCAAGTCACAATGTGTAAAAAGTTATCAATAATATGTCAAATTAGGACTTCCACACTGAGCCTTGGCTCACACCGAACAGCAAGCTATAAAGGACCCCAAAGTTACTAGTGTAAAACAATTCAAATAGGAAACTAATTCCTATCTATATGAAAAATGAGAAACACTTATGAACCACATCAACAAACATCAACCACTAAACAACAGGTTCTTCTTGTTTTTCACAAAGGCTTTTTATGCATATCAATTAAATGATTTAATGATCTCACCCTTGTGAAAACTTACATTAAGTATTGATTCCAACACTGCATTTCTGTTGTTATTTGGTGAATTTTGTGTTTAAAATAAAATCTATTACAGGAAGGCAGACTATAATATTTGGAACAAAAGAAATGTTGTCGATTAAAGCTAGTTTCAAGTTGTATATGAAGTTTGAATTATTTTTTTTTTAATACTTGTGTGTGTTGTTTCTTTTGGGTTAAATGACGGTTCGTCATTTTCTCTAAGGTATGAGAGTTGTAAGGGAGATAAATTCTATAATTATGTAAAAAAATAGAAATGATATAGAATTGAAACACATAGTATTGTACTGTATATTTGATGTTCTTCAGTATGTACAGTGTAGCCTGTCTTATCTGACACACTGGGGGACCATAAAAAAATGTCGGATTAAGCAGGGTGTCAGATTACTCAGGTTTTCTCTGCAAGAATAGGCATATTATGTGTCAGTTAAGGCAGATGTTAAATTGGAATACTCAAGGGTTGAATTAGGCAGGTTTTGCTTATTATAATAATGTTCAAAATAGAATAAGCATAAAAATAATTAAAAGATAAGTCCTGAACTCTGAAATTGATATGTTTGCAACAGGTGGCTCAATATTATTTTTAAGTGAGAGTATATTTGCATTTTATTAATCTCATTATTATAATTGAACGTTATATATAATTTTCAGCGTAATGAATAGAGTCTTATATATATATATATGAATTTCTTTTGTAGGTAGACCAGAAAAATTACCTGACGTTTGTTATTCCTGGTGGGTTTTGGCCTCACTTAAAATTATAGGAAAAATACACTGGATTGATAAGGTAAAAAACATAAATAATTCATTTAAATGATTATTAAAAAAGAAAAAAACATAACAAGATTGATATACAGTTGTAGTTATAGAGGTTCAGTGGAATTATCTGAGATACTTAACTTCATGTAGGACACCAAATTTTTTCTACATTAATATTGGTATGCAGAAAATATGTAAAATTAGAAATATAGATGAAAGTTTTTTTTATCAACGCTACAACAAAAGAAAAGCAGAATGTACCACAAGGATATTCAAGCACAGAAGTTTAAGACAATTACCTAATAAAGCCATGGCAAAAACACATAATTGTCACAAAGACTAACTACTGTTTACAAATTTAAAACACAAAATAGACAACTTAGGACATCATAATTATTTAGACTACTTAGGATTGAGCTACAATAACCCAACTTAAATTCAGTGATGATCTCAGGTTTGCTGGAAGGATAAGCAGATCCAGCTCCGCATGTGAAATCAGTCATTTTACTCAACAATTAAAAAATATGTTAGAACATCTGACATGTATGACTATTGTTAAGTGTGGTTTGTCAAGTAACTTATAACAGTACTTGCACAAATTATTCACAATAAATTCCATATAATCTATGGATAAATCTATTTGAATAAAAGGGGATACTGATCAATTTAGACTTTAAATGACATGAAGTATTCAAATCTCTAATGTTTAAGAACAATTTTTCCATAAATAAGTTTACTCTTACCATTTTATTGGACTTAAAAAGACATTTTGAATTTATTTTTTGTTGATTCAGAAATTATTGCAATATTTTTTTATTCCAAAAAATGTGGCAGTAGCAGGTTTCTAATAAGTCTCCTTCATAATTTCAGTAATGATTTTACTCCACAAAGTTTTGCAAACACTGGATTCATTAATATTTGCTAGATACCAATTTTCGTGGATTTTGTGGGAACAGGGGAACCACGAATTTATTTAAGTATTCAACGAATTATACATTTTTTAATGAAATGTATGCAGACTTCAGTAAAACCACGAAATTTAATATCCATGAAAATGCAAGTTTTTCTCAATCCACGAAAATTAGAACCACGAAAATAAATGAATCCACATTAATTAGATTTGACAAGTAATCAGTGACTTGACAAAAAAAATGTATCCATAACTCTTAAGTTCAGAATTTACAGTATCATAACCAACCTTTGTCTCTCTTTTACAGGCTAAACTAACAAAATTCATTCTGGCATGTCAAGATGACGAGACAGGAGGGTTTGCAGACAGACCTGGAGATATGGTAAATGTCAACTTAAAAAAGAAAAAGACTTTTTTTGTGGGGTTAAATATAAATTCTACCACTGCATTGAGTGTGATAGGATATTTGTCCACACGAGACAATTAAGTTTTGAAATTTAAAACTTGATGCTTGCCGAGCGTTTCAAAAGCGTTTTAAAATTTAACTGTTGAGAGAATCGAGTATCGAATCAGTTTCTCTAATGATATTTTAAAAATATGCAGACAATTGTTTCCTCTTTTTGAACAACCTACAAAAAGATGTGTTCTATGTGACATCTTCAGGCATTGTCGCCTTTTTTCGTGACATTACAATAGGAATTTCAGAGGAAAGCAAGAAAATTTTACATTTTAATCTAATTCTGACCAATGTTGAACTGAGATCAAACGAATCACACGTTGATTAAATAAAAATAATCAAAAGTTCATGAAAGGGATGAATTGATTAAGAATTAGAGAAAAGGGATATAGTGTGGGTGTACATGACTGCAAACCTACGGATAAGCAAAAAACGTCTTGAATACTTCAAATTAAAAGTGTGTCCTGACAGGATTTTCTTTTTCATAAACAAACAATCACACTTCCGACACTTCTTAAGATTCTAAAAAGGCATATTTGCAAAGACTTTATGATATCCCTCTTCATGCAAAATCCCTTAAATATAATCTCTATACTTGTTTATAAAAAAAGCATTTATTTCTGGCCTCAGAAAATAACGCTTGAAACACAAATGTTGGAAAAAAATCCAATGAAAAGTGCATTTTGGTTTTTTTTGCCTCAATTTCAACAAATATTGAGATAACATTTTGACAATTAATAATTAATGATTTGTTTGATTTCAGGTTGATCCATTCCACACATTATTTGGCATAGCTGGACTTTCACTGTTAGGAGAAGATAAAATAAAACCTGTTAACCCTGTGTTCTGTATGCCTGAGGAAGTCATTAAAGGGAATGGGATACAGTTAGAACTCTTGTGATATTTATTTATAGTGCTCAGGAATTTTAAACAAAACAGGGTTTTTTAATAAACCAAATAAGCAAAGAATTGAGGAATAATATTTACGAAATTGCACAACATTGGAGAAAAAATGTTTTTGAAATTGCACAACATTGGAGGTCGGCTGTGGGAAATGTGTTACTGCAATTGATATTACCAATAAAGGAACTACATATTGAAAGAGCACGTATTTATGTTAGAAAGTGTTCTTCAACTAAAACTGATTACGCAAATGTACAAGTAGTGCTGAAAGAAATTAGATGTGCTATGAGTGTTGAAAGAGAGATAATTATTTGAAATAATTGCATGACATATGAATTAAAATGTTCTTTATTATAGTGCTTTTAAATGATTATAAGACCATGGGTACTTGAAAATACATTTATACATTCTTGATGGTAATAACATTAAGTTAAAATATGGATAGTTTCATTTTGAAATTGCATTTTGATCATCAATCTTTGATAGAAAAAATTACAAAGAAAATATCAGATTTAAATTATGTCTTCAAATAAAATTATGTTTAATATAGTGAATAAACTCAAATTTAGGTTTCATTCTTCTTTATTTTTTTAATTCGATTTTAAGTTGGGGTATATGTAGAGTTATTGTTCAGGGAAATTTATTTAAGTCGTTTATTTCAGTGATGCATTGTGTGCATTTGTTCACAAAAACCTATTTTATACTATAATTAACATATTACCATAAGTCATATATTATAGTGGGATTTAGACATAATGACAAATTTGTGCCATATATGTCTAATATAAATATGAAAAATCAACCAAATCTTTTTTTCAGAAGCCGTCATAGAATCATCAAGCACTTTTTATGTGTTTTTCTATAATTCTATTGATTAATTGATCATATTAATATGCCGTAATTTATTTATTGTTAGTGAATGATAAAGTACATTGTAATGAATAATGCTTCATATGAATGTATAAAATATTTAACTGACATCATACTTTCATGCTAGTAAATATTTTGATTAATTGGTAAATATTTTGTGATGAAAGTACCAAGTTGAAAATCAGCATCGCCATGCATACTTGCAGATCAAATCTGTGTTGTGTGAAGACTTTTGAAATAGTAATGGGTACTTTGAGAACTGATGACTGCTGATAGTCTCAGTCAGTAAAAAAAAAAATGTTTTAGAATCAGTAGCATATAATTAAATCTTGCTTTAAAAATGTTAAAGTTAACATTATTTACATCCTCAGTACTATTTTATTTCATGTACAAAATGTACTTTTAATTCGATGCATGCAAATTATAAAATGCTATTTGTAGTGAATGTGAATTTATTGATTCAACTTAGTCCAAACTTACATGATTTTACAAATTAATTGTAAAAGTTTGTTATAAAAGGTAGAATGAAAGATTTTCCCCTCAGATCATTAATCATGGTTATTGTCATTGTATGTGGATATATCATAATAGTAATGCCTGTATTTGATGTATTAAATGTAAATGAAAATTATGCCAGTTGTTATATTTAGTAGGAAGAATCTTTCAAAGTTCCTTACATCCTGGGCTTTCAAAGTGTTTGGGTTAGAGCATTCTTGTTAAAGGAAATTCCAGAAAAGCTCTGGACACATGAAATGTTTAAAGTGTTATTCTTATTTTCCAAAGTTTAGTTATTTATTATTTTCTTCCTTAAAGTATTTAAAAATTAAAATTGATAGATATTTAGATTACAGACATTGGAAAGCAACTTGATTTAATCATATTTAAAAATCTGACAACAAAATTAAACAGAAAAATAGAGTATTTGATGTTAGTTGTGTTAGAGTTGTCTTTCTTTGAGTAGAAATAAAGAAGATGGATTTCTTGTACATATTATCTATTTCATACTGCTTCAAACTTAACATAGGGCATTTTTGATGAAGCAAAATAAATGGATGAAAGTACGGATTTACAAAAAATAACATTTGTATTTGGTGGCAATATTTATGACAGGTTTTACTTTCTTATTGAAAGCTTTCAATTACTATCATGATAATTTTGTTGTAAATTGTAAACATTAACATATTTTGGATGACACAAACATTCAATGCATATGAAATGTAACTTATCCTGATAAGGATAAAAAAGAATGTACACAACTTTTGTTGATAGAAGATCTTTGATATACTGTAAATTCAGAACTTAGTGTGTGCATTTATTATTACAAGAAAGGACAAAAATGCATGAATAATTGTCTACATACAGATAAATTTATCAGATATCAGAATGCAAGTGATCATGTGATACTCACCGAGTCACATTATTTCTATGAAAATAAGGTTATGGCCAGAAATACCATGTCAAACAGACATGTATATCTTACCAGCAATCCATACACCGAATAGTGGTCCTATCACTTATAGTACAAAAGAAACCTACCAACCACAAAATCTTTGCCATTGGAAACTAGGGAAAGGTATAATGAACCCTGCCAGAGAGACATATAAAATTTACAATCATCCATACACAGAACATAGTTGACCTATTGATTACAGTATCTGATAAAACTGACAAAACCAAGATAACTTTTCATTTACCAAAGAACCATGAAAATGAGGTCAAGGTCACATGAATCTGTCAGACATACATACACACCTTACAATCATTTGCTATACCAAACATAGTAGCCCTATTGCTTATACATGTAATATCTAACATGTCTATGAAATGTATCAAATCATAAAAACTTCCAATGAACCAATAAATTAAGGTGAAGGTCAGATGAAAACAGACAGTCTGGCGTATACACCTTACAATCATTTCATACACTAAACATAGTTGACCTATCATTTACAGTATCCAAGATACTGACTTGACCCAATAACTTTAACCCTTTGCACTGATCAATGAAATGAGTTAAGGTCAAATGAACCTTACCTGATGGACATGTGGACGTTGCAAGGAACTTGAATACCAAATATAGTAGTCCTATTACTCATAATAAGTGAGTATTCCAATTTTTTATGCCCCATTTATGGGCATTATGTTTTCTGGTCTGTGCATCCGTCCATTCATTGTCTGTACGTTCGTCCCGCTTCAGGTTAAAGTTTTTGGTCCAGGTTAAAGTTTTTGGTCGAGGTAGTTTTTGATGAAGTTGAAGTCCAATCAACTTGAAACTTTGTAAACATGTTCCCTATGAAATGATCTTTCTAATTATAATGCCAAATTAGAGATTTTATCCCATTTTCACTAACATAGAAAATGATAGTGCGGATGGGGCATCCGTGTACTTGGGACACATTCTTGTTTTTCAAGCAATTACTGAGTGAACCATGCAAATCAACTTATGACAGAAGGGAACTTCATTACATAAGGTATCTGTAGACAAGTTATGAAGCAACAGGGACTTCTACCTTATGAAATATATACTTTATACAAATAGGTAAAGCCAGATTGTTATCACCATGTCTCACATTCTGGGACTTTTATCAAGAGAGACAAAAACAACATCATTAAAGTTTTATAATTTTTAATTGTTTCATGCCCATTAAAATCATGATAGTGTTTATATGAACATTCCTTATCAGTGTCAAAAATTTCTTTATGCATAGCAATTATGTTTATCACTTTTAAAAAAGAAAAAAAGAAATACATGAGTTACAAAAGTTCTTAGTAACAAAACAACACTATTTTTATTGTGGTAATATTAAGGAATAAAATCTTCACATCAATCAGGTTTGACTAAAGCATGCATCAAATACAAAATAGATCTATTAGTTTGTCGCAAATGTGTTGCTATGATGACCTGATATGTTTAAATTGAAGCATTGGTTCTGCAGTTGACTTCTCAGCCTATGTTTCAATAACTTTCAATTTCTTTTTTATAAGTATTTTGTAGGTGTAATCAAAATGTAAACAACAAAAATCTCACTTGAGTAACAATAGTTAAAATGTCTTATGTTTGTACATTAATATACATTTTTTTTAAATGAAAAACTAGTAAGTGATTATTTAAAGATGATACAATTAAACATAATATCACAGAACAGCTTATTTATCATCATCACTTATAAATAAATTTTATAAACAATAAATATTTCAGTTAAATATAAGACATAAAAAACTGGACATAAACAACAGACTCAGCACATAAATCAAACTCTCTGCATGTAACTAGATCTCACAATGTTTCCATAAAGTCATTCACGCTCATCCATCCATTACATTCATACAGGTATCAACAACATCATGCTGCTGACTGAGGTATTCTCCCTTTTATTCCTACGATCTCATCCCAACCTTTCCTGCATGTTCGTCTAATCCATTCATCCTCATCATCATCTGTAATTATAAGTGACACATTTACAGTTTTGTTAAATTTTAATCGAGGCACAGTCACTTCAAATTGATTTGTGGTTCATCTTTTATATGGTAAAAAAATTGTAAGGGTTCTGCAGTTTCTGGGTTGTTTTTTCAGTTTCTCATATCTTGTGTTTGAAAAAATCCTGTATCGTATTAAATGATATCATGTAGACATGTACAGTGTTAAAATTTTGTAAAAATAGGTGAGGCATTTGCTGAAGTTATTATTTCAAAGAATATTATTTTATTAAGTGTTATAAAGTTACTTCTTTATTCCTTTAACTAGTACTGCTAATGGTTAAAATGAAAACATAAGTGATACTATACCTCTGGTTATAAATGTGCATTTATGACAATTTTAAAATTTTAAACTTTCTATTGTAACATTTTGTCTTAACTCAAAACTCACCAGCATTTCGTAAAAATTTCTGATTATAATCCACAACAACCCTTGTATCTGGATTATAGAATCCATCTCCACAATCATAACAGCCTTCTGGTATGTCTCTGGGTGGCACTCTGTTGGTTAACTGTGATCGACCTGAAAGATATGTTTTTGGATGAATGGACAGTGGCATAGAATTAAATTGTTTAGCATGCAACAATATTAGTATGAAGTACAAACAATCACTGATGCTGGTGCAAGGATTTAACCCTAGTACAAAAAGTTAATGCAGTGATAGTATGAAATTCAAAACAGTGTAGCTGTGGCCATTGATTGACCCATCAAAATCATCCATTGACTGGGACAATTTACGTGAACGTTTATCTGTAACAACCACTGTTCATGACGTACCTACGATAGACATTTAAACTGTGGGGTCAACAAAGGTTTCTTAACGCCTTTAATTATAAAATAATTCGAAAAATTAATCAGGAATAACCTTTGTGTTTTGATTTATATAATTGATATAAATCAAAATATCGTGTTATTTCTGATTAATTTTTCGAATTACTTTATTTAGGTGTTGAGAACCTTTGGTGACCCCATAGTTTAAGTGTCTTTAAAAAGTACATAGTGAGCATTGGTCGAAACATACAAACGTTCACCTAAATTGTCCCAGTCAATGAATGATTTTAATGTGTCAATCAATGGCCACAGCTACACTGTTTTGAATTTCATACTATTTAAAAAAAGTCGTCGTATTCAGCAATTTTATTACCAAGCCATTTTAGCATTGTGGATCATGTAATGTGATGCTGTACTGCTTTAATGGAATTATAGTATAACTAATCGCCGTATTTGAATATCAAAAATAAGACAACGCGTGACCGAACGACGCATGGATTAAACGAGTGCGCAGCACGAGTTTAATCCATAGCGGCGTTCGGTCACAAGTTGTCTTATTTTTTATATTCAAATACGGCGAATTAGTTATTCTTTTTATTACATTGGCAAATGGCTTTTTTTTATGAAATTAATGTAGAAAATGTAAGGAACTATATCTTTTTCCTACGCATTGACAATTTGTTTTGATCCGACGTTATCGACGTCTTGACAATGCCTATTGTTGTATGACGTCAGAGAGTGAAATAACCACGTTTATTTCACATGTGAAATTATCGGTTTTTATCTAACTGGGAAATCAATGTAATTCATTGCAACCAATGTTAATAATAGTATTTATCTTTAAATAGTAAATATCTGTAAAATATGTACACAGTATAATGTACATACATGTATCAAATATAATTTCAATAACAAAACAATGTACACAAATAGCCCAAAAATTTGGTAAATTACCAATGTGTTGTCTCTTGTAATTTTTGACAAATTTGTACTTTGTTTTTGTAAGTTCATCATCTTAAGGCTGTAGTTTATTTTTCTTTGCATTGCATGCAGTCTTGAATACTAATTTTATATCCTCCATGTTTTTCATTAAAATGTTCGCCTTTTCCTTTGAAGTGACAAAATGGAAAAGAAATGGTCTTTTCTGATTTTTTTTGTGTCCTTAGTATTTTCATTACTTATACCATACCTCCCCTTTTGTTGATCATCGTATAATCAAACTTTAATATTTGTGTAATATGAAGGTATTGTGTTCATGCCAACTTTTCAGTATTCTTGTTAATAAACAGTCACAGCACATCATTGTGTTTTGTAAGGGAGATAACTACTGTTTTAAAATATGACAGCATATAAAAGTGACATAACATTTTAAATATAGTTTTGTAGACCTACCTGCAGGTTTTAAACCATTACAGATTTCTGTATAAAATCTTCTATCATAACCATCACAATATTCCCAATTCTCTTCTTCATATCTTAAACCATCAGCAAATGTGTATTTACCCTGTAAAAAGAATTAATTATGATGATTTTTCACAGTATTAATGACAAATTTTACTGTAATTAATATTTTCAACATGTCATACAGTATGATACTTTAGAGCTATACTGTTTTACAACAACTTTTCTCCACTTGGTTATCAATTCAACTTTAATGATTGATTGGACAAGTATGAGGGTCATTCTTCCAGCTGCGCATACAAGGGCATGCATATCTAAAAAAATAAGCTTGCATTTAATTAAAAGAAAAATGGAAAGTTTGACCAGGAACTTTATGATCTGCCTAAATGAATTGTACCGAATTGATTTAGCAGCATACATGCTCATGTTAAAAAAAAAATAATGTATAAGCAAACAGTGTTTTTCTCATTTATTTGAGGTTTTTTAAAAAGTTACTCAGGTTCCTTTAGATTATAGCTATACATCATTAATAAAGAATTGTACTTTAAAGAAGATGAATAAAACATGAGCAAAATACTTGACATATCTACAAATTACTTCAGATGCTGAACTTGATTAAGAATCAATTAGTGAAAATAGAATCTATTATTACCTTATTCTAGCTTTCAGAGATAGATAATTTATCATCCAGAAAAGATTATAATTATTACAATAACAATCAATGTTATCAATGTAAAATGAATCAATTAGTCACATATAACAGTACATTATTTTTTTTTAACTTTAGAAATCTATAATGAGAGTCCATGGATTTGCAAATATCTTGCTAGATGCACAAAAGTTTGCATTGAGGTTAAGGTGATACCAAACACACACTTTATTGGAAAAAATTCATTGGACATACATTAATAGTAGTTTGACAACGCTTATAAATTTTTATCATTGAGAAGCTTAATATTTCCTTAACAATAGATCGTGATTTAAAAGTTCAGCTGATTTTTACAGTTATCTCCCTGTAGTGTTATATACAATGTACCACCTTAAAATCTAATACACTTGCATACCTCTATGGCAATACCGTTCTCCCATGACGCATCATATTTACTACCATTTGGGAAAAATAATGTTCCTTTTCCATGAAACATACCATCTTTCATATCACCTTCATATTTTGTTTCTGTTGGAAATTCATACTTTCCCTTGCCCTCCATCCTAAAAAGTAAATTAAAAGAATTAGTAAAATTAAAAACTTACTAGCATTGTATAAGTTGGAATTAAGATAGTACAAAAAAAAAAAAAAAATCAAAGACACTGTTTCAATTTTTTTTTAAATGTGTGCTTCAATTTGTACCATGGAGTATATTGCACTGAATTTTTTTTTGTGTAAAATGCATTGCTACATGTCCCATCAGTATTTTTAAATTTATGTGAGCATTTAAAAGTCCATCAGCATCAGTTTAAGAAAATGTGTGAGACATAAGACTTATAATTGTCTGTAGTTGAAGACTCATCAGACTATAAAATACCCCTTAGATATCTTATTATTATTGGTTTTATTGACTTGCTGTCTCATTAGTGTATACATTATCAGTATCACACATCTTCTTACATCAATACCTATTCTGTGCAATAAACTTTTAAGAGTAGTGGTTTTCATCTTTGATCTTCAATGTTGTTTTACAATTGTCAATAAAGATATTTAATGTAATTATCTGATAGTATCATTCATTGTCAAATCTAAGGTTGCTCACATGTACATGTATGTTTACATTTTTCTTTGCAATTTTTTCATTCCTTTTAGTTTAAATTTGAGTTATAGGACTATTTTTTGTAAATTGGTAAACATGGTAAAGCTTAAAGGTTATCTGTTATTCAGTATACAAATAAGGAGGTGTAGTATTGTTCAGTATATAAATAAGGAGATGTGGTATGATTGTCCAGGAGACAACTGCCCACTAGATTTCAAATAAAGTGGGTGTAAGCAATTATATAAGGCAAGCCTACAGTCTTCTACATTGAGGAAAATTTTTAACTCATACTGTAGTCAGATTTATAAGTCCCCAATCTGAAATGATTTAAACAAGAAAATTAACAACCTAAGTTTAAAAAATCAATTTACGAAAAACAAATACATACACGTATATGTATATCTAAAGACCATGGGCATGAATTCCATAGCGATTTTTTTTTAATTTCATAATTTGTAAAATGTAATACATCTACACTATCATGACTATCAGCAGTAGAAATCCACAAAACAGATATCTGACGACATTACTGCCTTGTATATTTTTCTGTAGTTTTAACACTGCAAAAATCATTGACAGTATTTGAAAAATGATTTATACAAACTTTGTCATCCATCACCATGATCATTGGTGACAGTGTTAAAAAAAATCCAAAAATCCAGGTTTTAAAGTTATATCAGTTTGAGAACAACCTCTCAACGTAATGGCTATTCCTTTTATGGGGGTACATTTCAAATAATAATTTGTTTTTATTTTGTAAAAAACATGTCTTCCTACAAAAAGGCCCGTTTAAAGGGCACATATGTATATTGTTTGAAAAAAACTTTCCCCAATGATGTCAAAGAACTATATGGTATTATATGGTCAAATCATATCCAAGAATTTTGAAAGATACATGTACATGGACTTATATCTTCTTAATTATCTAAAAAAAAAAGGTGTTCCAATATGATATTTCCCTTTTTAATTTAGCATATATATTATTTTATATCTTTTCTACCAAAGCAAAATCACCCCTTGTCTTGTGGGTAAACAGAAAAAAAAGTCACAAAATTCCTAGGAAAAAAAGTCAAAACATAATTTATGTTTGGGTAAAATTCAGCTGGATTTTTTGTAAGCATAGAAAATAATCTGAATATACTTGAGTAGGATTAATTATCTTAAGTGGTAAATTCAAATGCGTTTTTTCAAAAAACAGGGAAGCTAGTTGTTTCCTTTTCTTTGAAATTTGAAGAAATTCAACAAAGTTCCGAAGCGAATTACGAGGAAATTTCAACATTATTAGAAGTAGTCACTCAGAAGAAAAGAACTTTAGATTCGCCAGTAGAAAATCATACCAAAAATTATAATTTCAGACAACGGTTCAACATTTATTGCAGCTGCAAAGCAATTTACAAGATCATCATCCGTTATAGAAAAACTAAACAACTTCGGCACTACATGGAAGTTTATACCAAAAAGAGCACCGTGGTATGGTGGCTTTTGGGAGAGGCTTATAGGACTAAAGAAGGACTGTATCAAAAAGGTATTAGGGCGTTCATTGATTCAGATTGAACTATTAAGAACCATTGTTACGGAAGTTGAAGCTGTACTCAACGACAGACCTTTAACATACGTATCATCGGACCCGTTAGATGAATCGCTCACCCCGTCCCACTTACTTTACGGACGTAGAATAACATCACTACCTTACCCTACGAATCAGGAATTGGAACATTCACAATATGATATGACACATAAATCTACGAATAAACTGTTTAAGATGAAATCACAGATTATTCAAAGTTTTTGGTATAAATGGAAACATGAGTATTTAACAGCTCTACGAGAATATCATCGCAATACAGGGAACAATAAACAGCTGATCAGCATTGGAGACGTGGTACAAATCTATGAAGACTCGCCAAGGATCAAATGAACACTAGTCGTTGTAAAAAAAACTCAATGTAGGAGGAGACGGACTTGCAAGATCTGCCGTCATACAGACCAAAAATTGACTAACATAGCGTCCGATCACAAAACTGTACCCACTTGAAGTTAGTTTGAATAGCGATGATGACAATACATATATGTACCGTGCAATTAAAACATGTCGCAAAGCTAAAATGGTTGCCATGGAGAATATAAAGAAATGGACTAAGTGAATTATACAAAGAATTTAAATGTGTTAATAGCGAGATTCAATTTAGGTTGTCATGGAAATTAATTAATTTGAGAAATGCTTAAACATGTTAAAGTTTTCAGTTATTTTCTTTTCTTAATGGTTAAATTCAATGTTTTTTGCTAATTTCACTTTTGTATGGCCCCCAGTATATCGTAAATATCGCACACTTTACGTTTACTATGTACCACGCTTTAATTTATGTAACGTCACCTTGACGTGTTTACTATGCTTTTCTAATACATCTATCAAATAGTCAAGACGTCTTCTTCTTCTTTTATTTCTTCTACCAACTTTATGATAATTAATGAGCCCAAGTTGTATTTCATTGCCATGGCTAGTCCGAGATTACTCTGACGTCCAAAGGCTGTTTTGCCAGACAAGCTGGGGCCGTGGGACGTCAGAGCTCGTCCCATATCAAAAAGTGGATATTTGCCCACCCAAAATAGATGCGCTGCTTCGTCGCTTCTGATGCCGACGGCCTTGGAATTATATAAATCGGGCATCAATCTGTTCATTTTTCATTTATCTCTTCATTTATGTAAGTTTCACGTACCTGCCAACCTTTATTTTTCCAATTTTTTTGGGTGGGCAAATATCCGCTTTTTGATATGGGACGAGCTCTGACGTCACATGGCCCCAGCTTGTCTGTCAAAACAGCCGTTGGACGTCAGAGTAATCTCGGACTATGCCATGGCTTCCTACCAAAAGAGGGAGTGAAAGGTCTACAAAAGTAAAATGTGCTACTAGAAGCTACTAATTAATAAAAGCCAAGTGTTTACAAAAAATGTACGCTGTTTTCTTCATGTAATATTTTCATGGTTTCAATGTCAACATGCTAGTATTGTGATCTTAATGGATAAAGATCAAGTTGACTTGGTGAGTGCATGTTTAAATGTTATCAATATCTGATATTCTACTGATATTAACCTCCCATTTTTGTGATCTCCATCATAACTGCTGCCTGTGTACTCCATTTTGCCGCAATATTTTGTTGTCAAGGAAAACGGAAGTTGTATAATTTATATAACAAACGTCGGATATCATAAATCCGAATAGTGTTTACGTATACTGTGATGCATGTTTTTAATAAAAACAAATCATTTACACTGAGCTATAAAGTAAATTTTCTGAATCTATGTGGTGTTTGGACTTAACAATAGATTCCACATAATACAGTTATTCCGTATATCGTCAGGTTATCGGAATTCCAAAGGGGACTATTAACTGTGCACCACTTATAAATGACTTATTGCGGACCTGCCAGTTTTTGTATTGCTATGAGTTACAATTTATGACAAAAATCAGCAAAGACCCATCGAAACAACATCTGATACACAAATTTAATAATACTTTTAGATATTTGGATGATATTTTGGCTCTCAATAATGACGACTTCAGTATGTATACAACACGTTCTCATCTAAAATTAGAAATTCTCATTAACGGTAATTTGTCATAATTCGTACTCAAATAGGTCGAATTATTGCTCATTAGACAAACTTATGCAAAAAAGAGAAAAATAAAGGAAAAAACACATTTAAAAAGATTTTTATTTTATCAAGCACTTGGAAATCGTGAATCTGGCATTTTAACACCTTTGTATGCTGAACTGAATTGTAATAAATTAACTTGCATTTCTCAGGCCTGTATGCTAGCATACGTACCTGGTGTATGCTAATGTCTACATTTAATTAATACATTGTATTTCTCAGGTATGTATGCTAGCATACGCACCTGGTGTATGCAGAACAGCAAATATTGAATCAGATGTTGTATTTCACAGGTCTGTATGATAGCATACGAACCTGGGTTTTTAAAAAAATCCTTTACGTCAGTATAGTTGTGGTTTTACTTTATTGCCGATTTCGAGGTTTTTTTTAAAACTAAAAGCCTACCACTGACCTCTTTATTTTCTCCGGTTGGTGAACAGAAAAGCGTTAATTTACAAGGCAAACCGGTAAAGCGTTCACTGTTGTAAATCTATAAATGAAAACCAATTCCCAAGTTCCATGACTATGATCGCTTTATTGACCTAACAGGTATCTGTTTTGTTTGCAAATTAAAATTACGGTAAAAAGAGGCGATCATAATTTGTGCAAGGTTCCAAGTTCGAAGTTGTTGACAAAAATTTATATGACGTCAGGGACCTTCTGACGTAAGGCGGAGGGATATAGACGGATAGCATTGACTTACGAAAGTTACTTTACCTGTACACTTAATTAGAATAATAGCAATTGATTACAAAACAACCTGTTTTGTTTATACTTGGTATTGGTAATTATTAAAAAGTCAAAGAAAAAAGGACTATTTATCTGCGGAGTCACGCACTCCATCTAGATGACGTCATTTATAAATGTAAACAATTTGAATGATCAATGAAGGAGTTCCCCTCACGGAGAAGAAAATGGACAAAAATACGCTCTATTCAGTTGGAAAGCAAGTCCTTCGATACGGCCGTTGTCGTCAAGCTCTATCAGCAACAATAGCAGGGGGAATTAATTAGGTGGCGCTACAGTCGTCCGTAACGTCAAAAAGTCCGCCAAATCAATCGGCTAAAAGATTGACGTTTAAAGTATTTTTTGCAACTTGTCATGCTTTTATTATAGTTAAATTTTAAAATTTGTAGGTTTTGTGACCAATATAATTTCTTTACGACATACAAACATTACAAAAAATAGCTTGTGAATGCTATTCCTTTATCCTGTCCGTTCTAAAAAAAATAGCCATCTTTTTAGTTCGCCAAAAAAAATCGATTTTTCCTAATTTGACGTTTGCGTATCCAAATACAGAAAAGAACGTTTATAATCTTAAATGAAACCGGGAAACCTATTTCAAATTCATACACTGTTTTGAAGCCATCATTTTTTACTTTTATACATCAATTTTAGTGACCACCAGCCATGTCAATTTGTATCTGGTTTTAGCTACGTTTCTACTTCAAAACAGTGAAATTTAGCTTCTTTATAATTGTACCTGTTTCAAAGTGCTCTAAAATACTGATTTTATTGAAAACATGAATGAAATTTTGATTAAAAGTTGTGGATTTTCACAATTCCATACGATACTTGTATTTTAAAGTAACTAAAACCCCTTTTGATCCCCTACACAAATTGACGGTGACAATGTTTTCTTTTTTCAACATACGTCATGAAACGTTTATAACAAAATATGTGTCAGGGTCATGTGCATAGTAAAAATTTACACATTGGAAATTAAAGTGAAACGACAAACAAAGATCCTCTTTATTGTGTTAAAACTAAACGTCTTGGAAAATTCTGACAGATCTGACAAATTATTGATAGCCTACTGGATGGATGGACAAAAGCACAAAAGTAGCAATAGAAAATGCATTGCAAAGAAAATTCTGTAGGAAAAAAAACATATGAAAAAAGGAAATGAAGGTCAGTTAATAAAATCTTGTTTATATTATTATCTCTTTACTTAGTAAGCTATTATATTTCCATTCTCAATTTTATAGTAATAAGAGCAAAAACTAGCTTATCTATGAGGCGCCGTTTTACTATTTAATACTTATTTTCTGATATCAAAAAATGATTTTCTGATATCAAAAATTCTATTTTTTGATATCAGGAATTCGATTTCTTGATATCAAGAAATAAAGCATATTTTCTGATATCAAAAATTCGAATTCCTGATATCAAAAATTCATTTCTTGATATCAGGAAATCGATTTTTTGATATCAGAAATTCGAATTTTTGATATCAGAAAATATAAATTATTTTTTGATATCAAGAAATAGATTTTCTGATATCAAAAAATGATTTTGTGATATCAAAAAATCGAATTTCTGATATCAAAAAATCATTTTCTGATATCAGAAAATAAGAAGTAAATGAATAAATGAAGGCTCCCTGTGCGTCAATTAAAGCATTCAAACTCAGCCATGAGCCCAAACATCAGGGAATATGTGAAATAATGTTTCCGGGTATACCAATTATTATGGGGTCTTACTAAAAAGCGCCCGGGGAAAAGAAAAAACGCCCGGGGGAGGGGGGGGGGGGGGAGGGGAGAAAAAATGCTCCCGGGGAAAATATATAGAAATTGCGTTGGAATGAGACAACTTTGTGTCGATGAAACATTTGATTTTTTTTTGCAAATTCGGATAATAGACATTTGTAATAAAGCACAAAAACAAGTATGAATGTTTCAATTTAAACAATAATATATGAATACTATTTCGAAAGACAGATAATAATGGATCACAGCTTATGCTGAAGATTTATACAATGTTAGATATCAAAAGACATGTTTTTCAAAAACGATATCAAAATAATAAATGCCAAAACAACTTAAAATTCACAGATAAATATTAATTTTATAAAGTGAAAAGGGTTGCACATTATTTAAGAACGATAAAAGTGACACGCACATGTATATCAGCATCAGCAAATAAAACAATTATACGTACTATGCATGTTATAAGCAGGTGTTTGGTAAAACTTTGAAAAGTTGTCACCATGCAGTTACGAATATTAGACTCGGGCACTGATTTTTTTTTAATAACGAAACATACGTTTTGATCGAGGACAATATCATTCATGATTTTTCTATTTCCTCTTGTTTATATTTACGGCTTACTTACTTGTAAACAATTTTGAAATCTAAAATGTAAAAGTGCAACAACACTATCTTCACTCTTTAGACAAAACAAGCAATGATTTTTATTTTTTTTTATTCAGGAAAACATTTATTGTTATAAAATATTATTATTTTCTTCTCCCGGGCGCTTTATTTTCGTCCCCGGGTGCTATTTCTTTCTCCGGGCGATACTTGTCATTTTAATTATGGCAAAGGGTTCATTGTTACAAAAACAAAATGCTTATACATTTCAAGTTTTATAGAGATGATTTAGACTTTAAAGTCTCTAGAAAACTTAAAAATATTTGAAACTAAGTACACAATTCGAGTCCGATGAACAACAAGACAATATATTGAAGACATTTGAAATTATTATGAAATATAACACAGCTATTTACTTTTGCGACGAATAATCCCAATCGAAAAAATTAGTCGACCTTAGAATTAACTAAATACTGGAAAATGTTTAACAAAACTTGACTTATCGAAAACAAATAATGATGTGTTCAAGATTTAGATACGATGGCTTGATGGTATATTCAGGTTCAACTGACGTAATACACGATCTTATGAATTTAAACCTGTTATGTCTTCAAATTGGTAATTTATATACCATGTTTATCAGGGCGCACTACGTTTGCGCGCATTTGGGGATTAAAATGTTTTACGTTTGCGCGCAACTATTGATTACATTTGCGCGCATTCATTTTACAGGTAAACTCAGGTAAAAATATCAATGAAAAATAAATTAAATCATAATTGACTATATTTTTTCATAATAAATATGACTTATATGTTCATGTATGTCTTGAATAAAGTGATCATGATCATGATAAACCCCTCATGCTCTCTTACCATCCAAATCAGAGGAAATTTACACTGTTTTGCTCAACATGATATCTTCGTTGTGTACAAACAGAAACATTATCCCTATTTCCCCCAAGACTACCATCACTACCATCATCAGAATCTTGGCGTACTACAAACGGTCCGGAATCATTTCATGCTCACTATAATGAGCAATTTTACTCTGCACATCTATGTATTTTTGTGTTTCTGGACACTATTCTTAAATTACAGACCACCACATACATCAAACTAAGAGGGCTTGATACAGCAGCAGTAGTGCACCAGAAGTGAAAAAGAGAAAACAGATTATTTGATGGAGCAATTCAGAAAATACCAGGATGGAGAGGTTAACAGACTGTCGTTTCTAAAAGTTATTGGCTTCAAGTTTTCTGCACGTACCGACATGTAAAATCATGTAGTATCAGTACTTTTACCTTTTATATCAGCTATGTTTTAAGATTTTTATCTGTATATATTTCTAGGATTTAGTGCTTGTGCATAATAAAACGGACTTATCCTGCTTGAAATCCCACTTCCACCTTCTCGTTGGTGAGCAGGGGACTTAGACTAACGGAAGGGATACTTATACTTGTAAAAATTGAACAAATAAATGAATAAATAAGTATTATAATCTGTATTTTACCTGAGTTTACCTGTCAAAAAAATGCGCGCAAATGTAATCAAAAGCTGCGCGCAAATGTAATGGTAATGCGCGCAAACGTAATGCACCGGTTTATCAAATGCTATTAATTAAATTCATTTTCCCTTTCTAATTCCGTAAATTGTCAATGCTTACCGCCTAGACTACGCTCATAGGGAAATACCCCAAAATGGTACCCCAAGGGGGAAATTCCAAACACTTTTTTTTTAATAATATTTGTTTCATATTTTTATTATTTTTTTATTATTTTATCGATTTCAGTATAAAAACAATATACGTATAGTGTCTTGAAATATGAAATTTATTTGTATGAGGCTTAGAAACGGGAAAATGCGAGGTTCTACCGATATTATACGTATATTGTCTAATAACATGTCTGTTCAGACACAGTGAGCACCGGTGTTCAAATTCTGATCTAAAAAAGAAGATAGTTGTTTGTCCGATTTTCTATCCTTCTATTTGGCAAATTTACAAAGAAATTCATTAAAAAATATGAATGTATACGCAGGATGATGATTTTGTGAATTTTTTACTAATAATTTAGTACTTGTGAAATATTAAACTTCCAAGCTGGCATATATATATATAGTTTATGAACTTATTTGATTATTATTACTAGTTTTACTTATAAGTGACATAATTATGCATACCAATGAGGCCTGTTATGAAGATATGTCGATGTTTATCTTATTTCATGATCCGTTCAGTTTATTAACATTACATGTTCAATCAGTGTTCAAATCGTTCGAAATTTTGAACACCTCGCGTTAAAAAAAATAAACCAGGGTACCAAATACCGGAAACAGATATCGGCTGGTGATTTAGGCGGTTAAACGAAGAATTGATACACATAAGGAAGAGAGCTTGAGAAGGGACTTCTATCCCACATGAACAGGAAAGAAGTGAGTAACAAGTTAGGATAATCTCTATAGGTAGTTCGATGGCTTCCTTGTTATTTTCTCATGTCATATATATATTTGTCAAATATTCATAACTGTTTTATCCAAATTTTCAATATTCAACATAAGACGTATTAAAGAACAGGGTTTAGATTAAAAGTAAATAACTGTCAGCTTTGTTCTGATGATTTCCTAAACTGATGAATAACCAGTATGTGATCGTCTGTGTCTGTTATACGGAATAAATGATGATTTTTTACATCCACGTATATTAGCTGAACACTAAGTGTTAAGAACTCTAACATCAAGTGTTCAAAAATGAAACACAAAGGCATTAAAAACTGAACACCACACATTCAATTGATGAACACTAAGTGTTAAGAACTCTAACATCAAGTGTTCAAAAATGAAACACAAAGGCATTAAAAACTGAACACCACACATTCAATTGATGCAAACTGAGTGTTAAGAACTCTTAACATCAAGTGTTCTAACGTGAAACACAAAGGCATTAAAAACTGAACACCACACATTCAAATAATGAACACTATAGTGTAAACATTTGGAACACCATTTTTGACTTAGAAAATGCATTCGTTTTTTTTATTTGCAGGAATTGTTAGATTGAAATGTTTGAATTAGGAACCGGTAGCCAATAATCCCACAAAGGTCATTTCTGCATGCTATAAAATGTTGGAAAAAAGAAAGATGTCAAAAAGGTATAACAATATATATATATATATATTAGCTTATGTAAGTGTATCATTTCTATATCTGTATACCTTAGGTCAAGAAATCGACTTTTGTAATTGTAATGTCAAAACTTGCATTTCACTGCCATAGAATATCAATTTGTACTCTAGTATACATCGAAATTAAAGCATAACAACCATTGCATAATTCGATGCTTTATGAAATTTAAAAATCTCTTCTATTAATTTTAAATTTTATTTTGCAGGATATATAGGCTCATAGACATTACTTGTTGTGGAGGATTTTGACATTGGAAGTTGATAACAACACATAAAATGCCACCCAGTTGATAGCTTTAAGTGAAGACGCACTGAAAAGTGGAGCGTACATTGTATGTGATCGTACAAGAACTGTTGGAATTTGCAAACTTTTAAACTTTCATTGTGACAAATATCTATATCATAAATCTTCTTAACACATTGCTTTTTTGGTTAGGATACACATGATTTAGCAACTATCTTGTCATTTACATGTAGGGGAAGATCATTATTTGTGATATATTCAAGTCAGCCTAAAAACATTATGTATGTGATTTCACTGACTGTTACTTGTGATATCATAAGGTATTCTTGTGTACTTTTCTTACATATATGCTCATTTGATTATATAAAGAATTACTTGTTAAAATATGTTTTATTGTTGTATTTTGCCTGATTGAGTATAGTTTTTATAACAGTTTAATTAAGTTTTGTTCTTATGGAAAATTATGTACGCTTAATGTTCTGAATCTTAACATTTTGGTTACCTGGCTGTTGAACGCGTCGACGTATTAAGAAATTGAACATTCGGACACGTTAAATCGTTGAACACAAAGGCATTAAAAACTGAACACCACACATTCATTTGATGAACACTAGTGTAAACATTTGGAACACCATTACACGTTCAAAAAGTGTTACAAAAAAGCGTTCAAGCAGTGTTCTATTTATTAACACTTAGGTTTACAGTGTGCATACACAATGTACTTCGGTCAACGCTTTTATACCCCAATGAATTTATAAAAAGGAGCATTCAATTCTTAAATACAAGGCCATATGCGGATCTAGATGGCCCGGTCAAACATATCATGTCAAGAATTTGGTTGTTTATATTTGGGAATCACTGAAGCATTACTGTAGTGGGCCCTTTTTATGGCAGTCAGTGGGCCCCCTATTTTAAAACGTTCTCGATCCGCCACTGAAGGCGCAGTATAATAGATGCTATAGCAGTCTTTAAAAAAATGTCACGTAAATAGAAGAAATATTTTAAAATACAAGAAATGTTTGTTGCTATTGGCTTTGAACTAGCTGTAAGTAGGTGAGAATGCTTTCCCATCTGTATTTTTCTTCTTCTTGGTATTGTTATACTGTCACGTCCAGTCTGTGTTTTTTTGTTGGCTGTTTTGTTCGTTGTATCGATCTGATGAATAAAGACCATTTTAACTGATTTTTATATATAAAAAAGAAGATGTGGTATGATTGCCGATGTGACAACTCTCCACAAGAGATCAAATAACTTAGCAATTAACAACTATAGGCCACTGTACAGCCTTCAACAATGAGCAAAGTCCATTCTGCATAGACAGCTATAAAAGGCCCCTAAATGACAATGCAAAACAATTTAAACGAGAAAACTAACGGCCTAATTTATGTAAAAAAAAAATGAACGAAAAACAGATATGTTACACATACACAAACGACAACCACTGAATTACAAGCTCCTGGCTTGGGACAGGCACATACATACAGAATGGTGGTGGTGTTAAATATGTCAGTGGGATCCCAACCCTCCCCTAACCTAGGATAGGGGTGTAACAGTACAACATAAGAACGAACTATAAAAATCCGTTGAAAAAGGCTTAGCTCATCAGATGAATACAAGTACAAATACTACACAGAGTGGACGTGGCAGGATACTTCTATATCCAATATACAAAAAGACAATAATATTCAGTTTGCTTTGAATTTACTGATAACAAAATCAATATTAATACCAATAAAAACATAAATTGTTTGTTCTTACAGTATTATATGACAAAACACCAGTGTCCCAGGCCGCCACAATCTTTAAGTGTCTGTCCCACGTAAGAAGCCTGTAAGGATATATAATTGTCGTTGGTTCGTGTCTGTCATATTTGTTTTTCGTATTTTTCTTGTTATAAATTAGGCCGTTAGCTTTCTTAATAAATCTTTTCATATTTTTCATGCCGGGACATTTTATAGCCCACTTTACGGTATGGGGTTTTTCATTTTTAATAGCCGAACGATTGCCTATAATTTCTTATATCCACTTCATTTCATTTGACTTTGGTAGATAGTTGTCTCAAGGGCAATAATACCACATCTCCTGATTTTTATATACTAAACAGAACTAATTGACTTACTAAATTCGCAACATCATCAACTGGAAAAAAAACCTTAAAAAACGATATTACCAAATACTTGGGCTTAAATTCACAAAAACCTAGTTGAACAATTCTGTTTCAGAGGAAACTAACAATTGCTTATAAAAGAAACTGGAACGTACAATTGCTTTTCAATCAAGAAATACAATTGTTGACTATAAACCTTATAAAAAAAATATGTGAGATACACAATCATACAAAATTTCTTATAACTAATGAATCCAAACTCTGTAATATTCTTTCCTTAAACAATACCGAAACACTTTACCAAATGTTAGGGCTCATGGGTGAGCTCGGAAGCTTTTATTTATATACAGGGGGCAATCATTGATATTTTTCTTATTTTCTGATATCAAAAAATCATTTCTTGATATCAGGAATTCAAATTTTGATATCAAAAAATCATTTTCTGATATCAAAAAATGTATTTCTTGATATCAAATAATCGTCAGTATTATTTGATATCAGAAAATCTATTTCTTGATATCAATAAATGGATTTCTTGATATCAAAAAATGATTTTCTGATATCAAAAAATCGAATTATTGATATCAAGAAATAAAGATTATTTTCTGATATCAAGAAATCGAATTTCTGATATCAAAAAATGGATTTCTTGATATCAAAAAATTGAATTCCTGATATCAAGAAATATTTTTTGATATCAATAAATATTTTCTGATATCAGAAATTCAATTTTTTGATATCAGAAATTCTATTTTTTGATATCAAGAAATATTTTTTGATATCAGAAAATAAGGAATAAATAGTAAAACGGCGCCTCATACTTATCAAGCCAAGTCAGCCTAACAAGAAGTTAATTCATAGAGGTGTGTTCTTACAAAATTGAATTTATTCAAATGGCAAATTCTTGTCAAATTTAAGCATCATTGATCATTATTGAAGTAAAATGCACAAAATTTGTCCCACCAGTTTCATTTCATTTCCTATTACTAGTATTCAGGTAAAGTATATATACAATATATACCTTGTTTGTAAATATGTAATTAAAGCAGCTGATACAGCAACCTGTTCAAGAGAAGAAGCCCAATTTTTTCCAAAAAGTTTACTTTCATAATCTATAAAATACCCTGAGAAATAAGACAAAGGGCTACTGTGCAAGCTAATCTAATAGTTTAATTTTACAATAATAATGATTCTGAAATTCAAAACTGTGTCACTTTCATAATATAATTTAAAGCATATTTTTTTACAGAATTTCTGTCAATATTTTTGGTATAAATCTTATTAATCCCTTTTTTGTATGTTACTGTTCAACTAAGAAACATAGGCTTGAGTTTAAAGGCTCTCTTAATTTGAAGAAATTTGTTGTGACTCTTGGTCACACTTTATAGAATATAAAATATATATGATCAGTACTATTTATTTAATAATTATATCAATTTTCAGAAAGATTATTGAAATTGTATAAACTATGTTTTATTGCATTAAATATAATCAGAAGTGTTTAAAAAAATTCTGCTAGGAATGATCACACATATAAAAATTACATGTATTCATCCGCCAGGTCTAATTTCTTTCAATATAGCTAGGTTTTTAATTAAGAATTGAATGCTCTTTTTTGTAAATTTATTGGGGTGTAAAAGCGTTGACCGAAGTACATTTTGTATGAAGCGCGGAAGCGCTTTATATTCCGCGCTTTATACTTAAAATGTGCACACGGTCAACGCTTTTACAACCCTATAAAGTTACAAAAAAAGCATTCAATACTTATAATTACATTTTTACCTATAGGATCATGAAAACACGCCTTTTATCAAGTTTTTATTTCATTTACCTGTGCACTTTATTGTGGGACCTCGTGTCATCATGAATGAGAAGTTTTAATGAGTGATACAACAGCTTAAGGAATAACACATGATGTGCCGTTAGCCAATCAGAATAACGTATAGTAATGAAACATACATCTAATGTAATTATTTTTACATGTAGGTGTCATTATCCACATTTCTGAATTGTTTTTTTTTTACTAGATCTACAGTACAGTAATATTTTGTCATATAATTTTTTACATTTAGTCCTTCTCTGAAAAATAGGGCGGCATCTCTTCTTTATATTATCATAACATAGTTATAAATCGAGTTTCGTTTATTTTCTTTCTAATTTTTGTAAAGTAAACTCCTTTTTTAATTTTTATGCATTTTGCTGGGTTTTTTATTTTTGACTGGTGATATTAAGGGGAGATAAGGCAGCAACCATTTGATTTTCTGGGGGGGGGGGGGGGGGGGGGGGCTATGGTTTTTTTTGGAAAAAAAAGTTTGTTTCCAGTTTTTGGAGAAAAAAATAATTTGTCTTTGATTCTGAGAAAAAAAAATTGTTTGTTTCACCCTCAGCTGCCACTATATGTAATGCTAAAATTGAAAGAAAAAAATTGTTTTCGACTTGTCGCGAAAAAAGTAGATTGTTTTTCGCCACAGGCGAAAAAAAAAGTTTGTACAGAAAAAAAAACCATAGCCCCCCCCCAGAAAATCAAATGGTTGCTGCCTAACCACTTGCACAAATCGGCATAAAAACCACCGCTTCGTTTTGAAATCAATTTGACGTTTGCGTATCCAACATTCTATTGCCGAGATATTCATATCGAGTGTTTGTCTTAATGAGATGCTTTATTAAATTTAAATTCAGCCCATCATTTTTAGTTTCCTCGTAGATATTTAGATTTTTCGATCAGGAGACTTGACAATTTTCACCCAAACTCCAAGTTTGCAGATAAAATAAAGAATAAAGGACTTTAAATTGATGTGTGAGCTTTGACGAGAATAAACTATGGATACTCAAGATTAGTTAGGTCAATAAGTTTTTATTACGACAATAGTATTTAGTGAGTTAAAATGAGGTTTGTCTCGTCCGTTTTTTTACTGAATTTTCACGGTCACGTGACTCTATTGTTGCTGATAAACTTGGGGTCAAACCGTGACCTGCTTTCCAACTGATTTGAATAAACCAGAAGCAAAACAGAATGTCGGATATATTTATGGTAAGTGAACCTAGCTGTTTTTGTACATTTTTCACGATTTCATTTAACACCCTTTTTTTTGGAAGTCGGCTTGAACATGTACACATGTAGCAAGAGGTAGAATTTAAGGGGGTGCTATGCACGTGGTGCTATGCCAGTGCTTTGTGGGAAAACTTTAGTATATTTATTGAGGGAAACAGAACTGAAGCGTCCATCTCTAAAGAAGTCATGCAGTGCCCTCCCTATCTCATCCCCCTTATGAAACTTCTGGATATTCATGTCTTATATTCTTACAACTTTTAGGGAAACAACTGTCCCAGGTAAAAAAAAAAGGGGTAAGCTGATCGCTCACATGTTAAAACCGGCCACACTATACAGTCTGTATATGCCTGTCCCAAGTCGGGAGCCCAACTGTTGAAGTTGTCAATTGGTTCATACTTTTCCGGTTTTTCTTTTTCGTAAATTGTTTTGCTATACTTATTATTTCTTATTTTTCATGTTGGGTCCCATAGGCGGATACAAAAGGTACCTGTCCCCCTTTTGTGGGAAACATTTGGTTGATTATATAGGAATCACTGAACCTTGGCTGGAACCCCCTCCCTCTTTATGAAAACATCTTAATCCTCCACTAGACTGTTTAAATAAATATTGTAACAGGGTAATTTATGAACATGATACTTCAGATACTTTAATTCACTAATAATTGTGATAAAGCCCCTTAATGTTACAACAATAGCACTAAGGTTCATCCCTGTATTGTTAATGACCAATAAAACAAGGAGATTTTATTGGCAAACTTTTTATAAATCTACATATTATTATGTGTTAGTTACAATTTTAATAGCTGACTACTAGCATGTATACAATGAAAATGAAAACGTAGCTGCTGTCAACGTATATTTGTTCCACCTTACAGAAGTTCCAGTGGAAACTTTAATATAAACAATGTCATAATACATGTACCTGTTGGAACAAATATTCTATAATATTTATTCCGTTAGGAACATCTACTGTAATATTTATTCCTGTGGAAATTATATTCCAGAATAGTTTTTCCATTTGGAACTTATATTATGAAGGAACTTCTATTCCGTGACTCTTGACCGTCTTTTGTTTAGCTTTTTAGTTTTTTTTTAGAAAAGAAGTAATTCAAACAAATTATACATAAATTTATTGCAAAAGGATTAGAACAGCAGATTTCAAGAGTGTTCAAATTGGAAAAATTAATGTTGCTAAGGAAATGACATATATCATTGATCTTCAATCAATCACATGCATGGCGACAATTTGTTTTTCAAGGGAACGAGTTCAATTCAACCACTATAAAGAACCATTAGTTCGTTTAAACTTTAAAATCAGCAATTGTGATATAAATGTAACGCTAAATAGGTCTTTGTTCTGTGTATTTTGGACAGTCATTATTTTGGATATATGTATCTGGGATCTAATCCTTCTTGCACGTTTACATAAGGAAATAGCTATTAAATATTTAGCCTATATATATATAGGCTCACTACCGTCTATATACCAGTAACGAAGTCTGTTTAATGTTCACATGTTTAATCATATATTAAAAAGTACATGTATATATGATATATTTAAAAGGTTAACAGCCCAGGTTCACAGTTATAAATTCCAATACAAAACGTTACTTAGTTCCAACTCTATAAAACAACATGTTACTTCATTATAATCTAAATCGCAACTTAATTGTTACTTCAAGCTACTATACCAATATAAGTGATCAATGCAAAAAGTTTCTTACAAAATTGTGCTATGAACCGCTGTCTTTAAATTTTAAACCTTGCTTTAAATTTGTGAAGTGTAAAATATTTACTCGCATATATATATGTATATGATATGTAGTTTCCATTTCTCGTTTCAGCATTTTTCAAACATTGGCTATACCTTTCATGTAACTATTTATGTGTTGCTTATGAATTTAATTGTAACACTTCTTAGTGACTGGATAGGTTAAACCAATGCCTTCCTAGAAAACTATGACACCAATTAACAACACCAGTCTTTTTGCTGTTCCTGCTAATAATGTATGCATGGCTTCACTAGAAAAGGCATCAATTCTTTGGCTTTCCTGGTTGAAGGATTTGTTTTTACAACTCCAGTGTATACACAATTGTTACCATAGTATATAGTTGGTTGACCGTTATGGAACAACCGTTTCAGAGATGATATCGGATATGTTTCTCACGTCATAACTACAATCCCCTTCCCTTTTCATGAACTTGACTTACTGTATAAAGCTAGTTATCGGGTTTGTAAAAACATGAGCAACTCGACGGTGCCACTGTTGGACATGTGGAGCAGTATCTGCTTACCCTTCTGGAGCACCTGAGATCATCCCCATTTTTTGGTTAGGGTTCGTGTTGCTCAGACTTTGTTTTCTATTCTGTTTCTTGTGTACTTTAATTTGTATATTTCATGTCATGGTGTTGTCAGTTTATTTTTGATTTATGAGTTTGACTGTTCCTCTGGTATCTTTCGCCCCTCTTGAAGTCTATAACTTAGAGAATGATGAAAAATGATAGTTTTGCGATTCAAAATATGAATACAATATAAGGCTGGTTAGAATGCAAACCATTCAGCTTGCTTAATATCTAATAAGTGCCACCAAATATGCAGACATTTAAGACTGGGGTCAAACCATACACAATAACACAAGCTTACTGAACACCAGCTTGGTTTGACAATACTAGAATGTATGTAAAACTGCATTTCAATAAAATATAGATTGGAAGCAATTAAAGCTTGTATATATTCATGCAAGAAAAATAAGTTTTTACCGTACACCAGTGTTGTATGCAAGAATACCATGAACTGAAAATGTCAAACAAATATGCAAACTTTTATGTTCCAATGGGTATTATAAGGATTATATGTTGGTATGCCGAAAATCAAACCCATGCATTCCATTGTTTTACAAGGGTTTATTGAAAAGCGGGTTGGTATACGGGAATAAACCCCTGAGTGTTGCAGTTAAGAATTAAGTCAAGAGCTTTCTTTCAAATTCAAATGAAGTTGAAGGCTATACATAAGTAATTCCTTACATCCATGTAATTCGACCTTTTCATTTCACAATCATACACATCTCCTTATTTTCTAAGGGAGGTATGCAAACATGATTAAATAAGAAATGTTACTACTCAGTAAATACTTAGCATTCAGGCATACAGACTTGCCAATACAAACATGAATCCAGAATAAAATTTTAGAATCCATGCAGGCATACAAGTACCTAGCAGAAAAAAAAGCCAAAATAAATAAAAAAAAATCGGTTTACATATCCCAGGTTCGTATACAGGCATACAGACCTTAACTATGCCAAAATAAATATATTAAAGGATCTAAATACACCAGATTTGTATGCAGGAATACAGACCTGACAAATACTTATATACGCAGAAAGTGAGTTTAACATACACCAGGTCGGTATGCTAGCATACAGACCTGACAAATACTAGTACAGTATATATGCATAGAGTGAGAGTTTAACATACACCAGGTCGGTATGCTAGCATACAGACCTGACAAATACTAGTATATGCATAGAGTGAGAGTTTAGCATTAACCAGGTCGGTATGCTAGCATACAGACCTGAAATATACTTGTATATGCATAGAGTGAGAGTTTAGCATTAACCAGGTTGGTATGCTGGCATACAGACCTGACAAATTCTAGTATACACATACAGTGAGGTTTTAGCATACACCAGGGTGGTATGCAGGCATACAGACCTGACTAATACAAGTAAGAGAAAAAAGACTTAATTTAGCATTCTTTTCATTGAAACATCTGAAATAAAGATGGGTAAATGCTATGTTATGTATATATTTCAAAAATGACATAAAAGTATAACAAAAATGCAGAATGAGTATCTTTTTAAGGTTTATTTACTTGAACTATTTCCTTGGTGTTAAAATAGTTCATTCTAGCATCCTATGGAAAAGGTTTATGATAAAATAATGAAATTTTGGTTCGCATTTACAAAGAAAGATCACAAATCTTGCCAAAAGATGACACACAAATATTGTTAATGCTATACAGTGAGTTTTTTACGCGAAATATATCAATAATCCCAAATGTTGTAGCCTTTTCACACAAAAATAAGTTAAGTGGCATATGAGAATTTCTAATTTTAGATGAGAACGTGTTATACTAAAGAAATTTATCCTGTTGAACTTACTGTAAATAAAGCTAATACTAACAATGACCACTTCCCTTTCCTCGATCTTGATATATATATCATTAACGGAAAGCTTTTAATACTAAAATTTGTGATAAAAGAGATGATTTCTCATTTCCTATATATAATCGTTAATTATCCATTTTTAGATGGTGACGTTCCCTTGTCACCATCTTACCTGCTTAGTTACGGTGTTTATCATATCTCAACTTGTACGATTCGCTCGTGTATGTAACAATGTTTTAGATTTTAACGAGAGAAATTTATGTATTACTGAAAAATTATTTCACCAGGGTTTTCGATATCACAAACAAGTCAAAGCATTTACTAAATGTTATCATTGGTATAAGGACATCATTCGGAAATATAGCTCAGTATGCAGACTTCATATACGTTCGGGTATTTCACATCCAATATTTTATGGAAATATTCTTTATAAGCACAAAAATGTCAGTATTCACCTCTGAAGCTAACAAAACCTTTAAATAGACTTATTAAGAAAGGATATGGTTACGTACTGTTGTCAGGTCATTAAAGATTGCATATTTTGGCGTTAATATTGATTCACTTATAGGGTCTTTGCATCGGAACTAAACACATTTATAAACCAGTTGTTGGCATGACACGGGTTATGTTCTTCTCATATATGTTATGATGGTATGATACTAAACCCCTCACGGGGAGGATTGTGCCTGATATTCATATGATGAAGACATAATTTTTCAATCAGTTTAATTGAAGTCTGGAGCTGGCATGTCAGTTAACTGCTAGTAGTCTGATGTTATTTATGTATTATTGTCATTTTGTTTATTTTCTTTGGTTACATCTTCTGACATCAGACTCGGACTTCTCTTGAACTGAATTTTAAAGTGCGTATTATTATGCGTTTACTTTTCTGCATTGGCTAGAGGTATAGGAGGGGGGGGGTTGAGATCTCACAAACATGTTTAACCCCGCCGCATTTATGCGCCTGTCCCAAGTCAGGAGCCTCTGGCCTTTGTTAGTCTTGTATTATTTTAACTTTTAGTTTCTTGTGTACAATTTGGAGTTTAGTAAGGCGTTCATTATATCACTGAACTAGTATATATTTGTTTAGGGGCCAGCTGAAGGACACATCCGGGTGCGGGAGTTTTTCGTTGCATTGAAGACCTGTTGGTGACCTTCTGCTGTTGTCTGCTCTGTGGTCGGGTTGTTGTCTCTTTGGCACATTCCCCATTTCCATTCTCAATTTTATGGTTAAATCGTGAGTTTATAGCAAATTAAAATGGCGGCGTAAAGTAAAGAAATTTATAACTTTGAATGAATGTTTGAAACAATCATGAATAATTTTGGAATAGGGGGTCAATTACAAAATCACTTGTGTACCTAATGCCATTAATTAAAGATTCTGCTATTGATTGAACATTTTCCCCCCTAGTCAGGTTCAACCAGAAGATTGTCCCATGGGCCGAAAAAAAAGGAGTCACAAAATGATGAGCATACAAACTGAAAAATATTACAAGATTAGATACCATTATATTTTTATTAATGTTTTATTGTCATTTAACACCTGATTCGGATTTCGGTGAACAATATGATAAGTAAAGAAATTTTAGTAGTATCCACAAATCCAAGATTCAAAAGAATAAATTTCAGCTATTGGCCATTGAAAACGAAAAGAATAAACTACATTCTAAAATGCATATTTTGCGCCGTCAACATTTAAATAAGATGAGGTATGATTGCCAATGAGGCAACTATCCACCAAAGTTCAAATGAAGTGAATATAACGGCAATTATTTTTTAGGTAACATTACGAACTTTAATAATAAGGAAAACCCATGACATAGACGACTACTATATATATAGCCATCAACCATGGAAAATGTGAAACTGTTGAATTGAGAAAACTAGCAGCCGAATTAAGAACAATACAATTAACGATAAACAAATATTTGTATATGACAGTCATGCACAAACAAACGACAACAGCTGAATCAACTGCTCCTACATTGGGCCTATCACAAAATGTGACAGGGTTAAACAGTCTACATGGACTGGTGTAACAGTGACAACACTGTCAAAATCAGCAGCAATTGGTTTAACTCATCAGAACAACAATAGATAGCAATCACCGATATAAGAGTACACGCAGTACTGACTGAAAGCTGGTTAGAAACCAATCAAAACTTATATGTTAAACAATCAATCATCATGTTTTTCCAGATTTAAGTACATGTAACAATCAGTACAAATTCAACGGATTTAGTATACACGTAAATATGATCAAATATGTCATAAACTATGAGAAATGCAAACAAATTAGTAAACAGTACCGACTGGATGAAGGATAACGAGTTTAACTGGTCATAACTGTACATATATATATTGGCCATTGATTTTCTTACTGCATATTCCATCATGCATTTTCAATTTTATTTTAAGAAATTAAGATCTTCTACTATCAAAATTATCAAAACAGAACATCACATTTCAAATTTAGAAACCTACATTAATCAAGAAATTATTCCGAAAGGACTTATTTTAAAGGCCTCCCCACTTACAACCGGAGAAAAGTCGAACAGATTTTTTCACAGATGGAACAACATTTTATACAATAGTTCTTTTCGTCTGATGGATCTCTTACGCCAAGAAGCAATTCATCAAGTTAATTATTTTTATAAACTACGTGATAATTTGCACTGCCGATCCCGTGAACATTTGTCTGATCCTGAACTTGACGAAATTCAAGTACGTCTTGGTGATATCAACCATATTGAATCACATAAGCTCCACGTCAAACAGATCAACAAATTTAAACGTGATGGTGTGCAAATTAACCACCCTTCAATTAGACCCTCTACAAAATCTAAGAAAAAGCCTCGAAATCGTAGATTTATAAGAAAAATTCGAGTTCCGATGGATCCAAACAACACGGTTGTCAATTTATCCTCAGTCTCTTTATCTGAGGACGAAACTAAAGTCTTGTCCAAGGGTTTGAATTTTTGCCCTACTCCCAATAAAATAGATGATATGAAACTGGGAGATGACCTTGATAACTTTGCTAGAACCCTCAGAATCAAAGAATATTTTGGTAACAAGGATAAAGAGGTGGATAATGAGAAAGACACAGACACGTCCGACTCGGAGGAAGAAATCATAATTCCGCATTTTAAAAAGAAGAGTTCATGGATTCCAAAACCTAGTAAATCTGCTACACTGGAAGATGTTATCGACAAAATCAAATCGGATGTTGTTCATCTAGCTAGCAACAAGTACTCGTCATTTTACAACACCTCTCCTGACGAGAAAAAAGCCATACAATCGCTAAGAAACCGAGATGATATTGTGATAAAACCAGCAGACAAGGGCAGTGCCGTTGTGATAATGGACAAAGCTAACTACATCGCGGAAGCAGTGCGTCAGCTCTCTGATGAGAGATTTTATAAAAAGCTAGACTATGACCCTACTTCCGAGTTTAGCTCCAAAATTATCACTGCGGTACAAACCATGTACAATGACGGTCACATAGATGAGGATACAATTGGTTATTTAAAGCCAGAGAATGTCAAGCCTGGTCGATTGTATCTTCTCCCCAAAATACACAAGGTTAACAACCCTGGTAGACCCATTGTATCCGCAAACGGCCATCCGACTGAGAAAATCTCGGAATTCGTCGATTTTCATTTAAGATCTCATGTAGAAAATCTTCCTTCCCACATTCAAGACACTACAGATTATCTTCGTAAAATGGAATCCATGAACCCTCTTCCTCCGGAAACCCTCCTTGTCACTTTAGATGTCACCTCATTGTATACCAACATACCTCATGATGACGGCATACAATCTTGTAGGGAAATATGGGACTCGCGCAACATTTTAGAACCACCTACTGAATGTTTAGTCCAGCTGCTTACTCTGGTCCTGAAATGCAACAATTTCACCTTTAATGGTGAGCATTACCTTCAAATTAACGGGACAGCGATGGGGACGAAAATGGCACCGTCTTACGCCAATATTTTCATGGGCAAATTAGAAAAACAAATTATTGCAACATCTTTATCCAAACCTTTGTCTTGGTTCCGTTTCATTGATGATGTTGACATGAAATGGATTGAATCTCAACAAAAACTGGATGATTTCATCAGACATGCAAACAACGCCCACCATTCAATTAAATTTACGTATGAAATTTCCGACTCTAAGATATCTTTCTTAGACACAACCACATCTATAAAGGACGGTGTCATATCAACAGACCTTTACTGTAAACCCACAGATAAACATCAATACCTTTCTCCCCAAAGCTGTCACCCCAAACACTGTACAAAAAGTATCCCGTACAGTCAAGCTCTCAGAGTCAAGCGGATTTGCTCCTCTGAGGAGGCTGTCACGAAACGGTTACAGGAACTTCGCGGATTTTTGACAAAACGAGGTTATAAGAAATTGGACATAGATAAGGGGTTTGCGCGCGCTAACAATAACAGCCGCAATGACCTCTTACAGTACAAACGGAAGAGGCGCAGCAAAATAGTCCCGTTTGTTCTTACATACAATCCAGCCTTTAATAACCTTTCACGTTTGATCCGTGCCAATTGGCAAACTATTGCCAAACACCCTAAATTATCCAAGATCTTTCCCAATCCTCCTGTCTTAGCTTTTCGTAGACCAGCAAGTCTGAAAGACTTATTTGTTAGAGCTGACGTCTCCTCAAATAAAAGCTGTTCAATTGCAGGATGGTGCAAGTCATGTGGTAACAGACGTTGCCTGACTTGTCAACAAATACTGAATACTCAAACATTCACTTGCCACTCGACTGGGTCTGTGTACACTATATATTGCAATGTAACTTGCAAAACCCAGAATGTTGTATACCTCCTTCAATGTCGATGTGGCATGCAGTATGTTGGCGAGACAGAGCAGCCATTTAACAAACGCATGAATGGTCATCGAAGTGACTACACTTGCAAGCCCGACCTACCCGTAAGTCGTCATTTGAGATCACCTGGACACACACAAGCTGATCTCAAAAACCTTACCATCACGATCATAGACCACAACGAGGGTTGGTCGAAGGTCGACAGAGTCGCTCGGGAAAGATTTTGGATAAGAAAGTTACGGACAGTCTCCACAGAGGGTATAAATGAAAAAACATAGAACGAGTCCCTCATTTTCCTGTGACTACCTGTTTCAAACAACGCCGGATTTAGTACTGGCTTTACAGTTCGAAATTATTTTTAAAATAACAGTTTAAATTACAGGTTTTCATTGATTCGGGATGATGTATAAGTACGTTGCCACGTTCAATTATTTTACCTCATTATACAATACTTATTTTTTCAATCAGTATTATACTGATATTCGTTTGGGAGGCTTAAATATGTAGTTTCTGTTGTAATTGCCCTACCGTTGTCTAATTTATACCATCCTTGATCGGTTAGGACATTTTTGATTTTTTTGTTTGAGGATTGCCCTCAATGCAGTTATAACATCTCAACTGTCACAACCTTTGGAAATCTAGAGTTGTGCCATTTCACATCGTAAATAACTATTTTTATTTTTGGCATATTTCTGTAGTCTTTGCGGCGTGTTTGGAAATTTTAAAATTGTTCCAGCGTTCGCTTAAATTGTATAAATCAAGATTTTGATAGAGTCTCAATTTGAATTGACATGATTCATTTGTCATTGTGCAATTACCGAAGAAGGATATCTGTTATCCGAAATATCTAATATTTGTGTATTTTATAGTTATTTAATGGTGATGTTGTACCCTTTTTGACTTGTTATATATTATATTTTGTAGTGTACAGAATCATATTACATGATCCATCGCCCTGTAAGATTGATCGTTGACTATTTATTCAGTCATTTTATATATATATATATATATATATAAATACGAATTTATCGTTTTTAGTTATGTTTTAAATTTTGATAAAACAAAATCAATCTTAGGAATTATATAAACAATATTTAAAGGTTTTATTTGTATATTGACAACCTTTTGTGCTTTTTCTTTTAAAAGAATCAATGATTTTACATAGATCGTATCTAAGTTTACAGGCTCTTTCGAAAACATCACCGTTGTGGATATGGTATCCTGTTTGAATGCGAATTCTACAGGTACAACCAAACTTCCTAACTAAATCTTTGAACCTTTGATAGAAGGTCTTAAAAATACTTTAAATGTATGGTAACGAAATTCCTGTTCTTATTAAGGAATGCAACAATATTAGTGTTCACATGAATGCCTAGAACCTGTAGACAAACTTTATTGTCAAAACGTACACAGATGTTATAAAGGGAAAATAATGTAGCTTTATTAATAAATTTACAATTCCATTAAATATATCTTGCAAAATTCCCTTAGATTTTCACTATAGATCATGAGTTGAAGCAAATTAATCTGTTTAATCAAATTTGTCAAAGGACCATTTAATTAGACCAGAGACCTTCCGTTAATTAAATTTCATGTTTGGTTGTGTAGTGTACATTGTCGAAAAGCCCATAACTGTTAATGAAATTGAACAGACCATCAAAAGCACGTTTTCTATCAAAATGTCAAAGAGTTTTTGGCACTGCTAAAATAGTTGGTTCCAATATTTTCATATGCTTTATTACAATAATTAATAACAAGTTTTTGCTCTTTGGTCGGGTTGTTGTCTCTTTGACACATTCCGGGCCATGTCCATGCTCAATTTTATCGATGATAGAAGTAATGGAACTAGTCATCGGTACAGAAAGATCATAATCGTAGAGCAATAAACAGAAGCCGATATGAAATGAAATTTGAACTTTGTTTTGTAGTTTATGAAGCCAATGTGAGGAAGGGAACCTTCAGAACCAGTGTATCATATATATATATTTTTTTCAATATAGCCGCAAGGTTTGATATCGTATTTTTTAAATTTTTTCCCTCTTAAATCTGGCTGTTTTATTTAAGACTATGAATGGTGTTAAAGTTTTTGTCATCTCGGTTTGATAGTAATTACTGTTTTCGTGCTCAAAATTTCACAAATAACACGAAACTTGCAAACCAATTAAGGTTTATTTAAAAAAAAAATGCATGTAGTATAATTCACTGAAAGCTCCACTGCGTCATAATTTGTACCCTATTTTGTTTGAACCCAAGACAATAAAATGCAGAACAATTTGACAATAATGAAAAGTTACATAAGAAATCCAATTATAGACCTGGTAGAAAAACAGAATTGCTTATCTGTTTCGTATTGATTATCCAAGTTTATATTTGATAAGAACCGAATAGATCCCACTTGAATCTGATGGATTTGCCAACTTAGACAATATTTTATACGTATTGTCTGCAATTTATCTAGGTAATATAAGCTGAAGGTGGAAATATCTTTCCAAGTCTATTAATAAATTAATGAAGTTTATGTGGACGGTGTCTGGATACGTATAATGCTGATGCAGATAAAATAAAGTGTTGAGCAGTCAATAAACATTTCTGCAATCAATACACATTCCTACAGCATATATAGAAGATAACAACACTGACAGACACGTTTTTACCTTGGGATTATAAACCAAATAATAGCAACAAGATACAAGAATCCCGTTCTACCTTATGTTTTCAACAAAAATGCACTAACAAACGGACTCGTGCCATATCTCTTGTTTTCTGCTCCATATAATCGCGTCGCAATGCTTGTGCTAGGGGCCGGAGGTTGACACATGTTTTTGTTTTTGTTTTATCATATTTGATCTCTAAATTGCTGCAAATAATAAAAACTCTTTATATGTATGAGTTTGACTCTAAATAGAACAATTTCACTTGTAAAAACCAAATTCGTGAGCCTATTCTTTGAAAAGTTTTCTTCAAAAAAAGACCCCCTCCCTGAAAACATACTTTTTGTCACATTCACATAATATTACCTCTTTTGCACCGAGAGGACTATCATATATGGATGTGTTTGTCCTAGATATTGGACATTTTTACAGTTGTAAATAACTCGTCTTAGCCTTTAAGCTTACCATTTATATTTCAGTAGACTTTTTAATTGATAATTGTAAAATTCGCATTATCCTGTCAAAGTTAAGCTCAATAACTTTTAATTTATTAGATTTTACATATTTGGACCTTATATTACCGTTCTGATTTTGAATTATGGGTGCTTTTATTGCTGTTCATTTAACAGAAACCATATCATTTTCACACGACGTATGGTAGAGACATAAGGTTAACTTTCAAGTATAAACACCTAACACCCAGAGGCATAGGTTTAAGAGAATTTTAAACTTGAAAGAAAATGAAATCTTTATCTTAAAAAAAAAATAACGAGTATTTTAATTTGTTAGTGCATACTTAAGACAGTATAAAAATAAGGAGAGCAGGAGACACCCATCTACCAGATACCACTGAATCGCGTGGTTGCAAGCAGCTATATAGGTCAATGTACATGTACGATTTCCAACAATTAATGAACAAAACACATACACCGTAAAGACAGCAATGAAAAAAATGTTTATATCATAGAGAATTTAAACCAGAAAACATGTGCATTATGTGCAGGGTACTACGTGCGTAGGCTGTTTTTAATTCTATTGCATTTTAAATAAACTTCTTGGAAACCATAGGACCGAATAAAAAATGCACCTCGTGTTTATAATCTGTACACATTAGCATAGTAGAACAGAAAGGATTGTGGCTATGGCTATATATCAAAGACACAAAAGAAAATAAAAATCATTCTTTTGTAAATATGTCATGAAATCTGTTTGAGATAAAGATGTAAAATTTATTACACAAATTCATTGGTATTTTATCCTTAAGATAGTATCCAATGTTAATAGTGTTATGAACTATAACCTATAGGGATATTGTGATTATTAGATTTCATTTGAAATTGACTGTTTTATCAATGAAATGTACCACACATTTACATCCTACTTTACGATGAAAAAGATCAACGTACAGATATCATCATTACCCATTGGTTATTATAATGTTAATTCATATAAATAGTATCATTGTTAATTCATGAAGAAAATATAGGATTATTTGTCAAGAATGTGACCTTACAATGGACATTCCGATGTTATCTTGCTTTTATAACTGTTATATTTCCCTTTTTGTAAAACATATCAATATCATTTATAATATTTTGAAATGTCCAATATCTTACAAAAAAGTAATATAACAGAACTTTCAGGTCTACATTCTGAACACTGACATTTTACAGAGTTATCTCCCTGTAGTGTAAGGTACCACCTTACGAATTGATAATTGTGAAATTCGCATTATCCTGTCATAGTTATCTCCCTGTAGTGTAAGGTTATTGTATTTTTAATCCTTTCATTAAATTAACTGAACTTACAAATTAAAAAAAAGGTTTATGTATCACTCTATATCTTTTAATGTAAAACACCTCAAATCATCGTTGGATCAGACAGAGTACAATAATTTCCACTGGACGTTAAACAACCAACAATCGATCAATCAGAGTACAATAATCAAATTTCAACTTTCAACTTTATTTGATCACTCAGACACAATACAAAGTTATATCTACTTAACTCGAATGCTTTCGATAATAATTTGGATTTTCTCTCCCGCAAAGACATTGCTCTAGTTTTCAACAACTCGATTTCTACCTCAGTTTTCTACCCACGGTTAATAATTAACAAGCTAACACGAACACGTATATTCCATAAATAATTAAGGACTTATTGGTACTAATCTTGAAAAGTACTTTAATTCTATCATTTGTATATCTATGGACTTTCATTTTCAGAAAAAGTTTTCTCTCGGAATAAGAAGTTCTTTAAGTGAAAAAATAAATAAATGTATCCATCAAACCTTAAAAGGTATTTCGTTTAATCATTATGGTGTTTTGGATAAACCTAAATGTGACCATATTTTCGTTTTTTTTTTATACTAAAATAAATGTTGTTTTCGATAAGAGGCACATTTTGAACGCTAAAGTAATGCAAATAGTCCACGAGAGGATCGAATGACCGTGGTTTGCTCAACGTCCAGTGACACATATATTGCATGCATATCAATCTCGTACCTTTTCCCGAATGTGATCTGCCGAATAAGATTTTATTACCGGGTTAGTACTAAAATGAGCAACACGAAGGGTGCCGTATATGGAGTAGATTCTTCCTACCCTTCCGGAACACCTGAGATCACTCCAGTTTTGAGTTTGGTTCGTGTTGCTCAGTCTTTAGTTTTCTGTACTAGTGTTTGATTGTGGTTCTTTTTCTTTTTTTAATAGCCATGGCGTTGTCAATTTATTTACGACTTTGAATGTCCCTTTTGACGTATCTTTCGCAGCTCTTATAGACGAAAACAAATTAAACAATAACCAATTGGATGAAGTGAGAAAGATTCTTGCAGAAGAATCCTCCTGGCAATGACACTGACCATGTAGATATAAAGAAGTTGACGTAGAAGATAAATTATTCAGAACCATGCAAGCTCTCACACAGACTGTCATTCAATGAAAGCAAAGTGCAAAATGTACATAATAGTTACTATGATATAAATATTTATTATCAGGGATTTATTTCACTCCTTAAAACAAACTTATTTAATTGTTATGTACCTATAAAATACGAAACCATGTAGACTTAATCTATGGAAATTAAAAATCTATTCAGAAAAGTTGTTAACACAATATGTAAAAATAGATCCCAGTAACAAAAATGTGATGAGTCGAAGGGACTCAAATTCTTGCCTCATTGGTAACCTAAATGATCAAACACATATGTATAGAACAATACATACACTGCATTATACGTGAATCTTTGGTTATAATTCTAACAGAATATACATATTGATCTTATTCTATTCTTCATTTTATTTTTATACACCTATTATCAAATTTAATTTATTTTTGTCAATCAAATTATCTGCTGTATGTTGGTCATCTGAATTGTTATGGACAATCTGAAATAGACACCCCCTCCTCTAAAATAGAAACTATTGGTCAGAAATTGAATGTCCTTTTTGTTATCATGCACTGAACTTTGTGATCGAGATTTCTTTCCGGTTTCTTTTCGGTTATACGTGTGCAATGGTAATTATGATTTTAAGCTATGCCGTCACTGGGTTTAATGACTTTAATTTATTCATCAGAGGCCTTATATTATGCATGTAAAATTGATATGAAACATATCGTGATCAATTTACTTACTAAAAGAATACAGATAAGAAGAATAAAAGGACAATAAACAGAAAAGTGCCTGCTATAATAATTTCGACATTATAGCCAAAAGTCAAAACAGCAACATGAAAATCAGTACCAGAAGTTGACGTTAAAACAAGACAGTTACTGAATTCGAACTAAACACTTTATTTGACGGTGCATTAATCATGTATTCTAGTTCACTATCAGCTGTCGTACTTCTTATATACTTTTATTAAGCAATCCAGTTCGCTAAAATAACGGTTAACAGGGCAAACACATTATGTTTGCCATTATTTGATTTCAATTTTCTAAACCGTTCTTTAATTGATTTATTTGGTCTGGGAACAACAGTTTGGTTCTTCATTGGTGTTGTGGATGGTGTCTCATCTTACAGCTTGATATTTAATAATTTTCTCACATATAATTCAGGACGTACGGGTTTTATCTGCCTGTTAAAGGTATCTTGAAGGATACTATACCTCATTATTTGAATACGAATGAGTTCATTTTCGATAACTTCTTAACATTTTTGTTCCACTTCAACTAAACTTTTATATATTTGGCCTGGTTGACCCGTTATAATTATCATTTTTTATTTTATTATTATACAGTATTTCGAACAGTGCATTATATAATTGGATACTTATCCAAAAACTCTTTACAACATAGTATCCATTCAAAGATACAAGTATTTACAATAAACTATAAAATTTCATGATACAAAGTCTATCATAACCTACTTATTATAAATAGTGTTTCCTTGGTATCTCCTTCATTTGGTTAAAATGTTTGCAACTGAACGTTAAGCAAACAACAATCAATCAATCTTATTCCCCTAACATTTTGAATTTACACCTTTTAAGGTCATGCAGATGGCATAATTGAACTGTAATTTATGGTCCCTTTGACAGATACATGTATTTTTTGATTGACAAACGTAGAACACGATACATGTCGAGATTGTGTGAACAATAACATAAGGATATTATTAATATGTTCATATAAACATGCAATTATTCATTTCTGTAAGGGTTAAAGGGTAATTGAATAATATTGTCGAAAAGTTGACGTGTTTTCTCCTTCAGCTGATTCTGATGTGTCATAAATACAATAAAATACAAACGTTTATGTAATCTAAAGAATCTGCCCCGTTCATGTTACATACACATTGTTGCAATAGCTGTGAAACTCGTGATAGGACATACATTTTTCTCTTGCATGTTTAAAAGGGTTTTGATATTGAGGCATTTTTGATTTTGAAGTTGTTTCTAAGTTTAATTGTTTGTATGTGTTAAGTGTTTCATAGCTTTCGAACCAGAGTGCTTATAGATTTAAAGTCTTTTTTGTAGGAAATACTTTAAAATTTAAAAGGGAATTTAAAATTAAGAGGAATGAATCTGATTTATAGTTTAGATCTAGTATTCAGTTATAATCTACAACACGAAAATAACACTTTTTGCAATAAGTGATTACGAAGCGTTCACATATTTCCTTATGGCGTTTGGCTTTTTGTCGTTGGGTTTTGTGAAATATGTCATTTAATTACTTTGTTTTGGCTTTCGCGTATATAATAAGGCAGTACAATTCGCTTTGAAACTTAAATTTCGACAAAAACAAAGATTATCATCAGGTTATTATATCTGTCTTATGCAGATGAAAAACAAATATTAGTTGTCGTTTGTTTATTTAGTTCATACGTGTTTCTCGTTTCTCGTTTTTATATAGATAAGACCGTTGGTTTTCCCGTTTGAATGGTTTTACATTACTAATTTTTGGGGCCCTTTATAACTTGCTGTTTGGTGTGAGCCAAGACTCCGTGTTAAAGGCCGTACCTTGACCTATAATGGGTTACTTTTATAAATTGTTATTCGGATGGAGAGTTGTCTCATTGGCACTCATACCACACTGTACTAATGTATCTAGCGCCTCAATAAACAAATGTTTAATTTCAAGAATATTTAACAATTATATATAGCATACGTATTCACCAGAAAATGTATATGACATTCATAAGGGCAGATGACAATGAAAAAAAAGAGATCATTATCTATTTGATATTATCTACATCAAAAGAAAATAATTTAAATCCTTTAGTATAAACTTTAAAAAAAAATGAATAGTAAGTGTGGTTTAGCTTACAGGAATATATAACAAAAACATGTACATGAAACAATGTTCAAAGGAAACTTTTTACTAGCAAAGAATTCATACAACTTTTGTAAGGGTAAAAGTGTAACATAAACAAATTTATCAAACCACGATGTTGAAAACCATACTGAAGACAAAATAAAAACTATATTGTATTTGCTTCAGACAATTAATGATAAACATTTTCAGAGAAGATGTTGTGTATGCCCACGGGCAGTCGATTCATTTGACGTGTATATCTATAGCCGACTCCCAACCCATGACCTCATCACCTTTTGACAGTTGCCTCCGGACCAGCACTGTATAGAAAGATTAAATCATTAACACTTTAACACCTTATATAGTATGATGATATAGTTTTTATCTTCAGCACTGTAGGGCACAAAAGACATGTCTTTAATGTCTTGAAATGCAAGTTTATAAAAGGAAGAAACAAATATAACTTGCATTTTTCTCAAAAGAATTTGAATAAAATTTCTGTCACCGTTGGTAAATAATCAAACCGCTTACTTTGTTTCAAACACAATTTTCAGAACGTATAAACATTATTAAACTGTTCATTTTGGAAACAAACACAAATCTCTTGAATTTTCTTTATGTTGAGTCGGAAGACGGTTTTATGCGAAAACAAAACTGTCCTTGATTAAGACAGATTTGTTGTTTATGACCTCCCGTATCAAGATTAAGCTGATAATATAAGAAAAGTCTTAAGCAGAAAAGAATATATTATATTTATCTATATCACGCCCGCCTAATTCATGCTGCGCTGTATTTATCTATATCACGCGCGCCTAATTCATGCTGCGCTGTATTTATCTATATCACGCGCGCCTAATTCATGCTGCGCTGTATTTATCTATATCACGCGCGCCTAATTCATGCTGCGCTGTATTTATCTATATCACGAGCGCCTAATTCATACTGCGCTGAATTTCAAACGACAATTTACCATACATATTCAAATTCTAGTTTCGTATTTATAACAATTCTATAAGAGTTTTTTTGTGATGAAACATGCAACTGGCATACACAGAGAGAGAGAGAGAGAGAGAGAGAGAGAGAGAGAGAGAGAGAGAGAGAGAGAGAGAGACGAATGATAACAAAGGGACATTCAAACGCATCAGGCAAAAATAAACTGACAACACCATGGCTGAAAAATCTACTGTCTCAAGTCATGAGGATGTAAATCAGCGGTTGGTGTTTATTTCTGTATCTTATATTTATTTTTCTTTTATTGTTTTATATATAAATCAGCAGTCAGTTTGCTCGTTCGAATTATTTGATTTTTCACGTTGGAACCTATTATTGCTTAATATTACTAGCATCTGATATGGTATTTGCTAATAGTCCGAGGCCGCACTGTGATTTATGTTCAATAAATTCCGTCAGTTTGGTCTCTAGTGTAAAGTTGTTCCATTTGGAAATCATGCCACATCTTTTTGTATATAAGTTCTTCGGTTAGATATATAAGAATCAATAATAGTTTACCAAGAATATTTTTCTTTTTGTTCGTTTGATGAAACATGAAATAATTGAAGAATCGAATTTGTCAAATGAAAGTTTATGCTTTGTTAATTATCCATCAATGATGATACTCATTTTTAGCCTTTTAGAAATATGCTAGAAGTTTTGTTTTACTAGTGTGATAATATATAGTGTCCTCCATTTTATAAAAAATGGAACTTAGATTTCTTAATCACTTTTCACATCAATATAAATTATGTTTCATACATAGACCATGTAGACTGTATATGATCATAATCTACAAATGACTGTTTCAATATAATAGAGTATACACCAAAATATCTCAGTTTATTATTTCTAAAAATATAGAATCCTTGTTAAACTTGCATTGCAGTATGTAATCATTTGATCTGTGCTGATGACTCAATGTGACTTTGAAATGCAGTATAAAAATGGAACAGTTGCCCCTTTTCTGGTGTTAATCCAAAATACAACATCCCTTTAAACTTATCATTCTTTATCTATTGTATTAAATATTTTACAACTATACTATTTCTTACATATAGTGAAATAGGGATACAATACCAAGGGGACAATCAAATATAGATATAGGAAGATGTGGTGTGAGTGCCAATGAGACAACTCTCCATCCAGATAACAATTTTAAAAAAGTAAACCATTATAGGTCAATGTACGGCCTTCAACACGGAGCCTTGGCTCACACCGAACAACAAGCTATAAAGGGCCCCAAAATCACCAGTGTAAAACCATTCAAACGGAAAAACCAACGGTCTAATCTATATAAAATAAAAAAAAACGAGAAACGAGAAACACGTATAAATTACATAAACAAACGACAACTACTGCATGTACATCAGATTCCTGACTTAAGACAGGTGTAAACATTTGCAGCGGAATTAAACGTTTTAAATGGATCCAAACCTTCTCTCTTTTTCTGAAATAATAGCATAACATCACAACATAGAAAAGCCATAAGTAGAAGAGAGTAAGACAACACTACATATGGTCAAAAGAAAAACGAGAAATAGACAAATAACATTTACAAAAAATCCTTACATACAGAAAGAGAAACACGAACAGTTATTGCGATGATGGTATCACTTGACGCTTTGCTTACATGCATGTTTTGTTACTGCCATACACCATCTACAACGACTGATTTAAGGAGTCTTATTCTTCTAGGGTTTTTTGAAATCATAATTGTTATGAACTGGTTTTTTCTTTTGCATTTGCAACATGTTTTCTCAACTTCTAGCATGCAGTAACAAAATGCCTCAACTTCTAGCGCTAACCGACAGATAAGAAAATGCATGTACCAAGTCAGGAATATGACAGTTGTTATCCATTCATCTGATGTGTTTGAGCGTTGATTTTGCCTCTGATTATGGACTTGCAAAACCCCTTACTTACAGAAACAGCAACACGAACAATTTCTGTTCTACATGTATCACTCGACGTGTTGCAAAGATGCATGTTTTGTTGTATCATATACCAGCCACAACAAGGAGTCTGATTCTTCTAGTTTATTTTTAAATCATTATAATTATGTAGTGTTTTTTTTTTCTCTTTTTGCATTTGCTAAATGTTTTCTCAAATTCTAGCACTAACCGACTGATAATAGAGAATATGGTTTAGAATTTCCTCTCATGATATTACTAAAATGTAAATTAAATCGACAATTTCAAACTAGGTTTGTTATCATATTTTAGAGTTTACAGTATGGAGACATTCAGTGCAATTATATTAATGATTGATCTCTCTGCACTGACATATAGATAGCTTGAAGCAGCAATTTCTAGAACTGCACTCTTTAAGGTTTCGCTACATTGCAAGAGGAGTTGTAGAAATTTACAAAATTTAAAGAACACATCTAACTGAATAATGTGATATCTTCGTCTATCGTGGATAAATAAATAAATGTTGTTTTTTTTCTAAGACATATTCATTAAATATAATCAAACCTTTACATTGAATCATTGCAACTTGGAAGTTTATAATTTGATTACACATCTGTTTATCTACAATAAATGTCCCCTCCCTTTTACTCATGTGTAATATATACTGTAAAACAACAACCATTTAAATGATGATCCGGATTATATTGTAATTTATCAACATCTTCATCAAGTCCCGGGGTAAAGTCTGTCATTTGTCAGTGAATCAAACAGCCCCGGGCATTTGTTACTCACGGCTGAACAAGGACCATTCACCTTGCATTTCAATGTTACACATCAAAGGGAATAAGAATAGACGGAAGACAAGCGATATAGACATCAAAGACATAATGTCACAAAATGCAATACACTTAAATAAACATTATCAGATTAAAAAGGCAGGTTTAACCTTTTATTAAGACGACCGAGATAAAGAAAAGACTGGGGTTGTAAAAACAAAAACAATGAATGTGATGGTAAAAATTGTTCAAATTTACAACAATATGAATCAAGTTTAATTCAAATGGTCCGTTTACAAATGTTTAACTAAAACGTAACATAGATGATGATTTTGCACAGTTTGCATGTATTAAAATGACAAAAATAAAATTTGAAATGTCGATGTGCACACGCAACATCAGACTTAAATGAACACAGAAATGGTTTGAAATGTCTTTTTTATAGCAATTCACGACGGACAAGTAGCCTAACTGTTACAACTAGCAAGCTAAAAAGAACCTTTGTCTTAACAATCGATTTGTTAACAGAAGAATAAAGAATCAACGTGTTCTGCGACTTCCTAGACTAAACCATATGAGCACCTTTTCTTATTCTTAGATAGACTTTCTAATGGCTGAGTGACATTTTAATAAATAAAAATAACTCAATTTCAGCTACTACTGCTCAAAGGATGGTCTTACTTTCCTATAGCTTAGAATATGTAAAGAAGTGATAAAATCATATTAGGAAAAATTATATTTTACGGATTGAAAAGATAAAATACATCTTAGGTATTATTAATTCTATGTTATATTCCCGTGCATTTTAAAACTTATTAACATCAAATGTATTATTTCTGGTCATTACGAGAAAATTGAACGAAAATGAAATATTTCTGTTACAGCCAGCTTCAAATAAGATTTGTTAACCTAATCAACCGTTCGATCAATCTTTTGGTAAAATTCAAACACGCCTTTAATTTGATTGAAAATGTTTGCCTTAGACAATTTAATCCAGTACTTTTGTTATGCAATAATTGATGAAATTACATGTCTGTCAATTTTTGTTTGTTTGACATAAAGTAAAGTACGTTTTAGTCAAAGCGAAACCATGTGACTTTGTTTTCTTCGGAAGTGAGTTGCTGTTCAAACGGACCATATATTTTTAGTAATAGACATACATCCGTGTAAATAATTAGCAGACTAGATTCAGCAGCCACATTTTTTGTCGATTATAGCTTTATATACATTTCTACTTAATCAAAGACACTCATTTCGAGTACATTCCAATCATGATTGTATTTAAATTATTAAATAATTAATAATTTTTTTTCTAATAATATATTTGTATGTCGAAAGTTGTATTTGCTGTATACGAATGAAATCAGTAACAGAAATCTTAATTAGTATAAAGATTAATAACCAAATGCATAGTTGTGTCGATAATGAATCGGATACAAATATGAATAAAAAGAAATGTGTTGTTTGCGTCAAAGAGACAGTGCAACACCATCACAATAAAACACATAAGACATGTATAAAGAGGTAAACATACAACCTTTAACAATAGACAAGAGCTTAACATCTAAAGTCTAGACTGATAAGCTGTGACTTGATTTAATAAAGGATACCAAAGATAAACAGACAACAACAGAATCTTCAACGGAAAAGAGGACTAAGACAAAAACAAAGATAACCACTTTGAATTTCTCAACTGAGTGGCTTGTTTACTCAGAATGTTTGTACACTTTCAAGACAGTATATGTGTTCGATACAATATTTCGCAAAGCGAAAAACAACATTCGTTGATGCATCGGCATTTTTGTTTACTTTACAAATTTGTTAATTCGAAAGTATCACATCTGTAAATTAAAAACATTTATCACAAATCGTCTTCTTTAAACGTTTGGCGCTATTTGTAATTTTCTGCTTTCAATGTTTGGTGCTTAACGTCTTTTGTCGTCGACCGATAGGTGTATGCTTATTTGTCTAGCTTGAACCTGATGTAGACTATGGTTAGAGAAAGGCAGGAACGCATGTCATTCTAACACTACAGAAATGTTTGAGTGGAAAATATCAAATACGTCCAATGTAAACAAGAAATTACGAGGCGGAAGACACCAATACGGCGAATCAAACTATAAAGAATATAAAGTCGACATCAGACCAACAAAATTATGACAGAAAAAAAAACACAAAACGAAAAACGACGAACAGACTAACAACAGTCTACTTTACACTAATTACTTGCAAAATTAGCGCATAAACACTACACGAGACTGAAAACTGGAATAATTGGAAACGCAATCATCATAAACTTCCGATCAAATAACAACACTATTGGACGAACAAATGTATACGACGACAAACCTTCCATGTATTCCAATCTAGAAAATTTCCAAACAATTATATTGTACACATTTTTAGCTCACCTGGCCCAAAGGGCCAAGTGAGCTTTCCCATCACTTTGCGTCCGGCGTCCGGCGTCCGTCGTCGTCCGTCGTCCGTCGTCGTTAACTTTTACAAAAATCTTCTCCTCTGAAACTACTGGGCCAAATTAAACCAAACTTGGCCACAATCATCATTGGGGTATCTAGTTTAAAAAATGTGTCCGGTGACCCGGCCATCCAACAAAGATGGCCGCCATGGCTAAAAATAGAACATAGGGGTAAAATGCAGTTTTTGGCTTATAACTCAAAAACCAAAGCATTTAAAGCAAATCTGACATGGGTAAAATTGTTTATCAGGTCAAGATCTATCTGTCCTGAAATTTTCAGATGAATCGGACAACCCATTGTTGGGTTGCTGCCCCTAAATTGGTAATTTTAAGGAAATTTTACTGTTTTTGGGATATTATCTTGAATATTATTATAGATAGAGATAAACTGTAAACAGCAATAATGTTCAGCAAAGTAAGATTTACAAATAAGTCAAATGACCGAAATGGTCAATTGACCCCTTGATGAGTTATTGCCCTTTATAGTCAATTTTTAAGCATTTTTCGTAAATCTTAGTAATCTTTTACAAAAATCTTCTCCTCTGAAACTACTGGGCCAAATTAATCCAAACTTGGCCACAATCATCTTTGGGGTAGTTAGTTTAAAAAATGTGTGGCGTGACCCAGCCAACTAACAAAGATGGCCGTCATGGCTAAAAATAGAACATAGGAGTAAAATGCAGTTTTTGGCTTATAACTCAAAAACCAAAGCATTTAGAGCAAATCTAACATGAAGTAAAAGTGTTTATCAGGTCAAGATCTATCGGTCCTGAAATTTTCAGATGAATCAGACAACTGGTTGTTGGGTTGCTGCCCCTGAATTGGTAATTTTAAGGAAATTTTGCTGTTTTTTGGTTATTATCTTGAATATTATTATAGATAGAGATAAACTGTAAACAGCAATAATGTTCAGCAAAGTAAGATCTACAAATAAGTCAACATGACCAAAATGGTCAATTGACCCCTTGAGGAGTTATTACCCTTTATAGTCATTTTTAACCGGATTTTTGTGTCAAAAATGTCGGTTATTGATTTGGGGATGTACGGCGGGCGGGCGGGCGGGCTTGCGGGCGGCAACCAAATGTTGTCCGTGCATTTAATCATGAAGCGTTCAACCAAACCTTTTAAAATTTTAATATGTTGTTACTGACAACAAAATGGAGGTCAAGTTCAATAATGACGATTTTTACTTTTACCGTTCAGGAGTTACGGTTCTTGAAAGTTTAAAAAATGTCGTGTCCGTGCATTTACTCATAAACCAGTCAACCAAACCTTTTAAAATTTTAATATGTTGTTACTGACAACAAAATAGAGGTCAAGTTCAATAATGACGATTTTTACTTTTACCGTTCAGGAGTTACGGTTCTTGAAAGTTTAAAAAATGTTGTGTCCATGCATTTACTCATGAACCGTTCAACCAAACCTTTTAAAATTTTAATATGTTGTTACTGACAACAAAATGGAGGTCAAGTTCAATAATGACGATTTTGACTTTTACCGTTCAGGAGTTATGGTTCTTGAAAGTTTAAAAAATGTTGTGTCCATGCATTTACTCATGAACCGTTCAACCAAACCTTTTAAAATTTTAATATGTTGTTACTGACAACAAAATGGAGGTCAAGTTCAATAATGACGATTTTGACTTTTACCGTTCAGGAGTTACGGTTCTTGAAAGTTTAAATTCATTTTTTTAGATATTTTCAAAATCCTAGGTAGGTGGACTTAGTAATTTTTTCTTACTTTATGCATTAAGGGCACACAATTTGTCCTGCTAGAGGGTCATTTTCTATCTAGTTTATATGTTGTTATTGTTGACAACATGGAAGTCAAGTTTGATATTGATAATCATAAATTTTACCTATTAGGAGTTTTGGTCCTTGTAATATTGATAAATGCCAGAACACAAATAAATGTTAAAGAATCCGGTTTACTGTCATTTTGACAGCTCTTGTTTACAAATTTTTCGTAAATTTTTGTAATCTTTTACAAAAATCTTCTCCTCTGAAACTACTGGGCCAAATTAATCCAAACTTGTCCACAATTATCTTTGGGGTATTTAGTTTAAAAAATGTGTCCGGTGACCCGGCCATCCAACCAAGATGGCCGCATGGCTAAAAATAGAACATAGGGGTAAAATGCAGTTTTTGGCTTATAACTCAAAAACAAAAGCATTTAGAGCAAATCTGACTGGGTAAAATTGTTAATCAGGTCAAAATCTATCTGCCCTGAAATTTTCAGATGAATCGGACAACCCGTTGTTGGGTTGCTGCCCCTAAATTGGTAATTTTAATGAAATTTTACTGTTTTTGGGATATTATCTTGATTATTATTATAGATAGAGATAAACTTTAAACAGCAATAATGTACAGCAAAGTAAGATTTACAAATAAGTCAACATGACTGAAATGGTCAATTGACCCCCTAAGGAGTTATTGTCCTTTATAGTCAATTCTTAACAATTTTTATAAAATTTGTAAATTTTTACTAACATTTTCCACTGAAACTACTGGGCCAAGTTCATTATAGATAGAGATAACTGTAAGCAGCAAGAATGTTCAATAAAGTAAGACGTACAAACACATCATCACCAAAACACAATTTTGTCATGAATCCATCTGCTTCCTTTGTTTAATATTCACATAGACCAAGGTGAGCGACACAGGCTCTTTAGAGCCTCTAGTTTCATTTTGTGTTTGTAAAGTTAAGTATATTCATTCTTATCAGTGAGCTACTTTTAGACATTATGTTTTGATCATTCGTAATAATAGTATTCCATCAACAAAGGTGCAAAAAAACAGTAAAGACAAAAAGTAAACAACATTCTATGGTCAAATAATGGCGTAACAGGAAATCCAATTAAATTGAGAGCGAAAATCCCAATATTTCATATAGTCAACACATTTGATATTCGAAGATGCGGATCTGTTAGCTTTTGAATGTTGGATAAAATAGAGGAAACGAGGAGACCAAAATGACATAAAAGTAAACAACTATAGACTAAACCAATATCATATAGTCACCTATGAAAGGGCGGAAAACAATTCAAACGAGAATTTAACGGCCTGATTTATATATAAAACATAAAAATCCGGGAAGTTTGAAGTAAAATGTAAATAAACTGATAATTTAATAAATAACTTTCCAGGTTCTTTTGTATTTCTTTTATAACCCAAAACAAATACACAATGCGACAACAACCTTCAATTGAAACATGTTCGCATTTGTACTATAAGCACACACATTTTAGTACATGTGCTTCTTGAAGATGGATCGGACACATTGGATCCTGTTGAAAACTTTAGTCTTCACACCAGTTGCGCATTTAGACACACAATATTCCTTCAGTGATGCTCGTAGCCAACGTTTTGATGATCCTAACCTTATTCGAACAACGAAGAGCTGATAAACCAGAGGAGGAAAAGGGTATAGCCAAAGTCGGCAAAATAATCAGAGCTGGGTATGAGGAAGATATATTCCTTCATTTAAAACCATTTCCCAAATTTTGTAATAGAAAATGTTAATGACATGCTATACGTATTTTTCATGTCAGAAACTATAAGTACGTGACTGTTGCGCTGGTGATGCCATGTTTCGAGGTAAATTGTTCCAATTATGCAATCATCGAAGAAGTGAATAATTTTAACAAATTTCAAGCAGACTATGTAAATATAAATATCGATATACTTGTACTTCAACGTATTATTTTGTTAAACAAAACTTGAGTTTTTAATTACAGCATCTTGTTTGCTGTCTCAACTGTTAATAAGCAGCATTTGTCACAAATACAACGTATCAATTTCTATTATTTGTTTCTTCGAATTTATTGACCAACAGAAAAGGCAAACAGTTATTTCGTCATTTTTAAGGACTTAAAAAACCCACATTGTTTGGCGAATTATAAATGTGTATTTTATTTTAAAATATGTTCGTTCATTGCATTGCAGTTCCAATTAGTTACAAACGTCTGAAACAATTGGTATTCTACCCATGACTTGAGAGTATTTTAATGTTTAGTTATGTACAATGAAATAACTTTTAACGGTTGTCATTTATGATTTCAAAATGGCGAATTCGGCGACAGGGGACTTCGGGCACTTGCAACTTAAGAAGTGATCGCTTTCTCAATGTAGAAAACCTCATTGTGACTTTGAGATGCAGAACAGTAATTTTCGTTTATAATCCTTTTCTTTTGGATTTGTCAAGTATTGATTTCTTGTAACGACATTATACACGATATTCGTTCTTTTAAATTGAATTCGCTAATTGCTAATTTTCAGTGATGTTTAACATGTGTTCTTGTGATCTCTGCAGATAGTATTGTAAAATATATGCACTGTAATATAGAAGGAATGTTTTATATCAAGCGCCAAAACCACGACTGTCCTTAAGGAAGATATGTCAAATATTTGTCCATGAAAAGTTCAGTATTGGCACATGTCCATATAAGTATATTCTGACCACAATCAGATACGCGTCTACTACTATCGGTGTATTTTTCGTACAAATCTTTCGTCCTTTTGTAATTATTCGAATTTTGTCTTTGTGTTGTCGTTTTTTCTACAGCTTCACGACTTTTGACTGTACGTTTGGTATCATCTACCGTAAAGTTTGTTTTTACTTTTCGGATTTGTAATATAAATGTTATGAAGATATTTGGTCGCAGGTTTGACTTCACAGCAATTTTCTTTTACTTTGTATGAATAAATGGAGATGTAGGCTATAAGCAGGAAGAGACTTGTGTGTTAATGCATAAACAAGATGTGTTTACCAATTTGTAACGCACATGCTTGACAGCTCCTATTATAAAGCTCAGCATTTGTCTCGTGGTATGTTACATGTATAATTTATCTTGAAAACAAGTAGTGCGTATTGATTATATAATAAATGTAATGCGATACATTTTTTATGTAATAGAATATAAGTATATCAACTTCTTTTCAGGGCAATCGCGTCCGACCAATCAAAATCGTTCTACACGATGATAAAGTTATCAACGTCAAAGGCAGTGCTTAGAACTATAGTTCAGAGCACAGTATATTTGAGGAATAGTGGTTAAAGTTTGTAAAATGTTTTATAAACTACATTAATTTTATAATAACGTAACGTGAAGTAAAGTTAAATAGTTTATACTTTACAGTAACTATATTAAGAATTGTAGTTTATATTAAAGAAAAAGACAGTAAATGGAAGTAGAATAAATAAAAACCGAGCAATACAATATATTTAGTAGGGGTTATAGTACATTTTTTGTACCTTTTTGAAATTCGTCAACAGATTTGCAGTTTCTTCAACACAGTGTGAAAAATCTAAACTCTGGTTAGCTTCTTGCTATCGCTATTCATTCAGTAACTCTTTCATTCAAAGATTGCACAGTTATTATAAAATTATTATTGACATATACCGTCAAAATTTTTACAATTCGCCATATCACATAAAACACACTTTAAAATTTCTAGAAATTGATAACGAGAGTCGGATGTAAACAAACTTCATAACAAAAAAGACGATTTCAGCTTTCCTGTTGCATTTCTATATGGTAACATTCCAGCAGCACCTGCATACAAACTATTTATCTTCCTGTCGATACGATATTCCAGAGTTTGCATTTCCAATCATTAAGCATGCTGCTTATACGAAAGCTTTTAAAACAAGATTTCCTAGTGGCTAAGTTGAAATCATCACTTCTTCGAAAATTTACTGATGCTACCATGAGTTGCTTGACCGTTATGTTGTACCCTGAATCAATAACAAGAGGCTCTCAAGATTTGATAACGAATTAGACTGGATGTCATATGAAGATAAAGACAACAGTAGTATACCGCTAGAGCCAAACTATTTCTCACAGAGTTTATTTAAGTCACAAAAAACACGGGTTGTGTTGCAATTGGTGCTGGAAATGCTTTTTCCTGAATCAACTACATTCAACTTCTTTTTTGTTGAATCGTTGTTTTTTTTTTTTTTTTTTTTTTTATCTTGATCTGATATTATGTGAAGAAATATTTACTCTGGAGTCCTTTTGGGTTTGTTTTTTTTTTTTTCGCTGATGTCTTCCTTCGGTTATAATGATTTTACTTCATGATATCTTCTATCTTTTCTCTGTTGGTGTAAAGGAAAAACGATATGTTAATTGATTAGAACATCTAGATAAATCTTTTTTTCATTGCTTGTTGTCTTTGTCCTTCCGTATGTTATTGCACTTTGTATCTATTGCTTTTGCCCACATGATTAACAGAACAGATAGACAAATCAATATTCGATTGAAGGTGCAATCAAACTCTCTGCATTTGATTCAATTGTCTGCTGATACATCAGTCTGTTAGACTTAAATGGAGAATTATTATTTTAAGAGAAAAGTCCACAATTTGATGAATTCCATTTATCACTGCATAGAAAAACGTAATACCTTACTTCTAGATGATAGGGATAAAAGATATTTTAGATAACAAGTAAAAGTCTTGTAACGCAATTATCTATTTCAGCATATCTTCAGAAAATAGAAGAACTCCTAATAATGTTAAATTTATGATATATAAGATTTATGATATGTAATCAATATTTAATAGTGATCTTTCAACTGATTTTTTTTTTATTTGTTAGCTAAATCAAATTTTATCGGTATATATTTTTTTGCCATTCACTTGGATATACAATAATCATTTACTCATTTATTGTCAGTTTTCTACGAGCTAAATATTTTATATATATAAGTTTCCTTGAACGTGCAAATGCAGGCAGTATGACATTCATTTTTATCGCTATTGTTTTATTTCTTATTCTATTAACGAATTATTCTGAATTTCTAATTGTCTCGAAAATACTGTGTTTGTCTACATGTCTTTTTTTGTTTGTTTTTTTGTTGACACATTTGTTTGTATTTATAGGGATTAAGATTATTGGACATTGTTGACTGCTAATCCCTTATTTTTGACATTTTTACCTATCATGTCTGTTTGTTTTGTTCACACATTGTCATTATAATGGAATTTTATGCGACTGTCATTATAATGGAATTTTATGCGACTGTCATACAAGTAAGTGGTTTAAATAGCTATAAAACCAGGTTCAATCCACCATTGTCTCCATGAGAAAATGTCTGTGCCAAGTCAGGAATATGACAGTTGTTATCCATTCGTTTGATGTGTTTGAGCTTTTTATTTTGCCATTTGATTTGAAACTTTCCGTTGGAATTTTCATTGGAGTTTGGTATTTTTGAGTTATTTTACTTTTTCATATTTGAGACATTCACTTGCATGTACAATTATTATTTTATTTTTTTTGGTCAGCTTTCTACGAGCTAAATATTTTATATAACAATTTCCTGGTATGTGCAGATTCAGGCAGTATGACATTTACTTTAATTTACTTCAGTGATTCTGAATTTCTTACTATCTCGAAAATACTTTGAAGTTAAAAATCTATGGTTTTCCTTTCAAATCATACGTGTTCCTTAATTAGCTTAACATCCCTTTTGTCCCCTATTGTGTATACTTTTTTTTTCTTTTTAAGGTTTTAAGCTTTCGAATTCAGTCAGTGTTTGATATTAGCACCAACGACGAGAAATATATTTTCGAAATGCACATGTGGTTATAAGGATCAACACAAATTTGTTTCTTATCAGAGAGTGGTATACTAGTATATATAAAAATAATATGTTTTGATCTATAATTTGGCACAACTTTTTGGAATTTTGGATCCTCAATGCTCTTCAACTTTGTACTAGTTTGGCTTTATAAATATTTTAATATGAGCGTCACTGATGAGTCTTATGAAGACGAAACGCGCGTCTGGCGTACTAAATTATAATCCTGGTACCTTTGATAACTATTATAACCTTTTTAGGATTTGAAATTATAAACAGAAAATTGATGGAAACAATTGAATAAAGCAAAATAAGTGATAATTCAACTATCTACAAAGAGAATACGGGGAAATTATTTTGCAAGGTCTTCGTTATGACTCGTTTAACATAAGACTTCAATTTATGGAAGTAAAGTTTAAGATAAACACGAACTGAAATTCTTACGCTTTCTACTCGAAGATTTTATTCTCTCCAATTCCTTATCCTAGACACAAAATACTATTTGTAGAATGTCTGGGTTTTAAGTGGCAATTGTTTAGTGAATCAACTCCTTGAGACTGAGATTGCTTTCCCGTAAATTTTACCATGCCAGTATTGAAGAAAAATTATCTGCAGGCACTCTAGGCAGCTACAGTCAATTATTGTTTATGAAGACTTAAAGCTGATCAAAGGTAGAAATGGGACATAATTATGTAATAATAATCTGCAATGATGAAATATAGAGACAAGGTCTATTTGCTTAAAATACATCAAGGTACAATCAAAGATAATTAAACATCAAAATAAGATGCTTGCGCGCATGTGTGTGATGGCTAAACCATTTAAGGAAATGAGTTTACATAATGAATTATCTGAAAAGGAGTACATGTATCTGAAAAGATAAAAAGTAAAATGTCTATGATTTTGAAATTATGTTTGATGACATTGCATTTATTATAAAAGTAAGGTCAATTGATTGCATATACCTGTTTCCGTTTGGCATGACAATTTCTGTTGTAGAAATCATATTCAGGAATGTTGGAAACTAAAATTTTGGAATAATAAAGGTATCAAACTCTTAAAATATCTATAAAACAAACATTTTGTTTTGTTAATATACAAAGATCTTTTATACCAAATAAGATATACATATTATAGCCAATCTAATATAAGGCCAACTTTGCATTAGAGAATTAGAACCTTGGTTTCCTTATAATAGTTATCAAAGGTACCAGGATTTTAATTAAGTACGCCAGACGCGAGTTTCGTCTACATAAGACTCATCAGTGACGCCCATATCAAAATATTTATAAAGCCAAACAAGTCCAAAGTTGAAGAGCATTGAGGATCCAAAATTCCAAAAAGTTGTGTCAAATACGGCTAAGGTAATCTATGCCTGGGATAAGAAAATCCTTAGTGTTTCGAAAAATTCAGTTTTGTAAATAATAAATATAATTTACAAATTCGTAAACGGTCAATTTTAGAAAGGGTTGTTATAAATCTTGATTAGTAAGCTGATAATATCATGGAGGACTTATAATCCACCAACAGCAGTACCGACCCAGTGATGTAGAAAAAATATAACAAAAATTTATAAATTCCACGCGTTCGCAGCGCTACTCTGGTTTACCTCCACCAGCAACGCCCAAAACCGAATTTTTGAAAGCTAAGGATATATATAAGAATCAAAACTGTAGAAAAGCTATATGATAAAAAAGACCGAAACATTTCTGTCAAATTCCTTAATGGCCACATTGCCCGAGGAAGTTGAAGCATTAGTTGCCTAATAATCTATTAATTTATTTTCAGACAATTTTAGAAAGTTTTATTTTTATTCATGTTAGTACCGAAGTACTGACAACTGAGCTGATGATACCCTTTGGGACAGATTGAGTACAAATTTCATCATATCCCACTTTATGGGAGGTTTGTTTTTATAATGATAAAGATTATGACACAATGTTGACTGCTGTACTCAAATTGTGGACATTTTTGCCTATTATGTCCGTTTATTTTCCTTACACATTATTTTCAATGTAATAATAAACGAATTTTATTCGACTGTCATATAAGTGTGCGGTTAAGCTAGCTATAAAACCTGGTTTAATTCACCATGGTTTAAACAAGGAAATAATGGAATATCGCAGTTGTTCTGTTTGAACGTTTGAATTTTACCTTCTGATAGAAGATTTTCCGTTTTCATTTTCCTTTGAGTTCCGTATTTTTGTTATTATACTTTAAAGACGTGTAATTCGACTTTCAAAACATGGATTTATTCCTTTTAGAGCCACAACAAATAAACAATTGAACAAAACAAACAATATTCCTAGGCATACACATAACCCATACCTAACCTTAACCCTTGTCTAAGACAAGCCCTCACCTTACTCGAAATTGTAAACTTAGCCCTAACCCTAAAGATCAATGACCCTTAAATAAAAGAAGGACAACAAACTTTGATCTGGAGCGTATTTAATACATATGATTCCAGAATAAAGTGTCATGAGCACTGAAAATCGTCACAAGCATCATAAATTCACATGGATACATCTGCAATATCAAGCAAAATTTCCTATATCCATGTTTCTCTCAATCTATATATAGTATGCATTTAGTTATTCTGATGCATGTGTCCTAGAGGAAAATATGTGTGTTATTTGACCATGAAAGGTATCTTGTTGGCCCATGTCCATTACAACTCTGACTAACCGCAACATTAATCTGTAATTTGTTTATAATTATCACGCTTTTGAAAACTCCTGAATCATCTTATTTAGAACTGTCCAGAACCGATATGCATTGATTTTGTTTTCATAAAAGTACAGATTTAACCAGATCTAAATCACAAATAGTTTATGAAGTTGAAAGTGTTTAAAACCCTTTTACTTTATGACTGTTATTCTTGATTATTAGGTATATACTCTCATTCTTTGTTTTATAAAACAGTCTTTCTTTTTTTTCAAAAGATATACCAAAGATAAAATCGAGAAATATCATTATTTATGAAAATAAAACCAAAATCTTCATGATACAGAAAAAGAAAGTATGAAAAAAAATCATAAAATGAAAACTGAGCTGTCATAACTAAGAGTTAACAATATTATACCAATATTCAAAACTGGTAAATCAATTTAAATAAACAAAATAAGATGATCAACACTGGGGGGTTCCTGGAATCGCATGTACTCTTAACGGAGCAAGAATGTACAAATCACAATTATAAAACTGAAGGACTCATATGAACTCCAAACAGAACAAGACTGTACAAATCATAATTAGAAAGCTAAAGAAATCACACGAACTACAACGGAGCGAGATATTAATAAGATAAATAAGACACACCAGTATAGTTTATCGATGTTCGTAACTTCAACAGGAAACTGTTGGTAAATTAGTAGAACACTGGACTATCCTGAGACACCAAAATGTCGCTGGTATGTAGAGACATAGACACGTCCTATTATGCAACAGATACGTGATGGCGTGCGTATTACTTTTAAAACCACGTTTTGGGTTTCTTCCTCACAACTAATATAAGACAATATTTTTGTTAGAAGTGCGCTTGTTATAATTCGTATAATGTACATGTACTCACGTTTAATTTCAATAACCATTTGATAGATGCCATATCGCTGACAGGGGAATGATGTCCGTTTTAATTTAAAATTTTGATTCAAAAATCACAATATCCAATAGTAACACCAGAAGTAACTTTTCGTGTGCCTTGTGTTCGTTTACTTGTATAGGGGTTATAGTTAATAAACATTGGTAAACTTGAAGGCAAATCAAGAAAAGCGCGTCGAACGCATAAACTTATTTTAGGTGTTATTTTCATTTCTACACAGTTAGTAGACAACCAGACTTGGTTCTTTGGGTTTCACGTTATACCTTATAAGTTTTCTTGCATTCTTATCATTTAATGGTTTTTATTTTAATTTCCTTCCTTTATTTGACCTTTAGTTAAATATGGTAACGAAAGTTTCTCCAGTGATTTGGTACAGAAATTTACTTCTTTTACTTCACAATAACTTTTGCTTACAACGTTTACAATTAGGATTGTAATCAACCTCTTGATATATATTTTATAGTCCGATTTGTCAACCATCTGCTTTCTTCCCATTTTGCTATATTTCTATTTTCTGTGACCTTTACGTCTTTAATTACAAGCACTGAAGTGGGATACAACGATTAATAATTACATAGCATGCGAACATTACTTAAGCAAATGTTCTGCGGAAGCCAGCGATATTTCTTTCAACCTCTGACATTTATAGAATTATCCATGATAATGGTATTTTCATGATGCATGGAATGCTTTTGAACAACATTTCTGTTGAATGGACGTTAAAGTTTTAGCTAAATTAAAACTGTTTACTTAAGAAAATTGCGTTAATCTATGATGCTAGCTCTATATTTGTAATTGCATGTGAAGTAGGACATATATGTTTTCAGAGACAGTCTCCGTCACCTCTACTTCTTCATATATTTACATTAGTTATAAATTTAGACGTTTGGAACTACATATTTGATAGGGCTTTTCTACCATTTCCAATGTACTGTATATCGCGGGGTATACCAGTTTTTTTTTTTCGTCAGACGAATACATCTTTGTAATTATATATTCATTCTTTTTTTTTATATTGGAATCATTATGTTTCCTGAAGCACCTGATGTCATACACATGTCTGATTGGAGTTCAGAATTCCCAAAGTTTTGCGGTTTACGTGTTCGCTGTTCATTAACGCCTGTCTATGCTTTTCAGTTGACTCTCATTGCTTTTGATTTTATATAGTTCATGTATAATTCTCTTTTATTTTAACTTCTAACTGTTTCTTGAGTTTTCGGTTAACATTATATCTAGATGGTGTTCTTGAAATTGATTCTGCAGATAGCCATACAGTACGATAATGATTTCAGTTTTCCACTGCCAATGTCCCACGCTCAAGTTATTACATGCCTTGTCTATTGCTATAGCATGGTTTATGGTTTCAATATATATTTCGGTTGGTAAGGTATCCCAAAAGATTATTATCATAAAAGCTATTTTACTAACATTGTTATACTCTTAACCTCGAAACTACTTCACAACAGACATTCAGAGGAAATTGTTTCTTTGCAGGTTATCAGGTCATGTGATTATTTAGGCCGTTTATTTACGGTGACAATACCTGTATTTTTTTCATCACTAACATTTTCGAAAATCCCTGTTGTTCATTATGTCTATTTGACATTGTTATCGATTTTACCATGTATCTTGCTATAATGATTGTCTCAATTTGGAATACTGTGGCGGTTTGTGCATGTATGGCATTTACGAGAGAAAAGCAAATTACAGCTTAACTAATCGAGATAGCATTATTAGTCTTTTTGTAATTTCGAAAATGGACGGGGAACAGTAACGAATGCCAACAATTTGCCCCTATTTCTTATCTATTTCTTGTGATAGTTCAAACACATATACGTAACCATTTTTTTTTTGTGTTGCTTTTACGACTTGCCTTGGTAACTGGTGTGTCTGATGTGATTTGTCAATTAATTCCCTTAAATCTAGAGGTATATTTGTCCTTGCTAGATATAAGAGGCGAAAGTAGTATTTTCCTATTGCGTTGACAAAGTAAGCTGTTTTTGCATATAACGATTATGTTTGAGCAAAAAAAAATTAGACTTTCCTTTAAATATGTTTTATAAAAACAGAGGTAATCAGAAACGTTAAATGTGTTTATAAATGCGTTTTTTGAGGCGGAATATATATATCCAAATATAAAAATAAGGAAACGTTTTATGATTGTCAACTATCAACCATAGTTCAAATGAAGTGGATGTAAGCAATTGTAGGCAACCTATAAGAAAACCCCATGTATAGTCGGCTTTAAAAGGAAGCGACATTTCAGTGTCTAGAATTTAACGGCCTAATTTATTACAAAAAATGAACAAAAGACAACCACTGAACTATAGGCTATCGACCTGGGACATGCATATCTAAATGTGGCGGGATTAAACATGTTTGTGAGCACTCAACCTTCTCCTAACCCGAGACAGTGGTGAAAGAGCACAACATAAGTACACACTATAAAAATCAGTTGAAAAAGCTAAACTCATTAGATCGATACATAGACAAACGTTGTACAAAAACACAGACAGGACGTGGCAGGGTATATATAAATCCCTCATCCCAAACAATATAAAGACACCGAGTACAGATTTGAGAGTACTCGCAGTTACTGACAGCTAGTTCAAGGCCATATAACAACTAATAAAAAAATAATGCATCTTAGACTAAAATAGTAAACCGCACACATTCAACATTAAATTGATTGAGTGTAAAGACGTCATTAACAGTTACAGAAAAAACACGACACGTTACAATGCCATTTCAAGATTGTATTACCGTGAAAGTCCATATGTGTATAACAAAAATACCTAGTTTTGCTTTAGTTGAGTGATAACAAAACCAATATCTTTACAATTAAATAATAATTTTCAAAGGTCAAATTACATATTGAATTAGTAAACTTTTATAATGAGTTTATTCAAGGGATTGATAAGTTTATCCGGATCGTTAGTAAATTTCCGGGCTCGGTTAACAACATGGACGTAAATTTTAGAATGTGCTATTCCGTTTGAAATAAGATTTCTACAATGTATTGTTGTGTGGTTTGTATTACATTGTATAATTATTCATGAAATAGACTGATGCAACATCGGTTTTGTAGAGATCCATATTAGAACTTCTACTATAGCCATTAATACATGTATCTTTATAGGTACAGACACTAATGCTAATCTGCTCTAGATGCATCAGTCTAAAATAAATGGCCATATAGCAATTCCTTAGGGCATAAAATAATGCAGCATGCAATATATTATAGGTGATCAAGTTGATCAAATATCATTCTTACGTAATTAACCGGGAAATACCAGGACTGTTACTGTTTTATTAATGATTTGGAACCAATGCATCTTTCTTGCCATCATATTATTACAATGAACATAACATTGGAGACTTTTGCTGAATATCTACTTAAAATATTTTGGTTTTGAACTTTGTTAACAAATAATGCTTCAGCCATATGATTTTTTTTTATTATAACCTGTAAAATTGCATTTATATATTCGTTACATTAAAACATTGTGTTATTTTCGTAAAAATGTAAGAGACCACTATCCGATTTGGAGGGGTAGAGTTCCTCCGCCTTCTGATTGTTTTGAAAATATATCTTTTTTAGCATTGACTCATTCAAAATATTTTTCGTCTCGCTCGGCTCGGCAGTTTATATTCCGTTTTTAGTAATGATGCCCTCCTTTCACAGTACTGGAGCCGCCACTATCAGCATGTATTTGCAAAATTAAAACAAAATGTGTCCATAGTACACGGATTCCCCACTCGCACTATCGTTTTCTATGTTCATTGGACTGTGAAATTTGGGTCAAAACTCTAATTTGGCATCAAAATTAGAAATATCATATCATAGGGAACATGTGTACTTAGTTTCAAGTTGATTGGACTTCAGCTTCATCAAAAAATACCTCGACCAAACACGTTAATCTGAAGCGGGACAGACGGACCCACAGACCAGAAAACATAATGCCCCTCTACTATCGTAGGTGGGGCATAAAAGAACACGAACACAATCAGGCGTATACTTATGTATTTGACATAAGGATGATAGGAGTTTTTTTTGAAAATATATGATGTGGGCTTTATATCAATGGAACAGCAATCTAACAAACACTACGAACACACAGCAAAACCGTAACAATTATCAATCTCTCTTGATGGATGATCCCGAGAAATCTCGCGAAGGATTGACGAGCGTCTTGTATCAATATAATTGATTTTTGTGTTCAAATTAACATGATTATAAAGAATTATCTGGGAGCAAACGGGACATTATAAACTTAAGTAGAAGAAACAAAAATCGTAAAAAAACGCAAGACATACTATTTTGAAAAAAGAATACATAAACGGTTTGTAGAGATATTGTTATATTGCTGATATCTTGACCTCAAGATATATTTTTTAATGTATATTTTTTGAAGATGTATTGCCTTCTTACCGACCTTCAGTTCTGGCTGTCTTCATATATGCAAGATCCCTGTCTATGGTGAAAAATAAGTGTTTTTTTTAACTTTTAAACTTGGCCGTACTTCATGAAATCAAGAAATGCGCTTAAAATGAAGACAATTGTTTTTTTATAGATTTTTTATATTCCTATGTATTCCACTTGCTATGAAACGTAATGCATTGTCATGCGCATATTTTTGGAAAATAAGTAGAATAACAAAATACCAAACTCCGAGAAAAAATCAAAACGGAAAGTCTGTAATTATTACCAATGTAATTTCAACTGATCGGGGCGGAGCTTACGTTTTAATTTGCATGAGGACAGTCGATTTGAAAATGTGTGTGATAACGATGATTGCCGTTATAGTTATTACTGATTTCTAATCACCAAACAGTGACCTCAAAGGAATTTACAAAAGAATGACTGGACAATGGATTGATGAGTGTATCCTAAAACACCTATCTATAGATGGAATGGTTTATTATGAACGAACTGGATAAACTCCGCCCAGTCAAGTGAAATAAATTGAGTAATATCTTATTAGTGGGCTTGATACAAAACGTTTAGGAAGATAAATCTATAAAAAAAAAAATACAAAACCGAAAAAGCTAACAAGAAATGAACTTCCCCTTTCTCTAGACAACAACCCTAGGAGGAAAATGGAAAGATGAATCCGCTTAGAACTTTTGTTGTACTTTGTTAATCGTAGACATGTTTAGCTCATTGATAGTCATGTTTGTCTAGGCTAAATGAAAGTGTGAAATAGCGCTTAAGGTTCAGAATATAGACAAAGTACAGATACATATTATAAGTCAATTGACAGCGACCTTTGGCAGTTATAATAAATCATAAATGTATCATCAAGATAATCGCTAACTACCATGAATGACAATAGCTTTATATATCACATCTAGATATAGTATTTACAGGTCAATCTATTTATATAGTGTTTTAAGATTATAATTATACCAATAAAGGATTAGGGAAAATTTCCCCTGAATTTATTTCACGCCATGTCCACTTTCATTTTTTTTTCAATAAATACATATACATAGTATCACAGCCAAACAAGTGTGAGTTATGCTTCCAACAATATTTAACTTATTTCTAAACCGGGAATCAAATACTAAACATAGGAAAAATGCTTAAAACCGCAATTCTAATTGATTTTGCAAATTTCGAGTATTCGTCCCTACAATGTTCAAGGTAATTGATAATAGAAGTAAAGCTATGTTTTGATTTTCAGATACAAAAACACGCAAAATAAGCGTTTTGTTTTTTTTAAATAGCTTTTGACAACAGCAAAAGGCTGCGCTGAATAACTTCCCTATTTTTAAGGAAGAAGGCTAAACAATTGAAAAGCTGTTTTAAGTAAAGATTCGACAAATTTAAGATTTTGCTCTGCTGAGTGAAACAAATGAAGAAGAAATTGAACATACTACTTTTCATATATTTGATATATGTTACACTGATTTGTTTTATTTTGAGTTTGGTTTCCCCCGAAAGTCACTATTATGAGAATGATAACACAATTAAATTATTATTATGATTTTTAATTTCCTCTTTGTATTATCTTATTTTTTTTAATTGGATGTAAAGGAAGTTATTCCTTATTTATAAGATCAATTATATTAGCCATATTAATAATGCATGTTTTAGGCTCCACAAAATAAATAAAATGTAATACTCTCAAGTTGCTATAACTATGAATCAAAGTTTCGTATTAGAAATGTTACCTTCTATCAGCCTTCTAAACAGTGCATGTTTTAGGCTCCACATCCAAAAATGAATAAAATGTACTACGTGTCAGTTGCTTTTACTACAAACCAAAGCATCATATTAGGAAATGTTACAAGGAAAAACAGAACATCTATCATGATATAACAATAAACAACTCGTAAGGTAATAAGCTTTATAAGGCTGATTCAGCTGTTTTCTAAGAGGTTCACTGATCGATTTATCAGGTGTCCTTTGTAATTAGGAATTGTAGATGCTGCAATCAATTTCTTATCAAGACGACAAATCAATGCGGCTGGACAGCTTCCGAACAATAACTTCAACAAGGTTTGACCTTGTTTATACTTTTGTCTTTCACTGAAACAGATTTTTAGTCTCTAATGTATGATGTTTTTGACATGCCTTCATCTCTATCTAATTCAACTACCGGTTTCTTATTTTTCTCAAAGACTCGCGTTTTCTCGTGTTCATAACGCAATTATCTTCTAACTTGATTAGATGGAATTTCTAATTTTTGTGTAATTATGAAAAAAAAGGTGTGGTATGCTTGATAACTCTTCTAAAGATACCCAAAATGGGACACAGAAATTAACAACTATATTATAGGTCACCGCAAAGCCTTCAACAATGAGCAAAATTAAACTGTTCAACAAACTGTTGGTAGACATGAAATATACAGCGTAGCGTATCCTCAATCTGCTCTTTTTAAGGGACGACATCAAAAGATCGATGTAGGATAAAAAAAACTTAAATCAAATAGTTTGGTCAACATTGCTGCAAGTTTTATTAATCTAAAATCGATTTTACATATATCCCTATTGGTCAATCAATTTTTCCAAAATTAAGTTAAGAGGGGGGTGGGGGTCAGTGAAAAAAATATGTGAATTAAGTTTTTTATCCTTCATTGAAGTTTTGATGTCGTCCCTAATATGTATCTGTTTTGCAGTGCAGGATGTATAAATACCCAGCCACGTCCAGTTTGTTGGGTATATTTCAACTAAATTTGAATGTCTTTTGCTGTTTTCTTTTAATATTTGTTTGTTGTTATTCTTGTTTCGGTTTATTTCACTAACACTATTTTTCGTTTTTAAATTATTCAATTTTTAATGACGAACTCCTTTCTACATTTTCTGGTACAAAACAAATAAATTAGTAACACATAATAATTCGGAATTCAATTAATCATATTGACAAAGAATATTTTGATTATGACAAACATTGTCAAAAATATATGTATCTAAAAAATGAGATATTTCAAAATTTAGTTGTACATGTTACTGAAATTATAAGAATATTATACATTAAAAGAGAAGCCTATAACTATTATCTATTAATAACAGTTTCATATTGTAAAGCTGGACATAATACAGTAAAAATCCAAATCGACAATAAATTGAATTATTTTTGTTTAAAACAACGGTCAGCGGAATTTTTCCCTTATTTTAATCAAGGAAATAATATGAAATGATAAGCCATAGTAAGATTAAGTAGGTTTTGAAAAAAGATAAACCGGGTTGAAGAGGGAACAAGAACAACCTTACATTTAAACTACAACCGGAAATGGGAATGTTGGTTACCAGCAATAGAGCGTTCTTGCAATGTATAGCAGCGTGACACTCTACCAACAAGAAGATTTGCATCTAAAACCGTTAAATTGTGCATGCCGAACGGGGCAGCTGATGAACACCCCCGCACAGTCAGAAATGTCGAGTTGACCATATATCTATTTCCCCAGTCACGTATTTGGGCTTGAAGTGGTAAAGACGTTCCTTTTATGAAATATCAAACGCTAAGCCTGGTGTTACCAATCGTGCACACCAAATGTGGAATAAAAGGAATACAATATATATTGTTTATTTATTTGTCAATTATAAATCGTAAATAATTTAAATAAATGGTAGTAGTTTATGTCAGTACCAAAAACACTGATTACTGAGTTAACAAATGAAAAGCCGAATTCATAAACGGTTAACTTTACCTGGGGGTGGGGGTGGGGTATATGATATTTTATTTTCTTAAAATAGGAACTATTTTTTTCACGGTTTTGAAAAATTCATTGTCTTTGGGTTTCTGTTTTGTTCTTGTTTAATGCACTAAATCATAGGACCGAACTGTAAGTGGTCAATCGTTGATATTTATTTGCTTCTCTGATGTATGTTCTGCTATAAAAAAAAATGTATTTGTATTGTTTGCACTGATAAGCATAATGTGCTTAAAGTAATAAAGAATTGAATTGAATTTATTGTACCGATATTCTTTTTATGCTAAATCAAATGTATACTCAATTAAGAGTTATAAACCAATTAACTGTATATGCATTTGAACATTTCTTTTAAACAGAAAGAAATCAATTTAATTGTTTTATTTGACAGCTTGTAGATATAGACTTCTTTAAATATGATAAGTAAATGATTTGTAAATCATTGGAAAACAACTTGTCAGTCACATACAATGTTATTACGATACGCATTATTTTAATTTTTTTTTTTATCAAAACTACAATCTTCTTGCTTGAAAAGTAAAATCTATGATGTTTAAGCTAAATCTAACGTTACACGGTTATTAAGGCTATGAATATATCAATGACTAAGTAGATCAATACACATCTTATTTTTTATGACTGAATGAACAATACGGGAATACCTGTAGATTTTAAGAGTTAATGGCTGGATTTTAAAGTTATGTTTGTAACAGTATAAATTTTATTTGCTTAACTTTTCAGTTACTATGATCACACCTGTGCGAAGCTCCGGGGTTGGGAGTAAGAACCTCACAAACATTTTTATGATTAAGACCTTTCTTGTTTGTTTAAACGTGTAGCAGACGATATTTATAGAACAGGAAAACGGTCGGCTGCTTCTTGATCAATACATGGCCATATATGAATATTCAGAGTGGGAGTCTCCTATCCCCGTGTAACTTTGGACAATCGTACCTGCACAGTGAAGAATTAATTACAGTTGAATCATATCAAGAGCACATTTAGACTTTTATTTTACTAAATGTTTTCGGGCATGGGTGTTGTAACACGTGACAACAGAAACCAATCCTGAATCGTTTGATAAATTACTACTGTTTTCAACATAATATATATATGGAAGTGAACGTATTAATTTGATGTTGTTTATCGTCGAATGACAGCGCTTTGTAGGTAGTTACAACGGCTAGAAGGCTCTTCCCATTCATATATAAGGAGACTGACTTCATCAATCGGTCCTTTCACTTTCAATTTTCGCTTCAGCTAATAGAGAGAAGTTTAGTGTGCAATAACCTTCCAAGATGTCTAAGTCTAGCGAGAGGATTACTGAGAAGAGGACAGTGATAACATCCTCGTCTTCTGCCTATGATGATGGCGATGACTCTATTTACTATAAGTCTGGAATACAACCTCGACAGTCTACCGTAGTTTCTCGTTCTTCAGTTGGAGGACCTAGTATGAGATCTAGTATTGGAGGTGGTGGCAGCGGTGGTACCGTTTACTCGCGTACTGTTGAATATGGAATCGGTCGATCATCTGGAATGCAGGGTCTTAGTCCAGGAGGCTATGAAAAAGTATCGAACTCCGGAGTTCAGACCGTTAAATCAAGCCGAGAGAAGGAGAAGAAAGATATGCAAGATCTAAATGAGCGATTTGCAAATTATATCGAAAAAGTGAGATTCTTGGAAGCCCAAAATAGGAAGTTAGCATCTGAATTAGAAAACTTGAAAACAAAATGGGGAAAAGAAACAAGTGCTATCAAATCTATGTACGAACAGGAATTAGCAGAAGCCAGAAAGTTAATAGACGATTTAACAAGAGACAAGAACAAATTAGAAATCCAAAACAGCAGTTTACAAGAAGATATGAACAATTTGAGGCGACAGTAAGTACTATTCTAAACTTTTATATGATCCATGTTTATGAATAGATCCTATAGTCTTTATTGTGATCAGTTATTTAACATAATCTGTTATTTCACACTTTTTGCACCGGTTTAACCTGTTAAGTACAAAGGATCAACTGGTCTCTTAAACTTTAATTTGAGTTGTAAACAATAACATACAAGAAACACCAATTTAGCAATACAGCTCTTCATTTTACTTGGAATTTATGTCAGTAGGTCTTCAGGTTTTTGGCCTAAATACTTTAAAGTTTATCTTGGTCTACACTGCATATGTTTCAATAGTTAAGTCTTCCTTCGCCTACACTATGTTTATTCCTTAGGTAGTAATGCAATTTTTAAAGATAATATTCAAATAAAAAAAGATAAAACTTGTATTTCATACTTTTTAATAGTAAAATAGTTTGTGGTGAATTTTAACATTTGAGTAAATACGTACACTTGTCATGTCATTCAACAGCTGAATGATAAAAACACAATAATTACCTTGATTTGACCTGGCTACCGTTATGTTACATAATTTTGCATGTCAGCATATTTATAGAAGGAAAAGTTTACTCTGTGTTGTGACTTATGCAAATTAATATCTTTAAAAAGGTGTCTTTAAACTTAAACACTTGTAGTTTACACCATTCAAGTAGTCCAGCAACAATTAATATTATCGTGGTCATGTCACATTGTATTAGCACTGTTGTGTTCCTCGGCCGCTTCGTTTTCCATTCAATTCTTATTTACATTAGTGCATAAAGTGTGCATAATCGAATATCTACCTTTTGACGTAAAAGCCACATGGATAAAAAAAAAAGATATGTAGACTAAGAAATCATACATACATTAGTTAACTATTATAGTCAGGTGTATACACAAAATGTTAAGCTATAAATCGTCATGTTTCTTAAAAAGTACAGTACATGTAGTTCAAAAAATGCAGCTGACCTTACAAAACAGTATTTGGGTATCTTTTCAAATAATCTACCTTCAATCTTGAACTTATCGAAACTGGCTAAAGTAGTTATTGCTTAAATACAGTACGATCTTATACTTTTCATTCAAAATTTAGTATAATAGAAGTAAATTAGATCTGACTTATCCCTTTATAGGGTTATCTGTTGGCCAACTACATGAATAATAAATTACATTATATAGCAGTCTGCTGCATACACGATCTTGCTGCAACTTCTGATTTCATGCTACAATCTCGCTGGAACTTCTGCTTCTGCTACCTTGCAGACGATCGAACAAATCGTCTGACGAACTCATCACGTTCGGTACACAAGACAAAATAGATTATGGTGTAGTGACAATGTCAAACAAAATTGGCCATTAAAAGTGATTAAATGATGGACTTTACGTTTACTTACCATTTATCCTAAATCAAATTATTACCTTTTGTGTTTAATTTATCGACATCTATTTGTTAAAAGGGCAAGAAGGTCAACGACATTGGTTCAGAAAATGGTTGACATTTTTAAAATTCACTGAATAAGCGCAAGATGTAACTTCATTCAAGTTAAATGTCAATTTGTAAACGCTGCGACGATGGTTATGCAGATTCAAAGTGATACTATGCAAAGTGTTTTTATATAGTATTTTAGTACTGACGTTTAATTTATACTAGAATACATCAAAATAATAGAATGTTAGTATACGATTTGGAACGAACGCCTCATTAACTAACTTTAGGATAGTTATTTAGAATAATCACCTCACCATTGCTAAGTTATGATAGCCACTTTACAAATTTGAAAGGGATTTCAAACTCGAACAAGCCTTGTTTCACCCTCCAGTACACAAACAGGGCATTTATTTAGACATAAAATATTTACTACCCAAATATTCAGTTCTTAACAAAAGCTATACTTTATATCTGTTTATGCAACATTTCTTTTAAAATTGATACATAAGAATTAATATGAATTTTAGATCTGATGATCTAGAACAAAAAGATATGAAACATTTCAATAAGCTTATTAACTTTCTTTCTTTATTAGGATAGAAATTGAAAGATAATTTGATTTTAACGATGATTTTTCTCTGAAAGATTTTGAATATTGAAAGAAGATCTATTCATTGAATCATCGTTATATATAAATTATTATAGTTTGTCTTACATATATATAAGAATTGGGATGAACAACACAAATTAAGGAATTTCAAATTTTCAAACTAAAAGATGCAAAAGTACGGTTTTGTATACCTGTATACTTATACCCAAGGGACATATCACTTCACTTGTTTTCGTTCATGCCCGTTTGTTATTAAGATTAATGATTTACATGTATGAAAACTGGGAGGTGTTTCAATATCAAAGGTTTTACACGATTTGTCATATAAACAATCTAGTATCTGCTATCTTGCAGAATGTTTACCTGAAGGAAAAAAAGATGCATTGTCGTTTGGTATTTGTTTTATATATTTTTTAATCAAATATAATTTAATATAACAAATACTAAAAGGAAATTGGTGTTCACTTCTAAGAACACTGTCTTACAAAAGCACTTGTTATGTATATTACTAAAGAAAGATCAAACGTTAGCTTTAAATTTAGAATATTTTACAGTTTCAATTTCATAGCTGTAAATCAAAGAAGTACTCATCGCGATTCTAGTGTTTAACTTTATTATAACAAACCAAATAAATTTCAAATGTTTGTTTAGATTGTTTACTATTCTTTACTTAACTTTCGATTCTATATTTGATGAAAGCTTTGAGTTTAATTGAAATTAAATAAATACCTTTCATATAACTTTAACAAAGTAATTCAATTATAATTTGTTTCGATATACATCTAATAGGCAATCATTTCACATTAAAAGGACAAATATTGAAAGTTCTCTTTGACCGGTCAGAATTTTTATCGACAAAGAAGTATAACATAACTTGTTCCTATGACATCATTGTCATTACCAGAGCATTTCTGGACACCTGCACATGCAGTTTATATTATTTTTATTGCAACAAATGTCACATTTAATATTTTGTTGATCAAATATTGATCCGTGGCCAAAGAAATAATCACCTCTTCTAGTTTTTTATTAGGATGATTAACAGAACCCTGGTATATCGACACACATGGAAAGAGATTTCAGTCATGTTTATATATAGTTAATTTACATTTAGTTAATTCAGGCTTCTGTAAGAGTGTATGGGTTTTCTCAACAGTATCTCAAATGTAATAAAATGGCACGTAAGGGGAATGGCATGTTAGTTAGTTTGGTTGGTATATATTTTTAAGACAGCAACACAAAAACATAAAGTATAGAACACTAGACAGATGTCTATGCAACATGTTAAGCTCGAAATCTCTCAATTAAATAAAAAATGGGAATAATAAATGTTAGAAAGAAGATGTGGTATGATTGCCAATGAGACAACCCTCCACAGGAGACCAAATGACACAGAAATTAACCACTATAGTTAATTCTGCGGTCTTCCATAATTAGCAAAGCTTAAGTTTATATTTGTGTTCTAGAATATCTTAAACGTTAATGTTTTGTACTTCAGTTAGAAACAGAGACTGTGGCACAACTAATTCTTCTGTTTTTATATTAACTTACATCTTAACAAGTCTATAAAAGGTCATTTTTGTCAAGAAGGTTTTATAAAGTCTGATTTATAAGCTGCACGAAATCGCTGCTAGACAGCTTTGATTACATTCTTACCGAAATGACTACTACTATTAATCTATAGTCATGATAGTTGGCTAAGCGTTGAATATAACCGTACAACTATGCTATAAATATATAATGCTTCTAGCATTTTACAATGCAAGTTTAAGTTAAATGACAAACTAAAACATATAATTGTGTGAACATTAAGCTGTCTGTCTATTCTGTCTAAAGTAGTTTTATTATCAGAACTAAATTTTACTGAATCAGCAACATTCAGTTCATGACCGACTGGTAACTTGGAAACCCCCAGGAGTTTTTAATCTGACTTGGACTATTAATAATTCTTTCAACAAAGATGTATTGTAATTGCCTTTTAGGTAGATGTTCTATTATGCTTTGCATCTAAAAGCTTATTGTAAAAACTATACTATACATGTACGTCTCAGTTTAAATTTTTAATAATCAAGTGCTAATATTCAATTGAGATACAAACTTTTATTAGATTAAAATATGGGGTCAAATTAGTGGGAAGTAACTTTGAATTAAAAAAAAAAAAAAAAACAGAAGACCATAACCGCACATCCTATACATTGAAACTTTATATATGACCCATTACATTCTTACGAATATTCTTGCTCTTGACCATTCAAATGAATGGTACACTATATTAAATTCTTTTAAGTAAAAATTTAACCTATTAAAGTTTTTTTTTAAACTTTCTGCTAAAGGTCTTTCCCATACCAATGTTTTCTCGGCCTACATGTGAAATCTTTAAATAAATGAGTTAATAAAAACTGTCAACTCCATGTTAAATGCTCAATCTAGCCTTATAGATCAAACGAGTTTGTACCATATAATAATATGCCTAGCTACAATAAGCAGTCATATTTCCCGTTATAACTATGTGGAACAAACTGGCCTGATGTCTGACTTAGTCATTACGACCTGACGTGACATAAAGAGACCAACACAGATTATCGATAGTGCAAAGGCTGATTAAGCAGTCAAGGTCATTAAAAAGTTCCATCATCATCAATACAGACAAATTGCCAATCGGTTGAAAAGTTAAGACGGTAATGGAGTGGGGTTAATGTTTTTTTATACTCCCTATACAATTTACGACTTCCATGACTTTTTGCATTGCGTAATAACAACAGAATCAGATGTCGTCTGCTGTTGTATTATTTGAGTATTGCCATGCAGTCTTATTTATTTAAGAACTTTATGAATGTTCATAAAGACTAAATGACACATTCAAATAAACAAGCCATTTGATAAACTGTAATTACCATTTCAGTTCATTAAACACTATGCAATATATATGTATACGTCAATATTACCTCATCTTCAACGACATATCAAGACTTACATATCGATGCAGATGAAGAACGTCTGTCTAGTGTTTAACTCGTATACACTTTTAATTTACACAATGGAAACTGTAACTGTAATGAGATATACATTGTCTATATACATTTCTAACTTTTCGTATATATATATCCATAAAGCATTGATCAGAGATGAGGTCAAAGATATAAACAATAAATACCTATTTATTTAAGCTTAAGTAAATTTATATAAACGGGGGTGGGTCTACAGTTGAACATTATAACTTATCAGGTCATAGATATAAACAATGAATACTTATTTATTTAAGGTCTAGAAAATTCATATAAAAGGGGTCTACACTTGCAGTTTTTGGTGGGGTTCGTGTTGAACAGCTTTAGTTTATTACGCTGTGTTCTGTGTACTACTCTTTGTCTGTTTGCCTTTTTCTTGTTAAGCCAGTTGTCAGTTTATTTTAGACTTGTGAGTTTGAACGTTCCTCTCATGGTATCTATCGTCCGTCTTTTGCAGAATATAGTTCCATAAAAAATGATCAAATGTACCAGAAACAAAATCAATAATTAAAACGACTCTTGTTAGTGACTAAGAGACGGGCGAGGCAGACGTAGAACAAAAGTAACATTATAACACCCCAAATCTGGTCACAGGTGTTTGTTCTAATCCGTTATGCAATTGTTGGGGTAGTATAAGTATTTAAGGAATTAGGAATAGCTCCAAAGATTTAGACCAATTAAATTTGGGTTTATATCGTACAAACGACGTTTTTCAACTCATTTCTTTTTCAGAACAAACCATTTAAAAATATTTTCAAAAGAAAAATTGGTGAAACTTTTAAATGAGATTTCCTGCAAAGAGTTTATAGTTTGGTTTGTTATTGTTAATATCTCAAGCATATTCCGGACGATAACTTCTTAAATAATGGATCAAATAGGTCGCATAAGGTTAGGGAGTATGGGTCGAGCAGAACAATTTCAACACGGGACTTGGGATATCATGTTTCATATCACCCATACCTGTCCTCAAAATCTCACAGGTCTTCCATTCATTAAAATTTAAGTCTTATACTCTGATACTCTTTCTATTCACTTTCAAATGTCACTCATGAACATTAATTGCACCTGAAATATTCACATGTAGAAATATAATATTGGGCTTGCTTGTATATGAAACATTCAATCATTTTAACCTTACATTTTGTCAAAATTGGCAAACGATTGGTGCATTCACAACTTTTTTTCTCACACCCATGCAAGTAATAATAATTGATGAGTAACACCATATTTTGTTATAATATTAATATATAAGCACACGGAGGTTGAACAGGTGAAGGACTCTAATAACTTAGAATACTTATGGTGTTTTCAGTAGGCCGTAGTTGTACATTTGTAGTACACCAACCGTAAAATATTTATCATACAAACCCTTTGAAAACAAGTTTAAATTTTCAGTCACTATTAATTCATAAAACCAGAAAATCTATACTATGATTTAAAACGGCATAACTAATACGTTCGGTAGACCATACTATTTAAATCTACACTAATATAGTATATTTCACCTTGAATTATCTCATTATTAGTTTTAAACTATAATAAGTTGGTGGTTAGAAATTTACAGTAGTACGAACGAAAACTTGTGTATGCAGATTCAACATAAAGGATCGATTACAAATGAAAACTAATGTATGCAGATGTCAGATAAAGGACACATGCATGAAGATTACACAAACACCCACGCTGATATTTCAAATTTTATTATCACTTTGTCATACTTAAAGTTTGAATTATCAAAAGCCTATCATATCTTGAGTTTATCCTGCTTTTTAGCTTAAAAAGTAAAAAAAAATACATGTAACTTGACATCTGCATTGAACGCCATTTTCTCTGCATTGAGCCGACACCAGTCGCGATGAATAGATCCGTACAAATGACTACCCCGAATCAACTCCACCAGTTAAATCTAATAATACATAATATGACATTGCCAAATAAGTTAACAAATCAATATTTACATATGTTAAGAAGTATTTCATTCAAATAATCTTTTAACCAAGGATAAATGTTAAAAAGATCGAAGATCATTCATAATTTTGAACCAATTACATACAAAGTAGCTTTACTATCTATCAATGGTAGTGTAAAATAGATTGGAAAGATCCCGAGAGTCCTCCAAAACAATAACATATTATAGTCTCCTGTGTTAAGTCAGCATTTGTTAATGTTTTGCTCACCATACTTTCTTGAATGCCATCTAATTTGAAAGTAAAATTGAGAATGGAAATGGGGAATGTGTCAAAAAGACTTCAATAGGCAGATGTGAGTGCGGTTTGTGTGACGTTCATCAGAAATATATATATAAAGTTTATGGCCGTTTCAATCCACAATTAATGAATCAAAAACTCAAATTTCTGTTATATAACAAAACACAACAAAACCGTATTGACTATTTGATAGACTTGTATCGTATTGTTGTTATTCATTCTTCGCTTGACTTAACCTCAGAATTATCGCTTGTCGGAAACATGTTGAAAATACAAAATTAAACCAAGCAAAACTTGTATTGATTTTCATAACATTAATATGATGAAAAATAAGTTTTTGTTGACATTCTTTGCAATACTGCATGGTTTGGGTGATTAAAGTGATAACACTTCAAAATATTTATCAAGAAATATTTCTCTCAAAATCTGTTTTGCATTGTTAATAAAGAAACTGCAGAGAACCCACGATGCAACTGCACTTTAATCGCTGTATCATACAAAAATGTGCACGATATTCGTAGAACATAAATGTCTGTTTGTACCCTGCTTTGCCCGAATGGTAATACATGTATTACTGTTCTCGTACCAGTTCAAACTTGGAGGTTTCTTTGTGGTCCTCAAAGCAATGTTAATTTCTTTGAAAAGAAATTCAACCTTTATAAATAGAATACCAAACATTTTAACGCCGATCTTAAGTTTTTTTTCCCCTTTTGTACATGAAGCTCGTACAAATAAAGTTAAAATTTCAGACTATATGCGCGTAATGTATGAATACGCTTACTCCATATAAACAACAGTAATACTTGCCTTGTAATTGAATAATAATTTATATACACCTACATGTAAGCACTTGCTCCTCATAGAAAAGTTATGTCCGGTCTATATTTTTATTATAGAAAATTTACACTAAACATGCTTATTTTAATAGAATGGACGATTTGAAGAAATACCATGCAATTGACCAAGAACAGATAAATAAACTGAACCAACAATTATCCGATTATGAAAGCGAGATTAACATGCTCAGAAGAACCATCAGTTCACTTGAGACAGAAAGAGGAAGAGACAAAGAAAGGATCAACAAACTCCAAAGCGAGGTTGACAGATTAAGAATAGTAAGTAGAAAAAATAACGTTTGATTATTTTTTCCTTTCTTTTAAACTTTCTAGAGGGTATGTTATGATGCCACTTCAGGTGACAGAAATTATTTACCTTTCTATAGTTCTTTGTATTAACATAAAGTGTGTTCAGTTTGCGGCTCTCTCATTTTGATCAATCAAATTTACTACACGTAGGTAAGCATTTTTATGAATATATAATTAATCCAGTTTTTAAATCATTTATGCATCGAGCAAATTTGCTATCAAGATCTATAATGTACAAACACTATTTCTATAGAAGTTAAAGTTAAAGTTGATAAAGTCGATTGAGATACTACGAACAACACTTAAAAACAGATTTTACGCCGAAAAAGGAAAGAAAAAATCATAATCTTCACACAATATGTATCAAATACATTTCTATACCTCATAATTTTGTATCACAACATCTCGTACATCAATTTTTTAGTCAAGTTTTAAATTCGAGCGATAACTCACCGATATGTCTACACAAAATTACACCCCATACAAAGTCAGGAGTTGATTGAACTCGTTAACGTGCAAGAACCATCAATTTAACATTCTTAGACACGTTCCTTATTTTGTAATGTCTGGTTATCTACAATAATTTACTTTGCCATATATCTCTAAGACAATTGTATTATTATCCAGACACATCTACGCCACTTGCAGCTTTCTTATATTCTCCACCAATTACGGGGAACTGCCATTTTAGTATTCCGGAACGTCGAATTAACAATTCGTTCACGCAATTTATAACGATATTATGTAACGAATATAAAGTAATTGCAAACTGCTAAGTCGAGTATTCTTGACAATAGAACTACTAAAAGGAACAAATAATTCTGTTATATTTGTGATCAATTTAATCGAAAAATGGGAATGCAATTTTACAACAATACTTGATTATGAGTGCGCTTGATAATTCAGATTTGTTGCTTTATCCATCTGTTTCCTATATCAATAAATGATTCATGCGTTTGTAATATTTGGAACAAATTACTTTAGTATTTTTTCAATTGTCCAAATATCAACGTTCAGATCGCTATTGATTTGTGTTAGCTATTTCCTTTTCCAGAGTAGTGCATATAACATAATCAAACTTGCATTTGTTTTATTTAAATGTGGGAGAACCTCTTGACATTTAAGGGTTCCCAACATCATCTCTTATTTTCTCAACGATTTAAACAATAAGCACAAACGTGACATTGCAATCACATCTTCAAACTGAAAATATATGCTTTTGGCTTGCATTTATTTACGTACGCAGTTTGGAAATATCCCAGTTATTAAATCAGGATGTTTGATTAGAGCAATTTGATATATTAAGTAGATCAATTATTGATTAGTTGTTATAATACAAGTCAGTTGAGATTGCTGTTTAACACAATTATGTTTCAATACATCAAGAAACCTAAAGTATCCTAATACATTAAGTTATTGGTTTTAGTGCATTAACAGTTATCTTATTTTACAGGACCTGAATAATGAAACATTGAACCACTTAGATGCTGAGAACAGACGACAGACACTTGAGGAAGAGATGGAGTTCTTGAAGAAGGTCCATGAACAGGTAAAGCGAAGTGCATTAACGTGAAAAAGTTGCTGTAAATATTCAACTTGCACACTTAACTGTGGTCAAGCTTAACAAAAGGGCCTGTGATGTAAGCATTCAAAAATGTTTTGAAAGTTCGTTTTGAAAAGGAACGTTCGTGTAGTAGACCACCTCACATAATAATAATATTTCCCTTAAAGTAGTGGTTTGACACATGAACTCGATGTGTAATCCAAAAGACGGTTAAGGTGGTATTGGTGTCTTCCTCCATCTTGGATTGTAAAAAAACGGAATTAAAGGTCTAGATTTTCTATCAAGTTAGCAAAATTTGATGCAGGAATGCAGATATTTAATTTGAATTTTCATTTAAAAGAACCAATTTATAAGAATATAACTTATAAATATTAATATTTTTGCAAATATTGATTATTTTTGGTTGTTTATAAAAAAACATTTGCATTTTAAGGGGAGGTAACTTTAAAACAGTGCATTTTCTGAAGGATTCTACATGGAATTTTCCTATTTTGTATTTTAGCTGGAAAAACGTACGGTGACCCCATCTTTTTTTTGATATTCTCAAAGCATTGTTTGAAAGCTATCTTTTGCTTAAGTATTTAACAATTCTATCATTTTGTTTAGTTTCTAATCACAACATGGTGTTTTTTTTTCCTGTATAAACCATACAAAATGTGTCATTTCGTCACGTCCTGTAGCTTGAGAAAATGCGCGGTGACCTATCATTTTTATTATATTTTTCAACATAAATCAATAGATACTACGTTTTGTCAAATTATGAACAAATTCTATTATTTTTATTTTAGACTCCCATATTACCTTAACTCGGCATGAACATCTAATGAAATAAAAGTATTAACTTATGATGTGTCAATATTGTAGACAGACATACTGTTTTACAGAAGAACATGCAGACGTCATTAAATAGACAATTGTGAAGAATATACAATTTATATCACCCACATGGGGGTCTTATGTTTTATATACCCCATTACTTGCTGTTGGTAATATATATTGCCAGGTCAGCATTAAGTCAAATCAATATGCTGACACTGCATACAAACTACCCAAATATTAAACAATTCAGCAGTTTCTATATATACTGCCAAGTTATATTGAATTTGTTGATTAATATGGGATGTCTAGCTGAAACTATCCAATGGCATAATACATATGGGAGATCTGCTTTGCCTAAATAAAAAAACGAAAATAGCATGCAGATAAATAAATAACCATCTATACAATAAACGATAAATATTTTCTGACCATTTCATCCAATTTGTGTCAGAATAAGTCTGCTTTGGTTTTATAAAAAAAAGGTTTTGGATACAATTCATAATCACATCATAAATAAAGGACACAATGCAGAATAATAATCTGCACGTTGGTTCCGAACACAGCTGTGCATAACCAGGGCATTTTAGACAGACATTCAATTCTGTTTCCAATACTCAGAAAAACTGTGAACCAAATGTAACTTCAAAACCGTTTCTGTACATAAACACATTACGTAATCTTTCATTGGCAGCTTCCTATTGAGCAATTATATTCTTATTATTAACAATAGATAAACTAAACATTATAGGAAGTAGGTTGCGCTATGATATACCATAAGCATTACCTGCAAGTGTTACTTATAAAAAAAATTATTGAATATGAAATACATTGCTGTTATTGTATTGATTTTTTTCCACAACTATTATATGTACAAAGTATACGTTCGATGAATGTCTGTAAACGTTAACATAAAATTAATATAGAACATCTTCGAAAATAGGAACTCAAAGAATTGGCAGCTTTGGCATACAGAGACACCACAGAAGAAAACAGAGAATTCTGGAAGAGCGAGTTATCTCAAGCTATCCGAGATATTCAATCTGAATATGACAACAAGGTCGATCAGTTGAGAGGTGATATGGAGAGTTACTACAATCTTAAGGTGAGTATTGTAGAGCAGAATCAAGGTCAACAATGTATGTTGAAATGTGATTACAAAAAATCATTTTATGAATAGAAAAATAGGAATATCGATTCTGTTGATTCCCTTAGAGTTTTGCAGTCGCCATACCCTATCGATTTGACATATTTCTCCATAGTTGAGACATGTAAAAGATAACTATACCTAAAGTTAGTATACATATGTTTTCTTATTTAATGTGTAGCTGATTATTTTTACGAAATTGATTCGATTTTTATATGTTTGTGAGGTTTATTTTTGCGTTTTCTTGTACATAATTCGGACATTTCAATTTCTGTTAAATGTGAAATTGGACTGGAGTGAACATTCGTGTTTGTTGCTAAATTAGCAAAAATTAACTCTTTACGAGAGTAGTCGATTTTACAGGACCCAACGTCAAGAATAAGAATATATATGTCTCTACGATATCTCCAATTTAAAGTTCACAATTTAAGATGATGAAATATGACATCAACAATATATGATATATGACATCATCTATATCTGAGATATGAATTCATCAATATATGTGAAGAAGAATGTTAAAGAATTTTGCTTGATATTTTTTATTTGCTATTCTAATTCATGAGGGTACCAAAGTAACTCAATGTTGTGGGATTTCTGTAGAACGAACGATAACTCTATTTCTGCTAAGACATATCTAAAATGTTCTGCATATTTTTGGTTGGCTTTATGATACACACTAAAAGATGATCATGTGGTAATATAAATCTAAGTTAAAGTGTATAGTTGTGTTATTTCTGGAAGGGCGAAACCTTATTATACGAAAGTATATCGTTTAAAATTCAAATTTTTGTTGCCACATAATTATTTTGTTGGACATTTCAGGTCCAAGAATTCCGTACCGGTGCCACTAAACAAAACATGGAGGTTACACATGTTAAAGAAGAAAACAAGAAGTTAGTAAAGAACATTTCAGACCTGAAGGGAAGACTTGCCGATTTGGAAGGAAGAGTAAGTCATTACTAGTTATAACATATTTTATTTGTTTAAATACAAATTAGATATTACACATGCCAGACATGCTTATGATGGAGTCTTCAAGGTTTTAATTTACCTAGATTAACGTTGGCATACCAGTATATTGGTGCATGTTTGTACATTGAATAAAGAAACCCAACACAAAGACAAATAAAAGCTTTAATTCGATGAAAATGTCTGTGATCATATTACTATCTGTTAAAGTACTTTCTAGTTTAATACTTCAGCTTACTACCCGTTAAAGTACTTTCTAGTTTAACACTTCAGCTTAGTTTCTGATGATAGAAATAAACGATTATCCTTTTATAATCCGTCATTCTAGTTATAGATGTAACTATTTGACATACTGAGAGATTCTGTAGCTACCATCATTAAATATTTTTATTTCATGTTTTTCGGTCGTAAAACAAGTTTTATCTTCATTTTTGTAATTGTTTAAAAATTGTTTAAAAAAGGTGTAAACAGTGAAAATAATGTAAAATAAGCCTGAAACATTACAAATACAATACACAGTTGCCTGAAAGTTATACAAATATTTATGAGAAACTGATTCAACTAAGCATGTATTTTTCCAGAATGCCCAATTAGAATCCCAATACAACAGCTTGCTTAGAGAATATGAGAGCATACAGAGTGAACACACGATGGAGACAGTTAAACTAAAGGAAGAAATCACCAACCTTAGATCAGAAATGGAAGCAATCTTAGTCGAGTTACAGTCATTGATGGATGCTAAATTGTCACTTGAGCTTGAGATCGCCGCTTACAGAAAACTGTTGGAGAGTGAAGAAAGCAGGTTTGTTATAAACAAAAACTGTTATTTTATTGTTCCGTTAATGTCTTCTAAAAGTCAAGATAAATTTGTTTAATGATTATTTTCTTTAGTGCTCAATTATTGCACATTTGGTTCAATATAATGAGTATAAGATAATGATGAGTGTACATATCAAAGTTAATCAACGCTACTTGATAAAATTAGAAAGCAGATTGCAGCGCTTTTTGTTCTTTTTTCTTCATGTTGTCGAGTATACAAGGAAAATGAAAAGAAGGATTACCATGAACAATTTGTTTATAAGATTTGAAAACAGTAAAATACTTTGCAATATATTATCTTTCTTTAAAAAATTACATAAACAAAATTAAGAAATAAGATAAAAATGGTATAAAACTGTTTCATATTAATTTGAAAAATATATTTTTGACTTTCAAAAATAAATTACAAGATAAATCTTTTAAGTATACTAGTAGTCAATTTGATGACTTATAAGGAAAAAGAAAAGTGAATGTAAAATACTACTCCGAGTATAAAAACATTGTTAAAGTTAAGTCACAATACCAGTATCTAAATGAGAACAAAACATGTTTATTTATTACAAAAAGACGTTTTAAAGGCAAGTTTTAGCGTAAAAAAGGTTTAACAACGTCATGGAATTATTTAATTTTAAATATTGGCTTTTTAATATTGTCCATTTAATAGCATCTTTTCAAAACGTAATGGAACATTTTGTTTATCATTAAATGATAGTATTCTCTTTAGATACATGATCAACTGTACTATTCTTTTACACATGAATAACCCGTAGATATTGTGATGCTTTGTTTTATGTATAAGATGTTTTACAGTGACCTGTTTAATAGGTAAAAACTCTTTGCACTCGCACTAACCAAACTCTGCCTAATGATTTTTCAACCTAATGATTTTTCAAAAGGTGACGGTATTTTCAAGAATTTGCTTTTCAATTGATATATCACTGCAAATGAGCAAAATGATTTCTTTAAATTATCAATAAGTACCTGTTTTACGTACCAGGCACATAACTTAATCATATGAAAAGATAATAATATTAATTTTTGTTTTATATATACCTGATCTAATTACTATTTGTAATGACAAGTGGTTGTTCAATTTTATTGCTGCATTTGGATTTAAAATATCAGAGTGGAACGGTTACGACGACTTGGAATAAATGTTAATAATATCAGAAGTGTTTTTCGTGGCTCACCAGTAAACTATAAACCAGAACCGTCTTACGAATATAGCACCGGTGTTTCTGCTGACGATGAACAGACCGAAAGGGACATAACTCCAGACGATGAAATTCCACCTGCTATTGGAACAACAATGAATGATGGAATGGGATCGAAATTAAATGAACCGGAAGTAGAACAGAAATCGTATAGCGACCAAGAAACAGTTAAATGCATTACACCAGAGGAGACGCTTGAACCTAACGAAATGTCCAAACAAGAATATCCAACAGAAAGTTCAAAATGTACAACTGATGGGGAATGTGTGGAACCAGAAGACAAAACGTCAAAAGAATCTAAAGTTGAAAGTATAGAGTCCCCCTTGGATCATCAGAGACAGCAAGATAATGAAATTCGTACCGACATTTCTGTGAAAAGTACAAATGATGACGAACGTGAGATACTAGAAGACAAAAAGGAAACAGAATCTAAAGTTAAAATTGTAGAGTCCCCTTTGGATCATCAGAGTCAGCAGGAAAATGAAATTCGTACGGAAATTTCCGAGAAAAATACAAAAGATGATGAAAGTGAGATATTAGAAGACAAAAAGGAAATAGAATCTAAAGTTGAAATTTTAGAGTCCCCTTTTAACCAGAAGAGTCAAGAACATGAAATTCGCACTGAAATTTTGGTAAAAGGTACAAATGATGCCGAATGTGATAGATTAGACGACAAAAAGGAAATAGAATCTAAACTTGAAAGCTTAGAGTCCCCTTTAGATCACAAAGAAAAACAAATTTGTACGGAAAGTTCTGGGAAAGACGTAGAGGATGGTGATTCAATTAACAAACAATCTGAGTCAGAGATTAAACAGCCCGATCAAATAGTTAATGATGAGGTTATGAACGATGATATGCCTGAAGAAAAACAGTCGGTAACTGATGATAAAACTTCCGACAAAACTGACGACAGTAAAGTTGTTGTACAAACTGCCAAGGATTATGTATCAGCAGATCCAAAGCCACAGGAAACCAAAATAGATCCCGTTCTAAGTAAGAAATCGGACGAAGTTGAACTAGAAACCACTGATAATTCGGTAACATACAAAACAAATGACAATATCATTGAAAATCCAAATAATGAAGTCGGTACTTATGATTTGAGTAAAAGTCCCGATGCGTCTTCAAAGGAAACAGTAGAAACACGAAATAATGAAAAGGTCGGTTGCGATGGTGATACAAAAGGACAGTCTGATGATTGTACTGTTGCTGTTAAAGCTTCTCCTGGTGAGATTGATGTTGATAAAAAAGTACAATTTGATGACATATCAAAACAGAATAAAATGGATGACACAAAACAAATCAATGTAGATGAAACTATCAATAACGAAAGCATAGGACATGATGTTGTTTTAAGCAATGATGTCTCTTCTCATGATGAACAGGGAACAGAAGCCAGTACAACCATAGAACATAAAAATCTAGAACAAACAGCAGATGCAGTTGATATAAAACAGGAAGGAAAAATCAATGATGGAATTGAAATTCAGGATCAGACCGAGCAAATTAAAGATCAAAACGAGGAACCAAAAAGCAACATATTAAATAAGCCACAAGAACTAGGACAAAGTATAGATGAAAACGATGTTCATGAAATCGATGAGATAAAATCAAATCATTCAGAAATAAGCAGTGCTAACCAAAATCAAGACGAGAATCAAACATCAAAATCTGAAAGCCAAACAATCGCCGAAAAAACGAGAGATATTATAGAAACATCTGGTCATGATGATAAGAAAACTGTAAATGGTGATGGACCGTTAGATGAAGACAATAATCAAAATGTGAACCAAAAGAACGATGAAATGGACAATGATGAAGGTTACTTATGCTTTATGTATACACTGTTTTGTTCACCTGCCAATTTGTCAAACTTTGATGCTGCATGTTTGTGCATTTTGTTGAGTCATTGTTCCATTTAATATTCATTGTCTTCATTCATTTTGTTCACATAACAGGTCTCATATATTAGAACGAATACGAGGAGCAAGTTATTATAGACGTTTCAACGATGAAAATTTTCCTATAGACATTATAGGTACTGTAGAGATTGAAAATCCAACCGTCCAACCGGAAGCATGTGATCCGGACGACCCACCTGATAATAATCCGGAAGGTACTTTCAGACACATTGCAATTGGTGAATGTTGTTTTCCTTTCCTTTTGTTCATTTTTACTTTTTGTTTCTTCCATACAGAGTAGGCATGAGGAATGTAATTGAACAATCCATGAACACACAAAGTAGAGGAGCAGCCCAACTTTCTGAAATGATCTCAGAATACGAAACTAAGGGCGGTTCGTAATTTTTTCACTGAATAGAGGAGCTAGTGGATCTACTAATGAATTATATCGGTCGATTTTACTAACAGTCAAATTATTCTACTGAATGCACTTGTCTATTATATTTATGGAAGATAAACATGTATATTCTCATATACAACTAATGAATTATATCGGTCTAGTTTTATTTTACTAACATACAAATAATCATATTGAATGCACGTTTCCATCATATTTTTTTTTAAATAAACGCACCTATTCTTAGTACCGTTTTAATAGTAATTTCACTTTCTAACAATTGAAATTAAGTATATTTAATTTTTCATGAAGATATAAATAAGAGTTAAATATGTGATTTTATATATTGAATTACTGGGTAATCTATGTCATCAATGAAAAATCTTTATCCAATTCCCCATCCCTCATTTTATGCCACTTTACCATGGTTGGTGGAGCTTAGGTGGTGGGTACATAAGCTTTAGCCATATAGATAGTACTATGACTAGTTTTGCTCTCTTCCATATCGGTAGATGCATGTTTACTTTCATGAATGTTACATCCGTTTAATAGTTATTTTATTTTATTGTTTTATTTTAAGAAACTTTTCATTAATCTGGAAAATTTGAAATGCTTGACACACTTTTTTTTGCAATTATAAAATGATTTCATGTATTACACATATTTTGTTTTAAACTATTATACTACTAAACATGTAACATAAATGGAAGTACTACACTCGATATAAGAAGAGGGAAGATTCTCATTTCAAACATAATTTCATTCTCATTAATCTTTTGTTCGTTGATTTTTCTAACTTCAGAGAGCTTTAGTTTGCTTCCGTGTGCTTTGATTTATTTTTACTTACATGTTTACATTTAATCAAGAACTTTGTATACACGTTTAAAAATACTTTGAATGATATTTGGAAATCTTTAAACAGTTTCATTTCATTAGACGAACTATCTCTTGTTAATATTTATGCATGTATTACATTTATACTCAGAAGCTATTATTCTACAGCTTACTATTGCGTTATGTAATAGCTTGTTTTAAGACAATTGTTTCTGCAAATTTAAACTTCTTTCCAGACGTAGTAACAATTATGATATAGCTGTTATACTCACATGTTATGCCGTTATATAGCTTTTTTAATTATATATAAGTTGCTACAATATGAGCCATAACCGTAAAAATATTTGTTAGTGTAAAATTTTAAAATATCAAGTTTAATATTCTCAAAAGTTAAATACAATGCTTTAAGTCAGTAGTATTGCATGTTTAATATTTTCAAGTCATGTTGGAGGATAACTGATTTTCATATAATCGTCATATTTGTTGTTTCAGAAGTGTTCTGTATATTTCAATGACGCTTGCGAATATTTTCCCCATAATGGCTTATTATTACTTAATATGTTAATCGTAATGAACTATGTATTAAAAGACAATGTGTGCTATTGTTTCTAGATTCCCACTCTTCCATGAAAATGATGAGGGGAGAAGTATCAGCTAAGACAACATACCAGAAAACATCGACAGGACCAGTCTCAATCGCTGAAGTACACCCAGAAGGAAAATATATCACTTTAGAAAACACCAGTGCACAAAGACGGGTAGGTTGAAAAATCTGAAAAAAGTATTAGAAACGACAATAAAAAGTAGCATTCATATTTTTCCAAAAGACAGTTGTATCTTTTTTTCCAAATTACAAAGATATTTAAAAAGTTTTCTTTACAAATCACGAATATATCAAATAAGATTTATTTTCAAATAACAAAGATATTTAATAACATAAAAATTTAAATATTTTTTTGCAATGCATTTTCTTAATGCATTGGATAATGTTTACTATCATTCAAATATTTATTGTATTGATAAGTGCTGATTATTCCCTTATAGGAGATCAATTTAGATGGCTGGAAGTTGAAACGAGAGCTTGATGGACAAAAGGAATATGTCTACACATTTAAAAACTTTATTTTGAAACCAAACAAGTCTGTTAAGGTAAGTTTAATTATTTAGTTCAGAAGAACTATTATAGTACTAAATTTAAGTATATTTACCTCAATACATTATATTATTATTTGAACTACAACAGAGGTAGTCTAAATTGGTTTATAACATGTTTGAAATAAGACATTTATCTTATAACATATCTTATATACTAAAGATATAAAAAAAAAACTATTTCAACCATAATACATTTTTTTTTCTTTTTGCAAAGAATGAAAGACTATTAATATGTATGTAGGTTTTGGAACTTCTACATTGAATAATTTGCTTGTTTGGTACCAATTTTCAATGCAGGCGAACCAACAATTTAATAATTAAAGCATGCAAGATTAAAATAAACATCGTTTATGATCAATTAAGGACAAAAATAGTTTATCGATGTTCAAATCATATAACTGGACGTTCAGGTCTCATACATGTAAAACAGGGACGAAAGATACCAGAGGGACAGTCACAGGCTGTTTTTTATTTTGCCTTTTAAACATTTTTTTTATTGAAGCTTCACTGATGATTCCTTTGTAGACGAAACGCGCGTCTGGCGCAAAAATTAAGTGTCAGTCCTAGAATCTATGATGAGTTTATCTACTCCCTTGAAATAATTGAACCCAATCCTGATCCTACAAAAGTGACATAATTTAATTCCATGTACTGACTTGAACTAATTAAAATATTTTTTGACTATTTATAGATTTTCGCACGTGGATTTGCATCTGATGCTGGAATCAACGACCTTGTCTTCCGTGATTATGAAACATGGGGTGTGGGATCAAATGTCCAAACATCACTTATCAACGAAAATAGAGAGGTAATGAACAGCTTATGATATTTTAGCTTATCATTTTTAGAATAGGAAAAGCAATAAAAAGAAAAACCAACATATTTTCACAGAATCTTTTTGTTTGGGTTGAGATCTTTCATCAGTTATGATTTATTTTGAGAATTTTTAACTTTGTTGACATGTTATAAGCGGAGATCAAAAGTTTTACATATAAGTTTTAGTGTTGATTTAACTATAATGCATATTGCATTTACTCTCGAATGTCGAACAACTTACCTGAAAGAAGGTAGTTTACCAAAGGAGATATGGGGTAGCATCAATGAGATAACATCACAAAGTCGCAAATTATCCAACATCGTATATTTGCATATTTTCAATACATTTATATTTGACAACAGTTTGATCTAAAACACATTTATATTTCAATGTATTTACTGATAAATATGCTTTTATTTTATAGGAAAAAGCAACCCACAGACAGAAAACAGCCTACAACTAAATTAAAGAACAGACTGGCGCAGTGAATAGATAATAATCTGGCTTGATTTATATTGCTTATTGAACCTTATTCAGAATTTGCTGAAAAATGTTTTGGATAAAAATATTGTAAAACTGTTCATTTTATTTGTTTAAATTTTAATTATATAGAGCAGTTGCAGCCAGTAGTAAAACAATAAAACAAGTGGAACCTAGCTTTATTTCAAGGTGTATTAGTCGCTTCTATTGAGATCAAAGGGTTTGTGATATTATGGAATGATAATGAGAGAATGTGAGGTTTATATATAAATATATATATAATGAGTGACAGAACTTTTAGAGATTTTTTTTACATTTATATACATTTGCCTTTATTTTTTAAATTTTTATGCAATTTTGTCTTTCCGTCAAAATTTTCTCAATTATTTTGTTTATATATATATATATTTCATGCTTTTGGAATATTTACTAATTGTTGTCAATGTTATGTACTAAGCTTTCTATGTTGGTCCTGGTAAAGGTACCATGTTTTGTTCACTTGAGAAAAAAAGTATGTTGTTGCTATGGTTATAGTACGCGGACGGATGAAGACGAAATTCACTATTTATATTGTAAAATTAAGATGGAGCTGTCACCAATTGTCTTGCCTTTTTAATAAATTATTCACAATTATGTTCTCGTTATTTATATACATATAGTATACGTTATAAAACACAAGGTACATTTAACAAAAGTCTATCATATGGCTAAAAATACCAGCATTAACGCAAGCACAACATCCTTAGTAATGCTAGTGGCGTGCAGCTATGATCAAAGTTCTGTTTGAAAGCATTTTAAACTCAAACGAGTCTTAACAAATTAGGTTTTACAAAATGCATAAGAGAAAGCGCTGTAAATTCAAACTTACGTGATAAAAAAACTATTTACTGATAAATACAATGACAAAAAATTTGCGAGAAGAAGCATGGTTAATACTCTACTGCCAGTATCAAACTCAAGCATGTTTGGTAGTATAAGTTTAGCCTACAGCGGGTCATACTCGGACATCTTTATGGAATTTTCATATTCGGATGTTTTACACACCAAAAAAGACAAAGTTTGGTTATACTAAATATAGACTTGAATTTCAGCTGTTTCATAAAATTTCAAAACGGGCATAACTCAGTTATTGAATCGATCTATTTTGATAGCCGTACTACTAGGTCGAACAAATCTATTCATGACAGTACATTCTAGGCTTTTAGTCAGCACATGTGGGATATATTGTCTTAAAATAATGATTTTATGTATTTTATTGACGTAATGGCTTGTGGAAACCCTTAACCGCAAACTAGGATCCAAAATCCTCTGTTACCAATGATTATTATGAATCCTTTGACTCAAAAAATTGTATGTTATCTATGTTATATAATGTTCAGTAATATTGTCAAATTGGTTGAGCAACCCACACAGACATAATTGGTTAACATAGCAATTACTGTGATCCCGCAGCCAAAACTGTGTAAGCATGCATACACATCAGACATACAACACAAATAAATAAAACATTCTGTGACTAAATCAGAAACGTGCTGTCCAGTGTGAGCCAAGGCTCCGACCTTGACCTTTGGTTTACTTTTATGAATTGTTACTTGGATGGAGAGTTGTCTCGTTGGCACTCATACCACATCTTCCTATATCTATAAACATTCTAAGATGTACAATTATATCAAACTATGGCACCATAAATAATGATTGTAGGCGTTGTAATCGTATAAACCAGGTCTACACATGCAGGGCAGACATCACCATCGAAATAATATAATAAAACAAATAAAACCTGCGCAACTGACATAAAGATCATAAAATAGTTCCATACACCAAATATGGTTGACCTATGGAATATAGTATTAGATAAAAAGATCAAAACTTAAAAACTTAACTTTGACTACTGAACCATGAAAATAAGGTCAAGGTCAAATGACATCTGCACGCTAGACATGTACACCTTACAATCATTCCATACAACAAATATAGTAGACCTACAGCATAAAGTATGAGAAAAACAGACCAAAACACAAAAACTTAACTATATCCACTGATCCAGGAACATGAAGTCAAGGTCAGATGACACCTGCCAGTTGGACATGTACACCTTACAGTCCTTCCATACACCGAATATACTAGACCTATTTCTTATAGTATCCGAGATATGGACTTGACCACCAAAACGTAACCTTGTTCACTGATCCATGAAATGAGGTCCAGGTCAAGTGAAAACTGTCTGACAGGCATGAGGACCTTGCAAGGTACGCACATACCAAATATAGTTATCCTATTACTTATAATAAGAGAGAATTTAACATTACAAAAAATCTGAACTTTTTTTTCAAGTGGTCACTGAACCATGAAAATGAGGTCAAGGACATTGGACATGTGACTGATGGAAACTTCGTAGCATGAGGCATCTATATATAAAGTATGAAGCATCCAGGTCTACCACCTTCTAAAATATAAAGCTTTTAAAAAGTAAGCTAACGCCGCCGCCGCCGGATCACTATCCCTATGTCGAGCTTTCTGCAACAAAAGTTGCAGGCTCGACAAAAATTAAGAAGTCTACAATTGAAAACAACGTTCAAACCTATGATTGCGTTGCCATGATAAAAATCGCAATTTTTATACGTGTGCATGAAAAACAAACTTGGTGGAGGGGTCTAAATACAGTACAAACAACATTCAAAAAAGGTGAAAAAGTATATTTTGACAAAACGCATCTGACTATCAGGTCGAACAACCGATATTTTTAACCATGCTGACTGCCATTGACGATTGCCAAATAAACGGATCACCAGATGTAACAAAATATATCTTATTATTAATTTATTACCAAACATAACCAATAAACTTGCGGAAAATATGGTATACCGCAAACATGAGGTGCAAAAATTTGTAAAATTTATAGATATATCTTAAAACAGTCAATTATTTAAAACACTAAAGACATTTCTAATATATTAAGGTAAATAAGAAGATCACGGTCTAATAATATTTTGTGGTTGAAGTTTGTTGACTGTAACATGGATCAAATATAATTTATTTTAAGTTGTAACTTGTTTTAAAATTTATTTGTATAGCCATTTCGTTACATAAACGGATGCAAATTTACCTACTGTTATCGTCTAATCTGTTACAAGTATGAATATAAATATACATATGCTTCTTTTATAGTTCTTTATCTATATACACCTACATCATATTATAAACATGGCGTCTTTACAGGACAAAGTCACCATCATAACAGGTAAAATCCCTTTTTCAAACTATATATATATATATATATTAATTGTATTTACGTGATGATGTCTAACAAAATATGGATTGTTTTTCTTGCGAAAAAGGCACAGGCTCTTGTCTCAGATTTTTTTTTATCCTATATACCTTATTATAACACTGTTATATCAAGGTACTATATAGGGGGAATTCTGAGTCAAGTGCCGGTGGAAAAAGGCCTTGAAGAATTCTTCAAAAAAAAATCTATGGTCTAAGATCTTTACATTATTTGTCTTATTGCTCCTATAAATATCCTTTCCAATACTCTTCAATAGCAGTCATTCTTTTAATTGCTGCTGACGAAATGTTGAAGAAAGGTCATCAATTTTACATCAAATATTGGTTTTTTTTATATTTATTAATCAACATGTGTGTAAGAAACAAACGATTACTTTATACATGCATGTATGTGTATCAATCGTTGGTTCTACAGGTGCAAGTTCGGGTATTGGAGAAACAACTGCTTTACTGTTTGCTGAGAGCAAAGCAAAGGTAGTTCTAGCAGCTAGAAATGTCGAGAATCTTGAGAAAGTAGCATCCTTGTGTAAAACTAAAGGACTATCTGATAGTGATGTAAGTTTCATTTGATATAAGAAGATGTGTATATGAGTACCAATGAGACAACTCTCCATCCAAGTCACAATTTGTAAAAGTAAACTACTATAGGTCAACACGAAGCCTAGGTTCACACCGAACAGCAAGCTATAAAGGGCTCAAAAAATGACTAGTGTAAAACCACTTAATCGTAAAAATCAAAGTTATAATCTATATATAAAACGAGAAACACTTATGAACCACATCAACAAACGACAACTCCTAAACATCCGATTCCTGACTTATTGCAAGTGCAAACAAATGCAGCGGGTTTAAACGTTTTAATAGGTACCAACCTTCACTATTATCCGAAACATTAGTGTTACATCACAACATATAAAGACACACAGTCTATAATTATTATCATTACAAGATATAAAACCAGTTAATGCTTCATTGTTGTTTACTTACAAGTACAATTATAACGTCCAGTGGCAAACATTTCCGCATTTTCATGACTTAATGACTTAGTGTTCTTTGGCGTGCAGAGGCCATGGTATTCACCAATAAAGGCATCGGATTTAACGGCCGAACGGATTTTATTGTGTATTTATACATCCGAAACAGAAACGTGCACAGTGTCTATCCCTATCAAACATTATATTGCCTTTGTTCATACTAGGCATTTTAAACTTTTCTTTCTACCGAATAATATTTGATTTATTCTCTTCCAAGTTAAATATTAAATATTTGCCACTGGACGTTTAACTACACTGCTCAACAAAATTAAATTACAACTCATATTAATGCTAATGATGTTTGCGCTTTTAAACTTGCTATGCAGTTTTAATAGAAAAATTTAATACTGGTACACATATATATATATAATGACATGGTTCTTACGAATCTTATTCGCCGAATGTATATTATTAAGCACTGATTAGTTTAAAAAGGTCTAGCCGCTTAGTACAATATTAAGAAATCTATGACATTAAAGATGAAATTAATTGTGAGATGAAGATGATGATGATGATTACGAGGAACATAAGTTTATCTGCTACACATTCAAAATATCGTTGAAATTTATCTTGAAAATATAAGTGTTCCATTTTGAAATGATGAAGAATGTATTTGATTAAGTATGACTTTTATTTTGGTGACTAGTCTGAATAAATTACTAAATCGTAATGCGTGTTGGGTTTAGCACGAATGTATCATCTTTTTCAGGTTTTGGTTATTCAGTGTGACGTCACTAGTGAGGACAATTTGAAAACATTAGTCGATGAAACAGTAAAGAAATTTGGGAGAATAGATGTGTTGGTATGTTATATGTTAATCTTGGATAGAAAACCAAAAAAAAAACCAGCTCCACAGAAGTAAAACATAAAAGTTATTTTTGTCAAAAAGCCATCGACAGATTTAAATATTATCGATTCGAACAACACTATGTTTGTGAATGTTTGCAAAAGTTAAATCATTTACAAAAGAAAACCAATTAAGAACAAATAAAGGCAATATAGTCGTAAATCGATTGAGAGAAAACAAATCCAGGATACAAACCAAAACCGAGAGAAACGCATCAATAATAACAGAAAAACACAGAAACAAAAGGATCACTGAAGTGCAACAAAAACAAACGCAAATGCATATAGAAACGAACAATCTGAAAACAACTGCCATATTCCTGACTTGGTACAGGACATTTAAAAAGTTAATTGTTGGTTGAACCTGGTTTAATGGCATGCCAAACCTCCCACTTTATGACAATGTTAAAACATATCGCTAAAACAGAAATACAGCACAAACACACACAAGAACATTCATAACAGAGAAACGTACAAACAAATAGCAGTGAACTCTTTGACGAAATGATATGTTTTTAAAAATGCTTCATACCAGTTGCAGTTCCCATACGCATTCTTCATATGGGAAAATTAAAATGAAAAAGGTTCAGATAAAAACTGATTTGATAGAACACTACAACCATGACAACACATCTACAACTGCTATACAACAAACTGTCTTCTGTTTTCTATTTTTTCTCTCAGATAAATAACGCAGGTAAAGGAACCCTGGGTAATGTGATGGCAACACCTGAAGCTACTCTAGACGATATAATGAATGTCAACTTTAAATCTATTTACAATTTGTCAAGACTGTGTGTTCCTCATCTTACTAAAACCCAGGGTAAGTAGAACAAATTAAACATCTTGGATTGATTGATTTGTCATTGCTTAAACACACCGATCAGCACAACAAAAAATATATATTGCGACGAAACTTTTTACCACCTGATATCTTCAAGTGATAGCATCCTTTCAGAGACCAAAACGTTTATATGTCAAAGATTCAGCCAGTAAATCTTTGTTCGGGCAGTACACTTAATATTTATCAACACAAACATATACCATAATTTGTTCCTTTTGCCTTAAAAATAATCATAATAATCATATGTATACAATGTATATTATGTGGAACTTCTGACAAGTTCAAGTATATATAATGTCTGAAACAATTCACAAAGAAACATTTAAAATTGTTAGATATAAAAAAAAAAGAAGAAAATGTGGTATAATTGCCAATGAGACAACTCTCCACAATAGACCAAAAATGACACAAAAAATTAACAACTATAGGTCACCTTACGGCCTTCAAGAATGAGCAAAGCCCATACCGCATAGTCAGCTATATTGGCCCCGAAATAGGTTGTAGTACATGTGGTCAGCGTTAGGATTTTTATTTTAATTACACCTTATGTAAGAATCTTGCGTTTTGATTGGTTGATAGCCAGTGTATTTTCACAAATTTACTGTAATCAAATGAATATCGTTCCTTTTTTAACGCCGCCGGGGTATTTGCAAAAATGATATGCCTTTTATACCCTCTCTAGATCTGCCGTGGTATTTGCCAAAAAATATTCTATCCGACTGGACGCTTGTAACGTCACGATCATCAATGCGTTTTTGAACATCAAAATTCGGTGTAATTACACAGATATAGCATGTTCTTGAGGGGTGTTTGCAAAAAATACCAGTCTTGAGAATGAATTTTCCTCGTCTTACGACTCGCGAAATTAAATATTCTCTCGACTGGTATTTTACGCAAATACCCCTCCTTAACATGATATATCTGTTTAATATTTGCTCTTTTGGGAGATAGTTGGAGTTTGTCATTTTTTGGAGTATTTATTTGTACAAGAGGTAGTCCTACAGTGATCCATAAACCTATGCGCTCCCATGCTCAACATTGTGTTTTTTTAAATAAAACTTTGCATCTGCAGGAGCATCAATTGTGTCTCCAAGACACAATACTAATACAAAGAAAGTCTCAAACTGACTTTGTTATAATACAGTTACTTCAGAGTGGAGTGCGGGGGTATCATTTCGTCTATATTTTTGTATACATCATATCATTTGAAGTTGTTGTAATTTATTTTATTTAACGATTTTCAGGGTCCATCGTGAATGTTTCGAGTATAGCGGGACAACGTGCAGTAAGTACATATTTTAAGTTTGCCCAAGAGACACAAAAAACGAACAGAAGACAAACTAAATCATATAAAACACAACGTAGAAATCTAAAAACTGAGCTGCATATTAAACATAACCAAAAAGTTCGGACCAAAGTGCCTGTACACTCAGGAATATCACAGTTGTTGACCATTCATAAACATAACCAAAAAGTTCGGACCAAAGTGCCTGTACACTCAGGAATATCACAGTTGTTGACCATTCATAAACATAACCAAAAAGTTCGGACCAAAGTGCCTGTACACTCAGGAATATCACAGTTGTTGACCATTCTTTTGCTGTATTTTATTTTTTGCTTTTGCCATTTAATTAGGGACCTTCCGTTTTGAACTTTCCTCGGAGTTCAGTATTTTTGTGATTTTACTTTTTTCAGGTGCTTATAGCATTTACATGTAGCATTTATGTCACGGCAAGACATATAATAAAACAATTATTAAGTCTGGTGGACGATTCATAGACATGTCGGGTACCTAACAGAGAGAGAGGAAACATCTCACAGCAAACGAATCAATAAAATTCACAAAAAACAAATTAAATTTACAAAAAACAAATTAAATTCACAAAAAACAATCTATTTAGAACGTTATATGCCTTTCCTGCTTTATTTTGTTGCCGGATTGCTGTTTAATTAAATTTGTTTTATTCATTTTACTTCCAGCACTACAATCATGATGTGATATTTGTGCTGAATATAATTGTTATGTTTTTATTGTTACAAAGTGTACTAACATTCAGATGGGAGTCTTATTTTTTCACAAATAGATTTTTTATTTTTGCAGGGTCCTAACTTATCTGCCTATTGTATCTCAAAAGCTGCATTGGATATGTTTACACGCTTGTTAGCATTAGGTATGTTTTTTAAACGTATGAAATTAATTTTCCCATCAAAAATTTTTGTATTTTTTTCATAAATAAAAGAGCCGTAGTAAATAAAAATGGTCAATGTATATATATAGAGACACATATAGTGTACTCAAATCCTATAATGTTATTATAGACAGAAAGAAGCTTAACTAAGATAAAAAAAAAAAAAAAGAAAGAAGCTTAACTTGAGGTGAAAGCTATATAATTACTGAACGTAAAGGCCCTACTCTCCAAACTTAAGGAGAAAGCTATTTAATTACTGAACGTTACAAACCTTACAAATCCGTTTGGGATTCGAACAAATGACCTCTCGCTCTCGAGGCGAACACCCCCACACGAGACCAACCAGGAGACAGTAGTGATCGGTAGTACAGAATATCATACCAAAAACTAAAATACAATGCGCAATTCACCTTCACAGAATTCTCACAGTTACAAAAGCGAGCTAAAAGTATCTAACCTAAATTGTATGCGTGAAATTATATTGTAAGTTAACCTACACGTAAACATGGAGCTGCAAATGTTTGCACCTGTCCTAAGTCAGGAATCTTATGTACAGTAGTTGTCGTTTGTTTATGTTATTTATACGCGTTTCTCGTTTCTCGTTTTTTATGTAGATTAGAACGTTGGTTTTCCCGTTTGAATGGTTTTATACTAGTAATTTTGGGGCCCTTTATTGTAGCTTGTTGTTCGGTGTGAGCCAAGGCTCCGTGTTAAAGGCCGTACATTGACCGATAATGGTTTACTTTTACATATTGTTATTTGGATGGAGAGTTGTCTCATTGGCACTCACACCACATCTTCCTATATTTATAATCGACTTCAGGGTAGATTTTATGGATCAACGCTCTCGGCAAATTAAAAACTCTTGCACCTATTATTTGAGTGGTCAGAATATTGCCAGCTGTTTCTAGTCTTAATTTCTGCCCCTATTCAATATATAATTACCCTCATTTCCCAGTGGTATTTTAAAGTTTCACGTCCAACCTCACTGTCGGCCTCCTATTGTACGACCTACCTATTGCATTTAAAATTTATGATAATATTATGCATCTAGGTCTGTCCGATTAGAAGTTCTGAAACAAGCTGTTTAAAAAGCCAATTGTTGGAAGAGTTTACTTACTGTTTTATAAATCTTTAAGAATCTATTTCATGATTACTAACAGATCAAAAACATCAAGTATATATAGCATTAAGTTGTGGGGCATACTATGATTCATTGGTCAGTTATGAATGAGGTCTGTATGGGGTTTTGATTGCGTGCTTTATTAAATAAGAAATCGTTATTTTGAAAAGTTGGCAAAAAAGTATAAATTTACCCCCTAATTTTATAAAACTATCAATTGGTGTTATTTAGAAGCTATTTTTTTTTTATCATAAATAAATAATTATATAATGTAATGCCATTAAATCCGTCCGTTTTCATTTCAATTTTGTAACTGTTAATTGTATATATCCGTCTGAGTACTGTTTAACTATCATGCAAGTTGAACATATTTAGACTCGTCCAGTTCAGGGGAATTAGGTTTCTGCAGGTGCTTTTCATGTACTTTTCTTACATTTTTGCCAGTTTGTAAGTCAGTAAAAGTTCAATGATTAAGTTAATATTGATATTAAAAGACCTCCTTACAAAAAGGGCTGTTCAAATCTTGAACACCACTTTTTGTTCGGAGGTTTTTATATCAATATTAACTTATCATTGAACTTTTACTATTACTAAAGGCCTCACTCTCTACCCTCTTGGTTTCTTTTGGGTTCATGCTGCTCAATTTTAAATGTTCTATGTAATGTGTTTAACGGCTGTGATGGATTTAGTCGTTTATAACGTTTTTTTATAAGGAATTGTCAGAGCTTTGAATATCTATAAATGTATCTTTAGCATTTTAAAAAGAAAGATTTCTCATTTCTTTTCTTGTTTGATAAAATTTCCTCGATTGATAATAAACATGTATGGTATGCATACCATGGTACGATTCTAACCATGATCTTGATCCTGAGTAAGAGAAGTCACATACATATTATGCATTACCAAAGTACTCAGCGGGACCGGGCTTACTTAAAGGTTGCAATTCCGGTATAATAAAGGTTAAAAAGGACTGCGTATTTATACGACCAGTAACCAAACTGTCTTTTGAGCATCAGTGCACCATCGGAATAAAGATCAATGTGACTATATTTAGATATCATAGTAAACCTTTGGAATAACGAAAAACAATTTTTCCTGTAACTAAAATACATAATACGACAATAGCACGACATGGACGTCAAACCTAAGGTGCCATGCCATAGTGCACTCTTATTCCTAATTATTTTATTTTTTTTGCATGCTTAATGTACAAAAATATAGAATGTTGTTAACACCAATGATTCAATAAAGATAACACATATTTTTGCAATATTGTGCGGCTTTAATCTATTAATTATGGGTGTATTCTTTACAGAATTGGCTCCTCAGAAAGTACGGGTTAACTCGGTCAAGTAGGTATATTATTCTTTTATCTATATTTGTTTTATTCAACTGATCGAGATTATGAGGTGAAGCGAGATTTCACAAAATTGATTGCATCCCATCACATATTTCAGTGTTGTTATTTTTAATTTTGTTTTTAATTACAAAGTTTTAGATGGTCAGCTGATCTTTAATAGAAAAATAAAATTACCTGTTAATATTTTCACAACTTTTCCAGAATAGGGGCGATTTATATATAATAGCTTTTTATGTAATTGTATAAACTCTTTCCAATTGTTGACTAACGTAAGTCTGTTCACCTTTTACTGCTTGTCTGGTACATGTAACCTGCTCCAATCTTTGCTTTGCGACTGTCTTCTGTCGAGCAGTGAGCCGTTAATCCTAGGCTACAATTACTGCAACCACATGGATAGCATTACGATGTTTCACATATTTTAGACTCTTCTTAATATTTATACAAATAAGAAGAATGTGGCGGGGTTAAACTAGTTTGAAGACGTCAACCCTATCCAAACTTGGGACAATGGTGTTACAGTCAAATATTGGAACAAACAATAATCAAAGTACTGAAGTTCTGAACATCAGAGGACCTCAAGTTATGTTGAATTATTAATAAATGACAGGTGTTTATATTATACCTACCAGACAGATATGTTCACCATACAATATAGTACAAATATTAAATATAATTTGCTATCATATCTGAGATACTGACTTGAACTAGGAAACTTAACTTTGTGAATTATCAATGATTACGTGGTCAAATGAGAACTGTTAGATTGGCATTATGACCATATAGTTGCACACATACAAAAATCGTTAGCATATAACTTATAATAGAGAATCAACATAGCAAACAATTCTTCGAGTGGCTATATAGTCACTCATCACTAAACTATGAAAAAGAGGTTCAAAACAATCATATCAAAACAGATAAGTTGTAATATTGTGGTTGATTAAAAAATAAAGTGGCGAAAAGTATATTGTTTTGGCGAAAGAGGTGGCTAAAAAAATAATCGATCCAGGGGAAACCCTGGGTCTAAAGATACCAGATGAACAGCAAACTCATAAATCGAAAATAAACTTACAATTCCATGACTAAAACTGAAAAAGACATGCATACAAATAAAAGTACACTAGAAAAAACATAGAAAACTACAATCTAATTAAAAACCGATCTCTCATCGCTTCTGTTTCTGATATGTCGCGTGGGAGATCTAACGAAACCGGCTTTGAGGTCACATGTGAGTGAACTAAAAGTTATGAATTTATAAAGATATGCAAATGATATGACGACCTATTAATAAGCCAATCAAAAAAGTTTATGAATTATTTTGACTGACGATTTCGTCGTAAATAAAATGAGTTACATCCCTTTGCCTTACGTTAAACTTCCAAGATCGTGGAAGACTCAATTTCATTGGTCGAAAAAGACACACCTACGAGGTCACTCACATGTGACCTCAAAGCGGGTTTCGTTAGATCTCCCACGCGACATATCAGAAACAGGAGCGATGAGAGATCGGTTTTTAATTAGATTGAGAAAACTAGAGACTGAGCAACATAAACCACACCAAAACTTGAGGGGGGTCTCAGGTGCTCCGGATCAGTGGGATTTCCAGTGACACTAGAACAATAGAAAAGTCACTCTTCTTATGAAAGAGATAGAAAAGGTCTAAGAACAGGAGAGACAATTTACGCATAAAACCCGATATGCATAGGGATGAATATCTCTTAAAACACAAAACCATTATATAACTTTTATACAACCACTATAAATAAAGTATATGTTAAAGCTAAATGTGTTAATATATGATTTTTTAATTGCCAAACATGCTGTTAATTGAACAACCTATTGTTCAACATAGGGGTGTGTAAAAAACTGCCAGATTTGACTGCATATTTTTCTTTTTTTTTGAAAAAAATATATATCAAACCTTAATAATGTAGCTTTCTGGGTATCCAATTTTTAACGTGTTCCGAAATGTAGTTTCGTCACAAGAATTTTTCAAAGTTGTGTCATTTTGTCTATATGAATGTCGGTAAATTCGTATGATCGAGCACACCGACAAGTATATCGTTGGGACAACTCGATATAATGTAATCAATATACGTGAAAGATTACCTAATGTGAAGTTTATCAAAATCATCATAACATAATTGATCAACACATTATGTTTGAACAACATGAGTCCTACAATATAAGATTTAAAGGTGCATATCATTTACATTCAACGTTTTTATTGGATTTTTTTTACTACAATGTAACCTCGAGGTTCAACGTTGAAAGTAAAAAAAAATCCCAGAAATTTTTTGAATGATATTGTAAATGATATGAACCTTCGAATTCTTATAACATCGGAACAGAAAATATGTGATCCGAATTAACCATGCACGTGTGCTACAGAAGATTATGAACTTTTATGATGTACAGGGGGTAAGGGTTTTTCTTAAACAATATTATGATCCCAAATTTGATGAATTTTGTTGGCAATACTTATAGATTATCGTTGATCTTCTCAACGAGATTGATTTTCTCGCTTGAGCCGGGACGGCGAAAGCGAGAAAAGCAATCGAGTTGAGATGACCAATGATAATCTGTTTATCGCTATTTTACCTATGACGACGTTGTCAATTGCATGTCAATTTCGTTAGCAACGCCACGTGGCTGCTTAGTTTCTAGCGATAATGTTCCATCTCAAGCGAGTAGCATGATATGAAAAATATCACAAAAAAAGATAAAAGGAAAAATTCACAAAATAGCGATAATTTAATATACACACTACATATAGCAAAGTATATATTAAATCTCAATGTATTATAATTAGGAAAAATGTTTGACTCGGTAAAAAAAATCTTCCCCCTCCCCCCGTATTGCATGTAATGGTTTAAACCTAAAGGATTCGCACTAACTGCCTAAAAGGGGTCCGCTCCAGTCTTGAATCAGTGATTTTGTTTATCATAAACAAAATATTGTCTCACACTGAAAGGGTCAGCCGGGCAACATGCACAGCCCGGATTGTCAAAACAACTAAGATTTACAAAAACGATTACAAACAAAAACCATCAGTTGGACAATCTTACTGGAATCTGATTATCTCTACTGATAAATAATGCAACACTAATGACACATTTAAGTTTTGGAATGATTTTATTCACAAAGAATGTTTCTCATTGGTATACATTTCTATGCTCTTGTCTTTTCAGAGTTTATATTGGAAATTAAAAATTGCTGCATAAAAGACACTAGCTCCACATTCCTATGCATATGATTTTATATGTACGAGATTCATTCCATAAAATATCCGTTTGATATCCTTTCAATGCATGACACTGTCTAGTGGTTTTTCTGCCACAATTACAAGGAAAACCTGGCTAAACTTGTGCTAAATCAAACACTTGAATCTTACATCGCTATTGATGTTAAGCAATTATTTAAAGGGCCATCCGGAACTGTTGGGTTTTATGACAGTTTTCCTTCCATACACACCATCGCTGCAAAATAATTTGAACATTCAATTAGATGATTATAACATTATTTGGCAATCCAAAGAGAACCTGAAAACATCAGACCACAATAAACAGAGACCCCAAAAAAAGCCAATTTTACTTTACAATGAAATTGAAAAAGTAGTTAGTTACATGTCAAATCATCTTTTGGCTGTAGACAAAAAATAAATAAAATCTAAATTTCGTAGCATTTTACCCCCCCCCCCCCTTTTTTTAACTGAATTTGTTCAAGGTATGGTGGTTTTACCCCTTTTCAGATTTCAGTATGTCATGTTGTATATCTTTTATAAATTAGATGAATTTCTAGCAAGTTTCTACGATATTCTTTATCATTTGACAAAATACTATGCATCTGAATTAAATTGTTTACTATTTGAAAAAGCGCGCCTTCTTTTACTTTAATTTACTTCCCTTTATTTCACATAGCAACACATATTAAAAACTGCCACATTTGACTGCATATCAATTTTTTTCCCAAAAAAAATATATGTCAAGCAGCATAATTAACTTTACAAATTGGGAGAAAATCAAGATGTTCCGACTATAGGTTAGTATTAAAAAAAATAATGAAAGGTTGGCATGATTCCAGGTTTGAACCCTGACGACACTTAAAATCGAAAATTCACTTATTTACCTATAATATGAAGATACGATGATGTGATAAACTTAACAATTAATAATTTACCTGGTGCATTATCATATTCACATTACGTTGACACGTCTCAGTTCGTCTGTGTTAGCTCATTTCAAGCTCGTAAACAATGTACACCATTTTCCGCTGTTCTTTACCGATTACCTCTAGTCAGAAGAGCCCACTGTTTACAGGGGCGATAATATTTTGTCACCGGTTCACGCACTGGGATGGGTAAGCAGATCCTGCTCTACAAATGGCATTTATTAACAATGATTGTACATGTAGTATCAAGGTCTTTTTTCTGAAACATTTAGCTTTTGGATCAATTGCTAATTAAATGGATGTTAGCACAGCAAGATTACTATCCCTTATTCTAGATTTTTGTTGCAGTCAACACAAACTCTTCAAATGTTCATAAATAGCTTCACTGAGTTATCTTGGTTTTATTGTAACACAGTCAATCATTTATTCATTATATTTATATAAAAAAAAAAAAATCAGCAGCAGCTATACATGTACATTGTAGGTTCTGTTTTCTAATTATTAAATGGTTCATTGTAAATATTACAATGTATTATATGTACATGTAGATAGCCATTTGCTAATGATGGTATTTTTTGTTAATTGAATTTCACAACATCTGGATAGTTTTTCAACTGTTAGTCTTTTTTACTTTGTTCTGGATTTAATACTTTGGATACCACTGGTTTAGCAATGAGAAAATTTTGCACTATGCATATAGAACACAACTACCATATGAATGTGTCGGTCCTTTGTAAGAAGCCTGTAAAACAGGCCTTGTAATTTTTTGGTGTATATCTTGATTTCCCGTTTGTACATTGATGTGGCCATTAGTTTTCTTGTATATATTGTTTAACATTTGACATTTCATGGCTATTTCTAACTGATTTTAAAATGTATAGTTTTTTTTCTGATTGTAAAAATGTTGTATGGTTATAAGCTTTATTTCTTTTTCATCATTTTGTCTAGAGCTGGTGTCTCAAGTTGTCAACAACAGTTTGGTTTTAATTTTCATTTATGAATGTGCATGTAACAATATGAAACAGTATATATACATGTATAATATCATTCCATCATTAATATTGGTCATTGTTGGTATATATTTATCTTTAAGTTTAACAATGTACTGTAAAAGAGCTATCTTCTAACAGATACTTAGTATTATGGTTATTGTGAAACCACTGATTCAAAGGACAAGTTTCACTTATTGCCCAAAGTGGCCTAAACTATAAAACTCCGAAAAGTTCTCAATTTGGTTCGTAATTTGGGTCTATTTCAAAAGTCTTAACACTCAATAAATCAGTTCTTTTCATAAAAGTACATTTTATGTTCCAAATTTGTCAAAATGTGTTGATTTTGGGCAATTTTCAGACCTGAAAGCTTTAAGCCTTTAGCTACCTACATGTACCATCCAAAATGTTTTGTAACCAAAAGAATCCAAATCTGATATATATAATTCATCAGTATAAAAACTTTTTGGATCTTGGATGGCAGCCAAGTTTAATTATGCCAAAAACAACTAAAGTTTTACCATAGTTATCTGTGGTATAATTTTCACAATTATTCAATGGTTTTGTTGTGTCTGAATTTCGAAAAGAAAAATAAAGATGGCAAGACCTGAACGAGGCCGCCTGATTTTTTAAAGTAACATATGAACAACAGAGTCCTTGTGGGGCCACTAAGCTAAACTGCCCGCTTTGCACCAGCCAATATAAATGAATGCCTAGGATGGGAATCGAACCCACATACACCAACTCTGTTGTCCCTATATTTTTTTTAAATGAACAAAAAATTGTGAAGAACAAATTTAAAAAAATGTATAAATGTGTTAAATTTCCGAAAATCATATTCACATATTACGAAGTATAGAAAAATATATCGTCTATTTCAACTCAATCAGCTGGTATTTTCAAAATGGCGACAGGGAACGTAAACAGACAACTTATTTTCATATTGTGCCAGATTAAATATTCCTGGTTTTGCTACGATAATATGATAGACAAATATTCTACAAACGGTTTTAAACAAGTTTAACTTAAAATCAAATAATTAAAATATATAAATTACCTTTCTGTGTATAAATCGGGAATTTCCTGTATTGATCGACTCTCTCTCGTGTTTCTTCAAGCTCGCTCTTGATGATGAATGCACATTGGTGGTATTCATCCGCAACAACAATTTTTTGCTACGTCATTAATATTAAAGATTGTTTGACTAATAATCTAATATTTCTGACGACAAAACATTTCCATATTTTTAATTGGTATTGAATAAACATAAATTTTCTAAGTATCCATTGAAAACATGAATTTAAAAGAAGCGATAAATAATTTTATTTTGCACTATATAATGTTAGTAGGGTGCCCAATCAACAAATTTTATCGATTTGCCTTAACGGAATAACATACGGCTATATTTTATATCACTGGAAAGAGGAGAACAAACCTAATCGAAATATTGTTGTCGTCGTTGTCTGCCGTGGTCACATTTTTTTTAAATCAGGTTCAAAGGTCAAAGCAAAAATTTCAGAAGAATGCACAGTCACTTTTAGATAGCTGGTTTCTCCTACACTGCGTTTGGAGCAAAATAAAAACAACTTATTTATAGAAATATCTCTTTTGTATCTACATTTAAAACTTATTTTATATTTTTATCCCAAAAAATGACTTTAGATTGACTTTTTTGCATATAGGGTGCATTTGAAATTTTCAAAGAGCTGTTATATAACAGTGACCTTGACCTATTTCAAAAAATTTGTATTTAATTCATTACAAGTAACATCTAAAGATATTTTTTAGATCTTAACTTTAATAATTTGTCGAAAACAAAATGTGTTTTTCACGTATTTTGAGTCAGGTGTTCGTCAATTTCTAGGTAAATACCAAACTTCTGTTATTGGTTGTGAAAGAGTATATATAAATGATTTGTTTTGAAATTTGTGTAACATTAACGTCAAACTTGGTTGAATATGAAGCTCTGTGTATAGCTTTGCTTTACAGAAGTAAAAATTAATGCAAACGGAAAAAAAGGGGGGTTAAAGTTATAAAAACAAAACATCTATTAGAAATAGGTAAAACACCCCATCCTACATATACAGATGACTAAATGAGCAACAATTGGCTATGCTGTTTACAAGTATTCCAAAAATAAAATAAGGGAGAGGGTTATGTACAGCACAGATGTATTTTACAAACAATTGTAAACAAAAAAAGGCGTGAGAAACCAAAGGGACATTATAAAATAAAGACAAGCTGACAACACCATTGCAAAAACACGAAAAAAAGAACAAATGCAAATATCAAACTATGATCGAAGCTGGTATTACCTACTACGTTGAATGGTCTCCTGTGGTTTAAGCCCACCAACCACGGCAAGGTCAGAGACCATACGGCAGGTTTTTTTTTTTACATATTTTCTCCCACTATAGATAGATTATTACTATATTTCTAACGATTTCAATATTGAGTAGATGTTATAATTATTGTTTAGAAAAGATTATGGACTGCTTAATTTTCATTCAATAGCTAGCAATGATTCATAAGGTATAAACAGAAAAATGAAATCTTATACATCTACATCTTCGTAGTCATTAATGTTTCTAACTGCAACCAGACGAGTATTTGCATTTTGACAAATGTCATTTGCCTGACATGGGCATAAGTCTGTACATGATAGATTCTGTTAGAAACAAATGCAAACTTAATCTTGCAGAAATTCATATGACATCTGACCTTCGAGATAGAAAGTAACAAGTCATTCTTCTTTTCCCATCCTAACTTAAGAGAAGAATGTAGTATAGTTTTGCTATATGGGAAGACATCAAATTTATGTCTGGAGTGAAGCTCTTATTACATATTGTTTAAAAGTAAATTTACAAGGATGAAGTTTGACAAGGGAGAAATTATAAATTGTAAAATTGACAATGGAAATGGGGAATGTACCAAAGAGACCACAACCCGACCATAGAACAGACAATTTTAACCAATATTACGCTCAATTTGTTAAGGTCACAATTATCTATTTTGATTTTTGACTTGAGACCATTAAGCGTAACATTAAGATCTCAAGCTGCGTCCATAGATTCATCGATGTCACAATAAGAAAGGTTTGACAAATCGGAAAAATCATCTGGTTTTTCCTTTAAGACTAAAAAAAACAGCGCGCTTACCGTTCCTAAACAGGGACGACGTTGTATCGCATCATGTTAAAACATGTGCGCCTGGTATAATGTTACAGATGGCAAACCCGAGACTTTTACACATTTCTTGGACAGGCGTATAGCGGCGAAAATCTTATGTGCAAATTATAGTACCTGTTTGAAAACATAGCTCATGCGTATGCTGCATGTAGGGGAAGTAATGAACGCATAAGGCCACACCAATTTGATTCCTTGTTCGACGGACCCGCCCGCACCTATTTTTTTCAAAACAGAATTTTTTTATTTTTTTTATATTCCCGCTTCCCGCATCCGGAATTGTAATCAAGTCCATTTCCCGCACCGTTTTTTTTTTTTGTAAATATTATAAAAAGATATCAACATTTGTTAAATCACAGGTTAACCTGTATATAACGATTTTAAACATAAAAGCACCCCACCACACTGTATAAATATCTGTAAGAATATTTGTTTCAGCATGAAACCTGGAGTGCTCCGATAAAAAATTATAACAGCGGGCATTTCCGTGAAGAACAAAAAATTGGTTTCTTTCCCCCTTACTTATATACCCTATCAAAAACTGTTCGTTGTTAGAATAAAGTACAAAGAACTTCTGAAGGATTTGCCTTCAACTGCAATTATATTGTATGCTGGCGAAACAAAACTATCCATAGCCGCTGCATGTTTATGCACCTGTCCTGGTCCGAGTACACAGTTATTTCGTAGTGCATTTCTTTTAGACAATAAATGAAAATTAAAAAAATCCCACCTGCGCTTTCTCAATAATATTTTTACAGTGTGTTGTACTACTTTTGGGACAAATTATATCAAAATTATAGAAAACTTCATCAGCTCTAACTCAAAATATGGACAATTTTGTGTTAAGGGGGTCTTGAAATCTTTTGACAGCTTCCGAAGTGCTAATTTCTGACCTTTTTCAGCTGGACCTAATCACTACTTTACATTAATATTTATGACCCAAATTTTTTTACAGTGTCATTTCACCCCCCAACTTGCTATATGAGGCATAAAACATGGAGAAATAAATTTGGAAGGGGTATAACAAAAATTGGCAAGTAACACACTGTCCACACTAAGGACTATATTCGTGGACAACGAAAATCAAAGGACGATAACTGTGTACTCGGACCTCCTGATTGATTCTGGAGCATGTCGTTCAGCCGTTATCGTTTGTTGATGTTGTTCATTGGTATTTTCCCGTTTGGATATATAAATTAGATCGTTGGTTTTCCTGTTCGAATTGTGTACGATAATAATTTTGGGGTCCTTTATAGCTTGCTGTTTGGTCTGTATCAAAGCCCTGTGTAAAAGGCCGTACTTTGACCTGTGTTAGTTATTATCAGGTTGAGAACAACCCTCCCTCAGACAAGGGGTCATTTTACTGATGTAGAAAAGAAAATAGAAATACCAAGGATTTGTATAGTTCTTCTATACAAAACCTTTGAACACTTAGAATTTTGTACTCAAAAAGAGGAGAGTTACATCATATTTTAAAAAAAATTTCTAAAAGAGGGGTCCACTTATTTTGAATAATATTAAACTAAAGTAAAAGTGTTAACATGCATGGTTAAAGTCCAGGAATCTTACTAAATTAGTGGACATGTTTTTTCCATTTAATACCAGATAGATATATAGTTCTATGAGAAAATATGAGCCCTTTTGTAAAAACAAATATATTATAACTTATATTGATCCCTCATAAAACATGTAAAAGGGATATTTATAACAATAAGGGGTTGCCCCCAAACTGATTATGATTTGGATGGAGAATTGTCTCATTGTCAGTCACACATACATAGACCAGATTTAATTATTTCTTGGTGAATAGGGAAAAAATACTTCAGAAATTAAAGAAATGTCAAAGTACAAGTGATAAATCAAGTTTTAATATTGTCAAAACCTATTATATTATGTTTACAAAAAAAAATTATAATCGCTCGCCTTTACTTTTCAAGCTTCGCCTCATAAATTTGCAAATTAAATATTTTTTTATTAAAATTTTCAAATCGCTCGCTCGCCCAAAATTTTGGAGTCCAAAAATCCGTAGAACAAGAAATTAAATTGGTGTGGCCTAAGATCAGAACATCTGTATCTTGTGATTTTGTTATTACCCTACCCTATATGCCTTTTTACACAGAACTCTTTATCTACACGAATAGCATGTAAAATCGTGCGGGTATCTAGTTCATCGGGCGTACAAAATGATTCTCAAAACCTGAATACTTCTGAGCAGAATTGGGGTCCTTGGAAGTGCTAGCTAGATAAATGACGCTTGAAATATACTAAAATAAACATGATCTTTCCGTGTTCCCAGACCCTCGATAAAGCTTTTGTTTGTGCTAATTTCTCGCATATTACTAAGCAATTCAGTTATTAAGACATATAACACACGTATTTCATTCCTACTTTGATAAGGGCTTGATGGGCATAGTTTAACAGGACTGTGTGCCATATTCCGGGTCTGAAACGTGACCGAAGGATTTGATTTGTATATTACAATAACAACAAAAAATCAATTCAAAAAAACAATTAAAATATAAAAACCAACAAAAAAAATATTTCCTAAAACAAAACAACGATTTTCAAAATAATTCGACTATTCAAAACATACATATCGACCATACAACAATTAAACAGAGAAATGAAGTAAGTGACAGTTGTCCTAGTTAATGACCTGATAGTGTAAGCTACAAAACGATTAACGGCACGAGAAAAGGCGTGTTTGAATCAAGGCAGAATTATCACTAAATTTGTGTTTTAAATTGCTATTTTCTTCTCACCGATTAACATTACACGAAATGTATTTGGCACACATATGAACCATGTCTTATTGATGAAATCAGAGTAAAAATCTTGTGAAAGTTACACGCAATAAATTTTCTTTCGTTCAAAATGTGACAAATTTCAGCTAAAAAAATAGTCTTACAAAAATCATGAAATACTTACATTTAAATTATATAAATCTTTTCAGCTTTTGTTATATGATAAATCTAATTTTAAGCTAGTTTATCAGTATCATTTAAACAAATGACACAGAAAGCAATAATTTTATTTTTCGTGTTGAAGATGGCTTGTATGAGTCGGTATTTTTGGGTACCCTTAGAAAGCACAAAATTTTGAAAAACGTGACCACGGTAGCTTACGACGACATTCATGATTGGAAAATATAATGATTTTCCAATAGTTTGCATATACATATAGCCGTATGTTATCCGTTAACTTAAACTCGTTAACTAGACGTCTTTTTCGATACCGGGCACCCTACTATATGTGCGGATCAATAATTTTTAAAACTCGGTTATCATTCCAAAACTAATAATATATGCATATTCCTTATATGGATATATTCAAATTAGGTGAAAAATTAGGCGATGGCAATACACCCGAGGCCCTGACGGTCCTCTGATGTAAAAATCAGACGAAATCAAACATATACACATAAAAACTCAGCGGCGACGTCGGCGAGTACTAATACATCACAATAACAAAAGGGATTTGTCCACATTATCTTTTGTTACCAAAATAATTGTTAACTCTTCATTACGTAAATTGTACTTTCATTTGTATTTCTTCATTTATATTTTTTGTGCAGCCCGGGATTCATTTTGACACCATTCGCCGAAAATGCTGGATGGCCAAGCGACATGGCTACAGATGTAAGTACAATACACGTACAAACCATATTCTATAATAATCATTCGACTGATGTCATCTATTTTCTAGTAAGCAATATACTGCTGTGACTGCTCCCCCTTGATATTTTACCTACCATGGATTCTATGACAATTCAAGAGCACACTGTTGTACAAAAAAATGGATTCTTAATCTTTGCATACAGTAAACAAGGATTTGTATAGTACTATACACTGTACTATACAAATCCTTGCAGTAAACAATCAATTACTAGTATCTATAATTCGTATCCGTTGTTTGTTAATATTATGACTGCAAAAAGTAGATAACAAAAAATACCGAACTCCGACGCAAAATCAAAGTGGAAAGTCCCTAATTAAATGGCAAAATTTAAAGATCAAACACATCAAGCGAATGGTTTTACATCTGTCATATTCCTGACTTAGCACCTATGTAGAAAATGGTGGGTTAAAACTGGTTTTATAGCAAGAGAAACCTCTTACTTGTATGGAAGTCGTATAAAATTCCAACGAAGTGTACTACAAGTAAAACTTGAAAGTTGTAGGTCTCTCGGTTTTTTAAAATTCATTTTTGGGCAAGTTGGTTTCAATGCTTTTAAATATTTTAAGTATTCGTCCCAAACTTGACCATCTAATTAAAGATGGTCAATCTGTAATCTGGCACTTATAAATTCTGCCAATGTAGGCACACCTCTTCCGAGTATTGGATTTCACAACATGAATAAAAATATCTTCCACCAATATCACTATACACTATAAGAAATGAAATATGTGTCGTCCGCATAAAATTCAGTACCGAACATTTTTTTTCTTCTATATTTGAGTTTGAACCGCTTCTTATGAACTGGTCCACGATGGCACCCCGCTTAGTAGAAAGTACTTTTCTACCGGCAGGGTTTTATGGTAAAACTCAACTACATATTTCAAGTTCTTTAATGTTCTTTTTCAGTATCTCGAGCGGTTGAAAGTGCTACAACCTCTTGGTGGTGCGGGCAAACCCGAAGACGTTGCCAAGGCAATACGATTTCTAGCATCTGATGAGGCATCATTTACTACCGGACATTTACTCTTTGTCGATTCTGGACGCCATTGTGGACTTCCAGTATAATGATATGAATGTGTATATTAAAAGCCTTCCCAATATGTTGACTTTTTTTTTTATCTTAATTACACATAATTTTACAGAACAAAACCGTGTCTGTAGTAACGTTATGGATTTCAATGAAAGTAATCCAGGTATTGTAAGTACTGGTAAATAATCATGGCACGGACCAACGGTCTAATTTATATAAAAAGCTAGAAACAGCTATAAATGAACCACACCAAGAATCGGTAACCACTGAACATCCGTCATCTATAAAAAAAAATCTGGATTCGTGTTTCACATTTAAATATACATATAATGCAAAACATTGAAGCAAAATGTAAACATATGAATAAAAGGTTAGGACTTACTGTTTTGCAACAAAGCCAATACTTAGGTTAACAACCAGAAAAAACAATATTAACCATAAAATTTGGGTGTAATTCAAATGTATTTATCATGAGCATCATGACGCGTGTCACATAATTATACAGCAGGAGTTATTTACCTTCCCGGAGCACCTTGGGTCACCCTCGTTTTAGTGGGGTTCTTGTTGCCAAGTATGTTTTTTCTATTAGATGTTTATTGATGGTATTTTCGTCGTTTTTCTTTCTATTTTTTTGTTTGTTAAGGCTTTGTTTTTTATCTTCGAAATGAATTTTGGTTGCCCTTTTAGGTTTTTTTCTAGTATAATTTACCACGTGTTTTATTCATTTTGTATAAATCTAGCCAATAAGCTACACGTATGCTTATAAAATAAATCTTGGACGAAAGTTTAAATATCAGGACAAGAAGTTTTTGAAGCAGTCATACTCAAATGAAATAAATGGTCACCGTGTACAAAACGTAGTCATCGTGTTTCATTAGAAAGAACATTTAAAGTTTCAAGGGCCTATGCAATCCTTATATAAATTTAGGTAAATATGATAGACTGTCAAATCAACAAAGTGACCACGTGTCGTCGAGATATTTCTTGCTTGGAGATGAATAAATTTGATCACGTTTAAGGGAAAACGGTACTATTTATTCTGCCATAGGCGACAATACTAACATTTTCTAAATTTACTACTTTTTATAATAAAAACCTGGATAAAACAGTTATGTGTGGTGTTAGTCCTTTATTACTCTATTTCAAAAATTAAAGCAAAATAGTATCATGACCAATTTCCAACGGAGCTTGTGTATGTTATCCATGCGCACCGTCATTTTGCACCAAATTTATGAAATTTTGGAAGCCTTTTCGAATAATTATCTAGAAAATATTTCAAAAGATTTTCAAATGTATATTATAAATATAACAACTGCAGTTATTCATAGATAAATAAAAAAATATATTGTACCCTTATATCCAATCACTGCGCTCCTAAGTTGACTTCCTTCACCTGTACACAAAAGGCCAATCTAATGCTGGGAAAATGTAATACTACCGTTTTCCCTATACTGTGACACAAAGCTATGAAGAATTCTTATGACACCATCAATGCAATTCTGGATTATTGTAGAAACCTTGACTATAATTAATACTTGTATGTCCCCATTACTTAAAGAAACATGGATCATTTTATGTCCCCACCCCTACATGCTGATTTACCTCTTTCTCTACTTCTTTCGGATAAGGCTTATGCCCGCGTCACACTGTCCCGATTTTTATATACGATGGACACCGGAATGCGAAAATTGTAAGTTCGTACGAAGTTGGTCCCGATCTCGTTAAAATACCAAAAAGTGACCGAAGCAAGTACGAAGAATAACGAAGTTTATACGATGGTGCCGAATTATATACGATAGCAAAAGATGGACATACGAAGGTACCCGAAGACGGGTATTTAAGCTTCATATCGCAGCCGAAGCCTACACGATAGATCACGAAGGCTATACGATGGATTACGAAGGCTAAGCGATGGATTACGATGATGGCACGATGGCCATACGATGTCTAAAAGACGTCGTGTACAGCTTAAGCGCTATTGACTTTAAAGTTCAAAGGTCAAGGTCACAGTGGCAGTTGTAATACAAGGCAATATCACCCTTGTGGACACATTAAAACCAATATTCTTCAAAAGATTTTAACCACATTTGGTATATTGTTCCTCCTTGTAATGAACTGACATTTTTTACGTTCAAGGCCAAAGGTCAAGGTCATGCAGATGGACTTGTTTTTTCTCCTTGAAATAGCATAATACCCAGGAAATTGGTTGCTCATTTTTTTACCTGCTGGTTCTCAAGACAATATTAAAGGTATTTCCAGTTACTGAATTTTTTTGTTGATTTCTAAAAAAATAGTTTATGTTTCAAATATGCATATTATTCAATTTACTATTTTCTGCATGTGTCATATACAAATATAGTGTCCATATTTGTCCCCAATATGTTACATACGAGGGGATGCCACGCTCGGCATTGCCTTGTTTGAACTGTTAAATGTGTGCACTAGTCTGAATAATCACCCATAATTTTACCCATGTTTACTGATCTATCTTAAAGGTAAGGTAATGGGTTCGTTGATCCCTTTTATTCAAAAAGAGCTCTTTCCAGGATAATATCATAATAATATAGACAAAAGGAAGGATGTGGGGAAAGCAACAAATGCGGCAAAAATATGACATATAGAAAACAAAACGGTTATGGAGTAAACATTCGTGTGACAACAACTCAGACGATACATAAAAAATCAGAATAATGAAGAAAAAGTTGGTTTCCCTATATACTGTGTACCTGCAGTGTTGGTGTACGAGGCGCGTTTATGATTTTCATTATGTTACTTGATATGAAAAATTGACAAAAAATAATATTCTACTTGTCAAAGTAAATCCTGAGCCTGTAATAGCTGCTCTTCTTGTTCCATTTGAATTAATAGAAACAACGCTATCGCCTTCTTGTTCTCATAGAATCATATGATATGAGCTCCATGTTTTGTGAGCGTCTTTCTTAACTGTCGTATTAGACTGACAAGTGGATATCGCGCATGGCACTTTAAATGTATTTTAACGCGAAAATTAACTTACATTTAGCTGGATTTATTGCCGTCGTAGTTCCATCTTGTCGTCTTCGTACTTTTATTCGATGGCAACACGACGGGATTACGAGGTCTTCACGAAGTCGTGTTGTCATCGTAAGACCTCCGGGTAGCTTCGTGATTCATTCGTGTAGACATCGTAATGTCAAAACTGCCCAATGGAAACGATGGAAACACGAATGCAATACGATGTTCAAAGATGCATTCCCGGTGACATTACGATGGTGAGGATGGTGATACGAACTCAATACGAACCCTCAACATCGGACGCACCTTCGGGGATTTTTTTACATGTTAAAAAATTTAGAACCCTTTCCGAAGTTGTCCCCGAAAGCTAGAAAAAGTGGCCGATGGTTCTACGATGGTTAAAGATGGCACTACGAATAGCCCGATCTGGATACGATCAGTCCCGATTTTGAAAATTTCCATAATCGTGTTGCCATCGGCGTAAAAATCGGGACAGTGTGACGCGGGCATAATAATAAACAACCTGTATCCAGTCATATCTTATGTTATTAAAGAATAATAATAAACAGTTTCATTAAAACAGATAAAAATGACAATTTCATTCAATTTGTATTCATTTTATCCCAAATTTACAACAAAGGTACAAATTCAAGATTTTCCATACCAATCTCCATTCCATGCTTTAGTATATGCCATATTGTGGTGCAAAATTACAGAGGTTGTAATAAAATGCATTATTCTGTCTCCAGATGAATAAAACAAAGATATTAGACACTTAAAACATTAAATATACAAAATACTCAGCTGTAAAGTTGCATTTGTTGCCTGTATTAATCTATGAAAAAGTGAATTATGTCCCTTGGGAGTATTAATTTCCAACATAAGTCCTTTCAACAGTAGAAAGTTAAACAAATATACATGCCTGATATAACAAAAGATAAAAACTACAAAATGAACCACTATTGAAATATTTTATGCATGAATTGCCAAGAATATGAACAATTCTTTACACAGTAGTGTACAAATTCTATCTAAATTTAGCCTCAAGTGGGCCTCTCTTTTTCTTAAATGGACAATTTAAACACTGAAAATGCTTCTAGTATGACTGAAAATTTACTAACTCTATAAACAGTACAAACTTAACTAGGCAATTTCCTATTTAAAAAGATTATGTCCAGAGAACTACCCAAGTAATACATTTAGGGAATTACACAGTAGAAATTGCAAATATATCGGTTAAAAATATTTGTCGCGACTTGAATTCTGGGTTTTCCAATTGAATTAATCATTGCTAAAGGTGAAAACAAATACAAAAGAACAACAGGTTGGTGCAGTTTATACAATATTTATCATTAGGTGAACGTTTGTCTGTAACGACCACTGCTCACTACTTACTTATTATAGAATTTAAACTGTGGGGTAACCAAAGGTTCTTAACATCTTCAATAATAAAATAATTCGAAAAATTAATCAGGAATAACCTTTATGTTTTGATTTATATTATTGATATAAATCATAACATCGTGTTATTCCTGATTAATTTTTCGAAGAACTTCATTTAGGTGTAGAGAACCTTTAGTGACCCCACAGTTTAAGTGTCTTTAACAAGTACATAGTGAGCAGTGGTCGTTACAGACAAACGTTCACATAATCTGTCCCAGTCAATGGGATAATCTAGGTCGTCAATCAATGGTCACAGCCACACTGTTTTGAATATGATTCTATTTATTACAGAGCATGCCAGTATTTATATCTATGTATACTTGTTCAATAATTGTATTATTTTTGTAAAAGGAGACGGATTTGTAAAAGCAAATTCATGTTTCGGAATCCTTAATATTATTTCATTTGTATAATATCGTTTAATGTTGATTTATCTGAATAAATATTGTTTAAACTAATGGTAAATTTCATTGTGCAATGAATGTCAATTTCAGAAGGACGCGGGATTTTTGTTAGTCAACCAATATAACATAACATAATGAAACATACATGCAATGTAATTTTTAGCGCCTGATAATGCCAAGCTTTCTCTGCTACGAACGATATACTGAAAAAAAGCAAAAAAAAACGATATTTTTAAGAAATGCGTTAAATTCAATTTTTGATATTCCTGTTCAAAATCTGAATAAAAATTTATAATAATAATATTTTAGTTTATTTTACAAGGCGCTTCTGTCAATTGTCTTTGCGTCTTCACCATCGTCAACCAATGGCAAAGCAATAGAACTATGACGTTGTCATCTTTCTCTGTCTTCTCTGTAGCGACGTTCCTTCACTACGCCATAGAAAGTCACAAAATATTTCCAGGATATTTTCGTTGATTTTTAAGAAGATAAAGCAATGAATTCAGTGTTAATACCAGATATATGTCGGCTTATGTCGGGTCCATATCACAGGTGAGTTAAGTATACTGACAATGCCTCTCTACATCATTAAATTTGATAACCAAAGAATTAATTTTGGTTAAATATTTCTATTTTTTTATCTACGAGTTTTGATTCATTTCATTTATCTTGAACTTTTAAGACCTCTTTTCTCTAATTTTATTTATTTCTAACCTTATTCTCAATGCTTTCTTTTTTCTTGTCATATTTTCGCAATTTATATTCCCAGGCGCGGATCCAGAGGGGGGGTTCCGGGGGTTGGAACCCCCCTTTTTTTGGCCGATCAATGCATTTGAATGGGAGCATATAGCTGGAACCCCCCTTTACTCTGGGTTGGGAACCCCCCCTTTTTAAAATGGCTGGATCCGCCCCTGATTCCTATATTTTGAATATTTTGCCTGTCATTCTTTATGCTGTTAACCCCATCCATACAATCAATTACCGTGCAGTTTCAAACTTTTATGTAAGTACATAGTAAGTTAAGAATTTTTCTAATTGCAGTATTGCTAACTTTACAACATTGTGCGAAGAGCTAGAAGACCATATTGATCCATCAATAGATGAAGTACGCATGGAGAAGATGATCAGCATCATGAAGAGATTGAGAGATTATAAAACAGATGAAGGTAAGTTTTTGTTGCCAAAGACTTCTACATATGTCAAAGAAAATGTTTTATCTTCGAAAAACACAAAATATTCAAGATTATTTTTGTAAGAAATCCTGTTTATACAATTATTTTCTTGAGAATTTTAACTTCCCTAATTTAGTATATGTATATGTTACAGTGACTTTGTATAATCAGTGATTATGTAGAATCACTAAAATTTTCAGGGATTATGTATAATCAATGGGTAGTTTAGGGATTATATATAATCACTTAAACTTGGGAAAGATCCGTTTGCGCCAAAAATGCGTCCTTTTGCGCCACAACTTTTTTTCTCAAATGCTACGTTTGCGCCACATGTTTTAAAATTAGAGGGTTTCATTTGCGCCAAAAATAAAACATACGATTGCGCCAGTTAAAAGAAAATTACTTCCTTACTCCTTTATTCGGACTTGGAACCGGCAGTGTAACACGGCACATGTTTCCTTTTCTGAAACATATGTTTTTATTACTGCTGCTGCATGGGTACTTCCCAATTTAATGTATGTAGTAGCTTTTAACTTCTTTTTATTGTCCAAAAACACAAACATTGATGGATGAAATCCATAAAATAGTTAATAATAGTTCATAATAATAATAAAGCCCATACGCATGGTGGGAACAAAGCTCTGTGTCATCAACATTTGTGGCTAAAACATAAAGAGCAAAAACTTCTATTTTCTATATTGGCATATCTTTGTTAAGCAAAGCAATAAGTTTTATTCTCTCTCTGTACATTGACTGTCTAATGCTGCTTAAGTCATTTAATTCTCTTCAGAAACTTGTCTTTATGGTGAAATATCTTCTAACATGTGATACCTTTTGGGGCAAAAATAAGAATACATCTATAGTAATCATTAATATTTATGATAGATATATGTACAGGTAAATTGGCGCAAATGAGTTCCGAATATTGGCGCAATTGATACATTTTGAAAATAAAATTTGGCGCAAATGATACCCCTGAAAAACAGTAATTGGCGCAAAAGGACTGCTGCCTTAAACTTTTAGGGATTATGTATAATCACTAGAAAAAACGTCAGGGATTATACATAATAACTGAAATGATACTAAAATATATAACATATTGAAATATCTTAAAAGTTAACCTTAATATATCATAATAACCTTAATATTGTAAAACGGTAGGCATATTTTTTTAATATGAAAGACACAAAAATATTGAAATGTTATACACACAATAATTAAATGATAAGCACAATATAATTAAATGATAAGCAAAATATACATAAAATAATTGATGTTTTGTTATTAATACTGACTTTATCAGTAATAATATCAAGCGAGTCCTTTTTGATATTGACTGTATAAGAATTAATAATACCAAGCGAGCCCACACGGGCGGGTTGATGAAGTTAGTATGAAAATATTAAATTGCATAATGATTATTCTTTTTATCGTATTGTTTTAGTAATTGTTTTAAGGTTGAGAATATGAAATAAAATGAAATTGTCATTAAAACTATTTTTATGCGTACAGTCGTTTTGATAAATGTTAATGTTATGTATAATATTTTAATATTAAACATTTTATTTACAAACTAAATTTGGATGGCATCGACTATTACACATTTGCCCTGATTTTCTACTGGCATATCTATCAAATTCACATTTTTTTTACCACAATATCAAAATTTAAAAAAAAACCTTGTCCTCCACATCAATTCAGATTGTACGGCACTTCTCAGAGAAATAGAGTTTTCAGCACAAACATCTGAAGGTACAAATTGTACCAATCGGAAGGGAAATCATCAACCTCAAACTGATTTATTGTATCAAAGATCCGAGCAGGATTCAATGCTATGTAGCAAGGCGATACTTCTTCATTCTTTTCGTGAATATTGACCATTAGTTTTTTGGGATCTCCCTTTCCAGGAACCAATGATTTGTATAGTACGGTTTATCGCTTTTATAAGATAAACCAATTTAATTAAAGAGAAATGATTATTGCCTCATTCGGATCCGGTTCTTGTTTCCCGCCAATCAACGTCACATGACTCGTCAGCATTACATTGCACTAGCCAATCTTGTAGATATGTAAAAGTTTCAAAAAATGCAATCGTAAAAAATCTTTGACATCCGCATATCATATTCTAATATTTTGAAATGAAACTATTGTAGAGACAAGACAATTCTCCAAGAAAGGATTTTCATTGCAAGGGTCAGCAAACGACGATATTAAAAGGTAAACCGAACTGTCACCACACGATCCGATGCCATCAACCGAGCTATCAACACGAGGAACACATCCAGCTTCTTTCGACATGTTTATGTTTGTGAGATTATTAGAACAATTTAATAATGTATCTTCGCCATAAAAGTTATACAATGCTCGAATGACAGGGACAGCTTCCAATTTGTCAGTGGCTCATTGACCGGTGATCAATTTAATGGCAGAAAAAAATCTTCACACCAGGAGCCCCCGTTTAGAATTCCACACAGCACAAGATGCACTTGTAAGGAGAACACGATTTAAAAGAAGGAGAACCAATGATCCAAAGATTCACTACCTCAGTGGTTCCAGCGGTTTGCAGATTTCGTCAAGCTTTAACCCAGCTTTAACCTCGGTATGTTGAATTTATATAAGAAAAAAGTTGATGTTTTGTGGTGTATAATTATTCTAATTGATATTTATCTCATAAGAATTAAGATAATCTGATGGTGATAAGATAAGATTACTGAAAGGATTATTTATTATTATAATTTGATGTCATATATTTAATTCGTGGCCTTTTTTACATGTCTGCTTTAATGTACATAAATTATATAACCATGCAGTCGTTTTGAAGACACACCTATCGCTATTACACACAAGATACACACGAGGGCAATAAGTGCAAATTCCTCATCTTTATTTACTTTATAGATTCTACCACTATTATACACAATTTTACACTATGTGTTAGATGGCTCAGCTGACGTGTAATAGATGAAATACACTATATGAGAGTTAAAAGACAAATTTTGTGGCGGATGACGCGATAGCTTTAGATTAAATCCATCAGAGTCGATGGCTTAGATTAAAATATTTACAAGTGGAAATCCTTTGAACATGTACAGTCTTAAATATTTCCTAAACTGTTTGATACACTTAAATCGGCATTACTATATAAAAAAGAAAATGTACATAAATTATGCCTACTGTTTTCTCGTTTGACTTGTTTAACATTTTTCTTTTTGGTTTTTAATTACTCTTTAATAATGCAGTATCATGGGCTCTGCTCATTGTTGAATGCAGTACAATGACTTCGTTTAATGCAGTATGGGCACTGCTCATTGTTGTAGGCAGAAAAGTGACTAAATGTTATTAAATGAATGCGACTTGGGCTCTGCTCATTGTTGACGGCAGTACACTGACTTATTGATATTAATGCAGTATGGGCCCTGCTCATAAATGAAGGCAGAAAAGTGACTAATTATAGTTAATGTGGCATGGGCTCTGCTCATAAATGAAGGCAGAAAGTGACTACTAATAATTATAGTTAATGTTGCATTGGCTCTGCTCATTGTTGAAGGCAGTAAAATGACTTTTTGTTATTATTTTATTTGCCGTTTGTTCTACTGTGAAGAGTTGTCTGATTGAATCATACCAATTCTATTTACACGAGTGAGCTTCTCAGTTACATGAATATATTTATACTTTTCAATTTGCGTTTATTTTCTTGTTAGCTTGCTTGTTTTAATTTTTGCATGTTTGCCTAGCTATTTACATTATGCATGTGTTCCTGTTGTAAAATATGCTTATATTAAATTTGATATTTGATTTTGATATGAAATATCACGTCAGTTGAACTTGTGAGAGATTTGCAGAGCTCATGTTTACGTTGTTGAATCATACATACCAAGCCCGACCCTAAATTTTCTGACTTGCGTAAATATAGTTCATATAGTGATACAAGCACACATATAGTTATACAAGCAATAGTCTGTATAGGTTTCAAATAGCTTACTTATGCTCATGGACAGGACAATTAGTTTACCAACAAGTCAACTTAGAGCAAATAAGAGAATTATGTGCACTATTCACACAATTATCAAATTACTTTATAACTCACGAAGCAGCAGACAGAGCATGGTACACAACATCCTCTATACTTTGAAGTGCGATAATTTTATTGTATATATACACATGATACATGTACATGTATTGTTTAGATTATTTTTGATTGTCTTATCCAACTCAGATATGTGAACATTGATGTTTTAATACGTTTGTATTTTACTATCATATTTATTTTACATGTCGGCACGAACTATGGGCTTCCCCACATCTATTTTTAGAAACAAAACAAATATGCGGTATATAAGTTACTTTTAAGGACTTACAAACGAACACGCCTATTATCCAGATGGGAAACTCGATGAATTTTTAAATTTATTTCAAATACTCTTGATCTATTTCCTTCTATCAAAAGGAACATTTAGCATTCTTATCTATTTACAAAGCTGATGGACACAATCTTTTTAATTCTAGTCGGAATAAATCAACTATCCATTACTTAAAGTAATACCATGGAATTTTACTCTAGCACCTCGTTCTTTTAGGTCACAAAATATATTCGACGCAAAACTATTCAAGATAGAACTTTCCAAAACATGTATTCGAATTTTTTATTACTACTTTGAATGCATGGGGTAGCCAGTTTAGTACAGGAAACGCCTAGTTCTTTTAGGTCACAAATATATTCGACGTAAAACTATTCAAGTTTGAACTTTCCAAAAAAGCGGCACATACTGCTTAGCCGTATCCGAATTTTAAGTACTACTAGGAATATATGTGATTGCATTTAGTCATATTAGTACAGGATATGTGGTACTTTCTATGTATTGATTGATATGAATTTTTTTTTTTTGTGTACGTTCTACTCCCTTGGTTTCTAAAATATTGGTCACGTGACTTGACAGTAATTTGTTTAAAATTAATATATAGATTAGCCTATACAAATGTACACGACTTTGAAGGAGTGCCTAGGATAGCACTTATTATATATACAGGTAATGTATTTTCGTAAACTTTGTAGAGGATAAAAAATTAAAAATGGAAAACTAATATTAGTGCATATTACAGATAAATTGCAAAGCAATTGAGTAGATTCATGGCATACCACCATCTTGCATTGTACTTTTGCAGTGACCAATCAGTCTAGTTATTACCCACATCTCCGAATGTGTACACAGATGTTCAGTTTTATTGATTATACTGTTTATTTTTATGAAGAAACTTCCTGATTTATCGCATTATATCTCTTAGAAATATTTAACAAGTCCAAACATATGTGCTTTAGAATACATTTTGTTCAACTAAGCCGGTTAAGGCGAGATAACTCTTTTAGTAAACCCATTGATAATTCATGATCGGTTTATCAGTGGATGTATTACTGCTAAAATTATGCTTTTTATGATGATAAATATATATTATATATAACATGGATAATACAACGAAAGAAGTGATATCTTCAAAAACAGCACCTTTATAACAAAGCTATTACAAAAGGAAAAATATGATTGTCTAAGATTCAAACATATTAACAAAGAATAATGCCTTCTTAGCTAGTTCACCTAAATGGACCTTAAGTTGTAGGTAAAAGGGGGGGGGGGGATTCTGGTGAGTGTGTATAGACACACTCAAGTGGCAAGATTAAGGGGTTATGATCGTTTCCCGTAATTGTACGTCGGATCATATTAGGTTTTTACTTTCCTGCGGTACCGCAGGAAGTTCTGTTGAGACCATCTCATGTCTACCCTGAGTGGCCGGTTCTGAATTGGTACCAGTTCGAGCTTGACTGTTAATGATACATAGTATGGCCTATGTATTCAGTGTTTTATAATATAAAAAATGTTAATCTTTACTCCCCTGAAACCAGGGGGTGATGCGAATAAGACCTGACGTATTTGGGGATCATAACCCTCGTTCTCTTTAGAATTTAACCTGGAGGAACTTGAGCATCCATTGCTACCAATGGTGCACAGATTTGTCAGTTAAAACTAGCATGTCGGCATTCTGTAATCATGTCAGACCTCGTCATTCTAAGTGAACTGTGGCCGTTATTTCCACAATAGTTATTTGTTTGTTATGTTTTTGCCTAAAAATGGATTCTGTGATTAATACGGTTTATCGCTTTTATAAGATAAACCAATTTAATTAAAGAGAAATGATTATTGCCTCATTCGGATCCGGTTCTTGTTTCCCGCCAATCAACGTCACATGACTCGTCAGCATTACATTGCACTAGCCAATCTTGTAGATATGTAAAAGTTTCAAAAACCCACCCACCTCCCCTTGCAATCTGCCATCTAATAACAATTCTTGTGTCTGCTGCTGTTTTATTTATCTTTTCAGAATGACCAGAACATGCCGGATCCATAACTTTTTGGACAAAAAAGAGGAGACAATCAAGCCGATGGATTTGCTAGCTGAATCATACGTTCGAGAACTATAATTATTATGTCAATGCTAATTTTTATGAATGGCTACCACCTTTATCTAAATATTTAGACACATTCAGTGTGAAAATGGAATTACCAATACCTGGTATTAGTTCTTCGCCTAGATGCATTTAACTTTTGACTTTATTTGGATAAAAATCATGCAGCATTTATTTTAATAACTCGATTCTAATTGTTCATTGTTTTGTAATAAAATCATTCGTCACAGTCAAAAAGGATGTCGGGATCTGGCAAGATTAAGGGGTTATGATCGTTTCCCGTAATTGTACGTCGGATCATATTAGGTTTTTACTTTCCTGCGGTACCGCAGGAAGTTCTGTTGAGACCATCTCATGTCTACCCTGAGTGGCCGGTTCTGAATTGGTACCAGTTCGAGCTTGACTGTTAATGATACATAGTATGGCCTATGTATTCAGTGTTTTATAATATAAAAAATGTTAATCTTTACTCCCCTGAAACCAGGGGGTGATGCGAATAAGACCTGACGTATTTGGGGATCATAACCCTCGTTCTCTTTAGAATTTAACCTGGAGGAACTTGAGCATCCATTGCTACCAATGGTGCACAGATTTGTCAGTTAAAACTAGCATGTCGGCATTCTGTAATCATGTCAGACCTCGTCATTCTAAGTGAACTGTGGCCGTTATTTCCACAATAGTTATTTGTTTGTTATGTTTTTGCCTAAAAATGGATTCTGTGATTATACAAATCCTTGCTGAAACCACTAGTGTAATTGATTTGAGATATCATCTTTGAAGCTTTTAATTATAATGATAATCCCTGAAATCATATTAGGGAATTTGTAGAATAATAATAAAAATTATCAGTGATTATATAAAATCACTGGTCATTTTCAGGGAATCTATATAATCACTAATGATTTTAGTGATTCTACATAATCCCTGATTATACAAATTCACTGTAACATATATATTTTATCTGAGACCACGATTTTACTATTTACCTTAATTAAAAATAGGTTGTTCATTTTCGGAGATAAATACAATTCGATGTTTTTATGAAAAACTTAAATTCTTCTGTCATTGACCATGATTTTAAAAAAAACACAATGTTACAGACAGGGTGATATTTTATATGGTACTGAATATTTGTTTCTGGAAATAATTTAGCAATGGACAATGTAATATCTTTGCAGTGTTTCCTAAGATGAACGAGTTATTTTATGTGTTGACGGAGACAGTTTTCAGTGTTGTCGAGTCCCAGGAGAATTGGTCACTGATCTCTGAATCAGATAAGCCATCAGTAGCCAGGATGATTCTTGACAAATTTCAGAAAATGATAGTAGGAGGCAGAATTCTGCCAAAACAAACGTGAGTTCAAAGAATTTACTTTTCGGATAACATCCTATCTTAACAAATTCAGATTTTTCATTATTTGAAAATATTTTGTTTGTATTTTAGAAATTCGCTTCACGAAAAACTTTTAAAAATAAAAGTTAAAACAGAAATTGGAGAATTTTATTTTTGGATAATATTTTGTCGCTGCTTGGGAAATTAGAAAACCGATTCGAAGAAATAAAATGAAAAACATGCGGAAACACAAAAGTTCGAGTGATTTATTTGGTAATTTAGAGTATAATTTTATCAATCAAACTAAATTTCATTTGTTTTCTAATACAATTCTGTTGCATTTTAGATTAACGGAGAAAAAATGCCACAAGCGGTATAAACAAGTTAAAGAATACAAAGAAGTACAAGATTTAACGAAATTGATAGAGAACCACGAGAAAATTTATCAGGAACTTCAGGAACAACAAAAGGTAAACTAACGTCAACAATTTTGATATTACAGTAATACGAAACAGCGAAACAACGAAACAGTAGAACCAACAATAAAAAAGCAAAGCAACCAAAACAGCAACAGCGGAAAAATGAATTAGAGAACCAGGAGAATCAGCGAAACATATTTGTCTTACGGAAAGACTTATCGTAGTGTTCTACAATAAAGGACGTTCCGTTATTTTGTTGTTAACTTTCATTGTTTTAAAATTTATTTCGTATTTTTTCCATTGTTCCATAGTCCTCAGGTTTAATGTAGTAACTGCAAGCAATATTTTTGATTTGTTTTGAAACTTTTGCAACAAATTTATTCATTTGATAGTTTATTATATATTTTTTCTTCAGAAATGTAAGGTCATCAACGACAAGGTGACATTTGTTACAGACTTACTTCAGCGTAAAAAAACCTTCTTCGCAGAATATGAAGACAAATTCTCGCCTAAAAATCATGAGCGGAGAAAGGATTATATTGAGTTTCTTCAAGAGAAGTTAGAGAGAAAGATGGAGAAAGCTGCTGACACTACGGGAAAGTATCAAACTTTGCTTTATGCTGAAAGTATGGCCAAAGATAAAGTGAGACAGGTACACATATATAAATGATAATAAGAAATAAATAGTAATCACAATTCCTTGTTTAAAGAATTATCTGGGGGAGGGGAGGGAAGGAAATATTATTCGTAGTTATTCCACAAGACTGTCATACATGATTTCAAATTCAAAATATGAGAACCACATTTTCCGTTTACCGATACTGCGGACTCAGTTGAATTGGAAAGGAGAAAAATAGTTAGAAGCCTCTGGGGTTTGTTAGTCTGGTATGATTTTTTAAAAATTTTAGTTCATTTATAAATATGTGTTTGTCAAGTCATTAAAGATTGCATATTTTGGCGTTAATATTGAGTCACTGATAAGGTCTTTGCATCGGAACTAAACACATTTATTCTAAAAACAGTTGTTGGCATGACACGGGTTATGTTCTTCTCATATATGTTATGATGGTATGATACTAAACCCCTAACGGGAAGGATTGTGCCTGATGTTCATATGATGAAATCATAATCTTTCAGTCAGTTTAATTGAAGTCTGGAGCTGGCATGTCAGTTAACTGCTAGTAGTCTGTTGTTATTTATGTATTATTGTCATTTTGTTTATTTTCTTTGGTTACATCTTCTGACATCAGATTCGGATTTCTCTTGAACTGAATTTTAATGTGCGTATTGTTATGCGTTTACTTTACTACATTGGTTAGAGGTATAGGGGGAGGGTTGAGATCTCACAAACATGTTTAACCCCGCCGCATTTTTGCGCCTGTCCCAAGTCAGGAGCCTCTGGCCTTTGTTAGTCTTGTATTATTTCAATTTTAGTTTCTTGTGTACAATTTGGAAATAAGTATGGCGTTCATTATCACTGGACTAGTATATATTTGTTCAGGGGCCAGCTGAAGGACGCCTCCGGGTGCGGGCATTTCTCGCTACATTGAAGACCTGTTGGTGACCCTCTGCTGTTGTTTTTTATTTGGTCGGGTTGTTGTCTCTTTGACACATTCCCCATTTCCATTCTCAATTTTATTTGGAATTTAGTATGACTTTCATTTTCACTGAACTAGTACAAATTTTTATTAAGGGGTCAGTAGCGAACCATATAACTTATCATATGGTTCGCTACTGACCCCTACGAATCCATAGAGGGTTAGTAAAATCCCTAGGGGGTGAGGCCGGAGGCCGAATCCCCTATGGATTTTATTCACCCTCTATTGATCCGTAGGGGATCAGTAGTTAACCGTATAACGATTTTATCGCACGCTGGACCTTTTCTGCTGCTTTTTGTTGAAAAATAAACTATGAAACACATCAACATTAAAAGATGACGTCACCATTAACGCGTCATCAACCCCCTATGAAATTTACTAAAGTGGGTAACCACGTGACGACGCTAACCCAATCACAACGTGATATTTTACCAGCGGTGCAATAATTATTATCATTACATGGGTCATTTTCAAAAAATGTCGAATTTTGAAATTGAACAACATATTAAAAGATGCAATCTTAATGATGTCATACAAGAATATCTTGAAACATTTTTTGATTGGTGGTACAATATTTTGTCTATCCTATTACCATTTTCAAAAGAAATTTTGGGTTATTAAGAAAAGGTTTAGATAAAATGTTAAGCTTGTTTTACGTAGCCAATTAGATGGTTTTCAAGATAATAAACTTCAATATATATTCATCATGCGAAATAATAAATTATTTGCCAATTTTCTTGGTTGTACTGAAAAATGCCTCTAAAAATTGGTTTTCAAAGGTTGTAAAAATCACCCCCAGTAATGCAAGTCTAAGATAGCAATTTACATTGTTAGGCATTTTTTCACCCTTTCAAATAAACCCAACATCAAGTAAATCCATCATAAGTTAGTTTACTTTTCTCTTTATTTCGTTGGTAACAGGAACGTACGTTTCTGATATATCACTATATAAAAGTCTATCCTGTTACCTTTTTGTCTATCCTGTTACCGATATCAGTATTGCACCTACAAATGCTAAATTGGGAAGATTAAGACGTTATAACCTTAAGGTGGATCGTGGGTACAAAAATTTTAGCAAAAAATTAAACCTTTATTTTTTCATTAAAAATTTTATTTATTACACTGTTAGTTATTACTTTATGATATGGTTCAAAATTCAACCGATTCGGTTTGGCCCCAGATGATTTTTAAAATGTTTATATCATTGAAAAAGCTCCAAATTATCTCCCTTTGGTACAAAAATGCCATTTTTTTGGCATTAAATTTGAAATATCTTTTTTAACTCATCGGTGACCTATATTTTTTATTATTGTTTTCAAATAAGCTGCACATAAACTAAATAATTGTAAAATTTAAGCGATTTCTGTAATTAGGTTATTTTTTTATTTCGATATTACCTCTATTTCTCCTATTAGCTCAACAGAAAAAAAAGAACATTAACAAAAATGTATGCTTCTTCCGGAGACAGATTGTGAGCTTAAATGAACGGTGACCCCATTTTTTTATTTCATTTTTCTTTTAAGTATATGATAAAGTTCATTTATAAAAAAATATGGCGAAATCCTATATTAGAAAAAAAATTTGATTTGTACCCAGGAGCCCCCTTCAGATAAGTTCAAACAATGAAATATTTCATTCGTTTTGCACCTGTATGTTAAGATAAAAAAATTAACGACGTTTTTGTCTACAATTCTCTATCCTGTTATTGTAACCATAGCAACCATAGTAACAGGATAGACATAACAGGATAGACAAATTTCTTCGTTTTTGATTGCTGTTGTGAAATAACTACTCCCTTTGGTGAAGTGATTATGGTTTTCTATTGTGAATTTGGTTTCCAACACGTTATTACACTTTTTACAAGCATACTATTGGTGTAATTAATCAAAATTGTTGGTAACCACGAGTAATTTATAAATAATTTCTTTACAGTTGGAGAGTCAAATTTTAGATAGTCTAAAATTCGGATTCAACGAAAAGATATTGAGTGGACTTGTTTTTCTGAAGCGAGTTTTGTCAACCGTTAACACTGAAAGGTAAGCTTATCTACCTCCAACTTTATCCTTAATTTCAGAGGATATTTTTTTTTCTATAAATCGGAAGCATATGATTAGTAGTATGGCATCATTCAAACATATATATATATATATATATATATATATGTATGTAGGATTTAACTAAAATGATATATATGTATGATTTGGTGAAGACAATTATTTTAATGGCAAAAAATGTAAAGTGAATCCCGCCTTTTAATTATTTTTCCAACATTTGGTATCATAGTGCAAAAATAGAATAAACTAATTTCTCGTTTAAAAAATTGTGTTTTGACTTGCCACAAATACCACGCCATGTTTTGTCTCTTAAAAGTTCAAATTCTTTATTGTAAATTCTCAGACACATTAAGTGTTACAAGAGGAATTTAGTACATATTTAGAACTATAACTTGCATGTTTGTTTACACAGATCACATGACATTATGCAGCACATCCAACAGCTAGAATGTGAGAGCCAACATTTAGTTACCAACATCGTAAATACACTTAGTTCAAAATACAATAGTGTATCACCCCAGGTATACTTATTTTTATCTATGAGTATGTTTGTATATGAAGACGTTAAACTATAGAAACAAATTTAAAATGCGCGGAAATAAGCAAATCTTATACGGCTCAGCTGCGCATGTATGACAGTTAAATAAAAAGCTCCCTCGCAAATAATTCCAACTTTGGTCCTCATTTTATAAGAATATTGAAGTTTTTGAACAATGTAGTGAACTAGAGAGATATTATGAATATTATAAGATTTGTTGCAAATTAAATGAGTGTATGAAATTTAGAAATTATTGTGAGGTGTTTATTAATGCTAACCATGTGACTTCCTGATTATCACAATATTACTATATATACGTATGTTATTTAAAAAGTCATACAATCGGAATAATTTAAAGGCTCGTATTTGTATGCTCCACCTAGTAGCATTATATTTTTCCGTCTGCGCGTCTTTTCGTTCATTCGTCCGTCTGTCCCGCTTCAGTTTGTAGTTTTTGGTCAAGGCAGTTTTTGATGAAGTTGAAGTCCAATCAACTTGAAACTCAATCTTTCTAATTGTAATGCTAAACAGTGCGTGAACTGGTGACAAAATATTATCGCCCCTGTAAACAGTGGGCTCTTCTGACTAGAGGTAATCGGTAAAGAATAGCGGAAAATGGTGTACATTGTTTACGAGCTTGAAATGAGCTAACACAGACGAACTGAGACGTGTCAACGTAAAGTGAATATGATAATGCACCAGGTAAATTATTAATTGTTAAGTTTATCACATCATCGTATCTCCATATGATAGGTAAATAAGTGAATTTTCGATTTTAAGTGTCGTCAGGGTTCAAACCTGGAATCATGCCAACCTTTCATTATTTTTTTTTAATACTAACCTATAGTCGGAACATCTTGATTTTCTCCCAATTTGTAAAGTTAATTATGCTGCTTGACATATATTTTTTTTGGGAAAAAAAATTGATATGCAGTCAAATGTGGCAGTTTTTAATATTTGTTGCTATGTGAAATAAAGGGAAGTAAATTAAAGTAAAAGAAGGCGCGCTTTTTCAAATAGTAAACAATTTAATTCAGATGCCAGGGCCGTAACTAGGGTTTGAATTCAGGGGAGGCAGGGGGTTTTGAGGCCGCCGATTGAGTCCCTCAAGATTAGGGGGTTGGGTGCGCAGCCCACCCCCTCCCGCCGATTTTTTTCTCTCAGTAAAATGGCTAAAAATGACCCTTTTATCCTTACTTTAGGAAACATCAGTATTGCTTGAAACTTGAAGAAATTTTTATGCAAAAACAAGCTGAGGTTGCTGTTCGGGGTGAACGAAGATTCCGTCCTGAAGCCCGTACTTTGGCCTATAATTATTAACATTAAATACATCGTGACCGCGGATTTTTTTAGTTTTCTCTCAATAAAATCAGTGGCTTAAAATGACCCGTTCTCCTTCGATTTCCATCAGTATTGCTGTATCCTGGAAGCAATTTTTATGCAAACAATTATTATCTGTATTTAAAGATTATTTTGTCAGAAATCTGAACAGACATGTATATAACTGCAACCAGATAATATTTCTATACTAGTATATACTTGAAGTATAGAAAGTCCCTGCTACAACGAATGGGAGTGTTAAACTACTAAGGCATTTTTGTTCTCGTACGATCGGGAGACGTTAAAAAAAATATTCCAACAGCTGATTCAGCCGGTAACGAATTTCCGATATCATAAAAGATTCACAATTACTTCCTCTGCTTAATTGAGCTCCTAAATAAATGTGAACAGTGAAGTTTTATTCAAAATTGTCGAAAACAAAGTTTCATATGTGTTCTCATACGAATAACATGACGGACGGCCACACGAAACGAAATAATGATACTGAGACGTTTCACTATCGATCAAAAGTCCGGAAAATGACACATATCACATAGCATGATAACACTGTTAAAACTATGGTAAAACTGTAAACTTGTGTTGTTTATAGTATAAATTCAAGTTCTTCGTGTACATATTGTCAATTTAACAGCTTATTACTTCAAAAAAAATTTTTTGGTGTAGAAAATTCAGGGGAGGCAGTTGCCTCCTCTGCCTCATAGGTAGTTACGGCCCTGGATGCATAGCATTTTGTCAAATGATAAAGAATATCGTAGAAACTTGCTAGAAATTCATCTAATTTATAAAAGATATACAACATGACATACCGAAATCTGAAAAGGGGTAAAACCACCATACCTTGAACAAATTCAGTTAAAAAAAGGGGGGGGGGGTAAAATGCTACGAAATTTAGATTTTATTTATTTTTTGTCGACAGCCAAAAGATGATTTGACATGTAACTAACTACTTTTTCAATTTCATTGTAAAGTAAAATTGGCTTTTTTTGGGGTCTCTGTTTATTGTGGTCTGATGTTTTCAGGTTCTCTTTGGATTGCCAAATAATATTATAATCATCTAATTGAATGTTCAAATTATTTTGCAGCGATGGTGTGTATGGAAGGAAGACTGTCATAAAAACCAACAGTTCCGGATGGCCCTTTAAATAATTGCTTAACATCAATAGCGATGTAAGATTTAAGTGTTTGATTTAGCACAAGTTTAGCCAGGTTTTCCTTGTAATTGTGGCAGAAAAACCACTAGACAGTGTCATGCATTGAAAGGATATCAAACGGATATTTTATGGAATGATTCTCATACATATAAAATCATATGCATAGGAATGTGGAGCTAGTGTCTTTCATGCAGCAATTTTTAATTTCCAATATAAACTCTGAAAAGACAAGAGCATAGATATGTATACCAATGAGAAACATTCTTTGTGAATAAAATCATTCCAAAACTTAAATGTGTCATTAGTGTTGCATTATTTATCAGTAGAGATAATCAGATTCCAGTAAGATTGTCCAACTGATGGTTTTTGTAATCATTTTTGTAAATCTTAATTGTTTTGACAATCCGGGCTGTGCATGTTGCCCGACTGCCCCTTTCAGTGTGAGACAATATTTTGTTTATGATAAACAAAATCACTGATTCAAGACTGGAGCGGACCCCTTTTGGGCAGTTAGTGCGAATCCTTTAGGTTTAAACCATTACATGTAATACGGGGGAGGGGGAAGATTTTTTTTTACAGTCAAACATTTTTCCTAATAATAATACATTGAGATTTAATATATACTTTGTTATATGTAGTGTGTATATTAAAGTATTGCCAACAAAATTCATCAAATTTGGGATCATAATATTGTTTAAGAAAAACCCTTAAATCATAAAAGTTCATAATCTTCTGTAACACACGTGCATGGTTAATTCGGATCACATATTTTCTATTCCGATGTTATAAGAATTCGAAGGTTCATATCATTTACAATATCATTCAAAAAAATTCTGGGATTTTTTTTTTAACTATCAACGTTGAACCTCGAGGTTACATTGTAGTAAAAAAAATCCAATAAAAACGTTGAATGTAAATGATATGCACCTTTAAATCTTATATTGTAGGACTCATGTTGTTCAAACATAATGTGTTGATCAATTATGTTATGATGATTTTGATAAACTTCACATTAGGTAATCTTTCACGTATATTGATTACATTATATCGAGTTGTCCCAACGATATACTTGTCGGTGTGCTCGATCATACGAATTTACCGACATTCATATAGACAAAATGACGCAACTTTGAAAAATTCTTGTGACGAAACTATATTTCGGAACACGTTAAAAATTGGATACCCAGAAAGCTACATTATTAAGGTTTGATATATATTTTTTTCAAAAAAAAAGAAAAATATGCAGTCAAATGTGGCAGTTTTTTACACACCCCTATGTTGAACAATAGGTTGTTCAATTAACAGCATGTTTGGCAATTAAAAAATCATATATTAACACATTTAGCTTTAACATATACTTTATTTATAGTGGTTGTATAAAAGTTATATAATGGTTTTGTGTTTTAAGAGATATTCATCCCTATGCATATCGGGTTTTATGCGTAAATTGTCTCTCCTGTTTTTAGACCTTTTCTATCTCTTTCATAAGAAGAGTGACTTTTCTATTGTTCTAGTGTCACTGGAAATCCCACTGTAAATAAGAGCTTTGATCCTAATTTCACCACAATCATGGTACATGTATCTATATATATTTTGTATAAAATATAGATTATCAAATGTTCAGTTTATTTTAGTTTGCTTATATATTTCTATTTACAAGGAATTTCATCTTCAACATAGATTTTCTGAGGAACTTCCAGACTGTGAATTCACTGGATATCAAGAAAGCCTTAGGCAAATCAAGTTGAAAACATTAAAGAAAGGTGAGCAACAGGGCACCAGTAATGATAGTACGTGTCTTTAGTATAATATCTTCATAAAAGAATGTAGGACATGCATTTTATACTTATCTTTTTCCATAGTCCGAGATTACTATGACGTCCAATGGCTGTTTTGCCAGACAAGCTGGGACCGTGGGACCAAGCTGGGGCCGTGGTCCAACGGCCCCAGCTTGTCTAACAAAACAGCCGTTGGACGGCCCCAGCTTGTCTGACAAAACAGCCGTTGGACGTCAGAGTAATCTCGGACTACTTTTTCCATTAAAACGGAAATGGAAATCATTACATCATAGTACGTTTGCCTTTTTTTTATTTCACTTTGTAATATTGCAGTATGTTTAAAAGTTCACTCGGTAATACTATTTACCATAAAAAAAATCTTTCTTTAAAAAATTTCTGCCTCATACAATTTTTCAGAAATACTATCATTCTGAAGGTCACCATTTTGAGACACAATACCCACACCCTGGAATATTTCAGTATTATCTTCAAAATTAGGGGGCATTTATTCATCTGCTAGAATAGCGGGCTCAGTGTCTTCTACATCTGGGGGAGGTTGAAGGTCCTGTGGCCTATCATGCCATAAAACCCCATGTTACAAACGGTTGACATGAACATGGTTCTTGACTAGTTTTCCATCTAATTTACGGCGGATTTTAACATGAATGTCTGAAAGTTTTTGTGTAATATAGTACGGTCCAATCCACGGTCGCATGAATTTTCGATGCTTTCCTGCAGTTACAACTGGCCGATAAATGTACACAATATCGCCGACAGCGAACTATAGTTCATGTGTCTTTCTGTTTGCTTTTGTTACAATTTGTTGTTTTCGTTCCTTGAGAATTTCTACGGCTACTTCTCGTGATTGGTCCAGATTTTCCAATAAACGAATTATATAATCACGGCAAGTCACTTGCAAATCAAAACTGTCAAAACTTATATCTAGCAAGGATCTAGGATATGGTCCATGTGTGAGAAAAAATGTATATTCAGTACTGTCAAGACAAGGTGTATTGTTGTACGAATATTGTATAAACGGAATAAATCGATCCCAATTGTCTTCGTCATCATCAATACGCTTTGAAATAAAATTCACTATAGTTGACATCATGCGCTCGCTCTGACCGATACACTGTGGATGAACACTAGTTGTCTGCATGTGTTTTCTTTACATCTAAAAGACGACAATTTTCGCGAACAATGTTTGATAAATAGTTCGTTCCATGATCAGAGTGCAAAGTTTTACAAATACCATGACGGCATATGACATTCTTTATAAAGGTGTCTGCTACGATAATAGCGGTAATGTCTTTAACAGGTATAAGTTCTACATATTTGGTCAAGTAACAAATAGATACAGTACATATTTATTTCCATTGGTTACAGTCTTACGCATTGGTCCTAAAATATCAGTACTAACGGCTTCAAATGGGTGACTGGGGACAGACATAGACATTAATTTAGCTTTTGTTGATGTTTCTGGTCGCTTACGTTGGCTGCACATTACGCAAGACTTTACCCAATCTATAACATCAGAGTTTAACGACGGCCAGTAACAAGTCACTTCCGGTCAAGATGGCGACGTCCACGTTTTTTAAATAAGAAACAAAATAAGTTAAAAGGACACTGAATTGAGGATCGATTCCTTCAAAATATAAACGAAAATACAGAATAGTAAGCATACTCATTTATCACGCCATTCTCGGAGACAAACATGAGCTCCAGATTATCAAAACCCCCAGCAAAGTTCGACGACTGTGTTACAGGAGGGGAAATTGACAATGCTATCAAAAACAATGAAAATCCGTTAATCCATAAACAATCTGATGGCCGAACAAATAATGTAACATTCAAAACCGAGCATACCGAAGTATGGAAAAATGTACTTCTGTCCCATTTTGGAAATGACGCATCACATTTGATTAAAGACGGTGGCAACCCCTCGGTCATCAAAGTAACACCTACCGATGAATCTGGCACTGTTTTTCAAATAAAGATAAACATATATAAAACTGGGTCAATAGTTATTCAAGGTGCAAAATGTGCAAAATTCGAAGAAAAGTACTTTCAAATTCTCAAAGACGAAGTTGTCAAAATTGTTCAGGAAGCCCAACCCAACTGTAATCCACAAAATCAAATTAACGTTAACCAAACCACAGCTTCACTGAAAGAAAAACCTGACGAGGAAGCCACTATACCTAAAACTTTAGATGACAGCTCACTAACATTACATTTAGATCCAGAGATGACAGTGATCGAACAAAAAGACAATATTTGCAACTCGCCTTCATCAATGCATAATAATAAACAATTCACATCAACACCAGTGTCTAAAAAATCGACACTTACTCCGAAAGCCAAAGTGGCCCATCACCAAGAAACGCTTCACTCAAATCTGGACAGCATTTTTACTGTGCTTGAAACTGTTGATACAGCACTTGTCTCTATAGTTGGTATAGTTTCAGACATCAAACATGCTGTTAATGATTTTGACAACTTATCGTCAAAGAGTGAAAACCAACTCAAGACTTTCACAAAACATATCAAAGAACAACTTAGTACTATAGAAAGCAAAATAAAACATAACAATACATCTATAGAGTCTCTACATGTAAAATCTAATTCACTTGATAAACAAGTAAAAGATTTAAATATAAACCAAATTAAAATTATGGACAAGTTGGATATTATTCAAAAATCAGTTCTATCGCACAGAGAGGAACAAGAGGATTCAATAACAGAACTTAAAGAAAAATTTCATACGTTTGAAACACAAATTATAAAGGAACATGATAAACATAAAAAAGTTAAACCAAACGTACAAGATGAGACTGCATTTTCTCTCAACAATATCCTGGACAAGCCGAAGGACATTAACAACAACGATCAAAGTATAGATAGTTCTCAAATACACCCAGGCGATGATACTAAACCAGGAACAGACATAGACAATCTCATTCTTGGTGATTCCATAATTAGAAGAATTCAAGCAAGGAGATTCAACCCATATGAATCTACAGTAATAAACTATATAAATGGGGGGGGGGGGCTGACAGTTGTATAGAATATGTGCAGGAAGCAGGAAGCCGGTTATAAATTAAATCCCAAAAAGGTACTTGTGAACATTGGAGGAAGAGACCTTCAAGGAGACGGAGTTAAAGAGGACAAATTCAAAGAGTTATTCTCTGAAATTACAAGAACATGGCCTAAATCGCAAATTTATGTTCTCCCTATACTGAAAAGGAAAGATATTCCATATGATAAAGTGCAGATGGCAAATCAAACAATACTATCTGCCAGTCAAGGCTTCAAAACTATTAGAACACTAGATCCATTCGTACCAGCAGACAATATGTACTTTGATCATGTGCACCTAAACACTACTAAAGGCATACCATCGCTTGTTAAATTTTTGAAAAAAGGTATGAACATTACACCCTCGAAAACCAATTCATCACAACCGTACAAGTCAACCACAAGACAAAGGGATCAACCCAATCAAACTACTAGACGTTATGACCACCAATATAACCAATACTCAACACATGAGGATCGTCTAACAAACGAAAGATACAAAAATTATAATAACAACCGAGTTAACAATATTCAACTCCAACCAGAGTTTCCACAATCACCACGGTTTCCGCAATCACAACCATTCAACATGAACAATAGTCAAGAACGACCACCGTTTCCACAACCACAACAATTCAACATGAATACTAGTCAACGACAACCGTTTCCACAAACAACAACATTCAACATGAACAATAATCTACATAGGACGCCATTCCTGCAAGCACCACCAGTCAACCTACCGCCTTTGCCGTTTTATCCGTGGCCATGGGGCCAATTTAACCAACCAAGTAACCAAAATGGCTTTTCAAATTATCCGTAAACATTTGGTACAATCAGTATTATTAATTAGATATCAAAAGCTATACATGTTATAGTTGAAAAACAATTGTAATTTGGTGTACTTATTTGCCTGATAAGTCAAGATATGACTAAAAATCAATGTTTTTGGGGTTTGTTTTTTTTTTTGTTGTTGTTTTTATTTGTTCTTTTCAAATATATATATATATAAAGTATGAATATTCATAGTATAAATAAGAAAGAGGAAACAAAACACCATTGTTTCCATTCTAAATTGTTTATAAAAGGAAAAGATTTTTTTTCCCCCCATTTTTATGTTATATGATAAATCATAAAAAGAAAGAAACTTCTATTAACCATTTATAGTAAAAATACAAAAAATGGATCATTTAATTCATTGTAATTTTCAAATTATCAATTCCTTGACAAAGGATCATCCAAAATCAACTCCAATTTTGTCCTTTTAACTTATACTTTAAATCATTTTACTAAAATAATGCCAAAATTTAGTTCTACTGAATATAACCTTAACATTGGCATGTGGAATATTCAAGGTTTAAATTCAGAAAAAATTTCTGATCATGCATTTGTAAATTTTGTATCAAAAATGCATATTATTAGTCTTGTTGAAACTTGGAGTGACAGTGGTAAACCTGTTGATAATATTCCTGGATTTGATTTTATATGTAATAGTACCAGGAAAAAACATAAAAGAGCCAGACGTGGTTCTGGTGGTATTTCTCTGTATGTCAGAAGTTCTATATATAAAGGTATATCCAAACTAACTTGTACTCATAATAATGCTGTATGGGTTAAACTAGATAAACATTTTTTAAATCTTAAGAATGATATTTTTATGGCTACAGTATATTTTTCACCAGAATATTCTTCTGGTTGTACAGAAGATATAAATGAAGTTTATTCAAAGTTGCTAAGAAATATTGAGCACTATAGTCAACTCGGAGATATTGTAATTCAAGGTGATTTTAATGCATACACCAATACTATTCCAGATTTTGTTATCTCTGATGAAGCAAAATTCCCAAAATCAAAAGACAATGATTATTCAATTGACTCACATAGTTTAAGAAATAATCTTGATTCAAAATCTGCAAATAAGAGTGGAAAGTTATTAATTGATTTATGTAAAGAATCCGGACTCAGAATACTGAACGGAAGAACTATTGGAGACCCTTTGGGCAAATGTACATGTATAACATATAATGGTTCCAGTCTTGTAGACTATACACTTGTGTCTTCTAATTTATTACAATGCATAGGAAACTTTAAAGTTAGTGATTTTACGCCAATATCAGATCACTGTCCTATCAGTTGCTCTTTACTTACTTGCTTTCACAAATGTAAAACTATAGAGACAAAATTAGATCCTCTCCCTGGTAAATTTATTTGGGATAACAAAGCAATTGATTGTTATACTACAAACATTCAAAACTCACATGTAAAACAAAGACTAGATGAATTTGTAAATGATAAACAGATTGATTGTAATTCAGCTGTTGAAAAATTCAACGCTATTTTGTGTGATACAGCACTTTTATCCACTAAATTTGTTCAAAAGAAAATCATGAATAGGCCTATTAAGAAAAATAAAAAACCATGGTTCTCAGACTCTTGTCATGACCTCCATACTACAGTTAAAAAGTACTGTTTACTTGTAAATAAGTTTCCAGACAATGGATCCTATAGAAAATCATTTTACTCATTCAAATCTAAATTAAGAAGAAGGTGTAAACAAGAAGAAAGAAGTTACAAGAGTCAAATCTGTGACCAAATTTCACTAAATATGAAAAAAGACCCAAAGACATTTTGGAATTTACTTAACAAATTAAGTTCTCTTTCAGAAATAAAAGAGGAAAACAATTTTGATCAAGAATTATTTATAAACTACTTTAAAAAAATGAACAGTACTTCTAATATCCAAAACAATAAATTCCATGACATAATTATTGAAAAATTAACAGCCTTAAAAAAGACACTAAATACATGCAACTCTGACAACGAATTTAATAAACACATTCAGCCAGCTGAAATTTTAAATGCAGTTAAAACACTTAAAAATGGTAAATCATCAGCTGAAGACTTAATTTCTAACGAAATGATTAAATGCGGTATGCCAGTATTATTAGAACCCCTATTAAAACTTTTTAACCTAGTATTTATGAAAGGCAGCTTCCCAAAATTATGGAACAAAAGTCTGATTACTTTAATTCATAAAAAGGGGAACAAATCTGACCCCTCTAATTATAGAGGTATCTCATTGACTTCTAATTTGGGAAAATTATTCAATAAAATTATACACAAAACTTATGAAGTTTATTAACACCAATAATTTGATAAGTGAAAATCAGATTGGCTTCAAAGAAAAAGCTAGAACAGCAGATCATATATTCTCATTAAAGTCTATTGTAGACAAATATAAAACTAAAAAAAAGAAAATTTTTGCAGCATTTATAGATCTGCGAAAAGCCTTTGATACTGTCTGGAGGGAGGGTTTATTCTACATTCTACTACAAAACAGACTTCCAGGCAAACTTTTTAACGTCATCCAATCAATGTATAACGACAACAAATGCAGAATTAAATTTCAAAATGGTATTAGCCATGAATTTATATCAAATTGCGGAGTAAAACAAGGGGATGTACTTAGCCCCACTTTGTTTAATATTTATATAAATGGCCTTGTAAATGACCTTGATCATGCAAACACTCAACCAATTATTATAGGAGATGTTAAACTAACATCATTATTATATGCAGATGACATTATTTTATTGTCTGAAACCCAAGAAGGGCTACAAAATGCACTAAATGAGTTAACTAAATTTTGTTCCCTATGGAAACTTGATGTTAACAAACAAAAATCAAAAATTATAATATTCAATTCTAATGGAAAATCTCATTGTAATTATTTTAAAGTAGAAAAAGAACATCTTGAGACTGTTAAATCTATTTGTTACCTTGGAATAACTATAAATTGTTCAGGAAGTTTAAATCATTCAAAAAAAAATCTTATGGAAAAAGGAAGAAAAGCTTGGTTTAAAATTAAAAAAACAGTCTCTTTAGATAATTCCTGCAGTATGCTTAAAAAATTATTTGATACTTTAGTTGTTCCAATAACTCTTTATGGAAGTGAAGTTTGGGGTGTAAGCCAAGTGTTCAAAGATTCAGATCCATTTGAACATTTACATATTAAATTTATTAAAGAAATTTTAGGAGTACAGTGCAAAACAACAAATGTAGCCTGTTTAACTGAGACAAACAGAATCCCTTTGTACTTTAAAATTCACCTTTCAGCTATAAAATTTCTAAACCACATTGTAAACTCTCCTAACACTTTAGTCTATAAAATATATAATAATGTAGAGAAAACAAGTAAATGGGTTAACATTGTAAAAGACTGGTTAAATAAATTAGGTTTTGGTCATCTCACTTTTAATACTTTTAATTTAAAATATCACATAAATAGTATCCAACAAAGAATCTATGACCAGGCTTATCAAATTATGAATTGTTCTATCAATAAATGTGAAAAATTAAATTTCTTTTGTCATACTAAAAGAATTAGAAAAAGGCCCCCATATATTGATATATGTAAATTCAAAACCGACCGATCAGTTTTCAGTAAATTTAAACTAAGTGCGCATTCCCTAGCAATTGAAAGAGGGCGTTATACCAACATTGAAAGAAATAAACGCAATTGCTTATCCTGTAACAGACAAGAAATTGAGGATGAATACCATTTCTTCTCAATCTGTCCATGCTATAAATCATTAAGGGATACCTATATACAAAATATTAATAAAAATCTTAATTTCAATTTTATTAAATTGCAGTCCACTATAACACTAAATCATTTGACTGTACTTTTAAATAGCAGTCTACCAGTCATTATAAAAATCACCATAAAGTATATTAATGATTGTCTTTTATTAAGAACATCTGTGTAACTTTGTTTAATATGCAACCTAATTTTTGTTTGTGTTCTTTTTTATAATTGTTCATGAACATTAACAATGTGTAAACTGTTGATATTTATAACCTTTTTCTTCTTCGCTGTGAATACCACTGTCACTCTAATATAGTTATAATCAATTTAACTATTGTCAGCTTATTGTTTTAATTTTGTATGCCATAACCATTTAATGTAAATGTGTTTGTGCGAATAAAATATTGTCTATTGTCTATTGTCTATCATAAGCGCGTTTTGAATAAAGTACGATTTATGCCGCAATGATTACCGTTTAACAAATTTATTGTTTTGTTGCCTTTTTATTATGTATAAAACTTTAGAATGCTTTGTTTTTGTGCTGTTAACTTATCTTATTTTTTCTTATTATCTTTTATTATAATTATCATTATTACAGGCAAATAAGTTAATCTTTTCTATGTTCAATCTGTCGGAAAAAAATCTTTTATACTTTTTTTGTACCTAAAAATATTTTAGTTCTTCATTTTTTTAATGAACAGAAGCCAACAAAGACGCAGCAGCTTTTACCCACTGCTTCACACGTCAGACATATCTTCATACACGTCACTTGAACAATAATACACTTCCAGGCTTTAGTGCAGCATCTTTTGAGACACATGCAGGCTGTAGTGCAGTACCAAAAGGTAACTGGTATACTAGATTTTATTCCGATTCTATAATCAGTTATTATGATTCATAATCATTCACCAAGGAAAGAAACAAAAATAATGACATATGTAGTGTCTCATAAGCCTTTCTAGGCTGGGTATTTGTCTTATTTTATTATTGTGCAATGTATATTATATAATCTGTATAAAAAATCTGTAGACAAGTATGTGACACTTTAATAAAATAAATTATTATTATTTATTATTATATAACGTATGAAATAAACGTCATTATCAGCAATCAGCAAACTTTTCAAACTTTTTTTAAAACTGTTTTATTTGACTGTTTATTGATGACTCATTTTAGACGATTAACGCGTCTGCTGTGCAAAATGTCAATCCTGGTATCTATGATGAGTTTATAGAAAATAAAACTATAAAACAAAACAAGAATCAAAAGTTAAAATAGTTTTAAAAAGTTTCAAGTCTATATTTCTCAGTTGGCATTTTGATTACTGAGAGTTCATGTAAGCAATATCACAAATAACATTGCCAAGTGCAGCAAATCTCGCTTTTTAGTCACATATGGAATAGAGTTTTGTAATGCCCCACCTATGATCATTATGTTTTTCGGTCTGTGCGTCTGTTCGTTCGTCCGTCCGTCCTTTCGTTCGTCTCTCCCTCCGTCTGTACGGTCCACTGAACATAGAAATTGGTAGTGCGAATTGGGCATCCGTGTACTATGGACACATTCTTGTTTTACAATATGATTGGACTGTACTACAAAAGTTTCATTCTTAGCTGCGCTTATATATGTTTGGAAAAGAATTTGGTTACAATGTGCTTTTGATTTATTAGGCCAAATAAAAAATATGTGTGTTTCCTATTTCCCTACCTACTCTATATTTTAAGCTAAGAAATAGACTACATGTACCTACAAGTTTTTTTGTCATTTTTCAATAAGCTAGAGCTGATGTTAAAAACAGAATTTCTCTCACATAGACTCAATGTGAAAAAAAATTGTCAAATGAAAAAAAATCCCGGCCAACCTATCCACAGGCACTTGTCTCAGAAAACTTTTTCCCATATACCTTAATATAACACAAGTTACTTAACTTGCATTTTAGAAAAATGTCAGGTGGTGACGAAGTTCCGTTATATGCCGCTTTATAGGCTGCCAACTCCACTAAAACTTGTTCTATCGTAAATCTAAATTGATTTATCTTTACAATGGTGTATAACATGCCTACATTTGTTGTCGGAATCATCCGTAGCAATCCTACCAAAGTATGTCAATCGTAATAATTTTGCAAACCACTGAAGAATTGGCAATAATTAAACGCGTCACGTCTCCTTGTATATCTCGGTTTTCGATTGGTCAATTCTATGGGAAAGTCTAAAAGATTTTCGGAGTTATCAGATCTTGTTTCGTTTCATACGTAAAGTCAAGAGAGAGTCTGCATGACATTGACGTCATGGGAAAATTTGTAACTTATTAGACATACCACAAGCAACCAAACAACACTTGCTCGATTTTTTTCACGGTACATTATACAATTTCACTAACTATATGATAAGTTCCATTCGTACGAAAACTAACAGTTTTTTCTGAAACAATTTTTATAATTAATCATTTACTGCGAGACGTGTATTGCCAATTTTGTGTAGGTTGACGAAATAATGACGATTGACATACTTGGGTAGGATTTATACGGATGATTCCGACAACAACAGTAGGCGTGATATACACCATAATGATTGTGAAGATAAATCAATTTGGATTTACGGCATAACAAGTTTTATGAACCTATCCTATTTTTTTCAATGATGTAATAGGAAACACACATATTAGAATGAAATTCAAAACAGTGTGGCTGTGGCCATTGATTGACACATTAAATTCATCCATTGACTGGGACGATTTAGGTGAACGTTTGTATGTAACGACCAGTGCTCACTATGCACTTTTTAAAGACACTTGAACTATGGGGTCACCAAAGGTTCTCAACACCTTAATAAAGTAATTCGAAAAACTAATCAGAAATAACACGATGTTTTGATTTATATCAATTCTATAATAAATCAAAACATAAAGGTTATTCCTGATTAATTTTTTGAATTATTTTATAATTAAAGGCGTTAAGAAACCTTTGTTAACCCCACAATTTAAATGTCTATCGTAGGTACGTCGTGAACAGTGGTCGTTACAGACAAACGTTTATGTAAATTGTCCCAGTCAATAGATGAATTTAATGTGTCAATCAATGGCCACAGCCACACTGTTTTGAATTTCATTCTATTTTATTAGGCCTTATGCGTTATTTTTTAATGTTGTAGGGATGATTGTTAAACAAAAGATTGCAACAGCATCTAGTGATGTCTCATTTGGATGGTACAAAATGCATCCATGACAACAAAAGAAATGGACCTTCTTTCTGAAGAACTCTAATACAACATTGTCATAATCTTGAACAATAATTCTTCATATTATAAAAAAGAATCTGTATCATTTTGAAAATGAATATATTATTTATATTTCTTTTTATGAACTGTGATTTTTACGGTTTGTATAATTTCGAATATTGTATACGTTTTGACAAAATAGGGCCATTGTCGTCTTTTCTCGACAGAAAAGTTGTCAGTAACTCCAATTATTCTCCTCGACAATGGTAAACACTTTAAAAACAATTTTCTAAGATTTGAATACAAAAATAAATTACTGGTTAAAGTTAAACCGAATGCAGCAAACACAGTTATTTTTGTTTTAACCATAATACAATTCAGATACTTTGTAGAATATAAACTTCGTTTTTTATCATGTCTACGAAGAAAACTTGTTGGATGTGTAACATCGCAGGCAACGTCTGGTCGGAACGTCGAATCCGAGACCTTGCAAAGTGAGCACCATTACCAGAAAACTTCTGGTCCATTCTTGTTTATATTGTCTTTTATCATTTTTTCATCTTCATAACTCAAACTTAAGATTGCCGTGTTACATTTCCAACCAAATTTCAATATAAAAATTACTATCCAAACGTTGTACAATCGAATATTTTCTTTGTGTATCATTGTAAACCAATGAAAACACATCACAGGTAGTAACATTCAAACAAAGTTTTTCATACAAAAATACATTTTGTTTCAGTTTGTCTTTTCCATCCGACTTTAAATTCTGGTAAGAAGAATTGTCTACTGGTTTTTTAACACATATTTATTTTCACCTTCAGAAACACCAGACCAGTTTAGAGATTTGAAACCAAATGTATCAGAAAATGTCAGTTACCTTTCAATATAATTCTCTAAAATCTATCTTAGTTTCTGGGCTTAAGCAACTGATTTTTTTTTAGTAGTTTCAATATATGAACATACATAATGCATCATTTCCCTATGTCAAATAAATATCTGTTCTCCCACCCCAGCCCTAGTCTTTATATTAACCAGGTATTATTGTTCTTTTTTAGCTCACCTGGCCCGAAGGGCCACAATCATCTTTGGGGTATCTAGTTTAAAACATGTGTCCGGTCACCCGGCCATCAAATCAAGATGGCCGCCACGGCTAAAAATAGAACATAGGGGTTAAATGCAGTTTTTGACTTATAACTCAAAAATCAAAGCATTTAGAGCAAATCTGATTGGATAAAATTGTTTATCAGGTCAAGATCTATCTGCCCTGAAATTTTCAGATGAATCGTACAACCTGTTGTTGGGTTGCTGCCCTGAATCGGTAATTTTAAGGAAATTTTGATGTTTTTTGGTTATTATCTTGAATATTATTATTATAGATAGAGGTAAACTGTAAACAGCAATAATGTTCAGCAAAGTAAGATTTACAAATAAGTTAACATTATCGGAATGGTCAATTGACCGCCTAAGGAGTTATTGTCCTTTATAGTCAATTTTTAACAATTTTCATAAAATTTGTAAATCTTTATTAATATTTTCCACTGAAACTTCTGGGCCAGTTCATTATAGATAGAGATAATTGTAAGCAGCAAGACTGTTTAGTAAAGTAGAATGAAATTCAAAACAGTGTGGCTGTGGCCATTGATTGACACATTAAATTCATTCATTGACTGGGACAATTTAGGTGAACGTTTGTATGTAACGACCACTGCTCACTATGTACTTTTTAAAGACACTTCAACTATGGGGTCACCAAAGGTTCTCAACACCTTAATAAAGTAATTCGAAAAATTAATCAGAAATAACACGATGTTTTGATTTATACCAATTATATAAATCAAAACATAAAGGTTATTCCTAATTAATTTTCGAATTATTTTATAATTAAAGGCGTTAAGAAACCTTTTGTGACCCCACAGTTTAAATGTCTATCGTAGGTACGTCGTGAACAGTGGTCGTTACAGACAAACGTTCACGTAAATTGTCCCAGTTAATGGATGAATTTAATGTGTCAATCAATGGCCACAGCCACACTGTTTTGAATTTCATTCTAAGATGTACAAACACATCACCATCACCAAACCACAATTTTGTCATGAATCCATCTGCTTCCTTTGTTTAATATTCACATAGACCAAGGTGAGCGACACAGGCTCTTTAGAGCCTCTAGTGTTATCATACTCTTAAATTACAATTTATAAAAAAAATTGACCGAGCATTTAATATTTAGGTAAATATTGCATGTAATGCAATCACACTGTGTCTAAACCACACCGGCAAAATTTGCTCGGACTCGATGGTATCTAACATCCGGCACAATGACGGAACACCAATAGACAAAAGAAAGGTAGGTTTCTCCTTATTTTTTTTATTTTTTTATGATATCGAAGAATATATATATATATATATACAACTATTTTCTATTGTAAGATGCAATATTTTCTACAACCGTTCTATATTAACGGAGAAATAAGTCAAAATGCATGTCAAAATGACGAATTGAGTGAACCTTGCCTCGAAATTGTTTAATTTCTCGTTAAATTGTTCACATTGTACGGAAAGAAAGGTACGGGAAGATAGATATTGACACGGAGATTGCAAATTTGGTTATTATGAGCATCTCCATAATTGTATCTCTGTGTATTGAACGAAAGAAATTGGTCATGTCAAAATGGAACTGGCCGGTTTCGTCAATGTATACAACCCGGTTTCGTCATAGATTTCAAAATGCATAACCCGGTTTGGTCAAATAAAAAAAATCATAATCGCATTACATTATAATTGATTATTTAACTTCAGCGTTCAAAAGGAGTTGTGTGGGTCGTTGGAAAACAAGTTCGTTCACCGGACAACGGCTTATTATTTATATGAGTCTCAGATTCAAATAAATAATAAGCAAAAACTTGAATTCCTACTCTTATAGAACACAAATATTTTAATTTACTTTGCATTCCGAAATTTTTTAACAGCATATTGAGATTAAAGCTCTCTAAATATGCGTTTTCTATATGAGTTATGGGAAAATATGTTGAACATGTTTAAACTTGAAATTAAAGTTTACGGTCTTAAAAATCGAAACACACAATTGATATGTGATTTTCTCGCACAAAAGGATGGACACCTTTATAAGTAATCTAATCATTCTATGTATGTAATCTTTTCTACAATCGTTAAAAATAAATCTTCTTAAGGATAAACGTTGATAATAAGACAACTGTATATGCATGCATAATCGACATAGAAAATGAATGTAGGATTACAACTACCATGCATTAAAATAATTTTTTTTATCCCTTATTGTAACTATACTGCTATGTACAAATTAGTATAATAGTCTCAGGTCATCGACAAAATTCATTAACAATTATTTTACTAAAAAAAAACAAGTCTGTACTGTCGCCGTTGTGTTATTATGATCGTACACTGACGTTGGTCAATATATTTTGACAATATATACGGACCGTAGACGGATTCAGTTTATTTCAAAGTGGACGTAATTCGAACAACTTTTACATACCGCCGAGAGAAGCGAGTCGAACAATATTTTGATTATTTTTTGCTTTACAAAACCGTTAAATACAGGAATCAATATAGTTTTGGCAACCAAAGTTGGGGTCGGGGCGTGCAACCTATACGTCATCTAGATTCGCCACTTATCTTATAAAGTGTATACCGAATTAAAATATTGTAAGAAATGAGAAAACAGGGACACCCGGGAAATGTTTATTATAATAAATGCCGAATATCAAGTTCTTTTTATCGATTTCTATACATTTTTTTCAAATATATATAAAAGTTATATAGCAAAAATGATAAGGCAGACAAATATACAAATAAATCGACTTGGCCGATATCCTATTAAACTTATTGACCTTTAATTACGATTTTTTTTTCATTTCTTTGCGTTTTTACACGCCCGTCCCAATTTTGACAGGACGTATTATTGTATACACCCGTCTGTCCGTCCGTCCTTCCATCCGTCCGTTCTTCCATCTATCAGTCATTCGGTCCGTCCGTCTGTCCGTCTATCTATCCGTCTGTCCAGCATAAACATGTCGCACCGTAACTTCAGGACAGCTTATCTTATTTTCTTAAAAATTAACATAGTTATTTCTTATAATGGTCAAACGATCTGCAAACCTTTTAGTGAAAATCGTCAATGTTTGAATGCATAAATGTATTAATAATTGATAGTAAATATTGTAAACTAAGTGTATATAATATAGTATAGTAAATTAAAATTATGGCACAATCAAAACACATCCTTTTATTTTTCATCTTTACATACTACTATTATAAACAAAGAAAATATAATAATGTTACAAAATAATTAGATACCAGTGTTTGCTATTCAGTATTTATATTCCATTTAAAATTTGTTTGAAGTTAAGTGAAATAAGGGATACGCCTTTCATCAGGAAAATGTGTATTATCATAAAATTAACTATGTCCAAAAGTGCCCATTTAAAATAGATTTTAACACGCCAAATTTACTTTACAATAAATATATATTTAAATTCTCGAAAGACAATGTTCAGATCCGTGCCAAAGTTTCTTTTCATAAATTGTTTGTTAAAAAAACCCAAAAAAACCGGGTGATATATATAGACGAAACCGGGTGATTGTGTAGTAACAACATTGACGAAACCGGTTTATTTTAATTTGACATGACCCTTTTCTTTCGTTCCATACACAGAAATACAATTATTGAGATGCTCATAATAACTAAATTTGCAATCTCCGTGTCAATATCTATCTTCCCGTACTTTTCTTTCCGTATAATGTGCAAAATTTAACGAGAAATTAAACAATTTCGAGGCAAGGTTCACTCAATTCGTCATTTTGACATGCATTTTGACTTATTTCTCCGTTAATATAGAACGGTTGTAGAAAATATTGCATCTCACAATAGAAAATAGTTGTATATGTATATAATATATTCTTCAATATCATAAAAAAATAAAAAAATAAGGAGAAACCTACCTTTATTTTGTCTATTGGTGTTCCGTCATTGTGCCGGATGTTAGATACCATCGAGTCCGAGCAAATTTTGCCGGTGTGGTTTAGACACAGTTAATCAAAACCGTATGGGACTGACCTGATATCTAAATCTTCCAAGGCTAATCCCTACCTTTTTATACACAAAATATAGTGCATAAATCATAACATTCTATACATCTATCCAGAAATTTATCAATGTAATATATGCTCAGATATTCAAGGCACGAAATGATGTTTCACTTGTCAAGAAAATTACCTAATTTTGCAAGGTGCAGGAATCTAATATCTGTTCTAAGAATAGAATAATGTCATAATGTTAAAATCATCTTAAAAAAATTTGGAGTTATCTTCCTTTGTCTAGAATTGCTGTTAAATCAACGACAACCAATGCAATAATTAATTTTACTTCCCACTGATGGTTGCAGTCTTGCAATTGACTGCTTCATAGGCTTACATGCAAAACAGCTGATCTTTGAAAATCAAATAATAGAAAATGCTACATAGAAAGAAAAAAATCATGTTTATATTGTGACGAAAAGGTTTAAGTGTGGGGACTTAAACTAAAGTGTGTATTCTTGTGTATGTGCTTTGTTGTTTGGTGTCTACGTTTCACACGTCCACGGACGACAAATGCCAAGTATACTCTTAAACAGGGTAATCTAAAAATCTCTGGTAGCGTGATTAAGGGAATCCTGGTCACATAAATAAATAAATGGATCCTGGTGTAGTCTGAACGATGTCTTGCAAGTTATTAAACATAAACACAAAGTCGATTAAAAGTTCAATACTGTATTATTCAACATCCAAAGTACATGTAACAGTAATACAAGTTTACAACATCTTAACTGCAGGCTCAACAATACGGTGACATAATCCTAAATCTCCTACGTACACTCCTCTCGTACACAATATCGTCTATCCTCTCGTATATCGTATCTCGTCTCCCTTCTCACTATCTATTTCTCTCTTTTATACTACTCTAGTAACCTGATTACAATATGGTTAAATGACTCTGAACAAAGAAATATTCTACAGGAGCTATAATACAGGAGCCCGGAGCCCGGAGCCCAGAGCCCGGAGCTAAGGTCAACCGAAACTGAGGTCAACCGAGTCACCTGTATAAACAAAGCAACGGGGCACCAGCTGATTAACATGATTGATTTGACATTTAACAAGTACAATCTGATTGAAAGCGATAAAAATAGATTGTAAGGAATTACTTAATAACGTTTAATGAGAATAATTAATCTGATAAAAGTTACGTAATCCTGAAGTCAAAACAATTTTTTTCTACTGTTCTGTTTGCTGTTTTTACTAGGCAGCACCACTTCCAGTAAACATGATATCCTTCCACAATGATGGTTTTGTAGAATGGATAAATATTTTATTACTATCGCCTGCCGTATAATGCTTCATTTTTTTTCTCCTATTGTCATGTAGTCCGAGATTACTCTGACGTCCAACGGCTGTTTTGCCAGACAAGCTGGTGCCCTCGGACTTATTGTCATGATGATGTCATATACTTGTAAAGGTTTTTTCGAGATGCTGATATGAAAATCCATTCATGGTACCAGCGGTTTTCTCAACCCTCAATTAATCTCGGTATCTAAGGGCAGCGCTATAACCAATGGAGCCAAAGAAGATCTTCCCTAACCCAACTACTTAGACTACCTATACATCTTCAGGTCTACAACACTGAATTATTCACAGGTAAAGAAATGTGTAGATATAATATATGCACGTAAAACTTATAAAGGTAAAAAATATAGTATTGTCTGAATCTTCCGAGTTTAATTTATAGGATTTTTTTCTCTCACTAGTCTAATTTTTCCATCTCTCACCTGAATGAATATCCATTAATTTATTAAAGTTAAGTACATCAGTCTAACCTCCGTGAATGATTGTGCAGCCTTCGCTTTCATTGTGTTTAGTTTCGCACGTTCTAGCTAGTAGAGAAATATTTTTAAAATGGCATGGTACATGCTCGGGTGCATCAAATTTATAAAGACTAAAGATTTATTGGTGTCCGTTTCTCATTATAAATTTGTTTGAAAAAGTCATTTCATGTGATTGTGTAACAGTAAATTTGGTCTGGTAGTAAAATGTGTCCGCCAGACATTGTTTCCTAGTTAATCAAGTCCATGTCCATGATGCTAGTAAAATATGTCTGGTACTCATTATTCTAGTAGGAAAAATTGTCCCAAGACTTAATTGTTTTTCTATTAGTTTTCTTGTTTATAAAAATCATTCAAAATGGGAAAAAAATCTTTGTTGAGATTGGAAAGTGTCATTATGTGTCCTATTAAAATAAAGGACATATACATGTATGTTATTACCTAGACATGTTAATGACATGGACAGGATTATCGGATATCCTTCGAAAATTTATCTGGGACATACATTGAAGTTAACTAAAATATTGATACACAACTGTAAAAAAAATATTTAACATAACAGTTTAATTTACCTTTTAAAATAAAGAGCATTGACATTTTTATGGAATATTAATGACATGAACATGATTTGCTAGGAAAAATAGTCTGGGGACAAAAATTCTATTAAATGTGAATGCACAACTCTTTACCAATGTTAAAACATGAATAGTGAGTTTCCATTGTTTATAAAAATTTCCCTTTTAGAATAAAGGACATGGACATTTTTACCTAGGAATTTTGATAACATGGACATGATTTCCTAGGAATTTTACTTTAAACATATTTTATTTCAAAAAATCATGTATATGACATACACATATAAATACAGTGATACAATATTACAAAGGGATTCGGAAACAAGGTTTCCCTTATATTAATCCGTCTTCCTGAAGAAAAAAGATAAAGGGAAATAACTGCAAATAAAAAAGTTGATTTTTTTTTTCGTCAGATCTTTCCTATATATATATGTATCGGCGGCGGAGTGTGTTTACAGGACTTTGTCAAGACTGTCTCACCCAATTACGATCCTAATCATGCACGAAGGACTATAAGCCAAAACGCTTCGAATCTACCAAAAATTGTTGTACTTGTTTAAACACGAGTAGATTTTCCTCTTGATTGAGGTTATTGCAGCCAAATAGGAGTGTTTCTATATTGTATGGGAACGGAATTTTTTCTATCGTACGTTTTCGGACAAGGGAGTAATTATTACACTCGAGAAGAAAATGCTTACTGCTCTCGATTCTACCACAGGTACAGTTTTTACTTTCTATAAGATTTCTCTTAAATAAATGTTCGTTCAGATTACTACAATTCAACCGAAGTCTGGCATGAAGTATTTGTCCTTTCCTGTCTCCATAAAAATAATAATTTGGTATTTTACTTACATTTTGATTAAGGTAACGTTTAAGTGTAAACTTAGATGGACTTAGTCTGATATCGTCCGGAATAGCATTCCAGGATCGAATAACTGAGGGAAGAAAAAGGAATTTTGTTTGGGGACATACATTTAATAAAAATAAATGGCCCATAATATTTTCATTTTTCTTTTAAAATTAAGAGCATGGACATTTTACCTAGGAATATTAATTACATGGATTTGATTTCCTAGGAAAACTAGTCTGGAGACATTAATGTTATCAAGGATATAAATATGCAACTCTTAAAACAACTTTCAAACTCAAACATAACATTTTAAAAAACTTCCATTGTTTATATGTAATTGAATTTATTATAGAATTTTATAGGACATGATTTCCTAGGAAAATTGGTCTGGGGACGTAGATTACTAACATATGACTAAATATACTAGTAAATTATGTAACCATGGACTTTTTATACTAGTTAGTAATATTTGTCCGCCCAGACATATTTTACCAGGACAAATGTATCTTACAATTGCGGCAACTTTATAGGGATTTTTATAATTTATAATAACCGCCAAAATAACTCTCAGTTTACCTGTGATATTGTGTAAATATCATTGAAATATAAATAGAAACAATCGAGTTCAAATCCGGGTCATGAAATATAAATAAAACATTGAAAAATTACGCAGCTAGGACCTAGCAAATATGCCGACAGAAGTACAGCATGGATTTACGGGGGAATGTTTTCCTGATCATTTCAATCTCAATGCCAGACCTAAAATAAAAGAGCAAAAACCTGGTCAGCTGTCCGATGAGGAAATAGAACAATTTTTCACAAAGGTAAGTTCTAACAGCAATCAATCATTTTATTAAAGTAAACAAAACAATTATGCGATCTAATATTATTGACATTGTAGTACACTTATATCATTTGTTTGTTTACACTATCACATCGTTTTACACTATTACATGTATTATAATTGATTTAAGAATTCGTCTAACTTTTTTAAAACAGTCATCGTCTTACTTTTCTATAAACATGTCATTCGACCGACAATATAATGGCTAATGTTTAAACTGCACACATACATATATATTTTTTGTGTACACACATACATTTATATAATAATAGTTTGTTTAATATTAAAGTCTCTTATTGGACGAAGGGTGTCATACAGCGAGTACCGAGTAGACGGTCATCCACAATCGATCACATCTTTTTGACAGGATAATATTTTTCATTCCCCCTATATGAAAATCCGTTATTTTATTGTTTTTCTAAGACTTACACAAATATACTGTAATTCCATTCTCAATTTTATCTAGAAATAGCATTCCTAATTACCATAAATTATTTTACTATCTACACTGAGCGGTCACTGATAGTGGAGAGCTCCATTATTGAAATATTATTTGCGACAGGAAGGAAGAAAAAAACAAAGTTATAGGTCTTTTGACATTTTTGAAGCCCCAGTAAAGTTTGAAGCAAAAAAAAAACAAGATTCCAGAAAAGTGCACTTTCTGGCGCTAGCAATATTTCGTATTCAGACACTATATACATGATATATAGTGTGCGTTGTCAGGTATAATTCATGAATATTATATGTTGTTAAATTAAAAAAAAAAACATTTCTTTTCCCTTATTTAAATTAATTCATCCTTCTGACCAAGGAATTGTATATTTAAGATATTTAAATATTATGCAATAATAATTCCTTGTTCAGACATAGTAAAATCTCTGTCTCTTTCATTTCATTATTAATTTAATCTCAAAGGTTTACACTACATAACACGTGTGAGTACTAATTACACATTTTTACAATATGTACAAATTACAAAACATGTGTCTTTATCTGTAATAATTGCCTCAAATTACTTTAACAATCAATTTCTTATCTTTATCCTTTTAAGTGTATACTGTATATGGTATTTTATTTGTGTCTTGCTATAAGTGCTACGTAATATTAGGTCATTCAAACTAAAAAATAAGATACTAGGTTTAGTTAGCATGGTTTTTTGAACATCAATCAAACGTCCGTCGAATGTATGTTTAACTTTATGTATAAAAAAAGTATCATTATAGTGAACAAAATATATTTATAACAATAAAAGTGTGGACACAGATTACTGTGGATGGTAATTGTTTATTTGTGTAATGTATTGTTGACTGTGTTTAAAAATTGGTTGTGACAAACCAGATAATTACCAGTCTATTTCAGTCTATGTTTCCCTCGTAGAGCCCTGTATCAAACTATGTTCCACTGTAACAACCATCTTGTACGATATAAATAAAGAGATGTCACATTGGCCATGGTTGCCAATGCGACAACTATCTATGCATCCATGTAAGATTTCGTAGTGAAAGGTAATTGCATACATGTACATTGCATACATACTTGAATGTTACTCAACATAATAACTTTAATGTTTTGAATTCTAACTGGTAACTTATTGACCAATATTGTAATCTGTTACACAAAAGATACGTAAACATCCACGTACTTTGCACATTACAAGTAAGTTCAGAGGAAAACTTTTACCGTTATTGACAAAACTCCTTCACAACATGCTCTAAAGAGCAAAAGTTAAAAGTATTTAAAGTAATGACATGCCGTAAAATAGGCTTAACGATTATGCCTGAACCTTATAAGAACGACAATTTGACTTTCAGGAGAGCGTAAAGGGATTTTGAAAATGAATAGGACGGGATGAAAATACACAAAAAGCAAGAAAAAATTGTACTAAAGTGATAAAAACAGCGAGAAGAAAAATAAGCATGCTTAGCGACATATCAAAATGAAGAGTCATTGCACAAGGTCATGTTTTTTTTTTCTGACTGAATTTGACATCTTTACACTAAATCCATTGAATGCTAAATCCATTGGATGTAGAATGTGTACTGATTGATAATTAAGTCTTAGATGCATGATTTTCTTTTATTAGTTGTTAGTAGCTTTGAGCTAGCTGCCAGTAACTCGGAGTACTCTCAGATATGTACCTAGTGTCTTTTTGTTGTTGGGATATACAAGTACCCGGCCACGTCCACTCTGTGTAGAATTTGTATTTGTATTCATCTGATGAGTTACACCTTTTTCAACTGCTTTTCATAGTTCATTTTTAAGTTGTACTGTTATACCACTGTCCCAGGTTAGGGGGAGGGTTGGGATCCTGCATACATGTTTAACTTAGCCACATTCTGTATGTATGTGCCTGTCCCTAGTCAGGAGCCTGTGATTCAATGGTTGTCGTTTGTACATGTGTTACATATTTGTTTTTTCGTTAATTTTTTGTACATAAATTAGGCTGTTAATTTTCTTGTTTGAATTGTTTTACATTGTCATTTCGGGGCCTTTTATATCTGACTATGCGGTACAGGGTTTTCTCATTTTTGAAGACCGTACTGCGACCTATAGTTGTTATTTTTTGTGCTATTTGGTCTCTTGTGGAGAGTTGTCTCATTGGCAGTCATACCACATCTCCTTTTCTTATAATCAATCCTCAAAGCATCCTTCTGCCTTTCAAACTATCAAATGGTCATTCCCTCATTTACTTGATTGTATGTTTCAGGGATATGTCGTTATTGAGAAATTCTTCACAAAAGACGAGTTAGAACCCTGTAAAGATGCTGTCAATGATCAGCTTGAATGTCTTGCACAGAAGTTGTATAAAACAAAGAGAATTAAGAGTAAGTTTACGATAGAAATGAATTATGCATTTGTACCGGAAGTTAATACTTCTGATCAACATTCATGACATTAAACACAGATAGTTTAGTCTTTTTGTCGATTTCGAGATGATAAGTTCGTCTGTCCCGTTTTTCAGTTCAGTTTTAGACATTAAAAGCTAGTAAGAAAAAATATAGCCAGACAATAATAGAGCAAACCAGATTCATATCCGTTTGTCGGACGATTATCCCCTGATTTCATGTTTTGAAAATCTTAGTATAGTTTTGTTAAGCCTTAAAATTCACTTGGTTCAAAAGAAGTTTTTATTTTATTTAAAAATTTAAAAAAAAAACAAGAGGAAGTTTTAAGGTTACAAGCTCATTGAAGAGCCTGACTGAAAAATGATGATTCCAGTAGTTTGAGATGAAAAAAATATCACACAGAAACATCAAGGCAAAACATCAAAGAAAATAAAGATAAGTAGGGTATACGCCAATAAGTCAGAAACTTAACAAAACAAAATTCAAAAGACATCGAGAGTTCAAGATTCAGGGGTCAACAGTAAATCTATAGAATAAAAAAAAGCCAACTTATTTGAGATGATCCATCGACCTACGTATCTGGGACAATTAATTTTGTCCCATTTGAAATGTATGACATATTTGGCACTGAACCTTAAGCAAACTACTTATCAAAAAGATGATTAGAGTACAGAATAGTAGACAAAACCCTGTAGACAGAAGTATATATACATTTGTACTATACTTTCCTTTCAATATAGATATAACTTTTCAGATTTATACAGAGAACTTGGATTTTATGAGAGATTAACAGCAATAGAGGCAGAATGGCCAGGAGCGAACATTCTCATGCATAAAGGGGATGGTTTACCACAGGTTAGTTACGTTCAGTTATGCAAATTTATTACTTTTATTAAAACTTGTAACCTTGTCGATAAAACAAAACAGTCGCTTTACATTGGGAAACATCCTGGTTAAAGTGTGAAATTTTCACCGATTGAGACATAATTGATAGAGGTTGTGCTAAAATAAGAATTGAAATAAAAACGGAAAATAATGTTAATTATCGCGACCCCAAATGAGAATCTCACCAATGAATTACCGGGTAACTGCCATATAAGAGTAAAATAACCCTCGATAGCTAACCATAAAGAATAAAAACAATAGGAAAAATTATCTCAGAGATTTCGCCGTTCTTAGCATCGCTTTTCCGTTATAACGTCTGACAATCTGTGACATTACGATTTCTACCTATCAGAAAACCTCCAAAATCTAACTGTATTATTCGTTTCTCACCTTCAAGTTCAGTTTTGAAAATATTTTATATTTTGCTGTCTAAATAAATGTTTATGATATAACTGTTTACAGGCATTCAAAGATTTATGGACAAACGATCGTCTGTTAAATGTTGTAGAGCAGCTGATTGGCCCAGAAATTTCTGGACATCCAGTATGGAATCTGCGTACAAAAACTCCTCAGAGCGAGGCAACAACCGTACCATGGCATCAAGGTATCTTAATATAATAAATTTGCATAGGACTGTTAAATTGTGTATAACCTTCCATTTACAGGAGTAGTTCCTTATTCGAAAATTTTATGGTTCAAAATTTTACAGAAATTGTAAAAGATGCAGGATAAATCAAATTGTCTTCACCAACTGTGTGTTTTATAATATGAGAATTTAAACTTTCCGGATTTCATTAGATTTCATCAACTTTCAGATCCTGAGTAAAACATACATTGGGGAATTTGACCATACCTCTTTTATGTTGTTGTAATTGTGTATATTTTCCCTTTTCTAGACTGTGGTTACCTTGACAATGACTGTTACAAAACCCTGCAGCCAACAGCATGGATTCCATTGATAGATGCTACTGAAAAAAATGGTTGCATGCAGGTTTGTTCACCATTTATTTTGTATATATGCTTTTGTTTTAAATATAATTTATCACACTAAAGAAAAATCGTGTAAAAAAATATACCTCGTCTGAAAGCAAGATATTTTTTGAATCTGGAATAAGAATGATAAGAAATGTGTGATGAAAACTTTCCCAACAACATAGGGTTAGTCATGCACATTTGGCTACGGTTAATTTTGCTTTTACATATATAATTGTACAATCTAACCCCTTGGCCATGCATGCATAGCTAGCCCTCCTAGATAAAGTTAGTTTCCATCATACATTTATCATCAATTTTTCAGAATTCAGGATTATTCCTGATTCAAATAATTCCTTGTTTGGAGAAGATTTTGGTTTTATGTTGGATGTTTGTTGCTTTCTTTTATTGTGTTGCACAATGTTCTTTAGTAATGTTAGTCGTTAATAGTATTTTTATATCCTTTAAGTAACCAACAATATGCAGTACTTTCACTTAAGAATGCAAATATTTTTATGAACTCAAGAAAACAAAACTGTATTGTTTATTTGTCAAAAAGACCTTCATGACTGTGACAATGATAATTTATTATTGTCCAGTTGTGGGCCATGCAAGTATTCTTATCGTTGATGACGATATTTTTGTACATCTTCGGTATTAAATTTTATAGTTTATTTGGTTTATTTTTTTTTCTTTATGCTGTCTTGAACAGGTTCTCATTAAAAACTGTCAAAGTTTGGATGAATATTTAAGGATAAAGTAGCACCGGCATAGATAGTGTACACCTGTGTTTGGACAACGTATCAGTATATATTGTTTACTTAATTTGGAAGTTGTGCTATGGATGGAGAGTTGCCTAATTGGCACCCATAACAGAGCTACTTATGTTTATATACTTAGGAAACTTATTAATAATGAATTATCTCAATGATTTGACATTCAATATTTAAGTAATAATGCAGTTTATTGATACATTATGATTTATCGGTTTTATGTTTAGGTGGCAAGCGGAGGGCATCAGAAGGGTCTTGTTGCAACTCACCAATGTTGTTATGGCAATACATGGTATGTCATGCTAGAAGAAAAGGAGATGGAAAAAACATTAGGTTTGTGAAGAATATCGCTCCTCACTTAAAAAAAACAACATTGTTTAAAGACAATTGTTCCTGGAACTACCTGAATTAGTGAAGATAATGCTGAAAGAAAATTGAATGTTCAATTTTCAGGACGTTAGTTCCTATAAATACCATCCTTTTAAGATAATTGATTTGTATACACACGATAACAATAAAATTAAACAAAATACTACACATGTACTGCGCTTTTATTGCATGTTTTGGTTTAAATATTTCGAGATGTGTGTAGATGTTCCAGACCGTATGAGTATTTGGACCGTATGCGTACCTTTTCTAAATACTCATACGGTCGGACCGTACGCGTACGGTCTGGCTAATATCAAGAAGTTGGTCAAGTTTATTAGATACAAAGTCACATAAAAGATACTGAACTTAACTCTTAAATTGATATAAAAAAGTTTAATTGTAATTGAAGTAAAAACTTTATATTTTAACTATTTAAAAATGTGGGAGGACAATTGTTTTAGAATATTTAGCAGCTTTACAAAAAAAAAGTGCTAATGCATGCAAGGCTTGCAAACACGTAAATGTAAAAAATATTACGTTACTTGTGGTAGCAAGTGTCACCTTGGGCGAGAGTACCAAAATAGGATTCTGATATACAATGAAACACATATTTCATTTCTATTGTTCGTTTGTCCATTTTATCCATTTAAATCTTGTAAAACTAAAAATAAAGATAAGGATAAATGTTTGTTTAAATTTAACCCATGTGATCCATAACATGTATGGTCAGCTCGTACCGCGTATACTCATACGGTCCGACCGTACGCGTATGGTCCAAATACTTATATGGTCTGGAACATATATATGCCAGATCATGACAGTGAAGAACAGCAAACATCAAATGTAAACCTGTAAATAGAAAGACCATGTTTTTATCCAGTTCTTGATTATAAGAAGGTGGTCTATGAAAATAAAAGTATTTGTTCTAGGCGTTTTTTTTTTACTAAGTATCATTTGTTATTTAACTTTGCATTGTTTGCAAAAACTCGAATGTACTGAATTGTATAAGTATTATTATATAAGGAAATTTCTGTATCAACAATCTGCATATATTCAATGAAAATCTAGCTGTTAATTAACAAATTCACATAATTAAAATGTAAGTCAAATAAGGCTCCATCTTATCTAAAAACCTATTTTATTCTGCAACAAGGCTGGATATTTCCAGTTATAAGCTGCAGGTATCGTATATGACGGCTGCAATAATGATGAATCAATAAATAAAAAAAAACACATAGGGGTAAATGGGGGGAAATAAAGAAGAAAATTGGTTTCAGTTAATACAGTAGGAAATACTGGCTCTCATATAAAGGCAACAGTAGCATACCCTGTTCAAAAGTCATGCAATTGATCACGAGAAAACATATCCGGGTTACAACCTAATACCGAGGATAGCACATACAATTTGAGAGAAAACAATGGAACAGCAGAAACACTGAACTGCTAGAAAACAAGCACCAACATACATAGTAAAGGACGTTTTGATAGCAACTGCAAAATATGCAATATTGACAATGGTTAAAACAGAAAACACATAGAAAAATAACTAAATAAGAAATAATAAAAAAGACAAAAAAGACATCCATCTAGACCCTCATTATCCTTTTACACCTATTTGTAGACATTAATTTGGAGAAGGATATCATCACCGTCCCTGTACCTTATGGAGGCATGCTTCTTTTGAATAATCTTATACCACACAGAAGGTGAGTCTATGAACTTTAAACAGAATGAGATAAGCAAAACAGACCAGTGGATATGTTACCATAGTTCTGTGATAACGATAAATGATGTTCCACACATGTATTTGAGACTTCATTGCACATACACTTTGATAATGCTGGAGTTCTTAATTTATTTTAACTTGAAGCTCTTTTATTTTTTATTCATTTTTTATACGACCGCAAAATTTGAAAAAATTTTCGTCGTATATTGCTATCACGTTGGCGTCGTCGTCTGCGTCGTCGTCGTCGTCATCGTCGTCGTCGTCGTCGTCCGAATACTTTTAGTTTTCGCACTCTAACTTTAGTAAAAGTGAATGAAAATCTATGAAATTTTGATACAAGGTTTATGACCACAAAAGGAAGGTTGGTATTGATTTTGGGAGTTTTGGTCCCAACATTTTAGGAATTAGGGGCCAAAAAGGGCCCAAATAAGCATTTTTTTGGTTTTCGCACTATAACTTTAGTTTAAGTTAATAGAAATCTATGATTCTACTTTCGGTTAAACTAGTTTTATAAAATCAAAACAAATGACGGGCAAAAATCCGGTTATTTTGTGTTCTTTTTTTCTTATTACTTTCCTAAATGAGTGTTTATATCAGAGACATATATACACATGTGTATATGTCTCTGTTTATATATAGGATCACTGAATAATATATATGTATTGTGTCAGTGGCGGATCCAAGGGGGGGGTTCCGGGGGTGCGCACCCCCCCTTTATTTTTGCCGATCAATGCATTTGTATCGGGACATATGTTTTGCACCCCCCCCTTTGCCCTGGGTGCCCTGGGTTAGCACCCCCCCTTTCGAAAATTCCTGCATCCGCCCCTGTGTGTGCTCGTATGAATAGTTTGTAAAATGCAACTAACACAAGATATAAATATAAGATATTTTGCTAATAAAATCCCCTGGTTTCATTAGCAATTAACATCACAGGGAGGAACCTTAGCGTCATTGTTGTAGCGCTAAGGGACATTGTTCACAACCAGTAGTAAAATAAAATATTTAAAGTTGAAAAAAAAAAAAAAAAAAAAGAAATTTTGACACAAGGTTTATGACCACAAAAGAACGGTTGGGATTGATTTTGGGAGTTTTGGTTTCAACAGTTTAGGAATTAGGGGCCAAAAAAGGGCCCAAATAAGCATTATTCTTGGTTTTCGCACAATAACTTTAGTTTAAGTAAATAGAAATCTATGAAATTTAAACACAAGGTTTATGACCATAAAAGGAAGGTTGGTATTGATTTTGGGAGTTTTGGTCCCAACAGAATAAGGGGCCCAAAGGGTCCAAAATTAAACTTTGTTTGATTTCATCAAAATTGAATAATTGGGGTTCTTTGATATGCCGAATCTAACTGTCATGACTGTGTATGTAGATTCTTAACTTTTGGTCCCGTTTTCAAATTGGTCTACATTAAGGTCCAAAGGGTCCAAAATTAAACTTAGTTTGATTTTGACAAAAAATGAATCAGTTAGGTTCTTTGATATGCTGAATCTAAAAATGTACTTAGATTCTTGATTATTGGCCCAGTTTTCAATTTGGTCCAAATCGGGGTCCAAAATTAAACTTTTGTTTGATTTCATCAAAAATTGAATAAATGGGGTTCTTTGATATACCAAATCTAACTGTGTATGTAGATTCTTCATTTTTGGTCCTGTTTTCAAATTGGTCTACACTAAAGTCCAAAGGGTCCAAAATTAAACTTAGTCTGATTTTAACAAAAATTGAAATCTTGGGGTTCTTTGATATGCTGAATCCAAAAATGTACTTAGATTTTTTATTATGGGCCCAGTTTTCAAGTTGGTCCAAATCAGGATCTAAAATTATTATATTAAGTATTGTGCAATAGCAAGTCTTTTCAATTGCACAGTATTGCGCAATGGCAAGAAATATCTAATTGCACAATATTGTGAAATAGCAAATTTTTTTTTAATTAGAGTTATCTTTCTTTGTCCAGAATAGTAAGCAAGAAATATCTAATTGCAAAATATTGTGCAATAGCAAGATTTTTTTTTAATTGGAGTTATCTTTCTTTGTCCAGAATCAACTTAAATCTTTGTTATATACAATATACAATGTATATTCACTTTTTACTACCAACTGATAAATTAAAATAATCTTTACCATTCAGTGATAACAAGCAGTTTTTTTACATCTCAATATTTTATGATGTATTTAAATGAGTAGTTATTGTTGCAAACTCCATTAGAAATTTTAATTGAGATTAGTTTTGGAATAAGGGAAAGGGGGATGTGATTAAAAAAATTGGGTTCAATTTTTCTCATTTGAAATTTCATAAATAAAAAAGAAAATTTCTTCAAACATTTTTTTGAGAGAATTAATATTCAACAGCATAGTGAATTGCTCTAAGAGAAAACAAAAATTTTAAGTTCATTAGAACACATTCATTCTGTGTCAGAAACCTATGCTGTGTCAACTATTTAATCACAATCCAAATTTAGAGCTGAATCCAGCTTGAATGTTGTGTCCATACTTGCCCCAACCGTTCAGGGTTCAACCTCTGCGGTCGTATAAAGCTACGCCCTGCGGAGCATCTGGTTTATATTTATTTTTATACCCCTCCGTAGCAGAGGGGCATTTAGATTGACCCTTGTCAGTACGTACGAGGGTACGTACGTACGTCCAACAGTTGTCTACCGTTCTCTAACTTAAGATTGTCACAACCAAATGTTATGAAACTGATACACATTTGTTATTACTACAAAACACAGATCAAGTACCAATTTGGATAGCGTTACTATTACCGTTTTTCAGTTATGTCCCTATATAATTTTATATGATGATCAAGTGGGAGTACCTTCATGGACATATTACTCATGTATTTAAAACAAATTTCATATATGACACCCCCTAGTTCTGCATTGCCAATTTTTAGGTGTTTTCTAACAGAAAAGTTTGTATTTGTATCCTTGATACAAGACATATCAAGAAAAGCTGAATTTTATTGATTATTTTTATATAGTTTACCCAATATGAGTAACCAGATAAGGTGGAGTCTAGACCTAAGATGGCAGAAACCAGACCTTCCAGCAGGATTCTGGGGACTAAAAAGTTCATTATTACTACGCTCAGCAAAAGACCCTGATTATAAAATTGATTGGACCGAATTTGATGGTGTAAACAGACGAGAAAAGCAGAGAGATGCTGTGGCTGATGTACTTCCAGTAAGTATTTGGGTTAAGTTGACTAGTCTTTTGTAAATTATCTTTAGTCACTTCAATCAAACAAGTCTTACGTAAAATTTCAACATGACCAGACTTTTTATAAACTAGAACAGAGATACTTGAATCAAGTGATTCTGAAACTCCCAAATGGTCTTATTGGTTTAAACTTCCTATTGCAAAATCAAAGGTTTGGTTTTACATTAATGAAAAGTCTTATTAAATCCTGATTTGATTACTGTGCAAATGAGATGGTTCTAAGCTGGCGATTCTGAAAAGTTTCTTCCTCAATAGTGCATCATTTCCAACTAAGGAATTAATGTCATACAAGTGAGAGGTTTAAGACAAGGTTTAATCCACAATTTTCTACATGAGTAAATGCCACTGTTTCCCATTCATTTGATATGTTTGAGCTTTTGATTTTGCCATTTGATAAGGACTTTCCGTCTTGAATTTTCCTTGGAATCAATATTTTTGCTGTTTTATTTCTTTTGATGTTATAATCGACTCAAATAGACTATAAACATCATATACAAATAATAGTAGTAATGGACAAAGATTGCATAACACGAAACACTGACAGCTTTGTTGCATTATTTGTATAAAAAACAGGCGAAGATATGAATGGAAGGTTGTGCACCAAATGTTTGTTTTTAGTATTTGTTAGTCCACGGATATGTTTTGATCTCTGGATATCAGATTTAAATATTTATTCTCCCTTCCAATAGATGAAATACTGTCTTCTCTATCGTATTTCATTTTGCCCAAATTATTTTTAATATTCTTGTAACTGTGCGTTCACTGTTCATAATGCTTGCATTGTTTTATAGCCATCAGAGGATTGGGATTTTGAGACTGCATTGGAAGGACCTTGGATGAAGAAATGGGAGCTAACACATATGAACAGACATACTGATAAATTGAAAGATGGGATTTCTGTCAGTTGGCATAACATGACCAAGGCTTAAGACATTTTCCTGCAGCAATTTTATAAATGAAAATTTGTTGATTGAATAATCAAGAAGGAAATATATAATTATTGTTTAAAAAACATTATTGAAACTTATAAAACTAATTGTACCATATGCAAGCCTTATTTTTTTAGTATTTTTAATAAATATCCAATCACAGTTATTCACATCCCCTTGAACTTTTGATTATACTTTTATAATCTATGTTTAAATTTTAATACTGTATGCACTGATCAATAGCTACAAATTATTGTCTCAAACTCAAAAGCTATTTAGGGTGACCATGTTTTCTTGAGTATCAAATAGGAGTGAAATTTAATTGTTTTTCTCAGTTGGGCAATGTCTATATGTTACATAATTGTACAGTAGTAGTATTAATTACGGATACATAATATGGGTTCAGATTATAGTGTATTTTGCACAATATTTATTTGTTAGAAGACATAAAATGAAGGTAAAATGGATATGAAATGAAATGAATTTAAATATTTATTAAATGTACAGGCGTTTGAATTATGAAAATAATAAAACCGGTCAGCCAATTCATTTTTTTTTCATTTCTTTTCAGTTATAAATTCGTTATATGATAAAATTTGGAACTGCAAATAATTTGAAATTGTTTTTTTCACAAATGGCCCACAACCCTCTAAGTAAAAGAAGATTACTAATCTTTATGAAATTGCTATTAAAATTAATTTCAAGTGATAAAAGTTATCAATCTTTCTAATTAAGGCATGTTAGGTGTTCTTGTATCAGACAAATGTTTGATTTCCTCCTAAAGTTAGAGCAAATTATTATGTGTGCATTGATATCATTACATAACATAGGGCAGAGCGTGATGCTTGTCGTTTAAATGTGAATCTTGTTTTAAACGGATAATTTTGTTATGATTTGTCTTTTAAAACTGATATTAGTTTAGTTGATGCTTTCTTAAAGCAGTTGTATGATTTTTGAGTACTTCACGTTGTATTTTCAGTTAAACATAACTGTATTTTACCTTTTGATTGTCATAAGCAAAATTATATGTCAAGAATCTGTCCGGTTGATGTTGTGCAATGTATATATATTGGTCAGGTTTATGTCAAATAATGCTCGTTTTATTGATATTATACATTACTTAATATATAGATTTGAGTTTTACAATATGGAAGACACAATACTCGCTATTAACATAAGTATCAATCAGTACATTCCATTCATGCATTCAGTTGTATAATTTATTAATTTCATTTAAATGTGCACGTAATACAATACTCTTTCTAAGCGGATGTAGCTGATAGAACAATAAAAAAAATCAATATTTGTCTCATATTTTTATATTCTTTTTAAATTTTTTTAATGTATTTGAGATTTTCTTCTCCTTTCAAATAAAAGTGTAAATGTAAACAATTTATCACATGCATAACCTCATCAATATAAACATTATATGGTAGAGTATCATAATGTGTAAATGACAATAAGCCAAATTGTAAAGTAAAAAATAAATAAACTTTTTTAAGCAGAAAAAAATCAGTCTCCATCATCAATATTCTAAATTATATTTTTATACATTTTTTTCATTTATAAAACAAACCCCGGAGAATTTGCAAATATAAAAAGTAGAAAATGTCAAAAAAGGTTGTAGCAGAATTACTAAAATAAAAATAAAGTTTTTCCTGTATTTTTAATGAATATCTAAGATACCAATGTTGTAATTATTGTTTTATTTTCTATGATTAGAAAATAAGATGCAAAAACAATACCTTCTTATACTGTACAATAGTTCATTCATTTTAAATTTATATTTAAATAAATGCTTTAAGACCAGAATATGTAATGTAAGTTAATGTACATATTTCAGTACATGACCACTTTGTACACTTGGAGTGGTCCACCTGTAAGTAGAGTATTTATGATTTACCTCAGATAAATTTGCTTTACTTACACGGTTGGTAGTAGTCAAGTTTTGAAAAACAGTCTTTTTGATCTGATCACGATTGAGATATTATGATCAACGTTTGCAGATATTTCTCATGTGATGATTTCAGTTCTGTTCAGATTTTTCTCTTTGCAGTCAATTTCGATATTATTTTCCACTGCTACGGACATTAGAATTTTTTGTTTAGGAATTGTTAATTTATTATGCAACTGTAACAATTTGTAAATATGAATTATAATTTAAAATTTGGAAAGGATGTACCATTTAGATTACAAAGAAGAGCTAGAGCAGTAATGACGTTATCACAAATGGAAATATCTGAATATTAAGTGAAATGTGGGGTAATGAGAATTCTTTAATATTCATGGGATAGTAATATTCGTGGATTTCGTGGGTAAAAACGAATCAAGTATTAACATGCTTAATGAAACACAAAATACATGTACGTTTATGTTCCGACTTTGTCTAAACCACAAAATTAAATATCCATGAAAGTACAATACGTGAAAGTTGGTGAAAATAAATGAATTCACAATAGATACTTTTGAGATGGAGGGAAGAAAGAATTACAGTTTTAATTCTTCATTAATTCTTCAATAATGATGGAGGAAAACTTGCAACTATGTCCTGTTCCAGGTTTGAGTTGAGTGTTGTGTCATAGATATTAACAATAGAAATTTAACTTCCAAGCCTGCCTCCAAAAGTTCAGGCTTAAAGAAAGTTCAATGCAAGAATGTATAAAGGCAACAGTAGAATACCGCTGTTCAAACTCATAAATCCATGGACAAAAACAAAATCGGGGTAACAAACTTAACCTGAGGGAAACGCATAAATATAAGAGGAGAACAACGACACAACACTACAATGTAACACACACAGAAACGGACCAAGCATCAGAAAAAATCCCACGAGAATAACAAATATAACATCAAAACCAAATACATGAATTTGGGATAGACAAGTACCGTGACACGTCTTATCGCAATGTCAATTTACACTCAAAAATAAGAGAAAACAAACGACGCAACGTTAAATTGTAACACACATAGAAACGAACTATAATATAACAATGGCCATATTCCTGACTTGGTACAGGACATTTTTATAGGACAAAATGGTGGGTTGAACCTGGTTTTGTGGCATGCCAAACCTCCCACTTTAATGGCAATGTTAAATATAATATTGAAATGACAACATAATATTACAGGACTACAATACAAATAAATAGGAGAACGTATTAGACAAAGAAACACATGATTAATGAATAACAAAAAGCATCAGGTTTAAAATTCAATACGCCAAAAACGCGCCTCGTCCACACAAGACTCACCAGTGACGCCCAGATATAAAAGATCGAAAGCGAGAAAAAGTGCAAAGTTGTACAGCACTGAAGATCAAAAGTTGAAAAAGGTTGTGTCAAATACGGCTATGTTTCTATGCTTGGGATAAGAACATCCTTATTATTAAAAACAATTAATGCTATTGCAAACAGTAAATATTATCAAATGAATATAACATGTATAACAGATATACATAATGAAACTGAAGTATTAACTCGAGCTCATTACATAAAACAAACACGAATACATAATGCAAATACCAACACAGAATAGACACACCCGACTCAGTCCAGGCCTCAACGCAGTAAATTATGAAAATGACGTCACATACGATGGTGAAAAAGGCATTAAAAATTACGTCAATTTGAATATATGAAATTTCTGACACAGCAGAAAAATGACGTCATATATGAAAAACTACTCAAAAGTAAGATAGAATTAGGATTGATTAAAGATTATAATAGAACTAAATACTGATATTGCATTTAAACACAATGCATATTGCAATACTTATTGATAGCAATTAACTATAATATATATATATATGTCCAGTTTGTTATGAATCCAACTTCAAACGTAAATTATCGTACAGATTACGTTGACCAAAATTAAATCTAATAAATGACGGCGGTGATTAATTTTTCTTTCCATAACACATAAATATAATAGAAAAGACGTCAACACATTTGACAAAATCCGATGAGAATTACAAATATAACATTACACATTTAAACTAAATACATGAATTTGGGATAGACAAGTACCGTAACACGTCTTATAGTAATGCGAATTCACACTCGGCAAAACAGTCACAATCGGGAATAAGTCACGTTTGGTAATTAAAAGATTAGACGACATAATGACAAACCACAATTTACCATGTGGTAAAAATGTCCTTAGCTAGTTTGGTTAAAGACACATCGTATGGATCCACCAATTCGTGATGGTGTCCATAAAATTTACGGAGTGTCAATTTTAATCTGTCCTCCTCATAACTTTGTTTAAGAAGTTTCTGCGTAAGAAGCACACTCCTGTATATGAAGTCCGTATAGTGTGAACATACACGTGAATAACGTATCAATTGTGATATGTAAACACCATACGAAGGGGCAGATGGTATGTTACTGCTGAGAAATGGAAAATTGATAATTGGGAAATTGATAACTGTGAAATTGATAACTGTGAAAGGTGAGTTTGAAGTGAATCAAATTAGATAGTTAAATAACGCTTACAAATACAACCGACAAATTGTGCCTGTTCCGATTATCAGGTTGTCTGCGTATTGATATTGTAAAATATCAGCTGCGAGTCACAATATGAACTTTTTGTCGGGTGAGCGCAGCGAACGAGATCTAAAAGCCTTCATATTGTGTCGAGCGGCTGATATTTTACAATATCAATATTCAGATTACCTGATAATCGATTTATCGGGCTGTATTTGTGTCTTTTGGAAGTGTTTTTCTTTGTTTCACCAGCAAACCGGAAGATGACTTGATATGTTGGGGTCAAACTCATCAACGTCAGTCCAAACATTATGACGTCGCTGATATATCCGGGTCAAAGTTATAAAGGCCGGGTCAACGTATTTGACGTCACAAAGCCTTGATGCAATTTTATTAAGAGCTGCGCAGAGTGATATAGACAGTTGGACGACCGATAAAGATCTAGATGGTTATAGTTCTCAAAAGTTTGAGAGTGTTTACAAGATATGTGACAACCGCAATTGTCAAAGTGAAGATAACTTGGGGATGAATGAGACTTCTGTCAAATTACTCTAATGGACTGAATTGTGTTTTTTTTAAGGTATCATGGTAGTATATAAACTCATCATAGATACCAGGACTAAATTTTGTATATACGCCAGACGCGCGTTACGTCTACAAAAGACTCATCAGTATACATGTGTTCTGAAATCTCACAATTCAGGTATAAATAAAGGCGACAACAGCTACCGATAATAAAAAAAAGTCAGGAAATCAGATTGAAACTTAACGAAATATCACAAAGTTCAAACAGAACGACACTTGGTGCGTCGATAGGTTATGTATCTCTTGGACATGCTCTGCATGCATCATACGCCACACGATTCTAATATCACATGAGGTTAATAAATAGATCATATTAAACCCGGGAACATGGCAACGCCGATAATTGTGTGAGTTTACACATAAAACAGTATAAATTATGTCAGCACTAACATAATGTTATATTTGATATTAATATTAAAACTCTGTAAAGATAAACAAAAGTACATAATTGCAATAGAGATTCAAAGATGAGGGTAGATGAGCAGTCAAGAGATAATGACAGCTGAAAAGCAGAATATCACCATCTGTAAGTAATAATCATTTCTTCCGTGAAACCAGTGACTGTCAGAAAAGTCTGAATGGGTAAGAGCAGTCACGCTGAAGAGATAGCTGACAGCTTAGAACAGATTGGTTTGGGCACTCATGGTCAGCTACTCTAAGTGTGGTTTCCGTGAGAGGACACCAGAGACAGCTATAACTCAGAATGAGGAAGTATTCTCACAGTCTCCCGAGTGGGGAGGATAAGAGGCTCAATCAAACAAATCAAACGACAACGGCTTGGTAACAAGAAACGACAAACGACACAGATGGTGCAAACAAAATTGAGTACAGAGAAAGATGAAGCTTAATGTAATTGTGGATAAATCTGCAAGAACAAACTAGCACTTACAGATACACTAGTCAAGGTATGGATGCAGTCTAGGGACAGTTACAGAACAACTCATATATGTATTTCGTTAGGAGCATGAGAATCCTAGCCAAGACACAAACCACAGCTCAAGGAATCTACCAACACCAGTGTCATCACACGACAGCAGCCAAAGCTTGAATTATGAGGAGCTTTTCAATATCCATGAACCGATTTAACTGAAACAAATCTGAGTCACAACCGAGGGAAACACATGAACTTTAAAAAGAAAACAACGGAACAACAGAAACACTTTTACAAAAGAAAAGCTAACATACATACAAACGGACTCTATAACAATGGCCATATTCCTGACTTGTACTGGAGATTGTAGGACAAAGGGTGGGTTGAACCTGGTTTTATGGCTGACCAAACCTCCGTCTATATGGCAATGTTAACAAACAGAGATGGCTCGCCCTCCTGCTATCATCAATAGTATATTTTGAAAGAGTTATTCCTTATGTTGGTTTTACCCGACTTTCTTGTCAAAGGTTAAATATATAACAATTTTCTTAATTCACACTAGTAAACAATAAACATGTGAATGGCTATAAGTTTGTCCATTGCACCATCGGTCTCTGTCTGTGTCTATGGCCTGTACTTTTGTTTTAAATATCTTTAAATTTTGTAAGTCAAATACAAGAAGTTGTTATCGCGTATGCATTGAATATTTGGCCTTTCTCATTAGCAATTATACCACATATTATTTTTCATATAAGCACATTATATTTTGCTCAGACGGGATGTTATGATCCCTTCCCATAGCATAAATACAGAAAAAACAACATAGAAAAGATATTTCCACAATTGTTTTCTATCATGTATTCTTTTTGTCATGACAACCCCTTTACCGAACTGAAATTGCACTTTTCTTCAACCAGAATTACCTCAAAACATGGAGGGGTGACTTTCGGTACAGTCCTCCAAAAGAGTTTCTCATTATTTTGTTTTGTGTAGGCACATAAGCGATAAAGCTTGTTCTATACAATCTCAAAAGAGAAAAAAACAGAATTAAGTCATGTACTTGTGAAACCGTTATCTCTCATATCCCATTAGAATACATCATTTATAATTAATGACTTTGAAATGACAATGGATTCAGCATTTGTATGCACATTTTTATTGTACCTTTTATAATTGATAAATAACGATTTGTGATTGGAATATAAATAATAGGGGTTAACATTATCTTACAAGGTCAATGAAATGGCGAATTTCATCTAAATGAATATAAAATAAAATGTTATTATTTCATAAGGATAAGGTAATAGATAAGACATTCATTCAACACAATTGTAGAATGATCGTGACTTATGAATTAAAGTTGGACGTGGATTATACCCAAACATGTAAGTCATTTACCTTTAGTACTCATTACAATATTGCAAATCTTATAATAAATATCACTATTGCGATCACTTTTGTGATAATGATGGTGATCATTGTATCAGATAATAAATTATTTTTAGCACTACTTTCGTAACTGAGGAGGGACGGTTTGTTGAATTGTTTTTAATTTTAATGATAAATGCAAATATAGCTGCTTCATCTTACAGTAAATTGATGGCAAGATAAATGCTTGAAGGTGACGGTTAATAAGGACATCGATTCGAACGCGCACAATTAATAAAGTATTTTATTTTGTGTAAACACGACCTTTAAATTGCTACTGAGTGGAAACCATTTTATTCAAAATGCTGCATTAGAGATTTGCTTCTACTTCCCTAATAAAGTGTACGAGTGCTTAAAAACTTGAATATTCTTCTTATAAATAACATTGCATAGCTATTTTCAATACGGATGATTGTACAATTTTATAGTGCATTAAAAAAAATGTATTCATGTTCAGCCTTTATGTGACACAACAAAAGTATAATTTAAATGGAACCTAACTATTTTTATGTCTGCAAGGATCATTTTTTTAATCTTTACTTTTGTTTCCTCGAATCGTCAATCCTTTACATGTTTGATACTTTTGATTTTATTTTCTATTAAAAAAAAAAACCCACAACGCCTCGATAGCCCCGTGGTAGTTTGTTTGCTTTATTTGCGATATTCAGTTTTTTTTTCTTTTTCTTTGAGAAGCTAAGGCAAGCATTTAAGGATATTAAAGAGCACGGTTTGCCAGCTAAGATTCACAATATTGCCATTGAATATATAGGAAGAGCGTCATGTAGTTCTATGGCCTGTTATCATGTGATATAAAACGTTGTGAGACGCCTCCGTGTTTCGGTCTACTTAAATAATTGTTTTTATTTATATTTGTATCAAACTAACAGAAGGCTTGCTATATTTGCAACTAGACGTTAAACAGTTATCTATTTGTTCATCTATTTTGAAATATACTCATGATACTGTTACAATTGAAACACATATAACAGAAACAAAAAAGTATTAGCAAACACAACTTAAAATTTTCCTTGATCATAAATCTTCGGGAGAAATGATAACTGTGTCAATACACAATGATAAGGATGCCTAAGTAGGTGCCACAAGTTAGGTTTGGTACAAATGGAATCCAAAACTTTTTTTTTATTTGTGTTTATATGAAACGTTACTTCTTAAATATATTTGGGTATCACTCGGTTCCTCTCGCGCATGTTACACAATTTCTGGAAGTACTTTTAATCGTTTTAGTTAATGTCATTTTTACACCTTGACGCCCTGAAAAATATTTTGTGGACACTGCATGCTGGCAAGTAAACCTTTCGTTGCCTTTGTAAGCTGGTCCCTGTTTTGCTTAAAGAGAGGATAAAAAATAAATATTGTGTTAAGAAATTCACCAACTTATCTTAGGAGCGTTTACCTCGATTACAATGTTTATTGCACGACTAAATGTTTTGTAACTTATTTCTTTTGGTTGTCTCCAGTACAAATCCTTGCTATAATTGCATACCAGTATGATACCCTAAAATTAAGAACAACAATAAAAACGATATTAAGTTTTGCCAATATTTTCCCAAACTCCAATATATATGTGTTCGTACATTTGATGTAGTCCATATGATAAAACTGATTTAAAAACGTCTTCAATTCGCTTAATGAACTTAAAAATGTTTAAAATTGTCAAACTCTGGCTTCGTTTATTTTATCGTAATTCTGCCATCCTTGACTGATATCATACTTTCACCTTGGCACACATAACTTTGAAATAATATGTCAAAACCAGATTTCATTGATACTTATACAAGACTGAAATCTAACAAGGACATTATGTTGTTAAGTCAAGAAGAAATCATCCAACAACATCATTATACAACATTCTTTGTTTACTATCTTTAATGAAAACTCTTTGCTAAAAATTCGACAATAACAGTATTATTACTTTTGACAATTATAAATGACAACGCCGATAATACAAGTGAACTAAATAGGTCGGTACTTGGAAGTTTCTTAGTTGTTATAATTTATTATTTTTTACAGTTTGTCCATGGAAGGGCGTTTGTTTAGGACGCTCACACACTCTAATGTAGCCTTAAGTCCAGTGGTAATTGTTGGTTGTTGTATGCTACAACTGTTTTATGTTAACTTAAACCAGGCCCTTTGTTTTTGTGGGGCCTACAAAGTTGTAGAAAATTAAACAGATTCGCTTTCAACATCAAATTCTTTAAGTATCAAAAAGGAGGAAACTTAAAAAGCCAAACAACATTACAAAAAAAAACATTAAACAGTCAACCACTGACAATTTTACTGATTGCAGACCGGCACACATTTATGTGGTAGGATAAGATTGTTTTAATCTCACACCTCTCGATCAATGTCTAATAGTATGCATATACATGCAACAGTGATATACCGCAGTTCAAAAGTCACGTATCGATTAAGAGAAAACAAATCCGGGTTACAAACAATATCATATTCGTTATTGCATTAAACTATTTCAACTGCTTTGGTTGTGTTGCATGCATATAAATAGTCATACTATAAAATACACAATCGAATTGTCTAGCAGCATTTATTTTAATTTTTAAAACTGAGGAAATAAAAAGTGTATGCATATCAATCTTGGTTTAACTTCACTGATATTATGACAGGATTCTTATTTAATCAGTTCACTACCTTGGGTATTCTATTTTTTCAATATTAATAAGCAGGTTACTGGATGAAATATGTATATATCGCGTTTGTGTATAAAAATTCTGTACCTTTAACTGAAGAAACATTTTTATCTAGTAATGTGCCCAACAGTTTTCATTGGCTGTCTGATTTCTTTTGGTTCTTTCATTATGTGTCATTTTAAACTTATGTAATTGTCATCATTTTTTGTCAGAATTTATTGAATTACAATTATTATTATAATTATAAAAAAAACAGTTATTGTAACGCGCAAACCATAGATAACGTGAACTTTCTTATGTTCATTTAATAAGAATAAAGTATGCCTCTATAATATGCAACTTCTCATTTATTTCAGGATGATTTACCTAGTTCTTATTACTGTAACATTAATTTCGTCAGCTGCATGTGAAAAACTATGTTTATATTGTGACCATGTACCTATTCCTCAGGATTGTTCACGTGTTGTGAGATGTGGAGCCCATGAAGTAAGCACTGATCTAGATTTGTTATTATACATGTCCTTCGATAATATACTTAAATGACGTTAAAACTGCATACCAATCAGATTTTGCAAGATACTAGGAATACAAAAAATAGCAATAACAAAAAATCGTTCTCGAAAATAATTGATTCCTTTTTAGAACTTTTTCGCAATTTACAATGTTTAAGTACTGTCCTTACTGGTTATTAGCCATGTGCATTTCAGACTACTTACTAGTTATTTATGCCATTGCAATCCATGAACTGTCAGTCAAAATACTCATCATAACTACGAACAAATAATTCAGATCTTAGTAAAGACTAAAATAAAACAGCAGATTAATCAAAACTTTACATTTTGATGAATTGAACTGCATTTAAGCTGACATTGTACATAATATTTTACAGGATTGTTATGTAGAAAAATTTGTTACACCTGATGGATATAAATATTATTCTTTGGGATGTCGGGATATCGATGTAAGTTTTCATTCATTTAAATGATTGTATATTACTACCCTTGAATAACATGATCGCTGCCCTGAGGTGTTGATTTTGGTCTGGAGCTATGGTAACTCCTGTGTCAAACTCCTACTGAAGAGGAACGTTTATTGGATGTTTTTATAGATAAGCTGCTAAGTCCATTCGCATTTGGGACGTAAATTTTGTAGCTAATATAACGATAATTTACAGATTGCCAACCACCAAACCAAATAACAACAAAATAAAAGGATCTGATCAACATGGAGTTACAAAAAACATTCGTGAGCAGGAGAGATCTCTTGTGATTCTTCCAATAGAAATTGTATGCAAAGTAAACATAGATACCAGCATGTGATACTTAGTTTTTGATGTCTAATTAATTCATTTGCACACATACATGATGTCCTCAAAGATTAATATAATCTCAATATCAGATCATATCATTTGTTTTATGTGCACGTTTATAAATACTATCAAAGTTAAGTACTATAAATTAACCAAGCTTTATTCTCCACGTAGAAATGTTCTGGGGTATCGGCTATTGGTAAAAGGAGTTCCGGAAGCCTCGTGTTGAGGGACAATTCACCTGTAGAAGAAGCTAACGATAATGGGGACACATCATTTTGCCGTGCATGCTGTAATGGAAAAGCCATCTGTAATGTTGACAATTTGTGTGGTTCACCAGGTGAATAACAACTTATACCAGATGTTAAATGGAAAAAAAACATGATATAGAAAATTTAAGAAAACAAAAACAGTTCCACAAATCGATTAGATTATCTGACCTTCAAATTGATTTAACAGTATATATTACAATACAGTGTAATGGTTGTAATTCTGTAAAGATAAACTGTTTATAAGACAAAATTCGAGGCATTTTCATTCAACACAAAGATACATACTTTAATTTCCTTTTATTCATACAGAACCAAACACATACGGCGGTCATATTTGTTTCCATTGTGAACAAGTGGAACATCCAGGAAAATGTAACAAGATAACTTTATGCGGCCAAGGTCAAGTATGTATTTTTTCTATTTTCTTGTTCTTCCTTTGCCATACTTGTAAAAAGTAAAATCACAAAAGTACTGCACACTGAAGAAAATTCAAAACGGAAAGTCCCTAATCCAATTGAAAAAATCAAAAGCTCAAACACATCAAATGAATAGACAACAACTATCAAATTCCGGACTTGGTACACGCATTTTCTCAAATAAAATTAAGTCTGGTGTTTTTAACATTTTTTTTCCTCTATTAAGAATTTTGAGTCGAAACGAAAGTTTGTCGTATGATATTTTGATCCTGGTCTATGATGAATTTATTTACCTTATAATTCTACCTTTGAATATATGTAAAGCATTTTCTTTTAGAATTTGTTTTTTTCTAACATATCACTATTGACAAATAACATCAACTGTTTAATATTACGGACAGTATGATGTTAGAAATAGTAAATGTTTATTATTAATTTTACACTTGTTATGCCATCATCACTTTGTAACCTCAATCACATGATCAATGGTATGTTCGACTTTGCGTGGCCACCTCATACTTTCAACGTTTTGTTAACAATACGTACTTCTCATTAACTAAGTTGTGTTCGTTATTGACAACACACCTGTTGATACTAGTGGCGCAAGGGTAAATTTTCCTTCATAAAATACGAGTTCCTCATTAATTTACGCTGATATATCAGTAAAAAAGCCGATAAATAATTACACAAACAAAAATGAACTCGACGTAATCAAATAAATATAGTCCTAAATGGTGAGCGCCACTGATGAGTTTACGTCGTATTGTGTTCAAAAATGCAAACTTTGTGTCCCTAGATTTTTTTATACCATTATGACTGTACATTAAAATTTGAATTGTTTTTCAACTCATTTGCAGTCTTGTAAAGTAGTCCAATACATCAACAGGTTTTCCAAGAGGCCGAATTACAGTTCCGGATGTGAAGAACGCGACGTAAGATTATACAGTCACCTATTTGTTTTACTAAAAAGAACTGATTAGAATTCAGAATGAATTAACAAACTGACGATGCTTTATGTGAAATTAATTGTTTAGAAAGAGTTTGCTGATAAGGCGGAATAGTATTATGAAGTCACATTGACTTCGCAATTGTTATTGGGTCCGAATAATGAAGTTTTCTGAATTGGTCCATTTTTATTGAAATAGGAGGCGAGAGATACAAAAGGGACATGTAAACGCACGTATAAATGAAGAATTTAAAGAGAATTTTCTGAACGACTAAGAAAGTATTCAGAAAAGAATGAATTGGACAGGAACTACAATATGAAAAAAGCAAAAGATTCTGATACTTTATAGAAGTAGCATCATATAAGATTAACCATTTTTCGTAAAGCTTATGCTATATTGTACTGCTTTCAAAACAGCCAAACCTTTCAAGGATTGCGTTCAATCCAGCATTAGAATGGGAATACATTAAGAAGATATTTATCTTTCATTTATAGTACAATAAAAACTGATAATGGAAATGGGAAATGTGTCAAAGAGACAACAACCCGACCAAAGAGCAGATAACAGCCGCAAACTATCAAGAAATGCACAACTTTTCCGAATGATTTGAAATACAGACATATTGGTCGGGTTGTTGTCGCTTTGACACATTCCTCATTTCCTTTCTCGATTTTATAATGATATGATGCCCTAATGTTTTGGGTCTATTAAACATAACTAAAAAGACTTTAATACAAAAAACGGGGGAGAAAAACATACTGCGGGTATAAAGGCGATATAGTGTTTTTATCATTAATATATTCACCTGATAATAATAGCTGCTATCACCTGATAATAATAGCTGCTATCTGTATTGTATCTTTTCAGGAGTGTAATTTACTAAATGACAGCACAGAATGTTGCGATTCAAATTTCTGTAATGATAACCTACGTACGTTTTCTTTTCCTTTCTTTATTATATTACAATTAATGTCTATTGACGTTTTATGTTGATTTTTGTACATACGAATCGTTTTTGGTCAATACCGTTTACCATGTACTCAGCGATCAAATTTTATTATAACATTACACGTAAAACGTTAGCTAAAATATCTTTTAAAAAACGACTAAATTCCCTTATTGTGTTGTTTGTCTAACGAAAGGACTAGATTTAACAAATCAAAAGTACACATCATGAACGGCATGCATTGAACCAATTTTCTACATTATCTTTCATAATAGTTATCAAAGGTACCAGGATTATAATTCTTTACGCGTTTCGTCTACATAAGACTCATCAGTGACGCTCATATCAAAATAGTTATAAAGCCAAAAAGTACAACGTTTAAGAGCATTAAATACCCGAAATTTCAAAAAGTTGCGCCAAATACGGCTAAGGTAATCTATTTCTGGAATAAGAAAATCCTTAGTTTTTCGAAAATTCAAAGTTTTGTAACAGTAAATTTATAAAATTGACCATATAATTGATATTCATGTCAACGCCTAAGTGCTGACTACTGGGCTGTTGATACCCTCGGGGACGAAACGTCCACCAGCAGTGGCATCGACCCAGTGGTGTAAATAGTTACATGTATCAAAGGTACCAGGATTATAATTTAATACGCCACACGCGCGTTGCGTCTACATAAGACTCATCAGTGACGCTCAGATTAAAATAGTTATAAAGCCAAACAAGTACAAAGTTGGAGAGCATTAAATACCAAACATTTCAAAAAGTTGTGTCAAATACGGTTAAGGTAATCTATTCCTGGGATAAGAAAATCCTTAGTTTTTCGAAAAATTTAAAGTTTTGTAACAGTTAGAAAAAATCGTTTAAAACCGAATATTTGAAAGCAAAATATGTATAAGAAATAAGACAGTTTAAGCGCTTATAAATCTGTGTAATTCAAATACATAATTTCTTTGGATTTTTTTTAACTAGAGATTCCAGTTTTTAATCTCTATGCCCTCTATGGAAACTGATCTGGTTGAGGTATCTGTAAATGTTAGTATTCTGGTATTCATTTTAGCTTGCAAAGTAAGACTGAACGATAATCCAGTTCTAAGTATACCATACATAAACCAAGATGGAGATGTGAAATTTAACTGTACATTTAGGAGTTCAACATCTAGGATGGACGTTGTGTACAAAGTGTCATGGACTGTAGATGGTCACCCTTTAAAAAACAGAAAAGGAATTGATGAAGTTACTTTATTAAGTTCATACGAACGCGTTGCTATTTTAGATGCATACAATCTTAATGGAAACCTTAATAAAATGGTATATTATCACATTATAAAACCGTATAAGACACTTTTTAAACAAGCATGCATCGTAAAGGTGTAATACCACCAAAATCATAGTATGTAACATCCAGTTGCAAACAACAAAGGGTTGAAAAATATTCTCTTTAACTTGACATTTCGTTGCAATAAAACATTGCTTGGTCATAAACCTATACATGTTTCAAAGCATCATCTAAGTTTTAATTGTTGTTTCTATAGAATAATTTGGAAGCTTGAGCTAACATGGTTCATGAAGCTTCTTCAAAAAGTGCAATTTTACGAAGAATAATAGCGGAAAATAAATGGTGGTATGACACCTAAACGAATTAAACTTTTATAAGCCTGGTACCTTTGATAACTATTAGTATGTCGAAATGACCTTTTGTATTGTTTATAGTGTATTTCTCTATCCTGGATGTTCTTGCATTTACTTTTATTGTAATCCTGTCACGTAATGTTGTCATTTTAGTGTTAATTTAACATTGTTATGAAAGCGCGAGGTTTTCCTAGCCACAAAACCAGATTCAACCCACCATTTTTTTTTTAAATGTCATGTACCAAGTTAGAATATGGTGGTTATTATCTTATAGTTCGTTGCCTTTATTTTTACCGAAAGTATGATATGAACACATCCACGTCAATGAGACAGTCACTAAGCGATAGAAACTACTTTTATTGTCAATAAGAAATTAACACGTTGTCTTTGACAGCGGCTGGTATTTAAATTTTGACTTAAATCGCACAATATGAATATTTAACAAATACTATTAGAGATCTACCATCATCTCCACATCTTGACAAAATTCAGTAAAATATTGTAAAACACTACCACTTACGAGTTTCCTGATTTTGGACAGGTACATTCGAACTATAAGAAAATTGTTGAAATTTCAACCTATTTAAAAATAGATTGGTTGAATTGAAAATTGAACATACCACATACCAGATATACAACAAAATCAAGGTTCTTTGATCAATGTGATTTTACAACAACAAAAAATTAGGATATTATGTAATTTTAAATATTGAAATCTAAAATTTAGCACTTTATCATCAATTCTCTACTACATATTGAATATAATTTAAGCTCCGGTGTAAGGTTGAACCACAGTGTAGTATTGGTGATCCCTTACCTGGATCACACAGTAATGGCTACTGGGTAGGAATAAAGGTAAATATTGACAAACATTTAGTTGATTAATTTATCTTCCTTGCTTAGCTGCATGTAGCAAATATTAGGCGATATTTAGAACGACTGGGCATTACTAGTTTTGATAATAAAAAAATCGACTTTAAAAGAATTGGAAGAAAGCTATACACAATATGACAATATTTGAACAAATAATATTACGTTTCAGCTGTATGAAGTGAAGAGATTATGGGAGAAGAAAAGCAAGGAAATTAACACCAAAACGAAAACAATAATTGTAGACAGTTTCTACTGCTTAATTTATAAAGAACACAAACCTCTTACGTCGAGTACAATTAAGCAATATGAAAATATGTTCAGTTTATTTTCACTATCTTAAATGGGCGTAAGGTAAATTCTGTCCCATTACATTATTAGAACAAATTGATACCTTTCAATAATTTCAAACAATTTTTACTGAACAAATATTAGTTGTACACAAAGGCAATGATATCTTGCCGGGTGTTGTAAATTAAGTACTCATTTCATTCATCATTTGCTTCTACAGGTATCCCCACAAAGAATATCTCATACAGTAGAACAGAATATAACACTGGTATCAACATTGCCAGTAGTCAGTAGTGATGGGTTACATAAACTATATGTTGGTCCACAGATAGAGAGTACAGGTATTAATGATTACTAGTTAAAACGTCGTAAAAATGTCAAATTGATAAGAGATGAAGGGATATAAGCCACTGAAATAGCGACACAACAACACAACAATACCAAAACGACATCAAGAGATGATCAAATGATCAGCAACAACAAACATATGTCTATTTATTATGTTGGTCTCTAAATTACCCGGGTTTAATAATGAGATGCTACTCAACATGCTCAATATATTCCATTCAATGCCCTTTTGACCCTCAATAGAATTATAAAACTATAATAAAAATAACTAATGACTAGGTTCCTGTTTTGGAACCAGCCATTTAAATGATACGGAGTAAAAGATTACTAAATAAGTATACCAAACTTTTGATCTCTTGAACAAGATGTTTTTGTTCCCATCAGACTCATCAGTGGTACTCGATTTAAAAAGTGTTAAAGGCAAGATTTGATAATAATTCGAAGATCATTGCAACTTCAGGTAAAGTGAAGATCGTGTTGTTTTCCCGTTCTCTATGTAGCTTCATCTTGTAAAGCAATGGGTAAATTCATAAATTCACTTTCGATAGAAACAAAAAGAACAGAATTTCCATTTTAACAATTAAACTGATATATGAGGGAAACGATGAAAAATAGCACCTTTAATCACTTTTAAGGCCATAAAATAGTGAATATAAAATTGAGAATAGAGTAGATAACAGCAGAAGGTCACCAATACATACTGTTTGTGTGGCACAAAAATGCTGCCTACAGTAAAATTCAGAAGCTAAATGAATTAGTAAGGAAATTAAAATAGCAAATTTCCGCTGCTGATGATAAACAAGTTATATTATCTATTTCAGGTCAGAATTTAACTGCGTGTAAATACCCTTTTGAATGGGATCCGTTTACTAGAAAGTACATCAGTACGATACCTGTTCATATTCTGCCACACTCATTTTACAAGACTTCCGACAAGTTATTCTTTAGACAACTGAAGGATTTAAATTTTCCAATATTTCGGAACTACAATTTACCAATTGTTCAGATAGGAGTAAGTTTTCATTAACAATAACAATAATACAATTGAGAAAAATAACACTACAAAAAAGACTAAATGCATACATTTGTTCATCTTTATAACAATTAACGTTTTCGTATAACCTAAACAGAAATATTTAGCATAACAGAACAGCATACCACACCTGCAATATAAAAGAACAAACCATACTATGTTTGTTCCCATAGGCGATAATCAAATACGTTTTTTAACATTTAACATAGAACTGACTATTTTTCGTAGTATTCTTGTATGAGATGAAAGTTAAAAATAAACATTTTTTAATTTAAATATACACTCATACATATATTTTAAAAACAAACTAATCGAAAATACCATCATATTAGAAATTGGTACACATTAAGAGCCTAAAATTTCGAAAGATTTGGCCAAATATAACTGACATTTGACAGATACTATAAATAAAATATTTTATATCATCTATGCATATTAATTTGAACTTTGGACTTTTCAAAGAGCTACATGGCCAACCATGATGTATCCCATAGGTGTGAACTTAAGGAAGGACATGTAAACGTGTTTGACAACTTGTAAGCATTTACTTACCATTTTAGGAATATTACAAATAATTTCTTATATGAAGAGGGATATCATAAAGTCTATGCAAATACGCCGTTTTAGATTCAGAAGTGTCGGAAGTGTCATTGTTTGTATATGAAAAAGAAAATTACGTCATGACAGACGTTTAATTTCAAGTATTTAAGACGTTATTAGCTAATCCTAACGTTTTTGCATCATAATCTGAAACGACGATTTCATCTTAACAAATTAATTCAATGAAACGAATTACACCATTAAACTTGAGGGTATGAATAGAATTACATATAAGAGTATAATGAGCGATACAAAATAACAATTAAAAAAGGATTTTTTAAAATGTGAAGAATACAGAAATAAAGAACCCATTATGACTCTCACGCTTAACAAGTGAGTTATTTCAGTAAAAACAAATTGCCGATCTGCCTATCTTTTAAACAGCAAAACTCAATATCTCCCCTTACAAAATTTATTATATGTAGTTAACCTGTGTCATCGCATTGTTAAGAGAAAAAACATGTTTGGTGTATTATGTAGGATGGAGGGTTATTTCGCTGTGTTAAGGACCTATTTGTTAACTTATGTTTTTTTTTTTGGCTCTTTGACATATATCCCATTTCCATTTTCAATTTTATGATGATTCTTCATGTAGTACATTGAATAGCCAGTTGAAGGTTTTACATAGATATCTAAATACATTTGGAATAACCATTTACGCGTAGTTTTACATAAACTCACTTGAGTCTCTCCGACTAAGTTTAAAAAGACTTAAGTAAGGAAATACGAAAGGAACACGATCCTACATGCAGTACTTACAGTCATTTCAAATTGTAATTTAACATCACTGTTTGCTAAATCAATTTTATTTGTGTTTTATTTTTTTTTTAATTTTTAGGAAAATAGATGAGACACTAGATGCCTCAGCATATTCATATTTAGAACTTTACAAAACAACTTCCACACCCACGATTGAGGTAAGTATATTAGAACCTAGCAATAATTTACCATAGTTTTACGGATTTTTCTTTATATCAAGTACCACTGAAGCAAACATTACGTCAAGAACTTCGACTTTATCTGTTCCTAATTATTACTTTGATGTCACGGAATATTTATGTTTCAGTAACAAATAGGAAGAAAACATTTGCCAATTGAATGTAGCTTAACAACTGTTACTCATTACATCCTCCAGGGCATCTGAGAAGTAAAGAAAGTGGTTCCAATTACAAATCGTAAAATTAAGAGAATCTTAGATGGAAATATCAAATGTAGAACATTATAAATAATGGTTAATGCTAACGAATACAATTGTGTTAGTATTTATTATCAGCTGTAACACTAAGCAATTACTTAATACACATGTATCCTTCATTTTAAATAAACGTTAGAACAATTTACTGTGACAATTCATTTATATATCACTTTGTCAGTAAATGTATCTCATAAAATACACAGGTCCAAGTAAAAAGACAACCTTGTGGCAATAAAAACTGCTCTTGTGCAATCATTGTTCGTGAAGGGAACGACGCCGTACAAATAGATACCTGCGGGCAGACAACATCAATTATCCCAGAAGTTACGTATTTATCAAACACTTCGGAAAAACACATGAGCATGCACCAAACAGATGACGGATTATTTTTTCGCGTGAGTAAACTATTAGCATTGTTTTGTCATGTGTATTTACAATTGCGGCAGTTTTACGAACGCTTATGACAATCTGAGTCGGTTCTTTATATAGTACTTTCATTATGTTAAATATGCATTTACGCTGTGAACTAAACTTTCAAAAAAGTAATTAACACATAAGCATTATTCCTGTAAACTACTTGTAAGTACACTTTTTTTCCAACTGCTATGGTAGTTAATCGTATTTAATAAACTCATCATAGATACCAAGATTAAATTTCGTATTTAAGCCAGACGCGTGTTTCGTCTACAAAAGACTCATCAGTGACGCTCGAATTTAAAAAAGTTAAAAAGGCCAAATAAAGTACGAAGTTGAAGAGCATTGAGGACCCTTACAGTCCACTCAAAACCTTTGTTATACGAGACATGCTAATGTTAGTTTACTTTTTCTTTAACATTGTACATGTTATATAAAGGTTATCAAGCAATAGCATGGCAAAACTATTTAATTGCATTATTCTTCATCGAAAATGGCTTGAAATGTTTTTTGTAACATCCAATTACTAGTAGTATAGTACACTTATTTTCTTGTTCATTTAACTAAAATTTACAGAATTTATTAAACGGTTATATATTAAAACTAGTGTATACATATGAGCACATATTTCACTTGAATAATACTCATTTGTTGGTTTTTGAGTTACGTTCGTCATAAATTACAGGTCACAGTATTGTCTGGTTCAAATATAACAGTAAATTTGACCGGGTCGGATCCAGACATGCATGTAGTGTTGTCGATCTTAGACCAAGACAAGAATCCTCCTGGCGGGATTTGTGGGAATGAAACATGGTTATTTATACCTGGTATTGGAAATGTAGCAGCAAATGGTCAAAAGGAACCAGAATTTCTTAAAGCATGGACGTAAGTATCTCATCATTACACCTTTCATTTTTTTCATTAAGTTTATTATGGCACTTGTTTTCTACATTTTTTCTACTCCTTATTTCATATATAAAGTTAAATCTTTGTTGTTGGACTTTACAAACCAGACTATTAAGGAAGTAGATTATTTATATTTTTTTTATATTATTTAATGGTTTTGTACCGACCGAAAGCTCTGGGAAATTGTATTAACTAGGAAAGTCCCTTGTCAAATTGCAAAATCAAAAGCTCAAAAGTCGAAAATGGTGGATTAAAACCTCGTTTTAGAGCTAGCTATACCTTTCACTTATTTGACCATCAGATGAAGTATGCAACTTCTATGGATAGAATTTCATTATCTTGACAACCTTTTGTTAACAAAACAAACAGAGATAACAGGAACAATGTCAAAAAGATGGGTACAGCAGTAAACGTTGTTTATTTTAATCACAATTAAAATAATTTAATATGTCAACAAAGAACAACAAAATGGCATATAGACAAAACACATTAGCAAAAATAAAAAACAGGAATACAAAATATGACTATATTTTATTGGCGGAATATATAAGTACCTAGCCACGACAACAGACTATTGCCAACAATGAACTAAACATTAAAGGTTATACTTTATAAATAAGACAAATAAAAGAACACTTTTACACGTTAGCAAGATAATACACTACGTAAAAAACATATTTACTGAACTTCAATACCATCGAGTGTTATTTGTGAAGTTGATACGGAATATTTAAAAAAAGGTCTTCGTATCTTCCAAATAGTTTTACATAGTTTGATTATTGCGATTCATAACTGCATTTTAACTATATTACGAAATGTTAAACTTGGTATTTCGATATCCATGCCAAAGCTATAGGGTCATGTGGTATTTACAGACATTGTTGATTCGATTTTTTTCAAAAATATTAATCACAAACATTGTCTTCCAATCAGTGGAGCATACACTTCAGTGTTATCCAAAATCTTCTCCCCTAAATGGGCCCTTCATGATGACGTGTTTTTATTTATTAACGAAATGTCCTATAAACGATATGATCAAATCAGTTGAGTTATTGAAGGTAAAATATTCGGATCCTCTAATGAAATTTGAAAAAAAATACCGTCAAGGAATCATTTTTATAAGGTATTTGATAATGTTTCTTACATTTTTGTCACGATTAATACGAAATGAATTTCGGATGGCTCATCTTTGTCCGAAAACTCAACACCGGTTATGCTATTACTGTCGATAGGGTAATAACAAATAATTGACTGTGTGTCCCCGCTGATGATAAAAATAGTAATTTGGTACTGGATTAAATGAAATTTATATCTCGTTATGAAATTTAGAAATTATTTTTATATTCCGCTGATGTTTAGATCTAATTATTAGTTTGGGTATGGTTATATTATTGATCCTTTTTAAAATCGGGTTTGGATTTTAATAAACAAAGTAAAGACATGTTTGTATGTCGACATACGCATGTGGAGCAGTAACATTCATACCACGAAAGGCATAGTTAACTAAAACTTTGAAGTCGTTTGCACCAAACAACTGCACTTCATTATATTCTTCATTTATTTAAAGGTTGTTTGTATTTATATCTTAATTTATTCTAATTTTCCTGGTTGAAAAAGTTTTTTTTATCAAATTTGATCTTGCTAAATTATTAGAATTTTCAAATAAAAATATGACACATTGAAGCTATTTTATATATACCTATTCTCAATATAAATCATTAACAAAACCAAAATGTGAATAAATCGTTTCAATCATTGTGAAATAACAACAGCAAAACGACAAGAAATGAAGTTATTCTACGAATGCAGTTGGGTGAATAAGAAAGATGAAAGGTCATGTTATTTATCTATAGTAACTGAATGTAGTTTTGTTTTAAAATTTCTAATTTCAGTTTACCACAGAATGCAAGCATGTTCAAAACTGGTATTTCTTTTGATCAAAATAACAGCATAACAGATATTGGGTATTGTAAATGTGAAGGACCAAACATAACTTGTGGAACCGTCATATGAAAAATAAAAAATAAATGAACAAAATATAGCCATACTTATTATGGTCAGGTTACAGAAAATGGGTCAAAGATTTTGTTTTTGAATACACATGCCTTATGTTAATCTTGAACAAAGAAAAATAATGCATTTGTCTCTTTTATTTTTTGAAATGTTGTCGTACCCATTCTTTTGAAATAGATTTGTTTTTAAAGCTCATAAAATGGGTGAAACGCGTTATCAAAATACACAAAATATGTATGTCTGCATGTCTGCATGTCTGTATTGCCGTCTTCTTTCATATGACATGATAACATGTAATATCACAACTTGCAATAGATGCTTGTATCATAAAACTTTACATAAGATTGCTTTCGGAATGAATGATTGCAAAAAGGTATAACAAAAATACCAGAAAATTTACATGAATGACAAGGTGACAACTTAAATTGCTAAATAACAAAAAAAACACGCTGCTCAACAATCATTACAACATAGAAAATAAACGAACTAATGCTATGAATTGCCTCTATGATTGTTTTTGATATACTAGCATTCGAAATAGATAGAAACGTTTGCGCGTACAAGTTGTGTCTGTATATTTCATATTTGAAATCTATGTTTAGAAATAAATTTCTAACTGTATTAAAATTCCGCAAATACGTTATAAATGTTTAGAGAATGATTATGATTTCATTATAGATACCAGGATTGAAAATTTTTACAACTAAGGAAGATTCATTAGTTATGCTCGAGTACAAAATGGTATTAACAATATATGTATTCTTTAAAATTCTGCGGAACTTCTGGATAGTTTTTATTTCAGTCTGTTTCTGAAATTAACTCTAACATAACTTTTGATTTTTTAACCTTGCACACCACCATTCCCTGTGAAATTATAATTGTTTTGAATATACATTAAACGACAAAATTTCTTCATATGTAACGTTTACATTTTCTGACGCCAAACACGCGAAACAATGAATGTGTTTTTTTTAATTTGATAGATGCTTTTTTGTAAATGTTTGTTTGTTTTGAGATTGTAACACAGTGATGACTGCTGTAATTATTTTGTGAATATTTGATGATGCGACTGTCATATAAGTGAGAGGCTTAGCGCTATACAACCAGGTTCAATCCACAATTTTCCACATTTGAAAATGCCTGTACCAAATCAGGAATATGACAGTTGTTGTCCATTCGTTTGATGTGTTTTATCATTTGATTTTACCATTTGATTAGGTACTTTCCGTTTTGACTTTTCCTCGGAGTTAAGTGGTTTTGTGATTTCACTTTTTAAAAGGTGTTTTAAATAAACGTTAGCTTTTCAATTGTTTAAATTCATCGTCTAACAAATTGACAAACGAGAAACATAGGTAATAAGGTTATATACGGGGATCAAAAGTCGAGACAAGGTATGCTTTTTCCCACGGTGTCGATGGCATCGGCGGTTTAAGCGTAGTCAACCATGTAGTATGTTGTTTTGAGGTCAGTTAATGGGAACCACTAATTGTAAATCAATGATATTTATCATGCAGTTGTATTAGCATAATCTTGTCTCATTTTCATGGTGATTATTTGGCCCCGCATCTTAGGTTTTCGAAAATACCGCTCTGCTCTTGTCATGTGAAATTTTAGTACAGAAATGTTGTCTTTTCGTGAATATTACAATTACAATTTCGTGACTGAAGGCAATGAGACATTAAGATTTGCCTTGTACTCCGTCTGTTCTTGTATCTGTCTTCATTTCCGTCACTTCTTACGTCCGTTCGTCCAATTTTAGTTTCAGCACTCGAATTCAAGTTTTCCTGGTCTTTATTTTATGAAACTGATACACAATGATTGGAACCATAAGTCCGAATTTGGTCAGTGAGCTATATACCGTTTTATAGTTATCGTCTTTTTTAACTTAGCAAGTTTCGACATTGTAACTTCACATCCATATTTTGTGAAACTCATATTCTATGATTTGAACCACGACAAGCAGACAGAGTTCGAATTTGGGCAGTGAGTCATTTACCGTTCATAGATCGTTCTGGACTTGTGCTTTATTTTGTTTAGAATATTAGGTTTAAATGGTGGTTTTCGTGTACTTAGACACATTATTCTTTTATATATATATACAATTTAAAGAAAGGATTGTCTCAATTTCTGCACATATATTACAATCTTCTTTAAAATCTATTCACATTCAGTGTTAAAATCGGGATAAGTTCCATTGAAATTGCTCACTTCATAATCGTTAATCTTTGCTGCATATCAATCGGTTCCTTTGGGAATTTTTTACATGAACTTTTCTGATGTAGATGCATTTATAAACGGATACGAATTCTAGAGATGTATACAACCAGCATAAACGTAAATTGAAGTAGCTACTATAGGATTTTATTTGAATATCAACGTTTTTACACAAAGGTCATTCAACCATCAGTACTCGACGTTTGGTATTTCTGGAGGTAAATGAAAATATTACATGGAAAATATGTTTTATTTCAATGAAATTTTTACTATGTATTGAAAAGAAAACAGGTTCTTAATAGGTAGAATATAATTTTGTCCGACAGAATTCACCTTACCTTCTACATGTATCAATTTTAAGTACTCTACTGATCTCATAGTCGACACGTTCATTATGGAAGTTGTAAAAAAAATATCTAAAGAAAATTTATTAGCAATTTTAATTTTTTCATTATCAAACATATTTTTTAAATGAATGACCACCTTAAGTAGAAGTTACATCCGTGGTTCAAGTTGTACTGCCAAGAATATTTTGTGCATGTGAGAAGGTTCCGATCGGCTTTTGTGACCGTTTAAAATATCTAATAATGTACTTAAATGTAGTTTTTTTTTCTTTCTCTTTCTTGAAAAAAAAATGAAAAGAAAAAATCGTCTAGGTTCAATACATTCAATAACAAGCAACTTAAAACAACTCCCTCTGTGTTGTTTCGATGCGCGTTCTACAATACTGTTCATTTGAAAACATGTAGAACGAAAAACAAATAAATAAGCGTGCTCCCTGAGATCTGTTTCTGGTTTAAGGCACTTTGTTTGTGTTCGTGTTGTTTAGTTTTTTGTATCCTATGTCCATTATCATCAACATCAAATTATTGACTATCAACAAAGGTAGAATTTTCACTCTTGTCAACTGTCCTTGCAATAATAAGAAGTGTCAAACTCTAAAGAGTAACACCCAACATTTTCAGAGACGCCTTAGCCAAGATTGCCAAGGCTGAACCTAATTTATTGCCTTAAATTTTGTGCTTAACAATTGTATATTATGTGCGTATCTGAAAATTCTTTCTCCTGGTAATAATCGTTTTTAAATTTGTAATTTACCTCTTCGCAACATGTACATCAGGATTTGCTTACCTTTCTGGAGACAAGAGATCACCCCCTTTTAATGGTTCGTGTTGCACAGTCTGTATAATATGTTTTGTGTACAATTGTTTGTTTGGTGGTCTTTTTCTTTTTAAGGCATGGCGTTGTCAGTTGTTTCGACTTATGAGTTTAAATGTCTCCCTGGTATCTTACGTCTTTCATTTCCTCCCATTAAGGATGACTTCACGTTCCATATACATATATATTTTTTAACAAACCAAAGCACGTTATAACCAGTGGAACAAGCTATTTGTTGTTGATACTGTAGAGGTCATGGCGATTCAAATGTACTTATGAAAATATTTTAAGTTGTAGCATAAAAAAACAGTAATAGGCAAAACAAATGGATTACCGCTTTCTTGCTTTCTTTATAACCTTTACACCGAGAATCAAAATTTTGATATAAATAAAAATCTATAAAAAGATTTGTATGATATAATAGTTATGTACCGACCGTGCAAGAACTGTATAGTCAGTCAAGGTCGTTAAAAACTTCCATTTGTTGTTGGTAGTCATGTGGAAATCACGAACCATGCGAAAACGTTATACAAAATGTCTAGTTATATGTTAATAACTATAAGATAATTTACAGTTACAGGAAAGACATTTTCTGTAGAAAAAGTAATCTTGAACACGAATTAGAATCATTGTATTATGTTCGACAACTAAACAATGTAGATGTGAGTCCTGTCAAAGATCTTTTCATTATATGTATTTATACTATTTTAATATTGTTAGATGAGAGGAAACAGCAGTTGACCGATACTCAAATCTCAAAAACCAATTAAGAAGATACATAATATAGATACACCAAATAAAGAGCGAAATAGGTTTCGTCGACCTATTATCACTCAATTTCTTCCCGCGTCAGATTGAAGTTCTTACTTATTTGTATTACGTCAAAACTTGTTCGAAGAAATCAATATAATCCCTCTAACCCACAACCATCTTATGCCACAACTGATTAAGTTATCAAAAACATGGAAAGCTGAACCTATTTACTAAAGAAGCACTAAGTCAGGCCAGGCCATTCATATTTTTAAACAAAACAAAAAACGATTCTACACATGCTTTAACATTGTAAATAACTTATTGACACTTTCTTTAATATAATAAAACAAATATATGAAATTAGAAACAGAGGTAATTGTTGCTCACCTGGCCCATAGGGCCAAGTGACCTTTTCTCATCACTTTTATTTGTTTACAAAAATCTTCTGGTCTGAATCCACTGGGCCAAATTTTACCAAACTGAGCCAAATTTATCATTGTGGTATCTTGTTTTAAAAAATGTGTTCAGTGACCCTGCCAACCAACCAAGATGGCCTCCATGGCTAAAAATAAAACATAGGGGTAAAATGTAGATGTTGGCTTATATCTTTAAAACCAAGAGCAAATCTGACGGGTGAAAATTGTTTATCAGATCAAGATCTATCTACCCTGAAATTTTCAGATGAATCGGACAACCCGTTGTTAGGTTGCTGCCCCTGAATTGGTTATTTTAAGGAAATTCTGCCGTTTTTGGTTATTACCTTGAATATTATTATAGATAGTGATAAACTGTAAACAGTAATAATGTTCAGCAAAGTAAGATCTACAAATAAGTCAACATGACCAAACTTGGCCACAATCATCATTAGGGTATTTAGTTTTAAAATTGTGTCCGATGATCCTGCCCGCAAAGCAAGATGTCCGACATGGCTAAAAATAGTTCCTAGGGTAAAATGCAGTTTTTTACTCATATCTCTGAAACCAAAGCATTTAGAGCAAACATGTCAAGAATAAAATTGTTCAAGATCTATCTGACATGAAATTTTCAGACCATTTAGGCAACCTGCTGTTGGGTTGCTGCCCCTGAATTGGTAATTTTAAGAAAATTTTGCAGCTTTTGGTTATTATCTTGAATATTATTATAGATGGAGATAACCTGTAAACAGCATTACTGTACAGCAAAGTAAGACCTAAAAAAAGGTCAACATGACCAAAATGACCCCTTAAGGAGCTGTTGCACTTTATAGTAATTTTTTAACAATTTTCATAAGTTTTGTAAATTTTTACAAATATTTTCCACTGTAACTACTGGGCAAAGTTCATTATAGATAGAGATACTTGTAATTGTAAGCAGCAAGAATGTTCCGTAAAGTAAGATCTACAAACACATCACCATCACAAAAACACAATTTTGTCATGAACCCATCTGTGTCCTTTGTTTAATATGCACATAGACCAAGGTGAGCAACACAGGCTCTTTAGAGCCTCTAAATCATATGTTTTTCAGATAAGAAGTGTCTTTTTTGTCATTGTTTTCCTGGAACTAGTTTGATTTCAGGCAACAAAAGACAGGATGCAGTATATTTGTAGTATTAAATGTCATCTTGGTATAAAATTGAAATTACATAATTTAACATAGAAAGCAATGAGCTATGCATAAATAGTTAATTCCTTAAGTTTTGGGATCATTTATACGTACTACGATATCATTGAGATATTTGAGTATTTGGTTATTTGTAAAATTTTTGAAATGAACTTTGTTTTCATAGGATAAATGTACACTTACAGAAGAACATAGTTAATGTCTTGATGTATTAAGCGCCATACAAACATCAATGAAGAACAGAAAAATATAATCAACAAGCATCACAAAATATAAGGGTTATAGGGTGTAGTAGCGTGTATGTAATAATCGTGAATAAGATATTGTTTTACGTTGAACGCTTTTATGGCAATATTGAATATACTGCTAAAATGACATAATTACATGACATGACAGGAATACAGTACAAAAAATGCAAGTACATTCAGGACAGAGAAACACATAAATCACCCAATTATTGCATAGCATCAAATATGCATTAATCGGCTCCCATTATTATACATTTTCTTTCTTAAATTGAAATTGAAAGTGCTATCATAAAAAAGTAAGGTTCAGAAAATGAATGAATCTTTCGTATGTTTTATATTGTCGATGAGTTAAAAGTACATATTCGTCGATTTTACCGCTGAATGATTGATCTTTTACTATTTAGAGACAGAAGCTAGTTTACCAGTGTAGCGGTTGAAAACTTTTATGAATAATCTATGGCCCGACTCTGAGGTTCTAAGTAACAAGCAGAATATACCAAAGCCCGTCAGACGTAATAGCAACCTAGGGCACATAGTGATGGACTTTTCCTGCGAACTGTAAAAATAGTAAGGCGTTGTTGTCGACCTATATGATTTGTCTGTGAATCTGTTGATAAAAAATGGTTATTCTGCCTCACATCTTTAAAATGGACGAATGTAGTTGTCTGATAGGTAAATAACGTCATCATGATGAGGACCTCCTGCTAGGCTGATCCGGTCTTTTAACATTGCCGTGAAATTTTCAACTAGATTCACATGAATATAGGTTACTACTGTTTTTTTGTCAGTTATCTAACAAGGTTATTAGGTAATAGATAAAACATTGCACTAATGAAATGATCGTGATTTACGGATCAATGTGAGACGAAGATTATAACCAAGCATGTAAGTCATTCGCTAAAATAAGTACTGTGGATTCATTATTATTCGTTGGGTACCATTTTTTTGTGGGAACAGGTTAACCATGAATTCAAATCTTCAACGAATAACAAATTTCCTATTGGTTTTTATGCAGAGACTGGACAAAGCACAAAACCAAAATATCAGTGCAAATGTAAGTTTTCATCAATCCACGAAATGTGATACCCACGAAAATAAATGAATACACAGTTCTAAACTTTAGTATTTTTGATGAGTTTTATTATTTCTAATTAAGGTAAACATTAAACAAATTGGAATGTATATTACATACGACATTTTAATGCTGAAAGGCAATTTTCAACGCGGCGTTTTCAAGTCTATATAATGTTACATTCCACATCACAGTTTTTTTCCAGTCAGTTTTATTTTTCACTCTATTAAATATATATATATAAAAAGTCCTTTAACAAGACCACGTTACAATTATCATCGAATGCAATTTCCGACTAATAAACAGGTTTTAACTTTTAATGGACAAAACAAGAGGTTCCTAAAATGAAGCATTTCATCCTTCAGAGCTGGTCTTAGTTCATTTTCTGTATTTGTTAGAATCTGCTACTGTACATTTTAGTTGGTGGCTGGGGAAAGCGTTGCGTTTTCTTGTGATAATTTTTATAATTCGGTCTAATCTTCATTAATTAGACAGAAGAAAGATTGTGCTTTTCATATCCGTATATAATGCACATTATCTTAAAAATAGCTTAACCTTATGTTCATACTAATAGAACAAGTAAGTTTTGAAGATAACAAACAGTATCATTCACTTCAGGAAAATATTCCGATTTCTTATTACTGTATCATTGATTTCGTCAGCGGAAGGTGGAAATCTGTGTCTATATTGTGACCATGCACTAATTCCGCAGGATTGTGCACGTGTTGTTAGGTGTAAAGCTGACGAAGTAAGTACTATATACTAGTATACGTCTCAAAGAACCTATTTGATAATTGTCGGTGTTATATTTTGTTGACAGAAGTATTTCAAATCAATATCTCGCAAAATATAGTTGAGGTAATTTGAGTACCTTTTTACATTTGTAACACAAAAATATGAGAGTGTAAGTGGGGTAAATAAATGAGTCAAGAACATTGAAAAGTTTTTTTTACGATTAAAGTTAAAAGGTTTGATAAAACATATTCATATTCAAGATGTTATTATTTTGAAAACTACCATTTATGACGGGCTTTTAAAACTTGTACATGTGATTGAAACACATGACAAGTCAAGATACTCAATGAGGCTAACGTCACTTAGTTCACATTTAAGTAAAGACTAAGATAAAACCAACAGATGATAGAAAACCATGACACTTTCATGAATTCCAACTGACAATAAACAATATATTTTACAGGATTGCTTTGTAGACAAGTTTGTTACACCTGATGGATATAAATACTACTCTTTGGGGTGTCTGCATAAAAATGTAAGTTTTCATTCATTTTCTTGACTATTTATCAACTTCCTTGAAAAAGTATTAAAAATCTTCATGTTTGCTTTGCTAATATGTGGTATGTTATAGAACTAAGGTAACTCCGGAACTTATAGCAGTAAAATTTATACTGAAGAGGAGCGTCTGATTGGCCGTTCGGAATGGGGACGTTAATTGTGTACTCTATGTAACTAAAGCTAACTGATTGTAAGTCACCAGATTGGTAAAAAAGCAAAACGAAAAAGAGTATTCTGTTAACCAGGACCAAATATAAAAAAAAGAAGATGTGGCATGATTGAAAACGAGACAACTCTCCACAAGAGACCAAAATGACACTCAACTTTACAGCTATAGGTCACCGTATGGCCTTCTACAATGAGCAAAGCCCATACCGCATGCATAGTCAGCTATAAAAGGCCCTGAAATGACAACAATTCAAACAAGAAAACTAACGGCCTTATTGGTGTACAAAAAAGAACGGAAGACAAAAAAGATAACTCATAAACAAACAATAATCACTGAATTACAGGCTCCTGACCTGGGACAGGCACAAAGTATGGATTCACAAGCAGGCGACTTCTGATGTTTCTTTTAATGAATATGTCATGTAAAATAACACAGATACCCGCATACGATGGTTAGATTTTATGGCCTGATTCATTTGCACAGTTGCAAGATCCTGTCAGATATTTACATTATCGCGATATCTAATCCTGTTCCTAGTAATCTGTGATCGTTTCTAAATACTGTAAAACAAATATGGTAGTAATATAGCCAAATCTTTATTCTCTGTGTAGCAATGTCCTGGAACTACGGCTATTGGAAAAAGGAGTAACGAAAGCATTGTTTTGAGAGACAACATTCCTGTAAATGCAAACGACACATTATTTTGCCGTGCCTGTTGCCACGAGAAACCCATCTGCAATAGTGACAACTTGTGTGGCTCACCAGGTGACTAACAACTAAAATAGATATAAGTATTAGATAAATGTGCATGAGATGTTGCCTGCTTGTGAATGCATACTTTGTGCCTGTCCCAAGTCAGGAGCCTGTAATTTAGTGGTTGTCATTTGTTTATGTGTTACATATTTGTTTTTCGTTCAGTTTTTGTACACAAATAAGGCCGTTATTCTGTGCTCGTTTATAACTACAGTCAACATTATATTAATAAATTAACCAAGTCGTCATTTATTCTCTACGTAGAAATGTTCTTGAGCTTCGGCTATTAGTAGACGGAGTAACGCAAGCCTTGTGTTGAGAAACAATATCCCCAACGACAATAGCGACTCATCAGTTTGCCATGCCTGCTGCAATGGGAAAGCTATCTGCAATGTTGACAATGTGTGTGTTTCACCGGGTGATTTACACGAATGTAGACGTACTTGATAAAGAACAAAAAATTATAAAAACCTAATTATTCCTCCAACTGTTTAGGGTTTCTCACCTGTATAAAATTCAAATTGTTTAAACTTACTTATAAATTAAGGGACGGTGCATTATTTATCAAGCAGGGGGACCGGTGCAAATGGTAAGGGGACATGTACTTTTTTCAACGTGCAAAGTAGTGGGACCTGATGATTTTTCATTATCTTAATGCATGGGACATACACTTTTTTCAAATGCTTAAGTAGTAAACATTTTATTTTAATTAGCCCAAAAATACACACAAGAAACATTCAAACAGAAACAGAATATGATAAACAATTTTAGTTTTGACTGGTGTAAATCAGCTCATCTAACTAAATTAAATATTGATCTTACAAAATTCAAGCTTATTAGATAGTTTGATTTATTGCTGTGAAATGAAAGAATTTAATTTTACAATAGGTAAAAATAAAAATAATTATATAAATTCAGATAGGCATCTTTAATTTTTTTTTATAACTTTTTCAAATCAACTTGGTTTTTCATCAAACTATACAGCTATCTTAGATATATATTAAGCTTACTGAATCCCAGGTCATTTTGTTTTTTTGTTGTATTGCTGTCAAATTCAAGAATTAAATCAATCTAGGTAAAAAAAAAAGCTAGAATTTGCATTTCGAACAAAATAGAGATAGTACACTTTAATTATTTTAATAACTTTTTCAAATCAACTTGGATTATCACCAAACTAAACAGCTATCTTAGATATATATTAAGCTTACTGAATCCCAGGTCATTTTGTTTTTTGTTGTATTGCTGTCAAATTCAAGAATTAAATTAATCTAGGTAAAAAAGCTAGAATTTGCATTTCGAACAAATAGAGATAGTGCACTTTAATTATTTTAATAACTTTTTCAAATCAACTTGGATTTTCATCAAACTATGCAGCTATCTTTGATATATATTAAGCTTACTGAATCCCAGGTCATTTTGTTTTTTGTTGTATTGCTGTCAAATTCAAGAATTAAATCAATCTAGGTAAAAAAAGCTAGAATTTGCAGTTCGAACAAAATAGAGATAGTACACTTTAATTATTTTAATAACTTTTTCAAATCAACTTGGATTATCACCAAACTAAGTAGTTATCTTAGATATATATTAAGCTTAATGAATCCCAGGTAATTTATTTTTGTTGTATTGCTGTCAAATTCAAGAATTAAATTAATCTAGGTAAAAAAGCTAGAATTTGCATTTCGAACAAAATAGAGATAGTACACTTTAATTATTTTAATAACTTTTTCAAATCAACTTGGATTTTCATCAAACTATGCAGCTATCTTTGATATATATTAAGCTTATTGAATCCCAGGTCATTTTTGTTTTTTGTTGTATTGCTGTCAAATTTAACAATTAAATTGTAAAGTGTACTATCTCTAACTTTTTCGAACTGCAAATTCTAGCTTTTTTTACCTAGATTTATCTAATTCTTAAATTTGACAGCAATTCAACAAAAAAACAAAATGACCTATGATTCAGTAAGCTTAATACATCTCTAAGATAGCTGCATAGTTTGATGCAAATCCAAGTTGATTTGAAAAAGTTATAAAAAAAATTAAAGATGCCTATCTGAATTTATATAATAATTTTTATTTTTACCTATTGTAAAATTAAATTCTTTCATTTCACAGCAATAAATCAAACTACCTAATAAGCTTGAATTTTGTAAGATCAATATTTAATTTAGTTAGATGGGCTTATTTACACCAATCAAAACTAAATTTGAAGGTCAAGACTAGTCGAGAATGTTAAAATGATTGTCAAAAACATTTATATCACAATAAATATTGTTGCTTTACGTTATTTAAGGTACAGATTGTGTTTTTATTCACTCAATATATTCATGATATTCATGGGACACATACTTTTTTTAATGAATAGAGGTCATGGGACATAACTGTTTTTCCTATCACATCAGCATGACACAATACTTTTTTCCAAACAGGTTTTGGGATTTGCACCGGTCCCCCCTGCTTGATAAATATTGCACCGTCCCTAACGAAATCTATTCAGAATATTTCACCGATTTTAAAGTACAAATGTATATTATAAATGCAAACTACCTAATCATATTTAGGAGGCTGTCGTATAATAGTTACAAGTATTCGAGTATTAGCAATAATAGGATTCAAAAATATTACACGACCTTGACATCATTTTTTATGTCATAGCCAAGAGTAAGATTTAAAGAAATCTTTTGCGTTTACAAATCATAATTTATGAATTTTACCAGCAAGTTCTATTGCTAAGGTGTAACAGTCTCTATATGGAGGCATTTCGATAAAGAAAACGAAAAATTCAGAAAAAGGTTTGTCGGTTATATCTTGTACGTAAACCTGTAGGGGGAAGCGTTACACCCCAAACAGGAGTGTATCAGTATTAGTATCGGATGACTTCCACATGTTCCAAGGGATTAAAAGGGGGGAAATATCTGAATAAGAACTATAGATCTACTGGTAAAGAGGAAAGACAAAATAGTAAAAACCATATTACTATTTTAAATAAATGACAGAGAGACTTATATTTTAGCATTTTACAGGGTCAGGCGTTTCTCTAACTTCTTTTGACATCTTAAATCTCGATCCATTTGAGGTGTACTGATTGATAATTTGGTCTGGGAGAACATGATTTATTTGTTTTAGTTAAATTTTGGACATGATTTTAAAAGTTATGAGTACTTATATATCAGTGTTGTATAATTGTTAATATATATGTTAGTTGCTCATCACAAATGCATCATTATACATTTGTCTGATAAAATCATTTATTCATTCATTTATTCATGTATAAATAATAATTCTAAGTCTAAAATATTAACCTAGTGTTTTATCAAAGGACAACGATGATTGTCCTTATCATGCTTACGTACGGTGACCTAAGTTGTTTATTTCTGTGTCATTTGGTCTCTTGCGGAGAGTTGTCTCATTAGTAATTAAACCACATCTTCCTATTTTTATAGTATGTGTACTAATTTTGTAAATATTGTAGTTTAGCTGGTTTGTCTCGAAAAAGAAATATAAAATAAACAGGATTGTTAATCTTTAAATGATTTTATTATCCTTGTTGTTGTTATATCTGTAAAATAAATAAACTCAGTAAGACAGTGTAACCTGTGAATGTTTCTATGGTACTAGAATACTCTTTAAATGCAAATGTCTAGGCATCTTCATTCAACACAAAGAATTTTTTTTTAGTCGCTTGCAATAAAAATAAATCATACATGTCTCTCATGTTTCCTCGTTTATACATACATTAGAAACTGCAATGGTCCGTTTATTTACCTTAGCTTTGGATCATTGATGCTCTTCAACTCGTACTTACAGTGTAAGGATTGTATTTTATGAACTGTTTAAGACAAAACTTTAGACACCATCATTCTACACAAAGGTACATACTTTAATTCCCTTTTGTTTATACAGAATCAAAAACATACGGCGGTCATATTTGTTTCCATTGTGCACAAGTGGAACATCCAGGAAAATGTAACCAAATAACTTTATGCGGTCAAGGTCAAGTATGTAATTATTGGGTCTTTTGTTCTTCCTTTACCATGCTTGTTACTTCCCTCAATACATTTACAATTTAGCCTTTTTTATGTTTTTTATTTGAACATCAGTGATGAAAATTTTTTGGCAGAAATGAAAGTATTTCGCACAATATTATAATCCTGGTATCTATGATAAATTTATTTACCTTATAAGTTCGATCTTTGAATAAGTATTTCTCTTAGAATCGTACTAACGTCAAACCATTTACAATAATATCAACTGTTCATTATTACGATTCATTCAAAGAATATGAAGCCGTCTATCCAATTGAATCTGATACATACACATTGAAAATATTCATATAAAGCTTTTTCTACGTATGACCGATTGGGACATTCTATTGTTCAAATTTCTCATTTCAAACTTGACACTTCTCTTTTCCATATAAAAATAAAGGTCACCGTATGGCCTTCAACAATGAACAAAATCCATATCAAATAGCAAGCAGTAGAGGCTCGAAATGATAAATGTTAAACAAAATCAAATGTGAAAACTAACGGCCTGATTTATGTATACAACAAAAAATGAAAAACAAATATGCTATACAGTAACAGATGACAACCACTGAATTACAGTGTCCGGAATGTGGACATGCACATTAAGAATGTGACGGGGATAAACGTGCTTGTCGTCAGTTAACCCTTCTTCCGACATGGGACTGTGGTGAAATAGCACAACATACGAACAAACTTAATAATTCGTTTGAAAAGGCCGTTACTTATCAGTTCGATACAGATAACTAGACAACTATAAGAAAAACGTAAAACACAAAGTACAGATCTGAGAGTAATGCCATAAAATTATTTTCAAGCTTAAAACAACAAATAAACACGTTCTTACGACTAATATATCATTTAGTTCACATCCAGCATCCAATATATGCTACATGACATCGTCTTATTGTCGCTAGAGCAATCAAACAGCTACCACTAGCTACCACTAGAAGAACGGCATATTTCAAAAGGAGTTTTCGGTAGTAAATATTCATTATTAATTTGACACTTTTTATGCCATCATACCTTTGTTTACCGTTCTGGAAAAGCTGTATCACATGATTAAAGGTATGTTCGATTTTTCGTAGCCACGTCCTACTATTTCTATGGTTTTCCTATCAATACTTACTTCTCATCAACGAAGTTTCACTTGTTATTGACAACACAACAGTTGACACAAGTGGAACAGGCGTAACTTATCATAGTGTTGTCAGTTTATTTTCAATCTTTGAGTTTGACTGTCACTCTGGTATTTTTCGACCCTCTTTTTTATCCTTCCTAAATTAATGAGTTATGAGTGTATTAATTTATATAGATATCTAGGTAAAAAATAACAATGAATAATCATGTAAAAATAATGAAGTTAAAGGAGTAGAATTAATATGGTATATGCGCCACTGATGATTCTTATGAAGATAAAACGAACGACGGCGTCTTGTGTATCGAAATGCAAGCATTGTATCCTTACTGATTTTGTTTACCATTATAACTGTACATTTAAATTAGAATGTTTTTTTAATCATTTTGCAGTCTTGTAAAGTGGTCCAATACATCAACATGTTTTCCAAGAGGCCGAATTACAGTTCCGGATGTGAGGAACGTGACGTAAGATCATACATCTATTTCTTTTTATTAAAAAAATTGATTGTTAGTAAGAACGAATTAAAACAATGATGATCTTTTATGTGAAATTTACTGTTTAGAACGAGTTTTAACTGATAAGTAGGAACAGTATTGCGAAGTCACATTGACTTCGCAATTGTTATTGTCTCCGAATAATGAAGTTTTCTGAATTAGTTCATTTTAAACGTCTAGGAAAGAATTCAGAAATAATAGAATTGGAGAAAGACAAAGATCTGGAACTTCATAAATATTGCATCATATGAGATTAACCGTTTTTTTTGTAAAGCTTATACAATATTGTACTACTTGCAGTAAAAGCTAAACATTTCAAGGATTGTGTTCAATCAAGCTTTGGAAGATGATAATAACTTCAATGTATAGAACATACCCTCAAACTATCAACTTTTTTGAATGATTTAAAATGCAAACATAATAATATGGGAAAAAAACCTACTGATACTGGCTATATAGAGTTTTTATCATTAATACATCCACCTGATGATATTAGCTGCTATCTGTATTGTATCTTTTCAGGAGTGTAATTTACTAAATGACAGCACAGAATGCTGCGATTCAGATTTCTGTAATGATAATCTACGTACGTATTCTTTTCTTTTCTATATTATAAAAAAATAAGTGCTGTGGTATGACTACCACATACATTAATTATCAAACGAATCGTATATTAGTACATATAGGTCACCGTATGGCTTTTCATAATAATAAAAAAAAGTCACCCTGAAGTGAAAAACGAAAAACAAATAAGGCCTGATTTATTAAAAAAAAACATTGGACTAAGCCATTGAATTTTAAGATCCATACTTGAAACAGACATAATTGTGAATGTGCGTGGTTCATCTTTTTGTGAGTGCTCATTCTACCCCTCAATCGTTCTAATATAAATACAAACGACAGAAAGAGCCAATCTGTGAATAATTACTCTTACAATATATTTCCAGTTAAATTAATGTCTATTGACGTTTTATGTTGATGTTTGTACATACGAATCGTTTATGTTCAATACCGTTTACCAATTATTCAGCGATCAAAATTTATTATAACATAACACGTAAAACGTTTATGTGAATCAATAGCTAAAAATATCTTTTAAAAAACGACTAAATTCGCTTAGTGTATTGTTTGTCTTCAGAAAGGACCAGTTTTAATAAATGAAAAGTACACATCATAAATGGCATGCATCGACGATATTTTCTACATTATCTTTCATCAGAATCGTTTAAAACCGAATATTTGAAAGCTAAATATGTATAAGAAACAAGACAGTTTAAGCGCTATCGAAACAACTTAAATCTGTGTTATTCAAATCCAAAACTTGATTACTGTTTTTTTCTTCTTTGGAATTTGTTTAACTAGAGATCCTAGTTTTTAATCTCTATGCCTTCTATTGAAACTGATCTGGTTGAGGTATCTGTAAATATTAGTATTCTGGTATTTATTTTAGCTTGCAAAGTAAGACTGAACGATAATCCAGTTCTAAGTATACCATACATAAACCAAGATGGAAATGTGAAATTTAACTGTACATTTAGGAGTTCAACATCTAGGACGGACGTTGTGTACAAAGTGTCATGGACTGTAGATGGTCACCCTTTGAAGAACAGAAATGGAATTGATGAAGTTACTTTATTAAGTTCATACGAACACGTTGCTATTTTAGATGCATACAATCTTAATGGAAACCTTAATAAAATGGTATATTATCACATTATAATATCTTATAAGACACGTATATGCGTCGTAAAGGTGTAACACCACCAATCATCAAGTATGTCACATCCAGTTAAAAACGACAAAGATTTGAAACATATTCTCTTAAATTTGACAGTTGTAGGCAATTAACTCTACATTTCATTGCAGTAAAACATTGCTGGGTCATAAACCTATACCTTGGGTGTTTCAAAGCATCATTTAAGTTTTACTTGTTGTTTCTATTGAATAATTTGAAGGCTTGAGGTAACATGGTTCCTAAAGCTTCTTCAAAAAGTTCAAATTTTACATTGACCAATAGCGGAAAATAAATGGTGGTATTACACCTAAACGAAGGAAACGTTTATAAGCCTGTTACCTTTGATAACTATTAGTATGTCAAAATGACCTTTTGTATGGTTTATGGTGAATCCTGAATGTTTTTGCTTTTATTTGTACTGTAATCCTGTCACGTAAGGTTGTCATTTTAGTGTTAATTTAACATTGTCATGAAAGCGCGATGTTTTCCTAGCCACAAAACTAGATTCAACCCACCTTTTTTTCTAAAAATGTCATGTCCTAAGATAGAAAATGGCAGTTGTTATCTTATAGTTTGTTTCTGTGTGTGTAAAATTATCGTTTTTTTCATTGGCGCACTTCTATGTTTCTGTTGTTTCGTTCTTTTCCTCTTGTGTCTGATGTGTTTCTCTCGGTTTTGGTTTGTGGCCCGGATTTTTTTTCTCTCAATCGATTTGTGAATTTCGAACAGCAGTATTCTACTGTTGCCTTTATATTTACCAAAAGTATGATATGAACACATCCACGTCAATGAGACAGTCACTTAGCGATAGAAACTGCTTTTACTTTCAATAAGGAATCAACACGTCGTCTTTGACAGTGGCATGTAGTTTAAATTTTTGCCTTAAATCGCACAGTATGAATATTTAACAAATACTATCAGAGATCTACCATCATCTCCACATCTTGATAAAACTCATTAAAATATTGTAAAACACTACCACTTACGAGTTTCCTGATTTTGGACAGGTACATTCGAAGTTTAAGAAGATTGTCGAAATTTCAACTTATTTAAAAATAGATTGGTGGAATTGCAGATTGAACCAACCACATACGAGATATACAAAAAAATAAAGGTTCTTTGATCAATGTGATTTCACAAAAAAATGAAAAATTAGGATATTATATAATTTTAAATATTGAAATCTAAAATTTAGCACTTTATCATCAATTCTCAACTCCATATTGAATATAATTTAAGCTCCGGTGTAAGGTTGAACCACAGTGTAGTATTGGTGATCCCTTACCTGGATCACACAGTAATGGCTACTGGGTAGGAATAAAGGTAAATATTGGCAAACATTCAGTTGATTAATTTATCTTCCTTGCTTAGCTACATGTAGCAAATATTAGGCGATATTTAGAACGACTGGGTATTACTAGTTTTGATAATAAAAAAATCGACTTTAAAAGAATTGGAAGAAAGCTATACACAATATGACAATATTTGAACAAATAATATTACGTTTCAGCTGTATGAAGTGAAGAGATTATGGGAGAAGAAATGCAAGGAAATTAACACCAAAACGAAAAAAATAATTGTAGACAGTTTCTACTGCTTAATTTATAAAGAACACAAACCTCTTACTTCGAGTACAATTAAGCAATATGAAAATATGTTCAGTTTATTTTCACTATCTTAAATGGGCGTAAGGTAAATTCTGTTCCATTACATTAATAAAACAAATTGATACCTTTCAATAATTTCAAACAATTTTTACTTAACAAATATTAGTTGTACACAAAGGCAATGATATCTTGCCGGGTGTTGTAAATTAAGTACTCATTCCAATCATCGTTTGCTTCTGTAGATATCACCACAAAGAATATATCATACAGTAGAACAGAATATAACACTGGTATCTACATTGCCAGTAATCAGTAGTGATGGGTTACATAAACTATATGTTGGTCCACAGATAGAAAGTACAGGTATTTAAAATGATTACAAGTTAAAACGTCGTAAAAATGTCACATTGATAAGAGATGAAGGGATTTAAGCCACTGAAATAGCGACACAACAATACCAAAACGACATCCAAGAGATGAACAAACGCTCACCAACAACAAACATATGCCTATGTATTATGCCGGTCTCTAAATTACCCGGGTTTAATAATGAGATGCTACTCAATATATTCCATTCAATGCCATATTGACCCTCAATAGAATTATAAAACTATAATAAAAACAAGTGATGACCAGGTTCCAGTTTTGGAACCAGCCATTTAAATCATACGGAGTAAAAGATTATTAAATAAGTATACCAGACTTTTGATCTCTTGAACAAGATGTTTTTTGTTCCCATCAGACTCATCAGTGGTACTCGATTTAAAAATATTAAAGGCAAGATTTAATAATAATTCGAAGACCATTGCAACTTCAGGTAAAGTGAAGATCGTGTTGTTTTCCTGATCTCTATGTAGCTTCATCTTGTAAAGCATTTGGGTAAATTCATAAATTCACTTTCGATAGAAACAAAAAGAACAGAATTGCCATTTTAACAATTAAACTGATATGTGAGGGAAACGATGATAAATAGCACCTTTAATCACTTTTAAGGCCTTAAAATAGTGAATATAAAATTGAGAATAGAGTAAATAACAGCAGAAGGTCACCAATACATATCGTTTGTGTGGCACAAAAATGCTGCCTACAGTAAAATTCAGAAGCTAAATGAATTAGTAAGGAAATTAAAATTGCAAATTTTCGCTGCTGATGATAAAACACGTTATATTATCTATTTCAGGTCAGAATTCAACTCCGTGTAAATACCCTTTTGAATGGGATCCGTTTACTAGAAAGTACATCAGTACGATACCTGTTCGTAGTCTGCCACACTCATTTTACAAGACTTCCGACAAGTTATTCTTTAGACAACTGAAGGATTTAAATTTTCCAATATTTCGGAACTACAATTTGCCAATTGTTCAGATAGGAGTAAGTTTTCATTAACAATAACAATAATACAATTGAGAAAAATATCACTTCAAAAAAGACTAAATGCATACATTTGTTCATCTTTATAACAATTAACGTTTTCGTATAACCTGAACAGAAATATTTAGCATAACAAAACAACATACCACACCTGCAATATAAAAGAACAAACCATACTATGTTTGTCCCCATAGGCGATAATCAAATACGTTTTTTAACATTTACCATAGAACTGACTGTTTTTCGTAGTATTCTTGTATGAGATGAAAGTTAAAAAAAAACAATTAAATTTAAATATACACCCATACATATATTTTAAAAACAAACTACTAGTAATCGAAAATACCATCATATTAGAAATTGGTACACATTAAGAGCCTAAAATTTCGAATGGTTTGGCCAAATATAACTGACATTTGACAGATACTATAAATAACATATTTTATATCATCTATGCATATTAATTTGAACTTTGGACTTTTCAAAGAGCTACGCCAGCCATGATGTATTCCATAGGTGTGAACTTAAGGAAGGACATGTAAACGTGTTTGACAACTCGTAAGCATTTACTTACCATTTTAGGAATATTGCAAATAATTTTTTATATGAAGAGGGATATCATAAAGTCTATGTAAATACGCCGTTTTAGATTCCAAAGAAGTGTCGGAAGTGTCATTGTGTGTATATGAAAAAGACAATTACGTCAAGACAGACGTTTAATTTCAAGTATTTAAGACGGTATTAGCTAATCCTAACGTTTTTGCATCATAATCTGAAACGACGATTTCATCGTAACAAATTAATTCATAGATTTTTTTTAAGTAAAAAAAAATGTTTTAAGTAAAAAAAAAATGAAACGAATTACACCATTAAACTTGAGGGTATGAATAGAATTACATATAAGAGTATAATGAGCGATACAAAATAACAATTAAAAAAAGATTTTTTAAAATGTGAAGAATACAGAAATAAAGATCCCATTATGACTCTCACGCTTAACAAGTGAGTTATTTCAGTAAAAACAAATTGCCGATCTGCCTATCTTTCAAACAGCAAAACTCAATATCTCCCCTTACGAAATTTATTATATGTAGTTAACCTGTGTCATCGCATTGTAAAGAGAAAAAACATGTTTGATGTATTATGTAGGATGGAGGGTTATTTCGCTGTGTTAAGGACCTATTTGTTAACTTATGGGTTTTTTTGGCTCTTTGACATACATCCCATTTCCATTCTCAATTTTATGATGATTCTGCATGTAGTACATTGAATAGGCAGTTGAAGGTTTTACATAGGTATCTAAATACATTTGGAATAACCATTTACGCGTTGTTTTACATTAACTCACTTGAGTCTCTCCAACTAAGTTTAAAAAGACTTAAGTAAGGAAATAAGAAAGGAACACGATCCTACATGCAGTACTTACAGTCATTTCAAATTGTAATTTAACATCACTGTTTGCTTAATCAATTTTATTTGTGTTTTATTCTTTTTTAATCTATAGGAAAATAGATTACCTTTCTTTTCACTTTAAAGACAAAGAAAATTTAACTCTATTGCCTCTCTTTTTCTCTTTTTAATAGGACACTAGATGCCTCAGCATATTCATATTTAGAACTTTACAAAACAAATTCCACACCCACGATTGAGGTAAGTGTAATAGAACCTAGCATTAATTTACCATAGTTTTACGGATTTTTTTTTTATATCATGTACCACTGAAGCAAACATTACGTCAAGAACTTCTACTGTATCTGTTACTAATTATTACTTTGATGTCACGGAATATTTATGTTTCAGTAACAAATAGGAAGAACAAATTTACCAATTGAATGTAGCTTAACAAATCTTACTCATTACATCCTCCAAAAGAGGGACGAAAAATACCAGAGGGACAATCAAACTCATAAATCGAAAACAAACTGACGACACCATGGCTAAAAATGAAAAGGACAAACAGACAAACAATAGTACACATGACACAACATAAAAAACTAAAGAATAAACAACACGAACCCCACCAAAAACGAGGGGTAATCTCAGGTGCTCCGGAAGGGTAAGCAGATCCTGCTCCATATGTGCCCCCGTCGTGTTGCTTATGAGATAACAAATCCGGTAAATAGTCCAATTCGGTAGGTCACATTTATGAAAGGGAAGTGGATTGTAGTTACGACGTAAGGAACATATCTAATATCATTTGTGAAACGGTTATTCCATAACGGCCAACCAACTCGTGATGGCGTCCGTAAAATTTACGAAGAGATGATTTCAACTTCACCGTTTGGAACTCTTTATTTAATAGCTTCCTTGTGAGCAACAACCCTCTATCAAGAAAATCATGATAGGAAATGCAAGCACGGGAATATCGTATCAATTGGGAGATATATACACTGTGCAGGTGCTGCTGGAATAATGCTACTTAGAAATGGAAAGTTCACAATTGGAAAGCTGAAATCCTCTCTTTTGTCGTAAAGTTTTGTTTTCAATCGACCATCATTGTAAATTTCTAGATGTAAGTCAAGATATGAGGCCGACTTAGCTGTATCTGTTGTATCCTTTATCTCTAGTTCAATGGGATAGATGCATTCGACGTAGTCACCAAATTTTGAATTATTTAGTGAAAGGCATCTGCGAAGTAAAGAAAGTTGTTCCAATTACCAATCGTAAAATTAAGAGAATCTTAGATGGAAATATCAAATGTAGAACATTATAACTAATGGTTAATGCTAACGAATACAATTGTGTTAGTATTTATTATCAGCTGTAACACTAGGCAATTACTTAATACACATGTATCCTTCATTTTAAATAAAACGTTAGAATAATTTACTTCGACAGTTCATTTATATATCACTTTGTCAGTAAATGTATCTCATAAAATACACAGGTCCAAGTAAAAAGACAACCTTGTGGCAATAAAAACTGCTCTTGTGCGATTATTGTTCGTGAAGGGAACGACGCCGTACAAATAGATACTTGCGGGCAGACAACATCAATTATCCCAGAAGTTACGTATTTATCAAACACTTCGGAAAAACACATGAGCATGCACCAAACAGATGACGGATTATTTTTTCGCGTGAGTAAACTATTAGCATTGTTTTGTCATGTGTATTTACAATTGCGGCAGTTTTACGAACGCTTATGACAATCTGAGTCGGTTCTTTATATAGTACTTTCATTATGTTAAATATGCATTTACGCTGTGAACTAAACTTTCAAAAAAGTAATTAACACATAAGCATTATTCCTGTAAACTACTTGTAAGTACACTTTTTTTTCAAACTGATATGGTAGCTAATCGTATTCAATAAACTCATCATAGATACCAAGATTAAATTTTGTATTTAAGCCAGACGCGTGTTTCGTCTATAAAAGACTCATCAGTGACCCTCGAATTCAAATAAGTTAAAAAGGCCAAATAAAGTACGAAGTTGAAGAGCATTGAGGACCCTTACAGTCCACTCAAAACCTTTGTTATACGAGACATGCTAATGTTAGTTTACTTTTTCTTTATTATTGTACATGTTATAATGGTTATCAAGCCATACCATGGCAAAACTATTTCATTGCATTATTCTGCATCGAAAATGGCTTGAAATGTTTTTTGTAACATCCAATTACTAGTAGTATACACTCATTTTCTTGTTCATTTACGTAACTAAAATTTACAGAATTTATTAACCGGTTATATATTAAAACTAGTGTATACATATGAGCACATATTTCACTTGAATAATACTCATTTGTTGGTTTTTGAGTTACGTTCGTCATAAATTACAGGTCACAGTATTGTCTGGTTCAAATATAACAGTAAATTTGACCGGGTCGGATCCAGACATGCATGTAGTGTTGTCAATCTTAGACCAAGACAAGAATCCTCCTGGCGGGATTTGTGGGAATGAAATATGGTTATTTATACCTGGTATTGGAAATGTAGCAGCAAATGGTCAAAAGGAACAAGAATTTCTTAAAGCATGGACGTAAGTATCTCATCATTACACCTTTCATTTTTTTCATTAAGTTTATTAAGGCACTTGTTTTCTACATTTTTTCTACTCCTTATTTCATATATAAAGTTAAATCTTTGTTGTTGGACTTTACAAACCAGACTATTAAGGAAGTAGATTATTTATATTTGTTTTATATTATTTAATGGTTTTGTACCGACCGAAAGCTCTGGGAAATTGTTTTAACTAGGAAGGTCCCTTGTCAAATTGCAAAATCAAAAGCTCAAAAGTCGAAAATGGTGGATTAAAACCTCGTTTTAGAGCTAGCTATACCTTTCACTTATTTGACCATCAGATGAAGTATCCAACTTCTATGGATAGAATTTCATTATCTTGACAACCTTTTGTTAACAAAACAAACAGTCATAACAGGAACAATGTCAAAAAGATGGGTACAGCAGTAAACGTTGTTTATTTTAATCACTTTTAAAATGATTTAATATGTCAACAAAGAACAACAAAATGGCATATAGACAAAACACATTAGCAAAAATAAAAAACAGGAATACAAAATATGACTATATTTTATTGGTGGAATGTATAAGTACCTAGCCACGACAACAGACTATTGCCAACAATGAACTAAACAGTAAAGGTTATACTTTATAAATAAGACAAATAAAAGAACACTTTAACACGTTAGCAAGATAACACACTACGTAAAAAACATATTTACTGAACTTCAATACCATCGAGTGTTATTTGTGAAGTTGATACGGAATATTTAAAAAAAGGTCTTCGTATCTTCCAAATAGTTTTACATAGTTTGATTATTTCGATTCATAACTGCATTTTAACTATATTACGAAATGTTAAACTTGGTATTTCGATATCCATGCAATAGCTATAGGGTCATGCGGTATTTACAGACATTATTGATTCGATTTTTTTCAAAAATATTAGTCACAAACTTTTTCTACCAATCAGTGGAGCATACACTTCAGTGTTATCCAAAATCTTCTCCCCAAAATGGGCCCTTCATGATGACGTGTTTTTATTTATTAACAAAATTTCCTATAAACGATATGATCAAATCAGTTGAGTTATTGAAGGTAAAATATTCGGATCCTCTATTGTAATTTGAAAAAAAAATACCGTCAAGGAATCATTGGATGTTATTTTTGTTAACTTTTCAACATTTTATAAGGTATTTGATATTCATACATTTTTGTCACGATTATCACGATATCAATTTCGGATGGCTCATCTTTGTCTGCATAAACCAACAAATATGTTCATGCGCCAGGCCAATTCAATGACACACATATACAATTAACGTGTGACGAGAGTTAAAAAATAAATTCATTATCTCTAATTTTAAAGAATCATAAGGATTAAACGCCATTTTAAAGGAATTTATTAGTGTATAAACTCGACCAATTCACTCACAAATAAATAAAAAATCAAAACAGTCATATTTATATAAAACAAAATCAAAGAAATAAGGTGTATAAGAATAACGTGTCAACTGTAAATCTGGCATACTGGCATGATAATGTTCCATTTGAGCCTACAGTTTATTACTTAATGAATTGTGTAACACACATGTATTAATAATTTCATGTTCCTTTTCTAATCATAAGTGTTTAAATTTAAATGAAAATAGTTTCGGTAGGTATACCCAAATGCGACAGACGGTCCATAAGTCGATACAGTTGTTACCCATATGTTTTGCGAGTAACGTTAGCCAAATATTATAAAGAATTGAACTGAAAGTGTTACTTAGTTCTGAACAGTTAAAAAAACTAAACTAATAAAATTCGGTTAATTCAGAGATTTATTTTTAAGTCAGTTAAGATCTCTTCAGTTTTATCTTCAGATTGTTTAGTAGGTTTTTTTACCTTTAAAAAAAATACTGAATGGTGTGAAACTTTTTTTATTAAAAGAACTGGAGTCACTGTAATCAAAACGGTCTGAGCAGAACTGAATTAAAACACAAAAATATTTAAAAAAAAACTTTTATCAAGACTATTGATTTTTAGTTTAAGAAATTTTAGATGATGTTAATATCAAAACGAAGTTTTAGACTAAACTTTATCTTCTTGTAAGAGTGAACGAATAACATTCTTATAAGTATTTATCATCCGTAGCACCAGGCATTTACTTGAAAAAGTTAGAAAATATTTATATATCACTTAAATAAACAGTAAATGTATCTCATAAAATACACAGGTCCAAGTAAAAAGACAACCTTGTGGTTATAAAAACTGTTCTTGTGCGATTATTGTTCGTGAAGGGAACGACGCCGTACAAATAGATACCTGCGGGAAGACAACACCAATTATCCAAGAGGTTACGTATTTATCAAACACTTCGACAAAACACATCAGCATCTACCAATCAGATGACGGATTATTTTTTCACGTGAGTAAACTTTTAGCAGTGTTTTATCATGTTTATAAAAGGTTGAGGTGGATTTATGAACGTTTAGGCCCATCTGTGTCGGTTCTTTATATATATTTTTTTTCATTATGATAAGAATGCATGTACGATATGAACTAAAATTTCAAAAAATTAACTAACAAATAAGTACTATTTTTGTAAACTACCAATAAGTACACTTTTCTTAAAATTTTATTTTAGTTCGTATTTAAAACCTTACAGTTTATATATCTGGTTCACTTTTCACAAGAAAAAAATGAAAAAATAAACAAAAAAACGCTCTTCAGAAATGCGAAAAGAACAAATTTACACATTATTAAAGAACGTTTAATATTTTCTTATTTTAATGTTTATAACACGTTGACCGGGTCGGATCCAGACATGCATGTGGTGTTGCATTCAATTCTTTTCGTATACGAGACATGCTATTGTCAGTTAAATGTATCTTTAAAATTGTAACGGTTATCGATCAATATAATGGCGAAATTACTTCAAAAATTTATTCTGCATTGAAAATGGCTTCAAAATTTTTTTCTGTAACATGAAATGACTTTTTTTTGTAACCAATGTGAACAAGATGGCGGCGATAATGTCAAAATCACTTCGCGTTAATCGTTTTTTTAAGTCAGTTAAGATCTCTTCAGTCTATCTTCAGATTGTTTAGTAGGTTTTTTTACCTTTAAAAAAAATACTGAATGGTGTGAAACTTTTTTTATTAAAAGAACTGGAGTCACTGTAATCAAAACGGTCTGAGCAGAACTGAATTAAAACACAAAAATATTTAAAAAAAAACTTTTATCAAGACTATTGATTTTTAGTTTAAGAAATTTTAGATGATGTTAATATCAAAACGAAGTTTTAGACTAAACTTTATCTTCTTGTAAGGGTGAACGAATAACATTCTTTTAAGTATTTATCATCCGTAGCACCAGGCATTTACTTGAAAAAGTTAGAAAATATTTATATATCACTTAAATAAACAGTAAATGTATCTCATAAAATACACAGGTCCAAGTAAAATGACAACCTTGTGGTTATAAAAACTGTTCTTGTGCGATTATTGTTCGTGAAGGGAACGACGCCGTACAAATAGATACCTGCGGGAAGACAACACCAATTATCCAAGAGGTTACGTATTTATCAAACACTTCGACAAAACACATCAGCATCTACCAATCAGATGACGGATTATTTTTTCACGTGAGTAAACTTTTAGCAGTGTTTTATCATGTTTATAAAAGGTTGAGGGGGATTTATGAACGTTTATGCCCATCTATGTCGGTTCTTTATATATATTTTTTTCATTATGATAAGTATGCATGTACGATATGAACTAAAATTTCAAAAAATTAACTAACAAACAAGTACTATTTTTGTAAACTACCAATAAGTACACTTTTCTTAAAATTTTATTTTAGTTGATCGTATTTAAAACCTTACAGTTTATATATCTGGTTCACTTTTCACAAGAAAAAAATGAAAAAATAAACAAAAAAACGCTCTTCAGAAATGCGAAAAGAACAAATTTACACATTATTAAAGTACGTTTAATATTTACTTATTTTAATGTTTATAACACGTTGACCGGGTCGGATCCATACATGCATGTGGTGTTGCATTCAATTCTTTACGTATACGAGACATGCTATTGTCAGTTCAATGTATCTTTAAAATTGTAACGGTTATCGATCAATATAATGGCGAAATTACTTCAAAAATTTATTCTGCATTGAAAATGGCTTCAAATTTTTTTTCTGTAACATGAAATGACTATATACACACTCATTTCCTGTTAATTTAACGGAAATTGACAGAATGCATTACTCGTTATATATATATAAAAAATAAAAACAAATGCTTCATAAGCAGTATACATCTGAGAACATATTTCACTTGAATAATGCTCTTTTGGATTACTTTCATAATACATTACAGTCACAGTTATGTCTTGTTCCAATATAACAGTAAATTTGACCGGGTCGGATCTAGACATGCATGTGGTATTGTCGATCTTAGACCAAGACAAGAATTCTCCTGGTGGGATTTGTGGGAAGGAAACATGGTTTTATGTACCTGGTATTGGTAATATAGCATCAAATGGTCAAAAGGAGCCAGAGTTCTTTGAAACATGGACGTAAGAATAAATCATTACATCTTGCATTTGTACCATTAAGTTTATTATGCCACTTTTTTATTTTCTCTACATTTTTTATACATTAACCCTATATCTCATACAAAAAGATTTAAAATTGTTGCTGAATATTAAAAAGCAAATAATGATGGACCTAGAATTTCTGGATTTTTTTTATTATTTCCACATGGTTTTATACCAACCGAGCAAGACCTTCGTGTGTAGTCAAGGGTCGTTAATTTTTTTTTTTTGTTAGATGTTAATACACATAATATTTTCATATTATTGTATTTTAGCTGAAAGAGTAGCAAACCCATTCTTCCCCTTAAAATTCTTAAATCACAAATGTTTGAATTGTCCATGTTTTCTACCAAAAACATGTTGTTAGCAATTAAATATGTCAGTCTTGCGCATTTATTTTTTTAATTTCGTCTTAGATTTTAGCATAAGGGCTTCAAACTTTACAAACTTCCGCTAAAAAAAATTCAGACTTTGCATTTATATTCAGATATAAGCCTAAGCTTTACACGGAAAGATATTTACCAAAGACACTATGAATTTGTATAAAAAAATCGTTTATGTTAAGGCCTGCGCTCATTTTAACATTGTCCAAAAACTATGCGTGAAAGGCCCTTCTAGGTTTCGACTCCCGTTTCAATGACATCACATTGACCTGTGACCAATCTAAACAAAAATAACCTTGGTAATCAGTTTGTGTCATCTGGTCCACTTTTCACAAGAAAAAAATGAAAAAATAAACAAAAAAAACGCTCTTAAAGCTCTATCAAACTCCAGCTTAATGTAAGTCAACAATGTTCGTCAAAATATCCCTTTATAATTGAAAACTAGAAACATGTTTAAAATACACATGTTTCTGGAAATCCTTTAACAAAACAAAACGTTAACTTTCAAATTCATTTATCAAATATCTTTCCTCAGAAATGCGAAAAGAACAAATTTACTCATAATTTAAGTACGTTTAATATTTTCTTATTTTAATGGTTATTTGTATACCCTGTCTCAGACATACACGTATCGTTTGTTTGTCCAGTTTTATCCTTATATTACCTACTCCCAATGATGGTGTTTGTCCTTCATAATAATTAAAAGAACTTTCCTTAATTTTTAATTTTCAGTATATTAAAAAAAATCACATCATTCGTTATTTTTTTCTATTAAGTAAGAAGCTACATTGTATTCGTAGTAAGTCGGTTTGAGATAACAAACACTACAGAATAACGACAGTAACTTATGTCTACAAAACACAAAACATCTAAAGCTATAATTTGAGCAAACACAAACCCCTACTAAGAAGAATAAGTGGCATTGCTCATGTCAGCAAAAAAATTCAAAACTCCCAGGAAATTTAAAAACCAAAAGTCCCTTTTCAAATGGCAAAAGCAAAATATCAAACACATAAAACGAATAGATAACGGTCATATTTCTGACCTGGTACAGGTATTTCTTCATTCAGAACATGGTGAACTAAATCAAGTTTTAAAGCAAGCCAAAACTTCCAATTGTAAATGAACTGATAAGATTTTTTTTCGATGATGTCGTATTCGAGAAAAAGAAGATGTGATTGTGGGTAAGACAATTGGAAACAACGGTCAATCAACTCGCAATGGCGTCTGTATATTCTTAAAACGATGGGATCAATTTAACCACTTGAAACTTTTTTAATGGTTGTAAGCCGCCATAAAAAAATCAAAAATCATGATAAGCTCTGGAAAATTGTATTATCTTCAAGTAATGGGAACTCAAATCGAAAAGGTCCTTTCTAAATGGCAAAATGAAATGCTTAACCACATCAAACAAATGGTGACAACCGTCATATTCCTGACTTAGTACAGGCCTTTCCTTATGTCAAAAATGGTGGATTAAAACATCATTTTTAGCTAGCTAACTTGTGTGACAGTCGCATACAATACCATTTTATTGTTAACAAATTGTGAACAAAACAAACAGACATAATAGGTGAAATTGTCAAAAATAGTGGTACAGTAGTCAACGTTGTTTAACTTAATCACAATAAAACAAACAAATATGTCAACAAAGAAAAACAAAATGACATATAGGCAAAGCATATAAGCAAAAAAAAAACACAAAATTTTTGCGGATGCAAATATTATTTAGATTAGTTGTTTTGCAATGCATAGTTGATCTACAACAAAGCATTTGTTCACAATTTACACATTTTCATTTCCCACTTTCTACCAAACTTGATAGAAAAACACTATGACCAGTCTGACAATATTTTATGTTCATAAACGTATGTGTAGGGATTGTGAAATGACAACAGCAACCCAAAATTAATAGGCCTTTCCTTATGTCAAAAATGGTGGATTAAAACATCATTTTTAGCTAGCTAGCTTGTGTGACAGTCGCATACAATACCATTTTATTGTTAACAAATTGTGAACAAAACAAACAGACATAATAGGTGAAATTGTCGAAAATAGTGGTACAGTAGTCAACGTTGTTTAACTTAATCACAATAAAACAAACAAATATGTCAACAAAGAAAAACAAAATGACATATAGGCAAAGCATATAAGCAAAAAAAAAAACACAAAATTTTTGCGGATGCAAATATTATTTAGATTAGTTGTTTTGCAATGCATAGTTGATCTACAACAAAGCATTTGTTCACAATTTACACATTTTCATTTCCCACTTTCTACCAAACTTGATAGAAAAACACTATGACCAGTCTGACAATATTTTATGTTCATAAACGTATGTGTAGGGATTGTGAAATGACAACAGCAACCCAAAATTAATGAAATTATTCTACGAATGCAGTTGGGTATATATTCTATGAATGTAGTTGGGTGAATAAAAATATCTTTTTAAGGTGAAAGGCCATACTATCTATTGTAACCGAATGTAGTTTTCTTTTCAAATTTCTAATTTCAGTCTACCACAGAATGCAAGCATGTTCAAAACTGGTATTTCTTTTGATCATAATAACAGATATCGGATATTGTAAATGTGAAGGATCGAGACTATCTTGTGGAACTATCATATAGCAAATAAAACTGAATGAATAAAATATAGCTACACTTTTTATGGTCAAGTTACAGAAAAATGGCTCACATATTTTGTTTTGCATATAACTGCCTTAAGTTAATTTTGAACAAAGAAATTAAAAAAAGTGAACCTTTGTATGCAAATGGGTGAAAAAGTTTGTCAAAATTCATTGAATATGTATACTGGAATGTCTGCATGTCCGTTTTCTTTCTTTCTACGACATAAAACAAAACATGAAGTGTTTATGTTTTATGCAGATAAATTAACCCGATGATCCAAAACATTTGCTGCTCAACAATCATACCAACAATGAAAGTAAAGAGCTCATGCTATGATTTGCCTGCATGATTATTTTTGATTTACTTGCATTCAAAACAGATAATAAAAAAGGGGGAGAAAGATAACAGAGGGACAGGCAAACTCATAAATTGAAAATAAACTGATAACGCCATAGCTAAAAAAGAAAACGACAAACAGACAAATAATAGAACACAATACACAGCATAAAAAACTAAAGACTAAGCGAAACGAACCCCACCAAAAACTGGGGGTAGGGTTGATCTCATGTGCTAAGGAATGGTAACCAGATCCTGCTCCACATGTTGCACCCATCGTGAATTGTTAGCGCGTAAAAGATGTGTCTGTATATTCATATTTGAAATAAATGTTAAGAAATGAATTTGAAACTGCATCAAAGTTAAGAGAAATTACATAGTTTATGTAAATAAGCGTTTGCTTGTCAATTGTTTTAATTCATGGTCTAACAAATGAACGGACGAGAAACACAGGATAATTAGGTAAATATACGGGAGTCAAAAAGTGAGACATGGGTATTTATATACTTTTAACTTTGTAATTTCGTGTATGTACGAACTTGTGTAGTTTTGTTTTAACATGTAAAGCGCTTAGAGTAATTGTAGTTTTATAGAATGCGCTATAAAAATGCCTTGTAATAATAATAATAATATGTTGTTTCCGATGATGTCGGTGGCGTCGGCGTTTTCAGCACCAACAATGTCTTATGGTGTGGTGAAGTCAGTTTATAAAAACGACAAATGGCAAATCAATGATATTTAGTATGCAGTTGTATTAGCATTTGCATATCTCATTTCCATGGAGATTATTTAGCCTCACATCTTAAGTTTTCGAATATATAGGTCTGTAAAAATAAAAAAATAACTATTTTGATAATGAAATTATCCGTTAAAAGATTTTTACTATGTTTATGACCCAACTGTAGGCGGCAATGTGGCATTAAGTTTTTCCGTTTTTACTGCTGTCCGTCCGTCTTTCTGTCACTCTGTCCATCCATCGATCCGTCACTCCGTACTTCTTATCGTACCATTTTCGTTTCCGCACTCTTACTTAGGTTTTCCTCATCTAAATTTAATGAAACTGATACACAATGCTAGGAACCAAAAGTCGTACACAGAGTCCGAATTTGGTAAGTGAGCTATATACTGTTTTTTTTTTTTTTTAACTAAGAAAATTGCATTTTTTTCCGTTTCCACACACTATATTATAATAAGTTTGTCTCATCCATATTTTATGAAGCTCATACACTATAATAGGAACCACAACAAGCTGGCAGAGTTCGAATGTGGGCAGTGAGTCTTTTTTCTCAATTTTCTTTTTCGATATGCACGTCTAGACACGTTTGAATGGAATTGCATGCATGGCTGTACTTGTGTAGTGAAAAGGTTTACGTTTATTGAAAGCTGCACGAACATGTATATAAACAAGACAAAATCGGGCTACAAAAAATTATACCAGAAACCTTGTAGATACCCTTTAGCATAGCTAGTCTAAGTCAGTGCTTTTTTTAAATAGTAAATTAGCAAAATACCGAACTCCGAGTAAAATTCTAAACGTAAAGTCCCTACTAAGCAAATAGCAAAATCAAAAGCTCAAAAACATCAAACCAATGGATAACAACTGTCATATTCCTGACTTAGTACAGGCACTTGCTTATATAGAAAGTGGTGGATTAAACTTGGTTTATAACTTGCTTAAAACTCTCACTTGTATGAAGGTCGCATAAAATTCCATTATATTAACAATGATGCGTGAACAAAACAAACATGACAGACATAATAGGTAACCATGTCAAAAATAGGGGTATAGAAGTCTAACATTGTTTTAAAATCTTAATCCCTATAAAACGGTGTTCAATCAAAATGGAAGACGATTCCACTTGGGTGCTTGTTGTTGTTGGTTGTGGGTAAACCGAAATGTATTCGACGGGAAAGGAATCAATATTATTTACTTTTTAATGAATAAAAAAAAAATATCATTTTTTTATGAAAAGGACGGTTTCCAAAAATTATTTCGATATAATCTGATGGTAAAATTATATTTGCCACCCGTCACTAATCAGGAGTGTTATTATATCTGATATGGTTTGCTGTAAAATGTGATCTTTGTGTTGTTATATTCTTCGAATGTGTTCTAAACATTGGTTGATCACTAATATTCCGTTGTTGATTTCTGTTGCTGATCCTAAATATATCTCTATTGTCTTGTAAGTAATCTCGCTGTAAATGAGGGTTTTCAGGCCGTGTCTGGAATTCTGAATTTATCAGCTTATGTTGTGTTTGATTATTTGGCGTCAACAGCACTCTTACCTATACAAAAGCATTTAAAAGAAAATTAAATACTAGGTAAATTAATTAATGCATGTTTACTGTATTGTGTTATTATTATATGAAAAGAGTTATACCATTCAACGCATACCATTCAACGCTACATTCGATGATCATATTGTATATATACAAATTAATTGAGATATGGTATGATTGCCAATGAGACAACTCTCCAACAGAACCAAATGACATAGAAGTTTACAACTATATGTCGTCGTACAGCCTATTATACAGGGGAAAAAAGATGTTATGACAATCTGAAAGTAACTAAAAGCTTCAAAAAAATAAATAAACGAAAAACAAAAGATGCTTATTTCATAACACAAATGACACAAATATAATATATAATGTTTAAAAGATATTTCAGCTACTTATATCATTGAAACACAAACTGAATGAGTAAAAAGTAAAATAAAAAAAAATACTGAACTCCGAGTAAAATTCAAAATGGAAAGTCCCAAATCAAATTGCAAAATTAAATAATAAAACACATTAATCGAATGTACAGCAACTGTCATATTTCTAACTTGATACAGGCATTTTCAAATGTAGAAAATGGTGGATTGAACCTGGTCTTATAGCGTTATACCGCTCACTTATATGACAGTAGCATTAAATTCCGTTATTTTAACAACGATGCGTGAACAAAACAGACATAATCGGTAAAATAGTCAAAATATGACTACAGCAGTCATCACTCTGTTACAATCTCAAAACATACAAACATTTACAAAACAACCCAAAGACTTTAAATTCCAAATTATCTAAGTTACTTATTTTTAGATTATGATATAACAGACCCAGACACATTTTTATAGACTTCTACATAAACAGCGATACTATATATCATTACGCTGCAAATGCAAATATGAAAACGTATCTGCTGATCTTTTTTTTCTTCAGAAAAGACAATACTGTGTAGATAGATACATGTATGGTGTTGAAGCCTGAATGCATGTGTCAATGATAAGATGCAACATTTTCTGTAAAAGTCAATTATTTTAAATATGAGGATAGATGTAATCGACTAATGGTTTAACACTAGTCCTTTTAGGGCCCTCTCGTGAGACCTGAACTGTACCTTCACTTTTATATTGAGAATGTATGTTTATTTTGTACTCTACACTGATAACTCACGTTTAACTTGCATACATTTAAAGCCTTTAGTTTTAACTTACTTTTGTTTCTTTTAAAGTTGCACAACAGCAACACGCTATCGCTGATATGATACTGACAATAATTTCATTAAATGCAAAGAACGCTATAAGCAGTGGAACCAACCATTTGTAATCGGAACTGTATAGCCCATGGCGCTACAAATTGAAATTAATTATTATGTAATAATGAAAATAATATCAATTGTAAAATAAAAATTAAAAACAAAAAACTGCTTACTTTTGTTTCCATCTACCCAAATTGCACTTTTTTGTCATTTTTTTTTTTCACCTACGTTTATTTAAGATGCAAGCGAAAGTGTCCATTCTGGGTTTATTTTGTAGTCGAATATTTATTTACATTTAAGTTCCACCAAATTAATTTTGAATCCATATTGAATCCTAGAAAAAAAAACTAGTCTGAACCCACCTCTTAACGATCCATGTACTAAAATTGCATCCATGCGTAAGAATAAATCCATAATAATCGAATAACTGTAACTGATGTTTTGATTTTTTTCTCTCCAAATTTTTAGAACAATTTAACAATGCACGTAGTCCAATCGGCCTTGCTTACTTTTAATTATTATTTTTTTCAGATGTTTATGCCTGTAAAATATTCTAATACCTCATTTCTAAAAAAAAAAATTCGACATCGCATGGCGATATTGATTTTTTATGTCCAAATGAACACATCATCTGTTGGTATATTCTGAGAACGTTTGTGTATATTTGTATTGATTCAGCTAAGTTGAAAAACCTGAATAAAGTCAAATCAGAAAAATACTTGTGTAGTCTATAAGAAAACATGTAAGATTTCCACTGCTATTTTTGTTGAATGAGTGCAATTTGGGAACTGTGAGATTATAGAACGAAGATTTCAATTTGAAATTGAATTTAACGGCAATAACACTTGCGAAAGTGGATAGTTTTACTTTTAAATAACTATCAGATAAAATTACATATAGTCTATACCTACCAATAAAGCTTCATATGCATTTACACATGCACAAGCAGGACCAAACAACGCAGAACATAAAATACTCAATATCAGGAAAGACATTTTCTGTAAAAAAAAAAAATATCCATGAATATTTAAATTATGTAGACCTCATGTCTTGTCGAAGATCTTTTCATTGTGTTCATTATATTTGTATTTAATATTCAAGTTAGGCGAAATATACCAAAGGGACATTATAAGACATTATAAATCTGACAACGCTATGGCAAATACACAAAGTACTCTGCAGTAAGAACCCACGTTAAATTTCCATACATTTCGAGCCCTTAGTTTCAAAAGAGGGATGAAAGATACCTGACGGACATTTAAACTCATAAATCGAAAATTAAACTGACAACGCCATACATAAAAAGGAAAAGACAAACAGACAAACATCAGTATTCAAAACACAGCATAGAACGCTAAGACTGAGATACACAAACCCTTTCAAAAGCCGGTGGTAATCGCGGGTGGTCCGGAAGTGTAGGTAGATCCTGTTTAACAAATATCACCCGTCGTGTTGCTCATGTAAGTGCGAACACGATGATATATCTAGTTCGATAGGTGACTTTCGGGCAAAACAGGACAGTATTGTGGTCTTGACGATTGGACCATATTGTCATCGATTACATAAGTATGAATACGAAAAAGTGGTTTTATTCCTTAAGTTTTGGGGAACATAATATATAGTTTCCACAATTAGGGTGCTATGACGTTACGCACGATATTGCGTCCCAATTAGTAACGTCAAAATTTGACGTTTTACGTCGGTAATCGAGTATACTTTGTTCGTTTTGTTTGTAATCATTTTTGATCGATATGGTTAAGCACGTCATTACGTGTTATCATATATATCTTGAAGTATTTTGTTATTTGCAAAATGTTTGAAATCATTTTTTTTTTCTTCATAAAATACATATTTACTCACAAAGCAGAATATACTGGACTTCTTTTGTCTTGATATATTTAGTGCCATAGTACCACACATACAAAACTGAAAATATGTTTTCATATTTAAAGATTGAAATACTAGTATCTGGTCCATATTATTCTTTAAATGAAATGCAAATACATGTATAATGCGGGGTTCACACATTGCCGATAATTGCTCCCGTTTGAGATCAGACAGCGATATGACACGAAAAGTGAAAAAGTCGGATTAGTGTCCTCAATTATCTGGAATGTCCTATTATTGTCTGAACGCAGTCGTTTTAGTTCGTGACAGATTCCTACTGGTCGGGAAGGGTCCAAATAGTCCGGTGCGTCCCATAACATTCGAGGAAACTCAGCCGATTTTGTCTAGTCGGATTACAATCGTGCCTATGTCGTGACAGATTCTGCTGTATCGGATCGAATTCCTAACAATGTTCTGTGTATTCGGGACGGTGTCCTGTGGAACGGGAATGATCTGGAGAAATTTTTCATTGCTGTTTTTCTGCCGATTGAGTCATGATTGCATCCAGATCTTGTCGATTTCGAACCGTTCCAAAACAGTCCCGTTATTAATTCTAAATTCGTCAATGATACCCACGTCAGAGTCCCGACAATTACAGAATACAATACGACTGAGACCAGACAAAGCCATTTGCAATGCGATAGAGCGGACCGTGATAGAATTATGTTCCGACAGTACCTGATCATCCCGAGTATGCCGACAGTTTTCGAACGGATAACTTCCGTCAGCGTCGGTTCACTGTCTTGTCACTATCTGATCTCTGTCGGATTACATTCAGTAGAATCGGGACGCAGTCGTGACAGACTCGGTCAAATTTGACCTGGCGAAAGATACAAATCGGATAAGAAGCGGATTTAGAACGGAATTATCGGAATAAATTCGCTTGGAAACGGTTGAATATCGACGCTTCCTGAACAATATCTGATTGTTGTCGTGATTAAATTATTTTTTTTACAAATTTTAATAAAGTTTGAATTTCCATCCACGATGCATAGGATCTTGATCAGACTTTTAATAAATTTTAATCGGGAATGGTCCTGTCAAGGACGGCAGTAAAAATCGTGAATGTGTGACCCCAGCTTAACAAATTAGAATAAAAGTATGGAGGTATATTGCTTTGAAGGAAAAAAGTAAAGTATGTTTAAAAAAAAAATTTTTTTAAAAGATAAAAAAAAAACAGTAAGATAAATACAAATAATTATCATTCAAAATAAAAACATAAGAAACAAATAACAGAAAAATTGACTGATGCGTATGCAGAAAATAGTACTGCTGTTTTTCCGAATAGTGAATATTGCGTATCTTTATTGTGAATGTCATGATAGTATAACATAACATATTTACTGTTAAAGGCAAAGAAGTTTGACAAACCAGTACGTGAAAACTAAGCTTTAACTTAGTCAAGAGAGCAAGATTATCTCATATGGTTTGATCACCAGTCCTGTTTAATCAAAGACTTTTTAATTTGTGGTAATATTGCTGTTAATCAACCGGTCACGTGGCTTTTTAGAATATGACCAAACACTATGTTTGGTTAAAGTTAGAATAAAGGTGGCTTGGTAATGTAATGAGTTTTTATTTAGACTGCTATGTTGTGATAGTTGTTTTTGTTACGAATTTGTCGTCCTGCATATGTAATTCTTACCGCTAGAAATTAATCAGTTAATTTAAATCTATAAATCAATCAACCTAATAAACAAGAGCCACGTAAAAGTTTAACACATTTCCCTGTATGTATTTCATTTCAAGACCGTATACTTCAAACATTATCTATGTAAGTTCGTCTTTTCTTACCCATATACCACACCACATTGGAGTAGACGATACGGTGATCTGCATTGCTAGTTCTTGTTTGTCATTTAAGTCTTTGTCAGTATATGTTGGAGATTCATCCATCACTACATAAGTAACTATATTAACCACTCCTAGAATCATGCATGTGACACCTAGTCCAACATGTATTGCTCCAATGACCTTGATGCCAGAAAAGGGGAACTTCTTAAGACTGTCAATGTCAAATCCTTCAAATTGAGTAAATTCTTTCTTTTCCATCATGTGGCTTACTTGACTAAAAAAATGTTTGACATTATATGAAACAGTGACAATCGCTTCAGAGATAATGAAGGAATATTCACGAAGGCATCTGGCCAAAGGTGCCAATGAAGTTCGACAATCGTGTAACTATAAAATTTGTTTATAGAATAGGGTGTTGCAATGTTACATATAATAACATTGTGATTTAGAATAAAGAATTTTGTCTAGCTGGACCAAAAACGGCAATCCATTATATAACAAATTAAAGACGAACAGATATTGCCAAGTTACTTGTCATTTTATAAATAGTATTCTAGGAAAAGTATAGCCATTGCAGTTAGTCCATGTGTACGTAAACATATTTAATGATTGCAGATGTTCTGTACAAATGAGTCAAAACGACTTAAAATGTAAACATCCAAATATTTGCTGAAAGATTTGATAATAGATAAAGATCATTTATTGAATTTTAAATTGTTAAACTCAAATATGATTAATTATATGATTTTTTTTCAGGGTTAGATGATCATGTTATGGCAGCAACTAAAATAAATAGTTCTACAAACCATGGGAAGTAATATATTATTTCCATGTACAAACTAACATCAACAAAAGAGAACATAGAATTAGTAAACGATCGAGATAGAAACCCAACAATTCAAGAGTTCATCATTAAAAATACACAAAAGACACAAGATTTATATATATATATGATAAAAAAAATTAGCATACCTTAGTGCTATAACATTAGAAATGAAGTGAAAAAAAGTAATGAAAATGAAAAGATTAAATATACGTGTATGAAAAAATTAAATGTAAATAAATGGAAAAATGGAAAAAAAAACGTATATTTCTATATGAAAAAATCAAATAATTATACATCAATTACCTTTTTTCTTGTTCATATTAGGAAACTTCTTTTCCGATATCCTGTGTAGGAATTTTAAAATTTCAACTACTATCATTGAATAACCAAATTCTTGTATTTGTAAATGATTTACAGCATTAAATTTAATACTTTGACCGTTGTCAAGTAGTGTTGTGACAGTGTGAGGATCTTATTATTACTTTTAAAAGCAGATATATTTCGTATCTACGATGTCGCTTTAGTCAAATATTTAAAATCTCGCTCAAAATATTACATATGTCATCTCTGGCACTAAAGGGGCTCCATAATATCCTTGTTCGCAATCGGCTTTCTGTTTTCTGTTGAATAAAATGAACCAATCTGGAAATCGAAGTTGTAAATGCATAATATTTCTTTATACAAAAGGTCGTATCTTGAACGGAATAGATTTTTTCTTAAATGTAATATATATTTTAAAGGAATAAGTATAAAATTCACTAGTGCTTCACCATGTTAAAAAATCAAATCCGTTCATTAATCTAAACTGAAAAGCAACGTGTCTATGCAATTTGTGAGTTATTGTAAAATATTAAACAATTATTAAAAAGATACTGTAAAATCCCCAGATGTGACAACTATCCCGGGGACCAAACTTTAAGGATGTGGAACAGGATGAAAGCAATGTGGTGTTGGGTTGGTGTCTCATTGACGTATATAATGTACCCCACATCTATTTGTATTTATATTTATGTCAATGGCAGATTGACGATTAAAACATTATATATATTGAGAAACCTTGATATTACCTTTTATGATTTACTCAATTACCTTAAATGGGACATCAATTGAATACATCTTTACATTTACTTACATTCTAATAGCATTTATTATCTATAACGAATATTTATTGTTTGTTACATAACAGTGTAATGTATGTTCAACGATGATTCAAAGTTACCCTTTATTTGTAAGTCATCGTGGTCAAAACTTTATTTCCTTAATAGATGTTGATACGAAAATAGATATATATATATAACATTATACAGTATACAACATGTACATGTAAAAGTCTTAAATGCATATATAATAGTCTTTTACTTACACCATTGATTCGCATTTGGTCATTATAATTTAATGGTGATTTCGTACCTTGTAATTAATCCCCTTCATTGATGTGGCGATTAATGATAATGGTTGTTTGTTACTTAACGTCCAGTGGCAAATATTTCATGCATCTTCAGGTCGAGCGAATGATGAAAACAATGGTGAAAACGATAACAGCTTTTTTATATAAAAATTAACAATATTTGAAATAAATTTACAAACCTTCTTAAACATGTATTACGACATTGTGATGAATACGTCGGTTTTCAATCCATAAAATTTCTAAATATTCTATTTATGGAAATATGTTTCTTTGTATATAATTATACTTAATGCATTTTAGTTGTTATTAAAACCAACGAAGTGAAATGAAATGTAACATGTCAATTCAATTTTTCTTTTGATTTTAACTTTAAATAAAAACTATAATTATTATTCAAGAAGTTATGTACTTTTATGAGGAAAATAATTATCATTACGTTTTATCTGTACCATTTTGTGACGGTTTAAGTTCTCGTATCGTCTCGTACTTACATATAGTGTAGCGGGGCTATAGTTCGGTAAATGCATTGGACCCAATAAAAAAAAATAGGGGAAAATGTAAATTGTAAATGTCTTCTAGATGTATTTTGGTTTATTTGTCTTTGGGTTGCTGTCTTAATGATTTGTACACATATTTTTTTCTATACAGATGTTGCAAATACTCTACAAAGAGTATTATTTTTGTTTCAATATTGAAAGTCATCATTGAACATATTAGTTTTATTTTATGGTTAATAAGGTGTGAAGTAATATTATGAGGTCTGGACCTACGTCACAATTTAAAGTTATTATTAAAAGGTTTTTGAATAAATAAGGAAGCAATTATAATAAATTACTTTACCATTAACGAAATAAAGTGTAGTGGGGAAAACACAGTGTGATGGGAAATTACTTTTTTTGCTTACAGTTTCCAAGTGACACAAAATGTATTTATTCTCATTACATTAATACTAGCTTTCATGCATTCCCGATAAAGCAGACTCAAAATAAAGGAATAACTTGGTACTGATAAATATATAAAACGAATCAACTGTCTAAATGGTCTAGTGCTTTTACCTACTTACCACGATTCCTCAGATGAAACTTTATGTATACTAAATAACAAAAGTAATGCACCACGTCTATTAATGTCCTTAGGAGCAAAACTTTCTGTTGCATTTAACTTTACCAAAAACGATTGAAATTGGTCAAAATTTTGAATAAACTTTTCTGTAGTCATTAACATCAAATTTTGTAAAAGGGAGAATTTTCATTATTTTAAATTTTAACCTAAGAAAAATATTTTAACAAGAACAAACAAATGTTTCAAATATTTGAAAACTCAAGTCTTGTGTAGATCACATAAAAACGAAAAGGACTTTGGTTTTCAGGATCTCAATCATTTATGGTCATCTGAGCAGTTCGTGTACTTAACATCTCTATTTACATGTCACAAAAGACGGATTTTATTTATAATCACAGAGCGGTCATTTCCTGTCACTGAACATAGGGTCACAAAGTTCATATGTATACATAATATATTATAAACGAGTCTAAATTGAAAACTACGTTCAAACCTATGATTGCGTTGGATAAAAACCGCAATTTTTATACGTGTGCATGTAAAACAAATTTCGTTGTAGAAGGGTCTAAACATAATATATATAATATATATTACAAGTTATTAACAATGGTAATAGTTTATTGGTCTGATCGGAGGTCAAGTATTTTTATCGAAGAATGTTAATGGTGAATAGCTGTACACAACTTTTTTCGAACAAAAACATAAAAGATCGATGTATAACACTATTATTTTGTGTGACCAACAAAATACAGATTTTGTCTAAATTGTCAGGTGACAGGAAAAGATGACCACAAAATTGAATTAAGGAAATGGTAAAACACAATAAAAAACAGCCTTCTTATTTATTTCTTTGAACAAAGTATATTGATAAAAGATATGAATAATATGCTACAGTTACTTTAGCCCAAAACTATAATTTCGAGAACAAACTATTAGGGGAATGTTAATGATGTGTCATGTGTACTATTGTTTGTCTGTTTGTCCTTTTCATTTTTAGCCATGGCGTTGTCAGTTTATTTTCGATTTATTAGTTTGGCTGTCCCTCTGGTATCTTTCGTCCCTTTTTTAAAGACTTGGTTCGTGAAAGAATTCCTAAATATTCCCTCTTAGCATCTCATCCTTGTCCAGTAGCAAAACCTACCAATTTTATCTATGCTTAATAGTTCTTGGCAGTTCTAAATCTTTGCAAAAACTGGAAGGAATCTTCAAATCAGCAAATATAACAACTAAATAAAATAACTTTTAAACAATTACGACTTTGTACGACTCAAAAAAAAGTTTTGGTTTATCCCACGTTTTGCGAAATTATACATTGTATGTTAACTTTTTAAAGCCGTTTCATTTCCGTTGGTTAATATAGTCTAACGTTTGATTTCGTCTCCCTTTTAAAATGTGAATTAAAGTTAAATATTTTTGTAAATACTTTTTTCCTTTTTTAAATATTTTTTTTCAACATTGTCATCGTCATTTCCCGAATTACTAAAAGGTCCTTTCCTTACGTATACCACAACCACTGAAATTACTCAAAAAAATGAATATTCTTTATTTAATTATGAGTGATTGACAAAATGTCAATATTACATAAAACATTATTATACAAATAACCCTTATACGTCAATCGCGGAACGATTTGACATTTTACAATGTTATAAGAAGCGAGAGATCATTAAACTGTGTTGTAAACATATCTATAGGGTGTAGTTGATAGTTATATTGTTTCAGTCTTTCGTGTGTGATTAGCAAGTACAGAACCATCATGTTTCGTTCTCTGATTTTAGTATTGACCATTGTAAGTATTCAATTTATTTCAATTTTCTGTCTTTAAACAAATAAAATACTGTTAATAGTCTACTTCAATAATTAATTTAATATCCTTAAAGCATGATTTTTTTTTTGTGTACAATTTGCGCAAAAATATGAAAAACAAATAACTTGTATTTTAGAACACCAACATATGATGCCAAGCACCATCTTATTTAAGTAAACACCGTGCTCAAGTACGTCCATTATTCATTTTTCATTTGAACGTCGTATGTGATAGTTTTTAAGTCAGATTTGATTTATATGAAAATATATCAAAGTTTACACAAATATTTGGCTCCTTAAAGTACAACGATTTAATCAATATAATCAATATATTTGTTTAACTATACTTTTTTTCCCCTAAATTATATCACAACTACCAATGTTTTTATCTGTTGATAAATCCCTTGCTTTTAAATGAGTAGGATTGCGGGTTCATTATAACTGTAAATCTATAGAAAGCGCATAGGACGTTCGAAATTATTCCAAGTTTTATTTTTATATGCACACCGTGCAAAGTTTGGAAGTAACCTTTTCGTTCATGTGGAATGTTAAAGTCTAACAATTCATTGTACATACCGCCATCCCACTTTTTTTTTAATACAAATTAACTTAAAAATGTCAATGGTATGCAAGATAGCCACCAAAATCAATAACTATGAGCTTTAAGTAGCAAGAGGAGAACAAATTGAAAATTACCAAAACCCTTTTTATAGGCTAGGACAATCATTCACATCATTACAGGAGTTAGTTTTTGTCCCTTTGTTAAAAACCATTGGTCAAATTTCTATAAGCCTACCCCCTAGATAAACTGGATATAAATCCTGTGAAGGGTCCACAAAGCTCTCTGAGCCATTATTATCCCTTGCAAAAACTATATGTGATGGGTTCCTGGGTGCCCGTTTCAATGCTAAATCTATGTTTTTACTCAACATATCTTTGCATTTTGGCAAGTAACAGTTCAAGTTTCCTACAATTCGTCCCGGTCAATTCAGTGCAGAACCTATTTAATGGTATATTGCTAATTTGTTTGCGTACTGGGTGTGCATAAACAATTGCAACTAAACATTAAGCAACAATAAATAAACAATCATCCTTACGTATAAGTGTATGAGCTGGATAATTATAAGTATGTTGCTTGAAATATGTTTCTCGACCCAGTTTAACTATTACGCGTTGCGTTTTTAAAAGATATGAAACGTAAATAAGCAATATAAAACGGTTAATTTATTAGCATAATAAAATAAACATTGTCAATAAATTATATTTTCAATCTGTTTTACTCATGTATGTACTGTAAGGGTGAAAATCATAACAATAACGAGACAATTAAATTTCTTTCATGTTCTATAGATACATATTTATTATCAATCATATTAGAATGCAAGATCATAAAAAATAATGCATAAATTATTCCAAGTAAACAAATATACACTTGGTGTAAGTGATAGATTCATGTATTTATAATAAATTATCGTTGATCATCTCAACGAGATTTATTTTCTCGCTTGAGCCGGTACGGTGAAAGCGAGAAAAGCAATCGAGTTGAGATGACCAATGACAATCTGTTTATCGCTATTTTACCTATGACGACGATGTCAATTTCATGTCAATTTCCTGAGCAACGCCACGTGCCTCCTTAGTTTCTAGCAATAATTTTCCATCTCAAGCGAGTAGCATGATATGAAAAATTATCACAAAAAAAGATCAAAGGAAAATGTACAAAATAGCGATAATAGTACATAATGCTATATGACATAAGTAGGTACCTACAGATAGTTCTCAGCGAGAGCACATAAAATAATTTGTGGGATAGGGTAGTTCTAGATACATCCTTTATTTTCTTCTGTTGCTATGCATGCTTTTTTCCGCGCTAAAATTTATTTTCACTTTTGCACTCATTTGTTTGCTGCATTTTGTGTTTCAGAATATATCCATTTTCATCCTGTCTTGTGCAGAATTATTTATTAGCAATTATTATCAGAGCAAATTATTCAATTAACTCCCAGCTCCCTTCCCCTTTGAAATCAAATGGTCGTTTCCTTAGGAAAGCCATTTTGCATGTTTCGTCTTAAAATTTTTGCATTTGGATAGCATGTTAAATAGTGAACTAATTGCACTGGTGTACATGCACAAGCCATCCTATATATAATGATCTACTTGAAGCATCATATTTTAGCCCAATAAGCAAATAAACTACATCTTTTGACATCAGACTCGGACTTCTCTTAAACTGAATTTTAATGTGCGTATTGTTATGCGTTTACTTTTCTACATTGGCTAGAGGTATAGGGGGAGGGTTGAGATCTCACAAACATGTTTAACCCCGCCGCATTTTTGCGCCTGTCCCAAGTCAGGAGCCTCTGGCCTTTGTTAGTCTTGTATTATTTTAATTTAAGTTTCTTGTGTACAATTTGGAAATTAGTATGCGTTCATTATCACTGAACTAGTATATATTTGTTTAAGGGCCAGTCGAGAGACGCCTCCGGGTGCGGGAGTTTCTCGCTGCATTGGGGACCTGTTGGTGACCTTATGCTGTTGTTTTTTTCTATGGTCGGGTTGTTGTCTCTTTGGCACATTCCCCATTTCCATTCTCAAATTTAAGTATACGAAAATCGAAAACATATAATGTAGATTTGTTATACATATTGTAGTACACGTGTATTTAAAATGGATATTAATACAAATTACGGACATTTAAGTTAAGTCTGGTATATTGTGTTGTCATTTATGCTTCGGTTGTTAATTTAAATGTTGACATTTTTTTATCATGTTAAAAGGCATGTTTCCTTCTTTCATTACAACTAAAATCACATAAAGTTAACATTTAAACAAATTGTTTAAACACAATTTGATGTTTGACCTTTACTTTATAATATGTTTAAAAACTTACAAGACCACATGAAGGAAAATAATGAGAAATTAATGTGAATCATTGTTTCAAAAGTACGTGTAGAATAAGCCGTAACATTAGACAGATACCTAAATAACACGATCTTTATTTTGGTTTTTTTTTTTTTTTTTTTTTATATATATTGTTAGTTTTTGTTTGGGTGGAGGGGACTTAAACCATTCTTATTTCCTCCAAAAAAAGAGAGATATAATTTTAGATTTACAAGAATTGAAGAATAGTAGGTGGAATACTTAATCGTGGTTGATTACAGTTCAGTGGCAAGTATTTCATACAGAAACAAAGTGGGAAAACAATGAAATCAATTCATCGCGAGCTGTCCGGAATGGAGGGCGGTAAATATAGACGTCCAATAAAGACGGAATATCAAATCTAACACCTCTATTCTAAACGAAGGTGCTGCAAATTAAGTACCATTATTGTATGTTCTTCATTCGGGATGTTGATTGAAGGTCTTCAAAAAGAGGGTAAAATGTCTTATAAATTGTGGAACAAGATAATGTACATATATGCTTCGGCATAACAGGAGATATCATTGTTCAGCAACTGTATTCTGTTTTTTTTCACTTGCAGTGTATTCTTGCAACAACTGGTTTCCATTTACAAAGTGACCCAAGTATAGTCAATAGTATCTGTACGGTAAGTCGAACAAAACTTCTTATAAAACATTTTATAAAATACATGTATACATGCATATGTTTTTTTTTTAACTTTTATAAGCATTAGAAGGAAGATAGACAGCGACATAAACAACTTTTCAAATTCGAAGAGAAACTGACAGTACTATGACGGGGGGAAAACAAACAAAATCAGGAAAATAGAACATCTTATAACAGTTGAAAACATGCAATAAACTGAATTAGTTAACTTCTAGAATAAGGCGCATAAATCACCCAAACGTACAATAATCGACAGAACTACGAAGAATTGGTCCAGTTATATGGTCATATGTTTGGGTAAACGCTGTTCGACATTGGACTTTTCTGAAAAGGTGGTAAAAAAATCAATTCGGTGTACAGTACTATGTTCAAGGTACAAGACAGTCGAACTTAAGCTGATATGTTTTATTATTGAAATAATAATAATAAGATTTTACCATTTTTAGCAACAAGTTCGACAGATTTGCAGCTATGTAGGTTTGGAATGTCGGGGTAACCAGAGATTCGATGCAGATCAACCACACGCAGTTTGTGACCATCCTGGTAGAAGAACACAAGGATATTCACGTAAGTCAGATACACAGATTGATTTGAAAATTCTGCATGTTATGGCGTTTGGAATAACCACTAACTTTTATGAGAGTCTGGAATTAACACTTTTGAGAAATTGAGGATAGAAGGCAGTCTAAACAATGCCTTGTCTATCTCGATTCCGTTATAACTCTAAGCGAATCAACAATCATTGTATTCTCAGTAGAGCATTTCAACTTCACCTACCCCTACGAGCTCATTCTGAAATCAAGTAATCACAAATTGCAATTACTAAGTACATTTTGTGCAGGAATGTGTACATGTATACTATTGAAATCAGAACATGCATATATTTGTTTATAATATACACTATTTTTATGATTTATTTATTTTTCAGCACAAGCAGTTTACCAGTACATAATGCAACAGAGAAATACCAGTACTGGACGATGATCATTTTACCTACAATAAAGGCTAACGAGAGAGTTGTTGGCAAACATGGCAGTGGACTATTTTAAAGAATTTAAAAAAAAAAAAAAAAATTAATCCAAATAAAATGTTCAAATATATACATTTCTTTGTTTATTCTTATGTATATCACCTAGAGTAAAAAAAGAACAAAGATAGAAGATACGAAGGAAGCATTCATAAAAAGTTGAATGCAAATAGACAATACTATGACCAAAACAAAACGATAATAATAAAACAACAAATACTAGAAGAATAAATCTTGTCTGAGCAATATGAACCTTACCACAAAAAAAACGATAGCAATTTGAAGTGCTCCGGCAGGATGAGCAGTTCCTGTTTCATAAGTAGCACCCATCTTGTTGCTTAAATCGAGAATATGAGGAAGGGGTTGAGTTTACAAAATGTGGAATATCTGTAGACATATGTGACACATATTGTCCATACTGACCAACCAAGCCATGATGGCGTCAGTAAATCTTTCGAAGGGATTTTTATCAACCAACAAGTTTTCGTGAAAACACCAAAACTTTTTCTAGGATGTGTTTCTATCTAAGTGAAAAACCATTTAACTTCGAAGGGGAGTGGTAAGGGTGTTGGGGTTTTTTGTCTGAATCAGAAATATTTTTTTTGCGCAACGCTATCATTCAATTATTTATTTTTTTAAAATTTCACACTGTAAGATATGGGGGAAATCTGGATTCAGTATATTTCTTTTGTCTTCTGATTTAGCTTGACCACACTTTTTTTCTTCTTCATCAAATCGGGGATCCGAATAGTTTTGTTTTTTAAGTTAAATGGTCGTTCCCTAATTTTTTTAATTTTGAAATCTTGATAATTCACTATTTACTAACATTAATAGCCATATTTTGTATAATATGTACAGTTTTAGGTAACCATGGTCATATTTACCACTAAATATCTTGAAGCGATTTCAATGGTTGGTTGGTGGACTGTTGGCTTGAAGAAGATATTTTACTTAACAAATCCATAAAAAATTAGAAAATTTTGTATAATTGTCAGTGAGACAATATTGATACAGAGGTTGAAAATTGAGAGATTTAATCCATCAAAGTCAGAATGGCATTGATGTAAGTAACTAAGTTCTTGTATTCAAAAACATTAGATAGCTGATCATCTAAACTATGTTTTGACAAGAAAAGGGGGGTCAACTATGACCCCTTAAAAGAAGGGGTGTATATGGAAGACTTGTTATCATTCACAGCACTTACATGCACTAAATGGGCAAGGAGGGTGCAGTATATACATGAACCTCTTATCAACCATACTTTATATATCCCGCCAGAGCCAGAACTAAGTCACTATTGTAAGTGTCTTTCGGACTAGCAATGTCCAAGCAAAAAATAGACAGAACAATAATCTCGTGTCATCTTTATATTGACCCATCTTCGTCTGTTGCACTAGTTTATGTTATTCATGTTTTACACTGTTAAGACTTGTGATTTGTAAATGTAAGAGGACTTAATATAACTTTCTGTGATGATTCTTTTGCTTGATTTATTTCAACCTGTTTTCAAAGAAGTCTGGTACACGATGCAAACTTAAGTCGATCATGTACCATTTGTGGCATCCGTAAGAACAAATCCGGTAATGAGTCGAATTCGTTAGGTCACATTCGGGGATAAGGGTTTGCGATTTGGGTTACGACAAATGGAACATATCTGTCGTCATCTGCGAAACAGATATTCGATAACAGTCAATCAACTCTTGATGGCGTCCGTAAAATTTAAAAAGGATAACTTGGCCACTTATAACTCTTGTTGTAATATCTTCCTTGTGAGCAGTCCTCTATCAAGAAAATCATGATAGGAAATGCATGATGTTAATAATTTAGAAAAACGTTTCGTCGAGCACTTGGTAAACAGCAAGAAAATGTTGTTTGTAAGAGTATCTATATAAATAATTACATTAGATGTATGTTTCATTATAATATTTATTCTGATTGGCTAACTGCACATCACGTATTCCGTAAGCAGTTGCAATGCTCAATACAACTTTTCACTCATGATAACACGTGCTCCAACAATAAAGTGCACAGGTGAATTAAATAATAAAATATATAAAATTCGTTTTCATGATCATAGCTAAAAAATGTAATTATAAGTATTGAATGCTTCTTTTTGTAACTTTATAGGGTTGTAAAAGCGTTGACCGTGCGTACATTTTTAGAATGAAGCGCTTCCTCGCTTCATACAAAATATACTTCGGTCAACGCTTTTACACCCCAATAAATTTACAAAAAGAAGCATTCAATTCTTAATTAAAGTATTATTTAGTATCCAATGCAGTTAAGAAAGGTCCAGTTCTTCCTCTTTGGTTGAAATTCCAAAAGGAGCATAGACTTGATTATGCAGGGTTCACTACTTTGTTAGTGTCGTGGGGTATATGTTGAGTTTCCAAGTGAATTGTCAATACCTAATTCATTTAATAAGCAGTTTATTTAGTTTGTCTGAACTAGTATATATTTTTTAAGGGGTCAGCTGAAGGACGCCTTCGGGTGCGGGAATTTCTCGCTACATTGAAGACCTGTTGGTGACCTTCTGCTGTTGTTTTTTCTATGGTCGGTTTGTTGTCTCTTTGACACATTCCCCATTTCCATTCTCAACTTTATTGGTTTGGGTCTTTATCTGCTTGGACAACATTTTTTATGTTTCCCGTATGAAAATAACGCATTTAAATATAGCATTTAAGCATGTGTAACGGAGATGCGCAGCTGTGTAATAATCTCCCTTTGCTAAACACGGAATGACGCAAAATGAACTATGTCACTGTCAGAGAAAGGAATAACAAAGTGTATATCTAGATACAGAACAGTCTCCGGGACAAGTTTGCAATTCCGCTGAGTGCAAAAGTTGTCACCTTAATTTTTGGAGTTAAGTCAAAATAAAGTTGATAACTTGGTTGGTATTAGTTCCCTGATATTTGTCCTAAAATTTTTTGGATCTAGCACCACTGTTGAAAAAGTTATGCCCCTTTTTTCAACAATTTCCTCAGAGGAAAAGTACTTTTCCTCAAGGGAAATCAAATTTCCCTGAAGGAAAAAGATTTTTCCTCAAGGGAAATTGTTTTTTCCTCAAGGGAAAAAGATTTCCCTTAGGGAATTTGCTGCATAATTATTTCCTTTGAGGAAATTCTATTTCCTTAGAGGAAATTCTTTTTCCTTAAAGGAAATTCTTTTTCCTTTGAGGAAATTTGCAGCTTCAAATTTTCCTTGGAGGAAATACTTTTTCCTGTGAGGAAATTTGTAGCTTCAAATTTTCCTTGGAGGAAATACTTTTTCCTGTGAGGAAATTTTTGACAAACACTTTTCCTTGGAGGAAAATTCAAGACAACAAATTTCCTCTAAGGAAATCATTGATCTTCAAATTTCCTCTAGGGAAATTTCTGAACATCAAATTTCCCTTAAGGAAATGTTTTTCCTCTATGGAAATTTCATAACAGTACAAACAGTATTAATATATTTTCTCCTAGACTGAATTATTGATACAAAAGATAATTAAAACTTTAATACTGTAATACAAATTTTCATGGTGAGTATTAAACATACAAAAACAAAAGGCTGACTGTTTATCATGTTTAAGACAATACAATAATAAGCAAAACGCTATGAATATCATACCATTTGTGATGTTGTTAATATTGTGCTCATATTTGCATATTAAATAAAATAAACACTTTTCATGTCAAATTAACTTGTCTTCTGTTTCAGCTGCTGTGTATTCGACCCCCCACATAACTGTTCAGTGCATAAATAATTCAATCCACAAGACATCTTCCTTCAATTGGTCGAATAAATTTTGGCAACATATGTTCTTCAAACATCTTCTTTGTATATTTGATATGATGGAGCCATGTACATGAATGGATAAATCAGGTGTTTATTTCGACAACAAACATGACAAAGATACTATTTTTTTTCTTAATTTCTCCATAATCCATCAGTTAATATGAATGTAGGTTGTTACATTTTACACAATTGTGTTCTTTGATAGTACTCCATTTTGTTTATAGCAATTTTGTAGGATTTTTTCTATTTCTTTTTCCAGAAAAACACACAGTTGAGTTCATTTCACATTAATAATCCAATTAGCACATTATGTAGAAAAGTATTAACAATTAAGTTTCCTCTTCAGTATAGACCTGCAGGACCTGTTGATGATCATAAAAACCAAGATATCTGACCTATAAATACACAAAATTAAAAAAAAATGTTATAAATGGAGAAAAAAATTTGTAAGGGTTCCGCGGAACCCAGTGTCTCGCCTATTTTTGCTGTAAATCGCAGGCTCAACAACAATGAGGAAAAAAATCAATAAAAATATTCCTCTTGTTACTATTTTATGATTGTAAGAAAATCTAAGTCCATTTGAAAGTAAATTACAGAAAAAAACAGAGTAATCTTTTTACAAACTTTACTTCTGGATACAATCTTATGATCATAAATAAGGTTATTTCCAAGTTTGGTACAAACCCAGGATAGTTTAAGAAAGTTATTTAAATTTTAAAAACTTTAACCACAGAGTGAATGTAATGGTTCCCTGCAGAAAAAACTAAGTCCATTTATAAGTAAAATACGGAAAAAATTGAATTTTATTTTTACAAAATTTTCTTCTGGATACTATCTTATGATCATAAACAAGCTTCTGTCCAAGTTTGGTACAAACCCAGGATAGTTAAAGAAAGTTATTAAAATTCTAAAAACTTTAACCACAGAGTGAATGTAATGTTTCCCCGCAGAAAAAACTAAGTCCATTTATAAGTAAAATACGGAAAAAATGGAATTTTATTTTTACAAAATTTACTTCTGGATATTATCTTATGATCATAAACAAGCTTCTGTCCAAGTTTGGTACAAACCCAGGATAGTTTGAGAAAGTTATTAAAATTCTAAAAACTTTAACCACAGAGTGAATGTTTTGTTTCCCCGCAGAAAAAACTAAGTCCATTTATAGTAAAATACGGAAAAAATGGAATTTTATTTTTACAAAATTTACTTCTGGATACTATCTTATGATCATAAACAAGCTTCTGTCAAAGTTTGGTAGAAATCCAGTATAGTTTAAGAAAGTTATTAAAATTTCAAAAACTTTAACCACAGAGTGAATATTTGTTGACGCCGCCGACGACGCCGCCGACGACGCCGACGACGACGGAATGTAGGATCGCTTAGTCTCGCTTTTTCGACTAAAGTCGAAGGCTCGACAAAAACAGCAATATAAATAAGCTTATTTTATCATGTTTTAATGAACATTTTGAGAAACTTTCATTTGATATTCTTACTTGTCATGCTTATGCGTTCTCTTATTTCAGTGCTTTGTGTCCAAGATTTAATATTCGTTGTTTAGTGCCTTGCAGTGATATTTAAAGTTGAGCCACTTGCAATAGTTGTTATAGAATGTTCATATGTTGTGTTAATATTTGAACCACTGTCCTATATTATGGTCAGGTTGAGTGCTCACAGACATGAGGCCTAAATTAATATATTGTTTTTTTCCCTAATCCCTATTCTGACAAGCCAGGTGTGGGTAGTTAGGTAGGTAAATAATTTTATTTTTCCCAAAAGCTGAATATTATCGGATGATCCGGCAAGCCCGAAAATCAGAAATGAATAAAATAATATTTGGCTTAGTTTTGACAATAAAATTTTATGAGTAGGGCCATTTTTGCAGGGTCGGTCAGGATTGGAGAAACAAACAATATTTTATATTAGGCATGATTTTTTTTTATTAATTGTTATTGACTTTGAACATGTTGAACTAAATTGGATTGTTTAAATCTTTATATGTTGAGATCTTTAATGGATGACCTATAAAGGAAGTGTTTTCTCATTATTGAAGGCAGGCCCATGATTGGCCTTTAATTTCTTGCATCCGCTTCATTGAACTCTGGTGGATAAGTCACTCATTTACCATACCACATTTTCTTATTTTTATATGAGTCATCATTTAAAGGCAATTTCTTTTATTACTGTAATTCAGAAATTATCGAAACTTTTTAGTAATGCGAATAATGTGACTGGGTGAGTATCGCAAAAACAGAAACATATATATATATATATATCATGTAACTATATAGATCTTTATGCAGATTTTTTTTGTAATCACAATAAGTTGTCCATTCCCTGAAAAATCTGAATTTACAGTATATAGAAGTGGTCTTACCATTTAGGCCTTGTTGTATTCTGTTTATCTTGTTTTGCGCTCATTTCTATTGTAACTGTTTATATTTTTCATTATTTTTCTATATTTCTTGTCCTATAAAACATAAAAAGGGTAAAAACTATTATAAAACATCAGTTTGTGTTTTTCTTTATATTCAGTTATATTTAAAAAGAATGGAATATTTGTGCTATTTCATTTCACAAACTTTTTGCCAGTCATGACTTTCAAAGACTTTCACCCTGGTCAATAGTTTAAAAAACAAACATTCCCATACTTTTTCTTTGTGTTCGTACTAATTTTTCATTTGACAACAAAGACATGATTCAACTATTCTTCTAAAATTTGTTTCGCTTGACTACGTTAAACTCTGAAATATTGTTAACAGTATAATCTGTATGTGTCTCACTTGTCAAAATTTCAAATTAATATATAAATAACCAATAAAAATGCTATGCATGGCTCAGCTTGATACAAACGTACAGGTTGAACCCAGAACAGTTGGGGCAAGTATGGACACAACATTCAAGCTCGATAAACTCTGAATTTTAAATTTGGATTGTGATTCAATAGTTGATGCAGCATAGGTTTCTGACACAGAATGAATGCGGTCCAAGTACTTAAAAATTTTAAATTGACAATTAACCTCTAAAATGGTCCAATATTCAAAATCTCAATACATGGTTAGATGCAGCATATCAACATGATCAAAGAACCCCAATAATTCATTTTTTGGTGAAATCAAATAAAGTTAAATTTTGGACCTTTTAGAACTCAATGTGGACCAATTTGATAACGGGCCAAAATATCAAAAATCTTAATGAATGGTTAGATTCAGCATATCAAAGAGCCTCATATAATAAATTTTTGTTGAAATCAAACAAAGTAAAATTTTGGACCCCGATTTGGACCAACTTGAAATTTGGGCCCATAATAAAAAAATCTAAGTAAATATTCAGATTCAGCATATTAATCTGAACACCAAGAATTTAAATATTGTTAAAATCAAAATAAGTTTAATTTTGGACCCTTTGGACCTTAAGGTAGACCAATTTAAACAGGACCAAAAAACTAGGAATCTAAATACACAGTTAGATTTGGCATATCAAAGAACTCCAATAATTCAATTTTCTATAAAATCAAACAAATAAAATTGAGAATGGAAATGGGGTATGTGTCAAAGAGACAACAACCCGCCCAAATAAAAAACAACAGCAGAGGGTCACCAACAGGTCTTCAATGTAGCGAGAAATTCCCGCACCCGGAGGCGTCCCTCAGCTGGCCCCTAAACAAATATATACTAGTCCAGTGATAATGAACGCCATACTAATTTCCAAATTGTACACAAGAAACTAAAATTAAAATAATACAAGACTAACAAAGGCCAGAGGCTCCTGACTTGGGACAGGCGCAAAAATGCGGCGGGGTTAAACATGTTTGTGAGATCTCAACCCTCCCCCTATACCTCTAACCAATGTAGTAAAGTAAACGCATAACAATACGCACATTAAAATTCAGTTCAAGAGAAATCCGAGTCTGATGTCAGAAGATGTAACCAAAGAAAATAAACAAAATGACAATAATACATAAATAACAACAGACTACTAGCAGTTAACTGACATGCCAGCTCCAGACTTCAACTAAACTGACTGAAAGATTATGATTTCATCATATGAACATCAGGCACAATCCTTCCCGTTAGGGGTTTAGTATCATACCATCATAACATATATGAGAAGAACATAACCCGTGTCATGCCAACAACTGTTTTTAGAATAAATGTGTTTAGTTCCGATGCAAAGACCTTATCAATGACTCAATATTAACGCCAAAATATGCAATCTTTAATGACTTGACAACAGTATCGTAATTATAACCCTTCTTAATAAGTCTATTCAAAGGTTTTGTAAGTTTCTGAGGTGAATACTGACACCTTTGTGCTTTATAAAGAATATCACCATAAAAAATTGGATGTGAAATACCTGAACGTATTAAAAGTCTGCATGTTGAGCTATATTTACGAATAATGTCTTTATACCGATGATAAAATTTAGTAAATGTTTTGACTAGTTTGTGATATCGAAAACCCTGGTGTAATAATTTTTCAGTAATACATAAATTTCTCTCGTTAAAATCTAAAACATTGTTACATACACGAGCTTTACTATTGGCCCCTATTGGCCCCTAATTCATGTAATTCCTAAACTCTGAACAAAAACTCTGGTCACAAACCTTGTGTTTGAATTTCATAGATTTCTATTACTTGTACTAAAGTAATTAAGCGAAAACTAAATGTCCTGGGACAACGACGACTACATGATAAAATTGAGAATGGAAAAAGGGAATGTGTCAAAGAGACAACAACCTGACCATAGATTCGAGGGTTGGAATCCTTTTCTTTTACCGAGCAATGCATTTGAATGGGAGATATAGTTGGAACCCCTCTTTGCTCTTGGTTGGGACCCCCCTTTTAAAATGGCTGGATCCGCCCCTGAGAAGCATTATAGAAAAATCTATAAGCTTTAACTCAAAATAAGGATAATTTTATTTTTAAAGGGCAGGCACAGATCCAGAGAGGGGTTCAAGTGATTGGAACCCCCCTTTTTTTGGATTATCAATGCATTTCAATAGGGACATGTAATTGGACCCCCCCCCTTTTTCCCCTTTTGTCCTGGGTTAGAATCCCACCCCACCCCTTTTTAAAATGACTGGATCCGCCCCTTAAGGGTCTATAATTAAGTTTGACAACATCAGACATACTACTTTATCAACAAAAAAAATGCCACATTTCATCCAATTTAATTTCATCCCTTACTTGCTACATGTATTTCATCCATAATATTTAAAGAAATAAATTTGGGAGGAGTATGATTTTAATTTGCAAGTTATTAACTATCCAAACTAGAGACCTAATAGAGTAGATATATACTTGACTAATTTAAATCAAACTTGGGGTGACTGGGAACAAAGATTTAAGGGAATAGATGACAGTTTACCTACAATGACCTAGTTTCATAGCAATAGCATACATTAATAAAGACTACATGGTCATTCTTATGTTTAAACGTGGTTTAAACTTTGGGTGTTCATTTTTTAATGTTTAACATGTTTAAAGCTAACAGTTTCAACTACATACATGTATCAAGATTTGATCCTACATTATTTAAATATTGAAAAAAATAGCTTTTTAAATTTGGATCTATATATAATTGTGAATGTCACATGGATGTATTTTAATGTAAAGCATCTGAAAAATCATTAGCCCTCTCATATTTATTTCAGTTCTTCAAAAGGCAAATTTATATGAGCTTATGCTGAAAATAGAGATTTCTTATTAAGGAGAAATCCCTGCCCCCCTTTTTGTGTGAAAAATTTTGTTGATTATATAGGGAATCACAGAAACATGACTGAGGCAAGCATCCCCCATCTGAACCCCCCCCCCCCCCCCCCCCCCAATGAAAAGTTCTGGATCCCCCCGTCAACCTTTCACTCAGGTCATTGGTGAAGAGTTGTCACATGTTTGTTTAGCTTGTGTAGGTGTAAGTCAGTAAGGAGGCATGCAACCATTTGATGTGTAGGCCGGGTGAAAAATGTGATTATAATCTTGCTTTGTAAACTTGTGCTTTAAATAAAATTACCAATCCATTAAAAAATCTGTGAGCCCAATCTCATCCAGTGAAATAGATTATAGTCTGTTTTCGAAGTTATATGGAAGTAAGTTAGTAGTCCATTGCAAGGCATTTTTTCTAAGGAGAAGTGTAGAATGGGGGAATGGACCAATAAATTGATCGGATCCGAAATGTTCTTCCCAGTAAAGGAGCACCTATTATTTTGTAGGTAATTATTATTAGTGTCGGTGGTCTCACAAGTAAATCAGAGTGAATATTGCATGCACATTAAAATCGGTCTCTAAAAACACCGCAAAGGACCTCCTTTGTGCACAAAGGAGCACTAAGGACCTCAAAGAAGTTTAATAAGAGCACAAAGGACCTTAATTTCCCTTTAAAGCATTAAAATATTATAATTCCTGAAGAAAAATGTAAAAAAAAAAAAAATAGTTACAATAAAAATTGCGATTTTTATGATGTACGATTTGGTATAATCACCGGTATCGGTTTGGAACCGACTTTATATCCTGGCTATATGATAGCTCATGTATGTGAATTTTTAAATAGTTTTAATATGATATTAATGATAAAAACGTCATTTATTATTTTTAATATTTTGTTGTAATATTTTTTAAGAAAAAAAATATGTATTAAGTTAAATTGGTATTAAAGTTGAAGATATACGAACTGCACAGTCATGTGTTCTGTAATGGGTACGAATATGCATAATATTACGACCCTTTTCTATAAGATTTTACTTAGTAATACATTCATGAATTAGAAAATATTGAAAAAACACAAACATATGATATAAATACAGACTGGGTAATAAACCGAACAAAAATAAAGCAAACATTGTTGGTCAAGATTTCGACTCGAGTATTAATAAGGATTGTTTCATGAAGACTTGATAGCACTTGGGATAAAAAAACGTTATAAATTCTTTACAGTTAATTATTAGCGTTAAAAGACTGTCTTTAAAAACAATTACATTCAGAAAATAATAAAATATGTATTTTTAAATTATAAATATATTTAAAAAAACAAAAGAAAACTATAGACATATGCACAATAATAATATACCTACGGGTCTCGAGGCCAATACAGCAAACCTTGAATCTATACCAGTGCCAATACATAAACAGCCAGTTAAAAACACTATAAAAACATAGTGTATTTTGAAGTTTATGAAATACGGATTGACAAATTTAAACTAATTACCTACCTTTATAATTATTGCCATAGTATTCCCTTTGTGCCTTTAGAAACGTTTTCGTCATAGCAATACTGACATATTACCATACATAAGAAAGCTAGCTGATGATGAAATATGAAAGCAAAACATCGGTATCCTTACATAATTTTCGTAGTTTTGGTAAAGTCTGTTATCTTAAAATATATTACAACAACAAAATATTAAGAATAATAATTGACGTTTTTATCATTTATATCATATTACAACTATATAAAATTTTACATACATGAGCTATCACTTTCCCGGATATAAAGTCGGTTCCAATCCGATATCGGTGATAACATCCAATCGTACATTATAAAAAAAAAATCGCAATTTTTATTGAAATTATTTTTTTTTTTTTACATTTTTCTTCAGGAATCAGAATATTTTTATGCTTTAACGGGAATTTCAGGTCCTTTGTGCTTTTATCAAACTTTTTTAGGGTCCTTAGTGCTCCTTTGTGCTCCTTTGTGCACAAAGGAGGTCCTTTGCGGTGTTTTTAGAGACCCCATTAAAATTAGCAGAGAAGAGACAATTATCAACTTGTGTATAATTCATTTTCTCGCAGTTATTTACGGTAAATCAGCTATATAGACATAGGAAGATGTGGTGTATGTATATATATCCCAAAACAGGTGTTCGGTTCTAGTACTATATAGTGGCTATAGTATATGACTTTTAAATAACAATTATCAATTATATCTGTATTCTGTGGCGGGTCGAAGGGGATGGAATCCGGGGTTGGCCTCCCCTAGCATTTTGTGAGCAAGCATTGCATAAATGATAATCTCGGGAATCCTCTCAAGTTCCTATATACAAGGTGATAGGACGTTCCGTTGGAATAGGTTACCTGTGCATCAGGAAAAGTTTTAAGGCATAGCGTGAAAAGGTAACCTATTCCAACGGAACCGAACGTCCTATCACCTTGTATATAGGAACCTTAAAAATATGTGAATAGGTCGGGAAAAACTCTCTTTTGACACCTAGGTATGCTTACACACCCCTTATTTAATGGAGACATGTAGTTGGAACCCCCTTTATTATGGCTGGATCCGCCCATGATTTTACATGTAAATCAAGCCCCGGGTATTTGTTGGCATAACGGTAACCACGAAAGGGGGGGGGGGGGCTAATTAAAAGCACGAGGAATTATAAATATACAATTCATCAGGGGTAGAGTGCATCGAGGAATGGGAATTAAAATTGTCTCTTCACGATGATCGAAAAAAGTATCTTGCACGTTATTTTCATCATCTTGTCTGAAACACTCTGAATAATGAGCTTCAAGGCGAAAACAAGGCATGTGAAATACTAATAACATACACTTCTTTTTTTATACGTTGTATGGACAAACCCATAAATCCCTCAACAAAAATTGCTTGATTCATGTCATATCAAATAAATTACAGCGCGGAAAGGTAACTTTAATTTAATATCAAAACTAAATTTTTGTTATATTTTTCAATAAATTTATAAATCTTAATTAGGCATGCGTTGCGTGAGTTCCATTTCATGAGACCTACACAAATTTCTATAAAACAAATCAAAAATTATAAATACAGTTTTTCAATTCTTTCCGGCATAGATAAAAAAAAATATGTATATAATCAAGGATTTGTATAGTAAGAAAATCCTTGATATAATCTATATACGATTTGGTTGAATTATTTCACTTCATTATAATGATAAATCCTTTAGTTCTTAAATTTTTAATTAAAATGAATTTATCATTTTGATATCTAACGATAAACTTTTTAAATTGAAGTGACATGGTCAGTAACCTAATTAGTTGCATGGCTGATTACCATCTTACAGGTGACCCAGTAATTTTCCATATGACAGTAGCGTGTACCCTCGGGGTTATATCGGGGTGTGTATAACTTATTTTCTTGGGAACATCCTGTCCACGTGTAGTACTTAGCATATATTGCAACAGATGACATTAAACAAATTTTCTTTGTAGCATCGGAGGCAATTTCATGTTCGACCACACAAAATATTTCACAAAAAAGATATGATAAAATCAAAAGAAAAAGATAAAGAAATATTAACAAATAAAGGTGGAATTGAGTAAACGGGGATTCGTGTTTTTATGAGCTTATTTTCAGTGGACAACAACAAATGGAAGTTTTTAACGACCCTGTGTGACCTATAGTTGTTAATGTTTGTGTCATTTTGGTCTTTTGTGGATAGTTGTCTCATTGGCAATCATACCACATCTTTTTGACTGGCTATATACATGATATAATATATATAGCACTTGCACGGTCGGTCCAGTGGACATATTTCATACTAGATAACTTATACAGTAATTCTTTTTATATATATGAAAATTATTGTCCGATCTGATACACGTACCTATAATGTACAGAATTTTGAACAGCTTCAAATATATGGGGTCCGTAGAAACACCGCAAAGGACCTCCTTAGTGCACTAAGAACAAAAATGTGCACTAAGGACCTGATGGAATGATACAACTGTCACAAAGGATATGGCATATAGAAATAGACTTTGTAAAAGGAGAAGGTCCGGTAAGACACCTTTTTGGCCCCAAAATATAGCAGTTTTACAAAATTGTTAAAAGTAAACTTTTAGTTATTTTTTGGACAGTAGAATGCTTCTGCTACATAAATATGGGCTGTTTTTGACAATACATGGCACACATATCGGGTACAAGCACCATAAAGTCATGCTAAATTGCAAAAACCATCTGAAAAGTGACATTTTCCGGCATATTTGGTGGATTTTTCATATTTAATTGAGCTTTTAATGACAAAATCAGTGAAAATCTTCCACATACACTAATAGAATCAAATAAAATAGACATTTAAGTGTTTCAAAAGTGGTCAAAATCTTTCGTCAGATGAACCTGAAATTTGAGGCCAAAATCGGTCCTTACCGGACCTACTCCTTTCATAATTTTAAATTATATTTTTTCTAATGTTTTCTCGACACGTGCCTCAAAAAGTTGATTGTCACCTTTAGTATAATCGATAGCAATTCATGTTCGCTCAACCTTGGCCCGTGATCTACTAGTATACTGATTAAACATGTATATGGTATTTCAAATTGTTCTCTATTTTTTCCCATTTGTTTGTTTCTGCCGTATTTATTCTGTCTGCTATATTTTTTACTTCTAAATTAATGGCGTATTTTCAACTCTTTTCAGTTTGGGAATTTTTTATCCTTTTAATTTTAAAAAGACAAATAATTGTGAACACTTCACGGAAAAGTGAGGATTGATATTTGGTTGCTTAACGTCCAGTTGCCAATACTTCATTCATTTTTCTAATGTTAAGAACTATGCCATTTATCAATATTTCGATTTGAGCGTTACTGATGTTGTTGTAGACGAAACGCGCGTCTGGCGTACTAAATTATAATCCTGGTACTTTTGATAACTATCACAGCAATGTTTTTAAACATGTTTAGGAAAGGAACATATTTCTGATTCGATGTTTATATACAAATGCATTACAAGTATAAATATGTATAGGTTGATGTATAGTCCCTTCGATGTTTTAGACTGTAAATAAATTATGACCAATTTATTTCTGACATCTTCTTCATTTTTAACTTTTGTGGATAGGTGTTTCATTGACAGCCGTACCACATCTCCTTTCGCTTATTTTTGTTGTATATATTTTTTAATTCACTTTCCTTGTCTTTTAAAATATATTTATTCCATTATTTTTATTTGATGCCGAAAATAAGAATACGAAGTTATTTGTTAAATGCTATAAATAAGCGAAGTAAAACAACCGTTAATAATTATGTATATGAGCATTTAAACAGGGGCGGATTTAGGCGGGGGCGTGGCGGGCGTGCGGCCCCCCCCCCCCCCCCCCAACCCCTAAAATTTGCAAAGCATGGGTTGTCCGGACGTAATAAAGTATCCGACGAAAGCTAATGTCGTCGCATTCAATCTGTCGTAACATTCAAACAAGTATTACTATATAAAACAGTAATTTAACAGATTCATTTAACGTGATTACTAATCAACTGACCTTTTGTTTATTTAAGTTCTATAAACATGTTACACAGTCACTTCAAAGGAAGGTGTCAAAAGCGGTACTGCGTTTGATGACAAATATCATAGGCTTTTAGCAGTTAGAATAAAAAAAATTGTGACATTCTAGTTGCAGTTTTAATAAACAATTTCTTTGATAATCGAAGTTCAAAAACATCCCTACATCACTTTACCACGAAGAAGGTGGGAGCCCTACCCGCTATTTGGGTAACCGGTTGGTTATTTCATCATACCAAGAAAGCAGTGTAAGTTAGATTCTTTCTTAAGGAAAGATAAAGATTATGGTTCAAGCGAGAGGTTAGTTTGTTAATTTGACTCATTATTTAATATCTCTGTGACAATACATGATTTCTCACTTGCAACATGTAAAATTTGCCGAAGCATGCATAAATGGTCAAGGCCCAAACCCGTAGGTACTACCGTATTACATGGGATCCCAAGAAAATAAGCACAATGAATTGTTTAAGGATCTCATTTTGATTTTAGTGGTTAGCGGCCATTTTTGTTTGTTTTACAGTATGTAAAAAGTCTAGCACGACCTCCGAAAATAGAACAAAAATAAAAACACGTATCATGAATTGACAAATAAATTGTACCAGTAATCATTTTCGTTTTCAATACCTTATATTGGTCAGATGAGCTATCGTCATTTGCTTCGTCTCACTTTGTTTATATGGAGAATCAGTTTGTGTACTCAGAATTGTTTCTATTCTACTTTTGTTCAGTCCCGTTTTCTGGTAAATATATATAGGTAGTCAATGAACAGAAACTAATAGATTTTTTGTTAATTATGGTTAATGTAGATTGTCATTTAAATTATGCGGTTTTAGATTGAAACTTTAATTTCTCGCTCATTTTACCACAAATGTTTCTCGCCACACTTCGCTTGGCAAGATATCTATCTACAATGCACCTACTCTAGAAGAATATTTCAATAACTTTGATAATTTTAACCTCAAAAAAATTTTCGAAATTTTATTCTGCGCCCCCCTAACGTCAAATCCTGTATCCGCCCCTGCATTATATCTATTTATAAAATATTTTAAATACAAGCAGACATACCATTTGTGACACCAATTTCATTTATTTCCAAATCTTAAAATCATACATTTCCGTTCTTTAGCGTTTCTTAATAATGGCAGAACGGGCTTAAGAGTCATATGATTAAATTAACTAAATAATTTAGTTCTCCCACATCATTAGCGGATTTAGGGGGTTAAAGCGAGCCCACCCCCGGTTGAAAATCTTAAAATATTTTTTGTATTAACCATTTCTTGTTTTAATGTTATCTTTACTATAATTTGAATATCTAGCACTGAATAGAGTGACACGTTGTCGCTACACTTCTTTAAATATACACAAGTCATAATAACATTGGCCAGAGGGTAACTTGATAATTAGAGGACCAAAGGATTTAATTAAGACAATCCAAGGCTGCTATCTCTATATTTTATTATATATATCTTTATTAGCCTCCCTTAGAGTGATACAACAATTGCAAAACGGGTAGATACGATCTGTAATCAAATAATTAAACTTATAAGATTAATACTTAAAATTTTATTTAGAGTAACCATATGCCGGATGAACAAAAAGTGTGCCATTTCTTGGAAAACATATGGTTTGGTATAACATGAAAACTTCTCTTAGTGTTTTAAACATTTCTCACATAACCCCTCCCCCAAACCCCCACTTCAAGCTCTGGATCCGCGCCTGCCCATAGTGCTTATTACATTATAAAATAAAATGGTATTCATCTTCAATTGTTGAAATAAAGATGAATTGTTAAAAAAAAAAAAGCATTGACACCAGTTTAAAGTTATCGTTCATAGAAGACAGTTATGATTTATTCTATAATTCTCTTTTTAAAACGTAAAATAATTTTACCTCTTGGAGTTTTTCTATATATTACTTCTGTAATCGGATTTTGAAGAACCCCATGGACACCACATACTCTCAAATGTCTTTCAAGGAATAATGATAGTATGTAAACTCTTGTGTTGTTAGTAAGGAAATGAAATATCAAAAGCATTTGTTTCTCAATTTTAATCTCAAAATAGGGTTCTTTAAATAAAAAAAAAGCTTGCATAGCAATTTCCTTAAAAACTAAATATATATAACAAAGGCAAAGTTTTAAAACACAAAATTTATTTTTTATTTTTCTTTCATAAACTTGAATTTATACCACGCTAAACCGTTAGGTTAACAACCATTGATTAATCAATAAGTAACGATCAAAAGACAATTGTTTATTGGATTAGGTTGATTGAACATGATGATTCGGGAATCTGCAATAAACCGTTGGTCACGTGGCGAGTGGCAGGCGTTGATTAAAAAGTCATTTAACTTCAAAATTACAAAATCTATTGATACCTTACTTTATAGATTTGAGGTTTTTAATCATATCCTCTTATATTCATGTTCGCTGTGATCTTAAAACATCGTTTTAGTGTCCTTAATGCAAAAACTTTCTTCTTAGTGCACTAAGAAGTCTTTTGCGGTATTTCTACACACCGAAATATATGGCCTTATTATTGGTAATATACCATATTAGTGTCACTAATGGCTTAACGTGTTACCAAATTAAAAAGAAGAAATAGACTCAAAACCGCATTTTTAACTTTAGATTTTTTTTCAATCCCAAAATAGAGAAGAGGTCCGGTATACAGACTTATTAAAAAGTCCAGATGAGAAGTTTAACTTGCTTTTCTATTCCCGGCACTTTTAACTGTTTCTTGACGCATGAAAAAAAAAAAATGCAGTACCTGGTTACAGTTGCGCATTGACAAATTATAATCTTTCGATTAAATGATCTTAAATCTGTATGGTCTTAATTTTAAAAGTTATAAAATCTAAATGTGAAGTGATCTAAAATGTTCAATATTAATGAGTATTTTCGCTGTGAAATGAATCTAAGGTCGTCTAAAAGTATATACATGTGTATTTGACCCAACTACTGACTACATAGTAAACTATATGTACCTATAAGCGGGGTCTGAGCGGGACTCGGGATTGTCGAGGCGTATTTTTTGTAAACGTGACACATGAAAGTCAAATTATGAGGGAGGGTAGGAGGGGTACTGATCCCGAAATCCCGAGCTTAAAAACACGAAATCCCGAAATCCCGGGCTTAAAAACACGAAATCCAGAGGTCCCGAAATTCGAAAAAAGAATTATCGTATCCCGAAAGGGTCAATCCCGAAATCCAGAGCTTAAAAACACCCGATCCCGCAGTCCCGATAAAGGTCCTATATCCTCCCTCAAATTATTGTGCCGTGAAAACGCGAAATGAAGTTTAGCGGGACATGGGAAATTACAAAAATAGCAGAATTGTTCACTTACATAGTGTAAGCGGGATGGCATCATGCGAGAATCTAAAAAAATAAGTAGTAACTAAGCGGGATCCGTGAACAAAACCCCCAATGAGACCCCCATTAGTTGTGGCTTATTTTGGTCTTTTTAGTTAGTTTCTTTCCCCTCCATTACTTGACCGTTTTTGTAAAACAACAGCACTCGAGGTCTGACAGTATTTTACCAAGAAATGCACAAACTATTCAAAAAGAAGGCCTAGAAAATTTAAATATTGGTATGCACACATACTCCCCTCTCAGCACAGACAATTATATTTTTGTAAAGGCACCAAACTCGTTTCTAATATTTATAATAGAACCGAAAAGAAAATGGAAATGGGGAATGTATCAAAGAGATAACAACATGACCAAAGAGCAGATAACAGCCATAGGTCACCAATGGGTCTTCATTGCAACGAGAAAATCCCGGAACCTGAGACTGGGGTGGATCTAGTCATATAAAGGAGTGGTTCCTCACCCAGGACAATTTTTTTTTTGGGGGGGGGGGGTGTCCAACTTCATGTCCCCATTCAAATGCATTGATCATCCAATAAAGAAAGGGGGTTCCAACATGTCCAACCCTCAGCCCCCCTGGATCCGTGCCTGTGAGGCATGCTTTAGCTTGCCATTAAACAAAAATGTATACTAGTTGAGTGATAATGGACGTCATACTAAACTCTTCAATATAAAAAAAAAGAAATTAAAATAAAAATCATACAAAGGTCACAAAGGCCATAACTTCTGGCTCCTGGATTAGGAAAAGTGCAAAATGCAGTGAGGATAAAAGCCTTTACTGTAAATTCCTGAAATTACAATTATATAAATCATCTCACATCTTTGTGCATTTCTGGAAATTGGTCATATTAATAAATGCATGCAATATTTTCAGAAAATTTCAATATATAGGCTTTTAAAAGTCAATCTTGTGCATGATTATCAATGATTATACTCGCACAATTAACACATGTGGTTCTCAAAACTCAGAGGTGTCTATGCTATTTATGACAACATTTTAATCAAGTATAAATTTACAAAATTTGTTTAGAACTATATGATTTTTAGGTTTTTAAGCATAGATATAGTAGGTCAGGATCTGCGAACTCTCACTGACTGACTGAGCACATGAATTCAACACTAGTTTTTTGGTGATGTTGGTGTTGCTTAGTGTTTTGTTTTGTTTTTCTTTTCTGCATCTTATGTTTTGCCTTGGCATTGTCAGTTTCTCTTTCATTGCCTTTGTTTTTTTTTTGTTATGTTAAATAACAAGTCACAAGAGAGAAAAAACAATAAAAATATGTGAAAAAATGGCTGAGTTCAGTATATATTAAGGAAAGAGATAACAAATAGCTAAATAAGAAAAAAGAAAATTCCTTTTCTACAGTCAATTGTCTGATAATCTAGAAGATAGCCTGATTTGGTCTAATTCTCCTGAATTCTAGCAGGTACTTTATTCCAACTTTTTTAATTCAAACAAACCATGTCTTAGATAGTCTTGGAATTAGAATACATTAATCATAAAATTTTCATAATACTTTGGTGAATTATCTATTGATATAATCATGATAATTAAGCTCCTTTTTAATTTTTAGGGATTTAAAATTTTTGATTTAAAGTTGGGGATTTTATTCATAAAAGGGGGGATTTTTCCAGTACGTATACTATTAATAATGCTTTGAGCAATTTTCATGAAACTTGGTGAATTATTTTTGTATAACATAAACATGATAATTTTCCTTTTAATTTAAAAAAAAATCTGATTTATGTCATTGTAATTTCATGACTTGGGATTAGGATAGTCTCAAGAATGCTTTCACAAATTTTTATGAAACTTTGGTGAATTGTTTTTATATCTTGAAAAACTCCCTTTTTAGCTCACCTAACCTGAAAGGTCAAGTGAGCTTTTCTCATCACTTCGCGTCCGTCGTCCGTCGTCCGTAAACTTTTACAAAAATCTTCACCTCTGAAACTACTGGGCCAAATTCTACCAAACTTGGCCACAATCATCCTTGGGATATCTAGATTAAAAAATGTGTGGCGTGACCCGTCAAACCAACCAAGATGGCCGCCATGGCTAAAAATAGAACATAGGGGTAAAATGCAGTTTTTGGCTTATAACTCAAAAACCAAAGCATTTAGAGCAAATCTGACATGGGGTAAAATTGTTTATCAGGTGAAGATCTATCTGCCCTGAAATTTTCAGACGAATCAGACAACCTGTTGTTGGGTTGCTGCCCCTGAAATGGTTATTTTAAGGAAATTTTGCAGTTTTTGGTTATTATCTTGAATACTATTATAGATAGAGATAAACTGTAAACAGCAATAATGTTCAGCAGAGTAAGACCTACAAATAAGTCAACTAGACCAAAATTGCCAGTCGACCCCTTAAGGAGTTATTGTCCTTTATAGTCAATTTTTAACAACTTTTAATCATTTTTTGTAACTTTTCTAAAAATCTTCTTCTCTAAAACTACTTTGCCAAATTTATTCAAACTTGGCGACAATTATCATTGTGGTTTATAGTTTAAAAAATGTGTCCGATGACCAAGCCTACCAAACAAAATGGCCAACATGGCTAAAATTAGAACATAGTGGTAAAATGCAGTTTTTGCTTTATAATTATATCTTTGAAACCAAGACATTTAGGGCAAATCTTTCAAGATTTTAATGTCCATCAGAATAAGATATATCCCCTCACAAATTTTCAGTTGAATCGGACAACCTGTTGTTGGGTTGCTGCCCTTAAATTGGTTATTTTAAGAAAATTTTGCAGTTTTTGGTTATTATCTTGAATACTATTATAGATAGAGATAAACTGTAAACAGCAATAATGTTCAACAAAGTAAGATCTACAAATAAGTCAGCATGATCAAAATTGTTAGAGGACCCCCTAAGTAGTTATTGCCCTTTAGAGTCAATATTAAACAACTTTTCCTCATTTTTGTAACTTGTATAAAAATCTTTTCTAGAACTACTTGGCCAAATTTAACCAAACTTGGCCACAATCATAATACTAGGGTATCTATTTTTAAAAAGAGTGTCTAATGACCCCGCCTACCAACAAAGATGACCGACATCAGTAAACACATTAACAGGTGAGCGACACAGGCTCTTGAGAGCCACTAGTTATTATTATGTCCCAAAGTGGAGGGGGCATAATGTTTAACACTTGTCAGATCGTTTGTCCGTCTGTCCCAAAGTTGTTTTTTGTTCTCTTACAGTACTTTAGTTTGCCTCAACCAAATTCAATTAAACTTTTACAAAAGCTTATTATCACAATTCTCAGATCAAGTTTGAATTTTGGTGATGTCAGTAGTACTGTACTAGAGTATCAGAGTTATGCCCCTTTAGAAATGGGGAAAATATGCTGAATTTTTGGTTTCCTGTTCTCTAAAATTTAGTTTGTCTCAACCAAATGTTATGAAATCAATACACAATGCTTATCATCACAAAATACAGATTAAGTTTGAATTTTGGTAGTGTCTCTTTTACTAAATTCTATAGTTATGTTCTTTAAAAATGGAAAAAATTGTTTCGGCCTTCTAACTTAAGTTTTCCTCAACCAAATTTTATTAAACTTTAAAAAAATACTTTTTATCATAATTTTAATCAGATCAATTTCAAATTTTGGTAGTAAAACTTTTACCGTTCTTCAGTTATGTTCCTTTAACCCTTTCCTCCATAGTGACACCTTTTGACGCCACCCCCTTTACTCCATAATGACGCCTTTTGACGCCTGTGTAGTACCTCTGTTGAAACGCTTTGACTACAAAGTGTCTGCAGTAGACTTAATTAAATTTGTATCCAATATGAAAAGGAATGTCATAGGAATATCTGACTTAAATTTATTTGATGAAATATTTGTTTTTCGCAATGCATTAATACTTTAAAGCATATTTTCAGGATTCTATTGAAAAATCCTATGCGAATCAAGTATGCAAAAAAAAAAAAATTCAATGGAGGAAAGGGTTAAAACTTTGAATAATATGCAAGCTGGAGTATCATTCCCTATTTATCATGTATATTTTTTATAAGATGCAGAGTTAAGGAACTTTAGTTGTTGCAAAGTTATTTTAAAATTGTCCATTTTCAAAAACTTTGAAAGGTTTTTAGAAATTTATGTATTTGTTAAAAAAATCGCAGCCTTAAACTTATAGTCACTTGAGATATATATCTATAAATGGAGCCAAATTATATAGATGTTTTATGTCAATAAATACCACTGTTTGTGCATGTTTTTTTTTTTTTTTTGGAGGGCAGGGGTCTTATTTGCACAGTGCTCATAGTTTTTTAGTCGATCATTAAAATTCATTTAAAGCTTAAAGACCAGCTATAAGGACAAGAAGCTTATCAAGCACTCACGATTTAGATTTTTATTAAACACACATTAATATACATAATGTACATTAAACAGAAAAAAATATTGATGCAAGATGTCATTCAACTTTTACTCTTTTATGTATAGGACAAGAACTATAGAAGATACAGAGAAATTATATACAGCAGAAATGATAGGCAATGTAAAATTTGCAGAAGCCAACTAAACCTAAATGGTAAGGCACCTTTTAATATAAAAAAGTTATTGAACTTGAAAGATGATTACTAGTATCATGATTACTATAAAAATTAAAAGATGTGGTATATTAAATATGAAAACTATCATGGCTTTGAGAAAGCAATTGTAGGCCTGTTACGACCTTCAATAATGAGAAAATCCATACCCTATACTATAGTCAAAGAAGGCAGCTATAAATGACCTAAAGATGAAACATTGAAACAATCCAAACTGTAAAACTAATCATGGTAATTGCCTAGTTTATAACAAAATGAATTACAAAAAATAAATATGACCGGTATGAAACAACAACAACAACAACCACTAAATTTTAGTGTCAGACTAAACTGACAAAAGCTACAGGCTCTGAACTTTGGACAGGCACAATAGGAATATGGCAAGGTTATATAAAATAAGATGTGGTATGATTGCCAATAAGACAACTCTCCACCAGACAACCAATGATGTAAATTTCCTGCAAACACGGACTTGACTTCTGTAAATCAACTAATTTTTCGTGAATACTTTATTTGGCATTTTATACTTTCTAGTCTACATCGCAGTTATTTATTTTTCTCGAGTTCAAGTTTACTTAATGTATTTTAATAAGGAAAGATACACATGAAAAACATTTATTGCTGTTTCTCTCTCCATTTATAACATTTTATTTGTTTATTTTGTGTATTTATAGGTGATCAGACATCTTGGTTTTCATGATCAATAGGTCATTACTGAAGAGGAAACTAAAAGTTGAAATTTATTTACATAGTGCATAATTGGATTAATTTGAAATGGAATGTGTGCTTTCCTGCAAAAAAGAAATAGGAAATTTCAACATTATCACATGATAATGACCATAAACAAAATGGAGTTCTATCATAGATACACAAAAATACTATTGCATAAAAGCAACAACATATCTTAATCAAAAGAAAGGAGAATGCTGAACAAATACTATTTTGTTGTTGAAAAAAGGAACACCAGTTTTATCCACTCATTTACATCACTCCCTCATATCAAATATACAGAAGAAGATCATTGAAGAACAATTTGCAAAAATGATTTCTCTTAGAATTGAAGGGAATTGTTTAGTGAATGGAATAATGTATTCACTGAATTCTTACGTAGTGGATTGAATAACTGTATACAAGCTGAAACAGAAGAAATTCTAATTTAAAATAACACGAAAAGTGTTTATTTTATTATTTAATCTGCAAATATATAAACAAATTCTTTAGAACACCACAAATGGTATGACATTCAAATTGGTTGCTTATTAATGTATTGCATTGAAACAATTACAAAGAAAATAGAAGCATTTGCTCCAAAAAAAAATATAAATCAAAGTTAAATTTATATAAAAAGTATAAACAATACCTAGATCTAAACAGTCAGACTGTATTATTTTCAATGTCATTAAAATGTTGAGTCAAACATATATTAAAGTTTTAAATATCATTTGCATCAATTATACAGTCTTGTAATAATTATATTCATACTGTTTGTATACATGGTGTAGTGAAGAAATGTTTAACAAGTAAAAATAAGGGAAAACATTTCCTTAAGGGAAATTTGATGTTCAGAAATTTCCTTAGAGGAAATTTGAAGAACAATGATTTCCCTAGAGGAAATTTGTGGTCTTGAATTTTCCTCCAAGGAAAAGTGTTTGTCAAAAATTTCCTCACAGGAAAAAGTATTTCCTCCAAGGAAAATTTGAAGCTACAAATTTCCTCACAGGAAAAAGTATTTCCTCCAAGGAAAATTTGAAGCTGCAAATTTCCTCAAAGGAAAAAGAATTTCCTCTAAGGAAAAAGAATTTCCTCTAAGGAAATAGAATTTCCTCAAAGGAAATTATTATGCAGCAAATTCCCTAAGGGAAATCTTTTTTCCCTTGAGGAAAAAACAATTTCCCTTGAGGAAAAATCTTTTTCCTTCAGGGAAATTTGATTTCCCTTGAGGAAAAGTACTTTTCCTCTGAGGAAATTGTTGAAAAAAGGGGCATAACTTTTTCAACAGTGGTGCTAGATCCAAAAAAATTTAGGACAAATATCAGAGAACCAATACCAACCAAGTTATCAACTTTGTTTTGACTTAACTCCAAAAATTAAGGTGACAACTTTTGCACTCAGCGGAATTGCAAACTTGTCCCGGAGACTGTTTACATTATATTGTCATGATTTGGTAGACGTTTCATCCAACTTAATGGATGTTTAAAAGAATATTTTGCCATTCTCGTGGAGGAATTGTACCTTGTTAAATGGACTTGTAAAAAGTGTAGACTTATGAAAGAAACATTTTGTACTGGGTCTCAAGTTGACCACTTGGATTTATATTTAATCCGCTTAACATCAATTACAACATGGATTTATCATTAATGCGACCACTGAATATTTGCTTTTACTCATCCAAATTTATGTTTTGATTTCACTGTTCGCATGTTAAAGATGTGTATTTTAATAAAGTATCTGAACATCTGTATTTGGTTTCATTTGCCAGAGCTCAGTCACAGCGGAACGAACCATTAATCGACAAGAGGGAACGGTGACGCATAGCCACCCGACCCTCCTGTTACACATGTAAACTGGAATTCTCGCTGCACCTTAGACCCACCAACTGAATGTTAAGTCAAACTTCTAACTTTGGGTTTGGAATGCAATATAACTTCACATTCAATGGTGAACACCATCTCCAGGTTAATGGAACAGCAAAGGGAACAAAAATGGCCCCTTCTGTTGCCAATATGTTTATGGGCAAATTAGAACAGCAAATTATAAACACTTCTCTTTATCATGTATCGACTATAATGATATTAAGTGGGAGAATACTTAACTTTAACTTCATGCGTCCATTCAACATGCCAAAGACGCCTCACTAAATTCACTTAGGAAATGTCGGACTCTATAAGATCAGACTATTTTTGACACAGCTACACTAGTGTAGGATGGAATCATATTTACAGATATAGGAAGATGTGGTGTGAGTGCCATATCTGTATTGCATAGTAGCAGACAAAAATCAATACCTTTCTTTCACGAATTTTCACCGAAACCAATGTACAGAGAGTATGTCCTCTGTCAGGCCATCAGAATAAAGTGGCTGATCTATTTTGCTTTGCCTATGATACTGTGAAAAGGCGGTTACAAGAGCTCCGTGGTCACCCAAAAAAATCATGACTTTAGCAGAAAACATATTGTTTCTTTCGTGATAAGAAAATCAGCCGAGTTGAATTGTTAACAATATAAAGATAAACATGACAAAAGGTGTACAAAAGAGTCCCGTTTGTGCTGACATAAAATTTCAAATTTGACAAATAATCCCACATTACCCGCTAAAAACGACTAGAAATCGAAAATTATCCGAGAGCCACCCGTACTGGCTTATCGTAGTCCCAAAGGCTTTAAAGAAATGATAGTGGGATCCGATATATCCTCTAAACAAGACTCTTCGTCATCTCCTATAGTGTAAATGTGATAAACAGTGTGTTGGTGAGTCCGAACAACATTTCACAAACGTATGAACGGCTATCGTAGTGACTATAAATGCAATAAAAACAATAATTCACTTTAACCGTAAGAGGGGGGAATAATGGTTTACACTAGTATTTTTTAGGGGCCCTTTATAGCTTGCTGTTCGGTGCGGGCCAAGGCTCCGTGTTGAAGACCGTACCTCGACCTATAATGGTTTACTTTTATAAATTTTGACTTAATTGGATGCAGATTTGTCACATTGGCACTCATACCACATCTTCCTATATACATCTTCTTCCTCTCAGTCGACGATGGAGAAATCAAAACTCAATCGACTATAATCATCAATGACAAAAACACTGTTTGGTCTACGGAAAAGAGAGAATAACTCGTTTGGATGAATCACCAATAAATCTCTTTGAGTAGCAATGGGTATGCAAAAGATTTTTTTTGATAAGAGTGTCCAAACATTGGTTTAATAAAAGTTTAATTGTATTCTCTCCAGTATGTTGGGAAGTCAGAACAGCCATTTCACAAACGTATGACCTATCGTAGTGACTGTGAATGTAAGTCCGACATATATCTCAATCGACGATTGCCATCCTCATGCCACAATGTGCCAATCTCAATCGACTGACTATGAACATCATTGATAACTTGGTTGGCTTGATCTTTAAAATAATATTTCTTAGTAGTCATGGATATGGAATTGGAAAAGGATATCCAAATGAAATGTTTTCAAACAAGAGTTTAATTTTCTGTTTCCAAGTATTATTCGATATTAAGTTTGATTTGCAAATGGTCAATTTAAAGTTCGTGTCTGTTGGGTTATATAATAAATGTGGAAGAGCATGCACTCGGCTATAAACAGACAACAGTTGTATCCTGCTGTTCAAAAGTCATGTATAGATAAAGAGACAACAAACTGATCCATGTCACAAACTCAAACCGAGGGAAACACATCAACTAAAAGAGGAAAACAACGGAACAACAGAAACACAGAACTGAAACAAAAACAAAAGCCAACATACAAAGAGACGAACAATTTGATAACAACTGCCATATGCCTGACTTGGTACACGACATGTATGTTATGGCTGAACAATTTAAAGATTTTTCTCAGATTTTCAAATATCATGGTTCAATATATGATGTTCTGCAGGATTTTATATAAATTTGAACGGTAGTCTTCTCGTGGTGAAATGAGAATTTTCTAAACGTTAAAACTTCATTTTATTATATACCTACTGTTAAATTGATATTTAAAGTTGTCTTTGCTTTTCAAATTTTTCCAACTAATTAGTTGTTGTGAACGATCGATACAACTACGGGGTTGTAATACCGATCACCAAGAGTCTTTTCGAGTGTGTTCGGGTAAAACGTTTAATGCTCTTCAACTTCGTACTTTATTTGGCCTTTTTATTTTTTTTTGGATTCGAGCGTCACTGATGAGTCTTTTGTAGACGAAACGCGCGTCTGGCGTAATACTAAATTTAGTCCTGGTATCTATGATGAGTTTATTTACTACCATGTCATGGGAAAATCATCTCGTTTGTCCTTAAAAAAAAAAGAAGAACTAAGTAAGTAAGTAAGTAAGTTGTAAATAAAAAGATTTATTTTAAGCAGGAAAAAGGTATGAAGGACAAGAACTGTAGACATAACAAATGTAAGAGGACAGAAAAGAGTCTATGAGATACTACACTCTACGTACCATTAAGCGGAAGTGAAATACCTTTTCATATATGCAAGGCTTGGTGGAATCTCTTAAAGCTGTTAATGGGCCGTGCAAGGCTTGTGGGATTCTCTTTAAGTTGTAAATCGGTCGTGCAAGGTCTTCAAGCAGTAAATCGGGCTTACAAGGCTTGGGTAAATAAAAAAATATTTCCCATGCCTGTTTCCTTGTTACAGGCTGGTCTAGTATTACGTCAATCTAGATTGTTTACAATTTAAATAAATAACATAAATATATATATGTGATTAATATTTGCATTAAAATAAAGATATGTAATTCTAATGAGACAGGGTTCATTCACCTTCGGCCTTCTTCTGATTTGAATTATTTTGAATTACTATTATTTAAAATAATTCACAAATAAATGTAATTGAACGTATTGTTGTTCTACTCGTTTCATTTAAATTTGTTTTTTTTTAAATAAATTCATAATTACCGAAAACAATGTTCCCCGTAAAAGCGGTTTCTTACGTCAATCTTAATAGATCATTTGTCATGTCAACCTCAATTTACAAATGATTTACTTCTTACTTCATAACCTTTACAATCCCATTGCAGCATAAGTATATATAAATGAATGAATAAAAGAAAAAAAACACCAAGATAAAATTGACCTTCATCCAATAAAGACTTTATTCTCTTCCAAGTCGGAAAAATGGTAAGAATTTTTTAATTTGAAATTATTAGCTGTGTGAATGCGATATAAAAATGAGGGTACATTTTATATGGCCTTCCAAATACCGTGTCGATCCCTAACATCACTGAAGAGACATTTATTGTCGAAATCCGGATCTGGTGTACAAAAAATATTAACACCTGGGCTGCGTCGGATAAAAATCGACCTTATGCAAATAAATATCAATACATCTGTTACCCTCTTTTGGGTTTAAAAAATCTCAAGGGGGAGTCTGTAACTGTTTAAAAATTGATTTGTAAGAAGAACCCTACAAAACAGACCAACATTCACCTTTTAATTTTGTAAATTTAATGTACCAAAATCGTTCAAAGTCTTATATATCTACATGTTAACGTAACCTGCATAAGGTCGATTTCTATCCGACGCAGCTCACCTTATGTTTGTGGCATAACATCGTGGCCACAAGTTACTTGTTTTCTGTTTAGTATTAAATTTACATTAAGATCCATTTTGTTACATAATGTTGTTTGTGCTGTATTTAGACCCTTCTACAACGAAATTTGTTTTACATGCACACGTATAAAAATTGCGGTTTTTATCCAACGCAATCATAGGTTTGAACGTAGTTTTCAATTTAGACTCGTGAATACGATATACATATATAGACAACTTATATATATATAGTAATCTTTCACTTAAATTGACATCTAGCGCAGAAATTAATCTAAAATAAGTTAAATTCTAGTCTCGGATATACCAAAACAATATTTTCTTATTTATAACGAATTAATTTACCACTAATATAAAGGGGAAAAACACAAAGGGCTTCGTTAAACAAGGAAAGTAATACACAGTAATTATTGTAAAAATTGGTTCAGATCTAAATAACCGTTTCAGTTAAAAACAATTCAATGTAACGCTACATGTACGGTGTCCGTCGGCTGATGTCTGCTCTTTTCGGGTTGTTGTCTCTTTGGCATATTCCCAATTTCCATTCTCAATTCTATGTGTTGGTTTTTTTTCTTCAGAAAATACAAATTTTGGTGTGTTTCCTGTTTTGTCTAATTGCCTCATGTACATCACAATGGTCCGGGTCAGGTGGAATATCACATGGTAACAATGGACCCAAGTTAAACCTTGGTCTTCATCATACCAGAGGAAGATGGAAATTCAGTGGATCAGGATCAACCAATTTTGGGGGTAAATGGAATGTGGGTCTTAAAGCTACTTTCAAGTTCAAACGATCAGCACCATTGGTAAGTATTAAATCAAAACATCATCATTTTGATTTTTACCATCAGTGTCTTTTTTATATTGGTATTTTTCGCAAATACTTCTCCACCATAGGATATATATCTATACCTGTCCATTATAAAATACCTTCCTTGACTGCATGGGCATACATGTAAATCCACCGTATAGACCGGGTTATTTTGGAATCAGCTTTTATTTGCGATTACAAGATGAATTTGTCACGAAAATTTTAACTTAAAATGTAGTTTATAATTCACGTAGTGTATGGTCCTTTTCTGTTATGCATTTAACATAATTTATGTTAGTTTCCTGGAAAAGTGAAAATAATTAACCATCCATTTTTCAGAAAGATATAGATAAACATACCGAAAAATATTGTAAATATCTATATGTATGTAATTAATGTTCTGTGCATTTTTTTTTTTCAGCCAATGTTTAATCTATCGATCAGAGCCAATCCATGTAGATTTGACCTTTACGACCAAAATACTGATGGTTTTATAACTGAGGAGGAAATCCATGCTATATTTGAGAATGAAACACTAACACGAACATTATTCCAGGCTTTGAGTAGTGGAAAAGGTAAAGGATAAAGTCAGATACATGTAGCTAATTTAACAGATTAAAAAACATTATCTAATCCATAATTGTTTAACAGATAGACACAGCATTTTTGGAATAATCTCGAGGTCTAAAGTTTAGAAGTTTGATTTATAAAAAAAAATAGTAGAATTTAACATGCAGAATAACAGACAAAATAAATTTTACCATTACTACAATTTAAATCGCATGTATTTCAACTTTAACAGTGGCAAAGAAATTTTAGTTTTTGGACAATACACCGCTTTCACAACAGCGATTGGCAACCCTGATCTGAAAATGATAAGCACGGTTATAGTCGTTATCACGTGATAAATAACGATATTATACCTGACATGGGGCTAATCCTTTTCGATACTTACTGAAAATTGATGTTGAAAATAAAAATGGTATCGTCGAAATCATTTCTATACCGCAACATTGACTATTATAGTCTGTGGATGGTACAACAAAGTTTACATGCCACATAGTTTTATTATATATTTATGGTATCTTCGAGTATTCTTTTAAGGGCCTTATTACGTATTTCAGTATCATGGCTATATTAAAATGTTATCTTTTTTTATATAATCAATTTTCAGAATTTGTAGGAATGAATTTCGGCTAATTTAAAAAAAAAAAGGGACGATAAAAATTTACTTTGTGTTTTTTACTTGCAGTTAATCGAGGGATAACTAAAGAAGTGTTCGACATCATGGCACCTGCTGTTATTACAGGATGTTAGGAGTCTCCAATGGTTACTGTTTCATAAGCCTAGATTTGTAATACCGCAGTGGAAATCCTACCAAAGAGCATTTTACCTCAATATTTATTTTGCAATATTTACAAACGAATGTCTTATTGATTATTTATATTTTATTTTTCAATAAAAATTCTATACATTTTATTATATAAACTTATATCTCTAATTCTATGCCAATGTATACCTTTCCGAAACCATTGTATACAAAAATTAACCGTGACTCGGTATTTGTGCATTCAGTTTTCGGGTTTTAAGTTCTAGGTAATCTTGATTCGGGTTGTTCAAGGGATGTGATTCGGACGCATGAAGTTTGTAAAGTGTTGTTTTCATATATTTTTTTATACCTATGTATTATTTTTTTACTTTATCTCTTGTTGCTGATAGACTTGGGTCAAACCGTGACCTGCTTTCCAATTGTACAAATATCTTTCGATGGGAGGTAATTCAAAACAAATGAGGGTATTTTTGTTGCGTGTTTGTCTCGTTGGTATGACGCATTTGGATATGGTATACGGGAGATGGAATCACAGACTTTAAAATTAGAATTTGCTGCTTCTGTTCCATGTCGAAGGTACACTGGAATCAATTGATCAACTTATAATGATTCAGTTGATAAACAAGATTTTTTCAGCAAGAATAAACATTTAAATATCAAAGAAGCTTTTCAAAAGAGAAAACAATCTTAATAAATATGGACACATAATATCTAAAGTACAACAAACAAAAAAAACCACAAACAATACTATCTATAAGTAAATATTCGTAAATAGTGCAATTTTTTTTTATAAAAATACAGCAAAAAATTATGTTTTTTTTCTACATTCATGAACATTTAATAAAAATGAGCTATTTCTGAATAAAAAATGTATAAATTTTTAAGATACTCAATTTACTTATAAAATACAGAAAGTACAAATTATTTAACAAAAAAACAATTTTTGTTTATCTTTTAAAACAAAAAAGGTAAGTCTTTCTTTCGAAAGGAAAAATACGGCCACAAATCCGAATTTTGAGCAAATATACAAAATTTCAACCTCATTTTAATAAAAAAAAAAAAAGTAGCACATGAGGGTATATTTTTTTATTTCAAATTTGATTTAATCAGATAAAAATAGTCTATTTAGATTATATGGAAATCATTTATACTATTTCGTGGCGGCCAGTTTTTTATTGGTGGAGGAAGCCTGAGTGCCGGGATAAAACCATCGACCTTCGATAGTTTTTATTAAAATGAAGACATATGGTTTTAACCCCCACCCCCACCCATATTATATATCCAGGATTGAAACCCCTTTTGAATGACTGGATTCGCCCATGATTACTCTAGTAACAAAATACAAAACAATATATTTGTGTTAAGGCTTTCCCTATATTATATTTTTCCTAAGTCATCTTGATTCTAGTGCCGGAAGATTTTTTTGAAGAAATTATACTTTATAGATAAAATAGATAACTTCGACGATCATACTGGAAAGTAGAAAAAATAACTTACAATTATATATAAAATATATACTATTAATTAATTCATAAGATTTTTTTAAAATGTTTACTAAAGAGATTAACACAATATCAAACCAATATACGGACCTTGTACAGTGTTTTAAACTGCACTGGTTCAGGTTGTATAACCGGATAAAAATGCTAGTGGAATATTTTTCTAATCGGACACCGGTACAAAGTGACAAACTATGAATACGGGTTTGATCTACTGTGTACTTGTTACACTTTGTTTGATACAGCTAGTGGAGATAATAAATGGAACAAGTTGTCCATGTAGTGATCCCGGTCTTTGTAAGCCGATACAGAATACATCACGTAAAGAGGTTTGTTAGTTTTACTTTCGATTTATCAATAGGGCGGTGATGGCCTTTATTCTGCCAGTTTAAATGGAAATTTTACTTTATCTATAGATACAATTTTCACATAAATATTAATGGACTTTTTATAATTTCTTGATAAATAAGTATATATTCTGATAATTTGTACACAAATATTTTTTAATAATAAAAACGGTAAAGATGTAATACGTTTGTCTTCTAAACTTTCCTGCATAAAATATAAGTTGAGTTGTTTCCCTTTGTCTGTGTTGACTCTGTGTTGTTATTAGTTTTTATTTTTAAAAAAATTAACGTTCTGGTTTTAAATTATATTAGTACATTATCTTACTAGATTAACGTAGTGATATTGTTTCTTTTTGCAGTGCGATTCTGCCAGCTGTCACTGTCACAAATGTTAAAATGTGCTTTTCAAACAGACAGTTCGTTTGGAACTAACTTTGGATGTATTCCTTTTCTCGCAGACTTATTCCCGATTCATGTAAAAAAACACCTATACTGAACAACTGGCACTGGTTTAACTATGTACACAAAAAATCAGTGTGGCAGTGTTTGGATGTATCATTTTTCATTCATTCTTAACATTTGTAAGCATTCAGTCTGATATCCTTAAGGAAACAGCTGTTGCATTTTTTTTAATATATTATCTACTGTAGGCCTAAATGCTTTCGTTTTGTCGATTATTATACTAGAAAGGTGACGTGAGTCGTATTTTAACAAAAATATTCGATCATGTTGATTACATAAATTTCAACCCTCCTAAGGCAGCAACCATTTGATTTTCTGGGGGGGGGCTATGGTTTTTTTTGGAAAAAAAAGTTTGTTTCCAGTTTTTGTAGAAAAAAATAATTTGTTTTGAATTCTGAAAAAAAAAAATTGTTTGTTACACCCTCAGCTGCCACTATATGTAATGCTAAAATTGAAAGAAAAAAATTGTTTTCGACTTGTCGCGAAAAAAATAGTTTGTTCTTCGCCACAGGCGAAAAAAAAAGTTTGTACAGAAAAAAAAACCATAGCCCCCCCCCCCCCCCAGAAAATCAAATGGTTGCTGCCTAAGTCTCCATTAAAACAATCTAGTCGTGTCAAACTAAAAACAATTTCTCTGTGCTGCTCCGTTGCTAAATATTTCGATTGACAAACACTGGTAGGATTGGAAGTCAAACTATTGAATTGTACAGATAGGGTGACAGGTCATCCTGTGAACTACAATGTACACTTCCTCGATTAAAAATAAATCTTGTGCAGCTTATCGGTCGAGTACAAAGAAGAGTTCTCATTCATATTTATGTTAACATGTTCTAGTCCGCATATGCATGTAATATTTGTCACTGGACATTAAAGACCAGGCTATTAACATCATTGTCATTTTTACCGGCAAATATCACGTCAAATGCTAACAACTTGATTGTATTTTTTTTCAGATTTTTGTATTTTCGCTGAGTAATCACAGCGAGATCTGGTCAAAATATGATTGGTCAAAGATAACCACTGTAGTAATGACAGGATACATCAATCTGGATTTAATGTGCCACGCTCATAAAAATGGAGCCAGGGCCGTGATTATAGGTACGATTTAACAATTCATCTTTGATATGAGTGAATTGATCTTCAGCAAAATATACTCAAACAAAATAAAAGAAATGATGTGTATGGGCCATAGGTAGACCAGACAGCACTCACACAACACAATACACCAAAAAGATCATCTACAGATCAACAAAGGGTATTCACCACAGTAATAGTGTCCATAGTATGCAATATGTCGATTTTCATAAAGGGTTATTAATTCTAATTTATATATTTTATCCTGCAATTGGGTGTTCTACTATACAGATACAGCCCTACAGATATCGCTATCCTGTATCTGACTGTATACTTTAGATATCGCTTAAAAGCTCCGCCCACTGCCGAACTGAGTATTGTATGAACCTGCGTGACCTCAGAATGTGTATTGCAGTCGCATTCCAATGACGTATCAATTGCGAATTAACGATTACTTTTATATGTTCTGTTTGTTTTCAAACATTTCTTTAGAGCAATAAGAGTCGCACCAGTGTTCTGATAACATACACACAAGAACAGCAGTCTTTTCTACGATGACAACTATCAGTGGCGGATCCAGGGGGGGGGGGGGGGGGGGGGGGGTTCCGGGGGTGCGCACCCCCCTTTATTTTTGCCGATCAATGCATTTGTATCGGGACATATGTTTTGCACCCCCCCCCCTTTGCCCTGGGTTACCTGGGTTAGCACCCCCCCTTTCGAAAATTCCTGCATCCGCCCCTGACTATCGATTTCAAAACTTGAATGTGGATGACTGTGTAACAAAAACAACCATCATGTCAATTTCAGCATGCATGTTTAGTGAATGTCGAGTCTGAAGCGTAGGACAACTCGTACACTCCTGTTTCAAATTGGACATATTTTTGTTATTTTTTTTATTGTTGTTATGTTAAAATAGGTAATTATTCACTTTGAGCGATGTATTATTGTTGACCATTCGAGATTCTTTTTTTTGCGAACCCGTCTTCAGCTGAATGTGTGATTACTGTATCGTATTACTACACGGGCCTCAAGGGATTTCAAATCAAAAATAAATGCAAAACATGTGTTTTGTGTCTTTAAACACAAATACTATACAGAATTAATTGCAGGTAAAAGACAATAACTGTTTAGTGTCTTTAAATATCAGCTGTATTTGTACTCGGCTCGAAACAGGTGTAGTAGCTCACTTAAAGCTCGCAAACACCTTGTTTCTTAGCCTCGTACAAATACAGCTGATAGTTAAAGACACTAAACAGTTATTGTCTATATATATCACATAGCTATCACTTGTATCGCTTAATTTAGTTAGTACAAATTTTTTTATTGTAGTGGATGTCGTTGGTTGACTAGATTATGTTTTCGTTTATTGTTTTGAGCATGAGTCAGGCTGTAGGTTTATATAATTTGATACATGTTTCACATTTTGTCCTGGTAGACTCTTTTATAAATTTCTATTGTCTGCTTATTTTTGCAGTTTCACCATCGTCCTTAGTTGTCTCATTGACAATCGTACCTCATCTTACTGTTATGTTGTCTGACAAATAGAATAGAATACAATATTAATTTGTAGTTTGATTTTAATGGAAACCAAACAATAATGAATTAATAAGTCTGTGTTGAAAATCTGTAGTTTTTTTTGTAACGTTTGTTTTTTGAGGCCACTATTATCTAATTTACTATCATATACACACGTATATTTTTTTATAGAATTTTATGAGTCCTTTATGTTTGTGTCACTTAATTGACGCCATTTGTTCTTACTTACAGCTAACTACCCAAAAGCAAATATGACCAATTCTACTGCTCGGGCAATATGGGTAGAAAAACAGTTACAATTGGTCAAGAACAATTATTTAGATGGTATCAACATTGACTTCGAGGATGCCATACTAAAAAATGAAACCGATATTCGTGATGCTTACGTTATGTTGGTTTTAGAAGTATACTCTGCGTTTAAAAGACTTAGTCCAGTTTATCAGGTAAAACTATGTCTTTGAATTTGTTGTAAATGACCAGAAGAAGACGTAGAACAAAATGTTTATGAGACAGTTAAGTAAACAAGTTATCACAAAAACATGATTTTGATATAGAGAAATCAATTTGTAATCTTCAACGAGAAAAAAAAAAGAATAACAAAAATACCGTTCTCCAAGGACAAATGTGTCTGATTTCTATTCCGAAGTACATAAGATCACACCCGGCTTTTTTGGCGGAGTTCGTGTTGTTGAGTTGTGTACTATTGTATGTCTTCGTCGTTTTTCATGTTATGCCATGGCGTTGTCAATATTTATTTACTTAAGAGTTTAGATATATATATATCCCTTCGATATCTTTTGTCTCTCTTTTTCAGTATAAATTATTTCATTTTCAGGTAACAGTTGACGTTGCCTGGTCACCTGCTGGCGTAGATGGTCGTTACTATGATTATGTCAATATTGGTTTATTTGTTGATTTCTTGTTTGTAATGGCGTATGATGAGCAGAGTCAGATACGTGGTCCTTGTATTGCTGGGGCTAATTCACCTGTATACAATGCTGTGAAAGGTAAGCCAATCAAATCGTTATCTTGTGAATACATAAATGGGAATAAGCCCATCAAATCGCTATTTTGCTAATAACTTATTTGAAATAAGCCAGACACGTCGTTATGTTGCGAATAACTTAACATTGTTTTGAACTAAATGAGAATAAACCTGACAACTTCTATCTTGTAAATAACCATAAGGTTATAAGCTTGACACTTCGTTATCTTGTGAATGTTTACATGGAAATAAGATTGACACATCGTTATATTGTGAATAACTAAATGGGAATAAGCCCGACAAATCGTTACCTTGTGAATAACTAAATTGGAATAAGCCCGACAAATCGTAACTTGTGAATAACTAAATTGGAATAAACTTGACAGTTCGTTATCTTGTGAATAACTATTAAAATGGGGGAATGGGAACTGCATTTAGAAAGGAGATTTTAGACACAAAACATGGAAAAATATAAAAAAGAAGACTTTTTCCCGCTTTTATTGATGTTTGTTTTTGTTATATATTTTATATGTAAAACATGGATAAGCATTATTTAAATATTCGACCAAAGAAAAGCTGACGACTCATCGGTCAGCATATTTTTATTTAGAATATGTTGTGTCCTTGTAGGCAAAATTAATCATTCCACGCTCAAGAGTGTTAATATCACAAGTAACTGTTCATTACAATATCTATCTAGTTTTGTAAATATTCATTAGAAAAAAAGAATAACATGAAAGGTAATAAATTACTTAAGAAATAATTGATGCAAGCTATACTTTATTGTAGTTTTAACATGGGTAGACATTATATTCGTGATTTTTTTGTGCCCGAGCGATAGTGAGGGATAAAATAACATGAATATAATGCCTACCCATGTTAAAACTACAATAATGTATAGTTTGCATCAATTATTTCGATTCTGATTAGAACAATTAAGGTGATTTCTATGTCCGAGATGTAAAAGGGTAAAGCGATTGTGTAGGCTCTTTCATGAACCTCCCTTTTTAGCTCACCTGGCCTGGAGTGCCAAGTGAGCTTTTCTCATCACTTGGCGTCCGTCGTCGTTAACTTTTACAAAAATCTTCTCCTCTGAAACTACATGGCCAAATGTAGACAAACTTGGCCACACTCATCATTGGGGTATCTAGTTTAAAAATTGTGTCCGGTGTCCCGGCCAACCAACCAAGATGGCCGCCATGGCAAAAAATAGAACATAGGGGGGAAAATGTAGATTTTGGCTTATAAATCTGAAACCAACGCATTTAGAGCAAATCTTACTGGGTAAAATTGTTTATCAAGTCAAGATCTATTTGCCCTAAAATTTTCAGATGAATCGGACAATAGGTTATTGGGTTGCTGCCCCTGAATTGGTAATTTTTAGGAAACTTTGCCTTTTTTGGTTATTATATTGAATATTATTATAGATAAAAATAAACTGTAATCAGCAATAATGTTAAGCAATTGAAAGTAAGATCTACAAATAAGTTAACATGACCAAAATGGTCAGTTGACCCCTAAAGGAGTTATTGCCCTTTTTAGTCAATTTTAAACAATTTTCATTAATTTGGTAATTTTTTGTAAATTTTTACAAAATATTGTCCTCTTTACTGAAAGGGCCAAGTTTATTTTAGATAGAGAAAATTTTAAGTAGCAAGAATGTTCAGTAAAGTAAGATCTACAAACACATCACCATCACCAAAACACAATTTTGTCATGAATCCATTTATGTAATTTGTTTTATATGCACATATACCAAGGTGAGCGACACAGGCTCTTTAGAGCTTCTAGTTTGTGTGTAAAGAAGCAAACGACTGGCACTGTGATTTTTCAGGGGGAGGAGTTTTTGAACAGCCAGCATGAACAGTTGTCGTATCTAGGTCAAATATGTCAATTTTGGATTGCAACACATTACAGTCATAATAAATCATTCATTATTCTGCCGTAGTCAATATACGCATGTGAAAAAAAATATTATTGGATTTATAGCATGGGTTTATTCATAAAGCGAAAGAAGCACGTCATATTAGAATCACTTCTTATTCATTTTTTCAATTTATAATGTTTTAAAGTCTGTACATGTGTTGGTTTACAAATTATAGGTATAAAAGCTTACCATCAGTTAGGAATATTACCTGACAAACTAGTATTAGGTGTACCATGGTATGGATACATGTATACGTGTCTCAATCTAACTAACGTGAGTACTTTGGCATTTGATTTTTTTTAAAAGCAATTTTGCGTCACGACAATTCTTATTTTTAACACTTAAGGCAAACAATATAAATAACATGAACCCTACTCCGATGTTGAAAACATCATGTCAGCTCCATTATTGATTCTTTTCCTGCCTGGTAGCTTATATACAACATTGCAATATGCTGAAGACGAAAGCTTTATTAATATACAATGTATAATATGATGATTTAAATACAAGTTATTTTATTTCAAATAGAGGACCAGATATGGGCATAATCAGTACAATGATTTTTTATATTAAGTAATTACAATACAGATCAAACAAAATAACAACATGCAGCTCATGCATAAAATGTAATGCAAGTTAATAATACAGCCATATATATCATATTAATGTTTAGTATTTGTTCACCAATCCATGATCCAAAAGCAGCATCACATTCCTTACGGAATAAGCTTCTCGTCGTGGCTGATGCATAGAAAAATAGTATAGCTGTTTAAGTAGTTATCAAGTGAGGGCAAGTGTTTTATGGGCACTCAAAAAATATGAGATATAAAATAAAGGGTTCGTTGAAATTACAAAATATCAACCAAAGAAACTCGGTGTTATATTTCCTTTGCAGTATGTTACATTTTAATATTTGAGATTTAACTAGAATATCATGATCCCGAGAAATGGGCTAAATGTTGAATTATTTGACATTTAATTTTCACTTAGTGAAAAGATTTGATATTTACATTTAGGACGACGTCTGCTTTATAAAACATGTGCCATTCAGGGGAGTTAACTGTAGTGATGCAGCAGGATCACAAATAAATTACTCCAGTATGAAGATTTATCTACCTCATTCACCTGAAGGAATAAAATGGAATAATGTTACAGAAACACCTTATTTCAACTTTAAAGTATATGTAAGATAAACCTTTACAAAATTTTGCAATAAAGATATTCACTCGAGTTGTATATTTATGGTATTTTTAATTTCGTTGTGTAGGTGGTGAACAATACAACAACTTTCTTGATTTTTTAGCCTAAAGAACGGAACTATACATAAAACCGGAGATGTATAAATGTCATTTTTTGTCAGGAAATCAGAAATATTATGAGTTGTTTTTTGCAACGAATTTGAATATAAAACATTGGTGAAGTTAATGTAACTTAAGATATGTCTGACACATAGGTGCATTGGAGTAGATTGAAAAGAGGAGAGAGGAACTTCTGAAAGTGTCAAGAAAATAAAACCTATCAACCACAGTTTATTTAACGAAAGTTTGTTTTTAGATATAAATCTATTAGCCAAGCACATACATATTTATGAAACAAAGCTTTATACCTGTTCTTTTATTACAGAATTCAACATACCAAGTCCAGTTTGATAATCCAGCCAGTCTTAAGATAAAATTCCAAACCATACAGAATTTAGGAGTACGAGGTTTTGGTATGTGGAATGCGGATGCAGTTAACTATATGGACAACTCTACAGTCGGAATAAAAGAACGGACAGAAATGTGGGGAGCTTTTCCGTCATTTTGATATTTGAGATATTCAGAAATGCATAAAAATTGTTATACATGTATGTTAAATTTTCATATTATATTTTTCACAAATAAAATTTTAATATTTTCGTTATATTTGTTACCATTATTATTTATGTAGAAGTTTTAAACGGCAATACAAATAGTATCTAAATAGTACTTTTGTCAGAGATTTCAACCCAGAACAATGGTATCAACTACTAGATATAAGAAGATAATGGTATGAACTGTAACCACATTATTTTAAGTATCAAAATAAGTCAATGAAGTAGACCAAGTTACGAGGTTGTAAACAGCTATAAGTCACTGCATAGCCTTTCAGAACGAACAGATCACATACTGTAACCATACGTTAAAAAGTGTGCTATATAACAGAACACATACCTGTAAACATACATGATAAAGTACACTATATAACAGAACATGTACTTGTAACCGTACATTATAAAGTACACTATATAACAGAACACATACATTATAAAGTACACTATATAACAACATGTACTTGTAACCATACATTATAAAGTACACTATATAACAGAACATGTACTTGTAAACGTACATTATAAAGTACACTATATAACAGAGCACATACCTGTAAACATACATTGTAAAGTATGCTATATAACAGATAACAGAACACATTTTTTTTTTATGTACCTGTAACTACATTGTAAAGTATGCTATTTTATAGAACACGTACTTGTAACCGTACATAATAAAGTATGCTATATAACAGAAAACATATTTGTAACCATACATTAAAAATCACGCTATGTAACAGAACACATACCTATACCAATATATTATAAAGTACGCTTTATAACAGAATACATACCTGTGATCGTACATTATAAAGAACGCTATTTTACAGAACACGTACTTGTAACTGTACATAATAAAGTAAGCTATATAACAGAAAACATATTTGTAACCATACATTATAAATCACGCTATATAACAGAACATGTACTTGTAACCGTACATTATAAAGTACACTATATAACAGAACATGTACTTGTAAACGTACATTATAAAGTACACTATATAACAACATGTACTTGTAACCATACATTATCAAGTACACTATATAACAGAACATGTACTTGTAACCATACATTATAAAGTACACTATATAACAACATGTACTTGTAACCATACATTATAAAGTACACTATATAACAGAACACGTACTTGTAACTGTACATAATAAAGTAAGCTATATAACAGAAAACATATTTGTAACCATACATTATAAATCACGCTATATAACAGAACATGTACTTGTAACCGTACATTATAAAGTACACTATATAACAGAACATGTACTTGTAACCATACATTATAAAGTACACTATATAACAACATGTACTTGTAACCATACATTATAACGTACACTATATAACAGAACATGTACTTGTAAACGTACATTATTAAGTACACTATATAACAACATGTATTTGTAGCCATACATTATAAAGTATGCTATATAACAGAACACATTTTTTTTTATGTACCTGTAACTGTACATTGTAAAGTACGCTATTTTACAGAACACGTACTTGTAACCGTACATAATAAAGTAAGCTATATATTAAACAGAAAACATATTTGTAACCATACATTATAAAGTACGCTATATAACAGAACACATACATGTAACAATATATTATATTATTGCATAGCAATATAATATTTCCCACAGAAAGTAACCAAAAGTTAGCGTGCAATAAATTCTAATATTGCACTAGTGCAATAAATCTTCAAATTCATGACGTCATCAACGACAAAATCTTAGTTTAAACCAATTTTTACTTTCAAATATTATATTGCTATACAATAAAAGGGTTATTGCATGAATATTGGGGAATATTGTCACTCGCAAGCTCGTGCAATATAAAATTCTACTCGGGACAATATACCCCAATATTCATGCAATAACCCTATAATATTATTAATTCGTTAATTTTAACAAATTTGATTCGTTTAGGGATAGTCACATGTTAAACTATATTTTCGAAGGTAGAGAGAAAACGGCGGATAGCAAAAAGTATATTGCACGGTTATTTTCAGAATATCTAAAAACCAATATACTTTGTGACGTCATGCAATGAATTGATATCTGTGATCGATTATTTGACGAAAAAAATCTTCAAATACATAAGATGACAAACAAACGAAAAAAAGCAATTGAAATAACAACTATTATCGCTATTTTGTGCATTTTTCCTTTGATCTTTTTTTGTGATAATTTTCATATCATGCTACTCGCTTGAGATGGAAAATTATCGCTAGAAACTAAGCATGCACGTGGCGTTGTTTACGAAATTGACATGAAATTGACAACGTCGTCTTAGATAAAATAGCGATAAAAAGATTATCATTGTTCATCTCAACTCGATTTCGCCGTCCCGGCTCAAGCGAGAAAATCAATCTCGTTGAGATGATCACCGATAATCTATAAATATTTTATTATTGTCAAGGAGACAATATGATATCTATAAAATTTCAACAAAATCAAATGACGATTTTAATACAAATATGGTCGGAAATTAATAATATAACAAATAAATAGCCTTTGTATGAGGTCAATACGGGATATATCGACCCAAAGAAGTATCATAACAGTGGGATTTCCAGTGACACTAGAACAATTATAGAAAAGTCACTCTTCTTATGAAAGAGATAGAAAAGGTCTAAAAACAGGAGAGACAATTTACGCATAAAACCCGATATGCATAGGGATGAATATCTCTTAAAACACAAAACCATTATATAACTTTTATACAACCACTATAAATAAAGTATATGTTAAAGCTAAATGTGTTAATATATGATTTTTTAATTGCCAAACATGCTGTTAATTGAACAACCTATTGTTCAACATAGGGGTGTGTAAAAAACTGCCACATTTGACTGCATTTTTTTCTTTTTTTTTGAAAAAAATATATATCAAACCTTAATAATGTAGCTTTCTGGGTATCCAATTTTTAACGTGTTCCGAAATGTAGTTTCGTCACAAGAATTTTTCAAAGTTGTGTCATTTTGTCTATATGAATGTCGGTAAATTCGTATGATCGAGCACACCGACAAGTATATCGTTGGGACAACTCGATATAATGTAATCAATATACGTGAAAGATTACCTAATGTGAAGTTTATCAAAATCATCATAACATAATTGATCAACACATTATGTTTGAACAACATGAGTCCTACAATATAAGATTTAAAGGTGCATATCATTTACATTCAACGTTTTTATTGGATTTTTTTTACTACAATGTAACCTCGAGGTTCAACGTTGATAGTTAAAAAAAAAATCCCAGAATTTTTTTGAATGATATTGTAAATGATATGAACCTTCGAATTCTTATAACATCGGAATAGAAAATATGTGATCCGAATTAACCATGCACGTGTGTTTCAGAAGATTATGAACTTTTATGATTTAAGGGTTTTTCTTAAACAATATTATAATGATCCCAAATTTGATGAATTTTGTTGGCAATACTTTAATATACACACTACATATAACAAAGTATATATTAAATCTCAATGTATTATTATTAGGAAAAATGTTTGACTCTGTAAAAAAAAATCTTCCCCCTCCCCCGTATTACATGTAATGGTTTAAACCTAAAGGATTCGCACTAACTGCCCAAAAGGGGTCCGCTCCAGTCTTGAATCAGTGATTTTGTTTATCATAAACAAAATATTGTCTCACACTGAAAGGGGCAGTCGGGCAACATGCACAGCCCGGATTGTCAAAACAACTAAGATTTACAAAAATGATTACAAACAAAAACCATCAGTTGGACAATCTTACTGGAATCTGATTATCTCTACTGATAAATAATGCAACACTAATGACACATTTAAGTTTTGGAATGATTTTATTCACAAAGAATGTTTCTCATTGGTATACATTTCTATGCTCTTGTCTTTTCAGAGTTTATATTGGAAATTAAAAATTGCTGCATGAAAGACACTAGCTCCATATGATTTTATATGTATGAGAATCATTCCATAAAATATCCGTTTGATTTCCTTTCAATGCATGACACTGTCTAGTGGTTTTTCTGCCACAATTACAAGGAAAACCTGGCTAAACTTGTGCTAAATCAAACACTTAAATCTTACATCGCTATTGATGTTAAGCAATTATTTAAAGGGCCATCCGGAACTGTTGGGTTTTATGACAGTCTTCCTTCCATACACACCATCGCTGCAAAATAATTTGAACATTCAATTAGATGATTATAATATTATTTGGCAATCCAAAGAGAACCTGAAAACATCAGACCACAATAAACAGAGACCCAAAAAAAGCCAATTTTACTTTACAATGAAATTGAAAAAGTAGTTAGTTACATGTCAAATCATCTTTTGGCTGTCGACAAAAAATAAATAAAATCTAAATTTCGTAGCATTTTACCCCCCCCCCCCTTTTTTTAACTGAATTTGTTCAAGGTATGGTGGTTTTACCCCTTTTCAGATTTCAGTATGTCATGTTGTATATCTTTTATAAATTAGATGAATTTCTAGCAAGTTTCTACGATATTCTTTATCATTTGACAAAATACTATGCATCTGAATTAAATTGTTTACTATTTGAAAAAGCGCGCCTTCTTTTACTTTAATTTACTTCCCTTTATTTCACATAGCAACAAATATTAAAAACTGCCACATTTGACTGCATATCAATTTTTTTTCCCCAAAAAAATATATGTCAAGCAGCATAATTAACTTTACAAATTGGGAGAAAATCAAGATGTTCCGACTATAGGTTAGTATTAAAAAAAAATAATGAAAGGTTGGCATGATTCCAGGTTTGAACCCTGACGACACTTAAAATCGAAAATTCACTTATTTACCTATCATATGGAGATACGATGATGTGATAAACTTAACAATTAATAATTTACCTGGTGCATTATCATATTCACATTACGTTGACACGTCTCAGTTCGTCTGTGTTAGCTCATTTCAAGCTCGTAAACAATGTACACCATTTTCCGCTATTCTTTACCGATTACCTCTAGTCAGAAGAGCCCACTGTTTACAGGGGCGATAATATTTTGTCACCAGTTCACGCACTGATAACAAAATCATTTTTGTCTTACAAAACTATGTGATACAGACTTGTTTTATGAGAACTTCAATTTTGGGATGACAAAATTCATTTTTGTAGACAAAATTCATTTTTGTGATGACAAAATTCATTTTTGTATTTGTCAAATAGGTATGCAACTATAAACTTATTTGCATTCAAAATTGACTTTTGTGACACAAAATTGACTTTTCTGACAAAAATGAATTTTGTAACACAAAATTGACTTTTGCGTTAAATTTTCACTTCTGTTTAACAAAACGCAATTTTGTCTACACAAAAATAAACACAAAATTGAATTTTGTGTGTCTACAAAATTGAATTTTGTCATTCCAAAATTCAATTTTGTGTCACAAAGGTCAATTTTGTCAACACAAAAATAAACAAAAATGAATTTTAAAATGAATTTTGTCTACAAAAATTACTTTTGTCATGACAAAAGTACTAACTTTTGTCCATTGAAAGATAATTTTGTATGACAAAATTTTAAATTTGTAGTATGCTACAAAGGAGTAGGTTCAGTAAGACCCCTTTTTGGCCCCAAAATATAGCAGTTTTACAAAATTGTTTAAATGTAAACTTTTAGTTATTTTTTGGAAAGTATAATGCCTCTGCTACATAAATATAGGTTGTTTTTGGCAATACGATGCACATATATCGGGTACCTACATCATTAAGTCAAGTTCAATTACTATTCTTTATTTGCAAAACAGTTACTGTTCTCCTTTCCTCAGTTCTAATGACTCTTTAATAAAAGAAACAACTGCTTTTACATCATTTGGTGTTGATGGGTTTAGTATAATCACGAGTTTATCAGTAAAATTAAGTGTGTTAAAATTTACATATTTTTGTATATAATATTTTAGAAAGATTTCTCTTTTATTTTTATTTATTTTACAGTTAAGGGAGCTACCATTTGATTTTTATGGCCTCTTTTAAGATAACTTATAAGATAGAAAATGTTAATAACACATATTAACTTTTTTTTGCAAGTGTCACATCCTGCCTTTTTTTTAACTCAAAACTCCTGTCCTGCCTATTTTATTCAAATTTCATCCTAGCCCCCCCCCCCCCCCCCCCCATAAAAATCAAATGGTAGCTCCCTAAAGAAAAAAAGAAAATGAATTCTTCACAATTTCAGCATTTTAGTTAAATTTTTGACGGTTTCCGTCTTAAACGGAAGTGGCCGCATTCGTGTTCATTTTTGATATTGAAATGTAAGTTGTGTTTAATGATAATACATAACATATATAAAGGTCGAGGATGAACACGGATGCCGCCCACTTTCATTTTTGACAACAACAAAAAAAACAATTGAAAAGTGACATTTTTTTTGGCATATTTGATAGATTTTTTATATTCAAGCTAGAATCGGAGCGTTTTTAATGAGTGAATCAGTTAAAATATTTCCCAAAAAATAATTGAATCAATTAAAATAGACATTCAAGTGTTTAAATTAAAAAGTGTCCAAAACCTGTCATAAGATGAACTTGAAATTTGAGGCCAAATACCGGACCTACTCCTTTTGTTAAACTGAACTCATTTTTGTTGAACAAAACTAACTTTTGTCCGTACAAAATTGAATTTCGAGTACAAAACCACAAGAGTCCCATTCGGCGCCCGTAGCAACCGTGTGATGAATTTTCTTGCTGTCTTAAAGATCCATTGGTGGCCCTCGACTGCTTTTTGCCTTGTTGTCGGGTTGTTGTCTCTTTGACACATTCCCCTTTTCCATTCTCAATGTTATGAGTTATTTTAAAAAGATGCAAATCTACAGTGTTAGCAAAAGATGTGTTTTGAGTCAAAATGTCAAAATAAAGAATATTTTAAGGGCAAAACCCCCACCAGCCTTTTTTTTATATATTGGCTGTGGATATTTTGCCGGCTCTGAATATATTTATTGAATAAATGTCATATCTAAAAATTTCTTTATACTATTTTAAAAAATTTACTATTGCTGTTGTTTATGTAATTCTTATTTCCACGTGTTCGTTACAGTTCTATTACGTTATTTTTCACACGTGGAAGTTACAATTAATTCGCTTGTGAAAATCAATTGGCCTACTGTTATTAAATGTGAAATATCATGATCTTCAAACGAATTGATTTACACTTGTAGATATATATACATCCGTATTTATCAGTTGTCTCGGTCTAGTTAAAATTTTGCCCTGAATATAATCATATTTTGTTAGATATGAAGAAATATACCTTTACATGACAATATTTTCTGATAAATTATTTTTTAGAATACATATATAACTTTAAGCATCGGGATTTCGATGTATTTTCTATATTAAATGAAATATTTGTAAATGCAAAATCATTTCATACATATTTTCCATTTAAATATATGTTTTTAATTTCATACACTTGACCTGAACAATGGTATTTTTATCCTTAAAAAAAGTTTCTTTTGAAATAATGTGTGTGCAAAAACATTCAACTCTTATTAAAATTGTTTCAATAGTTTCTCCTTAAGCTCACATCAATTCGTTATTTGATCATTACATCTGTTAAAACATCCTAAAAACCAAAATAAAACAAAAAGTTGTATTAATTGTGAATTAATTAAAGATAATTAAACCAAAGGCCTTCTGTTTTTCTTTTGTTATTTGCAGAATGAATATTAATTTAAATAAGAAAAAACAAAGTTTTAATCCTCGGAGACATATAGTATCGGATACAAATGCGGGCCGCTTTTTCCGGCTAAGAACGATGCGGGTACTTATCACAGTTAGATCAATGGTTCTTTTATAATCATAATAGTTATTGAGACAGTCATCACCAATTATTTGTTATTTGTAATAATTTTAACCAGATTTTCCTCGCCTTTGAATTATGTTTTCTTTTTATATAAGGATGTTTAAATTGTATTGGCTGGCCTTAGGCTACAACGGAGATGATACAATATCAGAATGCGGGTGTCACACTCGGCCATATGTCTCGACTATTGTTAAAACCCAATGAATAAAAAATAACAGTGCTCTGTTTTGAACCATGATAAAGTGTTAAATTGGGAGAAAGCGATGAGACTTTGATTGAAAGGGTTGTCTCGTGCCGCGATCACTGATCTATGACGACTGGTCACATTACCTTTAATCTTATTTTTACATGAATTTGAATTTATACAATGAATATAAAATTCACCTTATCGGTTCATGTTGACAAAACTTTATAAAAAGTTAATGGGATGCAATTACACTAGTCAAGATAGCTATTTTTATCAAAAAACAGTTAATTGAATTTTAAAACTGGTCTTTTGATCATTAAAACTCTTAGGTTTTCTCTGTGAATGATATTCTTAACTGTGGTTAAAATCAATGTTGACAACCTTAGATAAAAAAGATTGTATAAAGAGATCTAGAATGGTTTCACTTTTTTCAAACTTATGGCCTCTTTTAAGATAACTTATAAGATAGAAAATGTTAAAAACAAATATTAACTTTTAAAGCAATATGAAAGAAAAAAAATTAACATGGAAGTTTGTTGGAAACTTTAAAATAAAAAAAATCTGAACAATTACAGCAGTTATATTTATTTTATGTTTAATTCTTTAATTATTTTCTTTTCTTTTATATTTATCGCAATTTGATGATCTTTGATATATTAACATAAAATACTGGGTCCTGGTTTTATATCGAAGGTGTCCTATCGGTACACCTGCCCTATATTAGTCCGAGATTACTCTGACGTCCAACGGCTGTTTTGCCAGACAAGCTGGGGCCGTGAAAGTCAAAATGCAGAAATCGATGGGTCTCTGTGAAAACTGTTAAAATATGGAAAAATAAAAGTTGGCAGGTAGGTGAAACTTACATAAATGAAAAGATAAATGAAAAATGAACAGATTGATGCCCGATTTATATAATTCCAAGGCCGTCAATCGGCACCAGAAGCGACAAAGCAGCGCATCTATATTGGGTGGGCAAACATCCACTTTTTGATATGGGACGAGCTCTGACGTCCCACGGCCCCAGCTTGTCTGGCAAAACAGCCGTTGGACGTCAGAGTAATCTCGGACTAGCCCTATATTAGCTTTGCATCTACCCTTCCCGTTCAACTTTAAAATAAGACAATGACGTCACAGACACTGCAGCAACGTCAATTTATCAATGATATGCACGATACATCACACAACCGAACAAACACGGCAAAGTAACAAACGCGTAATTAACTACTTCGTGTAATTTGATATTCTTTATTCAACAAAACGCATATTGTAAAGTCGAATGGTGCATATAAAAAGAATTATGGAATTTTATATTTATTATACTGACTGTATTAGCTTGAAAAGCAATTTACCATATTGGGCTCACTTGATATTCTTGCTGATGAAGTCAGTATCAAAAATAAAAATGTCATTCATGTATTTTATAATACGTCAATGAGACAGCAACCTGACGACATACAAAACATACAATTTTCAACAATACAAAAGTTGCGTATTTAAACACCAAATTTAAAAGATCGGTTATCAACATTAATTTCCATCTTAAACCTAAGGTATCATTAATATTTTTTACAACAAAACAATGTTCAAACGCACTTGTTTTGAAGCGCTTCGAACGACGTTGCTTATAAAAAAATAAACCAAAATACACAGGAAATCAGGAAACCGTGTTCATAGAGGCAATAAGGCCCTTATTTGGCCCAAAAATTACTGCAAATTTAAAAGTTATCATACATATTCTTAAATAACTGAAAACTTGACTACGGTATAAGGTCATTTGTGTAATGTATTTTTAACTGGTTTTGATATTATTTTCTTTCTTATTTCAGTTGAATTTAATTTCGAAAAATGATTTTATATTCATCTTTTTTAATTATGAGTAATTCATAAATGTTTTGAATTACTTGGTTTCTTTGAAGTGACTTTGAAGTTTCATCACTCAAAATTCTGACTTTCTATTATGTGTTCTTTACTCCTTTGACCATTCTATCTGCAGGTGTCGCATTTAGGAGCATATTTTCTGGCTAACAAAAATGAAAAAAATTGTAAGAATACACGTTTCTTTTCTGCAGGTGCAATTATTTAAACATTTAAAAACCGATTTAAGCATGAAAAACTGCTCGCTGTAATCAGTCTCTTGATATTATTTTTTTAAATAAATGACTTCATTTCAAATGTTCGGAAGAAAATGTATTTTTAGAAAATAATGATACCTGTAAAAAAAAAAATGGTACCCGCATTATGCATCAAATATCCGTTATAACAAAGTACCGCCCACAAAGAGTCACGTGCCAATAATATCGTCCTACCACAGTGACACGTGCATAATGTGTTCAATAAATTGTTTATTTCTTCTAAAGAAAATGAAGCACGTGTTTTACAAGATTTACAGCTTGATGACAAGATATTATCAAAATTAACATAAATTATGTTTTTCGTTAAATGTAAAAAAACAACTTCAAATAAATAAATCTGGATTGAGAAAGTTTCACTTTGACAGGCGATCCTCAAGAAAGATGGACAAATTTGAAATAACTGATGAAATTCTTAAATTATGTTTATACGGAAATTTAATTAAGGATAAAGTTTCTATTGATGGTAAGATTATAGGACTTTATTTCAACAACTAACTAGTCAAATGTTTCGGAAATGTATAATTTATAAAAGTATTTTTTTCACAAATGTTTTTAAAAAGTTGAGACATAAAAATGCGTTTGTGTCTTATTTTTTTTTAAATTTACTTTTTTTAAGTTATTTATTCATATATATATAAACTCATAATATTTGTTGTATGCTTTAGAAGTTAGAATTTTACTTTGAAAGTTTTTTTGAAAATTTATATGTTCGGTGCTGTAGTTCCACATTTTATCCAATATATGTTATCTCACGAATAATGACCATGCAATGTAAATATGAATTATTTGACATTGATACTTGTTAAAACCACCTATATATTAATCTCAGATGAAATTACTTTGCATTTCAATATTTTGCTATACAAATAAGAAGATGTGTTATGAATGCCAATGACAAAACTATTCACCAAAGTCTAAATGGCGTGGATGTAAGCAATTATAGGTCACTGACTTCAATAATGAGAAAAAGCAATTTCGTATAGTCATAAGACAAAAGATTAAGACAAACGCACGGATACAAGAAAGCTAGTTCAAAGACAATTACAACTACTAAATAAATCATGTTCTCCCAAATTAAGTTATCAATTATAGTATAAACATCCAACGGATTTAGTATAAAGCGTCATAAATTGATAGTCTTTCCTACCGAAGGTGGCCTCCACAAATAAAAACTGACCGCCACGAAATAGCATTATAGTGATGAAAGTGATTTTTAAACACAAATCAATTAATCAATCATAAAAAAAATTAGAAAGCATGACCTTGTGCAAAGTCAAAATATAATCAAACAATATCGACTGGGTGCTCTTTTCTTTCATTTTCATATTTCCCAATTTATGTTTAATCATAAGGGAGCTACCATTTGATTTTTAGGGGGGGGGGGGGGGGGGGGGCTAGGATGAAATTTGAAAAAAATAGGCAGGACAGGAGTTTTGAGTAAAAAAAAAAGGCAGGAGGAGACACTTGCAAAAAAAAAGTCAGGATGACAATTTATGTAAAAATCAGTCAGGATAAACTAAAAATAAAGCAGGACCGAATAGGGTGAAAAATAAAAAGTCAGGACAGAGATAACAACTAAAAAAAAATGCAGGACAAAATTTTTCATCCTAGCCCCCCCCCCCCCCTAAAAATCAAATGGTAGCTCCCTAACTCAATATGTATGTAATGTATATGCTGCTTGTTCTTTTGATATTTATTAACCATTAAAGGATTAGTTTTGTTCATGGTATATAAAGCTAAAATGTTGATTTGTTTTAAAAAGTAAAATCACAAAAATACTGAACTCCGAGGAAAATTAAAAACGGAAAGTCCCTAGCAATGGCAAAATCAATGATAAAACACATCAAACGAATTGACAACTGTCATATTCCTGACTTGGTACAGGTATTTTCAAATGTAGCAAATGGTGAATTGAACCTGGTTTTTAAGCGCTAAACCTCTCACTTGTATGACAGTCGCATCAAATTTCGTTATTTTCACAACGATGCGTGAACAAAACCGACATAATCGGTAAAATAGTCAAAATATGGTTATAAAAGTCATCACTGTGTTACAATCTCAAAACAGACGAACATTTACAAAAATGCACTAAAAGCATCTATCAAATTAAAAAAACACATTCAATATTTCGCGTGTTTGGCGTCAGAAAATGCAAACGTCACATGGGAAGAAATTTTGTCGTTCAATGTCTCAATGTCTATTCAAAATAATTATAATTTCACATTGGGAATGGTGGTATGCAAGGTTAAAAAAAGTTTATATTTCTTCCTCTGCTGCATTGATAATAATAATAATAGTAAAAATGCGAATCTGTTGATTAATCTGCTCATGTCATTCCTTTATTGTTTTAGAATTTCCATCTTTGCCTCTTCCCCATCAAGTTAAAATAGGTTTATCTACGTTGCCCGGATGTAAATATGGTGTCTTTGCTAGGACCGTCATACGCACCGGAACAGAGATGGGACCATTCATTGGACACGTGAAAAGACCATGTGATGTACAGAATGTTAGTCATAATCCTAGTTTGTGGGAGGTAAATAAAGTAAAACTTTTATGTTTCAAAATAACTTTTTTTAAATAGTCCAGTGGCAAATATGCAAGCATATTCAAGGCAAGAACAAATCAGTAAATGATACGACTGGGGGAAAAAACATGAAAAGAAAATTAATACATCGAAAGTTTAGAAGTGCTTTCTAAGACTGACTGTCTTATAAGTACACATACATATAGTTTTTATCATTTCGTTTCTATATGTAACTAATGAATGCATTCAATGATAAAATAATTTTGATACAATTACTACCCTGCTTTGAGTCAAACATTAAGGCAACGGTAGGTTCAAGACCACAACATTAAATTACAGAGACAGATCAAAGTAACAAAGTTAACAATATCTTAGGGAAATTCTAATGAACACCAGTAGGAGCCAGACTACGTGAGTCGACAAATGAAACGTCGGCTCCTGCTATGCATGCATCATGCGCCATGTATGCATTTCCTTAAACGACTATACTGGTATCAAAAGATGAAGGTCCGAGAAAAAAATGTCGTTAGTAAATTGAGACATGTACAGAATACATATTTTTTTTACTGATAACAACTAAACAATTTTCAACCAAGTATATGCCTCACTAGAAGTTTTTGTAAGGGAACAGTACGGCTTGTTTCATGTACTTGGTGCGTTGTTCAGTATGTCAAACAAAAAAATTGCAAAAAAATTATTTAGAACATGTTCAGTTAGAAGCAGGGAGGTTAGTTACTGGGTTGCCCGTGTTTGCTAGTCGGGAAGCTATATATTTTGAAACTGGCTGGCAATTGCTTGTGGACAGAAGAAAATCCAGAAAGCTCAATATGTTCTATTCTTTACATAATGTGACTGCCCATGATTATCTCTGTGATTTAATGCCCCCGCTTATTGGTCAAGTATCTAACTACGATTTGCGAAACAGTAATAATTATGTAGTACCCGGTTATAGACTAGACATAACTAGAAAATCCTTTTTCCCATCCACTACTATTGAATGGAATAGACTTACCCCCGACATACGTACGTCCAAAAATATAAATATTTTTAAACGAAAGATGAAGTCCAAATTGATCAGCCACCTTCCTATTTTAGTTGTGGGGATAGAAAACTTAATATCATTCATACACGTTTGAGAAATATGTGCAGTTCTTTAAATTCAGATTTACATCGTGTTAATATTAAACCAAGTCCGGCATGCAGCTGTGGCCACCCTGCTGAGGATAGTGTACACTATTTTTTAGAGTGCGCTTTTCACAACGAAGCAAGAGAAATACTGTTTTCTAAATTAGAACGTTATGCTATATCCATTGCGCTTCTGTTAACTGGTGACGGTGACCTTTCTTTTCAACAAAACAAAGACATGTTTGAATCCGTACAATCTTATATCAGAATAACACAAAGATTTAAAACAATCAATTAACGTTCTAAATTTCTACTTTACAACCTTTCACTCCAGTCCAGTTGTTTCATTATTATTCCTTATTATATTGTTGTTTTTTTTTCTTTTTATTTCTAATTTTTGTTTGAAGTATGTATTACATGCATTACTACTATGTTTTTTGGGGTTTTTTTTTTCGCCATTATCTAATGTACTTTGTGTTTATATTTATATTGGGAAAGGACGTCTCTAATGTTGTTAAAACTTGTGTCCAATCCCTTTTGCTACTTATGCAAATAAAATATGTTTAAACTAAAAAATTGCAAGATGTATGGTAAAAAATATTGCGATGTCTTTCAGGTATTTGACACAACAGGCCATTTACTACACTTTATTGACGGCGGACATTATAATCCCGCTAGCTGGTTGTCACTGATACAATGTGCGAGATCTGAACGAGAACAAAACTTAGAAGTTACACAAATCGGAGCCAATTTGTACTTTAAAGCATCAAAGGTGATTATAAAAAAAAATTAGTATTCTTTATATTACAAAAGACTTTGTCGTTTTATTAATAATTGATAATTGAATTGTTATTAAATTTGTTTTGGTTGTAAAAAAAACTGATCCAAACACGTTTTCGTTTCATTCTGAAAAGAAATGTTTGTAAATTGTCGTAAACCATGCAGACAACATGTCTTTGAAGGAGACCACGTCGGAAATTTTGGACATACCGCTGTGTAACAACTCTAAGTTATTCTGAACGAGATTGGAATTGTCTTAACTTATACCCCAACAATTTAATAAAGGCCACTCAAATACATTGTAAAAATTGATACCCAGTGGCAGATCCAGCAAAAGGGGGGGTCCCGGGGGTTGGAACCCCCCTTTATTTGGACGATCAATGCAATTGCATGGGGACATAAGGTTGGAACCCTCCCTTTATACTTGGTTGGGACTCCCCACTTTTGAAAATGGCTGGACCCGCCCCTGAGGCCAACATACCTATATTTGCTGTGAAAACGTCATCTTTCATGATTCTGTAAAATTATATCTTTATACTAGATTTTTGTTAGTTTCGCGATATATGATATGCATTTATTTGACTACAATATATTTTGTTTTTAGGATATTTTATGTGGTCAGGAATTATTGGTTTGGTACGGAATGTCACATAGTTTGTTTATGGGTTTACCACTTCAAAACAAGACAGAACGTAAAGTCATACCAGGTACATAATAATTTAAAATTTAGCTTTCAAAAAAAGCTTTGTTAAAAGTATTTTGTTTGGTGTGTAAATTATTTCGTTCGTTCATTCATATTTATAATCAATTTTTGTTATCGAAAACTCTTTGAAAATTGTAAAAAAAAGATAATGAAGTATATATCAATGATGCATGCCAACATAAATGACACAAATAACGACAAGCTATTTGATAATAAAAGTCAACATGCCGAGTTTAACATTCAACTTATCTGTACAGTATGTCATACTCTACATTTTCCAAGTCTAAATAAGTTGTGCAACATACCGGCAATGGAAGTATAATTCGACATGCTGTTTAAAGTCGTGATCGGTGGCAACACGTGTTAAAAGTTTTTGATAAGATTATACATGAGATACATCTATGCTACTACATGTAATATATAATTTGCTAAAACGTCTTGTCTTACAATAGGCTTCCCACTAGGGGCATTTGAACGAAGATCCGTGTCTAACGTTTCTGTTGACTGGACGCCGGTAATTGCGTTTTAATTCATCTTAAAAGTAAGCAGCAGTTTATGTACAATAAATCAGATCTAAATATGCAAAATTTTCTACTTTCAGAAAACAGCCAAAAACCTATAATGACAAACACCAAAGAAGTTGTTAGTAAACTCAAATGTGTACTGTGTCGGCGGGGCTTTAACTCGAGGAGTAATTTAAGATCACACATGCGCATTCATACCTTAGAAAAACCATTTGCCTGTAAATATTGTACTAGAAAGTTTAGTCAATCATCAACGCTTAGAAATCACGTGAGATTACACACTGGTAAGTATCCGACAATAACTTAGGGTTGCCTTTAGATAATTATTGAAGAAATAGTTTACTGGGGCAGGACATTTGTAAAATGAACCTATTTCCATGATCTCATCAGAGATACCAGGAACAAAATTGTGTGCGCCAGACAAGGGTTTTGTCATCAAGAGATTCCTTACTGGCGCTCGAACTTAAAAATTTTAAAACTAAGACTAAGAGCATTTAGGACCCAACATTCCAAAAGGTTTACCAACTACAGTTAAGGTTATGTATCATGGGGGTAAAACATTTGTATTTCAAAGATTTCAGTTTAATCAAAAGCTTATTTCTAAGTATAACCATATGCCACGTGTCGTTGAATAGATTGCTTTTTTGTTGTCAGGACGTGAAAGAAGATGCGCAATATTTGTTAATGCAAAAGTTAAACTGAAAATAAATATCATTGCAGCCTATTTTCATTTGTCACTCTTTAATGAATGCAATATCGTGAGAGGTAGCAACATGGAAAGTAAAACGAATTATCAATGTTTCGTTGCCCTTGTATGGAGGACAGTTAGGGCCAACTCAAAACAATTGTTTGTTGCCGTGTAACATATTTGTATTTCGTTCATTATTTTATACATAAACTAGGCCGTTAGTTTTCTTGTCTCAAATGTTTAAGAAATAATTGATGCATTCCATACTTTATTGTAGTTTTAACATGGGTAGGACTTATATTCTGATTATTTTTGCCGAAGCGTAAGTGAGGGCTAAAATAACACGAATATAATGCCTACCCATGTTAAAACTACAATAAAGTGGTGTCTTCAACCTATGCCAACATTTGAAAAATATAAATTCAACCTATGCCTACAAACAAAATACAATAGATGTTATTGCATTAATTATTTCGATTCTGATTAGGACAATTAAGGTAATATCTATGTCCGATGTATATAAGTATACAGTGTTTGATGTAAGCTCTTCCATGAACCTCCATTTTTTGTTTGTTAAAAAGCAAACGACTGGCAATGTGATTTTTCAGAGGGAGGAGTTTGAACAGCCAACATGAACGGCTGTCGTATCTAGGTCAAATATGTCACTTTCCATTTGCAACAAATTACAGTCATAATAAATGAATTAGTAACAACATGTGCATCATTTAAGAGTTTGGAAGTGTTTTAAGTTAATGTAATAATTTAAATGCATGCCAATTTAATAAAATTCATTATTCTACAGAAGTCAATATACGTATGTGCAAACAAATTTTATTGGATATAGAGCATGGGTTTATTCCCAAAGCGAAAGAAGCACGTCATATTATAATTTACATTTTATCATTTCGATGCCTTTTATAGTTGACTTTGTGGAATGGTCTTTTCTCATTATTGAAAGGCCGAACAGTGACCGAAAGTTTTTAGATTTCTGTGTCATTTGATCTGTTGTGGAGAGTCGTGTCATTGGCAATCATACCACATCTTCTTATTTCTCAAAAAAAATGTTTGTTGCCGTGTAACATATTTGTATTTCGTTCATTATTTTGTACATAAACAGAGTTCGCAAAATCTTTTTCCCCTGGTGGTCCTTGAAGAAAATCCGCTGGTCCTCACTATTAATTCTATTGAAAAATACTAAAATTGTGTCAGTCCCACGCAAAATTTTTGTGGTAAAATCCTGAGGACTGACACTTTTCGCGAACTCTGCATAAACTAGGCCGTTAGTTTTCTTGTCTCAAATTTTTTACATTTTATCATTTCGATGCCTTTTATAGTTTACTTTGTGGAATGGGCTTTTCTCATTGTTGAAAGGCTGCACGGTGACCGAAAGTTTTTAAATTTCTGTGTCATTTGATCTGTTGTGGAGAGCCGTCTCATTGGCAATCATACCACATCTTCTTATTTCTATATATCTTATAATGACATAACTGTCTTGTTATAACTACATCCTATTTGCAATACATATTTGTTTAATAATTTTCCACATTACAATTGCTATGTGAAATTATCTCCCTTTTAGGTTTTACTACAAATAAATCACATTAAAGTTGTTTAAATATTAATTATGTTTCTCTGTTTTTTAGGAGAGAAACCATATAGTTGTTCATGCTGCAAAAGCTCCTACTCACAATTAGCTGGACTACGTGCTCATCAAAGAAGTGCCCGACATCGACCGACTGTAGGAGAATCAAAGTAAGGAAGAAAGAAGAACAAACGGACACTTACTAGATTAGTTTAAAGATAAACCCCAGAATAATGAAGAGTTGTCTGGTTAATAGACAAGGAAAAGAGAGGTGGAGAGTTGTCTAGTTAATAGACAAGGAAAAGAGTGATGGAGAGTTGAACTTGTCTAGTTTATAGATACAGACAAGAGTCAAAATGGAGAGTTGTCTAGTTTAAAGACAAACACAAGAAACAATGGAACGTTGTCTAGTTTATAGATAAAGACAAGAATGGTGGAGAATTGTCTAGTTTATAGATAAAGTCAAGCCTGATGAAGAGTTGAATCATTGACTGCAGTCAAAATACCAAAGTTTACATCGTGTATCGAAGTTAACTGTAAAGAGTCAAAGTTTACCTTAAATAGTCAAATTTTACTGTAAAGAGTCGAAGTGTACTTAGTTCATGACAAAACATTGCATACTAGTCTTATTCATGTTGTTAGAGATCATGTAATATGATAACGATATTTTTGTAAATTTTAGATTTTACGTTTCCGAGTTATGGGGTTTTATTCATTAAAAAAGAGGTGATTTTAAAGTTTTAGGACAAGGTTTTGATCAGTAATCATGGAACGTTGGTGACTAGTTCATTCTATTAAGATAACCTTTTTTAGTTTTTTGTAAATTTTTTATATAACCTTGAGAAGGTATTGAACCTCATTCTTCGAAAAAGCGACGGGCGTATCATGCGCTCATGACGCAGCTGTTTATTAGAGTCGATGTTATGGACAAGCAGGTACATTGTTTGTAATTATGAAATTAACATGAAATGCTGATTTGACCTAAATTGCGTTAAAATGATAAAATTGAGAATGGAAATAGTGAATGTGTAAAATAGACAATGTTACGTCATTTTTACTAGATAATGCGAAAATGTTCGGGTTATAATGTAATGATCGGTTTCATAGAACAATTTCATTGATGTAGTTAAGATGAAGAGGTGTTAATCGGTCTCAGTTTTAGTATATGTGAGTTTGTCATATTTTTTCTATTGCAATGTCTAGAAAATATTCATCAAAGTTCATTTTCAAGGTGAAAATCATCATGATAGAATACGTGCTAACAAAATCGTAATAACTTTGGTGCAAAAGTCCTAAATGTTTACTGTTTTTGTATAGGGATTAAAAAGTGTTCTGATTTCTCTTTTTTTTAATTTATTATTAATGTATTTACTGGGCGTAACAAGTTGAGAATGTATACTATTTTAAAGCAGGATTATGGCTACTGCAAACTGTTTATTACTTTTAGTGAAAGAAGTACTTTAGATTTGTAGTGGCTCCTATAAACATGGAAACTGGGAGGTACAGACATTTGCAGCAGGAAGAAAAATATTGTTTTTATTGTTTTAATACTGTTGAAGATGAATATCATGTCATTTAAATTGTCCTGTTTTTAATGATCTTAGACAAATGACATTAAAGTTGTAGTTGTTCATATGGGTACCAATTGCACCCATTTAATAGCTGACCTAGTTGTTCATGTACTGCATGCTGTGAATCACAGTTTATGGCCAAACTCAGAAAAGCGAATCAAAAATCCGTTTAATTGATAAATTCAACAGCACTAACTTATACTTATCGTTATCTTAGTGATATCTGTTTGCTAAGTAACAACAATTCCCCCTAAATAAACTGCCGAAATTCAACCAAAGGAACTTACTTTTAATATAAAGTGAAATGATAACTGTCCTTTCCTATACAAGACATTTTAGTTTTACACGGGAAACTCTATACAAATATTAGCGACCTAAGGGACGATTTTTTTTCCTTGTTATTTTTCCTTTCTTGAACAGCAATATCATTTTGTACCATCTCAAGATGTTTGTAGTTCCAAACTCTTAAACTATGCCCATGTTAGAAGTGATGTTGCTGATTTTAGTGAGCATAATCAATGAAAAACTGGTAAATTATCAAGTCATGGATTTCGTTAATAGTATTACAAATTACTAAAACATTAATTTTACTAAATTCTTTCTTTGATACTGAAAAGATTTAGTTTGGAAGTTTGAATGTTCTTATAGAAAACTTAATACAAACGGGACTACATATTATAATTTTTACGGCGATGTTGTTTACCGAGCCCGTACATTTAGATTAGTAAACTTGTTGATCCTTTAAATAAGACTATTCTAAAAGATTACCTATTCAATACTGAAATTAGATCTTTGAATACTGTTTTTGCAAGTATACATATTGATAATCAACAAATTACAATCCAACTCAATATTATTGCTATACACATATGTACAAAATGTACATTCACGGTTAAACAATCTGTCAAAATACTAAAAAAAAGTCTTTGGCATTGCACAGTGTCGTGTGACCGTTTATAGTTATTAGCTTTGAATTGACTTTCTCTAACTCTGAGTACTCTCAGATCTGTATTTTTGTGTTTTGTCGTTTGAATGGATCTGGTGATTTTGTAATGTTATAGCACTGAGTCTGTCCTAGGTTAGTGGAAGGATTTTGAAGCAAATTAAATGTATGCTAAACATGGTCGTCATATTCTGTATGTTCATTGTACCTAGTCAGGAGCCTGTAATTCATTAGTTGTCGGTTGAGGCAGTATATCATATTCGTTTTTCAACTTCGTAGTATATGTAGTATTGTTTACTACTACATATCACCGTACGCCTTTAATAATGACCAAAACCAATACCACAATTTGACCTATAAAAGGACACAAGTTTTCAATTGAAGTGGATGTAAGTAGGTCAGCGTACGAAATTCAACAATGAGATCTACCCATACTGTAAACTTGGTTTAATATGAAAGGCCCCGACACAAAAAAATGTGAAACATTTCAACTAAGAAAACTAATGGCATAATTTATAACAACAACAACATAACAACAAGATAACAAATACCATGGATTCATTTATTTCGTGGGTAACAATTTTTGTGGATTCAGGAATAAATGTATATTCGTGGATATTTAATTTCGTCTGCATACACTATTATAAATAATTATCATTTCGTTGAACATCTAAATTCGTGCTTTGTCTAAACAAACCTGCAAAACACACGAAAATGTGTATTTTACGGATATAAAAGTCAATTCGCAGTATGACATATGAACCAACGACAACCACTGAAATATCGTAAAAAGCAAATTACAACTGATGAATAAATCATAATGTTGTGGTTTTCATCAAAACTAATAATAATAAGTGCTCTTGTTGATGGACAAGTATATCTGTGTTTACCACTATTTTCAAAACAAATTAAATTCCTCTGAACCAAAAAGTTTCAACCAAAGCACTGGACGTCACTGCGCAATGTTACAAATTACAACCATGCATTTTAAAAAGTCCAAAGAAACATACGGAGAGATAGAAATGCACAATCAAAAGTAAAATCACAAAACTACCGAACTCCGATGTTCAAAACGGAAAGTCCCTAATCAAATGGCTAAATCAAAAGCTCAAACACACCAAACGAATGAAATTCAATAACAATTTGTCATATTCCTGACTTGGTATAGGCATTTCTTACACAGAAAATGGCGGATTAAACCTTGCGTTATAGCTAGCTAAACCTATCCCTTGTATGACAGTCGCAATCCATAAAATTGACAACGATGTGTGAACAAAACAAACCGACATAATAATAAGTAAAAAAATTTAAAAAAGGGGGTACAGTAGTCAACATTGTGTTATAATCTTAATCACTACAAAATCAAACAAATATGTAACAAAGAAACATAAACCATAAAAAGGTATATAAACAAACTTAAGCACATTAGTAACAAGAACTATCTTTAAAAAAGATATCCGACGTATTTAAATTTGAGTATATGTTTAAAACTATCATTCCGATAACCTTCAGAAGCACAAAGATTATTATTTTTTACATTACAAATTTGAAATAATTATTCAGATATTGTCATATTCCATTTTAAGAGAAAAAAAAATCTTCAGAAAATGTTTGATTAAACTTCTGTTATGGACTGGTAAATGGGTTCAATTTTCCCGGGAAGGAAGCGGTAATCCCAGGCGAGAACCACGTACGGTTCCAAGGAACCCTTTACGAATTTTCATAATGCACCTAAACATCTATGCAAATTAATCAATTCATATCCATTAACGACATTTGCACAAAAAGGGGTTTTGTTCGAGTTACTTCTTTGAACCACGGGTTCCTTATAAACATATTTTAAAGTAACTTGTTTGGATATTTTCTCTAACACAAATGACCGTTAGATTCCAAATCAAAACAATGTTTTAGTAGATGTTATAACCTGGATTGGGGCCCTCAAACCACTCGCCGAGGTTAGGGCGTACACTTAAAAATAGCCTAGCTACGCCACTGTAACTGGTGTTCTCAGAACTTAGTTCTTGTAGTATTATAACGATGAGCAGTTCTGCCAAAGAAAGAGTATCACTTATGCTCAAAGACAAAACAAGTTTCTGAAATCTCACTTGCTTCAAATTTGTCGAAGTAACCAACAGTGAAAGTGATATAATATGAGGCAGAAATGACGAGCCGATCACTGCCACACGCACAATCTGAAGCCCATCCATTTCATGTACTACTGCTAACTTCAATAGTTTAAAGTTGTCTTGCATATGTATATGAGATCCTCATCTGAATGCTGATTTGTCAATAAGTACTGTTAAAACATTATATTCTCTCTTAAATAGGTTCATCGTTCCAAAGTAATAAGTGTTGCTAACTATATGTTATGAAACAAAATAACCGATAATTACATTCATTTGAGAAATTGACACGTTTTCTTTTCGAACAAAATTTATCAACTTTAGGTAATTTAACAAAACTATGTTATTGATCATCAATTATATAAAATTTCTCATTATCTATCATTTGTATATATGGTAGTTTTCTCAATCTATGGAATAAACTTATTATAAATCCCTTTCCTAAATATAACATGTCAAACGCGAGATATCCCCTTTGTAATATAGAGGGATCGCCTTTGCAGCAATGTACTGGGTGACGAACAGAATGGTTCCGGCAACACTATACAAAGAGATATTTTATGGTATAAACTAAATAATCTTGGTGTCGTGCAGACTTTTGGTTCTGCTATTAAGTGAATTGTATACAAATGTTTTATATTCTGTAATTCCACAGACTGATTCGATGTAAACTACAAATATATATAATAGCTTGGAAAAAAAGATGTCCTTTATCGCCCATTTTTTTCAACTTGCACATTGATGATTTAGTGACTTTTCTTAAGTCCTATGACTGCGAATAGAAATAAGTGATGAAAAACTGTGGATGTAGTTTGCTTTTTTTTAGTTTTATTTGATTTTAATGTTTTTGGTAGGGGGAGGGTATCGTGTTGCTCAAGTAACTTTTCGTACAATTATTTCTATGGTATCTTCCGACTCTCTTTTATATGCTCAGAAGCAAGAGATTATCCGCATTACCAGTCCATTTTTATAAAGACTTACTTGTACTTTACAACAGAACACCTTCATAATAATCTTGTATTGCATTGCCTTACAATTTTACATGGTAGAACAAAAGCCCTTTCAAACAGAGGTAATAAATATAATTTAAAAATGCTGAATCGAGTATACCTATCCATCCGATCACGTGTTTGCACAGAAAGGTGAAGGCTACAAATGATCCGTCGGTTTACAGGTAATGTGAAAGTCCAGTAATTTGAGTAAACATATATAATGCATAATATTGGTCAGTGATGGAATTTAGAATTAAGGAGTAAGAGAAAAGACTAGTCGGCCCGGAGTCAGAATGATATGTCCGGGTAGGGTGATACGTCTTCCTTCAAACTGTTACCTGGTGAACTAGCACGTTACAAATCAAGCTCAATGATAGTCAATGTGTCGATCTAGTACAAAGTCCGGTTCAAAATTAGTATCATATGCACATGTTCTGGTTGTAAAAATACATTTAACTCCACACTGGACGTGAAGCAGCCATCCTTCATCATTATTATCACTTGCATTTTTCTGAAACTTATTTATAAAAAAATGTAAACACTTGTTTCAAGCAACCAATCCGAGAGAATATGATACAGCGAACACGAGTCAGAGTCGCTAAAAACATTGACGGATTTCGGGGTGTATGAAATATACACCCCTGAAGTATGCCAATAAATATAGGACCTCGTTTGCCATTATCAGAGTATATAAACCAGAAAAAGAATAATGTGTTCCTCTTTATCAAAATAAGTTGTCTACGTCAGCAATATCAGTATATTAGTTATGCTGTTATTGGAAAGTTCATAATGTATTTATTATTAACATAGGTTTTGATAGCTTTTAATCGTCCTAAACATGCATGAAATATTTGCCACTGATTCAATGATATATTTTAATATTTTGTTTGATCTTTTTGTTCATTAAATATGTTTATGATAATATAATATTTCCATGTAGATACTTTTTTTCTTTCAGACATGCAAGCGATTTGCACATATTTCTTCGTGGTAGTGTCGGTTGTATCGGTGAGATAATCTCTTATGTATATTTAAGGTTTTTCTCTGACCGAACGAGACAGTGTATTAAACAAACCGTACAGTCAAACGGAAACCCTTCTTCAGCACAGTGTTTCCTTTCAGATCCTTTCAGCTGGGAACTGGCCGCAGTATATCTAACAATATATATGTTCCTGCTTCAGAAGTATGCCGACCATGCGAGGGCTGTATAGCGAGTCACGGTCGTTCAATCATCCTCTGCTTCAGACAGAAGTATACTGTGTACCGGTATAACCGCCGTCAAACCATGCTGTTTATTAGGACAGTGATTCGAATCCTGAAAATTTTCAAAAATTTACAAAATTGATTTACCTCTATGATTGTGCGTTTGCTAATTGCAAAAGAGTTGACAAAGCGAGACGTAGGCGGTCTGTTTCCGGTGGTGGTGGGGTCAACAATATATTAGTTTGTGATTATGACAGTATATAGGAATCCACTGCTGGGTAGACAAACATGTTTGGTATACAGTACATTAATATTCGCACCCTCTACTCAGTCCTGTCTCGTGCTCGACAACAATATACATGTTATAAGCTCATAATAATAATCGAAAACCCAACTGCCATTATTGTTGATATCGATATCAGGATATACCCCCCCCCCCCAAAAAAAAGTTAATAAAATTTGTATAACTATGTGACACAGGATGCATTGAAAATGTATCAGTATCATACTAAACATCCATGCATTGGAAATGTTCCAGTATCATACAAAATATCCATGCATTGGAAATGTTCCAGTATCATACAAAATATCCATGCATTGGAAATGTACCAGTAGAAAAAATATTCATGCATTAATATGAAATGTTACAATTCATTTGAAATGTACTAGAATGAACTGTACTAGTATGAACTGTACTAGTATGAACTGTACTAGTATGAACTGTACTAGTATGAACTGTACTAGTATGAACTGTACTAGTATAAACTGTACTAGTATAAACTGTACTAGTATGAACTATACTAGTATAAACTGTACTAGTATAAACTGTACTAGTATGAACTGTACTAGTAGTATAAACTGTACTAGTATGAACTGTACTAGTATGAACTGTACTAGTATGAACTGTACTAGCATAAACTGTACTAGTATAAACTATCTATACTTTTGTTATTTTCATTTACAGGCAGACTACAGTAAAACGCTGACTGGCAACTTCCCTTCACTCGATGATAATATAGTTGCAGGTAGGTAATGATAATTTATACTGTCAATATTTACGCATATACATGGAGTATAAAATATAATGGATATCTAAACCAATTAAGAAAAGATTTCTTATATTTTTTAAGGTTTACAAATTCAGGGCGACAGTTTTGATTAGTCTTGGGAGAGATATGTTCTTGGTTGTTTGTTGACTGCTTACATTTGATAGGAGAGTTACGTAAGGGAAGCAGAATGTATATATAAAATACTGGTTCTAATCAACTTAAGATATGCCAACAAAGCAACAAAAAATAAATAAAAAAAAGAATGAGTAAATCACATATTTTAAAAATGAGTCATTTGAAAAAATAGCAAGTTTTGAATTTGCAAAATTGAATAAAAGTTTCTAAACCAACCTCTTGGTAAGCAAATCCAAATCGATATGTAAGGAATAACATATAAAAAGAAGCAGTCTTGATACTGTCATACAAGAATATATTGAAACATTTTTGATAGGTGATGCAATATTTTATCTCTCCTGTTACCATGTTCAAAAGTTTTTTTGGGTTATTTAGAAAAGGTTTCAATACAAATTTTCATTGCAAATATAAAGATGGTTTTCAAAAGTAAATCTCATATATATTTTCGTTCTGTGTAATAATAAATTATTTATCATTTTCCATGTTGTACTAAAATACACCTCTAAAATTGGTTTTCAAAGGTTATAAAAATAACCACAAACAACGTAAGTATTAGTATTTCATAATATTCATCATTTCTCTCTCTCTCTCTAATAAAACCCAACATCAAGTATTTCCCTCACATGTTGGTTGACTTTTGTCGTTTTGTTTTGGTAACACAGACGAACAAAATGTACGTTAACGATATATCACAATATTAGGTTCTATCCTGTTACCCTTTTTGGTACAAATGTATCCTGGCACCAATAGCAGTATTGTATTTTGTATATGATAAACTGCGAAGATTTAGACGTTGTATCCTTTAAAGGGGTGCAAAAAAGCAAATATTTCATAATTATTTTCTATATATACTGTTTAAAAACGTTTCATTCAAATATTGTCTGTCCTGATACTGTAACCATAGTAACAGGATAGACACTTTTTTCATTTTAATAACTAATCCATTTGATGCATAATGATTGATAATTTTTCTTTTACGGTGATTTTTAATCTCCAACACGTAATTGCACTTTTTACAAGATTATTGTATAAATGTTGTGAATAATTAAGTTGTTAGTAACAGCAGAGACATGTTAAAGTGTACCCCACCTTAATTTTGATCTCTAATTTGCATTTCTCTGCAGTGTTATGCAAGATACGTGCTGTGTTAATTTTTTTAGGATGATTTGTGTTTTTGAAATAATCACCGAAATTTAATTGCTGATCTAGTATCTTTTACAGGATAGACATCAGTTCATGTACGAAAATTAAAAAAAAATGTAACACACAATGATAGAGGAGAAAGTCATCATATAAACATTCAAAAAATGTCATTTTTGAAGATATCAAGGCAATCAGAAAATACGAGAAAAAAATCGTTTGAACGCGTTACCTTGACCCTGTGTGCACATATAAATTAAGAAAAAATCGAACTTTTCAAAATAGATCTAAATCGTGTTTATTATTGATGTTCCGCCTAATAAATCCTACAATTTTTCATTTGACAAAATAAGACAAGGTGTTCTGAAAATTCGACTTTTTTCTAAATGACCCAAGTTTTGAATATAAGAAAACTTATATATGCACTTTTGGGACAATACCATCTCGTCAGCTTAATCCAAAATTGTCATGTCAATCCCAACCAAATGTGTTGATGAATACATGTACATGTGTGAGCTATAGTAGTTTCATACGGATAGGGACTTCTAGAGAACCTGAAACAAATTAAATTATAAGAGACATATTGATATACTATAGAGATCTGACTAATTTTTAAATTATTTTATTAAATAGTCGACCCACATTGTTCTCATGACGCCAAACACCCGGCTAATGTGACTGTAACATCCGATATGGACGTCAATGTATTCGTACACTGCGAAAACGGAAGAACGTTTCATGTGGATCAGGATGAAGATCAGGTTCATTACATAGCTCATGTTCACTACTCCGGGAACGCATCTGGTGACAACTGCATATTTCATGTATGTATATTGGAAATAGCCCATATAGTTATGACATTTGAACGGCTTTTTAATATTAAAAAATCTGGATGACTTTTGCGTCACAGAAAAAAAATTAAAACATTTTTTCTAGACGTCATCAGCGTACTTTTCGCTTTAAGGTAACACGATACCGAATGACGTTACGCCATGCGTTATCGTTCCTGACGTTATCGAATAACGTTCACACATATAAGCCAATGCAGCGGGCCTTGTGTGACATTTTTAACGGTAACTTTCCCTAGATGCAGAGTGCCGAGAGTTTTGATGCAATACGTAGCGGTTATTTGACATAGATTGTTTTATCGTTTTCCGGCAATCATTCTGCTCGTTGTTAATCTTTAAAAAGTATTACTTTACTTTTAAATATTCTGTTTCTTTGATATTCAAGCATCTGCACGCTTTATCTATATATGTTCTTAGGCATAACAGACACAGTTTTATCACTTTATTTTTATTCTTGGTATAGATATAGGAAGATGTGGTGTGAGTGCCAATGAGACAACTCTCCATCTAAATAACAATTTATAAAAGTAAACCTTGGTTTATTTTTGCAATAAGTACTTATTCATGATTCACGCCGTATCCCCATGAAATTTTGTTTTGAAAGTAGAAATCTAATTTATAGAAGCTTATGATGATGTGTGAAAAAAACGCGGAATTTTACAACTATTAATTCGTTTTAAAATGGTCATCAAAAAAACCGCTCGGACAAAATTGAAATTTATTTGGATGAGAATACGGATATAATTAGGGGAAAAGCACAATACAAGCAGACGTTGAAAATCATACAGAAAATAGTTTGTTTGTATGGAATGTAAAAAAGTGGTTATTTAGCCGAATAACTTTTCCTGTGTTCCATGTGTAAACAGTCTCTGAAATTCATTGGTCTGTACAGAGTAAATTCGATATAGTTTTGGAAATATTTTAAAATTCAGTGCCAGCTTTGTAATCGTATAAACCAGGTCTACTCAGGACGGACAGCAACATCGGAATGAAGCATTAGAAAGTTAACGAAGGCTGAGAAATACATGGGCACTTGATTCGGCAGAAATAAAATAACAAAATTCAGGTTCCGTTACAGTCTGAATAAAGCCAGCCCCGAGTATCCACTTGCGTCTACAAATGCAAGTTGATAGTTGAGGCTGGCTGTAGTCAGACCGGTTCCGTGTTCCCCGATTCCATTATAATTTTTTTTCTTGAAATTTACATGCAAACGACTGACTTTTTATTATTCAAACGGCAAGAGACTGTAAAAAAGGCTAGATCTTGAAATCATTTAGATTTTATATTCGTGTTAATTTACGCTTGCATGGGTATTCGGTGTTTTTTTAGTTTTGAGTTGGAAATAATGTACATGTACAAGTTGGGAGATAAAACGACTGAAAGAAAATTAACAAAGTTACCTTTTAGGGCTCAGAGGGCCATATTGCTCGCATACTAGGCGTCGGAAAAGGCCCGGAAAGTATTTTATTTTATTTTAAGTATATATATACATATATAGCGTCAGTTAAAATTTTCCCGACCATCATCGCGGATGCCCTGCCTCTATTGCAAAACCTACATGTACCTATTGTATTTATTGTTAACTTGTTCTCGTCCTGAACATGCATGAAATATTTTCCACTGGACGTTAACCAACCAATAATCAAAGCAATCAATCCTACAATTTACACCCGTCACTTGGAACTTTAGTTGTTAAAATTTAAATCATTGCCTCTAATTTTTTCAAAAAATTCGACAAAGTTTAAACGCAGACCGCGAGGAAGACCAAAATTGAACAGTTACGCAAAACTAATTGAACATGCAGTTGTTTTACTTATATAAAGAATGCATATATGATCTCAAGATTTGTTATGTAAATAATTTTTCACAAATGACCGAATGTTGAAATTTGTGAAATTTTGCATAGTTTGCTAACCCGAATAATTCAGTCCCTCCCCGTAATCGATCTCTCCTACTTACTTAATGTAGTAAGCGGAATATAACGACTGAATTATTCGGGTTAACAGTTTGCAAGGTTTGTCCGACTTGCTGAGCAAACAAGTAACACATTTACACTACGCAGAGTACACTATACTACATGTATTGTATGTACCAAGTCAAGAATATGACAGCTGTTTATCATTCTTTTGATGTTTTTCAGCTTTTGATTTCGTCATTTGATAAGGGATTTTTTCGTTTTGAATTTTTCTTGGAGTTTTGTTATTTTATTTTTTGGAAGGTGTATTTTATCAGGATCATTATTTTTCCTCATAATTTTCACAAATAACAGAATGTTTAACCTTTTTTGACTGGTGCATCAAATGTGTCTTTTATAAACAACTGTTTTCAAAATTGTATTGTATCGTCCCGAACATGCATGAACTATTAGCCACTGAACGTTAAAAAACCATCAAACCGAGCAATTAAAAAACTGTTAAATGAATCAAATTTTTTAAAATACTATATTTCTGCATCACGGAATGCAGTACGTACCACCATTGTCTAATATGATGGAGTTAAAAATCAGTAATTCGGATGAATCTCACGTGAAATGTTTCATTTAATTTTCACGTAAACTTAACAAAAATCTGAAGGTATTTTTTATGGTTTCAATCAAATTTTAGAACAAAGATATTATTTGAATAATTTTATTGCAAATATTTACGTGAATTTAACGTGTACAAAATTCCGGTGATTTATGCATAAACTATTATCATAAGATTCACATGGAACCTGTTCACGCAAGTTTCAAGTATATGCTCGTTTGATGTGAAAATCAGACGATATAAATATTAATTCATATGAGTGAAATTCCATGTGCAGGACGAAATAAAATTATATCTGATTCAGTAGAATTGTATATTGCATTACTAGGAACTTTACGACAGTCGACAGGGGAAATGAAAATAAAATATACTCATTCAGATCCCGACACATATTTTTTTTCTCCATTTCTCTGAGAAGGAATAACGTTATATTCCGTACACCATAACGTCACACGTTTTTGGTCAAATTCTAGGCCTATCGATCAACTTTGAAACCATTTATTTCAAAAACAAGGATGGTGACATATGAGTTTCTATACGTGTATGGATTCACTATGCAATCCTGGATATTATGTTAGTTTTTTGTTTTTCTCCGTATATAAGAAAATAGCCATCCATTCGAAAATCTAAAAAGGTAAGCCGAAAAAAAGGCATTTCCCCTATATACCTAAGTAAATTTGTCGCCAAAATTGACGTTTTCCTATGAAAATTCCAAAAAGTTAAAAATGGTGACCCCCATTTTTTATTACATATTCCGATGTAACTCGATTCAAAGTACACGTATGCCAAAAAATTTGGAAATCGGGAGATATGCCATTCGGTATCGTGTTACCTTAAGAAAAAATCGAAACAAAAAACTGTATTGACCGTGTTCATGCTTGTTCATTGGGTTATGTTGGAACATGCTCATTTTTGACAAGTTGTTCATACGACTTTTTGACTGCTGTATGTTGTGGTAAAACAATAGTTATGGCATATTGTAATACACCTGTCCGTCCTTTCGCCCGTCCGTGCCATTATGGGTAAATAGTTATTCCGCATAACTACTCCTACAGTTTAGATCCAAGGATGTTTTCACTTTGAGATCTGTTTGTATATATATATTGAGGCTGTGCATTTGGTCAGGGTTTTGATTTTTATTATCTGCTCTTTTTGAGAGATAGTTGAATTTTTTTCATCTTTTGGGGTATCTACTTGCGTAAGAGGAGCGTTTCCAGATAAGTCCTCCTACAGTTTGAATACTAGGAATTTTTCTGGCCGTTTGAAAATATATTTAATATGTGCATGGGGTCAGGATTTGGATTTTTATTGATATTTGCTCTTTTGGAAAATAGTTGAACTTTATCATTTTGGGGGTATAAGCGGTTAAATGTTATGTAGTTATTTTAAAATAACAGATTGCATCTGTGGGGGCATCAATTGTGTCTACCAGACACAATAATATCTCAAAGTAAGTCCTACATTGTCTGGCAAAAAAAAGCCTTTAGACGTCAGAGCAAACTCGGACTTTGTTGTTGTATACAGCAGATTGGTACGTGGTCTGCTGTTCCTTATCAATGTCATGACTTAAATATTTCACTTGTATTGTTTATTTGTGCGTGTTTCTTTTTTCTAACTATTCCTTCAAACAAATGTTTAACTGCCAGTAAATTTTATATCTTTTCTTCTTCAGAGCAATAACAATTCACAATTCTATCAGGTGGCTTTAGAAATTTATTTCATACAAAATGGTGTGTTCCAGTATAAAGATGCCTACATTGTCACGTGTTCATATGCAGAGTATGGAACCAATGAAACTCAAGGAAATGAAGTTGATGTCCCGTATGTATTAGGGAGCAATCATTCAACTTCAAGGGGGTTATGTTTTTTTGTCTGAGCTGGATTTTTTCCAACGTTGTCACGTTTTCCAAATTTATCACTATCAGGTAAATTGGAAAATCTGGATTCAGAATTTTTTTTTTGTCATCTGTTTGATCATAATATTTTTTTTCATCAAATAAGGGATCAAAATATTTGTTTTATGGAAAATCCTATAACCATGACCTCTTTGAAGTTAAATGGTCGTTCCCTTATGTCGTAAACGTATAGTTCTTTTTAAGAGTCTTTTAAAATCTGCTTCAATGGTTTACACAAAGAACTAAAATCAATTAAGTGGTGTGTGTTTGGTTTGTTCTATCAACAGCAAGATTAAATAAATCATACTCTTCAAAATTGATTTTTTAGTCAATAAGTTTTTTCTCTGCTGAGCACAGCATATTAAGTAGTCATAGCAGAATTTAGTCAACGCTCGTCAAAATGCATACTAGACATCTAACCACTTGAAGGTCGGATAATTTTGTTTTGGTCATTGACTGATACTCTTAGGTATATAACTTGTTAGGTCTAATATAGAGCAGGATGCATTCATATGTACATTTTATCGTTTTTAATATTTATGGTATATCTTCAGCCGGATTGATTGTCAATTTACCAATCCGTTTAATCAAATGCATAGTAAAGTTAACCGCCCGGTCTCGTAGAAGAGTGCTCGCTTCAAATTGTTTCTATACCGAACGGGTTAAACTAAAGACTTTGTGTTTGTTGTATCGAAGCACGCAGCAGTTCGAAATAAGAGCAAATACTGGTTGGCTTGGCTTGGAGTCCGAATAATGTGTCCCGATAGGATGACATAACTTCCCCGGTTCAGTGAGTCGATCTAGTATAAAGCAGAGTTCATATTCATATATAAACATTTTTCTGTCCTTGTATGCATAGAATAATTGTCATTAGACGTTAAAAAAAAACCAATCGTCACCAATATTGGCAATCATACACTAATTATACAATCTATTACATGACATTTATACAAAACTTATCGATTTCGTACTCAGTTACGCTCATTGTTCAGCTGTGCACATTTAAACTTATTTTGCAGCATCGTTGCTCCATATGAGACGTATAAACATCTTCACCGTGTCCACAACCACACACATACCAATGATTCATCGACATTCAATGTAGATATTCTAGATAACAGAGAACAAATTGTTATTGGTCAAATACCACTGGGAAAGAAAATCAAAATCCGTGTAACAATGACAGGTAAGTAAATAGTGCGGTACCTTTTTCTACTGAATCTCACTGCATAGGGATATTTCGTTAAGAGTGTATATGTTACAGGGAATTTGTAAAGTCGGTGATTTTGTAAAATCACTGGACTAATCAGTGATTTTGTAAAATCACTAACAGTTTCGTGGTTTTGTAAAATCCCTGAAATTTTAGGGATTTTACAAAATCACTTAGAGCTAGGGATTTTGTAAAATCCCTGATTTCAATTAAGTATAACTTGCTATTAGAAATGTGTTTTTCTTATTAAGATAATAATAGACTAATGATCACTAATGATTTTGAAATATATTTGTTTATTAAACACTATGAGCTAGAACTAGTGTATAATGCTAATGATTAAAAGGCATGTAAACGGATATTTTGACCACTGTTAATTTACTTTTTTTTGCATGGCAAGTTTTGGTGATATCTAAAGTACTGTTACATAATTTGTCTGCTTTTTAATATGCATCAAATCAACCTGTACTAGGAAAATTGACCTCTTTGCTAATCATAGACTTAACAACAATACCTTTACTGTAGCAGCTCTAAGTTTATTTAGTTGGCATTCCTCTCAAAGTTTCTTGTAAAGTTCTAAAGCTTTGAAGGAAACATTTGCGTACATTTAATACCATTTTGTCCCTACCACCATGACCTATTGATTTGTGAATTTTCTGAACTATAATGCTGTACATGTCTTCAAGACATGCATAATATTTTTAATACATCTTCATCTGATGAATACCGCTTTTAACGATTTTTTCAAATCTCCAAATTGAAGAACTTCATACTTACATTAAATAAAATATTTACTTTATTTGGATTAAAAGAGTTGAGAAAGTTAAGAAACTTATTCAAAGTTAAATCACTTTGTGATAGAATACATTTATCTGATATTTGACCAAAGTAAGTAAAACTTTTTTATTTTTACTTGGTTAGAACTTTATAAACATGCAGCAGCAAGTACAAAACAAAGTATTCTTACCTATATTTTCTGTTGTCTTATTTCATCATTACTTTGTAGGTAAATTTATACATGTAACAATACAACACGTATTTGCTTTTTATCTATCAATTTTCATGCAGCAATAAGATGCTCTTGCTCTGATATGCATGTAATATTTGCCACTGGATCACATACCCTAACCCACTCAATCTCCTATACCTTACATATGTGTTTTTCTTCTCTAATGACAGCAATCAACTTATGTTCCGTTTTTATATTTGATTTTAAAAATTTGATATAATTGGTTTTATTTTATACAGTAATTACAGAAAAAAACTATAATAAATAGTAACTTTCTTACAAACAAAGTAGTGATAAGACAATGTAAGAGCTTGTTTTGTCTTGAACTCTTCTTTCTGTGGCTCGTTGACAACATGTTCCAAAACTTTATCATATTTACCCCGCTTCTATATGTTGCACTTTAATTTTCCCTCAATTATTTGAAGCAACTTTTGTGTTTGTGTTTGCTCTTGATTTAAAGACATCTGTGTCTGAGCCATCGTTCTACAGTATGTCAGTTGTATAGTGCATGAAAACTGCTCACTTGATATTAAAATAAAACCTCAAACATATTCAGCTACTGTAGTAGGCTTTTTTCATAGAAAGACTTAAAAAAAAATATTGAATTTATTTTACAAATTCCCTGAATTAAATCAGTGAATCTGTAAAAAAGATCTTAATTATTTCAGGGATTTTGTAAAATCACTAGTCAAAATCAGGGATTTTATAAAATCACTAATCAGTTCAGTGATTTTACAAATTCCCTGAAATTTCAGTGATTTTACAAAATCCCTCATTTCACAAATTCCCTGTAACATATACACGGGGGTCAAAATGAGGATAACAAAACCAAAAAAGATTGATGAGCCACAACATTAAGGAAAGAAAAAACGTGCAAAGTACGAAAATTGGCATAAACATTCAATTCTACAAAAGTGTAGGCAATTGAACGCCTGTAAAGACATATGATATATAGGAAATGCATGATATATCTACAGAACACATATTTCCTTTGAGGTGTAGTTTCTGAGCATACTTGCTCCCTTGTCTTTTTTAAGTGATGTTATCTTCAAACTACTGATCTCTTTTGTTAAAAAGAAAACGGACATCAATAATTCGCTTTCAAAAATGTGAGAGACAATTTTGTTTTACTTAAAAAAATCTTTTGATCTTATGATTTTTATTGACAGCTGGTTCAGCTGCCGAGGTAGGATTTCATGTGTTCATGTGTGAAGCTAAGGGTTCGGAAGGAACGCAACCATTTTCATTTATTAGAGAAGGGTATGTATACACCATTGGCAATCTATTTCTTAAATTATGACTCACTGTCATATATAAAACTTGTACAACTTGCCTCGCTATGATTGTGCTAAACAAATATAGGCGCAACATTTAAATTACATGTAGTTGAACTTATAAGTTGGCAGTGTTTGCTTAAAGGTAAGTATAATGAATATATGTTTCTAACTGTTACATGTCTGTAGTTCAAGATTGATTGTTGTGTTATTTATTTGTTTGCATTATACATACATAAACAAGCGCTTTTGTGGTTAGAATTGGGTCTGAGCATTATCTCGAGGGAGGAGAAACTTCAATACGTACACTTTTAATGTCATTCCGGTCGGTTGTATTTTTTGGAGTTAACCGGATAACACTGTTAGCTGATGAATAACAATTTCTTATACATATAAGTAGAGTGCACCTTAAATTTAATTTTGTAATTTTGGCAACTGACTGAAATGGTCGATGGCAATAATGATAATGATCTGCATACCACACACATGTTGCTTCACTCGCAAAGGCCAAAAAATTGCATGTAGGATGATTATATGATTCAGATATGAAATACTCTATATGAGATGTACAAAATAGAGAATATTGTATACAAAAATTACAACATAGAATAGAAAATAATGAGGGTGCTAAAATGCTAAGAACAGGTAATAAGAGGCAAAATATAAAAATAGAGAAATAAAAATCCATCCCGAATCTCTTATGTTGTCAACATACATTTTTACAGGTGTGGAGAGGGGTTCATTATTCCGAAAAATTTAGGATTCACCTCAAATGGTCTAACAGCGGAAAGTCCATTTTTCAAAGCATTTGGATTATATGGAAGCCCAACAGTGACACATGAGTGCCATTTCTATGTGTGTCATGAAAATTGTGATGGGGTATGTGTATTTATATCTTGCTGTTAAAAAAAAGTGTGTGTAACATTTCTTGATATGGCCTAACCAGCTTTATATAATTCTTATGTATGGCTTTGGCCTAACAAAGCTGTCCGTCTGTCCGGTTATTTTTTTTAAGATTGTTTGATGTAGAGTATTTGCAGATGTTTTCTTTTTACTTTGTTGTGTTGGTGGAATGTTTTCGAATTCCAACGTTGCAATCTAGTTCACATGGTTATTGCTTTGAAGCCCCCCCAAAAAAGAAATATTTTAAAGAATCGAAGTTTTCTGGAAGTTGTACAATACATGAGCATACACACAGGAATGTTTATCAACACATTGTATAGAATAAGCACTAGCAATAAAATTATTAAAGGGGGATTTGCTGCACTGATTTGACTCAACTTCTCGTATTTGATTTTGATAACACACTAAAATTATACCCAAATTACAAAAAGTCTCAAATAAATGATTTAAGCATATTATGGATTCGATAATATGTATTAACATTTCTTGAGTATTTGTTTGAGCGTCATCTAATTAACCATCGAGATGACTTCCGAAGACTGCCGATGGTCAAATAACCCGATATCAACATAAATATAAATAGGTAGCGGCCACTTAGATTTGATTTGTCTATGTCTGTTTAATTTCGTATTGTAGGTAAAAAGTATGTCTATCATCGTTTTTACCTGCCTTTGAATGATTTTTTTGTGGGTTGAATCAGTCAACTAAGTAGTTCATCCTTGTTTCACTTTCATTAATGTAGACGTTCTTTTCCTTTTAAATTAATAAATGTAAAATCAGTAACCCAACTCAGGCTAAGGGGTTAAAATTGTTTAGCTTATGTCGACAAAATTTAACGAAATCGGCCGCTGAAAGCAAATTATCATTTCACTGTACATGTATAACTTTCATTAATAATTGAATAAAAAAAAATCATATTTTAATGTTTTTTTGTATGTCTTTAAACATTTAAGTGTCTTAGTAGTATGTCCAAAGATTTTGGACCACAAACATATTTAAAAAGGAAATGAAAATATCAAATAGTCAAAAAAAAGGCGAAGTAGCAGAAACAAATACGCAAGGACCATTCTTTCTTGCGATTTCTGAGTCGAACTGAAAACAAAATTTCTTGAATTATTTAACGTTGATACAATATTTTTATGCCCCACCTACGATAGTAAAGGGGCATTATGTTTTCTGGTCTCTGCGTCCGTCCGTCTGTCCATTCGTTCATCCGTCTGTCCCGCTTCATGTTAAAGTTTTTGATCAAGGTAGTTTTTGGTGAAGTTGAAGTCCAATCAACTTGAAACTTAGTACACATGTTCCCTATGATATGATCTTTCTAATTTTAATGCCAAATTAGAGTTTTTACCCCAATTTCACGGTCCACTGAACATAGAAAATGATAGTGCGAGTGGGGCATCCGTGTACTGGGGAAACATTCTTGTTTTATATTAATTGAGGCTTGTTTTAATCAGCTTAAAAAAATTGCACTGGTGTCAATAATGAATATCCAAAGGAGATGCAATGTATACAGAATGAGTATGATGAGACAGCAACCCAATAATTCAGAAACTAACAGAATCCACAGGTCAACGCAACTTGCCAAGGCTTCTAACAATAGACGTTCATATAATATTTTACATCGAGTTTAAAAATAAAGTTTGATCTAATAAAATAAGATCTGTCACTTTGCTCCGTTAGATGTTTTTGTCGCGAGCGATTTTGGTCAGATTTTAATAAATGAAATAAATTTAAAATCGACTATAAAATGTTTAAACTTGCTGCATTTGTATGCAGTCCAAAGTCAACAGCCTGTTTAATGGTTGCCGTTTCTTGATGTGGTTCATGAGTGTTTCTCGGTAAAAAAAAAATCCGATTAGAGCGCTGGTTTTCCTTTTTCAATTGTTTTTCACTAATCATTTTGGTGTCCTTTATAGCTTGCAACTTCTTGTGAGCCAATGCTGTATGTTGAAGGCAGTATTTTGAGCTATAATTGTGACGTAGAAGCAGAGTCGTCTCAATGGCACTCGTACAACATCTTCTTATTTCTATAAAGACTCTTGCCGCTAAAACAAAATACTCATATGACAATATAAAGTAACTAAGATACAGAATGGAAAAACTGTCAGACGAGGAAACTGACTATTAATTCAAATAAAATAAAATTTGAGTTTTGTTTTATTTCAGAGTTCCTGTATCTATAGTCATTTTCCGACTGGTGGTGGACGTCGTCGTCGTGATACTTCTTTCGTATCTCATGACCGGGGGATGCAACATTCGGAAACAGGAAAACCACGGGTTAGACATTCTGTTAAACGGATAAGAGCAGGTATTATTTTTTTTAAAGTTTACTTGAACAAATTGTGTTCTGACAGAAGTGATGCTGACTAAGTAAATGATCAAAATTAAAACAATTAAAAAAAAGTCTTTTAAATTATTAATATTTGTTTTGTATATTTTCAGTGGTTTAAAAGGTTCGAGTTTTAATATTACAAAAAAATATATATATAATGTTCAAAGAACTGCAATTGTCTTTCATACATGTAACAATTTAACACTGTCTATCTTAATCATCAGGTATGACTTCTGTAAATGAAGACATTGATTTTGCCAACCATTTCAACAGTTTAAACGACGATACAAACCAGCAAAAGGTCAAGTTCAACAAAGATGATAAAATATATGACACTTTAGAAAAAAGTAAGAAAAACACCGTTGGAACACATGAAAGTCGGAATACAAATGCAGAAGTACCGTTTGCTTCTTCCAGAGAAAAAAAATCTTTAAAGCCTTATACTAGAAAAACAGAAGAATCAGGAAAATCCATGAATGATGGAATTAAACAAAGGAAACTGATGTCTTCTGAAGATATGCAACACAACTCCCTAAGAATGAAGATTTTGCCCCAAGAACAGGTGCAGTTTGACCGTCCCGAAATGGAACTGCATGTTAAGATTCTAACAATTATACTTATGTCAGCAGCGTCCATTGCTTTAATGGCGATGTTTGTAACTGTCACGTGCATCTTGTATAAAAATTCAAGCAGACATACCACACTTATCATACAGGACTGAGTCTTAAAAATACAATGAGACGGATATCAGGCATAACGATAAAGATGGTGTTTTCTGTTGATAAAATATATATAAACATGTCTATGTCGCTTTTGTTCATACAATTGTTTGCGGGTACAAGGTGGCCAGTGGCCATAATAAATATTTTAATCCTTTGCTCTAACACTATATTAGAATATAAATTAGGACTGTTAAAAAAAGAATATTGTACAAATTTAAGTCAAATGCACCTACCATGTGTGGGACTCGAGCTCCGAAAAACTCAGTGTTGACTGCTAGTGACACAGTAGTTCGATTACTTTTTCAGATTCTTCACTACATAGACCACTCGGCTAAAGAGGACCTTTTATTTTAAAGCCCATTTTCAGTATACGGATATGGAAAGTAAATTGCACATTTGATTGAAACACAGAAGTGTTGCTGCCAAAGTTGAAAACGTTACTAATTTAATACAAATTGACAACAAATACAAACCATAATTTGCAAAAACAATTCAAAACAGTGTCTCTGTGGTCAAAATAGGTCACTTAATATTAATTTTAAATCTTGCTTTGCAATCGGTTATGTTCCTTTGAAGTTGATAAATGTTGTTTCCACACTGTCAATTTTGGTCATGTTGATTTATTTTGAAAATACAGTTTATTCAGTTTTTTTTCATTTTCCAAATAATTCAAAAAAAAAAAAAATAGCCAAAGCATCAATAACCCGAACAAGTGCAAATAATCCCTATAAAGTGTCAAATGACAATGATTATAGTCAAACAGACAGCATTAGTGTTAGGGTTATAGACAGCACTAGGGTTAGGGTTATAGAAAGTATTAGGGTTAGGGTTATAGACAGCATTAGGGTTAGGGTTATAGACAGCATTAGGGTTATTGTTATAGACAGCATTAGGGTTAGGGTTATAGACAGCATAAGGGTTAGGGTTATAGACAGCATTAGGGTTAGGGTTATAGACAGCATTAGGGTTAGGGTTATAGACAGCATTAGGGTTAGGGTTATAGACAGCATTAGGTTATAGACAGCATAAGGGTTAGGGTTATAGACAGCATCAGGGTTAGGGTTATAAACAGCATAAGAGTTAGGGTTATAGTCATCATTAGGGTTAGGGTTATAGACAGCACTAGGGTAAGGGTTATAGACAGCATTAGGGTTAGGGTTATCGACAGCATTAGGGTTAGGGTTATAGACAGCATTAGGGTAAGGGTTATAGACAGCATTAGGGTTAAGGTTACAGACAGCACTAGGGTTAGGGTTATAGACAGTATTAGGGTTAGGGTTATAGACAGTATAAGGGTTAGGGTTATAGACAGCATTAGGGTTAGGGTTATAGACAGCATTAGGGTTAGGATTCTAGACAGCATTAGGGTTAGGGTTCTAGACAGCATTAGGCTTAGGGTTATCGACAGCATTAGGGTTAGGGTTATCGACAGCATAAGGGTTAGGGTTATAGACATCATTAGGGTAAGGGTTATAGACAGCATTAGCGTTAGGGTTATAGACAGCATTAGGGTTAGGGTTATAGACAGCATTAGGGCTAGGGTTATAGACATCATTAGGGTTAGGGTTATAGACAGCACTAGGGTTAGGGTTATAGTCATCATTAGGATTAGGGTTATAGACAGCATTAGGGTTAGGGTTATAGACAGCATCAGGGCTAGGGTTATAGACATCATTAGGGTTAGGGTTATAGACAGCACTAGGGTTAGGGTTATAGTCATCATTAGGGTTAGGGTTATAGACAGCATTAGGGTGAGGGTTCTAGACATCATTAGGGTTAGGGTTATCGACAGCATTAGGGTTAGGGTTATAGACAGCATTAGGGTTAGGGTTATAGACAGTATTGGGGTTAGGGTTCTAGACATCATAAGGGTTAGGGTTATCGACAGCATTAGGGTTAGGGTTATAGACAGCATTAGGTTTAGGGTTATAGACAGCACAAGGGTTAGGCTTATAGAAAGTATTAGGGTTAGGGTTATAGACAGCATTAGGGTTAGGGTTATAGTCATCATTAGGGTTAGGGTTATAGACAGCACTAGGGTTAGGGTTATGGACAGTATAAGGGTTAGACTTATAGACACCATTAGGGTTAAGGTTATAGACAGCATTAGGGTAAGGGTTCTAGACAGCATTAGGGTAACGGTTCTAGACAGCATTAGGCTTAGGGTTATCGACAGCATTAGGGTTAGGGTTATCGACAGCATTAGGGTTAGGGTTATACACAGCATTAGGGTTAGGGTTATAGACAGCATTAGGGTTAGGGTTATAGACACCATTTGGGTTAGGGTTATAGACACCATTAGGGTAAGGGTTATAGACAGCATTTTAGGATTAGGGTTATAGACAGTATAAGGGTTAGGGTTATAGACACCATTAGGGTTAGGGTTATAGACAGCATTAGGGTTATAGACAGCACTAGGGTTAGGGTTGTAGACTTCATTAGGGTTAGGGTTATAGACATCATTAGGGTTAGGGTTGTAGACAGTATTAGGGTAAGGGTTGTAGACTTCATTAGGGTTAGGGTTATAGACATCATTAGGGTTAGGGTTCTTGTCATCATTAGGGTAAGGGTTATCGACAGCATTATGGTTAGGGTTATTGACAGCATTAGGTTTAGGGTTATAGACAGTACTAGGTTTAGGGTTATAGACAGCACTAGGGTTAGGGTTATAGACAGTATTAGGGTTAGGGTTATAGACAGCATTAGGGTTAGGGTTGTAGACTTCATTAGGGTTAGGGTTATAGACATCATTAGGGTAAGGGTTCTTGTCATCATTAGGGTAAGGGTTATCGACAGCATTATGGTTAGGGTTATTGACAGCATTAGGTTTAGGGTTATAGACAGTACTAGGGTTAGGGTTATAGACAGAATTAGGGTTAGGGTTATAGACAGCATTTTAGGATTAGGGTTATAGACAGCATTAGGGTTAGGGTTATAGACGTCATTAGGGTTAGGGTTAATAGAAAGCATTAGGGTTAGGGTTATAGACATCATTAGGGTTAGGGTTATAGACAGCATTAGGGTTAGGGTTATAGACAGCACAAGGGTTAGGGTTAAAGACAGGATTAGGGTTAGGGTTGTAGTCATCATTAGGGTTAGGGTTATAGACAGCATTAGGGTTAGGGTTAAAGACAGCACTAGGGTAAGGGTTATAGACATCATTAGGGTTAGGGTTATAGACATCATTAGGGTAAGGGTTATAGACATCACTAAGGCAAGGGTTATAGACAATATTAGGGTTAGGTTTATAGACGGCATTACGGTTAGGGTTAAAGACAGTATTAGGGTTAGGGTTATAGTCATCATTAGGGTTAGGGTTATAGACAGTATTAGGGTTAGGGTTATAGACAACATTAGGGTAAGGGTTATAGACAGCATAAGGTTTGGGTTATAGACGTCATTAGGGTTAGGGTTATAGACAGCATTAGGGTTAGGGTTATAGACAGCATTAGGGTTAGGGTTATAGACAGAATTAGGGTTAGGGTTATAGACAGCATGAGGATTAGGGTTATAGACAGCATTAGGATTAGGGTTATAGACAGCATCAGGGTTAAGATTATCGACAGCATAAGGGTTAGGATTATAGTCATCATTAGGTTTAGGGTTATAGACAGCACTAGGGTTAGTGTTAATAGAGAGCATTATGGTTAGGGTTATAGACATCATTAGGCTTAGGGTTATCGACAGTATTAGGGTTAGGGTTATAGACACCACAAGGGTTGGGGTTCTAGACAGCACTAGGGTTAGGGTTATAGACGGTATTAGGGTTAGGGTTATAGACAGCATTAGGGTTAGGGTTATAGACCGCATTAGGGTTAGGTTTATAGACAGAATTAGGGTTAGGGTTATAGTCATCATTAGGATTAGGGTTATAGACAGCATTAGGTTAGAGTTATAGACAGCATTAGGGTTAGGGTTATCGACAGCATAAGGGTTAGGGTTATAAACATCAGTAGGGTTAGGTTTATAGACAGCATTAGGGTTAGGGTTATAGACAGCATTAGGGTTAGGATGCTAGACAGCATTAGGGTTAGGGTTCTAGACAGCATTAGGCTTAGGGTTATCGACAGCATTAGGGTTAGGGTTATCGACAGCATAAGGGTTAGGGTTATAGACATCATTAGGGTTATGGTTATAGACGTCATTAGGGTTAGGGTTATAGACATCATTAGGGTTAGGGTTATAGACAACATTAGGGTTAGGGTTATAGACAGCATTAGGGTTAGGGTTATAGTCATCATTCGGGTTAGGGTTATACACAGCATTGGGGTTAGGGTTATAGACAGCATTATGGTTAGGGTTGTAGACTTCATTAGGGTTAGGGTTATAGACATCATTAGGGTTAGGGTTATATACATCATTAGGGTTAGGGTTATAGACAGCACTAAGGTAAGGGTTATAGACAGTATTAGAGTTAGGGTTATAGACAGCATTAGGGTTAGGGTTATAGTCATAATTAGGGTTAGGGTTATAGACAGCACTAGGGTTAGGGTTATAGACAGCATTAGGGTTAGGGTTATAGACAGCATAAGGGTTAGGGTTATAGACGTCATTAGGATTAGGGTTATAGACAGCATTAGGGTTAGGGTTATAGACAGCATTAGGGTTAGGGTTATAGACAGCACTAGGGTTAGGGTTATAGACAGTATTAGGGTTAGGGTTACAGACAGCATTAGGGTTAGGGTTATAGAAACCATTAGGGTTAGGGTTATAGACCGCAGTAAGGTTAGGTTATAGACAGCATTTTAGGATTAGGGTTATAGACAGTATAAGGGTTAGGGTTATAGACAGAATTAGGGTTAGGGTTATAGACACCATTAGGGTTAGGGTTATAGACAGCATTAGGGTAAGGGTTATAGACAGCATTATGGTTAGGGTTATAGACAGCACTAGGGTTAGGGTTATAGAGAGTATTAGGGTTAGGGTTATAGACAGCATTAGGGTTAGGGTTATAGACAGCACTAGGGTTAGGGTTATAGACAGTATTAGGGTTAGGGTTATAGACGGCATTAGGGTTAGGGTTATAGACAGCATTAGGGTTAGGGTTATAGTCATCATTAGGGTTAGGGTTATAGACAGCATTATGGTTAGGGTTATAGACAGCATTAGGGTTTGGGTTGCAGACTTCATAAGGGTTAGGGTCATAGACATCATTAGGGTAAGGGTTCTAGACATCATTAGGGTTAGGGTTATCGACAGCATTATGGTTAGGGTTATAGACAGCATTAGGGTTAGGGTTATAGACAGCATTAGGGTTAGGGTTATAGACAGCATTAGAGTTAGGGTTATAGACAGTACTAGGGTTAGGGTTATAGACAGAATTAGGGTTAGGGTTATAGACAGCATTTTAGGATTAGGGTTATAGACAGCATTAGGGTTAGGGTTATAGACAGTACAAGGGTTAGGGTTAAAGACAGGATTAGGATTAAGGTTATAGTGATCATTAGGGTAAGTGTTATAGACAGCACTATGATTAGGGTTATAGACATCATTAGGGTTAGGGTTATAGACGTCATTAGGGTTAGGGTTATAGACAACATTAGGGTTAGGATTAAAGACAGCATTAGGGATAGGGTTCTAAATTTCATAAGGGTTAGGGTTATTGACAGCATTAGGGTTAGGGTTATAGACAGCATTAGGGTTAAGATTATAGACAGTACTAGGATTTGGGTTATAGACAGCATTAGGGTTAGGGTTATAGACAGCATTTTAGGATTAGGGTTATAGACAGCATTAGGGTTAGGGTTATAGACGTCATTAGGGTTAGGGTTATAGTCATCATTAGGGTTAGGGTTAATAGAAAGCATTAACGTTAGGGTTATAGACATCATTAGGGTTAGGGTTATAGACAGCATTAGGGTTAGGGTTATAAACAGCACAACGGTTAGGGTTAAAGACAGGATTAGGGTTAGGGTTATAGTCATCATTAGGGTTAGGGTTATAGACAGCATTAGGGTTAGGGTTAAAGACAGCACTAGGGTTAGGGTTGTAGACATCATTAGGGTTAGGGTTATAGACATCATTAGGGTTAGGGTTATAGACAGCACTAAGGTAAGGGTTATAGACACCACAAGGGTTTGACGTCATTATGGTTAGGGTTATAGACAGCATTAGGGTTAGGGTTATAGACAGCATTAGGGTTAGGGTTATAGACAGCACTAGGGTTAGGGTTATAGACAGTATTAAGGTTAGGGTTATAGACAGCACTAGGGTTAGGGTTATAGACCGCACTAGGATTAGGGTTATAGACAGTATTAGGGTTAGGGTTATAGGCAGCATGAGGGTTAGGGTTATAGACAGCATGAGGATTAGGGTTATAGACAGCATTTCGGGTTAGGGTTATAGTCATCATTAGGATAGGATTATAGACAGCATTAGGTTAGGGTTATAGACGGCATTAGGGTTAGGGTTATAGACAGCATTAGGGTTAGAGTTATGGTCATCATTAGGATTAGGGTTATAGACAGCATTAGGTTAGGGTTATAGACAGCATTAGGGCTAGGGTTATAGACATCATTAGGGTTTGGGTTATAAACAGCACTAGGGTTAGGGTTATAGACAGTATTAGGGTTAGGGTTATAGACAGCATTATGGATAGGGTTATAGACACCATTAGGGTTATGGTTATAGACCGCATTATGGTTAGGGTTATAGACCGCATTTTAGGATTAGGGTTATAGACAGTATAAGGTAAGGGTTATAGACACCACAAGGGTTTGGGTTATAGACAGCACTTGGGTTAGGGTTATAGACGGTATTAGGGTTAGGGTTATAGACAGCATTAGGGTTAGGGTTATAGACAGTATAAGGTAAGGGTTATAGACACCACAAGGGTTTGGGTTATAGACAGCACTTGGGTTAGGGTTATAGACGGTATTAGGGTTAGGGTTATAGACAGCATTAGGGTTAGGGTTATAGACAGCACTAAGGTAAGGGTTATAGACACCACAAGGGTTTGGGTTATAGACAGCACTAGGGTTAGGGTTATAGACGGTATTAGGGTTAGGGTTATATACAGCATTAGGGTTAGGGTTATAGACAGCATTAGGGTTAGGTTTATAGACAAAATTAGGGTTAGGGTTATAGTCATCATTAGGATTAGGGTTATAGACAGCATTAGGGTTAGGGTTATAGACAGCATTAGGGCTAGGGTTATAGACAGCATTAGGGTTAGGGTTATAGACAGCATTAGGGTCTGGGTTATAGACAGCATTACGGTTAGGGTTGTAGACTTCATTAGGGTTAGGGTTATACACATCATTAGGATTAGGGTTATATACATCATTAGGGTTAGGGGTATAGACAGCACTAAGGTAAGGGTTATAGACAGTATTAAAGTGAGGGTTATAGACAGCATTAGGGTTAGGGTTATAGACAGTATTAGGGTTAGGATTATAGTCATAATTAGGGTTAGGGTTATAGACAGCACTAGGGTTAAGGTTATAGACAGCATTAGGGTTAAGGTTATAGACAGAATAACGGTTAGGGTTATAGACGTCATTATGGTTAGGGTTATAGACAGCATTAGGTTTAGGGTTATAGACAGCATTAGGGTTAGGGTTATAGACAGCACTAGGGTTAGGGTTATAGACAGTATTAGGGTTAGGGTTATAGACAGCATTAGGGTTAGGGTTATAGACCGCATTAAGGTTAAGGTTATAGACAGCATTTTAGGATTAGGGTTATAGACAGTATAAGGGTTAGTGTTATAGACATCATTAGGATAGGATTATAGACAGCATTAGGTTAGGGTTATAGACGGCATTAGGGTTAGGGTTATAGACAGCATTAGGGTTAGGTTCATAGACAGCATTAGGGTTAGGGTTATAGTCATCATTAGGGTTAGGGTTATAGACAGCATTAGGGTTAGGGTTATAGACAGCATTAGGGTTATGGTTGTAGACTTCATTAGGGTTAGGGTCATAGACATCATTAGGGTTAGGGTTCTAGACATCATTAGGGTTAGGGTTATCGACAGCATTAGGGTCTGGGTTATAGACAGCATTACGGTTAGGGTTGTAGACTTCATTAGGGTTAGGGTTATACACATCATTAGGGTTAGGGTTATATACATCATTAGGGTTAGGGGTATAGACAGCACTAAGGTAAGGGTTATAGACAGTATTAAAGTTAGGGTTATAGACAGCATTAGGGTTAGGGTTATAGACAGTATTAGGGTTAGGATTATAGTCATAATTAGGGTTAGGGTTATAGACAGCACTAGGGTTAGGGTTATAGACAGCATTAGGGTTAAGGTTATAGACAGAATAAGGGTTAGGGTTATAGACGTCATTATGGTTAGGGTTATAGACAGCATTAGGGTTAGGGTTATAGACAGCATTAGGATTAGGGTTATAGACAGCACTAGGGTTAGGGTTATAGACAGTATTAGGGTTAGGGTTATAGACAGTATTAGGGTTAGGGTTATAGGCAGCATAAGAGTTAGGGTTATAGACAGCATGAGGATTAGGGTTATAGACAGCATTTCGGGTTAGGGTTATAGTCATCATTAGGATAGGATTATAGACAGCATTAGGTTAGGGTTATAGACGGCATTAGGGTTAGGGTTATAGACAGCATTAGGGTTAGGTTTATAGACAGCATTAGGGTTAGGGTTATAGTCATCATTAGGGTTATGGTTATAGACAGCATTAGGGTTAGGGTTATAGACAGCATTAGGGTTAGGGTTGTAGACTTCATTAGGGTCAGGGTCATAGACATCATTAGGGTTAGGGTTCTAGACATCATTAGGGTTAGGGTTATACACATCATTAGGGTTAGGGTTATATACATCATTAGGGTTAGGGGTATAGACAGCACTAAGGTAAGGGTTATAGACAGTATTAAAGTTAGGGTTATAGACAGCATTAGGGTTAGGGTTATAGACAGTATTAGGGTTAGGATTATAGTCATAATTAGGGTTAGGGTTATAGACAGCATTAGGGTTAGGGTTATAGACAGCACTAGGGTTAGGGTTATAGACAGTATTAGGGTTAGGGTTATAGACAGCATTAGGGTTAGGGTTATAGACCGCATTAAGGTTAAGGTTTTAGACAGCATTTTAGGATTAGGGTTATAGACAGTATAAGGGTTAGTGTTATAGACACCATTAGGGTTAGGGTTATAGGCAGCATTAGGGTAAGGGTTATAGACAGCATTAGGGTTACGGTTATAGACAGTACTAGGGTTAGGGTTATAGACAGTATTAGGGTTAGGGTTATAGGCAGCATAAGGGTTAGGGTTATAGACAGCATGAGGATTAGGGTTATAGACAGCATTTATGGTTAGGGTTATAGTCATCATTAGGATAGGATTATAGACAGCATTAGGTTAGGGTTATAGACGGCATTAGGGTTAGGGTTATAGACAGCATTAGGGTTAGGTTTATAGACAGCATTAGGGTTAGGGTTATAGTCATCATTAGGGTTAGGGTTATAGACAGCATTAGGGCTAGGGTTATAGACAGCATTAGGGTTAGGGTTGTAGACAGCATTAGGGTTAGGGTTATAGTCATCATTAGGGTTAGGGTTATAGACAGCATTAGGGTCTGGGTTATAGACAGCATTACGGTTAGGGTTGTAGACTTCATTAGGGTTAGGGTTATACACATCATTAGGGTTAGGGTTATATACATCATTAGGGTTAGGGGTATAGACAGCACTAAGGTAAGGGTTATAGACAGTATTAAAGTGAGGGTTATAGACAGCATTAGGGTTAGGGTTATAGACAGTATTAGGGTTAGGATTATAGTCATAATTAGGGTTAGGGTTATAGACAGCACTAGGGTTAGGGTTATAGACAGCATTAGGGTTAAGGTTATAGACAGAATAAGGGTTAGGGTTATAGACGTCATTATGGTTAGGGTTATAGACAGCATTAGGGTTAGGGTTATAGACAGCATTAGGGTTAGGGTTATAGACAGCACTAGGGTTAGGGTTATAGACAGTATTAGGGTTAGGGCTATAGACAGCATTAGGGTTAGGGTTATAGACCGCATTAAGGTTAAGGTTATAGACAGCATTTTAGGATTAGGGTTATAGACAGTATAAGGGTTAGTGTTATAGACACCATTAGGGTTAGGGTTATAGGCAGCATTAGGGTAAGGGTTATAGACAGCATTAGGGTTAGGGTTATAGACAGCACTAGGGTTAGGGTTATAGACAGTATTAGGGTTAGGGTTATAGGCAGCATAAGGGTTAGGGTTATAGACAGCATGAGGATTAGGGTTATAGACAGCATTTCGGGTTAGGGTTATAGTCATCATTAGGATAGGATTATAGACAGCATTAGGTTAGGGTTATAGACGGCATTAGGGTTAGGGTTATAGACAGCATTAGGGTTAGGTTTATAGACAGCATTAGGGTTAGGGTTATAGTCATCATTAGGGTTAGGGTTATAGACAGCATTAGGGTTAGGGTTATAGACAGCATTAGGGTTATGGTTGTAGACTTCATTAGGGTTAGGGTCATAGACATCATTAGGGTTAGGGTTCTAGACATCATTAGGGTTAGGGTTATCGACAGCATTAGGGTCTGGGTTATAGACAGCATTACGGTTAGGGTTGTAGACTTCATTAGGGTTAGGGTTATACACATCATTAGGGTTAGGGTTATATACATCATTAGGGTTAGGGGTATAGACAGCACTAAGGTAAGGGTTATAGACAGTATTAAAGTTAGGGTTATAGACAGCATTAGGGTTAGGGTTATAGACAGTATTAGGGTTAGGATTATAGTCATAATTAGGGTTAGGGTTATAGACAGCACTAGGGTTAGGGTTATAGACAGCATTAGGGTTAAGGTTATAGACAGAATAAGGGTTAGGGTTATAGACGTCATTATGGTTAGGGTTATAGACAGCATTAGGGTTAGGGTTATAGACAGCATTAGGGTTAGGGTTATAGACAGCACTAGGGTTAGGGTTATAGACAGTATTAGGGTTAGGGATATAGACAGTATTAGGGTTAGGGTTATAGGCAGCATAAGAGTTAGGGTTATAGACAGCATGAGGATTAGGGTTATAGACAGCATTTCGGGTTAGGGTTATAGTCATCATTAGGATAGGATTATAGACAGCATTAGGTTAGGGTTATAGACGGCATTAGGGTTAGGGTTATAGACAGCATTAGGGTTAGGTTTATAGACAGCATTAGGGTTAGGGTTATAGTCATCATTAGGGTTAGGGTTATAGACAGCATTAGGGTTAGGGTTATAGACAGCATTAGGGTTAGGGTTGTAGACTTCATTAGGGTTAGGGTCATAGACATCATTAGGGTTAGGGTTCTAGACATCATTAGGGTTAGGGTTATACACATCATAAGGGTTAGGGTTATATACATCATTAGGGTTAGGGGTATAGACAGCACTAAGGTAAGGGTTATAGACAGTATTAAAGTTAGGGTTATAGACAGCATTAGGGTTAGGGTTATAGACAGTATTAGGGTTAGGATTATAGTCATAATTAGGGTTAGGGTTATAGACAGCATTAGGGTTAGGGTTATAGACAGCACTAGGGTTAGGGTTATAGACAGTATTAGGGTTAGGGTTATAGACAGCATTAGGGTTAGGGTTATAGACCGCATTAAGGTTAAGGTTTTAGACAGCATTTTAGGATTAGGGTTATAGACAGTATACGGGTTAGTGTTATAGACACAATTAGGGTTAGGGTTATAGGCAGCATTAGGGTAAGGGTTATAGACAGCATTAGGGTTAGGGTTATAGACAGCACTAGGGTTAGGGTTATAGACAGTATTAGGGTTAGGGTTATAGGCAGCATAAGGGTTAGGGTTATAGACAGCATGAGGATTAGGGTTATAGACAGCATTTATGGTTAGGGTTATAGTCATCATTAGGATAGGATTATAGAGAGCATTAGGTTAGGGTTATAGACGGCATTAGGGTTAGGGTTATAGACAGCATTAGGGTTAGGTTTATAGACAGCATTAGGGTTAGGGTTATAGTCATCATTAGGGTTAGGGTTATAGACAGCATTAGGGCTAGGGTTATAGACAGCATTAGGGTTAGGGTTGTAGACAGCATTAGGGTTAGGGTTATAGTCATCATTAGGGTTAGGGTTATAGACAGCATTAGGGTCTGGGTTATAGACAGCATTACGGTTAGGGTTGTAGACTTCATTAGGGTTAGGGTTATACACATCATTAGGGTTAGGGTTATATACATCATTAGGGTTAGGGGTATAGACAGCACTAAGGTAAGGGTTATAGACAGTATTAAAGTGAGGGTTATAGACAGCATTAGGGTTAGGGTTATAGAAAGTATTAGGGTTAGGATTATAGTCATAATTAGGGTTAGGGTTATAGACAGCACTAGGGTTAGGGTTATAGACAGCATTAGGGTTAAGGTTATAGACAGAATAAGGGTTAGGGTTATAGACGTCATTATGGTTAGGGTTATAGACAGCATTAGGGATAGGGTTATAGACAGCATTAGGGTTAGGGTTATAGACAGCACTAGGGTTAGGGTTATAGACAGTATTAGGGTTAGGGCTATAGACAGCATTAGGGTTAGGGTTATAGACCGCATTAAGGTTAAGGTTATAGACAGCATTTTAGGATTAGGGTTATAGACAGTATAAGGGTTAGTGTTATAGACACCATTAGGGTTAGGGTTATAGGCAGCATTGGGGTAAGGGTTATAGACAGCATTAGGGTTAGGGTTATAGACAGCACTAGGGTTAGGGTTATAGACAGTATTAGGGTTAGGGTTATAGGCAGCATAAGGGTTAGGGTTATAGACAGCATGAGGATTAGGGTTATAGACAGCATTTCGGGTTAGGGTTATAGTCATCATTAGGATAGGATTATAGACAGCATTAGGTTAGGGTTATAGACGGCATTAGGGTTAGGGTTATAGACAGCATTAGGGTTAGGTTTATAGACAGCATTAGGGTTAGGGTTATAGTCATCATTAGGGTTAGGGTTATAGACAGCATTAGGGTTAGGGTTATAGACAGCATTAGGGTTAGGGTTGTAGACTTCATTAGGGTTAGGGTCATAGACATCATTAGGGTTAGGGTTCTAGACATCATTAGGGTTAGGGTTATCGACAGCATTAGGGTCTGGGTTATAGACAGCATTACGGTTAGGGTTGTAGACTTCATTAGGGTTAGGGTTATACACATCATTAGGGTTAGGGTTATATACATCATTAGGGTTAGGGGTATAGACAGCACTAAGGTAAGGGTTATAGACAGTTTTAAAGTTAGGGTTATAGACAGCATTAGGGTTAGGGTTATAGACAGTATTAGGGTTAGGATTATAGTCATAATTAGGGTTAGGGTTATAGACAGCACTAGGGTTAGGGTTATAGACAGCATTAGGGTTAAGGTTATACATGTAGTCAGAATAAGGGTTAGGGTTATAGACGTCATTATGGTTAGGGTTATAGACAGCATTAGGGTTAGGGTTATAGACAGCATTAGGGTTAGGGTTATAGACAGCACTAGGGTTAGGGTTATAGACAGTATTAGGGTTAGGGTTATAGACAGCATTAGGGTTAGGGTTATAGACCGCATTAAGGTTAAGGTTATAGACAGCATTTTAGGATTAGGGTTATAGACAGTATAAGGGTTAGTGTTATAGACACCATTAGGGTTAGGGTTATAGGCAGCATTAGGGTAAGGGTTATAGACAGCATTAGGGTTAGGGTTATAGACAGCACTAGGGTTAGGGTTATAGACAGTATTAGGGTTAGGGTTATAGGCAGCATAAGGGTTAGGGTTATAGACAGCATGAGGATTAGGGTTATAGACAGCATTTCGGGTTAGGGTTATAGTCATCATTAGGATAGGATTATAGACAGCATTAGGTTAGGGTTATAGACGGCATTAGGGTTAGGGTCATAGACAGCATTAGGGTTAGGTTTATAGACAGCATTAGGGTTAGGGTTATAGTCATCATTAGGGTTAGGGTTATAGACAGCATTAGGGTTAGGGTTATAGACAGCACTAGGGTTAGGGTTATAGACAGTATTAGGGTTAGGGTTATAGGCAGCATTAGGGTTAGGGTTATAGACATCATTAGGGTTAGGGTTCTAGACATCATTAGGGTTAGGGTTATCGACAGCATTAGGGTTAGGGTTATAGACAGCATTAGGTTAGGGTTATAGACAGCATTAGGGCTAGGGTTATAGACATCATTAGGGTTAGGGTTATAAACAGCATTAGGGTTAGGGTTATAGACAGCATTAGGGTTAGGGTTGTAGACTTCATTAGGGTTAGGGTCATAGACATCATTAGGGTTAGGGTTCTAGACATCATTAGGGTTAGGGTTATCGACAGCATTAGGGTTAGGGTTATAAACAGCATTAGGGTTAGGGTTATGGTCATCATTAGGATTAGGGTTATAGACAGCATTAGGTTAGGGTTATAGACAGCATTAGGGCTAGGGTTATAGACATCATTAGGGTTAGGGTTATAAACAGCACTAGGGTTAGGGTTATAGACAGTATTAGGGTTATGGTTATAGACAGCATTATGGTTAGGGTTATAGACACCATTAGGGTTATGGTTATAGACCGCATTATGGTTAGGGTTATAGACAGCATTTTAGGATTAGGGTTATAGACAGTATAAGGGTTAGGGTTATAGACACCATTAGGGTTAGGGTTATAGACGGCATTAAGGTTAGGGTTATTGTCATCATTAGGGGTAGTGTTATAGACAGCATTAGGGTTAGGGTTATAGACAGCATTAGGGTTAGGGTTATAGACAGCATTAGGGTTAGGGTTATCGTCATCATTAGGGTTAGGGTTATAGACGGCATTAGGGTTAGGGTTATCGTCATCAGTAGGGTTAGGGTTATAGACAGCATTAGGGTTAGGGTTATCGTCATCAGTAGGGTTAGGGTTATAGACAGCATTAGGGTTAGGGTTATAGGCAGCATTAGGGTTAGGGTTACAGACAGCATTAGGGTTAGTGTTATCGACAGCATAAGGGTTAGGGTTATAGACAGCATTAGGGTTAGGGTTATAGACAGCATGAGGGTTAGGGTTATAGACAGCATTTCGGGTTAGGGTTATAGTCATCATTAAGATAGGATTATAGACAGCATTAGGTTAGGGTTATAGACAGCATTAGGGTTAGGGTTATAGACGGCATTAGGGTTAGGGTTATAGACAGAATTAGGGTTAGGGTTATAGACAGCATTAGGGTTAGGGTTATCGTCATCATTAGGGGTAGTGTTATAGACAGCATTAGGGTTAGGGTTATAGACAGCATTAGGGTTAGGGTTATAGACAGCATTAGGGTTAGGGTTATCGTCATCATTAGGGTTAGGGTTATAGACGGCATTAGGGTTAGGGTTATCGTCATCAGTAGGGTTAGGGTTATAGACAGCATTAGGGTTAGGGTTATCGTCATCAGTAGGGTTAGGGTTATAGACAGCATTAGGGTTAGGGTTCTAGGCAGCATTAGGGTTAGGGTTATAGACAGCATTAGGGTTAGGGTTATCGTCATCAGTAGGGTTAGGGTTATAGACAGCATTAGGGTTAGGGTTATAGGCAGCATTAAGGTTAGGGTTATAGACAGCGTTATAGACAGCATTAGGGTTAGGGTTATAGACAGCGTTATAGACAGCATTAGGGTTAGGGTTATTGTCATCATTAGGGGTAGTGTTATAGACAGCATTAGGGTTAGGGTTATAGACAGTATTAGGGTTATGGTTATAGACAGCATTAGGTTTAGGGTTATAGACAGCATTAGGGTTAGGGTTATAGACAGCATTAGGGTTAGGGTTAATAGAAAGCATTAGGGTTAGGGTTATAGACATCATTAGGGTTAGGGTTATAGACAGCATTAGGGTTAGGGTTATAAACAGCACAAGGGTTTGGGTTAAAGACAGGATTAGGGTTAGGGTTATAGTCATCAGCAGGGTTAGGGTTATAGACAGCATTAGGGTTAGGGTTATAGTCATCAGTAGGGTTAGGGTTATAGACAGCATTAGGGTTAGGGTTATAGGCAGCATTAGGGTTCGGGTTATAGACAGCGTTATAGACAGCATTAGGGTTAGGGTTATCGTCATCATTAGGGGTAAGGTTATAGACAGCATTAAGGTTAGGGTTATACACGGCATTAGGGTTAGGGTTATAGACAGCATTAGGGTTAGGGTTATAGTCATCAGTAGGGTTAGGGTTATAGACAGCATTAGGGTTAGGGTTATAGGCAGCATTAGGGTTAGGGTTATAGACAGCGTTATAGACAGTATTAGGGTTATGGTTAAAGACAGGATTAGGGTTAGGGTTATCGACAGCATTAGGGTTAGGGTTATAGGCAGCATTAGGGTTAGGGTTATAGACAGCGTTATAGACAGTATTAGACTATGGTTATAGACAGCATTAGGTTTAGGGTTATAGACATCATTAGGGTTAGTGTTAATAGAACGCATTAGGGTTAGGGTTATAGACATCATTAGGGTTAGGGTTATAGACAGCATTAGGGTTAGAGTTATAAACAGCACAAGGGTTTGGGTTAAAGACAGGATTAGGGTTAGGGTTATAGTCATCAGTAGGGTTATGGTTATAGACAGCATTAGGGTTAGGGTTATAAACAGCATTAGGGTTAGGGTTGTAGACTTCAGTAGGGTTAGTGTCATAGACATCATTAGGGTAAGAGTTCTAGACATCATTAGGGTTAGAGTTATCGACAGCATTAGGGATAGGTTTATAGACAGCATTAGGGTTAGGGTTATAGACAGCATGTGGTTTAGGGTTATAGACAGCATTAGTGTTATGGTTATAGACAGTACTAGGGTTAGGGTTATAGACAGAATTAGGGTTAGGGTTATAGACAGCATTTTAGGAATAGGGTTAGGGTTATAGACGTCATTAGGGTTAGGGTAATAGTCATCATTAGGGTTAGGGTTATAGACAGCACTAAGGTTAGGGTTATAGACATCATTAGGGTTAGGGTTAATAGAAAGCATTAGGGTTAGGGTTATAGACATCATTAGAGTTAGGGTTATAGACAGCATTAGGTTTAGGGTTATAGACAGCACAAGGGTTAGGGTTAAAGACAGGATTAGGGTTAGCGTTATAGTCATCATTAGGGTTAGGGTTATAGACAGCATTAGGGTTAGGGTTATAGACATCATTAGGGTTAGGGTTATAGACATCATTAGGGTTAGGGTTATTGACAGCACTAAGGTAAGGGTTATAGACAATATTAGGGTTAGGGTTATAGACGGCATTAGGGTTAGGGTTATAGACAGTATTAGGGTTAAGGTTATAGTCATAATTAGGGTTAGGGTTGGAGACAGCACTAAGGTTACGGTTATAGACAGAATGAGGGTTAGGGTTATAGACAGCATAAGGGTTAGGGTTATAGACGTCATTAGGGTTAGGGTTATAGACAGCATTAGGGTTAGGGTTATAGACAGCATTAGGGTTAGGGTTATAAACAGAATTAGGGTTAGGGTTATAGACGTCATTAGGGTTAGGGTTATAGTCATCATTAGGGGTAGGGTTATAGACAGCATTAGGGTTAGGGTTTTCGACAGCATTAGGGTTAGTGTTATAGACAGCGTTATAGACAGTATTCGGGTTATGGTTATAGACAGCATTAGGGTTAGGGTTATAGACATCATTAGGGTTAGGGTTAATAGAAAGCATTAGGGTTAGGGTTATAGACATCATTAGGGTTAGGGTTATAGACAGCATTAGGGTTAGGGTTATAGACAGCACAAGGGTTAGGGTTAAAGACAGGATTAGGGTTAGGGTTATAGTCATCATTAGGGTTAGGGTTATAGACAGCATTAGGGTTAGGGTTAAAGACAGCACTAGGGTTAGGGTTATAGACAGCTTAAGGGTTAGGGTTATCGTCATCATTAGGGTTAGGGTTATAGACGGCATTAGGGTTAGGGTTATCGTCATCAGTAGGGTTAGGGTTATAGACAGCATTAGGGTTAGGGTTATCGTCATCAGTAGGGTTAGGGTTATAGACAGCATTAGGGTTAGGGTTCTAGGCAGCATTAGGGTTAGGGTTATAGACAGCATTAGGGTTAGGGTTATCGTCATCAGTAGGGTTAGGGTTATAGACAGCATTAGGGTTAGGGTTATAGGCAGCATTAAGGTTAGGGTTATAGACAGCGTTATAGACAGCATTAGGGTTAGGGTTATAGACAGCGTTATAGACAGCATTAGGGTTAGGGTTATTGTCATCATTAGGGGTAGTGTTATAGACAGCATTAGGGTTAGGGTTATCGTCATCAGTAGGGTTAGGGTTATAGACAGCATTAGGGTTAGGGTTATTGTCATCATTAGGGGTAGTGTTATAGACAGCATTAGGGTTAGGGTTATAGACAGCGTTATAGACAGTATTAGGGTTATGGTTATAGACAGCATTAGGTTTAGGGTTATAGACAGCATTAGGGTTAGGGTTATAGACAGCATTAGGGTTAGGGTTAATAGAAAGCATTAGGGTCAGGGTTATAGACATCATTAGGGTTAGGGTTATAGACAGCATTAGGGTTAGGGTTATAAACAGCACAAGGGTTTGGGTTAAAGACAGGATTAGGGTTAGGGTTATAGTCATCAGCAGGGTTAGGGTTATAGACAGCATTAGGGTTAGGGTTATAGTCATCAGTAGGGTTAGGGTTATAGACAGCATTAGGGTTAGGGTTATAGGCAGCATTAGGGTTCGGGTTATAGACAGCGTTATAGACAGCATTAGGGTTAGGGTTATCGTCATCATTAGGGGTAAGGTTATAGACAGCATTAAGGTTAGGGTTATACACGGCATTAGGGTTAGGGTTATAGACAGCATTAGGGTTAGGGTTATAGTCATCAGTAGGGTTAGGGTTATAGACAGCATTAGGGTTAGGGTTATAGGCAGCATTAGGGTTAGGGTTATAGACAGCGTTATAGACAGTATTAGGGTTATGGTTAAAGACAGGATTAGGGTTAGGGTTATCGACAGCATTAGGGTTAGGGTTATAGGCAGCATTAGGGTTAGGGTTATAGACAGCGTTATAGACAGTATTAGACTATGGTTATAGACAGCATTAGGTTTAGGGTTATAGACATCATTAGGGTTAGTGTTAATAGAACGCATTAGGGTTAGGGTTATAGACATCATTAGGGTTAGGGTTATAGACAGCATTAGGGTTAGAGTTAAAAACAGCACAAGGGTTTGGGTTAAAGACAGGATTAGGGTTAGGGTTATAGTCATCAGTAGGGTTATGGTTATAGACAGCATTAGGGTTAGGGTTATAAACAGCATTAGGGTTAGGGTTGTAGACTTCAGTAGGGTTAGTGTCATAGACATCATTAGGGTAAGAGTTCTAGACATCATTAGGGTTAGAGTTATCGACAGCATTAGGGATAGGTTTATAGACAGCATTAGGGTTAGGGTTATAGACAGCATGTGGTTTAGGGTTATAGACAGCATTAGTGTTATGGTTATAGACAGTACTAGGGTTAGGGTTATAGACAGAATTAGGGTTAGGGTTATAAACAGCATTTTAGGAATAGGGTTAGGGTTATAGACGTCATTAGGGTTAGGGTAATAGTCATCATTAGGGTTAGGGTTATAGACAGCACTAAGGTTAGGGTTATAGACATCATTAGGGTTAGGGTTAATAGAAAGCATTAGGGTTAGGGTTATAGACATCATTAGAGTTAGGGTTATAGACAGCATTAGGTTTAGGGTTATAGACAGCACAAGGGTTAGGGTTAAAGACAGGATTAGGGTTAGCGTTATAGTCATCATTAGGGTTAGGGTTATAGACAGCATTAGGGTTAGGGTTATAGACATCATTAGGGTTAGGGTTATAGACATCATTAGGGTTAGGGTTATTGACAGCACTAAGGTAAGGGTTATAGACAATATTAGGGTTAGGGTTATAGACGGCATTAGGGTTAGGGTTATAGACAGTATTAGGGTTAAGGTTATAGTCATAATTAGGGTTAGGGTTGGAGACAGCACTAAGGTTACGGTTATAGACAGAATGAGGGTTAGGGTTATAGACAGCATAAGGGTTAGGGTTATAGACGTCATTAGGGTTAGGGTTATAGACAGCATTAGGGTTAGGGTTATAGACAGCATTAGGGTTAGGGTTATAAACAGAATTAGGGTTAGGGTTATAGACGTCATTAGGGTTAGGGTTATAGTCATCATTAGGGGTAGGGTTATAGACAGCATTAGGGTTAGGGTTTTCGACAGCATTAGGGTTAGTGTTATAGACAGCGTTATAGACAGTATTCGGGTTATGGTTATAGACAGCATTAGGGTTAGGGTTATAGACATCATTAGGGTTAGGGTTAATAGAAAGCATTAGGGTTAGGGTTATAGACATCATTAGGGTTAGGGTTATAGACAGCATTAGGGTTAGGGTTATAGACAGCACAAGGGTTAGGGTTAAAGACAGGATTAGGGTTAGGGTTATAGTCATCATTAGGGTTAGGGTTATAGACAGCATTCGGGTTAGGGTTAAAGACAGCACTAGGGTTAGGGTTATAGACAGCTTAAGGGTTAGGGTTATAGACGTCATTAGGGTTAGGGTTATAGACAGCATTAGGGTTAGGGTTATAGACAGAATTAGGGTTAGGGTTATAGACGTCATTAGGGGTAGGGTAATAGTCATCATTAGGTTTATGGTTATAGACAGCATTAGGGTTAGGGTTATCGACAGCATTAGGGTTAGGGTTATAGACAGCGTTATAGACAGTATTAGGGTTAGGGTTATAGACAGCATTAGGGTTAGGGTTATAGACAGCATTAGGGTTAGGGTTATAGACAGCATTAGGGTTAGGGTTATATACAGCACTAGGGTTAGGGTTATAGACGGTAATAGGGTTAGGGTTATAGACAGCATTAGGGTTAGAGTTATAGACAGCATTAGGGTTAGGTTTATAGAGAGAATTAGGGTTAGGGTGATAGTCATCATTAGGATTAGGGTTATAGACAGCATTAGGTGAAAGTTATAGACAGCATTAGGGTTAGGGTTATCGACAGCATTAGGGTTAGGGTTATACACATCAGTAGGGTTAGGGTTATAGACATTATTAGGGTTAGGGTTAATAGAAAGCATTAGGGTCAGTGTTATAGACATCATTAGGGTTAGGGTTATACACAGCATAAGGGTCATGGTTATAGACAGCACAAGGGTTAGGGTTAAAGACAGGATTAGGGTTAGGGTTATAGTCATAATTAGGGTTAGGGTTATAGACAGCACTAGGGTTACGGTTATAGACAGAATGGGGGTTAGGGTTATAGACAGCATAAGGGTTAGGGTTATAGACGTCATTTAGGTTAGGGTTATAGACAGCATTAGGGTTAGGGTTATAGACAGCATTAGGGTTAGGGTTATAGACAGAATTAGGGATAGGGTTATAAACGTCATTAGGGTTAGGGTTATAGTCATCATTAGGGGTAGGGTTATAGAAGCATTAGGGTTAGGGTTATCGACAGCATTAGGGTTAGGGTTTTAGACAGCGTTATAGACAGTATTAGGGTTATGGTTATAGACAGCATTAGGGTTAGGGTTATAGACATCATTAGGGTTAGGGTTATAGACAGCGTTATAGACAGTATTAGGGTTGGAGACAGCACTAAGGTTACGGTTATGGACAGAATGAGGGTTAGGGTTATAGACAGCATAAGGGTTAGGGTTATAGACGTCATTAGGGTTAGGGTTATAGACAGCATTAGGGTTAGGGTTATAGACAGCATTAGGGTTAGGGTTATAAACAGAATTAGGGTTAGGGTTATAGACGTTATTAGGGTTAGGGTTATAGTCATCATTAGGGGTAGGGTTATAGACAGCATTAGGGTTAGGGTTTTCGACAGCATTAGGGTTAGTGTTATAGACAGCGTTATAGACAGTATTAGGGTTATGGTTATAGACAGCATTAGGGTTAGGGTTATAGACATCATTAGGGTTAGGGTTAATAGAAAACATTAGGGTTAGGGTTATAGACAGCATTAGGGTTAGGGTTATAGACATCATTAGGGTTAGGGTTAATAGAAAACATTAGGGTTAGGGTTAATAGAAAACATTAGGGTTAGGGTTATAGACAACATTAGGGTTAGGGTTATAGACAGCATTAGGGTTAGGGTTATAGACAGCACAAGGATTAGGGTTAAAGACAGGATTAGGGTTAGGGTTATAGTCATCATTAGGGTTAGGGTTATAGTCATCATTAGGATTAGGGTTATAGACAGCATTAGGTTAGAGTTATAGACAGCATTAGGGTTAGGGTTATCGACAGCATTAGGGTTAGGGTTATAGAAAGCACTAGGGTTACGGTTATAGACGGCATTAGGGTTAGGGTTATAGACAGCATTAGGGTTAGGGTTATAGACAGCATTAGGGTTAGGGTTATAGACAGCATTAGGGTTAGGGTTATAGACAGCATTAGGGTTAGGGTTATAGACAGCACTAGGGTTAGGGTTATAGACGGTATTAGGGTTAGGGTTATAAACAGCATTAGGGTTAGAGTTATAGACAGCATTAGGGTTAGGTTTATAGAGAGAATTAGGGTTAGGGTTATAGTCATCATTAGGATTAGGGTTATAGACAGCATTAGGTGAAAGTTATAGACAGCATTAGGGTTAGGGTTATCGACAGCATTAGGGTTAGGGTTATAGACATCAGTAGGGTTAGGGTTATAGACATCATTAGGGTTAGGGTTAATAGAAAGCATTAGGGTTAGTGTTATAGACATCATTAGGGTTAGGGTTATAGACAGCATTAGGGTCAGGGTTATAGACAGCACAAGGGTTAGGGTTAAAGACAGGATTAGGGTTAGGGTAATAGTCATAATTAGGGTTAGGGTTATAGACAGCACTAGGGTTACGGTTATAGACAGAATGGGGGTTAGGGTTATAGACAGCATAAGGGTTAGGGTTATAGACGTCATTAAGGTTAGGGTTATAGACAGCATTAGGGTTAGGGTTATAGACAGCATTAGGGTTAGGGTTATAGACAGAATTAGGGATAGGGTTATAAACGTCATTAGGGTTAGGGTTATAGTCATCATTAGGGGTAGGGTTATAGAAGCATTAGGGTTAGGGTTATCGACAGCATTAGGGTTAGGGTTTTAGACAGCGTTATAGACAGTATTAGGGTTATGGTTATAGACAGCATTAGGGTTAGGGTTATAGACATCATTAGGGTTAGGGTTAATAGAAAACATTAGGGTTAGGGTTATAGACATCATTAGGGTTAGGGTTATAGACAGCATAAGGGTTAGGGTTATAGACAGCACAAGGATTAGGGTTAAAGACAGGATTAGGGTTAGGGTTATAGTCATCATTAGGGTTAGGGTTATAGTCATCATTAGGATTAGGGTTATAGACAGCATTAGGTTAGAGTTATAGACAGCATTAGGGTTAGGGTTATCGACAGCATTAGGGTTAGGGTTATAGACATAATTAGGGTTAGGGTTAATAGAAAGCATTAGGGTTAGGGTTATAGACTTCATTAGGGTTAGGGTTAATAGAAAGCATTAGGGTTAGGGTTATAGACATCATTAGGGTTAAGGTTATAGACAGCATTATGGTTAGGGTTTTAGACTTCATTAGGGTTAGGGTTATAGACATCATTAGGGTTAGGGTTATATACATCATTAGGATTAGGGTTATAGACAGCACTAAGGTAAGGGTTATAGACAGTATTAGAGTTAGGGTTATAGACAGCATTAGGGTTAGGGTTATAGACAGTATTAGGGTTAGGGTTATAGTCATAATTAGGGTTAGGGTTATAGACGTCATTAGGGTTAGGGTTATAGACAGCATTAGGGTTAGGGTTATAGACAGCACTAAGGTAAGGGTTATAGACAGTATTAGAGTTAGGGTTATAGACAGCACTAGGGTTAGGGTTATAGACAGCATAAGGGTTAGGGTTATAGACAGCATAAGGGTTAGGGTTATAGACGTCATTAGGGTTAGGGTTATAGACAGCATTAGGGTTAGGGTTATAGACAGCATTAGGGTTAGGGTTATAGACAGCACTAGGGTTAGGGTTATAGACAGTATTAGGGTTAGGGTTATAGACAGCATTAGGGTTAGGGTTATAGACACCATTAGGGTTAGGGTTATAGACCGCATTAAGGTTAGGGTTATAGACAGCATTTTAGGATTAGGGTTATAGACAGTATAAGGTTTAGGGTTATAGACACCATTAGGGTTAGGGTTATAGACAGCATTAGGGTAAGGGTTATAGACAGCATTAGGATTAGGGTTATAGACAGCACTAGGTTTAGGGTTATAGACAGTATTAGGGTTAGGGTTATAGACAGCATTAGGGTTAGGGTTATAGACAGCATTTCGGGTTAGGGTTATAGACAGCATTTCGGGTTAGGGTTATAGTCATCATTAGGATAGGATTATAGACAGCATTCGGTTAGAGTTATAGACGGCATTAGGGTTAGAGTTATAGACAGCATTAGGGTTAGGGTTATAGACATCATTAGGGTTAGGGTTATCGACAGCATTATGGTTAGGGTTATAGACAGCATTAGGATTAGGGTTATAGACAGTACTAGGGTTAGGGTTATAGGCAGAATTAGGGTTAGGGTTATAGACAGCATTTTAGGAATAGGGTTATAGACAGCATTAGGGTTAGGGTTCTAGACGTCATTAGGGTTAGAGTTATAGTCATCATTAGGGTTAGGGTTATAGACAGCACTAGGGTTAGGGTTATAGACATCATTAGGGTTAGGGTTAATAGAAGGCATTAGGGTTAGGGTTATAGACCGCACTAAGGTTAGGGTTATAGACAGCATTTTAGGATTAGGGTTATAGACAGTATAAGGTTTAGGGTTATAGACACCATTAGGGTTAGGGTTATAGACAGCATTAGGGTAAGGGTTATAGACAGCATTAGGATTAGGGTTATAGACAGCACTAGGTTTAGGGTTATAGACAGTATTAGGGTTAGGGTTATAGACAGCATTAGGGTTAGGGTTATAGACAGCATTTCGGGTTAGGGTTATAGACAGCATTTCGGGTTAGGGTTATAGTCATCATTAGGATAGGATTATAGACAGCATTCGGTTAGAGTTATAGACGGCATTAGGGTTAGAGTTATAGACAGCATTAGGGTTAGGGTTATAGACATCATTAGGGTTAGGGTTATCGACAGCATTATGGTTAGGGTTATAGACAGCATTAGGATTAGGGTTATAGACAGTACTAGGGTTAGGGTTATAGGCAGAATTAGGGTTAGGGTTATAGACAGCATTTTAGGATTAGGGTTATAGACAGCATTAGGGTTAGGGTTCTAGACGTCATTAGGGTTAGAGTTATAGTCATCATTAGGGTTAGGGTTATAGACAGCACTAGGGTTAGGGTTATAGACATCATTAGGGTTAGGGTTAATAGAAGGCATTAGGGTTAGGGTTATAGACATCATTAGGGTTAGGGTTATAGACCGCATTAGGGTTAGGGTTATAGACAACACAAGGGTTAGGGTTAAAGAGAGGATTAAGGTTAGGGTTATAGTCATCATTAGGGTTAGGGTTATAGACAGCATTAGGGTTAGGGTTAAAGACAGCACTAGGGTTAGGGTTATAGACATCATTAGGGTTAGGGTTATAGACATCATTAGGGTTAGGGTTAATAGAAAGCATTAGGGTTAGTGTTATAGACATCATTAGGGTTAGGGTTATAGACAGCATTAGGGTCAGGGTTATAGACAGCACAAGGGTTAGGGTTAAAGACAGGATTAGGGTTAGGGTAATAGTCATAATTAGGGTTAGGGTTATAGACAGCACTAGGGTTACGGTTATAGACAGAATGGGGGTTAGGGTTATAGACAGCATAAGGGTTAGGGTTATAGACGTCATTAAGGTTAGGGTTATAGACAGCATTAGGGTTAGGGTTATAGACAGCATTAGGGTTAGGGTTATAGACAGAATTAGGGATAGGGTTATAAACGTCATTAGGGTTAGGGTTATAGTCATCATTAGGGGTAGGGTTATAGAAACATTAGGGTTAGGGTTATCGACAGCATTAGGGTTAGGGTTTTAGACAGCGTTATAGACAGTATTAGGGTTATGGTTATAGACAGCATTAGGGTTAGGGTTATAGACATCATTAGGGTTAGGGTTAATATAAACCATTAGGGTTAGGGTTATAGACATCATTAGGGTTAGGGTTATAGACAGCATAAGGGTTAGGGTTATAGACAGCACAAGGATTAGGGTTAAAGACAGGATTAGGGTTAGGGTTATAGTCATCATTAGGGTTAGGGTTATAGTCATCATTAGGATTAGGGTTATAGACAGCATTAGGTTAGAGTTATAGACAGCATTAGGGTTAGGGTTATCGACAGCATTAGGGTTAGGGTTATAGACATAATTAGGGTTAGGGTTAATAGAAAGCATTAGGGTTAGGGTTATAGACTTCATTAGGGTTAGGGTTATAGACAGCATTAGGGTTAGGGTTATAGACATCATTAGGGTTAAGGTTATAGACAGCATTAGGATTAGGGTTATAGACAGTACTAGGGTTAGGGTTATAGGCAGAATTAGGGTTAGGGTTATAGACAGCATTTTAGGATTAGGGTTATAGACAGCATTAGGGTTAGGGTTCTAGACGTCATTAGGGTTAGAGTTATAGTCATCATTAGGGTTAGGGTTATAGACAGCACTAGGGTTAGGGTTATAGACATCATTAGGGTTAGGGTTAATAGAAGGCATTAGGGTTAGGGTTATAGACATCATTAGGGTTAGGGTTATAGACCGCATTAGGGTTAGGGTTATAGACAACACAAGGGTTAGGGTTAAAGAGAGGATTAAGGTTAGGGTTATAGTCATCATTAGGGTTAGGGTTATAGACAGCATTAGGGTTAGGGTTATAGACAGTATTAGGGTTAGGGTTATAGACATCATTAGGGTTAGGGTTATAGACATCATTAGGGTTAGGGTTAATAGACAGCATTAGGGTTAAGGTTATAGACATCATTAGGATTAGGGTTATAGACAGCACTAAGGTAAGGGTTATAGACAGTATTAGAGTTAGGGTTATAGACAGCACTAGGGTTAGGGTTATAGACAGCATAAGGGTTAGGGTTATAGACAGCATAAGGGTTAGGGTTATAGACGTCATTAGGGTTAGGGTTATAGACAGCATTAGGGTTAGGGTTATAGACAGTACTAGGGTTAGGGTTATAGGCAGAATTAGGGTTAGGGTTATAGACAGCATTTTAGGATTAGGGTTATAGACAGCATTAGGGTTAGGGTTCTAGACGTCATTAGGGTTAGAGTTATAGTCATCATTAGGGTTAGGGTTATAGACAGCACTAGGGTTAGGGTTATAGACATCATTAGGGCTAGGGTTAATAGAAGGCATTAGGGTTAGGGTTATAGACATCATTAGGGTTAGGGTTATAGACCGCATTAGGGTTAGGGTTATAGACAACACAAGGGTTAGGGTTAAAGAGAGGATTAAGGTTAGGGTTATAGTCATCATTAGGGTTAGGGTTATAGACAGCATTAGGGTTAGGGTTAAAGACAGCACTAGGGTTAGGGTTATAGACATCATTAGGGTTAGGGTTATAGACATCATTAGGGTTAGGGTTATAGACAGCACTAAGGTAGGGGTTATAGACAGTATTAGTGTTAGGGTTATAGACGGCATTAGGGTTAGGGTTATAGACAGCATTAGGGTTAGGATTATAAACAGTATTAGGGTTAGGATTATAGTCATAATTAGGGTTAGGGTTATAGACAGCACTAGGGTTAGGGTTATAGACAGCATTAGGGTTAGGGTTATAGACAGCATAAGGGTTAGGGTTATAGACGTCATTAGGGTTAGGGTTATAGACAGCATTAGGGTTAGGGTTATAGACAGCATCAGGGTTAGGGTTATAGACAGAATTAGGGTTAGGGTTATAGACGTCATAAGGGTTAGGGTCATAGTCATCATTAGGGGTAGGGTTATAGACAGCATTAGGGTTAGGGTTATCGACAGCATTAGGGTTAGGGTTATAGACAGCGTTATAGACAGTATTAGGGTTAGGGTTATAGACAGCATTAGGGTTAGGGTTATAGACAGCATTAGGGTTAGGGTTATAGAAAGCACTAGGGTTAGGGTTATAGACGGCATTAGGGTTAGGGTTATAGACAGCATTAGGGTTAGGGTTATAGACAGCATTAGGGTTAGGGTTATAGTCATCATTAGGGTTAGGGTTATAGACAGCGTTAGGGTTAGGGTTATAGACAGCATTAGGGTTAGGGTTGTAGACTTCATTAGGGTTAGGGTCATAGACATCATTAGGGTTAGGGTTATAGACAGCACTAGGGTTAGGTTTATAGACAGCATTAGGGTTAGGGTTATAAACAGTATTAGGGTTAGGGTTATAGTCATAATTAGGGTTAGGGTTATAGACAGCACTAGGGTTAGGGTTATAGACAGCATTAGGGTTAGGGTTATAGACAGCATAAGGGTTAGGGTTATAGACATCATTAGGGTTAGGGTTATAGACAGCATTAGGGTTAGGGTTATAGACAGCATCAGGGTTAGGGTTATAGACAGAATTAGGGTTAGGGTTATAGACGTCATAAAGGTTAGGGTCATAGTCATCATTAGGGGTAGGGTTATAGACAGCATTAGGGTTAGGGTTATCGACAGCATTAGGGTTAGGGTTATCGACAGTATTAGGGTTAGGGTTATAGACAGCATTAGGGTTAGGGTTATAGACAGCATTAGGGTTAGGGTTATAGAAAGCACTAGGGTTAGGGTTATAGACGGCATTAGGGTTAGGGTTATAGACAGCATTAGGGTTAGGGTTATCGACAGCATTAGGGTTAGGGTTATAGTCATCATTAGGGTTAGGGTTATAGACAGCGTTAGGGTTAGGGTTATAGACAGCATTAGGGTTAGGGTTGTAGACTTCATTAGGGTTAGGGTCATAGACATCATTAGGGTTAGGGTTATAGACAGCATTAGGGTTAGGGTTATAGACAGCATTAGGGTTAGGGTTATAGACAGTACTAGGGTTAGGGTTATAGACAGCATTAGGGTTAGGGTTATAGACAGTACTAGGGTTAGGGTTATAGACAAAATTAGGGTTAGGGTTATAGACAGCATTTTAGGATTAGGGTTATAGACAGCATTAGGGTTAGGGTTATCTATATAGACGTCATTAGGGTTAGGGTTATAGACAGCATTAGGGTTAGGGTTATAGACAGCACTAGGGTTAGGGTTATAGACAGTATTAGGGTTAGGGTTATAGACAGCATTAGGGTTACAGTTATAGGCATCATTAGAGTTAAGGTTATAGACATCATTAGGGTTAGAGTTATAGACAGCATTGGGGTTATAGAAAGCTTGAGGGTTAGAGTTATACATCATTAGGGTTAGGGATAATTTAGGGAAAATTTGGTTAGTTGTATAGGGAATCACTTAAGCATGACTGGAGAGCCCCCAACCCCTCTTTTTTTGGTCAGTCAATGGGCCCCTAATGTATAGTTCTTGATCTGCCACAATGATCGTTTACAAGATTCAAGCACAGTTTCATATTGAAGGGGTCAGAATAACCCCCAGGGACTCACCTTATATTTTATTTGATTTGTTCTATTCTCCTGTTGCCATTTCTGAAGCCTGTGTGTGTCTATCACTTACTCGTTTCAAGTAATTGTCATTTGAAAATTGAAAAAAAATAAATCCCATAGGCTTCTACAGTAAACCCCTCCCTTATTTAGGCCCCTCAAAATACCCCTAAATAAACCCCAGTGCACAAACAAAAGATTGATCGCTCCACTAGACATGTCAGTCTAACATTCTACGAAATCCTAAGTAAATCTGACAAGCAGTCGAGTTGTCTTCTTAGATGGTTAGATTTGTCTCGAGGATGAGTTGTCCACATTTCTTAAAACATCCCATCAAAATCAACTTTATTTGGCAAGCAGTGATAAACGGATTATTACAATAAAAGAAAGGAAATTAAATGTATGTAATTTAAATGTGCATACATCTAATTGAAATCATTTAAATAATCACAATCTTCCAAAACAAAAAGAACATCACAATTAACAAAACTTACTTTATAACATCAAAATACTTATGTTTCTTGTAAGTTAAAATTACCGCCAACTCATACTACTATATTTAACTTTATTTCCTCTATCTTAGAGATTTGGTGTTCATGAGCAATATCCCGGCACCTTTTGCCATTTTGGTGATGTAAACGACTTGTATTTAGAGATTTTCGGCAATGAAATATTTCATACAATCATTCTTTGACAACTTAGACAAAAGCACAGGGGATAATAAACTACATGCAGATTTCTATTGAGCACAACTTCCTATGTCCAACTTCAAAGATTTTGGGTGGTTTGACTATCATTTAAAGTTTTTCTGGTCACATTTTTTGTATTCCAGAATTGAAAGTATGAAAAAAGTGCCCAATTAGTTATTCATAACATATTAGCCACCTAGATAATAAGTTAACAATAGCACTCTTTACACCATTCAGTGGGAAGAACACAAATCTAGGGTGGTAGCATAAGACAGCTTAACTGCCTAAAACAAGAGGCTCTTAAGAGCCTGTGTCGCTCACCTTGGTCTATGTACATATTAAACAAAGGACACAGATGGATGCATGACAAAATTGTGTTTTGGTGATGGTGATGAGTTTGTAGAATAGATCTTACTTTACTGAACATTCTTGCAACTTACACTTTTCTCTATCTATAATAAACTTGGCCCTTTAGTTACAAATATAAATATTTTGTAAAAATATACAAAAATTTACCAAGTTAATGAAAATTGTTAAAAATTGACTATAAAGGGCAATAACTCCTTAAGGGGTCAACTGACCATTTTGGTCATGTTTAACTTCATTTGTAGATCTTACTTTGCTGGACATTATTGCTGTTTACAGTTTCTCTATCTATAATAGTATTCAAGATAATAACCAACAAGAATGTGTCCAAAGTACACGGATGCCCCACTCGCACTATCCTTTACCATGTTCCATGGACCGTGAAATTGGGTAATAATCTAATTTGGCATTAAAATTAGAAAGATTATACTATAGGGAACATATGTACTAAGTTTCAAGTTGATTGGACTTCAATTTTATCAAAAACTACCTCGACCAAAAACTTTAACCTGAAACTCCCACTTTCATTTTCTATGTTTAGTGGACCGTGAAATTTGGGTCAAAAGTCTAATTTGGCTTTAAAATTAAAATGATCATATCATAAGCAACAACTTTACTAAGTTTCAAGTTGATTGGACTTCAGCTTCATCAAAAACTACCTTGACCAAAAACTTCAACCTGAAACTCCCACTTTCATTTTCTATGTTCAGTGGACAGTGAAATTGGTGTCATAAGTCTAATTTGGCTTTAAAATTAAAAAGATCATATCATAAGCAACAAGTGTACTAAGTTTCAAGTTGATTGGACTTCAGCTTCATCGAAAACTACCTCGACCAAAAACTTTAACCTGAACAGACGAACGGAGCCACAGACCAGAAAACATAATGCCCCTCTACTATCGTAGGTGGGGCATAAAAACAGCAAAATTTCTTTAAAAATTACCAATCAGGGGCAGCACCCCAACAACCAGTTGTCCAATTCATCTGAAAATTTCAGGGCAGTTAAATATTGACTTGATAAACAATTTAACTTCTTGTCAGATTTGCTCTAAATGCTTTGGTTTCAGAGTTATAAGCCAACATCTACATTTTACCCCCTATGTTCTATTTTTAGCCATGGCAGCCATCTTTGTTGGTTAGCTGGGTCACCACACACATTTTTTTAACAAGATACCCTAATAATGATTGTGGCTAAGTGTGGTTAAATTTGGCCAAGTAGTTTCAGAGGAGAAGATTTTTGTAAAAGATTACAAAAGTTTATCAAAAGTTAGTAAAAAATGATTATAAAGGGCAGTTACTCCTTAACAGGTCAACTGACCATTTTGGTGATGTTGTTTTATTTGTAGATCTTACTTTGCTGAACATTATTGCTGTTTACAGTTTATCTCTATTTATAATAATATTCAAGATAATAACCCAAAATGGCAAAATTTCCTTAAAATTACCAATTTAGGGGCAGCAACATAACAACCAGTTGTTCAATTCATCTGTATATTTCAGGGCAGATAGATCTTCACTTGATAAACAATTTAACCCCTTGTCAGATTTGCTCTAAATGCTTTGGTTTCAGAGTTATAAGCCAACATCTACATTTTACCCCTATGTTCTATTTTTAGTCATTGCGGCCATCTTGGTTGTTTGGCTGGGTCACCGGACACATTTTTTAAACTAGATACCCCAATGATGATTGTGGCCAAGTTTGGTTCAATTTGGCCCAGTAGTTTCAGGAGAAGATTTTTGTAAAAGTTAACGACGACGACAGACGCCAAGTGTTTTTGGGCCAGGTGAGTTAAAAAGTATTAGTGACCTTTAGTTGCCTCCTTCTATGGCATTTGGTGGCTTGTTCTCTCATTGTCTCCAGGTGAACACTTTCATGGCTCACAATACCACATCATCTTATTTCTATATTGTCAAGATTTAAATTAATTTCCTAAGGTGAACAAATGTTCTACTCAAATGGCCATATATGTGACTTAAAAATAACATAAAATATTTCTTTATTTTCAAATCAATTTATTGAAAATAATTTGTTATACAAGTTATATGTTTTAAAATATCTTTTTTTCATTATGAAAATGAGTTTCTATATATAGTAAAAGAACAATACATGAAAACATGTACTAACATTATATGGATAATGTAAGAACTTGAAATCAACCTTCTGTTGTTATTGTGAGCAAGAGACATTCCATAAAAACAGGAAAGTTGATACAAAAATCAATTTGATAATTCTTCAGGCAAGTTCCATTTCAAAATACATGATACCCACAGATGATAGGACAAGCAAAATATTTTCTTCAAATTTTGATAAAAAAAATGTCTATGCCCTATATGGGCCATTGAAAAAGCTGGTCTTATGACCTTAACCTAATGCCTTAATTTGTTGTAGATCTGTGATTATGGGTTGAAAAAAATTAAAACTAATGAAAACTAAATAAAACATTAATTCTATTTCATTAAAACAATTCCAGTTTCAAAAAAAAAATTGACCTTTTACTTCTTAAGTTCGAGTAGTCAGACCCTATAGGCATAATAGCTACCTTTGCTGGCTTCCTGTAGACACTAGTTTAACCTAATGTTTCATGCCTGCACAAATTCAGAACAATAATTTGAATGTTGTTAGTACGTCTTTACACACAGAAGTCAGGAGTTGGGTGTGGGTACGGTCTGTTGTACTGACCAATGTTTTTGGAAATTCCTTTTATACTTTGATATTATAGCATTAATATAAGAAGATACCTTTGAATCATGATATCTAATAGGTTCATGGATTTATACAAATATACATCTATTTGTAACTTAAGAGATTGCAGTACATGTTAATGAATTGCCTGTCATGTGACATGATGTATAGAATTCAATCTTGTGACCCTTCAACAATCAAAATTAGGGACAACTTTTTATCAAGTTTTTCTCACCTCCATCCCTGTCAGGAACCTGTGGGAAGCATGAATATCTAAATAGTTCTTAAAAGGGAAAGTACATGTATAACTAACTCTAACTGATCTAAAATAACAAGGTCAAAGAAATACTTTTAAAAGTTACATATTTTTACAATAATTAAAACGTATATGTACATCTATAAAACAGAATTAATATAAGAATTAACAGTGACAAACAGAAAATAATATAAGTCTGTTTCAGAGTTAAATATTTAAAATGACTTGAAAACAATTTTTTAATATACAATTAAAACCAGAAATACACATTTTCATCCCTGTCTACAGCAAGAGGTGCCTGTATTGCTTCCCTTGTCAATTATTTTTCAGTGGTTTAAAGTTAAATCATAAGAAAAACTTATACATTTAATTAGCACTTTAGACTTAAAGTTGTTTTACAACAACTGATATTGTATAACTCAACAATTTCTGTCAATTTAGTGCAAGATTTTAAAACATGGAACATTTAATCAGAAGGTAATCTTCACTTATCTGCTTATTACTGGAGTCTCAGAAATTTCTAAATGCTGCCACCATCACAATATTACAGTTTTGTTGCATAGAAATTACGAAGAATTTTAGTGAAATACTAAACTCTTTAATCTTTTCAAACCAAAATCAGAAAACTTCATTTGAACAGAAATAATTCAACAATTAAACTTCAGATGGATATTATTCTGCAATAATATATAAAGTTCTGAATTTTAACATGACTATTATTTCTATAAAAATTCACAGGTATTATATAGCTATTATATATTTGTATCACATTTTCAAAAGTTTTATTTTTTCTTCCTTTTAAATTATAGAATATTTTAACAAAATTTCTAATATTCATAAACCGGGCAAGACTATATATGAACAAAATTATTCAACAATTCACTTGGAAATAATATAATACATCAAGTTCTGTTCAGAAAAGGGATAGAATAAATTACCTCCCTCATATTAGCCAATCAAAATCTGGCATGTTAACTTGAAGTATAAAAAAATATCTTGTTCTCCGTTAATGTTTGACATGACAAACATACCTAAATAAATTTCTGTGAAAATCTAATACTGTGAATTCATAATATTCGTTGGATACTAATTTTCGTGGATTTCGTGGGTACATGAGAACCACGAATTCAAATATTCAACGAATTACAAATTTCCTAAAGGAAACCATGAAATAAAATATCCACGAATATGCAAATTTTTCTCAAAACACGAAAATTGGTACCCATGAAAATAAATGAATCCACGGTAATAACTTGTATACTATCGCCTTATCACAAAAAGCTTTTAAACTTTTAGACTATCAACAAATAAGTGTGAATACTCCACTTTTACATCTAAACAAACAATTATCTTTCTACTTGAAACTTTCATTTTTTTTATTTGAGGCAACAATAGATATATACTTTTTATAGAAGTAAACATTAGATTTAAGGCAACAATACATATATACTATTTAAAGAAATAAACATCAAAGACAAACAAGCTATAATTTCCCAATCAAATAATTTTTAAACCAACAAATTTGATATCTTTACTCCAATAACAACTTACTATAATTTCAAACGATTTAAAAAAAATATCTATTTTCATTTAGATTTGCAACAGAAAGTTTGGTAGCACTAAAACTATTTATATATACACACAATAAATGTATTACCATAGCAACCATTTATCACATTTGTTCATGATAAACAAGTTATATATATAATTTTTCAAAAAGTGCTGTACAAAAATAATTTACATTATACACAGTGAACACATTGGGGTTCCCAGAGACTGATAGCCAGATCTAAAATATGCCAGATAAAACTTAAATCATGTACAAAAATAATAGAAATTGAACTTTTTTCAGTACTATCTCAAGAAAAACATTCAAGAACTGATTGCAGCATCTTTAAAAGTACCTTGAATATGTGTTGTATGGTACTTTCTTTGAACCATAAAACAGTAGAAAAAAATTAAGACTACAATATTTCATTACCACCTTTTTTTTACAAATAGATTTTACTTCAAATATTATGTTCAGTACATGTAAAAGTGACACAAATTCATCAATTTCTGTTAATTTTTTTTTATACCTTCCTTGCTGTTTATGTTCAGAATGCTTTGATTATTTATATTGGCATAATACTAGAAAAGGCATGTATCAAAATAAATCTATTACCTATTCCAATCTATGAATGTACACAAGTATCTGGCATAATTTTGATCAGGGAGGATTTTCCAGTAAACAAACAAACTGTACATATGAACAATAATTTACATAAAACATAATTTATATTACATTAACAATCAAATTTTATTCAGGATTTAAAACAATCCTGTTCCCTGGATCGACTCACATAAAATTATCTAGTTCGATTCTCAGACAATAGAGAATGTGTAAAAAATTGGCTGCCTTCTCCAAGTTGCTGACATTTAAAATAAAGAATAATTTGTAAGATAATTAAGAATAAGCGAGACAATTAAAATTCTGAATTTTATGGACATGTGAATTGGCATATATGTATCAAATGTATCATGCTTAAAAAGTTGGCTCAAAAAGGATTTGGAAGTCACATGTTTTTATTTTACATGTATTGTATGACATATATCATGTTTTTTTCAGTCGTCTCAAAAGGCTCTTCATTCAAGGGTTTCGAATTCAAATTAAATTATATCACAATAAAGTAAATTGTCTAGATCTGTAGTTGGTCAATATGATGAGGCACCATCAACTAGACATCCCAAGGGGCATCAAGCAGTAACTTCTAAGGCCCTGTGAATTGCCATACAATAAATAGTGGTTGTTTTAGATCTTGGTAAATTTTCATGTTTAATTTTCTTTTTCTTTAAATCAATACTGAAATAAATTATAGCCCTAAGAATTTTCAGGACAGGAAAAATTAATGTTTTTGGACCCTTGTCATATACATGTAATCTAACTTCAATAAATATATATGAACTTTTGTACATGAAATATATAAAGATAATTGTAAATCAGTGTTACTTCTTGAATGTTGAAAATGTTAACAAAGTATTATCAAATACGAGTACTCTTCTGAATAAAAAATAATAATAAAAATTATTTGTGACCTAGACAATAATGAATCAAAAAACCTACACTGATACAGCTTTCACTAGGTATTTCTACTACATTATAATTTTCATAAAATTACTCATATACTTTGAAATTATTGAAAAATTATTTTTGTAGAACTCAAATAATTTAATCATTTTTGTCTTTCTTCTCATCATACCCTTTACAAATCAGTAAATGTCCCACTTATTTCAAAGCATTACAATAAGTAAGGTCAAGAAACATATATCTTCAAAGTATTTGCAATTCATTTAAGAATTAATTATCTGCTTCAATCAGTTTTCAAATTTCACCTACATGTATCTTAATTATGATATTCATGATATATTTTGAAAAAATCACCTTTTACAGCCATTGCATGCTAGAGAATGCTTTTTCAATTAACATCATTTCTATAAGTGTTAACAACTCTAAATAGTTGATAAATTCTGAAGGTTTATTCAGATTACTGAAAGCAATTTTGTTTTTGTATTTAACCAAATCAGTACATTTTGCAAATTTCATGCAATAAGCATTATTGACAAAAAGTAATGACATATATATCTATATCCATGAAATGTACATTTAAAAGCAGAGTTTCATCATTTGGTCTGTAAACCCTCCCACTGAATTAAATACTTTGTTTTCCCATCATTAGTGACATGTTTACCAAACACATTGTATTTCTCTCCTTTTTTGAGACGATCAGCTGCCCCAAAGTACTGACACATATTATTTCTAATCTGAGCCATATTAACAGGCTCTGATTTCACACTTTCTATTGTTTGCACATCTAGAACATTAAAATATGATGTAGTAACTCGTTTCCGCTTACTCTGCCGCATAGGCTCTGTGGGTGTGTCCGCTGCTTTACGCTTACGTCCACGAGACTTTATAACATTCTTTATCTCTACTTTAGAATTCCCTGAGGTGATTGATGGTGGTGGAGTCGGTATGGCCTTAGTTGGATCGTCTTTAACGGATGAAACAGCTGACTCGACAGAACTCTGTGACACAAGATCACTCTCGTACTCCATAAACAAATAATTAATAATTTCTTTTTTTCGTTTATGATGTGCAAGTTCTTCTTCTTGTTCAAAGAAATGTTTAAAAGGATGATTGAAACCATCAAAGTCTTTGGTAGGAGGTATAAGAGCCTCCAAAGTATGTTGATTGGCTACTATGTCTGTAGGTACAGAGTTTTCACTGTCATAACCTTTATATTCTTGATTTCCAGGCTGAAAGAAGACAAAAAACATTCATGAAAAGCACAAACATTTGTTCTGTATTTATATTATTCATGAAAGATCATTATTATTCCTGGGATACCAGTTTTCTTGAATATAGGTTAACCATCAATATAAAAGATCGACCAAATACAAAATTTCTAGACTTGTATATATGATATTAATTTTCAATGAAAAACAAATGAATCAGCAGTTAAAGTACTCGGCCAACAATAACTGCTGTTTATGAAACTATGTTTAAGAAACAAATAAAAATTAAAAGTGATTTTGACATGATCAATCAAAGATTCAACTTATACATAAGTAAGAACTCTTAAAAATTAATATTTACTTGTGTAAGTAAATTTGTCCAGTTTTAAATTTTCTTTTCAATGTTCATAAGTACTTTATTTTCTGCTTCTACAAAAAGGTTCTTTAGATGCAATTAAAAAGACTAATATTTTCCACGTGAGGCCAAAACCAGCCACAATAAGAAAGATAAGCATAAGCACTACAAAATTGTATGCTTAAATTTAATTTCGTGCCTTACAAACATTGAAAATTTTAAATTGTACATTGTGATGACAAAATTTTCAAGTATAGTTCTATCTGATTTGTCTAAATATTCTATTACCAATATTTGTAAATATACAATAAAATTTACATTTAACTCGTAAGAATGGGTTGGATGTTTACAAATAATATTTCTATAGCTGATATATTTTTCAAGCTCTTATTCAATCAGATGGATCACTTTTAAAGGGTATTAAAATCAGGAACCTGTTGTTCAGTGGTTGTTGTTTGTTGATGTGGTTCATATAAAATGTTTCTCATTTCTTATATAGATTAATAGACCATTGTTTCTAGTTTGAATTGTTTTACACTAGTCATTTTGAGGTTTTTTATAGCTTACTTTTCGGCATGAGCCAAGGCTCTGTGTTGAAGGCCGTACTTTGACCTATAATTGTTTACTCTTTACACATTGTGAAATGGATGGAGAGTTGTCTCATTGGCACTCATACCACATCTTCTTATCAACTAATCATTTACTAATGTACTGTGCATATATACATTTCAGGTATCAGTCATCCTTATAATTAAAAGATATTAACTAGGAAGATGTTGACTCTCATTCCCTTATATCTATTAACAAGTTCTTGTAGACTTTGAAAACATAAGTACTTACTGCCGACTGAAGAAGATTCCTGCGTACTTTGTCTGACTTGAATGCTATTGAAACATCAATTTCTAATCCTTTCTGTTTGCTCTGCCATGGCAAGCATACAGGTGATGTACTGAAAAATTGGAAATATCCTAAAAAGGCTATTCAATTTAAAAGGACATGAAATTGTATAAATGGATTTCTAAAACACCTAAAGAACTCAAACTTTTGGCAAGTGCGCAGGTTTAATGTGTATACAATCATAAATCACCCCTGATGTTACAGTTCAGCAAAGAACAATAAATTCTTCAATCACTAAATCTAAATCATTTTAAGTGATAATACTCATAGGTTATACACAGACATGAACCCCACCTCTTTTCTAAGTATGTTATTGTTGGGTAAATAGTCTTTAATATTTTAATCTTTTCACTTATTTGCTATGTTATTGATAGATGCCAAGGCTGATCCATGTCTTCAAAGGCAGTTAAACATTAAACATAAATATCAACCATTTGATTTCCTTTTATGAATCTTACCACTGTGAAGGCATAAAACATTTAAAGTTTTTGCCTTTTTCTTTGTAGGACATCATCACCTCATGATTGACCTGACCAGTGTGAGGCAACATGACCATAGGTGCAGGTGGTGGTATTCTTACTCGTAGACCAAAGCAAGGTTTACCCATAGGCTTCTTTCTATTCTCCTTCTGATTAGTGAATCTGTAAAAATAGTTCATGGACATGGTGAATTCATCAAGATAGAAGACTTCACAACTCAATTCAGATGGTCCCATTGAAAGATGAAAAACATTGTATGTCAGAGGAGAATCTTATCTGAATTCTTAAAATACTTGTTAAGTTATTTTGTACATGAACTTGGCTGTTTGTTTCTTGTTTGAATTGTTTTACATTTGTCATTTTGAGGCCTTTTATAGCTAAATATTCAGTATGAGCTTTATTCAATGTTGAAGGCTGTATGGTGACCTATAGTTTTTATTTTTTGTGTCTTTTGAGTTCTCTCATTGACAATCATACCACATCTTCGTTTTGTATATATTAAATGACAAACCAATATCAGTTCATAACTAGTTTAGTAACTCTTTAATTGTTCATTTTTTTATTAGAAATAATTCTTTCATGTTTATTTTTAACAAGGTATACATTTCATTTGTTTATTTTCATATACAGAGCTTCAGCTATGTGTACAATAATGAATATTGACAAAAATTTAAAATGAAGTGCCTACCTATTTTATAAGAGCACAGAGAATGCTTTGAAAGAAATTTTATACATCACATTGCATTTTCATTTGCCTTACACAAAATGCTTTTTTCAATAAGAGACCTTTAAGTTATTTTTTCAGGTTCATAAAAAAGATTGATAACAAGGTTCATTTGAGGTAACATTATACATGTATTTATTCACTTACCTTGATTTATATCCGTTCAAAGAGTTAACAACTTTTTCACGTATATTGTCTTTGTCAGCTGACAACTAGAAGTGGAATGATAAGAGTTTATAAAGCGGCAACATAGTAAATTATTAGTTTCCATAAACTATAACAACAATTTTCAAAAGGGATGGAGTGCATAAATTTCGTTAAATTAAACATGGTTTCATATTATTTCTGTGCAGTAACAATAAGGCACACAGAGTTGTTATACAAGTCACCATGGTATTCTTTAAATCTTGAATTAGGATAAACTTCCTTTATTATATACTGTAAATTCAGAAATTATTGTGATGTTTTTATTATTGCAAAAAATGCAACGCAGTTATAATCACAATAATTTAAAACTTGCATTTTGAAATTATTTATATGAATTTTATAGGTTTTTTTCTCAATATCGCATAAATTTAAATCTCATTCTAGTCTAAAATTACAAAATCGCAATAATAAATGCATGTAATAATTTCTGAATTTACAGTAACAGGTCATAGTTCATATGTCATGTATGTAATTTACATTTCCTTCATTCATGAATTTTGAATGTTTACTGGAAGTCTGGAATCAGTGTTCATTCTAATATTCATGTATTTAAAGAAAATCTAACATTTTACAAAATTCGTAAAAAATCGATCAGCAGCCTTTGCCATCATCACATCAAAATTTTTAAGAAAGCCATCACCAGTAGAACTTTAATGAAACTAAAGTGAAATATTATAGCTACAAGAACATCACAGATGTATTTTATCTTATATCATTGGGATTCCTGAATTTGTTGTGAAAAAATATTGAAAATTCATACTGTAACAAATTTAAAGAATTTTTTGTGTGTTGGAAAATGTTGTATATTTCAACATAAATAAGTAGATAACACTTACAGAATTTACTTGTAGATTTTCCAAATTACTTGTGATGAATTCTACAATGGTATCAACATCAAAGAATTTGTTCCATCTGCCTTCTATTGTTAGGTTGTATAGAGTTAAGTGTACAACATCCACCCTGTAAATAGTCAAAAACAAGCATGAAGCATAATGTTCAAAGGCATCAAAGGCAAGTTCAGTGCAATATTGCAACATTGGAATGCAAAAACCATTTGGAAAATCAAAATTACATTTCGTGATTATTTGTTTGATACTGTGCTGGTGCTTTTTCACAATTTTTTTTGGGGGGTATAAATACATTTCCAAAGGACAAAAGTCCACCCAAAAAAAATCCACTTTGTTTGAATTCATGCAATTTTTCATATATTTTATATTTCCAATGTGAACAATGTCCATAAAATTCAATAGGTAGTCTTTATAACATAATGGAGACATTGTTGGATGCATCATATCACTATTGGAAAAATAAATAGGGAATGGACACAGATGATGCCCCTTCTTGCATATAACATTATATAGGGACAGTAAAAGTCACGCTTCTCAAATTTCTATTTGATCTGATTTATGTGGTAAGGGCTATTCCAGAAAAAAATGTATGGGGGGGTTGGAAGGCACATTATATTAATAATACATGGGTGATGGGTATCAGCAACTTTTCACACTATAACGCACTATAATTCTCAATTACAATTGTCTGGGTGGCGGGTGCTGACAAAAACTGCCTTCCAACCCCCCAACCCCCCCCCATACATTTTTTTCTGGAATAGCCCTAATAAGCATTGTGTATAAGTTTCATACCATTTGGTTGCAGCCAACTTAGGTAAAGAATGGAAATGAAAAATTCAGCATTTTTTCCATTTGTAAATGTACACGGCTCTGGTACAGTAAAAGTGACACCACACAAAAATTGAAACTTGATCTGTTTTGTGGTAATAAGCATTGTGTATGAGTTTCATAACATTTGGTTGAGGCAAACTCAAGTTAGAGAATGGAAACCAATTTCGGGATGTATGGATGGATGGACAAGGGAAAACTTAACACTTTCACTACTGATTTTATTTTTTCCGCGGGTTTCTGTGGCCGAGGCAAATTTGCACGCTCAGATTCCCCAGCCTGAATTAATTTCGTGACCGGCGCTTCAAGAAAAGTTGCAAATTGAAAAACGTGCTGTAACTCGAGAACGCAGTCTCAGATCGCCTAAACAACTGATACAGAAGTTCAAAAGGTTGCTCTGTAAAAGATTTTCCTAGTGAATTAAAATTAAAACAAAAAATAATGTCTTTACAATGCTTGAAAGATCGATTTTTGTTACCTTTTTAGCTCAATGCTGCCAAAATGTCGACATTCGGATGTACTTTTTTACGTTAAAAATGTGTTTAAACGGATATAATTCAGCAAATCATTATAACCGAGTCTTCTTATTTCTCTTATCACTCGTTTTTTGTCATTTAAACATCGTTTATAGCAAAACCGAAGCTTTTTATCTCTCCTAAATTAACCGTTTGACTTTTCGTTTCCGACCGCCATTTGTATTGATGAAAAGACAACTCTGTCAATCGACGAACGACTACTCGTTTTCAAAGTGATACATCATGATACGATCATATACTCATATACGGATACCACGGATACGTTGTTGATATTGTAAACACTGGTATTTAAGAGTGTTTAAAAAAACAAGATATGTTTGTTGTTTCATTTTCCCTGGTAAACATAACAATACTTTATAAAAAAAAAAAAAAAATCTGCTAAAAAAAATTATTTTTGGTTCAATCAGACATAAACGTCTCTGGTTCAATTAGTCCATGCTGCATATTTTAGAAGAATAAAAAAGCAGAATATAGTTGGTCATGATTATCTTTTAAAAGTAGATAAACAAAATGGATTAATTATTTATCAGGGTCAACCATTTAATATATATAAATATACAAGTATTTTTGTAGTTGGTCTTTTTTTCAAAGGTTTGGTCTTTTTTCAACTTCCTCTATTACCATGATTACCAATATGCAACAGCTTTGTTCTAGATTTTCTGATTATGTAATTTGAAAAACTTTTAATCACTGAGTATATAAAATATATTAAATTACTATTTTAATTATGATAGATACTTTAGTTATCATATATATGCATGTACATTGTAATCATGTGAAGAATAATCACTTACACAATGAATTTCTACTCTCATTACATATGTACACATATCTGTCATATGTTTCATCCTTTCTTGATAATTCAGTGCATTTTCATTTTTCCCATATCAAGTCACAAAACTTTAGATTTTGATAAAAAATTAAGCAATATTTTCCCATTTATATAATCAGTATTACAATTAATTAAGAGAATTTGATAACTAAATTATGAACTTTCAACAATAAAATTTTAACAAACAACAAGAACAAATTAAATACAGCAAACTTGACTTCTCTCTTTATTGTTCCAGTTTGAAGGCATGTGTGTGAACTTATGTCTAGTAATGGCCTTACCCTGGTTACCCCAGCACAAAATATCTATTTATCAATCCTTTTTACCAGCAAACAAGAAAACTGAAGAAATTTAAGGTTGGATGAATGGTAAATAATATGTAGGCATTACAAATTTAACTATTCCAAGTAAAATGAAATATACTTTTTTGAGCCATTGCAAGGTTTTTTGATAATATCAATAATACTAAATGTATTGGTCAGCCACCCCTGTTTGAAGAGTAGTCAACAATGGTAAAGGGGTAGTTTAACCTCTTATCTTGCTAACTGGCCAACATTTATTACACATTTAACTTGACCAATATATATTATATTAACAAGATTGAGACATTTGTTTTGTTCTTCAGAGTTTCAACTAATGAAACAACAGGTTTAATATTACAGAAAGGATCAACATTTTGTTTACGTAATCAAGTTTCATTTACTATGATGGTCAGAGAAATGAAGGTACCATAAAATATGGGTATACCTGTTCCTAATCATTGTACAAGAAAATATTGAGGTGACCATTATTGGATCTTATAACCAATACAACTTAGTAAATGGTATGCAAGACCAAGAAATGCTTTCATTTCTGATTTGTAGCTCCAAGGCATTTTGTTGTCATTTGGCCTTTGCCTTTGTAGTGAATATGAAAATAGGGAGATGAGGTATGATTGACAATAAGACCACTATCCACCAAAGTTCAAATACAGTGGATGTAAGCAATTATAGGCAACCATATGGCCTTCATCAATGAGAAAATCCCATAATGTAAAGTCAGCTATAAAAGGCCCACCAGACATGAGAAATATTAAACAATTCGACTGAGAAAACTAACTGCCTATATATATAGCTACATGTTCTTGATTACAAAACAATTAATCTAAAATGAAAATGACAGACATGAACCAACAACAACCAGTGAACTACATGCTCCTGACTTGGGACAGGCACATAATGAGTGTGGCAGGGTTAAACGTGTTTGTGAGCGCTCAACCTTTCCCCCTTATCTGGGATAGTGACATAACAGCACCTTTAAAAATCAATGGAAAGCTTAAAGTTATCAGTTTTGTTGATTTAGAATGCATTCATGAAAAGGATTATCCATATAAAGTTGCCCTAAATCTGACACCTCCTTTTCAGTACCCATGACATGACTTAGCCAAATATTCCCACAAGGGGCAAATATATGTGTAGACTTTTTCAACACTACTAATCTCATTGTTTGTGCCACCAATTAATATTAACCTCCTGCTCCCCTTTGGCTTCCTCATTATTTGACTCATTATAGCCCTCACTGTCATCTTTCCCCTGCCCACCCTGACCAATTCTTAACCTTTCCTCATTAAGTAAGACCTCTTTTCCTGCATTAATAACATCAGTTTTTACTGAACCTGCAAATTCTACATCAGTTTCGTCTGACGACATTTTCACACTGAAATACTAGCAGACGAAGTTGCACTTCCTAAACTGCTTTCAATTTCGTGCATTGTTCTCCCGTACATTCACAGCCCTATCCGCTTATTTCACCCGATACTCAATCAAAGTGTATGTGTCACCCGAGTACCAGCTTTTCAAAGCCATATCTCTGTTCCCTCGAAATCGAGAATTGTTTTTGCAGCAAAGCCATGAACGCGAAAAAAAACTTACTTGTCTAGTTCCGATTTGTGGGGGGAATAAAAAGATCGCTATCATATTTATTTAAGATATATTGAACCATTTATTTTTATTATATAGTTAAAACTACCTAAGAATTATAAAGGGCTTCATCAAAACACAGAAAACAGCTGTACTTCCACTCCTCGTTATCGAGAGGAGCCATTTTGAAACCCCACATGACCTCAAAACGTGTTTCCGGTTCTAATTTTAGAAAATAAAATTTTCCGATTTGATTTATTTACCTTTCACGATGTTTTTAATGCTGTTGACGAACTGAAATAATATCCTCAGATATCGTAGATTTTAATTGAAACATTGATTTCAACTGTTAAGAACGTCAAATAGCGTAAAATTGAGACTTTTATTGGGACAATATTTATGTATCCTGAAGGATACACTCGCCCTGCGCATCGTGTATCCTCAAGGATACATCCGCCCTGCGCATTGTGTATCCTCAAGGATACACTCGCCGCGAAAGGGTTAAAGCCCCACGGTCACCTTATATTAATATTAATCAATAAAATCATCATACTAGTCTAACTGAGGTTCATATAACCTGCATTATTCACCAAACTTACCATTTCAAATCTAGTCTTTTGATGTATTCTGGTCCAGTGTTGCAATGGGAACAAACAAATAAATAAAATCTGTCACCATTCATCAGAGGGTATTCTAAACATTGTATACAGGCTGGAAAATAAGTAAATTAATAAAGATTGCACAATCAATAAGAAGGTCCTTCAAAAACATAGTAAACTAGCTATAAATTAATACTGTGAATTTATTATTTTAGCTCGATATCAATTTTCATGGATTTCAAGGGTACAGGTGAATCACATAATTAAATGTTCACTCATACATGTGATTCTTCCGGCGGGAGTTAAAATCTCCTGCTTTTCAGACCCTCTTCCGTCCCTCCCGTTAAAATTTGAAATCTTCCACTTTTTCGAAAATGTCAACCTCGTAAAATTTTCAATACAAATTTTTCTTTACAAAATCGATAGGGACAAAGAAATAGTCCACGAAACTTGAAATTGATATGGGAAAAGTCAGAGAAAAACAGAAGTTTCCTGTTGTGTCAAATCGTAAAAAAGTTAAAATCAGCCTGAGGTGTTTAGGATTAAACTGTATATACAACATAAATCAAAGATAATAGGCATTTACCTGGTGATCAACTAGCTAGTTAGTGAAATACTGACAAAGGATTAAATTGACTAATTGCACAAGTTGTATAAACAACGATTTATTTGATGCTGTTGAAAACATGGAACATTTACTGAACCTCAAAGACAAATGAAATCAACTCAAATATAATATTTATGGCTCGTTTTCTATCCAAGCCAATGGAATACCTATGTAAGTATAGTTGTCTTGGACTATTCTAAAATTTTAGAATTTGACAAAATGCAAACCGTATTTTATCACAAATACCCCAGCAGCAAATAAAAGAAGACCAAGTATCTAGCCAAATTCAACTCTGCCTGGAGATCTGATTTCAAATGGTGGAGATCCAGTACCAAGGGTCAAGACCATGCTTACTACACTTCATGCAGAGCTGACTATGGTTGCCCTAATGAGTCTGACTGGAACAAACTTATGGAGACAGCTACCAACAGCAAGCCTACAACTCTTTCAATTTAAGACCTTCTGTTACAAGCATGTTCAGTAGTGGTACCAAAGTTGACAATGTAGCTTAATCAGAGATACTTTTTGCCAACTATGTATGATGGCTGATCACTTTATCTTGAATTATTCATAATGAATAAATATTTGAAAACCCCTAATATCTTTTCTTTTTATTAAGTAAAAATGGATATGCAGGTGTTTAGAGGTATGGAATTATTGTTCTTTTAACCAAAAAAAGGAAGATATGCATTTTAAACACACAAAAAAACCCATTGCGTACGTCGATAAAAAAGTCAATAAAAAATCTCCAGTTATGAGACCAAAACTCCAGCTGATAATTTCCAAATCTCCAGTTGTGGCTTGACAACTCTGTCACATGTTATTAATTGGATACTTATAATAAATCAAGGCACAAACTGAATTTGTAAAGTCTTAGACATACATGTATCATTAGAATCTAATGTCTCTTTTAAGTATATTGTCACATACCTTCATGAAACCATTGTCTACACCTACAGCATTGTAACATCTTCAGGAACCAGCTGTAAAGAAATGAAAATTAGTTAGTATGATATTCTGTTAAAAGTAGCAAAAGGAGCTATCAAAAATCAATTAAGGATCAAAACTCTTGAACGTAAAAAATGATTTTTTTTAAATATCAAACTTGACCTACATATAACAGTTTGAAAAGCTTTGATTGAAAGGTTCTCAACTTATTGAATAGGAATTACTTTAAATACCCCTTTCCAATCAATGAAGGGCCATAATTCCTGAATAGCAAAAAATGAAATCAATTTTGAACTTGGTTTCAAATTTGTCGTTAATAAAACATATCAACTAGAGGCTCTAAAGAGCCTGTGTCGCTCACCTTGGTCTATGTGATATTAAACAATGGACACAAATGGATTCATGACAAAATTGTGTTTTGGTGATGGTGATGTGTTTGTAGATCTTACTTTACTAAACATTGTTGCTGCTTACAATTATCTCTATCTATAACAGTACTTTCTGTGGAAAATGTTATTGAAAATCTTCAAATTTTAAGAAAATTGTTAAAAATTGACTATGAAGGGCAATAACTCCTTAGGGGGTCAATTGATTATTTTGGTAATACTGACTTATTTTTAGTTCTTACTTTGCTGTACATTATTGCTGTTTACAGTTTATCTCTATCTATAATAATATTCAAGATAATAACAAACTAGAGGCTCTAAAGAGCCTGTGTCGCTCACCTTGGTCTATGTGAATATTAAACAATGGACACAGATGGATTCATGACAAAATTGTGTTTTGGTGATGGTGATGTGTTTGTAAATCTTACTTTACTAAACATTCTTGCTGCTTACAATTATCTCTATCTATAACAGTACTTTCTGTGGAAAATGTTATTGAAAATCTTCAAATTTTAAGAAAAATTGTTAAAAATTGACTATGAAGGGCAATAACTCCTTAGGGGGTCAATTGACTATTTTGGTCATAGTGACTTATTTTTAGTTCTTACTTTGCTGTACATTATTGCTGTTTACAGTTTATCTCTATCTATAATAATATTCAAGATAACAAAAAAAACAGCAAAATTTCCTCAAAATTACCAATTCAGGGGCAGCAACCTAACAACCGATTATCCGATTCATCTGAAAATTCCAGGGCAGATAGATCGTGACCTGATCAACAATTTTACTTCCTGTCAGATTTGCTATTAATGCTTTGGTTTTTGAGTTATAAGCCAAAAACTGCATTTTACCCCCATGTTCTATTTTTAGCCATGGCGGCCATCTTGGTTTGTTGGCCGAGTTACCGGACACATTTTTTTTAACTAGATACCCCAATTATGGCTAAGTTTGGTTAAATTTGGCCCAGTAGTTTCAGAGGAGAAGATTTTTCTAAAAGATTACTAAGATTTACGAAAAATGGTTAAAAATTGACTATAAAGGGCAATAACTCCTAAAGTGGTCAACTGACCATTTTGGTCATGTTGACTTATTTGTACATCTTACTTTGCTGAACATTATTGCTGTTTAAAGTGTATCTCTATCTATAATAACATTCAAGATAATAACCAAAAACAGCAAAATTTCCTTAAAATTACAATTTCAGGGCCAGCAACCCAACAACGGAATGTCCGATTCATCTGAAAATTTCAGGGCAGATAGATCTTGACCTGATGAACAATATTACCCCATGTCAGATTTGCTCTAAATGCTTTGGTTTTTGAGTTATAAGCCAAAAACTGCATTTTACCCCTATGTTCTATTTTTAGCCATGGCGGCCATCTTGGTTGGTTGGCCGGGTCACCGGACACATTTTTTAAACTAGATACCCCAATGATGATTATGGCCAAGTTTGGTTAAATTTGGCCCAGTAGTTTCAGAGGAGAAGATTTTTGTAAAAGTTAACGACGCCGGACGACGACAGACCCTTCGGGCCAGGTGAGCTAAAAATGTGAAAAGCATTGGCAAATGGGTTTATAAGCTATTGCACACCAACCACATAAAGTGAAATTTTGCAATTGATTAAAGATTGTCATTCTTCAACAGTAAAAATTAAAATAATCAATATTGAACTTGACCTCCATTTTGTCATCAGTTACACAAATTAATTTCTTGTGTATCTAGTATTTAATATACAGATATGTTAGAATCCTGTGACTTTTCTATAAGTCAGTAAATTAATACCTTCCTGGGCCCCCACAATAACAGTAACACTGTTCAACATTTGTCTTGTGCTGAGCATCCCAAGTTAACTTGTGTATCTGGAAAAAATAAAGAATTTATCATTTACTTACATATACATTTATTTCATAAGGGCTATTCCAGAAAAAATGATGGGGGGTTGGGGGGGGTTGGAAGGCACATTGTATTATTGCAAACCCTATCATAGTTTTCCATAGATTCACCTGCAAGTTACCTGTCCATTTAAACTTTTGGCAGTTCTATTGTCCCATCTAACAAATACAACAGGTATTGTTTTCTGTATAGTTTATTTGATGGACCTTTAAATTTCTTCCAAGAGAAATCTATCACTCATTGATTAATTTACCTGAGTAAAAAAAAATCTTCCAAATAAATGAAAATACACTTGTAATTGTTCAATATACCCTGGTTGTTGTTTTTTATTCTTCATTCAAAACTGAGGTTTTGTTATGTTTTCATGAAATCAATATAATAGATGCCCAAGGTGTATGAATGCGTGTTTTTTGTTTATTTTTCCAATTCTGTAAACCAACTTATTTTCACAAAAAGTTATTCATCTCAACTTATTCCTTTTATGTTGATTTCTCAGCTATGTATCTGAATAGATTAATAATTTCCTTGCTGTTTTTATGTAAGGGAGGACCAAAAAGTAACATTTGTACAATGATTTATTTGTACTCTTATTTTATAAAATCACTGTTATTTTACTTTTGACCATACAAGAGCTGCAATATGCGATGCAGTTATAGATGGAATAACACTTGAAAAATCTGAGAACATTTTTAAACACTGTGGATATATTCATTAAAATTATCTCCCCTGGTTATTGTTGAGTCTGACTGATCATGTATTATGTAGTTCTTTTGATTCATACAAAGTGCAAATTTTGCATTGGATACATTATTTACACATTACCTCAATTTAGATAAAAAAATATTTTAAGAATTCCATGAATAATTTGATTAAAAAAACGCTTAATTTTGCATCTTGAATAATTTTGAAATCTTGAAAATGACTTTGAAATTTATTTTGCAAACTAACTTACCTAAATAATAGCAATGTACACTTGGCTGAGATTCATTTTACTATCATAAATACTGAAGTATGAACAAACTAATCCCCCCTTAGACAAGCTTACCCTCCTATGGTTATAAGGTTAATTATACAAAAGTTTGATCAGAAATCAACTTTTAATTTTTGAATCAGTGTTTATATTGAAACTATAAAAATTGTATTATTGATATTGAATAAATACAATGCCACATGCAGTTTTGCAGGAGTTCTTATTTATTATTTGTACATGTATTTTTATCATTGACAGTTCAATTTTTTGTTCAGGTAAATTAATCAATGAGTGATATATTTCTCTTGGAAGAAATTTAAAGGTCCATCAAATAAACTATACAGAAAACAATACCTGTTGTATTTGTTCAATGGGACAATAGAACTTACAAAAGTTTAAATGGACAGGTAACTTGCAGGTGAATCTATGGAAAACTATGATAGGGTTCGCTATAATAATACATGGGTGATGGGTATCAGAGCACTTTTCACACTATAATGCACTATAATTCTCAATTACAATTGTCTGGGTGACGGGTGCTGACAAAAACTGCCTTCCAACCCCCCATACATTTTTTTCTGGAACAGCCCTAAGTAATAAACACATGATTATTCTCAAATCATAAACATGTATTTTAATAAACTTTTGATCTTTTACATATATATTAGTTTATTTTCAATCCTTTAAATTTTCTGTAAAATTCTGTACCTACTTGACAAATCAGAAATAGTTCTGTAATTTGATGATAATACTTGTACCTAGCACCTTTTTGAATAGTGGTAGCTAAATAATCTTAAATTCAACTGATTTATGCCTAAAGCAGAGCTAAGGATTTCTTAAACTTGCAATGCAGTTTAATGTTTTGTTCCATGTTGATTTCAAGCATTACAAATTTTGTCCTTTGCCTTGCCTTTTTATTAAATTTTCATATCAATTTATTTCATGACTTAATGTACTCTCTTTTTTTACCCCAATACAATTTTCAAGGATATTGATAATGTAATAGCTTGTAAGGTCAGAAGCTTTTAAAAACAATGGGCTGAAGTTTTTTTTTTTTTTTTTTTTACAAAAAGGCATATCCTTAATCTGAAAGGACAAATTTAATGAGAATGAAATTCCTGCACTACGTCTTTGTCAGCAATATCAAACAGGTTTGTGTGTTTTCTATATGTATATATAACATTTTATTGATCTTAGCTCATTTAGTCATTTCAAGCATTTATAATGAAATAAAAAAAGGTAGAACAAAGCACTATTAAGAATATGAAGGATGTTTTATTTTTGACATTCGTTTTTCTAATCGTTCAAATTTCACACACAAAAAAATGATGTTATCTTAATATCATATACACACAGGATACTCTGTCCTTTACTTACATCATATGGGAATGTTTGCTTCATCTTTTGTAATGCTTTTGCTGAAAAAAAGAATATTTGACATGAAATTAAAGATCAATATTTATTTGTTCTAACAGTTTTTTGTACCTTCTCTTGTTTTTTTAATTCTAAAAATATAAAGCTTTGCACATTTTATTTATTTTGATTGATTTTAACTTAAATATTTTTTTAAAGCTTTCTCAAAACTTCTGTTTTCTGATATCGGCTAAAACACATATGCAAGATAGTGTTGTTTCTTTAATATGTGTAATTTTATTACTTCATGTTGCCCCATTAATTTGGAATAAAGTATCTTCTATTCTATTCTATTCTAGAATCCTATTATTAGTCAGACATATTGTCTTTCAGATCGGTGATTCTAGGAGGCTAACTGACTCACCATCTGGTCCATTCTTTAAAGCACCACCTTTCTGAAAAAGTCAAAATCTATAATTATACAACAAATAATACACAACAAGATTTTTGTCTCCTATACATCCACGTCATATTCCATGTTTTCCAGTTCTGAAATACGGCAGTTTACACTTACTTTTCCTCTCCAGATCATAAATTTTCATAAAATTAATAAGTTCATCATCACTGTACAACATAAGAAAATTATGATCTAGAAAGTACAAACATAAGTTTAAGACAATGTATATGGAGAACATGTCCATGGGACACGGATGTAATGTTTTAAAGGGACATAATTCGAGAAAGGTAAAAGTGACGACACCCAAATTTGAACTTGATCAAAGTTTTGTCGTAATCAGTATTGTGTAAAAGTTTCATATGATTTGGGTGAGACAAACTTAGGTTAAAGAAAGGAAACATAAAAATCAGCAATTTTTCTATTTGTAAAGGGGCATAACTGTAGAATGGTAAAAGTGATACCACCCAAATTCAAACTTGATCAGTTTTTTTTGTGGTAGTAAGCATTATGTTTAAATGTTAAAGCATTAGATTGAAGCAAACATAAGAGAACAGAAACCAATTTTGGGACTTGCGTATGGACAAACAGATTATGTACTAATTTATTCCCTTTTTTACAAATTACTTTACACCTGCCGATGTTATTTTCACTCACATAAAAAGTTGTGAGTTAGAATGTGTCAGAAAAGCATTAAAAAACATAGTCTTCCAGTAACTTCACAATAAAATGTTTTTTTATAATTTTTGTCCATAAATACAGCTACATACTTCCTACAAGTGAGGGTATACCCAAAATTATCAAGGATACAAGTTCTTCTGTCCCCTTAAAGCAGATTGAGGATACCTTTTACTTTAAGCATGTTAAGTGGTACCAGTAGATGTAGGATTACAATACAGAAAGCTAAAGGTGGATCATTGGTATATATTTCCTCAGATAGAACTTTTTTATACTTGGTCAGAATGTAGATTTTTCCATGCTTTTTTTCAAAAATACAAAAAGAAATATGGGTCAGGGTGCTATATTTTAAGCTATATGTCGTGCAAAATTGATTAACTTTGCATAGATTGTTCATGAAAAAACACTTTTTTGTGAATAAAAAGACATCTTTGAGATGGAATTTTGAAATGAAATATGAGAAGAAATGTTTTAGGTTTTTAAATATGCTTTATGAAAATAAAACGAAAAAATGGTGCCACAGACCTTGTTTTCTTGCTACAAGTAAAAAACAAAAATTTCTCTATCATTCCTCTAAAAAAAAACTATTTGAGGCACATCTCTTTGAAATGCAAAGTAGACAATTTGATTGAAGCAAGCTCAAACATTTGGTATATGATAAATAAGTTTCAATAATGCAATACATAAATTATTAGCCTTTATTCCAATGAACAGTTTAACCCATTAATGGCCAAGTTGTCTCCAAATTTGCAGATTTAAGAAAGAACAAGACATAATGAAACTACTTTTTTACAATTCAAGATGGTGGTATACAGTTAAGGAAAAAACATTTCCATCTGAAACAATTTAAAATTATTTTTTCTAATTGTAGAACTTTTTCCGTTCTTAACTTTGCATGAAATACTTGTCACTTTACATTATGTATCCAACTCGTAATTAAAAGTAAATCCATTACCAAATTAAGAATTTATCTGAATTTTTAATATCGAGCAACCAAATGGTTGGTTTAATAAACAACTACCTGCAGTGTTTCCACAGACTCTTTACCATGGTGCAATATAAATTGATTTTACAATAGAAGGTTTCATATAAATGCTGGCCTATACTTTGAGGTAAACAGTGCTATTTATAGTACAGCGGAGCACACTACCTATGTGTGTAAGATACCATACCTTAACTGCAGCAGCAAATACACAGAGGCGGCAACACCATTCCACATCTGGCTGTAATACTTCTGCAGAAATATTAGGGTTGTGACATTCCTGATGATAGCCTACAACCATATTAAATTGTCAAACATTTTATCTTAAAGGAAACATTTTATCTTAAAGGTCGTTTTAATCAAAGAGCTGAACATGATTTTCAAGCATCAAAAAATTTCTATTCTAAACCGGTTACCGTATATTTCTTTCCACAAGTATTTTACCAGTATCCGCCCATCAAACCCAGGGACATCAGGCATTAGTACACTAAATAAGTTGACCAAATGCAGCAACGACGAATGTAGCTATTGCCCTTGGATCAATTTCCGAAGGTCTTTCACAAGCACATTCACAGAACGCAAATATAGAAAAAACTATATTGGGGACTGCAACACACCAAATATCATTTACATGATTACATGCAAGTCTTGTCAACAACAATATGTTGGCAAAAGCAAACGTCCTTTTAAAGCTCGACTCGGCAAACATCTCCGAAATGTCAAAAATAAGTCATCAGAGCCCACTGGTAAATATTTCAACCAGACAGGGCACAACATCCACCACATGTCTTTCGAAATCATTGAAGTCCTCTGGAACAATCCTAAATGACCACACGTCAGACTATCTTAGGAGTAAAAGAGAGGATTATTGGATCCTCCAACTCATAGCGCTAAAACCCATTGGAATCAACAGTTTAGAGACTTCCAAATTTCAGTACACCACTCTCTATTCTCTATATTACCAGTATAGGCAATGCATTGTTTTATCTGAATAACTTTGCTCATATCAATTTATTTTGCCTAATAGCTAAGAACTTAGTATGTTTACTTTTACAATAGAGGTTTTTAAATCATAATTGTTTCAAGTTCTAAAATCTGAATGCCTTACTTCTTTCGTTTTTTAACTATTATGTCTGATGGTGTGTTTTTTGCAGTAGGGGTTTGGCACCTCATAATTTGAAGTATATTCCCATCCCACCCAAATAGCATGAAATATCTTTTTATTCATATCTAAATTTCTGTATGCGTAGGTCTTGTGTGTACCTACCACATACTGAACAAAATAATTTAAATCCTACCTAGTCCACAGTTGTCACAGAGAACTATTTCATTGGGTTTATCTGACACATCTGTTTGACATAGGCAACAGCTGACATCTCCTTCATTGGCACCTGGAATTATAAAACAATATAAAATTACCCAACAGACAATGTCACAAGAAAACGAGTTGTCATGTGAGCAAAGTTATTTTGTCACCAGATTGGCTTCAAAATTATACACCCCCCCCCCCCCCCAAAACAGCAATGAAAAAGTCAAGGATGCAACATTGTTTAAGCAGGTATAGAAATAAGTTGTGTCCAAATGACCATGGTGACAAGATCCTTCGCACCCCCCCCCCCCCCCCCCCCCCCCCCCCCAAAGCATCATCTCCTCTTATTTAGTTGTTTATTGGTGTCAAAATATATGATTTCAAATTTTTAACTCTATTTCAAACTTAATTATTGAAAATGCCATTGAACTGGTCATTTTTCATACCTTTCTGTAGATCTTTAAATAATATCCAATACTCAGAATCGTCCTCAAATCTAACGTAACATTTTCTTCCACGCTCATCAACCTACAAATATTTAAAGATGTTTTTAAACATTTTAAAATACAGCATTGTTATGAACAGAAGTATTTATATGTATATATATCATTAAACAAATTTATTTTTTTCTTCTGTATAGAGAGCAGCATATGACGGAAATGTGTCCAGTGTCCACATTTAGGGAAACAACTGAAGCACTTGACAGGAAGCTAGGCAAGCAAAACATAATAAGACTTTTCAATTTTTGATCGATTGATTGTTGGTTGCTTAACGTCAAGTCGCAAATATTTCATGCATGTTCAGGACGAGAACAAGTTTACAATAAATACAATAGGTTGGTCTAGAAATGAAAGAGGCCATCCGGGATGATGGTTCGGGAAATTTGGACTGCCACTGGAAAATGAGGGTATATTGGACAAGGACAGAAATTTTGCCTTGCAACAGGCCACCTACATACCCCTTAAAGAGTTGTTGCAAGGGTTCTTAACGAGCAAAGATCGTGGCACTCACTTTACACGAGACATTGAATTTAACATCCCCATTCTGACTGGACGAGGCTGTAAACTTGATACATTCTGTGGCTAGCATTTTACTGCCGGTTGGGAGAAGACCAAGTGACCATATTTCATTTCCCCAGTCAAACTTGGGGGGTTCAATTTTTGAAAACCCCTACCGATCTTAACCCATTCTACATGCTCTATGGATAATTTTATCATGGGCTGGCTGAAAAATTTAAGTTTGCTGGTGTTTTGATGCAATAAAGCGTCAAACTGAGAATAACTAAAAAATTTAATTAAAATGCAGAAAATTTATTTCAATTAATTTTTTCAAAGACGGTCAAAACAGTGGTTTATTTTTTTCTTCATAATAGGCTTTAAAATATAAAACACCATTCTTTTAAAGTAGCAATAAGCATGATAAAAATGGTTTTGATTCTTAACATTTTACCTAAGTAGAACAGACCATCATACCATCTAGCCAGCACTTAATAACATGTTACCTTAAAGACAGTTCCCAAGTAGAAGAGACCATCATACCATCTAGCCAGCACTTCCTGATTAATTTGAAATTTACATGGACTCAACATCACTTTCTTCCTCTTTCCAGAGGAGGGTCTACCTCTATTTCCTCCGGAACTCTTCCTCTGCCTTCCTACAGGTTTTCTTGGTCTAACAATTCGCCTATTTGCTTTATCTTCTTGTAACTTGGCACTATCTGGATGCAACAATTGTTCATCAAAGCTGAAATTAGATATGGACGGATCATTTGTTTCGGAAGATGGCGTTGCTGGTTCTACTTTGACCTTGACTGGACTTCCTGCTTGCGGTTTAAGCGGACTGTTATTTTTTGTGGCACAAATTTCAGTTAGCTGCTTAAGATCTAGATTAGAAGCTGTTGGTCCTTTTGTCAAAGTATTAGTACCTTTCTTTGAAGCCTCACTCTCAACATTTCCAACCGGAGTTTTCTGTGGACTAGATTGACCTTCTGCATCGCCATCTACTTTTTCAATAGTCTTTTCTTTTGGTGAAGTTTTAACATTTTCATTATCAGATACCTCTGTACTTGTTTTCTTCACCACCGTTTTACACTGAACAACAAAATTTACAAAAGTGTCTATAAAACTATTTGGTGATCTTTTTGATTGACAGCTAGTCATGCTAGTGGGCGATGTTTTACTAGGAGAACTTGTAGGTGAATTCTTAGCTGCAGAACTACTGGGTGAATTTTTAGATGGTGAGCTATTAGGTGATTTCTTTGCTGGTGAGCTACTTGGTGATTTTTTACCTGGTGAACTATTCATCATTTTTTTACCGGGACTCTCGTTATTCAATTTTCTGCAGACTGGTGAGATTTTTCGCTCAGTTTCATCAGCATTTGATTTTAGATGCTGAGGGGATTTCTTCGGAGAAAGTTCATGATCAGATTTCAAGTTTTTTGGAGAGTAATCCTTATAATTTTTTGGACTTTCTTTTGCTGCTCGTACAAGATTACGCCTGGGACTGTTTACTAATTCGGATTCTAAACTTGCTGGACTAATGATTCTAGATCTCTTGGGATTAGGACTTTCTAAATTTTCCATTTGTCTTCTTTTTCTCTTTTTATTACTTACTGCCTGAGACATGGACATTTTAGGACTGTTCTTACCTATTGTTCTAGGGCTATTTCTCAATGGAGAAGGTCTACTTCTGATATTATCAATCTGACGTCCTCTTCTTGGACTTGACCTTTCAGCTTTTGGACTGCAGGTTACAATTCTATTACAGTCTTTGAAAACTTCTACATTTAAAGGTTTCCAAACTGCCCTTGGGCTTGAAGATTTATCTGTCAACTTGCTGGCTTTTGGTGATAAAAACTTAGAAGGTTGTGTGCCATCTGATATGCTAGATTTAGTAGCCCTGCTTGGACTCGCCTTATTCATTTGATTTCCTGCTCTGCCTTTTTTAATTGATGATTTTGGACTACAACCTAATGGGCTGTAACCTGTTGGGGTTGATTTTTCACTGCTTGAACAGTCATTTGTGAGATCTATTAGAGATGAAGCTGGAGAGTCATCTATAGCAACATAGCAAATTTTTCGAGGACGTTTTCTGGCATTTTTAGGTGTTGACTCTAATTTTTCATCCCACAGTGGTGGTTGAACTGATTTTGTTTGAACTGGACTATTAGATGCAGTTCTGGCTCTCTTTGGGCTACTTTGCTTCCTACTTCTTCGTCCAGAAAGTCCTGAAACTGAGGTTCCAACATAAGATGAAGCTGCTGAAACTGTTGAAAAGAGACTCATGTTGGAATTAATATCTAATGAACTGGTCTGGATAGTCCCAGTTTTTGCTATATCATCCATTGTTAAACTGTCAATAAAAATGTTATTTGAGTGAAATGAACTTTGATTTTCGTGTAGGTTTTGAGCTGATGACCCTAGGGAATGATTTCCAAAACCACCATTTTCAACATTTATAACTGTAGGATTAGTCTGTCCTCCGGTTTCTACATCTAACCTGTTAGTTGTTGTACTTTTGAGCTTAAATGCGCCATTTAATAAACTACTTCCTGGTTGTGATGGAGAGGAATGTGGTGACCTGATACGTTGACTTGTTGCTGCTGGTGATGACGATGGAGACTGTCTGACACGATTTCTTAGTTCTCTGCCAGGTGAATATTCCATAACTGAAAAAATTACAAAAAAAATAACTTTTTATACTTTTATTAGTCTTACAATTTTAGTGTTTAAAGGGAAACTTCGCAAAAAAATCAAAAATTGATATTATGTCCATTCTGTATAAAAATGCTCAAATTTATCGATATTAAAGTTTTATTCCGCTAAATAAGAGATCACCATCGATTTTAAATTTTGAGTATCAGTTCTCTGCTCTCCGCCATCTTGTCACCTTCTCCGATGAAAAATCCCGATATGTCTATAAACCACAAAGGAACAAAACTACAGTAAACGATGTAGTCGTAATTGCGTGTCGATATCTTGTCAATCGTACGGTTGTTTTATCTGACTGACTAACTTGATACGGAAAATGGTCTTATATTTTTAAATAACCATATAGTCTGTTATTTTTAAACTGATAATATTGTAATTAGTTAAAAAGTCAAAGTTCAAATCATAAATAAGTGTTCCGTGGAAATTGTTTTCGAAAATCTAATTCGTTCATAATTCTTTCAAGTAATAAACTTTATTTAAATAAATTCGGATCTTCCCTCATCTGATCACCAGCATGGCTAAAGGTATTACTCCCAAAGGTATTGGAAGGGGTGTAAGGTGACACGTCCAGGTATTCAATCGATTTCCTGTCCGGCTGGCTTGCAAGTTCATGCATCGTTTCACTTCTGTAGGTATTGATCAGTGTACACGACCGTTACTTATAACTTTCCATTTTGAACTATCAGGTGCATGTATAATATACATTTTTGTCTTGCGTGTCCGAAAGTGATATTTATACTAGTCATTACTGAACTCATACGCTTGTTTATAAATAACATTTCTGGTGTAAGGAATATTATCTATAAAAAAAAATTAATACAAAAAAAAAAATTGGAAGACATACAAATCTATTTACATATTTTTCCAAGGGTTAATTTGGGAAAATGTAATATATACTCATTGTCAATAGTTTAGGACAGATTGGAACATACCAGAATTATTGATTTAAAAAAATGTGCGCACTTGTCGACGATTCGTGTATACATACGCCTGGGTAGAAAGTTACGGAACTATAGTCAGTAGCTCAATTTAAAATATGTATACATGTATACATTGAACATAAGAAAGAAACATACATTTTGTGTAAATTGTGGTAAAAGTTTTGTAAATTATTATAGACTAGTCCACGTATGCCAACAGTATGTAATCAACGAATTCGATAGACTATTGTATACCAAAAGAAGAAGAAAAAAAGAAACAATTTGATTTAAATACAGGTCAATTCATAACTTGCTTTGGTTCATCGAAGTTAAGAACATAGTAAACTCACAGATTTATATATCAATTAGATTGTTCTCGAATAAAGGACGAAATTTGTCATCATCACAATTGTTCCAACATTCATGTAAAATATATGCAACTGGACGTACACTAATAATCCCCAAGGGATGTGAATATTTTCTAGGAAAACTATTGAGTATCAATTTCGGGATTTATTTTCTTTCTTGATATTCAATGACAGCAATTTAAAGAATAAACTGCTTGTCGGATATTTGTCCGCTTTAGGGGTATTCTTGCAAGTTGAACAGACTTATAATAACATTCAAAAATAGGGAATGATAACATTAAATTCGTTGTCTTTTAATTTTAAACATCGTTGGTCAAATAGTTATTTAAGTATATATATACGTTGGGAGACGACGATTATTATAGTAGTCTCAGATTTTAATAAGGACGTTCCCGATTATGAATAAATTTGGTTGACGTTTTTCACACTTGAAAAGAATATCTATTCGTAATTTTTCGATTCCATTCCAATACAAAAGTATTTTTTCTTTATTCGTACATATTATATTCCGCTTCGGTAGAGTTATCTTCAGATAGTTTCATATATTAATTAATACATGGCTTTCAAAAGTCTAAATGTAAGTGTTCTCGTACATTTTTTCGCCCAATAAAGACAAATAAAAATGATTTAGTAAAGCTATTTCTAATTTCTAAGTCCCCCTTTTTTATGAGACATAAATCAAGGACAAGACTTGTATATCATTTCATTCTGACATATGAATTAAGTTTCCCGTCTTTAACCGAAAATTGTGTATTTCTTAGTAAATTAACTTATTTGAATTCAAATAAATGATAGCACCAAATATAATTAAATAATTCCACGGCGACCAATTTTTATTTGTCACCAACTTGAATATGTATTTGTAATGTGTGTATTAAATGCTCCCACTGATCCGAATAGACAGTCACACCTGGCAAGGTGTGCCCTAGAGGCGCGGTTAAATACCGAAGTGCAAATAACAATTTACCTTTCAACAAGCCATCTACGAGTATTGCCACAGAACCGTGAATACACATCGTATAAACCTAGTCATAGCAGAGATAGTAAAAGGTCAATAATCATGAGTACACCAACATATTGTCTTTACAGATTATTGTACTTTAATTTGTTCACCTTATCAGTCCGAAAATGCATTTATTAAAAATAAATTTATAACTTTTTGTGTTGTCTACAAACATAATTCGAATATATACGTTTAACATAGATAATTTATCTCACGAATGAGTACAATTGAACGTCTGTGCGTTTTATCTTCTTATTATCGGATGGTTATTAGATAAAGCATAAGTCATCGGCGCGCTTATGATTACGTTAAAATATGATTAAAAACCAAGACTTTTAATGATTGTATTTTAAATCCCGGCATGCAAAAATCAGGAGAAAACGTCACGACCTACAGGAAGTAGTTGATATTTTTTCATTAATTATTGAATTTCTCCTTTATTACTGCACATATAGCGATAAAACTTTGTGAATATATATATTATGTCATAATGGACATATTTAAACCATAAGTAAAAAATCGTGAATTTTCCCTTTAAATAACAAACCATGAGAGTGTTGACTAGGTTTGGCAAAACGGATATTTCTTAGATTGTCAACTATAAAGCAAGTGATTCATTGGGAGTTCATTACATCACATTTTTTTTTTATAGATTTGTCAACAATGGCAGAATTTTTTTTAACACAAGATCATTTTGTCACTTTTCTCTCTCTTATTGGTTGGGTGTCAGAGCATGGTGAATGGTACACAGAAATTTACTGTTATTTTTGTCAGCAAACTGGTTTACTGGAACCATTAACTTACATTATCTGTTAATTCCATACATGTCAACCTCTGACAATGGGAAATCATGTCATGACATGACATGATATGTCAAAAAGCGTGTGAAAACGTGTGACGTAGATGCGGACTTATTAATACTTACAAATTTGTGAATATAAAAAACAATACATATTCTACTGTGAACTTTTATTGTATTAAGCAGTGGTCTGTTATGTTGCTTTTAAAGCACCACCACTAGCTATAGGCATATATTCAAAACAACTGCCAGTTTTAAGTTTAGTTACATTTATTTGATAATAGCACACAATACAAATGTCAAGTTCTGATCAGAATTCAGTGTCAATTTCTTTATAATTGAAAAGGCTCTCCCACAGTAGGAAATGATATTTGACTGAATTAGCTTCATCAAGATTTGAAAGAATGTCATAATGTTGGTTTTTTTTGGCAATGCAAAATGTCATCTATTATCTCTGCCATTGTTCCCATTGCTATTGCCTGGTTAAAACTGGGTAGTTCATCAGACGAAAGCTGGTACTATGAGAGCTGATCCAACAGTTCTGTGATATTTTTATCCCCATGGCCTGTAGAAATCTGTTTGTCCATATAGAAAAATAAACAATACGGCAGCCAACAATTACTTCGCATTTTTCGGTATTTATTGCCGAATAAGGAAAAAACCCGAGAATAGCGATATCACTAACGACCAAAAAATGAAAAGAATGAAAAAGCGTGTAATTGCGTGTAAAGTGGTGAAAAGCGTGTACACGCCATGTGACAAAATCCTCGCGTGTAAACCGTTGAAAAAGCGTGTATTACACGCGAATATCATGTCACTTGACATGTATGGTTAATTCATGAAATTAGGATTTCCCCATCACAATTTTTCATTTTGTTTTTTATATTAAAATAAGGGAAAAACTCACATGGCATTAAGAAAGCAGTGCTACCTCTGCTGAAGAAATGGTATATTATATTTGATAAAATGAATCTACATGTATATAACTGCTGTTTAAGGTTAGGCAATTTTGATGGGCAATTGTCAAATTTTCAAAATATGTACTTCTGTTCAGGTATACTGTATACAGCATGGTGATGCAAGCATAAAAGGCACCAGTTTGAGAAGTCAAAATAATTATGACGTCTTGAAAGGCTGTTTTATTTGTTTCTGTGATAACATCATAGGAAGGTGTCACAATAAAAAATTAAATGGCCTTTCAAGGTGTCACAAAAATTATTTGGACTAGTTTTAGGTAAGCTAATTTGTAAGACTTTTCAAAATAGAGTTGATAAGACATTATGAGAGATTCTGAGGGCAGCTAGATCATAAAATTACACGATTATACCAGGTATCCCAAAAGGGATTAACCTTAAAGGATCATATATATAAATACGAGAGTGGTAATGGGGGTACCTTTATGACGAATAACAGTAATTCTTGCCAAATGATGTTAATGGTAATTTTAGGTGTATGACGATGAAATATGCACTTTCTTTTAGACGATAAAAAAATCGAATGATTTTGTTGAATCACGATAATTTTTTTCCAAAAATAACAGTAACAATAATTCTTTGAGACCTTAGACAAATCATGATAAGGATATTTTGCAAATCACGGTAAAATTTTAATCAATTTGACGCTACCAGTAGCCTAAAATGAGAGTTTGACAACCGACGGTAAAGGGCCTTACTACCCTCATATACGTCATTGCACGGAGCGTGCTATTTTCATAGTACACGACAATATGTGCAAAGGAAGCACAGGAGTTCTTTTTTGAGGCTCACCTCCTTGGGAATAAGGAAATAATCTATGGTTAATATGCAGTTGTCTACGGTGAACAGTATCAATGTTTCTATTGACTAAAATTGTATCCTGCCATGAAAATGGGAAAGGAAACTGAAAGTAGCCAGTTCTGAACTCTTCAGATGATCGCAATAATGCAATCATCCATGTTGCAATTTTCGCGTTTATAACTGTCGTTTTGAAAACGAGTGTTGTTTTGCTGAGAAAGCAGTTGTTTTTCCTAAAATCAGATTTTTTTGTTTATATGGTCAAAGACAAAGTTTGTATTATTTCGTTGACATTGTGCTTCTATCGCTGTTTCTGATTGCTGTGATTATTTGTGAGTGTAATCGAACCAAAACTAGAGGTTACAAAATTACTAGTACTTTGTGCTGAGGACAAATATTCAGGAGTTTGCTTCTTTTACAGTGATAACTTGCTCTCTAATATACAATCATGTTTCTCCCGCCATCTTTAAGGCGTATGAATATTCCATATTTCCGGTTTTTAAGAAACTTCTGTATGGTAATTTCATTCATTACTGATAGAGATATCTTCTTTATATTTGAAGTAATCAATTAACTGATAGCTTTTTTCTGATATCTTATCGAAAGAACATTGACGATGAATAATTGATTGGGATTCTTTCGTATATCGTGAAGTTGAAATGGCGGGAGTTTTGAATTTATAACCGCTAGAAATTGTCTCCCCTTTCGCGGAATTTACACATTTCTTTCAAAACAAAATTTATTGAATTCATGGTTTCACTCGAATCAGAAACATAAAATACAATTCTAATGATTGAAAATTAAAAAAGTTAGGTAATTTACTAATATTGATCACAAAAATAAACGATGTCGTTGATTTTGCTATTAGTAAAAGTAAAATTCATTGGATGTATGTACTGATTGATAATTTTGTCTTAGATGCAAGATTTTTTATTAATCATTTGTTCATTGCTGTTAGTGCATTTGAACTAGCTGACAGTAACTGCGAGTATTCTCAGATCCGTACCGTCTTAGTGGCTTTAATGATTTGTTGTTGGGATATATACAAGTAACCGTTCACGTCGGCTCTGTGTTATGTTATATAGCCTATTTCTATTTGTATCTATCTCATGAGTTGAGCCTTTTTTTTTTTACTGTGACTGATTTTTATAGTTCGTTCTTATATTGCACTGTTACACCACTGTCCCAGGTTAAGAAGGATTGGGATCCCGCTAACATGTTTAACCCCGCAACATTCTGAATGTATGTGACTGTCCTAAATTAGGAGCCTGTAATTCAGTGGTTGTCGTTTGTGGATGTGTTACATATTTGTTTTTCGTTCATTTTTTTGTACCTCAATTATGCCTTTAGTTTTCTTGTTTGAATTGTTTTACATTTGTCATTCGGGGCCATTCATAGCGGACTATGCATTATGGGCTTTGCTCATTGTTGAAGGCGGTATAGTGTTGTTAATTTCTGTGTCATTTGGTCTCTTGTGGAGAGTTGTCTCACTGGCAATCATACCACATCTTTTTCGTATCTCTTAATCTGCCTTATTTAAGGAACACTTTAAATCTGGATTGTCCCCAACCCCTTGAAAATACCATGATTTTAGTTTTATCAACATTTACCTTCAGTCTCCATATAGTACAGTACTCTTCAAATTTGTTCAATATATTTTATAAGCCTTCTTTTGAATCATACATAAGGACAGTGTCGTTTGCAAAAATTATAGGAGGACAACAACTGTCAATTTGACTCGTAATCAACTTATCTTCTGGTAAACCTGTAATTAATCTCGTCCAGACCATCAAGATTCACCGTTTCTATAAACAAATATTTATCTTTCAAGTCGTTCAATAAGAGAGCAAACAAAAAGCGACAAATTCTCGCCTTGCCTTTCCCTATATCACATGAGAAATAGTCTGATGTGTAATCATATGTAATACAAAACTTAATGTATTTTACGCATTGAAAATTAAATGACATGATGATTTTTTACTTTAGTACCATTAAAAAGAAGTTTATACCATCAAGCCTCTCTTCAAACCTTTGCGCAGATCAGTTTCTTATTTCTATACGACATTTTTTAATAGCATAAGACAAATAAACTATCGGTTGTAAAGGGCGATTTTCGGAATCCAAATTGATTTTCCTTCAATATGAGTTTTTCTTCAGAGAAACGACACAATCTTTCAATAAGTATAGCTGTAAAAGCTGTAAAATAGGGGCGAAAGGTATCAGAGGGACATACAAACTCATAGCTATATAGATCGATAATAAACTGTCAACGCCATGGCTAAAAATTAAAGAAAAGACAAACAGACAAATAATAGTACAAAAGACATAACATAGAAAACTAAAGACTAAGCAACACGAAACTGGGGGGTAATCACAGGTGCTCCAGAAGGGTAAGCAGATCCTACTCAACATGTGGTATGTGGTAAATAATTTACGAAGGCAACTCAAGATGGTTATCGGACGGACATTTTTGGATCAAACTGATTGCATTTACCTTTATATGCATTTATATTGACTAGCCAAATACGAGGTTGAAAAGATTCTCATACATCGGAAGAAACTGACAAATCTGCAGTAGATTTCATGTATTCGTTTACTACATAATATTTACCACAGGCTTTGTTGTTCTTCGGGTTTTTAATGCATATAGCCTGCTATTTCTCCTTTGGTAGTATGAATATTCATTTCATTATTTTTTGTTGTTGAAAGTTGATTTATTCATATTTTAAAGAATCCAATACTCTTTGATCAGTTTCGGTCGGAAGTTTTCATTTATTTAAGACAGGGACTTTCTGTACTTATAGAAAGTCCCTGTTTAAGATTACTACACATTGCATTTTTACTTTTTACTATTCGCATCGAGTGTCTTTTATATTGCTTCTCTGCTTCTGAAACCTGCTCCGTTTATATATTAATCTATATATTGGTTTTTATTTACATAAATAGATATAATATTGTTACACATAATACATTCCAAAATTTACAAAAAGAACATGAATTTTTTTTTTAATGAATTGCTCGTTTTTGAGAAATAACTAACTTGATCATGTTGTTACAATGATTTATATTAAGAATCAGTTTGGCAATAATTGGAACTAATAGACAAGGCCATAAAAAGAATAGCTTTGTTTGCCCAAACCCTACCTACCCAGAAAAAAGCTGCCTACTCAAATTCTTTTATTGTCCTGATTTGACGAAGTTTTTTTTTAATCAGATAGGCATGAAGACTAATAAACATCCGATACTTCATTTTACTTCAATTTCTTTAAAAAAAAAAAATGCCTACCTACCTACCCACTGTCTCAACCTTGAGTAGGGTTTGGGCAAACCAAAATATTCAAGTTTTAATTGTGGCCCAAAGGGGCTTGCAACTTAGATTTATTGAAATGTATTTGTCCACATTTACCAGAAATTGGAAAGGGATTTTTTTTTACTTTGTTTTTATTTTTTTTATTTTTTTGTTCTGTTGTTGTTGTTGGTTTTGTTGTTGTTTTGTTGTTGTTTTGTTGTTGTTTTGTTGTTGTTTTTTTTACTTTTTTTTGTTCAAACATGTGTCAACTTTTTTTTAACTTTCTTGTGATAACTTACTGATTTTAAGATGTTACTGTTTAATTTTGATACTGTAGATGAATCACAATCTTATTTTAAAGTTGTTATTCTTGTGTCAAAGTTTTTCTGGGAAGGTATATTTTTTGACGGTGCACGTTTTTACATCTTTTTTCTGATAATCTGTGCTATTCATAGAAAGGAAATATGACATTTAAGCCCCGTTGACAGACGTGAATAATGAAAGCATTGTTTTAATTTTAGTTTCGTGTGTACAATTTGGAATTAGTATGGCGTTCATTATCACTGAACTAGTATATATATATATTTGTTTAGGGGCCAGCTGAAGGACGCCTCCGGGTGCGGGAATTTCTCGCTACATTGAAGACCTGTTGGTGACCTTCTGCTGGTTTTTTTTCTATGGTCGGGTTGTTGTCTCTTTGGCACATTCCCCATTTCCATTCTCAATTTTATATTCTATCACTAAAATGGAGGAGATACTGTGTCAGATTGCCAATAATTGCCAGAGTTAAAACAAAGTGGTTCGCGATAGCTGAGAAATAACAGTCAACTGTACTGTCTTCAACAATGAGAAAAAAATAACTCATATTGTATATATAAACCTATAAAAAGTCCCAACATGAAAAAAATAAAAATTACGAGGAACATGACAGACATTTTTTGTAAACCAAAGACAACCACAGTCACTGTGCTTAAACGGCTGTGGGTAACTTAAGTTACCCACAGCCCAAGATGGAGCCGCCTTGCGTCGGTTAGGGACTTCTCTTCTATAGAATAACAATCCCATGGATGCATCAATTAAACCACTGAATTAAAAAGTTGTATTAATCGTTTAGGGAAACCCCTAAACTTAACAGCAGTGAAGGTTACACATATCGGATGTTAATTGTCTTCTAATTGATGAAATTATAATTCTTAAAATTTTGAATCAAAAGTTACCCACATCTGAAAATAAAGTTACGGACAATCTGCTTAGTTTTGATCAAAAAGTTACGGACGTCTTATGCATTTTTAAAGTTGGCCTTGCGCTTTAGTGAATTCTATATTAACAAATTTATTGTAATTCCGGTTAGTTATTTCTTTATTCAATAATCCTATAAATATTTACATTCTGCATGAAAAACGTCGCAAAAGGTACATTTTGTATGAATTAAATATCGACGAGTTTAGAGTCCGCCATCTTGGGCTGTGGGTAACCACAGCCGTTTAAGCACAGTGCACAGTACTACAGGCTCCTGACTTGAACCATAAAGAATGGAGCGGGGTAAAACATGTTTGTGAACGCTTAACCTCTACCTGACATTGGAAAAAGTATTTTGCAAGACTTAGACTCCATAGCAAAATCTAGATTCTTCTTATTAAAGGAATAAGTTTTAAAAAAAACTTATCGAAAACGCACTGTGCTCTTGTTGACACTTAGAAAGTACATCTCATTACTCCCTCAAATGTCGAAAATATAATGAAATTTGAAAGGGATACTATCGGGACAGCCTCTTGTATTAACCTTAAGATTATTTTATAAGGGGAATGTTTAAAGTCTTACCGGAGGACAATAGGCAAATATTTCACAAAATTTATGAATAAACATGTCTTCGAAAGTTGACTTTGTTCATATAATAGAGACAAAAAGTATAACAGTAAAAATCAATTACCATTGATTTAACACAAACATGTCAAAAGATCGGTACGAGGCACAAAACGTGACCACCTACATAAAAACAAACGTATAGTGTCAAAAAAGCCAATTGCAACTATCTTTACTTGAATTAAGTTAACACATTAATCACGCTCTCTCGGACTCAAGCGAATTACAATAGAAACTCTGATTTCGCCATTTCAATACGAGAACGCAAGTTGTGATAAGAACATCTAAATCATCAGATTGGCTCAGACTGGTGTATCCATAGGCGGATCCAGGGGGGGGGGGGGGGGCTGGGGGGTCCGCCCCCCCCCTTTCGTGGGAAAAATTTGGTTGATTATATAGGGAATCACTGAAGCATGACTGGAGCGGCCCCCCCTTAGGCCAGTCCGAGGGCCCCCCTTAGAAAAAGTTCTGGATCCGCCACTGGTATCAATTATTACGCACACAACGGATTTAGTGACGTATAAGAAGCAGTCTGAGAAAGGCATGACCTTGTACAATGCTAAAATATAAGTAAACAGTATCGAGTATATAAGATCATGAGTTTGCATAACTGTACATATGCAACTTTCTTAAAATACTCTTAACAATAACCATAAAAAAAAACTATTTCACGAATCAAACATAAACTAAATAAACTAGCAAAGGAATTTGTGTTTGTCCCGGCTGACAAAGCTGCTAATAATATTATTATTGTTTGACGTAAATTTTTCATTAAGGTTCTGCAAAAGGAAATCACGAATTCACCAACATTCCAACTGACTTCATTTTCAGAAAATGACATCTGTAACAAACACAAACTTTTAGCTACATCTTTGCACGCAGAACCAAATACAACGAAAGTCCCAACTATGCCGGTACTGGCTTCCGAAGCTACACAAAACACCTCACAAATATAGATTTATTTCATCTTCAAGCCATTGTTCCACTACTAAATTGTCTATTCTACTTACAAGTACACTTAGTACAATCAAAAACCTGATAATAAATTGTTCAAATAAGGCCTTTGAAAATAGTGGAATTAATTACTTTTGGAGTGTCAAAAACTCGTTGGAAGCATGCATATATATTGGTAATTTTTAATCTGTTCAAAGTTTTAATTTTTCTACCCTATATACCACTTTGCCTCATATTCTTATTAAGAAACAAGAATGTGTCTATAGTACACGGATGCCCCATCCGCACAGGCTATCATTTTCTATGTTCAATGGACCGTGAAAATGGGGGGGGGGGGGGGATCTCTAATTTTTTAGTCCCAAGTCAGGAGCCTCTGGCCTTTGATAGACTGGTATGATTTTTAATTTAAGTTTCTTGTGTATGATTCGGAGTTTTGTATGACGTCCATTATCACTGAACTAGTATGCGTATTTGTTTAGGGGCCAGCTGAAGGACGCCTCCGGCCGGGTGCGGGAGTTTCTCGATACATCGAAGACCCATTGGTGGCCTGCTCTATGGTCGGGTTGTTGTCGCTTTGAAACAATCCCCATTTCCATTCTCAATTTTATTTTATATACTAGTATGCAATCACGAATATCTAGTTACAGTCTTGCGTTCGCATAACTGCACATGAACATATATATTGCATTTACTTTCTAGTTACCGTCTAACTCTTGTTCGCATAACTGCACATGTACATGTATATATGGCAATACTATCTAGTTATAGTCTAACTCTTGCATTCGCATACTGGCTGTACATGTCTAACTAAAATATTGTCTCTCTGATTTTGTTATACCTATGCATATGTCACGACGAGGCAGGGCCGTAACTAGCCTCTTTTAAAAGTGAGGCAAAATATTATCGAAAAATTTTCGGCGAGGGGTCTTACTCTGAAACGCAATTAATGTTTAGCTATTTTTTTTCGACAATATTCTGCTCTCAAAGCAAAATATATTTGATACCGGGAGATTGGTGGTCTCACTTTAATTTAACCCATGTCAGCTAAAAAAGAGAGCCAGTTTTATATTCTTTAATATTAAGTTCAATTCTCCATAAAGAAACGACAATTTTTTCTGTGTCCAGTAGCATCGTATCTCCTTAAAATATTTTCTCGCACAATGCCTGCATGGACATGCAACATTGCAAAACCACACAACCGTTCACCCGTCATCGTAGATATTTCCCAAGTCTTCAGTCTATGCAATGCTGAGAATAACCGTTCATAACATACAAATTTTACAGGAAGAACCAACAACAGCGTAAAGACTTTGTGAATATTCGGATACAAGTCAAAATTGAGACTCAGAGACTCACAGTGAAGATAACTTGCTTCTTGCAAGACACTCGCCGTGAAAACAATTAAGAATCGAATGCTTCTTTTTGTAAATTCATTGGGGTGTAAAAGCGTTGACCGAAGTACATTTTGTATTCTAAAAATGTACGCACGGTCAACGCTTTTACAACCCTATGAAGTTACAAAAAGAAGCATTCAATAGACCGCATTCAATACTTATAATTACATTTTTTAGGCTATGATCATGAAAACGCGAATTTTATATTATTTTTTTGTTTAATTCACCTGTGCACTTCATTGTTGGACCACGTGTTATCATCAGATATATATATATCGGGATGATAAGTTATATTGAGTGATGCAATTGCTGAAGGAATAAAATGTGATGTGCAATTAGCCAATCAGAATAAAGTATTATAATGAAACATACATCTAATGTAATTATTTTGATATGAAAACAAGCTTTTGTTTCAACTTTTTTGTTGTTGCCAACTTGAGGCATTTGCCTCATTTGCCTCCATGTAGTTACGGCCCTGTATTTCTAAATAAATTAGGGTTCACGAAAATGTAATAAGGGACCGTTTGCGGGATTTGTTATACAGTTTTTTAATAATGTAAATCATTTGGAACATTTCTGGTGTTATCCATCTCATTCGAGCATAATAAATATTGCCGGGAACTTGTCCAAACTTGGGTCTAAGGCTCTGAAGCTTAAAAATCATACCCTTTCAATCAATGGGGAATTTATGCCGCAAACCAAAAGACAATAGACAAAGGTATCAATAGCAAATCCTTAGAATCGTAGTATAGATTCTCACACTTTTTTGATTTACTGACACTTGTTTTATAGGTCTACATGATAGAATAGAAAAAAAAAATAAAAGACTTTATTTTGATTCAACAATTATATAGCATGAAAACACATACCAATAGCGGATCAAGGGGGAGAGTCGGTGTGTTGGAACCCCCCATTAATTTAAGGGACGATCACTGGATACACCGTATTGCTAAATCCTGGCTGAACTTTTGACGCATACAACAATCACTTTTCCATTGTGGCGTCAGATATTTTGTTTTATGACATCAAAATTTTACGGGAACCTGTGTCATATCCAGTAATGGTCGATAAATAGCGATAGGTGTATTTGAATGGGGACATATAGTTAGGGGGGGGGGGGGGGGTAAGAGGGGTCCTGATCCCGATCCCAAAATCCCCAGCTTTAACATTCAATATCCCTAGGTCCTAGATTCAAATAAATTTAAATCCCGAAATTTGAAAAGAGAATTCCCAGATCCTAAAATGGTCAATCCCGAAATCCTGAGCTCAAAAATACCCAGTCCCTGAGTCCCGATACAGGTTCAATCCCCCCTCATAGTTGGGACTGGGTCACCTTTTAGATACATGTATGGCTTGATCTGCCCCTGCACACAAATAAGCTCTGGTGAAATTTTTTATTGAATATTAAAGCATTTTTAAAAATCATAACAAAGCATCATGCATATATGAAATAAACAATGAACAGACTCTTCACTTCAGGCTATTTATACATGTAGAATATCAGTAAGACAGTATCACCATTTCTTTCTGTCAGATCCAAAAATAGATGTCTTGTTTCCTATGTCAGTTCTCCCTATATATTACATGTCTGCTATGGGTTTGAGTGTCCTGGGTTTATTTTCCCATTGACTTTGTTTTCTCTGGGTTTAATATTCTCCCTATTTAAAAACAAGATAATATATTGATATATCTGGTAATCAGTTTTTAAATACCACTACAGATATTTTTTTTGGTTAATATAAAATAAATTCATATCAAAATTAAATAATTTAATTTTGGATGTAACACGTCTTCTGATTGACTGACGTTATTTTGTTATCAGCCCATAGACATTATTTAGTCATGTGACCTTGATGTCATCAACGTTTTTTCATGGTTTTCTACGGTTTAAAATGGAATTAAGAATTAAATGATAAGAAATGAATGTAATATTTTTTCTGTCTATTCCAAATAACATAAAAAATGTGGTGCACACTGTTAAATAACGCGCTACGCGCATTATTCAGTGTGCACCAAATTTTTTATGTTATTTCTTCATAGACAAAAAAAATATTACAGTCATTCCTTTTAATATAAAAATATGTCCGACACCAAATTTTCATTAATTGTTCATTTTCGAGTACTCCCGCTCTACCATTTAACTCCTTAAAATGATCCTGTTCTCATGGTTCTAGAGAAAAGTTAAATATGAATTAAAAGAAGGATTAGCTAAGAGAGGCATTAAAATGAAATGATTTAAACTTTCTTAGGACAAATGAAAAAAGAATACATTGAAAATTATTTGAAAAAATCGATATATTTCAACATGTTGGATCAAAACTGTTTTACTGACCAGGTTTCATTTTCCAGTAAAGGGATATTACAATTGTAGAGTTTCCCTAATTATCTGTTTTGTATCCAAAATACACTAGAAAATATTTGTAAAGGTTTATTCATTTGATCTGAATTTCATTTCTATTTTTTTTTCTCACAGTATTGGATTTGACAACCTGGAAAACCATACAGGTAACGCAGGTGATCATTGCAGTAGTCCGATGGATAAATATGCTGGTAGACATACAGTAGAAACATCTCACCCAGCCATCCATAGTGAAGCAGTCAATTGTCTGGCTAAAATTCAACCTGGCTTTTGTTTGTCTGGCAGTAAAGATCAGGTACATTCTTAGTACTGTTACACTGTTTATCTGGCAGTAGAAACTAATGAAAGATATTAGGCATACAATTTGATACACCATACACACCTTTCCTCTAAATATGATTCATCAGTGACACTACATGTACATGAGGTAATTATCAAAACGCAAAATCAAATTAATACAAACATGACAAATATGAAGTTATTAGCATCAAAAACAGAAAATTCCAAAAAGTCGTGCCATGAAAGATCGGGTACAATTTAGACATCCTAGCTATAGAGTTACACTGTTCATCATTGTTCATCTGGCAGAAAAAAATTAGATGCATTTGAGAAACTGTATTTTACCACTTATCCAATTCGAAATGTTATTTTGCCACTTCGATAGATATATTGTTTGGTCACTCTGACATAGACATGATATATAAATCTACATCTATATCTACTTACCTTCAATATGTTGTAGATTACAAGAGGCACATGCCATAAACATGATATTCAGGCGCGTAGCTACGTTTACGTCAAAACGCCCAGGCTTACACTTGAATTTTGTTAAAAAAAATATGTTATATAAATATTTAATAGAATACAAAGAACTGGTTAAAAGTCATTTATAGCCTTGTAATGTTTTCCTAGATGGGATGTAATTGCGAATAATAATGACGAAAGTTACTTTTCAACAAAATGGTATCATATTATATATTTTTCCATTTTCTGTTAGACTTTGAATTTTACTCATTTTCCTTATGTTAAAAACAATTATCTGCTAAGATTCGATATGTGGCTTGCATTTTTGGCTAACCTGTGACACTTTATGTTGCGAAAACGAGACAAAGCGGTCCTAAAAGAGGGACGAAAGATCCCAGAGGGACAGTCAAACTCATAAATCGAAAATAAACTGACAACGCCATGGTTAAAAATGAAAAAGAAACAGACAAACAATAGTACACATAACACAACATAGAAAACTAAAGAATAAGCAACACGAACCCCAAAACTATGGATGATCTGAGGTGCTCCAAAAGGGTAAGCCGATCCTGCTCCAAATTTTGTTTGTGTATTCAATATTTAGGTTCAGTTACCAGGATTATAATTTAATACGCCAGACGCGTGTTCCTTTTACATAAGACTCATCAGTGACGCCCAGATGAAAATAGTTATAAACCAAACAAGTACAAAGTTGAAAAGCATTTAGGACCCAAAATTCAAAAAAAGTTGTATGTGGTTAATGTTGTTTTTTTTAAATATCAAGAACTTCGTCAAACCTTCGTGAAATTTAACAGAATACATGGAATATGGACAGAAACTGTTTATGATCAAAACGAGTATCCAGAGCATTATGATAACATGTAATTGTCCCGTATTTTATGGAAAAAAGAAATTCATTTTGCAGTAATAACAACTACTAGTTCTGTCTGGGGTAAAAGTCTGTTGCACGTCAAATACCTTCATCAAATTTTATGAATATTTGGCAGCAGCTTTTTTCAAGATTAATTTCAGATGCACAATTTTGAAAGTTAATTTTTTTTCGTTCATTTTGCAGTATTCAACTGACAGATGGACTTATCTTTACGCAATTAATATACGGTCTAGGACAATCTAATTAAAATATTGATCTCTGATTACGTTCTACTACATGTAGTAGAACATAATTGGTAAATATACATTGTAAATAAATTGGCTGTGCTTGCTCTGTTTTTCAGACCTTGTGTTTATATAACTATTGTACCAATAAACTAGAAGATAAATGGACTGGACACGAAAAAGAAGTGACAAAGGTAGGTGTGAATTTTTTTCCTATACTGTGGATTCATTTATTTTCGTGGGTATCAATTTTCGTGGATTGAGAAAAATCAGCATTTTCGTGGGTATTTGATTCCGTGGTTTTGCCAATCTCTGTTTACAAAGCCTATAGAAAATGTGTAATTCGTTGAACATTTGAATAGGTGGTTCATACAAAATACCTACAAAAACCACGAAAATTGGTATCAAACGAATAATTATGAATCCACAGTATCGAAATAAAAATATGTGGAATAATTGCTATTAATAAAACAGCTCTCCACCAGAGACCAAATGACATAGAATATTATCAACTATAGGTCACTATACAGCGGTGAACCTTCAACAATGAGAAAAACCAATACCTAAAGCAAGCTTTAACTGCCATAAAATGACAAATGTAAAACAATCCAAACATGGAAAACTAACAGAATGATTTATGTAAACAAAAACAAATATGAAAGATTTTGCTGTGACGATGTCATAACCCCAAAGCCATTTAGGAAATTTTCTCTCATCATTTAGTTTTTCCATGAAATCTTTACTGATGTCAAGCATATACTGGTAAAAACATTCTTCTCTTTTGTGTACTTTTCAGTTTCCTGAAATATCCAAAAGTATCAAATGATAAAATAAGTATCAATCTCATCCGGATGACAATGACCTACTTCTACTTAATTTTGTTTTACTTGTTTCAGATATGTTACGGAACATTTTGCCAAAGCATATTCAGTGCTTCAAGGGACAAGTCCATAAACATGTGGAAACGAAACACTCCAAATCCAGTTCAACAGTTCAAGGGTCATGACCTTGTTGTTACAGCATTAGATATTAATAAAGGTTAGTAATTTGTCATGACCTTTCAACCCTTGAAAGCCATGATTTTTTTTTCATATAAAATTGAGAATGGAAATGGCGATTGTGTTAAAGAGGCAACAACCTGACCATAGAGCAGACAACAGCTGAAAGACACCAAAGGGTCTTCAATATAGCGAGATGTCTAGTTCTTTTGTTTATTGATTTATTAGATTATAACATCTTTTGATTACATAACATTGAGGTATTTGCAATATAGGGCATACAATTTCAGTATTGACCCCAATAATAAAGCCACAAAACGATGTTAGTATTGTGTAAAGGTATTTGCTATTTATTTTTGGAATTTGATGATGACATGAATTTTATTTGCTTTATTTCTAAAAAAAATCTAGTAATTATAAATACTGGATACCAGATATGATTTTGGAATGAAGGACAGAAAGACTAAGGAAAAAAAGTGTAGAACAAAATTCCATAAGAAAATTTCCACAATTCAGTTTTGATATATTTTTTTCACATCTGTAAATATTCATTGAAAAAAAAATTTAAAACATTTTTGTATCTCTCTTCAACATTTTATATAAATCAAGTTTGTTAATACAACAGATTTTCAAAAATGCAATAATGATCAATTTTATTTTTAGATAAAAAGCAGTTAAATGACTTTTCACATGACTGGCTTCATGGTACACAGAAATAAATCTTTTGTATGATAAGAATTTGATAATTTAATAAATCTTCAGATTGAAAACCAGAATAACAATCAGATTAAAAATGAGAATAACAATTAGATTGAGAATGAGAATAACAATCAGATTGAAAATGAGAATACAAATCAGATTGAGAATGAAATTAACAAACAGATTGAAAATGAGAATAACAATCAAATTGAGAATGAGAAAAACAATCAGATTAAGAATGAGAATAACAATTAGATTGAGAATGAGACAATCAGAGACTGCATTAGTAATGTAACAACGAAAATGCCTGTTAAATGTGTTTATTTATTAAATGATTGAATTTACTTTCAGATAACACAATGTTATGTTCCGGATCCCGTGATAATACAGTAAAGTTATGGGATGTAGAGTCAGGAACCAGTCTTACTGAAAATAACATTCATCGGAATCTGGTAAATACAGTTTTGTGGACCTTTATTTCATTCTTAGATAATTAAATAAACAAATATTTGGGACTAACAAGCTGAATTTATAATGTTTAAAAGAAGGACAGGTTAATCTGAAAGCATGATAAGATAAACGAATATCAAAAACAATATAAAAATAAAAAGGAAATGATATGATTTCCAATGAGACAACTCCACACCAAAGACAAAATGATGTAGAAGATAAAAACCATGAAAACTGTAGTTCACTGTATATCTTTCGACAAGGAGCAAAACCCATACCGCATGGCAAGCTATAATAGAAAGACAAATGTAAAACAATTCAAACAAGGGAAGTAACTGTCTGATTCATTTACAAAACAATTATATTCAAAAAAACAAATATGATATACATAAACCACTGAATAACATGCTCCTGTCTTTGGAGAGGCACATACAGAATGTGGTGGGTTAAACATAATTTTTTGTGCTCAACTTTCCACTACCCTTGGACAGTGGTGCAACAACACAACATGATAACAAACCATAAAAATCAGTTGAAATGGGCTTAACTCATCAGATCAAGCACTTTTCAGATTTTCAGGGACAGGCATTTGATGGGCACCTAGAGGCTGAGCAGCTGTTTTTTATTGTGATCTCTCTCTGTATAACCAATCATTGCAAAGTATATAGCCTTAAACAAATGTTTTATTACTTGTTTGTAGGTAACAGATGTAAAGTTTATTCCTGACTCTAACCTTATAGTTCAGACTGGAGAAGATAAAGAAGTTAGGTAAAGTTAATAAAGTATAAACAGTAAATACTGGTTAACTTGTCCTGATGGGTTGCTGTCTGATTGGTTTATCTTTCACATCTCTTTTTTTCATATTGTACTAATGTATAAGAAGGATTGCTGCTATCAGTGATTTATTTGACTGTTACAAATTTAAAAAAAAAAATTAAATGATTCAAAGCACAGTGAATAACAGTTGCTTATCAACTTTAATTTTTGTTAATCTGTAAAATGTAAAATGTTTAAATCTTTGATAAATTTCTGAATTAGCCTTAACCTAATTGGTGGTCTTGTAGTAGTATGTGTGCACAAACTAAGATTTTTATCCCCTTGCTGATCAAACCATAAACAGTAAATTATGATTTGTTGCTTTACGGAAAATCTTGCATAATTTATAAGTCTGAACAATGACGGTTTTCCTAGGAATAAAAATTATGGGTCTAATGTAATGGGTATTTCTTTCTTAAAACATTGGATCTTGCTTGTTTCACTTTTGAACATATCATATGTAAGTTCATATATGGTGAGTAGTGATTCGGATAACTTTCAAATAAGTAGAAATAAGAAGATGTGGTAAAAGTGCCTATGAGAAAACTCTACATCCAAGTCACAATTTGTAAACAGTAAATGGGGTACGATTATAGGTGTAAGTATGGCCTTCAGCACAGAGCTTTGGCTCACATGGAACAGCAAGCTTTAAAGATCCCCAAAATGACTAGTGTAAAACAATTCAAATAGGAAAACCAAGGGTATTATTTTCATACAAAAAGAAGAAACAAGAAAAACTTATGAATTACATCAACAAACAACAACCACTGAAAAACAGATTCCTGACTTAGAACAGGTGCAAACATATGCAGCTGGTTGTAACATTCTAACTTGTGCCCAACTTCACCCTTACCTGGAACAGTCATGACAGTAGTGTAATAACTGTTTCATTAAAAAATATATGCAGACTTAATGTTACCAAGGGGAGGCAATTTTAAATATTTTTCTTGCATTTTCAATGTTCAAAAACATCAGAATGTAGATTAGAATACGAAGTATCCTCACTCATATATGTTTTTTTCCGAATACACCTAAATATTTTGTGTATCTTTGTAAACAGTAGAAAAGTACTGTCTAATAATGCCTAATGGTGCCTTTTCAGATTATTTGATACTAGATCATTGAATGTGGTTCATAGTTTCCAACGTAAACAGTACATACAGACATGTTGTGATGTTAGTCCTGATGGTGTATACTGTCTGACGTGTAGTAATGGCTTTGGTGGAAATGGTTGTGAAGCTACAGTTAGTACTGTCATTTATAGGTTGTCTGCTCAGATAGATAATGCTCATTTTTTGGGGCATATGAATTCAAAACCAATCTTAACTTATATGAGGGTCTGAATGGGGTGGTATGTTATTCTGTAAACATTTAATTTTCACCCCTTTTTTCTCTAATCTTCAAAAAATAAGTCTATTCTTTAAAAGTGATTTTTTACGCATTATTCCCTAATTTTCCCCCCAGTTTTCTTTAATCTTTAAAAAAAAAAGTAAAAAACATTCCTTTAAATGAATGAGAATGGTGATTTCCAAACAACAGCAAGGTTTTCATTTTGTTTCTCAACAATGACGTGTTGATGTGTATTGTTCTGCATGCTTTAAATACTACATGTAGTTCCTTGAAGTAACAAGTCCAAGATCTCATCAGTTCTTTCCAGTGATTTTGACTAGATATAAAAAAGAAGATGTGATGTAATTGCCAATGAGACAACTCTTTAAAAGAGACAAAATGACATAGAAATTAACAACTATAGGTCACTGTACGGCATTCAACAATGAACGAAGCCAATACCGCATAGTCAGCTATAAAAGGCTACCAAATGACAAATGTAAAACAATTCAAACAAGAAAACTAACAATACAGTTTCATTGTGCCTTTTTTGAGTTAACATATATGAACAATTATACAACAATAAAATGTCCTTAATGTCTCTTAGAAGTCTAATCTCACAGTGGCCCTTACAACACGACCTGACCTACTGATATGACCAATGTTTTCATTTTCAGTTTGTTCCTGTGTATCATGGCTATCATCACTACTGCTGGATGAGTCATATTCATCTGAATTATCGGAGTCATCTAAAATTTCGTCAACTAAAATTTCGTTTGGTTCATTCATTGTCTCTTCTGTAACACACACTTCATTGCTTATTCTGAATTCAATATCTCCCCTGTTTTGAATGTCCTGATTCCGGTATAAAGAGATTGGTAAAGTGCCAGCTTTGTCTTTGGTTGTTTCATCTCTGACGCTTCTTTGTCTAATGGGTCGGTAATTTTCTATCCATGATTTCATTGCAACTGCATCAGTTTTAGATACCTTCTTTATTTCCAAGTCAAATTTAATGTCGAAAACGTCTGATAAAGGCATGTTGCTGTTAGGAACGGGATAGTAGGAGTTTGGGTGTGTGAAATACTTTAGAGACCAAACAGATACTCTTTTAAGAGATTCTCCAATGATAGTGCTGAAATCCCTGGCATATTCCAGCATTGAAAATGTTTGGTGTCAGAGGTGCGATACGGCATGGAGGTTTTCGACAATAGAAGTAAGCAAAGTAGAGGCTTCTGTGTGATACTGACCGGAAGACAACACGTGAACATTTCTAGTTAACTCGCTTATTCCGGAGTCGAGTATCTGTATGGATCTACAGGTTTTGTTAGACACGGTTCCTTGTTGGCCATTTGTCACGTTAACATGAAACTGTTGGACGTTTTTCGCATTTTGGACATGCTCTTGTACAAATAATTTTGATAATTTTCTTTAAATTTTAAGAAGGGAAAATTCTGTAAACACTTGATTTTTAGAGTTTTCTTTTATTAATTATTCAATATTCATTATATTTTTAGACCACGCATTTCTCTAATCTTTATTTTTTTGGCCCTTTATTCTCTAATCTTCATTTTTTAAGGGCATTATTCTCTAATCATTTAACCCCATCCAAACCCTCTTATATTGAAATTTTTTTTGGACAACTTTTTGAAACATTCTTTGAAAGAAATTTTTGTTTTAATTTTGTTTCAAAAATCATATTTTACATTATAAAGTGTCTCCCAATTTTTTCCCTTGTCACTGACAACATATCTGAAAGGTATTATGTCTTTTCAAGTTCATTCTGCTGATGTATTTTGAACACATTCTACAGTTCTCAAAGGTGGTTAAGACAAAAAATCTATGTAAAGAGGATTATCTTCATTAGATCAGCTACATAAACCGAATTTTCCCCCCTCTTTTTAACTAATTTATGAAAAATATTTTCTAAATGGCCTGAAGGTTTAGGACTTGCAATTTGACATTGCAGCTGAATTTGTATTCAGTTTTCTTCTGGTTTTTTTTTGGAGAGAGAAGTTTTAGTTACAAGCTTTAGTGTATGAAGAGAGACAACTCTAACTTGTATCAAATTCCAAATAGCCAAATTTCAACAAAACTGACTGTTATTATTTCAATATTCTGCTTTAATGTATGTTTAAAAAAAGATGAAGAGTTTTTTTTTTCATATGGATCATAGGTAATGCTACTTCAAGGTGTTAATTAAAGATTAAAAATAACCAAGCAACAGGAAAATGAACCCTTAATATTTGATGCCTAAGTTTACCAGCTTACATGGAATAGAAAACGCTGCCTCATCATTCTTGTTGCTGCTTTTTGCTCTGTTACGATTTAATTTGACTTTCAGTCTTACTTGATTTTATATATAATAATTGTAACACACCCACTCTAATAATAGAGATACAGAAAATAAAAAGGTAATTTATTTTTGTATTCAAATTTGTCCCCCATAACTTAAAGTCACAAAAGTTTTGTCAAAATTTTGCATCACAATTGGAAAAGTTTGATATCATTCTGAAGTTTGAAGGTTATTCAGAGACAAAATTCTGTTAAATACACAATTGAGTAAAAACCGCTATTGCTAGACATTTTAATAGTGTTTGATTTTTGTTTGTTTGTAGTTATGGGATTTGCGAAGTAGAAGTATAGTTCATGAATATAAAGGTCATACAGAGGCCATAGATAGTTGTGTATTTTTACCTTACAATGGTACAAACTTAATAGCCACAGCTTCAAGAGATTTCAGTGTCAAAATATGGGACAGAGATTCAAAAGGTAAGATGTTTATTTTACATTTCAAATTACAGATGACTAAATGTGTAATACTTGATATAGTGTATTCAAAAACTATATGTGAAAACTTTCTGTGTATGTAAGTTGGAAACATAAAAAGAGCAGAGAGATCATGGAGTTACAATTTAAGATTTTCTCAAATGGAAAAATAAAAAAAGGAAGAAAAACAAGTTGCAATAATGTTGAAAATGAAGATGTGGATTATAAAGAAATGAATCATTAACCCAGCATAAAGAATTTCACTAAAATTAAGACCTAGACATCACAAGTCTTACATGATTGACAAGTCTCACATTATATGGCGAGCTGTGAATCACAATGAGTGAACGAATTAAAAAGATTTGACTGAAGATCTGATGTCAACACCAATATATGAATATATAAATACCATCCAGAGCAGGCAATGGTTAACATTTATTTATAGTTACTTCCTGCTTGATAAAATTTTTATTTCCCATTGAGCGTATTTGTAAATGTCTAGTAACAAGCGGGAGTTTGTGCTGCAAGATATTGCAAACAAATGTTGGCTGTTTGAAAGGAAAAGAAAAAACCTGTATTTTGTAACAGTTAATTTCTATATCAGAGGTAAAAGAGAAATAGAGTATTTGCCTACCAACTTCTTTAAAGTAAGAATTAGTAAAGATAAGATTCTAGGAATAATTAATATTTAAATCTACATGAGTAATAAAAAATTTACTTGATATCATTTTGGTAGTTATTATAATCTGATATTTACTTTTAATTATTTTTAGCATGTATATGTGAATGTGTGATAAGTGGATCAGGACCTTTAACCTCAATATTATGTTATGGTGAACCATGGTATGTATTTTATCAAAGTCTGTTGAGTAATCCCAAGATAGTTGCCATTTAGGTCATTGTAAAAAAATATCCTTAATTAAATCCCCTTTTTCAGAGATGTCAAAAGCTGATTTTGGCTATTTTTTTTTCATATTGCTGAAAGATTTTAAGTTTGTTTTCTTCAAAAAGATGAAATAGAAATTAGACATTTAGAGAAGTAAGAACATACAAAGACAATATTCCCTCAGAAAGATAAATTCCAATAGATAAAGGAAGTTCTCTTTCATTGCTTTCATATTGAAAGGCCTTTAGCATCAACCACTGGTAGAATTGAATATTTGACTTTCATATTGTAACAGAAAGAAAATATATTATATAGATATAAGAAGATGTAGTATAAGTGCCAATGAGACAACTATCCATCCAAGTCATACTTGGTAAAATAAACCATTATAGGTTAATGTATGGTCTTCAACACAGCCTGGGCTCACACTGAACAGCAAGCTATAAAGGGCCCAAAAAATTACTAGTGTAAAAACATTCAAACGGGAAATCCAACGGTCTAATCTATATAAAAAACGAGAAACAAGAAACACTTATGAACCACATCAACAAAAGACGACCACTGACTGAACATCAGATTCCTGACTTAGAACACATGCAAACAAATGCAACGGGTTTAAACGTTTTAATAGGTACCAACCTTCAACATTAACTGACACAATAGTGTTACATCACAACATAGAAAGACACACTATAAAATATCAATTGAAATGGTTTAACTCAATTAAAAGAAGCTAGAATTGAACTTTTGCAAGTAAAAATGTTCACAGGTTAATCAGTCAGGGGACTTACTTAAACAAGTGATTTTCTAAATCACTGATTCAAGTAACATTATTTCCATAATGGTTGGAAGTTAGAGTTGTCTTTCTTTAATAATCACCTATTTAAGTAGTACAAATTAATCACTAGAAGAAGTGATTTAATATTAGTGTAGCTTTAAATATAGAATACTAATGATCCAGGGACTAATTATGTTTCTAAACTTATCAGAACCAACATCTGTGTTGTCTAGGATGACCAGGTCATTTCAGGTGATGACCTTGTACTGAATCCAGGATAATGACATAAAAATCACTTGTTTAAGTATCAGACCTCAATTTCCTTCCCAAAAATCACTTCTTTAAGTATCATTCTTTTAATAACCCCCACTAATTTCAACACCCCCGAACAGTGAAATTTTTATCGCGAACAGTAGAATTTTATTACATAATCTGAAAGAGGAAACCTTGAACTTTACAGGAAAAATACTCCCACTGCTGTGAAAAATCTTTTAAGAAAGTATCAGTTCATTATGTAAAGCCATTATTATAGCATTTTTTCAACTTAAATAGAATATTCAGGTAAATGATAGCATCAAAGGCATAAACCTTGCTACTTAAAAGAAGCAAAAACTTCATATTTTTTTATTTTACTAATTAAAAGATGTTATTTAAACCTATGTGTTTAAAATTTTGAAAAAACTAGAAAATCCCAATTGGTGACAAAACCTCGAATTTGCTACTCAAATAAGTGATTTAAAAATCACTTATTTCAGTAAGTCCCCTGACTGTTAATGGTTCAATTTTTTTAACAAATTATTCTTCTTTCAGTATAATTGTATCCAGTTTTAACCTTGGTATTCAGCATTTAAAATTTTCATTACAAAACCAGACATTGATAAAAGAAGGGAGTTTTTGATAGGAGCCAATGACAATGTGTAATGAACTGTTTGTGGTTTATAAGTGTTTGAAATCTTCATGTGAGCGCTAGAAAAGAAACAATGAATGGTTCTATGGATGTTTGTGTCAAAGCATGACTGTTTATGTTAGGGTATGTAGTGTTTCCTACAGGTGGTTTTGGCGTGTAATGGCGCCCTGCCGCGATTTCTCGACGCCCTGCCCTTTTTAGGGAAAAAAATTGGCACCCTGCCCTAGTTTTGTCGAAATTCCTGACGACATGCCTTTATCGTCGTAATTAACAACCGGTACTGAAAGACATATTTTATGAATACCGCTCGAGTTATTTCCCTTCAAACGTAAACAAAAGTTCACTAGGTCGCCATTTTGTAATTGATTTCGTAATCAATTGAATAGTGAATACAGATACTAATCACGCGTCCTGATTGTATCCCCCAAGTCCCAGAAACATCGTTTTGCCTAGAAGATTAATGATAAAACATCGATGTGATGCTTAGATAAATTTTTTTGACAGCTGATAGATTTCTAATTTACATAATTTACATTGTTTGCATGGTTGAACAAGCCAATGAACGGCGATCATGAGACATTTGTCAAATTGAAAAGTAAAAATTCTTTGCAAACTATTTTTTAAATACAAATGCTTGACTGTACCTTAAATGAAATGAATAAAAATCCAAACTAAATTATAAAAAGCAGAATAATCCAGAAAATAAATGAATTCCTTGATCAAATGTCTTCTTTTGTTTACAAACATGTCACATGACCATTTTAGGGGGGAAAAATACTTGGGAAAACACCTAAGTAACAGACAACTATGTCTGGCTATTTATAGACATTTAAAATAAACAGCTGATATGGTAGTGCCATGAAAGTAGTAAAACTTGGTGTATCTATATTAATTTAATTTGGAAAAGGGTGTAGAGGGGAAGGGGTTAATTTGTAAAGTTATTTTTTTTGTAATTTAATAAATTTTGGTTACTAAAAATGACCCTGGATATCAGGGAATGTGTCAACCTGTTTTTAGGGGAAAAAAGGAAGACAATTGATATGACCAAAGCAATATTTTAATATACATGTATATGACATAGTTCTTTCTTGTTTTTAAACAGTTTTAAAGAACTGATTTTGTTTTTAATTGTGTTTATTGTTTTAAATATTTCATATATATATGTTTTAAACGCTTTTTCTTGTTTAACAATTTGTTTTAATGATTGATTACAGATGTATATGTCCTTTTTATAGTATTAAACTAGTATGTTTTAAATGAATCCATTTTATAGAAATTGCCTGTTTATGTTAAGTAAGTGCCCTAAAATTGTTGTCCATCGCGCTTAATGTGCCCTCTGAGCTAACAATTACCCTGCCCTTTTTAAAAGCTGCAGGAAACACTAGTATGACTGTTTGTGTCAGATTATGACTGTTTGTGTCATAATATGACTGATTGTGGCATAGTATGGCTGTATGTGTCAGAATATGATATATTCTGTTAGATATTTCAATATCTTTGATTTGTGAAGATATTGAATATTGAAGCAATGATCTATATGTTTAGAACATTCAAATACTTATGGTTGATTGGCTTAAATGTCTGAGATAAGGCTTGCATCTTTGTTATTGCTACAGTGTATGTTATGAAGAAATTATGGTTTCATCCCAATCACCACTTCACTCCTATTAACTCTTTGTAAATTTTTCAATGATTAGGGAAGTTTTTCCATAAAATTTATCTTCTAATTGTCTTGTTTTATATTATTTTATTGGACTTTCCTATGTTTAAAATAAGTCATGTTGATGTACTAAATAACAAATGTGTTGACATTAGTGTGCTATTATACAGTGGATTCATTATTATTTGTAGGATTGTAACTTACATGGTTTTCATTGGTACTGGTGAACCACAAGGTATTCAATGAAGTACATATTTTTTAAAAGGCTTTATTCAGACTTTAACAAAATACACTTGGAAATACAATTTTCACCAATCCATGAAAATTGTAACCCATGAATCCACAGTAGCTATTTCTGTGGTTGTAAAGCTTTGTTTTTGTGTCTAATTTGTTTTTGTTGTTTTGATTTCCCTGTTTTTAGAGTTTCTTATTTTGCTTAAAAACTTATGAACTATGTTTAAAACATAAACACTTGGTTCTTCCAAAATAATGTTTTTCTCTTTTTAAGATGAGTCACTCTCCCTTTTACTAACTCCTCAAAGCTCTATAAACATATTATTCAAAAACATTTATAAAGTCTATTATAGCATTATCATAACCGTTGAACAGATGGGATTTTATATTGGGATTTAGATAGTGAACTTTATTTTTGTAACTATGAATTTTATTTTGATTTTTTTTTATTGAAATATGTGGCATTCATTAATGACCACAATATATCATTCCATGTTCTTTAAATAATGTTCATAAAATTTGATTAGAAAACTTTTTTCAAGGATTTTTAGTCGATTTGATTTACCAATATCTAAAACCTTTTGAATATATGTAGTCATTGAACAAAAGTGAGTTCCAAAGATGGCATATGCATCATTACTGAATATCATGGAGTGACAGAATGAAACTTATAAATATCTTAAAAATCAAGAAAACCTACTTTTCTTGACTTATACTTTGTTATCAATCCCTTAGCTCTTAAAACAGTCCTTATTCGTTTTGGTAGAGTATTGCACATGCTTTGAATGTAATGGAGTTGTAGATTTCTTTCACAACAGTTTTTAAGTCAACAACATTGGAAATATCATATAGTCTTTGCTGGACATGTGTTTTTACCACTTTCCTAACATTTTTGATTATGTTAATGTCTGGACTTTGAGGTGGCCATGATAATTCAGGAATATCATTTTCTGTCTTCCACTGATTTGACTGTCATCACACATGACAGGGGTCGACAGAGAAATGTCTAGCTATCACAGGCCACAAGTTTTCATCTTAAATATTTATATTTCCCTTACAGTTTAAGTTTCCTTTAATTGGTGTAAGAGTTCCCACTCCAACCCGGAAAGATGACAGAAAATCTAGCTTTGTAGGTGTTACCTTTGTTCAATCCATTACATTCTGGTTGTAATCATTCATCAATTGTACGCCACACATAAATTTTGTTGTTCTTTTCAATCTCTATGTTGTCTCATCACTAAATAAACTTTTTTCCAGTTTTCTCGCATTTTCTAATGCAGTATTTCCCAACAAAATTGTTTCCTTTTCTCATGATTTACTGAAAATTGTGGTTTTCTTTGTAACTGGGTGCCTCTTGAAACCATTAAACTTTAGCTTCCTCCTGACTGTCTTAGAACAAAGAGGGATAAAAGCCTGACCATTAAATGCATCAGTGATTTCATATAGAATTTGTAGCTGGTCAGAACATAACAGTCTATGAAGCTACCAATCATCCCTTTGGGATCAATCTTTTTCTTTCAGCTACTTCTCCCATTGTTTCCCTCTGATCTACAGTCATGAAACCTCTTTAGAAACTTGTTAATGGTTCTGCTATTCATTCCAAGCAATATCCTTATCTTATTCCCAGAATAGTCTTGTTCTGACAATCCTAGTATCATTTTGTTCTCCTCTGGTGTCATCTCTTTTCCGTGCAGTGCCATCTTGAAAGCAGACATATTATTTGTTTGTTTACTTTAGTGCAACATAAATGATGCAATCAACCAAATATTTGACACTAGGGGGCACTGTCAGTAATGACTTTTCTATACTATTAAACGAGAAGACCTCATTTTTGGTGTCGCTTCTCTTCTTTCCACAATACATTAATCAACACGCCTCTGTGTCCTATAGGTACAGTGCATAGTCGCATTTGTCATCCATTCGTATGATTATTCAGATTGAGTTATTTTAGGAGAAAAATGAGAAAAAAGGCAGCCGGGTATTGTCCCGTCATTGTACGAAATTTTAAGTCAGATTAGACTTCCGGTTTGCGTTTTTCTGTATACTTTGAACATACATATACTACGAATAAATTGTATTTTCAGAATTTTATCTGCTATCACTTTCAAGTTTACTATCCACGGCAGTCACAGAGTTTATTAAATAGACAGGGGCTGTATACTATATCAATGATCACCATGGATCGATTAGTAAACTTAGAATTCAAAGTAAATACGCTTTATTTATATCATTATATAGTAATGAATGTTCATAATATACAGATAAGCGCTAAAATTATTCATGTGAACTTTTGATACTTTTTCTGAAATTCTCCAGTCATTAAATCTTTTACAAAATTCATTGATTACAAAAAAAAAAGAAGATGTGGTATGATTGCCATGTTGAGACAACTCTCCACAAGAGACCAAAATGACACAGAAATTAACAATTATAGGTTACCGTACGGCCTTCAACAAAGAGCAAAGCCCATACTGCATACTCAGCTTCAAAAGGCCCAGATAAGACAATGTAAAACAATGCAAACAAGAAAACTAGCGGCCTTATTTATGTACAAAAAATGAACGAAAAACAAATATGTAACACATAAACAAACGACAACCACTGAATTACAGGCTCCTTACTTAAATAAATGTTTATAACATACTAAATGTATGTTCATATTGAAATTGATAGAAAACCAAAAATTGGGAACTTTGGAAATAAAGGTGGAGGGTAAAAAAAAACATTTTCCTGTCCCCAATAACCTATGACTTATGATACTTTTGCTGAAATTCTCCAGTCATTCTGTATTTAACAAAATTCTTCCAACAACACTTTACATACTGATACTTTAAACTACGTTCTGAATGCCCGCGATTTCGCGGGTGTGTTCTAGTAGTATATAAAGAGTGATAACTCATGGGTAAAAGCTCAGTGGAAATTTACCAAACTAAGCATCAGCCATTTTGGTCCTAGTATTCTTCCTTATCATGTTTATGATGCTAATATGCATACCATTTCATTTGTTTAAATATTTGATTAGTATATAGCAACATTTTTATTTTAAACATTTTTAAGTTAATTTGATCATATATTTTCTTTTAAAAGTTCAAAATTGTATCAGTTTTATATTCTTCAACATGCATTTAATTTGTTCTGAGACTTATTATACATGTTATAGTAGTCTCAGCTTTGTTATTGTATTATTGTTATGATTGTATGCATTAGTTTTACCCTGTTAATAAATATGGGTATTTATTGGAGTAAGATAAAACTTGTTTCTGGTGTAAAGATTGCACTTAAACCCTATTGCCACTAGCTTCACAGCTACATTTAGCTTTACTTTAAGCCTCTTATATACCTTTGTGAGTACACACAATATAGTGGAGTAAGTGATCATATGCATGCTCATGTCTAGCAACTTATAAATAATGCATACTCATATATTTCAGTTACAAAATAATGTACATGTATCACCATACTTGTTCAGATAATATTTTATTAACACTTGTAAGAACATGTAAGTACATGAAGCATGAATCCATCTGTTTTACCCACAGTCATGGGAAAATGTGATAATTTCATAATACAATGCAATCTTTAATTTTAGTTTTAAATTCAAGCAGTCTTTACTCTTGAGTACTGACAGGATTGTTATTACAACTGACACATATGAAGACTGTAAAATAATGGCATTCTGTTAATGATATAGGTTGTGCATTTATTTGAATGTTACTTTTTAAAAGATTTTTTTATTTATGATTGTGTTGTGTGTGTTAAATTTTAACTCTGTGCTTTTTAAAATTAGCGAAAAAATTTAAGTATTTTTATGAGTATTTTATTTACTTTCTAATTATATTGACCTCAAAGGGACCAATAATTCAATTGAAATCTACTTAACCATTGCATTATTCATAAATCAGGCATTTAGTTTGTAGGGAAATAATGGATTATCCTTGATGTCCATATTCACGACAGTATTCTTTAAAAAATCTGATTGGCATACCTAATTATATATAATTATATGAACATACAACTTAGTGTTGGTATGGAACTTTAGCATCATATATGCATCCCAACAGGAAAAAGTAACCCTGACATATTTTTTCTTGCTTTACTGATACTTGTCAAATTTAAAAAAATCTCCTTTAGGATTATATGCACAAGAGGATCTAAAAATTGGATTTTTAGATAGTTTGACCTTGAGCATCACTTAGGAAACATTTATTATCAAAATGTGCATCTGGTGCCAAAAAATTTGTACCTTTTATGTTATTACTCTTATACATGTCATAAGTAATTTTAATCTTATAATTATTAAATAATACGATTAAAACAGCCCTAATACTACCAAAACTGCATGTGTCATACTGGTGATGTCGCCCTGGTCATATAAATCATGTGATCTATATTGCTTCTCGGCCCAGTCCAATTTTTCCAATACAGGCTAGCAATGAATCCTAAATTACATGTAAACATATATTGTGCATGTAATTCATGATTTATTGCCAGTCTGTATTGGAAATATTTGCCCTATATTCACATCATTGCCAGTCTGTATTGGAAATATTGGCCCTATATTCCCATTTGATGTAAGTAATACAGCATTTTGAACAAGTCTGTATTAAAAAAGTTGGATTATTTAATAAAAGTGTTATGAACTAGCTGTTTCTGTATTGGCACTGGTATCTCGGTCAGCTGTATTGGCCCTCGACCATACATCAGACCTTAAATCTATACCAGTGCCAATACAGAAATAGCCAGTTAATAACACTATTGTATTATACATTGTGTGTACAATGGTTCTAATTATACCCCCGCTTTAAAAAAGGGGGGGGTATACTGTTTTACCTCTGTCTGTCAGTCCGTCCGTCCGTCAGTCCGTCCGTCCATCAGTCCGTCCGTCAGTCAGTCAGTCAGTCCGTCCCATGAAACTTTCGTCACATTTTTCTCAGGAACTACACTTCCACCCTTTCTGTAATTTGGTATCAACATTTATATATGTCAGCCACACCGTGTGATGCGTTTTCAGGTTCATCACTTGACAACTTCCTGTTTACCGAACACTTGTCTGATTTTACACATGATAGCCAAGTTGAAAATTTTCGTCACATTTTTCTCAGGAACTACAATACAAGGATTTCTGAAATTTGGTTTCAGGATTTATATAAGTCAGCTATACCGTGTGATGCGTGTTCAGATTCATCACTCGACAACTTCCTGTTTACCGAACACTTGTATGATTTTACACATGATAGCCAAGTTGAAAATTTTCGTCACATTTTTCTCAGGAACTACAATACAAGGATTTCTGAAATTTGGTTTCAGGATTTATATAAGTCAGCTATACCGTGTGATGCGTTTTCAGATTCATCACTCGACTACTTCCTGTTTACCGAACACTTGTATGATTTTACACATGATAACCAAGTTAAAAATTTTCGTCACATTTTTCTCAGGAACTACAATACAAGGATTTCTGAAATTTGGTTTCAGGATTTTTATAAGTCAGCTATACCGTGTGATGCGTTTTCAGATTCATCACTCGACAACTTCCTGTTTACCGAACACTTGCATATTTTTACACTATTAATATTATCCACTTGCGGCGGGGGTATCATCAGTGAGCAGTAGCTCGCAGTTTCACTTGTTGAGTATGCTTCATGTATGTGCTTTAAAGTCAATTTGAATCCTTTGAATCCCTGTGTGGAGGTATGGAAATGATTTCAATAATCTGGTCAACATCTCCTAAGACAAAAATCCTTTATAAATCCGAAAAGTTGGGTGGTTTGCCTTTAAGGTGATTATTGTTTCCAATAAGTTTGAGCCTAAATACATTTGTTAGTCAATGTTAGCCTAATTATGCCATAGCTGTAGGTTATTTGACGTTAAGTGTTATCTTTACCACTAGCCCAGTAGTCAGCACTTCTGTGCTGACATGAATTATCATTGATATGGTCATATTTATAAATTTACTTTTGAATTTTTTAAATATTAAGGCTTTTCTACCATAGGAATAGATTACCTTAGCTATATTTGGCAAAACTTATTGGAATTTTGGTCCTCTGTGCTCTTCAACTTCCTACTTTATTTTGGCCTTTTTAACTTTTTTGGTTTCAAGCGTCATTGATGAATCATTTGTAGATGAAATGCGCATCTTTTGTAAATACACAATTTAATCCTGGTATCTATGATGAGTTTATTTACACTCTTTCTGTCATGTCTGACCATCTCTCTATCCTTCTGTTCCATTTTCATATAATTTAATTTTGGATGTAACGCGTCTTCTGATTGGCTGACATTATTTTTGTTATGAGCCCATAGACATAATTTAGTCATGTGACCGTGACGTCATCAACGTTTTTTCATGGTTTTCTACGGTTTAAAATGGAATTTAGAATTAAACTATAAGAAATGACTAATATTTTTTCTGTCTATTCGAAATAACATAAAAAAATGTGGTGCACACTGTTAAATAACCCGCTACGTGCGTTATTCAGTGTGCACCAAATTTTTTATGTTATTTCTTCATAGACAGAAAAAATATTACAGTCATTCCTTAATTTTTTAAAGCTTGTGTAGTGGCATTTGTGTCCTCTAACACCTTCTTCTTTTATTCTATCTGATCCAATTATTGGACCTTAATTCATTCAGCCTCATGGGAAATCTTCTTGATCCAATGTGCAATTTATATTCATCTTGCCATTCATGTCAAAAGAAATCATTTTTCAGCTGTTTTATTCCCAGTTCTGTTTAGATTCATTCTCAATAATCACTATCTGATATATTTCAGATTGAGAATGCATTAAAATGCTGACAAAAAGACCAGCTTCATCAAAACTACAATATTTCAATGTTTAAAAAATGGCTTTACTGATATACTGATGTCTTTACCGGTATATAGAATAATCATATAGAAATTATTTTTTGACTTTTTATTGTGCTGTTTTGTATTTTATATATTCATCCGTCCATTCTATGTTTTGAATTCTTTACGTTTATACTATAAAATATTCTTTATATTTGTTTTGTACAATTGTGTAATTTATATATTTATTAATGATGTTTGTTGAAAAATAAATGCATAAAAGTGTCAAGAAATGATTTGTGTATACATAAATATTACTCTAGATGCTACTCTAGATTTGATGTTTAATGCATGAATTGTCTGTCCAACTGTATATCCATCCAACCTTAAAATTTTGTTTTGCTATTATTCTTTATTCTGTACATCCTTATTGAGACTTCCATTCTGTTAACACTTCATACAATAACTCAAATTTGCTCTCATGTTACTTTGACCCAAAATTAGAATTAACAGTATTTGTAAAGCGATTTTAAACAATTTTGGATATGTCATTCTAGAGTTACAGTACATTTTATCCGTTCAATTTTAGGCATTTTTTTTACAGATTGCCTCAAAACTTTACATTATTTTTGGAATTAATACATAGAAGTTCATTCTTAATATTTTATAATATTCTGGTTTGTCATTCAAGAGTTATGGGACTTTATTGTCAGATTTAAGTAAATTTTTCAAATGTTGTACCATAACTTGAATTAGCTTGGATTGACTTATTGGAAATTTTACATACTTGTTTGAATTTATAAAAATTTGGATATGTCATTCCAGAGTAATGGACTTCAGTATTTCTAGTATGATTGGATTTTATGGAAACTGTTGCTGTTTCAGACTGGTTTAGATCATAACTATCCTGATTTTGTCAAGCTGGAATTTTTGTTTCGGGGTCAGTTGAAGTTTGCCTGTCTGTGTTGAAGTCACATTGGAGGCCTTTGTCTGTTTTCTTCTCTTTGGTCCGGTTGTTGTCTATTTGATTTTAAAGTACTCACAGTGCTCTCCTGGCGCCATCAATGTCATGAGTCTTTAATGAACTGTTATACAAACAAGCTCATCAAGATAACAAAAAATCTAAGTTTAAACGTAAATAAATATGTTTAAACTAAACTGAGCAACAACAACAATTCTATTATAAGTTAGTTTTTAGGATATATTGTTCCAAAGTCTGCATATATAAAGATGATTAATGGTATTGTTTGTGCAGAAAATGAGTATGTATTTCATTTTACATAAGGAATATACTTACAATGTATTTAAGAATGCTAGCAGCAGATCTTCCTCTAATTTTTTGCCGGCCTCTGCAAAATAGCGATCTATATAGAATTTTGCTATTTTGCCGGTCTTATTTTAGATTTTTAAAACAGACTATTTGAAATAAAAATTTAATTGAAATTTTTATACACAAATTGGATATGTGTCTAGATTTCAATAACCTTTTAGTCTTTTACTTTTGGGGTCTGGTTTATTCACTTTCGGTGAACTGCACTCATTAAATTACATGTACATAAGTTAATATCTGTTTAAAGAGGCTCGCGGGTATAAAATTAAAAAAAAAAAAAATCACAATTATTTTTCATTACAAATTTTATTTATAACCTTTAATAGTTGTTACTTTATCATATGGTACAAAAATCTATCCAAAAAATCAATTCATGTTGGCCCCAAGTGAATTTTAAAATGTAGGGGTCCTACTAAAAAGCGCCCAAATGAAGAAAAAGCGCCCGGAAAAGAAAAAATAGCGCCCAGAGAAAAGAAAAGGCGCCTGGGGAAAAAATAAAAAATATTTGTTTGGCATGAGACAACTTTGTGTCGATGGAATAAGTTATGAAAATTGATTTTTTTTTATTTTAGACAAGTTATTTGCAAATTCAGACATTTGTAATAAAGCACAAAAACAAGTATGAATGTTTCATTTTAACAATAATATATGAATACTATAAAAATAAAAAATGTAAAAACAACTTAAATTTCACAGATTCAATCAAAATTAAAATAGTTGCACATAATAAATCAGCAAATAAAGCAGTTCTATACATGTACCGTAGTTAAAACAAGGGGATAAAGAGGAGTTTGGTTTTAATTTAAAACTAAGCATTAAAACCCTGATAAGCATAACCACTGAAATAGTTTTAGTTTTATAAAAAGATTTTATAAATCTGTATCAGTATCTGCATAAAAAGGTGTTCACCACATGCTAATGCATGCAGTTGCGAAAATATTACAACACCTCAGGCACTGATTATTTTTAAATAACAAAATATACGTTTTGATCGAGTGCAATATCGTTCATGATTCTTCTATATACTCTTATTTGTATATATTTACTTACTTATATACAATTTTGAAATCAAATTGTAAAAGTGCAACAACACTTTATATGTAGCATCGTACATATCCGCATTTATATTAAGGACTGTGACAAAACAAGCAATGATTGTTTTTTTAAGGAAAAGAAATATTGTTATAAAATATTATTATATGATAACTTTCTACTTCCGGCGGTATTTCTTTTCCTGGGCGCTCTCGTGCACTCCCGGGCACTTTTTAGTAGGACCGAAATGTAGATATCATTGAAAAAGCTCCAAATTATCTCCCTTTGGTGCAAAAATGCCATTTTTTTTACATTAAAATTGAAATATCTTTTTTAACTCATCGGTGACCTTTATTTTTTATTGCAACCAGAGCACCAAGTCAGAACTTTAATAATAATCTAGTCTATGGTTCAATAAAGTATTGCTATGTTCATGGCGACAAAGACCACAATACTTCATCCACTGGTAGAAGCATCCATTTGTACATGCACAATTTTCAAAAGTATGCATACGTAACACATCTTCAATCTTCGAGATGTCAGCAATGAAGACTTATTTATGATACAGGGATTATCTGAAAGATGGAAATTATGCACACAGCTTCTTACCCAGCAGATTGCAACTTTGGTTTCGGTAGCAGCAGAAAACGATTATTCAGACAAAACATCCACTTTACAAAATATATTAAAACATTGGAATGATGGAAAGCGTTGCTTAGTGGTTGAAGTTGTTGAAGTGGATATGAATGACCAAGTGGAAAATATAACCGATAGTCGAAGTAGTGAAAATGGTGAAAGAGAATTAGAGAGAGATGACGTTCAAAGCGAAATATGATTCATTGAACTCTACTGAATCGATTTCGATAAAGAGCTGGAGACTCAAACTATTATTAGATTAACCTAAATGCGGCACGGAAGATAAAATCCATTATTTTTTACCAAAAAAAAGCATATAGAGATTATATTAGAATGTTTGTTGGAAAAGAAATAGCAAAGTCAGCGGTTGATGACGGTCTAATGATAGAGGAGGATCACTTGTAAACTCGCACCAAACGGGATTCATGTGCATGTCTAGAAAAACTTATGAACATAAGATTAATAAAGACATATTTTACTGAAGATATAGGGAAATCTATCGACAGCATTTATTGTATAAGTTAACAGTTAAATTAAATTTATATCTGCTATTTTTGCAAAAAGTGATGCAGACGCAAAAGAAACACGCGTTATGTGCAGATCATGAATACAGCGGTAGCAACACTAATGTATATACCAAAAGAAAGATACTGGTTTTGTGACCGTTGTTATACATTTTGGATGTTTTTACATGTTTACCTTTTATTTCAAACCTAACGGGATATTTTGATTTAAAGGTTTGATTAGAATGTCGATTTTTTTTTATTGATTTGCTTAATGTGTATCATATAAATATTTTTAATATCAGTTTTTTAATATTTATGATTAATTTTCTTTTGATATCAATTTTAACAGGTCGGGACCACTACCTTATATGGAAATGCATAAATTAGCATACTTATGTTCTCGCACATGTAATTGTTTATTTACATGTGACGCAATTTATTTTTACCTAGGTTTTTGACCAATCCACTAAACGAGTCACAATGCATGATGGACTACTACGTGTTTACAATCAACTAACAACACGTGTTATTTACTGAAATACAACTAATTTTTTCGTGCAATGCGGGATTCACAATTTCGCTTAGTTTTTTATTTTGTGTATCCTCATTTATAGTTCGTGATATAAAGTATTACTTCCATGCTCAGATTAACGAAGAGTTGTTTCTATGCGAAGAAAAAAGGGTTTGAATTACCTGATATATAGCCATTAACATGCTTGATGATGGCACAGAGATTTCATGTATTTGTCCACCAGAAGCAACGAAACAACAGCGAAAAAACACAATTACCCATGAGACAAACTTACTGGTATAAAGTAAGCCGTCGATAACAACCGGTGCTGATATTCAAGAGTACAGCAATGTTCGTATAGATAATTAAAGGCAAATCCTTGAATTTTGTGTTCGTAAAAAAGGCGAAGAAATATTTACATACATGGCAGTGTCAACAAAATCTATAAGTATTTTTGTTGGTAACATTTCAGTACATGGGACTTCCAAACTGTTCCCTTTTTTTTTTTTAAGGTAGTGAAGTCAGCAACTGTAGTTTCAGTTTGTTCGTTTTTTAACGGTCTCGGACATTTGCCAAACTGAATAAAATCATTACAGCTGATTTCTTAAACCAGCAAATTAAACTTTGGTTTGCTTGCTTGCTTTGTTTGTATAGTTGTTTATACAAGCTTTGAAAATAAGATTGACATCTTTAAACAATATATATATAGGTATAGTTTAACTTGTATATTTTATATTTTGTACAATATACAAACAAAACAAGCAAGCTAACCAAAGTTTTGCTCCACATGCATTAGGAAATAAGCTGTAATGATTTTATCCATATGTATGTGCGACAAGGTGGAACATTTGATATGTTTTGTGAAAATTGCAGCGTTGGATCTATAATAAAAAAGAAGATGTGGTATGATTGCCAATGAGACAAGTGTCCACAAGAGACCAAAATGACACAGAAATTAACATTTATAGATCACCGTAAGGCCTTCAACAATGAGCAAAGCCCATACCGCATAGTCAGCTATAAAAGTCCCCGATATGACAATGTAAAACAATTCAAACGAGAAAACTAACGGCCTTAGTTATTATATAAAAAAAAAAATGAACGAAAAACAAATATGTAACACATAAACAAACGACAACCACCGAAATACACTGTCAGGCTCCTATACAATATAATTTTGTTTTGATGGGATAGATTTCTTGTCCTTTTATATATTTAAATGGGCCGGTTTTTTGTTTTGTTTTTTTTTTGTTTGGATTGTTTTACACAAGTAATTTTTGGGTCATTGATAGCTTACTTTTCAGCATTGGACCTATGACTGCTTCCTTTACTAAAGTATGTCTTTGTTGGAAAGATGTCTCATTTGGCATTCATACCTCATCTTCTTATTTCTATATACAAAGCACGTTTTAGAAAAAAAATAATAGGTAATATGGCACCCACTATGATCCAGAGACTTTTAATATTGGAGATATTTTACATATGTCAACAGGACAGCAGCCGAACGATAAAAAACCTCTGAGGTATATTTTGTGATAAAATTGGCAAGAAACGGATATTATCGATGGATGAAACTATAAAAAATGTATTGAGCTATATACCGTACCCGCTCAGTGGAGGATCCAGGGGGCGGGGGTTCCGGGGGATGGACCCCCTTTTTTTGGACGATCAGTGCATTTGAATGGGGACATGTAGTTGGAACCCCCTCCCCTTTTGTCCAGGGTTAGGAACCCCTTTTAAAATGGCTGGACCCGCCCCTGCCGCTTTCATAACACTTCTTTTTAGCATACTGAATATTATGATGTTCTTACTATTAGTTCAGGTCCTGATAAAAAAAAATACATATTCAGTACAGAAAGAAGTGTTTCAATTAAAGTTTCGTGTTTTTCTAGGCAGAAATGATTTTGCAATGCTATCATACAGGTTCAAAAGAGCTCAAATGATTTTCTTACTGGACAGTGGTCACTTCATTGGATATTTCACTGTGTCATGTCGTGAAATTATTGCAAGTTCAATTCATAACAATGCACAAAACCGGTTCAACTACTTTTGCAAGGCGAAAAAGAAAGTCGAATCGTGAAGCCAATAAACAATATTTTTTTAATCTGAGCATGCAAATTGAAGATTACGTTATATATTTTACATTAAATATATTTGCAGAATAAAAACTTTGGTAATGAGAGTCCCAGACAATATATTAATTGACTGTTTTCCCACTAATTCCACGTGTCTTAAGTAGTAGTTTACTCGTAGTAGCCCACAATGCATTGTAGTTCATTGAGTCGATTGGTCAGTTTTTCAAGGCCATATTGGCCTTGTGTTTTGGAAATTACTATGCAAATATATTCTGACGTCAGAAAATCTAGAGTTCTCGACCTGTTTAATATTTATGATTTCTTTAATATCAGTTTTGACATTCATGCAAAAGTATTTTAAGAAATACATAATTTTTAGAGACTCCTTATTAAGAATAGAGGATAAATACGTTCTGTATACATGTTTTGAAGAAGGCATTAGGAGATATTCCTATTAAAGTATATTTTTCTATTAATAATTATTTTTTTTGGAGACTACTCAGAAAAATTTAATATAGATGGGGTTTTATTGTTCATAGACTTTTCCAAAGCCTTTGATTCTTTAGAATGGCCCTTCATGTATGAACTCTACTAAAATTTGGAATACCACATTCCTTCTTAAAATGGGTTAAAACGTAATATAATGATACTAAAGGATGCCTGTCTAATAACGGCTGGATCTCAGATACCTATAGTCTTCACCGTGGTATAAAACAAGGATGTCCGTTAAGTTCTCTTATTTTTGTAATAGCAGTTGAAATCTTGGCCTGTAGAGTAAGACAAGATTCTAACATTAAAGGATTTCAAATTAAACTTGATGAAAAAACGCATAGTTTAAAAATTTACCAATTAGCTGATGACACAACCCTCTTTCCCAAAAAATGAAATACACCAAGCATTGAACCTAATAGAAATATTTGGAACACTTTCTGGTTTAAACTGAATAAATCTAAAACAGAAGGTATATGATTAGGTAGACTTAAACATTGCAAAGAAACAATTGAAAATATACACTGGAGCAAAGAACCAATTAAAAGTTTAGGTGTCTACTTTGGATTAAATAAAAGTGAATGTGACAAATTAAATATTGAAAAAACAATGAAACAGTCAAAAAAATTAATACTTGATTGGGAAAAAAGAAATTTAACAAAGATAGGTCGAATAACAGTTGTTAAGTCGCTTATTTTACCTAATCTTACTTTTTTGGCTTCGGTTGTTTCAATACCCCAAATGTACATAAAAGATTTAAAAAAACTTATAAACAACTTTATATGGAATAATAAACAAGAAAAAGTAAAACGTTCAACACTTACTAAGGATTACACAAATGGGGATCTGAAAATGACAGACATTGATTACTTCTTTAAATGCATTACAAATTTCATGGGTTAAACGATTAACGGCAAAGGAATTTGCTAATTGGAAAGTCATTCCAACATATTATTTCAATAAATTTGGTAAAAACAACCTAATATTTCACATGATGCCAGACAACATAAAATCATTACCTAATTTAAATAATGTAATACCTTCATTTTACTTGAACATATTAAAGAGCTGGTACAAAGCAAATAATACGCCAACAAGTAATACACCAATCATGAATTTTAGAAATATTAGGCAGCAAATGTTGTGGGGCAATAAAAATATAAAATTTAAAGGAAAATGTTTAGTTTACCTAAATTGGATAAAAGATGGTATTATTCTCATTAATGATATAATTGATCAAAAAGGGCATATATCACAAAAAGTTATATTGGAGAAATTAACCTCAAAAACTAATTGGATCTCTGAACTTTTAAAATTGAAAAATTGTATTCCGAAAGAATGGGTTAGTACATTAAAATCTGACAAACCTTTAAAAACTGTTGTAAAAACAAAATTAAACTTGTACTTGACTGTTAAAAAACCCCCAGAATTAATTGAAAATATGTCATCCAAAGATATATATAACCACTTAAATAACAAAAATGATGAGAGACCAATAGGATTCTCCAAATGGAAAAACATCTTCAATCTAGAATCAATCACTCCAATAAATAATGTACTACAATTTACTTTTACCTATTTAATTAATAACAAATATAAAATGTTAAGATGGAAATTACTCCATTACATCCTCCCATGTAAACAATTATTATTACAATGGCACATACAAGAAACAAGTATGTGTGACTTGTGTAACTTGACTGAAGATTACGAACACTTTTTTCTCAAATGTCAATTCTTTCACGAATTTTGGAAGAAAATATATGTACTTGTAAGAAAAATCAAAATTGGGTCACATATTTTTAATTTTAAAACTTTAGTACTGGGCTATAAAATACCTGATCCTATGTATAATGATATAAATCTCTTCCTAACTGTCTTAATATACTCAATTCATAAAAGTACTCATATATCAAATTATAAACAAAAAGGCATAGACGCTTATGCAGTTTTCAGAAATGAATTTTTAAACACATACGAAATTAACAAATATATTAATGCTAAAAACAGCAAATTTTTAAATGATGTAAAAAGATACATATGATCATGAATAGCTAGATATAATATATTTTTATGCAATGCATTTTAAAACTAAAGTTGACACTACATCTGAACACGTGGTAATAAACCAAAATAGCATGCTTCGTGAAAATGTACAGAATTTTGTCTCAAAACACATTTATGCACACTTAATCAAATGAATTTTCAATTACAATGTCGAGACTTACCACATATAATTTTTAACTTAAGTTTAAGTTGTTCGTGAGAATCAAAACGTTTAAATTATTCCTGACAATTGATCGACCAGCTTTAACGGTTTTCATCAATAAGGTTAAAGGTCAATGATCATAAAGTTTTAATCTTTAGAAATAGAACCGGACAATACTGTACACTTTCCGTAATCATGGAACAATATATTTTGCAAAATGTATACATGTAATAACCATGAACTGTAAAACTAACAAACTATCTATAAATATGAATTCACTGGATAAATTCCCTGGTTATCCAGTGACTTATACACAGGGATATTCGACCAACTGCTGTAGGTCGAGTAATTTGTCACAACAGCAAAGAAAAGTGCAATAAAGATATTATTTTATAAAAAAAAAAAAAAATTCTGTTCCAATTTATATACTGAAAATCTTAATTTACTATTAAGCCGGCGAAATAGCAAAACTCTATAGATCGCTGTTTTGCAGGAGTATTGTAGATGCAAACAGTCAATTTGAATAAATATTGATAATTATCTTTAATTTATCATGACACTGGACCGAGTATTCTATAACAATCAACCAACTAGTGATAATGTCCGTAACATTACCTTCACCACTTGATACTCTTTAGTTGAAAGCTTCTCTGTGAGCAGCTGCCAAAATCTCTCCATCAAGGAAAATCATAATAGGAAATAGAAGCCATGAAATATCGTATCAAGTAGGAGATATATACTTTGTATCCAGGCACTGATGTTGCTACATAGAAATCCAGTACTTGAATGACATGAAGAACAATAAGTTAGTGGTCTTGTAGGTATTTATTTGTTAAAAGGTGGTTTCCTCCCATTTTTTCACCTCTGTGAAGCTAGAAAAAATCGTTATATTTTCTAAGCTGTGTGTCGTATGTTTGATATATTGAAATTAAAGCATTCTTTTTATTAGTTTGACATAAGAAGCCTGGCATTTAGTTCAAATGGAAATATCATGCTTAAATCAAATTAGAAAAACCAGCATTATGCTTCAATTATACCTGTTCACAAGAAATGTTGAAAATCATAAATTGGGATCATATATTATAAATAAAGGCAACAGTAGTATACCGATGTTCAAAACTCATAAATCGATAGAAAAAAAATCCGGGTCACAAACCAAAACCGAGGGAAATGCATTAAATATAAGAGAATGAAGACACAACATAACATATATATTTTAGCACACCCTTATTTTCTATTCTTAATTTTTCCTTATTTTTCTGGTTTTTAGCTCAACGGGCCCAAAAGGCCAAGTGAGCTTTTCTCATCACTTGGCGTCCGTCGTCCATCGTCGTCTGTTAACTTTTACAAAAATCTTCTCCTCTACTGGGCCAAATTCATTGGCCACAATCATCATTGGGGTATGAAATTTAAAAAATGTGTCCGAGGACGTACCCGGCCAGCCAACCGAGGTGGCCGCCATGACTAAAAATATAACTTAGGGGTAAAATGTAGATTTTGGCTTATAACTCTGTGGCCAAATATTTAGAGCAAATCTGACAGGGGTAAAAATGTTTATAAAGTCAAGATCTATCTGCCCTGAAGTTTTCAGATGAATCTGATAACTGGTTGTTGCATTGCTACCCCTGAATAGATAATTTTAAGGACATTTTGCCGTTCTTGATTATTATCTTGAATATTATTATAGATAGAGATAAACCGTAAACAGCAATAATATTCAGCAAAGTAAGATCTCCAAGTAAGTCAACATGACCAAAATGGTCAGTTGACCCCTTTAGGAGTTATTGCCCTTAATTGTCAATTTTCAACATTTTTTCTTAAATTTTTGTAATCTTTCACAAAAGAGGGACGAAATAATCAAACTCATAATCGACAATAAACTGACAACGCCATGGCTAAAATGAAAAGGACAAAGAGACAAACAACAGTACTCATAACATAACATAGAAAACTAAGGAATAAACAACACGAACCCCACCAAAAACTAGGGGTGATCTCAGGTGCTCCGGAAGGGTAGGCAGATCCTGCTCCACATCTGGCACCCGTCGTGTTGCTTATGAGATAACAAATCCGGTAAATGTTAGTAGTCTAATTCGGTAGGTCACATTTATGAAAGGGAAGGGGACTGTAGTTATGACGTAAGGAACATATCCGATATTATTTGTGAAACGGTTATTCCATAACGGTCAACCAACTCGTGATGGCGTTCGTAAAATTTACGAAGAGATGATTTCAACTTCACCATTTGGAACTCTTGATTTAATAGCTTCCTTGTGAGCAACAACCCTATATCAAGAAAATCATGATAGGAAATGCAAGCACGGGAATATCGTATCAATTGGGAGATATATATATATATTATATGTTACAGTAAAAAGGTGAAATTAGGAATTACATGTAACCCCCGATGCACTTAGTAAATACAAGTAATTCCTGAAACGGCCCAGTTATTACCAATAATGACTAGTTTCAAAATGAATTTTTACACCTATTTATTGACTGTTAAAACTATGTTGTAATATGGTCAGCTGATCAAAAGTTGTTATACTAACTATAGAAGATCAGTAATTATTTTACTAAAATAAGCTGAGAAACATGGTTGATGAGTTGTGCACTTGCAAGTGAATAATTGAACCTCATTGCATACGTATTCATGTGACCTTCAATTCAACCCCTAGCTAGAGATACGTTACCGATGTATTCAGATTTAAATTTGTAAGGGTTTAGCGGAACCCAGTATCTCGCCTACTTTTGCTGTTAGTCACAGGCTCAACAAAAATGGGAAAAACTGAATATTAAAATTTTTCTCCATATACTAACTTATGACTAGTACTGTAAGAAGCTTCTGTCCAAATTTGATTAAAATCCAGGATGGTTTATGAAATCTAATAAACTTTTTGAAAATTATCTTATGATCATAAACTAGCTTCTGTTTAAGTTTGGTAGATACCCAGGATAATGAAAGAAAATTTTAAGAACTTTAACCAAACAGTGAATATTTGTGGACGCTGTTGATGACAGAATGGTTTGCTATGTCTCGCTTTTGCGACAAAAGTCGCAGGCTCGACAAAAAGAAAAAGAATAACAACATTTTAATTTATAAAAACTATGAGTTATTACTTCTTATCTTTCTTCCAAAGCAATACCAAAGCAATACCAACTCTTTCAATTTGTCTTTTAGTTTGGAATGTGGAATACTTGTATAAAGTGTAGAAAAGTCAAATGTTTTAATACTATTACAAGATGAAGAGATTTAGATTGTATATATATATGTACTCTAAAAGATTTTTGGAAGTTTTAAATACCTACATCTGATTCACGCCAACTCTGAATAAGCAGTTTCACAATAACTTTGAAGCCCGTCTTTGATTGCTGATAAAATAGATGTTAATAATTTAGAAAGAGGTTTCGTGGAGCACTTGAAAGACCCAGCAATATACCGTTGTTTGTGAGACACTTATGCAGTTTAAGTATCCAATACAGTGAAGGAAGATCCAGTTCATCATCTTTAGTTGAAATTGAGGAACATAGAACAGACCTATGATTATCCAGGATTTCTTCTTTGGTAAGTGTCGTGAGGGTATTTGTTGGGTTTCCAACTGAATTGTCAATATCTAATTCGTTTATCAAGCAGTTAATATAAGATTTTACACACACAAACGATGTTGTTTGTGGATTTATTTGCGGGGACAACAAAATATTTGTCATGAAGGTAGGATAAGTGTTTTACAATATTACTGTCTTTAAAGATTGATGTAGCATGGACATTGTCAGACCCTTTCAGTTGATTTGTATCAACGACCTCACTGTTTTAATCTATTCAGAAAGAGTGTCTACGTCTTCCTTCTCACGCTTAGCCCATTGCTTGGCATAATCCTCGACTGAATCCATCAAAATTTTAAAGTTGTATTTCCAATTGATGGATTTCGGCTCACGATATTTTGGACCTTTCGATACCACATTTCGTAGGGAAGTGTTATTAACAATGTTGAGGTCACTGTTTAGAACGTGGCCAGTCGGATTATATGTGAATTAGGAACTAACACAAATGCAAATAGGAGGTTTAGACTTGAAGTCGTCAATACTGAGATCCTGTTTGTAATTGAAAACTTTAGTTGAAATAGGTTTGGTATAGTTATACAAAATGATTGGTACAGACTGGGTTTTGAAATAAGGTATTTTCGATTGAACGAATTTATGATGAAGGATATTGCCTACGTTGACGCCATCGAGACCTTTGTTGGAAAAGGAAATATTAAGGAAATACCTTTTCTCTTTTTCATCTTTTCCAATGCGGACTGGCTTGAAAAGTCTGTGACTTGCAATATACGAAATTATAGCTGTAAGTTTGTATTGGTTTGAATGAGGGTTTGTAACATTGGTCTCCAAACATAAACTGAACAGAGAATGAAATTTTGAAAGGGGTAATGAATAAAGTTTCGTGCGAAATACCTAACGGATTCTATATAAATGACAGCAAGTCATTAATGGAGACAGCATGCAGAGTAGATGATGTATAATGACGATGACAAGTCTACGTCGAGGAGTAGAGTTGAAAATATTCATCACATTCACCGAGCTACACGAAGGAGTAGATAGAATACCTATACCATCAATTTTGTCATTGCAACCATATGGTGTCGCAGTTCCCAATTGTCTAATCCAGTAGTCCTGTTTTTGTCTACGGAGAGGCGTTGCAAGATTTAGATTGCTAGTACCATGGTATATTTCGATAATGCGTACTGTCATAACAAAAATCTTCTCCTCTAAAACTACTTGACCAAATTAAACCAAACTTGGCCACACTCATCCTTTGGGTATCTAGTTTAAAAAATGTGTCCAGTGACCCATCCAGCTAACCAAGATGGCCACCATGGCTAAAAATATAACATAGGACTTAAATGTAGCTTTTGACTAATAACTCCGAAACCACAGCATTTAGAGCAAATCTGACATGGTTAAAATTGTTTATCAAGTCAAAATATACTCCCTTAAATTGTCAGATGAATCGGACAACCGGTTGTTCGGTTGCTACCCCTTAATTGGTGATTTTAAGGAACTTTTTTCGTTTTTGGTTACCTTGAATATTATTTAAGATAGAGATAAACTGTAAACATGAAAAATGTTCAGCAAAGTAAGATCTACAATTAATAAGTCACATGACCAAAATGTTCAGTTGACCCCTTAAAGAGTTATTGCCCTTTATAGTCAATTTTACTTATTTTTCTTAGATTTTTGTAATATTTTACAAAAATCTTTTTTTACTGAAACTTCTAAGACAAATGTAACCAAACTTGTTCACAAACATCATAAGGGTATCTAGTTTAAAAAAAAATGCCTAATGACCCTGCCCGCAAACATGGCTAAAAATAGCACATAGGGTAAAATGCAGTTTTTGGTTCATATCTCTGAAACTGAAGTATTTAGAGCAAATCTGAACGGTGGAAAAAATGTTATCAGATTTAGATATATCTGCCCTGAAATTTCAGACAAATCCGACAACCAGTTTTTGGGTTGCTGCCTCTGAGGTTTTGCAGTTTTTTGTTATTATCTCAGAAAATATTATATCTTATACTATAAACTATGATTTAAACCTTATTGTACATGATTTCCAAAGCATCAGTAAATACAGGTGAGCGACACAGACTCTTTAGATTCTCTAGTTTTTATATTGATTTTTATATTGATTATTCTCTATTTTGTAATCGTGTATACGAGATTGAGCATGTTTGAATTATGAAGTAACGAAAGCACCAGCATATAATTAAAAAATAATGCGAAAATGTTGATATATTTTGAACGCACAAAAAGTAAGCAACGATAAAAAAATGACGAATAATGAAAATCATTTTTACGTAATTGTTTGTCGATTTTACTAACATGTTCCATTTATTAGTATTAAGATTTTTTTAAATGAGAAATTATCTTTTACGATGGACGGATATTTAAATTTTCAGCAGTTAAAAATGTAGTACACACTATTCAACAAAAATCATTATACGTGTGAATAAATCAATTCATTAAACACAAAAGAGTCGGACATTTAAAATATATGATTATTTAATTAGCCATTCGCAGTCACTTTACGAGTGTGTATCACCATGACAAGATATTATTTAATTAACAGGGGGTCTTCATGATGTATTGTATCGCAAACGTTATAGTTTATCTTTTCAGATAAAACAATGTAAAAATACCCTTATGTTAAAAAAGAAAATTTAATTTGATTTTTTTTTACTAAATTGTTATATTCATTTGCTTTTCCTTACATTTTTTTAGACTGAAAGACTGTTTAAAAAAAAAAAAAGCATGGTTACTAAACCTTTCCCACTGAAACACCCCAGCACTTACAAGTGTGTATACTATTATGATGTGTTAACATTAACATTGTAGAGTTCTTTGGTTTCAAATTAAATATGGCTGCAAATTACAATGACCCTGTCTATAGTACACAACCACAAGATGATTGGATAAATGATGAATTAGCAGCAAAAAAAGGTAACATATTCAATTCTTTTCAAGTGATGTATTAAAACTAAATATAGTGCTAGTCTTATAGTGATATATACGTATTTTTTTTAAAATCTTATCTTGCACAAGATATGCCTTAATTAAAAGGTATGTCGTTATATCAAAACAACGTCAGTTTTTGTATATCATGTTATTAAAAGTTTCTAGAGAAAAGTTTTCAATTTTTAAGTTTCATATTTTCCTTTTCCGATACTATTAATTAATTAGATGACAAACTAACTTTGCGGGAAAATAAAACTTACAATAAAAAAAAGGGAAAAAAAGGAAACGTATTATAATATAGACTAATGGTTTAAGACTAACAGTCGATACCGTAAGTTTTGACAGATTGATATCCTCTGAGGAATTAACTTTTTTCGGGTAAGAGATACTCTAAATGTTATCTTCAAAAATGTTTAAAATCGTCATCTGATCATTTACCATCGTTAAATTAAAATAAGTTCAAAGTTTGTACCGTTTATTACCCATTCTCCTTTATATTTCTAACCGTTGTTATATATTCTTTAAAAATCAATCAATCCATTGCTTTATTTATCTATGGCGTTTTAAAACCCTAAATCACTGAGATGTGTTTTAATGGATTTTAGTTTTCTGATGCATGATTTTTGTGAAATTGTTTTTGGCTGTTAACTAGTTTTCAGGAACTAAGAGTACTGTCAACTATTATTTCGTCTTAATTCTGACTTGTTGTACAATTTGTAATACATTTCTGCAATTTAAAGTTCACTTAATTTGTGTTAGTTAGCATGATGATAAATATCCCATCTGAACTCGTATTCTGGGCAACAAATCTATACTTCCGTCTTATTAGTTACATAGTAACCCAATACGATATATACGGGTCAGTGAATTCCATATGGGGGTGAGAACGAGTCTCGAATCTCATACGGAATTTACTTACCCCGTATATATCGTATTAGGTCACTAGTACACTATGCAACGAATTAATAATACCGACTATCTTAATTTGTTGAATTTAGATTAGAGTTGTCTCATTTGCAATCATTTCACATCTTCTTATTTTTAAGTCCCACCTACGATAGTAGAGGGGGATACTGTTTATGATCTGCACGTCCGTCCGTCCGTCCGTTCGTTCGTCTGTGCGTCTGTTCGTCCGAATTCAGGTTTAAGTTTTTGGTTAAGGTAGTTTTTGATGAAGTTGATGTCCAATCAACTTCAAACTAAGTACACATGTTCCCTATGATATGATCTTTCTAATCTAAATGCCAAATTAAAATTTTGACCCCAATTTCACTGTCCACTGAACATAGAAAACGATAGTGCGAGTGGGGCATCCGTGTACTATGGACACATTCTTGCTATGTAAAGTTTTCAAGTGTTCAATTTTAAGAACCAACCCATTGGTCTGCACATAAAAATAATGTCAACAATAACAATTTAATATCAACAACCTTGATATAACAATATTAAACAGAACTTTCAATATATTTGTAAAGTGCAAATTCGAAACTCCACTACTAACCCCGTATTGAAATAAACCCCGCCATCCTAATAACCTAATATGGAACATGCATTCGAGGTCTTCACGCGGACGCTTTTAACCAATCATATTCCTAGAAATGTGAAGGAGGTATGATAACATGTCATCTCCGTTCTGTCATGCATTTCCATTTCGATAGCCTATTTTAACCGATGGAATATAAGCAACATCATTGGGGAACCAATCAGAACTTTTTTACGTTATGTTTTAAAGATGGCGATTATGTCGTTTGAAACAACCTGCCGTTCGCATACTTTTCCTAAATATACATTCACTAAGTTTTATTAAATGTTAAGAACTCGACAATGCCAACAATGGCTCATATCAAGAGTGCGGATAATGATTGGACATATCTTCTCTGTTTTATTTTATCTCGTCAAAAAGGACGACCGTATTTTATATTTTAGTTTACCAATGTTCGTATTTCAAATCTCATATTTAATCTGATTACAATACAGGTGATATGTGAGGTAAAGGCAACAGTAGTATACCGCTGTTCAATAGTCGACCGTCCAGGGTACAATCTAAAACCGATTGAAACACATCGACTTTTAGAGGAAAGTTTTAGCCAATAAAAATTTTACTTCACATTTTTGAAGGAGTGTATTACTCCGACAAAACTAGAAAATCCTGAAAGTTAGTTAAAACAGAAAATAGGACGGAGTGTTTTTTTATGGTCCTTGTGCGATAGATCCAGACATTTGAAATTCAAATTAACCAAAAGAACCTCTGTCCTGAATGTACTAATTGTAATTTTTTATTTGAAAATATTCCAACACATAACAATCCACAATTGGTCGATACCCTGTAACAATTAGTCGAAAAATATCTGTCACAAAAATCGTCTCACGCTTGTCAAAAAAAAAAGAAACGCAACAACAATTTTTCTATTATGTTATTAAACATGGTTTGCAAGAAAAAATAACAAGTTTCTGCGAGCAACCACATTTTTATATAGCACCTATCTAATAAACATAATACTCTAAGCGCTTATACACTGATTGTCTTTAAACCATCACTAGATTTCATATATATATACTTATAGAACATACACCAAAAGAACATGATCTTAGATTTACAGACTCTGACCATGGTAATGTTGAGCAAGCTGCAGTGCCAAGAAAGAAAAAAAACCTGGAGGTAAATGTATAATCTCATTCTGTTCATAAAAGTTTTTGAATATAAAATTCATAATCTGACAACATTTTGAAGATAGTATACCATTGTCATCCGAGTAATAAAATTTCGAAATTATCTCATTAAAACGGGCCCGGGATGGAAGCAGATGTAGAATGTGTTGAAGCTTGTTAACACCACAGAACACAGAGGAAACGAAAGATACGGGAAATAAATAAATGGAATAAAACCACAAATGACAGAAAGAAAGAAATTATGAAGGACAACAATTTGTATAGGTACACAAATAACTGGAAAGATAATTTCTTAATTTTACATTATACATGTATTACCTTTTGAATATTTTGGACGATTCATACCATCTTACCTAGATGCAAATCTAATATACTTCAAATGCTTGTGAAACATAATGTGTTATCTTCCTGTTTCGTCTTGTTTTGTATTAAGTTATTTGTTCTCCACTGCTATTTTTATGCCCCACCTACGATAGTAGAGGGGCATTATGTTTTCTGGTCTGTGGCGCCGTTCGTTCATTGGTTCGTCCCGCTTCAGGTTAAAGTGTTTGGTCAAGGTAGTTTTTGATGAAGCTGAAGTCCAATCAACTTGAAACTTAGTACACTCGTTGCTTATGATATGATCTTTCTAATTTTAAAGCCAAATTAGACTTTTGACCCCAATTTCACGGTCCATTGAACATAGAAAATGAAAGTGGGAGTTTTAGGTTAAAGTTAAAATTTTTGGTCAAGGTAGTTTTTGATGAAGCTGAAGTCCAATCAACTTTAAATAAGTACACTTGTTGCTTATGATATGATCTTTCTAATTTTAAAGCCAAATTAGACTTTTGACTCCAATTTCATGGTCCATTGAACATAGAAAATGTAAGTGGGAGTTTCAGGTTAAAGTTTTTGGTCAAGGTAGTTTTTGATGAAATTGAAGTCAAATCAACTTGAAACTTAGTACACATGTTCCCTATAGGGTATAATCTTTCTAATTTTAATGCCAAATTAGATTTTTACCCTATTTCACAGTCAATGGAACATATAAAATGATTGATTGGGGCATCCGTGTACTTTGGACACATTCTTGTTTCTCTGAATTTTGCAATACTTCCATAGATTTGAAACAAATGATATATATGTTGTATTTTTCACACACTCGTTGTTTGAATTCTCATTCTGTTTTCCAATCGTTTTTTCTTTAGATTTACTGATATAATTCTGAACTGGGTTGAAGTATAAAAATTGATTTTTTTTTAAATCAAAGCTGCAATTTATCATTAACTTTTGTAATACAACACATTAAAATAAACTAAAAATGGAGATGTTTAGCACGTTGGGTATAGTGTGCGGCTAGGATCGTGGTTTTTCGACCGAATCGGTCCATTTTTGCGAATGTAGTTCGGGCTTTTTCGAGTGATAAAACATGCGATAAGTTCAATTAACTGCTATTTCGTAATTATAATAGTTTTGTTTATATTACTTCCAATCTTATATTGAATGCTATACATAATGTGATCAACAAAGAAGCTCAATGCCTTGTATTTAACCAAGAATTAATTGGTTGTTGTTGTCCGGGTTTTTCCGAGAGTAACTTTGAAATCGTACGGTTTTTAAACAAATGGACCCTTTTTTTTTACAGAAAATTTGAATAAGAAAAAAAGGTATCATAGACTTTAAAAAATGACTTTTCTAGTTTATAACTGTTAAACTGTAATTAAGTGAAGGACAATATTATATATTCCCAATAAATCATCAAAAACATATTACTACGTTGATCAAAATGAAGCTTTTTTCAGTTTAATGCAAATTTTCTGTTCGGAGAGCGTTCTACAGCTCCTTTCCAGTGTTCATTTAGATATAACTTAATATTATCCTTTAGAAATGATAGAAAAATACAATATGTGTATTCTATATGCTATCACTAGCTAGATTGTCCAGTGCTTCAAACGACATTAGGAACAACATTGAAATGTCTTGATTGATATCCATATTTTTAATTTTTAGGCACTTTTATGTAAAGGAAGTTCTCTTGGTGTTTAGTTGCTGTATGACCAATTATTAGATATCCATAATCAGTCTCCTTCTCACAGCATTAGCATTTAAACATTTTCGGTTTCCATTTCTTAAACAATAAAATGAATAATACAAGCTATAAGACAAATAGTTAATGAAATATTTCGGGTGTATACTCTTCTAAAACAAACATATATATCACCTCACACAATAAATGTATGTAGGTCTCAATCTGAATTGTCTATGCTAACATTAGATTGTTGACATCACGAATATATACTGTACATGCAATTTATAAGATGTGAGAAAAAGAATATATACAAATGAACGATACTTGTTTATAATATGCAAGTGTTAATACAACAAGTGCATTGAACTTACTTACTATGAACCTTTATTCTATATTTTTTAAACGTAAATACACCAACACATAACATTTTTAGCTGTATGAAATGTGTATAATCACTCGTTAAAACAAGGACGCACTCGAAAAAGCCCGGCCTGCTCTCAAAAAAGCCCGGACATGAAAAAATTAATTTAATCTCAAAATGTTGTTTTCAATGCAAAAACAATAATTTTTGTAAAGTGTCTATATATCTAAGGATTCTATGTATGCATTTCCATCGACATTTGCATTGTAATTTGAATGAAAATTACTTTATTCTGTATTTTGGAATAAAAGCATTGTAAGGCTAAATTTAACTTTTTTAACATAAAAATTATGTTAGAATGATATATTTATGTAAATGTCCTTTTTTCTGTTGAACTAATAGGAGAAATAGAGGTAATATCGAAATAAAATAAGAACTAAATTACAGAAATCGCTTAAATTTTACAATTATTTAGTTTATGTACAGCTTATTCGAAAACAACAATAAAAATATTGTCACCCATGAGTTAAAAAAAGTTATTTCAATTTTAATGCCAAAAAAAAAAAATTGTTACGCTCGAAAAAGCTCGATCAAATCACTCGAAAAACCACGATCCTAACCGGACACTATACCTACCGTGTTTAGGCTCCCATTTGATTGTCCTGTTCATTAGGTTGACAGTTTAGACATTTCTACTCTTTGCGATCCACTTCCAGACACTCTTATAATAAAAAAAATAATCATATTTAATCCCATGATCATTTAAAAAATCTGATTGCAAATTTGATGCCATTTATTCATATTAAGCTTTCTTCTCCAACGCAAAATCAGATATGCTTGATAAATAACAGTAGATGTGATGAGATTATTAAAACTGTAATCAACAACCACTTTAAGTAGCATAAAGACTGAAACATTAACGTTATCTTTGTGATATTTTCGTTGAATAATCAAGACTTCTAAATACACTGCCTGAATTTACCATAGGAACTTACTTTAAATAGATTATAACTGTCCTCCCCGAAATTCAGATATTTCAGTTTTACACGGGAAGCTCTTCACATACATTTACTATAAAAGAGACGTTTTTTCAATTTGTTTTTTTCTTTTTCTTTTTAGACGGTGATATTCCTTTTGAACCCTCTGATATCACAACTCGTTTGATATGGTCGTGTCCGTGTCTGTTGTAAAGTTTTGAATTTCAATGAACTTAATCGATATGGTACTGGTAAATTATAGGGTCATTGGGTTCGATACCATGCATTATTAATAATGTAACGAAAACCTAGCGGTCAGGCTTTGGTGTTACACTATAAATGTGTAACCCTTAGTGTGTTGCTATAAGGATGTGTTTTATAACAATGTATAAGTATATATGAACTAAAGTTATATAAACTGGCGACCCATCACTCTTGTATCGTGGTACTTTGTAGTATTCTGGTAGATCTAAGGATGGTTATGTATAGGTTTTTGTAGTACTTTGTGGTATTCTGGTAGATCTTAGTTTGGTTCCGTTTAGGTTTTTGTAAGAATAACAGACTCGTTAAATAAAAATCAACTTGTATTTACTTTAAGATGCATTATATATCAACAATTCATACAAATAGTATATTTCTCAGCAGTATTCTATTATAACAAATAAATACTTTATTAACCTTAGAATATCGTAAAGAAAATGGATAGCAGAAATATAAATACCTCGAAAGTTTAGTTTGGTAATCGGCAAATGGTAAATCAAATTCAATTTCAAAAGATAACGTTTCTCTCGAGAAGTTATTCTCTAAATGCAACTTGTTAAATAATTAACAAGCTCACATTATACGGAAGTAGTCTGATTACTACTTAGTCTGGTAAATGGTTTCGGTACATGTATATATTTAAATACACCTTATCGCTATTTGTCCGCCATTACTGGAAATCACACAGGTTCCCGTAAAATTTTGACGTCATAAAGCAAAATATCTGACGCCACAATGGAAAGTGATTGTTGTGTGCGTCAAAAGTTCATGCGGCCGGGATTAGCGATAAGGTGTATCACTTGGAATTAGCGTGTGTTACTTGCCCATGGTAAAGTCGTACTGAAGTCTTATCCGTTTTCTCCGCCGTATTTATACTTAGGTAAACCATTTACCGAAATGGAAACCATTTACCGAAATGGTTTACCATTTACCATTTTGGCTTACCATTTACCTAAATTACCGAATCCAAAGCCGACGTCATAACAAAAATAGGTTATGACGTCATTGGGTTGTACGTCATTTGAAGTAAACAATTCACAGCTGTTCCGTTTGTAAAAACATAGACAAGAATAATAAAAAGTTAACAAACATAGTTACACAAGAAATATATAGTAGGAACAGTCAATTAACGGTACGGTTTTAACAACATCATCACACAATTTTAGGGAAAACAAGTTCCATTTCAAAGGACCCTCATTTCGTAACAATATCTTTGACTAAATTCTCCAATCGATAGAAAGATTTTGTTTGGAAGTGTGGTTGTATCTGTAGAAGACTAATTACAAGCAAGATAGCACATCCTCGGCAGTATATGTCAGCTGTCGATTAATTTCCATCCGGGAAAACAATGTTTTGTCTCCATAATCATCCTTTTATACTGTTTTGCCAATGCTGAACATGTCTTGCAATAGTATACATTTCAAAACAAATGTCTTGTGGATGGAATTATTTATGCACTGAACTGTTATGTAGGGGGTCGAATAATTGTACACAGCAGCTGAAACAAAAGACAAGTTAATTTAACATGAAAATTGATGCAGGAGGATTGTGAAAATAAATAACTCAGCCTTGATAATCACAAAAATAAATGGTTTGTTCTGTGGTAGTTTGAAAATAAATTACCTGACTTGCAATGTATTGAAAATAAATAACTCAGCAGGTCTAATCGAAAGTATGAGATGGTACCAAATTCTGCATAAATTCATTTTAAAAAAAAAATCGCCTTCGGCAAACACTGCCCAAATTGTTTAAAAATAAAAGTATAAATATTATTTAGATATACTTGAAATGTCTGTAAATTGGCTTCATTTAACTTGAGGTATGTTTTCTCAGCAACACTTACCTCACTTTTATTTAACAGGGCCGTAACTACATTGAGGCAAATGCCTCAGGTAGAAAATTTCAAAACCAAACGCTTGTCTCCATATCAAATTGTTTTCACGTCGAGTGTCTTGCAAGAAGCAACTTCTGTTCTCCCTAAGACGTAGCCCCTGAGTTTTCGAGATCAATGTTTCTTATTTATTTTTCTTTTGTTCATTGATTGCCCTTCTGTATTTTGTTAGTGTTGCATTCCTTTTGTAATTTAGTAATTTTGTTTTTAACTTGATCATGAGTTTAAAAAACAGAAGCCTTAGACTTCAACTATATGAATTACATTTTTGCTTTATCATGCATATTGGCCTATTGATGTTGTCCCTAAAAACTTAAGTCTTACACTAGCTGAATGTATACATTTTGCTTTGAGACCAAAAATGAGAAAGGGTCCGTGGAACACCCAGAAAGCATGGTTTTGCGTCAATTCTTCTTAAGCTTCTTGTGCTTTTAGTGGCTCCAAAACCCCTAAAAAAAAATTTGACCAGAGTTATTTAAATGAGTAAAGTCACATGGTACAATAAAACAGGTTTAGAGCACATGTCTAATGTTTTTGTTTTGAATGGAAGGCTTTTACACTACTCATACGTACTCCATTGAGTATTTTATATTAAAATAAATTGAAGTAACATAGAGACCTAATGAGTAACTTTTTTTATTATAGGTTTAAAATTATGATATGCATAGTCAGAGTTCGTATATATCATACATTAACATACAAGAAGAAAAAAAATATTTATCTTTAAAAATGAAATTTTAAGAATTATTTTTTGAAGATTTATAGAAGTCAAACGGACTATACTATTGAATTACATCGTCTTCCTTATCATTATTCGCAGACAGTTTTTCCGTATACATCATGTGCATTGTTCATGTGATTTGTGATTTAATTTGCAATTAAAAAGTGTTATGAACAACATTAATTTTACTGATAGAACATGTAAAAATTACCTGCAGAAATTAAAAACCGATGATATTCACGTAAATAATATCTAATAATTTTGATTCAGGTACTTGGCCATTTCTACCATGAATGTTTTGGTTGTTTTCATTCTACTTTTGCATTCACGATGTTAATTTCCTACAACTTTTTTGTCAATTTTCGAAGATTTGTACGAGTATAAGGCTTGAAAGTTGTGTGTGGTTTGTATATAATTATATGAAATAAATACAAGTGACGATGAATTATACGGAGAAATAATCCGCTTCTACGGTTCTTGCAAAATATGGTCGTCAGTAAATCTTGCCGGCATTTCGTATACATTTTAAAACACAGTGAACAATTCTACAATGAAAGAACATTAAGTCTCCTTTCCTTGTACGATACATACTCATAGCGTCGATATTTGAATATTTGAATATTGGTAATTAAAAATGTAATGGTAATTAAGTGTAATGCATTACAATTTTCCATGTAATTGAATGTAATATGTAATTGAGCATTTTTTTAATTACATGTAATGGTAATTTAATTAATTACATTGAAAAAAGCATGTAATGCTCAATTACTTTTGTATTACATTTCAATTACATATACTTAAGTCTTTTATGGTGTTACAGTTAAGGATTTGTGTTTAATAATATAAATTGTAAAATTATATATATTATTCAAATATTAATATCAATGCTTTTTTAATACATGAAGTCTGTAATTTATTCTGAAGTTTTTATATCTTTTATCTGACCTACAGAATTTTTTGAATAGTCTTATAATTTAAAAAATGTGATAATCATATATAAGGGTTGTTCAGTTTTTAAGAAAGATCTTTACCTAAATAGGTTGATAAGTAATAAACACCTTGTTAAGCAAAAACAATAAAATGTGTCACTGTGAAACATCTTTCTGAGACAGTTCATTTAGAATTTAAAATCACTGCATACAATCATTTTGTCAAATTAGTATACACAAAAGGATTATGGAAATAAAAATTAACAGCTGTAAAAACAAACAGCAATTAATCAGATTAAAATGTCCACAGGCAATGCCCTATATTACAGATATTTTATCTAATTAGCAAAATATTGCTAATATTTAGACATTATATACATTGTTTGTACTAAAAATTATTTTCAATATTGTACCGCACACTTTTTTATATTTTAAAGTAAAATAAAAAAATATTTTAAATTCATTTATAATTTCTTTATTCATATTATGTTTAATTCAAATGAGTTCATTTCTGAGATGTCAAAATACCCCTTGATGTATTAGCAAGTTAATAGGAACAAATTCCCTCTCCTATCAATATAATGATCTTCTAATCATAAAACTTCCATGTCCTGATCAAGCAATATCTTGCACAACATTAGCTCCTGTCGAAAGACTCTTTACAATTGCTGTTTTCAGACCAGAAGATCCAGACTAATTGACAAAACATTAAAATAGCTAAATTAAATGATTATCAAATGCAATGCTTAAACTATGCTTACATGAATATTTTACACATGCATTATATAAACATGTAAAATATTGTTAAAAAATATCATGATGAAATGTAATGTGTAATCTAATTAATTACTTTAGTAAAGTAATTGTAATTTAATTAATTACATTTCAAAAACTGTGTAATGTGTAATTAGTGTAATTGACCATTTTTGCAATGTTATGTGTAATTTAATTAATTACATTCCAATGTAATTGACCCCAAGTCTGATTGGAACATTAAATTGCTAAGCCAAGAGACCAAATGTTTTAAGAAAATACTTGTTTATTCGCAACATATATTTCAACTAATTTTTAATTCTCATCTAACTAACAACAATAACGTTCCCGGTAGAAACAATCCAAACTACACTCCGACAGCAACATTTCGTATTTATTTAATCGTCAATTAGTAAGAACTTGCAGTAAAACATGCATGCTGCAACGCATTCCATCAAAAAGTTCTTACTTCGAGGCAAAAGTTTGGATGCTGGTAGAGTCAGTGTCAGAATCTATCATGCTCACTATAGTAAATATACGTGTTGTACATGTATATATATATATATATATATATATAGTATATAGAGCGAAAAGACGTGCAGACAATCCAATACCACCAGGTCAAACCAAGGGTTGTTGTTCAGTGATTGTCGTCTGTTGATGGGGTTCATAGATGTTTCACGATTTTTCTTTAATTCCTAGATTAGACAGTTAGTTTTCCTGCTTGAATTATTTTACACGAGTCATTTTGGGAGCGTTGTACTTTTTTGTTCTGTGTACTATAACCTTTAATTTTTTTTATACATTTTGAATTGATAGAGAATTTAAATGTCTTATGGACACTCATACCACATCTTCTTATTCATATTACTTCGTAAAAACATACCGATATTGTATGTCACAGCTTCTTTACTTCTGCATCGCTTGCTTAACACTTTCACAACTCGGCGCAAATTTTACAGGAATTATTCGCCAAAACAGGAACATGATAAAACATACCATATCAAGTGCACGTGAATATAAATACGCTCTCAAGGGACACATTCAATAATGTTTGCATATTGCAAAAGATCACGAAGAAAATCGTTCTGCATTTAAGCCCCAACAAACAGGCTATCCTAAACAACGGAAATAAACCCCGAGTCATGAAATTTTAATAAAACGATAAAAGGACAAAAGAACAAGTATTCAAAAACTACTCACAAAATGAAAACTAAGTAGTAAAAGCCCTTTACCGAAACAGAAAGGGAAGCCGATACTGCTCCACATGTGCCCGCCGTTGTATGTATCTTTTATATAAAATAAATTAATAAGTTTTACCAAGGATTTGTATAGTTACTATACAAATCCTTGGTTTTACTAAGATAAATTCTAAAAGTTATGGCACTGATTTTTCAAAACGAGGTCGTGTCACGGTGGATTCAAGCTTTGCACCTGGTCAAACTTAAAAACTTTAAAATTGGTATTTGCTTCTTTTCCGCTGTTTATACGCAACTTTTCAAAAATTACAATATTCCAATAATTTAGCGCGCTTTGTGCATTTCAATGCCAAGACCAAATTTCAAAATTCCAAGACGTTAGAAACGTAACAATATTACGACGTCACCGATAATGTCAGATTTGTTATAGTTATTGACCAAGCAAGTCGGTATATTGTATTTAATCTGCACGGCTTAGGTGACCCTGATTAACCCGAACGACGTAGGAGTTCGGGTTAAAGGGTCACACGAGCCGGGCAAATTAAATCCAATATACCGATTTGATTGGCCAATAACTGTTTTAACACATGACGCCATCAATTTACCGGTGAACGTTTTAGAAATATGCAAACGATATTCCGAATTCCACGGGAGGCTCCTAGAAAAGTTTCTTGTAAAGTAAAGAAAGGTGGAAAACATGTAGTAAGAGGTTGGTTAGTTTTAAATAATTATTATTTTTATATTCAAGCTTCTTCCTAAATTGTTACATTATATGCGATTTAATTGTAAATTTTTTCTATCGTTTCTGTTAAATTTATTTATACGTTATTTTTGCAATCAGTGACGATTTATTGTACTTTAATATCTGTGTTATTGAGTGACGATTAATTGCTATTCTTTCCTTAATGATATGCTTAGAGGAAAATGTTTGTACATAAATTTAAAATGTTTAAATAACAGAAACAACGTTTATCTTTTTTAATCTTTAACGCCCCCCCCCCCTTTTTCTCCCTTTCCCCCGAACCAAATTACAATCGATACCCAAATAGTCCCTTTATAGGAATAAATATGCCAAATATTGTAATGAATAATCAATTTCATTGAGTCTAAAACTTATTCAAATCAGATTTCATCTAGTTTGAATATTCTTAAATACATGATTTCTTGTTTGGCACTGAGTTCAACTCCAATATTAATTGATTAAAAACTGTCAGTTTATCTATGAAAGGTGTGTGGTTTACTCTGGGCACTCCGGCTCTCTCTACCAATTTAAACTGGGCGCCCCGAAATAGCCGAAATGTGGCGCTGCTTAAAAGTGACGTTAAAACACCAACAATCGATCCATTATTTTTTTTCTTATTTTGAAACAACGATGTTTGTAAATGTACAAGGTGTTTTATTAATCAACTATTTTGTAACTTCTAGTCAGATGGCGGGTTCGGTTTTTTTTTTGGGGGGGGATAGGTTGTTCATCCTTGAATCGTTGATATTTTTTAATCTAATAGAATACATGTAACACCCCTTTCAGAATCCAGGAAACGCCCCTAAAGGTAAAAATAGATTTGAACTGTGCAGTATATCTGAGGTAGTTAATGCACACCTTAGCTGTGCATTATTCAGATTATAGCACAGTAAGAACAAAGAGATTTTACCCATGTCATGTGTTAATTAACCTTAACGTTCCTAATGCGTTTGTTACTCTTTCTCCATGTATAGGACGCATCGAGGGACGCATACGATTTATTCATCAGTTGGATTGTGTCGGTTGAGTAAAATTGGGAGAGGAGCAATACAAAGTAGTAGTATGTAAATAAAATATATGAATTTGACTGTCGTAATAATAAAATCAACTTATTTTCAACATTTTTAAAAGACATAAAGCCGTATTTGTGCTAAAAATATGATAAATATTTGTACCAATTAAGGGCCAAAATTTTGGCCTTGTGGCATTTTTCAAATATTTCTTAGGCCAATAAATTGGCCCTATGGCACAGAACTCGTTAAAAAAAACAATGGCCCAAAAGTGGCGCCGTGGCATTGAACATAGTAAGAAAAAAATGGCCTTAAAGTGGTCCATGGCACAGAGATGGTTAAATGCAAAATTATTCCAAGCCGTTCAAAATTAAGTTATAAGATGGACCTGTTAATTCAGAAAGGTCACTTTAATTTCACTATAACAAGATTCAATAGTTTATTAAAGTCTCACCACATACATACAAGTATAAACACAATATAATATCAAGTACACAATATAAAATTTAGAATGCATGTGCCATTCTTAAAAGAACTATGAGAGACTGTTATATACAATTTTAAAACAACAGAATTAAAACATAAGTTTTGTTATTTATACAAAACATAAAAGTGCAATATCACCATGCACATCCAAGGATAAAACCTGATACATTTTGTACATGTACTTAATAAAAATAACTGAAACAGTTTGATTTTTAACAGTATAAGATACTGTTTCATCGTAATAAAATATTATTGCAGGTTTTGGCAACAGAACTACAAACATTTTCATTCTTGAACAAAAATATAAATTTTTCATCATCTCAAAATCTCGTAATTAGACATATCATATCAATTTTTATTGAATTTTTTGGTAACACAAGTCTAAGCCAAATGAAGCGAGTGACTGGTGAAACATAATGATTACCCAATTCCTTATAAAATGCATGCATAAATCAAAAACTGTCTTTTGCGCATGATTTCATCATGTTTTATGCATCCATATCGTATAAATAAAGGCAACAGTAGTATGCCGCTGTTAAAAACTCATAAATCGATAGAAAAAAACTAACAAATTCAGGTTACAAACTAAAACTAAGGGAAACATATTAAATATAAGAGGAGAACAACGACACCACATTGAAATGTAACGCACACAGAAACGAACTAAGCATTAGACGAAATCCGATGAGAATAACAAATATAACAAATATAACATCAAAACTAAATGCATGAATTTGGGTAAGAAAGGTACCGCGACACGTCTTATAATAATGTGAATTTACACTTAAATATAAAAGGAAACAAACGACACGAAAGAAACACAACGTTAAAATGTAACACACACAGAAACGAACTATAATAGAACAGTGGCCATATTCCTGACTTAGTACAGGACATTTTGTAAAGAAAAAAATAGTGGGTTGAACCTGCTTTTGTGGCATGCCAAACCTCCAGCTTTAATGGCAATGTTAAATATGACATTAAATCGAAAACACAGCATTACAGAACTACAATACAAATAAATAGGAGAACATATTGGACAAAGAAACACACGAATAATAGCTAACAAAAGGCACCAAGAATAAAATTTAATACGCCAGAAGTGCGTGTCGTGCACACAAGACTTACTAGTGACGCCCAGATACAAAAGTTTGAAAGGTAAAACAAGTACAAAGTTGAAAAGCACTGAGGAAAAGTTCAAAAAAGTTGTGCCAAATACGGCTACGGTTTTATGCTTGGGATAAGAACATCCTTATTATTTAGAATAATTTATACTTTTGAAAACAGTAAATTTTATAAAATGACAATATAAAAGATATACATGATCAAGCTGAAGCATTAACTAATTACAGAATAAAAACGGAAAAATTACATAAACCACCATAATCTAACACAAAAATAGACACCCCCGAGTTAGTCAAGGCCTCAACGCAAAATGTGACGTCACATTTGAAATTGTAAAAAAGGACAAAAAATGACGTCAAATTTGAATTTTTGAAACAACACACAAATGACTTCACATTTGAATGACTAAAGCTATTTATCAAAAATAAGATAGAATTAAGATTGTCGTTAAAAAAATCACTCGCTCATTGTTGATGTTATGATATGACAGCTAATTAATGGTCGTGTTTTGAAGCCGAAATTGACCGATTGTCTCTTTTGTAAACATCAAACAAGCATGATATTGAGGAAAGCACGTGTATAACATGTACAAGATATAGTTTATTTCGATGACGGACACGGTTTTACGTTATTCTCTCTGCCAATTTGGTTTACCCCTTCGCACTTGCGACATGCGATCACCGGATTTTTTTTTACGAAAAAAGTCACGCTGAGGTCACTGCTTCGTTAAAAATGTCGGTAGATGGTTGTCTGGGAGCCAACAATAAAAAAAGGACTTCTAAATTTTCAGAATAAAGTATATGTTTATAAGTTCTATAATAAAAAAAATCAATGTAGCAATTTAGTTGAAAAACACGTGTATATTTGTTTTTGATTTGAAGTTTCATATGACTTTTAGACCAAAAAAGTTTCACCACAACATATATTTTAGACACATTTTAATTCTCAAACAAATGCATATTGTTGCCAAATATCTTTTTGAATAAAGCTGTTTCTATTGCTCTAATATTATTAACAAGATTCTTAAAATATGGCTATTTCATCAAAATCGAACGCAATGCAAGAAGTTCAGAGCCCTTATTTAACTGTAAAAATATAAAAACTGATTATTGAATGTGGTCTTCTTAAAAATATTATAAATTGATAAAAAAACAAAATGATTCGAATGTTTATATTGGAAAAAGTAACCGGCATTGTGTAAATGATAACAATTATTTTATTTCTTAAAAATCAAACTGTTGAATTTTTCCGATGAGAGCAAATTTTGACTTTTGGCCGAATTTTTAACATCAATTTTCTTGTTGTAATCTTGTTGAAAGCTGCCCTGTATAGTTTATATTTTGTATTGTTTGATACCAAATAAATCAAAGACAGACAAACCAAAGTTGGTAGGTTTAAGAAATAATTGATGCAATCTATACTTGAGTGCAGTTTTAACATGGGTAGGAATTTTATTCGTAATTATTTTTGCCCGAGTAATAGCGAAATTCTACAATAAAATGTGTAATAGTTCAGCGAAAATGGAAGTCATACTTAACTCCTAAACAAATAAATGAACTAAAATTAATTGACATACAAGACTATCAAAGGCCAGAGGCTCCTGACAGGCGGCCTGTAAGATTTAAAAAGAATGCATAATTTTAAAATAGTCGAAAACAAAAATTGTCTGTCCAATGGAGGCCCAAAACATGATGAACGGTTGTCTCTCATTTAAAATCAATGGGCTTGTTCAAACATTGAGCCTCGAAGCCGATATGGGAGTCTCGGGATGATACCAGGGCCAATATGGAAAAGGGCATGTTATAATCTATACATATAGAGAATATCATATGGCTTTTTCAATATCGCATCCTTATCAACCCGAGACACCAATATAATCCGAAGAGCTCTGCTCGAGGGATTATATTGGATGAGGGTTGATATGGTGTGTGATATTGAAAAAGCCATATCATATAAACTTTATTATATACATATACCTCAAGTAGACGTTTTTATGTAACATGACGTCATACAGATAAGGAGATTTGAAATGACGTCATACAAATTATAGGTTTGACATGACGTCATACAGATTAGGAATTTGATAAAGCCTTTGCAACAATCGATGACGTGACGTCATACAGATTTAAGGTGTGATAAAGCTTTTGCAATCGTGCTGATATCGATATCATCACGGGTGGCTGATACAGCACGCTTAACATTGATTTTACTACACATACAATATATCTGTATTTACTACTAAGAATATAATAAAACTTATTATTAGAGATTCAAGCTCAGGATTATTTATTTGTGGAAAACAGAGATGGGTCCGATTACTTTCAATGTAATTGATTAAATTACAATTACTTTGTCATTTGTACGATTAAATTAAATTAATGATTACATATCTTCTGAAAGTGTCTGATTAAATTAATGATTACATTGAGAAAGTAATCATGATTACATCTGATTACAATGAATAAAAAAAACACATTTTAAATGATGTGAATGAATTAACGTTTAATACAACTATAGCACTTTTACCAGAGGATTTTGTTGTATATATATAAAATGATAACTTCAAACTTCATCTATTTAATAAACCACATAAGTTCACTACATACATACATGTACATGAACATTGTATTACTGGTTTTCACCCATTACACTTTATCATCATTGATCTCTGAATTAGTTTGACTTCAATTGAATATATCTTTATTAAGAGTTTACTGTTTGTCTTCTGACCTCTTCCATACTTTATATGTATTTCAAGGTGCGGTTTATGGAAGTTAAAATATGGATGAAATAAAGTGAAATAAAGTTACCAGTTAAAAACTATGTAAAATTTTAATAGAATTGTTTAATCAAATTGTAAAAAAAATAAAAAAATAAAAATCATTGAATTTAACATGTCCAGACCAAGTACTTACTATTAATTTGCATATTTGAAACAAGATATATTTGTCCACCTTTTATATAGTTTATGCTAATTAGATAAATTTTCACATGTCTGATTAATCTTTTATATTGTCCCACAGCTAAACTCAATTGGTAATTACAATAACAACAAACCTTAATTGGTTTCCTACCTGTCAATTCAAAGTTGACAAAAATCACAACCTTAACAAAAGATTATAATTCAGGATTAAAGAAAAGTAAAATATTACTTGCATATAACAGATATTATAAATTTTAATATGTACATTTGTACATGTACATCTTTAAATTGTGAATATATGTACACTATCTTTTTAATAATTGTATTATGTTTCTTTTTAGGCTAATGATGTCTTTTCAATATTGTAACAGTTTATTTTTTACTGAAGTATACAAATCAATTAACATGTGTTCATAAAGTAAACCAAACAATCGTAACATGTTAAAATATTTATTAAATAGGAATAACAAAAAGGTTCATTTATTGACCATAAACAGTTTAAGATTTTTTTCATTGTAATCAGAATGTTATAAAAAAAGTAATCAGGATTACAGGGTATTTTGAAAAGTAATTGATTAAATTAAATTACATGTAATCAGATTTTTGGCTGATTAATGATTACAGTGATTACTTGAAAATTGTAATCAATTACAACTGATTAACGATTACAATTACAATTACCCCAAGTCTGGTGGAAAAGACGTATAATAGTTTTAATATTTAATTTTTACGCTATTTTAATTTGTAAATATGTATTTGGTATAATATAGTGTCTCGTAAGTCAGTTTTTGGCTGGATATTAGTCTTTTTTTATGTATGTATATTGTGTATGAATTAAATTTATTGCAATCAATGTGACACTTTAATAAACAAATTATTTATTTATTATTTTATAGATGAAAATGATTTTATTATTGTACAAATGTTGAATATTGTTATTTTTTTGTAACTCCTACAACTAGGTTATTTTAGAAAAAAACAATTTGCTGAATCTTTTTCACAATTTGGTTTTTGAAAATATACTTTAATCGGCTGTTGTTTATGCACTTATCATGCTTATGTTGCTATTTAAAGTTCGAAGAAAAATCAATTTAGATTTGAGTAAACCGAATGTTTTTATAGATAAGAGAGGGGAGAAAATAAAGACTGGCAGGTTGTTACAAATTTTTTTACAAAATATACATGATATTGCTACCTTTTTAAATGCGATCTTTAAGTCTTGATAACTTAATTGTGACATTTGCACTAAAATTGAACATAGTCAGAGGCTAGGAGGAAAACCGTTGACGAAATAAAGCTTTAGGTGACCCGTCTTCAGTCGCTCGTGGTGTTGGTGTTGTTGCATCCGTTTCACAGCCGCCAATTCGTGTCGGCGCGAAATCTGGCCCTACTCCAAGAGTCATCATATCAAAAGCCAGAGACATTTTGTGGGTCGTATGGGTATTGGGCTAGAGAATACAATAACGGAGGGTTTAACAACTTAACAGCCCCCAGTAGATCTTCAGAATAAAAGAAATTGACAGACTTTACAAGTAGAAAGCTTAGAAAATTTCAATGTTGTTTTGATTATGAATCAGGTTCATCTTTTTGATTTGATAAATGTACATAACAGACAGACGCATTCCATTTATTTTCAGGAAAACATCTTTACTTTCTTATATTAATCTAGATATAATTAATTCTGATTATAAGCTTCCATTTTTCAAGGAACATAAAAGGGTATTTTTGAAAAATAATGAATCTGTATATGATAATTAAAATTTTGTAGGGAAAGCAAAACAGGATTTGTTAGTTTGTAATTTAGTCAAAACGGAGTCGAATGCACCGTTTAATGTAAATCATTTAACGATATCTATAAGTCAATCGGGCAAAGGTCGTTTGATTTTAGATTTGTAAACAAACATGTACGTTATTTAAGGTTACACCATGTGGATATTTTTCTTTTCATCAAACTTACCTGGGCTTTTCCATGAAAATTTATGTCATCACTCTTTTGTCGATTGAGCTATTACCAGCAGGGTATATGTTTACAAAAGTAGTTCGTCTTTTAGTAAACATTGACAAATAGATAGAATTAGAGAAGATGATTGCTCGGCATTAACAGAGGATGATTAGGTATGTGCCCAACAAACTATACTGGAGAAAGAGAATTTGATTTTGTGTGGCTTGTACCAAATAAAGACAAGACTGTACAGAATTTAGTTAGTTTGGTTTTATATGGGATTTAAAGTATTGTCATTTTCAATTACTTCCAGAGAAATTGGCAAATCTGATAGATAAAGCTTGAACTATTTTAGACGAGCTTCGTAGAGTGAAATAAAAGGATACTTGCGAAATTTTGTGGTTAAAAAATTTTGTTTTCCCCCGCCTATATGATATGTCAGTAAGATTTTGACTATAGTGCCTCACAAGATTTTGTGAGGGAATTCGATGTTTGCTATACCACTGTTTATTTCAACGCACTTTATGACAATACTTCCGAACCAATCAAAATGGATTTTTTGCAGTGTTTTGAGAAATGATTTTACTTTGTAGAAACGTATTGTTTTGGAAACATTTTATGTTTTATAAGGATAAATTTTCTGTATAAAGTCAATAATTATGTGAACTTTTGAAGCCCAAACTTTGTATGGACTTTAAAAAAAACATAAATGAAAGATACAAAAACTGTACCAATACAGAACGGCATAAATTTTCTGTATAAAGTCAATAATTATGTGAACTTTTGAAGCCCAAACTTTGTATGGACTTTAAAAAAAACATAAATGAAAGATACAAAAACTGTACCAATACAGAACGGCATGTTAATGAAATTATAGCAACACTTTTGGTTGACAAATTTTTATTCGTTATCGCAAAAAAGTAAATTTTGAATATCTTACATTTTCTCCCTACCCAGTTTACCCCTATTATTATTGTTATTAAATATAACACAATTTGATTGGGTTAACTTATTATTAGTTTACCTTCAAACTGTTGATACTTTTCATACATGACTATAATTGATTAAATCAGAACGTGCATGAATGTGTCAGTAACTGAAATGACCTTCAAACTGGACATTGGATGAGTCCATGTTATGTTTCATAAATGGAAGTATAGGTATGAAAGGTAAGAAATGTCAATTCTCTTATTTCACAAAAATTTCAAAATACACAGTTAATACATTATTTTTTAAAAGTCAATTACGGAGAAAAACAGAAAAAGTTTACAAATAAGACGTTTTATTCCAATCAACAAGTCATTTTGGGAAAGAAATGCCGAAATACACTTTACACACGGCTACGTCAGGTAAAATTATTATTCATCTTACAAAAAACAACATTTTCCAGTCTCATTGGAACATGCTAATTACAATCAATCAAAAACTAAGAAAGTCATTAAATAAAGTCAAAATATGTCCGATCTACCTATTTTTGGAGCAAAAAAGTCAATACGATCGTTTTAAGGTCGATTTCGTCTACCTCACAAAATCTTGTTAGGCACTATAAATGAACTGTTTCAGTAATCAATAGACGAGATGAGTGGGATCAAATTATAGACTTCAAAGTTTACTTAGGTTCTATAATTGAGATTTTAATAGGAGACAACATTTTGTTAGTTTAACCCTGTGACAAACTTGCGAGAAAATCAGATTTTAACGAGCATGTTTACTGACGCAAGCAACAATGGGCAATGGTGCAGCTGCAGCTTTTGTAGTTCATTCATACAAAGGCGGTTATTACCGTATGAACCTGTCAAAAGTTCCACTTGAAGAGAATTGAAAGGTGTTGAACTGTCAATAGACAGCTTAAAGTATTTAATATAAAATATTTTGGAATCTTGTATGATAATCAAAATAATTTTTGATTATTCAGAAAGGCGGCAAAGTACCAGGATTCAAATGTTGTCTTTGTTAATGTTTGATATTTGTGTTCCGGTTAATACTTCGTGTAATACTTCGTTATATCCACAATTGCATCAATGGCATCTCGAGAGAAGTTAACATAAATGCAGATGCTTTTGGCAGAATCATTGGCATTGATGATTGGGGTGTTTCGTTTGAAATTTTCAACTGCATAGATAGACTATTGGGTCTTCATACGGTTAATATATTTGCAAATATCAACAAAGTCAAACTAAAGATATTTTTTTAATTAATTTTGGAGCCCGAGTATTAAAGTAAAAAATTGAAAACAACACGTTTAATAATTTCATGCGTCCGAGGCGCTTTTCTGGATTTACCTTCATCAGGAACGCTCAAAGCCAAACATTTGAAATCCGAAGATGTGTAAGTACCGAAACCGTTGAAGAGCTGTGTGACAAAAGCACCTTAAATTGATAGCCAAATTCATCTACAGTCAACTTTGCTTGAGGGAGTTGAAACCTTAGTTTCTTAATAATTTCAAAATTTATTAACGAACAATTTCAAAAAAGTCTCAATATAATTGATGTCTTGAATTACTTGTAATTGAAATGGTGATACAATAGAATAGGTCAGTCCCTTCTGTTAATCTTGAACGGTTTGTCAGAGACGTTTTAGAATTTCATGAGATTGATAGAATACATGATGAATTATAATGAATATTTTGGATACATATTTTTCACCACTTAGTAACTTTTATTTTTGTAATGGATTTTATATATATAGGTAGAAGCTGTTTTTTACAAAAATATTTGTATTTTTGTTTTTATGTAGTACAGTAGCTATATGTGTTGTATTTATATTATACATTATTTTGTTACAAAACAGGACATTGATCAAGATCCTACTAGGTAGTTACCTTATGTTGTTTTGATGCACTAACATTTTGTAGCTTGTGTGACTTTAAGGCAGACATGAATTGTATTAAAGAAATAAAATTTGAGATGGTCACTGCAAGGTTCAAAATAGCTGGAGAATTTTTGCACATACATACGTTATGTTAGGTTAATCAAAGTCCATTAACGCATATCTGCTATATTGACCTTATTATGTTTTGACTGTTTACACAATGTCGTTAGATGTGTACTAATTTAAATTTTAGTTTAAACACGGTTTATTTAATGGTTTTAATTATCATAAACTAGCGTTTAGAAACTTAGTTCTCTAAGCTCTGTCCTATTAGTATTTTATGTTTTAGTATTGCCAATCTGATAAGTCATGTCCTCTACAACAAATTTGTATGGTGTATTTTTTTAAGGGTTAGCTGTGCCACTTCCCAGACTAGGAGAGTCAATTGCTCAAAAAAATTACCAACTCTTAATATTCTGCATATGTCCGTCTAATTGAATGATTGACTGTGGGTGTTTTTTTTTAAAATATGAACTTTCGATAAATTCATACTGATTTTTTCATCCGGGAACAGTTATAGCTGACATTAATTACAGTATAAATGTAGCTCATTGGGAAAATCGTACGATGAAATAAAGTTGCTCACAAGGATATCGTTTGGTTTCTGAACCGTAGCACCGTTACATGTAGCAAACACACCGCGTCAAACAATATAATGTTGTTTTAGTTAAGTTGTAGAGAAATTGTTTTAATCCACAAAAAAAGAAGAAAAAAAAACCCCCAATGAAAATAAAATAGAACCCGCCTTACCAAATCTTAGTGCTTTGGGTTATTGTACTAAATACCAACACAATTGTTCGGAAGGCAATTTTTAAATGAATACAATCTGGATATTATTTAACTTAAAGATTTTGTTAAGCATTTTACTTGATAAAGATTGTTAAAAAAATCATCTAAGATACCATGCTTTTCATTGAGTGCCATAAATTAATTATTTGAGTACAAAAAACTTCCTTGTATCTACATTTTTCGTAAAACTATATAAGGGAATATGGTGTCATCATGTCTTTGGTGGAAAGTTGTTACCTCCATAAACAAAATGAAACTAAGGGGCACCTACTTATTAAAGCTTTACACAAATTGTAAAAGTAAAAATACAGAAAGGAATGTCTTATATTAAAAACTAATGGAAATGTGGGTGTACATCAACCATTTAGTCCCTCAAGGACGCACATAGCAAAAACGTCTACAGGAAGAAATAATCTTTAACAATAAACAGATTTCTGTACAATATGGCGAGTTCATAATCGTACTCAACCTATAAAGTTGGGACGAATAAAGATGTAATTATGTACAATTTATTATTAACGCTTAATTCTCAAAACCAATAACACAAAAAAAATAGTTTGATATGAGACAAGCATGATCACTGACAAGCCTGCTGACTTATTAATATCAAAAACATGCGTGTGACCTTAAGAAATTAAATGCAATATATTTTGAATTAAAAACTGTAAACTCTTATCTTATATTATTGTTTATACTTTAAAGGGACACTAGCTACGAGACATATAAAAAATCTAAAGTTTGATTTTTTTGTTCAATCAATAATGAAAGTGAAATAGTGAAATAACAATTCGCTTTTTGCAGCCAAAAAGGTTCAATTTTGTCAAATTACGCTAAGAAACATTGATAATTAGTTATTTACTTGCAAGTGAATGAGTCGACCTCTTTAAATCCGTATTCATGTTTAACCCCTAGCTAGAGATTGACAACGCATGCATTGTACGTGTACTGGTTATTTAAAGAAAAAAAATGTCAACAATGAAGGTGAAACTACGGTAAATCATTTAATTACTAATTCGATGTACATAAAATCATTCTTATATGGTTAAAAACAATGAGAAACATCTATTTTTAATCAGTAAAATAAAATCAAACCGATCTATAAAAATCCAATTGCACGTGTTGGATTAATCTATTCATATCTTTATTTATGTTTACATCGTTTATATGGTCATCTGAGGTCAAATCGATAGTTACTTAGATGGCGTCTGGACTAAAATACACACGAAACGAACCTATATATTATCTACCCCCATGCTCTGTTAACTGTTTATTTTTTACTTTTGATAGTTTGGATAAAGGTTTTACATTGTTATAAATCAACTATGAGAATTTGAGTCAAATCGGTGACCATGAATTTGACAGCTAGTGTCCCTTTAAAGAATCATCCTGACGTAACATTTAAACAGATGGTCGGATAGTTTTTTTTTTTTTTTTTGTATAAAGTAAAGATATCTTCTAGAAAAACATGTTATAAGCGTGTAATATTTCAGTGAAAATTACTCGTGTATGTAAATTTAAAGAAAAATGATTGTTTTTGTTCATTAGGGGACGACCATTTGATATTCGGGGGAGGGGGGGACGATTTTGAAAATAAATAACTCAGCTTTGATAATCACAAAAACAAATGGTTTGTTCTGTGGTAGTTTGAAAATAAATTACCCGACTTGCAATGTATTGAAAATAAATAACTCAGCAGGTCTAATCGAAAGTATAAGATGGCACCAGATTCTTCATAAACTCATCTTTTTTCCAAACAAAATCAGGAAACACTTCCTAATCTTTTAATAGTAAAAGTATAAATATTATTTAAATAAAGTTGAAATGTCTGCTGAAAATTGGTTTCATTTAACTTGAGAGGTATATTTTCTGAGGAACGCAAACCTCAATTTTATTACAGGGCCGTAGCTTCATTGAGGCAAATGCCTCATGTAGGAAATTAAAAAACCCGCTTGTCTCCATATCAAACTGTGTTCACGGCGAGTGCTTTGCAAGAAGCAAATTCTGTTCTCCCTCCAACGTAGCCCCTGATTTTTCGGGATCAATGGTTCTTATTTGTCTTTTGTTCATTGATTGTCTTTCTGTATTCTGCTAGTGTATCATTCCTTTTGTAATTTAGTCATTTAGTTTTTTACTTGATCATGAGTTTAAAAAAAAACCAGCAGCCACAGACTTAACTATGTGAATTACATTTTGCTTTATCGTGCATATTGGTCTTTTGATGAAACTTAAGTCTTACACTGAATCTATACATTTTGCTTTGAGACCAAATATTGTCAACAAATCATTAAAACAGAATTTAAATTTTCAGATTAAGAAAGGGTCTGGGGAACACAGAAAGCATGATTTAGCATCATTTGTTCTATATCTTCTTGGGCCTTCAGCGGCTCCAAAACCCTTAAAAAATGTTTTTCAATACTTAACAAAAAGGCAAGTTACAACCAAACTTTTATACTGTGTATATATGCAATACATGAAAAATTTAGAAAATTCAATTCTGCATTGGATGATGATAAATTCTGTTTAAATGGTACATAATGACTTGACTATACATGTATTATTTACATTAAGAAATTATTTACAAATTGTATGTTTTCGAAAATTATAAATATAGCTGTAAAAATAAATAACCAGTCCCTTACTTTAATGAAAATGGAAAATCTTGCTTCAAAAGTGCAGAAAAAAGAAAATCTGTCCTCTTAGTTTAAAAAAAAAAAAACCGATCCAAAACAAATCCTCCTGCCCCCCTCCCCAGAATATCAAATGGTCGTCCTTTTATCTGTTCAAGTACATGATGCCATTTTCAAATCGATTCTATCTAATACAATTTTCATTATGTTTGCGATAAAACAAATCGTTGCAAGGGGTATAACTTTGAAAGGGGATGACGAAATGATAAGCAGGTTCATCTGGTAATACTAGTACTTCATGGTGAGGTCTGTACATTGCCGATATAAGGTCATGATATCTTCAAATAAAACGAAAAGGGGCATGTCACCTAGGTCTCAGGAATGGGTGATTCGTTTCCCATATAAAGACGACAATGGCAGCCTTTTCTGTTATTCCTCTGTCTATATCGTACACTTTGTAATGTATGATGGCTCGTTTCGAAGCCGATACATTTTTACATGTAGTCATGTGGTTTAAAGTTTTGGGGTACAAAGATCTATTTAATTCTGAAATTGGGTAACCACGCAAGGCCAAGAGTATTACCGTTCAGTCAATTACTTAAAATAGCATCATGTCTAATTTCATTGCAAATCGTTTTTTTAATTATTTAAAGTTTAGTTTTCCAATCACAAGCACATTAAGGATGTTGATCATCTGGTAATACTTCTTGAAGAGGTCTTTTGATGATCAGAATTTGGCCATGATAGACCTCAATAGAAATGGGAGGGGGCCATTTCAAAAAATTGTTGGAAGAAAGAAAAAAAGCAGAAAGTCTTTCCCAACATAGGGGAAAGATATTATTTAGAAGGGTTTTGATGTGTATGAAAATAAGAAGATGTTGTATGATTGCCAATGAAACAGCTCTTTACAGGAGACCAAATGACACAGAAATTAACAACTATACGTTACCATACGGCCTCCAACAATGAGCAAAGCTCATACCGCATAGTCAGATATAAATAGTCCAGAAATGACAAATGAACAATTTAAACGAGAAAGTTAACGACCCAATTCATGAATAAAAAATGAACGAAAACAAATATTTTACACAGCAACAAACGACAACCACTGATTAACACTCTTGAATTGGTACAGACACATACAGATTGTGGCGGGTTAAACTCGTTTATAGGTGCCAATCCGCCCCTAACCTGGGACATTGGTGTATCAGTAAAATATAAGAACAAACAATAAAAATAAGTCGAAACAGGCTTTATTCATCAGATGGATACACATAGAAAAAAAACATCTAACAAAAAACACAGAGTAGACGAGGGCGGGTACTTATATTTATTGATAAGGATTTATTATGTCCGATTTTAAAAATGGGAAACCTAAATATATTTTAGGTCATGAGAAAAAAAAAAGAAAAGGACCATGCGAAGTTTTTAATTTGAATTTTACATAAATCTGTGATCATATACTATACACAATTTCGAATTGACAAATATTACTATAAGGAACATGGGATCCTGGGACAATTGGTGCCATAAATAGTAATGCAGACTGTAAGGACAAAACATTAGCTTTAAGAAATACACAACAAATTGCAACAAAAATGATGATTTTATGAATAGATTGTCACAAAACCACAAGTCCAGTTTAAACACTAAAACGTGTCCATTTGAAGTATGGACCTTCTGAGTTCGTTATGCATGATACTAATGTCATTTCACGTCCATTGTAAGTCTGTTAACGTTATCCATAGTTCATTATTCAATATCGGGTGAGACCACCACGTGATTGGATGCAGGCCTCAACCCTGCGTCTCATCACTCCAGTTAGTCGTCGGATTTCCTGATGTGGTATTTGCCGCCATTCCCGGTGCAACGCTGCTGTCAACTGACGTAAATTTTGTACAGGTGGTTCAGTTGCCTGTACCCGACGATCTAACGTGTCCCAAATATGCCCTATCAGTTGCTTTGATGTTCCTTGGGGTATATATTGTATTTTTACGTCTCCAAACTCTCAATTTTCCATCTGCTACATACAAAAGTAACAGGCTCTCGTCTGACCAATGGATCTTGCGCCTGTTTCTCAAGTTCCAACCACGACGAGCTAAGCGCCATGCCAAACGCAGTTGTTGGTGGGACCCTTATTACCCTTCTTGACTTCAGTCCTGGTGATTTCAACCGGTTTCTCAAGGTTCTTGTTGATAGCTGTCTATGAGGTTACCATTCTCTTTTAAGGACATGACTTGTTGCGAATGGCATACATCTAACCAGACGTTGCAGTGCTCTGTCTTCACACTGCAAAGTTACCAATGGTCTACCGGATCTTTGCAAGTCTTTTACGTTATTGGTTTGGATGTGTTTCCGCACATTTGATGTTAAAACTAAAGTTGTTGATCACTATTTGTGTTTATCAATTAACGTTTATAGTCCTTTGAATTGGTAAATAAATCAGTATTCCGTCCAATAGCTCTATAAGATAACCCTTATGACGGCATGCCGATAATCTGCCATCTTTGAGCCTCCGATATTCGTCTTCGTACCATGTTCACAGAGTGTGAATAAAATTTTCAAATCGCCGGACTAAAATACTAAAATTTAAAGCGCGGGGAAACTGCACTTTTTAATTTGCATGGAAGGCATGGTTCACGTGCATGATACGTCGATATCTTAATTACCGGTAAAACCTGTATGTTCACTTCTTTTTAAAGGAACATTGGTCTTTTTAAAATCGATATTATATTCAAATTAACATTTTGGCCAAAAGAAATATAAATAGAGATTATCATATAGCGTCTTCAATATCGCATCCGTATCAAAAGAGGGACGAAAGATACCAAAGGGACAGTCCAACTCATAAATCTAAAACAAACTGACAATGAAAAAGACAAACAAACAACAGCACACATGACAAAACATACACAACTAAAGAATAAACAACACGAACCCCACCAAAAAACTAGGGGTGATCTCAGGTGCTCCGGAAGAGTAAGCAAATCCTGCTCCATATATGGCACCCGTCGTGTTGCTTATGTGATAACAAATCCGGTAAATAGTCTAATTCAGTAGGTCACATTCATGAAAGGGAAGGGGATTGTAGTTACGACGTAAGGAACATATCCGATATCATTTGTGAAACGGTTATTCCATAACGGGCAACCAACTCGTGATGGCGTCTGTAAAATTTACGAAGGGATGATTTCAACGTCACCATTTGGAACTCTTGGTTTAATAGCTTCCTTGTGAGCAGCAACCCTGTATCAAGAAAATCATGATAGTAAATGCAAGCACGGGAATATCGTATCAATTGGGAGATATATACCCCGTATGCATGTGCTGCCGGAATGTTGCTACTTAGAAATGGAAAGTTCACAATTGGAAAGCTGAAATCATCTCTTTTGTCGTAAAGTTTTGTTTTCAACCGACCCTCATTGTCAATTTCAAGATGTAAGTCAAGATATGAGGCCGACTTAGCTGTATCTGTAGTATCCTTTATCTCTAGCTCGATTGGATAGATGCGTTCCACATAGTCACCAAATTTGGAATTATTTAGTGAAAGAAAATCATCTATATAGCGGAAAGTAGAGTTACAGGATTTATTTGTTTCTATTAACTTTAAAAAAAAATCGTTACTATAGTAAACATTACAGTAAGCATTTATCGCCTTCTCTAACAAAGAGATTCGATTCTTTTGTTCTATTTCAACTCGGTTTCCGCCTGAACCGAACGTGTCATATTGCCAATTGTTCCAATTTCAAAGAATTGGTATTGGCATTACAGATGCTGCATTCATAGCATGAGACGCCTAACCAGCGTTAACAATGAGAAAACCCCATACTGTAGAGCAGGCATGTGGATTTCAGAAGGGTCTAAACTTATAAACGCTACAGTTTTTGCTCCGATTAGTAATCATTTAATTTCTTTAGGTTGTTTGAAGATTCAAAACGGATGTGCATGTTTTCACCAGTAAAAACATCAGGAACAACCTATCAATTTCATGCATTTATTCAGTAATTATGTGTTTACAATCAGTTGTGAAATAGATTACCTAAGCCGTATTTGGCACAACTGTTTTTGAATTTTGGGTACTTGTTTGGCCTTATAACTCTTTTGGTCTGAGCGTCTCTGATCAGTTTTATGTAGACGAAGCGTATTAAATTATATTCCTGGTATCTTTGATGACTTTTTAAAGACATTTATCACATTTCATTTGTAGAATTATCCACTTGATGGTACATCGGTAGTATGTCATACAAGGCAATCACAGCAGAAGGGAAAGAGAGACAGATCGCATACCACTGACATCCAGGATCCTCATGATGTTATTGATTTAAATGACGATATTTTACACCTGCTTCTGAATCAACGCAAAAAAATAAGTAGTTTACAGAGACAGCTATGGCAAACTGGGAATGATAATGCAGACCTCAGGGAACAAATGGATGGTATGTGGAATAAAATTAGAGAAATGGATAAAAGCAATCAACGACGCGATGACAAAATACGTAAACATGAAAGAAAACAAAATCAAGCTAATGAAGATACAAGGCGGAGTAAAGACAGTATGCAAAGTCAACTTCATGATCTGCGACAGGAAAAGATTATTGATAAACTAACAATTCAAAATGTAGAGAAAGATTTAGAAAATTTATCAAAATCACATAGAGAATCCTGTGAAAAAATAGATAAACGTTTTCATACCGTTAAAATAAACCAAACTGATGTAGAAAAACGATTGGAAGACCAAATTGATGGCGTGAGAATAAAAAACAAGGAGGAAATTTTAAAAACTCAAAAGCAAAATGAAGCTCAAATGGAGGAATTGTTGCGTATCATTCATTCCCTGAGAATGGTTAGTAAGGAAAATTGGGAAGGGAAATATTTTGCATCCAGCACAACAGAAAATGATGAAGATGAAAACATAGAAGAACAACTAGATAACGAGGAGCTTAGTTTATCGAAAGAAATTCTACCAGTATTTGGAGAAGATAATAATGCAAAGATGATGAACGAAGGAGATAAACAAAAAACGAAAAAAATTCCAGCATTTAAATCTAAACACACTATCGAACGTGAGCCTTTTGTATGTAGAAAAATTCCATAGGTATCACGAAATGTAAGTGATACAATTGATTAATAATTAAAATGTTAAAATGAACAAGTAGTAAACTTGAATTGTTTACATTTTCTCTTCCACTTTATTAAGATAGCCCTATAGATATATTCGTTTAATTTGTGATGACGTCTTGCGTCATTTATAATATCGTTAAAATTATTTTATTTTATATGAGAAAGAAAACCTTAAAATAGGCATTGTCTGACTTGAATACCGTCAACAAATAGTATTATCTGTAAAGATTTGAAGGAAAGTGCATCCCATCAAAAGGTGGGGGTATTCTATGTTTTCAGTGTGCAGCCCAGTTTTCTGGTGTTAAAAAAAAACTTTCAGTTTACAGGGACTTCTTTTTTCCTATTAAATTTATGGTATAAAATCTACAAAGCTCACCTTCTACATGTGATAAAAATGTTTTATGATAGCAAGTGTTTTTATTAGTTAAAAAATCAAGCTAATTTCTTTAAAGTCTGATTTGATGCTTAACTCACAACATAACTATTCCTTTGTTCAGTAATTCACACCTTGATCATCAATAATGAAATGACAAAAAGATAAGTTAATAACTTATGCATTTACATCCAATTAATAGAAATTTTTAATAGAAGTGAACATATTTCAGTTATAGTCAGTTACACCCGGAACATTCAGCTTGGTCAATTGATTCCTAAACAAAAGATTTGTATGCTTTGGAGTTCTCGAAAAAGAAGGCTTAGCTAATTCATGTATTGTTGTGCCTGAAATCCTTTTTAAAATATTTACAAATACTATTGGTGCAGTTAAAACGTGCCCTTTTGTAAATTTCGTGCAATAAATTTAAATAGAAAAAATCCTGTAAATTGTTTTTTAACCCCAGAAAACAGGGAATTCCCAAATTTTTCTGACTTTATTTTTTGTAATTTGTTTAATTTTGACATAGAGACAGAAAACAATCAAGCAGGATTACACACATGTACAGTTTCAAGTATGGTCTTAAAGATATTAATATTATATGACAACTCTTAAAAGCAAGACATTATATAAATATAACTATAATTTTCGTACCAGTTATAAAATATTTAAATCACTTAGGACAGATTGTAATGGCAACCATTTTTTATCTAAATATTCTTTTTGTGTAGACGATAAGAAATTTACTGTATATTGTTCTATTCTTATACAGTATTTTAAATATGCAACACTACCTTTCACATAAGGTTTTTCTCCTGATATTTTACAGCTATAAATATAAAATTTTAAAATCAACATTATATGTTGTACTACATTATAAATATATGGGTAAAAAATTTCCTAAATACCAAAAATAACATCTTTTGCCGCTATATGTTTAAGGCTAAATCCACATTTTGATAATAAATCTTGAAGTACTATCCAAATATTTTTGCTGTATATACATTCCCAAAAAATATGCAATAAGCTTTCTTTGGTTTCAGTGCAAAAAGTGCACATTTCTGTTTCTATTAAACCACATTTATAAAGAAAAGAGTTTGTGTATACAATTCTATGTAATAACTTGAATTGAAAATTTTGAAGTTTAGTGTTTTTTGTTGCTTACAATGCCATCGAATAGATTCCCCCCCCCCCCCCCCAAATCACCAATCTAAACAAATAAATCATCAGACCATTTGTTTTGTGATCTTAAAGGATTTTCTTTTATTTTTTCTAGAAATAATTGATAAAAATATTTAATTAATTTACATGGTTTTCTTTATCATTTTTTAGTTTTTCTACAATGTCATTTTCAATAATATCTAATCTACCATGATCTGAAATGGTTTTCTTCCAGATATCTGGGATTGCACTAACAAGACCATAATATTCAACAAAACTGCATACTGAGTTTTAAGCTGCTCAAATGTCAGTGTGTTTTCCCATCTGAGATTAGATCATTTAATAAATATTATTATAAAAAATAAAACCATCATTACAATAATTTTCAAAAATAAATGCTTTCCACAAATTTTAATATCATGATATTAAGACAAATTGGTTGACTCAGGATATTAATGGGATTGTTTTCATTTTTCACCTTTTCTGGCTTTAATTTAGCCAGATTCAGAAAAGTGTCCCTCCAAAAATGATTTAACTCTTTTGCATTTTTTTCCAGACCCTTTTTTGTCAAGTACAATATTTTATCCCCTCCATATTTTTCTATATAACTCAATAATAGAATTTTCCAGGGGGAAATTTTTCTTACTTGTTCCCAACCTGTAACCAAAATAACTAGAAAACGACGTGAGACACTAAGGACAACTTGAAGTCATACTTGACTACTAGGGATCCATAATTACGTGGCCATTGTTATATTATAGTTCGTTTCTGTGTGTGTTACAATTTAACGTTGCGTCGTTTGTTTTCTCTTATTTTTGAGTGTAAATTGACATTGCGATAAGACGTGTAACGGTACTTGTCTATCCAAAATTCATGTATTTGGTTTTGATGTTATATTTGTTATTCTCGTGGGATTTTGTCTGATGCTTGGTCCGTTTCTGCGTGTGTTAGTTACATTGTAGTGTTGTGTCGTTGTTCTCTTATATTTATGCGTTTCCGTCAGTTTTAGTTTGTTGCCCCGATTTTGTTTTTTGTCTATGGATTTATGAGTTTGAACAGCGGTATACTACTGTTGCCTTTATTTGGCATTGAAATTGATAAAAATATTGCTTTTTAATAAGGATATAAATGTTACTAGAACACACCCGCGAAATCGTGGGCATTCAGAGGGTAGTTTAAAGTATGTAAAGTGTTGTTAGAAGAATTTTGTAAAATACTGAATGACTGGAGAATTTACAGTGGCGGATCCAGAAATTTTCATAAGTGGGGGCCCACTGACTGACCTAAGAGGGGGCCCGCTCCAGTCATGCTTCAGTGATTCCCTATATAAGCAACCAAATTTTTTTCCCCAAAAAAGGGGGGTCCGGGCCCGCTAGGCCCCCCTAAATCCGCCTCTGATTTCAGCAAAAGTATCATAAGTCATAGGTTATTGGGGACAGGAAAATTCTTTTTTTTATCCCTCCACTTTTATTTCCAAAGTTCCCAATTTTTGGTTTTCTATAAATTTTTGTACACAAATAAGGCCGCTAATTTTCTCGTTTGAACTATTTTACATTGTCATTTCGGGGCCTTTTAAAGCTGAGTATATATATACGGTATGGGCTTTGCTCGTTTTTGAAGGCCGTACGGTGACCTATAGTTGTTTTAAATCTCTGTGTAATTTTGGTCTATGTTGGAGAGATGTCGCAACATGGCAATTATACCACATCTTCTTTTTTTTTGTAGGCAATGCATTTTATAAAAGATTAAATGACTGGAGAATTTCAGAAAAGGTATCAAAAGTTCACATGAATAATTTAAGCGCTTATCTGTATATTATGAACATTCTTTACTATATAAATAAAGTGTATTTACTTTCAATTCTAAGTTTACTAATCGATCCATGGTGGTCATTGATATAGTATACAGACCCCTCTATTTAATAAACTCTGTGACCGCCGTGGATAGTAAACTTGAAAATGATAGCAGATAAAATTCTGAAAATTCACTTTATTCTTAGTATGTGTATGTTCAAAGTATACAGAAAAACGCAAACCGAAAGTCTAATCTGACTTAAAATTTTGTCCAATGACGGGACAATATCCGGATGCCTTTTTTCTCGTCCCCTCCCCCCCCCCCCCAAAAAAAATAACTCAATCTGAATAATCATATGAATGGATGACAAATGCGACTATGCATTGTTCCTATAGGAAACAGAGGCGTGTTGATTAATTTATTGTGGAAAGAAGAGAAGCGACACACAAAATGAGGTCTTCTCGTTTAATAGTATAGATAGCAATATATCAGCATGTTCACCATTTCTAACATTGGAATGAAGGAAGAATTTTTTTTTCGATCATGCCACGCAGTAGACGTGGAGTTTTGTCATGGGGGAAAGTTCCTTCATCGTTTAATTTTCATCTTTATTAAATATAAACAAAAGGAACATTCATGTTACAACTGTGCAAATTAATAGGCACTTGACTGTAACAAGATGAAAACATCGATTATATATACCAACAGAGTTCGGTGAAGGCAAATATGTCTTGCAAATTTCCCTATAAGCAGGATACAGTTTCCATTTCAAACGAAAGGAACTGTTTGTCGTTCGTTGTTGATTATTGGTAAACATATAGATTCCACAACTGCAACAAGTGTGTTACGATATTTCTTCACTCGAGTCAGTTAAACTTTAACATTTAAAGCGCGAGGCTTTGCCGAGCTTTTTAAATAGTTAAAATTTAACTGTCGAGAGTGGAGAAATATCATAATACACGAGTTAAAGTGGTGGAATCTGTTTCTCTAATGATTTTTATTTTTCCTTTTTAAAGATTTGAAGAATGTTGTGTACTTTTTATGTGACGTCATCAGGCATAGTCGCCTTTTTTCATGACGTCACAATAAAATTTCGACCAATCAATTGCTGAGAACAAATTTTTCACTAGAGATTAGAAATATTTTTCTCACACCGGTCAGGAAATGTGAAAATAGCATAAAAATTAGAGAAAATAGTTTAATCCTCTATGTTTGTATTTTGAATGCATGTACAAAATATGTATTTTTTTAGCTTAACCATTTATTTTCATAGGTATTTCATCTGTAGTAAACACATATACACATCATTGCTATAAATTGAATATTATTTAGTCCTGCATTGAACCATTTATTTAGTATACTTTTATTTGATTTTTGCCACAATCACATTGTAAATCTTCGAACAAATAACCTATACAAATTTCAATTATCACGAAAATTTCTTACGTCAAGATCCAAACTATAAGTCCAACAACAACCATCACCTGTTTCCATAGTTCAGCTGTATTAAAAATATTTGTTTTTAAATGTTTGTATATTACATCACTTTGAAATTTCCTGCAAACTTCGATGTACACACGTAGAACATCAATTCGTTTTGCTTAAGAAACATTTTAAATCAATAAAGTACACTGTCATGTCCGTTTGGAACAATAGATTGAAATACTAGTAAATATAAACGTTATAATCAATGAAACTGATAACATTGTAAACAAATCTAACGACTTTTTCTAGGAAACGAATGTTTCCATGCATATCGACTGAGTGTTATAAGTCTACTCCTAGATTTCTTCTTGCTGGCCTTTATGTGGTGTTTGTATGTTCTGTTTTCAGCAGCATTTGGGTCAAGACAGCTACAGGGTTTACCACATGTAGATGGAATAGACAAAACAAATCCGTCAAATACTGTTGATTTGCAACAGTCTCCGCCGTCCCATGAGCATTCCTTTGTATTGTAATTAGCCTGACATAACCCATCTGCTATATTGGACTACAATATAAAAAAGGGAGAAATAAAAATGTTCAACAAATATAAAACCGTACAAGGGCTAAAATTGCAACCTCATATTCTTCTTTATTGAATATAAAGAACAAATTAAGTGAACATAGAAACATCTCTATAATATATAAATGTGGTAAGATTACCTATGTGACATCTATCCATCAGATACCCATATTCCGTAGATGAAAGCACCTATAGGTCACCGTACGGCCAAACGAGAAACGATCTAAGACAGTTATAATTACTAACTTGTAAAAATTTGATAAATACACAGCTTGTTCATACCTTATTACATTCTGCTTTGCATGTTATAGTTTCTGGGTCTGGTGTCCACTCTAGTAACACTGAACATGTAATATGTCGTACTGGACCTTTGTCTTGATAACTGTCGGTAATACTTGCAAGTCTACCTCTCACTTTATTTGAATGACCATTTACTATTGGAACAGCTTCTGGTAAGAAGCAGTCTACATCACATTGATCGCCTAAAATATTAATTAGGTTTAAATTTAGGGCATCAATTTCAAATTATAATATTGATAAATTTAACTGAATTTTGTAATATGAAAAAAATATTCTAATGTCAGTCAATGGGCGAAAGGCAAAATAAGATAGTTTTCGATAAGATTCTAATATAACCGAAAACATTCATTGTCGGTACTTTTACATATTATCAATGAAAGTACCATACTTGAGTACCTTTGTAGTTTATATTGTTCTGTATTTTTCTACATTGATTTATTGATATTAATCATATATGTCTAAATCAAAATCTATTTCAGACATACTCAAGTCGAGTTACACAAACAATATATGCAAAACATTTTGAAAAGTGTACAAAATAGATGTAAGTCCAGTGTACAAAATAGATTTAAGTCCAGTGTACAAAATAGATTTAAGCTCAGTGTACAAAATAGATTTAAGCTCAGGCTTGAAAATACCGATTGACATTAATTATTATATTTTAATTTGTCACTGGCAACATAACAGCTGCCACTACATTTGTTAGAGTGTAGAAAGTAAATATAATTTCGGAGCATCATATTTCATACCTGATTTTATTGATGTAGTTAATGTTGATACTCCCTCCTTCATACATAATTTGCGTGCTTCTTATAGTGCCTATATTTTTTCTCTACATTTTTCTTTTGTTGATGTCTGTCGTCTTTGAGTTAGCGTGATCTTTATCCGTTTGTTTGATGTGTTTGAGTATTTGATATTGCCATTTGAGTCCAGTATATTTACTTTTTTTTGGTATATTTTAACATTTATATTTTACGATACTTGCCTACTTTATTCCCATGACAGTTGAATTTAACCTTTGTACTCTCAGCAACAGTAGGACATGATCCAGTTAGGGACGATTTACAAATACTAAAACTGTTGTTCCAGGTACCATCTATTCCACAATTAATCACGTGTGTTACCTAAACAAATAGATGTAAAATCACAAGTACCTATGAGACAATATACATTGTAAGTTTCTGAAACATTTGCAATGTCAACACAGCAATACCAAACAAATATAGTAGACATTTTCCATCTTATATATGAATCATTTAAATAAAGATATATATAAAATAACACTCAGTTTTACTTAGTGTTTAAGCGTTAAAAACTCCTCATTGAACCACTGATAATTCATGTCAAGACGAAACGCGATAACAGCGTAATAAACTATTAGTTTTCTATATCATGCTTGTTGATTTTGTTTACATTGTGGTGTTTTTATATGGTTTATGAAGTTTTAAGTCTTCCTCTTTTATTGAATTTGGATTAAAAGTTAGTTTGCTTACTTATCTAACAAGCTCAATTCAAGAAAACTATTGCTATCTAAGTAATTTTGTAACAAGTATTTTCTTTTTGTATAAAAAAGGTCTTACAAAACTGAAAAATCTTTAGCATTTCTGTAATGCATTGTAGCTTTGTGGCTCTGCGAGTTCCTGATGAAGGTAATTCCAGAAAAGAGCTTCGGACGTACGTAATTTAAAACTTATTTTTAATTTCTTATTCTGAAACATATACTGAAAACAAGAATGTGTCCATAGTACACGGATGCCCCACTCGCACAATCATTTTCTATGTTCAGTGGACCGTGAAATTGGGGTCAAAACTTAAATTTGGAATTAAAATTAGAAAGATCATATCATAAGGGACATGTGTACTAAGTTTCAAGTTGATGCAACTTAAACTTCATCAAAAACTACCTTGACCAATAACTTTAACCTGAACTTCGCACTATCATTTTCTTTGTTCAGTGGACCATGAAATTGGGGTCAAAACTATATTTTGGCATTAAAATTAAAAAGATCATATCATGGGGAACATGTGTACTAAGTTTCAAATTGATTGAACTTCAACTTCTTCAAAAACTACCTTGACCAAAAACTTTAACCTGAGGCGAACGGACGCACAGACGGACGGACGAACGAACGAACGGAGGCACAGACCAGAAAACATAATGCCCCTCCACTATCGTAGGTGGGGCATAAAAAGGAATCGTTTTATATATACATACTGGGTTATCTGGACATATCATTGTACATGTACTGCCTACATTGAACAGATCTGTACATCTATATAAACCTTGGAACACTATGTCTGGCGGTGGACATGTAATTGGTACACAAGTTTCACCTTTCCACAATCCATCCTCATCACATTCAAGTTTATATATTTTTCTGTGAATAAAAGTTATATGCATAAATTCCAGGTGTAGTAATCTAAAATGATATTTATGATAACAGTACAAAGTATTTGCTATTGTTATTTCTTTGTTGTTTTTTTTCTTTGACATGTTGAACAATGTATTACAAAAACAATTGAGAAAGTTTCAGGTCGACTAACAGTGGGAGCTGAGACAGGAGTATCGAGATTGCTCGAAGTAACTAAACGAAGAAACTAGAATGATGAACGCATTACAAATAATTAATAAATAATGTATTCAAGACTAAAATATGGTTAATTATATATCCTTTGGATTACGTGTAAAAAGTAATAAATAAAGAGAGTTAACATAACCTTGTTTAATGCTTAAATATAATTATCGACATAATGCAAAAAAGAAAAATTAGTTTACACACGACATAGGAAGAAGTAGAATGTGAATACTTCACAACAAATATTTTTTAGGTCATAAATATGTGGTTGCAACCATTTCAAACTTTGCTTATTCGTGAATACAAACAAAACATGTATCCTGTTTAATTTTACGAAAGAACAATTGTTAGTAGACTGTTGACATATATTTTCACACAAATTAATAATAAAAAAAGCTACAATTCAAACCTGAAATTGCTCTTTCCTACTACATGGAATTCTTTCTCACATTTGAACTTGCAAACTTTTCCAAGGCCATGATATCCCCTTTTACATGCTTTAGTCATGAGTCTGGCATCATCGGTGACTGATGGTGCTTTACAGTGTATTTGACAAAACGAATTTGGTAAAGACCAGGTTCCTTCAGAATCACATTGTATTGTTGAGACATCACCTTTAAAGTACCAAATATCAATTTGGTAAACATTTACTATATTTCTTATAACTTATGAAAATTTGGGTTGGTGAATAACCAAATAAACTCATCATAGATACCAGGACTAAATTTTGTATATACGCCAGACGCTCGTTACGTCTATCAAAGACTCATCAGTGACGCTCGAATCCAAAAAAGTTAAAAAGGCCAATTAAAGTACGAAGTTGAAGAGCATTGAGGACCAAAATTCCTAAAAGTTTTGCCAAATACAGCGAAGGTAATCTATGCCTGAGGTAGAAAAGCCTTAGTATTTCAAAAATTCAAAATTTTGTAAACATACGTTTATATAATATAAACCTGTGAGCTTGATACATGAATTCACATGCGAAACTAACATTTAAAAATAATTTTGAGTGTTTATACAGCCTATAAGTCCGTCCTCATTTGTTGAAATTGTAGAATATAAAAAGTAACAATAAAAAAATACTGAACTCCGAGGAAAACTCAAAAAGGAAAATCCATAATCAAATTCAAATTGCAAAATTAAAAGCTCAAACATATTAAACGAAAGGATAACAACAGTCATACTCCTGACTTAGTACAGGCATTTTTAAAAATGTAAAATGGTGGATTGAACCTGGTTTTATAGCTAGCTTAAACTTTCAATTGTATGACAGTAGCATAAAATTCCATTATATTGACAACGATGCCTGAACGAAACAAACGTACACAGTAGATTAGAATGTCAAACTTATGGGTAGAGCTTATATGTGCTGTTTACTGTATAGTTTTTTTTTTTAATAGAGAAACTTGTCTAGAACGGCGAATTAATAAAAATATGTTGTATATGTCAATTGTTATATCATAGTTTATGTGTGTGTAACATTTTAACGTTGTGTTTCGGTTGTGTCGTTTGTTTTCTCCTATATTTCAGTGTGAATTCACATTACTATAAGACGTGTCACGGTACTTTTCTATCCTAAATTCATGTATTTGGTTTTGATGTTATATTGGTTATTCTCATCGGATTTTGTCTAATGCTTAGTCCATTGCTGTGTGTGTTACATTTTAATGTTGTGTCGTTGTTTTCCTCTTATATTTAATGCGTTTCCCTCAGTTTTCGTTTGTTACCCCGCTTTTGTTTTTTGTTCATAGATTTACGAATTTTGAACAGCGGTATACTACTGTTGCCTTTATTTATGTATCAAGTGATATGTGTGGATTGTGTTAACGTATTCAGAATATGTAAACTGAAGTCTGCATATGATTTTTAGTGTAGTCTCCATATCAATATTCACCCTGTAATCTGGACGGTGCTTTACAGTTGAAGTTGCATTTATCTCCATATTGGAATCCATCTGGACATGAAATACTTGCATACGGAATGTATGGCTCGCCACAGTCAACGGGAACACACGATAAAGAAGTGTAACTCTGCCATGTTCCGTTAACACAAATTAACTCGTTAACACGACCTTCCAATACGTACCTGAAAGAGAAGAAATTTCGCCTTGTCATACGCCCCTTTTTAAAGATTACTGTTAGTGCTACAGATGTTTTCATTTGGTATTTAATATACAATTAGATAGATTTGTTATATCATTATAAAAGGTATATCGACTAACACTTATTGGTGAATTTTCATCACGATCATTCCAGATGCTATGATGTACTATCTAGATTAAAAGACACGGACTTTTATTTGTTAGTGAATGAGTTGTTAAGTCATCATTAATATCATTAAAACATGTTTTATTATGATTGTTTTGATCTTTTTAATCATTTGTTCCGAAAATATACACATAAGAGTCTCCAATATGCACATATATTGTATCACATTTGTTTAATTTGTATGGAAAATTGATTTATAGTGGGATAAACACAGATACAACGTTGATCCATAAAGACTTTGCAGATTTATTTCAAGAACAATTATGGCAAAAAGTTGAAGATATGTCTCTATTTCTTTTAATCTCCTCACTATTATTCGCGTGTAATTTATGATTAATTGTTTTGTGTGTGTAACATGAAAGCAAGCCAGTGTAATTTTTATTGGTAATGTTAGCTTGTCGATTAAAAAAAAATAACATGCAACAAAAAACACTACCGGAAAAGCTGTATTCTTAGTCATCAATCATATGTATATACAGTATATTTCTTACCCCTGATTGCATTTGACTGTACATACGCTTCCCTCTCTTTTACCATTACACATTGGAACACCATGCTTTACACGTGGAGTCCCACAAACAGGTCTGTTACATGATCTGTTGAAACATCTTCCTACAGAGGGATCATATAATTCCATAGAGTCACAAGATGCGATCGTCACTGGGTCTAAGAATTTAGAAGACCTCAAACGAGCACCTGCTATGCTGATCCTTGGTGAGGAAAACTTTATCCTCACGCCTAGAGAGAAAGATGAAAAATCAAGGTTTTGAATAAATATAAGGAATTATAATTTTGTATCCAATACATGCTTATAAACATAGAAATGACATTCACGGTACCAATTTAAAAATATCGTAAAACGTGAAAAATCACAAAAGTATGGGTTGCGCCTTACAAATCATTTTTTTTAAATGAACGTGATCAACATTTTTACCCAATACATGTACATGAAGAAGCAATTGCATGCATTCATGCTGACAAGTGTAAACATACAAACGAAAGCAAAAATCACCAAAGTATGGATGGCTCCAAAAACTTATTTCTTCCGACTTGACAACATAACTAGTAATTCATACGAAGTTCTAGTCATTCTTTTACCATGAACTTATATTTGCCCGAATTAATAATTGCTATGAGTTAAACTATTGTTCACCTTTAGTAAGGAAGAATTGCTGTGTCAAGTCATGAATGATTGGCACATGAATCGGGTTGTGTTTACATGAGATAGAATGGATTGCCGGAGTTAAAGTCTTGGTTATGTTGTCATTGGTAATAAGTTCGATCCTCATCAACTGTTTTCTATTCAGATCATCTAATCCGTCTGATCCGAAGTGTATAATTATTTCTGTTGCAACCTTGGGTTTTCCAAAATAGATCTGCAATAAACATTGTTGAAATATGAATTGATGTTTTACGACATTACGTTTTATCCTGACTTTTATATTAACAGTAGTACCAGACATTGTCATTTGATAAAGCCGACACAACACTCTTATTATTTTTTACAACTCTGTCTATGAACTCACAAAAATACACAGTTGGTATGGATAAAAATAATGTTTGCAAAATATGAATTTAAGCTTTGAAAGACACCATGTAAAGTACTTTAGCTTAATACCAATAGATACCAGACTTGGGGTCAATTACATTGGAATGTAATTAATTAAATTACACATAACATTGGAAAAATGGTCAATAACACTAATTACACAGTTTTTGAAATGTAATTAATTAAAATTCAATTATTTTCCCAAAGTAATTAATTAAATTACACATTACATTTCATTATAATTTTTTTTAAACAAAAAAATCATGTATATATAGCATGTGTAAAATATTCACGTAAGCTTAGTTTTAGCATTGCATTTGATCATCATTATTATTTTTAATGTTTTGTCATTTAGTCTGCACCTCTCTGGTATGAACACTTTGTTTTTGACAGGAGCAGATGTGGCAGGTATTGCTTGATCATAAGATGTGTTGATAGAAGGAATGTGTTCCTATTAACTTGCCAATACATAAAGGGGTTTATTGAAAACCCAGAAATGAAGCCATTTAATTAAACATAATATAAAATAAAAAATTGTCCATTTTTTTTTACTTTACAATTATTCAAAAGTAATCTTGTCACTGGATTGAAAATATTTTTTAGCATAAACAATGTATAATGTCTAAATATTAGCAATATTTTGCTAATTAGACAAAATACATGTACTAGTGGCATTGTCCCTAGACTGTTTTATTACACATTTAGTATGAGTAATTGACATTTGTTTTTACAGCTGATAACTTTTATTTCTATAATCCTTTTGTGTATACTAATTTGACAAACTGAATGCAGTGATTTAAATTCTAAATGAACTGTCTAAGAAAATTTTACATATTTTTTTTACCATACATACATGTATTGATGGTATGCATACATGTTATCAATTTATTTACATGTAAGATAAAGATCTTTCTTAGAAACTGACAACACCAATAAATGATTATCACATTTTTTTTTAAAGTTAAAAGACTACTAATTTAGTAACATTTCTGTTTGTCAAAAAAAATTATCTATATGTAGACAATATCTTATCATTTAAATCATAAAAGTACGTGTAATTGAAATGTAATTCAAAAGTAATTTAGCATTACATGCTTTTTTTTTATTGTAATTAATAAAATTACCATTACATGTAATTAAAAAAGTCATCAATTACACATTACATTCAATTACAAGGCACGTGGTAATGCATTACACTTAATTGCCATTACATTTTTTAATTACCCCATCCCTGGTAGATACCACAAACGTTTTAATGTATGTTAGCATTTTGTTATGTTGCAGTTCGGTGTTTCTGTTTTTTCGTTGTTTGCCTCTAATAGTTGATGTGTTTCCTTCGGTTTTAGTTTGTAACCCGGATTTATTTTTCTCTTAATCGATTTATGACTTTTGAACAGCGATATACTATTGTTGCCTGAACATATACAAAATACCTCTATCCAATAATTATCCTCCTTTCCATAATTGTTACATGGACTCCAGTATTCATCAGGAACAGTATTGCTTACACATTTCTAGAAAATATACATTTTAAATGGTTGGTTTAAAGAAAGAAAAGGGAATAAAACTGTCGCATTAATATTATTACCGAGTAAACTCTTAAAAATCTTATTTTTGCAAAGTTTTTCTGTTTTGGTTTGTGGCAAGGATTTGTTATCGCTAAATCCAGTTATGCCTTTTGAACAGCGGTATACAACTGTTACCTTTAGTTGTCTAAACTAAAAACTGATATGAATTCTTATATAAGTCTCGTCGTAAGGCTATATCAAAATGTTGAATAGGGTTCAAATATGGTCATCCCAGACTACAACCCGACAAATAACAGGACTCTTCTGAAGAGCTTATCGTACTATCTGCATTTAAAAAACAATTACTGAAAGGATAAAAGATACCAAGTGGGAAATCAAAACCTACAAATTGAATCAAAACAAAGAACACATTGCCCCAAACCAACCAACTAATGAAAATTCAAACACAAAACACCACACATACAAACAGAAGATTGAGTTACTCTCACGCAACAAAACATCGGTGGTAATCTTATACGCTCCAAAAGGGTCAATAGAATTGTTGACGTATCCTCATTTTCCAAAAGCAGTTGTAACTGCCGACTCGGTCTACTTTATTTTTATTACCAACCTATTGGATATATTTCAATAAATTATCGTTCTGTATCTACATGCTTCCACTGAGTGTTGTGAAAACAAACAATCAATAATTTGAAACTTACTTTTCTCCGAATCAAGAACCTTGAGAATGAAACCACACCAACTTACCTGGTTCCTGGAAGGAATTCCTATGATTAGCGACTCTGGACATGTATCATCCTGGAATTCTGGATTTGCAACTGCTGTTTTGGCCCACTGGTCTTCAAAACCTGGAGGGGTATAATATCCGCAGTCTGTAACGCTGTATGGCCGCTCAAAATCTTCACAAATACCATCACCATCATGAATAAAACAATGACTAGGTTCTCCTAGAAGGAAGTATTGCAAATGTTAGTAAAGTTCGGTTGAATTTGAATATGAGAATAGGAGTTTCAATTATTTAAACTACAAAGATAAAAAAAAAAGTTACCAACCCAAAAAGTAACCTGCTACAATTAAAAAAAAACGTGACAATGAACTTTGTGTAGGGATAGTGAAAACATAGAAATGTCGCAGGTCTGACTCACTGTAGAAAGACGAATAGTAAACGATACTAGATTCGAACATCATTTTGAAATTGAAAGTGAATGTTTGAAGTGCCCATGGGTAAACACACCAAGATATTCTGTTTTATTATGTTCATTGATGATTTATTAATCATTACATATATTAGCATACCTGCGCATTTAAAGAATTCTTCTTCTTTGCAATCAATATCACACCCATCGCCATCTATTGTGTTACCATCATCACACTTCTCACCACTTTTATCAAAAAATTAAAATCGGCATTAATATTTTTATGAATATATCAAGTATGGTTTTACATTTGTAGTAGATAACTGCCTTTAATTATTAAACATTATTTACCCAATAAAATCACAATATTAACATGATTAATGAAAAGAAATAGACACTTTTCGATAATTGAAGGCCGGGTGTATAAATCTAAATGTCCCTTGATTAAGTTTTTAGAACAACTGTCGTATGTTTGTTGGTTATTGACATTTAAACTTCGTCTTATTTTGATAAGTCTTAAACATAGATACAGAAGTTAAATAGGTAGAAGTCAAAGTATCTAAATTTTTATGATATAACTAGGTTTAAATGAAAAGGGAAATTTCAGATATCTATATGGAATACGAACGACACCGATTTCATTTCATACAGTATTGATTTTTCAAAATCTCGATTTTTTTTTTATAATTGTCTCATGAAAAGAAATGACCAATCAACAATACTCACGTGTTAACATGACCATCTCCACAGAAAGACTGACCAACGATAAAATCGACAGACGGTGATGGTACACTTTCATGGTTTCCGGTTACAACTAGTATACTGTACGTATATGTAGTATTATGTTGGATGTCCCTGAAATATTAATAGAATTTTCATATTCTTTTAATAAAGTAATGGAATATGTCAACGACATTTTTTTTAAATACGTAAATTCTTCATTCGTTTCGTAAATTTAATATTGCATACCAGAACAATTTATTCGAATCAATGGTTCTAGAAAATAAGTCATCTGAAAAACTTCCTAGTTAAATATCAGTCTAAAAAAAAATTTAAAATAATTTCCGAATATTTGAATAAAATGATTTTACCGGTCTGTGAATTCTGTTTTACTGGTCTGAATTAACTGGTTCCCTGTAATTTCCGGATATCTGATGACCCTGTACTTTTGCTGTCTACACAACGCACATTCTGATGCGGGCGTACTTGTTGATAATTCTGCTGCATCTATAGCTGTGTATGGATGCTGCACATATATTCGTACCTGTACGAGAAAATGTATTGAAGAGGGTTTGAAAGGTACCAAAAGGACATTCAAACTCATTGATCGAAAATAATCTCACAACGCTAGGGCTTAAAGAGAAAAAGCAATCAAACAAATAATAGTACACAACATAGAAAACTAAAGACTAATCAACACGAACCCCACCAAAAGCTAGGGATGCTCCGGAAGGGTACATTGTAAGCAGATCCTGCTCCACATGTGGCACCCGTCGTGTTGCTCGTATTATTAAAACCCGATAAATAGTCTAATTCAGTAGGTCATATTCGTGAAAAGGGAACGGGATTGTAGTTACGACTTAAGAAACATATCCGATATCATTTGTGAAACCGACATTCCATAACGATCAATCAACTCGTGATGGCGTCCGTAAAACTTACGAAGGGATGCTTTATTTCTTAACCATTTGGAACTCTTGGTTTAATAGGTTCCTTGTAAGCAGCAACCCTCTATCAAGGAAATCATGACAGGAAATACAATCCCGGGAATATCGTATCAATTGGGAGATATATGCTCGGTATGAGTTTTGTATATAACACAATAGCCATGATGTGTTTGTAAATCAATGTACAACACTTCTCAGTGAAGGCTTATTGATATACAGTAACTGACAACAACCAATAACAGTAGAGTGTACATTTGTCATTTTTTAGAAAACATGTTTTCTACTGCAGTCATAGCAATTAAGTACCTAATGACAACTGAAAGTATAAGTAAATGATGCTAGTCGTACATACCTTTACGACAGGTCTTCTTACATTCAGTCTGATTGACAACGCATTATCACATGAAGCAGGAAAACTATCCAATGGAATCACTGTAAGATCGTCTGTCGTGATTTCTATAAATTTGATTGGATCACCCATTCCTGTCAAAATGAAGTCATCAACGGATCCAGTATAAGGTACCCATATACTCAATCTAAACAAATGGTTGATAAAGTATTCATTTATATCGCTTTTCTTAGTAATTCAGACTTGGTAGCACAGCTTTTATAAAAGTTGAAGCTTATAGGGTAAGATGCAATATCTATCTATCTGTTTGCTTTTTCCCCTCTGTTATATGCATTAATGCTAACATAAATTTAACGTGTTAAATAGATATTGAATGAGGGATAGTGCAAAAAAGTGTAATTGTAAGGTGATTTCTGTATGCAGTTTTAAAAGAGAGCCGAAAGATACCAGAGGGACATTCAAACTCATAGTTCAAAAGTAAACTGACAACGCCATGGCTAAAAAAGAAAACAACAATAGTACACAAGACACAACATAGAAAACTAAAAACTAAGCAACACGAACCCTACAAAAACTTGGTTGGTGTGATGTCAGGTAAAATAGAAAAAGGAATTGTTAAAGACCCAAAATACTCTCGTGGTATGCAGTTTCCGGACAGTTTTTAAACGACAACCTAACTATTTTTTCCTGCAAAATGAACATCAGGTCCAAATGATTGGAAAGCCAAAACCAAAAATAGTTTGAGTGCATTCAATGCAAATTGGCTTAAACACAGCAATCAGAACGGTATAAGGTTGAATTTTTTGACAGAGCTAACTTTAGTTAAAGTTCAATTACAAGATCAAGATAAGCTGCACATGTACTACGCGGATGGTCTGAAAATCAACCAGCAGCAATACCGATTCAGTTGTAGTATGAAACGAATGATACATTACGAAAACTCTTCTCCAATCTTCAAACGTTTGTCAATGTCATCACAATCTTAATGGTAAACATATATACAACTAGAACCGTAAATTGTAATTATTGTAATTTGTATTGGCGATCGGATGTTAAGCAATGATCCTGTTTCGGTAGTTTCGTATGGTTTAAACGGTTGAAATCATCTATAAACATTTGAGTTGTTTAATACTATACTATATGTATAAGTATTTCTGAATCCAGCTTGAACAAATAGTAAATACTAATTATAATTAATGTCTACGATATTCTTACTTGTCAGGTATGAATTTGAAGTTAAACTCAAGGTCTATGTAACACTCCATTCTCTGACAGGTATAACTGTCAGGCATCATCCAAACCTTGTCACTGGCTGTACATGTCTCAGAATCTGGTGAACCTGAGCAATAAAGTAATTAATAATTGTATAATAACCTTAAGCACTATAAAACAAACACATATGTCAACAAAGAAAAACAAAAAGTCATATAGACACAGCACCTTAGCAAAAACGAAAGAAAAGAATACATCAACATCACCATAGCCAAATAACACAACGACTGGATGTGTATTACATAGACGAGTACAAAGAACACTTTAATAGGTAATTAAGAAAATACAGAATGTCAGTACTTAGAATCTAGACTACAACACAATCGTGTATTATTTGTTAAGTTGATACAGAAGCCAGTCAGTATAAAAAGAAAAAAAGACAGATTGACTTTAGCAACATACACTTTTAAAATTGTTCCAATAACAAGTGCTTTGATTTACCTGCAGCTTGCATTGGTTGGGATAAGTACAGAAAACTCTCTGGATGCGATGCTGTGGCATTGTGGGCATACTGAGCAGCACTTCCATCAGGTTTACAAACGTCGCATATAGTTTTCGGAAATGCTTGATTAGAGCCAAGGGGAGATATCCAGCTGATGGTAATACTTGCATTGGTAGATCTTGCGATCTAAAGAAAAATGTGAAATTTCTTATTTATAGCAGATCTATTTAAATAAATATATTTTTCTAAATATAAATTTATATTAAGTCAATTCATTATATGGTGGGATATAAAACATTGTTGATAATACTGATGTGTAATTTGCTAGATAAAAATTACATCACAACTTAATTGATGTAAAAGTTTAGCTGGTCTTTTCGTAAAACGGACATTTTGATAAGGCAGACTGGAAATTAACCATGCATTATTCGTGTTTTAAATGACCGACAACACGTCACATGTATCTATTATCACTATTATTTTCGATAGCCCATATTACCCATAATTCTAGTTATAAATAATGCTGCTCTGTATATTGTCATTTTTATGCTATTTTTTATATACTTTCTTTTCGAAATTTACTTATGTAATTACATCCCGAAGATGTTGATTGAAATGTTTGTAATGATTTTGGTTTTGAGAACTATGTAAGAATTGAAAAAGAAATTTCAACTGAATTACAATAAAACACCAATGACGACATTTAAACGATTCGCATTAAAATAATATTAAGATGTCTATGCTTTTTTACTTGTAATGAATATAAAGGAATATGATTGTATTCTAGTTTGACATTGCTACCCCAACTTCCGATGCAAGATCGATCGTCCGCTCTCCGAACTTTCCCGTAGTTCTGCGTTTAATTGTTTGCTCGAGTTTATGAGTTTCGGTCTTCGCTTGAAAGTTGTTGCTACTCCTCTTCAGATAGTATTAGTTTCGTCAAATAGACTGACCAGTCTGTCCATTATCTGAAAGATAACCAGAATATCAAAGGGAGACAACGAAATTCTAATGACAACTTACTTTTGGTGGCAGTGGTACTGGTGTTGGTTTCTTTTCTGTCCTCCATGGTTTGTATACAAGGTCAAGGTAACAGTGCATTCGTGCACTCTGGTCAGATGTGAAACTATTTATACAGCTATCATCTAGTATAAGTACACAAAAACGTATATAAATGTTTCAAGAAAACTGCTTGACGACTAACTTCTATTTGAGCAATTCAAATAATTTCCCGAAAGGCAGCTTTTAAGTCAAATTCAAAGTTAAAAAATAAATTTGAGTTCATTACCGAAAAAAGCATAAATGGTTTTATTCCAACTTTTGGTGGCCGTTTTCCTATAATGTTTGCAACTAAATGAAAAACAAACAAGCAAATCAACTGATGAGAAAGATTTGAAAAATATATTAAAATTTGTGGAATCAATCTTTAAATCGCTTATGAATGTATCCAATTATTTCATCCATTTTGTCGACCACTATATATCACGATATCACAAAGTTCAAAACTGTTTTGGCTAACAGTTACACGTAGGTGTGTTTTAAAAGCAAAATTTCCGAAGAAAAAAATCAGTATTATAATCTATAGTCGGACTTACCAGCATAACTCATGTAGTTATTGAATGGGGTGTTTCTGAAGCTTTCTAGACCACATGTTGACTTTATACTACCATCTGGATCATGGCATTGTTTATTATCTGGTGTAGGTTCGGTATCAGAACAAAGATCTCCAAGTTCTAAAGACGCATGTGTCTCTACACAGGGATCGTCACAATCCATTTCCGATATACCATGGTGCACGTGCCATAGGCCAAGGACATGTCCTATCTCATGTATCAAACCTTTCATTTTACCTGATGCACCAAACGATTCTGGAGGTACAATCACACCACCTATAACATAAAAATAGAATGGAAATGGCGAATGTGCCAAAGAGACAACAACCCGACCATAGAAAAAAACAACAGCAGAAGGTCACCAACAGGTCTTCAATGTAGCGAGAAAATCCCGCACCCGGAGGCGTCCTTCAGATGGCCCCTAAACAAATATATACTAGTTCAGTGATAATGAACGCCATACTAATTTCCAAATTGTACACAAGAAACTAAAATTAAAATAATACAAGACTAACAAAGGCCAGAGGCTCCTGACTTGGGACAGGCGCAAAAATGCGGCAATATACAATTCAATTTTTTTTTACCTCGTTGTTGTTGCATGCAAATCACAAAAAAACGGCAGAACAAAGGTAAAATAACAAAAATGCCGAACTCAAAGGAAAATTCAAAACGGAAATTCCCATATCAAATGGCACTGAAATCAAAAGCTCAAACACATCAAACGAATGGAAAACAACTGTTATGTGCATGACACATTTAAAATTTTACAGCAATAGTCCAAACTTTTTGACACAATTTGGAACCATCAATAAATCATTATAGTATATTAAAACAAATGTAAGCTAGTGCAATGCTACCTTTTCTATTTTGAAACATACCGTTTATGCCATACACGTGTTTGTCCCAAGGGTATGTGGACAGACCCGCAACATCCGTGTTTATTGTCGAGGCCAGATAAATGTTAAGTTGGCTAGAACTATCCTCGCCGACCATGTCTTGAAATTCATCTTTGCTAAGGTAACCTCTACAATATAGTGTATGTTAATATAATTTTGTTACTTAAGCAATCAGTATTTAAAAAGCTTTGTAACTTGAAAGCTTATTGTTAATTTCGAGAGTAAAAAAAACCAAAACGCCTTAATTGTCAATTATTTTTCAGTAACCGAAGGCATCAATATTGTTTGAAATTATGTTTGAAATTATAACAGTAAGACATGGTTAGAAATTGTATATAAACCATTAGAATCGTCCCCGAAATAAGCAATGAGTAAAACCCATATCGCCTAGTTAGCTATAATAATAAAATTAACGGTACCAATTTTCTTGCACCAGATGCGCATTTCGACAATACATGTCTCTTCAGTGATGCTCGTGGCCAAAATATTTGAAATCCAAAGCTTATATAAATCAATTTAAAAGAAAAAAACTAATGGTCTGATTATGTATGAATTATAAAAAATAAAAATAATAAACGAAAACCAAATATAATATTCTGTATTTTGTTTCCGTCTCAATTTTTTTCCTTTTCCGTTTGTAATTTTTTAGTCCTTCTTATTTATGGGTCACCCATAATTGTCAATCATATTCCGAAGTGTACAAAAGGTAAGCTTGGGGGAGGGGGTTAAAAAATCAACATTTTTACCGTACACGTTTTTTTTAATAAAAATAAAACTGTCAGATATGTTTCAAATTATTTTCAATGCAACTATGTAAAACTAAACTTTAATATGCTTGATCTTCTTTTTATTAAGAGTGATTGATTCTTGTCTTTAAATCTGAAAATGGTTGAGGTACACTTTTTGAAGGAGGGTGGGGATCTGAAAAAGTGTATGTTTTGTACACTTTGGAAAATTGTTGGAAATAATGACCCTGACAGATGAATAGTTGTCAGTTATGAAACTGAAGATATGCGAATGGGGTAACTGTTTTCTGAACATCCTATTTTATACTGCAACTGCTCATGATCAAATTATCTACCAAGCATCAAATAATACCAATTTTAGGGGGGGGGGGGGGGGGCAATGTCAGAGACTACACAGAAAAAGCAAACGTTAGAATACTTACCGATGCTGCGATTCAGGATTAAAACAAACATCAGAACCTGGTGTACAGCAATCTCCACCATCCCATTCCCATATAAATTTGTTACATTCTGGATCACAATTGCCATCTGCAATAGATATCAGGTCGCATTCTGCGACTGCCGGAAGTAGATCATCACAATCACCGCCATCATATCCGGTTTTGGCATGAAAACAGTCATCGTCGCAAACATTATCACCAATAGATATTGAATCACATGTGTAAAGCACTGTAGCCTGTCTGAGAAATGTGCTTTTAATATTTTTAACGTCTTGCTTAAATGTTATATTATGCGGTGAGAATGCATCTATAAGTGCTAAATGTTGCTTTTGTAACTGCTTTCTAGTAATTTGTGGCTGGGAACCATCATCGTTCATTAAATTGTAAACTTTATAATTAATTTCTTTAAAATGCCTTAAGTTTGAATTTTCTCTGTACGATTTCAGTAAAACTGGATCATCACACACTGTTTCGCCACAAGGTGGCGCTTTGATTACAATTTGACTGGAGGTTGATAATGTAACCCTTTGTATAATGTGCGGTGGTGTTTTGAACAACGACCGCCATTTCTTTGCATCTGTAAAACTATCAGATACAAAAAGCCGGTCATCTTTGCCATTTGAATCTTCTAATTCAGAATGATTTTTAGCATAATTCCAGATAAATAAATCTTTTAATGATCCTCGGTAAAAGGTTTTTGAATGTTCGTCCCCTCCAATCAGAATGGTTTTACAGTTTTGTGAAACCTTTTGGAAAATCGCTCCATGCTGATGTCTGTCTACAGCCACTAATGCACCGTCCCTGTACAGCTTAAGTACATGTTTGTCATACGTTACAACAATGGCGGTCCATTCTTCGGGTTTGTAGTTAGTATCTGTATAAACAGTAGATGCATGTTTACTCCTTTCTGTCTTTAAAGTAACAAAATATTTCTGTCCAGAATTGAGAATTTCGGGATTACTAGCAATTCCAATTTTCAACCAGTTGTGTGTTTGTTTTCCATTACAAATATCTACAAGCTCTGAAATAAAATATGCCTAACGTATATAAAGCACTTATACATCATACTATAGTAGTTATATCATTAACCTTAAAAGATGTACATGGGTTAGGTTAAGGACTTTTTGTCAGATGTTCAGCCTCCTTGGGTTTTTCCCCTACCATACAGGGTAAAAAATAAAATCACAACAATACTGAACTCCGAGGAAAAATTCAAAACTGTAAGTCCCTAATCAACTAGAAAATCATATCAAACGAATGGACAACAACTGTCATATTCCTGACTTGGTACAGGCATTTTCAAATGTAGAAAATGGTGGATTGAACCTGGTTTTATAGCGCTAAACCTCTCACTTGTATGATAGTCGCATCAAATTCCTTTATATTTGCAACAATGCGTGAACAAAACAAACATAATAGGTAAAATTGTCAAAATAGAGGTACAGCAGTCATCACCGTGTCACAATCTCAATTATAACAAAAACAAACAAATATTTAACAAAGAAGCACAAAAAGCATCTTTCAAATTTAGCAACCACATTCATTGCTTGCTTTTATATGTATTTTAATTCAACCCATAAAGCATTAAAATATTTGAAGTCCTGTGACTGAATGGCAAGGTTCGCATCAACTCTATGGTAGAGTCGCGTGTTTGACGTCAGAATGTAAACGTCACACAGGAAGAGATATAAAATAATTTTGTCGTTCAAAGTATTTTCAAAATTATAATTATAGAACAATAACATAATGGCATTACAATAGAACAATAGCATAATGGCGGGATGTTTAAAATAGTTTTCCCCCTATCATTTTACTTTTCATATAAAAATTCAAAAAATGTCATTTTGGTAAACATGAAAATCATTTATTACTGTACAAAGAACGCTGAACTCCTTATCAGAGAACACTAATTATTCAGTTTATCGTAGTGAAATTAATTTGGTAAATCACTGTATTCTAGAATAATTTAATTTTGGATGTAACGCGTCTTTTGATTGGCTGACGTTATTTTGTTATCAGACCATAGACATAATTTAGTCATGTGACCGTGACGTCTTTGCGGGGTTCTTGTTGCTCAGTCTTTTGTTTTCTATGTTTTGTTGAAAACATATTTTTGTTATTTTGTCTTTTCATTTTTTTCTACTATGAATGTCCCTTTGGTATCAGTCGCCTCTCTTTTATTGACAAGGCTATCCTAAGAATTTAATTATCTTAAACAGTCATACTGTTCTTTTTGAGATAGAAAAACAACATTTAATAATAATTCATTGTAATAAGGAGAATAACGATGTAAGACATTATATTCTAATCCAATTATTTACACTGTATATTGAAGTTGCAACGTGTTGTTTTGTGAACATTTGTCACGTTTCAAACGTAAGTCAGACATCACATAACACATTATTTTAATTCCCGCTGGTATTTTATTCTTGAAGCGTTAACGAACACGTTATAAGGCATTATCAAGCGTCTAGACATGCATTTAAGTACATGATGACTGTGGAGAATATCTTGGCAGTTTTCAAGAGTTTGGATTCAATTTGTAAGTGAAAAAATGCCTAGTAGTGTTATCAATCGATTCTGATGTGTAAGTATAGTAGCCTTAGCGGATCTTTTATTCTATAAAAGGGGAGTAGGACGAGAGCCGAAGAGAAAAATACTAAAAACAAATGTTTTTTTTACATATACTCTCTATCCCCCCATTTCGGTCCAACTCTAGTTAGGTCAGGATATTCACCGCGATGATTTACTTAAAACAATATCCAATAGTTGAAAAGAAGTGTATTTGTTTTACTCTCAAAGGCATTGAATATTACTGAACTACACATCACTGTATAAGAGAATTTAAGATACAAATAGCAAATTAATCATGTGCGTGTGCAAATTTTTGCATCGTTTAAAAGACAATAGATAGCCCTATCTTCTTCGAATAAATTTAAGTTACCGGTATGTTCAAGCTTTCCTCTAATTTCTTTTTATAAAAATTAATACTCTGTATTTGCCTAAATCTATTAGCAGCAGGGATGGGGTAATCGTAATCTGTAATCTGTAATTGATTACATTTTTCCAGTAATCGACAGTAATCTGAAGACATTTTCGATTACATGTAATCGTAATTTAATCGATTACAAGTAATCGTAATTTAATCGATTACAGCAAAAATCATGATGTAATCATCGATTACTATCGATTACTTTAGTAAAATAGTTCGATGAAATATAACCTATTTTAAATGAAAATATGTATGCATTCATCACTTTGAAGTACTGACATGACTTACAAGTTACCAACTGCTTTTATATTTCTATCTATTGCCTCAAGCTGAATTATAATTAACCAGATCCCCTACCATAATTTACTTTATATCTATGTATGGCTATGTATCTTTACGCATTTAAAATTTGGCATAATAAAGAGAAAATTCAATCGTAATTTGAGAACCTCGAAAAATATACATGGAGCTGTTACGGTGAATTTTAGTGAAAGAAATAAAGTTAGAGACCATTAGATTGTGTGCATGAGGCACTGAAGCGCTTCTAGTTGAAATCATGGTGGTCACTTTCACTTCGTGTACATTTAAAAACAAAAATCCACATTATTCTACTTTCTTTTTATTACACAAACTTTCGGGAGAAATATAGATGAGTTGAATAGAGACGAACGTTTTGCCTTTGAGCAGTCCACCTACTGACCCCTCCAAGAGTTGGTGCATAGATTCTTTGACGTGCAGAGAGCATGACACTCTCATCACACATGCAAGGTATTGCATTAAACATCCCCATTCAGACACGACTTGGTTGCGAATTTGTACATTCCTCACAGCCACACGAAGACCCAATGTTGGCACAGGTTTTATACCACAAAGACGTGCGAAGTCTAGGGCTATAGTTCTATACTAAGTATCTATTCAAACCTTGGGATTGATTTTGTTTGAAATAAACTATCAATACTAAATACAAATATGGAAAAGTGTAAAATGACAAAAAAACTGGAATGAATCATCATTAATATTATAGATCATAATAAATGAACTCATGACAGATACAAGGATTGAATTTTTGTAGTTGCACCAGACGCGGGTTTCGTCTACAAAATACTCATCAGTGACGCTCGAATATAAATAAAGTTAAAAAGGTGAAAAGTACAATGAGCATTGATGACCAAAATTTCCTAGACGTTTCGCCAAATACAGGTAAGGTAAACTGTTTCGGAGGTAGAAAAGCCTTACAATTTCAAAAATTTTCAAAAAAAATAATTTTGTAAATAATTTATAATTAAAACAATAACAATGACAATTCATGTCAACACAGCAGTGACAATAATAAATATTGTGTTCATGATCTTGACACTTGTATTCATTTAATTTTGTTTAAGGATTGCAAATGTTATTTTGTAAAATCATCATTATTTTTTAGTTAACTTATCGAATTATAATGAAACTTCACATAATTTTTTTTAAGTTAATGTTTTATGTAGACGATAAGCTAAGTTATTTAACAGTTATAAATAAAAGTAAATCACAAAAAAAAAAATAACTCCGAAGAAAATTCAAAACGGAAAGTCCTTAATCAAATGGCAAAACCAAAGGCTCAAACACATCAAACGAATGAATAACAACTGTCATATTCTTGACTTGGTACAGACATTTTCTTATGTAGGAAATGGTTGATTAAATCTGGGGTCTGTCGTTCAAATTGTGATTAAACTACTCAAATGATTGATTTTAATCGAATGATTAAGAATTTTTAACGACGCGTTAGCACTGACGACAAGTTGAACAACAGACCCCTGGTTTTATAGCTAGCTAAACCTCTTACTTGTATGACAGTCGCATACAATTCCATTAAATCGACAACGATGTGTGAACAAAACAAACAGACATTATAGGTAAAATTGTTAAAAATAGGGGTACAGCAGTCTGCATTGTGTTTAATATTAATCACTATAATATAAACAAAATTATATAACAGAGAAGCACATTAGCAAAAATTAAAGAAACGAATACAAAAAATTATCAAAGCACAATAACACAATGACGGGATATTTTTAAAAGTACAGAGTCACGTCATATGTGACAAAAAATTACAAAAAGGCATATAGACAAAGCACATAAGCAAAAAAGAAAAAAAAATATAAAACGTGAACTTTTTATATAAGAAAATCCATTATATTATCAAAATCTTCCTTAATTTTATGCTAATAAATTATTGTCTTCCCGTAGACAAATTCGCCGATATTTCCCCGTATGCATTGACCTTAACTACGAGAACTTTCGTTAGAACTTTTAAATTTGGCTACCGCAAAGCGCAAGTTCGAGGGAAAACCGTGACGAAAGAATGTAAACGAACGTGCATAGCAAGTAAATAGTACAAATTGATATGTGAAGAACAAATTTAATACAACAAAACATTTAAAAACTATTAAACAAAAGTTTAATTCACAAATGGAAGCGCATAGAAAACACAAAAATATAACCATGGCTCTATCAATTCACTGCTCCATCTGGTCTGTGTTGGTTGTGTATCAATGCCACGATCCGAAAAACATCGACAACAAACTCGAAAGTTAATTAGCTTGCGATCAATAACCACTGGATGAAATAGTATTTGTAATTTTAATACGTAATAAATATTTTTTTAAAAACGTGCTTACAGGACTTATTTTGGTATACATGCATGCATTGGTTCAAATAATTTTTCGATAACAATAAAACAACAAAAAAAAATTGGTTCACATGACTTTGAATAAGTTTGGTCTGGATTCTTACTTAAGGTGATACATGTATTATCGATGTTTAATCAATTATTGGTATCTTTTAATCTTAGACTTTGGACTTCAAAATTACTACAACGTGTTTATGTTATTATCCTTTTTAACTAAACAGGAGTGTAAAATATTGGACTTTAGACTTAAATCAATACTTAGAACCTCTTTAACGTAAATACAAGAAGTAAATATACTATTTCATACATTTTCGGAGTAAACTTGACTGTATCCGTTTATTTTTGTAATTATTTTTCTCATAACGATTGTAAAAAAGATCGGATTTCATTAGAATTGAAAACTTTAACTTGACATTTCTTAACACACATATTTTAATTTTTATTATGTAGGTGTGATAATTACATATTAAACAGAAATCATAAGTTATAGCTGATTTAATGAAAATTATAATGCTTGTATTTAATAAAGACGTAATCCGATTAATAAGTTGTGAAAACCAAATTATTAATACGACTTTCTTACCTAGTATGGTGACTGGGTCATGTTGTCCTCCCTCGGGATTTAACAATAAACTTAATGTAAAACTGCCACTCGGAATTTTAGAATAAAATGCTTTTAACTTCAGAATTTCTTTTCCAGAAAAATACACAGCGCTCTGGGTGCCAAGTTTATCATAGACACTTGTTGTATCTCTTGGATGTCGAATAAGATGATGAATTTTATCGCCTTTTCTTTTTGGTTTGGTACACACCGTATTTGACTTTTTTCTTAAATTCTCAATTTCTTTGACGACAGCTTCCTTGTGATATATATTTTTTAGAATAGTTTCCTTGATACTTCTTGAACTATTTGTCTCATTGAACATATATATAATAATTCCAATACATATGTATTGAAAAAAGTTATTCCGTGCAATGTCCATTTTGCCGATCTGACAAATATTAATGTTACTTTCTTTTTACAGACTCTCAACAACAAACAAATGACATAAGTTCTAGTGAACCAGACATATCTATTGTTTTCCCATAAAGAACATTTAAATGTTTTCGCTGTTTGACGGTTTTCCAATACTAAGAATAATTTTCTAATGGAATTTCACACTATCCAAGACATTCATGAAAAATGTAGTTGTTTACGTACGGATGTACTATTAAGTCTGTGAGATGTTTACTAAATAATAAAATCAATTTTTAAATTCGGATGAATATATACAGTGTGAAGTGACCTCAACATATAGAAGGTCATGAAAGTTTGAAACTGTCCAAAACTTGTTAAGAAGAAACACCCCATTGTTACTAGTATAGATTTATAGTACTATTTTAATTAATTAAAAAACAGATTAAAATGGATTACATACCACCCATAAAATAACGTACACATGCAAGGACGATCATGCCGTTTGATTTTGTATTGTAACATGGGATTCTGACCCCATTGTAATCATTAAAGTATGACAATCCGTTAAGACGAACAAATTGTTAGTTGTTTGTAAATGCATAAAAACTGTATGCTTCCTGTAACGGATCTATTATATTATATATTTTTTGTGCGCTCCACCCTTTTTTAAACGAGGGGTCATGATTCTGGAACAACTTTGCTTTGCTGTAATATTTTTCTAAAGTTTTTTTTATATATTTTTGAATTACACATGTTTGAAAGATCAACAAAACTTGAATCATAATATGAATGCACTTTGATGCACCTCCGACTGTTAAGTGTCTCTCATCTTTCTTCAACAATACAGATGAATTAATGATGAAATCGTTACTATTCAAAAGAAAATGTAAGATTATTCAAGGTTAAATTTAATTATTCAAAGTTAAATAATATATGTAAAGGCTTATACACGACAGTTGAGCTACAAATACTATTGAGTGATGATATTTTTTCAAATAGATAAAAGTTCTTGTTTTTGCAAGTATTTGAACATTGGTCCTTTTAATATTTTATTAGGTAACGGTTTAAAAACTTTAAGGTTAAATGTAAAAGTATATATTTTAAAAGTGTTGTCTGCTGTAACCCTATTTTTGACATTTTTTGCCTATTGTGTCTATTTTGATTTGTTCATCCATTGTTTTAAATATAATGGAATGGTATGCCACTGTCATACAAGTTAGAGGTTTGACTTCTATAAAACTAGGTTCAATCCACCATTTCTACATACTAAGAGAATACCTTACAAAGTCAGGAATATAAGTTTTATTCATCTTTTGTTCTTTTGTTGTTAACAGAATACCTTTAACAATAATAGTTTGGCCTTTGGCATGTGTTTAAAGTCGGAGTATAGACTGTGTTTTGGTAAAATGCAATGTACCTTCAAGTTCATTTCAGTACATGTTACTTCCTCACGAAAAAATGTAAACAAAAAAAGTAACTTACGTCAATGAAGGACAATTCAAGATTTGTGTTTAACTGATTTATTGACACCACTGGCACTGTTTCTTTTACCAGTGAACTTTCTATTAAACTGCCTGAACTTAACTTAATCATGCATTCAGACATTTTTATGTACAAGTCTCGTCTGTATTTTTATAGACAAATTTATAACACCAACGACCAATCTGGGCATTGACCGATGATTATTTAATATTTGATAGGAAAATACATTTAAAATATGTTATTGTTTTCCTTGAACAAGACATGCTATGCTACATTTAGTGACTTCAATATTTAGTTACTGGATAGTGATCAACGGACTGCTACTACAGAAAAATGTATAATAAGAAACAAGGAATAATAAAAAAAAAAGAACAAAAAAGTAAAGAATAGAAATCAATGGGTTGATAGATTTAAAAAAAAAAAACAATCTAGAACAATAGGCAAAATTATAAAGAAAGAAAAAACTGAAAAAAAAAATTTAGAATTGAAGGACACCCCATCTAAACCCTGAACAAGGAAACAGTAACATAACTAGTCAAAATGTTATCCAAAGCTACAGACGATTTAGGGAAAGAAATAAGTTTGAATAAGTCTAAAAAAATAAATTGAGGTGATGGCGAGACTGTTTTTTTTTTATACTGAAAAGTAATAGTCCTGCGTCCTGTTACGTCCTTAAAATGTTGGAAAAGTGGTTGTCCTTGAAGCTGATGTCAGGAGACCTTTGGATTATTGTGTGTGTGTGTGTGGGGGGGGGGGGGGTTATATATATAGGTGTCACAAGTATTAATTATTTAACCAAGATTGAATATAGTAGAGAAAATATATACAAAATAAAAAATCGTGGTATCATATGATTGGCAATTATGTTTCAACTTCTACAGATTCCAAATGTCAAAGATGCAACAATATGTTTGAATTTAATTCATGATTTTAAATATTTGTTAAACATCCATTGACAAATATTTCATACTTATTCAGCACATGAAAATTAACAATTCATACCATAGGTAGTTTCTTTAGCATGCTAAGGTCGACCGATATAAAAGGAATAAGATATTGATAGTAGGAATTTAAAGGTATGCTATACGGAACCCTAACTGGGTTGTTGTAATGGTTTATTTAAAGGTGTAAAAAAAATATGTCTTGAAAGGTTTTTCGTTTGTTCATATCTTACTTAAAGTCTCATTCTAAGGTTAGCAGATAACCATGCATGAATTCGGATGTAAGACTCGATATCAGCGGAAGCATATCTGTGACTGTAGATGATTAAATTTCAATAGAAAAAAGAAAAGATTTAATTTGAGGTGTGCGTCTGTTTAGCTGGGGTTAATGGTGTCATGTTGACTGTTGTTTATTGATTCATCTTTCCCTTATCATGTTGACCAAATGTTATGCGTCTTTCTTAGACTTATGACTTTAGATTGACATTATGCTATCTTCAATATTTTTCAAAAAGCCTTTTTACAAATAATCACACGTAAATGATATAATTTTGCATCCATACATGGTCTTTTTTCAGACTCATAAATCAACATGATAATAAACTATAATATAGTATTAAAAATACCATTTGATGACTTCGTCATTGCGTCAATACCGTGTAATCAACCAGTCCACACTAATAAACAGCCTTTTTTTTAAATATAAAATTATAACAGTTAAGTTATATAAAACGTCTGTCCATAGACTAGACATGTGAATACTATTACGAAAAAAGTACAAATTGTTTTATCATATTTAATTGGTCTAAAATAAGGACAACTTATTGACATTAACGTCAAAAAGATTATATCCACGAAAATTCGAATGAATGATATGCTTAAAGCCTCGGTCACACCTAACCGGATAGCACGAACGGATGCCTAAAGCCTCGGTCACACCTTACCAGATAGAACGAACGGACGCCTAACGGATGAAAATAAAAGTTTTCCGTTGACAAAATTGTTATCCGTTGGGAGTCCGTTGATGTACTGACCGAATAAAACGGACGTGTAACGGATGCATAACGGACACACACCGGAAATGCAACGTACGAGAAACGGACACGTACCGGACAGAACGGATGTCGAACGTACATCAAACGGACGAGTACCGCATAAAACGGACACTTACGGAAGCGTACCGGATAAAACGGATGAACAAGATATACGGAAAAATCAAAGGCGACAATAATAAAACATGTAAATCGCATAAATATTCAAAATGTTTCGGTGTTACTGGTTTTGGTTTGTTCTTCAAAATTCCGCCAAAGGGCAGTGTCTGCCCTGAATATGAGACTGCTTGATTGTGATGACGTGCCGTTACTCTAAGATCGATTATGAATAATAAGAATTCTTGAACCTTAAGAAATCTGACATACCAATAATTGGCATTTCTGACGCAAAATTTTCAATTGGCATTTATCCGTTTCAGATCCGTTCATCATCCGTTTTATCCGTTATACGTCCGGTAGAAGTCCGTTCTCATCCGTTCAACATCCGTTTTATCCGTTAAACGCCCGGTAGAAGTCCGTTGGCGAATTTATCTTCCAGACCTCCAACGGATGTATAACGGACACGTAACGGATACAAAACGGAAACGAAACGGACGAGTACCGTACAAAACGGACGTTCAACGGACATTTTATCCGTTGGACGTCCGTTCAAAGTTTTGAACATGCTCAAAATTTTCCACCGGACAGAACGGACGTCGACGGATAAAACGTACGCTTAAAGTACAAGCAACGGATATGGACGGACGTCTAACGGATAAGAACGGACGTCTAACGGACATGAACGGATTGAAAAAAAGTTATCCGTTAGGCGTCCGTTCGAGCTATACGGTAAGGTGTGACCGAGGCTTTTGAAATTGAATTAATATAACATTTGGTATCCGATTTAATGTTTTATTAACTTATACTGTGAGCTACAGTGGCGGATCCAGGGGGGGGGGGCGGGGTTCCGGGGGTGCGCACCCCCCTTTATTTTTGCCGATCAATGCATTTGTATCGGGACATATGTTTTGCACCCCCCCCCCCCCCTTTCGAAAATTCCTGCATCCGCCCCTGAGCTACTCCGCAGAACATTTGTTATAGCAGGGTCGCCCGAAACCCCTAGCTGTTTCCCCCACAATGCAGTATAGTATCCCTTAACAATCTGACCACAGTTTTATTTAAATGTTGAATATTTTGCCGGCATTTGACTTTCTATACTAATACCACACATAACTGTTTTGTTCAGGTTTTCATTATAAAAGTGGTAATTTTAGAAAATGTTAGTATTGTCGCCTATGGAAGAATGAATACTACTGTTTTCCCGCGTCGTGTACTGAGTATATACGGAACGGGAAACGAGCGCTGTCGGCGATTGTCGCACTAAAATGATATTATGAGTGTACACATGCCTAGTGCTTCTGTCACCGATTTCAACCCATTCGATTCACGGGATCATGGCGGATGAAAAGAAGACAAATGCTAATCTTTATATAGTTTTATTATTTAAAAAAGACTTCATCATGAAAATAATGTTATTTTGACCATAAGTCTGTATTCATAAATGTTGTTAAGGAGTAACATTCTATTCAATAAATTGTTAATGCTTTTCATAAATAAAATAAAATGTTATGATGAAATTGCACCATGTCGTCCAGAATCGACAAATAGCAAATGTCCGGTGGTAAATGATGCTTCATCAGATGCCAGAAATCGTATTGCCTTGGCGACGTCTTCCGGTTTGCCCGCACCACCAAGAGGTTGTATCACTTTCAACCGCTCGAGATACTGAAAAGAAATTTAAAAGCTATCAAACAAAACTAATCAATTCACTTAACAGTAAGTAAAAACATTAATAACATTGAAAAAAAATGAAGCTTTACTTATTTGGTGCGTTCACAGCGGATTCCCCTTCACGAGGAACGCTAAAACCCGGGAACATGTAAAGCTAAGAATACTTAATGCTTAAATAGCTATATGACCAAAAGAATATAAGAATAGCTAGCTCCACAAAAGGTCAACTAAACCATTTTCCTTCTTATAAATTCTAAATTTGTCAATAGGGAATTAAAGAAAGTTAAACGAAAACTATGTGCGTACCAAATCACTGACTTTTGAGCTGAAGATGCTCTCAAGGACTACCGGACTCCGAAATTCGGATGACGTTGCTTCGCTAAACCTACAGTCAACGCACCGTAGCAAGGCGGACGTTATTAATGAATCGGACATTGTACCGGACTAGCAGTCCATTATCTTAGTGATTTTACAAAGGTGTAGACCACCTAAATTACCACTGATTCGGACTTTGTACCGGACTAGCAGGACATTAACTTAGTGATTTTACAAAGGTGTAGACCACCTAGATTACCACCGATTTAGACTTTGTACCAGACTAGCAGTCCATTATCCAAGTGATTTTACAAAGGTGTAGACCACCTAGTTTACCACCGATTTAGACTTTGTACCGGACTAGCAGTCCATTATCTAAGTGATTTTAAAAAGGTGTTGACCACCTAGTTTACCACTGATTCGGACTTTGTACCGGACTTGCAGTCCATTATCCAAGTGATTTTACAAAGGCGTAAACCACCTAGATTACCACTGATTCGGACTTTGTACCGGACTAGCAGTCCATTATCTTAGTGATTTAACAAACGTGTAGACCACCTAGATTGAACAACAAATCCCGTTTTAAGAGGTAATATTACAGTAATCAAGTAACCATGAAAATACGGATAGGATTTCCTACCAGAGGAAAAGATTACATGAGATGTATTTGGAATACCCTTTCGGAATTTTGGGTCCCCAATGCTCTTCTATTTCGTACTTTATTTGATTTATTTCTATTCGAGCGTCACTGGTGAGTTTTATGTAGACGAAACGCGTGTCTGGCGTACAAAATCATAAGCGGTCTTGTATTTCAGTTGAGTTTTTTAGCTCACCTGGCCTAAAAGGCCATGTGAGCTTTTCTCATCACTTGGCGTCCGTCGTCGTCGTCGTCGTCGTCTGTCGTCGTTAACAATTTTTCAAACATCTTCTCCTCTGAAACTACTGAATGGATTTGAATGAAACTTAAAATGATTGTTCCTTAGATTATCCTGCACAAAGTGTGTGCTTCGATTTTTGATCCGTCAAAAAACATGGCCGCCGTTACTTAAAATAGAACATAGGGGTCAAATGCAGTTTTTGGCTTATATCTCAAAAACGGAAGCATTTAGAGCAAATCTGACATGGGGTAAAAATGTTCATTAGGTCAAGATCTATCAGCCCAGAAATTTTCAGATGAATCAAACAAACCATTGTTGGGTTGCTGCCACTTAATTGGTAATTTTAAGGAAATTTTGCAGTTTTTGGTCATTATCTTGAATATTATTATAGATGAAGATAAACTGTAAACAGCAAAAATGATCAGCAAAGTAAGATCTACAAATAGGTTAATATGACCAAAATTGTCAATTGACCCCTTAAGGGGTAAATGTCCTTTAATGACAATTTTTCACAATTTGTTCATCATATTTGCTAACTTTAAAAAATCTTCTCCTCTGAAACTACTGAATGGATTTGGATGAAACTTAGCATGATAGTTCCTTAGATTATCCTGCACAAAGTGTGTGCTTCGATTTTTGATCCGTCAAAAAACATGGCTGCCCTTACTTTAAATAGAACATAGGGGTCAAATGCAGTTTTTGGCTTATATCTCAAAAACGAAAGCATTTAGAGCAAATCTGACATGGGGTAAAAATGTTCATTAGGTCAAGATCTATCATCCCTGAAATGTTTTGGTCTCATTTTCTTTATTTATAAACAGTAAGTCATATATATTTGTAATATTGAAGAATTGTTTACTGTACATGTTTCAATTGCCTGGCATGGTTCAATATGTTCAATAAGGCATTGTTTACCAGGTAAGCGATTCAGGCTCTTGAGAGCCTCTTGTTTTTTTAGTTTACTTACCTTTGCTTGCATATCGTTTGTATATCCAGCATTATCTGCGAATGACGTCATAATAAATCCCGGACTGTAAAAATAAATCCGTTATACGTTTTGATACAGCGTAATTTCATATTGGCCATACAATAACATTTATAATCAAGTATTATTTAAAATTCGGATACTCACGATTTAATGGTACCATGTTATCCAGATTCATATGCATGCAATAATCGGTAAAATGATTCACATGAAATTACAATAGTTCTACAATAGTCCATGCTATGCTAAAAATGTGTTCGTAAGTATTTTTTTTTTTTTTTTTTTTTTAACTCTGTGCAACCAATGGTTTACCTTGAAATTAGCCAACTATTGTACAAATAATAGGTACACAAATACATTTTTACTTGTACAAATAAAGTCTCCTGTTACCCCGCTTCCATGTTGAGCTAGCGGTAATGTAGATATTTCTTTTTCCGTACCAGTTCATTCGGAGTCCTCTTAGCGGTCCGCGTTTAAACTATGTCAATTTCTTTAAAAAAAAATATAGAGACAATAGTTTGGATTTTAACAACTAAATTTAAGTGTCGGGTGTAAATTGCAGGATAAAAACAATATTATGTACATTGTCGGAAAATATAAAATTTATTTGTATTCGCTACGAAACAGTAGAAAAGCTCGGCGAGCCCCTTTTCTTCCTGTTTCTAAAACTCATACAAATAAATTATATATTTTCCGACAATGTACGTAATTATATTGTATATATGAATGGGGTCGTAAGAAATTCTTTCTTTAGTTTTAAACTCTCCCTGGACAATCTTTTGAAACATATGTGTATTAAGAATAATACAAAAATGTTTGTTTGATCATGGAAATAGTTTAATTTTGATATCAGAATTTGAAAACGTACTAGTAATTTAAAATAATTGTCCAGTTTCTTGAATTGTTTGGCAAAATCAAATACATGTAAATTCTTGGATCTACTATGTTTGTTGTGGTTGGTAATGCACTTTCCAATGTAAGTGTGGTTTCAATCGTTTATGGTCTTCTCATTTCTTCGTCTCAAAATCGTTATAACTTTACGTTCGGTCATGTTCTTAAGTTAGCCTATTACCATGCACCAATTATTTATAATTGCATTACATGTATATGTCATTATAATACGTTATTTTGATTGGCTAACAGCAATCTCGCGTCATTCTGAAATTAATCTTCCTTTCAAAATAAAATGTAACATCCATGATAACACGAGCTTCCACAACAAAGTGCACAGGTAAATAAAAGAAAAACTTGACATAAATCGTGTTTTCATGATCATAGCAAAAATTTTTTAATGATAAGTATTGAATGCTTCATTTAGTAATTTTATAGGGTTGTAAAAGGGTTGACCGTGCGCACAATTTTAGAATGAAGCGCTTTTTTCGCGCTGCATACAAAATGTACTTCGGTCAACGCTTTTACACTCCAATAAATTTACATGAAATGAAGCATTCAATTCTTAATTCAATTTGATAACGTCTTACTAGAACTTGTCCATCCTGTACGCCTGTTTTTGGTTGGGTTTAAAGAACTGTTGCGTAGTATTTGATTGTCGGTTGTTTGTGTTTTCGTTTGTTGTTCCCCTTATGACCAGGATGTCTGATCTCTGTCTTACTTGTGTTACATAAAGAATACATAATTGTGAATTTCATACTATGTCATGTTCTTTTTTAAGACTGTTTAAAGATCAGTTTGATATATAAATATAATACTTACTTGACTGAGTTAACTCGTACTTTCTGAGGAGCTAGTTCTGTAAATACATTTTACATTAGATAAGTTTTTCGTTTGAAATGTATCCATTTGATTTTGTAAATAAATCACCAAAACAAATAAGAGGAGGTGGACAGGGGGTAATCTTCTCCCACCTACCCCACCTTCCACTTTTAGAATCTTTTTTTCTCTCCCACCTATTTTTTTGTCTCCCACCTCCCTCAATAGCTGTTGACCCCCTCAAATAAAGCATGTAAAAGTCATTACGCGCTTTAATATGCACTTATAGATGTTCGGACTTTCGTTGTTGTAAATGGGGACTTGACATGATTACGATTAAAATCCCCCTCCCCCGTACCGTTAACCAAAGAATAAATATAAACTCACAGATCCGATTTATAAGTAAAATATAACTAATATCGACAGTAGTCTGGACGTCTCTTTAGATAGAAAAAAGACCAGAAACAGTTCATAAAATAAAAGTTTTATGCAAGACAGACCGAGTTGTCTTTCTTATTACAGATAATTGCCTGAATTAGAACTACAGATATCATTACGGAGAACATTTTATTTATAAATGCAATAAACACTTTAGGATTTTTAAGCGTCTTCTAGAAAAACCATCATCAGGAACACTTAAAGCAAATGATATATAAGTACCGCAACACATGAAGATCCATATAACTAAAAAGAATCTATACATAATAACAAAATCCATATAAGGTCATCTTTGCTGAAGTTTGGCAGATCAATAAAGGGAATCGAATATGATGTCATTCGATGTATATTATTCTTTTTGTTGTATATTGTAACAGGACCGTGCTTTAATCAAAAGTTACAACTCGTGCGCTTTTGCTATATTGAATTGTCCAGACTGAGATGCTGGACACATTTTATTGAAGTGCTGATATGATTTATACCTTTAAACATGGTTTCCTTTCATGGAAAAACTGCAGTGGCAGAATTAATGATGTAACACATACCTAAGGCTAACAAGCGTGTAAACATATCCAAAGCTGCTTTAGCTATGCAATAAGCAGAAAGATGAGGACCCTGCGAATTAAAAATAAAATAATGCTACTGCCACGTGACACTAATATTAAATCAAATCAAATCAAATCAAATAATTTTATTGCCATTTAAACCAAAAACATGATCTGTATTAAACAAACATAATATATATACAAAAATACACAAATGAATACAATATTAAAATACAAAATGTATCAGTTCAAATTATTGTTTTGGGTCTCCAGTCCTCAGTTCTAATGATTAAAAGAGATGCAAGGTATAATACGTAAAGGAAAAATCAACAGAACCACATTGTAAAACAAAAAAGAAGTATTCAATTGTTATTTTATCGATTTTCAGCAGGCTCCCATTTGTAGTTAATGCGATTTCGATTGATTTTGTAACTTTTTGTATAATACTTTTCTCTGCCTCTTTTCCATGTGTAGTTATGATAATATGGATTAAAAACTTTGACTTTGTGACGTTATTTTTTCATGTAAACACGCCACTGTGAACTGGTAGGTGTTAAGTTATTTCATTAGACACTATGCATGTATATGTTTATGTACTCACTGCACGTTGTCCTAATACACTAGAAACATTCACGATGCATCCTAAAAAGTAAAAAAAAAAAAGTGTAATTTTATATTAACTATACATATAAATGAATTTACTAAAAGAAAATCCGGTAAATAACATAGGTGATGTTTAGGTGTGTGTTAAGAAATCTTTTTTGTTCTAATGCAGTTCGAATCTAATTCTGTACCATTTTACAATTTCAGAGCTGTGGCTCGTGAAAATTCGATTATCAATTAAATAGTATTAGTTTGTCCAATGGTGAAATCTTGCGAAAGTGGCGTGGCATCCAAATGAAATTAAATGAATTTTGCAGGAGAAAGTCCACAAACGGTTCTGAGAATTATCTTTAAAACAAACTGCTGTCTCGGCGTTATCTATCCAAAATTGTAAATGTATTTATGTTTCTTTTCGCCTTCTACGGGACGTACAGGCCAAATAAACTCATCATAGACACCAGGATTTAAAATGCGTCCGCAAGACGCATGTCGCGTCTACAAATGACTCATCAGGGACGCTCGAATCAGAAAGATTAAAAAGGGCCTAGTAAAGTACGAAGTTGAAGAGTACCGGTACTTTGGTCAAAAAAAAAAAAGGTTTTGATTATCCTCTAAGTATCTATTGTCTCTTTTTTGCAACTCATCATTGTTCAGCTTGTAGTCGGTTGTACAACCAAAAATGTGACAAAACTACTTTTTGGGCAGACGGATAAGGTGATTGCACATTTGCTTTCAAAAGATACAGTGGATACAAAGGGGATAACCAAAAGGGAGGACACACACACACGTGATATATTAGCCCTCACGTTCAAAATTCGTAGACGGCTTAGATATAATTTGCTATTCTGTACTCACCTTGAGTTTTAATAAGATGTGGAACACACAACCTAGACAAGTTATAACTCGATTTGAAGTTGGTGTTCATTGTTTCGTCCAGAGTTGCTTCTGATGTCGCCATCACATTCCCCATGTTACCTTTACCTGCATTATTGACCTATTAAATGAAAATAGATGACGCCATAATCATGATTTGTGTCGATTCTTAAAATCAAAGACATCAGATTTAAAAATAGTTATAGTTATAAATTAACTACCACGTCTAGTCTCTTTTTATTTAACAGTTGTTTTTATACTTTGTATCGATCTCATGAATTAAGCCTTTTTCGGTTGAGTTTTATATTTTGTTCTTATGTTACACTGTTACACCGCTGTCCCAGATTTAGGAGAGGGTTTGGTGTCAGCAAACATGTTTAACCCCACTACAATCTTTATGTGCCTGTAGTTCAGTGGTTGTCGTTGGTTCATGTCGGTCATATTTGTTCTTCGTAAATTGATTTGTTATAAACTATGCCGTTAGTTTTCTCAATTGAATTGTATCACATTTTTCACGTTGGGGATTTTAATAGTGGACTATATACATTGTAATATAGGTTTTCCTCATTGTTGAAGACCTAAAGGTTGTCTATAATTGCTTACACCCACTTATGAGAACGTTGGTGGATAGTCGTCTAACTGGCAACCATACCACATCTCCTTATTTTTATATCAATTATAACTTTAACGGCAATAATTGTACTGCCCCAGATGCGCATTTCGACAATTAAAAAAAGTCTCTTCAGTGATGCCAAATTATTTGAAAGTCTCTTCAGTGAGGCCAAATAATTTGAAAATCAAAATTTAATACAATTATTGTAGAACTCAAATCACATACAGTACAACAAATTCTGGAATGCTGGTGATTTCCTCGGACAAATGTTGATGCTCTCGGATGTGTTTAGTATTTGACGTCGAAAACATTTGATATCGAGCATAATTGCTTTTAGTATATTCTGTAATGTGAAGTGTTATTTTTAATTTGTTTTACTGTTTTTTTTTTCTCAATATACATGTAACACTATTAGTAAATTCAATGTTTAAACTTTATTTTTATTTAGTTTTAGTAAGTTATTGAGATCTGGGGTGAAACTGTAGAAGAACTTGGTTTTAAACTTGAAAAAAAACCAACTAAAATCTCATTATATTGGACACTGTTGTACATAATTAATGTACATGTAGTACATTTTTGTTTTCGATCATAAATATCCGTGTTACATACCAGAACATCGATTCTTCCAAATTTCTTTACTGTCTCATCCACTAATGTCTTCAAATTGTCGTCATTAGTGACGTCGCATGGAATAACCAATATCTGAGGAAAAAAAATTACATCAATATTTATAGATATTAGTGTTCAACTCAACATTAACAACTACGTTTATATAGTTCATGGACTTTGTACTATGCTTAAACTAAACAAACTACTACGATATGTGTTTGTAATTTATTTAGTCCAATCCTTTGGTGTACATTCTTTTAGCTATATGAACTTGGTGTAGGAAACTACAAAATGCATATTGAATAACTGATAGTTGAATATAGAATTTAAAGGTAAAATATTGATTGATATTTAAGTGGCAGGCATGCACAATCTTGACAATTTGATATAAAACAGAAGATGTGGTAAGTGTGATATGATTGTCAATGAAACAAATCTTCACAAGACTATAGGTCACCGTACAGCCTTCAACAATGAGCAAAGCCCATCCTGCACAGTCAGCTATAAAAGGCCCCGAAATGACAAATGTAAAACAATTCAAACGAGAACACTAACGGAATAATTTATGTATAAAATAATGAACGAACAACAAATATGTGATACCGAGTAACATACGACAACCACTGAATTACAGGCTCCTGACTTGCAATTGGGACAGGCACATACATAATGTGACGAGGTTAAACTAGTTTTTGAAGGATCCAACCCTCCCCTAACATGCAATAGAAAATTTTGAAAAGTAGGCCGACCAGGATGAAAGGTGGATTTTATTTTGCATTGAAAAAGATGGTACATAATGAAAAAAGATTGAATATTTTGCTCTGGAATAGGTCTCCTGCATACCTCTAGAAGAGCTGTTGTAAGTGTTCGTTAACCCACAAAAATGCGCAACACTCTTCCTACACGAATAATTGTATAGTAATAACTTAGGCTACATGAACTTCTGTCCGACAGTAAGACCAATGGTAAGAGAAGGTCGTTTGCCTACTCGGGATGAATAAATACACAGCCACGTCCTGTTGGAGTGGGGACTTAAAATCCATTGTGTTATTGAGATGACTTTATAAATATTGTTTACTTGTTTTCTTTTCCATTCTGTTTAACTGATGCAAAGTAAATATGTTTACACTAAATTTGGAACGTTATTTAAACTCAAGTTTAAATATTGAGACAAGAACTGTTTAGAAGAGTAATGATGAAATACAAAGAGTCTCATGAAAAGACAGTGCAACGCTTCCTGTGCGTATACCTGATATTTTTTTCATAATTACACCTTATGTAAGAATCCGGGGTTTTGATTGGTTGATAGCCAGTGTATTTTTCACCAATTTACTGTTATCAAATGAATATCGTTCATTTTTAACGCCGCCGGGGTATTTGCTAAAAGGATATGCCTTTTTTACCCTCTCTGCCGTGGTATTTGCCAAAAAATACTCTATCCGACTGGACGCTTGTAACGTCACGATCATCAATGCGTTTTAGTACATTAACATTCGGTGTAATTAAACAGATATATCATGCTTATGAGGGGTATTTGCGAAAAATACCAGTCTTGAGAATGAATTTCCCTCGCCTTACGGCTCGTGAAATTTAACATTCTCTCGACTGGTATTTTTCGCAAATACCCCTCCTTAACATGATATATCTGTTCAAAATCCAATGGGGGTTTTACGTACAAGATGGCTCTTATACTCCTACATAACCTCCAAGGGGCCTTCATATATTTTAATGTTGTTTTTTTTAGCTTCTTCATACTTTAACAAGCCTATAGCCATTGTAAAATTAATTGTTATGTATAAAATTGTGGACAAAATTGCTCTTTCAAAATTTCCATTTGGGTGCCTCCATGGGGGAAATCCCCCGCAAATAGTGACAGTTAGCAGGTATGTGTGCGTCGGTTCATCAGATTGATTGATTTTTGGTTGCTTAATGTCGGTACATGAGTGGCCTTTTACAACGATAAATGTTACAGGGTGGATTTATACATTTTTTTTATTGCATTTGTTCTCATATAACGAATAAGGATTTAATATTTGAAACTGTTCGTTCAATTTGTAAGCAAACAACATAAATATTAAACGTATTACGAATTACTTGTAAGTTGAAATTTCAGTAGGCTTAAGATAGTTTGCTTAAATTACTAAACTTGCATCATTTTTCGATAATCCTTTAGACCTACACAAGGAGGCTACTTTCTCAAGGTTCTCCAGAGTTCTAGATGCTAGAACTACCTTTGCTTTGCTCTCAGCAAACAGTAATGCAGTTTTTTCTCCAATACCCGAACTAGCACCTGCAATAAATATATGATTTATATTTATATATATATGCATTTATATAATTATGTATTATATCTGCATGTCAACAATTCCATAAAACAAAGAATAACAACCATGTGTAACAAACGTCTAATATTCATACAAGTATTTTACAGTCTTTCTGTATTGACAGTATTAAGGGCATACGATACAGTTACAGGGAAGGTAATGACGTTGCTAACGTAAAATGTTATTTTCGCGACGTCAAACTATGACATATCGGGAAAAGATGCATTTTTCGACTGATTTTTATCATTCAAACTGTTTTAATTTGAAAACGAGTGCATGGACCCCTATTTTTTAAAACAGCAATTTGTTTCATTTTGCAAGGAGATTATGTGACCAAAACTTTATAAAACTGTAAATAGCGCATTTTTTTAAATTTTGATAAACATGCAGCAAAAAATGACGTTTTTTCCTCTATTCATGAACATTTGATAAATATAGAGTTATTTCGGAATAAAAATTGCATAATTTGTAATGATACTTATAAAATACAGAAATTACCGATTATTTAACAAAAAACAATTTGTGTTTATCTTTTAAAACAAAAAAGTTATGTCTTTCTTTCGAAAAAGAAAATACGGACACAAATCTGAATTTTGAGCAAATATACAAAATTTCGACCTCATTTTACTCAAAAAGTAGCACATGAAGGTATATTTTTTATTACATATTTGATTTAATCAGATAAAAAATAGCCTATATGCAAATTTTCATCAACTTGTAAATACAGGTTCAAAACTGTATCGTATGCCCTTAAATAAAAAAAAGACTTAAAAAAAGGGAGATTAATGGCGTTTAAACGATGTAAAACAAGGGAGCAGGGGCGAAACTGTCCATGATTCTCACGATTAAGAAACAAATCACGATTATGATTAGTACGTAGTTTACAATTTATTTAAAATTGTGTCCGAAAATAAGATTTAATCTGGAAAAGAAAAAGTCAAATTGGTCATAATCAAACTGGATCTGTGTTAAATGTCTTTTAAATAACATTAAATTTTCTAAATTTTGAAATGATTTGGTTGAGACCAATTGAAGTTATACTGCCGAAACCAAATATTCTGCAATATTTAGCTTATCAAGGAACCATCTATAGAAAAGCAAGTGCAATCTGTTAAATATGACTGGATCTGTGTTTAGTGATCTCTTTATACTAACAGCATTTTCCTTTCAAATGATTTGGCGAAGTTACTCAAGTAAGCATGCATATACCAATTTATGGACGCTCGTACATTACGGGAGTAAAACGATATGCACTGGTCGCATTTCAGCATGGGCTTATTTAAAAGATGCGGGTTCTATATACTCTTTAGACAGCAACCAAAAAGATATCTTACTAGTTTTAAAAGAGTTCAACTTACAGTCTTCAACAATATTTTTACAATCAATATTTCAAGCTCTTATCCGCCATGAGTCTTAAACGAATTGTGAATTTAAATAAATAGAGTGTATCAAAGTTCTGCCATCCACGCAAAATGGTCTATATAACAAACAACGGTGGTTACTTTTATTAAAGTTCCTGTCGTCCCCCCAAAAAATCAAAAAGTTTATGACGCTAGACCTTTTGTGTAAATATATACATGGATTTTAGAAAGTTGCTGAAAAATATCTCTACCAGTTATGATGTGACTTTGTCCAGTAAAACAAAAGGTAAGATACACGTATAGATATATTATACGGAATTTGATAAAATTTTAAACACTGCTTCCGATAAACACTTTGTGTGACTATACCATGCATGTATACCACGGAGTTAAAACAAGTCCATTATATGATAACTTAGGAATGTATAGGACAACGTATTTGTTTTGATTAAACGTGATCAAATTTATTCATCTCTACCGTCAGGTTCTACTTCGTCAAAATTATCTTCCAAGTACGTACGCCACCTATCTTTTCAATCGTAAAAACGGAGGCCATTGCAGTAATGCCAATGGCGGACTGTCAAGTAAGCTTTTAAAAACCAATCAATTATATATCAAACTGTCATGATTACAGTTGTGTTTTAAGAAGACAAATATATCTACCAGCTATAAAGTTTCACTTAGTGAACTTTTAGGCCTTTTTTTTTAACTTTTCAAAAAGAACTGTTGCCTAGGGGCAGAGATGCAAATTATTGCTTTAAGAAGATAAATAGACTAAGGGTGACTACTTTTCGTTGGAATTTATGTTTATGCACATGAAAGATCCAAACGATTTTTCACCTACCATTATCTACTGTTTTGAAAATATGTCTTCAATTTAAAGTTTACAAATATCTCGAAGCTTCATGCTATAATTTGAGTATTATAAACGCGTACATTAGTCGAAAATATTCTAAATCATGAATCTAAATTAAACTTTCAGAGGCCATAGACACAGATTTAAACAATTCAAATATAAATGTTTATTCTTTTTAATAAAGAATTCAATTTCGTTTGTTTTATTCCAACTGGATCTCAGCCTAAGTACTGTATGAAAGATCTTATATTCCCGTACAGAAGGCCCTTAAAAAAATAATTAAATGCACTTTTCAATCAAACACGTTATCTTCGATTTTCACAAACTTTAATTATATTATATATTTATATCGTCATTCTTATAAAAAGTTTATGTCCTGATATTTAAACTTTGGGTTTAAACTATGTCCTAGATTTAGTTTAAACATATTTTATTTGATCATTTTAAGCAAAATAAACAATTGACATGTAAACACACTTATACAGTTTTCTAACGTACACACTATGAAATTATAACAATATTAGCTTGCATGTAAGGGTTGATTGATTGATTGTTGTTTGCTTAACGTTCAGTGGCAATTATTTCATTTATATTCAGGACGATGCATACGAAAACAATTCCTCAAATATAATACGATCATGAATGAAGACAAAAGAAAACAAACGAAACGAAACGAAACGAAACGAAACGAAAGACAATTTTTAAGATAATGATTGATCGGTTGCTTAACGTCCAGTGTAAAATATTGCATGCATGATTAGAGTGAGAAAAAATTAACAATAAATACAATAGGTAGGTCCTGTAAAAGGGGCCGTCCGGAACGAAGGTCGGAGAATTTGAATTGCAACTGGAAAATGAGAGTATATTGGATATGAACAGAAATTAGGCTTGCAACAGGTTAATTACGGAACCCTCAAAGAGTTGTTGCAAGGGTTATTAACGTGCAGAGAGCATGGCAGTTTATATACATGAGACATCGGATATAACGGTCCCACTTTCATCGGACGTGGCTGCGTATTTTTACATCCTGCACAGCCAAAACGGATGTCCAACTTTTGCAAGGGTTTTACTGCCGGTCGGAAAAAGACCAAGAATTACCATATTTCTATTCCCCAGTTACCTTAGTGTTTTTAAATAATGATAAATAGTGCTAGTATCAGTAATGTTTGAAAAATTGGATATTTTGTCACTAGATGCGAAAGTTCAAAGTTAACTAAGTTTATAGTTTAATAATAGTTTTCGTATAGCAAATTATGATAAGGGACTTATATTTTGCCTGAGAAAAAGGGCAGCGCTGATCATTTAAAAAATACGACCCTTTTTATTCCCCAATTAAGTTTTTTTTTATCTTAATTAAAAAAAGTACACCCATTATCCTTGACAAAAGAAATCCTGAATCCGCCACAATGTATAGGGATTTTAGTTTCTCAGGTACATTTTGATTGGTTTGTCATAAAGTTAAAGAACTTTTCATATTACATATATTCAAATTTTATAAAGCATTGTTATATACAGAATATTAAGTACACCAAATTGATTCTTTACGATTTTCACTTAACTCAGAACTATTGAGCACAAGTTGGAAATAAAAAAAGAAAGACATTTAAATATACCCACGGAACAAAGGCTGTGCCTCAGTTATAATGCATTATAACCAAATAACTCTGGACTCTTTTTTCAAAGTTCCTGTTTCCCCTTAATGATCAAAATGTGTACTCGTATACCGAATTAATTCCATATTTTGCTATAATACATGTTTTGTTGAATTAAATATATACTTTAGAAATTCGTTGAAAAATACAAGTGATATTTACCTGTTATGATGGTGACTTTATCCTTAAGAGACGCCATGGTAAGCTACAAATTTAGATAATTCAAATGATGTATGAGGGTATTTAACCACCAGGGGGTGCTGCTATTTACGTTAGTTACACTTCGTTTCTACAACACGGAGATTTAAAATCCATGAACTTCAGAATTTATTTTATCATGAAACTCATGTTTGCTCATTAAACGTGATCAAATTTTTTCATCTCCAAGCAAGAAATAGCTCGACGATACGTGGTCACTTTGTTGATTTGACAAGTCTATCATATTTACCTAAAATATTATATAAGGATTGCATAGGCCCTTGAAACTTTAAATGTTCTTTCTAATGAAACACGTTGACTACGTTTTGTACACCATTTATTTCATTTGAGTATGACTGCTTAAAAAACTTCTTGTCCTGATATTCAAACTTTCGTCCAAGATTTATTTTATAAGCATACGTGTAGCTTATTGGCTAGATTTATACAAAATGAATAAATCACGTGTTAAATTATACTAGAAAATAAAACCTAAAAGGGCAACCAAAATTCATTTCGAAGATAAAAAACAAAGCCTTAACAAAAAAAAATAGAAAGAAAAACGACGAAAATACCATCAATAAACATTTAATAGAAAAAACATACTTGGCAACACGAACCCCACTAAAACGAGGGTGACCCAAGGTGCTCCGGGAAGGTAAATAACTCCTGCTGTATAATTATGTGACACGCGTCATGATGCTCATGGTAAATACATTTGAATTACACCCAAATATTATGGTTAATATTGTTTTTTTCTGGTTGTTAATCTTTTGGCTTTGTTGCAAAACTTGAAGTCCTAACCTTTTATTCATATGTTTACATTTTGCTTCAATGTTTTGCATTATATGTATAATTAAATGTATAACACGAATCCAGATTTTTTTTTTATAGATGACGGATGTTCAGTGGTTACCGATTCTTGGTGTGGTTCATATATAGCTGTTTCTAGCTTTTTATATAAATTAGACCGTTGGTCCGTGCCATGATTATTAACCAGTACTTACAATACCTGGATTACTTTCATTTAAATCCATAACGTAACTACAGACATGGATTTGTTCTGTAAAATTATGTGTAATTAAGATAAAAAAAAAAAAAGTCAACATATTGTGAAGGCTTTTAATATACACATTCATATCATTATACTGGAAGTCCACAATGGCGTCCAGAATCGACAAAGAGTAAATGTCCGGTAGTAAATGATGCCTCATCAGATGCTAGAAATCGTATTGCCTTGGCAACGTCTTCGGGTTTGCCCGCACCACCAAGAGGTTGTAGCACTTTCAACCGCTCGAGATACTGAAAAAGAACATTAAAGAACTTGAAATATGTAGTAGAGTTTTACCATAAAACCCTGCCGTTAGTAAAGTACTTTCTACTAAGCGGGGTGCCATCGGGGACTAGTTCATAAGAAGCGGTTCAAACTCAAATATAGAAGAAAAAAAAAATGTTTGGTACTGAATTTTATGCGGATGACACATATTACATTGACCATCTTTAATTAGATGGTCAAGTTTGAGACGAATACTTAAAATGTTTAAAAGCATTGAAACCAACAGGCCCAAAAATGAATTTTGAAAAACCGCGAGACCTACAACTTTCAAGTTTTACTTGTAGTACACTTCGTTGGAATTTTATACGACTGCCATACAAGTGAGAGGTTTCTCTTGCTATAAAACCAGTTTTAATCCACCATTTTCTACATAGGTGCTAAGTCAGGAATATAACAGATGTAAAACCATTCGTTTGATGTGTTTGAACTTTAAATTTTGCCATTTGATTAGGGACTTTCCACTTTGATTTTGCCTCGGAGTTCGGTATCTTTTGTTATTTTACTTTTTGCAGTCATAATGTTAACAAACAACGGATACGAATTATAGATACTAGTAATTGATTGTTTACTATATGCAAAGATAAAGAATCCATTTTTTTGTACAAAAGTTTGCTCTTGAATTGTCATAGAATCCATGGTAGGTAAAATATCAAAGGGGTGCAGTCCCAGCAGCATATTGGTTACTAGGAAATAGATGACATCAGTCGAATGATTTTTATAGAATATGGTTTGTATGTGTATTGTACTTACATCTGTAGCCATGGCGCTTGTCCATCCAGCATTTTTGGCGAATGGTGTCAAAATGAATCCCGGGCTGCAAAAAAATATAAATGAAGAAATTACAAATGAAAGTACTTTTTACGTAATGCCGAATTAACAATTATTTTTGGCAACACAAGATAAAGTGGACAAATCCCTTTTGTTGTTGTGATGTATAAGTACTCGCCGACGTCGCCGCTGAGTTTTTATGTGTATATGTTTGATTTCGTCTGATTTTTATTGTTTGTTCCAATATTGTACTGTAACACCATTGTCCCAAGTTTGGAGAGGGTTGACGCCTTCAAACTAGTTTAACCTCGCCACATTCTTCTTATTTGTATAAATATTAAGAAGAGTCTAAAATATGTGAAACATCGTAATGCTATCCATGTGGTTGCAGTAATTGTAGCCTAGGATTATGGCTCACTGCTCGACAGAAGACCGTCGCAAAGCAAAGATTGGAGCAGGTTACATTATCAGACAAGCAGTAAAAGGTGAATAGGCTTACGTTATTCAACAACTGGAAAGGGCTTATACAATTACATATGAAGCTATTATATATAAATCCCCCCATTTCTGGAAAAGTTGTGAAAACATTAACAGGTAATTTTATTTTACTATTAAAGATCAGCTGACCATTTAAAACTTCGTAATTAAAAATAAAATTAAAAATAACAACACTGAAATATGTGATGGGATGCAATCAATTTTGTGAAATCTTGATCATCCACCTCATAATCTCGATCAGTTGAATCAAACAAATATAGATAAAATAATAATATACCTACTTGACCGAGTTAACCCGTACTTTCTGAGGAGCCAATTCTGTAAAGAATACACCCATAACTAAAAGATTAAAGCCGCACAATTTTGAAAAATATGTGTTATCTTTATTGAATCATTGGTGTTAACAACATTCTATATTTTTGTACATTAAGCATGCAAAAAAATTAGAATAATTAGGAATAAGAGTGCACTGCACTATGGCATGGCACCTTAGGTTTGACGTCCATGTCGTGCTATTGTCGTATTATGTATTTTAGTTACAGGAAAAAATGTTTTTTGTTATTGCAAAGGTTTACTATGATATCTAAATATAGTCACATTGATCTTTATTCCGATGGTGCACTGATGCTCAAAAGACAAATTGGTTACTGGTCGTATAAATACGCAGTCCTCTTTAACCTTTTTTATACCGGAATTGCAACCTTTAAGTAAGCCCGCAGGGCCGTAACTAGCCTCTTTTAAAAGTGAGGCAAAATATTATCGAAAAATTTTCGGCGAGGGGTCTGGCGCCGCTCAAGGCCCACAGAAGCTGTGAAAAAAATGACGCAAAATCGTGCATTCTGAGCGTTTCCCGGACTCTTTCTTACCCTGAAACGCAATTAATTTTTAGCTATTTTTTTCGACAATATTCTGCTCTCAAAGCAAAATATATTTGATACCAGGAGATTGGTGGTCTCACTTTAATATAACCCATGTCAGCTAAAAAAGAGAGCCAGTTTTATATTCTTTAATATTAAGTTCAATTCGCCATAAAGAAACGACAATTTTTTTCTGTGTCCAGTAGCATCGTATCTCCTTAAAATATTTTCTCGCACAATGTCTGGACATGCAACATTGCAAAACCACACAACCGTTCACCCGTCATCGTAGATATTTCCCAAGTCTTCAGTCTACGCAATGCTGAGAATAACCGTTCATAACATACAAATGTTACAGGAAGAACCAACAACAGCGTAAAGACTTTGTGAATATTCGGATACAAGTCAAACATGAGACTCAGAGATTCACAGTGAAGAGAACTTGCTTCTTGCAAGACACTCGCCGTGAAAACAATTAAGAATCGAATGCTTCTTTTTGTAAATTCATTGGGGTGTAAAAGCGTTGACCGAAGTACATTTTGTATGAAGCGCGGAAGCGCTTCATTCTAAAAATGTACGCACGGTCAACGCTTTTACAACCCTATGAAGTTACAAAAAGAAGCATTCAATACTTATAATTACATTTTTTAGCTATGATCATGAAAACGCGAATTTTATATTATTTTTTTGTTTAATTTACCTGTGCACTTTATTGTTGGACCACGTGTTATCATGGATGATAAGTTTTATTGAGTGATGCAATTGCTGAAGGAATAACATGTGATGTGCAATTAGCCAATCAGAATAAAGTATTATAATGAAACATACATCTAATGTAATTATTTTGATATGAAGACAAGCTTTTGTTTCAACTTTTTTGTTGTTAAAATTTCCAACATGAGGCATTTACCTCATTTGCCTCCATGTAGTTACGCCCCTGGCCCGCTGAGTATTTTGGTAATGCATAATATGTATGTGACTTCTCTTACTCAGGATCAAGATCGTGGCTAGAATCGTACCATGGTATGCATACCATACATTTTTATTTTCAATCGAGGAAATTTTATCAAACAAGAAAAGAAATGAGACAATCTTTCTTTTTAAAATGTGAAAGATACATTTAGAGATATTCAAAGCTCTGACAATGCCATGGTAAAAAACGTTATAAACGACTAAATCCATCACAGCTGTTAAACATATTACATAGAAAATTTAAAATTGAGCAGCATGAACCCAAAAGAAACCAAGAGGGTGGAGAGTGGGGCCTTTACGTTCAGTAATTAAATAGCTTTCTCCTTAAGTTTGGAGAGTAGGGCCTTTACGTTCAGTAATTATATAGCTTTCTCCTTAAGTTTGGAGAGTAGGGCCTTTACGTTCAGTAATTATATAGCTTTCTCCTTAAGTTTAGCTTCTTTTTGTTTATAATACCATTATAGGATTTGAGTACACTATATGTGTCTCTATATATATACATTGACCATTTTTATTTACTACGGCTCTTTTATTAATGAAAAAATTACAACAATCTTTTATGGGAAAATTAATTTCATACGTTTAAAAAACATACCTAATGCTAACAAGCGTGTAAACATATCCAATGCAGCTTTTGAGATACAATAGGCAGATAAGTTAGGACCCTGCAAAAATAAAAAATCTATTTGTGAAAAAATAAGATTCCTATCTTAATTTTAGTACACTTTGTAACAATACAAACATAACAATTATATTCAGCACAAATATCACAACATGATTGTAGTGTTGGAAGTAAAATGAATAAAACAATTTAATTAAACAGCAATCCGGCAACAAAATAAAGCAGGAAAGGCATATAACGTTCTAAATAGATTGTTTTTTTGTGAATTTAATTGATTCGTCTGCTGTGAGACGTTTCCTCTCTCTCTTATGTACCCGACATGTCTATGAATCGTACACCAGACTTAATATATATGTTTTATTATATGCCTTGCCGTGACATATACAATGTATGCTACATGTTAATGCTACAAGCAACTAAAAAAAGTAAAATCACAAAAATACTAATCTCCGAGGTAAATTCAAAACGGAAGGTCCCTAATCAAATGGCAAAAGCAAATAATAAAATACAGCAAAAGAATGGTCAACAACTGTGATATTCCTGAGTGTACAGGCACTTTGGTCCGACCTCTTTAGTTATGTTTATGCTGCTCAGTTTATAGATTTCTACGTTGTGTTTTATATGATTTAGTTTGTCTTCTGTTCGTTTTTTGTGTCTCTTGGGCAAACTTAAAATATGTACTTACTGCACGTTGTCCCCCTATACTCGAAACATTCACGATGGACCCTGAAAATCGATATATAAAATTTAATTAAAAAAAATTCAAATGATATGATGTATACAAAAAACTAGACAAAGTGATGCCCCCGCACTCCACTCTGAAGTAACTGTATTATAACAAAGTCAGTGTGAGACTTTCTTTGTATTTAGTATTGTGTCTTGGAGACACAATTGATGACCCTGCAGATGCAAAGTTTTATTTAAAAAAACACAATGTTGAGCATGGGAGCGCATATGTTTATGGATCACTGTAGGACTGTTTACCTCTTATACAAATAAATACTCAAAAAAATGACAAAATCCAACTATCTCCCAAAAGAGCAAATATTAATAAAATCCTAACGCTGACCACATGTACTACAACTTGCACTATAACATGTACAAACTGACAGCAAAGTGAAAACCTCCTAGAATTCAAACTGTAGGAGGAGCTTACTCGAAAAATGACAAAGTTCAACAATCTCCCAAAAGAGCAAAAATTAATAAAAATTAAAATCTTGACCACATGCACACTTTCAAAACATGTACAAACAGACAGCAAAGTGAAAACTTCCTAGGATTCAAACTGTAGGAGAAGTTATGCGGAATAACTTAGTCTATATACCGCTAATGGGAGGGACGGACGGACAGAAGGACGGTAGGACAGGGGTTAAACAATATGCCTTCAACTTTCAGTTGTGGGGGCATAAAAAACCCGTTCGTCCATAGAGATATTTGACTAATAGTTAATTGTGATGTGGACGCAAGTTTATAATGTTGCAAATAATTTGACGCCTATGGTGTAATGAATATCGGAAAATCTCTGGCATTTAATTTATGAACTCGGATTAAAATGTCCGTTTGTTGTATGCCGTTTAGATTTTAAAATGATTTTAACGGAATAAAACATGGTACGTTTGATGTAGTTTAAGTGGTTTACATATAATTTTAAGGATTTGGAAGTTAGCTGCACATTGGCAGGGCCGTAAATTACATAGAGGCATGTAGGCAGTTGCCTCCTATTGTGGGCTCACTGACAAAAAAATAATAAATGGAGAAAAAGACACTGAAAAGAAAAAAAATGGTTAAGATCATGCATATTTTTTATATAACACTGGTTGTCAGTTAAAACCACAAGGTGGTTAATCATAATGGCATGCAGGTGTGTTCAATATTATATTTGGATCTGAACGGTCGGTACCCAACTCAACTCCTTTGCACACATAAAATTTTCCCACCAAATACAATTGCATCTGCATACATAGAAGTGACAATGTTGGCAATATTAAATGCATAGAAGTGCTAAAAAGATGGGATTTGTCCAGTCAGAAAAAATCACCTTAGCATTTGACAAAGCCAGAATAAAACTTTTTGGTGTATACAAACATTGTTACGTTTTAATAATTTGAACTTGATAGATACAATTATGAGTTATTGAGTATGCATTTTCATTTTAACTTAAGGTTTGAAAATTGTGTCTTTGAAACGAAGTCAAAGTTAATTCGATTTGGTTGGACAGCCAAATAAGTCGGATAAACCACAAAAAATTACCAACTTCAGGGGCCTTTCATTTTAAGTCTTTGCAAAATTTTCCCTAAACTTAAGTAAAAATAGCTTGTAAAGAGTCATAAAGCAGGATAAAGCGAAAACAAATCTTACTCTACGGGGACACGTAATCTAACTCTGGTTTATAACTATTTTTAATATATTCCAGGAGCATATTTATTGAAATGTAACAAAAAAATAACAAGTTTTGTATTCTTGGGAGGTACATTGCATACAAGGAAAAGGCCTGAAAAAATATCCTTTTTCTGCATGGAATGGGTCCAAATATGTTTTGCCTCGCTCCGCTCGGCGTTAATAAACTGCCTCCCCTTATATGGCACGCAATTTACGGCCCTGCATTGGTGGAAAATATTAAAAAAGTCAAAGTCCTAAGGAACAAAAAAAATAAATCTTCAAAACAATTACGCCACTTTGCAATTTTTAGAGTAGCTCAAAAAAGTAAATCTTAATTACAAGTATTTATTGTTAAAATTTGTCATGTTTCACATATTAATTTAATGCTTGATAAGTATGTATGACAAGATTCAAAAGTTACGTTAACCCTAAATAATTACTTTAGATGTATGTTTTATTATGATTGGCTAACTGCACATAAGTGTTATTCCGTAAGCACTGGCATTGCTCAATAAAACTTTTCATTCATGATAACACGTGGTCCCACAATAAAGTGCACAAGTGCATTAAATAAAACAATAATAAAATTCGTGTTTTCATGATCATTGCTAAAAAAATGTAATTATAAGTATTGAATGCTTCTTTTTGTAACTTCATAGGGTTGTAAAAGCGTTGACCGTGCGCACATTATAAATATGAAGCGCTTCCGCGCTTCATACAAAATGTACTTCGGTCAATGCTTTTACACCCCAAAGAAGTTACAAAACGAGAAACATTCAATTCTTAAATAAAATAGATTAAAGAATCAAATGGCTGGATTTAATGGGATACAGTATGGTATATGATGTACATTAATACAATATATTTAAGAATTATAAATTGAAAAATTTACAGAAAAATGGAGAAATTTGTTTAAAATACTCTGAAAAAGGTGCAGAACTTCAAAAAGGTTTGCATGCTACACATCTTCAATAACTGTGCAGTCTTTCTTTGAAATTCATTGATCTTAGTTGACAACCACAGTTGGTTACACCAAACATGGTACTAGTACACATTTTCCAGTTGAATCCGCCCGCCTTACCCCACCATACTTACACCCAGTTTTGCAAATACACCCAAAAATGAATGCATAGAAAACACACTATCAAAGAATTACTAAGCTTGTTGTTTTCTAAAATTTGAAAAGTAGTTATCTCCCTTTGACTTGCTATCCCTCATTTAAAAACACATTTATATGGCACACATTGTGTATCTATCTTTTTCAATTATTGATTCTCAAATGTAAAAGGAACTTTACGGGGAAATATTTCAGTAAGACAATTGGAATTTCGTGGATAAAAACATTGTTTTAGATCAATATGTAAAATATAAAAGCTGGCCAACGTGCACTGCATGTGACGCGGCTCGAAAGATGCTTGACATTGCGTGTTCATTAAGGGACCGGTCAAAATTTAACGTCACATAGGACCGGTGCAAAAAATAAAAACATTTAATAAAAGTTACAACCCTATCGCTTTCTGACTGAAAAAAAAATGATGTCCTATGCCAACTTAGTAATAAAAAAGTTGGTGTCCTATCCTACTTTTCCAATGTATTGTAAATAAAAGTATACTTAATAGAGGCATTTAACATATGTTGTCTTTATAATATGATCATAAGCAACAGTTTCATGTTTTATTTTGTTGATTCACATACAATTACAGCATACCTGCCAACTTTTGAAAATGCCCATGGGGGTTTTAGCGCGCCACAACAATTTCAAAGGTTTAAATTCTTTGCGACAACTATTTTGCGCGTGCTGTTTTGTAGTCTAGAAAAAGTGTCATATTTGCCTGATTTGTAAGATGGACTTACATCCCTTTTTCTTAAGTTTATTTGCATGATTCTAGTTATTATATCAGCAGAAAATATGAACATGTAGCTGTAAGACCAGGAATTATTTTCATGTGTAAGGATACTAAATAGTTGTTGACTTTTCCAATTTAAAATTATACACAAAGAAGGACCTTTATCAGGTTGGGAACAACACATAGGGATCACCCCTCAATGTTTGGACATTAAAAACCACTTTTTAAGTACAAATGAGCACACATTCATATTATTTGAAGAAACTTTTCCCAAAGAACTATACATCTTATGATCTATCTGGTATTATATGGTCAACACATGTCCAAGAACTTTGATATGTTCTTGGCCTTATATCTTCTTTATTATTCAAAATAATAGGACTCTTCATTTAGAAAAGCTGTTCCAAATATAATGTCAGAATTTCCCATTTTTAAGTTAATAAATCTACATTTTTCTATTTTATTTTTTACAAGAGTGACCCCTTGACTAAGGGTAGTCCCTCATTTAAGGGATTCCTCATGTTGATGTGGGTGGGGGTGGGGGGTCCATGTGAAAAATAATGAATAGTACATTATACTTTAAATGATTGAATACATAAATAAAATTATGTTACAGCAAGTGTACATGTAATGTCAATAAATTAGTGAATAAACTACTATTTATTATATTCATGGTAGTACTGCATCATTGAAGTTTGTCAATCAGCCATGCTTTTATTCTTATTCTGTGTAAGAACCTCCTTGCAGTTGAAAAATCATTTGCCATGTTCACGTTTTTACAATTCTGACCAACAAACAGAGGAATACAACACAAGTTCAATATCTAGCATGTTAAAACAATCTTGAGAGAAAACGTTTTTGATTGGCTGATTAATTTGATCATGAGAAACACACAATTTGATTGGCTGAACACGATTTCCTCCATTGGACACAGTTCAAAATCGGGAACAACAATATTTTTCGTGTAGATTTTCACCAAATCGTGTTTTAGAGGGTTTTTCAGGAACACGATCGTGCAATCGTGACAAAGGGTCAAAATCGTGTAGTACACGCCTAAATCGTGAAAGTTGGCAGGTATGTTACAGGCATGGCATTATCATAAATTATACCATGAATATAGCATTGAAAAAAACAAAGACATTGCATAATGCAATCAAACCACAAATAGGTGTTTGTTAAACTGAAAAATTAATGAATCTGCATGTATCTTATATAGAATTTTATCAATACCTTTAAATATTAATTATAAAAACAAGCTCCAGGAGAAACATGAAACTCAATAGCATTTGGTTGAACTCTCTATATATATTTTAACCTGAAGACCCATAGGTTGCCTTGGAATGTGTTTTTTTATTAGGAATGGTAATAATTGCTTTAACATTTTCCCACTTACAGAAAATGTACCTGATGTGACCCCCACATTTTTGCTACTTTGTTGGATGATGTAATGTACATGATGTACATGATGTATGTTTGTTGCACTTCACCATATAAGTGAAATTAAATTTTACAGCAAAACAACAAAAAACTAAATGACATTGGATTCAGTAAGCTTGATATATATCTAAGATAGCTGCATAGTTTGATGAAAATCCAAGTTGAATTTAAAAAGTTATAAAAAAAATTAAAGTGTACTATCTCTATTTTGTTCGAACTGCAAATTCTAGCTTTTTTGAACTAGATTAATTTAATTCTTGAATTTGACAGCAATACAACAAAAAACAAAATGACCTGGGATTTAGTAAGCTTAATATATAACTAAGATAGCTGCATAGTTTGATGAAAATCCAAGTTGATTTAAAAAAGTTATTAAAAAAATTAAAGTGTACTATCTCTATTTTGTTCGAATTGCAAATCCTAGCTTTTTTTTTACCAAGATTACTTTAATTCTTAAATTTTATAACAATACAACAAAAAACTAAATGAAATGGGATTCAGTAAGCTTGATATATATCTAAGATAGCTGCATAGTTTGATGAAAATCCAAGTTGATTTGAAAAAGTTATAAAAAAAATTAAAGATGCCTATCTGAATTTTTATATAATAATTTTTATTTTTACATATTGTATATTAAACTTGTTATTTTAAGTTTTGTTATAAATGTATTAAAAATTATTTCAAAGTAATCGTTTGAAAAAAAACTTGTGTCCTATGGATATTATCTGTGAAAAAAGTGATGTCCCAACAAAAGCGATTCCAGAAAAAAGTATCTGTCCTACTGCACTTTGCACCGGTCCTATGTGTAGATAAATTTTGACCGGTCCCTAAGTACTGTAACATCGCAGTGGCGGATCAAGGGAAGTGGGTGGGGCGATTTTTTTTTACCCCCTTTCTTTTGGACGATCAATGCATTTGAATAGGGACATGTAGTTGGAACCCCCCTTTTTGTCCTGGGTTAGAAACCCTCCTTTTTAAAATGGCTGGATCCGTCCCTGTATCGGTTCAGAAGGTAAAATAATGTATTAACTTTGGATTAAAGAAAGGTTTGTTTGACTAAGTGGTAATCGTTTTCAGCTTATGACATGGCGCAATTACAAAATTAAAGCAAACACAACTATTTAATAAAAAATACTGTTGGGCAACGCTCAGTTGTAATCCGTTATTTGTAATAAAAACTTCTATTAACAATTAGCAAATACTGAAACCGTAAGAAAACATGTAAAAAAAAATCAAAAACAAATCATAGATATGAGAGCTACATTGATTTCTTTTATTATAATACAAAACGATAAGGGACCGGAAAACTAATAAATGTTGAAACAAACATTTCGGGGCCAATATAGCTGACTATGCGGTATGGGCTTTGCTCATTGTTGAAGGCCTTGAGGCGACCTGTAGTTGTTATTTTTTTTTGTCATTTTTGTCTCTTATGGAGAGTTGTCTCATTGGCAATTATACCACATCTTCTTTTTTTTTTATATCTAACAATTTTAAATGTTTCTTTGAGAATTGTTTCAGCCAATATATATACTTGAACTTGTCAGAAGTTCCACGTAATATACATTGTATACATATGATTATATTTCATGGCAAATAGAACAAATTATGGTATATGTTTGTGTTGATAAATGTTAACTGTACTGCCCGAACAAAGATTTACTGACTGAATCTTTGACATATAAACGTTTTGGTCTCTGAAAGCATTCTATCACTTGAAGATATCAAGTGGTAAAATTTTTCGTGGCAATATATATTTTTTGTTGTGCTGATCAGTGTGTTTAAGCAATGACAAATCAATCAATCCAAGATGCTTCATTTCTTCTACTTACCCTGAGTTTTAATAAGATGAGGAACACAGAGTCTTGACAAATTGTAAATAGATTTAAAGTTGACATTCATTATATCGTCTAGAGTAGCTTCAGGTGTTACCATCACATTACCGGGGGTTCCTTTACCTGCGTTATTTATCTGAGTTAAAAAATTGAAAAAAGTAGACAGTTTGTTGTATGGCAATTGTATATGTGTTATCATGGTTGCAGTGTTCTATAAAATCAGTTTTTATCTGAACCTTTTTCATTTTAATTTTCCCAAATGAAGAATGCGTATTGGCACTGCAACTGGTATGAAGCATTTTTAAAAACATATTATTTCTATAAAGAGGTCACTGCTATTTGTTTGTACGTTTCTCTGTTATGAATGTTCTTGTGTATGTTTGTGCTGTTTCTGTCTTAGCGATATTGTTTTAACATTGTCATAAACGGGAAGTTTGGCATGCCATTAAACCAGGTTCAACCAACAATTAACTTTTTTCAATGTCCTGTACCAAGTCAGGAATATGGCAGTTGTTTTCAAATTGTTCGTTTCTATATGCATTTGCGTTTGTTTTGTTGCACTTCGGTGATCCTTTTGTTTCTATGTTTTCCTGTTATTGCTGATGCGTTTCTCTCGGTTTTGGTTTGTATCCTGGATTTGTTTTCTCTCAATCGATTTACGACTATATTGCCTTTATTTATCTACCATAAATTTAGTATTTTTGGGGGTTCTTAATTGGTTTTCTTTTGTAAATGATTTAAATTTTGCAAACATTCACAAACATAGTGTTGTTCGACTCGATAATGTTAAACTCTGTCGATGGCTTTTTGGCAAAAACATAACTGTTATGTTTTACTACTGTGGAGCTGTTTTTTTTTCTGTTTTCTATTCAAGATTAACATACAACATACCAACACATCTATTCTCCCAAATTTCTTTACTGTTTCATCGACTAATGTTTTCAAATTGTCCTCACTAGTGACGTCACACTGAATAACCAAAACCTGAAAAAGATGATACATTCGTGCTAAACCCAATACGCATTACGATTTAGTAATTTATCCAGACTAGTCACTAAAATAAAAGTCATACTTAATCAAATACATTTTTCATCATTTCAAAATGGAACACTTATGTTTCCAAGATAAATTTCAACGATATTTTGAATGTGTAGCAGATAAACTTTATGTTCCTCGTAATCATCATCATCATCTTCATCTCACAATTAATTTTATCTTTAATTTCATAAATTTTCTTAATATTTTAGTAAGCGGCTAGACCTTTTTAAACTAATCAGTGCTTAATAATATACATTCGGCGAATTAGATTCGTAAGAACCATTTCATTATATATGTACCAGTGTGGCACCGTTAAAGTCCACAATTCCTCTAAAGTCCACAACACCGCTAAAGTCCACAACAATTTTCCGCTAAAGTCCACAACGCCGCTAAAGTCCACAAAATTTCCGCTAAAGTCCACAAAATGACATCCGCTAAAGTCCACAAGAAAACACCGTTAAAGTCCACAACAACAAGTTCCTCTAAAGTCCACAAAAAAGCACCGTTAAAGTCCATACATTTTTTTTTCATTATCAAAAGAAATTTTTTTTGTTTTTTACACCCGATATTATAGATCTAATTAAAAGCACGGACTTTTGTTCTTAGAAAGTATTTCTTGTCAGCATAAATTCTATTTTGATGAATGAAAAAATTATAGTATTTGCTTTATCAATTTTTATGCGATTTTCTATCAATCAAACAGACAACATTTCTGAAAAGTTATCTAACTATTATACTCTTTTTATTCTTTAATAAATATTTGTTCATCCACAAGAAACTCCAACATAGCGTTCTCTTTATATATATGCTGGAGACATAATTTGGAGCCTATATTTGATATTTAAATTTCCTTTGCAATATCTATAAAACATAAGTAAGATTTCCATTCAGTGTCTGTTAGGTTCCACAGCAGTCAAAACGGTCCGTAAATCTCAAAAATAGACTTGGATCCATCATGTTCTTTTTTGAAATCAAAATAATGATAAAGAATACCACACATTCATGCATTTTGTGGTGCTCAGCAGATTTCCATCACTCTTTGCATATAAAAAAGAAGATATGGTATGATTGCCAATGAGACAACTGTCCACAAGAGACCAAAATGACACAGACATTATAAGCAACTGTTTGTTTTGTTTTCAAAAAGGAAAATGAATTTGTTTCAGAATGAAAGATGAATTGAATAAATTATACGCGGATGTGGTTCTGTATTGTGTATTATCCATGATGAGTACAAGTATAAGTTTTTTTTCTACAATGCTACATGTATATATATATATATATGTTCCAGACAATATGAGTGTATCTGATTTGAACCCTTATGCGTACAATGTGGACCATATAAGTATACCTGAACGTATACTCGTACCGTATGAGTATACTCGTATGGTTTAGTATGAGGTCGACCATACATGTGCATTTGTCAAATTTATCAAGAGTCAGAAAATGAAATAAAAACTTTAACCAAATAAACTAGAGTCTCTAAAGAGCCTGTGTCGCTTACCTTAATTTACTGATCCTTTGGAAATCATGTTTAAGGTTAAAATCATAATTTATAGTATAAGATATCATTTATATTTAGATACTATAATAATATCTAAGATAATAGCAAAGAACTCAGGGACAGCAACCCCTTCTGAAAATTTCAGGGCAGATATATCTAAATCTGATGAACATTTTTGCCACCGTCAGATTTGCTCTAAATGCTTCAGTTTCAAAGATATAAACCAAAAACTGATTTTACCCTATGTACTTTTTTTAGCCATGTCTGCCATCTTCGTTCGCGGGCAGGGTCATCGGACACATTTTTTAAACTATATACTCTTATGATGATTGTGGATAAGTTTAGTTACACTTTGTTTAAGTAATTTCAGAGGAGAAGATTTTTGTAAAAGTTAACGACGCCGACGACGACGCCGGACGACGCCGAACGCAAAGTGATGAGAAAAGCTCACTTGGCCCTTCGGGCCAGGTGAGCTAAAAAGTGACGCTACATTTTTTAGTATGAAATTAAGTTCAAATGCTCAAATTGCAATTGAAGTTATGGAAGTACATACATGTATATTTTGGAAGATAAGTTTTTAGAACATTTAGGAACGTTGTACTTCAAAAACCGATAAGCCAGTGAAGTAAAATGGTCAGAAGTATTTGTCACCTATAATTAGTTGTTATATATGTCATGAAATCTACGGATATTTTTCATAACAAATATTTAGGAACTATTTCATGTAAGATTTTAATCAAAATTAGTACCAATAGAAGCAGACCTCTCATAGGTTTATTTGTTTATTTGGTAATTTATCTATTTTGAAGCGTTTATTCTCAATTTCTGATGATATAACACAAAGTTTATATCTTATCCAAAAATTTGATTTACACCAAAAATGAAAAACAAAACTAACCGAAGAAAAGTATGACCAAATAAAAAAAAACTTGCCGACGTATTTGTGGGTTGAGAAATACAGAACTAATAAAAATAAGTGTCTATGAGCATTGGAGGGTGTGGATATAGGATAAAGACAGGATGTGGATATAGAATAAAGGCGATAGGAACGTTCATCTTGCATTGAGCCCGAACACCAACAATTGTTGAACTATCCTACAGTCATATTGATTGATAAAATGTACGTCACATCAAAGTTCACGGTATCGCTTTCAGAGTTAATTTCGTTTCTTTATTCTCTTTTAAAGATACTTTTTTTAGTATTTTGAAAAGGCTAAATGGAAGACTAGTATGAAGTTTTAAGCTGAATCTTTTACGAATTATATAATATCAAAGAATGTTTCTGTTCTTTTCAATACAATTTTATTGGTTTAATACTGTATAACAGATTTAGCGTTTTGTGAGTTTATAGAAATTAATCTTGTGAGTAATTTTACATGTGATTAAAACACTTTACCAAGATAAACAACTAGTGTATGTATATTTTCTTAAGCCCCATTTATGGGCATTGGTTTTTCTTTTGAATGGTTTTACACTTGTAATTGTTAGGGACTTTTATAGCTGGCTGTTCCGTGTGAGCCAAGGTTCCGTGTTGAAGGCCGTACCTTGACCTATAATGGTCTTTTATAAATTTTAACTTGGATAGATAGTTGTCTTATTGGCACTGTGACTCATACCACATCTTCCTATATCGATCAAATCAGGTTTTGTTGTGACATTTTGGTAGAAACCCATTCAACGCATCGGTATCTGATACTAATCGATAAAAATATAACTTAAAGCATAGAATATTTTCTTTTTTATTTGGAATTTATCATACTGGCTTCATTTTTCCGTTCTGAAAATCATAAAAGAAATTAATAACGTTAAACGTTGGTTAAAAGTTTTGCGACAGGAGACCTTTCGGAATTCATAAACTTAGTATTTTTTTTGTTTAATGATATAATCAAGATTGTTGCATGCCGTTCAAATGTTATAGATTAGGAGCCACCTTTGCTTTGTACATTAATTATGTCAAAAAGTGATTATATGCAAAGAATAAGAGAAAAAAATAATTGTTGAATGCAGTAATAATAAATAACGAATTTACAAACTTTTTAGAAATGATGTTCAAATTGGCCATCAAGATCAAAATTGATAAAACAAAATCATATATCGATACTGTACTTTTTTCATGTTTCAAACTGATATAAAAAAAAAATACTACCGAGAAGAAAGGCCAATGCTTTGTATTGTACTAACGGGATAAAAATAACGAATAATATGTTTTTAACAATAAAAAAATTGGTGTGGACTTTAACGGTGCTTTTTTGTGGACTTTAGCGGAACTTGTTATTGTGGACTTTAACGGCGTTTTCTTGTGGACTTTAGCGGAGGTAATTTTGTGGACTTTAGCGGAAAGTTTGTGGACTTTAGCGGCGTTGTGGACTTAAGCGGAAATTTGTTGTGGACTTTAGCGGTGTTGTGGACTTTAGAGGAATTGTGGACTTTAACGGTGCCACATACCAGTATTAAATTCTTCTATAAAAACTGCAAAGCAAGTTTAAAAGCTCAAACAGCATTAGAATTAATATGATTGTAATTCAATTTGGTTGAGAAGTGTAGCTAAATGTCCAGTGGCAAATATTTAAAGTTTAACTTGGAAGAGAATAAATCAAATATTTATATTCGGTAGAAAGAAATTTTAAAGTTTAACATGGCTTGTATGAAAAAAGACAATATAATGTTGATAGGGACAGACACTGTGCCCGTTTCTGTTTTGGATGTATAAATACACAATAAAATTTCGGTGTTAGGCCGTTAAATCCGATGCCTTTATTGGTGAGTACCAAGCCCTCTGCACGCCAAAGAACATTTACAACAAATCTTTGAAGGATCGGTAGGTGATATTGTACACATTTCTGACACTATCTTCAATTTCCTTTTTCCAAATTAAAGTCCATATTTCTAAGCCTTTATCACCCGCTCGACACTCTATAAAACTTACCTTTTAGATTAATTGAAATAGTTTAAGTCATGAAAATGCGGAAATGTTTGCCACTGGACGTTATAATTGTTCTTGTAAGTAAACAACAATGAAGCATTAACTGGTTTTATATCTTGTAATGATAATAATTATAGACTGTGTATATATAGATTATAACGTTGATTTTTACGATTAAATGGTTTTACACTAGTCATTTTTGAGCCCTTTATAGCTTGCTGTTCGGTGTGAACCAAGGCTTCGTGTTGACCTATAATAGTTTACTTTTACAAATTGTGACTTGGATGGAGAGTTGTCTCATTGGTACTCATATACACATCTTCTTATATCAAATGAAACTTACATCACTATCAGATAGTCCTTTAGTTTTACACAAGGATGCTACTTTCTCAAGATTCTCGACATTTCTAGCTGCTAGAACTACCTTTGCTTTGCTCTCCGCAAACAGTAAAGCAGTTGATTCTCCAATACCCGAACTTGCACCTGTAGTACCAATGATTCATACACATACATGCATGTATAAAGTAATCGTTTGTTTCTAACACACATGTTGATTAATAAATATAAAAAAAACCAATATTTGATGTAAATTGGTGACCTTTCTTCAACATTTAGTCAGCAGCAATTAAAAGAATGAATGCTATGGAAGAGTATTGGAAAGGATATTTATAGGAGCAATAAGACAAATAATGTAAAAGATCTTAGACCATAGATGTTTTTTAAAGAATTCTTCAAGGCCTTTTTCCACAGGTACTTGACTCAGAATTCCCCCCTATATAGTACCTTGATATAACAGTGTTATAATAAGGTATATAGGATAAAAAAAAATCTGAGACAAGTGCCTGTGCCTTTTTTGCAAGAAAAACAATCCATATTTTGTTAGACATCATCACGTAAATACAATTAATACATATAGATATATATAGTTTGAAAAAGGGATTTTACCTGTTATGATAGTGACTTTGTCCTGTAAAGACGCCATGATTATAATATGATGTAGGTGTAAAAAATGTATATAGATAAAGTACTATAAAAGAAGCATATGTATATTTATATTCATACTTGTAACAGATTAGACGATAACAGTAGGTAAATTTGCATCCGTTTATGTAACGAAATGGCTATGCAAATAAATTTTAAAACAAGTTACAACTTAAAATAAATTATATTTGATTCATGTTACAGTCAACAAACTTCAACCACAAAATATTATTAGACCGTGATCTTCTTATTTACCTTAATATATTAGAAATGTCTTTAGTGTTTTTAGTCCGGCGGCTACAAGCATATTTCAGACGAATTGTGCACATCCTGCTATTTAAATAATTGACTGTTTTAAGATATATCTATAAATTTTACAAATTTTTGCACCTCATGTTTGCGGTATACCATATTTTCCGCAAGTTTATTGTTTATGTTTGGTTATAAATTGATAATAAGATATATTTTGTTACATCTGGTGATCCGTTTATTTGGCAATCGTCAATGGCAGTCAGCATGGTTAAACATATCGGTTGTTCGACCTGATAGTCAGATGCGTTTTGTCAAAATATACTTTTTCACCTTTTTTGAATGTTGTTTGTACTGTATTTAGACCCCTCCACCAAGTTTGTTTTGCATGCAAACGTATAAAAATTGCGATTTAATCATGGCAACGCAATCATAGGTTTGAACGTTGTTTTCAATTGTAGACTTCTCAATTTTTGTCGAGCCTGCAACTTTTGTTGCAGAAAGCTCGACATAGGGATAGTGATCCGGCGGCGGCGTTAGCTTACTTTTTAAAAGCTTTATATTTTAGAAGGTGGTAGACCTGGATGCCTCATACTTTATACATAGATGCCTCATGTTACGAAGTTTCCATCAGTCACATGTCCAATGTCCTTGACCTCATTTTCATGGTTCAGTGACCACTTGAAAAAAAAGTTCAGATTTTTTGTAATGTTAAATTCTCTCTTATTATAAGTAATAGGATAACTATATTTGGTATGTGCGTACCTTGCAAGGTCCTCATGCCTGTCAGACAGTTTTCACTTGACCTGGACCTCATTTCGTGGATCAGTGAACAAGGTTAAGTTTTGGTGGTCAAGTCCATATCTCGGATACTATAAGAAATAGGTCTAGTATATTCGGTGTATGGAAGGACTGTAAGGTGTACATGTCCAACTGGCAGGTGTCATCTGACCTTGACTTCATGTTCCTGGATCAGTGGATATAGTTAAGTGTTTGTGTTTTGGTCTGTTTTTCTCATACTGTATGCAATAGGTCTACTATATTTGTTGTATGGAATGATTTTAAGGTGTACATGTCTAGCGTGCAGATGTCATTTGACCTTGACCTTATTTTCATGGTTCAGTAGTCAAAGTTAAGTTTTTAAGTTTTGATCTTTTTATCTAATACTATATTTCATAGGTCAACCATATTTGGTGTATGGAACTATTTTATGATCTTTATGTCAGTTGCGCAGGTTTTATTTGACCATGACCTCATTTTAAAAGTTCATTGTTCAGTATTAAGTTTTGGTATTTTAGTCTGTTTTTCTTAATTTATTAAGCAATAGGTCAACTATATTTGTTGTATGGAAGAATTGTCAGCTGTACATGTCTGCCTGGCATTGTTCATCTGACCTTGACCTAATTTTCATGGTTTATTGGTCAATTTTTAGTTATCTTGGTTAATGTTAAGTTTATGTGAGTTGTAATAAAGCTTTATATTTAGGACTATCAACATACTATCAATGATTAGTAAAGAAGGCGAGACATTTCAGCGTGTGCACTCTTGTTACAATATGAAGATACAATAAGATGTGGTACATGTACAACATTGGTAAGATAATCTTCACTAATAAATTTGTTGGGGGATTCGATGGGTTGACATGGATCGCATAGAGATTTTCGCGCTTTTAGTACAATATTACCGTAACATTTATGATGTGAAATACTGTTGTTAATAAGTTTTCTACAGCCAAATTAATTGATCAAAGTTTTGTATCTATGAAACCAATAGTAAACGTTTTCAGTAATTTATGGAAACAAAGTGCACGACTTTATAATTTGCCAGTGATGTATTGATTACGATCGTTATAATCTGTTAATCGGTCATGTTTTAACAGGAATTGGACGAACGGAAGGTATTTTGGACTGCCGTTGATAATATATTGAATAGAGATAAAAAAAAAAAATGCCTGGCAATAGACCACCTACGGACCATTTGGAGAGTTGCCGGCCTGCAATGTTTCTTTAACGTGTTTGGGTGCATGTCGCTCGACTTACAGTCGACATTCAGAACGAACGTTGCTGCGTACAGCTGCGAACAAACACTTATAGCAAGCCTAGGGTTTAAATGAAAGACTAGGTGACTATGGATATTTACATGAACAAACTCTTGAACAGATTTTTGTCCTCATTCTGGTATACCTGGCTTCAAATTTGCCCTGTCAAACTGAATTCTTTCAATAAAAATTGAGCATTATTTACATGGGTATTTTTTTCGTTACAAATTTGTCTTTAGAATATAGAATGTTGCATTGGCTACTGTAACAATTTATATTTTCCTGTTCAAGTGCTGTTTAAGGAAAGTAAATATAAAAGACTTAGGGAGGTAAACATTTGTTTAAGAGTAATTGCACGTAAAGTATTATCCTGATTTGTCTATCTTTAATTGTTCTCAATATATTAATAGTCATAGTTGCTTACTCACGTTAGTATAAATATAATTGAAACTCTTACATAAAACAAAATATATGCACATGACAAATATCATAGACTTGAGATATATGTACAGACACGGAAAATAATTTTGAAACGGATAAAAAGAGAGCAGAACTAGAAAATGTTGTGTTATGTAAATAATCAATGCAACTAGACTGTTTTTTTTTAAAGCTAAAATAGTGTACACATGTATATCTCGTATACTGTTTTTTCCTATTCGTTTAATTAAGAAATCTTAATTATTCATTTATTCACAAGCATTAAGTGCATATTGTTCTCGTTGTATAAATAAAATGGAATAAAACGGGGTTTACCCACATAACTTTTAAAGCTCTTATTGTTGTTGACCGTGGATTTGAACAATAGTAAAAGTAAAAGTATAAGCGAGTATAATAAGGTCATTCATTTGATTTTAATGTGTTTTAAGATCTATCATTTTTAAATCTTAAGATTTTAATAGTTGAAATTTCTGCTTTAAAAAAAGTTCGGTCCTATCTTCTATAATGTATCCCTGGTGCATGCACGATGTGTACTAAAAAGTCTTGCAACTTTTGGGTTGTAAGAAGAACAGTTATACAATAGAATATGAGATAAAGGATACAACAGATACAGTAAGTCTGTCTCATATCTTGACTTGCATCTAGGAATTCGCACGCGGTACATAGTTTTTTTTCTTTTCTATTAAAGTTCTTTACCGAACGAAATTATTTTGTTTTCCTGAGAAATCAATTGTACTAATTAAAAATAAACGTAAAAATATAAAGACTGGGAGAACATGATGTTATAATTAGCAAATTGCATTTAGCTAGCTTTCAAATAATTCAAAAATTGGTGACTATGTTGAACGCATCTACCCCATCGAATATGAGATAAATGACACAACAGATACAGTTAAGTCTGCATCAAATCTTAACTTTCTTCTAGGAAGTGACAAAGAAATAATGTCAGCTTCCCAATTAAAATTTTCTTTTCTTTTTAGCAACATTACAGCAGTGCCTGTGTACTGAGTATATATCTCCCAGTTGATGCGATATTCCAGGGCTCCTATTTCTTATTATGATTGCTTTTCTGTTAAAAAAATTTGTAAGGGTTCCACGGAACCCAGTGTCTCGCCTACTTTTGCTGTTAATCGCAGATTCAACAAAAATGAGGAAAAACATCAATAAAAATTTCCCTCTCGATACTGTCTTTTGATTGAAAGAAGCTTCCAAGTTTGGTAAAAAATCCAGGATAGTTTATGAATCTAATAAATGTTTTATACACTTTAACTGCAGACTGTATGTAATGTTAACTGGAAGAAAAACTTAGTCCATTTATAAGTAAAATACGGAAAAAGTGATTTTTTTTTACAAAATTTACTTCTGAATAATATCTTATGATCAGAAACAAGCTTCTGTCCAAGTTTGGTACAAATCAAGGATAGTTTATGAAAGTTATTAAAATTTTAAAAACTTTAACCACAGAGTGAATGTAATGTTTCCTCGCAGAAAAACTAAGTCCATTTATAAGTAAAATACGGAAAAAATGGAATTTTATTTTTACAAAATTTACTTCTGGATACTTTCTTATGATCATAAACAAGCTTCTGTCCAAGTTTAATAGAAATTCAGTATAGTTTAAGAAAGTTATTAAAATTTCAAAAACTTTAACCACAAAGTGAATATTTGTGGACGCCGCCGCCGCCGCCGACGACGACGACGACGACGGAATGTAGGATCGCTTAGTCTCGCTTTTTCGACTAAAGTCGAAGGCTCGACAAAAAGGGTTCCAACATCAAGTGGTGAAGTTGAAACCGCCCCTTCGTTAATTTTACAGAGGCTATCACGAGTTGGTTGACTATGACTATCTCTTTCACAGATAATCACGGATATATTCCATTTCTAGGGTCTACAATCCTGTTCTCTTTTCCCGAATGTGACCTACCAATTAGCGTATCACCGAGAAAGTACTAAATATGAGTACCACTACGGGTAACACATGTGGAGTAGGATCTGCTTACTCTTCCGGAGATCATCCACATTTTTTGATGGAGTTCGTGTTGCTAAATTTCAGTTTTTGTTGTTGTTTTTAGTGTACTGTTGTTTGTCTGTTTGTCTTTTCCTTTTTAAGCCGTGGCGTTGTCAGTGTATTTTTGTCTTACATGTATGAGTTTGAAAACAGACATGGCTTTGTGTCGTAACTAACTATATATGAAATTTGTTTATTGTTGAAGGCCGGACTATACGATGCCATATTGACCTATACTTGATTACATCTACGTCTTAATTATGGTCTCTGGTGGAAAGTTTCCGGTATTTAAGATCCATATATGCCTTTTATTTCGTGTCAATCTTGTAAGTCTATTGTCCGATGTTAGGAATGACAGCTTTTACATCTCACAACATGGCACGGTGGTTTGAATTATTATATAATAATACCTATCAATAAAAACTCACAATCACAATCAATTGTGTGTGTCTTTCCCAAGTCAGGAGCTTGTATTTCAGTGGTTGTCGGTTGGTTGTTTTGAGAAAACCAGGCCAGGCCATTATTTGTCGAGTTATAAATGTTTCCTATTTTCTCATGGCAGAATCTTTTATAACTTACTATTTATATATACAATATGAGTTTTGCTTATTGGTTAAAGGCTAGAGCCAGTAATACAATGGCATATAGTTGCTTAGGTCGACTCCATTTGGTCTCCGGTGGATAACTGTTTCATTATCAATCATACCATATTTTGCTTATTTTTACATACTGAATATGCGTTTATTGTACAATGTTACAGTGCATAAAAAATATGGCTTGTTCCTACAAGCTTTAGAAACATGAAGACTACTAATCTTTCCTCTGTTTTGAAGCAAGTATAAACAAAATGTACTATTCTTTCAGACAACCTAAGTACACTGGACCCCCAAAATGAACAGTATTGAACATTTGTTAACAATAAAAAAAAAAAAATCTCAAGGAGAGCATATTGTGTCATATTCAAATAAAGCAAAATTCAACATTTCTATATCTGATATTTGTTCAGCAGTTAGCTGATTGCATGATTAACTGTGGTTTATTTACCGAAAGCTTTGAACCAAAATGATTCCATTTTCAATTTATTTTATAATAACCCAGTCTTGTGTAAACGAACACTTTCATTAGATATTTTCATATAAACAAACGTATGTTTAATATCATAATTGCTATCATTTGAAGCGACCCTAAAAATTGATTTAATTAAACCATTAGATTAACATACGAAGAGATAAAATGCTGGTCCTCCATATTTTTATAACCCCGTTTGTAAAAAGTGGGGGTATACTGTTTTACCTCTCTCTGCCCCGTCGTTCACCCGTTAGTCCGTCAGTTCAACCATCAGTCCGTCCGTCCATCTGTCCCATCTTTCACAGGAACTACATTATAAGGATTTCTGATATTTGGATTCAGAGTTTATATGAGTCAGCTATACCATGTGATGCGTTTTCAGATTTATCACTCAACAACTTCCTGTTAATATATACTTTTAGAGGGGCGAGTTTATCAAGATTCACTTGTTTGTCTGGTTTGTCTTGAGATCAGTCATACGTTGAACAATTCTTACATGAACGTGTTTATATACAGCTTTGATCTATTTTATTTCCAAGTATAGAATCGTCCACTGTCTTAATCTTAATCAGAACAAATGCGTATTGCATATGTTTTCTCGTTTGTCATTATTTATGTCATCCTTAAGTTTGTCTAACATATATAGTGAATTTAACTTTATGTAATAAATTACAAAATGTAAATGCATTTTTCTAGTGAGGTTTGTCATGCAAGCAGTGCTTTGGTCGTCCGCGTGTACACATATTCCTAATCTCTTAGGATTTCTTTTTATGATTTGCCATAAAGAAATTGAATTTATATGTAAATAACCTTTTAATCTAAACTTTAAAACAATATTGCACATTTTACAAACGATACCTTAAATATTTAACAGTTACGAATTCCTTTCCACCTATAGCTATTTAAAACACCAAGTTTTTCATGATTTTCCTTTGCAATACTGTAGCGTTCGGATTCTGCTGGTTTTCGGTCATTCGGAAAAGTAGACAACCGACTCACAATACTGTCCATTTCATCTTTTGTAACTCTCCGCAAACCCCTGAATCTATAAGGGTCAAATGCTAAATAGTCAACCCGGAGATTTTTTGACTGCTCTTGTCTTTTCTGATTAATTCTTCTTGTTAATGCGGTCCGTGCACGTCCAGAATTAGTTTGTCGTTGCAAACGCGACACAATTGTTTCAAGTTCATCACGTGATACTTTTTTAGGTGCATCCGGTAAATATCTTACTTCTTCTGGTTCCGGATCAGGTCTCATAGAATTTCGTTGTCGACCTATTGTTGGTGTCTTTAACTCCCGTAGCATACAGCCGGCACTTTTTGGTCGATTTTGTCCAGGAAACACCAGACGATCAGGTGTGTGTGAACGACTACTATCGGAGAGAAAAGACTGAGTCCTCCCGAATGCTATGGTTGGTGTCACTACATTTCGAACATATTTGTTCTTTTTCCCTGTGAACTTCTTTCCATCTTCATCTGGAAGCGGATATAATCTCAAAACTGGAACATCTATATCTTCATCTTCAAATTCATCCATGACTGAAATAAATCGTCAGTACTACGTGTTAAAATCTTGCAATAAATAAATCTTCAACGAATATAACCTTTTATCTATGACTTGACTTGCAAACAACAACAACACTCGTTTTCTAATAAATTTCTTTATCAACACTTTTCTTTCACGTTTCACAGAGATTAAACCATGATTTATCAAATCTTCAAATACTTGCCAAATATATATAAATTGAAAAGGTTAGTCAAATAAAAATAGTTTTCATTTTCAAACGAAGTACATGGAAACTTAGGAAACCGTCATGTTGACAATTTACATTGCATATTTTATAAGATTTATAATAATGATAAAGATTAGCCGTACTAAAGGCTTTATCATAGAACAATCGTCTCAATAGTAACATATTAAAAGTGTTTCTAATTTTACACATTTGATGAACAATGTATGTTGACAAGTTAAGCGCCATATCAAAATGATATAATATTATAACTTTGCTATGCAATAAAACATTCCAACTTATCTTTAATCCACACATCGTATCTACAGTATATTCAACTAAAGCTACATTATAGCGTACTATAACTGAAGTTGGGCTAATTCTTTGAACATAGTATTATGTGGACCAGTTGAGTTTGATCAGAATGATTAAAATGAGATTACTAAATATATTAATTCAACATTATAACGATTTCGAGTTAAGTATAATACGAAGATGTGGTATTATTGCCAATGAGACAACTCTCCACAAGAGACCAAAATGACATAGAAATTAACAACTAAATATATAGGTCACCGTACGGCCTTCAACAATGAACAAAGCCCATACCGCATTAAGTTTTCAAAATATTGGCAATTGTATGTTTTTTTTAAACAGCTGACATTTTTATGTTTCAAGTGGATATGTATACATATATGTTACGCATCTTGTCGTCTTTATAGTTACTTGTAGTTCTAAAAATACAAGCGAGCGAACACGTAAGACAGAAACACTATCAACGTCACGTAAGAAAGATCACGGTTTATTACCGAAAAAAATAAAAACTTTTTCTTAAGGGAGCTACCATTTGATTTTTATGGGGGGGGGGGGGGGGGGCAGGACCGAATAGAGTGAAAAATAAAAAGGCAGGACAGAGATTACAACTAAAAAAAAAATGCAGGACAAAATTTTTCATCCTAGCCCCTCCATAAAAATCAAATGGTAGCTCCCTAAAGTCGATTTCAATATGACAATTTGGTAGTGAATGTATATACTAGTATATTCTAATACGAAATTACAAAAAGAAGACAAAAATGAAACATAAACAGAAAAACTAAAATAACCCAACTACATTTTTATTGAGAAGAGTACAAAATTATCGTTCTTAATCTTTACTTTGAGGCGAAGTGTTCAAGTTTATTTCACTCAATTTGAAAATAAGATGTGGTATGATTGTCAATGAGACAAATGATACAGAAATTAACAATTATATGACACTGTACGACCTTCAACAATGAGCAATGTCCATACCGCATAATCGGCTTTACTTGCATCATTTGAACACAACTATCATGTTTCTAGTTGAAAACTATTATATTGGTGACAATTTGTGTTTCTACAAGCAAACCTTGATTTCTGGCATATCGTTACGATAGTAAGTAAAAGAAAAACAAACGTTTAAAAAAAAACTTTAAATAATTAATGTTATAATAAAATGTACGAATTAAATCAAAGTTTTCTATGGAGTTCATTAGCGTCAGTGTATACAATAGCACGATAGGAGCTTGTCCTTTTATCTAAAGCTTAACAATTTATATTTTTGCAGGTGAAATTAAAAGGATTTTTTTTTTACATTTTGAGATTGGAGATCGAATGAAAAAAGTGTAAGTTTTAAAATATTTTATTATTCAAAATGATAAATAAATTACCACATCTCCTTATTTTTATATAGACATAAATAGCATCGTGACATTTACATGACTAAACATTTTGCCAACAAAGCCCCACAAGAGTGAATACAAATCTTATAGTTTGAATTTGTCATCTTGAAAATGAAATGCAAATTGTATAGAATGCACTTTAAACTGCGTATTCATGGGCCAAAATGTATATTTGTTTCTTTGATATATAAATTTATGTAGCTCCAGAATCAACAAATGTGATTGGTTATCGTAGCCGTAGATTGTTGTTTAAACGTTTCGAACGCGGTCACTACAAAGTAGAAGTCGAAACTATTAGGCAGCAACCATTTGATTTTCTGGGGGGGGGGGCTATGGTTTTTTTTGAAAAAAAAAGTTTGTTTCCAGCTTTTGGAGAAAAAAAATAATTTGTTTTTGATTCTGAGAAAAAAATTTTGTTTGTTTCACCCTCAGCTGCCACTATATGTAATGCTAAAGTTGAAAGAAAATAATTGTTTTCGACTTGTCACGAAAAAGCCCCCCCCCCCCCCCCCAGAAAATCAAATGGTTGCTGCCTTATTTGACCGTCAAAATATCAGCTAATATAAAAATAAAAAGATGCGGTATGATTTCCTTTATGCAGACGTTAATAACTCAATACAGACTTTAACAATGAGTAAAACCCATATGCTTATATACATATATTTAACTTATATTCGAAACATGTTTGATATGTTGATATGAACGTGCTTTCAACATTTTTTGTTATTAGTATTGTTTTATTAAAAATTTAAAAAGACTCACCCAATTCGTTGTTGATCCTTGTATATCAGTCATACATGTAATTCATTGCACTTTTTATCAAATGAAAATTCACAACTCTTACTTTAATATTTACTTAAATCAATATGTATATTGTCTCTGTGTGAAATTCAATCAGTGCAAACAAAATCTATTTCTTGTTGTACAATAATCGGAGATATAACCGTCAATCATGAAAAATTAAATCCATTGATTATAAACATAGATTTTAGAGTATAAAGTATCGTCAGAATAACACCTTTTTTCTTTCTTTTGTTTAAGAACGATTTATAATCTCCGCTCTTCTTAAAACATGCAATTACACGTAGTTTTATCTACTAAGTTTGCCTCAGACAATGTTAAAAAAAATATGAACGCATGAAATAAAACAGAAAACATTCTTCATAATAACCAAGGAGTTTAGCCTCTATAAAACATTGCGTGATTTATCGTACACCCAATTCCCTTGATCAAGCTTGCATTTGTGATATCAGTAGTTGTAAAAGTTAATAAAAAAAAATAATCATATTAACACAAAATGTATTTAGATTGTCCTAAGCAATGACCGAGTGTTCTTTAAAACAAGAATAGGTGATAATATTACAAAGAAAATACAACATAAAACATACTACCCTATCCATTTAGTGTATGTTCATTTGTTTATTTAGTAATATATAGATATTGATTTCATTGATAATGGAATAAGCTGTTATTGTTTTAGTTCACTTAATATTAAACAATGCTCGGATTGTAAGCTTTCTGTTTCATTGAGTATCTTTATTCAATTAAGTGAAAAGTCGGTTACATGAAACTATTCTGAATGAAAATATTTATAGAAATGCATTAAATCTGATTTTAACGATCTTGATATTGTTACTTGTGAACAAATGGAGAAAAATTCAATAAAATTGTCCATTACATGATATCTTTTTTTAAATAAAACAAGTGTGGACACAGATCAGTGTGGATAGTATGTTTGGACGTTTGATGTGTTTTCTAACAAAAAAAGTTCTCTAGTTTTCTTATGTTGCGCAGTGGCAGCTAACCTGTACCAAACATTAATAAACAGCTGCGCTTTTTTAATAAAGTTCAATAACTTATCAATGTCATATTAGAAATTTGTAAAAAAAAAACCAAAAAATAAAGGGAGGTTATCAGAATAAATACACATTATTTGTAGAACTCTCCGTACTGATGGTAAGACATGGTTTTTTCCGTGACCGAAATTTATACAGAAATCTTTATAAAATACTACAGATGACACTGTGACCAGTCAGTGCATATGTAATGTACATGTATATGATGACATATAATAAGAACAAAAATTTGAAACCACTTAGTCTGAGGTCAAGGTCAATAGTTACAAAAGTAGATTGTGAAACATAATAAAAATTGTAACAGAATTTTTTTCATTATATCTCACGCTAATGCCCGCGCCACACTGTCCCGATTTTTACGCCGATGGCAACACAATTATGGAAATTTTCAAAATCGGGACTGATCGTATCCAGATCGGGCTATTCGTAGTACCATCTTTAACCATCGTAGAACCATCGGCCACTTTTTCTAGCCTTCGGGGACAACTTCGGGAAGGGTTCTAAATTTTTTAACATGTTAAAAAATCCCCGAAGGTGCGTCCGATGTTGAGGGTTCGTATTGAGTTCGTATCACCATCCTCACCATCGTAATGTCACCGGGAATGCATCTTTGAACATCGTATTGCATTCGTGTTTCCATCGTTTTCATTGGGCAGTTTTGACATTACGATGTCTACACGAATGAATCACGAAGTTACCCGGAGGTCTTACGATGGCAACACGACTTCGTGAAGACCTCGTAATCCCGTCGTGTTGCCATCGAATAAAAGTACGAAGGCGACAAGATGGAACTACGACGGCAATAAATCCAGCTAAATGCAAGTTAATTTTCGCGCTAAAATACATTTAAAGTACCATGCGCGATATGCACTGGTCAGTCTAATACGACAGTTAAGAACGACGCTCACAAAACATGGAGCTCATATCATATGATTCTATGAGATCAAGAAAGGCGATAGCGTTGTTTCTATTAATTCAAATGGAACAAGAAGAGCAGCTATTACAGGCTCAGGATTTACTTTTACAAGTAGAATATTATTTTTTGTCAATTTTTCATATCAAGTAACATAATGAAAATCATAAACGCGCCTCGTACACCAACACTGCAGGTACACAGTATATAGGGAAACCAACTTTTTCTTCATTATTCTGATTTTTTATGTATCGTCTGAGTTGTTGTCACACGAACGTTTACTCCATAACCATTTTGTTTTCTATATGTCATATTTTTGCCGCATTTGTTGCTTTCCCCACATCCTTCCTTTTGTCTATATTATTATGATATTCTCCTGGAAAGAGCTCTTTTTGAATAAAAGGGATCAACGAACTCATTACCTTACCTTTAAGATAGATCAGTAAACATGAGCATAATTATGGGTGATTATTCAGACTAGTGCACACATTTAACAGTTCAAACAAGGCAATGCCGAGCGTGGCATCCCCTCGTATGTAACATATTGGGGACAAATATGGACACTATATTTGTATATGACACATGCAGAAAATAGTAAATTGAATATGCATATTTGATACATAAACTATTTTTTTAGAAATCAACAAAAACATTCAGTAACTGGAAATACCTTTAATATTGTCTGTAGAACCAGCAGGTAAAAAAAAGAGCACCCAATTTCCTGGGTATTATGCTATTTCAAGGAGAAAAAACAAGTCCATCTGCATGACCTTGACCTTTGGCCTTGAACGTAAAAAATGTCAGATCATTACAAGGAGGAACAATATACCAAATGTGGTTAAAATCTTTTGAAGAATATTTGTTTTAGTGTGTCCACAAGGGTGATATTGCCTTGTATTACAACTGCCACTCTGACCTTGCCTTTGAACTTTAAAGTCAATAGCGCTTAGGCTGTACACGACGTCTTTTAGACATCGTATGGCCATCGCGCCATCATCGTAATCCATCGTGTAGCCTTCGTAATCCATCGCGTAGCCTTCGTGATTTATCGTGTAGGCTTCGGCTGCGATATGAAGCTTAAATACCCGTCTTCGTTTAACCTTCGTATGTCCATCTTTTGTTATCGTATATAATTTCGGCACCATCGTATAAACTTCGTTATTCTTCGTACTTGCTTCGGTCACTTTTTGGTATTTTAACGAGATCATGACCAACTTCGTACGAACTTACAATTTTCGCATTTGGGTGTCCATCGTATATAAAAATCGGGACAGTGTGACGCGGGCATAACAAAAGAAAAAGAAAATGCAATTACAGCTGTTTATTTTTTTTTTATTTTACATTGCGGTATGTATAACATTCATGCAAGGGACGACATGAAAAATCAATGAAGGATAAAAAAAAAACCTTAATTCAAATAGTTTGGGAGTGGGGGCGGGGGGAGGTAAAAATTGCTGCAAGTTTGATTTAATTAACATCGATTTTATATATATCCTTATTGGTCAATCAATTTTTCCCAAATTAAGTTAAGAGGGGGCCGTAGGGGGAGGGGGTCAGTGAAAAAAAACTATATGTCATTTGAATTAAGTTTTTTTTTATCCTGCATTGAACTTTTGACGTCGTCCCTAAGCTTGTCACTATTAAAATGTTCATTTTCCCCTTTCATTCACTTTTAGGCCACCGACTTTTTTGTGTTTGCTTTAGTAAAAGGTAAAAATGTATTTAACATCCAATTATTTCTAGAGTTATCCCACACACTTATCTTTCATGTTATATGAACGTATGCATTTCACATATCACATATTAAATACTTCAAAATGCATGTATTATTTCCTTACTTATTTCCCCTCATAAGAGACATATATGTCTCTACCCTCATCAAGACATAAGCAAACAGAACAGTACTAAAGACTGATTCTTTTACACATATTTAATTTCAAAAATTGTGTATAACTCTATGGACTAAAATGAAAACCCATAAGTTATTATGTTTGATATAAACTGGTAATACATTGTATATTCCACACAATACAAAAAATAAAATAAAAACAAAACGATATCGTATCCCATAATGCAGCAATATGTTTCCACGTGACAGGAACTGATGTTTGATGATTATAACACGAGAACCTCGTAAATAATTCAAACTTTTCAACCCATACTGGAATGTACTGGTCTTTTTTGTAATATAGCCACGAGCTTATTATTACTGAAAAAATTACAAAACCACTCATGATCATATTTCCAATCAGAAACACACAAACGTTAGCAAGACTTGGTAATGCAATTGCTGGTAAAAGGTTTTGTGTTATAGTCAGAAATACAATCCCAGACAATAATAGTGTAATTGAAAAACTTATCCTTTCTCCAGACTCCTGTGGTAAAACAAACACAAGTGTATTCAACAACGCCATCAATGAAGCTGGAAGAATGAGGTTAAAGACATAGAATACCGGTCTGCGCTTGAAATGTAAAATAAAAACAATTTCAGGAACTCCATCTTGAAGATAGCGATTTAGAGCTTTCGTTTTTGTTAATTCCCATTCACTGTTTGAACTATAAAATGACGTCATCACCTTGTCAAATGTCGAATTAAACACTATTTCGGAATTACTATAACCCCATGCGACAATTTCTAGCATGCATTCATGTTGATCAAATGGGAAATTTACACTGTTAATTGAACACGTGAAAACAAACCGTGATCCTGGCGTCCAGATTACAGTTCCCGTATGTTCAATCCTGACACTAGAGCCTTTCATACGAATGTACTTTATTTTCTCCCCTGAGTTTGCCGCCAATATAGGAGGATTCCATACAAGGTCAAGAGGTAAAACTATTGATGTGATATTTCCGTAAGTGTATGGATTCCATTGTAAACTTACATCCTTCCATTTTAAATCAAAATATCCAGTGATAGAAACCGTTCCTTTGACCTCATTAATTTCCTGTAATGTTACGATATGAAATGATGTTGTAATTGTTGTCGCGAGACTTTGATCGTCTGTTGGTCTAAGATATCTATTATGGTCGCCTGTCAAATTGTTATACAATTCCCTCATGTCGGAAAATTTTGCAGCAAAGCAACATTTGGTCAAGTACGACGTAGAGATGAGTAACAACATGAACGTAAAATAATCAGCCATAATGACACCAACCCGAATCAAATACAAAACAACAGGTTGAACAATTTGGAAGAGACGATGGCTATCATGGCCAATACAGTAAACCCGTATCTAACAAATCTGAGACTTATCATTAGTATATAAACACATCAAAATGGACATAAATGAAATCAAATGATAATCAGCATTGATTTCTTCTGAAGTTGATATCTTCATTATGTGGTTATCAAGGGTAATTAATTACTTATATGCCAAACCTGAAACATTTGTATACTCTAAAGAATAGTCTTAAGTTCATATCAATGTTGATAGTAGAACAGAGCAAACCTAAGCATTATGCAACCAAATTAATACTGACATGTGGAGTATATTAAATACTTAGCTATTAAGAGAATAATTAATTGAGGAAATGAAAGCGTTTGGTATCCGAATACTGATGCCGCACACACAATTAGCTGGGTAACCGTTTAAATAAAAATGTTTCTTTTTTGACGAAATTTGTTTATCTTTGTTACCTTTTTGCGTTTTAGTGGTTATTGATGGTATGAGATTCTAAGAAAATAACCAAACTCCAAATTATTCGAGAAAATATTTTGAAAGTATTTTTTTTTAATGAGGCTATTGAATTTTATTACCATGTTTATCCTTAACCGCTGTTTGGTTCATGATACAAACAACAAAAATTTCCTGAGATGAATGTTATTTGCCAAATATAATTATCGTTGGTTGATAAACATTCTCACGTCAAATTAAATTTTAGATGTGTATGAATTTGGTGTGTCACGGTGTTTTTTCCTTGTTGGTTTTCTGGTAAGATTAAAAAAAATCATTTTACAGAACAACAAAATAGCATGACCTTACAATTATTATGCATTTCTGAAATATTTACCCGTTACGTAAATAGAAAATAGTTGGAAACAATTTAAAACATTGGCTAAGAAGACACAATAGTGTTAACACATGGCAAATGAAAAAAGAAAAATGTCAGAATCATTTTCCCCAGAATGTATTTCAAACAAATAAACATTTTTAAAAGTCTTTTCATATTTTCTATACACTTAAAGGTCCAAAGCTAAGTGAATACAAATTTAATCAAGTATAATATTATCCTGTTAATTCAGTCGCATTATAAATGCTAAAGCCTCGGTCACACCTTACCGGATAGCTCGAACGGACGCCTAACGGGTAACTTTTTTTTCAATCCGTTCATGTCCATTAGACGTCCGTTCTTATCCATAAGACGTCCGTCCATATCCGTTGCATGTCCGTTAAGCGTACGTTTTATCCTTCGACGTCCGTTCTGTCCGGTGGAAAATTTTGAGCATGTTCAAAACTTTGAACGGACGTCCAACGGATAAAATGTCCGTTGAACGTCCGTTAGGCGTCCGTTTTGTACGGTACTCGTCCGTTTCGTTTCCGTTTTGTATCCGTTACGTGTCCGTTATACACCCGTTGGATGTCTGAAAGATAAATTCACCAACGGACTTCTACCGGACGTTTAACGGATAAAACGGATGTTGAACGGATGAAAAACGGACTTCTACCGGACGTATAACGGATAAAACGGATGATGAACCGATCTGAAACGGATAAATGCCAATTGAAAATATCGCGTCAGAAATGCCAAGTATTGGTATGTCAGATTTCTTAAGGTTCATGAATTCTTATTATTCATAATCGATCTTAGAGTATAGGCACGTCTTCACAATCAAGCAGTTCTTATTCAGGCCAGACACTGCCCTTTGGCGGAAATTTGAAGAACAAACCAAAACCAGTTACACAGAAACATTTTGAATATTTATGCGATTTACATGTATTATTATTGTCGCCTTTGATGTTTCCGTATATCTTGTTCATCCGTTTTATCCGGTACGCTTCCGTTAGGTGTCCGTTTTATGCGGTATTCGTCCGTTGGATGTACGTTGGACATCCGTTCTGTCCGGTACGTGTCCGTTTCTCGTACGTTGCATATCCGGTGTGTGCCCGTTATGCATCCGTTACACGTCCGTTTTATTCGGTCAGTACATCAACGGACTCCCAACGGATAGCAATTTTGTCAACGGACAACTTTTATTTTCATCCGTTAGGCGTCCGTTCGTGCTATCCGGTAAGGTGTGACCGAGGCTTAAGAGACAACTTTTAATTGTAATTTAGGCCTTAAAAGGACTAGGAAATCAAAGAAGTAAGAACCCTCGTCAATAGTTTATACGCATGTGTTATAGTTCTTGATGTTTGGGTAAGTTTTGATGACAGATCTTTTTGATAGTTCCTGATTATTTTTTTATAACCTTTATAACCTTTATAGATCCGTGGCGAATTAGATTGAAAAATTGTGTAGACACCTTTCTATAATAATAATAAGTATTACAGAATTATTATTGCCCTCTTGACGCTTTTTGTTTGTTTATGTCGTAGGGATTTATTTATTAACTTTTACCAAAAACCTCTTTTATTCAAAATAATGCCCCAGAAAAAGAACTTTCAATACTGGATAAAAATTCTACCACACTATAGTAAAATCCATTTAAAAACAGACGTTCCTTTGGATGTATAAATACGTAGTCACGTCTGTCAAAATAGGGACGCTTGATACAATGCCATGTGTAGGGAAAATTATATGCTATATGAAAATGTATAACTCTTTAAGAGATAACTTAATGGCTTGATTAAATAGAAAGTGTTAGTTTCCTCGTTTTCCAGTGACAGTATTAAGTAATAAAATTGAGAATAGAAATGGGGAATGTGTCAAATAGACAACAACACGACTAAAGAGCAGATAACAGCCAAAGACCACCAATGGGTCTTCAACACAGCGAGAAAATCCCGCACTCGGAGACGTGTTTCAGCTGGCCCTAAATAAACATGTGTACTAGCTCGGTGCTAATGAATGTCATACTTAATTCCAAAACATATGAATGAACTAGCACTGACTTGGCAATTTTCGAAAAAGACTTCAAAACATATGCAGTCCTGTAAATTTTACTACACAGAAGGCACACGTAGATGACAAAACCCTTACCATCTGAAAAGGCGTCTACCAGGCTTTCTAGAATTTGTTGATATTACAAGGTTTTTAGTGAAAACCCTTTCATACTGTAAAATCTAGCAATGATTTTATTCAAAATAATTAAAAATTATACAAAACTAACCTATGTTATGGTTAAACATACTACAAGTTATGTCCCACCTATTTTAGTAAGAAGCTGTTTTTAAAAACATTGTAAAAATGAAGACCCATTTAACACAATTATACAGAGGGAGATTTGTTTCTATTTGTGGATTTGTGATTTTCTGTTGGATAATTCACATTGGTAAGACTGACATTGTCTCTTGTATGAAATCAAGTTTTTCCTACGACTTTCCCGCGGTTTATTGTCTCTTATTATTTCTTTTTCTTCGACTTTTTAAAACACAATTCAATCCAAACATTTGAAATCAACACGCCGTATACTGACGTTTGCCGACCGTCGTATAAGTTTGTGTAGTCATGAACAGAATGAATTTGATAGATCATAGTTTAATTAACAACCAACTTCTTAAATATAAACGTATCAATTCAATTTGTAATATCTTCATTTAATCTATTTGTAATATCTCTTAGTCTATTGTTTATATCTTTATATCAGTTTAATTCTTATTACAATTAAATCATTCAGAATACGGAATTTAATGAACTAACACAGGACTTTTATATTTTGCTATATATTTGGTAAGTTGTTTTATGCATTTTATATTAAATCATTGCTAGATACAGTATGAAATGGTTTTCACTAAAAACCTTCTTGTAATACCAACAAAGCCTAGAAAGCCTGATAGAAACATACATACAAATGGTTAGGGTTTTGTGATATACCTTCTGTGTAGATAAAAATACAGGACCGCATAAAAACTGTATATGCTCTTTTACTAAAATTTCCGAGTCAGTGCTAGTAAACGTGTTTGACATTAAAAGGAATTTGTGATCTTAAAGCAAATTGATAACTCTAAATTGCATTCGCAGAAAGGTGTGCATGTATCAACCTTTTGGACTTTTAACCGATGAAATAAGCTCTGTTTTTAAATAATTATCATGACGTCAGTTGAAATATTCACTTGTTTAAGTAAAAGGATGTAGTTTGGCTGCCAAATGTCCAAAATGACATGAATATAAGCAACGGTTTGTAACCGTACGACATTCTACGCGAATAGACCAATTCCGAGTTAATGAGCTATCATGATAGTTGGCACGGAAGACGTCTATGTAACTATATGGCAGGTCGACATCGTAAAGTTAGCTGTGAAGGGTCCGAGACATGACCAAATGTTAAAAAATCATAAGAGAAACCCAACGGCCTCATTCATGCAAAACAAATAAGTGAAAAACACAAATGATAGACCAAGGGTAACGATCCAGTCCACTCATCTTCACTTGAAGAGGAGGGGACTGTGTTGTTATCCCTGAAAAGGGAAATGGGGTTACGCATGCCTAAATTTGCACATGGACTACATATTATTTAAATTAATTTGAATATATCTTAACATTTCACACCACGATTTAACTAATCTTTTATAGCTTTGTATGTTATGAAATGCACGATGAAATGATACCACGACAATTGTGGTGCTCTCAAATGACAACGAGTTTCATCATGTTTTTTTTTGTGTGTGGGGGGGGGGAGGGGGGGTAGGGTAAGAGAGAAAATAAGATTACTATACGTAATTCCTTGACCTTTTATTCATTTTTATTATTTTGTCTAGTCGTTTATTATTTTGTCTAGTCGTTAACATGTATTAGGGATAATGTATAATTGTTTTAGTGTGGGTATGTATCTTGACATCGTTTTTGGTATTTCGTTGATCCTGTTTGTGAATTTTTTCTTTGACGCCGCGTGTCCATTTATAAATTTTTAAATGAATTGTATGATGTAAGAAACTCTTATTTTACGTTTTGAAGTCTAAGATTATGTGTTATTTAATAAAACAAGAGTGCACAAGATGTCGTGCTAAACATACCCAGGTCCACACACAAATAAAGGGAGTACACATGTTTCACACACATACATTACTCACCACTCACAAGTAGGTTACAAAACATAAAGTCATTCTGTTCAGTTAATAGCTAGAAACAAGTTTACCAAACAATTAATTTTCATGCATCATTTTTTTTTAAACAATTTTAGTATCGGGAAGTGAAGGCTGGTGACAAACATGTGTTTGCCGAACGGGCAGACAAACGGACGGACGGACGGACAAGCAGATTGAATTATAACCGCACTCATTGAGTGGATTTAGACGAATGGACAAGAAAGTAGTATGGTGTACATGTACTGATTCATGACTAAAAGTTTGTACGCGCACTTTGGCGAACATAAAAACCCAAATGAACACAACGTTACAATATAATTGCTGCTCTTCGACTGAGCGTTAGTCTCCTTCACCTTTTTATACGTATGCACAATTGACTTGTATATATCTGATAATGTTATGATCGATCAGACAAATTGATAATGTCAGTCAAGTCTTTCTGAATTAAATGTTGATCACGACATCTTATCTTCTTCAATGACTGTTTAAATACCATTTAAAGTACGTAATATGCCAATCAAAAGAGAGGCCACGTTCTTGCGTTATGGAGTTCAAAAGTTATCATTTAATTATCGTTCATCCAAAACCTATAGTATTACAGATCGTTTAACATTCTCTTTATAGTTAAAACTTATGAAATACCGCAGACCACATTATATGCGAATACCATTTGTTTTATTGCCTTTGAACGCGATCAGAAAATGGGAACTATGATATACATTGCCAAAACTGAATAAAAATACAATTTTGTCTATTAAATCTCTGATGTCATTAAGATGACCATGTCGGTGATGAAACATTGATCAGATACAAATAAAATAATCTTATCGGATATTTAGATAACTTACAGTGCATGTAGTTATGCAGTTTTGAAAAGCACTTTTGTACTTGCGTCCGGTCACCAAACGCCTGATACGTAAAGAATATTAGAAGTCACAAGTAAAAAGTACATACTTATCTTATTATTTCAATACATTTTCATTTATTCGTTCATTGACAAAATTATCCTTCAATTTGTTTTTCCCCATTCTACTAATCAATTAGTTCCAGTCCCTAAATGTAATGCAATAAAATATCAATGAACAATTTAAAAGAATTATGCTAAGTCCAAAGGGATGATAAAATCCCATGTTTTTAAAACTCAAATTGCACAAGTCGAACTTTACAGTCTAGAGCGTTTAAACTTGGTATATAACGAATGCCATGTTGTTCTGCACATTTTGGTTATACACATTAAACCGTATCTTTAAGAAAGTGCGCCGCTGGAATCGCAAATTGTGTTTTGCAAATTAAAAGTGCTCAGTGTTGAATGATCTTTTCTTTTGATGAAGAAAAGCTGCAAATACAATGCTCGTCATTCATTTCTTCATAGTAACACAATTCATTCATTTATTCATATTTGTTCGGTATTTTCTTTGTTCATTTATCCACTGAGTAAGTAAATTTATATTACAGTTGATTGCTATGACCAGAAATGGCTGCCGCCGTACTACAGAGAAATCCTTCCATATCGTTTGATACACTACCAGGAGGCCGGAAGACACGAAAACACAGCTTCGACTATAAACAGTCAGAGACGGATCCCTATGCAAGACGACAGTCGATAAAATACCACTTCCCAATACCATTGCTAGATGAAACAGAGGTCAACGAGGTAAGACCTTTTTGCCAAAAATAAAAGATTGGTTTGGAATTTTATGTTTAAAGCCACTACCAACACTCTTGATTATATCGTGGTGGCCATTTTTGTTTTTATTGCCAAAGAAATTAACGTTTTAAAATTCCGTGCGTCCTTACCATTTTTCTGGATAACTTTCATGAGGAATGATTAAATCTAAACCAGGTGAAAGAAAGAGATGCATAAATACGAACAAACGTTATGCGCTATCATATATGACCAATGTATTATAATTTAGAATGCATATGGTAATACATTGAATTTTTTTAGAACGGTCTTTTACGATTTCGTAGCAACTATAAAGACATAAATTTTCAACATACGAACCGAATTTTCGGTTCAGATTATAAAAAGCAGAATATTCTTTGAACGTTATATTTCTCCACATTCGGTGTTTCATCATAATTGAAATTTATGTATTTTCTCTAAAACGCCGAATTTCCCGGCTGCGATCACATTTAAATTAATGAATCGTACCTATGAACACAAAGTACAATAATGATCAATAATTATGATATTATGTATTTTATGTGTTGAGTATATTTGGGTTCAATAAAACGCTGTATTCTTATCCCAATGCGGATCAAGGATTTTTCGAAATCAGCAAGGGTAAGGGCACTGGATTTCTTGTAAAATTTTCTTTTCTTAAAAAGAAGAAACTCCGATTTTTTTATTTTTTTTTAAACTGAAAATTACACATAACAAATGAAACTGCTTTATTGTAGACAGTAGTGAGTGAAGATGAAATAAGGAAAAGTGTTTATGGACTTCCCTTAAGTCAGATGAGTTTTGTAGCTGTTGAATCGGCAGTATGGAGACCTACAGTTGCTAGCTGTAGACGCTCTGTCCTATGGTCACGTGAACGGAAGTTATATGAAGCTCAAAGCAAACAACGAATGGAGGAGTTCAAAGAAAAACCTTACATGCAACATCAATATCCAGAGCTAAAGAGACATTATCCGGGAACATGGCGTTTAGCAACAAAACAAGAAATAAATGGCATTGTCGTCAGGTTAACGAAAAATCCAGCACCAACTTCCGCCAGCGTAATGGGTCGTCGACGGATTCAGTCAGCTCCTCCTAACTTGCCTATTCTTCCAACACGCTGTGGAATGACAAAACGACCGATGACATCAAATACTATTTAAAAGAAAAACAGAAGATTTTAAAACATGATAACAAGCGCTCAAAATAAAAAAAAAATGACTTCGAAAGTGACTACGCGACTCCAACTCGACTCATCTACAAATATGTAAATAATTAAAAAATCACTGTAAATAATTCATTCACTATTTTTTGAAGATTTAGGAAAACAATCATGACTTTGAATGCCTTTTATTATGTTCTTTGTAAGTAAGTAAGTAATTTGGTTAAAAAGAAAAATATTTGTCTATGTTCAACTACAAGCAAATAAATAATTATCAACTTCGATGTGAACGAGTATAAATTGACTTAGGCTAATAGAGTTGTCTCCCATGTTTTGTATTTGCAAATAACACATTCAAGCTTTATTCTTGTTTATATACTATGTAATGAATTTTAAAAATACGCAATTAACTATGTTTACAATAGGTAAATGATTAATATTATAGTGTCATGTTTTAATACAGACATCTTCTCTGTTTACACTCAAAATGTATCTACATTTAAGTGATAGAAAAGGTAAAAGACTAGAAATTATGTTTCGGAACAATTCCTTTTTGCAATTCGTTTGTGTTGTTCGTGTTATGGTGTAATAAAACACAATTATACATGAAATTTAAACATCCTAACGCACTAAAAAGGATATAAAATCATATTTTCGTTTTGTAAAGATTATTCTGTTCTTAGTCCAAACGTTTTCAGACATTGTAAGGGAGCTACCATTTGATTTTTATGGGGGGAGGGGGGGATGAAAAATCGTGTCCTGCCTTTTTTTTTAGTTGTAATCTCTGTCCTGCCTTTTTATTTTTCAGGTTATTCGGTCCTGCCTTTTTTTTTCTTAGCTTATCCTGACCTTTTTTGTCAATTGTCATCCTGCCTTTTTTTTGCCAAGTTACTCATCCTGCCTTTTTTTAAAACTCTAAATCCTGTTCTGCCTTTTTTTCAAATTTCATCCTAGCCCTCACCCCCCCCCCCCCCCCCATAAAAATCAAATGGTAGCTCCATAAGTTTTCTAAAAACATAATTGACAGCTGACCACATCTGTTTCAGATCTCTATTTGTTTTATGTTGACGCTGTGTTTCTTGCTCGAAAGAGTGATGTACATAGATAATGTAGGAGGTTTTTTAAAACCCAAACAAAACATGTGTAAAATAAATTTATACTCTTGAAACTCATAACTCTTTTGAATAACATGATATTTACGTTTGATGGTTTTTCTATTTATTTGTAACGGATTGTAAGTTTAAAATTTAAATATCTGCATGTGTACATTTGTTATTTGTTAACGTTTGTTCAGAAAATTAAATACATTTTCAGTTTCAACTAGCTTGTTCTTTTGGTTATTGATAGATAGAACATTATGTACATGTACATTTTATATATGATTGTATGATATAGGCATTTGCCTTCAGTATGTTTACCTGCGTCGCCAACGGCGAAAGCATGATACCGTCCGTCGGAAAGACCGTTGGTAGAAATTTACTTTGCTTTTATCAAAAGGAATGATTTTTATATTTGGTCTGCAGCTTAAAATGTTGAGTTGTAGTGTACAAACTATTTTAACATCTGCCGTGCAGACCCTGTGTGTCGATAGTTTGAAATTTTACATTCATTATTAAGGGGGGAAATATATTGACTTACATCTAGAAATTGACAATGAAGATCGGTTGAAAACAAAACTTTACGACAAGGGATGATTTCAGCTTTCCAATTGTGAACTTTCCATTTCTAAGTAGCAAAATTCCAGCAGCACCTGCATACGGGGTATATATCTCCCAATTGATACGATATTCCCGTGCTTGCATTTCCTATCATGATTTTCTTGATAGAGGATTGCTGCTCACAAGGAAGCTATTAAACCAAGAGTTCCAAATGGTGAAGTTGAAATCATCCCTTCGTAAATTTTACGGACCTCATCACGAGTTAGTTGACCGTTATGGAATAACCGTTTCACAAATGATATCGGATATGTTCCTTACGTCGTAACTACAATCCCCTTCCCTTTCATGAACGTGACCTACCGAATTAGGCTATTTACCGGATTTGTTATCACATAAGCAACACGACGGGTGCCACATGTGGAGCAAGATTTGCTCACCCTTCCGGAGCACCTTAGATCACCCCTAGTTTTTGGTGGGGTTCGTGTTGTTTATTCTTTAGTTTTCTATGTTGTGTCATGTGTACTATTGTTCGTCTGTTTGTCTTTTTCATTTTTAGCCATGGCATTGTCAGTTTATTTTCGATTTATGAGTTTGACTGTCCCTTAGGTATCTTTCGTCCCTCTTTTGTCTCAATATGTATATTTTCTGGTTCATGCAAAATACATTATTTTCTAGTCTGTAGCATTTTCAGATAGTCTACATCAATAAAACTTATCATTCAATAATAAGTTCTGAAAATTATTGAAGCCCGTTTTTTTTTACATGCGCGGTAAAGTGGTCATCTTTGTTGCGGATAACCATTCAGTATGTCTTTTTGATATAAGGTGATGGGGTATGACTGCCAATGAGACAACTACCCACCAAAGTCCACATGACGTAGATTTATGCAATTTAGATCGTGGACAAAAGTGAGTTCCCACTGACAAAAGTGACCTATCAATTCAACTAAAATCGATATTTTTCAAAAAGATAAAAAAAAATTACCATAAGATGTAGAAATGTGTACAACTTATTTGGCCATAATATTACTCAGACTCAATGTTCTGATGAGTTGAACGCAAAACAATTATATTTCTGAAAAAGTTTGCTGTGCATTCTAACCAAAATAAAATCGTTAAAATTTGCATTTGTGTTCAACTCATAAGAAAAAGAAAACGATCCATACGAACAGTATGGCCAAATAAACTATCAACATTCTGACAATTCTGTATCTTATGAATAATTATATTTGATAAAATTTGGTCATATAGTGACTTGGTAATATCTTTTTTTTGAAAATATCGATTTAATTTCAAATAATAGGTCATTTTTTGAGTGGAACTCACTCTTGTCAACTATCTGTAAGTCTTTGATGATAACCAACCCTACTGTAAAGTAGCCATAAGACGCCCAGGCCCTATATACATGACTGACTCAATCAATTTGTCAAATTTGAAATCATTAAAAAAAGACGTTCCAATTTTATCAGGCAAATTTGATATATTAATATGGGTTTGATTGTTCTTTTAAATTCAGTTCCTAGCGTATTTAAGTATTTAAAAATCCCTGGGTCTGTTATTTTTTTTATTTGTTTCCAGCATTCCGGAAGAAGGGTAACCTAGAAGTCTTAGAGAGATTCGGACGCATCCTCAGTTGTAATTCCCATTTCACGCTACAATCTGTCGATACATTTAGTTTGACATTGCTCAAGATCTTGTTTTTCTCTGCTATTGACGGCTTTACACTAAAGCCATTTAGTGCTGCCGGATGTGTATTGATTGATATTTGAGTCTTAGATACATGATTTTATTCACTAGTTTTTATTGGCTTTGAACTAGCTATCAGTAACTGCGAGGACTCTCAGATCTGTGCTAAGTGTCTTTTTGTTTTTGGGATGTATAAGTTCCCGTCCAGGTTCACTTTGTGTTTTTGTTAGATGTATTTCAGTCTATTTGTTTTATCTGATGAGTTAAGTTTTTTTCAACTGATTCTAAATTGATTTTTTTTATTTTTCACATCAGTGCCTTTGAAAGCCGACAATACGGTATGAGTTTTTCTCATTGTCGAAGGTCGTATGATTGCCTATAATTGCTAACATCCACTTCATTTGTACTTTGATGGAAAGTTGTCTGATTGACAATCTTACTACATCTACTTTTTTTAAAAACACCGAGTACTACTGTCCTGGTATTTGAAATCGGATTAGACATATATCTGCAATGTTTTTTTCTATATCCCATGCAACCAACCAAACATTCTTCTACACAGGTCAACCTGGTGGACGAAAGGAGCCAACTTCCCAATTTCATTACCTCATTCATGATTGGGGTATGCATAACTATACTTATAGATTCCACAAGAAAACAACAATAATTCTGATCAAATTACTGTAATTTTCTTTTAATGTTATTCTAAGTATATTATTATAATTATTTTTAAGTTTAATTTCACAGTCTTGTAATTTCATGTTCCATAGGCGATACAGTAGATGGCACAGTAACTCTATAGATCAACATTAGTACTATTATTATAATAGTACATATAAACATCGTATTACCTTTCATAAATGTTTAATGAAATATTAAATACACGGGGATATAAATTTCATATTTATATTGAATTTGATCAGATTAATAAGTTAAGTAATAGAAAACCCGTAAATAATTTAGCCTTGCTGAAAGGAAAGGTTAATTCTCATAAAAGAACCTATCCGGTTAAATCATTGTTAAACCAAAAACCATTTAGGCATGGAAGTAACTTTATCAGTCATGAATACAATTGATGTTGATATCGAATGTCTATGATTATTTGAAAATGTATTTCAAGCGAAATTTTAGACGATTTATGATTAGTTTTACAGAGTATTGTTCTTAAGTGTAGTTCATATATTATAACGCAAGTTAATAGATTTGGAGTGTACGAAAAGTTGACTATAGATATGACGTCCTCTGAACTGCTAGAAATGTAAGTTTGTTATTTTATTTTGTTTTATTTTCAATTGATTTATGAATTAACTGTTTAGATTTAATGTCGGTATGTGTGTCTTTGTCATTTTCATCATGTTAGTTTGTAAAGACATTTGCTAAGCAAGGTAATCCTAAAAGCTTGTTGCTGCTTTAGGCTGTTCATTCATCAAGTCATTTACCTAGCATAATCACAATAAGTTCAGAGGGCTGATGGTATTTGAAGAAAAGGCAATACTTAGTGATTAAAACAAAAATAATTGTCTATCTTTACCCTTTATCACAATTAAAATAGATTCATATAACAGAGCAGGATTCAAAATTATTAGCATAAGGAGTTAAAAGACGAAAAAAAACCCCCATTAAAACAATTACCTACAAAAAGATATGTTTATCTAAACAAACCTGAAGCCCCCTCCCACTCCAAAAAAAAAAAAAGAAAAGAAAAAGAAAAGAAGTGAAATCCAACACAAAAAACCTTGAATATCATCAAACTTTAATTTCACGGACACGGAACATATTGCCCAAGTTAAAGACATTTCTGGAGAGTAATCAGACAATCATTGTGCAATGGTTAGGTATCAGCAGAGAGCAAAGGAGAACGCAAACTTTCTTGGGAGTATCTATGTATTGAAAAAACTTCATGGTTTATTATACAAATGATGTTATGTTTACTGTTACTTATTATATTTTTCTTATTTTGAAGAGTTTGGTCTGATGAAAGTTTGAATTCTGTTTCACCAGATCATGATCACTTATCTTTCTACGAAAGTCCTGCTGCTAGTCCATATATTTCACACCATTATGGAACTATGTCATCATATTTCAAACAACCATATATGGACCATCATTTCCCAGAACTAAGCAAACCATACCAGAATATGTGGAAGCTTGTCAGCAAACGTGAACTATCACACATCATTACGAGACTGAGGCGAAGTACACTTTCTTCTCGAACCAGACAGAAAAGACCACAAAGTGAACATATTGGTGACCACGTCAAACAAGAAGACCAGCGCAAATTGTGCATGACTCCAAATGGGCCAAAAGAATTTCGAAGCTTTCGCTGATATTTTAATGTCTCAGTGTCGGTGCTTTTAATTATTTGCAATTACAATTATTTAAAAAAATTTAAACACTTGTGTTTGCCTGTGTTGTTATCTAGTGAAATACATCATTCATTGTTTTTTTATAAGCAGAAATATCATCATTTCAGTGAGTGCATTGTTACCCCGAACATGAACATGAAGCAAATGTATACAACATGTAGTTCAATTGCATACAAGGTACCAACGACAGTGTTACATGCTAAAACTGCAGATTTTGTTTACTTTAAAAAATCATGAAAAATTGAACATTAAATTTATGTGTTGCTCTCCTAGCTATAAAATATATCCAATATCAAAGATGTGGAACATATTCTATCATAATCATTTGGTAACTAATGCAATTAGTGTCTCTTCCATGCCCGTCTTGAACATAAAAACTAAACTAAATATAAAATAAACAACAATCCTAATGCTCAGGTTGGTTGTCATCGTGCAACACAGTTAATAAAACATATAGGAAAATCATAGAACTACATTTATCATAAAACACTTTCAAACATCCAAACATACTATCCACACTCATCTGTGTCCACACTTGTTTACTTTAAAAAATAAATAAAACAAGAAATGAAAGATCGCTGTTGAAATTGGTTTTGAACTTCGGATTAGGATTGATTTTTAAAAGCTTTTCAAAGAAATATAACTTTCCTGTGTGTTGATTGTTTATGGTAATATTTACGCATCATTAGATATTACAATGTAAGAGGCTAGTGTTGGTCGTGTAGGGGTACAATTTATCGTAAACAACTTGAAAAATGATTGTTTGTTTTTGTATCCAGTGGCAAATTTTCATTCTTGGTCAGGACAATAACAGACCAAACAATACTCATAATGGTACTGCAAATTGGAAACTTGGATTAAGGATTGAAATATTTGCTGTTATTTACAAAAAAGAAGGACAGTGGAATCGGGACATTCATTTTGCCTTGCAACATGTCTTCCTTCAAATAGTTGTTACCAAAGTCAATGTTTTGTAATTCTCAAAGGTTTTTTTTGTTTTTTTTTAATAATATCCCTGATCGATGTAGTCATTTTTGCCTTTAAATCTGAAGACTGGTATGCCTATTCTACGACAGATATATAGGTAAAGTATTCCCCAGTCATGTTTCTCCGTCTCCTTTACCACCTAAGTGGTCTCTTGTGGTATCGTGTTCGCCTCAGGTGCAGGCGGTCGTTGGCATTGCTGCTTCTACGCTCATCTTCATCCGGCATTTAACAGTAAGAGCAAAGCTATATATAAGACTCAGAATGATGTGTCCGAGTATAGGATGATGTCTTCCTGCTGACTGCTACGTTTACATTGTAACCCAGCAGTTAAAACTCTGACTCAACGTGAAGGTCTAGTACAAAGCAGGCTGAATATATTCATAACGTATTAACATATTCTCGACATGAATATACATTTGATTTGTCGGTAGACGTTAAACAGCCACCCATATTAATCATTCCTGTCTTCTTTACTTCACATAAATATGCTTGAAATAAATGAGATGACATTTTTCCTCAAATAATACTACAGCACGTTGTTTCTAAGATGACATTTATCAGCGCGTTATATGCCCAAATATTTGTTTCACACAGTCATTACAAAAATTGCTACTAAAATACAATATTTGCACCATTGTTGCAAAATAGTAAGAATATACCAAGATGACGATAAAAAATCTCAAGTCGAAGACAACATGGCAAGAGGACAAAAATCAGTCAACAAAAACCCTAATTACAAATTACGAAAGAGGAATAACGGAAGAAGAAACTATATTAAAAATTGCCCCGAATAGTGCATTTACTTAAATTTACTTTTTCTTTTAAACATTAATATTTATTACACTGCTTAAATTCGACTAGCATTTTCAAATTTTTAATGTTCTTCGTGTGAAATATTTCAGAGGTTTGACACCATTTTCCTGTCTGAAATCAAAGACACAATGTGTTAATCGAAAATTTTCGTTTAATGTAAGCTATAAAGTGCACTTGTTTTTAAATGTATGTAAATTAATTACCGATAAGTACTTTTTGACTTTCTTACAATCCTCACATTGTTTTAACGGTTTATTTAAACTTCTGAAATATTTTAAATAACTGACTGACACATGTACCCCATTGTTTTTTAAAATATATATTTAACAATTTTAATCCTCAAACATGTGTTTGCTGGGAGTTACCTTTAATTGCTTTATGTATGTACACTCCCTTTTTTAGGACTATAATTCATATTGTTCAAGCTTAATTTTGAGTGTGTTTACCTGAATTTCTGTTTGGATTAACGCGCCTTTAAAATAAATACTACACCATGGCTATTTCCCCGAAGTCCTTCAATCTTCAGTCCATTTTACAACATCATAGATTTAAATGTTTTTCTTAAGTTTTAAAATCATTGTTTTGCATTTCATCGTCCCCAACATACATGTAATATTTGCCACTGTACGTTAAGCAAACAACAACCGAACTTTCTTAACTTTTACAGTTTTTTACTTGTAGTATCCCAAAGATGTCCAAAAACAGAAATTTTGACATATTTGAGAGTGTATACCAAACATGTATTAGAAGGACATCAAATATAACTTAATCCAAAAGTCTCTGAAAATTTAGCTATGTATTGGGTTCCTTTATATAAAATTAAATCATTTTGACTAAAGACGTACTTTGACGCAAGATTTTACCAAAAAAACAGGTAAAATCGATTGATGGTTTGCAGGGTGCTAAATGTTCAGTGGCAAATATTTCATGTTCAGGATGACGATGTCAAATTGATATCATCTTCATTTTATATCTAATAATAAAATAAGTATTTAAACTTGTTGACACTTTGTGTGAGGAATTATTCTATTAAAGTTTTTTATACAAAGATACCTAATCAATTTCCGTAACACTGAAGTTTTGAGTTAGAACCCCGCTCGTGCAGGTGCACTCGGCTCCAATTTTAATTGACTATATATGGTTTTCAGTTTTTCTATCGAAGGTCGGTGGTTTTCTCCGGCTTCTCCACCAATAAGTACTGGCCACCATGAAATAGCCTAAAAGTAGCGCTTAAAAGTAGTACCAACAATCAATCATTTTCCTAAAACACTTATTTCACTAGCCGGGAAAATTCAAATCACGTCTTCGAATCTTTATTAAAATTCACAATATGTGTACAGCATCATTCGGTATTCCTATATTACTTTGTCGTAATTTTTGTAACAAATAACAACAATATAAAGCCAAAATTTAGTCTTAAAATTACGATATTTTCATTTGGAGGGAATTTTAGAATTGAACGTATTTAATAATAATAACAAAAAAAAAAAAAAAAAAAAAAATACAAATCAACAACCAAAATATGTCGTCCTTCTAGGCAAAAAATAAAGAAATTATAACTCGTAAAAACCATTGTTCACTATTTCCAAAAGCATTCTGCGGTATGCATGATTCCGTTTTGATGGATTATAATTATTTGTGCAATTGATGAGACATATCTTTAAATCATTATTTTACTCAAATATCCTTAACCTGCTAGTGATTAAATTTGAATACATGTATTGTGATTTCCTTTTCAGCAGAACGAGTAATTTATGAGTGATTTCAAGCGACAAATAAACAGCATTTGAGATGTCGTAGTGGCGAGATCGCCTCGGCTACGGGAGGTCGTAGGTTAGAACCCAAAACGAATCAAATCATACTTGAAAAATAGTATTGTATGCTCTGATGAGCTCGCGGATTTGAGGAGTAAGAGAGAAGACTTGTCTGCTAGGAGTCAGAACACAACTTGGTCTAGGGAGGGTAGACTTACTCGTGAAAAATTTTGAATCAGAAAATTTAAAACTTTGGGAGTAAATGGGATACATGTAAATGAAAAGGATTAATTCTCATTCGCACTATGCTTTTTATTTGAGTTATATTTCATATTACTATACAATATCTGTTGCTATTCCTTTACCTTTGTCAACTCTAAAATTCTAGAAAAAACAGTTTAAATCGTAGGATGCTTTTTATTTGGGATGACACGTTCAATTACTTCACATTGTTTCAAAATCTTTTAAAAAAAATCTATCAACCTGAAATTTCAGAAATACTAAAACACTCCCGTTAGGATATCGTGACTGAATTAAAGTATATAACTATGCGTAAGCCTTATTTTAGTATTGGTATTGTCATCTGATAAAGTCATGTCGATTATAAGATACACAGTTTTCTCTGCTTTCAAAATCTTTCTGTTTGAACCCGTCGACCTGGAACTTGTCCATTATTGGTAATATTAATTATTTGGATAACAAAAGGTCCTGGAATGGAGTATTTTTTAATCAACAGCATTGTAAATAAAGTTGAATTCTTTTATTCGCTGTTTTACGTCATGCCGCTAACAAATTGAAAACTGTAACTATTTTTAAGTCCAGATTTTTAGTATTCGTATTATTATCTTAGAAAGTCTTACTGATTAAAATACTACAATAGGGAACAATTTGACAATGATTGAATTTAGTACTGTCAACCCTGTGATTATGACCCGTGTAGATATCAAAATCCTAAATACACCGTTTGGTATTACTATTGGTATCGGATTCGACCCGGAACTTGTTAATTATTGGCAATATTAATTATGTGTAAAACAAACGGGTCTGGAGTGGTGTAATTTAATCTACACCATTGTCCTATATTAGTTATATATAAAGTCGAATTCTTTGATTTGTCGTTTTTATCCGATGACGACTGACAAATTTGACCTCGTTATTGCATATTCAATGTGCGCAATGAATATACAACTGCAGATGTGTTATGTTCCATTCTTTCGCAAGAACAATATAAACAACAAACAAACAATTAAATTTGAAATTTGGCTGATTATTTGCCATGGCATTTATTCAACAATATTCAACAATATAAACCAACAAACAACCAACATCAACAAACTGGCCAACAAGTTAAAACTTGATGACAATTGGTCACTGAATGAAAACCAACAGTAAATGCATAACAATTTCTAGCTGCTGGGCAGATCCATAACAGCTTAATGAACGATATTTGAATAAATCACTGTCAGTTGAATAATGTTGATGATGACATCCAACGCACTTTCCATATTGAACGGAATGCCATGACGATAGACACTCTTTTTTTTTATTATTCCTGCAAATTTCTTGAATATTCAGGTTTCATTGCCGATGAATATTAAAACGTCTCACACTTTTGATGATACATTGTTGTTGTTATTGGTTTTGGTAGGCGACTTACTTATGTAGTAATTGCGCCTTAAATTCATATAACATAAGTATTATGTATTTATACTTTCAGTCCTTAATTTATTTTTAGTATTACGTTTTGGCGAGTTTTATGTCAAACTTTGGCGAACATGGTTGACTGAATTACTCAGAAATATATATATATATATATATAAATATGTTGAGAGACAAAAAACAAAACAAAAAAATACATAACAGAAGATACATGTAATAGGAAAATGAAAAAAAAGGAAATGATAGTCCCTTATGAAATGCATTATTTATTGATAGGTATCATAAAATTGTTTAGAAATGTAATCTGGTTATTCACCTTTGTGTCGTCTGTGATATACTTATATAAAAAAAAAGTATATTTAGAAACATGTAACAAGACATGTGCTAGTTAAATGCAACCAATGTTAGGACGTCTCCCTCAATTGATGTAGCAAATAATGAATCCTTAAAGTAAGGATTGGTTGAAGTTATTCCTTTTCCATAACTGCAAGTTGCGTCAATTTATTCCAAATAAATTTCCAAAGACATATTGGTATTTAGTGATTCCTCATTTCCTGACGAGAAAAAAACACTTCTGTCATTGAACGAGGAATCACCCCTACCTACACCCTTAATCGCCTATTTAGATATATATATATATACATTTTTGTAGATTGATATGATTCATTTTACATCATAACCACACAGATGCAAGATATCTGTGAAACGAAATATTTATAGATAGCTACATTTTATGTTTATTTTTTTTTTAAATATTGGTGTTGTTTTGTACACTTTATTGGCATGTATATAAATCTTTTTTTAGTACATGACATTACATCGTTACTTGTAAAGATCCAGAATCCTCGTAAGAAAGATCGTTGACTAATGTCTAAAACTAATGTATAATAGACGTTTGAAATATTTAGAGTAATAATGTGTATATATCTGAATAATAGCCAACGATGGATTATATAATTATGATACACTACACTACAAAGATAATATATAATAATTAAGTCAAAAATGGTACTGCATCACCAAAAAAATTAAAATTATAAACAAATGTTAAATATTCCGGATAACTGATATCCTTTATAAGCAATATGTTAAATGATTCTTATCTTGGCATCAGGTAGTCAAACTGAAATAATAATCTTGACCGGTATACAAATTATAACGAATAATTTTTTCTTCAATATGGATGTTTGGGAACAGGAATAAATTCCTTAAAATTGTATAAGTCCTAGAAGTACAGAAGGCAGAAAACTAGTGATTGTAGGCCCTCATTCTATGTTTTGTATTTATGCCCTATGGGTAACTACCATTAACTTTCCTATCTATAATTTTGCCGAGCAAGTCTTTCGGGCATTGACCAACACTCATTGCGGTCTATGATGATGATGGTAAGGTTTTTGTTTGATATGGGCTTTGGCATGCCCAGGTGATATCAAATGACGACTAACGGGGAGATCAGATTTGCAGGTGTAGTCACGTCGATGACCATTGATATTTTAATTTATCGGTCGTCCCACTGTTTATATCACTTTGTTCAGCTCTTAATATTATTCCGTATCATGTCTTTGTGACGTCAAATACGTTGACCCGGCCTTAATAACTTTGACCCGGACATATCAGCGACGTCATAATGTTTGACCCGACGTTAATAACTTTGACCCGAACTTATCAAGTCATCTTTTGTGTCCTGGTGAAACAAAGAAAACACTTCTGAATCACGCAAATATAGCCCGATAAATCGATTATCAGATTATCTGCATATTGATATTGTAAAATATCAGCTGCTTGACATTATATGAAGGCTTTTTGATCTCGTTCGCTACGCTCACTCGACAAAAAGCTTCATATTATGTATCGCAGCTGATATTTTACGATATCAACATGCAGATAACCTGATAATCGGTACAGAATGGCTGTTCGGACTCGCCAATCTACTGATTGTCACGACGATACTGAAGATGGTGTGCAACATTCTTGGTTTTGCAAGTTACATTGCAATTTATAGTTGGTAAGACCCAGTGGAGTGTCAAGTAAATGTTTGAATATTCAGTATTGGTTGGCATTTTAGACATAGTCTGCTAATACACGGCTTGTACCATCCTGAAGTTGAAGAGTTTATATTCTAAAATCTAATGTAGTATCTATCAGTATAGGTCCATAAATAACAAGTTTGTGGTGATAAACATAACGACTGTTCAATTTTAACCAAACAGTCAGGATTCTACTTCGTCAAAATTATCTCCCCATTACGCCAGTTCATTTTTACAATCGTAGAAATGGTAGCCGTTTTAGGCATGACGCTCTGCCAATTTAGCTCTTGGAAACCGACAAATTTATCCACATAGCACCATTACGATCCATATATGTCAGTTGTGTTTTGAAATACAAATGTATCTGCAAGCCAAAGAGCATCAGTAAATGTTCTTGTCTGCATTGAATCAACTTGAAACTATTTTCTTATCGGTTTTCAGATGGAATTTTCGAAAATTCATGAAATTTACAAATGTTTCGTGGAAGGGCACACTAAACATTTTCAGTGGTTGAAGACCATACACCCTAATTATCACACACAAAAAATGATTTTTTCTTCTCGAAGAAATGCATTTTTAACATCCAACTTAAAAGACTGTCGTCAAGTACATTTAGTAAAAAATAGCTATTCGAACTCTGTTTTTGTGATTCATTAGAAAGGTATTTCACTTGACCCTTATATTTCATCTTTTGGAACTGTGATTTTTTATGTTATAAAATAAACATGTAGCCTTGATATATAAAAACGATAGAATCTGAAGCGAGTTGATGTTTCAAATACTCTTGCTTATACGTTTTCAAGACAAAAAATTCAACTCAAACACGCTCAACATAAAAAGGTGCACTTGATTTACTCTTTTCGATACAATTGTAACCCAGTTTTTGGATTTGTTTCTTGAGTAATTTCACTCATGTTTGGAAAAATCAATGTACCTTTTCTAAAAAAACCGATTACTTTTAACCCTCATGAAGAAGCTCAATGAAAATTACATTATATTTTGGAAAAAATGTCTCTTTAATGATGATAACTCAATAAATGGAAATAAACTAAGAACCTACAGAAAATTTAAAGTAAAGTATGAACTAGAAAAGTACCTTTTATTGAATTTAGATAAAAATGTTACAAAAAAATTATGCTAAAATAAAAATAAGTAATAGTATGCTGGCTGTTGAACGCGGTAGATACAACAAAACAGCTTTAAAAAATAGAATACGCCTTTATGCCATAAAGAGGTGGAAGATGCATTTCATTTTATCATAACATGTTCAGAAATTAATAAAACTAGGATCAAAATGTTTAATGAAATTTCTAGTATTGTCCCCAGTATTAATTCAATGAGTGAAGAAAACAAATTTGATTTTATATTTTCCTGTGAAGAATGTGATATTTTACTTATTATTGTTAACTATATAAGTGAAATGTATAATGAGAGAAACAATTATAATGTCATTATATGAACTGTGTAATTGACGTTTCAACTTTTAATATTATATATAAGCATAATATTTGAATTAATAATTTTAAAGAGGAGGCATGCTGTCAAAAATAGTATTATAATTAAAATTAATAATCTATATAAAAAAAAATTCTTTCAATGCTACATGTTTGTAGTGTTTAATGTCTATCGTTTTGTAATAAGTATGTCTGTCTGTCTGTTTGTTTTTGTTTTTGTTTTGTATTTTAGTAACAATCCTATTGTTTGGATTTTATACTAATAAAATTCTTATTCTTATTCTTATTCATAATGGAAGGACAGACACGATAAATAAGTTACTGAATTAATAGATTGATATGTTCTCCGTCCGTGGTTATTTAAAAATAAAATCGGAAGTTATGCATTTTCTACATCCAACTTAGATACCCATGTCGTCAACTTGATATCTAAATGTTCTGCTTAACTTTGTAATAGATGAATTGAAAACTTATGCAAATGTTGTTTTAATAAAACACTTTGTTTTTAGCAGAAAATTGTCATTTTATTTGTTTCTATTAACTTTTCAATTTTTTGTTACTATAGTAAACATTACAGTAAGCATTTATCGCCTTCTCTAACAAAGAGCTTAATTCTTTTGTTCTACTTCAACCGGGTTTCCGCCTGCAAAACAAGATAAAATTGAGAATGGAAATGGGGAATGTGCCAAAGAGACAACAACCCGACCATAGAAAAAAACAAGAGCAGGAGGTCACCAACAGGTCTTCAATGTAGCGAGAAATTCCCGCACCCGGAGGCGTACTTCAACTGGCCCCTAAACAAATATATACTAGTTCAGTGATAATGAACGCCATACTAATTTCCAAATTGTACACAAGAAACTAAAATTAAAATAACACAAGACTAACAAAGGCCAGAGGCTCCTGACTTGGGACAGACGCAAAAATGCGGCGGGGTTAAACATGTTTGTGAGATCTCAACCCTCCCCTATACCTCTAGCCAATGTAGAAAAGTAAACGCATAACAATACGCACATTAAAATTCAGTTCAAGAGAAGTCCGAGTCTGATGTCAGAAGATGTAACCAAAGAAAATAAACAAAATGACAATACTATAGTAATACATAAATAACAACAGACTACTAGCAGTTAACTGACATGCCAGCTCCAGACCTCAATTAAACTGACTAAAAGATTATGATTTCATCATATGAACATCAGGCACAATCCTTCCCGTTAGGGGCTTAGTATCATACCATCATAACATATATGAGAAGAACATAACCCGTGTCATGCCAACAACTGGTTTTTGAATAAATTTGTTTAGTTCCGATGCAAAGACCCTATAAGTGAATCAATATTAACGCCAAAATATGCAATCTTTAATGACCTGATCCCTTCTTAATAAGTATATAGCTATTCAAAGGTTTGATTAGTTTTTGAGGTGAATACTGACACCTTTGTGCTTTATAAAGAATATTTCCATACAAAATTGGATGTGAAATACCTGAACGTATAAAAAGTCTGCATGTTGAGCTATATTTACGAATAATGTCCTTATAAGAACTACAACATACTATATTTGTGCATGTCAAGAGTCAGGAGCCTGTGATTCAATGGTAAACGGTGCTGGAACAAATGCTACAATTAAAAGGAAAATTTTATTTATGAGATTTTAGTGCTCATAATGCATGGTTTTGGACACCTCTAAAAGGCAAGCTTTGTCAAATATTTGGACGCTAAATACACAAACTGTTTTGAGCATCAATAAAATTATACAATACAAGAAGACAAGAAAAAAACATATTCATTTAAACATATATATTTAAAAATAACTAACTAAGGGCGATGAAGTTTTAACAGGTAGAAAATGGCCAAAGTTCGATAACTACATTAAGAAATTGTCTAAAAGTTGTGCGACATAGTTATAATGACTTGATCTTGTATTGCAACTGTGTTGTGCGGTAATGAATAGCAAATCATTTTTTGACTGGGATGGATTTGTATTATTATAATTTTGTTAATGTGTTTCAAACCAGTTTCAGCATTTAAAAATGATAAACTAGATAATTCAAACTATCTATCAAAAATTTCAAATTAAACCACCCTTTGTCAAGGCTTGTGATTTACGAGAGTCTGAATTATGTTCCTTCATTTCTATATTCACTTATTTTTTAAAACATATCTTATTTTCTTAAGTCATTTATCCTGCACTTCTTGCCATTATTCTCTATTCTTTCAACCCAACCATGATAACTCTTAAATACGTGTACCAGCATACCAACAGTACTTAACCAAAATGAAATTGTTTCAGTGCCACACCTAAAGTTTTAAAACAGTTTGTTTCTGTTCAATTAACCTTGTTCGCGAATTACTCTTTTTGATTAAATTGTTCACTGTTCCAATTGATTAGTTTTGGATATGGGTTTCTAACCTATAGTTTTGTTAATTTATACATTGTACCATGGATAGAGAGTTGTCTCATTGGCCCGCATACCACATCTTATTTATGTAAACAAAAGGTAAAGCATATGCATGTAGTCAACGATTCGAAATAAGAAGAATAAAGAAAACAGCAAAAAGTCCGGCTGTGTATATATTTACAAAAAAATATGTCGATTAGTCCAGATACTTCTACACTGTGATCCTAAGTACTTTAAATTCAGAACTTATTGAGAGGTTTATATTATTAATGCGAAAAATGCGAATAGGTTAGAATTGCAGTACTTAGGATTCGCCTTTTAATATGTGATAAATATATCTTGTGTATCTCTATGCAGATCCTGAATAAATCTCAATAATAAAACTCTTTCAAAATGGCAATAATAAATGCTCGTAATACTAAATTTCATTAATTTACAATATTCAATGCTTTAAGAAATATTGTTTATATATACAGGAAGATGTGGTACATGTATGAGTGCCAATGAGACAACTCTCCATCCAAGTAACAATTTATAAAAGTAAACCATTATAGGTCAAAATAAGACCTTCAACACGGAGCCTTGACTCACTCCGAACAGCAAGCTATAAAGGGCCCCAACAATTACTAGTGTAAAACCATTCAAACGGGAAAACCAATCTAATCTATATAAAAACGCGAAACGAGAAACACGTATGAACTACATAAACAGACGGCAACCACTGTTCATCAGATTCCTGACTTAGAACAGGTGCAAACATTTGCAGCGGGATTAAACGTTTTAATGGTACCAAACCTTCTCTCTTTTCAGAAACAATAGTATAAAATCACAACATAGAAAGACACACTATTAAACATGCTAAATATCATTTGGAAGGCTTAACTCGATCAAAACACGCAAATTTGTATTATTTGTATTTTTTAATTAACATTGATAATAATATTCTCTGTCATATTATTACATGCTATTCAGTTTGATATAATATTTATAAGCAAACAGACTCTCTATAGAAATGTTTAAGAATATCGAAATATCGTTTATTTGGTAAAATTAATACATCGTTGGATTGATACCGCACATAAGAAAAACTATTTGGTTCGAAGATAATATAATTCTAAATTTAAATCGTTCTATTTATAATATTGTCGAAAGTATTATCAATAAGCATAATTCAAGAGAAAAAAGTCACATTTTTTCATATGTTACACTAACTATGCGTGAGATAGTTTTTGTTAAAATAAATCAAAACTTTATTTATATAGACCCATGTCGCAGGTTAATTACTCGAGAAGAACAATTCACAAATATAGTTTAGCTAGTACACGAAATCAAACAATTTAAAGAACTTATTTGAATAACAAAGGAAAAACCATGTATAATACCAATATGTGTCACTTGGTTATTTAAATACACACAGTCGATTAGATACAAATACTTTATAATTGCATATCTTACACACTACCTGCGATTTATACCCGGATGAAGTATGCACACTGGTCATGGGTGTCTAAAGGGTTCGAACGTATGATTTTAATAAAAAATGAAATTTAATTAAGAAATATTTTAACCATTTTTGCTATCCAAAATATTATATGTCACGAAATATTCATTTTTTTAATACTCTAAGTATTGACATGGATGACAAGAAAAATAACAAATAACTACATAACCTAGCCAATACCTCAATTTAAGACACCCAATTGATGATAAAGAAAGCGCGATGTTCGTTGTTTTTACTTTTGAGAGATTTTTGCTTGGAGATTTTTTTAAGCATATGTTTCAATGTTTGTTTTTAGCATAAACCAACTACATTTCTAATTTATACCTATAATTGACATACAAAATCGTCTGTAATTCTGGGGTGCTCTTCAGGTGACATATTACGAGTGTTTAATAATATGATTAGCAGAGCGAATATATACAGTAGTTTAAGGAAAATTTTGTCATGTAGAATGAAATTATATTTTTTACGCATAACAAATCGACATATATTTAAGATGTTGTGTTTCATGTAACACACAAACTCTGTAGATCGCCTCTGGAACAAGAGAAGACGCCATATTACGACCTTTCCGGCTTTTAATTGCACACATGAATTTCGTATCTTGTCCCATTATGGAAGACTGTTTTGAAAAGACATCATAGTGTTGAAAAGTGTTAAATTATAGAACTAAGCTGAACTTCTACGATGGTGGGTATTCTTGTAAATCTGCATATAAGTTATTATGTTTCAAATATGTTAAACGTTCTAACTTCGCAACCATACTGTATCATAAAATGTCATTGGCGAGCTCTTCTGGTGGTCCCTCCATTACTTTGGAAATTTATATTCAGTGCAAAATATTGACATTTGAGTTTTTAATGCTAATAAATTTGTTTTTGTTATAAATGATGCTCAATCTAAAAAAAACAAACCGCAGCAACATTGAAACAATAGTTTCATTTTTGTAAGCATTGAAATATTGCATTGCTTAGTATTACACTGTTTTTAACATGATGTAAACAAATAATGATATAAATTAGTTGCAATGCATTATTTTGAATTCCCAGTGAACAAAATCCCGATATTTACATATGTTTTAATAAACTTGATAATTTCACTTCTTTGACGTCATACAACAATAGGTTTTGCCAAGACGTTGTCGATGACGTTGCATCAAAGCAAATTTTGAATACGTAAAAAAAGATATAGTTAGATTCTACCTGCATTTTCAACTTTTTTGTTCCCATTAAAAAAGCCAAAGTATTATAAACAAAAACACAGAATAACCAATCAAAGGTTCAAATATGGAAAAAAACACTTTCCAACTCGTGATAGAACAAGACTGATAACTATCGTCTACGCGAATTCGTAAATTAATGTGTTGTTTGGTTTCTCGTTAAAAAAATGTTTTTGTAATTAAATTCTTCGATGAGTTTATTCTTTAAATATAAATTAAAGTAAATTACAGCTAATTTCCTAATGCATGTAAAGCAAGGCTTTGGTTTGCTTGCTTGCTTTGTGTGTTTATTGTACAGATTTATGGGGATAACGTCCAATTAAATTTAAACATGATATATATACAGGTTTAACTATGCCTAAATATATTTTTTGAAGATGTCAATCTTAATTAGAAAGCTTGAATAAACATGTATCCAAACAAAGCAAGCAGGCCAACCAAATTTTTACTTTACAAGCATTAGGAAATTAGCTGTAATAATTTATAACATATTAACTCTTCTTGAAATGATCTAGTTGCATTTATATCATTACCGTCATAAGCAAAGAGAGTACATATTGAAGAAGTAAGAAAAAAATGAATTCAAATATAATTCATAAATATACAACGCAATGTATGTTCACAAACATATTTTAATAAACTCTTTACAATTAATAAAATTTTATTTTGTGATTTCGTAAGATTATTGTTTATTGCAATTTTTATTAATGCAAGTAAATGTAGACTCCAATCATACCACATCTCCTCATCTCTATATTTATATGAACCTTCATAATTATGATGAATATATGTAGCAGTTCAGGCTATGGTGTTGGAAGAAGTTTTTCATTATCAACATGATGTAGATGTTAACAAGAAGACGGCATTCATTTTAATTCATATATGATCTATAATTTTACTTGATGTGCATTCACAGGTCACTTTTTTAATCTTTTTTCATATTAAACAAACACGTTGAGTATTTTTAAAAGTCGAACATACGTTGTATACAAACTAGCACAAGATTTATATATGTTTTTCTATAAAATACATGAAATTAATTGCTTTAGTTATAAACTTGCAGATGTAGCTTCACAATTGTAGACAAGAATTCAACAGTTATGTGGTTCCAACAATTGATGCTGGTAAGTCACCGAAGTTTTATCGGTATAATCTAAAACATTTGTTTAAAAAAAAATATATACTTTTATTTGTATGATTGTTCTTATATGATTGATAACTAGTGTTTTAATGACTGTTTTGTTGATTGATGAACATGAAACCACTGGCCAAATCTGAAAGACAAAAAATAGTCAACAACGAATATACCTTGTCAAAACACTAAAATATGCGGAAGAAATTGAAATGGAAGTTTCCTTTAAATTTGCAGCTTTTTAAATGTGAAAGTCATTGACAAATATTTCAAAATGTTCCAAAAAGTGTCTTAGTCTTGCACATTTTAATGAGTACTTGAATCGATAGATATAGGCAACAATAGTTTACATTTGTTTAAAACTCAAAGATAACAGACAAAACGAATCGTAGAAACTCCAAACGCAGCGGTTGAAAACATTATTCAAACTGTATTTACTTGGTGTTTTTTTTTAACGACATTATATATTTATTCACCAAACATGCTCGTGTATGTAACAATGTATTAGATTTTAGCGAGAGAAATTTATGTATTACTGAAAAATTATTACACCAGGGTTTTCGATATCACAAACTGGTCAAAACATTTACTAAATTTTATCACCGGTATAAGGAAATAATTCGTAAATATAACTCAACATGCAGACATCTTATACGTTCAGGTATTTCACATCCAAAATTTTATGGAAATATTCTTTATAAAGCACAAAAATGTCAGTATTCTCCTCAGAAACTAACAAAACCTTTAAATAGACTTATTAAAAGGGGATATAGTTACGATACTGTTGTCAGGTCATTAAAGATTGCATATTTTGGCTTTAACATTGATTCACTGATAGGGTCTTTGCATCGGAACTAAACACATTTATTTCTAAAAAAACAGTTGTTGGCATGACACGGGTTATGTTCTTCTCATATATTTTATGATAGTATGATACTAAACCCCTAACGGGAGGGATTGTACCTGATATTCATATGATGAAGACATAATCTTTCAATCAGTTTAATTGAGGTCTGGAGCTGGCATGTCAGTTAACTGCTAGTAGTCTGTTGTTATTTATGTATTATTGTCATTTTATTTATTTTCTTTTGTTACATCTTTTGACATCAGACTCGGACTTCTCTTGAACTGAATTTTAATGTGCGTATTGTTATTCTTTTACTTTTCTACATTGGCTAGAGGTATAGGGGGAGGGTTGAGATCTCATAAACATGTTTAACCCCGCCGCAATTTTGCGCCTGTCCCAAGTCAGGAGCCTCTGGCCTTTGTTAGTCTTGTATGATTTTAAATTTTAGTTTCTTGTGTATAATTCGGAGTTTAGTATGACGTCCATTATCACTGTACTATTATGCATATTTTAGGGGCCAGCTGAAGGACACCTACGGGTGCGGGAATTCTCGCTACATTGAAGACCCATTGGTTGCCTTCGGCTGTTGTTTGCTCTATGGTCGGGTGGTTGTCGCTTTGACATATTCACCATTTCCTTTCTCAATTTAATTGTTACATTGTTACTTCAAGAAACCAAGCTTTTTTTTTTATGCATCCTGTAATATTCTACTGATTACCCAGGTTAGTAATCAGCTGCTGGTATATATGTATAAATTATATGTACAAATTTCTTGAAATACAATTGTACAACATTTTAATGCATTATGGTTTTTAATCTATTCAATCGCATATACTTCTTTTAGTGACTTCAGTAATGGATTAAATCTCATTGTTCTGTTTTCGTTATATCTTTTAAAATACAGTTGGTTAATACTAAGGTTCTCATTAATTTGTAAAATACGCATCAATTTCATAACGCACGTTGAGGGTTCAGTTGTATCTTAACAAATTGACTTATATAATATTTTTGTTGAAAAGCTTGAAGCCTCAATGTAATTTCCTTTCCAGATCAGTTTCTGTCTGGGAATATATACAATTCTTTTAATAGAACTTTCAAACTTTAACATATGAGACCAGGTTTTGGGATGTTTTTTTTAAATATGTATTTCTGCTATCCAATTGTTCTTGCAATCTAGTTTTTATACGACCGCAAAAATTTTAATTTTTCGTCGTATATTGCTATCACGTTGGCGTCGTCGTCGTCGTCGTCTTGCGTCGTCGTCGTCCGAATACTTTTAGTTTTCGCACTCAAACTTTGAAATTTTAACACAAGGTTTATGACCACAAAAGGAAGGTTGGGATTGATTTTGGGAGTTTTGGTCCCAACATTTTAGGAATTAGGGGCCCAAAAGTGCCCAAATAAGCATTTTCTTGGTTTTCGCACTATAACTTTAGTTTAAGTAAATTGAAATGTATGAAATTTTGACACAAGGTTTATGACCACAAAAGAAAGGTTGGGATTGATTTTGGGAGTTTTGGTTCCAACAGTTTAGGAGTTAGGGGCCAAAAAAGGGCCCAAATAAGCATTATTCTTGGTTTTCGCACCATAACTTTAGTATAAGTCAATAGAAATCTATGACATTTAAACACAAGGTTTATGACCATAAAAGGAAGGTTGGGTTTGATTTTGGGAGGTTTGGTCCCAACAGTTTAGGAATAAGGGGCCCAAAGGGTCCAAAATTGAACTTTGTTTTATTTCATCAAAAATTGAATAATTGGGGTTCTTTGATATGCTGAATCTAACTGTGTATGTAGATTCTTAATTTTTGGCCCCGTTTTCAAATTATTCTACATTAAGATCCAAAGGGTCCAAAATTAAACTTAGTTTGATTTTAATAAAAAATTGAATCCTTGGGGTTCTTTGATATGCTGAATCTAAAAATGTACTTAGATTTTTTGATTATGGGCACAGTTTTCAAGTTGGTTCAAATCGGGGTCCAAAATTAAACTTTGTTTGATTTCATCAAAAATTGAATAATTGGGGTTCTTTGATATGCCAAATCTAACTGTGTATGTAGATTCTTAATTTTTAGTCCCATTTTCAAATTGGACTACATTAAAGTCCAAAGGGTCCAAAATTAAACTAAGTTTGATTTTAACAAAAATTGAATTCTTGGGTTTTTTTTATATGCTGAATCTAAACATATACTTAGATTTTTGATTATGGGCCCAGTTTTCAAGTTGGTTCAAATCAGAATCCAAAATTATTATATTAAGTATTCAGCAATAGCAAGAAATCTTCAATTGCACAGTATTGTGCAATAGCAAGCAATTTTCAATTGCACAATATTGCGCAATAGCAAATATTTTCAATTGCACAGTATTGCGCAATAACACGAAATATCTAATTGCACAATATTGTGCAATAGCAAGAAATTTTCAATTGGAGTTATCTTTCTTTGTCCAGAATAGTAGTTGAATCAACTTAAATCATTGTTTTATACAATATACAATGTATATTCACTTTTACTACCAACTGATAAATTAAAACAATCTTTACCATTCAGTGATAACAAGCACTTTATTTTACATTTTAATATTTTATGATATATTTAAATGAGTAGTTATTGTTGCAAACTCCATTAGGAATTTTAATTGAGATCAGTTTTGGAAAAAGGGAAAGGGGGATGTGAAAAAAATGGGGGGGGGGGGGGGTTTAAATTTTTCTCATTTCAGATTTCATAAATAAAAAGAAAATTTCTTCAAACATTTTTTGGAGAGGATTACTATTCAACAGCATAGTGAATTGCTCAAAGGCAAAAACAATATTTTAAGTTCATTAGACCACATTCATTCTGTGTCAGAAACCTATGCTGTGTCAACTATTTAATCACAATCCAAATTTAGAGCTGAATCCAGCTTAAATGTTGTGTCCATACTTGCCCCAACTGTTCAGGGTTCAACCTCTGCGGTCGTATATAGCTGCGCCATGCGGAGCATCTGGTTGCAAAATAAAATGTTGAGATATAATACCAGTGTCATCTATAATATCATTGACAAATATCAAGTAACTATTAATCCAATTAATGTTTTTTTTTTAAATTACCTGTTTACTTATTTGTGTGATGTTGGTAGGTTTTTTTAGTTTGTCCACCACCTGATATTACCCAACATTTAAATACTTCTCTATAAAATTCAGGGATATGTTTGATATATTCTAAAATTTTCTTTTTTTCAAAATTCATCTTAAAAATCAACCAATTAATACCAAACACACTGAGATATTTTAAAGGCATCAACTTCCAGTGTGAAATATCATTACTAATGAGTTTACTTACCCAAGATGCTTTCAGAGACATGAAGTAACTCTCTAGTATTTAATTGTTGATATTTATTTTTTTATCAACGACGACTATTTCGACTATCTATTTGCGTATTTGTTTTTGTTGCTTGTGTTTTTTTTCTCTCTCCATAATTTCTTTTTTAAATAAAATTGGTGACATACATTCGATTGTTAGAGAAAACGATTCCGTCATACTAAAATGCTTCCTTTATTTTAGGTAAATTTATGTGTATCATTTCCGCTGAAATGCCCTGAACCTGCGCAATGGGCACTGCGTGCCAATAGTCACTGTGCAGATCCGTCAAAATACTTTTGTCTAAAGAATGATCTTATCAAGGGATATTCTGAAAACTGTACAAGATCAGATTTTCAACAACCAGGTAATCAATTTTAGCGTATATCCATTATTCATTGTTTTTTCATTTGAAGGCTATATATTGTTTGTCTACGTCAAAAAGGTTTGATTAGAATGTCTAAAATAAACAAGACAAATGCTTTAATTTTGTTTTCATATAAATTGAAGCACACTATGAATTGTTTTACAAAAACGAAACACTTGCTTTAGTGCAAGGTCTATTTAACGCCTTTTATCACCAACAACTATAGATTATAACACAACTTATCGAGAAACTCTTAAATTCCTGTATAAATAAGTCAAACGTTCATCATAAGTGCTTCAAATTAAGTTGTTGCCGTCACACGGTTAGAATTCTCAAATCAAAAATTAACATCGTTCCCTTTAAAAGGATGTCTCCAAAATTGTGTGCTCTTTGTGAGCACTATTGCAAAACAGAAAACGTTTAAATAAGTATAGGAAAAACACCTCACGCTTGATCAAATGCCAATGAACTTAATTATTACAGGTAGAAAAGCCGTTCTTCGTGGAGGAATAGATGCAGAGTTATGTTCAAAAGAAAGATATCAACCATTCCCAATCCGGTTTTACACAAATGTTAGTACACATTGTTTATTTTTGAAATCATTATGTAATGAAGAGGGTCAAGTTGTATATGACCATGGAAATCGCAATACTGATATTACCTGCAGATGTGACTACAGACGTGGTTATGCCTTCCTGGTTAAACCAAACAATCCATGCTTCTGTAAACCATTACAAGAAGATTGTTCTTGCTACTTGAAGACCTGCTCAAATACTAGTCATATACTCTCAACAGGTAAGACTTTCCTTTAAACATAGACATGAGAGATACAATGTACATATATTAGATAGTTACCTTTTCGCGTGTCTTCAAATATAAATAGTTGTACAATACTAACACCTTATAAAGGTGAGAATGGAAACGAAGAATGTGCCAAAGAGACACAACCCGATTAAAGAGAAGAAAATAGACGAAAGCGACTAATGGGTCTTCAACACAGCGAGAATATCCCAAACCCAGACGCGGGTTTCTGCTGGCCCTTGAACAAAAATGAGAGATTGTTTTCATATTACAGACTTTTGACTACGGTGTTTATATTTTTCAACAGGTAACATACTCTGTGGTAGTACATTCTGGTTCCCGGTCAAGTATGCACGACAAAAAGTAAAACAAAACATAATAATCAAAGTATTTTTGGGGAGGGATGAAGCTTACTGTTTTACGATACCCTTTCCGTGTATAGTAAACATAAAACTTATTTTTTCTACTAAATTGTACAGATCTTAAACTTGATTTGACGTCTTTATGTTGCTCTTACTTGACTGAGTACCAGGATTTTCTTCCACGAAGAAGGTCATCTGTCGATACATTTAAATTGCGGAGTCAAAAGTCGGTAATATAAGAATATAGTCTTATCCTGCAATATTTTACTCAAAATATTTTTTTAAATACACTATGACATCTACATATAACTTATGCTGAGCCGGACTCAAGTAGTTTAACCAGGTGACTGAAATCGCAATCTCGGCAAATATATAACGAACACAACTTGTTTTGAAAATTGTAATTATAATATTCCACCAGAAAGGTTTACAAGTAGTCAGTAGATTGGTAAACTGAAAGAAATAAAAAATACAATATTTTACAATGTGTACGAATGAAACATGAACGTTAAACACACAATTATTAATCGAGTCAAAAACGAAAGTAGAATTTACAGTTCATTTCTCGGAAATAAATAACTTACAGTTCGTATGCATTTACAAATCACTATCCAAATTAACGGAGTTAAACAGATTAATTAATCACAGTTTATGAATGAATCAAACGTCCAATGTTGATTGAGTCAATCTTTAAATCGTCAATTGCGCCAATGAAGTTTGTTCCACGGTCAGATCGGAAAATCTTAACTTGACCTCTTATAGCGGCGAATCTTCTGACGGCGTTTTTGAAGGCTGAAGAGCTTATTTCCTCGATTAGTTCGATGTGAACAGCTCTTGTCACTAATCATGCGAAAAGAATTGCCCAACGCTTTGAGTTTGCGTATCCACCACGTGTTTTACGTAAAACAATTGTCCAGGGTCCAAAGGTGTCTATTCCAACGTTGGTAAACGGAGAACCTCATGTTGAGCAGATAGTAAGATGAATTTTTCGGCATTCGAAATACTATTCAGAGACGTCACTGATGCTGCCTGTTTTGACTCGTGTGAACAGGAGAAACGTTCCAAAAAAGGCTATCGCTCGAACAAGTGATGTCCAGTTGGAGAATCGGTTGAATCTATCAGTTCCGATACCTTTATGCTCAGGTGTGGCAAATGTTTTTGCAACATTAACAGTAGCACGGATTTTTCCATCTTCCTCTGGATCTATTAGCTGATATATGTCCTCAGATTTCTTTTGTTCTGAGGAAAGAAGTTGTCTTGGTCCCAATAATCATTCACTGCTATGAATTTCGTTGGCTGGTATGGACCTTGTTCCCGGGATTACGGTTAGTTGGTACATAATTCCATTGACTTGGAGAGCTAAATTTCCTTATTTTCTCTACTCTATTGGCGACATAGATAAAGAACCTTCTTGTCTCGTTACTGATGTAACCTAAGACCAATTTACTGTCTGTGTATAATTTAATGGTGTCTATGTGGACATCTAAATTGTCCACAATGGTTTGTGTGATCTCAACTGCTAATACAGCAGCAGATAGTTCAAGTCGTGGAATAGTGTGACCACTTGTTGGTGCAACTTTAGCTTTTACAAGAATGAACCAAATGTTAGGTTCACCACTACTGTCGGTCGTGCGTAGATATGCAACAGCTGCTATGGCTTTTTCAGACGCATCAGAGAAGACGTGCAACTCCTTTGTGGCGGTTTTGCTGAGATACGGCACGTACGTACGTGGAATGCGCAATGTTTTAATAGCAATTAGAGTATCTTTCCAAGATTTCCACTCAGCTGCTGTCTCGTCAGAGAGAGATAGGTTGGTCCCAATCGACAGTTTGTGATACTAATTTCCTTAATATAAGTTTCCCTTGTATATTCAAGGAACCAAAAATCCAAGAGTATCGTAGATGCTGTTAAATGTTGATAAAATTCCTCTCCGAGTGATCAGTTTGTTTTCTGGTGACAATTGGAATAAGAAGTTGTCAGTGTTTACGTCCTAGTTGTGTCCAAGACTACGTTGTAGGGGTTTGCTGTCGCATTCTAAGTCTAGATCGATCTTTAAGATTTGAAGCCAAATCACTGGCATGAAATGCAGACATAATTTCCGTACAATTAGAGGCAAACTTGTGAAGGCGTAAGTTTCCATATTTTGCTAATGCTTGCTGTGTGTCCTTTATGAGCTTAACAGCTTCTTCTTGTGTAGGACATGACGTAAGGCCGTCGTCGACATAGAAGTCTCTTGTAACAAAGCTAGTCACGTGACTGCCAAACTCTTGTTCTGATACCTGAGCTGCTTTTCTGGGTCCAAGCGTAGCAACGGCAGGTGACGGACTATTTCCGAAAACATGAACTCTCATGCGGTATTCGACAAGGTTCTCTTGTAGGTGGTTGTCTTTATGCCATAAAAATTTCAGATAGTGTCGGTGGTCTTTTCTGACTACAAAACAGTGAAACATGTGTTGAACGTCTGCAGTTACTGCGACCATTTCCTTCCTGAAACGCAGCAGTACTCCCAAGAGATCATTGGTCAAGTCAAACATGACGCTGTTAAGTGAAACTCCGTTACATTTGGTGGACGAATCAAACACACCCCTAATCTGATCGGGTTTCTTCGGGTGATAAACACCAAACAATGGTAAATACCAGCACTCTTTGTGGTCGTTTAACGGTGGAGCGAGGTCTGCATGAATATTGTCTAGGATCTTGCTCATAAATGTGAGAAAGTGTTCCCGCTTTCCTGGGTTTCTATTCAGGCTGGAGACTAACATATTAGCACGATGAAGAGCTTGTGGTCTGTTGCTTGGCAACGGCTGTCTTGGCACTCGGAACGGTAACGGTGCTACCCAGCTTCCTTCTGAGTCCCTCACAAATTCATTGTCCATCTGTTTCATGAACATTTTGTCTTCATATGACATTCCAGGCTTATCATCGTCCCTTGTTTTTTCAAAGAGTGGTGATAGTAAATCTTTCTTAACGGTATCTGTGTAGTGTTCCCGAATGTCAAATTTGCTTGTACATGGTTGAAACGTTGACGGTTGTCCTGTAGGTAAAATGTTGGTCCGAGCCACTTGATCAGATAATCAATCTGTTCTGAGTCAGAAACTTGTAACTAGTCTTTCACATTCTTAAAGCTTGCTTTCCATGTATGAAAGGATTCTACTCGGTCGTTAAAGCTTGTTAGCCGGGCGAACAACAGGTCCTTGCGTAGGAGAAATCTGGTTATCTCCGACGTAGGATTGATTTGTTGCTGGTATGCAACAGGGATATATTCTATCACGCATTCTTTTTGATGTGAAACAGGTATCTTTTCTCAAACGCTCTGTTTTCCTATGCTAGTTATTGTTCCCAGATCTGGGAATATATTAACTTCTGGTTACTAAGCATGTGTAGGCAAGACCTCAGGTGTTTGTGATGGCAAGTGTAGTGCCACGGATGGCACGAACGCTGGTGCTTCATGACTTAGCTTAATCTTAACAGGAATTTGTTTTATCCTTTGAGGTCCTGTCACTTCCTGAACGGCAGTTGTCACAGGGTGTTTATTGACGAAATCTTGCACACGCTGGAGCGGGTCTTCCGTTTCGTCAGGGAGATCGCTAAATGCTTGGCTGTCGTCGTATTCCAGGATACGAGCCTCTTCTTCTGCGGCTGCAGCTTTTTTCTGTGTTTGAAGAAGGTTAAATTTGGCCTTCAGCTCGGCCTTTCCCCGGCTTACTCGTACGGCCTCTTGTTGCATTTGAGCCTTCCTGCGTATGGCCTCTTGTTCCATTTCGGCCTTTTTGCGTGCTACTTCCTGTTCCATTTTAGCCTTTTTGTGTGATGCTTCCTGTTCCATTTCATCCTTTTTGCGTGCTGCTTTCTGTTTTATTTCAGTTTGTCTGAACAGGGCTTGTTCCTCTAACATTGCCTCTTGTTGTAGGATAAGGGCATGTTTTTCGACAAAGGCTATTTTAGACTTGGACAGACGAATATCTAACATGAGATTACATGCTTCTATGTCCTTTTGATTGTCCAGTGGTCTAGTCCTTTTCAGAAAGTCCAGGTATGCATATGTAAGTCTACGATAATTCGTACAGCCTTTTACAAGTTTGTTCTGGGCTGTTAAGCGTTGCTGAAGTTCATTGGGTGGTTATATCTGACCAAAGGGCCTCTAATTCTTAACAGAACTTGTCACGTTTTTCTGTGTAAGCTCCTTTAACTTTTTTTCGTGAGGTCGCGTACTCGCCTCGTCTCGGGATTTTCATCTAAATGTGTGGTTATAGACGAATTCTCTATAAGTTCTTCAGGGACATCTCTCTCTCGGGGCTGAACCTCTTCTTGCTGTTCGAATCCGCGTGACTGGGATCCATGATGGCTCAGCGTTGTTGGTTTGCTGCCAAAACACAAGCTGTGTTGCGTAGTGTCACAGTTACAGCTACGAACGATACTCCGTTGTATTTCCTGATCAGGAGATGTGTAGACAAGTTGTTGTCAATTTACTATGCTGAGCCGCACTCAACTAGTTTAACTGAAACCGCAATCTCGGCAAATATATAACAAACACAACTTGTTTAGAAAATTGTAATTATAATATTCCACCAGAAAAGTTTACAAGTAGTCAGTAGATTGGTAAACTGAAAAAAATAAAAATACAATATTTTACAATGTGTACGAATGAAAGATGAACGTTAGATACAAAATTATTAATCAAGTAAAAAACGAAAGAATAATTTACAGTTCATTTCTTGGAAATAAATAACTTACAGTTCGTATGCATTTAAAAATCACTATCCAAATTAACGGAGTTAAACATATTAATTTATCACAGTTTATGAATGAATCAAACGTACTTGACAGTGGTATGTCTCGATTTCCTTAGAGATTTAGTTGTCGTCCATTTAACATGTATTGAAATACTGGAGAGGACGGTGTCACAAAAATTAAACACCTTTACGTAGTACAATAAAAACGGTGATGTAAGAAATTGGTCCATTTCGATTTGTTCCGGATAATTATGAAAACATATGGTAAACAACGAAAGTGAAACAGAATATAACTAAGTATAGCGGAGTTAATTGATACATATATTAAAAATGTATTACACATGATAGAGTTGGAAACTTTGGCTTGTCCAAATTATTTCGGAAGACATACGATTCTCTTAATACGGAAAACTAAATGCTACATGTATTATTAAACTGATGGTGTATTATGGATGCCTTTACTACCATTATCGTCTATGAAACTATTTTTTTCCGAAAAATATTATACTTAGCTTTCTTGTATTTTGAGGGCCTTAAATCCGTATAATACAATGTTTTGTTTTGTGCAAACGAATGTAATTATCTAGATCTTGAATAACTATCAGTAACAGGTTAATTTGCTGTAAAGATAACGAACACATATTATACAAAGAGAGCAAAATGTAACTTTAGTAATTAAATTAACTGTCTTCTTGTTTGTAGATAACCAATGTAATTTTGCAACAAATTATTCCATGGAAATGCATTGTAAACCAACAACAAACGAGAAGTAAGTCACAGATTACAAGTTTCATTCAACTCCAATAATCATTTATATTTTTTCTGAGTCAACCTGAGTCTTCATATATGTTGACAGTACTGTAATTATCTATATAAATTGCGTTACACACTTGAAACCTTGTCTTTATAGACTACTAGTTCATTAAAGTGTTACATTTCATTGCCCAACAGGTCACTTCGAGCTATTACAGTCACTTGGGTTCATTTTTGTTTATCGTCCTTTACGTTTTCAGAAAAAGGTGCTGACTGACGTCTGGTTCTTGGAACCTAAACTTAGCACAAATTACGCTTAGGGCATTTAGTTGAATCATGAATTGTTTGCCTGATAACTGTATAAACCATTTCGTGAAAAGCTATATTGGTTAATTGATAGTTTCAACCTGACAATATTGAAACAAGTTGCTATTTTTAAAAACAGAAAAGCAATTTACGTGAACCTAAGACCGCTGAATGCCGGGTCACCAAACGATTGTTGCTGAGAAGAAGCCAATTACAAGTGTATATTTACAGCTACTATTTGCATATACATTTTTAAGCTCGACTATTCTATTTATTACTTGGTAATGTACATATTTTTAAATCCCAACTTCTACCAACCGAATGACTTATGCAAATTGCACAAACCAGTCGAAATAAAAATGTATGCCCTCAGTTTGCTTTATAATCTTGAACTCTGGATGCATTTATTTTATCTATCATATCTTTATATTTTGTTTCATGTATAGATATCTTCATATTCTCAACTCATTATTAAAGCTGTCTGTACTCATGGTAGATGTTGTATAGATAAATTTAAAGTCCGAAATTTCCATGTGCGGTGACACCTGTGGTATGCAATTGATTGGGACCTCTTATAAAGAGACTTATTTTGGTCTCATAAAACATCTCAAATTTTAAGGATTTCCCGATTTCACTTAAATCAATTCAAATATTCTACAGGAAAACTTGGTTTTGCCGAAGAATATATTAATTCAGAAGTTTTATGAATACCTGAACATACTCTCAAAATAACTAATTTATATAAAAAGGTATGTAGATATAAAAAGATACCAGATTTCCATGTGCGGTGACACCTGTGGTATGCAATTGATTGGGACCTCTTATAAAGAGACTTATTTTGGTCTCATAATGGTGTAATACCACCATTGATTTTCCCCTATTAGTCTTTGTTAAATTGGCACTTTTAAAAAAATTGTACAGTATTTACCTTTATTTCAACCAAAGAAATACTTTGCATGAATAAAGTTTAATCCTTTTCAGTGCTACAGTGAAAATTTCACACTACATTTCATTGCATATAAGAAAGTAACCAGCACCGGAACTTTCCAAAATATTTTATAGGACCATCAAATAAAAAAAGAATGATGCTTTCAGACACCCAACATACATGTTTATGACTCAGAAAAATTCAAATGCATTGAAATGCAGGGTTAATTTTTTACAACTGTCAAATTCAAGGGAATATTTTTTTAGACCTACTTTCGTATGCAACCGGATGTGACGTATCATGATTTGGTGGTATTACACCTAAAGAACACCTAAATGTCAAATAAACTTAATGTAATGTTTTCCCTCCAATTGGAAGTTATTTCAAGCATAACTGCCAAGTTTTGTTTCAGTCAGATCTATAGTTTCAGAGAAAATCACTATAATGTAAGGCCATATCCTACGGCGATTTCAGTCTTATTTCTTCGAAAAATCCTTTTTTCAGTGTATCATTATAAAATGCAGTGTTGACTAATATCTGATCATATACTCATGATCTAAGCATTCAAACAATTAAATAGGATACAAAAGACAACTTTAAGATGATATACAATTTTATTGCACCTTTTAGAGTTCATTTGAAGGTCTGTTTTGGTCTGTTTTGGTCCATTTTTCCTTCTTTTTTCATCAAAACTTGATATCTTTTGCCTAAAAAATAAAGCAAATGTAATTATTTTCCCAGAAAAAATGAAAGAAATGTAATGTCAAATCAACAATTAAAGTGTTTTAGCTGAAAGAACTGTCTCCATAAATGTTAACAGTCTCCACCGAAGTTTCTATAAGCCCTTATGTGTAACTTGAGTTTTTAGTCTGTTCCCCGAGTGTGACAAATAACGGTTCCCTTTCAGTCAATCATTTATTGTTACTGATATCAAAGTCATTTCATTTATTTAATGCAGTATATTTCTAATAGATTTACACCTAAAAAGTCCACTTTCTTGTATTTTACATTAGAAAATGAGGAGAAAGAGTAATAAAAAATACATCAAAATGGTTTTAAAAAGGGTTATGTCCCTTTGAATGCTGGTAAAAAAAAATGATACGAATTATAAAATTTAAGTATGTGAGACTGGATTCTGATGTGTATAAATCCAAGGCAAGTGTTTAGATGATGTTTTGTCGGTGCAAAATACAGATGGCACAATGGCAAATTGTAAACTTTTGCGGCCAAAACAAAAATAAAACATGACATTAGTTGATACATACCTCAATGCTAAAGTGTCATCTGCAGACCAATTCACATATAAGATTTTTCAACAGAATGCTTGTCAGATTCATGGTTAACACTGAAATGAAAAATCACATGTTGTATAACAAAACTGTAAAGGTGATTTAAAATTTGACACAGAGGCTCACATAAAATGGGGATTAGCATGGCAAGCTATAAGAAAGGTCTCAATGTAATATATGTATGTTGATTTAAAAGTGTATTTCATAAATTATATCATATGAAGAAAAATAAGACTTCTCTTTAAAACCATTATTGTTTTACCATTTTAAATCAAACAGTCTTGGTAGGGTTTGTGTTTTCGACACCTTGTTGGGTGTGTACCACGACAAACTTGGCGGTCTTGGTTAATATGAGGCGGCTCGAAAGACAAGTGCTCAGGGTTAATGCATCTCTTCTGATGACACAGATGAGACACATCAAATTCCTCTGATAGGTCAAATTTCTCAGTGTGCAACATGTATGCAAATCTGTGACCATACAAGGTTGTTTTTTTTTTATGTCCCAAGGAAACCTAACACTATACACTGCAAACAGCCTTGTCTGTCCACCCATTTGACTTAGCAAACACCCGTAAACCCCCATTTCAAGGCAATTTTCCCTCAAACGTGCTTTCTGTGTCTCAATCCATTCCGAATAGTCCATTTTTACAACGTATGAACTAGTTTAGTAATAATTTTTAAAAATGAAAGTACAATAAGGTCACCAGTGCACGTGTAGTTTCCCTAAAGAACACCTAAATGTCAAATAAACTTAATGTAATTTTTTCCCTCCAATTGCAAGTTATTTCAAGCATAACTGCCAAGTTTTGTTTCAGTCAGATCTATAGTTTCAGAGAAAATCACTATAATGTAAGGCCATATCCTACGGCGATTTCAGTCTTATTTCTTCGAAAAATCCTTTTTTCAGTGTATCATTATAAAATGCAGTGTTGACTAATATGTGATCATATACTCATGATCTAAGCATTCAAACAATTAAATAGGATACAAAAGACAACTTTAAGATGATATACAATTTTATTGCACCTTTTAGAGTTCATTTGAAGGTCTGTTTTGGTCTGTTTTGGTCCATTTTTCCTTCTTTTTTCATCAAAACTTGATATCTTTTGCCTAAAAAATAAAGCAAATGTAATTATTTTCCCAGAAAAAATGAAAGAAATGTAATGTCAAATCAACAATTAAAGTGTTTTAGCTGAAAGAACTGTCTCCATAAATGTTAACAGTCTCCACCGAAGTTTCTATAAGCCCTTATGTGTAACTTGAGTTTTTAGTCTGTTCCCCGAGTGTGACAAATAACGGTTCCCTTTCAGTCAATCATTTATTGTTACTGATATCAAAGTCATTTCATTTATTTAATGCAGTATATTTCTAATAGATTTACACCTAAAAAGTCCACTTTCTTGTATTTTACATTAGAAAATGAGGAGAAAGAGTAATAAAAAATACATCAAAATGGTTTTAAAAAGGGTTATGTCCCTTTGAATGCTGGTAAAAAAAAATGATACGAATTATAAAATTTAAGTATGTGAGACTGGATTCTGATGTGTATAAATCCAAGGCAAGTGTTTAGATGATGTTTTGTCGGTGCAAAATACAGATGGCACAATGGCAAATTGTAAACTTTTGCGGCCAAAACAAAAATAAAACATGACATTAGTTGATACATACCTCAATGCTAAAGTGTCATCTGCAGACCAATTCACATATAAGATTTTTCAACAGAATGCTTGTCAGATTCATGGTTAACACTGAAATGAAAAATCACATGTTGTATAACAAAACTGTAAAGGTGATTTAAAATTTGACACAGAGGCTCACATAAAATGGGGATTAGCATGGCAAGCTATAAGAAAGGTCTCAATGTAATATATGTATGTTGATTTAAAAGTGTATTTCATAAATTATATCATATGAAGAAAAATAAGACTTCTCTTTAAAACCATTATTGTTTTACCATTTTAAATCAAACAGTCTTGGTAGGGTTTGTGTTTTCGACACCTTGTTGGGTGTGTACCACGACAAACTTGGCGGTCTTGGTTAATATGAGGCGGCTCGAAAGACAAGTGCTCAGGGTTAATGCATCTCTTCTGATGACACAGATGAGACACATCAAATTCCTCTGATAGGTCAAATTTCTCAGTGTGCAACATGTATGCAAATCTGTGACCATACAAGGTTGTTTTTTTTTTATGTCCCAAGGAAACCTAACACTATACACTGCAAACAGCCTTGTCTGTCCACCCATTTGACTTAGCAAACACCCGTAAACCCCCATTTCAAGGCAATTTTCCCTCAAACGTGCTTTCTGTGTCTCAATCCATTCCGAATAGTCCATTTTTACAACGTATGAACTAGTTTAGTAATAATTTTTCAAAAATGAAAGTACAATAAGGTCACCAGTGCACGTGTAGTTTCCCTAAAGAACACCTAAATGTCAAATAAACTTAATGTAATTTTTTCCCTCCAATTGCAAGTTATTTCAAGCATAACTGCCAAGTTTTGTTTCAGTCAGATCTATAGTTTCAGAGAAAATCACTATAATGTAAGGCCATATCCTACGGCGATTTCAGTCTTATTTCTTCGAAAAATCCTTTTTTCAGTGTATCATTATAAAATGCAGTGTTGACTAATATGTGATCATATACTCATGATCTAAGCATTCAAACAATTAAATAGGATACAAAAGACAACTTTAAGATGATATACAATTTTATTGCACCTTTTAGAGTTCATTTGAAGGTCTGTTTTGGTCTGTTTTGGTCCATTTTTCCTTCTTTTTTCATCAAAACTTGATATCTTTTGTCTAAAAAATAAAGCAAATGTAATTATTTTCCCAGAAAAAATGAAAGAAATGTAATGTCAAATCAACAATTAAAGTGTTTTAGCTGAAAGAACTGTTTCTATAAATGTTAACAGTCTCCACCGAAGTTTCTATAAGCCCTTATGTGTAACCTGAGTTTTTGGTTTGTTCCCCGAGTGTGACAAATAACGGTTCCCTTTCGGTCTTGGTTAATATGAGGCGGCTCGAAGGACAAGTGCTCAGGGTTAATGCATCTCTTCTGGTGACACAGATGAGACACATCAAATTCCTCTGATAGGTCAAATTTCTCAGTGTGCAACATGTATGCAAATCTGTGACCATACAAGGTTCTTTTTTTTCTGTCCCAAGGAAACCTAACACTATACACTGAATACAGCCTTGTCTGTCCACCCATTTGACTTAGCAAACACCCGTAAACCCCCATTTCAAGGCAATTTTCCCTCAAACGTGCTTTCTGTGTCTCAATCCATTCCGAATAGTCCATTTTTACAACGTATGAACTAGTTTAGTAATAATTTTTAAAAATGAAAGTACAATAAGGTCACCAGTGCACGTGTAGTTTCCCTAAATAGGTGTAATACCACCATTGATTTTCCCCTATTAGTCTTTGTTAAATTGGCACTTTAAAAAAAATTGTACAGTATTTACCTTTATTTCAACCAAAGAAATACTTTGCATGAATAAAGTTTAATCCTTTCCAGTGCTACAGTGAAAATTTCACACTACATTTCATTGCATATAAGAAAGTAACCAGCACCGGAAGTAAACAACCCAATTTTTACACTGTTATTTACTGGTTACCTGCTTTGGTAACTATGTAACCTTAACTTTTCAAAATATTTTATAGGACCATCAAATAAAAAAAGAATGATGCTTTCAGACACCCAACATACATGTTTATGACTCAGAAAAATTTAAATGCATTGAAATGCAGGGTTAATTTTCTACAACTGTCAAATTCAAGGGAATATTTTTTTAGACCTACTTTCGTATGCAACCGGATGTGACGTATCATAATTTGGTGGTATTACACCTAAAACATCTCAAATTTTAAGGATTTCCCGATTTCACTTAAATCAATTCAAATATTCTACAGGAAAACTTGGGTTTGCCGAAGAATATATTAATTCAGAAGTTTTATGAATACCTGAACATACTCTCAAAATAACTAATTTATATAAAAAGGGTATGTAGATATAAAAAGATACCAGATTTAAAATGATGTACGCCAGACGCGAGTTAAGTCTATGAAAAAACATCGCAGTGACGCTCGAATGAAAAAAGTTAAAAGGCCAAATAAATTACAAAGTTTAGAAATCTTTTCCTTGCACTTAGCTTTTCGAAAAGATCAAAGAGAAACAAAAGAAAAACAGCTAGAGATCAGAATAGCGTTAGTAGTTATGACCGTGCTTGAAAGTCACACGTCAAGCTCTTACTGTCGTGTCCTGAATGTAGATAAGAAAAAACAAAATGCGCTTTCACGAATGAAATTAATATTATTGCATGAACGCGGTATTTTAGCGCAAGAAATAGTAAAAAAAAAAGAGCAAACGCACTGATACTCAGGCCGAAAAGAATACGCGTTTGCGTCATCACATATATTAATCTAATCGTTGAATTCGAATGTCAAACTACCTACCTCGAGTGTTTTGGCATCAGAATTGTTGACATTTTATCCGGAATTTTCGAGTACGCAAACCGATTGTGTACGTTTGAAATGTAATTTATAATGTGAATGAATCAAGACGTTTAGAATAGTTGGGCAACACAGCGAATAAAACTTTCAAAACCATACCATAGTATAAATATGTAGATGCTATAAGGACTTAGATTTAACTATTAAAACAAACACAAAAATAGAATTGAAATTTTATAATAAACATACGTTCCTGTTAGTATTTTTTTCCCGAATTTTGTTTCATATAATATTAATAAGCATAAACGTCGAATATTTACGGAAGGACATTTTATTTATCAAATGAATCTATGTTTTAAAATCTAACATTCCACCTTATGAATATATACTATACAAAATATAAGCATAGACCATACTAAAACAGTATGAAATAATTAACATTATGATAGTAATTAAATTTTCGTATGATTATTGTAATTATTATTACGCTTTTTTGTGAGTTGCAAGGATTTAAAATCTTTGTGAATTGAAAACACTCAAGTATCTTTTATTCACGACCGTTTAAAATGTAGATATTCAATTAATTAAGGTCTTTCCTTTCTTAATGGAAAGACCTTACTGTATTTCGTTTGTTTATTATTAAGGTCTTTCCTTTCTTAATGGAAAGACCTTACTGTATTTCGTTTGTTTATTAGGTCTTTCCACCTTTCCGTATGGAAACCCTATTTAATTTGTTCTGATTATTTTTTTTCTTCCGCCTAATTTTTTTCTTGCAGTGTAAAAATGTTTCAAAAGATGTCGCTTAGTTTTTTTGTATATGATATTATACAGTCTATACGCTTTTGAAACTCACCCTGTTTCACCGAACACTTTTCTTTGTAAGAGTATCTCCCCAAACACTGTTTTTCTTGTTATCAGATCTCCTCCGCAACCATAAAAGAAAGCGACAAATTTATTTTTCCAAATTGCTCGTTATATCCTCAGGATGTTAGGTTTTATTTTGACCGAAGCTTTACGAAGACCCCATATGAGAGTACTTTTCCCTTTTGTGTTGAAATAAGTGAAATACATTTGTAACTGAAAAACCATAAGTGATAGAGGTCTATGGTCTTTTGATTTGAGGTCCTTGGTCCAAAAAAATGAAAATAAGGTCAAGGTAAAAGGTCAAGGTCATGTTCAAATTTTTGATTTTGGCTTGTTATCTCTTATTTTTATAAATCATACAAGATATCGACAAAATATTTTCAGACAATTGTTAGTTGCGACATGTCGTAACACGTAAATTTTACTTAAAAGGGTTTGTAATATTTAATGCGAGTTTTCCCCCTTTTATATCTAATATTAGTTGTATGGTAATATAACTCATTAACAATATAAAGTAGAGGCCTAGAGTCTTTTGATTTGAGCTCCTTGGTTGATGACCTTGAAATTGAGCTCCAGGTCATAGGTAAATTTAACGTTCTAGATTTTAACCTTTGCTTTTTCCTCTTATATATACATGATAAAGCTATGGAACTTTTGGCAAAAGGTTGCAAGCAATGTGACCTTGAAAAAACAACCGGAAGTGACCTTTAGTAAACCGGAAGTAGCCATTTGTTGTACTAATTTAATGTAAAAGTATATGGAACCATCTTTTTTTGGAATCAGTGTCAAGTAAACTATCAAAACATACCGGAAGTAACATCTTGTAAACCGGAAGTAACAAATTATCTCCCTTATTTATATCTTTTTGTATAGAAACATACTCCATATGCAGGCGCTGCTGGAATGTTGCTACATAGAAATAAAATGGAAAATTCACATTTGGGGGGGGGGGGGGGGGGGGGTTAAATCATCTCTTTTGTCGTAAAGTCTGTTTTCAACCGACCTTCATTGTCAATTTTTAGATGTAAGTTGTCAAGATATGAGGCAGACTTAATTGTATCTGTAGTATCCTTTATCTCTAACTCGATGGGATAGATTCGTTCATGCAACCTATACCACACATTTAGAAGTTGACTTAAATTCACTTAGTAATTGAAAGACATTCATTTGAACATTTAAAAGAAACAACTAATGAATGTCACAGGAAGCACAGTTGAATAAGCCAAGAACACTGTATGCTGAACATCATTGCAAGTCATTATATTTGTCGTTATATCTAATTTAAAATTATGTTGATCATTTTTTTCCTTAGTTTGTAACCCGGATTTGCTTTCTCTCAATCGATTTATGACTTTTGACAGCGGTATACCACTGTTGTCTTTATTTCTTAAACAGTTGTTTTATTTCTATAATAGTAACTATCAAACGTTAGTAAAACCGAAAAAAATAGCAAATATCGATATTCAAGAGTTCACACTCCTATTGGGAGTAAACTATTGATTTAAGGTAGATGACCTTCTGTAGATCTAAATATTACGAAATTTTCAAATCGGAACAATATCAAAACAGTAAAATACAGATAAAAAAGTCACGTGTCATTTTGTACATATACCAACGAAGAACGTTGTGCAAAGGAATACTGTAAACAATTTCATTGTATTTTATAGAAAATACGTATGTAAAGGCAAATGAATCTTAGATTTTTGAAGGAAAAAAACCCCGCACTAATGAACCAGGTATGTCCTATAGAACGTCTCGCTTTTGTATTTTAAAAAAGGTTTATCGGAAAATACCAAGACCTTGCTGATAAATATTCCATATCGAGCTGATAAATAATACACGATGGTCATGAAAGTTCAGATTCTAGGAACTGACGTTGTTTATCCACTCAATAACTTTGTAAATTATTATGTTTACTGTTTGGTCTATATTTGGTAATATCCATTTGAGGTGTGTGGCTCTGCTCTTAAACATCCCGTCATAGTTTTTTTGTGCAATGGGATTTTTTTGTATTCTTATCTTTCCTTTTGAATTTTACTAATATGCTTTGTCAATATGACTTTTTGCTTTTCTTTGTTGACATATTTCTTAGTTTTTATAGTGATTGAGAATATAACTTAATGTTGACTGATGTACCCCTGTACTTGAAATGCTCCATATTGTTTGTTTTGAGTACACATAGTTGTCAAAAGAATAGAATTGTATACGACTGTCATACAAGTGAGAGATCATGCTAGCTATAAAACCAAATTAGTTTTGCAAAGAATTCCGCTCAAGCCGGTGCTTAGGGCCGCCTTTAATTTGCAGTAAGGTAAGGGGGTTTTGTTGTTCCGTGTTGTAGGCGTCACTGTTATTGTGAGATGGATAACAGCAATATAAGTGCTGTACCCTTGCTTTTAGTGTGCGTTTTTTTATTGTTGTGCATGAACTGACTTTACTCTATATCCTTTGTTTTCCTATAGATAAACCAGTTCTACATAAGAAAATGCCTGTAGAAAGTCAGTAATATGACTGTTGATACCCATTAGTTTGATGTGTTTTGGCTTTTGATTTTTCCATTTGCTAGGGACTTTTCATTTAGGATTTTCCTTGCAATTCGGTATTTTTATTATTTTACTTTTATTACAGATTTTTATTGTAAATTGTACCCATCTTTTACTCACATGGTTGACCATGATGTGCTAGCATTTATTGTCTACTAAAGTCTTTGCCAATCTTTACATTTGTTTCTATATTATTATTTCAATTGTTCAATCCTCTCAGTATCTACATATATATTGCAGTGCCTGATAAGATTATGTGAGGTAGAAGAACCCAGCCTAAAATGATCAGATAGACTTTTCATTTTTAAAAGCAAGCAACATAGTTTAATTTTATCCACTCACTGCTTTTGTTTAATAAAATTTGAATGATAATGAGACGACCATTTGATTGCAGGAGATGGGATGGCTGGACGAGTGTTAAAATTGATGTCCTGGTCAAGAAAAAAATGAACAAAGATAGACATTAACATCATACAATTCAAAATGCATGAACAATTATGTAAATAAATCAAAAACGCATTTTCTGAAAATACTAAAGAATGCAATATGTATACCATGCTTGACGAAGAATATAGTGATCAGATTGAAGTGTCTGTCAGGAACATTTTATTTCAAATAAAAAATTGAATGGCGACGAAACTTTAACATAATGTTGATTACGTAATGTGTTCGTATCTCTTATTTTTAATCAGACGTATTGCTTCGGTTTCCGATACAATAACATTATATATGCCGTTAAACATGAACATTCATTTTAACATGCCAATCATCTCTTTCCCCAACCTAAACCTGGGAATTGATTGAAACCAAATTTCATTGATTTTCATTGCTTTATTTTTTGTTCACCCGCTATTTTACTTTTTCCAGAAAAATTTCAGGGATTTCGTATGCATTTTCATATAATAGAGGTCATCAACCGAATCCAAAACTCCTCCTTAATCAGTAAATGGATGTCAATGAAACACTCTATGATTCTTCATGACATAATGTCACTATTATTACCGCAACTCTGCCTAAACCAGTGAATTCATTTCACTCAAAATTTCACAGAGTGTTTTTGGACATAATATCATTATGAACTACTTATTTTGGTTTTGCTTTTGAGAGGATTGTTGTCCTTGGTGTCCGATACAAAGGTATTGATTTGGACCAGATATGTTATTGAAATATTTCTCCCCTATCCGACACTCCTTCTACAACCGTGAGTCCATTTCAATAAATTTTTTAAGATTCTACATGACATTTGTCACAGTTCATCTATTATTCATACCCACTCTCAAGGAAGTGGATATATAATGAACAGGGTATCCACCAGTCTGGTCCATTTTTTTCTAAACCAATGATTTTCAACATACTTTCACATAATCGTTTAACAGGTCGGGAACACTACCTTATATGGATATGCATAAATCAGCATACTTATGTGCTCGCACATGTAATTATTCATTTATGTATGACGTATTTTTATTTCACGTTGGTTTTTGACCAATCCATTAAATAGATAACCATGCATGATGGTATACTACGCATTTACGATCAACCGATAACACGTATTATTTACTGAAATACAACACATTTTGTCATGCATTGCGGGATTTACAATTTCATTCTTGCTTAGTTTGTGTTTGTATCCACATTCATAGTCCGTGATATAAAGTATTCGTTCCATGCTCAGATTAACGAAGGGTTGTTTCCATGCGACGAAACGAGTGTTTGAATTACCCGAAATATATCCATTAATATGATTAGTGATTACGCGAAGAAGATTTCAGATATTTGGCCAAGAGGCGGCAACGAAACAGCAGTGAAAAACACTATCATTTAGATAGTTAAAAAACTAAGGAATCCTTATAGTTGAGTTTGTAAAAAGGGAAGACTAAGAGTGTGTCAAATTTAGTTTACGGTCACTAAAATTTCTCAGCTTTAAAACAAAATTATGTTATGATTGTACCTTCTTTTATGATTAAAAAATCAATTACATCGAGGAAGGGTATGCATTTACTAGTTTGTCTTTTTAAAACAAACAAACACGTGTTAATCTGTTGGAACAAAAAAGTAAGGTATGTCTATCCAAAGGATAGAAATGTCCACAAAATCGAAATGTTTCGTAAATGTCTAGAACTTTGACCCCATTTATATCTTTAAGAAGAACATGACGGTATATTTTATTACATATTTGAATTAACTAGGTGCCGAATAACCTGTTTGCTAATTTTCGTTAAAAATTCACTGTGGGATAAAAACTGTATCGTATGCCCTTATACAGGACACGAAAAATCCTTTTGCATATATATAGATACTGGTGTAGCCAATTCCTTCAAACCATTTTCACAAGTTTAAAAGAGCTCAAATGATTTTCATACTGCAGTGGTCTATTCACATTGGAAATTTTACTGTTTCACGTGTAATTAATCCACAGATACAATGCATAACAATAAAAAAAACTGTGCAACAACTTTTACAAAGCAGAAAAGAAAGTCGAATCGTGAAGCCAGTAAACAATATTTATCTAAATCTGAGCATGCAAATTGAAGATTGTGATATATATATTACATTAAACCCATTTTGCTTAACAAAACAATGTATTATGAGAGTCCGTTATTATTGATACCCCATGAACAAAAGTACTTTCACAGTATATCAAGCTGCAATCTCTTATCGCATTACTTCTAATTTGATCTGAATATATGATATTTATGACAAAGTGTGACAAAACAACAGCGAGAAATCCCTGCACCCGGAGGCTCCTTCAGCTGGCCCCTAAACAAATATATATACTAGTTCAGTGATAATGAACGCCATACTAAACTCCAAATTGTACACTAGAAACTACAAGTTAAAATAATACAAGACTAACAAAGGCCAGAGCCCCCTGACTTGGGACAGGCGCAAAAATGCGGCGGGGTTAAACATGTTTGTGAGATCTCAACCCTCCCCCTATACCTCTAGCCAATGCAGAAAAGTAAACGCATAACAATACGCGCATTAAAATTCAGTTCAAGAGAAGTCCGAGTCTGATGTCAGAAGATGTAACCAAAGGAAATAAATAAATGAAATTATATTTGTTTAGAAACTTTCACATCAAAGCACTTATAAACATTTACATTATCAAAAACACATTATGTTTTGTGAAAAGTCAGGTTCTAATATTTTTACGATTTATTGAGTACAACTTAGTCTTAATTGTTTTACTTTCCAATTTACTTTGATTATACAATGTCACGTGGTATCCTAGCCATAGAAGGGCCGTATCAAAGATGTAGATAACTATCTGTATAAATGACCGAAAACTTTCGAGACGTTCCGATATTTTATTCCGACTTCCGGCCGAGAGATATCGAGTGGCCCATAGACACATCCAAAACTTGCTAATATATAAGCGTGAACCCCTCAGGGGGCTCATACAATAACACACAATTCTTATCAGCTAACAACTTGCAGATTTGAAAATTTTTGACATCAACATAATCGCAACAAAATTGTTTTAATAAGAGGGTCATTAAGGATATCAATATTTAATGAAAAGATATAGTAATATTACGCGTTTCGTCAGATGATTATTATTATGCTTTACTAAACTATTATAATAAATTTGTTAATTTAAGTACGTGATTTAAAATATGAATGATCGCTGCTATATTAAGATTTAATATAGCAGTAAACAAACAAATCAAAAGAAAGTCATTGATTAATAAAAAATAATAATCATAAAAACAGCTTGATTGGCATATCGTTTTATACAGACGTGAACAGTTATCTGATTGTCCCTCAAACTAAACAGGACACTTGACGAATTCATGTTATTATTTTTATCAGTTAAATTGTAGATACGAGACCATTGGTTTCCAAATTCTTGTTGTTTTGTCACACTTTGTCATAAATATCATATATGCAGATCAAATTAGAAGTAATGCGATCAGAGATTGCAGCTTGATATACTGTGAAAGTACTTTTGTTCATGGGGTACCAATAATAACGGACTCTCATAATAAATTGTTTTGTTAAGCAAAATGGGTTTAATGTAATATATATGTTGTGTACAAGTGATCATTTTGTACAAATTATAATTTGTAAAAAAATGGAAAATTATAATTTGTATTTTGACTTTGTACAAATTATAATTTGTACAAAAAGTGCCTGTACAGATTATAATTTGTACAAAATAAGGCTAAATTTCACTTATAACTTGTACAACAATTTATCATATGGATATTGTGATAAAAATGTATTGATAACCACTATAAAAAACTGTTCAATGCTATTTTTAAATTCATATTGATTCCTTTATTTTGCCTTGAGGTTATAAATTGAACTCCTGTTCACTGGTGTTTCACATGGTCATTTACAAAAGTAAAAGTTAAGGTGTTAAAAAATGGCTAGTATTGTTGATCAACAGGATAAATTTTATCAAGAAGTTCAGCAATTTGCTGAGAATAATACATCTAAGCACAACCATCTTTATACTAGGGACAAATTGAATGAGTTAATTTCTAAAGTTAAAAATGCAAAAGAGGCATCGAAGAAAAGTGACCAAGACAGACATTTGCTAAAGAAATATGATATTATTGAAGTTGCAAATATGAGCTTAACTATTTCACAGATCTGCTTATATTTATAATATTTGAACAAGAATATTGCTGTTAGGGTTCATAAACTAATTATCTTCAGAACAAAATACAAGTTTAGCTTTGTGCCATACTCAAAATGGTTTAATTCTTACTTTCAGATGACACCATACTTTACTACTTATCCATTGAGGATATGTATGATGTCATAAAAACAGCACATGTTGGGGTCGGTCATGGTGGTCTCCATAAAACTAACAAAGTACTCAAAAAACATTTTGCTAACATTAGCCGGGAAGCAATACGCATATTTACAACCAACTGTGAACAATGTATCTTGAAAAGAAAACGTTCTGACATATCAAAACTTGTTGTTAAACCTATAATTTCTGCTGACTTCAACTGTAGAGGGCAGGTTGACCTTGTAGACCTTCAATCTGTCCCCGAGCAGGAATTTAAATGGATAATGCATTATCAAGATCATCTTACCAAATTTAGCGTGCTTAGAGCTCTGAAATCTAAGAGAGCTGCTGAAGTTGCGTATCAATTACTTGACATTTTTCTTCTCTTTGGTGCACCCCATATCCTCCAAAGCGAGAATGGAAGAGAGTTCACTGCACATATAATTACTGAACTGAAATCGTTATGGTCATAATTAGTAATAGTTCATGGGCGACCAAGACATCCCCAAAGTCAAGGATCTGTAGAAAGAGCAAATGCAGACATTAAAGAAATGCTCATATCATGGATGAATGACAATGACACACGACAGTGGTCTGGAGGTTTGCGCTTTGTGCAATTTCAGAAAAATAGATCATATCACAGAGTAATTGATCAATCACCTTATCATGCTCTGTTTGGTTCTGACCCAAAGATAGGTTTATCTTCATCTTCTTTGCCCAAGGAACTTTTGCCAAATCTTGAAACTGAGGAAGATCTGGAGAAAGTGTTTAAAGAGGTTTCAGAGGAGAACAGTGAAATTGAGATTGATGGAACGGATGAAAACACAGATGCTGAATCGGTAGAATCAGAAAGAGAACTTAACGATTCTGGATCAACAAGTACAACTATTGAAGTAGTATCAGAGGAAGTCGAAACCCTAATCATTCGTGCTAGAAAACGTGCATTGTCTGGCCAACAAATCCAAGCAGATGTCCTTACAAGAAATACAAAACAGAAACTGAGTGAGTTATCTATTGGAGACAACGTTATTATCCCAATACCACAATATGACCGAGCACCGACCGATCCAAGGAACATACAAGGTGTTGTTGTAGAAGTAGGAAATTTTGGATATCGTGTAGGGACAATAGCTACAAATAACAATTTGTTCAAAGTCAAAATACAAATTATAATTTGTACAATTTTTTTGTACAAATTATAATTTGTACAAAATGATAACTTGTACACAACATATATATCACAATCTTCAATTTGCATGCTCAGATTAAGATAAATATTGTTTACTGGCTTCACGATTCGACTTTCTTTTCTGCTTTGTAAAAGTTGTTGCACAGGTTTTGTTTATTGTTATGCATTGTATCTGTGGATTAATTACACGTGAAACAGTAAAATTTCCAATGTGAAGTGACCACTGCAGTATGAAAATCATTTGAGCTCTTTTAAACTTGTGAAAATGGTTTGAAGGAATTGGCTACACCAGTATCTTTATATATGCAATTGCATATTTCGTGTCCTGTATAAGGGCATACGATACAGTTTTTATCCCACAGTGAATTTTTAACGAAAATTAGCAAACAGGTTATTCGGCACCTAGTTAATTCAAATATGTAATAAAATATACCGTCATGTTCTTCTTAAAGATATAAATGGGGTCAAAGCTCTAGACATTTACGAAACATTTCGATTTTGTGGACATTTCTATCCTTTGGATAGACATACCTTACTTTTTTGTTCCAACAGATTAACACGTGTTTGTTTGTTTTAAAAAGACAAACTAGTAAATGCATACCCTTCCTCGATATAATTGACTTTTTAATCATAAAAGAATGTACAATCATAACATAATTTTTTTTTAAAAGCTGGGAAATTTTAGTGACCGGAAACTAAATTTGACACTCTTAGTCTTCCCTTTGTACAAACTCAACTATAAGGATCCCTTAGTTTTTTAACTATCTAAATGATAGTGTTTTTCACTGCTGTTTCGTTGCCGCCTCTTGGACGAATATCTGAAATCTTCGCGTAATCACTAATCATATTAATGGATATATTTCGGGTAATTCAAACACTCGTTTCGTCGCATGGAAACAACCCTTCGTTAATCTGAGCATGGAACGAATATTTTATATCACGGACTATGAATGTGGATACAAACACAAACTAAGCAAGAATGAAATTGTAAATCCCGCAATGCATGAAAACATGTGTTGCATTTCAGTAAATAATACGTGTTATCGGTTGATCGTAAATGCGTAGTATACCATCATGCATGGTTAACCATTTAATGGATTGGTCAAAAACCAACGTGAAATAAAAATACGTCATACATAAATGAATAATTACATGTGCGAGCACATAAGTATGCTGATTTATGCATATCCATATAAGGTAGTTTGCCCGACCTGTTAAACGATTATGTGAAAGTATGTTGAAAATCATTGGTTTAGAAAAATATGGACCAGACTGGTGGATACCCTGTTCATTATATATCCCACTTCCTTGAGAGTGGGTATGAATAAGAGATGAACTGTGACAAATGTCATGTAGAATCTGAAAAAGTTCATTGAAATAGACTCACGGTTGTAGAAGGAGTGTCGGATAGGGGAGACATATTTCAATAACATATCTGGTCCAAATCAATACCTTTGTATCGGAAACCAAGGAAAACATTCCTCTCAAAAGCAAACCCAAAATAAGTAGTTCATAATGATATTATGTCCAAAAAAACTCTGTGAAATTTTGAGTGAAATGGATTCACTGGTTCAGGCAGAGTTGTGGTTATAATAGTGACATTATGTCATGAAGAATCATAGAGTGTTTCATTGAAATCCATTTACTGATTTAGGAGGAGTTTTGGATTCGGTTGATGACCTCTATTATATGAAAATGCATACGAAAGCCCTGAAATTTTTCGGGAAAAAGTAAAATAGTGGGTGAACAAAAAATAAAGCAATGAAAAATCAATGAAATTTGGTTTCAATCAATTCCCATGTTTAGTTTGGGGAAAGGGATGATTGTCTTGTAAAAATGAATGTTCATGTTCAACGGCATATATAATGTTATTGTATCGGAAACCCAAGGAATACTTCTGATTAAAAATAAGAGATACGAACACATTACGTAATCAACATTATGTGAAAGTTTCGTCGCCATTCAATTTTTTATTTGAAATAAAATGTTCCTGACAGACACTTCAATCTGATCACTATATTCTTCGTCAAGCATGGTATACATATTGCATTCTTTAGTATTTTCAGAAAATGCGTTTTTGATTTATTTACATAATTGTTCATGTATTTTGAATTGTATAATATTAATGTCTATCTTTGTTCATTTTTTTCTTGACCAGGATATCAATTTTCACACTCGTCCTGCCATCCCATCTCCTGCAATCAAATGGTCGTCTCATTATCATTCAAATTTTATTAAACAAAAGCAGTGAGTGGATAAAATTAAACTATGTTGCTTGCTTTTTAAAATAAAAAGTCCATCTGATCATTTTAGGCTGGGTTCTTCTACCTCACATAATCTTATCAGGCACTGCAATATATATGTAGATACTGAGAGGATTGAACAATTGAAATAATAATATAGAAACAAATGTAAAGATTGGTAAAGACTTTTGTAGACAATAAATGCTAGCACATCATGGTCAACCATGTGAGTAAAATATGGGTACATTTACAATAAAAATCTGTAATAAAAAGTAAAATAATAAAAATACCGAACTCCGAAGAAAATCCTAAATGAAAAGTCCCTAGCAAAAGGAAAAATCAAAAGCTAATGAGTATCAACAGTCATATTACTGACTTTCTACAGGCATTTTCATATGTAGAACTGGTTTATCAATAGGAAAACAAAGAATATAGAGTAAAGTCAGTTGATGCACAACAATAAAAAGCACACTAAAAGCAAAGGAACACCACTTATATTGATGTTATCTATCTCAAAATAACAGTGAGGCCTTCAACACGGAACAACAAAACCCCCTTACCTTACTGCAAATTAAAGACGGCCCTCAGGACCGGCTTAAGGTGGCTCACCCCAATAGTGACCCCCGGTAGAATTTTTTTATTTTCACATATTCTGTAGATTTTTTTATGCTGAATCCAAAAATGCAAAGAAAAAAGGGGATCACCAGGCTCGTTTTCTCCTCAAATTGAAGCGAAATGTGCGATTTTGACCCTATTTCCAAACATGCCCACCCTTCCAACAATAACCGTTACATCAAATTTAAAGACTTTTAAAACCAAGTCAGTATGATTTTTATGTGAAAAAAACATTAGAATTTGAAATGTAAACCTTTCCCTTGATTGTTTTTGACTTAAAAATCCTTTTATTTTCAGATTAATGTCTAAATTTTGCATTTTCTAATTTTAGTTTAAGGCAAAAACTATTGGTTTAATCGATTTTTCGTAAAATTTCCCCGGTAGATTTTTAAAAAAAACAGATATGTCAAAGCTATGAACTTTTCGAACATTTTAAGGTAAAATAAAATGGGGGTCACCAGGCTTTTAAAAAAGTTACGAGCTTTTGTTTAACCCCTCTACCCCATAAGGTCTGATTTCATTGCACTCCATTAATTACTTAATTGTGAATTCTTTATTGATGGCTTTAATAAAATAATGTTTGTAATTATATCAATAAACGATTGCTGAATATAAACGTGGTTATCGTATTACTGTTTGTTATCAAAAAGTGAAATTTTGATTATTTTGGTGAAATACGGTAATTTTGTCTGGCGCTAGTTGCTTCCCTCTAATTTGGCGCCATTATCGGACCAGAGGAATTTCAAGGTCGCCATTGCCGAGCAGCATACTATATTGATGAATACGACCATGTACATGCCTAACAGACATTGTGGCGAATATACAACGATAAAGGTAGAGTTATTACATAAGAAAACATAGATTTCGATATATTAGGCAGCCAAATGTTATCAGTATAACGAAAAATACAAACTTGGGGGTTGTCTCAAAATACTCGCTACTGTTGAAAATCACTGCGGCTGAAACCTTGCACGGGCTCAATTTCTGTTCCATGTTTAATATTATAGATCGTTATAGCTGGTATCTTATTTATGTGTTTATTTTACCTTTTACAGACAAGTTGTAAACATGTCTGGCCAGTTTTGCAAAATATCCGTGTGCAAACGGCCGAAGAGGAAGGGATGACATCTACTGTCATTTTTACGCTACCGTTAGCAATGGTTAGTGTCAATGAATTAGTCTTTTTTAATCATCATTTTTAATAACTTATTTCGTAGCCAAGTTAGGTTCATATTAGTCCGAGATTAGCCCCAGCTTGTCTGGCAAAACAGCCGTTGGACGTCAGAGAAATCTCGGACTAGGGTCATATGTATGTGGGGTACCCCATAACTTCCATCGGGACAGTTTCTACTCCTTGACCCCAACTATATTTCCCTTCCCATTTTACTCTAAACCCCCCCCCCCCTCCTTTTTACTTCAATTCTTCCATCTCCTTGCCCCAAGACAAAATATATTTCAGAGATACCCCCTTTTTCCTGATCCCTCATTCCCCTGTCTCCTTACCCCTGTCCACCCCTCTATTAAGGTCTGGGGTTTGATTGACTTCTTTATTTTCTTGAGAATATGATATAATTGGCCTAATTTGTAAATGATAAACCCTACAGTAGGAGGCAAACGAAGGATTCATCTTTATCAATCACAATTTGTTTACCATTAACCCCCCCCCCCTAATTCTGTTAGGTATACAAACATGTCTTAAGGTCTAGTAATAGAAGTATCAGGGTTAAACATGTACAGAATGCGGCCATAAGTATTTGTCACTTGAGATTTTTAGCTGTTCATATATATTGTATATAATATAAAAAAGAAGATGTGGTACGATTGCCAATGAGACAACTATCCACAAAAGACCAACATGACACAGACATTAAAACAACTATAGGTGTATACATTTAAAAAAATAAATAATTTTGGATTGATTTTAAGCATCCTGGTACCAATAGAAGCAGTATTATCACAGGTTTATTTTTTGGTTATATTTTTTTTGTGTCTCATTTTCATTATTTTCTGTTCAGAAATTCGATATACATGTATATTCAACCAAATTAAATTATAAAAAAATATTTTATGTTTTCTCAAGGGAAAACAAAAATAAATGAAAACGAACCTATTATCAAATAAACACATATTAATTTAGACCATTTTAGTTCTTTTAAGGTTACCCTTGCATTGTCAGTCTTATCAAACTTGCATGTACCTCCCAAATTTGGTTTCTGTTCTCTAACTTCAGTTTGCCTCTACCAACGTTATGAAACTAATACACAATTAATGCATATATATATGCTTACTACATTGTACCAACAAACACACATGAAGTTTGAATTTTTGGTGGGGTCGCTTTTACTTTTCTAGAGTTATGCCCTTTACAAATTAAAAAAAATGCTGAAATTTTGTTCCTTTCTTTAACACAAGTTTGCTTCTTCCAAATGTTCTGAAACTTATATGCAATGCTTACTACAACAACACTCAGATCAAGTACAAATTTGGGTGGTGTCACCCTTTTCATCCTTTATATGCAAGCGGCTGCTCATCTGTGTCCCATGGACACATTACCATTATGAACTAGTCTACATCTATATGCTTTTGAATGTCAATAATTGTTGATTTTCTGACAGAATTACTCTGATATTTAATTTCAGACTGCAAGTACATTTGTACATGTACATTGCAAATGGAAGGAGTGAGCTTGGAATGTTCAACTTTACTTGGAAACTATTGGCAAAGTACTGACAGAATTTCATGAGAAGCCAGTATCATATTATAGTCTTGCAACCGGAAACTATGCGTAAAGTGCTGAAACTTAAGAACAACATTCTACATGTATATATGCAATATATGTTGCCACAATCCACTTAAGGAGCTAAGATCAACTATAAATTGGAACTACATTGTACATGTATATGCTTTAGTGCTGTCAAAATCCTTTAAAAAAATCAAATCAAAAGGACCTACTTCACCTATACATATAGTTACCTGTCCCAATGATGAATACAGATCATATATATGAGTCTACTCTTATAAATAAAACAGTGAAGGAGAATAAAAATAAAGAAAATATAGAGCTGATCAGCTAATGATTGTACATGTACATGATGTCTAAATGGCAACAATTCTTACATGTATACTAGTACATTGAAATTAATTATATTAATAGATGTTTTATAAATTTGATCTCATAGATATTAGAGGAATAAAATCAATCACGTTTCAAAAATTTGATTTAGTTGAGCCTTTTTTTTAACACCAGTTTTCAGGACATATTATGGTATACCATTGACTGTCCGTCGTCAGCATGTCGGACATATACTCAAAAATAATAAATACTAATAGGTACATGTAGTAGTCAATATTGTGTAATCAATAGGTCATCTTCATGTATATTTGGTGTATAAAATGATTATTAAATGTCTTATCACAAATTAAGATATCAAATGAGAGGATGTGATATGATTGTAAATGAGACACAACAGACCATATAACACAGAAATAACTATACCTGTAGGTCACCATATGGACTTCAATAATGAGTAAAACATATTCTGCATAGTTGGTTTTAAAGGTCTCGAAATGACAAATGAACAATTTAAAACATTTAAAATGAGAAAACTAATGGGTGATTTATGTACAAAATAATAAATGAATAACAAATATGTCTGTCTTGCAGGGTTTATCTGAACTTAACCTCATTTTCATGGACTTGTCTGTTTCTTGAATTCTAAATATGTTTCAAAATATTTGGTTGATGGGATGATTGTTACAGAGTCCGACATAGGGTGGGGGCTCATTGGTGGATTATATTGCAAATAACTGACGCCAGCCCCGCTTTGGCAGTCAGTCCTCACATTGCCACTAGAGAAATAAAATTAAAGAAAAAAAAATTAAATCACGATAATTTCCTGTCGATATGCACATCTACATAGTATGTCCTTATTATCTACAAAGTTTCATGAAATTCTGTTGTGTGGTTTCAGAGGAGTTTCGATGATAAGCTGTTTGCAGTTGTATACTGCAGCAAATAAGTTCAAAGGGGCATAACTCCTAGAAAAATAATTCGTAATTTCCTGTCGATATGCACATCTACATGGTATGTCCTTATTATCTAAAAAGGTTTTATGAAATTCTGTTGTGCGGTTTGAGAGGAGATGCAGTGACAAACTGTTGCAGTAGTATATTGAAGCAAATAGGTTCAAAGGGGCCTTACTCCTAGAAAAAAAATATGTATATCTAAATAGTATGTCCTTATCTAAAAAGGTTTCATAAAATTCTATTGTGCGGTTTGAGAGGAGATGCGATGACAAACTTGCAGTAGTATAATAAAGCAAATAAGTTCAAAGGGGCATAACTCCTAGAAAAAGTTTGAATCATAATTTCCTGTCGATATGCACATCTGCATAGTATGTCCTTATTATCTAAAAAGGTTTCCTGAAATTTTGTTGGGCGGTTTGAGAGGAGTTGTGATGACAAGAAACTGATAGACTGGCTGATGGATGGACGGACGGGTCAAAAATGTTATACCCTGCGCCACCTCCTTGTGTAGGGTATAAAAATAGGAAGATGGGGTGTCATTGTTTATGAGGCAAATCTTCACCAGAGACCAATTTACATAGAAGATAACAATTATGTCCCCGTACGGACTTCAACAATTACTATAAACTGATATACCACATAGTCAAACAAATAAAAGTCCCAGAAATTACGTTTTTTTATATGACTGCACATAATGAAAATTAAAGTTGTGCATACTGAATGATCACTGGCAAGTATTTCAAGCATAATACGGATGAGAACATGCAGATAAGTATCAATTATGAAAGTTATGCAAAGTAAGACGGGAGCTAGATATATGGACTGCCATAAAAAAAAAAAAAAAACGAATTGACAATTACGCTTGGTGCACGTGTAGGCAAAATTCCCCCTTTTTACCCTACGAGGCTTCGTATGTATACATCCAGCTGTTTGAACACCCTGTATAATCAAGGGGTCATCTGTCAGATTAGTCATAGTTCTATGTTAACCATACGATATGAAAATAAGCAGATGTGGTATGATTGCCAATGAAACAACTATCCACCAAAGTTCATATTTAAAATTCAATATTATAAATAAAAAAAACATTATCTCCTTTTATCATCACGCATAGATCGATGATTAGTTATGCATTTCTTTGCCACGGTAAGATCAAATCAGTGTTCACAAACAAAATTGTCATTCACATTTTTTGCCGCATTGACATCACTCAACTATATTTGTGATCATTTGTTTTAATCAAGAACTTTCCTTATTAGCTTACCTTTTAAAAAAGCATTTCAAAAATTAAGATTAAAGTTAAAGTTTGCCAACATCACCGGCTAATATAGCGTTCTTCAGGGAGTAGCTTTTAAATTACAATCCAAACTTTTCCTGAACCTAGTAGTAGTATAGATTTTTTTTATATATAAAGTCTTTAGTAGTGTTTGAGACTGCCCGGCACGATGCGGGTGTATGTCCTAGCAAAATCCCGACATGGTGAAACCAAAAATTTTGCGGTTCTCCGCAAAGCATGCAGTATTTAGGAATTATATCATAAACCGATATATAAGGTCGGAATACTAGGCCAGTCCCGGTTACTTTTGACAGTGATGGATCCCGGGGGAGGGTTCCGGGTTCCCCCCTTTTTTGGACGATCAATGCCTTTGAATGGGGAAATATAGTTGGAACACCCCCTTTTTGTCCTGAGTTGGGAACCCCCTTTTAAAATGACTGGATCCGCCCGATTGATCGTTGCTGGATCCATTAGTCTATTTTAATAACATTCAGTGCTCTGATTCAATTATTTTAGTTTTAATGCTGATATTTCTTTTTTTTAATATGAACTCGGTTGACATATTGATAGATACAACAGAAAATTGCAAATCAACAAAATAACAAAAATAGAAAACATTGGTCCCGATGTCTTAGATTATAGGACTAAGTCTAGTGTTCCGGAAATCATGGAATTGTGATACGAGAAAAATTATCAGATGATTTTCGTGCAGGTAAACATATCTTTAGATGAAAATGTTAAGTATTAAGTCTGTTAGAAAATTGACATGTTCAAATTTGTTTTGGTAAAACTATAATTATCAAAATTTTGCAGTGGAAAAATATATCGCATACTCGGGAATAAACTCCTAAAAGTACTTGGAAATAAAGATATTTCAAGTTTTAAATATATTTATGACAGAAACAAACATGTACAGTCGGAAACCAGGTTGAAATAGAACAAAAGAATCGAAGCTCTTTGTTAGAGAAGGCGATAAATGTTTACTGTATTGTTTACTATAGTGACAAAATTTTTAAAAGTTAATAGAAACAAACAAAATTGCAATTTTCTTCTCAATTACGAGGTGTTTTATTTTAAAAACACCATTTGCATAAGTTTTCAATTTATCTAGTTCATAGTTGAGCAGAACAATTAGATATCAAGTCGACGACATGGGTATCTTTCAAGTTGGATGACAAAAATGCATAACCTCCGATTTTTTTGAAAAAATTACCACGGACGGAAACCATATCAATCTATTACTTCAGTAATTTTCGTGTCTGCCCTTCCATTATGTGACTGAAGAAAAAATTTCAAAAAATGGGTAACAATTGTATCGAAAAGAGAAAATCGAGTGCACCGTTTTATGTTAGGGCGTGTTTGAGTTGAGTATTTTGTCTTGATATCGTACAAAGCAAGAATATTTCATACATCGTCTCGCTTCAAATTCTATCATTTTTATACATTAAAGCTACAGGTTGACGTTATAACACAAAAAAATCACAGTACTAAAAGATGAAATATATAGGTCAAGTGAAATACCTATCTAATGAGTCACAAAAACAGAGAAGGTGTGTTCGAATAGCTATTTTTTGACTGAAAGTACTTGACGACAGTCTTTCAAGTTGGATGATGAAAATGCATATCTTCGAAAAATTCCAATTTTTTGTGTGTGATAACTAGAGTTTATAGTCTTCATACACTAAAAAAATCTAGTCTGCCCTTCCACGAAATATTTATTTAGAATTTTTTTAAATGTTTATGAATTTTCGAAAATTCCACCTGACAACCGATCAGACAATAGTTTTAAGTTGAGTCAATGCAGACAAGATTATTAACTGATGCTCATTAGCTAGTTGATACATTTGTCTTTAAAAATACAACTGACATATAAGGATCGTAATGGTGCAATATGGATAAATTTATCGGTTTCCAAGAGCAAAATTGGTAGCGCGTCATCCCTACAATGGCTTCCGTTTCTACGATTGTGAAAATGAACTGGCGTAATGGGGAGATAATTTTGACGAAGTAGGATCCTGACTGTGTAATAAAACGCCAAACGGATTATATCATGATAACAAACCCGCCCCGATGTTTTAAACCATACTATACGGGCAGAGACATATATACACATATATGTCTCTGATACGGGTCACAAGTTTACCTGTTTTTGAAAGCTGTACGATGACATGAAGTTGTTTACATCGCTATCATTTGTTTACAGCTAATCATTGCGTCATTGGCAAAACATTTTCAAAAATAAATATCCACGACATCATTTAATTCAACTGGTATTTAAGTGAATTCAAAATATGGTACGAACGGACCCAAGAGGCGACCGTGTAAGATGAGAATGCGTTTTGGGAGCGAAGCGGCACCAAATACCGTCGACGTCATACATGTGACTTTGTCAGTATTTATATATTCTTTTTTTTTTTAATGTTATGCTTAAATCATGTATATTTTTCTCCTTTTAAACTTTTATGCGAAAAATGAATTTCTGACCGTTCGTATTTCCTGTTTTGAAGAACGTTTAGCGTCACTTGTTTACATCGTCAAGGGTGCTTTCATACACGCCCGCGTTCCAAGGTCGTCAAAGCTATTTTTGAGAAGACCCCTTAAAGCGACCGTTTCCAAGGCACTCGTCGTAAGAAACATGCGTTAAAATATGCGCATTGGTAAAGGGCCGAGCCACCTTAAGCGGAATTCTTTGCAAAACTTATTTGGTTTTATAGCTAGCATGATCTCTCACTTGTATGACAGTCGTATACAATTCTATTCTTTTGACAACTATGTGCACCAAAAACAAACAATATGTAAACATTTCAATTACAGGGGTACATCAGCCGACATTAATGTGTTATATTCTCAATCACTATAAAAACAAAGAAATATCTCAACAAAGAAAAGAAAAACGTCATATTGACAAAGTATATCAGTAAAATTCAAAAGGAAAGGCAAGAATACAAAAAAATCTCATTGCACAAAAAACTATGACGGGATTTATAAGAGCAGAGCCACGCACGTCAAATGGATATTACCAAAAATAGACCAAACAGTAGAAATAATAATTTACAAAGTTATTGAGAGGATAAATAACGTCAGTACCTAGAATCTGAACTTTCATGACCATCGTGTGTTATTTATGAGCTCGATACGGAATATTTATCAATAAGGTATTGTTATTTTCCGATGAACCTTTTTTTAATACAAAAGCGAGACGTTCTAGGACATACCTGGTTCATTAGTGCGTTTTTTTCTCTCAAAAATCTATGATTTATTTGCCTTCTCATACGTATTTTCTATAAAATACAATGAAATTGTTAACAGTATTACTTTGCACAACGTTCTTCGTTGGTACATGTACAAAATGACACGTGACTTTTTTTATCTATATTGTTCCGATTTGAAAATTTCGTAATACTTAGATCTACAGAAGGTCATCTACCTTAAATCAATTATAGTTTACTCCCAATAGGAGTGTGAACTCTTGAATGTCAATATCGGCCTTTTTTCGGTTTTGCTAGCGTTTGATAGTTACTATAATAGAAATAAAACAACTGTTTAAGAAATAAAGAGAACAGTAGTATACCACTGTCAATAGTCATAAATCGATTGAGAGAAAGCAAATCCGGGTTACAAACTAAAGCAAAAAATGATCAACATAATTTTAAATTAGATATAATGACAAATATAACGACTTGCAATGATGTTCAGCATATAGTGTTATTGGCTTAGTCAACTGTGCTCCTGCGACATTTATTAGAAGAAGAGACATGTATTGTCGAAATGCGCATCTGGTGCAAGAAAATTGGTACCGTTAATTTTATTACTACCACTGGGTCGATGCCTCTGCTGGTGGACTATTAGTCCCCGAGGGTATCACCAGCCCAGTAGCCAGTACTTCGGTACTGGCATGAAAATACGGATTGTTTGTTTTATTTAAATTTGCTGTTACAAAATATTAGAAATCATTTTAAATTAAGGAATGTATCTCCCTCATGCAAAGCTCTGATTCCTTTCACTAATTTGGCTTTACTTTTTGGACCTTTTGGATTATTGCTCTTCATATTTTATATAAGCTTTGGATTTCAAATATTTTGGCCACGAGCATCACTGAAGAGACATGTATTGTCGAAATGCGCATCTGGTGCAAGAAAATTGGTACCGTTAATTTTATTACTACCACTGGGTCGATGCCTCTGCTGGTGGACTATTAGTCCCCGAGGGTATCACCAGCCCAGTAGCCAGTACTTCGGTACTGGCATGAAAATACGGATTGTTTGTTTTATTTAAATTTGCTGTTACAAAATATTAGAAATCATTTTAAATTAAGGAATGTATCTCCCTCATGCAAAGCTCTGATTCCTTTCACTAATTTGGCTTTACTTTTTGGACCTTTTGGATTATTGCTCTTCATATTTTATATAAGCTTTGGATTTCAAATATTTTGGCCACGAGCATCACTGAAGAGACATGTATTGTCGAAATGCGCATCTGGTGCAAGAAAATTGGTACCGTTAATTTTATTACTACCACTGGGTCGATGCCTCTGCTGGTGGACTATTAGTCCCCGAGGGTATCACCAGCCCAGTAGCCAGTACTTCGGTACTGGCATGAAAATACGGATTGTTTGTTTTATTTAAATTTGCTGTTACAAAATATTAGAAATCATTTTAAATTAAGGAATGTATCTCCCTCATGCAAAGCTCTGATTCCTTTCACTAATTTGGCTTTACTTTTTGGACCTTTTGGATTATTGCTCTTCATATTTTATATAAGCTTTGGATTTCAAATATTTTGGCCACGAGCATCACTGAAGAGACATGTATTGTCGAAATGCGCATCTGGTGCAAGAAAATTGGTACCGTTAATTTTATTACTACCACTGGGTCGATGCCTCTGCTGGTGGACTATTAGTCCCCGAGGGTATCACCAGCCCAGTAGCCAGTACTTCGGTACTGGCATGAAAATACGGATTGTTTGTTTTATTTAAATTTGCTGTTACAAAATATTAGAAATCATTTTAAATTAAGGAATGTATCTCCCTCATGCAAAGCTCTGATTCCTTTCACTAATTTGGCTTTACTTTTTGGACCTTTTGGATTATTGCTCTTCATATTTTATATAAGCTTTGGATTTCAAATATTTTGGCCACGAGCATCACTGAAGAGACATGTATTGTCGAAATGCGCATCTGGTGCAAGAAAATTGGTACCGTTAATTTTATTACTACCACTGGGTCGATGCCTCTGCTGGTGGACTATTAGTCCCCGAGGGTATCACCAGCCCAGTAGCCAGTACTTCGGTACTGGCATGAAAATACGGATTGTTTGTTTTATTTAAATTTGCTGTTACAAAATATTAGAAATCATTTTAAATTAAGGAATGTATCTCCCTCATGCAAAGCTCTGATTCCTTTCACTAATTTGGCTTTACTTTTTGGACCTTTTGGATTATTGCTCTTCATATTTTATATAAGCTTTGGATTTCAAATATTTTGGCCACGAGCATCACTGAAGAGACATGTATTGTCGAAATGCGCATCTGGTGCAAGAAAATTGGTACCGTTAATTTTATTACTACCACTGGGTCGATGCCTCTGCTGGTGGACTATTAGTCCCCGAGGGTATCACCAGCCCAGTAGCCAGTACTTCGGTACTGGCATGAAAATACGGATTGTTTGTTTTATTTAAATTTGCTGTTACAAAATATTAGAAATCATTTTAAATTAAGGAATGTATCTCCCTCATGCAAAGCTCTGATTCCTTTCACTAATTTGGCTTTACTTTTTGGACCTTTTGGATTATTGCTCTTCATATTTTATATAAGCTTTGGATTTCAAATATTTTGGCCACGAGCATCACTGAAGAGACATGTATTGTCGAAATGCGCATCTGGTGCAAGAAAATTGGTACCGTTAATTTTATTACTACCACTGGGTCGATGCCTCTGCTGGTGGACTATTAGTCCCCGAGGGTATCACCAGCCCAGTAGCCAGTACTTCGGTACTGGCATGAAAATACGGATTGTTTGTTTTATTTAAATTTGCTGTTACAAAATATTAGAAATCATTTTAAATTAAGGAATGTATCTCCCTCATGCAAAGCTCTGATTCCTTTCACTAATTTGGCTTTACTTTTTGGACCTTTTGGATTATTGCTCTTCATATTTTATATAAGCTTTGGATTTCAAATATTTTGGCCACGAGCATCACTGAAGAGACATGTATTGTCGAAATGCGCATCTGGTGCAAGAAAATTGGTACCGTTAATTTTATTACTACCACTGGGTCGATGCCTCTGCTGGTGGACTATTAGTCCCCGAGGGTATCACCAGCCCAGTAGCCAGTACTTCGGTACTGGCATGAAAATACGGATTGTTTGTTTTATTTAAATTTGCTGTTACAAAATATTAGAAATCATTTTAAATTAAGGAATGTATCTCCCTCATGCAAAGCTCTGATTCCTTTCACTAATTTGGCTTTACTTTTTGGACCTTTTGGATTATTGCTCTTCATATTTTATATAAGCTTTGGATTTCAAATATTTTGGCCACGAGCATCACTGAAGAGACATGTATTGTCGAAATGCGCATCTGGTGCAAGAAAATTGGTACCGTTAATTTTATTACTACCACTGGCACTACAAACTCCTCAGAGTCTGAATTGACCAGTTTTTGTGCTCGACCAGTAAAATCGAGCACACATTTTTCTCGACTAGTCTCGACATTGTCTCGACTGTACTTAACTGTACTTAAGTGTACTCGACTAGGTCTCGACTAGGTCTCGACTTTACTTAATTAGTCTGATTCAGTACTTGATGATCTTTGTGTAGTCTGAAATGGTCTTGACCAAGGCTCAACCTGTCTCGACCTGTCTTGACTAGTCTCGACCTGTCTCGACTAGTCTCGACTCAGTCTCAACCAGTCTCGACCTGTCTCGACTAGTCTTGACCTTCAAATTTAGTTTTGACAGGTGTAAATCAGCCCATCTAACTAAATTAAATATTGATCTTAAAAAATTCAAGCTTATTAGGTAGTTAGATTTATTGCTGTGAAATGAAAGAATTTAAATTTACAATATGTAAAAAAAAAATTATTATATAAAAATTCAGATAGGCATCTTTAATTTTTTTTATAACTTTTTCAAATTAACTTGGATTTTCATCTAACTATGCAGATATCTTACATATATATCAAGCTTACTGTATTCCATTTCATTTAGTTTTTTGTTGTATTGCTGTAAAATTTGAGAATTAAAGTAATCTTGGTATAAAAAGCTAGGATTTGCAATTCGGACAAAATAGAGATAGTACACTTTAATTTTTTTAATAACTTTTTCAAATCAACTTGGATTTGCATCAAACTATGCATCTATCTTACATATACATCAAGCTTACTGAATCCCATTTCATTTAGTTTTTTGTTGTATTGCTGTAAAATTTAAGAATTAAAGTAATCTTGGTATAAAAAGCTAGGATTTGCAATTCGGACAAAATAGAGATAGTACACTTTAATTTTTTTAATAACTTTTTCAAATCAACTTGGATTTGCATCAAACTATGCAGCTATCTTACATATATATCAAGCTTACTGAATCCCATTTCATTTAGTTTTTTGTTGTATTGCTGTAAAATTTAAGAATTAAAGTAATCTTGGTATAAAAAGCTAGGATTTGCAATTCGGACAAAATAGAGATAGTACACTTTAATTTTTTTAATAACTTTTTCAAATCAACTTGGATTTGCATCAAACTATGCAGCTATCTTACATATATATCAAGCTTACTGAATCCCATTTCATTTAGTTTTTTGTTGTATTGCTGTAAAATTTAAGAATTAAAGTAATCTTGGTATAAAAAGCTAGGATTTGCAATTCGGACAAAATAGAGATAGTACACTTTAATTTTTTTAATAACTTTTTCAAATCAACTTGGATTTGCATCAAACTATGCAGCTATCTTACATATATATCAAGCTTACTGAATCCCATTTCATTTAGTTTTTTGTTGTATTGCTGTAAAATTTAAGAATTAAAGTAATCTTGGTATAAAAAGCTAGGATTTGCAATTCGGACAAAATAGAGATAGTACACTTTAATTTTTTTAATAACTTTTTCAAATCAACTTGGATTTGCATCAAACTATGCAGCTATCTTACATATATATCAAGCTTACTGAATCCCATTTTATTTAGTTTTTTGTTGTATTGCTGTAAAATTTAAGAATTAAAGTAATCTTGGTATAAAAAGCTAGGATTTGCAATTCGGACAAAATAGAGATAGTACACTTTAATTTTTATAATAACTTTTTCAAATAAACTTGGATTAGCATCAAACTATGCAGCTATCTTACATATATATCAAGCTTACTGAATCCCATTTCATTTAGTTTTTTGTTGTATTGCTGTAAAATTTAAGAATTAAATTAATCTAGGTCAAAAAAGCTAGAATTTGCAGTTCGAACAAAATAGAGATAGTACACTTTAAGCTTTTTAATAACTTTTTCAAATCAACTTGGATTTTATTAAAACTATATAGCTACCTTGGTGATCTTACTAAATCCCAGGTTGTTATGAAGTTTTAAAATATATTTTTTTCAAATTTAATGACATGACATTATACATGATTTAATTACATCAGTACACGTGAGTTTTACAGGTAAAAAGAAAGCCCTACTTTTCTTAAACTCGTGTATTACTTATCTAGTGAATTAAAAGCCCTGCGATTTAGATTTAACAGGATGTTGCAACTTGTATGTTATTTAGAATTTAAAACTCTCTGGTAGATGAAATCTTTTTAATAAGTTTGACCCAAGCAGAAGGTATTGCTTTATAAATCACCACAAATCAGAAGAACTATTTAAATAATTTCTAATGTTTCATCCCTTTTTGATATATTTACTGTGTATATCAAAAGGAATAAAACATTAAAGGAATTATATTAATATTTTATGTATACTTTTTCCCAAATTATGAGAAAAGATATATTTCTAATATCGTAGCTTTTTGACCTAGGTTAATTAAATTCTTAAATTTGACAGAAATACACCAAACAAAATAACAACCTATGATTCAGTAAGATCAATATATTGCAAAAATATTTGTAGAGTTTGATGAAAATCTAAGTTGATTTGAAAAAGTTATGAAAAAAATTAAAGTGTACCATCTCTATTTTGTCAAAACTGCAAATCCTAGCTTTTTTTACCTAGATTAAATTAATTCTTAAATTTGACAGCAATACAACAAACCTTATAACAACCTGGGATTCAGTAAGAAGAATACATCACCAAGGTAGCTATATAGTTTCAATAAAATCCAAGTTGAATTTAAAAAGTTATAAAAAAAATTAAAGTGTACTATCTCTATTTTGTTCGAACTGCAAATTCTAGCTTTTTTGACCTAGATTAATTTAATTCTTAAATTTGACAGCATTACAACAAAAAACAAAATGACCTGGGATTTAGTAAGCTTAGTATACATTTAAGATAGCTGCATAGTTTGATGAAAATCCAAGTTGATTTGAAAAAGTTATTAAAAAAATTAAAGTGTACTATCTCTATTTTGTCCGAATTGCAAATCCTAGCTTTTTTTACCAAGATTACTTTAATTCTTAAATTTTACAGCAATGCAACAAAAAACTAAATGAAATGGGATTCAGTAAGCTTGATATATATGTAAGATAGCTGCATAGTTTGATGCAAATCCAAGTTGATTTGAAAAAGTTATTAAAAAAATTAAAGTGTACTATCTCTATTTTGTCCGAATTGCAAATCCTAGCTTTTTATACCAAGATTACTTTAATTCTTAAATTTTACAGCAATACAACAAAAAACTAAATGAAATGGGATTCAGTAAGCTTGATATATATGTAAGATAGCTGCATAGTTTGATGCAAATCCAAGTTGATTTGAAAAAGTTATTAAAAAAATTAAAGTGTACTATCTCTATTTTGTCCGAATTGCAAATCCTAGCTTTTTATACCAAGATTACTTTAATTCTTAAATTTTACAGCAATACAACAAAAAACTAAATGAAATGGAATACAGTAAGCTTGATATATATGTAAGATATCTGCATAGTTTGATGAAAATCCAAGTTGATTTGAAAAAGTTATAAAAAAAATTAAATATGCCTATCTGAATTTTTATATAATAATTTTTTTTTTACATATTGTAAAATTAAATTCTTTCATTTCACAGCAATAAATCAAACTACCTAATAAGCTTGAATTTTTTAAGATCAATATTTAATTTAGTTAGATGGGCTGATTTACACCAGTCAAAACTAAATTTGAAGGTCAAGACTAGTCGAGACAGGTCGAGACTGGTTGAGACTGAGTCGAGACTAGTCGAGACAGGTCGAGACTGGTCAAGACAGGTCGAGACAGGTCGAGCCTTGGTCAAGACCATTTCAGACTACACAAAGATCATCAAGTACTGAATCAGACTGATTAAGTAAAGTCGAGACCTAGTCGAGACCTAGTCGAGTACACTTAAGTACAGTTAAGTACAGTCGAGACAATGTCGAGACTAGTCGAGTAAAATGTGTGCTCGATTTTACTGGTCGAGCACAAAAACTGGTCAATTCAGACTCTGAGGAGTTTGTAGTGTGGGTCGATGCCTCTGCTGGTGGACTATTAGTCCCCGAGGGTATCACCAGCCCAGTAGCCAGTACTTCGGTACTGGCATGAAAATACGGATTGTTTGTTTTATTTAAATTTGCTGTTACAAAATATTAGAAATCATTTTAAATTAAGGAATGTATCTCCCTCATGCAAAGCTCTGATTCCTTTCACTAATTTGGCTTTACTTTTTGGACCTTTTGGATTATTGCTCTTCATATTTTATATAAGCTTTGGATTTCAAATATTTTGGCCACGAGCATCACTGAAGAGACATGTATTGTCGAAATGCGCATCTGGTGCAAGAAAATTGGTACCGTTAATTTTATTATTAGTTGTTTCTTTTAAATGTTCAAATGAATGTCTTTCAATTACTAAGTGAATTTAAGTCAACTTCTAAATGTGTCGTATAGGTTGCATGAACGAATCCATCCCATCGAGCTAGAGATAAAGTATACTACAGATACAATTAAGTGTGCCTCATATCTTGACTACTTACATCTAAAAATTGACAATTAGGGTCGGTTGAAAAAAAACTTTACTACAAAAGAGATGATTTCAGCTTCCCAACTGTGAACTTTCCATTTCTATGTAGCAACATTCCAGCAGCGCCTGCATATGGAGTGTATAGCTCCTAATTAATACGATATTCCCGGGCTTGTATTTCCTATCATTATTTCCTTGATAGAGGATTGCTCACAAGGCAGCTATTAAACAAAGAGTTCCAAATGGTGAAGTTGAAATCACCCCTGCGTAAACTTTACGGACGCCATCACGAGTTGGTTGACCGTTATTGAATAACCGTTTCACAGATGATATCGGATATGTTCCTTATGTCGTAACTACAATACCCTTTCCTTTTCACAAATGTGACCTACCGAATAAGACTATTTACCGGATTTGTTATCACATAAGCGACACGACAGGTGCCACATGTGGAAAAGGATCTGCTTATACTTCCGGAGCACCTAAGATCACCCCCAGTTTTTGGTGGTGGTCGTGTTGCTTAATTTTTAGTTTTCTATGATCTGACAATACTTGTACTATTACTTGTCTGTTTGTCTTTTTATTTTTAGCCATGACGTTGTCAGTTTATTTTCAATCTATGAGTTTGACTCACACTCTGGTATCTTTTGTCCCTCTTTTGCACTTTGAAAAGGCAGCTGTTTTAAAATCGACGCCTCTTTTTGGGAGATATCTAATTTTCATAGATACTTTTTTCCGTACTGGTTCCTACATATGATCTCTGTTTCATTTCGAAAAGACATTACTGCGGAATGTTACCAACACAAATGCACATTGTAGGCGGTGGAATTGAATTATGAGAAAGACGTAAAGTATAGTGAGGGGTAGTGCAGAAGTTTGATTTGTTAGAAGTACGAGACATATACATGTTGGAAATATGCCGCATAGCCCTATGTTTTGATATTTGAATGAAAAGTAGTGCATATCAACTTTCAATTCAAGGATATAATTGTTTACGAAACTTCATAGTAAAAGTGACACATTAAAAGTCATAAAGAGAGTTCTTATGGGAAATTGTGTTGTCTATAGTGTATACTTATTAACTGGGTATGAGGAGAATAGGAAGTTTATTGTCTTCGAGGTGCAACTTTTGCCCTGATGCGTAGCCGAGGTCAATAGTTGTATCAGAGGGGACAATAAACTTACTTTCCCACGAATATCCAGTCAGTAAGTGTTTAATCATATCAAAAAGACAACAGACCATAAATGGCGGGGATAAATAAACTATCGTAATATACAAAACAGACACCAAACCATACTGTTTGCGTCATCATAAATATTCTGAAATGTTTAAGCTATGTTCTGCACTGACAATACTAGATATATACAATAGTTAAAACGCGACGTCGTAACTCCTGCGGGATTTTCAAAATCCTCCAATCCCGTAGCTGCATTTAAAATTCCGCGAAGTATAATGACGCTTGCTGTCAAATAGTTTGAAAGAGATCCAATAGTTGGAAACTATTGACCGGTCCAATAGTTCAAAGCTTGCAATTTGAAAAATAGTGAAAATATTGTGTATTTATATCATATAAAAATGATACCTGAGGTATAAAAACTACAAAAATGTAACCTATAACGTTAAAAGGTTGATGAGCAATCGATAAGCTGTGAGTAGTTGTTTCGTATTATTTTGTCTCTATGCATGAGGGATAGATGATATCATCCATATTATATTACATTGTTTTGTTGGTGTATTACAGAGACAACAGTAGTAGAAGTCCAAAGATCACAGAAAGCAAACCAGTAGAAAATAACATATCTATTCTTGGTGTGTAAAAATATTTTCCTTTATATTTTCTGTCAACCGTTTAATTGATATACACAATCTTGTACATTGACATAAATTTTATTTATAAAGGTTGCAAGATCTTTTTCAGACCGAGCAACCATTTATGTTATTGTTTTCAATTGTTTATTAAAGATACATGAATGTTGTTTTTTCTCGAAGAAATGGAATTTGTTTATATTAAAAAAAAGATTCAAATAGTATATTTCATTAATAAAAACAAATGGTGCAAGACGATTTCAATAGTAATATTTATGAACTGTTTACTTTAGTACTTTAAGACCAAAGTGTTGCGAATGAAAAAGACAGCTTCACAATATGTTTTGTACAAGAAAAAAGTAAAATCACAAAAATACTGAACTCAGAGGAAAATCAAATCGGAAAGTCCCTAATCACATTGCAAAATCAAATGACAAAACACTTCAAAAACGAATGGACAAGAACTGTCATGTTCTTGACTTTGTACAGTCTCATGAAGTTTTCTTTTATTACACTGTAACAGTATTTATTTCAGTCCACTGGAACGAGCATGCAGGAATCACTGTAGGATTAGTTCTACTTTTCATAACTGGTATGTCATAAAATAGTTATCAGATGATAAGCAGTGGTGTGTTCATACTAGTGATCTGATTCCTGATTTTTTTCTCCCTTGTTAAATTCTTTTGACCATAATTATCATTTGCTACCCCTTTCAACAAACGAGAATACCAAATTTTGTTGTTAGTCAAACATTCCCAGAAAATCTTTGACATAGGTTCAATGTTAGCATACTAATGATGCACAATTTAAAATAGAGAAATATCACTATTGTGAACACGACAACTTTCGATTCCGTAATTTCGTCAAGTATTTCGGTTTTTAGTAATAGCAAAATCCACTGTTTTTAATTGTATGCACTTTATCCGATTTGAAAGCTACATTGTGAACATCAAACATTGTTGACAAATTGCTTTTTTGAAATATGTATTATGTTGTTTGAATCTTTGTTCCAATAATAAGGTATTCGCATGAAATATTAATGGATAACATATATTATATTCTGATTATTTTATACGTTGAATTTTTCCATATATTTCAATACGACAGACCCATAAGATGTTTACCCATGTTAACAAATGCATAAATGTTGTTGGAAAACTCCATAATAAAAGATTTTCAAACCGCCAATAAGTACAATTGATAACCTAGGGCTATAAAATGTAAATTTCTTTAATAGTTATCCCACGAGGACGCGGTGTGTCAGTGTAAGATCACCCCAATGGCCGGAGGCCAGAGGGTGATCTAACACTGACACACCAAGTCCGAATGGGATAACTATTTTACATCCCAGCTGTTTTAGATTAGACGAAAAACCATTTACAATTCATGAAATCTAGTTTAGAACGCCACACAACCATTATAATATACTTTATATATTACTATATGATGTATACCCTTTATGACCCCCGAACACGATGAGTAGATATCAAACAATGTCAACTCGACCCACTGGCTAATCGGCCCACACTATATCGCCACTTTATAAAAAAAAATCGCCTACTCTTGTTTACCGACTCGCCCAACATTTGAAAAAGTGTAAAATCAAATTGAACAATCTGTCTGACAACTAACTTATTAACGAAAAGGGTTTAAACCCCACTGAATAAAGGTCTGCCAACTCGCCCCACTTATAAAAATATCTTGCTTTCTTTAAGTATGTAAAATTACTGGTAGTTCGTATCCAGTCGTCCTGGTGTAGTGGTATGTGTCGTGGCTTGCTATGCTAAAGGTCTTGAGTTCGAATCTCAGCATATACACTGTATTTTTTTCTATGTGAATTTAGATAGATAGTCTTTTCCGTACAATTAGTTATAAGTTTTATAGTGGATTTAACATTCCCGCCAAAATGTTACAGAACAAAGGAAAGCATGCATAACAAAGAAACTCAAACTGGGGTGATCTGGTAGAGGTGATCCGGCTCAGATCACCCCTGTTAGAACAAAGGAGCTGGGATGTAACAATTGAATAGACGTAATTGAAATAGAAAGTAATTGATAAGAAGTCTTTAAGTATCTGTTAGGCACAGACAAGACAAGATAATACTTTAGACATGACATTAAATTGAGAATGGAAATGGAGAGTTTGTCAAAGAGACAACAACCAAACAATTCTTTATTCAAAATTATACACAGCATACATATTTTTTATGTCAACATGTGATCCATGAATTTATTACTGGGTCTGACTTAATCAATGAATTATAGAACTTAACTTATGCCTTTCTTCTTTTTTTTATAAAAGGTTTTAAATGTTTGACAAACAAAAAGTTATGAATTGATCTTTTAGCAACAAAATCAAAATAAATTAAAAACTTCATTTTTAAAATAAGTTTACATTAACTAACAACCAAATGCATTCATATCAGTGACAATTTTAAATTTAATTTAATTCATTTAAAAAATTCGCGAAGTTCTATTCAATAAAAAGACAAACATGCAAACAATAGTACACAAAACGAAATATGGAACACATAAATCAAATGAGTTGAGAACAGATAATCTATAAAGTGTTATTATTATTTACATTTTAACTCGTCCAAAGCATATTTACATTTGAATGATTGTAAATGCAAAACTTAATACACTATTCTGAGATGCCAAATATAAATCCAGAAACGGAATATTACTTATAATGAGTAATGCATACATTGATTGATTATCGTTTGCTTAACAACCAGAGGCAAACACATCATACATATTCATTTAACTTCAACTATAAACAAAAATAAGAGATTTTGAAATAACATTCGGTCTAGATCTTTAATGAAATATGTAAATTTCAAGAGTAGTTTGTAATTTATGTGTAAGATCCCTCAATATCGAAATCATGTGTTTTGTCATATTTTAAAACTGTATTTTACAAAAAAACTATTTATTCATCTATTCATTTTTATTAACTTTGAATCATTGGGGAGATAACTCAGATAAAGTTACTTTTGTAATAGCATGTGTAGTAAATTTACCAATTTTATTATGTAACAAGAAAACGATTCTTGTGACCAGATTTTTCTTTTTCTTATCTGTTAGCATATTATTAGAGCTATCGTCTTTAATTCAGATTAATTTCTTCGTGTAGTTTTCTTTTTATCACAAATTTTTAGGGTTTTCATGCATAATCTATAAAGAATCTGACAATTTTGCACATCCTGTAGCGTGACAAAATGCCTGGTGACCCATATTTTCTATTATAATTTTGAAAAAAACATGATTTAAACTACATTTTGACAAATTATTAAAAATTCTATGGATTGTAATGTAGACCCCCATCTACATTAAGTTAATAATTCTATTGAAATATTGGAGTAAACGTATCTAAATAAAACTTAACATTTGAATTTTGGTGGACAGCTGCTGTTCATTGGCAATCCTACCACATCTCCTGATTTTTATATATAATGCACCAACAAATTCTAAATGCTTGCTTGTCATATTAGTGTAGTTGTGGTACGTTAAATAACAAAAAACGAAAATTGGAAATAAAACGCTTTCGACTGACATATATACTTGTATTCAGATTTAATAAGACTTTTAAATACATAAAAGAAATTTTCTCTTTTTTTTAAATTGTATTTGATATTATAGTGTCATTGAAGTCAAACTAAACTTCAAACGAAAGTGAGTAAAACAAGACTTACAAAGAGTTTTACACACCAAAATAAGTTCATGTCATATAAAGAAACACTTTGTTTATAAATAATAACAAGTAACGTATTTTCGTATATATTGTTATCATAACATGTTTGTATGAACCAAATAAATGAATAGGAGAGCATTATGATTTTCAGCCTGCGATCTGTTCAAAATTATGTTCAAAAACTGTAGTTATGGAAATGGGCATTGCACAATTTGGAATTTTTAATTAATAAAGTTTTGTGGTTTTCAATAGACCATAATATCAAGTTTTGCATAGCCATTTAAAAGAAAGCTTTTTTTAATCCTATTTTATTTGTTTAGGTACAATGGTGATCTTATTAGTTTTATTTAGAACTTTATTGAAAAGGTTGATATGGAGATACTGTTGCAAAGGTAGGTACTAATTTCAAGAATAATTGGTTAGTGGTGGTGGTTTCCCGGGTAGGTGTTCTTACAAAGAATAATTAAGAATATGTTTCCTATTATTTTCTAAATATTTGGCACACAATGTTAAGCAATGTTAAGTTGTTAGTTTATAAGTGTATAATTATTTATTTTTTTATAGTTTTTTGTATTTCGATATTATCTTAAAGTCATATTAAACTTTAAATTAAAAAATGATGCATATGTTTTTTTTATAACTAAATTGCTAGTTTATATTTTTTATGTACTTTTTTTAATTGTTGGCGTTCAGACAACAATTCGCCGAGCCGACATGTTTTCTGTATGCAGTTGCCTAAGCGTGACCTTCCTCATCAAATTCCGGTGATCGCAATATGCAAGTGCGAAGGGGAAAACCAAATTGGCAGAGAGAGTCAACAAACGTTAACATCGCTCCGTCATCGAAATAAACTTTATTTCATTGTACATGTTAAACACGTGCTTACCTAATATCCATGCTTCTTTGTTTATTGTTTACAAAGGTGACAATCGGTAAACTTCGGCTTCAAAACACGACCATTAATTAGCTTCCATATTTCAAAACAAAATTGACTTGAGTGAAATGTTTTTTTGACGATTATATAAAATGTATGCATAAAAAATGACACAATCGTGCACAGAAGACTAAGTTCATTATTAAAAACATGCATTGGTTCAAGAATTTGATTAACATTTGTTTTCACCAGTCACTCGTTTTATGTGACTTAAATCTTCATTTCAACGCTATATTGGTTTGGACAACATATGTTTCATAACTTTCATTAGTCATCAATACAAAAGTACAACTGGACCATTAATCTAAATCATTAGTTCACTGCACGGCTTTCAACATAATGTTGCAAAACCAGAAAGCATATAGTATCGTATTTATAATTCCACACCGACCATGAAGGACCATAATAACAAAACATTGCACGTGAAACCTGCTGGCACATGCATATAGTTTCGACTTTTTATTCATTATCTTCCTCTTTTCTTATTATCATTCTATTTTGAGTTGGTTTTCCAGCATACAAAAGAATCAGAAACAATTTTTCCTTCGTTATTATTGTATTAGGCCGAATACCGTTAAGTTATCTAGTTTTTTGAACGCAACTTCTAGATTGCTAAAATTTTAGCTCTGTAACTATTTGAAGAATTCATGTAAAGGTAGTTCTGATATTCGCGGATAGTAATATGAATATTATTTTGTTCTCTGAGATCACCTTTTTGACATATTTAGTATATAAATTAATAATGAGAAAAAAAACATTGACAGATTCATGTGAATTATTTTGAGATACAAATATTTAAAAATTATTGGCTGCAAATAATTAATTTACATTGTTGTATTACCAAATGTAGAATGAAATGAATATCAAGACGTTGAAAATATAGTACAAAAAACACAACATCAATATCCTTTATTTACAGTGTACTTTATTCGTGACCAAGAAGATGAAATAACATCATACGAAGGAGAAACATTTGCGTTAAAATATCAGACATCTCAACGACAATCTGATATAAAGATCTACAAAGATGGTACTTTCATCAAATCTGCGAAAACATTGTTAATTCTTAATGTGAAAATTGAGAATGGAGGACTGTATCATGCAGAATGTCATTGTGTTAGAAGTAAATCAACTTCATTGACCGTTCTACGTAAGTATATTAGGCATACAATACATGTATACATTTCACAAAGACCGATAATAATACAACTTCCCATTTCTTCAAACTAACAAAGGAAAGTTCAGACTGTCATAACATGATAACGAAATTGAAATGAAGTTTGATTATTTTTTCATGAATACCAGAGGTAACGTTAAAGATATATTAAAGCCATATTTCTTAATTTTAAGAAAAAGTATCGGAGAAACTTACATCATCATTTCATATCTGATTTGAAGATAAACATTTGGTCATTTTTACTCTAGCATGCAGCTTATGTGTTTCCTATTTCGACAAAATATTAAGTGAAGCGTAGAAGTTAAAACACACAGTTCAGTGATTTCTAGATTAAGTTAGGTTCCTTTACTTGCTCTTTTAAGTATAAAAAAGAAGATGTGGTATGATTGCCAATGAGACAACTATCCAAAAGAGACCAAAATGACACAGACATTAACAACTATAGGTCACCGTACGGCCTTCAACAATGAGCAAAGCCCATACCGCATACTCAGCTATAAAAGGCCCCGATATGACAATGTAAAACAATTCAAACGAGAAAACTAACGGCCTTATATGTATAAAAAATGAACGAAAAACAAATATGTAACATATAAACAAACGACAACCACTGAATTACAGGCTCCTGACCTGGGACAGGCACATACATAAATACTGTGGCGGGGTTAAACATGTTAGCGGGATCCCGACCCTCCCCCTAACCTGGGACAGTGGTATAACAGTCCAACATAAGAACGAACTATAAAAATCACTTTTAAGTGTATGCTTTAATATGTATGCATAACGAACATTTGATTGTTTATTTGCTATTAAAACTTCAGTATTCAAAGGCCATGAAATACACCAATTCCCTTTTTTACCATTCACTACACACTGATCATCTTCGCTAGCCAAGGGTAACGATCCACTTCTCTCCTCTCCACCCTTGGCGGACAAAGATAGAATTTCGGAAACACAAGGTAACTATTTTCATAGGTTGCAATCGAAACTCGCTTCATACAGTTTAAAAGCGCCTTTAACATGACCACCTGTAAATGTAGAAGGTGTATGTGAACAATTACCACTGGCTTATTGTGCAACAAGTCTTTTCATCCCTAAACATACGTGTATATTGATAGTGACAATTTGAATGGTTATAATCAACTAATAGAAGTTCCTGTGTATGTTACTTGCACATATGCATGAATGTCAACGTATATTTTCGTTTCCTGCTTTACCAAGTGTGCAGAATATAGACGCTACCATGTTTTTACCTCCAAATTGAAGAGCGCAAGTGCTTCCATTGGTCAAGAAGTATGTTTTCGGAATGGGCGTGACTTTAATCTACCGATTTATATTATTTTTATTCTTAATCATTTCAAAGTACGGTAACTGTTATGTTTGTCATTTAAATTTAGACTCTACACTGTTCTCAATGTTTTAGGGGTCAACATCGAAAGTAAAAATTCTAATAATTGATTGTTCATGGTCAAATTAAACAATTTACAAAACACACAATTGACAGAGTGTGGTAATTATCGGCATAATTGGTTACATACAATGTATACACATAACATGTAATTTCCCTTGCAAAACAATGATACAAATTTGGGAGGGTACTATTTTCCAAAAAGTTTTATCAAAAAGTTTCGCTTTTCTGCTTGTATTAATTCGATATTTTTAAAAACATATCTGGTGTTAATTTCAGACATTTGCAGCATTTTCTACTGAGAATTAGCCCTACTTGTTTGACCTTCATTTATCTCAAAAAATATATTTCAAGAGTTTAGATATTTTAAATGTTTAACAATGCATTGCATTTCACAAGCAGTTCATAATTTCAAGATTAAAAATCAGAAAAAGTTGTAAGTAAAATCATATTCTTATTAAAAGGTAATATTAATCTAATAATTGAACATTCAAACTTTATGACAAAAAAAAAAAATAACACGAAAAATGAAACAACGTTTTATATAATTGATAAGGCCCTTTAGTAATCAGTCTGTCCATCAATCCGTCCGTCCGTACCAAATTGTGTTATCTAGAGAAACCTTATGATTTCAAAGTTTATACTTCACATGTATATTAACCAACACCAGAGGGTGTGTCAAAATGTATGCACATATTCCTAGCTCAAAGGTGAAGTTAAAAAAACTTTGGTTTCAGTTGAGAACCCCATGTCATATGGAAAGATCGTGTCCGCTCTCTATCTTGAGAACCGTTATGATGTCAAAGTTTATACTTGACATGTTTATTAACCAACACCAGAGGGTGTGTCACAATGTAAGTACAAATTTCTAGGTCAAAGGTCAAGATCAAACTGGTTTCAGTTGAGAACCACATGTCCTATGGTATAGATCGTGTCCGGTCTATATCTTGAGAACCGTTAGGATTTCAAAGTATATACTTGACATGTATATAAACTAACACAAAATGGTGTGTCTTAATATAAATTAATGTATGTACAACTTCTTTGGTCAACGGTCAATGTCAGGCACATACATGAATACTGTGGCGGGGTTAAAAATGTTAGCGGGATCCCGACCCTCCCCCTAACCTGGGACAGTGGTATAACAGTACAACATAAGAACGAACTATAAAAATCACTTTTAAGTGTATGCTTTAATATGTATGCATAACGAACATTTGATTGTTTATTTGCTATTAAAACTTCAGTATTCAAAGGCCATGAAATACACCAATTCCCTTTTTACCATTCACTACACACTGATCATCTTCGCTAGCCAAGGGTAACGATCCACTTCCCTCCTCTCCACCCTTGGCGGACAAAGATAGAATTTCGGAAACACAAGGTAACTATTTTCATAGGTTGCAATCGAAACTCGCTTCATACAGTTTAAAAGCGCCTTTAACATGACCACCTGTAAATGTAGAAAGTGTATGTGAACAATTACCACGGGCTTATTGTGCAACAAGTCTTTTCATCCCTAAACATACGTGTATATTGATAGTGACAATTTGAATGGTTATAATCAACTAATAGAAGTTCCTGTGTATGTTACTTGCACATATGCATGAATGTCAACGTATATTTTCGTTTCCTGCTTTACCAAGTGTGCAGAATATAGACGCTGCCATGTTTTTACCTCCAAATTGAAGAGCGCAAGTGCTTCCATTGGTCAAGAATTATGTTTTCGGAATGGGCGTGACTTTAATCTACCGATTTATATTATTTTTATTCTTAATCATTTCATTAAATAAATATATAAATTCAGCCGTATAGAAAAGCAAAATGAGAATGTTAAATTTTATGTATGCCTTTTTGTGCTACTTTGTTACATTTGTTGTTTATGTAGTGATATTAAGATGATAACACAATATTCACTGTTGTACCCCTATTTTTGACATTTTTACTCTTTGAGTATGTTTGTTTTGTTCATGCATCGTTGACAATGTAATGGAATTTGATGCGACTGTCATACAAGTGAGAGGTTTAGCTAGCTATAAAACCAGGTTCAATCCACCATTTTCTACATTAGAAAATGCCTGTACCAAGTCAGGAATATGACAGTTGTTATCCATTCGTTTGATGTGTTTGGACTTTTGATTTTGCCTTTTGATTTTTGATTTTCCTTTTTTAATTTTCCTCGGAGTTCAGTATTTTTGTGTTTTTACTTTTTTCAAAGTACGGTAACTGTTATGTTTGTCATTTAAATTTAGACTCTACACTGTTCTCAATGTTTTAGGGGTCAACATCGAAAGTAAAAATTCTAATAATTGATTGTTCATGGTCAAATTAAACAATTTACAAAACACACAATTGACAGAGTGTGGTAATTATCGGCATAATTGGTTACATACAATGTATACACATAACATGTAATTTCCCTTGCAAAACAATGATACAAATTTGGGAGGGTACTATTTTCCAAAAAGTTTTATCAAAAAGTTTCGCTTTTCTGCTTGTATTAATTCGATATTTTTAAAAACATATCTGGTGTTAATTTCAGACATTTGCAGCATTTTCTACTGAGAATTAGCCCTACTTGTTTGACCTTCATTTATCTCAAAAAATATATTTCAAGAGTTTAGATATTTTAAATGTTTAACAATGCATTGCATTTCACAAGCAGTTCATAATTTCAAGATTAAAAATCAGAAAAAGTTGTAAGTAAAATCATATTCTTATTAAAAGGTAATATTAATCTAATAATTGAACATTCAAACTTTATGACACAAAAAAAAAAAATAACACGAAAAATGAAACAACGTTTTATATAATTGATAAGGCCCTTTAGTAATCAGTCTGTCCATCAATCCGTCCGTCCGTACCAAATTGTGTTATCTAGAGAAACCTTATGATTTCAAAGTTTATACTTCACATGTATATTAACCAACACCAGAGGGTGTGTCAAAATGTATGCACATATTCCTAGCTCAAAGGTGAAGTTCAAAAAACTTTGGTTTCAGTTGAGAACCCCATGTCATATGGAAAGATCGTGTCCGCTCTCTATCTTGAGAACCGTTATGATGTCAAAGTTTATACTTGACATGTTTATTAACCAACACCAGAGGGTGTGTCACAATGTAAGTACAAATTCCTAGGTCAAAGGTCAAGATCAAACTGGTTTCAGTTGAGAACCACATGTCCTATGGTATAGATCGTGTCCGGTCTATATCTTGAGAACCGTTAGGATTTCAAAGTATATACTTGACATGTATATAAACCAACACAAAATGGTGTGTCTTAATATAAATTAATGTATGTACAACTTCTTTGGTCAACGGTCAATGTCAAAAACTTTTGTTTCAGTTAACAATCCCATGTTTTATGGTAAAGATACAATTTTTTTAATACACTTAGTTAACAGTGGGTCCAACAGAGATGGCTTCTATCGCAATGATATATAGTCGACCAAACTCTACTTTTTATTGTTTTTTTACGTTCACACTACATTGTTCAACATAACATCTTAACATCTTAATGAGCTTATACAAAAGAGGGGCGAAAGATACTAGAGGGACAGTCAAACTCATAAATCAAAAATAAACAGACAACGATAATGCCATGGCTGAAAATGAAGAACAAAACAAAACAAACAAACAATAGTACATATGACACAACATCGAAAACTAAAGAATAAGCAACACGAACCCGACCAAAAAGTGGGGGTGATCTCATGTGCTCCGGAAAGGTAAGCAGATCCTGCTTCACATGTGGCACCCGTCGTGTTGCTTATTTTATAACAACTCCGGTAAATAGTTTATTCTGTAGGTCACATTCATGAAAGGGAAGGGGATTGTAGTATGGAACATATCCAATATCATCTGTGAAACGGTTATTCCATAACGGTCAACCAACTCGTGATGGCGTCCGTAAAATTTGCGAAGGGATGATTTCAACTTCACTATTTGGAACTCTTGGTTTAATAGCTTCCATGTGAGCAGCCACCCTCTATCAAGAAAATCATGATTGGAAATACAAGCAAGGGAATATCATAAAGTGACCGAGAATATAGAAATTACAGCCTTCTATGTGATCTATGTTGACTGAAAGAGAACTACATGAAAACAGTGTCCACCAAAGACCTTTGAAAGTCATTATTACATATAGAAACAAAACGTTTCAGCACATTAAAATAATATCTGCTAAATTTTTTTGAGCTGATATATCTTAGCCTTTGCGTTTAAAAATACCCGATAAAATAATGATGTTTTCCTTTTGCAGCTGTAACATGTGTAAGCCCACCTGAAGAAATGACAGCAATCGAGGGAGAACAAGTTATATTAAAATATAAGCTCCCAGCAGATAAAATCCTTGATCGTTTAGAAAAACTTACTTTTTACAAAAACGAAAATATCTATGACAAACCAGACAACATAGTACGACATGATGATGGTTTGTCATTTTCGTTATCAATGCATAACGTTAAACAGGAAGACGCAGGAAATTATTTTGCATACATGGACAAATTCAAAAGCAATATAACAAAGTTAACAGTACAATGTAAGTCTCTTTTTCTACTTTTTTGCAGAAAATACTGAACTAAAAAGCTTATACTGTAATATACAAATTGTATTCATTTCTTGTAGGTTCTTTCTTACCGGAATGACACTAATGGTTCTTTATCTAAACGCGGTTTAAAACATATATGAATGTGATGTTTAACTGATAATTTTATATGGGTCTTAATTTGCAAGATAACAATTCAATTTATCCTTTACTTAGTTTCGATAGACTTGGTTATTTATTTCAATATATTTGCTACACTGTTTAACCAGTTTATAACTTAAATTGAACTTAAGCCAATGGATGTACATGTACGTGTAATGTGTCTGTTAAATTCTTCATCAAAATAAAATGCATTCTTTTAAAGAGGTTTATTTTTGTTTTTGATGAAAAATTCAATTTCAACGCTTTTACTTATGAACGGATTTGTGACCAAATAAAACAAACAAATTTAAATATTCTATGAGTTCCAAAGTCTATGACAAACGAGACAATTTTGATTTTCCCAAATCTTAGTAGCAATATACCAACTTCACCTAGGCCTGCATATGGGATATGCACTTCCCAACTTACTCAGGCTTTTTAAAACGTCACCAATTTCTGCGCAGAAAATTGATGACAGGGGTATGTCAAAAAACATCTCGTCCTTAATCAAAACAAGTTTATCCGCAAGTACCCAGACTTTGTTGATTAGTATTCCACATCAACTTCACAAGTAATAAACGAATGTTTTGAGGTATATATTTTGAGTACGGACGTTACCCATCATCTGATGATAGCGTGTTATAGTATTATTTTATTTTTAATTTTGACTATAAGATTTACTGTTAAGTCTTGGATATCCATTTGAAGTTGCTCGTATTTATACATTTCGTTATTGTGCTATGGTAATTTTTTGCATTCTTGTCTTTCATTTTTTCGAGCCTTCGACTTAAATCGAAAAAGAGAGACATAGCGATCCTATATTCCGCCGTAGTCTCGTCGTAGTCATCGTCGGAGGCGTCCACAATTGTTCACTCTGTGGTTAAAGTGTTTAAAATTTTAATAACTTTCTTAAACTATCCTGGATTTGTACCAAACTTGGACCGAAGCTTGCATTGTTTATGATCACGAAATAGTATCCAGAAGTAAATTTTGTAAAAAAAAAATCCATTTTTCCGTATTTTACTTATACATGGACTTACTTTTTCTGCCAGGATACCATACATTCACTCTGTGGTTAAAGTTTTTAAAATTTCAAATATCTTTCTTATACTTCCATGGATGTGTACCAAACTTTGACAGATGCTTGTTTAAACAAAGCTTGTATCCAGAAGGAAGTTTTGTACCTGTTGATCCGTATTTGACTTATAAATGGACTTACGTAATTATACAATATATCTTCCGGTTAACATTACATACAGTCTGCAGTTACATCTTTTTAAACATTTATTAGATTCATAAACTATCTTGGATTTTAACCAAAGTTGGAGCTTCTTACAATCAAAAGATAGTATCGGGAGGAATATTTTTATTGATTTTTTTCCTCATTTATGTTGAACCTACGATTAACAGCAAAAGTAGGCGAGACACAGGGTTCCGCGGAAGCCTTATATTTTTTTGTTTGTTTGCTTTGTCTTTATGCCTTTTTTGTGTTTCTTTTTTACATATCTGCTTTGTTTTTTAGTGATGAACTGTTGTACCCCTATTTTGTCATTTTTGCCTATTATGTCTATTTGATTTGTTCATCCACTGTTGTTCAATAATGGAATTGTATGTGACTGTCATACAAGTTTAAAGTTAAGCTAGCTTTAAAACCAGGTTTAATCCACCATTTTCTACATAAGACACATGTATGAGTCTAATGTAGAGGAAACGCGCGTCTGGCGTACTGAATAATCCTGGTACCTTTGATAACTATTTACACCACTGGGTCGATGCCACTGCTGGTGGACGTTTCGTCCCCGAGTTTATTACCAGCCAAGTAGTCAGCACTTCGGTGTTGACATGAATATCAAAAATGTCGTCCTTTTTTTTAATAGATTTCTTGTTTACAAAACTTTGATTTTTTCGAAAAACTAAGGATTGTCTTATCCAAGGCATATATAACCTTATGCCGGCGTTGAAAACGCTACAGATAAGTTCTAGAGACGTTTAGGGCACGTTGTATACGCTTCAAGATCGTTCGACTTTTACTTAAACGTATGCGGGTATGTTTGTAACAAACACCCCATAATTAAACGTCCCAGACACGCCACAGGCACGAATTTTGTCCCAGATATAACCGGGACGCGTCTCAAGTACGTCCAAGATAAATTTTTTTCCTTCGTAGCGTGCATTCCATCTACGTTTGACAAACGCCAAACATACGTTACTTGAAATACCGATAAACGCTATAATGCCGGCGTCACACATTGGCGTATAGACCGGCGTGCACAAAACGTACAGAAAAAATTGACAAAGTCGGTTAACGTTATTTGCTCGCCAAAGGAACGTTAAGAAATCGTTCAACGCGCGTTGTATAAGTTTGAAGTACGTCAAAATACAAATGTATACGCTTGGTGAACGTTACAATTCGAGGAAATTTTTATGCAGCTTAAAAATTTTCATCCAGCTCAAGCGTGCGTCTAGTGTATACCTGTACGCTACACTCACGTTATAAACACGCTACAAGCGCGTTGAAAACGCTACAGATAAGTTTGAGACACCTTAAAGGCACGTTGTATACGCTTCAAGATCGTTCGACCTTAAATAGAACGTATGCGGGTGTGTTTGTAACAAACACCCTGTAATAGAACGTCCAAGTTACGACCGGGACGCGTCTCAAATACGTTCAAAATACTTTTTTCCTTCGTAGCGTGCTTACCATCTACGTTAGACAAACACCAGGCATACGCCAACATACGTTTCTTGAACGCCCGATAAATGCTTAGGTACGCTTCTCGTACGCCCAATACACACTGAAAGCTTTTTGTGCACACGTTGCAGATATGATTGACAGGTTGAATGCATCCAAAATTACTAGCGTATTGGCAGCCGTGCATGCTTTTTTAACACACCCGGTGTACGTCAGAGCTATACGCTGATGTGTGATGCCGGTATAAGGTACGTTTCTTGTACGTCCAATACACGCTTAGAGCTCGTTGGGCACACTATACAGATATGATTGACAAGTTGAATGCCTCCAAAATTACTAGCGTATTGGTAACATACATTATTTTTTACCACGCCCGGCGTACGTCGGAGCTATACGCTAATGTGTGACGCCGGTATAAGCCGTATTTGGCACAACGTTTTTGAATTTTGGATCCTCAATGCTCCTCAACTTTGTACTGGTTTGGCTTTATAACTATTTTGATATGAGCGTCACTGATAAGTCTTATGTAGCAGAACGCGAGTGTGGCGTACAAATGATAATTCTGGTATCTTTGATAACTTTATGTACCATGTCAACAATATTGCAGTTGTTTCCCATTCATTTGGTGTGTTTGAGCTTTTAATTTTGTCATTTGATTACGGACTTTCCGTTTTTAATTTTGCTCGGGCTTGGTATTTTTGTAATTTAACTTTTTGAAAGTGAAACAAAGGCAATTTTATTTTAATTTTTTTTTAGTTATTTATTTGTTTATTTATTTATTTATTTTTTAGTTACTGTTATTTATTTATTTATTTAGGGAACATATATTTATTCTAGAGAGCTTCCTCCAGGCATGCTTGGAGGATGCTCCGAGCATTTTAGAGAAGCTAACATCGTTAATACACCACTACATTCCCATTAATGTCAATCAAATATAAAAGTTATAGTTAAGAGCTTTTATGAGCTTTTTGTAAGCCTTTTGTACGCATGTAATAATAAAGTTTTACTATGTTGCCCTAGAAAATTATCTAATTGACACAAATATAGATATATCAAAACTTGAGGTTTAACAGTTTAGGGACATTTCATCAACATGAGAACGAAAAGCTCTAATATAACTGAATATATTTATATGAAGCCGATAAAGATAACACAACAGGTTGTAAAAATCGATTACATCAAAACAGAAACAAGTCACATTAACAGTTATCATTACTTGAAAATAAATATTAACGTTGTTGTCAAATCTATAAAAGATATTGTTGAAAAACTATGAAGGAAAAAGAACTTATAATTTTTTGAGGAATATGAGAAAATCAAAACATAGACACATGTACCTTCTTCCGAAAATTCATAAAATCAATCTAGAAATAATATTGAGGCATTTCGAACTGGTCAAATAGTTAGCAACATAAAGATTTCTTACCGAACAATCATCAATAAGTGTTACTCTACCACGAGACGCATTGAAAGATTACTGGATCTAATTATAAAACCGTTATTGAAGAGTCATCACTTTTACATTCAAGATACGAAAGACTTCATTTATAAGATAGAGTCGCACAAGGTCAAGAAAGAATGTATTCTTATTGCCTATGATGTAACAGTTATCAATGCATTTTCATCAGTTGACAAACAAGAATATACTCTAAAAATTTCACACAACAGAACGGCATTTGTAAAGTTAAGAAACAATAAACTTGAATTAAATGGACATTTATACAAACAAATTATAGGAGCGCCTATCGGTGGTATATTTTCTCTGACATGCAGATTTACATCTGTCTGTCCTATTAAAAATATCTTAGATATTAAGTTTCAATGGATAGAAAACATCAAATTGCACTGTCAATACAAAGACGACAGTTTTATGTTCTTCACAGGGACATTAAAACAGGTTGAAGATTACATAGCGAACAACATTGACCCTCTGCTTAAGATAACATTTGAGGTGTCTAGATTTAGTATGACCTATTTAGAATTAACCAAAGTGTACAAAGGTGAAAGATTCAATAATAATAACATACTTGATGTTAAATCAAATATACAAAAAACTCGAATATATCTAAGATATTTTTAATAGGACAGACAGATGTAAATCAGCATGTCAGAGAAAATATACCACCAATAGGCACTCCAATAATTTGTTTGTATAACTGTTCATTTAATTCAAGTTCATTGTTTCTTAACTTTACAAATGCCGTTTGTTCTGTTTGTTTGAAATTTTTAAAGCATATTGTTGTTTGTCATCTGATGAAAATGCATTGATCACTGTTTCTTCTTAGTTATCAATCTTCATATTTGTATACATTGACGTTACATCATTGGCAATAAGAATGCGTTCTTTTTTTACTTTACGCGACTCTATTATTTTATAAATGAAGTCGTTCGTATCTTGAATGTAAAAGTGATGACTCTTCAATAATGGTTTTGAAATTTTTACAGTATATTCTTGTTTGTCAACTGATGAAAATGCATTGATAACTGTTACATCATAGGCAATAAGAATACATTCTTTCTTGACCTTGTGCGACTCTATCTTATAAATGAAGTCTTTCGTATCTTGAATGTAAAAGTGATGACTCTTCAATAATGGTTTTGAAATTTTTACAGTATATTCTTGTTTGTCAACTGATGAAAATGCATTGATAACTGTTACATCATAGGCAATCAGAATACATTCTTTCTTGACCTTGTGCGACTCTATCTTATAAATGAAGTCTTTCGTATCTTGAATGTAAAAGTGATGACTCTTCAATAACGGTTTTATAATTAGATCCAGTAATCTTTCAATGCGTCTCGTGGTAGAGTAACACTTATTGATGATTGGTCGCTAAGAAATCTTTATGTTGCTAACTATTTGACCAGTTCGAAATGCCTCATTATTATTTCTAGATTGATTTTATGAATTTTCGGAAGAAAATGTGTCCATGTTTTGATTTGCTATTATTCTTCAAAATTAAAAAAAAAAAAAACGTTTGTGAATCTATTTCTTTTTTCCTATATAGTTTTCAACAATATCATTATCGATTTGACAACAACGTTAATATTTATTTTCAAGTAATGATAACTGTTAAGGTGAATTGTTTCTGTTTTGATGTAATCGATTTTATTTACAACCACTGTTGTGTTATTTTTATCGGCTTAATATAAACATGTTTTAGTTATATTAGAGCTTTTCGATCTTATGTTGATGAAATGTCCCTAAACTAGTTAACCTCAAGTTTTGATGTATCTATTTGTGTGTCAATTAGCTAATTTTCTAGGGCAACATAGTAAAAAATTATTATTACATGCGTACAAAAGGCTCAGAAAAAGCTCATACAAGCTCTTAACTATAAACTTTTCTATTTGATTGACATTAATGGGAGTGTAATGGTGTATTAACAATATTAGCTTCTCTAAAATGCTCGGAGCATCCTCCAAGCATGCCTGAAGGAAGCTCACTAGAATAAATATATGTTCCTTTATTATAATGACTGATTCGATCAACATGTATTTTTAACCTATGATATGAAATCAAACAGACCAAGAAAAATTCAATTTGCCATTTGATTAGAGGCTTTCCGTTTTGAATTTTCCTCGGATTCCTGCATTTTTGAGATTATTTTTGTAATTTGCAGTGAATATTTAGATCATTGTGAAAAGGTTCAATTTGAAATAATGCCGTTCTTGAAAAAGTTACAGAGAACCCAATTTTAACAGGTGTCAGACAACCGATTCAAAAGTCTTATCTGTTCAAACAAAGTTTGCAATTTGCACAGCTTTATAAATATTTTACCTTAAGTTTAACATCAGATGAAAACAGGTATATCCTGAATTGTACATATTTCATCTTTCTACATGCATATTTTAAAACTATGTTTCAATTCCTACTCAATTTAAACTGACTGTTATGTATGATTTTATTAGAAACAAATTGAAATTTAAAATCTGACTACATATATTAATATTCACAAACTGAATATTGAGATCAATTTTGGTTGATTTTACCTTATTTGTCTTACTGCTTTAAATAATTTTTACATCTTTTACAATGAGTTAAGTAAAAAATCAAAGGTATTGAAGTGAAAAGGAATGTTGACACCACTTTTTTCATCAGGTGTCAGTAATGGACTATTAATTTATCAGTAATGTATTTAAGGTCATAAACAATTTTTTTTCACTATCAGTCAATAAAATTTAAAGTTTACAAACAACTTTCATTTAAGACATTTTATGAGATTTAGGTGAGTAATTTGTAAAATTACGTATCTGCCAATACATTGAAGGAAGTAATGATAGTACGGGTAAACATCAAATTACTTAGTAAAAGTAACTGACTGTGGATTTATAACAATTTCGTATAATTCAGACACTGTTTTTAATATATGAATGCATATTATGAGGGAGGGAAATAGTACACGTTTAAGGCTAATATTTTGCAATATGTGAATTTTTGACGAAAAAAGTTAAAATGTGGCTACGTGAATTCAAATGATCAGTACAACCCCGAACACTTCAGTCCGGAATGATCTGTGTTGATCACTAGCAGACACAAGCTTTACAGGTTGTCATGATGTAATGGAATTCCATCTGATAACAGTAAAAATTTGAGAGGAAACAATTAACCTTATTGTAAAAATATTTGTTTTATAAGAGTTGTAATAAAAACAATAGTTTAGCTATTTGTGGGAATCAGAAAGCACTGTTATATCATTCCCATTGCTGTTCAATATGTGGAATATCTTTTGGATTCAGGCATTTAGATCAGCTAGATCCTACACACAATAAGGCATTATTTCTCATATGTGTCAAATAACTCATTCACCACCTTCTTTTCAAGATAAATTTTCTTTCTTATTCCTGAAAATTTCTGCATATTTTTTTAATCGGACTGATATGAAGATTTAATTACAAACATAATCTCCGAAAAGAGGCATACTATGTTAAAGTGTTTGTGCTTCCTATAAAACGTTTTCATTGATAGAAAGGTCATAGTTAAAATTGATATTATGGGTTCCTAATGTCATCATGTCTAAAATCATACCGGTGTTGTAATAATTTGGATGACAGTTATTAGATATTTGTGTCGCAAACGACCTTTTATATGTTCAATTTGTTCTTGGCAATTTGCATATTCCTCATTCAAAACTGATTATGCTGGTATCCTTCATGATTTATAAGATATCATTGAAATTAACTTTCCAACAGCTTTAAATATTCGTTTCTTATTGTTGTATGTTGATAATGTCTTCGATATCTATATATTAATGCGTTTTCAATAGTGCATGTATGACGAGGCATTTTGTGTATATCTTAATGTGCATGTTTTGCAGTTGTTTTAATTTAGATGCTGTCGTCAAATTTTTGATAGGAGGTAAAGGTGTATAAATGGAAAGTTTGATTTTGGTTTTTCCTTTGGACAATAAGGGTTTGTAAAGCATACCAAAATTCATAATTTAGATTTGTAACGTTCCCCAATTACTACTGATTTTTCATTTATATGTGCATCAAATCTAGAACCAAATAATTTATTTTACAATTTTAATAAAAACATTCTTTACGAATAAATGTTATCAATTTTGTCTTTTTTAGCAATGTTTACTTCTTCATTTGACCAAATATATTGTATCGAAGGGGAGGAGTTGCAACTGAAATGTTCAGTATATTCGGAGAGTATTGAAGTTGAGTGGTTTAAAGACAATTCAAATCGGAAGAAACCTGATAAAATCGAAAGGAATAAGAGTATATCTATTGACCATAATGGAAAGGATCACGTGATGACAATTCAAAGTGCGAAAATACCGAATTCTGGCCAATACCTTATCATTGCTGGAAACGTACAAAAACAATTTCCAGTAACTGTGAAAGGTAATTTATAAACAATATTCCTTTCTCCTACTTGCTTTTATTACGTTTTTTTTTAAAATGCGGGCAAGATATTTTGAGTGTTAGTATTCATAATATTGATAAATTCATTTTAGAATAATAGAGCCCCACCCCACATTTACAAAGTGTTTGATTTTTTTCCGGGTTAATGCATTTTAAATGTTAATATATTTTAAAAGAATTTTAGGTTGCAAAGTTAAATGTATCCCTAAACATGCATATGTTGGTTATTATATGTGAAATACATTAACAACAGTATGTTTTTAAGGAACACTTTTTATACTTTCTAGCCTTCTTTCATCCACTCAAGGACAAAACGATAATGGAAGGTTTAGAAGTGAGCTTTGAATGCGAAGCAGAAAAACCGTTTCCTATAGCATGGTTTAAAGACAACATTTTGGTTAACGATTCATCAAAATTTAAAATAGAGATACTACACAATAAAGTTCACAAATTAACCATTCGAACGACCACAATGGAGGATAAAGGAAATTATAGAATACAAATGACAGATAAAACAGATATAACATGCTGTTCAGATCTAGAAGTAAAAGGTAATTTAATACGACACATAAAAATAAGAAGATGTGGTGTCATTACCAATGAAATAACTCTCCACAAGAGACAAAATAACACAGAAATTTACAGCTATAGGTCATCGTACGGCATTCAATGATGAGCAAAACCCGTACCGCATAGTCAGCTATAAAAGACCTGAAAATGACAAATGTAAAACAATTCAACATAGAGAATTAATTACCTTATTTATGTACAAAATATTAAACGAAAAACAAATATGTTACTTAGCAACAAACGACAACCACTGAATGACAGGCTTATTTATAATGTGGCGGGGTTAACTAGTTTGTTGGCGTTTAAACCTCCCTTAACCTGGGACAGTGGTGTAACAGTACAACATAGTTTTGACTAGACTAGAAACTACTTAACTCATCAGATGAAAACAAATAGAAATACATCTATACACAAAAACACAATGTGGATGCGGACGGGTACTTATACATCCACACAACAGGACACTCAATATCTGAGAGTACTCGAGTACAACTAATAATTCTACGACTACCAATACATCCATTTCTACAATGAGATAAACATAAGTACAAGATGTTAATATATATTATCTTTTTTTTTTTTTTTTATGGATATTCTACATGTTCTACTATCCCAGAAGACCAGCGATGCATAAGCCTGCATTTGAGTTTTTAAATATGTGATGTCAATCTGAACCTAAACTTGTTGAATCACATTTTTGTTTTAAGAAGTGAACAAAAACTAATATATACCAAAATTAACACCAGACGCGCGTTTTGTCAACAAATGATTAATCAGTGACACTAAAAAAAATAATAGGTAAAAACAGCCCTTGTTTGCGAACTTGGAAGTTTTTTGAGGATCCGAAATACCGAAATACGGAGAGGTTTTGCCAAACACAACTAAGTTAAATTGTTCCTGGGAAAAATAACTTCATTACTTCAAAAAATTCAAGTTTTGAAAACAGTAAATTTATAATTATGATCATACAGTTAAAGCATGTAAACACAGAAGTGCCTACTACTGGAATGGCTGATACCCTCGGGGAGGAAACCTCCACTAACATGGACATGGATGCAGTGATTGTTAATAAACTTATCATAATTACCAGGCTGACAATGTTATACGCTAGAGTCGCGTTACATGTAAATTAGATGTTCAATTATCTTGAATAAAGAAAGATAAAAATAAAAAGATTACTATTACACAAATACGGAAACGGTGGGGTTATCCCTTTACCGTGATATATAGCTTATATGTATTTATTTGTAATCCTTTGACAGCAGTTCTATGTAAGAAAAGGGGTCGTGAATATACGATAGAGTTGGTAATCAAAAACCATAGTTCATACAAAAATATAGACAACATTAATGACAAAAAGACAAACAATAGATTACAGAATACTACCGAAAGAAAAAACAGAACAAGCACGTTCTATAATCTTATAAGAATTCATTTAAAATGAACAGTAGGCAGTCCCTCACTTAAAATGGCATCCAAAGATCTAGAGTACCCATTTCGTAAACTTGCGGAACAAATCATTTGGATATACATCCAACTGTTGAAATTTGTTCCAGCGGACAGACCATCTTTAAATGATAGGTTGCTGCTAGATGAGAATCCTGAGAGTGTATGTGGTGATTTCTTTTCAAGAACTAATTGTAAAATATACCGAACGATTGTCATTCATTCACAATTTGATCCGGTTAATAAATTAAGCAAATCTCACGTTTTCAATAGTGTTTTAAAACTGTTCAGATATTTCCTGGCCTCTATTATTATATTTGTTAACAATCGTTCAATGAGTACAGTTTTTGATTTTGTAAATACGGGAATAAGTTATCAAGTCATCCACTGCAAGTGTACATGATGTATAGATTGGCAAAAAGCTGAATATCTGAATATTTTGCATGTCGGAATCTTTTTTTTTTTTGTTGATGATGAATTATTTTATTTTGGCTATCGAGCTGATCAGTGCTGAGCTAAATAATTATCACATTGCATCATTTAATCTTTATGCAATGTCCTGTTCTATCTATAATTGCATGTCAACAATTGTCGAAACAACATGTTTATAACTGCATTTTGCTACTTAGTTTTCATCGTTCAGTTCAAGATAAGAATATCCCGGGCGAAAGATTTACTCTACACAATGTTTATCTGCCTGTTTATCAAGTATTGCTTTCCATTCAGCAATATTGCTCAACAGCGCATAGTTTACACGCTAGGCAGTATTGACTTGGCCTGTTTGTTGGCACAACATTTTATTATTTTCGGCTTTTAATTCCATTAAACTTCGTATTCTTTCGGCTTTTAAACTGTTTTGATTTGAGTGTCACTGAGAGTCTAATAACGAAAAACGCGCGTATTCTCTATAGTCTGACTTGTGTACTAAAAATTGATCCATGACATTTATATAGGTAGATCATTATGTAATATAAGTGAATAACAAAATACGTGAGAAATCTTTGAAGAACAAAATTGTTTTTAAATCACTCATTGTTTTTTTTAATCCTTTCATATTCATTTTTGAAACTCAGTTAATTTATTAATGATATTTATGACAATGTACTTTACACAATTGGATTTCGGTCAACTTTTTTTTTATTTAAAAGAAAAATATGTGTTACCCTTTTAAGTATGAAGTAACGATATGAGAATTTCTTATCCGCTTAACAAGTACCGAGGTGGAGAATCCAATTTTTTTGATGCTCGTCATCCAACGCTACAAATTGTTTATATGATCTTAATTAAACTATTGGAAATAACATAACTATTATCCAAAACTTATGCACTTGGCTTTCACTTTACAATAACTTTCTCGAAGATATAAACAATGTAAACAAATTTGATTTATAGAAATGCCAGATGCTGTAAAGCAAATGTCTGAACAAGACAGAAACATGTTTTTAAAAGCAGCCCAATCTGGTACCGCTGTCAGGTATTATATTAGAATTATGATTGTTGGAGAAAGTGGAGTTGGTAAAACTTGTTTACTAAGACGACTGATGAAAGAACAAATAGGTGATGTAATAAGCACAGATGGAATAAACATTGAAGTCAAACAATGTAAGATCAACCGACAGACACAGAAATGGATTTTTACCTCAGGTAATGTAGAATTTCGTGTAAGAGTTTTGTTACGGTGTTCTGTAAACTAATGTTTAATGCATATCAGGAACATTTGATATCAATCATAATAAATTTAAGTAATTGTGAATTCGAAGTTGCTTTCTCAGATATTTTCTTGTAACGAAAATGCCACTATATAGAAAAGATATGTTTACTGCGTAAATTGTTTTGTTTTTAGTAGACCGTTAGTTTTCTCAATTGAAATGTTTCATATGTGTATGTTGGGGCCTTTTATAGCCGACGATACAGTATTGGGTTTTATAGATAGTAAAGGCCGTACCGTACGGCTAACTATTATTGCTTACATCAACTTCATTTGAATTGTGGTGTATAGTTATCTCATGTGCAATCACATCACATCGCCTCATTTTTATGTATATTATATTAAAGCTAATGTTTAAATGTTAAACATAGAAGTATCATATTTGGTGTTAATAAAGTCATTCTCCTTAAAAATACATAACAATTATTCCAAACGGGTCATTTTGTTCCTTTACAGGGATTTTCAATATCGGAAAGGCATACTCCTTTTGTTTTGTGACACTTTTTTATGTGTTTTGTATCAACAACCGTAGTATGAGTGTAAAAAACGTATTTACCAATAACGATTAGAGCATTGGAACTTTTCCCGACGAAAATAACCTTAAACAACTAAAACTGACAAAATGAGGATCATTACACAATTTTTATAATGTCGACGCCTCCACAAAGAGTTATGCAACTTTTTAAACTCATGTAATATTAGTTGTAATCTTGAATGAATCCTCACTATTCGAGGTGAATAGGAAAACTAAAAATATTCAAACAAACACACGAAGATTGATAAACAAGTTCGATACAATCTTATTGTGGAGAAGCAGTTAGAAAGTATATACAATTCAGACTAAATAATTTGAACATCAGAAAGCTACTGTCTTCTGTATTCAGACTAAATTAAGGTGACAGTAGTTTTCTGATGTTCAAATCTTGTAAATAAATGAGAGAAAAATCCTCTGGGTTGTTTGAGACCAGACATACAGCAGATGATGTATGTCTGGTCTAAACCAACCCAGAGGATCTACAAGCATTGCTTGATATACAAGGGGATTATGCAAATAAAGAACACTACTGTATAAGTTAAACAAAGTCATCTGTGGTTCAATTTAATGACAAACAATCCAGAAATTTTACCATGAACTCGGAAGAGACTCCAACATCACAATCTGCTGTTCATCTAGTTATCGAAAGAGATAACTCATCAAAGTTTGGCACAAAGAATCAAGTATCAGTTCTGCAAGAAAGGCAACCTATGCGCTGATGGGAGCCGGCCTTAATGGCCTGAACGGGTTAAACCCCACTGTATCTATCCATATTATCCGTATATTTATAATACCAAGACTCATATATGGACTTGAAGTAGTTAGATTAATGGTTAGTGATATAAAAGCACACTGTCATCTTGTTTTAAACAATTATTAAAACGCATTCAACATCTACCAGAAAGAACAGCTAATTCAGGGACTGACCTTCTGCCAAAAGAAGCGGAAACTGATAAAAGAACTTTAACTTTGTTCTGAAATGTTATAAGAAATCCAAATATAGTGGAGTTTAAACTAGACTCAGAGACAATTAGCTGTCTAAGACAAAAAATCAAAAAGCTGGTTTATCTACGTTCAACAGCTATTGGTGAAATACAACCTACCTTCTTCATCAATACTACTACAAGACCCCACAGGAAAATTCACATGGAAAACCTTAGTATCTAAATCTGTAAAAATATATTGGACTTACAAAATACACTCTGAAGCCCGTGAAAAACCGTCTCTTCAATATATAAACTTTGATCAATTGACTTTTGATAATCCACACCTAGTATGGAAAAGTGCAAAATTTGAACATTTCTCAATTCAGAGGGCAGGTATCAAATGCAGACTTATGGTAGACAATTACTTACTTCAAATCCATAAACAAATATTTAATAAGTATGAAGTAGACTAAACCTGTTTATTATGTCATATTGGTGCTGAAGATAGGAAACATTTCCTTATTCGATATGTCGCTATTGACAGTATAAGAAGTCCATTTTTTGAAACTTTTACATGGAAAAACCACTGAGGTGCTAAAAGATGTGAAACTCACTAATGCAATTTTTGAACAGCCGGATGAGTTATTGTCTTTGATTTTTCTGGACTGTACAGGATATAAAGTTATCCATTCATCTAGACATGAAGAATTTGAGGCAGTGAGCAGATGCCTGTGCTTTGCTTTACACATTGAGAGGAGTAATAGATTAAGACTTTACAATAACAGATCGTGGTTCTATCAGAAGTGTGTTATAGTGTCACATGGTGACAGGAACAATAATTTTAAATGTAAAGTGAGAGTATACATACCGTTACCGTGAGAGTGACGGAGGATTATTTATCTCATTAGAGGGATCTTGAAACATTATTCATATCAGGATCTGTATTTTGATTAAAAACTATCTCCCTGGACGATTAAGATGTGGTGTCAGTCCATAACTGAAGAACAGTAGTAGACGTATTACGTTGTATATTAAACGATTCTCCAAGATAGTGGAAGAATGCTACAAAAACAGAATAGAACAGAACTAGGTAACCAACAAAAGCTGAGGGAATCATTACATCAACTCCGAACATGACGAAAGGGTCAAAACTGGGTGCGTCTGCAGTATAAGCATTGCCTATATAAATGCACAACTTGCCATTTGAATACACACATGATAAAAGTGAAACAATTGGGAATAGGACTCAAAGTAATATTACTATGCAGACGACTACACTGGTATCAGAATATTTAAAATAGGTCAAAATAATGCTGCTAATAGGTAGAAACACCGATACGACTTATCGGTCATTTTATTCGCGTTGACGACCATCCAACATATGTAGTGTCGTTTTCAGTCGTTCTTCATCATTAATCTAGTACTTTAAATAATTTGTAATTGTAACAACAGGCTATTTCTAAATGCATTAAATAATATCATCTTCCGATCGTTGGAATACCGTCACCTAAGAATTATACTGGTTAATGTCCAATGTTGTCAAAATAAGACGAAGTTTATTTGCTCATATTTATTTTATATTAAACCCAATCTTTAAATTAAAAAGGGGAAATGCTTATACAGGTCCTAGGTGTATTGTAAGTGTTTTACATAATATAATACTTTGATCATTTGAAAAGAAATTGAAATCAGATATTTGAGATAGAACATTGTATGACCAAAAAAGAATGAAAAAGTTAAATCTTGTACTGATATTGGATATAAAACAGTATACTTCTAAACTAGAAGTTCTTTAAGCATACTGCTCCCATAATGAATTCCTTCGACATTGACCACTCTTTAAGTATTAAAAAACACAGGAAACTTTCTAATGTTTTATTTCAAAAAAATAACCATCAAATAAACTAACATACCTAAAAGTATCAACGACTTTGGTTTCAAACAACTAAAAATAAAAAATAAAACATCCTTCTTGAAAATAGTGAAATCATAAAAATAATGAATGTAAAATAAAAATGAACCACAATCTAGTTTAATCAAACTTTTGGACATATTTTTGTTCAATTCCAGTTGTTATTCACATTTTTTGTGCCTTATTGGAAAATAACCATTGATTATCTAGTCTAACCCTTTGAATATAAGAAGAACAAATATTATATCTTGTGGATTTGAAAAGCAAAAACATGGAATACACCTACTTTGAAATAGGATAACAAATTTAAAAAGTATCCTTCTAAATGTTATTCACACCTTTCTGTTGAAACAAACTTGTCACAATTCAAAAACATATGTTTCAATTCCAATTCAATTCAATTTCTGCTTCATTGAATTTATTTCAATACTTTTTCAAAGTAGCGACGATCATTTACTGGCATATATTTATACATTGTCTTGATGTCGGCAATCTTTTCCTTCGACAACGTGGGAGTCTTGCCAAGTTTTACAATTTTAGGTGGAGTAAAGCCTTAAATGCCACCACTCCCCTTCCGTGTTTGTTTTCTAACAGAAACCTCGGTGTAACTTTCATCTCCATAAGCTTTTTTGTATTTCACATGACATGGCATGGATGAATCAAGTTTTAGCTTCAGAAAAAGCATAAGACAAACTGGCCTTTTGGAAATTCATAAAGTCCGACTCATTCATCTGAATTGCTTTCATGCTTCGTTTCCGTACATTATTCAGCACTCTCATGATCTGCTTGCCCTTGCGGAGCACCTTAGATCACCCCCAGTTTTGGTGGGGTTCGTGTTGCTTAGTCTTTAGTTTTCTATGTTGTGTCTTCAGTACTATTATTTGTCTGTTTGTCTTTTTATTTTTAGCTATGGCGATGTCAGTTTGTTTTCAATCTATGAGTTTGGCTCTCCCTCTGGTATCTTTCGTCCCTCTTTCATTCAGCTGACAGGACTATAGATTTCATTCAGGTGAAGTGCCTTCTCTATGTGGCTATGGACATTATCAACTTCCTGGATTGTGGAGTGTCCAGCCTCTGAAAAGTTTTGTTCTATTGTTGTAAGAGTTGGGGTCATATATAGCAAATTTTTAAAGCTGACAACATTAAAGAATTTCTGTTCTGTGGTACACATGACCACAAGGTAATTGTATCTAATGTTTTAAATTCAGCCAAAATATTTTTCAAAATAAACAATAAGGGCACTTGTAATTTCATTCCCTCCTCGTCCAGCTAAAGTTTCTGGCCATACAGCATTGTATGCACCTTTATTCAGAGAAAAGTGAGCAGTAAGATTGTACATGTTGAGTTTTCTTTTATAAAAGAAATTTGAAATATTAGCACGAGGACATGTGATTACATTTTGCATATCAAAGCAAACACCAGGCTTGATACTATGTCTGTCCTGATCTCGTTCTACTTTAGCGTTGTTTTTGTTTTCAATGTGATTTTCGTATTTTTTCTTAAATTCATCATTTAAAACATTGTTTTTTTAACTGGATTTACATTCTTCACATTGATCACACCTTTCTTTTTTAGGAATGTGAAATCCTAAGTTGAATTCACTGTTAAAATACTTCGATAGATATGACTTTTCTTAACTTTGATGGACTTTGACTGACATTTTTCCGTATACAGCTGATACATTTTTGAAAGAGACAACGTTTGTTCTAAGTATTTACGATATGAATTAGCTCTACAATAATGAGATTCAACTCTCGGAAATGAGTTGTAATGATCACGAATAATTCATAGGGCTGCTTAAAGAAGTTTGTACTTGATATGTTGTCCTCTTTTGTCCTAAAAAAATCAGGATTCTTATGATCAAAATACCACTGTATTCTCCGCGCACTTATATCAAGAGTGCTTAAATAGAATTCTTTGCAAACCCGCACTTTGATTAGACCAAGGATGAAGTTGTACTCATATGAAAATTGTTTTCTGGAATTTTGTTTGCAAGTGCGAAGCCTTTTCTTTTTGTTTCTTACAGTCCTTGAATAGAAAACATTCTTTGCAGAATCATTCAATGACCAAAACGAATCAAAAAGGCTCTTCCTTTCAGAAGCAGACATCTTTTCACTACATTTGTATTTACAATGGCCCTTGCAATCTTTCCTGGTTTTTATTCTTTTACTTTCAACAGTTTTTCCCTTTGCGTTGATATATTCTTTGCCAGACTGGCGATAACGCTTACGTACGTTTTGTTTCCAGTTTTGTGTTTGTCTCTTTCGTTTTCTGCTTCTTTGTTTGCTTTCATTATTTGTATCTTCATTATTTGTACTTTCATTGTTTTCGTTAGTGTTATTGTTCTGATCACTATTAACATTTATTTGGTTGCTCTTTGTAGATATAAGTTGTTTGTACTTGTCTTTAATAATTTCATTTGTGTCTTTTATATTTTCATTTTGATTTGTTTGACATGGTTCCTCTATAACAAAATAGTAGTATTCTCATCTGTGTCTTGTATAGCTTGTAACAGTTCTTCTGTTGAAACATGGATACCTGTAGTGTTTATGTCATCCATCTTTTTAAAAAGAATTGTCTGTGATCTCGTACTTATTACACAAATAGTATATCAAATTTGTGTAATTGAAATGAACAAATTCAAGGAATTCATCTTCATTGACGCCAGGTCGAAAACTTAAGTGAATAGATAACAGAGTTGAATAGCACTTAGTAAGTATCACTGGGGTAAAGCTGATGACCGTAACTGCATTCACGGTCATCCCAAGATGTCGGATGAAAAATTAGGTCAGTTTCTGTATTGTCTTTTAAAGTGTTTCTATATCATTTTCTTTACAATTCATACACTGAAACGATGTAAATTTATAAAAGAATCACTCGAAAATCACTAATTACTTCCGAGAAATGTGCATGAAACGGGAAAATCGATTTAAAAAAATCGTTAAGATGACCGTAAATCATAATCAAAATATTTTCAAGATGACCGTAACATAAAACAAGGATGACCGTGATTGGTAAAAAGATGAACGTAACTTGTAAAGGATGACCGTAAATTGCATTTTTCTCGTAAACAATGAAATATTTATTGATATCGACGTTAAAATTTTAACACAAATTGACAGCGATACGACGAAAATTTGAAGAAACATGAATGTGTCCCTAGTACACGGATGCCTCATCTACACTATCATTTTCTATGTTTAGTGGACTATGAAAATGGGATAAAACTGTAATTTGGCATTAGAATTAAAAAGATCATACCATAGGGGAAAATGTGTACTAAGTTTCAATTTTATTTAACTTGAAGCTGGACAAACGGACAAACAAACAAACGAACGGACGAACGTACGCACAGACCAGAAAAACATATTGCCAATAAATGGAGCATTAAAAACATTAATAATACATACGAATATTTGGTAATCGAGCCCATGTGTATGGTTCCAGAGGAAGCAGATTAAAATCTTAATTTGTCTTGATATATGCAGGCGGAAACACTTTTGAAATAGAACAAAAGAATCGAAGCTCTGTGTTTATCGAGAAAGCGATAAATGTTAACTGTAATGTTTGATATAGTAACAAAATTTTAAAAAGTTAATAGAAACAAATAAAACGACAATTTTCTTATTTTAAAAACACCATTTGCATAAGTTTTCAATGTATCTATTACATAGTAATGCAAAACAATAAGATATCAAGTCGACGACATGGTTCTTATCGGGGCCTTTTATAGCTGACTATGCAGTATGGACTTTGCTCATTGTTGAAGGCCTTACGGTTACCTATAGTTGTTAATGTTTGTGTCATTTTGGTCTTTTCTGGATAGTTGTCTCATTGGCAATAATAACACATCTTCTTTTTTATATATAGTATCTATAAGTTGGATGTAGAAAATGCATAACCTCCGATTTTTTTTTATCACGGACGAAGAAAATATCAATCTTTTAGTTCAGAAATTTTCGTGTCTGTCCTTCCATTATGTGAATAAAGAAAAAATTCCCCAAAACAGGTAACGATTGTATCGAAACGAGAAAAATCGAGTGCACCTTTTTATGTTAGGGCATGTTTGGGGTGTATATTTTGTCTTTAAAACGTACAAAGCAAGAGTATTGACAACGTTCCGCCTTGTGATACGCTTTTCGTACAATACTATTTTAAGGATCTACTTTGCTGGAGCTCACCTTCACTAGTTTATTCGAATGATATTTTCAAAATGTTTCTGTTATTTTATTTGCATGACAAAATGAAAGACGATATAATATCAATGGTTGTACATGCCAATTTTTGGCATTTTTAAAAATGTGTATTTATTATATGTCTTTTAAAGGAATCCCAGAAACAAACAAAAAATCTTTTGTCGAGCAGTTGAAGGCTGTGCACCGCATTTTTTTCATTATGCTTGTAAGGTGTCATTTTATCGCGCTTTTGTAGCATTTTTTCCCTTCCTGTTCATTTGAATGTCTTTTGTCAAATTCATTTTAAAAATTAAACCCTCTACTGTAAAAAAGATACATATGGTAATCTTTGCATTTGAAGCACGTCTTATTTTCTTCTACCTATAGGATAAAACTCTCATATTTATATGTGTATACCAACACGATTAATCATTTGATATAAAAAGATAGTTGTATAAATACGGATATTTCTTAGAATTGAGGGTCATCCTTTAAAAGTTACGGTCATCATTTACAAATTACGGTCATCTTAAAAGCAGTTACGGTCAGCCTTGTTATGAATCTCTGATTCTGTTACGGTCATCTCGATTGTGATTTACGGTCATCTTGGCGATTTTTTCAAATCGAATTTCCCGTTTCATGCACATTTCTCGGAAGTAATTAGTGATTTCCGAGTGATTCTTTTATAAATTTACATCGTTTCAATGTATGATTTGTAAAGAAAATGATATAGAAACACTTTAACAGACAATACAGAAAATGACCTAATTTTTCATCCGACATCTTGGGATGACCGTGAATGCAGTTACGGTCATCAGCTTTACCCCAGTGAAGTATTGCGTCTATGAAAGAGGAATTCCACATATATCCAATGTATCTATCAAGTATAAGTGGTGTACAATGTAAAGTATAGTTAGTGGAGTAACTGTATCAAGAGACAAATACAAATTGGTCAACTTATGACAGTTGGCACACAAAGTCTACGTCAACTAGATGCTCACTGTAGAGGTTTCCCGATTTGGTACCGTACCAACCGTAGTACGAACTGGGAGCCGTCATTGAACTTTTTAAGATAATGCATATATGCCCTTAATGTCAACGTATGTTTTAAGAATCCTTACCAAAAGTATTTGGAGGAATTTTAGCTACAACTTGGTATAAATTTCATGTGGATATGTTACCTATTCATATCACTTGATATTGTGTGTACTCGATTATGCTTTCAACCAACCGTTGCAAGTTACCGTTGCACAAACGGTTTATGATTAAGATTTATTTCCCTTGAAATTGCACAGGCATAAACAAGCTTAATATAAAGTACATTCATTTTTATTTAATAATCGTTTATTATATTGATAGTTTAGTTTTTAGTTTAGTTTATTAAAGAAAACGGAGCCGCAGAAGACTGTGTAACAGGAGCATATTATACACAATATAAATTACAGCATAGTTCATAATACATACAATATACATAGTTCATAATACATACAGTTTACATTTTTAAATTATACATTTTCAGAAGTAAATCTTTGTTTATTGCAATTTTAAATCAGACAAGCATCTTTTCTACCTTTTGAATAAAAATTGACAGCTTAGACAGCACATTATTATTACAATATTTAAGCATTAACATTTGGATATTTAAAATGATATGGAGGTATGAACTTCCCCTTCAATCTTTAACTTCACAATTGGTACATATACATATACAGTGGTTCACATCCCCAAGACCAGCTTTACAAAGTGGACAAATTCTCTCATTTCGTGGTACATTTCTCCATCTTCCTGATTCAATGGGAAACTTTGTATTACATACCCTTAATTAACATATATTTACTCTATGACCCCGCCATAATTTTAACAGATATGGTTCTAAGCAAAACTCTTCTTTAAAGTGAATATAAAATTCCCCCCTTGATGAGTTGTTTATATCAGAGAACCATTTCTGAATAAACTGGTCCTGGAGACGCTGCCTTACATTCGTTTTAATATAATTACAATCAACTTGCTCCGGAATATTATATATTTCACAAAAGCCACAGTCATTAAACCATATTTTTACATAGTTAAACCATTTGAAATTATAATCTTCATGCTCATGCATGTACCAAAGTAACGTATACAGTTTACCCGATAATGTTTCATCATTTGTTGCAAGCTTGTGCCAAAAACATACTATTTTTAACTTGATCTGCAGTCCAAGTGGAAATATTCCAAGTTCTCCATACACCATAAAATTTGGCGTAGAGGATCGCACCCCCAGAATGCGCTTACAAAACTGTAAATGTAATTTTTCAGTATTATTTTTATTTTCAAACCCCCCATATTTCCGAGGAATAGGTCAAAATAGGAACAACCAATGCATCAAATAATTTTAACTGCAAAATCAATCGGGAGTGAGATATTTTGTATCTTCTTGTAAAGAGCATAAAGTGCTTTTTGAGCTTGGTCTACCAGTTTTTTTCGAGCTTGAAAGAAGTTTCCGTTGTAATTAAACAGCAGACCAAGATAAACATATGAATCTTCCATTTCAATAATTACATTACATAGTTTAAAAGTTTAAAAGTAACATTCTTATTAAACTTTCTCTTTGAAAAAATTACAATCTTAGTTTTTGATATATTCACAGTGAGTTTCCACTCAAAACAATATTGCTCAAAAACATTCAGAGCCTTTTGTAACCCTTCTGCCGACTCCGCAAAAATAATAGTATCGTCGGCGTACAGAAGAATAAATAACTTCATATACAAATCAAGATTCTCTGTAAATTTTTCATTCATAAATTTTAGACCCTTCCATAGAGTTTTCATCCAGATATTCCTCCAAGTCATTCAGGTATAAGGCAAAGAGAAAAGGTGACATTTTTTCTCCCTGTCTTACACCTACCTCACACGGGAAAACATCTGTTTTTAGTTCTCCATTTTTAACACAAGACTTAATATCCGTATACATGCTCAATATAACTTTAAACAGTATAGATTGAATAGCTTGGCAATTTTTTGGGGTAGGCTTTCAGAAAACATGATAGAATAAGAGCTATTTTAACATACAAAATTGACCTCATTGAAAATGTATAAATGATAAATATAAATTAAAAAACCTTCCTCGGAGCTGTCCTGCTGAAAAAATAATTATTACGTGCGACAGCTGAAAAACAATAGTACAAACCTAAAAGAGCAAGTCTAGATAAACTTATATGATTATGCCGCAACGGTGATCAACAAACTAGTTATTACAAAATCAGGATCAATTCCCCGCATTCTTTAATATAATTTAATAATGTAAGTTATTTAAGTAGTTCAAATTCATTATATATACCTTTCATACATTTTTTCTGCATTTTCAAAAAAATCGCAAAACACACGTATGCGACATTTTACCAATAAAAGTACAAAGAAAGTGTCAAATAAAAGATACGTTTATAAAATATTCAAAGAATACAATGTCAGTACAATTTATAGTAGTTATATGATGATTATTCTAGTCTTATTAATTCTATGATGATTGATGATTTAGTCTAGGATGCATGATTTGTTTATTAGCTGTTATTAGCTTTGGACTAGCTGGCAGTAAGTGCGAATACTCTCAGATCTGTACTGAGTGTATTTGTTATTGGGGTGAACAAGTACCCGGCCAAGTCCACTCTGTGTTTTTGCTAGATGTATTTCTATTTGTTTCTATCTCTGATGAGTTAAGCCTTTTCAACTGTTTTTTTTTTTATAGTTCGTTCTAATGTTGTACTGTTACACGACAGTCCAAAGTTAGGTGAATGGTTGGGATCCCGCTAACATGTTTAACCCTGCCACATTCTGTATGTATGTGCATGTCTGTCCCAAGTCAGGAGCCTGTAATTCAGTGGTTGTCGTTTGTTGCTGTGTTACATATTTGTTTTTCGTTCATTTTTATGTACATAAATTAGGCCGTTAGTTTTTCTCGTTTGACTTGTTTTACATTTGTCATTTCGGGGCCTTTTATGGCGGACTATGCGGTATGGGCTTTGCTCGTTGTAGGAGACCTTATGGTGACCTATAGTTATTAATTTCTGTGTCATTTGGTTTCTTGTGGAGAGTTGTCTCATTGACAATTATACCACATCTTCTTTTTTATATAAGTGTTTTTTTCATCGACAATAGAATAGGGAATACTTATTTTCAATAAATTTTTAGTTTACTTTTTTAGAATGCATTTTTAGAAAAAAAATCTCAAGTTGTTGATAAAAAGATATTAGAGGAGTGTCTTTTTCTCACTCAATATGAAATCTCAAGTCTCTAATCATCTTAAAAAAATTCTTCTGATGTAACGATCGAAATAGAATATTTAATAATAATATCTAATTTCAAAATCATGCATGGACTTATAAATATAATATTAAATTAACACACTTTTGACACGTTAACAAAAATAACCAACACCAATAACACGTATTTTAGAAATAGTTGATAGATAGTATTTCAATTATTCATACATAATATATCTTTTTCTTTCTATAAATAAACGAAAGAATAACAATACCAATGTCAAACAGAAACGCACATCTATATATAAAATATCAAGGCCGTGTCAACTCAGTTCGTTTAAGGTCTGTTTGATTCATGCTCTTGTGCACAACTAAATAATTTCATAAAGAATCATAAAAAAGGTGTTCTAGAAACAATGAAATCGTTATTAAACAAAACGCTAAGCTAGTTTTTTGCTGATATGCATTTCAATTCATTTAATTTTATCATGATGAATAAACTGATCTCATGCATTAAGTTATATCTCCAAAACAGCGCTAACCGTTGAGTTACGTACCAACCGTACCTGATATGTAGCAAATCGGGAAACCTCTACTGTGACAGGTTCAAATATTCGAGATTTGGCATCTGTAGTAGGCAACAGGTTTTTGAAATTTCTGAATTTGACAAATCAAGCCATGTTAAGTTCGTTGATTTGCTAATATTAGAGCACAATAAAAAGTTTAAACTGGCTATGCTGGCATTGTAAACAAACTCATCATAGATACCAGGATTAAATTTTGTATTTACGCCAGACGCGCGTTTCGTCTACAAAAGATTGATCAGTGAAGCTCGAATCCTAAAAAGTTAAAAAGGCCAAATAAAGTACGAAGTTTAAGAGCATTGATGACCAAAATTCCTAAAAATTTTGCCAAATACAGCTGAGGTAATATTAGGACAAATAAATGTCAAAGAAACAGAAACAACTAGAATGCTATAAAATGTACTCCAAATCTTTTTCATACAAATGTATGGAACGAGAGAATTCAAAGTTTCTCCATAGACTGGATGTGAATTTAACTATTTGATTAAACCTTTGGCAAGTCGGATTAAAACTCTTCCAGTTCAATATATGAAAAAAATGTGAATAATAGCTAAATCTGGCAGGTCGATGATCGTTGTTGGGACACCATAGTCACTGCAATTTAAAGAAAGAAAATAAATGAATAAGGTTCTTGACAGAATCTCAAAAGTTTTTAAAAAAATACAAATTTTAGATTGAATGTTTTCATTTTGAGACAGATTTATTTTCGGATTTGAGGTTGTTTTGGACTGTGATACTAGTTGTTTTTTTAATACTTTGTGTATATAGTCTAAGAGTATTTTTTAACATTATAATGATGTATCTCTATTTTTTTTTTATTTCAAAACATTGTATAAGAGTATATTGCTTTTAACATTATAGTGATGCATCTCCATTTGATAATAAAATGCATTCTTCTTGAAGTGTTTTCTATCAGAAGGAATATCTAAATACATAATTTGCAAGTTTGAACAGAAAATGAAACAATTCTTTGACATTAAAAAGGAAAACATAAGAAATTAACTCACCAGATAATTGACATGCTTTTTAAAAATCGCTATTCGTCAACTTTGTCCATGTGACTTAAACCGAGATATCCTATTGGCTATGGAGATAGAACATTATAATGCTGAATACACGGGTTAAGAAAGGAGTTTGAACAGTTTAATACTGAAAATAAGGATTACAAAGCAGGGAAAACTATATATGAGACATCATACAGATAGAACATGATAGTAAGATAATTCTGTGTGCAAAATATTGGCATTTTTTTGAAAATTGGAGATATAACAGTATAATTCTCATGCGACGATACAATAATTCTATATGTGAATACGGAAACGTGGTATGATTGATAATGAGTTAACTACCAAAAAGGGTTCAAACCACGTGGATATAAGTTATAATAGTTCAGTGTACAACAACGAGAACAAACTTATCAGCAATTATTTACCCTGACATACACAATGTAAAACTGACAAACCAAACTGTACGACAATTTAGAAAAATGGAAATTCTATAAAAACTGACAAAATCAAGCGCTATAAATCAATAAAAACAAGTAAAACCTGGCAACTTTCAAAGAAAAGGTTGGTTAAACTTTATTATATCATTAAATGGTATTTATCATTAAATGGCATGGTTCCTAACTATTTACAAGAAAATTTTCATTTTACTGATAATCAAAATTAGAACTTACGTTCAGCTGATGAAAAACTATTAAATCTTCCAAAACCAAAAACAATTTTTTTAAAGAAAACATTTACATATTCAGGTTCTCAAATATGGAACAGTTTACCAAAAGAAATAAAAATGAGTAATACACTTGTATCTTTTAAAACAAAATGTTACAAATTTTTCATCAATTGTGCAAATTAATATGCTTTTTCATTATTATTTAAATACAATTGTATATTGTGTATAATATAACTTTATAATACTCTATGTACTTATAAATATGTTATTATTATTTTGAGGACTCTCAGGAAGATTAGTTTTAACTAATGGGATCATCCTCTTGAAATAAAGATTATTTATTTTATTTTATTTATTATATAGCTAAACCGCCTACAAGTATGACAGTTGCATATAGTTCCATTATATTGACAAAAGGGCATGAGTAACACAAACAGACATAATAGATTAATATGACAATAAGTGTGATATAGCAGCCGAAACTGTGATAACATAAAACTTTGACTAAACAATTAAAACAAACATACTTATTGATCTAAGAGAGATGCCAGCAAAAAATGTAGAAATTTAGACAACGACGTCATCAAAACAGTGTTTGTCGTTGAAAGTACATATTGTATACATTATACTTTTTCAATTTGGAAAACGTACACGCTAATTTATAACAATACAATTTATGTAAAGCAAGTACGACACTTACACAAATGACAACCACTGATTTGCAGGTAACTGAAATCGAACAATGGGATGAAAACATTTGGCGGGACTAAACATGTTTGTGAGTGTTCAGTTTCCCCTTGATTGTGGGATGCTGACGATATAAATAACATGGCTTTCTAAATATTTTGTTACTATCTTCCACCTATCTCGTACAGTACTTGCAACCTTAGGCGTTACTGTTTGACGTGAACTTGACTGATCGGTGAATGATCGGTGACGGATGTTTGACTGATCGATGAGTGATCGGTGATCGGTGACCCATAGGATCCGTCAGATAAGTCAAATCACCTATGTGAGAGTTACCCTGACAACTGTCACCGATCGATCAGTAAATTAAATTTATGCACGGATCGGACGGATACGTATATATTTAAAATTCTTATGTAAACCGAACTCGACAGTATTTACAAACGATGAACGCGGACCTCTACGAAGACACCTTAATTTACACGTTAATTTGTAATAAAATTGGTTGCAATAAAAAAGTGAAAATAGTATATATATATATGCTTAGAGCGTTAAATTATTTGTGTTGATTAATAGTTTTGTATTAAATATTGTTAACATCAGAGACATATAATACATAATTGTATTATATGACTCTGTTAACATAAACTTATTCCTACGAAAATGGTTATTATTGACCGCCATTCGATTTTTGAACTTTCTATAGTTTCGAATAGGTTGTTTTTTCGTGAAATTAAAAGAATGTCAAAGAAATAATATTAAAAAATTTTTCGCATTGTTTAGAATTACCAAAATTGTTCTTCTTTTATCAAAATGATTTTTTTTTTTAAATCAGTTATTTTTACCATCTTGAGACAAGTCTTCTAATCAGAATTGAGATATAATGAGAATTGAAATACTTAAACTTTTATTTTTGTGGAATAAGAATGTAGTTATTGATTTATTTTGATACAAATTATTAACCGTCATATGATTTGAGTACTTATTGTACATCAAGATTGGCTGTTCTTCATAAAATCTGCTTACTTTAAGGAAAAAGGTACTAAATTTTTGTACGCGTTGCCTAAAATTCAAAAATTTCTTCATTTTACTGAAAATTATTGACCGCCATTAAATTTTTGTACTTTTTATAGTTTAGAATAGTTTTTTACATAAAATTAAAAGAATATCAGAAAAATCATACTAAAATTTTGTTCGCATTGTATAAAATAACCAAAATTATTATTCTTTTTATCAAAAATTATACTATTTTATTTGAAATCAGTTATTTTTACCATTTTCAGACAAGTCTTCTAATCAGAATTGAGATATAATGAGAATCAAAATACTTAAACTTTTATTTTTGTGGAATAAGAATGCAGTTATTGATTTATTTTCATACAAACTATTAACCGTCATATGATTTGAGTACTTTTTGTACATCAAGATTGGCTGTTCTTTATAAAATATGCTTACTTAAAGGAAAAAGATACTAAATTTTTGTACGCGTTGCCTAAAATGCAAATATTTCTTCATTTTACTGAAAATTATTGACCGCCATTAAATTTTTGTACTTTTTATAGTTTAGAATAGTTTTTTACATAAAATTAAAAGAATATCAGAAAAATCATACTAAAATTTTCTTCGCATTGTTTATAAATAACCAAAATTATTATTCTTTTTATCAAAAATTATACTATTTTATTTGAAATCAGTTATTTTTACCATTTTCAGACAAGTCTTCTGATCAGAATTGAGATATAATGAGAATCAAAATACTTAAACTTTTATTTTTGTGGAATAAGAATGCAGTTATTGATTTATTTTGATACAAATTATTAACCGTCATTTGATTTCAGTACTTTTTATACATCAAGATTGGCTGTTCTTGATAAAATATGCTTACTTCAAGGAAAAAGATACTAAATTTTTGTACGCGTTGCCTAAAATGCAAATATTTCTTCATTTTACTGAAAATTATTGACTGCCATTAAATTTTTGTACTTTTTATAGTTTAGAATAGTTTTTTTTTGATAAAATTAAAAGAATGTCAGAGAAATCATACTAAAATATTATTCGCATCGTTTAAAATAACCAAAACTATTCTTCTTTTTATTGAAAATGATACTATTTTAGTTGAAATCAGTTATTTTACCATCTTGAGACAAGTCTTCTAATTAGAATTGAAATATAATGAGACTTAAAATGCTTAAACTTTTATTTTTGTGGAATAAGAATGCAGTTATTGTTTTATTATGATATAAATTATTAACCGCCATATGATTTCATTACTTTTTGTTCATCAGGATTGGTTGTTTTTCATAAATTATGTTTACTTTAAGGAAAAAGATATTATTTTTTTGTACGCGTTGCCAAAATGCAAATATTTCTTCTCATATTGAAAAATTTGTAATTTTAATTGCAATCAGTTGTTATAAGTGATTTTCATATGATTTTTGTAGAAAATGTGAATTATTCAAGAATAAATCTGCTAAAAATTATTTCTTTCTTTTTAAGGAATGTATTTATGTTTACGACCATTGGATTTTTGTACTTTTTATTGTTTAGGAGTAGTTATTTTTGTAATTTGTTATTTTAAAGGCTTCGATTGTGACAAGAATATAGAAAGTCCATGATTATGATTTTAATTTTATGATGATAAGGATACAAAAATTTAAAATATTGAAAAAAATAGACTACATTTTTCAATAACTGATCCTTTCATTTTGTTTTTCCCGAGTATGTTTGGAAAATAATAAAATCAATTTCGCGATGTAGACACTGGCCGGGTTTGAAAATATATAACCTAAATAAAACGAAAAAGACCATTATTTAATGATGATATTTTAATTTAGGTTTTATCTGTACATTTCTTTTCATTTCAATTCATAAAACTTTGCTAAATAATTAATAAACAAAATGTAAGGTTGCAAGTACTGTAATTGATTTATTCGAGTATACAACTACTAAGTATTTTTAGAAAAAAGTATTTAATGGTGAAAATTATCGTCTGTTCCTTTAGATAAAATGATCGTAACTACTTTTTTTTCATCAAAACATTGAGTTCTACAATCAATACTAGCAAGCTAATTCTAATAGATTTATAAACGTCGTTCAAATGAAAACCCGAGTATCCCCAAAGCCATGACTTGGTCATTACAGTTCCTCTATGCAGCACACAAAGAAAAGTACCATTTCAGATAAATTGTGTATATTATTCTTACAGTCACTAGAATCGTGTAAAAAATATCGACGAGTGTTTATTTTATTTTGGATATAATTAGATGATATGGTACGATTGTCAAAGTGACAACTCTCGATAACAGACCAAATGACGTCGAATTTAACAACTATAGGTCACCTTAGGGCATTTGATATTTAGCAAAACCAATACCACATTGAAAGCTAAAAAATGGCCCCAAAAGGAAAAAACAACCCTGATTTATGTACAAAACAATAAAAGAAACACAAATATTATGATATACAGTAATTGAAACTTTAAGCTGTGGTTGTTTGAAGACATATTCGTTGGACAAAGCCGTATAACCCTATTTACTGTTTTTTTTTCTTTGTTGCATGTCCAAAAGTTGAAAAAAATTTGTTTAATGGAACATAATAATACATTTAGAATCGTCGTCATGTATTTTAGATGCAAAACACTATTTCTAACACTATTTCGCTATTCCTTTCCTTACCTTTTCAAGTTTGAATACCTATATCTAACTAGTCAAATCTTAATACGTAATCTTATGTATATGTCAAACAGTTGTATTACTTATCTTAAGACTCTTATAATATTGTTTGTTGCTTTTTTAAATGTAGATGAAGAATTCTCTAAAACTGCATATCAAAATGAAGAATTTGCTGACTGTGGATTTTGGGATTTTGCTGGACAGAAGGAATTCTATGCAACTCACCAGACTTTTTTAAGTACCAATGCTATATATCTCCTGGTAGTAGATATATCAAAAGATTTTGAAGGCAAAACCCATAAAGATATGATGGAGCATGAATTTTATAAAGTTGGAGGTAACTATATTTTTTAACGTCACATTAGATATGCAGACGAATTACATAAGTTACTTTAGTTATCAAGCAGTGTAAGATGGTTATACTATCAAAATGCTTATATTCTTACGTCATCGTTCTATGACATCGGGTACCTCATTCATAAAAAAGCATATGACATGGGAGTACGATCGGAACAGCCCAGGCAATATATTCATATTTTACGACAGGTGTGTACTCAAAGCGTTTGAAGGACGTCATGTTAGAATTTCTCATAATCAACTTTTTGTGGAATGCATTCACAAATCGTTAACAATAAATACTTATGAACACAACAGGGTCAAATTACTTTGGTTTTTGTACAGTAACTATTGATAATTAAACTGACCGCACCCTTCCTAAATGTCTGCTTATGAATTGGTTACACTAGAACTCCTAATATTGCCAAAATTCACATAATTGACATCTGCGATTAAACAGCGATACATTCCATTATATTTATAACAACAATGACTTAATTATTGTGATCAAGGCAGTTGGATTTTATAATTTATTTGATAAATATACACATGATACAAAAAGTGATGCAGTGGAGCACAACTGCATCAGATCTATCAACAAACCCGCGATTAACTGTTTTTCATATGTAACGGTTCCGAATACCATACACATCTTATTCAACACGCAAATAAACAAGGAAAGTTTAAAATAACAGTCTAACAATTATACTCCTTTCAAGTATATCGCAGTGGTTCTGAGAGAGCAAAGTAAGATCAATAACAAACCTAGTTTCATGTATGAAATGGACACAGTCATAAATCGAAAGGAAAAAGAAAATTTACGAAATGTCAATACAAGCCAAGTCCTTCATTACTTCAATGAATATTGAATTTAAGAGCAAATCGGAGGACTTACCTTGTTTGTATTGGGTACCTACACTTTACAAGATTCCATAAAAAAACAACGGTACATTGCCGGCTGTCTGTATTTTCGACAAAAGAATTGTTCATTAGATTGACAAAGATTCTGTTCGCAGTGAAAGAGGTCTTCAGAAACACTGTGAATTTGTTTACTTGCGTATTGGTATTAATCGAATGTGGGATATAAAAAAATCTAAAGAACTTCTGGATAATTTTAAATCTCGATTTTTCTCTGAAATTAGTTCAATCAAAACTTTTGATTGCTTAACCCTGTATACCACCATTCCCCATGTGAAATAATCCACAATGCTTTTAAACATAAAAATGGTAGCATACGCTATAAATTGATTACTTTTGGATAGTATACTGCATATTTTGGTAATATTAAACAAAAAAGTAAAACATGATACACAGAGGAACAAGTGATTAGTATGCTGGAGTTTCTTATTGACAACATATTTGTTGAATTTGAAGGTAAACTTTTTCAACAAATTGTCGGTATTCTTATGGGAACGAACTGTACGCTTCTCCTTGCCAACTTCTTCTTATTTTCACATGAGTCGGAGTTCCTTCAGACACTTGTCAAAAACAAAAAGATCCAAGTTGCCAGATCCTTTAATTTCACATTCAGATATGATGATGTTCTTTCCATTAACAATCCATACAATAATGTTTCCTGAATGCTGTCAGTTGAGTTGTACTTCATTAGAAATTCTAAGGACCTAGTGCAGAGTGAAAATTGGTACCTCTACTGATTTCAATGACGGCTTCAACTGTATTTTCTTAATCTGCTTAGTATGTTTCTTTATTGAATTTTCATATTGGTGACGTCCTTTAAGTGTCAAAGTTCTTATTCTCCATATTGCAATCTCCTCCAGAGCAGCAATGCTTTATTGCTTCTCAGATGATTCCTCTCGAGAAGTGTTTGACACGATGATACACATGCTTTTTACCAGTCACAGACTTTTTAATGTTATGCATCGATAATATATTGTGCGTAACAAAAACACTTAGTAGATTACTGAATCGTCAAACATCTATGAGATGATGGTTGTAAACTAAAAAATAAAAAGATGATAATTTGTACAATGGCAACATATGTACGCTTAACAATTTTTGACACAAATGATTTTCTGGTATTCAAGAGCTTACAACTACTACTCAGACTTTATAAAACGTCATCAGTGTATCAGCATAAAGTAGATGAACCAGTGTTATGTAAAAAAACGTGTAGTTTTTTTTCTAAAAAAAGTTCACCAGGAGTTACCAAGACCTTGTTGATAGATATTTCGTATCAACTTCACAAATAATACATGATGGTCTTGAAGTAAAGCTTCTAAGTCCTGACATTGTTTATCTTCTTAATAACGAGTTATATTGTTCTTTAAAAAAAATTGTGTTTGTATATTTTTAACCCTTTCCGGTTAGCTAGCTATAAAACAAGGTTTAATCCACCATTTTCTACATAGAAAAAGTCAGGAATATCACACAGTTGTTTTCCATTCGTTTGACGTATTTGAACTTTTGAGTTTGTCTTTTGATAAAGGACTTTCCGTTTTTGAATTTTTCTTTGAGTTCGTTTTTTTTATATTTTACTCTTTTCCACTATTCAATAAAGTTCCACAACCGAGGATATTTACACAATTCAAAGTAAATCTTTCAAATGAAAAATTAACGATCAATATGGATTACCTAAATATCTAAGTGTATGTCATGATGAAAAAATAATAATGTTTTTGTAGTTTTTGAGTGTTCTTATATAAAGATTCCTTTTGTTGTTGATCAACGTAAATTTCCTTTGTAAATACGCCTCCGGACCATAAAAACAGGTACACAAACAAACCCACACACTTTGCGCTGATATATAACGCTAAAGTAAATGTTCAGATATATACAAAGTGTTCAACTTTCGCAGTGGTTGGCTCAAGATTTCGATTTCAGTTATAATATCTGACATTGAACGGATTTCAAAACAAAGGGTGATTATTACAAAATAAAGTTCCTATGGAGCGCTGGTGACATTATAGCATACAACCAGAGACAAAATGACATATCAATTTACCGTAGATCCCCGTACGGCCTGCAACATTGAGCAAAACCAAAACCGCATAGTAAAATATAAAAGGCCTCGAAATGACAATTGTAATCAATTGCAATTCAAAGAGAAAATTAACGGCCTGACTTGAGTACTAAACAATAAACAAACAACAAATATGAAAAATTTCAACAAATGACAACCACTGAATTACAGGTTTCTGACTTGGGACAGCACATACTTTTCACTCTGTAAAATGAAAAAAAAACCCACTTCATCAATTTTGTGTTTACGTCTATTATTCAATTTTTGATTTCAGAATATATTGAATTTTGGTTAGATAGTATCCACTGTTATGCGTTGCCTGATAAAGATAGTGTACTGAATTCTGCTTTGCCTGATAAAGATGGTGTACTGAATTCTTCTTTGCCTGATAAAGATGGTGTACTGAAATCTGCTTTGCCTGATAACGATGGGGTACTGAATTCTGCTTTGCCTGATAAAGATGATGAACCACTGAATTCTGCTTTGCCTGATAAAGATGTTGTACTGAATTCTGCTTTGCCTGATAAAAGTGTAGTACTGAACCCACCAGTTATAATAATTGGAACTGGAATCGACAAAATAAAGGTTACACATTTTATCACATATTTTTTTTTACTCCTTTCTTTATTTTCTTTTGTTGGGGGTTGAAGGTACATATAAGTGAAGATAATAAGAAGTCCTCAAAATAGACTCTCATATAAAAGGAAAAATCATTATTTCGTCCGTTAACCCATCATTCTGATAACTCTGATTTATCAATAAGATTCATTAGTTATATAAGTTCCAGGTAATACCAAACGCAAGTCTGAAATATTTGAAACTGAAGATGTCTTCCATCTTCAAAAGCTAGGTGAATGCTTTAAAAAAAGAATGAAAATTCACATTTGGATAATTGAATACACATCTTATAGCCTTTGTTAAGGTAGATCATAGGTATATATTTTTTTAGATAGAATTTTCTTATACTTTGTCAAAATAAAGATTTTACTATACTTTTTTTCAAAAATATAATAAAACGTATGGGTCACTGTGCTATTTTCCTAGCTATGAGTCGTTTAAAATTGCCTAAATTTGGTTAGATTGTTTATGAAAAAACACATGTTTGTGCATACAAAGAAATCTATGAGATAGAATTTTGAAATAAATTGTGAGAAGATAGGTTTTATAATATGTTTGAAGAAAATAAAAAAAAAAGGTGTCACTGAACTTGTTTTCTTGCTATCAGTCCAGTATAAAATTATTACTAAAAGAGTTATCTCCCCTTAAATGGCTTATTTGAAGAAAAAAAATGATTCTAAAAACACAAAATTTGATATTTCTTTGTATATTTCGAATTGTACAATAAATCACTAAGTTTTTTTTTATATATTAATAAACAGTCTAACCAAGAAATTTGCAAATCTGTCTCCAAATTTGAAGATTTGGGCAAATAACAAGACCGATTTTGTACTGCGATTGTACAATCCAAGATGGCGGTATACCATTAATCTACCTTAAGCGTGGTTGTATTATGAACTAACCCTAACTAACAATTACCAGATGTATTTAAAATCAATGATATTTCATGTAAGTCGTATGTACATAGTTTGAATTGTTTGTACCTCTGATAAAGGATAAAAGTTGACGTTTAACATACTTTATCAGATCAAAATAATATGTCGTTTATACACAATCATCAATGTTCGAGTTCAAGGTAATTTGGAAATCCATTTTCACATGTGACAGTATTTATGACTTATAAGTTTGAATTCTCATTTGGGTATCTCCTTAACAGTAACACATACATGACATAGTTACAGTCCATACAGTCCTTATACGTTTTATGTATTGATATCGACATTTCCCTCAAAATCAATCGCTATGTCAAATGTAATTAACTAAAACGAATCTGACAATTTGATAATTTGACATCAATAAAACACAAAATTTTCTTATTGACTATGATATAGACAATAATAGTGTACTGACTTGACATATCAATGATATCAGGATGAGGATTAGAAAGGGGTAAATGCGAGGCTCTGTCGAGCTTTTTCCCCGTTTCGGGCCGAATCCTTATATCTGTCTTTATACTGCAATCTAGAAAAAATCATGTTCAATTGTTGTTTATTGTGTTATTTTATTTATTTGATTTAATTATTGGGAAAAATCCACTTTTAAAAAGGCCTCACATCTGGCGGAGAAATATACAACACAATGAAATGTACATTACCTGTTGAAACCAATCGAAGGTGAATTCGTTTGAGTATGCACTTAAGTATAAACAATAAGCATAAAACATTAAACATAATGATTTATAGGTTCTAAACAAAAAATATTAACAAGTGAAATATGTTTTTCCAACAATTGTAAAAGAAATAAGTTTGAGTCGTTCCACGCTACAGGTTGAAGCGGGTCGTCATGAATATTTAAATATAGTTCAGACTCTACTATTTAAATATTCATGAGGAAAAGTGATATCGGGTCAGTGACTGTATTAACATAGAAATATACAGTCAACGCATTTTGACTGCTCAAATAGAACGAGTGCAGTATAAAATGAATTTATAGACTTGTTTTGGGGAATGACTCTTTCGATATAATTCTGAGAATGTTGATAATCTATGTATGCTTTTAAGCTCACATGGTCCGTTGTCGTCCATTACCTCTGAAAGTAAAAGGTAAAACTTATTAAAAGTTGGCCTCATTAATTATATTGGTGTATAGTATAAAGATTGTTTCCGATGACCCCACTTACAATGTACCAACCAACATGACTGAAATAGAAAACGGATGGATTCATTCACCCGTGCATTCAAAGCGAGAATTTTAATAATTAGACGCATTCATTTAACCAGTCTAGACGTTTACAAATTTTGTTTTTGTCGTTGCTGTTGTTGTTGGTAAAAACTATTCGGTTTGACGTGTACATGTACATGCTTTCACATCTGTACGAAAATTATACGAAAGTGTTGAATTTAATATGTGCACATGTACACTGTTCAATTTACACTGTTTTAATAACTTCTCATAAAGTGGTGGATTGATTCTTATAATTCATAATTGTATTTGTAGATTGTACAGGCTGTTGATTATACTTCTAGTGAAGATATTGTGATTATGACTGTTTTTTTTTCGAAACATCTATATATTAAATTTTTGTACACGTTGTTTTTGAGTTTCTATTGCATTATTAGATGATTATATTCTGCAAACCTACATCCCATAGAATATTTTTTTTTGTGTCTGTGAGCCTTGTATATAAAAAAAATCCATTTATGTTCGATTAGACCCATGATAAGGACATACCAGAAAAGTATGCCAAGAAGTGTAGCAAGGGAAACATTAGAAATAAATACTTTGTCGACTGATCCGTCCCACAAAAACAAAATCATCCTTTTACAGGTAGAACAATGATTTACATATATGTTTAACCCATCAAATGAAATCCAACAGACATAACAGAAATCGATTGCATGTGCTCGCTATCAATTTATATTATGTCAATATCTGGTTATATGAACATCGGCAGTCTCTGAATCAAATCGATGAACATAAATTTGTCAGTTAATGTCCCTTTAAAAAGCAAAAATGGTATGTAAGATAAGATCTCCAAATAAGTCAAATGAGGGGTCTTAAATGACGAATTTTGTCCATTTTTTCATTTTCACTACTATCTTCAAAACTATAATTGATGAAAAGACGCTTATACTAGCATTTCAGGTGAGCGACGCAGACTCTATAGAACCTCTAGTAAACATAATAATACGGTCTCTTTTAAGCAAACATCAACAAATAACATGCATTTATAAATTTCAAATAATGGAAATACAGTATCCTTCGATTTACAGTTTTCGTTCAGCATGAAACAATTCTATGAAAAAAAATATTTTATCGTCCTTTTACAGTTCCATGACCTAATTTTATGTTTTTCATGTTAATTTCATAGAAAGAAGAGGACAGATGTAAAAAGAAAGAAAGATTTTGCTTAGCACTAAGTGGTCATGAAAAACGTAAGCACATTCGGAAATTATTTTTCCTGTCAAATACGGAGCCGGAAAAATACACAACAGAATTCGAAAATCTTCGTAAAACTATTTTCAAAGTGGCAGAAAATATTCCTAAATGGGGAGAGAACCTTCCAACTCGATGGATAGTTCTTGAAAAGGAGATCGACAGGCACATTGCTATGGAGAAGAAACTTGTCATTCCATATGAGGTAGCTAAACAGTTAGCGATAATGTCTTCATTTCCAATTAGTGAAATAGAGTCTGAATTGGACTCATTTCTAAAGTATGAACATGAAATTGGAAATTTGATATTTTTTGACGATATCAAAAGTTATATTGTATTAGAACCAAAATGGCTAGTTGGTATATTTAAATGTTTTGTATCACCGTTTCAATTTCAAGAACACTTCGTTGAAATGACAGAATGGAAAAAACTTGAGTTAACAGGCATTTTACCAGACAGTTTGATTAAAAATTTATTCAAAAAGGTACCTGGGTTTGATGCGGTTAAGTATACACAATTTGCACTACAAGTAATGGAAAAATTTGATATCATTGTTAAACCGAATACTTTGAAAGGAAACGAGGAATATTACATGCCTTGTATGATTAACGCATCTGACTTTGAAACTATTACACAAATTTTTAACGTTCAAAGCAAGAATTGTTCAAGAACCTCTTGGTTTTGTTTGGATTTTAATTTTTTGCCCCCATCATTTTTCAATCACTTATTAGTTACTTTTGTCAAAAAGTATGTACTGTGTACGGACCTGGATGGTAGAATTCAGCTTTATCGTGGTATGGGCATTTTCAACTTAGAAAAGAATGGCTGTCAAAAGCTTGTAGCTTGTCTTTCCGAGAATGCTATTGCAGTCCAAGTCTGGGAATATCACAAGGAAGAGCACCATACATTCAATGTTAATTACAGTAACATCAGGGAGTACCTCATAAGCACTGTACATTTACTTCAGCGTAGATATAAGATGAACATTCATTATGAATGTTTTTTTAAATGTCCAGAAGGAAAGTATTATAAAAAGGCTGGGAAAGTTTCTTGTGAAGAGACTGGTGAAAATTATTTCTGCCTTGAACACGGGTCTATCCATTCTCTGGAGGACGTACGTAAGATCTGGTTGCAGGTAATATTAACGAAATATATATAAAGCAATTAGGTAAATCATCAATACAAAGTGAAGAACTCCAAAATTACAAATATCCAGCAACAAGATTTAACTTTTTTTTAATATTTCATTGATTCGTGTATGTAATGTTATTCAAATTATGTTCTTCAACTGTTAAAAGAAACTACATTAAGGAAATACAAAGTTGTAACAGCAACCGAACAACACAATTTAATAAAAAAAAACGGATGCCTCTTTTCTTTTAAAAGTATGAAAGTTTGAGTAATGACCAATTCGTTTCAGTTCTCATATGCCAATAAGATGGATGTAGGAAAAAACCAATTCAAATAACTTATACAACAACGGTATATAATCAGTTGAATCTCCGCTCTTTACAAAAGTATTTTCATTTATAACTACAAGACTTATTGGAGGAAATAATCTTATTTAATCTTATTACTTACGGAGATTCAAATACCTAGATTTTGGAAGATACTATTTTCAGAGTTTTAAAATATTACTGTAGTAAGAACATCGTCCCCAGAAATATTTTATAACCTAAAAAAAAAACAACAAATATACGATATTGTCAAATATACAGTAACCCAATATAGTGGAGACTTTTGATCTACGTTTTCATTAATAACTTATCTAAAGTATTGATAATGAAGTTTTCCGTTGGTTTTTAATTGCTGTTTCTCTTTTTGCTATTGTGTTTTGTTTCTTGTCTTACGGTTTTTGATTGCCTCCTTGGATATTTCTTAGCAAATTTTAGAGCATGTTGTTAACAACAAACACAGTCAAGACACTTCCCCATATCTTATAAGGTATTTTACATCTTCGAATTATTAATGCTGATCGAGCGGGAACAACAATTGTCGACAAAAGAGATGATTTCAGCTTCCTAATTGCGATCTATATCTATAAAGCAGTGCCTATAAATGGAGTATTTATCCCCAACTACATAACATTGAGAATAGAAATGGTGAATGTGGCAAAATGACAACAACCCGACCAAAGAGCAAAAAAAAAACGCTGGAGGCCACCAATGGGACTTCAACACAGCCATAAAATCAATCACCCGAAAGCGGGCTTCAGTTGGCACCTAAACAAAAATGTGTACTAGTTCAGTAAAATTGGACGTCATAATAAAACATATAAATGAATTAAATTTGAAAAACACACAAGACTAACAAAGGCCAGAGGTTCCTGACTTGGGACAGGCACAAAAATGCGGCGGGTTTAAACATGTTTTCTGAGATCTTAACCCTCTTCCTATACCTCTAGCCAATGTAGATTAAACAAAAAGAGCAATACGCACAATAAAACTCAGTTTAAAAGAATTCCGAGTCCGATGTCAGAATAGGTGACAACGGAAACTGCAAAATGACAATGATACATAAATTAACAAAGGAATACTAGCATTTACCGACATGCCAGCTCATGACCTCAATTAAAATGATTGAAGTATTATGTCTTCGTCATATGAAAATCAAGAACAATCCCTCCCGATAGGGGTTTAGTGTCATACCATGATAAAATATATGAGAAGAACATAACCCGTATCATGCCAACAACTGGTTTTAGAATAAATGTGTTTATTTCCGATGCAAAGATCATATGAATGAATCAATATGAATAAATATGTAATCTTTAATGACCTGACAAAATTCCTTCTGAATAAGTCTGTTTAAAGGTTTTGTTAGCTTTTGAGGTGAATGCCGACTTTTTTGTGCTTAGTTAAGAATATTACCATAAAAGATTGGGTGTCAAATACATGAACGTAGTATATGTCTGCATGTTGAATAATATTTACAAATTAATGATGTCCTTGTACCGATGACAAAATTTAGTAAATATTTTGACTAGTATGTGATATCAAAAACCCTGATGTGATAATTTTTCAGTAATACAAGATTTTCTTCGTTAAAATATAATACGTTGTTACATACACATAAACACCATACGATGGTGACAAAGGAACGTTACCATATAAAAATGGATAATTGACAATGGGAAATGAAAAATCATCCCTTTACAACTTTGTACTTGTTTTGGCTTTCAAACTATTTTGATCTGAGCGTCACTGATAAGTCTTATGTAGACGAAACGTGCGTTTGGCGTATCAAATTATAAGCCTGGGACCTTTGATAACTATTTACACCACTGGGTCGATGCCACTGCTGATGGACGTTTCGTCCCCGAGGATATCACCAGCCAAGTAGTCAGCACTTCGGTGTTGACATGAATATAAATTGTGTGGTAATTTATTTTTTTTATAAATTTAAGGTTTGCAAAAGTATAAATTATTCAAAATACTAACGATTTTCTGATCCCAGGCATAGAATACCTTAGTCGTATTTGGCACAACTTTTTGGAATTTTTAGGTGGTCCTCAATGTTCAACTTTGTACTTGTTTTGGCTTTCTAACTATTTTGATCTGTGAGCGTCACTGGTGAGTCTTATGTAGACGAAACGCGCGTCTGGCGTATCAAATTATAAGCCTTGTACCTTTGATAACTATTACCATAAATTTTGGTTTTAAGCCTCTTGTTAAAGATAGAGTTAGTGTTAGCTTTATTTACTTTATTTAAAGTAAGTTCCGCAAGATAAATCTCTTTAGTGAAGTCGTCATTATTGAGAGCCAATATATCATCAAAATATCTAAAAGGGTTATCAAATTTGTGTATCAGATGTTGTTTCGATGGGTCTTTGTGATTTTAGTCATAAATTGTAACTCATAACAATATTCCGGAGCTTGTATTTCTCATCATGAAATCCCTGATGGAAGGTTGCTGCTCACAGGAAAACTATTAAACCAAGGGTTCTATGTACTGTAGTTTAAGTCATCTCTTTGAAAGTTTTACGGACTCCACCATGACTTGATTGACTGTGATGAGTATGTTTCAACAGTTGTAATCACACTTCGTCCTCTTTTACTCGAATGAGACATCCCGGATTAAACTTATCACAAAATTTGTACTAACATGCGTACATGACTAAGCCAAACCTGAAATAGGATATGCTTTCCCTTCAAAGGTACTTGAGATCGGCCCAGTATTTTGTGGGGTTCGTGTTGCTGAGTCTTTAGTTGCTATGTTGTGTTTTGGTCGTTTTTCTTTTTTTGACATAATGTTGTCAGTTTGTCTTCGACTCAATATCCATGTGATATCTCCCGGCTCTTTTTTGCCTGTTGTGATTATTTGATTAAAAGTTTAGGAGTTAGTAAATAAAAAGTCTTACCGTACCTTGACTTCATTCGAAGTGGATTAATGTCAAACGAATTTCCATTGAAATAGAGTAACGTTGTAATGTTTCTTAAACAACAAATAATAATCGATGTGTTGTTCCTTTCATGTAGATATGTTTTCTACGTATTGAAGCCTTACATATATTTCACACCGGTATGCATGCATTCAGCATAACAATTGAGGCATGTGTAATGAGCGAAAACGAAATATTTGAATTTTTATGAAAAGAATCCGATTACTTTAAATTATTCTGTCAAAGAAGAACTCAGAATGCCGAACGAAAATGTTTTTAAACCATGGAATAAAAGTACACTTTCAACACGTAGTGCATATGTATATCTCAATACATGTGTTTTCTGTTTACTACGGACACAATCAAACAGATGTTACGATGCCACAATTTAGGTCAATCATATGACGGAAATACGTTTGAAATTTACTGACTTAATTTTTTTAAACCCTATCTTGATAATTCAATTATATTTTTTAGGATGAAAAGGACGAAAATACCGATCAAAGTAAGTTTATTTTTTAGACTGATATCTGGATAATGTATAGCCTTTGAACCACGGTCAACTAACAGAGGCGCAGTTTTTGTTGTTGTAAAACATCGTATTAACAGAAGGTTCCTGCTTGATTTAAAAACAATTCGTAGGTCATATTCCTAATAATCAAATATCACTTTTTTCTAAATTATTACTTACTTTAAAGTTGCAAATATGCAAGTAGAGTTTACCTTACACCGTTTTTGCAGTTTTTTAATGACTATTATTATTAAATCGTGTTTTGTTGTTCTGAGTTTTTGAACTGAAGAATACCTAATGAAGTTTATTCCAGAAACACGTGTCGTACGATGGAACTTCCTCTAATCCGAAACCATATTTAAATATTAAGTTTGTTACTCATTTAGATTAATATAATATCAAAGTCAAGTCTAAATTCTGTATCCCTTTGAAGACTCTGAAATTCTGCCAGAACAAATTACGACTGGAGCTCGAGTCATCTAATCTATATCTGATATGTTGATATAACTTCAATATTTCTTTCCATAATTTCCAATTTTGTAACTATCTTTCTGTGTTTGTCAAATCCGCATATAATAGTCCAGTCGATTTGTGAAACAATTGCTCAGATTGTGGTAAAAGCATAAAACTTTGCAGAGTGTTAGTTGAGGTCTTAACTAATATTTATAGCTATGGACCTAATTCAGAAAATCAAAATGGCGCTCTGGGTGGCCATTTTGAAATCATGTCCAGAAAATTTATAAACAATATTATTAAAAATATGAAAAATATATTACATTACCAATTTTGATAAACTTTCGTATATCTTATGACAAAGAATATCAACTGAGGACTATTTATGTATTAGGTGGCCATCTTGAATGGTGGCCATTTTGGAAAGGTAACTTTCAAATATATCAGTATTCGCTATCCTAAATTGTTTTTGAATTAATACTAAGTTTTATATGCATTTACAACTATTTTTCTTATCATTTTTGATATGACTGTTGCTATTCATATAGGATTTATTCACCAAGTGCTCAAATAAGGCATGCATATGTTAACTAATAAATGTATTTAAAAACTACACGTAAATTCTTTTAATTGCAGTTTAGCATGTAGGGCTTAGTTATTTTTAGCTCACCTGGCCCGAAGGGCCAAGTGAGCTATTCCCATCACTTTGCGTCCGGCGTCCGTCGTCGTCGTCCGTCGTCCGTCGTCCGTCGTCGTCCGTCGTCCGTCGTCGTTAACTTTTACAAAAATCTTCTCCTCTGAAACTACTGGGCCAAATCAAACCAAACTTGGCCACAATCATCATTGGGGTATCTAGTTTAAAAAATGTGTGGCGTGACCCGGTCAACCAACCAAGATGGCCGCCACGGCTAAAAATAGAACATAGGGGTAAAATGCAGTTTTTGGCTTATAACTCAGAAACCAAAGCATTTAGAGCAAATCTGACATGGGGTAAAAATGTTTATCAGGTCAAGATCTATCTGCCCTGAAATTTTCAGATGAATCGGTCAATCGGTTGTTGGGTTGCTGCCCCTGAATTGGTAATTTTGAGGAAATTTTGCTGTTTTTGGTTATTATCTTGAATATTATTATAGATAGAGATAAACTGTAAACAGCAATAATGTTCAGCAAAGTAAGATCTACAAATAAGTCAACATGACCAAAATGGTCAGTTGACCCGTTTAGGAGTTATTGCCCTTTATAGTCAATTTTTAACCATTTTTCGTAAATTAAAGTAATCTTTTACAAAAATCTTCTCCTCTGAAACTACTGGGCCAAATTAATTCAAACTTGGCCACAATCATCTTTGGGGTATCTAGTTTAAAAAATGTGTGGCGTGACCTGGTCAACCAACCAAGATGGCCGCCACCGCTAAAAATAGAACATAGGGGTAAAATGCAGTTTTTGGCTTATAACTCAAAAACCAAAGCATTTTGAGGAAATCTGACATGGGATAAAAATGTTTATCAGGTCAAGATCTATCTGCCCTGAAATTTTCAGATGAATCGGTCAATCGGTTGTTGGGTTGCTGCCCCTGAATTGGTAATTTTGAGGAAATTTTGCTGTTTTTGGTTATTATCTTGAATATTATTATAGATAGAGATAAATTGTAAACAGCAATAATGTTCAACAAAGTAAGATCTACAAATAAGTCAACATGACCAAAATGGTCAGTTGACCCCTTTAGGAGTTATTGCCCTTTATAGTCAATCTTTAACCATTTTTCATAAATCTAAGTAATCTTTTACAAAATCTCCACTGAAACTACTAGGCCACAATCATCTTTGGGGTATCTAGTTTGAAAAATGTGTCCGATGACCTGGCCATTCAACCAAGATGGCCGCCACGGCTAAAAATAGAACATAGGGGTAAAATGCAGTTTTTGGCTTATAACTATGAAACCAAAGCATCTAGAGCAAATCTGACAAGAAGTTAAATTGTTAATCAAGTCAATATCTATCTGCCCTGAATTTTTCAGATGAATTGGACAACTGGTTGTTGGGTTGCTGCCCTCCAATTGGTAATTTTTAAAGAAGTTTTGCCGTTTTTGGTTATCTTGAATACTATTATAGATAGCGATAAACTGTAAACAGCAATAATGTTCAGCAAAGTAAGATCTACAAATAAGTCAACATGACCTAAATGGTCAATTGACCCCTTAAGGAGTTATTGCCCTTTATAGTCAATTTTTAACAATTTTCATTAATTTGGTAAATTTATGTAAATTTTTACCAAATATAGTCTTCTGTTACTAATGGGCAAAGTTCATTATAGATATAATTGTAAGAAGCAAAATCGTTCAGTAAAGTAAGAACTTCAAACACATCACCATCACCAAAATACAATTTTGTCATGAATCCATTTGTGTCCTTTGTTTAATATGCACATAGACCAAGGTGAGCGACACAGGCTCTTTAGAGCCTCTAGTTGGTTATTATCTTGAATATTATTATAGATAGAGATAAAATGTAAACAGCAAAAATGTTCAGCAAAGTAAGATCTACAAATAAGTCAACATGACCAAAATGGTCTTTTGTACCCTTTAGGAGTTATGCCCTTTATAGTCAATTTTTAACCATTTTTCGTAAATCTTAGTTATCTTTTACAAAAATCTTCTCCTCTGAAACTACTGGACCAAATTAAACCAAGCTTGGCTACAATCTTCATTCAGGTATCTAGTTTAAAAATTGTGTCCGGTGACCCGGCCAACCAACCAAGATGGCCACCATGGCTAAAAATAGAACATAGGGTTAAAATGCAGTTTTTGGCTTATCACTCAAAAACCAAAGCATTTAGAGCAAATCTGACATGTGGTAAAATTGTTTATCAGGTCAAGATCTATCTGCCCTGAAATTTTGAGATGAATCGGACAACCCGTTGATAGGTTGCTGCCCCTGAATTGGTAATTTTAAGGAAATTTTGCTGTTTTTGGTTATTATCTTGAATATTATTATAGATAGAGATAAACTGTAAACAGCAAAAATGTTCAGCAAAGTAAGATCTACAAATAAGTTAACATGACCGAAATGGTCAGTTGACCCCTTTAGGAGTTATTGCCCTTTATAGTCAATTTTAACCATTTTTCTTAAATCTTAGTAATCTTTTACAAAAATCTTCTCCTCTGAAACTAATGGGCCAAATTAAACCAAACTTGGCCACAATCATCATTCGGGTATCTAGTTTAAAAATTGTGTCTGGTGACCTGGCCAACCAACCAAGATGGCTGCCATGGCTAAAAATAGAACATAGGGGTGAAATGCAGTTTTTGGCTTATCACTCAAAAACCAAAGCATTTAGAGCAAATCTGACATGTGGTAAAATTGTTTATCAGGTCAAGATCTATCTGCAACAACAAAAGAGAGTTTTTAACGACCTCAGCTGGCTATACAACCCTTGCACAATCAACTGAATTTTGCAGAAATCATTAACAGGATAGATTGCCCTTATATGATAATTTTTTATATCTTTTTTGTTTTTTTTGGCAAAGGGGGGGGGGGGGGGTTGCGCAACAACAAAACAACTTCACAACTTTCTCATTACTTTGCATTTCTTGTTAGATAAATTTTACAAAATTCTCCCCTGAAACAACTGTCAAATTTAAACAAACTTAGTTTAAATCACCACTAGGATATCCAGGGACCACTGTGTATGATGACCCTGCCTGCCCACATGGCTGAAATAAAACATAGGTTTCAAACGCACTTTTTAGTATTATATTTCTGAAACTAAACGACAGTACAATAGTTGCATTTATCATGCATCAATTGTAAATAAAAATATCAGGTGAGCGACACAGGGTCCTTGGACCCTCTAGTTTTTGTTATAAATGATTGAAAAAATACATATCTAAGAAATTTGAAAAGACCAAAATGATATGGGATGTACATTTTTTACATGATTCTTGTAAAATCCTTTTTTGTATTTCTAACCCATTTTCTCAAAATTTTAGCTAAAAATACTGACTTGATTGGTCGTAAAATTTGAAAACTGGATTACTCAATAACCGTTCATTGTAAATACACAATTTTTTCACAGAGTTATGTTTGATTATAATATTTTAAAAATTAATTGATATATTCTACTTGTATCCCATGTTTTGGAAATAATTCAAGAACGAGATTTGAACGAGACTGAACAAGACTGAAAAGTCAGAAGAATACATCCTTAATGTAAAGTATTTTTTGGTTCCACTGGACGCATTAAATCTCCTGCGATATATGCACTATTCTTGTGTTAAGAACTGTATTAATATGTATATGTATTATGAAAACTTACCTTCAATAATTTCCACAATATTTCAGAGGTGATATCAGTTATATCTTTAGGATTTTTAGGGTCAAATGTTGATGGTGGACATCTTCCAAAACTAAATACACCTGACTTATGTTTACAGGAAGCTTCTCCTAAAGCAAAGTTATACTTCTCTTCAGGATATAAATCGGTCCATGTCATACCCATAATGCAATAGCCATCAGAGGGGTTGACATTTTGTAGAGGAGCAAAGAAATCTGTCACTAAATATTGAAGCTGTTCTGTTACTTTATTGCACCTTTCTTTAATATTCCAATCTGTGTTTTCTAAGTTGATTTTATCCAACCATTGCACATCCATTCCCATGTAATAAATCTTTAAAAATTCCTCAATGAATTGAAATAATGTGTATGAACTTGACTGCAAATTTATTCTGAAATTCTCGACGAAATCTGGAAAGTCGTTTATCTGCACTAAATATATTACTCTTTTTGGTGATATAAATAAATGTTTTAAAAATTCTAAATCCAAACTGGATCTCCACTGAACATATGTTTGATGACAAAATAATTTCTTCTTTTTTGGTAATGGTTTGAATATTTGTGAATCACTGTCAATATTTATACCATTTTTGTCTGTATTAATAACGGAGTTATCTCCACTTCCATCCACTTGATCTAAGTATATTTGACTGAGGTTAAAGAAATGTCTTTCATCAAGTGGTTTTCCATTTAATTTGCCAATTAGGAAAATTGATTCTGAACTCTGTGTGGAAAACCAACTACCCATTGCATTTCATCTGTCTGACAGTTCTGAAATTTGATTTTAATAAAATTATTTTAAGATCTTTTTAAAAATTATTAGTTATACATGTATTTGATTAAGTCCATTTAAGTGATCCAAAGTGCATGGACTGTAAACCTGATTAAATCCTTAGATGACGAAAAAGGAGTTTTGATGAAGGGTAATAACGTTACAAGTTCATCAACAATTTTCATAATACAATACAAACAATGAGATAAATAAGATTAATGAGAACAATTTAAGATCCTAAAGATTATGTAGTTAAATAATCCATAATAAAAAAAAATCTAATGCATTTTAATGCTTTAAGTGATGTTGATATACATTACAAATAAAAAGCCAAAAAAAGAATGGATATCCATATACACAGTCATTGGACCAAAGTGAGTTCCCAGTCAAGAAATGCCCTATCATTTCACCTAAAATCAATATTTTTCAAAAAAATATTACTAAGTAACTACATTACTGATTTATATCAAATAAATACTATAAGATGTAGAAATTCTTTACAAGTTTTATTGTTTATTTAAACATTATATTATTCATGCTCATTTTGATTTTCTGACGAGATGAACACAAAGAAAAATATTTCTTGAAAATTTTACCAAATAATTTAAAATCAAAATCATAAAATTTTACATTTGTGTTCAACCCATCAGATAATGAAAACGAAATTCAAGAAAAATTATGGCCAAATGAACCAAAAATCTTTAGACATTTCGATATCTTTTGGTATCTATTTTTATAAAAATCGCTCATAGTTACTTAGTAATAATTTTTAGCTCACCTGTCCCGAAGGGACAAGTGAGCTTATGCCATCACTTGGCGTCCGTCATCGTCCGTCGTCTGTCGTCGTCTGTCGTCGTCCGTCGTCCGTCGTCGTAAACTATTTCAAGAATCTTCTCCTCTGAAACTACTGGGCCAAATACTTTTAAACTTTAACTGAATGTTCCTTAGGGTATCTAATTTATAAATTGTATCCGAAGTTTTGATCTATCAACAAACATGGTCGCCATTGCTAAAAATAGAACATAGGGGTCAAATGCAGTTTTTGGCTTATAACTCAAAAACCAAAGCATTTAGAGCAAATCTGACGTGGGGTAATATTGTTTATCAGGTCAAGATCTATCTGCCCTGAAATTTTCAGATGAATCAGACAACCCGTTGTTGGGTTGCTGCCCCTGAATTGGTAATTTTAAGGAAATTTTGCTGTTTTTGGTTATTATCTTGAATATTATTATAGATAGAGATAGAGATAAACTGTAAACAGGAATAATGTTCAGCAAAGTAAGATTTACAAATAAGTCAACATGACGGAAATGGTCAGTTGACCCCTTTAGGAGTTATTGCCCTTTATAGTCAATTTTTAACCATTTTTCGTAAATCTTAGTAATCTTTTACAAAAATCTTCTCCTCTGAAACTACTGGGCCAAATACTTCCAAACTTTAATTGAATGTTCCTTAGGGTATCTAGTTTGTAAATTGTATCTGAAGTTATGATCTATCAATAAACATGGTCGCCATTGCTAAAAATAGAACATAGGGGTCAAATGCAGTTTTTGGCTTATAACTCAAAAACCAAAGCATTTAGAGCAAATCTGACAGGGGTATTATTGTTTATCAGGTCAAGATCTATCTGCCCTGAAATTTTCAGATGAATCAGACAACCTGTTGTTGGGTTGCTGCCCCTGAATTGGTAATTTTAAGGAAATTTTGCTGTTTTTGGTTATTATCTTGAATATTATTATAGATAGAGATAAACTGTAAACAGGAATAATGTTCAGCAAAGTAAGATTTACAAATAAGTCAACATGACGGAAATGGTCAGTTGACCCCTTTAGGAGTTATTGCCCTTTATAGTCAATTTTTAACCATTTTTCGTAAATCTTAGTAATCTTTTACAAAAATCTTCTCCTCTGAAACTACTGGGCCAAATACTTCCAAACTTTAACTGAATGTTCCTTAGGGTATCTAGTTTGTAAATTGTATCCGAAGTTGTGATCTATCAACAAACATGGTCGCCATTGCTAAAAATAGAACATAGGGGTCAAATGCAGTTTTTGGCTTATAACTCAAAAACCAAAGCATTTAGAGCAAATCTGACGTTGGGTAATATTGTTTACCAGGTCAAGATCTATCTGCCCTGAAATTTTCAGATGAATCAGACAACCTGTTGTTGGGTTGCTGCCCCTGAAGTGATAATTTTAAGGAAATTTTGCTGTTTTTGTTTATTATCTTGAATATTATTATAGATAGAAATAAACTGTAAACAGCAATAATGTTCAGCAAAGTAAGATCTTCAATTAAGTCAATTTGACCAAAATTGTCAATTGACCCCTTAAGGAGTTATTGCCCTTTAAAGACTTTTTTCACAATTTGTTCATCATGTTAACTTACTTTAAAAAATCTTCTCCTTTGAAACTGCTGTATCAATTTCAGCCAAACTTAGGCTAAATGAGTTTCAGAGTATCTAGTATAAATTTTATATTTTATTTCCTTGTATGTCAAGAAACATAGCTCCTATGGCTAAAATAGAACATAGGAGAAAATGATTATTTTTTTTGGCTTTTGAAGAAAATAGGACGATCCAAAAAACATTTAAATAAATTGAAAAGCCAAAATAATCATTGATGAGAGATTTAACCAAAAGAATTAAGGTGAGCGATTCAGGCTCTTGAGAGCCTCTTGTTTTACCACCAAAAAATGCGTAGATACAATATAAGTTATGAACACTGTATGTTGAAAAAGAATACTACGTATTTATTAATTCAATGGAGCTGAAAAAATAATAAATAGACTGGAAAGAATTCCGTAACGCCAAGAAAGGACACATGAGGATTTACAATGTCAATCAAATACAAAAAGAGCAGACATAGACATTTGAGCTGGTAATCAGTCATTTTTGTAAGCATACAACTGTTCCAAGTTGATGAAGGCCATGTAATGGGAGAAACACTCCAGAATCACAAGGCAAAAGATACGTATCATGTCAAAGCAATTGAAATCTTAAGATCAAAACATATTTTGTCAGGAAAAAAGTCTACGATGAGTCACGGATTGAAAATACCAGTAAAATAACCAGCAACGGTTGTGATGAATTAACAAGAACAATATGACTGCAGGATTTTTTTTTCTTTCATTGTGATGAGGTATCTGACTATCACCATTAAGCCTCGACAATTATGATCGACAATAGAGTATGTGACTGTCACTTGAACTACTAACCAATGTTCTTTTAGCAGGACTCAGTGCTGAAGATTAATATTTCAGGAGCAGACATCATGCTAAATGTTTGTCAAAACTTTACGACAGGGCAATTAGACAGAATTCGAGACACAGAAAAAAAAGTCAAGAATTTGTTATCCATGGAATGGGACTGCCAAATTGATTGTAAACAGTGACGGCTCACACTCTGGAACATATATCGTTTTAATATTTGAAATTGATGATATTGGTAAATTGTACAGTAAACGTTCTTAGTAAATATGAGTTGTCATGGAAGTAATGATTAATACAACGCTTCTGAAAAATTGAATACTAGCTGCCATAGATGATATGCAAGCACACATGAATGGTTGCATCTTCTCCGGATTCTCAACGAATATGTTGGGGAAGTTCTAAAACAGGTCATGTCTTTTAGTCGTGATGATGAAGGCCTCTTCATAGTCAAAGTAACTAGAATATTTTTAAGAGTTAAGCTTGTTACTATAAAGAGGTTTAAAGGACATTCAATGTAAGCCTTCCAAATGAATCAGTTCCACAATCTTTAAGACATCTTACTCTCTATCTGAGGACTGATAAGTTGCAGTTGTATCCTTTCAACGACGAGTTCCGCAATTGAACTATTATAGCTGAGAAATGGTAAGTCTTGTCTGCCACTCAACGATATTTCTGGACTGTGTCTTGATGTTTGGCCATTCTTTCTAAGGAAACTTATGTCTGTTGAACTGATTCGCGTCAACAGCTGTTATTTAGTGTCCCTGTAAAGTTATTTTTAGTATCAAGCATATATATTTTGCCCGCTAAGGCTATGGTGATGCCTTCATTTTTACCCTTTTATTATTAGGTCTGTTTCAGAGCTTCACGATTACATTTGTTAAAAATCAAGAACACTTATTTATCTTGCTTGTATGCTTATAGATATCCTATGGCAGCTACATTCCAATTTTGTTAACTGCGTTGTATCAGTTCTTCTTTCCATGATAATCTAAGATCTTCCAGGCGTGATCTGCAAGCTTAGAGATTGGTACAATACTTCTTCCAGACCGTGTGCCATCAATATACTTCATCATTTAGGAAAGCACAAAATTCATGGCTTTCTTTCTGTGTTTTTTATTCTGCCTATTTGCTATGTTGTCAAGTTTCATCAAGCATGATACTAGTGATTTGACATCTCCAGCTCTTACTATGTCTAAGAGAATATGTCTTGTAGTACAAGTGCACAGTCATGCCCTTTTTTTTGTCGATTTGAAAATGTCGATGTATCATGGAGATCTTCAGATACATCACCACAGAAAAAATACATTGCAGTCATTGTTCTTTTTGATCCAGTTCAACTTTACAGTGTCTGGTTACTTATTGTTTCCTTTCAATTGGCAACTTATCTTCAACATCAGAAGTATGTTTTCCCTTTTGCTGATGAAATATTTTGAGGTCTGAAAATTTGTTTGACATGATTTGTGCCATTTTGCCTTGTGATTCTGGAGTGCTTCTGCAGTTCCATAGCCCTCATTCAACTGTTTCGAATTGAACGAAAGGAAAACCAATTCAAGACCCAATATCTTCGCATGCTTGCATCAAAAGAGTGATTGCCAGCTCAAATATCTATGACTGTTCTGTTTTTTTCTGTTTAATTGCCCATTATGTTTTTCTTATATCTACTTCCAGTGTTTTCGAAATCTACAATTTTGATCTTTTCCAAAAAATACACTTTCGGTCATAAATTATATAATATATACGTAATTTCTGTTTTAAAAAGTTACTTAGGCAAACGTGTAAGTAACAGAAATTTTGATACTGATATCTTAATTTTGTAAACATGTGCATGCCTTATCTGACCTCTGTGTGAATATCAAATATAAATTAGTAAAAAAAGTATGAATGCAAACAGTGAATTAATAAGATTAGCGAATAATTATATATTGGAAATACATGTTTTCAAAATGGCCATTATTCAAGATGGCTACCAAAAAATCAATATATATGAAGTCCTCAGATGACAGTCCTTGTCAATTGTGATGAATATACCATATGACTATATAATAATTTCCTGCAGCAAGCGTTTAACTTATAAGTCAAAGTGAACTTACTAAGGAAATGCAAATGTGTAAAGGCAGTATTAAGTTGTTCTACTCTATGTTGAGGACAATGTGATAGAATATGATTAACAGAGTGTGGTTTTGACAAAACATGTACATGTACATTTCATTTATTGTTAGATATTTTTAACGTCAATTGGGAACATTTGAGCAGTTGATGTTCTTATAACATTACTTGTATGATATAGAATTCATTATGTCTGCAATCAAGGTTTTTGAAAGTTGTTTCAAATAAACAATATCAACAAAACGAATTATCCTGTAATCAGCCAACTATTATAAACGACAGGTATACAAATATTTTCTTGCTTTATTTCTACGTATAAAATAAAATTCTCCTGTTATTCTATGTCGAACAAGCGGTTGCACGAATATATATTGCTTTCAGAGGAATAGTTCATTTTATGATCCTCTTCGTGTCCGCGTTTTAAAACTTTTGTACACAAAACAGAAGAATAACTCGGGGGAGGGGAAAAGGCCATCTTTTTGTCCTGTTTATATAGCTCAAACAAATGCATTTGTTTATATCTTCCACAATGCATTTTTTTTATTATATCGATTAATGACTACATATTTTGGCTTAAAAAAAAATCAAGACGGCCGCCATTCAATATGGGTAATATTTCCAAAACTTTTGTTCTACAAGACAATTGGATTCAACACTGTTATTCTATCAACCAGATTTCATGTCATTATCTTCTCTAATATCATTTTCATTATTTTCTATTATTAATCTATTGAGATCAAACGGCCGCCATTTTAAAATGGCCGCCTCTTCCGCCTATTTCGATTTTCAGATTGGGTCCATAGCTTAAAATGTTGTCCATGACATATACTCCTACTATGCCAAATTTCATGCTTTTACCACAATCTGAGCAATTTTGTCAAAAATCTGCACAAATCGACTGGACAACATTGCTAAGCATAACATTGATATTGAGTGAACCTATGAAGAGGTATTTTGACAGAGACAACATCCAATCCTAAAAGGAAGCAATTAAAACAAAATAGAAGAACGAATATCACAATAATCAATCATAATATAACTTCAACTCAATATTACTCAACACTTACATAATAATATATATCAACTTTTAAAATATAAATAAAACAATCTGATCAAATAATCTAAAAAAAGGAATTGTGACTAATATTTTCAATACTTTTCAAAATTTTATGAATATTTCGGAAGTAATTTATGGTAACTGGACTATTTTCACCATTGACTTAAGCCTAGTATAGATTTATGGTGTCAGTTGAATTCGGGTTATAATGCAGTGAATGTTTTTTTTATTAAGATATATATAAAATAGTATATAAAACAACTTAATGAATTTAAAAAAAAACGAGAGCTTAAATGTTTTGTTTTATTAAACCAAGAATTTAATATAATCATGATAATAGAATTTCCATAGCAATCCTTGATAACCTTTTTAAAAACGGAAATGTATTCCAAAGTAACAGTATAATTTTTTTTCAATTAATTTAAGTATTTTTTTGTCAAATTAACATGGCATACATAAAGCACTTTAATATGTTCTAATTACTTTAGTGGATGTGTGTTTACAGGTAAACAGAAAGCCCTATTATCTTAAATTCGTGTATTACTTATCTAGTACATACATGTATATTCGAAAGGCCTTGTTATTTAATTTAAACAGGATGTTGCAATTTTGAATCAATGTTATTTAGAACTTAATACCTCTGACCAGGTGTGATCTTATTTATGAGTTTGCCACCAAGCAGAGGTTATAATTCATATTTCACCACTAATCAGATAAACAATTTTATTTATTTATTTAATTTTATCCCTTTTTGATACAAGTTATATACAATATATTTTTTTTTATCCTAAATATAATCAGAGATATATTTCTTTTATAAGGTTAAATTTTTTTATAAATTTTGTTGGCTGTTGTTATATATGTCAGTTAAAAAGAAATTTATTTTAACAGTTAAAAAAGTACAGTTTGTTGGTCTAGTATGGTTCAGACTGGTCGAGTATTGTTCAGACCTTTGGTTAAGTATGGTTTAGACTGGAAAAATAGGTCGAGTACATGTCGAAAATGGGTTAAGACTGTTTCAGACTGGTCGAGTAATAGTTCAGACTATTTTCAACGGCAAAAATAAGGGTCAAGTACGATTCAGTACAGTCAAGTATGGTTCAGACTGGGGTCGAGTAATGTCAAGTAAAAGCCTTAATAAAACTTCATAAGGCTGCAATTTAGTTACATAAATTGTAACATAAAGAGTTAAAACAGTTTAACAGGTTAAACAAATCAGAAGCGGAAATTAAAAAAACAATCAAATAGTCGTTTGTACCACAAATACAGACAGACAAGCATGATTAAAATCAGAAGTAATATAAGACCAAAGGAAGTACATTGTACTTGCATCGACAAGGTACCAATCTCATGGTTGGGTAAGCCACCTTTTTTCGGAAGCTTTAGTTTACAATATTTGTACGTTGATACTTTAGTTTAAAGTTTGAACAAGCTTATATGAAATTGTTTTACTTAGCTTGAATTCGTGGTTCGTGTATAACACTAATATGCATGCATTTAAGTACTTTTTAAATAGCTGCACAAAGATTGCATGATGTACCCTTATTGTGTATATTAAAACTATTGCAAAAATAGAATTTTATAGTAAGAACTTAATTGAAAGCCATTTAATCAGAAGTAAATAAAATGGTTCTATAGAACAATATGCATGATGATACCTTCATTCGTTCAAATATTCTGTCAAATGTGTCCGTGAAAAGTCCATTAGCTCTGTTATAAAACAAACCACCAAATTTTCAAAATCAAACTGAGGGAATCTACATTTACCAATCATACATGTCATAACAACAATGTTAAATTTGATACAAGCATACTAGATGACGTGCACGAATTTAAAAACAAACTTTTATTTATTTGACGGTCAAAGTCCAGTAACTGAAGAATGACAAACCAGAACTTTTTTTTGATAAAAAAGTAAGTTATGTTCTAGCATTCTAACAATTATGTTTCGTTTAATCGATTTAAACACGAAAATTGTTCAAAGCAAATTTGAGATATCGTACGACGTGGAACGGGGTGTACAGAATAAACAACAATACACCAAGAAATACAACACAGAGAAAACAATAGGCAAAACTATAATTTATAAAGAATAATGAGGGTATTAAAATGCAAAAACGGAGAATAATAGGCCAAAAAAGGGACGTTGGTAGACAACAATGTGTCCCGTCTTTGACAGCTCTATAACAAAAAATATGAATCCATATGTTATATGTATAGCCCATTGTGCGATTCCACTTGTCCAGTAACAATAATGAGGTAACAAAAGTAAACTCCGACAAAAGACGCATATATGATATACGTGTGCATATATCTGATATTACTTTTGGCGAATCAAGCACGACAAGCAATTTCAAATAGATATGCTCATTTTCAGACGTCATGTGAATAACTACCGGACGGTAAATCAGTAAGTAAGGTGTAGGCCTCCATTTAATTTTCTAGGATTTTGATTGCAGCAAATTGTAAACTTTGATATGCATATTTTGGCTAATAGATATAAAATTAAGAAGGTGTTGTATTCATCAGTCTTTTTCAAGCGCGTACTGTTGCTGTCAATCAACAGATCTTAACAGTATTTACTGCAATGCATTTGCAGTGAATGATCCAATTTACTGAAGTTATAATTCCATTGCTTACTTTATTTCAGAAAACAACATTCCAGTAAAGTAAGTGTCATGATTCTAAAATAATTGAAATCACTTGCATATAACACTAACCTTTTCATCAGTATGCTTATTAGAATAACTACAACCTGATGGTAGTACTTCTTTTGTAATTTTTTCTTTCTATGTTAGACAATACAATGAATTTAATAGTTTTACCAATCGTGCATTCCGTAACTTTCTACTTTTTTTCTATATTTTAACAGTAGAATTCTACAAAAATAAAAAACAATATGTTGAAATTTCAAGAATAGTCTTTTCACCGGGGAAAATATTTTATATACAATATATTGAAGGAAAGATAAGATCGTTGATTTAAATATCACGTGCATGCGATTGGACAAATGACAACAAGGACAGCACATTATATGGACAGTGTGGAAGACGATGATCCTCTATATCTACGATGTCTAGGTCCTTTCAAACTCATATAGATAAATGGACATGTGGAATTACGTGATATAAAACCAACAAGCAACAACATTAGCCGAAATATGTCTTAGGGCAACATGTAGTATCAACAATAGACATATGTCTATACTATATGTCAATCTCTCACGAGGAAATCATGAATAAAAATGCCAATTTACATTTAATTCGCCAACTTACGAAATTTAGTCATTTATGACATGCAACTACTAACGAGGTTCCTAATTGGACGCAACAATAGATAAGTTAGCAAATGTATCTAAAGACAGTCCTCAGACGGGGCATTTCATTTAAATAGTTTTCTAAGTAAGTATCGTAAAAACTACAGCATTTAGAGCAAAAGATTTGTTTTTTGATTTTTGAGAACATACATGTAGGGGCCAAATAAAGTTTTTGGCTTTTATCTCAAAAACCACTACAAACCAGTTCATGTTCACCAGTCGAGGTCCACTGCTATATTGGATCCAACTCTCTCAGAGGGATCAAATTTTGTTTGCCTTGTCTCTACATTCTTAACTGGTATACACAAGTTATTATTAGACATTTTTGAAAACTGTTTAAAACTTTTATGTTTACATTGATGATGACATTTACAAATTATTATATAGAAGCCATCTCAAAGGGTACAATGTTGATAACTTGAAAAGCGAATAACGCATTCATAAGATGTATTTTTAATCAAATCAACAAAACAAGTCGCGACGCCTGCATACAAAAGCAGCATAAATATTTAAATTTTGATAGAATTTCCTGCTAACTCTTTCCATAACTCTATACTTCTTCAATTTTTTTCTCAACAGTAACTCTGTATTCTTTGATGAAATTATTAATTTTTCGACACCTCTCTTTAAATTGACCTGTTTTCACTGTATTAGTTGTCGTTTATAGAGTGCCACAAGAGGATATCTATTAGGAAATATTTTATCATAAACTATCCCTTCAACAAGAGATTCAAACTCAGTATTTCTACCATTTGACCATATCATCGCAATGTCCCTAAAATTAAAGCTTCTTGGGATCAGCTAGTGACCTGTAAATTTCCGTTGAGTTCTGGTCAATAGCATCTACTACCGTTAGCAGTTTTGTTAACACTTGTGCTATTAATTCATTTAGAGATGGCCACTGTACCAGATTATGAAAATGTTGGTAAAACAATGATATTCACTAATTAATTTCATTATGTATTGTGGTAACGCTTACGTCAAGGATTGCGGTAATCATATGAAATCACGGGTATGATCTGAGTCAAAGCATGAACAACATTTCTTTATATCTAGGATAGGTGTGTGTTGCCTATCAATGATACGCACGAACGTATCATTTCCAATTTGTTTCAATATGTCTAAAAGGGTTTTGGCTGTTTCTCCAGTTGTTTGATAAAAAGAGTATCTGTGACGGGAAAAGATTTGAGAACATCGTTCCCCTCCTAGTTTCTACAGCATCGTCTACAATTCTATATCTAAGTTCAAGTAATGGTTCAGTGTGAAAACCTCTTGTTGGAACTCTTATCCGGGGATGAAAAAATATTATGACGAATAAAGACGTGCTGCATTGTAACAAGAGGGCGGGCAACACAAATGTCATACAGTGGAAGAAGAGGAACGCGGGTTTCTATCTGACGAGCAACAGCCCGGACCTAGTGCTCCAATGACAAAAAAAGCTGATCCAAAAAAGCATATCATTGATTCAGCTAGTTAAAAGGAAACTGCTGATCTATGAGAAATTCATGGCTAAGAAAATTTCTAAAATATAGAAGGCTTGAGAGTCAGCTTTCTTCAGAATCAGACGATTAAAACATATTTTGACATTAATTGCAATTAATTTCCGTGTTTTCACAGTGAAATAAAACCCAAAAATTTCACTCCTCTTACGTCATACAACAATAGGTATTGCAATACGTTCCTGATGACGCGGCATCAAAACAAATTGTGAATGCGTAGAAAAAGATATTGTTTCTTAAATTTTCTACTTTAATTCGATTAAAAAACCCGTTTTCAATGCAATAAAAAGAATAAGAAATCAAAGAATTCAAATATCGAAAAATATTCAACTTGTGACCGAACAACACTGATAATTAACTCACGCACCTTCGTAAATTTATCAGTTGTTTTGTCATTCGTTGAATATTGTTTTCTATATTTGAATTTTATCAATTAGTTATTTTATAATTAAATAATGTTAATAAGTTACTGATTTCATTCGGAATCAAAATATTTTCTTTTATTATTTTCACTTATTAAGCATGTAGCCACATCTTTCATGACATAGTATATTTTGATATGACCCACAAGTTTACCTGTAATTATCATCGTCAACTTAAAAGTTATTGTGAACTATAGTAACTGTTTGAGAAAATGTCTATTATCATATGATAGGTTAAAATATATTTAAATACAATGATGTGTGAAACCTGCGAAGGAAAATATAAAGCATTTTGAGTTGTTTTGAATATTTTCCGTAGAATTATTGTTTGATGCATGTATGCGATATATCTAAACTACCGTCGAAAACGGCTGAACCAGGTTTAAATTGCTACAATTGACTCAGGCTGAAAACATCATAGTGCCGATTTTCGGTTTGATCGAATGTATTATTCTATTAAACGTACATTATCCCGATATGTGAAAAGAAATCATTATCATAAATTCTTGCATATAAATTTGGTTGCCGAACATCTATTTTATACAGCTTGCATGCCATTGAAATTTGGTTTTCGGGATTTTTCCCAAAATGGGTAACCGATTTGATGTAATACATTTTTGCATCTATTAGGTTTTCGGGAAAGTTCCCGAAGTGTTTGGAGACTTCAGTGTGATTTATTGTCGAGCCTGCGACTTTTGTCGCAAAAGAGAGACATAGCGATCCTACTTTCTGTCGTCGTCGTCGGTGTCGTCGTCGTCCACAAATATTCACTCTGTGGTTAACGTTTTTGAAATTTTCATAACTTTCTTAAACTATCCTGCATTTCTACCAAACTTGTACAGAGGCTTGTTTATGATCATAAGAAAGAATCCAGAAGTAAATTTTGTCAAAAGGAAATCCTGTTTATCCGTATTTTACTTATAAATGGACTTAGTTTTTCTGCCAGTTAACATTACATTCACTCTCTGGTTAAAGTTTTTGAAATTTTAATAACTTTCTTAAAACATCCTGGATTTGTACCAATCTTGGACAGAAGCTTGTTTATGATCAAAAGCTAATATCTTGAAGGAAATTTTGTAGAAATATATTTCCTGTTTTTCCGTATATTAGTTATAAGTGGACTTAGTTTTTCTTCCAGTCAATATTACATAAAGTCTGCAGTTAAAGTTTTTAAAACATTTATTAGATTCATAAACCATCCTGGATTTTAACCACAGAAGCTTCTTACAATCAAAAGATAGTGTCTAGAAGAAAATTTTAAATAATTTTTCACCATTTTAGGTGAGCCTGCGACTGCAACACATAGCGATCCTACATTCCGTCGTTGTCTGAAATCTGTAAATCTATTATGTGCATTCCCCTATCACACTGAAAACATAGACAACAGCAAAAGTAGGCGAGACACTGGGTTCCGCGGAACCCATATGAATTTTTTGCATGTAGATAGCATTTATGTTGAAAAAGTATTTCGGGAATTTCCCAAATAAAACGTTAGCATGTCTTATTTCACTTTGAATTCTCTGAAATTGACATACGTGTTGAGAATTTTCTCAAACTTCAATAAACTGTGAGAATAAAGATGTAGAGTATCATAAAACTAAATGATGTGATTTTTGTATGAAATCTGAAATCATTTATCTAATGGTAAAACATGGAAAGAGATTATACAGTGGAATAAAATAGATTTTACACTTTTATAAAAGATTTATTTACATTAAACACGTGAATATCATAAAAAATCATATCATTCACGGAAAATGAATATAATACTTGCATGCATGGGATATAAACTTAAGTTCAAATATCATGTTGTGCCTTTCCTAGTTTTGGTTTAGTGTAATAGGATCTCCTGTAGTTGGTGATCGCAATACTGGTATACCAGTATTGTCCACAATACTGGTATAAAAATTTTGTACCAGTATTGTAACTTTTTATAAAAAAAAAAGCAATACTGTTACATTACTGATATACCAGTATTGTAGTTGTATTATTGACTAGACTATATTGAAGATCAAAGGAAGATTAAATGAACTCAAAAAAATAATAGAGGATAATTGTGAAATCAATTAACAACCAGTTAAAATTTATTACTATACGTGCACAAATAAACAAAGGATTATTGAAATTAACTCATAACATCATTATTATTTAAACAATTGCTAATAATTTTATCATATTTCTATATTTTATTTAATTTTGACAGATATTTTAATCTGGATTTTAATACATGTATAAACTTTTAGTGTACTTAAGATCATATACATTTGTTTGTCTTTATTTTTTTATTAATCTTAATTGCAACAAAAGATATCAAAATTATTTATTAATTATAAAAAGTTGGTTTATAGGGGAACCTTGTTATAATCAAATTAACTAGTTTGTCTACATGAATGTTTAGGGTTGAAACAGTTGATTCAGAACCATGGACAATACAATTAGTAGCTGATACATGTATATCTACTGGTACAAATACTAATACTTGACCAGCATTCTGCCAGTAAGAGAGCTGTACAAATGCTATCTGAAATAGCTTGTAATCTAGTAAGCGTTGGAGAAAGTCCACAGAGACTGAATACCTAAATACCAATATAGGAAGGGGGAGGGGTTGCAGAAATCACATCTGAAGAAAAAATTGACAATACCAATGCTGATGATACGGAAGCTATAACAGCATTAATGTCAATATAAAATTCACTAAAATATACTACATGAATCTTGGAAAGAGAGAGCTGAAAGAAAACATAGAAGAAAGTACAGAGTTTGTTAAAATGCTGACACAGAATGGTTAAGAAATAAAACATCAGAAGATTTAAAACTTTATTTGATGACAATCACAGTGTACCATCTATGGCATCATCAGTTAAACACAATCATTCCTAATAAAATTGTCATGTCATATGTTAATTTCATTATGCATATATGTGACACCTTTTATAAAAGATTAATTACCTATATTGTTTATTTAAAATAAGCACAATACTGGTACAATACTGGTACAATACTGGAATACAATACTGGTACAAAATTTGTATACCAGTATTGTTGACAATACTGGTATACCAGTATTGCGATCACCAACTACAGGAGATCCGTGTAATACAACTCCCATATATTAAAAGAAGTTTGAGGAAATACAAATTTCTTTTATGGTCCACTAAAGTCAAAATAACAACTAACACATATTATGATGATGCAGGCCACAGATGTGACAGTTTATGTTTCAAAATCAATCATATCAAAAGATACATTCATAAAATTTGCATACACTACAATTATAAGTACCAATTATAAATTTAAATATACAGTACTATCATTACGGTCTGAACCAATGAGCAAATTATGTAATAAATGAAAAGACAAATGTCATCAATTATTGAAATTGAATTTTTTGAAAAGTCAATCAAATTAGAGTTATCTCCCCTTGACTATAAATTTGTTAATAATAGTGTAACATTTCAACTTTTGGGAGCAGATACCGCCCCAGATACTGCTCTTTTTGTCCTCATCAAATTCAACAATAAACAAACCTCTTTTCAAGGTTGAAGAAGGGGAAGGGGGCGGGGACTAAAATATTTTATGAAAATTGAATGTCACCAAATTTCTGCGTGTTCTTCCTTTGGCTACTATTTGGAAAAGAGACTGGAAATAAAACATGTGCTTGGAGTAGCGCCCCCTTATCAAATGCACATTCCAATGAGTTTCAAGTTAGATAATCACATATGTACCATCGATAACTATTTTTTACATATTTCTAAAATTTACTAAACATGATAACACAAGACTGAATACAATTAAAATTTAGTCTTTCACTGTACCATAAAGTCACCTATGCTGCACATAAGTGTATTTATATAGAAATTTGTATTTCGTCCGTTATTGCAACTGTGACGGGATTGCTTCCCTCAGTAAATGTGGTTGATACTTAGTCAGCCGTAAGCGGTTGAGCTAAAGAAGTACTTAAAGAAGCTAAAGAAGTTCTTACTTCCTTACTTACTTCTTTACTTACTTCTTTAGCTCAATCGATATACGCGCTGCCTTGTAAGACAGAGGTCCCGGGTTCGAGTCCCGGTCGAGACAAGCAATTGTGTAATGAAATTCATGCTCTCCGGTACATTGGCGCCCAACTAAAGAAACCACGGTGGTTAGAGAGGAATTCTAGCTATGGTATGTTGTGTGAGAGTCATAATGGTATGATGACTCTTGAGGTGGGGGAAGTGTGACGGGATTGCTTCCCTTAGTAAATGTGGAAGATTCTTAGCCAGCCGTAAGCGGTTGAGCTAAGGAGGTACTTCTTTAACTCAGTCGGTATACGCGCTGCCTTGTAACACAGAGGTCACGGGTTCGAGTCCCGGTGGAGACAAAGATGATTTTGTATGTAGAATCATGATCTCCGGCTAGATAAATAGTAACTTATAACTGTCCGGTGATCATATAGTGTGAACCATTAACGGCCATGTTTATACTAGAGGTTCTGTAATGTAATCAACATGGTGAGGTACGGATGGTCTATATATAAGTTTATTGAATGTTAATTAATGATCTGGATACTAAGTATAAAAATGACGTTCATGGCGCCTTACTTAATATTAATAAAGGATAGTTGGTTTATTAATCATCAAGGATAGATGAATGGTCATCTGGCTTCTTGGTTCGTCTAATAACGGGGTTGTAACATTTATATATTATTAAGTGCAACAAAGATATATATTCAACTATGTTGCACTTGAAACGATGCTTCCCAATTTAGGTTTAATAATCAGAATATCAATATTTGGTGCTTCACAAGAGATTTCTGTACATTTGGTTACAGATCTGCTTGCATTTGTAGAAACTTTAAAACATCAACTTAAATTGAAAATTCCCTAAAACTTGAGTGCAATATTTCGAAAAAGTATTTTAAAATTCCGCACTATCTCACTATAATCCATTATTCTTTGTCATGTTTTCTATGCCATTATATCTAACATGTTTTAAGAGGTCTTTTACCCACTAACTTTTCACTATGACGTATACATACATAAAAGATGCCAGATTCTGCGTCAACCCATAATAACATCTCTTAGTGTTATTCAGAGGAAAGAAAATACGCCTAAAACCACGACAATTGGAGAAAAAAAAACAATATCCGAAATGCCCCTTTTGTAAATTTACTAGTATTATTTTCTAATTTACAAATTCAAGTTAAATACATGTTTGATTTCTTTTTGTTTCTTTTCTCTGCTTTTTAAGGTCTTACCTTTCACTATAAGGAAAGACCTTACTGTATTTCTTCTGATTATAATTATTCTTTCCGCCAAATTTTAACGAAATTTCCCAAAAAAAGTACGCGACATGTTGAAATGATATAAGTTATCTAGTATCGGTTGACCAAAAGCTATCTTGTGGTGAGGGCACGACCCCGTAACATTTCCTTTATAGCGGTTATCTCCCCTAACACAGAAAACCTTGTTATCATTCTAACTCCATAACCATAATAGGTAGGAAAAATACAAAGGGTGGAATTTGTTCAGGAACAAATCCTGGTTCTTCGTTACATTTGGATAGAAAAGATTCAACTACTCATTGGTAGGGTTATGCCCCTTTGAAAATTAACCAATGTCGGTTGGCCACTAAAACTCAGAAACCGTAAGTTGTAGCCACCTAAGATCATCATCAATGATGATCAATTTACGTGACCATGAAAATTGACCAAAGGTCAAGGTTATGACCTAGATTTTGACCTTAGCTTGTTATCGGATTTACTCAATAACCGTAAAAGATGGCTGATAAAATGTAACGAAGAAAATGTGTGTCTTCTCGATATCTACATTTGTTATGTGGGTTCAAAATTATTGGACCAACTGTTCTGGAACTAGGGCACCAAAACTGTTTTTGGGGTCCGAAATGATGATTGTTTGCTTATAACTCAAAAGTGGTTAGAGATAGAAAGAAACTTTGAATTGCAAAAATGTTCAGCATAATAAGATCTACAAAGTTAGGTCAAGGTCAGAGGCCAAGTCCCTAGCAACGACATAAAACACCTTAGCAACCATATATTTTTGAACTTAGAAGGCTACGAATAATATAAATATGAAATTTTAAATACTGGAAATGACATTTTTGTCCCTAGCAACGACATATAAGTCCTTAGCAATGACTTTTTTTTTTAACTTTAAATACTATGAATAGTACATATGACATTTTTAATACTGGTAGTAATATTTTTATCCTTAGGAATGATTTTTGTCCTTAGCAACCACTTGTTATGAACATAAAAGTCCTTATAAACCATATATTTTTTAACTAAGAAGGCAGTTATTAAAAGAAAAAATGAAAGACCTTTCAATTGTTCATGAACAATTGACTTTTTAATTATACATTATTTTTGTTGGTCCGCATTAGAGAAGTAATTGCCTACATACCTCAAAATACGTTATGGCCATAAACAGACTCCAGGTAATTACGAGTTGATCGAAAGAACATTTTAAGAAATGAAGCGCGGTAAAATATGTTTCTTGTCGACATTTTTACACCAAACAATTACAAAATGAAGTACTCAATTTTCAATTGTACGACTTTGCCCCCAAGCAGAGCTACAGAAAAACAGTAAAATAACGGGTTTTATACAGACACTTTTTATGAATAGAGCTACTAGTGCATTCAGTAAGTTCATAAGTGTTCATAGGCACTTTATCTTACACATTGTGCACTAATTACCTTCTTTTATAAACATAATTTCTATGAAAAGTGTTCATAAAAACCATATTTACCGGTAAAAAAAAAGCTCACTATGTCCCAAAATCCTGAAATTAAATAAAGTGTATACGTAGTTACTGACTTCAACTGTAACTGCAACTATAAAATGTTTCCATGTACAAATCCTTCGTGGGTTTTCTAAGCATTTAAGTATTAGATACAATACAAAGGTAACAAAGAAACTGGCCGGTAACCGAGGACCTTGACCTGACTACAAGTGCAGAAAAACTATACGGCAGTTTGTTTCTGGTCTGGTTTTTTTTGTTACCTTTGTTTTGTATCTGACTTGTACGACGTTTCAAGAAAGAAGTAGTACATTTTGCATTTAAAAGAGCTAGAAAAATTAAACAGATTAGAAAAGCAATTGCCCATATACCAGTAAGTTACAGTTAAAACAAACTTTTGTTTCATTTCCCCTAAGCTTCAGCCAAGAGGTTTTTCTCAAGAAATTCAAGAATCCAATAATTCTATAAAAAGGACCATGTCATGTAAAAGATGAATGTCGTATACATTTGAGACTTTTTAAAATGCAACTTTGCAAGTAAGTTATGCATGAAAAAGATTTCAGAGGTAAGCAAGCTAACATTTGATTTTTATTTGGGGGAAAACGGAAAGGGGTTGGGGGGTTTGGGGGGGGGTAAAATTAATTTAACATAAACAGGCTTGATTCTTTTTTTTGTCAAAAAAAAATGCAGGATGTGCCATTCCATTCCTCCTTTAAAAAATAACAAAAAATCGTACATTTGCTTCCAATAACAATAATAAAATTTAGAATGGAAATGGGGAATATGTCAAAGAGACAAGAACCCGACCAAAGAGCAGATAACAGCCGAAGGCCACCAATTGGTCTTCAACGCAGCGAGAAAATCCCGCATCAGGAGGTGGGCCTCAGCTGGCCCCTAAATAAAAATGTGTACTAGTTCAGTAAAAATGGACGTCATACTAAATTTCAAAACATATAACTGAACTAAAATTTTAAAACATACAAGACTAACAAAGGCCAGAGGCTGCTGACCTGGGACAGGCGAAAAAATGCGGCGGGATTATCCAAGTTTTGTGAGATCTCAACCCTCCCCCTATACCTCTAGCTAATGTAGAATAAAGAAACACATAGCAATACGCACAGTAAAACTCAGTTTAAAAGAAGTCTGAGTACGATGTCAGAATAGTTAACAAAAGAAACTAAGCAAAATGACAATGATACATAAATTAACAACGAACTACTAGCATTTACTGACATGCCAGCTCCAGACCTCAATTAAACTGATTGAAATACTATGTCTTCATCATATGAAAATCAAGCACAATCCCTCCCGTTAGGGGTTTAGTATCATACCATCATAAAATATATGAGAACATAACCCGTATCATGCCAACAACAATAACAATATAAATGTATAAAAAGAATGAATTTCCTATTTCATTAGTGAATGAAATGTTATGAAATATGGATATTGTCTTGTTATTAGATATATTTTGGATTTTTTTTAAATTCATGCTTATAGAGTTTTGTATGTCTCTAATAGTGTTGATCAGGATTAAACATGTGTCACAATATGATCAAATCGCAGATTAATACCGTCCAAAATTGGTGACATAAGTTGAATGATTTTCTTCAAGATTTGCGGCCTATTTGAACATGTATTACACGGACACTTTGTAACTATAGGATCAATCGTGCATTGGTGAGTTGAAAGGGATTTTATCTTTTGATTAGATTTTACTTTTTTATTTTATATTTCCTGTCTTTTTTTTTATTGAAATACATTTGTATAAACTTGGTACCAGCAGTTCATTACTTTCAGCATTGTCCAGAATACTATTCATTTCCATATATTGATAAAAATCAGAAAATCAGGAATCGGAACATTTTTTTGTCATCTGCTTGACCACACTATTTTTTTCTCATAAAATTGGGGATCAGAATATTTTTTAGGAAAAAAACATAAACCCCCTTGTGAAGTTAAAGGACAAGGTTCACTTATGGCACAATATGGCCTAAAATATCAACTTCATCATAAAACCCCAAAAAGGTCACAATTTGATTCGTAAATGGGTCTATTTCAAAAGACCTAATGCTAAATAAATCAGTTCTTTTCATAAAAGTACATAATATTCTCCAAAGTAGGCCCATTTTTGGACATTTTGTCAAAATATGGTAAATTTGTTCAATTTTTGGACCTAAAAGCTTTAGGAAAACATTGGCCGCCACCTACGATCCAATATGTTTTGAAGCCAAAAGATTCGAATTTTGATATAGAATTCATCAATATAAAGACTTTTTGGATCGTGGATGGAGGCCAAGGTTAATTATTCCAAAAACAATTAAAATTGTGGAAAAATTTGACCAAAATTTACCAAAAATACAAATAATGTATATTTCAGGGGTCATAGCTTTATAAATTTAAAAGGAAGGTGCCAATAAAATATATTTTTATATTGATAGTATTGTCACAAGTATTTCTATGCAAAATTTGTAATTTATTGGCCCGATTTTAAAAACGTCAAAAATTTAGGGCCAATTTTAACCCTTCGTGAACCTTCTCCTTTGATTTTGATTTTTGGTGTTTTAACGCCACTTTTAAGCACCGCTTTTGTGCTATTTAGTGGCGGCCAGTTGATATTAGTGGAGGAATCCGGAGTGCCCGGAGAAAACCACCGACCTTTGATAGGAAAACTGACAATCCTAGTCAATTAAGATTGGAGTCGAGTGCATCCGCACGAGCGGGGTTCGAACTCAAAACCTCAGTGTTGACTGGCTAGTGATTACAGTAGTAACTACTTTTACATCCCAGGTCCTTTGTTCTAGCAGGGGTGATCTGAGCCGGATCACCTCTACCAGATCACCCCAGCTTGAGTTTCTTTGTTTTGCATGCTTTCCTTTGTTTTGTAACATTTTGGCGGGAATGCCTAATCCACAATAAAACTTATAATTATTTATACGGAAAAGACTAACTTTCAAAATTTATGAAGAACAAATCCAGTGTCTATGGTGAGAATCGAACTCAAGACCTTTAGCATATCAACCCACGACTCAAACCCCAACACCAGGACGATTGAATACGAAATCACTGTTAATTTAACATACTTAAACATTGTGTCCGGGGCTCATTAAAGGTATATACTATATAATGATATATAAAGTGTATATTAAGGATTGCATGGCGTTCTTAACTTGTATGTCTAGATTTTATGAAGTGTAAATGTTTTTTTAACTAATCTAGAACAGCTTGGATGTAAAATAGTTATCCCATTCGTACTTGGTGTGTCAGTGTACTAAGATCACCCTCTGGCCTCCGGCCATCGGGATGATCTTAAACTGACACACCGCGTCCTCATGGGATAACTTTTACAGACCACTCGGCCACCGAGTTGAATGGTCAATCCCTTAGTGTACTGACATTAATAGTAATATACTAGTACTGGAATTGTTTGAAAAAAATATAGTTATTGATGCCAACGTTAATATTTTAATAAAAAAGACAGGAAATATGTCGGTGAAACACAAAGTTCAAATCTAATTGAAATTTAAAGTGCCCATGAACTCACTGATCATGCACGAGTGATTCTATTCACACAAAGTGTCAGTGTAACACGCGTTAATGTACTGTTTTTCTTTAGCTCTGCTGGTGGCAAAGTCGTACAAGCTGAAATCTTTCAAATCGTCTTAATCGAACTGTACGGAGGATTTTCTCTTCATGTTCAAGGAATTTGATAAATTAATTTGTCAAATAAACTACCATCCATTTTGGAATGACAAAATATTGTCTCGCGATCGGCACTTGGGTCTATTCGAATATCACATTACATTAATGAGCATGAAATTAAACTAAAAAAAAAAATAAGTGGAAAAAAATCTAAAACGAGACAAAATCAATTATTTTTATTAACATGTTATTTCCATAAAAAAAGATACGACATTTTTTATTTTTTTATTTTTACAACATTTAAACATGATGTATTTTTGTTTGTTCGATTTCTCTTTCTTATTTCATTCTCATACGTCGTTCAATTTTTAAATGTTTCAAATCTATTATTCCTATTTTTGTGTGATTTTGTTTTATTTTATGAGCCGGAGAAGGAAGAAATACACCCGCTTTAAAAATGTAGTGGAGGGGTATTTAACCATGCAGGGGCGCAAAATACGGGTAAGGGGAAATAATGATTACCCGCATTACACAATTGCAAAGGTGAGGGGCAAAACTATATAATTGTCTCTTTCCAATTTTCCAAACACAGATATCACAAGAAAACGTAAATATGCAGTTAGACTGATACTGCAAAGCTACAGACTAGCGTACACGTATTAGTAGTATATCAAACACAGTACTTCCAGGAGTCTATAAAAACAGTTTTGTTACATTAAATGAAACTACGGTAAAAACCTTGCCAAACATAAGTAATAAATATTACAATCCACTATTCAATTAAAATGTATATAAGATAGTATCATAATGCGAAAGTAAAGATTTATATAATATTCCTAGTAATGTAATGCCATTTTGATTAACAATATTAAATTACCGAAAAGAATTTAATGTATGTAAATGTGATATGATTTTCAATGGGACAACTACATGTATCGAGCATCCAAATAGAAAATAATTTATTTTTGTTAGAGACGTCCTCCGATGCAAAAATTTACAAAACCCATATACAATTTGCATTATCCTGGATAATCAGGGAGACAAAAAATAATTAAGGGTTAATGGCAGTAATTGGCAATTTACATCACAATTATAAACTTAAAGTCATATGAAACCTCAAATTAAAAAAAAATATGCACTCACACCACATCTTCCTATATCTATATGTTTTTTAATACTAAATAGATAGTTTTCATTATTCAACTTATGTACATATACTTTTTTCTGAGGAAAATTCTTTAATTTGTCCACATTTAGAAGAAGTTTACTTATTTTTATTTGCTTGCTGCCAGGAAGCAATTCGCCGACATATTTTCCGTATGCATAGTGACCTAAGCGTGACCCTCCTCGTAAAAATCCGGTGATAGCAATACGCATGGATCTGTCATTAAAAATAAACAATACAATACAATACAATACAATATGCTTTATTTCAAAAACACTCAGTCACATTGACATGTGAAACAAGAGGTAAATTACAAAATACAATCACATAAAATTAAAGAAATAAATAAAACAACTTAGGAATGAAATATTTAGAAAATTACCTTACTTTATATTATAATATTTTTGTTAACTTTGAAATGAATAAAGACACATTTTTAAGTACGTTAATATTAGTCAATGACAGTAGTCCTTTCATTTTTGCTTCACTTGGATATTTCACATAGTACTCTGGAATATGCTGATTTCTGATATTTTTTACTAATACAGAATTACATTCAAATAAATAATGGTGTTCATTGCCAACTGCAGTTAAACACAAATTACATGTCCTCTCTTCTTTTGGAATATTATACCATCTTCCCAGCTCTACTGGAATTTTTACATTGCAGCATCTTAATTTTGAAATATATTTACGTTCAAATGGTGATAATTTTAAAAGATAGTTTTCTAAGCCAAAGATTGTTTTAAAAAGTCCATAAAATTCTCCTCTGGATGAATTGTCAATTTGACTATGCCAATGTTGAATGAATGCATCCTTTAGTTTTTCTGTCAGTACGATTTTAAGTTGATTTATATCTAATGGTGATTGCTGAGTCCAAATATAGCTTAGGCCGGCATTGTCTAGGATCGATTTAATATAATCCATCCATTTGAATTTGTGATCATCTTTTAAGTTGAACATAATTTGATAAAGTATACTGCTAAGTTTATTTTCATTGTTGAGAAGTTTGTTCCAAAAACACACCATTCTACATTTTATTACGGTATCTATTGGTGTACGACCAAGTTCTCCATATGTCATAAAATTTGGTGTCGACGATCTAGTTTTCAACACATTCCGGCAAAACTGTAGATGGATTTTTTCCAACATGTAATTGTTTCCGAATCCCCATATTTCACATCCATATGTCAGAATTGGAAGTACAAGTGCATCAAAGAGTTGTAATTGTAAGTCGACAGGTATTGAGAGGTTACGTATCTTTGTATAGAGACTAAAAAGAGCTTTCTGTGCTTGTTCGCTTAGACGTTTCTTCGCTGTTGCAAATGAACCATTGTAATTGAAGGTTAGTCCTAGATTACCTGAATGTGTATGTTAAATACGTGCTAAATACCCATGCTTTTTCTTGATTATTTACTATAAGGTGACAATCGGTAAACTTCGGCTTCAAAACACGTCATTTAATGAGTAGCCATATTTGTTAAATCATAACAGACAGATAGAAAAAAAAATTGACGATTATACGATATATTTGCGTTAAAAATGATAAAATCGTGCACAGAGGACTAAGTTTATGATATATACATGCATTGGTTCAAGAATTGGATGAACATTATTTTTCACCAGTCACTCGTTTCTTATGACTTTAAAACAATATATTTTTTCTGATAATTGTCAACTTTAATGTCCAATATAATTATATATTCTAGCAATACATAATATATGATGATCACCGACTGTTCTTAAAAAGCAGACCATATCTTCTCAATTGAATAGGACGACAATCCATTAACCATGGATATCAAAGGCTAATTATTTGAACTGACTAAATTGAAATTAACCCTGGAAATCGGAGGCTTAATATATTTGAATTGAGTTTGTGAATAATATATAACAATGCATTGCTATCCGAGCGCAGGGAAATATGCCAAAATGGTCAGACTGTCCTAACAAAAACTCCTTTTTTAGACAGTATGGCCATCCGACACAAGGTGGGGAAAGGCTTCGCGTTAATAAGGCAACACCCCCATTTTTCAGGACAAAAGTAGCAATGGTGCTATTTGATCCGAGCCTAATCCTCTCCTCTGTAAAATTTATGACAAATCCATCATGGATCATGTGGATTTAGGATGATTTCCCCAAATCCAAATCAGAAACTGCTTTAACTGATATCGCAAATATCCTATCCTAACCTTTTCCATGTAAATGCCCCCAATGTGAATTATTATTACATCTGGTGGTTCTTCATATCCAATTATCTTGCTAATTTGCTCATTCCCCTTAGACAATATTAACCCGCTCCTTCCTAGATTGCTACCACACCGTTTCTCCCAATCGGCTCAAACCTAAATCCCACCTCCAGGTCTATTCCTTACTTTGCAACAATCAGTTTTGATTATGGAAGGTCCGACGAGCCATATTCTGGTTGACCAGCCTGCAAATCTTAAACAGCAGTTAGTACTTCCTGTCAAGTGTTCACATGTTAGTCTATACATAACAACATTTAACAAGTAATATACCATTTACAGAAAAAACCTTGCGTGGAAAATCATGACAAAGTGAATCCCCTCTTTTTCAGCCTAAACTGGAACCCCTTCCTATGTTTTAAATAGGACGAATCAGATTTTCAACGACCAAGTACAAATGTACCTTGATGTCATCATCTGCATACCCTCCAATCAAAAGACTAGTGGCCATACCTAGTTTAAAAGGATGTAACTTGTTATTAGATCCTTTATATCCTAAAACAGCTAGTGATTGTTTAAGGACGGAAGTGAACTGATCTCTAGTCAACGATTTAGTATCATAATGACAAAACAACGGTCCTTCAACAGACGGACGAACCATGAAATAAGAACTCAATGCTATCACTAGACAGATTTTAACATTGCCGTGACTTGAAATGATGAGCCCTTTACCTGTTCCTAACTGGTAATTTTTTATATTGCCAAATAAACATGAACAATTTTTCACAAGCCTTTACATGATTAAACAAACCTATATGGTCAGCAATACATTTAATGCCTACCGTCAACCCTAAATAATTAATAAAAATTTAATGAAAATGATGCAGTGAACAATTTTGTTTCATACTGTGACGAGCACAAACTAAAGAATACACCTTCAAACTTTTCCAACGGTTCCCTAGTAAGTGGTAATCTCGAGTCTAATTTAGATTTTGCACTTCTGACGTCTTCAGCCATATTACGAACAACAAAACACTGTAAATTGTCCAAAAAGTTATTCAATTTATGAAAGAAACTGATGCCTGATAAATAACAGTTAACTTTAGAATGTGATAGTTTTGTTTTGAACAAATGTGTTATAAAAAATATAATATCATGAAGAGGTGCAGACCATTTTTTTTTTATTCAAGCCGAATTTAATTCTTAAATTACATAATGATTCTAATCTACCTAAATAGGTTTTGAATGTGCTGGGGACAACCGAATTTTGCAACAAATAATTTATGTCAGCCTCGAAATAATTTTCAAGAATTTTATAGGTATCTTGCCCAATTGATCTACTTTTGCCAGCTTCATTTTTGTTTCAGTTCTATGCATTTTAGCTGAAATGAGGTTTTTGGACCACACTGACATCCAAGATCCAACATAATTTAAACATATGCCATCTATAAACACAGTTAACAATAATTATGCATCATATCGATTATAATACATTTAACTAGTCAAATACTTTTCAAGAAAATGAACTTTAACCGGTGTATGACCTTTGACACATAACTAGTTCTTGATATCTTGATCTAGTATACAACAGTGGTATTCTTAAAGAATAATTATCCTGAGGTCTCAACTGTAAACGAGGCCTTGCAATAAAAGGTGGACGAGTTCCACCACCAAACATTTGCCTTGGTATTCATTTACCATAATGCGAGGACAAGGTACAAAAAGATGTGCAGCAAAACAGCTAATGCATGAATGACTATAAGTACAATTAGGCCTAGTGCAAGAACCATTATAACTGAAACATTTTTTTTTAAATATTATCTAGTATTAAAAATAGGAAAAAATAACCAGTTGAATACAAAATTATATAAGAAGTTACCTTAAGAATATTAACTGTCTTTGAGCATTCCAAAACAAATATATTGCAATTTATTTTTGATAATCATTCTTTTAGCAATCCATGTTTTATACATTGTCAAGTTAGAAATATATCGAAATAACTGTTGACAAGCCGTAAACCTACAATATTGGGTAGTGTGTAGTTAAACCATCATGACAAATCAACTTGATGAAGCTATACTAAATAATATCTAAACACAAACAATGAAAAAACGTTTTGAGGGCCATACTCTAGCTAAAAATATTGAAATAAGGCAACTCTGTCACATGTATGCTAAACTATGCTAAACTATGAGATGTTTAGTTTATGTTGGGTTGTTTTTTTGGAAAAGCGTGGGGGAGAATAGTAAGTTTATTTTGCTTCTTTTGGTTAATAGTGATCTGATGTATGAATGTGTCATGTTTTATGAACATGTAGTATGAATGACTTCTCTAATGCAAATTTTATAGAATAAATAATCAAAACAACAACTTATGCATCTTTATTAACAACATATACAGTAAAAAAATGAATGTGAACTAGTGATACACACAGAAACATAGACAAAAGAAATGAGGAGTGCCTTTTCCTATCTGAAAAAGTGCCCTGCCCTTCACTGGCACCCTGCCCCTTTCTATTTCTAGCTGGAGCACTGGAAGTGATGAATATCTCATCTGGCTTTTGTCTCAGAAGAAGCATTTAGTTTTGAAGGTACAGATTAAGTGTTGTTATTTCTAATTTCCAGATGTAGTATTACTGTAAGAAGATGTTTTGTGGTAATGGATTTGGAATGAAATATTAATTGCAAATAATTTTCTAGAACATGTTGTCAGCTGGCTTCTTATATTTTTTAATATTTTGTTGTGGTTTGTAATCTTTCAATTTTTTTTGTAAGTTCTATAGATGAGAGCTTCATATTGGTATTAGCATTTAGTGCTTTACATATTTGTTGCTTGAGTAAGCATATGCTTTTGTTAGTTGGAATATTTATATTTTCATTTCTGATGGCAACCAGTTCATGTAATACATATAGGCAGGATTATTAGTAAACGATAGTAGTTTTATTTGTTTTTGGTTATTGTCATGATTGATATGGACTTTATAGCTTGCTGTTTGGTGTGAACTTCAACCAATAATGGTTTACTTTTACAAATTGTGACTCGGAGGGAGAGTTGTCTTTGGTACTGATATGACATTCTGTTATATCTATCGACAAGATTGAGAACACATTTTTTTGTAGTAAAACATATTTAATTCTATAATATCATATATAACAATTTATCGGTAATTTGTGCATTTTTCCTTTGATGTGTACTCTCTAATAATGTCAGTATCAGTTGACTGGTCGTGATATATAAATTATTGGGTCAGTTGGCAATTGACATGTACGGGTGCGCTGTGTCAGGATCTTTTTTCCCCTTTCATTCACAAAATCATGCATGATTTCTTTCGTTTTTTGCAGAATCGCAATAGTGTTTTGATGAATGAATCACTTCTCATATTGTTTGAAAGTTTCAGTAAAGTTAGTTTTGCCTTTTTGACAGATTGTGTGAAAATTCAAACAGAATATGAATGAAAAACCCAATTAACTTTTAAAAAATGCACTATTATTAATAGCTTTCCTTGCTTATTCACAAGGATGTATAAATATATCATCCATGCTATTCCGATCTGAGTTATTATTCATACATAGTCTGGTGCTGTTCGAAATAGTCTTCTTTTTCTGTTTCTTGAGAAGTATTTGTTTTACCTGTTCAGTCACTATAAAGTGTTACAGATAATATGTAGACGCAACACAGAATAGTAACCAAAAAGGTACTGCTATCATATGAGAGGAGCTAGAAAAAAAAAATGAAATGTACACATTTTGAACATTTGTGTGGGACCATGAAGATGCGGTTTCATTGTCAATATATAGACAGATAGTCATAGACCAAAGAACAAATAAGCAACAAATACTAAAGTAGATGTAGGATGAATTATGGAAAGCAGGGGTGCCCGGGAGCCCCAAACTTGACAAGGTTTGGTGTGGAACAAGTAAAATGTCTGCATTAACATTAAATGTATGTTTTAAAAGGGGGACCCAGGTCGCCTTTCCCAAAATCCGTTTCTGAAATTAAAGTAAACCGCATATTTTTGGGCGCGGTTAAAAAATAAATGAACATGACTTTGAAAAAGCAAGAATATTAAGCTAAATGAAATAGACCAAATTTGGGTGACATCTATTAAAATGTTTGAAATAATTATGAAGTTGACAAGAAATGAACTTGTTCAGATAATATACAGTCAGCCTACAGACTTGTTGCCTCCTGAAATGTCCGCTTACACAGTGCTTTTCTAAACTAGACTCAAGCTGGCAGCCACTTTTAGCAGCCAATCAAGATAGCAGCCATTTTTTTCCAGCAGCCAATTTTGATGATATGTCTAAAAACCTAAAAACAGTATGAGACTCAAACGTTCCAAAAATCGCAAAATCTTAGTTAAATATAATTTAACAGCGGAATTCGACAATTTCACGGCTTGTACCGATTCTCAAAGCGTTTCATTACGTTTTAAATATGTATGTGAAGTTAGCGGCCGGTTCGCTATTCGATATTCGATATTAAATAAAATTATCCAACCGGCTGCTTGATAATATTAAAAGCAATGATTTTCATAGTTAAGAGGAGTGAAAAGATACATAGGAAATCGTTTTATGATCCCTTCAAGCTGTCATAGATTCTAGTTGTCCTCGAATTTAAACCCTTCGTAAGTTGCATAATTGTCTTTATGTAATATATAGTTTTTATCAATAAAACAACATTAAAGATGTATTTTATATATAATAATTCTTAAAACAATAAAAAAAACCAACATAGAGCTAAAAACATTTAGAAATATAAATATAAATATTTATGGAAAGCCCCCTCCCCTCCCCCAAAAAATGTATAATGAAAACCTACCGGAATCCACCTAAATGACGTTGTGGCCCCTCTGTTCATTCAATGTCTGGACCATAAAATTGCGACGGAATCATAGACTCTGTATATATAAAGATTGTTTAAAAAGGATTTCCCAGAATAATGTCATTTTCAATATCTACGGAGGGCTTAGATTGTCACTTTTCAGCTAAAAAATGATAAAAAAATTCAGGAAAAAAAACACAGGGTAATAGTGAGACCCCTCTGATCTCTTAATCTTCCTATTATGCAGACAGTCTGTTAAAATATAAATACACACGTGACTAAAAGGAATTTGTGTAAACTTTCTGTTTTTTTTATGTTTACGGAGGGCCCGTAGATACCTTTCATTTGACCCATGTCCGGTGGCGAACTTTGCCGTACGGAGCTGGCGAGGATTGTCGAAAGAATGTAGTGTGTATACGTATTGTTTTCTTTCGTAACAGCAACTTTGAACCCCAACAATTCGCGAATGGGCCTAACTCCTTAAAAACCATTTCAGTGGGGCCTTTCCCAAATTATTACTTTCATTTGAGCCATGTCCGGTGGCGAACTTTGCCGTACGGAGCTGGCGAGGCTTACCGAAAGAATGTAGGGTGTATACGTATTTTTTTCTTTCTTAACAGCAACTTTGAACCCCAACAATTCCCGAATGGGCCTAACTTCCAAAAAGTAATTTCAGTGGGGCCTTCTCCAAGTCGTTACCTTTCATTTAAGCCATGTCCGGTGGCGAACTTTGCCGTGCGGAGCTGGCGAGGCTTGTCGAAAAAAATGTAGTGTGTATACGTATTTTTTTCTTTCTTAACAGCATTTTTGAACCCCAACAATTCGCGAATTGGCCAAACTCCCAAAAATCATTTCAGTGGGGCCTTCCCCAATTTATTACCTTTCATTTGAGCTATGTCCGGTGGCGAACTTTGCCGTACGGAGCTGGCGAGGCTTACCGAAAAAAGTTAGGGTGTATACGTATTTTTTTTTCTTAACAGCAACTTTGAACCCTTACAATTCCCGAATGGGCCTTACTACCAAAAAATCATTTCAGTGGGGCCTTTCCCAAGTTTTTGTCTATCATTTGAGCCATGTCTGGTGGCGAACTTTGCCGTACGGAGCTGGCGAGGCTTACCGTAAAAATGTTGGGTGTATACGGGTTTTTTTTCCTGTGATACGGGAATTAATTATGTTGAAAACAAAAGGCCTTGGAATCATACATGATATATTAAGTTTTGTCTTATTTCAACGTTAGACAAATATACAAGTTAAAACATTACACATGTATATAAATAAATTGTGTAGAATATTGAAAAACCTCCCCCATCCCCACCCCCACTCCTCCCATGTATAAAATTAAAGAAGATGTCTTGTTTAAATACTTGGTTGATATGTGACAGAGATATTAATATAAATGTGACTAATTGTCAAAAAGGTAAACCTTCTGCTGAGATGAATCTTGGCAAAGCTAAAATTCTGCTCCTCGGAACATTATTTGATTTTCAGAAAATCGGACTAATCTATTTTTAACTTACTGTACGTTCTCGAAATTAACCTACATTTGTTTTTCCAAAGTCTGAAATAGAGAAAAATTGCGTGTCTCGGAAAATTTTGATATCTTGCGATCACTGTGCCGTAGTGAGAACATTGATTTCAATAATTTTATCTATACATTTCAGATGTCATTATTGTGAGAAGATGCCTGTGTACAGATGTTATGAATGCAGTAACGTTTTATGTAATGAATGTCGTATTAACCATGCCAAATTAACTGATACAGAATACCACACATTTCAATCGACCAACGATAAAATGCTACTGAATAATAAATTCGAGTTTTCTAATTGGATAGTTGATATGAAAGCACTACCTGGAGGACTATTAGTTATTGCTTTGTTTGACAGTGACAAGTTACTCACATATTCAGTCAGTGATAAACAACCAAATGAAATAAGCGTAGGTGGATTGACAAATAGTATTGCAATATTAGATAGAAATACTGTAGTTGTTATGTTAACACGTTATAATGATTACTCAATAGCAATAGTTGATATAAGACAAAAACAAGTTATTCAACATGTAGACGGGACACTTGGTTATCTATCCTCCTCATACATTCCAATGTTTTACACTGATGATCAACTTTATATCAGTCGTCTCTCAGGAATAACAGTGATGGATATGTCGGGGACAATAGACAGGGAAATATATTTTGGATTTAGACCAACAGATATGTGCTATGATACTAAGGCAGCACGTATTTACTGTTTTGACTATTCAGAGAACAAACTTACTTGTATTGATAGAGATGGTAACACAATATTTACATTTACCGATACTGGTCTATCAAATGCACGACGTCTTACCATAGACAATGAAGGATGTGTACTTATGTTGTGTCATGAGGATTATAATATACAAAGTTTCAAAGTTTACAGAACAAGTCCCGACGCAAAGTCTGGTGAGGTAATTATTACAGGAAAACAAAATGAATTAAAAAGAACACGTTTTTCAAGTATTTGTATTCAGGGAGAATCAGATGAAGTGGTCATTGGAATAGGAGAAACAGTTTACACTTACAAGAAAAAATGAGAGAATTAAGACAGGTTAATTTTAATGTTTGGTTCAGTTTACACTTTCTATGCTTTCCATTCTTTAACGTGTTTAATTAACAGAACAGGTTGAAGATGTAAATGCACATCTAAAATTCTTTTGTAAGTTTACATATTTATTGTCTAAATTTTAATTAAGGGCTAAGTTTGTGTGAAGGTTATTTTTTTATATTCTTAGTAATTTACAGACTAAGTTCCAAAAGTGTTTAGTCTATTTAAAATTATAATCACTGAAATGTCTTTCTAAGTTTTAATTTTTGGGAAGAACCTGACGCTTTAACGACAAGAGTTTGGAAAATATTGAACAATTGTACAATTGAGTATTTCCCTTCGTCATGTTTCTGTAAATACGTTTATATGTTGGTTTTTTTTTTAATATATATTTTTTTTTTTTTTTGTGTGTGTTTTGTATTTCCCATTTATATTAATGATGTATATGCTGTGTAAACAGTTTTTAAATCAAATATTTTTTTATTATTATTATTGAAATATCATATACGGTAGCCTTGGAGTCCCATGCAAAAATAAAATTACATCTCGTTACTAACCTTTTCGCAAGAGATACACAACTCGTTGTGCACGAGTAACTAACTTATTGGCTCGAATTATACATATTCTAATTGAAATGCGCACATTTTGCTCAGAAGTCTAAAAAAAATCTGCTAAGACAGCGCGCTGAAATAATTATTCAAAATTGAATAATGAATTATTATAGTAGAGTAATGAATAACTAAATCGTTTATATTTTAATATTCTAGTTGAAAAGTGAATAGTGAACTAAATAATTTATTATTAGACTGTGATTCTATTCTGTATTTGGGAATTCGCTGGTTTGTTTTATGTCTATCTACATATTTTCAAATTTATTAAAAAAAAAAAAAACATATTTGCAAACAATTTGAACATCATTTTCGTTAAATCACTACGGATGATCCATTAGCATAAGAAATACATTATTCTATTAAAGATCTTATACATGCAAGGCGGTAAATAAAACAGAATTAAAAGTTCTAAAATATTTCATTCTTTTCTATATCGTGTAAACAGGGAAGATTAACAGAAAAATAAACAGAGCTGTCTAAAATTAACAATTTAAAGTTGCTGATCAGTAATTTAGTATTCGATGATAAAGGAGGCGAAGGGGGAAAAAGCTGAGTATTATTGATCTTCAAACAGGGCATGACAGATCCATAATCTTCTGAAAGGAACTAAATCGAAGATATTGGTCGTCCAGTGGGAAATATTACACACATTGTCCGGAAGCTGTAATAGGTCTCATTTCAAGCTTCAAAATTGTGACTCGGATGGAGAGTTGTCTCTTTGGCAACTCATACCAGATCTGCCTATATCTATTCAATATATTTAATATTAAAACCAATAGTGCAGGACTAACTTATGAATATCCGCTACACATCCATACCACGAAGTAAAAAGCTTGTTAAATATGAAATTAAATCTCCTTAGTTTACTTCTTTATAAATCTCATTATTGAAGAATGAATAAAGTCATTAACATATCAAATACACCGGCAAATTCAAACAATCGGTTATGCAGTTATAGATAATGCATATTATTTACATATTTTAAGGTTTCTTGTCGTATATAACACATCGAGGGTTGATCAAAGAGAAAGCCGACCGTATGGAGGTCTTTTTTTTTAGGTAATCATAATACCCAAAAGTGTGTTAAACGACAAAAAACCTAATATATGCATTTTTTGAAAAAAATAATATTTCATACGAACTATTACAAACAGCACATAATCGTAATGCACATGTATTACAGAAAAAAGGTCATCGAACGATTTCCATTATGGTTTAATTGATCAATTATCGGAAGAAGAACTAAGGCTAACGTGACCATATTTCAGTCTTATAGACGGAAGAATGTATTGTTTATGTTATAAATAAATTAGATATTTCAACAAACTAGTTTGCATTATAATCAGGGGGGAAATTACATTTACATTGCATATGGTCATTTTTTTTCTCTGACTGCTAATGACGTCTGTACATTAAATCCATTGGATGTTTAATGTGCACTGATTGAAACTGTAGTATATTTAGAAATCATGATTTTCGTATTAGTTGTTAGTGGCTTTGAACAGGTTGTCAGTACTTGCGAGTTCTCTCAGATTTCTGCTTAGTGTTTCTTTTTAGGGATACATAAATACCTTGCCACGTCCGGTCTGTGTTTTAGTACTTTTTTTTGTGCTTTGTATCGATCTAATAAATCAAGTCATTTTCAACTGATTTTCAAAGTTTGTTCTTATGTTGAAATGTCACACGACTGTCCCAGGTTAGGGGAGGGTTAGTCGCCCGCTTACGTGTTTAATCCCGCTACCTTATGTGTGAACATGTCCCAAGTCAGGAGCCTGTACTTCATTGGTTGTCGTTTGTTGCTGTATGTCATATTTGTATTTCTTTTTTTTTTACACGAATCAGGTCGTTAGTTTTCTCGTTTGAATTGTTTTACGTTTGTAAGTTTGGGGCCTTTAAAAGCTGACTATTTGGTATTGACGTTGCTCATTGTTGAAGGTCATACGGTGACCAATACTTGTTAACTTCTATGTCATTTCGTTCCTGATGGAGAGTTGTCTCATTGGCAATTATACCACATCTTCTCATTTTTATATTTCCTTAATTCATTATTTTACGCCTTGAATCACATTTCATTGAAGCATGGTATCGTCCAAGTTTAATCTACCAAAGAAAGACGTATCGTTCTGAAAGGAAATAACAAACACATATATCAATTATACTATGAAGTAAATAGAAACGAATCGTAATAACACAGTACTTTCCCATCTATTCATTTGTTTTAAAATGCTCTTGAAAGCTGTTTAAACAAACTTGATATAAAAAGTGTTTTTTTTTTTTTTTTTTTTTTTTATAAAAGTACAACCATTTCTAAAAATATATCAGGATCCATTATGATGTAGATACTTATTAAAAAGCCATTTCGCAGAGAGAAAATATTGTTCTTGGTTTTAATTACATTGATCTTGTGAGATATGTTTGCGGTTCTTAAATTTCTGTATTAATTTTATTGTAATTTAAATAGTTATTTCCTTTTAGCAATATAATTCATATCTCACAATGGCTAGACAGATATACTAAATTGAATTATTTTGTAATAACCCTTTTTTGTGTACATATTACATTTAACAATTGTGAAAACATTCCTGTGTTTTCTATGTATTAACCCCTCACTGGATTATAGATAAGAGTTGTACAATAATGACCCATACCGCATAGTCAGCTATAAAAGGACCCGACATGACAATGCAAAACAATTCAAACGAGAAAACTAACGGCCTTATTTATGTACAAAAAATGACTTCAAACTATCTGATTTATAATGAAATGAGTCGTCATCAGGAAACAATTTTTGGCCTTATTAAACATTACTACATGTAGTTTTATCGGAAATTCCATGTTTTTAATATAAAACAGGACCTAAAGACTAAAACATGCATTTGTTTGTAACTGTCCTGAGTCAGGAACCTGCTGTTCAGTAGTTGTCGTTTGTTTAAATGTTACATATTTAATTTTCGTTCAGTTTTTGTACATAAATAAGGCCGTTAGTTTTCTCGTTTGAATTGTTTTACGTTGTCATGTCAGGTCCTTTTATAGCTGACTATGCGGTATGGGCTTTGCTCATTGTTGAAGGCCGTACGGTGACCTATAGTTGTAAATTTCTGTGTCATATTGGTCTCTTGTGGAGAGGTGTCTCATTTGCAATCATACAACATCTTCTTTTTGTATAACCAAGAGTGTTTCTCGTTTCTTCTGCATTATTCATTATCAAATTTTGATAAAAATTAATAAAAGACGTACTTCGGCGTGGTTTCTAATAAGAAACTCAATAGTTGTGCATGTAAATTGGAACTCGTGTAACTCGTGCGCACATGTTAGTAATTCGTGCTTAAGAGCTGTAATTTTTGTAAATGGAACTCCAGGGTTGCCGTATTAATGTGTTTCTGTATCTTTCGAGTCATTGTTAATTTGTTTGTATCATGCTCAACGTACAATGTGTACCTCCCGTCATTTGAAACGACATTTTTACGAATTAAACTGGTGAACTGTACCAATATTACGCATTTCGAGGTAAAACAATAAGTCAAAGATTATTATTTAAAATTGATATTTCTGTTTTTATTTTTTTTTCAAAACAAAAGATAACGCGAAGTGAAAGAAAAAAATGCTCAGTTAAAGCAAAGAACAATAAAAGTAAGTCGCGGATATGTGCCCACTAAACCGCCGCCTCTCTCTTCGCTTCTTTTTTCATATCTCTTTTTTTATAAGTCCCCTGTATATCAAGTATACGCAGACAAATTAGTCACATGTCATTGAGTGAACTTAAGTGTCATTAAGGTTTTAGATTATTTGAATGGATTATTTTTCATAGAAGTTCTTTTAAAATCTAGCTTTAGCATATTTTTCCCCCATCATTCGACTAACATGGAACATAGTCTGTGGTATTCCTAACTTGGTTCATATAAGGTACAACGCCTATGTTACCCCGGTTTCTAAAAGCATAATTTTGTAGATTTGAAAAATCATCTGACGATTAAAAAACAAAGAGTTCAGAAAGGAATTGCACCATTTATTTTTGTACCCTAATGTAAATAGTTTTTTTTTATTTGATATTTTACACTTTATGCTTTTAAAATCTTTGCCTGTCTGAATGGTCAAGTTTTTATATTTGTATATGTTATTATTTAACAGAGTTTCCAATGTTGATGTTTTAATGTGTTTGTTCAATTGTAAATATAAATCACTGGTATTTTTTGTATTTAATTTGTTTTGACAAGTTATCTGACGCTCTAGAGGAACGATTTTATGAAAATATTGGCACTACTAAGTTCAGTCCCTCTATGTAAATACGTTTACTTGATTGATTGATTATAATTAACTATTTCTGTTTTTATTGTGTTATCTTTGCCACTTATAATTACGCTTTATATTCTATATAAACAGTTTTTTTTATCTTTTTTATTTTATTTATATGAGAAATAATAATTGATGCAAGCTATACTTTATTGGAGTTTTAACATGGATAGGCATTACATTCGTGATTATTTTTGCTCGTTTGATAATGAAAGCTAAAATAACACAAATATAATGCCTACCCATGTTAAAACTACAATAAAGTATTATAGCTTGCATCAATTATTTCGATTCTGATTAGGAAAATTAAGGTAATGTCTATGTCCGATGTGTATAGGTGTAGAACGTTTATGTAGGCTCTTCTATGAACCTCCCTTTTTTTGTTTGTAAACTAGCAAATGACTAGCAATGTGATTTTTCAGAGGGAGGAGTTTTGAACAAGCAGCATGAACGGTTGTCGTATCTAGGTAAAATATGTCAATTTCGGATTGCAAAACGTTATAGTCATAATAAATTAATTAGAATCAACACGTGCATCATTTAAGAGTTTGGAAGTTTTATAAAGTTAAGGAAATATATTAAATGCATGCCAGTTTGATAAAATTCATTACTCTGTAGAAGTCAATATGCAAACAAATTTTATTGGATTTAGAGCATGGGTTTATTCATAAAGCGAATGAAGCACGTCATATATTAGAATGTAAAATATCATATTACTAAAAACATATGTATTTGTATCTTTTGTGTCTCTGGTTAGATCAGTGCCAACGTACCTCCGATCATTTGAAACCACATATTTACGATTAAAATACAAATGTTAAAATGTACCTATATAACGCAATTCTAGGTAAAAAAAAACCCATTTTTTTTCAACTTTTCAAATTAATTGATAACTAAAAGAAAGAAAAAAAAAGTACTCAGATAAAATTAGCCATATGAAATAGACTTATTATTAAAATCTTTGTGATATCAAGGTAAACGATTATTTAAATAGCACTTTTCTTTAGTTTGAATATTTATAAATTATTGTTCGTTTTATATTCAATGCTTTATGCCTGTGCTGTCTTTGTCAATCTGAATGTCTAAGTTTTTTATATGCGTATATGTTATTATTTTACAGACTTAGTTTGCTAGCTGATTTTGTCATGTCTAGTTTGTTTTAATAGCTATTATTGAACTTTCCAACTTCAAATATGTTTGAGAAGTTACCTGTCGTTTTAAAGAAACGAGTTCGGACAATATAGCGCAATTAAGTTAAGTGCCTTCATGTAAATACGCTCATTCTACTATTTGATTTTTTACTACATAAGTTTTTGTATGTTATTGCATTGTCCTTGAAACTTATAATTACGCTTTGTATTCTATGTAAATAGCTTTTTAATCAAATGTTTAATCTATAATGAAATATCATATTACTATGCCTTTGTAACTTTTGTTAGATCATGGTCAACGTTCCTCTAATGATTTTTATAAGACATGGTTACGATAAAAAAAAAATCCGAACTGTACAGATATTAAGCATTTTGATATAAAACAATGAGCCATGGATTATCATTTGAAGTTGATATGTCATAATGGTCATAAGACATCGCTTTAAGTATGTAAATTCTTTTTTTTATCAAAATTTTAAAACTAAATGATAACTCAAAAGGAAAGAAAAAGGAATTACTTATATAAAGTTAGCCATATGACATGCATGGATTTAACTAAAGGTCAAGGAACAGTAAATTGACTATGTCAATAAAATTTTGCACACAACCTTGGTTCGTTAAACTAATTGAAATGCACTTATCTCTTTTATTATCTGAAATCTTACTGATTGAATTCTTTCAAATTAGGTGAACATTACATGATATCAAATAATCATATGGTCTCGACTCTTTGTTTGCATGTCTAATGATGAAATTGTTCATTAGCTGGTAGTAAAAAACGTCAAAAATATAGGTTTAACATCATGCATCGCGATGACATTACGATCATTTCGACGTTTTGTGTTGTTGTTTTTTTTTTGTTTACATTAAACACCACTTTGAATGATATGTATCATAAAAACGATGTCGGTGCCCCATCATTATTAAATCATAAAAAAATGTAAATACATGTATCAACAACATATAGATGTTTTAAATCTATGCAGTAGAAATCTGAAATTTTGTGATTTTAAGACGAACCAGAGTTGTATGTTAAATTTTACCAACATCTGTAACATGGCCATTTTTCTGAAACTTGACCTTAAGTGTCATCAGGGTTAGAGATAATTTGAATAGTATTCTTTTAGGAAAAATATTAACAAATTTATTTTATCAAAATTTGGTGTGCGCAAGTTATCAACCATCACTCGATCGATAAAAATGGAAAATAGCTTGGGGTGTTCAAACATCTTAGTTCTTTTAATTTTCAACATATATGATCTTTCAAAATATTTCTAGTAATGAAAACGTATATAACGCTTAAAAAAACAAAGAGTTCAGAAAAGAATTATAAGTTTTGTTCCTTTTTTTGTAAATACGACAGGTGTCTAGATATGAAAAAGTATCTGACGATTAAAAAATAAAGAGTTCAGAAAGGAATTGCACCATTTTAAAGTTTTGTCCCTCTATGTAAATAGTTTTGTTTATTTGATTTTTTACACTTTTTGTTTGTACAATCTTTGCCAATCTGTAGGTCTAAGGTTTTTTTAATTGAATATATTAGTAATTTACAGACTTAGTTTCCAAAGTTGATGTTTTCATGTCACTACAAACCATTAAAGTCTGAAATGGCCTATATCTGTACTCGACTGTACTGATTTTTACTCGACCAGTCTGAATTGGTCTGACTTTTACTTGACATTACTCGACCCCAGTCTGAACCATACTTGACTGTACTGAATCGTACTTGACCCTTATCTTTGCCGTCGAAAATAGTCTGAACTATTACTCGACCAGTCTGATACAGTCTTAACCCATTCTCGACATGTACCCGACCTATTTTTCCAGTCTAAACCATACTTAACCAAAGGTCTGAACAATAATCGACCAGTCTGAACCATACTAGACCAAAAAACCTCTACTTTCTTTACTGTTAAAATACATTTCTTTTTAACTGACATATGTAACAACAACCAACAAAATTTAGAAAAGATTTTAACCTTATAAAAGAAATATATCTATGATTATATTTAGGATAAAAAAAAGATATTATATATAACTTATATCAAAAAGGGATAAAATTAAATAATTAAATAAAATTGTTTTTCTGATTAGTGGTAAACTATAAAGTATAACCTCTGCTTGGGGGAAAACTCATAAATAAGATCACACCTGGTCAGAGGTATTAAATTCTAAATAACATTGATTCAAAATTGCAACATCCTGTTTAAATTAAATAACAAGGCCTTTCGAATATACATGTATGTACTAGATAAGTAATACACGAAGTTAAGAAAATGGGGCTTTCTTTTTACCTGTAAAACACACATGTACCGAGGTAATTAGAACATATTAAAGTGCTTTATGTATGCCATGTTAATTTGACAAAAAAATACTTAAATTAATTGAAAATTTTTGTTACTGTTACTTTGGAATACATTTCCTTATTTAAAAAGGTTATCAAGGATTGCTATGGAAATTCTATTATAATGATTATATTAAATTCTTGGATTAATAAAACAAAACAATTAAGCTCTCATTTTTTTAAAAATTATTAAGTTGTTTTATATTCTATTTTATATATATCTTAATAAAAAAAAACATTCACTGCATTATTACCTGAACTCAACTGACACCATAAATTATACTAGGCTTAAGTTAATGGTGAAAATATTCCAGTTGCCATAAAATACTTCCGAAATATTCATAAAATTTTGAATAATATTGAAAATATTAGTCACAATTCATTTTTTTTAGATTATTTGATTAGTTTGTTTTATTTATATTTTAAAAGTTGATATATATTATAATGTAAGTGTTGATTAATATTGAGTTGAAGTTATATTATGATTGATTATTGTGAAATTTTAATTTCAATACTGTATTGAATACATTTTTAATTTTAAGTTGTTCAAATTTCATTTTTATTCAGAAAATTCCTAAATTGATAAAATTCAGTTGATAGATACAAAGAATAGGTCTAGTTTGGTTAAGACTAGGTCGAGTATGGTTCAGACTAGGTCGAGTATGGTTCAGACTAGGTCGAGTACGGTTCAGACTAGGTCGAGTACGGTTCAGATTCGTATAAAATGGTTAAGTACTGGTCAAGTACACATTCAGACTGTTAAGTATGGTTCAGACTACAGTCGAGTATTATCAAGTAAATCTCAGACGAATTCAGACTGGTCGAGTAAAAATCAGTACAGTCGAGTACAGATATAGGCCATTTCAGACTTGTAATGGTTTGTAGTGTGTACAAGTCTTATTGTAAATAATGATCTTTGAAATGTATATCCAATTTTCAATAGTTTTTAGAAATTTCCCGATGCTTGAAAAGAAACGAGTTCGATAAATTATTGCATACTTGAGGTTTGTCCCTTAGTGTAAAAACTTTTTCATTTGACATTAAAACTTTATTTTAGTATTTTCTTTGCAACTTATAGTAACGCTTTATATTCTATATTACCATTATTTTTTAATGAAACGTTTATTTTATTGTATCGTACATGTCGCACATTCCTATATACTTTTATCTTTTGAGTCTTTGGTTTGATCATGGTAAACGTATTTCAACACATTTGAAATGTGCATCTGGTGCAGGAAAATTGGTACCGTTAATGTTATTGAAACAACACTTTTAATATAAAAACAGCAAATGTTGATCTGTACAAATATTACGATGTCCAGCTAAAACGATGGGTCAACAATTACGTTGCGACGTTGCATGTGTCAAGACGAATTGAATGTAGCATATGTTTTTCCCTTAAATTTTAAAATTAAATGATAAATTTTAGTGAAAGAACAAGACAGGTCTCACATAAAATTAGCAATATGCACGTGACATTGATTTATTTTAAGCGTCATGCAAGTTTGAAAATAACTAAATTGTATGTTTCTGATAGAAAATACTTATCATTTCTTTGAAGAAAAAAAAATAACGTGATTTAGGTTTCTCTTATTATATGATTTAATTAATTATCTAAGTTACCATTATTATGTTTATTAAATGTTTTTGTTATTGTACCATAGCAAATTACTTTGTATTTTTCTCTATTGGGTCTTTGGTTAGATTATGGTCAACGTACCTTTCATCATTTGAAAATGCATGTTTAGGATAAACACTGAACCATGCAAATATTAGGCATTTCCAGGTAAAACAACGAGCCAACGTTTATTGTTTGAAATTGATATGTCAAGAAAAAATGCATATTATTTTACATGTAAAGGCGGGTTTTTTTTCTTTTTTAAAAGACTAAAAAATTAAAATTACTCAAGTTAAAGAAATAGGAAATTCTCAGAAAAAATTAAACATATTACGACGATTTAACATAAATATCATCAAGTTTATCATCAATTATTTGAATATCAATTGTCTTACAGTTTGAATATTTTCAAAATATTTTCTTGTGTTAGTCTTTTTGCAAGTTGTAATCATTGAAATGTCTAATTAAGTTTAGGTTGTTTTGAGGAGTTACTTGACGCTTTATAGAGAAGATTTTGGAAAATTAGTTCATAACTAGGTCTTGTCCCTTGATGTAAATAGGTTTATTTGTTTCTTTGAAAATGTACACACAGTTTTAATTTGTGTTGTCGTTGCTCCTAATATTAACGCGTTATATTATTTGTGTATTTTTATCTTTAGTGTTTTGATTGATCATGCTCCACGCATTTTCGATCATTTGAAATTGCCTTTTTAAGATAAAAAAAAATATGCAAATTTTATGCAATTTTAGGTAAAAATGAGTAATCGTTTAGTTTGTTTTTTTTTTTTTAAATAAATGGCAAATCGCATTAATTTTATAATACGTTTGTGATTTTCAAATTATTGTCTTGATAATTAGTCTAAATATAAGAACAACACGAGAGGATTAGATAAATATTTGCCATGTGATATGTATTTTAACAGTCATCAATTTAAAAGCTTAAAATTTCTATTTCCTATATTTTGATTTTTACAAACTATTCATTTATACAAATCGCCAATAGCTAGCTTTCTCTCCATCTTTTGACAATGTTTTGGACGTTCAATGTCTTGTTTTATGATAATCTTTCCAAATGTAAATATTTTTTTAAAGATTCATGTCGGTTTGAAGAAAATATTTTGGTTAAATACCTGCGAATATAAATACGCTTCATAAACTTGCAGTGAGATGAGAGTTTTATTTTTTTGCTCCGTGTTGAAGGCCTCACTGTGACTTTTAAATGAAGATCAGCAATTAAAGCGCTGTTCCGTTGCTTTTGTATATTTCATTTTTGTTGTTGCTGTGCATGTACTTTTTTTCATGGAAGGATACCCCATATCCTTTGTGTTTTTATTATGTGTTAATTTGAAAGTTAACTCTTTTGTTATGTATTGTGTTTGCTATAATCATTTACGATTTAAATTCTAATTTTGCATATATTTTATAAAATATTTATTGTATTGTATCATAGCTCTTATCCTGTGAATCTTTGGGTTTATCATGGTGAAAGTATTAGTTTTAAATAATTATTTGCAATGACAAAAACATAATGTATTGGAGCACCCAAAAAAAAGACAAAATAGACAGTTTACTTGAAATTATTTTTAGCATATTTTACCTAAAGATCTTATTTTTCCATAGATAAAACAAATGGACATCTTATTGTGATATCTATATTCTACTCGTACCACATTAAACGGGAGTATTTTATGATCAAGTGATAAAGCAACTGTTGAAAAGCAGGGTACGGTTTGATACCAATTCTATGCAGCACATTGTATTTGAGTTATGTTTTACATATGCAGTACTAGTATATCATTTGCTCCAAAAATAAATGCTGCGTTTATGCTGATTAACATGCTGATAGAACATGTAGAATGTAATGAAAACGTTCTAAAAAGTCAATATTGAAAAGAAGCAACATTGATAAACTGGACCCAAATAATTTTTATAACATCTTTGCACTAAATCTGCTGCATGTGTAATTATTGATACTTATTCATATTAATAAGACCATATATTCTATCATCCTTTTAAAGAGAAACGTTGAAATTTAAACGTTTACTCTGAGAAAACTTACTGATTTAATTAAAATTATGTTTTTGTTAAATAGCAATTAAATACAAATTTTTTTGGTCATAATTCGGGGATAACGTTATTTCGAAATTGTAAACATGCATTGCAAATTTTAACTGTTTAAAAATACAATAGAATTGATGCTGTTTTTCTTAAAATTCAGCTTGTATCACGTGGTATAATTTTAAATTAATATTATGCATTTACCTCGACAATTGGATGTAAAAACAATAATTTTCAAGAAAAACTTTTTACAAAAAAGTTGGTGCAAAATTTTGAGATTTTTAATAAATATTAGTTTCCATGTAGGTTATTCAGATTCGTAAGACCATATACATTTTTCTTTAATAATGTTACTTTTAATGGTTTTTTTTCTTGCACTTATAACTGTAACTTACATAGTATTAAAAAACTAGATAAAAACTCATTAAAATATCAGAGTTATATTTTGTTGTACACCAGACACGCGTTTTGTCTGTACATGTATATGACTCATTGATGGCGTTCGAATCAGAACAGCTAGACGGCCATATATCGAATACGAAGTTGTTATGGATTTATACTGAACAAATCGAATAATTTGTACAAAAGAAGATTGTTACAAAAACGTTAAACAAAAGTATCGGTCTTTTAGTCAAAGCAAATTAAAAAAGAGGAAGTCCAATTAAAAAACTCAACAAAATCAAAAACGGTTAATCAATGGAACAAGTGAAACACAACATGCCATATTTCTGACTTGGTACATGCATTTTCAAAAGAAAATAGTGTGTTTAAACTGTTTTTTGTACCTATAGCTAAACCTCTCATGTGTCTATGACAGCTACTTGTAGTTTAGTTATATTTAAAAAAAAAAGTAGCTGAGCACAATAAATACGAATAAAATAAATCGACAAAAACTTATGCCTGTGGACAGAAACAAAACTTACTGATTCTCAAATTATAGGAGCAGATAGTGTTTAACCCCCCAAAAAATACCGTATCATTAATATTGCATGTTAACACTCATATGCTGACTACTGATTTGGTACAAGACTAGCAGCGGCTTTTATCCAGTAACTGTAAAATCTCCATGCACAGGGTTATTTTTTTTTTTTTGGAATGAATGTTTTCTAGATATTACAATTTATACTGCAACTAGTTGTGTTTACTTCCTAAAACTAGTAGCATAGCTATATTTTGTATAATGTCAATTTCATCATGGAACACTTTCTTCAGTATAGTTGGTGGGCGAATGACCCAGCTCACATTACAATATTCCAATAATATTCCCCTCAAATGAACTGTAGTATAAGACAGAAGGGCCAGGTAGTTAAAATAAGAAGAATCAAATATCGTTCAGCTATCAGACCAAACATCCGATTTTTGTTTCTTTCCAAAAACGTAGATTTTACAGACTTAGTCATATCATACATCAAAGATTTTATCTACAGGTACAATGCATCGAAACATAAAACAGAAGATACTAATATAACAAATTAATAAATAAGATAAGGCTAGCACCATAAAATACAATGTTACAAACAATATTTTAGACAGAATGTAACAAAGTAGCAAACAATGAAAATGTCACGTATCAAGTCAGGAATATGGCAGTTGTTATCTAATTGTTCGATTCTATATCTGTTGCATTGTCGTTTCCTTTTATAGTTGACGTGTTTCCCTCGGTTTGAGTTCGTAACGCGGTTTTGTTTTCTCTCAATCGATTTATGACTTTTTGAACAGCGGTATACTACTGTTGCCTTTATCATCTCCCATCGTATTAAAATAAGAAGAAGTGGAAAGAAGGCGAAATTACAAACAGATAAACAAAACAATTAAACAGACACAAAAAAACACAAAATCTACCAAATAATGTGGTTGATCTCAAATTTTCCGAAAGGCTAAGCAAATAGTGGCCTCATTTTGTTCATAGTAAGCACTATATATATGTATCTATGATAATACTCATTTAGTAATGTAACAATCCAAAAAAGACGACAGGATTGTGTTAACAATAATTGGAAATATCCGTTTTCATCGGTGAAACATATAATATGATATATTCCATATCATTTAACCAGCTGGTGATTGCGTCCATACAACTTGACCCATTAAAGTCTTGACTTAAAAGCTTCCTTTTTACGATTAATTCTCTACGAAAGAAATTATGATCAGATTCGCATGCTCCCTGATTTGGAATCAACTTGAGGATACATGATCCATTTGCAGGCGCTTTTGGAGTGTGCTTGTATTATACCAATTAGTAAATCATTAGTTATTTAATAGATTATATCTACTACACAATATTAAATGAGCCATTAAAAAACTTCTTATTGGTGACAAAACACGACACATAAAGAGTAAAAGGATAAACCAACACCGGGATGATAACCAACATTAACTTTCAAGATTATTATTATTAACTATGTAGTAGGGTGCCCAGTATCGAAAAAGACGTCTAGTTAACGAGTTTAAGTTAACGGATAACACTCGGCTATATTTATATGCAAGCTATTGGAAAATCATTATATTTTTCATTCATGAATGTCGTCGTAAGCTACCGTGGTCACGTTTTTCAAAATTTTGTGGTTTCTTAGGGTACCCAAAGATACCTTATTATACAGCCCATCTTCAACACGAAAAATAAAATTATTGCTTTCTGTGTTATTTTTTCAAATGATACTTATCATTTAGCTTAAAAATTAAATTTATCATATAACGAAAGCTAAAAATATTTATATGATTTAAGTATAAGTATTTCATTATTTTAGTAGGACTATTATTTTAGCGGAAATTTACCACCTTTTGAACGAAAGCAAATTTATTGCGTGTTACTTTCACTGATGAGTCTTATGTAGACGAAACGCGCATCTGGCGTACTAAATTATAATCCTGGTACCTTTGATAACTATTTCACGGGATTTTTACTCTGATTACATCAATAAGACATGGTTCATATGTGTGCCAAATATCTTTTGTGTAATGTTAATCGGTGAGAAGAAAATAACAATTAAAAACACAAATTTAGTGATAGTTTTGCCTTGATTCAAACACGCCTTTTCTCGTGCCGTTAATCGTTTTGTAGCTTACACTATTAGGTCATTAACTAGGACAATTTTCACTAACTTCATTTCTCTTTTTTGTCTGTTGTATGGTCAATTTGTTTGTTTTGAATAGTCCAGTTTTTTGGAAGATCGTTGTTTTGTAACTTGAAATATTATTTTGTTGGTTTTTATAACTTTAATTGATTTTTTTTATTGGTAAAATTAAAATTGAGAATGGAAAGGGGAAAGTGCCAAAGAGACAACAACCCGACAATAGAGTAGACAACAGCAGAAGGTCACCAACAGGTCTTCAATGCAACGAGAAATTCTCGCAAACGGAGGCGTCCTTCAGCTGGCCCTTAACAAATATTGTTATGATATTGTAATTATTGTATTTATTTATGTTGACCTGATTTGTGTTGTGTGGCCTGATAGTTGTTTACAGAATAATCTTAGAACTGTGCAGTTTAGAAATCACTGGAACAATTACAGAACGATTGGAACTTTCCAAAATAATCCTAATAAAAGATGCGTTATATAAACTTCTACATTTTACTAGAAACTTCCGTTGTAACTTTCTAGGACGTTCCATTCTAGAGTGTTCTAGTATTTTCCGTGACAACTATATATATGTATAGACACTAAAGTAAAACACACTCTTGGACTTAGACTTCGACATAGATAGACATTAATATTCATAACATTTAGATTGATACTTTTATTCTACAAACAACATCATACTGGATTGTGACCGTAGTAGTGAATTTAATATATTCAGATTGAATTCCCAAAGATATCCGGATACAGACAAAGATAAAAGATTGGACTCATATTTTGACAGTTAAGTTGACAGTAATATTTGTGTAATACTTCTTGTAAACTTTTGTCTTTTGTTGGCTACAATTTAAAGGTAATTTCTGGCCGTAACAATATATACTAGTTCAGTGATAATGAACCCCATACTAAACTCCAAATTGTACACAAGAAACTAAAAGATAAAATAATACAAGACTAACAAAGGCCAGAGGCTCCTGACTTCGGACAAGCGCAAAAAAGCGGCGGGGTTAAACATGTTTGTGAGATCTCAACCCTCCCCCTATACATATAGCCAATGCAGAAAAGTAAACACATAACAATACGCACATTAAAATTCAGTTCAAGAGAAGTCCGAGTCTGATGTCAGAAGGTGTAACCAAAGAAAATAAACAAAATGACATTAATACATAAATACCATCAGACTACTAGCAGTTAACTGACATGCCAGCTCCGGACTTCAATTAAACTGATTGAAAAATTATGTCTTCATCATATGAATATCAGGCACAATCCTCCCCCTGAGGGATTTAGTATCATACCATCATAACAAATATGAGAAGAACATAACCCGTGTCATGCCAACAACTGGTTTATTGATAATAAATGTGTTTCGTTCCGATGCAAAGACCCTATAAGTGAATCAATATTAACGCCAAAATATGCAATCTTTAATTACCTGACAACAGTATCGTAACTATATCCCTTCTTAATAAGTCTATTTAAAGGTTTTGTTAGTTTCTGAGGTGAATACTGACATTTTTGTGCTTTATAAAGAATATTTCCATAAAATATTGGATTTGAACGTATAAGAAGTCTGCATGTTGAGCTATATTTACGAATGATGTCCATATACCGATGATAAAATTTAGTAAATGTTTTGACTAGTTTGTGATATCGAAAACCCTGGTGTAATAATTTTTCAGTAATACATAAATTTCTCTCGTTAAAATCTAAAACATTGTTACATACACGAGCGAATCGTACAAGTTGGGATACATAAACACCGTAAGATGGTGACAAGGGAACGTCACCATCTAAAAATGGATAATTAACGATAGGAAATGAAAAATCATGTCTTTTATCATAAATTTTAGCATTAAGCTTTCCGTTAATGATATATATATATATATATATATCAAGATCGAGGAAAGGGCAGTGGTCATTGTTAGTATTAGCTTTATTTAAAGTAAGTTCAACAGGATAAATTTCTTTAGTATACATACTGAAGTCGTCATTATTGAGAGCTAAAATATCATCCAAATATCTAAAAGTATTATTAAATTTGTGTTTCAGATGTTGTTTGATGGGTCTTTGCTGATTTTTGTCATAAATTGTAACTCATAGCAATACAAAAACAGGTCCGCAATAAGTGGTGCACAGTTAGTCCCTATTGGAATTCCGATAACCTGACGATATACGGAATCTCCAAAGCGAACAAAAATGTTATCTAGTAAAAATTCAAGAGCAGATATAGTATCAAAGCATGTTCAATTGACATAGTTTTTTTGTTTGTTGCTACTAAAAAATGACCTAAAAGAGTTTGAACATATATATTCACATTCTGACTTTTTAAATGGCCATTTAATTAGGTGTGTGACTTTTTTCTTAACGAGAATGTGAGGCAATGTGGTATATATGGTCCTGGTTAGGGTCGACAGGCGCATTGTTCTTTAGTCTTGAAGGACAACCCAGATGATTTCACCGATTTGTCAAACCTTTCTTATTGTGACATCGATGAATCGATAGATGCATCTCGAGATCTTGTCGTTAGGTTGAATGATCTCAAGTCAAAACTAAAAATAGATCATTGTGCTTAAACACATTGAGCGTAAAATTGACTACAATTTAAAACTTCTCCCTTGTCAAATTTCTTTCTGTGAATCTACTTTTAAACAATGTGAAATAAGAGCTTCACTCCAGACGTAAAGATGTCTTCCAAAAATAGCAACCCTAACACTCTCTTCTTCAGTTCGAATGAGAAAAAATGACTTGTATACCTCGAAGGTCAGGTGTCATCCGAATTTCTGCAAGATTTAGTTTTACTTGTGAGGGGAAATATGTGTTTTAAAAGTATTGCATTTGCTTCGACAAAATCTATCATGTAAAGATGTATGCCCATGTCAGGCAAATGACATATGTCAAAATGTAAATACTCGTCTGGTTGTAGTAAAAAACATTGATGACGACGAAGATGACGATGTATAAGATTTCATTTTTCTGTATGTACCTTATAAATCATTGTTAGCTGTCGAATGAAAATTGAGAAATCCATCATATTTTCTAAACAATAAATAAAACATATAATCAATTTTGATATCGTTGGAAATATAGTAATAATCTTTCTCGTGGGGATTCCGAAGATATGTAAATTTAAAAAAAAAAACTCTCATCTACCTTAATCCTTTCTTGTAGAAAAATAAAACAAAATGCAATTGAACCTAGTAATTTGTGTGTTTATATTTTATAATTTCACACAAATAACATATAAGTAAATATAAATATTTTCTTGTATCCATCTATTCATCCTTAACGAATAAATAGCTAACGGGTAAGGCAGGTAAGCTTTTATTTATTTAAAAAAAAGTAAATAATTATAAATCAAGGTTTACTTCCTTTTTCCTGGTAACATGGCATGGTTTGCAATGTAAATTGAACACATCTATACTTATATCATAATGAAAGAGTGTATACACAATCCCATGTACACGTGCAAAAATATCATATGCATATACAAATTTGTATGTGTTGTCACGTTCAGTACATTCAACACAATTTCATTTGAGTTAATCCTCCTTTTTTAAAAGGTTATTGTATTTGAATTTTATTCTTAAAACAAATAGATTCATACATCTTGCACAATTTACTTATCTTTTACTAGTTTTTCTGGCATAAATAGTAACATAACAACAAATCACCCCAGGAAAATATTAGGCCTGGAAAATAAAGCTATTAAGCCTTTAACAATACGGTGTTGGTAACATTGTATGCAATCTGTACCAAAAACAATCAAGGTTTACTTTCAAGTTTGCTCAACGAGTTTAATGTTCTGTTTGTTAGCTTGGTATAACATGGTATTAGTCTTTTTATGTTTATGATTTCAACAAAATCAATACTGAAACAAATTTGCGACGCATATTAATAAAGATAACATTTACCTACGACCAACTGACCTTATGTTTTTGTGTGATTCATTTGTGCGCACCTTTCTGGTTATATGTCGCCAGTTTAAGTCCGATTTAAAATTGTCTATTCAAACGTGATGTTTTCAGCTTTTCTGCTGAAGGTATATCGGGTAACTAACATTTAATAACAACGATAAGTTTTAATTATTCACTTAACACTGAAAGATAAATGTTTAATGACAGGGTTGATTTACGTGATGTCAAAAATACCCTCAGATTTCTAATTGGATGATTATGGAGTGTTCTCTCTCTCTCTCTCTCTCTCTTTCTCCCTCTATATTTATATAAATAAATATACATATTTATATAAGAACTAATTACAAAAAATAGAGAATTTGATTTTATGAGAAAGATTGCTAGGAAAAGTACATAATAGCTAAACTTAAAATCAGACATTAACTATATGTCTTTAGATTGTCACTTTTGTTTTCTTGAAAACAGTCTTTTATTAAACTAATGGATGAATATTTCCTTTGTAATTTAAAGATCATAAAATCTCCTATATCACCTCGTAAGCATTCGTGTTATCGTAGATTTCGGACTTTTTCAGTACAGTTTAAGGAACACGTAGTATTACAGTGCATAGCTAGTTCTATCATCATGAATTCAATATATTCATTACCACCAGACAGGAAGTCCTTCCATCTACATCCATCCATCAATTATTCCGCCGAATTGTGGCATATATCTTTTACATTTTTCAACTGCTTTCTATGTTGTACAGTATGGCAGTGCTATATTTTGTGCAGGTAATATGTGATAAATCCGTAGCACATTGCATCGGAAGTTCCTTCGCCAAAGAAAATAGTTTCGTTTGACGATAGAGAATAATATGTGCACGTAGTTCTAATTTCATCCCCAGGATTAACCCTAATTGGAGGATCAAATTTGCAGTGAAAATATCTTTTAGCCAATCTAATTTTTAAAACAAATATCATTACCATATTTTGAAGTTTATATGAGATTTAAATTACACACAGAAACAAACAAAAACATCGATGTCTTTTAATTATTTATGTTGTTTTGGATGCTGACTTTGACGGACATATGCAACACATATCCCCCTTTTTAAATTTATTTTTCTTAGGTTATTAGATTAACTTTTATCTGTTGTTCACCTTTAAGGTTGATGTTGTTCAGTAACTACATGTATAAAGTTTCCTATGCTGTGAGTTTATCATTTTGCTGTCGTTTGATTTAGAATTATAAGTTTAAATATCCCTTTGGTATTTGTTTCTCAACAGACACGTATTTGTTTGTTTATCAAGACAACAGAACGTGTAACTTTAGAAAAGAAGACGTGGCATGATTAACATCCAACAAGAGACAAAAAAACACAGAAGTGTATGGTATTACCACACAATTTTCAGTATGTATTATTTTCAGAATTTGCAATGTTCAACTAATTGCCGTTTTATATTGGACAACTAATATTATGAAGAATGTTTATTATCATGAATTTTTGTCTATTCATTATTTCATATTATTTGGTTTTTTGGTAATGTTTGTGAGCTACAACTTTGGAATGTGTGTAATTTAAATTGACAATGTAGAATGTTGGAATTGTTATTTTATTCTTATCTACCATTTTGTAATTTTCTATTATAGTACTATATACATGTAGTTCATTAGCATGTTTTGGAGTTTAGTTTGCCCTCTAATGTGGCTGAACTTGTACACATATTTGTTAAGGAGCCAGCTGATGCAAGCATCCGTGTGCGGGATTTTCTCGTTGTGTTGAAGACCCATTGATGGTCTTCGACTGTTTTCTGCACTTTGGTCGGGTTGTTGTGTCTTTGAAACATTCCCCAGTTCCATTCTCAATTTTATTAATTGATAGTTTTTGTTTATTTTATCAAACATTGTGTCAAAAGTAAAGTTGAACCAAAAGTACTAACAGTACAAAAAATACAACGGAGTGCGTTTGTACATAGGTTTATGTTTTTGATTTTCAAAAAACTTGCACTTACTCATAAAAGACTGGTTTGTCATATGAATATTCCTCCTCATGAGTTATATCTCTTATTTTCTTGTTTCCTCTGTAAATCTCTATATTTTTTTGTATCCCTGTAAGGATAAAATCACGTACCAACTGATAGTTAGATAGTTTATTCCTCATAAAACCATGCAATGGAGAGTTGTCTCATTGACACTTATACCACATCTTATTATATCTCAGAACAAAGGTTACAGAGAAGCTAAATCATGCATACAAAATATAAATGAATAAAAATTAATTTAAAAAAAAATATATGCTTAATAAACTGAATTAAAGAATCATTTGATCTATATGTTTATAGATGTTAGACATTCTCTTCAATGTTATATTTTATTATTCTCTTATGTTTTTTACAAAGAAATACATCCTATGCATCAAACAATATTTTTGTTTTACTGCAGAATACAAAAACCATAAAGCCACTCAATACAGAGTATTTATAACACCTAAACACATTTCCGTGTTATATATTTGATTGCAAATAATTCTCAAATCTACTTATTAATGCGTGCACGGCACGTGTCACTGTGAAATATATAGTCCCCTACCGGGTAAATATTCATTATACTGGAACAAAATGCTAACTTTTTCTATAACTTGTCATGGTGTAAACAAATGAAAATATCAAGTCAATATCTTCAAAGCATAACTAAAAACAGTGTGGAAAACTGATTATATGAGTGAATTTTTCAAGTTCAAGGACTATAACTTTGCACAAAATTATCAGACCGAAAGAAAAATTTGAAATTGATCTGTAACTTGTCATGATAAAACTATATACCAATTATCAATCATTTACACAGTCATCTTAGTACCAGAATCTATGACAAACGAGACGATTTTGACTTTGAAATTATCAATTTCCCCCACCTTAGTAGCAATATACCAACTTCACCTGCATATGGAATATACATTTCCCAACTTATTCGGTATTCAAGAGCTTGCAGCTCCTACTCAGACTTTGTAAAACGTCACCAGTGTCTGAGAAGAAAGTTGATGAACCAGGGGTAACTATGTCAAAGAACGTCTCGTCCTTTATCTAAAAAAGTTCATCGGAAGGTACCCAGAACTTGTTGATAAATATTCCGTATCAACTTAACAAATAATACACGATATGGTCTTGAAGTAAAGATTTTGCGTACTGACGTTGTTTATCATCTTAATAACGTGTTATATTCTTCTTTTATTTGTCTTTATTAATATTACTTTTACTGTTAGCTGTTCTTTTAGATATCCTTTGACGTTACTCTGTGCTTATGTATCCCATCATACTTTGAACGACAAAATTATTTTATGATGTGACTCTGTACCTATGTATCTTGTCATACTTTGAATGACAAAATTATTTTATTTATCAATATTACTTTTACTGTTAACCCACTTTTTTTTGTGATATACATTTAGCGTGACTCTGTACTTATGTATCCCGTCATACTTTGAACCACACTATTATTTAATTTATTATTATTACTTTAACTGTTATGTCAGTTTTTGTTATATCTATTTTGCGTGACTGTATTTATGCATCCCGTCATACTTTGAACGATAAAATTATTTTACTGCTGTACCCCTATTTTTGACATTTTTACCTATTGTATCTGTTTGTTGTGTTCACGCATCGGTGACAATATAATGGAATTTAATGCGACTGTCATACAAGTGAGAGGTTTAGCTAGCTATAAAACCAGGTTCAATCCACCATTTTCTACATTTGAAAATGCCTGTACCAAGTCAGGAATATGACAGTTCTTGTCCATTCGTTTTTGATGCGTTTTGTTATTTGATTTTGCCATGTGATTATGGACTTTCCGTATAGATTTTCCTCTGAGTTCAGTATTTTTGTGATTTTACTTTTCAATACCTTCATGCATGATGAAAAAAAAAGTGTGGAAAACACTCTAACATTAGATATGATTAATAGTTTTCTAAAATTAGATATGATGTAATACAATGCATATTTATTTTCAAGTTATAATCAAATATAATTAATATTTCCAAATATTTTTTCTTTCATTTGTCGCAAACTGATATAGATTTGTAACTTATCAATTGAATGTCAACAACTTTTATCTATACACAATGTATTGTAATGAGATGTATACCTTAATGGAAATAGATTGTTATCTTTCACTTCATAATTTTTATATGTATATAGCATTCAAAAAATAGTTTATTAACACTTCAAACAATTAACCAAAGAATGTCTTAAAAAAAAATGAGGTATCTCTCTTTGTACAGAAATATGGTTTAACATACAAATGTAGTACTCTAACATTAGATATGGACCATGATAACTCTGGACTAAATCATCAGACCGGAACAAAATTCGAACTTGATCTATAACTTGTCATGATAAAACTATATACCAAATATCAAATCAATATCTTCAAGAACGAAGAAAAAAGTGTGGAAAGCTGATTTGCCGGACTGACGGATGGACAGACGGACGGACGGACGGAGTGCAGATAATAATTTAAGAGCATGGAAACTAAAAGTACCTAAACAGATATCAATATTTCATGTGAACACAGGAGTGTTGATTACTGAGCTGGTCATACCTACAGAGACGAAATGTCGACCAGCAGTGCTGTCAAACCAGTGGTTCTAAGATCATATCGTTGATACCAGGCTTAAAGTGCACCAAACATGTTTATTCGACTACATATTTGTTAATTTGATTCAGATGGTTTCAGATATTTGTATAATTTATGCACAGTTTACTCTAAAAGATTCAGGACGACTTAGTGCTTGACATACAGTAGTACAAGTCTATTCTATGATTTTATCACATTGGAATGCATGTACCATTTTATTCAGATGTAATGTTGATGATTTTTCAATTTTTAGATATATGAAAAAAATCGTTGATCAATGTGTGTGGGTATACCTGTTTACTTACCTCGTTCATTACAGCCAAACAGGAGTATATGGTGTGTTATATATTTATTATCAATGATCGGTTTTGTTCCCACAAGGTGGACTGTGTCATTTCTAAGTAGTCTAAATAACATACAGTAGTAGGATGTCTGTTTGGTTGGCATTCTTGTTGCTGGAAGCCGTATAGATGTTCGGAGAGTTCCTAGAATTGTAAATTGACAACACCAGAAGGTCACCAACAGGTCTTCAATGCAGCGAGAAATTCCCGCACCCGGAGGCGTCCTTCAGCTGGCCCCTAAACAAATATATATACTAGTTCAGTGATAATGAACGCCATACTAATTAAACTCCAAATTGTACACAAGAAACTAAAATTAAAAATATTACAAGACTAACAAAGGCTAGAGGCTCCTAACTTGGGACAGGCGCAAAAATGCGGCGGGGTTAGACATGTTTATGAGATCTCAACCCTCCCCCTATACATCTAGCCTATGTGAAAAGTAAACGCATAACAATACGCACATTGAAATTCAGTTCAAGAGAAGTCCGAGTCTGATGTCAGAAGATGAAACCAAAGAAAATAAACAAAATGACAATAATACATAAATAACAACTAGCAGTTAACTGACATGCCAGCTCCAGCTACTTTAATTAAACTGATTGAAAGATTATGTCTTCATCATATGAATATCAGGCACAATCCTTTCTGTTAGGGGTTAACTATCATACCATCATAACCTATATGAGAAGAACATAACCCGTGTCATGCCAACAACTGGTTTTTAAATAAATGTGTTTAGTTCCGATGCAAAGACCCTATAAATGAATAAATATTAACGCCAAAATATGCAATCTTTTATGACCTGACAACAGTATCCTAACTATATCCCTTCTTAATAAGTTTATTTAAAGGTTTTGTTAGCTTCTGAGGTGAATACTGACATTTTTGTGCTTTATAAAGAACATTTCCATAAAAATAGGATGTGAAATACCTGAAAGTATACAAACAATGATAAAGTTTAGTAAATGTTTTGACTAGTTTGTGATATTAAAAACCCTGGTGTAATAATTTTTCATAAATAACTTGTATAGTATTTTTCTTAATTTAGTAAAAACAGTATTCTCATGTTTTGACGGACGCCAGTATGATTTTGTTTGTCGTAAACGAAGATTCGGTGTCAGGCTACATAATCTTATGTGTACCATTTATTGATTTCAGACTCCCATTAGTTATAATATTCCTAGTTTATAACTATAAACAAGAAGATGTGGTATGAGTGCCGATGAGACAACTCTGCACAAGAGACCAAAACGACACAGAAATTAACAACTATACGGCCTTCAACACTGAGCAAAGCCCATACCGCAAAGTCAGCTATAAAAGGCCCCGAAATAACAAATGCAAAACAATTCAAACGAGAAAAATCCTTTGGTGGAAGGGTACTTGTACATCCCAATAACAAAAGACACTAAATTGGACTCATTCATTTTGTCATCAGTACAGTGGAGCGTGAACTACTTCCTATTCCGGTGTACATTAGTTCAAAGCCGATGCTCTGAGTGAGAAAATGATTGTTTTTGCAATATCCTCGGCTCTACTTCCGGTCAAATATCCCGTTTTAATATATGAATAGTCTATAGGAGATACATTGTATGTCGTTCAATGATGCATTGTCTAATCATTCGATTGCATGGCATGAAAAACTATTCGTATCACATCTGGTCATGTTATGACGTTTATTGATTTTTGTTTTTTTTAATTAATCGGATTTCCAAAGGAAAAACCGTTTATTGAAATGGCGATGTACGGTGGGCGAACTGGCCGGGGCTCCGAGGGGGGGGGGGGGGGGGGGGAATAAATGACGGACAAGTTCAATTTTCACGATTTTAGCTTCTTAAAGATTTCTTTTGAAATTCAAATATGTTGTTTTCTGTGATCACTAACTAAAGTTCAAGTTTACGTTTCACGATTTTAGCTTTTATCATTGTTGAGTTGTAGACCCTAGTAGCCAAAAGTGATACGTAGAGCGTTGTACATATTATTACTTAAAAAACGTTCACGAACCTTTTCAAATTCAGATATTTTGTTTCCTGCGACTAAATAAAGGTCAAGTTCGATATTCACGAGTCTAGCTTTTATCGTTGTTGAATTGTAGACCTTTAAGTATCGGAAAGTGATTTGGGCCTTTCCATTTCTGAACCCTACAAAAATTCTTATTTTTTTTTAACTTTGAGGCTCCAGTTTTGCAAATATCATTTTCATGCAGGAAATCTGGATTGTTGTCACGCTGACAGCCTCTAGCATTTGTGACTTTAGTTGTGTCTTAGAGCTCGACATAGGATATCTACACAGTTCATCTACGCTATGAAATGAAACCTTATCACAAACTTCTAACTTTTAATGTGGTAATGTTTTCAAGCAACGAGTAGTTAAAACAAATTACGCATTTTGTAGGGTTCATACAGAGAAAAGCTTTATAATGTGTACAGAAGGTATACTGAATGAAATAATTTTTTTAATTTGAAATAGAATAAGAGAAGGTAACTCGTATGAAATGTTTTCAGAAAATCAAATGAAAAAAAGGTTACTGGTTTTGAACAGATACACATAAATGTACTTGTAGTGCCTCATTTTATTATGGTATTTTATAGTTAGTATCTTTCTCATTTAAAGATTCACATTTATCTTTGTTGCATTCACATTTTAGCCATGTGTTCTGTTGTTGACACGTAGATGATGTCAATGGTTCACATACATGTATGCCTGTAATAGTAGTCTAGTCTGTCTACGGCAAATATTGCATAAATCTAAACAAATTGCAACAGAAATGGTTTCAACAGTTTTATAATACCAAAGCATGACACAATAATATATGAAAAGTCTAGAAAAACCGTACGATCGGAAATCACCATTTTGGGCTAAAAACATTGATTTTAACCAAAAATTGATGAAAATTGAGAAAAAAATTTGAAAATCGAAATTTTGGCACTATGTTAGCCAATCAAAAACGAATTCAGATGACTAAAATAACTACAAACAACATTTCCGATGTAAAATTTACAATCCAGAGTTAGAATTTATTGGTAGAATTATCCCTTTTAATGATAAAAATCACAAAAAAAATGCAAAAAAAAACTGATATATTTGAGATTCATATATGGCTGTTTTCAAACGTTTTATTTTGAAGGCAGCTTTAAAGTAAAAAATTAAACACAATTATTTACAATTATTTTCTAAGTGAAAAAAGAAAACAAACAGTTGTTTTAAGGAATATCTATTTATCTATCATCGAAATTAGCCCAAAATTACCCCCCCCCCCCTCAAAAAAATAAATAATTTCTACATAAAATGTATTAATGTTAGATTTGTTAACATCATTGAATTAATATTATAAATGGCCTAAACTGTTCAATAAATGATTACTTTACTTGGTTACTTTTGTTTTCATCTAAAAGTATTAAAATGTTAAATATAATTTCTAAAAATTTATCTATGAAAATATTTGATTTTGTTTTAATTTAACAAAAAACAGACAATTTTGATATAAGTCTTCTTAATGTATATATATAGTTAAATGTCTCGGCAATGTACATGCATATTGATGCATTCACATGTCGTCAAGTTCATCGGCTTCTGTAATGTTACTTGTATTTGAACAATTCATTCCCCGACTTTCCCCACATGCTGTGGAACAGTCTATTCCGTGTTTACGACAGGAGCATCGTTTTGTGTCAAAGCTCAATTTGCAATTACATCTGATTATCCTAAGAAGTTTTTCGGGAGCCGGTGGTAGTATTGCTCTAATTGGAAGCATCTTATTGTCCTCAACAACCCCAGTCCTTTGGATCTAATTTATCACCTTTCCTAATCCAAACTTGGGTTTGATGATAAACTCTCATGCAATGTAGCTTAGCAGCGTCAGATGTTGGTAGGAGAGTGTGCACTTGTACATATATGTTTCCAACGCAAACTTTGGAAGCAAGTATTCTGTAACGCAGCATATCTAATGTTTCAACATCATATAACCCTCCATATAATGCAACAAAGATTTGTTCTCCTGCTTTATGAAAGCTCTCAACATTGAACTCCTGGCAAAAGACAGCTGCATGATCTTGTAATTTAATGTTAGTACTAATTTTCTTGAAAACTGTGCCCTTGCCTTGACCAAAAATTCGAGATGTTGTGTCGCATCCGCTAAAGGCGTGAATTTTTCTCCTTGTCTCTGTTATGTCCCAAATCTTCATTTTGTGAGTGTTTTGCTTGGTTTCTGATTTGAAGTAAATCATGTTTATAGTACCTTTTGAATGATAACAGAGCAGTATGAGTAGGTCAGTGTTCTCTCCTATGACGGTAGTTGTACGTTGTTTCGACTTTTCTATTGCTGTAAGCACAATCTTCAGATCAGCATCGTCTTCTGCATGGATAACTTGGACATGTCCGTCCTTAAGTTTTTCTCCAAGGGTATTGATAAAGTGCTGTTTATTTTCTGAATTTGAAAGAAATTCGTCTTTTTTTGTTTTAATTGGTGTGTTATGTTTAAAATTGACTTTTGGAGATATGATTCCTTTCGTACGAAATGAGTTACATCTTTTGTAGTTGGAACTGATGGATATCCGTCAAACACAACAGTTGCATCTGTATTGTGATTGTTAACATAACTGACGTACGTCATACATATGGTGTCAACTGTAGTTCCTTTTGTCCATGGTAAACGGTGTATAAGAGAACCTACATCAAGTACAGAGTGGGTTTCTGTTGGTGCTTTTAAGTCTAAAGATAAACGGAAACCAATTTTTGGACGTACGTCCGACCGGATGTACAGAGGACAACGGTATAATTTAATGCCCCCGCCGCTATGGAGTAAAAATATCTGAGTCTCTTAAGTAAACTCAAATAATTAATATCAGTGACGTATTCCGAGAGCAGACTGTGATAACATTATACCTACATGCATACAACATAGGTTTTAATGTTGAAGATGTAATTTTGTTTATTTTTTTAACATCTCTAATCAATAATTCCTTAGCCATTTTTCTTCCCCTCATACCTTCACCCCAATAATAAGCAAATTGGTGTCTTATACTTCATTCAATCATTTCATAAACTAAAAATATAACTACTGTTTTTCAGCTGTTTAGGATCAATTATTGGAAGGGAACTGTAGCTGTATTCTTAAAAACATTTTCTTTGTACTTTACATGGCGTATTTATTCTTATTTGCATGAAACAAATTCAATGGAACTTAATGGTGGCCTATGTTGCGGCATAATAGGTCACTAAACATGATTTCATACCGTCTCTAATAAAGGTAACAAGTCCTGAACATCTATGAAACATTTGCCACTTACAAAAATGTAACGTTAAGCACTCAATCATTAGTAATTGTAATAAAAGAAAATGTGTGCAATATGAGCTTTATTTGGCTCATACCTAGAGCACTTTGTCCTTTGAATCGAACTACAGAAAGAAACGTTAATCTATCAAATACACCTTGAATAGATTAGGGTTCAAACACATCCTTAGAACTGACAGTTTTTATGATTGTTTAATGAGTTGTATGTCCAGTATTCGACATTAGTAACCTAGATCTTATCATCATGATATTAAGTCTTATATATATATATATAAAACTTAATATCATGATGATAAGATCTAGGTTACTGATGTCGAATACTATATACAGCCTGGATGTGAAATATTTTCTGTTCTCTTTGGTTGTTGTCCAGGAGTCCAGACATAGTCTGGGTCATCAAACTTTAATTACCTTTTAAGTAAAAAAGTCAGCTTTCTATAACACCTAAGTGCCATATTACGCTAGCTTATATAGGTCATGATAGAGTCATTTTTGGCATCGATTTTTAGAATTTGGCATTTTTACATGAATAAGTGTCTAACAGATATGGAAAATGCAGTTTAAAGCATTTCATTGTAGGTTTTAACATAACTTGTCATCAATTATTCCAATTTTTTTACAAGCTTTTTAGCACGCCAAGTAGTTTGTCTTCTAAATATGATCAGCAGTCTTATATAGAGATATACACTTTCATAAGAAAAATTTACCCTTTCAAGACCCAGTTTAACATTTTCATTTAAAGTTATCATCTCTTATGAAAACTGAGTTTGTGGGGGTGAATAAAACGTTTACTACGTTTGTTCGTCAGTCTGCACGGTTAATATATAAAAAAGTGGTATGCTTGCCAATGAAACAGCTTTCCACAAGAGACAAAATGACACTACAGAAATCAACCACTAAACGGCCACAGTACGGCCTTCAAAAATGAGCAAAGCCCATACCGCATAGTCAGCTACAGAAGGCCCCGAAATGATAAACGTAAAACATTCCTAATTTATGTACAAACAAACGATCGAAAAACGAACATGTATATTTTTAACACATTCGACAACCACTGAAATAAAGGCTCATCCTGACTTGGGACAGACACATATATACAGAATGTGGCGGATCTTAACATGTTAGCGGGATCTCAACCCTCCCCTAACCTGGGACAGTGGTATAACAGTACAACATAAGAACTTACATTTTGCCATTCGCATTTCTTTCTTCATAAGAACTAAGTATGAAAATCAGTTGTGAAAGGCTTAACTGATGAGATGGATACAAGTATTTATACATCTAACAAAAAAAAAAAAAGAGTGGACGTGTTCGGGTACTTGTATATCCCAACCAAAAAAAAAAGACACTATAAGTACTGATCTGAGAGTACTCACAGTTACTGACAGCTTGTTCAAAGCTACTAACAACTAATAAAAAGATATGCATCTAAGTTTTGCATTTAGGTGAAGATTGAAACAAACTGTTGGGTAAAAAAGAATTATTTACTTTTATTGGATAGTAACGATTGTGCATGAAAAAAGAGTCATCTTGACCTAAATTAATTCTGGTTAAGGTACATTAAGATACAAAAATCTAATCAACTACAAGTCAGAGAAGAATAATATCTTTTAAATCGCACTTCTTTGATAACAATGGACCTTGAAAAAAGATTCAAATTTGTGGTCAGGTCCAGATGATACCAACAACACATAAAAGAAGAATGCTATATGTTACTTAGCATTTCTTTGATTTTATCTAAAGTCCAAACAAAATAGTTTTTTTGTAACAGAAGCACAAAAAAAAAAACGGTACTCGTTATTATGTCAATATATAATTGTAATATAATTGTATTAATGGAGAACTGCTAGTATTGTTTTACTGCGAATTCTTCTCGTTGTTGTTATTGGCGTTCTAATTTTTCTCACATACAAGCTTATCTTTAGTCTGGGGATTTCTGTTATTTTTGCTACCAATTTTTTCCACATATCCCATGTTTCCCATGTTTAATAGGATCAATGTAAAAGATTTAAAATTTCATATCTGAATATTTTTTTCGTTATCTGGAACGTTACTTTTGACGACGGATCTTGATTGTTTCTGTGGGGCTTCTTTCCCATGGATATTGAGCACTCACGGGGAAAAAAATGGAAAATTGTCGAAACTGATTTGACCTTTATGTATAGCTTAGTCCGAATTATATTCTTAAAAGAATTTAAATTCACAAACTAGTTATTTTGCACCAAACATTGCTGTGAAATGCCTTTTAAAAATATGATTGAAATTCGCAAATGTTTAAGTACAATTCTATTTGCAATTGCTGACTAACATTAATAAAAAAAAAATAATAAAAAAATGCAATGAATATACTTCTGACATTTGGTTCTCCTTGAAAAATATTGGGTCATAACATATCTTAATTACAGTCCCGAGTTATCTGAATATATTTATTCAGAAATGCACAATATATGTGTATAAATCTACATGTTTTAATACGACTGCAAAAAAATAAAAAAATAAAATTGGTCGTATATTGCTATCATCGTCTGTAACAAGATTTGTATCTGTTCTTGAACTGTCTCAGTCTGGTGGTACTGCTGATGTTATATTAACTGCTGTAAAAACGCTTTTTGATATGTATGACTTAGATTTTTCAAAGTGTATATCCATCTCTACAGATTATGTAGGTCGATACCTCTGCTGGTGGACTATCAGTCCCCGAGGGTATCATCAGCTCAGTAGTCAGTGCTTCGGTACTGACATGATTAAACAAACTTTACTAAAATTGTCCGTTTATAAATTTTGAAATTATTATGAAACTAAGGTTTCAACTCCCTCAGGCAAAGTTGGCTTTAGATGATTTTGGCTATTTATTTTAGGTATTTTTAACATATAGCTCTTCAACGATTTTCGGTACTTATACATCTTCGGATTTCAAATGTTTGGCTTTGAGCGTTCCTGATGAAGGTAAATCCAGAAAAGCGCTTCGGACGCAATAAATAATTAAACGTGTTGTTTTATATTGTTAGTGTAATGACTGGTATACGGTCAGGTGTAACCACTAAGTTTTCAGAGCAAAACCCTTTTACAATTAAGACGCATTGTATTGCACACAGGTTACAATTAGCATCATCACAGGCAGCAAATTCTATTAATTATTTGAAGAAATATCAGGGTCTTCTTAATGAAGTTTACAAATACTATCATCATTCATGTAAACACATGTCAGAGTTAAAAGCTATGGCTACTATTTTTGATAAGGCAGAGAAAATGTTTCAGGAGGTGTTCAGTACAAGGTGGTTGTCCTTTGAAGGTTCTGTTTCCTCTCTTTTGCATAAGTTTGATATCCGGATAATAACTTTTGTATAAGTATATAGAAATCAATTAAATTTTAACACAAGGTTTATAACCACTAAAGAAAGGTTGGGATTGATTTGGGGAATTATGGTCTTAACTGTTTAGGAATTAGGGGCCAAAAAGTGGGTCCAATTAATCATTTTTGTGGTTTCCAGTCATTAAGTGTTGGATGCATCTCTCTGAAATTATACCACACGTTTCAAAACCACAAAGGGATGGTTATGATTTGCTCGGAGGGGTAGGTGGGGGTGGGGTTATGACTCAAACCGTTTAGGAATTAGAGGGAAAGACAAGGGTTTCTTGGTTAATGGTCAATTCAGACAATTTGAAACCAGTGTAAGGAAGGTAATCCAAATAAATTGCGGTAATCCAGACATGTTTGATTACCCCCTTACACTGCTTTAAAATTATGTGTAAAGATATTTTTTTTCCCATATCAGATTTCAGAAATTAAAAAGAAAAAAGTGGGGGATATATTTTTCTTTTCTTCTTCGGGTTGGGATCAGCATGCAACAGCATAGTGTATAGCACAAAATCAACTAAAAAAGGAGGGTATTTTTTTGGAGGGGGTGGGGCAATTCACAACAGCGTAGTGCAAAAGCTAAAAATTAAGTATAAATTCAAATTAAATAACCAAATTTAAGTTCTTTGACTACAGTCATTCTGTGTCAGAAACCTATTATGTGTCAAATATTTAACTACATTCCAAATTCAGACCTGAATCAAGCGTGAATACTCACTGAATAGTGTGTTCATTTTTTCCAAACGGTTCAGGGTAGGACCTCTGCGGTCGTATCCAACTGCCTTCGGCGAAGCAATTTATTAAACAGTTACATTTATATACATATTAAGTTGTGAATATGGTGAAACTAGTCCTCAAAATAAGTTTAAAATGCCCTGGTGGGGAATAAATTTGTGGTAAATTGATCATACTTCTTAATTTACTTATTTCAATCAGTTTTAAATATTGTATACTGCCTTAATGATAACATGACTTTAATAACTGTTTAAATTTGATTGCTGGGCATTACCAATTATAAATTCGGTAATTTCCGCTAAAAAACGAAGTTTACCCAATGATCTCAGCATACATCAATCTCATCATACATCAAACATCATCGATCACCATCACCGATCATCACCTTCATCAACAAAAAACGTATAATATTCGCGGCCATGCTTGTTTGTTTACATAATGAGAGCCTGACACGAATGACGTCACCAGCATTCCGGAACAAAGGGAGATAATCATGTTGCACTTTCCCCGATGAACCATGCATGAAGAAAGTACACCACTAATTCATGGTCCCATTGCTTCCTATGTTAAATTCCTCCATTTCAAGCAGACACACCTCTTTTATTTTAAGTTCAAATAAAGTGGCAATCATTGCATGTCAAAGCAACACTTTATGGTGTCTTCTACTGAAAAAATTAACATACCTTTAATTGCATATAAGAAAGAACTGGTTCCAAGAACTTGGGATGTACCAACACAGGTACTTCAGATCTGACAAACAGACAAAATGTACCCTCTTTTTAAAATTTGGTGCAGTTTTTTTAATATTTAAAATTAAAAGTCCAAAAGTGTTTTACAATGATCACCAGTCCTTCGGCTTTCATTTGATGCCGGCAAAAATACCTAAATATCCTACATATTTTGAAAGTTACACTCATGCGTATATAGGAACTATTTTGTGTTAAATATGTACTACTTTCGGGCCCGAATTAGTGGTGTTACACCTGAAGTTACTTGTTTTATAGATATTACGAGGACACGCATACGACTACCAATATTTTTTTAGTATTTATTTTAACCAATTTATTAAAATATGAAACAAAAAAAGTTTTTAAAAACCTTCGCATTTCACCTTTAATCCATCAATGTCAGAGTCCGTATTACAGAGATTAGAGGTCCGCTTCTACAATTAAAATATACAAATGTAGTAACATTTTTCAAGAATCAATAAAAAAAAATTAACTTGATGAAAACCAGCAGTTGGGTCTACAGCAGTGAGACAGCAAACCAACAATACATAACCCAACATATATAGTAGTATTTTATCGGACAAGTATGATCGATCAAATTTACGATTATAGTTGAATATAAGGGGTTGCGAGAAGACGTATTTTTCTTTTTATAACGTGTATATTTGAATAATGTAAAACAAGAGACAATTGTGTTTTTCAAAGATGATATTTGCAGTAAAAAATGTAGATGAATATATGTAGCTTGTAATGACTAACATAACATGTCGATTTCGTATAACTTTTGCATATTATGTTTTTCTGGAAAGGTTTTTTTTTAATGTGAAAAAAATTCTTTCAACAGATCTTCTAAAATTAGGAAACTAAAAATCTCTACCTTTACATTTTTCTATCATGCCCCCATTTTCCAACGACAATTCTAAATAACATCCGTCTATCATCCCGATCGAGCATCTATTTGATGCAAACATGATTGGTTCTTTTTTCATTTTTTTTGGCATGGCATATATTTGCCACTGTATTTAAAACCGATACAAAAAACAATCAATCACTTTTCCCTTCGAAAATCTAAATATACAACAATTACTGAGAGTCACTTCGTCCATATCTGTGACATCTAGATTGGCTTTTAACAAATGGTATTTACAATTTATTTGAATATAAAACTATTAAAAAAAATCACGTACAAGGTACCCCTTTTTGTGCATTGAACTTTTAATTAATTATTTTTTTGAGAAATATGTTCAACTAATTTATAATCTTTAAACCATTCATAGTTTTCTCGGTGAGTATCACTAAAAATAAATGAAAGCTACTTTCCGTTAGAGAAATGGTTCCGAATTGTATAAGGGGGTTGCTATCTGTTGTGTGGAATACATGGACAGCCGTATTATATATCTTCTTCAGCCTTCATGATATATTAAGTCTGAGATTAAGATCATTTATGGAGTAAAAATTCTATAAGATGAACCTATGGAACGCCGTAGCTGCCTTATGTGTACTTGTTTTTAGATACGCTTATACTTTTCAATATATGCACATAGTTTTTCTATATATGCACATACTTTTTCTCTATATGCACATAGTTTACTTTATATGCACATAGTTTACTTTATATGCACATAGTTTTTCTATATATGCACATAGTTTTTCTATATATACACATAGTTTTACTATATATGCACATACTTTTTCTTTATACGCACATACTTGTTCTCTATATGCACATAGTTTACTTTATATGCACATAGTTTTTCTCTATATGCACATCTGTTACTTATTCGTTTTTAATGCGCGGAGTATACGGTTGCACTTTGCATTAAATCGTTTTTCAATTGTGTTCATGTCTCTGGTGGTAACAATGTGTTCTTACAGATGAAATGACCCTATAAGCGCGATTGCAACCGTTCCAGTGCTCGGTTAATACCCTGTTACTTATTCACTTATAATACGTTTGTTGTACGTTGCACCTTTTAAAAAATAAATTCAATTGTGCCCATGTCTCTTGGTGTAACAATGTGTTCTTAGAGATGAAATGACCCTATTAGCGCGCATGTACCCGTTCCAGCGCTCGGTTGACACCCTGTTATCTATTCGTTACCTATTCGTTACCTATTCACTTATAATACGTTTGTTGTACGTTGCACCTTTTAGAAAAGGATTTTCAATTGTGTTCATGTCTCTGGTGGTAACAATGTGATCTTAGAGATTGAATGACCCTATTAGCGCGTATGTACCCGTTCCAGCGCTCGGTTAATACCCTGTTACCTATTTGTTACCTATTCGTTACCTATTCACTTATAATACGTTTGTTGTACATTGCACCTTTTAGAAAAGGATTTTCAATTATGTCCATGTCTCAGGTGGTAACAATGTGTTCTTAGAGATGAAATAACCCTATTACTGCGTATGTACCCGTTCCAGCGCTCGGTTAATACCCTGTTACCTATTTGTTACCTATTCGTTACCTATTCACTTATAATACGTTTGTTGTACATTGCACCTTTTAGAAAAGGATTTTCAATTATGTCCATGTCTCAGGTGGTAACAATGTGTTCTTAGAGATGAAATAACCCTATTACTGCGTATGTACCCGTTCCAGCGCTCGGTTAATACCGGTTGGTGACCTTCTGCTGTTGTTTTTTTCTATGGTCGGGTTGTTGTCTCTTTGGCACATTCCCCATTTCCATTCTCAATTTTATCACTTACGCCTGATGAAGAGCTCGGCTATTCTGTCAGACTACATGTATGTTGCAATGTCCAGATATTTTTTACTAAGTCGTTTGAAAAGCTTCAGGCACTTTACTAATATTTAGCGGTAAATGAATCTTAGATAATTATAATCAAAACTATAATCAAAGTTACGTATCTGTTTTGACTGCAAGAGACGTGTATGAAAGATTCTTATACTGAGTAGCATTCGATAATACTAAATAAGTTAACCAGCCGATAGTTATACTACTCTTGGTGTGTCAACACGACCTTATTGAAAGTTGACATATATATATCTTAACATTTTAGACTATTTCTACATATATTGCAATTGATGACATTTGTTTCAAACAGTTGTCATTTCACAAGGTGTACAAATTGTCATAAGCCACCAGTGAGATCAGAAGTTTTTACATTAGAGAAGGAATTTCAAAGAATTTTTTATGATTACCACATGTACCATTGACTGAATCTAATAAATGTTGCTCTAAATTGCTAAACGTTATTTGACAAAACGATAACTCATTTGCATTGATTTTCAAAGAGGCAAGGTAGCTTGACAAGCATGAACGTTAGACATTATACTGAATACAAAATTAAGACTATCCACAGCCAACGTTCAACCTTCAAAGCACCAAACTGATTTAGTAATAGCACTTTATGAAGTTGTTCACTTGGATTAATATGATCATCATGATCATATAATGTGCGATAATTTATCAATTTTTCAATGCTATCAAAATCAAAGATCTAAATGTTTAGATCGTGTAGATTAAGTTGTCTACCAGAGGTTATATGTACTGTAAAATATAGGTATTTTTGTCTAATTGTTGAAGGCCATATGGTTGCCTATATAATAGCTTACATCTACTCCTAATTTCTATATGCACGGGATACATGTAGTACAAGAATAAACTTCCCACAAGCAGTCGTGTAGATGAACGGAAGAGCTACTATTTCAAAGTTATAGAGGTTCGTGAAAACTAAACAACTGATAAAAAAGGGTGTCAATTCAGAGCTTATTTCCGCTTGTTTATTGCAAAATGACATTTTACGATTCGTTTTCCAACACTGAAGAAGTGGTTGAAAATAACACAACATTAAAGTCGGCATTTTAATTGGAGATTTTTGTTTTTCAGTGTATCCTATATATACGTTACCATATGTCCAATATAAAGGGTCACGTCAGTGTATCTAATATTTAACCCATATGCACATTCCCCCCCCCCCCCCCCCCCAAAAAAAATGAGGAACAAATCATGGTAACAAATGATAAACAAATCGTATGATTTCTTTGTGATTTGAAAGTGATAAAATTTCACATGCAAATGAGCTAACAAATCACAATAACAAATCATGAACAAATTGCTTACAATTCATAAGCAAATCATAAACAAATTGTCAAGAAATTGTTTTGAAATCATTAACAAATCAGAAGTTATTGCTTTCCTACTTCAAGCAAATCACAAACAAATTGTTTTCAAATCGTAAAGAAATTGCTAACAAATCTTTAACAAATCAGAAGTAAATCATATTCCTACCTAAAGCAAATCATAAACAAATTGTTTTTAAATTATTAAGAAATTATAAACAAATTGTTATCAAATCTTAAACAAATCAGAAGTAAATCATGTATTCCTACCTTAAGTAAATCATAAGCAAATCGTAAATAATTTGGCATCAATCAAAAATTCACAGATTAAATCATTTACATCCAGATCAAAAATATGTTCTGCACCTGAAACCACTAAACTTTTACCTTAAATAGCTACTCATCTAATTGTAAAAAGGAATACTATCTTTGGTTGCGATGAGGGACGAATTGTTCACTTTGTGTAAGTTTCTCTTACTTCTCTCCCGAATTTGACTATAACGAAATTTGAAAAAACATGGGCAACTACGTGTACTTAGTAGAATGGTATCAAATAGATGATGGCTGTTAGTCTTGTTTCAATTTTGCTATATTGTAATATAGCTTTGCCCATTTTGCCCGGAACCTGGTCAGTAAACATCATGCACAATTAAAACATTAAACTTTCCAGTGTATTATGTCTGCTGTCTCTGGAAGCCAGTCTTTAAATGAATGTTTCAATCTGTTTACAAATCTTTTACACATTTTTATTTTGAAAATTAATCATTACAGTACAAAATTATCATGATGTTAATGAGATACTGAAATGCACAGTTTCTAAATTTTAAAGGTTAACGTTTGAATAGTATATTAGTTGAACATGTGAAATTATAAATATAGAGATTCCTTACCACCGTCATCTTTCATAAACTAAATAAAACTCCTCATCTTGCAACCTTCTTTGTTCAGTTAATATAGAACAGTATTTGAAATTTGAATTTGACCTCAACCGGAAGTTAGAGTGATAGATAAACAAAGAAAATTGAAATGCATTAACATTTAATTCATTGTAGCAAATCATCAATGAATCACACCATTCTAGCTAACAAAGTTAACAAATCATTCTCAAATCATTTCATATGATATTCTAAGTTAACAAATCATAACGAAATCACACCATTCTAGCTTACAAAGTTAACAAATCTCTTTCAAATCATTTTATAAGATATTCTAAGTAAACAAATCATAAAGAAATCACACTAAAACAGAAAAAAATTGCTTACAAATTATACAATAGAAAGAAATCGCAAAGAAATCAGTTTTAGGGAATATGGGAAATTCTGATTTGTTTATGATTTGTTAAATGAATCGCAAGCAAATGGTAGTAACAAATTGCAGAATCACGATTTGAAAGAGATTTGGATACGATTTGAAAGCAATTTGTTCATTTATTTTTCTGTTTGGGAATTATGAGTACTTTGATCAAGTTTAATACATACAACTGTTTATGTCAACAAAATATGTTATTATTATCACTACAAAAATAGATAATTTAAGATAAAACCTTAAACATTGATCAGATAAATTAAATAGGTGAATTGTAGTAACTTCTTTAGATGTATATACCAAGAATAGGTTGGGGCCAGTTGTTTTATTCTTTTTGCACTCTTCACAGCATTGTAGGTGAAACATTGTTTGTGTAAACGATGACTGTGATTAAATAAGGTAAGAATTCATTATGTTTATTAATCGATAAATTAATGAATAAATAGCTACACCAATCATGATCATAGCATTTGAAAACGTAAAATTTTATAACACAATATCTTATTTGATGCGTATAATTGTCCTGATCAAAGAGTGACGACTGAGCTCTGAAATCAATCGTCTAGTGACTTTAAGGAGGGAGAAAAGTAACAAGGTCGTTATTCTGTTGGTAAATAAGTTTCATATTGCTTAATATCGTTTTAAATTAATTAAAATTCGTGAAAAATAATGTTCTCAGCGCTTTCATGCCTTTCATTATTTAGAGCACGATTTAATAGTGTTTTTGACAACGCTGAGCTTGTCCATAAAGTTTATTTAATAGCAAGGGAGATAAATCTTAAATGGTACGTAGATCCATTTAATTTCTATTGAACGATCCTTACAAAGTGTGCTGTCTTTGCTAATTTTCCTCTACTGCACATGTTCATATGTTGGCTTATATCATGCTTTCTTTTGGTGTGATCTCTTTTATGGTGTGCATGGATATGGGCTCTTTTACAAACAGAATTGTTGATCTGTCCACTTTACCATTCCTTGCAAGTCCTAAATACAATACAGTTCAGTATACAATTAGGAAACAATTTAAGATTGACACTCATAATTATTAAAATATCTTCAAAGTTATAATATAGCAAAAATGACCAGCAAGACACGTGATATACATTAAAAATGATTGGAGAAAATCGTTCGAAGTCTCCTGTTTGGAGTCATTGCCCTTTAATGTTGAATTTCCGTTGTCTGTCTGTTGGCCACAATCATCATTGGAATATCTAGTTTTAAAAATGTACCATCTTATTAATAACGCTCTGCCAAACAACATGGCCGACATGGCAAAAAATAGAACAAAGGGTAAAATGCAAATGTTATAAATAGAGAAAATCTGGCAGGAGCAATATTAATGTTGATGAGTGTCCTATGTTGAATATGCACTTAGACGAGGTGAGCGAAAAATACTCTTTAGAGCCTCTTGTCATTGTCGCCTTTAATTTTCTGCTTATCTTGGTTATCCGTTTTATCCGATACGCTTCCGTAAGTTGTCCGTTGAATGTGGTACTCGTTCGTTGGATGTACGTTCGACAATCGTTGTGTCCGGTACGTTTCTTTTTCTCGTACGTTGCATATCCTGTGTGTGTCTGTTAGGCATTCTTAACGTGTCCGTTTAAATTGGGTCTGTTCACCAACGGACTACCAACGGATAAAAAAATTGTCAACGAAAAACTTTGTTTTCATCTGTTCGGCGTCTGTTTGAACTTTCTGGTAAGGTGTGACCACAGCTTAAATACAAAATTTAGCAAAATATTTAAAGGGGGTGGAGTGAAAATGTGAATCAACTTGTTTGCTGCCGGTTTAACTAGGTTTTCAACAGATTCAAAACTTATAAAATTGCAGGATACTGTTATCTCATGTGATTTCCAATTTGTTTAAAAAAAAACGACTTCTTCTTTACATTATTTATTTGGTATTAAAAATGCTTTGCGTGGTTTTTTTTCTCATAGAGGATGTAATTCAGTGGTTGTTGTTTGTTGCTGTTTATCATAATTTTATTTGTTTTTCATTTATTGATTTGTACATAAATATGGCCGGTAGTTTTTTTTTTTTCATAGTTACAAAATTAATGTAGTTGTGCGCTATTATAGATTTTGCTCATTGTTGAAGTCAGTATGGTGACTCTTAGTTGCTAACAACTACGTCATTTCAGAGGAGAGTTTTCTGCTTGACAATCAAATCTTATGTTTATATACAAAAATACTTTTGTTTTCTTAAACATTTGTTTTATATCTTCCATAATTAAGCAGCTACATTCAGAAAATCAAGTAGGAATGCTATTGACTTTATTTTTGTCATCTTTAACCTGAAGCGGGACAGACGGACGAACGGACGCACAGACAAGAAAACATAATGCACAAAAATGGGGCATAAAAAACAACCATAAAGGAACAATCGATTTTCTGCGAATGATTAACAGATCTTGTTATATAATTAGTTGAATTCGAGCATATTATTGCCTTCACATTTATCTTTCTAAATATTCAAAGGTATAAATGCTTTGTATTTATACTATACAAATATGCATCATGTCATTAACCTTTTTGGAGCTCCTCAGGAAGTACCAGCTTAATATTTTAAAATCATATCAAAGGAAAGGGAATGGTCAAGATGATTGAAACCATTGTTTACCTGATTTTTACCGATGCAACAAAGTATTTTTTTCTGCAGTAAAATGAAGGAAAATACTTTCAGATGGACAATAAATATAATGTTCTACTTTATATGATTCTATGTATTGTACGCTTAAAAGCCCCAAAACAAGGGAACATATAACATTGGAGATGTTATGTTACATCACTAATAATTTATGAGATATCACATGGATCAATCGTAGAGTTTTCAATTGTTTAGACGTACTTACATGTATACTAAAAAGGATAAAACATCGAAAAATAGAATTGAAAACAAAAGTCATATTCCTGATATGTTTGTGACGAGACGGCTAATTTGATAAATATTTAAATAAGTAGATAAATGAATAACTAGATTAGTTAATAGAATAAATTAAAAAAAAGATAAATAAATAAATTAATATGATAACAAAACATGATTCAGAACCCACTCTATTTTTTGGAACATTAACTGTAGCAAATACACTTATATTACAATACATGTACAAACCCATTTCTAATCAAGCCAAATACATCATAGCAAGTGAAAAAAGAAAGGAAGTAATCAATATCCTTTAATTTTACTTTCCGCTATATAGATGAATATGTTATCTCACTGAATAATTCAAATGTTGGTGACTACAATGTATGTTACACGCATCTATCCCATCGAAATAGAAATAAAGGATACGACAGATACAGTAAAGTCCGCCTTATATCTTGACTCACATCTTCAAATTGACAATGAGGGTCGGTTGAAAAGAAATCTTTACGACAAAAGAGATGATTTCAGCTTCCCAATTGTGAAATTCCGATTTCTATGTAGCACCATTCCAGCAGCGCCTGCATACGGAGTATATATCTCCATATTGATACGATCTTCCCGGGCTTGTAATTCTAATCATGATTTCTTTGATAGAGGGTTGCTGCTCACAAGGAAGCTATTAAACCAAAAGTTCCAAATGGTGAAGTTGAAATCATCCCTTCGTAAATTTTAAGGACGCCATCACGAGTTTGTTGACCGTTATAGAATACCCGTTTCACTGAGGTAATCGGATATGTTCCTTCTGTCGCAACTATAATGCTGTTCCCTTTTCACGAATGTGACCACCAAATTAGACTATTTACCGGGTTTTTTATAACATGAGCAACACGACGGATGCCACATTTGGATCAGAATCTCCTTACCCTTTCAGTGCAACTGATATCTCCTCCAGTTTTTTGTGGGGTTTGTGTTGCTTAGTCTTTAGTTTTCTATGTTGTGTCTTGTGTACTATTCTTTTTTCTGTTTCCTTTTTAGTTATGGTGTTGTCAGTTTATTCTCGATCTATGAGTTTGAATGTCCCTCTGGTATCTTTCGCCCCTCTTTATATATATGTATCTCTTTTCAAAATCGATACACTCCTTTTTGTTGAAATATAAATCTTTGTGTTGTTGGGATTTACAAGTACCCGACCACGTCAACTTTATGTTTTTGTTATTTGTATTTGTATTTGTATTCATCGAATGCATCTTAGCTTCAACTTTTGATTATCTCATCGATTTGATTTGAGATTTCTGGTCATCATGGTGGGTAATAGGTATCAAAATTTATTTTTGCATTAAATAATATTTAGTTCAGTTTACTTGAAATTGAAATTGCAACGTCAGATGAATTTTGAACAACGTCGGAGTTTAAAAAAAATGGACATTTCTTATGGTGTTGCTCGCTAGGAAATTAAATATTTTTTTTATAAAGTAAGTTTAAATGTGTCTGTTCCTTTTCATTGTTAAACTGTTGATTTTCTATAACGATTTTCGATCTGCAAATCAAAATGGCGACATTTCAAGCGTGTATTATAGGTCCGCTTTGAAGTACAAAACTTTAAAATATTCCTATTAAAATCGAAATAATTCTATCATGCCATGCTCTATTCGTATTTTAACATAGGTAGGCATTATAGTTGTCAACATATATACCTCGCTAACGCTCGGTATAAGTATTAAGATATTGACAAATATAATGCCTACCCATGTTTAAATGAGCATAGAGCATAAAGCATGGCATTCGAGAATTAGTCCTTTTAAGTTGTATATTAACTGTCACATGTCATATGTTAGTCAAACAAACATATATATTTTATATTTTGGACTAATGTTCTGATTTATTGCTTCAATTATATTATTGCAGATATATAACACCACACTAGAAAAAGGAATTCAACAGTATTGTGGTTCAAACTCTTAATGTTGTCACCGAAGTTTTATCATTATTATCTGAAACATGATAACAAAAATATATACTTGCCATGTTCACAAATATATGTTTTTTTCTGATTTTATAATAAGATATGCCGTAATATACACGTATACTATTAAACGAGAAGACCTCATTTTGTGTGTCGCTTCTCTTTCTTCCACAATAAATTAATCATCATGCTTCTCATAGTCACATTTGTCGTCAATTCGTGTGATTATTCAGTTTCGGTTATTTTGGGAGAAAACAAAAATGAAGGACGGACTTTTAAACCATAGACAAGACTTCCGTTTCAAACTCTCCGGCAGTACTAGTCTCGATCATCCAGCAGTTTTATTTTTCAAAGTATAGCGTCTGGATGAAAAGTGATATAAAAATGGTAATTTATTATGACATTCGGAATAGTATCGGCCTTTTTAGCTTGTTATTAAACATAATGTCCAAACGAATAACCAATAATTACGATAACACTATTGAAAAGCCCGAGTGTACCGATTGTTGTTTAAACCTATATATATTTTTTTTGTGACGACATACAATTTATGGAAAACACCATACAGCATGGCTTCCATGGCTGCGAAGGAAAAAAAAAACAGCACATCCAACCTTGGTAAGATATTATAACAACACACACTGTAACTTTTTGTGTTGACTGGGACCACTCGAACAATTGTATACGCTATAAATACATTTTTGGGTTGGTGTGTAGTATCTTTAACTTCATAAATACTCGATGGAAAAGTGCTATGACGCCGTAATATTACCTTCATTCAAAATAAGTTTGTTGTATCCATCTGAATAAGGGAGTTTGCATTTTGATATGTGTAAAAAAAAAAGGGGGGGAGGAGAGACAAAACCATGACAAGAGAAAAACACTGAACATTCGATACCAATGAGACAACTATCCACTCAAGTTCAAATGAAGTGGATGTGAGTAATTATTATAGGCAACTGTATGGCCTTCAACAATGAGAAAAATCCATGCATGGTTTGGATAGAGAATACAAACAGGGAATGTGTCAAAGAGACACCGACCCGTCTAATGAGCAGGAAACAGCCCTATGCCCCCAATGGGTCGTGTCTTCAACGCAGCGAGATAACCTTGCACCCCGAAGCGGGATTAAGCTTGCACCAGGACAATAATTTATACAAAATATTTCTATGATTTTTTTTTCAAACAATTTGTTTTTATGTTATGCTAGTGACCAAAAATTAATAGGATTTAAATATTTAATTTCTTTTGTAGACAAACCAAATGAATGATGATTTCTGGACACAGATTTTATGTGTAAAATGTGAAGAATTAAAAAAAGAGTAGATATTCAGGATTTTCATTGTATCATAAACATGCTTCAATTTTATAAGAACAAGATTTAAACTGAAAGATTTATTTTCATTACTGAAGCATCAATCAGTATAAATAAACCACAGTACCAAAAATGATAGGTAAACATTATTTTGACAGCAACCACAAAGCGAAAAAAGGTACACAGACGTATATTGAGTAAATAACACAAAAATCAAGAAACACAGTTGTCAGATACATGTATGTCAGTGAAATAAGATTTGTATTAACAAATTAAAAATCATATATTAAACAATTAAACAGTTAGTTTTCATTTTATCTCATTTTCATGTCGGGCCCTTTTATAGTTGACTATATGGTAAGGAGTTTTCTTAATATTGAATGCCATGCAGTGATTACATTTGCGTATATCCATGTCATTTTAACTCATTTGCTGGGTTGTTGCCTCGTTAGCAATCATACCAATTACCTTATTAGCTCACCTGACCTGAAAGGTCAAGTGAGCTTTTCTCATCACTTGGCGTCCGGCGTCCGTAGTCCGTCGTCCGTAAACTTTTACAAAAATCTTCTCCTCTGAAACTACTGGGCCAAATTTAACCAAACTTGGCCACAATCATCCTTGGGGTATCTAGTTTAAAAAATGTGTTCAATGACCTGGCCATCAAACCAAGATGGCCGCCATGGCTAAAAATAGAACACAGGGGTAAAATGTATATTTTGACTTATATCTTTAAAAGCAAAGCATTTAGAGCAAATCTGACAGGGTAAAATTGTTGATCAGGTCAAGATCTACATCTGCCTTGAAATTTTCAGACAAATCGGACAACCTGTTGTTGGGTTGCTGCCCCTGAATTTGTAATTTTAAGGAAATTTGGCAGTTTTTGGTTATTATCTTGAATACTATTATAGATAGAGATAAACTGTAAACAGCAATAATGTTCAGCAAAATAAGAACTACAAATAGGTCAACATGACCAAAATTGTCAGTCAACACCTTAAGGAGTTATTGCCCTTTATAGTCAATTTTAACAACTTTTTCGTCATTTTTTGTAACTTGTACAAAAATCTTCTTCTCTGAAACTACTGGGCCAAATTTAAACTAACTTGGCCACAATCATCCTTGGGGTATCTAGTTTAAAAAATGTGTCCGATGACTTGGCCATCAAACAAAGATGGCCGCCATAGTTAAAAGTAGAACACAGGGGTAAAATGTAAATTTGGCACTATCTTCAAAACCAAAGCATTTAGAGGAAATCTGACATTTGGGTAAAATTGTTGATCAGGTCCAGATCTATCTGCCCTGAAATTTTCAGACAAATTGGACAATCTGTTGTTGGGTTGCTGCCCCTGAATTGGTAATTTTAAGGAAATTTGGCAGTTTTTGGTTATTATCTTGAATGCTTTTATAGATAGAGACAAACTGTAAATAGCAATAATGTTCAGCAAAGTAAGATCTACAAATAAGTCAAGATGACCAAAATTGTCAGAGAACCCCTTAAGGAGTTATTGTCCTTTATAGTCAATATTGAACAACTTTTCGTTATTTTTGTAACTTGTACAAAAATGTTCTTTTCTCAAACTATGGGCCAAATTTCACCAAACTTGGCCACAATCATTACTAGGGTATCTATTTTAAAAAGGTGTCTAATGACCTCGCCTACCAACCAAGATGGCCGACATCAGTAAATACAGTAACAGGTGAGCGACACAGGCTCTTGAGATCCTCTAGTTTTTATATAAAGGTTCACAGGAGAAATTATTGTTCTTGTGAAGCTGTCCTATATTGCATGCTAATACATGGTGGATATTATAAGAGTTGGAGAAGTAGAATATATTTTTGAGTTATTATTTTTTTTTTCACAAGTTACCTTGCAGTATGGGATAAATCCCATTCCATCTTTTCCATGTGCATGATTCAAACATGAATCCAATCGACAAAGAGTATTGGGTTTCTTGAATGCTTGGTTAACTTCTGTATTTCTCTATAGACACGGGGTTCACTTGCAAAGTGGTATTGTGTGAAGGTTGGTTCCTAAATATTTTTTTCACAAAAGGATTAGGCGATTATTGGTGTAACAGCTAAGAAACATTCAGACTATTCTGTCGTTTTCAGTTTGTAGATCATTTAATTTTATAAATGAAAATTGAGTTGGCTCATTGTGTGATCTCACTGATCTGCCAGTAATAGTTGTTAAGGAAGTTTTTCTACATTGCAATCTTAGTATTTGTATGAGATGTTTTTCTTTACATAGACGTAACTTGATGTGTGCTTTTTTGTAAGGTAAATGCATCAGATGTCTGAAAGAGTATATAAAAAGGACAGCATAAATTATAACAGGAATTAACAAAAATGAGAATAATGAGACAAAACTAAGAAAAATGGATAAAAAAATAAAGAAAAGAGACAAACGGTGATACAATATACTGACGGTAGGTTGCTAAACGTCCAGTGGCAACTATTTCATGCATGTTTAGAAGACAAATATGTGATACAATATAAAGAATAGAGAATAGTGGTGTGCTATAATATGAAAAATAGAGAATAATGGTATTTTATAGTATGAAAATAAGAGAATAAAGTGGACAGGTGTGCAATAATATAAGAATAGATTGATTTTGAGTTGCTTGGTTATCGTCTTGTAGTTAATAATGTTAATGTTCAGGACGAAAAGAAATTAACAATAAATATAAAAATAAAAGGAGGTCCTAAATTATAGCCCGTTCGGGATACAGGTCGGAGAAATTATGACTCACTCATGCTACAGTGTTTCTATATATAATCAACCATATTTTTCCAACGAAAAAAGGGGGGCTGGATCCGCCTATGACGAGTGCTATACTTTTTACACAGGGCCTCAGAATCAACGAGACAGGCGTTTGGGTGCCGCCGTCTGTGGTACCCAGGTAATGGGTCACCCCCGGTGAAAATTGTAACATTATGGGAAGATAATATTACATCCGTTTTTGTATTACATTTACCGTTTTTGTTTCATGTTTACCGTTTTTGTAACGAAAAACTGCATTAGGCTAGCTTTCAGAGCAGGCTGACAGATACTTGCCTAGAATCTTGTTCCATCAAACATGTATCCATTTACAGAAGAGGTACATGTTTGAACATAGAAAAAGCGGGAGCTAGCCCGGACAAGTGTGTGTGGTCAACGCTTCATTAAAAATAACACAAATTTTCAATAACACCTTATAAATAAAGCCCAAAGAGTGGAACCTAGTTATTGTCTGTGAATGCTAGTTCGACCTTTCTTTACCAATTCATGTTTGTCTTTTAAAAAAAATGTACATGAACAAAATTCAGGAAAAAAAGATTACCGGGAATTACAGTTTTTGCTCGTTTTTTTAGAAATTTAAACTAGAAAAGAAGTTAATGATCAAGTCTTATATAAAAATCACGACAAAAAAATATTAAAACTTTATAAAGTACTTTTAATCAATGAAAAAATGTCCGAAATCTGAATATTAAGTACGGCCAATTAAAGCTTAATTTTGACTATAGATCTTTATTACATGATTATAAATCACTCAGACAAGAACTCTGAGGACAGGAATACGTGTGAAATGGTTTTTGAAGCAGTTTTATTTATTTGACATCACGTTTGCATTAAAATTGCCCATCAGCAAGTTGGCCAACATAGGGTGAGCTACAAGAATATCATTAACATGTACATATACTAATACACTGTTAACTGTTTTTTTTTCCAATTTAAATCATATAGTGGGGATAACTGAAGTGCTTTTTATAGATATGTCTATATTTAATTATTTGTTACGCCCCATATAAAAATTTGACCAGTCCAGTTAATCACCCCACACGCTATATTTAAATATGCGTCTGGGTATCGAGACTACGGCAGTTTCAGCTCCGATCCGTATAGGTGTCAGACCACCAATTAAAAGTCCCTATCTGTTCAACCAAATTTTGCAATTTTTATAGCTTTCTAAATTTTATATCTTAAGTTTAACCTCTTACAAACCAGGTATGTCCTGAACCGTACAGGTATCACCTTTCTTCATGCCAATTTTCAACATACCTTTAAAGCCATATAAGAAAGAAGAGATCTTCCGAACTGATAAAAAATTCCAGTCAGAATTTTGTTCATTTTCCATGTCCGCCTACTTTCTATATGGAATCTTTGATTCTAGGTAGATTCATACTTCATTCCTACTAGTGTCTAGGTGGAATCCTACTACTTATTTCGTACGGGATATACAGAAGTTTTAGGAAAATTTTGTCATGTAGAATGAAATTCTATTTTTGACGCATAACGAATCGATATATATTTAAGATGTGTTTATAACACACAAACTCTGGAGATCGCCTTTGAAACAAGAGAAGACGCCATTTTACGGCTTTTCCGGCTTTTAATGGCACACATGAATTTCGTATCTTGTCCCATTAGGGAAGCCTGTTTTGAAAAGACATCATAGTTTTAAAAAGTGTAAAATGATAGAACTAAGCTGAACTTCTACGATGGTGGGTATTCTTACAAATCTGCATATAAGTTATTAGTATGTTTCAAATATGTTAAACGTTCTAACTTCGCAACCATACTGTATCATAAAATGTCATTGGCGAGCTCTTCTGGTGATCCCCCCGTTACTTTGGAAACTTATATTCCCTCGAGCAGAGCTTTTGGGATTATATTGGTGTCTCGGGTTGATACGGATGCGATATTGAAAAAGCCATATGATATTCTCTATTAATTTCATTTCTTTGACGTCATACTTACAATAGGTTTGGCCAAGACGTTGTCGATGAAGATGCATCAAAGCAAATTGTGAATACGTAAAAAAAGATTTTTTACCTGCATTTTCAACTGTGTTCCCATTAAAAAAGCCAAAGTATAAACAAAAACCCAGAATAACTAATCAAAGGTTCAAATTTGAAGAAAAAAACCTTTCCAACTCGTGATAGAACAAGACTGATAATTATCGTCTACGCGAATTCGTAAATTAATGTGTTGTTCGGTTTCTCGTTAAATTCTTTTTTAGTAATTGAATTCTTCGATGAGTTTCTTTAAATATATAAAAAGTAAATTACAGCATGTAAAGCAAGACTTTGGTTTGCTCGCTTGCTTTGTATGTTTATTGTACAGATTTATTGGGATAACATCCAATTATGTTTATTGTTCAAATTTATTAGGATAACGTCCAATTTAATTTAAATATGATATATACCGGTTTAACTATGCCTATATATTTTTTGAAGATTTCAATCTTAATTAAAAAGCTTGATTTAACATGTATTCAAACAAAGCAAACAGAACAGCCATTTTTTACATAAAGTTTTACATACAAGCATTAGGAAATTAGCTGTAATAATTTATAACATATTAACTCTTCATTGAAATGATCTAGTTGCATTTCTAACATTAGTGTCATTAGCAAAGGGAGTATATATTGATGAAGTAAGAACAAACGAATTCAAATATTATTCAGAAATATACAACGCAATGTATGTTCACAAACATATTTCAATAAACCCTTTTATCAGCATATTAAAAACCCTTTTCATATCAATAAAATTTATTTTGTGCATTCGTTGGATTATTGTTTATTGCGATTTTTATGTTTAACAAACACGATGAGTACTTTAAAAAGTCGATCATTAGTTATGTACAAACTAGCACAATATTAACATATGTTTTTTAGTTTTCATACACGAAATTGTGTTGTTTTCATCATAAACTTTCAGATGAGGCTTCACAATTGTACACAGGAATTAAACAGTTATGTGGTTCAATTTATTGATGCTGGTAAGTCACCCTAGTTTTATGATGACTATTTAAAAACTTATTCCTTATTTGTACGAATACATCTTTGCGTTTGTATAAGTGTTCTGACATGATTGATAACTAGTGTTTATTGACTGTTTTGATTGATGAACATAAAACCACAGGTCAAATCTGAAACACAAAGAAATATTTAACAACAAATACAACTTGTCAAAACACTACAATTTGTGCGGAAGAAATTGAAACGGTTGTTCCCTTTACATTTTGCAGCTTTTTTTTAATGTTAAAGTCATTGACAAAGATTTCACAATAATGGAATAATTGAAACATGTTTTGATCTTGCACATTTTAATGAATATTTGAATCGATAGATAAAATCAACAGTAGTTTACCTTTGTTCAAATCTCTTAGATAACAGACAAATACTTTGTGAATCGTAGAAACACCAAATGGAGCGATTAAAACAGTTATTCAAACTGTATTTAATTGTTGCAGTTTTAGTTTTCCAACGGCGACTATTTCGATTATCTGTTTGCGTATTTCTTTTTTTCTCTCTTCATACCGTTATTTTTAAAAGAAAAGTGACAGACATTAGATTGTTAGAGAAAACGGTTCCGTCATACAATTATGTTTGCTTTATTTTAGGTACATTTATGTGTATCATTTCCGCTGAAATGCCCTAAACCTGCGCAATGGGCACTGCGTGCCAATGGTCACTGTGCAGTTCCGTCAAAATACTTTTGTCTAAAGAATGATCTTATCAATGGATATTCTGAAAACTGTACAAGATCAGATTTTCAACAACCAGGTAATCAAATTTTAGCGTATATTCATTATTTATTGTCCTTCCTTTGAAGGCTATATATTGTCTGTCATCGTCAAGAAGGTTAGAATGTCGACAATAAACCAGCCAACTGCTTTATTTTTTGTTTTCATATAAATTGAAACACGTTATGAATGGTTTACAAAAACGAAACACTTACTTTAGTGCAAGTTCTATTGAACGCCTTTACATATCACCAACAACTATAGATTATAACACAACTTATTGAAAAACTCTTAAATTCAAATGTGAATAAGTCAAACATTAATCATAGGTGGTGTGTTGCCATCAGACGGTTAGAATTCTCAAACCAAAATTAACATCGTTTCCATTAGAAGGATGTCTCCAAAATAGTGTGTGTTTTTTTAGCACTGTTGCAACACAAAAAACGTTTTAAAAAGTATAGGAAAAACATATTACGCTGGCTCAAATATGACAGCACAAATCCAGTGAGGAAAGAAATGATACATATCAACGTAATCATTACAGGTAGAAAAGCAGTTCTTCGTGGAGGAATAGATGCAGAGTTTTGTTCAAAAGAAAGATATCAACCATTCCCAATCAGGTTTTACACAAATGTTAGTACACACTGTTTATTTTTGAAATCATTCTGCAATGAAGAGGGTCAAGTTTTATATGACCATGGAAATCGTAATACTGATACAACCTGCAGATGTGACTTCAGACGAGGTTATGATTTCCTGATCAAACCAAACAACACATGCTTTTGTAAACCACCACAAGAAGATTGTTCCTGTTACTTGACGACCTGCTCAAATACTAGTCACACACTTTCACCTGGTATGAGTTGTTTTTAAATAAGTGATATCTTTTTGTAGACACTTCAGTCATACATAACAATTAATAAAGGTAACAGTAGTATACCGCTTTTTAAAAGAAATCAATCGATTGAGAGCAAACAAATCCGAGTAAGAAATTAAAACCAAGGGTAACCCATCAACTATACGAGGAAAACAACGGAACAATAGAAACACATAAGTGCAACAAACACAAACGCCAACATACATAGAAACGAACATTTTGATGACAACTGCCATATTCCTGACTTGCAATTGGTAAATGACATTTTAATAAAAAAAAATGTTGGTTGAACCTAGTTATATACCTAGCCAAACCTCCCGCTTATGTGGCAATGCTAAATATACCGCTGAAATGACAACACTACGTAACAGGAAAACAGCACAAACAAACTCAAGAACAAATACAGTAGTGCAAACGGTTCTTCATGTATATATGCAGATATTCTGTCACCATGGATGTGGATACTGTCATCCGTTGATACGTATATGACATTTGTACACGTTTTGCATTTTCAATTTTCAGGTATTTTTCTCAGTATGATATATAGCAGTGATGCTGCAATAATGTATTCTTCGTGTATTGCTTTATCAACTGCTGTAACAGTTACTCATTAATGATAGCTTTCTCTTAAAATCATGTGAAATAAAAATACAACATATAAATTACTTGTTTTTCTTTGCGTTTTTGTTGAACCCACATCCCTACGCATATTTTTCCACAAACTAAACAATCATATATTTCTCTAAATACCTTCAATATCAGTAAAAATCAGTATCAGTAATTAGCATGATTAGTGCAATGTTATTGATCTCAAACTGCTAATAAGACATCAATAAGATGAGCTCAATAACTTTAGTAAATAGCTTATTATTTTATACTTATAGATTATCAATGCATTTCCAAAACAGACCTTAATCGGGTAACACAATGTCGATCAAAAACAGATGAACAGTAAGTAATAAAATGCAGAATTTATTTTGATTTGCATAATTATGCATTTCTTTCTCTGGCAAACTTTGATGATTTTTTTTTCACAAAATCTTTTAATCTAATGTATTCACTATAGCTATTGTTTTTCTAAATATATTGTTTTCAGTTAGTCTATAGAAATAAGCTTATCCCTTTATATCATAACTAACAATTCCAGAAATATTGATCATACATTACAAAAAAGATTTCGTTCTGCAGTCGCTTGATAATCTACACTTTCAAGCAATTGATTGGTTCGATCAAATAGACCAGTAAATTCGACATTTAAAATCATCCTATCAAACAGAGTTTTTCTACCATAATTGGAAAATTATATAAGTTACAGTTAATAGGTTAAATTAGGAATAACACGTAATTACTTAACAATTCAGTAAATACCTTTAATTACATGTATTTACTAATTGTTTCAGTGATTACAGGTATTTACTGATTATTTTGTTCATATTTACAGCTATTTACTAACTTGATATGTTTGTTTCAAATTTTTAGACATAATTCAGGAAACCAATTAAGAAAGCTAAGTAAAAGGATATGAATGCAAGGTCCTTCATGACTGCATGTTCATTATTTACAGTTTGTGTAGCGAAACTGGAAAATGGTTGTTTTATTGTTTTTGAAACTCGGTGAAAAGCATTTTGCAACAAACAAGACAATGACATAAATCCAAATATGAGAAATACACTAGTGAAAAATTTATAGGCGAGTTCGTCAGCTCTTTTTGATGATAGTCATTTGTTTATGCCAATTTTGGTTTTAATTATCTTGATAATTCATAATAGAATTAAAATTAAAATTAGGAAAGTATTGCATGTCAATCAGATCAACTTGTCCTCGTGAGTTAAATTTATTGGACGTCATAGGTTATACTTTTCCTTTTGTCAGATTTTGTGTCGAAGCTGACATTCTTCACAGATAGACGAAGGCGTTAAGAGTCACATTTGCACATTTATGAGTTTTCAAGACCTCCCAATTTAAGCCTATAGGTGTAATACCTTCCAATTGTAAACCATAGTACGTTACACGAAAAAGGGTCGAAACAAAATATTTCCTTGACAGTTGTAGGAAATTATTCTTACATTTCAGTGCAGTAAAACATTTCGAGTAATAAACATGTATTCATATTCATATAAACATATACGGTGTTTCAATGCACCGTCATTTTCATTTTGGTATTTCTATAGAATATTTTGAAAACGTGAGGTAACATGGTGAAAAATTGATGGTTAACTTCCAGCGATGGTTATCATTTTATTTGCAATGAAATGTTATCTGAAATTTTGACTGTAGTACTGGACAGGATAAATAAGTACTTCATTTTTTGAAACAAATAAAATTGAGAATGGAAATGGGGAATGTGTCAAGGAGACAACAACCCGACCATAGAACAGACAACAGCAGAAGGTCCCCAATAGGTCTTCAATGCAGCAGGAAACTCCCGCACCCGAAGATGTCCATCATCTGGCCCCTAAACAAATATATATACTAGTTCAGTGATAATGGACGTCATACTAAACTCCAAATTATACACAAGAAACTAAAATTAAAAATCATACACACCATGTATCATCAGTACAGCGGATATAGGTACTAACCAAGCGGGCGTGATCGATTTTGACCTCACACGGTAACGAAAATCTTTGTTTTGTTCACATAATATCAATGTGTACCTCAATCTAAACACAAAGAAATGCTTTGGTCGTAGGTTGATGATTAGAGATGTCTCATTGTTTTCCCAAAACAAGAAAGATTACTAAAAACATGAGCAAATACTTGTCAAAGAAGTTGGCACTCGTCTCATCCGATATAATTCTATATTCATTGCAACTCTTTTTCTGATAGAAGGCCACTGTGCGTGTGTAATAAGTATAGTTGTTTCAATAATTTGCATTGAAATCTTTCATGCATATGTTTTTTTCATATTTTATTCCGAAAAGAAGCGTTGTGTACGGTGTTTAGCTGACCACATAAATCCTTCTGTACGGTGCATAGTTAAGTTACTATACACCGTATACGAAAACAAAATTTTCATACTCGTTTATTACCCCAATAGTTTCAAGGAATGAGTAATCACAGGAAGGTTTATGATTGGTAACTATTACTTTTGCCCTGTATTGACTTTTTTTCAGGTAAAACATGTAAATGTCTCGACAATTGTATCGTAATTGAAAGTTGGTGTTGACATTCACAACTATTTGCGCATTTACGAGTTAATTGTTCTTATTAGAATATAAAAATTGTCTTATAGATAGGAAAAAATCGATGCGAAAATTATTTTGGAGCAGGAATTTCAGGTGTTGAGAAAAGTACACTGAATGTTGATAAAACAAAACAAAGATTTTTGTTACCGTGTGAGGTCAAAATCGATCATGCCCGCTTGGTTAGTACCTATATCCGCTGTACGAAGATACACGGGGATACAAGACTAACAAAGGTCAGAGGCTCCTGACTTGGGACAGGCGTAACAATGTGGCGGGGTTAGACATGTTTTTGAGATCTCAACCCTCCCCTATACCGTTAGCCAATGTAGAAAAGTAAACGCATAACAATACGCACATTCTGCACAATTATTAATAAGTGCAAATAAAAGGAGAAGGTTCACGAAGGGATAAATCTTGCCCTACATTTTTGATGTTTTTTAATTAGACCAAAAATTTACAAATTTCACATAGAAATAAGTAACACAAAATAACTTCATTTTGAAAGATCACAATCATTAAAAATGACGAAGTATTAACTCCTTAACTATGCACTATTTGTGTCAAATTTTCAATAATTCTTAAAAGTTGTTTGCAAATTTTACTTTGGCCGCCACCCCGATCCAGAAAGTGTTTGTGTCCAGGGATTCAATATCATCATTGGAACCTTTTGATTATCGAACAGTTTGGATACTTGGTCAAGGAATTCCTGAAGATTTTATGTTCGATAAATGCAAACAAAAGCGTCTTTTGACAATATCTTCCAAACTGTACTGATTCTGAAGCCTATAATGTTCTCTAATGAAGAGTTTTATTTTAAAAAAAGAAGTAAGTATGTTGAAAAAATCTATTGAAGAACAAAAATGTACAATTTTGAAATTGTATGCTGCACCCAACTAACTGATGGGTTTTGTACAAATATGAAAAAGGATTAATACAGAAGTTTCTGAAATACAGAAAGAAAATTTCAGATACAGTGAAAACTGATGATGTTCTGTCACTCACTAACCTTCATTTCAATTAGTGCTTACATGTTATATTTCCTAGTGAGCTTGATATTAAGGATACCTTCCTATACGATGTGTTGGTGTTTCAACTCACCATCGACTTGGTTTCGCTGTCTTGGTTCTTTAACTATACCGATAATGTTTCTTTCCAGATTGTGACATTGTTACTGAGTGTGACGTGCGACTTCTTAGTGGAAATATACCCTCTGTCTCATCGTTCGATGTTATCATATCTCAATTGATAGATTATGTGCTTTTTCACGTTATTTTTATTAACAGGGCTTTGCTGACAACTACAAAAGGTGCTTGATTTGACTATGAGGATGAACGACACTACCTCTTGAAAGTCAGCCGTTACACACAGTCAAGATGTATGAGATTCAAACCTTATCTGCAATGCATCATTTCTTCCTTTCAGTAGTTGTTTAAATGAAGAATTTGCAATGATTAGTGTTTTTTTTCTCTCATTCGAAAACGACAATGTGTTATCATAAGATATCGATCTATCTTTGACCATTAGTAAAAACAGTACAGACTGTAGAAAGGAATTAATGTTTGTTAATGACAATTGTTTTGTAGAACTTTAAACATTTTTAAGAATTCAAATATAATTGATATCAGGTTGGGGTAGGGTTCGGATCCCGCTTACATATTTAACCCCTGAAAATTATGTGTGTATGTACCTGCCCAAAGTCAGGAACATGTAATTCAGTGGTTGTCGTTTGTTGCTGTGTTCCATATTTGTTTTTTGTTCATTTGGTTGTTTTTTTTACATAAGTTAGGCCGTTGGTTTTCTCGTTTGAATTGTATTACATTTGTAATTCAAGGGCCATTTATAGCTGACTATACAGTATGAGTTTTGTTCATTGTTGAAGGCCACACGGTGACCTATAATTGTTAATTTCTGTGTCATTTGGTCTCTTGTGAAGAGTTGTCCCAATGGCAATCACCAATCTTTTTTATATCACATTAATTTGAAGGCCATCTCTCTTACTGGGGAAAGGAGGATTGTTAATGTTTGAAAAATAGTTAAGTGTAACATATACAGGAGTTTGCTATTTATCGTTATTTTGTGTGATATGTATGTAAATTTGGTATCCAAGTTAATGACCACAATTTTCGTCGTCCTTTTCATGTTGATACAAAATGAGAGCAGGAAGGATTCATTATTTTATAAAATCATTACTGGGTAATGATGTATGTAGGTGTATATACTGGATTCTCAGATTTGCTGCGAATTCTAAGTTCTTTTGTTTAGCACTCTTATTAATGTTTGTTAAAATATAAAACACTTTTGTTTGATGCTTTGTCTACTACTGAGAAACACCATATTTGTCATGAATAGAGGATAAAACATCTGCAAACACTATTTCCTCAAAGAATTATAAACCTGTGTTTTCGTGTTCATTGGAGTTTCGGGATGTGTTTTTGACAAAATTGATATCAAGCATCTAATGTGGGTTCGACACAATAGTATTACAAGTTTCATTTTATAATTTTTCACTATTCAAGGGCTGTTACTTACACTGACTTACTTGTGCTTGATTAATACACAGTGGTTGTCTTTATTACATTATGTACCCTAATAATTTATTGATTAAATCATTTCATTGTTACAGAATTGGCCTTTCGGACAATTTTATTACTAAATATGAAAATAAGGGGATGTGGTATCATTGCCAATGAAACCACTATCCACCAAATTTCAAATGAAGTGGAAGTAAGCAATTATAGTCAGCTATACGCAATCGACAGTGAGAAAATTTTATATCATTTGGTAGGCTATAAAAAGCCCCGACATGAAAAATATGAAACAATTCAATTGAGAAAACTAACAGCATAATTCATAATAAAACAAGTTTCGAAAAACAAATATGACATACATGAATCAACAACAACCACTTTACTACAGGCTCCTGACTTAACACAGACACATACAGAATGTGGCTGGGTTTCATGTTTGTGAGCATGCAACCCTCGCACTTCCCCTATCCAACGCATGGTTGAGGATCATGTAGTATGCTACAATGTATGTCAGTTTATCTTAATCGGATGGATAACATATTGTATCATTGTCATTTAAAGTTGATTTGTAAATTGCAGAGATATCAGTAGGAGATCTGAGATCTTAGAAACTACGCCGATGGAACAACAAGTTTCTCTTCCAGGTATGTGAAAGACTTATAATATTTTGAATGCATTTTTGTAAGACGATACACCAGTATTTAACCGATGGTCAAAAACAGTTGATCGTTTAAGAGTGTGCATACCAAACAATATTCCAAGGGAACTAATAAAACTCAACTAAATTTGTGCATCACCGCCGTGCATGGGAATCCAACCTTTGGATTAGACGTCTTTAAAGATAAACTCATCATAGATATCAGGACTAAATTTTGTATATACGTCAGACGCACGTTTCGTCTACAAAAGACTCATCGGTGACGCTCGAATCCAAAAAAGTTAAAAAGGCCAAATAAAGTACGAAGTCGAAGAGCATTGAGGACCAAAATTCCTAAAAGTTTTGCCAAATCCAGCTAAGGTAATCTATGCCCGAGGTAGAAAAGCCTTAGTATTTCAAAAATTCAAAATTTTGTAAACAGTTAATTTATAAATATAACCATATCAATGATAATTAATGAAGGCAACCGTAGTATACCGCTGTTCAAAACTCATAAATCTATGGACAAAAAACAAAATCGGGGTAACAAACTAAAACTGAGGGAAACCCATTAAATATTAGAGGAGAACAACGACACAACATTAAAATGTAACACACACAGCAACGGACTAAGCATTAGATTAATGTCAGCACAAAAAGTGCTGACTACTGGGCTGGTGATACCCTCGGGGAAATAAATCTCCACTAGCAGTGGCACCGCCCCAATGGTTGTAAATAAACTCATCATAGATATCAGGACTAAAGTTTGTATATACGTCAGACGCGCGTTTCGTCTACAAAAGACTTATCAGTGACGCTCGAATCGAAAAAAGTTTAAAAGGCCAAATAAAGTACGAAGTTGAAGAGCATTGAGGACCAAAATTCCTAAAAGTTTTGCCAAATCCGGCTAAGGTAATCTATGCCTGAGGTAGAAAATCCTTAGTATTTCAAAAATTCAAAATTTTGTAAACAGTTAATTTATAAATATAACCATATCAATGATAATTCATGTCAGCACAAAAGTGCTGACTAATGGGCTGGTGATACCCTCGGGGAAATAAATCTCCACCAGCAGTGGCATCGGCCCAGTGGTTGTAAATAAACTCTACAGTTGTCCTGAGACAGCGAAACATTGACAGTAGACACTTATTTGAATAACAATATTTTATCCAAGACAATATTTCATAACTATGAATGTTTGTCTCATTCTATTTTCATATACGATTTAGTCTTTATTGAACAATATTTCATAAATTGAAAGTAATGGACTTTTGTGTCATGTAAGTGGGGTTATACAATTAATATTTTGAGAATGATATCAGGTGAGTGTTTTATTTTATTGAATTTTCCAAATATATATTATAAGTTTCAGTACTTTATTAATATCTAAACAGTATAACATGGTTTAATTTACATAGTTGTCTTAAACATTTATAAGTGATTATTATTGATTAACTTATGCAAAACTATTTGTTTGTTTGAAATATAAAATTTTCGCCAAATATTATATTAAACCTATACATGCTTCATGATTGAGTACTGAACTTATAGATGAAAATTATTCGATGCACCTATTCATACTTTTCAAGAACAACATAAAATAAAGAAGCGTTGTCATAATATTATGGCATAGAGTCTTCAGGAAAGACGCACGTTGATTAGAAAATATTGTCATGAACAGGTTTTTTGGAAAGTTTGCTATAGCTTGCTATAACTACTTTCCTTAGGCGTCGGCCTCAACTTCCGTTGAGACAGACTATCGCAATGTTCTGCTTCAAGATAATATAGTACTAGTGTTCGAATTCTGATTCTTATATATTTTGAGTTGCTACTCTTTTGAAAAGATTACAGCTTGAATAAAAAAGGAATGAATGTTCACCGACAATTCAGATGAATTTAACTTCATTTTGAAAATAAGTATCACATACACTACTTTGCGGATCGGCCATTGGCTGAAGAGAAATCAAAAGAAATCTACGCGAGACAGCGTTTCATTCATGAATATTTCATGAATGAACATTTCCCCGCACTATTTTTTACTGTGTACGATATTTACAACTGTTTATTATTGAATGAGTAAAAACCCGAGTGTATCGAAATAGTCCGGTATGCGAGAACAAGTTGATATTTGTCCAAGTTGTCGGATAAAGTTGACTAGTGAAAGGATTGATTTATTTTAACAATACACAGGTGAAAGAATATAAAATAGTCGATAATTATATGGCTTATGTCTCACGCAAAGAACGAGTAAAGGTAAATACCGGCTTAAATAGAAAAGTGCATTGTTTTTGTCAAACTGACATCGTCGTTCGATCTGAAAGTTTTGATGCCAAAAATCATTTGAAAACTTTTTATTCCGTTATTTAAATACTAACTATTTCACATTCCAATGTGGATATAAGGACCTTCACTCGTTCAGCATGCTCAAGTGGATCAAACTAACACAGAAAAAACATTGTCTTAATGACAATTAGTATCATAGCATCCAGATAATTTAAAAGCAACCGAGTCATCATCTACTTCTTAGAATATTATAGTTCAGTGTATCAAGACCGAGATCAAGCTAAAGACAAGTGCTGTAGAAATTATTAAAATGAATTAATAACATGAGTCCATGTACTAGCAGAATGACTTTCTTAGTGCTTAACAATGCAGTGGCGGATGCAGAACTTTTTATTCTCACACTTTATTCCTGGGGCAGTATGATTCTTTAAGATTGACCTATAATTAACAATGTGTCGTCCTAACACAGCGGCAATGATTACTAGTATATCAAATAAATGGCTAAAAACAAAAATCTTAAATGTCATTGCCTCAATGGTAATTACACAGCAGCAACTAAAATGTGTTACAGGGTTATCAGCACCTTATATCAACATTGTATGAATATAGTGTATATAAACTTTTAATTCCTGAGGTCATACTACTATTGTTATGCCCCCACCATATTGAGTTTTATTCTTGTCTTTATACGACCGCAAAAATTGAAAATTTTTTGGTCATATATTGGTATCACGTAGGCGTCGTCGTCGTAGTCCGAAGACATTTGATTTTCGCACTCTAACTTCAGTAAAAGTAAATAGAAATCTATGAAATTTAATCACAAGATTTATGACCATAAAAGAAAGGTTGGGATTGATTTTGGGTGTTTTAGTCCCAACAGTTTAGGAATTAAGGGCCAAAAAGGGCCCAAATAAGCATTTTTCTTGGTTTTCGCACAATAACTTTAGTATAAGTAAACAGAATCTATGAAATTTTAACATAAGGTCTATGACAACAAAAGGAAGGTTGGGATTGATTTTGGGAGTTTTAGACTCAACAGTTTAGGAATTAGGGGCAAAAAAACAGGTCCCAAATAAGCATTTTTTCTTGGTTTTTGCACAATAACGTTAGTATTAGTGTATAGAAATCTATGAAATTTTAACACAAGGTTTATGACCGCAAACGAAAGGTTTTGATTGATTTTGGGAGTTTTGGTCCCAATTAATTAGGGGCCAAAAAGGTCCAAAATTAAACTTTGTTTGATTTCATCAAAAAATGAATTATTGGGGTTCTTTAATTGATATGCCAAATCTAACCGTGTATTCAGATTCTTAATTTTTGGTCCTGTTTCAAATTGGTCTACATTAAGGCCCAAAGGGTCCAAAATAAAACTTAGCTTGATTTTAACAAAAAATGAATTCTTGCAATCTTGCATATGCTGAATCTAAACATGTACTTAGAGTTTTGATTATGGGCCCAGGTATCAAGTATGTCGAAATCGGTGTCCAACATTATCATATTAAGTATTGTGCAATAGCAAAATTTTTTCAATTGCACAGTATTGCGCAATAGCAAGAAATCTTCAATTGCACAGTATTGTGCAATAGCAATAAATTTTCAATTGCACAGTATTGCGCAATAGCAACAAATCTTCAATTGCACAATTGTTCAATAGCAAGAAATCTTCAATTGCACAGTATTGCGCAATAGCAAGAAAGATCTAATTGCACAATATTGCGCAATAGCAAGCAATTTTCAATTGCACAGTTTTCATGAAATATTTTTTGAAAATTGGAGTTATCTTTCTTTGTCAAGAATAGTAATTGAATCAACTTAAATCATTCTTTTATACAACATACAATGTATATTCACTTTTACTACCAATTAATAAATTAAAACAATCTTTTCCATTCAGTGATTACAAGCACTTTTTTTTACACTTTAATATTTTATGATGACTGTATTTAAATGAGTAGTTATTGTTGCAAACTCCATTAAAAATTTGAATTGAGATCAGTAACCTCTGCGGTCGTATAAAGCTGCGCCCTGTGGAGCATCTGGTTTCTGTAAGTACGTACGTTCCTTACTTATACACACGTCCATACATCCCAAAATTGGTTTCTGTTCTCTTACTTTAGTTTGCCTGAACCAACTTTTATGAAACTTATATGCAACGCTTATAACTACAAAACACAAGTCAAGTTTGAATTTTGTTGGTGTTACTTTTACCATTCTAGATGTAACGGAGTAGAATTTTCAGTATACCCTATCAAGAATATATACCCTTATATATAAGTTTGACTTGTAGTTTTCTTCGGTTATACATTTATCAGGTGAACATAAAAATGGTCTTTAGATTTAGAAGTATATATAATATAAAACAAGAATTTGTCCTTAGTACACGCATGCCCCATCTGCACTATCATTTTCTATGTTTAGTGGAGTAAAAACTCATTTAAATTAAAAAAAGATTATATCAAAGGGAATATCTATGATACTGAAATAACGAGGTCCAATTTGTCAGCAGTCATATGGTAAAATAACAAATCAAAGAATTCAATCTTATATATATCCAATATAAGACAATTGATAACTGAAGATATTCTGCTGTAATTTTTAAAATATGTTAAACTTATTTCATTAAGACATTTATCTTTTAGTGAAATGGAGCAACAGTGCAGCAATAAGTGTATTCATTCTAATGCTTATATGCGGTAAGTAATACAATAATTTTATTGTAAAGTGTTTTTTTTTCTTCTTATCTTCTCAATAACAAAAAAATAGACTATAATGATTAATTTCTGTGTCATTTGGTCTCTTGTGGAGAGTTGTCTCATTGGCAATCATACCACATCTTTATATATATATATATATATAATATAATATAATGCTAACTTCTTTATAACGCTTACATAATAAAAAGACGTCGTATTCCTGGTTAAATGTTTTGCCCTAAAAAACAAATACAAGTTCTATCATTTCAACTTCACTGAGCATTTGAAGGGAAAAAAATGTTTACCAAAATCCATTAACTGTTACGGTTAAATATTACACAAGCGACCTAAAAAAATGCAAGTAGCCTCGGTTCGTATGATTGATGGGGGTTTATTTTAAGCTCCGTTATCTTAATCTTCTGGTTGTTTATTGTAAAATGATCTTGTTTTGATATATATTCTTAATAAAGATTTGTTTGAATGTAATGTCAAAAGACGTAAAGCATATTTACTTTAATCATACCACATATTACATTATTAAAGCGACGTTTGGATTACAGTCCAGAAGATATATTGGATATAACATTTTTCTGTCAATACCACTTTATCTTTTTTAATTCGACTGTCTTTGAGCTACTATCTTAAAATGATATTATAATATTATCGATATTCGTTCATCTTGTTTTTCGACTTTTTGTGAGATAATCCGTATCTTTTCAATACATCCATGTAGTGCCATTTAAAAATTTTGCCCGTTTACTCCTACTTTACTTTTCACAGCGTTATTACATAGAGTTCAAAAAGCCTTTTTTTTTAAATCTTATTGAATCCTTTTTTCCCCTGGATTTTGAAATAAGAATAAGAATGTTAAAGGTATGAAAAATCAGGAGAATCATTTCCCGCCAAACTTTGAAAAACTTATATCTGTTCATTTTTTTCTGGTCTTTTAATTCCTATATTTATATTATATCAATGTATAACAGTATTTGAAAAAAAAAATGTTATGTTGAAACAGAGCAGCAAGCATCTTAAAGCGCTATATTTTTATCGTGTGCCTATCGAAAACTCCTGATTATATAATACGAGAAGTGATCCTAAATGATTGTTGAAATATAGTTAGAGTAATGATTTCTATATTTTCTGATTGACACATGCAGTATTTGTCCACCAGAGAAAGAAATCCTGCATCGTACTTTTAATGTCTACCGAATGTAGAACAAATTTCAAAATGAAAACTAATATGAACAATCTTTTCAAATAGCGTACAATTTCGTCTCGATTTAGATTAATTGTATTGTATGTGTCAGATTTTATTTAAGACCAAAACCACCCTTATAGCAAAGATCGGGGGGTAAACTTCTCCAAAATCTTTTGTTTTATTTCACAATTCAATTCTGATTGAATATGATAACAGATTAAATGTACTGTAAGTGAAAAAAAAATGGTTTTCATTAGTCAATTTGCCATGCGTTTTCTTCCATCTTTTCGAAATAAAACAATTGACCGCACTTTTTTGTTGATTTTGAAGGTATGTACATATATGGTCCTGATGTTTAGGTAACAAATATTTAAAGTTACTGATCTTGTATGATGTTGTCCCATTTCAAACACAACGTCTCGTCCTTTTTTCTAAAAGAAATCATCAAAACATACCAAGACCTAATAGATAAATATTTAGAAACTTATCAATAGGGAAAGATAATCTCGATTTACAAATTCTAGGTGCCCAAGTTGTGTACATTTTTATTTACTCTTAGCCTAATATCTTTTCTAAATCCCTGTTTTAGCATACAGAAAAGGCTTCAGTTTAACTTTATCTTAACAATAAATTTTCCTTATATTTATAATTATACTAAACGTTTATCATGTACATGTAAAGTCCTTCATTGAATTGTAATAATCTTTGATGTGTGATCAGTTTAAAGCAATTTTTTAGGAAATACGTTGTTTGATAGAATCCAACTATGAAGCAAACATTTAAGCCAGTATGACACATTTTACTACATATGCAACACCCTCCGAACGTTTTTTTTTTTAAAGAAGACATTGTTGAATGATTGCCACATCATGTTTAAGCGCACCAGGGACTCAACAACCAATGTGAAACACGAAAGCAAAATTTTAAAATCATAATAATGCGATATACTTTTTGATTGTGTAAAATCAAGATTTCATCTTATCACCAAACGAAAATCTCAATAATATAACCAATGGTTTATGAAAAGTATGATTTATATAATCTAGAATATATTAGCAGTTCATACCCGCTGCATTTGTTTGCACCTGTCCTTAGTCAGAAACCTGATGTTCAGTAGTTGTCATTTGTTGATGTGGTTCATAAGTGTTTCTCGTTTTTTATATAGATAACACCGGTGGTTTCCCGTTTGAATGGTTTTACACTAGTCAATGTTGGGGCCCTTAATAGCTTGCTGTTCGGTGTGAGCCAAGGCTCCGTGTTGAAGACCGTTCTTTGACCTATAATAGTTAACTTTTACAAATTGTGACTGTTTATGGAGAAACGGTATCTATAATGACTGTTTGCCTCATACAAATAAATTGAAGGCGAACACTTTTCTTTTCCACTATAAATAAATATTGAGTGATCTGCTCAAATTCAGTCACAGTGTATCAGTATTAATCATCTTGTTTATACTTTATTTAGGTACAAGTATTGGTTTCTTCGTTTTATTTCAAACTGTGCTGACACGATTGCTATGGAAGTGCTGTAGCAGAGGTATGTATAATTTGTTTTACTACTACTACTACTACTACTACTTCTACTACTACTACTACTACTACTACTACTACTACTACTACTACTACTACTACTACTACTACTACTACTACAACTACTACTACTACTTCTACTTCTACTACTACTACTACGACTACTACTTATAACATTCAAAATGCGTATGACTATCGGAAAGTATAATATCACAAATTACATATGGCTCATGTATTATGATCCTTTATTATCTACATGTATACCCAATAGGCTTAAGGACGATATCTTCAACATTAAAATTTTAAAAAAAACACAACATGAAGGAGAACTGCAATAGATGTTTTGCTATCGTTGATACGCTATACCATACATTGTACATATATTGTATATTGGAACTGTTAGCTAATATTTTTATTATGTTTATTTGTATTTGACTGAACGATTATTAAAATTGAGAATGGAAATGGGAAATATGTCAAAGAAAAAACAACCCTACCAAAGAGCAGATAACAGGCGAAGGCAAGCAACGAACTGTTCTAAAAACAAAACTGTTATTCTTTGACAAATTTCAGAGTCTAAAGACATATTTTTTCTCGATAAACAAGAGTTCTATTGTGTAAAATTGAAGATACTAGACTCATGTTTTTGTCATGACATCTTTTTGTCATGACATCAATTTATCATGTCCACTTTTTTGTAGTCTTATTAGTTTTCTGAATGAATTGTACAATACAGTTTTTGAAATTTGATCAATATATTGTCTGTGATAACATTCATTTGATATATCAAATATATCAACCTCTGAGGTGTACGTTAGGACATTCTACCGGTTTATGTAGGGTGTGTTATTATGTTCATACTACAAAATATATTTACACAAAGAGACCCTTCTTTACATTAGTTTAGACAACCAGCATCATAAGCACAGTTGTTAATGTAATTGATATTTTCTATAAGCAAATCATTTATAATTAAACAAAGTAATAGTCATTGTTTTTAATCAAAGATAAAAACATCGTGCCCAAGGATTCTGGCAAAAAGTTATTCCTTTCAATATTTTCAAATATCCGATACGATGTCGGACCACCTACAGACAAAGAAAACGTAGGATTTCCTTTTATGCATTTGTTATTTGTATAAGTCCAAAAAAAATATAGATACACATATTACTATTTTTGATTGTTAGATATTTTATATTCTGGAACCATTTCAAATTGAAAGAGAAGTAAAAGATAATAAACGACAAATTGATAAAAAACGTGAAATTTCCTTCCAATTAATTTTATTTCCCATTTAATTGTACACATTGTGCGGAGTATAACACGAATGTACAGACAGATATATATCTACATATATTTTCCTCGTATAGATAAAATACGCGACAGGCGTACCAATTATTAGCTAGTATGTATGACCAGGTTTTTTTTAAGAAGCAATACAATATCATTGATATGTTTACATTGAACTTAAAGTACATTTGAACAAATATGTATCCCTTTTTGTGATGAGTCTTTTAATATCAATACTAATTTATCATGGAATTTTGACAAATCGTCATCAATTAAAATATTCAGAAAACTGCAATTTCATTAATCTTTGATCTTAATGAAATTTAAATTATATGATGAATAAGCAGTACCTTATATAGATATAAGAAGATGTGGTATGAGTGCAAATGAGAAAACTCTCAATCCAAGTCACAATTTGTAAAAGTAAACCATTATAGGTCAAAGTACGGTCTTCAACACGAAGCCTCGGCTCGCACAGAACAGCTAGCTATGATGGACACCAAAAATGATTAGTGTAAAACCATTCAAACATGAAAACTAACAGTCTAATCTATATAAAAAACGAGAAACACATATGAACCACATAAACAAACGACAACTACTGAACATCAGGTTCCTGAATTAGGACAGGTGCAAACAAATGCAGCGGGTTGAAACGTTTAAATAGGTACCAACCTTCACCTTACCTTAAACAATATTGTAACATCACAACATTGAAATACACGCTACAAAATATTAATTGAAAAGGCTGGACTCAACCAAAAGACTATTTTTAGTCTCAAAGTCGACATCAGACATATCTACTGCGGTAAATTCAGCACAGTATACACACTTTGCTTGCAGACATTAAAGATCCGTTCAAACTTTTTTTTCAGATTGTTCAGAAGTTTTTTTTATACCTGTATAAATCAATAACAAAACGAATTGTCTAAAACACTATCAAAAAATACTGGGTTGACTTAAGCTTGTATCTGAACAATTACTTATATTCGTACCAAGGCTTAACGACTTTAGTTGCAGACTTTCAAATAATATTAGAATCAGCACATTTGTTTGGACTTAGATTTATTTTCAAATGAAGGCAAACTTGGGTTTAAGTGTTTTCTTATATTGTTTGCTTGTTTGCTATATACATTTATTAATTAATTCGTATGCAGTCCTGTATATCTTGACAAACCACATCATTTATAAACCTTTATTTCAGTTGACAAATCAGAAGATATAAACCAATTACAAACACTTATTCAAAGATTAGAGACTGAAAAGCGGTATTTTGTTAAGATTATGATCGTAGGTAAGGAGTCGGTAGGAAAGACATGTTTATTGAGACGTTTATTGAAGGAAAACATCGAAGATGTATCTAGTACAGATGGTGTTGATATTGTTGTCCGTCGGTGCAAAATCAATACAGAAGATGGCTATTGGACAATCGATAAAGGTTGGTGAATAGTTCTAATTTAAATAAAAATGTTGTCTCCAAGAAACGATTGTATAATTCTTTTGGTAACAATAAGGAAATGACCAGATATCAGATTTCATGGAAACATTATAAACCCATTTATTTCTTATGCAGCAAAAATACTGCAATCTGATTGGTTAATTACCCCGGTGTAAACAACACCCCACCCTGGTTCACCCCGGGATAAATAAAATTTTGCCAAAAATTTCAGAATTTTTTTATTTTTTTTGCCAAGAAAAAAAATATTTCAAAAAATAAAAAAAAAAATAAATAAATAATCAAAATAAAATGTTAAAAATTTCAAAAAAAAAAAAAAAAAAAATAAAAAACTTTTAAATAAAAAAGAACACAAAATTTTTCTGATTTTTTCCAAAAATTAAGTAAAAAGTATTTTACAATGCGCAGCAACATAGACATTGAAAAAAACGTTACAATGTAAATTTTTCATGACCATTTTTTCAATTTTACATCCTGGTTTCAAAATGAGTAAAGGAAATGTTCATAAGAAATAAATTCGTTATCTAGGTGTAATCAGGGGTGTACGGAATTTTACACCGTTGTTGAAAATTCATACACCCATTCGGCTGCGCCTCAGGGTGTATGAATTTTCAACAACGGTGTAAAATTCTGTACACCCCTGATTACACCAAGATAACTAATAGTATACTTTCCATGGAAATTTTCAAACCGATTCCTAAATCTTTTTTAAATGTAATTGTGATAACTTTGGTTGACCAGTTCTGATTGATTTTATATTACTTATTAGTTCTTAATAATAAAAAAAAAATTTCATCACTTCATTCAGAGAAAGACGTGAATAAGTTGAAAAACTTGATGTCTGATCCATTTGTCCGATCAAATACCCAAACCAATGAATACGTTTTCGTTTATTGGTGAAACACCAACATGAGAGGTAAGGAGTTACGGAGGTAAACAACCATGCTTTATTTAAAAGAATGATACAGCGAGCACTCAAAGGATTTTTAGAAGGCTAATACTTATTATGTTTGTTGAACTCATATCCTAAACTAGAAATATGTCACTTGTTCATTTCACATCATCAGTGTTTTATTAAATGGTAATGGATAAATAGGCTAAATATCATTATGGCATTTGACTGTTGATCATAAACAAAGTTTTACCAGAAAAGTTCACATACAAATCAATTTGATATCAGACATACATAAATATAACATGGTACGAACTATCAAGCTGAATGTTATATACTGTTTTCCGCCATTATTTAAAGTATTCGTGATTTTCTGTTATTAAATGACGATGCGTAGAATCTCTGTTTGAAATACAATCTTTTCAAACCTTCTAATTTGGTGATTGGCCATAATAAAAAGACTAATTCATCTGTATTTTTTCTTATGATTAAAAGAAGTGTGGTTCTTCTTGCAAATATTTTTCAACATTTATTTATTCAAAAGTGAAGTGACATTTTTTATTTTGTTTAGATATAACTGACGATAGAGCTGACCGAATTCGTCGAGCATTGAAGAATAAAAAAAATGTTCAAGACAAAAGTAAAGTAAATGAGATTAACAAAATAAATTTGCCAACAGAAGCCGGAAATGAAAACAACACTAGGAATACATCAAAACCTTCCCAACTCGACACCAATTTGATAAACAAAACATATGCAGAAGTGCCAGCCGAACAAAATATCAGTATTCTTGATAATGCGTCTACAAATGTCATCAAAGATAACAATGTAACATTAGAAATAGACAACTATGTTAGAGAAATCGAAGTGAAACACAACGAGAATGTAACAGATACTGACTTAAAGGACACGTTATCCCTATCAATGCCATCAAATTTGATGTCAAGTGTATTTTCTACGACGTCTTCTTCAAATATGCCCTTGAACCATTATGCTTTATGTGGATTATGGGACTTTGCAGGACAAAAAGAATTTTATGCAACTCATCAGGCATTTTTAACAAATAATGCAATATATCTAGTGGTGGCAAAGATGACTGACGATATTTCAAAGCAAGACGTTAAGCAAGTTTTTGCAGATTTTCAACGTGTTGGAGGTAAAAATATCAATGTTACAAATAGAAATACACCCATATGGCTGATGGTACATATCATTAACAATAAACGTAATTCTAAACACGAGTTTTCTAGTTCCAAAAGAAACCATTCGTTTTCTAACAAATTCATCATGTTCATTTGAAAAAACAATTGTTTATCCAACCAATTGCAACTTTTAAAATACAAAGTTTTAGATACTACCCAAAACGTCATAAAATGACGATTACACAAACGCTTCAAGGTTAGTGAAATTTTGTTTTTTTAAAAAGACATAGTTCCGAAAATTGACCCCCTTTTTTTTCTAGTAGCTGTTTGCAATCTGCTATATAAAAACGTTTCTAATATAAATATATGATAATATGATGAAACTAGTCTGAACTAAACTTATAATAGTTCGAGAGATATATCATTTCTATAAAAACCATACACATGTGTTTATGAAAATATGATATTAGACAAATTTAAATTTAATTGCTATTGACAAACATTAGATGACCAACAACTGATACACAACATTCGTTGTCATTAAGGCATGCGATATTTGATAAAAACTCATCAAAGATACCAGGTTTATAATTTTGTACGTCATACGTGCGTTTCAATTCTCTTTAACTTCTTACTTTATTTGACCTTTTTAATTTTTTCTGATACGAGCGTCACTGACGAGTCTTTTGTAGACGAAACGCGCGTCTGGCGCACATACAAAATCCTGGTATCTATGATGAGTTTATTCGTCAACATTAACTAAACTGTGACGATATAATATGCAGTTCGAAAGCCTCTTTAAAACCGATTAGCAACTTACTGTCAAAAGGAATATTTGAAGTATTGTGAGTATTATACATACACATTGATGTGTTCACCTTAATTTACAAGGACGTTTTACCGAAAACGAAGCCGTAAAACATGACGTATGTATTGAAAACCATCTGGCGTGTTTTATCTAGAGATCTCATATACTTTTTATTTAATAACATAATTATCTAAGCATCTGAACTTGTATTGGAACACAATTTTCCTATAAAATCATTATGATTAAAACTTTATCAAACTTAAACGTCATCCTATTTAATTTTAAACGAGTCTGTCCGAATCAATTTCTGGATTTCCTCAAATAAGAAATGGTCAATCAAACAAAATTGAAAGCCATGGATGTATCTAACTATTGAATTAAGCAAAAGAGCTGTACAACCGTAAGAAATATAAACAAGCCAAACCCAACTTTGTATGGCGGAATATATTCATAATTTATAAATTTACCTTTGGAAAATATCGTAGAAAGTTAGCACTTAATTAATATCAATCATGCATTTAAAGCACTTACCTTCATCGAGAATGCTCAAACCGAGACGAATGAAATTCAAAATTTCAGGAGATATATGACCGAAGGAACCCTTATCACGATAGCTAAATCCACCTAAAGTTAATATTTCCTGGAGAGTTTCAACCTTAACATTTCATAGTTGTTTCAAAAATTATTAATTGGGAATAGAGAAAGGTGTGTTACAGATCATGCCAATATTGATGCACTAAATAATGTTCTGATGATACTTTGTGGAGCTTAACATATACAAGCAGCGAAATGAATCTAATTTCATCAAATGAAATTAACACGTCAGTATGTCGATTGGACCCTCAAGGTTGCACGTGTATATAAAAAATAAACAATTGTCCATATTAACTCCTGTAATGACTTAAACTTTGCCAATTTGACTATGAAGTTTCGTAAAATCATATATCATAGAAAGGGAAGTTCATATGGACTGCTATTTGTCTACAAAGTAAGAATATAGGACTATAAGTCATATTTCCAATGTTTATGTGCCTAGAACTTCTAAAAGTTAAAACTTAAACTAAAATCCTGTATTACCCCTCTCTTTACAATTCCTCAGAATTCAATTTGACTGCTCTATGTATGTATGGATCCTTGTAAAATTCTCAAGTTGTGACTATATGAGATGACACAAAGAGATCATGAATCGGAATCAAAAAGTTAACAAAACAAAACATCTATGAATATCAAATATCAACTAAAACAGCTATGGAACAGTGGTTGTCGTTTGTTGATGGATGTGGCTAATAAATGTTCCTCGTTTCTCGTTTTTATATAGATTAGACAGCTTAATTTACTTTTTGAATTGTTGTACACAAGTCATTTAAGGGCATTTGAAAACTCCGAGGAAAATTAAAAACGGAAGTCCGTCATCAAATGGAAAAATCAAAAGCTCAAACACATCAAACATAGATAACAACTGTCATATTCCTGACTTGGTACATGCATTTTCTTCTGAAGAAAATGGTGAATTAAACCTGGTTTTATAGCTAGATACCTTGCACTTGTATGACAAGGAGTAATTCCGTAGGAGTATTTGGATCACTTCAAAATTGATTGCATGAAAGAGATAAGAGTTTGTTTGTACATTATCCGTGGTTTTTTTGTATTTTTTTCAAACTTCTTATGCAATTATCTCATTAAATAAAGAAAATGAAACATCATGTATTTGTGTGCATATTTCTAATTATTCATTTTAACGAATACTTTCGTTATAATATACGATTGTTGAAATGAATTTACCAAGTATTGTCACCGGTATTATTTTTCTGTTAGTTTAACAGACTTAATCATCAGAAAAGCTACGTTTTTATTGTTCTCACGTCCATTTTGACATTGAATAATCGTTAGTATAGGCAGAATCATTCTCATTTTCTCAAAAATCTACGATGAGTTTATTTATCTCCAATTATGCCATTTAATTTTTTTCAATCTAGAAAATATGACCCATTGAATGGATGACGCGCTGTCAATTTAGCTTTCAAAAACCGATCATTAATTTATCTGGAACTTCATAACATCATTATCATCATTAAATAAGAGCTTTATTGGTAAAGACAATATATGTATATATATTTTTATGCCTTTGGGGAATTTGAAAACGAATGTCTGGTCCGTTATCAGTTGAATTTTTCGAAAAATCAAAAACTTTTTAAATAAAGGCAACATAAGTATACCGCTGTTCGAAAGTCATAAATCTATTGAGACAAAAACATATCCAGGTTACAAACTTAAGCCGCGGGAAACACACTAACTATAAGAGGAAAACAACGAAACAACAGAAACACTGAAGTGAACAAAAACAATCGACATTGCAACACACACAGAAACGTACTATAAAATAATAACTACCATTTTCCTGACTTGGTACAGAAAATTTCAAGCAAAAATGGTTGGTTGAACCTGGTTTTGTGGCTAGCCAATCCTCGCACTTGTATGTCAATGTTTAATATAACACTAAATGACATTATTACATGACAAGAATACAGTAAAATAAATGCAAAAACATTTAGGACAGAAAAAAACACAAATAAACAATACAATAGTACATTTCGACATGCTACAGAATAAAAACGAACACGTAAAACAACATAGCAGGCGGAACCCGGTTGAAATAGAACAAAAGAATCGAAGCTCTTTGTTAGATATGGCGATAAATGCCTACTGTAATGTTTACTATAGTAACCAAAAAATTAAAAGTTAATAGAAACAAAGAAGTGTTCTATTTTAAAAACGCCATTTGCATAAGGTTTCAATTTATTTATTACATAGTTAAGCAGAACACTTAGATAGCAAGTCGACGAATAAGGTATCTATCAAGTTGGATGTAGAACATGCATAACCTCCGATTTTTTAAAAAAATACCACGGACGGAGAACATATCAATCTATAAGTTCAGTAATTTTCGTGTCTGCCCTTCCATTATGTGACTCAAGAAAAAATTCTAAAAAATGGGTAACAATTATATGGAAAAGAGAAAATCGGGTGCACCTTTTTATGTTAGGACGTGTTTGATTTGAATATTTTGTCTTGAAAACGTACAAAGCAAAAATATTTGATACATTATCTCGCTTCAGGTTCTATTATTTTTATATAGCAAAGCTACAGGTTGACTTTATAACCTAAAATATCACGGTACTAAAAGATGAAATATATGGGTCAAGTGAAATACCTATCTAATGAATCATAAAAACAGAGTAGGTGTGTTCGAATAGCTATTTTTTTTTACTAAAAGTACTTGACGACAGCCTTTCAAGTTGGATGATGAAAATGCATATCTTCGAAAATTAATAAGTTTGTGTGTGTGATAACTAGGGTTTATAGTCTTCAACCACTAAACAAATCTAGTCTGCCCTTCCTTGAAAAATTTAATTAGAATTTTTAAAAATATTTATGAATTTTCAAAAATTCCACCTGCCAACCGATTAGACAATAATTCTAAGTTGAATCAATGCAGACAAGATCATTAACTGATGCTCATTAGCAAGTAGATACATTTGTCTTTTAAAATACAACTGACATATAAGGATCGTAATGGTGCTATGCGGATTAATTTATCGGTTTTCAAGAGCAAAATTGGCAGCGCGTCATCCTTACAATGTCTTCCATTTCTAGTATTGTGAAAACTAACTGGCGTAACGGGGAAATAACTTTGACGGGGTAGAATACTGATTGATAGGACAGCACACAAAACAGCACAACAGAACCACGAACTGTCTTTCACACGACTAGGTCAACGCCACAAAAGTGACGTCACTGGTAAATTTAAAAAAAAATGGATACTGTTCAAGATCAGGTTTGTAACTGGTGTGAAACTGCCTATTCTAGAGGGGGAGTGAATCAGATGTGGATACTTAAAAATTCCAAAGATCTTTTAGAGTACATACAATCTAACTCTCTTTCATCTTGTAACAGTATTAAAACATTTGACTTTTCTACTCTGTACACTAGTATTCCACATTCCAAACTAAAAGACAAATTGAAAGAGTTGGTATTGCTTTGCTTCGTAAAAATGAATGGCCAACGTAGATACAAGTATCTTGTCTTAGGGAGGGATAAATCCTACTTTGTAAAGGATCACTCTGATTCGAACAAAAACTTCTCTGAAACTGATATTATCAACATGCTTGATTTCTTGATTGACAACATATTTGTTACGTTCGGAGGACGTGTTTTTCAACAGATTGTCGGCATTCCAATGAGAACAAACTGTGCCCCTCTACTTGCCGACTTGTTTCTTTATTATTATGAGGCTGACTTCATGCAGGAACTTCTTAGGAAGAAAGATAAGAAGTTAGCACTATCCTTTAACTCTACTTTTCGCTATATAGATGATGTTCTTTCACTAAATAATTCAAAATTTGGTGACTGTGTGGAACGCATCTATCCAATCGAGCTAGAGATAAAGGATACTACAGATACAGTTAAGTCGGCCTCATTCCAAAGATCTTTTAGAGTACATACAATCTAACTCTCTTTCATCTTGTAACAGTATTAAAACATTTGACTGTTACATCTAGAAATTGACAATGAGGGTCGGTTGAAAACAAAACTTTACGACAAAAGAGATGATTTCAGCTTTCCAATTGTGAGCTTTCCATTTCTAAGTAGCAACATTCCAGCAGCACCTGCATACGGGGTATATATCTCCCAATTGATACGATATTCCCGTGCTTGCATTTCCTATCATGATTTTCTTGATAGAGGGTTGCTGCTCACAAGGAAGCTATTACACCAAGAGTTCCAAATGGTGAAGTTGAAATCATCCCTTCGTAAATTTTACGGACGCCATCACGAGTTGGTTGACCGTTATGGAATAACCGTATCACAAATGATATCGGATATGTTCCTTACGTCGTAACTACAATCCCCTTCCCTTTCCTGAATGTGACCTACCGAATTAGACTATTTACCGGATTTGTTATCACATAAGCAACACGAAGGGTGCCGCATGTGGAGCAGGATCTGCTTACCCTTCCGGAGCACCTGAGATCACCCCTAGTTTTTTGGTGGGGTTCGTGTTGTTAATTCTTTAGTTTTCTATGTTGTGTCGTGTGTGCTGTTGTTTGTTTGTCTTTTTCATTTTTAGCCATGGCGTTATCAGTTTGTTTTAGATTTATGAGTTTGACTGTCCCTTTGGTATCTTTCGTCCCTCTTTTGTAACTATGTCATTTAATGTATTTTATAATAATCAAAATTATTTTAAAATCTGTAATAAATATTTCGTGGAAGGGCAGACAAGCAACTTATTACCCAGAATACTAAGAACAAACACAAATTAATTAATTTGTTAGATATGCACAAAACAGATCCATAAGAATATTAATAAGAATATCAGTAAAACTTTTAAAAAAAGCGTTACTCGAACTTTCCTTTTTTTCTTTTTTTTTACATTTTAAGAATAAAATATTTCATTTGGCTTAATTTTAATTCACAGATGAGTGAACGAAAATAAAATAGAATGTAATAAAGAAATACATTCAAAATGGTAACATTTTTGTAGCAAGAACCGTTGTTCTTGAGTTAATCAAACAAACCTACTCTGTTATTAGGACTCATTAATAGAAAGATTTTTAGAAATATACTTCATTTTTTTCTTTCTCTGAATTTTTAATGTTATTTTATGAATAAGTAGCCTAAACATATAAAATGATGAATTAAATTGTTGTGTCTCATACGTTTTTTTTTTTATCGCAAACACAGTCAACTCAAACACGCATGAACATACAAATGTTTACCAGACCTATTTTTCGATGATATTGCTTATTTTCACATTTTTTTAAAAGAAATGTTGTCGTGGGCAGAGATGCAAATAAATGCTTTAAAAGGATATAGCGTTTACCTGTCTATGGATATCTGTTCAGCACACATTATTCTTATTTACCTACAGGAATCATTTTTTTCCTTAGAAATTTGTCTTTTATTTAATACAAAAGTTTCGAAGCTCGATACAATATTTAAAGAATAAACATGCTATCATGGTTATATCCCGAGTAAACACAGAAATTTTGTTTCAAATTCCTGAATTGTTTTACGTCGAATCTAAAAACTCCCAATGTGTCAGTATACATTGCAATTCTGATCTATACTTGATTGCAAAATACGGATTACAAGCAGTCCTGGGAGGATGCCGAATGGAGGAAGTCGATTACAATTGACAAACAAAAATGATTCAAACCAATCAAAAGGGTGTCAAACACCATTTATTTATGCCTACTACATTTGTAAAGGTGTGGTAAAAGAAGATTTTATATGAGACGTGCTACGTGGATACCATCAAGCTTAAACTTATTTGAGAATATAAATAAAGGCCCACGTCTTCACTTTCAGTCATTTGATTTATTTATATTTTTCTTGTACATGTAAGACTTTTAAAAAGATAGATGTATTGATTAGAATATTTTTTATGTTACAGAGTATGTTGACTTTTGGTTTGATACAATACATAGCCACAGTCATGCAACAGTCGAACCTCAAGTTACTCAACAATCGAACGCACACATCCAACCTCCTGTTATTCTAGTTTTTACTGGAAAAGATGAATATGAAAAAGTAATTATACATGATAGTTATTGAAAAACTGGTCATTGCCGTGATATATATGGACTGCCCACAGGACAGTGGTATTGACTAAAACAGTGATAATGACTGAGCAATTATCACTGTCGCAGTCAATACCACTGTTCTACGAGCAGTCCATGTATTAAACTCATACCACATAGTTAGCTATAAAATATCTCGAATTGATAAATGTTCTACAATTCAAAAGAGAAAACTAACGTCCTGATTAATATTAACAACAGTACACCATAAGAACACGCTAGAAAAATATGTTGAAAGGGCGAAAACGTATCAAATCTAGACAAAACACAAAAATCCAGTTCTCTGAGTACTCGCAACTACTGAAATCTTTAAGCATCTTAAAAGACAAAAGGTGTAAATAAAAAAGGTTAAAAAATTTAAAAACAGAATTATAAAAGTGATTAGTGATCATTCGTTTGCGGTTATTTATTTTTTTAAAGTTTAGTTATGACATTAGGTCAATTTTGTTGGGTTTTTTTTTTGCTTTTGCGTTGTTAGTTCGTACGTAACGACTTCTGAATTTGAATATTCCTTTGGAATCGTCAGTCTCTAATTTCTTTTAAAAACTTTAAAAGTATCAACTAAAATCTATCCATGCGATTTACCAATAAAAAGATAAAAAAACTTGTTCTGTATGTTTCTGCTGTACAAAATTATAAGCTTGTTTCTTTGAAGAGTTTATTATTTTTGCTTTTTATACTGATGAAGTGGCATGTCATTTTAATATTTGTCTGTGTTTTTAGAAAACAAATGGAAAGAAAATTTTAGAGAACAGAAAAAAAGAACTTCAAACACAACTAGACCTTGTTTTAGGAAAACAAATCAAATATCACCACTTACGAAAGATCTTTTGGTTGTCTAATACGACTGATCTTGACGTTGAATTCGAAAATTTGCGACTGGAAATATCCTCAACTGCCAGGAACATGAAAAATTGGGGTCAAAGCATGTCGTTGAAATGGATACTGTTGGAACATTTGATTGAAATTAATAAGAAAGCTGGAATTAATTTTATAAACCTTTCTGAAATGTTAAATTTGGCGAAACACACTGATATAAATATACAAGATATTGAGGAAGTGTTATCATTTCTTCGATTTCAGCATGAAGAAGGAAACATCATTTTCTTTGACGATTTACAGGATTTCATCATTTTAAATCCTAAATGGTTAATAGATGCCTTTCGATGTTTGGTTTCAGATAAAATTAATGATACTCTTCAGCATCGCCAGGATTTGACAACTTTTTTACGAAACGGGATCTTGAGTGAATCTTTGATAACAGAGCTCTTCAAATCGAAATGTGGAAATCAGTTTTCAGATCAAAAACAAAATTTGATTAAAGTAATGAAAAAATTTGACATATTGGTGGAAATTTTCGGAGAAGGTTCATATATAGTACCTAGCATGATGCAATCTCTCTCGTTTGATACAGTATCCAACTGTATTGGTGTTGCAGAACCAAACTGTAAAAGAACATCATGGCTTTGTCTGAAATTTTCATTCCTTCCACCTGCATTCTTTAATCATTTGTCCGTTTGGTTTATCAATAATTACGAGCCAAGTAAAGTAAAAAATGATATACAATCGTTAGCATTATTCCGTGGAATTTGTTTATTTGACATTGATAAGTCTGCATGTAACAAGATTTTGTTTACAATGTCTTCTGATACAATTGCTCTTCAGCTTTTGTCGTTTTCCACAGGAAAAAATGATTTCGCAGGTGTTTGTAACAAACTACGCAAAGATCTAATTAAAAAAACGAACGACATGAAAAAAAAATATAAGTTGACAATATCTTATGAGCTGCATTTCAAATGCAGCACAGGCCATTATTATGAAGATACAAAGTCCTATCAAGAATTAAAAATGCTACCGGAGTTTTACTGCAATCAGCATAAAGGATCGCATCAATCTGAAACACTATATTTGCCTTGGATGATGAATGCAGACGAGGTAAGTTTCGAAAGTAAATATTTTAAAATATATTGTGGTATTTATTCTTATCATCCTTCAAACATTCATTGGATGTTATCAATCGTTGGAGCAATCATTTGACCATTTGATGCAGCATACTTACGGTGGATTTATCATTTACTTTTATACCAAACGCTTTTTTTTTGTCTTACTACTTTACTAACGTCATGTTTAAGTTCATTGATGGTTTGACGATATCATCGACGTCAAATATATGATATGAATGCAGATATATCTAGTGAACTACTTTCCATTAACTTGTTTGTATGGTATTAAAATGTGTAATTATAACTGTTATAAAAGAGGGACGAAAGATACTAAAGGGACAGTCAAACTCATAGATCGAAAATAAACTGACAACGCCATGGCTAAAAATGAAAAAGACAAACAGACAAACAATAGTACACATGACACAACATAGAAAACTAAAGAATAAACAACACGAACCCCACCAAAAACTAGGGGTGATCTCAGGTGCTCCGGAAGGGTAAGCAGATCCTGCTCCACATGTGGCACCCGTCGTGTTGCTTATGTGATAACAAATCCGGTAAATAGTCTAATTCGGTAGGTCACATTCATGAAAGGGAAGGGGATTGTAGTTACGACGTAAGGAACATATCATTATTAGTTATTCTTCCATATAGTGACCTACATGTGTATATTTTATTCAATTTTTGTTGCGAATGTAGTGACTGTCCTTTTTGTCACAGTTGTCAGTTTTGGGCACGAACGCTTTCAGTCTGTCCATTATTCAGTTGGTAAGTCGTCTGCACAACGATAATGACCGACAATCCGCTCACGACTTCTTAACCCTTTCTCTTTCAGGCATTTTTTACATTTACTTATCGAAAAGACACTTTCAAAGTTCAATTGAAAACTACATTAGCACCAATGGTCATGCACATGCCATTATGTGCTCATATGAAAGATAATTGATCGAATATTTCAGAAAATTAAGTTTGAAGGTAATTCGTCTTATTTGGTCACGTGGTATGTTTCTAAACGTCAAGTGACTTTGGGGGAAAATGTGGAAAAATTAGAAAGACTTGGGGGAAGCGTCGTGTAGAGACATATTGTTGCGCTAATAGGGGAAGATTTTGGTCGAAACACAATGCCCTAAGTCTAAGACAGACAAGTTGTCATATTGGTATAAAAAGGGGACATATGCCTTGAAATATTGATGTCAGTAACATTGAAAATAACTGATTTCAGAAGCTTTTTTCGTCCAAATTCAAACCTGACACTTATTTTTTTTGTCTAAATCGTTTTAAGTCAAGCAGTAAACTAAAGGAGTAGGTTCAGTAAGACCCCTTTTTGGCCCCAAAATATAGCAGTTTTACAAAATTGTTAAAATGTAAACCTTTAGTTATTTATTTGACAGTAGAATGCTTCTGCTAAATAAATATGGGCTGTTTTTGACAATACAATGCACATATATCCGGTACTAGCACCATTAAGTCATGCTAAATTACTGAAATCCTCATAATTCTAGCATTTTAGTTAAATTTTAGACGGTTTTCGTGTAAAACGAAAGTGGCCGCATTCGTCCTTAATATTGAAATGTAAGTTGTATTTTATGATAATACATAACATATATAAAGGTTGAGGATGAACACGGATGCGGCCACTTTCATTTTTACCAAAAACCATCTGAAAAGTGACATTTTTCGGCATATTAGGTAGATTTTTCATATTTGAGCTTGAATCGGATCTTTTTAATGACTAAATCTGTTAAAATCTTTCACATCAACTAATTAATTCAAATAAAATAGACACTTAAGTGTTTAAAAAGTGGTCAAAATCTTTCGTCAGATGAACCTGAAATTTGAGGCCAAAATCGGTCCTTACCGTACTCCTTTGGTCTTTACCAAAAAAAAAGCATTGAATTATTAATGACAACCTGATGTGACGCACCCTTGACCGATCCCAATGAAGCATACTAGGGGGAAAAGGGGGGGGGCAATTGGGCACACAAATTTGTTTAAAGGAAACATCAATATTTCGTTGGTTTTCCTTTTGAAAATGTAAGTAAAGTTAAGTTAAGTTACATTTAATATAGGAAATAATTGTCCACCTCCAGTAGTGAGATTCGAGCACACGATCTTTCCGCTGTGGATTAGTTCAGCATACTCCTACACCAAAGTCATCCTTAGAAATATGTAGAAATTTTAGTACTAAAGTTTACTACTAAAGACGTGAGAAAAAAATAAGAAGATCCTTATCCACCTTGTTATCTTTTAGAATATATGTGTTTAGATGATATATTGTTGTTGCCAATAGCATGATTTTACGCAAATATAGGAGGAATCCAGGCCTTTGTCTGTTTTTTTTTCCATTGACATATACATGTTCCTTCATCTAAAAAAAAACTTTATCATACCCAAGCACTTACGAAACCATGTTTTGATACATCTATTTCAACTTTGCTAAAAACAATATCAGGATATTTTAGTGTTTTTTGTAAATTTTAATAAATTCTTTAAGAAATGACTACGAATTTTTAGCGCATTTCAAGTCGCTGGTATACTAAAAATTACTATTACTTTAATATTTTTCTTCAAAACTCACTGCACAGTTATTGAAAAAAGTCATTATTTCCCCCGACAAAAACAGTTTTCTATTCACTCCTTTGTGAACATATTCTTTTAAAATTCGAAGAAAAAAATTTAGTTTTTACAGAAAAAATACATGTCAGTAAGAGGGAAATCGACTATAAACAGATGATGATAGAAATTTAATGCACGTTAAAACACATTGTTACGGAAGCGTATTAGCGCCACACCTTTTTTTTAATTTTTGTCTTCCCATCTTTGCGTTATAACGCAAACATTTGCGATATAACGCAAACATTTGCGAAATAATGCAAACATTTGTTTTTTCTTATTTCTTATTTAAGTTTCAAAGAAAGCAGCTGTTATTAATTAAGGAGGCTGCCTATATTCAAAGGTATCACCCTTTGTACTCATTGCAAAGTAAAATGCGTGAATATTTAGAACATATCATTGATTTATAATGAGCAGGATAATACATGTATATATATTACAAAGAAAATTGAGTAAAATGAAGTTAAACCGAAGAAATTAATAATATAGCTATGAACATACTTCCAAAGTAAGCTCTCGTTTGAGCACTGTGTAAGGTTGGTTGGATCCACACAAGCTACCTTTTGCAATAAATGTATACAATAAAGAAGTTTTATTATAATAATTATGTTATCTCCATTCAAATTGCTACCCAAGCATCTTAAAGTTACATTACTAGATTGAAATGAAAATTTCATGACTTGTTATCAAACAATCTGTCATATTTTGATTTTAAAACGATTTCTTACATCAAAATTAAAAAAAAAAATAGTATTGACTGAAAAATCAAAATTGACTTACTGCGAAAGTGCTTTTATTCGAAGGTATAAAAATAAACGTGAAATATAACAGAGGGACATTCAAAGTCATAAGTTGAAAATAAACTGACAACGCCATTGTTAAAAAAGAAAAAGACCAGAGAAACAAATTAATGCAAAACACAAAATAGAAAACTAAGGACTTAAACATATCAATTTTAGAGGGCTGAGAAAAGTAACATGTTCGTTGGTTTTTGAATTCGTGGATTGTTGTTTTCTCAAACAAAAATCGAGGGGAGAATCAGAAACGATGATTCTTGAAAATAATCATGTTTTTCTTTATAATGGTTTGTGGGACATTGCAATGTTCATTCTTCTATCATTAGTGACAAAACGAAAACCAGGCAAATTGGTATACTACGAATAAAAGTACTTTCACAGCAACTTTGTTTTGTTCAGACTTTAAACAGCTGTTCAGAACAAAATGACCGTCTCAGACTAAAATCGGTTTACAAGAGCTTCAATAGACAAACTGTTGGTTATTGAGTCTTTGACCGATTTTGTCATAAGATTATCTTAGACGATCAGGTTTCAAACACCAGGGTCAAAAGAATGAGTATTTTTTCTAGACCTATCGAAATGCCCAGGGTGGTGTCACAAATGACGTCGTAGAAAGGAGGTCATCTCTTGTAAAGCTACAAGATACGCTTTTGATTCGGTTCCCACACGTTGAACTCTCTAGATAATCTGTTCTAGTCAGTTAATCTTCCCAAAGAAAATCGTTCTGGACACAACCAAGGGGGCGGGGGCTAGTGTCGGAGCTGAATGTAGTGTCAACGCATAAGGAGCAGTCACCTCACGTAAATCTCCTATGTGTCGAATCAAGACATCTCTTCTCGATGAAATAAGTTACATGCATTTGACAACCATTCTACAATACTGAATCAAAAAAGCGTGCCAATAGAATTCAAAGAACTAAGGTTTATCTTTACTGGTGTTTGAATTTGTTTACTTAACGACTGATGCCAGTTTTTAAAATAATTGATGACCTCTATCATGTCTATATTAGACATTTCGTATGTTTCATATCAAGCTTTGTTTTATGATCGGTAGTAAAATTTAAAAATATTAATCCTCATTTTTGTTTGTTTAAATTGTCTGCATATTACATGTTTGGACATGATTTGACTCTGGTGACTATTAAATTCAGTAAATGAGCACGATTGTTACTTTATTAAAAAATGCAAACATTCCTATTTTTTTTATTTACTTTATTAAAGATTATTATTTGTAATAACTGGACAAATAATTCGATTTCCGAATCGTCAAGGTGTCATACATTACCAAATTTTTATTTGTATCATGGAATAAAGAACCATGTAATAATGTCATATTTTGAAGGGTCATAAAAACTCATCGTCTATCTAGATCTGTTGTAATAAATCCTGTTTTGAATATTCGTCATTCGTATCCCAAAATGTCTGGACATAATGTCATTACTTGACTGCGGAAAAGCTTGGCTAAGTAACTTGGCATTGTGTGATTGATAGGGGATAAAAGCTAAATTAATACAGCCATTATCATTATTTTGTATATATATGTTTATAGCTATAGTCCATCAGCTAGTTCTTTAAAGCGCGCTAGTTAAGGATTTTGTGTTACACCCCAGGGTACCGCGATTTTTTTGGATAGAATTCAACTTCATTATTTCTATATAAAATGCAAGGTGTTAGACTAAAAAAGTGTCCAAAAAAAGGTTTAAAAACGACCCTTTCAATGGTCCCCTCATTTAGCAATGACGACCCTTTCAATGGTCCCCTCATTTAGCAATGACGACTAAGTAATTTTTAATTAAAATTTTTAATATAAAGCGATTACAAAAAACATAAAGTATAGGTTTAAACAACTAAAACAGATACACAACTATCATATTAAATGTAACTCTGAAGATTTTTTGTTTAAAAAAAATTGTTTTTTTACATTACAAACAATCCGATTTTTAGGGTTCAAATTAAGGCATATTTTCTCCTTTTATAAAGAAATTCGTTATACTATTATCCGTTTTAATTAAACTTGAGAATTAATCATTATGCATTGTTTAAAACATTTGCAGTATTTGTATATCGTCTAAAATATGAATTATCTAATATAAAAATATCTGTACGCGCAAATACTGGGGAAATACCGGAAATTATCAAATTACCGTCTTTGATTCAGTATACAACATGTACAATGTATTCACAAATAAGGTGGCACGGTAGTATTTCCTGGTCCATAAGGGATAATTATAGCCTTTTTAGAATTTTCACCACTTTCTAACACTGCAAAAAAATTCTGTTGCTTCTTCGGAATTAATGTGCGACCTCCTTAACGCGTATGGAAAGGGAAAATTGCTTCAGAAATTTTCTTACGGAAAGGCTTATTCAAAAGTCAGGTGACATCTTCAAAACACTCAAAAGAAAATCATTGCTTACATTTTCAATAAAGGAAATAAAAGGCAAACAGTTAATGGCTGATAAAAACAACAAAACATTGAGATCAGATGGAAAAAAAATCGCCTGTTGTCATAGCCCAGACAAGATATAAAAAAGAAGATGTGGTATGATTGCCAATGAGACAACTACCCACAAAAGACCACAATGAAACAAACATTAACAACTATAGGTCACCGTACGGCCTTTAACAATGAGCAAAGCCCATACCGCATAGATAGTTGATTATGCGATAGGTTCTCTTCCAATGTCTCTTGCAAACTTTGATGGTACACATGTAATGAAAAATTAAAATCTGTCCTGTGTGGTCTTTTAGAAAAGGGTTATTGCTTAGGTAAGCATGTGGATATTTGATGACATGGCAGTTATACAATCAATTACTAGGATACCAAGCACTTTTTTCGATTTGGCAATTTTTGTTTTAAAAACCATCCTTTTAGTTTCGAAAAGAGGTCCCGCATTGATTTTGTTACTGATTAGTATCCCACAATATTCATAAAGACATTAGAACTGCAGGTCCTTGGGAGAGTAAATCATAACGATAAGTTCTAGACCATCACAATCGTGTTCTTGGGAATAGAAGAAATGTATGTTAGTTGGGGAAACAAAGTTGATCTTGTTGAATTCTTTGGTTTGGAAAAGAGTAAACAATCCTATAGATTTACACTTGAATGTATTGATTTATTTGTATCACATGGAAGTAAGGGCCATAAAATATGCGTTGAAAATGAAGAAGCGTAAAATGGTTTTAGCTTATAATCAAATAGGAAGAAGCCGATAAAAAAATGTTTCTTAATGCAAAAACATGCAGCTGACAAAGGTTACGACTTAAACTTTCTGACACTGATGTGGAAGTATTGGCTTCTATTTTCACAGTGGCATATCAATTCTAACATTGTTAGTCTGACAGAAACATCTTTCAAATGCAGATTATTAAAATGTACAATCAATATGTGCGAAATTTGGTGGGAGTGTTTGTAGAAAACTGCCAGGATTTCACGCCAATACAGGTTGTGATTCAGTATTAAAGTGTTTTGTCTGTTAAAGAAAAAAGCAAACTTTTTGACACGTTATGTGGAGTTTTCAGAAGGTCTATTCCATCTTGGTGAAACCTTTGAAGAGGTTGGCGAAGAGTTGTCAAAACACTCGAGAGGTTTTCGTTTTCTATATATGGCTACGAAATTACGATTATCGAAGAAAAAATATCAGAACGTTATGAAATGCAAAAGATGCAATGTTAAAGCACACTAAACAAGCCAACTTTCAGACGAAGATTTGGAAATCTGCTCTTAAACATAACATTGGTCTGTTGCCAAACAACTTTGGTTGGATTGTTTAGAGCGCTTTGATCAGTATCAATTGGCTAGACCAACCACCAGCGTTAGATGCTTTGATAATTCTAATGTGCTGTTCATGTAAAGCTGGTTGTGCCAACAAAAGATGATCATGTAAAGCTGGTTGTGCAAAGAAAAGATGTTGATGCAAAGCTGGTTGTACCAACAAAAGATATTCATGTAAAGCTGGTTGTGCCAACAAAAGATGTTCATGTAAAGCTGGTTGTGCCAACAAAAGATGTTCATGTGTTCAACAAGGTTTATCCTGAACAGATAGCTGTATGTTAATGCCCGAAAGCTTGTAGGTATAAGAATTATCAAACCGTTGATATTGCTAACGATGACGACGAAGATGATGGAAATGATGATAATGATAAGTCGGTAGATGCAGGTGACCAAACTGATGATGAATCTTTGGATGCGATGTATAAATTGTTGACAGAATCGTGCATTTCTGGTTGCTTGTGTTTGTGTTTGTCGTTGATTCTATGTTTTTTGTTTCTTACCTTTAAATGTTTTTTCAACGCCTTAAGTTACTTTATGCTCTATGTTTTAATGTAAAAAATATACAATTTTATCGAAAAAAATAGAACGTATGTTTCTAAAATCATGACTTTTGGATATTACCCACCCCCTTTTTCTTGTGCCTCTTCGATTCAAAAATTAATTAAAAATTAGCCTGCGTTTTAATTAGATATGATGTGTTCTATTTTATTAAAAGAATAGTACTGAATACTTGTTTTTTTTTACATTTTTCTGTAAAAATATGCAAAAAAACATTTTGATATACCCTTAAATAAGTCCCCTTTTAACCCCTTTTGGACACAAGTCTAACGCCTCTTAAGACATTCTTCATATATTGTTCTTTAAATTTATACAAAAAAAATGCGGTACCCTGGGGTGTAACACAGAATTGAAATTTTGCCCTACCAGCTGATGGACTACTAATAAAACATTGTGGAGATCTAAATTTGTCGGCATAAAGGGACAACCCATGGTAAAATCTAGATATAATCAAGCTCCCATGAATTTTTTCGATTCTAATAGGACAAATACGGCAATTCGTTTGGATCGAAGCGCTCTAGGTAGAGGCAAATATTTGCCGTTCCCATAAATCAACGCACTTTTAGATTGGCGTAAAAAAACCCGGAATAAACAGAATAAGTGGCATGCTCAAACTATTTACAATAACGTATTCAGATAGATTTTGATGAATTTAAATGATAATTTACTTATATGTATTCTATGGATAAAAATGGGCTTATACCACATTTTATCATCCTTTGTACTTACGTTTCCTTGTTGTGATGATTTTCGGTACAAGAAGCGTGTATTTTCCCGTAAACTGTTTGAATCATTACGTCACCATTCTATGACGTCGTGTTCTTCATTCATAAAAAAAACATATGACGTGGGGGTACTCAGAACAGCCAATGCAATATATTCATATTTTACCACTGGTGTGTACTCAAAGCGTTTGAAGGACGTCATGTTAGAATAATAAATCATCTGTAAAAGTGTTAAAAATTTTGTATTTTCTTATAGTTTTTGAGAACTTAAACTTGTCAATGAAAAGCTATAAAAAGTCAAGAGCATTTTCCCGCCAAAATTTCAATGTCTAATATCTCGAAAACAAGCACATTGACCTATATAATATTTTTTGTTCTTTTAATTCCTTTATTAATCCGCAATCAATATAAACTAGTGTTTTGAAAAGCTTATGCTTATTATTTTGAAACTGAGAAGCGAACTCCCTTAAGTTATATCACAGTCATATAATTACACATCGGATCATACAATTTTCTAAATGTTTGTGTAAACATAATTAGGTGGGATTTTGTTTTCTTTTCTTTCAAGAACCTTTGCATGTTTGCTTCTCTTTATTTCATAACAAATACATTTAATTATATATTACAACATCCAGATACATGGGGTTACGGCATGGATACTGTTAGTGGTTACCCAAACGTCGCAGTATGACCTCCTCTTATAATCAATGTGTTTCTCTCGGTTTTAGTTTGTTACCCCGATTTTGTTTTTTGTCCATGGATTTATGAGTTTTAAACAGCGGTATACTACTGTTGCCTTTATTTATGAACTATTATAATAATTAAAAATGTGTACTTGCGGTGAAATGTGTTCAAACAAATTATATTTGTTCAATTCTTCAACTTTGTATTCAATTGAAATATTTTTATTCTACTAGGAGAAGCCGCAAATTAATACTGAACAGGAACAGAAAAACATTGGTAACTGATGCATATGTATTCTTACACATATACTGTACATACAAACTCACAACCTTAAAACACAAAACAAAGTCAAAGTAACATATATATCTAAAGAAATATTTTTACAAATCAAAACTGTATTTTAAAATTATTGTACTTTACAAAGGCTATTTGTTCAGCCAAAATATTTGTCAACACGATTTCATTACATAATCTCCGTACATAACCATCTTATATTAGTACCGATGTGCAAATCTATAGACTTACATAATGTATTTCTTATCTGCGCATCATCGTCTATTCTAGACAATCTGGTACATGTAAAAATTGCTGGTTGATCGTTTCTATAAACTTTTATATTTAATATAAATACGTCTAAACAAGTGACAACCCTACGAGTGATCCATCCATTTGATCACCAGTGAAGGTGATACAAGGATAAAACACACAGTATATTCAGTATTACTCTAAATATCAGCACAACAATGTTAAATCTGCAAATTTACGTAAGTAAATATTTTGTTCTTCTCGGCGGGATTCCAAATCATGCTATTGGATATCGTGACAACACCACCTGCATATGTCCAGCGCTGTAGACTACTCGACCACCTAGACCTAACTAAAAAAATCAGCCCTGAAATTTCAGCCAGGTAATGTTTGAATGTATTTATTTATCCGAAAAAACCAGAGGATCCAAAAGGTCTTTAAAAACAGAAAGTAGAACGGAGCGTTTCGGATCCTTGTAGGCAAGAGCTGTTTCTAAGATGTAAGTTCACAATCGACAAAAACTCCAGCTAGAAGACAAGGCGCATATCGTCACACAAAGAAAGTAACAATATGACAATTGAAGATTAAACATGGTTTATGTCTATAACATTAAATTCTCCGATTCTTTTAAATTTCGAATATATCGTATGTCTAAATAATTCATGCGGTAATTCCTATTTTATTTTCAGAAACCAACAGTCCAGTCAAGTAAGTTACATGATATTCTACTAAAATTACTGAATATAAAAATAAGGAGATGTGGTATGATTGTCAATGAGATGAGACAACTCCACCGAATTTCAAATATTGGCAATTATAGGCAACATACCCTCCTTTATGTTTTTTTCACAGTTTGCTAAGGCCACACCAATTCAATTCCTTGTTCGAATAGAAACTGTTTCAAAACCGATTTTTTTAATTTCTATTATATTCCCGCATCCCGCATCCGGAAATGTGTTCATGTCCATTTTCCGCTACGTTTTTTTGTAAATATTATAAAAAGATCTCAACATTTGTTTTAAAAATCACAGTCTAACCTTTAAATAACGATTTGAAACTTATAAGCACCACACAACACTGTAAACAGTTGCGAGAATACGTGTTTCAGCATGAAATCAATTTATTCCAAGTGGGAGTGCTCCGATATAAATAATTATATAACAGCGGAAATACCTCTACTGAACAAAACATTGGTTTCTTTCCCCCTGACTTATATTCCCTATCAAAAAATATTCGTTGTTAAAATAAAGTACAAAGAACTTCTGAAGAATTTGCCTTCAACTGCAATTATAATGTATGCTGATGGTCATACCCGCTGCAGGTTTGTGCACCTGTCCTGATTGATTCAGGGACCTGTCGTTCAGCAGTTATCGTTTGCTGATGTGGTTCACTGGTATTTCCTCGTTTGGAAATATGAATTAGATTGTTGGTTTTCCTGTTCGAATTATGTACAATACTAAGTTGTTATCCCTTATAGCTTGCTGTTTGGTCTGGATCAAAGCTCTTTGTAAAAGGTCGTACTTTGACCTATTTTTGTTTATATTATCAGGTTGGGAACATCCCTCCCTCAGACAATAATTAAAGGGGTCATTTTACCATGTTTACTGTTGTAGAAAAGAAAATAGAAAAACTAAGGATTTGTAAAGTGCTTCTATACAAAACCTTTGAAACTTAAAATTTTTTACTCAAAAAGAGGAAAAATACATTATATTTTAAACATTTGTTCTAAAAGAGGGGTCCACTTATTTTGAATAATATCAAACTGTTAAAGTAAATGTGTTAACATGGTTTAAGTCCAGGAATATTACAAAATTCCTGTTATGTTTTTACCATTTAATGCCATATAGATATTATAATTCTTTGGGAAAATATTAGCCCTTTTGTACTAAAAGTGGTTTTACAAAAAAAAATGTATATTGATCCCTCATAAAAGGGATATTCATAACATTAAGGGGTTGTTCTGAACCTGATTATGACTTGGATTGAGAATTGTATCATTGTCGGTCACACATACATAGACCAGATCTAATTATTCAAATATTTCTTACTGATCAGGGAAAAAATACTTCATAAATTAATTTAAAAGAAATGTCAAGGTACAAGTGATAAATCAAGTTAATATAGTCAAAACAAAACTATTTTATGTTTACAAAAAAATATAATCACTGGCCTTAACTTTTTAAACTTCGCCTCAAAAATTTGCAAATTAAATATTTTTTTATTAAAATTTTCAAATCGCTCGCTCGCCCCAATTTTTGGAGTCTAAAAAATCCGTAGAACAAGAAATTAAATTGGTGTGGCCTTAGTTTGTTATCATTTTATTGCCTGTTAATTAAGCTATGAAAATTCTGTCAACATCATAAAACCATGAACAATTCAATATTTTCAGTGTAAAATATCTCCTCAAGGGAGGTACATAGTTTTGAGTTAGCATGATGTTTACATAAAGTATACACAGTGTCATGAAGTTTCAGTGCTATGCCTGCCAGGCTGTATATATGAAATGGTGGTGGTTACAGAGATCTGGTCTTATATTGCAAATAAATCAGTATATCAATAATTTTAAATTCATAATTATTCACAAACATTGAATTTCCTTTTTTAAGCAGTTCAATCATCACCAATTATCGTTTATGAAAAAAATATATGAATGGTACGTACTCGGGGGCGGGGGAGGGGTTGGTGCTTTCTATTAAAGATAATAGGACGTGCCTCTGGAAAGGGCAGCCCCGTTATTCCGACGCCCAATTAGTCCGACTCTCCATTGGTCCGAAACAGAATTATTATACCCTATGCAACGAAGTTTGTCCGTCCGTTCGTCTGTCCGTCAGTCTAGTTCTTGTCATCGCAACTCCTCTGAAGCCACAAAGCAGAAATTCATGTAACTTTGAAGATGATAAGGACATAATAAGTAGATGTGCATATCGATAGAAAATTATGATTCATTTTTAGGCAGTTAAGCTGCCTTATGCGAGCACCCTGAATTTGGGTCCCCCCATGGAATTTTTTAAAAAGTGACATTGCTCTGATCTGGCAGGTCTGGTAGATTCTTTATAACTAATTAGACATTTTATCACACTTTTTGTTATAAAAAAACAATAGATATGTGGAACATTACCTTAAATGATCGTCAAAACAATTGATATTCCCCATTTGAAATAGTGCTAATTAAAAAGTTTTACATTGCTTTTTATCTTCTTTTGGTGAAGATGTAAGTGAATTATTGTAAGGCCACATCAATTTAATTTCTTATTTCAATATAAGTTATGATAAAAAAAAATGTAAAAACACTACAAAAGGGCTAATATTTTCCCAAAGAACTATAATATCTATATGGTATTAAATTGTCAAAACATGTCCAAGAATTTTGTAATATTCCTGGACTTAAACCATGTTAACACATTTACTTTTAATATTATTCCAAAAAAGTGGACCTCTCTTTAAACAAAGTTGTTTAAAATGTAATGTATTTTTCCCCTTTTTGAGTAAAAAATTCTAAGTTTTTAAAGGTTTTGTACAAATCCTTCTATTTTCTCTTCTACAACAGTAAACATGGTAAAATGACCCCTTCAAGGCCCTTGTCTGAGGGAGGGTTGTTCCCAACCTCATAATAACAAACATAAGTCCAAGTATGGCTTTTTATACAGAGCTTTGATCCAGACTAAACAGCAAGCTAAATGGGACCACAAAATTAGTATTGTACACAATTCAAGTTTATTCGAACAGAAAAAGCAACGATCTAATTTATATTTCCAAACGGGACAATACCAATGAACCACATTAGCAAACGATAACTGATGAACGACAGGTCCCTGAATCAATCAGGACAGGTGCTGCAGCGGGTATGTCCATCAACATACATTATGATTGCAGTTGAAGGCAAATCCTTCAGAAGTTATTTGTACTTTATTTTAACAACAAACATTTCTTGATAGGGAATATAAGTCATGCAGGTGGAAAGAAATCAATGTTTTGTTCTGGACAGGTATTTCCGCTGTTGTATATTTTTCGGTGCACTCCCACTTGGAATAAATTGGTTTCATGCTGAAACAAATATTCTCACAGATATTTACAGTGTTGTTGGGTGCTTATAGGTTTAAAATCGTTTTATCAAGGTTAGACTGTGATTTTAAAAACAAATGTTGAGATCTTTTGATAATATTTACACAAAAAACGGTGCGGGAAATGGACATGATTACATTTTCGGATGCGGGAAGCGGGAATATAATAAAAATAAAAAAAAATCTGTTTTGAAAAAAAAGGTGCGGGCGGGTCCGTCGAACAAGGAATTAAATTGGTGTGGCCTAAGAATAGTTTGATCGCCCGAAAATGTCTAATGAAGTCGTTAAAATTTGTTAAATAGCGCATGGATATTATTTTGCGGCTTTTTTTTTTAACTCGGTGACGCCGTTGAATTTGGTGGATTCCGTCCTAATAAAGGTAATTATTAATCATTTATTTAACTTACTTCTTCTCTGGTGTGAGTCTTGAATGAATTGAACGATTGTAAGAATACTTGATTATTTTATTTCTACATTGTATGAAGTTATGTATTTTATTTAATCATTAAATGCAGCTGATGTTATTATTTTTTTTCATCGTGCCTCTAGGTACTTGCTAGGTATCGTGTAAACCCCAAACAATACTCGATTGGGGCCTTTGCAATCTTAATCGGGGACGTATTTATTGATTTTGTCGATGTCAAAGTCATTTCAAGATTCTTTGTGTTTTAGTTCAGGCTTTGGTGTTACAGACTGTTACATGTGCTTTGATTTAGCTAAAGGTGCTTCAATACTTATATTAAAATTAATACTTTAGCAATAATTTGCTGAAGGACGGCATTATTTAACTTCAAAAGTCGCATAATATTGTAAAATATTAAGTACGAATTTGTGACGCGTCCCAAACCGTAAAGAGCAGACAACAGATGAAGGCCATCAAATGGTCTTCAATGCAGCGAGAAACTCCCACACCCGGAGGCGTGCTTCAACTGGCCCCTAAACAAAAATGTGTACTACGTGTAGTTCAGTGATTATGGAATCATAATAAACTTAGAAATATACACAAGAATCTAAAATTAAAAATCATACAAGACTAACAAAGGCCAGAGGATCCTGACTTGGGACCCTAGAGATTATAAGCATTAATTATAAGGGCCTCAATGACATGAATGAACATGGACAAAACTAATACATAAAGAATTTAGACATGTAGCTTTTTTGTTACATTGTATTTGTCAAAATAAGCAATGTTATACCTATTTGTATTTGTTTTTTATTTCAGCTTGATTCCAATCTTTAGCAATGGCTAATACAAGAAGAGGCAAGGCATACCATATATGTACATGTACAATACATGATTCTCTGTTGCAATTGGATTGTCGATTCACCATAATAGTTCCACAAGAGCAATGAAACTCTAGACTACTATGATGTCATGAACTTCAAGATATTTACATGTACCTATATCTACATATATGATCAATTTTGAAGATTGCTAATGCCAGGTTTCATCATGTCGACTAGTCAGACAAGTTTTAATTCAGCTTTCTGACAGGGATTATTATAAATTTGCCAGCAGTTACAACACATGAATATTATTAATTGAGTTAAAAATTAAACGTCATTCGGACAGTAAAGTGATTTTGGCGCGTATTGAATTAAAACTAGTTTACTTTTGGACATTAAACATTTTAAACGTTTCGAATCGAATTCGAATTACATTTTGTATGTGTGAACACAGCATTGATATATATCTAAGAAATGAAGAATATAAAAATATCAGAAAAAGATGGACAAAATATTTGTATTAAATTTGTTGCAAAAGAGTCAAAAAGAGAGGCATATATTTTCGACCTGTTAGTCAAATGCGTTTTGTTTAAATATACTTTTTCACGTTTTTGGTCTTTTGGAAAATGTTGTTTGTGCTGTTTTTAAATCCTTCTACAACGAAATTTGTTTGACATGCACACGTATAAAAATTGCGGTTTTTATCCAACGCAATCATAGGTTTGAACGTAGTTTTCAATTTAGACTCGTTTATATATATATATATTTTACTGTGAGGCAAAATATGTCTTGTAAAAGTTCAAACGTCATCTATTCTCTCATATGTTCAAATTGTGAGGAATTCTATGTTGGAGAGACAAAAAATGAACTGCGGACTAGAATGACTTTACATAGACAGCAAACCAACCATGAAGATTTAACACTCATCAGGGCAAACGACCATTTCCATCGTTGTTCTAATGGACGATTTAAAATATTTCCATTGTATATGGTCAATCGTCAAAATGATTTTCTCCGGAGGAAGAAGGAAGAATTATTCATAAACATTCTCAACCCGGGATTAAATGATAAATGATATTCTAATTTTAACGTAACATTTTAAAGTCTTAAAATGACATTAGTAGTCTCCCTTGTATTTGTTAACGTCATACTATTGTTAACGTCAATCAATTGTTTTATTTATATACAAGTCACATTACCTGAAGATCTGCGGAAGCAGTGAAAGTACTATATATATATATATATAAGAAAATTATTAAAAGATAAAAACGGTTTCAATGCATCACTTTTTTACTAGTACTTTCACTGCTTCCGCAGATCTTCAGGTAATGTGACTTGTATATAAAATGACTTTACATAGACAGCAAACCAACTATATATATATATAGTGTCTAAAAATAGCAACAATCAACATTCAATCTATATAGGTGTGGATCAGTTTGTAAATAAACTGATGCAGTTACTAAATTGAATTATATAAGTGTCTAAGAATGTAACTTTAACACACTTAGGGAACATATATTTATTCTAGTGAGCTTCCTCCAGGCATGCTTGGAGGATGCTCCGAGCATTTTAGAGAAGCTAATATCGTTAATACACCATTGCATTCCCATTAATGTCAATCAAATATAAAAGTAATAGTTAAGAGCTTGAATGAGCTTTTTAGGAGCCTTTTGTACGCCTGTAATAATAAAGTTTTACTATGTTGCCCTAGAAAAATAGTTAATTGACACAAAAATAGATAAATCAAAACTTGCGGTTAAACAGTTTAGGGACATTTCATCAACATGAGATGGAAAAGCTCCAATATAACTAAAACATATTTATATAAAGCCGATCAAAATAAAACAACAGTGGTTGTAAAAATGGATTACATCAAACCAGAAACAAGTCACCTTAACAGTTATCATTACTTGAAAATAAATATTAACGTTGTTGTCAAATCTATAAAAGATATTGTTGAAAAACTATATAGAAAAAAAAGAAATAGATTCATAAACTTATAATTTTTTGAAGAATGATAACAAATCAAAACATAGACACATATACCTTCTTCCGAAAATTCATAAAATCAATCTAGAAATAATTAATGAGGCATTTCGAACTGGTCAAATATACAGTTGGAAAAAAGTATTGCAACACCAAATTGAAATTGAAATTAAAAAAACACTTTTCATTTTTTTGGGATATAATTTGGTAAAATAGAACTAGTTAAATATGATTTAAGTATCACCTGAGTTTAATCAATAAATATCGACTCGATATTTTTTTATCTGCACATGCAGCTACTGTACCCGTAAACAGCAAAACAGTTGTTTTTATCCTCTTTGTTTTCAACCCTTTAAATAACCAAATTTTTAAAGTTATGTGATTGACACCTTATAATGGGTCCTTGACAACTCTTAACTGCAGCCAGATGGCAGATTATCAGCACAAGGGAAGCAGGGATGTCGATGTAAAAACTGCACGTATTGTTGGTCATCATCATTTCACTATAAGTCGTTTTGAGAATAAATCAGGCAATAAACGCTGTTAAAGACATTTCAAGATAATGAAGACCCCCTATACCATTTGCTAAGGAAAATCAAGCATAATGAAGGTTGGTCAGAAGGAAACCCATTGCATACAGGACAATCCTAAAAAGAGAGTGGTGGCCATACAGGAGCTTTTTAACAAGAACTGTTCGAGATCGACTCATCGCTACTGGTGATCGTGCGATAAGACCATTTCGGAGACCTTTGCTAACGAACAGACACACAGTTTTCCGTATCCAATGTAGTGCAGAGCTCGCCAAAGTTGGAAATTAGCATCGTGGAGGAAGATTCAATGTTCAAATGGAATTCGGTTTATCTTCCATGGCACGATCGTAGCCCGGATTTCAACCATATCGAGCATATTTGGGACACTATTGGGCGGAAAGTGCGCGAAAGGACACCCCAGTTCAAACACATCATGAAATAAACAATGCCCACATCAGAAATGGTTGCTGCTACCTTAGCAACAAATTAGTCGATTTATGGCAGGATTCAGAAGACGTTTAGATGCGGTTATCCGTTTGAATGGAGGCTGCGCACAAAGTACTAATTCTTTGGCGTATTACGATCAACCATGATATGAACAGTCATCTAAGGATTAATTTTGAAATGTCTGACATTGTAAAGTTCGACTACAGTAAAAGTTGTAAAATGCATTTTTTGGTACAAAAACACTCCATTTTGGTATTAAAATTGTGGTTATATAAATTATTTTTTTTCAAACATTTTTTGTTCGTTTCAATGCCAATGTTATTATAAACTATGTTTCAATAATATTGTACACATATTTTATTATATTTCATCCAAAAAAAGAGGCTCATTTTTCAAATTTTAAAAAATCAAGGTGTTGCAATACTTTTTTCCATGTGTATAGTTAGCAACATAAACATCTCTTACCGACCAATCATCCATAAGTGTAACTCTACCACGAGACGCATTGAAAGATTACTGGATCTTATTCTAAAACCATTATTGAAGAGTTATCACTTTTACCAGTCAGGGGCGTTATTTAAACAAGTAACTTTTTTTAGTTACTTATATAGGTAATTTTTGTTTTTAAAAACTATAAAATTACTCAATAGAGTTATTTTTAATTTCAATAGAAGCAGGGACTAAATGTAGTTTCATGAATTTTTACATCATTTTATATCATAAATTTAAGAATTTGTAAGATTTGAGAGGAGAATAGACATAAAGGGTTACTTGAAAAATAATGACCAAAATGTTACTTGAATAAGTTATTTTGTACATCTTTGAAAAAATTAGTAATAACACTTATTTAAGGAACATATGTAATTGTTTTGGGTTACAAATTATAAATAACTTCAAGTCTGAATTAATTCATTAGTTTCTATCTATTTATATCTTGAAGATTTTGAAGGAAAACGATATTTTAATAGTCCCAAGAGACCAACCTTTGACCAAGAAGCGTCGATATGAAAGATAAGTGCGTCAGAAAAGCAATTTGTGTTTCAGAAGGATTAGATTTTATATTTCATTAGAAAAATAACCAGATGACTGTAAAAATTTGTTAAAACTAAAAAAATTTGTATAATTGGTCACCCGTCACTCACCTATAAAAATAATATTTAGAAAAGTTACTTATATAAGTAATTTTTTAAATAGCCTCGTTTTCAACATTACTTATATAGGTAATTTTAAAAGTTACTTGTTTAAGTAATGCCCCTGACTGTTTACATTCAAGATACCAAAGACTTCATTTATAAAACAGAGTCGCACAAGGTACATTAAGAATGCATTCTCATTGTCTATTTTGTAACAGTTATCAATGCATTTTCAAACAAGAATATACTTTAGAAATTTCAAACAAACAGAATAAACGGCATTTGTAAAGTTAAGAAATATTGAACTTGAATTAAATGGACATTTAAACAAACAAATAATACGAGCGCCTATTGGTGGTATATAATTTACATCTGTCTGGTCTATTAAAAATATCTTAGATATTAAGTTCCAATAGATAGAAAACATCAAAATGCACTGCAAATACAAAGACGACAGTTTTATGTTCTTCACAGGCACATTAAAACAGGTTGAAGATTTCTTTGACCTTCTGCTTAAAATCACATTTGAGGTGTCTAGATTATGAGCTATTTATTTACCGAAGTGTACGAAGGTGAAAGATTCAATAATAATAACTTATTTTTTGTTCAATCAAATATAAAAAATACACGAAACGTATCAAAATTTGAATGTTAAATGTTTATCTAATTCAGCGATGTGTATGGCCACTTTACTATTTATTCTAACTTCAAGATATCTCATATAATATATAAGATATATAATCCGGTTTTTTATAAGATATCTTATAATCTGTATAAGATATCTTATATACTTTATAAGATATTTTATAAAGTATATAAGATATTTTATAAAGAAAATTATATGAGATATCTTATAAATTATATAAGATATCTTATAAACTTAACAAGATATCATATCTTATATACTTATAAACTATATAAGATATAGATATCTTATAAAGTTTATATAAGATATCTTATATAAACTATATAAGATATCTTATATAAACTATATAAGATATCTTATAAACTATATATTAAGATATCTTATAAACAACATAAGATATCTTATAAACTATATAAGATATCTTATAAACAATATAAGATATCTTATTAACTATATGAGATATCTTATAAAGTTTATTAGATGTCTTGAAGTTAGAATAAATAGTAAAACGGCGTGCCATAGATGTGACTATTATTTCTAATATGACATATATATTAACACACTGTAATGCTTTTTAATGTGTGTTTAGGATGGGCACTATTGATTGGTAAATATTGATAAGTTTCGTGTTTTTGTATATTTGATATAACAAAAAGTAAGTTATTATTATTGAATATTTCACCTTTGTACACTTCGGTAAATTCTAAATAGGTCATACTAAATATAGACACCTCAAATGTGATTTTAAGCAGAGGGTCAATGTTGTTCGCTGTGTTCAAGAAATCTTCAATCTATTCTAATGTGACTGTAAAGAACATAAAATTGTCGTCTTGGTATTGACAGTACAATTTGATGCTTTCTGTCCATTGGAACTTATCAAAGATATTTTTAATAGGACAGACAGATGTAAATCTGCATGTCGGAGAAAATATACCACCAAAAGGCGCTCCAATAATTTGTTTGTATAACTGTCAATTTAATTATAAGTTCATTGTTTCTTAAATTTTTAAAGCATATTCTTGTTTGTCAACTGATGAAAATGCATTGATAACTGTTTCTTCTTAGTTATCAATCTTCATATTTGTGAACATTGACGTTACATCAAAGGCAAAACAATGCATTCTTTCTTGACCTTGTGCGACTCTATTTTATAAATGAAGTCTTTTGTATTTTGAATGTAAAAGTGATGACTCTTCAATAATGGTTTTAGAATTAGATCGAGTAATCTTTCAATGCGTCTCGTGGTAGAGTTACACTTATGGATGATTGGTCAGTAAGAAATGTTTATGTTGCTACCTATTTGACCAGTTCGAAATGCCTCATTAATTATTTCTAGATTGATTTTATGAATTTTCGGAAGAAGGTATATGTGTCTATGTTTTGATTCGTTATCATTCTTCAAAAAATTATATGTTTATGAATCTATTTCTTTTTTCCCATATTGTTTTCAACACTATCTTTTATAGATTTCACAGCAACGTTAATATTTATTTTCAAGTAATTATAACTGTTAAGGGGACTTGATACTGTTTGGATGTAATCGATTTTATTTAAAACCACTGTTGTTATTTTTATCGGCTTTATATAAATATGTTTTAGTTATATTAGAGCTTTTCTATCTCATGTTGATGAAATGTCCCTAAACTGTTTAACCTCAAGTTTTAATTTTTCTATTTCTGTGCCAATTTACTAATTTTCTAGGGCAACATAGTAAAACTTTATTATTACTGGCGTACAAAAGGCTCACAAAAAGCTCATACAAGCTCTTAACTATAAACTCTTCTATTTGATTGACATTAATGGGAGTGCAATGGTGTATTAACGATATTAGCTTCTCTAAAATGCTCGGAGCATCCTCCAAGCATGCCTGGAGGAAGCTCACTAGAATAAATATATGTTCCCTTATGAGTGTTATAAAATTAGGTGTTATATTTTATATATTATTCACGCAATATTTCGCTAAACAAATTAGCTTCATCGGGCGTGTGCATCTATCAAGGTGAAATCGGATGCATGACAAAAAATATCTTTGTAGCTTGAGCTACACAAAAGTTTAACATATTGATTAATGATCTGTATAAAACATTTTTTTGCCGTTTATTGTACATAAACATTTTTTTCAAAAATTAAAACAAATAGTTGTTTTAGTTAAATAGAAGTAAAATTGATGAGTTATTCCTTTGCTTTCGGGTAGAACTGTTTTTCATCCCTCTCATTAAGTCCATCAGGTTCAAGAGTACGTAGCTGATGCATCCAGAACCTTTCTCTCTTTTTCCTCATTTCTGAGTCCCAATTTTGGTTTACCTCAATTATTTGAAAGGTGATATTTTCAAAAGTATGTCCTGTTCTTAAGAGGTGTCTCGTAATTGGACAGTTTCTTCCTTTTGTATAAAACGACCGATGATTGTTTAGTCTGATGTTAAATGTGGTTTCTGTTTCACCAACATACTGCAGCTTGCAAGTTCCACAAGTAAGAATATAAATACTATTTTCCGTTTTGCAATTAGATGTAACATAGATGTTGTATCGCTGCTTTGTTACTGTGCTGCTGAAAGAGTGGTCAGTGTTGGCGGCTTTACAGCACTTACAGTTCCTTCTACCGCATTGTTTGTAACACCCAAATTTTGAAGTTTCTTGTTTCTTTACTTTTGATGTCACAAGTATGTCTTTGAGATTTTTGGGTCTGCGATAGGCAATAAGAGGAGGTGATGGAAAAATTTCTTTTAATGACGAGTCATTTTCGATTAGACGCCAGTGCTTTCGGATAGAAGATGAAATATTTGTCAAATCGGGATGGAATGTTACAACAAACGGAATTCTATCTGCACGGGTCGCCTTATTTTTGTATTCCATGAGGCTAGCTCGATCTTTTTCTTTAGCTTTATCAAAAGCGTCTGTGATGTTTTTGGTTTTATATCCTCTTGATTTCAGCTGTGTTTTTAGTTGTCCCAAACGATAGTTAAGTTTGGATTCAGAGGAGCAAATTCGCTTTAGTCTGATGGCTTGACTGTAAGGTATACTCCTGGAGCAGTGTTTCGGATGACAACTTTTTGGAGAAAGGAACTGGTGTTTATCAGTTTTCTTTGTGTGGAGGTCAGTTGTCATGACCCCGTTTTTTACAAATGTGGTGGTGTCGAGAAAAGCAATTTTCTCGCTTGAAAATTCAGATGTAAATTTAATTGAGTGATGGAACTGATTACAATGATCTAAGAAATCTTGCAAATGTTCTGCAGTATCGTTCCATTTCATGTCAATATCATCAATAAAACGGAGCCATGACAAAGGTTTGTATGGCACACTCAAAAGGATGCGTTCTTCGAGATCCCCCATAAAAATGTTGGCAAAAGAAGGTGCCATTTTTGTTCCCATACTAGTTCCGTCAATCTGTAAAAAGTGCTTGTCGTTGAAAATAAAGTTGTTATTTTCAAGAACTAGCTTGAGCAATTGAACTAGACAGTCAGTTTGGGGATGTTTATCCTTTCGAGTATTCCATATTTTTTCACACGCGGCTATTCCTTCATCTTTTGGAATATTTGTGTATAAAGAACACACATCCATTGAAACCAAAATTGTGTTGTTGGGTAAAGGACTTAAGGAATTCATTTTCTTCAAATAGTCAGTCGTATCTTGAATATGAGATGGTAGTTGTTGAACATGTGGTCTGAGATGGTAATCAACAAATTCAGAAATTTTTTCGGTGGGATGGCCATTAGCTGATACTATAGGTCTCCCTGGAATCCCTTCTTTGTGAAGTTTTGGAAGTAAGTAAAATCGACCGGCTGTGCACGTTTCGTCTGGGCGTAGATAATCGTACGTATCGTCATCAATTTGTTTATCTTTATTCATTTCTGAGAGGGCGTCATTAATTTTTTTGCTGATTTCTTTTGTTGGATCACATGTTAGTTCTTTATAAAATTTAGCGTTTGAGAGTTGACGATTTCCTTCTTCGATGTAGTCTGCCTTGTTCATCACTACAACGGCACTTCCTTTGTCAGCTTGTTTGATAACAATTTCGTCACGGTCTTTTAAGTTAATCATGGCTTGACTTTCTGACTTTGAAATATTTCTGACTTGTTTACCACTGATTGAAGATCTGACCTCAGCTTTGACTGATGTAATGAATGATTCCAAATTGTCGTTTTTGCTTTTAGGGGGATTCCATGTACTTTTCTTTTTAAATTTTGGGATGCATATGTCTCCTTCATCACTCTCATAATCAGATTCATTCATTCCGGCTTCTTTTAATTTTTTCTTCTGTTGTCTATTGAAATGTTCTTTCAACCGGAGACGCCTGGCAAATGCTTCTACATCTGTCTCAAGTTGTAAATTGTTGACGGTTGCTGGAGCTGGACAAAAATTAAGGCCTTTACTCAATAGTTTTTCCTCAGAGGTAGTTAGTTCTATTGATGACAGATTTACAACTAACTTATCTTGAACTGCGTGTTTTTTTTTGTTTTTTTTGGTGGGCATGTATCACCTTTCAAATAATTTTTTTTATTGGTGGGCATGTATCACCTTTCAAATAATTGAGGTAAACCAAAATTGGGACTCAGAAATGAGGAAAAAGAGAGAAAGGTTATGGATGCATCAGCTACGTACTCTTGAACCTGATGGACTTAATGAGAGGAATGAAAAACAGTTCTACCCGAAAGCAAAGGAATAACTCATCAATTTTACTTCTATTTAACTAAAACAACTATTTGTTTTAATTTTTGAAAAAAATGTTTTTATGTACAATAAACGGCAAAAACATGTTTTATACAGATCATTAATCAATATGTTAAACTTTTGTGTAGCTCAAGTTACAAAGATATTTTTTGTCATGCATCCGATTTCCGATAGATGCACACGCCCGATGAAGCTAATTTGTTTAGCGAAATATTGCGTGAATAATATATAAAATATAACACCTAATTTTATAACACTCATAAGTGTGTTAAAGATACATTCTTAGACACTTATATATATATATATATATATATATATATATATATATATATATATATACAGACCTGTTAGTCAAATGCGTTTTGTTTAAATATACTTTTTCACTCTTTTGGTCTTTTGGAAAATGTTGTTTGTGCTGTTTTAGACCCTTCTACAACGAAATTTGTTTGACATGCACACGTATAAAAACTGCGGTTTTTATCCAACGCAGTCATAGGTTTGAACGTAGTTTTCAATTTAGACTCGTTTATATATATATATATATATATATATATATATACAACTCGTCTAAACATCAACCCAACAATGTTAGATCTGTAAATTTGCTTTCGCAAATTTTTGGTTCTTCCCTCGCCGGGATTCGAACCCATGCTACTGTGATATCGTGACACCAAATCGCCTGCACTGCAGCCGTCCCGCTAGACCACACGACCACCTGGGCTCCCAAAAAAAGAGCTTTTGGTGGGCATGTGTTACCTTTCCACGTCAGTTTTAATCTAGCGGCGTACTACAGAACATGATCTATAAGGCATGAAGATGTAATTGTTACAGATCAGCTAAATTATCTATAGTAAAGGATCCTACAAATTAATGTAAGATACAGTCACAGAAAATAATTATATTCATAAGTCATATATATATATATATATATATATATATATATATATATATATATATATATATATATATAGGCATGCTGTTTTGGCGGCATCAACAATGTATTAGTTTGTGATTTTGTGATTAGGTCTAGTTTATGGTAGGTCAATGATATTTGTTAAGCAGTTGTGTACGCATAGGCATATCTCATTACCAAAATATTTGGCCCCACCCCCTTAGTCATGGTCTATTGACTTTGAAACTTTGCATAACTTCAGCATGTATTAGTTTGTGATTAGGTCAGTTTGGGGGGGGGGGGGGACCACTAGTGATAGGTCAATGATATTGGTGTGCAGTTGTATAAACTTTGTCATTTTTAATTTCTATTGAGATTTTTTGGCTCTGCCCCTCAATCATGCTCTTTTTACTTAGAAACTTATGTAACTTTGAAATTTCATTCATTAGCTTTTCATTAGCTTTCATTAGGTTATTATCAGGGAAACCAATAGTGGTAAGTCAATGATGATTGCCATGCAGGTGTAGAAGCATTAGTACATCTCAGTTTCATAGGAAATATTTGGTCCTTACCCCTTAGTCATATGCATGATCTATTGACTTTGAACTTTTAATTAGTTTACATGAACTAGTTTGTGATTATTATAATTATGTCAGTTTAATAAGTCAAAGCCATTTGGTATGCAAACATATTGGTATTCAAAAGTTTTATTTCCATGGATATATATAACCCCACCCCTCATTATTGTTCATTGACTTAGAAATTGAATATGTGTTAAGGTTTGTTTAAAGGGAACGACTTATAAAAAGTCAATGGTATTTGGTAAGCAGTTGTATAAGCATTGGCACATCTCATTTCCGTAGAGAGTGTTCAGCCCTGTACCACCAGTCGTTGTTCATTGTCTTTGATTGCATTTTACATGTTAATGTATTTCTATTTTAATTGTAACATTTGCATTATCAAAATAACAAATAGGCAAAACATGTCTCTGTGTTAAGAGCTGATTATAGATTAGACATGTACAATTATTATAAAAATAAGAAGATGTGGAATGATTGCCAATGAGACAACTATCCACCAAAATTCAAATGAAGTAAATGTAAGTAATTATAGTTAGGCAACTGTACAGCCTGCAAAAATATATGTTGTATCATTGCTAGGCCATTATAACAACAGCAGCATTTATTGTAATATAATATACAAGAACATTACACCACTTCAGATATTTTCATTTATGATTTGATGAATGAACATAGGTGCACCAGCTGATCCAAATAAAACTGCTAATATGGCATATTCAAACTCTAAAACATAGTGGAATTAAACCACACACCACTGTTGGACGCCATTATTGAACGACAAAAGATACCAAAAGGACAGTCAAACTCATAAATCTAAAACTGACAAAGCCATGGCCAAAAATGGAAAAGATAAACAGAAAAACAATAGTACACATGACACAACATATAAAACTAAAGAATTAACAACACGAACCCCACCTAAAACTAGGGGAGATCTCAGGTGCTCCGGAAGGGTAAGCAGATCCTGCTCCACATGTGGCACCCGTCGTGTTGCTTATGTGATCACAAATCCGGTAAATATTCTAATTCGGTAGGTCACATTCATGAAAGGGAAGGGGATTGTATTTACGACGTAAGGAACATATCCGATATCATTTGTGAAACGGTTATTCCATAACGGTCAACCAACTCGTGATGGCGTCGGTAAAATTTACGAAGGGATGATTTCAACTTCACCATTTGGAACTCTTGGTTTAATAGCTTCCTTGTAAGCAGCAACCCTCCATCAGGAAAATCATGATAGGAAATGCAAGCACGGGAATATCGTATCAATTGGGAGATATACATGTATACCCCTTTGCAGGTGCTGCTGGAATGTTGCTACTTAGAAATGGAAAGTTCACAATCGGAAAGCTGAAATCATCTCTTTTGTCGTAAAGTTTTGTTTTCAACCGACCCTCATTGTCAATTTCTAGATGTAAGTCAAAATATGAAGCCGACTTAACTGTATCTGTAGTATCCTTTTATCTCTATTGAAATTATTATTTTTATAAGAATATTCCTCCATGCAGCCTGTAACTATTAGCAAAACCTATACTGCATAGTAAGCTATAAACGATCAGGAAATGACAAATGTAAAACAATAAAACTAAAGCAGCCTGATTTATGTACAAAATAATTATGAAAAATAGTTATGATATACAGCAACAATTACCAAATTACTGGGTCCTCACTATAGATGGACAGGTACATACAGAATGTGGCGGGTTAAACATGTTAGCTGGCACAAAACTCTCACCTAACATGGGACAGTGTACAGTACGTGCATAATCTCAGATATTGAATGGTCTTGAATCCTCAAAAATAGATTGGACATAAATTTTGAAAGTGGTAGGAGTGGATAGCGGAAACATTAGGATACAAACATTCTTCGATCCTTGAGAAATACCTAAGATAAATATTTTCAATTTTTCCACAATATTCGTCTTAACTTCTGCCAAGTTTGCCTGTTTTTTTAATTAACTGCCTATAGCGCACTTGATGCTTTAATGTTATCCTAGGAGTTACGCCCCTTTGAACTTATTTGTCTCCATATACTACTGCAATAGTTCGACATCGCAACTCGTCTGAAACCACACAACAGAATTTCATGAAACTTTTTAGATAATAAGGGATGTGCATATCGACAGGAAATTATTTTTCATTTTTTTTTCTAGGAATTACCTCAATATACTACTGCAATAGATTGTCACCGCAACTCCTCTTAAACCACACAACAAAATTTCATGCAAAAACTTTGTAGATAATAATGAAATACTCTGGAGATGTTAATATCGACAGGAAATTATGATTCATTTTTTTTTTCTTAGAGTTATTTTATTTGTCCAGTGACAATGTGGGGGCGTGGGGTATGTAAGCGCGCTCACTAAGGTTCTTTGATAGAACAATATTTTATATAAATAATCCTAATTTCAAGATAATAATCCCATTAGTTAAAACTAATGCTCCTGAGAGTCCTCAAAATAATAATATATTAATAAAATACTTACAATATTATAATTGGCTTAATGTCCAGTGGCAAATAGTGCATGCATGTTCAGGACAATTTAACAATAAATACAATAGGTAGGTCCTGTAAATTGCAATAGATGCCATCCGGGGTGAAAAAAAGATCAATGAAACTTGGACTGCCCCTGGACAATGAAAGTATATTGAATAGGAACATGAATTTGCTTTGCAACAGGCTCAGAAAAACGGCCATCGACGGTCCCACAAAGAGTTGTTGCAATGGTTCTTACCCTGCAAAGAGCGTGGCACTCTCTCTACTGGAGGCATCGGATTTTATGTGACCACTCTGACATTTGTTGAAAATTATACACAACCAAACGGACGTCCAACTTTGGTTAGGGTTTACTGCCAGTCGTAAGAAGACCAAAGTGACCATATTTCTATTCCCACTTGCATTATAAATATATATTAAAAATCACTTGACCTTGTCCATCGAGTGACTAAGAACAGGTAACACAATCTATTAAGGTGGGTTGGTAGATATGTATTAGTGAAAAAAGTGGGATATTTACCCATACAACATATAGAATGATAAAGACGCGGAGTATCGAACATTTTGTCAAACTAAATATATTTTGTGAAGTTTTGTCGCATATCTAACATGAAGATACGCAGCTCTGTATCTCTCCCAAGGCAGAGAATTAAGAAGTTAAGACTCCAACTAGGCTTTAATGCTTACACGATTGTATGTGTGATGCCGCTGGTTCAGTGTACACCATTATTTTGAGAAGACCATTAGTTGAGTTTGTCTTTTTTCAAACAATGTTTGTACTTAATTGAAGAGTGAATTAGTTAAAGTTTAATAATACATTGAACTCATAAGACAGTGGGAAAGCTGGTAAACTAAACAGAACTTTGTAAAGTTTGGTGCGTTCTCCGTAAGGTATCTGTTTGAGTTTACAACAGCAAAATGTGCTGGTAAATAGCAATAATGAAAACAGGTACACTCCTGTGTCAAAAGAAGTGTTGTGGGTTGCTAGTTTTTTTTATGTCGCATGTTTGCTTGTGTTGTTCAAACGACAATCGATAAGTTGTTAAAGATGCAACAAAGAACACGAATGAAAATAACTATATACAGAAAAAAGTTTGCTGTTTTATGAATATGCTATTGCTGTTACAAATATTATCGCTTATGTAAACAGTAGATGATTTGTAGTTGTTGGTTTGTCTAATGTCTAGTGGCATGTTTCATGACTGTTCAGTTCAAGTAACAATTTTACTATCGATATTATAAACTTAAACTCGCCAATTTTCGAACCTTTCGAGTGGATTATCAATTAATAATTCAATAGCTTTCAGCTTTTTTTTAAAAGTTTTTGAAAATAAGTTCTTGTACAGAATAGATGAATGGAAATAATAATATTTGAAATGATAGTTCCTCTTCATGGTAAAATTACACTTTTTACAGTTTTGACTGTATCCGAGATCTAATCACGTGAACATTATTCTTTATGACGAGAGACTGCACTGTTGGTGACATGTCCTTTATAGTAGAATGTGTTCCCATAAAGAACACATCTTGTTAGTTTACCAAAACTTGCAAGGTTTTCGATTTTCTTTATATGCATATGGTCATGGTTATGGTATTTCTTTAATAGTAATACCATATAGGTGGTATGATATTATCTGTTTCTGTGATACACTTATTACAAAGAGTAGTTCAAATACCACGTCAACAACGATCCTGCGAAGTAGGGTTTGGATTGGGGGTGGGTGTTTGTTCATTTCTGTGTTCTTTTGTTTATAGGCTATTTTCTCTATAATTCTTTATACTTTTGCCCATTATTCTCTATTCTTTATATTTTAGCACCTCATTATTCTCTATTCTTTATTTTGTGATCCATTTTTCTCTATTCTGTATATTTTGTCCATTATTCTCTTCTTCTGTTAACCTCCATCCGCACCCTCATGAAGTAGATTTTCTATAACGGCAGTTATTAACCTTTGTCGGACTATTGGGGTGTCGGACCAGAGGGGTGTCAGACTAATGGGGTGTCGGAATATCGGGGCGACCCCCTCTTGAATTGGTCACCTTTTCAAGCTTGGAAATATTTGAATAGGTCGGGAAAACTTTCAGAAATATATGATAAGGTCAATAAAGTTCCCTTAACACATGACATGGGTAAAATCTCTTTGTTCTTACTGTGCTATAATCTGGATAATGCACAGCAAAGGTGTGCATTATTTCCCTCAGATATACTGCACAGTTCAAACCTATTTTAACCTTTAGGGGCGGATCCTGGATTTTGAAAGAGGCGTTATTCTATAAAATTAAAACAACACCACCGACTGTAGCATGTGTAGGCTTAAAATAGAATATTTAATATCGATGTAAATATTAAATCAGTGTTTCACAGTCAAACCAGATAAAAATATGTTTTAGTAACCAAAAAGGGATGTATTTAAGAATATACAAATAAATAAAATCTGATGTGGATTAGTTTTGTACTCAATGGATTTTATTACGACTATTCAGATGCCCGGCTTTTTAGTGACTAGGGTCGAATTTGATGAGGATCATATTTAAGGGGGAATAAGCAACAGATCAATCAAACTTTGCTTAGATGAGACATGTCTTCAAAAATTAATACAGTAGAAAACAAAATTTGGAGAGGGGAATTAAAGAAAGAAAAGAGAAACATTTTTTTCTTCAGTTTACTTAATATTTTAAACGGCGTTTTGCATTTGCGCCGATCTGCATTTCATTTGCGCCGATTTTTTCTTTCATTTGCGCCGATTTTTGTTTTCATTTGCGCCGATTTTTTACAGGTAATTTACATGTTAATTACAGGTGAATAGATATAAGAAGATGTGGTATGAGTGCAAATGAGACAACTCTCCATCCAAGTCAGGTTATTTTTCATTTATCATTAAAGACCTCTCCGTTATCCAGTTGTACACTATATTCAAAAGCCTTAGATAAAATCACTCTTGTTTATACTAAAACGACGAATTGAAAATCTATTTACAGAATTCAAATCCATTAAAACGGAATACATTAAAATCCTAAATCTGTTCTTGCTGAGTATTTATAGGCAACACATCTAATATATATATATTCCTTTCTTGTGATTATGTCTCTTCTATATTTGTTGTAATTGTCAATAACGAAGTCCATCTTTTATTTTTCTGGCTCACGTACTTATGTGTATATTTCAAAAATCGGCGCAAATGTCATATACGCCCTTAAATTTCGTATAACATTTGCGCCGATTTTTGAAATTTTCATTCTTTCATTTAAAATTTGTAAATTTGTAAGGTAACCCAGGTGCTTTGGATAAGTAATTGAACAGTTCTTTTAAGGCTTTTAAAACAAGACAAAGTAGAACTGAAGGTAACCCAGTGAACAGTTCATATAATATAACTCTCCTGATGAAATATATGATAAAGCGTATAAAACATGGCACGTGGATGGAATGATGAGCACTAAAAACGAAATCTTCCGAAAAGTTGTATTAAATCTGTCTGCTGAAATTTATGCATATCATTTATGCAATCCGGTACATCATGTCCATGCATCATATTTTAACTTGCCACTTTATGTTTAACTTGTACTTCCTATTTTAGCCTGCTACTTTATGTATGTCTTGTGAAATATACTTAATCATATTTTAGTTTGGTACTTTGTAACTGGCAATATTTCTACCATTTGTATGATACAATCCATCCTTACATAAAAATAATAGATTTACTATGCGACTATAAGAGTTACATAAACAAAAGAGCAAATATGGTCAGTTTTGGTTGATGCGGTCAAATATGGTCAGTTTTGGTTGATGCTGTCAAATATGGTCAGTTTTGGTTTATGCTGTCAAATATGGTCAGTTTTGATTGATGCAGACGAATAATTTTGTTACATGAGTCAGTCTGAGGTATGAAAACTACTGATATTTGTTTCTGATGCTATATTTTGAATAAAAATAGGAAATGCTGACCCTCTCAATTGATGCGAGAATAAAATTGTGGTCATTGATTTCCAATAAGGCAGTTATTTGTATACTACAGTCCTCTTGACCTAAAATTATAACTGAATTACTGTGCAGCTATATAGATTTACATAAAAAAAAGAAGCAAATATGGTAAGTTTTGGTTGATGCGGTCAACAATGGGCAAAAGAATTTATTACACGACTCAGTCTGAAGTATGAAAACTACTGATATTTGTTTATGATTCAATATTTTGAATAAAAAGAGGTTGACGGATCCAGGGGGGGGGGGGGTCCAGGGGTTGGATCCCCCTTTTTTTTGGGACGATCAATGCATTTGAATGTCAGCATTTAGTTGGAACCCCACCCCCTTTTTAAAATGGCTGGATCCGCCCCTGCATGCTGGAACTATAAGTTGATGCGAACAAAATTGTTTACCAATATTGCTGTAACTTGTATATATATTACAGTCCCTCTTGACCTAAAATTATAACTGAAGTACTGTGCAGCTATATAGATTTGCAGAAAGAAAGAGCAAATAATTTCAGTTTAGATTGATGCGGTGAAAAGATTTTTGTTAAACAGGGGCCGGTAACAAGAAGCATTCGTATGTCTTACGAACGTCTAAAAGGCGTCTTAAGATTTAAGAATGTAACAAGACCCTTCCTCAGACCTATCTTATAATGATTGACAGCCCTTAATGTTTTGAAAAAAGTGCATGATTTAAGAACGATTCTTACGTCTACCTTAAAGCATTCTTACTAATTCCGGTAATATTTTTTTTCTTCTAATTATTTATTCATCTGAATAGGAAATTATATATCAGTGTTTTCTTGGCCATGTATGTGGAGGATGGTATTTTCTCTTTTTTGTAAATCATTACAATTTTGGCTTGTTGAGAGAAGTGTTAAATATAAAGCAAGGAGAAATTTGTGACTTTTTTCAATTTTAAACCAAGAGTTCCAAATAGTGAAGTTTAAATCATCACTTCTTAACTTTTACGGAAGCCATCATGAGTTGGTTGACCAATTATTTATCGGCCTTGTAATATAATGAGCAACACGATGGGCGCCACACGTGGAGCAGGATTTGGTTACACTTCCGAATCATCTTCAGTTTATAGTGGGTTGAGTGTTGTTGTTGTATAACTGTATTTTTTACATTTTTGCCTATTGTGTCTTTTTTGTTCACGCATCGTAATCAATATCATGGAATTTGACAAGACTGTCATACAAGTGAGAGGTTCAGCTCTTTAAACCAGGTTCAATTCATCATGTTTTTACACTTTGAAAATGCCTGTAACAAGTCAGGAATATGACAAGTGTCGTCCATTACTTTGATGTGTTTCATCATTTGATTTTGCCATTTGGCTAAGGACTTAATTTCCGTTTTGAATTTTCCTCGGAGTTAAGTAATTGTGTGATTTTATTTTTTGTAAGAAGGCTTTTAAAATGTGAAAAAAATATTGTTTAATGTGAAAAAATATAAGAAGATGTGGTATGAGTGCCAATGAGACAAATCTCCATCCAAATTACAAATTATAAAAGTAAACCATTCTAGTAGTTATTTGACCGAAATGAACGGTAGGATAGAAAAATAAGCCTACGTCATTTGAGACTCGTCATTTATACTCGATTCAAATCCTACCATTGGCCTGGTTAATATAATTAAGGCCCTCAAGAGGATTGTCCTGAGACAAGCATATTTTTATTACAATAATATTGTTCTATAAGCAGTTAAAATAATTTCATGTTTGAAGCGGTGCAATTTTTTTAATTCAATTTTACTTTTATCAAAAAAGGGCCGGAAGAATAATGGTGGTCTGCGGCCAGAATTGTTTTCCTTAGGTTAAATGGGTAGCTGATTGTTATGCGCATTTAATCGTTCATTAAAACGTTACTATGATTCATTTAAGATGATTCTAATTTATTTGCGAGGAACCAAAAACGAAGACACCAGAAAATTATTAAGAACTCGTAACTTGAAAACTATTACGATGCAACTTAAGGGAGAAATAAGAGCGACCTACGAACAACCTGAGGGAGCTTTGATTTACACTCTTTGGGTGTTCTTAGAATGATCTTATCTTCCCCTTAATTCAATACTTACAACCGCTCTTAATAAAATTTCTTGTTACCGGCCCCTGGTCCGTCCGATGTATGAAAACTAATCGTAAACAGATATCACATTTGTGGATTGGGAAACAAGTTATTACATTTGGTTAATGAGGTCAGATCATTTTGTTATGTGATAACGAGCCATCCTGACTCCCGGAATGAAAAATTTAAAACAATTCAAATAATAATCCCCCCCCCCCCCATAATACTAACGGCCTAATTTATGTACAAAAAATGAAAGAAAACAAATAATTTATGTAACACATCAACAAAAAAAAATCACTGAATTAAAGGCTCCTGACTTGGAACAGGCACATACATGCAGAATATGGCGGGGTTAAACATGTTCTCTTACCGATTATAAATCTTAAATAAAACCGGCAAAATAGCAAAACTCTATATAATATTAATCGCTATTTGCCGAAGCCTTTATATTAAGACAAAGAGTTCTTAAAACTTATAAATCAATTCTAGCCGTAGAATTTATAAATCTATTTTAGCCGTAGAATTTATAAATCAATTCTAGCCGTAGAATTTATAAATCAATTCTAGCCGTAGAATTTGAAATCAATTATAACCGTAGAACTGTTCTAGAACTAGAACTGTCTAAAACTGTTCTAGGGTAGAACTGTCAGGATCAGTTCTAGCTAGAACTGTCTAAAACTCTTCTAGGGTAGAACTGTCAGAATCAGTTCTAGGTAGAAATGTCCAAATCAGTTCTAGGTAGAACTGTCCAAATCAGTTCTAGGTAGAACTGTCCAAATCAGTTCTAGGTAGAACTGACCAAATCAGTTCTAGATTAGAACTGTTCTAGATAGAACTGACTAAAAGGTGTCAGGCTGACAGTTCTACGTACTGTCCTAGAACAGTTCTCCTGACAGATTCTGACAGATTTAATGAGAGGTTAGAAGGGATCTCCCCTGTAGATTATACGTAAATAAGACAGCAATCAAACGAAAAAAAAAATAAGGACATTTAAAATCCAACATATAGTATAGTTTTCAACAATAGAAAGGTGTCCACGCAATATCCACTAATTTATATAAAATTTAAAAAAAAATACAGAAACGATAAAAAAAAACAACAATTAAATATCAATCCTCCAAATAATATTTAAATTATGGAAGATGCCTAAATATAAAAAAAATAATAATTCAAACACTTACCAATCTTCAACTACACAAAAGCGTATTCCACCCTTTCTTTATCCTACAAGAAACTTTCATAGGAGCCGTTGATTGTGGATCATCGTCCGCATTTTCCCAAAATGTTTACGTAAATTGATGGCGTCATGTGTTAAAACAGTAATTTATTGGCCAATCAAATCGGTATATACGATTTAATCTGCACGCTCTGGATGACCCTTTAACATGAACTCCTACGTCGTTCGGGTTAAATAGGGTCACCAGAGCCGTGCAGATTAAATCGTATATACCGACTTGCTTGGTCAATAATTATAACATAACTTCTTCGTCTGTCATCTTTCTTGGTGTTCCCGGTTGTATATTATTTATCAACCAATTTTCTCTCTTTTGACACTTTGGTAATGCACTCCACACGGAACCCGAACAATATGGGATTTAAAATCTATATTATATGAAAAGGGTGTGGTAATAGAACCCTAGCGGCACCCCTATTAATAAAATATTGAAGTGGACCTCCCGAGGGTACGTACAGTGGTTAAATTTCCAGTCGATATCCGCTGTACTATTTTTTCAGGAAGTAAGTCCCACCCTTTTCTATCTTACAACTGACATATACAAGAATTCTCTTGACTCCACCAACTGGAGGTGGGATGAAGAGATAACAGAAATATAAAAACACATTAGATTTTTTATCGTTTAAAAAAATCTCAAAAAAGGTTCTAGTCATGTTAAGAAAAAAAAAGTGTATAATGTTTTGCAACCTAAATGGCCGATAACTTACACTGGACATCGACAGGAGAGAAAATAGGAATAAGGAAAAATAAACACTTCAATATAGCAAATGATGAAAACAAAGGATAAAGTATGAGCAAAAATTTAAGTGAGACTCATCATAGACAAGCTAATGACCTTGTAAATGCCCCCATCTCTAACCCCTCTAAAAAAAAGGTGGGTAGTGTGGCAGCAATCCAACAAAAGAAATTCCAAGAATGGTAATTGCCAAAAAGGTACACCTTCTGCTGAGATAAATCTTGACAGCGCTAAAATTTTGCTCGCCGGAACAATTGATTTTCAGAATATCGGATTAATCTATTTTTATTTTATTGTACGTATATACGTTCTCGAAATTAACCTACATTTGTTTTTCCATAGTCTGAAAAAGATAAAAATTGCTTGTCTAGGAAAATGTTGATAGCTTGCCATCCCTTTGTTATAACGTGAACATTTAAGTAATAGTAAAAGTTCAATGATAAGTTAATATTGATATTAAAAGACCTCCGAACAAAAAGTGGATTTGAACAGCCCTTTTTGTGAGGAGGTCTTTTAATGTCAATATTATTTAACTTAATCATTGAACTTTTACTGACTTACAAACCGGCAAAAATATGAGAAAAGTACGTAAAAAGCACTTGCAGAAACCTAATTCCCCTGAACTGGACGAGTCTAAATATGTTCAACTTGAAGGATAGTTAAACAGTATTCAGACTGATATATATAATTAACAGTTACAAAATTGAAATGAAAACGGACGGATTTAATGGCATTACATCATATAACTATTTATTCATGATAAAAAAAAAAAAAAAGCTTCTAAATGACACCAAATGGTAGTTTTATAAAATTAGGGGGTAAATTTATACTTTTTTTGCCAACTTTTCAAAATAACGATTTCTTATCTAATAAATCACGCAATCAAAACCCCATACATACCTCATTCATAACTGACCAATGAATCATAGTATGCCCCACAACTTCATGCTATATATACTTGATGTTTTTGATCTGTCAGTAACCATGAAATAGATTCGTAAAGATCAGACCTTATAAAACAGTAAGTAAACTCTTCCAACAATTAGCTTTTTAAACAGCTTGTTTCAGAACTTCTAAACGGACAGACCTAGATGCATAAGGTCCTTCACAATATTCATCCGGTAAATGTTCCTTTTGTTTCTGATTTGGTAATTTAGTAATTTTCCTACATTACGTTAAAATGCAAAATAATCAGTTTTGTCTATTCAGTCCAATTAATTAATAGATCTTACTTTATTTGTGTTTTTTTTTTTTAAATTAAAACTATGTATGCAAACTTCAATGTAAAAAACCGTATTAAACTAGGTTTCACTGGCCCGATCAAAACGTGTGAGCTGAAATATATTCGCAAGTTCAATGCATTAAATGAAAACAAACTCTTTAATATAGTTGTCCGTTATTCCCTGTTCAAGTCTAAATGAAGCACAAACACCTGAAAAAACTTTTATCTTTCTTAGTTTTATTCTTGCCTGACAAAAAAAAAATCATATGTTATAAATCGTATCAAAACAGTAGATAAGAACCATAGCGAAAAAATATTTAAAACTTTTTAATAAGCAGTCAGTTATGTGATAGACTGAAGAGAACCACCCCCCAAAAAAAAACCAAAAAAAAAAAACCCCAACAACATAAAAATATTAATGGAAATTGTAAATTATAGCATTTTACAAGATTTTGTCTTTGTGTGCTAAGTAAAAGTACAGAGAAATCAATTAAATTGATTGATTATTGTTTGCTTTACGTCCAGTAACAAATATGTCATGCATGTTCATGACTATAACACATAAATTTTAAATGCAATATGTAGGTCGTACAATAGTAGGTCGACAGTGAGGTTTGACGTGAAACTTTAAAATACTACTGGAAAATGAAGAGTATATTGAATAGGGGCAGAAATTTAGACTTGAAACAGCTGGCAATATTCGGACCACTCAAATCATAGGTGCAAGAGTTTTTAATTTGCCGAGAGCGTTGATCCATAAAATCTACCCTGAAGTCGATCATAAATATAGGAAGATGTGGTGTGAGTGCCAATGAGACAACTCTCCATCCAAATAACAATATATAAAAGTAAACCATTATAGGTCAATGTACGGCCTTCAACACTGAGCCTTGGCTCACACCGAACAACAAGCTACAATAAAGGGCCCCAAAATTACTAGTATAAAACCATTCAAACGGGAAAACCAACGTTCTAATCTATATAAAAAACAAGAAACGAGAAACACGTATAAATTACATAAACAAACTACTGTACATCAGATTCCTGACTTAAGGACAGGTGCAAACATTTGCAGCTCCATGTTTACGTGTAGGTTACAATATAATTTCACGCATCCAATTTAGGTTAGATACTTTTAGCTCGCTTTTGTAACTGTGAGAATTCTGCGAAAGTGTATTGTGTATTGTATTTTAGTTTTTGGTATGATATTCTGTTCTACCGATCACTACTCAGTGCGTGAACTGGTGACAAAATATTATCGCCCCTGTAAACAGTGGGCTCTTCTGACTAGAGGTAATCGGTAAAGAATAGCGGAAAATGGTGTACATTGTTTACGAGCTTGAAATGAGCTAACACAGACGAACTGAGACGTGTCAACGTAATGTGAATATGATAATGCACCAGGTAAATTATTAATTGTTAAGTTTATCACATCATCGTATCTTCATATGATAGGTAAATAAGTGAATTTTCGATTTTAAGTGTCGTCAGGGTCAAACCTGGAATCATGCCAACCTTTCATTTTTTTTTAATACTAACCTATAGTCGGAACATCTTGATTTTCTCCCAATTTGTAAAGTTAATTATGCTGCTTGACATATATTTTTTTTGGGAAAAAAAATTGATATGCAGTCAAATGTGGCAGTTTTTAATATTTGTTGCTATGTGAAATAAAGGGAAGTAAATTAAAGTAAAAGAAGGCGCGCTTTTTCAAATAGTAAACAATTTAATTCAGATGCATAGTATTTTGTCAAATGATAAAGAATATCGTAGAAACTTGCTAGAAATTCATCTAATTTATAAAAGATATACAACATGACATACTGAAATCTGAAAAGGGGTAAAACCACCATACCTTGAACAAATTCAGTTAAAAAAAGGGGGGGGGGGGGGGGGGGTAAAATGCTACGAAATTTAGATTTTATTTATTTTTTGTCTACAGCCAAAAGATGATTTGACATGTAACTAACTACTTTTTCATTGTAAAGTAAAATTGGCTTTTTTGGGGGTCTCTGTTTATTGTGGTCTGATGTTTTCAGGTTCTCTTTGGATTGCCAAATAATATTATAACATCTAATTGAATGTTCAAATTATTTTGCAGCGATGGTGTGTATGGAAGGAAGACTGTCATAAAACCCAACAGTTCCGGATGGCCCTTTAAATAATTGCTTAACATCAATGGCGATGTAAGATTCAAGTGTTTGATTTAGCACAAGTTTAGCCAGGTTTTCCTTGTAAATGTGGCAGAAAAACCACTAGACAGTGTCATGCATTGAAAGGATATCAAACGGATATTTTATGGAATGATTCTCATACATATAAAATCATATGCATAGGAATGTGGAGCTAGTGTCTTTCATGCAGCAATTTTTAATTTCCAATATAAACTCTGAAAAGACAAGAGCATAGAAATGTATACCAATGAGAAACATTCTTTGTGAATAAAATCATTCCATAACTTAAATGTGTCATTAGTGTTGCATTATTTATCAGTAGAGATAATCAGATTCCAGTAAGATTGTCCAACTGATGGTTTTTGTTTGTAATCATTTTTGTAAATCTTAGTTGTTTTGACAATCCGGGCTGTGCATGTTGCCCGGCTGCCCCTTTCAGTGTGAGAGTTTATGATAAACAAAATCACTGATTCAAGACTGGAGCGGACCCCTTTTAGACAGTTAGTGCGAATCCTTTAGGTTTAAACCATTACATGCAATACTGGGGAGGGGGAAGATTTTTTTTTACAGAGTCAAACATTTTTCCTAATAATAATACATTGAGATTTGATATATACTTTGTTATATGCAGTGTGTATATTAAAGTATTGCCAACAAAATTCATCAAATTTGGGATCATAATATTGTTTAAGAAAAACCCTTACCCCCTGTACATCATAAAAGTTCATAATCTTCTGTAACACACGTGCATGGTTAATTCGGATCACATATTTTCTATATTCCGATGTTATAAGAATTCGAAGGTTCATATCATTTACAATATCATTCAAAAAATTTCTGGGATTTTTTTTACTATCAACGTTGAACCTCGAGGTTACATTGTAGTAAAAAAAAAATCCAATAAAAACATTGAGTGTAAATGATATGCACCTTTAAATCTTATATTGAAGGACTCATGTTGTTCAAACATAATGTGTTGATCAATTATTTTATGATGATTTTGATAAACTTCACATTAGGTAATCTTTCACGTATATTGATTACATTATATCGACTTGTCCCAACGATATACTTGTCGGTGTGCTCGATCATACTAATTTACCGACATTCATATAGACAAAATGACACAACTTTGAAAAATTCTTTTGACGAAACTACATTTCGGAACACGTTAATAATTGGATACCCAGAAAGCTACATTATTAAGGTTTGATATATATTTTTTTCAAAAAAAAAAGAAAAATATGCAGTCAAATGTGGCAGTTTTTTACACACCCCTATGTTGAACAATAGGTTGTTCAATTAACAGCATGTTTGGCAATTAAAAATTCATATATTAACACATTTAGCTTTAACATATACTTTATTTATAGTGGTTGTATAAAAGTTATATAATGGTTTTGTGTTTTAAGAGATATTCATCCCTATGCATATCGGGTTTTATGCGTAAATTGTCTCTCCTGTTTTTAGACCTTTTCTATCTCTTTCATAAGAAGAGTGACTTTTCTATTGTTCTAGTGTCACTGGAAATCCCACTGTACTGTCTCCTGGTTGGTCTCGTGTGGGGTGTTCGCCTCGGGAGTGGGAGGTAATGTGTTCGAATCCCAAACGGGTCAAACAATTTTGTTTATTTTCTTTGGTTACATCTTCTGACATCAGACTCGGACTTCTCTTGAACTGAATTTTAATGTGCGTATTATTATGCGTTTACATTTCTACATTGGTTAGAGGTATAGGGGGAGGGTTGAGATCTCACAAACATGTTTAACCCCGCCGCATTTGTGCGCCTGTCCCAAGTCAGGAGCCTCTGGCCTTTGTTAGTCTTGTATTATTTTAATTTTAGTTTCTTGTGTACAATTTGGAAATTAGTATGGCGTTCATTATCACTGGACTAGTATATATTTATTTAGGGGCCAGCTGAAGGACGCCTCCGGGTGCGGGAATTTTTCGCTACATTGAAGACCTGTTGGTGACCTTCTGCTGTTGTTTTTTATTTGGTCGGGTTGTTGTCTCTTTGACACATTCCCCATTTCCATTCTCAATTTTATACGATAATTAAATTGGTATTCTATTTCAACGCTAAACACGTGGCATCTTGGAGTAAGAGCACAGACTGGCCGGCTCAGGGTCGGAAGTGTGTCCGGATCGGGTGACTTTTCTTCCTGCGAACTAATATCTTGTGAACTTACACGATAAAAAAACTCGACTCAGCTTGTCAGTCTAGTAAAAAAACGAGATTAATACTCCTATTATATTTACATGTTATCGTCCTGAATATTAATTTTATTTGCCGCTGGTCGTCATCCATTATCATTATTTATTTTACCATTATATTATACAGTGAAGTGCTTTATTTTTACTAGTTTATATTACAACTTCTAAAATTTTCACAGATCAAAATTAAAATATGGAAGGTACAATTTTTCAACCAAACACTTGTGATTATCTTTGACGGTAAATAACATTAAATCAAATGTGCCTTTTCGGATATATAATATTTGACGGAAAATATTATTGAATTAACTCCGTATAACTATTATTTAGTCATGGGTCGGTTTTGAGCTTATTATTCTGTATTATATACGCATGATCTTTCTATAAAAAAAGACCGAATGTTGACTCTAAATATTTTTATTTATCTGCGTCTTTGTGTTGCTGTCGCATTAATGTATACCTTTATCTCCTTTTATTCAAAACCAAATGATTCACTTCGGTATAGAACTATCGACATCTCTGGAGCTCTCCCGTCCCATAGTATACCCTTGCTAAATGGGTGCGTTCGTTTGGCTTATTGGATATATAAATACGCAGCTTTGTCCGATAAAAATATAAAAGGAATGCATATCCGATGCCTGGTGCAGTGAGAATTTGACGCTATATATACCTAAAAAAAAAACATAAGAGGGAAAGACGATCTACGCACGAGTTGAATGATTGAAATGTGTAAACAATAAGAAAGGTCAGCTAAATCTTTTCAAATAAGTCGCATGCCTGATTTTACCAACATTTTTTGTGACTTTTGCTAGAACAATAGTAGATGAAAAAAATATATAACAAAACCGATCAGCAAGACAATATAAAAAAAATGAAACGCCCAAAATGAGTTGAATCTTTTTATAAATTGTTGTCAACCTTTTTATATATTTTTTTGCTTTTGTGACAACTATTATACCAGTCTTGAGATACAAATAAACTTGAAACATCAAATGTTGTCACCTAGACGAGACAGCCGTCATTGTACGCTTCAATATATGAGTTATAGCCACTCAATGAAGATTGTTTTTCTGTTCTAGTCCCCTCCCCTATTAGTTTTGTTGGAAATTATACAATGTAATCCTTGATTATTATTCAATGTAAATAATAATAAAATATATAAAAATTGGAAAACTGTTTTAAGACTATAATCAACTGAGGACATATGGTTATACATCACTAAATGAAGCTGATTAATTTATCCCTCCTTTGTGTCCAGTGGCAAATATGTCATGCATATTCTCGACTATAGATGCAAAGTTGATCAATCTGAAGCAAATGCTTACAAATTTAGAGTGGCACTTTTTACAATAAGGCAGAGCGTTCGCTAGAGGTAAAATGAATGCCGTAATAGAATAGATTTTGAACCCTAATGATCGAACTCGTAAGTTAAGCTATTAGCCCTCCTTTCCTCTTTTTTTCCACGATAGACGAATGCCATAAACAAATTAAAACGGCATGAATATTTACAATCAATAACGGCCACTATAAGTAAATGAGATATGGCCTTTTTTTATAAATAAATTCCTATTGCAGCCAACATCTCCGGGTTCGGGACAGGTTATTATTTCCACAAAATACCGCCTGATTAATGATCGGAGATATTTAAAGCAACCAAAAGCTCTTTGAATCAAACAAATTCTTAAATCGTAAATTAATGTATTTTGCTGGGTGTTTTTTCCCGATCCTATTTCGGACCCCCTGATTTTAAGAGGGCGTATCTAATTAGTCATGCCCGATTAACTTTAAGTAAATTGAACCTCAACTTAAAGACCTACATCGGGTAAATAAGTTCGAGGTACAATAAGTAGACAATAGAAATCCTTTGTGAGATGAGATCGTCCCAGGTTTCTTAGATAATTATTTTGCATTGAATAACAATGAAAAATGCACGAGCAGGTTTGTAATAACTTCTATCTATACATTTCAGATGTCATTATTGTGAGAAGATGCCTGTGTACAGATGTTATGAATGCAGTAACGTTTTATGTATTGACTGTTGTATTAACCATGACAAATTAACTGATACAGAAAACCACACATTTCAATCTACCAACGACAAAATGCTACTGAATAATAAATTCGAGGTTTCTAATCAGATAGTTGATATGAAAGCACTACCTGGAGGATTATTAGTTATTACTTTGTTTGACAGTGACAAGCTACTCACATATTCAGTCAGTGATAAACAACCAAATGAAATAAGGGTAGGTGGATTGACAAATAGTATTGCAATATTAGATAGAAATACTGTTGTTGTTCTGTTACGTATTTATGGTGTCGCTATTTCAATAGCAATAGTTGATATAAGACAAAAACAAGTTATTCCACATGTAGACGTGACATTTCATTTTCCAAGCTACTCATACATTCCAATGTTTTACACTGATGATCAACTTTATATCAGTTGTTATTCAGAAATAATAGTGATGGATATGTCGGGGGTAATAGACAGGAAAATAGATTTAGGATTTGAACCAATAGATATGTGCTATGATACTAAGGTAGCATGTATTTACTGTATTGACGATTCAGAGAAAAAACTTATTTGTATTGATAGAGATGGTAACACAAAATTTACATTTACCGACACTGGTCTAACAAATGCACGACGTCTTACCATAGACAATGAAGGATATGTACTTATTTTGTGTCGTGCAGGTTATGCTGAAAATTTCAAAATTTACAGAGTAAGTCCCGATGGAAAGTCTGGTGAGGTAATTATTACAGGGAAACAATATGCTGGAACAGATTTATTAAGTATTTGTATTCAGGAAGAGTCAGATGAAGTGGTCATTGGAATGGCAGAAACAGTATACACTTACAAGAAACAATGAGAGAATTAAGACAGGTTAATTTTAATGTTTGGTTCAGTTTACACTTTCTATGCTTTCCATTCTTTAACGTGTTTAATTAACAGAACTGGTTGAAATGTAAATGCACATGTAAAATTCTTTTATAAGTTTAAGGGCTAAGTTTATGTGAAGTTTTTTTTTTTATATACTTAGTAATTTACAGACTTAGTTTCTAAAGTTTTTATGTGTTAGTCTATTTTTAAAAATAATCATTGAAATGTCTTTCTAAGTTTTAATTTGTGGGAAGAACCTGACACTTTAACGAAAAGATTTTGGAAAATATTATACAATTGAGTATATCCCTTCGTCATGTTTATGTAAATACGTTTATATGTTGTTGTTTTTTTTTAAAATATATATAAATAACACACAATGAGGTATTTTGTTTGGGTTTTTTTTTTTGTGTGTGTTGTATTTCCAATTTATATTAATGATGTATATGCTGTGAATACAGTTTTTAAATCAAATATTTTTTTTATTATTATTGAAATATCATATACGGAAGCCCTGGAGTGCCATGCAAAAATAAAATTATAACTCGTTACTAACCTGTGCGCAAGAGATACACAACTTGGTGTTCACGAGTAACTAACTTGTGGGCTCGAATTATACGAATTCTAATTGAAATTCGCACATTTTGCTTATAAGTCTTATAAATTCCTGCCTAGACAGCGCACTGAAATAATATTTCAAAATTGAATAATGAATAGTATAGTATGATGGTAATGAATAATTAAATCGTTTATATTTTAATATTCTAGTTGAAAAGTAAACAGTGGACTAAATCATTTATTATTAGACTGTTGTTCTGTTCTGTATTTGGGAATTTGCCGGGTTTTTTTTTAAGGTAGCAATACACAGTTAGGAGTTTAGTTTCGCATTTTGGCCCCGGTGGATTTTTCAAATAGGAAAGTTATTGTGTAATAAAATTCATTTTTAGACAGATGAGTGCTAATTTAGCCTTCAAAGATGGTTTATAAGTGCATCAAGGTTATTTTTTACATGTTTTATGGGCTGTTTTCTGTTTGACAATCCGTATTTTCATAGCTAGACCGGCCATCGGTGCAGAAATTAATGTACTGTTTACAAACACTCTTTTTCTACACGAAGTTTTTGACGCAATTTTACAAAAAAAATGAGACGAAAGACATATGATTTTCATTGGATTTGCTGAATGATATATGTACACAGTTTCAGAAAAGGTATCACTTCAAGCGATTGAAATTCTACTTTTAGCCAAATTTTTGGGAAATATGTGACATCTTTCCCCCCCTTTTTGCAATATTTTATAACAAATAAATGCAGATTGTTGCCATGGATACACCAAAAAGAAATTATATTTTACCATTTTATATACTGGATATAAAATCTATGGAAGATTCTGATTACATACATATGCCCATATATGACACAAACAGTAAGCTTGATATTGCAAGAAAGCAATGAAAAGGGGATGGTAAAATTCATAAGGGCAAACTTTAGTATTTTTTCCTAACTGTTTATTGCTACCTATATAAGTCAATCTATATATTTTCAAATTTATTAAAAAAACAAAACATATTTGCAAACAATTTGAACTTCATTTTCGTAACATCATAATGATGATTCATTAGCATAAGAAATACATTATTCTATTGAAGATCTTTTACAGGAAAGGCAGGAAATAAAACAGAATTAAAAGTTTCTAAAATATTTCATTCTTTTCTATATCGTGTAAACAGAGCTGCCTAAAATTAACAATTTAAAGTTGCTGATCAGTAATATAGTATTCGATGACAAAGGAGGCGAAGGGGGAAAAGGCTGAATATTATTGATCTTCAAACAGGGCAAGACAGATCCATAATCTTCTGAAAGGAACTAAATCGAAGATATTTGTCTTCCAGTGGGAAATATTACACGCATTATCAGGAATCTGTAATAGGTCTCATTTCAAGCTTCTATATATTTAATAGGACAGATACATTTTACTAGATTTATTATTTTAAGATTTTGGTTAACAAGCCTGACTATCTAAACTAACTAGGTGTCAGTATTTATTTAGTATGCAATTAAAACCAATAGTACAGGACTAACTAATGAATGTCCGCTACACATCCATACCACGAGTTTAAAAGCTTGTTAAATATAATATTAAACCTAAGTTTACTTCATTATAAATCTCATTATTGAAGGATGAATAAAATCATTAATATATCAAATACACCGGTTATGCAGTTATAGATAATGCATATGTTATGCATATGGTTCATATAAGGTACTACGCCTATATTACCCCGGTTTCTAAAAGCATAATTTTGTAGATTTGAAAAATTATCTGACGTTTAAAAAACAAAGAGTTCAGAAAGGAATTGCACCATTTATTTTTGTACCTTAATGTAAATAGTTTCTTTTTTATTTGATATTTTACACTTTATGCTTGTAAAATCTTTGCCTGGCTGAATGGTCAAGTTTTTATATTTGTATATGTTATTATTTAACAGAGTGTCCAATGTTGATGTTTTAATGTGTTTGTTCAATTGTTAATATTAATCACTGGTATTTTTTGTATTTAATTTGTTGTGACAAGTTACCTGACGCTCTAAAGGAACGATTTTATGAAACTATTGGCACTACTAAGTTCAGTCCCTCTATGTAAATACGCTTACTTGATTAATTGATTATAATTAACTATTTCTGTTTTTATTGTATTATCTTTGCCACTTATAATTATGCTTTATATTCTATATAAACAGGTTTTTTAATCTTTTTTATTTTATTTATTTAAAAAATAATTGATGCAAGCTATACTTTATTGTAGTTTTAACATGGATAGGCATTATATTCGTGATTATTTTTGCCCGTTTGATAGTGAAAGCTAAAGTAACACGAATATAATGCCTACCCATGTTAAAACTACGATAAAGTATTATAGCTTGCATCAATTATTTCGATTCTGATTAGAACAATTTAGGTAATTTCTATGTCCGATGTGTATAGGTGTAGAACGTTTGTGTAGGCTCTTCCATGAACCTCCATTTTTTTGTTTGTAAACTATCAAACGACTAGCAATGTGATTTTTCAGAGGGAGGAGTTTTGAACAACCAGCATGAATGGTTGTCGTATCTAGGTCAAATATGTCAATTTCGAATTGCAACACGTTATAGTCATAATAAATTAATTAGAATCAACACGCGCATCATTTAAGAGTTTGAAAGTTTTATAAAGTTATGGAAATATATTAAATGCATGCCAGTTTGATAAAATTCATTACTCTGTAGTAGTCAATATGCGCATGTGCAAACAAATTTTATTGGATTTAGAGCATGGGTTTATTCATAAAGCAAATGAACAACGTCATATATTAGAATGTAAACTATCATATTACTAACAAAATATGTATTTGTATCTTTTGCATATCCAGAAATCAACGCCACTTTGCTTATTTGAATATTATACCAAAGAAATCGGATACGGGTCACGGAAATTACATTAAAATGATAGGGAATTTTGAAAAAATGTCTGTTTTAATTTTAATTTAAGTGATAGACTGGTTGCAGGGGCAGAAAATGAATATACACAACAATATACACCATTTAAACGAAACATAATGACTGTTGTTGCAAAAATACAGGTTCCTGAGCTATTTTAAAAATCGAAGCGAGAGGCTTTTAAAATTGCAGTGTAAAATACAGGCTAAAGTGGCTGAAACGTCAAATTTGCAAACTTCGTGTTGAAAATTGGCTTACAAGGTCATTACAAAAACAGGTTGCCGGGGTGAAATATGAAACTTGAATTTCCAAAGAATAAGCAAGTCCAAACCTTGTATGTGTAGTCGTTGAACTCTAGGTTCCCACGTAAAATTAAAATGTCACTATTTCAAGAAGAATAAACTCACAAAAGCACGAAAAATTCACTAAATTCGCGTTCATTGTTTTGATTTTGACCGCCTGACAACTTTACGGAAATATCAAAGTGATTGTAAATAAGGACTCTATGACGGGCAAATTATAATATCCGTGCTTTAAAGATTTTAATGATATCAAGCCTATCAAGCCAGTCTAGTTTAAAGTACTATCACGTGGTACAATTCTCATTTACATATTATAAATATTAATTAGCAAAACCACTACTAATTTTGGCTATGGTGTCTCTAGTTAGATCATTGCTAACGTACCTCCGATGATTTGAAACCACAAATTTACGATTAAAATACAAATGTTGAAATGTAGCTATATTACATATTGATAGGTAAAAAAAATATTGTTTTTTCAACCTTTTAAATTAAATGAAAACTAAAGGAAAGAAAAAAAAGTACTCAGATAAAATTAGCCATATGAAATGGACTTATTATTAAAATCTATGTTATATCAAGGTAAACGATTATTTAAATAGCACTTGTCTTTAGTTTGAATATTTATAAATTATTGTTCATTTTATATTCAATGCTTTATGCCTGTGCTGTCTTTGTCAATCTGAATGTCTAAGTTTTTGTATATGCGTATATGTTATTATTTTACAGACTTAATTTGCTAGGTGATTTTGTCATGTCTAGTTTGTTTTTAATAGCTATTATCGAATGTCTTTCCAACTTCAAATATGTTTTAGAAGTTACCTGGCGTTTTAAAGAAACGAGTTCGGACAATATTGCACAATTAAGTTTAGTGCCTTTATGTAAATACGCTTATTCTATTATTTGATTTTTTACTACATAAGTTTTTGTTTGTTATTGCATTGTCTTTGAAACTTATAATTACGCTTTGTATTCTATGTAAATAGCTTGTTAATCAAATGTTTAATCTATAATGAAATATCATATTACTATGTCTTTGTAACTTTTGTTAGATCATGGTCAACGTTCCTCTAATGATTTTTATAAGACATGGTTACGATAAAAGAAAATCCGAACTGTACAAATATTACGCATTTTGATATAAAACAATGAATGAGCCAACGATTATCATTTGAAGTTGATATGTCATAGTGGTCATAAGACATCGCTTTAAGTATTTAAATTCTTTTTTTATCAAAATTTCAAAACTAAATGATAACTCAAAGGAAAGAAAAAGGAATTACTCATATAAAGTTAGCCATATGACAAGGTCAAGGAGAAGTAAATTGGCTATGTCACAGATTTTTCTACACACGACCTTGGTTCGTTAAACTAATTGAAATGCACATATCTCTTTTATTATCTAAAATCTTACTGATTGAATTCTTTCAAATTAGGTGTACATTACATGATATCAAAAACACATATGGTCCTCGACTCTTTGTTTGTTTGTCTAATGATTAAACTGTTCATTAGCTGGTAGTAAAAAACGTCAAAAATATAGGTTTAACATCATGCATAGCGATAACGTTACGATCATTTCGACGTTTTGTGTTTTTTTTTGTTTTTTTTTACATTAAACACCACTGTGAATGATATGTACCGTAAAAACGATGTCGGTGCCCCATCATTATATTACATCATAAAAAATGTAAATGTATGTATCAACAACATATAGATTTTTAAAATCTATGTAGTAGAAATCTGAATTTTTTTAAGACGAACCAGAGTTGTATGTTAAATTTTACCAACATCTGTAATATGGCCTTTTTTCTGAAACTTGACCTTAAGTGTTATCAGGGTTCAGGGTAATTTGAGTATTCTTTTATGAAAGATGTTAACAAATTTATTTTATCAAAATTTGGTGTCTCCCATCACTCGATCGATTATAATGGAAAATAGCTTTGGGTGTTCAAACATCTTATGTTCTTTTAATGTTCAACATATATGATCTTTCAAAATATTTCTAGTAATGAAAACGTATCTAACGCTTAAAAAACAAAGAGATCTGAAAAAGAATAGCACAAATGAGTTTTATTTCTTTTTTTAAAAATACGACAGGTGCCTAGATTTGAAAAAGTATCTGACGATTAAAAAAAAAAGGGTTCAGAAAGAAATTGCACCATTTTAAAGTTTTATCCCTCTATGTAAATAGTTTTTTTTTATTTGATATTTTACACTTTTTGTTTGTACAATCTTTGCCAATCTGTAGGGCTAAGTTTTTTTAATTGAATTTATTAGTATCTTACAGACTTAAGTCACCAAAGTTGATGTTTTCATGTACAAGTCTTTTTGTAAATAATGATCTTTGAAATGTATTTCCAATTTTCAATAGTTGAAAAGAAACCAGTTCGATAAATTATTGCATACTTGAGGTTTGTCCCTTCGTGTAAAAACTTGTTCATTTGACATATAAAACTTTATTTTTGTATTTTCTTTGCCACTTATAGCACCGCTTTATATTCTATATTACCATTAATTTTTTATGAAACGTTTATTTTATTGTACATTCCTGTATACTTTTATCTTTTGAGTCTTTGGTTTGATCATGGGCAACATATTTCAACACATTTGAAATCTGCATCTGGTGCAGGAAAATTGGTACCGTTAATGTTATTGAAACAACATTTCTAATATAAAAACAGCAAATATTGATCTGTACAAATATTACGATGTCAAGCTAAAACGATGGGTCAACAATTACTTTGCGACGTTGATGTGTCAAGGCGAATTGAATGTAGCATATGTTTTTTCCCTTAAATTTTAAAATTAAATGATAACTTTTAGTGAAAGAACAAGACAGGTCTCACATAAAATTAGCAATATGCACGTGACATTGATTTATTTTAAGTGTCATGCAAGTTTGAAGATAACTAAATAGTATGTTTCTGAAAGAAAATACTTATCAATTCTTTGAAGAAAAAAAATAACGTGATTTAGGTTTCTCTTATTATGTGATTTAATTAATTATTTAAGTTACCATTATTATGTTTATCAAATGTTTTTGTTATTGTACCATAGCAAATTACTTCGATTTTTTTTCTCTATTGTGTTTTTGGTTAGATTATGGTCAACTTTCATCGTTTGAAAATGCAATTTTAAGATAAACACTAACCATGCAAATATTGGGCATTTCCAGGTAAAACAACGAGCCAACGATTATTGTTTGAAATTGATTTGTCAAGAAAAATTGCATACTATTTTACATGTAATGGCGTTTTTTTTCTTTTTTAAAAGACTAAAAAATTAAAATTACTCAAAGTTAAAGAAATAGAAAATTATCAGATAAAATTAAACATATTACGACGATTTAACATAAATATCATCAAGTTTATCATCAATTATTTGAATATCAATTGTCTTACAGTTTGAATATTTTCAAAATATTTTCCTGTGTTAGTCTTTTTGCAAGTTGTAATCATTGAAATGTCTAATTAAGTTACTTGACGCTTTATAGAGAAGATTTTGGAAAATTAGTTCATAACTGGGTCTTGTCCCTTGATGTAAATAGGTTTATTTGTATTTTGGAAAATGTACACACAATTTGTGTTGTCGTTGCTCCTAATATTAACGCGTTATATTATTTGTGTATTTGTATCTTGAGTAGTCATGGTTTTTTTTTTTTTTTTTTTTTTAAATAAATGGCAAATCGCATTAATTTTATGATAAGTTTGTGATTTTCAAATTATTGTCTTGATAATTAGTCTAAATATAAGAACAACGAGAGGATTAGATAAATTTTTGCCATGTGATATGTATTTTAACAGTCATCAATTTAAAAGCTTAAATTTCTATTTCCTATATTCCTATTATTTACAAACTATTCATTTATACAAATTGCCAATAGCTAGCTTTCTCACCATCTTTCGACAATGTTATGGACGTTCAATGTCTTGTTTTATCATAAACTTTCCAAGTGTAAATAATTTTTTAAAGGATCATGTCGGTTTGAAGAAAATATTTCGGTTGAATACCTGCGAATATAAATACGCTTTATAAACTGGCAGTGAGATGAGAGGTTTTTTTTTTTGCTCCGTGTTGAAGGCCTCACTGTCACTTGGAAATGAAGATCAGCAATTAAAGCGCCGTTCCGAACGTTGCTTTTGTATATTCCAATTTTTGTTGCTGTGCATGTACTTTTTTTCATGGAAGGATACCCCATATAATTTGTGTTTTTATTATGTGTTAATTATTTACGCTTTAAATTCTAATTTTGCATATTTTTTTGTAAAAATGAATTGTATTGTATCATAGCTCTTATCCTGTGAATCTTTGGTTTTATCATGGTCAAAGTATTAGACTAGTTTTAAATAATTATTTGCGATGACAAAAACATAATGTATTGGAGCACCAAAAAGAAAGAAAAAATAGAGAGTTTATCTGAAATTATTTTTAGCATATTTTACCCAAAGATCTTATTTTTCCATAGATAAACAAAAATGGACATTCTTATTGTGATATCTATATTCTACTCGTACCACATTAAACGGGAGTACTTCATGATCAAGTGATAAAACAACTGTTGAAAAGTAGGGTACGGTTGGACACCAATTGTATGCAGCACATTGTATTTGAGTTATGTTTTACATATGCAGTACTAGTAAATCATTGCGCCAAAAATAAATGCTGCGTTTGTGCTGATTAACATGCTGATAGAACATGTAGAATGTAATGAAAACGTTCTAAAAAGTCAATATTGAAATGAAGCAACATTGATAAACTGGACCTAAATAATGTTTATAACATCTATGCACTAAATGCCACATGTGTAGTTATTGATACTGATTCGTATTAATAAGACCATATTCTATCATCCTTTTAAAGAGAAATGTTGAAATTTAAACTTTTATTCTGTGAAAATTTGCTGATTTAATTTAAATTACGTTTTTGTTAAATAGCAAAGTGACACATTTTCAAATAATCTCTTGTTAACCTGTTAAAAAAATAATATCACAGAGTACAGATTTTTTTGGTCATAATTCTGGGATAACGTTTTTTTCGAAATTGTAAACATGTATTGCAAATTTTAACTGTTTAAAAATACAATAGAATTGATGCTGTTTTTCTTGAAATTCAGCTTGTATCACGTGGTATAATTTTAGATTAACATTATGCATTTACCTCGACGATTGGATATGGAAATAATAATTTTCAAGAAAAACTTTTTGTTCGTAAGACCATATACATTTTTCTTTAATAATGTTATTATAATGTGGTTTTTTTTCTTGCACTTATAACAGTAACTTACATAGTATTTAGAAACTAAATAAAAACTCATTAAAATATCAGAGTTATATTTTGTTTTACACCAGACACGCGTTCTGTCTATATATGACTCATTGATGGGTTCGAATCAGAACAGCTAGACGGCCATATATCGAATACGAAGTTGATATGGATTTATACTGAAAAAATCGAACAATTTGTACAATAGGAGATTGTTACAAAAACTTTAAACAAAAATATCGGACTTTTAGTCAAAGCAAATTAAAAAAAGAGGAAGTCCTTTAAAAAACTAAGAAAATCAAAAACGGTTAATCAATGGAACAAGTGAAACACAACATGCCATATTTCTGACTTGGTACATGTATTTTCAAAAGAAAATGGTGTGTTGAACCTTTTTTTTTTTGTACCTAGCTAAACCTCTCATGTGTCTATGACAGCTACTTGTAGTTTATTTATATTTACAAAAGTAGCTGAGCACAATAAATACGAATAAAACAAAAATCGACAAAAACTTATGCCTGTTGGCAGAAACACAACTTACTGGTTCTCAAATTATAGGAGAAGATGGTGTTTAACCCCCAAAAAATACCGTATCATTAATATTGCATGTTAATACGCATGTGCTGACTACTGACTTGTTACAAAACTAGCAGCGGCTTTTATCCAGTAACTGTAAAATCTCCATGCACAGGTTTTTTTTTTTGAATCTATGTTTTAAAGATATTAAAATTTATACTGCAACTAGTTGTGTTTATTTCCTAAACCTAGTAGCATAGCTATATTTTGTATAATGTTGATTTCATCATGGAACACTTTCTTCGGTACAGTTGGTAGGCGAATGACCCAGCTCACATTACAATATTCCAATATTATTCCCCTAAAATGAACTATAATATGTGACAGAAGGGCCAGGTAGTTAAAATAAGAAGAAACAAATATCGTTCAGCTATCAGACTAAACATCAGATTTTTTTTCTTTCCAAAAACGTAGATTTTACAGACTTATTCATATCATACATCGCAGATTTTATCTACAGGTACAATGCATCGAAACATAAAACAGCAGATACTAATATAACAAATTGATTTTAGACAGAAAGTAACAAAGTAGCAAACAATGATAATGTCCTATATCAAGTCAAGAATATGACAGTTGTTATCTAATAGTTCGATTCTATATATGTTGCATTGTCGTTTGTTTTTGTTGCACTTCAGTGTTTCTGTTGTATCGTTGTTTTCCTCTTATAGTTGACGTGTTTCCCTCGGTTTTAGTTCGTAACGCGGATTTGTTTTCTCTCAAATCAATTTATGACTTTTTGAACAGCGGTATACTACTGTTGCCTTTATCATCTCCCATCATATAAAAATAAGAAGAAGTGGAAAGAAGGCGAAATTACATACAGATAAACAAAACAATTAAGCAGACACAAAAAAACACGAAATCTACCAAATAATGTGGTTGATCTCAAGTTTTCCGAAAGGCTAAGCAAATAGTGGCCTCATTTTGCTCATAGTAAGCACTATATATATATATATATCTATGATAAGACTCATTTGGTAATGTAACAATCCAAGAAAAGACGACAGGATTGTAATAACAATAATTGGAAATAGCCGTTGTCATGGGTGAAACATAATATGATATATTCCATATCATTTAACCAGCTGGTGATTGCGTCCATACAACTTGACCTATTAAAAATCTTGGTTTAAAAGCTTCCCGTTTACGATTAATTCTCTACGAATGAAATCATGATCGGATTCGCATGTTCCCTCATTTGGAATCAACTTGAAGATACATGATCCAAGTGCAGGCGCTTTTGGAGTGTGCTAGTAATATACCAATTAGTAATTCATTAGTTATTTAATAGGTTATATATACATTTTGTACTACACAATATTAAATGAGCCATTAAAACTTCTTATTGGTGACAAAACACGACACATAAAGAGTAAAAGGATAAACCAACACCGGGAGGATAACCAACATTAACTTTCATGATTATTATGGTGAACTATGTTCTTCCGCAAACTTAGATTGTAAAATAGCAAAACTCATATTCATTTTAAAGACGTTTTTATCTACATAAGACATCATGTGTTTCTCATAAAAATCAAATTGGGTTTACCCATCCTTTTTATTATATTTTATTGTAAAGCATGTTTTACACTACATTTTAGAAAATTATTATTCTATCCATTTGAATTAAAACCCTCATCTACCGTAATCATTTCTTGTAGAAAAATAAAACGAAATGCAATTGAACCTAGTAATTTGTGTGTTTATATTTTACAATTTCACACAAATAACATAAGTAAACATAAATCTTTTCTTTTATCTATCTATTCATCATTAACGAATAAAAAGCTAACGGGTAAGGCAGGTAAGCTTTTATTTATTTAAAAAAAATAATTAATTAATCAAGGTATACTCCCTTTTTCCTGGTAACATGGGATGGTTTGCAACGTTAATTGAACACATCTAAACTTATATCATAATGAGAGAGTGTATACAAAATCCCATGTACACGTGCAAAAATATCGTATGCATATACACATTTGTATTTGTTGTCACGTTCAGCACATTCAACACAATTTCATTTGAGTTATCCTCCTTTTTTAAAAGGTTATTGTATTTGAATATTATTTTTAAAACAAATAGATCCATACATCTTGTACAATTTACTGATCTTTTACTAGTTTTTCAGGCATGCATAGTAACATAATAACACATCACTTAAGGAAAATATTAAGCATGGAAAATAAAGCTATTAAGCCAGTAAAAATACGGTTTTGGTAACATTGTATGCAATCTGTACCAAAAACACTAAAGTTTTACTTTCAAGTTTGCTACGAGTTTCATGTTCTGTTTGTTATCTTGGTATAACATCCTATTAGTCTTTTTATGTTTCTGATTTGAACATAATCAATACTTAAACATATTTACGATGCAAATAATAAAGATAACATCTACCTACGACCAATTGACCTTATGTTTTTGTGTAATTCATTTGTGCGTACATTTCTGGTTATATATCGCCAGTATTTCGTCCGATTTAAAATTGTATATTCCAACGTGCTGTTTTCAGCTTTTCTGTTGAAGGTATATCGGGTAGCGTACACTTAATCCATCAAAAACGATAAGTTTTAATTATTCGCTTATACAAGGAAAAAACACTAAAGATAAATGTTTAATTACAGGGTTGATTTATGTTATACGTGATGTCTAAAATACCCTAAGATTTCTAATTGGATGATTATGGAGTGCTCTCTCTCTCTTTCTCCCTCTATATATAGCCATAAAGTTCGTTTCTTATATAAATAAATATATATATTTATATAAGAACGAAATTTATGGCTAACTAATAAAAAAAAATAGTGAATTTGATTGTATGAGAATGATTGCTAGGAAAAGTACATAATAGCTAAACTTAAAATCAGACAGTAACTATATGCCTTTAGATTGTCACTTTTGTTTTCTCGAAAACAGTCTTTTATTAAACTAATGGATGGATATTTTCTTTGTAATTTAAAGATCATAAAATCTCCTAGATCACCGCGTAAGCATTCGTGTTCTCGTAGATTTCGGACTTTTTCAGTACAGTTTGAAGAACACGTTGCATCACAGTGCATAGCTAGTTCAATCATCATGAATCCAATATATTCATTACCACCAGACAGGAAGTCCTTCCACTTGCACCCATCAATTATTCCGCCAAATTGTGGCATATATCGTTTACATTTTTCAACTGTTTTCCATGTTGTACAGTATGGCAGTGCTATATTTTGTGCAGGATAATATGTGATAAATCCGTAGCACATTTCATCGGAAGTTCCTTCGCCAAAGAAAATAGTTTCGTTTGACGATAGAGAAGAATATGTGCATGTAGTTCTAATTTCATCCCCAGGAAGAATCCTTATAGGAGGATCAAATCTACAATGAAAATATTTTATTTTAAAAGTGATTTAAGTGTGTGTTAATAGTATATTTCAAATTTAAATTTCACAAAACTGACTTTTAATCTCTTTTAAACACACGTAAACAGACAAACATAGATGTGTTTTAGTTATTTATTAAAAAAAAGATTTGGTGTGATTGGCAATGAGACAACTCTCCACAAAAGACCAAATGACAGAGCAATCAACGACTATACAGTTGGGTGCAGACCAAGCATTACATAAAGTAAACGCAAGTTAACGCCGCGTGCACATATTTCGTTAGTTAACTTCAAATCTCCCGTTTACTAGTAAACGCACGTTTACTATAATTACGTTAACGTGGCTGAAATGGAAATTTCTAATGTCTACCTTAGTAAACGGGCGTTTACTATGTGTCCGTTTAGTCAGTAGTAAACGGGCGTTTACTTCATAATTCTTCAAATTTATTTTTACGTGCACTTAAAAGTAAACGGGCGTTTAGTACAGATTTTACAAGTATATTTTTACGTGCACTTGAAAGTAAACGCACGTTTACTTTTCGCGTTAACTGATTGGGTAAATTTAGAAATAAACTTCAAGTTCATTTGCACATTTATTTTATAAAAACGACCTTTAGTCTTAATATTTTACGTATATGTGTTTCAAACCAGAACAATTCAAAAACTCTTTTAATTCGAAATATTAAATTACACAAAATCACTTTCATTAAGTCCATTAACTTTACTGATAGGCAGATTTTCTATATTTTTCTTCCAAAAGTTACATGTGCAAATATCGATACGAAAAGAAAGGTTATCCGAGACATCGGGAGAATATTTCAATATGATGGGATATAAACATCATGGTTTTTATTGTTTCGTTCCCCATTCATAATTGTCTCTTCGAATTCCTACTATAACTCGGGGTATTTAAAACCATTATTTTTAATCGAAATTCACCTTGTTTGCCTTGGATTTACATGATAAGATTCTGTTTTGACAAATGATAAAAAAAGACGTAAATTGTACTAAATTATAATCCTGGTACCTTTGATAACTATTTACACCACTGGGTCGATGCCTCTGCTGGTGGACGTTTCGTCCCCGAGGGTATCACCAGCCCAGTAGTCAGCACTTCGGTGTTGACATGAATATCAATTATGTGGTCATTTTTATAAATTTCCTGTTTACAAAACTTTTAATTTTTCCAAAAACTAAGGATTTCTTATCCCAGGCATAGATTACCTTAGCCGTATTTGGCACAACTTTTTGGAATTTTGGATCCTCAATGCTCTTCAACTTTGTATTTGTTTGGTTTATAACTATTTCGATATGAGCGTCACTGATGAGTCTTATGTAGACGAAACGCGCGTCTGGCGTACTAAATTATAATCCTGGTACCTTTGATAACTATTTACACCACTGGGTCGATGCCTCTGCTGGTGGACGTTTCGTCCCCGAGGGTATCACCAGCCCAGTAGTCAGCACTTCGGTGTTGACATGAATATCAATTATGTGGTCATTTTTATAAATTTCCTGTTTACAAAACTTTTAATTTTTCCAAAAACTAAGGATTTCTTATCCCAGGCATAGATTACCTTAGCCGTATTTGGCACAACTTTTTGGAATTTTGGATCCTCAATGCTCTTCAACTTTGTATTTGTTTGGTTTATAACTATTTCGATATGAGCGTCACTGATGAGTCTTATGTAGACGAAACGCGCGTCTGGCGTACTAAATTATAATCCTGGTACCTTTGATAACTATTTACACCACTGGGTCGATGCCTCTGCTGGTGGACGTTTCGTCCCCGAGGGTATCACCAGCCCAGTAGTCAGCACTTCGGTGTTGACATGAATATCAATTATGTGGTCATTTTTATAAATTTCCTGTTTACAAAACTTTTAATTTTTCCAAAAACTAAGGATTTCTTATCCCAGGCATAGATTACCTTAGCCGTATTTGGCACAACTTTTTGGAATTTTGGATCCTCAATGCTCTTCAACTTTGTATTTGTTTGGTTTATAACTATTTCGATATGAGCGTCACTGATGAGTCTTATGTAGACGAAACGCGCGTCTGGCGTACTAAATTATAATCCTGGTACCTTTGATAACTATTTACACCACTGGGTCGATGCCTCTGCTGGTGGACGTTTCGTCCCCGAGGGTATCACCAGCCCAGTAGTCAGCACTTCGGTGTTGACATGAATATCAATTATGTGGTCATTTTTATAAATTTCCTGTTTACAAAACTTTTAATTTTTCCAAAAACTAAGGATTTCTTATCCCAGGCATAGATTACCTTAGCCGTATTTGGCACAACTTTTTGGAATTTTGGATCCTCAATGCTCTTCAACTTTGTATTTGTTTGGTTTATAACTATTTCGATATGAGCGTCACTGATGAGTCTTATGTAGACGAAACGCGCGTCTGGCGTACTAAATTATAATCCTGGTACCTTTGATAACTATTTACACCACTGGGTCGATGCCTCTGCTGGTGGACGTTTCGTCCCCGAGGGTATCACCAGCCCAGTAGTCAGCACTTCGGTGTTGACATGAATATCAATTATGTGGTCATTTTTATAAATTTCCTGTTTACAAAACTTTTAATTTTTCCAAAAACTAAGGATTTCTTATCCCAGGCATAGATTACCTTAGCCGTATTTGGCACAACTTTTTGGAATTTTGGATCCTCAATGCTCTTCAACTTTGTATTTGTTTGGTTTATAACTATTTCGATATGAGCGTCACTGATGAGTCTTATGTAGACGAAACGCGCGTCTGGCGTACTAAATTATAATCCTGGTACCTTTGATAACTATTTACACCACTGGGTCGATGCCTCTGCTGGTGGACGTTTCGTCCCCGAGGGTATCACCAGCCCAGTAGTAAGCACTTCGGTGTTGACATGAATATCAATTATGTGGTCATTTTTATAAATTTCCTGTTTACAAAACTTTTAATTTTTCCAAAAACTAAGGATTTCTTATCCCAGGCATAGATTACCTTAGCCGTATTTGGCACAACTTTTTGGAATTTTGGATCCTCAATGCTCTTCAACTTTGTATTTGTTTGGTTTATAACTATTTCGATATGAGCGTCACTGATGAGTCTTATGTAGACGAAACGCGCGTCTGGCGTACTAAATTATAATCCTGGTACCTTTGATAACTATTTACACCACTGGGTCGATGCCTCTGCTGGTGGACGTTTCGTCCCCGAGGGTATCACCAGCCCAGTAGTCAGCACTTCGGTGTTGACATGAATATCAATTATGTGGTCATTTTTATAAATTTCCTGTTTACAAAACTTTTAATTTTTCCAAAAACTAAGGATTTCTTATCCCAGGCATAGATTACCTTAGCCGTATTTGGCACAACTTTTTGGAATTTTGGATCCTCAATGCTCTTCAACTTTGTATTTGTTTGGTTTATAACTATTTCGATATGAGCGTCACTGATGAGTCTTATGTAGACGAAACGCGCGTCTGGCGTACTAAATTATAATCCTGGTACCTTTGATAACTATTTACACCACTGGGTCGATGCCTCTGCTGGTGGACGTTTCGTCCCCGAGGGTATCACCAGCCCAGTAGTCAGCACTTCGGTGTTGACATGAATATCAATTATGTGGTCATTTTTATAAATTTCCTGTTTACAAAACTTTTAATTTTTCCAAAAACTAAGGATTTCTTATCCCAGGCATAGATTACCTTAGCCGTATTTGGCACAACTTTTTGGAATTTTGGATCCTCAATGCTCTTCAACTTTGTATTTGTTTGGTTTATAACTATTTCGATATGAGCGTCACTGATGAGTCTTATGTAGACGAAACGCGCGTCTGGCGTACTAAATTATAATCCTGGTACCTTTGATAACTATTGTACAGTGTATTGAAAGGGATATCGATAAAGGGTAATATAAGTATGTACATTTGTACCGGTCATCTCGTCAATTTAAATGTTCAAATATTGCTATCTTTACATGGATATAATAAACTAATTTACTATGCAGCTATATATAGTGCTAATATGGTCTGTTTTGGTTAAAATTCGAGTCAGTCTGAGGTTAGAAAACTACTAAAATTTGTTTCAATATTCAATATTTTGAATAAAAAAAGTACATGCTGGCACTCTAAATTGATGCAAACAAAATTTTTTAGTCATAATATTCAAATATTGCTACCTTTTTCATTATACAATCAATCCTTACATGAAAATATAACTCATGTACTTATAATGCAGCTATATAGATTTACATAATAGAATGCTTATATGGTCAGTTTTGGTTGTTGCGAACAAATAATCTTATTATATGAGTCAGTCTGAGGTATGAAAACAACTGAATTTTTTTATGATTCAATATTTTGAATAAAAAAGTACATGCTGGCACTCTAAATTGATGCGAACAAAATTTTTTAGTCATAATATTCAAATATTGCTACCTATTTTCTTATACAATCAATCCTTACATAAAAATATAACTCATTTACTATGCGGCTATATAGATTTACATAATTAAATGCTTATATGGTCAGTTTTTGTTGTTGCGGACAAATAATTTTATTATATGAGTCAGTCTGAGGTATGAAAACTACTGAAGTTTGTTTATGATTCAATATTTTGAATAAAAAAAGGACATGCTGGCCCTTTAAATTGATGCGAACAAAATTTTTTCATTCATAATATTCAAATATTGCTACCTATTTTATTATACAATCAATCATTACATGAAAATATAACTCATTTACTATGCGGCTATATAGATTTAAATACTAGAATGCTTATATGGTCAGTTTTGGTTGTTGCAGACAAATAATTTTTTTATATGAGTCAGTCTGAGGTATGAAAACTACTGAATTTGGTTTACGATTCAATATTTTGAATAAAAAAGGGACATGCTGGCAACCTAAATTGATGCGAACAAAATTTTTTAGTCATAATATTCAAATATTGCTACCTATTTTATTATACAATCAATCATTACATAAAAATATAACTCATTTACTATGCGGCTATATAGATTTAAATACTAGAATGCTTATATGGTCAGTTTTGGTTGTTGCAGACAAATAATTTTATTATATGAGTCAGTCTGAGGTATGAAAACTACTGAATTTGGTTTACGATTCAATATTTTGAATAAAAAAGGGACATGCTGGCAACCTAAATTGATGCGAACAAAATTTTTTAGTCATAATATTCAAATATTGCTACCTATTTTATTATACAATCAATCCTTATATGAAAATATAACTCATGTACTATGCGGCTATATAGATTTACATACAAGAATGCTTATATGGTCAGTTTTGGTTGTTGCGAACAAATAATTTTATTATATGAGTCAGTCTGAGGTATGAAAACTACTGAATTTGGTTTACGATTCAATATTTTGAATAAAAAAGGGACATGCTGGCAACCTAAATTGATGCGAACAAATTTTTTTAGTCATAATATTCAAATATTGCTACCTATTTTATTATACAATCAATCCTTATATGAAAATATAACTCATGTACTATGCGGCTATATAGATTTACATACAAGAATGCTTATATGGTCAGTTTTGGTTGTTGCGAACAAATAATTTTATTATATGAGTCAGTCTGAGGTATGAAAACTACTGAAGTTTGTTTATGATTCAATACTTTAAATAAAAAAAGGACATGCTGGCCCTTTAAATTGATGCGAACAAAATTTTTTCATTCATAATATTCAAATATTGCTACCTATTTTATTATACAATCAATCATTACATGAAAATATAACTCATTTACTATGCGGCTATATAGATTTACATAATTAAATGCTTATATAGTCAGTTTTGGTTGTTGCGGACAAATAATTTTATTATATGAGTCAGTCTGAGGTATGAAAACTACTGAATTTTGTTTACAATTCAATATTTTGAATAAAAAAAGGACATGCTGGCCCTCTAAATTGATGCGAACAAAATTTTTTATTCATAATATTCAAATATTGCTACCTATTTTATTATACAATCAATCATTACATGAAAATATAACTCATTTACTATGCGGCTATATAGATTTACATAATAGAATGCTTATATGGTCAGTTTTGGTTGTTGCGAACAAATAATCTTATTATATGAGTCAGTCGGAGGTATGAAAACAACTGAATTTTTTTATGATTCAATATTTTGAATAAAAAAGTACATGCTGGCACTCTAAATTGATGCGAACAAAATTTTTTAGTCATAATATTCAAATATTGCTACCTATTTTCTTATACAATCAATCCTTACATAAAAATATAACTCATTTACTATGCGGCTATATAGATTTACATAATTAAATGCTTATATGGTCAGTTTTTGTTGTTGCGGACAAATAATTTTATTATATGAGTCAGTCTGAGGTATGAAAACTACTGAATTTTGTTTATGATTCAATATTTTGAATAAAAAAAGGACATGCTGGCCCTCTAAATTGATGCGAACAAAATTTTTTAGTCATAATATTCAAATATTGCTACCTATTTTATTATACAATCAATCCATACATGAAAATATAACTCATTTACTATGCGGCTATATAGATTTAAATACTAGAATGCTTATATGGTCAGTTTTGGTTGTTGCGGACAAATAATTTTATTATATGAGTCAGTCTGAGGTATGAAAACTACTGAATTTTGTTTACGATTCAATATTTTGAATAAAAAAGTACATGCTGGCACTCTAAATTGATGCGAACAAAATTTTTTATTCATAATATTCAAATATTGCTACCTATTTTCTTATACAATCAATCCTTACATGAAAATATAACTCATTTACTATGCAGCTATATAGATTTACATAATAGAATGCTTATATGGTCAGTTTGGTTGTTGCGGACAAAAAATTTTATTATATGAGTCAGTCTGAGGTATGAAAACTACTGAAGTTTGTTTATGATTCAATATTTTAAATAAAAAAAGGACATGCTGGCCCTTTAAATTGATGCGAACAAAATTTTTTCATTCATAATATTCAAATATTGCTACCTATTTTATTATACAATCAATCATTACATGAAAATATAACTCATTTACTATGCGGCTATATAGATTTACATAATTAAATGCTTATATAGTCAGTTTTGGTTGTTGCGGACAAATAATTTTATTATATGAGTCCGTCTGAGGTATGAAAACTACTGAATTTTGTTTACGATTCAATATTTTGAATAAAAAAAGGACATGCTGGCCCTCTAAATTGATGCGAACAAAATTTTTTATTCATAATATTCAAATATTGCTACCTATTTTATTATACAATCAATCATTACATAAAAATATAACTCATTTACTATGCGGCTATATAGATTTAAATACTAGAATGCTTATTATGGTCAGTTTTGGTTGTTGCAGACAAATAATTTTATTATATGAGTCAGTCTGAGGTATGAAAACTACTGAATTTGGTTTACGATTCAATATTTTGAATAAAAAAGGGACATGCTGGCACCCTAAATTGATGCGAACAAAATTTTTTAGTCATAATATTCAAATATTGCTACCTATTTTATTATACAATCAATCATTACATGAAAATATAACTCATTTACTATGCAGCTATATAGATTTAAATACTAGAATGCTTATATGGTCAGTTTTGGTTGTTGCAGACAAATAATTTTATTATATGAGTCAGTCTGAGGTATGAAAACTACTGAATTTTTTTATGATTCAATATTTTGAATAAAAAAGTACATGCTGCATGGCACTCTTAATTGATGCGAACAAAATTTTTTATTCATAATATTCAAATATTGCTACCTATTTTCTTATACAATCAATCCTTACATGAAAATATAACTCATTTACTATGCAGCTATATAGATTTACATAATAGAATGCTTATATGGTCAGTTTGGTTGTTGCGGACAAAAAATTTTATTATATGAGTCAGTCTGAGGTATGAAAACTACTGAAGTTTGTTTATGATTCAATATTTTGAATAAAAAAAGGACATGCTGGCCCTTTAAATTGATGCGAACAAAATTTTTTCATTCATAATATTTAAATATTGCTACCTATTTTATTATACAATCAATCATTACATGAAAATATAACTCATTTACTATGTGGCTATATAGATTTACATAATTAAATGCTTATATAGTCAGTTTTGGTTGTTGCGGACAAATAATTTTATTATATGAGTCAGTCTGAGGTATGAAAACTACTGAATTTTGTTTACGATTCAATATTTTGAATAAAAAAAGGACATGCTGGCCCTCTAAATTGATGCGAACAAAATTTTTTATTCATAATATTCAAATATTGCTACCTATTTTATTATACAATCAATCATTACATGAAAATATAACTCATTTACTATGCGGCTATATAGATTTAAATACTAGAATGCTTATATGGTCAGTTTTGGTTGTTGCAGACAAATAATTTTATTATATGAGTCAGTCTGAGGTATGAAAACTACTGAATTTGGTTTACGATTCAATATTTTGAATAAAAAAGGGACATGCTGGCAACCTAAATTGATGCGAACAAAATTTTTTAGTCATAATATTCAAATATTGCTACCTATTTTATTATACAATCAATCCTTATATGAAAATATAACTCATGTACTATGCGGCTATATAGATTTACATACAAGAATGCTTATATGGTCAGTTTTGGTTGTTGCGAACAAATAATTTTATTATATGAGTCAGTCTGAGGTATGAAAACTACTGAATTTTTTTATGATTCAATATTTTGAATAAAAAAGTACATGCTGGCACTCTTAATTGATGCGAACAAAATTTTTTAGTCATAATATTCAAATATTGCTACCTATTTTCTTATACAATCAATCCTTACATAAAAATATAACTCATTTACTATGCGGCTATATAGATTTACATAGTTAAATGCTTATATGGTCAGTTTGTGTTGTTGCCGACAAATAATTTTATTATATGAGTCAGTCTGAGGTATGAAAACTACTGAATTTTGTTTATGATTCAATATTTTGAATAAAAAAAGGACATGCTGGCCCTCTAAATTGATGCGAACAAAATTTTTTAGTCATAATATTCAAATATTGCTACCTATTTTATTATACAATCAATCCATACATGAAAATATAACTCATTTACTATGCGGCTATATAGATTTAAATACTAGAATGCGTATATGGTCAGTTTTGGTTGTTGCGGACAAATAATTTTATTATATGAGTCAGTCTGAGGTATGAAAACTACTGAATTTTGTTTACGATTCAATATTTTGAATAAAAAAGTACATGCTGGCACTCTAAATTGATGCGAACAAAATTTTTTATTCATAATATTCAAATATTGCTACCTATTTTCTTATACAATCAATCCTTACATGAAAATATAACTCATTTACTATGCAGCTATATAGATTTACATAATAGAATGCTTATAATGTCAGTTTGGTTGTTGCGGACAAAAAATTTTATTATATGAGTCAGTCTGAGGTATGAAAACTACTGAAGTTTGTTTATGATTCAATATTTTAAATAAAAAAAGGACATGCTGGCCCTTTAAATTGATGCGAACAAAATTTTTTCATTCATAATATTCAAATATTGCTACCTATTTTATTATACAATCAATCATTACATGAAAATATAACTCATTTACTATGCGGCTATATAGATTTACATAATTAAATGCTTATATAGTCAGTTTTGGTTGTTGCGGACAAATAATTTTATTATATGAGTCAGTCTGAGGTATGAAAACTACTGAATTTTGTTTACGATTCAATATTTTGAATAAAAAAAGGACATGCTGGCCCTCTAAATTGATGCGAACAAAATTTTTTATTCATAATATTCAAATATTGCTACCTATTTTATTATACAATCAATCATTACATGAAAATATAACTCATTTACTATGCGGCTATATAGATTTAAATACTAGAATGCTTATATGGTCAGTTTTGGTTGTTGCAGACAAATAATTTTATTATATGAGTCAGTCTGAGGTATGAAAACTACTGAATTTGGTTTATGATTCAATATTTTGAATAAAAAAGGGACATGCTGGCAACCTAAATTGATGCGAACAAAATTTTTTAGTCATAATATTCAAATATTGCTACCTATTTTATTATACAATCAATCCTTATATGAAAATATAACTCATGTACTATGCGGCTATATAGATTTACATACAAGAATGCTTATATGGTCAGTTTTGGTTGTTGCGAACAAATAATTTTATTATATGAGTCAGTCTGAGGTATGAAAACTACTGAATTTTTTTATGATTCAATATTTTGAATAAAAAAGTACATGCTGGCACTCTTAATTGATGCGAACAAAATTTTTTAGTCATAATATTCAAATATTGCTACCTATTTTCTTATACAATCAATCCTTACATAAAAATATAACTCATTTACTATGCGGCTATATAGATTTACATAATTAAATGCTTATATGGTCAGTTTGTGTTGTTGCCGACAAATAATTTTATTATATGAGTCAGTCTGAGGTATGAAAACTACTGAATTTTGTTTATGATTCAATATTTTGAATAAAAAAAGGACATGCTGGCCCTCTAAATTGATGCGAACAAAATTTTTTAGTCATAATATTCAAATATTGCTACCTATTTTATTATACAATCAATCCATACATGAAAATATAACTCATTTACTATGCGGCTATATAGATTTAAATACTAGAATGCTTATATGGTCAGTTTTGGTTGTTGCGGACAAATAATTTTATTATATGAGTCAGTCTGAGGTATGAAAACTACTGAATTTTGTTTACGATTCAATATTTTGAATAAAAAAGTACATGCTGGCACTCTAAATTGATGCGAACAAAATTTTTTATTCATAATATTCAAATATTGCTACCTATTTTCTTATACAATCAATCCTTACATGAAAATATAACTCATTTACTATGCAGCTATATAGATTTACATAATAGAATGCTTATAATGTCAGTTTGGTTGTTGCGGACAAAAAATTTTATTATATGAGTCAGTCTGAGGTATGAAAACTACTGAAGTTTGTTTATGATTCAATATTTTAAATAAAAAAAGGACATGCTGGCCCTTTAAATTGATGCGAACAAAATTTTTTCATTCATAATATTCAAATATTGCTACCTATTTTATTATACAATCAATCATTACATGAAAATATAACTCATTTACTATGCGGCTATATAGATTTACATAATTAAATGCTTATATAGTCAGTTTTGGTTGTTGCGGACAAATAATTTTATTATATGAGTCAGTCTGAGGTATGAAAACTACTGAATTTTGTTTACGATTCAATATTTTGAATAAAAAAAGGACATGCTGGCCCTCTAAATTGATGCGAACAAAATTTTTTATTCATAATATTCAAATATTGCTACCTATTTTATTATACAATCAATCATTACATGAAAATATAACTCATTTACTATGCGGCTATATAGATTTAAATACTAGAATGCTTATATGGTCAGTTTTGGTTGTTGCAGACAAATAATTTTATTATATGAGTCAGTCTGAGGTATGAAAACTACTGAATTTGGTTTACGATTCAATATTTTGAATAAAAAAGGGACATGCTGGCAACCTAAATTGATGCGAACAAAATTTTTTAGTCATAATATTCAAATATTGCTACCTATTTTATTATACAATCAATCCTTATATGAAAATATAACTCATGTACTATGCGGCTATATAGATTTACATACAAGAATGCTTATATGGTCAGTTTTGGTTGTTGCGAACAAATAATTTTATTATATGAGTCAGTCTGAGGTATGAAAACTACTGAATTTTTTTATGATTCAATATTTTGAATAAAAAAGTACATGCTGGCACTCTTAATTGATGCGAACAAAATTTTTTAGTCATAATATTCAAATATTGCTACCTATTTTCTTATACAATCAATCCTTACATAAAAATATAACTCATTTACTATGCGGCTATATAGATTTACATAATTAAATGCTTATATGGTCAGTTTGTGTTGTTGCCGACAAATAATTTTATTATATGAGTCAGTCTGAGGTATGAAAACTACTGAATTTTGTTTATGATTCAATATTTTGAATAAAAAAAGGACATGCTGGCCCTCTAAATTGATGCGAACAAAATTTTTTAGTCATAATATTCAAATATTGCTACCTATTTTATTATACAATCAATCCATACATGAAAATATAACTCATTTACTATGCGGCTATATAGATTTAAATACTAGAATGCTTATATGGTCAGTTTTGGTTGTTGCGGACAAATAATTTTATTATATGAGTCAGTCTGAGGTATGAAAACTACTGAATTTTGTTTACGATTCAATATTTTGAATAAAAAAGTACATGCTGGCACTCTAAATTGATGCGAACAAAATTTTTTATTCATAATATTCAAATATTGCTACCTATTTTCTTATACAATCAATCCTTACATGAAAATATAACTCATTTACTATGCAGCTATATAGATTTACATAATAGAATGCTTATAATGTCAGTTTGGTTGTTGCGGACAAAAAATTTTATTATATGAGTCAGTCTGAGGTATGAAAACTACTGAAGTTTGTTTATGATTCAATATTTTAAATAAAAAAAGGACATGCTGGCCCTTTAAATTGATGCGAACAAAATTTTTTCATTCATAATATTCAAATATTGCTACCTATTTTATTATACAATCAATCATTACATGAAAATATAACTCATTTACTATGCGGCTATATAGATTTACATAATTAAATGCTTATATAGTCAGTTTTGGTTGTTGCGGACAAATAATTTTATTATATGAGTCAGTCTGAGGTATGAAAACTACTGAATTTTGTTTACGATTCAATATTTTGAATAAAAAAAGGACATGCTGGCCCTCTAAATTGATGCGAACAAAATTTTTTATTCATAATATTCAAATATTGCTACCTATTTTATTATACAATCAATCATTACATGAAAATATAACTCATTTACTATGCGGCTATATAGATTTAAATACTAGAATGCTTATATGGTCAGTTTTGGTTGTTGCAGACAAATAATTTTATTATATGAGTCAGTCTGAGGTATGAAAACTACTGAATTTGGTTTACGATTCAATATTTTGAATAAAAAAGGGACATGCTGGCAACCTAAATTGATGCGAACAAAATTTTTTAGTCATAATATTCAAATATTGCTACCTATTTTATTATACAATCAATCCTTATATGAAAATATAACTCATGTACTATGCGGCTATATAGATTTACATACAAGAATGCTTATATGGTCAGTTTTGGTTGTTGCGAACAAATAATTTTATTATATGAGTCAGTCTGAGGTATGAAAACTACTGAATTTTTTTATGATTCAATATTTTGAATAAAAAAGTACATGCTGGCACTCTTAATTGATGCGAACAAAATTTTTTAGTCATAATATTCAAATATTGCTACCTATTTTCTTATACAATCAATCCTTGCATAAAAATATAACTCATTTACTATGCGGCTATATAGATTTACATAATTAAATGCTTATATGGTCAGTTTGTGTTGTTGCCGACAAATAATTTTATTATATGAGTCAGTCTGAGGTATGAAAACTACTGAATTTTGTTTATGATTCAATATTTTGAATAAAAAAAGGACATGCTGGCCCTCTAAATTGATGCGAACAAAATTTTTTAGTCATAATATTCAAATATTGCTACCTATTTTATTATACAATCAATCCATACATGAAAATATAACTCATTTACTATGCGGCTATATAGATTTAAATACTAGAATGCTTATATGGTCAGTTTTGGTTGTTGCGGACAAATAATTTTATTATATGAGTCAGTCTGAGGTATGAAAACTACTGAATTTTGTTTACGATTCAATATTTTGAATAAAAAAGTACATGCTGGCACTCTAAATTGATGCGAACAAAATTTTTTATTCATAATATTCAAATATTGCTACCTATTTTCTTATACAATCAATCCTTACATGAAAATATAACTCATTTACTATGCAGCTATATAGATTTACATAATAGAATGCTTATAATGTCAGTTTGGTTGTTGCGGACAAAAAATTTTATTATATGAGTCAGTCTCAGTCTGAGGTATGAAAACTACTGAAGTTTGTTTATGATTCAATATTTTAAATAAAAAAAGGACATGCTGGCCCTTTAAATTGATGCGAACAAAATTTTTTCATTCATAATATTCAAATATTGCTACCTATTTTATTATACAATCAATCATTACATGAAAATATAACTCATTTACTATGCGGCTATATAGATTTATAATTAAATGCTTATATAGTCAGTTTTGGTTGTTGCGGACAAATAATTTTATTATATGAGTCAGTCTGAGGTATGAAAACTACTGAATTTTGTTTACGATTCAATATTTTGAATAAAAAAAGGACATGCTGGCCCTCTAAATTGATGCGAACAAAATTTTTTATTCATAATATTCAAATATTGCTACCTATTTTATTATACAATCAATCATTACATGAAAATATAACTCATTTACTATGCGGCTATATAGATTTAAATACTAGAATGCTTATATAGTCAGTTTTGGTTGTTGCAGACAAATAATTTTATTATATGAGTCAGTCTGAGGTATGAAAACTACTGAATTTGGTTTACGATTCAATATTTTGAATTAAAAAGGGACATGCTGGCAACCTAAATTGATGCGAACAAAATTTTTTATTCATAATATTCAAATATTGCTACCTATTTTATTATACAATCAATCATTACATGAAAATATAACTCATTTACTATGCGGCTATATAGATTTAAATACTAGAATGCTTATATGGTCAGTTTTGGTTGTTGCAGACAAATAATTTTATTATATGAGTCAGTCTGAGGTATGAAAACTACTGAATTTTTTTATGATTCAATATTTTGAATAAAAAAGTACATGCTGGCACTCTAAATTGATGCGAACAAAATTTTTTAGTCATAATATTCAAATATTGCTACCTATTTTCTTATACAATCAATTCTTACATGAAAATATATCTCATTTACTGTGCGGCTATATAGATTTACATAATGAAATGCTTATATGGTCAGTTTTGAGTATTGCGGACAAATAATTTTATTATACGAGTCAGTCTAAGGTAAGAAAACTATTGAATTTTGTTTGTGATTCAATATTTTGAATGAAAAAGGACATGCTGTCACTCTAAATTGATGCAAAAAAAAAGTTATGTCATAATATTCAAATATTGCTACCTATTTTCTTATACAATCAATCCTTACATAAAAATATAACTCATTTACTATGCGGCTATATAGATTTACATAATTAAATGCTTATATGGTCAGTTTGTGTTGTTGCCGACAAATAATTTTATTATATGAGTCAGTCTGAGGTAAGAAAACTATTTAATTTTGTTTGTGATTCAATATTTTGAATGAAAAAGGACATGCTGTCACTCTAAATTGATGCAAAAAAAAAGTTATGTTATAATATTTAAATATTGCTTCCTTTTTTATTATACAATCAATCTTTATATCAAAATATAACTCATTTACTATGCCGGCTATATAGATTTACATAATAAATTGCTTATATGGTCAGTTTTGGTGTTGCAAACAAATAATTATATATTACGAGTTAGTCTGATGTATGAAAACTACTGAATTTTGTTTACTATTCAATATTTAAAAATAAAAAGAGGTCATGTCCGTCAGGCTGGTACAAAAATTGCTGTCAATTGTTACGTATTATATGGTCAATTATGGCATGAAAATATAACTGAATTACTTCTATATAGAATAAGATAACTTAATTGTTAAGAGGTAAATATTGTCAGTTTTGGTTAATGATATCAAATAATTTTGTTTTACGAGTCAGTCTGTCTAAGATGAACAAGAAATTTACTATAATTATTGTTCAATTAAATAAAAATTTCACTCAGTGTATGTCTGATGAAAGCTGCTACAGCAATCCAATCTTGCTTGCTTGCACTTTCCAAAATATGAACAAATGTTTGGTGCTGAAAGAAAAAGACTTCATTAAAAAATATGAAATATGAATACTGTAAACCAACTTATTTTCGCGAGCGATTTATTTTCACGACTTTCGCGAGTAGAAAAATAAGGCGGTCAAGAAAGGGTAAAACATGAAATAAAGTATCCGCAAAAATAAGTTGGTTTACAGTAATTACTTTATTATTGTCATTCTTACAATTTTTAATTTAATTCTTTAAATAGATGTTGAAAGTTGCATGCACTAAGTGTGAAGTAGCCTTCCTTTCTCCTTTGAGTAAAATTTCAGTGCTCAATATTTTGCTATATAGAATGGTAGAAATCTTAAACATCACTGGTCTAGGAGTAGATGTGGATATTTATGAATGGAAAGTGTTGAACTAAAGTTTTATAATCATTTGTAATATGTACGTTTCAAGCCACAAATTGTCACACATACATTTTTACATAAAAACAGGTTTGAAAAAAAAAAAATAGATGCTTACAATTTACAAAAATAATATTTTGAAAAGCAATGCAAGCAGAATTTTTAAGTAGTGTCTGTCATGGATGATCCATTTTGTTTTATAAAATAAAAGTACACAAATGGCTGCCTCTCAAAAATTTGAAAGAAATGCATTTTCAACAACACATGTGTACACAAACATAAAAGTAGTCTAAAAAATCAGCTCAAAATCTGAAGGTGTATAGAAAAAAAGTAACTGTGATGAGTTCAGTTATTTCAACAAATTTCAAATCAAAAGTCTCGAAATTCTAAATTATAGAAAAAAATCAGCTGAGGAACTAAACTTAAATTTGAAGGTTTATTGCAGAGTGTTGGATAAGGGTAAAACTATATGGCACCATCAATTTAAACGGGGCCATAAAAAAATGTTCAGTACATTGCAAAATCTGATTAAAATTACCTTCAAATTAACTTGATCATCCTTCTTCTCCTTATAGATGCACACTGCAACATGCCATGATAATCCCTTTTCGCCAAACCAATCTGACTGTTTTTCCCTGTGTGAGCAAGGGAGGAATTTCATTGCCCAATCAATCACCATCACTGCTTGACATTCACTCATATTATCAAACATGTCAGTTCTGGCAAGGTCTTGGTTGACAGTTCTCATTATATGGCATTTCCAGTTTTCTATTTGATCAAGTGCAAGTTTCAACTCAGTTTTGTCATCAGAACCAAATGGCAAGTTTGATACCTTAATTAAAACGGACGATATATTGTCACATCTGTCACATTTGATTGAATGGTCATGGTCACACTTTGACTGATAATTTGGCACTTTGGGGTCACTAAGGCCCCATTTAATACAGTGGTCAGCACATTCTGAGTTGGGAGATATGTGTAATTTATAGTCCCCTTTCAAATATTCCTTGCCCGATTTCAGTTGTTGGATAAGTTCATTTTTCTTTTCCCGGGATATGATATCTTCATTTTCAATACCTTTAATAAGTTTTTCTATTAACTCAAAACCACTATGTCCATCAGCTGTTATGTTATCAAGACCATGTAGATTTCGGCGCTTTGATGCAGAACATACATTAAGAATATTGTATAAGGTTGCACGGCTCAAAGGAGTAAACTCATTTTCTTCACTGTAAGAGTTATACATATCAATCAAGGTTGAATGACAAGCTGTTCTTACTACTTCTGGTACTGTTATAACTTCACCTGATTCTAATTTTATATCTCTTGTGCCATAGGAAACAATTTGATGGAAAGCTGGGTTAAAAAAGAAAGACAAGGCATGTTCAAGTTTCACAGGGTCCATTCTTGATCTTTTCACAGGAGGTTGATCATGTTGGTCATAAATTGACTGAAAATTCATCATCCTTACTTTGTCAACTCTATACTTGGTTAGTCCTGGAATTCTGTTTAAAAGTTGTTCTTTTGTTGTTTTGGATGCCATAATTGACAATAATTGTTCCTTGACAATATTGTTATCTGCCTCATTGTACAATTTGATCAGGGAATTAAACATTTCATCGTAGTAGTTATCAGATGAGCCTTGATTATTGTCTGCTTTTTGTTTGAAGATACGAGCTAGCAATATGCTACTCTGACCTGGTGCAATAGCATTCAAAACAGCACTTATTGCCTCATCTGCCTTTCTTTCAACATACAGCTGTGTTGTTTTACTAACCGTCTCTATGGATGATTGGAGTTGGTATTTTAGTGGGCTGATCTCCCCTTTAGATAGAGATGACAGGACGTTATTGCATGTACTCAAATCTACAGGCATTCCCTCATTACTCCAGTTAGATGTCTGGGACAAATTTGTTCCTTGTGATGATTCCTGAAAATAGGTACATGTATGTAGACAACATAATTTTACATTAGGTAAATTTTTATGCAAAACAGTAGCCTAATAAAAAGCCTTAAATGGCACAATGTTGAAACATAGAACATTGCCACTATAATATGTGTGTGACTAAAATCTATGGAGGTTTCCAAATATATGGCCGGTTCTAAATCTATTGCAGATTACTAATCTATGGCAAGTGTGACGGTACATCTTCAAATAAATCAAATTTATGGCAGTTTTTTGTTTTCTCCAAGTCTACGGCAGATTTGATTACGTAATTTTCTGTATGGACACAACATTCAAGCTTGATACAATTCTGAATTTGGATTTGGATTAAATAGTTGACACAGATAAGGTTTCTGGCGTAGATTTGGACCAACTTGAAAACTGGGCCCATAATCAACAAGAGGCTGTCACAACGACAGCAAACCGGATTTATTAACATTTATTTGTATCCTGCCAATATCACAAGAACCATAACTGATGAACGGTGAAAGTGAAAATCATCAATATCAAATTTGACCTCCATTTAGTCATCAGTACCAACATATTAAAATTTGAAAAGCTTAGGTTGAATGGTTCATGAGTAAATGCACGGACACTACTGGAAAAGCCATTTTTAAATCTTTCAAGAACCATAACTCCTGAACGGTAAAAGTCAAAATTGTCATTATTAAACTTGAGCTCCATTTTGTCATTAGAAACAACATATTAAAATTTGGGAAGCTTTGGTTGAAGAGTTCATGCGTAAATGCACGGACACAACTGGAAATGCCATTTTTCAATCTTTCAAGAACCATAACTCCTGAACAGTAAAAGTCAAAATCGTCATGATTAAACTTGACCTCCATTTTGTCATCAGTAACAGCATAATAAAATTTGAAAAGCTTTGGTTGAACAGTTCATGAGTAAATGTACGGACACGACTAGAAAAGCCATTTTTCACTATTTCAAGAACCATAACTCCTGAACGGTAAAAGTCAAAATCATCATTATTGAACTTGACCTCTATTTTGTCATCAGTAACAACATATTAAAATTTGAAAAGCTTTGGTTAAACAGTTCATGCGTAAATGCACGGACATGACTGAAAATGCCATTTTTCAATCTTTCAAGAACCATAACTCCTGAACAGTAAAAGTCAAAATCGTCATTATTAAATTTGACCTTCATTTTGTTACAAAAATCAAACTTAGTTTAATTTGGGACCTTTTGGACCACATCAAAGAACCACATGAGTTACAGTAATTTCGCACCATAAACATCTCGTACCCTGGCCATTTTGTACCTTGACCATTTTTTACCATAGGCCTAAATCAATATATTGTCTGTTTCCCCAATCCCGACCCTGCCAAGCCAGGTGTGGGTAGGTAGGTAGGTAAATAATTTTATTTTTCCGAAAAGCCTGAATATTATCAGAAATGAATAAAATAATATTTGACTTAGTTTTGCCAATATAATTTCATGAGTAGGACCATTTTTGCAGGGTTGGTCGGGATTGGGGAAACAAACAATATTTTATTTTGGGCCATATGGAACATTAACACGTACCCCTAGGGACCTTTATAGCTTGCTGTTCGTGTGAGCCAAGGCTCCGTAATGATAATATATCAATAATGATTTACTCTTATAAATAGTAACTTGAATGGAGATTTGTCTTACTGGCACTTATACCACATCTTCCTATATCTACATACAATTTTGTACCTCATGGAACATTAACATGTAAATACCATTCGAATGATCATACCTCATCTTTCTCATTGTGTTTTGAGGTATTATGCGTTATGCGTTAATTAATTCGGTTCAGGCAAACATAAGTACAGAAAGATACCAATAGGTATTGGGTAACACTATGTCCCTCCCGTTTCTACAGTGTTGGATAAAACATGAATATTATTTGGTATAATGATGTCTTTCTTGGGAATAATTACTATATGGCAATATCTTCATTTTCCCTTCAGACTGCATGAACATACATGTTTATGAATATGTTGTATGCCCTTTACAAAATTTTCACAGTTATATGTACATGTATAATTTTGATTATTTAGAAAACATGAATTACCTGACTATCAATTGTTATGGTCTTGTAGGACTCAGATGACCTGTCTCTCAGAAAATACTCATCATTCCCAATACCACTGTCAACCTATAAAATATAGATGTAGATCAGTTTGAATGGTTAACAAGCATATTTTATATTTATTCAATAAACAAAATACCCACAGGTAAACAAGTACCAGTGAAAAATCCCCTAAAGTTTTCATACAAGATGTTAATTGAGATGAACAATATAGAATCATACAAAATACAGTGCTTGCATTTGCTACTCAGTATTTTGACAAGGCAAAATGGATCAGCTTATAGCATAATATGCTTCCGGTACATGTATGTTTGCACCTGTCCTGAGTCAGGAATCTGATGTACAGTAGGTGTCAGTTGTTTATGTAATGTATACGTGTTTCTCGTTTTTTTATATAGATTAAACCCTTGGTTTTCTGTTTTGTATGGTTTTGCATTAGTAATTTCAGGGCCCTTTATAGCTTGTTGTTTGCTGTGAGCCAAGGTTCTGTGTTGAAGGCTGTAAATTGACCTAAAATGGTTTACTTTTTTAAATTGTTATTTGGATGGAGAGTTGTCTCATTGGCACTCACACCACATCTTCCTATATCTATGAACATAATTGACATTTTCAAAGATTATTTTTGAGTGCTAAGATATCAATTTGAATCATTGTCTGATAATCAGGAAATTCACAGAAATGTGGAATGAACATTTGCTGAATCACACATAATAAACAGAGGTGCATGTTTTTGTAACAAACTGTTTTACAACTACCACAATGCTTACATTTCAACTTTTTTAAAGACATTACATTTACAATTACTACATTTTGGTGTAGATACTAATTGTATGTCACCTCATATTCTTATATCATGTTTTCCTGTTCATGATTTTTTTTAACTTAATTCTATGGAAACAAATTGAAACACTTACCCTGCAACTATTACTCATGCTAGCTTGGTTCTCTGAACCTCCATTTGTTTTTTCTCTGTTTTCATGTATACACTGTTGAAAAATCAAGTCATAGACTAAATGGTTATTTATATCAGTGATAGTTTTAAGATTTTTTAAGCAAAATAAAAACAAAAATAACATCCCTGTGTAGCTCTGCTCATTACAATCTTTGTATATTTTCGACCATGAAGGTAAGAATATTTTTTTTTCTATTTAGATTTGCTTGTTATTCATTCTCCTAGTTTTCACTAAAATTTGGATTAAATTAAAACCTTGGAGATTAGTGTTTGCTCTGGTAAGCATGCCTCATTAAAGGCTTATAAAAGAAAAGAGGGAGTGTTACTGTGTGGATTTTCTATGTCATTTTCAATTTTTTGTCTCTGGTGTATCGGTTGTGTCATTGGCTATTATATAAATAACACATAGCTGAGAGGGTGTTAGAGCAGATTGGTACCCCGAGAAAACATTGTCAACCGCGGCGAACCTAAGGTTGACAATGCCTTTTCGAGGGGTTCCAATCTGCTCTATCACCCTCTCAGCTATGTGTTATTTAATTTATTATACTGAATGTCCTATCATTATTGGCTTTTACAGATTACTTTCATTATAAAAGTATTTTCTATGACGTCACGGGTATAAAAACGTTACGGGCATTAGAAAAAAACAACAAAAGTCAAGCAAGATTTTATTTATTTTAACAGTCGATAATAAAATCTCAGCCAAAATGTAGAACTTAAGCATTGTATTTAATTCCTTGATGTAAATTCAATTCATTGTTCTTTGAATTATCGATTTCTGATTGGTCTACAATGTAGACGAGAGGGTAACATTCAAAAAAATTGTCACCCGCTCAGCCATGTGATAGAGTAAATTGACACCCCCGTCTTAGTCAATCAAAATATGGCATTTTAACGTGAAGTATAATAACATATAATATCTTCTTGTTTCTTTTGCACATAAAAAGTTGGGATCAGCATGTCCCTTCTTTACAAAGCAGTGATATTATTTATAATAATTGAACACGTTCTTGTCATTATCATGCCTTTTAAAGTTGACAAATATTTTTTTTCATAATATTAAAAACTATTTTTTTTTACAAACCTCTGGCTCTGAAGCATCACAATCAATATCTTCTTCATGTAAGTTTGAAATTTGTTCATAGACGACAGTTCTACATTTACGGCAAATTCCTGCATAAAAAAAGAAAAACTTATTTAACGAGTTGAACATACAACATACAGTACATGTATAAAACATTTTGTAAAATAAGGCTGAAGGACATATATAAATGAATACATGAACCTACAAAAATCAATAATTTACTATCATGATATTCATCATCATATAATTATGTTACGTGTTCAATAAATATATATCATTCTATAAAAATAAAGTAAGTGCACAATGACATATATATTCTAATGTGTGCTCATTGATGAAGGCCTTGTAGTTTACTATTTGTTTCTATATTAATGCAGTATTTATATGTATATAATACATGTACATGTATTGTTGGAAGATATTAAATTGACTTCATTATGCTTTAGCCTCTCCAAGCCTTTTTTTTTTGTACATTAGCAAGAGTCTTAGACTGAAGTCATGGAACTCCGAAGTACAAATAAAATTTATATTCTGTTTATCCAGTAATTTACATCAGCATATGATACATTGTATACATGTTTGAAAATTTAGTTGTTGACATTTGTAAGAACATGTAGTTGTAACTGATCTTATAAAGAAAATCACATAACTGAATGAAAGGCATGAAAGGTGGACCAAAATATAAATGTACTTGCATGCCAAATAATAACCTACTATACAGCTTGCTCAACATCATGAAGTGGGGATATTGGATAATTTATTTTTACATGTAAACAACTTATGAACTTATACCTGATACAATGTATTTGTATAATAAATGGCTGATTGCAGTATGAAATTATATAAGAATATTACCTATATAGAGATTTACGTTTTTTTTTTCTCAATAGAAACTCAATATTGTAGACATAAATGTATTTTCCAAGATACATGTACAATGTACATACATATTCAAAAACCACATGGTTGTTTATTTGTCCATTTTGTGTGTACATGGCCTTGTGCATTGTTGACGACAGCAACAGACTACTTTGATCATATAAAAATATCTAGTGTGTTTTGATTTGTAGAATCTCGCACTGATATACATTGTACATAATATAATGTATCTAATATTTTGATGCATTATTCTTTCTTTTTTATTGCTCCTTATACTTCTTATTAAAATTGAATTAGAAACATAAAATGAACACTTGCTGCCTAAAATATGTACAAGCATGTATAAAATTTATACAAATGTCATACCCGTAGCCAGGGGGTTCAGACCTGAACCCCCCTTGAAAACAAATATTCACTGTTTAAATCAATGTTCTGTTCGAAAAAGTTTTAAATATTCATTACACATGCCACCTTTTTCACCTCTGATAGTGTTCATCACAAAATATAACGGCAAGAATTCTTATTAAGAATATTTTCAATAGTTTGTTTAGTTTTGTGTTTGTTTTTTTTGGGACAAGTTTGAAATGTTCCCTTTTCATACCCCCCCCCCTTTTTTTAAAAAGATTTATGATTGATGTATGACCTCAATACCTGTGACAAAACCTGTTTATATTTTTAAAAATAATGTGCTAAAATATTTGTTGTTCATTACCTGATCCAACAGGAACCAATTTTCCATCATACATGGAAATGGCTCTGCTCATGTCAAGGGTCACTGCTCTATCTGGTTTAGCCTTTCCTGAGTGTTGAGGGTGTGAACAGCCTGCCTTTTTTCTCCAACAAATGCCTAATGCATATCGATGCAATGGGCAAACAGCATATGACTTCAAGGCAGAGAAAATCCCTACCCTGAAGCATATCAAATGTCCCTCTGTAGGAATATCATCTGACTTCAGCCCAACTGAAGCCAGATGGTTTTCAATATTTTTACTACAATTTGCAATAGATATATCAGTTTGATCTTCTTGAAAATACGGCGAAAAACCACACTCTGTGTTACAGAAAATAGAAAAATTACATCTTCTGCCAGTCATGTTAGTCAACTGTGACGTCCATTTGTTATGATTAGTAACATAAAGAGTTCCGAAAGGGGAGATAACTCTATTAAAACATGCTAAAATATGGAAATTTTTCTGCTATCAATAATATCAGAAAAACAAAAAAACCCACTGAAAGAAGATGAAAGACAGAATTACAAGTAATAATATGTTTTATTAATCATAATGATATAATCACACAGATCTGGTAATAGCTATAAATTAATTTTCAAAAGTGATAAATTTACTTAGGTATATAAGGAATAAGTCTCAACTTCATGGTACCAGGAAATAAACCACAATAACAAAACATAACTAATGCTTCATTTTTTTAGTATTTATGTCATGTAAGGTTTCTAAAAAAGTATAGGAGTTGATGTTTTTTAACAATGCATGTTTACATAAAATACGATATTGCCTGATCCTTAGGCAGACTGGCACTTAAGTAGCTTTTATCGTCAATATGTCAAGCAGAAATGACCGGTTGGTCAATTAATTTTGATGTTCCTTATCATTTCATATTTTAGGTCAGTGTATCCAGGTTACGATGACAATCTGCGTTAACGGCCGTTTACTACAAACAGTAAACGCGCGTTTATACTTTTTAGGAAAATAGAAGACGCGCATTTTTCCACGTTAACGCGGAGGTAAACGGGAAAGTAAACGCCCGTTTACTCTTTACAAAATTAGAAGACGCGCCGTTTTTGCGTTAACGCGGAGGTAAACGCGAAAGTAAACGCCCGTTTACTTTTAATGTCTACTGCAATTTCGGAGTTAACGCACAGTTAACGCGGCGTTTACATGAAGTGCACGCGAGTAAAACGGCCGCGTTAACTTTTTCGGCCCGTCTACATGTAATGCTTGGTCTGCACCCAACTGTAGGTCACCGTACGGCCTTCAACATCAAGCAAAGCCCATACCGCGTAGGCAGATATAAAAGGCCACGAAATGACCATATAAACAGTTCAAAGGAGAAGTCGTCTAAGATGCTGTCTCATTGACCACATACATCTACTTTATATGAATCTTTTTTTAGGTTATTAAATTTCCCATATACTTTAATACTGGTGTCTATGATCAATGTATTTACCACTTAATTTGATTGTTTATCAAGACAACAGAACGTACAGGTCGATCTTCTCATCAAACTTCTATTTTTTTCTGCAATACTATTGATGATTATAACATTATTTGAGACACACGCACACTTTCAGTAAACAGATATGAATTATGGATTACCGTATATGGATAAAAAAGTAAAGTTCAATTTCGGAACAAAAATGAAGACTCTTCAATGGTGTGCTTTATATGGACCTGGTTTTTTTCTAGAGTCACTGATGAATCTTATGTACATGTAGAAAACACGTGCGTCTGGTAAATACAATATTTAATCCTGAAACCTATCAGGAGTTTATCTACGTAATAAAATATTTTGAATATTAACACATCTATTCCATCTAACATAGACAAAGGATTTAACAGATACAGTTATAAGTTATATAAAAAGATGTGGTGTGTATAAATAGCAATGAGACAACTCTCGATCCAAGTCAAAGTCGATAAAGTACGCCTTTCAACATGGTTCCTTGTTTCATACCGAACAGCAAACTATAAAGGCATTAAAAATGAGTAGTGAAGTCCGTCTCATCTCTTGACTTATATTTAGAAATTGGCAATAAGGGTCGGTTGAAAACAAAACAAAACGAAAAAATATTCAGCTTTCCAAATTGTGATCTTTCTATTTCTTTGTAGTAATATTCTAGCAGTTCCTGAATACGTAGTCCATATCTCCAATGCGATACGATATTCCAGGGCTTTCATTTGATATGATGAATTTTTTTTAGAAACAAAGAAACTATACATCCAAGATTTAAATAGGTTAGCGTTGTATCTGCTTATCCGTTCGGAGCATCTGAGATGAGTTTAGTTGAGTTTTGTTGCTCTGTCTCTAGTGTGTGTTGTGTACAATTGAATGCCTGCTGGTCTGTTACTTTTTAGCAATGGTTTTATCAGTTTATATTTCGAATTATGAGTTGGAATGGAATGTTTGATATCTATCGCCTCTCTTTTACTAATTTGGATGATTCGCATTTATATAGGCATGATTAAACTATGTCACTATCTAACAATCATGAAATAGCTGGTTTTATCTTCATCGTGCCCTGTTTTTGATTTAAGATAATAGTACACCGGTTGAAACAAAAACTTTCCAACAAATGAGATATTACGGACGCCATCACGAGTTGGTTGACCGTTGTGGGATATCCGTTATACAGATGATATCGGATATGTTCCTTGTGTCGTAACTGCAATGCCGTTCCGTTTTCGGGAATGCGACCTACCTAATTAGACTTTTTACCGGCTTTGTAATAACATGAGCAACACGACGGGTGCCACATGTGAAGCAGCACATGAAATCACCCCCAGTTTTTGGTTGGGTTAATGTTTTTGTTGTGCCTGTATTTGTGACATTTTGTTCCTGCATCTTTGTCAATATAATTGAATTTGATGCGTCTGTCATACAAGTGAGAGGTTTAACGCTTTACAACAAGGTCCAATCCACCATTTTTTTTCGCATGAAAATGCCAGTACCAAGTCAGGAACATGACTGTTGTTGTTTATTCGTTTGATGTGTTTTATCATCTGATTTTGCCATTTGATTGGGACTTTCCGTTTTGAGTTCAGTATTTTTGTGTGATTTAAACTTTATACATGTTCGTGACAGATGAAACAAACAGGTCATTATAACAGCTTTTGACTTATGAATCAATTAATGTACTCACTGATAAAATACTGGTTTGTCATATGTATATTTCTCCTCATGAGTTATATCTCGTATTTTCTTGTTTCCCCTGTATATCTCTATATTTTGTTGTATACCTACAAAACGCATATAAACTGATATCATAATGCAATTCATATGTTTATTGCCATGCACTTAATAGGTTAGCAATATCAACGAAAATAAACACATATATATACAATTAAACAATTATTTAAATCCAGTAATCCCGAGTCCCCAACCCTTAGTTCTTGTAATTTTTTAATGTACAAAAAATGCATGACCCCAATTCATTTCCTTGTGGTGGCATTGATGGTTCGAGTATAAAATCATCTTTTAAGCAGACAAATCATGATCAGTAATACTTCCAAATTTCAGATTCCTATTTTATTTACATTACATAGATATAAGAAGATGTGGTTTGTTTCATTATAATATGTAATGTTGTTTGGCTAACAGCAATCAATATTCATTCTGAAATTAACCTACATTTCAAAATGAAAAGTAACATTCATGATGACACGAGCTTCCACAATAAAATGCACAGGGAAATACTTGATAAAATCGTGTTTCATGATCCTAGCAAAAAAATGTAGTGTTGAATGCTTCTTTTAATACTTGTATAGGGTTGAAAAAGCATTGACCGTGCGCTAATATTTACAATGAATCACTGGTATTGCTTTGTTGTAGGTTGGCCAACGTAGATATAAGTATGTTGTCTTAGGGCCATTTTGTAAACAAATCACTGTGATTCACATAAAACAATATCTGAAACTGATACTATCAAGATGCTTGATTTCTTGATATACAACATATTAATTACGTTTGGAGGCCGTGTTTTACAACAAACTATCGACATTCTCATGGGAACCAATTGTGCCCCTCTTCTTGTCGACTTGTTCCGTTATTTTCTTATGAGGCTGAATTCAAACAGGAACTTCTTAGGAAGAAAGCAAAGAAGTTACCAATATCCTCTAACTTTACATTCCGCTATAAAGATGATGTTCTCTCACTAAATAATTCATAACTTGGTGATTATGTTGAACGCATCTATCACATGGAACTAAATATAAATCATACAACAGATACAGCATGTACAGTGTGGTCTGTCTCATATCTTGACTTACATATCAAAATGACAATGATGGTCGGTTGAAAATAAAACTTTACGATGAAAGAGATGATTTCAGCTTCCAAACTGTGAACTTTACATTTTTATGTAGAAACCATTCTAACAGCGCCTCCATACGGTGTATGTATCTACCCATTGATACGATATTCCTATCTCCTATCATGATTTCATTGATAGAGAGTTGCTTTACAAGAAGCTAGTAAACCAGATTTCCAAATGGTGAAGTTTGAATTATGTCTTCGTAAATTTTACGGACGCCATTACGAGTTGGTTGACCGTTATGAAATATCCGTTTCACAGATGATATCGGATATGTTACTTGTGTCGTATCTACACTCCCTTTACCTTTTCACGAATAAGTCATACCGTATTAGACTATTAACCAGATTTGTAATAACATGAGCACCACGACAAGTGGCACATGTGGAGCGTGATCTGCTTACCCTTCCGGAGCACCTGAGATCATCCCACGTTTTTTTGGTGGGGTTCGTTTTGCTTAGTCTTTAGTTTTCTATGTTGTGTCTTGTATACTATTATTTGTCTGTCTCTTTTTCTTTTTTAGCCATGGTGATGTCAGTTTATTTTCGATCTCTGCGTTGGTATGTTTCTCTGGTATGTTTCGCCCCTTTTTTGACATACCCCTGATTCATCCACTTTCTGCTCAGACACTGGTGACGGTTTACAAAGTCTCAGTAGTTGATGCATGCTACTAAGATGGAAATTCATAATTTCAAGATTAAAATCGTCTCGCTTGTCAATTCTAGTACTGAGATGACCGTATATATCAGTTTTGGGGTATAAGTATAAATAAGGCGACGAAAGTTTTGTATGTTGTTTTTTTAATTTCTAGTTCTGGGTGATACATTTGAATATTAATGGAACCCATTAAAAAAAGTTTGGATTGTAAATGAAAAGACAACCATAAGTATATCTGAATGTGAAATTAAATCTCTGAAAACAACTATCTGAACAAACAGAACTGTGTTCTACTTCACGGTGATATTTTACCTTTATAATGCATATGGTTAACTGCTCTTGTAATAAAAACACCTTTCGGAAACATCACTTCTATGCAGGCACTGGAACATCTCGAACGGAAGCTAATGTTAGGAACACGCGGTGGAATGTTTAGGTACTCTTGTCCCACAGCAAACATGCCAGCTTCATATTGTCGAAGGTTTGGAGTATAAAAAAGCTCTAGTCCAGAGGAATCTGTCATGTTTGGAATTCTATTTCGATTATTCCAATGAATCTGAAAAATTAACTTGAAATACTTTATCAATATTTTACACAGATACCTACAAATATTTGAATTTGAAAGCCAAGGATTTGGAATATGTGAAGAGCTGTATCTTCAAAAGTAAATAAATATAATTATAGCTTAGTCCACGAAAAGCAGTTTACAGTACAAGCAATATCATTTTTATCATATGTTTTAATATTATCAGTAGTATGAATGAGCGATTACTGAAGTCAATGTTTATCAAGTAAAGTTTTGTTTTACATTTAATTTGCTATTTCACTAAGCGAGTCACAATTTTTGGGATTATTTTTTTAAGTAAACATTTTAAAAGGTGTATTCAAAATGTCGTAACATCACTTATAAAACTTTGAGAGCAGATATTCTTTTTATACCTGTAAAGCTGCAGTTTGAAACCCAGATGATCCAATTTTAAATCCAGTAGCATTGTGGAAACAATCGCCATCACTTCCAACTGTCCAAGTCCCAATAATATTGACACATTGTCTGTGCGCTAACATTCCACATTCATATGGTTCTTCCGATGGTATAATTTGTCCTTCTACGAAACAAGGAAAGTTAAAGTTATTAAAACAAACAGGAGAGAAAGGAACAGCAAACCAGTTTTGACTTTAATGCATTGATCAATCAAGGTGCATAACTCCTGACAGCAATCAGTGTAAATTCTCAAAATCAGCCTTTAAGTCTAGTTTGGACTATTTTAAAACGAATTGGCCAAAAAGCTGATAAAATTATCACGATGAAAAGACATAACGTCCTTTTCCATCTAAAAAGGAAAATATGCTATACAGCAGAAGAAGTAAAACTCGTCACTATCGAAATTCTCATTGTTTTATTAGAAGGAAAACGACATAAAGTATGATTTTCTAAACAAGAAACATAGCTCTAGAACGGCAATATAGAAATCGTCAATATCTATTTTTTACTACGTTAATTTGCTAATTAAGTTTACCAAAGGACCATCCTGATTTTAATGTTTTACAAATATTAATCAATTGTATGTTTTGATTTCAGCTAAGTAACCCACGCTTTAGAGATCCATTAGTTATATCTTTTTCAAGTACCATTTGTTTGTCCTCTACAAAATCAACAAGGGGACAGTTGATACCTCACTAGAAAAATTTAAGTTATGGAGTCAGGTGCCTGTCCCAGGTCAGAGGTTTTGTAAGTGATGGCCTATGTTTCAACTGCAGATTTATTGTAAGTTTGAGACTGATGATGATGGCCGATCTTTGACTTTTTTGTAAGTCATAGTTTGACTTTTACAGATTCAGGACAGTTAAGAGTTTAAAATATAGTTAGGAAATCTTTACAAGACTTCTGGGTTATTTTGTTATTTTTTGGTATCTCATTGAAGTTTGAAATAAATGCTATTTTTTTCATATCAATCATACATGATTTCCCTATGTTCAAATATATATGAACAAATTCTTGATTATTTTAACAGGCACTTACCTTGTTCATTGCAGCCAAACAGGAGTATATGGTGTGTGATATCTTTATTATCGATGATCGGTTTTGTTCCCACAAGATGGAATGTGTCATTTCTAGGTAGTCTAAATAACATACAATAGTATGATGTATGTTTTGTTGGTATACTGGTTGCTGGAATCCGAATAGATGTTCGGAGAATGCCTTCAACAATAAAATATATAAGAGTAAATAAGACAGATTTTCTTTATATTTAGTTAAAACATGTATTAGAGATATTAGAATTCGCAATTAACCCATCAACGTTCACGTTCTAAGTCTGCCAGCTTCTCCACGAATCCCTTTCAAAGTTTATAGTAATTATCAGCGATAAATCATTTAAAGTACCAAGCTTCAGATGTACTTTTAAGTTAGGAACTGTAGTGCATGTGTGGACCAGAATCATAATAAATTCATAAAGAGTTCCGGTACAATCGCAAAGTTTCCGAACAATGTAAATATTTTTGATCTAGTCCTTTTTGTCCCATTGACATTTGAATGGAGGATAGAGCAAAACCAAAGTAGGAAGATATGAAACCTTTATTTGAGATGTTCATTGCTTTTGGTCGGTTTTTCTTTTCGTTCGACACTTGCTTTTTGTCCATTCCTTTCGGTCGGTTTTGCATTTTGTCTGATTATTTTGCTTTTAGTCCGACACTTTTTCTTTTGTCCGCGTCTTTCGGTCCGTTTGCTGTTTGTCCCACACTCTTGCTTTGTGTCTGTTGCTTTTTCCTACCAAATATGTTTTTTGTCCGACAACTGTTGCTTTTTGTTCGATCGCTGCTTTTCTTGTAGGTTCTATTTAAACCTCAATCTGCATGACATGTTTGAAATAAATACAAAACTTATTCCTCTTTATAAATGAAAGTTTTCTTCTCTGATAATACTTCGCCAAGTACTTAAAAGTTTGATTTGCATGTTCCTTAGTGTATCTTGTTTATAGATTGTATTCGGGGATTTGATTCATTCAAAAGTATGGCAATAGTTTCTAAAAAATGAAAACAGGGACCAAATGAAGTTTTTGACTTTCATCTCAAAAACTAAAGCAATAAGAGCAAAACCGAGATAGCTGAAAGTGTACTGTTTAACAGGTCTAGATCTACCAGTCAAGTAGTATTCAGACCAATAGGATAACAATTTTTGGGGTTTATAATACTGTCTACAAATAGTTGATTTGTAGTAATTTTTTCAATGTTGGTTTAATATTTATCATCTTTGATATTATTATAGAAAGAGAGAAAGTGTAAATGACAAAATTGTTCAGCAAAGGAAGATCTTCAAATACGTCAAGTGACTGAAACTGAAATCACGGTTAACGATATCAGGCTCTTGTTTTCTTGAAATAAGCTGTGAGTCATAAATATGGCAGTTGTTATCAAACAGTCCGTTCCTATGTATGTTGTCGTTTGTGTTTGTTGTAGTTAAGTGTTTCTGTTACGTGTTTTCCTCTCATAGTTGGTGTGTTTCCTCAGTTTTAGTTGTTTATTCGAATTTGTCTTTGCTTAACAAAATTGCAACTATTGAACAGCAGTTTCTTCTTTATTTATTCAATAGAAATATAGTTTTTTGTAATTAAAACGGATTCACTTATAGCGTTTTTGCATCGGAAATAAACACCTTTATCCTTGTAGTTAAATGTCTATAGTTGTTTAAATGATACGGGATATATTGTCGTATCGTTTATTTTATGATGGTATGATGCTAAAACCCTAACGGGAGGGATTATTCTTGATTCTAATATAACGAAGAGACTTCAATCAGTTTAATTGAAGTCTGGAACTGAAAGCTGACATATCTGCTGATGGAATTTTAATTCCCCGAGGGTAGCACAAATTCAGTAGTCAGCACTTCTGTGCTGTCATGAATTACATTGATATGGTCATTTTTATAAATTAACTGTTTACAAAGCTTTTGAATTTTTGAAATACTAAGGCTTTTCTATCTAAGGAATGTTTTACAGGTGTATTTGTCAAAACAATTTGGAATTTTGGTCATCAGTGCTCTTCAACTTCGTACTTTATTTGGCCTTTTTAACTCTTTTGGATTCGAGCGTCACTGATGAGTCTGGCGTAAACACAAAATTTAATCCTGGTATCTATGATGAGGTTATTTAATATCAGTATTGCTAAACAGTAAACATAAAAAAGAAGATGAGGTATGATTGCCAATGAGACAACTATCCATAAAAGACCAAAATGACACAGACATTAACAACTATAGGTCACCGTAATAGCTTTTTTGTTAATTATTGTCATTTTGCTTAGTTTCACCTGTTAGTATATATAAAGAGGAAAATATTTGTTTCGAATTGAACTTTACTGTGCATATTGCTGTGTGTTTCTTAATTCCGCATTTTAGAGATATCATAAAACATGCTGAACCCCTGCCGAATTATTTGCTTCTGTCCCAAGTACATCTGGCCTTTGTTAGTCTTATATGTTTATGTAATGTTGGTTCATTTTTATGTTTCAGAGTTAAGGTGGCGTTCCATTTGGTAACTAATAAACTTTATTGTTATATGGTCAACTGATGCACAGAAGAATTGTGTGTGCTCTGTGGTCGGTTATCGTCTTTTTGCGCATTTCCCGTTTCCATTTTAAATTTCATAGAAGATACCATGAACAAATCTTGAACGTTAGATGCTCGTTCCCTCTACAAAAGACTCATCAATGATCCTCGAAAGATTAAATGGCCAAATAAAGTACAAAGTTGAAGAGCATTGAAAACCTAACATTCCAAAAGGTTTTGTCAAATACAGCAAAACTATTCTGTTGGAGTTTTAAGATCAAAACTGAACAACAAACGCGAAGGTTTTGATTTTCCCTATTCTATCTGTTAATTTAAACGTCTTGTTATAATTATGGTATTTGCACACTTAGTACCTTTCTCATTTAATGATTCACAGTTGTCTCTGTTGCCATTACATTTTAGCCATTTATTCTGTTGTTGACACGTAGCTGATATCAATGGTTCACATATGCCTGTAATAGTACAATAATAGTAATAATGTTTAATAAAAATACTTTCTAATACTAGTATTCTAACATATATTTTATGAGACTTTCATATCAAAGAATGTATTTGATTAATCAGTGTATTAACGTTCATATTACGATGACTATTGTGATTTTTTTATATATATATTTAATCTTACGAATTCATCTAACAGAGAAGGCACTATTAAATTGTATTTCCATCCTTATGACAGAATCCAACAAAACAACCTACATCAGACGATATTTTGATGTTGATTTAATAGCAAATTCAAGTTGACTCAATTAATTGTCGCTTTATTATCATGTTGATACGTCGGTAAAATTTCAAATTTTTTTTTTTTTTTTGTCCTAATTTTCTTGAATTCTATATACGTTTATTTATTTGAAAAGAAATAAGGTTACAAAAGTACCTCACATAGAAAACCTGGTTTTATGGCTGGCTAAACCTCTCACTTGTATGTCAGTCCTATAGTGTTCATTCATAATATTGACAACAATGAGTGAACAAAATAAACAGACATAATAGGTATGTACGTTAAAAATTGGGTTACAGCAGCCAATATTGTATTATGATCGTTGGTTTTCTTGTTTTATAAATGGTTTTACACTAGTCTTTTTGTGCCCCTTTATAGCTTACTGTCCGGAGTGAGCCAAGGCTCTGACTTGAACCAAACTTTGCCCTATAATGATTTACTTTTATAAATGATGACTTGTTTGAAGAGTTGTCTCATTGTCACTCAAACCGCATCTTCAAAATTCGGCCTAATCTGTCACATTTTATAATACGACTAGATACAAAGCACGTCTCCAACTGATTCAGGCATTATGTTAAATTGCTGAAAACAATAAGGAATGAAATTTCCAAAAAAATCGCTAAGCTGACATTTCGTCGCAATAATAGTAAGCAACTTGTCCCGGCGTCTTATATTATACTTCAATCAATCGTTTCATAAACTAAAAATACTTCAACTGTTTTTTCAGCAGCTCAGAATCAATTATTGGAAGGGAACTGTAGCTATAATATTACAAATAGTGTATTTGTACTTTATATGACGTACATGATATTTTGTACCTATTTGTGGTCAATATTACGACTTAATATTAAGTCGCGGAACATTATTTCATACCGTCTATAATAAAGGGAACGACTCTTGAGTATCAATGACATATTTGCCATTGAACGTCAGGAAAACTACACTCAATTACTGTTTATCTCGATAAAGAAAACTGTGCAATACGGGCTTTATTTGGCCTAGGGTACACGTTGGTCCCTAGAACCGAACTGCGGAAAAAAACGTTTTGTCAAATATATAATAAATATACCATGTGATACAGTCATGTTCACATGAAATTATTATTATTTAGAGATAGCTGTAGGTGGAATTCTTAGACAACTTAAGTTTGTCCAATCTTACTTAAATATATCTTAATGTGTACATGTTTTATGTCTAGTAATCGACTTAAGTAACCTTGGTGTGATTATAATGATAATGATAAGTTTTCTAACCTTGGTGTGATTATAATGATAATGATAAGTTTTCTAACCTTGGTGTGATTATAATGATAAGTTTTCTAACCTTAATGTGATTACAATGATAAGTTTTCTAACCTTGGTGTGATTATAATGATAAGTTTTCTAACCTTGGTGTGATTATAATGATAATGATAAGTTTTCTAACCTTGGTGTGATTACAATGATAAGTTTTCTAACCTTGGTGTGATTACAATGATAAGTTTTCTAACCTTGGTGTGATTATAATGATAAGTTTTCTAACCTTGGTGTGATTATAATGATAAGTTTTCTAATATTGGTGCAATTATAATGATAAGTTTTCGAACCTGGATGTGAAATATTTCCTGTTCTCATTGGTTGTTGTCCAGGGGTCCAGATACAGTCCGGATCACCAAGCTCTTCTCCGTTACTTAATCCATCATTGTCAGAGTCCGTATTACAGAAATCAGAGGTCCATTTCTACAAAATATTATGACATTTTTTAAGAATCAATGAATAAAGTACAAATAGTTTGGTCTGCGGCAATGGGACAACTAAACAACACAAAAAAACTCATTTATTGTAGTCCTATATCGGTAAAATTTGATCGATCAAATAGCATACAGTTTATAAATAGAAGGAGTTGAGATAACTTAAAGACCTTTTTTATCAAGGCACGTAGATAGCATTTTTTTTTTATTAATTAGATGTGGTGCAACTCTCCATCGTCTTTTTAAATTATTACAGTAGTGTCTAAAAACAGATATATGTGCTTTTCACAGAACAGATTAACAATAATAAAATAGACTGATTTAATTCAGCTTAACTTACATAAGTTGTCCATTGTTTGTGTTCAATATGGTCAATTTGTTTTAATGTTTCCATAAGAACAGAACATTTTGATATTAATCCAAATAAGTATGCAGTGATGTCTTGAACGTTTCTTTGTTTCCCCTAACGTTTGCTAATCACAAGCATGTGCTATTGAAGTACGGCGTCCAGCAATAACCAACAACAAAAAAGGCAGTACAAGATCTCAAAGGAGTAGGTTCAGTAAGACCCCTTTTTGGCCCCAAAATATAGCAGTTTTACAAAATTGTTAAAATGTAAACCTTTAGTTATTTATTGGACAGTAGAATGCTTCTGCTACATAAATATGGGCTGATTTTGACAATACAATGCACATATATCCGGTAAGCACCGTTAAGTCATGCTAAATTACTGAAATCCTCATAATTCTAGCATTTTAGTTATATTTTAGACGGTTTTCGTGTAAAACGAAAGTGGCCGCATTCGTGTTCATCCTTAATATTGAAATGTAAGTTGTATTTTATGATAATACATAACATATATAAAGGTTGAGGATGAACACGGATGCGGCCACTTTCATTTTTACTTAAAACCATCTGAAAAGTGACATTTTTCGGCATATTAGGTAGATTTTTCATATTTGTCTGAATGACCTTGAATCGGATCGTTTTTAATTACTAAATCTGTTAAAATCTTTCACATAAACTAATTAATTAAAATAAAATAGACACTTCAGTGTTTAAAAAGTGGTCAAAATCTTTCTTCAGATGAACCTGAAATTTGAGGCCAAAATCGGTCCTTACCGGACCTACCCCTTTATTTGGATTAGTCTGATATTGACCATTTTATAAAAGTCAATATTAAAACCATTGTGTAATCTATTAAATGTCTAAGTGTCAATTTAAATAAGCTTTTGATAAAGAATCAAGCAATCAACATTTTTTGTGTACCCTTATCAGATATATATGTGTTTCATCAATTATTATAACTCGACCACGTTTTTGTGGTCAAAGGATTTTGGTATAGAAGTTGGTCCCTGATTCTCAGTTTCTCCGTACTAGGAATATGTGACTCCTCCCCACAAGAGATTTAAAGACGCAGCAAAGTTTGATCGGATTTGGAACTGTAAATCCAATGTTTTGTGAAAGGTGAGTGCCATGATCGCCTGCTTTACCTTTCAAAATCTCTGTGGGGGCCCATAGTAGTTTGATACAAGGGAAAAATAATCCGTAGGGTAGGAGTGGATTTTATTTCTATTTGAATTGATAAATGAACAGTTTGATAAGTTTTTACTTTCATATTTCATGGTATATTATAAGGCCTCATGTTTATATTATTTGTGGATTGAGAATATATAGTAAGATTAAAAATTTCAAATCACATTGTAATAACTCGTGATATATGTCAACTATGATATTAAATAATCTGAATATTTATCATTTCTAATGATCATGTAAATCATCCAACCATATATATTTGTTGCAGGCATTTTCTAAATTTAGGCATTTTTTAAATGACTGAATTTTTAGGCATTTTCTAAAATGCCTAAAGTTGACAGGCATTTTATAAAATGCCAAAAAAACTGGTCATTTTGTCAAATGCCTGAAATTTTTAATGAAAATTTCACAAATTGTCTGCTCTGTTTCAGGAAAATTGTGTAAATATGAAATACATGAAATAGATGATAGAAATATATTGCAAAGCTACAAAAAAGGGTTGTGTAAAATGAATTTAATATTATTCTTTTAAAATGTTGCCTGTATGTTACGTTTTTATGTTTTACTAGTGTTTATGTCTATAATTAGAAACTTCATAGAGCAACAACTTTGAGAAAGTGTCGAAAGAGGAAATAAAGATATGCTGGTTATCTGGATGAGAGTAAAAAGTGGAATATAGGGTTGAAATTTGTTCAGTTTGAAAAAAACAACAGTAATCATTCTGGTATAACCATACAAAGCAATGTTTGGCTGTGATTCTAAGATAGGACTATCGTCATCATCATGATCACCACCTCAAGTGATTCTTGTGTCTTTACAGACTGAGGAAGATCTGATTCAGCATTTTCAAAGCCCTGATAAGCCGGATGAGATAAGCAATGACAAACCAAATGAGTTAAGCTCTGATTAGCCAAATGAGCATGACGAGGTAGGATAGATTAATGCAGCATTAAATCTACCCGAAACTCAGGAAACATAACTATATGTTCATGGGTGTGCCGTGTGTGAAAATCCATGTTTTTTGAATGTCCAGTGTTCGACTTGTGCATAGTACATACATGAGCTGTGTTCAAAAGGAAATATGTGTGATACTATTACTTGTCACTTGTGTTCAAGTGAAGAGGCTATCAGAAATAAAAGAAAGCATGCATTAGACTCAATAACAAGACAAGCTGTCAGGATGAGAAATCTATCGGAAAGAGTTTTGACAGAGGTAGATGTTGGAGCGAATGCATTAGTTGCAATTCTCCATGTGGATCGAGGGAAAGGAGACCCGCGTAACCTTGTGGCTGTTGTTACTGGAAAGGAAGAGTATGGTTATTAACTGGGAATTAAAGATGGAATACTACGTGGACTTTACGCCATTGCTATTAAATCTGTAAATCATAATGAAATATCCTTTAGAAAAGCTGTCAGTAAAGTTTCTTTGTGTGATGGTCAGGGTTAAACAAAATGTGGCTGTTGTGCTAGTGGTAAGACTAGATGTAACTCTAAACGTTGTCTTTGCAAAAAGTCAATTTTGTGTACATTCCATTCAGTTTTAGTCTTTTAGGCATTTAGTAAAATGCCTTACAATTTTTTCAGGCATTTTTAGAAAATTTAGAAAATGCCTGTAACATATTCATAGATTGATATGGAATTCCTATGTTTTTTTGTCAAAAAGTCATGATAATGCGTCATACATTTTTACAATTTTGAGAGACATGAAAATCAGAAATTTCATTTTACCATACACTTGAAATTTAGATTGAAGTGTATCCTGTCTCCCCATCCAACCGAGAGAAGACAAGTTACACCATCAGACTCAAAACTGCAATACTAAAACATGTTCACTTGTGTTTATATTAGTTTTTTGATTGAGTTATGTTATTTCAATTGATATTTTATAGTGTGTCTTTCTATGTTGTAATGTTATACTATTGTTTCAGATTAGAGTGAAAGTTTGATACCATGAAAATGGTTAAGCCCGCCGCGATTATTTGCACCTGTCTGAAGTCACGAATCTGATGTGCAATAGTTGTCGTTTGTTGATCATAGTGTGGTTCGTAAGTGTTTCTCGTTTCTCGATATATAGATTATACCGTTGGTTTTCCCGTTGGAATAGTTTTACACTAGTAATTTTTGGCTCTTTGTGGCTTGCTGTTCGATTCAATTCAAGACTCCATGTTGATGACCGTACATTAAACTATAATAGCTTATTTTTATAAATTGTGACTTGGATGCACAGGCACTTTTCTCAGAATTTTTTCCCCCTATATACCTTAATATAACATTAAGGTATATAGGGGAAAGAAATTCTGAGACAAGTGCCTGTGCTTGGATGGAGAGTTGTCTCATTGACACTTATGCCTCATCTTCTTATATCTATATATGGAAAAAAACCTGCAAGGAATTATGAATCTAGATTGATATTGTGTGTTTACGTCAACATGACATCTACCAGAACACAAGTTCAATATTCCACTGCAATACTATCATCTATAACTCGCGCTTAAAACCCAAAGAGGTACAAATGTACCGGTGGTAGTCTTTAGCGTGAAATAACATAAAGCTTGGTAAATATGGTAAAATAAATTAGTTGCACTTACAAATAGATAAAGGTAAGATCTATTCACAGGGGCTTGTTTAGTGGGTCAGACGAGGTTTTACTGCCAATGGCGATCGCTATCCTATATATATAAAAAAACACCATATAGGATAGCGATCGCCATTGACAGTAAAACCTCGTCTGACCCACTGAACAAGCCCCTGTGATCTATTCGAGACAGCACGTGCGAGAACACATAGAAAATCTTATCTTTAAATAATTATGTAAAACTAGCTGAGAGTATGATACCTTTACTATATAAATGTTATGTAAATCATAATAAAACACCACAGGAAACTATCAAAACCTAAAAATATTCAACTATCTGTAATTAATAAGAATTAACTTAAAAGCTGGTAGGTATCATTTATGATTTTTTAGACAAACTTGATGGAACTTGGTAGATTTAAAGGATGAAACGCGTGGAAGTTTAGACATTTTAATGTGTTAATTGTTATCTATCATCTTTATTCTTTTACACTGTAACTCAAAATTAGCATCTGTCATGACGTTCGTATGTGATATTTTCCAGTTTTATGTATTTTAAGAAATCGACGTATTGTATGTTTTTGCTGCATTAAGATTTCATTTTCATTTTCACGTGCATTTTATAATCTTTGATACACCCAAGAAGCATTTCATCTCTTTATGAAAACATTTAAGTATACTGAACAGAATATATCCTTGTATCCACCTCATAGACATACATGACCTATTGGTGGCCTTCGGCTGTTTTCGGCTCTTTGGTCGGGGTCTTGTCTCTTGGAAATATTCCCTATTGCCATTCTCAATTTTATATTCGAACTTCGACTCTTTATGACGCCAGGCATCTATAATCAATTGATATTAAATGTGAAATGTGGATGAAAGAAGGAACAAATGAATTATGGTCAAATGATGCAGTGATTCTAAACCATATGTTGCATATGTGAGGATTGCCATGTTCAGGTGTAGCAAGAAATTGTTTTTAATGGGTTTTTTCGGGAGTGGAGAACTTGCAAATAATAATGTACCTTGTCACCAGAGTGACCAGACTCTCGTTATGTATGATACACCTGGAACGTCAAATATCATGATCAGTTAGAGTGTATCGTTAATAAATAAAATCCTTTTCGTAAAAAATAATTTCAGCAAAAAATAACGTTACATATATTCCGTCTTCCCAGGTGAAAATACAATTACTATCTTAGGGTCTGTATAGTTTATACAGAATAGAAAATAATGCAAATAATGGACAAAAAACGAAATAGACTAAAAAATCAGAAATAAGAATAATGCGGAAAAAGGACAAAAATAGCGAATGATAGACCAAATATACAGCATAGAGAAAAATTGCTTCAATGAAGACACATCTGATCTCCCTTCCAGACTATCCTTTCTTGTTCGTTTAACCTCAACGGCTAATAAACACCAGTTGGGTTGTAAATTATGGTCTCTACCCATAGCAACGTATTATTCGAATAGTTCTGTATTTTTCGCTACAGTCACACACATGACACACGTCGACTCATCAATGATATAAGCAAGTAAAGACGACGAAAGTGTGTGTGTGGTGGGGGTGTAAAAGTGTGGGAAAGGGGGGGGGGGGGGGGGTAACGACCTTGACTACCCATAATCGAGGGAGTTGGGCATATATATTTGAATAAAACAAAAAATTACTCTATAGTATCAATATATATATATATATATACAACTCGTCTAAACATCAACCCAACAATGTTAGATCTGTAAATTTGCTTTATATATATTATATATATATATATAACGTTTAAGAATTTAAAGACAATTATGTCAAAAGAGAAAGCTAACACAGCTATATTGTTTACAGTTTATCTATTACTTTAACAACTTAAAAATAACTTCGAATTAAATCATAATACATCAAGAAAATGTATTTGTTTCTAAACCTTGTTTATACAACTGTTATATAACAGTGTTCGATGGGTTGTATGTATCATAACCTTGGTAAACATGGTAACATGAACTAGAAAGTCATGAATTATACATTTTCCAGTTAAATTCTATGACTGTAAAACGTATTTTGCAGATAAACTGCTTCTTTTTTATTTACATTATAGATAACGTTTGGCACGGCTGTGATAAATTAATAGTATCCGATGTCATTTAGTGTAAGATAGGTTATTTCAAAACGTTTTAAGTTTTATGGTTTACTGTTTGTGTCATTCTGCCTTCTTGATGTAGAGCAATTGTTAATGAAAACGTTGGCGTTAATAACTCTTCAGTAAATTGTCAATTTCTGTTAAAGCCAAACAACATTATGTAATCCAGAAATGTCAGAGTTGTTTAAAACTATGTGAAGAGGGTTTAGATTTTTTTATTTCTCTTAGTTGAATGAAAATTATTATTTCTTTGCTGGTCTGGTACGTTTTTCTATGGGATTCAAAAAGTTTATGTTTCTAATACCCTTTCGAACGATGCTGTGTAACACTGTTCTATTTACGTCAAATCTTGTGTTTAGTCGTCATACATGCACATATTCGGTCTTTATTATCGGATTTTGAAAAAACAAATCCTTTTTAATTGCAAGTAATTATGATAATTATGAGAAGAGAAACTTTAAAAATTGGTACTTTTTAAATGTTCTCTTTCATAATAAAAAAATTATGTTGTGTTGATCATGTTGAAGGCAGATTTTTTACAGCGTCTTTATTAAAGTTATGGGAGGACCATTATATTTTCTTAAAGGCCATGAGTCGGTTTCACAAAAAAAAACTTACGACTAAGATTGATCGTAAGTATGCTGAATTGTTGAAGACTTATGAGCAATCTAAGTCGTAAGTTTCTTTGTGAAACCGACTCCATAACGTTTTGAAAATAGTACCCTCACTTAGTAAGAACTGAAAATAAATATCTTTACCCAAGACCAGATGAAAACGAATATTGTGCAAAACAAAATGAAGAAAATACTTGTGTAGAAAAAATAAGAGTGCGCAGCAACATATAACACTGAGATAAAATGGTGTACGTCTATTGTCGAAGATGACATTAATAATTATGTTATCTTCTAGATGTCTGATCTTATAAATATGCGTTGTTGGTGGTTCTCTTAAGATGTAAAAAACCACAGATCAAACTCACATCAAGCATGTATTACTGGAGAAATTCAAATGTACAAAAATGTTATGAAAGTGTATAAGCTGGCTTTTGTTGCTTTTTTTGTAAATAAATAAGAAAACTACTCATCATGCTCATGTTAAGATTATGCAATTTAATAATTTCTTGATATCATCTTGTCGAATACAAGTTTGCATAGACATATGTTACATGAATATTTGTGTTATACATTAAAATTGGTAATGACGTTCGTGTCTGTGCACTGAAAGCTCTAGACCTTTTTAAACAATATCATGCCACACTGAAAGCCAACGTGTCTACCCTTTAATATACTTGTAGTCGTTTATTGAAGAATAAAAATCAGGAATCTAATATTTACAACACATTGGCAGTTACACTTGTTCTAAGTTTTGAATTGCCATTTGTATAGACAATATTAAAATGTCACATTAATAATTTATATTTAAATTCGTTATGCATAAAACATTATGTTGAATGAACTAATTCAGAAATTGGTTTCTCCTACAGGACATAAAAAAATGACAAGTTCATGCGTAATGTACTACAACATCGAAACTGAGCTGACAAGGACAAGGATACTGAAACTGAACTGACAATGACACTGAAGCTTGTATGGACATTGAAGCTAAGCTTACAAGGACAAGGATACTGTAACTGAACTGACAATGACACTGAAGCTTGTATGGACATTGAAGCTACGCTTACAAGAACAAGGATACTGTAACTGAAATGACAATGACACTGAAGCTTGTATTGAAATTGAAGCAAAGCTTATCGTGAAGGACAAAGATAATGAAACTGAACTGACAATGACACTGAAGCTTGTATGGACATTGAAGCTAGGCTTACAAGGACAAAGATAATGAAACTGAACTGACAATGACACTGAAGCTTGTATGGACATTGAAGCTAGGCTTACAAGGACAAAGATAATGAAACTGAACTGACAATGACACTGAAGCTTGTATGAACATTGAAGCTAAGCTTACAAGGACAAAGATAATGAAACTGAACTGACAATGACACTGACGCTTATATGGACATTGAAACTGAGCTTACGAGGACACTGAATTTAAACTGAACTTGTGAGGATACGGACACTGAGCTCACAAGGACACTGAATCTGAGCGAACAATTACACTAAATTTGATCAACTTAATTCATGACTCGGAAAGTGGTTCAATTTCTTAAATGTTTCATTTTGTTTTTGATTTAATGATATTTTATATTAAGTCCTCTCCTCACATGTATACATTACACATAAAAATTATATGACTACAGCAAACACATAAATTGATATATATAGCTTCAGTTTGAAAAAAATATTAATGACACTTTTGTAGACTATATATACACGTATATCTATTTCAACATTAACTTCAATGAGAATGTCATCTAAAATTTAATTCATCTGTAGGAAATGAAATTTAAAATACTTACCATTCCAGCTCTCTTAAAATCGACACCAAAAGGATTTCTGTCTCCTCCGCCATCAGCACCAATATGTCCGAGGCCTTCCCATAGACCGGAAGTACATGGATTAGGAGCATTATTCCCATTTGGAATTAAATTTTGAAAATTTTGAAAACTGTTACAATATGTTATTTTTAAAACAACTATTATGAGTATTCGGTCCTGAAATTAAAGTAAAAACTGTTACAATATGTTATTTTTAAAACAACTATTATGAGTATTCGGTCCTGAAATTAAAGTAATATTAAACAGTCATGTTGGTTTTAAAATACAGAATTAACTGTACATAGTTACTTTTGATATAGTGTTTCTAAACAAAACAATGAACAATTCTCCAAATATGATAATATATAATTAATAATTTTACTTCTTGTGCTTGTTCTTCCATTTTTAATTTTTTGTCAGGCAGTTTTACTTTTTCCTCGAAAACCTTTTCTATAGACTAGAATTTTGATTTATCCCCATCACATTCTGAGGCTGAAAACTACAGGTTGGCTTTAAAGTTCTTATTTTATTGTTTAACACGGTGGTTTTCTCTTTTTTTGCTACCCCAGTGCTTTTATAACTTTACTATACAGATCTATACAGCATAGCTTTTGTTCATTGTTGAAGACCGTATAGTACCATGCAGTTTTTTGCATCATTGTCTTTTTACCTATCATTTGGCAATATATATCCATGTGTTTTTATATTCAGTACACTATTATATACAAGGGAATTTATATACCCTATTTTGTATCAGTACACCGACTTGCTGAGTCGAATTGTTTTTAAGCTTCCCATCTAAAGAATATATATGTAGCAGCTTGCAGGAAGCCGAACATGCTATTCTAGTTCTGGTCATCTAGTCAATGCTCATTCTTTGAAATGCTTCGTAATTGGCGGAAAACCGAAGAAACTTGAAATTGTTTGGTTTGAAGTATTTCAATGGGTATCGAACCATAAAGGCGTTGACTATCCATGAAGCCATTGAGCCTGATGATGCTTGAATGAGTTTTTCAAAGTTTAGAATACATCTGCAGCTGGTTGTTAGAGGTTTGATGTTTTTTGGTGGATGTTCACGTGATTGCGAACGTTTGCATGCGTGTTCTTGAGAAAGCATACAGATGTGATGTCATTTGTTTTCCTCTTCAAATAATTGAGAATTAGAAACATAAAAATTAATTAAAAGTTTTAAACTTTAAAATCCAATGCGAATGAAAATCTTAACTGTTTGCTTTAAACTTATTAGAAATGGAATCTGTTATTTATTAATTATTCCGTATATTTTTTGAAATACACGCTGACATCAATGTCATGTCTGTCATCATGGTCATACAGTCAACATATATTTTTATCAAACATAATTTAATAAAAGAAATAATTTAAAAAAAAAGAGCTTATGACACTTTGTATTTATACCTTAATCAACCAAACAAAACTCACGACAGAAAAGATTAGATTAAAAGTACTATATACAATTATGATAAAGAAAAAAAAAGTGTATTATTTGACAAAATAATCTTAAAATATAAGGAAATTTATAATATTCTTTAGTAATTGCTTACCATCATATTTCTCATCATTCCAAAAGATTATAACAACAACGTGCCCACTGTTCTAGCAGAATTTACGTAATACTCCGGCGCAACAGTTTATCATCAAAATTTCTTATTTAGCCACTATCGCAATCATCTCATATGTTATTGACGGTTCGTAAATATTAACAAATAAATCATTTGTCAGTCTGTGACGTTTCTTATGGCTTTTCTACACAAATTGAATTTTCTCTCTTGTGGAAAAAATCTTATTATATCAAATTGATGTCTTTCTGCAAGATTTGAAGCAATCCAATCAAAGCAGAATTAAAATTACAATTTCAATTTTAAGAACAATTTCATATTAAAGTTTCAATGTGAATTTGATACGAGTGCAAGTCTCTGCAAATTGACATGAATACGGTTGGTTTTTAGATTAACAATGTTTGAAAGAAAGAATAATTGTTAAGCTAGTCTAAATTCATTTTGGTTTTTGTAATAAATGCATTGTATACACAAATAAACCCTATTCTGGATTCCGCTAAGCTTCCTGAGAGGAGAGGAGTTCAGAAAGGATTTTATTTAATTATTAGGATTTTTCTAATTGCAATATTCGAGCACAGATATATCAAAGCTCAATTTTTTCAATGCCATATCGATTTCTACGCTGTTTGACTTGAATTCTGCTAATTAAAGTGACTTTTGCTAAAAGAATAATCTTTTAAAATCCCCCATTTTGCACGATCAGTTGTACTCAGTGTTAAAGTATTACAGAGTTTCTGATTTTCAAAAAAGAAGTCAATAGACACCCCTCTTCTCTGCAACTCACTATTTTAAACCCAGGAACATTAAAATTAATACTATCGACAATCACATACTTAATGGAAGAAAAAATTAAAATGAAAGTTTTCAGTCCAAAAAACAGTAGTTCCACCTAAACTCGATTTCACCATTATACACCAAACATTAGCCTAATATTCTAGTATATAAAGGCAGTTTTACTATGATATGTGTTTAAACCTTCCGTTATTCCTTTATTCGATTTTTTTAAGGAGTAAGGGTGTGTCGGGGCCTGGAACCTCATCAGGGTTTGTTTTCTGAGTTCTGTTTAATTCTGTTTACTCTTTTTGTATGTGTGTGTTGTTTTTTGTTGCAGGTGTGTTTGTATTAGCGGGGATGAGGTAGTTGTAACTAATAATTTTATTTACATTTAATGATGCTGAAGAAATTTGATGGGGCATCGGTGGTCAAAGTCTTAGTTTTTCATCTATAGTGATCACTAGTCTCTCAATTCCGAGTGATAATTTTTTTTTTTAAAGTTTTGATCAAATCTGCATGAGCATCATTGTTTAGGATTGCTAGTTTTCCCGCCAAAGGCTGATGCTCCTGTTCGGGTACTTTGGCTTCCTCTACTAGTAAACCCCGACCGCAATGATATCAAGGGCACTGAAAGTGGCATTTAACACCAACCAACAAACCACAAACCGGATATGTGATAGTCTTTGTTAAATATATTTATTGCATATGGACGATTTAGAGGTTGAAATGTAGATGTCATTATCTTCTTGCTGGTCAGTGGGGTCATGTCACACTGAAGTATTTCACCGATATCCTTTCAGTGTATAAGATTTTGCGCGCAAAAACCCTTAACGTTTGCGCTTTAAGAAAATGAGTTCTGACAACTTCTCTGTTCTTGTGTTTTTGGATTGACCCATCTGATACCCTGTTTTTACTTTCTCAAATCTAATTGAAACAGTTACAGAAATGTACTGATTGTGTATAAAGCTCTCATTGTTTGGTTACAGATTCAATCCACTCTGCGATATTTGCAAATTTTAAATCGATTGCGGGATTTCCCATGATACATGAAAATGTTTTTTAATATGAAAGATTTATAATATTAAATGATAAATAAATGTTCAAAACTAACCCAAGACCATGAATTTATTACGCTACCATAATACAACTGTCGACATATCGATTAAAAATTGTCTTTATATTTACCAGTATAATAAATGTGCGCAAATTGGATACAAACTATTGAAGCTCCGCGCAAACATAAAAAAAATATCTCTTAATGGTATACCTCGAAATCGAAAAATTCAGAACAACCGTTTGAGTTCTGAATGACATCAAAGGGAACGACGAAGTAGCAAGAAGAACAAAATACGACGACCTCCATTTAAATACTGACAAAAGAGAACATGTCCTCTCTTAAAAATATAGTCAAACTCACAATTAAGATAACTACTTTCAATGAGTTCGTCAAATATGATGACTCTAATGCACAATGCACGATACTGTACATGCAGATAAATATGAGAAGAAGAATGGGCTCTATTATCCAAGCGTTTTCATTGAATCAAGATGCAACCTACAATGATATATCTACTTCAAAATACAGTACAAGTCGATAAAACATCTGGTGAAGCTGTCCAGAGAACTGGCACCAAATCAAACACAGACACAACTAATTAAAAACAAATCAACTAAAATCAAAATGCCAAAGATACTGGCAAGTAGAACGTATTCGTATAATAGAAAGACTTGTAACAAATAAATAACAATGATGTATTGTAAATAAATCGGAAACATGCATTTATTCCTGAATACGGAGTCTCTAATCGTAGACATGTCCTTACTACGTAATAGCATGCCAGACTCCAGATATCTGATGAATCCCTCATCACATGTAATAGTTACGACAAAAACATTATGTTTCCAGACAATTACAACACATCAAAACATGGTTGCCAAAGATCATGTCACATAATGAATTCACAACCCTCATTTGATCATAACAGTTATTTTGTTAGAACAAATGCATTTCCTACATCCTTAAGATGTCATTAAGATAGTAAAGTTCTTCTTGTGTTTTCTTTTTCTTTTTCTCTCACTCTCTAAAAGCATACGCTTTATTGTGCAAATGTTAAGAGACTTTTACAATTGTGTACCTTATATGCGCAGAATTGCCAATCCTAGACGATCCAGTACTTATTCATGTTATTGAATTTGCTGGTTGTTTTATATCTATTGATTTTTCTTTCTCTATAACGTGAACGTTGGGGGACAAATTTAACACCCCCTTTAAAAAGTTTTTTTTCCCGAACGTTATGGATTCAACACTGACATATGGTTGAATTAGTACCATTTCAATCAGCATGGCACTTTTTTATAATAAATATTTTCAGGATCTGCAGCCGATGTCAAAACCAGAATGTCCTTGGCATGACAGACAAATGCAATCTTGTCTTTGGTGGTGAAGTAATGTTTTTATTATATTGACATTCCCATTTGTAGATTGCTTAAAGACAGAGACGTCATTATATATTTGATTGACATTTGAACTAGAAAGTTCCGAAGTAAATCTCTTCTGTTCGAGTCTTTCGTTCTAATGTTTATTTGTATTGATTGACAATTTCTTCTTTAGTCAATTTCTACAATATAGTGTTTACATTGATTTGATTAACGAAATAAGATTCCATCATCAATTTGGAGAACCAATTCATTATCAGAACGCCTTATTAAGTAATACAACTGTTTCTTCTCAAGTCTTGTATGTATTTAAACAATATTGGAAAGCATACATAGATCTGTAATTTAGTTCATACAATTACGTATACGTATCTATCATTCGTTGCATTTTCGATTCAAAGTCTGTCTCTTTTTTTAAAAGTACAAATGACATTTTCAAGTTTGAATGTTACAACAGATGCTAAATTGCACAACTGATATTTTCAAGTTTGAATGTTAGGATGCCAAATTGAAGAAATGACATTTTCAAGTTTAAATGTTACAATGAATGCAAAAGTATTGCTAAAGAAATGTCCATTTACAAATCAGGAAAATTATATGAGTATTGCATTTAAGAAAGAAAATGAATTTAGATTTTTCTTTTTCTCAATTCTAAGATTCAAATTTCATTTTTTTTGTTCAGTAAGAAAAGATTATAGTGCCACTTGCATTGGTCACGGTTAATTTTGCAGAAATCAATCAATCAATGAAAAAAGTAAAAAACGAAATTTTTTTGTCTTTACAAACGTTTGACTTTATATCATCCTAATTAAGCAACGTAGCTTGGATTTTAAAAATCAAACTAAAATTTCCAAAGTATTCTCTAATAAATAATATTAAACAAGAGCAGTAAAATACAAAACAAGCGCAAGTATATTGCAAATTTTGAAAATGTGTTGGAAGTCTAACGCATATTTATGTTTCATATCTAGATTTAAAAAAAATTGCTGTTTACATTATGAAAAATATGTGTTTTGCAGATGTTGTCGGCGAAATGTATACCAATTTATAATTGGGTGACTAATACACACAGTTGTACTTTTAAAATGCCTTTCAATCTGGAATTCCTCAAATATTGAATATAGATGATGAATTAGTAAAAGTCTGTCGTTGCAGTTAGATAAGAAAATATAAAATAAATAAGATCATTTATCACGATGGCTTACAACTGATTCTCTTTTGATGGTAATTTCATTATAATGATACAAAAAATTGCACTTTAATTTCAGTTCAAAGAAATTGTTACATTATATAGCAACCAGGGTACGATCTCATAAATATACTTACTGTAAAAATCAAGCTGCGTAACCAAATTAACTATAGCGGCTGTAACGTTTTTTTATGCTAAATTTTTTTTTCAAATTGGTACTGGGTTTCTTTTTTAAATTCATGTAACTTTTATTCAACATCAAATCTTCATTTTCATATTCTTTATGTTTATAATTAAAGTTAAAACGTTAACATGATTAAAAATTTTGTAATTGAAGTTATATAACATTTCGTGAGAATATGAAAATGAAGATATGGTGTAGAAATAAAATTAATGTTCATTTGACCTTATGCTCATGGTTATCCATTATGACTAAATATATAATTGAAGTATCTTTTTACTGTGCATTCGGTATCGGACCAAGAGAGCGCATTCCAGTGTCTTGGCTCCAAAGCTGAAACGTATACCGATTTTTCGTTTTTAATAATATCAACGTTTATTTGATACTATATCTTTCCTAGCATCTAGTGTTTCAAAATTTTAGCAGTATTTATTTGATTTTGTTTTCGTCGTTATATTCTGCCTTTTGTTGATATGTGTTACCTTTCATTTTGTTTTATTATGCAGATTTAGTTAATTTGTATTGCAATTTATTTTCAATTTGATATTATAAATTTAGACAGTAGTTTATAAATATTTTCCAAGTTAAAGCAAATCAACTACAGGCATAATTAATAGAATTCCACATACCATAACCAGCTATCAAAATATTAAGAAAAAGCATTTTTGGTCTGTGAAAACGTGATGTCTTATAGCTATTTTAGACATGATTTTTAATTAAACTGTTAAATTATCAAAATATTTTCTTTGTGGTCAAACCTTATATATCTGTCTTCACTCTCATCTGTTTTGATTATGTCTCCCTTTCAAATAACAAACAATTGATGTAATGACCATGACAATTAACGATTTGATAGTATCAGACTACTCGTCAAGTTTTCTGTTATCCACAAGTAGGTTTTGGTGATTGATTGGATGTTGTAAAAAATGTTCAGTGGCAAATATGTCAGAACAAGAACAAATTAACAATAAATTTAATCTGAAGGCTCTCTTAAGTAAAGCGACCAGGATAAAGGCTGGTAATTTGGATTGGCATTGGGAGATGAAAAGTAAAATCACAAAAATACTGAACTCCGAGGAAAATTCAAAACGGAAAGACCCTTTTAATCAAATTGCAAAATTAAAAGCTCAAACACATCAAACGAATGAAGGCATGTTAGAAAGATATAGTCCAGATACGCGTGACTTCTGCTGATGGTATTATTCTATTTTGATCATTTAGTCCCCCTGTTTGCGCAAAGACAAAACATTAAATTGCCTTTATAAATTATTTAGACAGGACAACCATGAAATGTTGCCTTGCAGCAGACCACCTTCGCACTCCTTAAAGTTTCGCAAGGGCTCTTTAATGTGCAGTGTGCAAAATACTATTTTTGTTCCTACACAAGGTATCGGACCAAGAGAGTGAGAACTCGAAATGAAAACATATCTCAATCTTTTTCTGTCATTGCGTAGTAATGTCCTGTCTAATGGTACTAATCTATAGAAATGAAAAGTGTGGTTTGAGTGTCAATGAAACAACTCTCCATCCAAGTCACAATGTGTCCCAAGTCAAAAGTGAACAATTATAAGTCAAAGTACGGCATTCAACACGGAGCCTTGTACGATTTAGCATGATTATTTACCAACAGTTCCCGCATGGCAAATATCCGACAAGCTATTATGTATACTTCTACTCCCACACTGTGTTAGCAGATAACTCAATAATATCGAATTTTCTTAATGTTTCGAAGAATATTTTTTGTATTTACGTGGGATGTTAGAAAAAGTGTATTTAAGCCATTTAACTATACTATCAAAATGTTAAAAATATATTTGATATGAATTCAGCCTATGTATTGTACAGTTAAATAATTACCAATATGTATAGTGAAAATGTTATAAATTGACTACTATTACAATTGTATGCATGCACTTTAAGAACAAAATTAGTGTATACATAAGATATCGATTCGGTGTAAGTTTTTTCTGCCTCAAGATAAAAAAAAACCTATGCGATGTGGTTTAACTGCAAATGGGAAAACTATTCATCGAGTTCAAATAAGTGAATATAAGCAATTATATGTAATCATATACGGCCTTAACAATGAGGAAAACTCAATACCATACTGTCGGCTCGATATGAAAAATGTGAAACAATTCAAAAGAGAAAACATTCGGTGAACTATGATTGCTTCTAGCTTCGTCATTTAAATTCTAGTGAAGTAACGTTGTTTCATAAGCAATCATACATCTTTTTGTTATATTGTTAACAATGTAAATTGAATAACAGAGATCAAATTAAGCAGAATGCATAATACTGATTATGAATTTTTTTATGTGATTTATCTTTTTTACAGTCGTTTTTTCTTCTTCAAATTATTGCTTAGTTTAATATTAAGTCAAGTTAAATTAAGTATAAAAAAAAAAGATATGGTATGATTGCCAATGAGACAACTGTCCACAAGAGACCAAAATGACACAGACATTAAAAACTAAAGGTGACAGTACGGCCTTCAACAAAGAGCAAAGCCCATACCACATAGTCGGCTATGAAAGGCCCCGAAGTCGGATAGTGGTTTCATATCGAACTTTTGTCAACCTTTGCATTTCAAAGTTTTTACCTTTCTATTAAAGCTTTCCAAATAAAATGCTTCGCTGAGCGCAGCTAGATACGACCGCAGAGGTCCAACCCTGAACAGTTGGGGCAAAAATGGACCCAATATTTGCGCTTAATACAGATCTGAATTTCTATTGTATTTAAATATTTGACACACAAAAGGTTTCGGACACAGAATAACTGTAGTCAAAGAACTTAGAATTGGTTATATGATTTGAATTTATATTTGCTTTTGTGCAATACACTATGCTGTTGCGTATTTTCCCTCCCCCCTTTATGAAGAAATTTTCTTTTTTTTTCATTTCGGAAATCTAAAATGAGTCATAATTGCCCCACCCACCCACAATTTCTCCCCCCCTCTAATTTTTTTTTATCACCCCTTTTCCCCAAAAAAATTTCTTTTCCTCAAGATATGGTCATATAATTAATTAAAATTTTCAATAAAGTTTGCAACCATAATAACCAATTTAAACACAAAAGTCATCATGAAAGTTATAAAATAGAAAATGACATACATAATCATGGTTAAAATTAATATTCCTTTAATAGTAACTTCTAAAAGTAAATTGACAGCTAATCATCTCAAGACAATACAACATTTCTTTACACATAAATTAAAAGCAGTGTAAGGGAGATAATCCAAACATACACAACATTGTAGTTTAAATGTGTTTGGATTACCTCCCTTACACTGCTTTTAAATTGTCCATTAACCAGGAAACTCTTGTTTTCCCCCTTTTTTGCCCCTAATTCCTAAACGGTTAGAGTCATAACCCTCCAGAGTCAATCTAAACCATTTGTTTATGGTAAGGAAACTTGTTGTAAAATTTCAGAGAGATTCACAAGTTTTTGTCTGGAAACTAGAAAAATGCTAATTGTTTGGCCCATAATTCCTTAACTGGAAGGACCAAAATTCCCAAAATCAATCCCAACCTTTATTTGGTTACGACGATGATGTGATACCTATATACAACCGCTAAAAATTTTTGCGGCCATATAAAAATTGGGAAGGAACACGATAATTAAGTTTTAAAATTGTCATACAAGGGAACCAACTCCTGTAAGGAGTCAAAATTATGATGATTTTGATTAAAATTGGAAGTAGACATTCTGATCTTTTTTTCTAGCTCAATAAAAATCAACACATTTTCATTTTTGTAAGAACGTTCGAAAAAACAAAAATCTGCTTGATAAAACCATGTTGATTTACTTCATAAATTTCAAGTTGAGTTCTCAGCTTAACACAGTTAATCTACCTTAATATATCAACATTCATAACAATGGCAAATTTTACAGGTAATTACTCGATACACTTACTTATATATATATAATCCTGATAATCGTATAGTAGTAACTGATAAATATATTTGTAAATTTCATCAAAAGACAGTTCTCTGCATCACCTTTACCGGCAAGTATCCTTTTCATGTTTTCCTATGTGAAGTAACTTTTTGTAATAGTTTCAGTATAAATTACTAATTATATATAAATATGTACAATATATTTCTTTAAGACAAGCAACTGTCTTAATGAACAAAGCATATATTGTTGTCTTAAATTATCTTTTTTATCATTGAATAGGATTTTTTGTCTGAAGATTCCTTGAGCAGAACTGGCTCCACTTTTTATTTTGTTATTCCAGCCCTTCAACGGTTGTTTTGGTTTTTAAAAGCCGTAATGATATTTTGGTTTCAAGTATCTCTGAAACACTATTTGCAGGCAGTAAACACATGGATATTGTGTTGTTATTTTTTCTTTGTAAATTGAGAATCCTATACTATATAAAGATATAAGAAGATGTGATATGAGTGCAATTGAGACAACTCTCCATCCAAGTCACAATTTGTAAAAGTAAACTATTTTAGGAGAAAGTAAGGTCTTCAACATATATTTGATTCCATAGCTGAGCCTGACTCAATAATTATTCAGTATTTATTCCATTGTATCAGCTTTCTGGTCTATCTTATATTTAATATCATATCTAATACAGTATGAAATATCATGCAAGATGTTAATTTTAACCTGATGAATTCAAACATTGGAGGGGGGTATATTTAAGCTTAAAAGTTAAGAAAATCTTTTTTAAATCTTTCTTTTTGGTTGAATAAGTTAATTGATAAAGGTTATAAGTACTCTGTTGTTATTGGGTTATTCCTTTTGTTACTTTTTGGGATGTACACAAATTCTGTAGTTTTGAAACAGTATACTGGAATGTTTTTTTTAATTCATTATTGAAATTCTACGCACAGTAAAAGATTGTGTCTTCCTGTATTACTTGGTGTGTTTTTGTATGAAAACTTCAATAAAGTTCAACTAACGATAAAAGAGTTTAAACCACTTGATCTTAAAATTAGCAAGTTTAATACTTCAACATAAAAATAAGGAGATGTGGTATGACTACCAATGAGACAACTTTCTATCAAAGTTCAAATGACGTGGACACACATGTAAGCCTAAATAGATCACAGTACTGTGAGCATTCTTTGATATACAATATCATTTATCATCATTTTGCTTGTACTATGCTTAGTTATATTTTATACTAGTATTTTAGAGTTAGTTGAGTGCCTGTTTTGGTCTTTTATTGGTTTATTCATTAAGATTTGAAGATGGAAAATAGAGATCAGCAAAATTTTTCTTTGGCATGCAACATGTGACCATTCCAAGTCATGATCAATGGTCATCTTTTTATTCATCTTAATCTTTTTTGTTAGGGGAAATTATAGATTGTAGTATTTTATTGAAAGTCCTGTTAAATTTATGCATTTTTTTTAGACAGTGTTATTTATAACTTAACATCTTGTATTGACACCAGTCTATATATCTCCTGGTTTGTCTGTATAGTCTGGTTTGTGTCTCACTTACTTAAACCTAAAATCTCTGTTTTACAACATATAGAGAAATATGTTAATTGATCCTGAAGATGAACATACAAAACTGGTCTTTAACAAACAGTCTAAAGTCCTTCTTTCTAGAAATTGGCAAAACATAAGAACTAGAAAGACAAATCAACAAATCTTTATTCAAAAAGCTATAAACTTTTCCAGAAACTTATTTCTATGATCATTAATTTAACTCTAAAGTTATAATTTGAAGGAAATAATTTATTTTCCCACACAGAAAGTAAAACTTAGTTCATCACAGTTAAAACTCAGTTTTAATCCATGTTAATTTTAAAAAGAATTTTAGATTTATACAAAAAGGCAAATTATCCTTTGTTTTGTCTTCTTGCTTTTAATGAAGCAACACCACAAAATGTTTTAAATGAAAATTTTAAGCTATAATTTTCAATTTTCAAAATGTTTATAACTGAAATATCATTAAACAACAATAAAGAGTGTACACTTATCATTTAAAATTTCATGTTTGAATAATTGACTGATGTAAAAAAAAAAAGGGGGGTGTTTACCACTTTCTTCAGCATCCTGAATCTGTTACTGTTTAATTTACTCTTTACTGTGAAGCAGTAACCATGGTAACACTCATCAAACCAGAAAATAACTACATAATATATTTAAAGGAAAGATTATTGATCACTGAAATAATTTTTTGAAAAAGCTTTAAAAATAACAAATATGATATTCAAAAACAAAATATAATCTATTAACAAAATATCTGGTACATTTGTATACATTAATCAATAAGTGTTTTAGATTACTGATAAGTCTAAGATATTTTAAGTACCAGTTAATCCTTCTTGCCTAAAAAAAAAAGTACAAAAAAGGAAAACTACATGTATCATTAAAATTTAAACAGATACAAATTTGTATTTCTTATTCATCTTGGACATGATGCAGTATGGTATATAAGTTCATCATAATAATATAGAGTGCTTGTCTGTTACAAACTTTGGTGCAAGAGAAATGTTCATTTTGTATTTAAGAATTAAGATAAGACTTTGAACTAGTCATTCACACTTAGCAACAGTTTAAACACTGAGAGAAAAGCTCATACAATGATACACAGGTACAAAGTCTGTGTTGTGATAAGCGAAACTAAAAATATTAAATATTAAGATATAAAAAAAAACAAATTAGGAGGTAAATAAAAATGGGGAATGTGTCCATGGGGCACATATGATGCCCCTGCTTGTCTATAAAATTATAAAGGCACATAACTCAAAATCAATCACTACTGTGGGTAAATAAAAATGGTATGGAAATTTCATCAATTCCTGATATATGGTTTGGGAGGTAAAAAGGGACATAAATGTGCAATGATATGTGTACATGATTTTCTAAAGAAAATGGTAAAAATTATTCTGATAAAAAAACAAAATAGGTGCACAATAGCATCATAATGTTATCAGTTGTGTATAAAAAAGAGGGACAGAAAGACGTAACAATATACTACAAAATATGAACAAATGGCAGACTTACAAAATCATTATATACAGCTCGTTTTAAAATCCATGAGTATAATAACCAGATTATACAGTGGTGATGTACCGTCACTCATTATCATCATAACCATTAACAATAAAGACCCTTACATGTTATCAAGCAGGTAGACTGATTGTCGTTGATGGGAAAAACATAATTTTTCCTCAGAAATGGGTAAAGATGTTATAAATAAAATTTTACCAGGAAAAAAAATATTATAAATTTTAAAGGTGGTATCAAACACCTGGCTAAAATCAATTTGGCTCATTTAATTTTCATAAAATTTTGACAAAATATTTACTTTAACCCTTTGAAAAAAATATGAAAATTTCAAAAAAAAAAATAAAACACACACTTCGTGGATATTTGATTTCATGTTTTTGTCAAAGTCTGCTTACAACTTCATAGAGTTTTTTTTGCTTCATTGACCTGTAAATTCATGGTTTACCTTACCCACGGAATTCATGAAATTTAATACACAACTCCAAGAGATCTGAAAAAGCTCATGTCATACAACTCATCATTTCTAAGCTGCTCACCAAATATGAAGTCGTTCTGCTGTTGTAATGTGTGACAGTTAATAATATGTTCATTTACCATAATGCAATATTCACATTATTGACAAACGAAACAGGAGGTAGGTTTTCAAAAGATCCAAAAAGAACCCATATTAAAAATTATCAGTTTTAAATTGCTGTCTTACAATGAAGTCATTCTGATCAGTAGTTCCTGAGAAAAGTGTGATGGATACTTTTGTTGGACTAACAGAGAGACAGGAGCACAAATGGATGGACAAGGTGAATGCAATGTCACTTCCACTCACAGAGTAGGTTATGATAGTATGGATTTCAAGTCAGAGGGTCACAGTTTTGGATGAAGGGCATGTTAGAGAGGTTCCTTGTCTAAAAACTTCAAAAAGTTAAATGACTCGAGGGAAGTTTCAAAAAACGAAAAGTCCATAATCAAATAGCAAAATCAAAAGCTCAAACACATCAAACAAATGGATATATATTCCTGACTTGGTACAGACACGTTCTTAAGTAGAAAAAAAGGGACAAGTTGTCTATGTTTACTTTAAAAAGACATTAATAATTAAAAAAATTTATGTCTTTTTTATTGATTTATGGCATCTTTCATTGTTTAAATTTTTTTCCCAGAAGTTTTAATGATATTTTTGCATTGATAAGTTTTATTTTTCTCAGAGAACAAAAATACATAATGGAGAGATTTGTACGCAGGAGGAAGCTTTGAAAAGGAAGAGGGGAGCTGCTGTCTAGGACAGTTATAATTACCGGTATAACATTTTCACTAACATAGAAATGTATCAATAAAGTTATGCACAATTTTCTTAAACACATAAGACATAAATATGAACACAATCACTAAATTTTGATTTAAGTCAGCCTACGTTCGTATAAACTTAATGCCTAATAATGCAACAAAACTGCTTTTAAAAATAATCATTCAATGATATTACATGATGATAATGGATACACATAGAACCCAGACTTCAGTTATGCTAGCTTGGCGTTTTAAGACAAACTTTTTTTAAAGCTGATAATTTCTGAATTATACATTGTTACTGTTGATAAATGCAACCTGATTATAACAACAACTCCTGAATTTTACTTTATCCCACATATGGTGCATACTTGGAGACAGTCATTGCAATTGGCTAGAACACTACAACCATGTGTTTGGTGTGATGGTCCTGACCTGCTCAAGCAGATAACTGTACAGTCCTATGGAACCAATCAAGTAGTTTCAATATCCCGTATCTACAGGAATTTCTTGAAGATAACTCACACAATACATTACAGTTTCTAAAATGTCTTCAAATATATGTACTCCTTCTCTGTTGGCTAAATCTGCTAAGTACGCACGTCCTCGGGCGTAGTCTTTCACTCCACATTCAGAAATCTGAGAATAAAATAGGGTATTTTATAGCTGACTATGCAGTATGGGCTTTACTCATTGTTGAAGGCTGTACAGTGACCTTTAGTTGTTTTAATTTCTGTGTCATTTTGGTCGTTTGTGGAGAGTTGTCTCATTGCAATCATACCACATCTTCTCTTTTATATACACAAGGTATTATAGTAACTGATGCAATCATAGACAGAGCATGTTTTTCTTGCTATCGACAAAAATCCATGATAACTTTTTATAGGTTCAGATGATTGTTTTGGGTTACGAGCATAGCAAAAATAACCTTTATAATGTAACATGTTTTTGCACATAAAAGTGGGTCTCATTGAGGTTTAATCGTGACGCGGGATTGCCGATTTTTCGTAAGTGTGACACAGGAAAGTCAAATTATTGTGCCGTGAAAACGGGAATTAAGGTCTAGCGAGACAGAGGAAGTTACAAAAAATTGAGAACTGCTTAGGTACATAGTATAAGTGGGATAAGGGAATCTGACAAAACAGTAAGCGGGATCCGGGATCAGAACCCCCCAATGAGACCCCCATAGAAGGAATACATCCTTTTATTTGTAGTTTGTAGTTAAAATTGTGGTGGCCAAACAATCAATGTGAAAATGATATATGCTAATGCTAATTAATCTGCATACAATTAAGAATATTACAAACAAATCAACTAGTTATGGTATATTTCAATTCTAATGTATGATATCACTAAATTTATTAATTGTGTGTCTTGCTTGCAAATGTATAATTATGTAAATGTTAATGTATAATTGTTATCCTCTTGTAGCACTATATGTGTGTCTAAGTTGTAATAAATTGTCTTGTCTTGTCTTACAAAATAAAACTGATTAAGCACAAGCACTGTCAATGGGCCAATGACTTAAACTATTTTGTACAGCTCTTCATAAGAATCAGGCAGAGTGTCATATACACGTGATTTATGAGGGTTTCAGATTTTATCTATAAATGGCCTAGAAGAAGCAGTAACCACATACTGCTCAAAAAATAAATTTGAGTGGGAAAATATGAGTGGTTGCCATGGTAACTGACACTCTTTTTTTGGGGTTGTTGAGTGGTAAAATCTTTCAAAAATTAGCTAAATCACTACAATTCAGAGCCTGATTACGAATAGAATCAATCATTTTTCAGTAATTATTATATGTTACATAGATACAACTTGGTTTAAGCTTCATTTTAGTTAAGATTGCATGTAAACCAAATTTGTAATTTTTTTGAAATTTTTTTCCAAAAAATGCATATTTTCAACTTTTCTAAATTTGGGATTTTTGCGAAATTATCAAATTTTCTCGGGTGTTTTTGAGAAAACTGCAAATGTGTACAGCATAGTTAGCACTGTAGTTATGAAGTTTGGATACTACTTTACCAAATTAAATAGAAAAATTCTTGGGACCTTTTTCAGTTTGATCACCATAGCAACCATTTTTTCCCTTGGAAACGGAGTTATTATTTGCAGAATATAGCAGTTTAAGAGCTTAAATGTACTGAATTGTTTCATAACCGATACAAAAATACATAAAAGCATACGCTAACTCTAAATCACCATCAGTAAGAGTTGCTGATTTCAATACTTACCATGGAAACACATATTATCCATAGCAACATCTATTTTAAAATCTATCAATGGATTTATGTAAAAAAATACATATATAGAGAGTTAATATTCAAATTTGAATATGACAGCATGTTTTTCTTCACTCACAATCTGTTCTGTTCTTCTTAGAAGGTTCAACAAATGTAATATATAATGTAACATTGGGGTTGGAAGGTTGGGAAAAAAAGGGGGGTAGATTTATTTAAAAAAAAAATCATACATGTAGATTCTTGAAACGATAACGTTTGATCGTAGAGCCTGATTATGAAATAGAATCAAACTTTTTTTCAGAAATTTCATATTTAACATCGATATAACTGGGGGTTTAGCTTCAGAGCTTAGTAAAGATAACAGTTTAGTTGATTGTTATATATATATATATATTTTATTGTGAAACTACCCCTTTACAACGGGGGCAAGCGCCAGCGGGGTACTGACACCTGCGTCATCAAACATGCACATCATAGTATTTACAAACAACATTATATGATTGTAGTAAAAATGATATAAGATACTTGCAAATGTCTTTATAAGTCTTATAAATACATTAACGCTAAAATATCATAATAAATTGGTTATTTCGTAAAAGTACATTACAGTAACAATTTCATATGCATAAATACTTAAAAATCTTTCATCCATCAAAGATTAAAAAAATCAAACTTAAAACTAAAAACGTTCACACACAGTTCAAGATATTATACATTGGAAATCTTATCAATTTGAAAAGAACGTTCATTCATTACGTCTACAAGGTATTTTTTAACGATCTTATCTAAACTATTACCTAAGTCTGGGGAATACAAGTAGCCCAGATTACCTATCATGAACTGTATTTGTGATAGGGGTGGCAACTCTGAAAAACAGATATCCATTTTTAAATTCTCGAAACATGCTTGTATGTTAGTACTTGTTCTTTTTCTGATAGCCGAGAAAAAAGGACAATCTAACATAACGTGAAAGATATTCTCAATCGCATTTGAGGAACATAGCTGACACTCATTATTTGTTGTCAGATTCATTCGTTGAAGCGTTGCATTTATAGGCAGACAATTCGTTCTTGCCAAAAAATTTAGCCTTGTTGAGCGGAAGTCGTCAACATTTGACAGATACGGCTGCTTACGACTAACAACCACAAAGGATTGGTACAAGTTTAGGCTACTCTTTCCTAAAATATTACAAAGTTGAGTATTGGTCGTTTCGTTACCATAAAATTTATTAAAGGTGTTAACGTTTATGTTTCCATTTGCATAATGGTCAAGACCCGCAGTCTGTAAAATAGTTTCGATATTTTCGATATATTTCCATTCATTACATTTAACAGATATAATTTCATCTAGGATAATTTTAGACAGCCGATTATTGGGCAGATTTTTTAATCTAGCGTAGTATGCAATTCTTTGTCTATCCATAAATCTGTTTATTGACTCCCACCCAAATTCAGCTAGGAGCGCACACTTAGGAATATTCATTTTTGTGTTTAAGATTATTTTCCCCACTTTATATTGAAAACTTTCTTGTAATTCTTTACATTTCTGGGATGACGGGAACCATACTGAACATCCATACGTCAGTGATGGTCGAATAGCCGATATCCACAGAGAATGTCCAAAATTTATACGGTTAAAATCCCCATGTTCACCTAAAATACGAATTGCATGATTTATTTTCCGTTGAAAATTTTCTTTCAGCTACTGTTCTATATGGTATGTAGATTTAAGGGATCTTGAAAAATATACGCCTAAATATTTGTATTCATTTACTTCTTCAATGAGATCGTTCCCCAGATACCATTTTTTATCTGAGTCTTTCTTTTTACCTGTAACCAGAACCTTCGACTTGGATGAATTAAACTTTAAGCTCCATTTTGAAACAAATTTATGCGCTATGTTTAAGAGAATTTGTAGCTCTTCTTCAGTGTTTCCTAATAGGACAATGTCATCAGCGAAAAGAAGGCAGTTTATTAATTCAGAAGCGATGTTAATACCTAAATTTGCCCCCTTCAGCATATCGCAAAGGTCAGTCATTAAGACGGAAAAAAGTGTAGGAGATAGAACGCATCCTTGTTTAAGACCAAATTCTTGATCGAACCATTCAGACTCATAATTACCAAAAAGGACTTTATTGCTAACATTCTTATATAATGCCCGGAGGATCTTCCAGCATTTACCCTGGATACCCTTTTTCCATAGGAGATAGAACAGTCCATCCCGCCAAACTTTATCGAAAGCCTATGAAAGATCAAGGAAGGCAAGAAAAGTCTTTTCCTTCCTTGACTTTTTCATCGAACAAATTCCGTTAAGTGTAAAAATGTGATCCTCCACCCTCCTATCTTTTCGGAAAGCACCTTGGGTTTCCCCAAGTATCCCTTCATCTTCAATATATCCCATAAGATTACATTCAATTAGCTTACAGTATACCTTATATACATTTGATGTTAGAGTTATACCTCTGTAGTTACTCAGAGAGTGTGTAGACCCACCTTTGTGTATGGGTATAATGATTCCTTTATGCCATTCATCTGCGATTATTTCTAGATCTGTAATTTTTGTAAAAATATGCACAAGGGAGTTCAACAGGATGTCCCCACCATATTTAAGGAATTCGTTAGGAATGCCATCAGTACCACAGGCTTTTCCAGATTTGAGACTTTTCAAAGTCTGTGAAATTTTATTTTCGTCGAAAGTAACCGATAGGGGAGAATCTGATATTAATATATTTTCGTCAATATTTGTAATAAGGTTTTTAACATCTTTTTCAAGTTCATCATTTTCATTTTGAAAGGAACCTATCGAGCTAAAATGCTTGGAAAGGGCATTATTTATCTCATCCGTATCCGTTAATATTTTATCCGAATCATGTGGATCGTTAAGCTCTATAGGACCTGTATCGGTTCGTTTTATTTTAAGAAAATTCCAAAAACCTTTCATCTTATTTTTTGCATTTATACATTTATCATTAAACTGTCGGATTTTGGCTGATCGTTCTTTCCGTTTGATAGCCTCTTGTACTTGGGATTTCCGATTAAAATAAATTTCTTTAAGTCTTTTGCCAATTTCGTCATCATGCGCATGATATTTGTTATGGGTGCGGTTTAATCTATTGGCGTTGCGGCGTTGTTTTAAAAGATAATCAAGTTCTTTATCCCAAAAGTCTTTGTAATTTTTTACGGGTTTGGCTTTACCGATAGCTAACATTGCAGATTTTTCTACCGCATTTTTCCATAAATCCCAGAGTTGGTTTACATCGTTTATTTTGTCACTTTCTTTAGTAAATTTGCTCATATTTTCATTAATTTTTTTCAGGAAGAGGGTCCAGTCCGTTTTATCGTTTATTTTCCAAACGCATTTTTCATTTTGTGTCTTTTTCTTTACAATAGGTTTACAAATTAGAGTTAATCTTATCAAAACATGGTCACTGTGCAAGTCGAACCTGCCTGAATCGTCTATTACAACACTAGAGACATTTTCTGACAAGCTCTTTGTCAGAAATACGTAATCTATTGCCGACCTCTGATTATTAAGAATGCGCGTGAAATGACCCGTACAGCAATTCATTGTATTTGCTACTATCATTTGACTTGCGTCAATGAACTGTAATAAGCGAGATCCGTTATATGACGGTAAACTACATAGTTTATTTTTACCTGTATGTTCGCAAACACCAACGCAACGCCCGTTGAAATCGCCCATGAGTAGTATTTCATATCCCATGGCATTTAAACGAGACGTTTCGTCTAGTAATTGGAACATCAATTAGATTTTTTTTTTGTAAAAATATACTAAAAAACACATATATTCATTTTTGTTGAAATATGGAGTTTTTATGAAATTATCAATTTTTTTCCTATGTTTTTCCGAAAAGTGCAAATATGTAAAGCATATAAAAATGCAAGCATTGTAGTAACAAAATTTGAATACTACTTGACCAAAATAAATAGAATATTGCGTGTTGCTCTCTTGAATTTTATCACCATATTAACGTATTTTCCCCTTGGAAACACAGATATTATTTATTGAATTCTGCAGTATAGGAAATTCAATGTTCTCAATTGTTTCAAAACCTTTATAAAAAAAATACATAGAAGCATATATATACTCTACCTCTAAACTACAATCCTTAAGTATTATTACAACAGTAGCCATGGTAACAAATATCACCTACACCCAATCAAAAGATATATAATTAGTTTTATGTTAAAAATTATATATAAATAAGTTTGATCATGTTAATTTTTCTAATAGGAATATAACTGCATGTTTTGCTTTGTCTCACTCTCAGTCCTGTCTTTGCTCCTTGAGTAGACTCAACAAATTTAAATATATACACTGTGGCATTTTGGGGGAGTAGTGGAGGTTGGGTGGTTTTTGTTTGAATCTTTCATAGATCCTTATGAGGAAAATTGAGAGGTTTAGCTATAAAACTATGTTAAGAAAATGTCTGTACCAAGTCGGTAATATATGACAGTTTTTATCTATTCGTTTAATGTATTTAAGGTTTTGGTTTTGCCATTTGCTTAGGGATTTTCCATTTAGAATTTTCCTCAGTGTTCCGTATATTTGTTATTAGCTCACCTGACCTGAAAGGTCAAGTGAGCTTTTCTCATCACTTGGAGTCCGTCGTCCGTCGTCCGTAAACTTTTACAAAAATCTTCTCCTCTGAAACTACTTGGCCAAATTTAACTAAACTTGGCCATGATCATCCTTGGGGTATCTAGTTTACAAAATGTGTCCGATGACCTGGCCATCAAACAAAGATGGCTACCATGGCTAAAAATATAACACTGGGGTAAAATGCAGTTTTTGGCTTATAACTCAAAAACCAAAGCATTTAGAGCAAATCCGACAAAATAAAATGGATTATCAGGTCAAGATCTATCTGCCCTGAAATTTTCAGATGAATCGAACAAACCTTTGTTGGGTTGCTGCCCCTGAATTGGTAATTTTAAGGAAATTTTGCTGTTTTTGGTTACTATCTTGAATATTATTATAGATAGAGATAAACTGTAAACAGCAATAATGTTCATCAAAGTAAGATTTACATATAAGTCAACATGTCTGAAATGGTCAGTTGACCCCTGTAGGAGTTATTGCCCTTTATAGTAAATTTTTAACCATTTTTCGTAAATCTTAGTAATCTTTTACAAAAATCTTCTCCTCTGAAACTACTGGGCCAAATTTACCCAAACTTGGCAACGATCATCTTTGGGGTATCTAGATAAAAAAAAATGTGTCTGGTGACCCGGCCATCTAACCAAGATGGCCGCCACTGTTAAAAATAGAACATAGGGGTAAAATTCAGTTTTTGGCTTATAACTCAAAAACCAAAGCATTTAGAGCAAATCTGACGGAATTTAATGGTTTATCAGGTGAAGATCGATCAGCCTTTACATTTTCAGATGGATCGGACAACTGGTTGTTGGGTTGCTGCCCCAGAATTGGTAATTTTAAGGAATAATCATTTTACCCGGTAGCACAATTCTAACTTAGCAGATGTATCTATTCATCTTTCTCGGAGATCCTGAATTCCAATTGCGGAATAGTACTACAACAAAGGAGTTATTAATGATATACTAATAGCTATTTATTAAGAGGATTCCATTATACTGGACTTCTAATATCAAACGATTACCAATTGACTATTATTATTTTTTAAGTCCCCACCGACTTAATATTTGTTCAATCTGTCTGTTCGTCTATCCGCCCGTCCATCACACTTCAGATTCAGTGAAGAAAAGCTTTGACCAAATGATTCTATTTTTGGATTGTAAGCTTATTATTATGTTACAGGTCAAGTTTGTGAAATATGCTTGTGGGATAACATCTCAAACTTGTGTGTGGTCTAAAAAATATTAATCTTGCCTTAGGTTTGCCCGGCTATTGCAATCCAATGAAGTTCATCATCTGTTAACTTTTAAAAATTGATTATCAGATTATGAACTCATAATTAAATTCTGACAAAACGCAATTATCTTTTCAAGGATCAACTTGTATGTAACATTTGAAAAAAATAATATACCCACCTTTTTCCCAACTCTCCAACCCCAATGTTACATAATATATTACATTTATTAAACTGTCTGAAAAAACATCAGACAAGACTGAGAGTGAAGCTAAGAATAAAGTCATATTCCAATTTGAAAATAAAAACCCTCAATTTGTGAATTTTTTTACATTTCCATTTATGCAGTTTTTAGATGGATGTTGCTATGGATAATCTTTGTTTCCATGGTAATATTTGAAGGCAACAACACTTGACGAGAGAAATTAAAAGTTTGCGTTAGCTTTTATGTATTTTCTTATCGGTTATGAAACAATTCAGGACATTTAAGTTCTTAAACTGCTATATTCTGCAAATAATAACTCCGTTTCCAAGGAAAACATTGGTTGCTATGGTGATCAAACTGAAAAAGGTCCCAAGAATTTTTCTATTTAATTTGGTAAAGTAGTATCCAAACTTCATAACTACAGTGCTAACTATGCTGTACACATTAGCAGTTTTCTCAAAAACACCCGAGAAAATTTGATAATTTGCAAAAATCCCAAAATTCAGAAAAGTTGAAAATATGCATTTTTTGCCAAAATTTTTCAAAAAATTTACAAATTTGATTTACATGCAATTTTAACTAAAATGAAGCTTAAACCAAGTTGTATCAACATTACATATGAAACTTGATAAAATATACTTGATTCTATTAAATATCAGGCTCTGAATTGTAGTGATTAGGGTGATTTTTGAAAGATTTTACCACGCTTAACAACCCAAAAATAGAGTCTCCGTCACCATGGCAACCACTCATATTTTCCCACTCAAACTTTTATTTTGAGCAGTATTCAAGGAATGCTTCTACCAGGCAATTTATAGAAAAAATCTGAAACCCTCATATATCGCACTCTGCCTGGTTCTTACAAAGAGCTGTACTTAACTATATAGCTATTTCACACTATACCATACCTTTTCTCCTCCTATCATTGCCCCCTCTTTCATCTGCTGTATACAAAGTATAACTTTACATCCTAATCCAACATAGTAACCAGCCTGACAAAGAAACAAACAAAAACATAAAAGAACTGAAACATAAGGTCATAGCTACTCTGGAAAAAATGTGTGAAAAGATTTATAGAAACAAAACAGTTAATTGCTTCACGTGATCTATGGTCACCAGTTGATATTAGAATGATTGTAACCGAGTCTTCATTTCTTGTTTTACTAAAAATAAATCAACTCTCTAAAAGATCCATCCAAACGAGTACTGACAATTTTATCTAAGTTCCACTGAAATTCAGACAATGCGATACAAAATGTGTATGGAGAAATGGATGAACAGTCTTACTAATCACTTTACACACCCTCTGCTCAGCAATTAGTATAATGACAGATAAGATCAATATTTCTGACAAACACTTATTGATGTTTTTTTTCTGTAAATTCAGCAATTTGAGCATGTACTTAATATAATAATCTTTGAATTGTTGATAAAAATATGTATAAAATAATAAGGATTTCAGGAAATGCTACATATTTTTTTCTTCAAAATCTGTCATGTCACAATTTGTAAATGAACAGTATACATATGCATGTATCTGATATGTTATCTGTCTTTGTCCAAGAGTCAGAATAATGTGTATGAAAAGGGAGGATGGATCTTCATATATGTGTGTCTTAGCTTTCTATAGTTCAAAGTCTAGTACAAAGCAGGGTACAATCTCATTGACAAGCTATCATTCCAAAACCTAAGTTCCAAAATTATTGTAATGTTTTTATTATTGCGAAAAATGTGACAGAGTTATAATCACAATAATTTAAGCACGCATTGAGAAATTTTTTATATGAATTACATAGGAAAAATTGCATTTTAGTCTAAAATGACAAAATTGCAATAATAAATGCACGCAATAATTTGTGAATTTACAGTATGATTTAATGTTTGTCCCCAGACATTATGCATCCATACATCAATCAATCAAACATTTTACCAATCCTTTAATACCTCTCAACCCATATCATCTCTCAATAAGGTCCTCATGCTCATGGCATGGTATTTCATATATTTACAAACCTCTATCATAGAGGAAAGTGACCTGGTCCTATCTGTTATAACATAAAGTAACATTCGACATTTCTCTCTAGCTTGCACTTGTATTGGTATTAGTTTTTGGTTATACCCTGATATAAAGGGGTTGACATAGGATATCCCATTTTTCCTAGAAAGAAAAAAAGAAAAACATATTTATTAATGAATTACAATTTGTAAACCAAAAAAATCAACAAAAAATACTATAAAAGTTAATAATGAAAATAGCACTTTATAAGACAGATATATCTGAAGAGCTTCTTGGGATTAAGGTCATCAGATCGTCAAAAATCCAAGCCAAGATGATTAAGCAACTTAAGTTAACTTATAACATGATACAAATAAACCTACTACAAATATGAGATGCAGTTTCATGTATACAAAATTACAGGGCTATTCCAGAAAAAAATGTATGAGGGGGGGGGGGGGGGGGGGGGGGGGGGTTGGAAGGCACATTGTATTAATAATACATGGGTGATGGGTATCAGAGCAACTTTTCACACTATAATGCACTATAATGCACTATAATTCTCAATTACAATTGTCTGGGTGGGTGGCGGTACTGACAAAAACTGCCTTCAACCCCCCCCCCCCCCCTACATTTTTTTCTGGAATAGCCCTCACAATTGTCTTGTGTTGTCTATCCTTCCTTTACTTGTGACTTATCATTTCTATCCTTCCTTTACTTGTGATTTATCATTTCTATCCTTCCTTTACTTGTGACTTATCATTTCTCCTTGTTATCTTTTGACACTATTCAAAAATACACATGGTCTACTGTCAGTCATTTTTCTTTTCAAATTCTCTTGCTGTTTTTTGTTTTGTTTTTGTTTTAAATCTTTTGGGTACAAAATGCTTGCCTAAAATATTGAATGTAAACTGATTTTTTTTGCAAGTGGTCTAGATTTTGTAGTGAGAATCTAGAATATTTTTTTTCATTAAGGCCTTACCTGAGAATTGGTATAGCAATCTTATCTCTCCAGTTGGAGTCCCCACAGCTGCCCCCTAAATATACATCCCTGAAGTCTTTCTCTGAATGACAAGGCATGGAACAGCTTGAATGGCCTGAAAATTCTGTAAAAATATAAGAAACAATATACAGCAATAGATAGATATAAGAAGATGTGGTATGAGTGCCAACAAGATAACTCTGCATCCAAGTTACAATTTGCAAAAAAGTAAACCATTACAGGTGGAGGTAGGGCAATATACAGCAATGAATATATTTCAGGAAATTTTTAATGTATCTTAATTATCTATACTTTACAAATTAAAATCATTTAACTCAAGAAATCTGCACTTCCTAAATGGTAAATTATACTAGGAACTTCAGATCTTTATGAGTAATGCAGTTCAACTTAAGACATAAACTTTACCTTTATATTGTTGGATTAATTTATATTAAAAATAAAAACAATACTTCATTATTTTCATGCTTCCATTACCTAAGTCATTGTCTTGAAATACTGCAAAATAAATATACATGTATACAAACAAACATTAAGACTATGTGTATACAAAATATATGTAGGACTTACTGCCAAATATAGTGGATATAAAACTTGTTATCTTTTTCTGTACAGTACCTGGCTGTAATATAGAATAAGCATCAGTGTTACAGAGAATCACACAGAAAAAGTCAAATTTATCAACAGCTAACCTCCTTTATTTTTATAAAACTCATAACTACTTTTCTCATGTATTATCAATGTGAAGTGAGCTATTGGTGGTCACTTAATAATAAATTTTCTTCTTTTTCATTAGACAGACAACAGTGGAGAAATCGAATCCCCTCTTTTCTGTGGGTTAATCATTTGGGTAAAAATATATCATTGTTTAGCAGCCATTTTTTTTTTTTTATAGTGTGTTGCTGTTTTTGGCATGCACCCAATTAATCATTTCTTATTATGTACCTGCACTTGGCTTTCTACCATTATACAACAGAATTCCTCAAAATAATATTTAGAATGTTTGTCTTTTTTCTTTAACCATTTACTATCCAGATCTTTTCCAGTACAGCTTTTATAAGCTAGCTTCAACTGCAAAAGAAAAATGTAAAATGTGCATGTGTGATACATTATTTTTATCTGAAATACAATTAGTCATCTTATTTCATCCCCCCCCCTATTTTTTCATTGATTAATTTTACAAGTTTGACATGATCCAAAAATAAAGCATAATAAGGCAGCACAATGACAATAACATAAATTTGCACAAAAAATCTGAAACATTTATTTATATGGTATCAATGAAAATGAATCAATTCTTTAAAACTATCAATACCTAATTATCATCTACACAGTCACCTAATATATTGAACTATTACATTATACAGTATATAATAAATGGACCGGTAGAACCATTGACCTTCGGTAGGAAAACTAACAATCCTTATCAATTAAGATTGGAGTCATGTGCACCTGTGATGAAGTTGAAAGTTCCCCATTAATACTAATCTGAAGAATACTAACTTCTTGAGGAGTCAATTGCTGATCATCTACTGTAGTAAAACTAGCACTGTCCATGGAGTTAAAGGCTTCTCTCATTTGTCTGAAAAACAATCATATTTACTCATAATCTAAAATTTCCTGTTTTGGCAAAATCTGCAGATAATCATATAAAAGATTTGTACATTTTGAATTTGTGTTTAATCTATACCCTCGAAATATATGAAACTTGAAATCCCACCAAAAAAAAGTGAAGCCGCAGGTTCTTTTTAGAAATATGTAAAGCATTAAACCACTGGAGGGTTCTGCATTAGCTAATTACTATTTTCTTTAAAAACTAGAGGCTCTAAAGAGCCTGTGTCGCTCACCTTGGTCTTTGTGCATATTAATAAAGGACACAGATGGATTCATGACAAAGTTGTGTTATGTGATGGTGATGTGTTTGTAGATCTTTCTTTACTGAAATTTTTGTTGCTGACAATTATCTCTATCTATAATGAACTTGGCCTGGAGTTACAGTGGAAAATATTTTGTAAAAATTTACAAAATTTGTGAAAATGGTTAAAAAAATGACTAAAAAGGGCAATAACTCCTTAAGGGGTCAATTGACCATTTTGGTTATGCTGACTTATTTGAAGATCTTACTTTTCTGAACATTAGTGCTGTTTACAGTTTATATTATCTATAATGATATTCAATATAATAACCAAAAACGGCAAAATTTCCTTAAAATTACCAATTCAGGGGCAGCAACCTAACAACGGGTTGTACTATTCATCTGAAAATTTCAGGGCAGATAGATCTTCACCTAATTTATATTGTTTCCCCATGTCAGATTTGCTCTAAATGCTTTGGTTTCAGAGATATAAGCCAAAATCTACATTTTACACCTATGTTCTATTTTTAGTCATGGCCGCCATCTTGGTTGGATTGCCGGGTCAATGGACACATTTTTTATACTATATACCCCAATGATGATTGTGGCCAAGTTTTGTTAAATTTGGCCCAGTAGATTCAGAGGAGAAGATTTTTGTAAAAGTTAATGGCGACGGACAACAGACGCTGAATGCCAAGTGATGAGAAAAGCTCAATTGGCCAAGGGCCAGGTAAGCTAAAAAAGGAGGTTTTTAAATAAAAGCTATGATTTCTTACAATAGTGTTTCTCCAACAGGGATATGTCCATGAATAACAGGTTGAGCACCATGCTGCAAGTCTAAGTCTTGAACTCGTAGACCCTGCAAAATACAACACATTTATTGCCAAACAAATTTAAAATACATTTAATATGTATTCATTCAATGTGAAAAGCCTGTCTGAAACTAGTGTCTTATATATTGAAAAGTCTGCAAGGCGCAGCTTGATACGACCTCAGAGGTCGAACCCTGAACAGTTGGGGCAAGTTTGGACACAACATTCAAGCTTGATACAGCTCTGATCTTGGATTGTGATTACCGTATTTTGCGGTAAATAGTTGACACAGCAAAGGTTTCTGACACAAAATGAATGTGGTCTAATGAACTTAAAAAATATTTTTTTGCTTTTGAGCAATACACTTTGTTGTTGAATATAAATCCCCTCAAAAAAATATTTGATGAAAAATTCTTTTTAATTTCTGAAATCTGAAATGAAAAAATATTTATCCCCACTCCTCCCATTTTTTTTTCACCTCCCCAAATCCCTTATTCAAAAAATACGCTCAATTCAAATTTCTCATTAAGTTGGCAACAATAACTACTCATTTAAGGTGGTATGGGTGTCTTCCTCCATCTTGGATTGTAAAAAACAGAGAATCAAAGGTCCAGATTTTCCATCAAGTTAGCAAAATTTGATGCAGGAATGCAGATGTTTAATGTACATTTTCATTTTAAAGTACCAATTTATAAGAATATAACTTCTAAATATTGATATTTTTGCAAATGTTAATTATTTTTGGTTGTTTTTATATTTTTTTAAAATTGGCATTTTTAGGAGAGGTAACTCTAAAAAAGTGCATTTTCTGAAGGATTCTGTATGGAATTTTCCTATTTTGTATTTTAGCCGGAAAAAACGTACGGTGACCCTATCTTTTCTTTTGATAATCTCAAAGCAGTGTCTGAAAGCTATCTTTTTCTGAAGTATTTAACAATTCTATCATTTTGTTTAGTTTCTAATCACAAAATGGTGTTTTTTCCTGTATAATCCATACAAAATGTGTCATTTTGTCCCGTCCTGTAGCTTTTTATTATATTTTTCAACATGTATCAATAGATACAACGTTTTGGCAAAGTATGAACAAATTCTATCATTTTTATTTTAGACTCCCATACCACCTTAAATACATCATAAAGTATTAAAACATAAAATAACTAACAGTCATGGTTAAAATCAATATTAATAAACAGTAACTTCTAAAAATAAATTTACAGCTACACATCTCAAGACAATTATCACTTCCTTTAACATGATTTTTAAGCAGTGTAAGGGAGATAATCAAGTAATCAAACATATTATATAACAGTATTCTTTAAATTTTAATTGGAATTGGATTACCTCCCTTTCACTGCTTTTAAATTATCTATATTGTCCTTTAACCAGAAAAACCCTTGTTTCCCCCCCTTTTTTTGCCCCTAATAGCTCAACAATTTGATCCATTACCCCTATAACCATCCCTTTGTAGTATGGAAACTTGTGGTATAAATTCAGAGAGAATTATACACTTAAACACAAGTTATTGACTGAAAACTACAAAAATGCTTATTTGGGCCCCTTTTTTGTCCCCTCACTTATTGAAACCCCCCTTGGAACAAGTACCCGGAAACTCAATTCCAGCCTTTCCTTTGTAGTAAGAAACCTTGAAGTTTAATTTCAGAGGGATCCATACACTTAAAAACCAGTTATTGTCTGTAAACTAGAATCAAAGAGCTGAAAGCTGTGAGGAAAAATGACGCCACTGCCTCTAATATTGGGATATTTTTTATGCAAGTCTTGATTTTCACGTACCGTAATAAGTTTAACATTGCAACATGTCTCGTAAGCATATAATTGATATTCGTATATATGTGTGTGAAGTGAAGATGACAACTGACTGTTTTTTTTTAATACAAATGAACAGATCAAGAGTCAAGACTACCTGAATGATCTACAGTATCCAATGACTACTGGCTTTTTTTTTTTTGTACAAATAAATAGGTCAAGACTACCTGAATGATCTACAGTATCCAATGACTACTGGCTGTTTTTTTGGTACAAATAAATAGGTGATCAAGATTACTAGAATGATCTACAATATCCAATGATTACTAGCTGTTCTTTTGTACTAATAAAAAGGTCAAGACTATTTAAATGATCTACAATATCCAATGGCTACTGGCTGTTCTTTTGTACATACTAAATAAAGACTACCTGAATGATCTAAAGTACTCTAAGTAATGTGTAATTTTTTTCTTGCAATTACATTTTTCTAAATCAAGAATACAGACTACTATAAAAAAAGATGTGGTATGATTGCTAATGAGACAACTATCCACAAAAGACCAAAATGACACAGACATTAACAACTGTAGGTCACCGTATGGCCTTCAACAATGAGCAAAGCCCATACCGCATAGTCAGCTATAAAAGGCCCCGATAAGACAATGTAAAACAATTCAAACGAGAAAACTAACAGCCTTATTTATGTAAAAAAATGAATGAAAAAAAAATATGTAACACATAAACAAACGACAACCACTGAATTGCAGGCTCCTGACTTGGGACAGGCACATACATAAATAATGTGGCGGGGTTAAACATGTTAGTGGGATCCCAACCCTCCCCCTAACCTGGGACAGTGGTATAACAGTACAACATAAGAACGAACTATAAAAATCAGTTGAAAAAGGCTTAACTCATCAGACGGACAAAAATACAAGTGGACTAGTATCCTTTCAAACCAAATGATTATGAAGAGCCTGTTGTAACAAGCTCTTATACCCCACTAGTCCTATAACATATGACTTCGCATTCTTATTCAATTTTTAACATTTTATACTGATATTTTCATTATTTTTTTTAATTTTGAATGTGAAGTGTGACACATTGATAGTAAAAAATTTTTATCAGAACAGTAAATAGAAATAGTAAATAATGCTCCCGAGGTCATATGTTATAGGACTCATTACCCACATACTCATTAAATAAGTTACTAGTGACATATTTATTTCTGTTAATTGAAGCAAATTCTATTTCTGTAGATTTATACAATAGCATAATATTGTTATATTTGTTTTATTTCACCTTGAAGATTAGACAAATAGGGATACTCCTTTGATTTTTTATTTCATGTCAGTCAGGTCCCTTTATATGAAACTTGAAACCACTTCTCTGTCATATTGATATTTTATAACAACTCTGCTCAATTTGATATTCATTCGAACCATATATCATAGTAAGCTAATTTTAATTTACACTAACCACAATCTTTCATGTCAAATTTCTGTCTCCATTTAAGTTTATGCTTTTGAACCATGGTATTAAACACAATTCCAAGTAATTATGCTGTTATAGTGGATCACCATATACTCAACTTGGGTGGCATTCCAGTTATTGAAATTTGTGTCAGATTGGATAATGAACTAGACCTATAGGAATTGATCTCATTATTTAAAATGGAACCATAGTATGGGACCCCTATCCGATAACAAAATAAAACATGTCAAGCGGCAAAATTTATCACCAGAGATTACAAGTCAAGAGAGGATGGATAAGTCTCCAAAATTCTTGCCAAACTGGAACTTCAACAAGATTTCCAGACAAGGACAAACAAGGAGTTGAAGCCAAAAATAGTATTTATGTAAACAGTAGTTGAGGGGCTGATTTACGCTATTGAACCAGACGAATTCCTCAAAAAAGCACGTCCAAAGAGAACCATAACTGCAGAGAAATTCAAAGAATACCACGCAACAATTATTGTGGAAAACAATGGTGAAGCAAGTAAAGAATAACTCTTACTGTGAGTTTATTGACATTCCACTAAGTAAAACACCGTACATTATGCAAACTCATCCTTTGTAAGACAGTGATCGCCCCGATGATCAGCTATGACGACACTGTTGTGCACGCATCAAACGTAGAGAGCTTCAAATCAGTTCTCCTGCCACGCCAATAAATCGGCGGTGCTCTCTCGAAACCGTTGTATTAAAGCCAGCATCTATATCGACAATTTATTCAAATGTCATACAGATACAGTCTGTTACAGATTCTACAGGTGTAACTTGGTAAACAAAGATTGAGTTGGATTTCAGGTACTTCGATCTGTCTTATAACCAGTAAAAAGTGGACCAACACGAACATATTATATTTTCTTATAAAAAAGGCAGTTGTTTGTAAAACGAAAAGACTATAAAGTATTCCCCGATTAATTATATATCTTTAATGTTTTAACAATGTTTTAGTTTTACTTCACATAATCAATAAAGTTATAAAAATAGATTTATGAGTATCTTAACTACATTGGTTGGTACACTTCGATCTTTTTGGTAATAAGAAGGACGGGAGGTGTGCAAACTGGTTCCTGGTTGATTACTACACATGATAATACAAGCAGATTCAAGTTTGTATGTAAAATAGTAAATACGAAACCAAGCGCGGTAGGCGGAGAAATGTAATGGGGAACTAAATATACGAAACCAAGCGCGGAAGGCAGAGAAATGTAATGGAAGTTCAGGTCAGCAGTTTTGGAACAAGACGCTGAAAGCGTCATTTTCCAAAAATGCTTCTTGTTGGCCCTTTTTTGGCCCCTTATTCCTAAATATTCAGGTATATTAACCCCAAACTGACACCAAGCCTTCCCTTCATTATATGGAACCTTGTGGTACAATGTCAGAGGATCCATACAGTTGAAGATAAGTTATTGTCCCGAAACTTCAAAAATGTTTGTTTTTGGCCCCTTTTTGGTCCTTTATTTCTAGACTGTTTGCCCCATAACCCTTAAAATAAATCCCAACCTTCTACTTAGTGGAACAATTTCAGAGTAATTGAAACATTTAAACAAAATACCCCAAAATCAATCCCAACCTTTCTTATGTGGTTATAAACATTAGTGTTAAAATTTTATTGGTTTCTGTTTACTATACTAAAGTTATTATCCGGAATCCATCCGTCTTCGGACGATGCTTATGACGACGACTTGAAAACAATATACGACCGCAAATTTTTTGGGGTTGTATAAAAACAATTGACCAAAGTTTCTTGCAAATTGGAGATTGCATTTTTAAGCTATTGTCTGAAAACTTGAAAAAAAACACTTTTTTAATGAACAAGAGTGCTAACACTGGAATGTCTCGCCTTCTTTACTAATCATTGATATTATGTTGATAGTCCTAATAATAAAGCTTTATTACAACTGTCACATAAACTTAACATCAACCAAGAAAACTAAACATTGACCTTTGAACCATGAAAATGAGGTCAAGGTCAGATGAACCATGCCAGGTAGGCATGTACAGCTAACAATTCTTCCATACAACAAATAAAATTGACTTGTTGTTTATAGTTTAAGAAAAACAGACCAAAACACAAAAGCTTAACACTGAGCAATGAACCGTAAAAAATGAGGTCAAGGTCAAATAAAACCTGCGCGACTGACAGGTAGGTCATAAAATATTTCCATACACCAAATATAGTTGACCTATTGCATAAAGTATTAGGAAACAAGAGGCTCTCAAGAGCCTGAATCGCTCACCTTAAATTTTTTGCTTAAATCTTCCATGAATGATTATTTTGGGTTTTCAATTTATATAAATGGTTCTTCGATTCTGTCATATCTTCTTCAAAGCAAAAACAAGAGTGGACACACTGAAATGTCTCGTTTGTCTCGTGTTTATAATATAATTAATGATAAAAGTATAAAAAAAACATTGTATACCCAAAGCATTACATTATTGTTGTTTACAGTTTATCTACATCTATAATAATATTCAAGATAATAACCAAAAACAGCAACATTTCCTTAAAATTACCAATTCAGGGGCGGCAACCCAACAACGGGTTGTCCGATTCATCTGAAAATTTCAGGGCAGATAGAACTTGACCTGATAAACAATTTTATCCCATGTCAGATTTGCTCTAAATGCTTTGGTTTGTGAGTAATAAGCTAAAAACTGCATTTTACCCCTATGTTTTATTTTTAGCCATGGTGGCCATCTTGGTTGGTAAGCCGGGTCACCAGACACAATTTTTAAACTAGATACCCTAATAATGATTTTGGCCATGTTTGGTTAAATTTGGCCCAGTAGTTTCAGAGGAGAAGATTTTTGTAAAAGATAACTAAGATTTACGGAAAATGGTTAAAAATTGACTATAAAGGCTCATAACTCCTAAAGGGGTCAACTGACCATTTCGGTCATGTGACTTATTTGTAAATCTTACTTTGCTGAACATTTTTGCTGCTTACAGTTTATCTCTATCTATAATAATATTCATGATAATAACCAAAAACAGCAAAATTTCCTTAAAATAACCAATTCAGAGGCAGCAACCTAACAATTGGTTGTCTGATTCATCTGAAAGTTTCAGGGCAGATAGATCTTGACCTGATAAACCATTTAACTTCATGTCAGATTTGCTCTAAATGCTTTGGTTTTTGAGTTATAAGCCAAAAACTGATTTTACCCCTATGTTCTATTTTTAGCCATGGCGGCCATGTTTTTTGATGAAATGGGAATTAAAACACAAACTTTATTTTAGATACCCTAGGAATCAATCAGATGAAGTTTGGTTTGAATTGGTTCAGTAGTTTCAGAGGAGAAGATCTTTGAAATAGTTTACGACGACGGACACCAAGTGATGGCAAAAGCTCACATTTCCTTTTGGAAAGGTGAGCTAAAAAGGCCAAAACTCAAAAACTTAACTTTGACCACTAAACCATGAAAATGAGGTCAAGGTCATATGACACCTGCCAGGTAGACCTGTACACCTTACAACCATTCCATACACAAAATATAGAAGACCTATTGCATACAGTATAAGAAAAACAGACCAAAACACAAAACTTAACTATAACCACTGAACCATGAAAATGAGGTCAAGGTCAGATGACACCTGCCAGTTGGACATGTACACCTTACAGTGCTTCCATACACCAAATATACTAGACCTATTGCTTATAGTATCTCAGATATGGACTTGACCACCAAAACTTAACCTTGTTCACTGATCCATGAAATGAGGTTGAGGTCAAGTGAAAACTGTCTGACGGGCAAGAGGACCTTGCAAGGTACGCACATACCAAATATAGTTATCCTATTACTTATAATAAGAGAGAATTTAACATTACAAAAAATCTTAACTTTTTTTTCAAGTAGTCACTGAACCATGAAAATGAGGTCAAGGACATTGGACATGTGCCTGACGGAAACTTTGTAACATGAGGCATCCATATATACAAAGTATGAAGCATCCAGGTCTCCCACCTTCTAAAATATAAAGCTTTTAAGAAGTGAGCTAACACCGCCGCCCCATCACTATCCCTATGTCGAGCTTTCTGCGACAAAAGTCGCAGGCTCGACAATAAAATCCCATTTCTCGGAAACGTAAAATCTAAAATTTATGAAAACTAAAGCGAGCTCAGGTTAATAGATATATACAATTGACCAAGTTTTATGCATTTTGGGTAAAGAGTTTTTGAGTTTGACATATTGTCTACGGAAGGAGAGACAGATGGACAACAGTATACCATAGTATGTCTTCTTTTTTTGTATAATGCCAGACCATTTTAAAAAAAATTATAAACTCAGAAAAATAAAAATAACTATAATACTGGTCATAAGATATAAAGATAACTATAACATATATTAACAAGCATGTGTCCTTAGAACACCAATGCACCATCCGCACTATCATTTTCTATATTCAGTGGACCGTGAAAATGGGCCAGGGGTTAAATCTCATGTTGGCATTAAAATCAGAAAGATCATAAGGAACATGTGTACTAAGATCCCAAAAAATCCTGAATTGTTCAGAAATTTATTAATTTTACCTGATTCAGGACAATTTCTGTACATTTCAAAGCTGTATCTATATCAGTAAATACTGGAACAGAATTCCTCTCTACCAGATCTTCTAATATCTTACGTCCTCGGCATAAATCACTCTTTTCCCTATAAAGGAAGGTCAAAGTCATTTAAAGTTATCATACAGAAATGGTCTGACATTCAAAATTGTAAAATAATCTTGAAATTTTAATCATAAAATTATCACTTTCATAGCTTTTGTCTCCTTGGATATAATTTGTCTGCTATTATAGCAATACTTATAAATTACACATAGGTATAGGAAGATGTGGTATGAGTGCCAACGAGACAACTCTCCATCCAAATAACAATTTATAAAAGTAAACCATCATAGGTCTATTTGTTATGTAACATGCCGACTATAAATAAAGCTTTGAATTGAATTGAATTGAGGTCAAGTTACGGCCTTCAACACGGAGACTTGGCTCACACTGAACAACAAGCTATAAAGAGCCCTAAAATTGCAAGTGTAAAACCATTCAAACGGGAAAACCAACAGTCTAAACTATATAAAAAAACAAGAAATGTATATCACATCTCAGAACCAATCACTCATAGAATGTGAATATCTCAATAATTGAACAAAAGCTAACGGCTATGTAATAATGCTTTCTTTTGTTAGTTCTGCTTATAATGCTAATATGAAGAGAATTTCTTGCTATGAAATCCCTACCCCTCCCTCCTGCGACTGCCTTTATACAAAGACTTACTGTTCAGTAAATACTCTTTTACATTCTGTATCATTGTCCTCTATTTCTGTCAGCACAAGTATAACTTGCTTCATGCTAGCTGTAAAAAGAAAATGATGTGATTTATTCTCAATACCTATACATCTTTTTTTCAAAATGCAAATATTTTGAATACTATGAATACATCTAATCAAAAAGTATACAAGCTGATTTCTGCCAGGCTGAATTTAGAATTTCAAAGAGCATAATTCATTTTGTTTACAAAATGCCCTTTGAAGAATTCAGATATGTTACTTATGCAAATCCTAAATATTTCTTTTTTTTACTTTGAGTACAGAATAATTATGTATTTGATTTGTTTTTTGTGGACAATAATTGCCTTGACAATCATATACCACAATTCTATATTTTTATTCACTGGTGGAGGTGTTACCAATTAAAGGAAGTTGATACTTTTGATGAAAAGGTTACCCAGTTGTCTCCCTTACTTTACTATTGACCTTGTGCTATTGACCCTTAACTTAACTCTTTTTTTAGTAATACATACCAACTAGGTATCCTACTTCAATCATAGATGATATTCCTCTTGTTTCCTTGTCTATTACAAAGAACATGATGTCCGCATTCTGAAATATAATGAAATATAAATAGTATGATTAAAAAAAGAAGCACTATTGAAATCATTAAGACAAAATTAATTGCTCAAAATAATTCATGAGCAAGTTAAGGTGCAACCAACAGGATTAAAAGGATTAAAAACTTCAAATCTTCCAAAAATGAAACAATTAAAGGTTAAAAAAAAATATAGTGTTTATTCTCACCTCTTTGGCTTGTGCTTCTAGTTCAAGTAGTTCTGGTCTCCAGTTTTGTACCTGCTTTAGGAAAAAAATAAAAGACAGAAATGGAAAGTCTTATTCAAATCAAAATAAGAGCAAAACATAGAGCAGTTCAGTTTGATTAAAATCAAACCTCTCAGTGCTCACGTTTCTGATATGTAGTGTGGAAGTGATTAAAATCAACCATTTCAGCGCTCCCGTTTCTGATATGTCATGCCACGTGACATATCAGAAAAGGGAGCGCTGAGAGGTTTGATTTTAATCAGACTGAGAGCAGTTGAAGAAGAGAAAACACATCTGCTGACTGAACTATTTGGAAGCCTTGTTTCTCTAGTTTTTGCGCTATTTTCACATTTCCTGATCGGTGTGAGAAAAATATTTCTCCTCACTAGTGAAAAATCTTTTCTCTGCAAATGATTGGTCGAATCTAATTATGACGTTAAATTTCTGAGTTTCTTCTTAATTTTCCTATTGTGACGTCATTAAAAAGGCGAACATGCCTGATGACGTCACATAAAAAGTACACAACTTTCTTCAAATTCTTGGAAAGGAAGGATAAAAATCATTAGAGAAACAGATTCCACCATTATAACTTGTGTATAACAATATTTCTCCACTTTCAACAGTTAAATTTAAATTATTTAAAAAGCATGGCAAGCCTCGCTCTTTAAATATTAAAATTTAACTGTCTTGAGTGGAGAAGATGTAATACACTTGTTGCAGTTGTGGAATCTATATATAATTGTGTGGAGTCAAACTATAGATTATCACAATATAGTCAGCCTTTGTAACATACAGGAGTTCAGGTTTGTTGCCATATTAAAGTGGAGGTTGAAGAAGGGGTATCATGTGACCTTATTTGTCCATCTGCCATGTCTTTTTTACTCTTTTTTTTCTTATATTTTTTTTTTCTAGAGATAAAATATGTTGCTTTAAGAGATTTCATTTAAATTTCCCTAAAAATTGTCAAGGTTTTGAATAAGATTGTGTATAAATTATATATCCACGTTTCTTAAAATGTCCTGTACCTAGTCAGGAATATGGCAGTGGTTATTATTCAGTCAGTTTCTATGTATGTTGGAGTTAGTTTTTGTAGTAGTTCAGTGTTTCTGTTGATCCATATTTTCCTATTATAGTTGATGTGTTTCCCTCAGTTTTGGTTTGTGATCTGAAATTGTTTCAGCTAAATCGATTTATGAATATTGAACAGGGAATACTACAATTGCCTTTAGGTACTTATTTTACTTACAGGATTATAAAATGTGATACCATGTGACTTCAGAAATGGAATAGCCAGCTCCTGTCTCCATGTGGTAGGGTTACACGAGCCTCCAAGGAAAACTGAAACAAATTTAAGTTCTCAAATTGTATTAATGGTAAGTATAATCTGAAAGTTATAGAAAATTGGATATTTACAGCTGTGGATAAGTGTGCTGTTGAATATCTTGAGACTTAAACCTGTGCATATTTTAAGCATAGTCTGCATTTTTCATATTAAGAATACTGTGGATTCATCATTACTTGTTGGGTACCAATATTCATGGATTTTGTGGTTACTTGGGAACCACCAATTCCATTTATGTCCAACAAATAACAAATTTTCTTTGGGAATTTATGCAGACTTTGGCTAAACATTGAAACCAAATATCCATGAATATGCAAATTTTTCCCAACCCACAAAAAATAGCACCCACGGAAATAGTTTAATGGACAGTAGCTAGTATCCTTCCTTATTGGGAGCACCTAAATCAATTTCATAATAAGAAGTCAACCAATAGGTTGAAAACCTTGTCATTCCTGGACTTCTAAGCTAAAGTAGGAAAAGTTTAAAAATTATTATATAGAACAAATCTTTAAAAGATTCTGCAGAGCCGTGTGTAATGGGTGCATATACTGCTGCCAGTGTAAAAAGTGTAATGTTGACTGCCAAAATACAAAGTTCACTTGTCAGCAAAATAGAGAAAAATGAATATACATGTAACAAAATTTGTATTTTGCTCTTGGTGCTTTATCATGAAAACGGAGAAGCTTTAGTCTAAGTGTTGTTAAATTCCATGAAAATTTAAAATTTTAAAATCTTAAAACTGCTGACAGTGTACCTAAATGTTGGCATAAAAAATCTTGCCTTTCTAATCAAATCTTCATGTGTACATTCATGATCATAAATTTTGCTATTATAATTATTGCACCAATACATTGACACTGAAAGTCTGTCTGTCATACACTACAGCTCAGGTGGATTTTGCTTTGTCCACCGGCCCACCATGGGAGTGGGTACCAGGTGGGCAAAATTTCTACCTTGTCCACTCTGCCCACCCATTGGAGTGGGCATGCAATTTCTTTAGTTTAATCTGAAGACTTGAAAGTACAATCACTTGAAAAAAGCAGATAAGCATTTGTAATCAATATTTTTACAAAAAAAGATATTTTAGCTAGAGTGGGCACGGGTGGGCTGCTCACGGAGGGCAGGTGGAAGAAGCAAAATCCACACAACTGTTGTGTATCTTAACTTGAAGTGCAAAATTTGTCATGAAAATAAGGTTTTACAGAGGTTTTCTGTAAAAATGATGGACTTTCTTTGCTTATGCCTGCAGAGGTATAGAATAATTCAGAAGCAATAAGTGAAGTATAAGATAGATACAGTTATTATTGTAATATACTCTACGGGCTGTTCTATTTAAATATACATGTAGCTTTGGGAGGCACTAAAACACACAAGAGACATTGTAAGGGTGGTTGTCACAAGTTCAATCTAAAGACAAAAGTCTAAATAAATGAAATTATACATTTATAGCTTTCTTAATTAATAGGTGACTTTCTTAGCTGTGCATATTATATTAAATAGAACAACCTTTAAAATATGGACTATACAAAAACACCAAAATATGGCACACACCTAATTTGTACAATCATGACAATAGTGTATGTTAATTGAATAATGTTTCTACTTATATTCTAAGATAATATATTTTCAAAGCATTTGCTGTTAAAAAAAAAAAATGTTTTACTTTTTAGTCCTTGACAATTCCTTTCCCCTACTCTACAGAGGAATAGGCCATGGGTCGGTCAGGAGCCGTAATAGAGGGAGGCAGTAAGTCACACCTGACCACATTTAGCAGATATTTGTAATTGATAAAACATGTTTATCTCTTAAGGTGTTTTGTAGAGTGATATTATCTTTAATCCCCATCTAAAGATTTATAAAGTATTCCACCTCCCCCTAACCTTCCAGAAGTGAAATGACAACAGATTTTAAAATGTAATTTAACAACCACTTTATTCTACAAAATCTTGTTTGATATGAAGTGCTGTTTAATATTTATATACAATGATTGTTTCAGTATAATACACTGTGGATTAATATAGATATTATAGCTGTAAAGCATCTGCATTAGGAGAGTGGATACCAACTGTTCTTATTTGAAAATAAAGCTTTTCACATCAATAGAGGACTATAAGCTTCAATTGATATCCAAGAATATGTGAACAATATTAAAATTAATTGGTCAGAAAAAAAAGCCTAAAATTTGTTTTTTTTGTTGTAAAGCAAAAATCTTATCTGTTTTCCAAGATTTCTGTGAGATTTGTATAGAAAATATTTTTAAATGCAATGTTGGCATATTTTCATACTGTTTTCTTGCATTTAATATAGAAAATTCAAATAAAAAGAAATCCAAATTTTAAATATGGATGTTCCAAAATAGTAACACAATCATTGCATTATAAAATTGCTCAAAATACATTTTTTTGTATTTCCTGTTTACATGCTGACATGTTTTACCCAACAGGTATTTTTTCTGACCAATCAGAAGAGTGCAGTGACATAGTATGTGATAATAGGTGAGAGAATAGATCTACAGTATCTATGACAACACAATGGTTACCTTGGAAATGTGTTGTATTTTCTGAAATCAATATAGCAGATTATGATCAAGACTAAAACTTCTATTGGGGATGACTTAATTTGTCAGTAAAAAAATAATTAAATCTAATCTAAATAGATGCAAAAATCTTACATTTTTTGTCATAGAATTGCTAGGACTAGACTCCCAGGGGATTTTTTTTTCTAATTTCTAAAGATTTAAAAAAAAAAAAACACTAAGCAGTGGGTCTATTTAGAGAGTTTGTAAGGAATTGTTGATGCAGAAATTTTTGTGATGTTTTTTTAATTGCAAAACAATGTGAACAGAAAACTCAATTGTTGGTTGCATTTTTTCCATGCATTAATTGCATGCAACTGTTTCTAATATCTAACTTTGCTTATGTGTCCAGTGTTCAAAATCTATTTATAAATGGTGACAATTTTTTTATAAATTTACAGTACATTTCCTTAAAGAAACTATACAATGAATAATCAAACATTAACACAAATGGGATACAACTGAGGTTTATCAAACAAGTGACTGTACAGTTTAATTTAAACTGTACATGAATCACTTAGTCTAAATTCAGAATCATATTTTGTTGTTTACTATTGTGATGTCATAACTTTGTGTTCCATCATTTTATCATGCAAAGCATCAAAACAAGAAATTGCGGAGTAGGTTGTACAGCCAGTCTTGTATACAAATGAGAGAAAATGGGCTCATTTCTATAACACTGATAACCTTCTAGTAGACTGGCCATTATTCCTTATAGCCTTTCCTTGGTTAAGCCACTAAAATATATAGTGCAAATATAAATTAAAATGTGCTTTGACTAGTAAGTATACTTGAAGGGTTGTTGTATGTAATGTTTATGTTCAATTAAATTTTCTGGTTATAGTATATACATGTAACGCTATATATCTTTATTGTATCATTAGGTTTAAATTAAAGTTTTTATTTTCTACAATAACTGTTTAGTTGTTCAATAATATATTGTACCTCTCTTTTTCCATTTAATGCTATCTGTTTCTGTCTTTTTCTCTCTGTATAAACTCTTTGGTTTTGGTGTTATGATATTATGGCTGGAAATATACAATTTCAATTAATTTTATGATTTTATATATGAATTTTATATATGAACTAGGATAAAATTCTGCATCTAAATTGAAAAATAAAAGTGAAATGTGTCCATTGGACACAGAGGATTCCTGAGATTACATATAACTTAACAAATGGACTCAAGAACTGTAGAAAAATGCTACAAATATTTGTACTTAACCTGAGTTTTGTACTTATAAGAATTGTGTATAGGTTCATATCATTTAGTTGAAGTAAACTAAAGTTATAAACATTATAAAAGGATTAAAAAAAAATCGGCAATTTTTCCATTTGTAAAGGGACATAACTCTAGAATAGAAAAAATGCTATCACCAAAATTCAAACTTTATCTGTGTTTTGTGGTCATAGGCATTGTTTATTATAAGTTTCATGACATTTGGTTGAGGCATAATTTAAGGACCATAAAAATATGTTTTTTAGTTTTACAAATTACAACCATTGACAACTGGTATTATTCTTACAACATGTATGAAATACAGTCTCCTTTTGTACTATCCTTTATACATTTTATAAAAGTGACTAATTTGAACTTCTTAATATTCATAATATTTGTCAGTAATTATCATACCAGTTATGATAATGATTTTTAAGCTCTGTTACAAGAATGCAGAATTCTCCAAAGGTCACATGATCTGGTTCACATGGGCTGCCATATTCTACAGCACATTGTACCATCTCAAAAACTGTGTGGATACAAATAAACAACATTAAAAATTGTAACTTTTATATATAAATTCATTACATATGGTATGCATGGTATGCATATATGACTTGCTGGATTCTGGAGAATCTGTTTAAAAGGTTATAAAAAACTTTATATTTGCACATTTTCATTAAAATTTTCTTATGTTTTTTTTTAATATGGATTCAAAACATTTAGGCTTAAAACAGATGAATACTTCTAAAGGGAGATAAGACCTGGAATTTTGTTTAATCATATAGTTAAAGGCTGCTTCCTCGCTGTGTTGAAGACCCATTGGTGGCCTTTGACTGTTTTCTGCTCTTTGGTTGGATTGTTGTGTCTTTAACACATTCCCCATTTCCATTCTTAATTTTACTAATCATGTTGATGTCATGTGGATTTTTAAAACATAATTGGATTTAAAAATCATTAAAATATCACATAGTTTGAGAATCAATGAGAATGGAAATCGGTAATGTTTCACATGTTTCACAGAGTAAACAACCTAACCATAGAGCAGACAACAGTTGAAGGCCACCAATGGGTCTTTGATACAGCAAGAAACACCCGCACCCGAAGGAGTCCTTCAGCTGGCCCTTAACAAATATGTTACTCGTTCAGTGATAATGGACGTCATTCTAAACTCCAAATTATACACAAGAAATTTAAATTAAAAATCATACAAGACTAACAAAGGCCAGAGTTTCCTGACTTAGGACAGGCGCAAAAATGTGAACTTACTTTGTGATTTTGATGGATACAGATGTACTTCATTGAAAGCTTTCCTGAGTTGACATAATGGTATCCTGCCATTTCCATCATCATACTTCCTGAACACTTCATACAGTTCTCTGTATAAAATGTAACTCATTTTTATAATTTTATTATTTAATATTAATAAACATCATGTACATGATGTACATGTATATGTACCAGTTTGCTGATGGGAGAATTTTTTTACCTGGGCAAAACTTTTAACATTGGCAAAATGATTGGAAAATACTGCTGCTCTGAATACTGAATCTTAATGTTAAACATCAGCCATTACTGGACTCGAACACTATTCTTATAGCCCAAGGAGTGGCTGTGAAGTTTTGAGATACAATGTATGGTAATCATGGTACATTTAATGTGGAATTTTATCTTATCAGTCAGGGGAATTACTTAAACAAGTGATTTTCTAAATCACTGATTCAAGTAACATTATTTCCATAAAGGTTGGAAGTTAGAGTTGTCTTTCTTTAATAATCACCTGTTTAAGTATTACAAATTAATCACTAGTAGAAGTGATTTAATTTTAATGTAGCTTTAAAAATAGAATACTAATGATCCAGGGACTAATTATGTTTCTAAACTTATCAGAATCAACATCTGTGTTGTCTAGGATGACCAGGTCATTTCAGGTGATGACCTTGTACTGAATCTAGGATAATGACATAAAAATCACTTGTTTACGTATCAGACCTCAATTTCCTTCCCAAAAATCACTTCTTTAAGTATCATTCTGTTAATAACCCACACTAATTTCAACACCCCCCGAACAGTGAAATTTTTATCGCGAACAGTAGAATTTTATTACATAATCTGAAAGATGAAACCTTGAACTTCACAGGAAAAATACTCCCCCTGCTGTGAAAAATCTTTTAAGAAAGTATCAGCTCATTATGTAAAGCCATTATTATAGCATTTTTTCAACTAAAATGGAATTTTCAGCTAAATGAAAGCATCAAAGGCATGAACCTTGCTACTTAAAGGAAGCAAAAAGTTCATATTTTTTAATTTTTCTAATTAAAAGATATTTTTCAAACCTATGTATTTAAAATTTAAAAAAAACTACAAAATCCCAATTTGTGATAAAATCTCAAATTTGCTACTCAAATAAGTGATTTAAAAATCACTTATTTCAGTAAGTCCCCTGACTGCTTATAGTGAAATCTGTGTTGTGGTCATGGTCATTTGGCATGTTTGGGTGCAAGTTAAAAGTTATTTAGCATTATTATACTATTTTCCCTATTATACATCAAACATGTAAAATGTAAAAAATAGCATTTCTTACAAGAAAACTTGTAAAGAATCAGTTGGTTCCAAGTTGTTCAGACCACAGACAAACCACCAACATGACCAAATGTTATCTTGACTCATTAATTTTTGACTTTGCTGAAAATGTTAAGCAATACACTTACCATGAGTGACACACACAAGTCAGAATCTCACTTTATTTAGAAACAATGAAATATATATTTATAGCCATACACTTCCCAAAAATCGGTAAAATTGGGTGGGAACGTGTAGGGTGCAAACAGACTTTGGGTGCAAATGTGTAGGATGCAAAAGTGAAAGGTGGCGAATGTGAATGGGAGCGAATGAGATTGGGCGCAAATGAACCCGGATTCATGATACATGTACATTTTGTACACTAGTAATCTGACTTCCAATGGCTGCTTTGCCAGACAAGCTGGAGCCGTGGCCTTTGAGTGTCAGAGTAATCTTGATTAAACTAAAGCCTTAAGGCAGTAAAGCACTATTAAAATGAAAGAACTATTCACACAAAACCTTTGAAAAGGCTATAAACGTGTGTTTTGTGAACGTGAAAGTGGGCAAATGGATTAGGAGTGAGTTAATTATGACTATAATTTATAATATGTGTAAATAATTATGACGTCTGGTAAGGATATTTTTTTTTTTTCTGGGACGCCTTCCTGTAGGATAAAAAAAGCCAAAATCAAAATATCCACAGCAGACGGCATGATAATTTATCTGGACTAAAACGAACCCGGTTGTGCATGTTGTGCATCTACATCTACATCTACATGGGTAATCCGTAAAGAGACGGTTGACTCATCACACGAATGTATTAAAATTAAAGTTGTGTCATCCAAAATGTGCTCTTTTAAAAACATATGTACATGTTAGGTGCCAGTGCAGATAAAAACATGTGTGTGCTGATTTACGGATATCTGTGTGCAACCAGGGAAAAGGAAAGTCATTTTACCTGGTAACATGTCCCCAAAATATATTACACCCCTGGGATTCACTTGTTTCTGGAGATCCTGTCAAATTTGATAGAATGCCTCCCATTTGGGCTGAATTCTAGTATTTGAAGAGTTTTGGTGTAACATTTCTTCTGTATTTGTAAACAGGAAGTAGACCTGATATGTCTATTTAAGGAACCTATTTCGGATCATGGTTGGTTTCCGACACATTTGTAACAGGTATTTCGTAATTTAAAAATCCTTGTTTATTTGTTCCGTCGTCATTTTTGGAGCAAATACGACATCCAGTTTTCGTTAATAGTCGTAAATATCAATATGCATGACCGACTGTAATAGCTGAATATGAAAAAAGGCGAAGTATTAACCAGACCATGTCTTGTCTTAAATGAATAACCCTCCTTAATCACAGGAACACACTTTATTACAAGGTTGTATCTTGGCGTAAATTGAACTAAATCTAGATTTATAATTAAAATCAATTATATCACAAGAAAGTTAAATATTTGTGACAGATAACCAGCTCAAACTTTGAAAGGTATCACAAAAGCAACACCGAAAAGCACTTTTAAAATTATTAAAGTAGTGACATGATACATGATCTTCTTCTTCTTCTCTGGATCTTTACACCCTTTATAGGGTAACCATACGAAATTGTATGTCGGAACAGTTCCACCACCAAAAAAATAATTGAAGAATAAATTAACAATCGTAACACAACAACATTATATACACTATATACATTTTTTAAGTCTTTATGTGTTTTTATAAAGGAGGTTTACAGGTTTTATTTTGACATTTACATAGGAAGTTTACAGTTTAAGTCTTTTAACATACAATTAATGGGAAAATTATGATTATGATCGGAAATGGAAAGCTAAAAATGATATTATTTAGGTAAAATTTTAAACAGTTAATTTTTACTTATTAGTCGATATTTGAAGCAGACTTTTATATACCCTTGATAACATTTATTTACGAGTTCAATTGGAGAAAGGTGCAATCGGCATAGTTACATGATGCGTTGACTGAATTATTGTTTGGTATTCGACTAAATTTATAAAATTGTGCCTTTGAACAAAGACGTCTATTCATTTGTTGCGAGAACACCCTGTATGGTACATGTATATGCCTGAGATAATTTTAAAAACGAAAAGATCCCACAGACTTTTGAATATGATTGGCCCGCTATTGAAAACTGAAACCTGTACCCACCAACTCATGACAGTGTACTAATGAACTATAAACTCGGCAATAGAAAATCTTAATCGAAGAATCACTCTTAGAAGCTTCTTTTAATATCTATTTTAAAAATTCCGTGAGCATGTGAATTGTTTCACAAAATACATTGTTTCTTTTCTATAACAGAACGTTTTAAATATTTAAGCTTGACTTTCGGCTAGACATATATGGCAAAGTCAAGGGCAGAGACACGTTTTTTTTTTCAATTTTCTGTAAATATTGATATAAAATTTAGTACTACGGAAAGTTCTAAGGTCTATGAAGCATTTGGTTACTATTTAAACCCACTTTTAAAGTTTAGTTATCCAGGGGAATGATGGTAAGTCCGGATAATTGTCTTTATCTTTAGTCGATATTGCCATTGTCCGGCATCTTAAAACTTGGGTATGCGATGGGTACCAAGTCGATATTGCCATTGTCCGGCATCTTAAAACTTGATGCAGCTAAAAGAGTATATCTTCTACGTTTGACTAGCATAACTACAGATAGAATCATGGCAGTCACATGGATTTTAGAGTTACCGTCCCGTTCAAGTATTTCGAACGTTTGCCTGCATGACGCGCTAGAATTGGATCCAGGATTTAAAAAGAGGAAGTTCCGTAAAACTAGATAACGTAAGGAAAAGAAGATGTTAACAGAATAGCCAATGCCGATGATTTTTTTTTATATATGTAGCCCAATAAAGAGGTATCGGGCCCCTGCTCCTCATAATCCGTCTCTTGTATATGCTTGATTTATATTCAATGATTCTGTTTATTTGGTTTAATTAGACTTTGGGGACTTTTAACTAATTTTACACATTTCCATTGCTGAAGACTGTATCGACACAAATATTTCTAGATGTATTTGTATGTTCCTCGCAACTAAACATGGGGGGAGGGGGGATTTAGTTTCCCCTGTCAATCCATCTGTCCGCCCGTCCTTCGGTCCCAATATGGGTATATATATATAGTTATTCCAGAAAACTGCTCCTACACATATATCTGCACTATAAATTTCCTGATATTTATAAATTCGAACTTTCACTGGTAGATAACTGCTTAATTATCTTTCATATTTCCCACAGCATGGAAAAGAATATATTTGTATATTACGGAAAAGGAGTTAGCAAAGAAGCCACTGAGATGCTATTCGAGTCCTTAAAGACCATGTGTGGACATTACAAAATTTCTCTAATCTCACCAGAGGAAATTCGAAAAGGTACCAAATGAATGCAAATTACGAATGTAACTTATATATAATGTATGATACGCACATAGTTTAAAGGGTTTTGACTGTTTTTATTGCAATAAACGGATACCTCCGAAAATAAGAATTTTAAAAAAAGACATCGTTAGGTCAACATACGACACCGCTCTTAATTGCGTAAAACTATTCAGTCTAAATATGTGGCATTTGTTATCAATGTATAAACCCACAGCGTAATGCTAGTAAAACAACATTTTCTAGTGAAAATGCTGAATTATTGATTGGTGCATGGCGGCTGATCCTACAGAACATCCATAACCAACCATTATAATGTATATGACTATATTAAGACCATAAAATGTGTTTGAAATGTTTATTCTTTGGAATACATTTTGATTTGAATAAGACTGACTGGCTTGACCGAATTGTGTCATACTACAATTTAGCAGCAAAAAGGAAGACACGTCTGCAACAGGGATACAAAGACTACAACAGGGATACATACGGTTTCATTCTGAGTAAATTAAACTGTGCATGGATAAAACATTTTAAAATAAACTGTTTGATCACCACAAAATAAATGATATAAATTCCCTATCGATCGATTATCATTCCCAAGGAAACTTTTAAAAATGTTACTTAAAATGCATTAGATTCTGACATTTTAAGTAATTTTTTTTATATAATATCATATGCAAAGAGCAGACCAAACTTTTCCGCGCGTTTTTTATATGTAATTGGTGAGTTTTTATATTTGTTTTTGCAGGAGATTTATTACGAACAGCAGCATTGCTAGCTATAGGTGGGGGTTATGACACCGGATACATACAGGCTCTTCAGTCAGACGGAATACGAAATATAAAGAACTATGTAGAGGGTGGTGGGTCATATTTAGGTATTTGTGCAGGAGCATATTTAGCATGTCGGAGAATCGAGTTTGATAAAGGTGGAAAATTCGAAGTATGTGGAAGCCGAGATCTTGGATTTTTCCCAGGTAAAATCAAATATAGGCAGAAAATTAAGTCTCTTTCATAGATTCGTAATTTGAGATTTCCATGCATTTACTGAAAATCCTTGAATACATACGTTGTTTTTGTAATTGCATAATATTAGTGATCAAAACTTTACACCACAAAACGGTACAATCAAATATTAGCGATTCTCATGTTGAATTAACCTGATTATTTTTTCGTAAAGCCTGAAGTTTGGATATCACAATGTGTTTCCCTAGATACATTGGAATAAATATAAGCAACAAGGATATAACAAAAAATGACAAAACATTTAAGGTTAACTTTTTGGGACGAAATTGTAGCATAGCTCAGTTTTTGGTAAATCACGTATAAAGCAGACTTCGTGTGTATGTTTTCCAGACTAATTACTTAGTAACCTAGGGAGTATTTTTTAATTCATTATTTTTATAAATACCGTATTATGACTATTTTCTATAGTATGTTTATAATTAACACCGACAGAATATACCTTGAATCAAATTTTTTGAACAGGAGTTTGTATTGGACCAACATTTCCTGGATTTCTGTATGACAGTGAGGCGGGAGCTCATGCAGCTCAAATCAAAACAGACGATTCCATGGTAACTAAAATTTCCTCAACTGATCAGGGAAGCAAAGACATTATCCCAAAAGACATTCCAGACACCTACTTGTATTTCAATGGTGGCGGCCATTTTACTTTGGACGACAAAACTTCACAGAACGTAAAGATTATAGCAAGATACAATAATTCACCAGACGGTATTCCACACCCTGCCGTTGTCTGGTGTAAGGTTGGAAGAGGTGTGGCCGTGCTTAGCGGGCCACATTTTGAATATATAGCTGATAAATTGGACCCTTCTATTGTGTATTTAAAAACTGTTATTCCTAAGATGAAACAAACACTTCTCTCCAGGGATATATTTTACAGGACTATTTTGAAGTTGCTGAAAATTGCAAAGTTATGACGGATTACCTGTACTTAAACTGATAACAAAAAACAAGCTATATATGTTTACTTTAACCAGCAACGACGTTTACATACTCAAGAATTTAAAAATACTCAAGAATTTAAAAATACTCAAGAATTTAAAAAATAATGGCTGTGTGTTCACTCAGAGAGAAATGAAATAATAATAAATATTTTCCTTAATAAATGTATACATGTGCATTGATTTAAACAACTCAATCAAATTAAGCATTTTAAACATTGTATGTTTTGTATGGTGATCATAATTAAACTGATACTAGTAATAAAATTATTTACGTTTTGATACTATTTATATAAATTCAAGGTGCTGTAATTTGTTAATGTTTAAGATATTGTTGTAATATCTGTAAAAACTTAGAGGTTTACATAATAATTAGCCATAACTGACATCTAAAGTATCCCACTATTATAAATAAGAAGATGTGGTATGAGTGCCAAACAGACAACAACAAGCACTTGTTTACATCCATGGAAAGATCCACTATCTACGTATATTTACGAGGAAATATACATTGGTAAAGGAGCTTCCCATCGATAGAAAAAAATATACGTTGATAGTTGATCTTCCCATGGATAGAAACAAGTGCATGTGGAGACAACGCTCAACTCATGTCACAGCGTGTAAAAAGTAAACAATTATAGGTTAAAATACGGAGCCTTGGCTCACACCAAACAGCCAGCTATAAAGGGACAGAAAATGACTAGTGTAAAACAGTTTAAAATTAACAGGAAAACCAACATTCTAATCTTTTTAAAAACAAGAAAACAGAATCACTTTAAACCAGTCCAAAAAAAAAAAACCAACAACAACACGACTAAATCGAAATTATGTTACGAAAATAGTATTATTTCATGTGTTATTAAAGTCCGATTAAAATTATTAACACCAGAATTCGGTATGTTTTGATTAGTCATATGTCTGAGTTTGTTTATTTGGCGCCTAAGATGACAATGCCAAAATCAACCAAGCTAAATAGAGTAATTTAATGCAGTAACAGTATAAATGCCAGGTTTTGTAATAAATCTACTCTCTGCACGTTAATTGCTCACCCCAACAACTCGTAACGGCTCTGTGCGTGACCTGTTACAACTTGAATATGTTGAAGGCCTCATCTAATATACACTCCTTTCCCAGCAGACAGTGTAAGTTAACATTTTCCACCCTTTCTTCATGTCGCCCCAATTGATAGACACAATTACGTTTCATTTTTTTAATTTGTTTTTCCTGAAAATACATGAAATACTTGACACTGGACGTAACGCAAACAACATTCAAGCAATCAATTATTTAATCAATTAAACTCAATAATTATCTTTTACAACATTTTCATTGCTCTATAAGGGAATTATTTTTCCCATCTTTATACGAAAATGAATACAACAGACATACAAAAAAATCTCAATCAATCCTGCATTTGGTATTAATGGTAACATAAAACGTGAAATGTTCGTATCGTATCATGTGACCAGTTAACTTTCGAGTACTTAGGTGCCAACCAATTGAAATCTTTGATTTGGTGTTTCGATCACACAGACAGACAGACAGACAGGCCGAACACATTATATTGCGTGGGGTATGATTAGAAAACACTAAGTTGACACTAAGTTGACTTTGAGTGTATTTCAAAACCCTTAACCAAAATTTGTTTTTAAACAATTATATAATGTATTTTGACACGTATATATGGTCCGCATAGAAATTAGACTCAAACGGTAGCACTTTATTGAACATATTGACTTTTTCGTTTTATTTTCAACCTTAATAAACACCCATAGAGAAATATTAATCTGGAAGTCAAATTGTAACATCAGTATAGTACGTCAATACACATAAATTAAAATGAATTATGTCATGGTTTATTTAGTTATCTTCACCTAAGTATAAATAGGTCAATATTTTCTATAAACATTAATGATAGGCACTTAATAATTGTCATTTGTTTATTGAGCCCACTATTTCAAGTGACCAAATGTATACGTCAATCAAACACAATTTTAAGGTATCCCTTTCAAGCTGTTTGTTCCAAAATTTTGTAAAATTACTTGTAAGTAAACATAAAAACTAACATTACTATTCAATATGTGATTATATAGCACTCTCATGTTTTTTTTTCAAAGTTTCGGAGGATATCTTTCTGTGAAATTCTTGTAAGTTTATAAGTTTTTTATTTATAAATGCTAGCCCCCCCCCCCTCCCCCAATACAATGTTAGCTGTTGACTGTATCAAAGTGTGTAAAATTCATTGAAATCTTTTGGGAGGGATAGATGAACGTCTAACTGATTAGTGGTATTCGACACAAACACTTGTCCATCACTTTGTATTGATATATTTTGTTATAGCAGTATATAGGTAAACAAAATAAGAGCCAAGTTCATGTAATATTCAATGCAGAAAAAAACCCATCTCTCATCTTTGTTAAAATATATCTTCATGAATTACTTTTTTATATATACATATTTCAGTTTTTATTGTGGCATGTATGAGGCAGAACCACAAAAAAAAAAAAAATTCTTGTAAAATTCACATAAAATAAAATCGATTTTTTTACATGAAGTTACCCTATTGGAAACAAGCTTTAGAGCTTTCATTGGTTATCCCTGATTAAATATCAGCAATTTTTTTCCATGCACTTAAGGATACTACACTCATACAATGCCAATATATTTTACCATTTATGTGTTAGTATTGTCTTTATGTATCGTATATATTGCTTATTGTAATAAATAATATGCTTGATATTTTATTGATTAAAATATTATTACACTAATTTTTATTATTATATTATAGTAATATTCTTTTCGTGTAGTATTTGTCAAAACTTTTAGGAATTTTTGGTCTTCAATGCTCTTCAACTTCGTATTTATTTGGCCTTTTAAATTTTTTTATTCGAGCGTCACTGATGAGTCTTTTGTAGACAAAACGCGCGTCTGGCGTAGATATAAAATTTTATTCCTGGTATCAGGTCCGAGACCACTTTTTGTTGTTCACGAATATAGTCCCTACTGTTGACAGTGGGTTTCTTGCCAATATTTTTCATACCCCTTCCAAATTTATTTCTCCGTGTTTTATGCCTCAAATTGGAAGTAGAGGGGGGGGGGGGGTGAGGAGGCTGAAAAAGGTTAAATATTAGCACTTCGGAAACTGTCAAAAGATTTCAAGATGCCGTAAACATAAAATTGTCCATATTTTGAGTTAGAACCAATGAATTTTTCTATAATTTGTCCCAAAAGTAGTACAACACACTGTAAAAATTTCATTGAGAAAGCGCATGTGGGATTTTTTAAATTTTCATTTATGTTCTAAAAGAAATGCACTACGAATTAATTGTGGTCTCGGACCAATCTATGATGAGTTTATTCTACCAGTACTTCTTTTCAATTCATGCAACGGATTTGACAACAATAGTGTATTTCTGCAATTTTTGTATGCATAATTTAAAATTGTTGTGAAAATTTTAAGGAAGCCATGCTCAGTACTGTATCGTATGCTCGTAATGTCAAGTGGCATATTAAAAGCTTATTCAAGCCAATACAAAATTTATGTGAAATGAATATGAACCCTCACAGCTTTGTTTTAAACCGACACGCTGAACCGGATTTTTCAAGGTGCTCGTGCATAAGGGGTGAAACTTTACAGAAAGACATGTATCATACCCAGACAACTTTCGATCCGTCCAGTATTTTCTCTAAATCTAAAATGCTGCATCCTTTAAGAAGAAGCAGTTTATACCAGTTTTCATTTCTTCCCTGCTCCTTACTCCAAAAAGAAAACCAGTTTCGCAAATATCCTTTTTTCTCTCATTCCTCCCCGGTCCTTATCTCTCTGACTCCCGCTTTTAGTCCCCTGAGGGCCTCATTCCCTCATACAAATGTTTCCTTACCCCTGTCCACCCAAAAATGGCTCAATTAAAATCAATACTAAAAAAATTTGTGTTTAACCTTTGAATGTGTTTGCGCAAAGAATGGGAAAAAAATATAAAAAAAGTAGAATAACAAAATAACCGAAATCCAAGTAAAATTCAAGCATTTCATTGTGGAGCAAATGGTGGAGTAAATCTGGTTTTATAGCTAGCTTAACCTCTCACTTGTCATCTTCGCTAGCCAAGGGTTACGATCCACTCCCGCTCTCTTCACGCTCACTTGTATGACAGTCGCATAAAATTTCATTATTATGAAAACTATGTGAAACAAAATAAACAGACAAAATAAGTAAAAAAAGCTCATTAATAGTAATCACTATCAAACAAAGAAATATGCCAACAAAAAAGAATACAGACAAATCACAAAAAATTAGCACAGCACATCACCAAAATACCTTTAGCTTACTTAAGGTGGACTAAACAGTTAAGATTTATAATTTACAAAGACAAATAAAAGAACACTATAACACTTAATTAAGATAATAAACAACATTAGTACCTAGCATTTATACTTCAAGACCAGATAATCGTGTATTATTTGTTAAGTTGATAAGGAATATTTGTCAACATGGTCTTGGTACCTTCCGATGAACTTTTTTTTTAGAAAAAGGACAAGACGTTCTTTGACAATTGTAAGTTTACTCCATGGTATTGATACTTGTTTTTATGTAGGTGATTTTAGCAATGGGTGTACATTGGATTTGGTTGATTCTGATTTTGAGCATAGTTAATACTATTATTATTAACGCAGTAACCACACTTCCTCCTACTACTACTACTGTGGCCACTACAACTGCAGGTTTGTAACTTTATCTGATAGTATGTATTTTTATTGGTTATCCTTGAAAAATATAATTTGAATAGAGATATCAAGAATGTGTTCATAGTACACGGATGCCCCACTCGCACTATAATTGTCTATGTTCACTGGACCGTGAAATTGGGGTCAAGACTCTAATTTGGCATTATAATTAGAAAGATCAAATTGTAGGGAACATATGTACTAAGTTTCAAGTTGATTGGACTTCAACTTCATTGATAACTACCTTGACCAAAAACTTTAACCCTGAAGCGGAACAGGCGGACGAACGGACAAATAGACAGAAATCCTAATTAAGTGGCACATGCAATTGTGTCTTTACAGATTTGATCTACTTGTCGTACTCATATCGTTTTCCATTCTGCTCATATTTCACCACAAGATAAAAAATAACAAAAATACGAATATAAACTCTGAGGAAAATTCAATACGGAAACTGCATAATCAAATGACTAAAATTAATCCAAAGATCAAACAGTTCAAACGAATGGATAACAACTGTCATATTATGCTCTTCAACTTTGTAATTATAAATTATAAATATTTTGATATGAGCGTCACTGATGAGTCTTATGTAGACGAAACGCGCGTCTGGCGTACTAAATTATAATCCTGGTACCTTTGATAACTATCATATTACTGACTTGGTACAGAATTTACTGACAAGATAAACTAATTAGTATGTAATACATATTTGTGATTATTTTGTATTTTTTATATACTTGTCTTGTTATATTTCATAACAATAGCAAATTACGAATGTATTGTACTGTACTTTCATATTAGCAAAAATGTCACCTCATCCAAAATATCTATATCTTGTTTACTTTTGAGTATTGTATGTTAACTTTGTAATAATGGTATGATATTGATAGCAACATGACAGTAAGATGAGTGGAACAAGAACTGTGAGCTTTTCCGCGTTTAATTGACATTCCTAAAGACAAAAATCAAAACTATGAGCATTTAACCATTTGTATGAATACGTTCATTGCGTTTTATTTGACATCAAATTTAAATATCAACCACAAAAATGGTTTCGCGTATGTCTTAGTATGTTTTGATTGGAAAGAGAACAAGTCGGGTCTGAATGGTGGCAAGTTAAATATTTCTTTTTAAAACAACCTCAGAAATTTACGGAATGTGATCAAGTTATGAGAATTTCTTGCGCTTGAGTAAGATGTGCGCATATAAACTGGAAACTACTTGCGTCGACTGAATATTGACGTGTTAAAAAATGCGGCAGTCGCTGATATATAAAATAAGGATATAGACAGAATCGAATTTACGCATGCTACGACCGTCGTTTTTCAATGAGTGATATTAAGAAACATTTCATAAATTACATGGTATCAACTAACACTTTTTTAACTGTTTGAGGAAAGAAGTTAATGTTTTCAGAAAATGCTTGATTGATATTATTTATGTTTTACGATAATTGATAATTTTTCCTTTTCAGACCTAAGCCAGAACTTCAATAGCAAAGCTACAGTTCCTACCAGCAATCTCTACCTTTACGTCTTGACAGTTTGTGGAATGTCTATGATGAGACTTATTTGAAGGCCGTACAATATGATTTCCCCCAAAAAAGCTGTTAATATTTTCTATTAAAAATTATCTTGTCCTACACTTTTTATGTAGTACTGTAACAGTTAACATCCGGTTCGAGATGTGTTATTTCAGGTTGATAATAAGATTGACGGTCAGATAGTTATCAAAGGTACCAGGCTTATAATTTGATACGCCAGACGCGTGTTTCGTCTGCATAAAACTCATCAATACTATCATTCAAGGCATTATTTCTGCTTCACAACACATTCACTTTATATATTTGCCGAATTGATGAACATAGTTATCAAAGGTACCAGGATTATAATTTAATACGTCAGACGCGCGTTTCATCTACATAACTTATCAGTGACGCTCAGATCAAAACAGTTGAAAAGCCAAACAAGTACAAAGTTGAAGAGCATTGATGACCGAAAATTCCAAAAAGTTGTGCCAGATACGGCGAAGGTAATCTACTCCTGGGTTAAGAACATCCATAGTTTTTCAAAAAATTCAAAGTTTTGTTAACAGGAAATTTATAAAAATGACCATACAATTGAAAAGAAAGACAATTTTTACTTGGAGGTCACGGAAAACGTTTTTCCAGACACGGAATTTAATGTTTAATCCACTTTAGTTATTAGTTATCCCGGTTTCGAAAACTTTTACAACTTGTTTTTTTTTTTTTTATCTTTTGTTCACATTTAATTAATACGTTTTGGATATACTTATAATCTACCCCCCTTCCCCTGTGTTGGCCTAACTTTTTCCTTTCGTTATATCAACCAGTACTTTGTTTTTGCAACAAATACTACAACAACTTACTGTGGTTTTTTTTTAATTGTCAATAAATTATTCATCTTATTTTTTTCTATTGGATTTATGGTTTGAAGTTTTCCATATAAAAGACAATATCTGCAAACCTGACAAGTAGATCAAGCCCTGTAAAAGTATTTTTTAATCTGAATATAGTTTTGTTCCTTTATTTCAAGGTAAATTCTTAAAATCCTTTCCTTACCTTAATTCTCTCCGCGCAAGAAGTCGCACAAAGCCTCCTTACGATCCTTTACGATAGATATTTTAGCTAATCTGCAATCAATTCAGATAAGCTAACTATCTATCGTAAAAGATCGTAAGATGCGTTCACAGAAATAATTTCAAATATGGTTTTCTTAAAAAGATTCTAAGCAGCTGTTTGTGACCAACAGAGAACATTTGTTTGAAGCAGAACAGGTTTGTATTTTATAAAGTATCATGCACGTTAACCCATATCGCATTACAAGCTATCAACGGCCGCGATGTGACATTTGTAAAACATTTTAAATGAAAAAAACCGAACAGCTTTATTTGTGTTGTGTAGTGAAAGTGTCTTTTTGAACTGTATGAAATAACCTATGAAATACAGCCACCGATATTAGAGCGACGGACACAGTTTTGTATTAGAAGATCAAGCATATTAATTTATCTCGCTTTCACTATAACTTTAACACGAAATTCTTTGCTACATTAATACACTTAGTCTATTTGTGTATTTCTCTGTCCGTAATGTTCTAGCATTTATTTGTACTGTAGTCCTGTCATGTAATGTTATCATTGTAGTGTTATATTTAACAATGCCATAAAATCGGGAGGTTTGTCTAGCTGCAAAACCAGGATCAACCCACCATTTTTATTAAAACTAGAACACACCCGCGATATCGCGGGTCCGTGACTGAATTAAAGATTATAACTATGCGCAAGCCTTATTTTAGTATTAGTATTGTCATCTGATAAAGTCATGCCGATTATAAGATACACAGTTTTCTCTGCTTTCAAATCTTTCTGTTTGAACCCGTCGAACTGGAACTTATCAATTATTGGTTGGAAAACAAAAGGTCCTGGAATGGAGTATTTTTTAATCAACAGCATTGTCCTATATTAGTTATAAATAAAGTTGAATTCTTTGATTCGCTGTTTTACGTCATGCCCGCTAACAAATTGAAAACTGTACCTATATGCCTTATTTTTAGTCCAGATTTTTAGTATTCGTATTGTTATCTTAGAAAGTCTTACTGATTAAGATACTACAATAGGTAACAATTTGACAATTTAGTAATGTCAACCCTGTGATTATGACCCGTGTATATAGCATATTAATCCTGAATACACCGTTTGTTGGTGCGCCTGTCAGATCGATGCGGAACGTACAGATAAGGTAATAGGTAACAGGTGAATATACTATTCATTTTGGTATCGGTACAGGACTCGACCCGGAACTTCTTAATTATTGGCAATATTAATTAGGGCGATATCTTTTTGCGCCAAAAAGTAACTCATTTGCGCCACAACTTAATTGCGCCAATACCTCTTTTGCGCCACCTAATTTTCAAAACTATAGGTATCATTTGCGCCAATAAAACAATCATCTAATTGCGCTAATTTTATATTTTTTTATTTATATATAACAACTAAATGATTGACTAGGTACCAACAGCAAAAAATTCCTCTGACATTGTACACTGAAATTTCAAATTAGCATCGCATCCTAATAAAATTATACCGCTTGCTGGATCGTTACACAATACAAACTCATCACCTTTGTTAGTAACAATACCAATATCATCCAATATTCTGTGAAATTCTGCTCGATTTTTAGATTAAGCCGGACGCAGTTTTTTTCTCTCTCTATACACAGACTGACACACATATTTTAAATCTTTCTTTTCTAAATTCTCTTCTTCAATTTTGAAGATCTCTGAATTTATTATTTTTGAAGGTGGCTCTGACAACACATTGGTTGCTTTTCTTTTACACGCAGTTCTGAAAAATTGACGTTCTAATTTTTTTCTAAATTCTCTTCTTCAATTTTGAAGATCTCTGAATTTATTATTTTTGAAGGTGGCTCTGACAACACATTGGTTGCTTTTCTTTTACACACAGTTCTGAAAAATTGACGTTCTAATTTCTGGACACTGATAATGAAAAAAATATATTTCTTTTTAAAAATGAAAATATGGTATTTTATACTGCCAAAATCTGCTATGAAATTTTAATAAAGCGAAAATGTATTTTATACTCGTGACAGTTGACTTGTATTTGCATTATGATTTTAAGAAAAATTGTTTTATAGTCTCTCAAAACTCTTTATAGAGTGGTTCTTGTTAACTTGTATTTTAAAAAGCTGTATATTTTATATGTAACAAGTGGCGAGACTTTAATAAAGTATTTGTCTTGTCTTGTCTTGATTTAGGTAAAACATATTAACAGGTAAATGTGGCGCAATTCCATTTCATTTATTGGCGCAATTAATATGAACAAAATGGTTTCAGAAAGGGACGAAATACTATAGACCATATTTCTACTTTGACTACTGTCATAGAAACACGTAAATTGCGTAAATTATCAACATTTGTAGCATTTATAGACTTTAAAAAAGCTTACGACTGGATAAACAGGGATTTGCTTTTTGGTAAATTGGAAAATTTAGGTATAAGTAGTAAAATGTTAAATGCTATTTTTTCACTTTATAGAAATGTATATTCATGTGTAAAAGTAAATGGTAATTTTACTGATTGGTTTGAGGTTAAATGTGGTTTGAAACAAGTGTGTATTCTGTCTCCAATTTTGTTTAACATTTTTATTAATGACCTTGTAGATGAAGTTAAAAAATTAGATACTGGAGTAAAAATTGATGATGAAAAAATTTGTGTACTACTTTATGCAGATGATCTTGTATTTATAACAGAAAATGAGAAAGATCTACAAAAAATGTTGGATACTTTAAATATATGGTGTTGTAAAAATGATTTAGTTGTAAATCTAGAGAAATCAAAAATTGTACATTTTAGAACTAAGTCTACACCAAAGACAAATTTTACTTTTGTACTTACTAATAATGATATGGAAATTGTTCCTAGTTATACTTATCTAGGTTTACTGTTGTCAGAATTTTTAGACTACAATTGTATGGCTAAGGCAGTAGCTAAATCTGCAAGTAGGTCTTTAGGTTTATTAATAGCTAAATGTAAAGCTAATGGCGGTTTTCAATTTGATACATTTACAAAACTTTTTGATACACTTGTTATGTCTGTCATTGAATACGGTGCCTCAATTTGGGGTCACCAGGATTTTTCTTGTATTAATGCTGTAAAAAATAGAGCAATGAGATTTTTTATGGGTGTGGGTAAATACACCCCTAACTTAGCCTTATATGGAGATATGGGTTGGGTGCCCAGAATTATATCTCAGTGGACATGTATTTTTAGATTATGGTCGAGACTTACTAAAATGTCTCATTGTAGAGTTAATAAAAAGGTTTTCTTATGGGGCAATAAATGCTGTAATAGTAAATTTAGAAATTGGAATTATAGAGTCAATGTGAAATTAAAGAAATGGATATGGAGTTTTTATGTAATACTGATTTTTCTATTGATAAAAATACAATGAAACAAATTGAAAAGGAAAATTTTTGTAGATATAAAGAGAAGTGGTACTCTTTCTTTTAAAATGTACAATGAAAGAAGTAAATTGCGAACGTATAGAATGTTTAAGCAATGTTTTAATAAAGAAAAATATTTATGTATTAATATGCCTGGAAAATATAAGAGTGCATATGCTAAATTTAGATGTGGTGTTGCACCTCTGAGAATAGAAACTGGCCGATATGAAGGCATTATGGTTGACAATAGATTATGTTTTAATGAGCAATGTAAGAAAAATAACATTATTGAAGATGAGAAACATGTCTTAATTAACTGCCCAGTATATGCAGATTTACGAGCTATTTTATTTAGACATGCTAGCTCTTTTAATTGTGATTTTGTTAATTTGTCTGATGATGATAAATTCAAATTTTTATTCACTGATAAAAATGTGTGTTACTTTTTAGCCAAAATCTGCTATGATGTATTATTAAAAAGAAAAGGTATTTTATATAATTGTAGATAATAATGTGTTTTGTAGAAATTTTATAGTCTCTCATAACTCTTTTTAGAGTGGCTCATGTTGTTTTAAATATTACTGTAATTTTATAAATGTATAAATGTATGTCAATTTTGAGGCGAGACTCTAATAAAGTATTTGTCTTGTCTTTGTCTTTGTCTTAATACCATCAAAATAAAAGAGAGTGGCGCAATTAATACCTTTTCAAAACTGCAATTGGCGCAAATTAATTCTGCCCATTAATTATGTGGAAAACAAAAGGGCCTGGAGTGGTGTAATTTTTAATCTACACCTTTGTACTATATTAGTTATATATAAAGTTGAATTCTTTGATTCGTCGTTTTTACGTGATGACGGCTGACAAATTGGACCTCGTAATTTTAGTATTATAAATAGATGTCCTGTACCAAGTTCGGAAAATGGCATTTGTTATCTTATAGTTCGGTTCTGTGTGTGTTGCATTGTTGTTTGTTGCACTTCAGTGTTTCTGTTGTTTCGTTTTTTCCTCTTATAGTTTTAGTTTGTAACCAGGATTTGTTTTTTTCAATCGATTAATCACTTTCGAACAGCGGTATACTAATGTTGCCTTGTTTATCCTGTTTTGCTTGCGTTTTCGTTTTCTATATACTGTTGCTAGTATTGAACAAATATTTTTTTACTGCATGTGTTTTAATGTTCTGTATAATTACCCTGGTCCATAGTTAAACCATTTGATGCCTATATTGTAATCTAGGTGTGAATAAGATCTTTTGCAGACCTAGTATCAACTTCTTGTTGTCCTTAAGGTTTGTGTGCGAGTTGATTGTTGCTATCTTATTTTACAAGGTTATATCTCATCTGTTCTTTTATTCATATCGCACATACAATTTATAATTATGATGATTCCATATAAGGGACTACTAATTTTGCCTATTTTTCAACTTTCATTTAATTCTATGAGTAATGTTTGTGTCATAAACGATAACGGATTTTGCGATTATAATCAATAAAAGTATGTTTCATTCAAGGAAATTATCACTTCATTTTTAATATTTCCTTGTTGAGATGCTTATTGTCTAAATTTTAAATTAAGGTCTAGTAGGGGTATTTTTCAAAATCTAAAATTTTATGTTATATGTTAGGTATGGTTGTTTAAAATTAAATTTATGATCATATTGAATGATTTTAATTTAATTTATTGTTTTTGTGGCCATGGTTCGAAATTAAGATTGAACATGTTGAAGGTTTTTACATTTAGTGACATGTAAAATTACATATTTTGATAATAAACCCTTAATGACCCTTTTTAATTACCATTCTATACTGAGCATATAGCATTTTAAACTCCGGATGGCGATATGGAAGATATGATGTTAATGCAACGGCTCGTAATTTTGCTCCGATTAGCGATAGCTTTTGGTAAGAAAATTGTTATAAAATTGTTATCTAAAAAATCAATTATTTTCCTTTTTTCTTTCTTAATGTTGGCGATGAATATTTAATCAACCGCTGGAGATAGTATAGGTCAAGCGCTGAAGATGAGAAGAACTGCAGTTTAAAAGTCCTCTGTTTGATATTGAAACTGCAGTGCTTAAGATTCAATCCCCTTGCTAAAGATGTAAAGTCCTGTGGTATCTACAGAGATGTAAAATGAAGTGTAGAGAGTGTTTTCACTAGTTCGTTTAATTTAATTTATAAACCCCTTTAAGTACTCCATTGTTCTATTGTCCTTGAATTATCCAAACAAATACGTATTTAACAACTTAAATATATTTCTATACAGAAGTATAGATATAGATTTCGTATAGTAACTGCCCCATACAAATTAAACATATTCTATTGGCTTAGACTAAATAAACAATAGGATTGGATACAATATAAAACAACTTAACATAATCTTCTTCAAAATAAGTACAATATACAAAATTCAAGATGACAGCAATTAATATATAATTCAGTACAATATAAAAGCTATATACAATAAATATATCATGTCTAAACAGTGACAGTTGGATACGAGTATATTTAAACAATATTAATCAAAGAATCGGTGTGTAACCACTGTGTTGATGTTGATGCCACTGCTGATGGACGCTTCGTCCCCGAAGGTATCACCAGCCCAGTAGTCAACATTTGGGCATTGACATGAATATTAATAACGTGGTCATTTTTAAAACTTCCTGTTTACAAATAGTTATCAAAAGTACCAGGATTATAATTTTATACGCCAGACGCGCGTTTCGTCTACATAAGACTCATCAGTGACGCTCAGATCAAAATAGTTAAAAAGCCAAACAAATACAAAGTTGAAGAGCATTGAGGACCCAAAATTACAAAACTTTGAATTCTTCGAAAAAATAAGGATTTTCCTATTCCAGAAATAGATTACCTTATCCGTATTTGGCACAACTTTTTTGAATTTTGAATCCTCAATGCACTTCAACTTCGTACTTGTGTGAATTGTCTTGACAAATTTTGATATGAGCGTCTGGCGTACTAAATTATAATCCTTCTAGCGTTGATAACTGTTTGTATATCGTATATAACTAATATGTATATTTCAGAAAGGATAGCTTTTGTTCAACACTAATTAAAGATTTGATTCCTAAAATAATGTGGATAGGACATTCTCAGTTACTAAATAAACGCTTGTCGTAATTCTGTATGTAATATATTTTCCATCCTATTTCCAAAGAGGAAGCATTAAAGCTGAATTGAATTTAATAAATAACAAATATCTAACGGCAATAAATTCCATGCACGTATTCAGAAAGGGAAATATTTTTAGTTTCAAAAAGAACGAACTCTTTGCTAGCTAATTGCGACCTCAAGCTGCAAGCACTCATTTTTTCAGAATCTGTAACACATCACCAATCCCATAGTTCGCATGCATATTCTGAAGTGGAAATGTGTATGCTAGATATATCGTATTACGATTTTTTTTCATCAAAAATCAAAATATCGAGGCGGATTAGTATTAAACGGCTTCATTGTGCCAAGAAATATATTCTTTGCATGATTCAAATTTATTAAAGTTGCTGTTATCAAGGGTTATGAACAATATTCCTAAACTTTAAAATGAATATATGTAATAAAAAGAAAACATATCAAGATCTATCTCTTATATATTTGAACAATTGTCAACAAATTATATGTAACTTACAATGTTTGTCCTGCGAATTTTTGTCCAGTGTATTTTTGACCTATCAAATTTGTGACTCTCTGTCCTGTCGCTTTCTATCCGTATATCGAAAGGGATGAACATAAATATATGAATGTAAAAATACGTAAAATCATAAAATTTAGATAATGCGTTACTAAAATATTCCTTTCCCCATTTTTCTGAAAATATTCTAAAAGATAACAAAACATTGAAGAAATACCAATATCGTTTCTGTGCAGTCGAATGCACGGATCCTCAAGACAAGTGCCACGGGATGTTTTATTTGGCATCTTTGCTTTTCGGCCAGAATGGTCTTATTTCATAAAAGTATGATGTATTTCATTTTTCGTTTAGTATCACCCTTAAAAGATAAAGTGTCAATTGTTTGCATCATATTGTGTGTCGACCAGAAAACGTTATTGTGGGTTTTCTTTGAAAACAGAAACTGTTATACAACAAATGGGTTAACTATTTTGTATCCATAAAGTTCCATGAAACACTTTACGGTGAAGTTTTTCTCATTTCAATTGCGTATCATACATTTAATGTTTGGTACAAAGATTTCTCACTATTAGGAAACAAGGGCTTTCATATTCTATATAAATTATAGCACAGAGAAAATTTGATTTTGTCACCTGCGCTCAATTTTCATTGATAAATAAGTCTAATGCGCATGTTTTTTTTAAGGATCAAATCATACGGACGTTCCGAATCTAGTCATATCATCACGGCAATCTGACTGGGACACCTCACAAACATCGTGCCACTCTCTGGCAGGTGAAGATGTATTTTGTACCGAAAACAACACTAGAAAGAAATGTAGACCGGAAATTGCAGACTTTTATGACACGAGTGGTTTACCAGAAACGTTTACAGCCTGGGTTGATTCTTTTCTACAGACATCATACAGTATAACATTTGACGGTACGTGTTGTAACATAAAGTTTTATTAAAACAATTTTACCCTTAGACAAGAATCTAAAACTTTTGAATATTAATCAATATAGTGAAAAATTAAGAGGGAAAACAATTTTACGGCTGTTGTTTATGACATCTTTTTCGCTATATGTGATAGTTTAGTTTTAACAAATTAATGCCTATGTCAAAACGACATTATGTCTCCCAAATTACACACGTGTGTTATCATATTTCTGACGCAATATCAACGATACTTCTATTTTCCTTACTGTATTTGAGTTATTTCTTTGTTTTCTTGTTTTATGTGCGACTTCTATTTGTATTCGGCACTATTTGTTTTCTCTAGTTTGAACTTATTTATCTAAGTTGAAATTTAACGTGCATAGTGAAAATTCAGTTTAAAAATTACAGAATGGTATTGAGTTATAGGTTCTACACGTGTTGACGAGTATCATCTAATAAACTTTTACTGTTTCCCTTTAACTGTCTTTGTGCTATATGTTAATTTTGGTAATTTGCCTTGACGTGACGTGTGCATCCTGATGGATTTGATTTTTGCTTTAGTCTTAAATTGTGCAAATGGGCCAGGCGGTGCGATTCGGATGCATTATGTTTTCAAATTGTTGTTTTCATTTTGGTTATCCTTGAAGTTATATTTTACTTCATATGTGCTCTTGTTTTTTAAAAATGGCGTTGTTGATTTTTTTCCCAATTTATGTGTTTGAATGTCCATTTGGTATCTTTTGCTCATCTGCTGTTTCATATTTATTTAAAGATAATTTAACACTAAGCTCTATATCTTTGTTGATATGTTACAAGGAGGGTTGTTTTGGTCTAGACACTAAGAGGGCGATCTATTTTATTTCTTAAATGAACTTTGTAATTTTTGGTGTGCACATTCTGATTTTTTTCAAGGGTTGATACTTCATATCCTTCCTTTTTTTTGATAATAATTGGACAAATGCATTGTGTGGAAGAAAATATTGATTTGTACACCGGCTTATTTACTCCAATTTCACCACATTATAGACATTCCTGTTTCAAGTCAGTAGACTGAAAATCAGTGGTTGTCGTTCGTTGCGGTCGGCCATATTTGTTTTTCGTTTATGTTCTTACATTTAACCGACTAGTGGACAGTTGTTTCATGGACAATAAAACCGCATCTCCTTATTTGTATGCATGTACATCTATAAGACATGAGTTCCAACAAGGTCATCATATTTTATTCCAATATTCTTACCCCGGAAAACAATTGTAGTAACTAGTTTTGTCAAATCGTACTCGTATAATCGTTCGACCGATTAACCGGTTAACCGGTAGTCAAAGGCCTTGTCAATAATACCCTTCACATAGATATAAGAAGATGTGACATGACTGTCAATTTGACTACTTTCCATTGAAGTCATACATTTACGTTTTTATAATACGATGAATTGAAGTTTGTCCTTTGGTATTATAAGGCTTATCTGTGAAGATTCCTGTCGAAGATAGACTTTTAATAATCAAATACACAGTATTAACTATGACGTTTGTACTAACTTCAGATTGAAAAATAAAAAAAGAACGTCTTGATCTCGTGAATTGAATATGTATGAATTCGATGATTCTCTGTTTTCTCTTGTTGTCTCCGAAAATAATCTGGAGAGTTTGATTTAAATTTATGAATCCTGATACTCGTACCATCAAGTATGCATCGATTACATTCACGTTGGATTTTTACAGAGTTTGGGTTAGCTTTTCGTTTAAAGTATGACAAAAACATGCACGACGGATATTGCACATTTAAGATGTAGGTCTACACTATATTACTAATACTAGATCAAAAATGAAATAATGAAGTAAATCGTAAATTTAATCGTATTACTGATTTTACTGTTAAAAAAACATGTAACTAGTTATGTTTCATTAAGATCTTGCCCGGAGCTGAGAGACAAGTTCTAATTAACTTTATATTTTTGGATTAACAATAGCAATCAATATACTGGATAAATTAATTAACCGGACAACAAATTTTAAAGAAAACGTAACAATTTAATGATTTCAATACAAATTTATATCAAATCTATTAAAATTTAAAAAAAGTCCGGTTAACCGGTTAGCGTTTTTGGTATTCGGTCGTTCGAACGGTTAACTGGTTAACCGGTTAATCGTTGACAACACTAGTAGTAACATGATTACTGATAGTTTGTTTTTGATTTAATTTTTCTCACAGGCTGTTACGAAATATTACGCGGTGACAGTAGTACAAGAGGCCTGATGAAACATGACACTGTTCCTGACCTAAACGACTGTGTTATCTCATGTCCGTCTTCTATTGAAGATATTGGTTGGATGGTATGTTTTATGTTTCAACTTATGCAATTCAACTGATTTAGATGTGGTACGAGTACCAATGAGACAACTGACCATCCAAGTCACAATGTTTAAAAAGTAAACCATTATAGAGCACAGTATGGCCTTCAACACAGAGCCATTGCTTACACCGAACAGCAAGATATAAAAGCCCCTAAAATGAATAGTGTAAAACAAATCAAACAAGAAAACCAACGGTCTAACCTATAAAAAATGAGTTTATAACAATGCTCTTTGAATGTTCATGCAAATAAGAAAATGATACACCAACGTTAGTATTAGACAGTCTGACTTTGCCAATATCAATGCACTCTTAGCTTGTCTGTCACAGTTTTACGTGAAAACAATACATTAACAACATTATATTTCCGTGCTTATTCTATATAAAAGTACAAACTATCGGCAGATCAAACTCCGATCAATACACTACTAAACACGAGGAGTAATGGAAAAGTGATTCCATAATTAAATCCGTCAATGCTCATCTATACTATTAAACGAGAAGACCTCATTTTTGGTGTCGCTTCTCTTCTTTCCACAATAAATTAATCAACACGACTCTGTGTCCTATATATACAGTGCATAGTCGCATTTGTCATCCATTCATATGATTATTCAGATTGAGTTATTTTGGGAGAAAAACGAGAAAAAAGGCATCCGGATATTGTCCCGTCATTGGACGAAATTTTAAGTCAGATTATACTTCCGGTTTGCGTTTTTCTGTATACTTTGAACAAACAAATAGTACGAATAAAGTGTATTTTAATTCTGTTCAGAGTTTATCAAATGGAGAGGGTCTGTATACTATGTCAATTGACCACCATGGATCGATTACTAAACTAAGAATTGAAAGTAAATACACTTTATTTTTATAGTAATATACAGATAAGCGCTAAAATTATTCATGTGAACTTTTGATACCTTTCCTGAAATTCTCCATTCATTAAATATTTTACAAAATTCATTGATTACAAAAAAAAAAATGTGGTATGATTGCCATGTTGAGACAACTCTCCACAAGAGAACAAAATGAGACAGAAATTTACGACTATAGGTCACCGTACGGCCTTCAACAACGAGCAAAGCCCATACCGCATACTCAGCTTTAAAAGGCCCCGAAATGACGATGTAAAAAAATTCAAACGAGAAAACTAGCGGCCTTATTTATGTACAAAAAAGGAACGAAAAACAAATATGTAACACACAAACTAACGACAACCACTGAACTACCGGCTCCTTACTTAAATGTTCATAACATACTAAATGTATGTTCACATTGAAATTGATAGAAAACCAAAAATTTGGAATTTTGGACATGAAGGAGGAGGTATAAAACTTCTAACAACACTTTACATACTTTTAACTCCGCTCTGAATGCCCGCGATTTCGCGGGTGTGTTCTAGTAGTTTGATTATAGTACAAAGAGGTTTAGTATGTGATTACCCGCACTTTAAATATATCTAGAACACACCCGCGAAATCGCGGGCATTCAGAGCGGAGTTAAAAGTATGTAAAGTGTTGTTAGAAGTTTTATACCTCCTCCTTCATGTCCAAAATTCCAAATTTTTGGTTTTCTATCAATTTCAATGTGAACATACATTTAGTATGTTATGAACATTTAAGTAAGGAGCCTGTAGTTCAGTGGTTGTCGTTTGTTTGTGTGTTACATATTTGTTTTTCGTTCCTTTTTTGTACATAAATAAGGCCGCTAGTTTTCTCGTTTGAATTTTTTTACATCGTCATTTCGGGGCCTTTTAAAGCTGAGTATGCGGTATGGGCTTTGCTCGTTGTTGAAGGCCGTACGGTGACCTATAGTCGTAAATTTCTGTCTCATTTTGGTCTCTTGTGGAGAGTTGTCTCAACATGGCAATCATACCACATTTTTTTTTTGTAATCAATGAATTTTGTAAAATATTTAATGAATGGAGAATTTCAGGAAAGGTATCAAAAGTTCACATGAATAATTTTAGCGCTTATCTGTATATTACTATAAAAATAAAGTGTATTTACTTTCAATTCTTAGTTTAGTAATCGATCCATGGTGGTCAATTGACATAGTATACAGACCCTCTCCATTTGATAAACTCTGAACAGAATTAAAATACACTTTATTCGTACTATTTGTTTGTTCAAAGTATACAGAAAAACGCAAACCGGAAGTATAATCTGACTTAAAATTTCGTCCAATGACGGGACAATATCCGGATGCCTTTTTTCTCGTTTTTCTCCCAAAATAACTCAATCTGAATAATCATATGAATGGATGACAAATGCGACTATGCACTGTATATATAGGACACAGAGTCGTGTTGATTAATTTATTGTGGAAAGAAGAGAAGCGACACCAAAAATGAGGTCTTCTCGTTTAATAGTATAGATGTCATGAAGTGACGAAACTCTCTTTTCTTTCCTGAATACATTTTCCTAAGTAAAAGTAATGATCTGTTATGACATTTTATAATTTTTGATATGAAAGATCCATCCACACGTTTTTTGATGAAGGCACTTCAGATTTTTGAAGAAGACACATACAAAACAGGTTTTAAAATTTAAAATTGTTCAAAAGTAAATCCGTGGTTATCAAATAGACAACGATAAGAAATAATACCAGAAAAATCCCCCTCCTCGTCCTCCCCACTATCCACAAAAATCACACACAAAATAAAGCACAATACAAAATAAAAGATAAAAAAGAATGAGAATGACATTATAAAGATATCCCGTAAGTACATCTGAACAGACGAACAAACAATTCAAGATAATACAAAACAAAAATTAAAACAAAAATATGCAAAAGATTTCAAGAGAGAATTAAAAATGATGGAATGACAGATCCCCTTAATTGTACCGTTTTTCGAAATCATTACAGGACGGTGATTGTTATTGTTTTATCGATGGCGTATTCAGCTCTGTATCCACTATGACGGCTCTACTGTCACCAATACAGTGCACAGATGATGATTTGAACAGAACTAACACGGTCTTCAATCTTTACAAGAGAACGAAACGTAATGTATTTGTCTATAAATAAGTTCAACGATTAAAAAGTAAAATACTGAATTCCAAGGAAAATTCAAAACGGAAAGCCTCCAATCAAATGGCAATGTCAAAAGCTCAGACACATCAAACGAATGGATAACAACTGCCCTATTCCTGACTTGGTACAGACATTTTCTTATGTAGAATAATCAATCTAGAATTAATTTGCCTTTAGCACCCATCATTACTCTTTCGTGCCTGATATTATGTATATGTGAAACACTATGACTGATAACTCCATTACAATGATTTCTCAAGAAATCAGTTGATTACAATTTTGTTTTTACTGGACATAAAAAGCAAAATGCAAAAACTTTAACTCCTTTGCTCATAACCAAGCAGTTGCTCATATAGAAAGTGATCATAGATTTTGAGGAAAACAGTTATGATGTTTATTTTTAAAAGATCAAACTGGCTAACATGGACCAAAATAACACATGTTTGCAGTTAAATTCAAAGACTTTTATGTAACGATCAAAACATATTTCTTCTCCTATTCCAACGCTGTGACTTTTTTTGGATTTCAATCAGCATAATGTGTGTATTACTAGTAAATTATTAAGTCAGGGATTTCGTTAGCACAAATTACTTAAATCCGGGTAAACTTATCAATCCGTTGCATAAACTTAATCTTAAAGGTTACAAATTCCACAGTTTAAAAACATCTTTGAATATTGTTTTGATGGGTAAATATTGATTTTGTTATCAGTAAATCAAAATAAAATTGAGAAAGGAAATGGTGAATATGTCAAAGCGACAACCACCCGACCATAGAGCAAACAACAGTCGAAGGCAACCAATGGGTCTTCAATGTAGCGAGAATTCCCGCACCCGTAGGTGTCCTTCAGCTGGCCCCTAAAATATGCATAATAGTACAGTGATAATGGACGTCATACTAAACTCCGAATTATACACAAGAAACTAAAATTTAAAATCATACAAGACTAACAAAGGCCAGAGGCTCCTGACTTGGGACAGGCGCAAAATTGCGGCGGGGTTAAACATGTTTATGAGATCTCAACCCTCCCCCTATACCTCTAGCCAATGTAGAAAAGTAAAACAATAACAATACGCACATTAAAATTCAGTTCAAGAGAAGTCCGAGTCTGATGTCAAAAGATGTAACAAAAGAAAATAAATAAAATGACAATAATACATAAATAACAACAGACTACTAGCAGTTAACTGACATGCCAGCTCCAGACCTCAATTAAACTGATTGAAAGATTATGTCTTCATCATATGAATATCAGGTACAATCCCTCCCGTTAGGGGTTTAGTATCATACTATCATAAAATATATGAGAAGAACATAACCCGTGTCATGCCAACAACTGTTTTTTTAGAAATAAATGTGTTTAGTTCCGATGCAAAGACCCTATCAGTGAATCAATGTTAAAGCCAAAATATGCAATCTTTAATGACCTGACAACAGTATCGTAACTATATCCCCTTTTAATAAGTCTATTTAAAGGTTTTGTTAGTTTCTGAGGAGAATACTGACATTTTTGTGCTTTATAAAGAATATTTCCATAAAATTTTGGATGTGAAATACCTGAACGTAAAAACAATACTGAATATTACATATTTGTATCTTCAAGGTACTACAGTCTGTCAATGCCTTTATTTTGCACGACGTCATGTTTTTCACTTACTGTTAATGACACCTCTTCATACATTGGATGTTGGATGTGGAATGATATTTCAGTTTTAGAAAAGATGATGTTTTTAGTTGTTATTGGTTTTCAACTAGCTTCCAGTATCTGCAGTACTCATAGATCTGTACTTGTGTATTTTTTGTTATTAAGGATGATACATGGACTAAAACCCTGCATGTGTTTTTATTTGACGTTTTTACTTGTATCGATCTAATGAGTAATGCTTCTTCTTTACTTATCTTGTAATTTATTTTGTTGTTATATTGCACCCCTATCCCAAGTTAGGGTAAGGATTGAACGCTCACAAAAAAAAAAAAACACCGCCACATTCTTAATATGCCTGTCCCAATACCAGTATTTCAGTGGTTTTCGTTTGTTTATGATATTTGTTTATCGTTAATTATACTTTAATTTTCGAAATCGAAATGTTTCATATGTTTCACGTCTGGGTAATTTATAATAGTCCAATATTCGGTATAGATTGTCTCATTGTTATAGGTCGTATAATTGCCCAAATCCACTGCATTCAAAGTTTGGTGAATAGAAAATGTTGTCTAATTGGCCCATCATACGACATCGCTTTATTCTTATATCACAACACCACAATTATATTGTAAATCATATATTAGAAGTTGCTTCCAAACTGTATATTTAGAATGCATAAATTGTGTATACAATGTAACCACACAGATAGAACAGAATTGGTAATTAATAAAATGCTACTTCCTAAATGTTTTGTAGGTCATAATCTTATTTCAATGGGATGTCCAGTTGGATCTTATTTTGGACAATCATACGTAATTCTTGGATTGGTTTACTGTGAAGATCCTCAATTATATTATTGCAACAATTCTAACGACGGTACGTTTGCATCTTGTTTACGCTGCAAGTTTGAATTAATTTTTTTTTTATCTCAAATTAACTTTAAAGAAAAGTAGTACTCAACTGTGAAATGCACGTTTATCAATATAAGAAAATGTCTAATAAATACGTTAATTATAGAATAACTAAATAAATAATTCATATATTAAAAATATCAACGAGTTACTGCACATGCCATAAATTCACGAACGCGTGCACGATTATCAGTGCTGTTTGGTCACGCGTTGAATTTAATAGTTTTCATTCACTAAGAAAACACAGAAATTCATTGCAACCAATGTAAAAAAAATCTACATGAGAAATACTCTGAGGCGCTGTTCTAGAAATTAAAATTTAAAATGAACACAAAAATTATCATGGAACAATAACACAGTGGCGGGATGTATAAGTACATAGCCACGTCATATGTATCAAAGAAGCACAAATAGGCATATCGCCAGAGCTCATTAGCAAAAAAAAGACATAAAGTATCTTGAACAATAACACAATGCTGAGATGTATACTAGTAAGTACAGAGTCACGTCAAATTGATATCACAAAAAAACAGACTTAACAGTAAAAGTCATATTATAAAGACAAATAAAAAAAGCGGATGATTATCCGGAGGTAAATAGCTTTAGTTCACCAGCAGTGATATTGACCCAGTTCTACAGTAGATAAAAATAACACTAACTAAGTTGTATGCTTTCAAATAGATAATGTTTACCTTAAATGAGATTGAGGAAATTGCCCACTCGTCCTCCTCTTGCAGCCTAGACTCTAGTCTAAATAATTATGACGTCTTGAAAGGCTCTTATCATTTTCCCTTGGACGCCTTACATCGACGGAATGCGTCAAAGCAAAATTTTTAAATAGCCTTTCAAGACGTCATAATCATTTGGACTACTTACAGCCCTGTACCGCCACCAAGGTATAGTATAGAATTTTTAAGATTGAGGTTCTTTTACTGGAAAGGTAAAGCTCCTAGGTAACTTTTAAAATTGTGATAATTTCCATGAATAAGATAATTAATACAAATTTTATCAAAAATAAAACATAACATGACTGTATAAATATGATAGTACGTTTTTTTTTAGCTTTCGGGCCAGACACTTGGCATGCAGCCGTAGAAAATTGTACTAGTATGTCTGGAAGATTGAGTAATAGACTAGAATTGATATGGAAGCACCCAACATCACTTTCTCGTTTCTGGATGAATGGTTTTACGATTGAAAATCTGGCATTTAATGAACGTAAGAAATTGAATATTGACAGTGTAAAAATTGTATGCATTATAATGCCTTATTTTTCTTCGGTTCACATCTAGTGTCTAAATTAATAGATAATAAGGGCTTACACTACCAACAATTTGACTAGCGTTTACATGTACATTAAATGCCGCTATAAAAACAGTACTTTTAGGAAACATTACTAATCAGTACATTAAATGCCGCTATATAAACAGTAAGTTTAGTAAACATTACTAAACAGTACATTAAATGCCGCTATATAAACAGTACTTTTAGGAAACATCACTATTCAGTACATTAACTTTTATATCATTTTCAGTAATGTTGGGAAAAAGTTGATTACAGTACTGAAAATTACAGTCATTTATCAGTACTGAAAATTTCAGCCATTTTTCAGTACTGAAAATTTCAGTCATTTTTCAGTACTGAAAATTTCAGTCATTTTTCAGTACTGAAAATTTCAGTCATTTTTCAGTACTGAAAATTTCAGTCATTTTTCAGTACTGAAAATTTCAGTCATTTTTCAGTACTGAAAATTTCAGTCATTTTTCAGTACTGAAAATTTAATTATTTTACAGTACTGAAAATTCAATCATTTTTAAGTACAGAAAGTTGTAGTCAAATTCAAGACCTAATAAAAAACTCGGTTATGCTATCACAAGGAGCCCTATCACACATATCATAAGCCCCAAGGGTGAGTTGGGAATAGAAATATGCTCACTTGGTCCTGTTCCGATCGGCAGTAAAAAGCTTGTTAAAGTGGGGCGTCCGTCTGGCTGTGAAAGATGTATCAAATTTGCAGCTACGTCCTGTCAGAATGCATATATCGAGGTTTAATCCAATGCCTCGAGTAAATAGAGTGACAAGATCTCTGTTAAGAACCCTTGCAACAACTCTTCTGGTTGCATGGCAAAATTTTTGTCCCTTACTTATATACCTTTATTTTCCAGTGGAAGTCGAAATTCCCCCTGATCATCATCGGGATGGGCCTCTATTATTAAAAGACCTACTAGTACCTGTTGTATTTATTGTTAACTTGTTCTCGTCCAGAACCATCGTGAAATATTTGCCACTGGACATAAAGCAATCAATAAAAATTAATCATTAACAAATATCATAAGTTGGTTTGGGATAAAAACAAGAATTTTATTTTAAAACTCCATGGCTATATTTAATCTTTCATTTCAACACATTAATACATTAAAGAGGATTCTTTTGATGAACTTTATGACCACATTCGTTATGTGCCTGTTTCAAGCCACGACTTCTCATTTTTGATTGTTGTTATTTGTTGTATGTCATAACTGGTGTTATTCAATGTTTTTGGCGTAAACCAGTGCGGGTTTTTTTCCCTGACGATTAGTTTCGCTAGTTATCAAGATGACTTTTACAGCTTTCCATGCGCAATGATGTTTTCATTGATGATTACTGTGAAAGGCGGAAAAGGAGCTGTCATAAAAACAGTCAAATTCAATCACATTAGCAACAAATACAAAACTATCAGACAGGGGTCACCAATACAGTTTTTCAATATTAAGCAGTCAACACCATACAAGAAGTTCTGAATAGGTCCGAGAAAAAAAAAATAGATGTCATCTAGATGTAAAGCACAATGTCAGAATATCGTTCATCAAACTAAATGTATAACTACACAAAGACATATCTATAACATGACTTCGTCCGACTTGGGACAGAGGTGCATATAAATATGGTGGGTTAAACCGATTTTGTCGACGTCTGACGTTGAACATTATGGTTATTTATATAGTATCCTTGTTCTGTTGTTGTTCGTTGGGAGGCATACCACATCTCCTTGTTTTATTAATAGAACTAAATATGTAGATTATATATATGCAGTCGTCTATATTAAAACTGTTGCTCTTTCATACTTTCTTGTAGCACTTGAAATGCAATGACGTCTTTAATATAGTTCACGTTTCTCTTATAGATAGAAACGATTCTGTTGATACCATGACAGTTTGTTATCAGTAATCATTTAAAAGTAATTCAAAAGAATAAGCACACGTTTCAAGATATTTTTATAACATTAATCTTGGATCAAGTCAGGAACCTGTAGTTATACATGTACATTAGGCAGTTAATATTCTGATATGAATTGTTTCATATTCATATTTCACATGTTTAAACCTTTTATAGCGACTTTTACTCACTCTATGAAGGTCGTACAGTCGACTACAATTGCGTATATCTACCTAAAACTTTGGTGAATTATTATAGTTGTATCATTGAAAATTATAACAACATTCCTTATTTTTACCAACACTGATATTTTCTATTCAACGGCAAGAAAATAGAACTTTGCTTCGTATTGTTCTTTGTGTGGTTTTAATATAGCATAAGAATTTTGACAGCAGTAGATTTTGAATGAAAAGCTGAACTAATTTTTAGGGAAGTAAGGCAGAATCCAATTAAAATACATAATTCTAAATTTCTACAAAAGATATTTCAGTCTATTACTAATTGGAGTCTTATTAGGTTTTCTTCATCTTTTACGTCACAAGTAAAAGATTGTTCAAGTGCAAAAAAATGATTTTTTTTGTCCTTGACCTAAAGCACTTTCAAAATCACGGTAAGTCTGTCTGTCTGTCTGTAATCGTAATTCTGCCAATCAAGGCACACCTCCATTCACACAGAGGAAAATGTCAATACGCAATATAACACAATACAACGCGCATCACTTCATATATTAAAATTTTCCGCCACCTCAAGAATTTATGTTACATACACAAAATAAAACATTAGAAAAAACTTTGATAGAAATAAAACTAAAATGTTCTTTGAATACAAAAACAACTCATTCTGGGACCATGTGTGTCCGATATGTACTTGCAAGGCCAATCTTTCTAAACTACACTATTAAGCAATTAGAAGTTAGATTTTCTACTGCCTTGCTTATTTATATTAGCTAATAAAGCATAGCGTTTGTTATGCATATTATAAAGCAACTGTCTACACAGGGGTTCCAAAATGTTACTGGTTTCCTCAAAAACAGCTCTGTTTGCATTAATGTCTACATAACAGAAATGTAAAAGATCTAAACTACAGACAAATTTTCTACCTATGAACCCAAAGTGAATCGATCTATCACATGATTTTTTTTAATTGGAAATGAACACGAATCGAGTCTTCACAAGAATTTAACAGTAACTGAACATATTGTAGATAATATTATAGAAAGTAAATATGACTTTTTTTGGTCGTGAGCATGTTTTATACAACCTATCTTTATTTCTTTCTTGTTGATCAAATTTCTTGGTCCTCAACGATTAAAGTCAGTGCTGTAAGCTCTAACCAATAATGTCTCAGACAAATACAACTTATAAGATGCAACGAGAATGCTCAAGCTGAAACGTTTCGCCTGCTTTATATTCACGAATTATTTTATGCTGATAGACCAAGGTTAGAGTTTTAGTACAGGTGTCACATACATCACACATTGTCAAAGATCCATGAAAATGAAGTCAATGTGAGATAAACCAATTTAAGTCAGAAAGACATGTATAGCTGACAATCATTATACACGCGTAATATAGTTTTTCTATTGCTTATCTCATACAAGAAACAGCCAAAACAATGAAAATTACATATTGACCAATGGACCATGAAAAAAAAGTCAAGGTGACTCGTCAGATGACCCCTGCTAGACAAGACATTTAAATCATAAAATCATTTCATACACTATATCTAGTTTTATATACTAGTATTGCTAAAAGAAATAGACAAAAAAACTAAATTTAACATTGACTAATGACCTGTGCAAATTAGACAAATAATAGTTCACAAGACACATAGAAAACTAATGACTAAGCAACACGAATCCCACCATGGGTTTGATCTCGGGTGCTCCTGAAGGGTATGCTGATCCTGTTCCACATATAAATGTAGCACCCATCCTGTTGCTCATGTTATTACAAATCCGTTAAATAGTCCAATTCGGTAGTTCATTAATAGGTAAGTGGGAAAATAACATAATAAAAATAGAAATTTGTTTTCAAGCAGTTGCTTGACAATGAAAATGAGGTCAAGGCCAACAGACATAATACAGACTTTCGTTATACATGTATAAGCCACAAGGTATGAAGCCTCCAGTTAAAGTCAATTACCATATAAAATATCAAGCTCAATACAAATAGCTAACGCCGTAGGATTGTTATCTGTATCTTTCGCATGTCACAGGCATGACAATAAAGCAAGAAGACAAGCAAAGTCATGTACATCGATGACTCGCATCCTGGATTTTAGTTGTATTTGTTGATCAACTTTGAAACAAATTACTCAGGGAAAAGGGTCTTACTTGCAAAAGACAGAACGAAAGATTTTTTTCTAATCCATTTATCAACTTAATATTCTAAAAATAATTTATTCAAACGCCTGTACCAAGGTAGGAACCTTCTCATTGCTTGTCTCATGTCCAAAAAAACATAAAAAAAATCTTTGTTGATTTAGTTTTCATTCACAATGCAGAGCATGCTACATGTATCAAGTGTCGATGGTATGTTTCCCTTTTGATTTTTGTTTGGTGTTTTTTATCGATTGATTGCTGTCGGATACGAATGCGGTTTTTTTTTGGGGGGGGGGGGGGGACAGGGACCCATTCCTCTATATGGAGCTACATGAATGGTGAAAGCATAAAATTTCTACATGTCACACAACATGGAAAGGACTAATTCAACGTTTTGTACTTAAATGTTTCATTTAAAACTAAATTTTCTCTTTTGGGACTTTATCTGTAATGTTCATACAATAATTTTAATTTAAATTGTATATTATTATGAACGAGCTTCTGGTTTTGAAAATATACACTCATGGCAAGTTATTATAGGTTCTTTCTGTCTCTTTAAAAATACACCACCACTGTATGTCTCTTACAGTTTTGTTTAAATGTTCTTCCCTGCACATAATTACTTATTTGTATGTTATATTCTTGTAGGATGTTGATTCAATGATAAAATCCTGTTTAATAAACCGTATTAGACTCTTGGAATTCTTCATTCTGTTGCTGAAATCTAAAAATAAAATTCAGGGTACAATTTTCTTAAATAATCATCAAATACTACGGTAACCTTACCAATCAGGGTTATTATTAAGGAATTTTAAGATGAGTCCATATATTTAGCATTTCTGATACGTGCAATGGTGAGATTAAGGATTTTTTGTGATTTATAATTTATCATTGCAGTCTCCATGATAAACTAGAACAAGATAAACAAGAGTGCACACGCTGAAATATCTCGCCTTCTTTACTTATCATTGATATTATGTTGATAGTCCTAAGTATAAAGCTTTATTAAAGACTGTCACATAAACTGAACATTAACCAAGATAACTAAAAAAAAGACCAATGAACCATGAAGATGAGGTCAAGGTCAGATGAACCATACCAGGCAGACATGTACAGCTATGCTTCCATACAACAAATATAGTTGACCTATAACTTATAGTTTAAGAAAAACAGACCAAAACACAAAAACTTAACACTGAGCAATGAACCATGAAAATGAGTTCAAGGTCAAATTAAACCTGCACGACTGACATATAGATCATAAAATATTTCCATACACTAAATATAGTTGACCTATGGCATATAGTATTAGATAAAAAGGCCAAAACTCAAAAACTTAACTTTGACCACTGAACCATGAAAATGAGGTCAAGGTCAGATGACATCTGCTCGCTAGACATGTACACCTTACAATCATTCCATACAACAAATATAGAAGATCTATTGCATAAATTATGAGAAAAACAGACCAAAACACAAAAATCTAACTATAACCACTGAACCATGAAAATGAGGTCAAGGTCAGATGACATCGGCCAGTTGGACATGTACACCTTACAGTCCTTCCATACACCGAATATACTAGCCCTATTGATTATAGTATCTGAGATATGGACTTGACCACCAAAACTTAACCTTGTTCACTGATCCATGAAATGAGGTCGAGGTCAGGTGAAAACTGTCTGACGGGCATGAAGAACTTGCAAGGTATGCACATACCAAATATAGTTATCCAATTAGTTATAATAAGAGAGAATTTAACATTACAAAAAATATTAACTTTTTTTTCAAGTGGTCACTGAACCATGAAAATGAGGTCAAGGACATTGGACATGTTACTGACCAAAAGTTCGTAACATGAGGCATCTATATACAATTTGTGAATCATCCAGGTCTTCTACCTTATAAAATATAAAGCTTTTAAGAAGTTAGCTAACGCCGTTGCCGTAGCCGCCGCCGCCGGATCACTATCCCTATGTCGAGCTTTCTGCAACAAAAGTTGCAGGCTCGACAAAAATTTAATAATAACATTAACGGTACCAATTTTTCTGCACCAGATGCGCATTTCGACAACACTTGTCTCTTCAGTGATGCTCGTGGCCAAAATATTTAAAATCCAAAGCGTATATAAAAGATGAAGAGCTATAATAAGTTAACCCTTAAAATTAGATCTATGAATATTTTTTAGTCATTGCTATAACATTGTTTTTATTATCCATAGTTCATGGATGGAGTATGATGCATGCACATATATAATTTTTTAAATTCTGTATTTTACTGATAAATATACTCACTTTTATAGTCAACATCACACTTTTACACTGACAGCAGCAACTGCAGGTGAGACACAGAGTTCTGTGGATTCATTTAGAAAATGTTCAATCTATGTATCCCTATGAAGATTTCTTGTTCCCTAGTTTGGTAAAATAATTAAGCTCATTAGTATGCAGAGGAAACCAGTTTTTACAATTCTAGATAAGTTAACATACAATGATAACGGATAAAAATTTATGAATATAGCAAAGTGGGCTAAAACATATATGAAATAATATAAAATAAAATTTTGAATTAAAACCAAAAAGTATACAGATCTTAAGATTAATGTTACAAAGAAGTATGTAAAGTTTAAGCAATAATCATAAATTGATTTTGAGATACGGCGTGACATGCATGTAAAAATACCCTCCCCCTTTTTACAAAATACTAAATAACTGAAAAATGAAATTTTAAATCATCACCAAAAAGTATACAGATCTTGAAATCAATATAACAAAGAAGTGTGTAAAGTTTTAAGCAACAATCATAAATTGATTTTGAGATACGGCGTGACATGTAAAAATACCCTCCCCCTTTTTTACAAAATACTAAATAACTGAAAAACAATATTTTAAATCATCACCAAAAAGTATACAGATCTTAAGATTAATATAACAAAAAAAGTGTGTAAAGTTTTAAGCAATAATCATAAATCGTTTTTGAGATACGTCGCGACATGTAAAAATCCCCTCCCCTTTTTTACAAAATACTAAATAAGTCAAAAATGAAATTTTGAATCATCACCAAAAAGTATACAGATCTTAAAATTAATATAACTAAGAAGTGTGTAAAGTTTTAAGCAATAATCAAAAATTGTTTTTGATATACAGTGCGACATGTGAAAAAAACACCCCCCTGTTTTAGTTACAAAGTGCCGTAACTCAAAAAGTTTTAATCTTATTTTGACCGAAAAGTATACAGATCATTTGACTATCATAAGAAACAACTACAAATAGTTTCGTGAAATTTGGATAAGTCGTTCTCAAGTTACGGCGCGACATGTTTACGCCGGACAGACGGACGGACACCGGACATTTGTATAACATAATACGTCCCGTCAAAATTTTGACGGGCGTATAAAAAAGTAATCAAAGCGCTGTAAGCACTGTAGGCAGTTAACCAAAAACCAAGGCAAACATAATTACGAAAACTGTGGCAATGTTACTTCAACATTTTTTAAAGATTTAAAAGAACAAACATTAAACATTCATATATAATTGTACATTTATGTTCATTTAATGAATTAATTATTAAGGCAAATAATTCATATTTTATTAAGGTTTTCAATAGCAACGCACATGACCATTCGTGGTCATGAGTCTTTCATGAGTCAGCAGTGGTACAAATTTGCAATGATTGCAGTTCTTCTAGTTGATCGTAATTGTTCGTATTAGTTGACTGTTAGTAGTTCAAGATGACTTTAGTACGAGCTTGTAAAAGTATGAATGGACTTGCTTCCCTGGAAAGCAAACTGAGTTTGTGTTGTACAGTACAAAAGTTATGAGACACAAATCAGACAAATGTTTACTACTACAGGGATCAATGGTGAGGTCTGACTGACCTGTCCATAGTAAATGTAAACGACTCCCACCTTCACCCCAAATCAACGATGTCTAAGTTTGGAATAAAATGACAGGTGTTAGGGTCTAGCAAAGTGATATGCATATGTGTCACATATGAGATTGACCTTGTATGTCATTCAATCTTTTCTGAAATGACAAACAGGAATGAATATGGTTTAGGCGTTGGTATCTCAATCTTTTGCAAGTTTTAAAAACACACACAAGAGGGTGTGGGGTGACCCTAGGGACTACCCCTATTTTTCATTTGATTTTTTATATTGTCCCATATATGAATATAATTATATGGTTTATGGGTGGGGATCTCGGCCGTTATCAAGTTTTCCAACAGGAGGGGTGGGGGACCCCAGTGACTTCCCCTATATTTCATTCGATTTGTTAAATTGTTCAATACATGAATATATATGGTTGAGGGGTGGGGATAAAGGAAATAAAGATATGAATGAATGAATGTTTCTAAGTTATCAAACAGGAGTGGTTAGGGTGACCTTAAGGACCCTCCCTATATTTCATTTGATTAGTGCTCATACATGAATATATATGGTTTAATTTAAAGGTTGGAATCTCGACTCTTTCCAATTTCTCAATCAGGTGACTGCAGGGACTCCCCCTATATTTCATTTAATTTAGAGTTGGGGATCCCAACTGTTTCAAAGTTCTTCAACATGAGGGGTAGGGTTACAACAGGGACTTCCCCTATATTTCATTTGATTTGTTATATAGTCTTATACATAAGTATATATGGTAAAGGGGTGATGATCTCGAATGTTTCCAAGTTCTCAAACAGGAGGGGGTACAGTGACCATAGGGACCCCCTTATAATTCATTTGATTTGTAATATTGTCCCATACATAAATATATATAATTGTTTAAGATTGTGGATCTCGACCATTATATATTCTCAAACAGAGTGGCCCCACGAACTCCACCTATATTTCATATGATTTGTTATATTGTCCCATACATGAATATATATATATGGTTTAGGGGTGGGGATCTTGTCCTTTACCAAGTTTTGGTCATTTTTGTCTCTTGTGGATAGTTGTCTCATTGGCAATCATGCCACATCTTTTTTTTATGTAAGAAACTTCCAGCTATTTTAACTGACCTATCAAAATTGAAAAGGAAAAAATACCCCTTGAAATTGCAGTAATATGTTCAACTTGAAAAGCATTTAACATGCATTACCAACATTTATCACTGATGAAAAAAAATTATACTGTTACCAGGAACATATATATTGTTAGATAAACTGTTCCCAGCTGTCACAATGTATTGGATTTTCACATTAAAATTGGTGTACAAAATATTTTCTGCTTTTTCTTTCTTTTTCATATAAGTCTTTTGGTTTTTAATTCTAGTGTTTATATTTATTAACATGCATAGATGCATAGATGTATTTTGTAACCTGTCTGGATTTTTTTAGTAGCCAAATCCGGGATTACCCTCATCCGCTTCCGGAATCGGATCCGATATTGTAATCTCGTGGCAGCCATTTTGGTTTCAATGTTGTTTTTGACAGATAGTAGGCCCAAGACCACAATTAATGACCCCGCTTTTCGTTGTCCACGAATATAGTTCCTTTTAATTAGAGTGTATTTTTCCTTAATTTTTTTTCTTTCCTTTCCTCACTCATTCCTTAAATCTTTTTGGGTGGAAATGAAAGAAGAGAGGTCAAATAAATTTTTGGAGGTTGTATTTTAACTGATTTTGATATGGAATGAGTGATTAGGTCAAGTGCAAAAAGGTGATATTTACAGTTTTCGGAACATCTCTTGACTTGTCAATAGGGGTATGGATGTGTATTGGCTAAATTTGTAAAAGTGATTGCTTCAATCTTTCTGAATTTTGGATATATATTTGGACTAGGACAATACATTACACACACAAAAAATTGGACAAAAGTGCATGGTGCAATTTTTTTAATGATGCAAAAGGTTATAAAGAACTGATAGAGGAATTAATTGTGGTCTGTGGCCAGTGAGATACGATTTTACTCGGATTTACACATTATTTATCGGCGATTTTATGTATAAAGCTAGCGGTAGAACAAATTGAACATGGCTGTCATGAATAGTAATGATGAATATAAGTTTGAGATCGTTTATTAGGAAACTTTGGTAAAAATGTTTGCAAAGTTATTTTTTTATATTATTTCAAGGTCCGTCGGGCATGTCGTGCGTAGCTAGTAACAAAGTAGAAAGTCCGACTGCAAAAGTGGAAGGTCACAGACCTTGGACCACCGCTAATTTAAACCCCTGCGTCCAAATTGAAAAGATACGAAAATTTCGTCTTCTTTTAAACTCAAAATTGCCGCCAACAGTTGAACTTATATACGTAGTTGACTACGTATTGTCGACAAACAATATTCCTACGACTTTTGCAATTTGGGAAATCTTAACTACTTGTCTTTAGAGATTTTCGGCGATTAGATATTTCATACATTTGTTCTTTGACATCTTAGCCAAAAGCTCAGAGGATAATAAACTTCATAAGGATTCCTAATGTGCTCTACTTCCTATGTGCAACTTCAAAACTTTTGGGAAAATCGACGATCATTTAAGGTTTTTCTGGTCATATTTCTTGTAATTCAGAATGAAAAGTATAAAAAAAACTGTCCAATAAGTTACAAATAATATAGTAGCCAGCTAGATTATAACAATGGCACGTATTGTAACGTTTGTGGGTCATCGTAAATTCCCCTTTTTCTATTTTTAGATACTATATATAACTATAGTTGTCCGGTCACTTTTTCGCGGGGATCGTTTATCTCGTGCTTGAACTCAATGTCCAGACTTGGATATTTAAACCTCGTCAGGGCAGTATTTCTTTAGATTGGGGAAAACTTTCGTACTGGTAAGTTGTACTTTAAATTTCAATTTATTTTGTATTTCGATGTTTGACTAAAATATTTATTTCTTTACATTTGATATATTTCTTTTCGGTCTCGTAGTCAAACAGTTCTAAAATGTTAAATTTACGTTTCCGTTCCAGAATAAATAGAGGGAATTGTACACTAGCTTGTTATTTTATGATTTCGGGTTTATAAAGAGATGGGTTTCATTTTGATAGCGATATTTAGACAGAGGGTTAATCCGAGGGATATTTTGGAGTAACGGTCGTCAATCTACGGGATTGTTCGTGCCTAATTACTCTGAAATAGAATTTTGTATTATCGCATGTTTTGGTTTTGGATCTTGAACTGGTCAATTTTATTGAAAAACGTTTTTCAAACATTGCTCTGGTTGGATTGAAAACTAAACGGGAAATGCGATGGTTTTTTTTTACTGGATCGATTTTTGTTCCCTAGTCATAGAATAATGAGATTCATGTTCTAGTCTAACAAAGTCGGTGGGAACCAGTGGGTATAATTATTTTGTCTCGGAAGGTTGACGTCACAACTTGATTGATTGAATTTAGTTAAAAACGAATAGTGTACAGCTCTCAAATTTTAAGTAAACGGACACTTCAAATTCTAGTATCATTTTATTTTATTCAATTAGATAGCACTAAGGCCAAACGCTTCTTTGAAATGGTTAACTTGTATGGGTATTTTCCACCGCATTGTTTGTCCAAAAAGGGGAAGTTCGAAAGTGTATTGAAATTCTAAATTGATATTTTTTCCCTGGAGATACCGCGATATGATTTATGTATTTATGTTGTCTTTGTCTATTAAATATGAAACTGTTTTATGAATTTTTGTCATTTGTTCTATGAGCAAATACATTGCTTGGCAAATCGTCATCACTGGTCATTTTTAGGTTTCTTATACCTGTCATTTATTGAATTTACTGTTTCGTTGTATTGTCAGTATGCTGTCAGAAGTCCTGGAGCGAAAGCACAGGCCGAACCCTCTCTACCAGTAACTAAATGGCTGAGCTAGCAGGGTTTAATGTCATGAGACAGATTATGAATGAAAATACGTTTACACACGAAAACCCATTTACGTTGCAGTATTTCAGCATTTATTGGGTAGCACACAAATCCAGAGTGCTCGCATAAGGCAGCTTAACTGCCTAAAAATGAAGCTTTGCTGTAGTAAAATATAAACTTGCGTAGCAACAGATCAAAATGATTAGATCTATTCGTCAACTCCCCCCCCCCCCCCCCCAAAAAAAAAACCCCATCAAATTATTGTCCCCTTAAAACAAAACAACCATTACCAAGACAACCATAAAAGAACCATTGTAGTAAAGTTACAGATTGCATAACAATATACCCGGAGACAAATTATTTTAAGTGACACAGTTTTGATGGCAACATCCAGTGGCGGATTCAGTAATTTTCATGAGTGGGGCCCCGCTGACTGCCTAAGAGGGGCCTCGCTCCAGTCAAGCTTCGGTGATTCCCTTTATAAGCAAGCAGGATTTTTTTCCCAAAAAGGGAGGCTGGACCCTCACCCCGAGTTATATATAAATAATAATAATATAATAAAACTCATTAGGATTAAACCAAATTTCAATAAGGCGCTCTACATAAAATATCAACTACATAAATGAATAATTTACTTATATACAAATGTAAACAATAGATCTAAATAAACAAACTATAATTACAACAACAACCAGGTGCTCCGCAGGGCACATCTGTATACGACCGCAGTGGTGCAACCCTGAACGGTTGGAGAAAATTTGGTCACAATATTGAAGCTTCATACTGTCTGAATTTGGATTGTGATCGAATTTTTGTCATAATTAAGGTTTTTGTCACAAAATAAATGTGGCCAGAGATCTAACAAATCTACTATACAATACTGTGCAATTGAAGGCTTCTTCTTGAAATTTTTCAAAATTCGAATTTCGAAATTTTTTGAAAAAAAGGAATCCCTTAAAAAATGTAACCCCCCTAAAAAACACTTATTGAAACCCCCTTTTTAAGCAATAACCCTTCAACTCAATCCCATCATTTCCCTTGTAGTATGGAATTCGACCCTGTATTACGATTTCAGAGAGATTCATTCACCTAAACAATTTTTGTTTGGAAACTAGAAACATGCTTCTTTTTTGCCCTTTTTTGGCCCCACTAATTCCTACATATTTTGGACAATTATTCCAAAACTGAATCCTAGCCTCCCCTTTGTTATGTGGAACATTGTGGTACAATTTTAGAGAAGTCAATACAATTACACACAATTTATTGTCTTGGAACTAGAAAAATGCTGGCTTTTGGTCCCTTTTTGGCCCTTTATTCCTAAACTTTTGACCCATAACCCCGTAAACGAATCCAAACCTTCTACTTGTGGGTTTAAACATTGTGGTACAATTTCAGAGCAAATGAAATACTTATAGATATAGGAAGATGTGGTGTGAGTGCCAATGAGACAACTCTCCATACAAATAACAATTTAAAAAGTAAACCATTATAGGTTAAAGTACGGCCTTCAACACGGAGCCTTAGCTCACACCGAACAACAAGCTATAAAGGGCCCCAAAATTACTAGTGTAAAACCATTCAAACGGGAAAACCAACGGTCTAATCTAAATTATACACAAGTTATTATCCTTACTAGAAAAATCCTTGTTTTGGGCTTCTTATTCCAAAACGGTTGGACAACCATCCCCAAAATCGATCGCAACCTTCCTTTTGTGGTATTGACCCTTTAGAAAAAAAATCATTAAGATCTATTTTGTTAAACTAAAGAAACTGTCCGGAAACCAATTGGGCTTCGGACGACGCAGACGACAACGACATCATACCATTATACAATCCAAAAAAATGTTTGAGGTCGTATAAAAAACACCTATAGTATAATTTTTTTTATTTCACTGGATAATGAATTCCACGCTTTTGTGCCACTAAAAGAACCAGATGCTCCGCAGGGCGCAGCTTTATACGAAAACAAAAACTCCCAAAATCAATCCCAACCTTCCTTTTGTCGTCATAAACCTTGTGTGAAAATTTCATAGATTTCTATTTTCTTATACTAAAGATATTGTGCAAAAACTAAGAAAAATGTTTGTTTTGGACCGTTTTTGGCCCCTAATTCCTAAACCGTTGGGACCAAAACTCTCAAAATCAATCCCAACCTTCTTTTTGTGGTCATAAACCTTATGTTAAAAGACGTAGGTCCGGTAAGGGCCGATTTTGGCCTCAATTTTCAAGTTCATCTGACGAAATATTTTAGACACTTTTTAAACACTTAAGTGTCTATTTCAATTGATTCAATTAGTTTTTGTGAAAGATTTCAACTGATTAAGTCATTAAAAACGCTCTGATTCAAGCTTAAACATGAAAAATCTATCAAATTCGCCAAAAATCGTCACTTTTCAGATGGTTTTGGTCAAAAATGAAAGTGGCCGCATCCGTGTTCATCCTCAACCTTTATATATAGTATGTATTATCATCAAATACAACTTGCATTTCAATATTATGGATGAACACGAATGCGGCCACTTTCATTTTAGACCATCTTCGCTAGCCAAGGGTTACGAACCACTCCCGCTCTCTCGTAACCCTTGGCTAGCGAAGATGATTTTAGACAGAAACTGTCTAAAATTTGTCTAAAATGCTGAAATTGTGAAGATTTCAGTAATTTAGCGTGACTTTATGATGCTAGTACCCGATATATGTGCATTGTATTGTCAAACACAGCCCATATTTATGTACCAGAATCATTCTACTTTCCAAAAAATGGCTTAACGATTACATTATCACAATTTTGTAAAACTGCTATATTTTGGGGCCAAAAAGGAGTCTTACCGTACCTACTCCTTTAATAGAATTCTGTTTACTGAAAGTTCTTGTGCGAAAACCAAGTAAAATGCTATTTTGGGCCCTTTTTGTCCCTAATTCCTAAACTCTCACGAGCACTGAGCAAAGTTTTATGCCTTTAAGGCCAGAACTCCCAAAATCAATCCCAACCTTGCTTTTATGGTCATAAACCTTTTGTTTTAATTTCACATGTTTCTATTTACTTATACTTAAGTTAAAGTGAGAACACACCAAATGTTTTCGGACGACGACGACGACGACGGCAACGTCATACCAATATACGACCGAGACCACAATTGTCTTCTTCGCTTCGTTGTTCACGAATATAGTCCCTAGTGTTTACTCGTTTAAACTAATATCAATTTGACATGTTACTTGTAACTTTTCTTTTCATTTAAAGTACCTAATACAATACCAAAGAGCTTCCAAAACTTAATATTACTGGAATTTATTACAGCTTTGTGTTTATTAACTTAATTCTCTGGTTGATGAGCTCTTTTGTGGCCGGTAACAGAGTAGAGAGTAAAATCACAAAAATACTGAACTTAAGGTCGTGATAACGTCGCTGTGAGATCGTAGCGCAATCTCTCCGAATAGAAACACGCTTTCGCTACGCTCTCGCAACGATTGTACAGCGACCTTTGCGATCTTATACGATCTTAATGCGCTTCCACTACGCTTCTACCACGACCTAATTTCGCCACGACCGCACCACGATTGTTTTGAACATGTTTAAAGATGGCCACGCTCTTCACGATCTTGAAGATCTCACCACAACCGAGGTACGACCTTACTGCGACCTACACGATCATCAAAATTTGCATTTTTTCCACAGATCGTAGTGCGTACGTGGCTTAGTGGGACTGGGGTATAAGAGAAAACTCAATTCGGAACATCCATAATCACGTGGCTAAATCAAATAACAAAGAATACAAAGAGGGTAACCAAATATTTTGCGACGATGCAAATATTAAACTTTACAATATAAATAAATATCTTTAACCAACGAATTCAAATAGCAAAAGCTATGCAATTAACAAATATATACTTATATGCTTCATGTAAATTATTTAACAATGAAATACATTAATTATGAAATTTGAAGTTTTACCAAGGGCGCTAATAATTAATTAATAACACTGTCTACCACACAACATTTCGGGGACACTCCCTCTGGTATCATTCCCCCTCTTTTATAGCTGACTATGCGGGGGCTTTTTCTAATTATTGGGGGCATTATGATGACCTATAGTTGCTAATGTTTGTGTCATAGTCACAGTCATCCTCACTGCTTCCCTCAATCTTTATTCTATCACCAATAGTTTCAACACCTAGTCTGATCAAGTCTTGATCAGTAAGGTGCTGAAAAGAGTCATCTTCTATCCTATCATCTTTAAAAATTTTAATTTGAAAGATTTGCAGATTACATTGTAAGTTCTACAAGAGCACGTTGTATAGCAGACGACACGTTGCCAGTATGAAAATAAACCCGAAAAAAATATACATGTTTTCGGTTATTTTCGGAAGTCTACCACCACCACATAATGAAAAAAAGCACTGAAAGTAATTGATTAACCACCTAGTATAATATTTTTTGAACCAAAAATAAAACATTTTGACCACTGATCATAAAGTTGTTTGAACTGAACATAATATTTATTTTACTGAACATAATGATCAGTCTACAGAACATAATATTTATTTCACTCAACATAATGATAACAGTACTGATAATAAAGTGCTGCGCTTTAGCGCATGATACGCCCGTTGCTCTTTTAACTTGTTTTTAAAAGTGTTAGTTATTGTCCAAAAATTGGAAAATCCCCCCTTTTTTAAGAATAAAAATTCATAACACGGAAATGTAAAATCTTAAATTTATAAAAATTGAAAGGGAGCTTACATCAATATATGTAAACAATTCACCAAAGTCTCATGGACATTGGTGAAAGCCTTTTTGAGTTATTGTCCGAAGTGTTAAAAATCCCCCTTTTTTATGAATAAAGCCCCATAAATCCAAAACTTAAAATCTGAAATTTATAAAAATTGAAATGGAGCTTGCTTACATCAATAGATATAAACAATTCACCAAAGTTTCATGGACATTGGTGAAAGCGTTTTTGAGTTATTGTCCGAAGTGTGGACAACGGATCCCCTTTTTTATAAATAAAGCCCCATAAATCCAAAACTTAAAATTTGAAATTAAAAAAAACGAAAAGGAGCTTACGTCAATAGATATAAACAATTCACTTAAGTTTCATGGAAATTGGTGAAAGCGTTTTTGAGTTATTGTCCGAAGTGTGGACGACGGACGGACAGACGGACGGACAACGGTATACCATAATACGTCCCGTCTAAAGACGGCGGGCGTATAAAAAGTGTGTTTGACCACTGAATATTTCGGTTTCTGTAATCAACATAATGAGAAATCTACATAATATAATAATATGTTGACAGAAGATATTTTCAAAAGTACTGAATATAAAGACAAAAGTATATTGATTAAAGTGCTGAATATAATACCAGATCTGCACAATATAACGATTATTCTACTGATCATTATGATGTTATTGCTCAACATAATTGTTATACTACTGAACCATGTGAACATAATAAAAAGGGCACTCATAATCGAGAAAAAACGCTGAAAATAATTAAACTTTCACAGCATATACTAAATATGAACAACGAAAGACAGGTATCACAAATAGATTCTGGGTGTATCTGTGACTGGGAAATGTGTTGGTCTGGAACCACACACACACAATAAACAGTACGGACTCTGACTCTGGGACTAGCTCTTGTAACAAAAGACGACTCTGGTTAGCGCGATGTATAATTTAATAAGTTCAGCATGGAAGTAGAGTTGGGACTGCTCAGTGTAATACTAAATCCATTTTGCCACATCAAAATAACAACATAGTTTATATAACAAACCAAAACTACTTGTACTTGACAAATATTTCTCTAAATGAGTGAGAAAATTCAAATAAGGGATAACAGAAAAATTAACACATACATGTAGATAATAATTAACGATTATAGAACATACAGACTTATTTATGGGATTAAAGCCTTGGCTTGTCAAATACGAATAATCTGAGACTACTATGTAGTACTATGTAGTAGTCTCAGGAATAATAGATCATTTTGAAGTAAAATGTCGCCATTTAAAAAAAAAACGTGAAATTAAAACATGAAATTATATTAGCTTAATCTTCTAAACTTGACCTAAATCTTGCACAATAAAAATATCAAAATCCCTAGTGAAATATTGCAAATATAACAAAATCACTGGTTTTACAAAATCTTTAACAAAATGTCCAAAAAGTATCAAAATAAATTTTTGTCCATTTTTCCACTGTGACACAGCTATGGCGTTCCATATTCCTTGTCTGTCCTATTATATTCATATATGGTATTTGAAATGAAAATAAGCACAAAACCAGTCATTTTAACAATTAAGATCCTATCAAGGAACCCTTTTAAGGTGACTATATCAGAGACAAAAACAAAATGTATACAATAGATATAAAAAAAAGAAGATGTGGTATGATTGCCAAATAGACAACTCTCCACAAGAGACCAAAATGACAGAAATTACCAACAATAGGTCATCGCACGGCCGTCAACTATGAGCAAAGTCCATACCGCATAGTCAGCTATAAAACTTTAAAGGCCCCGAAATAACAATGTAAAACGAGAAAACTAACGGCTAACTCATGTACAAAAAATGAAAAAAGAAAACCACTGAATAAGTATACAAGACGAAAAGAAAAGGACAGTACAAAATATGTTAAGAATCTAATCTAAAATAAAAATGAAATTATCCTCGTACAAAATAAATATTTATATATAAAAAAAGGTGACTAGATGCTCTGCAAGGGTAATTAGCATATTTCGAATTTTACTTAATATGTTTTTGACCAGCAATTTAAAAATAAATAAATACATATTTGAACAATAAAAAAAAGAATTTTTCATCATAGGATCGGGATATTGTAACTTGATAAAGGAATTCGAATGTGAAATGATGGTAGCTAACCACGGATCCAAGAAAAGACACGTATTATATGTCAATAAACACGATATTAAAATAAGAAGATGTGGTATAATTTCCAATGAGATTTCTGTTTACTACAAGCTATAACTACTGGAAGAAAAAGCTCAAGTAAAATTAAATGTTATCAAGGATTGGAGAGGCCTTGTTATCTGAAAGACAGAGAAAACAACATGATTTTTTTTATATCGGGAACATTTCAATATTCCCAACTATAGAATCCGACAAATTAACGAAAAAGTTTTTTTTTAGTGAGAACAACATTTTATCAAACCATAATTATTTATTTCTTCAATATAAAAAGAAGGAGATGTGATAGGATTTTCAAAGTTAAAAAAATAAATGGATTTAAGCAATTATAGTCGGCAATAACAGGTTCCGACATGAAAAATAAGAATTAATACACAAACTGACGGCCTAATTCATAATAAAACAATTTACGAAAAACATATATGACATACACGAAAAAACGACAAACACTGAACTACGGGCTTGTGACTTAAAACAGGTACATACAGAATTTGGCGGGGTTAAAAATGTCTGTGTGCGCTCAATTTAAAAAAAAACCCAACCTATCACAACACAAGACCAAACTATAAAAAAAATCAGTTGAATGATCGGATCATCATTTAATACTATCAATGACGATATCAGATCAGGTGCGGGATCTAAACCACGGAACACCCTGAAATTCCGGATCCGCTCAGTCAGACTCAACTTTTGAGTGTGTAATTTAGGTATAAAAAATTGTAATTTAGGTATAAAAAATTGATAACAATACAAAATAAATAACTGATATTAAATTGTAACAGAAAAAGGAGAGAAAATCATTCCAGATATGTGTTGCAGCATTGGATTACAGTAGTTTTAATAAATATTTATATGACAGAAGTATCATGGAAAACATAAACTAATCATGAATGTGGCAGAAGAGATAGTACACGGTTTATGTTCTTCTCATTGATATTGTTCAGGAAGGCTCAGAGTGATTGTACAGTAAACTTGCAAGCGATTGTACAGTCAATAAAAATATCCGACATGGAGAAAATGAATATATTTGGATTTCTACTGGAACAATGACTTCAAAACTTTCAGACAGGTACGACTATATATCAGAAAAGGTACATGTGGAAATTCAGGTAGCAAACATTGATTTTTCGATGTTTTTTTAGACATTTTTCGTCGTTTTTTTTATACATTTTTGATCCCTGTTGTGTGGCAAATTTGATCGTTTCACACATCATGGAGCTCCATCATTCTAAGGAAAACATTTGGATGCACATAGCTTTCTTATTATTTTATTGGTTCTTTATGAGAATATTTAAGCTACCAAAACCTGAAGCAGAAACGTTACATAGCTATATATAGTAACATAAGAGTTCATCCAATTTTCTTCAAGCAACTTGTTATTTTGCAAATGTCGGGGCCCCTTTTGACAGTCTCCCGAATGACCAAATTATAAGAAAACCGTACAGTTCCGTTTCCACACTATGGTACTGGTCCCTTCGAATAGATTCACGCTTTCACTACGATCTCGCTATAATGATACAGCGACCTTTGCGATCTTACCACGACCTTAGTGCGAACTCACTAATACCTGATTCCACCACGATTGCTTTGAACATGTTCAAAGTTGTATACGCTCATCACGAACTTGAAGACCTCGCCACGACCATGATACGACCTCACTGTGATCTTCAAGATCGCGCTACGATCGTCAACATTTGCATTTTTTCACAGATCGTAGTGCGATCGTTGCCTAGTGTGACCGCAGAATTAAACTTTATTAGTTGAATAGAGCCACAAGAGCTTAACAAAAAAATATTACTTCCCTTAGCCCCATATGTTTACCATTTCCTGGTAACAGGACTCAATTTGGCAAAAAAGAGGGAAAGTGCAGAGTTTATAAATTAGCCAAATTATGTTTAATAAAAAGAAATAATATAGATATTCAGACATTTAAAACTTTTTTCAGTTTAAAAAAACAAATAAAAATAGTGTTCAAAAGTAAACTTTCGTTAAAACAATATGGATTATTTGAAGAAAAAAAACAACAAATTGCACACATTTAAAGAACATTTTATATATAAAACAGAATTTACAAATAATTTAACATAAAACAGATAATGTTTATCTGTTTATCTTTTAATACAAAAAAGTTATGTATTCCTGTCGACAGGAAAAATATGTCCACAAATCCGAATTTTGAGCGTCCGTCGTCGTTAACTTATAAACAAATTTTCTCCTCTGAAACTACTAGGCCAAATTTTACCAAACTTAGCCACAACCATCATTGGGGTATCTAGTTTAAAAATTGTGTCCGGTGACCCGCCAAACTAACCAAACTAACCAAGATGGCCTCCATGGCTAAAAATAGAACATAGGGGTTAAATGTATATTTTTGCTTATCACTCTGACACCAAAGCATTGAACAAATCTGACAAGGGGTAAAATTGTTAACTAGGTCAAGATCTATCTGCTCTGAAATTTTCAGATGAATCGGACAATGGGTTGTTGGGTTACTGTCCCTGAATTGGTAATTTTAGGGAAATTTTGTCCGTTTTCTGTTATTATCTTGAAAATTATTATAGATAGAGATCAACTGTAAACAGCCATTATATATTATGTTCACCAAAGTAAGATCTACAAAAAAAATCAACATGATTGAAATGGTAAGTTGATCCCTTAAGGAGTTATTGCACTTAATAGTCATTTTTTTACCAATTTTTCGTAAATTTTTTACAAAAATCTTCTCCTCTGAAACTACTGGACCAAATTCAACCAAACTGAGCCAAACTCATTATTAAAGTATATTCTTATATATCTGCTCTAAAAAATTTCATATGAATTGTACAATTCATATGAATTGTACAACTGGTTGGTTGGTTGCTGTCCCCCAATTGGTAATTTTTAAAGAAATTTAACCGTTTTTGGTTATTTCCTTGAATGCTATTATATATAGAGATAAACTGCAAATAGCATTAATGTTCAGCAAATTAAGATCTACATATAATTCAACATGACCGAAATGGTCAATTGACCCCTTTAGGAGTTATTGCCCTTTATAGTCAATTTTTAACAATTTTCATTAATTTTGTAAATTTGGGTAAGTTTTTACAAAATGTGTTCCTCTGTAACTAAAGGGCAAAGTTCCTTACAGATAGAGAAAATTGTAAGTAGCAAGAATGATGAGTAAAGTATGATCTACGAACAGATCACAATCACCAAAAAACAATTTTGTCATGAATCCATCGTTTTCCTTTGTTTAATACACTCATAAACCAAGGTGCGCAACACAGGCTCTTAAGAGCCTCTAGTTATACTTCATTGAACTTTTGATGTCGTCCCTTAAGTCGTTAGTTTATTTCGTCTTAATTGTTTCACAATTTTTTTTGTCGTGGCCTTTTATAACTGATATACAGTATGGGTATTTGTCATTTTTTGTCAAAGGCCGCACGGTTGGTTATAATTGATAATACTACTTCATTGATCTCCAGTTGATAGTTGCCAAATTGGCAATCATACCACATCTCCTTAATTGTTATGATATTGTATACATTTTTCGTACATGACTTTAAATTTCGCGTCCTGTCTTAACTATATATGAAATATTAGTCGCTTGACATTAAAAGCAAACAACTAACAATCAATCAATTTAAACTCGTGTTTAATAAGAAGAAAATCAATTAATTTTTGGAGTTAAAAGGGGGAGGTGCCAGGAGGTCTTTGAATGTAAATATGGTGGCCTGGTAAGAGCTGGAATCAATAGGCATGCTTAGCGACAAGTTAAGACTTTAAAAATAATTTAAAAAATCCGCAAAAAATCGTGCTGCCCCATTCCCATCCTTAGAATAACAAAAGGTCGTACCCTTACTGTTATTGTCCGTGTGTTTTATTATTTATCCAGCTAGTTGTCCATATAGTGTCCTTCTAAGGAGGCAACTGTTTAATATTCGGGGGGGGAGGGGGGGGCTTGATAATCACAAAAATAAATGGTTTGTTCTGTGGTAGTTTCAAAATACATAACCTGACTTACAATGCATTGAAAATAAACTCTGCAGGTCTATTCGAAAGTATTAGATGGCAACAGACTCTTCATAAAATTCATTTTTTCCCAAAAAAAAGTCGTGAAACACTTCCGAAAAGTTCATATAATAAAATTATTAATATTATTTAAAATATACTTGAAATGTCTGAAAAAAGGTTTCATTTAACTTGAGCTATATTGTGTCAGATACACATACCTCACTTTAATTACAGGGCAGTAACTACATTGAGGCAAATTTTATGCTTACGTGATAATTTTATATATACTCAAAATTGGAATAAAAAAGAAGTAGCAATTTAGATATTTCTCATCAGACTCGTTATTTTTCCTTAAATCTTTCATTTATTTATTTATTTCAAAGTCTAATTTTCTGTCAACCAGTGTATTCGCTGATACTGTATTTCTCTTTAGCCCTTTCTAGCCTATTTTGCTGCAATATGCTTGATACATAATTTTCTAAAGTTGTTACTTTACAATTTTTTATGCCTCAATTATGGGCATTATGTTTTCTGGTCTGTGCGTGCACTCCTTCATCTGTCTGTCCCACTTCGGGTAAACGTTTGTGGTCGAGGTAGTTTTTAATGAAGTTGAAGTCCAATCAACTTGAAACTTAGTAAACATGTTCCTTTTGTCTTTGTCTGAGTTGTCATTATAGATGGTCCTAGCTGTCTTTTTTAGACGGTCCGAGTTGTCCCAGGACGGACATGTTCTGCAACTTACTAAAATGCACCAAGTTTGAACACGTTATTTGATTTCGTGATCACCAAACTAACCAAATGAAATGTGAACTACATTGATATATTTCGTAACTTTTTACCTTAAAAAATCCTGGTCCTATGTAGATTTGGAAGTTGTCGTCAGCAAAAGATTAAAACACCGTTCATTGTGGGCTTCCATTGTCGTTGATTTCTATATTTTATGCAATGTCAATTTCATCATGCAATACTTTCTCCGCAATCAGGGGTTCATTAAGGGATACACACAGTTTGATATTCATGCTAATAATATATAACAGTTACGATTTAAAAATCAATTTGAATTTAGGTTGCAGTAAGAAAAAAACAATATTAGGTCAATGTCATAAAGATATAAACTTTTTAGTGTTCTGAATAAAACTGGGGAAAGGAAGGGCGCATTTAAATCTTGCCCTATCCCAGTTTCGCAGTCGCATACATATTTTTTGTATGAGGCTAAGAAACTGGGGAAGGACGAGGTTCTACCGAGCCCTTCCCCAGTTTTGCGCCAAGCACAAAAAAAGTTTATATTTTTCTGTCATTGACCTAATATTGCTTTTATACTGCAACATAAATTAATAAATTGATAGCTATTCAAATCGTAACACAAACAAAAGACTTATTTTCATCCCTTCATGGACCCCTGATTGTGGAGAAAGTGTGCCATGATGAAATTGACATCGTACACAATAGAGCTTTGTTACAATATTTTATATAAAATAAACACAACTAGTTGCAGTATAAAAACATTTTATATTTTTCTGACATTGACCTTATATTGTATGTGTAGAAGTACTTAAAGATGACAAAAATTTTTAGTACTGAAAAATGACTGAAATTTCAGTACTGAAAAATGACTGAAATTTTCAGTACTGAAAAATGACTGAAATTTCAGTACTGAAAAATGGCTGAAATTTTCAGTACTGAAAAATGGCTGAAATTTTCAGTACTGATAAATGACTGAAATTTTCAGTACTGTAAACAACTTTTTCTCAACATTACTGAAAATGATATAAAAATTTATGTACTGAATAGTGATGTTTCCTAAAAGTACTGTTTATATAGCGGCATTTGATGTACTGTTTAGTAATGTTTCCTAAAAGTACTGTTTATATAGCGGCATTTAATGTACTGTTTAGTGATGTTTCCTAATAGTACTGTTTATATAGCGGCATTTAATGTACTGTTTAGTAATGTTTCCTAAAAGTACTGTTTATATAGCGGCATTTAATGTACTGATTAGTAATGTTTCCTAAAAGTACTGTTTTTATAGCGACATTTAATGTACTGATTAGTAATGTTTCCTAAAAGTACTGTTTTTATAGCGGCATTTAATGTACTGTTTAGTGATGTTTCCTAATAGTACTGTTTATATAGCGGCATTTAATGTACTGATTAGTAATGTTTCCTAAAAGTACTGTTTTTATAGCGGCATTTAATGTACATGTAAACGCTAGTCAAATTGTTGGTAGTGTATGAACAGATTTTTTTTTACTTTTCAAATTATCTGAAATTTTGGCAATGAGTGTAAATCATATCTTCTGTCTTTTGTAGGAAAGATTCAAGATACACTGTGCACTGCGTTAACAAGACACAAAAGAGGAACACTTAGATTTAATCTGTTGAACTGCTCACTCGAACATTCTAGTTTATGCGTGCAAGATGAGAAAGTTCAATTAGGTGAGATCCGCGATTTTCTATTTGGGTGGTGTATGTCATTTTCCATAACTGACAACGGTACTATTTTTTTTTTATAGAAAAATTATCAATTTTCCCCTTTTCTCTGGAAAGAGGCACATCAAACGAGTAAAAGGGGTTTTAATAGTCTTGCATCGTCTCGCCGACATTAACTTTTTGTATAAATAGATATAAGACGACGTGATATACGTTTAAACAAGACAACCCTCAATGCAAGTCATAATGGGCAAACAGTAAATAATAGCCAAGGGTCTTTGCATCGGAACTAAACACATTTATTAAAAAAAAAAACAGTTGTTGGCATGACACGGGTTATGTTCTTCTCATATATTTTAGGATAGTATGATACTAAACCCCTAACAGGAGGGATTGTGTCTGATATGCATATGATGAAGACATAATCTTACAATCAGTTTAATTTAGGTCTGAAGCTGGCATGTCAGGTAACTGCTAGTAGTCTGTTGTTATTTATGTATTATTGTCATTTTATTTATTTTCTTTTGTTACATCTTCTGACATCGGATTCGGACTTCTCTTGAACTGAATTTTAATGTGCGTATTGGCTAGAGGTATAGGGGGAGGATTGAGATCTCATAAACATGTTTAACCCCGCCGCAATTTTGCGCCTGTCCAAAGTCAGAAGCCTCTGGCCTTTGTTAGTCTTGTATGATTTTAAATTTTAGTTTCTTGTGTATAATTCGGAGTTTAGTATGACGTCCATTATCACTGTACTAGTATAATTTCAACACGGAGTATTGACTCACACTGATTAGCAAGCTATAAAGGGCCCTAACATTACTAGTGTAAACGAATTCAAACTGGAAACCAACAGTCTAGTCTACATTAAAAACGAGAAACTCTTATGAACCACACCAACTAACGACAACCATTTACCACAAAACTTTATATTTCACAAGGTAGGCCGGTGTCTTATTCAAAAGTCTTTTGATTGACGAAGTTGCGTATTTCATAAAATGAGAACAATTACAGTGTGAAAAGATTAACTATGGTGTATGGGAACGGTCTTGGTTAATATCCTGTTTAATAGGTGTTCTGAATTCTGCTATTCCTTTCTTCTCCGCTTTGTTCTCCTCCCTTTAACTTGTTATCGCGGAATCAAGAATTACGATACAATATTAAGTCACCAGAAGAGTCTTACACACGTAATGATGTATATAGCTAATAGCATATTTCGATGAAGTTTGAAAGTTTTAAAAATAAATATGTCAACTTTGCAAAAATGTTGCATTAAAATGTTCATGTTTAACACCCGCTTTTCCTGTCAGTATGTTCGTTTGTCTTTCTGTTTCCCTTTCACTTTCATGACCGCAACTGAATCGTTTGACAGATTTAAAAAAAAGTATTTTGTCATATCTGATTACTATAATACAACTTTTGTATTCGCTTCTTCTCCTCAACCGCTAATAATCATTTGATGAAACTTTCTTAGAGTCTGTATTTTCTTATTCTTTGATTTTTGTTTAGTCCCAAATTAAATCATTGTAGTTGCAAGGAACGAGGAAATATTGTCATTGTATGAGCTTTATATGTTTTAAAAATGGAGAAATATAACTTAGAATGATTCGCTTATTTTCCAGAAACATTATCACCAGAAGATTGGACAAACGAAAGAAGCACAATCGATGCATCTATAAATACACATTCAACTTCCGGTGGGTAGATTTAGAAATGTTTCTTTTTATTCTGTACTATATTTATAATAAAAGAATGGAAAAAGATACCAAAGGTACATTCAAACTCAGAGATCTAAAATAAACGGACAACTTTATGGCTAAAAAAGAGGAAAACAAAAATACAAACAATAGTCTGAATAGTACACAAAACACAACATAGAAAACAAAAGACTAAGCAGCACGAACCCCACCAAAACTGGGGTCGATCTCAGATGCTTCGGAAGGGTAGGCAGATCCTGCTACACATGTGGCACCCGTCGTGTTGCTCATGTTAATACAAACCCGGTAAAAAGTCTAATACGGTAGGTCACATGCGATATCAACTAGGAAACGGATATTCCGTAACGGTCAACCAACTCGTGATGGCGTCCGTAAAATTAACGAAGGAATGACTTCAACTTCACCATTTGGAACTTTTGGTTTAATAGCTTACTTGTGAGTAACAACCTATGGAAATCACGAAAACATCTCCCTGAAAAAAAATGTATTACACATTGGCGTATTGTGGAGTAAATTATTTTTCATTTTTTTTTTATTATTATTATGTTTTTTAAATATATCTGTATATACCTCATTTAGAAATTGCAACTGATGAACCTTATGCAAAACATCAATCTGCTGGTTGGAAGTCCGTGACAACTCCTAGTGAGGCATCTGAAGTAACAACTTCAAACACGAAATATAATGGAAATGAGTCGACAGAAGAAGACAGCTTCAGTAAGTAGTAAGGGTAGAGATTATGACCAGCCAGGTTGGTTTACCAAACTTTACCTTCTAATCTACCTGTCATTTAAGTAAAAACACAATTAAAATCCTGATTATCCACCGTCTAACAGGTTGTTTATGGATTTGAACAGGTTTATAGAATACATCAAATTAATTAAAAAGCCCGGTCACATTATTTGTGTTTATGAAGGAAACTACGTTAGGCATCCACATGTATATTTATATTGTCTTTTTATTTGTGTTAAATGGAACCAAAGCAAATCAGGAAAAACTATTAACTTTCTGAACAAGTTATAATCAAACAGGAATATATAATATTTTTTGCCTTTCTGAACATTGGTAATGGTCATTGTTTTACTTTATAGGTGCAGGTGGGATTGCGATAGGAATTACTGTTGTAATCGTCTGTATTGTTGTGGTTATAGTTTGTTATAGAAGTTATACAAGGTAAACTTACTGATGAAGAACAGCCTTTTGGTATTTTCCGTGATAATTTTTTAGCCATCATTATTATGGTTTAATATAAGAAAATTGAGAATGGAAATATTGTAAATGTGTCAAAGAGACAACAACCCGACCAATGTGCAAAAACAGCCTTTGGCGACCAATGGGTTTTCAACACAGCGAGAAAATACTTCATTAGAGGCGGGCGTCACCTGGACCCTAAACACAAATACGTACTAGTGCAGGAACAATGGACGTCACACTTAACTCCGAAACAGTTAATGAACAAAATTATAAAAAAAACAACATACAAGACAAACAAACTTTCAACGTAAGACTGTAGAGAATTTTATATACACACGCTTGTTGGAGTGTGTGTTCTGAAAAATATAATACCGATTCACATTTCTGAAATAAAGTCACAGAAAGTCCTAAACTAGAAAAACAAAGAATATGTAGTATCCAACCACGACACAAACTCAGTTCAACATGAAGTCTTCTACAATACAGTGTCGATTATACCATTGCAAAATGTATGTAAAACTGTATTTGAAATCGTCGATATATATGCAGATATTTGTGTGTATAAATATGTATTGTTTCAACTTCTAGAAAGAAGAAGCTAAATGAAGAGAAACTGAAGTATAGGAAGTTACATGCGGAATTCAAGTCAAATAATGTCGAATCCGACGTCATGATAACTCAAAACCTACGATACCTTCCGTCAGTTATAACATATCCATCTGGTTACAACGTTAGTAATTTAAAAATACCGGATGCTGGAAGTGTAGAACAGATCGGAGTAAATGTTACAATACATGAAGAGAATAATTATCCTGGAAATCTTGAAGAAAAAGTCGGACAATTTAAAGCGCCAGAAGTGTCTGTTAATCTGGAAAAGATACAATTTTCTGGAAAGGGTAGTAAGACAGAGTTTGAACCTGGTAAAAACAGTAATGAATCCGATACTGACAAATCCGGCAGTGAAGATGGCCGATACATATCGTTGGTTATAAGCCAAGATAAAGCAGATGATGATGACGATCGCTACGTATCAATTGCATCACCACACTTCGATATTGACAGAGACAACTTTTTTCCAAAAGATAACATTGAAAGCAAAGAAGAAGAAATAGGAGAGAGTGCTTTTATGAAAAATGGTCTAATGGTAGCGAACGAAGAAGATGAGAATATAATCATGGGATCAAATGAAGAAAATGACTATACCAAAATTCGAACTAAGGAAAAGGGGGCTTCTTATGAAGAAACTGATGATAGAGCCCCGACAAATATTCAAGAAATGAAAGACGAGGATGGTGGACACAAAGAAAGAGCTAAGGGAGATCATAGCGAAGAAGACATTTCTAAGCTTCGAGCTTTGATAGAAGATGATATTGGTGAACCCGATATGACATCGCAAATACTTAGGAAATTTTCCGTGAATGACAGAATTGACAGTGCAATATTCAAATAATGAGATAATTTTGTGATAACTTATTGGGAACCGAGTTTCAAAGAACAATATCATTTACAGTATGAGTTTTAAATCCTCAGATTTGTTGTTCTACTAAGAATTATGTTCAACACTTAAAGACAATGACACAACTGTGGCGTTGCAATTATTATACTTTGTTCTGTCACTGTATATATAACGTTCTGAAAACTATATTTTACGTGGAGTTTTTCGTTACTTACTTTCATTTCGTACATTTTCCACAAAACAAGCTATCACTCAAATGAAGTAAGTAATTACACTATTAAAGTATTCATAATGTAAAGTTTACGTCATCACTTTGAATGTTTTATAGACACTAGCATTGGTTGACTGATATGTAATATCCGAGTCAAAAATGACCACAGATTTGGTCCAATTGTCGTACTCTCATCGGGTTCTCTTCCAATTCAATTAAAATGTTTCACCAGAATGTTGCTTGATGATAGAATCATGACAGTAACCACTAGTGAAATAAGATTTGTTTAACTTATGGAGCAACTTGATTCAAATCTGTTGCCCAAACTTTAGTTTTCTGTGTATTATTTTGTAAACAAAAATTTTGTAATTGTTTTTGTCTATTTTAGTTTGTATCTCTCTTTGATGTATCCTATCTGTGTTTTTTATTTTCCCAATAGTATCCCATTGTTTTTCTAGTTTAAGGTGGCAGGGCTGTCTTAATTAAAATACATAGAATTTTTTAATAATTTGTGAAAATGAAGTTTTTATCATGCTTTTTTCAAAAATATTATAAAAAGTATGGGTCATCCGATTTTTTTTTTACGCTACAGGTAGTGCAAAATTGTCAGATTTTGTATAGATTATGCATGGAAAATCCAATTTTGTGTGATAAAAAGAAAAACAACCTGGTAGAATTTTACGATAAAATGTGAGAAGATAGCTCTTATAACATGCTTTAAGAAAGGAAAACGAAAAAATGGGGTCACCGAACTTGTTTTCTTGCTACATGTTAAAATAGGTAAATTCATAACACGTTCTATTATAAAAAGTACTTTATCTGAGTTAACTCCCCTTATTTGGCAAAGTTGAAAAAAATGAATCAAACACAAATATGTTGTGTGTTTTATTTTTTTTTAGAAATTACAGCCCTAAATATGATAAAACACACAATTTTCTATATTTACATCAAAAAGTCCTACACATGAATAACATACAACTCTCAAAATTTGCACATTTCATCAAAGATCTAGACCAACTGTTCTCTGCTACTTCAAAGTCCAAGGTGGAGGAAGACACCGAGCCACTTTAAGTTTATTATAATTGTTATTTTCTTTTGGAATTGTTTTTTTTATTGTTGCATACTAGTTATATCAATAATTTTATAATACAATATGTTGTCACGTTGTTCATAACAATATTGCTCGTATTGTAAATATGCCTCTTGCAGTAGTTTTGTTTTATCAAAACGACTCAGACCGTTATGAAAAACCCAATTCAATGGCAGGAGCTTGAATAGTAACAAAAACTAACAATCGACGACTTGATACCCAAAGAATGTAAAACCAAAATCCAAATACAAAATGAACTTTTATTTAGATAATGATTTTTGAACTTAAAATGTGTGACTTCCAAATTATGTACACGGCATTTTTTGTTCAATTGTTAATTTTATTATTAAAATTTAACATTAAAATTACTGGCTTATGTCTTCAGCGTGTGTATCCAAAAAATAAGTGCTTGTTTGTATTTCCCCTTTATGTCACAAGTCATTGGTTAATATTTGAATAAAGGCAACAGTGGTATACTGGTGTTCAAAAATCATAAATCGATTGAGAGAAAACAAATCCGGGTTACAAACTAAAACCGAAGGAAGCACATCAAATATAAGAGGAAAACAAAGGAACAACAGGTACACTGAAGTGCAATAAAAACGAACTCCATCATACATAGAAACGAACTATTTGAAAACAACTGCCATATTACTGACTTTGTACATGATATTTTAAGAAAAAATGGTGGGTTGAACCTGGTTTTATGGCTAGCCAAACCTCCCTCTTATAATCACTTTGATGTGTCAGATGAAAAACATTTTATCTGGAACATTTTCTTGAACTTTGAGCTCAGATTCAAACATAGTTATATTGTTTCTAAATTATCTACTGTTGCCAAGCTTAAATGTTCATCCAATGCCACAAGATGATGACCATTCTGATCAATCGTTGGTCGAGTAATCCTTATAATATGTTTTGAGGCAATTGGTTACTGTAGAAAATAATAAAGTAAGAAAAGTAAAACAAAAACGATAATAAGAACATCGAGCCCGCTATATGAAGTTTTTTGTACAGTTGTTGGTATACAACATATGGGAAGAGAGATTTTCATTGTCCTCTTGCATATTTTAATACGAAAGAAAGAGCTTGATTTGTTATCGTTTAAACTATCATCTTTCGTCACTGGAGTAGGTTTATAATTTATTTTCCTAGATGTGCTGTGCAATCTTTTATTGAAGTTGTTTCTTGTTGGGGAAATCTAACATCATTTTTTGTCATACGACTAAATTGATTTAAGCGTTATCTACGACGACAACAACATATTTGTAGTGAAGAGGGAATAAAGCAACTGCAACATAAGGGATTTGAAAAGGTATAAAACCACTTATTCATAGCCCATTTCTTTCTATGTTTAATTCTGCAATTTCAAGAGTTAATGGATACTTTGTCATAAATTCAAATTAAGTGGCAGTCATTTCAGGACAAAACTATACCTTATCCTGACTTGTGCTAAAAAAAACATACATCTAATTGCTTATATGGGCGTACTGGGTCCTGGAAGTTTGATAGTACACAAATTGGTACTTCCGATCTGAACAACAGGGTAAATTTGCCCTACTATTATAATTGATATATTTTTGTTATTAGTCCAAAAAGAACTTTCAGAAAGGATTCTATAGTGAACCCAAGTCCCCAAGATTTCATCTAGTACCAAAATTACCCAAAATAGTTCACCTTTTGACAACGATACAGCTATGCGTAGGAACAAGTTTTTTCAATATACGTACAGCTTTCTTGTATGTTATTTCCGACCGGGCTCGAATTATTGATTCTATACCAAAAAGGTGAGGTGTTCATATTGCATCTATTTAGACGCCAGTTTAAATGCGATACCGAAGTATTAACCCATTCAAATAAAAAGTTCAATTTAGGTTCAACTGTATACAAGATAACCACTGTATCTCATTTTGAAAGAAATAATTAATCATCGATTTTGTGGTCCATAGTAAAAAGAATAAATAGAAAAAGATATTTTACATTTGCTCTCAGTTGTATGTGATCCTCTTACTCGGAGATACATGTTTACCATTTTAATCCCATTGTCCTTTTAATGCGAAAGTGAATAGGTATCAGGTCCGTTCGCGCCTAATACACGTTCGCATCCAATTTTTATTCAAATTTCAGTTGAATTATTAGATTTGTTTTATATAGATATAGGAAGATGTGGTATGAGTGCCAATGAGACAACTCTCCATCCAAGTCACAATTTATAAAAGTAAACCATTGTAGGTCAAGGAAGGGTCTTCAACACGGAGCATTGGCTCACACCGAACAGCAAGCTATAAAGGGCCCCAAAAATTACTATTGTAAAACCATTCAAACGGAAAAACTAACGGTCTTATCTCTCTAACAAAAAACGAGAAACGAGAAACACTTATGAACCACATAAACAAACGACAACTACTGAACATCAAATGTATGTACCAAAAAAAATATATTTTCCTGAATAAAAATTGGGGAATATGTTTTTTTTTTTTATCAATTTGAGGATTAATTATCAAATGTTAATTATGTATGATAATTGCTGCTATTTGGTATTTATACACAGCTAAATTTGGTATAATTGTTGTTCTTGGGGAACAGACCCGGATTCTTCTAATATACACAGAAGATTTGTATAATTTTATACAACCACAAAATGTATACAAATATTTGTGATATTCCTTGATTCGAAAGTTTATATGAATATGGTTAATTCGTATGGTCTGTCAAACCTATAATGATCAAGATAAACCCCAAAAAGAAAATGTAGTTCACAAGATTTAGGGATTGTTGGGAAAATTGCCAAAATGATTTTTTGTTTAAATACAATTTAACTCAACAATGGTGTGTTTCTGTTATTCCAAAAGAGATAGTCCTCAGTCTCTGTCAGTTTTGTTCGAACAGTTATCGTTTTAAGTCACACAAATTCTAAAAAATTGACAAAATCAGGGTCATTAATGTTAAATGGGTTGTCCGATCTATCATAGAGGACGTTAGTGTGCTGTTAATTTTCGGTCATTTCAGCACTGCTGTAACTGCATAAGTTTTCATGGCCAGGATTTAAAATGTTAAAGTCAAAATTTCACATAAAATTTCATTGCAAACAAGATAATAACAATCACTAGAAGTTAAACAATCAAATTTTCACTACTTGTTTTCCTGTGTACAAGCTTTAGTGACCATGTAACCTCAAGGTTCCAAAATATTCTATAAAAACACAAAAAAATAAAATTGTGCTTTGAAACACCCAAGATACTGTATATGTTTATGACTTTTTTTACTGCGCTGAAATGTAGGATTGATTTCCTTCAACTGTCCTATTCAAGTGTTATTTTTTTTTTCGACCCTTTTTCGTTTAACCGAATGTGACGTACTTTGATTTGGTGGTATTACATTTTAAATCTAAAATTTACCGAAATTTTCTCCTTTAGCAGCCAGGTCTATTGATGGGTCAAGTCCCCAGATATATTTTTATAAACTAGGTAACTTTTGGTAACATTTGGCCCAGCAGTTTTAGAGTATAAGGTTTTCAAAAGGTCTACGACAATGGACGGATGGACGCCAATGCAAGTGATTGCGAAAGCTCATGTGGCCTTTTATCATTATTATAATACATGTACATAATACTGATTGCAACTCTTGAAGCAGTTGAGGCTAAAGTAAGTATTACTGTCTCGTTAGATTTTTTTTCACGATTGTTATGCTAACATAATAGAATAAAATTTTTGTGACATTCAAGAGCCTGTCTCTCAGAAAATAATGCAAGATTTGAAGAAAAAATATGTTCAGGTGGGTGGCTAAAACGATCCCGTCTAATGAATTGTTTTGATCTTATGTACAATAGCAACAAAAAAATTATTTTAGGCTTTTCGGAATTGTGCCTATTTTTAGTAACATTATTATTTGCATAATTGGTTAAAATGAGATTAAAATCTTTCAAATATAGCTTATTAATAAGTTAAAGATACTTTCTTTGTTTTTATGAAAGAATTTAGTGAAAGTGTTTAGTAATTTGTGGTAAGGAAATCCCCGACTTACTTTTTTTAAGATTATATACAGATTACGTCATTTAACGCTAAAACAGGAAACAAGCATACCGAACTAGTTGTATACACACTATAAGGAAGAAACTAAATGATCATTGCCGTAACAACAGGGTTCAAAACGCCCACTTTCATGACTGTATAATGGTTTGTATACATATTTAAATCTCGGTCTCATGTGATAATGACTTGTAAAGGAAGAAGATTTTTGCGTTGGTATACACTAGCAGGGTCTTTCATGATGTAATGATATTCGTCGCAGATTTCTGACAAATTACTGTAACAGATATTTATAGATTATCGTTGATCATCTCGACGAGATTGATTTTCTGTGCTGAGAAAGGAAATTATCAGTCAGTAAGATCAAAGAAAAAATTCATAAAATATTATAATTGAATATATATGTATTTCTAATCGTTCACAATGACACGAACGTACACTTTCTATCGGTAATGGATCGTAGTTCAACATCTAAATATATTATGTTTAATTTAGTATGTTGTATTGCTAAACGTTTTTCAAGATAATTTTTTTTTACAATAATCAGTATTTAAAAAAAAGAGTTTTAAATCAATTATATAATTCCAGTTTTATTGATCTAAAGGTATTGTTTAGGCTGGCGTTCTAATATTTTCTAATAGATATCGAATTGAAAATGTTACTCACAAAATGCTTTAAAAACATAAAGCTATTTTTCCTTTTTAAATCAGAATGAAAGAAATCAGAATTAAGAATAAAGCAATTAATGTACAACACAAAATATTTTCTAAAAGAACTTATTTGTTTTAATCAAAGTGTATATTTTTTCTACCAACTGTTTTTTTTTATTTACAAGCCGACCAATACATAAATAGTACTCAATTAAAGAATAAAAAAAACTATTTCGCATGGTTCTTCGGGTAAAAACTGTTCGTTCAAGCTTTGTTACCATTCCAGGACATATTTTTCTAACCCCGATCCGACCCGTCTTTGCTCACTCCTTAATCGCCGCGTGTTTAGCGTAGAACAACAAACTAATTTTAAAAACTTTGGTTTGACTCCGGAACTCGAGGCGAACACGCTACCATGAGACCACCGAGGCGGTTTTATTTATTTGGTAGTCTTTCAAGAATTTAAAAACTCGATAGCATTATGAAAATTTTAATTGTAATTAAATCAACCACAACAAAGCATTCATCAATTTAATACTCTCAAAGTATTTTAAATATAATAAGCGATACTTTTTTTTTTATTTACCTTTTAATAGTAAAAATATTCAGATTTCAAAATATTTTAAGAAATCTGAAGTTTTATATTTATTTATTAATTAAGATCTCAACAATTCGAAAACTCGATAGTATTTGGGAAAGTTAAACTTATCATCATTAATCAATTGAATCCTTCCAGGGTATTTCAAAAACAAACAATTAGTGTAACACATACCATTCCTACATATATTTTGTATCAGCAACGGATATGGTCAACAATTTTTGTCATCTAGGATGTTTGTTTTCAAATAACTGTTCACGCTTCCTTAGTTATAAAAGTGCGTATTTAAATAAATACGATAAACATGATAAACAGTTATATATATTTACATGTATAAGCTCTACACAAAAATACACATGCAGTATATTAAACAGCAGAATATCTGCGATAAGTAACAAAGTGTGATGACTTGGATATATATAGCTGTAGCTTTGCTAGCAGCAAATACAATTTCCATAGGTATGTTTTGCTTTATTTAGTTTTTAATTGCCTTTTGAGAGTCAGTATATTTTCTGTCTAGGAACATGATTGTGGTGTTTTGCTTGAGTAGATCTAGACCGCATTAGTGTTGCTACAAATAAGTCCTGGATTTAGACTAGGGGTAGGCAAAGAAAATAACAAGTTACATGTTTTGTTACAAGTTATAGCTTTTGTAAAAAGAAAGGCTAGCCGTCTCATATCTTATCAACATGGAAAATGTTAATTGCATTATATACTGACCGGCTTTAGAAACGCAACACTAGATTATTTGTTGTAGTTCTCATTTTCAAATATTCAATTTTTTGTAAACAAACGTATGAACAGAAGTTTCTTTCATTACTTCAATGTTTGAAAAAAATGCCAGGTCGAAAGTTGAATTGATTACGTCATTTTCAACGTTCAAATGTTGTGGTATACACTGAAACTCTGGTTTCCCTTTATCAATGAACGTGTAACTGTCAAAAGCAATGACTGCCTGTAACAAATGCCGAAACGATTATCAGAAAGGTCAACCAATTCTGCTTGGCACGTTTTAGGTTCTGTTTTTCACCTACTGATTTTACCGTTGGTCCACCCATTACAATGGGTTTTGGTAATTATGCGGTTGAACTTTAAGGCTTGAAATGTTTTTCTGCAGTCGATTCTTTGGCAGTTCAGTTAATGGGAAACATTTATGGCATAAATCTGTGCAAAATGGCATTCAGCAATTTGATAAGCAGTTGACGTTGCGGTCGTAGTTCTGTCTCGCAAATGACGTTGCGTAATAAAATTATATTGACGTTGCATTGTCACTACATCTTGATCTGGGTATTGATGGTCTTCAACAAATCCCTTCTACCGATATCATTGTCGAAAGGACAGTAAGACGAGTTTCTGACGTCAAATTGTCTGGTTGCAGTACGTTCATGTTTCCCTGTTTGCAGTATTCTAATGGGTTGATTCAGTTTTTCATTCCTCAGTCTTGGCAATATGGAGATGCAACATTTTTTAACTGATTTGAGTGTGGCCAAGGATTGAAAGAACTGTTTCACAAAGAAAAAAAATGAAAAAAATCTTTTATCGGTTCGAAATTTCGCTTTCTGAAATTCGTGCGATCTCAATAATTCGGTAGGTTTAATAACTATAGGTAAGTCAGATGTTGATTTTTTCGAATGAGGAAGAAGTATGATAAGCATGAAAAGTAGTTGTATGAGGATCAAACATGATTTGGTAGAAAAAATCTACAAAATGAGTGTTGCGTTTTTAAAGTCAATCAGCATAGTTTAATTCTTTTTATTGGGGGGGGGGGGGGGGGGGGGGGGGGTACAAACAATGGAAACATAACGCATATGCGTCGAAAAAGAAAGGTTTTAACATTATAATTATTGTATAAGACATCTTGAAAATTTAGTTTGCGAATACTGTGCTGTGCTTTATATAGTTCAAGCCTCAAGTTGGTTTAAATCCCCAGAAGATTTGGAGAAAATTATCAAAATCTGTATTTGAGGCCTACTTTGGGAATACATTCCAAAATAACAATTGAATTTTTAAATTAACCATTTCACAGCAGTATAATAGCTTAACATCACGCGGATATGATATTAGATTAAAAAAAATGTATTTCAGTTTTATTTACATTTCAATAACAAGATATTCCGATTTCAAAATCTGTTTAGCATTTAAAGTTTTATATTTTATCAATTTAACGTTATAAAGACATGTAAATTTAAACAATTAGTGTAATATATACATTTTTTTTAATATATATATGTTGTTTTAGTACATGTAACGGATATGGTAAATTTTCACCCAGAACGTTTGATTTGAATTGATATTTCACGCTTCCTTAGTTACAAATATGCGCATTTAGTTAAACATCTTTATATATTGATGGTCCCCATTGAATCCACCGTAAAGTATATTTAACACCAGCATATCTACCATACGTACAATGTAATTATGAAGACTTGGATTTATATTTCTGTAGCATTGTTTGTGGTAAATACAATATCTTTAGGTACATGTATTTTTTGTTTATTTAATTTTTCATTACCATTACATTTTCGGTTTATTTTCTGCCAGCCACTATTATTTTTGGTTAAGCAGATATACATCGCATTAAACTAAGTGTTCATGCAAATATTGATTTAACTCAAGTATTTGGAAAGTGTTGTAAATGGAAACTTGGGAGATTCAATAAGACTGCAACTGACCAATTAACGACACAGAAAAACCAAAGACATCTAGATAACACAGGAGAAATGCATGGCAGTATGGACGAGCATTTTTATACAGCTAATTTGTAAATTTAGTAAAGATTGTTAGTCTTTAAACTTCTGGTATTTCCGAAGAAAACTCAAACCATTATGTAATAAAGAGATGTAGTATAGAATTGCCTATGAGACATCTTTCCATCAAAGACAAAATTATGTTTTGTCACAAAATGCCTTATAAAATAGACCATCATCAGATAAGCTTAATATATATTTTGGTCCTTGAAGCATACTGTTTTACCCGTGTCCGTACATGTATGACCGCCCATTCCTGACTTGGTATATATAACTGAGAGTTTATTCAGTTTATTTCATATTGCTAAGTTTTTATGATTTAATTTTAAATTATGTACCAGGTGTTAGTATTTATACCAAAAGTGCGCATATTGCCACTTTTTTTTTTTTTTTTTTTAAAGATAGGTTCCTTAATTTGGCATTTTGATAATATATAACATAGCCCTACTAACTATTTCTACATGTACAATTTCAAGCTTGAACTTTTATATTGCGCCGAGTGTTTTACTTATTTAGAGAGTGCATATATATTATCAGGATTTTTTATTGTATATTTTTTAACAAATGACAGAATTTCGAACTTTGTCTTTTCAAGTGAAATTTTGAATACAATTTGTAAGGTGCCTTTATATATTATCAAAATGCCAAATTTAGGTAAATTTCATTAAAAAAAATTATCAAAGAGCATGATACGATCGCCATTTTTTTCATTGATTTGATATTAGTATTATTCTCAAAAATAATTCAACTGCACATGTATTCCCTATTTGATTCAATCTTCATATCGTTTTTTAACTTTAAAAAATAGCCAATCTCTGATACAAGTGTATATTTGTACATGAACAATGTAATTATTGTGTTTTAAATTTGCTCTACATTTGCTTGATTCTTGGAAATTCAAAACCTCTCATTTTGAAAATACTAAAACTGAACACCCAGACAACACGGGTTTGTGACTGAATTAAAGGATCTACGCCTCATTTTCACTCTGGATATTTAGTATTCATATTGTCATTTGACAAAATCATGCTGATTGTAAGGCGCACTGTTTTCTTTTCTTTAAAAAATCTTTCTGTTTGAACCCGTCCTGCTTTTCTTACTATAACCGGAAACTACTTGTAGATATTTTCTTTGGGTCAAAGTGTCAATCCCTGTATAATGAAGAAGTTCAGGTGTGATTATGATCCGTGTATATAGCAAATCCAAAATACACCGTTTGGTGGTGCGCCTGACAGAGGCGGAACGTACAGATTATGTAACAGGTACTATTGGGATCGGTATCGGAATCGACCCGGAACTTGTTAATCATTGGTTATTAATTAATTGGAAAACAAAAGGGCCTGGAATGTTGTAATGTTCAATCAACATCATTGTCTTATATTAGTTAGATTTCGCGGGAGTACATCGACTGAGCATGCATGAAAGCGTATAAGACACGTATCGATAACGGTCTCGGAATTTGGATATTTTCTCAAAAATTTGCGTTTTCTTCGGGAAAAAAATCGTTTCAAAGACAAATTTAGGAAGTACATAACACTTCATTTATACGTCATGTCACAAATATTTCCGACTTTGTATGGTTTCAGAGAAGTTGCGGCTCAATGAAATCAGTCCTTTCCTTTAGTAGGCATGCTATATTCCTTCTGAATGTTATCAATCCCACATACTAAGTGTCAAAAATATACATTTGTACAAGCACACAAAAGTCAATCTGTTATTTCTTTGGGTTCAAGATTCATATGGCCAAAAATGTTTAATTCCTCTAGACGTCTTCCAAAACTGCACACATTTAAATGATGTTCGCGGGCAAGGTTCTAAATTCTATCACGCATGAAAGCTTTTGGGTAAACGGTTTCTCGAGCTACAATTTTTTCAAGCAATTGAGTTGAAAAAATAAATCTGCAAATATGGAACTTAAAATAAATGTTAAGACAACGATTTGCACAATTCAATTTAACAAAAAATTCTAATGGATTAAACTAAACCCTGATTTTTATGTGCTTCAACTTTCAACTTTGTATTTGATTTAGCTTTCTTACTGTTTTGATTCATGTGCCACTGATGAGTTTTATGTAGCACTTCTAGCGTACCAAATTATAAGTACCATACATGAGTTTATGCTATTCTTGCGTTTGCTACTGTCAGTATGAAATAATCAACCTTTTTCCTCAGATGCAATTCTTGATTATGTCCCGCAATGTTGATTACATTCAATAAAATTTTGATGAAGATATAAATACTAGCTATATCATTGATGTCTTAATTACTTTCCCCCATTACAAATAACTGAGTACATTTATCAGTAAAATACTAAAAAAATTACATTAATCTTTTTTTCTTGAAAATTTTGCTCTGGATACTGTCTTTTGGTCATGAAGAACAGATGCATTCTACCCAATCCAGCTGGTACAATAAAATTCCATGAAATTTGGAAAAGTCAAATTGATATTTGAAAACTTTTATTTTTTAGACTAAAAGTTATATATTTAACAGCAAACATACCAAACAAAGTCCAATTACTAATTCTTCACAGACAAATGCATTTTTTGTCTTCTAAATTTTGCTCTGGGCACTGTCTTTTGATTATTACCATAGGTACTTGGGGACAGGACAATTTTTTTTAGCCCTCCCCCTTTTTTCCAAAATCCGTGATTTTTTGTTTAGTTTTCCATTAATTTCGATTGTATTGGCGTTTTACTGTATAATATGAACATAGATAATTATACTAGAAATAACTTGTATTTGCTATTTACTATCAATTCCAAGTTTACTATTGACAGCGGTTACTGATATATTATAGAGAGAAGGTATCTCACTTCGTACCTGATTACCTATTTTCCTACGTGAATTCTAGGAGGAATCCCAATTCGAATTCATTAAATATTTAATTTCCTCTGGGTCAGTTGGCATGACTCGTTTCCGCAAACATTCCTTTTTTTTATGTGCCGGCACTTATAATATAAATCGTCGTCTATCGACAGAACGGATAAATTTTGCTCGTCGTGTTGTCGTATTTTGATTCTTAATTGACGAAAGTATTTGTATGGGCGACAAATCTAAATCCGGTTCCCTGCATCAAATGTTCCGAATATTATTGAGTAGTACGATAAGGTAACAAGAGTTCCCCATAACAGTATAAAGTATAAATAAACTTTTAACCTGCTCGATAAATAGTTGTATTCGGAACCACTCTCGCATTTTAACAAAACCGCGGAATTCCCTCTCTGACGTGATTCTAAATGTATAAAGCCCTAAATATAAATACTGCTTTAATAATTCTCATTTTCCGTATTGAAAAATAAACGCAAAAAAAAAAAGGGAGATATCAAAACATGAGGATTATGAGAAGAATATTAACAGAAAGTTGTTTCAATCTCTTTGTTTGTTTTTACTTGTTATAACAGGACAATCTTAAGAATCTGAGTTGTTCTTAATGTAAGCAGGGCCGTAACTAGCCTGTTTTAAAAGTGAGGCAAAATATTATCGAAAAATTGTCGGCGAGGGGTCTGGCGCCGCTCAAGGCCCACAGAAGCTGTGAAAAAAATGACGCAAAAATTTTTAGCTATTTTTTTTTTCGACAATATTCTGCTCTCAAAGCAAAATATATTTGATACGGGGAGATTGGTGGTCTCACTTTAATTTAACCCATGTCAGCTAAAAAGAGAGCCAGTTTTATATTCTTTAATATTAAGTTCAATTCTCCATGAAGGAACGACAATTTTTTCTGTGTCCAGTAGCATCGTATCTCCTTAAAATATTTTCTCGCACAATGTCTGGACATGCAACATTGCCAAACCACACAACCGTTCACCCGTCATCGTAGATATTTCCCAAGTCTTCAGTCTAGGCGTACGCAATGCTGAGAATAACCGTTCATAATATACAAATGTAACAGGAAGAACCAACAACAGCGTAAAGACTTTGTGAATATTCGGATATAAGTCAAAATTGAGACTCAGAGACTCACAGTGAAGAGAACTTGCTTCTTGCAAGACACTCGCCGTGAAAACAAGCTTTTGTTTCAACTTTTTTGTTGTTGAAATTTCCAACATGAGGCATTTGCCTCATTTGCCTTCATGTAGTTACGGCCCTGGTAAGGCACAAGATGGTCGACGTGAGAGCCTTGGAAGATCTTGGAAAGGAGTCAATGGTTAAAGTCTTCAGATTGCTTGACAGCAATCGTGTACAGATTGCTTGACAGCAATCGTATCCAAAAAAAAAAACTCACACGTTTACGCCATACAGTATACTTGATTAAGAATATGTATTTCATCAAGATATTAATTGATTGTATCTATCATTTTTACAACTAACAGAATGTTAAACCTTTTTTGATGGTTGCATTACATGTGTCTTTTAGACACAACTATTTCAAATTGTATTGAATCGTTCTAAACATGCCTGAAATATCTGACACACGGAAGTTGCGGTGGCATCACATTTGTCTAGATTGATATAGAGAAAAGTTGAAGATTTGAATTTCTTTAAAGCTGAATGTGGACCCGGTTAGGACGAAATTTAAGTAACCGGACAGGGGAAAGGAAAGCAAAATAACAAATACCATTCAGATCCCGTTACATATTTTTTCATACCTCTACGTAAAAATAACGTTATTTGGAATGCAGTAGCGTCATCCCTTTTCTGTTAAATTCTTTGCATTTCGTTCAACTTTAAAGCAATTTATCTAAAACACAGGGATGGTAACATGTTTGTTTCTATAAATGCACGGATTCAGAATACAATCCTGGATATTATGTTAGTTTTTAGTCTTTCTCCGTATAAAAGAGATCGTAATGATTGAATTAGTGACGACGCTTGGAATATTTATGAGGTCGTTTTAATTACTATGACATTTATTAGCACTTTCTTCAAGTATTTTATTATCTTATTTAATAAAATAATCATTTTCCGGCTCGTTTTTATTTGTTTTTATAAACATTTCTGTAGATATAGGAAGATGTGGTGTGAGTGCCAATGAGACAACTCTCCATACAAATAACAATATTTAAAAAGTAAACCATTATAGGTTAAAGTACGGCCTTCAACACGGAGCCTTAGCTCACACCGAACAACAAGCTATAAAGGGCCCCAAAATTACTAGTGTAAAACCATTCAAACGGGAAAACCAACGGTATAATCTATATAAACAAAACGAGAAACGAGAAACACGTATATATTACATAAACAAACGACAACTACTGTACATCAGATTCCTGACTTAGGACAGGTGCAAACATTTGCAGCGGGATTAAACGTTTTAATGGATCCAAACCTTCTCCCTTTTTCTGAAACAATAGCATAACATCACAACAAAGAAAAGCATACGATAAAATATCAATTGGCAGACTTAACTCAATCAAAAAACGTATGATTAAACAATGAACGAATAAATTTGATCTGCGATATCTGAATACAAATGCATTTTTCTACCCCTTTTCTCCATCTCCTGTCCCTTTTCTCCTTTCTCCCGCCCCCTCTATCCCTGTCTCCCTTTACCCTGTCCGCCCCCTCTGTACATATATCAGGCCGTTAGTTTTTTTTTATTTGAATTGTTTTACATTTGTCATTTAGGGGCCTTTTAAAGTTGACTATGTGGTATGGGTTTTGCTCATTGTTGACGGCCGAACGGTGATCAATAGTTGTTAATTTCTATGTCATTTGGTCTCTAGTGAAGAGTTGGCAATCATATCACATCTTCTTATTTTCATATCGACTCCCCAGATCGACATTAAGCACATAAATCGAACCGACCAAAATACTGAACCTTTAACCCCAGACAGTATCTACTAGTTAACTGCAAACAATCTTAAGTCCTTTTATCAGAAAAAAAACATGGAAAATAAAAAATAACGTTTTGATAATTTTGCTTATATTTCTAATACTTTCTTTGATTTGATCATAAAAAAAGCTTCTGTCGAACTTATGTAAATTTCCATGGAGGTTGACAAAGTTATTGATAACTAAAAAAAATTAACCTTTTGTCGCAGAAAGCTCGACATAGGGATAGTGATCCGGCGGCGGCGGCGGCGGCGGCGTTAGCTAACTTCTTAAAAGCTTTATATTTTAGAAGGTGGAAGACCTGGATGCTTCATACTTTGTATATGGATGCCTCATGTTACGAAGTTTCCGTCAGTCACATGTCCAGTGTCCTTGACCTCATTTTTATGGTTCAGTGACTACTTGAAAAAAAGTTAAGATTTTTTGTAATGTTAAATTCTCTCTTATTATAAGTAATAGGATAACTATATTTGGTATTTGCGTACCTTGCAAGGTCCTCATGCCCGTCAGACAGTTTTCAATTGACCTCGACCTCATTTCATGGATCAGTGAACAAGGTTAAGTCCATATCTCAGATACTATAAGCAATAGGTCTAGTAAATTCGGTGTATGGAAGCACTATAAGGTGTACATGTCCAACTGGCAGGTGTCATCTGACCTTGACCTCATTTTCATGGTTCAGTGGTCAAAGTTAAGTTTTTGAGTTTTTGTCTTTTTTTCTAATACTATATGCAATAGGTCAACTATATTTGGTGTATGGAAATATTTTATGATCTATATATCAGTCGCGCAGCTTTTATTTGACCTTGACCTCATTTTCACGGTTCATTGCTCAGTGTTAAGTTTTTGTGTTTTGGTCTGTTTTTCTAAAACTATAAGCAATTATAGGTAAAAAAAAAAAAAAAGTTACCCATGACATGTTGCAGGAATTTTTATATATCATTTGTACCAAAGATTTGCTTGTCTAAGTACTAAAAAAATCTTTTTCTTATTAAAAAAAATACTCAGATTTAAAATTTATATCATTTGAGAACCAGTTTTTCCAAACATTTAAAAACTGAAATATAAATTGATATTGTCTACTTTCAGATGGCAGTGCTTGTATAAACCCATCACCAATAGATCTTAGGGATGACCAGTGGAGTGCATCGACCGAATATGGTTCTTATACTGCACAAGAAGGCAATCGAAATGGAGGTATAATTATATACATGTATAAACGTTTGAAAAGTGTACAAAACAACTCCAATATTAAAAAAAGGAAACATTAAATGTAATTATCTATAAATATTTCGGAAAACAGATATCCTTCATCAGTATGATTATGGTTTAAAATGAATCATATCAATCTATTCTGATTTAACTATAACAATCTGGAAAAATTAAATTCAAACTGTTACTTGGAGTTGGATTAGATGGCTAACCATTGGAACTAAATGTTTTACTCAAGTTTTGAATTAAAATATGATCCGTACTTGGGGTTACTCCTTTACTTAAAGTTTACTTTTTTATAATCTTCAATTCAAATTTTAACAATAACCCAGGCAATAGCTCACATTGTCATTAGAGATGTAAATGAAAATTTAATCCAAAATTCATTTTAAAAACAACCTTCAATTGCAGCTAAAAGGTGATGTCAACCTTCAGTCCAATCGTTATTTTGACCCTTTCCTGATGTTTCATATCACACAAACATTAAACACATGTCTTATCTCAAAATTTATTCAAAAGGAGTTAAAAAAAAATTAATGATAAACATTATTATTGATTTCATGTATCAAAATATTATAAATGGTTTTTTTTATACTGTTTTTAAGTTCATCTTGCCCTTTTTAATGTTTCATGATTGGTTACCGTTTTAACCTGATGCCAGATGTATGTCTTTTGAAGAATTTAAAAGTTAGGCTTAAGGATTCAATTTGACTGTTTTAGGTTGATGAAAAACACGGCTGTTTAGCACAAACAAACAAAAATGAAAAAAGAAATGAACATTTTGGCTAAATCACTATAGAAGTCAAGCATTGCCCAAATATTTTTTTGTCAGTGCATACACAAATACAAAATTGATTTTCTGTTTGAAAGTATTTTAGGGCAAGATTTCATTTTTTACATATCCACATCTATGAATCAATTTGTAACAATTTTTTTGGCAAACTCATAATTTAATTCAATATGCAGAGATTTCATGGATGTGTAACCCATAATGAGCAAATAATTTGAATTGAAAAGTAGCATGCACAATTACCATAAAAAAGTCGTGTATAATCCGTCTTCATTTATAATCCGAACACCCTTTTTCACCAAATGAATTCAGGAATTTTGAAAAAGTCCGGTTAAACTGCAGTATTTTTACTCCTTGGTCGGGTTGTTGTCTCTTTGACACATTCCCCATTTCCATTCTCAATTTTATTTCCTTCATCAATTAAAACTGAAAATTTTTGTAAAGCATTCTAGATTCACAAGTTTTGCAATAAGCTGAAATCGCAAAATATGAAAAGATGTGTTTGTCATTTAAAAATGTCACTGAAATAAAAAAAAAAAAAGTACGTTAAACAAATTATGTGCCAGTAAGCAAAAATTCCAGAACTTGATATAGATTTTGCAACAAAATACAATTGTGAAAGTTTTATCCTGTAATAAAATACTATTTAATAAATTCATCAATTGAATCTGTGAAAGACCTTAAGTTAAACTGAACACTGGCATCAGTCTGAAACACTAAATAATAACGAATAACCTACATTTTTGTACATGCTGTACTAAGTTTGGAAGGTAATTCATCGTTATACAATACAGTGCAATGAAATAATAAAGTTGCAATGAAGCATTATATTTGATATCATATCAGTAAATAACAAGAATGTGTCCATAGTACACGGATGCCTCACTCACACTATCATTTTCTATGTTCAGTGTACCGTGAAATTGGGGGTCAAAACTCTAATTTAGCATTAAAATTAGAAAGATCATATCATAGCAAACATGTGTACTAAGTTTCAAGTTGATTGGACTTCAACTTCATCAAAAACTACATTGACCAAAAACTTTAACCTTAAGCGGGACAGACAGACGAACGGACGGACGGACGAACGAACGAACGGACGCACAGACCGAAAACCATAATTCCCCTAGGTGGGACATAATTAGTTGTTAAATTGAATTCATTTTAATATAGATTAAGTTAACGATTAAAGAATTTATAAAGATATAAGGGTGCCCTGTACTATTTCAGGAACAAATTACACTGCCTGACGATTTACATTATTTATGGAGTTAAAGACCGCTGGTTATGCATGCCTGAATACTGTAAATTGAAGATTATAAATTCAACATTAAAGATTGCCAGTTTAAGAAAATTCTTAAGTATAATTCATATAACAGCATACAAGGCCATGTGAGCTTTTTCTTTCACTAGGCGTCCGTTGTCTTTATATTTTTGCAGTGATTTCTATGATGGCTTGCGAACTGCTGCATGATAGTCTTCATTGATAATACTGACTCCAATTTTGTACAATTTAAGTATGTGTTTATTGTTTAGCTCATTTGGTATAAAAGACGAAATGAGCTTTCGCCATCACTTTTCGTCCGTCGTTGTAATTGTTTTTAATCTTCTCCTCTGAAACTACTGGGCCAAAAGTTTCTTAACCTTATCTGAATGTTCTTTAGGGTATTTAGTATCAAAACTGATTTCTGGGATTAACCCATCAACAAACATGGCCACTGTTGCCTTAAAACAGAACATGTGTAAAAATGTTTCCATTTTGGAGGTATTGCACTTGACAGGTAAATTTTTAGTAAGTTTTGTTTAATATCTAAGAAAATAAAGCAGTTATAGCAAATCTGTCTAGGTAAAAATTATCAGCAGGATAAGGACTATATCAAGTGGAATTTGTTTTGTAAAATCGAAAAGACCATTTTGACGTAGTTGCCCCTGAAAGGTCAATTTTTAGTAAATTTCGAAGTATTTGGTTTGTATTTCAAAAACTAAAGCAGATAAAGCAAATATGGTGAGTAAAAACTGTTCAGCAAGCCAAAGGGTATAAGCTGCTGAATTTAAAAAAAAAAAAAGACAACTCATTTTTGAGTTATTGCATCTGAAATGTCAAATCAACACACATTCTTAAGGAAGCGTATGAGGGCCATCCTTTTCTTCTTTTTTTTTCAAATTGTCGACTTTAATCTTGGAATTATCAACTTTAATCTTGGAATTTCCAACTTTAATCTTGGAATTATCAACTTTAATCTTGGAATTATCAACTTTAATCTTGGAATAATCAACATTAACCTTAAAATATTAACTTTAAAATTGGAAATTCCAACTTTAATCTTCCGACCCTAATCAGTCCGACACCGATTTTTCCTACTTTCATTAATCGAGTGAATCTCTGAATCGGGAACATCGTGATTTTTGGCTCACTGGACTCTCGCCTCGGCCAAACGGTGCAATTAAGTTTGATTTGCTTTAGTTTATTTTTTGTTGGTGATTGCTTTTGTAAACATCGATGCACATCCGCCTATTCAGCAAGATAAAATAATAAATGCATGTACTGCATACATAAGTAGAATTGGATATTTAAATTTTTGACATTAGCAACTGCGGTGGGGGGATGTGGTAACTTCGAAAATTTTGGTCGGGATGTGCCATTTTTTGCCTTAAAAAATCTACCCATTTCTATATAACATTCACTAATTTTTGGTACCTATATTTATATATAAATATATACAAAGTATGATCTTTACTTATATTTTGACTTTAAAATGCACAGATTCAGGGACTTAACGGCTTAGCCAAGATCAGATGTGCATTTCATATTGGGTCCATGTTATAGGCTTGTAAAGACAAGAATATAAACTTTACATATTACAGTAATACATCTTTGAACTGAAGAAGAGAATGTAGGGTTTCACAATGAATATCAAATATCATGTATAGGTGGTACCGTTTTGAAAAAAACCACTAAAATACACGCTGAAAATGGGCAAAATTTCACGTTATGTTGTTTCATTTAAAATTTCACTATTTTTATCAATTGATAGTTAATAAGTGAACTTAATTTGAACTATATTATTGGTTCACTGTTATAGACAATTTATTCTTCTTTTTTTTACTGGTTGTTGCAACAAAAAATCTTCAGTGGTTACAAAGTTAATATAAAAAGTTGAATACTATGCGCTTGTTATGCAATTTTGTACTTTTGTTTTTAGCTTGCTCAGTGTAGTGATAAAAGAGAAAAATAAATCAAATTTATGCTATTATGTGTTTTGTTTTCTCTTCTAGTATATACATTATCAAAAACTACCTCATTTATCCAAATTGCAGTACCCTAGCTGGAGATATAATATGCCATCAAAGTTGGATATACAAATAAAGTGAAAAAATGTCTTGTCCGTAGACATGCATTCCCTAGTAAACTGGAAGCATAATTACATTAATGTTGCATTGCTAAGTTCCTGTTCTTTTGTAGATATGTAAACACTACTAACCTTTTTTTCTACCATCTATTAATAGAGGAAAAAATTCAAAAATATGTCAGAATGTCTTGTCCGTAGACACATGTCTTGTCCGTAGACATGTCTTTTTATAAATATTGCTTGGCCTTATGGGTCTTAATTAGTCCTATGTGTTGTTTAAACTTAGAAATATCTTATTTTTAATAAATAAATGGTAATTTAAGTGTTATCAATTTTTGTAAAATTACTTTACAGGAGTGGATTTTAAAAAGTGTCAGATTATCAGTCATAAAAAAGCATACCTTATTTTACTTCAATATTGTTTATTCCAGTTGATGCATACCTTAAAAGATTAACTAAATCAAATGAAGAAAAAGTATTTCTCTCTCTCTAACTTTATCTTTTGCATTTCAGTATTAACAGCGGATGAGGAAGTGTCTACGGACAAGACACTTGTACATAACAAGTATTGAATTCAATTATTTGTCTGCTATGGAACTTAAATCTTATTTATAGGTGATGAAAGTTATCTATTCAAATTAAAACTCAGTATTTTCAACATAAATATAGTCACAATTAATTCTAACAGATTTTTTTTCTAACTGAAATTGTCTTGTCCGTAGACATTACCACAATATATTTGTATCCAATTTCCTTGAGTTCAGCCTAATTTGATAAATAAAATGTATGTTATTTTTTCAAGAGAACACATTCAACTATGTCAAAATTGAGTTTTAATAATAGTTTGATTGTTTTAAACAGTCAGATATATGGATTTCAGTTAAAAGAATGTGTCTTCATTTTGGCTTAATCAATAAATTATTGAGATATGTAAAGAATTATGGGTACATTTTTATATTTTCCCAAATTTAAAAAACACAGCTTAAAATTTAATTATTAACTTTTAATCTTAACTTTAACAATCATCTTTGAAAGCATTTAATTGAATATCAATAAAATGTCTTGTCCGTAGACATTATCAAAATGTATTTGTTTCCATTTCCCTCGAAGTTAAGCATCATTTAATAGATAAACCTGATAAAATGTATGTTGTTTTTTTCAAGAGAACACTTTCAGCTATATCAAAATTAGGTTTTAATAATGCATTTCATTAAATATGAATACAATGTCTTGTCCGTAGACAAAACATATAAATTGTATTGCTAAGTTTGATTGTTTATTGTAAGAATATGCATCAAGTTATTTTAATGTTCTATATACCAAAAGAAAGTTTTTTTTTGGAAGTTTTGTTATTTATAGATAATTTTAGAAACAGTTTTATCCAATAAGATTAATGATCCAAGAAAGCTCCTGTTGTTTGAAATAACTGTGAGTTGAACATGTTCTTGTCATTTTTTTTTCAATTAAAATGTTTGATATTCAATAATTCTAAACATATTTTGTTGTCTTTGTCATTGACCAAAAATCTGACACTGGTGACCATGTCTTGAAGCCAACCATTAAAGAAAATTATACAGTTTTCAAACAACATTTATTTAATAAAAATATTAAATATTTCTTCCAAAAACTGCATGTAATTATATAAATGCTTCCAGTGTTAGCCTAACGATGGCAATTTTTCATAATTTAAACCATTTTTGAACCAAAATATCAAAAGAGTTTTTCCCTGAGGTGATACTCATTTTTGACTTCATGTGAAACACAAAATGCACATCTGATCTTGGCTAGGCCGTTATATTTATGTAAATATAAAGCACCTGATTGATTTAAATACCACAATTGGCCATTAATATAAAATTTCCAATATCATATTTATATAAGATATGTAGAACATACATACATTATTAATAAAAGGTTATAAAAGAACATAGAATGTCATTAAAAAGTAGCGTCATATATATATAATCTAGCAAAATGATGACCCATATTTTTGGTATATCAACGTATACTCATTTAAAGGAAGTTACACCCTCTCCTTTTCATGGATATTAGGCTGCGTGAATATATACAATACTTTAGATACACGTCTATTTTTCTTAAACATTTTATCAAAAATTTAGCCGCGAAAATAATTATGATAAAATTGAGAAAGGAAATGGTGAATATGTCAAAGCGACAACCACCCGACCATAGAGCAAACAACAGCCGAAGGCAACCAATGGGTCTTCAATGTAGCGAGAATTCCCGCACCCGTAGGTGTCCTTCAGCTAGCCCCTAAAATATGCATAATAGTACAGTGATAATGGACGTCATACTAAACTCCGAATTATACACAAGAAACTAAAATTTAAAATCATACAAGACTAACAAAGGCCAGAGGCTCCTGACTTGGGACAGGCGCAAAATTGCGGCGGGGTTAAACATGTTTATGAGATCTCAACCCTCCCCCTATACCTCTAGCCAATGTAGAAAAGTAAAACAATAACAATACGCACATTAAAATTCAGTTCAAGAGAAGTCCGAGTCTGATGTCAAAAGATGTAACAAAAGAAAATAAATAAAATGACAATAATACATAAATAACAACAGACTACTAGCAGTTAACTGACATGCCAGCTCCAGACCTATGAGTAGATTAAGTATACGGAGAAACACAATAAACTATGGGCTAGAAGTAAAATATCAGTCATTTCCAAGATTAAAGTTGATAATTCCAAGATTAAAGTTGATAATTTCAAGATTAAAGTTGGAAATTCCAAGAATAAAGTTGATAATTCCAAGATTAAAGTTGGAAATTCCAAGAATAAAGTTGATAATTCCAAGATTAAAGTTGCTTATTCCAAGATTAAAACTGATAATTCCAAGATTAAAGTCGACAATTTGAAAACAATATTAAAAAAGGATGGCTCTAATACGCTTCAGTACATTCTAGATGGAGTATAAGTTTTGAGCTTTTTTAAGTCCAAATAAATATTGTTTAAAATTTACAAATTCAAGTTTTAAAACTAGTTTTTGAATTATAACATTTTTGTTATAGTTGGATGGGGAGCATCAAAATATGACAAGTTCCAATACCTTAAAATTGACCTAAATGGTACATGGCAGATTACAGGGATTTTGTTTAGTCGGATAAATAATGGCTGGTACACCAAGACCTTACGGTACATATATATATATAGCAATATTATAAAACGTTTTATTTATGACTTTTAGTACTGTTAGTGATTTCCTGATCAGTTTTGATGGTTGATCCTTTATTTACCCACAACAATTAACACAACGGAGAAAGAAACTAAACTCCAATGTCATTTTTAACCCAATCTACTACTTTGTAAAAAAAGTACTGAAACCACTTACAAGTGAAACGAATGTCAGAAGGTCATTATTTTGGTATATCTAAATAAACTTGTTTGAATTACCCACACAAAGTCAGTTTCCATTTTCTCTAAATTGTGACGTCATCACTCTTATTTTACTTCCTTCGGTCATCAGAATGAACACTAACAGCAGCGTAGCTTCCATTATGAGTGCAATGAGGCAACAGTCTTACTAGATATTTTACCAGGATGACCTTGAAACTATCTGAAAGTTGATCTAAGGACATCAGGTTTATTCATCATTGTACCCCGGGTGTCACGCAACAGGAAATTTGGTAATGGTCCCTGTCCTTTGTTCATCGGATACATAATTCCCAGAGCCTTAAACATATTTTTCATACTTAGTAGGATTATTTATCATATGCTCTATTTAGGAATAGGAAGATGTGGTATGATTGTCAATGAGACAATTTTCCACAAGAGATCAAATAATGTAAGAGTTCACAACAACATAACATCAGAATAAACTTAGAGATCAAATGTATTCGTTCAGTGTATGTTCACTTATTTTTGTTAATATGTCTTTTGATTAAGTTAAGTCATTTCAATTGTTACTTTGTAGTGTGTCTTTCTATGTTGTGATGTTAAACTATTGTTTCAGGTTAGAGTGAAGGTCGGCACCTATTAAAACGTTTAAAACCGCTGCATTTGTTTGCATCTATCCTAAGTCAGGAACATGATGTTCAGTGGTTGTCGTTTGTTGATGTGGTTCATTAGTGTTTCTCGTTTCTCGTTTTTTATATATAGATTATACCGTTGCTTTTCCTGTTTGAATGTTTTACATTAGTCATTTTTGGGGCCCTTTATAGCTTGCTGTTCGGTGTGATCCAAGGCTCCGTGTTGAAGGCCATACTTTGACCTATAATGGTTTACTTTTACAAATTGTGACTTGGATGGAGATGTGTCTCATTGTCACTCATATCACATCTCTTATATCTATTAAAAATTCAGTTAGAAAGTTTTTCATCAGAACGATACCAAGCAGAAAAACATCTAATAAAAACACTATAGACACAAAGTACAGATCTGAGAGAACTTAGCTAGTTCAAAGCCAAGAACAACAAATATAAAACAAATCATGTAAACAAGATTCAAATATCATGTGGTGTACATCCAACATCCAATGGACTTAGTGTAAATACGTCATTTACTGTCTGAGATGAAACACGATCTTTTGCTGTGTCAAAATACGGGTATCGACAGAATGTAGGAAAGTAAATGTAGGTGTATAGCAATTATATTAAGTTGTGTTTTAATTTAATTTAATTTATTTATTACAAAATCAATATCTATATCATTTAAAACAAACAACATTCAAATATCTAATTGAAACCATTTAGAGTAAGTTTATTTTAGGGATCGATAAGTTTACCTGGAGCGTATCTAGATTTAAGGCCTAGATAAACAACATCGCTGTGAAAGTTAGAATGTGCTATCCTGTTTGGATATTTTTTTTCTTCATATACTTCTGTTTCTAAATTTAGTTTCTACATTTAGATTGATTTAAAGTAAGTATTTTAGGGAACATTTTGGCAGCCTTCATTATGTAGCGAAAAAATATCCTCACGATGACTGCAAGTATTGCTGAACTAGTCAATATAATGAAATTTAGATAGGGTCTTTACTGAGTTTGGCCATTAACTGAGATAGTAACAATACAGGGATAAGTCAACTATTAAAAGGGCACAAATTTTGTCCCTAGGAATACATAAAACCTTTCAAAACACTTTAAATCCGAAACGTACATAGATGTTATCAAAATGAACATTTCCAGCTCTAATCATCTCATAACAATTCCAGTAAGTATGTCTAGCATATGTAACTTTTTCATTAAGGAAGAAGGATTTATGTGGGTTGTACCATATACATTTGCAATTGATTTTTCAAACGACCATTTGATCAAATAGGTAAACTACTATTCAATCAGATATATGGTTTAACTTAGTTTGTTTAGAGCTATGGGATTTCGACCATTTTTAGCCGGGTTGGACGAAGCCCTCAACCGGATTTTTGTATAGTGATGCCGGGTGGATTGAAAAAGTGGGTACCTAATTTTGTTTCATCAACTTCTACAATGAACAACTAAATCACTAAAATTTCAAAGCAAAGGTCAGGTATATTTATAACTATTATTTTAATATTGACCGATTGAATGCATACTATAACAAACAGCTGTACTGACAATCAGGAACACTTTTCCCCAATATTACTCATTTCACCCTATGCTGAAATCATTTTGTTTGATTTTTGAATGACATTTTTGCAAGTAAGATGCAGATATCCTACATTGTCATTTTCGTTTTGAGCGTCATCAAAATTTAGGTTCAGTTTGTGGTTAAAGTTTTTTCAAGACATCAATAACTTTGTCAAACCTTCATGGAATTTGTAAAATTTCACTACCAAATCTATTTGGAAAATGATTTTCCTTTGTCATTTTTCAGTATTTTACTAATAAGTGGACTTTGTTTTTGCAATTAACATTTGCATACAGTTTGGGGTTAAATCGTATAAACATCTTGTGTTTAACCTTTAACAAACGTAACGAATTTTAATAGAAGCATCTTCATCATCTAGAAATATCATCTGAAGAAAAACGTTTAATTATCTCCCGTATTTTAAAATTACCAACAAAAGGAATTCTGTTTGCAGTTGACATAACAGTTGTACAGCGATGCTATTTATCGTATGTGAGACAAAGAGTTCTACGAACCTCTTTATGAGTATGTTTGAATGTTGATTAAAGATGCGATAATATAAAAGGTTTTCTGTACTTATTATTGTATTTGTATTTCACTGAATTTTTTAAAATGGTTTTAGGGTTTTGTATAGTGAAAACAACTTTGAATGGATTCCTTACAACTCTCGTCTGTCTAGTAATGTATTTGGTGAAGAATTTGAAAGGACTGGTTTAGAAACCAATATCACTTTTGATCCTGTGATTGAGGTAAATAGAAATTTTGTGTAAATTTATTGATAGCTTGATTTTATACATTCAACACAATTACTCATCTTAGCATTTTATTAAGTACTTGATAATTTTAGTATTGTCTGAATATGGTCTCGACCAGTCGCGACCAGTTTCGACTCAGTCTTGACCATCCTTGACCTGTCTCGACCAGTCTCAACTCAGTCTTGACCAGTCTCGACCTGTCTCGATTCAGTCTCGACCTTTACATTTAGTCTAGACTGGTTTGAATCTGCCCATCTATCTCAATTTTATATTGATCTTACAAAATTCCGGGTTATTTGATAGTTTGGTTCATTGTTGTCAAATTTAAAAGACCTTTAAAAAAAAGCTAGAATTTTCCGTTCTGATGAAATTGAGATAGTCACCTTTAATTATTTTTATACCTTTTTCAAATCAACTTGGATTTTCATAAAACTTTACCGCTATATCAATTATAAATTGATCTTACAGATTGCCAGGCTGTTTGATTGTTTGGTGCATTGATGTCAAATTTAAGGATTTAATAAATAGGTAAAAAAAGCTAGAATTTTCAGTTTGGACTAAATTCAGATAGTCACCTTTAAATTTTGTTATAACTTTTTCAAATCAACTTGGATTTTCATTAAACTATACCGCTATATCAATTATATATTGATCTTACAGAATGCCAGGTTGTTGGGTAGTTTGGTCATGTTGGTTTATTGCTGTCAAATTTAAGGATTAAATTAATAGCTGTAGATTTTGATGAAAATTCAAGTTGATTTGGAAAAGTTATAAAAATGTTTAAAGGCGAAAAGTTATAAAAAAATTTCAAGATGACTATCTGAATTTAGTCAGAACTAAAAATTCTTTTTATCTATTAATCAAATCCTTAAATCTGACAGCAATACACCAAACTACCAAATAACCTGGAATTTTGTAAGATCAATATATAATTGAGATAGATGGTCTTATTCAGACAAGACTAGACAAATTAAAGGTCAATACTGGTCAAGACTGAGTCGAGACTGGTCGAGACAGGTCGATAGTGATACCATATTCAGACTATTCCAAAATTGTCAAGTACTTAATCAGACTTATTAAGTAGAGTCGAGACCAAAGTCGAGTACAGTTAAGAACAGTGAAGTACTGTCGAGATTATGTCGAGTCTTGTCAAGTAAAATTTGTGTTCGACCTTACTGGTCGAGCACAAAATATGGTCTTTTCAGACTCTGAGCAGTTTGTAATGATTTGAATTTGGATCGCATGACTTTCACCGTTTTTGAGTTATGTCTCTTTAAAAATGGACTAATTGCTACATATGCGGTTAGTGCACTCTAACTTTAGTTTGCCTCAACTGAATGTTATAAAACTTAAAACTTATGTTTCCTACCACCAAACACATATTAAATTCGAATTTTGGGGGGCTTCTCATTCGCCCTTCTTGTGTTATTTTCCAAATGTAATTGAAAAATTGCAGAATTTGCCGTATATTTACTAGCGGGGGCATCTGTGTCCCATGAACACATTTTTCATTTATTTATAATATACTTTACATAATAAATGTTTAAGATATCTCATGAAGTATATCAGATATCTAACAAAGATATGAGAGCATTTGTTTAAAGAATATAAACAACGAATTTACGCTTTCCGGGTAAATATAGTATAAAAACTAGTTAGATATCTTCTCTTCGTTAATTCATGTGATAACTTATTAAATGTATTACTCCCTTAAAAAAGTTCTAGTTTGTTGTTTCTATAAATAGATTTAAGAACATGCTTATCTTGAGTTTCCGTTGTTATTTTGGGGGATGAAACTTAAACCAATCGAAGATAAAGCAAAAGCCAAGAGGCTTGTTGATTTCGGAGTCTAATTTGTAGGCTAAAAATTTAAAAATTCCTGTAACTAGAAATGAATTAAAAGAAAAAAGTACATTGATTTACAGATGATAATTTGAGTTTCCTTTGTATGTTTTAAATTTAGATGGAAGGAGACCAAATCTTCACTATTCGGTTAAAAAGTCAGGACCACGGCTACTAAAGTAGACTTAAAATATACAAATAAATGTTAGTTTTGTTGCTCTGGATGTACCAAATTGGATTAAATAGGACTTAGATAAATTGTTGGTAAAAGGAAAGAAACGATTCGTCCTAATTTGAAGGTCAAATAAACCAAACATAAATATAGAATTCTTCAAAATCTTTTGTTTGAAGTTGAGATATCTTAACTGTAGCCTTTAGCTTTTCAACGATAAATGGCTGTACCAAGTCAGGAATATGACAGTTGTTATCCATTCGATTGCTGTGTTTGAGATTTTGATTTTGCCATTTGCTTAGGAAGTTTCCGTTTAGATTTTTTCGGTATTTTTGTTATTTTACTTTTCATTGGATACTTTGCCTCCAAATTTGTTGGTTCAGCCAAGGTCACAGAAACTCCTGGTTCATTTTTCAAAGGTATATCAATAGTTTTATGTATATCAAGGGTCTAGAGGAAGCATCTGTCAATACATGTAAGGGTTTGTGAGTGTTTGTCAGCAGTGTCAACTTCTAACTTGTTTAAAAAAAGTTATAGATATCTTTTACATTAGATAAACTTATTTAATGTTCAGTATATCTTACAAAATTTATAAGATATTGTTTACAATTATTAAGATAATTCTGAACTTTATTCTGTGGTAATATGGGGTTGCAGGTCTAATTTGATAATAATAGATAGAGATTCTTGTATGTTTTTTAATTTTAGTTCATTTATATGATTTGGAGTTTAGTATGACGTCAATTTTCACTGAACTAGTACACATTTTTATTTAGGAGCCAACTGAGGCCCACCTCAGAATGCGGGCTTTTCTCGCTTCGTTGAAGACCTATTGGTGGCCTTCGGCTGTTACCTGCTCTTTGGTCGGGTTGTTGTCTCTTTGACATATTCCCCATTTCCATTCTCAATTTTATTGAAAGGTATGATAATTGTGAAATTCTTGAAGGTTTGAATTATATGTTAATGAAATTTTGCAGAAATCAAATGTTTGTTGAATTTTCCTGAGATGATTTCTTTCAAACATTTATTGGGCATCCTGACCAGTCATCCAAGATGTGTTTTTGCTTTGCATGCAAATGAAAACTACCGTGTGTTTGTATGAAACTCTTCAATACGCAGAAATGGTTTAATGGAAACTCTGTACATTTGTTGAAAAAATTTGTCATTAATTTCTCATGATCATACTATATTTCAATTTGATTTAATTCTTTAGAACTTATGGCACTTTGATAATGTTTTGGACTATTGAAACATATTGTGACACAATGACAAATTTAGAACATAAATCCTCTTCTTCTTCGTCATTTTGCTCTTACATTTGGCAGTGTTGCTTGCTATCCTATTTTTTTAACATATGTACTATTATTTCGATTCAATATTCATATGGGAGATCTTTCACCAGTTTTTGGACTAGCGTATCATCTTACCTTGTGCAGCAACATATTCGATAAGGTTTTACAAAACACTCATACTCTAGGATGGTTTCCCATCATTAGGAGTTTACTATAGATTATCGTTATTTCTTTACTACTGTACTACAAATGTATAATGACACCATTGTTTTCCGTTTGAATGATGACACCTAGTGAATGCATCACAATGATCATATTTGTAATAGGCAATAATGTAATAATGCTTATTAAGATATATTCCCAATTTTGTCTCAAAAGTTTACTTTCATATATAGAAATCCTGTAAAAATCATGTTCCTTTCTTTGTAGAAGCACCACATTTATTTCAAATTGTTAAGAACAGCAAAAAAAAAACAAAACAAAAAACATACAAATGCATTTTAAATTACAATTTGTGTTCCTGTTTTTTTAGTCTATAATGTGCACACAATTGTATTCATTATACATACTGTAGATGGAGAAATTTAGCGCAGCATAGCGATCTTGTTTTTCTTTTTCTAGTACACAATTATTACACTGTAAAATTCAGTACCTGTCATTTACATTATTAAAATGCCACAGAACCTCAAACATTCTGTTCAGTAGTATATATTAGTTGATTGGAAAAATTATTATTGCTTTCAAGATTTAATAAATGCTTCATGTATTTTCACATATTTTCATGCATAAATTTAGTTATATTTTCCTCCAACATTTCAGACAAGGTATTTAATCTTTAATCCAACTTACTACTATGGACTTCCATCTTTGAAGGTGGAGCTATATGGTTGTCATTTGCAAGATGAAACAAAATCAGTTACCTATTTTTCAAAGGATGTTGAGGTATTGTACACCTATTTAGTAATAGTGTATTCGTCACGACATAGTAATCTGAACTCTTGACTTATATTTTGATTTTATGAATATTCATTTCAATTGCAAAAGAGTTATCATCAACTATTGGTCTCTTTTCAAATTAAGCAACAGTGGCGGATCCAGAACTTTTCCTAAAAGGGGGGGGGGGGGCGCTGACTGACCTAAAGGGGGGGGGGGGCACTCCAGTCATGCATCAGTGATTCCCTATATAATCAACCAAATTTTTCCCACGAAAGGGGGGCCCTGGCCCCCCAGGCCCCCTGGATCCGCCTATGAGCAAGTGTCTTTTATTTGATGATTTTTTTTTCTTTTCAAGAAAGTCGCATGTGAATGTTTACATTACATTTTTTTAAGTTAGTTCAAATGAGCAAACACATGCAGCAACCATGACTGCACTTTCTCTACGTGAATATTGACGATGAGCGATGTGTACACATATATGCGTTTCAATGAATGTGCTGTGTATGCCATCCGTGAAGATATCAGTATAGCTCAATGTTTCATCGAACCCTGAATCCGTACTACTTCTTGTCACTTGGCAAATATCTACTTGAAGTACGTACGTAATTATGTGTATATCATATGGATTTTTCAATGTTTCACACAATATATGATTCTTGGAGCAGAGTTCTTTTGATTATATTTGTGCATTTAATCTATATAGAAAATCCTTAGTAAAACCTTGTGTAAGTAGATAATTTCTAATAATGTCTAATAATGACCATATCAATGATAATTCATATCAACACAAAAAGCTATATATGCTGTCATCACTATGTTTTTAAAAAGGACTTGCTTCTTACAAATGTTGATTATATAATATTGGATCTATACTGGCATATCTGTTTTTAGACAAACACAGCATGGATTCCAAGTCAAAGTCCAGTGATCATCAACAGAACAATTGAAATAAGGCCATCAGTAACCCTAGAAATACATGCAGGTGTATCTGTTATCTTTACTAAACCTGATGCAGGAATACAGATATTTGGTAAATATTTAAATGCTAATGCAATAGGTATCGCTCTTTCACTATATCAGTTCGCCAATTTGTTTTTGTCTTTTAAAATGCACAGTTTGAATTCATCTCTCTGTTTGATTAACTATTGAAAAATATAAGCCGAACCTACTTACATGAAAATTTGTTAGTTATAATGACGCAAGTGCAATGTAATTAATAAAAAAAATATTCCAACCATCCATTTCCATCAAATATGCTTTCTTTTTATATCTGAAGGTTGGAACACATGAACACCTAGTTAAATGTATCGGTACCACTAATTAACGGAAGTTTGACTTGAATACGATAACTTTAATAATTCTAACGGTTTATTAATATCTTTGATCTAAACATAATTGCATGGTTAAAATTTTGAGATGAGAGCTGAAATATCTTTTTTAGTTGCGATCAAATTTTGTAAAAAAAATATGTCAAAGGGTGTTAATCTTAATTATAAAATGTCTTTAATTCTAGTAAATCATCTCTGATATTAGTACTTCGTGCAGTAATAATATAACTAGAGCAAAATAATATTCAAATAACAAGTACACAATTATTTTTTGATGGAAAACAAAACTATTGTTACTCAATAAACCGTATTTAATATCTGTTGTTAATAACTTATTACTCATGAGACATCATATAGTTAGTATTATCACAGAAATGTGTACTTACATGTGAGAGACGAAAGTTGCCACATGCGGAGGAGGATCTACTTACCCGTACGAGGTATCTGAAGTGAACCCTGGTTTTAAAGGAGTTCATGTTGATGTAGTCTTTGCTTTTTTTCTATGTTGTGTTTATAAACTGTTGTTCGTCTTTTTGTCGTTTTTTTGTTTGTTTTCTATCATGGGATTGTCAGTTTGTCTTTGACTTATGAGCTTAACCCAAGTCAGGAGCCTGTAATTCAGTGGTTGTCGTTTATGTGTTACATATTTTCGTTCATTTTTTTTTAAAATAAATAAGGCCGTTAGTTTTCTCGTTTGAATTGTTTTACATTGTCTTATCGGGGCCTATTATAGCTGACTATGCGGTATGGGCTTTGCTCATTGTTGAAGGCCGTACGGTGACCTATAGTTGTTAATGTCTGTGTCATTTTGGTCTTTTGTGGATAGTTGTCTCATTGGCAATTATACCACATCTTCTTTTTTTATAGTGAAGTCGATTCACTGGAATTTGCATTTTGATGGTAAACATACTTTTTATTGCACTACATTTGCTTCATTCTGGCGACCTTTCACTGATGCAAAGGGTTATGATCTTTCATCAGTTGATCAGTTTGAAGAGATTGATATGAACTATAACTTAGAAAATATATTTGTCGACATATTTGGCAGGTCACACGTGTTTATTGTGTTTAGCACTCCTTTTTTTTAAAACTTTTTTTCACATTGTTTTTCATCGTAAGGCGTGTAACAACGTTCTATTTCTTTACATGAAATCATACGCAGTCTACAACATTTGTATATTCCGTAAGGACATATTATGGTATGTTGTACTCAGTCTGTCCATTCATCTGTCTGTTTGCAGCACGTTGTGTTTTGATCTGTCACTGAAGTGTTATGGGGCTAGAACTATTACATTTATGTCACCTTTTCTCATATCACACACTTACCCGAGTTGGCTTAGATCCATGTACTGAAAACTACACACTTTTGTTGGGATTAATGAGAAAAAAAATCGATTTCGAAATATTTTTAATTTGTCGTTCAATTGACATAAGACCCTTATTGTCAAATTTCAAGCATTTTGTCCACATATTCCCTAGAGTAAACTTACATTTTAATGTAGATTGATTTACTAAAATCGTTACAATATTATCAGAACGGATTAAAGGAAACCCCTTGATGATTTAGAACTTTTTTCTCGTTTATTGTTCCAAAAATTTCAGAATTTAATCTGTCAGTTTTTTTTTCACAACTTCTACACTAACTTGAGTATGATTCGGTTGATTTACTTGAAACTAGACACAATTGTTGTTGAAATCGGTAAAAGTAAGGTATCGTTTTTGATTATCTTCTGATTTTTTTAATCCAAAGCGTTGGGATTTAATGTTATTTTTCACATGTAGCACTTACTCTCCGACACTTGGATCGAATTACTCATGCTACTACAAACTTAGGCTGTTGTTGGTATTCATGAATGAAGGATCACTTTCGATTTTTAAAAATCTTCTGATTGATGTTCAAGAGTTAAAAGACTTTATATTTTAAACATTATTAAACATCCTATGATATCCTCATGCAACTTATTCTATAGGGCCATTTTACAGACTTCTGTTTAAAACCCCTCTTAATGTGTTTTTTTTACAACAATTTCAATATGCAAACATGGTGTGTCTTGCTCTCTTGGCACAACTGTTTATTGTTAGTAGTTTGCTTTGCGTATTTTGATTCTTTCAACCATTGACGAGTTTTACAATCTGTGGCCGAAATGCCCAATGAAGTGAAGTGATTTGAAGCTAAAAAGGTTATTTCTTGAACCAGTAGTTCTATCAGACGAGTTGAGAGATCAGTATTTAAAGGAATCGGTTCTTTAGCATAAAAAAAGTAAAATATTAAACAAAAATACTTAACTACAAGAAAAATTCAAAACGGAAAGTCATTTATAAAATGGCAAATTAAAAAGCACAAAAACATCTAACGAATGGAGAACAACGGTTATATTCCTGATTTGGTACAGGCATTTCCTTATGTAAAAAAAGGTTGGATTAAATCTTGTTTTTATGGCTAGCTAAACTTCTCACTTGTATGACAGTCGTGTAGAATTCCATTATATTGAGAACAATGTGTGAGCAAAACAAACACACATAATAGAAAAAATCGACAAAAATCGGGGTACAGCAGTCAACAAGTACATTAGCAAAAATGAAGTAAAGAATTCAAAATTGACCATACCACAATTACACAATGGCGGGATTTATAAGCACCGATCCACGTCATAGGAATATAATCAAAATTGGATAAACAGTAAGATTAAACATATATAAGGACAAAAAAGGGAAGACTTTAACACGTCATCAATATGAAAAACAACGTTAGCACTGAAAATCTATACTTGAAGACCATCATGTATTATTTGTAAAGTTGATACGGAATATTTATCAACAAAGTCTTGATGTCTTCCAAAGAACTTGTTTAGAAACAGGACGAATTTTTCTTTGACAAACCTTGGGAATTTGATTTTAATGGCAACCCAGGAGTAAAGAACTATAATGTATTTTCCTTAATAATGTAATTCTTGTACTACGTACACACGATGTTTTTTTAATTTTAATAGTTTAAAGACTAAAATAGCCGGAATGCTCTAAATAATTTTTAACAATTAGAAAGTTTACAATACTTTAAAAATGAGATAAAAATCCTGCAACAGTTCTATAATAGCATGTGCACAATTCCTGACAAGTTTGAGGGATCTGGGTTTCAAAATGAAAGATAAATTGTTTACAGAAAACTAGTTTCTTTCTTAAATTTAGCTGACAAATTACCGAGTTTCTTAGAGAAATTGAGACAAAAGTCTTAAAAAACTATCATAAAAGTAGGTGCACTATTTCAACATATGTGGAGTCTTTCCTGTGAGGTTTTAGGGGTCAGGGTTGAAAACTGTAGGAAAATATGATAACACAAATTAGGAACTTACATTTTAGTTCATCCCCACCTGCCTGTTCGTCCACCTAACACCACCATACGATAATATGAAAATAAGAAGATAAGGTATGATTGCCAATAAAGCAACTCTCCACCACACACCAAATGATTTAAGTTAACACTTTATAAAGGTCACCGTACGGCCGTCAACCATGAGAAAAAAACAATATCGAATAATAAGCTATAAAAGACCCCGAACGTAGAAGGGTAAAACAATTCAAACCAAAATAACTGCTTGACTTCTGAATAAACAATACAAAAGGCATATGATATATAGTTTTTATTATATATAGTATTAAATGTATATTAAGATCCATTTTGTTACATCTTGTGATCAATTTTATTTGGCAACCGTCAATGCCGGCAGTCAGCATGGTTACAGAACATCAGTTGTTCGACCTGTTAGTCAAATGCGTTTTGTTCAAATATACTTTTTCACTTTTTTGGTCTTTTGGAAAATGTTGTTTGTGCTGTTTTTAGACCCCTCTACAATGAAATTTGTTTTACATGCACACGTAACATTGCGGGTTTTATCCAACGCAATCATAGGTTTGAACGTAGTTTTTAATTTAGACTTGTTTATATATATATGAAGCCCAGGTGGTCGTGTGGTCTAGCGCGCCGGTTACAGTGCAAGATGTAAACATGGATCTTTATACTACTAGTACTTTAATACCAAACAGAAAACAATGAAGTTGTGGCAAAGACGGTAAACCACAAACATGAGGTGCTTAAATTTATAACACCATTTTCGGATGTCGTCAATTAATATCTCTTCAGTGATATTAGGGTGGAAAAAAGTTTTTGGAAGGCCATATAATTTACCTCAATTTAGAATAGACTCTTGAATTTTAAAGAGGTGAAATATATAAGATTGAGAACGGAAATGGGGAATGTGTCAAAGATACAACACCCGACCAAAGAGTAAATAACAGCCGAAGGCCTCCAATGGGTCTTCAATGCAGCGTGAAGATCACAAACACTGTGGCGTGATTCAGCTGGCCTCTAAACAAAAATGTATACTAATTCAGTAATAATGGACGTCGTACTAAACTAAATATATAAAAGAAACTAAATATATAAAAGAAACTAAATATATAAAAGACACTAAATATATAAAAGAAACTAAATATATAAAAGAAATTAAATATATAAAAGAAACTAAATATATAAAAGAAACTAAATATATAAAAGAAACTAAATATATAAAAGAAACTAAAAATATAAAAGAAACTAAATATATAAAAGAAACTAAATATATAAAAGAAACTAAAATTAAAATCATACAAGACTAACAAAGGCCAGAGGCTTCTGACTTGGGACAGGCGCCCTATCATATATGTATACCCCTGGCCAATGTAGAAAAAACAAACACAAAGCAAAACGTTATATATATGAAATAGTTCCTTGAGTTAATAATTTAACAGTAATAGACAAAGATTGCGTTCATTGAAATCCATAACTTCACTACAGACACGGGCAAAGCGTACGAGTTAAAATTCACGAAATACATGTGTACGTAGCAAATTTAAACAACCGTACAAAAAAAGAAAATATCAAAAGGGAACAAAAATCGTCCCTTTTGTTAATTTTAGCACTGAAATACCTAAATATAGAAAAGGATAGCATTTCCTGGTAATATTTGAAGTGTTTAAGTAAGATCCGTTGGGTAAATTTTGGCAGTAAATTTAGGGAATTTTTGATTATTTAACAGAAATATCCTTATGATAACGGTACATGTTTTGAATTTATATGGAAGTTAGGCTGTTCTTTTCTTAGTATGACCATAAACATTAAAGTATGTTGTCAAGGAAAAAAAATAAACGTTAAACATCTCATTTCACATGACCAGTAAGCATATATTTATAGATTATCGTTGGTCATCTCAACGAGATTGAATTTCTCGCTTGAGCTGGTACAGCAAGGGGTACAATCAAAATCACGTGATGAATATACACACACTTGAAGTTACAGTCGAACTCGCCGCTTGAAAGGTTAGTAGTTGCGTTTTCTTGTTTATATCAATTAAATTTTGGTTGATAAGTTGGCACACCGAATGTCGGATAGTATATAGTTTTAACATACACAATTGTTTTGCTAGAAACCGTGCAGTTATTGCAAACACTTCGACACAGTTATTTTGGAACTGTGTCGAATTGTTAGCATTAACTGCACGCTTTCCAGCAAGGATAATTGTGTATTTCAAAACTAGATAGTATCCGACATTCGGTGCACTACCTTATATATTAAATTTTATTGATATAAACAAGTAAATACGACTACTTACCTTTCAAACGGTCTGCTCGACTGTTACTTCCGATGAGTGTATATCCATCACGTGATTTTGATTGTACCCCTTGAGCGAAAGTGAGAAAAGCAATCGAGTTGAGATGCCCAATGATAATCTGTTTATCGCTATTTTACCTATGACGATGTTGTTAATTTCATGTCAATTTCGTTAGCAACGCCACGTGACCTCCTTAGTTTCTAGCGAGAAGCATGATATGAAAATTATCACATAAAAAAAGATCAAAGGAAAAATGCACAACATAGCGATAAAGCATATTATTATCAACCTTCTCATTACAGAAAAAACGCTTTGTGCGATTTGCAACAAGTGAATTGGGAATCGGTTTTTCAACGAGAATTTAATTAAAAAAGAAACATTTTGTTTGATAAGATTGTGTAGAAGTGTAAATAGTTGAAAAGTCAAAATTGTAAACAAAATTAAAAGTGCCATCAAAGGCACACTATTTATCTAAACATTTAATTCATTTTTGCACTCCTAAAATTAATTCCACTATTTTCATATGCTTTATATCAAAAGTTAATGTAAAATGGAACATATTCATTACAGATTACGACGGATATGTTCCATTTTTCGTAACTACAATCTCGTCCCATCCACCGAATTTGACGTACCGAATGACATATATAAGTTGTACTTACATGAGCAACACGACGGATGCCACATTTGGATCAGGATATGTTTACCCTTTTGGAGTACCTGAGATCACTCCCAGTTCTTGGTTGGGTTCGTGTTGCCCAGTCTTTTGGGTTTCTATGATGTTTTGTGTGTTGTTGTTTGTCTGTTTGGCTTTTTCTTTTATTGGCCATGATGTGGTCAGTTTGTTTTTGACTTGTGAGTTTGAATGTACCTCTGATATTTTTTTGCTTCTCTCTAAATGATAATTTATGTTATAGTAGTAAAAAACTAGTAATAAGCATTTTAGTTGTAAATTAGTTTAAATGAAAGGATATCATTGTTTGAAGTCTAGGTAACCAATACATAGCTTGAAACAAAGTGATGACAATATATTTTGTAAATATCGATAGTTGATATAACTATATAACAATAAATTATTATTCCAGTGATAATTATACATTTATAACAATGTTTTTTTTTTATCAATATTTTACTAAATAACAATAAATTATTATTCCGGTGATAATTATACATTAAATTTTATATAATGGTTTTTATTTGATGAATATTTTACGAGCTATGATCTATATGATAACTCGGCGACCTTTTCGTATGCAATTGTTTGCTATGTCACTAGAAAATATCTGTCTTTTGCTTTTAATGTTTTAATTTTTCAGATTCAAAATCTGCTTCCCCACTTCCTGCAAAATGGGATGCACTTGCTATCACTGTGATTAAAGATAAGAAACAGCATTCAATTTTATACTGCAGAACCTGTGATTGGTGTTCTCCTTCTCCATGTGAATGTAGCAATTTAATATATTTTATATGTTTTAAGGCTCATTGGTAACGAAAGGAATTCCAGGATTAACAACAATGTTCAGTTCAGATTATCCTGTTACAAGCTTGAAGAACAAGTGGAAAGGTATAGAAGTTGAACCAGGAGGTAATTATGCTACAGTTTCAACTTTCTTTAATATAGGTGAAGATAGAATAAATTGTGGATGAAAACACTCATTTTGTTTATAACTTATCACAGGACAGAAAAGCACTTCACAAATCATGTTGATCAGGATGAATGAAACTAAATTAAGAATGTCATTTTTTTTTAAACTAATATATTGATAAATCAATTATCTTTAGATATATGAATTATGTCTTGAACTATTGAAGTAAAAACAAATATGTCTTAATATTTTTACTTTCCTTGTGTACTTGTGAAGTTAAAAGGGAACTATAGGTTAACACCTTGTCTATCTGTCTGTTAGTCCAAATAGTCATGCAATCAAAAATAAAAGATTAAGTTGTGAAATAGAAAATTGTTTGAAAATTTCATGCACATTCCCTTTATCTCACCAGGCTCGTGGGGCCAATGCGCTATCCTTATCACTTGGCATCCATAGTCTGTCGTAGGGATTCGTCGTTGTCCGTCGGGGTCCGTTAACATCTGACCTTCTTGGCTGTAATCATAATTTCAGTATATAGTTGTAAAAAACTTTGTCTTAGGAACCTGCCTGCTAACCCACACGGCTGTGTTGCTACTAAAAAAGCTTAAGTTCTGACAAATCTGACACTGGCAAAATATTGCGATGATATCTACCTTCTGTCCGTTTACCTCAAATCTGTCAGACTTCTTCTATAGGAGTTACTTCTTTTGAATAACGAATTTAACCATTCTTTTTTACTTTTTGTCTAGAATCTTGAATAATTTAATAGATAGAGAGATACTTTAACATGTTTAAAAAAAAATACCAACATGACAAGATCTACAAGTCAACATGGACCAAATCATTAGTCGACTTTTTAAAAGAGTTATTGCCCTATAATCACGATTTTTAAAATGTTTTGCGATTTTGGCTTTCATTCTGAAAACTTGAAAATAGATAAATTGAAACTTAATTAACAAAAACGGTCAAAATTACAAGATCGACAAATAAGTTAAATGGCCGAAATCGTCAGTGGATCGGACTCCTTATAAGAGCTATTGACCTTGAATGACGATTTGACAAATTTCTGTGCCATTGCCTTTTATTTTGAATATTTTACCATCAATTCAAGTACTGCAAATATGTCCGTATAGATGAAATTGTCAGTTGTTATCAAATGATAGGCATTGTCCTTAAATGACTATTTTTTTTTGCGTTTTGGGCAAAGACTTTAACATGTATAAACGACAAAAATGTTTAACATAGATCAATCTTGGGTAAACGAAGAGGATGTCAACTGTATTAAACTCCACGAAAATTGTATAAAGGGGTGTTATTTACAGAATTTACTGATTGAGTTTGAGTTTTCATCTAGATGAGGGACTTTTGCAGATTTTATGGCGTTAAGACATAGCAAAATCCCTGAAAGTTTCAAATTCACAATGGAACAAAACAATAATTACTTGGTGGTTTGGATAAGCTCACATCGTCGAAACTATTCATATATTGAAATGAAATTTCGAAACGGGTTAATAATTAGGATAGAAATTCACAACTGTCTCAGAACCACTCTTTCTCAGTATGAAAATGACATTCACTGGAAGTCTTTCTCAGTTGAATACCATCTTGATCCATATGAGTTTACTTGCGTCAACCGAATCGGATGTTCATTGTCTTCGTATATGTTTTCCAAGATTATATCATCAGAACTTCGAAAAAACTTACTTCAACCAAACATGAGGGAAATTATTCTTAGGAAATAAGTAGGTTTCTGGTTTTTATACGCCCGTCAAAATGTTTACGGAACATATTATGGTATACAAATGTCCGGTGTCAGTCCGTCCGTCCGTCCGTCTGTCCGTTTATCTGGCGTAAACATGTCGCACCGTAACTTGAGAACGACTTATCAAAATTTCATGAAACTTATTATAGTTGTTTCTTATGATGGTCAAATGATCTGTATGCTTTTTGGTGAAAATAAGATTAAAACTTTTTGAGTTACGGCACTTTGTAACTAAAACAGGGGTGTGTTTTTTTTCACATGTCACACCGTATCTCATAAACTATTCTTGATTATGGCTTAAAATTTTAAACACTTTTTATTTATATTAATCTTAATATCTGTATACTTTTTGGTGATGATTTGAAATTTGATTTTTTGAGTTATTGAGTATTTTGTAAAAAAGGGGGAGGTTTTTTTACATGTCGCACCATATCTCAAAAACAATTTATGACTATTGCTTAAAACGTTACACATGTCTTTGTTTTATTAATCTAAAGATCTGTATACTTTTTGGTGATGATTCAAAATTTCATTTTTGAGTTATTGAGTATTTTGAAAGATTTTTTTTTTTACATGTTGTGCCGTATCTCAAAAACAATTTATGATTATTGCTTAAAACTTTACACACTTCTTTGTTATATTAATCTAAAGATCTGTATACTTTTTAGTGATGATTTAAAACTTTATTTTGGAGTAATTGAGTATTTTGTTAAACAGGGGAGGGTTTTTTTACATGTCGCGCCGTATCTCAAAAATAATTTATGATTATTGCTTAAAACTTTACACACTTCTTTGTTATATTAATCTAAAGATCTGTATACTTTTTGTTTTGATTCAAAATTTTATTTTAGTGATATTTAGTTTTTGTAAAAATAAAAAACAGGTTTGGGGGTTTTACATGTCCCGCCGTGTCTCAAAAACAATATATGGTTATTGCTTAAAACTTTCTCAGAAACTATTTATGATTATTGCATAAAACTTCCATGCACACAGGACGTCGGGCGTATCATGCGCTCATGGCGCAGCTGTTTATTTGAATTCATTCAACAAGCATGGCTTGAAATAGAATATAAGGGTAAAACGCACTAATTGACCTTTATCTTGAAAACTAAGGAAAATATGACTGGAGAAAATGCTCAGAATTGGAATATTGATCAAATTTCTGGTTGCACCAAAGATGACTCCTATTATGAGTAACATGTATTAACCTTAATCAAATGACAATAGTTTGCTATTTTTCATATTTCTGCCTACATACTATTTAAACTATATTATCGAAAGAAACTGCTAGAAGCAAAACAAAACGTCATTACAAATCTATCAACATTGTTAATAACTAGAACCATTTGATGACTCCTGAAAAATGTTATGGTCCATAAATGATAAATTTAAACAAAAAAATATAACAAAAATACTCCAAGCCAAATTAAAAAAGGTTGATGGTTTTACCAATTATCCCAATAATTATAACAGATAGAAATATACTGTAAGTAGCAAAATCTTCAACAATATAGGATATACAAAAAAAAAACCAGTGTCACCAAATTGTAGGACGTCTCTTTTAAAAGGAGTTATTATCTTGAAATGAAGTTTTTTTTTTACAAATTTTCATGAAACTAAGAAATAAAGATAAATACAGTAAACAGCAAAACTGATCATGCAATACAGAATATACAAAAAATGACTGAACCATTTGATAACGCTTTCAGAAGTTATTGCCCGAAAATAACATAATTTATTGCAATAAAGAGAAAAACTACTATCAAAACGGAATATTTTTACCATGAGAACAATTCATGCTAGTAGGAGCCTCTTGTGTTTATACTATAATAATTGATGATCGGATTTTTTTTCTGCTCATGTTTTGGTGGCAATGTTTTACTGATCCTGACCTTATAAACAATCTACACAGCATAATTGTTGTGTATATATTAAAAAGTGAGATGATTCATTTGTTGTTTTTTATTTTAAATATGTTTCATATGTTCCCATCTGTTCACTTTCATAAATATAAAATATCTTTTTTAATAGGTGAACTGTGGTGTTCGTTTTCATGTTATTTTTTCTGCAGTAACACTGTTTATAAATATCAACTTTAGTTGTATTTGAGTAGATTGACCCAGACTTATGAATTTTATGACAATGCTTGAATCAGCTATGAAATGTTATTTATTTATTTGGTATATTAATGCAATGGAAAGGACATAGAGTTATACCAATATACTCAATCTATTGTTAAACAGTTATAGTGGATGTTTTGGTAATTCGTGATTGAGTAGAATCTGACAAAATTAAGTATTCAATGTTTCTTTTTTTTGTCTATAAATTTTTAAATGATGTTATCTTCAATGTTTTAGAATAAGGTATAAAATTCATGTTTAGCATTTTCATTCAATTGGGTTAAAGATATGTCGAAGGTAAAGAGACCTTAAGTAGTTGTGACAAATATGTGAACCAAGCTTTACTTGTGAACAATACATTTACACATTTACTTTTTATGATTCATCTTCCAGTGACAAAGCAAGTAAGGGGAATAACTCCCATCGTGAATTTTGTTGTGATTTATAAAATCTAACTGGTATTCAATGTAAAATGCTGTTACTTTAGTAAGAAAATTAGGTTTTTATAGTATCTATGTTAATCCGAATGAGGGAAACTTGTATTAAAATGTTGATGGTCATGTGAGGACGTACAATTGCTTACTTCCACTTCTTTTGGTCACTGGTTGGTAGTTGTCTAATGGGCAATATTTCCACATCTATTTTTAATATGGTTATTTTATGACTCCATCTTATTATGATTATTTTGTGACTCCATCTTATTATGACCATTAAAAAGTAAAATCACAAAAATACCGAACTCAGAGGAAAATCAATTTGGAAAGTCCATAATCACATGGCAAAATCAAAAAACAAAACGCATCAAAAACGAATGGACAAGAACTGTCATATTCCTGACTTGGTACAGGCATTTTCAAATGTAGAAAATGGTGGATTAAACCTGGTTCTATAGCGCTAACCCTCTCACTTTAATAACAGTCTCATCAAATTCCGTTACATTTACATGATGCGTTAAATAAACAGTCACAATCAATAAAATAGTCAAAATATGGGAACATCAGTCATCATCGTATAACAATTTAACAGGACACAACAACATCTACTATCTACGAACACATGGATTGATTTGAGTGTCTGACGTCAGAAAAATTATATACGTCACATAAATTTGTCGTTCAATGTGCATACAATAGTTATCCAAAGTACCTGGATTATAAACAATTTTAAATTTTACATAGACAATGAGCGCAGACAGGGTTAAAAATTCAAAAGTATGCAAGAATAAATTACAGAAATCAAACTAGTCCAAAAGTTATACATAGAATTTATGAGAATCCAAAACTTTTAAAGGGAACAATTTAACAGGACACAAAAACCTATCCACGAACACATGGATCTACTTGAGTGTCCGACGTCAGAAAAATTATATACGTCACATAAATTTGTCGTTCAATGTGCATACAAACAATTTTAAAATTTACATAGGCAATGTACGCATACAGGGTTAAAAAATCAAAAGTATGTAAGAATAAATTACAGAAATAGACCGAGATTCAAACTAGTCCAAAAATTATACATAGAATATATGAGAATCCAAAACTTTTTAAAGGGAACAATTTAACAGGACACAATAACATCTACTGTCTAAGAACACATGGATTGATTTGAGTGTCTGACGTTAGAAAAATTATATACGTCACATAAATTTGATGTTCAATGTGCATACAAACAATTTTAAAATTTTTTCATAGGCAATGTACGCATACAGAGTTAAAAAATCAAAAGTATGTAAGAATAAATTACAGAAATAGACCGAGATTCAAACTAGTTCAAAAGTTATACATAGAATTTATGAGAATCCAAAAATTGTCAATTCCACTACGCCATTGATTGATTTTGACGTTTGTGGTTCAACGTATAAAGTAATTCATAATAGAAATATATCATAATGACATATTATAGACAAATATCATACTGACGGGATCTTTTAAAGTACAGAGTCACGTTATAAGCACAAAAGAAATACAAAGAGTCACATATACAAAACAAATCACCAAAAAATGAAAGCCAATACAAACACATTGACGAGATGTATAAGTACCGAGCCACGTCAAACGGATATCACATAAAACCATTCAACAGTAAAAGTAAATGACTCCATCTTATTATGATTATTTTATGACATCTTATTTCAGGTACTTTAAATATAGCACATTCAGTTATAAGACAAGGAGACATATGTGTACAAGGAACCAGTGAAGACATGGATATAATTTTTGGCACTTTCTATTCATGTAATACTGCATTAAGAGTCAGTGAAGGCATTAATTTAACTGTAACAAAAGAAGAATTTATTCCGGAAACAACATTCAAAATCCGAAACTCAGAATTCATCTACAATCAATATGGAATACAGTTTCAAGGAACGACAGAAAAACCATCACTCTTCATACAAAAATGTAATATAAGTCTAAGTTCTGGATATGGGATACAGATTGGTAATTGGTACAACAGAGCATTAAATGATGTTTTTTCACGTCTTTATATAGACATGTCTTCTATTGAACGTAACTCCAATCATGGTATATATTCAGGTTCAACGGGCCGTGCTAGTATTTTCGTTAATAACACCATCATTAAAGGCCATGCTGGATCAATTGGAATTTATTCCTATCGACGGTATGCAAGCTCTTACACAGAAAATATCACTATTATGAACTCCGAGTTATCTAACAATAGATTACAATCAGTTTATATGGACTGTTATACTTGTTACTATTCCGTCCTTACGATTATCAACACAACATTTGAAAGTAATTTTTATGGATCATCTGTTGAGGTATATCATTCAGGGGAGGTAAGCATCAGTATAATTGGCAACAGTTTCCACAACTGTCGTGGCAACTATCCAGTAATAAGAATCAGGAAAGTAGGACACCAATCAGATTTGAAGGTATTTGATAATACATTCAGGAACTCGTATGCTGTAGTATCCGTTAATGGACCTGACAGTATTATGCCAATCAATATCCAAGGAAATGTATTTATGAACAATACCCAAGTGTCAAGTAATAGCAAAGCTTCCCTTATAACAATATCTAATGCTAGATTGAATTTTACCAGAAATACTGTGCAAAGATGCTTGATGCATTCTCTTGTAGACATTAAAGATGGAGTTGAACACATTCTCTCTCAAAATAAATTTATTGACAACCTTTTAACGCCATGTTACATCAAGGTTGAAAGTATATTCAACAGAACTCATGCAATTTCAGCCAGTTATAATTTTTGGGGTCACACAGACACAGATACTATCAAGTCAAAGATTTGTGACTTTTTTGTTGACTCGAGAGCAGCGCTGGTAACTGTAGAACAGTTTTATATAGACATCATAATGCTTTCAACGCTAAACATATCTAATGCTTTTGAATTTATTCAACAATCAGACGAAAATGTATACATAGTTGAAGGTATTTTTAATAGTTCAGTTCCCCTGCTTTTTCCAGAGGATAGTACATTTATTGTAAACAGAAGTATACTAATTGCAGAACATGGAGATGTACAGATATCCAAAGCATCCTTTAAGTTCAGTCAGGACAGAGGAATAAGAAGTTATGGTATGCTATACAATTATTGATATGGATAGTTCTACTTTTTATTTTGATCTCATCCGACGAAAAAGGCCATGTGACTTTTTGACATGCATTTGCAACCGGTAAAAACTTTGTCAAAGATAATTTTCCCTGAAACCAGTGGACCGTTTCCAGCCAAATTTGTGCTGTATGATCTTTAAGGCATCTAGTATACTGTTTTTTTTTAATTCTTGTCCATCAAAAAATGCGTGTTTTGGCTAAAATCTTAAAACATAAATCAGTTAAAGCAACACTGATTTAATCAAAATGATTGGCATGTTCAGATTTATCTGCCACAAAATTTTCAGACCTATCATACATCCCTGTTTTGAGTTCTTGCCCCGCGAAATATTAAATTGAAAGAAATTTCTGTGTTTTGGAGTATTATCTTGAAAACGTTTATGATAAAGATAAATGTTAAACAACAAAATTAAAGCAAACTTACAAAAATATGTTAGGAGTACATACAAGACTTTATGGTGAAGGCTTTGGATATAATGTCACCGTCAGATGGATATGTAAGATGTTCCAATTATAAAGCAAGACAACAGTTACAAAATAAATAAATTAAAATAGGAAGACCTACTTCATTAAGAGTTGATGGTCCAAAAGCAACTATTAAGGTTTTTTTTAGCTGTTTGATAAACGGTCCAATTATTTTACATCACATTGGATTTGTTTTAGATTATATCTGCTTATATTAATATGATACATTTTATATTTTTCAAGATGTACTGAGTGCGGCAGCCATTTTGAATATTTGCAGAAAATAAAATTTGCCATTTGAAACTTTACCATGATACTGTCTATGTTATATAATTTTGCAGGAAAGTTAGAAATTACAAATTCTGAACTACAGGGCCGAGACTTTAAATGGACTGGGTTTCACATATACGAAAAAGGTAAGAAACAGTGTCATATTCTATAATTTGTGCATCATTCTTTTAAATATGTATATTGGACTTATCGTTTGAGGTTTATTTTTCGCGAATATAATACCTGCATAAATTTTTCTTCATATTCTTGGATTTCTGACGTAAAAAAGTTTTAAAATTTTATACTATTAATTAAGTCTCTTGTGATGAATGATCGATCACTAAAACGCGCACATTTGACTAAGATCTTGTTTTCATAAGAATAAACTCGGCTTATCATTCATATTGACAAAAAATGTAGCAGTGACATATTCATTAAGGGCATTATTTGTCAAATTCATGATAATCGATTTGACTGAAATTCTCATATTTGATTTATAACATATTTAAACGTTTATATAAAAAATCAAAAAGTAAAAAAAATAAAAATTATGCAATGCATTAACTCGTTATAATGTATCATATTTTCGTGCGTATACTAGACTAGACACCATCTCATTACCAATCGAGATATCATACGAAGACTGTCGATGGTCCAGATATAAACATACATATCAATAGACATGCACGTACTTATTGTGTCATAACGATTCGCCTGAGTCTATTTAATTCATGTTAAGCTGGGGTCACACATTCACGATCTTTACTGCTGTCCTTGACAGGACCATTCCCGATTACAATTTATTAAAAGTCTGATCAAGATCCTATGAATCGTGGATGGAAAATTACGACAACAATCAGATATTGTTCAGGAAGCGTCGATATTCAACCGTTTCCAAGCGACTTTATCCCGATAATCCCGTTCTAAATCCGATTCTCATCCGATTTGTATCTTTCGCCAGGTAAAATTCGACCGAATCTGTCACGACTGCGTCCCGATTCTACCGAATGTAATCCGACAGGATCAGATAGTGACAAGACAGTGAACCGACGCTGACGGAAATTAGCCGTTCGAAAACTGTCGGCATACTCAGGATGATCAGGTATTGTCGGAACGTAATCCTATCACGGTCCGCTCTATCGCATTGCAAACGGCTTTGTCTGGTCTCAGTCGTATTGTATTCTGTAATTGTCGGGACTCTGACGTGGGTATCATTGACGAATTTAGAATTAATAACGGGACTGTTTCGGAACGGTTTCGGCAAAAACGGTTCGCAATCGACAAGATCTGGATGCAATCTGAACTCAATCGGCAGAAAAACAGCAATGAAAAATTTCTCCAGATCATTCCCGTTCCACAGGACACCGTCCCGAATACACAGAACATTGTTAGGAATTCGATCCGATACAGCAGAATCTGTCACGACATAGGCACGATTGTAATCCGACTAGACAAAATCGGCTGAGTTTCCCCGAATGTAACCGGACGTACCTAACTGTCGGGGTGCTTTGCCGAACTATTCGGACCCTTCCCGACCAGTAGGAATCTGTTACGAACTAAAACGACTGCGTTCAGACAATAATAGGACATTCCAGATAATTGAGGATACTAATCCGACTTTTTCACTTTTCGTGTCGTACGAACGAGAGCAATAATCGGCAATGTGTGAACCCCGCATTAAAGACAGAACGAAATGTCAATCATCGTTTTTCCTACATGTGGATGATTTTATGTGATACAAATAAGTCAACAAAATGTTTTTTCATGATGAATCCAAAGTTCAATTTTATTATGTCAAAATAAAGAACATGTTTGCCAAGTACTTGATTTTAATAAGCAAATAAATTTCTCCTTTGAAACCTTTCGTCCTTAAATTTGTCTATGATTTTTTGACGAAATGCCTTTGCAGATATTTGAATACTTAATTCTCATCTTCGAAATTAAGTGCCGACTTTTTGTCATCATTTCCTGCAATATAAATTTGATCCCTGTGTTCATTACCATGGAAATTTCTCACTTTCAAATTCGGTCAGATTCTTTTAATTATGTTCCACTGCTTTGCAAATAAATGTTTCCCATTAGATAGTCTAACAGTTGTTCCTATTTATTATATTTTATGATAAATTGGAGTTCAAACTTTTTATCGTTACTTTTGTTGGCTAGTATATATGTAGTTTGTCTCAAATTTAGACCAACACATCTTCGCTAGCCAAGGGTTACGATCCACTCCCGCTCTCTTCACCCTTGGCGGATTGAGATAAAATTTCGGAGACACAAGGTAAGGATTTTTATTGGTTGCAGTCAAACCTCGCTGCATCCAATCAAAAAGCGCCTATAACATGATCACGTGTAAATGTAGAAAGTATTTGTAAACAATTACCACGTGTTTATTGTGCAACAAGTCTTTACATCCCTAAACATACGACTATTTTAAGTAACAACTTGAACGTTTTTAATCAACCAACAGAAATTCCTGTGTACGTTTCATGCACAAATGCATGAATGTTGACGTATATTTTCATTTCCGGCTTTACCAAGTGTGTAGAATCTAGACGCTACCGTGTTTTTACCTCCAAATTTAAGAGTTCAAGTGCTTACATTGGTCAAGAATAATATATTCGGAATGGGCGTGATTTTTATCTTCCGATAGATGGCGCAACATTGTTATCACAAATGTTGGCTCAATCCGCAAAGGGTGAAGAGAGCGGGAGTGGATCGTAACCTTTGGCTAGCGAAGATGAGACCAACAATGATTAATCTTTAAATTTTTCTTTAAATTTGCAAATTTGACAATCTATCATTGTTGGACTAAAGTTGAGACGAATTATAAAAACACACACATATGTATATATATATATATACAACTCGTCTAAACATCAACCCAACAATGTTAGATCTGTAAATTTGCTTTCGCAAATTTTTGGTTCTTCCCTCGCCGGGATTCGAACCTATGCTACTGTGATATCGTGACACCAAATCGCCTGCATTGCAGCCGTCCCGCTAGACCACACGACCACCTGGGCTCTCAAAAAAAGAGCTTTCGCTGGCCATGTGTTACCTTTCCACGTCAGTTTTAATCTAGCGGCGTACTACAGTACATGATATATAAGGCATGAAGATGTTATTGTTACAGATCAGCTAAATTATCTATAGTAAAGGATCCTACAAATTAATGTAAGATACAGTCACAGAAAATAATTATATTCATGAGTACGTCTGAGTCAGTGACAACCCTACAACAGATGTATCCATCGGATCGCCATCAACGATGGTGATACATGGCTGTGTACATAATGTATATACAACTCGTCTAAACATCAACCCAACAATGTTAGATCTGTAAATTTGCTTTCGCAAATTTTCGGTTCTTCCCTCGCCGGGATTCGAACCCATGCTACTGTGATATCGTGACACCAAATCGCCTGCACTGCAGCCGTCCTGCTAGACCACACGACCACCTGGGCTCTCAATTTTTATATATATATATGTGTGTGTATATATAATTCGTCTCAACTTAAGCCCAACAATGATACATTTGTATACTTGTTAAAAATTCTTAACAATGGAATGAATGTTATAATTACATGAACGATTAAATGAAATGCTTACTAGAAAATCAGACAGTTACTTCGACTTTGATTGTGATGTCCATTGTACACTTATGCGGAGGTACATAAGCTAGTTTGGTTATCTAAATAAATTTCTTTGAAAATCATGTATCATATTTTAACTTGTATTATTAATGTAGTCTGGGACTAATAAATAATGTATCTAATGGTCTTAGAATTACATACTTTGTTCCAATTTTTTGCTATAGGATTAAACCTCCAGAATGTTACATTAAGAGATGCAGAAATGTGTATAGAAGTTTTGAAGAGTTGTGATGTCAACATAGATAGTATAACAGTTTGGAATACAGATAATTTTCTCGTAGCTGATGAATTTATTGGAGAGCTAGATATATACTTCAGAAATAGTAACATTACTGTCAACAACGAAATGCTTAAAGTTGAATTCAGAAAATCTAATAGTATCGTCATAAGAGATAATAGCAGCATCTTTTCCAGTAAGATTGGAAAAATCTTTGAGATTTCTGAGCTACAAACACAAGATAGGATCACTAATATATCATTTGATTTATTTGGAAGTAATCTGAATTCATTTGGAACATACCGCTCTTCTCAAATTAATATTGATTCTTGTTCTGGGTATTTGAATTCACTAATAAGAAATTCGTCATTTTACTGTTCCTATGCCTATTCAAAGAACGTTTATATTAGAACCCAAGCTACTAATATTAACGTTACACAAAACGTTTTTAGAATGGCAGAAAAATCTTTTGATTTTCAATTGACTTGCAGCAAGAGTTCAAAATTAAGTACGGATTTAGAAAGAAATATCAATATTTTTCATAATTCATTTAATGGTTTGAGCCCAGGCTATGATATATATATATATGAACGGTACTCATTTGGTCAAATTCATTTCTTCCATGTGTATAATAATGTTTTTACACACAGTCCTTTGGCTATAAATCGGTATGGTATGTATTTGAACCTTTATCGTTCATATGCTCATCATTTGTTTGAAATAAAAGGCAACTATTTTACATCAGTAAAGAATTATGCTGTTTTTATATATGGAAATGTAGGTGTAACTTTCATCTCGGAGAATACGTTTCACCAAGGCATAGACTGTGTGAAAATAGATGTACATAATTCTGATTTAAATTTGACAATATCTGACAATTTGTTTGTTGAAAATGTTGGATCAACTGCCGTTTTAAATTTGTTACAACCGAATGTAAATGTTCCTCCTATTTTACTTCTTGGGAATATCTTTCAAAACAATCTAAACACCATATTACTGTTCAGATCACCAAATATGTTCATTTTCCATAACATTTTTGAGAATCCTAATGCTACATTCAATATCAAGATAAACTCAGCCGCTCAGTATCAAAATGAAATAGTAAACGCTTCTCTGAATTTTTGGGGAACGACTGATGTGAAGGAAATTGGTCAAAAGATTTATGATAATAATTATGATGACACACTCATGGATGTTTTGTTCAGACCATATCTTGGATCAAGAAATTTCTCTGATATCCAAAATAAAGAACCACCATTCATCAGCAGGACTGGAGAGGTTGGAGGTCGTGTAAATGGTGAACTTACATTAACAGTTGACAGAAGTCCATATACAGTGACAGCTAACATCGAAGTAGGAGAATTTGATACTCTTACTTTAGATCCTGGCGTAACATTATTGTTCAATAAAGATATGGGAATTAATGTTGTGGGTAAGAATCTAAGAGTTTTAAAAAACAGTAGTTAATTATAAATTACATTTTTAAATTTTCATTGATGGTATTAAATTTCACATATGAAATCTTAAAACAAAATTTGGATGCGGATGCAGAAAAACATCTCATGGAAAACTAAGATATAATAGATAGTAAAATAAACATTGCTTGTATTGTTGCTCTTCATTCAGTTGCAAAAAGATTTAAAACAAAAATAGATAAAACAAACATTAGAAGAAAATTCTTGAAAAATATATCCCATGGTTCCATCTTTTTCCCAACATGGCTACCAAAAGGGCTAGGAGAAATATGTAAAAAAATCGCTAATATTTGGAAGATTGTTATTGATAGAGTGGCCTGTTCCAATTGCAAAATGATTAGAATGCCAAGATCTTCCCTCTGTCCATTTTGGCCAAAATTTTCAGATGACTCCTTCTAGTAGTTATTACCCTAAATGACGTTTTTTTTTAATCAAATGCTTGGTCTACAAATAAGTAAAAAAGCTGAAATCATCAGTGTACTCATTCGTTTTGCTCATGTTAGTTAAATTCATTGGAGGTAAAATATTTATATTTCATTATATTTCATTGGGTATAGCGATGTAAAAACGATTATGACCCCTGTACAGTACTGCTTCACAGTACACTTTGAATCCGAAAAGAGCTTCTACTTTTAACAAATATATAAATAACAATACGGTATAAGTTTCGCGCATTGTTAAAGAATTTAAGGTAACCTGGAATTGTTCACATCTTTTTCCTTCGGTCTATGGCCAGTTGTCCTATTATTAATCATAGCAAATCTCCTTATCTAAATATGTCTATTTGTTCATTGATGTGTGGTGGGGCGGTTGTGTATGACATCAAATGTTGTTTCGTATTTTTAACTCATTCTGTACCATGTGTTTCCATGTAAACTGTAAACTGTCCTTATGAACAGACAATTATTACGTTTATTTTAGAATTTATAGACTCACTTTTTATACTATACTGCAGGTACCTTGATGGTAAATGGAAGCAATGAAATGCCAGTCATGATGTTGGAAACAGTTTACGGAGAAGCATGGCGAGGAATAGACATAAACACTGTAGAAGGTTTGGCTGTTTCTATACATCTATATATAAGGGAAAGAAAGTCTATATTTTATTATTAGTAATTATGATATATCTTGCAATGGCTAAAGGAATACGGTCACTTTTTTCAGATAATAGAATAAACTTAAAGAATTGTGAATATAACGTGAATATTGTTTTGTGCTCCAACCATATTAAAATCAAAGAATGTTCAGAATGCATTTGTTGTTTTCATTGTATAAACTCTGTTGTGTTCGTGAAAACAAGTGGCAGTAGCTTAAAGAGTACTATTAGCGCATACTTTTATGCTGTTTTAGTACTTTAAACTGTAATAATTGGCGTATCTTCTTTTAACTTTTCCCATTTTATGAGACATTACTTTTTATAATAAGTCGGATCAGTAATATTTCTTTAATCATATTTGCAATCTGGCTGTATATAATTAAATATTTACAAAGTAAAGTACGTTTATTAAAGTACCCTTTTTATGTGAACAAACACTGCTGACATGAACTTGATATCCTGATATATATCTATATTTGTATATCAAAGCCATTATCTGTAATTATTGAAAATGATTTCGATTCATAATATGTAATACAACGAGACTCTTAATTTGGCTCATTCCTTTTCGTAGGAAAATGAGTCATGACAACATGAACTACTTTGAAGATCCTACTAATTTTGTGTCCAGGATATACATTCAAGGTCACATTTCTCTGTTTTAACTTTCAAATTGCCAAGTTGCTTTGATCTAACACTGTTTTTGGATTTTTGTTGACTCCCAAATTTGAAATCATTAAATACTCTTTAATTTTTCGAGTTATAACTTAAGGCAAAAAAATTCAATTGTCGTAACCATGATCATGTCTTCTTGTTCGATTTTGTTCAACTGAATAAGATTTATCACAGGGTTTTTTCTTACGTGAGCAGCACGAGTGGTGCCACATGTTGAGCAAGATCTGCTAACCCTTCCGTAACACCTGCAATTACTCCTTGTGTATTTTTATTAAATAGTTTAGTTTTTATGGCTGTTCTTTGTGCCTTTTTCATTTTGAATGTATGTGACGTGTACACTGGTACTTAAAAATACCAAAGAATTGTCAGAGTACATTCAATATGAATTTCTTTCCTTAACTAAAAGAACAAAATCACAAAACTTGTCCTTCTAAGTTCCATTAAAAAGAATGGCCAATGTAGCTAAAATTATATTGTCCTAGATAGGGAAAAATTTGAAAAAATCACCCTGATTAAATCAAAACTTTCTCTGAAGTTGGCTTTTTCAAGATACTTGATTTTGTGATTGGAAGCCTACGTGTTGCGTTTAAGGGTGTGTTTTTCAACAAACAATCGGAATTTCCATTGGAACCAACTGTGTTCCTCTTCATGTCGACTTGTTCTTTTATTTACACGAGACTGACTCTACATGGGAGCTTCTTAAGTAGAATAAAAAGAAGCTTACGGTATCCTTTTACTTCGCATTTCGCTATATAGATGATGACCTTTTTACTAAATAATGCATTACGTTAAGTGAATATTTTGTCTAAAGCATCAATCGCACCAAGCATGAAAAAAGATACAGGAGATGCATATGGAACGCCACAGCTGTCTTATGTGGAACTCTGATATTACTTTATGTTGTTTTATCATTACTTACTGATATTTTGTCTTGATATGGTTTTGACATTACGTAATGATGTTTTAATATAACTCAATATGGAATAGTCATTACGTAATGATATTTTGATATTACACGATATGGTTTCGTATTGACTTGATCATGTTGATATAGTTTTGTCATTACTCGATGTGGTTTCACCATTATTTAATATGGTTGTGTCATTAGTCAATGTGGTTTTACCATTACTTGATGTGTATGTGACTTAACGTAATGTAGTTGTTTCATTACATGATGTGGTTTTGTTATTTCGTAATGATGATTTGTCTATTCTTTATATGGTTTTAACATTACGTAATGATGTTTCAAAATTTGACCATTTTACGCTCCTTGATGTGTTCGTTTCATTATTTGATGTTGTCTTGTCATTTTTTTATGTGGTCCTGTCATTCTTTGATGTGGTTATCCCATTACTTGATAAGGTAAAACCACGTGACCAATTCGGAAAAACCTATTCTATTTTTAGATAGATTTCCATATTGTATGTGCCTTGAATGCGTTTGGACATCCATTTAATTAGTGTTCAAATTAAAGTTCGGGTTACTGTTTGAGTTAAACTTTTAGTTAGTTGTCGAATTCAAGTCATACTTATAATTAAAGTTCTAGTTAGCATTGAGTTTCGAGTTGGACTTCGAGTTTGAGTCACATTTAAAGGCAGAGTTCTAGATACAACTTTGAATTTGAGTTACTTCTTGAGGTAGAGTTTGAGTCAGATTCGAAGTTAAGTATAATTTGATTAATATTTCGAGTTGAAATTCGAGCTATTTTATATGTCTTTTTGAGTTCGTAATTAAATTTTCTATCGCGGAACAAGGGCGTTTGCTCGAGCTTCCGAAAAGAGGGCTCCGGGATATGCGTTCTAAATAAACAAGGTTGCAGTATACAAAACGCAACATAGGAGTTGAAATAAAGTTAGATGTGGTGTGATTGCCAATGAGACAACTATCCACCAGAGTTTAAATGCAGAAGGCCACCATGCACAATGTGATAAAAATCTATTTTTTAACAGATTTCAATATGTCGTTTGTTTAATATGCTTTGGATGGGTATCGCCAAAGTTGAAAATCAAATTAGAGTTCGAGTGGTTGTTCAGAGTTATTTGATATGAAAAAGGGGAACGGCAGACAATAATAAAAATAATAAAATCCTAAAAAATTTACAGTATTTCGGACATAATTGGGATATCCCCAAACCACTTGGTACTGTTATTTGATCTGAAGTTTTCAAATAGAAGCAGTATTATAATACATTTGTAAAAAAAAGTCCACAGAACGCTGTGTCTCGCCTGATATTGCTGCTTTCAGTGTAAAAGCGAAATGTTGATCGGCTGTACATTCATCGGTCAAAAAAAATAGAAAAATATTTTTCTGTAGATGCCTTTTCTTGATATTGAGGAAAAACTCTTATACAAGTTTTAAAACACTTCGTGGAGGTAATAAGTTTATCATGTCAAAACAGTTTAATTCGGTTTGATTTAACTAAAACAAAACTGTATGGTTTTCAACAATGAGCAAAACCCATACCCTATAGTAAGCTATAAATGGTCCCGAAATGACGCCACTTTCGATGACGTTGTTGTGTCTCACTGCCGCTATATTTATGTCGCAGGCTCGACACAAATCAAAAGACTAATACTTTTTTGTTAAAAAATGAGACACTTCAAATCAACTCACACTTAAGTCACAGGAAAATCGGAGGAGGGGGGCTCGGACTAAACGACAAAGCATCAATAGTATAAAATAAGAATTCTCTAAAAAAAAAAATAATGATCATTTGAACATAAATACGAATATCAATCTTTTACTTTTAATCAATTGAATTCTCTGATCTACCTCGCACTAATTGAAAAATAAACTTTTTGGAATATCTGTTTCACATGTGACGACGAACATGTTCCAGTTGTCGTAACCATAATACCTTCATCTTTTACTCGAATGTGAACTTCCAAATAAGACCAAATCACTCGGTATGTAATTTCGCGAATAACACGACGGATGCAACACGTTGAGCAGAATCTCCTTACCTTTCTGGGGAACCCGAGATCACCCCGATGAATTTAAATTACCCAGTCATACCGATCTATTGAGCCAGCCAATTGAAACTGTTTTTTTTAGCCAGCGCAACTTTACAGCAACTGAAAGTTGGAGGCATAGTGTTTAACCTCTGTCCGTCCGTCCGTCTTTCCGTCCCATTGTGGGTATTTAGTTATTCCGCATAGCTCCTCCAACAGTTTGAATCCTAGGAAGGTTTCTCTTTACTGTCTGTTTGTACATATATTGAAGGTGTGCTGCATGTGGTCAGGGTTTAATTTTTATTAATATGTGCTCTTTTGGTAGAAAGTTGAACTTTGTCATTTTTGGGAAATTTACTTGCATAAGTAGGACGTTTCCAGATAACTCCTTCTACAGATTGAATGCATGTAGTCAGGGTTTTTTCTTTTTATTATTTTTCCTCTTTGGGAGAAATATTGAACTTTGTCCTTTTTGGGGTATAAGCGGTTAAATGAGTGGAGTGCGGGGACATCGATTTGTCTAGTTTACATTTATTTCTCGTGTTGTGCTGTTACACTACTGTTACAGTTCGATGTTCTCTGACATACATGTTAAACTCCGCCACGTGTACTTTCTATATGTAACTGACCCAAGTCCGGTGACACGGCCAACCAACCAAGATGGCCGCCATGGCTAAAAATAGAATATAGGGGTAAAATGCAGTTTTTGGCTTATAACTAAAAAAACAAAGCATTTAGAGCAAATCTGACATGTAATAAAAGTGTCAATCAGGTTAAGATTTATCTGCCCTGAAATTTGCAGATGAATCATACAACCCGTTGTTGGGTTGCTGCCCCTGAATTGGTAATTTTAAGTAAATTTTGCTGTTTTTTGTTATTATCTTAAATATTATTATAGATAGAGATAAACTGTAAACAGCAATAATGTACAGCAAAGTAAGACCTAAAAATAAATCAAGATGACCGAAATGGTCAATTGACCCCCTAAGGAGTTATTGCCCTTTGTAGTAATTTTTTCCCAATTTGTCGTAATTTTTTTTAATCTTTTACAAAACTCTTCTCCTCTGAAACTACTGGGTCAAATTTAACCAAATTTATCCACAATCAATATTAGGTTTAAAAAATGTTTCCGGTGACCCAGCCAACCAATTAAGATGGCCACCAAATAGAACATAGGGGTGAAATGTAGGTTTTGGCTTATAACTCTGAAACCAAAGCATTTAGAGCAAATCTGAAGGGGTTAATTTGTTCATCAATTCAATATCTATATGCCCTGAAATTTTCAGATGAATCGGACAACTGGTTGTTTGGTTGCTGCCCCCCAATTGGTAATTTTTAAAGAAATTTTCGGTTTTTGGTTATTATATTGAATACTATTATAGATAGAGACAAACTGTAAACAGCAATAATGTTCAGCAAAGTAAGATCTAATTAGAAGTCAACATGGCTACATGGTCAGTTGATCCCTTAAGGAGTTATTGCCCTTTATAGTAATTTTTTTACAATTTTCATTAATTTGGTAAATTTTTACAAAATATTTTCCTGTGTATCTAAAAGGCCAAGTCTATATAGATAGGGAAAATTGTAAGTAGCAAGAATGTTCAGTAAAAGTAAGATCTACAAACTCATCACCATCACCAAAACACAATTTTGTCATGAATCTATCTGTGTCATTTGTTTAATATGCACATAGACCAAGGTGAGCGACACAGGCTCTTTAGAGCCTCTAGTTTTGTAAAATAGACCGTTAGTTTTTTCGTTTGAATTTTTTTCGCATAGTGCATGGTGGCATTTTGTAGATGACTATACGGAGTGTTGAAGGCTGTACGGTTTCCGATATATGATTTCTTACATCCCCTGCATTTAAACTCTGGTGGATAGTTGTCTCATTGGCAATCACACCACATCTAACTTTATTTCAACTCCTATGTTGCGTTGTGTATACTGCAACCTTGTTTATTTAGAACGCATATCCCGGAGCCCTCTATTCGGAAGCCCGAGCAAACGCCCTTGTTCCGCGATAGAAAATTTAATTACGAACTCAAAAAGACATATAAAATAGCTCGAATTTCAACTCGAAATATTAATTAATAAAAATTAGACTTAAATTCGAATCTTACTCAAACTCTACCTCAAGAAGTAACTCAAATTCAAAGTTGTATCTAGAACTCTGCCTTTAAATGTGACTCAAACTCGAAGTCCAACTCGAAACTCAATGCTAACTAGAACTTTAATTATAAGTATGACTTGAATTCGACAACTAACTAAAAGTTTAACTCAAACAGTAACCCGAACTTTAATTTGAACACTAATTGAATGGATGTCCAAACGCATTCAAGGCACATACAATGTGGAAATCTATGTAAAAATAGAATAGGTTTTTCCAAATTGGTCACGTGGTTTTACCTCATCAAGTAATGGGATTACCACACGAACCCAGGGCAAACGGACCCAGGCCGAACATGTTAGTAGGGCGAACGGTCCCGATACCTTACCACATCAAAGAATGACAGGACCACATCAAAGAATGACAAGACCACATCAAATAATGAAACGAACACATCAAGGAGTGTAAAATGGTCAAATTTTGAAACATCATTACGTAATGTTAAAACCATATAAAGAATAGACAAATCATTATTACGAAATAACAAAACCACATCATGTAATGAACAACTACATTACGTTAAGTCACATACACATCGAGTAATGGTAAAACCACATTGACTAATGACACAACCATATTAAATAATGGTGAAACCACATCGAGTAATGACACAACCATATTGAGTAATGACAAAACTATATCAAGTCAATACGAAACCATATCGTGTAATATCAAAATATCATTAAGTAATGACTATTCCATATTGAGTTATATTAAAACATCATTACGTTATGTCAAAACCATATCAAATAAAGACAAACTATAATTAAGTAATGATAAAACAACATAAAGTAATATCAGAGTTCCACATAAGACAGCTGTGGTGTTCCATAGATGTAGTTGAGACTGCTTCATTGCATTATATTTAAGAAATTGACAAAGAGGGTCGGCTGAGAACAATAACGATGATTTCAGCTACCAATTGTGAACTTTCAATTTCTTTAGAGCAACATTCCAGCAGCGTCTGCATATGGAGTATATATCTCATAGTTGATACGATATTCCAAAGCTTGCATTAATTATCATAATGTCTTTGTAAGAGGGTTGCTGCCTCCAAGGAACCAAGAGTTTCAAGTGCAGAGGTTGAAATAATCTCTTTAAAAATTTTACATGCGCCATTAAGATTTGGTTAACCGTTAGGAAATATCTGTTTTACAGATGACGACATAAGTAATATGAATTGTTACCTGGTTAGTACTTACATGAGCAACACGAAGAATGACACACAAAAATAATAATGTCATGTGGAATAAAATCTGCTTACCATACCGGAGTTCCTGAGATCGGCTCTGGTTTTCGGTTTGGTTTGTGTTGCTCAGTCTTTAGTTTTCTATTTTTGTTTTCTGTACTTTCATTTGTCTTTTCGTCATTTTTCGTTTTCTGCTATTGCATTGTCAGTTTGTTTTCCCACTTATGAGTTTACATATCCCTTTGGTATCGTTTGTCTCGCTTCCATATAAATCTGCTGGTTTAAGAATTATATGTATGTTCTAAAAATTGTTAGCATTCATTTTTCTCAGAATTAAATGATAAAGTAACAAACATGTATGGGATGTTGTATTTCAATGTTTGTATTTATTGCAATTGAATAACATTTTTCCTGAATAGAAACCAATTTCCAATTGAGGAAATGGCAATTAACCTAATTATTATAAACTGGCTTTAATATATATGGACGAAGTCCGAGATTTTATATAATCTAACATGTTCATATATAACATATCGAATGAGTGAAAGTCCTTAATTGATATATTACATGTACATATTGTTATTTTAAAATGATATTGACTTAATGTTACTAATTTGGGAAATGATATTGAGTCTATGTTATTATATTTAGTACCTTGGAATCAATATCATTTTAAAAATAGTAACGTCGTGTCAATATGTCAAAATATTATAAAAAACAACATATATTCGGAAACACGTTACCAAATAAAGATGAGAAACAAAAAATATCAAATCATATGTAATATATGTAAATATATCTGGATAGACTATACACTGTAAACCATTGTAAAGACTTAACATGTCGATATTACAATAACAATTACATATAATATCGCTTACATGTAGCCAACATTTTCAAAAGTTCATATTGGCCAAATACATCAGTGAATGATGGAGGGAATGGGTTGATCCAATGACAATCAACCCTATAATTTGTTATAGTTAACTCTAACGTAAAATATTTTACTTTATTTGACACATTTGGTATTTGACCAATGGTGTGACATTTAAAAAAATGAAAAGTGAAAATAAGCTCATGTGACGTTTACCGCACTTACCGAAGCGAGTGAAGATGACATGAGCAGAAAGATCTTCACATCTTCGACCGAGCCTCGACAAATTTGCGGTAAGTCAGCTAAATATTCCATTTAAAGGTAATAATTTATACTTTCAGGAATTTACCCAACCTCCTTATGTTATTTACATGTAAATGGTACTCTAGAAGGTATTGTACTGAAAAGAAATTATGCTGAAATGAAAAATATTTCATCAACCTTTTCTAAAGGACATGGCTTTACAATTAACCTCCAGCAAACAAATGGGAATGTATCATGGTCAATACTTGAGGAATTGACGGCAGCGAATAATAAGAAAAATGGATTACAAATAAATTCAGCAGACAAAACAGTAACAAAAATACTTATCTCAAAATGTAATGTGTACCAGAATGATGAAAGTGGATTCCGCGTACATGCTAATACAGAAACGGTAATAGAGGACTGCCTAATCAAAGAAAATAAGCAACGTGGTGTGTATGTAGAACAGTCTAAAGGTGGAGCTGTTTTTATAAAGTCATCAACGTTACATAGAAATGCATTGTATGCTCTAGAGGTTCTTGCAACAAACAAAATTGTACTAGAATCCTGTATTGTGACAGAAAACAGTCAAACTAACTATTATTCATATGGTGCATGTAAAATAACACATAGACAATTACCTATCTTAGGATTTAATGTAACTTTCCTGAACAACACATTTTCATACAACCAGAGATATGGAATTGATTTAGCTCAACACCGTTATACTTCTGGAAATTTAACTTTTAACATGAAGTTTAATAGGTTTAGTTTTGAAAGACGCGTTCTTTATTTTTATCGTAGTACTTACTATAAGTATGCTGCAAAAATAGACATTAGTCATAATATCTTCAACAACAACAAGGAAACATCTGAAACATTGATTAACCTTATCCTTAGAGATGACGATTCAGTAGAACTAGTAGAGAACACTTTTATTAATAACACTGCAACAAATATTTTATCAATTTCTGTCAATCCATATTCTGCATATACTTTGTCAAAAAATGAGATTAGAATTTTTGAGAATATATTCAAGGATAATACTTTAACAGACTCTTGTCTAAATCTTAAATCCTACCATGTTGTATCAGTGAGTAGAAATACATTCATGAATCGTCAAACCACTGGTATGTGTGAACTGCAAGCCCCTGTTTTTGACGAGGCATACTCAATCAATGCCACACATAATTATTGGGGAAGCAGTAGTTTGGTGGATGTATTAAAGGTAGTGTGTGGTTTTGACAGATCAATGGAAAAAAGTTATGTGTATTATATGCCGTTCTCCACTAGTGAAGAAAATAATGACTTTGTAGCCTATGCTCAAGATGATTTTGATGTACAGAATGTTTTAGGTGGAGAAATTACAGGAACGTTTACTATTGAATACACGAAGGAGCCAAAGATAATTAGCCGCTCTTTATTTGTAAGGTAAAAAATGACTTTACTTTTAAAGCAGCAGCTATGATTAATGGGAAGGGGGATGGGGTCATATTGTTACCCCTTTCCATCTATAAACAAAAATATGGTTAGTTTAACTGAGCCGAGAAGTAAACATATTTTTGATATGAGCGTCACTGATGAGTCTTATGTAGACGAAACGCGCGTCTGGCGTACTAAATTATAATCCTGGTACCTTTGATAACTATTTACACCACTTGGTCGATGCCACTGCTGGTGTACGTTTCGTCACCGAGGGTATCACCAGCCCAGTAGTCAACACTTCGGTGTTGACATGAATATCAATAATGTGGTCATTTTTATAAATTTCCCGTTATAAAAGTTTGAATTTTTCGAAAAACTAAGGATTTTCTTCTCCCAGGCATAGATTACCTTAGCCGTATTTGGCACAACTTTTTGGAATTTTGGATCCTCAATGCTCTTCAACTTTGTACTTGTTTGGCTTTATAAATATTTTGATATGAGCGTCATTGATGAGTCTTATGTAGACGAAACGCGCGCCTGGCGTACTAAATTATAATCCTGGTACCTTTGATAACTATTTGAATAATACTTTGAAATGGATTGATTAAATTCTCAAATATTGTAATAAATAGATAAAAGTAAAATTTTACATATAGCAGTAGGATTTTCGTTCATTTCAATGAAATACTTTGCCGATGACTTAACAGTATTCAGTACACGAGCTCAAATTCCTTGTTTTCGAGCACGAAGTTTTAATACTTATTTTTTTTAAATATGTGTACATCAAAGGTTTTAATTTAGTGGAATATTTTTACATCTTAGATTTTTCATTTTATGGAATACTGTTTTAAATATACCAAAGGAATGCCTCCATGCCTTGTCTTTACGCGTCACAATGGTACGGAATTGCACAAGTTTCGACCAACTAAAGATAAAGCACAAACTGTACAGTTTGAAAGCATTATTTATTATATAATTGTTTGCTAACCCTTTAGGAGCACCAAAGACCAACCATGGATCCTGGATTTTTTAAGGGGTTCGTTTTGCTCAATCTGCATGTTTATTTTTTAATTATGTGTTTTGCATACTTTTTTGTCTTTGATAGTTTTTCGTTTTTTTGCAATTGTGTTGTCAGTAAAATAACTATTTAATTTCTATGACATACATTTTTGATTGAACATTCTTGTTCACCTTTTCTTTCATACCTAAAGTCACTTTCTATCGATATTCAACATGATAACATTGTGACGTGTAATTTATCGCTACCCGGTATTTTTACTTCAGTACGATTTTTTTGTACTGGCCCGTACAGCTATTTCGTAGAGCATTACTTGTAGACAATAAATGCAAAAAAATATCGTACCTGCTATTTTTCAATAAAATTGTTTAATATACTTTCGGCATATATAATAGCAAACTGGATTTTACCACTACTTTACCTAAAATTCTTGTCTTTTATTCCGTTTAATCTTATTTTGACATTAACATGTTCTTCTTTTACATATTTAGGCGGCAGGCAGGTGCACATATATTGAAGTGACTCAACTTCCTTCAACATTTTTCATTCATGAATATATTTTCTATGTTTTTAAATTAATTTTTACAAATCATTTGCAGGACAAATGCCTCATTGAATATAGCAAATGGAATAAAGATGCACTTTGATGAGAAACGTGGGATATATATACAAGGTAACTTAAAGTTTGAAATTAATTGTACCATATAAACATTTATGAGAGTTCACAAGATATTCTTTCATAATTTTCTGTTTATTACTTGGTGGTATCGTCTTAAAAAACAAGACCAATAACAAATGATGACATAGCAATACAAAATACAATGTGTGGTAGAAACATAAATTCGCATTTTCCCAAATATAGTTATTGTTTAACTACATTTCACGTATAATTTTTTTCGAGAACCAGGAACACTATCAAAAGCAAAAATGTACATGATTTTACATGTTAGAAACTTCATAGCTTGTAATAAGCGTGTAATATTTTCGAGTATATCTTTCTAAATTCGATGTCAAATGAACTTTGTAATCTGGCGTGGATATAATCATTTAATTTCAATAATTGTGAATATTACTCCAATAAATTATAAACTCTATTTCAGGTAATCTAAATATTGTAGCTGGAGAAAGTGAATCTTTGTTTACAAATGGATCAGATTCAAGTCATTGGTATGGTATTGTCTTTTCTTCAAAAGATACTGGTAAGTGCAGCTCTTCTCTCTAATTCTCTTATTTTTTAATTAAAGTCAAGGGGCACTATTTGAGCATCATTATTTTCTAAATCTATTCCTGTGTTAAGTGTGTATCCACTGTCAGTTTTCAGACAGCTATTATACAGCAACATTTAGTTTTAAAATATCGATAAGCATAGCATTCGTCCTCAATTTCTTACCTGCTGCAATACAGGCAAATGCTTTTTCTTTCAATATAAGGATATTGCCCCATTTATATATTACGTAATGTTTAATGACTAAATATTTACTGAGAACTAATTTGTTAGATTTGGTTTTACAAATAGCAATACATGGAGTCTGTTTCCAAATTAATGAACATTATAAACGAAATTAACTTTTTGTTGGTCATAAAACATGTAAAATTTCTAAAACTATCACACTCAAGATTTGTATGACAGCAAAGCCTGATCAATGATTCTTTGATGGATAGTACTACTGTGACTTGATTGTAAATGTTGTTTTCAACCATTTAAGTTTCATTCAAGATTATATTAAACCAAATTGCAATAAGTTTTTTAAATCAAAGTGTTTAACTTGTCAGAAATATTTACCCAACAGCTCAATAGTTATTATATTTCAGGGTTCATTAGCCGATAGATTGTATTGCTTATTCGACCAAATACGGGTTTCAGTCTTGGATACCAAGTGAAATCCAATTTTAGAGCTTGTAATGAATATATTTAGATGAGAATAACATCATTGATACCATTTCTCTTTGATAAACTTGAGTGTTCTTCCATTCTAAAAAAGTCACACACGCTTTTGGCTTTTTTTTTTGGTGGATAAAAATAATTTCCGGCTTTAATCTGCCCATAAATTTAAACTTCAAGTGATACATAGCTTATGAGTTATTGTAATTGCTATGTTATATCAAAATCAGTATCAAACTGTGTCTCACTGCAACTTGTAATGTGTCATTAATTCAGCCATTATTAATATATCTGATTATTTTTCACATGCACAACTGCTACTGCTAAGTTACGTAATTGTTTTCCAGTAGTTTTTCTATACCTGATCCTTTTGATAATTATGTTCATGTTAGCAACTGCATTTCTTTTTATAAAATTGTTCATCTTAGAGCAACAATTAGACTGTAGTGCTTACAATCTTTTCAATATATTTCAATATCAATTTATCTAGACATCTGATTAAAACCCTTTGTAGTACTTATATTGTTATCACAAATAAATGGCTTATCTTATTTCAATATACAAGTTACACCATACGAACCTTCTAATCATGCGGTTTTTTGGAATAAGACACAAAGTCTGATGAATGTGCTTCTTTCAACTTGTAAACCATGAAGATTCAAGCAAAAAGTTCTATTATATGACATTATTAAGATGGGTCATTTTTATAACTTGATTTTTTGCGTTTAAATGACTTTGCAGACACTCACCATTATTACGAAAGTCATCAATGATCCTCTTCCAGTCGGGTTGATTCTTTTTTGTACGAGGAATATTTAATACAGGTTCTTTTCAAGATGAATGAAAATAATCTAGCATTATCCTTTTACTTCATATCAAGACCTGAATACAGAAATTGACAGCTAAGGTCAGTTAAGAAGATAAACTTATTACAAGAATGAAGATTTCAGTTTTCCAACTGTAAACTTTCTGATTTTTCTAGTATTATACCGGCAGCCCCAAACAATATTCTGAGGCTATTTTCCTTTCATGGTATCCTTGATGTAAAAGTACTGCTTATAATACAAGCTATTAAAACAAGGGTTCTAGATGTAATAGTCTTAGAACCTTTAATGAATGCTATCATTATATGATTGACTTTTACAATTCCATCATCTTCATGGAGCACTTTCTAGAGCAGCTTTTTTACTTTTGTTTTATGTCGACATGACATATGTTACATTGTTAGATACAAATAGCATAAACGAGGGAATATTCCAGCATAACAGTCCAATAATTTATACGTCTCTGAACTTAAATTTTAGCTCACTTGACCAATATGACATGTGGAAGCCTTTTCCATTACTTGGAATCCGTCGTTGTCATCGGTCAATTTTTACAAAGAGCACCTGCTCTGTGACTATTGTGCCAAGTTTAACTAAACTTAGCCACAATCATCATTAAGGTATTTAATTGAAACAATGTGTCCGATTACCACGCCTGCCTACCAGCATTGCCGACATGGCTCAAAATAGAACATACGGTTCAAATGAATAATGCGTCTGTTATCTTGAAAACCACTATAAATACATAAAATCTGACAGGCGCCAAAATTTTAACAATGATCATGATGATATGATCTAACCTCTGCAAATGTTCAATGACATGGAAACTGTCAGGTGACCTTTTATGGGCGCTATTGTCCGTTAATTACGGTTTTATTTAAACTTTCTCTTTTAGTTTTTGGCTATTTTCTTGAAAATTATAATTAAAAAGATAGAAAGTTTTAAAAAAAAAAGCACGAAATTTTAATAAGATAAGATCTACTAATCGGTTATTTTGAGAAAAGTCGACTCCTTTGAGAGATTAGAAGTTGTCGCCCTCAAATAACGATTTTTATCCTTTTGTTTGCGTTTATGTCTATCATTTTAAAACTATAATAGATAGAGAGAATTTAAGAAACCAAAATTGAACCACAAGGCAAGGTCGACAAATAAGTTGATATTTATAAAATCATTGGTCAATCCTTTAGACGAGTTATTGTCCTTAAATTAAAAACTCACTGACCGTGCGAGACCCTCACTACCGAGACCCTCACTGGTAGTGAGGGTCATAAAACACCCCCGAATAGAAATTAATATCAATGTGAACCCATGTGTTTTGCATTTCTGCAACAATGTTGTTTTTTGATAGGCCAACTGATACTCCATGACGCTTACATCAGCAATACTGATATTGGAATACAGTCAAAAGATAAATTTCTAGATTTGAAAAACATCACCATCAACAACAGTCTTGGTGCATGCTTGTCGATGCTTTCGGGTGCCGAAGGCAAATTTGACTTTCATGGAAGTTTGTTTCAAAACTGTGTAAACCATGGTCTTTTTCTATCAAAATATATAAATGCTTCATTTACTGGACTAGATATATCATCTTCATATGAGGGAATACAACTTATAACTGATCAAACTGGACATTTAACTTTGCAAAATATTGGGATAAAGAATTCTTCACTGTTTGCGGTCCATGTAGAATTTAGACACCGTACTAATGCAGGAAATATTACGATACATGACATGAAAGTAACCAATTCCCAGACAGGTTTTTACCTTAAAGTGGATAATTACTACTCTCATAACAGCATACAAATAAGGGACAACTCCTTTAATAATATATCAAGGGATGCCATGGAAATCAACTTAGTACTACCTCATTACCGAAGAAATTACTATACCAGTCAAAACGGAGCACAGAGGTTTGTTGATATTGGATACAACAAATTTACTGAAACCTGTGGAGTTACCTTGAATACTTGGGACAGTGTTAATATTAGTTTCCATGACAATGATTTCAAAGGAAGTTCATGTCCAACAATTGATGAATGTTTCTTCAGTATTTTTGCAGATGGATTCCGTGACATAACGTACCATGTGTTTGACATATTTACGAACAAATTCATGGGAATAGATGGTTATTGCGTTATAGAGTTAAAAAGCCACAGTCATTTTGTAAACCCTAAGGGAACAGTGCAGTTCAATAATCTCATCCTTAATAAAGTATCTCGTGGTGTAGTGGTTCTAGATACGTCATACTTTAACATTTCTCAGAACATCTTTGACAACCATGGTTCTACATTTGATTTCTATACTACTGGTTCTGGTATGTATTCATTAGGTATAAATTAACAGACTGTTATTAAATGATTAACAAATAGGCAAAATAATAACTTATACACGTTTAATAGTATAGTAATATATATATATTTTTTATGTGTGTCACGAATTGCGAAAGCAGTCTGTCAGCATTATGAAGTTTGTTTTGTATAAACCACCCCGGCTTCTATAGATAATCATGTCAGATATGGTCAAAATATCTTAACTAATCCCTTCCTGAGCACCTGTGGTCATCTCCACTTTTAATGGGGTTCTTATTGCTCAGTCTTTAGTTTTATATGTTGTGTTTCGTGTACTTTGTAATTTGTGTAATTTTAATGTTATCGAAATTATTGAAACAATGCATACAAATATACTACACTTAGTCCTGTATGCACGTTTTCATATTTAAAATGTATCTATAACGTTGTATCGACTAATAATATTTCATTCAGTGATTGTTGATCGTGAGCTAATTTATATATTATTAATTACTTTCGAGTTTGTGTACGAAGTTTACCGGATCGTTCACATTTCATGCATTTGTTAATCAAAATTTTCCTTAACAGTTGGTAAATGATTTGTTGTATTAAATTTGTTCTTTAAGAATCAGTTATTGCAATTTTCCTTCCAGTGCACGTTTGTTTACATTCCTTCATCACGGTTTTGTACGTTTGCGCAGTGATGTGACCGAAGTTCTAACGAGATGTATCGTAGTCAGATCACTGCATATGGGAAAATGTCTGCGTATTAGTATTCGGGAAGACAAAATTCAATAGAAGTACATATATGAAGATTTTGATAATATAAAGGATTTTCTTTTACAAGAAAGATCACGTGTACTAGTTTAATAGTGAAATATATCCATTCAAATATATAAAACATATTCAACTTTTGTTTTAAATTAGAAGTTCCATTTGACTTAAATATGTTATAACTGCTGATTTGCAGGAGATGCAACTATTAATGCAACAAAGAATTGGTTTGGTAACATGACACTGTCACTGGTTTATGATAGAATTTATGACAGAAGACAAGACCCAAGTTTAATGTCTGTGACTGTTGCACCATTATTATTAGAATGGATATTAGATTGTTCTCTGGTAAACAACTGCAGTAATCAAGGACAATGTGTTAGCCCAAACAGATGTAGATGTTTTCCAGGTAAGGGAATTAGGGATGTTTGTTTTTATTGAAGGTTTGGTTGTCTTATTAGTATTAAAATTGAAAGATGTGGTATATTTGCAAATAAGACAATCTGTCAGTGTCAGAACGATGTGGATATTGGCAACTTAAGGTCACTTTATGGCCTTCAACAATAGGTAAAACTTATACTGGAAAGTCAGCTACAAAAGGCCCAATTAGCTCAAAATGTGAAACAATTCAAACGAGAAACACCAGTGGCCAAATATTGGACAACAATCAACGAAAAAAAAAACCCAAATAGAACAGACAGCAACCATTCACAACCAGTGAATTTCAGGCTCCTGACTTTTGTCAGTCACCTAAAGTAGGTGACAGTTTAAACATGTTTTTGAACGCTGATCCATACTCTTAATCTGGGAAAGTTGGGCAACAACACAATATAAAAACACACTGTAAGAATCAGTTGCAAATGGATTGACTCATCAGATTTTTACAAACCACAAAAACAACTAGAATAAGGACAAAAGATACAAAATACCGATCGAAAGTTCGTTCAGTTAATGAAAATGAGTTCAAAGCCAATAACAACTAATAAATAAATCAATATCTCCAACATAAATTATCAATTACTGCATATCGACTGTATTAGTACACATTCTCAAAAAAGGATGACCTTGTGCAATGACAATATTTAAGTACATTATATTGATGATATGACATAGGACCATACGTTATGTTTTAGGTATGAAAAACAAAATAAACGTTAGTTCAGATAAAAGTAATGTTAAGAGATCTTACTACAATAACAAATTGATAAACTTCAAAAACAGTTTATTCAAATGATCAAGGAGTTTGCATAAATCTCATTTGAATTAACAGGCTTTAAAAAAGCCACCACCGTAGAACAATAGGTTAAGAGTTTTTTTTAAGAGAATTGATCAGTTCTAATATGTTATAAAAGATAGTTTGTTCTTGTTAGGAAATGTGTTTGCGTTATTGGTACCAGAAGTATGTACTTTTCAGTTACTGTAAAATGTAAACAGTTATCATATTGGTTAAACAAATGATAAAGTTCTCAGGTTACGAACAGGTATTTGTGCATGTCAAGTTTGTTTGAGAATTTTTTTTATGGGGATTATAGAAAGGCAATCGAGATGTTTTGTTGCTTATTTACAATTTTATATCAATAGAGTAACACGTACATGACACATGGAGCTTTAAATTAAATAATCATAGTTGATGATTATGTCTTAACTTGTAATTTTTGTATAAAAACATCCCATGCCATGTAAAACAACCTAATATAACAGAATAATGAGCTCTGCCTACTTAAGTAATTAGCTTATTGTTTTGATTTTGTGCATACTTTGTGCAAATGGTTATGCTTAAGAAGCTTATTTTATAATTTTAGCTATAAATGCTATATGACGTATACTTGATTTCATATGTAACGATACTAGTTTTAGCTTACTAGACAATGTCTGTTAAAATTTTGTACCAACATAAACTTTTTAATTTGAAAAATAAGAAGTATAAGAAGGACTTCCCTAAAACATGCAACATGTAAAGGTCACTGGCTTCTTTTAGATATAAATTTAAAAACAAACAGCCATCAATTCATTATATGTTAATCGGAATTGGCATTTTTCAAACTGATATCATATTTTGAAGGTTGGAAAGGAAATAACTGCACTGAATATGACTGTTCCGATGTGAATAATTGTTATGGTAATGGACGATGTGTTGGACCAAACAAATGTGATTGTCATTCAGGCTGGGAAGGTGAAACATGTATTATAGCTTCTTGTTTGTAAGTATCAGACATAACCGACTATGAAAAAGTTGTTATATTAATTTATGTGAATCAAAGTTGTATTTAATCAGGATTTGATATTGAATGCATACCTTCCTATCGCATCAATAATGCCTTTAGAAGTTGGTACATTTTGGCTATCACAGTTATATACCATGGCTCCAGTGCTTGCTTTAAAAAAAATGCTTCAGGTTACCAGGTCAAGTGTAAGCAAATTAAAGTAATTCTTTTAAGTCAAGTTTTTTTGAACATTTGTTATGGTCACAGATCGTTCACAATGAGACGTCAAATCGCAAGGTCATCCTCTTTACTCACAAGGTTCAGCTCAGATTTTTCAATGTTGGAGACATTACAATTTAAAATCAGAAAACAAAATTTCAGAACAGACCATATGAACAAATTCCTAGATTATCACCAATCACGACATTTTTACAAATATTTATAATAAAAAAAACCGAAAAACTCAGCAATAAAAAAAAGAAAAAAAGAAATATAATCTGATTTTTGTCGAGCCTTCGACTTTAGTCGAAAAAGCGAGACTAAGCGATCCTACATTCCGTCGGCGTCGGCGTCGTCGGCGGCGTCAACAAATATTCACTCTGTGGTTAAAGTTTTTGAAATTTTAATAACTTTCTTAAACTATACTGGATTTCTACCAAACTTTGACAGAAGCTTGTTTATGATCATAAAATAGTATCCAGAAGGAAATTTTGTAAATATAAAATTCCATTTTTTCCATATTTTACTATGAATGGACTTAGTTTTTTCTGCGGGGAAACAAAACATTCACTCTGTGGTTAAAGTTTTTAGAATTTTAATAACTTACTCCAACTATTTTTGATTTGTACCAAACTTGGACAGAAGCTTGTTTATGATCATAAGATAGTATCCAGAAGTAAATTTTGTAAAAATAAAAGTCCATTTTTTTCGTATTTTACTATAAATGGACTTAGTTTTTTCTGCTGGGAAACATTACATTCACTCTGTGCTTAAAGTTTTTAGAATTTTAACAACTTTCTTAAACTATCCTGAGTTTGTACCAAACTTGGACAGAAGCTTGTTTATGATCATAAGATAGTATCCAGAAGTAAATTTTGTAAATAAATAAATCCATTTTTTCCATATTTTACTTTTAAATAGACTTAGTTTTTTTGCGGGGAACGATTACATTCACTCTGTGGTTAAAGTTTTTAAAATTTTAATAACTTCCTAAAACTATCCTGGGTTTGTACCAAACTTGGACAGAAGCTTATTTATGACCATTAGATTGTTTCCAGAAGTAAAGTTTGTAAAAAGATTACTTCTTTTTTTTTCTGTAATTTACTTTTAAATGGACTTAGATTTTCTTACAATCATAAAATAGTAACAAGAGGAATATTTTTATTGATTTTTTCCCTCATTATTGTTGAGCCTGTGATTTACAGCAAAAATAGGCGAGACACTGGGTTCCGCGGAACCCTTACAATTTTTTTTTATAAAAGCCAAATGTTAATAATCTGTGAATTCCTGAAACAATTGACTGACTTAACTAAAACATGTCTTTAATGGCGACAACTAAATTACAGGCTCCTGACTTGTGATAGGCGCAGAACGAACGTGGTGAGGTTAAACATGTTTAAAAGAAAAACATAAAATGTACAAAGGATATGTTTTACAAATGAACACATTTTGTTAACCATTAATCTAATCAATAAAATAAGAGACTTTTAAAAAGAATAAACGCACATATTTTTTATGTTTTTGTTTGTCTTAATCCCTTGCAGCGATGTTAAGAATTGTAGTGAGCATGGCATATGTCTGAGGCCAGGAGTGTGTAAATGTGCATCAAAGTTTACTGGTGAAGACTGTAGTCAATGTGTTCCATTACACTGGGGATCTCTCTGTAGCCAATGTCCAGATTGTCAACATGGTACTTGTAATCTTACAACAGGTATGTATTATATCACATGTAATTATGTTGCTTATTAATATAACCTTACAATATGTTTATCTTCATTTACATTTCATTTTGCGCTCCTCTAAAGTAATTCCTATGTCTTAGCTGCTAGACATGTATAATTCTGTGAAGAGTAATCAAAAGTGTTGCAATATTTGAAGCAAAGAGAACATGTTTTACATTTTTGAAATACATTTACCAATAATAGTTAATCATATAATCATATAATATAACTATATAATGTGAAATTTCCTCTTGACACATCACAATTGGAGTTTTGATTGTCCTTCAATAACCTTCCTGGTATATCGTGTTATCAAATATTGATAAATTTAGAAATCTGATAATCTGTATTTTTATTCATATTTATTTATACTGAAAATATGTTAGTTTGCTAACATGATAGTTAATGTAAAAATGTCTTCAATTTAATTCAAAAGTATCTCATTGGTTGTATGTATGCTATGAATGAGACTGAAGCACAAGAATGTTTGTCCTAACTCTCTTATAAACATAAGTTCAATATAAGTGATAACTGGTTAATAAAATAGTTATTAATAGGTATGTGTGATTGTATTGGTGTCAACTGGTCAGGCGACTTGTGTGACAAGTGCAGTGAGACTTTCTATGGTCCAGATTGTCTTCCCCTAATAATGGCTTTACACGTAGTACCCAATCAAGGATCAGACAAAGGAGGTACAGTGGTTCATGTATGGGGGCACAATTTTCCGGACTTGATAGGGCATATATACATTTGTAAATTTGGTTCAGAGAGAGTCAATGGAACATGGAAAGCTTGGAATCATGTCACGTGTACTGCACCACAGCACGGAGAAGGAAGTGTATTCCTTGAAGTATCACCTAATGGTATAGAATTTACAAATAATAAGGTAAAACATTTTTGTTGATTGGTATTTAATTGAATATCAAGAATAGTAGCTCCGAAAACAGAGGGTATCGTCTTTTAAATTTTCGTTGTCTACACAGGTTGTTCTTCGTGAGGACTGTGTATTTGTAGTACTTACAACTTTTTTTTATTTACATGCCCAACTTTTTTCGTCATATTTTTAGAATAAAATAACTATAGGTTGCACTTTGTAAATACAGCTGTTTCACAAACCAACCTTTTTTTGGGGAGATATATAATATTCATAGATAAATTATTTTGTTTACTTACTGGTTCCCAGATATGATCTCTATGTTTCATCTCATAGAGACATAACTTGGGAATGTTACCAGTATAATTAAAAATAAATAAATAGCGGAAGCCTTGAATTCTGAGGGAGACCAAAAGTGCAGGTAGGCGTAGTACAGAATTTAAGTACAAGTTTAAACTCTCAAAAGTTCGGGGCATATAAATGTTGAAAATATGCCGCAAAGCCCTATATTTTGACCTTTGAAAAAAATAGTAGTGCATATGAGCTTGCCATTCTAAGATATGATTTTTTTCGAAACTTCATAGAAAAAGTGGTACGGTTTTAGCCGTAAAAGGAGTTCCTATTGGAAATTGCATTGTCTATATTTCCAGAAATGCAACCTTAAGGGAGATGCAATTACACTAAAAAGTTGTGGTAATGAATCTAAAAGGGCTGAAAAAGATTTTAAAAAAATAGTATGCTTTAAGCTGTCAAACTGAATTCAAGAACCTTTGAACATGAATTAACTCATCATAGATACCAGGACTAAATTTAGTATATACGCCAGACGCGCGTTTCGTCTACAAAAGACTCATCAGTGACGCTCGAATCCAAAAAAGTTAAAAAGGCCAAATAAAGTACGAAATTGAAGAGCATTGATGACCAAAATTCCTAAAAGTTTTGCTAAATACAACTAAGGATTATCATTTGTTTTAGTTAGGACATTGACGTTGTCCAAAAAGCAGTACAGTACACTGTTAAATAGTAATTTTCAATCTCAAAATAGCGTATGAGCTAACTACCCCGCATTTTTCTCCTGAATTACAAATCCAGGGTTTTTGAACCAAGAATCATTTTAGTATGCTATACTGTGTGGCCCATTTTCACTTAAATTGCTCATTAACTTCCTGTTTATCGAATACGTGTAGTAGGAGTAAATATCATTTGTGAACAATAGCTCAATGTTCATCATTACATTATTTAAATGGCATCCTCTTATGCAGATATTTTAATACGTTGCAGATAATATTTACATATTATGCAACATGCCCACAAGGAGCTTGTGGACGTCACCTAGAGCCTCCTAGAGGTCAGTGCTTGTTTGGTGGATGTTCTTGTAACTTGCCATGGACGGGAGATGAATGTACAATAGAACTGTTAGCTCCAAAGATAATACCACCAGAAGAATCTCAGTATATTGGAGAAGGAACAAAATACCAGTATAGCCTGAACTTGACTCAGGTTTGTTATTTAATACTTTGGTAGAATGCATTTATTGCCTGATTTATTTTGTTCTAATTTAAGCCTTATAACATTAACAGTACCAATTTATCTGCAACAGATATGACCCTTACAATGAATCATCAGACCTATCCAAGAAGGAGGCGATACATTCCTTAATTGCGGAGATTACGTCCCTTCAGTTAGATGATTATTTTTCCAAATAGAGATTGTATTATGTGGATTGGTCTTGAGTTTTCTTAGTTCTGTTTTGAAGAAAAGTGTTTGTCTGTTTGTTTTGTTAGGTTCCCACAACGATAGTTTTACTTTTTTCGTCAATCTGTCTGTCTGTCAAAATTTATTGTGTATGCATAATAGAACAAGTAGGAGACAGATGAAAGTTTGTATTATTGTTGTGCATAATATGTAGATGTGCTTTTTGTGAAAATTTTAAAATTAGTCTTGGAAAAATAAAAACCTTTTTTTTTAATAATCACAAATCTTGGGATATATTTTTGTGAATGCAAACTCTCTAAAAGTTTAAGTAAAAGCCTCTCGATATTGAAATTTCAAGCTATCATTTACTGCTTCTCGATGTTTTTGCAGCATTGTTGAGGGTCTGATTACTTTTGAGTGCGGGATCATAAGCAAAACTGTATATCTGAAAATTTCGAATCAACTTTCAAATGGCTGGAAATACAAACAGCATTACAAACACTTACTGACCTACTAAAAATCATATTTTATTTACATTATCCACAATATTTCATTGACCCCAAATGAATTGTAATAATCATGCTTAGTTTGTACTTGCACTAAAACTGATGTATACAGTACTTGCAATCAATTTATTCTGAAAGAAAGAAACACATAAGAAACATGAGAAAAAAACACTATGTTCTAGCAAGAACGACATCGTCATGCTTTTTTCATAACCAAATAATCTTAAACTCTCTGTTTGCCTGTGAAATATAAAATAATGCTCAGACTAATGTGAGGCACCCGAAGTAGGTTCCTTTTTGCTGGTTCAGCAAGTGATTTGCAATGCATACGGAATTATTCGGTGCCCTTTCTCCGTGGTTATTGCTGGAGGTTCAATGAACAAATTCTTCAAGAAGATGGCGATAGAAACACATTTATGGTATTACAAAGATTAACTTTTACATTTTTCGATTACAGAAATTAAGACAGGAATGCCTTTTTTTCCCCATTTAATACCGTTCTATTCCAATTTGGATTAGAAAATACATTTGTCAATATAAAAATAAGAATTGTTCTCTGCAAATATGTTCTGTCTAATTTTCAAAAGGCTGCCAATCAATCACATAAAATACTATCAAAAGACTGAAATAATGAAAGGTGTTGAAAATATGGTGTTTTGTCAAAGAGGGAAACGTTTACATCCGTCGCAGGTAACAGGCTCGTAGGGATTGAATATTTACAGAAAAAGACCCTCTCCTAGAATAAAGGAGAAATATACTTAAGGGACATTCAAACTTATAAGTAAAAAAAAAGTGACAACGCCATTGCAAAACAAGTAAATAAAACAAATTCAAAGAAAACTAAAGATTTAGCATCATTTAACCAACTTAAAACAGGGGGTGTTCTCAGGTGTTCCTGAAGGGGTAAGCAGATCCTTCCCACATGTGTTGAACTGGTGTGTTGGTAGTTATTCTTTATCATTAAGTCTTATAAGCCAAGAAATGAATTTGAGGGACAAGTTCATAATTTGTTAGTTTTATGCACAATATTACAACTATAACTGGACGTGAAACACACAAATTTTAAAATATTCCTGCCTTAAAACATATCCTCAAGGAATGGAATGTTGTCCTGTTTATTTATAAACTTGGCATGGGTATTACTATTTAAAAATGAAATATCAAAGACTAAGAAAGGAGATTATCAATCATCGTTTGATTCTTAAAGATTTTTTAGTGTTTCGTATTTTTACGTTATCCCACCAAATTTTGTAACTATTTAAATATTTTCAAATGTTACTCTCCAAAATGTACAGGGTGCACCTCAATTTTTGCAAACACATTTTACATTTGAATCAATCTACCCCAGACAGTATAATTTATGCTGAACTTGGGAGAATCCCATTCTTTCTTTATGCAAAAGTTAGGCAGAATTATAAACGGTAAAGATTTCTCATGTTCTTTATGAATTATCAATTATAAATTTGAATAACTATTGGTTTGAAAGTAAATGATTGATTTATATGAAAAAGTTTGCTGACGAATGGGTATAAAAAAATGTGGAACAAAATCTCAAAGATCAGGCCACACAATAATGTTTGTCACAGATAGATAGCTTACCTAAATGCCTATGTTACAGAATTTTTAAGACTAATCTGAAATTTAAAAATAATCTCAACGTATTACCTTATAATTCATTATTGATATATTACAAACTTAGATGTGGAAGTCACCGATTACCAATTGAGACGGGAAAATAGAGAAGCATGTCTCGAAACGACAGACTTTGACTTGTCATCTATGCTAATCAAGTGATATCGGTGACGAATAAAGCTTTGGATGTAGAGAAAAAGAAATTGTTACAGAAAAATCTAAATACATACAAACTCACTTTAATTTTTGTTCCTCCATTTCCGTGCTTATTTAAAAAACATAAGTAATAAACCTCATCGAAGTTTTATTTGTTTGGATAAATAATCCTGAAATATTTGTGAGAGCGCGTATTCTATATAGACAAAGAAACATCCGCCGATATAAACAAATATTTTTCTAGTTTTCATGCTATTTTTACATTTCTCGATTGGTGAATCTCATCTCCAGAGAAACTTTGTTCTCGGCGAATAATTGGTCGAAATTCAATTTTAATCTTTTAAAGGGAAGTTTACCTGTAATTTGGACACTTAATCAGTATCCTGTTGGTATGACCATTGATGAGAGAACTGGACATGTGCAATGGGCTTTTACCATATCAACTCTGACACACCACATGATCACTGCTACAGTTACCAATATCATAGGAAAAGATGTTGTGTCATGGCAGTTATTGGTATCTATTTCCTACTCAGTCTCCGTTACAAAAATAGAACCAGAGGGAATATTACCAGTACCTACAACGGTTAAAATAATGGGAATGGTGACTTTCAAAAATTTAGTTCAACCAAAAGTTGTACCAGTTGATGTAAGGTATGTTAAAGTATAATTCTTATATGATTTGCATATTATGGAATACGTTGATATGATTGGTCGAGAGGGCTTCCGGTAAAGGTTCTTGACGTGATTTATTTTTCGATAGACGACGTTGACCGAACTACTTTTTGTAACGAATGTAAACAAGACGGCGACGACGTTAAAAATATGTATTTCCACTTTGCGTGAATCATTAAATTCAATAATAAACACAAAAACATTCATTTGAATGATAATTAGATATTTTTGCAGTTTATTTTTTACCAGATAGCAAATTTTATGGTGTACATTTTTTTGGCGATAACCAAAAAATATATTCATGCGCTGGGCCAATTCAATGATATTAATATACAATTTACATGTGATAGAGCTAAGAATGTGGAAATTAAATTTCTAATCTCCAATTTCAAAGAATTATAAGGATACAACTCCTTTTCAAAGGAATTTATTCATGTTATTGATGTATAAACTGGACCAAGTCACTAACAAACATATCATAAAAGTCCTTCAGACTTGTATTTGTTTGTGAGTGAATTGGTTGAGTTTATTAATTCCATAAAATTATAATTGCATTGTATATTCTTATAATGTTTTATATTCCATGAAAGTTTCTAAAAATTTGATAAAACACCCATACTATTACTAAATTATTATCAGTCATGAGTAAAAAAAAAACATATTAAGCTCAGCCTATGATAGTGATGTAAACAATTATGAAAATCGGATTTTAAGGCTAATTTATCTACGGTCAAAGTTGTATTCCTGCTGTAATAAAACATTTGCCATATCTTTTAAATAAATAATAAGTTTTAATTAAGTTAATGGTAAATTAAATGTTTTATGCTGACCAAAGAGTATTTCATGGAATATATATGAAGTAATTTTTGCTTTATGGCATATTCATAAAAGTCTTATCTGCTTTAAAGAATATACATCAACTCATATTTGATTTATGGAAAATACATGAATACATTTCTCCTTTATATAATAAACATGGAGTCATGTTTATTGCTTTATGTAATATTCTTAAAGTCAAGTTTGATTTATGGAATATACATGAGGTCATAATTTCTTTGAGGAAAGCATATGAAGTCATGTTTGCCTTATGGAATATACATATAGTCATATTTTTGCATTATGTTATATATTTAAAGTCGTATTTGTATTATGGAATACATATGCAGTCATATTTGCATTGTATAATGTAACCGAAGTCATATTTACTTGATAGGATAAATTTGGAGTTAAATTTGCTTCATGGAATATACAGCAATTTATGTTAACTTTATTGAATATATCTGATGTCTTGTATGCGTTATGTAATATACCTGTGGTCATATTTACTTAATGTCTTATTCCTGTATTCATATCTGCTTTATAAATAAACTTGAAGTCATATTTGTTATCTTATGTTTTAGAGTAATGAGCTCATACAGTAAACGAATTACAGTTCTGCCAGCGCTGACTGACCCATTATCTCCTAGTAGTTTTTCGGTCACATATTATCCTTATCCAGATGATGTTGGAATCATTTCAGCAGTAAGTTTATATTAAAAAATTAAAACAACACGAAATGAGTTTACTGCATCCGAAGCGATGATTAAACATTATAATTTTAACTAGCAATAATATTATTGGGTATCGGATTTAAAGCTGGTAGACACTTGTCGGTTACGAATTGGTGTTCTGGTATTGTTTTCTGTCTAAAATCGTTTTGTTTACATCTGACCTATCTTTACATAAACTTTTAATTATATAATAATCAAATTGATGCAATTTCACAATGATATAAAGTGTCTGCAATGTTAAGATCATTTAATGAGGCAAGCGGTCATGAAAAGAACTAAATTAGATTGAATCAAGGTTCAATTAAATTAATGTAGTTTGGCCGGAACTATGTTTGTTGAATATGCATATGGCAATAATTGAAATGAAATAAGGATGTAAGATACATACCTGGAGAGGCTAAATAATTTCGGAAGGGCCAAGTGAGATTTTCACATTACTTGCCGTCCGTTTGCCGTCGTTCTTTGTCCGTTGTTGTCATCGTACATCAGCTTTTAAAACTCGTATTCTCTGTAACGACTTACCCGAATTTAACGAAAGTTGCCCACATTATTACCATTATTAAGGTGTCTTGTTTTAGATATGTGTCCGATGACCCTGTCTGCAAACCAACATTGTTGACAAGGCTAAATATAGTACATATACGAGTACAATGCATGTTTTGTTTTATTTTGAAAACCGCTATAAATAGAGAAAATTATACAAGGCAACTTTTTTGAGAATATTTATTTCTTCCTATTGTGAATGCTGTCAAAACTGTCAGATGACTTCTTATAGGAGTTATTGCCCTTAATCAACGAATTAAACATTTAAAAAAAAAATTTACACAGACATTTTCTTAAAATTATAATGATTAGAGAGAAAATTTAAATAACAATAAGGACCAGCAATAAAAGATCTACAAATAAGTAAAACAACATGGTCATAATCGTCTGGTGACTGCTTATTGGAGTAATTACCTTTAAATGACGATTTAAAAAAAAAATAAAATTGTCTAATACCTTGATTACTATAACAGATTATAAGATACTTTAAAAAGTAAAAATGATCGCCAATACCAGATCTGCAATAGCCGAAATCGCGAGTCGACTGCTTATTGGAGTTACTGCTCTTAAATGACGACTTTTTCAAAAAAAAAATCAGGTTGGCCTATCTTAAAAAACTATAAAAGATATATAAAAACTTAATAAGGCAAAACCAATTAGCAAGACAAGATCAACAAATAAGCCACATGTTGCCGAAATGTTTAGTAGACTCAATATAGGATTAATTTCTGGTTTTCTATGTGCACATATGTTTGTTAAGAACTATTTCAGTACCAACTTTAAAGTAAGAAACTCTGTTTTTATTGAGTCAGGTTTAAGTATAAACTGTGTATTTGTATTATTAGGCTGCTAGTCACCCGGTGGAACTTTCAAGAAATGGAGCATTTAATTGGACAGTACTTGGAATGAGATGTGTTCCACATTATGTAAAATGGAATGCTGTCATAGAAAATAGCACTGTTGTATTCAAAAATATAACTTCCTTAGTAAATGTAGGAGATCAACCTATTTTCAATATATCCAGTCGTGTAAGTTTGCAAAACTATAAGATATTCGTCTAGAGATCAATACCAGTAGGTTTGTGCATCATTTATATGATTGTCTCAGTTTTTCTTCCACTTTTAAATGAGAGAGTAAATAGGAATACATGTACCTTTCTTACTTCTCCAATTTAATCAGTTGGGTCTTTGGTGTACTATAAAGCAGTCTTCCTTTTGTCAGCTTTTTTTACGTAAGAAATGTCGATCAAAGCAGAAATTCCTGGATTAGAAAGAAACAAAAACCTAGTACTACTCTAATGCAAGGTGAACATGGACTGTTAAAGGGCAGTTATATTACTGTCAAACTACACGCAATTGGATTTATCAAAGAAAAAACAAGGCTGTACAACCTAAGTGTGAAAATGAATTAAAACAATTTACAAGAGTAACCGATTCTCAACTTTGGTTTGATATATTTGTGATCCCCTTTTAAAATTATTATGAACTTAAAGCACCATCAAAATACTCTCCCTCCTCGCTTGCTTGTAATGAAAATTTGACGAGGAAGCAAGACAAACAACATTTTGAGAAATGTGTCGGAAAGATAGGAATTATTGTATAAAATATCTGTCAACTTTGGTAGTGATTAGCATATTTGAATACAGGAAGTGTATGGTTTGCAATGTAGAATGAATTAGTTTCTTAATCATATTTATTTGGAAAAAGTGCATTGTCAATACCGTTTTCTGAATAAAAAATGGAATTATGAACTGAATACAAATAATCTTATCGATTGTTTAAATAATCTTATTCTAAAAGGTTATCAATTCAACACTGTAACATGTGTAATAAGATCTTTGAATTTTCGTTTTTATTGGTATTAGTATTGATTGTGTTATCGGTCAATTTGAATCAAACTTAATAAAATGTTTTAAAAACATAAGCACATGCATGACTCTACAATCTGTCGATACCTGTAACTATGCATTGCACAAGGTCATGTTTTTCTCTGACTATTAATGATGTCTTTACACTAAATTCATTGGATGTTGTAATGATTGATATTTTAGTCTTAGATGCATACTTTTTTACTAGTTGTTATTGGCTTTGAACTAGCTGTCAGTAACTTCGAGTTCTCTCATATCTGTACTTAGTGTCTTTTTGTAGTGGGGATGTATGAGTACCCGATCACGTCCACTCTGTGTTATTGTTAGATGTATTTCTATTTGTATCCATCGGATGTGTTAAGTCTTTTCAACAGACTTTTTTAGTGTTTTCTTATGTTGTACTGTTTGACAACTGTCCTAGGTTAGAGGAATGGTTGGCGCCTTCAGGCGAGTTTAATCCCGTCACATTATGTATGTGCCTGTCCCGAATCATGAGCCTGTTACTCAGTGGTTGGCATTTTTTCTGTGTAACACATTGTTTTTCGTTCATTATTTTGTACATAAATTAGGCCGTTAGTTTTCTCGTTTGAATTGTTTTACATTTGTCATTTCATGTCCTTTTGTAGCCGACTATGCAGTTTTGGCTTTGCTCATTGTTGAAGACCGTAGGATGACATATAGTTGTTAATTTCTGTGTCATTTGGTTTTTTGTAGAGATTTGTCGCATTGGCAATCACACCACATCTTCTTATTTTTGTATACGTCATCCTTTGAAAATCATTTTTCATCCAACTAAAATCGTTTATGACATGTTAAAAGAAGATGCAGAAATCGGTTCATCTTCTAAAATTGAAATATTAAAAGAATCTGACTAAATAGTAAAATAAAAAATGCTCCATCTTATGACCTTACAATAAAAAATATACAGGTAGTATGTTTTTGAAAGGCAAATTCTATTATGCCACCCTTCAGCTTTTCATTTTCAGTGGCATATAATTGTTTTGAAAATCTATTCTTAGAGAAGAAAAATTGTATACTAACATTCCAAGTTATAAAATGTCCCCAAGACCACCTTTTTATGTAAAATTTTAGAGAAAAAGATCCATTGATCCCAAGTCCAATATATTTTCATATTTACGTCTAAACATGTGACAGTATAATTTATGACAAAACAATACGAAAAACAAGTGTGACAAACATGAACCAACAACCACTCTTCATTTATTCATTTTACTTTTCACCAACAATATGTGTGGTATAGAAATTGAATACACTGCGGGCGGTCTAGCCACGATATCACAGATATTTATTCTCATCTATATAATTATATATATGTAGGTAGATGGAATCTATGGAACCTATTTCCAGTCATCAAAGATGTCAAGTTCTGTCAAAAACATTTTCTTGGATTCTCTTGATGCATTTGAAACTTTTACATTTGATTTTATTGTGACAGAAGCCCGACCACTGAATGGACGAATATATGTAATATTTTCAACCCCAGAAGGAACAGAAACAAGGCTTCAAGTAAACATGCAATTCTCAGTACGTAAACCACTGCTTGTCTTCGCACCTACTACACTAAGAGAAAACATTGTACGTGGAACTCAGAAAATACTAGATGTTGAGGTTCACAATGATGGGGAAGTAGCTGCTAAGAATGTCATAGTATCTCTTCCAAATGACAACAGACTATCCCTGGTTTCGTTTGCAACAGTCGACAGGCTAAACAGCAATGAAAACAATAATGGGATCACAATAGGTCCAAATGAAAAAGCCATGATGTCTTTAGTTGTCACAACTGGTTTGAATGATGGATTGGGGGAGATGAGAGGTACCATAGTTTTGAACACAGATCTAACAGCAGCATCACTATCCTACAGATTTTATATCACGTCATTATCAAAGTTGAATCTGACTATTACAGTTAAAGATGAGTATACTTACTTTGCATCTGGTGCACCGCTGGTGAGTGGAGCTGAGGTTCGATTAATCAATCCAAGGAGACAATATTCAGAGAAAAGATACACAACAAATGAAACAGGTTATTGATATATTTTATTCAGAAAATCAGCCATTTTGTTGGAATTAGTTAGAGAAAAACATATTAAATTGCCTTAAGGTAGTTTTAAGATTATAAACACTTTTTAACGCTACTCTAAATTTCATGAGATTACTGTGGAACTACAATTTAAGTGAGTGTCGAATTTCCTAATTGATGAAAACATCGTTTCTTCGTGGGGTTCATCATTTCTGGTTAAAAAGTAAAATAACAAAAAAAAACGAGGAAAATTCAATATAGAATGTCCCTAATGAAATTGCAAAATCAAAAGCTCAAACACATCGAACGATTGGATAACAACTGGCATATTCCTGACTTGGTACATGCATTTTCTTATGTAGAAAATTATCTATATTAAGATAAATGATAGTTAATGAGCGCCTGATGATAGTTCTAGTTAGCTTTTTAAAAGAATTATTAATTAGTTTTAAACAATGTAATGTTATAACTGACAAGCTCTTATTTAAACAGTTTTGAAAAGAAGTTGCTAATCAGTTTTGACCTTTTACTATTATACAGATCACAACATATTTGTTATTTTGTCTCAGCAATATTTTGACACAAGTTTTGACATTGTTAATTTTTTTTTACCATCTTACATATAATTACGGTCAATAAATTGAATTAAATGTTTAATAAAGTGTATATTCAACTATGAAATGCAAGTCTTATGTTATGTGGTCAGCTCCGACTATATTTTTCTGAACATAAAAGAAAATCAAACCATACTGGGTCTATGTCAATCTGATTAAAATACAGACCCTGTTGACACATATTGAGTAAAATACAGATCCTGTTGACACATATTGAGTAAAATACAGATCCTGTTGACACATATTGAGTAAAATACACATTCTGTTGACACATATTGAGTAAAATACACATTCTGTTGACACATATGGAGTAAAATACACATTCTGTTGACACATATTGAGTAAAATACAGATCCTATAGACACATATTGAGTAACATACAGATCCTGTTGACACATATTGAGTAAAATACAGATCATGTTGACACATATTGAGTAAAATACAGATCCTGTTGACACATATTGAGTAAAATACAGATCCTGTTGACACATATTGAGTAAAATACAGATCCTGTTGACACATATTGAGTAAAATACAGATCCTATAGACACATATTGAGTAAAATACAGATCCTGTTGACACATATTGAGTAAAATACAGATCCTGTTGACACATTTTGAGTAAAATACAGATCATGTTGACACATATTGAGTAAAATACAGATCCTATAGACACATATTGAGTAAAATACAGATCCTGTTGACACATATGGAGTAAAATACAGATCCTGTTGACACATATTGAGTAAAACGATCTGACAAATGTCTGTTTACTTTCTATTTTATAGATTTTTCCTAAGTCTCTAATTTTGTCAACACCTGATAAACATTTCGTAATATTTTGACTTGTAATTTTAAATAAATACACTTTATAAATCGAAATATATATGAAATATTACTATAATGATATTTATGAAGTAATGTGAAAACAATTTATTTCAAACCAAAAAAAAATTGTGAATGCTTAGAGTACAGTTTTTATGAATGATAAATTTATTCAAGTATTTTAGTATCTTATTGTGGTGTAAGTAATTGCATAAATTTTGCATATTGATAAAACAAAATGTGTTTCCTTCACTTTTGTTCAATACTTTTGTTCCAATTCAATCCTAAGGCCCATTGTCCTCACCAACTTTGATATAGCTTGGTGAGCCACTAAATCTATAAACATTTAGATTATACTTCTAGATACTTCTCATGTTTAGTAAATGTGCACACATGAAATGATAAAAATGGGTTACATGTTGAGACGTTATAATATAAGTTGATGTCATTAGTTTTGTCCATTTTCTGGCTAGTTTAGACATTTAATTACTTAGTAAGAGTACTTATACAATACCTGGATGAGTGCAACTGTCATGATAAACAAACATTACACTTATGTTGGAGTTTTTATTAAAATTCCCACAACTTAAATTCCAATCCCAGTTGACCATATAAAATTAGACTTGCATTACATAGTGGAATATACACTTTAATAAACATTTTATTCAAGTTCTTGACCATAGTTATATGTAAGACAGTAAATATATAAAAACATATGTTTCTTATTTACATATAATCAATTTTAATTTTTCAATTTATTGTATTTAGAATTAGATATAGGAAGATGTGGTATGAGTGCCCATGAAACAACTCTCCATCCAAGTCACACTTATAAAAATAAACCATTATAGGTCAAGGTACGGTCTTCAACACGGAGCCGTGGCTCAAACCGAACAGCAAGCTATAAAGGGCCCCAAAAAAACTATTGTAAAACCATTCAAACGGGGAAACTAACGGTCTAATCTATATAAAAAACGGTCTTATCTATATAAAAAACGAGAAAAACAGGAAAACGTGAAACACTTATGAAACACATAAACAAACGACAACTACTGAACATGAGATTCCTGACTTAGGACAGGTGCAAACAATTGCAGCAGGATTACACGTTTTAATGGTAGATGTACCAAACCTTCTCCCTTATCTGAAACAATAGTCTAACATCACAACATAGAAAGACACACTATAAATTATCAATTGGAATGGCTTAACTCAATCAAAAAAAGTAGTAGCACAAATTAACACACAATGAACGAATAAATTTGATCTATAATACAATGTAAATACAAAGTTAATAAAAATAAGGGATAAGTCTGTTATTAATTTGTTAAAATGAATTTGTTGTACGTTTGAATCCGCTGGTAATCTGTTGTCATTGAACTTATGATTTACGATCTTTTTGATCATCTTCACCATCTTTTGTTTTTAATGGAAATCCTGTTTGAGCTCAAATTAACTTTTCGGGCCAAAAGCATTTATCATCTTTCAGTTCTTGAAAAGAAGTCTTCCAGTAACCGCTGCTACGAATAAATCATGTGTAAAGAAATGATGTAATGTAATAATAGGCATTGTGGATGTTGAAATCAGATGGACTGAATTACATTACCGACGATGCTTTAAAAGCTTCAAATATTTTAAACAAAATTTTTTTGTCTTTCATTTAACCCTGTAACAACTTGTACCTGCATCATCTTTTATATTTTTATTATTTTTAGAATTGTATTTTTTTAGTTATGGATCTCATTAATATAGTCGTGGTTATGGTCATATTACATTGATAATGTTTTATGTTGAAGGATTTGTAATGTTTGAAGATATACACGAAGACCAGTATACTCTTTACGCACAAGCAGGGGGTCATAGTTCATATTCAGCTGTAATCATAGTATCACCTGACAGTGATATACAGGAAGTGTTCTTGCAACGGATAGCTGTAAAATATCGATGGACAGTAACACCAACTACAGTCCAAGATAAATATGTCATCACATTGGAGTCTACTTTTGAAACTCATGTAAGCTGATAGTTCCTGTGTTAATATGTTTTATGCCTGCCTATAATTGTAGGGGGCCAAAGTGTCTGGTTACTTTATACCTCCGCCTTAATAATCTGATAGTGATGTTAAAATATGAGCTGTCCTTCTGTGTGTATGTGCATCAATGCGTCTGTCCATACTGCCATGTAGGCGCATACCATTTTTGCATGATTGTTATGAAATTCGTATCAAAGTTAACAATCATAATGAGAAATGGGTACACTTTGTTTTACTTTTATGTCACTGACACTTTCATCTTGGTAAACCCTCGAAGTAATAGAAGGATAAGTTTTAAGATCAGGTAATATTTAAAGATAATGAATCTATTCATGTATGAAGTTGTATCATGCAATGTGTTGTTTTATCTTTCCATATGAAATTTGTATTATATATTGTGATAGAGTTCAGGCTATGCGTCTAATAACATATATTAAAGAATGACTTTATAAGTTTTAACCATGCATAAACATTGATAAACTTTTTTTTTGTATTTGTAACCCTACAGGTCCCAATGCCAGTAGTTACAGTAGACCCTGCAAAGGTGAATACTATTTCATATGAATTGGGCGAAGACGATACCATGGAGTTTACTATAACTAATCACGGGTTGATCAGAGCCGATGATGTCAGATTTGCTTTGCCTTTAAACCATCCTTATCTAAATTTCAACATGGTATGTACTTATAATATATTTAAACTAAACAGAATGTGTTCTTGAAAAGCAAAGTACAAATTACAGGTCCCCATTTATCTTGCAATACCATTTCTTCCCGCTAGCGACGAAAGTGTTCAATATTTAGTTTTCATAGTTTTGTCATTTTATTCGATACTATAACACTTATAAGTAAAGGATCAACAATTACTGTATATTGTGTATGGAATGATTGTAAGGTGAACATGTCTGTCTGGCAGTATTCATATGATCTTGACCTCATTTTCATGGTCCAATGGTCAATGTTCAGTTTGTGTGGTTTTGTCTGTTTGTCAGGTATTATAAACATGAACTATATTCATATGGCTACCTTTATTTTCTGAAAAAGAAAAGTTTGGCAAACAATAAAATACAAAAAAATCTTTAATGTCATTGAAAGCGTTTCAGGACATATTGCTACCCAAAATATTATTTTAAAATAATACATTTATGATCCCCTTCGAGAATATTGATTGATATTCCTTTATTCCTTCATGCAAAGCCACCACGACCATGGTTTATAGCAAATATGTAATAATCATCTAAAGAACAAATGGTGCAAGTGTTTTTTTAAACATATGGTTGAAGGCGCCCACTTGAATGAAATGAGAACGGTTGACAAAAAAATAATATAATATTAAATATTATCCACCCTGTAGCACAAATCTGTCATATTAGACATGGGCAAATTAATTTTACTTATACGCCAAGATTTGCAGATCATTTTTAGGGCCCAAATACAAATATACTGCAAAAACTGAATTGATTTTCCCATAAAAAATAGAGTGTTTCTTGTTGTTTCTTTTTTCAATTGTATTTTTCAATTGTGCCCGATGCACATGACTTATATAAGTTGAGATTGACAATTTACAGTAAACCAATAGGAAATGGTGATTGTAATACGTGACTAATTGGTGGTGATGGCCACATTTAAGGAATTGTAGCATATATAAAGGACTAACTTCTTACAGTACTACAAATTGTTTGAGTTTATACATAAAAATATAAATAGGACATTTGAAAAACAAAATAAGTAAGGTAAGATAAATACAGTGTTGCCAAAAGTGTTTAATGATAGAAACCAATACAGGCTTTATCAAGCCTTAAATATAGATTTTAGCTCAACACATTTCTCTTTTCTTCAGACTGTTGATGAGATTGGTAGCGTCCCAGCAAACACGTCAATCAAAGTATCGATTTTGGTGACACTTAAGAATACAAGAAAGAAGAGAAGTTTTGCTGCAGCTTCAGTATGTGGAATGGCTGTATTGTATGACTATATATGTGGAAGTAAACAGACACGAAATCTTGACATAACATTAACACGGGAATATCCTGGCCGACCACCTCTCCCATGCAGTGGAGGTAGTGGTGGGAGAAGTGGTGGTAGTAGAGGAGGAGGAGTATCTTGTGAGTATTCAATTACTGTCTACAAGTATATTAAAATTGAGAATGGAAATGGGGAATGTGTCAAAGAGACAACAACCCGACCATAGAAAAAAACAACAGCAGAAGGTCACCAACAGGTCTTCAATGTAGCGAGAAATTCCCGCACCCGGAGGCGTCCTTCAGCTGGCCCCTAAACAAATATATACTAGTTCAGTGATAATGAACGCCATACTTATTTCCAAATTGTACACAAGAAACTAAAATTAAAATAATACAAGACTAACAAAGGCCAGAGGCTCTTGACTTGGGACAGGCGCAAAAAATGCGGTCTAAACAAATTTGTTTCTGGAATGTCATCATTCTAGGTGAGGATTGAGAGAATGGTGTGATGTAAATTATTTGTGTCATCATAGGAATATTAAAGGAAAGTTAATGTTATAATATATTGTACTCAAGCTGCAGTATGATGTTAGTGATGATAGCATCAGTTTAGCTAGGGAACGAACGACATCTATTCGGTCCTTATGATATTTTTTAACCATTTTCAGACCAAAGAGCTACGGATTTTACCTATTTCAAAACGTTCGGAATTGCAGGTTCAGGTCGCATTTATTTCCAAACTGTTTATATTTTAACGCCCGTGCATAGCTTGTCGATGTATATATGTCGTTTCGTTAGATATTGTTTTATGATATAACGTACCTTATAATGTCTGAATATTCATTTCCTTCACACTATTATATAAATATTCCCTTTTGCATATGTCTCCGACTTCTTCGTTCAGCCATATTGAATATCGTCGTGACGTCATTAAAAACAAAAACAGATAACTCTAATAACTTCGATCTCCTATGTTGGACACATGTAATATACACATACAGAATAGGAAACACACGTTTTGGTTGGTTTACGTTTTACTGAACGGGATTCGTGTGTTTTCATATTTTGCAAAAATAATTACTACGAAATGTCTGCAGTACAGGGAATAACCATTATTTCCGATATAGCTAATGCATATTTTCAGGCTTTTTATGTCGTATATAAATCACCGAGGGGTGTCGGAATTGACCAAAATAAAGACCGACCGTATGTACGTCTTTCTTCGGGCAATCCTGACACGTTTGCTTATATAGAACGTCCAACTTGCTGTGCGGGATCTACAAATACTTTTGCAACATCTATTTGAGGGGTCTGTAGGCGACATGTTAGGCAACAGGTCTGTCCGTATCCAATATGCTATAATTTTCCAATGTTAGTCCAAATTCCCCCGATCTTTATCCCGGACGACCTCTTTTAACGGGACCTATCTAAAATGTATTTATTGTAAATTTATTCTCGCCATGAACATGCATGAAGTATTTGCCACTGGACGTTGAGTAATCAACAATCAATCAATCAATCAATAATTTTCAAATCCTTTTTTCCAATATTGTTTCGCTATTTTAGCCTGCGTCATCGTGACAGCTTTAAAATTCTCCAAGTTATCTACACCTATAGAACGATTTTCTTAAGGTACCGACTTTTTATCTTCAAGGGACAAACCATGTTTTATTACTTTAATAAAAAAACAAACAAAATTAATGTTTTTTTTCAATAACAAACAGGAACATTTTGGAACTCCATGTTGAATCCGCCCGCCCTTCGTTTTCAATTCAATCAGACAGTTTGTATATATCCGTTTTATGGGACTATTATAATATACCATTGTCCGTCCGTCCGCCTGCGTCTGTTTGTCTTCAACATGTCGGGCAATAACTCTAAAATGCTTTAACCAATTAACTTGAAACTTTGGTGAATAGTTTACATCTATTGATGAAAGCTTTCTTTCGATTTTTATAAATGTTTAGATTTTACGCTTCCGATTTATTGGGTTTTATTCACTAAAAAGGGGATTTTCCAGTTTTCGGACTATAAATCAAAAATGCTTTGAGCAGTTTGCATGAAACTTATGTGAATTGTATGTATCGATTGAATTAATTTCCTTTTGATTTTTATACATGTTAGAGTTTACTTTTCCAAGATAAGGGTTTTTTAATCATAAGAAATGATGGATTTTCCAGTTTTTGGACAAAAACTCAAAAGTGCTTCGACCAGTTTTCATTAAACCTTAGTGACTGGCTAATATCTATTAAAATTGAGTTTTTTTTTTTTTTTTTTTTTTTTTTATAAATTTCTGAAATGACAATAAGAATAATGGAGCTTTATCTGTTGGAAAAATCACCGGCGAAATATTCGCTCATGACGCGCGCAGCTCCTTAATCTCACTTCCCTAATGAACTATAAATACATTTGTAAATTGGTATTTGAACAGTTTGTAAATAAAGAATTTAACTCACCTTGTTGTCAGAATGTTATATATTAGTTATGGCAGTAGCAAGTTTGATGATTATGTACTCTGACATTAATGAATTTTTTGCAATTGTGATGAAATTTTGAGTTCTATTTATTATAAAAAAGAAGATGTAGTATGATTGCCAATGAGACAACTGTCCACAAGAGACCAAAATGACACAGACATTAACAACTATAGGTCACCGTACGGCCTTCAACAATGAGCAAAGCCCATACCGCATAGTCAGCTATAAAAGACCCCGATAAGACAATGTAAAACAATTCAAACGAGAAAAATAACGGCCTTATTTATATAAAAAAATGAACGAAAAGAAAATATGTAACACATAAACAAACGACAACCACTGAATTACAGACTCCTGACTTGGGACAGGCACATACTTAAATAATGTGGCGGGGTTAAACATGTTGGCGGGATCCCAACCCTCCCCCTAACCTGGGACAGTGGTATAACAGTACTGTGACAACATAAGAACGAACTATAAAAATCAGTGGAAAAAGGCTTAACTTATCAGATGGTGAAAATACAAGTGGACGTGGCCGGGTATTTGTACATCCCGACAAAAAAAAAGACATTTGGAACAGATCTGAGAGTACTCGCAGTTATCTAACTGCTAGTTCAAAGCCACTAACATGACTAACAACTAATAAAACAAATCATGCATATAAGACTAAACTATCAATCCGTACACATCCAACATCCAATGGATTTAGTGTAAAGACGTCATAAACAGCCAGAGAAAAACTTGACCTTGTGCAATGCCAAGTTTAACTGAAGTATTTGATTTTTCATTGTAGATTCTGGGGGAAATTTTGGTACAGGATCCGGATCATCAATAACATATAATCCTGTGACTCCACTGTCGTGTGACTGTGCAGCTACTTTGATTAAAAGTTGTGCTTTGGGTTTTAATCCTATTGCAGGATGTGGGCTAGCTTTATCATCTTTGGCAACATCATTTAGTGTAAGAAAATTTTAATATGTATATCCCTGCTCCGAATTTACCGAATACTTACTTATTCTGACATATAATGGCCATGTGGGAAATTTTCGTTGCATATTTCTAGGGAACTACAAATAAGAGTGTCCTGAACTTGTTATCAGGCTTTTGGTCAATATACTATACCATGTAAAGCGTTTTCAAGTGCATCGCTCAACAATTTCCTGTTTACCAAACAGGACATGGACTTTGCTCTTTCGTGTCAAACATAACTCTTCATAATCTAGTGAAAGGATTTTAATCAAGCTTTTACTAATTGTTCATGACAGAATGTCATTATGCATCGTCATTTTCGCTCTCCAATCGGAACGATTTCTGAGGTTTCATATACAAAATTGGACTTAGCAAGTAAATGGATTTCAATCAAACTTTCTCGGATTTGTCACACCATAACGCCATTCTGCACTATTTTGGAGTTTCCAATACAAAACATGATTTTGACCTTTCATAGTATAGTGAGTGAACAGATGTTATTAATGAATACAATTTTAACAGAACATACATTTCTGAGTTTTAAAAGTCACACCTTCAACCTTACATCTTTTTCAACATAACCAATTTCCTGATACAATGCTAAAAAATATTTGAGAAATTTACTTGCAGTTTATGAAAAACCACTCGACATCTCTGAGCAAATACTTGATTTTGATGTCTAAATATTTTTTGAAACAGATATGTGAAAAATAAGGAATATTGTAATAAATGGTTGATCTTTCATTGTCCCTGTTGAATTTATTCACACATTATCCAGAGGATTTAGAGTTGACATATGATACTGTCCAGACACTTCGCCTGCAGTCAGTTAAGACTTAGTTTCATTTACTAGTGCAAAACATATTGTTGAATTTGTATTGATTAAACTTTGTAAATTATTTTGCCAAAATATTTAAGAGATTATTTGTTTTGCTCTTTTAACAGGAAGATAGAACTGGAGGAAGTGCACTTATTGGTACACTGAATGCTTTACTTGGAATTATTGATACATTTTTTGGTTGTGTAGCTGGGTTTCTAGGCCCTGCTGGCAGAGTTGTCTCAACGCTTTACACAGCTGCTAGGTAATATATTTATGTGTATTGTAATGGACAAACCTTTGTTCTCACAAAAACTATTTGTGTGAAAATAATAAGTCTTTAAAGTAATCTACTGCCTGAAGATTTATATTATACTCATTTATCTGATAGCAATGTGAGCCTTTCAACAATTGAAGCAGATAAAGCTAACAAAATTACTACTGTCTCGAGAATATTCATAATATTTTAATAACTTTCTTAAACTATACTGGATTTCTACCAAACTTGGACAGAAGCTTGTTTATGATCATAAGATAGTATCCAGAAGTAAATTTTGAAAAAATAAAGTTCCATTTTTCCGTATTTTACTTATAAATGGACTTATTTTTTTCTGCGGGGAAACATTACATTCACTCTGTGGTTAAAGTTTTTAGAATTTTAATAACTTTCTTAAACTATCCTGGGTTTGTACAAAACTTGGACAGAAGCTTGCTTATGATCATAAGATAGTATCCAGAAGTAAATTTTGTGAAAAAATAAATCCATTTTTTCCGTATTTACTTTTAAATGGACTTAGGTTTTCTGCGGGGAAACATTACATTCACTCTGTGGTTAAATTTTACTTTCTTAAACTATCCTGGGTTTGTACCAAACTTGGACAGTAGCTTATTTATGATCATAAGATAGTATCCAGAAGTAAATTTGGACTTAGATTTTCTTCCAGTTAACATTGCATACAGTCTGCAGTTAAAGTTTTCAAAACATTTATTAGATTCATTAACTATCCTAGATTTTTACCAAACTTGGACAGAAGCTTCTTACAATCAAAAGATAGTATCATGAGGAATATTTTTATTGATTGTTTTCCTCATTTTTGTTGAGCCTGTGATTTACAGCAATAGTAGGCGAGACACTGGGTTCCGCGGAACCCTTATCAATTTTTTTTCAAAGCTGATGTTTTTCTGAAACTGTTTAGCATTTCACAGCGATATAATACTTTTACTATAATTATTCATCCCTTATTTTTATTAACTTTGTATTTACATTGTATCATAGATCAAATTGATTCGTTCCGTGAAAGTTTATTTGGTCACTACGTCTTTTGATTGAGTTAAGTCATTCCAATTAATATTTTATAGTGTGTCTTTCTATGTTGTAATGTTACACTATTGTTTCAGATAAGTGTGAAGGTTTGGTACCATTAACACGTTAAAAACCCGCTGCAATTGTTTGCATCTGTCCTAAGTCAGGAATCTGATGTTCAGTAGTGGTCGTTTGTTGATGTGGTTCATAAGTGTTTTTCGTTTCTCGTTTTTTATATAGATTAGACTGTTGGTTTTCACGTTTGAATGGTTTTACACTAGTAATTTTTTTGGGGCCCTTTATAGCTTGTTGTTCGGTGTGAGCCATTGCTCCGTGTGGAAGACTGTACCTTGACCTATAATGGTTTACTTTTATAAATTGTGACTTGGATGGAGAGTTGTCTCATTGACACTCATGCCACATCTTCCTATATCTATAAATTGCTTTACATGGCCAGTATAGTATTAAACTGGACCATATTTCTCATCTTAACCAATTGTTCTCAAAAGAATAACAATAGCTGTGTGGTTTATACAATTTCAGAACTATAATATTGTTTGACAACTTCCTGTCATAACCATGATAACGGGTCAAAATTTAAGTCTTGAATATCTAAAGGATCAAATCTAGATTTTATGTCTAAATATGAAACACATCTTATCATTATTCAATATGTTTTGACATTATTTAGATGTCTGGTTGATGTTCATAATAACTGTGATAATGGTGGAAGGCGAAGACGTGATGTTAGCAGTGAAGTTGTGAACAATTTGTTAGATTCTGCCAAGCCTGTTGATAATTTTCTGTCTATGATGCAGCAGATTCTTAATGATGAAAACATGTAAATAAAATAATTATATTATATTTTATAGAAGTAAGAGATAACCAGAATCAAAGATCACAAACTATATACATTCAATGTTAGTAGACATACTGTACATGCACATGCATTACGTGTATTTAAGGGCATCCGATACAGTTTCTCGATATAATGTCATATTTATAATTTTGAAATATGTTGTAGGCCTTGGCGAGTTATAGAATAAAACACAAACAAAACAGAGGTCACCGTGCTAGTTTTCGAGAAAATTGTGGCTGAAAATTTGGGGATTTGTGCAATTTTGTAAAAAAGTTAGGCAATGTTATAAACTTTTTGGAGCACATATTCTTCGTCATAAATTGTTAAGATTTGGTTCAATCTGAAGCTGTGATAAGTGACAAAAAGGAAAACAAAAATCCCTACACGAATAACTATATAATTATCCAAGACTTGATTGTCATTGCGGGCCAGATGCCATAGTGGTATTTTTTAACCTAAAAATATGTAAATAAAGTGTTTCTGAAAATGTCATTTTTATCATTTTTCTGCATAAACTGGATTTTGTCATGCTTTCTCCAAATCTCAAATAAAAAATATATGTCACCATGCTGGTTTCCATGATGAACGCGATTTATCCTAAAAATTGCGTCCCCCTTTTGTAACTTCAACGTTAGCGCTAAAGTGCACGACGTCGCTGGCAGACAATTTCGACGTTATCTCTGCAAGTTACCGGCGACATTTTTCAGATGTATAAATATTGCTTGTAAAGAGCTATCTATAAATTGGTTATATATTTTGCGGAAATAAAATCATGTGAATCATAAACACCCCTCTCTGTTTGTGGTCTAAGTGAGAAACATCTCAAGAAAGTTATTACGGACTGTTGATAATTGTTAAGGCTTTTAAAATTAAAGACTCGACAATTTAGAACTTGACATACAGGTACATGTAGTGTACACACTCGTGTATTAATTTATACCGTATGTTGACCTCTAGATGTGGTTTTTTTTTTTTTTTTTTTTTTTGGGGTAGGCTGCTGTTACATAATTTACAATACTGTCTCCTTAAAATCCTTTTATTCATGTTTTAATCACTTTTTAGAATTTCACATTTATTCATTAAATTAAACTTTTATTCGGGTCAATGATTACAATTGAATAAAATTTGGAGGCTCCTAAACAGTTTTAGAGTTCACTTGTGTGTATATACTTATTTCCACTGGATCACAACAAAAAGGTTACTTACATGAGGTCTTTTTCTGCAAACGGAACTTCTTTTTTGGTACATAAATTAGGGCGTTAGTTTTCTCGTTTAAATGGTTTTACATTGTCATTTCGGGGCCTTTTTTAGCTGACTATGCGGTATGAGCTTTGCTCATTGTTGAAGACCGTACGGTTACCTATAGTTGTTAATTTCCGTGTCATGTTTGTCCCTTGTGGAGAGTTGTCTCATTGGCAATTATACCACATTTTATTTTTTATGTTGTCAGAAAACAAAAACAAAACATTATAAAGGTTTTCTTTAATTTGCTAAAGGATGCTTTTATCCAGACAGAAACTATACCATGATTTTGAATTTTTTTATTTGGCAAAAACGATTGAATTAATAGCGAGAGGACTGGACATATTACATATTCATACACCCCTCCCCCGCTTTGGGTTTGTTTTTGTTCCTCTCCCAACTTTCCACATTATACCCACCTAAATAACAATTTCAAAGCAAGTCACTTTTATAATGTTGTACTATTATATACTTTCTCCTCAGTTTTTATTGCTGTTTTTTTTTGGGGGGGGGGGGAAGGGGGGGGGGGGTGTAGGGCGAGAGGGAGCAAGTTGCGATTCAAATTCAAATACTTCTCTAATAGCGTACTTCTATTGGAAAATAACTAGAAATATATTTTTTTCACCACAGCGCGACATATTGCGGGGTACATACAATATAGCACGTCCATTCCTCTGTCTGTACTTCCGTTCCTTCTGGTTAATTAGATTTTTCAAGTGTACAATTCTTGACAAATTTCTATAAAATTGATATCGTATGAACACGTTCGAAAATCAGTGCATCAGTATCAACTATTCTTTAAAAGAGTTATGCCATTTGGAAATATTAGTTCTATTGGAAATCGCATTGTATTTGCTGTCATTCCGTCATTTCTCCGATATATTTGTAAAAAAAAATAAAGGACAAAATAAACAGCTGCGCTACGAGCTATAATCATAAATCGTTTTTGAGATACAGCGCGAACTGTGAAAAAAACACATCCCTGTTTTAGTTACAAAGTCCTGTAACTCAAAAAGTCCACCAAAAAGTATACAGATCGTTTGACCATCATAAAAAACAACTATGTTAAGCCCCAGTCCCACCAGACCATGATCGCACCACGCTCACCGCGATCTAAAATAAATTTAGATCGTGGTGAGGTCGCGGTATGAGCGGCATGCAAATGTAAATTTTCGTTGCTTTCACGATGCTACTACGTCCTCTCTACGCTTCTACAAAGATCCCGCTACGATTATACCACGTTCTCACCGCGCTTATTCTGCGACCTCACTACGCTTATCAAGATCTTTCTACGCTCTTCACGTTCTCACTACGACCATACCACGAGTTATCCGATTGCAACACGATCTTACTGCGGTTATAACACGTTCTTACCACGATTTAATACGTTCATAGCGCGATCTTACTACGTTCTCAGCAATAACGTCAACATCGTGTTCCATATCAAGACAGTTCTATTCCTTCTATTTCTGATTAAATCGTAGATTTCTCGGAAAAAATACAGTCATGCCACCAAAATCTACCAGAACACGTGGGCATGGTGATAGGAGTTGATGTAGAGGCATAGGGAGCAAAGTAACGAATCCTGATCAAGCAGAGATGTCGGACCGACCAATCCAACCTAGATTACAACCTATTGCTGGTCCATAAAGCTCAATGAAGATATTTTAGTGAACGATAGCAGAGATGACTTAGATGTGTCAATATATATAGGAAGATGTGGTATGAGTGCCAATGAGACAACTCTCCATCCAAGTAACACTTTATAAAAGTAAACCATTATAGGCCAAGGTACGGCCTTCAACACGGAGCCTTGGCTCACATCAATCAGCACGCTATAAAGGACCCAAAATAATACTAGTGTTAAACCATTTAAACGGGAAAACCAACGATCTAATCTGTATGAAAACGAGAAGCATGGTTGAGCCGTTAGAGCAAATGGATAATTACATTCAAACAAACAAAATCTAGGGAGATTTTTTATATATTATGTAAACATGACAATGAGTATGATGGTCGTAGTGTTAACGTAGTCAGGTCGTAAGAAGAGTGTGATGAGGGTGGCAAGGGCGTGCTAGAATCGTACTATGGTCGTGTGAACAGCGTGGTATAGTCGTAGTGGAAGCGTAGATGGGTCGCAGTGAGAACGTGATGGTCTTAGTGAGGTCGTGATAACGTCGCTGTGCGATCGAAGCGCAGTCTCTCCGAATAGAATCACGCTCTCGCTACGATTGTACAGCGACCTTTGCGATCTTACTACGATCTTAGTGCACTCTCACTACGCTTCTACTACGACCTGATTTCGCCACGACCGCACCACGATTGTTTCGAACATGTTCAAAGTTGGCTACGCTCTTCACGATCTTGAAGACCTCACCACGACCGTGATACGACCTTACTGCGATCTACACGATCGCACTACGATCATCGAAATTTGCATTTTTTTCACAGATCGTAGTGCGATCGTGGCCTAGTTGGACTGGGGTATTAAGTTTAATGAAATTTGGATAATATGCTGTACCATGTTTACGACGGACAGAAGGAAGCCGGACATTTTTTTTACCATAATACGTCCCGTAAATTTTTTTATGGGTGTACCGGTATAAAATTATTGTTGGCCATTTCCTTTTGTTGGATGGAAAACGTGCAAAGTGGAGAAAATATGAACTTTGTTCTTTTATTAAAGTTGCATCATTGTTAATATGTGCGGCATACCATTATTTAAAAAATAGTTAATTATAAATAAATTGAATAAATTGTTTAGTTAGGAAAGTTACGTCTTCGTGTACCTAATTTTTTGGTATTAGTTTTAAAATATATCATTGGTTTTCTGTGTTGTAATAAAATGTCAAAAATCGGATCCGGATCAAGTCATAGATGATGAATGATAATAAAAATCATAATTGCCATACATTATATTAGTAACACCAAAAGGATCATCAGTCGTCTTGAGATTGCTCACTATACGATATTTTGTTGAAGATCTCACAGAAACAGTAATGTGTTTGATTTCTTATAATTTAATTAGATTGTTATCCTGTGAGAATCAAATGCATGGAGTGTAGAAGTTAGCATGCGGGAGAAACAGACATTGGAGTATCGAAAATTTACATTACGTTTAATATTACGCAAAATTACACGCATGACGTCCCGCAAAAAGTGACGTTTTCCGGGAATTCAACATTGAAACATGAAACATTTTATTTCACTAAAGGCCTCACATGAGGCATGATAGTACAACAATATAACAAACATATTTACAAATGCATGAATAAATGGGAAGGTAAATATCATTTATAAATTGACATTACAATTTTACAGAATTTGGCTAAGCCAACAAGAACAAATTTATCTTTGCTGTTCATTAAATTAGAGAAGCTCATAGTATTTTTAATTTTACAAATATCTGCAGGCAAAAATTTCAGCCTTTCAGCATTAAAGAAAGTACAATCATATATATAATGAAATTCATCTCCTAGCACATTGCTGTTACATAAATCACATATTCTTTCTGATCTATCAATGCTATAAAATCTACCACATTCAATAGGTAACCTATGACTACTGCATCTATATTTACACAAATTAATTCTAAGATCAAAAGGCAAGGTAGTTAAATAATCTTCAAAACCAAACTCAGACTTATACATTCTATAATTTAAACATTTTGAGGTATTAAATATCTGAGCCTTCCATTCATTTACAAACAAATTGTGGTAATACTGTTTCACATTTTTAGACAACTGACAATTTGTATCTATATATTGATTATTCCAGGCATTAATAAAACCACATTCAGATATAATATCTTTCACACAATTCAACCACTTAGAGTGGTAAACATTACCAGAATCAAGTTTATAAAGCATTTCATACAATGTACGAGAAATTTTCTCTTTTTTGCCAGTAACAATACGTTTCCAAAAACCAACCATTCTTGCTTTAATATTAACAGACATTGGTACTCTACCTAGTTCACCATATACAATGCAATTAGGTGTACATTTTTTAACTTTCATTATATATTTACAAAATTCTAAGTGTAGTGATTCAATAACATCATTTTTCTCATAACCCCAAACTTCTGCACCGTACATTAATATAGGGGCAACCATAGCATCAAAAAGTTGTAACAATATTATACATCTATAGGTAAATACAATTTTCTTGCCTTACGTAATACATAAAACATTGCTTTTCTAGCTTGTTGAACCAGTCTAGATTTATTAACATGAAAAGTACCTTTTCTAGAAAATACAATACCTAAATATTGAAATTCATCAATAACATATAAACGGTCATTATTATATGTAAAATGAACATTATCAGCCTGTCGGCTTTTAGAAAATATAACAACATTGGTTTTTTCAGTATTAACTTTGAGATTCCATGTTTCACAATATAAATACATTGCATTCAATGCTGATTGTAACTCAACTGCAGATTCTGCAAAAATGACTGTGTCATCCGCATATAACAACAAATACAATTTAAAATACACTTCAATATCATCATTGTCAAACAATAAATGAGACATATTACAAACATCATTCAGACCACTATAAGCATGTGACATAAACTCAGTCAAATCATTAAGAAAAATAGAAAACAATAGGGGCGAAAGGTTTTCACCCTGCCTCACACCAATATTAGATGCAAAAAAATCTGAACAATTAGATCCATCTCTTACACAAGATTTTGCATTTTTATACAAGTTTTGTAATACAATCAGCAGTTTACCATCTATACCATTGCGTAACAATTTTTGCCATAATAATATTCTGTTAACAGAGTCAAAAGCCTTACGAAAATCAACAAAAGCACAATACAATTTTTTTCTTCTAAATAAATACAAATCAATGAGACATTTCAAATTGAAGATATGATCAACAGTGCCATACCCCTTTCTGAAGCCTGCCTGTTCTTCGCATAATAATCCTAAACTTTCCAAATAATTGAACAATCTATTATTCAAAATACATGTAAACAATTTTCCATAACAACTCAATATTGTAATACCTCTATAGTTATCAGCATTTGCAGGATCACCTTTCTTTTTAAATATAGGGCAGATAAAACCCTTTGACCATGAGTCCGGTATAATACCACTTTCAAATACAATATTAAATATTTTCAAAAATACAGGCATAAGTTTACAAGCTGCATGTTTCAAAAATTCATTAAGTATCATGTCATCGCTACATGCTTTGTTATTTTTCAAAGACTTAATTGCATTTACAACTTCTTGTTCACAAATCAACTGATTAATTACAGTATTATACTCACTAATATTTTCTGGTAATACAACATCAATATCATTTTCTACATTATTCAAATTTTTAAAATGGTTAAAAAATAAATCAAGAGCAACCTTCTGAGATACATTTTTACCTTTCTCACAGACCTTGTTTAACAATGACCAATAAGACTTTGGATCAGTGGTACGCAAACCACGCAATTTTTCTATAAATGCCTTCTGAAACTCGTTAAATTCAGTTTTCAAAGTTTTCTTGTACTCTTTACTTTTACATACCAAATCATCATAATTAATTGTTGAACGTACTCTATAGTAATACTTCTTAGACCTGCGATAATTTTTACGTTTTACATAGCATTCACTATTAAAATACTTCTTACGATGTACAAATTGAGAGTTACATTTTTTTTTAACATTTTTATCATTGATTTTAACAAACATATTGGCTTGTTCTGCCGCATTCCTTATAATATTAACACAATCATTTACAACATTATTGACAGTTACATTATCAGTATTTTGAGGATCAATATCCTCTAATTTATTCAAAAGTTCATCTATACTGGTATCGTCTAGGTTCTCCGTGAAAACTGGTGCTCGGTCTCTGGTCCATATTGGTTTTACAATAGACTCTGATTCACCATGCAAGGTGATTACAATGTTAGAGTCATTTGTATTGTCCATATCATTGTCATTTACATAAGAGTTATTCAAATCTACATCAACAACACAAGATAAATTTGTACACAAATGTAAACCAATAGGTTTATGAATATCACTAAGAATTGGATCAAATATCAATACATTGAAATCAACAATGGATCGGAATAAATTTGGTGATACAATGGCATAATCAATAACAGAATTATTACAAGTCGTAAGCCCAATATCCTTGTCATTACCCACTCTACCATTAACAAAGAAAAGTTCTAAACTTCTACATAGTTCTAATAATTTTTTGCCATATTTATCAACTTTATGCTTATCTTGAGATTGTCTTACAACAGGGATACCACATTCCTCTAATATATGTAAATTATTAACAAGACTTTGCTCAATATTTGGCACATTACAAAAGTCAAGAATATTATTGTCAATGTCAACATATTCATTACAGTTACTACAATGTGCATTGAAATCACCAAATAAACAAACTTGGAAATCTGATTCATTTATAACATTTTCAATTTCGTTAAACATATCAACACTACTATATAAGCTACCATCAGGTGGAATATAAACTACCCCAAATAAAGTTTTTTGGAACAATAGCTTATCATCAATGGTGAACCATAATACACAATGACTAGAGCAAGTAAATGGGTCCCTTACATGGACATAGTTGCATATATATTCTTTTACATAAACACAAATACCACCTGATTTAGATGAACAATTTTGCCTTATAACAGAGGGTAGTAGCTTAAATCCATTAACCTCAACATCATCATATTGATCAATTTTAGTTTCAGTAAGACATATTACATCATATAAAGACATGAATTCAATAAAATCTGGATTTTTCAATTTAGAGACAAGACCACACACATTAAGGGTTAAAATTTTTATATTTTTAAATTGCAAGATATTTTCATTTTCAAGCACTTCCTTTTGAATCACAGATTTATCATCACTGACATCAATCACTGACTCGGTGTCTAGACATTTCCCTTCCGCGCGCTCCTACAGCTCAGTAAGTCCCAACTTTTTATAATCAACGTCCACGATCCCTAGTTTGAATAGGTCGTCGGGGGATGTGATCACCACTCTATCACCACCATTCTTCATAAAACAATGAATTTTACCATCACGCGTGTGTGTGTTTTTGACGTCATCATATTTTCTTACCAATTGAAAGAGTTTGAAACGCAACGGTGTCAAATCTTCGCTTACATATACGTCTTTAAACTCAGTTTGTTTAAGTTCTTTCCTACTAGCAAGGAATTTAAAACGATCAGTGCGGATTTCAAACTTTACGATCACTTGCCTGTTTTTCCCTGGGGTTTTCTTACCAATTCGGTATGCGTCCTCGATCTTTCCGGCCAAGACAACCTTCATAGCACGAGCTAAAGCCATTAGAGCATCTATTATCACTTCATTGCCTTCCACTTCCGGTATGCCGGTCACTCTGATTTGGTCTTTCCTCGACTGCTGATCTAGCGCGTCATTCGCGTATTCGATGTTACGAACTCCTACCTGCAATCGGTTGATTTTCGTATCGTGAACCATTAAAGTTTCATCCCTACGGGCCGAGAAAGCATCTAAAACGGGCATTAGCCGTGTCATTACATTTAATGCAGTTTTCTCAGAATCCTGAAGTTTATCACTTTCCTTTAGGAAGCGTTCATTGAGAGCCTCCATAGTCTCATTACCTGACATATTATCGTCCTTCATGTCGTTACATTTGTCCTTTATAAAAGTACACATGTCCGAGAACAATTTTCCGCCATTGCCCTGTTTCGTAGTATTCTTCGCTGGCATTGTTGAATTTTCAATTCTATGTTCAGACGGTCTAGTCCAAAAAATATCCTGCCATATGTGTAATCTTTCTTCCGGTAATTAAAAAAACACAATGATAAAGTTCAATAACAATAGTATCCCATCGATTGAAGTGGATTTCATTCAAGAATTTTTGACATCGTCTGCATGGAACAACCGGAAGTACTCAAACGCTTAGCGTCGCGCCAAGAGTTAACTCCCTTTTTATTTTTGCTCTCCAACTTTATACTTATTTTTTGAAAGGTCAAAGATATCAACTAAGGACCCCAAAATATATTTTATAAATAAAAAAAAAAGTAAAATATGTAGATATGGTATAACGTACTTCTTTAAATTAATGCGTGTGATTTACCAAGCCACATTCCAATCTGTTTTTGTGAATACACCTTATCCAAAGGTGTTTTTCATAGTTTTGTAAAACTATATTTTTTTTTTGGCCAATGCTGTGACGGATTTTTTGATTTTCTTCCCTTTATATATTTTTTCTATAATTATAAACCACATCTTTCCTTTAAATTAAATGGTCGTTTCCTACATTGTTAGTTGTACAAGTACGTTGCTTCTTCTTTTTCTAAGTTTACTAGTCCGTCTCAAATAATTGACTTGATACACATGTGGTTATTCTATTTATAACTTTTAAAAATTGATATAGCTGCATCTTTAATTTTTTATTCAACTACTTTTATTAATAGCACCCTTTAGATAATTATTTCAACAACACTCTGAAACAACAGAATTACCTCAAATAATCTGTTAAAAATCATTTGCAATTTATCTGTGTAGGAAGAACCTCATTATAAGCATTATTTTGAATTAAAGGTATGATGTAGATTCTTCATGGTATGGAGCATTTAGAACAGTTGTATCTGATGAAAGCCAATTAGGGGTCCAGCTGTCATCAGATGAATTCAGCAATATACTAAGTACAATCAACGACGAAACACAAAAATCTACGTTGAATAAATTCTTACAAAGATGGAACAACACAGGTACTTTATTTCTGTTTTTGTAAGCTCACTTTTCTTCCAGAGCTACTGTAAACAAATTCAATAATTTGGAGTCTGTCGTTTATTTACTTTTACAAAAATATTTTTCTTTGAAACTTCTGGACCAATTAGAAGTAAACTTGGCCAAAATCTTCCTTAGGAACCCACTGTGCAACAAATGTGTCCGATGATCCTGCCTACCAACCAACATGGTCGACAAGGCTAAGATCGAACATCGATAGAGAAAATATTACAGATGTTTAGAATGTCAATATCGATAGACAGTCAATTTTCACCAGAAGACAATACCTTCTTAGAATAATTGCCCTTAAATGACGATTTTATTATGTTTTGCGACATGGGCTTTAATATTATAAAGTATAATAGAGAAAGAGAAACTGCTTACAGCAAAAGTGATCTATAAAACAGGATAAACAAATAAGTAAATTTTACAGTTTTGCCATATGTTTTTAGTTTTGAGGGTTGTCTTGAAATGTCTTGCAGTAATTGATAAACTATTGAAAATGAGATAAGAAATGTTTGACAATCTTAAAAATTGTCAGGATCATAGCACCAGCGATGCTTTGATTAGTGTGTAAATTTTCAAAATACAAGATTGAATCAGTTGATTACTATTCTGTCTTCTGAATTTAACAAACACATTGTAGTTCATCATCCTAACTTTTCATTATTCAGTTTGGGTAATTTAAGGAAAGGTTCAGAAAAGAAAACGGTAATCTTCTTTTCATTAAGTTAAGATTCCGTGATAAACATAATAAAGCAATGGAAATTGAAATAAATTGTTCGCTGATTACTTTTTTTAACATTAGTAATAACTATATGTACTCAATTGACAATGTGACTTTTGAAATATTCATGATAATTCAATCCTAGCCCTTGATTGTGAAGGCATCCCCTAGTAGCTTCGTATTTACTATGACTTTGCTACTGATTTTATCTGTTAAAAAACAAGACTACAGAAACAACCCTCTCATATTTAAAGGAAACTAAAATTTTTAAGAGATTCATAGAAAAGGAAAACCTAAACAGTTGGAGAACAAAAACTAAACAATTATTAATTTGACTTCTCTTAAACTGTACTTTGTGTCTTTTCTTTCTTTGTTATATTTGTGCTTTGTGTCTATCTGAATAAGCAAGCACTTAAAAACTGTATTTTACTGTTTGTTCTTGTATTATGTTGTTCCACTATGGTCCTAGGATACAGGGAGGGCTGAGGGCTCCTAAAAGAGAGGCGAAAGATACCAAAGGGACATTCAAAAATCGAAAATAAACCGACAAAACGCCATGTCTGGTAGATATGTTTAACCTCACCACATGCACATTCCATATATGCCTGTACCAAGTCACGTTCAAATACAAGACCTAAAGGTCAATTTTATATACAGGACAATGATTTAAATACAACAAATGGACACATATTTGAATTTCATGACGTCACAGGACTCATATATTAGAAAGAACACAGATTTGACACGTGGCAAATAGCCACATATTTGGGTGTGAAACAAATAAGAGAAAAGGGCAAAGATTGGGACTGGACATAGATTCAACTCTTACACTTAAACATGAAATAGTTTCCACTTGCTGTTCCGCAAATATCAATTTATATAAATATTTAATAGAAATGTTTTTTTCTTCTTTTTCATTTAAGCAACTGCATGGAAGGATGGAACATTAAACACACTTGATGGTACTGAAGATATTATTAACTTAAAGAATCTTAATTCAGGAATTCAACAATACATTAATGATTTTAAGAGCGCTAAGACAAAGGGATTTGACACAATATTTGATGTTTTTGACCATGCAACAAAAACATACAAAACAGCGGAACAAGAAGCTAAGGTATCAGCATTTTAGTACTTATGATGGCTTATGTATTTGAGTTAAGATAACATAGTATTTGTGTAATTCAATTTAATTAAGGATTGGAAATATGAAGAAATCAACGAATTCGTTTGATAAGTATATTACATCCACAAACCTTTGGAATCGGAAAAAAAAATACTGAGCAAATTGATTGGAAACAAAAATTTCGGTCGATTTCATAGGAGTTTCATAACCCTATTATCTTTGTTGTTAAAAAGTTTGCCTGTTTCTTGCTGCAACCAAAAGAACATCAACAGTGTCTTTGACTTATTTGATTAAAATAACAACTTGAAATAAAATATGTAAAACTTGTAAAATATAAAATATATGAAATATAAAATATGTTAAATATAAAATATGTAAAGTATGCAATATGTGATATATAAAATATGTGTTATATAAAAAATGTAGTTTGGCAGTCTTGTTTGAACTTACAAACCACTTCCATATACTAGTAGTACTTTAGAAATTAAAGTAAAAATAGGTCGGGAATCCCTTCATTCATTATTTCCAAAATGTTGACCACACTAGAAAAGGTTTGCTTGATAGTTGATATATTGACTGAAGTCATTTTTAGAATCAGCAATAAGCACAGCTGTGTATCATATAGATATTATAATAGAGAAGATTTTTTTTCAACAAAACTAACTGAGTTTTAAGTTTTCAAAACAAACAACACACTTCATAATTATTTGTTCACTGTGGCTCAGGTTTCCTAGTTATTTGTTTTTAAATATTGAAAGCATCAACATCTAGCAAGTGCAATAAGTTCGACTAACAACCAAACAATAACACTTACAAACAATCATTTAATTCATCCTGTATACATAAGTCTGTATTTTTATATAGAGGCAAGTATCACGACTGTTGTATTTTGATAGAAAGGGAAACACTTGATCTTCTTATTAATTATACCCCTGACAAGCAAACTTTTATGGGGGTCAAAAGAATCATCCTGGCTCTCTGTTTTCTTTCTATGTGCTCTGTAACTTGATACAGTTGAAGAACACAACCATAGGAAATGACTGAAAGAATAAAATCCCGGTACTATATGCTAAAGATGATCAAATCCCAAGTTACTCACTTCAATGCTGCTATATGTGGTAATAATCTCTCATAAGTACAACCCCATCTATATGGCTTAACATATATTGATGACACCCTTTATAGTTATAGAACATAGTTTGTGGATGAGCTAAAGGAAAACAGTTCTGGTCCGACATGTGTATGTGAATATAAGCAAAATTACACGTCTCCTTAAGCTACTCAATAATTATGCTTGGAATATTTTTACAGAGTGGAAGTAGTGGAGGTTCCAGTGAATCTGTATGTGCTAAGGTGCGAGTAAGAATTGTCCAGGAATTAGTTCTAACACGTGATGCATTCAATGCTAGACTGGAGATAGAAAATGGAGAAACATCTGCACTGGAGAATATAATGGTGGAAATAAGAATTACTCAAACATATGGAAATGGAGAGTCTTCAAAGGATAAGTTTTCCATAGGTGAGAGAATAAGCTTGGCAGAGTTTTCTATTAACTATATTGATATAATCTTACATTTTAGAAGGACTACTTTATCAGCATACTGTTTAATAAAAACACGTTTTGTCCTGCTCACCTACAGTGACATGGTTGATAATTTTTCACACATTGTTACTTCGCTATTAAGTTCAGCTCACCATTCTAAGTCGCCGAGCAGGGTGATATAGGTGTCAAAATGATACGATTATTGTAAATATTCAAATAATGTTGGACAAATAACATTCTCTTATTTTCCTCGGAGTTCAGTATTTTTGTGTTTTTACTTTTTATGATAGTGACCTGTTATATATTTCTTGCGTGAAGCGATATTTCTGGTATCACACTGCTAGGTATGTGGTACAAGAAAGTGAAACCAAACATGAGTTTAACTTGATTGGCTTATTCCGCATCATGAGAAAATATTGCGACATGTTCATTGGATCTTCGTAAAGTCATTGATGACTTTCTAAGGTTGAGACGATGTACATTTCGATCATGGTAACGAAAATGTATGTTTTCTTAAATTATATACGAAACACTCACACTTTTTATCTAAAAATCGTCTTTTTGTCAAATATTATTACATCTTGAAGCGTATAAAAGTTTTAGTTTGAAAAGAAGTCCTTCTTTTTTGGGCGTTTTCTATATTTTTTTGTTTTTGTTTTGTTTTTTGTTTTTGAGGTTTACATAATTTATATATTTCCTTTCCCCAGGTAAACCATCATTGATAGGAATATCAGGTGTAGATGGAGAAGGGACCCTTGGAAAAGATTTGTCAGGATCAGCTGAATGGTTAATGATCCCTTATTCTACAGCAGCACCACAAGAAGATACATTGTATGATGTTGGAGGTCGGTTATCATACAGAGTTGGTGGTTCAAACTTTTCCGTTCCTTTGCTACCAGACACCATAACTGTAAAACCTAATCCTAGTCTGGTGGTGCATTATTTCCATGAAAAGTATGTAAGAGGAGATGATCCATTAACAACAGATGTTGTTGAGCCAATCATTCCATTTAGTTTAGCAGTATCTGTAATGAATGCAGGTTTTGGCATAGCACGGGCTCTGCGCATTTCATCTGCCCAGCCAGAAATCATTGAAAATGAAAAAGGTTTATTGATAACATTTAAGATTGTAGGTGCACAACTTGGAAATAATCAAATTGCTCCATCACTTTCAGTTGATTTCGGAGACATCAATTCCGATGAAACAAAAACTGCACGTTGGCTGTTGACATCCACTCTCAAAGGGACATTTTACAACTACACTGCTACCTTTGAAAACATCAACCCCCTTGGAGATCCACAATTGTCATTATTGGATGAACTTGAATATCATGAACTGATTCACTTGGTTAGAATAGATACAGACCATTTCATTGATGACTTGGATGATTTTTTGGTCAATGACGTTGTGGATAGTAATGCCATGCCAGATAAACTTTATAACAGTCAGAATGGATCAGATGTCTACGATGTGTATACAGGACATATAAGCCAGTTATACACAAGCTCATACGTGCGATCCCAAAACAAAGTCTATACAGTCGTACATCTCAAAGTAACAGCAAACGCATCAACCTGGACATACACTAGAACGGAAAATAACATCACAAGTGCAAACCCTGCTGATAATCAATATTTGTTACAATGTGAATCAAGTTCAAACAGGAAACTAATGATTGAAAAAAATGTATGGCATACAACACATATTCTTGATAAGTTTTTTCTTCATATTTTTGATTTTTTCCCCTCTAATGAAACAGCTGAGGAGGGCGTAGAAGTTACGTATGATATCACTTTTGGACCACGTAACATGTATGCCCCCGTATTCAACATGACCAGTTACTCACAGACCGTGCCATTTGATGTTTTGATTGGATCCGTTATATTAACACTATCAGGTTATGACATTGACAACGATCAAACGTCATTTGAGATAGATGATGAAAATATTAAATCAGTTTTTACCATAGATGAGACACTTGGAAACATCAGAACAAAAGTTCCTTTGAATACAACTGCTGTGTATCAATTCAAGGTGATGATAGTAGATCATGGCATTCCACCAATGTCCTCTATGACAAATATCACTATAAGTGTAACTGACTATACAGTTTCTTCAATTCCATCTACAGACATTGCAAGCACAATATCGACATCACTGACTTCAGATAGAACTAGCACTACTACTAACTCTGCAGGGTCATCTTCTACAGAAGAGACAGTGGGAGGTGATACAAGTACAAGATCTATTGAAAGTTATACATCAGAATCTCAAGCCACGCCTACGATCACTGCAGGATATACTTCGGAATCATCTATACCTCATGAACAGAGAAACCACACATATACCACATCTACTGTTACAACTAAACCTACCACTGTAAAGCTAAAGGGTACAACTTCAGGAAGCTCAAGAACTGCTACTTTACCTACCTTTTTATTTATTTTTATTATTTTCCTTTTTGTTCAAGGGAGACAATAATCTCATAAATTTACCTGACTTGTTGGAATTGGAACAAAGTAAAAAGACAAGTCATTCTTGTATATAGATGAAACATCTAAAGAGTAAATTATAACTGTTTCAGTTACTGCTATTAAGATTCGAAATTATCAACATAACCAGAAGTCGTACATGTAAATATAAGGGATAGTGATAGTTATAATGAAAGATAACTCATTTTAAAGAATATTTTGCTTTATACATTTTACTAACCTACATTCCGAAAAATGTACAAACAACTTAATGTTCATTATTATAATAGACGTGTTTTTACATCACATAGCATATCATATTTAATATTATTTGTCTAAGAAATAATACAGATCATATTTTTCCATCAACTAAATAATAAAAAAAAATATATCAAAGCCTGGTCATTTTTACATTGTTGATCAATTCTTATCCATGTCGGGTTTTTTAATATCATCACAACTTCCGACTAAATACCCATATCCTGATATTGTCAAGTAGAATCGGTACTTCAGAAACGAAGTTAATGAAGTCATCAACTGTAATGTGAAAAAACCCGTATGCAGTATTGTAGAATGTTTGAATGAAATTAAGATATTTTTGAATTCTAACTTCCTCTTGCCATTATATCTAAAAAAAACAACAAAAAAACATTCATTTGTTATTAAATATTTATAATTCCCTTCTCTGAATGTCTTTACATATTGGTTTATAATAATGCACGAATGATGATCTAATTGTCTTTTTTTATAATTCATGTTGTTTGTGCCAGTGTGAAATCACAGATACAGACCATTCCGGTTAAAACATTTTCCCATTGAACATGTTGAACATAGGGAAATATATAGACACATCCATCGCTAGTTTCTACTTTGACTAGAAAGTAACATTTTGCATGGATGATGCATATTGACAAACACTAATGAAAAGATTCTGTTCTTTATTTTTAGCTCACCTCATCACTTAGTCCAACGTCGTCGTTAACTTTTTACATTTTGAACTTCTTCTAGAGAGCCAATGAATGGAATGAAACCAAACATCGCATGAATATTCCGTATGATTGTTGTTACTTTGTAGCTGATTCATCATCCAAGAAGGCCGCTAGCGGGCGACTTCGTTTAACAAAGGACCCTATGGACAAGACTTAGACATTTCTTCTTTTAGATAACCACTGAATGGAATGAAACCAAACATGGCATAAATGTTCCTTATGAGGTGTTGACCAAGTGTTGTTACTTTGAGGCCGATCCATCACCCAAGATAGCCGCCAGAGAGTGACGTATTTTAACAGAGTATCCTATGGGAAATACATGCAAAGTTCTTCTTTTAGAGAACCACTAAATGGAATAACATGGTATGAATGTGCTGACCAAGTATTGTATCTTTGTAGGCGATCATTCCTCCCAGATTGCCGCTAGCGGGGACTATGGGAAATACATACAAATGTTTTTTTTAGAGAAGCATTGAATGGAATGAAACCAAACAAGGCATGTATGTTCCTTATGAGGTGCTGACCAAGTGTTGTTACTTTATAGCAAATCCATCAACCAAGATGTCTGCCAACGGGGGACTTAGTTTAACAAAGAATCCTTTGGGAAATATATACAAAACTCTTTCTTCTACAAAACCGCTTAATGGATTGAAAACTTATATTGTATGAATGTTTCTTTTGGGGTGCTGATCAAGTATTGTTATTTTGTAGCTGAGTTTTCAACCAATATGGCTGCCAGCAAGGGAAGTCAGATAAAATAGGCCCCTTTGAGAAAAACATACAAATGTTCTCTTCTAGAGAACCACTTAATAGATTGAAACCAGAAAAGAAGATCCACACTTAAGTCAGCATAAGCAAAATTGTCAAATGACATTTTGTTGGAGTTATTGTCCTTTTAAAGTCGTTTTCTACAATTTCAATGAATTTATTGGTAATTTCTGTAAATTTTACGAAAAGTCTTCTGCTTTTGATTAAATTACGGGGCCAATATGAAACCAAATTTGGCCTCAATCATTATTAGGGTATCTGTTATGATTTTTACATGATTTCCAAACCAAAGTAGAATCAGATGAGCGACACAGGCTCTTGGGAGCTCCTAGTTTTTACCAAGCAATTTGGATGACATCTACTTTATTATTAATCTTTAATGCGTTATTTGAAAACCAAATTGTTGCTAAGCACCTGCCATACCTCAATAAAACATAAGGATGCAATCCCAGCAAATAAAGCCCCAAACATTATTTTTTTTAGCTCACCTGGCCCGAAGTGTCAGGTCAGTGTTTCTCATCACTTGGCGTCCGTCGCCCGACGTCGTTGGCGTCCATCGTCGTCGACGTCATTAACTTTTTTTTACATTTTGAACTTCTTTTAGGGAACCAATGAATGGAATAAAACCAAACACGGCATAAATGTTACTTACGAGGTGCTGACCATGGGTTGTGACTTTGAAACCGATCCATCATTCATGCTGGCCTCCAGCGGGGACCTCGTTTAACATACGACCTTATGGGAAAAACATACACATGTCTTCGTTTAAAGAACCTCTGAATGGAATAAAACCATACATGGCATGAATGTTCCTTATGAGGTGCTGACTAAGTGTTGTTACTTTGTTGACATTCATCACTCATTTACTAAAAAGAAATATACATTTTGTCCGTAAATCTAACATATAAATCACGACATCTTTTAAAAGGTTTAACCCTTTGTTAATTTGTTTGAGGTACACTCGACAAAGTGTCTTTGAATATCCATGTAAAAACTAAAATATTTGAACATTTATTAGTGAATTGGTCCACACTATATTCAATCCTGATGCGGCGTGATTTTTCGATTAAATTTTCCTCGAGTCTCTGAAAAAGTTGTCTCTCAGTATACTCTCAATCTATTGAACTGACTATAACAAAACTTGACAGTAATACTTGAAATAAGTAGTTTTTCACAGACAAATTATCACAATCAGTCTATTCGATAAAAAAAAAGTCTTGTTTAGGTGTTAAACCAACAAATCATAGTACTGTAACGAAAACCGAGCGGTCAGGCCTTAGAGTTTAACTATAAATGTGTATCCCTTAGTGTGTTGCTATAAGAATGTTTTTTTGTAAGAATGTATAAATATATAGGAAATAAAAGTTATAATTGGTGACTCTTCTTTGGTAGTGTGGTACTCTGGTATCGTGGAACTCTGGTTTTCTGTATACAACCTGGTAAGGTTGGTTCCTCTGGTAGGGTAAAGACTCGAATAGAAAGGCGTAAATTGGGAAATAGGTTTTTGGACTGTGAAAGTGTGTGAGGTTCTGGATAATGGTAACTATCCGTATTGACGAATGGAAGAATAACAGACTCGTTAAATAAAAAAAAACTTATATCAACTTTAATATGCATTAAATATCAACAATACATATATATATTTTGAATAACTTAACGGTGTTCAATTCTATTAATAGACTCAGAAAGTTTAATAGTTGGAATTTAGTAATCGGCAAATGGTAAACCTCAATACCCAAAGGTTCGTTATAAATAAACTCATCATAGATACCAGGACTGAAATTTTGTATTTGTGACAGACGCGCGTTTCGTCAACAGAAGACTCATCAGTGACGCTCGAATAAAATAAGGTTAAAAAAAGGCCAAATAAAGTACGAAGTTGAAGAGCATTAAGGACCACACATTACTAAAATGTTTGCCAATTAGAGGTAAGGTAATCTATTCCTGAGGTAGAACAGCCTTAGTATTTCAAAAATTCAAAGTTTTGTAAACAGTTAATTTATAAGTATGACCATATCAATAATAGTTCATGTCAACACAGCACAGAAGTGCTGAAAACCCACATGATACTGATGTAGTCTTCTCGTAATGCTTGTTCTGGTAAATGATATCCTTATATCAAAATCGCTTGGAATTAGCGAGTGTAACTTGCCAAGGGTAAAATCGTACTGGAGACTGATATGTTTTTTCAGCCGTATTTATACTTAGGTAAACCAATTTACCAAATGAATTTGGTTAACCATTTACCATTGTGGGTTACCATTTACCATTTACCATTTAGGAAAATACATAAATTACCGAAACCGGAACTAGTTATTAACCAAATAGGTAAAACTGAAATACACAATTCAGAGGTGTTCCGAATTTAAAAAAAAAGGCACGGATAATAAAAGGTTTTAGAGTTACAATGTTTAAACATAGTTATACAAGAAATATATAATAACAAAAGTCATTCATCAGTACGATTAAAACAACGTTATCACACAATTTTAGGGGACCGACATTTTGTCACACTTCTCCCACCTTTGAAAAATAATATTTATCCCCAAACATGAAAACGTATTTCTTTGATTTAAAAATCAGTTCTTCAATATTATCTATTAATATATTCCATAACATGCATATTTAAGATTATAAAACAATATTTGATTAAATATAATACAATCTTTGGAATTTTCATTGCTCATAATAATATTATACGTGTTCATGCAAAGCTTGATTTCCGCACTGTACTTTATAGTGATCCCATAGTCTTGTAAATGTTCATATAGCACCAACATCTCTTCTTCCCATGACGATTGTTCATAAAACACGAATTCTGTCAATTTTGACGAATGTTTATAGAGCACCGACATATCTTCTTCACTTGACGAAAATTTATAAAACACACTTAATTTCTGTGTACATATATGACGATTATTTATGAAACACCAACACATCTTCTTCGCATGATGAATGTTTTTAAATCGGAACTAATTCTGTGTATTTTGACAAATGTTTATAAAGCACCATCAAATCTTCTCGGCGGGACGAATGTGTATAAAACACTAATTTTATTGTACAAATAAATTTCCTGAAAACAAGTCACCTATTTAAACAATCAATAAATGTAAACAATATTAATTATAAGTTGAAATTAAATGACCGTCAATTTCAAAAAGTCCTCTTTCCCATTTACAATATATATATAAAAAAGATGTGGTATGATTGCCAATGAGACAACTGTCCACAAGAGACCAAAATGACACAGAAATTAACAACTATAGGTCACCGTACGGCCTTCAACAATGAGCAAAGCCCATACCGCATAGTCAGCTATAAAAGGCCCCGATAAGACAATGTAAAACAATTCAAACGAGAAAACTGACGGGCCTTATTCATATAAAAAAATGAACAAAAAACAAATATGTAACACATAAACAAACGACAACCACTGAATTGGGACAGACACATACATAAATAATGTGGCGGGGTTAAACATGTTAGCGGGATCCCAACACTCCCCTAACCTGGGACAGTGGTATAACAGTACAACATAAGAACGAACTATAAAAATCAGTTGAAAAGGCTTAACTCATCAGATGGACAAAAATACAAGTGGAAGTGGCCGGGTACGTATACATCCCGACACAAAAAGACACAATGAACAGATCTGAGAGTACTCGCAGTTATCTGACAGCTAGGTCAAAGCCACTAACAACTAATAAAAAAATCATGCATCAAAGACTAAACTATCAATCCGTACACATCCAACATCCAATGGATTTAGTGTAAAGACGTCATAAACAGCCAGAGAAAAACATGACCTTGTGCAATGCCAAGTTACAGGTATTGACAGATTGTAGATCCACGAATATGTATATGTATATAACATACTAGTAATATTTAGTTAGCTTTTAATTTACTGATAACAAAATCAATATTTATACCAATAAAAACAATATTCAATGATCTTATTACAGTGTTGAATCGGTAACCTTTTTAAAAAATAAGTTTATTCAAAGGAGCGACAAGTTTACATGGATCATTTCTGAATTTCCGGGCAAGGTTAACAACATTTCCGTAAAAATGAGGATGTGCTATCCCGTTTGAAATAAGTTTTCTACAGGTACAACCAAACTTCAAAACCAAATCTTTATATCTATGGAAATATTTAGTAAAGGTTTAAAGTAATTTATGGTAACGATATCCCTGGTTTAATAATTTACCAGTAATACAGAGATTGCGTTCGTTAAAATCAAAAACGTCACAACAGACACGGGAATAGAGAACGAGTTGTGAAATATAAACACCGTGATGGTGGAACATCACCATCTAAAAATGGAAAATTAACGATAGGGAACGAAAAATCGTCTCTTTTGTCGTAAATTTTAGTGTGGAGTTTACCGTTTAAAACCGAAATATTTAAATCCAGGAAAGGACAGTTATTACCGAATAAATTTGATTTATTTAAAGTAAGTTCCTTGGGGTAAATTTCAGCAGTATATTGAGAAAATTATTGATTATTTAACGAAAAAATATCATCAAGATAACAGTAAGTGTTGTTGAATTTATCAATTAAATGCAATTTGGACGGGTCTTAACTGAGTTTAGTCTTAAACTGTATTTCGTAACAGTACAAAAACAAGTCTGCTATTAAAGGGGCACAATTAGTGCCCATGGGGACATCTACAACCTGTCGATAAACTTTGTTGCCGAAACGTACATAAATATTTTCAAGGAGAAAATTAACAGCTTCAATCATCTCATCACACCTCTAGTAAGTATATCTAGCATATTTACCTTTCTCATTAGACAAGAAGGCTTTAAATGAGTTGCAGCAAATATATTTGCATTCAGCTTTACCAAACGACCATTTAATTAAATAGGAAAACTTTTGTTTAATAAGATAGTGTGGAAGTGTAGTGTAAAGAGTAGAAAAATCAAAACTGTCACCAGAACCAAAAGGACCATCAAAAGCACGTAATTTATCTAAAACATCCAAAGAATTTTTACACTCCAAAAATGGTTTATACCACTTTGTTCATATATTTTATTACAATAGTTTATGATAAGTCATAGTAGTTAATGAACTAGTTAAAAGCACTGAAAGATTAGTTGTAGAACACTTACTAGAGGCCGAGATGAAACGATATTTAAACGTGTTTTTTTGTGTAGTTTAGGTAGCCAATACATAGTAGGGATCTTCAAATGTTCAGAAAAAGCCTTAAGCTTTGATGTGGTTGTGATATGTTTGTTTACAATATGACTCTCTGTGGAGCGGATGGACTTGAATGTAGATGAATTTAAAATTTCATTCTTAAAAACGTCCGTGTAGTATTTACGGCATACCACCACCACATTCTTGGCTGCTTTGTCGGCCGTTACAAACACAAACCGCTTGGAAAGTTCTTGAAGTTTATTTCTTATTCTGGAAATAGGTGTATTATGTACTCTATTATTTACTTCTAAATTATTTTCAAAATGTGATATTCTCTTATCTACCATATTCATACATTTATTCAAATAAGAATGAAGAGCTCTTTATATGATTTTTCCCATTTACACCACTTTTTACAAACGAGGAAAGAGCATCTTTGGTGACTTGACGACACTCTTTCCAATCTATTTTAGATGGAGGACTATATTTTGGTCCTTTTTTCAAAAAGTTTTCAACCTCTCTGTCCTGGACGATATTGAGGTCCCCTGTAATAACATGGCCATAGGGAACATATCTAAACTTCGACGATTCACAGTTTCAATTTAAGGGAGTATTAATATCTATATTCACGTCTGATGTAACCGACGTATAATTAAAAATTAAACTTTTGCTGTTTTTTTTGTATGTGTATGAAATTATTGGTGGTTCTATATTATCAAAATAGGGAGGTATAAAGTTTTGAACGGTAGAGTCATTAAATATACTAGATTAGTTGATAAAATCAATACGTCTGCTAATATATTTAATTTTCAGAAAATGACGTTTATGATCTTCAGGTTTGTCGATACGCAGGAACAGCCTATGGTGGCAAAAAGCTGTAATTATACGAGAATAATCATACAGTGGGCTGAAGAATGAGATGGTGTCACACTCTTTGAAAATATCGTGTAATTTACTAATGGGTATTTGACCCAGTTTACATTATAATTGATGCCTACCATTGTTTTTAAATATAGATAGAAGATTACCAAGTGTATAATTTATACGATGTTTAGCTGATAGTTGATTTCGATTGATACGTTTCCCATGAGACCTATTATTTCGTTGTTTTTTTTTATCAATAATATACATGATATCAATAGAAGAAGTAGTAGATATGTTCCCTTGTCCAAGTATATTGCCATTTAGACCCAGGGGATAAGCTGTTTGAAGTCGTTTAATCCAAGACAGTTCGATAATTTTACGGGAATCTTCAGATTGTTTATGCGACTGCCCTTGTTGTTTCTGGACCGTTTCGAGCGGTTGAAATCTAATAAATTCAATATTGTGGTTGTGTTTACCTAAATGTTGATAAATTATACTTTTGAATTTCTTAGGTTTTCGGAAGCGGTATGGATGTTCCTGTCCTGTTTGTCCTACATATTTTATATCACACTTTGGCTTTATTCATGTAAACAGATAAATGATGCTTTGTGTTTTTCATGTTATGTCACAGGAAAAGGTTAGCGAAAAAGCTTTTCCGTTCACTGTTGACCTTATAGTATTATCAGAAGATAATCTAGAACAGGTTTGTAATTTTCTGACATTGCACGGAAATATTTGTGGATATTCACGTGCATTTTTAATGAATAATCTGGCTGCAGCAGCATTGCCACCTTTAACAAAATTGTAAAAACTATTAAATTTAGATGGGGAATTTCGATTGACGGCGGTTGAATTAGTATTTAAAATAACTTAAAGGTTTTTAGAGCACGTGAATATCCTTGAAGGATTGGTGTTTAGTGTTTTCTTACCATTTCGTAAAATCATGATTATTTAAAGGGTTATGCGAAGATAAAATGAGGCCACAAGTAGTAACATTGAATTAAGAGTCACAATTACGGAATATACAAACAATTTATAAAAAAGTCGAAGAATTCTTATAAAAACTATATTGAACAGCCCGACATAAAATGACGTAATATAACAAGACAGACATGAAACAAATATAGGTCCGAGAAAACAGTTATGACGTAGTGAATTTATCTATTATAACAGAAAACAAGAAAAATCTTTTAACAAAAATTAGCACCTGCTCGATTCAAAAAATATTTTTACAGTGTAGTGTATTAATTTTGGGACACATCCTAATTTATGACCTTTTCAAACTGAACCAGATCACTAATTTATCTTAACGTAAACTTACTATAAACTGTTTCGATTCCATATGACTATATTATGCATAAAATATAAGGAAATAAAATAGAAAGGTGTATGAATCAAATGTATAACACTGTCCGCATTAGGGACTAGAAGGACGATAACTGTGTCCCTGACCTATTATTGAACTTTTATCTAAAAAATCAAACTCAGTAATCATTGGTATATCAATGTCTGCAACATGAGACGGTGATAAACATTTTGTTCCCTTCAACTGCACTGGAAATACAGCAGTCCCCATCGGCAAAACTGCACTTCAATAAGCCCTGTGTAAACCTCTACGTGCTGCGGATAACACTGGCCTTACACACGTGAATAATGGACCCGGTATCAATCAAATAATTTAATTTCATGTCAAAAACACTGACAATTACATACAAGCCATTAGAATTGACTGTTTTGATTTAACTCAATTTCACAAAATTATTGGACTCTTCAAAATCATATTTAGTTTCTGCTGAAAATTGGTCCTTAGTTTCAACCACTTATAGTTTCCCCGACCAGTCATTTGGTCTGCCACTGGAATTAAGATGTTAATTTTATTTCATTCGAACTTTTGGAATCAGTTATTCAATAAGGGACAATCCCCTTTCAAATGACTGGACACCTCACAATAGTATAAAGAAAAAGTCTTCTTATTTTTTTCATTATTTTCTATTTTTGCAAGACGACCTGAAATGTCATCAACTTGTTTAGACAAATAAATTTCCCTATTTGGATAAAAATATCATTTTCGATTACAGCGCAAACTAGCTTAGTGCCGTGTTTACGTCTGTAATTTTGGAAGGCTTCATATTCAAGAGCTATTTGAATAGCGTTATTAATACTGTTTGCTTTAGTCTGGAAAATAGCCTATTCCATGTCAACATCATTTAGGGAATCAACATGATCAATAAAACAATTCCGCGATAATTGTTCTTTAACCTCTATCGGAGCTGATTGATACGATAATCTTACTAGACGTTTTATGTCTTGGCTTAACACAGGTATTTGTTCCGTGCGTCCGAGTATTTTACTTTTCATATGCGCCCTGTACATTTCTGCTTGATTTTCTGGTATAAAACGAGACGATAAGGCGTATAAAATTGGTCCGCACCTCTGGTCTTAAATCAGCTAACATACTTTGGGCGGTACATCTTAAGCTTGTAGCTAGTTCTAAACCTTTCTCTATGTCAGACCATTTGTTAATTGCTGCAATTAATTCAAACTGAACTAAAAAGTCTCCTCAATTACCCTCTCCATCATAAAGTGCTGGTTTCTTTTTTTAATAGTTTGTATTTTGCAAGTTAATTTCATAATCACGCTCAAAAATTGGTTAATTACTTATGTCAGCATAATTTAAATTACTGGTTATTTCACTAGTACGATGTTCATGGTCGGTCCTGTTAACCCCGACCCAGAATCGTCCGGGGGACGTCAAAGGTAATGCTTGGTACGTTGTCCCCTGATTATGGGGTACGCCCTGGTCCAAAGTTCTAGGTAAATCTCCCGAATCAGATATACCCCGTCGGGCATTAGATTCACAGGACGTCACGACTCGTCTTGTACTCCCGGAGTCTCCCGCAGCATTATCCATTGCTTTTTGACTCCAAACCCAATATCTAGACCCTCTGGCAACATGGTCAGGTTCCTGTGGTAAAGGAACCATAAGAGTCCTCACCAAAATTCTGTTTTACCGTACGCGCTGCATTTTTTTTCAAATGCACAACCGTTGCCCTATTTGAAACTTCCGGGTTTTTCGCTTGGTGATTGGCCACTTTCCTTGACGTTGATACATCACCTGACAATAGACTATTGTCAGTATGATGAATACCATCCTTGTCGTATCTATTCGTATTCTCTTGTGAGAGCCATTGATCTTGGTTAACTCTTATGCTTATCTCTCGGGTCGGCGTAAGATCATTGGAAATTTCACAGGAACGAGATCGGGGGAGCACTGGTCTACCCTGGGCATTTAACCTAGGTGTTTCAAATTCATTTTCTACTTCCGCGCTATCCATTTTACTTTATAATTATGTATGCCTTATCTTAAATATAATTACACTTATCTAAAGAATACAAAAATGTAGGTACATGCATCCGCTGCCACCACTGTAACGAAAACCGAGCGGTCAGGCCTTAGTGTTAAACTATAAATGTGTATCCCTTAAATGTGTATCCCTTAGTGTGTTGCTATAAGAATGTGTTTGTGTAAGAATGTATAAATATATAGGAAATACAAGTTATAACTGGTGACCCTTTTATTGTAGCGTGATACTCTGGTATCGTGGAACTCTGGTTTTCTGTTTACAACCTGGTAAGATTGGTTCCTCTGGTAGGGTAAAGACTCGAATAGAAAGGCGTAAATTAGGAAATAGGTTTTTGGTCTGTGAAAGTGTTTGGTTCGGAATAATGGTAACTCTCCGTATTGACGTTTGTAAGAATAACAGACTCGATAAATAAAAATCAACTTATATTAACTTTAATATGCATTAGATATCAACAATACATATATATATATTGAATATTTTAACAGTGTTCAATTCTATTGATAGACGTTTTATCAGCCTTCTTCCGTAAATAAAGAAAATGGATAGCGAAAAAATATACTCAGAAAGTTTAATAACTCTAATTTAGTAATCGGCAAATGGTAAACCTCAATACCCAAAGATTCGTTATAAAGTATTTTCTAAGTGTAACTTGTAAAAGAATTAACAAACCCACATAATACGGATGTAAAATGTAGTCTCCTCGTAATGCTCGGTCTGGTAAATGGTTGCTATACTTATACTTATGTAAAATTGTACTGAAGACTTATCTGTATTCTCCGCTGTATTTATACTTAGGTAAACCAAATTACCGATTTGGTTTACCATTTAGGAAAATACATAAATTACCGAAACCGGAACTGGTTATTACGTCAGGTAAAAGATAAAACGTCATTGTACGTCTATTGAAGTAAACAATTCAGAGATGTTTCGAATGTAAAAACAACGGCAAGGACAATAACAAATTTTATAGTTACAATGTTTAAACATTGTTATACAAGATTTTTGATTGAGTTAAGCCTTCCAATTGATATTTTATAGTGTGTTTTTCTATGTTGTGATGTTATACTATTGTTTCAGAAACGGGAGAAGGTTTGGTACCATTAAAACGTTTAATACCGCTGCAAATGTTTGCACCTGTCCTAAGTCAGGAATCTGATGTACAGTATGTGTCGTCTGTTTATGTAGTTCATACGTGTTTTTCGTTTTTATATAGATTAGACCGTTGGTTTTCCAGTTTGAACGGTTTTACATTATTAATCTTTATAGCTTGCTGTTCGGTGTGAGCCAAGGCTCCGTGTTTTAGGCCATACCTTGACCTATAATGGTTTACTTTTATATATTGTTATTTGAAAGCAGAGTTGTCTCATTGGCACTCATACCACATCTTCCTATATCTTTATACAAGAAAAATATAATAACAAAAGTCATTTATCGGTACGATTAAAACAACACCATCACACAATTCAAGGGGAAACAAGTTCCATTCCAGGGAACCTACATTTTGTCACAGTACGTAACATCACACAGTTTCATACGAAAAAGGGTAGCAAAAAAACATTCCCTTGAATTTGACAGTTGAAGAAAGTTAAAACTGCATTTCATTGCAAACAAAATAATTGAGTAATAAACATATTGCTTCGGTGCTTCAAAATATGATTCTTTTTCATTTGTTTTTTTTCTTCTATAAAATATTTTGGAAACTAAGGGTTACATGCATGGTTCCTAAAGCTTGTACATAACTGGAAATGCTGTCCATGTCGTGAATTCTTTTTTGCTCCTTTTGGATTCGATTCATTCGGTTTTTGTTTGTTACCTTGCTTTGTCTTCTTAATTGGTTTGTGAGAATTAAACATCGTAAATCTGTAGGGTCAAAATAAGAGAAAGAAAATCAGTAAGTAGTGAAACCTTTTCATGTGAACCTGATAAAGATCAATCACTTCTTCAAGGATATACAACGGTATAATCCTGACAAAACGAGTGTTTTACAAGATCTGAAGAAGTGTTAAACTTATGAAAACTGGTTGTTAACTGTGCTTTAATAGAATGAATCGGAATATTTACTTGAAACAGAATATTGATGTAATAATCAATTATTATACAGGCATCCATTTTCTTATTTTTAGAAATAATGTAAAGGTATGATGTGTTCGTTATTTTACCTTGAATGACAAAGCAAATAAGGTGCTTTTAAAATTATGTTCATCCAATTTTGTCTTTTTGAAAAAGAAAAGAAAAAAACTATAATATTATTAACAACTGTTATGCAAGTAAAGGTTTAGCTACCTTTTTCTCCTACCAAGTCAGGAATATACCAGTTGTGTTCCATTCGTTCCGTTGGTTCATATAGTATAACGTTTAATTTTATCAGGGTTTACCGCCTCTTTCTTGAATGTAACTTTAAGTGCAATATTTTTTAACACGTATATATCTAAATCACTTGAGATCAAACAAGTTTTCGGTAGGTTTCGATTTTCTTAGTTTTTAGTTTTCTGTTTAGTGTTTTGCAAAATTGTTTGTGTGTTCTCTTTTTTTTTAAATTTCCCCTAGTATCATCAGTCTCCTTTTGGTCAGATTTTATGAAGTCTACACTTAGTCTATATATAGTTAGTAGATGAATTAAAGTCTTAAAACTCATTTTGAACTTCACAAAATCGACAAAGTATAAACAAAAAACATGTAGTCATATCCAGTAGTTCAATCAATTTCCAGACTTATCCACTGCTATAAATTCAGACAATTCGTTTGCAGTCAATTCATTACAGTTTAAGAGCTTTTCAGACAATCCATTATGATGTTCATGTAAATTACAACCACCGAAGAAACTGAACACGGACTGGACAGATCTTAATTGACTGCGAGCAAATTGTCTGAACAGTACTGAATTTACTGCAGTGAATAAGTTTGAAAATTAACTGAAAGACTGAAATTGACTTTATAATTTATTGTTCAGCCTTTTAAGATGAGCTCAGTTCAAAATGACATTGTCAGATCTTAATTGGTCTATTTGTGCTGGTCCATTAAGGTAAGGTTTGCATGATACCTGGATTTTTTTCTTAGTGATATTATACCAATATGATACATCATTTTGTTCAGGAAGGAATACTCAATGATTTCATGAAAACAAAACGCACATCACCCGTCCCGGTTTTTTTTTCAGGTGAAAAGCTCAAAATTGCAATTTTTTTAAGGGGAAACTGTATTTCAATTCTTCTGAAATAATAATGTATGCAAATGACTATAAAAAATAAAACAGAATAAAACATGTGTAAATAATTGTGGTCCATTCATTAATAATAAATTTTAATTCAAAAGTTCCTAAAAGAGTTCCTAAAAACAAGTTTTTTGGGGGGGTTAAAAAAAACCGTTGCCATGGCAACAAAAAGCCAAAAATATCCCTTTTCCGGGTACACCGTGTTTGTAAAAAAACACTGTGAACTAAAGGACTTACCTATTTGCGTTATAATGAGCTTATAAAATTGGTATGTCCCCCAACTCGTTTTTACGGAAATGGGCGTTATGTGTTCATCTTGTCATTTCTGTAAAATACAAAAATATTTTGTTTGTTGATCTGCAAAGAAGAAAGTCATAGCAGCTTTTAATAAAGAATCATTTTGTCTTGTTACAGTAACACTTTGGGATTGATCATAATAAATGGGAGAAAACAGTGATTAACTTAGGGACGACATCAAAAGATCAATGTAGAATAAAAAAAATAATGCAAATAGTTTGGGGTTGGGGGGATAAAAGTTGCTGCAAGTTTTGTTTATTTGACATCGATTTTACATATATCCATTTTGGTCAATCAATTTTTCCCCAATTAAGTTAAGAGGGGGGAGGGGTCGGTGAAAAAACTATGTGAATTGAGTTTTTTTATCATACATTGAACTTTTGATGTCGTCCCTTAACTTGTATGCCCACAACTATCAGTCGGAAGGGGAGGTGTTTAACTTTGATCATACTTGTACAAGACTCTGATTTTGAAGGAAACACTTATTTTCTTTCAGTGCTTCAAACTGTAATGTTTTGAATCTTAGGATAGCATTCTAATTGCCTTTTAAAAGTAATAAAGATTGCTTTATTGCCCCAGGTTTGGTAAATTGTTTGTATGCAGCAATTGGATGAAAATACATCAGTTTTTACTAGTAAAGTCATTTACAGCAGCAGTGTTTATTCCATTCATTTAAAACTAGACACCAACAAATGTTATTCAAATATGATCAAATATGTATGACTAAGCAGGGAAAAGCCCTGCAGGAGAAAGATAGATTACTGGTATGATGTGTCCAATTGCTACACATGATGTTCAGATTTGGAGTCTTTGAAAAAACAAACAAACTACATGCTCCTAATATACAAAATGATATACGAAACAGAAGATGGTCCGGGAATACAGCCGTATATGTATTCTTCATATATAAAATAAGAAATGTAGTTATGTAGACCTGTAATATGAAAATCTTCCACATACTTTCAATAAATTAAAATCAGTTCAATGAAGTTCACAGGAGTAACGGTACTGTAGTTGAGGAGTCCCAACCGTCAATTAGCGATTTAATGTTCGCAAATGCAGTTTTACTGTCGAAGCGTAGCGGAGACAGTAAAACGGAAATTTGCGACCGTCAATTTAATTCAAAATTGATTGTGGCTACTTTTCAACACAGTAATGTAATTCCGATTCTAATGCATTACAAAAAGAAATATTACGTTACAGCTTGAAATAAATGGGGAATGTGCCCATGGGACACTGATGATGCCCCCTCTTTCATAAACATAAAACATTATAAAGCATTACGTATAATTACATATCATTTGGTTGAAGCAAACTAAAGGTAGAGAACAGAAAGGAAAAATTCAGAAAACGACCTCATTAAAATACTCCGAACGTCTCACTACTTTATTATGATCTCTTATATATGGAGAAAGACTAAAAACTAACAATGTCCCGGAATTTTATAGTGAGTTTTATATATTATTTTGTAGAGACACATGTAACAATCCTTGTTTTTAGATAAATTGCTTCAAAGCTGACTGATTGGCATAGAAGTTTGTTTGATAAGAGGTTGTAAAATGTCCGGTGGCAAATACTTCAGGCATGTTCAGGACGACACAATGCAAAAGGTGTGTCTGAAACACACATTTTTAATGCATCCATAACAAAATTACTATTAAATACATTCCGTCAGTTGTAAAAGTGATTGATAAAATAACATATTTTGAATGATGAAAACGTGTGGGTCATGTGCGTATTTGCGGACAAACTTTGTAAACTGTACATTTGAAAAGACCAAGTTTCACATTCTGTCATTCGTAAAAATTATGCAATAAAAATATCTGAGAACATATATATATGCATCATCGATAAGTAAAACACATAGCGCATTATGAAAATTCCAACCATTTTAAAACGAATGGGTTTCTTAACGAAATTGACAAATAGTTATCAAAAGTACCAGGATTATAATTAAAAATGTGCCGTTTTTCACACAATCCTGCGTTTTTATAATTTGTATTTATACTTTATTAAAACGGCGTGAATCAGACTTACAAATTCAATGAAAGAGCCAGCTGCAGCCCCAGTCCCACTAGACCACGATCGCACCACGCTCACCGGGATCTAAAATAAATTTAGATCGTGGTGAGGTCGCGGTATGAGCGGCATGAAAATGAAAATTTTCGTTTCTTTCACGATGCTACTACGTCCTCTCTACGCTTCTACAAAGATCCCGCTACGATTATACCACGTTCTCACCGCGCTTATTCTGCGACCTCACTACGCTTATCAAGATCTTTCTACGCAATTTGCGTTCTCACTACGACCATACCACGAGTTATCCGATTGCAACACGATCTAACTGCGATTATAACACGTTCTTACCACGATCTAATATTCTAATATTTTCCCTCCTTTTCCAACATGTTTGACACATTCAGCCACGATATGGTTTATGCTCCTTCGTCTACTCTGCATCGCCTAGTAATTCCATTTTCAGAAGAAGAAAAAACGGCTTATTGTTCGCGCTGATGCATGCTTGGTTCCTAAAGAAGTCAAGTGTTGAGAAATGTTTTGGTGTGTTCTTCCGTCAAGTATCATTTGTTGAATCAAACATCGATGGTCTAAAAAATCTTCCATTCTTACAACATATACATGTATGTAAATAATTGACTTCTTCACTTCGAGAGAACTAAATTAAAGATTTCCACCCGGACAATTCAAAGAAAGAAAAGATAAAGAAAAACAAACTTCAGATAGATAGACAGATAGATATATACAATAAATGACAGATTGATACAATGTAGATCGAAAGATAAATATAAGCATGTAGCTACAAAGACAACTAGATATATAGATAAAAAGAAAGAATGATTTTTTTTGTGGTCATTATCGTACATGTCAGTGTACCATTCTTGTTTGGTATTTGTTGATACCACACACAGTTCACACACACACACACACACACATACACACACACACACACACACACACACACACACACCTTAAAAAGATCTTCAAGAGATATTGCGCTTTAAACAAGAAAAAAGAAAACCGAAATAGTAAAACATTTAATAAAAAGTGTCAACAATTTAAACATTTAAAACGCCTTTGTTGAAACAAATTACATTTCGTTCTCATTATTAGACATTTAAATAATGAAAATTTTTCAAATTTGAATATTGCACAGGAAATGAAAAATTAAAAATTGGAGCATTTTTCATTTTTCGATATCAAACGTCAAATTGAAAAATGCATGCTCCACGTTGGAGCATTTTTCAATATTTGAAGTCAAATTGAAAAATGCTCCACGCTAGAGCATTTTTCATTTTTCAATATTGTAAGTCAAATTGAAAAATGCTCCACGTTAGAGCATTTTTCATTTTTCAATATTGTAAACTAAATTGAAAAAAGCTAAAGGTCAGTATTTTCAATATTTGCTTTTAAGAATGAGCTTGAAATATGTTTTGTTTTCTTAAGCAAGCAAATACAAATGTTTTAATATATTTAAACTTTTGACAAAATAAAATCATTTTTCACACAAACTTATTGTTATTTGTTTCAATATCTTCGTTAAATCAAAAATATAATTTCATGAAAATAACAAATTTCAAATCTCATAGAGAAAATGGTTTTTCGAAAGTGATTTCAATAGATTTTTGTTACATTTTTCAAATCAACTATCTTTAGAATTAGCTGACCAATTTGAAAATTTATTTTTCATTTAAGAATTGAATGCTTCTTTTTGTAAATTTATTGGGTGGTAAAAGCATTGACCGAAGTACATTTTGTATGAAGCGCGGAAGCGCTTCATTCTAAAAATGTACGCACGGTCAACGCTTTTACAACCCTATAAAGTTTCAAAAAGAAGTATTCAATACTTATAATTACATTTTTTTAGCTAAAATCATGAAAACACGATTTTTATCCAGTTTTATTTAATTCACCTGTGCACTTGTTTGTGGGACCTCGTGTCATCATGCATGATAAATGTTATTGTCTGATGCAATTGTTTACGAAATAACATGTTAGCCAATCAGAATAACGTATTATAATGAAACTTACATTTAATGTAATTATTTTAAAATGAAAAATGTTTGGCGTAAACGTACTTTAATTTACATTTCAATAACAAGATATTCCGGTTTCAAAATCTGTTTAGCATTTAAATTGTTTATATTTTATTAATTTTATATTATAAAGACATGTACATGTAAACAGTTAGTGTAATATATACATTTTTTTAAATAAACATATTGTTTAAGTATCGGATATATATGGCTGATTGTCCCCTGGAACGTTTGATTTGAATTGATATTTCACGCTTCCTGAGTTACAAATATGCGCATTTAGGTAAACAGCTTTATATATTTATTGTCCCCATTGAATGCATCCGTAAAGTATGTTTAACACAGGCATACCTACCATACGTACAATTTGACTATGAAGACTTGGATTTATATTTCTGTAGCATTGTTTGTGGGAAATACAATTTCCATAGGTACATGTATGTTTTTTTTTATTGATAATTTTTCATTACCATTACAATTTCGTTTTATTTTCTGCCAGGTACTATGATTTTTGTTTATCAAATAAACATTGCATTAAACTAAATGTTCATGTAATCATTCATTTAGCTCAAGTATTTAGATTTCCTTCTTATATTATATAGTTATAAGTTATGGAATAAATATTGCTGCTTAAAAGAAATCGAGTTAACAATTGCATAGACTGAAAACACCGAGAGAAGCACCAATCGATAATCGACCAGATTTACGATGGATTGTTTTGGTCATCGAATCCATTCCATTTTTATTAGTATTGGTTAACCATATCGTACATTTCAAGCTACTTTCTACATTAAATTGTACTGTACTGTACTGCTCTGTCCAAACCAGACCGGTTCTAATACAAGTTATATTTGGTCTACTTCAAAATCAATTTAACATGGCCCAAAATATCTTGTTAACAGGGCCGATTCGATTGATGAATATCATTTGAGTATCATCATAATATACATATATCAACAAGTAAGGTAAAAAATATATGTATATCCATAGGACCGATTAAAAAGCAGACATGTCCCCATGACCATGTCCAAAGGACAGGTTAACAGGAAACCTATTTGCATGTCTGGTCTGGTCAAGCGTATCTGCCAACAGTTCTGGTATGGCCAAGCTGACCTGTCTGCAGGTCTGCTTCATCAGACCTGTCTCTAGGTCCGGTCTGCTGCAGACCTAGAAAATCAGACATCGGTCGGGCCTGATAAGGATAAATAACTTAACTTACAGGTTCGCTAAAACGTTCAAAAGTTATAACTTATGCAGCAGTCCTTATTACTGCTTTAAGTAAACTTTTGTACAGATTCGTATTGCACACATCTTTATCCCCCAGAGTCTGAATAACATGGATGTAAGCAACTTTCACATGACTATGGGTCTCCGGAGTAACAAAAAGGTAAATCCATATCATATCTTACTCATAAAAATTGTTCACAATACAGTATTTGGCACTATAAATCTGTGCAAATTTAACCCTTTACGAACCCATTATACAATATTCTTTTTATCAACGTGTGGTTGATTGTGGTCTCAGAAGATGATTGGATGAGTGTAAGGGTCATAACCTGTATCAGTTCACTGGATGAATCAAAATATGCATACTGGTGTTAATGTAATTCACAACTTTGTGGTATTTTGAAGGCACTCGAAGGGGATTTTCTTTTAACAAACACATTTTTTTTAATCATTAGAGAAATAGATTCTAACATAGTTACTCGTGGATTATCGAATTTATCCAATCTTGATAGTTAAATTATAAATTTTGAAGTCCTCGTCGAAACTCGCACTTAAAAATTGATAATTTAACTATCTCGATTGCATAAATCCATAATCCACTGGTATCAATGTCATATTAGTTATCTTGGTGTAATCAGGGGTGTACTGAATTTTTCGTGTTACATTGTTTTATTTGTCTTTGATATATAATTAGTAAAACTTTTACTGTTAGGTCTGTTTTCCGTAATACCAATTTGACGTGGCTCGGTACTTATACATCCCGTCAATGTGTTTGCATTATCTTTTTTTATGTGTTGGTGTACTTTGTACGTGTGACTTTTCGTGTTCCTTTTGTACATATTAGGTGGCTCTGTACTTTTAACATCCCACCATATATGCTATTGTCCTAATATAATGTCATTATGTTAATTTATATCTCTTTCTGTGTGACGTCACATTCCAACATCAAACACGCGGATTTTGGGTTGATTTTAAATACAATTCATATATAAGTAGTAATGCATGTGGTTGTTTAATTTCATATTTCTTTGTTTTTGTACTTCTTTGATATATATTTGTTTGTTTTGTTCTAATTGAGATTGTGACACGATATTGATGGCTGTACATGTATCCCTATTTTGACAATTTTACCTATAACGTCTGTTTTGTTCACGCATCGTTATAAATAAGATGGAATTTGATGCGTCTGTCATACAAGTGAGAGGTTTATCGCTATAAAACCAGGTTCAATCCACCATCTTCTATATTTGAGAATGCCTGTACTAAGTCAGGAATATGACAGTTGTTGAACATTCGTTTAATGTGCTTTATCATTTGATTTCGCCATTTGATTAGAGACTTTCCATTTGAGTTTACCTCGGAGTTAAGTATCTTTTTTTTTTATAGAATGATGCACAAAACTTTGAATTTTTCGAAAAACTATGGATTTTCTTATTTCAGGAATAGATTACCTTAGCCGTATTTGGCACCAAATGCTCTTCAACTTTGTACTTGTTTGGCTTTATAACTATTTTGATCTGAGCGTCACTCATGAGTCTTATGTAGACGAAACGCGTGTCTGGTGTATAAAATTATTATCCTGGTACCTTTAATAACTATTTACACCACTGGGTCGATGCCACTGCTGGTGGACGTTTCGTCCTCGAGGGTATCACCAGCCCAGTAGTCAGCACTTCGGTGTTGACATGAATATCAATTATATGGTCATGTTAATAAATTTTCTGTTACAAAACTTTGAATTTTTCGAAAAACTAAGGATTATCTTATCCTAGGAATAGATTACTTTAGCCGTATTTGGCACAACTACTTGGAATTTTTGGTCCTCAATGCTCTTCAAGTTTGTACTTGTTCGGCTTTAAAACTATTTTGATCTGAGCGTCACTGATGAGTCTTATGTATACGAAACGCGCGTCTGGTGTATCAAATTATAATCATAACATCAATGCGTTGTGGCGCAAAAGGATTAGTTTTTTACGCAAATAGATTTCTTCTATAAAAACACGAGTTATACATTTGTTTCGAAACATTTTTCTATGGCCTCGCTTTGTGTTTCCTAAATACATAGAGACACAGGCGGTTTTAAAGCGATCTAGTGCAGGGGCGGATCCAGGATTTTGGAAAGGGGGGGCAAAGATTTTAAATATATGGCCGAGCGGAGCGATGCGAAAAAATTTTGGGACCTTTTTTGGGCGAAAAAACATTAAATAAGTGTAATATGCACTATTTAAACGGTTTCTGGATTGGGGCTTGTATATTTTTTATGCTGTATTCTCCCTATTTATTGTTTATTATAAAATGAAAGTATTGATCCAAAGCTATGTACTGATATATTTGATGTAGGACTTGTCAGTAAAAAATAGACATGGAAATTCGATGTAATTTAGAATACGACCGAAACGAGTTAAAAAAGACAAACAAGCAGTTTGTATCAAAATGTTTGATTGATATGTTTCACTCAATATAACTTAGAGAACCGAAGTGAGGGGTTCCAAATCCACCAAAGACTACGAAAGTGTCTGAAATGACAACGAAGTTATGAATGACGGTCGACAAATAGAGACATAAAGGTCACATCCAGCAGGCAGGTTACAGTCTGGTCTTGAAAAAAGTATACAGTAGATATTAACTCGAATAAATATATAAGTTCGGCGAAACAGACATTCCAGTCAGACATGCAAACCCCGGCCACAAAAAATTACGCCCGTTTTATTTCATCATGTTCATTTCATGCTAAATAATTTTGTTGAAAATTTTCGTTTTTAATAGCAAAAAAATAGACAAGACTATTGTTTTCAATCCAGATACGGCCAGAATTTTTGTTTAAGGCAAGAATCAGAGTCATTTTTTTTCTCTCAAATATCTCAAGACTGCCTCCTCAAATCAAATGGTTCGTACCTGAGACTTGAAATTTTTCTAGAGCATATACTAAAATTGAGAATGGAAATGGGGAATGTGTCAAAGAAACAACAACCTGACCATAGAAAAAACAACAGCAGAAGGTCACGAGCAGGTCTTCAATGTAGCGAGAAATTCCAGCACCGAAGGCGTCCTTCAGCTGGCCCCTGAACAAATATATACTAGTTCAGTGATAATGAACGCCATACTAATTTCCAAATTGTACACAAGAAAATTTAAAAATAAAATAATACAAGACTAACACAGGCTAGAGGCTCCTGACTTGGGACAGGGGCAAAAATGCGGCGGGGTGACGAGGGATCATTATTCAACTTTGTTATTTATAAAATAAGCTGGGGCATTTGGGGTTAAACATGTTTTCGCAGGTAAATAATATTATGGAACTTTTTTTTTCATGAGAGTGTAATAATCTATAGAGTATTAACTATTACTTTCTGTTTAGTGGAATAGTGAAATAGAAGTCCAAACGTTCTTGCTCAATCCTGTGTCGCTTTGAAGGTTTCCTGATTGTCATGAAATCCTCAGCCTAAACAATGTGTATTACTGTAACTTGAATTTCAAAATGACCGAATGCCGTTTATTCAACGCACTGGTCAACTCCACCATAGCAAATCACATGACTTTGACAATCAGTAAATATTAGCGAAAAATATATTTATAAGAAAAGAATTGTCGTATAAAAATTAAATACTCGGGAAATGGCAAAGTTCACAAAGTCTAGTCTGATAAATCAGTTTACAAAAAAAAAAAAAAAAAAAAGTCCGAGCAAAGGGGGGGGGGGGGGCGTACGCCCTCTACGCCCCCCTCTGAATCCGCCACTGATCTAGTGGTCTTAAATAGTATTTACAAATAGACAGATCGTTTATATTTTGACATGATTTACTAGTTATACTTTCGTTTGGTTGAAATAGAAGTGACGACAGGTAAATGAGTAATACACTAAAGTGGAACATATTTCCTATAAAGACACAATGCGTGTTTACCTTGTGTAGCGTATAGTTCGCTGCTTCTTTATTAAACATTTTCTAACAGAAAGAACATTTATAACCTTTAAATTTCTCACGTCACGCATGAATAATGTACTACTCATGCAATATTATTGATCATACACGGGCAAATAACCAACAGTATATATGCTTATTGTGATTTTTGTAAAAGACAGAATTTTATAAAGTCACCATCTTAAAATTCTAACTTACCACTTGATAATTGAAAACTAAATACTGCGTCTGACGTACAAAAAAGTAAAATAACAAAAATACCGAACTTCGAGGAAAGTTGAAAACGGAAAGTCACTAAAATTAAAATCTCAAACACATCAACCGAGTGGCTAAAACTGTCAAAATGTATGACAGGTCGTTCTTGTCAAAACACCTTTGTCGAAAAAACAACAACGACACACTGACAACTAAAAAAAACAACAAAAAAAGCCCTCACACCAAGATTCAACAACCCAAAATAACTCACTGAGAAATAGAAATTACACACTGAAATTTTAAAATTACATACTTACAAACTGAGATTTAAAAAGTGAAAAACACACACTACGAAATTAAGATTACACACTATTTTAAAAACACACTGAGATGAATACATTAAGAATGTTAACTTTCATGAATGTCTGACAAAGTGATTGATGACTGAAATGCTTTAACCTTTGACTGTTTCTTAATTTTGACTGTAAAATAATAAGTCGATTTGTCGGTAAAATACAGGTAAATGGAAATAGATATAATTCTGGAAACTTACTTATGGTCATAGAAAAGCTTCTGTCCCCTTAAATTCCAAAAGGTATACATAACAAAGTTATTGAGGTCTGAAAAACTTAAACCTTTGTATGTATTTAAATGTTAACCGCAAAAAAAAAAAAAAATAATAATAAAAAAAAACAATATCCGTATGAACATGCCAGTTTGATATAGTGCCTTTAAATGTTGATTTTGTAGTGTTTGCCTATTACAATGCATCTTAAAAACTGAAATAGTCATGTAAAAACTGTAAACAGCAAAACATAAACAACAACAAAATATCTACAAAAAAATGGCGATATGATTGAAACCTTATGATAACAAAAAAAACGAGTATTGAACTTTTTGGGTTCTAAATTTCAAGTGTTTGCTTACATGTATTATCTTGGAAACTATAATAGATAAAAAATTACCAGCAATATAAACTGATATAAATGCAAATATGACTAAAACAATTGGATGACTCCTTATAAGAGTTATTGCTCTTAAATGACAATTATTGACTCACTTTCAAATTCTTTTTCTATTATATCATAATGTTATGGAAAACGAACAAATATTTGCTTGTCAAAGTACTAAAAAAGGTCTTTTTCTTATAACCAAAAAAATAATCACATTTAAAATTTATATAATTTGAGAACCAGTTTTTCCAAACATTTTTAAACTGAAATATAAATTGATATTGTCTACTTTCAGATGGCAGTGTTTGTATAAACCCATCATCAATAGATCTTACGGATGACCAGTGGAGTGCATCGACAGAATATGGTTCTTATACTGCAAAAGAAGGCAATGTAAATGGAGGTATATATATACATGTATAAACGTTTGAAAAGTGTACAAAACAACTTCAATATTAATAAAAGGAAACATTAAATGTATCTATAAATATCTCGGATAACCGAAATCCTTCATCAGTATGATTATGATTTAAAATGAATCATCAGAGTGAGTATGATTATGGTTTAAAATGAATCATATCAATCTATTCTGATTTAACTAATATGTACAATTCTAAAATTTCAAAAATGACGTAGATTAGATATTTACAACAGACTGCATTGATATACTACTAACAACACAGAAATGTGCGAGGTATTCAAATTTGAGCAGTTTGATAATGATTAATAAAAAATAGGTTAAGTAATTGAACGAGGCTGCGTACTGAAACATCCCAAATAAATAGCACCCTTTGATTTAAACTGTTACTTGGAGTTGGATTAGATGGCTAACCAATAGAACTAAATGTTTAACTCAAGTTTTGAATTAAAACATGATCCGTACTTGGGGTTAATCCTTTACTTTAAGTTTCCTTTTTTGTGATCTTCAATTCAAATTTCAACAATAACCCAGGCTACAGCTCCCATTGTCTTTAGAAATGTAAATGAAAATCTAATCTAAAATTCATTTTTTTTAGATAACCTTCAAGTTCAGCTAAAAGGTGATGTCAACCTTCAGTCCAATCGTTATTTTGACCCTTTCCTGAGGTTTCATATCACACAAACATTTAACACATGTCTTATCTAAAATTACATTCAAAAGAAGTTAAAAAAAAAATTAATGATCAACTTTATTATTGATTTCATGTATCAAAATATCAAATATGTTTTTTTTTAAACTCTTTTTTAAGTAAATACCTTTTTAAATTGACTGAAGAGGAAACATGTGTATACTGCATGTATCATGATTTGTTATCGTTTTAAGCTGCTGCCAGATGTATGTATTTTGAAGAATTTAGAAGTTAGGCTTGAGGATACAATTTGACTGTTCAGCTGATGAAAAAAACATGGCATTTTAGCACAAAAAAATAAATCATTTTAGGCTAAATCACTATATAAGTCTTATAGCGTTGCCCGGAAAATTGTTTTTGTCAGCTCATACACAAATACAAAATTGATTTTCTGTTTATAAGTTTCTTAATAGGGCAAATTTTTTAAAGTTTTTTTTTTTTGCATATCACATCTATGAATCAATTTGTTACCATTTTATGGCAAGCTCATAATTCAATTCAATATGCAAAAATTATTCATTGATGTGTAACCCATAAAGAGCAAATGATTTCAATTGAAAAGTAACATGTGCAATTACCATAAAAAGTCGTGTATAGTCCGTCTTCATTCACAATCCGCACACCTTTCCGCCAAGAAATCCATGAATTTTGATTATACAATTGAGAATGAAAATGGGGAATGTGTCAAATAGACAACAACCCGATCATAGAACAGATAACAGCAGAAGGTCACCAATAGGTCCAGTTAAACAGCTGTAATTTAAAGTTGTGTATGATCGTTTTCTGTTTCTGATGTAAACATACTTTCCTTCATCAATTAATAGTTAAAATGTTTGTAAAGCTTTCTAGATTCATAAGTGTTGCAATAAGCTGAAATCGCAAAATATGGAAAGATGTGTTTGTCCTTTAAAATTGTCACTGAAATAAAAAAAAAAAGTATGTTAAACAAACTATGTGTCAGTAAGCAGAAATCCAGAACCTGATATAGATATTGCAAAAGAATACAATTTTGAAAGTAAAACAGTTTCGTCCTGTAATGAAATACAATTTAATATATTCATCATTTGAACGTGCAAAAGACCTTTAGTTAAACTTAAGACTGGCATCAGTCTGAAACACTAAACAATAACGAAAAACATCCATACTGTACTACGTTTTGAAGTTAATTCATCGTTATGCAATGCAGTGCAATGAACTAATAAAGTAAGTAGTTAGTTGTCATATTGAAAGTTCATATTAATATAGGTTAGGTTAACGATTAAAGAGTTTATAAAGAAATAAGGGTGCCCTGTATTATTTCAGAAACAAAAAAACATGTCAATAGTCGGTAACACTGCCTGACGATTAATATTATGGAGTTAAAGACCGTTGATTATGCATACCTGAATACTGTATATTGACGCTGAAGTACGTCCATTATTCATAGTTCATTATTTAAAATTCAATAATGAATAATGAAATAGTTCACTATTCAATATTAAAAAATGAATAATGAATAATGAAATAGCTTATGTTTCATTATTCAACTTGAAGCGGTAAAAAGTGAACTAAATATAAAAAAAAATGACTGTGACACTATAGCTATATCCTGATTCGCAATGACCATAAGAGGGTTTACGGAGGACCTAAATGCCACAATACGCGTAAAAATGAGGAAATAGCCAATGTTGAATAAAGGAATGGACTGCTATGACCCTTCAGCCCCTAATTACAGATATATATTATACCTCGTTCGAAAGCTTATTAAGAGAGGAACAAAATGTATATAATCAATATGTTCCGCAACGGATATATCAGGAGTAACGAAGGACTTAAATATCAAAATACGCGTGAACATTGAGAAATAACTTATTTTGAATAATGGAATGGATTGCTGAAACCCGTCAGCTCCTCCTTAAGGAAAAGAAATATACACCAAATTACTAGCTTATGAATGGAGGAAAAACTGAGTATAATCGATATGTGCCGCAATGACCATTACAGGGGTCACAGAGGACATAAATGCCAAAAATACGCGTGAAAATTAAGAAATAGTAAATTTTGAATAATGAAATGCATATTTTGAATAATGGAATGGACCGGTAGGATCCTTCAGCCCCTTATAAAAGATATATATTAAACCTCAATCGAAAGCTTATCAAGAGAGGAACAAAAAGTATATAGTCAATGTGTTCCGCAACGGATATTTCAGGAGTAACGAAGAACTTAAATATCGAAATACGCCTGAACATTGAGAAATAGTCATTTTTGAATAATGAAATGGATATTTTGAATAATGGAATGGACTGCTATGACCCTTAAGCCCCTAATCAAAGATATATATCATACCTCAATCGAAAGCTTATCAAGAGAGAAACAAAAGGTATATAGTCAATATGTTCTGCAACGCATATTACAGGAGTAACGAAAGACTTCAATATCGAAATACGCGTGAACATTGAGAAATAGCCAATTTTCAATAATGAAATGGATATTTTGAATAATGGAATGAACTGCTATGACCCTTCAGTCCCTGATTACAGATATATATTATACCTCAATCGAAAGCTTATCAAGAGAGGAACAAAAGGTATATAGTCAATATTTTCCGCAACGGATATTACAGGCGTAACGAAGGACTTAAATATCGAAATACGCGTGAATATTGAGAAATAGCCAATTTTGAATAATGAAATGGATATTTTGAATAATGGAATGGACTGCTATGACCCTTCAGCCCCTAATTACAGATATATATTATACCTCAATCGAAAGCTTATCAAGAGAGGAACAAAAGGTATATAGTCAATATTTTCTGCAACGCATATTAGAGGTGTAACAAAGGACTTGAATATCGAAATACGCGTGAATATTGAGAAATAGCAAATTTTGAATAATGAAATGGATATTTTGAATAATGGAATGGACTGCTATGACCCTTCAGCCCTTAATTACAGATATATATTATACCTCAATCGAAAGCTTATCAAGAGAGGAACAAAAAGTATATAGTCAATATGTTCCGCAACGGATATTTCAGGAGTAACGAAGAACTTAAATATCGAAATACGCCTGAACATTGAGAAATAGTCATTTTTGAATAATGAAATGGATATTTTGAATAATGGAATGGACTGCTATGACCCTTAAGCCCCTTATCAAAGATATATATCATACCTTAATCGAAAGCTTATCAAGAGAGGAACAAAAGGTATATAGTCAATATGTTCTGCAACGCATATTACAGGAGAAACGAAAGACTTCAATATCGAAATACGCGTGAACATTGAGAAATAGCCAATTTTCAATAATGAAATGGATATTTTGAATAATGGAATGAACTGCTATGACCCTTCAGTCCCTGATTACAGATATATATTATACCTCAATCGAAAGCTTATCAAGAGAGGAACAAAAGGTATATAGTCAATATTTTCCGCAACGGATATTACAGGCGTAACGAAGGACTTAAATATCGAAATACGCGTGAATATTGAGAAATAGCCAATTTTGAATAATGAAATGGATATTTTGAATAATGGAATGGACTGCTATGACCCTTCAGCCCCTAATTACAGATATATATTATACCTCAATCGAAAGCTTATCAAGAGAGGAACAAAAGGTATATAGTCAATATTTTCTGCAACGCATATTAGAGGTGTAACAAAGGACTTGAATATCGAAATACGCGTGAATATTGAGAAATAGCAAATTTTGAATAATGAAATGGATATTTTGAATAATGGAATGAACTGCTATGACCCTTCAGTCCCTGATTACAGATATATATTATACCTCAATCAAAAGCTTATCAAGAGAGGAACAAAAGGTATATAGTCAATATTTTCCGCAACGGATATTACAGGCGTAACGAAGGACTTAAATATCGAAATACGCGTGAATATTGAGAAATAGCCAATTTTGAATAATGAAATGGATATTTTGAATAATGGAATGGACTGCTATGACCCTTCAGCCCCTAATTACAGATATATATTATACCTCAATCGAAAGCTTATCAAGAGAGGAACAAAAGGTATATAGTCAATATTTTCTGCAACGCATATTAGAGGTGTAACAAAGGACTTGAATATCGAAATACGCGTGAATATTGAGAAATAGCAAATTTTGAATAATGAAATGGATATTTTGAATAATGGAATGGACTGCTATGACCCTTCAGCCCTTAATTACAGATATATATTATACCTCAATCGAAAGCTTATCAAGAGAGGAACAAAAAGTATATAGTCAATATGTTCCGCAACGGATATTTCAGGAGTAACGAAGAACTTAAATATCGAAATACGCCTGAACATTGAGAAATAGTCATTTTTGAATATTGAAATGGATATTTTGAATAATGGAATGGACTGCTATGACCCTTAAGCCCCTTATCAAAGATATATATCATACCTCAATCGAAAGCTTATCAAGAGAGGAACAAAAGGTATATAGTCAATATGTTCTGCAACGCATATTACAGGAGTAACGAAAGACTTCAATATCGAAATACGCGTGAACATTGAGAAATAGCCAATTTTCAATAATGAAATGGATATTTTGAATAATGGAATGAACTGCTATGACCCTTCAGTCCCTGATTACAGATATATATTATACCTCAATCGAAAGCTTATCAAGAGAGGAACAAAAGGTATATAGTCAATATTTTCCGCAACGGATATTACAGGCGTAACGAAGGACTTAAATATCGAAATACGCGTGAATATTGAGAAATAGCCAATTTTGAATAATGAAATGGATATTTTGAATAATGGAATGGACTGCTATGACCCTTCAGCCCCTAATTACAGATATATATTATACCTCAATCAAAAGCTTATCAAGAGAGGAACAAAAGGTATATAGTCAATATTTTCTGCAACGCATATAAGAGGTGTAACAAAGGACTTGAATATCGAAATACGCGTGAATATTGAGAAATAGCAAATTGTGAATAATGAAATGGATATTTTGAATAATGGAATGGACTGCTATGACCCTTCAGCCCTTAATTACAGATATATATTATACCTCAATCGAAAGCTTATCAAGAGAGGAACAAAAAGTATATAGTCAATATGTTCCGCAACGGATATTTCAGGAGTAACGAAGAACTTAAATATCGAAATACGCCTGAACATTGAGAAATAGTCATTTTTGAATATTGAAATGGATATTTTGAATAATGGAATGGACTGCTATGACCCTTAAGCCCCTTATCAAAGATATATATCATACCTCAATCGAAAGCTTATCAAGAGAGGAACAAAAGGTATATAGTCAATATGTTCTGCAACGCATATTACAGGAGTAACGAAAGACTTCAATATCGAAATACGCGTGAACATTGAGAAATAGCCAATTTTCAATAATGAAATGGATATTTTGAATAATGGAATGAACTGCTATGACCCTTCAGTCCCTGATTACAGATATATATTATACCTCAATCGAAAGCTTATCAAGAGAGGAACAAAAGGTATATAGTCAATATGTTCCGCAACGGATATTACAGGAGTAACGAAGGACTTAAATATCGAAATACGCGTGAATATTGAGAAATAGCCAATTTTGAATAATGAAATGGATATTTTGAATAATGGAATGGACTGCTATGACCCTTCAGCCCCTAATTAAAGATATATATTATACCTCAATCGAAAGCTTATCAAGAGAGGAACAAAAGGTATATAGTCAATATTTTCTGCAACGCATATTAGAGGTGTAACGAAGGACTTGAATATCGAAAAACGCGTCAACATTAAAAAATAGCCAATTTTGAATAATGAAATGGATATTTTGAATGATGGAATGGACTGCTATGACCCTTCAGTCCCTGATTACAGATATTTATTGTACCCCAATCTAAAGCTTATCGAGAGAGGAACAAAAGGTATATAGTCAATATTTTCCGCAACGGATATTACAGGCGTAACGAAGGACTTAAATATCGAAATACGCGTGAATATTGAGAAATAGCCAATTTTGAATAATGAAATGGATATTTTGAATAATGGAATGGACTGCTATGACCCTTAAGCCCCTAATCAAAGATATATATCATACCTCAATCGAAAGCTTATCAAGAGAGGAACAAAAGGTATATAGTCAATATGTTCTGCAACGCATATTACAGGAGTAACGAAAGACTTCAATATCGAAATACGCGTGAACATTGAGAAATAGCCAATTTTCAATAATGAAATGGATATTTTGAATAATGGAATGAACTGCTATGACCCTTCAGTCCCTGATTACAGATATATATTATACCTCAATCGAAAGCTTATCAAGAGAGGAACAAAAGGTATATAGTCAATATTTTCCGCAACGGATATTACAGGCGTAACGAAGGACTTAAATATCGAAATACGCGTGAATATTGAGAAATAGCCAATTTTGAATAATGAAATGGATATTTTGAATAATGGAATGAACTGCTATGACCCTTCAGTCCCTTATTACAGATATATATTATACCCCAATCGAAAGCTTATCAAGAGAGGAACACAAGGTATATAGTCAATTTGTTCCGTAACGGATATTACAGGAGTAACGAAGGACTTAAATATCGAAATACGCTTGAACATTAATGAGAACTAGTCAATTTTGAATAATGAAATGGATATTTTGAATAATGGAATGGACTGCTATGACCCTTCAGCCCCTAATTACAGATCTATATTAAACTCAATCGAAAGCTTTTCAAGAGAGGAACACAATGTATATAATCAATATGTTCTGTAACGCATAATAGACGTGTAACGAAGGACTTAAATATCGAAATACGCGTCAACATTGAGAAATAGCAAATTTTGAATAATGAAATGGATATTTTGAATAATGGAATGGACTGCTATGACCCTTCAGCCCCTAATTACAGATATATATTATACCTCAATCGAAAGCTTATCAAGAGAAGAACAAAAGGTATATAGTCAATATGTTCCGCAACGGATATTACAGGAGTAACGAAGGACTTAAATATCGAAATACGCTTGAACATTAATGAGAACTAGTCAATTTTGAATAATGAAATGGATATTTTGAATAATGGAATGGACTGCTATGACCCTTCAGCCCCTAATTACAGATCTATATTAAACCTCAATAGAAAGCTTATCAAGAGAGGAACAAAAGGTATATAGTCAATATGTTCTGTAACGCATATTAGAGGTGTAACGAAGGACTTAAATATCGAAATACGCGTGAACATTGAGAAATAGCCAATTTTGAATAATGAAATGGATATCTTGAATAATGGAATGAACTGCTATGACCCTTCAGTCCCTGATTACAGATATATATAATACCCCAATCGAAAGCTTATCAAGAGAGGAACTAAAGGTATATAGTCAATATGTTCCGGAACGCATATTAGAGGAGTAACGAAGGACTTAAATATCGAAATACGTGTCAACATTGAGAAATAGCAATTTTTGAATAATGAAATGGATATTTTGAATAATGGAATGGACTGCTATGACCCTTCTGCCCCTAATTACAGATACATATTATACCTCAATCGAAAGCTTATCAAGAAAGGAACAAAAGGTATATAGTCAATATTTTCTGCAACGCATATTAGAGGTGTAACAAAGGACTTGAATATCGAAATACGCGTGAATATTGAGAAATAGCAAATTGTGAATAATGAAATGGATATTTTGAATAATGGAATGGACTGCTATGACCCTTCAGCCCTTAATTACAGATATATATTATACCTCAATCGAAAGCTTATCAAGAGAGGAACAAAAAGTATATAGTCAATATGTTCCGCAACGGATATTTCAGGAGTAACGAAGAACTTAAATATCGAAATACGCCTGAACATTGAGAAATAGTCATTTTTGAATATTGAAATGGATATTTTGAATAATGGAATGGACTGCTATGACCCTTAAGCCCCTTATCAAAGATATATATCATAACTCAATCGAAAGCTTATCAAGAGAGGAACAAAAGGTATATAGTCAATATGTTCTGCAATGCATATTACAGGAGTAACGAAAGACTTCAATATCGAAATACGCGTGAACATTGAGAAATAGCCAATTTTCAATAATGAAATGGATATTTTGAATAATGGAATGAACTGCTATGACCCTTCAGTCCCTGATTACAGATATATATTATACCTCAATCGAAAGCTTATCAAGAGAGGAACAAAAGGTTTATAGTCAATATTTTCCGCAACGGATATTACAGGCGTAACGAAGGACTTAAATATCGAAATACGCGTGAATATTGAGAAATAGCCAATTTTGAATAATGAAATGGATATTTTGAATAATGGAATGAACTGCTATGACCCTTCAGTCCCTTATTACAGATATATATTATACCCCAATCGAAAGCTTATCAAGAGTGGAACACAAGGTATATAGTCAATTTGTTCCGCAACGGATATTACAGGAGTAACGAAGGACTTAAATATCGAAATACGCTTGAACATTAATGAGAACTAGTCAATTTTGAATAATGAAATGGATATTTTGAATAATGGAATGGACTGCTATGACCCTTCAGCCCCTAATTACAGATATATATTAAACTCAATCGAAAGCTTTTCAAGAGAGGAACAAAATGTATATAATCAATATGTTCTGTAACGCATATTAGACGTGTAACGAAGGACTTAAATATCGAAATACGCGTCAACATTGAGAAATAGCCAATTTTGAATAATGAAATGGATATTTTGAATAATGGAATGGACTGCTATGACCCTTCAGCCCCTAATTACAGATATATATTATACCTCAATCGAAAGCTTATCAAGAGAGGAACAAAAGGTATATAGTCAATATGTTCCGCAACGCATATTAAAGAAGAAACGAAGGACTTAAATATCAAAGTACGCGTGCAAATTAAGAAAAAGCCAATTTTGAATAATGAAATGGATATTTTGAATAATGGAATGAACTGCTTTGACCCTTCAGTCCCTGATTACAGATATATATATTATACCCCAATCGAAAGCTTACCAAGAGAGGAACTAAAGGTATATAGTCAATATGTTCCGCAACGCATATAAGAGGAGTAACGAAGGACTTAAATATCAAAATACGTGTCAACATTGAGAAATAGCCATTTTTGAATAATGAAATGGATATTTTGAATAATGGAATGGACTGCTATGACCCTTCAGTCCCTAATTACAGATATATATTATACCCCAATCGAAAGCTTATCAAGAGAGGAACACAAGGTATATAGTCAATTTGTTCCGCAACGGATATTACAGGAGTAACGAAGGACTTAAATATCGAAATACGCTTGAACATTAATGAGAACTAGTCAATTTTGAATAATGAAATGGATATTTTGAATAATGGAATGGACTGCTATGACCCTTCAGCCCCTAATTACAGATCTATATTAAACCTCAATCGAAAGCTTATCAAGAGAGGAACAAAAGGTATATAGTCAATATGTTCTGTAACGCATATTAGAGGTGAAACGAAGGACTTAAATATCGAAATACACGTGAACATTGAGAAATAGCCAATTTTGAATAATGAAATGGATATCTTGAATAATGGAATGAACTGCTATGACCCTTCAGTCCCTGATTACAGATATATATAATACCCCAATCGAAAGCTTATCAAGAGAGGAACTAAAGGTATATAGTCAATATGTTCCGGAACGCATATTAGAGGAGTAACGAAGGACTTAAATATCGAAATACGTGTCAACATTGAGAAATAGCAAGTTTTGAATAATGAAATGGATATTTTGAATAATGGAATGGACTGCTATGACCCTTCTGCCCCTAATTACAGATACATATTATACCTCAATCGAAAGCTTATCAAGAAAGGAACAAAAAGTATATTGTCAATTTGTTCCGCAACGGATATTACAGGAGTAACGAAGGACTTAAATATCGAAATACGCGTGAACATTGAGAAATAGTCATTTTTGAATAATGAAATGGATATTTTGAATATTGGAATGGACTGCTATGAACCTTCAGCCCCTAATTACAGATATATATTATACCCCAATCGAAAACTTATCAAGAGAGGAACAAAAAGTATATTGTCAATTTGTTCCGCAACGGATATTACAGGAGTAACGAAGGACTTAAATATCGAAATACGCGTGAACATTGAGAAATAGCCAATTTTGAATAATAAAATGGATATTTTGAATAATGGAATGGACTTGTAGTACCCTTCAGCCCCTAATTACAGATATATATTATACCTAAATCGAAAGCTTATCAATAGTGGAACAAAAGGTATATAGTCGATATGTTCTGCAACGCATATTAGAGGAGTAACGAAGGACTTAAATATCGAAATACGCGTGAACATTGAGAAATAGCCAATTTTCAAAAATGAAATGCATATTTTGAATAATGGAATGGACTGTTATGACCCTTCCACCCCTAATTAAAGATATATAGTATACCTCAATGGAAAGCTTGTTAAGAGAGGAACAAAAGTTATATAGTCAATATGTTCTGCAACCGATATTACAAGACTTACGAAGGACTTAAATATCGAAATACGCGTTGACACTGAGAAATAACTTATTTTGAATAATGGAATGGACTGTTGCAACCTGTCAGCTCCTAATTAAGGAAAAAAATATACACCAAATTAAAGCTAACAGATGGATGAATAAACTGAGTATCATCGATAGGTGTAGCAATGACCATTACAGAGGTTACGGAGGACCTTAATGCCAAAATACGCGTGAAAATTAAGAAATAGCCAACTTTGAATAATGAAATGGATATTTTGAATAATAGAATGGACTGCAGCGACCCTTAAGCCCCTAATTATAGATAAACCTTATACCTCATTCGAAAGCTTATTATGAGAGGAACAGGTCCGTGTAACACTTATCAATTCAAAGTTTTAAAAAGTTTTGAAAATTTTGATTTTTGGAATTTTGATCAAAGTTTTAAAATATCAAAATTCCAAATTGTGTTAAAGTTTTGAAATTTTGAAATTTTAACCAAATTATCAAAATATCAAAATTCTAAATATCGTTTATAAATTTGATATTTTAGAAACTTGATCAAACTTTTAAAATACTAAACCTAATTAGCAATTTTGATTATATCACTTTTTGAAAGTTTAGTTTTTTAAATGTTTGCTTAAAATATCAAAAGTATAAAGGGGCGACAAGAGGGGTACCTGTAATCACTGATGTAAACACAGCTCTGATTAGAACTATTCTTCGTTATAAATAAATAGCATGAAATATATCAAATCATTCTTAATAACGAAACAAATAATGAAAAGAAGAAGTCGTTTTTTTTTTTATGAAACATGTTAGACATCACATGGGATAACAATATCCTGAAATTTTAAGGTTGTGCATCTATCAAAATAAATAAAAATAATTAAACCTATTTAAACCGGAATCAACTACGTTAATATAAATCTCTTATATAAGGTTAGCGTTTGAGATAAATAATTCAAAGCTATTTTGTGTTCCCAGTGCCCAACATTTAGAAGTATCAGTGAAAAATGACCAACTCGCAGTAAACCATAAATTATTATTCGCCTTTTTGACGTTCCTGATGAAGGTAGATCCAGAAAAAGCGCTTCGGTAGACTGGCATACAACTTAAAACGTTTTCCTTTCTTGTTTATCGATTGCATGATGATAATATATTGCCTTTTATGATGTTTTTCAGTTCCAAGAAATGATACGGAAGGAATACTTAAATATAGCGTCGCAATAAAAGTTGTGCTAGGCGTATTTCAGCTGGCCCCTAGACAAAAAGTGTACTGGTTCAGCCATTATAGACGTAATACTAAACTCCGAAACATAACAATGAATTAAAATCAAAATCATACAAGACTTAGAAGGACAGAGGCTCCTGGATTGGGACAGGCGCACAAATGCGGCGGGGTTTAACATGTTTCGTGAGATAACAACCCTCCCCTTTACCTCTAGCCAATAAAGAATGAAAAACACACAGTAATACGAACAGTAAAACGCACTTCAATAGGAAATACAAGTCCTATGTCAGAATAGGAAACAAACTAAGAAACTAATTAACATGCATGACAATGATAATAAAATAACAAAGGACTGCTATACATAAGGCTAGCAGTTACTGTCATACGCCCGCTCCAGACCTCAATTAAACTAATTCAAAGGTTTTATATGTCCTCATTATGCACACTCTCTCCCTGTTGCATTTATTGCTATTTTGTTCCGGAACATTCATGAAATATTTGTCACTGGCAACAACAAAAAATCGATAATTTAAAATAGGTTGTTTACATACAAATTACCAAGAAACGTAAGATTCAACTTCCTAGGACAAAGTAGACCTTATATATGGATTGAAATATGTTTTAACTTCACTTTGGTCAAACACCTCTTTAATTGTTTCGTTCTTATTTTGCTTGAATTTTAAATATCAGTTTCAGCGTTCCGTATGTGAATTCTTTACTTCAAATTCAGCGTTTAACATTGTATTGGTTTTTCGATAGCGACATTGGTGTACGTCCAAAAATGGGAAAAATCCATCATGCAGCTGACAGTGTGGCTTCTCTTTGCACGCCCCATTCTGACTGGGTGTACATGTGAACTTTTAGTTTGGTAAAAGTCGATTGTCGTACGATAACTTCAAAATACCCAAATAACAAAATGCAAATACGGGACAGTAATATCCTTTAATACAAAAACATCTATTCCTTTTGTTTACTATAATAAAACAGTGGTTGATTTAGAACCTATAATGGAGCTACGTGTATGATAACCAGTCCAAACGTTGTCTTTAAGGTAGCAACCATTTTACTTTAAAAGTGGGGTGAGGTTGTTTTGTCGAAGCGCTAATAATTTTATTAAGTTTTTCATCGCCATCAATCAACTTGTCTGGTTCAAAATTTAACACTAAAAGGCATGAATAATTTTTCTTTTGTCCTCTTCTGGCACAGAATATTATATCATCAAATTAGGGATCAGAATATTTTAATGTACCATTACCGAAGCCCCTAGTGGTAGTATCATGTAAAAAACAGGTACTATCTAAATATTGGTTCCCCAGAAGATTACCATTTATCGCTGATAAAAACTTTTGAACACAATTTTCAACTTTCAAAATGCCGACACCTACAACTGGATAGATGGGTGCTTAATGTAGTACAGCGGCAACTGTTACATAAACATGAATGCAAGTTGGGTGCTTAATGTAGTACAGCGGTAATTATAACATAAATATGAATGCTCGTGAAAATAATGTTTATGGTATACGTTTATATATGAAAGGTTTAAACTTTTACAAAACCAGAGCTATACGTTGGATGTAAAAGTTTACTTTATTTGGCCTTTTCAATTTTATTTTACTTTATTTGCCTTTTTAACTTAATTTGGTTCGAGTGTCAATGATAAGTCTTTTGTAAACGAAACGCGCGTCTGGCGCAAAAACCGGCAAAATTTATATTCCGGTATCCATCTATGATGAGTTTTTGTAGATACCTTGTAACAGTATCTTGGCTCTAATTTGCTGATATTGGATCCTATTACCGTCTTAATTTCAGCGTAAAAAAGATTATATTAAAAACCTCCCACACTGTGGTCTAGCACAACCTTAAACCATGCATTCAGTATCATGAAGCGCTTTTCTTGATCGACCTCCTTACGGAACGCTTAAAGCTGAATATTTAGGGCAAACAACTTACAAAGAACAGATAAAAACGTTTAAGATGATCTTTCATTCTGTACATGAAATGATATATTCTTTAGACAACTTGATTGCAGAAAGTAAGAAGTCATAAAGCAAAACAGAAAAAAAAATGAAATCAAAAGAGATAATACATCGTGTATTGGGCCTTTTTATGGCTTAGAGTTTAGTAGAAAATGTATATACATGCTCAACATAACCATACTATTTGACCTACTGCAAGTTGTTCAGTTTTTACTGTTACTCCTGTTTCTCCTAAAATATGGGTGCTAGAAAAACCAGCAGTTAAATGGTCAATATCAGAGCCGTACGTCTGGTTTTGAAATGAATTATCTTCTTTTAAGAAATATTAATTTTGTCATCCAATTTTTCACCGCTTTCAACTGTCCGTTTTATTTCATACATACACTTTTAAGTATCAGTATGTTTTTAATTCATATTGTTTGTTTCGTTCCGCTTTTATTTCGTTTCGCTTTTTACAGGTATCCCTCTTATTGCCCCTTTTCTATTTTGATATTTTAAGCAAACATTTAAAAAATCAAACTTTCAAAAAGTGAAATAATCAAAATTGCGCGTTAGGTTTAGTATTTTAAAAGTTTGGTCAAATTTCTAAACTATCAAATTTATAAACGATATTTAGAATTTTGATATTTTAATAATTTGGTTAAAATTTCAAAATTTCAAACCTTTAACACAATTTGGAATTTTGATATTTTAAAACTATGATCAAAATTCCAAAAATCTAAAATTTCAAAACTTTTTAAAACTTTGAATTGATAAGTGTTACACGGACCGGAACACAATGTATATAGTCAATTTTATTCCGCTACGAATATTACAGGAGAAACGAAGGATTTAAATATCGAAGTACGCGTGAACATTGAGAAATAGCTTATTTTGAATGATTGAATTGACTGCTGCAACCCTTCAGTCCCTAATGTAAGCAAAATTCATACACTAAAATGAAGCTTATTGGTAGAGGAATAAACTGAGTATAAATGATATGTGCCGCAATGACCATTAGAGGGGTTACGGAGGACCTAAATGCCAAAATACGCGTGAAAATTAAGAAATAGCCAATTTTGAATAATGAAATAGATATTTTGAATAATGGAATGGATTGTTGTGACCCATTAGCCCCTACTTGCAGATATACCTTATACCTCATTTGAAAGCTAATTCCGAGAGGTACAGTAGTATGATTATGAGAGTTCTTTCACACCCATTTTGAGGTTGAGGTCGAGGGAAAATGTGTCTTTGTGGAAGAATTATAGACACACACACAAAAATAAAAATTCACAGATAGGAAAAACACAATGGATTTTAAAATTATAAATATGTCTGATCACAAATAGAATACGGCGCAAGAGAAATTCTGAATTGGCCGCTGTTAAGGCCTATCGAGAACAGCGCTGCAATGATGAGGAAATTCTCAAATGGCGAGAAGTAAGGCAGGACTCACCCTGGATTGCCAAAGATATTAAAGATGTTGACACGAGGTGAAGGTCTGCAAAATTATAACCTTATGCTGGAAAGGGGAAAATTTTCGCACATGGGGATGTGAGAGAATAAAACAAGCAGCTGACTTCCGCAAAGAGAGAGACCGATCGAGCTGTGCAAATTGTGAGGTAAGGGATGAAAAAATCCAGACGCACCGAGTACGTTTCACGACTTTCTTATTTTTTATAAGGATTGTAGGATCGGAAGTGTTAGGATATGTTTTGAAGGCCCGAAAACTGGGTATAAAACCAGTGAATTGGGGATGGTGGTTTTGGGGTGACCTAAATAGGGATACTTTCACTCGGGAAAGTAGATTTTCACCGCGGCCACGGACTTGGTTGAAACCGTTGAGGAGATGGATGAAAAGATTGCCCAGTGACGGGGGGAATGGTGAATACTTCCTCGGTCCAGCTGGAGTGTACCCTTCTCGAATGTACCTTTTTTCATGGTGATTCGGAAAATCGCTGTGGTTTCATGGGAGGTATGCTGCCGTAAAGGTTCCAATACAACTTGTTTTCATGCTCCTTATGACTTGCGGCAACAGGGGCCATCTTGATAGCGGTGTTTGGTGGTATTGTACTGGCGAACAAGATCGTCCAGGACATCGATATAGGTGCGTGTGGAGTTGGCTGAAAAGTATTTGAACATTTTCTCTTTCATGGTGCGGTTCCAACGTTTGAAAATATTCGACTTCTCTTCATTCCCGGTAGAGTAGAGATTGATACCATGCTTTTGAAGCAGCTGATTTACATAAGTGTTGTAAAACTCAGTGTCTTTGTCTGTGCTTCCTAGGGACACCGCTTGGAAGGCATTCCGCAATGTCACCCCCGTCTTGTTCTTGAGTGGTATCAGCCAGCCATATTTGGAGAAGACACATCGATAATGCTCAGGATAAATTTATTTCCCTTGTTTTCCCTGGAGAAGTAACTCATATCAACGAGGTCGGCCGCCCAGGTCTCATCCAAACCACCCTGCGCTTCATAGCGTTTATGAAACTGGTTTGTGCAACTCCTCAGCTAGCTCAGCGGTCCAGCGAACATTTTTGAAACACCCAGACCGAATCGAACTTTGGTACAGATGATGGGTCCGACGAAGCTGCAGTCGAAGCGTTCGCGTGTGGTAGAGTAGGAAATGGTGTTAAGCGAGGCTAGCATAGCTTGGTCACATATGGAGTTGCGTGCGGTTGCATCCTTGTGCTGGGCATAACAAAGATCGTGGTGATATGCTGCCTGGTCATCTTGATTAATGGGTTTTGACCAAGCCTTCGGTGTGCCATCGGGAAGTAGTCGCTTGCTAAGTTAAGTCCCTGGCCCGGTGAAGTTGTGTCCGGGTAGATGCATTTCCATGGGTAATCGGTTGATTAGTTTGTTCATGAACCCTATACCGGTTGTAGCAACAAACTGAGACTTCTTAGAATCGCACACCTTGCAGTTGCCAACCTTTCTCCGTCTCCCGTTGCTAGTCATTACCTCGCTGGTGTTAACTGTGTCCGTCTTCCTACGACTTTCACGCAGAAAATCATGGCTATTTTATTTTAATAAATGAACGTTGAAGACATTTCCTACAGTGTCAACGCCCCCAACGAGGAGTAATCACTACCTCCTACCTCAGCGATCGATAAGACGGTTGATCATTGGGAAGTCGGACTGTGGATGGCTCCTACTACAATCGATTGTACGTCTTCGGATAACCGCTTCACCAACCTATACCAGCTGTTGGAGCAAGCACTGGAAAAAAGCTTCCCTCAAGAAGATATCCGATACCTCCTACAGTGCAAGGGGCAAGTCACCCTACTCGTTGGTCGATAAGGTCAACACCTTACCACCACCACGACACCCGAGTGGTATCGACACTTTTTTCTTCGAGCAAGGGAGCGATGTAACAGACCCCGAGAACTTGATCCCAGCCGCAAGAACCTCATGGTGAACCTCATGGTGTTCGACGAGCGGATGCTGAGAAAACAGAACACGTGTGAAGACAACGTCGATTGTTTTTACCTTTGCCAGAACTACTTCACACTGCCCCGCCAGTCGACCTGGGAGAATGCCAACTTCCCCTGCTCCTTCCAGCAAAACGTTAAGAATATCAACCACATCCGACGCGATCACTGCAACGATCTCACCAAGGAACAGTTCGACGCTCTGTGTAAGCAATGCTGGTCCAAGCCCTATGGATTTTTAACCATCGATTTTACAAGCACCAAGGCAAATGGAAAATATCGATGCAAATTAAAGGAGTTCTATGAGGTATAAGATAAAGAATGGATCAGCCCGAAGAATTCTTTATGGAACTGAAGTATGAAGAATATGTGGATACAGAGGAACCCCAGCCCTGCACATTCGAATGGCCCTGCAATGCAATTTTCAGTGGGTTCCAGTCGATATGAGGAGCATATGTTGAAAATGCGATTGCGTGATCGTTCCTCCGATCTAAAGCGGTGGAGGTGATTTCAACGCATAACCATTCACCATTATGGTAAGGTGGAGCGATTTTCTCAACCCCAATGCCCTGCCAAGACGATTCGAGGCCACCAGTGCACATACCCATGACACTTGAATCTTTCGAAGAAAAGGGATACGTATCAGCTGTGTAATACCTTCATGTGCAGCTCATCGATTATGGGCGTTCACACCAACGCTTAGGGGCGTTCAACATCATTCGATCCTTTTAGATAAATGACGTTTATCAAGATTATCGACCCTAAGTAGCACGAGACACTTGCCAGGGAGTTGCAAGACACCAAACGGAAGATTCAAGCCAGTAATATGGAGCATCGCCTCGAGAAGATTGAACTTAGCCGGGACCTTTACAAGGTGTTTAAACCTGTTGTTGAGGCTCACCGAGAGGCAGGTTCACAGATCACCAAAAAGATCGCAGACCTTCCTGCAACAGTTCCAGCCTTCACTCCTCCATCGCCCGAGTTTGCCGACCCACTACTCATTGCACTACCTACAGACACCGTCCTCGGAGCTCGAGCACAGCAGCATTTGCAGCTCAGTATGACTACTCCCGACCGCATCTTTGGATTGCGATCAGAAAACGATGGTATCTTCATCGGAAGCTCACCAGTTACTTTTGACGGCGATATTTTTTTCATGGATAGTGTGAAGTTCAATGGAACCCTTGGCCTCTGGGAAGTCATTGTGAAAAAGAAACAAGAATCTTTCGAGCTCGACGACCTTGACGACTATGCAGAGATCCTGAAAAGTTCCAGTACTATCTATAAAGGCAATTCCATCCTTTCAAGAACCCGGGCCCGAAGGCGAATAAGAATTACAAATGGAAGGGATTCGTTTTCCCACATCTACCAAAAGAATAAGTTTGGCAGTGAGCTGCAAACCGGTTTTTTTTACAACTTCAAGCAGCTTCTTGATCGCTTGGAACTTAGGAAATAATGGTGTGCGCAACGAAATTGTGTAGATTATTCATTCTATGAAAAAGGGTAGACATATCAGCATCGAAGAATATATGGCGTTTCATCATAGCATCCTATAAGTAAATGTTGCAAATCAAGAAAGGTTACGCCTGAAAGTACGCATACGGTGGTAGAGGACTGTTTGACACAATCGTCAGTTTGGCTGGACGCATGTTTACTTCCTCTGCCACCAAAACCATAGGAAGTAAGGCCGTGAGTGCAAACACCAATGCAGTCTTGAAAGATGTTGAAAAAGGGGCCCCCAAAGCCGTCGACCATGTGATAAAGTGACCGCCCCCGAGAACGCAGAATGTCTTCTCGACAGTCCAATGTTCAACGCAGCAAACCGCAGCAAACCCAGTTGAACAACCTGATCTCCGGTTCTGGCATTGCTACTATCCACGACGTCGTGCAGCGCTATAGATAAATACATAATGTCCAACATCCTTATAATCCCTGAAGGGTTGACCTTCGACGAAAGTCTCCAAGAATATCAGGTTCACGAATACGAACCTCAAGCTGGTGCCAACCTGAATAATCCAGGTGAGATCCGAATCAACATCGAAACCCAAGACTTGATCCTCAATCCCGCTGAAAGTTATATCTTGGTAGCGGGGCGACTGTAAAAGAACCACGGTAGTGCATATGCTAATGCAGATCTAGTGTCTCTCATTCACAATGGAATCATGTATCTCTTCAAGACCATCAGTTACAATTAATGCAAGCTCTCAGACTAGCTGATCGAACATATCAACGACCCAGTCGTTGCCATCACCATGCTGGGAATGTTGATTTATCCCAACAATTTCTCCAAATCCCTAGGTCTCAACTAGCTGTAGTACAAAGATTCACCTACCGAAGCCGAGGCCGATATCACAGGGTTTGCAGCACGTCATGGGTATATTATCACCAAGCCCGCCAACAAAGGATCGTTTTCATTCACCATACCCCTGAGACACATTTTCGGCTTTGCAGACGACTACAACAAGATTGTATATAGATTCAAGCACGAATCGTCACTCGTGCGCGCCTCGGACGACAATGTCATCCTGCTACTGCCGTCAATGACGTGGCGAAAATCAACATGAGGACGTGGTGATATCAACCTGAGTAAGATCTCTTGGTTTGTTTCTCACGTCCTTCATTCCATCCGATGACAAAAAATGCGGTTGTACAAGACCATCCAGAGCAAGAGCACGATCGATTGTGGATACCCAAACCTTACAGTTCCACTGGCTTTTGTCTGCCAACAGCGGTCGGGAGAAACCGAGATACATCATCGTAGCCTTTCAGTACGGTAAAAGTACGATCGGACTCAAAATGCAGCCGTGTTCGACCACTTCCGGTTGCGAACTATCTAAGTCACTCTCAGCACAGAACGCTACCCGGTGGTAGACTTCAATGCCAGTTTCACACAAACCAAGATCGCCAGAGTGTACAAGAATGTCGCAGAGTTCTGAAAAACTACTTCAACATGGACCGTTTTATCAGCAACTACAACATTAACCCCTCCGATTTCGTCGATCTGTACCCATTGTTTGTCATTGATGTGAGTCACCAGTCCGAGCGGTTTAAAGAGTCGACCGTTGATCGAGTTCGAGCGCAAAGTACCTGCAAACACCGAGGCATTTGCACTTGTCAATTATAGCATCAATACCGTCTTGGGATCCAAGTGGCAGATTTTCAAGTTCGGTATGTTCACAAACGGCTATACAGAAGGGGAACACATTGTAAATATCATCAGAATCAACAACATTCTGGTGAATAGTGATACCATGGACGTTATGTAAATGGTACACAACTTCCATCTACAGCTTTTTTCCCACAGATGGTCCTCGTATGAAAATCATTCAAACCCCCAAGAACCTAGTATACTTGCCAGTGATCTTGCAAAACCAGCAATCGGATGCAAACATATCTCAACGATCATCTTAGAGGTGAACATCTCACCATCCGTTTTCATCTTCGAGAGGTATGAATTAATGACTTATCACGAACATGGTTTGAACTTGACAAAAGGTCAACATAATAAAAAGTAAAAACACCAAAATACCGAACTCCGAGGAAAATTCAAAAAGGAAAATCAAAAATCAAAAGGCAAAATCAAAAGTCCAAACACATCAAACGAATGGGTAACAACTGTCATATTCCTGACTTGGTACAGGCATTTTCTAATGTAGAAAATGGTGGATTGAACCTGGTTTTATAGCTAGCTAAACCTCTCACTTATATGACAGTCGCATCAAATTCCATTAAATTGTCAACGATGCATGAACAAAACAAACATACTCAAAGAGTAAAAATGTCAAAAATAGGGGTACAACAGTCAATATTGTGTTATCATCTTAATATCTCTACATAAACAACAAATGTAACAAAGAAGCACAAAAAGGCATACATTAATTTAACATTCTCAACTACAACGTGCTGCGAAGAAAGGTTGTCCAGTCTCCATTCGTTTGTCCCATGCAAACCTGGCTCACCTCTCAGCAGGTTCAAAAGATTACCAAGGTTCTCGAAAAAAGGTACTGGTGGTATGAATCGGGAGCTGAGTACCACCCAAATGAAGGCAAAACGTAGGTGGATTCCTACCCATGTTAGCAGGGCTGGGAATGAGGACACTCCCCATGATAGCAAAAACATATTCTACCAACCTTGGGTGTTGAAGCCTTGAGCGGTTTTGCTTTGATTAGGGACTGAAGGGTTGCAGCAGTCCATTCCGTTATTCAAAATAAGCTATTTCTCAATGTTCAAGCGTATTTCGATATTTAGGTCCTTCGTTACTCCTGTAATATCCGTTGCGGAAAATATTGACTATAAAACTTTTGTTCCTCCCTTAATAAGCTTTCGATTGAGGTATAATATATATATCTGTAATTAGGGGCTGAAGGGTCATACCTGTCCATTCCATTATTCAAAAAATCAATTTCATTATTCAAAATTGGCTATTTCTCAATGTTCACGCATATTTCGATATTTAAGTCCTTCGTTACTCCTGTAACATGCGTTGCGGAACATATTGAATATATACCTTTTGTTCCTCTCTTAATAAGCTTTCGATTGAGGTATAATATATATCTGTAATTAGGGGCTGAAGGGTCATTAGCAGTCCATTTCATTCATCAAAATATCCATTTCATTATTCAAAATTGGTTAGTTCTCTATGTTCAAGCGTATTTCGATATTTAAGTCCTTCGATACTCCTATAATATCCGTTGCGGAAAATATTGACTCTAAAACTTTTGTTCCTCCCTTGATAAGCTTTCGATAGAGGTATAATATATATCTGTAATTAGGGGCTGAAGGGTCCTACTAGTTCATTCCATTATTCAAAATATCCATTTCATTATTCAAAATTCGCTATTTCGTAATTTTCATGCGTATTTTGGCATTAAGGTCTTCCGTAACCTCTGTAATGGTCATTGCTGCACATATCGATTATACTCAGTTTATTCCTCCATCCATTCGCTTAAATTTAGTGTATAATTTTTTCCTTAATTAGGAGCTGATGAGTTGCAGCAGTCCATTCCATTATTCAAAATAAGTTATTTCTCAATGTCAACGCGTATTTCGATATTTAAGTCCTTCGTTACTCCTGTAATATCCATTGCGGAACATATCGACTATATACATTTTGTTCCTCTCTTGATAAGCTTTCGATCGAGGTATAATATATATATCTGTAATTAGGGGCTGAAGGGTCCTACCAGTCCATTCCATTATTCAAAATATCGATTTAGTTATCCAAAATTGACTATTTCTGACTGTTCATGCGTATTTCGATATTTAATTCCTTCGTTACTCCTCTAATATGCGTTGCGGAACAAATTGACCATATACCTTTTGTTCTTCTCTTGATAAGCTTTCGATTAAGGTATAATATATATCTGTAATTAGGGGCTGAAGGGTCCTACAAGTCCATTCCATTATTCAAAATATCCATTTCATTATTCAAAATTGACTATTTCTAAAGGTTCAGGCGTATTCCGATATGTAAGTCCTTCGTTACTCCTCTAATAAGCGTTGCGTAACATATTGACTATATACCCTTTGTTCCTCTCTTGATAAGCTTTCGATTGAGGTATAATATATCTGTAATTAGGGGCTGAAGGGTCATAGCAGTCCATTCCATTATTCAAAATATCCATTTCATTATTCAAAATTGGCTCGTATTTCGATATTTAAGTCCTTCGTTACTCCTCTAATATGCGTTGCAGAACATATTGACTATACACCTTTTGTTCCTCTCTTGATAAGCTTTCGATTGAGGTATAATATATATCTGTAATTAGAGGCTGAAGGGTCCTACCAGTCCATTTCATTTTTCAAAATATCCATTTCATTATTCAAAATTGGCTATTTCTCAATGTTCACGCGTATTTCGATATTTAAGTCCTTCGTTATTCCTGTAATATGCGTTGCGGAACATATTGACTATATACCTTTTGTTCCTCTCTTGATAAGCTTTCGATTAAGGTATAATATATATCTGTAATTAGAGGCTGAAGGGTCCTACCAGTCCATTCCATTATTCAAAATATCGATTTCATTATCCAAAATTGACTATTTCTGACTGTGCAGGCGTATTTCGATATTTAAGTGCTTCGTTACTCCTCTAATATGTGTTGCAGAACAAATTGACCATATACCTTTTGTTCTTCTCTTGATAAGCTTTCGATTGAGATATAATATATATCTGTAATTAGGGGCTGAAGGGTCCTACAAGTCCATTCCATTATTCAAAATATCCATTTCATTATTCAAAATTGACTATTTCTAAAGGTTCAGGCGTATTTCGATATGTAAGTCCTTCGTTACTCCTCTAATATGCGTTGCGTAACATATTGACTATATACCCTTTGTTCCTCTCTTGATAAGCTTTCGATTGAGGTATAATATATCTTTAATTAGGGGCTGAAGGGTCCTACCAGTTCATTCCATTATTCAAAATATCCATTTTATTATTCAAATAAAATTGAGAATGGAAATGGGGAATATGTCAAAGAGACAACAACCCGACCAAACAAAAAACAACAGCAGAAGGTCACCAACAGGTCTTCAATGTAGCGATCACTATTTCGTAATTTTCACGCGTATTTGGCATTAAGGTCCTCCGTAACCTCTGTAATGGTCATTGAGGGACATATCGATTATACTCAGTTTATTCCTCCATCCATAATTTGGTGTATATTTCTTTTCCTTAATGAGGAGCTGACGGGTTGCAGCAGTCCATTCCATTATTCAAAATAAGTTATTTCTCAATGTTCACGCGTATTTTGATATTTAAGTCCTTCGTTACTCCTGATATATCCGTAGCGGAACATATTGACTATATAAATTTTTTTCCTCTCTTAATAAGCTTTCGATCAAGGTATACTATATTTCTGTAATTAGGGGCTGAAGTGTCGTAGCAGTCTATTCCATTATTCAAAATTGGCTATTTCTTCATTTTTACGCGTATTGTGGCATTTAGGTCCTCCATAAACTCTCTTATGGTCATTGCAAACCAGGATATAGCTATAGTGTCACAGTCATTTTTTTTATATTTAGTTCACTATTCACCGCTTCAAATTGAATAATGAAACATTAGCTATTTCATTACTCATTATTCATTTTTTAATATGGAATAGTGAATAATGAACTATTTCATTATTCATTATTGAATAATGAATAATGAACTATGAATAATGGACGTACTTCAGCGCGGTGTATATTGAAGATTATAAATGCAACATTAAAGATGCCAGTTTAAGAAAATTTAAAGTATAATTCATTTAACAGCATACAAGGCCATGTGAGCTTTTACATTCACTAGGCTTCCGTTGTCTTTATTTTTTTTTTGTAGTGATTTGTTTGATGGCTAAGTAACCACTGCATGATATTCCTCGGTGATAATCCAATTTCGTACAATTTAAGTACAAATGTATGTGTTTATTGTTTAGTTTTTTTGACATAACAGACGAAATGAGCATTTGCAGTCACTTGACGTTCATCGTTGTAACTGTTTTTAATCTTCTCTAAAACGACTCGGCCACACGTTTTAGCTCACCTGGCCCGAAGGGCCAAGTGAGCTTTTCTCATCACTTGGCGTTTGTCGTCCGGCGTCGGCGTTAACTTTTTACATTTTGAACTTCTTCTAGAGAACCACTAAATGGAATGAAACCAAACATGGCATAAATGTTCCTTTTGAGGTGCTGACAAAGTGTTGTTACTTTGAAGCCGATCCATCATCCAAGATGGCCGCCAGTGAGGGACTCATTTTAACATAGGATCCCATGGGAAATGCATACAAATGACTTCTTTTAGAGAATCACTGAATGGAATGAAAACAAACATGGCATGAATGTTACTTATGAGGTGTTGACCAAGTGTTGTTACTTTGTAGGCGATCCATCATCTAAGATGGCCGCCTGCGGGGGAGTTAATTTAACATAGGACCCTATGGGAAATACATACAAATGACTTCTTTTAGAGAATCACTAAATGAAATGAAACAAAACAATGTTCCTTATGAGGTGCTGACCAAGTGTTGTTACTTTGTAGCCGATCCATCATCCAAGATGGCCGCCAGCAGGGTACTTAGCTTAACATAGGACCCTATGGGAAATGCATACAAATAACTTCTTTTAGAGAACCACTGAATGGAATGCAACCAAACATAGCATGAATGTTTTTTATGAGGTGCTGACCAAGTGTTGTTACTTTGTAGCCGACCCATCATCCAAGATGGCCGCCAGCGGGGACTTAGTTTAACATAGGACCCAATGGGCAATACATACAATTGTCTTCTTTTAGAGAATAACCTAATGGAATGAAGTCAAACATGGCATGAATGTTCCTTATGACATGCTGACCAAGTGTTGCTACTTTGTAGCCGATCCATCATCCAAGATGGCTGCAAGCATGGGACTTAGTTTAACATAGGACCCAATGGGCAATACATACAATTGTCTTCTTTTAGAGAATCACTGAATGGAATGAAGTCAAACATGGCATGAATGTTCCTTATGACATGCTGACTAAGTGTTGCTACTTTGTAGCCGATCCATCATCCAAGATGGCTGCCAGCAGGGGACTTGGTTTAACAAAGAACCCTATGGGAAAAACTTACAAATGTCTTCTTTTAGAGAACCACTGAATTGAATGAAACCAAACATAGCATAAATGTTTCTTTCGTGATGAGGTGCTGGCCAAGTGTTGTTACTTTGTAGCCAAATTTTATCTTTTTTTATATGATTTCAAAAACCCAGGTAGAATCAGGTGAGCGATACAGGCTCTTGAGAGCCTCTAGTTTTATAACCTTACCTGGATGTTCTTTAGGGTATTTAGTTCAAATTTGATTTCTGGGATTGATCCATCAACAAACATGGCAACTGTTGCCTTAAAATATAACATGGGTAAAAATGTCTCCATTTTGGAGTTTTTGCATCTGATAGTTAAATTTTCAGTAAGTTTCGCAGTCTTGGTTGATATCTAAAAGAATAAAACAGTTACTGCAAATATGTCTGCGTAAAACATATCAGCAGTATAAGGACTATATCAAGTGGAATTTGTTTTGTAAAGTCAAAAAGTCCAATTTTAGTAAATTTCAAAGTGTTTGTTTAATATTTTAAAAACTAAAGTCGATAGAGCAAATATGATGAGTAATAATTGTTCAGTAGGCCAAGGGGTATCAGCTGCTGAATTTTCAAACAAGGGACAACTCATTTTTTATGTATTGCATCTGAAATGTCAAATCAACACACATTCTAAATGGAGTATAAGTTTTGAGATTTTTAAGTCAAATCTTTTTTTATAACAAATAGTACTTTAAATTTACAAATTTTAAAACTGGTTTTTGAACTAAAACATTTTTTTTAAAAGTTGGATGGAGAGCATCAACATATGACAAGTTCCAGTACCTTAAAATTGACCTAAATGGTACATGGCAGATAACAAGGATTTTGTTTAGTCAGATAACCAATTACTGGTACACCAAGACCTTACGGTACATATATATATAACAATAATATAGAACGTTTTATGTATGAATGTTAGTACTGTCAGTAATTTACTAATCAGTTTTGATGATTGATCCTTTATTTACCCACAATAATTAACGCACCAGGGAAAAAAACTATACTCCAATCTATTACCTTTTTTTTAAAAGCACTGAAACCACTTACAAGTGCAACGAATGTCAGAAAGTAATTATTTTGCTGTATCTAAATAAACCTGTTTGAATTACCCACACAAAGTCATCTTCCATTTAATTGTGACGTCATTACTCTCATTTAACTTCCTTCGGGCGTCAGAATGAACACTGTAAGCAGTGTTGCTTTGATTATGAGAGAAATGAGGCAATGACCTTATTAGATATTTTATCAGGATGACCTTGAAGACTATTTGAAAGTTGACCTGAGGACAACAGGTTTATTCATCATTGTACCCCGTGTGTCACATAGCAGGAAATATGGTAATGGTCTCTGTCCTTTGTCCATCGGGTACATTATTCCTATAGCCTAAAACATATATTTCATACTTGGTAGGACTATTTGCTGCATTTGTTTGCACCTGTCCTAATTCAGGAACCTGATGTTCAGTGGTTGTGGTATGTTGATGTGGTGCATAAGTGTTTCACGTTACTCGTTTTATTATATAGATTAGACCGTTGGTTTTCCAGTTTGAATGGTTTACGCTAGTCATTTTTTGGGGCTCTTTAAAGATTGCTGTTCGGTGTGAGCCAAGGCTCCGTGTTGAAGGCTGAACTTTGACCTAATAGCTTACTTTTACAAATTGTGACTTGGATAGAGAGTTGCCTCATTGGCACTCATATCATATCTCTTATATCTATAAAAAAAAATCAGTTTGTAACTAATCAGAACACTGCAAGGCAGAAAAACATCTAACAAAAACACTATAGACACAAAGTACAGATCTTAGAGAACTCAGAGTTACTGATAGCTAGTTCAAAGCCAATAACAAGTAATATAAAAAAAAATCAGGTAAACAAGATTAAAAAATCAATCAGTGTACATCCAAGATACGTCATTTACTGTCCGAGTAGAAACATGATCTTTTGCTGTGCCAAAATACTGGTATCGACAGAATGTAGGAAAGTAAACGTAGGAGTATATCAATAATATCAAGATCTGTTTTAATTCATTGATTACAAAATCTATATCTAAATCATTTAAAAAAACAACAACAATGAAACATCTAATGGAAACAATTTGGAGTAAGTTTATTTTACGGACCAAAAAGTCGAACTTTGACTATCGTTTTAGAGTATTTGGACAAACACACCTTGTGTATGCAACTCCTCTGAGAACTATTGACATTCTGAGTTGCCCATAAATGAGTTGACCATATTGTTTCGTCATTTTCAATTTACCATGAGAGTTGTCTGATTTGTTTTTGATGTAATGTGACAGTAACTCCTTGTGAATGCAACTTCTCTAAGACCATTTGACATAATGCTCTTATACTCGGTAATATTATTTGCCATCATGATTAGTTGACCATAATTTACTTCCATTTTGAGCTGACAATATTTACAGGAGTGAAAAGACAAATAGCACACAAAACACAACATAAAAACTATAGACACGAACCCCATCAAAAAACGGGGTGATTTAAGGTGCTCGGGAAGGATGAGTAGATCCTGCTTCACATATGGCACCGTCTAGTCGCTTAGGTAAGTACAAACCCTTGCGATACGTCTATTTCGGTAGGTCACATTCATAGAAAAGTAGTCGGGATCGTGGTGGCGACGTTTGGAACATATCTGAGGTCTTCTCTGGAACAGAGTTTCTATAACAATCAACCACCTCGTGGTCGTGTCCGCGAAATACTCGAAGGAATTATTTCAACTTCACCACTTGAAACTCTTATTTTAATAGCTTTCTTGTGAGCAGCAACCCTCAGGAAACACCAGCGTATCAACTAGAAAATATACTCCATATGCAGGCGCTGCTGGAATGTTGCTTCATAGAAATGAAATATTCACCATTAGGTGTTTATTGGGTTCACACAATTGATTTTCCATATAAATATGTGGCGATGTGGTATAATTTCCATTGAGAAAATTATCGATCGCAAAAATATAGGTCAACATATGGGTTACAACAATTGGGTCTTTTTAAAATAATTGCTCAAGTAATCATAGTATTGACTGATGACCTATAATTACATCAATTGAACTCATTCTCTCTCATTGGCAAAATGACACATCTTTTTTTATATTCATAAACAGCACATAGCTTTCTTAATAATGATCTATAAAACTGTCTATCTGTTTTTCGGATATTATTTTATAATTAGATATGTTAATAATTGTCATAGTACAAAAGTTTATCAGAGGTAAATCAAAAGGATGAAGACATTTACCTGGACACTTCAACTTATGTAAAAAAAGTAAAACACATGGTTCATAGAAGTTAAAAGTGTATTTAAAGCAAATACCAGGTTTATTTATCACAACTTGATTATTTTAATATTGACCGAGTAATCATGGTAATTGCATACTATAAACAACAGCTGTACTGACAATCAGGAACACTTACCCCAAACTAATTTATAGTCACTCTATGCCGAAATTATTTTGTTTGATTGTTGGATGACAAATTTACATACAGCCCGTAACAGAGTAGTGATCGAATTCGCGATTCTTTACCGTCAGAATAAGTTACGTTATCGACAAACTTATTTCAGAAGTGACATAATTTAATTTTCTTCATCGACAAAATATTTCATGTCCAACGTGTAAGTTTTTTTTAACATAGTAAAACATTTTTTATAATCAACCTCTGTCATTGGCATTTTCATTTTAACGGTAAAGGATCAAATACGGGATCTCCGAAATTTCTATCATTTGTTACGAGGAAATCATTATTCAATCGAACATATGTCTTTGTTCATGACACATATTATGAAATACAAAGGAGTTGAAATGATCAAATACTTTCGAACTGACGGAAACTAAAATACATAATCTAGAATGTGTTTTCTGTCATAAACAATGGCTTCGTCGTGCGAATCGACGAGATCATGTTACATGCAAATGATCTTTGCTGTAGAAACAGTTGGTGCGACCTCGACAAAATCTTTATCAATTGAATAAAAGCGATAAATATTCATGACTACAATGATAATGAATTTATTGGAGTCACATCCACTGTTTCTACTGTTAGCATGAACTCGTCGGTTAGTGCAATGAAGACACTTTTACAGATTGAGATTGTTGGTTTATTCTTTACACCTTCGAGGTATTAAAATTATTTCAGTGTTTATTGAAATTTAAATTTATTTTCAAATCTCTTCTGTTTAAAATTGTCGAAACTTCCGTTTAAGAGTTCTGCGGTAAACTATCTATTCTATAGTTAGGACCATTTTATAATAAATACCCTTTTGTACAAGAATACTTTCTTTATAGAAGTATAGATCTGCTGGTTATAGATTTTTTTTATAACTTTCATTATTGTGACGACGCGCTATGAAATTCAGATTAATTTATAAATGAAGTTGAATATACATTTTTGGTCATAAACACAAATCTTTTAAACAGTTCGACGAGTGCGTCAATGTTACAGTAGTCTGTTTACTGTAAGCTTGGCCCGATTCAACTGTCATTTATGGAAACTAATTCACCACTTTCTGAGACATTCATTTTGATTTCATCATCAGACATGGAGCTACATTTGTAACTAAAGAAAAACTCTCAAATTAAAGAAATTTGACATGATATACTGAAACTTTCTTATAATCAATTAAACGACTGCTTTTCTTAGATATGTGATTTTTCATGGTCAAACTTTTTCATTGTTAACGGACATTTTGAGATTTTTTATTGTAAAAAAAATGGTGTTTTTTAAAGAAATCAACATTAAAAATTTAGAACTTCATGAACATGTACAGGAAGCTGAATTATTGCACATCTATCTACTACTTAAAATTGTACTTCGATCTGTTGCGTCCTTAAAATGTTCTGACCGTTCTAAGATTTAATGTACGGAAATGTTTCGGTAAATTAGATATAAATCCGAATTGAATGTTTATGACACACAAAAAGAGAAACCAGAATCTCTTGATGACCAAACGTATGTACACGTTGGGGCGATTTAGAGCTGTTCAGAAGGAGTGAGATTCCACCCTTGTTGGAAGCCTTGTGGAGACCTCTAGATATTTAAATTCCCTCCGTTTTTCTCATGGATGGAATGTGGTCTCTCTGTAAATTACCCCATATCTTTTCATTTTCCTATTAACCGAAGGTTCCATATGAAAATTTCTATTGGATCATATCTGTTAAACTAAATGTACAAAACAGGCTCAAGAAAAGGCGAAATTTCTTTTTCAAACCCGAACTAGAAATCCATTTTTTTTCTAAAAGAGCACCTTACATTATCGTCAATGAGTTCTGGCATGTGAAAAATTATATAATCATACACAAGAAAGAAACCCTGAACAGGCTTTCAGCAATAATTTTTACCTATTTAATATTAAGTAAATATTAACATGTACATGTATTTGATAAAGTACAGATATAACAAAGAAACTGCCCGGTATCCGACGTAAGAGTACACTTTTTACTGCACGCGTAGTCGGGTGCGTTCACTACGAGGACACTTGTACCCAACTTCGCGTGATGTATGAGTACAGAATCGTCCCATACAGGACATTTTCTATGTTATCCTAGTATATTATCAGACAGTTCAGAAAATAATACTATCAAGACGTCCTTCAATAAATCTTTTTTTTCTGTTCTGACTTTGAAGAAATGACTACTTTTCGCCCAATCGAAATGGTGCATGGACATATTTTGTTTCATATTATTAGAATTATTTTCAATATTATCGGTATTAAACTTGATTATCGACACATGAAAGTTTGTCAGCATTGTCAATCTTTTTAACGTTAAAGTACCAATAGTTCGGTCACTACTCAATTAAGTTTGTCGATAACGTAGCTAATTTTGACGGTAAAGAAACATCAATTCGATCACTTCTCTGTTACGGGGTGTAACGTATAAAATAAAGGAAGACTTTCTTTAGGTTACCTTTTTGACTCGTTAACGACGAGAGTTGTGGAAGCGAGCTGCAGATATCTTACATTGTCATGTGCGGTGTAAGCGTCATCAAAATTAAGTTTCAGTCTGTGGTTAAAGTTCTTTTTAAACACCAATAACTTTGTCAAACGGTCATGAAATTTGTGAAACTTTCACTACTTAATCCAAATTTGGAAAATGGTTTTCAAAATTTGTAATTTAACAACATTTTACTGATAATTGGACTGAGAGTTTTGCAATTAACATTTGCATACAGTCTGGGGTTAAATCGGATAGAAATTATCAAATGTGTTTAATTATTAACGAAATAAAACAAATTTTAATAGAAACATCTTCATGATCAAGAAGTATCATCTGAAAAAAAACGTTTAATTTTCCCGCGTATTTTAAAAATAACTGACAAAAGGAATTTAGTTTGCAGTTGACATTACAGTTGTACAGCGATTATAGTTATCGTATGTGAAACAAAGAGTTATGCTTACCTCTTTATGAATATGTTTGAATGATGACTTAAAAGATGTTCTGTACTTATTATTTTACATATTATTGTATTTGTATTTCACTTAATTTTTTAAACGATTTTAGGATTTTGTATAGCGAAAACAACTTTAAATGGATTCCTTACAACTCTCGTCTGTCTAGTAATGTGTTTGGGGAAGAATTTGATAGGACTGGTTCAGAAACCAATATCACCTTTGATCCTGTGATTGAGGTAAAAAGAAAATTTGTGTAAATTCATTGATAGCTACATTTTATACATTCAACACAATTATTTATCTTAGCAGCATATTATGCGACACTTTTCAGTATGCTGATTCTTGGCATTTTAAGTATTTAGGACATCTCGAGGGTTATATTCTAATATTGTATATTGCATATATCGTGTAAACTTTATACGATATCTTAGGAAGTCTTTCTCATATTATTCACTTTAAATGAAATATTTAACCATTATAAAAATATTAGATATATATATTTTATATTTTTGTGCCCCCGCTGCGGCGGATAGGGGATATAGATTAGCATTGTCTGTCTGTACGTACGTCCATCAGTACTTTCGTACGTACAACCCAAAATTATTTTCGTACGCTTCAGTTTGCATCAACTTCATGTTCTGAAACTTATACACAATGCGTATTTTCACCAAACACAGATCAAATTTAAATTTGATCGCGTGACTTTCACCGTTCTCGAGTTATTTCTCTGTATAAGAGGATTAATTGCTACATTTGCAGTTAGCGCACTCTAACTTACGTTTGCCTCAACTGAATGTTAGGAAATTCTACCTAATGATTCTTACCACCAAACACATCGGAACTAAACACATTTATTCAAAAAACAGTTGTTGGCATGACACGGGTTACTTTCTTCTCATATATGTTATGATGGTATGATACTAAACCTCTAACGGAAAGGATTGTGCCTGATATTCATATGATGAAATCATAATCTTTCAATCAGTTTAATTGAAGTCTGGAGCTGGCATATCAGTTAACTGCTAGTAGTCTGTTGTTATTTATGTATAATTGTCATTTTGTTTATTTTCTTTGGTTACATCTTCTGACATCAGACTCGGACTTCTCTTGAATTGAATTTTAAATTATAGGGGGAGGGTTGAGATCTCATAAACATGTTTAACCCCGCCGCATTTTTGCGCCTGTCCCAAGTCAGGAGCCTCTGGTCTTTGTTAGTCTTGTATTATTTTAATTTTAGTTTCTTGTGTACAATTTGGAAATTAGTATGGCGTTCATTATCACTTAACTAGTATATATTTGTTTAGGGGCCAGCTGAAGGACGCCTCCGGGTGCGGAAATGTCTCGTTACATTGAAGACCTGTTGGTGACCTTCTGCTGTTGTTTTTTTCTGTGGTCGGATTGTTGTCTCTTTGATACATTCCCCATTTCCATTCTCAATTTTACATATTAAATTCGAATTTGGGTGCCTTCTCCTTCGCCATTCTTGAGTTATGATCCAAATGTAATCGATAAATTGGACTATTTGCCTTATATTTAAAAGCGGGGGCATCTGTGTCCCATTAACACATTTTCCAATTATTAATAATACTTTTTTACACCAAAAATGTTTTTATCTGAAGAAGTATATAAAATATCTAACAAAGATATGAAAACATTTGTTTAAAGAATATAAACAACGCAAATACCACGGCTGGTAATCTACACACGCAGAACATTTGGTTCTGCAATGAAATCCGTGAGAGGATTTTCCGGTTGTGCTTGAGTGGAGTAATTGTCACCGCTTCAAAAGATATGTACATTTCTAAATCTCAATTTTCTTATTCAACTAATCAAAATATTGAAAATCTGAGAATGCTATGCTGTGGTGAATACTTTAACGAAGAGATACATATATCATTTACTGTTATTCGTAGAGTTGAACTCCTACAAAGTTCTTTTTTTTTTATGGCAATGGGTATGAATGTTGTTTTTGGCGGCGTGAACGCTGTCCGGTGTTGATAGACGTCTTAATAATTCCAAAAACTACATTTTTTTCATTAAGTCATGCGTGAGGGGATCGGTTCTGATTGAGGACATCGTGAATGCGTGAGGGGAAGTACAAATTATATCTTTATATTCAAGCTATGAGTCGTTGAAACTTACCTAAATTATGCTACATTGTTCATTAAAAAACACATAATAATAATTATGTGTGCTTAAAAAAAATTATGAGATTGAATTATGAAATAAATTGTGGGAACCTTGGTTTAATAAAACAAAAAATGTTGTCAACGATAACCAAAAATACTGCAGAGATGTTGGGGAGTATCTCGTTCGTCTTGATTCGTCCTTTTCAAACCACTCAACAATGTCCAAAAACAGGTCAAATGCAATGTTGTCTAAAGGGAAACGTCCACTCTGTTCTAATGAAAAAAAAAATCAAAAATCTTTCCCTTTTCCCTACGTCTGAGAGTTTATCTAAAGCACTTTAAAAAACTTTATATTCTTCCTCAAGGTCTTTCATGTGGTCTTTCTCGTGTTCTACTACGTGGTCTTCTTCTATGACTTCTTCGTTGTCTAATACCTGCTCTTCCTTATGGTCTTCCTCGAGATTATCTTGGCTTTCATCGATGTTCGTGAATAATAAATTCTGTATATCTGCCTTTTTTGTTTCGAAAATTTCGTGATTTTGGGTGAACAGATTACCTCTAATATATATAGGTGTTGAAGTTTTGATCGGCGATATACTTTTCTTAAATATATGTGGTGATCTCTGTGACGTATATATTTTGATCAGTTGAATAAGAAAATTGAGATTTAGAAAGGTACATACCTTTTGAAGCGGTGACAATTACTCCACTCAAGCACAACCGGAAATTCCTCTCACGGTTTTCATTGCAGAACCAAATGTTCTGCGTGTGTAGATTACCAGCCGTGATTACACTTTCCCGAATAGTATAAAAAATAATAAGATATCTTCTCTTCTTTTATTCATGTGATACCTAATTCAATTTATTGCTCCCTTAAAATAAATTTCTAGTTCGTTGATTCTCTAAAAAGATTTAAAACATGTTTATTTTGAGTTTCCGTTGTTATTTTGCGGTGAAAGATCAGCCGAATCGATGATCAAGCAAAAGCAAAGAGGCTTCGTCCCTTTGGTATCTTTCGTCCCTCTTTTGTTGTATTTTGGAGTCTGAATTCTTAGGCTAAAAATTTTAAAATCCTGTAACTAGAAATAGATTAAAGAAAAAAATACATTGATTTACAGATGATAATTTGAGTTTCTTTTGTATGTTTGAAGTTAGACGAAAGGAGACCAACTCTTCAATATTCAGTTAAAAAGTCAGGATCACGGCTACTAAATATACAGTATAAGGTCAAATAAACAGAAAATAACTATAAAATTTTCAAAATCTTTGGTTTGAAGTTGGGATATCTTAATTAAAGTCTTTAGCTTTTCAACGATAAACATCTGTACTAAGTCAGGAATATGACAGTTGTTATCAATCCGTTTGATGTGTTTGAGCTTTTGATTTTGCCGTTTGCCTTGGGACTTTCGTTTATAATTTCCTCGGAGTTATTTTTACTATTTTACTTTTCATTGGGTTTCTTGCCTCCAGATTTGTTGGGTTTGCCAAGGTCACAGAAACTCCTGGTTCGTTTTTCAAAGGTCTTTCAATGGTTTTATGTATTTCAAGGGTCTAGAGGTAGAACCTTCCAATAATGTATTTGGGAGCGTCTATCAGCAGTGTCAACTTATAACTACTAGTAGTTTAAAAAAATTATAGATATATTTTACATGAGATTAACTTATACAATGTTCAGTATATATTACATAATTTATAAGAAATTGTTTACAATTGTTAAGATACTTCTTAAGTTTATTCTGTGGTAATATGGGATTGCAGGTCTATAAATGTGAAAATCATAAATAGAGATTCTTGTATGTTTATTTTAATTTGAGTTCATTTATATGTTTTGGAGTTAGATATGACGTTCATATTCACTGACTAGTACACATTTTTGTATAGAGTCCAGCTGAGACCCACCTCCGAGTGCGGGATTTTCTCGCTGCTTTGAAAATCCATTGGTGGCCTTAAGCTGTTATCTGCTCTCTGCAGGTCGGGTTGTTGTCTCTTGTACATATTCCTCATTTGCATTCTCAATTTTTATTGGAAGGTATGAACATTGTGAAGAATCTCTTAATTTGAAATTCTTCAAGGTTTGAATTATATATTATTGAAATTTTTCAGAAATCAAATGGTTGTTGAATTTTCCTGAGATGATTTCTTTCAATCATTTGTTGTTTATTGGGCATTCTGACCAGTCAGTCACCCAAGTCATCATACAAATGAAGTATTTTCTATAAATAATGACACGTGATAGCTTTTGTGGTGTACTGTGTCGCTTTAGCTGCAGGGTATATTGTTTTCTTACGTCCGTGTGTTTGTCTGAAACACTTCAGTACGTATAAATGGTTTGAAGGAATCTCACTACATTTTGATGAAAAAATTAATTTCTAATGACCATACTATATTTAAATTTGATTTTTTTTTAAAGATTTATGGAACTTTGATAATTTTTTGGACTTTTGAAAAATACTTTGACACAATGACAAATTTGGAACGTAACTCCTCTGAGGCCATTCTGCATTTGGCAGTTTTGCTTGCCATCTTATTTTTTGACAAATGAACTATTATTTGATTCGATCATTTATTCGGGGGTCATGGGTTTAGATCTAGATCCCAAGTTTTTGGATTATCGTACCATCTGACCTTGTGAGGCAACTTTCTGAAAGGTTTTACAAAACACTCATACTCTTAGGGTGGTTTCCCATCCTGTGGAGTTTACCATAGTATATCGTTATTTTGAACTATTGTACTACAAATGTATAATGACACCGTTGTTTCCTTTTGAAAGAAGACACCTAGTGAATGCATCACAATGATCATGTTTGTAATAGGCAACTTGATAACATGATGCTAATTAAGATACCTTCCCAATTTTATCTCAATATTTATTTTTCATGTATAAAAATCCTGTATAATTCATGTTCCTTCCTTTGTAGTAACACCAAATTCACTTCTAAGTGTCAATAACAACAGCAACATACACAAATTACAATTTCATTTTAAAATATAATCTGTGTTCATGTTTTGCTCATCTATAATTTAGACACAATTTTATTCATTAAACATACAGTAGATGGAGACATTAATATCGGCCTAGCGATCTGGGGTTTTGTTTTTTCTAGTACACAATTTTAACACTGTAGAATTCAGTACCCGATATTGACATTATTAAAAGTTGATTTGAAAAAATAATATTTTTTTCAAGAATTAAAAATTCTTCACGTTTGTTCACATATTTTCATGTATAGTTTAAGTTATATTTTCCTTTAACATTTCAGGCAAGGTATATAATCTTTAATCCAACATTAAGCAATGGACCTCCATCTTTGAAGGTGGAGCTATATGGTTGTCATTTGCAAGATGAAACAAAATCAGTTACCTATTTTTCCAAAGATGTTGAGGTATTGTACACCTTTTCAGTTATATTGAAATTGTCACGATTTAGAAATGTGAACTCTTGACTAACATTTAAATTTGATGATTTGAATGAATATTCCTTTCCATTGCAAACAAGTCATCATTAACTATTGGTTTCTCTCCAAAATAAGCAAGTGACTTTGATGCAATGATTTTTTTTCTTTGAATAGTTATATTGATTTAATGTTTCATTACGATTGAATCATTTTGATTGGTAGACAACACTCTCATAGTATTTTTTGAAGTAATGTTTAAATTAGCAAAAACATGCATCAACCATGACTGCACTTTCTCTATGTGAATATGAACGATAAGCAATGTGTCCAAATATATGTGTTTCAATCAATGTAATGTGTATGCCATCTGTGAATATTTCAGTGTAGCTCACGGTTACATAATTCCTGTAAATATTGACAATGCAGTTTCCCATAGTAACCCCTTTTGCGGCTTAAACTAAACTACTTTTATTATAAAGTTTTGCAAAAGTTATATGCTAGAATGGAAAGTTTATATGCACTCCTTTTTTTTCAAAGGTCATAATATATGGCTGTGCGGCATATTTTCAACGTTAACATGCCCCAAAATTCTGTACTACCCCTACATTTTTGTACCTTGACTAGTTTTAGTTTTTCCAAAGATTACAATTTGACCACAATGCATATAATGTATATTTGCTGGTAACATTCCTAAGTCATGTTTCTACGAGATGAAACATAGAGATCATATCTGGGAACCAGTACGTAAACAACCATAACTATCTATGAATATTATATATCTCCCGAAAAGAGGCGTGGTTTGTGAATCAACTGTATATACAAAATGCAACCTACATAGGCTTTATCAATCCCCTAGTGTTTATAACAAAATATCATTTATATCAGTTTCAGTTGCAAAGGTTTGATTGAACCCTGAATCCTAACTACTTCATTGCACTTGAATAACTTCAATTTGAAGTACGGAATAAGGTGCATAGTATGTGTTTGTTTTTCAATATCACACACTGTATTAACCCTAAAACAATATAAGTCCCGGAGCAGAGCTCTTCTGATTGAACTGGTGTATCAGACTGATGAAGAAGGGGTATAGTTACGATACTGCTGTCAAGTCATTAAAAGGTTGCATATTTTGGCTTTAATATTGATTCACTTATAGGGTCTTTGCATCGGAACTAAACACATTTATTTAAAACCAGATGTTGGCATGACACGGGTTGTGTTCTTTTCATATATGTTGTGATGGTATGATTCTAAACCCCTAACGGGAGTGATTGGCCCTGATATTCATATGATGGAGACATAATCTTTCAATCAGTGTAATTGAAGTCTGGAGCTTGCATGTCAGTTAACTGCTAGTAGTCTGTTGTTATTTATATATTATTGTAATTTTGTTTAGTTTCTTTTGTGACATCTTCTGACATCAGACTCGGACTTCTCTTGAACTGAATTTTAATGTGCGTATTGTTATGCGTTTTATTTTCTACATTGGCTAGAGGTATGCGGGGAGAGTTGAGATCTCATAAACATTTTTAACCCCGTCGCATTTTTGCGCCTGTCCCAAGTGAGGAGCCTCTGGCCTTTGTTAGTGTTGTATTTTTTTTTTCACTTTAGTTTCTTGTGTATATTGGAGTTAAGTATGGCGTTCATTATCACTGAACTAGTGTATCTATTTATTTAGGGGCTAGCTGAAGGACGCCTCCGGGTGCGGGAATTTCTCGCTGCATTAATGACCTATTGGTGATCTTCTGCTGTTGTCTGGCATATGGTCGGGTTGTTGTCTCTTTGACTCATTCCCCATTTCCATTCTCAATTTTATGATACAGAAGTGATTACAGAAGTGATATTAAAATCCATTGTCTATGCATCACACATTTTTTCATTCTTTAAAATAATGATTAAATAGGAAATGACTCTTTTTGAAAATTTATATTGATTAAGCAGTTTTTTGATGACATAAAAAATGTTTAAAAAAAATAAATTAAAACAAACCAACCTCTATTTGTCAGAAATGGCTTAAGCAAGAGTTCAGTATGAACAGTGATTGAAACAGATGTCAACTGAAAAATTAAACTCGGAAAGTCTTCAGAAGGAAGACCAATTTTATGATTATACAATAAAACAAAACAGTCTATGTTAGGTTACGAGTAAATAATGTGCATTTAATCTATATAGAAAATCCTTAGTCTTCCAAAAAATCAAACTTTTGTTAACATGTAATTTCTTATAATGATTATATCAATGATACTTTTTTACCAACACAAACAACTATAAATGTAGACAGTACTTTGTTTTTAAAAATTACTCGCTTCTTTTAACTGTTGATTATATATTGGATCTGTACAGTTATATATTTTTGTAGACAAACACAGCATGGATTCCTAGTCAAAGTCCAGTGATCATCAACAAAACAATTGAAATAAGGCCATCAGTAACCCTAGAAATACATGCAGGTGTATCTGTTATCTTTACAAAACCTGATGCTGGTATACAGATTTATGGTAAATATTTAAATGCTAATGCAATATGTATCGCCCTTTCACTTTATCAGTTCGCAAGTTTGTTTATATTTTTTATAATTCGTAACTTGAATTTATCTCTCTATTCGATTCACTATTGAAATTTATAAGCAGGAACTGCTTACATGAAAAGTTGTTAGTTATAATGAAGCAAGTGCAAGAGCAAGATGTAATTAATAACAAATATTCCAACCATCAATTTCCGGCACTTTTCTTTTTTCTCTTTTTTTGAAGGGTGGAACAAATGTACACCTAGTTATCAGTACCACTAATTAACGGAAATTTGACTTGAACTCGACAACTTTAAACTTACAAACGGTTTATAAAAATCTTTGATCTGAACAAAAAATGCATATTTTCAGTGGTTATTAAAATTTTGAGGAGAGCTGAAATATCTTTTTAGCTCACCTGGACCAAAGGGCCAGTGAGCTTATATCATCACTGGACGTTCATCGTCGTCCGTCGTCTGGCGTCGACTGTCGTCATAAACTATTACAAGAATCTTCTCTTCTGAAACTACTAAGCAAAATACCTTCAAACTTTAACTGAATGTTTCTTAGTGTATACAGTTTATAAAATGTTTCTGAAGTTTTGATCTATCAACAAACATGGCCGCTGATGCTTAAATTGAAATGTAGGGGTCAAATGCAATTTTTGGCTTATATCTCAAAAACTAAAGCTGTTAGAGTAAACGTGAAAGGGTAAAAGTGATGAATAGGTCAAGATCTATTGTTTTAAAGTTTTCATGCCAATTGGAGAATCAATTGTTGGGTTAATGTCAGAAGTATTTATTTTTCAGGAAATTTTAAGGTTTTGGGATATTATCTTTAAAATTATAGTAGATAGACAGAAAGTGTAAATGAAAAAAAATGTTCAGCTAAGTGAGATCTACAAATAAGTTATCAATTGCCCCTTCAAAGAGTTGTTGCCCTTGAAGCACATTTGTTTACAATTTTTCGTGCCTCTATTACTAAGAAAGAACATAGTAGTGAAATGCAGTTTTTGAATCTTTGAAACACCAAGGACAAAACTTATAGAATACATATGCTCAACAATCTAAAAATCTATCTGCAGTGAGATTGAAGACAAATCTTTTTTTTTAATTTGAAGCAAATATGACCAAAACAAAGAATTTTTTAGTGGCATTTTTAACCAAACAGTGACATACATTAAAAAGCAAAAATAAAAGTCATGATTGATGAATGAAATGAGGAAAAATTATCAGATGAGCGATTCGGGCTCTTTAAAACCCCTTGTTAAGTTGAGTTAAAGTATGTAAAAAATGTACTTCGTGCAGTAATAATCTTAGCAAAATAATATTCAAATAACAAGTACACAATATTTTTTGATAGAAAACTAAGCAATTGTTGCTCAATAAACCGCATTCAATATCTGTTATTAATAAAATATTTCTCATGTGACACCATATAGTTAGTATTTTCACAGAAATATGTACTTAGATGAGTGGGGCGAAAGGTGCCACATGCGGAACACGATATGCCTACCCTAACGATGCACCTGAGGTCATCTCTGGTTTTAAATTTTTTTTTGTTGCTGTAGTCTTTAGTTTTTTTTATGTTGTGTTTGTTAACTGTTGTTTGTAATTTTGTCGTTTTTCTCCATGGTATTGTCAGTATGCCTTTGACTTATGAGCTTTACTATTTTCCATCTCTTTTATAGAATAGAATGGCTTTATGATAGGGGTTTCATATCCAAGTCAAACGTTTTGAACATGACCTCATAACTAGGTGTTCAATATCATTGAAGTTGATTCATTGGAATTGATGGTAAACATAGTTTTTATTCCACTACATTTGCCTCATTCTAAGGGCCTTTCACTGAAGCAAGGGATTATGATTTTTCATCGGTTGATCAGTTTGAACAGATTGATATGAACTACAACTTAGAACATATTGATAACTTGGCATATTTGTCAGGTCACACGCGTTTCTTGTGTAATACACTCCTCCTTAACTTTTTTTTACATTATTTTTCATCGTAAGACGTGTAACAATCTGATTTTTCTTTACATGAAATCATACGCAGTCTACTACATTTGTTTATTCTGTAATGGTATATTCAACTCGTCTGTCAATTCATATTTCTGTTTTAAGCACGTTGTGCTTTAAACTGTCAGTCACTCACTGAAGTGTTATGGGACTAGAACTATTATATTTAAGTCAATTTTCACAAATCACACACTTTACCAATTTGGCTTAGGTCAATTTACTGAAAACTGTACACTGTTGTTTGGATTCATAAAAATGTTTTTAATTTAACGTTCAATTGATAAAAGACTCTTATTGTCAGATTTAAGGCATTTTTTTCACAAAATCCAATTTACCAGAGTAAACTTACATTTGTTTGAAGATTGGTGTACTAGAAATGTTACAATATTATTAAAACTGATTAAAGGAAACCCTTTGATGATTTAAAACTTTTTTCTCCTTTGTTGTTCAAAAGTTTCAGAATTTAATCTGTCAGTTTTTTATACAAATACTTCACTAACTTGAGTATGATACGGTAGATGTACGTAAAACTTGACACAATTGTTGTTGGAGTTCGCAAAAGTAAGGTATCGTTTGTTTTTTATTATCTTCTGGGTTTTTTTACCCAAGGGTGATGAGATTTAATGTTATTTTTCACATGTCTGGTACTTACTCTCTGACACTTGTGTCGAATTATACATGTGACTTCAAACTAAAGCTGTATTAGTGAATGAAGGATCATTTTTGATTTTTTTAAATCTTCTGATCTGATGTTCATATTTCATATTTTTAACATTTTTGACACATCCTAGGATATGCTCATGTAACTTATTCTATGAGGCCATGAAACTTCTGTTTGTAAACTTTCTTAATAGTATTTTTTACAACAATTTCAATATGCAAAAAGGGTGTGTCTTACTCTCTCGGCACATATGTGTATGCTAGCTGTTTGTTTTAAGGTGTTTGATTCTTTCGAAGAAAAAAAAACACGTTATACTATCACAGTACGTTACTGTTTAGGTCATTATTAGTTTCCTTTACAATTTACAATCTTTGGAAGAAATGTCCAGCAATAAGAGGCTAAAGATATTATTTAATGAACCAGTAGTTCTATCAGACCAGTTGAGAACTCTATATTTAAAGGAATCGGTTCTTTAGCATAAAAAAGTAAAATAACGAAAATACCGAACTCCAAGGCAAATTTAAAACGGAGAGTCCTTTATGAAATGGCAAAATCCAAAGCGCAAGCACATATAATGAATGGAAATCAGCTGTCGTTTTCCTGACTTGGTACAGGCATTTCGTTATGTAGAAAATGGTAGATTAAACCTGGTTTTATGGCTAGCTTAACCTATTATTGTATGTCAGTTGCGTAGAATTCCATCATATTGACAACAACGTGTAAGCAAAACAAACAGATATAATAGGTAAAATCGACAAAAAAGGGTACAACAGTCAACAAGGAAACTTTGTAGTCACTATAAAACAAATAACTCTATTTCAACATATGTGGACTCTTTCCTATGAAGTTTCACGGATCAGGGTGAAAACTATAGAAAAAGATGAATTAACCATTTCAGTTCTTCCCCGCCGGCCTGCTTGTCCGCCTGACATAACCATACGATAATGTGAAGAATTAAAGATGTGGTATGCTTGCCAATAAAACTACTATCCACCACAGACTAAATGACGCAAAGTAAACAATTAAAGATCACCGTACGGCCGTCATCGATGAAATAAACCGATACCGAATAAAAAACTATAAAAGACCCAGAAATGACAATTAAAACAAGAAATAACAATTAAAACAAGAAAATAAACGGCCTGATTCATGTTTAAACAATAAACAAACAACAATATGATATACAGCAACAAATTAAAGGGATACCAGCCGAATTGCAGGGTACCTTGGGACATACAGATTATTACTGGGTTTTATATGTTTGCTTTCGCCAAACCGTCCTTTAACCTGTGACAGTGATAGAATATTACGACATAAGAAGAAAAAGATAACAATCAGTAGAAAAAGGCTTAACTCATCTAATCGATACAAAGCACACACAAAAACCGGATAAAAACACGAAAGACACAAAAACTATAAATCTAAGAGTACTTGCAGCTACTGAATAAAAGTTCAATACAACTAATTAAAAAAATCATTTATCTAATTAAATATTAATCAGTAAACATCCAACATCTATTGGATTTAGACTAAAGACGACATAATCAGTCAGAAAAGAACATGATATTGTGTAATGCTAAAATATAGGTATTACAGATTGTAATAACCTGGATTTGCATAATATGTGTATAACACCAATATTTAGTAGGGTTTTAGTTCATTAATAACTAATCAACAGTTGTACCAATTACATTCAAAGATTGAATTACAGTGTTGAATTGGTAGTTTTTTTTCCCATAATTTTATTTACAAACTTCAAAATTACATCGTTATATACATATGAAAGAATTATATGACTTAATTATTTAACAGTAATAGTACTTATATTACGTTCATTGAAATCTAAAACGTCACTACGGACACGGGATAAAGCAAACGAATTGAAATATATGAAATACGTAAGATGGTAGCAAAGAAAACAACTGTTCAAAAAAGGAAAATTCACAATGGGGAATGGGGAACGAGAAATCTTCCCTTTTGTAACTTTTTGCAGAGTTTCCAGTGTAAAACTTAAAATATCTAAATCTAGGAAAGGATAGTTATTGCTGGTATATTTTATAAAGTAAGATTCTTCTTTGGGTAAATTTTGGCAGTCTATTTAGATATTATTTAACGAACAATTTCCTCTAGATAACGGGAAGGGTTTTGAATTGATTATTTTAAAGGAAATTATTACTGGCCATAAACTGCGATTCATAACAGAACGAGAAAACTTTGCCATTAACGTATGAAGTAAAATATTTTTTAAAGCGTTGAACATCTCATTACACATGTCCAGTAAGCATATCTTGCATACTATTATTAAATGTCTCATTACAGACGAAAGCTTTGTAACAAATGAACTGAGAATCAGTTTTTTAAACGACAATTTAATAAAATAGGAAAACTCTTGTCTGATAAGATTGTGTACAAGTGTTAATATTTGAAAAGTCAAAACTGTCAACAGAATTAAAGCACTCCAAAAATTATTAATTCAATAATGTTCATATACTTTATATCCAACGTCAATTGGAACATTTCCGTCACAGATAACGACGGATATGTTCCAATTTATTGAAATTATTAACTAGTCCTCTTACCCTGAATCTGACCTACCGAATAAGACATATCACTGGGTTTGTACTTTCATGAGCAACACAACGGGTGACACATGTTGAGCAGGATCTGCTTACCCTTCAGGAGCACCTGGGATCACTCCCAGTTTTTGGTGGGGTTCTTGTTGCTCCGTCTTCGGTTTTCTATGTTGTTCTGTGTGCTGTTTTTTTTTCTTTTTTTGCCGTGATATGGTCAGTTTGGTTTTTGACTGGTTAGTTTGAATGTCCCTTTGGCATCCTTCGCTTCTCTTTATATGATAATTTATGGTATAGTATTGAGGACTAGTTATAGACACTTCAGTTATAGATTCGATATAAAACACTTGCTAGAGACAGATTTTTTTTTGTAGTCAAGGTAACCAATACATTGTTTGAAATGAAAATGATGACAATATATTTGTAAATATCGATAATTGATATAAATATATAACAATAAATTATTATTCCAAATATAGTAATTATACTTTTATGGTAATGTTTGTCATTGATAGATATTTTGCGACGTACTATCAACATGTCTTATTCCAATGTTACATCGTTGTAACGTTCATTGTGATTGTAAAACGTCATAAATTTTCATGGCATCCATTCACAATTGATAATATGAGGACGTACATGCAAGCTGAGGCGCGACGTATAACAGACTTTAAATGTATTATTTGACGTTGTTTTCTGTCAGTTTCATTAGAATGGAGATATCAATATTGTATTGTAAGTTCCGACGGCATCACATCAGCAATTGATGCAATTGGAGCTGAAATTACAATACATTTATCTCCTAAATATATGCTTTCATCTCACTAGAAAATGTCTGGCTTTTGCTTTTAATGTTTTAATTTTTCAGATTTAAAATTTGAATATTATATATTTTTTTTCTATTTTAGAAATATACAGACATAATAATTGAAAGCTGTGATGTTGAAAAAGGATATGAAATGAAAGGAAGTGAACATCACATTTTTTAGCAAGAGGTGCGTCCCAACTTCCTGCAAAATGTGATGGTCACTTGCTATCACTGTGTTTTAAAAAATTAAAAAAACCTGCGTACAATTTTATACTGCTGAACGAACCTGTGATTTTCTCCTAGTCCATTTGAATGTCGCAATAAAAATATATTCATATGTTTTAAGGCTCATTGGTAACGAAAGGAATCCCCGGATTAACAGCAATATTCAGTTCAGATTATCCTCTTACAAGCTTCAAGAACAAATGGAAAGGCCTAGAACTTAAACCAGGAGGTAATTATGACAGTTTCTATTTTCTTCAAATAGTTGAGGATAGAATAATTTTCGGATTAAATACTCAATTTTTTTTTTTTATCTCTTATCACAGGACAGAATAGCACTTCACATCGCACATGATGAATGAAACTACATTAAAAATGTCATTTAAAAAAAACCTAATATGTTAATAAATCAATTATCTTTGGATTTGAATAGTGTTTTTTTTAAATTAAAAAAATATCTCTTTATATTTCTACTTTCCTTGTGTACTTATGAAGCAAAAAAGGAACTATAGCTTTACCCCTTGTCTATCTGTGTGTTAGTCCAAATAGTCATGCCATAAAAAATAAAAGATTAAGATGTAACAAAGAAAATTGCTTGAAAATTTCATGCACATACTCTTTATTCCACCTTGCTCGTTGAGCCAATGTGCTATTTTTATCACGTGGCAACCATAGTCTGTCTTGAAGATTCGTCCTTGTCCGTCGTGGTCCGTAAATATTTCACCATACTTGGCCGAAATCATCATTTCAGTATGTATAGTTTTAAAAGTTTTTCCTACTTAAAACCGTTAAAGTTCTGACGATTCTGACAGTGGAAAAATATTGAGATTAGATATACCTACAGTCCGTTTACATCAAATCTGACAGACTTCTATATGAGCTACAGCTTTTAAATAACGAATTTTAATTTTTTGCCAAGAATCTTCATAAAATTTAAAAATAGAGAGATTCTTTAAAAACAAATTACCAACATGACAAGACCTACAAGTAAGTCAACATGAACCAAATCATTAGTCGACTCCTTATAAAAGTTATTGCCTTATAATCATGATTCTTACAAATGGTAAGCGATTTTACCTTTCATCTTGAAAAAATAGATACATTGAAATTTAATTAAATAAAATGGTCAGAACGACAAGATCTACAAATAATTCAAATGACAGAAATTGTCAGTGAATCGGACTCCTTATATAAGAGCTATTGCCCGTGAAATAATTTTTTACAAATTTATGTGCTGTCGCCTTTAATTTTGAATATTTTAAAATAAAATCAAAAATAGTCAGCAATTCAAGTACTTCAAATGTGAACGTATAGATGAAATTGTCATTGTTATCAAATGAAAAGCATTGTCCTTAATAAATGACAAGTTTTACTTTTTTTGTGTTTTTGGCAGAGACTTTAGCACGTGTGAACGACAAACAATCTCTTTCATAGACCAATCTTGGGTAAACGATGAGTCTGTCAACAGTCTTAAAAATATTGTTTTTAACTGCACCCAAATTTTCATGCAATACAGAATATACAGAATAGGACTGAACCATTTGATAACACTTTAATGAGTTATTGCCCGAAAATAACATAATTTATTCCAATAATTATAAAATAAGTACTTTCAAAATGGATTATATTTACAATGTGAGCAATTCTTGCTAGTAGGAGCCTCTTGTTTTTTCATACTATGATTGTTGATCGGAATATTTATTTGCTCATGTTTTGGTGCTAATGTTTTACTGATCCTGACCTTGATAAATTATCTAAACAGCATAATTGGTGTGTATTTATTAAGAACTGAGATGAAATATTTTTTTTGTTTTTTAAATATGTATGTGACCTATAGTTGTTAATTTCTGTTTTATTTTTGTCTCTCTTGTAGACAGTTGACTCATTAGTAATCATACCACATCTTCTTTTTGATATTCATGTGTTCCCATCTGTTTACTGTTATAAACATAACATATCGTATTTAGTAGGTATACTGTTGTGTTCGTTTTCATGATATTTTCTCTGCAGAAACACCGTTTAATAATATCAAGTTGATTTTGAGTAGATTGACCCAGTAATATGAAATTTTAAGATAATGTTTGAATAAGCTATGACATGTTATTTATTTATTTAATATACTAATGCAAAGGAAATGACATAAAGTTATACCTATATGCAATCCATTGTAAAACAGTGATAGTGGATGTTTTTGAAACACATTGTCATTTGTGATTGAGTAAAATATGACAAAAATTAGTATTCAATGTTTCTTTTTTTGTCTATAAGTTTTTAAATGTTGTTATCTGCAAAGTTTTAGAATAAGGTATGAAGTATTTTAAATACATGTTAAGAATTATAATACATTCTGGTTGAAGATATTTTGAAGGTAAAGAGACCTTTTAAGTAGCTGTGAAAAATATGTGAACCAAACTCTACTTGTGAACAATACATTTACACAGCTACTTTTTATGATTCATCATCCAGTGCCAAAGCAAGTAAGGGGAATAACTCCCATCTTTTGATTTTTTTTTATGATTTATAAAATCTAACTGGTATTCAATGTAAAATGATGTTACTAAAGTAAGAAAAGTAGGTTGAAATAGTATATATGTTAATCAGAATAAGGGACACTTTTATTATAATGTTGAAGGTCATATGAGGACGTATAATTGCTTACTTCCACTTCCTTTGGTCTCTGGTTGGTAGTTGTCTAATGGACACTATTTCCACATATATTTACTCTGATTATTTGTGACTCATCTTATTTCAGGTTCTTTAAATATTGTACACTCAGTTGTAAGACAAGGAGACATATGTGTACAAGGAATCAGTGACGCCATGGATATAAATTTTGGCACTTTCTATTCATGTAATACTGCATTGAGAGTCAGCGAAGGCGTTAATTTAACTGTAACAAAAGAAGAGTCTATTCCGGAATTAGCGTTTCAAATCAGAAACTCAGACTTCCTCTACAATCAATATGGAATACAGTTTCTAGGATCGACTGAAAATCCATCGCTCTTCATAAAAAAATGTAATATAAGTCTTAATTCTGGACATGGGATACAGATTGATAATTGGTTCAACAGACCAATAAGTGATGATTTATCACGTCTTTATATAGACATGTCTTCTATTGAACGTAACTCCAATCATGGTATATATTCAGACACAAGGGGTATTGCTAGTATTTTCGTTAATAACACCGTCATTATAGGCCATACTGGATCAATTGGACTGTATGCAAGCTTTTCCACAGAAAATATCACTATTATGAACTCAGAGTTATCTAACAATGGACGATCAGTGTTTATGTACTGCTTGTCTGATTGTTACTTTTCCGTCCTTACTATTATCAACACAACATTTGGAAGTAACTTTGATCGGTCATCTGTTGATGTATATCATTCAGGGGAGGTAATCCTTAGTATAATTGGCAACAGTTTCCATAACTGTCGTAGCAGCTATCCAGTATTAGGACTCCGTAAATTAGGACACAAATCAGATTTGGAAGTAATTGATAATACGTTCAGGAACTCGTATGCTGTAATATCCGTTAATGGACCTGATAGTATAATGCCGGTCAATATCCAAGGAAATGTATTTATGAACAACACCCAGGTATCAAGTAATATCAAAACTTCCCTTATAACAATATCTAATGCTAGATTGAATTTTACCAGAAATTCTGTGCAAAGTTGCTTGATGTATTCTCTTGTAGACATTAAAGATGGAGTTGAACACTTTTTCTACCAGAATAAATTTATTGACAACCTTTTAACGCCATGTTACATCAAGGTTGGAAGTATATTCAACAGAACTCATGCAATTTCAGCCAGTTATAATTTTTGGGGTGAAACAGACACAGATACTATCAAGTCAAAGGTTTGTGACTTTTTTGTTGACTCGAGAGCAGCGCTGGTAACTGTGGAACAGTTTTACATAGACATCACAATGCTTTCAACACTTAACATATCTAATGCTTTTGAATTTATTCAACAATCAGACAAAAATGTATACATAGTTGAAGGTATTTTTGATAGTTCAGCTCCCCTGCTTTTTCCAGAGGACAGTATATTTATTGTTAACAGAAGTATACTAATCGCAAAAAATGGAGATGTACAGATATCCAAAGCATACTTTAATTTCAGTCAGGACAGAGGAATAAGGAGTTATGGTATGCTATACAATTATTGATATGGATAGTTCTACTTTTTATGTTGATCTCCTCTGACAAAAAATGCCACATGAGTTTTTGACATGCATTTGTGACCGTAGTCCATCGTTCGGTGTAAACTTTGTCAAAGATAATCATCCCTGAATTTAGTGGACCGTTTCCAGCCATATTTGTGCTGTATGGTCTTAATGGGATTTTGTATAAAAGAATATTTTAATTCTTGTCCATTAAAAAATGCGGGTTTTGATTTAAATCTTAAATCAGTTAAAGCAAAAACTAGAATAAGTTAAAATGTTCAGATATAAAGGCTGGTGCCTTTGATATATATATTTGCACCACTGGATCGATGCCACTGCTGGTGGACGTTTCGTCCCCGAGATTATCACCAGCCCAGTAGTCAGCACTTCGGTGCTGACATGAAATCAATTATATGGTTATTTTATAAATTAACTGTTTGCAAAAGTATGAAATGTTCGAAAAACTAAGGAATTTCTTATCACAAGCAAAGATTACCTTAGCCGTATTTGGCACAACCTTTAGGAATTTTGGGTCCTGAATGCTCTCCAACTTTATATTTGTTTGGTTTTCTAACTATTTTGATCTGAGCGTCATTGAAGAGTCTTATGTAAATGAAACGCGCGTCTGGCGTATCAAATTACAAGCCTAGTACCTTTGATAGCTATCTATCTGCCACAAAATTTTCAGACCTATCATACAATCCTATTTTAAGTTCTTGCCTCGCGAAAAATTCAATTTCAAGAAATTTCTGTTTTGGAGTATTATCTTGAAAATGTTTATGATAAAGATAAATTTTAAACAATACAAATGTTCAACAATTTGAAACCTACAAAAAGATAAAACTGACAAAACATGTAAATTGATCTCTTCTAAGAGTTATTGCCTTTGAAAGACAATTCTATCAAAGTGTAATTTTTTTGGCACAAACTATGATAATTTAATATAAAATTTTAATGACAAAGAAATTTCACAAAGTAAGACTTACAAATAAATCACCATAACCGAAATTGTCAATCAACCTCTCATAAGAGTTATTGCTCTTGAAAAAAGATTCTTACAAATGATTTTAGTTTTGTGCAAACAAAATGTTAGAAAGAGGAAATCTTTAAATGGAAACAAATATTCAGCAAAGTTTTATCTACAAATGAAGCAACATCGAATGACAATTGTTGTATAATTTTTATCTGTCTGTTGTAATCATTTCCAAAGATCTACTCCTCTGAAACTCAAAATGAATTTCAACCAAAAGATGTTTGAATGAATTTTAGGGTTGTTTGAATGAATTTTAGGGTGTCAAAAATTAAAATAATGAATTCGGTTTCTGCCTTATAAATAATATTTCTGGTAAAACTTAAAATTGATTGAATGGCTGGAATGCAAGTTTTGGTTTGTTAACTAAAACCTTTAATGAATAAAAAAAGATAGGAGAGCAAAACATGTTCATTTCTGACTTATTATATGTTTTTGCTAATTACCAAGAACAAAGAATATTTGAATCAAAACTGCAGTAAAAAGCTCGAGCAAAATAATAATCATCTAAAAATATCTCCATTAATGTCACTTTATATGTCCTATCAATAAATAACCGTAACGGATTGCAGTAAAGGTAAACCAAATATCAAAATACCAGCAGCATATTTTTATCAGGTTGCCGATACAGGCTCTCGGGAAGCTCTTGTTTAAGTTGATGAGACTTATTGCAAGTTTATGTAAGTTGATGATTTGGATTTGACTTAATCAGGAATATTTCATATCAAGGTGACAATTTGCTAGATATTTCTCTACACAAAAAGTAAAAATCACAAAAATACTGAACTCCGAGGAACATTCAAAACGTAAAGTCCCTAATAAAATGGCACAATCAAAAGCTCAAACATATCAAACGAATGGACAACAACTGTCATATTCTTGACCTGGTACAGGCATTTTCTTTTGAAGAAAACGGTAGATTAAACCTGGTTTTATAGCTTGCTAAACCTCTCACTTGTATGACAGTCGCATAAAATTCGCATAATAACTGAACTAAAATCAAGCTGTTGCTCATATATGCCATGGGAAAACTAAAGTAGTTCCCAAGGTCGCAGGAATTACATTAGTTGTCTTTTCTGTCATTGGGTTAATGACGCATGAACAAATAGATATGTGTCTTTTATAAATGTATTACATTAGAGATATTTATCAGAGACTTTATCTTGGAAAATAATCAACCATTTTTTTTCATGTCAATTATTTCACTTTTTGTTAAACCAATAGGGTCTAGATAAATAAAGATTCTTACATTGATACCAGTGGATTATCGGATTTATCCAATCGAGATACTTTAATTATCAATTTGAAAGTCTGAGCCTCGGCGAGGACTTTAAAATTTATAGTTTAACTATCGAGATTGGATAAATCCTATAATCCACGAGTAACTATGTAAGAATCTGCTTCTCTAATGATTAAAAAATAAGTTATCTTTTTTTGTTAAACGAAAATCCCCTTTGAGTGCCTTTCACATTCCACGAAGTTGTCAATTTCATTAACACCTGTAAGCATATTTTGATTCATCCAGTTAGCTAAAAAGGTTCTGACTCTTAAAATCACCTATTGATCTTTTGAGATCACCGGCAACCACATGTTGATTAAATTTTTTATACAATGAAGTGATAATTTAGTGATAAATTTCCATAAAATTAGAGAAAACAAAAAATATGTTTGGAGTACATACAAGACTTTATGGTGCAGGCTTTTGTTATAAGGTCACCGTCAGATTGGTATGGAAGATGTTCCAGTTATAAAGCAAGATAACAGTTACAAAAGAAATAAAATAAAATAAAAAGACCTATTTCAATAAGAGCTGATCTAAGAAAAAACCACAGGAATTATCAAAATGTTCCAGAAACAACTATTAAGCTTGTTAAATGGTACCATTTTGAAACTTCACGTTGGATGTGTTTCAGATTATATCTGCTTGTACTATTATGGCAATTTTCCTATTTTCCAAAATTGACTCTTTTTTTAATATTTGCAGAAAGATAAGATTTGTCATTTAAAACTTTACGATGATACTGTCAAAGTAATATAAAATTTTGCAGGAAAGTTAGACATTACAAATTCTGAACTACAGGGCCGAGATTATAAATGGACTGGGCTTCACATATACGAGAAAGGTAAGAAACAGTGTAATATTCTATAATTGGTGCATTATTCTTGTAAATATAAATATGTATATCGGTCTTTTCGTGTGTGGTTTATTTTTCGCGAAAATAATACCTGCATAAATTTTCCTTCTGGCACATGCTTAGATTTCTGACCGTTGTAAAGTTTTAAATATTATACTATTAATTATGTCTCTTGTGATGAATGATAGGTCAACAAAATGTGCACATTTGATTGAGATCTTGATTCCATAGGAATAACACCATCTTATCATTCAAATGGACAGAATATGTACCAGTGACATGTTCATAACTTTTAATTATGGGCATTATCTGTCAAATTTATGATAATCGATTTGACTGAAATTCTGATATTTGATTTATAACATATTTGAACGTATATCTAAAAAATCAAAAGGTAAAAAGAACAATACGCCATGAATTAACTCGTTATAATGTATCAGAATTTCGTGCTTATTCTAGACTAGACGCTATCATATCAACATTCGAGATGATATACGAAGCTTGTCGATTGTCCTGATTTAAACATAAATATTAATAGACAAGCACGTACTTATTATGTCATGACGATTTGTCTAAGTCTTTTTAATTCATATTAAATACACAAAAAAATGTCAATCGTAGTTTAATCTACATATAAATTTTATGTGGTACAAATAAATTCCGCCTTTAAAACCTTTCGTCCTTAGATTTATTAATGGATTTAAAAAAAATCGCTTCATTGATTGTTGGTTGGCATACAAGGCGGTATATATATAGAGATTAATACATGGCCTTTTCCATATCGGCCCAGGTATCATTCTGAGACCCCCATATCAGCCCGATACGTAGTCATCTATAAATCTATTTACAGTTTTATGATCATTACTATTATACATGTTGTACAATGAGATGATTAATAATTATAACCCGGCCACCGAAAGCTTTATTATTGTGAAGCCCAGGTGGTCGAGTGGTCTAGCGCGCTCGATACAGTGCAGGCGATTTCGTGTCACGATATCTCAAAGTTCGAATCCCGACGAGGGAAGAACAAAAAAAGCAAATTTACAGATCTAACATTGTTGGGTTGATGTTTAGACGAGTTGTATATATATGTAATTCGTTTCAAATTTAGACCAATAATGATTGATCTTTTAATTTTTCTTTAAATTTGCAAATTTGACAATCTAACATTGTTGGGCTAAATTTGAGACAAATTATATATACATACGTATAATATAATTATTTCTAGAAAGCTTCTTACAATTAATTTGTAGAATCCTTTGTCGGGCATCGTGCTTGGCAATTTGGTGCCACGATATTTCTGTAAAATGAGTTCAAATCCCGGCCAGGGAAGAACAAAATATTTGCTAACGCAAAATTTACAGATCCAACATTGTTGGACTGTTGTTAAGACGAATTATAGAAACAGAATGTATGTTTAGCCTTGTATCACCACACTGCCGGTGATCCGATTGATAAATGCTGTTGTAGAGTCGTCACTGGTACAGATGTGCTATTAATATAATAGTTTCAGTGACTGCGTCTTACTTTAATTTATAGGATCCTTTAAAATAGATAATTCAGCTGATCTGTATCAATTCCATCTTCATACCTTATATATCATGTACTGTGTTACGACGCTAGATTAAAACTGATGAGGGAAGGTAACACACGGCCACCGGAAGCTTTATTTTATATAGCCGAGGGAGTCTAGCGCGTCGAGTATAGTGTTAGGCGATTTGGTGCAAGTTTACAGATTTTTTTTTTTTGGCTGCTGTTTAAACGAATTACAAATATATGTGAGATCTGTAAATTTGCTTTAGCAAATATTTTATTCTTCCCTGGCCGGGATTCGAACTAATGCTACTGAGATATCGTGGCACCACATCGCATTGCACTGTGCCCGACTCGCTAGACCACACGTCAGTTACATATGTATACTTGTTAAACATCTTAACAATGGAATGGATTTTATTATAACATGTGCGATCAACTAAAATTTTTAAAGTTTATAAGCTAGCTTGGTTATCCGTATACATTTCTTTGAAGATCATTTATCATATATTAACTTGTATTATTAGTTAAGTCGGGGACTTATAAATAACGGGTCTGATGGTCTTATATATACATACTTTAATCCATTTTTTTTTGCTATAGAATTAAACCTTCAGAATGTTACACTAAGAGATGTTGAAATGTGTATAGAAGTTTTGGAAAGTTGTGAGGTCAACATAGATAGTATAACAGTTTGGAATACAGATAATTTTCTCGTAGCTGATGAATTTATGGGAGACCTAGATATATACTTCAGAAATAGTAACATTACTGTAAACAATGAAATGCTTATAGTTGAATTCAGAAAATCTAATAGTATCGTCATAAGAGGTGATGACAGCATCTTTTCCAGTAAAATTGGAAAAATCTTTGAGATTTCTGAGCTGCAAACACAAGATAGGATCACTAATATATCATTTGATTTATTTGGAAGTAATCTGAATTCATATGGGACATACAACTCTTATCAAATTAATATTGATTCTTGTTCTAGTTTTTTGCATTCACAAATAAGAAATTCTTCATTTAACGGTACCTATTCAAAGACCATTAATATTCGAACCCAAGCTACTAATATTGAAGTTGCACAAAACATATTTAGAAAGGCAGAAAGATCTTTTAATTTTCAGTTGACATGCAGCAAGAGTTCAAAATTAAATACAGATTTAGAAAGAAATATCAATATTTTTCATAATACATTTAATGGTTTAGGCTCAGGCTATGATTTATATGTGTATGAATGGTACTCTCGTGGTCACATACATTCCTTTTATGTGTATCATAATGTTTTTACACACAGTCCTTTAACTATAAATCGGTATGGAATGTACATGAATCTGTATCGTTCATATGCTCATCATTTGTTCGACATAAAAGGCAACTATTTTACATCAGTAAAGAATTATGCTGTTTATATATATGGAAATGTCGGTGTAATTTCCATCTTAGAGAACACGTTCTACCAGGGCATAGACTGTGTAAAAATAGATGTACATAATTCTGATTTAAATATGACAATTTCTGACAATTTGTTTGTTGAAAATATTGGATCAACTGCCGTATTAAATTTGTTGCAACCTAATGAAAATGATCCTCCTTTTTTACTTATTGGGAATATTTTTCAAAACAATCTAAACACCATATTACTGTTCAGATCACCAAATACGTTCATTTTACATAACATATTTGAGAATCCTAATGGTACATTCAATATCAAGATAAACTCAGCCGAACAGTTTCAAAATGAAATAGTGAATGCTTCTCTGAATTTTTGGGGAACGACGGATGTGAAGGAAATCGGTCAAAAGATTTATGACAAGAATTATGATGACACACTCATGGATGTTGTGTTCAGACCATATCTTGGATCAAGAAATTTCTCTGATATCCAAAATGAAGAACCACCATTCATCAGCAGTACTGGAGAAGTTGGAGGTCGAGTGAATGGCGAACTTACATTGACAGCTGACAGAAGTCCATATATGGTGACAGCAAACATCGAAGTTGGAGAATTTGATACTCTAACTTTAGATCCTGGTGTAACACTATTATTCAATAAAGATTTTGGAATTAATGTTTTGGGTAAGACTCTACGAGTTAAAGCAGTAGTTAACAATAATTAACACTTGTTATGTCCCATTCATGGGCATTACGTTTTCCTGTCTGTGCGTCCGTTGATCCGCTTGTTCCGCTTCAGGTTAAATTTTTAGGTTAAAGTTTTTGGTCGAGTTAGTTTTTGATGAAGTTGAAGTCAAATCAACTTAAAACTGAATTCGCATGTTCCCTATGCTATGATATTTGAATTGTAATGCCAAATTAGAGTTTTTGTCCCATTTTCACGGTCCACTCATCATAGAAAAGGATGGTGCGGATGGGGCATCCATGTACTAAGGACACATTCTTGTTTAAATTTCATTGATTGATTTAAATTTTACATATGCAATCTTGAAAAAGATTTTGGATGCGGATGCAAAAACACATCTCATGGGAAAATTAAGATGTAATAGAAAGTAAACTAAACAGTGCTTGTATTGTTGCTCTTCGTTCATTTGCAGACTGGTTTGAAACATAAATAGATAAAACAAACATTACTGTCTTAGATGCATGATTTTTTATTAGTTGTTAGTGGCTTTGAACGTGCTGTCAGATAACTGCGAGTACTCTCAGATCTGTTCATAGTGTCTTTTTGTTGTCGGGATGTACAAGTACCCGGCCACGTCCACTTGTATATTAATTTTGTCCATCTGATGAGTTAAGCCTTTTTCAACTGATTTTTATAGTTTGTTCTTATGTTGTACTGTTATACCACTGTCCCAGGTTAGGGGGAGGGTTGGGATCCCGCTAATATGTTTAACCCCGTCACATTATTTATGAATGTGCCTGTCCCAAGTCAGGAGCCTGTAATTCAGTGATTGTCGTTTGTTTATGTGTAACATATTTGTTTTTCGTGCATTTTTTCATATAAATAAGGCCGTTAGTTTTCTCGTTTGAATTGTTTTACATTGTCATATCGGGACCTTTTATAGCTGACTATGCGGTATGGGCTTTGTTCATTGTTGAAGGCCGTACGGAGACCTATAGTTGTTAATGTCTGTGTCATTTTGGTCACTTGTGGACAGTTGTCTCATTGGCAATCATACCACATCTTCTTTTTTATAATTACAAGCAATTTTTTGAAAAATATGTCCCATGGTTCAATCCTTCTCCAACATGGCTACTATCTAAAATAGGGCTATGATAAAAATGTAAAAAGTCGCTAATATTTCGAAGATTGTTATTGATAGAGGGGCCTACGCCATTTACAAAAATGATAAGAATGTCAAGATCTTTCCACTGTGTATTTTGACCAAAATTTTCAAATGAATCCTTCTGGAAGATACTACTCTAAATGACGTTTTTTTTTTTATCAAATGCTTGATCTACAAATAAGTCAAAAAGCTGAAATCACCAGTGTACTCATTCGTTTTGCTCATGTTAGTCAAATTCAATGGGGTAGAATATTTATATTTCATTGGGTATTGCGATGTAAATCGATTATGTCCCCTGAACTGTACTGATTTACAGTACAGTTTGAATCTGAAAAGAGCTTCGATGCTTAACAAATATATAAATTACAATACGGTATAAGTTTCGCGCATTGTTAAAGAATTTAAGGTAACCTGGAATTATTCACACCTTTTTCTTTTGGTCTCTGGTCAGTTGTCTTCTTATCCATCATTTCATATATCATTATCTAAATATGTATATTTGTTCATTGATGTGTGGTGGGGTGGTTGTGTATGACATCAATTTTCATTGTTTCATATTTGTAACTCATACTGTACTATGCATGTGTTTTATTGTAAACTGTACTTATGTACATAACATTGTTATGTTTATTTTACATTCAAAGATTCACTTTTCATACTAAACTACAGGTACCTTGATAGTAAATGGAAGCAATGAAATGCCTGTCATGATGTTGGAATCAGTTTACGGCGAAGCATGGCGTGGACTATACATAGACACTGCCGAAGGTTTGTTTGTTTCTATACATCTATATTTAAGGGACAGATAGTCTATATTGTATTACCAATAATAATGATATATCTTGCAAGGGCTAAAGGGATACGCTCAATTTGTTTTCAAATAATGGAATAAACCGTAATAATGGTGTAAATAACGTGATTACTGTTTTGTGCTCCAACCATATTCAAAATCAAGCATTTTTAAATGTACGTATTGTTATGCGTTTACTTTTCTACATTGACTAGAGGTATAGGGGGAGGGTTGAGATCTCATAAACATGTTTAACCCCGCCGCATTTTTGCGCCTGTCCCAAGTCAGGAGCCTCTGGTCTTTGTTAGTCTCGTATTATTTTGATTTTAGTTTCTTGTGTACAATTTGGAAATTAGTATGGCGTTCATTATCACTGAACTAGTATATATTTGTTTAGGGGCCAGCTGAAGGACACCTCCGGGTGCGGGAATTTCTCGTTACATTGAAGACCTGTTGGTGACCTTCCGCTGTTGTTTTTTCTATGGATCGGGTTGTTGTCTCTTTGATACATTCCTCATTTCCATTCTCAATTTTATGTTCAGAATATATTTGTTTTGTTCATCGTATTAACTTTGTTGTTTTAATGAGAACAAGTGGCACAAGCTTAACTAAAGAGAACTATAAGCGCATACATGTATGCTGTCTTAGAACTTTGTACTTTAATAATCTGATTTCTACCCTTAAATTTTCCTGTTTTATTGGACATTACTTTTTTTATAATAAGTCGGAAATCTAATATTTCTTTCATCATATATGCAATATGGCTGTGTATAATTAAATATTTATTAAGTATAGAAAGTTTCTCTAAGAACCCTGATTGTTGGAACAAACACTGCAGACATGAAATTGATATACTGAGATATATATAAACGAGTCTAAATTGAAAACTACGTTCAAACCTATGATTGCGTTGGATAAAATTTTTATACGAATGCATGTTAAGCAAATTTCGTTGTAGAAGGGTCTAAATACAGCACAAACAACATTTTACAAAAGACCAAAAAAGTGAAAAAGTATATTTAAACAAAACGCATTTGACTAATATATACGAATCATACCAATAGAGGTGTGTTTGAATAACGAAATACAAAAGCTTCGTTTGACTAAAAATGTTTGAATTTTAAGTGTATTTTTGGAAAATATTTTCCATATATAAAAAAACAGACCAACTTGATGTTAATTCACAATAAAATAAGCTATTTTCTATATGTTCTATTCATATTTACTGGAATATAATATACTAGAACACACCCGTGATATCGCGGGTCCGTGACTTAATTAAAGTATATAACTATGCGTAAGCCTTATTTTAGTATTGGTATTGTCATCTGATAAAGTCATGCCGATTATAAGATACACGGTTTTCTCTGCTTTCAAACTCTTTCTGTGTGAACCCGTCGACCTGGAACTTATCAATTATTGGAATATTAATTATTTGGAAAACAAAAGGTCCTGGAATGGAGTATTTTTTAATCAACAGCATTGTCCTATATTAGTTATAAATATAGTTGAATTCTTTGATTCGCTGGTATACGTCATGACCGCTAACAAATTGAAAACTGTACATAAACGCCTTATTTTAAGTTCAGATTTTTAGTATTTGTATTACTATCTTAGAAAGTCTTACTGATTAAAATACTACAATAGGGAACAATTTGACAATGATTAAATTAAGTAGTGGCAACCCTGTGATTATGACCTGTGTATATAGCAAAATCCTAAAAACACCGTTTGGTGGTTGACCTGTCAGATGCGGAACGTACAGATAAGATAATAGGTAACAGGCGAATACACTATTGGTCTCGGTATCGGATTCGACTCGGAACTTGTTAATTATTGGCAATATTAATTATGTGGAAAACAAAAGGGTCTGGAGTGGTGTAATTTTTAATATACACCATTGTCCCATATTAGATATATAAAAAGTTGAATTCTTTTATTTGTCGTTTTTACGCCATGACGGCTGACAAATTGGACCTCGTTATTTTAGTATTATAGATATCATGTTTGAGGAATATTATCTTTGCCACAAGTTTATTGTTTTCTGTTTAGTATTAAATTAATATTAAGATCCATTTTGTTACATCTTGTGATAAATTTATTTGGCAATCGCCAATGGCAGTCAACAGGGTTTAAGAACATCATTTGTTCGACCTGTTAGTCAAATGCGTTTTGTTAAAATATACTTTTTCACTTTCTTGGTCTTTTGGAAAATGTTGTTTGTGCTGTGTTTGGACCCTTCTACAACTTAATTTGTTTTACATGCACACGTATAAAAATTGCGGTTTTATCCAACGCAATCATAGGTTTGAACGTAGTTTTCAATTTATACTTGTTTTTATATACATATATACATATACCTATATATTTTTTTTTATATCAAAGCCATTATCTGTAACTACTAAAAATGATTCTGAAATATCCATTTTCATAATACTTAATACAACGTGACTTTTACTTTGGCTCATACTTTTTCGTAGAAAAATGAGCCATGTCAACTTTGACGATCGTACTAGTTTTGTGTCCAGGATATACATCCAAGATCACATTTCCCTATTTTAACTTTTAAATTATCAAGTTGCTTTAATCTAACAGTGTTTTTGGATTTTTCTTGCACCATGATAAAATGTGGAAATCCGGAATCCAAAATTTAAAATCATTTAATACTCTGATTTTTTTTAGTTATAACTTCATGCAAAGTCGTTTCAATTGTTGTAACCAAAATCACTCCTACTTGTGCAACATGATCTACTGACTCATTTATCTAAGAATTAAATTATCAAGTTACAGACATGTATGGGATGTTGTATTTCAATGTTTGTATCTATGTCAAATGAATAACTTTTTTCTTGATTAGAAACCAATGTCCAAATGAGCAATCGGTAATTTACCTAATTATCGTATACACTAGCTTGAATTTATCAATTATGGATGTAATTTATAAATTACAAATGTAAATATTGTTAGTTTTAAAATGATATTTACTCGTTGAATGTTATTGACTCGATGTTACTAATTTTGGAAATGATATTGACTCGATGTTACTAATTTTGAAATGTTATTGACTCGATGTTACTAATTTTGAAATAATATTGACTCGGTGTTACTTATTTTGAAATGATATTGACTCGGTGTTACTAATTTTGAAATGATATTGACTCGGTTTTACTAATTTTGAAATGTTATTGACTCGATGTTACTAATTTTAGAATGTTATTGACTCGATGTTACTAATTTTTAAATGTTATTGACTCGGTGTTACTAATTGTGAAATGATATTGACTCGGTGTTACTAATTTTAAAATGTTATTGACTCGATGTTACTAATTTTGAAATGTTATTGATTCGGTGTTACTAATTTGAAAATGTTATTGACTCGATGTTACTAATTTTGAAATGGTATTGACTCGATGTTACTAATTTTGAAATGGTATTTGATCGATGTTACTAATTTTGAAATGGTATTTACTCGATGTTACTAATTTTGAAATGGTATTTACTCGATGTTACTAATTTTGGAAATGATATTGACTCTATGCTTTATATTTGGAACCATTGAATCAATATCAATTTAAAAAAAAAAGAAAACGTCGTGTCAATATGTCAAAATAGTGAAAAATACAAAATATATATTTGAAAACACGTTACTTAATAAAGATGAGAAACAAAATATATCAAAGCATATGTAATATATGTAAATATATCATACATCTGGATAGACCTGACATGTCGATACTACAATAAAAACTACATTTTGTATTACTAACATGAAGACACCATTTTCAAATGTTCATATTGACCAAATATAAGTATGTGAGGGAGGGAATGGTTTGACCAAAATGACAATTTACCATATAATTTGTTCTAGTTAATTCTCACGTTAAATGTTTTACTTTATTTGCCACATTTGGTATTTGACCAATAGTATGGTTTTTAAAAAAATGAAATACAAAAATAAGCTTATATGACGTTAACCACACTTACCATAGCGAGTGGAGATGGCATGAGCAGACAAATCTTTGAACCATTGGTATGTCATTGGTATGTCAACTATATATTCTTTTTGAATGTTAAATATACTTTCAGGAATTTACCCAACCTCCTTATGTTATTTACATGTAAATGGGACTCAAGAAGGCATTGTATTGAAAAGAAATTATGCTGAAATGAAAAATATTTCATCAACCTTTTCTAAAGGACATGGCTTTACAATCAACCTGCAGCAAACAAGTGGAAATGTATCTTGTTCAATATTTGAGGAAGTTACGGCAGCGAATAATAAGAAAAATGGATTACAAATAAATTCAGCAGACAAAACAGTAACAAAAATACTTATCTCAAAATGTAATGTGTACCAGAATGATGAAAGTGGATTCCTCGTACATGCCAATACAGAAACGGTAATAGAAGACTGTTTAATAAAAGAAAACAAGCAACGTGGTGTCTTTGTAGAGCAGTCTAAAGGTGGAGAGATTTTTATAAAATCATCAACGTTACATAGAAATACATTGTATGCTCTAGAGGTTCTTGCAACAAACAAAATTGTACTGGAATCCTGTTTTGTGACAGAAAACAGTCATACAAATAACTATTATTCATATGGCGCATGTAAAATAACACATAAACGATTACCTATCATAGGATTTAATGTTACTTTTCTTAACAACACGTTTTCATACAACCAGAAACATGGAATTTATTTACATCAGAGCAGTTATACTTCTGGAAGTTTAACTTTTAACATGAAGTTTAATATATTTAGTTTTGAGAGACGCGTTCTTTCTCTTTATCGTAGTAATTACTATAAGTATGCTGCAAAGATAGACATTAGCCATAATATCTTTATCAACAACAAGGAAACATATGAAACATTGATTAACCTTGTCCTGGGGAATGAAGATTCTTTAGATGTAGTAGAGAACACTTTTATTAATAACACTGCAAACGATATTTTAAAAATTTCTCTCACCTCATATTCTGTAAATTCTGAGTTAAAAAATGAGATTAGAATTTTTGAGAATATATTCAAACATAATACTTTAACAGACTCTTGTCTTAATCTTAAATCCTACCACGTTCTATCTGTGAAGAGAAACACATTCATGAATCGTCAAACCACTGGTATGTGTGAACTGCAAGCTCCTGTTTTTGACGAGGCATACTCAATCAATGCCACACATAATTATTGGGGAAGCAGTAGTTTGGTGGATGTATTAGAGGTTGTGTGTGGCTTTGACAGATCAATGGAAAAAAGTTATGTGTATTATATGCCGTTCTCCACTAGTGAAGAAAATAATGACTTTATAGCCTATGCTCAAGATGATTTTGATGTACAGAATGTGTTAGGTGGAGAAATCACAGGAACGTTTACTATTGAATACAAGGAAGAGGCAAAGAAAATTAGCCGCTCTATATTTGTAAGGTAAAGAATGACTCTAATTCCAAAGAAGCTGCTATGTGTAATTGGGAGAAGGGTCATGTAGTTACCCCTGTCCATCTATAAACAAAAATATTGTTAGTTTAACTGAGCCGAGATGTAGACATGTTTTGAAAAAATGCTTTGAAATTTATTTATTATATCTAAAATATTGCTTTAAATACAATGTAATAAATAGATAAAAATAGGATTTTTGCAATAAAAAGTAGCATTTTCGTTCATGACAGGGGGCTACTTTGCCGATGACTAAACAGTGCTCAGTACAAGAGCTCAAATCCTTGTTTTCGAGCTCGAAGTTTTAATTCAGATTTTTTGAAATATGTGAACATTAAAGGTTTTTATTTAGTAGAATATTTTTACGTCTTAGGTTTTTAATTGTATGGAATATTTTTTTAAACATGTTAAATATACCATAGGAATGCCTCTATGTATTGTCTTTATGGGTCACAATGGTTCGGAATTGCATAAGTAACGATCAACTGAAGTTAAGCACAAACTGTACAGTTTAACATAATTATTTATTATATAAATGTTTGCTAACCTTTTATGAACACCAAAGACCAACCCTGAATTTTTGTAAGGGGTTCGTTTTGCTCAATCTGCATGTTAATTTATTTAATTATGTGTTTTGCATACTTTTTATTTTACTCTTGGTAGTTCGTTTTTTGCAGTTGTATTGTAAGTAAAACTACTATTTTATATTTATACTGGCTCGAGAAAACAGTTATTCCGTAGAGCATTACTTGTAGACAATAAATACACAATATATCGTACCTGCTCTTTCTCAATTAAATTAAAATAATGAATAGAACTTTCGGGTCATATAATAGCAAACTGTATTTTACCACTACTTTACCTTAAAGTTCATGTCTTTTGTTCCGTTTAACCTTCTTTTGACAATATCATGTTCTTCTTTTACTAATTTAGCCTGCAGGCAGGTGCACATATATTGATTTGACTCAACTTTATCCAACATTTTCCATTCATGAGTATATTAGTTACACAGTGTGCAATTGTTCTTATACGAGAATTTATCGGGTCAATAAAATTCATATCGGGTGAGGCGAAGTCAAACCCGATATGAATTTAGTTGACCTGATAAATTCCGTATTAGGACAATTGAACACTGTGTAACGAATTTATCCTGATTTTGTTATATAACATATTATTAGTTACAAAGTGTGCTAGTGACCTAATACGGTATGTATGGGGTCAGTAAATATCAGCCAATCAAATTGCGAGAAATAACTATAAATCAGGATAATGCTTTTTATTTTTGTTTTTTACAAATCATTTGCAGGACAAATGCCTTATTGAATATAGCAAATGGAATCAAGATGCAGTTTGATGAGAAACGGGGGATATATATACAAGGTAACTTACATTTTGAAATTATTGCACTATATAAACACTTATGTCTAAGTTATGAGAGTACTCTCATAAGCGATTCTTTCATAAGTTTTTGTTTATTTACATGGTTGTATTTTCTTTAAAAAAAATAAAAAAAAAAATGAAAGGATGACATAGCAATAAAATGTGTGATAAAAACATAAATTTATTAATTGCACTTTCCCATGCACTGATAGAACTAGGTATTTTTTTTTCACATATCCCCGTACGAATTGCAATGTTTTATGACGACCTTTCAACATAAGATATCCTTTTATTTTGTTAAAATCAGTCCTTTTCTAATTCATTTAGTTGAAAAAATTTACATAAATAGGAATACCAATGGTAAGATATCTAATAAACGTGTATGGCGTCCATAAATATTTTCTAAGTAGAGGTAAAATATAGAAACATCACTGTGATATGAAAGGTCCATATGATCTATAATTCAATTTTTCATTTAGTTTCTGTATCTTAAGCTTTTTAAAAACATTAACAGATAAAACACTAAAAGTCGTGGGAAAGTTCGAAATCTCGTATCTATTAACCGTTCATTTTGACTACAAGTGTCTGTCCACTCCTTATAGGAGTTACTGCTCTAAAATTTCTATTTTAGCTAGTATATTAAAAACTATAGAAGATAAGGAGAAACAGGTAATAAAAAAATATAAGCAGGACAAGATTTACAAAAAGGTTAAGTGGTCGAAATCATCATTTCAAAAATTATAAGAATAAATATTCCGCAAGGATTATTTTTAACCCATATTTTTTGCAGTTTTGCGTTTGCTTTTCAAACTACACCAAAGGTAAGACATGTCACAGAATTGAAATTTTATTAATATTGTAAAGAAAAATATAATTATTTTCACCTACATTTAACATATTTTTATTTTCATGTAGTATTTCAGAGTATACATATATCTTTCTAATTTCGTTTTTAAATGAGCTTTTTAATCTGGTGAGGAAACAACCATTTAACTTCATTAACTATGAATGTTACTCTAATGGATAATAAAAACTATTTCAGGTAATCTAAGTATTGAAGCTGGAAAAAGTGAAACTTTGTTAACAAATGGATCCGTTTCAAGTATATGGTATGGTATTGTCTTGTCTTCAAAAGATACTGGTAAGTGCAGCTCTTTTTTTAATTATATTTTTGTATTAAAGTAAAGGTTTACTATTTGAGTATTCTTGGTTTTTGTCGAGCCTGCAACTTTTGTTGCAGAAAGCTCGACATAGGGATAGTGATCCGGCGGCGGCGGAGGCAGCGGTGTTAGCTAACTTCTTAAAAGCTTTATATTTTAGAAGATGGAAGACCTGGATGCTTCATACTTTGTATATAGATGCCTCATATTACGAACTTTCCGTCAATTAAAGGGAAAATTCACGATTTTTTACTTATGGTTTAAATATGTTCATTATGACATAATATATATATTCACAAAGTTTTATCGCTATATGTGCAGTAATAAAGGAGAAATTCAATAATTAATGAAAAAATATCAACTACTTCCTGTAGGTCGTGACGTTTTCTCCTGATTTTTGCATGCCGGGATTTAAAATACAATCATTAAAAGTCTTGGTTTTAATCATATTTTAACGTAATCGTAAGCGCGCCGATGACTTATGCTTTATCTAATAACCATCCGATAATAAGAAGATAAAACGCACAGACGTTCAATTGTACTCATTCGTGAGATAAATTATCTATGTTAAACGTATATATTCGAATTATTTTTGTAGACAACACAAAAAGTTATAAATTTATTTTTAATAAATGCATTTTCGGACTGATAAGGTGAACAAATTAAAGTACAATAATCTGTAAAGACAATATGTTGGTGTACTATTATTGACCTTTTACTATCTCTGCTATGGCTAGGTTTATACGATGTGTGTATTCACGGTTCTGTGGCAATACTCGTAGATGGCTTGTTGAAAGGTAAATTGTTATTTGCACTTCGGTATTTAACCACGCCTCTAGGGCACACCTTGCCAGGTGTGACTGTCTATTCGGATCAGTGGTAGCATTTAATACACACATTAAAAATACATATTCAAGTTGGTGACAAATAAAAATTGGTCGCCGTGGAATTATTTAATTATATTTGGTGCTATTATTTATTTGAATTCAAATAAGTTAATTTACTAAGAAATACACAATTTTCGGTTAAAGACGGGAAACTTAATTCATATGTCAGAATGAAATGATATACAAGTCTTGTCCTTGATTTATGTCTCATAAAAAAGGGGGACTTAGAAATTAGAAATAGCTTTACTAAATCATTTTTATTTGTCTTTATTAGGCGAAAAAATGTACGAGAACACTTACATTTAGACTTTTGAAAGCCATGTATTAATCAATATATGAAACTATCTGAAGATAACTCTACCGAAGCGGAATATAATATGTACGAATAAAGAAAAAAATATTTTTGTAATGGAATCGAAAAATTACGAATAGATACTCTTTTCAAGTGTGATAAACGTCAACCAAATTTATTCATAATGGGGAACGTCCTTATTAAAATCTGAGACAACTATAATAATCGTCGTCTCCCAACGTATATATATACTTAAATAACTATTTGCTCAACGATGTTTAAAATTAAAAGACAACGAATTTAATGTTATCTTTCCCTATTTTTGAATGTTATTATAAGTCTGTTCAACTTGCAAGAATACCCCTAAAGCGGACAAATATCCGACAAGCAGTTTATTCTTTAAATTGCTGTCATTGAATATCAAGAAAGAAAATAAATCCCGAAATTGATACTCAATAGTTTTCCTAGAAAATATTCACATTCCTTGGGGATTATTAGTGTACGTCCAGTTGCATATATTTTACATGAATGTTGGAACAATTGTGATGATGACGAATTTCGTCCTTTATTCGAGAACAATTTAATTGATATATAAATCTGTGAGTTTACTATGTTCTTAACTTCGATGAACCAAAGCAAGTTATAAATTGACCTGTATTTAAATCAAATTGTTTCTTTTTTTTTTCTTCTTTTTCTTTTGGTATACAATAGTCTATCGAATTCGTTGATTACATACTGTTGGCATACATGGACTAGTCTATTTACAAAACTTTTACCACAATTTACACAAAATGTATGTTTCTTTCTTATGTTCAATGTATACATGTATACATATTTTAAATTGCGCTACTGACTATAGTTCCGTAACTTTCTACCAGGCGTATGTATACACGAATCGTCGACAAGTGCGCACATTTTTTTAGATCAATAATTCTGGTATGTTCCAATCTGTCCTAAACTATTGACAACGAGTATATATTACATTTTCCCAAATTAACCCTTGGAAATATATGTAAATAGATTTGTGTTTCTTCAATTATTTTTTTTTTGTATTATTTTTTTTTTATAAATAATATTCTTCAAACCAGAAATGTTATTTATAAACAAGCGTATGAGTTCAGTAATGACTAGTATATTATATCACTTTCGGACACGCAAGACAACAATGTATATTATACATGCACCTGATAGTTCAAAATGGAAAGTTATAAGTAACGGTCGTGTACACTGATCAATACCTACAGAAGTGAAACGATGCATGAACTTGCAAGCCCGCCGGACAGGAAATCGATTGAATACCTGGACGTGTCACCTTACACCCCTTCCAATACCTTTGGGAGTAATACCTTTAGCCATGCTGGTGATCAGATAAGGGAAGATCCGAATTTATTTAAATAAAGTTTATTACTTGAAAGAATTATGAACGAATTAGATTTTCGAAAACAATTTCCACGGAACACTTATTTATCATTTTATGATTTGAACTTTGACTTTTTAACTAATTACAATATTATCAGTTTAAAAATAACAGACTATATGGTTATTTAAAAATATAAGACCATTTTCCGTATCAAGTTAGTCAGTCAGATAAAACAACCGTACGATTGACAAGATATCGACACGCAATTACGACTACATCGTTTACTGTAGTTTTGTTCCTTTGTGGTTTATTGACATATCGGGATTTTTCATCGGAGAAGGTGACAAGATGGCGGAGAGTAGAGAACTGATACTCAAAATTTAAAATCGATGGTGATCTCTTATTTAGCGGAATAAAACTTTAATATCTATAAATTTGAGCATTTTTATACAGAATGGACATAATATCAATTTTTGATTTTTTTGCGAAGTTTCCCTTTAATATTGTAAAGAAAAATATAATTATTTTCACCTACATTTAACATATTTTTATTTTCATGTAGTATTTCAGAGTATACATATATCTTTCTAATTTCGTTTTTAAATGAGCTTTTTAATCTGGTGAGGAAACAACCATTTAACTTCATTAACTATGAATGTTACTCTAATGGATAATAAAAACTATTTCAGGTAATCTAAGTATTGAAGCTGGAAAAAGTGAAACTTTGTTAACAAATGGATCCGTTTCAAGTATATGGTATGGTATTGTCTTGTCTTCAAAAGATACTGGTAAGTGCAGCTCTTTTTTTAATTATATTTTTGTATTAAAGTAAAGGTTTACTATTTGAGTATTCTTGGTTTTTGTCGAGCCTGCAACTTTTGTTGCAGAAAGCTCGACATAGGGATAGTGATCCGGCGGCGGCGGAGGCAGCGGTGTTAGCTAACTTCTTAAAAGCTTTATATTTTAGAAGATGGAAGACCTGGATGCTTCATACTTTGTATATAGATGCCTCATATTACGAACTTTCCGTCAGTCACATGTCCAATGTCCTTGACCTCATTTTCATGGTTCAATGACTACTTAAAAAAGAAGTTGAGATTTTTTGTAATGTTAAATTCTCTCTTATTATAAGTAATAAGATTACTATATTAAGTATGTGCGTACCTTGCAATGTCCTAATGCTCGTCAGACAGTTTTCACATGACCTCGACCTCATTTCATGGATCAGTGAACAAGGTTAAGTTTTGGTGCTCAAGTCCATATCTCAGATACTATAGGCAAAATGTCAAGAAAATTTGGGATATGGAAGGACTGTAAGGTGTACATGTCCAACTGGCAGGTGTCATCTTTTTAAGGTCCAGTGGTTATAGTTAAGTTTTTGTGTTTTGGTCTGTTTTTCTCATACCATATACAATAGGTCTACTATATTTGGTGTATGGAATGATTGTAAGGTGTACATGTCTAGTTGACAGGTGTCATCTGACCTTGACCTCATTTTCATGGTTCAGTGGTCAAAGTTAAGTTTTTGAGTTTTGAATACTATATGCAATAGGTCAACTATATTTGGTGTATGGAAATATTTTATGATCTATATGTGAATTGCGCATGTTTTATTTGACCTTGACCTCAATTTCACGGTTCATTGCTTAGTGTTAAGTATTTGTGTTTGGGTCTGTTTTTCTTAATTATAAGCAGAAGCTCAACTATATTTGTTGTACGGAAGAATTATTAGCTGTACATGTCTGCCTGGCATGGTTCATCTGACCTTGACCTCATTTTTATGGTTCATTGATCAATGTTTAGTTTTCTTGCATTGGTTAATGTTGAGTTTATGTGACAGTTGTAATAAAGATTTATATTTAGGACTATCAACATAATATCAATGATTAGTAAAGAAGGCGAGACCTTTCAGTGTGTGCACTCTTGTTAAATTAATATCTGCGTCAAGTGTGTATCCAATGTCAGTTTTCAGTCAGTTATTATTCAGCTACATATTACCTTTAAAATTCAATCTTAAAAAGAACAAAAAAAATGTGTCTTTAGACAATAGACGTTTTTTATTTGTGCAAACACATTTACATTGGCAAGACTTCATTTTAAAATCCATTAATTCCGTCAATGAGAGGGTTAAGAAGGTGTCTTTCCATCACAATGATGGTATGCGGACATTCATAGCATTATTTTGCAGTAAACATGACTTTCATATGAAAAAAAACTACACGTCATATGATTTATTCTTGTAAAGTAGTTAACGTTCATGTACACATCTCTTTGATTTATTTATGCATCAATTTTTATTTTTTTATTTTTTTTTAATACTGGTAAACCAATGCTTATCATTTATATACCTCAGCTGTATTATTGAATGCAATTTAGTTGAGAAAAAAGCGATAAGCATGACATGGGTGGAAGAAATAGCATTCGTCCTCAATTTCTGACCTGCAGCAATACAGGCAAATAAGAGACGTGGTATGAGTGCTAATGAGACAACTCTCCATCCACGTCACAATTTGTAAAAGTAAATAATTATAGGTAAAAGTACGGCCTTCAACACGGAGACTTGACTCACACCGAATAGCAAGCTATAAAGGGCCATAACAATAACAAGTGTTCAACCATTTAAACAGGAATGAAGTCTGTTTTCAACTTAAAAAATAAAAAATAAAAAACTTCTACAACTTTCGCACTCGAGATCTGTATGACAGCAAAGCCTGATCGTACTACTGTGACTTAGTTGTTAATGTTGTTTTCAACCATTTAAGTTTCATTAAAGATTCTATTAAACCAAATTGCGATAGGCTTTTGAAATCAAAGAGTTTAAATTGTTGGAAATATTAACCAACTGTTCAATAGTTATCATATTTCAGGGTTCATTAGCCTATAGATTGTATAACTTATTAGACCAAATACTGTTTTAAGTCTTGAATACAAACTGAACTAAAAATTTAGAGCTTGTAATGAATATATCTAGATGAGAATAACATCATTGATACCATTTCTCTTTGATAAACTTGAGTATTCTTCCAATCTGATGATGTCACACACGCTTTTTGCTTATTTTCTTATTGATAAAAACAATTTCCGGCTTCAATATGCTCATAAATTTAAACTTCTAGTGATTTATAGCTCATGAGTTACTTTAATAGCTACTTTATATAAAAATCAGTATCAAACTGTGTCTCATTACAACTGGTAATGTGTTATTAATTCAGCCATTATTAACATATCTGATTCATGTTTCACACTCACAACTGATGCACATGTACTGCTTAGTTACATAATTGTTTTCCAGTAGTTTGTATTTTTCTATACCCGATTCTTTTGAGCATTAGGTTCATGTAAGCAACTATATTTCCTTTGATAACATTGTTCATCTTAGATCAACAATAAGACTGTAGGGCTTTACAATGTATTTCAATATCAATTTATCTAGACATCTGATTCAAACCCTTTGTAGTACTAATAGTGTTATCACAATTCCTTACATGGCTTATCTTATTTCAATAAAATGTGACAAGTAACCCCGAGGGCATATATTTTTTATTTTTATATTATGCTGTAAATATGTTATTTCCCTGTTATAGATAAGAGATATGTTTTGAATTGTTGATAATGTTATTCATTCTATATGAGTGCTAAGTTCCTATGATAATATAACTAAACTGTTTGTTTATTGTTCATTGAAGAGATATTTTCATAAAATAATCCAAGTCAGGAATGTTTTCATTTTTGCCTAAATTGTAAACATCAAGATTTTTGTTAAAATGACTTTCCATATATTTTTATGTTTACCTAGTCATAGTAAATGCTTTAATAATTGTGTTGTGTATTGACTTGTACCAACAAATGGGTAGAAAATGAGAAATGTTGTGATATTTAGATTTTGAGACTTGTTGTTATTTTGAGAAAGTTCCCGTACTTTTTCATCTGTAACTTTTTCGGGATCGACGCCACTTTAGACATACTTTCTGTCAATTTTGGACAATGACAGCCAATCTTACTTATGTACACTCTTTTTTAAAGTCGAATTGAGTTTGAGAATTTACTTTTCCCCACTGAAGGTTATGCATTTTGCTTAAACTTGTCGATCTTCGTTTCTGTTACAGACAGCATGTATCGCTATCCGCCATTACTTCAGATGAACGGCTAGCGATTTCATTGGTTGATTAAAAGAATAAAGTATTTTACCTTAATTTTTGTAGAAATTGTTATAGAAATGTTTTATTTTACGATTAATGTTAGAAAATGTAAAAGTTTATATTTTAATAACTTTGTATTCTTTGTCGATTCAACTTGTTAAAGAATGGAGCTTTTTGATTGGCTATTGGTTACTGTGCACCGTGCAAGAAGGGGGCACTTAAGGGTATCGTGCATGCCCCTGTGCGGTACATTTGCACTGTCGTGCAGTGGCGGGTATTATATAACCTTTCGAAAACGCTGCACTGACGTCACTTTCACGCCATTTTATTAGGGATTGAACCGCTGCCAAAATTTTATTAGAAAGTAAGGCCAATTTTTACGTTTAGAAACTTATTTATTTAACTGAATTTTCTTATTGGAAAAACGTAATTTTACAGAGATTTTAATGATAATTTCAAGAAGTTTATTTTCATTTCAAAAGTAACTTTTAAAGGCTGTTTTACGAATTTATGGTTCAAAATTTCATTGTTTTGGAATTGTTAAGTTTTGTTTAAGTACATTTTACCGGAAAGTTAGATTTTTCTATTTAAGAGTCCAAAGCCAATCAAACTATTTTTGCGTTTAAATTATAGGCTGTGTTATAGGATTTTAAAGGTATATCTGAGAGTTCTTTGTTACACTTTTATTGTCCTCTATTTTACAAGACATACGCTACTAGTAAAGTCTCTAGTACACTTGTCTACATTTACACAAATTAAAAATATTAGATAAGGCAATAGGGACACAAAACATACGCTACTAGTAAAGTCTCTAGTACACTTGTTTTGTTTAAATAACTATAAATAGGGAGATTAGTTAAAAGACATACTCTACTAGTAAAGTCTCTAGTATTTTGTCTTGATTAAAATAATTGGAATAAGGATAAAGGGCTTACGCTACTAGTAAAGTTTCTAGTACATTTGTCCCGTTTAAATAACAGTTACTGTATAAATAGGGAGATTAGTCAAAAGACATACACTACTAGTAAAGTCTCTAGTATATGTGTCCTGTTAAAGTGATAAAGATAAGGATAAGGGTCTCAGGACTGCACTGCTAGTAAAGTCTCTAGCAATTGTCTTGAAGTAAATAAGAAAACCAAGTTACAGATAAACATTATTTTGAGTAAACTTTGAGATAAATTATATGGCATATGCTGCTAGTAAAGTCTCTAGCACAATTGTCATAATAGCTTAAATTTGTATAAACTGAGATTAATTGATTTTCTCTTCATAAATCTATTTGTACATTCATTTACAAGTAAATACTAAAAAACCTTTAGATCTTAGGCATACGCTCTAGCACAGGGTCAGCTAACACACTTGCCTCTCTAAATTTTATACACCTGATAACGCTCTAGCACAGGGTCAGCTAGCACACTTTCTGGTGTATTAAACATAAATATTTAAAACATATTAAACACAAAACTTTTTAGATCTAAGGCATACGCTCTAGCACAGGGTCAGCTAGCACACTTGCCTCTAAATTTTGTACACCTGATAACGCTCTAGCACAGGGTCAGCTAGCACACTTTCTTGTGTACTAAAGTTATAATCTTTATAATAAAGAGTTAAATACATTAAAAACCTTTTAGAACTTAGACATACGCTCTAGCACAGGGTCAGCTAGCACACTTGCCTCTAAATTTTGTACACTTGATAACGCTCTAGCACAGGGTCAGCTAGCACACTTTCTTGTGAATTAAACTGTTGAATATTCTTATTGTCTATGTAACGTTACCAATTTAAACTCAGAAGTTAGGTACTCAGTTAAACCTTTAAGTGATATATATATACCTCAGATATACCTTGTTAATATTAGACATACGCTACTAGTAAAGTCTCTAGTACACTTGTCTCTTTGTTATATGTAATATTTGCTACTGGTCTCATTGTTATATACCAGTGTCAGTGTATCTGAAGAAAACCCTAGTCAAATAATAAACACACTATTGTTATTCATATTTTTATTGGTTAACTGTAGTCCTTAATAGTCCATTATATATATTGAAAGTGACCATAACATCATGCCAATAATAAAGTATTGAACTTGAAAACGTATTTCCCTTTACTTTAGATTTTAACAAATCTAGCGAGACATAGAGTTTGCTTTTCTAGTCATTATATCTGGTTTATTGTGTCACCTCAGTTGGTTTTGATTTTGAGATTTAGTCTTGGGTCAAGGTCTTGTGTACGTTCATTGTTTGGTAGTTTGCTGACAACCTTATTTGCCATATAGCTCTTGCGCGCTACATTTTTGGCATCCTCGGTGGGATCTGTTTTTGATTTGCGGATCCAGTGATACGAATATCTTTTAAATATGGTAAAAAGGAAGAATCCAGCACTACCCAGACCAGGTGAAAGAAGCGAAATAGACACAGAGACGGATGCCATCGAGACTGACACAGATTGTAATATGTACACAGACTTTTCAGAGCCAGAAACTGACGACAGAGATGTTACAGTAATACCAAAAGTAAGCGTGATAAACTTGCCCAGCACTAGCTCTATACCAATTAGTTCAGATATCAGACCAAGAAGAAGTTTGAGACTGTCCAGGAAGAGAGAAGTCCACACAGAGAGTGAGAGAGAAGAACCTGAAATGCAAAGTCATGGTGACACAGCTGGTGTTTATGGTATAATTAAAGGGGCATTTCAAGAAATGACCGGTCAACTGGTGACAGCAATCCAATCAGCATTCAAGGGTTTCCACAGTGATACCAAGTTAACTGAAAAGGGGGAGACTAGAAAAGCAAAGAAAAGACCAACAAAGTCCAAAAGTGACCCAGGCAGATTACATCCTGTGATGTCCAACTTTGCCATCCAGTCAGACAGTGATGATAGTTCAGATGAAAGCAGCTATGAAGATTCTATAGAAGGCAGTATAGAAACATGTTACATAACAGAACCCAAAAGAAAACCTGCTATGTCTAGTAATGTTAAATTACCTGCTTATACAGGCAAAGAAAAATGGGAGGTGTACTACAATAGATTTGAAGCTGTTTCTAAACTGAGTCATTGGGACGACAACACCAAATTAGCAGAGCTACTTCCTCGTCTACAAGGAGAAGCAGGTGACTTTGCCTTTGATCAACTTGCCCAAAGAACATTATCAAGCTATACTAGATTAACCAAAGAGATACACAACAGATTTGGAACTTTCGAGACTAAGAAAAACTACAAAACATTGTTTAATAGACGAAACCAGAAATCTGGCGAGAAACCAGAGGCTTATGCAGCAGAGCTGAAACGGATTTATGACAAAGCTTACAAAAACAGAGATATGAAAATTAGGCAAGAGGACCTGTTACAAAGATTTCTGATGGGACTTTCTGACCATGACAGTAGGGTCCATGTGGAGCTATATAAAGAACCAAACACCATTGAAGAAGCAGTGCAAGAAGTTATCACTTTTACTGAAGCTATAAGTCCACAAGAAGACCATACAGTAAGCAAATTTAAGAAGCAAGTTAGGCAGGTTAAGGGAAAACAGAAAACTTACAGTAAAAAGGGCAAAAACAAAGGAAAGAAACAAGATGACCAATCACTTAGTGAAGACAGTGACCAACCTAACCCTCCTAAACCAGGATTCACCACTGTAGATATTGAACAAATTAAAGATATCATAAAGAGAGTAAACCAAGAGCAAAGGAGAGATGAAAACATACAGAAACCAAATGGGTACCAGGGGAACTCCCATTTTAGCTCCACACCAAATTATGTACCAGATTCTCACAGTTACAATAGAAGAGAAAACATAAATACTGCAAATCCACCAAGTCAACAGGGGTATGGTAGTCAAGATACAAAGAAAAATTTTGCTTGTTATTATTGTGGCCAGCCAGGACATTTTGCCAGGAACTGCTTTAGTAACCCAAAAAGACAACCCGACTTTAAAAGAAGCCAACCATGGAATGAAGGAAGAACAAGGGAGGTTACTCCACCAACTCTAGATTTTAGGTCAGGGAAAACTGAGTCTTTCCCTGAAATAGCTTTAAACTAGAGAGGGTCAACTCCAATGACCAGGAGCTGACCCAGGGTTTTCAGGAGAAAGGTCAAATTTTGAGAGAGGAGAATAAAGAAGTGTCACATAGCAGCAGTAGTTCAGTAGAGGTTTTGAGTAGAAATAAAAGTAGTTTTAATGAGGTTATTGATTTCTCACAGGGTGAGAATGAAAATTTATGTTCAAGCTGTGACGACAGCAGTGAACAAAACTTGATTAGTCCACAATTTATTGGACGTCAAGTACTCCGCAGCGAAGGAGTTTATATTGAGGGTCATGTGCAAGGCACTGAAGTGAATTTTACAGTTGATACAGGGGCCTCTCGAACAGTGTTATCGAGAAGGGCTTTTCAACAAATACCATTTGCTAAAAGACCCCTCTTAAAGAAGTCAAATATGCTGGCTAGTGCCGATGGCAAACCACTACATGAGTTAGGGAAAGCCATTTTTGACATCAAATTAGGAGATTTACCTTTTGAGATTGAAGTTGTAGTTGCAGAGATTGAGGACGAAGCCTTGTTGGGTCTTGATGTACTTATGAAGGCAGATTGTGGACCAGCTAATTTAAGATTAAGCGATGGGATTATGCTGCTAGGTGATACTTCCATTCCCTGTCAACAAATTGGCTTACCTGAAAGAGTAAGAAAAATTAGAGTAGCTGATAATTTTTCTATACCGCCCAGAAGTGAAATGCTTATAGATGTTTTTATAGATAGATATGAAGATGACCAAATTTTAGGATCCTTTGATTTTGTTTTAGACCCCACTGAAGATATATTACAGAGATACCCCGTTGTTATGGCCCCTACTATAGTTAACATTGAAAAAGATGTAACCAGTTTAGTTAGAATATTAAACCCTTTTGATACAGAGTTTACTTTATATCAAGATACAGTTATTGGAGAAGCTGAAAGCTTGATAAAGGAACCAGAAATTTTAGTTTCATGCGAAGATAAAGCTGAAGTCAGTAATTTTTCAGTACTTAGACGTATTAAATTAGGTGACCATAAACCAGTTCAGTGGGAAACCAACACTGGAATTATTAGGAACATTTCAAAGAAAGGGACTGCAGATGGTGGGAAAAGTGGTATTGTTCCTGATCACTTACAGGATTTATTTTTAGAATCTACTAAAGAACGTTCAGCAGAAGAATGTGATATTATTTGTAATTTATTAAATAAATTTTCAAATGCTTTTTCTAAAAATGACATGGACCTTGGTTTAACTAATTTAACAGAACACTGTATAGAGACAGGGGATGCCAGACCAGTAAAGCAGCCACCAAGAAGAGTACCTTTGGCCTACGCTAATGAAGAAAAGAAGTTGGTAGACCAGATGTTACAACAAGGGATTATCCAGAAATCGCACAGTCCATGGGCATCTCCACTGGTTTTGGTTGTGAAGAAGTCTGGTAAGCTGAGACCATGCTGCGATTTTCGGAGGCTAAACAAGCTAAGTCGGCTCGATAGTTTTCCTATTCCACGCATACAGGACTGCCTCGATACTTTGAGTGGTTCCACCATTTTCAGTATTTTCGATTTGATCAGTGGTTTCAATCAGATCCCCGTAAAGAAAGAAGACATCCCTAAGACTGCATTCGTGACTAAGTATGGTCTATTTGAATACAAAACTCTCCCCTTTGGTCTTTGTAATGGGCCGTCCACCTGTCAAAGACTAATGGAATTAGTTTTAAACGGTTTACAGTGGCAAACTTGCCTAATTTATCTGGACGACATCATAGTCTTCTCTCCTAGTTTTGACCAGCATATTGAAAGACTAGAAGAGGTGCTCCTTAGAATTTTGGAGGCAGGATTAAAGCTGAAACCAGAAAAATGCACTATGTTAAAGTCAGAAGTTGCATTTCTTGGTCATGTTGTATCAGGAAAAGGGGTTCAACCAAATCCAGATAACATTGCCAAAATTTTAGCTTGGTCAGTGCCAACAAATGTAACTGAAGTCCGTCAATTAATTGGGATGGGTAGCTATTATCGTCGTTTTATTAAAGATTTTTCTTCTCTTGTGAAGCCTTTAACAGAGCTCACTAAGAAGTCAAATGCATTTATCTGGTCGAATGAGTGCCAAAAATCTTTTGAACAACTTAAAGAAGTATTTATGAGTCCAGAAATAATGGGATATCCTTTAGACAAGGGAGATTTTATATTAGATACGGATGCAAGTGATTTTGCCATTGGAGCAGTTTTGAGCCAAATTCAAGATGGAAGACCCAGAGTGATCGCTTATGGCAGTCGTACCTTAAATAAAGCTGAGTGCAATTATTGCATTACAGACAAAGAATTGTTGGCAGTCCGTTATTTTATAGAATATTATAGGCAGTATTTATTGGGTAGAAGTTTTATGGTCAGGACTGACCACCAGGCCTTGATATGGTTATTTAGCCTTAAAGAGCCTAAGGGCAGGATTGCCCGGTGGATTGAAATACTATCCGCTTTTGATTTTACTGTAGAATATAGACCAGGCCCCAAACATGGAAATGCAGATGCTATGTCACGATGCATAAACCCCCGTGAGTGTGATTGTCCCCAAACAGACCATATGGAATATTTGAAATGTGGTCCTTGTGCTAAATGCACAAGAAGAGCTCGTGACATGGTGACTTCCATGATTTCCCCCCCTTTTATAGAAGAAAAGAAAGTTTTTAAAAGTCTTAATGTAGTAAAGACAAGGAAACAGACAGAGGAAGCTAACACTTGGACCATTTGGGAAGCAGGACATACTATACCAGAGCTAAAGAAATTACAAGAGGAAGATGAAGCCATTGGCCATATTTTTAAATGGAAAACAGATGGGAAGAGACCTCCATGGAGAGATGTGGAAAGTTTGAGTCCAGCTACCCGACATTATTGGCACCTTTGGGAATCCTTATTTTTTAAAGAGAATTTACTCTTTAAAGAATTCTCTAAGCGAGATGAAACTGCTGACCAATTACAGTTTTTAACCCCACAGAAATTGAAACCTGAAATTTTAGCTCAAATGCATAATTCCATTACATCTGGGCATTTGGGAAGGAAAAAGACAAAGGCAAAGCTTTCACAGAGATTTTATTGGTATGAGATGAGAGAGGACATCACCATATGGTTAGCAAAGTGTGATATTTGCCAGGCAAATAAACCTCCAGTAAAAGGATACAGGGCCCCTTTAGGAAGTATGCCTACTGGTGGACCATGGGATAGATTGGCAACTGATATTTTAGGCCCTCTTCCTGTCACACCAAGACATAATAAATATGATTTAACGGTAACAGACCATTTTACAAAGTGGGTCGAGGTTTTTCCTGTACCGGACTCCACTGCTGTTACCTGTGCCTACTTGATTTTAAATGATGTTATATGTCGTTATGGTTGTCCACTTGCCTTACACTCTGATCAAGGTCGCAACTATGAAAGTGATATTTTTCAAGAACTGTGTTCTATGTTAGACATTAGAAAAACAAGAACCAGTGTAAGAAATCCAAAGGGTAATGGTCAAACAGAGCGATTTAATCGCAGTTTACTGTCTATGATTAAATCTTATTTACAAGGTGAACAGACAGACTGGGATTTAAATCTCGGTTGTCTTGCAGGTGCTTACCGGTCTACTCCGAATGAATCCACCAGTCTTACTCCTAATTTGTTGATGTTAGGAAGGGAAATCAGGTTTCCAGTTGAGGTGACACAAGCAAAAGTTTTGGTTCAAAGTGAAGTCCAAGTAAATCCAGGCGATTTTGTCTGTGAATTAAGAGAGAGGTTGCAAAAGGTTCATAGTGTTGCCAGAAAACATTTATCAGCAAATGCTAAAAGGCGTAAAGATTACTATGACCAGAAAGTAAACTTTGTCATTTATAATATTTTTGATAAAGTTTGGTACTTAAACGAGACAAGGAGGGACATAAGTCCAAAACTGCAACCCCTATACTTGGGACCTTGCCTTATTACCAAAAAGTTGAATGAAATTAATTTTCAAATACAACTAGATGCTAAGGGAACCAGAAAAGTTATTAATCATAACAAGTTGAAACCTTACATTGGTAAAAAAATACCCAAGTGGATGAAAATAGTTGAAAAACAAATTATTTCTTAACTGTTGTTAATGGCCGGTTAAACTCCATTATCCTTTGTCTGTACTATACTTGAGTGATGAACTGAAAGTATAAAAATAATTTTTTTTTGTAAATATCAGTAGAGATATCAAATTTGAAATAAATTTGAATTCATGATTTTTATGAATTCTTCCAAAGAAATCTAACTTGACAAGTTAGGGATCAAATTTATATTTTGCTTAGCAATATAAAAATTGTAAAGTAATTAATTTTATTTTAAATAATATAAACTTGGTGTATGAAATTTTTATATATCGTTTAATAAGTATGTAATATAAACGTACCTTCTTTTGGCTAAGGGTATAATTATCTCCCCTGTATAAAGCTAAAATAAACTTCAGATACACTGCCAGGTTATTTCTGGGACCAGACCTATTAAACTGGACAAGAGTTTAAAGGTCCTATACTCTTTTTAGATGAGTTTCCAGTATGATGCCGCCAAGGCCAAGAGAAGGGCAACCATCTGTCTTCTCTGTACTGATTCTCCTGCTTATATGGGCCAGAAACATAGAGTTGTAACACACATTTTGGTGAACCATGTGTCAGTTTCGAGAACACCTTACTTCTGCACACTTTGCCAGTTTAGATGCACCAACATGGATACTCTGAGACAGCATGTGAACTTTCATAGGCCTCACCAGACATTGAAGGATAGATTTTCTGCCTTGCCAGACAAGGACTACTTTCTTATCTCAGATTCACCTTACTTCTCGCAGGCAGGAAGATATTTTAAACTGCTGCCTAGGCAGAGACCCGGTTTGGGCACTACAATAGACCCAGTAGAATTGAGTTCAGGAAGCAGTACTGGTGGAGTATCGCCTCCCACTGTACCAACATGTGTGATCCCAGAACGGCCAGTAGGAAGGGCCACTGTTTACATACCATCTTTTATGCCACCACCAGAACCAGAACCAGTCCAGTTTGTAAATTACACTTCTCCATCTGATATTTCCTCATCTCTACCTCCACCTCCGTTCGACTTCAACCCAGGACACTGGTCATCACCCTCCATCCAAGCTTCACCTCCCTTGCCAACAGAAACCAACATTGTTCAGGAAATAATACAGGAGAACCAGGCTGCCCTTGGGGTTGACCTCCAATACACAAACACCATAGATTTTTTTGATTTACCAGAATCGCCATTGATATCCACACCAGAACTGGCCTCTCCAGTGAGGAATATCATTATGAGAGACAGAGAAATAGGGGAAGAGGAAAATTTGTTGCCCCAGCTGTTAGGTGATAGCAACCCACCTGTATCACCATCAACAAATCATCCAGCCACAGAATGGAATGGTGTTCCTCTTAGCCAAGGTCCAGAACTTCATTCATCCTCATCGTCCTCTTCATCTTCATCATCATCTTCATCTGATTGCTCTGCTCTGGGAGAGGTGAAACAGTCAATATCCACTTTACTAGAGAATACTGCGGCAGAGCATTCAAAGACCAGAGAAAGTATTGGCCAGTTGGGCACGGTTATTGAAAGTCTGGTGTCGCAGGTACAGGGTTTGAGATCAGTAGTAAGGGAGCAAGGGGATGAAATCAGAAGATTAAAGAACGATCGACCGAACACAACTACCATCGTAAACAGATCCAGAATTCAGCAAAGGCGCCGGACGCCAACACCTAGCAGACAGAGATTTGGACATCCACTTCCACCTGCAAAAAGAAGAAGATAAACTTGTTATATTAAGGGTATTATAAATTTTGGGTAAATATTTAGGGTAAAATGGTGGAAAATCATGACATTAATTTGAAATTATATAAGGGAGAGTAAAGTAAATTTTTCTTAAATGTTATCCAGCTAAATAATGGTTTTATTCAATAGATTTTATAAGTATTGAAAAATTTTCAGAAATCAAGTTTATAATTGTTTAATTCAAATTGTTACACTTAAATAAAACATACCTTTCTGTTCAATCATTTTCTGTTAAATTCATTAGATCAATAGCATTTCCTGTCATTCTGAAAATTATAATTTTAGATTTAGCTATGTGTTGCTTATAGCATGGTAAAGGGTCGATCATTTATTATTGTGTATTTTAAAATTGTATGTATTTAAGTAAAGGAATATGATATAGTTAATATTGTATTGGATAATGGTTGTTGATTTATCTGGTTAAATGGTGATACATTATTAGAAAAGAAATTTTAGAAATTATTTTTACTGATAAATTATTATAGTAAAGTAAAGAAATTAGTACTTAACTCATGAGTTTCTTATAGATACGTACCTTTACTTTTGAAAACGTCTCTGTTTTAATTTATTTATGACTAAACACTAGTCATAATTTGCTGAAGAAATATTTTGGTGACAATAAATATAAATTTTTGATATTTGCAAGATAAATAATTGGATGTAATAAATTTTGGAAAATGTGGAAAGCTTTTCAAAGGTGACACGATACAGGGAGAAGATGTTTTCTAGTCCGTCCAATTTGTGGGGACACAAATTTTAACAGGGGGGTAAAATGTGACAAGTAACCCCCAGGGCATATATTTTTTATTTTTATATTATGCTGTAAATATGTTATTTCCCTGTTATAGATAAGATATATGTTTTGAATTGTTGATAATGTTATTCATTCTATATGAGTGCTAAGTTCCTATGATAATATAACTAAACTGTTTGTTTATTGTTCATTGAAGAGATATTTTCATAAAATAATCCATGTCAGGAATGTTTCCATTTTTGCCTAAATTGTAAACATCAAGATTTTTGTTAAAATGACTTTCCATATATTTTTATGTTTACCTAGTCATAGTAAATGCTTTAATAATTGTGTTGTGTATTGACTTGTACCAACAAATGGGTAGAAAATGAGAAATGTTGTGATATTTAGATTTTGAGACTTGTTGTTATTTTGAGAAAGTTCCCGTACTTTTTCATCTGTAACTTTTTCGGGATCGACGCCACTTTAGACATACTTTCTGTCAATTTTGGACAATGACAGCCAAACTTACTTATGTACACTCTTTTCTAAAGTCGAATTGAGTTTGAGAATTTACTTTTCCCCACTGAAGGTTATGCATTTTGCTTAAACTTGTCGATCTTCGTTTCTGTTACAGACAGCATGTATCGCTATCCGCCATTACTTCAGATGAACGACTAGCGATTTCATTGGTTGATTAAAAGAATAAAGTATTTTACCTTAATTTTTGTAGAAATTGTTATAGAAATGTTTTATTTTACGATTAATGTTAGAAAATGTAAAAGTTTATATTTTAATAACTTTGTATTCTTTGTCGATTCAACTTGTTAAAGAATGGAGCTTTTTGATTGGCTATTGGTTACTGTGCACCGTGCAAGAAGGGGGCACTTAAGGGTATCGTGCATGCCCCTGTGCGGTACATTTGCACTGTCGTGCAGTGGCGGGTATTATATAACCTTTCGAAAACGCTGCACTGACGTCACTTTCACGCCATTTTATTAGGGATTGAACCGCTGCCAAAATTTTATTAGAAAGTAAGGCCAATTTTTACGTTTAGAAACTTATTTATTTAACTAAATTTTCTTATTGGAAAAACGTAATTTTACAGAGATTTTAATGATAATTTCAAGAAGTTTATTTTCATTTCAAAAGTAACTTTTAAAGGCTGTTTTACGAATTTATGGTTCAAAATTTCATTGTTTTGGAATTGTAAAGTTTTGTTTAAGTACATTTTACCGGAAAGTTAGATTTTTCTATTTAAGAGTCCAAAGCCAATCAAACTATTTTTGCGTTTAAATTATAGGCTGTGTTATAGGATTTTAAAGGTATATCTGAGAGTTCTTTGTTACACTTTTATTGTCCTCTATTTTACAAGACATACGCTACTAGTAAAGTCTCTAGTACACTTGTCTACATTTACACAAATTAAAAATATTAGATAAGGCAATAGGGACACAAAACATACGCTACTAGTAAAGTCTCTAGTACACTTGTTTTGTTTAAATAACTATAAATAGGGAGATTAGTTAAAAGACATACTCTACTAGTAAAGTCTCTAGTATTTTGTCTTGATTAAAATAATTGGAATAAGGATAAAGGGCTTACGCTACTAGTAAAGATTCTAGTACATTTGTCCCGTTTAAATAACAGTTACTGTATAAATAGGGAGATTAGTCAAAAGACATACACTACTAGTAAAGTCTCTAGTATATGTGTCCTGTTAAAGTGATAAAGATAAGGATAAGGGTCTCAGGACTACACTGCTAGTAAAGTCTCTAGCAATTGTCTTGAAGTAAATAAGAAAACCAAGTTACAGATAAACATTATTTTGAGTAAACTTTGAGATAAATTATATGGCATATGCTGCTAGTAAAGTCTCTAGCACAATTGTCATAATAGCTTAAATTTGTATAAACTGAGATTAATTGATTTTCTCTTCATAAATCTATTTGTACATTCATGTACAAGTAAATACTAAAAAACCTTTAGATCTTAGGCATACGCTCTAGCACAGGGTCAGCTAGCACACTTGCCTCTCTAAATTTTATACACCTGATAACGCTCTAGCACAGGGTCAGCTAGCACACTTTCTGGTGTATTAAACATAAATATTTAAAACATATTAAACACAAAACTTTTTAGATCTAAGGCATACGCTCTAGCACAGGGTCAGCTAGCACACTTGCCTCTAAATTTTGTACACCTGATAACGCTCTAGCACAGGGTCAGCTAGCACACTTTCTTGTGTACTAAAGTTATAATCTTTATAATAAAGAGTTAAATACATTAAAAACCTTTTAGAACTTAGGCATACGCTCTAGCACAGGGTCAGCTAGCACACTTGCCTCTAAATTTTGTACACTTGATAACGCTCTAGCACAGGGTCAGCTAGCACACTTTCTTGTGTATTAAACTGTTGAATATTCTTATTGTCTATGTAACGTTACCAATTTAAACTCAGAAGTTAGGTACTCAGTTAAACCTTTAAGTGATATATATATACCTCAGATATACCTTGTTAATATTAGACATACGCTACTAGTAAAGTCTCTAGTACACTTGTCTCTTTGTTATATGTAATATTTGCTACTGGTCTCATTGTTATATACCAGTGTCAGTGTATCTGAAGAAAACCCTAGTCAAATAATAAACACACTATTGTTATTCATATTTTTATTGGTTAACTGTAGTCCTTAATAGTCCATTATATATATTGAAAGTGACCATAACATCATGCCAATAATAAAGTATTGAACTTGAAAACGTATTTCCCTTTACTTTAGATTTTAACAAATCTAGCGAGACATAGAGTTTGCTTTTCCAGTCATTATATCTGGTTTATTGTGTCACCTCAGTTGGTTTTGATTTTGAGATTTAGTCTTGGGTCAAGGTCTTGTGTACGTTCATTGTTTGGTAGTTTGCTGACAACCTTATTTGCCATATAGCTCTTGCGCGCTACAATACAGTACAAGTTACACCATAAGAACCTTCTAATCATGCTTTTTTTCGAATAAGACACAAAGTCTGATGAATATGCTTCTTTCAACTTGAAAACATTGAAGATTCTAGCAAAAAGGTCTATTGAAATGACCTTATTTAGATTTAAATAATTAACTTGCTTATTTTGCGATTGGATCTTTTTTATAACTTGATTTTTTGCTTTTAAATGAATTTTGCAGACACTCATCTTTATAACAAAAGTCATTAATGATCATCTTCCAGTCAGATTGATTTTTTTTTGTACGAAGAATATTGCATATAGGTTCTAAAAATATATCTAGCATTATCCTTTTACTTCATATCAATATCTGAATACAGAAATTGACAGCTAAAGTCAGTTAAGAAGATAAACTTTATACAAGATTAAAGATTTCACTTTTCCAACTGTAAAGTTTTCTGATTTTTTTAGCATTATACCGGCAGCCCTAAATAATATTCTAATGCTATTTTCCTTTCATGGTGTCCTTGATGTAAAAGTACTGCTTATAAAAGAAGCAACCAAAACAAGGGTTCTAGGTTTAATAGTCTTGGAAACTTTAATGAATGCTATCATTATATGAATGACTTTAACAATTCAATCGTCTTCAAGGAGCACTTTCCAGAGCAGCTTTAAAATAAAATTTATGTGGACATGACATATGTTACATTCTTAGATTCTTCGAACTTAAATGTAAGCTCACTTGACTCATATGACCCAAAAATTTCAAAACAAAAAGGATCAGTACTTCAATATTGGCAAATATGTTAGCATGCGGAGTAGTCACCGCCTGCCGGTAGAATCTGGGTGATGACAAGTTTTACAGTTCAAATGACACTAATATCAACCAATTGGATCAACTATTTAACTTAACAAAAATGTAACACTAGAAAAATATGTGAACGTTTTTACATTTTTAATCATATGCTATTGTTAATGAAATATTTAGCTTCTCAATTAGTGTTTATCAAATTGTGATACATGTATATCCAACGATTTTATTCCGCAAAAGTGTGAGTTTCAAGATTTTAGAAATTTTAATATTTTTTTGTCAAAGGGTCAATGCTAATATTTTAACTTTTTTAATTACAGTTTTAATATTGTAGACATCTATTTATGTAACAATTTAGTTTATTTATAGGTAATGTGACACTCCATGATGCTTACATCAGCAATACAGAGATTGGAATACAGTCAAAAGATAAATTTTTAGATTTGAAAAATATCACCATTAACAACAGTCATGGTGCATGCTTGTCAATGCTTTCAGGTGCCGAAGGCAAATTTGACTTTGATGGCAGTTTGTTTCATAACTGTGTAAACCATGGTCTTTTTCTATCAAAATATATAAATGCTTCATTTACTGGACTAGATATATCCTCTTCATATGAAGGAATACAACTCATTACTGATCAAACTGGACATTTAATATTGCATAATATTGGAATAAAGAATTCTTCACTGTTTGCAGTCCATGTAGAATTTAATCACAATTCTTATGCTGGAAATATTACAATACATGATATAAAAGTAACTGATTCCCAGACAGGTTTTCACCTTATAGTTGATAATTACTACTCTCATAACAGCATACAAATAAGGGACAACTCCTTTAATAATATCGCGAAGAATGCAATGCAAATATACGTACCTTATTACCGAAGAACTTCCTATACCATTCAAAACAGAGCACAGCGGTTTGTTGATATTGGATACAACAAATTTACTGAAACCTGTGGAGTTACCTTGAATACTTGGGACAGTGTTAATATAAGTTTCCATGACAATGATTTCAAAGGAAGTTCATGTCCAACAATTGATAAATGTTTCTTCAGTATTTCTGCAGATGGATTCCGTGACATATCGTACCATGTGTTTGACATATTTACGAACAAATTCATGGGAATAGATGGTTATTGTGTTATAGAGTTAAAAAGCCACAGTCATTTTGTAAACCCTAAGGGAACAGTGCAGTTCAATAATCTCATCCTCAATAAAGTATCTCGTGGTGTAGTGGTTCTAGATACGTCATACTTTAACATTTCTCAGAACATCTTTGACAACCATGGTTCTACATTTGATTTCTATACTACTGGTTCTGGTAGGTACTAATTAAGTATGAATTCACCGACTGTTATTATAGTACCTTGTTTGCAGAACTATGCTCTTCGAGATAATCAGTAACACACAGTGATCCCTTCTGTTTAAAAATTACAGCTGTGATAGCATTCTTGACATTTTGGTTATACGGCTAATATGAAGGTTGTTAAGAAATCTTTGAATCATTTCTTTGCACATTGGAAAAATAATTCATTATTCCTTTAAACCATATACAACATATGTTTGGTTTATGGAATATAAATACCCCCTGGTACATGTATGCTGTAAGGAAATAGATTAGAAAGTTCATAGTATAGCATATTTGAGATCAATAAGTTTTCCAAATCAATAAATTAATGAAAGCAGGAAAGTGATGAAAAGGTATAACTTGTACTACAAAAAGTGTATCACATGTTTCTAGTACCTTATTATATGATGAGACAACTTCATAGATATTTAGAAATAAAAAATATGAACGTTTGTAGACTGTGCTACAAAAGCATTTTTGTAAAAAAACAAAACCTAAATTGATATATTTAAGGATCCTCTGTGTCTCGTCATATTTACCTAAGACATAGCAATTAATGATCAACAAATAGGTAAAATAATAACCAACACATAGTTCTTAAAGTAATATATATATTTTTTTGTGTGTGTCTTAAATTGCGAAAAACAGTTTATCAACATTATGAAGTTTGTTTTGTATAAATCACTACGGCTTGTATCGATAATCATGTCGGCTATGGTCGAAATATCTTATCTAATCCCTTACTGTTTTCTATTTTTTGTTTTCAAATTAAATTTGATACTGCTTTGATTCCATATATTTCGTTAATCTATTGTTAATCGACAAGTAAGACTTCAGGTACAAATTCTATTACTAGGTACCTTAACAAACCTTAACACACAGGTTTTTTTTAAAGCAACATAAAAGTTTTATCCTTGCAAGTTTCGTGCAATGAAATGTAAGTGTTAATCGCAGACTATATTGTGTTAATTTACGTGCCCGTAGACCAGTCAAAAAACACCAGTGCTGAATCGTAGGCATCGTCAAGCTCGACATCAGTGGTCACTTGTTCACCGCAATAGGACTTTGAGACAGTGGCGCTACGTCCATTGGTCTGACGAGAGAAGATTCCTCCAACATCATATTGATGAGCGTATGCGTGTATAGCTTCCTCAGAGTACAGGAAACAGTACATTCTTGGAATTATAGCATTTGGTGGTAAGGGTTTGATATTTGGGAGATGCTTTTCATTTGACTGCAAAATGGACATTTATGTTCTGGATGGGACTATGACGTGTCAAAATTATCGCGATAACATACCCGGGATATCGATGTGTCATATTTTGACTATCACAATCTTGCAACTACACCAATATTCATTGACGATAATGCTAAGCCACACAGAGCACGCATTGTTTCAGATTATTTACGCAAGGAGGTAACTGACACTATTCCTTTGCCACCCATTCCTTTGCCATTTTACAACCATTTGCCCAAATAAAATAGTAAAAAGTTCAATCATGAATACAGTCCAAACTTTCACTTTTCATTTAATATTATATATGTTATCTTATAAAAACACAAATTTAGTTCATTGTTATGAATTCAGTAACAGAATTCAGATTGTCCGTTCATTCGTTCATTCGTTCGTCTGTCCCACTTCAGATTAAAGTTTTCGGCGAGGTAGTTTTTGATGAAGTTGACGTCCAATCAACTTGAAACTAAGTATAAATAAAGGCAACAGTAGTATACCGCTGTTCGAAACTCATAAATCGATAGAAAAAAAAACAAATCCGGTTTTCAAACTAAAACTGAGGGAAACGCATTAAATAGAAGAGGAGACCAACGACACAACATGTTTAAAATATTCTTTATATTATCAAAATCTTCATATATGTACTTCTATTGAATTCCCGAATACTAATAATGTTTTAAATATGTTCCCTATGATATGATCTTTCTAATTTTAATGCAAAATGAGAGATTTTATCCCATTTTCACGGTCCACTGAACATAGAAAATGATAATGCGGATAGGGCATCCATGTACTTCATTTTCGTTCATATTGTAAATGTGTCTATTATGTTTTATCGACTTATGATATGTCATTCAGTGATTGTAGATCGTGAGCTAATTTATATTATTACTTTTGCGTTTGTATACGTAGTTTACCGGATCGTTCCCATTTCATGCATTTGTTTATCACACATTTCCTGGACACTTGGTAAATAATTTGTTGTTACATTTTTTTCATTAAGAATCAGTTATTGCACATTTGTTTACATTCCTTCATCACGGTTTTCCACTTACATGTTTGCACAGTGACGTGACCGAAGTTCTAACGAGATGTCCCTTAGTCAAGATTACTGCATATGGGAAAATATTGGAGAATTAGTATTCGGGAAGACAATAATTCATTAGAAGTTCATATATAAAGATTTTGATAATATAAAGTTTTTTTTTAAAAAGAAAGATCACGTTCACTTGTTAAATAGTTAAATATAGTCATTCAAATATATAAAAAATATTCAACATTTGTTTTAAATTAGAAGTTCCATTTGACTTAAATATATTATCACTGTTGATTTGCAGGAGATGCAACAATTAATGCTACAAAGAATTGGTTTGGTAACATGACACTATCACTGGTTTATGATAGAATTTATGACAGAAGACAAGACCCAAGTTTAATGTCTGTGACTGTTGCACCATTATTATTAGAATGGACTTTAGATTGTTCTCTGGTAAACAACTGTAGCAGCCAAGGACAATGTGTTAGCCCAAACAGATGCAGGTGTTTTCCAGGTAAGGGAATTAGGGATGTTTGTTCTTTTTGAAGGTTGGGTTGTTTTATTAGTATCAAAGATGAAAGATATTAATAAAATCAACGGTACCAATTTTGTTGCACCAGATGCGCATTTCGACAATACATGTCTCTTCAGTGATGCTCGTAGCCAAAATATTTGAAATCCAAAGCTTACATAAAAGATGAAGAGCTATAATCCAAAAGGTCCAAAAAGTATAGCCAAATTCGTGAAAGGAATCAGAGCTTTGCATGAGGGAGATACATTCCTTAATTTATAATAATATCTAATATTTTGTAACAGCAAATTTTAATAAGTAAACACAAAAAATCCGTATTTTCATGCCAGTACCGAAGTACTGGCTACTGGGCTGGTGATACCCTCGGGGACTAATAGTCCACCAGCAGAGGCATCGACCCAGTGGTAGTAATAAAATCAACGGTACCAATTTTGTTGCACCAGATGCGCATTTCGACAATACATGTCTCTTCAGTGATGCTCGTAGCCAAAATATTTGAAATCCAAAGCTTACATAAAAGATGAAGAGCTATAATCCAAAAGGTCCAAAAAGTATAGCCAAATTCGTGAAAGGAATCAGAGCTTTGCATGAGGGAGATACATTCCTTAATTTATAATAATATCTAATATTTTGTATGTTTGCAAATAAGACAATCCTGCTAATGTTCAAAAGATGAGAACTTTGGCAACTTAAGGTCACTATATGGCCTTCAACAACAGGAAAAAAATATACGGAAAGTCAGCTAAAAAAGGCACAATTAACACAAAACGTGAAACAATTGAAACTAAAGAATGTGACAGTTTAAACATGTTCTTCAACGCTGATCCAAACTCCTAATCTATGAACGTTGGGTAACAACACAATATAAAAACTCACTGTAAGTTGCAAATGGCTTGACTAATCAGATTTGCACAAACCACATTAACAACTAGCATAAGGACAAAAGATACAAAATACCGATTGAATGGTCTTTCAGTTACTGAATAAGAGTTCAAAGCCAATTACAACTAATAAATAAATCAATCTCTCTAACACGAAGTATCACCTACTACACAGAAAAGTATGACCTTGTGCAATGACATATATAAGTACATTATATTGATGACATGATGTAAAATGTAGGAACAGACGTGAGGTTATGTTACCTAAAAACAAAAGGAATATTTGTACCGATAAAAGTAATGTTCCAAGATCCTAATTCAATAGCACATTGATAATGTTCAAAAACAGGTTATTCAAATGAACAATGAGGTTACATGAATAATATTTAAATTAACAGGCTTTATAGACGACATCAACGTAGAACAATAGGTTGTAACGATTTTCTTAATAAAATTGTTTGATTCTAATATGTTTAAAAGTTAGTTATTTCTTGTTAGGAAATGTGTTTGCGTTATTGGTATCAGAAGTACTCTTCAGTTATTGTAAAATGAAAACAGTTAGTATATAGGCTAAAATAATGATAAAGTTCTCACGGTTTAAAACAGGTATTTGTTCAAGTCATGTCTGTTTGACAATATTTTTATAGGGATCATAGAATGGCATTCGAGATGCTTGGTGGTTATTTAAAATTTCACATCAGCAGAGTAACACATAAGAGGCTTTTAATATGCATAGTTGTTGATTATGTCATAACTTGTAAGTTGGTATAAAAACAAGCCATGTCATATGAAACAACCTAATATAAAAGAATTATAAGCTCCGCCTACCTAATTAATTAGCGTATTTTTTATTTTGTGCCTACTTTGTGGAAATAGTTATGCTTTATATGCATATTTTACATATTTAATATTTTTAAATGAAAGTTGTTGACAACATATCTTGAAAATATGTATTATTGATTTGTATAAATTACTGCAATTTATTACTTTTAGTGTGATACACCAATATAAAACTGATTCCAATTCCAATTTGAGCTAGAACACTAAAGATAACAGTAGTATACCGCTATTCAAAAGTCATAAGTCGATTGAGAGAAATCAAATGAAGTATAATTGATTTCATATGTAATGATACTGCTTTTAGCTTACTAGACAATATTTGTCAAAATTTTGTAACAACATCTTACTTTTCATTTGAAAAATAAGAAATAATAGTAGTAAGTAGTACTTCCCTAAGACATGCACTATGTAATGGTCACTGGCTTGTTTGGGGTTATATATTGAAAAACAAAAAGCAATCAATTATTTGTATGAATTGAGTTTTTTTTCAAACTGATATCACATTTTGAAGGTTGGACAGGAAAAAACTGTACTGAATATGACTGTTCTGATGTAAATCATTGTTATGGTAATGGGCAATGTATTGGACCAAACAAATGTGATTGTCACTCTGGTTGGGAAGGTGAAACATGTATTATAGCTTCATGTATGTAAGTACCTGACATAACTGATTATGGGAAAGTTGTTATATTAATTTATGTGAATCAGAGTTCTATTTAATCAAGATTAGATATTAAATGCATACCTCGCGATTTTTCTTAAAAACGTCTTCCTATCGCCTCAGTAATGTCTTTAGATGCTTTTAAACAAAACAAAAACATACATCTATTTTCAACAAACGGGTTTCATATTGGAAGTATATTCTAAATTGTTATTTATTGTTGGGATAAGCATCATTAGGTACACAGCCATAAACCATAAGGCTCCAGTGGTTGCTTAAACAAAATGCTCTAGGTTACCCGGTCGCGTGTAAAGAAATTTAAGTGATTCCTACAAGTTAAGTTTTGAAAATTTCCTATGGTCACAGATCGTTCATAATGAAACGTCAGATCGCAAGGTCATACTCTTAGCTCCCAAGTTTGCAGCTCAGATTTGCTAGTGTTGGGGCCATTACAATTTAATATCAGAAAACCAAATTATAGGACAAACCTAATGAACAAATTCCTAGATTTTTATCAACCAACCCAATTTTAATGGCTATTTTTTTTATATTTTACTATATATTTTTACAAATATTGATAATAAAAAACCCCGAAAAACTCCTCAATTAAGAAACAAGTAAGAAGAGAATCTGATTTTTTTATAATGACCAACTGTAAATAAAGCAGTAAATTCATGAAACAATTGGCTATAATTAAACTAAAACATGTCTTTAACGGCGACGACTACATTACAGGACTTGACTTGTGACAGGTGCACACAGAATGTGTTGATGTCAAACATGTTTAAAAAAAACAATAGAAACGTACACAAGATATATTTTAGAAATGTACACATATTTTGCTTACTCATGTTACTATCAATTCAAACAGTAAAGTGAGACATTTTAAAGAATAAACGCACATATTTTCCATAGTTTGTTTTTTGTCTTAATCCCTTGCAGCGATGTTAAGAATTGTAGTGGCCATGGGATCTGTCTGAGGCCAGGAGTGTGTAAATGTGCATCAGCGTTTACTGGTGAAGACTGCAGTCAGTGTGTTCCATTACACTGGGGACCTTTCTGTAGCCAATGTCCAGATTGTCAACATGGTACTTGTAACCTTACAACAGGTATATCATTTTATATGAAATTATGCTGCTTATTAATTTTGCTTTACAATAATTTTTTTTAATCTTAATTGACAGTTCATTCTGCCCTCCTTTAAATTAAATCCTATGTCTTAGCTACCAGGCATGTATAATTCTGCCAAGAGTAACCAAAAGTGTTGTAATATTTGAAGCAAAGAGACCATGTTTAACATTTTTGAAACATTTACCCATTATAGGTTATCATGAATGGCATAGTTTATTTACTGTAAAAATCCCTCTTGAAACATCATGATTGGAGCTTTATTTGTCACCAAAAAAACCTTCCCGGTATGCCGTTATATTTTTATTCATATTTATTTATACTAAAAAACAATCAAACTTGATTGTTAGTTTGCTTAAGGGAGTTCGCTTCTCAATTTTAAAAATAATAAGCTTTTCAAAACACTAGTTTATATTGATAGAGGATTAATGAAGGAATCAAAAGAGCAAAAAATATATATATAGGTTAATGTGCTTGTTTTCGAGACATTAGCCTTTGAAATGTAGGAGGGAAAATGTCTTGACTTTTCATAGCTTTATCATTGACATGTTTAAGTTCTCAAAAACCATTAAAAAATAATTAAAATTTTATAAGACTTTACAGATGGCTTTCCATTATACATGTGAAAGATTAATGAAAAGAAAAATGGGAGTCAATGGGCAAATGTTTTTAAGGCATTCAAATGGATTAAACCAGATGATTCCCAAAATCTGACAAAAAATATTTCCAAAACAAGACAAGCGAACATCCTTAAATGAGATTTAAATGAGAATTTCTTCAATTTAATTTAAAAGTATCATATTGGTTGTATATACGCAAACAAATGAGACCGAAGCAGATGAATTTTTGTCCTCATCATCTTCTAAACATTAGTTCAATATAACTGGTAACGCATTAATAAAATAGTTCTTAATAGGTATGTGTGAATGCATTGGTGTAAACTGGTCAGGCGACTTGTGTGACAAGTGCAGTGAGACTTACTATGGTTCTGACTGTCTTCCCTTAATAACGGCTTTACAAGTAGTACCCAATCAAGGATCAGACAAAGGAGGTACAGTGGTTCATGTATGGGGACACAATTTCCCGGACTTGACAGGACATATGTACATTTGTAAATTTGGTTCAGAGAGAGTCAATGGAACATGGAAAGCTTGGAACCATGTCACGTGTACTGCACCACAACACGAAGAAGGAAGCATATTCCTTGAAGTATCACCTAATGGTACAGATTTTACTAATAATAAGGTAAAACATTTTGTTGTTTGATATTTTTAAAATTGAATAGTAGTTCCGAAAACAGAGGTTATCGTCTGCTACATTTTCGTTTGTCTACAAATATTGTTCTTGAAGAGGCTGTGTATTTGTTATACTTAGAACTTTTTTCATTTACATGCCCTACTTTTTTTTCATATTTTATGACATCTTCGCTAGCCAAGGGTTACGATTCACTCCCGTTCTCTTCACCCTTGGCGGATTGAGATAAAATTCCGGAGACACAAGGTAAGGATTTTTATTGGTTGCAGTCGAAACTAGCTGCACCCAATCACAAAGCGCCTATAACATGATCACGTGTAAATGTAGAAACTATTCAGATATTTCATACATTGCAGAAAATATTTACATACTATGCAACATGCCCACAAGGAGCTTGTGGACGTCACCTAGATCCTCCTAGAGGTCAGTGTTTGTTTGGTGGATGTTCTTGTAACTTACCGTGGACAGGAGATGGATGTACAATAGAACTGTTAGCTCCAAAGATTATTCCACCTGAAGAATCTCAGTATGTTGTGGAAGGAACAAAATACCAGTATAGTCTGAACTTGACTCAGGTTTGTTTTTAAATAATTTAACAGAATGTTTTTATTGCCTGATTTATTTTGTTCTGATATAAGCCTTTAACATTAACAGTACTAATTTATCTGCAACAGATGAGATCATTAAAATGAATCAGAGCTATCCAAGAAGATTCTACAATAGATTTTATGGAATATCTAATATTTCAAACATGCAGTTTGCTGTGAAATGGGTATAAAAAATGTGAAAAAACCCTAAGGATCAGGCCACACAATTATGTTTGTCACAGATAGATAGCGTACATAAATGCGTATATAACAGACGTTTGAAGACTAATCTGAAATTTAAGAATTATTACAATCTAATAATTCATTATTTGTATATTACAAATTTAGATGTGGAAGTCACCGATTTACAATTGAGACGGGAAGATAGAGAGGCTTGTATCGAAGCGAAAAACTTTAACTTGTCATTTCTGCTAATTGAGTGATAAAGGTGACGAATAAATCTATGTAGAGAAAAAGAAATTGTAACAGGAATATTGCTGTAAAAATCTAAATACATACAAACTCATTGTTTTTTTGGTTTTTTTGTCACTTTAATTTTTATTCCTCCATTTCCGTGATTATAAAAACATAAGTAATAAACCTCATCAAAGTTTTATTTGTTTGGGTAAATAAGCATAAAATATTTGTGAGAGCTCCTATTCCATATAGATAAAGAAACATCCGCCGATATAAACCAACATTTCTCTAGTTTTCATGCTATTTTCACATTTCTCGATTGGTGAATCTCATCTTCAGAGAAACTTTATTCTCGGCAAATGATTGGTCGAAATTCTTTTTTAATCTTTTACAGGGCAACTTACCTGTAAAATGGGAACTTAATCAATATCCCTATGGTATGACTATTGATGACAGAACGGGTCAGGTTGAATGGGATTTTACAATATCAACTCTGACACACCATATGATCACTGCTACGGTTACCAATATTATAGGAAAAGATGTTGTGTCATGGCAGTTATTAGTATCTATTTCCTACTCAGCATTCGTTACAAAAATAGAACCAGAGGGAATATTACCAATGCCTACCACAGTTACAATAATGGGAAAGGTGACTTTCAAAAATTTAGTTCTACCAAAGGTTGTTCCAGTTGATGTGAGGTATGTTAAGTATATATATTATAATTGTATTGTGTATTCTAATAATGTTAAATACAGTCCATGTTCTACAATTTTGATAAAGCACCAATACTATTATTAAATTATAAACATCAGTCATGGGTAAAAAAAACATGCTAAGCCCAGTTTATGATAGTGATGTAAACAATTATGAAAATCGGATTTTAAGGCTAGTTTATACACGGTCAAAGTGTTAATTCTGCTGTAATAACACATTTGCCATATATCTTGAATAAATAATAACTATTACGTTAGTGGTAAATCATATGTTTTGTGCAGACCTAATGAGTATTTCATGGAATATATATAAAATCACATTTGCCTTATGGACTATACATGAAGTCATGTTTGATATATTGCATATTCATAATAGTCTTATCTGCTTTAAGGAATATATATGAACTCAAATTTGATTAATAGAACATACATGAATGCATGTCTGCTTTATATAATATATATGAAGTCAAGTTTGCTTTATATAATATTCTAAAGTCTGAAAAATTTTGATTTATGTTATATACATATCTATAATACTAAAATTACGAGGTCCAATTTGTCAGCCGTCATCACGTAAAAACGACGAATCAAAGAATTCAACTTTATATATAACTAATATAGTACAAAGGTGTAGATTAAAAATTACACCACTCCAGGCCCTTTTGTTTTCCACGTAATTAATATTGCCAATAATTAAGAAGTTCCGGGTCGAGTCCGATACCGATACCAATAGTATATTCACCTGTTACCTATTACCTTATATGTACGTACCGCATCTGACAGGCGCACCAACAAACGGTGTATTCAGGATTAATATGCTATATACACGGGTCATAATCACAGGGTTGACACTACTAAATTGTCAAATTGTTACCTATTGTAGTATTGTAATCAGTAAGACTTTCTAAGATAACAATACGAATACTAAAAATAAATTTAGCGGGCATGACGTAAAACAGCGAATCAAAGAATTCAACTTTATTTATAACTAATATAGGACAATGCTGTTGATTAAAAATACTCCATTCCAGGACCTTTTGTTTTCCAAATAATTAATATTACCAATAATTGATAAGTTCCAGTTCCACGGGTTCAAACATAAAAATTTGAAAGCAGAGGAAACTGTATCTTATAATCGGCATAATCTTTATCAGATAAGTATCATGACAATACTAATACTAAAATAAGGCTTGCGCATAGTTATATACTTTAATTCAGTCACGGATCCGCGATATCACGGGTGTGTTCTAGTAGTCATAATTTCTCCGAGGAATAAATTTGAGTCATGCTCGCCTTATGGATTATACATAAAATTATATTTTTGCTTTAAGGTGGTACCCAACACTTTCACTAAAATTAATTTGGCTCGTTTAATTTTCATAAAATTTTGACAAAGTATTTACTTTGACCCTTGGACAAAAATATAAAAATTTCAAAAAATTTGAACCAACCATATACATCAGAAAAATTACACTGGTTATATAGCAGTTTGACAAACACTAATTTTGATCTTTGAGAAGCTTAATATTCCTTTAACAATACAACGTAATTAAAACGTTTAGCTGATTTTACAGAGTTATCTCCCTGTAGTGTTAGGTACCACCTTAAGTCATATATTTGAAGTCGTATTTGTATTATGAAGTACATATACAGTCATGTTTGCATTTTAGAATGTAACCGAAGTCATATTTACCTGATAAGATAAACTTGGAGTTATAATTTTTTTTCATGGAATATACAGCAATTCATGTTAACTTTATTGAATATATCTGGTGTCTTGTATACATTATGCAATATTTCTGTAGTCATATTAACCTAATGTATTTAATGTGTAGTCATATCTGCTTTATAAAATAAACTTGAAGTCATATTTGCTATCTTATGTTTTAGAGTAATCAGCTCATACAGTAAAAGAATCAAAGTTCTGCCAGCGCTGACTCATCCATTATCTCCCAGTAGTTTTTCTGTCACATATTATCCTTATTCAGATGATGTAGGAATCATATCAGCAGTAAGTCAATATTGAAATATGAAAACAAACAAGACATGAGGTTACTGCTTCCGATGCGGTAATTAAAAATTATAATTTCAACTAGCAATCAAATGTTTGGGTATTGGATTAAAAGCTGGTAAACACTTGTCGGTTACTAATTTATGTTCTGGTCTTGTTATAAAGTTTCTGCAGTGGTAAGATCATTTGATAGGAGGCAAACGGTTATACAAAGAACAAAATCATATTGAATCAAGGTTCTAAGTTAATGTAGTTTGGCTGATGAACTATGTCTTGCCATTCTTTAATAGAAATGAATAGAAATAATTTGCAAGTTCAGGGTATAAAGCTGCTTGGGAATTAAAAAAAAACCAGAATGAAACAAAATTAAAATCTGATATACAAACTTTGTTCAATATGCATATGGCAATAATTGAAATGAAATAAAAGTGTACGATAAATACCTGAAGAGGGTAGATAATTTCGGAAAGGCCAATTGCTTATAATCGTCATTAAGGTATCTTGTTTTAGATATGTGCAGCCAAGACTAAATACAGAAACTATACGAGTACAATGCTAGTTTTGTTTTATTTTGAAAACCGCTATAAAAAGAGAAAATTGACAGGGTCGAGTTTTTGAGAACATTGAAGTCTTCCTATTATGTATGCATATCAAACTGTCACATGACTTATTATAGGAGTTAGTGTTCTTAATCGACGATTTTAACTATTTATTCCTTACTTGTTTTCACACATTTTTTTCTGAAAATTATAATTATTAGAGAGAAACTTTAATTAACAAGAAGGACCAGCAATGAAAGATCTACAAATAAATAACACAAAAATGGTCGAAATCGCCAAATCACTGCTTATTGTAGTAATTATCCGTTAATTTAAAAAAAAAAATGGCATATTTGGCCTAAACCATAATAACTATAAGTAAACTCATCATAGGTACCAGGATTAAATTTTGTATTTACGCCAGACGCGCGTTTCGTCTTCAAAAGACTCACCAGTGACTCTCAAATCTAAAAAAAGTTAAAAAGGCCAAATAAAGTACGAAGTTGAACAGCATTGATGACCAACATTCCTAAACGTTTGCCAAATACAACTAAGGTAATATATTCCTTAGGTAGAAAAGCTATAGTATTTCAAAAATTCAAAAGTTTTGTAAACAGTTAATTTATAAATATGACCATATCAACGATAGGAGTGCTGACTACTGGGCTGGTGATACCCTTGGGGAATTAATACTCCACCAGCAGTGGCATCGACCCAGTGGTTGTAAATAAGCTCATCATAGATACCAGGATTAAATTTTGTATAGATACTTAGATACTTTTAAGCAAATATGGTTGCAAATACCAGGTGAACAAAGGAGACAAAAAGCCGACCGAAATAGTTAGTCGACTCCTAATTGGAGTTCCTGCTCTTAAAGTCAATTTTTATCATTTTTTCTCATGTTGGCAAGGGAAGATCAACAAATTAGTCGAATGTTTCCGAATTGTTAAGTAGACTCAAAATAAGATTATTTTTTAAATGAATATGTGTTTGACATTTTTGTCTTTTGGTCTCTAACAAAGTGAGTAAAAAATATTGCAGAACCAACTTTAAAGTAAGAAAACCTGTTTTTATTGAGTCAGGGTTTTAGTATAACTGTTAATTTGTATTATTAGGTTGCTAGTCATCCAGTGGAACCATCAGGAAATGGAGCATTTAATTGGACAGTACTTGGAATCAGATGTAGTCCACATTATGTAAAATGGAATGCTGTAATAGAAAATAGCACTGTTGTATTCAAAAATATAACATCCTTAGTAAATGTAGGAGATCAACCTATTTTCAATATATCCAGTCGTGTAAGTGTACAAAACTATAAGATATTCGTCTAGAGATCAATACCAGTAGGTTTATCGTGTATAGGATTGTCTCAGTTAGTAAGTTGTATCTTTTGTGTACTTAGCAATCTTTCTCTTGTCAGCCTGTTTACAAAAGAGATGTTAATCAAAGCATAAATTCATGAATTAGAAAAAAAACCGAGTACTACTCTTATGTAAGGTCAAATTGACTTTTTTAAAGGGACGTTATATTACAGTCCAACTACACGCAATTGAATTTATCAAAGAACATATAAGGCTATACAACCTAGGTGTGAAAATGAATTTAAACAAAGTACGAGAGTAACTGATTCACAATTGTGGTTGATATATTTGTTGATCCTTTTTTTAGATTATCATAAATGACTTAGACCATCCCCAAACACATTATCCCTTTTCTCTTGCTTTAAATGAAAATTTGACGAGGAAGCAAGAAAAAACACATTCTGATAAATGTTTCAGGAAGATAGTTATTATTGTATAAAATATCTATTTACTATGTTAATGAATATTTCTGAATACAGGAAGTGTATTGTTTGCAAAGAAGTGTGAATTAGTTTTCTGAATAAAAATGTAATTATTAACTGAATACAAATAAAATTGTCGATCATTTAAGGTAGCACAATACAAAGATTTTTTTACTTCCAATCACTAACCTTTAAAATGCTGTAACTTTCTTATGAATGCATAAAAAAATAATAAAAGAGGTATATATAGATAGATAAAAGATTAATCTTTGTATATGAATGCAATATTTTTATTATGCATTCATTATGTAATCAATTATTATGTAATTAGTGGACAAATCTCGGTCAATGAATTAAGCTCTATCATCTCTTTAACTATACAGAAAATTTTAACGAAATCTTGATCAACACATCATGGGCTTCAAAAGGGTGTCTCAAATTGTTCCTATGGGATTCCATTCTCTCATAAATCTGTAATTAGTGTAAACATCCTAACCACATAAAAGAAGATAATGTTTAATTAGGTGTAAAATTTGTTCTGTACATTCTATCTGAAATCTGAGACATCCTTTTGAAGAAAATAGCCACAGGAACAACATATAATAAAATCTACCCTCTAGGAATACCTATGCAGAAGCTAATTTCATTTGAAAGTGGAAATTTTGTGAAAAATATTTTAGACACAGTTAACATTATAATTGGTTACATAATTGTTGCATAATACTAACATTGCATTAATGTAGAAGATTAATATGTTAGCTATCAAAAACTACAACTTTTATAAATTTTCAAGCATTATTAAGAAAGTTACAGCATTACAAAAATTGGGAGCTGGAGTTATGAAATCTTTGTATCGTGCTACATGTACCTTAAATGAAATTATTCAAAAAGGTTGCCGATTCATAACTGTAATTATGTTTTGGAATGTTGTTTTTTATTTGTATTTATATTGATTTTATCATCAGTAGATTTAAATAAAACTAAGTATAATGTTGATTAACATAAGCACATTCATGACTGTGCAATCTGTCTATACCTTGGCATTGTACAATGTAATGTTTTTCTCTGAGTCTTAATGACGTATTTACACTAAATCCGTTGATTGTTGTAATGATTGATATTTTAGTCTTAGATGCATGCTTTTTTTAATTGTTGTTATTGGCTTTAAAAAAAGCTGCCAATAACTACAAGTACTCTCAGATTTGTACTTAGTATCTTTTTGTAGTGAGTATATGTATAAGTAGCCGTTCACGTCCACTCTGTGCTATTGTTTGATGTATTTCTATTTGTATCTATCTGATGGTTAAAGCCTTTTCAATTGATTTGTTATGGTTTGTTCTTGTGTGATTTTCAGTAGAACATGAACACAATCCAAGCGGTGTTGCAACGATATCGCAAAAGCAAGTGTTCGAATCCTACCGATCTCACATTGTTGAGCTATATTTAAACGATTTAAGTATACTAGTACATATTTATATTTATTTCTGTGACTGCATCTTACATTAATCTGTAGAATCCTTTACAATAATTCAGCTGATCTGTTACAATTACATCTTCATGCCTTATATATCATGTACTGTGTTACGACGCTAGATAAAAACTGACGAGGAAAGGGAACAACCGTCCACCGAGCTGTTTTGTTAAGAGCCTAAGTGGCCGAGTGGTCTAGCGCGTCGGGCAAAGTGCAATGCGATTAGGTTGGCTCGGCCCTTTAACAGTGCGCATATATTAACGCATGTTTCCTACGACGAGTGCCTTGGAACCGGTCGCTTTTAGGGGTCTTCTCAAAAATAGCTTTGACGACCTTGGAACGCAGGCGTGTATGAAAGCACCCTTGACGATGTAAGCAAGTGATGTAAAACGTTCTTCAAAACAGGAAATAATTACGGTCAGAAATTCTGAGTGCTTTCTTCATTTTTTTCATAAAAGTTAAAGAGGACAGAAATATACATGATTTAAGCATAGCATTAAAAAAAAAGAATATATTAATACTGACATGTACGACGTCGACGGTACTTCTTCTAAAAACACGTTCTCGTGATACACGTTCGCCCCTTGGGTCTGCTCGCACCATATTTTGAAAATGTTTTTCCAATGACGCAAAGATTAACAGTAAACAAATGATAGCGATGTAAACAACTACATGTCATCGTACAGCTTTAAAAACAAGTAAAACCCGTATAGTATGCTTAAAGGCACCGGGGCGGGTTCATTTTTAAGCTATCCGTTTGGCGTTTTATAACATTTTGTTACTGTTATAAATCTCTTTTTTATTTGAAATATTTTTATTTCCAAGTCTTTTAAGGATTTTATTCCCGAGTATGTGAAATATTTTTCCACTGCAAATTTTTGATAATAGTTAAGTATTTTTATTTTCTCAAAACAAATTTGAACATGCCAATTTTCTAACAATTTAAATAAAAGACTTAATTGTTGACAGGCACACGTAACATTTTCAAATACAGATTTGCTTACTTTATCAAATAATGAGCACGAAAATCATCTAACAAATTTTCTCGTATCACAATTTTAGGATTCCCGGAACACTACTCCTATAATCTAAGACCTCGGGGCCAATGTTTTCTAATTTTATGATATTTTCCTATTACTTATTTCGCTAATTGTTATTTTGTTTATTTGCAATTTTCTGTTGTATCTTTCAATATGTCAACCGAGTTCACATTAAAAAGAGGAAACATCAGCATAAAAACTAGTATAATTGAATCAGAGGATGGATCCAGCAACTTATTTCATTAAATTGATTATTTGTTTTACGCAGAAATAAAACGAGAGTTCAATATGCTGTTTTCCGCCTTTTCATGGAGATGAAAATTGATCATGATAGTAACCGGGACCCATTATTCCGGCCTTAGATATCGGTCTATGATATAATTCCTCAATACCGCATGCTTTGCGGAGGACCGCAAAATTATTTTTTTCACCATGTCGGGGATTCTGCCTATAGGACACAAAACTGTAGACGTACGAACCGGGCAGTCCCAAACACTACTAACAACTTTATGAATAAAAAAATATATACTACTACTAGGTTTTTAAAACTCCATCCAGTACACAGGGACGCTATATTGAAGGTGATGTTGGCAAACTTTAACTTCTGTCTTCCTTTTTGACATGCGTTTTTTTAAAGGGAAGCTAATAAGGAAAGTTCTTGATTAAAAAAAAATATAGTGGAGTGATGTCATAGCGGCAAAACATGTGAATGACAATTTTCTATGTGAACACTGATTTGATATAACTGTTGCAAAGAAATGTATACCGGTAACTTATTATCGATCTGTGTGTAATGATAAAAAGGAGATATTTTTTATTCATAATATTGAATTTTAAATTTGAACTTAATTTTGTAGATAGTTGTTTTATTGGCAATCATACCACACATACTTACAGCTGTATGTATACATACGAAGCCGCGTAGGGTAAAAAGACGGAATTTTGCCCATACATGCATCAAGTATACATTATCCATTTATCTTCTTATGGCAGTCCATATATCTAGCTCCTCCTACTTTGCATAACTTTAATAATATGATACTTATCTATATGTTCTCATCCGTATTATCCTTGAAATATTTGCCAGTGAACATTCGGCATGCACGAATTAAATTTTTGTTATGTGCAATATATACAAAAGAACGTAATTTCTAGGCCTTTTATTTGTTTGACTACGCGGTATGGGATTTTGGTCATTGTTGAAGTCCGCACGGTGACATATACATGTAACTGTTATCTTCTATGTTAATTTGTCTCTCAGACTGGTGGAGAGTTGCCTCAAAAACAAAGATTTCCCATCTTCCTATCTTTTATATTTCACACATCTATCCAACCTTAGTAAATAAAATTTACTGTGATAAAGTTTGCCAAAGAAGTTTATTTCATGGTGAAAAGCTTTATTTGAGAGACCTGAGCATCGCAGTTGTAATATACATGTATCTGCAAGACCAACTTGACGTACCAAATTTGAAAATTGTGAGTAGACAGATTTGTTGGGATGACAACGATTTTGATTTCAACCACGATAGCTGTGAAAAAAATATGGAAATAAGTTTTCTTAAAAATATAATGCTGTCAACTATAAGGACTTGTTCCAATAAAATAAACTACTTCGCTGAGCGCAGCTGGATACGACCGCAGAGGTCCAACACCGAACAGTTGGGGCAAAAATGGACACAATTTCGTGCTTGATACAGGTCGGAATTTGGATTGTTATTAAATATTTGACACATATTAGGTTTCTGACACAGAATAAGTGTTTTAGAAGAACTTAGAATTGGTATTATGATGTGAATTGATATTTTTTTGCTTTTGTGCAATACCCCCCTTTTTTGGCCAAACTTGACATTTCTTTATACACAATTTACAAATAGTGTAAGGGAGCTAAATCTGAACATACCCAATATTGTATTAAAAATGATTTTTTGGATTACCTCCCTTACATTCCTTTTAAATTGTCTTATGTGTCCACTGACCAAAAAAAAAAATCCCCACTTTTTTGCCCCCAATTCCTAAGTACATGTAGTTTGATCAATAACCCCCCAAATCAATACTAACAATCCCTTCATAGTATGGAAACTTGTGGCATAATTTCAGAGAGATTCATCCACTAGAACACAGGTTATTGTTTGGAAACTACAAAAATGCTTATTTGGGCACTAATTCCTAAACTATTGTGACCATAACCCCCAAAAACAATCCCAACCTCCCTTTAGTGGTATTGAACCTTCTGGTACATATTTATAGAGATCAATTCACTAAAACTAAAGTAATTGGCCAGAAACTAAATGCATCTTGACTTCGGACGACATATTTAGTATTGAAGAAACATACAAATCCTTGAAAATGAGATTAAGTTCAGATAAACCCAGCAATCGAAGACAGACATATTTGTTTTTCATTCATTATCTTGTACATAAATCACACCGTTAGTTTACGAATAGTATTTAAATTGTTTCTTTGTCATTTCGAGGCCTTTTATACCAACCATCGGAATAGGTTTTACTCATAGTTGAAGTTGGTATGGTGACCTATAGTTATTTCTGTGTTATTTGGTCTCTTGATGTTGTGGAGTGTCTCATTTACAATCATATTACATCCTCTTATTTTATATTTCAATATAAAATACATTTAATAATCATTCCATACACCAAATATAAATGAAGATGACCTATTGATTACACAATATAGCATATTAAAAGAGGACTTACTGTTGACCAATGAACCATACAAATGTGGTCAATGACAATTGCCAGAGAGACATGTACTCCTTATATTTGTAAATTAATGCATGCAAATAGTTTATCTACAACATGTTCTTTTCACTCATTATTTAAGTATTTAATATTTATATATGTCTGACATGTTGACGACGGGCAGTCAATGGTATACCATAATCTGTCCTGTAAACTTAACGGTCGTAAAAAAACAGCTCAACTAAAATCCAATTTTGGATAAATTATTGGTTTTATTCCTTAAATGTCTATGAGATCAAATCTATAAACATTTATTTTTCAAAACATTGTTAATTTCAATGTACTAGTATACATGTAAGTATTGTTGCCATTTATACATCTTGTTAAAAAAAATGTACATGTTCAATCATTAGCTGATCAGCTCTATATTTTCATTATTTTTATTCTTCTTCAGTGTTTTTTATAAGACTCAATATCTATATATTCATCATTCAGACATATAGGTGAAGAAGGATCTTTTGATGGGATATACATGTACATGTAGTTCCAAACTATTGTTGATCTTAGCTCCTTATTAAGTGGATTGTGGCAACACAGTGCATATACAGCACTTTACACATAGTTCCAAATTGCAAGACTAGATGATACTGGCTTCTCATGAAATTCTGTCCGTACTTCGCCAATTGTTTCCAAGTAAAGTTGAACATTCCAAGATCACTCCTTCCATTTGAATGTACATATGTACAAATATACTTGCAGCCTGAAATTAAATATCAGAGTAATTCTGCCAGAAAATCAACAATTATAGATATAAAGACAAAAGCATATAGATGTAGACTAGTTCATAATTTTAATAAATGGGGAATTTGTCCATGGGACACAGATGAGCAACCGCTTGCATATAAAGAACAAAAAGAGTGACACCACCCAAATTTGTACTTGATCTGAGTGTTGTTGTAGTAAGCATTGTGTATAAGTTTCAGAACATTTGGATGAAGCAAACTTGTGTTAGAGAAAGGAAGCAAAAATTCAGTATTTTTTTCAATTTATAAAGGGTTATAACTCTAGAATAGTGAAAGTGACCCCACGAAAATTCAAACTTCATGTGTGTTTGTTGGTAAATTTTAATAAGCATATGCATTAATTGTGTATTAGTTTCATACCATTGGTTGAGCCAAACTGAAGTTAGAGAACGGAAACCAAATTTTTGACATACATGTAAGTTTGTCAAGACTGACAATGCAAGGGTAAAACTAAATGCCTAATGTCCCTGTCTCTATGGTTTAAAAAAATGAAGAATTTGTGGCGAGCAATAATGAGCAAGCAACATATAATTACATGCACAACAATTGTTAATTGTAAACAAATTGACCTAATTCATGTATAATTGTGATGGATCAAGACGAATCCATCGATAAGACGTATACTGCCTTGTACTGTAGGGATTATAATTTACAAATTAGACCAATTATATTAATATATTCTGAAGAAAACAAACAAGTCAATTAAACCCATTGAGGGGTGGACAGGGGTAAGTGGACATGGGAATGAGGGATCAGGGTGAAGGGGGTATCTTGGAAATATGTTTTTAATTTTTTTATTTTGTCTTGGAGCAAGCAGATGGAAATTCAAGCAGATGTATTGAAATAAGGGGAAACATTTTTAGGTTGGAAGGGAATGGAAATAGTTGGGGCTAGGGAGTGGATAGTGTCCGCGGGAAGTTATAGGGACCCACGTACATCTGACCTTAACCTGGCTTCGAAATTACAAAATACAAATGATGATTAAAAACACAAGACTAATTTGACAATTACGATACGGAAGCGCAAAAAGGACAGTTGTGTGATGCCATCCCCTCCTCTTCGGCTATTTGAACACAGATATTTTTCAAAACTGCCTAGACATGTTTACAACTTTTCAGTTAAGGGTAAAATAAATACATAAATAAGATACCAGCCATAACGATTTAACATAGAAGAGAAATTTAGCCTGTGCAAGGTTTCAGTCGCAGTGATTTTCAACAGTCGCGAGTGTTTTGAGACAACCCTCCATTTAGTATTTTTCGTGATCCTGATAACATTTGGCTGTCTAATATATCGAAATCTATGTTTTCTTATGAATAACTCTACCTTCATCGTTGTATATTCGCCACAATGTCTGTTATGCATGTATATGGTCGTATTCATGAATGTAATACACTGCTCGGCAATGGCGACCTTGAAATTCCTCGTGTCCGATAATGGCGCCAAATTAAAAGGAAGCAACTCGCGCCAAACAAAATTACCGTTTTTCACCAAAACCATCAAAATTTCGCTTTTTGATAACAAACAGTAATACGATTACCACATTTATATTCAGCTATCGTTCATTGATATAATTACACACATTGTTTTATTAAAGCCATCAATAAAGAATTAACAATTAAGTAATTAATGGAGAGAATTGAAATCAGACCTCATGGGGTATAGGGGTCAAACAAAAGCTCGTAACTTTTTTAAAAGCCTGGTGACCCCCATTTATTTTATCTTAAAATGCTTGAAAAGTTCATAGCTTTGACATATTCGTTTTTAAAAAAAATCTACCGGGGAAATTTTACGAAAAATCGATTAAACCAATATTTTTTGCCTTAAATTGAAAAAGAAAATGCAAAATTTAGACTTAAATCTGAAAATAAAAGTAAAAAAAACCAACCAAGGTTAACGTTTACATGTTAAATTATAATGTTTTTTTTCACATAATAATCATACTGACTTGGTTTGTAAGTCTTTGAATTTGATGTAAACTTTATTGTTGAAAGGGTTGACATGTTGGGAAAAAGGATAAAAATCGCACATTTTGCTTGAAAAAGAAAATGCAAAATTTAGACTTAAATCTGAAAATAAAAGTAAAAAAACCAACCAAGGTTAACGTTTACATGTTAAATTATAATGTTTTTTTCACATAATAATCATACTGACTTGGTTTGTAAGTCTTTGAATTTGATGTAACCTTTATTGTTGAAAGGGTGGACATGTTGGGAAAAAGGATAAAAATCGCACATTTTGCTTCAATTTGAGAGGAAAACGAGCCTTGTGACCCCCTTTTTTCTTTGCCATTTTGGATTAAGCATAAAAAATCTACAAAATATGTTAAAATAAAAAAAATCTACCGGGGGTCCTTATTGGGGTGAGCCACCTTAAGTGCCACGATATCTCAGTACCATGAGTTCGAATCCCGGCGAGGGTAGAATAAATAATTTGATAACGCAAATTTACAGATCTAACATTGTTGGGTGGATGTTTAGCCGAATCATATTTATACATATATAGGAAAGTAAATCTGCATCCACGCAAGTATAATCAAAAACTTATTTATTCTCATTCTATAAAATTATATTTATGTAGGTAGATGGAATCTCTGGAACCTACTTCCAGTCACCTAAGATGTCAAGTACTGTCAAAAAAATATTCTTGGATTCTCTTGAAGCCTTTGAAACTTTTACATTTGATTTTATTGTGACAGAAGCCCGACCACTAAATGGACGAATTTATATCATATTTTCAACTCTAGAAGGAACAGAAACAAGGCTTCAAGTAAACATGCAATTCTCAGTACGTAAACCACTGCTTGTCTTCGCACCTACTTCAATAAGAGAAAACATTGTTCGTGGAACTCAGAAAATACTAGATGTTCAGGTTCACAATGATGGGGAAGTAGCTGCTAAGGATGTCATAGTATCTCTTCCAAATGACAACAGACTATCCCTGGTTTCGTTTAAAACAGTTGACAGTCTAAACAGCAATGAAAACAATGACGGGATCACCATATCTCCAAATGAAGTCGCCATGATGTCTTTAGTTGTCACAACTGGTCTAAATGATGGATTGGGGGAGATGAGAGGTACCATAGTTTTGAACACAGATCTAACAGCAGCATCACTATCCTACATATTTTATATCACGTCATTATCAAAGTTGAATCTGACTATTACAGTTAAAGATGAGTATACTTACTTTGCATCTGGTGCACCGCTGGTGAGTGGAGCTGAAGTTCGATTAATCAATCCAAGGAGACAATATTCAGAGAAAAGATACACAACTAATGAAACAGGTTATTGATATATCTTATTCAGAAAATCAGCCATTTTTTGAATTGGTAAGGGAAAAGCACATTAAATTGCCTTGAGGTAGTTTTAAGAATAGAAACACTGTTTAACGCTACTCCAAATTTCATGGGATTACACCTGTGGAATAAGAATATAGTGAGGTCAATTTTCTGATTTATGAACACATTGGTTGTTCGTGGGGTTCATCATTTCTGGTTAAAAATGTAAAATAACACAACTATACCGAACTCCGAGGAAAATTCAAAATTGAATGTCCCTAATCAAATGGCAAAATCAAAAGCTCAAACACCCCTAACGAATGAATTACAACTGTAATATTCCTGACTTGGTACATGCATTTTCTTATGTAGAAAATTATCTATATTAAATAAATGATAGTTCTAGAACGCTTTTTTGATTATTTTACAAGTTTAAAACATGTTATGTACCAAATTGACAAGCTCTTATTTAAACAGTTTTGAAAGAAAAATTGTAAATCAATTTTGAAATTGGAATACTTTCATCTTTTACCTTTATACAGGACACAAGATATTTTTATTTTTTTAAGGAAATATTTTGACACAAGTTTTGACACTGTTGCTTAATTTTACGGCATTAAACCATTCAACCCCACAAATCAATCAGTTAACCAATTATCCCGAGGTTTGATGTCTTTTGAGAAATAGTCTGAAAAACGTCCCACTAGCTAAATCCTTATTTTTTTTAGTTAATGGTTTCAAATGGTTGATTCAGTGCTGGTTATGGTAATATTACATTAAAAAAAAATCTTTAGCGAATACCCTGATGCATTAATTGTCATTGTTCTTTTTTACCAGACATTAATCAACTTGTACTCAGGATTGCTGTTTTTCCTCTTGCACCACTTTTGAAAGTTGAAGAAAAGTGGTATCATGCAGAGGAGAACCTTAAAATCAATGAATTGCATGGTTATCACTTTTAAGTTAGAATATTTCTTTGGGTTTTTTTAGATAGCCATGAACTACAATTTTTTATCGGTATGATTATTCCAAAATGTTATATAATCTGATATGATATGCTTTATATTGAAGGATTTGTAGTGTTTGAAGATATACACGAAGACCAGTATACTCTTTACGCACAAGCAGAGGGTCATAGTTCATATTCTGCTGTCATCATAGCATCACCTGACAGTGATACACAGGAAGTGTTCTTGGAACGTATAGCTGTAAAATACACATGGACAGTAACACCAACTACAGTCCAAGATAAATATGTCATTGCATTGGAATCCACTTTTGAAACTCAAGTAAGCTGTTGCTCTATGCCCTCCTTATAAGGGGTAGGGGTCCGTATGTGGTGTCTGGTTTCTTCATGTGTCTGATTTAAAGATGGGATAGTGGTGGTAAAATACAGAGGATCCTACCGTGTGCCTGTGCATCAGTGCGGCCATCCATACTGTCTTGTGAGCGCATACCATTTTTGCGTGATTTTTATGAAAGCATATCAAAATAAATAATCAGTCTTCTGAGAAATGGGCACCCTTTGTATACTAATAACTTTAAGTCACAGACACTTTCATCTTAGTAAACCTTCAAAGTAATGGAGCATGTAATATTTAAAAATAAGGAATCGATTTATGGAGCTCTGTTCGAAGTTGTATCATCTAGTATGTTTTTTATCTTTCCATAGGAAATTTGCATATGCTATTGTAATAATGGATGGTATATGTGTCTGATAACATATAAGAAAGAAAAACTTAATAAGTTTTAACCATGCATAAACACTTGATAACCTGTTTGCTATATTTGTTACACAACAGGTCCCAATGCCAGTAGTTACGGTAGACCCTGCAAAAGTAAATACCATTCCATATGAATTGGGTGAAGAAGATACAATGGAGTTTACTGTCACTAATCACGGTTTGATCAGAGCCGATGATGTCAGATTTGCTTTGCCTTTAAACCATCCTTATCTAAATTTCAACATGGTATGTAATTATAAATATTTGAACTAAACAGAATGTGTTCTTGAAAAGTAAAGTAACAATTACAGGTCCCCATTTATCTTGCAATACCATTTTTTCTCGCGTGCGACGAAAGTGTTCAATATTAAGTTTTCATAATTTTGTCATTTTATTCGATACTTTAACACGTATAAGTAAAAGATCAACTGTATTTGGTTAATGGAATGATTGTAAGGTGTGCATGTCTGTCTGTCTGTCAGAATTCATATGATCTTGACATCATTTTCATGGTCCATTTGTCAATGTTCAGTCGGTGTGGTGTTGTCTGTTTGTTAGCTGGTATTATAAACATGAACCATAAATATTCATATTCTTTTAAAATACAAAAATTACAATTGTGTACAACAAACGCGCATTTCCTCTACCATAGACTAATCAATAACGTCTGAATAAAACATAAAAATAATCAAAAGGAAAAATGAATTACATACATTTTTGTCGATCCTGCTACTTTTGTCGCAGAAAGCTCGAAATGTCCAACTGGCAGGTGTCATCTAACCTTGACATCATGTTCATGGTTCAGTTGTTATAGTTAAGTGTTTGTGTTTTGGTCTGTTTTTCTTATACTGTATGCAATAGGTCTACTATATTTGGTTTATGGAATGATTGTAAGGTGTACATGTCTAGCTGGCAGGTGTTATCTGACCTTGACCTCATTTTCATGGTTCAGTGGTCAAGTTAAGTTTTATATTTTTGGTCTTTTTTTCTTATAATACATGCAATAGGTCATCTATATATTTGGTGTATGAAAATATTTTATGATCTATATGTCAGTCGTGCAGGTTTTATTTGACCCTGACCTCGTTTTCACGGTTCATTGCTCAGTGTTAAGTTTTTGTGTTTTTGTCTGTTTTTCTTAAACTAAGCCATAGGTCAACTATATTTGTTTTATGGAAGAATTATAAGCTGTATATGTCTGCCTGGCATGGTTCTGCTAACATTGACCTCATTTTCATGGTTCATTGGTCAATGTTTAGTTTTCTTGGTGAGTGTAAGGTTTATGTGACAGTTTTAATAAAGCTTTAAATTTAGGACTATCAACATAATATCAATAATAAGTAAAGAAGGCGAGACATTTCAGCGTTTGCACTCTTGTTTAGGTATATCTATTCATCTATACTATTAAATGCGAAGACCTCATTTTGTGTGTCGCTTCTCTTCCTTCCACAATAAATTAATCATCATGACTCTGTGTCCTATAGGTATCATACATAGTCGCATTTGTCATCCTTGCTTATGATTATTCAGTTTAGGTTATTTTGGGAGAAAAACGAAAATAAAGGTGTCCAAATATTGTTTCCGTCATCGGGCATAGACAAGACTTCCGTTTAGGAATGTTTTAAAATTACCGTGACATAGTTTTCATACTTAAGTACTTGGGGAAAGGATATTTTTTTCGCGTTCCTCTGTACACCACGACCATACATGTATACGTTTACTAAACTAATATGAGCATGCATGAGAGTCTCTATATAATATACCATTGAATACTTAGTAGACAGCAAATACACTTTATTTATTGTATATATATGTTACAGGCATTTTCTAAATTTAGGCGTTTTGTAAAATGACTGAATTTTTATGCATTTTCTAAAATGCCTAAAGTTGACAGGCATTTTACAAAATGCCTAAAAAAACCTAGTCATTTTGTAAAATGCCTGAAATTTTTAATGAAAATTACACAAAACGCCTGGTCTGTTTCAGGCAAATTGTGTAAACATAAAATACATGAAATAGATTATAGAAATATATTGTAAAGCTACAAAAAACATATGCAAAGGTAGGTGTATTTCTGCTGTTGAGCTATAACTTATTTTAAAGTTTTCATAACAAACGGTAATAAGAAAATCTGCATGCTCCTGGGAGCCTGAATTGCTCATCTTGCAAAATATTGAAAATAAAAAGTGGAATATAGGGTTGAAACTTGTTCAGTTTGAAAAAAACAAGTCATCATTCTGGTATCAACAGATCACCATACAAGGCAATGTTCGGCTGTAATGCTAAGATAGGACTATAGTCTTCATCACTACCTCAAGAGATTCTTGGTTCTTTACAGACTGAGGAAGATCTGATTCAGCATTTTCAAAGCCCTGATAAGCCAGATGAGATAAGCAATGACAAGCAAAATGAGTTAAGCTCTGATAAGCCAAACGAACTTGACGAGGTAAGCCAACTTAATGCAGCATTAAATCTATCCGAAACTCAGGAAACATAATTAGATGTTCATGTGTGTGCCGTGTGTGAAAATCCATGTTTTTCGGATATCCGGTGTTCTACTTGTGCACATTACATACATGAGCTAGTGTATGTTCAAAAAGAAACATATATGATAATATTACTTTTCATCTGTGTTCAAATGAAGAAGTCATCAGAAATGAGAGAAGGCATGCATCAGACTCAATGACAAAACAAGCTGTCAGGATGAGAAATCTATCGGAACGAGTTTTAACAGAGGTGGATGTGGAGCAAATGTATTAGTTGCAATTCCCCATGTGGATCGAGGGCAAAGGAGACCCGCGTAACCTTTTGGCTGTTGTTACTCGAAAGGAAGAGCATGGTTATAAACTTGGAATTAAAGATGGAATACTACGTGGACTTTACTTAAGGAATCAGTTTGAATATTATTGAACTAGCTGACAATAACTTTATTGCTATTCAATCTGTAAATTACGATAATGGAATATCCTTAAGAAAAGCTGTCAGTAAAGTTTCTTGTTTGATGGTCAGGGTTACACAAAATGTGGCTGTAGTGCTAGTGGTAAGACTAGATGTAACACTAAACGTTGTCTATGCAAAAAGTGAGAACAAATGTGTAACAGTCGCTGTCATCCAAACATTACATGTAGCAACAAATAATTTTCATTTTCAGTGTTAAAATAAATGATCTAATTACAATTATAAGATCGTAACGCACTGTTTAAATTGCATGCTATATTTAATGTTAGAATAACATTATCCATTTGATATTTCTAGTTGTTAAATTTTGAGTACATTCCATTCAGTTTTAGTCTTTTAGAATGCCATACAATTTTTTCAGGCATTTTATATAATGCCTGAAAAAAATAGTCAATTTGTAAAATGCCTAAATCATGCAGGCATTTTAGAAAATGCCTAAAAATTTCAGTCATTTTACAAAATGACTTAATTTAGAAAATGCCTGTAACATATATATAGTTTTCAATTTAGACTCGTATATATATATATATATATATATAAACGCCTAAAAAAGTGTACACAACAACTCCAAATACAAAAAAAAGGTAACTATAAATGTAATTATTTATAAATATTTCGGATAACAGATATCCTTCGTCAGTCAGATTCTGATGTGAAATGAATCATCTTTGAGTCTCGTTAGATTAAACTTTTACTAAATCTTGAATTTTATACAATAAAAAAAGTCAAACCGAACATCAGTAAAGACGCTTGCACCATTCTAAAAAAATGTTAACACGACATAGGTTATATGGTTTATTTCAACAGAGAGCTCATATATATGCTTTAAATACAAATAATAATGTGCGATTTGAACTAGCACAATTCTAAAACTGTATCGGGAACGACAATTATGATGGTATAACATGTATACGCATGATAACGTCTGTAAAATTACCAAATAGACAGCACTGAACGATCTAAATATTTGAAATTGAGAGTAAAGTAGTTACAATAGAGTCTGAATATTTAAACATCGTGAACAAACGGTCGTAAAAATGTAATAATATTTGTTTACTAAGTATAACTAGAAGACCGTGGCTAGGTACTTATACATCCCTCAAAAAATTAAGCAATTTAAATTGGTATCTTCAACAAATGTATTTAACAAATGAAAAAGGTTAAGAAAAAGAACCAGAGACTGTAATAATAAGTAATATAACCTGAATGTGAAGCACTACACGGAGTCGAACTACATCTTTTCATTTATCCCATTTGGTGCCAAAGTTGTTAATTTTCGTATCCAAAATCTTTCCCGAGCGAGTCTGTCCTCCTTAGACCAAGCAGAGCTGTGGTCAATGATTTTAATGGTCAGTCGATTGAGATCTGCCTTAGTGTGGCCAGGGGATCTCAAATGTCGACTGAGAGGGAGGTCTGGCTTGCATTGGTAGTCGCTACGATGGCCGTTCATTCGTTTGTGAAACGGCTGTTCTGACTCGCCAACATACTGTTTACCACATTTACACTGTAAGAGATACACAACATTTGAAGTCTTGCAATTAACATTGCAAAATATGGTGTATTCTGTGCCAGTGGAGTGACTGTTAAAAGTCTGGGTATCCAGTATTTGTTTGCAAGTCAGACATCGTTTGTTTCCGCAACCCTTGCAAGATCCCATAGATGATAAGCCTGCTTGAGAGGATAAATCAGCTCTGACCAGCAAGTCTTTAAGGCTTTTGGGCCTACGGAATGCCAGTACAGGTGGCTCGGGAAAGATCTTGGATAGTTTTGAATGTTTTTCGATCTCTTTCCAATTTTCGCGGATTAGGTAAGATAAGTTGTCAAATTTTGGATGGTAATTCAACACAAAAGGCACCCTCTTGTTGACCTTTTTTTCTTTATATTGTAAAAGCTCATCTCGGCTGATGTTGTTAGCACGAGAAAAACCTTTATCAATGTCTTTTCTTTTGTATCCCCGATGTTTAAGGTGACCGCGAAGTTCTTGTAGACGTTTTTTTGCAATATCGTTGGTGGAGCAAATCCTTTTTATTCGTATGGCCTGGCTGTAGGGAATGCTCTTGGTGCAGTGTTTGGGATGACAACTCAAAGGAGATAGATATTGATGTTTGTCTGTGGGCTTGCAATAAAGATCTGTTAATATGTTTCCATCCCTCAATTGCGTTGTAGTGTCAAGAAATGTGATCTTAGAGTCAGAGATTTCATATGTGAATTTTATTGAGGGATGGGCATTGTTGGCATGATGAATGAACAGATTTAGTTCTTGTTCAGTATTGTCCCACTTCATGTCAATATCGTCGATAAATCGAAACCAAGAGAGTGGTTGATGAAAAGATGCATTGAGAATTCTTTGTTCTAATTTCCCCATAAAAATATTGGCATAAGACGGGGCCATCTTTGTTCCCATTGCTGTTCCGTTAACTTGGAGGAAGTGTTCGCAATTAAATACGAAGTTATTGCATTTCAATACCAAAGTTAGAAGCTGGATGAGACATTCAGTTGGTGGATGTAAGGTGTTACGAAAGTTCCAGACTTCCCTACAGGCTTCAATACCATCGTCATGGGGGATGTTAGTATAGAGGGAGGTAACATCAAGCGAAACAAGGATCGTTTCAGGTGGGAGAGGGTTCAGAGATTCCATTTTCTTAAGATAGTGTGTTGTGTCTTGTATATAGGATGGTAAATTTTCTACATGTGGTCTCAGATGAAAGTCAATAAATTCTGATATTTTCTCTGTAGGGTGGTCATTGGCGGAAACAATTGGTCTACCGGGATTATTAACTTTATGAATTTTAGGCAGAAGATAGAAACGCCCGGGCTTTGATTTTTCAGGTTTTAGGTATTTAAATGTGTCTTCATCAATATGCCCCTGTTCACACATGTTTTTCAGGTTTGTTGTGATCTCTTTGTTGAACTGAGGGGTGGGGTCAGTGTCTAATTTCTTATAAAATCTCTCATCAGAGAGTTGACGTTCTGCCTCTTGAATGTAGTCACATTTGTCCATGACGACAACAGCGCTACCTTTATCAGCTGGTTTAATTATAATGTCGTCTCTGTTCTTAAGTTTCCGCACAGCTTCATTTTTTTCAGACGATAGATTGCTGAATGTTTGGGAGGTGGCAGTGGACAGATGTGTTACGTCGGATTTAATTTTGTCAATTATGTGTTCCAAAGTTGCACATTTACTGGGTTTCGGAATCCATGAACTTTTTTTCCTGAATCTGGGAATATCGACATCTGCTTGGTCGTCATCTGAGTCGAGATCACTTGTGTCACTTTCAGTGGTACCATTTGTGGTGTTCTTATAAAAATATTCCTTGATTCTGAGGGATCTTGCTAGCTTGTCTAGGTCATCTTCCAAAAGTATAGAATCTATTTTGCCCGGCGTGGGACAAAAATTAAGACCTTTTGACAGTACCTTAGTCTCGGTCTCCGACAAAGCAACTGTAGACAAATTGACTACAGTGTTTGTGGAGTTCATACAACTTTGTTTTTTTCTCTTGAATCGGCGATTCCGTTTTTTTTTACCGGTTATGATGTTACGATTGAGAGTTAAGGTGGTCTGCTCTCTTGCAACAGTGTCCAAAAGTACGCCGTCTCGTGTAAATTTATTAATTTGTTTTTTGTGTAATTTCCGGGATTCAATGCGTAAGATGTCATGGAGGCGCTCGTTGATGTTGAGCAATTCAGGACCGGAAAGTTCTTGACATGATTTGTTGTAAATGTTGTTATAACTACGTTGTAAATTTAAATGTTTATGAGACGCTTCAGCGTGTAATAGATCCATCAATTTCACGGAACTACTGTGGAGAATATTATTCCATCTATCCATAAATCTGATAGATTTTGCACCGGTGGTAAGGGGTGAAGCTTTCAAAATAAGCCCCATCGGAACAATACCCTGAGACAAATAAGTTTTTAAATTTGATACATGATGTTCGGTTTTAACTATTTTTAGACTCAAAGCTCTAAGCTTTTTAAAAAAAGACATAGTTTGCCTGATGTTAAGGCTGTAAGAAAAATCGGATCGCGTAATAAATCACTCGATACAGACTAAGAATAAAAATATATATAAAACGTCTGTATAGTAGTCAACGATTTTCCCCACGAGGGCGCTGGATCGTTACGAGTAACGATACATGTACACAATAAATAAATTATATAAACGCCTAAAAAAGTGTACACAACAACTCCAAATACAAAAAAAAGGTAACTATAAATGTAATTATTTATAAATATTTCGGATAACAGATATCCTTCGTCAGTCAGATTCTGATGTGAAATGAATCATCTTTGAGTCTCGTTAGATTAAACTTTTACTAAATCTTGAATTTTATACAATAAAAAAAAGTCAAACCGAACATCAGTAAAGACGCTTGCACCATTCTAAAAAAATGTTAACACGACATAGGTTATATGGTTTATTTCAACAGAGAGCTCATATATATGCTTTAAATACAAATAATAATGTGCGATTTGAACTAGCACAATTCTAAAACTGTATCGGGAACGATAAATTATGATGGTATAACATGTATACGCATGATAACGTCTGTAAAATTACCAAATAGACAGCACTGAACGATCTAAATATTTGAAATTGAGAGTAAAGTAGTTACAATAGAGTCTGAATATTTAAACATCGTGAACAAACGGTCGTAAAAATGTAATAATATTTTTTTACTAAGTATAACTAGAAGAACGTGGCTAGGTACTTATACATCCCTCAAAAAATTAAGCAATTTAAATTGGTATCTTCAACAAATGTATTTAACAAATGAAAAAGGTTAAGAAAAAGAACCAGAGACTGTAATAATAAGTAATATAACCTGAATGTGAAGCACTACACGGAGTCGAACTACATCTTTTCATTTATCCCATTTGGTGCCAAAGTTGTTAATTTTCGTATCCAAAATCTTTCCCGAGCGAGTCTATCCTCCTTAGACCAAGCAGAGTTGTGGTCAATGATTTTAATGGTCAGTCGATTGAGATCTGCCTTAGTGTGGCCAGGGGATCTCAAATGTCGACTGAGAGGGAGGTCTGGCTTGCATTGGTAGTCGCTACGATGGCCGTTCATTCGTTTGTGAAACGGCTGTTCTGACTCGCCAACATACTGTTTACCACATTTACACTGTAAGAGATACACAACATTTGAAGTCTTGCAATTAACATTGCAAAATATGGTGTATTCTGTGCCAGTGGAGTGACTGTTAAAAGTCTGGGTATCCAGTATTTGTTTGCAAGTCAGACATCGTTTGTTTCCGCAACCCTTGCAAGATCCCATAGATGATAAGCCTGCTTGAGAGGATAAATCAGCTCTGACCAGCAAGTCTTTAAGGCTTTTGGGCCTACGGAATGCCAGTACAGGTGGCTCGGGAAAGATCTTGGATAGTTTTGAATGTTTTTCGATCTCTTTCCAATTTTCGCGGATTAGGTAAGATAAGTTGTCAAATTTTGGATGGTAATTCAACACAAAAGGCAACCTCTTGTTGACCTTTTTTTCTTTATATTGTAAAAGCTCATCTCGGCTGATGTTGTTAGCACGAGAAAAACCTTTATCAATGTCTTTTCTTTTGTAGCCCCGATGTTTAAGGTGACCGCGAAGTTCTTGTAGACGTTTTTTTGCATTTTGCAATATCGTTGGTGGAGCAAATCCTTTTTATTCGTATGGCCTGGCTGTAGGGAATGCTCTTGGTGCAGTGTTTGGGATGACAACTCAAAGGAGATAGATATTGATGTTTGTCTGTGGGCTTGCAATACAGATCTGTTAATATGTTTCCATCCCTCAATTGCGTTGTAGTGTCAAGAAATGTGATCTTAGAGTCAGAGATTTCATATGTGAATTTTATTGAGGGATGGGCATTGTTGGCATGATGAATGAACAGATTTAGTTCTTGTTCAGTATTGTCCCACTTCATGTCAATATCGTCGATAAATCGAAACCAAGAGAGGGGTTGATGAAGAGATGCATTGAGAATTCTTTGTTCTAATTTCCCCATAAAAATATTGGCATAAGACGGGGCCATCTTTGTTCCCATTGCTGTTCCGTTAACTTGGAGGAAGTGTTCGCCATTAAATACGAAGTTATTGCATTTCAATACCAAAGTTAGAAGCTGGATGAGACATTCAGTTGGTGGATGTAAGGTGTTACGAGAGTTCCAGACTTCCCTACAGGCTTCAATACCATCGTCATGGGGGATGTTAGTATAGAGGGAGGTAACATCAAGCGAAACAAGGATCGTTTCAGGTGGGAGAGGGTTCAGAGATTCCATTTTCTTAAGATAGTGTGTTGTGTCTTGTATATAGGATGGTAAATTTTCTACATGTGGTCTCAGATGAAAGTCAATAAATTCTGATATTTTCTCTGTAGGGTGGTCATTGGCGGAAACAATTGGTCTACCGGGATTATTAACTTTATGAATTTTAGGCAGAAGATAGAAACGCCCGGGCTTTGATTTTTCAGGTTTTAGGTATTTAAATGTGTCTTCATCAATATATATATATATATATCTATAAACGAGTCTAAATTGAAAACCACGTTCAAACCTATGGTTGCGTTAGATAAAAACCGCAATTTTTATACGTGTGCATGTAAAACAAATTTCGTTGTAGAAGGGTCTAAATACAGCACAAACAACATTTACAAAAGACCAAAATAGTGAAAAAGTATATTTAAACAAAACGCATTTGACTAACAGGTCGAACAACTGATGTTCTTTAACCCTGCTGACTGCCAATGGCGATTGCCAAATAAAACTGATCAGATGTAACAAAATGGATCTTAATATAAATTTAATACTAAACAGAAAACAATTTACTTGTGGCCACGATGTTATGCACCAACCATAAGGTGTCAATATTTTTTTTGTACACCAGATCCGGATTTCGACAATAAATGTCTCTTCAGTGATATTAGGGATCGGAACGGTATTTGGAAGTCCATACAAAATGTACCCTCATTTTTAGATAAACTCTTGAATTTTAAGAGTCAATATAGGATGAACGGATCATATAAACCGGAGGGAAAATATGATACAAGCCCAAACGAAAAAATATAAACAAGTCTAAAATATTTACAAGTATGTCTGAGCCAGTGAAAACTCTTCAACAGCTTTATCTATTATTGGATAAAAAAACAGAAAAACGTAAAAATAATTGAAATTAACAGAAAACAAAAAATCATTGAGTTTGGAAAAAGGGGGAAGGCTAAAACAATTGTCACTTCACCAAGTACCTATGACTTGATAACGTTCCTGAAATTCTCCAATCATAAAATATTTTTTTACAGTTTACATACTATCAACCAAGCTCTGAATGCCAGCGATTTTGTGTGTTCTACTCAAAATTAAAGCATGATAAAAAGATGATTTGCATATAAGAAAATTTTATCTTAAGGTAATGCTATTGCAAAAACAAATGGCCTGAGAGGTGCTGCAATGTTGCCAATAGTCTTTCATGATAGTTGGTAAATCAGGCTTTATTACGCCTCAAATATAGATATTAGCTCAACAAATTTTTCCTTTCATTCAGACTGTTGATGAGATTGGCAGCGTCCCAGCAAACACAACAATCAAAGTTTCGATTTTAGTGACACTTAAGAATACAAGAAAGAAGAGAAGTTCTGCTGCAGCTTCAGTATGTGGGATGGCTGTTTTATATGACTATATATGTGGCAGTAAACGGACACGAAATCTTGACATAACATTAACACGGGAATATCCTGGCCGACCAGCTCTTCCATGTGGTGGAGGTAGTGGTGGGAACAGTGGTGGTAGTAGAGGAGGAGGAGGAGGAGAAGGAGGAGTATCTTGTGAGTATTTAATTACTGTCTATATTACTATTTTTAAATAAATTTGTTCCTTGGATGTCATCATTGTAGAAGAGGATTCGGAGAATGGTGTGATGTTCATCATTTGTGTTATTATAGGAAGGATAAAGGGAGGTTATCATAATAACACAATTGTACTCCAGCTCAAATATGATGACTTCAGCTTCGGACTAACATCTATAAGGTCCTTATGATATTTGTAAACCATTTTCGCTCCAAAGAGCTACTGATTTTTCCTATTTTAAAACGGTCGGAAATGCAGGTTAAGGTCGCATTGATAATTATTTCCAAACTGTTTATTTTATATCGCCCGTGCATAGCTTGTCGATGGATGTATATATGTCGTTTCGTTATATATTTTTTTTATGATACATCGTACCTTATAATGTCTTAATATTCCTTTCCTTCACACTATTATAAAAATATTCCCTTTTGCAAACATGTATGTCTCCGAAATTTTCTTTCAGCCATATTGAATTTCATCGTGAGGTCATTAAAATCAAAAACAAGATTACCCTTATAACTTCGATATCCTATGTTGGTACATACACACACAGAATAGGAAACACACGTTTCGGTTTGTTTACGTTTAACTCAAAGGGATACGTGTGTTTTCATGTTTTGTAAAAATAATTACAACGAAATGTCTGCTGTACAGGGAATAACTTTTACTTTTGATATAGCGAATTTGAATGCATATCTTCAGGCTTTTTATGTCGTATAAATCGCCGAGGGATGTCGGAATTAACCAAAAGAAAGACTTACCGTTAGTACGTCTTTCTTCTGGCAATCCTGACACGGTTGGTTATATTGAACGTCCAATTTGCTGTGCGGAATCTACAAGTTCTTTTTCAACATCTATTAAGGGGTCAGTAGGTGACATGTTATCCAACAGGTCTGTCCGTATCCAATATGCTTTAATTTCCCAATGTTAGTCCAAATTCCCTCGATCTTTATCGCGTCTGGCGTATAGAATTATAATCCTGGTACCTTTGATAACTATTTACACCACTGGGTCGATGCCACTGCTGGTGGACGTTTCGTCCCCGATGGTATCACAAGCCAAGTAGTCAGCACTTCGGTGTTGACATGAATATCAATTATATCATGTATATGGTCATTTTTATAAATGTTTAAAAACAAAACTTTGAATTATTTGAAAAACTAAGGATTTTCTTATCTCAGGAATAGATTAACTTAGCCGTATTTGGCACATTTTTTTTGGGGAATTTTAGGTCCTCAATGTTCTTTAATTTTGTACTTGTTTGGCTTTATAACTATTTTGATCTGAGCGTCACTGATGAGTCTTATGGAGACGAAACGCGCGTCAGGCGTATTAAATTGTAATCCTGGAACCTTTGATAACCAATTATCCCGGACGACCTCTTTCAACGGGACCTATCTAAAATGTATCTATTGTTAATTTATTCTCGCCATGAACATGCATGAAGTATTTGCCACTGGACGTTGAGTAACCAACAATTGATTAATTATTTTCAATTTTTTTTTCGCCTTTTGTTACTCTATTTTCGCCTGCGTTATCGTGACAGCTTTTAAACTTTACAAATTATATACACCACTAGAACGATTTTATTAAGGTACCGACTTTTTGTTTTCAAGGGACAAACAATTTTTTTATTATTATTTTAATAAAAAACAAACAAAATTCATGTTTTTTTTTTTTTTAATAATACACATGAACATTTTTGAACTCCATGTTGAATCCGCCCTCCCTTCGTTTTGAATGGAATCAGACAGTTTTTTATTTTTCCGTTTTTATGGGACTATTATACTATACCATCGTCGGTCCGTCCGTCCGTCCGTCTATCCGTCCGTCTTCAACATGTCTTACAATTACTCAAAATGCTGTAATTAATTTACATAAATCGTTGGAGAATTGTTCGTATCTATCGATGAAAGCTTTATTTCGCTTTTTATAAATGTTTAGTTTTACGTTTCCAATTTATTTGGTTTTATTCATTAAAAAAGATGATTTTCTAGTTTTCGGATTATAAATCAAAAATGCTTTGAGCGCAGTTTGTATGAAACTTATGTAAGTTGTTGATATCTATTGAATAAAGCTTCCTTTTGATTTTTTTAAATTTTTAGAGTTTACGTTTCCAAGATAAGGGTTTTCAATCATAAAAAAGGATTTTCCAGTTCTCGGACAAAAAATCAAAAGTGCTTTGAGCAGTATGGTTAGCTAATATATCTATTATTTTTTTTTATATATAAATTTCTGATATGACAAAAATAAGAATCATGGAAGTTTATCTGTTGAAAAAGCGACAGGCGTGTCATGCGCTCATGGCGCAGCTCCTTAATCTCACTTCCCTTCTGAAAAAATAAATAAATTGCTATTTGAACAATTTGTAAATAAAGAATTTTACTTACCTTGTTGTCAGAATGTTATATATTAGTTACGGCAGTAGCAAGTTTGATGATTATGTACTCTGACATTAATGGATTTTTTGCAAATATGATGAAATATTTAGTTATATTTATTTGATTTTTTCATTGCAGATTCTGTGGGAGGTTCTGGTACAGGATCTGGATCATCAATAACATATAATCCTGTGACTCCATTGTCATGTGACTGTGCAGCTACTTTGATTAAAAGTTGTGCTTTGGGTTTTAACCCTATTGCAGGATGTGGGCTGGCTCTATCATCTTTGGCAACATCATTTAGTGTAAGAATATTTAAATGTGTATACCCCTGCTCCGAATTTACCAAATAGTATTCTAATGGCCATGTAGGAAATGTTCGTTCATTATTTCTAGGGTACTTTAAATAAGAGTGTCATGGTCTTGTTATCAGGGTTTTGGTCAATATAATTTCCCATACACAAACTTTCATAGTTTAGAGAGTGAACAGATGTTATCAATGAATACAATTTTAACATAATATACATTTCTGAGTTTTAATAGTCATATCTGGTTTACCTATCAACCATATATTTCTTTAAACCATTTCAGGATAACTAATATTTTGATACAATACTAAATTTCTTGCAGTTTATGAAAAACCGGTTGACCATCTTTGAGCACATATTTCGATTTCTTAATATATTTGTTTGGAACATGTCATTTTTATCGAAACAGACATGTGAAAAATAGAAGAATTGTAGTGAATGGTAGAATGTCCCTGTTGATTTTTTTCTCACACTTTTCTAGAGGATTAAGAGCTGATATATGATATTGTTCAGACATTTCGCTTGGAGTCAATTAAGACTTATATTCATTTACTAGTGCATAACATAACTAAAGGTTGAAGGTTCATTGATTTAACTTTATTTTGCCAAAATACTTAAAGAGATAATTTTTCTTGCTCTTATAACAGGACGAAAATACTGGAGGAAGTGCACTGATTGGTTCACTGAATGCTTTACTTGGACTTATAGATACATTTTTTAGCTGTGTAGCTGGGTTTCTAGGCCCTGCTGGCAGCACTGCATCAACGCTTTACACAGCTGCTAGGTAAAATATTGATGTATTGTAATTGACAATCCACTATCATTTTTTGCTATAAAGAAGTTAACTCCTAACTATCCTGCTGCCTGTCGATACATTTATTTTTTGGCATTGCAGAAATCATGTCTTCTTTGACTGTCCATGACCTTAAAATACTAAATTCCTGGGATGTGTTTTAGTTTATTTTAGTCTCTGATGCATGATTTTTTTTATTAATACTTGTTTTAAGCTTTTAACTAGATGTCAGTAGCTGCAATTACTATCAAATCGTACTTTCTTGTTAATTTAACCTGTTGATACTATTTGTAATAATGTTTTGTTATTTAATGTTTACTTATTCATGGTTTTATCTCGACTATATATCACCTTTGATAAGTGTTTGGTATTACTATTAATTTTTACGTTTTCGTACTAAGAACAACAAAATTATTTATTTTGTAAAAAAAAATTCCATTCTCCATTTAAACTGTATACCTTACCACAACATTATTTTCATTTACCTGTGGATATCATTGTATATGGATGCTTTTTGTTAATGGTTATTGTTTTTTTTGTTTTTTTTTAACATCTCACAGCGGTATACTATTGTTGCCTTTATTTATTCACCCCTTATTTTATTGATATTGTTTTTACCTTTTAGCATAGATCAAATTTATTCGATCAGTGTATGTTCACTATTGTTAGTATGTCTTTTGATTGAATTATACCATTTCAATTGATATTCTTTAGTGTGTCTTTCTATGTTGTGATGTTACACTACTGTTTCAGATAAGGGTTTAGGTTGGTAACTTTTTAAACGTTTAAACCCGCTGAATTTGTTCAAAGTCAGGAATCAGATGTTCAGTAGTTGTTGTTTGTTGATAAGGTTCATAAGTGTTTCTCGTTTCTCGTTCTTTTTATATAGATTAGACGTTTGGTTTTCAGGTTTGAATGGTTTTACACTAGTAATTTTTGGGGACATTTACAGCTTGCTGTTCGGTGTGGAGCAAAGACCGTACTTTGACCTATAATGGTTTACTTTTACAAATTGTGACTTGGATGGAGAGTGGTCTCATTGGCATGCATACCACATCTGCGTATATCTAAGCCCTTGTTCTCACAAAAACCATTTAAATGAAAACATAAGAGTTTTACTAATCTACTTTCTCATTGATGTGATTGCACTGTGAGCCTTTCAACAATTGAAGCAGATGACGCTAATATAACTAGTACTTTCTCGATAATATTCATAGTATTTTGTTTACAATTGTTTTGCTAACACCTTCATAGAATGAAATTTATGGACATTTAACATGCATAAATTGATTTACAGGGTAAATATAGTATTAAATCGGGCTATACATATCTCATCTCAACAAATTGTTCTGAAAAGAATAGCAATAACTCTCCATAAATTCTCTGATGTGTTGTTTATTCCATTTCAGACTTGTTATATAGTTTGACTACTTCTTATAAGAGCGGGTCAAAATTGGCCCCAACCTTTCTTATGCTTTAAATATCTTAAGGATAAAATCTAGATATGAAACAATCTTTATCAATATACAATATGTTTTGACATTATTTAGATGTCTGGTTGATGTTCATTATAACTGTGATAATGGTGGAAGGCGAAGACGTGATGTTAGCAGTGAAGTTGTGAACAATCTGTTAGATGCTGCCAAGCCTGTTGATAATTTTATGTCTATGATGCAGCAGATTCTTAATGATGAAAACATGTAAATAAAAAAATAAATTATATTTTATAGAAGTAAGAGATAACCAGAATTAAAGATCACAAACTATATACATTCAATGATAGTAGACATACTGTACATGCACATGCATTACGTGTACTTAATCGAGCAATGCTTCGATATTTGTGCTCTCCTACTTTATACTTATTTATTGAAAGGTCAACGATATCAACTAAAATTCCCAAAATATATTTTATAAAGGACATAAAAGGAAGGTATGTATGTAGATATGGTATAACGTTTTCCTTTAAATGCGTCGGATTTTCCAAGCCACTTTCCAATCTGTTTTTTGTAAATATCTCTTAGACAGAAGTGTTTTTACCATAGTTTTGTAAAACTATATAAATTATTTGGCCAATGCTGTGACGGATTTTTTTACTTTCTTCCCTTTAAATGGTTGTTCCCTACATTGTTAGTAGTACAAATACTTTGCTTCTTCTGTTTCTAAGTTTCTAGTCCGTCTCAAATAATTGACTTGATACAGATGTTGTTATTCTATTGAAAACTTTTTAAAATTAATATAGCTGCATCTTTAATTTTTTTATTCAATTACTATTATTAATAGCACCCTTAAGATGATTAGTTCAACAACACTCTGAAACAACAGAATTACCTCAAATAATCTGTTAAAAATCATTTGCAATTTATCTGTGTAGGAAGAACCTCATTATAAGCATTATTTTGAATTAAAGGTATGATGTTGATTCTTCATGGTATGGAGCATTTAGAACAGTTGTATCTGATGAAAGCCAATTAGGGGTCCAGCTGTCATCAGATGAATTCAGCAATATACTAAGTACGATCAACGACGAAACACAAAAATTTACGTTGAATAAATTCTTACAAAGATGGAACAACACAGGTACTTTATTTATGTTTTTGTAAGCCCACTTATCTTACAGAGCTACTGTAACCAAATTCAATAATTTGGAGTCTGTCGTTTATTTACTTTTCCAAAAATATGTTTCTTTGAAACTTCTGGACCAATTAGAAGTAAACGTGGCAAAAATCTTCTTTAGGAACCCACTGTGCAACAAATGTGTCCGATGATCCTGCCTACCAACCAACAAGGTCGACAAGGCTAATATTGAACATACGAATTAGTTAAGTCTATTATCTAAAAACTGATATCGATAGAGAAAATATTACAGATGTTTAGAATGTCAATATCGATAGACAGTCAATTCTTACCAGAAGACAATACCTTCTTGGAGTAATTGCCCTTAAATGACGATGTTATTATGTTTTGCGACATGGGCTTTAATATTATAAAGTATAATAGAGAAAGAGAAACTACTTACAGCAAAAGTGATCTATAAAACAGGATTAACAAATAAGTAAATTTTACATTTTTGCCATATTTTTTTTTTTTTTTAAAGTTTTGAGGGTTGTCTTGAAACGTCTTGCAGTAATTGATAAACTATTGAAAATGAGATTAGAAATGTTTGACAATCTTAAAATTTGTCAGGATCACAGCACAAGCGATGCTTTGATTAGTGTGTCAATTTTCAAAATACAAGATTGAATCAGTTGATTACTATTCTGTCTTCTGAATTATACATACACATTGTAATTCATCATCCTAACTTTTCATTATTCAGTTTGGGTATTTTAAGGAAAGGTTCAGAAAAAAAATAATCTTCTTTTCATAAAATCAATATTCCGTGATTAACATAATAAAGCAATTGAAATTGAAACAAATTGTTCACTGATTACTTTTTTTAACATTAGTAATAACTTTATGTACTCAATTGACAATGTGACATTTGAAAAGTTCATGATAATTCAATCCACATGCCCTTGATTGTGAAGGCATCCCCTAGTAGCTTCGTATTTATGATGACTTTACTACTGATTTTATCTGTTAAAAAACAGACTACAGAAACAACCCTCTCATATTTAAAGGAAAGTAGAATTTTAAGAGATTCATAGAAAAGGACAACCTAAACAGTTGGAGAACAAAAACTAAACAATTATTAATTTGACTTCTCTTAAACTTTACTTTGTGTCTTTTCTTTCTTTGTTATATTTGTGCTTTGTGTCTATCTGAATAAGCAAGCACTTCAAAACTGTATTTTTCTGTTTGTTCTTGTATTATGTTGTTCCACTATGGTCCTAGGATACAGGGAGGGCTGAGGGCTCCTAAAAGAGAGGTGAAAGATACCAAAGGGACATTCAAAAATCGAAAATAAAACGACAAAACGCCATGTCTGGTAGATATGTTTAACCTCACCACATGCACATTCCATATATGCCTGTACCAAGTCACGTTCAAATACAAGACCTTAAGGTCAATTTTATATACAGGACAATGATTAATACAACAAAGGGACACATATTTGAATTTCATGACGTCACAGGACTCATATATTAGAAAGAACACAGATTTGACACGTGGCAAATAGCCACATATTTGGGTGTGAAACAAATAAGAGAAAAGGGCAAAGATTGGGACTGGACATAGATTCAACTCTTACACATAAACATGAAATAGTTTCCACTTGCTGTTCCGCAAATATCAATTTATATAAATATTTAATAGAAATGTTTTTTTCTTCTTTTTCATTTAAGCAACTGCATGGAAGGATGGAACATTAAACACACTTGATGGTACTGAAGATATTATTAACTTAAAGAATCTTAATTCAGGAATTCAACAATACATTAATGATTTCAAGAGCGCTAAGACAAAGGGATTTGACACAATATTTGATGTTTTTGACCATGCAACAAAAACATACAAAACAGCGGAACAAGAAGCTAAGGTATCAGCATTTTAGTACTTATGATGGCTTATGTATTTGAGTTAAGATAACATAGTATTTGTGTAATTCAATTTAATTAAGGATTGGAAATATGAAGAAATCAACGAATTCGTTTGATAAGTATATTACATCCACAAACCTTTGGAATCGGAAAAAGAAAAAAAAATACTGAGCAAATTGATTGGAAACAAAAATTTCTGTCGATTTCATAGGAGTTTCATCACCCTATTATCTTTGTTGTTAAAAAGTTTGCCTGTTTCTTGCTGCAACCAAAAGAACATCAACAGTGTCTTTGACTTATTTGATTAAAATAACAACTTGAAATAAAATATGTAAAACTTGTAAAATATAAAATATATGAAATATAAAATATGTTAAATATAAAATATGTAAAGTATGCAATATGTGATATATAAAATATGTGTTATATAAAAAATGTAGTTTGGCAGTCTTGTTTGAACTTACAAACCACTTCAATATACTAGTAGTACTTTAGAAATTAAAGTAAAAATAGGTCGGGAATCCCTTCATTCATTATTTCCAAAATGTTGACCACACTAGAAAAGGTTTGCTTGATAGTTGATATATTGACTGAAGTCATTTTTAGAATCAGCAATAAGCACAGCTGTGTATCATATAGATATTATAATAGAGAAGATTTTTTTTCAACAAAACTAACTGAGTTTTAAGTTTTCAAAACAAACAACACACTTCATAATTATTTGTTCATTGTGGCTCAGGTTTCCTAGTTATTTGTTTTTAAATATTGAAAGCATCAACATCTAGCAAGTGCAATAAGTTCGACTAACAACCAAACAATAACACTTACAAACAATCAATTAAATCATCCTGTATACATACGTCTGTATTTTTATATAGAGGCAAGTATCACGACTGTTGTATTTTGATAGAAAGGGAAACACTTGATCTTCTTATTAATTATACCCCTGACAAACAAACTTTTATGGGGGTCAAAAGAAACATCCTGGCTCTCTGTTTTCTTTCTATGTGCTCTGTAACTTGATACAGTTGAAGAACACAACCATAGGAAATGACTGAAAGAATAAAATCCCGGTACTATATGCTAAAGATGATCAAATCCCAAGTTACTCACTTCAATATTGCTATATTTGGTAATAGTCTCTCATAAGTACAACTCCATCTATATGGCTTAACATATATTGATGACACCCTTCACAGTTATAGAACATATTTTGTGGATGAGCTAAAGGAAAACAGTTCTGGTCCGACATGTGTATGTGAATATAAGCAAAATTACACGTCTCCTTAAGCTACTCAATAATTATGCTTGGAATATTTTTACAGAGTGGAAGTAGTGGAGGTTCCGGTGAATCTGTTTGTGCTAAGGTGCGAGTAAGAATTGTCCAGGAATTAGTTCTAACACGTGATGCATTCAATGCTAGACTGGAGATAGAAAATGGAGAAACATCTGCACTGGAGAATATAATGGTGGAAATAAGAATTACTCAAACATATGGAAATGGAGAGTCTTCAAAGGATAAGTTTTCCATAGGTGAGAGAATAAGCTTGGCAGAGTTTTCTATTAACTATATTGATATAATCTTACATTTTAGAAGGACTACTTTATCAGCATACTGTTTAATAAAAACACGTTTTGTCCTGCTCACCTACAGTGACATGGTTGATAATTTTTCACACATTGTTACGTCGCTATCAAGTTCAGCTCACCATTCTAAGTCGCCGAGCAGGATGATATAGGTGTCAAAATGATACGATTATTGTAAATATTCAAATAGTGTTGGACAAATAACATTCTCTTATTTTCCTCGGAGTTCAGTATTTTTGTGTTTTTACTTTTTATGATAGTGACCTGTTATATATTTCTTGCCTGAAGAGATATTTCTGGTATCACACTGCTAGGTATGTGGTACAAGAAAGTGAAACCAAACATGAGTTTAACTTGATTTGCTTATTCTGCATCATGAGAAAATATTGCGACATGTTCATTGGATCTTCGTAAAGTCATTGATGACTTTCTAAGGTTGAGACGATGTACATTTCGATCATGGTAACGAAAATGTATGTTTTCTTAAATTATATACGAAACACTCACACTTTTTATCTAAAAATCGTCTTTTTGTCAAATATTATTACATCTTGAAGCGTATAAAAGTTTTAGTTTGAAAAGAAGTCCTTCTTTTTTGGGCGTTTTCTATATTTTTTTGTTTTTGTTTTGTTTTTTTGTTTTTGAGGTTTACATAATTTATATATTCCTTTCCCCAGGTAAACCATCATTGATAGGAATATCAGGTGTAGATGGAGAAGGGACCCTTGGAAAAGATTTGTCAGGATCAGCTGAATGGTTAATGATCCCTTATTCTACAGCAGCACCACAAGAAGATACATTGTATGATGTTGGAGGTCGGTTATCATACAGAGTTGGTGGTTCAAACTTTTCCGTTCCTTTGCTACCAGACACCATAACTGTAAAACCTAATCCTAGTCTGGTGGTGCATTATTTCCATGAAAAGTATGTAAGAGGAGATGATCCATTAACAACAGATGTTGTTGAGCCAATTATTCCATTTAGTTTAGCAGTATCTGTAATGAATGCAGGTTTTGGCATAGCACGGGCTCTGCGCATTTCATCTGCCCAGCCAGAAATCATTGAAAATGAAAAAGGTTTATTGATAACATTTAAGATTGTAGGTGCACAACTTGGAAATAATCAAATTGCTCCATCACTTTCAGTTGATTTCGGAGACATCAATTCCGATGAAACAAAAACTGCACGTTGGCTGTTGACATCTACTCTCAAAGGAACATTTTACAACTACACTGCTACCTTTGAAAACATCAACCCCCTTGGAGATCCACAATTGTCATTATTGGATGAACTTGAATATCATGAACTGATTCACTTGGTTAGAATAGATACAGACCATTTCATTGATGACTTGGATGATTTTTTGGTGAATGACGTTGTGGATAGTAATGCCATGCCAGATAAACTTTATAACAGTCAGAATGGATCAGATGTCTACGATGTGTATACAGGACATATAAGTCAGTTATACACAAGCTCATACGTGCGATCCCAAAACAAAGTCTATACAGTCGTACATCTCAAAGTAACAGCAAACGCATCAACCTGGACATACACTAGAACGGAAAATAACATCACAAGTGCAAACCCTGCTGATAATCAATATTTGTTACAATGTGAATCAAGTTCAAACAGGAAACTAATGATTGAAAAAAATGTATGGCAGACAACACATATTCTTGATAAGTTTTTTCTTCATATTTTTGATTTTATTCCCTCTAATGAAACAGCTGAGGAGGGCGTAGAAGTTACGTATGATATCACTTTTGGACCACGTAACATGTATGCCCCCATATTCAACATGACCAGTTACTCACAGACCGTGCCATTTGATGTTTTGATTGGATCCGTTATATTAACACTATCAGGTTATGACATTGACAACGATCAAACGTCATTTGAGATAGATGATGAAAATATTAAATCAGTTTTTACCATAGATGAGACACTTGGAAACATCAGAACAAAAGTTCCTTTGAATACAACTGCTGTGTATCAATTCAAGGTGATGATAGTAGATCATGGCATTCCACCAATGTCCTCTATGACAAATATCACTATAAGTGTAACTGACTATACAGTTTCTTCAATTCCATCTACAGACATTGCAAGCACAATATCGACATCCCTGACTTCAGATAGAACTAGCACTACTACTAACTCTGCAGGGTCATCCTCTACAGAAGAGACAGTGGGAGGTGATACAAGTACAAGATCTATTGAAATTTATACATCAGAATCTCAAGCCACGCCTTCGATCACTGCAGGATATACTTCGGAATCATCTATATCTCATGAACAGAGAAACCACACATATACCACATCTACTGTTACAGCTAAACCTACCACTGTAAAGCTAAAGGGTACAACTTCAGGAAGCTCAAGAACTGCTACTTTACCTACCTTTTTATTCATTTTTATTATTTTCCTTTTTGTTCAAGGGAGACAATAATCTCATAAATTTACCTGACTTGTTTGAATTGGAACAAAGTACAAAGACAAGTCATTCTTGTATACAGATGAAACATCTAAAGAGTAAATTATAACTGTTTCAGTTACTGCTATTAAGATTCGAAATTATCAACATAACCAGAAGTCGTACATGTAAATATAAGGGATAGTGATAGTTAATGAAAGATAACTCATTTTAAAGAATATTTTGCTTTATACATTTTACTAACCTACATTCCGAAAAATGTACAAACAACTTGATGCTCATCATTATAATAGACGTGTTTTTACATCATATAGTATATCATTTTAATATTATTTGTCTAAGAAATAATACAGATCATATTTTTCCATCAACTAAATAATAAAAAAAAAATATATCAAAGCCTGGTCATTTTTACATTGTTGATCAATTCTTATCGATGTCGGTTTTTTTTAATATCATCACAACTTCCGACTAAGTACCCATATCATGATATCTTCAAGTAGAGTCGGTACTTCAGAACATATTTGAAACGATGTTCATATAGTCATCAACTGTAATGTGAAAAAAACCCGTATGCAGTATTGTAGAATGTTTGAATGAAATTAAGATATTTTTGAATTTTTGCTTCCTCTTGCCATTATAGCTAAACTCATTCATTTGTAATTAAATATTTATAATTCCCTTCTCTGAATGTCTTTACATATTGGTTTATAATAATGCACGAATGATGATCTAATTTTTTATAATTCATGTTGTTTGTGCCAGTGTGAAATCACAGATACAGACCATTCCGGTTAAACATTTTCCCATTGAACATGTTGAACATAGGGAAATATATAGACACATCCTTCGCTAGTTTCTACTTGGACTAGACAGTAACATTTTGCATGGATGATGCATGTTGACGGACACTTATGAATAGATTTTGTTCTTTATGTTTAGCTCACCTCATCATTTGGCGTCCGTAGTCCAACGTCGTCGTTAACTTTTTACATTTTGAACTTCTTCTAGAAAGCAAATGAATGGAATGAAACCAAACATCGCTTGAATATTCCGTATGATTGTTTTTACTTTGTAGCTGATTCATCATCCAAGATGGCCGCCAGCGGGGGACTTCGTTTAACAAAGGATCAAGACATAGACATTTCTTATTTTAGATAACCACTGAATGGACTAAAACCAAACATGGCATATAATTGAGAATGGAAATGGGGAACGTGTCAAAGAGACAACAACCCGACCAAATAAAAAACAACAGCAGAAGGTCTCCAACAGGTCTTCAATGTAGCGAGAAATGGCATGAAATACCAACGGAGGACTTAGTTTATCAAAGAACCCTTTGGGAAATATATACAAATATCTTCTTCTACAAAACCGCTTCATGGATTGAAACCTAATATTGTACGAATGTTTCTTTTGGGGTGCTGATCAAGTGTTGTTACTTTGTAGCTGATTTTTTTATTCAATATGGCTGCCAGCAGGGGGAGTAAGATAAAATAGACCCCTTTGGGAACAACATACAAATGTTGTCTTCTAGAGAACCACTGAATAGAATAAAACCAGAAAAGAAGATCTACACATAAGTCAACATCAGAAAAAGATTGTCAATTGACATTTTGTTGGAATTATTGTCCTTTTAAGGTCATTTTCTACAATTTCAATGAATTTATTGGTAGTTTCTCTAAATTTTACGAAAAGTCTTCTGCTTTTGATTAAATTACGGGGCCAATATTAAACCAAATTTGGCCTCAATCATTATTAGGGTATCTGTTATGATTTTAATCTATTTTTACATGATTTCCAAACCAAAGTAGAATCAGGTGAGCGAGCGACACAGGCTCTTGGGAGCTTCTAGTTTGTACCAAGCAATATTGATGACATCTACTTTATTATTTATCTTTAATGCGTTATTTGAAACCCAAATTGTTGCTAAGCATCTGTCATACCTCAATAAAACATAAGGATGGAATCCCAGCTAATAAAGCCCCAAACATTTTTTTTTAGCTCACCTGGCCCGAAGTGCCAGGTGAGTGTTTCTCATCACTTGGCGTCCGTAGTCCGTTGTCATCGTCGTCGACGTCATTAACTTTATTACATTTTGAACCTCTTCTAGAGAACTAATGAATGGAATAAAACCAAACACGGCATAAATGTTCCTTACGAGGTGCTGACCATGTGTTGTGACTTTGAAACCGATCCATCATCCAAGATGGCATCCAGCGGGGGACCTCGTTTAACATACGATCCTATGAGAAAAAACATACAAATGTCTTCGTTTAGAGAACCACTGGATGGAATGAAACCAAACATGGCATGAATGTTCCTTATGAGGTGTTGACTAAGTTTTGTTACTTTGTTTACATTCATCACTCATTTACTAAAAAAAATATACATTTTGTCCGTAAATCTACGACATCTTTTAAAATGTTTAACCCTATGTTAATCTGTTTGAGGCACACTCGACAAAGTGTCTTTGAATATCCATGTAAAAACTATAATATTTGAACATTTATTAGTGAATTAATTGGTCCACACTATATTCAATCCTGATGCGGCTTGATTTGGATTTTTCGATTAAATTTTCCTCAAGTCCCTGAAAATGTTTTCTTTCAGTATACTCTTAAATCTATTGAACTAACTATAACAAAACTTGACAGTAATACTTGAAATAAGTAGTTTTTCACAGACAAATTTTCACAATCAGTCTATTCGATAAAAAAGTCTTGCTTAGGTGTTAAACCAACAAATCATAGTACTGTAACGAAAACCGAGCGGTCAAGCCTTAGTGTTTAACTATAAATGTGTATCCCTCAGTGTGTTGCTATAAGAATGTTTTTTTGTAAGAATGTATAAATATATAGGAAATAAAAGTTATAATTGGTGACCCTTCTTTGGTAGTGTGGTACTCTGGTATCGTGGAACTCTGGTTTTCTGTATACAACCTGGTAAGGTTGGTTCCTCTGGTAGGGTAAAGACTCGAATAGAAAGGCGTACATTGGGATATAGGATTTTGGTCTGTGAAAGTGTGTGAGGTTCTGGATAATGGTAACTCTCCGTATTGACGTATGGAAGAATAACAGACTCGTTAAATAAAAAAAACAACTTATATTAACTTTAATATGCATTAAATATCAACAATACATATATATATTTTGAATAACTTAACGGTGTTCAATTCTATTAATAGACTCAGAAAGTTTAATAATTGTAATTTAGTAATCGGCAAATGGTAAACCTCAATACTTAAAGGTTCGTTATAAATAAACTCATCATAGATACCAGGAATGAAATTTTGTATTTGTGACAGACGCGCGTTTCGTCTACAAAAGACTCATCAGTAAATAAAAAAAAGTTAAAAAAAGGCCACATAAATTACGAAGTTGAAGAGCATTGAGGACCACAAATTCCTAAAAGTTTTGCCAAATAGAACTGAGGTAATCTATTCTTGAGGTAGAAAAGCCTTAGTATTTCAAAAATTCAAAGTTTTGTAAACAGTTAATTTTTCATTATGTCCATATCAATGATAATTCATATCAACACAGCACAGAAGTGCTGATAACCCACATAATACGGATGTAGTCTCCTCGTAATGCTTGTTCTGGTAAATGGTATCTATACTTGTATTAAAATCGCTTGGAATTAGCGAGTGTTAATTGCCAAATGTAAAGTCGTACTGAAGACTTATCTGTATTCTCCGTATTTATACTTAGGTAAACTAATTTACCGATTTGGTTAACCATTTACCATTTTGGTGTACTATTCACCATTTACCATTTAGAAAAATACATAAATTACCGAAACCGGAACTGGTTATAACCAAAATAGGTAAAGGTCATTGTTAGTCAATTAAAATAAACAATTCAGAGGTGTTCCGAATTTAAAAACAAAGGCACAGATAATAAAAAAAAATAGAATTACAATGTTTAAACATAGTTATACAAGAAATATATAATAACAAAAATCATTTATCGGTACGATTAAAACAACGTCATTACAAAAATTTAGGCGAAACCAGTTCCATTTCATGGAACCGACATTTTGTCACACTTCCTCCACCTTTGAAAAATAATATTTGTCCTCAAACAAGAAAATGTATTTTTTTTTACTTAAAAATCAGTTCTTCAATATTATTCATTAAAATATCCCATAACATGCATAGTGCCGTGTTAAGGTCTATTATTTTGGAAGGCTTCATATTCAAGAGCTACTTGAATAGCGTTATTAATACTTTTTGCTTTGGTCTAAAATAGCCTATTCCATGTCTGCATCATTTAGGGAATCAACATGATCAATAAAACAATCGCGCGCTAATTGTTCTTTAACCTCTATCGGAGCTGATGGATACGCTAGTCTTACTAGACGTTTTATGTCTTGGCCTAACACAGGTGTTTGTTCCGTGCGTCTGAGTATTTTACTTTTCATATGCGCCCTGTATACTTCAGCTTGGTTTTCTGGTTGAAAAAGATACGCTAAGGCGTATAAAATTGGTCCGCATCTCTGGTCTTAAATCGGCTAACATACTTTGGGCTCTTAAGCTAGTAGCTAGTTCTAAAGCTTTCTCTATGTCAGACCATTTGTTTATTGCTGCAATTATTTCAAACTGAACTAAATAGTGTCCCCAATTACCCTCCCCATCATAAAGTGCTGGTTTCTTTTTGTATTATTTGTATTTTGCAAGTTAATATCATAATAACGCCCAAAAATTTGTTATTTACTAATGCCAGCATAATTTAAATTACTGGTTATTTCACCTGTACGATGTTCGTGGTCCGTCCCGTTATTCCCCACTCAGAGGGTCAAAGGTAATGCTTGGTACGTTGCCCCCTGATTATGGTGTACGCCCTGGTCCAAAGTCCTAGGTAAGTCTCTCGAATCACATATACCCAGTCGGGCATCAGATTCAAAAGACGTCATGACTCCTCTTGTACTCCCGGAGTCTCCCTCAGCATTATCCATTGCTTTCTGACTCCAAAATCAATACCTAGACTCTCTGGCAACATGGTCAGGTTCCTGTGGTAAAGGGACCAAAAGAGTCGTCGACTCATCACCAAAATTCTGTTTTACCGTACGCGCTTCATTTTTTTTCAAATGCACAACCGTTGCTCTGTTTGAAACTTCCGGGTTTTTCGCTTGGTCAATGGCCACTTTCCTTGACGGTGATACATCACCTGACAATTACCTATTGTTATTATGATAAATACCATCCTTGTCGTATCTTTTCGTATTCTCTTGTGAGGGCCATTGATCTTGGTTCACTCTTATGTTTATCTCTCCGGTCGGCGTCAGATCATTGAAAATTTCACAGGACCGAGATCGGGGAAGCACTAGTTTACCCTGGGCAATCAACCTAGGTTTTTCAAATTTACTTTCTACTTCCGCGCTATCCATTTTACTTTATAATTATGTATACCTTATCTTAAATATATTACCTAAGAATATAAAAATGTAGGTACATGCCTCCACTGCCACCGCTGTAACAAAAACCGAGCGGTCAGGCCCAAGTGTTAAACTATAAATGTGTATCCCTTTGTGTGTTGCTACAAGAATGTGTTTTTGTAAGAATATATAAATATATAGCAAATACAAGTTATAACTGGTGACCCATCTTTAGTAGCGTGATACTCTGGTATTGTGGAACTCTGGTTTTCTGTATACAACCTGGTAAGGTTTGTTTTTCTGGTAGGGAAAAGACTCGAATAGAAAGGCGTAATAAGAAATAGGTTTTGGTCTGTGAAGTATGTGGTTCTGGATAATGGTAACTCTCCGTATTGACGTTTGTAAGAATAATAGACTCGTTAAATAAAAATGTGTAAGGGTTCCGCGGAACCCAGTGTCTCGCCTACTTTTGCTGTAAATTGCAGGCTCAACAAAAATGAGGAAAAAATCAATAAAAATATTCTTCTTGATACTATCTTATGATTGTAAGAAGCTTCTGTCCAAGTTTGGTAAAAATCTATGATAGTTTAATGAATATAATAAATGTTTTAAAAACTTTAACTGCAGACTGTATGTAATGTTACCCCGCAGAAAAACTAAGTCCATTTAAAAGTAAAATACGGAAACAATGGATTTATTTTTTAACAATATTTACCTCTTGATACTATCTTATGATCATAAACAAGCCTCTGTCCAAGTTTGGTACAAACCAAGCATAGTTTAAGAAAGTTATTAAAATTCTAAAAACTTTAACCACAGAGTGAATGTAATGTTTCCCCGCAGAAAAGTCCATTTATGAGTAAAATACGGAAAAAATGGAATTTTATTTTTACAAAATTTACTTCTGGATACTATCTTATGATCATAAACAAGCTTCTGTCCAAGTTTGGTAGAAATACAGTACAGTTTAAGAAAGTTATTAAAATTTCAAAAACTTTAACCACAGAGTGAATATTTGTGGACGCCGCCGACGACGACGGAATGTAGGATCGCTTAGTCTCGCTTTTTCGACTAAAGTCGAAGGCTCGACAAAAATCAACTTATATTAACTTTAATATGCATTAGATATCAACAATACAGATATATATTTAATGAATATGTCAACAGTGTTCAATTCTATTGATAGACATTTTATCAGCCTTCTTCCGTAAATAAAGAAAATGAATAGCGGAAAAATATACTCAGAAAGTTTAATAATTGTAATTTAGTATTATGCAAATGGTAAACCTCAATACCCAAATATTCGTTATAGAGTGTTTTCTAAGTGAATCTTGTAAAGGAATTTAAAAAACCTACATAGTACGGATATAAAATGTAGTCTCCTCGTACTGCTTGGTCTGGTATATGGTATCTATACTTATACTTATGAAAAATCGTACTTAAGACATATCAGTATTCTCCGCCGTATTTATACTTAATATGTAATTGAAACCAATTTACAGATTTGGTTTACATGTACCATTTACTATTTTGGTTTATCATTTACCATTTACCATTTAGGAAAATACCTAATGACCGAAACCGGAACTGGTTATTACCAAAATATGTAAAACGTCATTGTACGTCTTTTGAAATAAACAATTCCGAGGTGTTCCGAATGTAAAAACAAAGACAAGGATCATTACAAGTTTTATAGTTACAATGTTTAAACATAGTTATACAAGAAATATATAATAACAAAAGTCATTCATCAGTACGATTAAAACAACGTCATCACACAATTATAGGGGAAACAAGTTCCATTCCAGGGAACCGTTATTTTTGTAAAAGTACGTAATATTACACAGTTTCATATGAAAAAGGATCGCAAAAAATATTCTCCTTGAATTTGACAGTTGAAGGAAGTTAACCTTACATTTCATTGTAAAAAAAAATTAATTGAGTCATAAACACATTGCTTCGGTGCTTCAAAATAGGATTCTTTTTCATTCGTTTTATTTTCTATAAAATATTTTGGAAACTAGGGGTTGCATGCATAGTTAAAAAGATTTTACATTACAGGAGATGCTGTCCATGTGGTGAATCCATTTTTGCTCGTTTTGGATTCGAGTCATTCATTTGTTTGTTACCTTGCTTTGTTTTCTTAATTGGTTTGTGAGAATTAAACATCGTAAATCTGTAGGGTCAAAATAAGAAATCAGTAAGTAGGGAAACCTGTTCATGTGAACCTGATTAAGATCAATCATTTCTTCACGGATACACAACGGTATTAAAATCCTGACAAAACGAGAGTTTTACAAGATCTGAAAAAGTGTAAAACGCATGAAAACTGGTTGTTAACTGTGTTTTAATAGAATGAATCGGAATATTCACTTGAAACAGAATATTGATGTTATAATCAATTATTATACACGCATCCATTTTCTTATTTTAAGAAATAATGTAAAGGTATGATGTGTTCTTTATTTGACCCTGAATGACAAAGCAAATGAGGTACTTTTAAAATTATGTTCAGCCAATTTTGTCTTTTTGAAATAGGAAAGAAAAATACTATTAACAACTGTTATGCAATTAGAGGTTTAGATAGCTGTAAAACAAGGTTTGACGAGGTTTAACCAACCGTTTTCTCCTACCAAGTCGGGAATATACCAGTTGTGTTGGTTCATATAGTATAGTATAACGTTTGATTTTATCAGGGTTTAATGCCTCTTTTTATAATGTAACTTTAAGTGCAATTTTTTTTAACACGTCGTTTCCTCATATATTTAAATCACTCGATATCAAACAAGTTTTTAGTAGGTTTCGATTTTCTTAGTTTTAAGTTTTCTGTTTAGTGTTTTGCAAAATTGCTTGTTTGTTCTCTTTTTTTAAATTGCCATTTGTTTTGTCATTTTTTTTTTAATTTCCCTAAGTATCATCCGTCCCCTTTTTTATCAGATTTTATTAAGTTTACACTTAGTCTAGTAGATGAATAAAAGTCTTAAAAAGTCAATTTAAGCTTCACAAAATCGACAAAGTATGAACAAAACACGTGTAGTTATGTCCAGTAGTTCAATCAATTTCCAGACTTATCCACTGCTATAAATTCAGTACTGTTCAGGCAATTCGTTTGCAGTCAATTCACTACTGTTTAAGAGCTTTTCGGACAATTCATTATGATGTTCATGTAAATAACATTTACCGAATAAACTGAACACGCACTGGACAGATCTTAATTGACTGCAAGGAAATTGTCGGAACAGTACCGAATTTAGTGAAGTTTGAAAATCAACTGAAAGACTGAAATTAACTTTATAAATTATTGTTCAGCCTTTTAACATGTTTAAGATGAGCTCAGTTCAAATTGATAGCGTCAGATCTTAATTGGTCTATTTGTGCTGGTCCATTTATAGCAGGTGTGTCATTTAGGATTTTACTGTGACAAAATGCCCATCTTTGTATAAGATGACTCATTCAATACAATTTTTAGAAATATGAAATAAATGATTATTACTTCAGTCAAAAGAAACATAATGATTTGAAGATGTGGTATGATTGCCAATGAGACAACCATCCACCAGAGTTAAAATGAAGTTGAAGTATGCAATTGAAGGCCACCGTAAGAACAATCATATCGTATAGTCGACTATAAGAAGTTTTTCACTTTGCTCCCGTACCAATCATGGTACTAAATGGGAACAGTCAATGAGCTTTTGCAAATTATTGATGTATATACTTATTTCCAATGTCCGTTTTATGAATCATAATCAGTAGCATTTATAAGAAAGATTTTACCTGTAACAACAGTACGAAGAAAGAGTCAAATTATAGAAAACGTTCGTAAATTGTTTCAAATAGTGTGTTAGTGCAATTTGCTATAATACACTAGTTCAGGGAAACAATGCGCATGTGCAAGATCGATCGTGTGATTTTGCGTTATCAACTAATAAGTTACGAGATTTGATAAACTGGAGGCATTATCAGTTTATTGATTTATCAGATCGGCATCGTAATTACTGTAGTCAGATTAATGAATTTTCAAGAAGCATACACATGCTATGGCAAACGAAAATATATACAATATATGACAATAAAAAATAAATAAATTATTCTGTTACACCGTTCCGTAATTTGTATAGTTCGTTTGATTATATTCTTAATCTGTTTATGTGTTCCAGTCTAGGAGGATTATTCATCTTTAACGTTAAAACATCGTACCGTCGCTACCTTTCCCTCACTCTCACGTATCCGTTACAGGAAAACTGCAAGGTCATTACGATCACCAGGAACATTTCGTTGAGACGTCATCTTGGACACAATTCGTGGCTAACCACAGAGTGAGTTTATTATAAACATTGTAATTAAAGCCTTCAAATTGCCTTCCGTATAATTGAACCTTTTCTCCGTGAAATACTGGATATGTAACCGTTCTTGAAAGTACAACATTTTCTCGGATTCAACGGACTGTGCTATCAATTATTTTGGACATTTCATGCACTAGAAACATTAATTCAACACATTGTAAAATTGTATTTTATTTGTTTTTCAGCTTTTTACCATTTGTTAGATTGGTTTGAGAATAAATTATCAGCACCTGATAGTCTTGTTGCTTGAGCCCAATCGTCGGTTAAACTTAATGGTCAGGCCATTACAGTAAAAAGTCTACAACTTGCCTGTTGTGTCTCACAGATAACGCCACTCCACATTAGTTCTACAGCTACAGAACAACCTACCTGTTGAACCCTGCATTAACGCGGCATACCTTGACTTACAGTAAATTGACGACAACCTGTCTTTCCATATCCAGACAAGGAACGACAACGTAGCAACTGACATACCTTTACACTGACAGTGGACTACATATCTTGTGTATACTCGACAGCAACCTAACAACGTTGAGTCAACATGGATCCCAGTCATGAGGAACAACAAGAAGAGATACAGACCCCAGAGGGAAAGGTTCCAGATTTAGAACTATTACAAAATCCATCTAATACAATCCAGGCAGATGAAAATCCCGAGGCAAGGCGAGTTCGTGACCTCACGGAAAAAGGACAAGGAGCTTTCACCGAAAAACGTGACAAGTTCTGTCAGGAACTAGAGGCTCTCTGGGCAGACATTGAATCCCAGTTATTGGAAGTAACAGCGCCCCCTAACGATCTCCAGCAACTCCTAACAGTCCAGGACACACTTGTTAAAGCCTGCAATAATTATCGTAGGCTCACAGATGAATACCTAGAATTTCTGAAAAGGACCAGAACATTGGAGAGTCAAAAAGAAATTGATGCATGTAAACTCTCTTTGGATTTACGTCTGTCCAAAGTGGAACTTGTTATGGAAAAACTACACGAGCATCGCCTCGCCCTAACAAAGGCCAAATCCACTAAAACAAAGACCTCAAAAGGTAAGAAAACCTCACGCAGTGGTAGCTCTAACGTGTCAGACATGTCAAGCCTAGCACGGAGAAAGCGTGCCAAGGCAGAGGCTGCCAAGTCTAAAATAGCCTTTGTAGAAAAACATGCCATTATCCTACAACAGGAAGCAATGTTAGAGGAACAAGCCCTGTTCAGACAAATTGAAATGGAACAGGAAGCAGCACACAAAAAGGCAAAAATGGAACAAGAAGTCGCTCAGGAGGCCGCACAGAGAACAGTTCAGTTAGAACAAGAGGCTATGCGCAGGAAGGCTCAAATGCAACAAGAAGCCGCACGAGTAAGCCGAGAAAAGGCCCAACTTAAAGCCAAATTTAACCTTCTTGAAGCACAGAGAGAAGCTGCAGCCGCAGAAGCCGAGGCTCGTATCCTGGAATACGATGATAGCCAAGCCTTTATCGAACTACCTGACGAAAAGGAAGACCCGCTCCAGCGTGTGCAAGATTTTGTCAACAAACTTCCTGTATCAACAGCTGTGAAGGAAGTAACAGCACCTCAAAAGAAAAAGCAATTTCCTGTTAAAATTGAGCTGAGCCACGAAGCACCAGCGTTCGTGCCGTCCGCGGCACTGAACTTGCTGTCACAGACATCTGCTGTCTTACCTTCCGATACTAAGTCACCGGAAGTTACCTTTATCCCAGATCTGGGATTAGTAACCGGTATACAAAAACTAGGCCTTTCAGATGAGAGCCCTATTGAACACCAAAAACAGGGTGTAAAAGAAGCGATCCCTGTCTTACGCACAAAACAAGATGTTATAGAAGAAATCCATGTTTCACACACAAAACAAGACCTATTAGAAGATATCCCTGTTGCACACCAACAACAAATCAACCTTACATCAGAGATAACTAGATTCCTCTTACGCAAGGACTTGCTATTCTCCCGATTAAAAAGCTTTAATCTGGCAGAATCCTTTCATACTTGGAAAGCTAGCTTCAAAAACGTGACTGATGAGTTACAAGTCTCTGACTCAGAACAGATCGATTTACTGATCAAGTGGCTCGGTCCAGAGTCTGCTAAACACGCCATTAGCATAAGAGCGTCGAACGCTAATAATCCTACCATAGGAATACAGAGATTATGGCAGAGGCTTGACGAGCGGTATGGTGCTCCAGAAATGTTGGAAGCCTCTCTCATGAGTAAACTCGTCAACTTCCCTACCTTGACGAACAAAGATAACGCACGTCTTTATGACTTGTCTGATATTCTTTCAGAAATCGAATATCACAAGGAAAACCCCAAGCTGGGATGTTTGCTTGCTTATTTCGACTCTTCGTCCGGAATAAATCCTATTGTAGAAAAACTGCCATACGGACTCCAAGAAAAGTGGATTACAAGGGCTTCAAGATACAAGTCTAAATATGAAGTTGCCTTTCCACCTTTCACAGAATTATCTGCCTTCATCAGGGAAATTAGCAAAATTAAGAACGATCCTGGGTTCATCTTTGGCTCAAAAGTAACACCAAATACAAAAGAATCTATGCCAAGGTTCACATCTCAGACGTACTCTAAAGTCAACGTTCATAAGACAGCTGTTGAACAGCAAACTGAAGACAGCAGTCAACAACAAGATCTGTGTATCCTACACAAGACAATGCATACCTTGAATGAATGCCGAGCATTCCGAGCCAAACCGATCGAGGAACGCAAGGAACTGTTAAGACAAAACAATGTGTGCTACAAGTGTTGTGAGTCAACCACACACAGAAGTCGGAACTGCAACGCAAGCATCAGTTGTAACGAATGTGGAAGTGAACGACATACCACAGCACTTCACATCACTAGACCACAACAATCTGAAGGTTCCCAGTTTAGCTCACCCAGACCAGCCTACGGCGGGGAGCTTACACAAGTCTACGGCGGGGAGCAGACAGAGTCCGCTGAAACAAAGTTAACCTCTGTGAGTTCGATCTGCACAGAGATCTACAAAGATCATAAGAGCGAGAAATCTTATGCCAAGATATTACCTGTGGACGTGTACCACAAGGACAAGACAGACAAAATTATCAGAATGTACGCCATTATTGACGACCAAAGCAACCGGTCTCTTGCCTCGCCTGAATTCTTCAGTCTGTTCAACGTTCGGGAAAAACCTGAAAACTACTCTCTTACGACATGCTCCGGCAGAATAGCTACCTCCGGGAAAAGAGGAAAAGATTTCGTCATAAAATCTGTACATAGTGACGTACAGTTTGATCTGCCTACATTAATTGAATGTAATAATATTCCCAATAATCGAGACGAAATTCCTACTCCTGAAGTTGCAATGCATCATCCTCATCTGAAAGAACTCGGAGGAAGCATTCCACCAATAGAGGAACGTTGTCAAATTCTACTCCTAATTGGAAGGGACCTTATAGAGGCACACCACGTCCTTGAACAACGCCTAGGACCATCCCGAACTCCATTTGCCCAAAAGTTGAGACTTGGTTGGGTCATAATTGGAAATACATACATTGACAAGCAAACTGTTCCTATTGAAGTCAACACAAAGATAACCAACGTTTCAATTACGGAATCAAAACAACGTCTTGCCTCAAGACCGGAAATAGCCATCATCAAGGACAATAATCCAATTGTTGTTCAGGCTAACGACCAATACGTTCATTCGAATGCCAAGCTTGCGAAGTCGTATTCCGTACAATTCATTGAATGTACAGAACCTAGTTCCAAGCCTGGTAAACGCACAAATTCCTCTAAAGGGACAGCACTCGTGTCACTAAAAGCAAAATCTTTGACCTCGATAGAAAAATCTATAAATAAAGAAAACTTCATTCCGAAATCAACAGGACCTGAAGTTCATGGTGAGGAAATCAGTAGCATTCACAAATATATTCCGATAGAAGGACCTATTGCCAATATCAATATGCCTTTGAGCAAGCAACCTCTACTCCGAGGAGGAAGCAGAATTGCCAAATCTGATTTGAATTTTAGTGAAAAGGAACCAGTAGTCTTATCTGGACATCATCAGAAAGTAACACCTTTTCTTGGACATTACTACAACACAATCAAACATAGAGGACCCCACTTCATAGATAGAACAACTGGATCAGCAAGATGGAACGTTAGGACGAAACGCTTAATTTCGTCGGATACTCAAAGAGATGTGACATTTCGCCAAACTGGAATAGGATCAAGTATTAGCTCTCGTCATACCCATCGGAGGACCACCTTCAACCGTCGTCGCCGTCTAACAACGTTGGAAAAAACAGTTCCTACTATCTCAACAGCAACTATGGAACATTTTGCGAATCACAGCAACCGCATTAGAGAGATCCTTCTTCAAAGAACAAGAAACTGCGCCGAACCCAGTTTTCCGTGGAATTAGTCTATTCTGGAAACTTTATAGTGAAATGTCGTAAGTTGAGACGTGATATTTCTCACACGACCTATAGTGGTTATTTCATCTGTATATATTCAATTTATATTGGGATTTATTCATTTATCTAGATCTTATTCTCATTCGCAAATAGTTATAGAATAGTGATATCAGATAGACATCAGACGGGGAGTATTCTGTTACACCGTTCCGTAATTTGTATAGTTCGTTTGATTATATTCTTAATCTGTTTATGTGTTCCAGTCTAGGAGGATTATTCATCTTTAACGTTAAAACATCGTACCGTCGCTACCTTTCCCTCACTCTCACGTATCCGTTACAGGAAAACTGCAAGATCATTACGATCACCAGGAACATTTCGTTGAGACGTCATCTTGGACACAATTCGTGGCTAACCACAGAGTGAGTTTATTATAAACATTGTAATTAAAGCCTTCAAATTGCCTTCCGTATAATTGAACCTTTTCTCCGTGAAATACTGGATATGTAACCGTTCTTGAAAGTACAACATTTTCTCGGATTCAACGGACTGTGCTATCAATTATTTTGGACATTTCATGCACTAGAAACATTAATTCAACACATTGTAAAATTGTATTTTATTTGTTTTTCAGCTTTTTACCATTTGTTAGATTGGTTTGAGAATAAATTATCAGCACCTGATAGTCTTGTTGCTTGAGCCCAATCGTCGGTTAAACTTAATGGTCAGGCCATTACATAAATTAATAATAATATCTAAGATCAACTTACTTGTGTCGATTTGGCCAAGAACAGTAGAATAAATATAAAATTCTATACTCACAGATCTATACGTTGGACATGATAAAACAAAGTGATATTCGTTTTCCAAAACATTCATATTGCAACATATTCTATTTTCTCTTTGAGTATTCGGATAACGATCAACTTCAACATTTAATCTAAGTGTGCCGCTACGCAATTTTGTTAATATAGATACATTACAATGAAAATCTAAGTATCTTTCAAAACCACGCAAATACTAGTTTATATCATTTGTAAATACTAAGTTTGTTACATTCTTCTAAAGCTGCAGATTCTACTGGCATATTAAAACAGACTATTTTGACCGTTATGTTAATTAATCTTAATTACAAAAGGAACGGTTAGATATATGTCACCTGACTTTGAGTGTTACATTGTACCTTCACGCAAAAATGGACAGATTCACGCTGTGATGTTCACTTAGCAGATCGTCTTTATATTCAAGAAGGTACTGATCTTGCCGGGGTCATAAAAATAAAAGTCCATCAACACCTAGCCATAAGGTATCATAAGGTTTTACCTTAAACTATTAATCTCACATTGCGACAGTTAGACACAATTAATATACCCTTAATAATCATAAACATGTTCTGACAGTTAGGTACTGTTAACATATATGTTCAAAATGCTAGCCCTGATTGCATGCGTGTATTACATTTACATAAAGTTTTTTGTGCTTAATTCAAATGAAACGGATCTTGACATTTTTTGAAAGGAAGTGTATCCGGGTCGTTCAGCATTTTATTTTGATATACGTATTGTGAAGCATACATGATATTGTATACAGAATATCTAGTTAATTTCAATGAGATTTATAAAAGATACTTTATATTTTGTTGTTGTATTTTCAGAAAGTAAATACATTTTCACACATATACATATATAGTTTGGCATTTGATTACATACTTTTAATGAACAGTTCTGTCGTATATTTGTTTTTGTATTAGAAAATTCACGTTCGTAGGTAGAAAAATGATACTAAATGCGAAAACAAATAATGTTATATTACAGTTGCTATCCCCCCCTTTTTGGACAAAAAGAAAAAAATTGTTGTCGTCTTGTCGTAAGCAAGGAGGTCTTTAAGATTTATGAGTGAAATAGCTGCCTACTTGGATCTTTTGACATACAAGCTTCTTTTTAACAAGTTTTGCGAAAGCGATACTTAGCGAAAGCGATACTTAGCGATCTTAGATTCCGCCGACTACTTCAGCATTAAGTTCAGTCTGTGGTTAAAGTTTTGTTTTACATCAAAATCATTGTCAAACATAATAGAATTTCGGGAAATTGGGGCAGAAGCTTCTTTATGTCCAAAATACAGTATCCAGGTCAAAATTTTGCAAATATTTATTTTTATTTTCCGTATTTTTCTACTAGATGGACTCCGTTTTTCCTGAACAGTTAATTTCATGTTTTGTCTGAGGTTAAAGATATTCCCGCAGTCATCAATAACCGTTTTGTTTAAACGTCCAGTTGCAAGTTAAATGCATATCCATGCAGCTCAAGATCATGATAATGATATATGAATGTTGAAAATATTTTGTTCTACATTGCGCTGGACTTTTCACTCGTTTGTCTAAAATGCAACAGTCAGAGTAAAGACATTGTATATATATCTTATTAGTGAGTGCGGTTTTTTTGCTAAGAGTTTAATTCCATATGACGACCTATAGCTGTTTGATTTTATGGGAACTTATTTTTTTATGGTTTGAACAAGGAACGTATATACTGTTCCAAGTTTTAGCGATCAGATTATTTATACAATATTGAAAACATAACATTTATGAACCCATGGTTATTTTTTTTATTGAAGACGTCGCATCATATCATTCATTGCGACTATGTGTGATGACCAGCAACAACTTTTCAAAAAGCTCCGTTTTCACACAGACAATCATATGATTGAGATTGTTTATCTATATTTTCCCGACAAAAGCTAAAGAGAATAAATAGTGTAGTGTCTCCATTGTATGATATACTGTTTTGGCAATTAATGCCATTACACCAGCATGTTTCTGGAAATTATTCTCAATCGCCAAAAATGATATTTCTGCACATAAACTTCCTCAAAGCTCTAAACAGCCTCCAGTGACTTGAAGGATCTCGTTCCTTCTTTAGAGGTCCTTCTTTATCAAATTTTTCGTTTTGGTTATTTGCAAGCCGTAATTTCAAATTTATTTTTCCAATTTTCTCCCGTAATTTTCAAACACCATGTCTCTGAATTTTTCACAATATTTTTATTTTACTTTATTTAATTTAAACATAAACAAACAAAAAACAGGTGACACTCAACGACTTCACAGGTAAACGGGAAAGCGGCGGGCGTCCTAATAAAGGCCTATTAAACATCGAATATTGATGTGTACCATATATGACTTTGCCCCCAGTTCGTCCAAATCTGGCATATTCTCGTATGAATTTTAATTAAACGCTTGACCCACTCAGAATTCTAGGTCGCGAACAAGCTTTCCCTGAACTAGTGTATTATAAAATTTATTAAAATAGTTCTTGTTTTTTTAATATTTCAAACCATTTAGACATTGGTGTTTTTTTCATCGTCAAAAGAGTCGTAAATTTATATTTTTCAATAAATTTTAATTTACTTTTTAAGAATGCATTTAATAAATCATAAAGTTGTGGATAAAAATCTCTCTTTTGTAGCAAGTGTTTGTGTAGACTTTCCCGTGTAAAACTGATGTTTCTAAATCTAGGAAAGAATAAATATATTTCTATTTATATTTGATTTAATTTAACCTAAGTTCCGTTGGATAGTTTCGGCAGTATATTTGGAAACTTCCTGACTATTTACCGTAATAATACAATCAATATCTTTAACTTATGAACTAATGGATTTAAGACGGATGGTTTCTAGGATTGGTCATACACATTGATTCATAACAGTACAGGGAGAAAATTCCGCTATTGCCGGGGCGCAAGTGGTGCCCGTAGAAATACCCGCAATATGCCGATAAACTTAATTGCCGACAAAAAAATTAATGATGTCATAGAGATTATTTACAGGTTCAATCATCACATCACATCTCGTTCAAGTATATTTAGCATATTTACGTTTGTCATTAAAGAAGGCTTTATATAAATTGCAGCAAATACGGTTTCCGTAGATTTTTCAAACGACCAGTTAATTAATAGTAAAAGTTTTGATTGATCAAATTATATTGAAGTCTAGTGTAAGCAGATGAAAGGCAAAACAGTCAACCGAATTATAAGGACCATCGAAAGCACGTAATTTATATAAAACATCCACAGAACTTTTTTCACTCTAAAAAATAGATAATTCCAATACATTAATTTCATATGTTTTATGACATAAATCTATGATACGTTCAATGACAGTCGTTACGGAACCAGTTTATAACACTTACTTAAGACCATGAAGAAACGGTATTTACGTTTTTTGTGAAGTTGAGGTAACAAATACATTGTAGGGACCATCAGATCGTCAGGATAGGCCTGAAACTGAGATGTGGTAATGATAGGATTGTTAACTATACATATAGTGTATGTACCTGAATATAGAATTTATTATTGCATTCTGAAAAACGTCCGTGTAGTGTTTACGTCATACCACCACAACATTGGTGGCTGCTTTGCCAGCCGTTATATAATCATGAACACAAAGCACTCTGCCAGTACTTGAAATTTATTTCTTATTCTATATAAATACGTGAAGTATGTACCCTTTAATTTATGTCTATACCATTTTCAAAATGTGATATTAGAATATCCACAATATTCATTTATTTATTCAAAGAATCAGAAGAATTATTATTAGATTTTGCTTGTTAACACAACTTTTTACAGTTCTACGAAAGATAATCTTTAATGACCTGACGACACTGTTTCCAATCTAATTTAGATGGAACACGATATTGTGATCCCTTTTCACAGTCTAAAGTTGAAGGAACATTATGATCTACACAATTTATACTTACGTTTGATATCAATGACGTATAATTTAACAAAAATAAACTTCTACTGTTTTTGGTAGGTAAACGAAAGAGTAGGTGATTCTGTGTTATCAAATAGGAAGGTCGGACGTTTTGAAAATGAGATTGTGATTCACACCTTGAAACAATTATGTAATTTACTAATTGTTTTCTTGATATAGTTTAAATAATTACTGATGCCTACCATATTTTTTAAATATAGATAAGACATCGTCAAGTGTATTATTTATACAATGTTTAGGGAGCTACCATTTGATTTTTATGGGGGGGCTAGAAAGAAAAATTTTGTCCTGTTTTTCTTTTTAGCTGTAATCTCTGTCCTGCCTTTTTATTTTTCACTCTGTTCCGTCCTGCCTTTTTTTTTTGGTTTATCCTGACTTTTTTTTACCAAAATTGTCGTCCTGACTTTTTTTTTTGCAAGTGTCTCATCCTGCCTTTTTTTTAATCAAAACTCCTGTCCTGCCTATTTTTTTCAAATTCCCCCCCCCCCCCCCATAAAAATCAAATGGTAGCTCCCTTAATTCATTCAATAATTGAATTTTGATTGACACGTTTGTCATGAAACCTATGAATATGTTGTCTGTAATCAACAATATTCATGTTATAAATTGATGTTTGGTTTAGATAATTCCTGACCCCATTATTATGCCATTTAGACTAAGGGGATATGCAATCTTCAGTCTTTTAATTTTAAAAAAGATCGATAACTTTAGTTAATGTTACGATATATGAGGTTTTGAGTTATACTTATTTTCAAAATATTCAATAAATGATGAGTCAGGTACTATAAAATAATATTTATTTTGAATATAAAAAGTAGTCTAACTAAAGAAATATTTGGCAGCATACATTTAAAATTTATACATCAGTGACATTTCCAAAATTATCTCTACATGAAGTGCATAAATTAGCAAATACTTATAACACATTTTAAAGAAAACAGAAAAATACAATCTTTTAATTCAATTATGATAAGCAGATAACATAAGGTAACATTTTGCATTTCGAATTTAGAAATAAACATATTTTTACATGCGGCTTATATATAGGAAAAAAGTTAACGTTCTTCAACTGTCAAAAAATTAAATAAAACCTAATGTATATCATCTATTTCGTAGTATGCTTTAAACATGTAATCATTTATTAAATCAATTTTCTTTAAAAGTCTTGTAAAAACTTGTTTGACTCAATTTCAATAACATCGACGTAATTAAGCATAGGTTTAGTTTCAAATGAATGTAAATTTCTGAATGAAAGCTTGCTACACCACAGTATCAAACCACAATTTTAACTATAAATTATACACTATAGGGGTGATTTTGAAACAACATTTTCTTTATCAATCTAACTTTTTTTTAAAGTGCCACGTTTAGAATTTCGCCAATGAACTATTGTTCGATTACTTTCTATATTAAAATTTCCTCTTCATAAAACAATGATTCAGAAGGTATAGGTAAATCCAAAGTATTTAAAAAAAAAAACTGAAAAAAAAAACATTTCATTTTATGTTACAATAATTTAAAATAAAACCTGCAGAATAATCATAATTTACTATTCATGTTTAAACAATATCTATTCTAAATATGTATTTTGTTTCAAACTGGTATTAAAATACTACAATAAAACCTCCCAAAACTTAATATGTTTAAATTCCTTCCACTCTGGTCAAAAGGATTTCTCTAAAACACAACCAAACAAATGTCTTATTTGAGTTGCCAGCATGTTTTCATCAATATACCAATGATAAAAAATACACTTCACAATGTTTACCACAAGGAAATTACAGCAGTATTTAAAATAATACAATAAAATTACCACTCAGACTTAAAGGTTTAATTATCAAACAATAATATACAGATAAAAAAATAAAATAAAACATAAATCTACAACCACAAACTCGTGCAAAGCATAAAAACAAATCACCACAGGATGGATTGTCTTCTAACTATATTAAGGATGAACTTAGATATAATTGATACTATAAGCCGGATGAGCATTAGTTAAGGATCAAGCTAAAAGGTGATGGAGCATTTGTTCAAGAATTTGTATTTTAAAACATGCCTGGGAAAGTCTGACTCCGATTTTCACCTTATATTTGCATTGGTATTATTTGGGTCTCAAATCAAAAGAAAAAAATTAAGTATCTGTTCAAATTTTGGTAATGACTTTCTATGAGCTATTACGTCTTATATAAAAAGGTTAATGGGTGTTATGGGACAAAATATTTTACCTTGTATTGTATGGAGAAACACCAACGAGTCCGAACATCTGACACAAATTCCAAACCTCAACTTAAGTACGTTCTTCTACAGTATTTGAATTTACTGATGAAGAAGATATATAGGTTATAAAAAAAATCTTTATATGACTTTTCCTTTTTCCCTTTTTTCCTTTTTCTTTAATTATTTTTAATACAATTGACCACGACTGCATCTCTTCAATTACGGATCTTTTTAAAGTTGGTAAAAATTTTCTCATTATAAAATTTTACATACTACAAAGAATTTTTTTCGTAATGCATCTAGTTTATTATACAAATATACTTTAAAAAGTTGAAAAAATTATCATGAAAAAAGAATCTGGAGAACAATTTAGTACAAATTGCTTTAAAATGATAAAATACTATTTACACCTTTTATTATTTATATAAATAACAAAGAAATTGTCAACAAGTTAAACTAGATTAAATTGGAATAAAATATAAACGACTAATCTAGTTATCCCTAATCAAGTTAATAGATTACACCTAATTATAAAGCTGAATAAATATATCTACCATGTTCAGAATGATATGGATTCACTTGTGATGATTAAAAATAGTTATGATTAATATAAAACACATACATATATGTACGTTTGCTAATCTCTCTCTCTCTCTCCCTCTGTATATATATATATATGATATGTGTTAACCATACAAGATAAAAGACATAAACCATATCAGACCTTATCACATAACAGTTATGAAAACATTTATTTTAAAAGTAAGGCTTTAACTTCTAGTAAAGGTTGGGATTTTTTAATTTAAAGTATAATAAAAAAAAATGTTCATATGGTGACCAGTTAACATCATTCACAAAACCAGAATTAGTATCAACCATTTCTTGAATAGAGCAAACCAATATAAATTAGTCATTTCAGATATGTTAATCAAGTAAACGGGTTATGTTTCTAGCTTGAAATTTACTGGAACAATATGTAAGAAAATGTGATTTTTATGGTGACCCAGTACACAAATAAGAATGTGTCCAAAGATCACGGATGCCCCATCCGCACTATCATTTTCTATGTTCAGTGGACTGTGAAAATGGGATAAAATTTCTAAGTTGGCATTAAAATTAGAAAAATCATATGATAGGAAACATGTTGACTATGTTTCAAGTTGATTGGACTTCCACTTCATCAAAAACTACCTCGACCAAAACTTTACCCTGACGCGGGACAGACGGACGAACGAACGGACAAACGAACGAACGGACGGACGGACGCACAGACCAGAAAACATAATGACCATAAATGGGTCATAATAAAGTTTCAAAGATGGTCAACGACGGTTAGTATTCAGGACAGATATTTAAAAAGATAAGTATTTTTTTTCCCTTTTATATCTTACTTAATAACACATACACATTATTTTATATTTCCTCTTTTCAAATAAAGATTAGAAAATAAAAACCAACAAAAGGCTGCAAAAAGAAAACGAAGCAAATATATGCATAACCAGTGTATTGAATAAATACACAAAACATGTTTTTTTCTTAACCTATGGTATATGTGTCAGCTTCAGAGACCAAAATGATTATATTTAAGTAAGTCGTAGTAAAATCCTATCCCCTACAGTTCGTCCCTTTTTCTAAGGGTCATGATGTCTAAAAATGTAGTTTTATAAATTATGTCAACTCTTATGTCAATAAATCTAGTTTCAATAATGTATTTGATTTGTTATGTTTTTGCCTAATTTACAAAAGTTAGTCGCATTGTTTCTTTTCGAAGGCATATTTATAAGCAACTTCATTGTAGAATCCTTCCAAAGACTTTGTTCCCCTCAAACTAGAATCCCTTCTACCAAAGGCTTGTCGTATCTGCCAACTGAAATTTAAATTAAATTTTTAATCAAAAGTTGATTAGTTCATAAAGTTTATTTTCGTCACATGATCGTTATAATAAATCAAATATATTTGAGTTAAAGTAGAATTTTACATTTAGTCTCAATAAATTACTGCAAATATTGTTTAGAATGTGTAAATGTTTCTGTCAACACGTCCATACAATAGAATACAAATGTAACGATAGATGACATTCATCTTATAAAGAAGATAGCATACTTGAAATTTTTATAGAGAAGGAATGTATAGATATAAAACAACCAACTGATAGTCCTTTAACTACAGTCAGAATGATATTATCAATTGTCTATTTATTAATCATGCTTAAATATTTGCATGTAATCTTCGAATTTTTATGTGATCCAGATTATAAATATTTGTTAATTTATATTTATTTAAATGTCTAAATAAATGAACTGACTGCATCAACACTCATTCATATCTATACATACTTATCATCTTCTTGTTGTCCTTGCACTATTAATTCAGACTTTCTTTTTTTAGATCTACAGAACATGCATATCATGATCGTTATAAAGATCGCAAATGCGGCAATGGCTAGAGGTAATCCTATACCTAGGCCCAGTATCAAATCTGATGAACTTTTACCTAAAATGGAGAAACAAAATATATAACTTCACAATACATTTTCAACTGAGTTGGTAAGCCTTTCCTAAAAATTTGGTGTTTTGCAATGGCCAGTAAAACTCTTTTATTGAAATCTAAAATTCATTCGTTTAAATTTTAAGAAATTTGTTGTACAACGCCACAGAGAGATTTTGTTCATATTTAGACTCTCTCTCTCTCTCTCTCACGTTTGAATTTTGCAATCAATCATGAACCAAAATTTCTGAACGGCAAAAAGGAAATCGTAATGAACAAACTTGAACACAAAAAATACAGCATATTAAAATTTAAGAGCATTGACTGAATGGTTAATGAATTATTGCATGAAAATAGCATGTGCAACTTTCTAATGAATCAAGGACCACAAGTCAAAAACAACCCAAAAAAAGAGCGTAAATTCCGAACCTGAACTCTACTCTATAATCAGTAACACAAAAGTAAATTAACAAAAATACCAAACTCCGAGGAAAATTCAAAACAGAAAATCCGTTATCAAATGGAAAAATCAAAACTCGAAAAGGTCAAACGAATGGATAACAACTGTCATTTGATTGAATTTAATAAATATTTTTATTCTTATTTATTCCTGGCAGAAATGTGGTGGATTAAACCTCTTTTTTAGCTAGATAAAACTCTCAGTTGTATGACATCATAGGTAGAAACGTCAAAAATAGGGGTACAACAGTCAACATTGTGTTAAAATCTTAATTACTATAAATTACTAAAAAAAACAAACAAATGTGTAACAAAGAAAACCAAAAAGGCATAAAGATGAAGCGTTCTAGCAACAACATGAAAGACAAGTTTACAATAATTTACCATAACACATCAACACAATCGCGGGATGTATAAGTACAGAGCCACTTCATACATGTATGTAACAAAGAAACACCAACAGGCATATGGGTTCCAAAAATATATGGTCTCTGTATATAATCATTTGACATGCGGGAAATCATTATGCAAGTTGAAAAACAAGAACATGAACACGAATACTGGTCTTGCCCTTCGTTTATTCTTTTAAAATTGTAGGTAACCATGATTTACGGTTTATGAGTTACATAAACACACAAATCATAGTATACACAAAAGGAAACGAGAAGCATTGTGAACAGAAATGCCTCGGTCAAAATTTAAAAGATCACCCAGAATACGTACCAGGCTTTCAGGATGGACATTGATTCGATATCTTTTACAGTTTTGGAGAAGAACAGATGACGAGAAAAACATTATAAGGGAGAAAACTCCCATATTAAACCATATCAAAAAAGCAAGTTTTAAAAGAACAACTATCAATATCAACTATCTTATCAACACGTTGTGACACAACAGCGACATTTCAGAAACAAACAGAAAAAAATCATCTGAACAACAATATATCAGTCTGTCCTAAAAAAAGTGAGGGAAAAAGATATCAATATCATTGCAAAAGCAAAATTGCCACATACACTAATATGAATTAACATGTAAAATAAAAAGTAAAATCACACAAGTACTGAACTCCGAAAAAAATTCAATCGGAAATTTCCTTATGCCATGACTAAATAAAAAGCAGAAGCACATCAAATAAATAGACAACAATGGTCAAATTCTTGAATTGGTACATAAATTTTCTTGTGTAGATAATGGTGGATTCAACCTTTTTTTAAAGCTAGATAAAACTTCTCTCTGAAACGTACATCTTTATGAATAACACTGGAAACCAATATTTTTTCTTGTTAAACAATATGTTTGCCCTTAGCTACTTTAAATGCCTCCTAATGAGTATTAAATGTTACACATTACAAGTTCTATTAAGGAAACATTAGTATACTGCTGTTCTGTAGTAATCATTCAATTAAGGAAGTTCACTGCTCAGTTTCAAAATAAATAGCTATCCATAACACTAGTATATATTGATTAAGGACTAGTTAATTGAGGAATAAAGAATAAAATAAAAATAAAAAAATATAGGGGTCAATGTGCTTGTTTTCGAGATATTAGCCAATGGAATTTTGCCGGGAAAATGTCATCTCTTAATTTTTCATAGCTTTACCATTGACCAGTTAAAATTCTCAAAAACTTGAAAAATAAATAAGATTTTATAAGACTTTTACAAATGGCTTATAATTATACATGTAAAAGATTTATAAAAAGAAAAATAGGGGTCCATTGGCAAATTTTTTTAAAGCATTCAAATTGATAAAACCCGAGGATTACAAAAATCTGACAAAAAATCCAAAAGCAAATATCCTTAAGCGAAACCGTTGGAAACATACCAAATATAAAAATGCAACGGAACAACAGAAACACTGAACTGCAACAAAAGCAAACACCAACAAACATAAAAACGGACTATTTGGTAACACATGCAATCTTCTTGACTTGGTTCACATAATTTGAAATGGTGGGTTGAACTTGATTTTATGGCTAGCCAAATCTACCACTTAATATATGGCAAACTTGGCTGATACTAATTAAACCTCATCATCATGGATTTAAACTTAATCTGTCCTCACATTATATTGTATTCAGTGAAATTTGAAGTTTTACTTTTCTTCCAAAAATTGATTGACCATTCAGCCTGTATCAAATTGATTTCGGTTAAAACTTTCATCATATTGCCGTTCTATGAGAGTATTGGTATTCTTATTGCAATTAAGATAACACTTTACATACTTTGTACAGTGGTAGTAGTTCGTTCTGAAGTTGAGCTTGCTGTGTGTTCTGTTGTTGGTTGATTACTGTAATGGATGTAGAAATATATTTTTAAAGTATTACTGAAATGATGATCTTTATTGATTTTATATAACAAAACTCATATACATATATCTGTTTCTAATTTTTCATCTTTTGACAGCGAATTTGATCATAAAAAAATTAAATATAATGCTCTTCCATATTTTATAAATTACTGTTCGGTGTGAACCAAGGTTCCTTGTTGGAAACCGTACTTTGATCTATAAAGGTAAATATTGATATTAATATTGATTTTGTTATCAGTAAGTTAAAGTCAAACTAATATACAAATGCACATGCACGGCTTTTAAATCCGTCCATATCTGTATCTTTACTGGCATTGCAAAAGGTATTTATATTCTCTGACCGTTAATGAATTCAAAGCATAGAATTATAGATTATCGTTGATCATCTCAACGAGATTGATTTTCCCGCTTTAGCCGGTACGGCGAGAGCGAGAAAGGCAATCGAGTTGAGATGATCAATGATAATCTGTTTATCGCTATTTTACCTATGACAACGTGGTCAATTTCATGTTAATTTCATTAGCAACGCCACGTGCCTCCTTAGTTTCTAGCAATAATTTTCCATCTCAAGCGAGTAGCATGATATGAAAATTATCACAAAAAAAGATCAAAGGCAAATGCACAAAATAGCGATAATAATATATATAATGAAATTCATAATTCATGTGTATAAATCCGAATTAAACACATTTTGACTATCATGATAAATACTTACACACATTGATATCTGGAAGTTTGAGTGACTTGTATACACTGCTGTGTCACAGAACAGGTACTACATATCACAGGTTCTACAAGTGAGCAAGTTACAATTATACATTAATTAGAAAAGACCATGAAATGAGCCATAACATGCAAAACTAGAGATACCACGAGGAAATCTCCAAAATTTTTCCCTTTGTAATCTTCTTTTAAAAATGTATTAACCTTGACGACACACATTTAAACAGATTCGAACACCGCAATATTTATAAATGAAATGTTTCATCAAATATCATTTATAACCATCAAGAAATGCGTAAGAATATGACTTTAAATATTTAACTATTAGGATGTTAGGCTGGTTGAAATAAGGAATCTGTACTGGGTAGGAACATGCATGAATTATAATATTCTTTTGCCTACCAAAAAACACTAAATCATAGTAAAAAAAGTCATTCTACAGCAGGGATATCATGTCATTGATTGATAGAGTCTTGATACCGCCTTCGATTTTAAAAATTTACCGTAATAAAACAAATCTAATCTTGTTTATAATTTATAATTACTTTCAAGTGTTGAAAAATATTTATAAATTTCAAAATTTAAGTAATGACCATCTTCAATACAGTGGAAGTCGTTAACTTACTTCAAATCGTCACATAAAGTTCAAATTGACAAAGTGTCTTGATGTGAAATTGCATTTCAAATTCCTTCATATTTTTATATTTATCTTATTAACCTCTATAACACTTAATAAATTTTGAATAAAGACAAATGTGTATATGAATTTAGCAGTGTTTACTGAAAAAGTAAATGGCTCTGTGTGTAGTGCATTTGGTGGAAAGTCTTCGATTTAGATCTGTTCGTTTTTTTTCTAAATGACACCAATTTTGCTGACGTCTTTGCCAAACATTGCGATAACACAGTATTAAAATGTTAGCATGCAATACACAATAATTACAGTGGAGTCTATATAGGGTCGAACATTTGTTAAAACATTTATTCTATAATAATTATATGTAGACCTCATTTATTTATATCTTTATTTTACCAAGTGGAATGACTTTGCCAAAAAATTGTCAATTAACTGTATTAAAAAAACACTTCCCATGCTGAAAAAATGTTAGCTAAAGCATTAAGAAATCAAATTTCTATTTTTAAATTCTATCTTACCTAATGTTGTAGTTGTGTTGCCTAATGTAATACTGCCATTTACAGCAATGCACATATCTATAATATCTGTACAGGATTTATCTTCGGTTTCCATCTTTACCAATAAGTTCAAAACTTTATCATATTGTAATGTCTTATTAGCAACGGTGTTGAATATCACAACAAGGCTAGTTGTAACTCCCTCAGTGTGATTTCTTTGCAAATAAAAAAGGAGACACATTTTCAAATACAGAAAATGTATTGGTTCAGTTATTCCATTATTAATTTGTAAAGTATGAACAACTCAAATTGGACCAGTGTTTGGGGTTTTAAGAAAATAATTTGAAATAATATTTTATTGATTCAATAAATCATCTACTACTGTTTATGGGGCTAAAAAAAGAAACTATTAGAAAACAAGCAGTAAGGCGACTGACAGTACTGTAAAGTACTCATACATTACACATTCTCACTATCAATATGCTAACCAAATATGAAGGCCGTCTGTTCAGTTAAACTGGAAAGTTGTACGATGGACAAAAAGGTCGACTGCAATATACCCCTACTCCTAGAGTGGGAATAGGAGTAAAAGTTATCGTGTTGCTGCCTCATAGTGATTAATAATCCATATTTTTTCCATTAAATGTCAAAGTCAGACACTCCATGTGTTAAAATTAATCTTCCATTGTTATTGTTATATTTTAAATTATGATAAAAAGGAGTTATCGTTTTGGTTGATCCTAATATTAAATAAGGTTGATCCTAATATTAAATAATCAGCAAAAATCTCAACTTTGATGGTCGAAAAATTGCGTTTAAATATTCCAAATAATTCAGGGAAACATGCAAATAATTCATCCAGGCTATAAAATGAAACAGCCGTTACATTCTTTCAATAAGTATCAGAAAACGTGGTAACATTGTATGTCTCACAAACATGCAAAAGTACTTTCAGTTAAATATTGTAAGTTAAAAATACTATGTTGTAAAGTACAAATATCGTTAATATATTATACAATTACTGTGTTTTGATGAGGTAAATATGTAGTTTTATTTAGTTTTGATATACACGTAAAACCACGCGACGTATTGCGCGGACGGTGAATACACTTTTCCGCAGGTGAATATGCTTATTTATTCAAAATCCCATTCATATAGAAAAACCTACTAAATTTTTATTAATATGGAATAATATTCAGTTATTTAGGGCCATTCAATAAAAAGGGGGGGGAGAATAAAACGTGCATCTACATTCTTTTTGCAAGATATTGTCTTATAGTTTATAGATAATTTGAGACTACAACAGCGAGAAATACCAATTGATGTTCATTTTGAAAAAAATTCTATTGTTTGCCAAGAATAATTGTTTTTAATGATTAACAGGATTAACTGAAATTTTTCCAGCATTTAATGCAAGACTAATAATTTGTTTGCGTATATTAATTACCTGAAATCTGTCACATTTATGTACTGGATATCTCCGACATCACTCATCTCTGTTTTAAACTGACATTATATGAAAAGAGAATATTAAATACTGCATAAAAAGAGATAATTTTAAACTTTTGGGCAAATGCAAGATTGTTGTAACAACTAAATAAACTGGGCGTGCTTTCAAATAATGAACAAAGGGTTAACATTGAATGAGAATTTTGGTATCAGATGACTTATACGATAATTAAACATGATAATTTTGAATATGTTACATCACTGGGTCGATACCTCTGCTGGTGGACTCTCAGTCCCCGAGGGTATCGTCAGCTCAGTAGTCAGTACTTCGGTACTGACATGATTTAACAAAATTTTCCGTTTGTAAATTTTGAAATTATTAAGAAACTAAGGTTTCAACTCCCTCAGGCAAATTTGACTTTAGATGAATTTGGCTATTTATTTTAGGTATTTTTGTCATAAAGCTCTTCAACGCTTTCGGTACTTATACATCTTCGGATTTCAAATGTTTGGTTTTGAGCGTTCCTGGTGAAGGTAAATCCAGAAAAGCACTTCGGACGCATAGAATTATTAAACGTGTTGTTTTCCATTGATTACTTATTGACGTTGGAAACGTTAAAACAAAAATTATCAAAAACTTTCAAGAATGGACAATAAATTAAGGCTTTAATCGAAGAGGAAACATTATATAAGTATATAAGTAAGTTTTAATCATATGCTTAATTGCCAAAGGAAACATCGATTTCATCAATGTTGTGGACTTTTCCTTCAGTGCAACGACAGGTTTCAAATAAAAATAATTTTTCTTACGTATTCAGGGTATGGTTGACATCCTGCTGATAAATTAATGATTTCTTACAATAATATACAACTACTTACTGCTTGTTCTATATCTTTTTCATATGCAGCATAATCTAAATGAAGTTTATTTCCATAATTTGGATGAAATGTTTTCCGGAGAGTAGCCTCAATGAATAATGACCTACTCTCTAGTTTAGCTGAAACAGTTATATAGATCATATTTCGTATATTTATATTAACAAAAGTAACCCTTTACACATAATCAACATCTACTGGGACTCCTGATTTTCAATACTAGAATGAGAATCTTTTTTCATTTTAAAAATAAAAGCTACTTTGTATACCCAAACAAGTCTCTCTTTACACATATGATGAAAAAAAAAAGAAACAAATTTTTGTGAGCTGTGATGAATGTTGGGAAGACATGTTTTTTCCTGTTTTCTTACTTTGTTTTGGTTCGTTTTGCTGTTGCCAAAATTCCAAATTTGTGTGATTTATATATTTTCTTTTCTCTTCTTTTACAAATTTATGGATCATTCTATAATGCTATACATGTATGTATTAAATTGACATGTTGAAGATATTTTAATTTAGAAATGTATATTTTAAAAATGTTGATATATCTGCTTCAAATCATTCAATCAATCAATCATATAACTTAAAATTTATTATATTGCAATGAACATTACCGATGAGTCTTTTGTAGACGAAACGCGCGTCTGGCGTATATACTAAATTAAGTCCTGGTATCTATGATGAGTTTATTTATGTCTAAATCATTTATAGTTTTATCACAGGTTTTGAATTTTTTGTCTTTATCATGAGGAAGTTTTTACCTTCGAACATTTTTCAGATTAATAACATGTTGTACTAAACCAACAACCTGAGTCATTTCATAAGATGGCAGTTTGCAGAAGAAAAACAAAAAAAACTCCGTTTCACACCATTCAAACTGGGCGGAAAAAGTAAAATAACAAAGAGGAGAAGTCGAACTGGGAAAAATTCAATAAGCAAAAACAAAACCCTAAACACATTAAATGATTGAATACCACCTGTCATATTTCTGGCTTGGTACAGGCATTTTCTGGTTTGGAAGCTAGCTTAACCATTTACTTGTTTGACAGTCGCATAAAATTCCATTAAATTGAAAACGATTTGTGAATAAAACAAACAGACATTACTGGTAAAAAATGGTGGTAAAGTAGTCAAAAGTGTAGAGTAGTCTTAAATAATTGACAAAGACACATGGAATATTTTATCATGTAACTAAGAGGACAAACAAATCTGGTACCTATAAACTATAATTCAAGACTTGGTGTATCATTAATGAAGTAGCGACGGAATATTTATCTAAACATGCTATGAGACGGGATATCAGTACGGGCACATTTTAAGGAGATTTGAATAAACATGTACCTCCTCAATTCTAAGTTCAAGGAATAATGCATGAATAATAAATGTATAAAACACACAAACATAACTTACACAATGGTGGTCTGCATTCATAGGTACTTTTACGTAGTATAACACATGTGTGATTAACCCGACACAATGTACAGGTTAACGGCTCTAAAAAACACAGAAACAATATACATTCAGTTGTTATACGTAATCAAGCAACACATAAAAAAAAAACCAAGATTTTGAAACACATATCAATATCCGAACCATTCTTATGTATCAATAATTTCCTTTAAAAATGCATCATGTATATTTCACTCTACTTTTTATTGCAACATAGACATACTCATTTCTTTTACAATTGTACACTGTTACCCACAATTTTGCAATGACGGTTTTTTAATCAATACATAGGAATAAAACAAATATTTTCATTTCTTGGTAAAAACCTTTTATGCTAGGTTTGACTTAAGCTGATCTAAATGAAGGTTGAAATAAGTTCAATTTAAACTATATTGAACATAAATTAACAAAAGGATAATGCGTAAATAGGACATAAACAAGAATGTGTCCACAGTACACGGATGCCCCACTCGCACTATCATTTTCTATGTTTAGTGGACCGTGAAATTGGAATAAATTCTCTAATTTGGCATTAACATTAGAATGATCTTATCAAAGGGAACATGTATACTAAGTTTCAAGTTGATTGGACTTCAACTTCATCAAAAACCACCTTGACCAAAAACTTTAACCTGAAGCGGGACAGACGGACGAACAGACGGACAAACTAACACACACATGCATACACAGTTTAGGGCCCTCTATTATGGAAATCAAAGAATTAAATCTTAGTCAAGAAAACATCTGTAATATTTCAAATTGTTCATCATTAAAATGAGTGTTTTTTCAATTTTTAAATACATACGACATTCGGCCATTGGTATTATCTTTTCATCGCTGTAAAGTTAATCTAAGGATATCATTTCTACAACCGAATAGTCTCAGTAAATAAATGCCACTGAATATAATTCCATACAAATCAGCGGTGTTAACAAATAGCAATACATACTTCCCAATCATGTTCAGTATATATTCAGTTAAATTTCAGTTTTATGCATTCCAAAACAGAGCTGTAAATGTTCGTATAGCATTTGTAAGTCATCTACATACCCTGATTTTTTGTTTGGTAGTTGACAAAAGTTTCTCCTGTAACACCATATGACTTATCGAGTACAGTTATCTGTGTTATATTATTTGTTACACTGGCAGTCTCCATTATCAAACTGTCACTCAAACTTTGGTTAAATACAACTATATACTGAACAACTGTACTACCAAACCTGCAAGTTAAAAAAAACGTTCGAGCAAAATTTACAGATTCGTTAGTTTTATAATCTGATAAGAAATTTTAATATTATTTAAACTATCTTAAATACGTGTAATTCATATATACAGTCATTGCTTGACAGCTGCTGCTTGGTGTGACCAAAGACTCTGTCTCATTGGCACTCATACCACATCCTCTTATTTCTATATGTGTATGTTTAACAATTTGATAACAATATTTTCTACACGTAATTATGTGTTCTAATCAATTGCATTGTATATAATATTCAGATAGAGATCACGTTAACATAGATAATTTGGAATGATTTTAAGTTAAAGCTGGTGCTCCTTATAATATTCAGGGTTATAATTTAATCGGTTGGGTGTATTATTGCTCATAAATTCATTATTTTTTTTTTTCAAGCAATGTTATTCCTATAACCATGAAATTATGGAGGCAACAAGTTGTAAGCTCTCATGTTGGATCTTACAAAAGACACTTTCCTGTTTGCACGTGAGGTTTTTAACTTTCAAATCTATGAGCATTTTTAGAGTGGCAAAAATTATGCATATAAAAACTAACGTAATGTTCTTTTTAAAAACCTCATGTGTAAATGTTCATACAAGTTGTTTTAATATTTTTAATTTTTTTTCAAGATTATACTTTGATTGGATGATTGAATAATAGATCGATTGATGATTAATCAACACCTTGTCAGCACATCAAGGTTCTATCACATTGACAATTCCTTTTAGATTACAAAGTAAATGATTACTTACGAAAAGCTGATTACAGTTAAGGATAAAAATCCAGGAATATTGCTGTATCTGAAATACAGCTGAAAAAAGAGAAACATTCTCCATTATATCAGAAATTCATCAAACTCGGAGACTAAATATAAAACATTCGTATCTGGTATATCAGTACCAGAGAAAAACATGAACAACACTTGAATTTGTTTCAGAAGTGTTTTTTGAATTTTCATAGATACAAGAATACATGCTTAAAAGTTTTTTTCTTATGCAGATTTGGAAAGTCGTTACTGTGGTAATGTAATAATATCTTTTGAATTGATGTATTTTAATTCGCCTTGCTATTTTAGGCAAGTTACATGCTGTTAATAAATCGCAACTGGGGGTTGAATTCAAATACTGTTTGTACATTAGCACATTCCTACAAGATTGCTACCCAATAGTGAAATCTGCCTCATGCTACATAAATGAGATATTAAACTGTGTGCCACAATGTGTTATTGAAGTACAAAAGTCAAAATATAGTTAAAGTCCATAAACTCCGATTAGGAATGGTCAAATCAAAATGACAGAACAATCTGGTCTTCTACACATGATGACACACAACCCTATTAACTTTTCGAGCTTTCTTTCAATTTGTCTTAGGTGTTATTGTCACAATACTCCAAAATTTAGTTAAAGTCCAAAAACTTCCATAAAGAAGCTATTGTCACAATAATCGAAAATATAAGTCCATAACTCTCTTAAAGGTGTTCGTGTTACAACAGTCCAAAATATAATCAAAGTCCGATAACTCCCATGAAAATGACTGGATCAAAACGACATGCAGTGTCATAAAGTCAACAACTCATGACATCAAACAGTCCTACAAAGAATGATAACTTTCTGTAAAACAGACTCAGAGAATTTCCGTCCACATGGTTGAATTGGTACAATGTCAAAAGAAAATTAACCAAAGTCCTTTTAAACACCTGTAAAAATGGTCAAATAGATTAAATTGAGGATATATCACAAAAGATTATGACAAAAATAATCCTGCTTTTTTGTGTATGAGTTTCATAAAATTTTAAAATATAAAATATATATCAAAGTTTTATGTCAAACGGTCGTTCTGAACTGATTTGTTTTGAACGGATGTATGTATGAAAAAAGACCACATACCTAGCAGCGCGAAGCGTGAGGAAGAAGGTCCACAAAGAGGTAATGCATTTTTTTAGTGCTTTCTTTTTTTTTCTTTTTTTTATAATTGATTTCTTTTTTTTATTTGCACATGAACATAATAATAAGTTATACACAATTTTTTTGTATAATTGTTATATGAAATAGACAGGATATATATACTATTTTTGATAGACACAGCTGTAAGAGTTTGGTACATTGCAGAATATGATTGCAAGACAAAGGCTGTTTGGATATAAAATGTATATACAATATATGTGGTGTCTGTTGCCTTTTTTGTGAACCATACTTGTAAATGTTCGTTGGCAATTGTTCGGTTTCAGCTGTTTAGGGACGGGATTTGCTTCAATGTGTTGAAGACCATTTGGTGGCGAGGGGTGTTTTATGCTTTTTTGTCGGGTTGTTGTTTCTTTGACCAATTCCTCGTGTCCATTCTACATTTCCCGTTTCTAATTTTTAATTTTTAGAAACTTTTTACTGGACATTATCAAGCTACAAATTCCAGAACTTTTATTAAATAACTGAAATCTTTAAGGACTTAGTCTGTAGAAGAATCTAACTTACTGCTACTTTAATATCAACTCGTGCATGTTTGAATTCATCTGTGGAGTGATCTGCCATTTCACTTGTGTATGGAAAATTTGTTGTCAAGTAAATCTCAACTGATATGAAAACAGCTACAAAAATATATAAATTTGATCAATTTTGATTCATTTGTAGTAAAGGCGGTTTTTTCTATATAAAAAAAGAAAGCTTAGTACACTGAGTGAGTTTTTTGTCCTGCCAAATAAGATATGAGACAAGTTTTCAGAAACCTATTAAAACAGAATTGTTAAAGGCTAGCATAGTCATCTTGTGAGGCAACTCCCATGCAAACAATATACATGATGACTTTTCATCGTTTATAATAATAACCAGCTTGTACCAAGAAGGAAGCCTTGCAAATTTTGCTACATACAAAGTGATTTTCACAAAGTAGGCGTCTTCTTTATAATAGATGGGTTGCAAGCATTTACCTGAGCATGTCTGATTGTCATGTATACTGAGTTTATAATTTTCTGGACAATAGCAGACAGGTTCACTGTTCTCTAGTACACAGCCATAGCTACAGTTGATATTGTTATTTGCACATGGGTCATAATCTGAAGTATAACAAAACGTATTTACAGTTTTATATTATTAATGTAGACAAACGCCTGCATCTATTAAATTCATCAATGCAGCAAAGACAAATATATATATTAAATCGAATTATACGCATATGAAAATTAACAAGTCCATACATGAGTCTCTGACGTGCATTATTTATTATTTGAAAATTTATGAAATAAACTTATAGTAGCTAGCTTCTATGCTTATAGTTTTGATTGGACCTGTATCCATCTAAATGAGGTCAAAGTAAGATTAACCATACATACCAGAAGGAAACGATCATTCCAAACATTCTTTGTACCAAATGTTTATAGAATTTAAGCTGCTGACTTGATATTTCAATCAACTATTTGAGAAACATGCAAAAACATACTACCTAGACACTTAGCATAATACCATGAACGTGAGATCAAGGTCAGACTAACCTACAAGACCGACATGTACATCTTTTAATTGTTGTATACACTACGTATAGTTGACTCATTATCATCAACCGAGAGATGAAAAAAAATATGCAAAAATAGCATTAACTAATTATAAATTAATATTGAACATTGAACCATGAACGCTGAAAATGAGGTTAAGGCAAGATAAACCTGTCAGGGATACATGTACATATAACAATCATATATTTATCAAATATAATCGTTTACTGCTAAAACTATCTGAAAAAAAACAAAGTATGAAGCATCCAGGATTATTTCAGAAATTTAAAGGTTAATAGAAATTGTTTTACGGCCACAACTGCTTGATTATCAGTCACGTCATTCATTCTTAGTCTTTTATTGCAGTCAAAAATGAATCAATAGACAAAAACAAATCGATTCTTCAACAGTATCTAAAAAATCCACTTTTCATGAAATTTTATATTCCTTTTATTCGCAGGTATATTCACTTTTTATACCAATAAGTTGGCAGACATCTGACATATTCCAAACAGACATTTTGGAAATAAGACATCTTCGTGGGACTATGAGTTATAGATTGTCTAGCTTCTCTATCTTGGAAATTGTAGCTCTTAACAACTTTATAACACTCTGCTGTCGCACAACTGTCAGGTCAAATTCAAGTAATGTTTTGACTTAGTGTCATTAAAATTGTGAGGATATCTGACTGAATAATATACAAAATACAAAATATGAATAAATTACCTCTGCTACAGCTACTTTGATCAGAGTTCAATACAAAACCATCTCTACATGAACAGTTGAAACTCCCAATTGTGTCCACACATATCTGCTCACAGTTATTGATTAACAGTGTACACTCGTCAATGTCTGAAAGTAAATAAAAATGTAAATTCTTAATATTGAATTTTCGTTTTGACAACCGCATGAGGAGTAAATCAGACCACCAAATTAAAACATTATTAAAACTTACCCTTATTGTCCACATTTTACACATAAACAGCCATTTTTTCCTTTAAAAATGCCCTGTACCAAGTCAGGAATATGGTCATTGTTATATTATAGTTCGTTTCTGTGTGTATTACATTATAACGTTGTGTCGTTTGTTTTCTCTTCTTTTTGAGTGTAAATTCACATTGCGATAAGACGTGTCACGGTACTTGTCTATCCCAAATTCATGTATTTGGTTTTGATGTTATATATATATATGTTATATTTGTTATTCTCGTGGGATTTTGTCTATGTGTGTTACATTTTAGTGTTATGTCGTTGTTCTCCTCTTATATTTAATGCGTTTCCCTCGGTTTTAGTTTGTTATCCCGATTTTGTTTTTTGTCCATGGATTTATGAGTTTTGAACAGCGGTATACTACTGTTGCCTTTATTTTTTACTACAAAATGTGTATACAGTTCATCAAAATTTTAAATTATAAACAAATATACATGTAGCTTTTTATTCTTGTTGATCAAAATTATGTTTTTAGAAAGGATGTCTACTGGATTTACACAGCAATGGCATTTGAACACATGAAACAAATAAAAAAATATTTCAACAGAAATATGAAAAAAATAAAATATTGGCCTTGTGTCAATGAAACATTAACCAATTTAAATAAAATAGAAGGACATCTACATGTTTTGATATATATATTCGTGTTGCACTTATTGTTTATACAATGACAAGGAAAAAGGGAGTAAGACAAAACATTTTAACTTGATAATATAAGATGAAAAGTTTAAAAATATAAAAGTTGAATTAAAAAGTAGATTGATATCATTGAAAGAGAAACAAAATATATTTGCTTTTTTTTCTTCAATTAAATTTTATATTCAAATGTATGAAAAAGTAACATGTTTATAATTTTCTGACATGGTTAAGATTGACATTGTTTCCAAAGTATGCAACTATTTATGTTGGTTCGATACTTTGTAACAATCATATTATACTACAGTAACCGTACAAGTGTATGTCGTAGTTGGTGGTATATTTCTGGTATTTCAATGTTTTCATTTCGTTATTCATGAACATTTTTTAGTTTATTAGAAGAAAATAACAAGACAATATCATTCCTTCCGTTTCTTCTTGATAACTGCTTCATATCAAAAGTTGTGAATCAACATTTTATAACTCTTACTTATACATGTTGTGTTCCCTGTCAACTCAAAACCATCCTCACAAGAACACAGATAACCTCCAGCAGTGTTGATACACCTCTGATTACAAGAATGTGTTTCTAAAACACACTCGTCTTCATCTGAAAAAATATTTTGTAGTATAGCCATTAAATTTTGTAAACAAAGTGTTCAGACTTCTTATTCATTCTTCATTTTCAGTTTCGATATTATTGCAGTTTAAAAGCTTATTAATTCACAGGTCTTGCAGAAATGGTCATAAATAATATAAGGCCCTGTAATGTCACCAACCCTACGCATTGACTGATATCCTCATTTATCGCATTTTTATGCACAAGAATTGAAAGGTTTTCTTAGAATGTAGATATAAACCAAGTCCGAGGACATAATTTGACTATGACTTAAAAAAATACTTTCTCAACTTTATTAAAGCAACATCATGAGAAGATTTTAGCAAAGACATAAAAAAAAATCAAACATTTTGTTTGAACTAACATAGAATGTATTTCAGTTTTAATAAAACATGTTTTACAATTAAAAGTCGATCACCACAGGATAGTGTTTGAATATCAGTCAGGTTGACCGTTGTCAATATAAACTATGAAGCATTACCATGTTAAAAAGTCATGTTTTGCAAAATTACGCAATTTTCTGATTTGTCTTTTTCATTTTATGTTTGTTTTATCAATATGTCTAACTAAAACCACACATATTTTTATTATGTGAATTATTAATTTGACACTTGGTGCATTTCCGCTAAAACGTAAACACCTTTTGATAAATAATTTGGTTGTTTCACAACTGATGACTGCAAATTTATGAACGTATTATTTACACCTGTTTTAGTTAATTAAATTTTGAATGGAAATGGGACGTGTGTCAAAAGGACAACAACCCGACCATAGAGCAGACACAAGCCGAAGGCCATCAATTGGCCTTCAATGTATCGAGAAACTCCCGCACCCGCGAACGTCCTTCAGATGGCCCCTAACCAAATATGTATACTAGGTCAGTGATAATGGACGTCATACTAAACTGCGAATTAAACACAAAAAAATAAAACTAAAAATGTCTTGGCTGCGATGTAAAAACAGAAAGACTGTTGACAGTACAGCCCTCATTTACTAAATCACATGATAGTTGGTACTATAATATTTATGTTGTTAAACTGAAATAGAAATGAAACAATTTCTAATTATTTCAAAGTACTTTTTTTTACTTAGATGTGAGTCCGTTGACAAACAGGAAGATATAACATACGAAAGAAAGATTTGGTTCAGCTACATATACCAGTTTAGGTTTTAACATAAGTCAAGCGCGCGTCCAATTCTTTATAAACATAAAGTGATAATATATATAAAAAAATATATTAAAAATATTTGCTTTTAAAAAGGATATTCATAGAATGTTTTTCATTTACTATGTGTTACTATATATAGATTATGTACTCTTAGAATACCCCTTGTGCGTCCTGTCCAGTAATTTTCTTTAAACACGACATTATCAACTACACACAAGGCAAGAAATACAGTATTGACAATAGATTAAAAAAAATTGAGCTATATTCAGTAAACCTTTTATAGTGGTATATTTTACTGATTCTGTAGATGTTATATGGTTGTCGTTTGTCTCTCCGGCAGGTATAGATGATTCAGAGGTATATTCTGTAGTGGTTGTCGCCATGGATCGCAAATCTGATGTATACTTTTCAATATATATAGTACTTGTTTCACTCCCCACTGTCTCACTAGTAGCTAATGACTCTGCAGAGTAGTAAATTGACAAACAAAAAGGTAAAACACAATAATACTATATGGTATACATTAGAAGTGAAGTGCAAAAATTCAAATTTGAATACGGACTGTTTAAAAATGGCTTAATAATCGTAAAAGTTGTATCTACTTATAGTAAACAGTTTTTCTTACCAACACGTACACTTTTATGCTAAAACAATGTGAACATTTATCATATAATAGCTTATTTGTAAAAAAAAAAATGGTTTAATTATGGCATACATTTATCAGAAACTGTTTAAATATTGGGTCAATTCGATAAGAGACTTTTTTAAAACTACCAATTACCACAACTGTATAAAACTAAGCAGGATTATGGGTTGCTATGAAGGTTTAAACTACATTACAGAAAATATCCTCTACATGATCAACGCACATTATTTTGTGTATTGTTGACATTTATTTTTCTTTTATTTACTAGCTTTTGTATACATTTTCAAGCTTGAAGTTGCATATTTCTCATCCACAACATAACTATATATTATGTTGTATGTTTTAAACTGATCATATTTAATTTACAAAATTAATAATTCAAAGGCAATCTTTACATACCTTAATAACGGTTAAACTAAACCCTCTTTAATTTTTTACACATTGAACGTAAGGATTATAAGTATTACAGAGCTCACCACGCTAATGATAAGTGATACTAAATCATTAAAATTTCGTTCAATATAAAACTTCTATGTAACAATGTTTGGAAATTTATTTCTAGTTCAGTCGTTATATTAAGTAAGGGATAGAAATTTCAAAAGTCGTTGAACTTTCTAAAGTCTTACCTTTTACAGTGGTATATTCCGCTGTAACAGGAGGTGTTGTATGTTTGTCATTTGTATGTACATAATGTACAGATAAACCAGTCGTATCTTCTGTAGATATGATTGGCGTTACATTAGATTCTGGTGAATTCATTTCATGAGAACTGGTACTTGTTTCACTTTCCACTGTCTCTCTAGCAGCTGATGACTCGGCAGCAATATTAGTATATTCAGTTATATATGAAGTCAATGGTGATACTGAACTTGGTGTAGTGTCTGTAGATGATACTGAAGAAGTTCCATAGTCAGTTACAGTTATAGTGATATTTGTCATAGATGACTTTGATGGGATGCCATGATCTACTATTATAACCTTAAATTCATACACAGTCGTTGAATTCAAAAGAACTTTCGTTTTTATACTTCCAATGGTCTCATCTATTGCAAAAACTGGTTCAATATCTTCATCAACTATCTGAAATGACATTTGGTCGTGATCAATGTCATGTCCTGATAGTGTTATAATAATTGATCCAATCGATACATCGAATGGCACGGTCTGTGAGTAACCAGTCATGTTGAATATGGGGGCATACATATTCCGTGGTCCAAAAGTGATATCATACGTAACTTCCACACCCTCCTCAGTTGTTTCATTTGAGGGAATTAAATCAAATATATGGAGAAAAAACTTATCAAGAATATGTGTTGTCTGCCATACATTCTTTTCAATCATTAGTTTCCTATTTAAACTTGATTTACATTGTAGTAAATTTTGATTATCAACAGGGTTTGAACTTGTGATGTTATTTTCCATTCTAGTGTACGTCCAGGTTGATGCGTTTGCTGTTACCTTGATATGTACCACTGTATAGATTTTGTTTTGTGATCGCACGTACGAGCTAGTGTATAGTTGAGTTATATTTCCTATATAAACATCATATACATCTGATCCATTCTGACTGTTATAAAGTTTATCTGGCATGGCATTACTATCCACAATGTCATTCACCAAAAAATCGTCAAAGTCATTAATTTCATTTTCTGTATTTATTCTTACTAAGTGAACAAGTTCATGATATCCAAGTTCATCAAATAATGAAAGTTGGGGATCTCCAAGGGGGTTGATGTTTTCAAAGGTAGCAGTATAGTTGTAAAATGTTCCTTTAAGAGTTGACGTCAAGAGCCAAGTGGCAGTTTTTGTTTCAAAGGAATGAATGTCCCCGAAATCAACTACAAGTGACGGAGTAATTTGATCGTTTCCAAGTTTTGCACCTAAAATCGTAAATGTTATTATTAAACCTTTTTCATTTTCAATGATTTCTGGCTGAGCAGATGAAATGCGGAGAGCCTGGGCTGTGCCAAACCCATCATTCATTACAGACACTGCTAAACTAAATGGAATAATTGGCTCAATAGCTGCTGTTAATGGATCATCTCCTCTTACATACTTTTCGTGGAAATAATGCACCACCAGACTAGGATTAGGTTTCACAGTTATGATGTCTGGAAGCAAAGGAACAGAAAAGTTTGAACCACCAACACTGTAGGATAACTGACCTCCAACATTATACAATGTATCCTCTTGTGGAGCTGCTGTAGAATAAGGTATCATTAACCATTCAGCTGACCCTGAAAAATCTTTTCCAAGGGTTCCCTCTCCGTCTACACCAGATATTCCTATTAATGACGGTTTACCTGAAAATACATTCGTCTGCTATATTGAAAAATGATATAAAAAAAAAAACCCAAAAAATCTCTTATAAGCCTATGTCGCTCACCTAGGTAGAAGTTTAATTTTGAAAATAACCATCCTTTAACATTAAAGAAAAAAATACAATTAATGACTTAAACCTGGTTAAAGTTTAATTTTTATAGTTTTCAAAATAATAAACAGACACGCAAACAAACAAAATAAAAAATCTCCACTCTTGACTTTTAAGTTGTCACATGGTGGCAATCATACCTCAACTTCGTATTCTTATATTGGTCTCATATAGACAGGAAGCAGATAACAATATTGTGAACATTTCAGGAACTGTCATATTTTCTCTATATATATATATCAGTTATTAGACAGACAATATTTTATTCCTATTTTCCAATGTGAGTCACATTCGCTATGGCGGTAGGAAAGGTTTCATGGCTCATTTCTATACTGAAGAAATGTACCCTTAAGATGATAGTACCTAAGTTTACATCAACTTGGCCCTTTAAGTTTCAGAGGAGATTTTTGGAAGCAATAAATAGATGACTATACCAGACATCGATAGACTCAAAGTGACGAGAATAGTGTACTTGACCCTAAATGTCTTGCAAGCTAAAAAGAATAAAAGATTCATTTGCAGCACGCCTGTTGCCGTTTTAGTTCGTAATGTCATACCAGAAGCTATAAAACAACAAAGGCGAGTATTGCAATAGTCATAAATAAGTCACACAAACTTCCAAAAATTGGTTAAAGCGTATTTCAGTTATTGTCAAGAGTGAGACGATGGACGAACGGTCAGACGGTCTGACAACAGTATTGTTTGTATTGGATACCTAAGCTTCATAGAATTCCGTACAAACAACGGTACATTGTCGGCTCATCTGCATGATCCACCTAAGAATTGTCCATTAGATTGACTAAAATTCTGTCCGCAGTGAAAGAAGGCCTTCAGAAATACTGTGAAACTGTTTACTTGCGTAGTTGCATTAACCATATGTGGATTCTAAACAATTCTAAAGAACTTCGAGATAATGTTAAATCTTGGTCTTTTTCTGAAATCAATTATTAGTTCTATTTAAACCTTTGATTTTCCAATCCTGTATACCACCATTCCCCATGAGAAATTGAAAAATCGCCTGAAAGAAATAATCCACAATGCCTTTCAACATAAAAATGGTAACATACGCTATAAATTTACTACTTTGAATGTCGTAAGGCATATTTTGTTAAAAGTGAACAAAAGGGTAAAACATGCTACACAGTATTACGTAATATGTTATTAGTGTGCTGAAGTTTCTAATCGACAACATATTTGTTGAATTTGGAGGTATACTTTTTCAAAAAATTGTCGGCATTCTTATGGGAACGAACTGTGCGTCTCTCCTTGTCAACCTCTTCTTAATTCATATGAATCGGAGTTCCTTCAGACACTTGTCAAAAACAAGAAGATCAAAGAAGCCAAATTATTCAATTTCACTTTCAGATATATTGATGATGTGTTTTCCATTAACAATCCGAACTTTTCTGACAATGTTCCATTAATATATCACCAAGAAGTAGAAATTAATGAAACAACAGACACGGCTTCATCCGCCTTATTTTAAAACTTATATCCAGAATTTGACATAGACAGTCATCTCAGTACCAGAATCAACTAGATATCATTGAGATGGGAGCCATCTCTGTGGGCCCCGCTGTGAATAATGTGCATTAAAAAATTGTATCTTTACCATAGGACATGGGTTTGTCAACTGAAATCAAAGTTTTTGACCTTGACCTTTGACCTAGGAAGTTGTCAATAAATTATGACACACCCTTTGGTGTTGGTTTATAAACATGTCAAGTATAAACTTTGAAATGATAACGGTTCTCAAGATATAGAGCGGACACGATCTTTACCATAGGACATGGGGTTGTCAAATGAAACCAAAGTTTTTGACCTTGACCTTTGATCTAGGAAGTTGCACATAAATTATGACACACCCTTTGGTGTTGGTTTATAAACATGTCAAGTATAAACTTTGAAATGATAACGGTTTTCAAGATATAGAGCGGACACGATCTTTACCATAGGAGATGGGGTTGTCAACTGAAACCAAAGTTTTTGACCCTTGAACTTTGCCCTAGGCAGTCGTTCATAAATTATGACACACCCACTGGTGTTGGTTCATATACATGTCAAGTATAAACTTTGAAATCATAACGGTTCTCAAGATATAGAGCGGACACGATCTTCACCACAGGACACAGGGTTGTCAACTGAAACCAAAGTTTTTTTACCTTGACCTTTGACCTAGGAAGTTGTACATACATCATGACATGCCCTCTGGTGGTGGTTAATACACATGTAAAGTATAAAGTATGAAATCATAATGGTTCTCTAGATATGGAGCGGACACAAAGTTAAAGTGTTATGGACGGACGGACGGATGGATGAATGGACGGACGGACGGATGGATGAATGGACGGACGGACGCACGGACAGACTGATCACTATAGGGTGACCCGCCTAAAGGCGGGGCCCTCGTGACAAACGAGACGATTTTATCTTCAAATTATAAATTTGTCCCACCTTAGTAACAATATACCAACTTCATCTGCATATGGGATATATATTTCCCAGCTTATTCGATATTCAAGAGCTTGCAGCTACTAATCAGACGTTGTAAAACGTCACCAGAGTCTGAGCAGAAAGTTGATGAATCGTCTCATCCCTTTTAAAAAAAAAGTTCATCGGTAGGTACCAAGACTTTGTTGATAAATATTCCGTATCAACTTCACAAATAATGCATGATGGTCTTGATGCATAGATTCTGCGTACTGACGCAGTTTATCATCTTCACTACGTGTTAAATTGTTCTTTTATTTGCCTTTGTTCATTTATTAATATTACTTTTACTGTTTGATCTGTTTATGTTATATCCATTTGACGTGGCTCTGTACTATTGCATCGGTCAATGTGTTTGTATTATCTTTCATTTTTGTTGTTGTGTTTTGTATATGCGACCTTTTGTGTTTCTTTGGTTTTTACAACGTGACTCTGTACTTTTAAAGATCTCGTCATTATGTTATTGTTCTATTATATGTCATTATGTTATTGTTTTATTATAAATATCATAATACTTTGAACGACAATCGATAAAATTATTTTATTCGCGTAGTGGTATTACCCATATATGGATTCTTGAAAATTCTAAAGATCTTCTTGATAATTTTTAATCTCGGTCTGTTTCTGAAAATATTTCTAACTTAACTTTTGATTTTTTAACCCTGCATACCACCATCCCCAATGTGAAATTATAAATGTTTTGAATATACATTAAACGACAAAATTTCTTCATATGTGACGTTTACATTTTCTGACGCCAAACACGCGAAACAAAGAATGTGTTTTTTAATTTGATAGATGCTTTTTTTGCTTTTTTGTAAATATTTGTTTGTTTTGCGATTGTTACACAGAGGTAACTGCGGTATGTCTGCTTTGTTCACACATCGTTGAAAATATTACGGAAACATCAGAAATACCGAGCTCAATTTCTCTATTTAAAATCATTGAGTTATAATTCTTCCAACAATAGCTTATGATTTAATATGAAGTGTTTATCTGTTTTAACCACTGTTAATAACAAAGTCCATGTTTAACAATCAGAAACTCGATTTTTACATTAAAGAATTTAACAATAGTTGATAAGAGTGGACGTGCGCATTACAATAAGGTATTCTAAAATGTTAACATGAAAGTATCATATACGTTCGAAATAAATTTTAACTCATGTGACCTTAATACGATAGAAATGCAAGACTCACAATCTTTTTATTCATTAATTCATTAAATGTAGTTGGCTGTAGTCAACGTACATTGTCAATCTGATTGAAAATGCAGGGAAAGTGAATGGTAACAAGAAGTAATTGAAACAGGATGCTGTTACGAAGTCTCCCAAACAAAGCTCCCATAACTTGCAATTCATATGGTCCCATGTTCATTTGATTTGATGTTTTGTCCCATACAAGAATATATATTGCTTACTGGTGGGGATCTCCACCATTTACAAGTATTCAAACAGGAGGGGGTGGTGGTGACCCCCAGGGACTTTACCTACATTTCATTTGATTTGTTTTATTGTCCCATACAAGAATATATATGGTTTAGGGGTGGGGATGTTGACCATTAACAAGTTTTCAAACAAGAGTGGGGTGGGGTGACTCCCTAGGGACTTCCCTTTTATTTCATTTTATTTGTTTTATTGTCCCCTACAAGAATATATATGGTTTAAGGGTGGGGATGTTGACCGTTTACAAGTTTTCAAACAAGAGGGGGTGGGATGACCCCCTCAGGACTTCCCTTTTATCTCATTTTATTTGTTTTATTGTCCCCTACAATAATATATATATGGTTTAGGGGTGGGGATCTGGACCATTTACAAGATAATAGTACATTCTCAAATTAAACGGGGTGGGGGTGACCCCCAGGAACTTCCATTTAATTTCATTTGATTAGTTTTATTGTCCCTTACAAGAATATATATAGTTAAGGGTGGGGATGTTGACCGTTTACAAGTTTTCAAACAAGAGGGGGTGGGGTGACCCCCTAGGGACTTTAATTTTATTTCTTTTCATTTGTTTTATTGTCCCCTACAAGAATATATATGGTTTAGGGGTGGGGATCTGGACCGTTTACAGGATAATAGCACATTCTAAAATTGAAAGGGGTGGGGATGACCCCCGGGGACTTCCATTGAATTTCATTTGATTTGTTTTATCGTCCCATTCAAGAATATATATGGTTAAGGGGTGGGGATCTGGACCGTTTACAAGATAATAGTACATTCTCAAATTGAACGGGGTGGGGTTGACCCCCAGGAACTTTTATTTAATTTCATTTGATTAGTTTTATTGTCCCAAACAAGAATATATATGGTTAAGGGGTGGGGATCTGGACCGTTTACAAGTTAAAAGCATATTCTCGAATTGAAGGGGGTAAGGATGACCCCCAGGGACTCCCCCTATATTTCATGTGATTTATTTTATTGTCCTTTAATCATTTCTGAAGACTGCATGTATCTATCACTTACAGTTTTCAAGTTATATTTATTTGAAAATTTTAGAAAATAAAATCCCATAGGGTTCTTTAGTAAACCCCTCCCTTCTCTTTGCCCCCCAGAATACCCCTTAATAGACCCCAATGCACAAATGAACGATTGATGGCTCACCTAGACATTTTATGAAACCCTAAGTAAATCTGACAAGTAGTTTTGGAGAAATGCTGCGGACAATTTCATTTTTAAAGTGGCGGAAGAAGAAGAGGAAGAAGAGGAAGAATAACTAGATTTGTAATTGCTAGCAATAACAGATGGCACCCTTCCCCCATTGCCAGGGTAACAGCAGCCATTTTTAAAATTTCTTAGTCAAAGAGTGCATCTACAGTTGCAAATTAACATTTTTTTAAAGTTTCATAAATTTTGGAGCTTTTTGAAATTTCTGACATTTTTGCAGTTTCCATGGTAACGGCGGCCATTTTGAAAATTCCGAAGTCAAACTGTAAATCAGCACATGCCAGTTACCATTCCTGTGAAGTTTTTTCCACTTTGGAACACTTCGATGTTTTTCGCATTTTTGCTGTTTCCATGGTAACGGTGGCCATCTTGACCATTCCAAAGTCAGAGGGACAACTTTGGTGGTCAACATTATACCATAGTTCCATCAACTTTGGTCCATTCTATTCTGAGAACTGCTCCGGACAAAAATAGTGGAAGAAAAATAATAAAAAAAAGAAAAAAAAGAAACGTAGAATAACAATATGTCATCCCAACTCCGTTGAGGGTGCCATAATAAAAATAATAAGAACTGAGCAAAAACAATAAGTCTCCAAACTTTGTTTGGGAGACTTAACAAGTACAAGCTTATTACACAGACCCAGTAGACAGCGGAATATGATCAACTAATTAACTGGAGGATGGTGATTGGAGTCATTATAAAAACTTATTGTAATGCAGATGAGAACTCTTCTAAGACGATATCGATGACATTTCACATAAAAATATCATGTTCGAGGGAAAGCAGAAATTTTCCTGATTCAACATTAGTCCATACCTCAAAACGTATACAAAATGTGTACATATACACAGAAATGGTTAAGTTGAACTAAGTTTTAACCATGATTTTACTATAACAATTCTCCAAATACGCCAGATATAATCATCCAAATATGAGGGGCAAGAGAATAACAACAGATTTTCGCACATGTATTAAAGCATAACTAAGTTAAAATAATCTGCTGCCATGATGTTCACCTATAGTTGTTCCTTCCTTCTACGAGACATACCAGAAAATTACTATCGGTATGTTGTCGAGTCATTGGAAGGAACCATTAACTCATATTAAAGTGAGGCTGTTGTGTCTGTTTTCTCTTCACAAATCAACTCTTTATTTACTTATTTTAACAACTAATTTTGTCCTTTAATAACGCCTAATGTAGAATAATCGTTGAAACAAAGTATATGATTAAAAGTGAATTAAATGTATTGCTTGTTTAATGTTCAGGTACAATAATGTCATGTACATTAAGGGGAAGAAACTAAAACTAATCCATTCAATATATATGTTCTGTCATGTGGGTCCTGGAACTGTCACTGGGCAACAATGGAATTTTGGAATCCCTAATCCTGCAGGTATCGATTCAAGAAAGTATGTTTGTCTTACATGATATGTTGAGCTTTAGTCGTTCGTAAATAAAAACTTGTATGAAAACAATTAAGGATGTTTGCTCCTCCATTTTTTGATTTTTTGCCAGATTTGCGGATCTTCCGGTTTTATCCATGTATTGTCTTTACAAAAATTTGCCCACTAGCCCCTACTTTTCTTTTAATAATTTTATTACATAAAGCTTGAAAATCCATATTTCAAAATTTTATAAAATTCTTGTTAATTTTTCATAATTTTTGAAACAGATAAGGTGCCAATGTTAAATATATGAAAAATCTTAAGAGATTTATTTCCCGCCAAATTTTCAATGGCTTATATTTCGAAAACGAGCACACGGACCCTCCATTTTTTTCATATTTTAAAGTTTCTTTATTTATATACTATCAATCCATAACAGTCTTTTAAAAAGCTTGTTACTTTTTAACAGAGTAGCGAACATCCTTAACAGCTAACTCGTGCTAGTCTAATTTTTTACCTATTGAAAACGTATCCTTTGCGGACTCTCCATTTCCAAAAGTTTTTGTAATTCTTATCTCCACTTTGATATTCTTCAATGCAGAAGTTTCTCCATTTTCCATTTCAAGTCTAGCATTAAAGGCATCTCGTGTTAGAACTAAGTCCTGAACAATTCTAACTCTGACTTTTGCACAAACGGAATCACTAGTACTACTACCACTCTGTAAACACATTAAAAAATAGGGATATTACAAAAGAGACTTATGTAAATGTGTGACTATAGCTGACACTTCTGGATATACGTTTTCTTAAAGCTTTATGCTTATTGCATGTTAATTCATTTCACACTAAAGAGAAACTATCCTGTAAAGTTAATTTGAACGATTTAATAAAAAATCAGTAATAATGTGTTTTTGTACATAGACAATAATAGTGCATTGACTTGACATATCAACGATATAAGGATGAGGCTTAGAAACGGGAAAATGCGAGGCTGTGCCGAGCATTTTCCCCGTTTCGGGCCGAATCCTTATATCGTTGATATGTCAAGTCAATGCACTATTATTGTCTTTATACTGCAATCTAAAAAAAAACATTTTCAATTGTTGTTTATTGTGTTAATGTTATTTTTTTTATTTAAATATTGGGAAAAATCCCCCTTTAAAAAGGCCTCATATCACACAGACGGAGAAATATAAAACCCGATGAAATGTACATCATTACCGCAATCAATGGTGAACGAATTCGTTGCAGACTAAAATATCAACAATAAACATAAATCATAATGATTTATAGGTTGCAAACAAAAAAATATTAAAAAGTGAAATATGTTTTCCCGAAAATTGCAAAAAAAAAACAAGTTTGAGTCGTTAAACGCATCGTTGTTTACATTGAAAACAAGAACAGGTTGAAGAGGTCGTATGAATAATTAAACATAATTTCACCAATTTCTATTTAAATATTCATGAGGAAAAGTGATATCAGTTCAGTGACTGTATATTGCATAGAAATATACGGTCAACGCATTTTGACTGCTCAAATAGAACGAGTGCAGTATAAATTGAAATAAATATATTCAGTGTTGCAGAAAGTTGAAAAACGTACTTCATTTTTAATCAAGAAAATATTAATTCTGAAACGTGTATGTTGATAGCTTTGTTTTTATGATTTTGTTCAGTTTTCTAAAAATATAATCATTGATATCACATATAACAGGTCTGAGGTTGAACATGATACAATGTCACTCTATGTCTCATTGTCCCTTCTGTATTGCAAAAAATGCTCACAATCAAACTGGAATGGAGTTCCTGCTGTTGAAGTATATTGCAGCACTTTTTAGCTAATTTGCCAATTTCCAACACAATGATATGCACATCTACATATTATGCACTATATATGCTAGTTTTCGGCGGCCTCCTTCTTAACGTTTGAGGTTTTGAATTTATAAAACTATTTCTCATTTATAGCTTACCTGACCTGAAACTACTGGACCAAATTTAACCAAACTTGGCCACAATTATCACTAGGGTACATGTATCTAGTTGGAAGGATGTGTCCAATGACCCCTCCTGCCAACAAACATGACCGACATGGCTAAAAATAGCACAGAGGGGTGAAATATGGTTTGGCCTATACATGTATGTCTGAAACTAAAGCATTTAGAGCAAATCGGACATGGGATAAAAGATTTGATCAGGTTAACATCTATCTGCCCGTCAATTTTCAGACGAATCCTAAAAAACGTTGTTTTGTTGCTGCCCCTGATGTGGTAATTTTAAGGAAATTTTGAAGTCTTTGGTTATTATCTTAAATATTATTATAGATAGAGATAAACTGTAAGCAGCAATAATGTTCAGCAAAGTAAGATCTTCAAATAAGTCAACATCACTTAAATTGTCAGTCAACCCGTTAAGGAGTAATTGCCCTTCATAGTTAATCAGGTGAGCGACACAGGATTTTGAGAGCCTCTAGTTCTATTTTTCAACTATATTCATTCAAAATTACAAAATGCTTATACCAGAGTTTCTTGTTCGGCTGTTTTGTAGGTTTCTGTTGCATGGTCATACTCATCAAATATTGAATTAAATCCCTTTGTCTTAGCGTTGTTATGGTCATCAATATATTGTTGAACTCCTGGATCCAGTGTTTGAAAATTTATTACATCAGCAGTATCAGCCAATGTGTTTAATGTCCCATCGTTCCATGCTGTTGCTGAAATGCATAACACAATGTACCAATAACATCTGCATTCTCTGGTTTTTAAAAATAATATTGTTTGCTGACTTGTAATCTTGGAAAATGTTACAACATGTCAGTCAATTCAATGTCATAACTTAAATATATGACTGTATGCTAGTCTTTCGAATTATTTATTTTATTATGGTTGATTTGGTACTTTGTTTGGTTATATGAATTCCAGTGAAAGTCATGCATCCTCACCAGGAACGATGGATTATGCAATCGTCCTGCAGATACATGTACATGATGTATTGACCTGTTACTAGTATTAATCAATAGTTGAAGAAGTAGATAGAGTATGAACGAAAAAATAACTGGTATATTCTGTTTGTTATGTATTCAATGAGATAGTCCAACTATCTAATAATTCTAAAAAGAGCTAGGCTCTTAAAAGTTTTACAATCCTATAAGAGTTGACTGTGAGCCAAAATAAGACCTACTGCAGAAAATCCGTCAGAGAACAATTGGATCTCCATGTTATCAGTATGCTACAGCAGTTGTTTGACATTTTGTTTTAGTATATATTGTATACTTTTGTCACCAATAAAACTGACCACAATAAAAATAATGATTAAATGTTGGCTCAATCAATCAATTACTATAATACGATGATTTTACATTTAATTACTGTTATAAAGATATGATAAAATTACAAGCAGCAAATCTTTAACGTAAGCAAGGTAACAAAATGCACTCGCAAAACAAAATCTAACACTTAGTTCAAACTTCCTTAATAATGTTTTTTCATGAGAAATTAAAAGTTAGCTTTGAATAAACACAGCAGCAGAAGAAAATAAACTTATTGTAATGGAACCATTCATATTGCAAAACATCAAATACCCAAATAGGCAGGTTGAAAAATGGAGAAAAGCGACAGTTCCTAAAATTCCTTCTTATATTGTGAGCAAGGCATAATAAAAGAGAAATAAGGTACCTGTGTTGTTCCATCTTTCTAAGAATTTATGCAATGTAACCTTCTGTGTTTCGTCGTTAATAGCACTAAGTACTTTGCTCAACTCTTCTGGTGACAGCTGAATTCCTAATGGACTTTCATCAGATATAACTGGTTTAAATGCTCGATACCATGACGTATCTACATCATACCTATTAATTAAACAAATGATGTTCAATCTGGACAAATAAACGTTTTGAAAAATCAAATTAAAGTCAAAACAGACTGCATTTGCTTATTTCAGAGAGCTGTTTTAGCCTCATCAGAAATGTTAAAGCGACAGATAAGTAGACCAAATATGGAAGCTTTTTAATTCCAAAAGGTTTTAAAACATAAACAGAATATACCAAAGATATAATTTCGATTATGGGAGACAGACTTGGAAACTTTGAAACTTAACAAGTGTATGTAGTGGAGCAAAATCTTTTAAGCAATCTTTTCATTTTATAACTTATGATTACACCTTTGGTATTTATTATTCGATAGTTTGGCAGTATTTTGCAGAAAATAATATTCTTCATATATAAAGCATAAAAAGGACAGGTTTATCAAAATAGAAATTAAAATATTGAAAATCAAATAAGGTTGTAAACTTTAAAAAGATTACAGAATCACTATCCATCACATCTACAGAACATATCTACTGATCATTTCGAAATAAAAGATTGGAAAATTCTGCAGGCAAGAACAACCAGTTTTCGGTTACACTCTGTAAGATATGCCCTGCATGTACTGTTTAGTGACGTTAATAAACAAACCGTTTTGAACCAGATCAAAAGTTTTAACAATGTCTAGAATGGTAGCCCTTGTATATGTGGCTATTGCAAATTAAGACCAATCTTAGATGACACGTCCTGAAGACGTTTTAATGGAGACTCAATAAAAAAAACAATCATGTTTAATCTTCGGAGTTTTATTTAAATAGATGCAGTAATGAACAGAAACTATTTGTGAACACACAAACTATAAACATATGGGTCCCTCCATCAGCAAAGAGGTTAGTAGAACCTAATATTAAAATGTGATTTATGTGTTTCGGTTAAAACCTCTACAAAGCTTATCTTATATTAGTCCCCCCCCCCAAAAAAAAAGCATTTCAAGACGTCATAATTGTTTGAACTAATGTTATTTTAAGTCATGTCTACTGACTGTAAGTAAAACATCTAAAACTATGTATCTCTTTACTTTACAAGTTTTCATAAGATCTTTCTGGTATAAACACAAAAAATGAATAAGCTATTAGTTTAATAAAATATAATTATTTTATTTACATGTTTTCATCATTAAAAATCTGCTGCATCAATGCAAAGAAATTATCAACAGGCTTGGCAGCATCTAACAGATTGTTCACAACTTCACTGCTAACATCACGTCTTCGCCGTCCACCATTACCACAGTTGTAACTAACATCAACTAGACATCTGTCAAAATCATTTTGATAAAAATGATGAAATTTGTTTATCATGTTTATATACCTTAGAATAAATTTTCATATTTCATGTTAAATGCACGATTTAATTAATTTAAACGACGGAGACACTTTTATCTTTGTGTTCCATGCTTTACTGTAGATAAGAAAAGGTTACATCGAACAACCTCTGAATAAAATAACTAGTTAATAGAAATTTCAAATATTTGAATTGTAAACAAGTCTAATACCCTGTTATGGAATTCAAAATAAAATCCATAAATAGGGGATGAGGCAGAATCTCCTACCGATTTTCCTCGCTCTCAGTGTATACGTAGGGGTTCAATAGTGAATCGTGCGACTTAGAACCAAAGGAACATATGAATGGTCAGGAGGATGGACGCATACTTTTTTAATAGTGTTTATTTGATACAATATACTACCTAGTTACTGAGTACAGCACTGCGACAACCCCGCCAACACATCCAACAAATGTATCAATAAGTGCAAGACTAACATCCATTAATCTATAGCTAATTCCTCCTCTATTTTCACCCTGTAAACAGATAAAAAGTATTCTTGGAAGATATTCAGACACAGATGAGTTAATAAAAATAAACTTACAATATTTCATATGTCAAACAAACTTATTTGGTGTTTTAAAATCAATTTATTAACCTTGCTAAGTATTTATCCCGGTTAATTAAGAAATCAATAATATGTAAACTTTCTTTTGAAATTAAATCAGATTGAAAGGTAATTTTGACAAGCTGGTGTATGATCAATTAACTTCCTGCATGCTTGAAATTCAAAATGCAAGCAAGTAAATGATTACAAGAGAATAGTTCATATTTAAAATGATATGTTCTTAGATAAAACTTGAATGGTTCCACATGTAATGTCATTAGTGTTTGGCAGCCTTGTTTGGGAAGGTAAGCAGGCAGATATTTAGGGTCTTTCAAGTCTCCTTTGCAACACCAGGTATGCTTACATTTGCAAGATGTGCCACCAGCGCATGACACAACCTAATGGTGTGCATGTCGAAGTTGTTACAAACACACAATAGAATATTTAGATGGAATTTAATCAGACGCTAAAAAAATGGCTCTGAACAAAAATATGTCTGCGGATACCCGTAGAGTTTTGAATAGAACATGTAGAATTTCAAATGGGATCCTTAAAAGTCCCGCAAACCTTTAAAACAACCCAGAAAATCAAGGAAATCAAAATAGAGCTTTTTATTTCTTTATTAATCCCGAAAATGTTTTTTTTTGTGGTACGAAATTCGGGTATACAGGATAGAGTTGGTGTGCGATATGTGAAAAATCGATTTAATTCAAATGACTCAAATCCCGTATCTCTGGTAAAAGCTAGTTTGAAAATCCGTACAAAGTGTTTATGAAACAACGGACAATCATAGGTGGAATTTAAAACATTTTCTTTGGCGGGCGTATAGTACATAAGAGTTCATTAGACAGTTATACTCTACTTCAATTAATATGCTTAAGATTATTGTTAATTTGGGAATTACGGAACAATACCAAAACTGACATCTTGTCGAACAGACAGAATCTTCCTCACCCAAAGTTTGCAATACTAAATGCTATATGTTATAGCTTTTTCGTGTTTGAAACTTAAAATATTGAATATCTTTTTTATACCTATCTAAATTTTCAGTACTGGATATCATTCATATCACATTCCTCGGGGTTTGAATACTAATAGAATTGAGAATGGAAATAGGGAATGTGTCAAAGAGAAAAAAAAAAAAACGACCAAAAAGCAGGCAACAGCCGAAGATACCTTCTAGTGTATAAATATTGAATACCAGTACTTACATCATAATCAATTTTTATTAAAATGTATATAAATTTTTCTATTTTTTATTCTCATGACTTTATTGCAGGTGAATTGGGTTTGTGGAAGACTCAAGAACATTATTATTCTATTATCAAATATATATGTTTCACTTAATAAAGGTATATAAAAAAAATAGATGCAGTTAATTTGATTTGAGCTCAGTGTGGCTATCAACCCGACCTAGCTAATGTAGCTACAAGAGCCGAAAATGAGGTCAGATACTACTCGATGTAGACACAACTACAAACTAATTTCTTAAATTGTTGTGGACAAAGATGAAAATAAAAGTTAGACACATGTAATTACCAACTCAAACTTTAATATACAGAATGTATCGGAATTAATAAACCATGCATTAAAGTTCACTACAAACTGCCCTGAGTCTGAAAATACCATATTTTGTGTTCGACCAGTCAGGTCGAGCACAGATTGTACATGATGTAAGACTCGACATAATTACAACAGTACTTAACCATTTTAACTGTACTCGAATTTTGTCTCAACTGCACTTCATAAGTTTGATTCAGTACTTGATACTATTTGTAAAGCCTAAAATAGTCTGAACAAGTCTCGACTCAGTCTCGACCAATCTCGACCTGTCTCGACCAGTCTTGATCTGTCTCGACAAAGCTTGACCTGTCTCGACCATTCTTGACTGAGTCTCAACCAGTCTCGACCTGTCTAGACTCAGTCTTTACATTTAAATTTAGTCTCTACTAGTATGAATGAGTCCATCTTACTTTATTATGTATTGATCTTACAAAATTTCAGGTAAATCGGTAGTTTGGTTAGTTGCTGTCAAATTAAAGGATGTAATTAGTAGGTTAAAAAGCTAGAGTTTTGATTATATTTCAGATAGTTGCCTTTAATTATTTCTATAATTTTTTAAATCAACTTGGATTTTTATAAAACTCTACTGTTAATTGAATTATACATAACTCTTACAAAATTCCAGGTTGTTTGGTAATTTGGTAAATTTCTGTCAAATTTTAGGATTTTATTATTAGGTTAAAAAAACTTAAATTTACTGTTCTGACTGAATTCAGATAGTCATCTTTAAGTTTGTTCAATCTTTTTTTATGTCACCCTGACGGAGGTAGGGTGACATATTGTTATTGTTCCATTCTTGTTATGGCTGCCGTCGCCATAGCAACAAAAAAATTAATAAAAATTAAGATCTGAAAATTTTATGAAAATTTTAAAAACAATAGAATGATCTATATGCATTCATAAATGCAAACTTTCAAAATGGCTGCCGTTTAGTGGCAATTGGTGGACAAGGGTGACATTCGCTATTGCTCGCAATGGCAATGGCAATTCTAGTTCAAATTCTACTTGTAATTTCTTTTAACTATACAGCTATCTCAGTTATATTTTAATCTTTCAGAATGCAAGATTGCCTGGTAGGTTGGTGTTTTATTATCTAATTTAAGGATTAGAGAAAAATAAGTGATAAAGCCCCCCCCCCCCCCTCTTTTTTTATAGCTCAGACTGAATTTAGAAAGTAGTAAATTTTTTATTGTGTATTTCTTTTCAAAATCAGTTACAAAATATACACCCATTTCAGTTATATATTGACCTTACAGAATGTCAGATTGTTGGTTGTTTGGTTCATTGACGTCAAATTTAAGAATCCAATTAACAGGTAAAAAAAATCTACAATTTTCAAATTTTCGGTTTAGACTGTTGACATTATGTCAAGTCTTATCAAATAAAATCTGTGCTTAACGTACCATATCGCTTTTCAGACGCTGTGCAGTTTGTATTGATAACCAGAGTAATAGGTTTATCAGATTGAACACGGGAAATAAATAAATGTTTGCAGTCTTTTTGTTCCAAAATGAAGTTAAAACTGAAATATTTTTTATCCCTAAAAAAAAGTTAATATCTTCCCAAACTATAAAATTATATCGTCATATACATTTCCTTTTACTGTTAAATATACAAAGCTTACTTTATATACTCGTAAATATACAATGAAAATTACGAAAGCAACAATGTATACTATATTTACAATGCTGATGATTTGGTCCTGACTGGTGATGTTGATCATTAAAACATGTAAATAAAGGCGAAAATGATGGTTTTGACATTTCATCGCATACAATATGGCATAGGGAAACAATATACCTCTGAATTGTTTCCGTAAGCGTAACACAAAAGTGCTAACTTAAAAAAAAAATATAGAACTAGAAAAAATAAAACAAAAATGTTCTTGGGTACGCTTTCTATACCCAAACTCACTCTACAAAAAACTGCGCAATTCATTAAAATTGTGCATTTTCCAAGTTTAGACATGTCCTGATTCTGTGCTGGTGAATCCTGACACGGGACTGGTGATGTTTGTAAATAGTTGGTCCTATTTAAAACAAACGTTCAGGAAAGAATAAAATTAGGCCGATAATTGTATCTAATCGGATTTGTGACTCACACTTTTACTTTTGTGCATCTATTTGGCTGTTAAATAAGCGTTTTCAAATAATCGTAACTTACATTACACAAAAGAGCAACATCTTCCGTCAGATGAAAATTTATCATATTAAAGAACTTTAGTTAGCGCGCTCTCATACAGGACGTCTTCGCATTGTCACTGGACAAATAAAATAACTCTAAGAAAAAAAATTGAATAATAATTTCATTTGTCGATAAGCACATCAGCATATTATGTCCTTATTATCTTAAAAGTTTCATGTAATTCTGTTGTGATGTTTCAGAGAAGTTGAGATAACAAACATTTGTAAAACGTCACCAGTGTCTGAGTAGAAAGTTGATGAGCCAGGGATATGTCAAAGAACGTCTCGTCCTTTTTCTTAAAAAAAGTTCATCGGAAGGTACCAAGACCTTGTTGATAAATATTCCGTATCAACTTCACAAATAATACATGATGGTCTTGATGTATAGATTCTACCTACTGATGTTGTTTATCATCTTAACAACGTGTTTTATTGTTATTTCATTTGTCTTTGTTCTATTATTTATATTACTTTTACTGTTGGATTTATTTATGTGATATCTGTTTAACGTTGCTTTAACGTTAACTTATATATCCCGTCAATGCTTTTGTATTGTCTTTCATTTTTTAGTAATGTGTTTTGTATTTGCGACTTTTAGTATTTCTTATAACGTGACTCTCTACTTTTAAAGATCCCGTCAGTATGCTATTGTTCTATTTTATGTCATTATGATATATTTATATTATGAATTACAAAATACGTTGAACCACAAACGTCAAAATTATTCAATCGCGTAGTGGAATTAACTGTTTGTGGATTCTTATAAATTCTATATAACTTTTGGACTATTTTAAATCTCGGTCTATTTCTGAAATTTATTCTTACATACTTTTGATTTTTTAACCCTGTATGCTAACATTGCCTATGTGAAATTTTAAATTGTTTGTATGTACATTGAACGACAAATATATGTGACGTATAAAATTTTCTGACGTCAGACACGCAAATCAATGAATGTGTATGTAGATATATGTTTTTGTGTTCTGTTAAATTGTTCCTTTTAAAATTGTTACACGCTGATGACTGCTGTACCCATATTTTGACTATTTTATTTATCGAGTCTGTTTAGTTATCATCGTTGTAAATATATTGTGTCTGTTTAGTTAACGCATCATTGTAAATATAACGGAATTTGATGAACCTGTCATCAAAGTGAGAGGGTTAGCGCTATAAAACCAGGTTTAATCCACCATTTCCTACATTTGAAAATGCCTGTACCTAGTCAGAAATATGACAGTGTTTGTCCATTCGTTTTTGATGCGTTTTGTTATTTGATTTTGCCATGTGATTATTGACTTTCCGAATTGATTTTCCTCTAAGCTCAGTATTTTCGTGATTTTACTTTTTGCAGTAGTATATTTAGGCAAATATGTTCGAAGGGGAATAACTCCTAGAAAAAAATTTGAATCATAATTTCCGGTCTATATGCACATCTACATAGCATGTCCTTAATATCTAATCAGGTTTCATGACATTCTGTTGTGTGGTTTCAGATGAGTTGCGACGACAAATTGTTGCAGTAGTATATTAAGGCAAATAAGTTCAATGGGGCGTAACTCCTAGGAAAAAAATTGTATTGTAATTTCCTGTCGATATGCACATCTGCATAGTATGTCATTATTTATACAAAGTTTCATAAAATTCTTTTGTGTAGTTTCAGAGAAGTTGCGATGACAAATTGTTGGAGTAGTATATTGGGGCAAATAAGTTCAAAGGGGCACAGCTCCTAGAAAAAAATGGATCATATTGTCCTGTCTATATGTACATCTACATAGTATGTCCTTGTTATTTAAAAACATTTCATGAAATTCCGCTGTGTGGTTTCAGATGAGTTGCGATGATAAAATTTAGTAAATGTTTTGAATAGTTTGTGAAACCAATAACCTGGTTTACTAAAAACATGTTCAAACCCGACGCATGTATGCGTCTGTCCAAAGTTAGGAGCCTTTTACCTATGTCAGTCTTGTCTTTTTTTTATATCGTTGTTATATATATGGTTTCTGATAGAAAGTTGTCAATTTACAAGCATTCCACATAATATTTTGCAAATATGTTTTGGATTATTTGCACCATATTTTAATGGTCATGCAAAAGGATCATAATCCAGCATTTCATATGCATAAATATATTGTCTTATCTCTAAGGGGTCAACTTTGCTCATATAAAATATCCACCAAGTTGCATCATGGTCTTGAACATTTGCCACCTTTAACTAAAATATAAAGGCACAGCACATGGACATAGTTGAAGAGAACCAGGACCGTTTTACATAATCACCAGCACGTCGTCAGGACAATTTCGTTAGCGAATTGTCACGACATTGCAAAACAAAATTGTAGATAGATTTATTGCATGGTACTTACAACGTATCAAAGAAAAATTAAGCAACAGAACGGTTGTTTTATGGCCGTTTTGATACAATGTTAATAAACCCATCAGCACGAATCAGGACCCACCAGTACCAGTCAGAACCGAATCATTAGCACAGAACGTTCTCTAGCAGGACAACCTTACCGTCTGTGTAGTGCGTTAAAAGCTAAATATTTAATTTCATTTATACTGATTTACAAAATAATAGCAAATAATTTTCATTTTTTTTTATCATAGTATATTACTTTTTGCAAAATTCCAAACATTGATTTGTAGGTTTTTAGAATTAACTACTATTAATAATCTGTAATTCTATATAAACAGCATCATAAACATCAAGAGGTTGTTAACTGTTGTTTAAATTTTTCAAACATGCTGGCAATTTGACAAAAACACAGTTCTAAAAATCTTTAGCAAAGAACATGTTTTCCTATCTAGCATTTTCTAGACAGAAGACTTCATAGCTTAGAATCAAATTAAAGGATTTGTATCATAAACACTTTTATGGCCACCTCCTGGAACTTACTAATGGTTGTTGGTGTCTTCTAAACCATCAAACAGGAGAAAACTTAGCCTAAAAAAATACAACAAACAAACCTCAAAGTAAAATATGTACTTACAATAATTGATTTTCCCACAGATATTATGCCACTTATACATCCAAAAATTGTATCAATAACACAAGTCTTAATGATAGTTTTGACACAGTCACAAGACAGAGGTGTCACAGGTTTATATTCTTTTGAAGATGCAGAGGGATCTCCTTTAGGAGGACTGTTTGTATCTACAATGAGAACATAATTAAAACTGCAGTTTTACACTATAATATATTTCTAAATAAAATAGAACTAAACACACTACTAGTATTTAATTGACGAAAAGTTATTTCAATGTGAGGAAAAATCATTAGAACTGACCTACCATTACAAAATTCTAAGAAGGTAAATACCTTATTATTCTTACTGTTGATACCAATACTCACATTCACACAACACGAGTTGTACACAGTCGTCATACCTGCTGCCACCATAACTAACATTCGTTCAACGAGATGAGTACATCATCGCCATACATATCACTAACATTAAAAAATTTCAGATAACAAGACGAGTACACACTTATCATATACGAAACTACACATGTACATTACTCACGTTCTTACAACAAGATTAGTGCACAGTCACGATACATGCAACTAATGGTGTACCATTACTAAACATCTCACGTACACATCATACCTGTCTTACAACAAAATGAGTGAAAAATTGTCATTACTACAATTACAATTAGAAAACTTAATGAATACACAATCACACTACCTGAATTGTCAATAGTATTACTCACATTCTAACACGTGTGTCCATTTGGTTCAATTTTCATCATTCAGCATTCAAAATTCATTTTTTTTTATTCTTGCATTCATTTTCAACATTCAACATTCATCTTTTTTTGTTTAACTTTTTTTTCACTTTGACTTTCAACTTTCAACATTCGATTTTCAACTTTCTACATTCGTTTTCAACATTCAACATTAGTTTTCAATATTCAACATTCATTTTCAACAATCGCTTTTCAACTTTCAACATTCGTTTTCAACATTCAACATTAGTTTTCAACATTCAACATTCGTTTTTAACATTCGATTTACAACTTTCAACATTCGTTTTCAACATTCGTTTTCAACATTCGATTTTAAACTTTCAACATTCGTTTTCAACATTCAACATCCAGTCCGCAGATATGTACAACAAAGTGTGTACACAATTCCCATACCTGACACTACCATAGTTAATATTTTTTAAAGAAAATGGTACACAATTAGCTTTCCTATTGATCTGATTACAAATAGTCTTACAACACGATTGGTACACAATCATCGAACCTTCTGCTTCAATAATTCAAATTCTTGCAGCAAGACATTTACACAATCATCATACCTGCTGCTACTGGTACTCACATCCTTACAAAAAGATGTGTACACAGGCGTCATATTATCTGCTGCTATCGTTCTTATCATTTCTATAACAATTTAAAAGGCGTTCACAATCTTCGTGTTTACCGTTTCCATAACTTAAATTATTACAGCGATATAAGTACTAATACTCAAATATCAAGCATGCTGCTACATTTGTACCATTAAGAAATTCTTACACCTATTGCTAGGTTAGTACATAGTATTCAAAGATGCTGATACCATTACTAATATTTGTTTCTAAAATACTAAATAATGAGTACAATTGCACCAAAAATAATTACCATACTGAAATTTGAAAACACTCTTACAGCTGCAACTTTCTCTACTTTTCGTGCTTTTCGTGTCATTTACAATTTTTTTTTATTCAAATGATGACTGTTCATATAATCATGTTTAAGATGTCTAGTATATTTTGGAGTTTAGTATGACTGCTATTATCATGGAACTATTACACAATTTTGTCAGGGGCCAGATGAAGCACGCCTCTGGGTGCGGATTTGTCTCGCTGAATTGAAGATCAATTGGTGGTCCTCGGCTGTATTCTGCTCTTTCGTCGGGTTGTTGTCTCTTTGACACATTCCTCATTTCATTCACAGCTCTATTAAAGAATAACGATGTAAAAATACTAACGGGTTCCTTGTCCTGTATTAACAGGATTATCATCATCATCACCACCAGTACCACCACCACCACCACTACCACAATCACCAGCACAAAAAGGGAGTGGTGGTCGCCCAGGATATTGTCTTTTATCTGCTATATCCTCTTTTCCTGTTTTTTTACTTTGACCACATACATAGTCCCACAAAACAGCCAATCCACACACGAAACAACTAAGACTTCTTTTTCTTCTTGTCTTCTGTAATGTCACTAAAACCTGTACTTTGATTGACGTGTTTGCTGCAAGACTACCTATCTCATCAACAGTCTGAATAAAAAAGTGTTCCGGATTATATTAAATAGTAAATTTGATTAATAAGAATATGTTTTAGGTAATTTTGATCATTTGTTTAAATTACCTGATGTTTACCTGATTTAAAGTCTCCCAACAAGGCACCATGAGTTGTCTATTTTTTTTAATTCAGAGAATAATTAGGATACTTACAATGCATATTGATCCTTAAAAGGCACGTGACGCTCAGGTGACATTGTTTAAACGTATACTTTTTTTTTTTAAATCAAGACTATATATATCTTGAGTTGAAAATGTCTTTCTTATCCTAATTTGTCCTACACCAGTGTCTGACTAGTAATCATAATTTTCAAGATAATATAAAAACATACTTTGGATGGTTTAATTCTGTCTCGATGCATTCATATTGATTTATTTAAAGACTGTGTGTTGCTGAACACACTAGTTGTTCAATAGTTCAGTATATCTGTAACAGTTGCTACGATATCAGGTAAATATTTAAAATTGGACAAAAATCATCATGTAAGGGTAGTAACTCTTACCAATAGCTAATTAGGGAATTTCAGTTGTTCCGATTTTACTAATCACTTTTACAGTTTAGAATGACGAGTGTGTTAAACATCTGACACAGCAACTGATTTATCTAAGTTAGATGTTTAGTATGAAGGCCATATGATACAGTTATAAAGGAGGTTATGACGTTGCTAACGTAACATGTTATTTTCTTGACGTCAAACTGTGGCAAATCGGGGAAAATGTATTTTCCGACTGTATTTCATGCTTTCATCTGATTTAACTAGAAAATAAGTACACGAACCCCTCTTTTCTAAAATGTAATAAGGTTTGACTACGTATGAAGCTTGTTTGAACCCATTTAAATGAAAAGTCAACCTGGATTTTTTTTAATTTGATAAATATACCGTTGAAAATGCCGTATATTTCCAGAAATCTTGAAATTTGGTAAACATTAATAATTTCCAAAGAATTGTTGTGCATATTAAGGGAACATTAATTAAGATCTTCATAATGTTTTTAGAAAAAAATCCGTTTGTTCGTATCTGATGAATCAAAATATTAGGTGTGTCTATACCAAGGATAGAAATGTAAAAAAAAACGAAATGTAGAGTAAATGTCTAAAAGTTCGACACCTTCGGTGCTTAAAAGTGGCATTAAAACACCCAAAAATCAAAAATCAAATCAAATCTTTAGTGATTTAACGAAGATAAAATGCCCTTTTCTAATGAATCAACGACATATTATATAATATAACTCATCAAGAACAGCAACAGATGCAATCACCTATCGAATTTGAAATCCATGTTTTTGTTTTTTAATTTCAAAAACATTAGTAGAACACTTCATAAGTATACGTAATTACCCACAAAAGACAGTCCACCAAGTCAGACAAATAGCAATACAACCCTAAAACAGAATCCTTATTTCTGTTTAGAAACTTGCCTAATAAACCCTTCGTATGAGCAAGTTATATTAAGTCTGTTATGTTTTTACTGAGCCATTACAAACACAAAACAGATATTAACTGCTTGTCCAATATCAACTTTCAATGTACGTGAAATTGTTAATAACCTGATTTGCCTGACTTATTTGCGATAAATATTATAAATAATTGCAAAATACATTTTGAAGTTTATATAGTTTTGAGAAGATGTGGTATGATTGCAAATTAGACAACTCCAAACCAAAGTCATAATTTGTGAAATTAAACCATTATAAGTCAAAGTATGGTCTTCAATCCGGAGCTTTCAAATTGGTTCATACAGAACAGAAAGCTAAAACGGGCCCCGAAAATGATAAGTGTAAAGCCATTCAAACGGGAAAACTAACGGGAAAATCTATATAAAAAACGATGATTGAGAAACCGTTATGAACAACAGCAACAAACGGCAACCACTGAACATCATATTCCTGACTTAGACCAGGTGCACCAAATACAGCAGGGCTACACGTTTTAATATGTACCAACCTTCACTCTTACCTGAAACAATAGTGTAACATCTCAACATAAACAGACATAGTATAAACTATCAATTGAAATGGCTTAACTCAATCAAAAGACATATGATAACAAACAAGTGAATATACACTGAACGAATACATCTATGACTCAAAATCAATAAAATAAGGGGTATAACATGTGTTGGCAAATTTGAAGGCCCCTGCTCTTTTTTGACTTAATAGAGATCTATACACTTGTTTAACCTTACTGTCTCATTGTTATCTTCTGATTTTTTATTATTCATGAGTACATACCAAGTTGAACTTGAGATAAGGATGGTTTGAAGGAAAAGCAAATCTGACATTGTCGGCTCTGATCAACCCGTGATTAGTAATAGTAAACTCCATGGTATCTTCTTCACCCAATTCATATGGAATAGTATTCACCGTTACAGGGTCGACTGTAACTACTGGCATTGGCACCTGCATTGTATAGTGTTACAATTATGACAAACACTTAATCAATGTTTTATAATAGCATAAATTGTTCTAAATAATGAGGATGTTCTTATCTCAAGCAGAAAAAACATAGCCGTATTTGACACAACCTCTTTCAACTTTTGATCTTCAGTGCTGTACAACTTTGAATTTTTTTTCACTTTCGATCTTTTATATCTGGGCGTCACTGGTGAGTCTTGGGTGGACGAGGTGCGTTTTTGGCGTATTGAATTTTAAACCTGATGCCTTTTGTTATCTATTAATCATGTGTGTCTTTGTCTAATACGTTCTCCTAATATTTATTTGTATTGTAGTCCTGTAATATTATGTTGTCATTTCAATGTTATATTTAACATTGCCATTAAAGTGAGAGGTTTGGCATGCACAACCCACCATTTTTCTCTTTAAAAATGTCCTGTACCAATTCAGGAAAATGGCCATTGTTATATCATAGTTAGTTTCTGTGTGTGTGTAACATTTTAACGTTGTGTTTCCGTTGTGTCGTTTGTTTTCTCTTATATTTGAGTGTGGGTTCACATTACTATAAGACGTGTCACGGTACTCTTCTATCCCAAATTCATGTATTTGGTTTTGGTGTTATATTTGTTATTCTCATCGGATTTTGTCTAATGCTTAGTCCGTGCATTTATTGGATTTTAAGTCTAATTGAAATTTCTGAAATAATGTCATTTTCAGAGGTAATTCAGGAGAAGGCAGCAGATTGTTTCCATCATCAGTAGTTTCTGTTGTTTGTTTTTCTCCATTTGTTTCTGTTAAGACAACTAGAGGTTCTAAAGAGCCTGTGTTGCTCACCTTGGTCTATGTGCATATTAAACAATGGACACAGATAGATATATGACAAAATTGTGTTTTGGTGTTGGTGATGTGTTTGTAGATCTTACTTTATTAAACAATCTTGCGTCTTACAATTCTCTCTATCTATAATGAAATTGGCCCAGAAGTGACAGCGCAAAATATTTTGTAAAAATTGTTAAAAATTTACAAAATTTATGAACATTGTTTAAAATTGACTATAAAGGACAAAAACTTCTTAAGGGGTCAATTGATCACTTTGGTCAAGTGGACTTATTTGTATCTCTTACTTTGCTGTACGTTATTGCTATTAACAGTTTATCTCTATTTATAATATTATTCAAGATAATAACCAAAAGCTGCAAAATTTTCTTAAAATTATCAATTCAGGGGCACCAGCCCAACAACAAGTTGCCCGATTGGTCTAAAAATTTCAGGGCAGATAGATCTTGACCTATTAGACAATTTTATCTACAGGAAATTTTCTTTAAATGCTTGGGTTTCAGAGATATGAGCCAAAACTACATTTTACCCTATGTACTATTTTTAGCCATGTCTGCCATCTTGGTTCTTGGGCGGGGTCATCGGACACATTTTTTAAACTAGATACCCTAATGATGATTGTGGACAAGTTTGGTTAAATTTGTCTTAGTAGCTTCAGAGTAGAAGATTTTTGTAAAGGATAACAAAAATTTACCAAAAATTTACAAAAATTGACTATAAAGAGCAATTACTCCTTAAGGGGTCAATTGACTACTTTGGTCATGTTGACTTATTTGTAGATCTTACTTTGCTGAACATTATTGCTGTTTACAGTTTATCTCTATCTAAAATAATATTCAAGATAATATTCAAAAACGGCAAAATTTCCTTAAAATTACCAATTTAGGGGCAACATCCCAACAACGGGTTCTCAGATTCATCTCAAAATTTCAGGGCAGATAGATCTTGACCTGATAAAATGTTTTACCACATATCAGATTTGCTCTAAATGCTTTGGTTTCAAAAATATAAGCCAAAATCTACATTTTACCCCTATATTCTATTTTTAAGCTTGGCGGTCATCTTGGTTGGTTGGCCGGGTCACCGAACACATTCTTTAAACTAGATACTGATGATTGAGGCCAAGTTTGGTTTAATCTGACCCAGTTGTTTCAGAGGAGAAGATGTGTGTAAAAGTTAACGACGACGGACGCCGGACGCAAAGTGATGAGAAAAGCTCACTCGGCCCTTCGGGCCAGGTGAGCTAAAAAAGAAGTAGTACATTTTGCATTTAGAAGAGGTAGCAAAATTAAACAGATGAGAAACTGAAATGGACCTATATCAGTTAATTAATTTAAGTTACAGTTTAAATAACTTCTTTTCACTTCTCTTCAGCCGAGAGTATTTTATTAAGAAATGCAAGAATCTAATAATTAAAAAAAACCATATCAGGTAAACGAAGAATGTTGTCCAGAATACTATTCATATTCATATATTGACAAAAAAATCCATTTACGGACCGGCCATTTTGCTTCAAAAAAGGGGGTATGTTTATTTCTGAGAAATTATTTCAACGCTATTACATAAATACTTTTTTCTCTCGAAATAAGCACTATTATATACAGTATTCGGAAAATCAGGAATCAGAAATTTCTTTTGTCATCTGCTAGACCACAATATTTTTTTTTGGAAATAAGCACTATTTTATACAGTTTTCGGAAAATCAGGAATCAGAACATTATTTTGTCATCTGCTTGACCACAATATTTTTAGCTCACCTGGGCCAAATTAAACCAAACTTGGCCACAATTATCATTAGGGTATCTAGTTAGAAAAATGTGTCGGGTGAACCGGCCACCTAACCAAGATGGCTGCCATTTTACAAAACATTTTCCACTCACTTCTGGGCCAATTTCATTAAAGATAGAGATAATTGTAAGCCGCAAGATTGTTCAATAATGTAATATCTACAAACACATCACCAACACCAAAACACAATTGTGTCATGAATCCATCTGTGTTCTTTGTTTAATATGCACATAGACCAAGGTGAGCCACACAGAGCCTATAGTTTTTTCTCATAAAATTTGGGATCACCGGAATATTTTTTTAGGAAAAAAAATGCCCCCCTCTTCGAAGTTAAATGGTCAATCATATGGTGTAATATACTGGAATTGTTTGAAAATAATATAAAATTGCCAACGTAAATGTTTTAATAAAAAAGACAAGAAATATTTCGGTGAATCAAAAAGTTCAAATCTAATTAAAATTTAAAGTGTCCATGAACTCACTGTTCATGCACGAGTGATTCTATTCATAAAATGTGTGCGTGTAACAACTTAGAAGTGTTCGTGTATCATCTAAAAAGTGTCCATGAAACAGCCGTTAATGTACTGTTTTTCTATAGCTCTGTTGGGGGGTAAAGTTGTACAATTTGCAATCGTCAATGGCAGCCAGAATGGGTTTAAGAACATCAGTTGTTTGACCTGCTTGTCAAATGCATTTTGGTAAAATATGCTTTTTACAAAAAAACTGTAAATGACAACATTTATGGTAAAATAATTAAACTAGAGGCTCTAAAGAGCCTGTGTCGCTCACCTTGGTATATGTGAATATTAAACAAAGGAAGCAGATGGATTCATGACAAAATTGTGTTTAGGTGATGGTGATGTGTTTGTACATCTTACTTTACTGAACATTCTTGCTCCTTACAATTATCTCTATCTATAATGATCTTGGCCCAGTAGTTTCAGTGGAAAATGTTAGTAAAAATTTACAAATTTTATGAAAATTGTTAAAAATTGACTATAAAGGACAATAACTCCTTAGGGGGTCAACTGACCATTTTTGTCATGTTTGACTTATCTTTAGGTCTTACTTTGCTGTACATTATTGCTGTTTACAGTTTATCTCTATCTATAATAATATTCAAGATAATAACAAAAAACGTCAAAATTTTCTTAAAATTACCAATTATGGGGCAGCAACCCAACAACCGGTTGTCGGATCCATCTGAAAATTTCAGGGCAGATAGATCTTGACATGATAAACAATTTCACTCCGTCAGATTTGCTCTAAATGCTTTGATTTTTGAGTTATAAGCCAAAAACTGCATTTTACCCCTATGTCCTATATTTAGCCATGGCAGCCATCTTGGTTGGATGGCCGGGTCACCGGACACATTTTTTAAACTACATACCCCAAAGATGATTGTGGCCAAGTTTGGATTAATTTAGCCCAGTAGTTTCAGAGGAGAAGATTTTTGTAAAAGATCACTAAGATTTACGAAAAATGGTTAAAAATTGACTATAAAGGGCAATAACTCCTTAAGGGGTCAACTGACCATTTCGGTCATGTTGACTTATTTGTAAATCTAACTTTGCTGAACATTATTGCTGTTTACAGTTTATCTCTATCTATAATAATATTCAAGATAATAACCAAAAACAGCAAAATTTCCATAAAATTACCAATTCAGGGGCAGCAACCCATCAACGGGTTGTCCGATTCATCTGAAAATTTCTGGGCAGATAGATCTTGACCTGATAAACAATTTTACCCCATGTCAGATTTGCTCTAAATGCTTTGATTTTTGAGTTATAAGCCAAAAACTGCATTTTACCCCTATGTCCTATATTTAGCCGTGGCAGCCATCTTGGTTGGATGGCCGGGTCACCGGACACATTTTTTGAACTACATACCCCAAAGATGATTGTGGCCAAGTTTGGATTAATTTAGCCCAGTAGTTTCAGAGGAGAAGATTTTTGTAAAAGATTACTAAGATTTACGAAAAATGGTTAAAAATTGACTATAAAGGGCAATAACTCCTTAAGGGGTCAACTGACCATTTCGGTCATGTTGACTTATTTGTAAATCTTACTTTGCTGAACATTATTGCTGTTTACAGTTTATCTCTATCTATAATAATATTCAAGATAATAACCAAAAACAGCAAAATTTCCATAAAATTACCAATTCAGGGGCAGCAACCCATCAACGGGTTGTCCGATTCATCTGAAAATTTCTGGGCAGATAGATCTTGACCTGATAAACAATTTTACCCCTGTCAGATTTGCTCTAAATGCTTTGGTTTTTGAGTTATAAGCCAAAAACTGCATTTTACCCCTATGTTCTATTTTTAGCCATGGCGGCCATCTTGGTTGGTTGGCGGGGTCACCGGACACATTTTTTAAACTAGATACCCCAATGATGATTGTGGCCAAGTTTGATTAAATTTGGCTTAGTAGTTTCAGAGGAGAAGATTTTTGTAAAAGTTAACGACGACGGACGCAGGACGACGACGGACGCCGGACGCAGGACGACGGACGCCGGACGCAAAGTGATGGGAAAAGCTCACTTGGCCCTTCGGGCCAGGTGAGCTAAAAAGGAAAAATAACGGACTGATATATGCGCTTCCTAATCGTAGGCAATGGGACAAAAACACAGCACAAAAATTAAGTGCACAAAATAACAGATAAAAGGTTAATATGATTAACACAACAAACAAACAAACAAAAAGACAACCACTGAATTACAGGCTCCTCGCATTGTACAACAGTATACCTTTTAGTGTAATAGCTGGTTCATATTAATGACATAATAGGGAAGAAGTATTTTGACATTAACAACTATCCAGGATATGTTTTCGATTCAGATATATTTTGTTAAAATTATAGCACTCTGTACTTAGATGCGCAACCAATAATTTGAAATAGTTCTAGGGATTAGTATCTTTATAGCAAACAATTTCGAATGCCCATCGTATATATTTATATATTGGTGATTTTGTAATAAAAAACAAGTTTTCGCAAACTTGATTAGTAGAAGTTCACAAAGGCATAATATACACATCTACATGATACATGTATGCACAAAAATTCTGTAAAATCTCATCTAGGTCTTTCCTGTCCTTTTCGATTATAAATATTTTTTGTTTTGTTTATATCTGTTTAAGAGCAAAATAAAACAGAGATTGTTATCAAAGATACTTATATTTTGGTAAATTGGGAGACGGTAGACAAAACTTAACAGTAGCACTTTGTATTGTGTTATTTATTGAAAAAAAAACCAACAATGATATGTAGGTTTACAACACAAACAAAGAAGAATTTAATGCTGGCCAAATCTCAAAATTACCAGAATCGGTGAAAATGAATTTCATTACAAAGTAAATATGAACAGACACAATCCACTTACATTAGTTTCAAAAGTAGACTCCACTGAGATGATATATGTATCTTGTACTGTTGTTGGTGTTACTGTCCAAGTATATTTAACAGCTATACGTTGCAAGAACACTTCCTGTGTATCACTGTCAGGTGATGCTATGATGACAGCAGCATATGAACTGTGACCCTCTGCTTGAGCATATAGAGTATAACGATCTTCATGTATACCATCAAATATAACATATCCTAAAACATACCAATTATCATATTATATGATATTTTCCATGATGTTAGATAATAATATATATACATTATACGACGGATACAACGATGTGTATTTAATGTATAAAAACCATGTTGTGTAACTTCGAGAATATCCAGAAACTGTTCATCCAAATGTTCAAAGTGACGAAACAACTCTTCGAAAATTTGGCGAGTTGGTTAACTTTTATGGCAATCTGTTTCCCAGTTGACGAAGGATATTTTCAACTACAATCATGTCCTTTTTCTTAAATGTCATCTATCATAATAGACGTATCAACAGTTATGTACATACATGAAGAACGTTAAGGTTGGCACACTGTATAGAGCAGGACTGTTCAACTTTCGAGAGCACCTTCGATCAACCCAGGGTTTGGGTATTGTTCGTGTTGCTCAGCTTTTTATATGTTTTTTGTATAGTCTTGTTTGTCTTTTGCTTATTTTTTTCTGTCATAGCATATTGTGAGTCTGTTTTTGACTTATAAGTTGAAATATCCGTTATGGTTCTATAACAACTCTTTGCAGAGTTTGGCTAATTATCAAGTCAGAGTTTATGTTGAAGTTACAATTAGACTTCAACTCACAGCTTCAAATAAAAGTTTGAGCTATGCTGAGAATTTCAGGTTGATTTAATGCTTATTAGCTAAATTTCTAATTTCAGTTCCTTCTAGTTAGTTATTTTAAGTTAGAGATCAAATAAAACTTAGGGTAATAATTCGAGTTATTTAATTTGAGTTAGTTTTTTCATTTTTTACAATCGTATATCCTTAACTTTCAATTAGAAAGCAAAATGGTTGCTACTTGTAGAGCGGGGATCTGCTTACCCATCTGGGCGATTTGAATCATCCCTGTTTTGGTGGTGTTCGTTATCCTCTGTCAGGAGATTTCTATGCTGTGTTTAAGGGTACTGTTGTTTATTCAATGAGTATTTTGCTTTGACAATCAGTATTTTAGCTTTAATTTGTTTTTAGCTTTAAAAGTTGGTGTCTAAAGTTAAAAAAATGTATGCATTGTATGTCATTTAAGGGCATACGATACAGTTTTGATCCTGTATTTACAAGTTCATGAAAATTTGCATATAGGCTATTTTTTACCTGATTAAATCAAATATGTCATAAAAAATATACCTTCATGTGCTACTTTTTGAGTAAAATGAGGTCGAAATTTTGTATATTTGCTCAAAATTCAGATTTGTGGCCGTAATTTCTTTTTCGAAAGAAAGACATAACTTTTTTGTTATAAAAGATAAACACAAATTGTTTTTTGTTAAATAATCGGTAATTACTGTATTTTATAAATATCCTAAAAAAATATGCAATTTTGTATTCAGAAATAACTCATATTCATCAAATGTTCATGAATTGAGGAAAAAAACGTCATTTTTACTGCATGTTTATCAAAATTAAAAAAAACACCTCTATTTACAGTTTTATAAAATTTGGGTCACATAATCTCCCTGCAAAATGAAACAAAATGCCGTTTTGAAAAATAGGGGTCCATGAACTCGTTTTCAAATTAAATCAGTTTGAATGATAAAAATCAGTCGAAAAATGCATCTTTTCTCGAAATGTCACAGTTTGACGTCGCGAAAATAACAAATTACGTTAGAAACGTCATTACCTTCCCTGTAACTGTATCGTATGCCCTTAAGGTAGCACAATACAAAGATTTGTTTACTTCCAATCACTTACTTTTAAAATATTGTAACTTTCTTATAAATGCATAAAACATAATAAAAGAGGTATATATAGATAGATAAAATAATTATCTATTAAATGAATGCAGTATTTTTGTTATGCAATCATTATGTAATCAATTATTATGTAATTAATGGCAAATTATCAGTCAGTTTACTTGAATGAATTTAGCTCTATCATCTCTTTAACTATACAGAAAATGTTAACGAAATCTTAATCAACACATCATGGGCTTCAAAAGGGTGTCTCAAATTGTCCCTATGGTATTCCATTCTCTCATAAATCTCTAATTAGTGTAAACATCCTAACCACATAAAAGAAGATAATGTATAATTATGTGTAAACTTTGTTCTATACATCCTATCTGAAATCTGAGACACCCTTTTGTAGATAATGGCCATAGAAACAACATATAATAAAATCAACCCTCTAGGAATGCCTATGCAAAAGCTAATTTCATTTGAAAGTGGAAATTTGGTTAAAAATATTTTAGATACAGTTAACAATATAATTGGTTACATAATTGTTGCATAATACTAACATGGCATTTATTTGAAAGAATAATCTATAAGCTATCCAAAACTACCACTTTTATAAATTTTCAAGCATTATTAAGAAAGTTTAAAAATTGGGAGTTGGAGTTAAAAAATCTTTGTATTGTGCTACCTTAAGGGCAATGAATCCATTAAAAAGTCTACTGGCAGAGTTGTCTGTGTGAAGAAATAAGCATGCTGATCATATTTGTCGTTTCTGTTGACAGTTTGGCAAGCATTGTTAAAGAAAGGCAATAGTAGTATACCACTGATCAAAATCATACATTTATTAAGAGGAAACAGATCCGGGTAACAAATTAAAACGAAAGAAAAAAATCAATTATAAGAAGAAAACAACGAGACAACAGAAACAATGAAAAAAACAACAAATGACAACAATCACAGGAACGGACTATTTGATATCACCTGCCATAATCCTGACTGATTACAGGACATTTTAAAAAATAAATGGTAGGTTTAACATGGTTTTATGGTTAGCCAAACCTCCCGCTTATATGCCAATGTGCTTCACTCACAGTCTTGTCTGGGGTTTTTTCTTCAGATTGTTCAATAAATGTAATATATAATGTAACATTGGGGTTGAGGGGTTTGGAAAAGGGAGGGGAGTGGGTATGTTGTTTTTTTTAAATGTTGCATACAAGTAGATGAAATTGAGAATGAAAATGGGGAATGTGTCAAAGAGACAACAACCCGACCATAGAAAAAAACAACAGCAGAAGGTCACCAACAGGTCTTCAATGTAGCGAGAAATTCCCGCACCCGGAGGCGTCCTTCAGCTGGCCCCTAAACAAATATATACTAGTTCAGTGTTAAAACAAGTTTACATTCTCAAAAACTATCATAGAATAATTGAAATTTCAAGACTTTCACAGATGGCTTATCATTATACATGTAAAAGATTTATAAAAAGATAAATGGGGGTCAATGCCAATTTTTTTTAAGGCATTCAAATGAATAAAACATGATGTTTCCGAAAATCTGACAAAAATCCCAAAACATGACAAGCAAACTACAATGTACCTTAACTAAGCTCTGAAACTTAAACCAAGTTATATCGATGTTATATATGAAATTTCTGAAAAAAAATGATTCTTTTTATTATAAGGCTCTCCGACCAAACGTGATCTTTTCAAGAATCTACATGTATATGATATCCTTAAAAAATAAAAAATAAACCTACCCCCCCCCATCCTTTTTTTTCTAACCATCCAACCCCAATATTACATCATATATTACATTTGGTGAACCTTATGAAAAGAAAAGACTGTGAGTGAAGCAAAGAATGAAGTCATATTCCAATTTGGAAATAAACGCCCTCTATTTATGTATATATGTTTTACATAAATTTCTATTAATACAGTTTTAGAGTGGACGTTGCTATGGATAATATGTGTTTCCATGGTAACAATTAAAGTCAACAACACTTGACGATAGTAATTTGAAGTTTGCGTTAGCTTTTATGCATTTTCTTATTGGTTATGAAAAAAAATCAGGACATTTTAGCTCTTAAACTGCAATATTCTGCAAATAAAAACTCTGGAAAAAATCAATTGCTATGGTGATAAAACTAAAGAAAATCCCACGCATGTTTTTTCTATTTAATTTGGTTAAGTAGTATCCAAACTTCATAACTACAGTGCTAAAACTACAGTGCTAACTATTCTGTACACATTTGCACTTTTCTGAAAAACACCAGAGAAAATTTGATAATTTCGCAAAAATCCCAATTTCAGAAAATTTGAAAATATGCATTATTTCGCAAAATTTTTTAAAAAATTTACTAATTTGTTTGACATGCAATCTTCACCTAAATGAAGCTTAAGAGGGTAGGTAGGCCTTGGTAACACCAAAATTTTCCTCTCGTTTAATTTTTCTTATATTTACATCATTGAAAAGGAAGGGATCAATGCATCATCTGCCAAAGTCTTCAGGAAATTCACCGTTTCATTTTATGTTAAGGGTATATTGAAAGTTACCAGTTTTGGGGTACCCTAAAAAACAGTCGAAAACACTAGTAGGTAAAAATTACTGAGCGTTTTTACACATGTTGTCATTAAAAATACCCCAGACTGTTAAATTTCATAGAAGAAACATATTTAAAAGTAAATCAGAATCATCATGGTAATACAAATAGCCTGAATGTAAAAAAAAAAGGTGTTTAATAACTGATACGGCGAAAAGTCTGGTCAGATTAAACTTTTTTTTTCAAATTTAGCCAGAAAAAAATTTTGTCGTTTAATTCCGGCAAAAAATTGTTTAAACATTTATTGGTTATTAATCTTTGAAATCCCAAAATTTTATCGAATTTGACCGTTTGAAATTTTCAAAATTTTTCAACAAGTAGGCTAACAAGGCATACGAAAAAGTAGAATTTTGGGACAAAATTCATTTTACTCTTTTAAAACCTCCTACAGACTTGCTTTGCATTCTTTCAATGTGTAATAGTCAAAGGAGTACTGTCCCAATACTAATTGTAATTAATTTTATTAGGAAAAACAGTAATATTAAGTAAGAGACGAGTATATTTGGGAAGAGTTGACATAGTTTTTTTTATCACAACTATTTATTGGTTTCTTTCCCCAAACTATTATCTATCAGCATAAGCTTGTACTAGGATTGATGTTCAGATCATATCTTCTAGAATAGTGCCTTTTATATTTGAAAAAAAACCCAAAAAAACCAACACAAACAGTAATTACGAACTCTGTATCAATGACTTAGCACTAAAACCATATTACTTCATTATTTAATTCATATTTTCAAAACAAATTTCCCAAAACTTGCAAGAATTGTTTCTTAATGATGCCACAACCTTTAGTCAGGAAGTTGCTCCAGAACTCGTCAGACTCAGTTCATTGGTGTTTTTTAAGCATTTCATGTATTTTTTACCTTTTCATCCACATCATTAAAAAAAATGTTCCCTAGTTTAACGTTTGGGGTGTCAAACATGTACAGCTTACTGAATCTGTCTGCATCATTCTCACAGCCAAATATAAACAACATAAATACTTGATCACTGTTTGATTTACTGCTATGTTAAAACGCACTAACGACTTTCAATACATGTGAAAGAGTTGTCTCCCATATACCAGGTCTACCCCCTTAAACCAAGTTGTATCAATGTTACATATGAACATAAAAGAAAAATGCATGATTCTTCTTATAATCAGGCTCTGAATTGTGGTGATTTAGCTGATTTTTGAAAGATTTTACCACGCTTAACAACCCAAAAAAAGTGTGTCCGTTACCATGGCAACTACTCATATTTTCCCACTTAAAAATATTTTTTGAGCAGTATTCATTTACTGCTTCTACTAGGCCAATTATATATAAAAATCTGAAACCTTCATATATCGCACTATGCCTGGTTCTTACAAAGAGCTGAAACTTGTTTCCCAATCCACTATAAATAAATATGTTTAAACTAAGAGCTGTACTTAAGTTGAAAAATTCAACCTTATATATGTTTCATAGCTATAACCAATTTTAATTTCTCAACAAGCAAAAATATTTATTTAACGCTATGTTGTCCAAGGTTATAGTTGTTTTTCTGATATATTGTTTTACATCTTCCCCCTTTTTTATTTTATAAATGTTGTATTTATGCTATGTCATTTGCGATCAGTGTTAGTTTATTTTTGTTTATCTGTTGTTTTGATTGGGTTTAGCCACTTCAATTGATATTTAAACATGCATAGTGTCTTGCTATGTTGTAATTTTACTACTTCGGGTTAGGATGAGGGTTAGCTCCTGTTAAAACGTTGAGGCCTAATGCATTCATTTGAAACTCTCCTAAGTCAAAAGCCTGTTGTTTAATGGTTGTCGCGTGTTTGTGTCTTTCATTAGTGTTTCTCGCTTTCTGTTTTTTTTAATAGATTAGACCTTTGGTTTTACTGTTTAAATTATTCATTCTATTTATGGGCAGTTTTACAGATTGATGTTCAGTGTGAGCCAAAACTCTGTGTTGTAGGCCGTTCTTTGATCAATAATCGTTAACCTTTTAAACGTTGTGAACTGGATGGAGAGTTGTTTTTGGCATTTATACCACATCTCCTAATTTCTATATATGTTTTAATCTTATTATCTAAATGGTACACATACATTAGTTACTAATCTAGATGCATTAGACCTGTTACAATATTTTTTTTTATTTTTTTTAGAAACCAACTAAAATACATATTTTCCCATTTAGTCAGAATGTGATCATCTTAATTCATAAATTCAAAACCAACCTTGAAGAAACATTTTTTTTTACCTTGGCTCATGTAATTTATGAAAAAAAAATTAAAAAAGAAAGTATGTTCATTCTGAAAAAAATATTAATGCTTTTTGATATGATTGTTTTCTCAAACAGTTGCGTTAAAGCTGAAAATCTAAAATAATCACCTGTTTCATTTGTTGTGTATCTTGTCTCTGAGTACTGTCTCCCTGGATTGATTAATCGAACTTCAGCCCCACTCACTAGTGGTGCTCCTGATGCAAAGTAAGTATACTCATCTGTCACTCTAATAGTCAGATTCAGCTTTGACACTGATGTAATATAAAATCTGTAGGAAATTGCTGCTGTTGTACGGTCAGTTTTTAAAAGGATGATACCACTCATCTCCCCTAATCCGTCATTTGAATCAGATGTGACAGCTAAAGACATCATGGCGACTTCATTTGGAGCTATGGTCATGCCATCATTGTTTTCATTACTGTTTAGGCTGTCAACTGTTGCAAAAGACACCAGGGATAATCTTCTTTCATTCGGAAGAGATACTGTAACATTCTTAGCAGATACTTCCCCCTCATTTTGAACACTAACCTCTACTATTTTCTGAGTTCCACGTACAATGTTTTCTTTAAGTGTTGTAGGTGCGAAGACAAGCAGTGGTTCACGTACTGAGAATTGCATGTTTACTTGAAGCCTTGTTTCTGTTCCTTCTGGAGTTGAAAATATGATATAAATTTGTCCACGAAATGGCCGGGCTTCTGTCACAATAAAATCAAATGTTACAGTTTCAAAGCCGTCAAGAGCATCCAGGAAAATATTTTTGACAGAACTTGACATCTTTGATGATTGGAAATAGGTTCCAGAGATTCCATCTACCTATAAAAACATATACAGTATTACATAGATTGAAAATAGATTCTATAAACATTTTCATATATGTATTTATATATGTATATATCCGGTCAGTGTTTTTGGTAAACAAGAAGTCGAACCTATACGAACTAAAAATGTATCAAACAAACAAAAATATATAAGAAATATATGCAAATGAAACAGCTTCCTAAGACAATGGTGGATATGTTTTTTTTTATCGTGCTCTACAAACAGATAACAGACTATTCTGCTATGGATTGGGTTCGCATACTGAACCACCTTTTTCCAAATTATTGGAATTTAATTAAGCGTCCGTCTTAGATAACAATTTTTGCAGAGGATCAAAATTGTATCAATTCCATGGTTGGGACACATCCGAGAGACAAAAACTAATGCCAAAAGGGAAAGTCAAATAAGTCTAAAACAAACTGACAACGTCATGGAAGTAATAACCCAGTCATAAGTATTTTTCGTTGGGTCCCACTCGACAAAAAAAGGACGTGATTGTTGTGACAATTGTAACATATCCGTAGTCAGTTTCGAAATTCATATTCCATATTGGTCAACCAATAAGTGATAGTATCCGTACAATTGGCGATTGGATGATTGTTCTTTTCCAAATTAATCACTTGGTTAAAAACTTTCCTTGTTAGCAGCAATCTTCTGTCAGGAAAATCATGAGCAGAAACTTAACGATAATGTGGTCATCAGTTACTAGGTACGCATGGACATTTTATTTTCAATTTCACACATTTATTATATTTTAAGAAACAGCTCAAATATAAATAGAGCCTTATCACACCCCTGTGTCATTTTGAATTTTTCAGCATTGAAGTGTAAAATAAGTTATAGCTAATATTTTATTTCTTATATTATGGAGTGTGTTATAAAATACCAAACAATAAGTAGAAAACGTTATTCAGAGGTAATAATCCTACAAGATGAGATGCTGTTTTGGCAATGCTGATTTAATACCTGTAATAGAATACTTCGTATAAATGATCATTTTTGCTGTTTACAATTTTTCTGTATCGTCTACAGTTTTTGCCCTACATTTACAAAAGGTAAAGACTGTCAATCAAAAACATAACATATTTCAAAAACTTTATGTAACATTGTACTATTTCATCTTGTAATTTTTCATTTAAAAATACTGTTTAAACTAAAAACATTTACTCCAGTAACGAGTCAATTCAATAAAATTGAGAATTGAAATGGGGAATGTGTCAAAGAGACAACAACCCGACCATAGAAAAAACAACAACAGAAGGTCACCAACAGGTCTTCAATGTAACGAGAAATTCCCGCACCCGGAGGCGTCCTTCAGCTGGCCCCTAAACAAATATATACTAGTTCAGTGATAATGAACGCCATACTAATTTCCAAGTTGTACACAAGGAACTAAAATTAAAATAATACAAGACTAACAAAGACCAGAGGCTCCTGACTTGGGACAGGCACAAAAATGCGGCGGGGTTAAACATGTTTATGAGATCTCAACCATCCTCTATACCTCTAGCCAATGTAGAAAAGTAAACGCATAACAATACGTACATTTAAAATTCAATTCAAGAGAAGTCCGAGTCTGATGTCAGAAGATGTAACCAAAGAAAATAAACAAAATGACAATTATACATAGATAACAACAGACTACTAGCTGTTAACTGACATGCCAGCTCCAGACTTCAATTAAACTGCTTGAAAGATTATGATTTCATCATATGAATATCAGGCACAGTCCTTCCCGTTAGGGGTTTAGTATCATACCATCATAACATATATGAGAAGAACATAACCCGTGTCATGCCAACAACTGGTTTTTGAATAAATGTGTTTAGTTCCGATGCAAAGACCCTATAAGTGAATCAATATTTACGCCAAAATATGCAATCTTTAATGACCTGACAACAGTATCGTAACTATATCCCTTCTTAATAAGTCTATTTAAAGGTTTTGTTAGTTTCTGCGGTGAATACTGACATGTTTATGCTTTATAAAGAATATTTCCATAACAAATTGGATGTGAAATACCTAAACGTATAAGAAGTCTGCATGTGGAGCTATATTTACGAATGATGTCCTTATACCGATGATAAAATTTAGTAAATGTTTTGACTAGTCTGTGATATCGAAAACCCTGGTGTAATAATTTTTCAGTAATACATAAATTTCTCTCGTTAAAATCTACATTTAAAGGAAAAGAATATTTAAATGTTGAGGCATCGCTTATAAACAAACACCAAACAATCAATCATTTGATTATTTGACGAATTTGTCTTCCTATTTACTGTACTGGCTACAGCGTTTTTTTTTTTTCATCTACTGTAGTTTTTGCATAGATTTCTATAAATTGGTAATAAAACAATTTTTATGTTTATATACGCTAAAAACTTGTTGTTTCACTATGATGTCATACACATCTCATAATTAACGTACACGACCAAAATGACCATTTAACTTATAGTTTTTTTTTCAAATATATACGAGTATCAGCTTTATCATTTAATAATTACAAACTAACAAATCTTTCAAATGGGTTTAAACGTTAAGTGACAAGATATCTTTTGAGGTAATTACAGGCAAAAATGTAAGCAAAGAGCAAATATCGTCCTTTTGAGCACATTCGATTACCCCTTTTCGGACTTCTCGATTTATAGCTGGTTTCAAGATAACAGACCACAAGTGTATCCTCATGTTTTAATTTACCATGTTTGACATGTTGATTGGTGAGCCGGATTTTCGATAACCTATTTTGAACATGATACATACCCAAATGGTCAGTGTGTGCATATTGGTATCTGATTGGCCCAATAATTCCAGAGAATTTTTTGTTTAAAGTGAAAGTACACCCGAAAACGACGCTGAATGTGTGACGCCAAATGATCTGAATACCTCGCTTGAACATTTTGGTCAGGAGGGCAACAAATAACTAGAGGTCCTTAAGAGCCCGTGTCGGTCACCTAGGTCTATGTGCATACCAAAAAAATGACACGCATGGATTCAGGACCAAAAAATTGTGTTTTGGTGATGGTGATGTGTTTGTAGATCTTACTTTACTAAACCTTTTTTTGTCTGCTAACAATTATCGCTATCTATAATATAATTTGTTTTGTAAATATCTACCAAAATTTACAAAATTTACGAAAATGGTTAAAAATTGACTCTAAAGGGTAATAACTCCTTAAAAGGTGTCAATTGACCATTTTGGTCATGTTGACTCATTTGTAGATCTTACTTTGCTGAACATTATTACTGTCCTAAGTTTATCTGTATATATAATAATATTCAAGATTATAACCAAAAACTTCAAAATTTCCTATAACATTACTAATTTAATAAGGGCAGCAACCCAACAAGGGGTTGTCGGATTCATCTGAAAATTTCACAGCAGATATTTTTTGACCTGATGGACATCGTGTCAGATTTGCTGTAAATGCTATGGTTTCAGAGATAAAAGCCAAAAACTGTATTTTATCCCTTTGTTATATTTTTATCGATGTCGGCCATCTTGATTGGCGTGCTGGGTCATCGGACACATTTTAACTAGATACCCTAGTGATGATTGTAGCCAAGTTTGGTTACATTTGGCCCAGTAGTTTCAGAGAAGAAGATGTTTGTAAAAGTTAACAGACGAAGACGGTCGACGGACGACGACGGATGCCAAGTGATGAGGAAAGCTTACTTGGCCTTTGGGCCAAGTGAGCTAAAAAAGGAGGTGATATGATTTGCACAACAAATCAGTGTGCACTGCTATAATGCTCCTTTCAACAGAAGTTTTGTCTTTCTAAAGCAGGAATTTACTTTAATCCATTGTTTTCCGTCAAATAAATCTAATGCATTGAGACCAGTTTTGAGCATAAAGAAACGAGAAATGAGAAATGTACATTTTATTGTATTTACTCTCTAAAACCCAAACCAATTCTTTAAATAATATACATACATACTGATATTCAGTTTTATGAAAATTAGATTTAGAAATTTTTTTTATACTCACACGGCTAGATATATTGAAAATAGGTTGCTCGCCTATATTTACTAAAGATGTTATATTTTTGAATATAACAGTGTTATTTTCTATGACAGCATCCCATGAAACAGAGTATGGGTGACATCTCATTCCTAGAACTGTCCAGTTATATGCTCCATTTCTAGAAGATTCCACTGGGTGACTAGCGATCTGACAATACAAATACATAGCTTATTCTACCAGCCGGAATCAATAACAGAAAACATAATACACAGCTAATCTGTAAAAAGTAAACTTACAAAAATACTGAACTCCAAGGAAAATTCAAAATGGAAAATCCCTAATCAAATGGCAAAATCATAGTAAATAGACCATTTTAAAATTAGCTCTTGTCTTATGTTGATATGACCACACAATATTGAAAATTGAAACTTGAGTTCTACCTTAAAACAAAATCGTTTTGATTTTTGGTGTTTTAACGCCACTGTTAAGCACCACATTTATGCTATTTCGTCGCGGCCAGTTTTTATAAGTGGAGGAAGCCGGAGTTCCAGGAGAAAACAACAAACCTTCGATAGGAAACCAAGAAAAATTGGAACCAAAGGTTGCTTATTGAATTGCTCTGTCGAAGCTCAAATACATCAAATGAAAAGAAAACAAATGTCATATTCCCGACTTGGTACAGGCATTTCCTTATGTCGAACATGGTGGATTCAATCTGGTTTGTAGCAAACTTAACCTCTGACTTGTATGACAGTTAACGTTGCTTAATAGTTATCAAAGGTACCAGGATTTTAATTTTGTAAGCCATACGCGCGTTTTGTCTACATAAGACTCATCAGTGACGCTCATATCAAAATATTTATAAAGCCAAACAAGTACAAAGTTGAAGAGCATTGAGGATCAAAAATAAACAAGAGTCTCATAAAGCCCGAATCACTTACATTGAATGTCTTAAATAATATTATTTAAAAGTGTTTTCCAATTAACTGATGAAAAAAGGACAAAAATTAATTGGCGATTTTCATAATTTATTATTGAGGGCCCTCATGGGGTTTTTGATTATGTGATTACTTGGCCGTTTTTTTAATGATTATTTGATTATTAAGCCAAATATTTCATGATTATTTGATTACCTAGGACTGTATTTTTAGTTTATGATTATTTGATTTCTAAAGATAAGCAAATATTTAATGATTATGTGATTATATTGGCAAAAAAATGGTGATTATGTGATTACTAGGACCCCCCCCCCCCCCCCATGAGGGGCCTCATTATTTGGTGAATTTTTTACTTAGCATTTAACGAGTACAAAAGTTTCTCTCTTTATATAATAAATCACAATACAAATACTATAAACTGTGAATTTTAAAAAACCTTAACATTTCGTGGTCAATACTTTCAAAATAAGTAATCCAGATGGAACGATTGTTTGAAACGTTTACGAAGACAAACGCCAGGAGGTAACAATAGCTCCAATAATCTGTTAGTTAAGCTTAGCTAATAACAGTGATAATAATCATTGTCAGTATAATATAACTAAACGTTCACAATAATGCATATTAAGATCAGTGAGTTGAAAACAAAATGATTTGAGTTTAAAATACATCAAAAGCTCGGCCTGAAATTTAAAGAGTTAACATATTACGGCCTTGATCCTATTACCAACAATATAATCACTAGTCCAAATAATTATGACGTCTTGAAAGGCTATTATATTTTTTTTCTTTGACGCCTTACTTCGACTATGACGTCTTGAAAGGCTATTATAATTTTTTTCTTTGACGCCTTACTTCGACGTCATAATGCTGAAGCCGCCATTTTCGGTTGGACTTTGAGAGCATATTTTGCTCTCAACTTTGAGACCCAATTTAGCCATCAAATTTTCATTGAAGGTTAAAACAAAATGCATATATAAATTCTTACCTTTTATGTGTTTGTTTGTGCAAAATATTTCCAATTAATCCCTACAGAAATAATAATATAAGTAACAATTCCATCCGAGGCGGGAACATGTCGACTGCATTTTTTTAAAAGTTTGTCTGATTTCCTTTTAGGAGATTATAAAATAATTTTTACACCACACTCGGTAAAACCCGAATTTCCGGAACCATTGTTTTACATTTTCTACACCTAAAATGAAGCATCTTGAGGAGAAATCAGCTAAACGTTTTAATAAAGCAGTAAATTCCCTCTCAAAGTCCAACTGACTATACGAGTTTGGCGTTATGACGTCGAAGTAAGGCGTCAAAGAAAAAAAATTATAATAGCCTCTCAAGACGTCATAATTATTTGGACTATATAATCACTAGTTGAGTGGTGCCAATTTATAAGAAAATTTCCAAATACAGAGCAAAATAACAAATTAACGGAACTCCGAGGAAAATTTAAATAAAAAAGTCCCTTATAAAATAGCAAATTCAAAGCTGAACCACATCAAACGAATGGAAAAACAACTGTCATACTCCTGACTTGTTATATGCATTTTCTAATGAAGAATATTGTGGATTAAACGTGGTTTTATAACTAGCTTTTTTTCTTACTTAGATTTCACATTGTGTTATAATCTAAATCTCTATAAAACAAATAAATATATTGAATATGGACAAAGCACACCAGCAAAAAAATAAGACAAAAGAACAAAAACAAGAATATCTCCAAAGTACACGGATGCCCAATTCGCACTATCATTTTCCATGTTCAATGGATGGTGAAATTGGAAGAAAAGAAATAGGCAGTAAAATTAGAAATTTCATATCGTAGGGAGCATGTGTACTAAGTTTAAAGTTGATCGGACTTCAACTTCATCAAAAACTACCTTGACCAAAAACTTTAACCTGAAACTCGCACTTTCATTTTCTATGTTCAGTGGACCGTGAAATTGGGATCAAAAGTCTAATTTGGCTTTAAAATAAGAAAGATCATACCATAGGAAACATGTATACTAATTTTCAAGTTTACTGGACTTCATCTTCATAAAAAATAACCTTGACCAAAAACTTTAACCTGAAACTCGCAATTTCATTTTCTATGTTCAGTGGACAGTGAAATTGGGATCAAAAGTCTAATTTGGCTTTCAATTTAGAAAGATCATATCATAAGCAATATGTGTACTAAGTTTTAAATTGATTGGACTTCAGCTTCATCAAAAACTAGCTTGACCAAAAACTTTAACCTAAAGCGGGACAGACGGAGGAGCAAACGGACAAACGAACGAACGAACGGACAGACGAACGAACGGACGGGCGGACGCACACACAGGAAAACATAAAGCCCCTCTACTATCGTAGGTGGGACATAAAAAATTACCGAAGCACAATAACACAATGTCGGGATAAATAAGTATCAAGTAACGCCAAAAGGGATACCAAAAAAAAGAAGGAAAGTGAGTGAGACAAATAACTGTTTTTCCAGGTTTATGAAGCTGTAAAATCAGTTGAAGCAATGGCAGCTAAATAAGGCACATTATAATTATAAGTTTACTTTATAGAACAGGTGATAAAACGCATGCTCATCACATTCGAGATTTTAACAATCACTTATTTATATATACTTACTGCTGATATGATTCCTACATCATCTGGATAAGGATAATATGTGACAGAAAAACTACTTGGAGATAATGGATCAGTCAGCGCTGGCAGAACTCTTATTCTTTTACTGTATGAACTGATTACTCTAGACATAAGGTAGCAAACAGTATATTTAATCAAACAACATGACTTCAGTAAATTCATGTAATATATATTTGATGAAGCATCCATGTCTTCAAATATATTATGTTAAAAATAAATGTGACTATATCTATATATATATATATATATATGTATATATATATATATATATATAATTACAAAAAGCGAACATTACTTTTTGGAACATTTGATTAAGCAAACAAGACTTGAAGTATATTTTATATTCAGCAAATGTGACTTCAGCTATTTTCAATCAAGCTAACATCACTTCAGGTATATCCTATATAAAACCCATTTGACATAGATGTTGAGAAGTCGGGTACGCAATGAACAAGTTAATTCTAAGTTTATGTGACTAAAACTGCATTTAACAAAACGTGTAACCTAATAATGCCAACGAACAAACGGACAGATACACAGGCCCAAAAATATAGTGCATCTCTACTCTCGTAAGCTCGGCAGGTACTATGCAGATAATTTATTCGAGACTGATTCTCATAATTTTATGAAAGTCATTGGTGTTTATAAAATTTCAATTTATACAATGATTGTATAAATATAGATTCTTACATAGATACTAGTGGATTATCGAATTTATCCAATATCGATAGTTAAACTATCAATTTTAAAGTCTGAGTCTTTTTCTCTAATGATTAGAAAATATATTTTAATTTTTGATTAGCCAAGACCTCCCTTCGAGTGCCTTCAACATTTCAAAAAGTTGTTAATTTCATTAACACCTAGTAGCATAGTTTGAGCTGATAAAAGTTATAACCCTTGAATTCTTCTGAAATCCCCGGCAACCACACGTTGATTATTTTTTTTTATATATACAATGAGTGCCAAAAGGTATAAATTGTCACGGAATTAGAGAAAAACGGTATCATAATACAAATATTTATAATAAGCTTCATCATACCTTATATCTACTGGAACAACTTTTGGTTGTACTGAATTGTTAAAAGTCACAGTTCCTATTATTGTTACAGTAGTAGGCGCTGGTAATATTCCATCAGGCTCAATTCTTATTACAGAAGCTGAGTAAGAAATAGACACAAATAACTGCCATGACACAACATCTTTCCCTATGACGTTTGTTACCGTAGCAGTAATCATATGGTGTGTGAGAGTTGATATTGTAAAATCCCATTCAACCTGACCCGTTCTTTGATCAATAGTCATACCAACGGGATACTGATTAAGTTCCCATCTTACAGGTAGACTTCCCTGTAATTGATAATTGATAGTAAGTAATATTATAAAAAAATTGTGCCTTGACCTCATGAGAAACCACAAAAAAACAACATAATTCAAGATCAACAAACCTAATTTCTTTTTTTCTTATTACTTTTAGAAACGGAAAATTACAAAGAAAACCATACATTTAACGTCATCAACATAAAACTAAAAGAGTCAATTGGCATCCATTGAAACTTGTACGTTAATAAGTTTTCCTAACCTCTAATTAAACAGTTCTGCAAATCAAGGCTTATAATAAAACCTCTATATGGGAACAAAAATTCGCCTAAATTTAGGGCTTTATCCCCTTTATGCATGAGTCGGATACTTGTCTTGGTTAGAACAATTTTGGTCATTTTTGAAATTATGAACTCTTTCATATAAATATTAGATTTGATTTTCAAATACGTTGGCCTCGAGCATCACTAAAGAGATACGGATGTTCATCTGATACAGTTGTATATATACTGTTCATGTTATGGAGGCCAACATAAGAGTAATAAATCAGGAAATGGCAATATTCTATCGGACGATTTTACAGTAATAACAAACCTGAGACAAGTTCAGACCATAATTGTACTTAGTTCCTTCCACTACATACTGAGATTGTTCTGGTGTCATTATCCTTGGAGCTAACAATTCTATTGTACAATTTTCTCCAACCCATGGTAAGTTACATGAACAGCCACCAAACAAACACTGACCTCTAGGAGGCTGAAGGTCACTTCCACAAGCTCCAGGTGGACAGGTTGCATAATATGTAAACGTTATCTGCATTGCATACAATAATTGTGAAATATGTGCATAAGATGAGGACATTTAAATAACTTAAAGTTGACCAATGAGATATTGCTCACATATATTACACAGCTGCAAGTAATTGGTCAACAAAAAGGTTTACGCGCAATCACACAAGTTAGTATAAGCATTTTTTACTTGGCAATTACAAGGAATATATTGTTTTGTTTTGTGTTCGGAAACAAGAATTTGGCGATGGATATTCTGAAAATTTATTTCAGAGGTATGCATGCCTCCATAAAGATTGATATCAAATTTCAGAAAGCACTGATTTGTAGTTCCAAAGAAAAATTCGGACTGAAACAAAATACAGTGTGTTATCAAAGAATGGATAGACAGACATACACCAATGTGACCTTCTTCCAGACGGCCAGGCACCTTTTGTTAAAGTCATATGAAACGAGTGACTGGTAAAAAATTATGTTTATCTAATTCTTGAACCAATGCATGTATATATCATAAACTTAGTCTTCTGTGCACGATTTTATCATTTGTTACTCAAACATATCGTATAATCGTCAATTGTTTTTCTGTCAGTATGTTATGATGTGAAAATATGGCAGCTCATTTATTGTCGTGTTTTGAAGCCGTAGCTTACCGATTGTCACCTTATAGTAACAATCAACAAAGAAGCAAGGACATTGAGCACGTGTATAACATGTAAAATCAGATAATAGTTTATTTCAGTGACAGATCCATGCGTATTGCGATTACCGGATTTTTACAGAAGGGTCACGTTAAGATTACTTGCATACAGAAAATATGTCGGCGAATTGCTTCCTAGAAGCAAGCAATTTATAAAAAAAAAATAAAAGAATTTTCTTCAGAAAAAAGTATATGTACATAAGTTTTATAATGAAAACTTCATTTTGTAATAAAAAACATATGCATCATATTTTTTTTAATCTGGGGTTTCATGTGACTTTAAAAATGATACACCGTTAACAAAGTGACAAAAATAGGAATCCAAAGGTTCAAATGCAGAAACATATAGGAATGCAATATGATTACTGTACATGTTGTTGATATATGTGTCAAACGGTCATTATCTGATTGATGCCCGTTCCTGAAATAGACGTCCACTCTGACGTTATATTCTCAAACCAGGGTCTTATTGTACCGTCAAGGTCTTCTATTACCGTCTTATTATATGATTATATACCTTTTTCTAGTTTTAACCTTGTTCATTTGCTCTAATTTCTTATAATGCTGCCTTACAGATTTTTATTTGTAACCCTACAAATGATAATTTTCTACATATGTATCATTAATAAGCATAGAGTTCCGACAAAAATATATGCAATGTACATGAAGGGGTTTGGTCATTCAACCGGCAATTTTAATATTTAAAAAAGTTAAAATTAGATCACATGCGTATCTATAACAGTTGTCTTCTATTCTTAATAGTTCAAATAAAAGTATATATCACATTATTTTACCTTGGTATTAGTGAAATGTGTACCATTGGGTGAAACTTCAAGGAACACATGTCCTTCTTCATGCTGCGGTGCTGTACACGTTACGTGGTTCCAAGCTATCCATGTTCCATTGACGATCTCTGGTCCAAATTTACAAATGTACACATTACCTATAACCTCTGGGAAATTGTGTCCCCATACATGAACTACTGTACCTCCTTTGTCTGATCCTTCATTGGGTACTACTTGTAAAGCCATCATCAAGGGGAGACAATCTGGACCATAAAAAGTCTCACTGCACTTATCGCACAAGACATCTGACCAGTTGATGCCATTACAGTCACACATGCCTATAAGGAATAACTATTCCATTAACCAGTTTTAAACTAGTTGCCACTGTTTATAGAGTGTGTTTACAAAAAAATTACTGTTTGCATTTTATTCTTTCTGTACAAACAAAACAAACAATTATCATTTAGCAACCAATCTGCTTTACTTTAAGTTTTATATTTTTTTCAACATTAACAAATATATGATTGAAGTTAATATTATCATAAATCTATCTGACATTTTGTAAACTATTGGTCATATGGCATCTTATGAAGCCTTTTCGAGGACAATCAAATAGTTCATGAATGAAGTAGATATTCTAAAGTATATTTTTTGTTATAAGAAGTTTTATACATTAATAGTACACCATGTATATTTACGCCAAACATTTGTCATTTTAAACGAAAATAAACAGCTGCGCCACAAGTGGACGATACGCCCGTTGTCTTGTGTGTGAAGTTTCATGCAATAATCATAAATAGTTTCTGAGATACGGCGCGACTTGTGAAAAAAAACCTTTTTTACAAAAAACTCAATAACTCTCAAATAAAATTTTATATCATCACCAAAAAGTATAAAGATCTTTAGATTAAAATAACTAAGAAGTGAGTAAAGTTTTAAGCAATAATCATCAATCGTTTTTGAGATACGGCGCCATATGTGAACCCCCCCCCCTTTTTTTAAACTCACTTACTCTTAAAAAAAATTTGAATCATTACCAAAGAGTATACATATCGTTAGGTTAATATAACTAAGAAGTGTGTAAAGTTTTAAGCAATATCATAAATCGATTTTGGGATACGGCACGACATGTTAAAAAATAACCTGTTTTAGTTACAAAGTCCTGTAACTTAAAAAGTTTTGATATTTGTTTCCCCCAAAAGTATACAGATCGTTTGACCATCATAAGAAACAACTAATCTACGTTTCATGAAATTTGGATAATTCGTTCTCAAGTTACGGACTGCGACATGTCTACGCCGGACAGACAGACGGACAGACGGAAATTTGTATACCATAATACGTCCCGTCAAAATGCTATATTGAAGCATTTTTCATTTTTTAATATTAAAAGTCAAATTGAAAAATGCTCCACGTTGGAGCATCTTTCATTTTTTCAATATTTAAAGTCAGCAACTTCATTATTTGCTTTTTAGAATGAGATTGAATTTTTTTTTTCTAAAACAAGCAAATGCAAATGTTTTAATTTATTCAAACTGTTGAGGCTTTTCTACCTCAGGCATAGATTACCTTAGCTGTATTTGGCAAAACTTTAAGGAATTTTGGTTCTCAATGCTCTTCAACTTCGTACTTTATTTGGCCTTTTAAACTTTTTTGGATTCGAGCGTCACTGATGAGTCTTTTGTAGACGAAACGCGCGTCTGTCGTATATACTAAATTTAGTCCTGGTATCTATGATGATTTTATTTACATTGTAAATCATTTTAACACAACTTATCATTAATTTTTTTAATATCCTCGTGAAATCAAAAATGTAATTTCATGAAAATTACAATTTCCAATCTCATTAAGAAAATGATTTTTCAAAAGTGACTTCAAAAAGTTGCAGAAAATTTTGCAAAGTTTATTTTTCAGTTAAAAATAGAAATGACAAATATTTGGTATAAAGGTACACGGACGAATATGAAACAATTTCACTTCAAAAATTTTGAACCCTTGACCAAGACACAGAAATTTCAAAAGAGGAAGGCAGATTCATATGTAAATGTAGGTAACTTATTTTTTTTATTTGTAAGCAAAAGAACTACATGTGATATAATACATACCTGTTGTAAGATTACAAGTACCATGTTGACAATCCGGACATTGGCTACAGAGAGATCCCCAGTGTAATGGAACACATTGACTACAGTCTTCACCAGTAAACTTTGATGCACATTTACACACTCCTGGCCTTAGACAGATCCCATGGCCACTACAATTCTTCACATCACTGTGTGGTAAACAAAAAAAACAAAAATGATATGAAATATATGTGCACATTTTTTATTCATGTCTATTAGTATTAACATTGATATAATTTTCAACCAATCTCAAAAACATACTGATACATACTTTGCTTCTGTTTATTCTTTTCAAACTGAACAAAGTGTACTAATACACATGTTTATTCCCATCGGATTCTGTATGTGTGTTAAGTCAGGAATCTGTAAGTCCCCGGTAGTCGTTTATTGCTTTGTGATTATTTTTGTTTATTCATTTCACATGTTACACGCATATACAATTTTTTAATTGTTAAACACTTTGTCATTTCAGAGCCTTTTATAGATTACTACATGGTCTTGGCGGTGTCATTTATAAGGCTGTATAGTAACCTAAAGTTACCGTCAACCATATCATTTGATCTCTGCTGAATGACTGTCTCATAGGTTATCATTCCACATCAAAGGAGATGGTAATGTTTTGGAACAATTTTATCCTTAAATTGGTTTTGAATTCGCTGTAGTTTACAGAAGATAAATGCTAAATTTATGAGGTGCTAAACAAGAGGCTCATAAGAGCCTAAACGCTTACACGTCAAAAATATATCTTCATTGTAGATTATTTGTGCAGTTCACAGTTTCTACATGTTCATCTTTTAACGAAGAAAAATATCTCATACAATAGTATAAAATTGTCGTTAAAGGACAATTACTTCAATAAGAAAGCTTCCTACGGTTTCAGGCATGAAGTATTTTTGTTAAACGTGTACATGTTGTATTGCTAACCATTGTTGCTCTTCACAGCTTCACTCTATCTACTACAGTATCAACACTATAAAATTGCAATAAGTACACGATATCCAAAGCATTTTTCAGTTCTACTTTAGTGGAAATAAGTCATTATAAGTCAAGTGGTTTCAGAGAGGAAGATTTATCCAAAAACAATTATGAAAACAATATTGTCTATGACAAAGGCTCGACGCCAATAGATACTAAGAGCAATAACTGCCATGGTCCACATGCACAGAGATCCAAAACACATTTTCTTTACTTTTCATTTTGGCTTCTGGCTGAAACATCATTTTCCTTCAGATATAAATTGAAAAAAATATGATCTTTATAGTACTAGAACACATCCGTGATATCGCGGGTCAGTGACTGAATTAAAGTATCATTTAACTATGCGTAAGCCTTATTTTAGTATTGGTATTGTCATCTGATAAAGTCATGCCGATTATAAGTTTCTCTCCTTTCAAAATCTTTCTGTTTGAACCTGTCGATCTGGAACTTATCAATTATTGGTAATATTGATTATTGAAAAAACCAAAAGTCCTGGAATGGAGTTTTTTTTAATCAACAGCATTGTAAATAAAGTTGAACTCTTTTATCCGCTGTTTTACGTCATGCCCGCTAACAAATGGAAAACTGTACCTATACGCTTTATTTTAAGTCCAGTTATTAAGTATTCGTATTGTTATCTTAGAAAGTGTTACTGATTAAAATACTACAATAGGGAACGATTTGACAATGACCCGTGTATATAGCAAAGTCCTTAAAACAACGTTTGGTGGTGCGCCTGTCAGATGCGGAACGTACAGATAAGGTAATAGGTAACAGGTGAATATACTATTGGTATCGGTATTGGATTCGACCCGGAACTTGTTAATTATTGGCACTATTAATTATGTGGAAAGGGTCTGGAGAGTAATTTTTAATCTACACCATTGTCGTATATTAGTTATATATAAATTTGAATTCTTTGGTTTGTCGTTTTTACCCGATGACGGCTGCAAATCGGACCTCGTTATTTTAGTATTATAGATTATTCAGTCCTTCCTTTAAATGGATTGTCAAAACGACAAAATTTGCCTTCCGATGTATTTTTCAACCAATAAAAGATAATTATGATTATTCATTAAACAAATGGTGATTACGTTAGGTATACGTATCTTTCTGAATTCAAAATATCAAATCCTGACTAAACGTAACTTTAATTCACACATATTCATGTATATTAAGTAATCAAAATGATTTTGACCATTAAAGGGTAAAGATTGCTTTTATTTTGAAATGTTGCGAATTTTTAAATAAAAAGTGTAATTGTATTTTAATAGGCGATTCGAAATTTGAACTGGAAGTTATATTCCATTGTTCATGATTGTACATTTGTAGTTGAATAATATGTTCATAATAGATTCAAATGTGCATAATCTATGTCTTTTTTCTAATACAAATTAAGGGAGAGGGGTGTCTGAATAGAAACTCCGTCTGCCGGACGCCGTATTCCGAATTGTATAACTAACTAAAACCGGATGCTAAACCCTGTATTTGTTTACATTGATTATTAAATGAAAAAGAACGGAGAACATATTTATTGACAATATCAAACAATGATATATAAAAATATTTGGTTTACATGAAACCCCTCTATTAATTGTACTTTGGCTATCTTCGATCAAAACTTAACAAGTGATTAGACTTTATAAAATCATTGAACCCACCCAATCCTCCCTTCTTCTCAAGAAGGGATAGGTTTGTCTGGATTTAAATAGTTATCAAAGGTACCAGGATTATAATTTAATACGACAGACGCACGTGTCGTCTTCATAAGAGTCATCAGTGAAGCTCAGATTAAAATAGTTATAAAGCCAAACAAATACAAAGTTGAAGAGCATTGAGGACAAAATTCTAAAAAGTTGTTCCAAATACGACTAAGTTGATCTATTCCTTGGTTACGAAAATCCTTAGTTATTCGAAAAATTTAAAGTTTTGTAACATGAAATTTAAAAAAATTACCATATTATTGATATTCATGTCAACACCGAAGTGCTGACTACTGGGCTGGTGATACCCTCAGGGACGAAACGTCCACCAGCAGTGGCATCGACCCAGTGGTGTAAATAGTTATCAAAGGTACCAGGATTATAATTTAATTCGCCAGACGCGTGTTTCATCTACATAAGACCCATCAGTGACACTCATATCAAAATAGTTATAAAGCCAAACAAGTACAGAGTTGAAGAGCATTGAGGAGCCGAAATTCCAAAACATTGTGCCAAATACGACTAAGGTTATCTATTCCTCGGATAAGAAATTCCTTAGTTTTTCAATAAAAATGAAAGTTTTGTAACAGGAAATTTATAAAAATTACCATACAACTGATAATCATGTCAGACCCGAAGTGCTGACTACTGGGCTGGTGATTACCTCGGTTACGAAACGTCAACCAGCAGTGGCATCGACCTAGTGGTGTTAATAGTTATCAAAAGTACCAGGATTATAATTTAATACGCCAGACGCGCGTTTCGTCTACATAAGAGTCATCAGTGACGCTCAGATCAAAATAGTTATAAAGCCGAACAAGTACAAAGTTGAAGAGCATTATGAACCCAAAATTCCAAAAATGTGTGCCAAATACGACTAAGGTTATCTATTCCTTGGATAAGAAAAACCTTAGTTTTTCGAAAAATTCAAAGTTTGGTAACAGGAAATTTATAAAAATGACCATATAATTGATAATCATGTCAGCACTCAGCACTTCGGCACCGAAGTGCTGACTACTGGGCTGGTGATACCCTCGGGGACGAAACGTCTACCAGCAGTGGCATCGACCCAGTGGTGTAAATAGTTATCAAAGGTACCAGGATTAAAATTTAATACGCCAGACGCGTGTTTCATCTAGTACATAAGACTCATCAGTGCACTCAGATCAAAATAGTTATGAAGTCAAACAAGCACAAAGTTGAAGAGCATTGAGGACCCGGAATTCTAAAAAGTTGTGCCAAATACGACTAAGGTTATCTTTTCCTGGGATAAGAAAATCCTTAGTTTTTCAATAAAAATAAAAGTTTTGTAACAGGAAATTTATAAAAATTACCATATAACTGATAATCATATCAGCACCGAAGTGCTGACTACTGGGATGGTGATACCCTCGGGGACGAAACGTCCACCAGCAGTGGCATCGACCTAGTGGTGTAAATAGTTATCAAAAGTACCAGGATTATAATTTAATACGCCAGACGCGCGTTTCGTCTACATAAGAGCCATCAGTGAAGCTCAGATCAAAATAGTTATAAAGCCAAACAAATACAAAATTGAAGAGCATTGAGGACCCAAACCGCTCAATTTACCAAAATACAGATTAACAAGAATGTGTCCAAAGTACACGGATGCCCCACTCGCACTATCCTTTACCATGTTCCATGGACCGTGCAATTTGGTAATAATCTAATTTGGCATTAAAATTAGAAAGATTATACTATAGGGAACATATGTACTAAGTTTCAAGTTGATTGGACTTCAATTTTATCAAAAACTACCTTGACCAAAAACTTTAACCTGAAACTCCATCTTTCATTTTCTATGTTTAGTGGACCGTGAAATTGGGGTCAAAAGTCTAATTTGGCTTACAATTAGAAAGATCATATCATAAGCAACAAGTGTACTAAGTTTCAAGTTGATTGGACTTTAGCTTCATCAAAAACTACCTTGACCAAAAACTTTAACCTGAAACTCCCAATTTCATTTTCTATGTTTAGTGGACCGTGAAATTGGGGTAAAAAGTCTAATTTGGCTTTAAAATTAAAAACATCATACCATAAGCAACAAGTGTACTAAGTTTCAAGTTGATTGGACTCCAGCTTCATCGAAAACTACCTTGACCAAAAACTTTAACCTGAAACTCCCAATTTCATTTTCTATATTCAGTGGACCGTGAAATTGGGGTCAAAAGTCTAATTTGGCTTTAAAATTAAAAAGATCATATCATAAGCAACAAGTGTACTAAGTTTCAAGTTGATTGGACTTCAGCTTCATCGAAAACTACCTTGACCAAAAACTTTAACCTGAACGGACGCACAGACGGACGGACGAACGGAGCCACAGACCAGAAAACATAATGCCCCTCTACTATCGTAGGTGGGGCATAAAAATTCAGGAACTACCTTTTTGGGGGCAATCAATGATGAGTGCGGGAGTTAGAATCGCTTCATTGTTTTACGATTAATGCTTTAGAATAGAGACATATGACTGGGATCAAAAGTTTTACCTTCAATCAAAAGAGTATTTAAAGGATAGTTTTTATTAAAAATAGATGGAACTGGGGTGTATCTTAATATCAAAGTTCAACTTATCATCAACACATTGCCTGCAATCGAATAGAGAGGAACCAAATGATTATCATAGTATATCAATTAGCTGCACTGTCTTATTCGACTATAAAAGGTAGCGCTAAACCTTAGGAAAACCAGAAATCAAGTCAGTACCATAGGGTTTTGATTTAATTTCATGTAAGATTTAACTTGTACCCAATTAACAAATATTCATGACTTGTAATGATTTATACTTACAAACATGAAGCTACAATGCAAGTATCACCTTCCCAACCAGGATGACAATCACATTTGTTTGGTCCAATACATTGTCCATTTCCATAACAATGATTGACATCTGAACAGTCATATTCAGTACAGTTTTTACCAGTCCAACCTTAAACATAATATACCAGGTTGAACGATTTATTGATTAACTAAAAATGTACCTTCACACTAAGCATCTGTAATCTTTTTTTTTTTTATAAAAACAGGTTTGTCTATAGCCCCGGGCTTAAAAATCAAGCATAGATGAGTCATTGTCAATCAACAGGTTTCATCTAAGGCATTATGTATATACTGGTTATTGCAAAAGCAAAGACTTTATAAGACTTTTTAACAGTCGAACGATACCAAAGGTACATTCCAACTTACAAATCAAATATTTACTGACAAATTATATAACTAAAAAGGATAGAGACAAACTAACAACTCATAAGAAACTAAACATTGCTGACTGATCAAAAGCCTGTTATAAACCTGCTCTATCGATAAAACAGCAGAAAAAAACAATGATATGCGTACCCTTCCTGCCTTAAATATTTTTCATCAAATTGTTTGAAATGTTTTTATTTATAAAGAGACCTATATGACTGAGAAGTTTTATAAGATATATGAATTCCGTGCAGCTGATTTAAAAGTAGAGTTTTTCATGACCACCACTTAATTATATACACCTCAGATTGCCCTTAACTATGCAAGACAGTTTATTTGTACAAGACATTAATAAACTTCATGAAATCTGTAAGATTGTATATATTTTTTTGTTGTCATTTTGGTTGATATATTCAACCAACAGCTGATATTTCTAGATATAATCCTTGAAATAAAATGAAAGTCATTGTACTATTTTGTAGCATTTAGCTGAATCATTTATTTGGTCGATAGTACTACTGTTTTAAGCACATGCATTTTTGTTAGAAATGGTTCCAATATATTTCATAACCAGAAAACACAAACCCCTATAAATTATATGACTAATAAATTCAACACAAAAATTTAACATATATTACACTGAGTAGAACATAGAAGTCACACTATTTAATCGTAACTAACATTATCATAATCCTCTTACCTGACACACATCTACATCTGTTTGGACTGACACATTGTCCTTGATTGCTGCAGTTGTTTACCAGAAAGCAATCTAATGTCCATTCCAGTAACAATGGTGCAACCGTCACAGACATTAAACTTGGATCTTGTCTTCTGTCATAAATTCGATCATAAACCATGGACAATGTCATGTTACCAAACCAATTCTTTGTAGCATTAATTGTGTCATCTCCTGCAAATCAGCAGCTAATAAGTTAAGTACTAAATAGAAAGTACACATTTACAAAAAACAGTTGTTTCGCAATGAAGACTTAAATAGGTGTATCGATATGAATATTAATATCTCAGGTATCTGGACTAGAGCTAACATGTTAACTCAAGATGCATGACTGTTTTGCGCAATGCAAACCTCATTATGCTAACATACATCACCACAGATAATCTGGTTTGTTTTCGATTTTAAGGTAAATCCAGTGTCGGATCATCCCTTCTAGTCATGTTGCAAAAGTCTTATTTCCGTGACCTCTTTTTGTAGTTGGGATTGCATAGGTATAAATGAAAATCAATTATCTCATTGACTCTAACCCAATGTTATCGTCAAATGTTTCCACAATCAGGAAATTAGACATCAATACCGTTTCACAATCTCAATCAGAACAAAACAAACAAATATATAACAAAGAAGCACAAAAAATAAAATATAAAATAAAACAACAACATGCATTACTACTTATATGATCTTATATATGTATTTAAAATCAACCCAAATGACTGCATGGCGAGATTCCGCGTGTTTGATGTTGGAATGTTACGTCACACAGGAAGAGATATAAAATTATTTTGTCGTTCAAAGTATTTTCAATATTATAATAGATCAATAACATTATGACATTATAATAGAACAATAACATATATGATGTCAATCTCAGAGAACTTAAGTGTCTATCAGACAGTTCTTTTTTCAAATCAAATGGTTATTTATCCCAGGAATAACACAAGGTAATTGCATTTATGTAAGTCAATTGTAAGTTGTGCTGAACGTAGGTTTTTTCTTTATCTGTCTTTATGGTAAAATTAGGATTACAAGTGTAAACGGTAGTCAGATGTTTCATTAAAGTGCAAACTATTATAAAAGTCTAGCGTAAATACAAAATTTAATCCTGGTATCTATGATGAGTTTATTTACAACCACTGGGTTGATGCCACTGCTGGTGGAGTTTTAATTCTCGGAGGATATTACTAGCCCAGTAGTCAGCACTTCTGTGCTGACATGAATTATCATTGATATGGTCATATTTATAAATTAACTGTTTACAAAACTTTTAAATTTTTTAAATACTAAGGCTTTTCTATCTTAGGAATGGATTACCTTAGCTGTAATTGGCAAAACTTTTAGGAATTTTTGTCCTCAATGCTCTTCAACTTCATACTTTATTTGGCCTTTTTAACTTTTTTGGATTCGAGCGTCACTGATGAGTCTTTCGTAGACGAAACGCGCGTCTGGCGTAAATACAAAATTTAATCCTGGTATCTATGATGAGTTTAATTAATGTATTTATTTATTTAATTTACTTACCAGAACCAGTAGCGTATAAATCATATGTAGAATCATGGTTGTTAAAGATGTTCTGAGAGATGTTAAAGTATGACGTATCTAGAACCACTACACCACGTGATGCTTTATTCAGGAGGAAACTATTAAACTGCACTGTTCCCTTAGGATATGAAAAATAGCTGTTGCTTTTCAACTCTATAACACAATAACCATCTATTCCCATGAATTTGTTCGTAAATATGTCAAAAACATGGTATGATATGTCACGGGATCGATCTGCAGAAATACTGATGAAACATTTATCAATTGTTGGACATGAACTTCCTGTGAATTCATTGTCATGGAAACTAATATTAACACTGTCCCAAGTATTCAAGGTAACTCCACAGGTTTCGGTAAATTTGTTGTATCCAATATCAATAAACCTCTGTGCTCCGTTTTGACTGGTATAGTAACTTCTTTTGTAACGAGGTACGTTGATTTGCATGGCATCCCTTGAGATATTATTAAAGGAGTTGTCCCTTATTTGTATGCTGTTATGAGAGTAGTAATTATCAACCATAAGGTGAAAACCTGTCTGGGAATCAGTTACTTTCATGTCATGTATTGTAATATTTCCTGCATCAGTACGGTGACTAAATTCTACATGGACTGCAAACAGTGAAGAATTGTTTATCCTAATATTATGCAAAGTTAAGTGTCCAGTTTGATAAGTGATGAGTTGTATTCCCTCATATGAAGATGATATATCGAGTCCAGTAAATGACGCATTTATATAATTTGATAGAAAAAGACCATGATTTACACAGTTATGAAACAAACTTCCATCAAAATCAAATTTGCCTTCAGCACCTGAAAGCATCGACAAGCATGAACCAAAACTGTTGTTGATGGTGATGTTTTTCAAATCTAGAAATTTATCTTTTGACTGTATTCCAATCTCAGTATTGCTTATGTAAGCATCATGGAGTTTCAGTAGGCCTATCAATTAACAACATTGATAAAATAAATAGATGTCTTAAATATGGAAATCGTTATTACGTCATTTCAGGTAAATTTGAAAACCCTTTGATAATCCATTCTATCTAGTTTGTTAAAAATGATTTAAAATTCAAAATATTTTACTAAAACAACACAAACATCACAATTGTATTAGGAGTGGTATGTGTTTATTATTTTATGAAAGTCAAAATCAAAATGACACATCCATTTTAATCATGTTAATGTTGTTGAACAGAATACTTTAGGTTAATAACTTAAGGTGGTATCATACAACTTGTTTAAAATTAATTTGGCTCGTTTAATTTCATAAAAGTTTGACAAAATATTTACTTTGACTCTTTCACAAAAATGTTAAAATTTCAGAAATCTTGAATTACACAATTTATCGGAAAAAAGGATTAGATATGTAGTAATTTGACAAACACCAATTTTGATTATTGAGAAGCTTAATATTTCATTAACAATAGAATATGATAAGTTAATGATGATAGTCTAAATCTACTACATCTAGAACCCTTGTTCTATTGGCTTCTTTTATAAACAATACATTTACATCATGGACACACTGGTCCTCAGTGGCCGAATGGTCTAAGTAATTGATATGGCAATCACTAGGTAGTCAACCATTAGGCTGTGAGTTCGAATCCAATCTTTATTGAATAGGATTATCAGTTTTCCTATCGAAGGCCGGTGGTTTCTTTCGAGCACTCCGCCTTCCCCCACCAAAAAAAGTGCCGCCACAAAATTTCCAAAAAGTGGTGCTAAAATGTGGCGTTAAACAACAAAAATTAAAAAATCAAAATAACAAATAAATGAAAATAATGAAATGAAAAATATCTACAGAATAACGGTAGGGGCTGCCGGTAAAAAGCTAGAAAAATCAGAGGAGTTTATCCTTATCTTCTATAGTTTTAAAGATACTAGCCATAATAGGAAACAAATTAATTTTTACCAATAACTCCGATAAGGAGAGGTCAGACAATTGTAGTCAAAATGAACTGTAAATAGATACGAGATTCCTCTGCGACTTTTAATTTTACCTATTAATGTTATAAAGCTTAATATAACGAATACTAAACATGCTAAATGAAATATTTAAATTATGAATCATATTGACCTTTCATATAATAGTGTTGTTTTCATATTTTAACTTTACTTAGAAAATATTTATGGGAGCCATACGTTTATTAGATATCTAACCATGGTTATTCCTATTTGTAAAAAAATTTCGACTAAATAAATAAAAAAATGACAAATTTGAAAAAAAAGTAAGGCTATCTGATGCTGAAAGTAAAAAAGGGAAATAAAGATGTTCATAAATAATTCAAATTATTACGGGGATGAGTTGATAAATACCTGGTTTTACCAGTACTTGGGAAAATGCAAGTATAGAAAACTAGTATAGAAAAATATAAATTACTGAAAAACAATGATGTAACTTATCAGTATCAATTTTGCGTGTGAAAAATGAATCATATACATTAATATTGGCTCAATTTATACAATTTAATCATTTATTTATTAAATTTATTTATTTTATCACTTGTCAAATCCATGCAAGCTTATTTTTTTACACATTGCTATCAATAATTATCTTCAGGTAAAAATTATACAAACAATGTCTACAATTCACACAAGGCAGTTAGGTTTCGCGCTAAATGTTAGCACGAGTTTCTTGCTTTTAAATTCGAATAGACATGATAAAAAGACAGTTTAAATGTACCATAGTGTTAGTTGTTGAAAAATCATCCAGGAGTTTGGACAGAAAAAAGAATCCACATTTATAAGATAAGTATACAATTTTGTTTTTAGGCTTTAAATAAGTATTTTGTTGTATTTAAGTGTAAACATATCCAATCTCAAATCTACGTACATTATCAGTGTACACAATAATCTATAAGTTGCGTTTGATATAGAAGCAATTTAGTGCCCAATGTTTAAACAATTTTCATTCTTAGTTGAATTTTAAATTAAATTAAGAAATATGAATGGATTATTTCCCTTTTTTAAATGTATTTGGTAAACCTGAAATAACTTTAGTTTTATAACAATACTATTGATTTGATTTATGTTATACAATGTCGATTGTTTATTTCACATCAACATGCTGATTTAATATGTAAGTTTAACCGTAAGTATATACTTTCAAATATTAATTTCGTATTGTACCAATTTAGATATTGCATATTGTATATAATATGATTGAATACTACTACTTTGAATACAATCATTCGACAGATGTAATTAGATAATACATATTATTAATAAAGGAAGATAATCTTTCACATGATGTAATCTTATTAAACCATCGCCTGTTTAATGTATTGTCAAGTCGTGATCAAATGGTTATAGCGTATTTACAGTATTTAAATACAAACAGTATTTAATTTAGCGGAACTTTCTTATCAATAAACATACCTCAAAGATAATTGAAATAATTTAGTTCAGCATTTTTAGTAGTATTATACTTGCTCATATAACATAAACGATACATATTCATTGCGCATACCAGTATAGAATATTACGGATAACCGTGAGAGGTATTAAAATCAATTATAAACACTTCAATCTTTATTAGCTGTTTTATTTTACATTCCTAGAGGTCGTGGGATAAGACGTGCAAGGCAACAAAATCTGTATGGTGGCGTTGGAAGGGGACAAGTACAGAGAAACCCGGTCCGTGAAAACAGAAATAAAGAAATCAACCCCAACAGGCTCGACATGAAGCTGATGTACCGCAAGTTGTATCGGAAGTTGTTCCACAAGCACCAAATAGCTACATGTAATGTCGGTGTACAGGCTGATAACAATGTTATAAATGGTGAGGATTTTATGCAAGAAACTTCTCCTATTTCATGTAATTATAACAATGATCCTTTACTTGTACTTTTAAACAATGAAATTGACTTATTTGTTTCTCAATGTTTGAAAGAAAAAAAATGGGCTTTACAATATGTCAATTTGGCACTTTTATTACATCAGAACTTTGATGTTCCAAATGAATCCATAGTAAAAGAGCTTGCGGTAATGGATGGAGCTATAATTAATAGTAAACACAGAAAATAGAAATTGAAGAGTGAAACATATTGATAACATAAGGTAGATTGATGGTAATCCGCCATCTTGGATTGTACAATCACAGTAAAAATTCGGTCTAGTTATTTGCCTAAATTTGCAAATTTGGAGACAGATTTGCAATTCAATTGTTAGAAGATTTTTATATTCAAAGAAAACTTGTTAATTAATTGTATTATACAAAATATTTTAACAAATATCACTTTCTTTGGTTTTAAAATCATTTTTTTCAAATGAGCCATTTAAGGGTAGATAACTCTTTTAGTACAAAATTTATACTGGGCTAATAGGAAATTTTTTTTTATATTTACTTGTAGCAAGAAAACAAGTTCGGTGACACCATGTTTTCTTTTTATTTTCTTAAAACATATTATGAAACCTTTCTTCTCACAATTTATTTCAAAATTCTATCTCATAGAATTTTTTTTATGCACACTAATGTGTTTTTTCATGAACAAACTAACCAAATTTTGGCAATTTTCAACAACTCATAGCTTGAAAAATAGCACGGTGACCCATACTTTTTATTAAATTTTTGAAAAGAGCATAATAAAATCTTCATGTAGGCAAATTATAAAAAAAATTCTGTCTCAAAAAATATATACTGGTGATCTACCATAAAGGCATGGACAGACGCCTTTATTAATTTTGCAAAAATAGTCATCCAAAGGCATCCGTTGCTAGCAAGTGATTTATTTTCATATATAGCTTTAATAAGAGGTGTAGTAACTGATGCCCCATTTGAAAGAGTGTATCAATATGACCAACAATTTAGACTTAGGGTTGCTCAGAGTCCTACAAAAAAATGGTCACAAATAGATGGCAATTCATGGTTTCGATTCATTGCAAAAGGTGCTTATGGAGAACAATCCCCTCCATTTCAAATGTTACAAAGATGTTGTTATGACTATTACTTTAAAAAAGGGTGCTTTCGAATGAAATGTACATATAGACATGCATGTTTGAGATGTAATGGGATGCACCGTTCAGCTGTATGTGTATATTCAAAAACCGTGCAAAATAATCAACATTTCAATATTAGAAAATCACTCCAAGGCAACCTATAGTAAATCAAATAAGACCATTTTCTCAACAGGCAAGATTACAATTTTGACCACCTGCTTCATATCCTCACAATATTCGTTATTAATATTTTCAGACAATGACATTCATAGATTTGACATTTGGAAGCTTGGTTATTCACCTATATGCGTTGCAGATTTAGATAAAGCTCTTCAATTATATTCGGATAGGGAAACTGCTACATTATTGTCAAATGGTTTTAGATATAGTTTTAAACTGCAATATGAAGGGCCCAGACTTCCTTTTGAAACAAAAAATAAAAAATCGGTTATTCAAAATCCTAGGGCATCTATTGACAAAGTTGAAAATGAAAAAAAATTGAACAATAGCTGGACCATTTGATTACAGGCTTATTTCAAATTTGAAATGTTCTCCAATAGGTTTGGTTCAAAAAAAGACATCAGGCTGGTGTTTAATTACACATTTATCTTATCCACCTTCAAATAGTGTTAACGACTTTATTGATCCAAAGTTTACCTCAGTTCTGTATTCACCATTTGATTATGCGGTATCTATAGTTAGCAAATTGGGAACAAATGCTATCATTGCAAAAATGGAAATAAAATCGGCATTTAGGCTATTGCCTTGTTATCCGGGTGAATTTAATTTATTAGGATTTAAAATTGGTTCAAAATATTTTATAGACAGATGTGTATGCCCATTGGATGTTCTATTTCTTGTTCCACGTTTGAAAAATTCACCACTTTTTTACATTGGTTAACAGTAAATGAAGCAGGATCAAGTACTTTAGACCATTGTCTAGATGATTTCGTTTTTGCTCGTCGTAAGGAAACTAACGATTGTAAAGAATTGATATGCGCATGTATTAGGGTATGCAAACGATTAATTGACCTATTGCAGATGGAAAGACTGAAGTTCCAAGTTATATATTGGAGTATTTTGGCTTGACAATAAATACAATAGAAATGACTATTGAGATTCCTGAATATAAGTTAAATGAGTTATAATTGCAAATAAAAGCAGTTTTCTAAAAAGGTAACTCTAAAACAATTGCAGTCATTATGTGGCATGCTTGCCTTTTGTGCAAGAGCAATTCCATCAGAAAGGGCTTTTTAGTAGACGGTTGTATATGGCTACATCCAAAGCAAAAAAGTCGCATCATTTAATAAGAGTAACAAAAGAAATGTTTAATGATTTAGTGATATGGAAAATGTTTATAGAAAATTTCAATGGAACATCATTTATATCAAATGATAAATGGTTGTCAAACTTTGATAATCAGTTACTCATTGATAATGCCGGTGACGTGGGGAAAAGCTGTGGTTGCTATTTAATTAGAAAATGGTCTTATTTACAATGGCCTGAAGAGTGGCATCACACAGAAATTTTACAAGATATTACTTTCCTTGAAATAATGCCAATTGCTTTGGCGATATATCTTTGGTATAACTTGTTTCAGAAAAAAGAGACTTGCATGTCATATCGATAACTTAGCTGTAGTTGCAGTTTTGAACAGTAAGACATCAAAATCTGTGAGAGTATTGAACATTTTGCGATTTATAGTTTATTGGTCAATGATAGGAAGTTTTTATATTAAAGCTTTTCATATTTCTTCTATAAATAATGTATTGCTGATGCACTTTCTCGTGGCACCAGAGGCAGATGCATTTCCAACCTCAATACCTATGGAATTTTGGAACCTTCAAGATTGAATTTTCAACTTTCATACAAATTCGTTGTCTGAAAATACTTGGAATGTTTATGACAATGCAATCAATTTATTTGAGCTATTCAGAATAAAATTTCAACTAGAACATTATTGGCCTGTTCCTTCAACCGACTTGATTAATTTCCTAGTGTATTTAGCAACAAAATCGTACTCAACAAACACAGCTAAGTCGTATCTAGCTGCAATTGGTTTTAAAATGAAAATAAGTAATGTAACTGATACTACTGATACTTTTGTCATAAAAAGCTATTGGGTGGAATGACAAAAAAATATAAATTTAAAGTTTTGACATTCGCAAACCAATTACTAGTTAAAAACTTGATGAATTAGTTACAGTTTTACCAAACATCCTTTCTTCTATATTTGAGGTCAAACTTTTTTTTGCCATATTTGCTTTATCATTTTTTGCATTTTTGAGAATTGGTGAAACTGTTGAGTCTGGTCCAGGCAATCACGTTCTAAAAATGATATAATTTTGAATACAAATGATGAAAGCATAACAATAATGATTAATTCTTCAAAAACTGATCAAAAAGGGGCTAAAACGAAGCTAATTGTGTCGAAAAGTGACAATGCTGTTTCTGTGTATACAATTATGGCAATTCATAAAGCAGTTCGACCTCATATTTCAGGGTCTTTATTTTGTCATTTTAATCATAAAACGTTACAAGAAATCAAGCCTGTACGGTTTTAAAATCTGCACTTAAGTTTATTGGCCTAAATGAAAATGAGTACAACACTCATTGTTTTAAAATTGGAGCTAAAAAAGGGAAATATGATGACGAAATCATGTTAATGGGCAGATGGAAGTCTCAAACATACAATAGATATATCCTAATTGATACATCTTTAGGAGTTTGTCGCACAGTGTAATATACATTAGGTTTTTTTTCTTCAGAAATTCCATTGACTAGAATTATATGGATTCTGGGATCTTCTATAATTGCAACAGCTGAATCTTCTATAATTGCAACAGCTGAAGCCCATACTATTTCAAGATTTACAGGACAAAATTTGGAATTTGAAAGTTTAGGTCTTTCAGTTATATGGGTTGGAATGCTTGGTATGTACTGGAAGTCACTTGTATGTTTGGTGCAGGCATTAATCAATTATTTTGGTGTTCCAAAACTGATACTTATACATTGTGGTGGACATGACATTGAAGTAGTCTCATGTAGTCAATTTATTTCATTTAAAATTTGCTATTCATACTATCAGCAAAATGCTTCCAGGCTCTATGATGTTTTTTTCAAGTATTTAACCACGACGCTGATTGCGTTATTCAAATAATCATGTTGCTATGGAAAAAACTAGAAAACGAGTAAACATGGGTCTGAGATATTCAATGTGAAAGAATGGTGCATATTTCGGTACGCATCCGGATTTTAATAATGTACATACATTCCGTATAACAAGCATTACACAACTTCTTTTACACACATCAATTATATACAATATACAATTTAATCATTAATTTATTAAATGTGTTTATTGTATTACTGGTCAAATCTAAGAAAGCTTATTTTTTACACATTGCTATCATTAATAATGTTCAGGTAAAAATTATACAAACAATGTCTACAATTTACACAAGGCCGTTAGGTTTCGCGCTGAATGTTAGCACGATTTTATAGCTTTTAAATTCAAATAGACATAAAAAGACAGTTTCAATGTACCATATTGTTAGTTGTTGAAAAATCATCCAGGAGTTTGGACGGGAAAACCCTCCCATCCCTCCCTTTAAACATGTTTCAGCTGTTTCTGAATTTATTTTACAGGTTGCAGTTTTCATTAATATTTTGGACATTCTATCTATGTGCATAAGAAGATCATCAAACAATCGTCATGGCAGAACTTGCTTGGCCTAAATTGATTATTAAGATGGCGGATTTATCGAAATTCACTGCCTTGGTTTACCCAGCAGAGACAATTTCTATACACTGAAACCCGTCAGTGTTTGATAGTCAACTTGCTGTAAATTGTTGACAATTTGTGTTATTCGTTTGAAGAAAATTAAATTGCCATGACAAATAAGCAGCCAAAAACTAATCAAGTTGTGGTTTAGTTTACAATGAATAATATGAACCTACAATTCTTAAATAATATGTTTGCTTAGTTTGATATTCATTGTTCATTCATAATCAAATCAAGCAAACGTATTTCCGTATAACAAGCATTACACAATTTATTTTACACACATCAATTATATACAATAATGAGACATTACAAGTTGTCGTCAGACACAGTTTAATACTGAATTTTATATAGAGTAGCAATTACAATAATGCATAAGCTTTTTATCACTTGAAGTTTAAATTTATGGGCAGATCAATTCCGGAAATTGTTTTTATGTGGCATCATCTCGATACATTCATAAAAAAAATTTAAACTTAAGTTCACTTGGTATCCAAGTTAGATGGAGAGTTCTCTCAATGGCACTCATAACACATCTTCTAATATATATATCCATGCATTGCTATTTGTTAAACAAAATTAAACAGATAAGTTCCCTGTATTCAACATTCCATAACACATAAATGGGGCGGTATCCTAATGTTGAAGGAAAACAGAGAATTTGCCTGTATTGCAGCAGGTCTGAAATTGAGGACGATGACTATATCCATGTTATGCTTACTGATATTTTAAAACTAAATTGCATTCAGTAATATATCTGATGCATTTTAACACAATAAAGAGCAGCAGTTAACCAATTTTACAAAACAAAAAACTAACAAATGATGTATAAATAAATCTTAAATATGTGTACACGAACGTTAATGACTTTACAAGAATACAGAAATATTTGTAGTATATTTTTTCCGACATGAAAGTCATTTTTACAGCCAAAAGTTGCTACAAATGCCAGTGTACCATTATTGTGATGAAAATACTACCTTCTTAACCCTCTCATTAACAGAATTAGAATACACATTTACTGAAGGATTTTAAAATGAAGTCTATCCAATGTGTAATTATAGCCTGGTACCTTTGATAACTATGTGCTCCAATAAAAAGCGTCTATTGTCTTAAGACACATGTGTTTTCCTTTCCTATTTTGAATTTCAAAAGTAATATGTAGCAGTATAATAGCTAACTGAAAACTGACAGCGAATAAACACTCGACACAGAAATAGACTTATAAACCAAGGATGCTGATAAAGTAGCCTTTAACTTAAATGCAAAAAATAATAGAGTAAAAGGAAAGAGCTGCACTTACCAGTATCTTTTGAAGACAAGACAATACCGTACCATATACTTGAAAGTGATCCATTTGTAAACAAAGTTTCACTTTCTCCAGCTTCAATACTTAGATTACCTGAAATAGTTTTTATCATTTATAAGAGTAACTCCAGGTAATGAAATTAAATGGTAGTATCCTCGCTAATTTTAAAATTTCATTTGACAACGAAATTAGAAAGATACATGTATACCCTGAAATATTACACGCTTATTACAAACTATGAAGCTTTTAACGTATTGGACATTCTTGTTTCTGAAAGTGTTGTTTACTTCTGAAAATAAAAATACGTGAAATGTAGGTGAAAATAAATATATTGTTTTTACAATAGTAATACAATTTAAGTTCTGTGACATGTTTTCCTTTTAGTGTAGTTAAAAGGCAAAAACAAAACGACAAAAAATATTGGTTAAAAATAATCCTTCTATGACATTAACTCCTATAAGTATTGATTCATTATTTCGACCATTTAATCCTTTTGTAAATCTAGTCCTGCTTATATCGTTTTATTAGCAGTTACTCCTTATCTTGTATAGTTTTAAAGATACTAGCCATAATAGAAAACAAATCACTTTTGAGCATAACTCCTATAAGGAGTGGTCAGACAATTGTAGTCAAAATGAACGGTAAATAGAAAGGAGATGTCGAACCTTAAGATAACAAATACTAAATGAAAAATTCAAATTATAAATCAGATGGACCTTTTATATCATAGTGATGTTTTACTTAGAAAATATTTATGGAAGCTATTCGTTTATTAGATATCTAACCATGGTTATTCCTATTTGTGTAAAACTTTTCAGCTAAATGAATTAAAAAAGGACAAATTTGAAAAAAATAAGGCTATCTGATGCTGAAATTAAAAAGGGAAATAAAGATGTTCATAAATAATTCAAATTCTTACGGGATAAGTTGAAAAATACCTGGTTCCACCAGTATTTGGGAAAATACAATTAATAAGTTTATGTGTTTTCTACACATTGTTTTGCTTTGTCATCATTTTTTATAGGTCTTAAAAAATACAACAATCATGACAATGTGAATACAGAAAACTATGAAAGAATCGTTTATGTGTTAATGTGTTACAATTAATTTCACACTTTAAGTTACCTTGTATATATATCCCCCGTTTCTCATCAAACTGCATCTTGATTCCATTTGCTATATTTAATGAGGCATTTGTCCTGCAAATGATTTGTAAAAATTAAAATAAGAAAACATAGAAAATGTACTCATAAATGGAAAATGTTAAAGGACGTTGAGTCACTTCAATATATGTGCGACTACTTGCAGCCTAAATTTGTAAAATAAAAACATGATCAAATCAAAAGAAGATTAAACAGAATAAAAGACAAGAATGTATAATTAAAGTTGTTGTTAAATCCAGTTTGATATTATACATTGTATGTCCCAAAAGTAGTACTACTGTGTTAAAATTTTATTGAGAAAAAACTGGGACGCTTTTTTTTTTACATTTATTTTCTACAAATCTACAGGGGATGCTCTAAGAAATAACTGTGTTTTCGGGTCAGTATAACAAATCGCACTGAAGTAAAAATTTTGGGAAGCAATAACTTACACGTCACGATGTTAATATGAATATCGAAAGAAAGTGAAATGGGGTATGAAAATAAAAGTGAACAAGCTTAAGAATGATCGATCATATATGTATGTCATAGAAATTGAAAAGTTATTATAATGAACATACAAATGCAAAAAAAAAAAAAACTTATTAAAGACAAACAAAAGTATGCAAAACACATAATAAAAAATACAGAGTGAGCGAAACGAACCCCGTTCAGTTTTGTTTTAAATTTATTTATTACATTGTATTTGAAGCAATATTTAAGAATTTAATCGATGGACTCAGTTAAATTAACCATATTTTTGTTTATAGATGGACAGGGGTAACTACATGACCCCTCCCCATTTATCTTAGCAACTTCTTTAAAATTAGAGTCATTCTTTACCTTACAAATATAGAGCGGCTAATTTTCTTTGCATCCTCCTTGTAATCAATAGTAAACGTTCCTGTTATTTCTCCACCTAAGACATTCTGTACATCGAAATCATCTTGAGCATAGGCTAAAAAGTCATTATTTTCTGCACTAGTGGAGAACGGCATATAATACACGTAACTTTTTTCCATTGATCTGTCAAAACCACACACTACCTCTAATACATCCACCAAACTACTGCTTCCCCAATAATTATGTGTGGCATTGATTGAGTATGCCTCGTCAAAAACAGGAGCTTGCAATTCACACTTACCAGTGGTTTGACGATTCATGAATGTATTTCTACTCACAGATACAACATGGTAAGATTTAAGATTTAGACAAGAGTCTGTAAAAGTATTATCCTTGAAGATATTCTCAAAAATTCTAATCTCATTTTTTGACTCAGAATTTACCGAATATGGGTTGATAGAAATTTTTAAAATATCTTTTGCAGTGTTATTAATAAAAGTGTTCCCTACTATATCTACAGCATCTTCAACCCTCAGGATAAGGTTAATCAATGTTTCAGATATTTCGTTGTTGTTATCGAAGATATTATGACTAATGTCTATCTTTGCAGCATCCTTATCGTAATTATCTGGATAAAAATAAAGAACACGTCTTTCAAAACTAAACGTATTAAACTTCATATTAAAAGTTATACTTCCAGAAGTAAAACTGCTCTGACGTAAATAAATTCCTTGTTTATGGTTGTACGCAAAAGTGTTGTTTAGAAATGTAACATTAAATCCTAAGATAGGTAATTGTCTATGTGTTATTTTACATGTACCATATAAATAATAGATATAATGACTGTTTTCTGTTACGAAACAGGATTCTAGTACAATTTTGTTTGTTGCAATAACCTCTAAAGCATACAATGTATTTCTATGTAACGTTGATGACTTTATAAAGGTATCTCCACCTTTAGACTGATCTACGAACACACCATGTTGCTTATTTTCTTTGATTAGGCAGTCTTCTATTACCGTTTCTGTATTAGCATGTACGCTAAATCCACTTTCATCATTCTGGTAGACATAACATTTTGAGATAAGTATGTTTGTTACGGTTGTTTTGTCTGCTGAATTTATTTGTAATCCATTTTTCTTATTATTCGCTGCCTTAAATTCCTCAAGTATTGACCATGATACATTTCTATTTGTTTGCTGCATGTTGATAGTAAATCCATGTCCTTTAGAAAAGGTTGATGAAATATTTTTCATTTCAGCATAATTTCTTTTCAATACAATGCCTTCTAGAGTTCCATTTACATGTAAATAACATAAGGAGGTTGGGTTCATTCCTGAAAGTATAGTTAACCTTTAAAAAGAATATATAGTTCGCATATCGTAAATGGTTCCAGACTTGGCTGATATTGATAGTCAAGAGGGTTGTGATGATTATTCTGTTCGCTACGGTCAGGGTTGTGATGATTATTCTGTTCGCTACGGTCAGTGCGGTAAACGTCACATGAGCTTCTTTTTATTTTTTTTAAATGCCATACTATTTGTCATATACCAAATGTGTAAAATCAAGTAAAATATTTGACATGAGAGTTTAATATAACAAATTATATTGTAAATTGTCATTGGGGTCAACTCATTCCCTCCCTCATTTACTGTTATATTTGGTCAATATGAAAATATTGTCTACATGTTAGCGATATAAAATGTAACTGTTATTGTAATATCGACATGTTACGTCTTTTACCTCTTTACAGTGTATAGTCTATCCAGATGTAGGATATTTATCAATTATGGACTTTATCAATTATGGACTTATGATGATGATGATGATGATGATGATGATGATGATGATGATGATGATGATGATGATGATGATGATGATGATGATGATGATGATGATGATGATGATGATGATGATGATGATTTTGATGATGATGATGATGATGATGATGATGATGATGATGATGATGATGATGATGATGATGATGATGATGATGATGATGATGATGATGATGATGATGATGATGATGATGATGATGATGATGATGATGATGATGATGATGATGATGATGATGATGATGATGATGATGATGATGATGATGATGATGATGATGATGATGATGATGATGATGATGATGATGATGATGTAGGTCAGGGTCGTTGATGTCAAACCCTTTATCAAAGTCGACCCTACTGCGCTTGCCTCTGTCTGTTGTGGAAGTGTGGTAAATGAGGCGATGGCATGCCTTGTTGGGGTTGTAAGGACTGGTGACAATATCCCTGTTTATGACAAGTCCAACTGGTTCCCCTCTGTACTTAGTTGGTGTAAGAAGCTGACCGACTATGGTGTTTGTAGCTTAAGTCTGGGTGTTGTGGTCTACTCTGGCCTCGGTGGTTTGTTGTTGTTCTGCAGCGGGTACAACGGCTGTTTTTGTGACCATTAACTGGGCGTAACGGTTAGTGTTGAGTCTCCTGGTAAATGTTGGCTTGTTTTTACTTTTGAGAGCCGGTTCAGGTTTTCTGGATGTGGTATCTGGTTCCCTGGCCTTGATCCAAGTAGACTGAACTGAGACTTGGTCGGAGCTGGTGGTAAATTTCCAATCCGGCTCTTTTCCATCCAACTTCATTGTTACCAATAGGGCTTTCAGTTCATTAGGTAGTTCCATAATGTCTGTCAACGATGTTAACGATTCTAAGTTCAACTCAACTGTGATGGACTTTTGCCGCAGTCAATACGTTATATATGGATTTGTTCAGATTATATTGACCAGTGACGAAGTCCGAGTGTCAATATAATCAAACAGGTCCATATATAACATATGACTGAGTGTAAGTCCTTAATTTATAACTTAAATATGTAAATAATGTATTAGAAAATGGCGTTAATGTTCTTTCCGCGGCTATGTATTTTTAAATAGTATTTTGCAAGAGTTGTAACATATTATTGAAAATATCAATATTCTGTGAACAACTTCATAGACTTGTTGCGTTCGCTTTCTACTATTCTGATATTTAACATAAAATTCTTAATATCTTCTTCTGATAAATTGTCTTCTCGTCTGATTGCGCTTCTTCCCTGGTTGTTATGTGTGACGTCGTGACGTCAGAAATCAAAATCAGCACGATTTTTTAGATTGTCCATCAATATACTTATTAATAGAAATAAGGCTTCGGATACATAAAATAGCCTTTGAAACACGTGATCGTAATATCCAATTAGAACAAGAGAATGCTACATCATATGTATTATATTCACATATATTACATATGGTTTGATAATTTTTGATATTCATTTTTTTTTTGGGGGGAGGGTAATTGTTATATATGAACATGTTAGATTATATAGAACTTCGGAACAAAGTTTATGTATAACGTATTGACCTCGTCAAAAGTCCATAATTGATAAATATCCAAACCAGGTTAATCGGTAATTAGGTTGATTACCGTTTGCCCAATTAAAAATGGTCAAAACACACACATAGAATTATAAACCAGCCGATTTGTACCAAAGCGAGGCAAACGATACAAAAGGGATATTTAAACTCATCAATGGAAAACAAACTGAAAATGCAATAGAGGAAAACGAAAAATGACGAAAAGAAAAATAAAAGTAAACAAAACAAAACAAAACAAAACATAAAAAACTAAAAACTGAGCAACGCGAGAAAAACCGAACACCGGAGCCCAGCTCAGGTACTGTGGAAGGATAATCAGATTATACTCCCCATGTGTCATTCTTCGTGTTGCTGATGTAAGTACAAACCAGGTATTAATTTTTTATTACTTTGGTCACATTCGCGGAAAAGAGGACGGGATTGTGGTAACATCAATTGGATCACATCCATCGTCTTCTTTTAAACAGATATCCCCTAACGGTCAACCAATCATAATGGCGTATGTACAATTTTCAAAGGGATGATTTCAACTTCAGCACTTTAAACTTTTGGTGCCTTGGAGACAGCTACCCTCTGACAGGGAAATTATGATAATTAATGCAATCTTTTTGAATATCATATCAACTATGAGATATTTACTCCATATGCAGAAGCTGCTTGCAAATTGCATCAAAGAATATAATTGGTCACAATTGGGAAGCTGGAATCATCGTTACTGTTCTCAGTTGAGCCTCTTTGTCAATTATCAAATGTATGCAGTAGAGCAGACTTAACTGAATCTATTTTTTTTGTGTTAAGTGCGGTTGATGCTTTAGACAAAATAGTCATTTAACTTAATGAATTATTTAGTGAAAGCTTAAGGTCGTCACCTATATCTAAGGTTAGAAAAAAGATACACCAATTATTAAAGTACAAAGTTCTAAAACAGCATGTATGTATGAGCTTACAGTTCTCTTGAAGATTATGACACTTGTTCTCATGAAAACTTCAAAGTTTATACAATGTAAAAACAATTGCATTAGAAACATCTTTGATTTTAAATGTGGTTGGAGCACAAAACAGTATTCACATTATATACTCTATTCTCAAAGGTTTATGCCATTATCTGAAAAAAATAGACTGTTTTCATTTAACCATTGCAAGATATATCATAATTACTGTTAATAAAATATATAGTTTCCTTATATGTAGATGTATAGAATCAAGCAAACCTTCGGCAGTGTCTATGTCTATTCCACGCCATGCTTCTCCGTAAACTGATTCCAACATCATGACAGGCATTTCACTGTTTCCATTTACTATCAATGTACCTGCAATATAGTATAAAAAGTGAGTCTTTGAATGTAAACTAAACGTAACAATTTTCTGTACATAAGTACAATTTTAAGGAAACACACAGTACATAATAAGTTACAAATATGAAATAGCATTTGATGTCATACACGACCGTCGCACATCACATCAATGAACAATATACATATCAAGATAATGAGATTTGGTATGATTGATAACAGGACAACTGGCCATTTACCAAATGAACAATTCCAGGCTACCTTAAATCCTTTATCAATGCGCAAAACCTATACCGTATAGTAATTTATATATTTGTTAAGAGTCGAAGCTCTTTTCAGATTCAAAGTGTACTGTAAAGCAGTATTGTCCAGGAGACATACTTGTTTTTACCTCGCAATACCCAGTGAAATATTATGAAATATAAATATTCTATCACCATTGAATTTAACTAATATGAGCATAACGAATGAGTACACTGATGATTTGAGCATTTTGACTTATTTGTAGGTAATAAAACATTTAATAAAAAAACGTCATTTAGTGTAATAAGTTCTAGAAAAAGTCATTTGATAATTTTGGTCGTGGAGAGTAGGAAGATCCTAATATTCTAATCATTTTGTAATTGGCTGGGACCACTCTATCAAAATATTATCAATTTTGTATACATATTTCTCCTATCCATTTTTTAGTTGGTATCATATTGGGAGAAGGGTGGCTTTTTTTCCAAAAGTTTGCCTGTAAAGAATGTTTATCTATTTTTGTTTTAAATCATTCTGCACCTGAACGAAGAGCAACAATACAAGCACTGTTAAGTTTAATTTAATGTTGTTTTTTTTTGCATCCACATTCAATTTTTTTTTTAAAGATTTCATATGTAAAATTTCAAACCATCAATGAAGATTAATAAAAAGAAATGTTATATATATTTCACTACTTTTGTAACTCGTAGAATCTTACCAACAACATTAATTCCAAAATCTTTATTGAACAATAATGTTACGCCAGGATCTAAAGTTAGAGTATCAAATTCTCGAACTTCGATGTTTGCTGTTACCATATATGGACTTCTGTCAACTGTCAATGTAAGTTCACCATTCACACGACCCCCAACTTCTCCAGTACTGCTGATAAATGGTGGTTCTTCATTTTGGATATCAGAGAAATTACTTGATCCAAGATATGGTCTGAACAAAACATCCATGAGTGTGTCATCATAATTCTTATCATAAATCTTTTGACCGATTTCCTTCACATTAGTCGTTCCCCAATAATTCAGAGAAGCATTAACTATTTCATTCTGATACTGAGCGGCTGAGTTTATCTTGATATTAAATGTACCATTAGGATTCTCAAAAATGTTATGGGAAATGAACATATTTGGTGATCTGAACAGTAATATGGTCTTTAGATTGTTTTGAAAAATATTCCCAAGAAGTAAAATAGGAGGAACATTTACATTCGGTTGTAACAAATTTAGAACGGCAGTTGATCCAACATTTTCAACAAACAAATTGTCAGACATTGTCAAATTTAAATCAAAATTATGTACATCTATTTTCACACAGTTTATTCCTTGGTGAAACGTATTCTCCGAGATAAAAGTTACACCTACATTTCCGTATATATAAACAGAATGCTTCTTTACTGATGTAAAATAGTTGCCTTTTATCTCAAACAAATGATGAGCATATGAACGATACAAGTTCAAATACATACCATACCGATTAATAGCCAAAGGACTGTGTGTAAAAACATTATCATACACATGAAAGAAATGTATTTGACCATGAGAGTACCGATCATATACATATACATCATAGCCTGAGTTCAAACCATTAAATGAGTTATGAAAAATATTGATATTTCTTTCTAAATCCGTACTTAATTTTGAACTCTTGCTGCAAGTAAATTGAAAATCAAAAGATTTTTGTGCCATTCTAAATATGTTTTGTGTAACGTTGATATTATTAGCTTGGGTTCGAATATAAACGTTCGTTGAATAGGCATAGGTACAATAAAATGAAGAATTTCTTATCAGTGAATTCAAATACCCAGAACAGGAATTAATATTAATTTGATAATAGCTATATGTCCCATATGAATTCAGATTACTTCCAAATAAATCAAATGATATATTAGTGATCCTATCTTGTGTTTGTAGCTCCGAAATCTCAAATATTTTTCCAATGTTACTGGAAAAGATGCTGCTATCATCTCTTATGACGATACTATTAGATTTTCTGAACTCAACTTTAAGCATTTCGTTATTGACAGTAATGTTACTTTTTCTGAAGTATATATTTAGCTCTCCGATAAATTCATCAGCTACGAGAAATGTATCTGTATTCCAAACTGTTATACTATCTATGTTGACATCACAACCTTCTAAAACTTCTATACACATTTCTACATCTCGTAGTGTTACATTCTGAAGGTTTAATCCTAAGGCAAAACAATGGATAAAAGTATGTAAATCCAAGACCATCAGAAATATTATTTATTAGTCCCTAGACTTATTTAATAATACAAGTTAAATTATGATAAATAATCTACAAAGAAATTTATACACAAGAGCACCTGGGATCACCCCCAGTTTTTGGTTGGGTTCGTGTTGCTTAGTCTTTAGTTTTCTATGTTGTGTGTTGTGTACTATTATTTGTCTGTTTGTCTTTTTTTTTCAACCATGGCGTTGTCAGTTTATTATCAATCTATGAGTTTGACTGTCCCTCTGGTATCTTTCGCCCCCTTTTTATACAAATAACCAAAGTAGTGTATTTACTTCAGCATATAAAGTGTACAATGGACATCACAGTCAAACTCTAAATTACTGTCCGATGTTCTAGTAAGGATTTCATTTCCCGAACAGGTAATGATAAAAATCATTTCATTGTTAAGAATTTTAAACAAGTCTGCATGAATACATATACATTTATACATATCTTATATATATACTATTACTTAGAAACTGTATAATGAATTGAATCTTTATACTATACGGTATATAAACATTGTTGATTTAGTTTGCTGACAAATAAAAATATATAGTGTATAAAATAATAAAATAACATCTTCGCACGCTTATGTCTATCTCAAGATTTGCCTTTTGTGACAAAATAACAATACGACTACTGAAGTTATATTTTTATAAACCGGATGTGGTCGAGTGTTCAATAGCGCTGAACATGAAGCTAAGCGATTGGTGCTGTAGTGTATCAAAGGTGTGAGTTCAAATCCCTCTGGGGGACGGACAAACATTTTTCAGCATATAAATCTAATTCTAACACTGATTGGTGTAATTTTCATATCTATATAAATATGTTTAATAACTCTGCATCTCAAACACACCTAGATCCAGTTTGGTATATATATTGTATTGTTGTCACTTACTTAGACGTGTTTGTAAGTCTAAATTTGAGACAAACTGCATATATACTAGTCAACATAAGTAACTATCAAAAAGTTTGACCTCCATTTATCATGAGATATGATAAAAAGAAAAATACCATGTTCATGAATTACACAGGCGCCAAATTATTTTGCGGAAAATGATGACAAAATGCACAATTTATTTCGAAGATTAGAATTAAGTATTCAAATATCTGCAAAGGCATTCCGTCAAAAGATAATAGACAAATGTAAGGACGAAAGCTTAATGTTTCAAAAGAGAAATGTATTTGCTTATTAAAATCATGTACTCGGCAAACATGTTCGTTATTTTGACATAACACAATTGGACTTTAGCGTCATCATAAAAAAACATTTTGTTGACTGATTTGTATCACATAAAATCATCAACATATACCTATCTGTAAAACGATTATTTACAATGTGTGTTGTCTTTAAAATGATTAAATATATTCAAACAAATTGGCATGACACAATCAGTGCGTGCTTGTCTTTAAATACGTATGTTTATACAAGGACCATCGAAAGTCTTCGTATGATATCCCGATCGGTGATGAGATGGCGTCTAGTTTAGAATACGCACGATATTGTGATACATTATAACGAGTTAGTGCATTGCGTATTGTTCTTTTTAAGTTTTTAGATATACGTTTTGATATGTTGTAATTTGACACCAAAATATTATCAAATATTAGAATTTTAGTCAAATCGATCATCATAGATTTGACAGATAATGCACTTGATTAAAAGCGATGAACATACCATTGGTCCATATTTTTGTCCATTTGAATGATAAGCTGGGTTTATTCGTATGATAGCAAGATCTTAATAAAATGTGAATATTTTGGTGATCTATAATTCATCACATCAGACATAATTAATAATATAAAATATAAAACCATTTTAACATCAGAAATCTAAGAATAAAGAGGAAAATTCACGCTGTTTTTTTTATTTGTTTTTTTTTAGAAAAATAAACCTCGAACGATTAGACCGTTTTGCATATTAATATTTTAAAGATTGATAAATTTAACGGAATGTGATGAGACTGTCATCAAAGTGAGACGTTTAGCGCTATAAAACCAGGTTTAATCCACCATTTTCTACATTTTAAAATGCCTGTACCAAGTCAGGAATATGACAGTTCTTGTCCATTCGTTTTTGATGCGTTTTGTTATTTGATTTTGCCAAGTGATTATGGACTTTCCGAATTGATTTTCCTCTAAGTTCAGTATTTTTGTGATTTTACTTTATACATCAACTATAGAATATGACAATATTTCTTACCTTTCTCGTATATGTGAAGCCCAGTCCATTTTATGTCTCGGCCCTGTAGTTCAGAATTTGTAATTTCTAACTTTCCTGCAAAAATATATATTACTTTGACAGTATCATGGTAGTTTTTAAATGACAAATTTTGTTTTTTCTACAAATAGTCAAAATGGCTGCCGCACAGAATCCATCTCTGAAAACTGAAATTTACTATAATAGAACAATACGATATAATTAGAACAATCCAATGTAAATTTAATAATTGGATCGTTTAACAAACAATCTAAAAACTCTTAAAAGTTGCTTCTGGACCATTTTGATCATTCCTGCGGTCTTTTCATATACCAGCTGTTCATAAAAAAAAGTGTCCTTACTTTATTTTATTATGACGGAAGTCGGATGACAATTTTTTATTGTTCAATGCTCTTTTTTTTTTATTTATGGCACCCTCAACGGAGTTGGGTTGACATATTGTTATTCTATGTTTCTTTTTTTTTTTTTTTTTTTCTCACATTTTTGTCCGCCCTAGTTCCCGGAATTAAATGGACCAATGTTTTTGGAACTATACTATAATGATAATCCCCATGCGAAGTTGTGCATCTAGATATGGAATGGTGAAAGATGTTGCATCATTTGTGGATAAAACTTTGCTGAAGTATTAGTAAGAATCTTTGTTCGGTAAAGGTGATTTATTTGAAGGTCTTAATTTGCGATTTATCTTTGCCAATAATTGTTTTTGTCTTTCAACAGCAATAACTCTTATAACAATTTGTTCAGTTTTACTCTTTTTGTAGATCTCAAATTAATGAACATATTTATTGTTTAAAATTTATCTTTATCACAAAAGTTTTCAAGATAATACTCCAAAGCATAGAAATTTCTTGGAATTTAATATTTCGCCGTGCAAGAACTCAAAATAGGGTTGTACGAAACGTCTGAAAATTGTGTGGCACATAAATCTAAACAAGCCAATCATTTTAATTCATATCAGTTTTGCTTGAAATGATTTATGATTTAATATTTAAGCCCAACCCCGCATTTTCTGATGGCCAATTATTAAAAAAATACTTTATGCTAAATGCCCTGAAGATCATACAGCACAAAATTGGCTGAAAACGGTCCACTGGTTTCAGGGAAGATGATCTGTGACAAAGCTTACACCGGACGATGGACAACGGTCGCAAATACATGTCAAAAACTCACATGTTGTTGGGTTTTTTTTATATGTCAGATGAGATCAAAATGAAAAGTAGAACTATCAATATCAATAATTTTAAAACATACCATAACTCCTTATTCCTCTGTTCTGACTAAAATTAAAAGATGCTTTAGATATCTGTACATCTGCATTATCTGCGATTAGTATACTTCTCTTTACAATGAATATACTATCCTCTGGAAAAGGCTGGGGAACTGAACTATCAACAATGCCTTCAACTATGTATACATTTTCGTCTGATTGTTGAATAAATTCAAGAGCATTGGATACGTTAAGTGTTGAAATCATTGTGATGTCTATGTAAAACTGTTCTACATTTACCAGCGCTGCTCTTGAGTCAACGAAAAAGTCACAAATCTTTAATTTGATAGTATCTGTGTCTGTGTCACCCCAAAAATTATAACTAGCTGAAATTGCATGAGTTCTGTTAAATATACTTTTAACTTTAATGTAACATGGCGTTAAAAGGTTGTCAATAAATTTATTCTTGTAGAAAATATGTTCAACTCCATCTTTAATGTCTATAAGAGAAGACATCAAGCAACTTTGCACAGTATTTCTGGTAAAATTCAATCTAGCATTAGATATTGTTATAAGCGAAGTTTTGCTATTACTTGACACTTGGGTATTGTTCATAAATACATTTCCTTGGATATTGATTGGCATAATACCCTCAGGTCCATTAACGGATATTACAGCATACGAGTTACTGAATGTATTATCAAATACCTCCAAATCTGATTGGTGTCCTACTTTCCTGATTCTTATTACTGGATAGTTGCCACGACAGTTATGGAAACTGTTGCCAATTATACTGATGTGTACCTCCCCTGAATGATATACCTCAACAGATGATCGATCAAAGTTACTTCCAAATGTAGTGTTAATAATCGTGAGGACAGAAAAAAAACACTTACCACAATACATATACACTGATTGTAATCTATGGTTAGATAACTCAGAGTTCATAATAGTGACATTTTCTGTGTAAGAGTGTGCAGACCATCGATAGGAATAAATTCCAGTTGAATCAGTATGACCCTTAATGACAGTATTATTAACAAAAATACTAGCAAAGTAACGTGAACTTGAATGAATACCATCCTTGGAGTTACGTTCAATAGAAGACATGTCTATATAAAGGCGTGATAAAACATCTTTTACTGCTCTGTTGAACCAATTAGAAATATGTATCCCATATTCAGAACTTAAACTTATATTACATTTTTTTAAGAAGAGCGATGGTTTTTCAGTCGATCCTATAAACACTATTCCATATTGATTGTAGATGATTTCTGAGTTTCTGATTTTAAATGCTGTTTCTGGAATATACTCTTCGTTTGTTATAGTTAAATTAATGCCTTCACTCAATCTTAATGCACTATTACATGAATAAAAAGTGGTAAAATGTATGTCCATGTCTTCACTGATTCCTTGTACACATATGTCTCCCTGTCGTATAACTGAATGTGAAATATTCAGAGAACCTGAAAAAAGTGGGATTTGTATAATAACATTAACTTTATTTTTAATGCAAGTTTTACTTAATAGAGTTGACACATTTATCAAGGTACTTAATAAATGGTCACATTTCACACAATGAATGTCATAAAGCAACATAATTGCAACAAAATCCACTAGTAAATTAAATTTACAAATAAAAAGATGATTCAACAAAACACATTTGAAACGACTGAATAATGAACCAGTAAGTTATGTTCAGCCTTTCGATCAACAATTTTTTTTACAATGTGAGTGTTGTTATGATAGGATGTTATTGCTATGGTATTTGTGTACCAAATGAATGAAAAATAATCAGTTTAATTGATTAAAAGATTGACTTTAAACTGCACAAGACGGGTTAAAATTTATCAACAGCAGTTGAAGTGTTTTTGTAATTAGTATTGCATGTTACGCTATAAGGATGAAACAAAAGCGCCAATAAAATGATTTGACCACAAACACACGATTTAATATAAACAAAATGCCATTTTGCCATTTTTACAGGTGGAATATTAAAACATTAGAAAAATATTAAAATTTCTGAAATCCAAGCACTCATCTGGTAGTGCAAACGAACATGAATATGGGACAAACATATACTCGACAAGAATGTTTCTGTATTCATGTAAAAGTTAATCCGATGTCATTTTAAATGTTTGAATTTTTGTTAAAGGGTTTTCCAGTATAACCGGGCTTTTAAGTGATCCAAGACCATACATTAATTATATACATTGAAAATAGTAACATTTATTATATCTGAGAAACGGACTAAAACACAAAAACTGAACATTGACCATTGAAGTCAAAGTCAAATGAAATACAACAGTCGGATAGGTACACATTCCTTGCATTCATCACACCAAATATATTTGTTATCATAGTAAATGAGGTATTCTACCTTTAACCATCCAAGTTATCAAGGTTTTTCATTATTTTATAAGATATATATGCATGTGAGGCAATAATACATGCAAAACAAGTGCTGTTTTACTCTTATAGCCAAACATAAAAAAACCAATTTGGTTGCTATTAGTTTCATCAGCAGGTAACTAATAGGAACAATAGAGAACTGAAATGTGTTCCTTGTATTTAAAATACGTTTGATTTACCTTAGTTTTGTAACGTATATGAAAATCTATCGAAAATTTAATTAAATGATAGTTATACTATTGAAAATGTAGCATTTTACCTCCTGGTTTAATTTCTAGACCTTTCCATTTGTTCTTCAAGCTTGTAACAGGATAATCTGAACTAAACATTGCTGTTAATCCTGGAATTCCTTTTGTAGTCAATGAGCCTGAGAAGCAAATCAAATATATCTACATATAGTAGTAAAATTCTAAATTCCGGTACATACACAGAAAAAAACACAGGAAGGTTCAGTTAGCAATAACTGTCCAACAAAGCCGCTTGCAATAAACAAAACTAATAACTTGGATTGTTTTTACTATTTCTACTATTTTAAACCAGTTTTACGGATAACCAGTTTTACTGATAACTAGTTTTTCAAAACAAAAAAAAGTTCATCTGTCGAAATGAATGGTCCTGATATACATTCATTAATGAAAAATTATTACACCCGGGTTTTCAATATCACAAATTTGTCAAAACATTTTTTATATCAAAAATTTGTCAAAACATTTTTAACATAATTATCGTTACAAGGACACCATTCGTAAATTTAAATCAACGTGGATACATATTATACGTTCAGGTATTTCACATCCCATCTGTTATTGTAATATTCTATACAAAGCACAAAACTGTCGTCATTCATCTTAAAGGCTAGTTGGCAGGTCGGTAAAGATAGTCTTTTTTTTTAATTAATATTGATTCACTCATAGAAAATTAAAACATTTATTCGAAAACCAGTTGTTGGCATACTACGGGTTATATTCTTCTCTTATATTTTACGAAGGCATGACACTAAACCCCTAACGGAAAGGATAAAGCTTGATGTTTCATACGAAGAAGACCTAATCTTTCAAATCAGTGTGATTGAGGTCTGAAGCTGGCATGTCAGTAACTGCTAGTAGTCCTTTGTTAATGTATGTATCATTGTTATTTTGCTTAGTATTTTTCATCCTACTCGGACTTCTGTTACACTGAGTTCCGTGCGTATTACAGTGTGTTTGTTTATACTATAAAGGTCAGGAGCATCTTGCCTTTGTAAGTCTTATTTTTTAAGTTTTGGTTCATTAATATGTTTCAAAGTTTAGTGTGATATCAATTTTGGCGGGACTAGTACGCCTTTTGGTTTAATGGAAAACTGAAGCAACGTCTCCGGGTAAGGGAATTACTCGCTGAGTTGAAGACCCTTTGGTGGCTTTGGACTGTATTTTTCCCTTTGGTCGGGTTGTTGTCTCTTCGACACATTCATCGTTTTCGTTTATAATTGTATCATGTGATTACAACCCCTTTAACTTTTTTGATAATCAATAATGAAAAGAATGTTCACGAGTTGATCAGTTTGAAATGAAGTTTACTAGTTTGGCCTATTGATAATGTAAAAAGTCGAATAATTTTGTAGGAACACCATCATACTTACCAAGTATCCGTATTCCTGCATCAGGTTTTGTAAAGATAACAGATACACCAGCATGTATTTCTAGGGTTACTGATGGCCTTATTTCAATTGTTTTGTTGATAATAACTGGACTTTGACTTGGAATCCATGCTGTGTTTGTCTAAAAAAAAATTATTACATCTTATCAATTATTTAAGTTGTTGAGAGGTTAGTACTTTTCAAAAACATAGAGATGACTGCATATATTGTCTATGGTGGTTTTAGTGAATGCTACAGTCTCAATAAATAATTATTTTTAATCAGAAATCAGTAACCTAAATAGATTTAAACAATTAAGAAAGCTGATATTACGTTTCCAAAAACGTTAACAAAACACCAATGTCCAAAACTTAAAAAAACCCAATCATTATGATTATTCCATGAAGTAAAGGAAATGGTTTGCAAAAGTATGAACATCAGAGACAATTAATGCTGATTCGTTTTTTTATTTGCTTAAGCTGTTTGTTGCTGTCTTGTTGAGGCGAAATTTATATATCTTTTATTCGGATACAATTTTTAACCCTGAGGTGTGAAAGTAAGGGGAGTATTTTATGAATACTTTTGAGCCAGCTAGACATTTGAAAACACTATATGCAAATCATGACTTTGTAATGGGGTCTGCATGTTTACTGATTGACTGTAGCTAATAACTGGGTATAGGTTTGCATTAATTGACAATGCTTCTATTGCAGTATGTAATGTCAGAAAACTAACGTTTTTATTTTCAAAAATAAAATAGAAATCTAACAAGAAAATGTACCTTTGATAAAAAAAACATGTTAACTTGAAAGTGATAAATAGTGTATTAGATTGAATATACTGTATGTAAAATATGTGTATATTGTGGTTTTTTTTTAACATACAATTATTAATACAGTTTATTATCTGAAAAATGATATGTTTTATTTAACTAATTATTTAAAATCTATAGCTAAAAAAATTAATATGTAATTGCACAAAACTATCATATGTTCAAATTTCATTTGGGCAATTCAAACCCAATTGTCAGTGATGCATTTCATGTAGACGAAACTCGCGTCTGATGTGCATATTTTGAAAGCATTGTATCTATGATTAGTTTATTTGTTCCAAAGCAATCCAACCCCATATCCCGAGACATTCCCTCGCCCCATTAAATCTCAAATTTTAATGATATTCAGAATTATTCGGCAATGTTCATTTTCCTGTTATTCTAGAAGAACAACTTTAAAAAAAATCAAAGTGATTGAAATCACTGTAGACACTATGGAATTTTTTTAAGAACTATGTAAATAGTACAAAATCAATGTTTCAATACTTAAGTATACTGCTGAGAAATGTTGGTTGACGAAAAGAAACTTTAAATAGCATTATTGTAGGCTGTTGCATTACCGGCTTATTTCAAAAAGATAACAAAAAAAATCGGAAGATAAACTGTATAAGGCACACATTTAGTAAACACTATTATAAACAGGATATATTTGACTTTATCTTCAGGTATATCATAAATCATTGAAATGTGTGAGGACCTTCCCAATTCGATTTCACAATATCCTAAAATATATCAGGACCTGCTCAAATAATTGTTAAAATTCTTTATTTTAGGAGGTCTTTTTTCAATATATTCTTAATGTTTAGTGAGCGCCATAATTACATATTTCAGAAAATAGATTAAAATATTTCAGGATATCCTTAAAAATTCAGGAGGTCCACATTTATTTCAAGAACTATATCAATGAAAGAATAATCATCCGTAAATTATTTGTGTTTAAACGATTGATCATTCACATTGTATTTGCACTCTGACTTATAAAAAAATATCCAAGGTACACAGAAAAATTTAAAACGCCATTAACACATACATTGTACCTTAATAAAACTTCTCTAAAGATATAACTAATGTTATTCTAGTTTTAAATAATTCCACTGAGCATATTTAAATAGACATGAAATGTATAGGAAACTATATTGTGGTGTGTAAAGATTAAGTACATTTGTTACTACTTCGGCTGCACCCAGTTTAAGGAGGTCAGTACATACGAAAGAATAGGAAAATTTCCAAATCTTTCGATAATTAAATAGATGTACAATACCTCAACATCTTTGGAAAATTGTGTAACTGATTTTGTTTGGTCTTTCAAACGACAACCATATAGCTCCAATTTCAACGAAGGTCGTGGGAAGAAGTTAATCGGATTGAAGACTAGATACCTTGTCTGAAATGTTTGAAGAAAAATCCATAAATAGGTGGTTGAAACATTATTTACAATAACATATAATTTTGATAATTGTGTTAGTTTCAAATCAACGTATATCGTTTCTGACAAAATTCTTTGAATGCCATGCAGATTATAATAGAACAGCATAAAAAGGCCTACAATCTTTTCACATGCTCGATTTAATTGCTAAACAAAACCCATGTTTCAAAAATGCCTTCTTGACATGGCCAAGGCAGGCGCCACATATACAATATAAATGTTGGTTTATTTTTTCAAAAAGTTAGATCTCAAGAAATGTCATCTATGAGTAAACCATCTGTTCAGATTTCTACCTTCTGGTACGTGTAGCTGTCCTTCGTTGTATAGTGGTTAGTACATTGGACTATTAACACAAATGTTCCTAGTTCGATCCCCGTTCCGGGATGAAAAATTCAGGGACTGAATTTTCGGTTCTCCCTTGACACATATGCGAGTATGGTCTTGAGGAAAAGACGACATTTTTCGGAATGGGACGATAAATGGCTGATCCGTGTTAGGAGAGCCATATCCCTTGTAGATTTCAAAAATGAGCAGGCTAATGCCGCTACAAGGCAGCACTCGCACCCGCATAGTGGAAAGGGATTAATAAAAGCCGCAAAACTTGTTTTCACTAGAAATAGATATTTTTAAACTATGTAGCTGTCATGTGCTATGTACACAATCAAAAGTCCTCCTACTTTTATTCTATCAACCATCTATTTATGTTTATCAAATTCAACACGTGTACCTTTAATTATTCGACAGAGTCAAAAAATTCCATCCAATATTTGTAGACTTGCAGTCTGATGCCGGTAGCTGTGGTCTTTGCCCCTTAAACTCTTAATCTTTATAAGATTTATATTCAAACCAAAGTAGAAGAATCAATTGATAACCCGTAAACCAATCGTTTTCTCGACAATCCATAGGTCTTTTCCTCTTGCCTTATGAAGAAGGATAAGAAGTTAGCAATATCCTATATCTTTACGTTTAGCTATACAGATGATGTTCTCTCACTAAATAATTAAAAGCTTGGTGACTTTGTTGAACGAATCTATCTTACCGAACTAGAGATAAAGGATACAACAGAAATAGTCAAGTCTGTTTCATATCTTGACTTACATCTAGAAATTACAAATGAGGGTCGGTTGAAAACAAAACAAAAAATGATTTCAGCTTCCCAATTGTGAACTTTCCATTTCTATGTAGCAACATTCCAGCAGCACCTGTATACGGATTATATATCTCCGTATTGATACGATATTCCTGGGATTGTATTTCCTATCATGATTTCCTTGATAGAGTGTTGTTGCTCACAAGGAAGCTATTATACTAAGAGTTCCAAATAGTGAAGTTGAAATCATCCCTTCGTTTTTACGGACGCAATCACGATCTGGTTGACCGTTATGTAATAACCATTTCCATAGATGGTATGTTCCTTATGTCATAACTACAACCCGCCTCCCTTTTCACGAATGTAACCTATCGAGTTTGACTTTTTACCGGATATGTAATAAAATGAGCAACACGCGTGTGTCACATGTGGAACAGGATCTGCCTACCCTTTCGGAACACATGAGATCATCCCCAGTTTTTGATTGTATTCGTGTTGCTTAGTTTTTGGTTTTCTATGTTGTGCCTTGTGTACTATTATTTGTCTGTTTGTCTTTTTCTTTTTTAGCCATGGAGTTGTAAGTTTATTTTTGATTGAACAGTTTGACTGTCCATTTGATTTCTTTCGTCCCTCTTTCAAATGGTTTTTTGTCATTAAATAAATAATGAAGAGCAAAGTACTAATTTGTTTTGATAACAGCTAGCGAGTTTGAGCGGTTTGTACAAAGTTTTTAAGATGCCGTGTTTCCTTTGTTATTAAATATAAGATTTCGTATACACATTATAAAATATCATACATGTGTCATGAAATATCCTATAAAAAAGCAAGAAATCTGTTGCATTGTATTTATGAGGAACAACTTATCTCCTTATTTAGTTTTATTATAGATCTTATTAACTGTAATATATGATACAGCTTAAAGATAACATCAATAAATATTTTTATCATATGTTTAGTAGTAAATACAGTTGTTTTGCATATGTGATAAATAGCCTGCTGTTTAATCCATATCGCGCAATTTTGATGCGCACCCTTTATCGCATACCCTTTATCACATCCTACCCTTACTCGCATACCCTTTATCGCACCCCTACCCTTTATAACACCCCTACTTTTTTTTTTTTTTTTTTACATTAAGTCAGTTTATTTAATTTTTTTGCTCAAGAAAAATTTTCTTCAAAATATGTCAATTTTTTGAATGACGTCATTGTTTGGTATGTGACGTCACGAACGTCAAGTTTTCTATATTGTATGTGACGTCACAAACGTCAAGTTTTCATATTTTTGGCACACTGAATACAACTATAAAAAGTACAAAACAAACAAATAAATACAAATTGTGAGTAATAAACAAAATAATTTTTTAAAGCAACAGCACGCAAATTGTTATGTGCTTTGGATAAGTAATTGAGCAGTTCTTTTAAGGCCTTTGAAACAAAACAAAAGAAGAACTAAAGGTAACCTAGTGCTATGGATCAGAAAACAGTTCATATAATATAATACTCTTCTGTTGAAATATATGATAAAGCGTATAATACATGGCAAAATCCGTATCATATGCCGTATCACCCTCGACCAATATCATTCCTCGGGCCTAAAGGCCCTTGGGCTGATATTGATGTCTCGGGATGATACGACATATGATACGGATTTTGCCATGTATTATTCTCTATAAAGTATATAGGATAAATGTGTTGTATACTTGATGTTGATTTATAAATGATCATTATAATAACAAAAATTATTTAAAAAATGCTTCCTTGTCAATCTAGACTAAATTTACTTAAAAGGTGACATGCTCAAATAATTATCAAATAAATGTGGTATAAGTGTAGATGTAACTATCGAAGAGTTTGTACAGACGTGGCACCCCCATGTTATCCCATTTATTTGTATTGTAGTCTTGTCATTTACATGATGTAATATTGTCATTTTAATATTATATTTAACATTGCCATAAAAGCGGGAGGTTTGGCATGCCACAAAACCAGGTTCAACCCACCATTTTACTCTTAAAATGTCCTGTACCAAGTCAGGAAAATGGCCATTTTTATATTATAGTTCGTTTCTGTGTGTGTTACATTTTAATGTTGTGTTTCTGTTGTGTCGTTATTCTCGTATATATAATGCGTTTTCCTCAGTTTTAGTTTATAACCCGGATTTGGTTTTTTTTTCTCAATCTATTTATGAGTTTCGAACAACGGTATACTACTGTTGCCTTTATGTGGCACCTTATCTTATCTGCTTACCTCAATCGGAGGATCAAAAGTAATGTTTGTGTCTGACCCAGCCCTTTCAAACTGTTCACCAAACATATCGCTAGACAGATGGGAGTTGTACGGAATCCATTCAAAATTGTTTTCACTGTACAAAACCCTACAATGCATTTTAAATGAATACAGTACATAAAATAAATGAATACATAAATGATAATTACAAATACATTAAATCTCTAAAGGTTGCACTTTGTAAATACAGCTGTTCTCTAAACACTCCTTTTTTGGGGAGATCTAGAATATTCATAGAAAATTAATTTTGTTTACATACTGGTTCCCAGTTATGCTCCCTGTGTTCCATTTCACAGAGACATAACCTGGGAATGTTACCAATAAATATACATGTGCATAATGTTTAAATTGAAATCAATGGTAACCCTTCATTCGAGGTAGGGGTAGCCAGAGACATATAATAATATTGTATTATATGTCTCTGGGGTAGCTAAGAAAATTAAAAGTCTAAGAAGTTCAGGGCATATAAACGTTGAAAATATGCCGCACAGCCCTATATTTTGACCTTTAAAAAATGTAGTGCATATGAACTTTCAATTCTAGGATAAGATTTTTTTCAAAGCTTCATGGTAAAAGTGGTACAGTTTTACGGTAAAAGGAGTTCCTATGGGAAATTGCATTGTCAATATTTACAGAAATGCAACCTATAAAATGTCTAATCATCATTTGAAAAAATCACCGTGAAGAAAAAGAGAATGTTGCTCTGTTGTTTGATAATTTATCGAAATAAACACAAAAATAGCCTGCAATATCCAAAATAATATAAGCGGTTAGGAATATGGTTAAATCCATAATATCTCTAGAATTTGCACCAAACGACTCCGTCCTTTCAATAGATTAACCTCCCTTGTAGGGAAAACAAATTATATCAAATTTGCTGGTTATCAAGTCTTTTTCCGTCTTGGATTTTAAACTAACGCGTCATTTGGAACTTCCTTTGGCCGATTTGACAAAATTGTTGTGATATTCTACGGAAGAATAGTATTTTTTTTCAATATTTACGAAAAGATCTGGACTGATAACTGAATGAATAGGTGAGATAAAATTATTTTCTCTGAATATGCAACTTTTAAGTTGTTTTCCTATAAGCTGATGAATAAAGAACAATCTCTTCTTGTATATTTATTTGTTTTCAAATCTGACTTTATTGCTTATTTAAAGTCATTTGAAACCTCAAATTGAAAAAAATGATGCATATGGTTTTTTTTTGACGAAATTGATAGTTTTCATTATCAAACTTATGTACATATACTTTTTTCTGAAAAAAATTCTTTAATTTGTCCACAATTAAAAGAAGTTTACTTTTTTTAAATGCTTGCTTCCAGGAAGCAATGTACCGACATATTTTCCGTATGCAAAGTGACCTTAGCGTGACCAGTCTCGTAAAAATCCAGTGATCGCAATATGCATGATCTGTCACTAAAATAAACTATTATCTGAGTGTACATGTTATACACGTGCTCAATATCCATGCTTATTTGTTGATTGTTTACTATAAGGTGACAATCGGTAAATTACGGCTTCAAAACTCGACAAATAATGAGCGGCCATATTTTCATCTCATAACAGACAAAGAGAGAACAAAATGACGATTATACGATATGTTTGCATAAAAAATGATAAATTCGTACACAAAAGACTAAGTGTATGATACATTCATGCATTTGTTTAAGAATTGGATAAAAAAAAATCATCAGTCACTCGTTTCATATGACTTTAATATATCAGCAATAATATATAATCATATGTAAATGGCTGTAGCCATGATAAGACAATTTGGCCGCGATACAAATTACCTAAGTACTCAATCTTTTATACTAGTTAAGCTTTTGTCTGGTAAATTGTTAAATCCCGCTGCTTTTGTTTGCATCTGTCCCAAGTCAGGAGCCTGTTGTTCAGTAATTATCGTTTGTTGATGTGGTTCATTATTATTTCTCTTTTCTCGTTTTTTTAATATAAATTAGACCTTGATTTCCATGTTTGAATGGTTTTAAACCTTGTAATTCTGGGTTCCTTTATAGTTTACTGGTCAGTGTGAGCCAAGGCCCCGTGTTGACGACCGTATTTTTAATTCCAATAATCTTGCTTTTTTACACATTGTGATTTTGATGACGAGTTTTCATAAAAAAAAGTTGACACTAAAACCACAGCTTTTTATTTCTATTCTTCGTGTTTTAAGTCAAAATTGATAGTGCGTTTAATTTTCAGAATAGCAAATATTTGCCATATTATTGAGCGCTGCAATGCAGATAAACAGCCGTCATAAGAACAGAAATAAGTCGTGGGGCTCGAATTTATATTGATTTTACCACTTCAAGCTATTTTTGTGGAGTTTCAGATTAAGAAAGTGTTATATGAACAACAAAGCTAGACAGCAGTGATTCGTATGAGATGCTTCAGCGAGTCAGCATGTACTTTGTCTCTAATACACTTTCAACTCACGTACAACCATAATTACACATTTTATTTAAGCTAATAAGGTTAAAGGTACAAATTGTACTGCACCAGATCCGCATTTCGACAATAAATGTCTATTCAGTGATGTTCGATGTCTACATATTTATACATCCATACTTTATTAAAACATTGGAGTGATGATAAAACCAAAAAGGGCAAAAGTATGATCAAAGCCGGGCAAGAACCAGAGCTTTGCACGAAGGAGTTATTTTTTCCATATTTGAAGATAACTTTCAACATTTTAAACAGCAAACTAAATTAAGACATTATACTTAATAAAATGTCTACTTACTAACATGTATTTCAATTTTATTGTGGTATAATGTCTACTGATGAGTCTTTTGTAGAAGAAACACGCGTCGAGCGGAAATACTAAATTTAATCCTGGTATCTGTGATGAGTTTATTTACAACCACTGGGTCGATGCCATTGCTGGTGGAGTTTTAATTCCCCGAGAGTATCACCAGCCCAGTAGTCAGCACTTCTGCGCTGACATGAATTATCATTGATATGGTCATATATATAAATTAATTGTTTACAAAAATTTGGAATTTTGGAAATACTGAGGCCTTTCAACCTCAGGAATAGATTAACTTATATTAGCTGTATTTGGCAAAACTTTTAGAAATTTTGGTCCTCAATGCTCTTCAACTTTGTAGTTTATTTGGTCTTTTTAACTTTTTAGGATTCGAGCGTTACTGATGAGTCTTTTGAAGACGAAACGCGCGTCTTGCGTAAATACTCAATTTAATCCTGGTATCTATTATGAGTTTATTTACATTATACTTTGTATATTTAATAGTGTTGTCAAATCGTATAGTTTTGCCTAACCGGTTACTCGGATAATCGTTCAACCGATTAACCGGTTAACCGGTAGTTTAACTCGTTGTTTGAAGGCCTTATTTTTAGTACCCTACACATGTCCGCTTTTATAATACGATGAATTGAAGTTTGTACTTTGGTAAAATTAGTATTATAAGGTTTGGCTGTGAGGATTTATCGACTTCTAATAATCCAATACACGATATATTTAATATGGCGTTTATCATAACTTCAGATTGAAAATTAAAAACCCTCTTGATTTCACCGAATTTAAAATGTCTAAAACCGATGATTCTTTCATTTTCTATTGATGTCTCAAAATATGACGTCGGGTGTTTCAATTTGAAATGATTTAGTATGTTAATTGGTTGTTAATTTGGTATTTCGTAAATAGTATGACAAAGCCATGCACGATGGAGGTTGCACAGTCAGATGTAGGTCTTCTCAATATCAAAACAAAACTAAAATAATGAAGTTAATCGTAAAATTTATTTGGATTACTGATTTAAAGTTACAGTAAATGATTAAAACATGTATACAAATAATGTTTACTTATGATCTCGCCCCGAGATGATAGACAAGTTGTCACAGTTTTGATTGATTTAATATTTTTAGATGACTAACAGCAATCAATATACTGTAAAATTGATCTGTCAAACAATATACTGTAAATAAACTCATCATAGATACCAGGGCCCAGTTTCACGAAGCTGTCTTAGGACTAAGACATGTCTTAGGATGGTCTTACGACATATCTTAGTCCTAACTGGGTTTCACAAAGCGGTCCTAAATTAGGACACCTCTTAAAGTTGGTCATAAAGTTAGGACAACGCGAGAGGTGTCTTATGATGGTCTTAGGATAGTTATACGTTTATTTATATAAATGACACTCATTTTTTATATTAATTTTGAAAAAAAATATCTTATTATTATCTAATTATTTATTCTCCTGTTCCTGCTTAAAACATATATACATTGACGGATTATCAGGATTTGTCAACAATGAAAATTCGATGTATTGATATAAAAATTGCACGATTTTATCTCAACCTTTTATAACCAATAAAGTCGAAATTGAATTCAACTCACTTGTACCAAAACAATGTCATAATTTTATATTCTTTTTTCTTAATTTTGCATTGAAAATTTCATATTTATATTGATGTATTGTTTAAAGATAATTTATATATAAATTACTTTAATTTTTTTATATTTATTTTGCAAATTATGTCATTATATTAATCAATACGTTTAGAATAATTTATGGTAAGACATACTACATTTACATGATTTTTTTTCCGTAGATCATATTTATATTTGAAAATTTAAAGAACTAGCGACAGGTTTAGGATGTCTTAGCTAAGATGATCCTAAGACAGCTTCGAGACGAGGTCTGAGATATGTCCTAGGATAGTCATAAGAGGATCATAAGACATGTCCTAAGATCTGTCTTATGACATGTCTTAGGATAGCTTCGTGAAACCGGCCCCTGGACTAAATTTTCTATATACGCCAGACGCGCGTCTAATTGATCCGTCAAACAATATACTGTAAAATTGATCTGTCAAATTAATTACCACAATGATAATTTTAAATAGAACAAATTTTTTTAATGATTTTATAACACATTTATATCAAATCTGTTAAGATTGAAAAAAGTCCGGTTAAACGGTTAACGTTTTCAGTATTCGGTATTCGGTCCTTCCGACGGATAACCGGTTAACCAGTTAATCGTTGACAACACTTATATTTAACTAGTAATGAATTCATGAAATTAGATAAAATGTTTAATAATTAAATAAATATATTGTTATGTTCATAAAAGTTAATTATAGATAACATTTTTCTTAGTACCCGGACTATTTGGAAAAAAATTGATAACAACACGTTTAATAATTTCATGCGTCCGAAGCGCTTTTCTGGATTTACCTTCATCAGGAACGCTAAAAGCCAAACATATGAAATCCGAAGATGTATAGAAACCGTTGAAGAGCTATAGTCAAAAATATCTGAAATAGATAGCCAAATTCATCTAAAGTCAACATTGCCTGAGGGATTTGAAACATTAGTTTCTTCATAATTTATAAATTTATAAACGGACGATTTTAGAAAAGTTTGTTAAATACCGAAATACTGACTACTGAGCTGATGAAGCCCTCGGGGATTGATAGTCCACCAGTAGAGGTATCGACCTAGTGATGTAAAAAATTGAAAACAACACGTAAAATAATTTTTTGCGTCCAATGTGCTTCTCTTGATTTACCTTCATCAGGAACGTTCAAAGCCAAACATATGAAATCCGAAGATGTACAGTGGAGATCACTTCTAACCTCTCATTAAATCTGTCAGAATCTGTCAGGAGAACTGTTCTAGGACAGTACGTAGAACTGTCAGCCTGACACCTTTTAGTCAGTTCTAGTTAGAACAGTTCTAACCTAGAACTGATTTGGTCAGTTCTACCTAGAACTGATTTGGACAGTTCTACCTAGAACTGACCAAATCTCAGTTCTACTTCTAGAACAGTTCTACGGTTAGAATTGATTACAAATTCTACGGCTAGAATTAATTGATTTATAAATTCTACGGCTAGAATTAATTGATTTATAAATTATACGGCTAGAATTAATTGATTTATAAATTTGACGGCTAAAATTGATTTATAAATTCTACGGCTAAAATTGATTTATAAGTTTTAAGAACTCTTTGTCTAAATACAAAAGCTTCGGCAAAAGAGCGATTAATATTCTAAAGAGTATTGCTATTTTGCCGGTTTTATTTCAGATTTTTAATCGCCGGGCAAGGGAACATGTTGAACCCCGCCATATTCTGCATGTATGTGCCTGTTCCAAGTCAGGAGCCTGTAATTCAGTGATTTTCTTTTGTTGATGTGTTACATAATATTCAAATTATTTGTTTTTCTTTCATTTGTTGAACATAAATTAGGCCGTTAGTATTATAGGGGGCATTATTATTTGAATTGTTTGACATTTGTCATTCCGGGAGTCAGGATGGCTCGTTATCACATAACAAAATTATCTGAACTCATAAACCAAATGTAACTTGTTTCCCAATCCACAAATGTGATATCTGTTTACGAGTAGTGTTCATACCTCGGACGGACCTGTTTAACAAAAATCTTTTGACCGCATCAATCTCAACTGACATTATTTACTCTTTCTTTCTGCAAATCTATTTAGCTGCACAGTACTTCAGTTATATTTTAAGGTCAAGAGGGACTGTAAAATACAAGTTACATCAATATTGGAAAACAATTTTGTTCGCATCAATTTATAGTGCCAGCATGCAGGGGCAGATCCAGACATTTTAAACAGGGTGGGGGGTCCCAACCCAGAGTAAAGGGGGGTTCCAACTATATGCTCCCATTCAAATGCATTGATCGTCCACAAAAAAGGGGGGGTCGAACCCCTGGAACCCACCCCCTCCCTGGATCCGCCAATGAGCAAGTCCTCTTTTTATTCAAAATATTGAATCATAAGGCCACACCAATTTGATTCCTTGTTCGACGGACCCGCCCGCACCTATTTTTTTTCAAAACAGATTTTTTTTATTTTTTTTATATTCCCGCTTCCCGCATTCGGAAATATAATCATGTCCATTTCCCGCACCGTTTTTTTTTTTTTTTGGTAAATATTCTAAAAAGAAATCAACATCTGTTTTTAAAATCACAGTCTAACCTGTGTATAACGATTTTAAACATAAAAGCACCCCATCACACTGTGTAAATATCTGTGAGAATATTTGTTTTAGCATGAAACCTATTTATCCAAAGCGGGAGTGCTCCGATATAAATTTAGAACAGCGGAAATACCTTTTAAGAACAAAACAATGGTTTCTTTCCCCCTTACGTATATTCCCTATCAACAAATGTTCGTTGTTAGAATAAAGTACAAAGAACTTCTGAAGGATTTGCCTTCAACTGCAATTATATTGTATGCTGGCGAAACAAAACTATTCATAGCCGCTGCATGTTTATGCACCTGTCCTGATTGATTCAGGGGCCTGTCGTTCAGCATCGTTTGTTGATGTTGTTCATTGGTATTTTCCCGTTCAGATCTATAAGTTAGATCGTTGGTTTTCCTGTTCGAATTGTGTACGCTAATAACTTTGGGGTCCTTTTTAGTTTGGTCTGTATCAAAGCCCTGTGTAAAAGGCCGTACTTTGACCTGTGTTTGCTATTATCAGGTTGAGAACAACCCACCCTCAGACAAGGGGTCATTTTACTGACGTAGAAAAGAAAATAGAAATACCAACATGACCAAGGATTTGTTTAGTTCTTATATACAAAACTTTTGAAAACTTAGAATTTTGTACTAAAAAAGAGGAGAGTTACATCATATTTTAAACAACTTTTTCTAAAAGAGGGGTCCACTTATTTTGAATAATTATTAAACTGTTAAAGTAAATGTGTTAACATGGTATAAAAGTCCAGGAATATTACAAAAATTCTTGGACATGTTTTAACCATTTAATACCAGATAGATATATAGTTCTTTGAGAAAATATGAGCCCTTTTGTACAAACAAATATACATTTGTGTATTATAACTTATATTGATCCCTCATAAAACATGTAAAAGGGATAAATTTATAGCATTAATGGTTGCCCCCAAAGTTGAAACTGAATATGACTTGGATGGAGAATTGTCTCATTGTCATACATAGACCAGATTTAATTATTTCTTGGTGAATAGGGAAACAATACTTCAGAAATTAAAGAAATGTCAAAGTACAAGTGATAAATAAAGTTTTAATATTGTCAAAACCTACTATTTTATGTTTACAAAAAAAATTATAATCGCTCGCCTCTACTTTTCAAGCTTCGCCTCCAAAATTTGCAAATTAAATATTTTTTTATTAAAATTTTCAAATCGCTCGCTCGCCCCAAATTTTGGAGTCCAAAAATCCGTAGAACAAGAAATTAAATTGGTGTGGCCTAAACAAATATCAGTAGTTTTCATACTTCAGACTGAGTCGTGTAATAAAGTCTTTTGACGGCATCAACCAAAACTTACCATATTTGCTTTTTTTTTTTTATATAAATCTATATAGCTGCACAGTAATTCAGTTATAGTTTTAGTTCAAGAGGGACTGTAGTATATAAATAACTGCAATATTGGAAATCAATGACCACACATTTTTTCGCATCAATTAAGAGTGCCAGCATTTCCTATTTTTATTCAAAATATCGCATCAGGAACAATTATCAGTAGTTTTCATACCTCAGACTGACTCATGTAACAAACTTATTTGTCTGCATCAATCAAAACTGACCATATTTGACAACATCAACCAAAACTGACCATATTTGATTGCATCAACCAAAACTGACCATATTTGCTCTTTTTTATGTAACTCTAAAAGTCGCATAGTAAATCTGTAATAATTTTATGTAGAAAGATGGATTGTATAATCATGATAAAACAAATGATAGAAATATTGGAACGTTTGCATCAATTGAGAGTGCCAGCATGTCCTCTTTTTATTCAAAATATTGCATCCTTAACAAATATCAGTAGTTTTCATACCTCAGACTGACTGGTATAACAAAATTATTTGTCCGCATCAACCAAAACTGACCATATTTGCACTTTATTATATACATGATGTAAATCTTTATAGCCGCAAAGTAAATCACTTATATTCATATATCAGGATGTATTGTTTAATATACATGATATAAAGGAAAACAATATTGGAAAACAAAATGCTCGCATCAGTTTTAAGTGCCAGCATGTCCTCTTTTTAATCAAAATTTTGAATCGTATACTAATTTCTGTAGTTTTAATATCTCAGACTGACTCATATAAAAAAAATTATTTGTCTGCATCAACCAAAACTGACCATATTTGACAGCATCAACCAAAACTGACCATATGTGACAGCATCAACCAAAACTGACCACATTTACACTTTATTATGTAAATCTTAATATATATATATATATACACGGTGGGTATGGTTGTCCTGCGAGAGAACGTTCTGTGCTGGTGATTTGGTCCTGTCAGGTGCTGGTGGGTCCTGATTCTGTGCTGGTGGGTTTGTTTACATTATATCAGAACGGCAATAAAACGACTGTTTTGTTGCTTAATTTTTCTCTGATGCGTCATACGTACCATGCAAAGTATATTACAACAATATTATATTGCAAAAGTCGTGCAAGTTCGTTAAACGGAATTGTCCTGTCGCTGTGCTGGTGATAAGAAAAACGGTCCTGGTTCTGTGCTCATATGTCCTGGTTCTGTGTCCTTATATTTTAGTTAAAGTGGCATATATTCAAGATCATTGATGCTGTACTGTTATTGACTTATTAACTGTTGTCTGCTTTCTTGAAATTGACATTGTTGTGAATCTGTTTACTGTTATTATGAGAGAAAAAATACCCCCATTTTTTAAATTAATGTAATCTTATTTATTGGCCTGTTAATGAAACCCTTCTTGCCCCCTTTTAAGTTAAGAAAATATGGTTACGATTTTTGGGATTAAGATCATTTTGCAAGATCACCAAAATACGTTGTAATTTATACAATACTTATATAAAGTAGATGATGTGGTATGTTTGTTGTCAATGGACAAATTTCCATAAGAAACCAAAGGAAGTATGTGTTAACAACCATACGTCATCGTACGACCTTCAACAATAACCCATAAAAGAAAAATGTAAAAGGTTTTGCATAAAAATGGAGAGCAAAAATATAGAACAAAGGACTTTCTGAGCGTTTGAGTCATATGTCTTTAGCAGCTTAAAATACATTTGTTAAAGAATAACACAAATAAAAAAATCATACTAATCATATATTTGTGTAAACAATTTGATTATTATTAAATATTCACAAATATTTACATGTATCTAACGTAACACTTTAACATTCCATTTTTTTTTAAATTAATAAAGAAAAAAATACATTCATTTAATTTATATCTTTAATTGTAAGTATGTTAAAAAAAACTCTCTCATCTTTCTTCCACTGCATGATATGTTACACATGCACTCCTGACGGTTTTTTTTAATTCAGGCAATCAGGGACTAAGTAAAGTATAGTAAGTCATTGAGAGAATGTATTTAAAATTTGACACATTTGTCATTTATATACTAAATAGTGAATAAGATAAAAAAAAAAAAAGTACAAAAGAATTTATTTTAAATAAGACTTATCAGCATACACATATTTGTGCAGCATATGTGGCAATGAATGCATGCTGGCTTTCTTATCATACAGTCACACAGATGTTAATTGTTGGACCTGATCTACAACAGCGCCACCTGGAATTAAGTGGGGATAATCTTCACCAATGTCTCTCATTGAGTGCTGACTATAAGAATGACAAAAGTATTGCGGGTTTGTTTGTTTGGGTTTGTTTTGTGTTTTTTTTTTGGGGGGGGGGGTAAGTTATAGCGAGGTTACAGTGAAAGTTTTAAGCTTGGAATAGTTTCCCGTAAGATTTAAAAGTTGTATTTTAAAAGAAAAATGTATCTTATAGCTATTAAGATTCACTTGCTGTATCTGTAAGATTTTTTCAACATATCTTTTTTGTCTGAACGGTTATCAGGTATTTTTTTTCGAAAGTTCGATAGAACACTAAAAAAAAATCACTATTTTATGAAAGGGCAGACTAGAATTTGTCAGAGAATGAAGACGAGATAACTAAGATTTCTCAGCTTTTTCATTTCAAAACTCCAAAATGAATAAATATTTTTGATAAAGAATTACGGGGGAGGAAGTAAACAACGTGTCCTACTTTTCTATATTTAAATATTTTAATGAATAAAAATCAAATGTGCCTTCATTATAATTGAAAATGAGTAAATGAAAATAATACCCAACTAAAATACACTTTTATTTTAATATTGGTAATATCACTAAGCTTTTGAGTTTTGTGTGTCAAACACACTATCTCTGTAGTAATGACAGAGGAATAAGCCTCTTGAGCAATTAAGCCAAATTGTTTACAGCTGTTTTAAACCAAAGACTACTAAAGTGGGCATGTGAAAACGACATTATCAGCGACGCACAATTTGGATTTAGACAAAGTCATGGCACGGCAGATGCAATTTTCGTATTGCATTCTCTTATAAATAGGACATTATCTGACAAGAAACGACTGTACTGCTGTTTTGTTGACTACAAGAGAGCGTTTGATAGTATTAATCGTACAAAACTCTGGATGAAGCTTTCACGTGTAGGAATCCGTGGGAAGTTATTGACAGTTGTGCGCTCTATGTACGAAGTAACAAAGTCTTGTGTTCGTTTCAACGGTTCGTACTCTGAATTCTTCGAATGTCAAATCGGTTTACCACAAGGCGAGGTTTTGTCGCCGATATTCTTCTCTTTATATGTGAATGACTGTGAAATGTCCTTTTTAATCGATGGATGTATTCCGCTTGAGATGCGAGATTTAAGTCTTTTTCTTCTAATGTATGCTGATGATATGGTGCTATTTTCGGAAACCATTCAAGGTCTGCAGTCAATGCTGGATTCTTTAAAACTATATACCGTGAAAAACGAGTTAACAGTTAACATTGACAAAACTAAGGTAGTTGTGTTTCGAAACGGAGGTGTTTTAAGGATGATGAGAGATGGTTCTATAATAATGAGAGTTTAGAGACGGTCAATGACTTCTGTTACTTAGGATTTAATTTAAAATTCAATGGAAAATTTCTATTTACACAGAAGAAGTTGGCAGAACAAGGTCGAAAATCAATGTTTGCCATGTTATCTACGTTAAGGAATTACCATTTAAATACTCAAACTATTCTGTCTCTATTTGATGTGTACGTAGGTAGTGTAATTTCTTATGCATGCGAAGTCTGGGGATTTTATAAAGGTGATGATGTCGAAAAAGTCCATTTGCATTTTTGTAAAAGACAACTTGGTGTTAAACAGTCTACAAATTCTGCAATGATATACATGGAACTAGGAAGACTTCCAATGATCGTTAAAAGGAAACTACAAATTTTTAAATATTGGTTCAAAATTATGTCAACAAATAACTGTATTTTAAGCTCCGTATACAAAGAAATGTGTATCGATATTGACAGAAAAAGTTCAAAATTTGTAAATTGGGCAAAGTTAATCAGAGATGAACTAAACAACATTGGACTTGGAGATATGTGGATTAAACAATCAGACCTCGTATTTGAGATTGACTTCCCTCTTATTAAACAACGACTTTTAGATTTTAAAAAACAAGAGATGTATTCGCTACTTGATAACAGTAACAAGTGCCGTATCTATAAATACATTATAAACAGTTTCGATTTACAGTTTTATTTGACAAAATATATTCCTATTGTGTACCGAAGAGCTCTTTCAAAAATAAGACTTTCTTCTCATTCTTTGGCAGTGGAAACTGGACGATACCAAAACATTGAGTTGTCACGTCGTATATGTACAATTTGCCGTCAGTGTATTGAAGACGAATTCCATTTCATCTTAGTGTGTCCGAAATATAAGGAACTTAGAGTAAAATTTATAAAGAAATACTACTGGTCTAGACCAAGTGTGTTTAAATTTATTGAACTTTTAAGTTTAAAGAATATCAAACAGCTAACCAATTTAGGAAAATACATTTTTAATGCATTTAAAATCAGAGACAATATTACATGAACATTCTCTGTCTGTTTACTTGTTTACTATGAAAATTTGTATTTACACCGATGAACTGTAAAGTTCAAGGTAATAACGAATTTGACTCCTTACTAAGATATTTTAGCTAAACCGTGAAGTCATTGTTAGGTAAGGTATTCTACCCTCCTTTCGAAGTAGCCTTGTCCTACAGACAGAAAGATGTGTCATTTGTCGGACTAGTCTACTCTTGGAGTAGGGTAGTTTACATAACCTAACAATGACTTTTCTGTTCAGCAAGCAAGATAACCAAAGATATTCCTTTTGTCTCCACACTCATTGAAATCGGCTTTAATATTGCAAAAGTTCAAGCAATTAGGGCGAAACTTACCGAGTAAAAAAAATCAATATGTCTATCTACCTTCCACAGTTCAGAAAATTCAGATCAGACAACGAAACTGGGTCCAGCAAAATTTATAAGCAATTGAAGATTTTGACCCTCACAGTTTCCATTCACCACAAATATTCTCGTTACAACGAATCATTTTAAATACAAAAATACCAGTTGCAGCTTTTTGTTTATCTATCAATATATGTATACGGATAAATTTATAAAAGGCAGCAGGGTCACCAGGGTGAGGAGTCCATGTCATCTGAAATAAATGCTAAGCATAGATCTAGAAAGAGACAGATAATCATGACATTAAAAATAAACAGCTGCGCCATGAGCGCATGATACGCCCGACGTCTTGTGTGGAAATTTTATGCAATAATCATAAATAGTTTCTGAGAAAGTTTTAAGCAATAACCATATATTGTTTTTGAGACACGGCGGGACATGTGAAACCCCCAACCCTGTTTTTTTTTTTACAAAAAACTAAATATCTATAAAATAAAATTTTGAATCAAAACCAAACAGTATACCGATCTTTAGATTAATATAACAAAGAAGTGTGTAAAGTTTTAAGCAATAATCATAAATTATTTTTGAGATACGGCGCGACATGTAAAAAAAACCCTCCCCTGTTTAACAAAATACTCAATAACTCCAAAATAAAGTTTTAAATCATCACCAAAAAGTATACAGATCTTTAGATTAATATAACAAAGAAGTGTGTAAAGTTTTAAGCAATAATCATAAATCGTTTTTGAGATACGGCACAACATGTAAAAAAAAAACTCCCCCTTTTTTACAAAATACTCAATAACTCAAAAATGAAATTTTGAATCATCACCAAAAAGTATACAGATCTTTAGATTAATATAACAAAGACGTAGTGTGTAAGGTTTTAAGCCATTATCATAAATCGTTTTTGAGATATGGTGCGACATGTAAAAAAACCCTCTCCTTTTTTTTACAAAATACTCAATAACTCAAAAATAAAATTTTGAATCATCACCAAAAAGTATACAGATATTAAGATTAATATAACTAAGAAGTGTTTAAAATTTTAAGCCATAATCAAGAATCGTTTTTGAGATACGGTGCGACATGTGAAAAAAACACACCCCTGTTTTAGTTACAAAGTGCCGTAACTCAAAAAGTTTTAATCTTATTTTCACCATAAAGTATACAGATCATTTGACCATCATAAGAAACAACTATGTTAAGTTTCATGAAATTTGGATGAGTCGTTCTCAAGTTACGGTGCGACATGCTTACGCCGGACAGACGGACAGACGGACGGTGGGACAGACGGACAGACGGACGGACGGACGGACGGACGGACGGACAGACGGATGGACAGACGGACGGACACCGGACATTTGTATACCATAATACGTCTCGTCAAAATTTTGACGGGCGTATAAAAACTCTTCTTTTCGGCTTTTTTCGAACAAATTGACACATAAAATGAATTATAAAGTATTGTGGAAATTTTAACTTGTGTTCATTTCATTGGTTACAACTTTTACTAGGATAACAATCCTGTCAAGTATGAGCTGGGTAAAATATTTCAGAAAAGAAGATGGAAATGTGAAAGTTTCCGTGCAACAGCATACGGACAGCTAACATGCCTCGTCAGGGTGGAAGCTAAAAAGTCCAGGAAAATTTGATTTAAAACCTTTATTCGTTCCAACAAAGGTATTGAGATTTTGTTGAGGATTTCACCATCTACGACAACAAGATTTTTTTTTTAGAATTTACAGCTCTTCTATAAATATATATGCAAAGCAAACCATTGATTAAATTGCTTGCTATGATTGTTTGGATGTTTGTAAACGACAGGTAAGTAGTCTGTTTACTATATACTAGAATTTGTTTGGACAATTAACATTAACTTCAATTCCTGTCAGTTTGTATTTGTCCAATCAAATCCCAGTATGTACCTATTGTTTGAAAACATCCAAGCAAACATAGCAAGCAAGTCAATCAAAGTTTTTTTTTGCATGCTTTTATAGAAGAGCTGTACTATATAATGCAAAGAAGCGTTTAAGTCTTTGGCGAAAAAATACTAACAATTTCATTTTGTCCTATGTAAACTTCCGAACTATTTCCTTCCATTCATGATAATTAAATTGAACAGCAAAATATTTCTTGGTACCTTCTTAATTCCTTTATAAGTCTTATGTAAACATAATTATGACAATAACTGTTGTGAGCACGTCAAGATTCACTGCACACTTTTAAAGTTCTGCTTCATCAAACATTAAAATGTGAACTTAAGTTTTGAGACTTTTTTAATCCACACGATTGGGATTTTTGTATATGAGAACATGGTTTATCTTTTAGTTGAAAATGCGGTTTTGAACTAGCTTTCAGTACCTGCGAGCATTCGTTGTTCAATAATGTGTGTCTTTGTGTTATTATTTTATGTGATAAATTGTTGTGTTGGTACACCACTGTAACAATGAAGGAGGAAATGAGGAGGATTGGTTGGGTGGAAGTGGGGAGGGGTATGCGGAGCGCTAACAAACATGTCTATGCGGCATGGGCTTTGATCATTGTTGAAGCATCAATGTAAGGGGCATTTAATATCTTAATAAAACTATTCTTATTTTAGATACTATATATTGTTATCTGATATTGGACGAAATATGTTGCCCTTTTATGTAATTATGTAATACAAGTTACGATCATTTGAAAACACATATTAAACAGCCAAATGGATGCACAAGAGCTAAAATAGGAGTCATAGATCCTATTGACAACAATTTTCTGCCCAATTTTATTGATTTTGTAACATTTGTTTCAAATATGACCAACTTCTTATCCAAAATCACCAGCACCGTATCAGGACCCACCAGCACAATGACAGGACCCACCAGCACAGTATCAGGACATGCATAAATTGAAAAAAATGCTAAATTTTAATAAATTGCAATGTTTTTTCACAAAATAGTTTTGTCGTGTGATTTGCGGTATAGAAAGCGGACTCTATGAGCATTTTTGTTTTATTGTTTCAGTTCGAGATTTTCTGAGAATGAGCATTTTTGTGTTACGCTTACTGAAACAGTTTAGAGGGTCAACTTTTTAATAGTTTACGTATGAACCCATAAGAAACAAAATTGAAAAATCTCAACTGTTTTCTTCCATTTTTTATGAGTGAAAACGTCAAAAATCATCATTTTTGTCTTTGTTTACATTTTTTCATTGATCACCAGCACCCGTCAGGACCGAATCACCAGCACAGAACGTTCTCTCGCAGGACAACCATACCCACCGTGATATAGCCGCATAGTAAATCACTTATAGTTACATATCACGAGGGATTGTATAATTCAAATGACAGCAATATTGGAACACATTGGCTACAAAGAAAAATCCACATCAATTAAGAGCACCAGCAAGTCCTCTTTTTATTCAAAATATTGAATTGTAAACAAATTTCAGTAGTTTCGATATATTAGACTGAGTCGTTTTAACAAAATTATTTGAACGCATTAACCAAAACTGAACATATTTACACTTTCTCATGTAAATATATATCATGTACATGTATACATATGGCCTCATTGTAAACCAATAATATTTCTATGTCAGGACGGATAATAAAAATGACACCAACTTTGGAATACAATACACCTTATCGCTAATCCCAACTGACCCGGCCGCTTGAACTTTTGAAGCATACAACAATCACTTTTCCATTGTGGCGTCAGATATTTTGTTTTATGACGTCAAAATTTTACTGGAACCTGTGTGATATCCAGTAATGGCGGACAAATAGAGATAAGGTGTATTTATACCATACAATGTATCTAACAAGAATGTGTCCAAAGTACACGGATGCCCCACTCGCATTATCATTTTCCATGTTCAATGGACCGTGAAATTGGGTAAAAAATCTAATTTGGCCTTAAAAGTAAAAAGATCAACCAAAAGGGAACATGTGTACTAAGTTTCAAGTTGATTGGACTTTAACTTCATTGAAAACTACCTTGACCAAAAAGTTTAACCCGAAACTCACACTTTTAATTTCTATGTTCAGTGGACCATGAAAATGGGGTCAAAAGATTTATTTTGTTTGAAAATAAGAAAGATCATATCATAAGGAACATGTGTACTAAGTTTCAAGTTGATTGGACTTTAGCTTCTTCAAAAACTACCTTGACCAAAAACTTTAACCTGAAATGGGACGGACGGACGAACAGACGCACAGACGGAAGGACGCACAGACCAGAAAACATAATGCCCCTTTACTATCGTAGGTTGGGCATAAAAATGTAGCGCGCTATTATTTCCTCTCTGTATCCTTAATAATGAACCGTCACTAAAGTGACTTTTTAAGTAAGCAGTTTGTGATGGGTTTCTTTTTTAAACAAAACTATTTAACGGCATCATCCAACACTCACATGACTGATGCATATACTTTATTTTAAAACAAAAAGTACATGTATGGGAAGTTCTCTTCTTGGAATAGTATACTGCTAATATAATTTGAAGAAGGAAAAGCAAAATGCATGATTTTGTTTGTAGCCTAAGGTCCAGGGGCAAATTTTTCATTCATGTTCAGATCGAGTATATTTTTCTGACGTTCCAGACTCCCAGATATCATTTATAATCATTATGGATAAGTCTGGCTAAATTGACGAGATAGTGCAAATGCATATAGTCTTTTTTTCGTTAAACAACACTTTTTTTCATTAATATCCCATAATTCATCCACTGTACAATTTTCGTTCGAACATTTGTCAAAACAGAATCTTAAATCATGAATGTAAATCCAAGGCAAACAAGGTAAATTACGATTAAAATTCCATGAATTAAATGCAGAGTTATATTTTGAAAGAGACTGTTAAAAACGGGGAACGAAGAAACGTAAACAATGATGTTTCATATGCAATCTTATAAAAATATTTCTCCGATGAGTTGGATAACCTTCTATCCACTTCGATATTTATACATGTAACGTTTGATCAGTAAAAAATATAGAAAATCTGAGAAAATTTGATCAGTAAAAAATATAGAAAATCTCAGAAATTTGATCAGTAAAAAATATAGAAAATCTGCTATTATATAGCAAAGTAATTGGAAGTGATGTTTTTCTTCTAAATTCTAAAGTGCCCTTACTGCAGTGACGTCATTTAGAACTGTTCTACAGTCCTGACTGATTTAGTCAGTTCTCCTGACAGTTCTACTGTTAGAACTGATTTGAACAGTTCTACCTAGAACAGTTTTAGACAGTTCTACCCTAGAACTGATCCTGACAGTTCTACCTAGAACTGATCCTGACAGATCTACCTTGAAATGATTTAGTCAGTTCTACCTAGAAGTGATTCTGACAGTTCTACTTAGAACAGTTCTAGGGTAGAACTGTTCTAGGTAGAACTGTTCTATGACAGGTTAGAACAGTTCTATGACAGATTATTCTGACCGTTCTAATGAGAGGTTAGAAGTGATCTCCACTGTATAAGTACCGAAACCGTTGAAGAGCTGTATGTCAAAAATATCTAAAATAGATAGCCAAATTCATCTAAAGCCAACTTTGCCTGAGGGAGTGGAAACCTTAGTTTCTTAATAATTAAGTAAGTACCGAAATACTGACTACTGAGCTGATGATACCCTCGGAGACTGATAGTCCACCAGCAGAGGTATCGACCCAGTGATGTAAAACAAAAATGAAAACACGTTTAATAATTTCTTGCGTCCTAAGCGTTTTTCTGGATTTACCTTCAACAGGAACGCTCAAAGCCAAACATATGAAATCCGAAGATGTATAAGTTCAGAAACCGTTCAAGAGCTATATGTCAAAAATGTCTAAAATAGATAGCCAAATTCATCTAAAGCCAACTTTGCCTGAGGGAGTGGAAACCTTAGTTTCTTAATAATTTATAAATTTATAAACGGACAATTTTAGAAAAGTTTGTTAAATCATGTCAGTACCGAAATACTGACTACTGAGCTGATGATATCCTCGTGGACTGATAGTCCACCAGCAGAGGTATCAACCAAGTGAAAAATTAAAAACAACACGTTTAATAATTTCTTGCATCCGAAGCTCTTTTCTGGAATCTTGAGAGTCCTAGTTGAAATCCGGAAATCATTGTTTATCATAGATGGAAAACTACCGACAAAGATGTTAAACATATATACCTTAAAGTCCGTGTATACCATGTCCACCTTATATATTCTATCTCACTAAACACTATCCTGGTAATCTGCCATACACCTTCAAGGTCAATTTTAAGGTACTGGAATTGATTAACGCTTGATGCCACCCATCCAACTGTAAATTATGGTTATGTAAAACATAAAACTTACAATTTATATTTTCAAAATATGATTTGGGGCTCAACGCTCAAATGGTTCGTTCCAACAAAATTTATTTTTAATTTATGTGTTGATTTTCGTCGTTGACCACGTCATTCAACTTCTACAGTAGAGAATGGGAAATAATAAATTCTGTGTGTTTATTCCACAGTGTACTGGTGGTTTATGCCACAGGGAAGTGATATGCGTTAAGAGTAGTAGGAAGTCTATGATTTGTTAACTACTGCGAACTAGCATACTTGCGGTGTGAAAAGAAAACAAAGTGTGTAAGTTTTTTTTCGCAATTGCATAGCTTTTACACTTCCAAGACTGACTCCTGCAGTGCCTACCTCACGTAAATGGAGTCTAGTATATTAGACCGTTGGTTTTCCCGTTTGAATGGTTTTACACTAGTAATTTTGGGGCCCTTTATAGCTTGTTGTTCGGTGTGAGCCAAGGCTCCGTGTTGAAGGCCGTACTTTAACCTATAATGGTTTAATTTTTAAATTGTTATTTGGATGGAGAGTTGTCTCATTGGCACTCACACCACATCTTCCTATATCTATCTAGTACATCAGGCTAAACTGCAGGAGATCTCGGAGCAGCAAGGGTAGTAGAGATGCGGTGTGTGGACATGCACAAGCACTCGTCAACCTTGTCCCAGCTATGAATAAAAAGTCCGTTGGATGAGTCGAAGCCCGGTAGGGCAACTCTTCAAGAAGCTACGGTAAAAAAACGTGGAAAGAATTAATTCATTAACTCATGATAGCCGCCCTGGAAAACTTGACCACAAATTTCCAGGCCCTTCAGGTTGGAGTGTTAGGCTAACGGTTAACCCTCCCATCCTGTAAAACAGATGCAGAAACCAGAACATATGAAATCAGAAAACCCTCTGTTATATGTAAAACAAGGGACTCAAAATACAGTGGGAATGACTTCTTCGAGTGGAAGTCCTATTGTGAAAATTAGGAAAATGAATATAAGTCTTCAAGGGCATAAAGCACAATACATATAGGAGCCTGGAATGTTCGAACCATGTTCGAACCATGTATGAAACATCAAGAAAATGCAACACTACTGGTTTGATATTCTTCGGGTAAGCAAATGCCGTTGGTCTGGCTCAGGAAAGACTAGAACAAATAGTGGAAACATTATCCTACACTTTGGACACAACGACAGTCATATAAATGATGTATCAATATAATTGAATAAAAAGAAAAGGCAGAAACACTATTAAAATGTAATCCAATCAATGAAAGAATTGAAACAGCAAGAATGTATTCAGATTATTGTTTGCTTTCTATCATACAGTGTTCCACAACCACAAATGATGCTTAAGATGAGATCTCCATTTATAAATGCAAACGTAGGATCAGACAACACTGATACTGAACATGTCATGGGCAGGTATTGTTGCATGATGAAAATGAGAATGGTTATTCTACTATCGATCTGTGTCTTTGTAACAAATTGGCGATGGGAGGGACCATCTTTTCACATAAAAACGTCCATAAGGTTACATGGAAATCACTGGATTGAAAAACAGTAAACCAGATTGACCACATTTTGGTGAACAACAATTAGCGTAGATCATTAAGAGACGTACGAGTACTCAGGGGTGCAGACGTAAACATTGATTACTACCTACTGACAGTGACCATCAAAGTAAAACTTAGAAAAGCACCAACTGAAAATCACAACAAAAAGAGAATAGACACAGCCAGGCTGAAGTCACCAAATGTTTAGAAAGCATTTCGATTAGAATTAAAACATCGGTTTAATGCGCTAGACAACTCTGATGATGGCGAAGGCAGTTCAAAAGACAAGTGGGATAGCATCAACGATATTTATGTAAAAACTGCAAAAAAACTCAGTTGGTCACAAGACAAATCCAATAGCAACATACATAACAAAAGGCAAGGAAATTAAAAGAAGTTCCAGAATGAAAAATAAAACACAATACCTGGAGGACCTAGCTAAAGAATTATAATATCCAGCAATTCTTGGAGAATTGAGTACAGTATACAAAATCACTACACAACTTTGTGAAAGTTTTTGAAATGTAAAATGCACATGTATGTAAACGACAAAAACGACATTTCATTGAAAACAGAACAGAAAAACGGAAAAGTAGATCCAACATTTCAAAGAGTATCAACATGCACTGAGCATGATGTCTTAACTAACACTGAATCATCAGAAGATAATTTACACATCAACACAGAACCATCAACTATAGAAGAAGTAATGAATGCCATCAAATTATTATAAACAGGCAATGTACAAGGCATTGATTCCATCCACACAGAGAAGATGTTAAAGGCAGTCTTAGATACATCATCTGAAGCACTTTACAATATTTTCCTTGTCATCTGGAAAGACGATGACATACCATCAGACTGGAGCAAAGACCTCATTTTCAATTTACCGAAGCAAGGTTATCAACGCAAATGTGACAACTCGAGAGAAATTAAATTACTTTCTGTACCAAGTAAAGTATTCTGCAATATTCTTCTAAAGAGATTCGACGAAACCGTGGATAAAAAACCTAAGAGAAAAACACGAAGGTTTTAGAAAGAGAGGGTGTATTGATCAAATTTTACACTCAGAATCATCACTGAGCAATGCAAAGAATGGAACACACCACTTTTCATTAATTTTATTGAATGCAAAAAGTCTTCGACAGTCTACATAAAAAACTCTTTGGAGAATCGAAAAATCATTTGAAATTCCATAACAAATACTAAGTGATGCTCATAAAAACCTACAACAACTTTGAATGAATAGGCATCCTTGATAGCTCATTTGAAGTTAAATCTAATGTTAGACATAGATATGTTGTGTCACCCATCATGTTTATTTTGTTCACTGACAACACACAAAGGCATACTACTCCAGACAAGAGAAGGTGTATCCAGTAGACCATGTTTAATCAGCTAGAAGACCTGATGACAAAGACATATTATCAAAACTTAAGGGAACACCTCAAAGAAAATACCAATATACTAAACAACTATGCAAAGCAAAATGACCTGAATGTAAATGCGAAGACAACCAATGTAATTTATATAAGCATCATAAGTAAAGATAACGGGGATTGAAGTACATTTTAAGGACAAAAATGCAACTCTTCAAAATTAATGTAAAATCCGTCCTACTGCTCAAAAACTTGTCGTGTTTCAGTAAGTCACCTTTAAACGTAGCTTTATTCGATGACTTAGACAAATCAATTTTCTAGTCAAATAAGATCAGTAACAAGCGCCTTATCAAGGAATATAATGCTAAAGCCTACACAAAAGCAGAAATCAGACAACGCAGATTTAGATGGTAAGGTCATGTGCTGAAAATGCAATAGCACCACACACCTAACACGGCTTCATATTGCATACCATCAGGAAAACAAACCAGGGGACAAAGAATCACCCAAAGAAGAAAGGTAAACAGTAGAATTGAAAGCCTGCGGTCAAGCCCAGAACATGAAGGGGATGCAGTTCGTTGTGGCCTTATTTCCATCTAGAGTATAAATAAATATGTTCGTAAATACGTTAATTCTAAACCATGCCGTTTAAGAGTTTGACAATTGTTTGAAAATTCCTTTATGGTTGAGGACTAAATAAGTTTGTAATTTATACTTACACGTCTCGTTTTGTTTTGTGTTAGTGCGTATACAGAACACCCTAACCACCACTTTATTCCAGAAAAAATTCAAACTTGCGTTAAATGCTTTATTGAAAAATTACCTGCTCAAAGCGTTTGAACTGCTTTGAAAAAGACTATATAGGAAAACCGAATTTTATTATCTCCCCATAATGATACAGTGCTTAGAAAGTTAACCAGATTTATTTAACATTAATCACAAAGAGAGTCTAGTAAACATCTTTGAATTGGATCTCGTTTAACGTTAAAAGAATTCTCCATTAAAAATTAAAAGTTACTTTATTCATTTACAACGATTTCGCAAGACAAATTTACTTATTTTGTCTGATATAATTATGAATGTATGATGTTTATGACAACAGATAACCATGCTAAGCATCAAACTAATTCATGTAATTGTTATTTAAATTTGGTTTCTTCATTTGATATTGGGTTGCTTTGCTACTATGCATAGTGTTATCAAATCTTATTATTTAATTACTGACGTTGAAACTAATATTCAATGCATAAATATATACCGATGCACGTAACAGAAATAACCTCTTTAAACACAGGTTATGTGTTATGTTTTGATATTGATAATAAAAATATATACCACAATGTATGTCATGAAAAGTGAAAAACTTGACAAAATGAAAGTAATTAAAAATAGCTTTAGATAAGGCATAAATGTGTCTATAACAACTTTAAAATGGGTTTGTTTCTATATCTTTTTACATGTACCTCCATTCCGATTGCCTTCTTGTGCAGTATAAGAATCATATTCGGTCGATGCACTAAACTGATTATCTCTAAGATTTATTGATGATGGATTTATGCAGTCACTATCATCTGAAAGTAGACAGTATTAGTTCAAATTAAAGTTTGTTTTTTTTTAATATAAGGGCATAACAGTTCTTTAGTCAAAATATGTTTAGAATAAAATAAAAAAATATCTAACATTTATAAAACAAAACATGAAAATGTTTTTGTGCAGGTGATCAAGGCGTTGTTGCCATATTAGGCTAAACGGGAAATATTAAGTGTTTACGGTTTGGTTTGTCAATAACATTCCTGATTTATATGAATTGCGTGTTCACAGAATTGCAGAATGTTATTCCCGCCGAAAATCTATTCCATTAGAAATCTTTCGTATTGTAGCAGGCTTATTGTCTAGACTGGTATCGATCTGTGTTTGATTATCTTAAAAATTGTCAGTTCACAAATTGAACAAATGGAGTTCAAAAGATTGCAACGGTCAAATTAAACAAGTAAGTTAGGAAACATTGATTGTAAGAAGAGATTGCTCAAGTATTCTTATTTAAAAGATACTATTTCTACTTTTAGGATGAAATTGTTTTTCTCTGAAAAAGAAAGTTCATGCCAGTCTATATAGTTTTGGTATCAATTACGATTTAGCGTCCCCGTCGGAAAAAAGCACGAAGGACTTCTGCAACGTAACCATACTATAAATTATATGGTTCGCTACTGACCCCATACGGATCCATAGAGGGTTAGTAAAATCCATAGAGGGTGAGGCCGAAGGGTGAAAAAATCTTCATATCTCCCGAGGCCAAGGGAAATGAATTTGTTATTCCACTGCCTAAGCTTTGTATACTATCTGAACTTCAAATATTAGTTTGCATACCGGCATTTTGTCAGACTTATTCGCTTGTTTTTATTACTGAACACGACATATATATTGATAAACAGTACGGATAAACATTGATTATTTAATTAGTCTTTTTGTTTTAACGTCTGAAATAAATTGAACACGATAATGATATTTGCTATTGGTATTTAGAAAATAAGAAATTCAAGACGTTATGTACATAAACCGCGCATAACGTCGCACGATTTAGTCCCGACATGTCAGAGGGGAATATGATACTCAGAGGTGAATATGAAGTTTTGTTGAAAGCGCATCATAAAACCCATTCGCCCTTTCGCCCTCAAGTTAAATGAAAATTGTGTACTTTAACTAACAGTGAGTTTTTATTAGGTGCAGTATTAACACTTAGTAATACAAATAGACAATCCGATTTGAAGAGTATGATTTGTCTTACCTTGTGCCAGGGCTGAAGCAATCAGCAGAACGAAAGCGATGTATTTAACAACCATTATGATATTGTTGTCTGAAAAAGAATATTGTTGAATTTTAAAATATTTTTTTTTTTTTTAGCTCTGATACAAATGTAAACTATGATATGATGAATACCTTATTGTTGTTGTTCAACAATGGCTTAGTATATCGACACTCTCATGTTTGTCATCTGAGTCCACATCACTTCTCCACCCTTTCAGTTTAATTGTTGTCATTGTAAGTGAGGTGGTTCCCTAGTTCTAAGAAGTCTGGCTGACTTGTAAAGATTATGATTAAGAAGTAAATTTTATCATTTTGCCTGGCATGGGTATAAACTTGGACTATTTTATAAGACTTAAGTCTCGTTCTCCATAATGCGACTGGAGACAATTTGACTACAGTGTTTGTAGAGCTCGTACAATAATGTAATATATTATAATAGAGAGGCAAAGGATAGAAAAGTGATTTAAACGCATAAGTCGGCAACAAAAAGACACTGCATTGGTAAAATCAGAGACATATAATACATTATTATATGTCTCTGGTAAAATAAAAATAAAAAGTACTAAAAATAGAAACACAAAGCACAACAAAGAAAACTGAAGACTGTGCAACACGAACCCCCGGCAAAAAGGGGGTCATCTAACATGCAATCTCAAGAATGTTTACCTGATGTTGATAGAATTTGAAGTTAAAGTGAATTCCTCTTGTGTATAAGTGTCTAAAAGTACATCGGTTAATTTGTTCTTGTTTTCATTTAAGAGGCATAACTACGAGGTACTAGGCATCTAAAAAAGTAAGACCTACAGCAGCTTAAATGGTCGAAATGTCAATATTGTGTTTACATGAAGCGTATTGCATTAACATGATGGAAGCGAGAGGTTTTTCATCTGATATATCTAAATGTGTGTGTGTTTTTTTTTTTGTGTAACACTTGTCAACTCAAATATTCAAAAAGTTTTCAACATTTAATTTATTGGACATTTTATCAAAATTTTATCATATCGAAATTCCATTTTTTTTTTTTTTTTTTTTTAAATTCACCACTGCAAATAACTTAAATTTTAAAATTCTAAATTTCGTTTTAAAATTTTATAGTTTAGATATTTAAGCAAACTTTAAAAATACTCAATTGAATGTAGTATTTATCACTTCGCTTTTTGAAAGTTTGATTTTTATCAAATTATTGGAAAGAGGAAAGATCAACAAATCAAAACGGAAACATTGTTTTCTCAAAAAACTAAATATAATAAAAATCATAAAATAAGAGGCTAACTTGTGTCCTATCGAATTACTCTTTATCGTGTTTGTAAAAGAGATGTTTTCAACTTTTGAAATTATAAATCTTCCTCACCATAGCAACGAATTACCAACCTTATCCGCCAATGAAGTATACAATTCTGAAGTCATACGATATTCAAGAGATTGTAGACAGTTTGTAAAACGTAAGCAGTGCCTAGGCAAATGATTAATGAACCCGTGTTTAAGGTGTTTTAGCTTTTTTGAAAGTCATGCGCTCCAGTTTGAAAGTCATGCGCACCAGGTCTTGAAGTTTGTGAACACAATTTTTGACAGTCGTGTTCCAATTCATCACTATATTGAATTATATATACACAGTATATATACTATGATTCAATCCTTCGCTTGTTGAGCGGTGATTTGGTACAGAAATTTTCGACGAAATCTGGTTTTATAATTAGTCTTCTGAATGTGCATGTTGTAATATCCTAACTTTAATATTGATCCGGAATATAAGTCCGTCATTTCATTCCGTATGTTACTATGTACAATGTTGAACACAGTTATCTACCTTGATTAAAGTATCAGAAATCCAGCATGGTTTGCGTCTTTATAAACAAAGACATCTACAACATAATACACAAAATACCCTTGTAACAATACACTATCGTCTTACAGATCATTTCACATGTCAATACCATTGAGGTAAGAAGCTGCACTTAACATTCAGCTAGATTTGCGAGGGTTCATTCTTCACTGTATATTTACATAACGTGTAATGGACCGGAACAGCTTACTTATGAACAAAGCGTGTTGTGACACGTTAATTAAAGGAACAAGAACCGATCGTTAAGACGGTAAATCCCCGCCATGCAAATTCACACTCAGTCAAAATATGAAAGTTGGAAACAGGGCAAAATTTAAAAAAAATCAAGTGTACAGATCAGACTATGAATAATGAAATAGTTCAACGTTTAGTGATTAATAATTAATAATGAAATAGTTTATGTTTCAGTATTCAGGTTGAAAAGTGAATAATGAAAAAGAAAATCCTTTGTTTTTAATGTGACACAATATCCGTACTTTTAAAGTGATAATTAGGCGTTATTCCGTTATTCAACAATAATACTTAAAAATTTTATGAGGGGGGGGGGGGGGGGGGGGATCAAAACATTTGAAATTTCTATCTTTTTTTATTTATTTATTTTTGGAGGATAAATTTAACTATTTTTAACAGAAATTCTTTGTTTTAATGTAAGGACGACCTGATTACCAAAACGTATTATATAAAAATTAATGTAAGAAAAACATTTGCTATTCTTTCATCCCCTGATTATATATATATATACCTTGTTGATTGTGCAACAATGACCATCAGAGGGGTTACAGAGGACCTGAATGGCAAAATACGCGTGACAATTAAGAAAAAGCCAATTTGGAAATGGCTTCTTTGAATAATGGAACGGACTGCTGTGACCCTACAGTTCCTATTTACAGGTATACCTTTTACGTCATGCGAAAGCTTTTCACTAGAGGAACAATGGGGGTTCACTATCCAAAAACTTCTTTCCCATATGAAAAAATAATTAGAGAGCCATCCTCTAAATTTATATCTCTCAAATAGTTTTTTTTTTAAATTCACATTGAAAATTATTATTAAACCAATCACCCATTTGAGAGCTTTAATACACATGCATTGACATGCATTCACATATAACTGACCTAAAAGTGGGGGGCTCCAGTAATGAACAGTGATTCCCTAGGCTATATTATCAACCAAATTTTTCCAAAAAAGCAGGGACCAGAGTCATTAATATTATCAAATAAAAGGTGTTCATACAGTCATGACAGTGGTGATTCCAGAATTTAAATTGGGGAAAAACTGGGTTGTGTGTGCCCCCAAAATGTATAAAATTTTAGCTTGCATTATACAATGGACATGTTATGATATGTATGTACACTATAATAACATAATTGAATATAAAAATTTTAACTAAAGGTTTATTTAAACATAAATTTGCTCCATGTTATGATGTTAAACCTTAAAATATTTTTTCAAGACATTGTCTTTGAAATGTTTTCTTTGCCTGTAACCAAGGACGTATAACTATCTAATATACGTCCTTGCTGTAACTTTTATGTATTGAGCAAAAATGCTTGAGGCATACTTATTTATAATATTATACTTAATAAATGTGCACAGTCAAGGATACTACTTGTACAAGTAATTTTAATTTACTTGAAGCAAAAGAAAATATACACATATATTTAAAGTTAATTATAATGCTTGAATAATCTCTCCTTAATTTTCTCAAAAATTTACTAGTATAAGTAAATTTTTCTTACAATCCCACAAAATTCTCAAGTTTTGAGATGTTAAATCATGCCTTTAATGATTTTTTTCCATGTAAGCTTATAATTTTGGATTATAGTTTAATGTTTTATCTCGTTAATTCAACAAAGAAACTGATTGTGCAAAGATCTTAAGTATTTGGCAAGGCTTTCAAAAATTGCTCATTGGGGGCTTGTAAATGAGCAGTGTTCTGAAGATAACAGACAAATGGGATTTTTATTTTCCATGAAATTACACTTGAATGATTTATAGTAAAGACATCTACAAAGTGCAAACAATTTAAAATTCTATTAAAGCAAAGAAATCCTAAGAATTCAAGAAAAGAAGAGAATATGACTTTTTTTACTTGTACAGGTAAAACAATCTGAATGTCTAAGGGACATAACTAAGCATTTTTGTTTTACCTACACAAGTAAATAAAATTCACTCATACAAGTTTATCGAAATACGCGTGAACATTGAGAAATAGCCAATTTTGAATAATGAAATGGATATTTTGAATAATGGAATGAACTGCTATGACCCTTCAGTCCCATATTACAGATATATATTATACCTCAATCGAAAGCTTATCAAGAGAGGAACAAAAGGTATATAGTCAATATGTTCCGCAACGCCTATTAGAGGATTAACAGAGAACATAAATGTCGAAATACGCGTGAACATTAAGAAATAGCTTATTTTGAATAATGTAATGGTCTGCTGCGACCCGTCAGCACCTATTTACAGAAAGTCCTACACACAATTTGAAAGCTTATTGATAGGGGAACAAAATGGTTCAATACAATATGTGCCAAAATGACCATTAGAGGAGTTACTGAGGACCTAAAAGGCAAAATACGCGTAAAAATGACGAAAAAGACAATTCTGAATAATAAAATGGCTATTTTGAACAATGGAATAGACTGCTGCGACCCTTCAGCCCCTAATTGCATCCATACCATATACCTCATTCGAAAGCTTATTTGTAGAGAACAAAAGACATACAGTCAATATGTTACGCAACGCCTTTTAGAGGAGTAACACAGACACTTCAGTCCCTTTATAAACTAGTTGAAAGCTTATAGAGAGAGGATAAAATGGTCTATTAAAAAGCTTTCGAACAAGGTATAATTTATATTTAAAATTAGGGGCTGAAGGGTCGCAGCAGTCCATTCCATTATTCAAAATTGGTTATTTCTAAATTTTCCCGCATATTTTGGCATTTAGGTCCTCCGTAACTCCCCTAATGGTCATTGCAGCCCATATTATTTATAACCGTTTTATTCCTCTATTATTAGCTTTTAAATGGTGTATAACATTTCTTTAATTAGGGGCTGACGGGTCGCAGAAGTTATATCATAATGTTCGCCCGTATTTCGGTTTTTAGTCGATCCTTCGTTACTCCTCTAATATGCGTTGCAGAACCTAATGACTATATAACTTTTGTTCCTCTATCAATAGGCTTTCGGATAAGATATAAGGTATATCTGTAATTAGGGGCTAATGGTCGCAGCAGTCCATTCCATTATTCAAAATATACATTCCATTATTCAAAATTGGCTATTTCTTAATTTTCACGCGTATTTTGGCATTTAGGTCCTCCGTAACCCCTCTATTGGTCATTGTGGCACAATCGACATGTTATATCTATAAATATGGGGTGAAGAACAGCAAAGGAAACGTGAAATTGAAAAAAGACAATGTTGAGTATTTTGATATTTATATATATACAACTCGTCTAAACATCAACCCAACAATGCTAGATCTGTAAATTTGATATATATATATATGTTTTGGTATTCAGGTCGTCCATACATTGAACCAAGGAATTTCTGTTAAAAATAGTTAGGGAAATCCATAAGTTTATTCTCCGAAAATAAATAAATGAATGAATTAAGTTAAAAAAAAATAAAGAGTTTTAAAGTATTTTTTCTGATATTATTTGAATAAATGTTACAAAGCATCAAAATGACGAGTTTAGAATACGGGATATATAGTGTCACATTAAAAAAATATATGTTTAGGCCACACCAATTTGATTCCTTGTTCGACGGACCCGCCCGCACCAATTTTTTTTCAAAACAGAATTTTTTTATTTTTTGTATATTCCCGCTTCCCGCATCCGGAAATATAATCATGTCCATTTCCCGCACCGTTTTTTTTGTAAATATTCTAAAAAGAAATCAACATCTGTTTTTAAAATCACAGTCTAACCTGTATTTCACGATTTTAAACATAAAAGCACCCCATCACACTGTGTACATATCTGTGAGAATATTTGTTTTAGCATGAAACCTATTTATCCAAAGCGGGAGTGCTCCGTGTCGTTCAGCATCGTTTGCTGATGTTGTTCATTGGTATTTTCCCGTTCAGATCTACAAATTAGATCGTTGGTTTTCCTGTTCGAATTGTGTACGCTAATAACTTTGGGTCCTTTTTAGTTTGCTGTTTGGTCTGTATCAAAGCCCTGTGTAAAAGGCCGTACTTTGACCTGTGTTTGCTATTATCAGGTTGAGAACAACCCACCCTCAGACAAGGGGTCATTTTACTGACAATGAAAAGAAAATAGAAATACCAACATGACCAAGGATTGGTTTAGTTCTTATATACAAAACCTTTGAAAACTTAGAATTTTGTACTAAAAAAGAGGAGAGTTACATCATATTTTAAACAACTTTTTCTAAAAGAGGGGTCCACTTATTTTGAATAATTATTAAACTGTTAAAGTAAATGTGTTAACATGGTTTAAAAGTCCAGGAATATTACAAAAATTCTTGGACATGTTTTAACCATTTAATACCAGATAGATATATAGTTCTTTGAGAAAATATGAGCCCTTTTGTACAAACAAATATACATTTGTGTATTATAACTTATATTGATCCCTCATAAAACATGTAAAAGGGATAAATTTATAGCATTAAGGGTTGCCCCCAAAGTTGAAACTGAATATGACTTGGATGGAGAATTGTCTCATTGTCATACATAGACCAGATTTAATTATTTCTTGGTGAATAGGGAAACAATACTTCAGAAATTAAAGAAATGTCAAAGTACAAGTGATAAATCAAGTTTTAATATTGTCAAAACCTACTATTTTATGTTTACAAAAAAAATTATAATCGCTCGCCTCTACTTTTCAAGCTTCGCCTCAAAAATTTGCAAATTAAATATTTTTTTATTAAAATTTTCAAATCGCTCGCTCGCCCCAAATTTTGGAATCCAAAAATCCGTAGAACAAGAAATTAAATTGGTGTGGCCTTATTTCATTATTCACTTTTCAACTTCAATACTGATTATTACGGAAACAGAAACCATTTCATTATTCATTATTCATAACTTAACATTGAACAGTCAAACATGAACTTTATTTCTTATGCAGCAAATATCCTGCAATCTGATTGGTTAATTACCCCGGTGTAAATAACACCCGGGATAAATGAAATTTTGTCAAAAATAAAAAAAATAGATAAATTTGAGGACAAAAATGATAAAAAAAATAAATATTAAAATTTGTTCTTTATAAATCTTTTTTACCCGAAAATTCAAAAGAGCACAAACAATTTATATATTTTCCCCAGAATAAAGAAAAAAAGAATAAATTTGAATACGCACAGCAACATCAAAGTTTTTATACTGGAAATCTTTTATTACCAATTTTCAATTTTACATCCTGGTTTAAAAGTGAGTAATGAATTGTTCCTAAGAAATAAATTCGTTATCTTGGTGTAATCAGAGGTGTACGGAATTTTACACCGTTGTTGATATGGAATTTTACACCGTTGTTGAAAATTTATACACCCTCAGGGTCTAAGGGTGTTTGAATTTTCAACAACGGTGTAAAATTATATACACCCCCGATTACACCAAGATAACTTATAATTTCATATTGAATTTTGAATAATGAAAAATGAACATGTACTCCATACGCGCGTGTTAATGTCAATCCTGGTATCTGTGATGAGTGTATTCATCTACCTATACAGGGGCCCCGTCAGTGACGCTTACAACAAAAAAATTCTAAAGGCCAAATAAAGAACAATATTGAAAAGTATTGAGGACACATACTTGCGAAAGGTTTTCCGAAGCGAAGGAAATCTATTTCTGGTTGTGAAAAATTTTCAGTTTTAAAAAAAATTCAAAGTTAATAAACAAACTTAACTGTCACAGTTAAAGTCCGACCATACGCGTATATTAGTATCTACTGGTTAAGTTATTTCATGTAACGGGCTTGACCATATGAGTATTTAAACTATACACTCAGTCTATGGAAGAAGCGATTCGATAAAAACTTTTCTTATATCAACGAGCGATATTGTCTTATATCAACGAGTTGCATTGTGGGAAAGTTCAGACGAATGTTAGCATTTGTACGAAGAAAGGCAGATTTCTCGGTATAAAGTAATGACTCTTTTCTTAAAACAGGGTGAAATTTAACACGACATACGTCTAATGTATAATTTCCATGAATAATTTTATTTTTAATAACAAGCAAGGTGTATCTAAACGAGAAAATGTAATTGTTGAATAAATGCATCATATATGCACGATTTATCATTTGTAGATGTACACATTCAATAAATATCACATAGCAAATACAGTGGAATGCAATTGAGATGAATTCAATTATTTGCTAAGCCAAAATCACCTATAAGTCAAAGATACTGCTATATTTTATTATATCAATGCGATGTTTGTCTTATATCATAGCGATGTTTTTTTAATATCCAAAATTTATGAATGCGATACTTTTCTAATATAACTGCTATAGTTTTCTAATATAAAATGAATACGATGACACGTCACAATGCATGCATGTCAAGAAAACTGCAAACATAATTCACAAACTTAGTTCATGACCGGCTTAATGTTTGAGGATCAATATCACTAAAATTTTGTATCTGTAACAAAATTAACGCTTACATGAACTTATCATTTCGAAAATGTTGCTTGACCCTATTGATAGTTGAAAGTGTTAACAACCTGTTCAGTCTACTGTTTTCAATCACATGGTTTAACCGACTAATTCTATTTGAAGTGATGATGCAATGGTGGAATTTAAATGGGGTTGTAAATAGTCTACCGACCTATTAGATTCTAATATAGATCCAGTGGTGGGTCCAAGGGAGGGGGGTCCGGGTGTTGGAAACTCCCTTTTTTGGCCGATCAATGCATTTGAATGGGGACATATGGTTGGACCCCCCTTTTATCCTGGGTTAGGAACCCCTTTTTTAAAACGGCTGGATCCACCCTTGAGGTCACACTGCTATAGCCTATCCGCATGGGTAATATCGAAATAGACAAAAAATATCATTACTTAAAAGGAAAAAAACATTCATTCAAACAATCCAATCCAATACAACTCCAAATGACTGAATATTCAAATGGTAAAATAAATATTCCAAACAAATTAAAATGTACAAATGCTGATGTCCTGAACTTTCAAGATACCAACTGAGTAGCCTCAGACTATAAATTGAACAACTTCAGATACAACGAAAATCTTGTCAAACAGAAAATGTGTTTATTATTAACATAGAAAAAAATTTGGACAAGGAAAACAGTTCTTTTTGGATATCAAAGACTGTTCCCGTTGGTAAATCGATATCTCTATGAACATAATCAGCTCGTCGCATGGACGCTCTTTTACATCGCGATGACCGTGAGGGTATTCCGATGTATTGTTGCCACAGAGATTTGACCTTCGTTTTTGTCTAGTAACCGATCGTATAAATACGCGAACATTTCTTAGTGCAAAATAACAATCCGTATCTTTTCTATATTTATCAATTTAGATCGTTCAGTGCTGTTTATTTGTTAATTTTTTGACGTAGTCGTTCTTGTACCATCATAACCGTCGTTACCGTTAAAGCTTTAGAATTGTGCTAGTTCATATTGCACTTTACAAAAGATTCAGCACTCAAATGACCTTTTTGGAGGACTGGAAAGCAGTTATTTATAAGGGGAAATTTTAAAGATTTATAGATATAAGAAGATGATGCATGAGTTCTAATGAGAAAACTTTCCATCAAAGTAATAGTTTGTTTCAAGTAAACCATTATAGATCAAAGTAGGGCCTTAAACACGGAGCCTTGGCTCAAAGCGAACACCACGCTATATAGGTACAAAAAAAATACTAGTGTTAAACCATTCAAACAGGAAAAACAACTGTCTAATTTGTATAAAAAAAGGAGATTCAATACAGGTAAGATTTTGACGAATCAATCTGAACGAGGACAGTATGATTCATCTTTGTCACAGGTTAGTTTCGTTGTTATCAATAAAGAAAGTCTTCCATGCGTGCGTTGCGAGCATATCAGATATATATTATTTTGGTGCGTTCATTATAAAATTTGCTAAACGTTATAAATGTGAACAATAATTTTGATACTTAGCTATTTGATTGTGTATTAAACCCCATCGGTACTGGCATTTTCAAATTTTGAAAATGGTGGATTGAACCTGGTTTTATAGTGCTAAACCTCTCACGTGTATGACAGTCTCATCAAATTCTGTCATATTTACAACGATGCGTGAACAAAACAGACATAATAGGTAAAATTGTCAAACTATGGGTACAGCAGTCAAATATTATTATACTAATAAGTACTAATATTGATATAAGAAAAACACCGCTATGATATTTTAAAAGTATCGCATTGATATTAGAAATAATAGCATTTGTATATTTATGTTATATCGCTATGTGAAATTTTTTTATCGATTCGCTTCTTCCATAGACTGATATTAGATATTTTTTCGATACATTCATACTTCCTTAATTGACACACTTCGTTCTCTGAACCAAAATTTTTTCAACTTATTAACTGAAATCCTTTATCTTTGTCACATATTGTTTGAATCTTGGTATATTTGTGGTCTTGTCGTCGCTATGTATATTTAACTATTTATGCACATTTAATATCCCTCCACTATTTTCGTCCGTTTGTGAAACTACAGATGTTTGAGATAAGGACTTGTTTTCCTTTTCCCCGACGTTAGGGGCATACGATACAGTTACAGGGGAGGTTATGACGTTGCTAACGTAAAATGTTATTTTCGCGACGTCAAATTGTGACATATCGGGAAAAGATGCATTTTTCGACTGATTTTTATCATTCAAACTGATTTAATTTGAAAACGAGTGCATGGACCTCTATTTTTTAAAACGACATTTTTTTTCATTTTGCAGGGAGATTATCTGGACCAAATTTTATAAAACTGTAAATAGTGCATTTTTTTTTTATATTTATAAATATACAGCAAAAATTGACGTTTTCTTTCTCAATTCATGACCATTTGATAAATATGAGTTATTTCTAAACAAAAAATGCATAAACTTTTAGAATACTTATAAAATACAGAAATTACAAATTATTTAAGTAAACAAAAAACAATGTGTGTTTATCTTTTAAAACAAAAAAAGTTATGTCTTTCTTTCGAAAGGGAAAATACGGCCACAAATCCGTATACAAAATCTCGACCTCATTTAACTCAAAAAGAAGCACATGAAGGTATATTTTTTATTACATATTTGATTTAATCAGGTAAAAAATAGCCTCTATGCAAATTTTCATCAACTTGTAAATACGGGATCAAAACTGTATCGTATGCCCTTAAGACTCAATTTCTACTTTTTACCTAGCTGAAGTTTATATACACTTATTAATACGATCTTACAATTACAGTGGTTTCAACACAAAAATAGAGGCACAGCACGTTTATACTTCTGTCATTGTAAATCGTATAAAGAGGAGCACATTAAACAAATTAAATAACTAGAAACAATTTAAAATGCTGAAGAAATTTTAATTCACCAAAAAAAATAGACTATCAGCAAAACTCTAAATTAATGGCTAATGTGTAAAACAACTGACATTTTGCTCTACAGTTTATTTAAACTTAGTTATTTCACCGTATAGTGTAAGGAAATACATAGATCTTTATGCAAGTGTGAATTAGTATAGATATGCATTGGCGTTGTCATTATTAATTTGTCTTTACGCCAATGCATATCTATACTAATTTACACTTGCATAAAAATCAATGTATTTCCTTACAATGATTACCAAATAATTTTCCATGTAAAAATTTCATTTTATTATTAATAAGATATTCATATTCTACAAGAAATATTATATTACTCTATATTAGTATAAAAATTAAGCCTGCAATTTGGGATAAACAGATAGGTTAAAATCCTAGAAATACAAGAAACTTTAAATATTAATACATTGTACCTATTTGATTTGAAAATCTGACTGAAAATGAATTAAACATATTTAGATAAAAATTATTACAATATACTTTTTTAACTTTTATTTATATTGCAGTAACAAATACTTATGACCGATAAATGTATTTTTTGTAACAAGAAGATTATTCATATTATTTTCTATATTGTTCATATTTGGCTGGATTTTGGCAAACTATTTATATGATCTTTTCAAAAGAAGCAAAATAGATTTTGTTATTACATTACAACATAGCTGTATAGTAACTATAACTGCTTGAAATATCTTGTAACGATACTTGGTTTTTCATTGTTCAAATAATAGTATGTATCCGACCAGAGAACATATATTGTTGATGTCTATAGTTTTTTGGGGGGAAATCAATATAGTAGACATTATACAATTATCGACTTTTGGTGAGGTTGATAGACAGATTTATAAATTATAATCCTGGTACCTTTGATAACTAATTATAAACCCTAGAGATATGATATTCACCAAGACAAACGGCTGAGGGTGAATGTCATATCTCTGGCGTTGATCGATCATTTTATTCCTGTTGTAAATACGGCGAAAACACAACACGGGAACGTCACGTCTTATGTCTTATATTGTAAGGTCAAGACTTGTAAACTTGGGCTTATACAGATCGATTACACATATTAGAACATGCAACGTCTTCTTACTTAATTCAAGTATTCCCGATATCCTAAACACCGTTTATACATATTGTTAGTTAAATCAATATTTGATTGCTTGAGAATATCCAACGTGTCATTGAACAAAATCTTCAGATTCCCCTCTGAGTATCATATTTCCCTCTTAAATGTCGAGACAACATCTTGCAACAGTTGCTAATTGTCATAAGTTGAAAGAAAAACAAAGAAAAAAGAAACACGGTCATTGATGTTGCCTTGGAATATATCTTTAAGGTACACCGATGCTGTTTAAAAATTTGACATCTTGGATTTTTGCCGAGGTGAATATAACATTCTAATGCAATTATTTTGTAACAATTGTTCTGATTGGATGACAGCAAGCGTAAAATTCTCTATCTCCTTGTCTGTAACTAGGGAAGCCGACATTTTGAATTTCGGAATGTATTGACATGCTATTTCTACAATAATAAACAAAAACACTCACTTGTTGCGCCTACAAATCTCCTTTAATCAAATTTTATTACATTTTGAAGCGGCACAGAAGCCATAAAACGCCCGGTGTTTATGTTTGACGCCTAACTATGACGTCACCTAGTGAAGGGACCAAAGAAGATAAAAAAAAATCGCGGAATTTTCTTTAATGAAGATTTTACACTGAAATAATGATAGAAATTTAATAATGAACTTGTTTTGCATTAGAATAGAGATAACTGTATTGTATTTGAAGCTTTAAGGACGTCCATCGGTAGTTTTACTGTCGCAAATACCTGTTTACCTGTCTCCGCTCCGCGTCGCCAGGTAAACTAAATTTGCGACAGTAAAACTGCCGATGGACGTCCTTAAAGCTTCAAATACAATACAGTTATCTCTTAATTTTATCAATGAGGATTTCCTATGTTTTTTTAGTCAATGAGAAAACAGAAAATGTTTATTCATATAATAATATAATAACCCTTTTATTGAATAGCAATATAATATTTCAAGGTAAAAATTGGTTTAAACTAAGATTTTGTCGTTGATGACGTCATGAATTTGGAAGATTTATTGCACTAGTGCAATTTTGGAATTTATTGTTTGTTTACCAAACCAAAAGACCCTAATATTTTTTTTTAATATGATTACTGATCATAACGTGTACGACTGTACCTTTAAGAGATTTCAGGTTTATGAAGACCACTACTACGGGTATATCAAACCTATTTATTGACTTATATAGGGTCTTTTTAAAATAATCAAGTTATTCACATTTCTTTCAAATACATCGTTTTACAATGAGAAGCTGTGGATAACATTGGCTTACCACTTTACAGTCTGATCAAAAAGATGTCTATGGCTGAAAAGTTGTCGATGCATGGCCACTATCTTCCCATTTTTTTATTAATCAACTGATTCCCTTAATGACAGTTTTATAAGTTCATTAAAGTTATAAAAAAATAAATACTTGACGTTAGACAATTTAGCCTTAAATTTATGCGGTCAAGTAAAAATCATTACTTTTGGAAGAAAATATACTGAATCAAATGTTTCTTGCAAGAAAATATACTGATGTTTCTTGCGACATAAAAATACTGAGTATTCTTGGCAGAAAATGTACTGAAAATGCAGTGTTTATGAAAATTATGATATTTTAAACAAAACATACCTATGGAAATTGTTTTTGCTGCAAGAAATATAAAACCAACACATCACAGATACGTATGACATACGTATTCTTGTGTTTTAAAGTGTATGAGCGGATTGTATAGAACTTATAACTATATAGGACACATGCAGTTGTTTATTTAAATGTCCTCTTTTATAACCGATGAAGCGTGAAAGGTATTTTCAAACGAACATACTGAATGGTGTCTACCCGGAATGTTATAAAATATTTATTTATGTCACGTCACTTTTCATCACAATTTGGGGTTCGTTTAAGGATGAGAAATGTGTTTTATTTTTGTGTTAACATTTTTATAACTATAAATGTAGCCAAATGTAACTGCAGTATAAAAACCATATCAGATCAATGTAAGACAAATATCGACCTTCATGATAAAACTTCGCCCTTCAACGGTTTCGTGCCAAATACAAAACAGTTGATATTTTTCTGACATTGACCTGACATTGTATATATGTATAGACGTGACTGTTTCATGTGCTTTTTATCGTGCGTGTTTAACATGGTCTAATTATGTTTGTCATTATTTTTGCTTATTGTCAAACATATCTGTTCCTTATCTTTATGTAATGTTTTCAGCGAGCTGTCAACAAGATATACACGTGGATTTTTTTAATTCACGAAAATATACCAAAAGATAAAGATATTATTCAGAATTTCAATTTATTTAATAAGCCTATAGGTAGCATGTTTAATCACTGATTGCTTTGATTGCACTTCATCATAAGGTGACACTATTCCTTGAATGCCAACACACTGTTACCTGTGTTTTGTCGGCAGATAAACGATTGTAGGAATATATACGTTGCTGCTGATACATATATATTTATATCAATTTGTTACATAGTTGTATTATACATATTTCACAGGAGCAGGGTTCAAATCCCGATGAGGGAAGAACAAAGATAGACTAACGCGAATTTACAGATCTAACATTGTTGGGCTTAATTATAAATATATATATACAGCCCGTAACAGAGAAGTGATCGAATTGATGTTTCTTTACCGTCAAAATTAGCTACGTTATCGACAAACTTAATTGAGTAGTGACCGAACTATTGGTACTTTAACGTTAAAAAGATTGACAATGCTGACAAACTTTCATGTGTCGATAATCAAGTTTAATACCGATAATATTGAAAATAATTCTAATAATATGAAACAAAATATGTCCATGCACCATTTCGATTGGGGGAAAAGTGGTCATTTCTTCAAAGTCAGAACAGAAAAAAAAGATTTATGGAAGGACGTCTTGATAGTATTATTTCCTTTACAATTTTACCCAAAACTAAAAGAAATATACTGGTAAACAATTAAAAAGGTGTTTGATAAAAAATTCCCACATGTTCAACTTCAAAATTTGACCAGATTCTATTCTTAACTGTCGGATAATATACTAGGATAACATAGAAAATTTCTGTATGGGACGATTCTGTACTCATACTTCACGCGTAGTTGGGTACAAGTGTCCTCGTAGTGAACGCACCCGACTACGCGTGCAGTAAAAAAAGTGTACTCTTACGTCGGATACCGGGCAGTTTCTTTGTTATATCTGTACTTTATCAAATACATGTACATGTTAATATTTACTTAATATTAAATAGGTCAAAATTATTGCTGAAAGCCTGTTCAGGGTTTCTTTCTTGTGTATTATAATATATTTTTTCACATGCTTGAACTCATTGACGATAATGTAAGGTGCTCTATTAGAAAAAAAATGGATTTCTAGTTCGGGTTTGAAAAAGAAATTTCGCCTTTTCTTGAGCCTGTTTTGTACATTTAGTTTAACAGATATGATCCAATGGAAATTCTCACAACCTTCGGTAAATAGGAAAATGAAAAGATATGGGGTAAGACACCTTCTGAAAAGCTCTAAATCGCCCCAACGTGTACATACGTTTGGTCATCAAGAAATTCTGCTTTCTCTTTTTGTGTGTCATAAACATTCAATTCGGATTTGAATTTAATTTACCGAAACATTTCCGTACATTAAATCTTAGGACGCTCAGAACATTTTAAGGACGCAACAGATCGAAGTACAATTTTAAGTAGTACATAGATGTGCAATAATTCAGCTTCCTGTACATGTTCATGAAGTTCTGAATTTTGAATGTTGATTTCTTTAAAAAAAAACACCCATTTTTTTACAATAAAAAATCTCAAAATGTTCGTTAACAATGAAAAAGTTTGACCATGAAAAATCACATATCAAAGAAAAGCAGTCGTTTAATTGATTATAAGAAAGTTTCAGTATATCATGTCAATTTCTTTAATTTGAGAGTTTTCCTTTAGTTACAAATGTCTGATGGTGAAATAAAAATGAATTTCTTAGAAAGTGGCGAATTAGTTTCCATAAATGACAGATGAATCGGGCCAACCTTAGTAACTTACAGTAAACAGACTACTGTAACATTGACGCACTCGTCGAACTGTTTAAAAGATTTGTGTTTATGACCAAAAATTTATATACAACTTCATTTATAAATTAATCTGAATTTCATAGCGCGTCGTCTCAATAATAAAAGTTATAAAAAAATCTACAACCAGCAGATCTATACTTCTATAAAGAAAGTATCCTGGTACAAAAGGGTATTTATTATAAAATGGTCCTAACTATAGAATAGATAGTTTACCACAGAAATCTTAAACGGAAGTTTCGACAATTTTAAACAGAAGAGATTTGAAAATAAATTTAACTTTAAATAAACACTGAAATAATTTTAATACCTCGAAGGTATAAAGAATAAACCAACAATCTCAATCTTTAAAAGTGTCTTCATTGCACTATCCGACGAGTTCATGTTTACAGTAGAAACAGTGGATGTGACTCCAATAAATTCATTATCATTGTAGTCATGAATATTTGTCGCTTATATTAAATTGATAAAGATTTTATCTAGGTCGCACCAACTGTTTCTACAGCTAAGATCAGTTACATGTAACATGATCTCGTCGATTCGCACGACGAAGCCATTGTTTATGACAGAACACACATTCTAGATTATGTATTTTTGTTTCCGTCAATTCGAAAGTATTTGATCATTTCAACTCCTTTGTATTTCATAATATGTGTCATGAACAAAGACATATGTTCGATTGAATAATGATTTCCTCGTAACAAATGATAGAAATTTCGGAGATCCCGTATTTGATCCTTTACCGTTAAAATGAAAATGCCAATGACAGAGGTTGATTATAAAAAATGTTTACTGTGTTAAAAAAACTTCGACTTAAACAATGTAAACTTACACGTTGGACATGAAATATTTTGTCGAGGAAGAAAATTAAATTATGTCACTTCTGAAATACGTTTGTCGATAACGTAACTTATTCTGACGGTAAAGAAACGCGAATTCGATCACTGCTCTGTTACGGGCTGTATATACATTATGCTGTTAGCCCTGTATAATCATAGGTTATATGAAAGATACCGTCTGTCCTAAAGTTGTCGCATAATTAGGGATATATAATAAAATTAAGATTGATGTGACTGAAGAGTTATTACTTCACCATCCTTTATAATAAACAAAACCATTGATATGCGAAAGAGTGGAGAATGATACCAAGAGGATATTCGAACTCAATAATTGAAAACAAACTGAAATGCCAAGGCAAAAACAAAACACGAAAAACGACGGAAAGTCAACAAAGATAAACAAGAAACAACATAGAAAACAATGAACAGAACGTTTAAAGCCAACTTTGTTTCATAGTAATAGTGATAAATTAAGACACTATGTTACAATTTAACTTTTATTTTGGAATGAAATTTGATTTCATATAAAAAAGAAGATGTGGTATGATTGCCAATGAGACAACTATCCACAAAAGACCAAAATGACAAAATAAAGTATAAGAAATAGATCATTAGTCATGATAATAGAATAAGTAGACAGCTCTCTCACAAGCAAAAAACATCTCCATCTACGTATTTATTAAGTAAACATCCTGTTCTTTTTCATTTTCATTATTCACACATCTCATTCAGATCAATAAGTTACTGATGGTAGTGGTAAGCCACCACTCAGGTTTACTGGCTACTAGGTGAAGTTGTTAGCAACCACTCGTGTCTACTGGATACTAGCGGTAGTTGTAAGTGACAACTCAGAATAACTAGAAACTAGCGGCTGTTGTAAGCAACCACTCAGATTACTGGATAACAGCAGTAGTTGTAAGCAGCCACTCACGTATACTGAATACTAGAGTTAGTGGTGAGTATCCATGCAGTGACAATGCCAAGTAGTGGTAAGCAACCACTCCGATTTACCTGATACTAGCGGAAGTGGTGAGTATCTACTCAGTTCCACTTACTAGTATTAGTTAGCAAATACTTAATGGAACTGGATACTAACGATTGTAGTGAGTATCCACTAAATTCCACTAACCAGTAGGGGTAAGCAACCACTCAGATTTACTGAAAACAAACGATAGTGGTGAGTATATACTCAGTTCAAATGGCTAGTAGTGGTAAGAAACAAATCAGATTCAGTGAATAATAACGACACTAGTGAGAATACATTTAGTTTTACTGGCTAGGAGTGGTAAGCAACCATTCAGATTTAGTGAAAACTAATATAAAGGTACTGGTGAGTATCCACCCAGTGCCTCTAACTAGTAATGGAAAGCAACCACTAACAAAGATTTACTGGAAACAAATTATAGTGATGAATTGCCACTCAGTTTCACTTAAATCTACTGGATACTAGTGGAAATGGAAGGGTACCACTCAATTCTACTGTTAAGTAAGCACTCACATTTACTGGGTTCTAGCGGTCGTGGTAATTAAGCAATCACATATTTTGGATACTAGCGGAAGTGGTGAGTAACTACGCAGTTTTACTACTGCATGGATACTGGTGTAGGCGGTAAGTGTCAACTCAGATCTACTGAATACTAGTGGAAATGGTAAGTAACCGCTCATATCTCCTTGATGCTAGTGTAAGTGGTAGGTTATCACTCAGATCTACTTGATACTAGCCGAAATGATTAGTAACCTCTTAGATCAACTTGATACTAGTGTAGGTGGTAAGTAACCAATCTGATCTACTGGATACTAGTTTAAGAGAGAAGTAAACACTCAGATTTACTTGAAACTAGTGTAAGTGGTAAGTTACCACTCAGATCAAATGAATTCTAGTGGAAATGGTAACTAACCACTTAGATCTACTGGATTCTAGTGTAAGTGGAAAGTAGCCACTCAGATATACCGGAAATGGTTAGTAAACTCTCAGATTCACTTGATACTAGTAGAAATGGTAAGTTACCACCCAGATCTACTGGATACTAGTGTCATAGGTAAGTAACCACTAAAATATACGGAATACTAGTTGAAATCACGTAAAGTTGTAAGTACTAGTAATCCCTCAGATCTACTGTTCACTAGTGTAAGTGGTAAGCAATCACTCAGATCTACTGGATACTGGTGGAAATGGTTAGTAACCTATCAGGTCCATTTGATAGTAGTGTAGGTGGAAGGTAGCCACGAAGATCTACTGGATACTTGTGTAAGTGGTAGGTAGGTAGCCAGTATATCTACTGGATACTAGTGTAAGTAGACGTTGCCACTCAGATCTACTGTAAGTGGTAAGTAATTTCTCGGATCTACTAGATACTACTGGAAATGGTTAGTAAACGCTCAGTCCCACTTAATTCTAGTGAAAATGGTAAGTAACTACTCAGATCTACTGGATTCTAGTGAAGGTGGTAAGCAACCACTCATATCTACTGTATACAAGTGGAAATGGAAAGTAACCAATCAGATCTACTGGATACTAGTGTAAATGGTAAGTAACTACTCAGATTTACTGTATTCTAGTGAAAGTGGTAAGTAACCAACCACTCAGATCTATTTAAGTAATGGCAATGGTAAGTAACCACTCAGATCTATCGTATACTAGTGGAAATGGTAAATAATCACTCAGATGTTCTGGATACAAGTGGACATTGTAAGTTACCTCTTTGATCTACTGGATACTAGTGCAGTGATAAACCCACTAAAATCTACTGGATACTAGTGGAAATGGTAGGATACCACTCAGATCTAGTGGATACTAGAGGGGTAGAAAACCCATCCGATCTACTGGATACTAGAGGGGTACACAACCTCTCCGATCTACTGGATACTAATGGAAATGGTAACTAACCACTCAGATCTACTGGTTACAAGTGTAAGTGGAAAGTAACCACTTTGATCTACTGAATACTAGTGGAAATTGTAGGTTACCACTCAGATCTTCTTCATACTGGAGTAAGTGGTTCAGATCTACTGGAAACAATAATGCTTTATAATTTCTAACGAATAAAGCAAACTCTGTTATGTAGTAGCCAGTTATTCGTGATACTAACAATAATTGAAAAATATAATCGTCGTTATAAAGTTAGCCATAAAGATGAAAGTGTCAAGGACACATTGATGATGGGCTTCCGTGAGAAAATGAGTACTCTTTAATGTTGACATAGTTTTATGTTTGCAGTGAAAGTATTTTCATTTTGAAACACTATTGACATTTGTTTTAAATACCATTATAAAGGACATAAGAGGACTCCCAGTTTTTGATGTGGTTCGTATCGCTGAATCTTCAGTTTTGTGTACTTGTTTGTCTTTTCTACGTCTTTCGGATTGTTTTTTTTTCGTCAGATGGCGTTATCAGTTTTGCTTCGACTGATGAGTTCCAAATTTTCCTTAATCTTTTTATCCTCCTCTTTGTCCTCCTAAACTTGTTTTAAAACTTTTTATTAGACAGGACTGTCAAATTTCAAAATTATTGATTTTTTTTAAAGTCGGAAAGTTTATTTTATGTATATTTTATTCTGTTGAGCATTAAATAAAAAGGTGAAAAACAACTTTTCATTTTCAAAAAAGTTTAGATAGCAAGACAGTTTTTAAACTTTTTCAAATAAAAAAAGACACCATTGAGTATTTACATTTCTTTCAATATTTAAAATTAGGAGGGTCCCCTTTTTGGAGATTCAAAATGCATAACTTTTCCAAATATCACTCAAAACGTTGGCTCGCCAGCCAACCCCCCCCCCCCCCCCAACCCCCCTCCCGCCTTACCCCCCTTATTAAAACCCTGGATCCGCACCTGACTGTATAGTACATTTTTTGTACCAATATCTACGTCACCATAATCCTTAATCTAACAATTAACTTTTATTAATGTTTGAACGGCTACAAATTTCTTTACGTAGGATACCATTGAATGCATATGTTATATAATCAGTTGCAGATATTTCAGTAGACATTAAAAGTTAGATGAATTCGTTACGCTATGTTTAACCATGAACGGAGTGCAGAATAGAATCTATTGAAAAATTATATGTATGAAATATTGATCCTTTAATGGTTAATTCAAAATTCAATAATGCTTTAAACCTTTTTTTTTGTCAATTTTAAACTGACCTCGAATTAATTGGCCTTAGTATGAAAGTTTTAATTTCGTCAATCTTTTTAATCGACAAATGAAGGTAGCATAGTGGAAGGTCGGATTTAAATCAGATTGTGAACATTTGACAATCAGCAAATAAAGAACGGGAAATTCCAAGTTTGAGTATTACAAATATCTAACCTAATTCAACAAAGAATCTTATGGAGAAACATTTTCGGAAAGTCGACGTCGTTTGTGGGTCATTTTCAAAAAATGTATAATTGTCGGTACATCTATACTGAACTTATTTATTCTTATAAAGGAGATTGTCGTTTTTTATTTGTGTTTTAATATTAAAGAGATTTTTGGAGATATGAATCTATACATTTATAATATATCTATTTTAATGACTGAGATTGAAATAATTATAATATTTATTTATTTAAGAATTTTGTGTAATTTACAGTTGTAATGTACTACATTTTTAATAGACAAATCACAACAATTTTGGATAGGAAACCGCGTTTCATATGTTCTTATAAAAAGACATCAGGTAATTAGGGTTTGATAAGTTTATAAAAAACAGAAAACATTAAAACATTTTCATTGTATGCACCAATCTTAAAAAGATTTATGAGAGACTTTTAAGACACAATATATACATATAAACACATTTTTACACATTTACATTTAAAATTTAAGGTATACATTTATACTAAAAGAGAGTAAACCATTTTTTTCTATAAGAACTATTGAAATAAAATACTGTTTCTTCTTAATAAAATATCGTTGCAGGTTTTGGCATCTATTGCAGCTACATTGTCGTTATTAAATAAAAATATAAATCTTTCACCATCTGATAATAGGTTAAAAAGTTCATTAAAATGTATAGCTTCGTGTATCATGATTTGTCTCAGATCTACATACATGTATAATGGGTATTTTTAAATGACATGAAGTTCATCTTCAATAATAGAGCTACAGTTAAAACATGTCATCTCGTGGACATCATTTCTTTCATACTTTCCAGTTTCTATTTTTAGTGGAGCTACCCTACATCTAAATCTAGCAAAAGAACTCTTGTTTTTTATTGACAGAATATTTTTCAAATAATTTTCAGTAAAATAGTTATTTTTAAACAATTTGTAAGTCCTCAATTTACTTCCTTCTGCATATGCAGCAACTCTTGTACACCAGTTTGACTTAAATTTATTAAATAAATCTTCCTCAATTGGTTTAATACATTTTTTGTTCAATACATTTACATCAAAATTACAATATTGCTCATAATTATACAATTTTAACATCTCTATAACTCTAAAGCTCCAGTTCTTAATTTTAGTATTACACTTTCGTATGGACCACTTAAATTTTTAAGATTTATCCAATGTGGGTCCATAATGGAACACCTAGTCCAATGTCTCAAGATACTTGACCTTTGTTTAGCGCATGGTGGTTTCCAGCCCATTTCACCAGCTATGGCATCATTTGGTGTGTATTTGCCAACTCCCATGAAAAATCCGCACCATAACTAATAACTGACCATACCATTGTATCGTACAGTTTTGAAAAAAAAATTGTGCCTGAAACCACCATGTGTTTTACTCTTCACAATTAACAATCCTAATTAGAGACAAACATATTTAATATATATATCTTATTATATACTTCTTATTTAAACCGTATATAGTGATGAAACTTATATAGAAACATTATATTTAGTGCTCGTGATTATTCACTGAAGTTTCCATACTTTGGAACGACTGTAGTTATTGGAAATTACATTCTTTATATCTGGTAAGTAGATTTCATGTTCTTTGTGGTGTATGAAAGGCGTATGCAGTGCATGGTATTCAATTCTGCCCGTTTATATGTAAGTATGCCCATAGACCTTAGATATGATAGGAGTAAGATAGTTGATGTATTAATCTGAGAATATATGATTTGAATCTGTAGTTTGAATGTAGAAAGGAAGATTTACGAATGATTTTGAAAGTGACCCTGACCTTTCAGTTATGGATCCATGACGTCACATTGACAATTGCATTCATATTGTCATATATGGTTATTCTGTGTAATAGCTTGATTTTATTATATCAGTCTTTAATATGTTGTATTTTATATAAGGGATCACTTTTTTCCTAGATCCTAGTATTTACTATTGTGTATTATTTTCAGGACACATAGATTATGATGTCCCTGTAACATACTGGTTGTACTGTGGATGTTAGATATATAACCTGGTTCCACAGATTGGTAAGGGTCATATTATATTATATTGTACCTACATAGATATTTCACATTTCAGTAGTGCATACGAACTTCATAGAATACTATAGTGAACAGATAATAACCTTTGTATGTAAAAGGTTTTATGAATGACACTCGTTTAGGAAGTACGATACATTCGACTTGTTTATAATATGTTTGATTGATTATAATGATATACTATTTGATACGACTTATCAAAAGCATGTATTTGTATTTAGTAATATATAATTGCAAGTTTATTCCATATTGTGAATGTCACTGCATTCGTGATACTCAGTATAGTTTATTAAATATGGAATAGAATATTATATACTATCTTGTAACATTGTTAATTACACCAGTATAATATTTATATGTTTAAAATATAAGATTTTGATAAGACTGTGATATTGATAATTGTGATAACTATATGCTATTTTTATTGCAGGGTTATTTATTTCCTTTGTTTACTTAAAAAAGTGAATGTCAAAGAACCCTTGTCGTTTTATGGATACCCCATAGTAAAACACGACTACCACTACTTCTACTCGCTGACTTTGCTACTGCCGTAGCCGTTAACTGATAATCTAAAAATTCAGTCAGTAACAAGCCTAAATATTGATAATTTGTTTTCACATTCTATAACATTACTACCAATAGAAAAAAAAATACATTTAGTTTGTAAAGCAGCTGGATTTCTAAAATTTATGATCTTAGATTTATTTATATTAACCGTCAGCTCATTATTGAGACACCATGTATTTAAAAGCACATTCAACATATTTTGTAATTCTTCTTCTCTCTCGGCCATTAAAATAACTTCATCAGCATATACATGTAACAATATAGCTAAAAAAAATCATCTATGTTAATTTATTTACATTTGGGTTCAATAAACTGTGAAAACTGCTTTTAGTGGAGAGAAAAATCGGGAAAAGTCGCTTAATTAAAGAGTTTAATGGAGCGACATTTTTATTTACATTTTTAGAAGTATATATATGAATTTGACGAGTAGTTATGTATTATTTGAATAACGATAGTCAACAGCATTAGTTGGTTATATCACATGAAAACAACAACTGTGAATATAAAATTAAGTGTATGATATGGTTTTATATTATTAATTCGTATATTTTAACAAATTTGATTCGTTTAGGGATAGTCACATGTTAAACTATATTTTCGAAGGTAGAGAGAAAACGGCGGATAGCAAAACGCATATTGACCTGCAAAAAGCATATTGCACGGTTATTTTTAGAATATCTAAAAACCCATATACTTTGTGACGTCATGTAATGAATTTCAGGATATTGTTTACAGTTTAACGTTTTGAAACACATGATATCTGTGATCGATTATTTGACGAAAAAAAAATTCAAATACATAAGATGTCAAAAAAAAAGTAAATGAAATAACAACTAATATGCTGTTATTGTCAAGAAGACAATGTAATATCTATAAAATTCCAACAAACTTAAATGACGATTTTGATACAAATATGGTCAGAAATTAATAATATAACAAATATAGCCTTTGTATGAGGTCAATACAGGATATATCGACCCAAAGAAGTATATCGACCTCGGACTTCGTCCTCAGTCAATATACTTCTTTCAGGTCAATATATCCTTGTATCGACCTCATACAAAGGCTATATTTGTATAGTATCAACCTTCAGAGCTCTTGGTAATATTGTGGTGTCTTAGGTTGATACGGATATGATATGGAAAAGACATATGATATGTCTTTGAAAGTCATGAAAGATTTTTCAAATATCGAATATAACCGATAACATTTACATTATCAACAATCAATGTGACGAACATAAGACAACTTATGTTCTACCTTCATTCTCCATAGTTCTGTTTGTATGAGCAACTTAGACAAAAAAACTATTTTAAAATTATCTTTACCAAACAACACATTAAAAAATGAGTACATATTACTTTTAGCTGATACATAATTATCAATATAATGACATTCTATGCGACTGTTACGAGTGTGAGATTTACCTAGCTATAAAACAAGGTTTATCCAAACTTTTCTACAAAATAAATAACCTGTACGATGTCAGGAATATGACAGTTGTTGTCCTTTGTTTGACGATTTGGAGCTTTAAATTTTGCTTTTTAATATACACATATAACTTTAGATGCACATCAAAAGAATATGTACATATATGTCATTGATTAATCAACTGATTCCCTTAATGACATTTTTAAAAGTTCATTAAAGTTATAAAAAACAAATACTTGACGTTAGACAATTTAGCCTTAAGATTATGCGATCAAGTAAAAATCATAACTTTTGGAAGAAAATATACTGAATCAGATGTTTCTTGAGACATAAAAATACTGAGTATTCTTGGCAGAAAATGTACTGAAAATGCACGAAAATTATGATATTTTTAAACAAAACATACCTATGGAAATTGTTTTTGCTGCAAGAAATATAAAACCAACACATCACAGATACGTATGACATACGTATTCTTGTGTTTTAAAGTGTATGAGCGGATTGTATAGAACTTATAACTATATGAATAAATTTGGTGTATTTACTGTCTTCTGATTGGCTAAAAGTATTACTTTTATTTTCAATGTTGTCAATTTTTATGGTGACACGCCCACTCTGACGTTGTGTATTCATACTCCAACATGTGTGTACGTTGTTATTGTTAATATAAATAATATAAAAAGTTCTCTGAGCCTTATTTTTGATAGAAATTTATTTATAATGAATGGATATAATTTATTGAACCATAAAATTAATTTTTGACTCTTCACATTTTACATAATCCGCTTCGCAACACATTTAAAATTTTAAATGTCCTCTTTTATAATCGATGACGCGTGAAAGGTATTTTCAAACGAACATACTGAATGGTGTCTTCCCGAAATGTTATAAAATATTTATTTATGTCACGTCACTTTTCATCACAATTTGGGGTTCGTTTAAGGATGGGAAATGCGTTTTATTTTTGTGTTAATATTTTTATGACTGACTATAAATGTTGCCAAATGTAACTGCAGTATAAAATCCATATCAGATCAATGTCAACATATCGACCTTTGTGTATAAAACTTCGCCCTTCAACGGTTTCGTGCCAAATACAAAACAGTTGATATTTTTCGGACATTGACCTGATATTGTATATATGGATAGACGTGTCTGTTTCATATGCTTTTTATCGTGCGTGTTTAACATGGTCTAATTATTTTTGTCATTAATTTTGCTTATTGACAAAAATCTGTTACTTATCTTTATGTAATGTTTTCAGTGAGCTGTCAACAAGATATACACGTGGTTTTTTTTTATTCACGCAAATATACAACCAATAATTTGATTTGAAAAAAAAAATAAAGATAAAGATATTATTCAGAATTTTAATTTATTTAATAAGCCTATAGGTAGCATGTTCAATCATGGATTGCTTTGACTGCCCTTCATAATAAGGTGACACTATTCCTTGAATGCCAAAACACTTTTATCTGTATTTTGTCGGCAGATAAACGATTGTAAGAGTATATACGTTGCTGATACATATATATTTATATCAATTTGTTACAGTAGTTGAATTATATATATTTGGCGGTGTTGTCAATTTGTCACAGAAGTAGCGTTCAAATCCCGATGAGGAAAGAACAAAAAATAGACTAACGCGAATTAAAAGATTTAACATTGTTGGGCTTAATTATAAATATATATATATATATATATATATAAGTACGTCCCGGCGAGGGAAGAACAAAAAATTTGCGAGAGCAAATTTACAGATCTAACATTATTGGGTTGATGTTTAGACGAGTTATATATATATATACCAGCGAATGCTCTTTTTTTGAGAGCCCAGGTGGTCGTGTGGTCTAGCGGGACGACTGCAGTGCAGGCGATTTGGTGTCACGATATCACAGTAGCATGGGTTCGAATCCCGCCGAGGGAAGAACCAAAAATTTGCGAAAGCAAATTTACAGATCTAACATTGTTGGGTTGATGTTTAGACGAGTTGTATATACATTATGTACACAGCCATGTATCACCATCATTGATGGCGATCCGATGGATACATCTGTTGTAGAGTTGTCACTGACTCAGACGTACTTATAAATATAATTATTTTCTGTGACTGTATATTACATTAATTTGTAGGATCCTTTACTATAGATAATTTAGCTGATCTGTAACAATAACATCTTCATGCCATATATATCATGTACTGTAGTACGCCGCTAGATTAAAACTGACGAGGAAAGGTAACACACGGCCAGCGAAAGCTCTTTTTTTGAGAGCCCAGGTGGTCGTGTGGTTTAGCGGGACGCTTTCGCAAATTTTTGGTTCTTCCCTCGCCGGGATTCGAACCCATGCTACTGTGATATCGTGACACCAAATCGCCTGCACTGCAGCCGTCCCGCTAAACCACACGACCACCTGGGCTCTCAAAAAAAAAGAGCTTTCGCTGGCCGTGTGTTACCTTTCCACGTCAGTTTTAATCTAGCGGCGTACTACAGTACATTATATATAAGGCATGAAGATGTTATTGTTACAGATCAGCTAAATTATCTATAGTAAAGGATCCTACAAATTAATGTAATATACAGTCACAGAAAATAATTATATTTATAAGTACGTCTGAGTCAGTGACAACTCTACAACAGATGTATCCATCGGATCGCCATCAATGATGGTGATACATGGCTGTGTACATAATGTATATATGTTACAGTGAATTTGTATAATCAGTGATTATGTAAAATCCCTGAAATTTTCAGGGATTATGTAGAATCACTGGCCAGTTAAGGGATTATATGTAATCACTAAAATTTTCAGGGATTATGTATAATCACTAGAAAAAAAGTCAAGGATTATACATAATAACTGAAATGAAGAAATAGTTTTAAATTATAAAGAAAATGAATAAAAGTCAAATAATTTATGCTATAAATGATCATAATAAAACAGCATTACACTGTATAAACATAAACTGTAAAATGTTAAGCACAACATATCAAAATGATAACCCTATTTTTTTTTAAATGTTAAGCACAATATATTAAAATGTTAAACACAATATATTAAAAAAAAATGCTTCACATCTGTTATTACCACAATATCTACATTTTAGAAACCATTTTCATTCACATATCGAATCAGATGTTATGACCCGCTTAAGAGAAATAAAGCGTTCAGTAAAAAACATCTGTAGGTACCCCCCAAAAAGGGAATTAGCAACACCGAACTGGTTCGAGCAAGAAACCATGTTTTTGGCCAGGCGATATCCTTTTTTCAAAGTTTTGGTGAACAATTATCATTAAGTTTTTTGGTATCCCCTTTCCTTTTTTACCCTGTGGAATCATGCTAAGAGAATATTACACCAAATGCCAGTTTCCTCTAAACTTTTGTTCTAATTGTCAATCCTTAGTTTTTCTATACATTTAGATGCGTAAGTTCTCTCTATTTAAATATCTTGTTCATTTGAACAAAAACAAAACAAAAACAAAAACAAAAACAAAAAACAGATGTTCCATAATCGTCTTCACCATTTGTTTTCCATGTACCACAAATAACATGCTCTGTGGAATTACAAATAGAACATGAATATCCATTGGACTCTGGCTTTTAATAAACAAACAATACATGTAAAGTTATCGCTTTAAAGTGAATCTTGATAATATTAATTTTGAAAGTCTTCAACTTTATCTCTAAACCTTCAGTTGGTTGTATCTTTCAGATCATCCTCTGTGTTTAAAAGCAAAATTATTTCATCTACAAGGAATATGAAAGTATGATTTACTTATATCTAATCCATTTTGCTTTAATTCAGCAAATAAAATATGTTTTAACTAAACTATGAAAGTAAAAAATGATGATTAGCCTATATGTATTATTCTTTTTATCAAACAAAGGATCCTTAAATTATTCATAATCCCTGAAAAAAATATTAGGGAATTTGTAGAATAATTATTAAAATGTTCAGTGATTATGTAAAATCACTGGTCATTTTCAGGGATTATATATAATTACTAATGATTTTAGTGATTCTACATATTCCCTGAAAAATCAGGGATTCTACATAATCCCTGATTATACAAATTCACTGTAACATATACAACTCGTCTAAACATCAACCCAACAATGTTAGATCTGTAAATTTGCTTTCGCAAATTTTTGGTTCTTCCCTCGCCGGGGTTCGAACCCATGCTACTGTGATATCGTGACACCAAATCGCCTGCACTGCAGCCGTCCCGCTAGACCACACGACCACCTGGGCTCTCAATAAAAGAGCTTTCGCTGGCCGTGTGTTACCTTTCCACGTCAGTTTTAATCTAGCGGCGTACTACAGTACATTATATATAAGGCATGAAGATGTTATTGTTACAGATCAGCTAAATTATCTATAGTAAAGGATCCTACAAATTAATGTAATATACAGTCACAGAAAATAATTATATTTATAAGTACGTCTGAGTCAGTGACAACTCTACAACAGATGTATCCATCGGATCGCCATCAATGATGGTGATACATGGCTGTGTACATAATGTATATATGTTACAGTGAATTTGTATAATCAGTGATTATGTAAAATCCCTGAAATTTTCAGGGATTATGTAGAATCACTGGCCAGTTAAGGGATTATATGTAATCACTAAAATTTTCAGGGATTATGTATAATCACTAGAAAAAAAGTCAAGGATTATACATAATAACTGAAATGAAGAAATAGTTTTAAATTATAAAGAAAATGAATAAAAGTCAAATAATTTATGCTATAAATGATCATAATAAAACAGCATTACACTGTATAAACATAAACTGTAAAATGTTAAGCACAACATATCAAAATGATAACCCTATTTTTTTTTAAATGTTAAGCACAATATATTAAAATGTTAAACACAATATATTAAAAAAAAATGCTTCACATCTGTTATTACCACAATATCTACATTTTAGAAACCATTTTCATTCACATATCGAATCAGATGTTATGACCCGCTTAAGAGAAATAAAGCGTTCAGTAAAAAACATCTGTAGGTACCCCCCAAAAAGGGAATTAGCAACACCGAACTGGTTCGAGCAAGAAACCATGTTTTTGGCCAGGCGATATCCTTTTTTCAAAGTTTTGGTGAACAATTATCATTAAGTTTTTTGGTATCCCCTTTCCTTTTTTACCCTGTGGAATCATGCTAAGAGAATATTACACCAAATGCCAGTTTCCTCTAAACTTTTGTTCTAATTGTCAATCCTTAGTTTTTCTATACATTTAGATGCGTAAGTTCTCTCTATTTAAATATCTTGTTCATTTGAACAAAAACAAAACAAAAACAAAAACAAAAACAAAAAACAGATGTTCCATAATCGTCTTCACCATTTGTTTTCCATGTACCACAAATAACATGCTCTGTGGAATTACAAATAGAACATGAATATCCATTGGACTCTGGCTTTTAATAAACAAACAATACATGTAAAGTTATCGCTTTAAAGTGAATCTTGATAATATTAATTTTGAAAGTCTTCAACTTTATCTCTAAACCTTCAGTTGGTTGTATCTTTCAGATCATCCTCTGTGTTTAAAAGCAAAATTATTTCATCTACAAGGAATATGAAAGTATGATTTACTTATATCTAATCCATTTTGCTTTAATTCAGCAAATAAAATATGTTTTAACTAAACTATGAAAGTAAAAAATGATGATTAGCCTATATGTATTATTCTTTTTATCAAACAAAGGATCCTTAAATTATTCATAATCCCTGAAAAAAATATTAGGGAATTTGTAGAATAATTATTAAAATGTTCAGTGATTATGTAAAATCACTGGTCATTTTCAGGGATTATATATAATTACTAATGATTTTAGTGATTCTACATATTCCCTGAAAAATCAGGGATTCTACATAATCCCTGATTATACAAATTCACTGTAACATATACAACTCGTCTAAACATCAACCCAACAATGTTAGATCTGTAAATTTGCTTTCGCAAATTTTTGGTTCTTCCCTCGCCGGGGTTCGAACCCATGCTACTGTGATATCGTGACACCAAATCGCCTGCACTGCAGCCGTCCCGCTAGACCACACGACCACCTGGGCTCTCAATAAAAGAGCTTTCGCTGGCCGTGTGTTACCTTTCCACGTCAGTTTTAATCTAGCGGCGTACTACAGTACATGATATATAAGGCATGAAGATGTTATTGTTACAGATCAGCTAAATTATCTATAGTAAAGGATCCTACAAATTAATGTAATATACAGTCACAGAAAATAATTATATTTATAAGTACGTCTGAGTCAGTGAAAACTCTACAACAGATGTATCCATCGGATCGCCATCAATGATGGTGATACATGGCTGTGTACATAATGTATATACAACTCGTCTAAACATCAACCCAACAATGTTAGATCTGTAAATTTGCTTTCGCAAATTTTTGGTTCTTCCCTCGCCGGGATTCGAACCCATGCTACTGTGATATCGTGACACCAAATCGCCTGCACTGCAGCCGTCCGGCTAGACCACACGACCACCTGGGCTCTCATTAAAAGAGCTTTCGCTGGCCGTGTGTTACCTTTCCACGTCAGTTTTAATCTAGCGGCGTACTACAGTACATGATATATAAGGCATGAAGATGTTATTGTTACAGATGAGCTAAATTATCTATAGTAAAGGATCCTACAAATTAATGTAATATACAGTCACAGAAAATAATTATATTTATAAGTACGTCTGAGTCAGTGACAACTCTACAACAGATGTATCCATCGGATCGCCATCAATGATGGTGATACATGGCTGTGTACATAATGTATATACAACTCGTCTAAACATCAACCCAACAATGTTAGATCTGTAAATTTGCTTTCGCAAATTTTTGGTTCTTCCCTCGGCGGGATTCGAACCCATGCTACTGTGATATCGTGACACCAAATCGCCTGCACTGCAGCCGTCCCACTAGACCACACGACCACCTGGGCTCTCAAAAAAAAGAGCTTTCGCTGGCCGTGTGTTACCTTTCCTCGTCAGTTTTAATCTAGCGGCGTACAACAGTACATGATATATAAGGCATGAAGATGTTATTGTTACAGATCAGCTAAATTATCTATAGTAAAGGATCCTACAAATTAATGTAATATACAGTCACAGAAAATAATTATATGTATAAGTACGTTTGAGTCAGTGACAACTCTACAACAGATGTATCCATCGGATCGCCATCAATGATGGTGATACATGGCTGTGTACATAATGTATATACAACTCGTCTAAACATCAACCCAACAATGTTAGATCTGTAAATTTGCTTTCGCAAAATTTTTGGTTCTTCCCTCGCCGGGATTCGAACCCATGCTACTGTGACACCAAATCGCCTGCACTGCAGCCGTCCCGCTAGACCACACGACCACCTGGGCTCTCATTAAAAGAGCTTTCGCTGGCCGTGTGTTACCTTTCCACGTCAGTTTTAATCTAGCGGCGTACTACAGTACATGATATATAAGGCATGAAGATGTTATTGTTACAGATCATATATATATATAAACAAGTCTAAATTGAAAACTACGTTCAAACCTATGATTGCGTTAGATAAAAACCGCAATTTTTATACTTGTGCATGTAAAACAAATTTCGTTGTAGAAGGGTCGAAATACAGCACAAACCACATTTTTCAAAAGACCAAAAAAGTGAAAAAGTATATTTTAACAAAACGCATTTGACTAACAGGTCGAACAACTGATGTTCTTTAACCCTGGCATTGGCGATTGCCAAATAAAATTTATCACAAGATTACAAAATGGATCTTAATATAACTTTAATACTTAACAGAAAACAATTAACTAGTGGCTAAGATTTTATGCCACAAACATAAGGAGTCAATATTTGTTTGTACAGCCCGTAACAGAGTAGTGATCGAATTCGCGTTTCTTTACCGTCAGAATAAGTTACGTTATCGACAAACTTATTTCAGAAGTGACATAATTTAATTTTCTTCATCGACAAAATATTTCATGTCCAACGTGTAAGTTTTCATTGTTTCAGTCGAAGTTTTTTTAACACAGTAAAACATTTTTTATAATCAACCACTGTCATTGGCATTTTCATTTTAACGGTAAAGGATCAAATACGGGATCTCCGAAATTTCTATCATTTGTTACGAGGAAATCATTATTCAATCGAACATATGTCTTTGTTCATGACACTTATTATTATCGACTCCTAGGAGTCGACATTAAGACTAGTTATCGACTCCTAGGAGTCGATATTAAGACTAGGAGTCGATATTAAGAATTGAACGATGGACAGTTAGTGCGTGAATTTTTCTTGCTACATGATTGGAAGCTATTACGAGACGTGAATAATCAAAGTTTGTTGATTGGTTAGGACAATCCAAACCTAGTAAATGTCCTTCAATCCCGTAGAGTATCGGATTTGTCCTCTCTATTTTAGCAATTAGATTTTGCCTGGTCATTAATCATGCATATTCATGATATTGGTACACAGGTAACTTTTATCTATAAATAGTCGAATCTTTTGGAGTTTCGTAAACAACAAACGATATATACTACTTCATAACGTGTGACCTCACGTGTGGGGTAAAATTTGTTGATTGATGCACGTGGCTATTCTAGTAAATGAATTAATCTACAAAGCGAGAGCACTTTCCATTTTCATCAGCTAAGAGTCGACTAGCCCTTTTTGAAAGGCTAATGCTTGTGAAATACAAAGGAGTTGAAATGATCAAATACTTTCGAACTGACGGAAAAAAATACATAATCTAGAATGTGTGTTCTGTCATAAACAATGGCTTCGTCGTGCGAATCGACGAGATCATGTTACATGTAACTGATCTTAGCTGTAGAAACAGTTGTGCGACCTCGATAAAATCTTTATCAATTTAATATAAGCGATAAATATTCATGACTACAATGATAATGAATTTATTGGAGTCACATCCACTGTTTCTACTGTAAACATGAACTCGTCGGTTAGTGCAATGAAGACACTTTTAAAGATTGAGACTGTTGGTTTATTCATTACACCTTCGAGGTTTTAAAATTATTTCAGTGTTTATTTAAAGTTAAATTTATTTTCAAATCTCTTCTGTTTAAAATTGTCGAAACTTCCGTTTAAGATTTCTGTGTAAACTATCTATTCTATAGTTAGGACCATTTTATAATAAATACCCTATTGTACAAGAATACTTTCTTTATAGAAGTATAGATCTGCTGGTTATAGATTTTTTTTATAACTTTCATTATTGTGACGACGCGCTATGAAATTCAGATTAGTTTCTAAATGAAGTTGTATATAAATTTTTGGTCATAAACACAAATCTTTTAAACAGTTCGACGAGTGCGTCAATGTTACAGTAGTCTGTTTACTGTATGTTACTAAGCTTGGCCCGATTCATCCTGTACGAAAAAATCCAGGCGTATTTTACACGGATTCCAGGCGGATATTTTAGAGGGAATCCGTTTAAAGTCCACTTTTACACGAAGAATCTTTCTTACATGGATTCCAGGCGGGTTACGGGCGGAATAGAGCCGAAATATGCAAATTTATCCGCCTGTCTTAGGAGGAAAAATTTCCGTCTAATTAAAAGGAAAAATGTTTTTCTCAAAAATATATCCGCCTAAAGAGACGGAAAATATATCCGCCTAATGAAACGGAAAATATATCCGCCTTCGAAAAAAAATCCGCCTTAGAATATGAAAAAAAATCCGCCTTAAGAATATGAAAAAATTCTGTCTTCAATGAAAGAATTTTTTCTTTCCAAAGATTCAGGTTTTTACCACTGCCATGCCTTCTTGCGAAGAAAAACTAGGCCTTCATACAATAAAATGCAAAAAATGTTATCAAACTTGATCGAATTTATTTAAGCAACTACAAATTACTATACATGTATGTATAATTTTGACACTCTTAGTTCTTCACAATTTCGTCATTTTCAGTTATTAGTCATATTTTTAAGGGTTTTTCAGTGTTCTTTGAATATAAATTATTATCACAAGTTCCTGAATTTATTTCGTGCATAACTGATTTGCTCTGTAACAGCATCATTGATATGACCATCTTGCATGGATCTGTTGTGTTTTGTGCACCAAGCAGTAACATAACCTGAAAAAAAGAGGACATAAATTAAAATTACCATGCATTATTGGTTTAACTAAAAGGAATTTGACAAATTTCTCTATGTTATACAGGTAAATTGTGAGCTGCCTAAGTAGGTGGGGTTTTCCTTCATTTTGACATATTGACCTGAATTTACTATTTTTACCATATATCATTCAATATACATATTACAACAGAAACATCTAAAACTTGAAATTATAATATTAAACTATGAAAAATAAGATGTTAAGCATGTTTTAAAGAGTAATTATATTTTAAGAAAAAAATCCTTGTAAAATCAAGGGCAGATAATTATAATGAATTTACTATGACCTGTTTTGGGGATTTTCTCAATAAAATAAGACCTGTGGGCTGTAACCCCTGTTTTCAATTTGCTAATTTTAAAGATATATATCATGTTTATATCAAAAAAATATTACAGATGGTTTTACAACTTTTGATTTTTTTCAAATTTGTTAAAAGTCCAATATGTGCAAAAGTTACTTAAAAAGCATTCATAAGGATTTCTTTCATAAAAACTACTTACTCCAAGTCTGATTGAATGTGTCCATTCTTCAGTCCTATCAGAAAACAATTTTCTTTTGTTTCACCAGTTCTGAAATATAAAAAAAAATTGTCTTATTACAATTAAACAAAATAATTATTACATATACTGTGCATGAAGTGTATAGGTTATTCTTTACTTTGATTAGTACATGTAGTATTGGTCTTTTATTTTACTTTAACATCATAGGCCCGCATTTACATGTACAAAATGTTTGTCTTGCCATTTTAAAAATCTTAAATTTGATCCATAATCATGATAATTGAGTACATATGTACTAAATTTTAAAAGATAACACTTTATGATTTTTCAGAATAGATGTCTATTATATATATTTAATTATTACAGTCATACAACAGATCTCCAATTTTGCCAAAACTTAACTATCAAATAATATCATATAAAAGAGATTGTCTTAAAGATATAAGTCTTGTGTCATACACAAATACCACAGTAATTATGAACATGATGTAATTATGCAAAAATTGTATGGTCTTATATTAAAGTTATTTTCTTGATCCTACATGGTACTTATATATATATATGTCACAAGTTATTTGAAGGAAATAGCAGTTTCATAATATTCAAAAAGGTTGAAATACTTATATTCATAATTTCAACTTACCAGAAGATGCAATCCAAAATATATGAAAACATCAATCTTCACAAATCCAATAGTCATGTCATCAGAAGAATATATACATCTGCACTTTTTAATGTTAATAGAATACTTTGGCTCGTTTTAGTCCACAACTCTACATCCATGGTAAAATTCATATTTTGGTCAAGATAAATATTTAAGACATCTTTTCTTGTAATGTCTGCAAGTTCAAATTTTGAATCTGACCTGAGTGTTGGGGTTATTTTGGGAGTTGTTTGATTCCTTGAAATGTTTCCCTAATCATTATACTATTAATTACCTAAATCTTAAATATTTGATTTATAATAATAAATAAATAATATTCACCAATTTTTATCTATTATTTTTATATTTTGGACTGTACAATTTAAGAGAAATGTACAAAGCAATGTGGTCTCCTTCATAAGGCCCCAACTCTTGAGTGTGTACATATCATTTCCTGTCCATTTCACAGAGGCAAATGGAAAACAGATGGGGGACCTACATAACATTTCTATCACTAACTGATAAGAAAGAGACTGCATGAAAATACTATTTGTGTATTATCATGATTATTACTTAATTAAATAGAGATACACTTAATAATTAATTGTACTTGAAAATAAATTAATTTAACCTGCAATTCCTATGTTGGAAAATTCAAAAACAAGTTATTGTTAATTTGTTATCACTGTTAGTGAAATAAGTATATATATTCTAGTCACTTTTTATATGTTTAAATGTATATAAATAGCAACACATAACATAAAGTTATAAATTACCTAACAATGCTATCACAATTTGAATTTAATTGAATTTAATATGCCATCTTTAAGACTCTTTAAATATAAAAATATTAAATATGTTGGATTTCAGGGGGGTACAAATACTGGCTTTATGGCCCAAATAATCACCATGCATGCACTCTCTCATCAGTAAGGATACATTTTCATTTGAAAAAAAAATTAAAAGAACAATTCTGCCTCAAAAGTTAGAAAAAATTTCTAAGTACAATTCCCGCCTGATAAATTTGAACAAAATCTTTTAAGTCCAATTTCCTCCTAACAAACTTGAACAAATATACTAAGTCCAGCATTCCGTCTATGATATTTCTTTTACTAAAGAAATCCTGTTAACTCAACAGGAATGTAGTAAATATTTCGCCTAAGGTCTTTGATACTTCAGGCGGATTTTTTTCAATATTCCATGTCCGCCTTAATTCCGTCTATAAGTCTTAATTTTTAGGTGGATTCCGCCTGGGTTCCTGCTATTTTTAAGCGGAATCCTCCTAATATTCTCATACGGGATCTGTCATTTATGGAAACTAATTCACCACTTTCTGAGACATTCATTTTTATTTCACCATTAGACATGGAGCTACATTTGTAACTAAAGGAAAACTCTCAAATTAAAGAAATTTGACATGATATACTGAAACTTTCTTATAATCAATTAAACGACTGCTTTTCTTAGATATGTGATTTTTCATGGTCAAACTTTTTCATTGTTAACGGACATTTTGAGATTTTTTATTGTAAAAAAAATGTGTTTTTTAAAGAAATCAACATTCAAAATTTAGAACTTCATGAACATATACAGGAAGCTGAATTATTGCACATCTATGAACTACTTAAAATTGTACTTCGATCTGTTGCGTCCTTAAAATGTTCTGACCGTCCTAAGATTTAATGTACGGAAATGTTTCGGTAAATTAAATTCAAATCAGAATTGAATGTTTATGCCACACAAAAAGAGAAACCAGAATCTCTTGATGACCAAACGTATGTACACGTTGGGACGATTTAGAGCTTTTCAGAAGGAGTGAGATTCCACCCTTGTTGAAAGCCTTGTGGAGACCTCTAGATTTTTAAATTCCCTCCGTTTTTCTCATGGATGGAGTGTGGTCTCTCTGTAAATTACCCCATATCTTTTCATTTTCCTATTTACCGAAGGTTCCATGTGAAAATTTCCATTGAATCATATCTGTTAAACTAAATGTACAAAACAGGCTCAAGAAAAGGCGAAATTTCTTTTTCAAACCCGAATAGAAATCCATTTTTTTCTAATAGAGCACCTTACATTATCGTCAATGAGTTCAGGCATGTGAAAAATTATATAATCATTCACAAGAAAGAAACCCTGAAGAAGCTTTTGAACAGCAATAATTTTTACCTATTTAATATTAAGTAAATATTAACATGTACATGTATTTGATAAAGTACAGATATAACAAAGAAACTTCCCGGTATCCGACGTAAGAGTACACTTTTTACTGCACGCGTAGTCGGGTGCGTTCACTACGAGGACACTTGTACTCAACTACGCGTGAAGTATGAGTACAGAATCGTCCCATACAGGACATTTTCTATGATATCCTAGTATATTATCCGACAGTTAAGAATAGAATCTGGTCAAATGTTAAAGTTGAACATGTGGGGATTTTTAATTTTTGCCACGGACCATTTAATTTTCATGGAGGAAGGGGCCTGGTAGTTTTTAGAAAACAAAATTTTCCCGTTGAAACTGAACTAGAAAAAAGTTTGACATGTGAAACGGACGAAAACATATTCTAACAGAAGTACAAATACCAGTCCTCCCTTTTGTGCATACATATGAGAAAACATTTCAAAGTTATTGATTGAATTCAAATCCATCACACATACGGTACACATTGTAGTCCGAAAAAATAAAGGACTTCATTCCTATCAAACACCTTTTTAATTGTTTACCAGTATATTTCTTTTAGTTTTGGGTAAAATTGTAAAGGAAATAATACTATCAAGACGTCCTTCCATAAATCTTTTTTTTCTGTTCTGACTTTGAAGAAATGACTACTTTTCGCCCAATCGAAATGGTGCATGGACATATTTTGTTTCATATTATTAGAATTATTTTCAATATTATCGGTATTAAACTTGATTATCGACACATGAAAGTTTGTCAGCATTGTCAATCTTTTTAACGTTAAAGTACCAATAGTTCGGTCACTACTCAATTAAGTTTGTCGATAACGTAGCTAATTTTGACGGTAAAGAAACATCAATTCGATCACTTCTCTGTTACGGGCTGTACACCAGATCCGGATTTCAACAATAAATGTCTCTTCGGTGATGTTAAGGATCGAAACGGTATTTGGAAGGCCATATATAATGTACCCTCATTTTTAGATAGACTCTTGAATTTTAAGAGTCAATATGATGAACATATATATATAAAATGACTGAATAAATAGTCAACGATAAATCTTACAGGGCGATGGATCATGTAATATGATTCTGTACACTACAAAATATAATATATAACAAGTCAAAAAGGGTACAACATCACCATTGAAAAACTATAAAATGAACAAATATTAGATATTTCGGATAACAGGTATACTTCTTCAATAATAGCACGATTTCAAATGAATCATGTCAATATATTCAAATTGAGACACTATCAAAATCTTGAAAGTATATACAATTTAAGCGGACACCACAGAAGCTGGTACAATTTTAAAACTTCCAAACACGGCGCAAAGATTACAAAGATATGCCAAATAAAAATAGTTATTTGCGATGTGAGCTGGCACAACTTAAAATTGCCAAAGGTTGTGACAGTTTAGATGTTATAACTGCATGGAGGGCAGTCCTCAAACAAAAAAATCAAAAATGCCCTATCCGATCCAAGTTGGTATAATATCTCAAATTTGATATATATATATATATTATATATATATATACATTATGGTGTTAGACCTGTATAATCATAGGTTGTATGATGGATACCGTCTGTCCTAAAGTTGTCGCATAATTAGGGGTACATAATAAAATTACGATTGATGTGACTGAAGAGTTAATACTTCAACATCCTTTATGATAGACAAAAACATTGATATGCAAAAGAGTGGAGAATGATACCAGGAGGATATTCAAACTCAATAGTCGAAAACAAACTGAAAATGCCAAGGCAAAAACAAAACACGAAAAACGACGAAAATTCAACGATGGTACACAAGAAACAACATAGAAAACAATGGACAGAACGTTTAAAGCGAACTTTGTTTCATAGTAATAGTGATAAATTAAGACACTCTGTTACAATTTAAAATAAACTTTTATTTTGGAATGGTATTTAATAACATGTCCATCTACGTATTTATTAAAGTAAACATCCTGTTCTTTTTCATTAGATTATTCATACATCTCATTCAGATCAATAAGCTACTGATGATAGTGGTAAGCCCCCACTCAGGTTTACTGGATACTAGGTGTAGTTGTAAGTGACAACTCAGAATAACCAGAAACTAGCGGTTGTAGTAAGCAACCACTCAGATTTACTGGATAACAGCAGTAATTGTAAGCAACCACTTACGTCTACTGGCTACTAGCGTTAGTGGTGAGTATCCACGCAGTGACACTGCCTAGTGGTGGTAAGCAACCACTCCGATTTACTTGATACTAGCGGAAGTGGTGAGTATCCCCCCAGTTCCACTAACCAGTATTGGTTACATGTAGCAAATACTTAGTGGAACTGGTTACTAACGATTGTAGTGAGTATCCACTAAATTCCACTAACCAGTAGTGGTAAGCAACCACTCAGATTTACTGAAAACAAACGATAGTGGTGAGTATCTACTCAGTTCAAATGGCTAGTAGTGGTAAGCAACAAATCAGATTCAGTGAATAATAACGACAGTAGTGAGAATACATTCAGTTCCACTGGCTAGCGGTGGTAAGCACCCATTCAGATTTAGTGAATACTAACGGTACTGGTGAGTATCCAACCAGTGCCTCTAACTAGTAATGGTAAGCAACCACTAACTAAGATTTACTGAAAATGAATTAAAGTGATGAATTGCCAGTTCAGTTCCACTTAAATCTACTGGATACTAGTGGAAATGAAAGGGTACCACTTAATTCTACTGTCAAGTAAGCACTTACATTTACTGGGTTCTAGTGGTAGTGGTAAATAAGCAATCAAATTTTTTGGATACTAGCGGAAGTGGTGAGAAACTATGCAGTTTTACTGGATACTAAAGTAATTGAAAGGAACCTCACAGATCTACTGGATACTGGTGTATGTGGTAAGTGTCCACTCAGATCTACTGAATACTAGTCGAAATGATTAGTAACCTCTAAGATCTACTTGATACTAGTGTAGGTGGTAAGTAACCAATCAGATCTACTGGATACTAGTTTAAGAGATAAGTAACCACTCAGATCTACTTGAAACTAGTGTAAGTGATAAGTTACCACTCAGATCTACTGCATATTAGTGGAAATGGTAACTAACTTATTAGATCTACTGGATTCTAGTGTAAGTGGAAAGTAGCCACTCAGATATACTGGAAATGGTAAGTAAACTCTCAGGTTCACTTGATACTAGTGATAATGGTAAGTTACCACTCAGATCTACTGAATACTAGTGTCATAGGTAAGTAACCACTAAAATATACTGAATACTAGTTGAAATGGTAAGTTATCACGTAGATGTTCTGGATTCTAGTGTAAGTGGTAAGTAATCACTCAGATCTACTGTTTACTAGTGTAAGTGGTAAGTAATCACTCAGATCTACTGGATACTAGTGGAAATGGTTAGTAACCTATCAGGTCCATTTCATAGTAGTGTAAGTGGTATGTAGCCACGAAGATCTACTGGATACTTGTGTAGGTGGTAGGTAGGTAGCCAGTCATATCTACTGGATACTAGTTTATGTAGTAGGTAACAACTCAGATCTACTGTAAGTGGTAAGTAATTACTCGGATCTACTGGATACTACTGGAAATAGTTAGTAAACGCTTAGTCCCACTTGATACTAGTGCAAATGGTAAGTAACTACTCAGATCTACTGGATTCTAGTGAAAGTGGTAAGCAACCACACAGATCTACTGTATACAAGTGGAAACGGAAAGTAGCCAATCAGATCTACTGGATACTAGTGTAAGTGGTAAGTAACCACTCAGATGTACTGTATTCTAGTGAAAGTGGTAAGTAATAAACCCCTCAGATCTATTTAACTAGTGGCAATAGTAAGTAACCACTCAAATCTATTGTATTCTAGTGGAAATGGTAAATAATCACTCAGATGTACTAGATCCAAGTGGACATTGCAAGTAACCTCTTTGATCTACTGGATACTAGTGTAAGTGATAAGATCCCACTAAAATCTACTGGATACTAGTGGAAATGATAGGATACCACTCAGATCTAGTGGATACTAGAGGGGTAGAAAACCTCTCCGATCTACTGGATACTAGAGGGGTACAAAACCTCTCCGATCTACTGGATACTAATGTAAATGGGTAAGTACCCACTCAGATCTACTGGTTACAAGTGTAAGTGGAAAGTAACCACTTTGATCTACTGAATACCAGTGAAAATGGTAGGTTACCACTCAGATCTTCTTCATACTAGAGTAAGTAGTTTAGATCTACTGGAAACAATAATGCTATATGATTTCTAACGAATAAAGCCAACTCTGTTATGTAGTAGCCACTTATTCATGATACTAACAATAATTTAAAATATAATCGTCGTTATAAAGATAGTCATAAAGATGAAAGTGTCAAGAGCACATTGATGAAGGGCTTCCGTGAGAAAATGAGTACTGTTTAATGTTTACATAGTTTTATGAAAGTATTTTCATTTTGATATTTAAATAAACTTGAAAAAACACTATTGACATTTGTTTTAAATACCATTATAAAGGACATAGGAGGACTCCCAGTTTTTGATATAATTCGTATCGCTGAATCTTCAGTTTTATGTACTTGTTTGTCTTTTCTACGTCTTTCGGTTTTTTTTGGTTTTTTTCGTCAGATGGGGTTATCAGTTTTGCCTCGACTGATGACTTCCGAATGTTCCTTAATCTTTTCATTCGCCTCTTTGTCCTCCTAAACTTGTTTTAAAAAATTATATTAGACAGGACTTTTAAATTTCAAATTTCAAAATTATAGAATTTTTTTGAAGTCGGAAAGTTTATTTCATGTATATTTTATTCTGTTGAGCATTTAATAAAAAGGTGAAAAAACACTTTTCATTTTCAAATAAATTTAGATAGTGAACTTCAAGACAGTCTTTAAACTTTTTCAAATCAAAAAAGACTGCATAGTACATTTTTTTTTGTACCAATATCTACGTCACCATAATCCTTAATCTAACAATTAACTTTAATGTTTGAACGGCTACAATTTTTTTTACGTAGGATACCATTGAATGCATGTGTTATATAATCTATAAAGATATAATATTCAGTTGCAGATATTTTAGTAGACAATAAAAGTTAGATGAATTCGTGACGCTATATTTAACCATGAACGGAGTGCAGAATAAAATCTTTTGAAAAATTACATGAATGAAATATTGACCCTTTAATGGTTAATTCAAAATTCAATAATGTATTAAACCTTTTTTTGTCAATTTTAAACTGACCTCGAATTAATTGGCCTTGGTATGAAAGTTTTAATTTTGTCAATCTTTTTAATCGACAAATGAACGTAGCATACTGGAAGGTCGGATTTAAATCAGATTGTGAACATTTGACTATCAGCAAATAAAGAACGGGAAATTCCAAGTTTGAGTATTACAAATAGCTAACCTAATTCAACAAAGAATCGTATGGAGAAACATTTTCGGAAAGTCGACGTCGTATGTGGGTCATTTTCAAAAAATGTATAATTGTCGGTACATCTATACTGAACTTATTTATTCTTATAAAGGAAATTGTCGTTTTTTTTTTTGTGTTTTAATATTAAAGAGATTTTTGGAGATATGAATCTATACAATTTTGCATTAGCATACACGTATGTCTTACACTACAAAGAAGTAAAAGTCCGAAATGTCCTATATCTGTACTCGATCGCATTGATTTTACTCGACCAGTCTGAATTGGTCTGAACTTTACACGACATTACTCGACCCCAATCTTAACCATACTTGACTGTACTGATTTGTACTTGACCCGTATCTTTGCCATTGAAAAAAGTCCAGCTATTACTCAACCAAATTATATATATCCCAAATTATGATAAAACCTTATTAAGGTGCTTCTTGTTTGTCATGTTTTTTCTTTAACAAAAATTAATTCACATAAATATATACTCTTCTGTTATTTCAATTCAAATCAAATGAAATGGTAGTTTTTAAATCATGTCCAAATATAACTGAGCTTTCATATAAGACTACTCGATCGCTTTAAAATTGGGTTCGTCTACCTAAAGGGTATATTATTTTTTGTAGTCGAACTATAATAGGTTTTTGAATGATTTATTTGGTTAATAGATTGTTTCGGTTAACCAGTCACGAAACAAATAACATTTCTGATATTGGTTAAACTGTTCAAACTACACGAGGAGGTGTGATAAGTTTTTGAAATTGGTTTACGTTTTCAAGAACCAAATGTTAAATCCATTTTCGGTTTCTATCTAGTTCGGAACTAGGATGGAAAAACAAATATGAAGTTTATCCAACCAACAAGAAATTGGAACCATTTTATAGGTAAAGAAAACACACTCTAAAGATAGGCACTACTTCATAGAAAAAGATGTATTACGATTTTTTTTAAATATGTCTCAGTTTAACTTACCAGATCTATACACATATAACTTTAAATGCATATCAAAAGAATATGTACATGTATGTCATTGATTAATCAACTGATTCCCTTAATGACATTTTTAAAAGTTTATTAAAGTTATAAAAAACAAATACTTGACGTTAGACAATTTAGCCTTAAGTTTATGTGGTCAAGTAAAAATCATAACTTTTGGAAGAAAATGTACTGAATCAGATGTTTCTTCACGAAAAATATACTGATGTTTCTTGCTAAATAAAAGTACTGAGTATTATTGACAGAAAATGTACTGAAAATGCAGTGTTTATGAAAATTATGATATTTTAAACAAAACATACCTAAGTATGTAAATTGTTTTTGCTGCAAGAAATATAAAACCAACACATCACAGATACGTATGACATACGTATTCTTGTGTTTTAAAGTGGATGAGCGGATTGTATCGAACTTATAACTATATAAATAAATTTGGTGTATTTACTGTCTTCTGATTGGTTAAAAGTATTACTTTATTTTCAATGTTGTCAATTTTTATGGTGACACGCCCACTCTGACGTTGTGTATTCATACGCCAACATGTGTGTTCGTTGTTATTGTTAATATAAATAATATAAAAAGTTCTTTGAGCCTTATTTTTGATAGAAATTTATTTATAATGAATGGCAATAATTCATTTTAAATTTATTGAACCATTTTTACTTCTTCATATTGAATAATCCGCGAATAATTATTGCCATTCATTAATATAAATAGGACACATGCAGTTGTTTATTTAAATGTCCTCTTTTATAACCGATGACGCGTGAAAGGTATTTTCAAACGAACATACTGAATGTAGTCTACCCGGAATGTTATAAAATATTTATTTATGTCACGTCACTTTTCATCACAATTTGGGGTTCGTTTAAGGATGGGAAATGCGTTTTATTTTTGTGTTAATATTTTTACGACTGACTATAAATGTTGCCAAATGTAACTGCAGTATAAAATCATATCAGATCAATGTAAGACAAATATCGACCTTTGTATATAAAACTTCGCCCTTCAACGGTTTCGTGCCAAATACAAAACAATTGATATTTTTAGGACATTGACCTGATATTGTATATATGGATAGACGTGACTGTTTCAAAAAAAAACGGTAGCATGTAATTTATTTACAATATCAAACCATGATTTATAAGATTTTTTTTAATACATAAAACCCCACTAGTAACCTTTTTTTGGCTATCTTCGTTCAAACTTTGACAAGTGAGTATATTTTACCAATGTCAAGGTTGTTTTGTATATTCCTATTAAATCCATGGGTAAATATGGATCAGCAGGTCAAGGTTGGCCGTATCGTGTATTCATATTACAAACAAAAAATACGTCATGCTCCTTGTATGCAGTTGTCAATATGAAATAGTATGAGACGGACGACATTTTTTGGCAAGCGTTGGATTTGGTAGAAGAGACCAAAGATAAAGGCAATATTATTACCCAAAGTACTAACTTGTATCAGTTTAATAAAGGTAATCATAACTATATTTTTTATCTTACGGTTTTATAGAAAAAAGCCCCCTTTTTCTCGGGAATAAATAAACATTCATATTCGGACCTACAAAGGGATAAGTGTGTCTGCAATAGAAACCGGACTACCAAACACGCTCAGCATACGTAACTCTCTCTTTTGGGGGCAGGGGCTGATCCAGCTGGGGTCCCAACTCAACAGAAAAGGGTGGGGTTCCAATCAGGCAAATACATTGTTCTTTTAAATCGGGTCCGACCAGCGGAACCCCGACCCCGGATCGGCCACTGGATAACGAGGGGTGGGGTGGTTCGAGAGTTGAAATCCCCCCTTTTAAAAAAAAGATCAATGCTTTAGAATAGAGACATATGACTGAGATAAAAAATATCACTTTCAGCAAAGGAGTAATTAAAGGATTATTTTTGTATTCAAAATACATGCTTAACTTTTTTTCGCTTTTGGAGTTTCCTAAAGTGATTCTTTAAACAATTTGTAGTGAACACTATCAGTAATTTCTTATGTTCATGCTATTTAAGGAATAATCAATTTCTATTGTTACGAATAACAATGGACTTTGTTTGCGGGATGTAGAAGCAGGGGTTTCCAGAAACCCCGCTCGTCACAGCCTTTGTTTAAAATCCATTGTTATTCGTAACAATAGATCTACTGTTAAAGTACTTTAATTCGTGGGTATCAATTTTCGTGGTTTCAGGAATATTTACATGTTCGTGGGTTTTTAAATTCGTGGATTTTAGTTTTCTAAACAAAAAAAATGAAAAATTGAAGCCTTTAGAAACGACGATTACACTTAGTCTGGATTGAAGGAAATTGCTAAGTAAACAGTGACCCGTATAAATCGTAGTGTCAACACTTATTAACTCAAGGTAAAGTGATCAACAGATTAAAGACCATCAAATGTGTTAATTAGGCCATAAACATGTCACCTAAAGAAAACAGTGACATAATCAAATGCTATAAACATATCTTGAAATGTAAAATATTTCTTATCAAAATCAAGCCCAACATAAAATTATTATTTCCCATATGTAAGAGAACTATGACAGGCGCGTAGCAACCCGTACGCAAAAACGCAGTTGCGTACACATCGAAACTTTCACAAAAATAAAAATATGGTAAATCTAGTAAGAATTTAAATTAAAGTAAGGAAGTTAATAAAAAAATATACAAAAATGTTAATGATCACTTTGTAGCTATATTCCGTTCCGAAAAACTAGCCTTCCCTTTTCATTTACGAAACCAGCATCGTGATTCTGTTGCTGATGCAAACAATTTAAAATAGCTGAGTCCTCCGGGGGTCAAAATACAATTGTCACGTCTTCTATGCCTCTTTACCCTGACATCTTTTCTGACGATTCCAAACTTTATAACTGATGAAATAAAATTTATACCCGGGAATCTTTCAGATATTTAATGTACTTGCATGTATGCCGGTCTCGACGGCAACGGCAGAGCGGTCTTTTAGTAGAATGAGAAGAGTGAAGACCTACTTAAAAAATACAATGAAAACGAATCGTTTATCTGGACTCGGTCTTTTGAACATATACAGAGAAAAAAAAATTAAAGCAGACACGGTTTTGGACATCTTTAGTAAAAAAAAAAGAAAGGAAATGGGCATTGATTTTTCAGAATTAACTTTGAGAGAAAAAAAGAGCTAAAAACACTGCTTGTTCACTCATAAAATGAAACATAAATTTATGTGATTCGAATTTATATTTATGTATAATCTATTTTCTCAATAAAAATATACCATTTAAGTTGCACAGTGTTGGCTTAGAAATAAGTTTGTTTTCTAATGTAAAGTGGGTTCAGCATGATTAGGTAACAAATACAATATACCTAATCAAGCCATTTTAACCCACTACACATAAGGAAAAAAAACAAATTGTTAAGCCAACAGTACGGGTTTCTTTGATTATTTATTTCCAAAGTTGACTTGTTTCTCCTGAAAGTGATATTTCTGTGAGGTCATTTTAAGTCCTCGGAAAATGCGAGAATGCAGGATTTTGCACCATTTATCCCAGAGCTTCTGGGGGCCTTCAGCGGCCACCAAACCCCCTGCCGTATGACTTTCTTCTCCGGTATTGCGTACACATAAAAATTGCCTAGCTACGCCCCTGTATGAGGATATAAAATGAACACTTTATCATACTAGCATATCAATACCGGAAATCTGACTTCCATCCATCAAAAATATTGTATGAGTATTAAAAGATAAAAGTTATACAGTTTAGGTTATTTAAGATTAAATGGATATAATCCTGCATGCAGTTGTACAGTAGTTCATAGTTCATTTGCTCTGTGACTACTATTATAGTATTCTCAGATTTGGCGTTTTTTCAATATATTCTCTAGATCATTACAGTAGTCAAACTTACATCTACATAGATATCTTTCCATGACTTGATTTTGGTTGTTTTATTTCGTTGGACACTTAAATTCGTGGATAAAGTCATCCACGAAAACCACGAAAATTGGTACCCCACGAATAAAAGTACTTTCACAGTATTCAGTTTACACGTGATTCAAAAATAGAAACTATGAAGTATAACAATACAACTTGGGTGTAACATGGTCTAATTATTTTTTTCATTTATTTTGCTTATTGACAAAAAACTGTTCCTTATCTTTATGTAATGTTTTCAGTGAGCTGTCAACAAGATATATACGTGTTTTTTTTAATTCACGCAAATATACAACCAATAATTTGATTTGAAAAAAAACAACTAAAGTTAAAGATATTATTCAGAATTTTAATTTATTTACTAAGCCTATAGGTAGCATGTTTAATCACTGATTGCTTTGACTGCACTTTATAATTAGTTGACACTATTCCTTGAATGTCAACACACTTTTACCTGTATTTTGTCGGCAGATAAACGATTGTAGGAATATATACGTGGTGATACATATATATTAATATCAATTTGTTACATAGTTGCATTATACATATTTCGTGGTGTTGTCAATTTGTCACAGAAGCAGGGTTCAAATCCCGATGAGGGAAGAACAAAAATTGGCTAACGCGAATTTACAGATCTAACATTGTTGGGCTTAATTATAAAAATACATATATACATTATGGTGTTAGCCCTGTATAATCATAGGTTACATGATGGATACCGTCTGTCCTAAAGTTGTGGCATAATTAGGGGTATACAATAAAATTAAGATTGATGTGACTGAAGTGTTAATACTTCAACATCCTTTATGATAGACAAAAACATTGATATGCAAAAGAGTGGAGAATGATATCAAGAGGATATTCAAATTCAATAGTCGATAACAAACTGAAAATGCAAAGGCAAAAACAAAACACTAAAACGACGAAAAGTCAACAAAGGTACACAAGAAACAACATAGAAAACAATGGACAGAACGTTTAAAGCCAACATTGTTTCATAGTAATAGTGATAAATTAAGACACTATGTTACACTTTAAAATAAACTTTTATTTTGGAATGATATTTGTGCATTTTTATTAGTTATCTTTCTGTAAACAAACGAAGAAAAAACATTTATTTTCGTTATCCCGCACGACTTTGTTTTATAATTTTGAAGAGCAATTGGGGATAAGTATAGCTTATTTTAAAGGTATCGGGCGAAATATGAGGAACAGTATATAAAAAACACATTAAAGATATCAGAATAACAAAAATGTACACCATACGCGCATGTTAATGTCAATCCTGGTATCTGTGATGAGTGTATTCGTCTACCTATACGGAGGCCCCGTCAGTGACGCTTACAACAAAAAAGTTATAAAGGCCAAAGAAAGAACAATATTGAAAAGTATTGAGGACGCACACTTACGAAAGGTTTTCCAAAGCTAAGGAAATCTATTTCTGGTTGTGAAAAATCTTCAGTATTTAGAAAAATTCAAAGTTAATAAACAGACTTTTTTTTATAATTATGACCGTTTAAATGGTATTACATGTCAACATGGAAGTGCTGAATACTTGGTTAGTGATATCCTCGAAAAGAAACATCCATTAGCAGTTCTAGTGGCATCGACACAGTTGTTGTAAAAAAATCATAGAAACAAGGATTAAAATTCACGCCATACCTTGTAGATAGTGTTTTATGGTTTAGGGGGGAATTTTAGTTTCACTTCATATATGTTCCGGACTTTACTTGTATTTGGGGATACATGTACTCATAAAGTCCGACCATACGCGTATATTAGTATCTACTGGTTAAGTTACTACATGTAACGGGCTGGATCATATGAGTATCTAAACTATATACTAGGTATTTGTCCGATACATTCATACTTCCTTAATTGACACACTTCGTTCTCTGAACCAAAATCGTTTCAACTTATTAACTGAAATCCTTTATCTTTGTCACATGTTGTTTGAATCTTGGCATATTTGTGGTCTTGTCGTCGCTATCTATATTTAACTATTTATGCACAATTAATATCCCTCCAATATTCTCGTCCGTGTGTGAAACTACAGATGTTTGAGATAAGGACTTTTTTTCATTTTCCCCGACGTTTAGACACATTTCTATGGTGGCCGGTTAAGGCCATTTCGCGATTTCGGGTTTTCGCGTTTTCGCCTTTCATATTCTTTAGGTCGGAAACGCCAAAACAATAAATCGAGAAGTCGAAAACGCGAAAACGTGAAGTCGAAACAACGAAAACGCGAAAAGGCAAAGTCGAAAACGCGAAAACGCGAAGTATTTTTCTTTCCGATTTCGCGTTTTCGACTTCGCGTTTTCGCGTTTTCGCTTTTTCGACTTCGCAATTTTGCGTTTTGGCGATTTCGCATTTTCGCCTTTTCGCGATATACATGTTATTATAACATAACATTTTATGTGTGAATCCGTTCAATTATCAAATATATTTTAAAATGTCAAAAACATGATTTCAAGCAAAATTGAATATTCAAAGGATTTTATTTTATACAAATGCATTTGTTTTTAAACTTGTTCAGTCAACAAAGAATGTAAAGGAATTGTCTAATTTATTAAAAAATATTTAATGTACGTCACAGATATGAAATTTATCTGATAACCATTTGAAGGACTTATAATTTGTGTAGTCTTGTCTCCAATTATATTCAAATTGTTATGTTATAATAACATGTATATAGCGAAAAGGCGAAAAGGCGAAATCGCGACATCGCGAAAACGCGAAAAGACAAAAAGGCGAAAACGCGAGAAGGCGAAAACGCGAAATCGCGAAGTCGAACGCGAATTCGGAAAGAAAAAATATTTCGACTTTTCGAGTTTTCGACATCGCGTTTTCGCGTTTTTGACTTTGCGTTTTCTCGGTTTCGACTTCGCGATTTCGCCCTATAGAATATGAAAGGCGAAAACGCGAAATGGCCTTAACAGGCCACCATACATTCCCTACTTTTTACCTAGCTGATGTTTACATACACTTATTAATACGATCTTACAATTACAGTGGTTTCAACAACAAAAATAGAGGCACATCACGTTTATACTTCTGTAATTGTAAATCGTATAAAGAGGAACTCATTAAACAAATTAGATAACTAGAAACAATTTGAAATGCTAAAGAAATTTTAATTTACAAAAAAAAAAAAAAAAAAAATTACTATCAGCAAAACCCTTAATTAATGGCTAATGTGTAAAACAACTGACCGTTCATTTAGAATAAGTTATTTCAGAGTCGACATATAGTGTTTCGTAAAGACAAATTAATTATGACAACGCGCCAATGTATATCTATACTAATTTACACTTGAATAAAAATCAATATATTTCCTTACAATGATAACCAAATAATTATCCATGTAAAAATTTCATTTTTAGATATTCTTATTCTTCACGAAAGATTATATTACTCTTTAGTTAGTATAAAAATTAAGACTTTAATTTGGGATAAACAGATAGGTTAAAATCCTAGAAATACAAGAAACTTTAAATATTAATTCATTGTACCTATTTAATTTGAAAATCTGACTGAAAATAAATTAAACATATTTAGATAAAAATTATTACAATATACTTTTTTAACATTTATTTTCTATTTTGTTCATATTTGACTGGATTTTGGCAAACTATTTATACGATCTTGTCAAAAGAAGCAAAATAGATTTTGTTATTACATTACAACTTGTTATATTTTGTTATAAAGTCCTAGATAGTAACTATAACTGCTTGAAATATCTTGTAACGATACTTGGTTTTTCTATGTTCAAGTAATAGTATGTATCCGACCAGAGAACAAATACTGTTGATGTCTATAGGTTTTTTGGAAAATCAATAGAGTAGACATTATACAATTATTGACTTTTGGTGAGGTTGATAGACAGATTTATAAATCCCAGAGATATGATATTCACCAAGAACAACTGCTGAGGGCGAATGTCATATCTCTGGGGTTGATCGATCATTTTATTCCTGTTGTAAATACGGCGAAAACACAACGCGGGAACGTCACGTCTTATACTAGTACATGTCTTATATTGTAACGTCAAGACTTTGTGACGTGTCACTTGTATACTAGGGCTTATATAGATCGATTACACATATTAGAACATGCAACGTTTTCTTACTTAATTCACGTATTCCCGATATCCTGGTCACTGTTTGTACATATTGTTAGTTAAATCAATATTTGATTGATTGAGAATATCCAACGTGTCATTGAACAAAATCTTCAAATTCCCCTCTGAGTGTCATATTTCCCTCTTAAATGACGGGACAATATCTTGCAACAGTTGCTAATTGTCATAAGTTTAAAGAAATAAAAACAAAAACAAAAAAACACGGTCATTGATGTTGCCTTGGAATATATCATTTAGGTACACCGATGCTGTTTAAAACTTTGACATTTTGGATTTTTGCCGAGATGAATATAACATTTTATCAATGGGGATTTCCTATGTTTTTTAGTCAATGAGAAAACAGAAAATGTTTATTCATATAATAATAATAGAAATTAATCAGTATGATATCGTCGATTTAAAAGAAAATTGACAACGAGTAATCTTTAATAAAGGACACATATAGATTTGTTGTATAAAATAATAAGTTTAATTATATTAAAATTATCCCTGAATAATTAGTATAACAAATTTATCGCACGCAGGTCTTTTCCAGTTCCGTTTTGTAGACAAATAAACAATGAAATTGTGATTGGTTTAACGCCGTCACGTGGTGACCCCCTATCGATCCGTAAGGAGCTAGTAAATTTCATAGGGGGTTCACGACATCACGTCTACTGTTAATTGTGACGTCATCTATCAATATTATTGTTGGGTTTTATTGTTTATTTGTCTAAAAAACGCAGCAGAAAAGGGCCAGCGTGCGATAAATTCGTTATACGGTTAACAACTCACCCCCTACTGACCATCGAGGGTGAATAATAAAGGCAACAGTAGTATACCGCTGTTCAAAACTCGTAAATCTATGGACAAAAAACAAAATTGGGGTAACAAACTAAAACTGAGGGAAACGCATTAAATATAAGAGGAGAACAACGACACAACATTAAAATGTAACATACACAGAAACGGAATAAGCATTTTGTATACAAAATCCGATGAGAATAATAAATATAACATCAAAACCAAATACATGAATTTGGGATAGAAAAGTACCGTGACACGTCTTATAGTAATGTGAATTCACACTCAAATATAAGAGAAAACAAACGACACAACGGAAACACAACGTTAAAATGTTACACACACAGAAACGAACTATAATATAACAATGGCCATTTTCCTGACTTGGTAGAGGACATTTTTAAAGATAAAAATGGTGGGTTGAAACTGGTTTTGTGGCATGCCAAACATCGCACTTTAATGGCAATGTTAAATATAACATTGAAATGACAACATACTATTACAGGACTACAATACAAATAAATAGGAGAACGTATTAGACAAAGAAACACATGATTAATAGATAACAAAAGGCATCAAGTTTACAATTCAATACGCCAAAAACGCGCCTCGTCCACACAAAGACTCACCAGTGACGCCAAGATATAAAAGATCGAAAGTGAAAAAAAGGTACAAAGTTGTAAAGCACTGAAGATCAAAAGTTGAAAAAGGTTGTGTCAAATACGGCTATGTTTTTATGCTTGGGATAAGAACATCCTTATTACTTAGAACAATTTATGCTATGCAAACAGTTAATTTTATCAAATGAATATAAAAGATATATATAATGAAACTGAAGTATTAACTAATTACAGAAAACAAAACCCGAATACATAATGCAAAGACCAACACAGAAAAATAAACACACCCGACTTAGTCCAGGCCTCAACGCAAAAAATCATAAAAATGACGTCACAAACGAATGGTGAAAAGGCAGAAAAATGACGTCACATGAATTTCTGAAACATTACAAAAATAACGTCACATTTGAAAAACTATATCTCAAAAGTAAGATAGAATTAGGATTGATTTAAGATTATAATAGAACTAAATACTGATTTTACATTTAAACATAATGCACATTGCAATACTTATTAATAGCAATTAACTATAATATATATATATGTCAAGTTAAAATCCATAGCCTCATCCCCTATTAATTTTACTAACCCTCTATGGATCCGTAGCGAGTCAGTAGCGAACCATATAATTTATACTATCAAGAAGATATAAGTTGATGCTTTCAAATTTCAAATTTCAGAACAAATCACAAAAATCATTTACATGACTTTTTTTGTCTAATCATTCATGTCATTGGAAAAACATACATTATATATGCATACGAAATCTGTTCTGAGGGGAAAATTTGCATTTTCTCACTTGTTGGTCAAAATTTAATGATTTGAAAGTTGGAGATTTTGATCACAGCTACACGACTTAAATATCACATTTCACAACATATTAGTTTAATAACATAAAGATTTGAAATGAAGATATTTTCAAGAAATATTTCCTCGTTTAAATTGTTATGGTACGAAACACATTTATTTACATTTTTAGAAGTATATATATCGCCATTTTATATATATTTATACATAATTTGCGTTTATTTTCACCTAGTTACACACGTATTAGTGTGACGTCTCTTTAATATAATTACTATTTTCTTTTTGTTTTAAATCATGACGGAGAGCAAAAAAAGATTTTAACCCTATTCATTAAATGATATATCATTTCCTTTTGTCTTTTCGCTTTCAGTTGAATCCCTCTATTGTGCAGTATATAATTACTGTTTCAAATATTGAATTAGAATATTTCACAAATGAGTACACAATCTTGACAATAAATCTGTTATTTTAACGTGACTTTCAATTCTTGTATTAATTAGGATATAGTTTTACATATTTGGAGCAGCAATTCAGTTCTGGTCATTTAAAATTTATGTATAATTTGAAATGACTATACTCCAGATTAATCATTGTATAAAGAATACCTTCTTCCCTTTTTTGTTGTGTACGCATTAGTTTTACAGCTAGCTATAATGATTAAAAAAGAAGATATGGTATGATTGCCAAAGAGACAACTCTTCACAAGATACCAAATGACACAGAAATTAACAACTATAGGGTACCGTACGGCATTCAACAATGAGCGAGACGCATACCACATAGTCAGCTATAAAAGGCTCCGAAATGACAAATGTCAAACAATTCAAACGAGCTATAAGGTGTTTATCTTAGTTATGGAGCACATAACTCTTACACTGCATATCACTTGTGTTACAAGAACCGGTTACGTAACTAACTTTTCGTGAGAGAAAGACGGTATAAGACATGCTAGTTTACAAGCACGAGCAATATGGGGTATTATTCCATGGAGCTATTGATTTTGTTGACAAAAATTTAGAAACATGATGGTCATGACAGATTTTTTTAATGACAGCAGATTAGTTCCATGTAGTGTCAGTTATCGCCTTCTAACTGGATCAAACATCAATAATGAAACTGGGAGGTATAGCAAACCAAAAATTTTAGCAAGTGAAAGATACTGCAAACTTTGTAAAGATAAAGTGGAAGATGAAGTTCATTTTCTTTTATATTGTCCTCTATATAAAGACCTTCGAGAGAAGTTTGATATTTTCAATAACCTTGATAATGATGATGATATTAAATCAATGATTTATTTACTTAACCCAGTAAATCTGGTTGACACCAGACAAATATGTAATTATTTAAGTCAAGCTTTTGAACTTCGTAATAAAAATCTAATGTCAGTTGGTCTACCATAAGTATAATACTGTGTAATACTGTGATATTATATATATAATTAGTACTTGAAATGTTTCTTTATGTTGTATTTGCATAAATTGTCATGTTTAATGTGTTTGTATCTAGGAATACGCATTGTATCATATGTGCTTTGTCCAATAAAATATTTGAATTTGAATTTGAATTTGAATTAACGTTAGCATGCTGCGCATGACGTTTTCAGTTTATTTTCGACTTATCAGTTTGAATTTACCTCTGGTATCTTTCGCCTCTCTTTCACAATTGCAGATTGCATGAGTTTTCGGAAATTATACACATTTGAATTTTTATACACATACATAATAACTATATTTGATACAGCTCAATTAGAGTGGATCAAATTACATGGTCATACAACCCCTTAAATCTCAATTAGCATTTTAAAATTCAAACCTGAAAACCAAACCGTATGAAGATAGTAAATTCAAAATCATTTGACGTTAAAAGTAAATTGCATCATATTTTGCAATACTTTTATTGCTTTGATTTCAAGAAATAAATAGCTGCACCATGGGCGCATGATACGCCCGTCGTCTTGTGTGCAATAATCATAAATAGTTTCCGAGATACAGCGTGACATGTGAACCCCAACTTTTTTTTAAACCAAAAACACAATAACTCTAAAATAAAATTTTGAATCATCACCAAAAAGTATACAGATCTTTAGATAAATATAACTAAGAGTATTAAGTTTTAAGCAATAATCAGAAATTGTTTTTAATCTTGTTTTCACCAAAAAGTATACAGATTGTTTGACCATCATAAGGAACAACTATTTTATAAAGTTTCATGAAATTTGAATGAGTCGTTCTCAACTTAAGGTGCGACATGTTTACGACGGACAGACAGACGAATAGATGGACAGACGGACGCCGGCAATTTCACGGTATACCATAATACGTCCTGTCAAAATTTTGACGGGCGTATAAAAAGCATGCATGTGTATGTTCATTTGTGTTACTACGTTTTTTGATTGAGTTAAGCCTGCCAATTGATATTTTATCGTGTGTTTTCTATGTTGTGATGTTATGCTATTGCTTCATAAAAAGTGGAAGGTTTGGTACCATTAAAACGTTTAATCCAGCTGCAAATGTTTGCACCTGTCCTTAGTCAGGAATCTGATGTACAGTAGTTGTCGTTTGTTTATGTAATTTATACGTGTTTCTCGTTTCTCGTTTTTTTTAAATTGTTAATAATATTTGGATGGAGAGTTGTCTCATTGGCACTCACACCACATCTTCCTATATCTATATGAATTTGACGAGTAGTTATGTATTATTTGAATAACGATAGTCAACAGCATTAGTAGGTTATATCACATGAAAACAACAACTGTGAATATAAAATTAAGTGTGTACGATATGGTTTGTTTATCAACCTTCAGAGCTCTTGGTAATATTTTGGTGTCTTAGGTTGATACGGATATGATATGGAAAAGACATATGTCATCAAAGATTTTACAATTATCCAATATAACCGAAAACATTTACATTATCAACAATCCATGTGACGAACATAAGACAACTTATGTTCTACCTTCATTCTCCATAGTTCTGTTTGTATGAGCAACTTAGACAAAAAAACTATTTTAAAATTATCTTTACCAAACAACACATTAAAATATAAGCACATATTACTTTTAGCTAATACATAATTATCAATATAATGACATTTTATGCGACTTTGTTACGAGTGTGAGGTTTACCTTGCTATAAAACAAGGTTAATCCACCATTTTCTACAAAATGAATGACCTTACGAAGTCAGGAATATGACAGTTGTTTTCCTTTGTTTGACGATTAGGAGCTTTAAATTTTGCTTTTTGATAAGGGACTTTCTATTATGAATTTTCCTCAGAGCTAGGTATTTTTGTTATTTGACCTTTCATACATATTAAAATGTATTAAAATGTATATTACATTTCAAAATATTAAAACTTTCAATAAAGAAAGACGTCTGCAATATCCATTTTTGTAATTAGCTTTATTATATGTCATTTTTTATTTCAACAGCAATGCAACGTTTGTAAGAAGTTTTTTAGGGGGCAGCTGAGGACCACCTATTTAGTCGGATTGTTGTCTCTTAAACGAATTCCCCATTTCCTTTATCAATTTTACTGTTAATATGATTACTAATATATTCCAGATGCAAAGTATTTTCCATCATTGGTATTATCTGTATCTAAGATTAGCAGAATGTTTACCAATATGAATAAAGTAGGGATGGCAACGAGTACTCGAGTACTCGGGTACTCGCTCGGAAGGCCGAGTACTCGAGTACAGTTTTAGTACTCGGATACTCGTTTGCGTGTTATACATCTTGAGATATTTCTCTTCAAATTTCCACTCACTTTAGTTCCGTTGATATATCCCCTTCGTAATACTAAAAAATATCAATTAACAACATAAATATGTTTATCATGAGGATACTATTTGTTAATTTTCAATTGCACAACTTGTAACAAAACAAAAAAAGTCAAATAGTCTTTCGTCTGAAATTGTTGACCAGATCATATTTCTAAACAAGAACAAAATCAAAGTGACCTGCGGTGAATCCTACGTAACTGATTAGAGACATTTTTAACGGTGTTTGTACACGGATCAACACTTTCATGAATTCATAATTAACTCATCACAAGCCGTAAACACTTACCTTTGTTTGTTAATCAAGACTTCTGTGTAAACGTGATTGGTATGATATGTACATTTAAATTAATTTAATTACTCTGTATTTGAAACTTTAATCTATAATTGTTTAATTTACAATTTAAAGATAGGCGAAAGTACGAGAGCGACATTCAAACCCAAAAGTCGAAAAATAAACTGACAACGTCTTGGCTAAAAAAAAAAGAAAATCAGACAAACGACAGTGCAAAAAAAAAACCACACACACAGAAAAGGTAAGACTGAGCATTACGAAAAGGCACAAGTTATTTGAAGTCCAATATTGTTGTTGACAAATTAATGGACAAGTCGTATTATAAAAAGTACCAACTCCTCAGGAACAGATGATACATATATCGTCTACTTTGTCGGACTTCATATGCATGCAAATATTTTTGATTTTATTGGAATTTGGTTCATGAACACGTACACAAACAATAATTGTTATTATGATAGGTTATTTGTAGAAACGCCGGTCGGTAATTCATTGTTTAATTGACACAAAAAAAACAGAGGACCATGCTGTGGTTGTAGTACGTTTGTCTTCCGTTAATATGTTTATGAAAGTTAGTTACAAAAACACTGCATCCCACCTAAAACTTAAACTTTTCAATAGACGTTTAAGATTCGTCCGAGTACTCGCGAGTACTCGAGTATCATGACCGAGTATCCGAGTATTAAATTTCAGATCTTTTGACATCCCTAGAATAAAGTAATTAATTGTTTTGGAGTAGTTAAAAAAAAACTAATTGTAAATCTTTGTGTTGACCCGGACCTTGAATAAAAACCACGAGTTGGCTATCATGATACCACTGATACAGTACCCTAATCATCAGAAAACTGAAATGTTTCCATTATTACTACATTTTTTAAAGTGATTAGAAAACTGGATGTATTATTTTGTTAAGACTGTATCCACTAGTACTTATTTGAATATTTAAATTCATGAAGAACAAAGTAAATCTATATAATAAATTGATAAAGGTTGATTACACATACATAAATGTTGGCATTGTTTTACCCTACCAAAAGACCCTGATCTATTTTTGTAATTTAAATACTTATCATAACGTGTACGACTGAACATTTAAGAGATTTCAAGTTTGTGAAGAACACTACTACGGTAAATCAAGTCTATTTATGAAATTACTAAGGGTCTTTTTGTAAAAAATCAAGTTATTCATATTTCTGTCGAGTACATTGTTGTCATTGTTTTATAACTCATGTGGATAACATTGGCTTTACCATTTTATAGTCTGATAAAAAGAATGTCTATGGCTTAATCATTATCAATGCCTGGCCACTATCGTACCACTTTGAAACATGTAAGGTTAAATTTGTAAGAGTTGCTAATAACTAGTTTACAAAAACGACGGTATTGAATTAACTCGACCAATCTTAATTGATCTGAATTTACTTGATATTACTCGACTCCAATCTGAACCATACTCGACTGAACTGATTTATTGTAAAAATATGTTATTAAAGAAATCTTTATATATACATTTGTATATATAGCTATTAAGACATAAATACGAAATATACAAAAGATTCAATAATTGGGATTAGGAAATAAGAGCAGTGCTCTTATACATTTTATATCAATCCGTTTCCCTATAAACTGTACTGATTTTTACTCGACTCGTATCTTAGTCATCGAAAAATATCTACATATTACTCAACCAAAACCTTATTTTGGTGCTTCATGTTTTTTTATTTAACAAAACTTTTTCTCATAAATATATATAAATATATACTCTTCTATCACTTCATTTCAAACCAAACAATATGGTAGCTAGTAATTCATGTCAAATCGAATTGAGTTTTCATATAAGACTACTCGATTGCTTTAATACTGAGTGCGTCTATATAAAGGGTATATTTTTGTAGCCAAACTTAATTTTTATGACAATTTATAAAGGTATAAAAAAAATGTTTAACATAAGTCAATATAGAGTTTTAAAATGCGGTCTAGTAGAAATCATAACATTTGGAAGAGAATAATTTGAAATATACTGATGTTTCTTACGAGAAAGTATACTGACGTTATTAGTGATACAATATACAGAGTATTCTTGACAGAAAATGTCCTGAAAATGTACTGTTTATGAAAATTAGGAAATTTAAACACAACATACCTATGGAAATTGGTTTTGCTGCAAGAAATATAAACCCAACACATCACACAGATACATATGACATACGTATTCTTGTGTTTTTAAAGTGTATGAGCGGATTGTATAAAACTTATAACTATATAGGACACATGCAGTTGATTATTTAAATGTCCTCTTTGAAAACCGATGAGGCGTGAACGGTATTTACAAACAAACATACTGATTGGTATCTACCCGGAATGCATTTTATAAAATAAGGTTCATGTCATGTTACTGTTCATCACGATTTAGGTTTTGTTTAAGGATGGGAAATGCATTTACTTTTTGTGTTAACCTTTTTTTGTGAAACTAAATGTTAGTGCAATATAAACACTGTATCAGATCGATGTTAGAAGAAAACACAATTGGACATAAAACCTCGCCCTTTAACTTGTACGTATCGAATACAAAAAACGTTGATGTTTTTTCTGACATTGAACTTATATTGTACATTTACGTATTGCCCGTGACTGTTGCATGTGCTTTTCATCATGATTGTATAACATGGTCGAATAAACCTTATTTGTTCCATCAATTTTGTTTATTTTCAAAAGTTATCTGTTCTGTCTATTTATGTCAAAAGTAAAACAACAAAAATATTGAACTCCATGTATAATTCAAATGCAATTGCAGTTTATCATTTTGCAAAATCAAAAGCCCCAACAAAAAAACAAATGGATAACAACTGTCATATTTCTGACTTGGGACAAGGTTTCCTTTTGTTTGTAGTAAATGGTGGATTACACCTAGTTTTATAGCTAGCCAAACCTCTGACTTGTACGATAGTTGCATTAAATTCTATTATATTAACGAAAATGTGCAAAAAAATAATATAATAGGTTAAAAAAAAAAGAATAAGGATACAGCAACCAAAATTTTATTATATTCTCAATCACGATAAAAACAAACAAATATGCCAACAAAGAAAAACAAATTGTCATTAGGACACAGCACATACTCAAGAAATGTAACTCAAGATTACAAACAAATTGTCTACAACACAACAACAAATTATGGTATGTATAATTACAAGTTATGTTTCCAATGAGCTGTCGATTTCTTTAATTAATGCAAATATACAAATAATGATTTCATTTTTAAAAAATTTTTAAAAATATGTGATATAATATGGAATTTATATAAATTCAATAAGCCTTAATAATAACCAACCATTCACGTCTACTGGATATTATCAGTAGTTGTAAAAAAACAATCATATTTACTGAATTCGCTTTTTCAGTATCTAAAGAATCATGGGTAATTTCATTGTTCGTACCCAAAAATGAAAATAACGTCACGTCATTGGTTGAATTTCCATTGTTAATGACATTTTTAATCAATCACGACGTTTTGGTGTACACTGTTGAAAATGTTACCCAAGATGCATTAGATTCTGAAACGGCGAATTCTATCAGTAGTTTTAACTATCCACTCACGTGTAGTGAACGTTAGAGGTGTGTATCTACTCTAGTCGGCCACCACTTCCATTTACTGGATACTAGCGGAAGTCGTTCTTATCCACTCGATTCAACTTACTACTAGGGGTAAACAACCACTCACATTAAGTAGATAATTACGATAGTGAGTGGTGATTATCCACTCATTTCTACTAACTACAAGTGGTAAGCCACCACTCAGATTTACAGGATATAAGTGGAAGGAAAGTATACACTGGATTTAAGTGATAAGCAAACTCTGTTTAATAAATAATGACGAAAGAGGCGAGTACCCACTTAGTGCCATAGGCTAGTAGTGATAATCAACCACTCATATTTCCTGAATACTAACGGTAGTGGTGATTATCCACTCAGTTCGTTCTACTAAAATCTACTGAATACTAGTGTAAATGATAGGTTATCATTCAGATCTGGTATTTAGCCTTTCAGATCTACTGGAAAAAAGAATGCAATGATTACGAACATATAAAGCCAAGTATGTAACGTAGTGGCCACTTACTCTTGGATACTTTCAATGATTGTAACGAAGGAATACATTTATGGCGCATAACAATATCACTTTTTAAAAATATATTCGTCGTTACAAAGTCATTAGTAAAGATAAAAGTGTCATTCATACACTGATGAAGAACTTCAGTGAGAAAAGGAATATCCCATAATATTGATATAGTTTGCAGGGAAAATATTTTCATTTTGATATCTTTTAAAAATAAACTTACAAATTATTTCAATATAACACATACATATGAGATATGCCACTTAGGAACACTAGACATTTGTTTTAAATACCCTTATAAAGGTCATGAGAGGACTCCTATTTTTGAAATGGTTCGTATTGCTGAATCTTACGTTTTTTTTAATGTGTTCGTCTTTCGGGTTCTTTTTCGACAAACAGCATTGTCAGATTTACTTCGACTGGTGAGTTCCAAATGTTTCTAAAGTCTGTTTTCTTCCTCCTCTTTCTCCTCCTAAACTTGCTTTTTTTTTAAAGTTGGAAACGAATTTCATTTATATTTTATTCTGTTGGGTTTGATGGAATTTGATGAGACTGTCATACAAGTGAGAGGTTAAGCTAGCTTTATTACCAGGTTTAATCCCCAAAAAAATACGGATTTCAGTTCTTTTGTGATATACTTTTTAATGTAAAAGTGAAAATTCATATTTCATTTTGAAATAAATTTAGATAGTAAACTTCAAGACAGTCTTTAATTATTTTCATAAAATCTGATATATGTCTTAATTCGAATATTTTATACATTAAAAAAAATAAATCAGGTATCTGGCATCCAAATTTGTGATTCATATTAGATAAATGCGTAATAGACTTTTCCAAATATCATTCCAAACATTGGCTGACCAAACCCCTTTATTAAAACCCTGGAGCCGCACCTCATTGTATAGTAAATGTTTGTCCTTCATCTTAAAATTAACTTTAATGATTGAACGGCTACGTGGGATACCATTTAATGAATGTGCTATAATAAGGCAATAATGTTAATAGTATTATTTAGTTGCAGATATTTTAGTAGATTTTAAAATCTAAATTTAAATGCGTTCGTCAAGCTATTTTTGACCATGCACGTAGTGTAGAATGAAATCTGTTGAAACATTATATGAATGAATTATTGACCCTTTAATTTAAAATTCATTATCCCTGCAAATAAAGAATGGGAAATTCCATTTGAGTATTACAAATATCTAACCTAATTCTACAAAGAATCGTATGAAGAAACATTTTCGGAAAGTCGTATGTCGGTCATTTTCCAATAATGTATAATCGCCGGTACACCTATACGGATTTTTTTTTAATGACAATTGTGTTTTTTTTTGTGTTTGAATGAGAGATTGTAGGAAAAAAGAATCTATAATGCATCAACAATATATCGATTGATGTGAGATAAATATATATTTGATCAAGATTTTTCTGTATTTACAATTATATATATGCGTTAAGTATAAGGGTACCATATTTAAAATCATTGTGTTCAATATACATATTACATGCATTATGCCTTAATCTGAATGACTAGAAATGTAGATTGTAGGATTATACATGTACATATTAACCTTTGATGGACTTCTATTTCTATCTTATAGACAGATCTTTAATTCAAGTTATAATACCGTGTATTTTTTCAGTTTTCTATTTATAGAAGACCTGGTTAGAACATTACAATTTATATGCAGGAAATCAGAGTAAACACTACTTTGTCTCGATAAATGTCAAAAACAAAATGTTTAGAAATACTGATTTTCGTGAACATAACGGTTGGGTACATGATTCTTACTGACACCAATGTATATAATAGTTTTGTGATGTGGTTCAAATATTGCTGAATCTTATGTTTTTTTAATTTGTGCGTCTTCCAAACTTTTTTTTCCCACAAACAGCATTGTCAGAATTACTTCGACTGATGAGTTCCGAATATATAAAAAAGAAGATGTGGTATGATTGCCAATGAGACAACTATCCACAAAAAACCAAAATGACACAGACATTAACAACTATAGGTCACCGTACGGCCTTCAACAATGAGCAAAGCCCATACCGCATAGTCAGCTATAATAGGCCCCGATAAGACAATGTAAAACAATTCAAACGAGAAAACTAACGGCCTTATTTATGTAAAAAAATGAATTCTCAAGTTTGTTATGTTCCTCCTCTTTCTCCTCCTAAACATGTTTTTAAGTTGTTTTAAGTCGGAAAATTAATTAATTCATATATATTTTGATTCTATTGAGTTTTATGCATTTAATGCAAAAGTGAAAAACACAATCCTTTTGAAATAAATTCAGATAGTAAACCTCGAGGCAGGCATAAATATTTTCATTAAATTTGAATTATTGCATGAATTAAAATCAATGTTTACATTTTTTTCAAAATCTAAAATTAGGTGGCACCCACCCTTATGGATAGTAATGAAAGATGAATACGTAGACTTTATCAAATATCACTCTAAACGTTGGCGTACCAGGCCGCCTCATCAAAACCCTATCTCCGCACTTGACTGTATAGTACATTTTTTTGTACCAATATCTACGTCCCCATAATCCTTGATTTTAAAATTAATTTAATGTTTGAACGGCTACATATTGTGTGTGTTTGCGTAATATACTGTTGAATGCATGTGTTATATTACCTATAAATAGTAATATTCAGTTGCAAATATTTTAGTAGACTTTAAAGTTTAAATACATTCGTCACGCTATATTTAGCCCTCAAAGGAGTGTAGACTTAATCCTTTTGAAAAAGTATAAAAGTTTTGACATTTTAATGGTTAATTCAAAATGCAATAATGCCCTTAACCTTTTTTTCAATTCCAAACTGACCTCGAATTAATTGGCAATTGTATTTAGGCTTTATTAATTTTTTTATCTCTCTTATATACAAATGAACGTAGCATAGTGGAGGCTCGAATTAAATCAGATCGTGAAAATTTGACAATCAGCAAAAAAAAATGGGAAGTTCCAAGTTTGAGTATGACAAACATTTAACTTAATTCTACAAAAATTGTACGAAGAAACATTTTCGGAAAGTCGTTAATGGGTCCCTAACGAAAATTGTATAGTGTTCAGTACACCTTTACTGGACTTTTTTTTTATAAAGGCAAATGTTGTTCTTTTTATATAAGAGATTGTAGGAGATACGAATCTTTGCATTTATAATTCATCTATCCTAATTAGGTTGAAATATTTATTTGAGAACTTTGTTTAATCTAAAGTTGTAATGAACAAAGTTTAATAGTATGTTTTAGAAATCACAACAGTTTGAGATATGAAACCGTGTTTGATATGTTATTTCAAAGACATTAGATAAATGGTGTTTATTGGTAAAAGCTTCACCTTCGTCACCAATAACTGACACCAATATATAATTAAAATAATAGTTTCAATAGTTTAGTTCATTAAACTGTTTTGTGCACTTGAACATGTTTGTGTTGTCATAGGCGGATTAAGGGGGGAAAGAAGAGGATCGACGGCTCGATAGCCGCCCACGTTTTGGAGTTTCACATGTAATAAATGAACTTATACTTTTTACATGTACCACTCCAGGTGTTAGTCTAATAGACGCCCTCACCGCCATTTCAAATCATGAATGTTCACCGTACTTTATGTAATGTAATTTGTAGCTGTGCAAAAATTAAAGTTACTTTATTGTTAGATCGGGAATTATCATGATGTAGATATGTGTACAAACATAAAGGATGCCAATGAACGCATGTGTTATAAAATCTGTAAATAATAATGTTCAGTTCAGATGTCGTGAATGCAGATTGTTTAATAAACGTTATTTTAAATTTAATTAAATTTCCCAGGCTACATTGTCGTACACATGAGCTGTGTAGCGCTATAAAACCAGGTTCAATCCACCATTTTCTACATTTGAGAATGCCGGTACCAATGCAAGTCAGGAATATGACAGTTGTAGTCCATTCGTTATATGTGTTTTATCATTTGATTTTTCGGAGTTCAGTTTTATTTTTTTGTCACTTTACTTTTTAACCATGAAATGAGTAAAGAATAAATTGAATCAATGGAAAAATTATAAACCGTTTAATGGTCAATTAACAGTTCAATAATTTGTAAATTATTAATTGACCTCTAATCAGATGGTATAAAGTTTTTAATTTTTCAATATTTCTAGTCAACACAAACAACAAATTAACATATTGAAAGGTGGGATTTAAATCCGGTTGGTAAACTTTACTGGATACACAATCAGTAGATATAGAACGGCAAATTCTAAGTTTGATAATTTTCGGAAAGTCGTATGTCGGTAATTTTCAAAAAATGTTTAAACGTAGGTACACCAATACTGAACCTATTTAATTTTTAAGACGATTGCCGCTTTTTGGTGTTTAAATAAGATATTGTAGGAAATATGAATCTATACATCAATAATATATCTATTGCAATGAAATAAGAATATTTTGAGTAAATATTTTTGTGTAATTTACAGTACGGTTGATCATGCGTACCGTACTAGGGTACCATATTTCCAATTGTGTTCATCTTTTCCGATTGCTTAAACCAATGACATTTCAAAAGGTTCTTTAAAAAGTAAAATCACAAAAATACTGAACTTAGAGTAAATTTATTAGTATACTTTAGATATCACATCAATATTTGAAAGAAAGCCGTGTTATATACATGTAGGTGATCCGTAGACATCAGGTAATTGGTGGTCAATGAGTTTATAAACTGAAGAACTGTAGTTGCTGGAAATGAATAAAAAAAAATGCCCCTGAAAGGCACAAATGCTAAACCCCCGCTTTAATTCATCATATATGGGGTCAAAACCAATTTTGATATGAGCAAGAGCATTTTTCTAAGGCTAACACTTTTAGCTAATCTTAGTCACTCCCCACCTCTGTGCCGTCAGGGCATATATTTCCATTAGTATGACTGTTGAGAAATCGTTACGTCCTAGAAAAAGTAGACATGATAATATTTTAAAATAAGAACAAATTCGTTGCACCTTGCACCTCAGGAAATGATTAATGGCATCAGTAAGTTATAATTATCACCCCTTTGTTGATCATTAAATGTGTTTTTTTACGGTTTCCAAATAATGTTGTTTGAGTATTAAAAGATTATTACCCGGTTACATAATTAGTACAGGTAGTAAATGAGTTATTAATTAAGGTATAAAATTCCTTGGACTATTATCTAGTCCTGGATAATAATGTTGAGAATTTTATGATCGTAAGACAACAACCTATAATACATAAAATAGTATAATTTTGTGTTTCCATTTTGTAGTTGCTTTACAGAGCGAGTACTGGAGTATCGCTCGGTAAATCCAACGAGTAATCGATTAGTTAATCCTCACCGAGTTGACATCCCTGATTTTATAAATTTAAAGTTTGCGAAAATATAAATTATTCGAAATACTTTTTTTTTATCGAAGGCATAGATTACCTTAGCTGTATTTGGCACCACCTTTTGGAACTTTTGATCCTCAGTGATCTTCAACTTCTTTGTACTTGTTTTGGCTTTCCAACTATTTTGATATGGGCGTCACTGGTGAGTCTTATGCAGACGAAACGCGAGTTTGGTGTATCAAATTATAAGCCTGGTACCTTTAACAACTATTTTCGGAATCAACCCAAAAATAAAGATTAATATTACGTCTATCGTCAAGTTTTCTCGGCTAACTGTTCCGTTAATTATTGTCATCAGACCATTTTCATATAATCGACTTTTGACTCCGGAATCTATATTTTTTCGAAAGAATATCTTCTTTGTGGTTGGACATCCTTGTACTCGGTCAAGCAAGAGCAACGTAAATAAGTCAATTCAAGATTTTATCGGTACAAATTGGAGGGAAAGTTTACTGTTTAATGCTTTCTATACATAACGAAATCATCAGATAGCAGTAGACTAACAACCCCCCCCCCCCTAATTTGCACCGTTTATATGATTGATTTGACTTCTTTTTTTGGTTTGCTCGTAATTGATCGAGTACAAGGTTGTCTTACCACAGAGTAGCTAATCTTTCAAAAATATATAGAACCCGGATTCAAAATTCGGTAATATGAAAATAGACTTTTGCACTGTGGTGTGTGGTCACCAAAGCTGCATAATCAATACTACATTTTTACTTCCGGTGTCAGATGATTCAATGTTTTATGATTTTTATATTATGTATACATTACTATTGTGTATTATGCATATGCCATTTCAACCTCTAGATTATAAATTTGCAATTCTTTAATTAAACTGAAGGTAATCTATGAAAAATCGATTATTTAATAATGCGACGTTGAAGACCTGACATTATTCTAATGATGTAATTGTGGGCGTTCAGTCTTTTACTTTTCATCCTTCCCTCAAGATGAAAATATGGAACGCAGTATGCATCTTCTGTGAAAAATACAATACATCATGGTATAGCTGAAGTACGTTTTGTAACAGTCAATTCCAATCAACTCGTCGTTAAAAAAGTAAAATGAATGTGTCTAATCATTCATGCGGAAAAATACAAACAACCTTAATTCTAAATCGTTTCAATATTATACTTGGATTGGCGGCAGTACTTTTGAATGCCTCTGCTTTCATATTTTTCATCAAAACAAAGAATTTGCGATGCAGTCTATTTTACATGCTTCTGTTTCCCTTTTTATCTACTTCATTCTATTGCTTCAATATTTATAACAGTAGATCACTTTTTTATACTTCAAGGTATAGATTCGTATTATTATCAGCGTGTAAGTGTTCTATGTTTAATGCATAGTATGATTCGTACAGTGGCGGATCCAGAGGGGGGGGGGGGGGGGTTCCGGGGGTCCGCACCCCCCCTTTATTTTGGCCGATCAATGCATTTGAATCGGGACATATGTTTTGCACCCCCCTGCACCCCCCCCCCCCCCCCCCCTTTTGCCCTGGGCTAGCACCCCCCTTTCGAAAATTCCTGCATCCGCCACTGATTCGTATGCAGTCCTCTGTAATACAAACGGCCATTATCTCCGTTGACAGATATCAGGCTTCTTTACCTCATGTTAAGTAACACTAAAAAGGAGACAAATATTGGGTACTGTTTCCGTTGTTATGTTTGTACTTATTGTCGTGATGAATTACACGACTGTTCTCCGTCAAACACTACTGCATTAACGATGAGGTGGTCACATGTGATGCAATTGTAACATCTGAAATACGAATAGTCACTGGACGGGTGTCATTTACTTTTTAACTATTTTCTTCGTCGAAATACCAATGTGTATGCTTACATTTTTTAATATACGAAAGAACATGCGAACAGTTGGCAATCGAGTACTAGTAAGGCCATATAAGGCTGAACTGCAAGTACAACATTTTCAGACTCCGACAGTTCAAAAATGGCAAGGATGAAATTGAATGCGCTCAAAGTTCTGATTGGAGTAGTTTTAATTCATTGTATAAATTTCACGCCACAACCTATCCTGTTGGTAACGTCCTTTGAAACAAATAGAAATACTCATATGTACAATTCGTATTCTGGGATATTCAGACTGGTTGTGCTTGTTCATTATATCATTGATGCATTGTTTGCTTTTAAAACTGTAAGTCCTTTGAAAGAAAAAATAAAATATGTGTGTTGCGGTTGGAAACTGAGAGGAAGACCATCAGAAGACTCTGTCGAACATTGAATTATAAGCACTAGCTACTACTATTTGAGTACGTTTTAAGAAGATAGTTTGTCATTGAATATTCTGTTTATGCAAGGTAACATATATATTGACAGGACTTGAAACTATCTGAATGAAGTATATCCGACTTAATCGTATAGTCATTTCATATAGAGATGGTGGATTAACCTGGTTGTATGATCAGCTAAACCTCTCACTTGTATGACTTGTAAAGATTTTATTTCCGTGGTCGAAGACACAAATAAGTTCATGCTTATTACCTGTAATGATTTGACAGGTATGATCACAATTATAAAGTTACAAAACGTAGATGTGAGGATGTATTCCTCAAATGCGAACATCCTTTGATCTATCCAAAATTTGCCTGTAAAATTGTGTTTGCGATCGAGGAATAGGTGTAAGAAAACAACAGTTTCTGCTTATCAAAACAATCATACTAACTAAACAGATGTCCATATTTGTCAAGTTTTTGACAATGATGTTTTGCTGATTGATACTGCTTGAACAAATATGGAGTCTCTTAAAATGTAACTTTGAAAAGTGTTGCATTACAAAGTCAACATGTACTGCTGTTGTTTTTTATTTGGTCGGTTTGTTGTCTCTTTGACACATTCCCCATTTCCATTCTCAATTTTTTTGTTTTTACAGAGTTTGTCTTTAGTGCCGTGTGGAGGCAGTAGAGTGCCTCCCCATGCTTCAGGTTTATGCTCTTATAATATACTAGATTATGGAGTGTGTGTCCGAGCGAGAACTGCTCTAGTTCATTACTTTAGCAATATTTATCAAAAAGTAGTATTTCAATATTCAGCCCCATTCTACTATTTAGTCAGCCATCAGTCCTACCCTGATATACCCTATCTTTTTCGGGTAATTTATACTGATAGCGTTTGACATTTTTAGCCGAACAAATTTATCCATTTTATATAACTTAAATTATTGTATGCTGGTTCATATTCTGGACGCCAATCTTTGCTCCTTTATTATATAATTCACTAACAAAACAATTATGAAGCTTAGAAATGGAAAATTACTAAATACTAAACTTGTTCAAAGGGTATCTACACGTCTCAATCTTCAAAATCGGTTATCTAAAAATACTACCATAGCTAACATTTTAACAATAAAAATCGTGGTTACCCTTCTATCGATAAGTGTCATGCCAAAAAATGACTTACATGTCCCCGTCTTTCCACCAACAATACGGTAAGGTCCACGTTTAATGGTCGCACATTTTCTTTAAATTTTGAAACTGATATAACTTGAAAAACAAATAGTATTATTTATTTACTCACATGTAACAAACCGGGGTGTGGTATTCAGTACGTAGGAGAAACTGGACGATATTTATCGAAACGCACTCAAGAACATCTGTATCGTTTTAAAAGACCCAATAAATTCAAAAGTATCATTTACCAACACCTTAAGAAGCACAACCATCCTTTTAAATATTTAGCAGTTCAACCTTTAGAAGTAGTAAATAAGCAGCCTGGTGAATCGCATTCAAAGTTTGTACGATCACGGAAAATAATTGAATTGAATTGGATTAAAAAATTACAGACAGTTTACCCTCTCGGTCTAAATGATAATATCATGGGAATTGGTAATATATCTAGAACCAATTCCGTTAACATTTTGGATATAGTTTCTAAAACTGTTCGTAAAAAAACGTACTCACGTTCGTAGAACAAATCGCAATCAAAGAAAATTTCGAGCCAATCATACCAATATTTCGGACCTAATTTCTATTTCAAAAAATAACGGCAGACATTATCTTTTAACAAAACTCTGTTCGTTACCGGTTAATAAGTTAAATAAAATTTTGGAGGATTGCAACACAATTTCATATAGCAGTCCTAAGTATGAAATTGTTCAAATTATTATGGCATATTGTTATTCTAAATTATTTCCCAAAATTGATCGCCCTGAAGATCATAAAAAACATTTTATTAAAATTAAGTATGTCAATAAAGGCTTTGATTTTGTAAATGTTGCCGGTATATTTAACGACCATTCTGTTAAAGAACAAATTCCTGGATATTTTGACAATACTAAGCTACCTCTTATTTGTTAATTTATATTTACAAGAAATCTACCCGGAAATTTGTGTTTAATTATAGTCAATTGTGTAAAGATGTTAATATCAGTGAAAATACACCTACTTCATGTAATTGCAGTAATTCCGAATATATTTATGGACCCATTTCCCATGTTATAACACGAGATCTTAACATCGTTCAAGACCGAGAGTTAAAAATCATTCCTCAGTAAAGGACCTAAATATCGTCCCCCGTCCATTATTAATTGGAATGAGTGTCGTAATATCATCCACGACTCACTCTATACTTACTGTATGAAATGGATAAAACGGGAAAAAGCTGACAAAAAATCTTTGGACTCTTTTTTTAATTCAGTAATGAAGATAGTTGATATACGTATTCAACATTTTAAAGAACATTTTACTATTAACAATAACCACAATAAACCTATTTCTCGTATCAAAAACTAGCCAAGGAATTTGTTTTTGTCCCGGCCGATAAAGCAGCTAATAATATTATTATTGTTTGACGTAAATTTTACATTGAGGTTCTGAAAAAGGAAATCACCAATTCACCAACATTCCAACTGACTCCATTTTCAGAAAACGAAATCTGTAACAAACATAAACTTTTAGCCACCTCTTTACAAGCAGAGCCAAATACAATGAAAGTCCCAACTATGTATTGGCTTCCGAAGCTACACAAAACCCCTTACAAATATAGATTTATTTCGTCTTCAAGCCATTGTTCAATTACTAAATTGTCTATTCTTCTTACCAGCACACTTGGTACAATTAAAAACCTGATAATAAATTGTTCAAATAAGGCCTTCGAAAATAGTGGAATAAATTACTTTTGGAGTGTCAAGAACTCGTTGGAAGTACTTGATAAATTGCATGCTTAAATTGGTGATTTTGAATCTGTTCAAAGTTTTGATTTTTCTACCCTGTATACCACATTGCCTCACATTCTCATTAAGAAAAAATTCACACACCTAATTAAATGGGCATTCAAAAAATCAGAATGTGAATATATATGTTCAAACTCTTTTAGATCATTTTTTAGTAGCAATAAACAAAAAAACTATGTTAATTGGACATGCTTTGATACTATATATGCCCTTGAATTTTTACTAGATAACATTTTTGTTCGCTTTGGGGATTCCGTATATCGTCAGATTATCGGAATTCCAATGGGGACTAACTGTGCACCACTTATTGCGGACCTGTTTTTGTATTGTTATGAGTTACAATTTATAACAAAAATAAGCAAAGACCCATCGAAACAACATCTGATAAACAAATTTAATAATACTTTTAGATATTTGGATGATATTTTGGCTCTCAATTATGACGACTTCAGTATGTATATTAATGAAATTTATCCTGTTGAACTTACTTTAAATAAAGCTAATACTAACAATGACCACTGCCCTTTTCTCGATCTTGATATCTATATCACTAATGTAAAGCTGAATACTAAAATTTATGATAAAAGGGATGATTTTTCATTTCCTATACTTAATTATCCGTTTTTAGATGGTGACGTTCCCTTGTCACCATCTTACGGTGTTTATATATCTCAACTTGTACGATTCGCTCGTGTATGTAACAATGTTTTAGATTTCAACGAGAGAAATTTATGTATTACTGAAAAATTATTACACCAGGGTTTTCGATATCACAAACTAGTTAAAACATTTACTAAATTTTATCATCGGTATAAAGACATCATTCGTAAATATAGCTCAACATGCAGACTTCTAATACGTTCAGGTATTTCACATCCAATTTTTTATGGAAATATTCTTTATAAAGCACAAAGGTGTCAGTATTCACCTCAGAAACTTACAAAACCTTTGAATAGACTTATTAAGAAGGGATATAATTACGATACTGTGGTCAAGTCATTAAAGATTGCATATTTTGGCGTTAATATTGAGTCACTGATAAGGTCTTTGCATCGGAACTAAACACATTTATTCTAAAAACAGTTGTTGGCATGACACGGGTTATGTTCTTCTCATATATGTTATGATGGTATGATACTAAACCCCTAACGGGAAGGATTGTGCCTGATGTTCATATGATGAAATCATAATCTTTCAGTCAGTTTAATTGAAGTTTGGAGCTGGCATGTCAGTTAACTGCTAGTAGTCTGTTGTTATTTATGTATTATTGTCATTTTGGTTAGTTTCTTTGGTTACATCTTCTGACATCAGACTCGGATTTCTCTTGAACTGAATTTTAATGTGCGTATTGTTATGCGATTACTTTTCTACATTGGTTAGAGGTATAGGGGGAGGGTTGAGATCTCACAAACATGTTTAACCCCGCCGCATTTTTGCGCCTGTCCCAAGTCAGGAGCCTCTGGCCTTTGTTAGTCTTGTATTATTTTAATTTTAGTTTCTTGTGTAAAATTTGGAAATTAGTATGGCGTTCATTATCACTGGACTAGTATATATTTGTTTAGGGGCCAGCTGAAGGACGCCTCCGGGTGCGGGAATTTCTCGCTACATTGAACACCTGTTGGTGGCCCTCTGCTGTTGTTTTTATTTGGTCGGGTTGTTGTCTCTTTGACACATTCCCCATTTCCATTCTCAATTTTATGTGCATATTGTCAGAAATTCCAGTTTGAACAAGTTCTACTATAGTCTCTTTAATTAGACATTAATGATTTTGTAACATTTCTATAGTTGTGTGTGTTGCGATATTCACCGATATTACTATCTAGAATTTTTTGAAACTTTGTATCTTGTGTTAGAATACTATGTTTTAATTGGTTCGATTGTTTAGAATATTTGTCTTGGTAATAATATTACACCCTTACTTATTGTGATTCAATATATATTGTTTAGGTGTTTGTTTCAGATTCCCGGCAGTTCAATAGTAATCAATCGGAAACTTTTAGAAACAGAACAAATATGCTCTTCGAATATAGTTTTTTAAACTTTATTTTAATATCATTCAATCGAAATTTTAACAAGGGCTTACCAAGGATACAACGCCATTTATTTTTTATTTGATATGAAATTACTATTCTGTAAAATAAATTTAAAATAAATAACATGATTTTTTTGTTGTTGAAAAAAGCAGGATGTGCCATTTCTTTTACCCCATTTCACTTTCCTTAAATAAAGGCAACAGTAGTATACCGCAGTTCAAACTCATAAATCCATTGACAAAAAACAAAATCGGCGTAACAAACTAAAACTGAGGGAAACGCATTCAATATAAGAGAACAACGACACAACACTACAGTGTAACACACACAGAAACGGACCACGCATCAGACAAAATCCCACGAGAATAACAAATATAACATCAAAACCAAATACATGAATTTGGGATAGACCAGTACCGTGACACGTCTTATCGCAATGTCAATTTACACTCAAAAATAAGAGAAAACAAACGACGCAACGTAAAATAGTAACACACACAGAAACGAACTATAATATAACAATGGCCATATTCCTGACTTGGTACAGGACATTTTTAAAGGAAACAAGAGGCTCTCAAGAGCCTGAATCGCTCACCTTAATTCTTTTGGTTAAATCTCTCATCAATGATTATTTTGGCTTTTCAATTTATTTAAATGTTTTTTGGATCGTCCTATTTTCTTCAAAAGCCAAAAAAAAATAATCTTTTTCTCCTATGTTCTCAACTTCTATTTTAGCCATAGGAGCTATGTTTCTTGACATACAAGGAAATAAAATATAAAATGTATACTAGATACTCTGAAACTCATTTAGCCTAAGTTTGGCTGAAATTGATACAGCAGTTTCAAAGGAGAAGATTTTTAAAAGTAAGTCAACATGATGAACAAATTGTGAAAAGTCTTTAAAGGGCAATAACTCCTTAAGGGGTCAATTGACAATTTTGGTCAAATTGACTTAATTGAAGATCTTACTTTGCTGAACATTATTGCTGTTTACAGTTTATTTCTATCTATAATTATATTCAAGATAATAAACAAAAACAGCAAAATTTCCTTAAAATTATCAATTCAGGGGCAGCAACCCAACAACAGGTTGTCTGATTCATCTGAAAATTTCAGGGCAGATAGATCTTGACCTGATAAACAATATTATTCCTGTCAGATTTGCTCTAAATGCTTCGGTTTTTGAGTTATAAGCCAAAAACTGCATTTGACCCCTATGTTCTATTTTTAGCAATGGCGACCATGTTTGTTGATAGATCACAACTTCTGATACAATTTTCAAACTAGATACCCTAAGGAACATTCAGTTAAAGTTTGGAAGTATTTGGCCCAGTAGTTTCAGAGAAGATTTTTGTAAAAGATTACTAAGATTTACGAAAAATGGTTAAAAATTGACTATAAAGGGCAATAACTCCTAAAGGGGTCAACTGACCATTTCCGTCATGTTGACTTATTTGTAAATCTTACTTTGCTGAACATTATTCCTGTTTACAGTTTATCTTTATCTATAATAATATTCAAGATAATAACCAAAAACAGCAAAATTTCCTTAAAATTACCAATTCAGGGGCAGCAACCCAACAACAGGTTGTCTGATTCATCTGAAAATTTCAGGACAGATAGATCTTGACCTGATAAACAATATTACCAACGTCAGATTTGCTCTAAATGCTTTGGTTTTTGAGTTATAAGCCAAAAACTGCATTATACCCCTATGTTCTATTTTCAGCCAAGGCGGCCATTTTGGTTGGTTGGCCAGGTCACCGGACACAATCTTCAAACTAGATACCCCAATAATGGTTGTGGCCGAGTTTAGTTCAATTTGGCCAAGTAGTTTTCAGAGGAGAAGATTTTTGTAAAAGATCACTAAGATTTATGAAAAATGGTTAAAAATTGACTATAAAGGGCAATTACTCCTAAAGGGGTCAACTGACCATTTCAGTCATGTTGACTTATTTTTAGGTCTTACTTTGCTGAACATTTTTGCTGTTTACAGTTTATCTCTACCTATAATAATATTCATGATAATAACCAAAAACAGCAAAATTTCCTTAAAATTTCAAATTCAGGGGCAGCAACCCAACAACGGTTTGTCCGATTCATCTGAAAATTTCAGGGCAGATAGATCTTGACCTGATAATCAATTTTGCCCCTGTCATATTTGCTCTAAATGTTTCGGTTTTTGAGTTATAAGCCAAAAACTGCATTTGACCCCTATGTTCTATTGTTAGCAATGGCGACCATTTTTGATCAAACCTTCGGATACAATTTATAAACTAGATACCCAAAGGAACATTCAGTTAAAGTTTAGAAGCATTTGGCTTAGTAGTTTCAGAGGAGAAGATTCTTGAAATAGTTTACGACGACAGACGACGACAGACGACGGACGACGACGGACACCAAGTAATGGCATAAGCTCACTTGGCCCTTCGGGTCATGTGAGCTAATAAGAGAGGAATGAACATTACAAAAAATTACAACTTTTTTTCAAGCTATCACTGAACCATGAAAATGAGGTCAATGACACTGGACATATGACAGACGGAAACTTCATAACATGAGGCATTTATATACAAAGTATGAAGCATCCAGGTCTTCCCCCTTCTAAAATATTAAGTTTTTAAGAAGTTAGCTAACGCCGCCGCCGCCAGAACACTATCCCTATGTCGTGCTTTCTGTGACAAACGTCGCAGGCTCGACAAAAAATGAAGTTTATTTTTCATTTGTGAATGAAAAGATATGAAAAATGGATTTTTACTTGTTATTAGATATATATAGGCATATATTTTGGATTTCTTATTATTTTTTATCATGCGTATAGGTTGTATAGTGTTTATCAGGATTAAACACGTGTCACAATATGATCTAATCGCGCAGCTTATCGAACAAAATTGGTGACATAAGCTGAACAATTTTCTTAAAAATTTGCTTCCTTTTTGAACATGTATTACACATACACGTTTTATTCATAAGATCAATCGTGCATTGGTTAGTTGCTAGGAATTTGTATCTTTTGATTAGATTTGATTTTTTTATATATATTTCTCGTGGTTTTTTTTTTAATATAAACGTCGGTACCATCATTTCTTTACTTTCAGCATTGTCCAGAATACTGTTCATGTCCATATATTGAAGAAGAAAAATTACGAACCGACCATTTAGCTTGATAGAGATGGGATGTTTTTTTCAACACTATCACACAACTTTTTTTCAAATTAGGGCTAGTACTAGTACATACGATTTTCAGAAATTCAGGAATCGAAACATTATTTTGCCATCTGCTTGACCACAATATATAGTTACTCATAAAATTTTGGATCAGAATGTTTTTTAGGAAAAACTATAATCCCCTTTTGAAGTAAAATAGTCGGTCCATTTTTTTTTATTCTGGATAATCTTGAAAGTACTAAACTGATATGAATAGTAATAGAGGAGTTTGAAAAATAGTTATTATTGCCAGCGCAAAATAACTGTATAAAATATTTTTATTATTATATTCATTAAAAAACAACTAAAAAGTGTCCGTGTATTACCTTCAAATTATCTGCGTAACACCCGTTAATGTAAGCTGGTTCTCGGCTGACTACTACACTTTGTTGAGTGTAGCGTAATACAAGCTGATTCCAGTTTACCGTTAATGTACTGTTTTTCTATAGCTCTGTGGCAAAGTCGTACAAGTACGGCTTTCTTGTATGTAATATGTGACCTGGTCCGAATGAGCTGTTCTAGACATTACAAGCGTCATTCAGAACCATGAAATGTCAATAAAATTGAGCGTTGTTAATACTTATAGTGAGCAATAGCACTCAATTTACATGTTGTTGTGTTTGGACTGTTATTGTGAATGAATTAAACTATAATGTGTATTTTTTATAAACAAGAACCTACCAAAGAAATAGTTAATATTTTCAGTTTAGGAGAAAACACTAAGACGATATAACAATATTTGAGGATATACATTTATAAAGCAAATGATCACTCGATATCTTTTGTTTGATCTTCAAGACCCTCTCTGATTCTTCCTAATAAGTAAAAATATAAGAAGAAAAACAATATACCCTGTACGAACTGTGACGCCCGTATATGACACGGAAACCAGGCGTAAAAATCATACTTTATCCTGGCGGCATTGCAGTGTTTACAAAATACATATCCAGGCGTCAACCAGGCGTAAACCAGGCGTAAATTAGGCGTAAGTAAGGCGTAAACCAGGCGTAAAATTAGGCGTAATATTTAAATGAGTACGCCTGGTTCACAAAAAAATAGGCGTAATATGCAAATGAGTACGCCTGGTCAATAAATAAACCAGGCGTAATATCCTTACATAATACTACACTTATTTTAGTTCAGTGTATTAACCCTAAGCTGTGTACTTTTGTGTATTTGATACAAACTTTTGTACTGTTGCTTTTATTTCTTATTGTTTGACAAAAAACTTGAAATATTAACCATTGAAGAAGCTAATATATATAGAAATAAATACATTTTATGCAGACAATGGCTCAAATAAGTTTAAGTTTAAATAAGAATTATAACTGTTACAATTATTTTTTCTTGAAATAAAAGTAGCATTTTTACTAAGTTGTTTTTGAAAATTATTGTCTTTTGAACTAATTTATAAATGATAATACTGCAATTTAACTTAAAGTAAAACATTTTAATGTTATTATCTAAGGATAAAGGTTTTGGGATTTCAAAAATTCTGATAGAACATAATACTTAATAACTTAGTTATACTCACATTATTATTATTTACCATATATTACTACTTTCCTTTTATTTCACAACTTTCATTAATTTATTTGATTCAGTAATTTCCAATTTCAGATTCTTCCAAAAAGCACAAAACAAGCAAATTATCCCTGAATATATGAAGCTGCCATGTGTCCAACACTAAACTAAAACCAAAGAGCCAAATTTTGAAAAAAAATCCCATGATCCTTTAAACAAAGCATTATGGGTATTTCTATTTACGCCATACCAACAGTTTTACGCCCGTAAGAAAATTTACGCCTTGCTTATTTCAATTTACGCCCGTAAGAAAACTTACGCCTTGCTTATTTCAATTTACGCCAGGTTATCTGCTTTTTTCTACGCCCGTAAGGACTACAAATTTACGTTTCCTGCTCCCTTACGCTTGGATCTAGACACGTAACTACCACTTACGCCTGGTTTACGCCTTATTTCCAGGCGTAATACGCCTTATAATTTCGTACGGGACCCTACCGATTTCGTATGCTGATAAGCAGGGGGTACTAAATAATTCTCTGGTGGAAACAAGACATTTTCTTTGGCACACAAACGGAATATATATGTTTACCGTTGCTTATTTAATTCATGAACAAAATAATAAAAATTCTTGATTTTCTAATTTAAGGAAGTTCGCTGCTCATTTTCAAAATAAATAGCTTTCTATAACACTAGTATATATTGATAGGGTATTTATTGAGGAATAAAAAAGCAAAACAAATAAAGGGGTCAATGTGCTTGTTTTCGAGATATTAGCCACTGGAAATCTGACGGGAAAATGTTCTCTTGATTTTTCATAGCTTTATCATTGACCAGTTAAAGTTCTCAAAAACTATTATAAAATAATATGATTTTATAAGACTTTTACAAATGGCTTATAATTATATATGTAAATGATTAATAACCAGATGCTCCGCAGGGCACAGCTTTATACGACCGCAGAGGTCGAACCCTGAACAGTTGGGCAAGTATGGACAAAAACATTCAAGATTGATACTGTCTGATTTTGGATTGTGGTCAAATTTTTGACATAATAAAGGTTTCTGACACAAAAATGTGGTAAAAAACTTTGCAAATCTATCGCTCGTTACTGTCAGTGTGAAATTGAAGATTTCATCTTTAAAACTTTTCAAAAATTTGAAATTTGAAGAGAAAAAAATATATGCATCCCCTTAAAAAATTGTAAATCCCCCCCTTAACTTATTGAAACCCCCCTTTGGAGCAATAACCCCAAAAACTCAGTGCCAGCCTTTCCTTTGTAGTATGGAACCTTGTAGTAAAATTTCAGCAAGATCCATACACTTAAACACAAGTTATTTTCTGAAACTAGAAAAATGCTTCTTTTTGGCCCTTTTTTGGCCCCTAATGCCTACATGTCTGGGGCAATTATTCCCAAACTCACAATCCCATTCTTCTCTTTGTTATATGGAACATTGTGGTACAATTTCAGAGAGATCCATACCCTTACACACTAGTTATTGTCTGGAAACTAGAAAAATACTGGTTTTGGGCCCTTTTTTGGCCCTTAAGTCCTAAATTTGTTGCCCCATAACCCATAAAAAGAATCCCAACCTTCTACTTGTTGTATTTAGCATTGTGGTACAATTTCAGAGCAATTGAAATATCTATACACAAATTATTATCCTGAAACTAGAAAAATGCTAGTTTTGGGCCCCTTTTGGGCCGCTAATTCCTATACGGTTGGGGCAATCATCCCCAAAATTAATCCCAGGCTTCCTTTAGTGGTATTGAACCTTCTAGAAAACTAGAGGCTCTAAAGAGCCTGTGTCGCTCACCTTGGTCTTGTGCATATTAAACAATGGACACGGATAAATTCATGACATAATTGTGTTTTGGTGATAGTGATGTGTTTGTAGATCTTACTTTACTGAACATTCTTGTTGCTACAATTATCTCTATCTATAATGAACTTGGCCCAGTAATTACAGTGGAAAATATTTTCTAAAAATTAACAAAAATTTATGAAAAATGTTAAAAATTAACTATAAAGGGCAATAACTCCTTAAGGGTCAATTGACTATTTTGGTCATGTAAACTTATTTGTAGATCTTATTTTGCTGAACGTTATTGCTGTATACAGTTTATCTCTATCTATAATAATATTCAAGATAATAACAAAAAACGCCAAATTTCCTTAAAATTACCAATTCAGGACAGTAACCTAACAACGGGTTATCCGATCCATGTGAAAACATCAGGGCAGATAGATCTTGACCTGATAAACAATTAAACCCTGTCAGATTTTCTCTTAATGCTTCGGTTTTTGAGTTATAAGCCAAAAACTGCATTTTACCCCTATGTTCTATTTTTAGCCATGGCGGCCATCTTGGTTGGTTGACCGGGTCACGCCACACATTTTATAAACTACATATCCCAAAGATGATTGTGGCCAAGTTTGGATTAATTTGGCCCAGTAGTTTCAGAGGAGAAGATTTTTGTAAAAGATTACTAAGATTTAGGAAAAATGGTTAAAAACTGACTATAAAGGTCAATAACTCCTAAAGGGGTCAACTGACCATTTCAGTCATGTTGACTTATTTGTAAATCTTACTTTGCTGAACATTATTGCTGTTAACAGTTTATCTCTATCTATAATAATATTCAAGATAATAGCCAAAAACAGCAAAAATTACCTAAAATTACCAGTTCAGGGGCAGCAACCCAATAACGGGTTGTCGGATTCATCTGAAAATTTCAGGGCAGATAGATCTTGACCTGATAAACAATTTTACCCCATGTCAGATTTGCTCTAAATGCTTTGGTTTTTGAGTTATAAGCCAAAAACTGCATTTTACCCCTATGTTCTATTTTTAGCCATGGCGGCCATCTTGGTTGGTTGACCGGGTCACGCCACACATTTTTTAAACTACATATCCCAAAGATGATTGTGGCCAAGTTTAGATTAATTTGGCCAAGTAGTTTCAGAGGAGAAGATTTTTGTAAAAGATTACTAAGATTTAGGAAAAATGGTTAAAAATTGACTATAAAGGTCAATAACTCCTAAAGGGGTCAACTGACCATTTTGGTCATGTTGACTTATTTGTAAATCTTACTTTGCTGAACATTATTGCTGTTTACAGTTAATCTCTATCTATAATAATATTCAAGATAATAGCCAAAAACAGCAAAAATTACCTAAAATTACCAGTTCAGGGGCAGCAACCCAATAACGGGTTGTCGGATTCATCTGAAAATTTCAGGGCAGATAGATCTTGACCTGATAAACAATTTTACCCTGTCAGATTTCCTCTAAATGCTTTGGTTTTTGAGTTATAAGCCAAAAACTGCATTTTACCCCTATGTTCTATTTTTAGCCGTGGCGGCCATCTTGGTTGGTTGGCTGGGTCACGCCACATATTTTTTAAACTAGATACCCCAATGATGATTGTGGCCAAGTTTGGTTTAATTTGGCCCAGTAGTTTCAGAGGAGAAGATTTTTGTAAAAGTTAACGACAACGGACGACGACGACGGACGCCAAGTGATGGGAAAAGCTCACTTGGCCCTTCGGGCCAGGTGAGCTAAAAATGCATAAAGATCTTTTAACTCAAACTAAAGTTATTGTCCGGAAACCAATGTGTCTTCCAACGACGACACAGACGACAACACCATACCATTATATATATCAAATTTTTTAAAGGCATTCAAATGGATAAAACCAGAGGATTTCGAAAATCTAACAAAAATTCCAAAACATGACAAGCAAACATCCTTAATACCTATTTATTAACAACTGAACAACTTGAAAATAGTTATATAAAAAATATGCAGGTGCTACATTATTCAAACACTTAAAAGCCATTGCTATGCAGTATGAATTTTGGTCTTTGGTATAAATATAATATATTCATATGGTTATATGTCAAAATAGTTGTTTAAAATGTCATTTGTAGAAGAGATCATTAAAGGAAGATCATACATTTAAAATAAGATTTCAAAATAGCACATAGATGAGGTGTTTAATGAAATTCATTCTTATAATCACAGATAGGCATGTATATATATAGATTTACCATAAAGTTTTAAAAATAAAATTAATATAACAGCATAAATAAATAATACAATTCTTGAATACTTAAACAGTTTCAATGAAAAACATGAAGATGCCCTGAAAAATTAACATATTAACAATAATAAACAACCTTCTCTAAACAACCCTGTTTTTTACACCTTACATCATTAAGAATCATAGTATTTAAAATTTAAAAGTGAAAATAGAAATAAACAAATATCAGGTCAAAAGTGTTAAAACCTTTTTTGCTGAAATCAAGTTTCAAGTTTCAATGATCAATTTGGTTTTAAAACTAATGAATCATTTTTGAAAATATTAACATGTGTTTATTGATTACTGAGAAATTAGTATTAAAAAAAGTCATCTTCAAATAAATGTTTATTTTTTAATAGCGGAAAACCCATTTTTGATATCAGGACAAACATAGTTATTTCCTTTCAAAACTTATACTTTTAAATTAGGCTTCATGTACATGTACAAAACCCATGATTGTATTTGTAATCTTTCCAGTGGCAGCTGGACCCAGCCATTTTTAAAGGGGTTCCAAACCCAGGATGAACGTGTGTGTGTGTGTTCAAACCATAAGTCTCAATTCAAAAGCATTAATAGGGTTCCCATACCCAGAAACCCACTGCTTTCTGTCAAAGAATAATGTTTTTGATGACATTATACTACCTCATTTGGCCTTCATTGGGGATAATTACCATCTGTCAGTTATTGAGCGAAGAGGAAACTATCTCAATTGGAACAATTTTCATTAAACGCTTTCCATAAATATCTTATATGAAAATTTCTTACTGTCTAATTAACACAAAAATGGAGATAAACTGTTTCATAAAAAGTGCATTTGATATTTCCCTCCACAATGGTTGATAAAAGCTTTAGATATTTAACATATATAAATGAAAAATGAGATACAGACTTTTGAATTTAAAATTGAACATTTTGAATAAAATATATGGTTAATCTCAATGTCAATGAAATGATAGCCCAAAAAAATTAAAAAATACAAGATATCATTCAAAGTATCTTATATCTAAACACCAATAAAATTAATCAATCTAAATAAAATACTGTTAACCAACTTATTTTCAGGAGTAGAAAAATATCGCTAATTAAAGGGGCACTAGCTACGAGATATATAAAAAATCTAAAGTTGGATTTTTTCTGTTCAATCACCTATATATTATCTACCCCATGCTCTGTAAACTGTTTATTTTAGACTTTTGATAGTTTGGATAAATGTTTTACATCATGTACATTGTTATAAATCAAATATGAGAATTTGAGTAAAATTGGTGACCATGAATTTGACAGCTAGTGCCCCTTTAACATAAATTGTCGCAAAAATATAAACTTTGATTTTTCCTTACTTAAATACTGTACATCAAGTAAATGTGAGAATCGGTAAATCAATCGCTGCAAAATGGCCTAGAAAGGGATAAATGTGGTATGAAGTATCCACAAAAATAAGTTGGTTTACAGTAAATGATGCATATTGTCTTGGATCTATAAGGGCTGTTGTGTCTCCTCATTCTTCTTCTTCTTTGAATCAGAATATCCAGTATAAGCCAGTCCACCAACCACAACAGCTGCACCAATGCCAACTACCCATTGTAAGAAACTATCAGCCTGAAATGAAAAAGAGAATGGAAATGGGGAATTTGTCAGATTGATTGATTGTTGGTGATTAAAACGCCACTTGTAAGTGCCATATTTGGGCTATTTTGTTGCAGCCAGTTTTAATTGGTGGTGGAAACCGAGGTGCATAAAGATAACCACCGACATTTGAGAGCAAAACTGCCATTCCTAATCAATGGGAATGTTTCAGAGACAAAAACCCAACCAAAGAGTAAAAATACAAACAACCAAAGGCCACCATGGGTTTTCAACACAGCAAGAAAATCCAGCACCCAGAGCTGAATTTCAGCTTGCCCTTTAACAAAAATGTGTAATAGTTCAGTGAAATGGAAGTCATACTAAATATAAACTCCTAAACATATAGTTGAAAATAAATAAAAAAGCATACAAGACTAACAAAGGCCAGAGGCTCCTGGCTTGGGACAGGCGCAAAAAATGGAGAAGGGTAAAATATGATCACTGAGAACCCCCATCCCCAATACCTCTATGCCATGTAGATAAAATAAACACACATCAATATGCACAGTAAAACTCAGGTTAAAAGAAGTCAACGTCAGGAGCTTGTAGTTTAGTGGTTGTCGTTGATTCATGTCTGAATTATTAGTTTTTTGTAAATTGTTTTGTTATAAATTAGGCTGTCAGTTTTCTCATTTGAAGTGTTTCTTATATTTCATGTCTGGATCTTTTAAAGCTTTTATACAAACAGGTTTTTCTCATTTTTGAATGTCAAATGGTTGCCTTCAATTGCTTGTAAACATCCACTTTATTTGAATTTTGATGGAAATTAGTCTCACTGGCAATCATACCCCATTTCCTTATTATATTTGGATACAAATATTAATGAGGATTGTAATGGGGGTACCTTCATAACGAATAACAGTAAAAAATCTTGCCAAATGACGTTAACAGTAATTTTTGGTGTACATGGTGTATGACGATAAAATGAACACTTTCTTTTAGACAATAAAAACATCCACTGATGAATCACGTTAATTTTTTTCCAAAAATGAGTTGACGGTAATAATTATTATTTGAGACCTCTGACGAATCACGATAAGGATATTTTGACGAATCCTGGTAAAATTTTAACCAATTTGACGCTAACGGTAGCCAAAAATGACTGTTTGACGCCTGACGTTTAAGGGCATTACTACCCTCTTTAATAAGATGCTGACTTGTTTTGTGAAGGAGCTGATGGGTTCTTTTCGACCTGCATGATTGTGGAAATTTGCTTTTTCATGATTTGTTTTTTTCATGGATTTATTATCCGTGACATATATGTTTTAGTTTGTTACCCTGATTTAGTTTTTTGTCCATGGATTTATGAGTTTTGAACAGCGGTATACTACTGTTGCCTTTTTCTTGACTCTTTTTAATTCAATTTGATAAATGTTCTCTGTGAACAAGGTTTTAAGTTGTGGTTTTTTGTGAAAAGTGATGAAGATGTTAAACTGTTCAAACAGTAAAAACATCTGTTTAATTCAACCATGTGCAATATGAGTATGTCAACATTTTCCCACCATTGTAATCTTGCATGTGTTGTCATATAGTTTAGTTATGATATACATGATATATTAGACTTAAATAGTGAAGATCAATAAAATGTAGTCTCTTTACAAAGTCTAGATTATTTTGGTCTCTTACATATGGAACCAGAGTTATACCTCAATTTACAACCGAAATGTGCCACGCAATACTTACAACATGTTCTCTTGCACATATATTTAGTTTTGCAGATAGAACGAAATTCATAACAGTGTGGTCGACAGTAAAACGTTTATTAGTAATTGTACTGAAAAGATTACCTTTAACTTGTTTGTCGTGGGCGATGATTTTATGCTCACTCAGTCTATCGGAGGCCTTCAAGTGGGGATTTAAATAATCATTTGTTACAAATTTTGATACATAAAATGAAACTTTCTTTTCACAAATCATTTAAGGAATTTATTTTAAATAATTGTTATACCATCACTTACAACAGTTTCATTTAAGAATATTTAAAGAGGCAATGCCAGAGAAAACCAGGCAGAAGTTAGAAATTTTGTTCAACAACCTTTTTGAGATAAATGTGTTTTTGTATTGTATCCACCTTGTTTTGTTGGGAAATGACATTTTTAAAAGTCATATTGGGTTATTATGTATAAAAAAATGAATTTGATTTTTCAGTAAATTTGACTGCTTATATAGGGAAATAGGGGTATTAATTTCTCAACAAAAACAGCCTACAGTATAACAATTGATATATATACTAAAAGATGACCATGAATACAGCAGGAAATGATAATAACATCTCTGGTATCTGTTGATATGTAAATGTTCTAATGCAGTAAACTGTCAGGAAACAGCAGTTTATTTTCGACTTTTTGGTGTTTAGACATACCAAAAGTGATGCTCTTCAATTTAAAAACCGATAAAGGTTGTAATCAGCTGGTAATGTTTTGACAGTAAAATGAACTTCTGTTGTATGTTTTTATACAAAATTGAACATTTTGATAAGATTTAATAAAACTACATAATTTTGTGGTGTTGGGAAACTTATTTCCCTCACCAGGAGATTGTTGCATACATGTACGGGTGATCACAATCACTTCCAGACAGAGGCAGTTACAAATAATTTCTGTACATGCTGTACGGGAATGAAGATTATTTATAAGACTGAAATTATTGTATTATTTGCTGGAAATGTGGAATATGAGGAATTTAAAGCCATCCGTGATGATTCAGCTGGACAAATGCTGGAAATCATACAGTTTTCTCCCACCTTAAAACAGTACATGGTATATCATGGACACCAAAAGCAAAGAAAGATCTAAATGCCATAATTTTGGGCATCTTGAAAACTGGAAAGGCGGATCACTTTGAAGCAGATGATAGTTATAGTGTATAAAAGAATTCTTTGCGACAGTTATACCAGTTGGAACAGGTAATAGTTTAAATTATGGAAGTTTAAAATTACTTCTCGGATAAATCATGTGGCCCATTCAATAATTTTAATAAATCCCCCCTCTCCCCCATATTTTTAGTTACAATGTGAAATTATTCTCTGCAAATGTATGATCTGTGCTTAAAGCAATTTTATACAATTTTATTCATCATGTTCAAACATTATTTGAATAGGATAATAATTTAAAATAAAAAAAAATAGAACTATCAGACTCAAAAGTTACAAAAAAAAGAAGATTTGGTTATGATCATGATGATCTTGAGAAAATCACATGTGTAACTATCCTCCATATACACAACAGACCATACATGTCTGTCACCTTATTTATTATGCTTATCATTAATATGTACATGTCAGTAATGTATGTTCATGTGCCAAAATGAATGTACATGTAAGCAAAATGCAACTACAAATGAATACATTTGCATGTACATGTAGAATAGATAAATGTACATTGTATAAAAAGATGTAGTATGAGTGCCAATGATACAACTCTCCATCCAAGTCACAATTTATAAAAGTAAAGACAATCCTACAGTTATCAGGATAGTCATATTCATTGTATATATATGTTTATGTCAGATATACATGTAAACAGTAAGCTTAATTAGTTAAAAATCAGGAACGTCAAATTTAAATTTTCTGTAATTTTGATTGCTACATATACAGTGTACCTATATTTTATGACATATGAAAGACACACATATATTGAAAAGTGGTTATCATGCTTGCATATATATTTATTTATAAAAATAAAACTTGTATATCAAATCTTAAGATAATTAGATTCTTAATCCACTATTTAGATGGGATCTTTTGGGACGGCAATACCTTTGTTTCATAAATTTGTTGTTTATTGTCCTTCGTGTCCTTAGAAACTAAATCTAGACATATGTTTTATACATGATACAATTGCAAGGATTTCAAACTTTTAACATTTAGTTCAAAACTGAAAAAAAAAGAAAAAAAATAGCTCATTTTGAGATCTTGTCATTATAATTTAGATACATTTGTACATGTACATGTGTGATCCTGACGCGCATAGCATAAAAGGTTAATTTGACTCAAATATATCAAGTAAACTTGTTTAGTAATAAGTTAATCACAATTTACCTTTCTGCTTTTAAGTGTTCATTTAGATCATTTCATACATTAACCTGTCCTTTTAAAAATAGAATTAATCATACTAAAAGTCTTGTAACTTTGAATGTTTTAATGTAGTAAGATGCTAACAGCTCATTACATATTTTGATTTTAAATACAATTTTCCAAATTCAATTCAAAGAATAATTGATCACCTTATAATCTGTTATTTCTTCAAACAGATAAAAGATACATCAGATGACAGACTTACATATAGAGGAGCCTATAGCTATAATTAGAGAGATGGATCAACTTGATTTTGAAGTTAACCTACTGCATTAATATGAAAATTCAGAAGTGAGTACCAGTATCTCTAAAAAGTACATTTTTTTCATGTTTATCTTTATTTAGATAAAGTACTGTATGAGATAAAGTATGTGAAATCTTAAATCCTGTAAATATACTAGACATTACATCAGTACATAATGTAAATCAGAATAAGAATGCATAACAAATGAATTGTTAAACATTTTAAGATGACCAGTGTCAGCTTAATTTAAGAACAAATTAAAACACAGATGACACACACATAAAAATTAATGAGACCAAGTATTTATTTTCCAGATATGCAAGAAGTGTTTTATTCTCTCACTACAGATGTATATGAAGTCCTGAATGTGAAATCTTCTAAAAAATTATATTCAACTTCAAATATGTGACAAAGGGGGGGGGGGGGTTCCAATTACATGTCCCAATTCAAATGCATTGATCGTCCAAAAAAAAGGGGGGGTTCCAACCTCTGGATCCGCGCCTGTATATAATATTAAAACTCATCTTATTTAATATAATTAATTTAAAACATTTTCAAGCAAAAAACTGATGTATAAATGTATACATATGTAGCTTGACTATTCCTTCATTTTTTTCAGGTGACTGAGCTTAAAGAAAAACACACATGAAACTGTAACCAGTTTGGGAGACTCAAAGTGACCAACAAAACATTTCAATACCTATTAAGTTTTTTAGCTCACCTGGTCCAGAGGGCCAAGTGAGCTTTTCTCATCACTTGGCGTCCGTTGTCTGTAAACTTTTACAAAAATCTACTCCTCTGAAACTACTGCGCCAAATTTAACCAAACTAAGCCACAAGCATCATTGGGGTATCTAGTTTAAAAATTGTGTCTGATGACCCGGCATATCAACCAAGATGGCCGCCACGGCTAAAAATAGAACATAGGGGTAAAATGCAGTTTTTGGCTTATAACTCAAAAACCAAAGCATTTAAAGCAAATCTGACAGGGTAAATTTGTTTATCAGGTCAAGATCTATCTGCCCTGAAATTTTCAGATGAATCAGACAACCTGTTGTTAGGTTGCTGCCCCTGAATTGATAATTTTAAGGAAATTTTGCTGTTTTTGGTTATTTTCTTGAATATTATTATAGATAGAGATAAACTGTAAACAGCTGAAATGTTCAACAAAGTAAAATCTACAAATAAGTCAACATGACCAAAATGGTCAATTGACCCCCTAAGGAGTTATTGCCCTTTATAGTCAATTTTTAACCATTTTTCATAAATCTTAGTAATCTTTTAGAAAAATCTTCTCCTCTGAAACTACTGGGACAAATTAAACCAAACTTGGCCACAATCATCATTGGAGTATTTTGTTTAAAAATTGTGTCCGGTGACACGGCATACCAACCAAGATGGCCACCTAGGCCAAAAATAGAACATAGGGGTAAAATGCAGTTTTTGGCTTATAACTCAAAAACCAAAGTATTTAAAGCAAATTTGACAAAGGGCTTAAATTGTTTATCAGGTCAAAATTTACCTGCCCTGAAATTTTCAGATGAATCGGACAACCTGTTGTTAGGTTGCTGCCCCTGAATTGGTAATTTTAAGGAAATTTTGCTGTTTTGGGTTATTATCTTGAATATTATTATAGATAGAGATAAACTGTAGACAGCAAAAATGTTCAGCAAAGTAAGATCTACAAATAAGTCAACATGACCAAAATGGTCAATTGACCACCTAAGGGACGACATCAAAAGATCAATGTAAGATAAAAAAAACTTAATTCAAATAGTTTGGGGGTGAGGATGGGGGGGGGGGGGGGGCGTTGAACTGCAGCAATATTTGGTTATCCGACATTGATTTTTACATATATATATCCATATGGGTTAATCAATTGTTCCCTAATTAAGTTAAGAGGGGGGTGGGTTGGGGGGGGGGGGCAGTCTAAAAACTATGTGAATTAAGTTTTTTATCCTTCATTGAACTTTTGATGTCGTTCCTAAGGAGTTATTGCCTTTTTTAGTCAATTTTTTACAATTTTCATAAATTTGTAAATTTTCACTAACATTCTCCTCTGAAGCTATTGGGCCAAGTTCATTATAGATAGAGATAATTGTAAGCAGCAAGAATGTTTAGAAAAGTAAGAGATAATTGTAAGCAGCAAGAATGTTTAGAAAAGTAAGATCTACAAACACATCCCCATCACCAAAACACAATTTTGTCATAAATCCATCTGTGTCCTTTGTTTAATATTCACATAGACCAAGGTGAGCGACACAGGCTCTTTGGAGCCTCTAGTTATGTATATGTTTGACTTTTGGTAATATTTTGGAAGTTACTTCAGTAATTGAGAGACATCCATGTTGAAAATGACAATTTTGATAGAGGACAATTTTAAGAATATCAACTTAGTTGTTTATGGATCTTTATCTTTTAAAATATTACTGGGTGTCTGAAAGAATATTTCAAATATTTTTGAAACTATTTAGATATTTATCATGTTTCATGTGTTTATAGGCAAATATTTATACATGTCATTTATGTTAAGCAAGGGTTTATATGAATTTCTAAAATGATGTATATGTGTTGATAAAATAAGTTCCAAATTAGTACAGAGTAACAGAAAATGGGATCAATTTATATTAAAACAAATCTGTTAAAAGGAAATGATAAGTCAAAAAATGTATTTTTTTTTAAATAATTGTGTTAACATTTCATACACCAAAAAAAACAAACTTTAATATAAGTATCAATGTAGTATGCCCTTGTTATTTTTTGTTTTGTGCAGTACATGCATTTGAATCTTGATCAAAATTTATGGATTGAATTAATAAACAGAATACACTAATTGTAACTAATTGTTATGTTAACACTGTAGCTAAGTATATGTCACATTTAATCAGGCCAAGTTATCTGTCTTATTAACAAAGGAGATTTGATATGATTGCCAATTTCACGGCTACATGTACCTATCATAGTTCTCTTTAGGCCATAATCATTGTGACGTATGGTAAAAATTCTCTGTTCTCTCTCATATTCTGACTTTTATGCAAACCAAGTGATGAAGATAAACGGTGCTTCTATTTCCAAAGGTTTTGAAGAAACTGCTATGGAACACAATAAAAATAAGAAGATGTAGTATAACAGTGGCGGATCCAGAAATTTTCATAAGAGGGGGCCCACCGACTGACCTAAGGGGGGCCTGCTCCAGTCATGCTTCAGTGATTCCCTTTATAAGCCCCCCTGCCCCCTAAATCCGCCTCTGCATAATTGTAATCAGAAAACTCTCCATTAAGAGACCATACAATGTAAAAGTTTATAGTAATAGGTACAGCCTTCAATTAAGAACTAAACCACTCTGCATATCATATTTGATTTTGCAAAAACCAAGAGCATGCTTATTTGTAGATTTTGTCACTATCAATTATATACGTGCATGTACTAATGTATTCATGTGGTGTCTGTCCTTGATTTGAAATCCTCCCCCCCCCCCAAAAAAAAAATAATATATAAATGGACAAGATCCATGGTCATGATGGTCATGCCAGTTGGGAGTTAAGAATATATAAGGTTGAGAAATGAGGATCTATATAATCATTTATTATTTTCGACCGCAAACAATTTTTGGGAATGTATAATGGTATGATGTCGTCATTGTTGTTGTCTGAAGACACATTGGTTTCCGGACAATAACTTTAGTTTAAATTAATGGATTTCTAAGAAATTTTGTTATAAGGTTCACATGGTTCAATACCCCAAAAGGAAGGTTTGGATAAATTTGGGGATGATGGTCCTTGGAACACAACAGATTGTCTTGAGGTGCTGCACACATGTTCCTAATATCAAAAGATTTTGTCAAAGGGCAAACAGATCATGCTCCCGACACAAAATTGTAAACAAAAGTCATCTTTTTACTTTGAGGTCAAAGGTCAAAGTACAGCAAAAATTGTATTGTAGGTATCTGTGGCATTGACTTATGATCTAATTGCCAATTCAATGAGAATTGTCTTGCATCTTTCAACTAAGTACTTTCATGGTGAAAATTTGTACAAAAAAGGCCTACAGGAAATGAATAGTGTTCATTTTATGGTTGCTATGCCTATGGCAACCAAAGGAACAAAGTGGCGACAAGACTACAACTTTTTTCTTTAATTTTTTTCAACAAAAACTATCACTAAAACATAATAAATACAATAAAGATGCAAAAGTTTATGGTATTTTGCAACTTAATCCATGTAATACCATGTTGGTTTGCCAAAGCATAATTTTCTCAATATTACAATTTTCCTTATTTTTTGCATTTTTTTACTGAATTGTTTGAAAAAGAGTAAAAAAGATACCAAAAATTGTACTTTCATTATTTTTTTAAACCAACTTAGTACTAGACTTCCATATCAGTAGTTAAGTCATAAGTGTTGTTTTCCTCTGGTGATGGACAATTGAAAACGGTCAAAAAACGGCTTTTCTAAAATTTTCTCAATTTTCCCTATTTTAGCATTTTTTTACCTTATTTCTTGAAAAAAATCAAAAAGATACCAAAAATTGTATTCTCATTATTTTTTACATGAACATAGTACTAGACTTCCATATAGATAGTTAAGTCATAAAGGCTGTTTTTCTCCAATGATGGATCATTGAAAACGGTTAGAAACTGGCAATTCCCAATTTTCCTTATTTTAGCATTTTTTTACCTTACTTTTTGAAAAAAATCAAAAAGATACCAAAAATTTTATTTTCATTATTTTTTACACCAACATAGTTGTAAACTTCCATATAGGTAGTTTAGTCATAAGGGCTGTTTTTCTCCAATGATGGATCATTGAAAACGATTAGAAACTGGCAATTCTCAATTTTCTCAATTTTCCTTATTTTAGCATTTTTTTACCTTATTTCTTGAAAAAAAATCAAAAAGATACCAAAAATTTTATTTTCATTATTTTTTACACCAACATAGTACTAGACTTCCATATAGGTAGTTTAGTCATAATTGCTGTTTTTCTCCTATGATTGATCATTGAAAACGGTTAGAAACTGGCTTTTACCCCATACATTTCAAAGAAAATTCGCAGTTTGAGCGCTTATATTGAATTTCATAAAAAAAAAAGTCAAATTCACAAAAAATTTAAAAAAAATTATATATTCCCAGTCAGTATGTTATACTGAAAGGGTAAAATATATTTTTGACCAAATTAATTTTTTTTAGTTGAACAGTCCTGCTTGGTGCTCTCTGACATTGCCTCTTAATGTCCAGAGCTGATATCAATAAATAATAATAATAATAAAAAAAAGTTTATTCGTGGTAAAAAAAAAACAAAAAAACTTTTAAGTTAATAGGGACCCGCGTTATTTCAGAAAATATCTTATTGATTAAGAGAACAAAAACTTCTACGTCGTGATCATTTAAGAGTGGCCTTCTATTTATTCAATGCTAACCATGTGGGCTTTGTTTCTTTTTATATACCATAAATCGATTCGTTCATTCAGATATTTGTCAGTCCAACACACAACTTCTCACGAAATTGGTATTTTTCTTACAAAAATTACATCCATGTGATGTATTCTTTTCATGAAGAATGAATGTTGCACCTTATTTTATTTGTTATCGGTTTTTTTTGTGTGTATCATTGACGTATTATTTAAGACAACCTGAATCTTCTTTATTCAAATTTAAAACATACGAGATGGCAATTATGACACAAAATAACTAAATTAAACTTACAGCAGAAGAAAGATAATGAACATCGCTTTTATAGTCTTCTAAATATCGAAGACGCGTGGTCTTTTTAAAAATGATGTAAATTTATTAAGGAAACAACAAACAAAATTGTTCGAATATTTATATTGGAAAAAGTAACGGTGTGTAAATCATAACAATTATTTTATTTCAATGAAAATCAAACTGTTGAATTTTTTACGCTGCGAGCAAATTTTTAATTTTGGTCGCATTTTGAAAATCAATAAATCTTGTATTCTTGTTGGAAGCTGCACTGTGTAGTTTATACCCGTTTTTTCAATGCCACACAAATCCAACACAGACAAAAAAAATGGTAGGTTCAAGAAATAATTGATGCAAACTATACTTTATTGTAGTTTTAACATGGGTAGGCATTATATTCGTGATTATTTTTGCCCGAGCGATATCGAAAAACTATTATAAAAAGTGTCCTAGTTCAGTGAAAATGTACGTCATACTTATTTCCTAAACAAATAAATAAACAAACATTAATTAACATACAACACTACCAAAGGCCAGAGACTCCTTACTTGTATGATTTTGTAAAAAAAAATGCATCTTTTTAAAACAGTCGAAAACAAAATTGTCTGTCCAATGGAAAAGTCGAAGCCCAAAAAAGATGAACAGTGCATTATAGAAACATAGAAGCTGGTTGCAAAAGTTGACGACAAGATCTATTTTATAACTTGAGTATGGCCTAATACTATTAACCTGAAATAAATATATTTATAGCAATTCCCTTGATACGAAAGATCTACATGTTGCCTTGGGCTTTTTTTTTCTTTATTTTTGCGCTTTGGTTGGGTTTTTGTCTCAATGACAATTCAATTTTCATTCTTATCATAGATATAACTGCATGTTAAAATAAGAATATGAAGTGTGATAGACAATCAGACACATTCTTTCCCGGGACCAACAGGCGTTATCAAGCTATAGGTCCCCGTATGGCCTTCGACCATTAGCAAAATACACACTTTATAGAATGAAAGCTCCAAGAGGTCTTGGGATGAAAAAAACAAACATAAAAGATGAGCGAGAAAAAAAATAGGGATACCGCATGGAAATTGGAAAATGGTCCGCAACATTAATTTAGTCAACTCACTTAGTTGAAATGAAAGACCTGGCGAATTTTAGCCTTTTGCAATGGATGTGATGTATGTTTAAAAAAAAAATCATGGTTTGTTTGGACATTTTTATAAATCAAGTCTTGTTTTTAAATTATTTGCAAGTAAGTTTTAAGTCATGAACAAATAATCACTCACAGAAAGACGTCAAATCCATCAACAAAAGAAAAAAATTAATAGACGACCGACAACGCACAGAATATCATGTATGTGTTCCGGACCATATGAGTATTTGGACCATACGCATATATCATGACCATAAGGGTATACTAATATGGTCCAACCATACACGTATAGTCCAAATACTCATAAGGTCCGGAACATATTTTATTTGCGATCACAAATGCACGAAGACGTCCATTTCTATGTAAATTGGGTCGTTATTTTATATAGATAAGATGAATGCGTTTCTGTTGCCAAGTGTTTTTCACAAGTATAGTAGCAGTATAGCAGAACGGTTTAATTTTCCTATATACACCAAATGATACATTTTGCCAATACAATAACGTAAATGCATGCAAATTTCACAAGGTTTAATCCAAATAGCTTTCTTACTATCCAATAACTTTCAAGTACGAAAAAGACAGGGCAGAAGTATATTTTGTCTTTATGTTTCGTATTTGCACAACTTTTGAAAGTGGATTATGCATTCGTTCTAAAATAAAATTAGACCAGATAAAAGTTAAAAGATTACATAACTCGACAATCGCAATTGTTAAATCCGAAAAAGATAATCAATCAATACATGCATTCAGTAAGTCATTTTTTTTTTCTGAAAGAACATGGCTTTGCGATATTTTATTATGAAAATTGATTGTCGAAACATAACAAAAACACAAGTAAAGGACGTTTAATTAATCAATATAAATCAAAACACAAATTCCTGATTAGTATTTCGAATTATTTTATATAGGCGTTGAGAACCTTTGGTGACCCCACGGTTTAAATGTTTATATTAAGGACGTCGTGAGCAATGGGCGTTATAGACGAACGTTCACCTAATCTGTCCCAGTCAATGGGATATTAAAGTGCGCCAATCAATGTCCATAGCCACACTGTTATGAATTCGATACTATATATTATAGATATGTCCTGAAATAAATCCTAAAAAGAGGGAAAACTTTTCATACATTTCTTACTATGAAACATTAATATAGTTTTGGATGTAATGCCTATTCAGATTGGCTGAGAGTGTTTGTCTATCAGCTCATAGACATAATATTGACCGTGATGTCATCAACGTTTTTTAATGGTTTACTATGGCTTTAAATTGGATTTAGAATTAAAATGTGTGGAATGACTGTAATATTTTTTTGAGTCTATTGAAATAACATAAACAAGAATGTGTCCATATTACACGAATACCCCACTTGCACTATCATTTTCTATGTTCAGTGGACCGTGAAATTTGGGTCAAACTCTAATTTTGCATTCAATTAGAAAGATCATATCATAGGAAACATGTGTACTAAGTTTCCAGTTGATTGGACTTCACCTTCATCACAAACTACCTCGACTAAAAACTTTAACTTGAAGTGGGACAGACGGACGATCCGAGGGAAGGACTGACGGAGGGACATACGAACGGACCCACAGACTAGAAAACATAAGGCCCCCTCTACTATCGTAGATAGGGCATAAAAATGTGGTGCACACTTTAAAATAACCTGCTACACTGATTATTCAGTGTGCACCACATTTTTTATGTTTAATTCTTCATAGACAGAAAAAAATATTACAGTCATTCCTTACATATCAAGCACATCTCATATGTTTTACAGTTATATACACATTAACATCTATTTTATGTTTTCAAAAATATATATAAGCCACCAAACCTGTTGAGACCAGTTTTCTCCATTTCTACACCAAGCAGCAAAGTGTTCACAGTTACACCACAATACATTATAAGGTATTGATCCTATCCTTGACTTTCCTCTTTCTATTATTTCATGTGGCGGGAATGCTCTGAAAACACCAATTTACCAAATGAAACCTTTTTGGTTATTTTGGTTATCAATTAAAGCATGATAATATCAAAGAAAGAAAAATTCTATATCGAGATATAAAAAATGTGAAAATTAGGATTGTACCTGTCTTTTAATTCATAATTATGAAAATTATATACTGTCTGACTGAATATCCTAATTGTTTTTTCTTATAAATCCAAACCTTCGAAACAAACTGTCAATTGATCTTTGTTTATTGTTTTTACATAAATGGTTTTCTCTTTTGAATTGGTTTGTAAGTCATTTGGTCATAGCATGGTCTTTTAAGGCAGACCATACTCATTATGGGTTCTGCTTCCTGTAAATAATAAAATGCTTTGCTGACTGCAGCCACATTAGGCTGCAGAGGTCTAACCCTGAGCAATTGGGGCAAGTTTGGACACAAATTAATTCCAGCTTGATTATGGTCTGAATTTGGATTGTGATCAAATTTTGACGTAATATAGGTTTCTGACACAAAATAAATGTGGTCAGAGGTCTAACAAATCTATTGTGCAATACTGTGCAATTGAACATTTCTTCTTGAAACTTTTCAGCCTTTCCTTTGTAGTATGGAACCTTGTCGTACAATTTCAGAGAGATCCATACACTTAAACATAAGTTACATGTTTTGTCTGGAAACTAGAAAAATGTTTGTTTTGGCCCTTTTTTTGTCCCTAATTCCTGCATGTTTGGGGCTATTACCCCCAACCCCGGCCTTCCCTTTGTAATATGGAACCTTGTGGTATAATGTCAGACAGATATGTAACACTTACAAACAAGTAATTGTCCAGAAACTACAAAAATGCTTCTTTTTAACCCCTTTTTGGCCCTTAATTCCTAAATTGTTGGCACCCCCAAAATAGATCCCAACCTTCCTTTTGTGGTACATGTATTAAACATTGAAGTACAGTTTCAGAACAATTGAAATACTTGTATACGTCAAGTTATTATTCTAAAACTAGAAAAATGCTTGTTTTGGACCCCTTTGGGCCCCTAATTCATAAACTAATGGGTCTATCATCCCCAAAATTAATCTCAACCTTCGTTTTGTGGTATTGAACCTTCTCAAAAATTTCAGAGATCAATTCACTAAAACTTCAAGTCATTGTCAGAAAACAAAATGTGTCTTTGGAAGACATGGCAAACGACGACGCTGACTACGACATCAGACCGTTATACGATCCAAAAACATTTTTTGGTGGTCGTATAAAAACGCTACAGTGGCATACAGTATTATACATCTACATCATTTGGCATCTACTGGATAGTTGGCTTTTTGGCAATTATATACATACCACATCTTATTATCTTTATATGATATTGTTTTACTTCTTATATAAGAAATTAAAGAACTCTATATAGGAACATACTTGCATTTTTTATCTTTGTCATTATTCTTCTTGGCCTTACTGGTGCCCACTACATCCCAAAAGTTATCAATTTTCACATTAGCTTTGTTGAAACGTCTACCACAAATAGTAAACAGGTGACCAGAATCAAAATTTCCATTAATGCCATCATTTTCATCACCTGCTAAATGTATTATTTCTTCATTACCTGCAATGCAAAATAGTTTTTACACCACTGATTTGAATTCACCAAAAGCATCCAGAAGCTTCTTTTTTTTTTTAATAGAAAAATGGCATCTACAATTATTTTTTTCTGAGTTTAGCATGCTTAATACACATGCATACAGTTGTAGCCTAAGGAACCCATCCCACACCCAATATATCTGCCACTGAGGGGAATTGATCATACTCAACTGAGAAATTCAACAGGATATAAAATTGTTTATTACATTTGCTACTTGACCATGCTGACTGTCAGGAAATTTCATCAGACAATGTTTATTAAATTTAGCAAGTTCCATGTACGTCTATTAAGGAAGTCTGGGATGGAAGGGTCTTTCCCTAACTCGGATCTGAAAATAGCTGACAATAATCTGTCTAGTCATTTTGATTGAAATAAGCAAATTTTCATGAAGCAATCAATTCTATTGTCACAATTTTCATCTATAAGAAACATATTATGTGATTAGGCTTTTTACATGTATAGTTTTGACATGAAATGACTGTCACTTTGTTAGAACTGAAGACAAAGTATCTATGAATGTTTGAAATATCAGAATTTGATATAAAGAAATTGATAGACCCATGAATAAGTGGTGTTATTCCTAATTTAAGCAGTAAACCCCCTATATTCATTGAACAGCATCCGAAATACAATTCAGAAAAAAAAGGCTCATTTCTAGCTACTGAAGTAACGGGCCTTCGTAAACTATGATGAATATACATGATATTAGGGAAATTTATAACACAATTATTTTTTTCACAAATTAATATTAATTCAAATTGCCAATATACATGTACAATGATATAAGAGCTTGAAAAAAAATGTACATTAAGATAGAAACAATCATGCAATCAAATAATAAAAAATATATGTAAAGGCCTACCAATATAAACTCCCCAGTGTGAGTAAACACGTCCCCTTGGAAACTCAATACAGTCCCCTTCATTTAAGTTGTCTAAAACTGTTTGGTTATGTTCTCTTACGAACTTCTGTGCCATTTTGCTTCATAACAATTTGCTGGAAAACAAATAAGTAGTGAATAAATTACAGAACAAATCAAAAACTTACAAAAACAGACTACATATATTATATCAGGGTTCTTTCTCACTTAGGTGAGTCTATGAATCCCTGGACATGAAAAATCTGTCGTGAATCATTATTCATGTTATTTCAGAATTGGTGAGTCCAGAGATGTATCAAGATATTGTTAAACATTGGATCAACAGACTAGGCCAAACAAAAAAGTATGTGTGTTTACTGTCACATGCAGAAAAATTAGAGGCTCTCAAGAGCCTGTGTCGCTCACCTGTTACTGTATTTACTGATGTCAGCCATCTTGGTTGGTAGACGGGGTCATTAGACAATTTTTTTAAATAGATACCCTAGTAATGATTGTGGCCAAGTTTGGTTAAATTTAGAAAAGAAGATTTTTGTACAAGTTACAAAAATGAGGAAAAGTTGTTCAATATTGACTATAAAGGGCAATAACTCCTTAAGGGGTTCTCTAACAATTTGATCATGTTGACTTATTGGTAGATCTTACTTTGCTGAACATTATTGCTGTTTACAGTTTATCTCTATCTATAATAGTATTCAAGATAATAACCAAAAACTGAAAATTTCCTTAAAATTACCAATTTTAGGGCAGTAACCCATCAACTGGTTGTCGGATTCATCTGAAAATTTGTGAGGGGACAGATCGTATTCTGATGGACATTTAAATCTTGAAAGATTTGCCCTACATGTCTTAGTTTCAAAGATTTAAAGTAAAAACTGCATTTTACCACTATGTTCTAATTTTAGCCATGTCGGCCATTTTGCTTGGTATGCGGGGTCATTGGACACATTTTTTAAAATATATATAACAATGATAATGGTGGCCAAGTTTGGTTAAATTTGGCCAAGTAGTTTCAGAGGAGAAGATTTTTGTACAAGTTCAAAAAAAAATGACAAAAAGTTGTTAAAAATTGACTATAAAGGGCAATAACTCCTTAAAGGGTTGACTGACAATTTTGGTCATTTTGACTTATTTGTAGGTCTTACTTTGCTGAACATTATTGCTGTTTACAGTTTATCTCTATCTATAATAGTATTCAAGATAATAACCAAAAACTGCAAAATTTCCTTAAAATAACCAATTCAGGGGCAGCAACCCAACAACGAGTTGTCCAATACATCTGAAAATTTCAGGGCAGATAGATCTGGATCTGATAAACAATTTTACCCCCATGTCAGATTTGCTCTAAATGCTTTGGTTTTTGAGATATAAGCCAAAATATACATTTTATCCCTGTGTTCTATTTTTAGCCATGGCGGCCATCTTGGTTAGATGGCCAGGTCATCGGACACATCTTTTAAACTAGATACCCCAAGGATGATTGTGGCCAAGTTTGGTTAAACATATTCTCACTGTTGGACTCACTATAGCCATATGATAAAATGATAGAGTTCCTGGAGTCCCCTGCAATAATCCTAAGGTAAAACTCTGGTGTACATATATGTAACCTTCAATCCTTCAACCATTTGGTTATGCTTCTGACAGAGGCAGAACATACCACTAGTGGATTTTGGGAGGTTTGGGGGGGGTCACATTTGACACCCCCAGCTTGAAAATCTTAAAATAATTTTTGTATTTACCATTTCTTGTTTTAATGTTATCTTTACTATATGTATGCTATAAATGGAATATCCACTGAATAGGGTGACATGTTGTCGTTACACTCCTTTAAATATACACGTCACGGCATACAAAATCATCTAATTGCCATCCTTTTTTGATTCTTTGTTTAATTTGTTTTTTATTTATATTGTTTTATCAATTCACATTATTCTAAGAAGGTTTACTTAAAACAGGATTTAAAAGGGGAAGTAACTCGCAATTTCTTTGAAGTGTTCTGAGGCAAAAGTCGTTAATGATTGTTAGTTAGTACTATGTTTGACACCCAAGCTGTCAAGTGAAGCCATTTAATTTAACTTGGTCTGTGATTTGCAGGTAACAACAACCCTTATCGGTGCAAACCTGTAATTAATGTTGACTTGTCATTCAAGATTGAAATATCCAAAAGCCGGAGATTCTATACTCCCGCGCGGGAGGGTACCGGCAAGCGGGAGATTTCCCGATTTTCGCCTTTTGAGTGGGAGTCTCCCGCTCAAAACGGGAGGGTTGGCAGGTATTCACGTGTCATAATTACATTGGCCTGAGGGTTACTTGATAATAAGAGGATCAAAGGATTTAATTAAGACAATCAAAGGCAGCTATACCTATATTTTATTACTTTGTTGGTTTTATGATTAAAACGACGTTTTTTGTTAGATAGATTTGAAGAAAAATACTTTTTCACCCTATCATATATACATAAGATTTTTTTTTTGAAAATGACACCTGTTGAATCTAAGGATACTTTATTTCCACATCTTTACCTAGTGCGGGTACGTGCAGACACTGCCATAACTAAACAGTCATGATTAACAGTAGCTGTTTATCAGATAAAATTGAAACTGAAAAAAAAATAATTTGACAATGTAGGTTTTAATAACAAAAATAGAGAGCTGCGGAACCGTAGCTCTTGGGTCCTTATGTTATTTTTTGACTATTTGTGGTCCGCAAATATGACTATTTGTGGTCCTCAAATAGTCAAAAAATAACATAAGGACCTATAAGAGCTACGGTTCCGCAGCTAGATTGTCAGTGTTATAACAAACTGTTTGAAACTATCTGAGTATCTATTTTGTAGCTGCGGAACCGTAGCTCTTAGGTCCTTATGTCATATTTGAGGCACAGGGGCTTGTTTAGTGGGTCAGACGAGGTTTTACTGTCAATGGCGATCGCTATCCTATATTGGTATTTTATATAGGATAGCGATCGCCATTGACAGTAAAACCTCGTCTGACCCACTAAACAAGCATATAGGATAGCGATCGCCATTGACAGTAAAACCTCGTCTGACCCACTAAACAAGCCCCTGTGTTTGAGGTCCGCAAATAGTCAAAAAATAACATTTTTTCAGTTTCAATTTTATCTGATAAACATTCAACATGTGCTGTGTCAAAATTAAAATTAAATAGTGTGTATTTTAAATTATATTTTTTTACCTACAGGCTTCAAATGCAGAAGAAATCAACCAAAATAACGATGACGTAGATTTCGGTTTGTTTGGGTTACCCGTTTAGTTTCTGTTTAGTAAAATGCCAAAAATAGAATCGACCGCTTGTATCGTTAGAAAAATTTTAACTAAAAAATGTATCGTCTCTCCGATCCCAGACCCGACAGTCAATCATGCATTTGGAGAAAACCAACTAGACCGAAATTCCGATAGTTTCTGAGATAAGGAGTCCGAATAAAGAGCAGTACATTCCGCTTATTTTTTAATGAACGAACTCCAAAAGTAGTTGCAACTTTATCCCCATGGGTTTGGTTAATTATATGTGTCATATGTTAATCCGTAAATTACAAAATCTTCCACCTACCATAGTACATCTGTTATACCTTCAAATTGTTCTTACCAGAACCAGAATTAGTCATAAATCCTTCTTTGCAGGATAATAAATTAATTTGGACAGATGAGGTATAAATTAGTGACAGCCGTATAGGTTCTAACTCTGGCAACATGCCAAGAAATCCTCGCTAAAAATTCCGGTCGACCTCCTACGGCAGTCATTAGTAGCTTAAGATTTGATTTCATTCAAGAAATTAATTTATGACCTTCATGTACGTGTCGCTTAGAACACGGCCATATACCGAATGGTCAATATTAATCATCCATGGGAGAAAGGAAGAAAGACCATTCACAATTTGTCTTACATTTGTTTTTCTCTTTTTTAATTAAATAAAAAAAATAAACCTTTCAAATATACATGTAGAGTTCATAAGATACAAATATTCCCTGTGGACACCCCCTTTTATTTGTGCTCTCTATTTTCAACCCTCGAATTAAGCTTAGGAATCTAATTTAAATTAAAACCTTGCTTTCTAACCAATTAATTATTCATTTACCGGACCGGCAACTTTCTTTATTTAATACGAAAATCTACAGTGCCGTTATACACATTCATGTTGTTTGCTTGGAGTCCCCCGCCCCAAAAGAAACTCCAAGATACTATATTCCTGCATCACGTGATTTTTACCACGTGGAGCTTACATTTGAATAAATACCGAATATGGAAAGTGAAACTACAATTCAAAACATAAAGTCCGAAGGCACAAATAAGAAAAAGAAAGGTTTTTTTTGGCAAAGGGTGCGGGTAAATTCTCTCTGTGTTCAAAATATACATGAAATATTTGCCGCTGCCCCTTTTTGTTCTGTGAATTCTAACCCTGAGTTTTCTATCTGTTACTCCATGCCAAGAAATCCTCGCTAAAAATTCCGGTCGACCTCCTACGGCAGTCATTAATAGTAGCTAAAGATTTGATTTCATTCAAGAAATTAATTTATGACCTTCATGTACGTGTCGCTTAGAACACGGCCATATACCGAATGGTCAATATTAATCATCCATGTAATTTGCTCTGTGGGGTGTTTGCAGAATTACAACGGAGGCAATTTCTTGGCATGGCTAGCTATAATCCAAATAATTAGGAGCTGTTCAATACGTCATAATTATTAAGACTAACAAAGACTTCCACAAGGGACAGTAAGCTTAAACGTCCTGTCATGTACCTAAATCACATCAACGGCATACCGGATTGTACTTGCTCTGCAGACGTTAAGATTTTTTGGCGAACGACATAGCGGCTGGTCTACATGTAAAGAAATTCAGATAATGCAACAAATGATCTCATGAGAGACCTCACTGGCCTGCCTTGTCGAATGGAAAGTCCGAACACAAGTGACAGATGTGCAATCATCTAAGTAAACTGTTATCACAGAGACATGTCTCACTTTTAGATAACTTCGATAATGCAAATGTTGAAATCAAAATAGCATCACTTTAACATGCAAGGTTTGGAAATATCCAAAGTCAATAAACCATGACTGAAGGTACTCCTTGGAAATGAGATGTGCCAATGCTAATGTAACTGCATACCAAATACCATTGACCAACCGCTAGTGGTTCCCAATAAACTGATCTAATTACAAACTAACAGTTGAAAACTAAGCAAAAGTTTCAAAGTCGATAGACCATGACTGAGGGGGTGGGGCCAAATAATCTTCATGGAAATGATATATGCCAATGCTTATACAACTGCATGCCAATTATCATTAACTTACCACTAGTACTGTAGTGGTTCCCCATAAACTCACCTACTCACAAACTAATACATGAAAACTAATTAAGCCGAAAGTGTCAAAGTCAATAGACCATAACTGAGGGGGCGGGCCAAATAATCTCCATGGTAATGAGATATGCCAATTCTTATACAACTGCATACCAAATATCTTTGATTTACCACTAGTCACCATAAACTAGACCTAATCACAAACTAGTACATTGTTGACGCCGCCGCCGCAAACAGCATATACCTATGCCTCGCTTTTCGACTCCGTCAAGCGAGACAAAAAGTGCAGTCATTGGGATTTATAACAAGCGTCATACCCTGCAAAGAACCTACACCTTGCACGGACACTATCTAGAAGTTTTTGTAAGTGGAAAATACCATAGTGTTACCATTAGTCTGGACCTACAGTGGAATAAACACATTTACAACACCACCAGTACAAACAATCAGAGCAACAAAGTTTACAGCAACTCCTTTTCCCGTGTTCTATTACAGACTGATGGTGAGTTGCCTCAAATGTCTTTACATGTCGTAGGATTGGCACCATGAATTGCATGTCTTCTCTTTCTTATGGTCATACACCACCTTTTCTACAAATGCATGACTTTTTCAGCTTTTTCATTGCGTGTTGAAAAAAGGATTAAAATGTAGAAATAACCGACCGGTGACAAATATACTAGACTCATACTAGAAACTCTTTGATCTGATATATTCAATGATTTCAAATAGCCTATAATTGGCATATAATTGATATAAACAAATGACAACAATATAAGGGCTAAAACATATAACGAACAGTCCTTTTTGTAACTAACAGTAGTTAGCTGGCTGACATTGCTTCTTGGTAGATTAGGAATCTGTAGCCGGTGTTGGCAAATTCAAAGGTACGCTTTAGCAGAAAGTTGTGTCACAAGATAACCTCAGGTGTACCTTCTTAACCATTGAGTGTATTACGTTCACAACCTGTCTGTAGATTTAGAAGAATTAACAGACCCGCTTGGAAGTGTTCTGAGCTTAGAAGGATCAAATGAAGAACAGTACTAATACTGCTTTGAAACATCATTCAGGTACCTGCATTCATTTGTTTTAAGTCTCTTTTACAGACTTTGCAAACATCATGTGCATGATTTTCCATGTGCTATTATGTATATAGACTCGGAAGGATATATGTCAATCGGGGATATACAAAAGAAGAAAAATAACTCGGCCACTCAATGATTATCTGGACTAACGTGATATTCCCAGTGTTGTACTCGATATTTGGTTTCCAAATTTTTCAGGTATTGAAATGCAGCAACACGATTTCTTTTAAAAAGGGATAATTAGTCTTCCATTATCAAGATTTTAACATGCACGACGAGAAAAAGGAAGGATCTTTTTCGTAGAGGCAGTTCGAATTGATCGATCAATACCCATGCAGGCTTCTGCTGTTAAGTCAACTTAAACCTTTAAATCTGGTCTGATTTCTTTGATTGCATTTAAATGTAAAGAGGATATCTCCGCTTAATAAAATGGAACTATAGCAAAAGTTCGAGTATCTGTTGTAGTCAAAAGTATGATTGAGGGTCTGGATAAGGTTTACAGAATAAATAACAACGAGCAAAACATGCCGAATAAGGAGGAAAACAATAAAGAATAAGTAATATGGTGCCGAATTATAAAGAACGTATATAATTTGATCTATACATTCTATCCGAAATCTAAGACTCTCTTTTGTAGAATAATGGCTCTAGGAACAACATATAATAAAATCAACCCTCTCGGGGTATCCATGAAGAAGCTAATTTCAATTAAAAGTTGAAATTTCTTGTTAAATTTTATAGACACATTTAACATTATAATTGGTTACATAACTGTTGTATAATACTAACATTGCTTTAATTTAAAAGAGTTATCTGTTAGCTATTCATAAATACCACTTTTATAAATTTTCAAGCATTATAAAGAAAATACAGCATTTTAAAAACTTGGGAATTGGAGGTTAAAAATTTTTGTATTGTGTTACCTTATTTCAAACAATAATCCTCTAAAACCGATATCAACGAGATGCCTTACTTTTCTTATTGTCAACAAACAATCAATTTTCATGAGGCAGATTTGATCTCTGATGAGTATTTTTCAAACCGGAGCTAAAGAACAAAAATGAAAAACTTGCACTATCCTTGAACTTGTCATTCCGCCATAAAAGTGATGTTCTCTCGCTAAATAAAGTTTGGTCACTATATTAAAAAAATCCATCCAATCAAACTTATCTCGATACAGTTAAGCATGTTAAGTCTGCTGCATATCTTGATTTTCATCTAGAAATTGAAAAATTAATGAACAAATCTTTATTACAACAGCTAGGTCCTCTAACGGCAAAAATTCTATATTTGAGGATAATGTTAAACACATCTTTTCCATCGAATTTCAAATATAAGAGGATACTAGAAATACAGATAAGTCTGTCTCATATCTAGACTTATAATGAGGATCGTTTGTGAACAAAACTTTATTACAGTATAGGGGATTTAGACTTTTCGATTGTGACCATTTATTTTTTTGTAGCTACATTTCAGCATCGCCTATATATCGAACAGACCACTCAAAGTTGATACGACATTCTGGAGTTTACGCTTCTTATCATATTTCCCACAAAAAAGGTTAAAGTCTTTCAGGGAAATTATGGAACCAAGTTTCCAAATGCCATAAAGTTAAAGTAATCCCTTCGAAAGTTAACAGACACCATCCCGATTTGGTTCGCCATGGGGATTTCTTGATCACTGATAACTACGGATATGTCCATTTGTCGATACCTTAATTCCGTACTCTTTTCCTCGATTGTGACAGCATCGAATGTGCGTACTTCCCAAGAGCTACATGACGTGTGCCGCTAGTGGAGCACCAAAGTGTTTGGTGTTGCTCAATTTTAGTTTTTTTATGTACATTAATTTGTAACTTTTCAGGAACTTGTTTGTCTTTTGGTCGTCTTTAGGTTTTTTTTCTTATTTTGTAATGCCGTTGTCAGTTCGCTTCCATTTAGGTGTTATGAATGTCCTCTTGGTTTCTTCCGCTTATGTTTTCTTAAATTTATTTAAAATAAATACAAGCTCTTCAAACACAGCAAAAAAATCTTTACGATATTTTGGAAGCTCGTATATAACGGTTAGGATTCACATCCACTTATTGGTCCTTTGAAGAAGAAAAAACTTAATATATCGCAGTAAAATCTTGAATGTTGTCTTTTGTAAAAACAAAAAAACAACAACACTATAATACAAATCAACTTGCATTTTTTTGCATTGATTGCTCATAGACAATGGCATGTTTTCTTATAAGGATTATGGCGTATTTATCTAAATTAAATAATTCTTATAATTTATATCTATTTATTGAGAACTAGTCTATTAATTCAGACTTTATTCTAGGTTATAAAAGTTGCCAGAACGGTATATTGCGCATTTCGTCTTGAGTCAATACTTTTCCAACTAAGTGTTGCAGTGTGTTCCTATATTATATTGTTCCACCACTTACCAAGACTCGAGGCGGTTGAAAGCTTATAATACAAACATGTTTAAGCCCGCCGTGTTCTGTACCTGTCCCAAGACAGTCCTGTAATCTACTTAATAGTCGTATGTTGCTGTCTACCTTAGTAGGAACCAGGGTATCAGAGGTCTCGTTTAGTTTTGTGTTGTTTTGATTTGGTTATAGTATGGAGACTTTACTACAATAAGGGTTTGCCCATCTTTGATGTAGTATAAGGACATGCAACTGCTTGCATCATAATCGTTTGGTATAAAAAGATGGTGGTCTAATTGGCAAGCATACTGCATCTCTTTGTTTCTTTATTACATTACAACCGTATTCAATAAACGAGTGCCACATGCATGCAAACGATAGCCATAATTATACTTTCAAATTCATCTGGACTGCGCGTATTGTACCTGGGTGTAATCTTAAAACCGAAATAACACGAATGTAAGCCTTGATGTTCTAAGCATACCCCACTTGAAACTCAAACGTATCGGAGCACAGGAAGTAGGTTTCCGGCAAATTCCGTTAAAGAGCTCACTCGTACATTTTACCAGTTATTCATCATTGGCGCATTTATACGACTGTATACAGAAAGCTGTGATACTATATATATGTTTAGTTGTAAACAACACGTGTATTTTCAAGCCCAATTCGCAGTTTTTTCGACACAAATATATCGGCGCAGAGTTCGCGGTAAATATGGTATTGTTTCATATGATCATAAACAGATTTCATGGTAACACCAGCGTTTACTAGTTTATCACTTGTGACAAGTTCCTCCATTTTAACTGACCTTTTATCTTTGTAATAAAAAGTAGGATAACCTCTTAATACCATGAAAACGACAACTGGTTCATAAACAGCTGTGTTTGAAATAGATTTTTCTGAATCCGATGTTTCTTCATCAACAGATGTACAATGACCTTTGAAGCTTATTTCTTCTAACTCTTCAGTCTGTTCAGTTTCAATCAATACAATTTGATTACCATCCAAATCTGATGATTCATAATCATTATCCACATGGCTTTCTTGATGGTTAGTTCCATCCAGTTTGAATGTATTCTCGTCTTCAACTACTATTTGTTGAATACTAGACGATTCCTGAAGCCTATCATTTTGCACTTTTCTGTCCATTTCAACAGAAACGTCAATAGTTTTCTCGTCCCTAACCATTGTTTCCAATGAATCTTTCTCCGAACACAGATATATGTCATTGCCACTACATCTTGCATCATCATTAAAATCCTTCCGTGAACAATCTGAAGGGGTCAAATTGTAACATGCACTTTTAGTTGCTGAATTGTCATTACTCGTTGTAAAGTTTTCGGTATCAGCTAATTTGTTATTATAATTGTTATCATTGATATCTATTCGTATATTTTTTTGAACTGACTGTTCATTTGAGGGGCATTCGTTTGCATCATTCATTCCATGGTCAGTGTGTGTATCATCAACTGATAAGATTGACAAATATTCTTTATTCACATTGGGCTCTTCTGCGAGAAAATTAACTTCAATGACCGGATCCTTATCTTTTCGATCATCTGTATCATTTTCTTGCTGCGTTAAACATAGATTGAAACCATCCAAGTTTGGAGATTTATCAACCGAAACTACTTCTAACTGATTTGAATCGACTGAAATGTCTTTTGATGTGGGTTTATTCGAATCATCACTAAGGGGCATGGTTTGGTATGTAACGCTTTTATTGACACTACAACATCTCTGATCATCATCAGATCTGACCTTTTCAGTATGATTGATATGCATGGAAAGCCTATCCAAATTGGATTTAGAAACCGCCGCATTATTTCGATGGGCGACCATTTTTACATACGTTATTTCATTGTCAGAGTCTGATTCGTTACTTTGCATGTTTTGTGCATTGATATTTAACACTGAATCAGAGTGGTCATCATATTTGACATATTGCGTTTCCTTGAATGAAGTTGACACTTTGTGCCGTTGAGATTCATCATCACGACGAATCTCTTGTGAACATTCATTTTGAGCTATTTGTAAATTAATTTGCCTTTTACTCTCCTCGGGTGACAACCCTTTTTCCTGTAATATAGGAACAATACCAGGAGAACCATCCATACCGAATTGATATTTACAGTAACATAATTCAACATTAGGGTCATCTAAACCAATATATCCATTTTCATAAAACATATCTAAGCTCCAAGCTCGAGCCTTGTTGATAACATTCATATCTTTCTGTAATATTTTTATGTTGTAATCAGTGATCTGGTTTGGGATGCTATACGATTGCCCAACTACACTAAATAAACAATCATAGTTAGAGTCTATGCTGCATGGTATCTTTGGAGGTAATGACTTATTATCCCTCTCTGTCAGTTCCAATATTGCAACATCCAGTTCTTCATTTGCGTATTGCATTTGTCCACGAAAATGAAAAATACGACTATCTTCCTTGAACTTATCTGTATAACCAAAACATATATAAACATCTGGGCTTTCAAGATTTGATTCTTTGAATATTCCACCAAAACCTACAAAAATAACGAAATTATTTGTACCTACTAATCATATATTTGTAATAACGATAAGTTCAATCATACTAAATAATAGTTCACAATTTTCATATGATTTTTTTGAAGCCTGAAATCAACTGATTTCTAAAACTACTCTAAGTGTGACAAATTTCAGTATGTCACTTAATTCGTCTTACTATTTTTCTTAATTGTTTCTCGATCATGAAAAATAATATACTAGCTGTTCGGTGTGAGCCAAGGTCCCGTGTTGAAGGCCGTACTTTTACCTATTGTGGTTTACTTTTATAAATTGTTAAATTTGTACTTGGATAGAGAGTTGTCTCATTGGCACTGATACCACACCTTCCTATATCTATTCAAAACAATGAGCATTGAATAGATATAGGAAGGTGTGGTATCAGTGCCAATGAGACAACTCAATGCTCATTGTTTTGAATAGATATAGGAAGGTGTGGTATCAGTGCCAATGAGACAACTCAGCAAACAAGCTAGAAAATTGGCAAATGAATCGTCATGCAAACTTGTGTACCAAAACATTCTTAAGACTTACCTATTTTTTCCACTGTTCATTGTATTTGTGCATATTAATATAAGAATGTTCGCTAATCTGTTTGTAAATAACAAGCTTTTTGAAAGACTTTTATAAATTGATAGAACGTAGATAAATAAAAGGAACTAAAAAGGCAGAACATTTTTATCTTGAAAACAACATGAACAAGCACACGAACCCTTTATTTTTTTCTGTTTATTTATATACTTTCTATCTATAACAATCTTTTAGACGCTAGTTATTTTGAATCAGATATCTCAGCGAACATCCTCAAGCTAAATTGTACTGACTCTTATAGTAAAACCATATGCCTGCTGTGTTATTTCTTCACGATATGAAACGTGTTTTCATCATGGTTTTATAATTATGTAAAACTTTATGTAATGGTATTTGGTCTCTTGTCGAGAGTTGTTTCATTGGCATTCATACAACTCCTTAATTATTTTTTTTTTTATTAACTTCCACATTTGATCTTGGTTAAATCAATAAAACTACTATATCATGTATATTGGCTCATATCAGTATGTTTTATCAGGATGATAAATGATCTTACTGCATATGTCTTTCACAAAATGTAGCGATGTCATTACATATTTCTCTCCAACTCGGAATCCGGTACCGTAGGTTAGGTATCCCATTATCAGACCAACAGATTTAGATGTCTTTTCAGCAAGTTGTATTGAGATTCTGTCCGTGTCACAATCGGTTGTTGTATGCAATTCAATTTTTGAAACTGTTACGTCATCATCTTGATCTTTTAATAATGCACCTACAATTATAGTTTGATATATATGAACGGTTTGTATATTATGTTTTTTGTTACCATGCAGAAAATTGCCTTTACTTTTCGTTTGGTTTCCATGCCTATGGCATAGTACTGGAATTATCATTTATTTGGTGAATGTAACATAGATATAAGGTAGTTACTATAACTAGTAAAAAAATGTCTTGATAACAAAAGGAAACATGGTCATAATCCATGTATGATTGTTTTCCTCTTCAAACTAAAGAAACACATTAGTCTTCGCAAATTTTCTTTCATCTTTAATAAGTACTTTTTGGTTAGTAAGGGCAGACTTTTGTTATGCACTTTCAACACAGGCAATTGTCTCAGAAAAACAATCTTGTATACCTTAATACAACACAGGCACTTGTCACAGAAAAGGGCCTATGACTTTCAAGACGGGAGTCTGCTAAAGTACTCTCTTAGCTCTGATATACATGTAGTTTGTGAGAAAAATGGTACAGCGTAAAATTGGACAGAAGCAATTTTTACAATGTATCAATATTCAAAAGTTGTTCAAAATTTGGTATTTTTCTCATGAGGTGTTTTACCTACATTTTAATTTCTGATTTAAAAAAAAATTGAACTAGAGGCTCTAAAGAGCCTGTGTCACTCACCTTGGTCTATGTGCATATCATAAACGAAGGACACAGATGGATTCATGACAAAATTGTGTTTTGGTGATGGTGAAGCGTTTGCAGATCTTACTTTACTGAACATTCTTGCTGCTTACAATTATCTCTATCTATAATGAACCTATGAATCTATCTCAGTAGTCAAAATATTTTGTAAAAATTTACAAAATTTATGAAAATTGTAAAAAATTGACTATAAAGGGCAATAACTCCGAAAGGGGTAAATTGACCATTATGATCATGTTGATTTATTTGTAGGTCTCACTTTGCTGTACATTTTTGCTCTTTACAGTTTATCTCTATCTATAATAATATTCAAGATAATAACCAAAAGCTGCAAAATTGTCTTAAAATTACCAATTCAGGGGCAGCAACCGATCAACGAGTTGCCTGATTGGTCTGAAAATTTCAGAGCAGATAGACCTTGATCTAACAAACAAATTTGTTTCGTCAGATTTGCTCTAAATGCTTTTGTTTCTGAGATTTAAGTCAACAACTGCATTTTACCCTATGTACTATTTTTAGCCATGTTGGCCATCTTAGTTGGCAGGTGGGGTCATCGGACACATTTTTTAAACTACATAACCTAATGATGATTGTGGACAAGTTTGGTTAAATTTGTCTTAGTAATTTTAGAGAAGAAGATTTTTGTAAAAGATTACATAAATTGACGAAAAATTGACAAAAATTGACTATAAAGGGCAATACCTCGTTAAGGGGTCAACTGACAATTTTGGGTATGTTGACTTTTTTGTAGATCTTACTTTGCTGAAAATTATTGCTGTTTACAGTTTATCTCTATCTATAATATATTCAAGATAATAACCAAAAACAGCAAAATTTCCTTAAAATTACCAAATCAGGGGAGCAACCCAACAACGGGTTGTCCAATTCATCTCAAAATTTCAGGACAGATAGATGTTGACCTGATAAACAATTTTTTCCCATGTCAAATTTGCTCTAAATACTTTGGTTTTTGAGATTAGTCAAAAACTGCTTTTTACCTTATGTACTTTTTTTAGCCATGCCAGCCATCTTAGTTCACAGGGGGGTCATCGGACACATTTTTTTAAACTACATACCCTAATGATGATTGTGGCCAAGTTTGGTTAAATTTGTCTGAGTAGTTTCAGAGGAGAAGATTTTTGAAAAAGATTACAAAAATTTACGAAAAATTGACTATAAAGGGCAATTACTCGTCAACTGACCATTTTTGGGTATGTTGACTTTTTTGTAGATCTTACTTTGCTGAACGTTATTGCTGTTTACAGTTTATCTCTATCTATAACAATATGCAAGATAATAACAAACCAGATGCTTCGCAGGGCGCAGCTTTATACGACCGCAGAGGTCGAACCCTGAACAGTTGGGGCAAGTATGGACACAACATGATATGATATAGCTCTGAATTTGGATTGTGAATAAATAGTTGACACAACATAGGTTTCTGACACAGAATGAATGTGGTCTAAGAACTTAAACTTAAAGGGGCACTAGCTACGAGATATATGAAAAACCTTATACATTATTATTTTTGGCTTAATCAGTAATGAAATACAAATAGTGAAATAATAATTGCTTGTTAGTAGCCAATAAGGTTCAATTTTGTCAAAATAAGCAAACAACTATTGATTATGACTTATTCACTTGCAAGTGAATAACTCGACCTCATTGAATCCGTATTCATATGAACTTTAATTCAACCCCTTAGCTTGAGATGGATAACATGTGAATTGTATGTGTAAAGTTATTTAAAGGAACTGAATGTCAACATTGAAAGTGAAACGAATGTAAATCATTTAATTGACTGATTCGATCCACAATTAAACATTCTAATACAGGCAAAAACGATGGTAAACATTTATTTTTTATTTGTAATATGAAATTAAATAGACCTAGAATAATTCAACAGCACGTGTTTGCTTAATCTATTTACATCTATATTTATGTTTAAATCGCTTATATGGTCATCGGATGACTATAGAGGTCAACTCGATAAATAATTAGATTGCGTCTAGACTCAAATACAAACGAAACGAAGCTACGTATTTTCATGCCTGTGTCTTGTTTATTGTTTTATTCAGACTTTGATAAATGCTTTACATTGTTATAAATCAAATACGAGAATTTGATTAGAATCGGTGAACATGAATTTGACAGCTAGTGCCCCTTTAAAAACTTAAAAATTTTAAATTGTACATTTACCTATTATGGTCCAATATCCAAAATCTAAATACATGGTTAGATTCATAAAATTGAGAATGGAAATGGGGAATGTGTCAAAGAGACAACAACCCGACCAAATAAAAAACAACAGCAGAGGGTCACCAACAGGTCTTCAATGTAGCGAGAAATTCCCGCACCCGGAGGCGTCCTTCAGCTGGCCCCTAAACAAATATATACTAGTCCAGTGATAATGAACGCCATACTAATTTCCAATTTGTACACAAGAAACTTAAATTAAAATAATACAAGACTAACAAAGGCCAGAGGCTCCTGACTTGGGACAGGCGCAAAAATGCGGCGGGGTTAAACATGTTTGTGAGATCTCAACCCTCCCCTATACCTCTAACCAATGTAGAAAAGTAAACGCATAACAATACGCACATTAAAATTCAGTTTAAGAGAAGTCCGAGTCTGATGTCAGAAGATGTAACCAAAGAAAATAAACAAAATGACAATAATACATAAATAACAACAGACTACTAGCAGTTAACTGACATGCCAGCTCCAGACTTCAATTAAACTGACAGAAAGATTATGGTTTCATCATATGAACATCAGGCACAATCCTTCCCGTTAGGGGTTTGGTATCATACCATCATAACATATATGAGAAGAACATAACCCGTGTCATGCCAACAACTGTTTTTAGAATAAATGTGTTTAGTCAGCATATCATAGAACCCCAAGAATTCAATTTTGGTTAAAATCAAACTAAGTTTAATTTTGGACCCTTTGGACCTTAATGTAGACCAATTTGAAAACAGGACCAAAAATTAAGAATCTAAATACACGGTTAGATTTGGCATATCAAAGAACCCCTATAATTCATTTTTTTTATGAAATCAAACAAAGTTTAATGTTGGACCCTTTTGCCCCTAATTCCTAAACTGTTGGGACCAAAACTCCCAAAATCAATCCCAACCTTCCGTTAGTGGTCATTAACCTTGTGTTAAAATTTCATAGATTTTTGTTTACTTATACTAAAGTTATTGTGCAAAAACCAAGAAAAATGCTTATTTCCCAAAATCAATCACAACCTTCCATTTATGGTCATAAACCTTGTGTTTAAATTTCATAGATTTCTATGTACTTATACTAAAGTTATAGTGCGAAAACCAAATGTTTTCGGACTACGACGACGACGACGCCAACGTCATACCAATATACGACCAAAAAATTTTAAATTTTTGCGGTCGTATAAAAACAGCAAAATTTTCTTAAAATTACCAATTCAGTGCAGCAACCCAACAACGGGTTGTCCAATTCATCTCAAAATTTCAGGGCAGATAGATGTTGACCTGATAAACAAATTTTATCCATAAAAGGCTTGTCAGATTTGCTCTAAATGCTTTGGTTTCAGAGATATAAGCCAAAACCTACATTTTACCCCTATGTTCTATTTTTAGCCATGGCGGCCATCTTGGTTGGTTGGCCGGGTCACCGGACACATCTTTTTAACTACATACCCCAATGATGATTGTGGCCAAGTTTGGTTAAATTTGGCCCAGCAGTTTCAAAGGAGAAGACTTTTGTAAAAGTTAACGACGACGGACGACGGACGACGGACGCCAAGTGACGAGAAAAGCTCACTTGGCCCTTCGGGCCAGGTGAGCTAAAAATGTACAAATTTTGTTATATTTTTCACAAAATCTTATTCCGAAATTGATTGACCAAATTTCACACCAAACGTAATATGCACATCCACTCTGAGTGCCTCGTAATTCAAAAAATAATTAAAAATGATCCCTTCACTGAATTAACCACTCGGAACCCTTCTTAGCCATGTCAGCTAGTAAACACCAATCATCTATCTCAGCTAGTAAACACGAATCCTCTATCAAGGAAAGCATGCTAAGAAACGCAAGATCTCGAATATTGTTTCAAATTAAAGATATAAGTATACTCCGTATGCATGCGCTGTTGTAATTCAAGACATGAGGCTGACGGAACCGTATCTGTGGTATCCTTCATTTCACGTTCGACGGGATACTAGTAGATGCATTCATCATGCAAGTCAGTGAAGATTTAAAAACAGGACACATAAAACTAAGACAGCTATGTTTGATAGGCAGTGGCTATTTCGACGGCTCCGGCAAAATAGCCTCTTATGTGCTATTTTACCGGCTCATATCAAATATCCTCCTTGACGTATTTTGCCGGCTCTGGCAAATTGCGATTTATATATATTGTTTTGCTATTTTGCCGGTCTTATTCCAGATTTTTAATGAAAGACGTCACTGTATGTAATATATATTTTTAAGGGAAAATATTTATGCACATATGACTATATATGTGGCTAAATGTCAATAACCGTTTAGTCTTCGCAATTTTGATGAAGGCACTGGCTACGGTTACATGGAAATGTAACAATAATAAAAATATTATTGTTACATTGGAGACTAAATGCCGGAATGCATGGTTGAAGATTTGAAGAGCTACAGCAGGTTTTGGAGCACTCTGAAAATGACGACTATGTGTAACTGTGGACACGTGAAACGAGGTCTATTAAAACTAACGAAAATCAGACAACCGTTGATAATAAGTTTTAGTCTATGGTGCAATAAAACATTATAAGATGAATAAATTTTTTTATTAATTATATATAACATCGTGATGCATAGAAATCTAGCTTTTGACAGCATTTATTCTATGAATGTTCAATACTAAAATGTATATACATGTATCTGCAGTTTTTGCAAAAGGAATGCAGACGCAAAACAAACTGGCAAGTGTAAAAGTTATGTTCAGTTCTGAACTTTATGTCTGCAGTGGCAGCACCTTTCTGGAAACTTGCAAAGTAGTTTGAGGTTATTGTGTGTGAATTGATAGTAAATAGCACATACACATTATTTCTAGTTAACTTCAGTGGCGGATCCAGGGTTCCGTGCAATTGTAACCTCCCTATATTTGGTATGATCAATGCAATTGAATGAGGACATATAGCATGTATAGTTGGAACCCCTCTTTCTCCTGAGTTGGGAACCCCATTTCAAAAATGGCTGGATCCGCCCCTGAACGTATGGTCATATGATACAGAAAATGCGAAACTATTAAATTTAATCGAATGCTATTCAGTGAAAACATTCACCCATTTTGCATAATTTGACTATTTTCTTGAAAACATATTAAAGTTATTAAAGTTAGCATGGTTAGGGAAGAAATCATGTAAATGGCAAAATGATTGATGAAGCAAAAAAGTCAATATTTTATAGCCTACTTTAAGGGATGGGTTTTGCTCATTATTCGATATTGAAGGGCATATCTACAAGTATAGTGTTAATTGCTACATCATTTTGTACAAATTCAATGATATAGAGATATATATAGCATTGGCAATCATACAAAATCCTTCTCATTTTATATAAAGGGAAAATTTAAGTTTAACTCTTTATGACCCCTTCCTTTATGTTTCGCTATTATTTGAAAACTACATGTATTATCAGCAATAAAGCAAAATTTAAGTTAAACTCTTTATGTTTCGCTATTATCTTGAAAACTACATGTATTATCAGCAATAATGAATAGAGAAAAACTCCTCCAGCAAAAATAATAAGCAAGAAAAGATGATGATCTTCAAATAAGTCAGCATATTAACTGAAATTCTATTAATAGTCAAATAGGTCAATACACATTTGTAACTGAGTTAATTTGTATTATTAAACCTGGTCACTATATTACATGCATACGTAGTGTGTGAAAGATGGTTGCCACTGCTAATTAATGATTGTGATGCTGTATATTTTACAGGGTGTGCGGTTTGAAAGCCCCCTCTCCAAGAAGTCTCTGCATTGGCCTTTGCATTATACATGTACATCTATCACGAGGCAACATGTTATACAGTGACTGTGTTATAATAATCATTAAAAGATACAGTAATTAATGTGTTCAAAAAATTTCAGCATTTACATATATAAATCAAGAATGAAAGAAAGAGTAGCATTATTTTTTTGTCATATAATGGAAGGCATACATATATTCACTCTATTAAAAGAGACAATTTTTTAAATGTCCTCCTTTTCTGAAAGGCACTGGCTACGGTTACATGGAAATGTAACAATAATAAAAATATTATTGTTACATTGAGGACTAAATGCCGGAATGCATGGTTGGATAAGGAACCGATTATTTACGAATGTAACAATAATTATTGAGGCTACGGTTACATTGCGTTATTGTTACATGAAAAACAGCAATGTTCGATGGGACTAGTAATATGTACTAAATAATAAAAGTTGAAGACATTATCTTATATTAACAATACAAGTATAACATACAATTTTTTGATTTTTTTATAGTATGTCCTCCATGGATTCTGAAATCGGACTCGGACATCTCTTAAACTGAGTTTTACTATGCGTAGTGTTGTGAGTTTGTTTTTTCTAAATTGGCTAGAGGTATAGGGGAGGGTTGAGATCTCATAAACATGTTTAACCCCGCCGCAATTTTGCGTCTTTCTCAAGTCAGGAGTCTTTGCATGGCCTTTGTTAGTCTTGTATGATTTTTTTTAATGTTAGTTTCTTGTGTAGAATTCGGAGTTTAGTATGACGTCCATTATCACTGAACTAGTATGCATATTTGTTTAGGGGCCAGCTGAAGGACGCGTCCGACGGGTGCGGGAGTTTCTCGGTACATTGAAAACCCATTGGTGACCTTCGGCTGTTGTCTGCTCTATGTTCCGGTTGTTGTCGCTTTGGCACATTCTCTATTTCCATTCTCAATTTTATACATGTATACAGAAGTTCACAGTGTTAGTTCACAGTTAGCAAACTTTGCTTTTGATGTATCAATTTTTGGTAAGTGCGTTTGTATAGCTATGTATGAAATTTGTGTCTTGATATTGTTTCAGTTTCGTTTCAAACGCATCCCATGCAAGATTTAAATTTTTCAGCCCCAAAAAATTTGTAATAGGAATCTCTTCATCTTTTGTTCAAAGTATAATGACAGCAATACGAGTAGGTGTGCAGTTAAATACTTAAAAGTGAACAGTTTTCTCAGCCCGAGTTTTCAACAACAAACCATTGAACAATATTTTTCGCCTTTGGCACTACTAATTTGAAGTAGTATCTTTAAGAACATCAAATCCATTAATACCTAAAACTATTTAAACACCATTTGTTGAATAATAATATTTATTATTTATTATTATAACAAGTATTATTTAGTAGACATGAATGAATTAAGCAACAAAACTATATAGAAGATTTAAGTTTAATAAATCTAGCGTACATTGCTGTTTTTCATGTAACAATAACGCAATGTAACCTTAGCCTCAATAATTATTGTTACACTCGTAATTAATCGGTTCCTTACCCAACTTTGCATTCCGGCAATTAGTCTCCAATGTAACAATAATATTTTTATTATTGTTACATTTCCATGTAACCGTAGCCAGTGCCTTTCTGAAAACCTTTGTTTGTGCCTTCCTACATGTAGATGGACAGAGAAAGAGAGAATTTTAGATTTAATAAAGCAGTTCACCTTTTTGCTGTATATCCAACTCTGGTTCATCTGACGGATGATATATTATTTTCTTAGGACGGGTATTTTTTCGTCCACAGCCACAAAGTAATTTACTTCCTTGTTTCCCCATCAATTGTATGTACTACATGTACATGTATGCTGTAATTAAAAAGAGTTCATTATCAGAGACATACAGTCAGGGGTACTACTTGTACAAGTGTAATTTATTTACTTGAAGAAGTAAAAAAAAATATACACATATAAGTAAATAAATAATGTTTGAATAATCTCCCCTTAATTTTCTAAAAAATTTACTTGTATAAGTAAATTTTTCTTACAATCCCACAAAAATCCTCAAGTTTTGAGATGTAAAATCATGCCTTTAATGATTTTTCCCAGGTTTGCTCAAATTTTTTCATTAAAGTTCAATGTTTCATCTCATTAATTCATCAAAGAAACTGATTGAGCAAAGATCTTGTATATTTGCGCAAGGCCTTCAAAAATTGCTCCTTTGGGGCTTGTAAATGAGCAGTGTTATGAAGATAACAGACAAATGGGATTTTCATTGTCCATGAAATTATACTTAAATGATTAGTAAAGACATCTGTAAAGGGTACACAATTTAAAATTCTATTAGAGCAAAGAAATCTTAAGAATTCAAGAAAAGAAGAAAGGATGATTTTTTTACTTATACAAGTAAAAAATTCTGAATGCCTAAGGGACATAACTAAGCTAATTATTTTTTTACCTATACAAGTAAATAAAATTCACTTGTATAAGTATCCTACAAATTTACTTATATGTGTATATTTTTTTTTACTTCTTCAAGTAAATAAAATACACTTGTACAAGTAGTACCCCTGACTGACATACATTGTACACTATATATATATATATGTATTGTTTCATAGATCTACAAATGTACATGTATCAGTTTATTTTTGAATTTGCTATTTAAAAGTAATTTTGCTTTAAAACATTACCTGTAAGATACCTGTAAGATCGTTGTGGGGCTCATATGGAAGGATCCTATCCTTTTTAGCCCACCATATTTAACATTGTACCGATGATTTGTAGTAAGACTTAATCAGTTGATTGTAATGTTTCAAACTGTTTTTGTAGAATCACTTATAACTTACCAGTTACTGAGTAATGATTCTGATTTAGAAGAAAATAGCTATCTATGTGTTTACATTTTGAAAACGAAAATATGCGTTTCCGGTAACGTAACTCTTTTTAAAGGGTCACACTAATGCCTTGACGCAGGAATCCGAGTAGCGTAGTCTGACGACGGGCATGTTTTATAAAATAATTAAACGTATACGGTAACAAGGTTATCTGAGATATGCAACATCTTCTGAAAGTGTTACTGCATCTTGAAAATTTGAGATAATGGCACTATTCCTATTTTATCAAAACTCATTACGCTCTTAAATCTTTTAATATAAGACTCATATAAGGTAATTTGACAAAATTTAGGAAAATTGTTGATTTTCTTTCTTTTGATTTGAGACCCAAGTAATACCAAAGCAAATATAAGGTAAAAGCCCGAATCAGTCTTTTCCCGCCATATTTTATAAATTAAATATTTCGAAAACGAGCTCCATGACCTATTATTTTTTTTAGTTTATTTTGATCTTTAACCAATACTCTTCCAGCTTTTTAATTTTAAATTCTTGATTTATTTAATTTCACCTAAGATCAACTTAATACATGAGAAGAACAAGAGAAAAGATAAAAAAAAATAATTGTTTCTATGTAATTCAATCCGATGAAGTCGTTTCATAAATTATCTTCGACACGAACGCCCCTCAGATATAAGAAGCATATATCGATGTACACGATGTATTTATACAGACACTGCCGTTATCAACATCGACATGATAAGTATTATAAGATCTTATAAGATAGTTACCATTTTTTTTTTATGGAGGATGAAATATTTTGTCCTTCATTTTTCTTGTTGTAATATCTGTCCAGCCTTTGACTCTTTATTTTTTCACTCTATTCAGTCCTGCATTATGTTTATTAGTTTATCCTGCCTTTTGTGTTACCAATTAAGTTGCTTATCTTGGCTTCTTTTTTTTTTAACTAAAAACTCCTTTGCTGCCTTTTTTTTCAAATTTTATACTAGCCTTCAAGCTCATATGAAGACGAGATCCATGTCCTTTGCAGCAACACGGCTTCGTGTGGGACCATTGGACTGTCGGATTAACAGACTTTCGGATTATCGTACCATCGAACTGTCGGTCTCAAGGTCGGAATACGGAACCCGCCGTTAAAATTTCCGAGTGTTGGATTATAGCTACGCTCGGGAAACGAATACAGTCATGTGTTTCAAATATTTAAGTTTATTACATTTTTTAATAAATGTTGATAAACTTGAGAGAGCTTGACATATATTGTTTTTTATAACTGTCTAATTGTTGGCTCCTCGGTATCTTGTTGGGATTATGATTTTGTTGGGTTGCTGTCGTATGACGTACAACTCTATTTTTCAAATTGATAAGATTCTAAAAATCAAAATAAAGCCAAATCATTTCATGACAGCAATTTCACGTGTCCTGTGTATGGTACATGTACAAGTTCAAAGTGTGTCCTTATAGTACAATCAAATATAAATATAACGAGATGAGGTATGGGTTCCTTCAAAGATCAAATGAAGTTAATGTAAGCAATAATGGCAAACTTACGGCCTCCAGCAATGAGAAAATCCATACCATATAGTCGGCTAGAAAAGACTTCGACACGAAAATTATGATCAATTCAAATGGGAAAACCAGGGAATTTATAATCCTTGAGAAAACTAACGGTCTAATTTATAAAATAAATACACATGTTTATTTAGGGGCCAGCTGAGGCCAACCACCGGGAGAGCGATTTTCTCGCTGAGTTGAAGACCCATATTGGTGGCTTTAATTCCGTTGTTATCTGCTCTTTGCTCGGGTTGTTGTTTCCTCGACATATTCCCCATTTCCATTCTCAATTTTATGACAGACACACTGTACTTACACATACCGCCATTGTGCTATTGTTCTATGATCTTTTTTGTTATCGTGTCTTTCATATTTGTTAATGCTTTGTTTATATATATATATCCCCGTTTGTGTTTATTTGATTAATAATGATGTGGCTCTTTTTTTTTTTTTTTAAAGAAATTCACAATACGCCTATAGCGGAGAGACAAGAAGGACAAGGAAAACTTCTAATTAAGATTCTGCAGAGGATATGTATAAAAGAACTATTATTCTTTTATGGACTTTCCGATTAGATTTTCCTCTAAGTTCAGTATTTTTGTGATTTTACTTTTTTATAGACTATATTTGTTCATACTTTAAACGACTCAGTTATTTTATCAACTACCTGTGTGACAACAAACGCGCGATTCTACGTCAGAGTTAATGCAAATTTAATCATGTGCCTGTCAGGGTAAGGATACGTTAACAGGACTTAAAATATTTCAATCCTTTATGGGTGTATTAACATCTAGATAAACAAAATCATATATTAAAAGAGCAATAAATTAGGTTGTTAAATTTGATGTATGCCTTTTTCTTCTGTGTTGCTTTTTTTAGTGATTAAGACTATAACACAATGTTGACTGCTGTACCCTTATTTTTGACATTTCAACCTATTGTGTCTGTTTGTTTTGTTTACGAAACGTTATCAATATAATGGTCTTTGATGTGACTGTCATACAAGTGAGAGGTTTAGCTAGCTATAAAACCACGCTCAATCCACCATTTTCTACATTGGAAAATGTCTGTACCAATTGCAAGTAAGAAATATGACAGTTGTAATTGTACTCCAAATCTATATCAAGCTAGAACCGCTCCTTTTACAGACTGTTCCGCAGGTGCTAATTTGTTCTGACACATTTTAAAAGAACACTTTCGAGTTTGTCTATCACCGAAAAAAAACCTCGTCAATTATGCGCGTCTTAGGGGATCGCCTGTATCCCTGCACTATCAACATTCATCAAGCGTCTTAGTGATCGTTATTGTGCTGGATAAACTAGAAATAATAATTATTTGTTCGTAGTCTACCTGATCACAATTCTCTTATGATAGCAGTGCTGAATATCAATTATAAGAATTTAATTTGCCGATTAATTCGTGCAATATAGCTAATAATTTTTTCCACCATTCGTTCAACAAATGAACGGAAGTGACGACGCCCCTAAACGCACGACTGACGTTAACTAAAACCAAAGTTTTTGACGGATTTGAAACGAACTTGAAAGTTATCTATTAAGATCAATTATAGTCCATCAGCTGGTATGGCAAAAATTCAGTTCTGTGTTACACCCCAGGGTACCGCAATATTTTTGTATAAATTTGAAGAGTAATATCTGAAGAATATTTTAAGAGGTGTTAGACTTTTGAAAAAGTGTCCAAAAGGGGTTAAAAGGGGACTTATTTCAGGGTATATCAAAAAAATTGTTTTGCACACTATTACAGAAAAATGTAAAAATAACCAAGTATTCAGTACTTTACTTTTTATTAAATGGAACATATCATATCTTATTAAAACGCAGGCTAATTTTTAATTACTTTTTAAATCGTAGAGGACCAAGAAAAAAAGGGGGAGAGTCAATTTCCAAAAGTCATGATTTTGAATGAAAAGAAGCATACGTACTAATTTTCTTGATAAAATGGTATATTGTTTCACATTGAAACATATAGCATAAAGTATATAAAGGCTGTTGAGAAAAAAATAAAGATAAGAAACAAAAACAACGAGAATCAACGACAAACACAAACATAAGCAACCAGAAATGCACTATTCTGTCACAAATTTAAACATCACATTCATGAATTAACTCACATATTAAAACAAACAAAACTGTAAGGGTTTCTAACTTTCTTTTGTTTTTGTTTTAATTTAACAACCGCATCACCACATTTTAAGGTCACACAGAAGGTCAATCCACAGAATCATCATCAGTTAGGTCACCTGCATCTACTGAATTATCATCTTTTCCATCATCACTGTCGTCATCGTTAGCAATATCAACGATTTGATAATGCTTATATCTACAAGCTTTCAAGCATTAACATACAGCTATCTGTTCAGGATAAACCTTTTTGAACACATGAACATCTTTTTTTGGCACAACCAGCTTTACATGTACAGCACATCAAAATTACCAAAGCATCAAACGCTGGTGGTTGGTCTAGCAAATTGATACTGATCATAGCGCTCTAAACAATCCAATCATAGTTGTTTGGCAACAGACCAGTGTTGTGTTTAAGAGCAGATTTCCAAATCTTCGTCTGAAAGTTGGCTTGTTTAATGTGCTTTAACATTGCATCTTTTGCATTTCAAAACGTTCTGATCTTTATTTATCGATATTTTTAATTTCGTAGCCATATATAGAACACGAAAACCTCTCGAGTGTTTTGACAACTCTTCGCCAACCTCTTCCAAGGTTTCACCAAGATGGAATAGACCTTCTGAAAACTCAACATTACGTGTCAAAAAGCCGAATGCTTTGCTTTTTTTCTTTACCAGACAAAACACTTACTGAATCACAACCTGTATTGGCGCGAAATCCTGGCAGGTTTCTACAAAAATTCTCACCAAGTTTGCACACATTGATTGCACATTTAATAATCTACATTTGGAGGATGTGTATGTCAGACTTACACTTTTAGAATTGATATGCAACTGTGAAAATAGTAAGCCAATACTTCCACAACAGTGTCAGAAGGTTTTATAACAATGGAGTCGAAACCTTTGTCAGCTGCATGTTTTTGCATTTTATTAAGAAACATTTTTTTTATCGGCTTCTTCCTGTTTGATTATAAGCTAAAACCATTTTACGCTATTTCATTTTCAACATATATGTTGTGGCACATACTTCCATGTGATACAAATAAATCAATACATTCAAGTGTAAATCTATAGGATTCTTTACTCTTTTAAAACAAAAGAATTCAACAAAAGCAACTTTGTTTCCCCCAACTAACAAAAATTTCGTCCATCCCCAAGAACACGATTGTGACTGATGGTTTAGAACTTATCGTAATGATTTTCCCTCCCAAGGACCTGCCGTTCTAATTTCGTTATGAATATTGTGCGATACTATTCAGTGACAAAATCAATGCGGAACCACTTTTTGAAACTAAAAGGATGGTTTTTAAAATAACAATTGCCAAATCGAAAAAAGTGCGTGGTATCCTAGTAATTGTTGGAAAACTGCCATGTCATCAAATATCCACATGCTTTCCTAAGGAATGAGCCTTTTCTAAAAGACCACTTAGGACAGGTTTTAATTTTTCATTACATGTGTACAATCAAAGTTTCCAAGAGACATTGGAAGAGGACCTATATCAAACTGGAGAACCTATCGCATAACCAACTATCTTGTTTGGGCTATGACAAGCAGGCGAGTTTTTTTCATCTGCTCTCAATTTTTTTGTTGTTCTTATCAGCCATTAACTGCTTGCCTTTTATTTCCATTTTTTAAAATGTAAGCAATGATTTTCTTTTAAGTGTTTTGAAGATATCGGTTGACTTTTAAATAAGCCGTTCCGTAATGAAAATTCTGAAGCACATTTTCCCTTTCCATACGCGTTAAGAAGGTCGCACATTAATTCCGAAGAAGCAACAGAACCCGAGAACAAGCCATGATACTGCTCAGATGTTATAATGGAATTAGCTAGCTCTGCAGTGTCTGAAACAATTTCAAAACATCAGATTCGTCTCGCTTCATTTGAGTTTTTCCGAGTTCTTTTTGGGCGAATGTTTCAGGGTTAACCATTCCTACCAAGTCTCAACATTTTAATGATATTGAAGCTCTTTCATATGCATTTAGCAACCAACGTTTATCAGAATCTTTATTTAAACTGAAACCAACAAAGCCATTTTTTCTGTTTCTCTAAGAAACCGTAGAGAGTAAAAAGTATTGCGAAACCCAACAACTGACTATTTGACGTTCGTTCAAAGCGTTGTTTGTCGATTGAATGACTAAACTATCTTAAGTGAATCACTTCAAAGCTACAACACAAAATGTTATCAAGCACACCTTTATTTAGTTCGATAGAGTGCACCTTTTCTGAACGCAAACAAAATCACCTTAATTTGTATTTTTTTAATAAATATTTCGTTACACATTCAATTTATAAAATAATTTGTCTCACAAAACCATCATAAATCGACAATTAAATCTTTGTTTTCAGTTGCAAATTGATAATGCTTATGTGTGAATACATTGTACATGTTGTATACTGAATCAAAGACGGTAATTTGATGATTTCCGGTATTTCACGAGTATTTGCACGTACATATATTTTATTAAATAATTCATATTTTAGACGATATATAAATACTGCAAATGATTTAAACATTGCATAATTAATTGATTTTCAAGTTTAATGAGCTAAAACGGGTAATTGTATAACGAATTTCTTTATGAAAGGTGAAAATATGCCTTAATTTGAACCCAAAAAATCGGATTGTTTGTAATGTAAAAAACATTTCATTTTAAACAAAAAATCTTCCGAGTTACATATAATATGATAAGTTTTGTATCTCTTTTTGTTGTTTAAACCTACACTTTATTTTTTTTAATCGCTTTATATTAAAAAATTTAATTACAAATTACTTAGTCGTGATTGCTAAATGAGGGGACCATTGGAAGGGACGTTTTTAATCCTCTTTTGGACACTTTTTTTTTAGTCTAACACCTTGTATTTTATCAATAAAATAATGAAGTTGAATTCTATCAAAAAAAATTGCGGTACCCTGGGGTGTAACACAAACTCCTTAACTAGCGCGCTTTTGAGAACTAGCTGATGGACTATTAAAACAGGTAAGAACTGATCCAAATTGAAAATGCTGTCAACATAGTAACCAAACTTCGTATTATTTTAGCATATCATTCAGATAACGGAAAGTGAAGTAAAAAGTGAATGCCAGCTTCTTTTTACTGATATTTCTTTAGAAGACTCATAAAATGATGGATTCGAACCTGAAGGCAAACGATGATTGATTACATTTTTGTAATAAGAATGTTTAAGAATTTTAATTTCAAACAACACATAAGAAATTAAAACCACTATTGCACTATACCGAACGTTTCTTGAATATAATTTTTCTTATGACGTAGACTCCCAAGCTTCTGCGTTCTCACACAATTTATGTAGTAAAACGTTTCGCCAGTGTAGACATATTACAGCGTTTATGTGGGTTCAACGAATAGATAATAATTGGGGAAATTAAAAAAAAAAAATGTAAATGAATTGAGAATAATATAGTGCTCAACATATAACAACACATGGAGAAATGCAACTACTAGTTAATTGAGAAGCATTGAAACGAAACCCGCCTTTCGATCCAGACTCGCTTGAAAAGTAAAAAATGTTTATCCTGCACCGACTGTACAGCATGCACCGTGTTTTTTTTTTTTTTTTTTTTTATTTTATCTTTGATCTTTTATTGTAAATACACATTACCAGCACCCACGTTACGCACAGGTATTGAGTAATCATTATCATAGAAGAAGAAGAAAAAACATCCAGCGTATACTAACACTACTTCATAAACATTTTATAAACAAGATGATATCATATTTATTTTCAAAGTTCTTATTTCTTTTTGTCTTTCCCAAACACCACCTTCTCCAATCCCATCATTGGTGATTCAAATACCAGTGAGGCCACAAATGCAACAGCATAAGCCATCCCAAGATGTGCCAAAAATTCGTATATCTAAGAAATAAAAGAAAAACAAACATAATTGATTGTATCACATATGTAAACATTTATTATATAACCTACTTTGACCAAAATGGTTTACTTTTACAAATTGTGACTTGGATGGAGAATTATCTCATTTGCATTCATACCAAATCCTCTTCTATATACATTTATATAATTAACCTTTCAAATGCATCGTTCTTAGTTTTTGCAATGGCCGTGAACTAAAATACAATAATTATGCGTTTGTGCACTCTTAATAATCGCCTAAGTGTTCTGATATATCAATGAATTTGAAAACAATAAGCTAAGATATATATATGCTACAACATGGATACAGATCTTAGTTTTAATAACTTGTATACTGTTGACTGTTGTTTCTCTTTATATTTTGACATTTTTACGTATTATGGCCTGTTTGTTTTTTTCGCACATGATTGTCAATATAATGGCATTTTATACGACTGACATACAAGTGAGAAGTTTAGCTTTCTATTAAACCAGGTTTTACTCCACCATTTTCTACATTAGAAAATGCCTGTACCTAGTCATGAATATGACAGCTATTCTTTCGTTTGATGTGTTTGAGCTTTTGATTTTGCCATTTGCGTAAGGACTTTCCGTTTCTCCTATCGAAGGTCGGTGTTTTTCACCGTACACTACAGCTTCCTCCACCAATAAAAACTGGCCGCCACGAAATAGCCTAAATGCGGTGCTTAATAGTGGCGTTAAAACACCAAATTTTAAATCAAATCATATGTTCATGTGCAAATACCAGTCAAAAATAAAGAAACTTGCCAGTAGTTGTATATATTTTTGTTTCTATGTTGTATGTAGTTGTCGGCGTCAGCGAGTTTGATAATTTCAATTAATTGAGTTGGTGGAGTTGTTTTTTGTTGCAGTTCAGTGTTTCTGTTGTTCCGGTAATGACTATTAAACAGCGATAAAGTACTATTGCCTTTATTCGATAATACCAATGCGTGTCTGTGATCGATAAACGGACAGAAAGTCACAGGACAAAAAGTCACAGGACATAGTCACAAATTTGGTGAGTGATGGCATGTCTTTGATAATATAAATTTGTTGAGTTGATGGCGTGTCTTTAAGAACATAAATTTTTTAAGGACTTTCATATAGTTATAATTGTAAAGACACGTGTATATTGTCAAAGACCGCATATATTGAACTCCTTGTTGTCTCTTAGTTTTATGTCATTTTGGTTTTACTTTACTCTTTAACATATTCACCGCATCCTTTTTTAATTTATACTTAACGACGACATATAATAAAAAGTGCTTTGAATATATAACATTAGCGTTGACTTTAAAAGAAAATGATGCATCAGTAATAGCTATTGAAATTGAATATCTTGTTTGAAACTATCAGCTTTTGATGATTTTGCCATTTGATTGAATCGAGGACTTTCCTTTTTGAATTTTCCTGGGAGTTCAGTATTTTTTTTTATTTTACTCCTTACCACTTCATGATCATCCCAAAACAATAATTGTTTTCGTGATTGGTAGTAAAAATACATAACAAGTGGATGAATCAGGTAGGCACAGTACGTTAGTCTTGACAAAGGTATAAATCCCTTCCAGGACAAAATAGTATTTACGAAACCTGAAATAAAGAAATGCATTGATGAATCGTATCTAATTATCTTCTAAATAAGGATTCTGAGTAATATGATTTTACAAAAGATATTGTATAATTTGAAGTTTTTGGCTAAATATATAAATATCTTGAAGATTAAGTGTACAGTTAAAATTTTGTGTCGTGTTTTGATTCCTTGTTAAAATTGTTTGAAGCTAAACTGTGTTGATTTTCAAAGTGTGCACCATATTATTTTTGTGATTTCGAATAGACGGAAACAATATTACAGTAATTTCTTATAATTTAACAAGTACACACCCGTGATATCGCTTGTCCGTAACTGAATTAAAGTTTATTATGACCCGTGTATATAGCAAAATCCTAAATACACCATTTGGTGGTGCGCCTGTCAAATGCGGAACGTACCCTTTGATTATGACCCGTGTATGTAGCAAAATCCTAAATACACAGTTTGGTGGTGCGCCTGTCAAATGCAGAACGTACAGATAAGGTAATAGGTATCAGGTGAATATATTATTTGTATTGGTATCGGATTCGACCCGGAACTTGTTAATTATTGGCAATATTAATTACATGGAAAACAAAAGGGTCTGGAGTGGTGTAATTTTTAATCTACACCATTGTCCTATATTAGCTATATATAGAGTTGAATTCTTTGTTTTGTCGTTTTTACCCGATGACGGCTGACAAATTGGACCTCGTAATTTTAGTATTATAGATTCTAAATTCCATTTTAAACCGGAGTAAACCATGAAAAACGTTGATGACGTCACGGTCACATGACAAAATGTTGTCTATGAGATGATAAACCAAACAACGTCAGCCAATCAGAAGATGCGTTACATCCAAAATTAAATTAATAACTTGTAATTTTATCGACTCTTACAACCAGCATGTCGTTTGCGTACATAAAAGGAACAACTTATTTTCTTCAGAGTAATTGAGCAGCTATCCGTTGTTTCTTTTAAAGATGCAAGCCCATAACGGGTTGAAAACTCATATAATAATATTCAGATTACTTCTGTGTTTCATCGCTTTTTGAGAACATCAACAACTTTGTCATATATTTATGAAATTGAGGCATAAACAGTAACTTTTTAAAATGAAAAAGGTATCTGTAGCAGATATTTCCAAATTTATTAAAAAAATATATATTTCCTCTACAGACAATTGGAACATCTAGTTGTGTTTTATATAAGGCTTTGAATAATCCATTGGTAAATATTTTTGTTATTTTACTTTTTACGGAGTTCGGTATTTTTGTTATTTTACTTTTGACAATTCCACTGCTTTAATTTATTACATGTACTGTTACTTATCATTGACACAGTAATGGTGTTAACATATACCTAGAAATTACCTCCATTTCCAGTAGCACATGCAAATATGACCCAACAGACGGCAGCACCCCACACTGTTTTGTGTAAGACATTGTACAGTGCGGCTACACCTGTGGATAACTGATGTGTGCCAGTTACGTCGTCATATATACCATAAAGTACAGCTAAAGCTGACGCAGCAAACACCGCCCATATAGTTATATTTACAAACTGAAACATAGAATGCAGTATACATTATAGATTAGTTCAGTGCAGCTATATAATTATTGATGATTGATGATTGATAAAACTCTACACATAGTCCATGTCTTATAGTTTTATGAAATAACATTAAAAGGCACCAATGTAACTGCACTAGATACCCAATTCGACAAGTTAAATATATCAAGTGATTGTTCAAAACGTTCACAAGTCGATTTGTTTTTATTTATTTGGAAAATATACTTATCTTTGTTTAATCACAATGAAGTCACTTTATTACAATAAAAATGTTGTTCTCTTTAACAATTTGAACCAAAAAAAAAAAACTGAAAAAATTATGAAATTCGCAATAAAGACCCGTTGTTGTCTCTTTCACATATTCCACATTTCCATTCTAAATTCTACATATGTTTTCTGTTGATATAAAAAGGCCATTGACCTTGGTTTATCTCTGTTTTCATTTACATAAATAGCAATCTTGATGTCTCAAGCATCACTATGGTGACGTACATTAATCATGTTAATTTTCGAATAACATATTTGTGGTACTAATTATTGTAGTAATGTGCATCTGGTGCAGTAATACTAGGTATCGTTAATGCTATTTAAAACAAACGATGCGCGTTGAAACTGTTTAAAAATAGGAACATCCCCCATGTAAATGTTAATAAAAAGTTTATTATTAAACAACAACATTTTCAGCAAAACATAAATAGGATGGAGGATCTGTGTATTCACATTATTTGTAAAACTCTCCTTATTCCTGTGAAGCGTGTGCTTTACATCGAGGCTTGTGCTTTACATCGAGGCTTTCTATGCTTATCATCGACGCCACAGTACTTCAACCAATCAGACAACGTTTATTTGGGGCATTCGACCTGTTTTAACTCAGATTTTGGAATTTTTTAATCGAAATTATAGAAAAATGGAATGTTGTTAGTACATATAAAATAGAAAAAGATGAATACTATTAGTTAAAGCAAGTTTGGATGGGGTTCTGTGTATTTACATTGTTTGTACAACTCTCCTTACTGATGCCATATTTTGGAATTTCCGTGACCTAAATGGTTCGCGAAAATTAATATTTTTATATATAGTATAGTAACAAGTTTACTTCAGATTAACTTTTGAAATGGTCTTGTTTATTCGTTGTATACATGCAGTTAACGTGATTTTACTGCATAAACTCGCAACGAGTACTTTGTTTTATTTCAGTATTGATTGGTTCTTCTTTGTAAACAATTAAACACATATAATTCAAAGTAGACATTGCTCTGACTGATTCTATTTTTAATGTTGAGTTTATGTGAGGTTAGACTTCGCCGTTCGAAATCTGTACCCAGAAAAAGTGGGCGACATTAATTAACCGATATTCAAGCGTCGTAGATCTATTAGTAATGGACAAATCTAGGAAACAAACAAACTCAGGAAGGAACGAGAACAGTATGTTCGTGGACTAATCGATATTATAAGAACACATCATAATCATTTGTTTTGTGCCTTGATATAATCAACATGATTTGAATATTTCCGTATAAGCATATCCTGAAAATCCCTTTTTTCATTCCCTAAAATATTTTATTCAATGGTAGAAGTATTGATGTTGTGGTTTAAATGAAATCTTAATTGTTTATATTATCAATTTGTCTTACCTTGTTTATTTTACATTTGCATTTCGTTGTGTAAAGAATATAGCCTGTGTACATTCCAACCAGGTATGGTCCAATTCGACAGTATGGCATTTGATAATAAGCATCAAAATAGTCACCTCCACTGATGAAGTAAACATTGAGTCGGTAAGTATTGATTGCTTATTTGTATAACGACAGAAATTTAGTCAGTTAAAAAAACCACTTTTAAACCAAGAATTAACAGAGCAACATGACAGTTGACACATATGGAGCAAACTACATTTAGCATTTTGGGGTATATGAGTTCATCATCAGTTTTTGATGGGGTTCGTGTAATCAGTATATGAGCAGTGTTTCGTGTTCTCTGTTGTGTTTTGTGTATTGTTGTTTATTTGTTCTTTTAATTTTAGCTATGACGTTGTCAGTTTATTTACGACTTATGCGTTTGAATTTCATTTGGTATCCTTTGCAGATCTTTTCTGTGTTGAAATCTTCCCTACGAATTTTACAAAGTCATCACGAGTTTAATGCTCCGTTTTAGTGGGGCTCGTATTGCTAGGTCTTCCTTTTTCGATGTTGTTAGTATTTATATGACATGGTTAGTTTGTTGTCAAATTATAAGTTGAATTATTCCTTTGATATCTTGTATGGTATTTATCAACAGTACCAATTCGCAGTGTAATGAATTATTAAAATGTTACACTAATAAATGAACTTTGATCTAAACAGCCATTTAAAAAATGAATCTAAAAAGTTTAGTCTCGTTAAAAGCTTAATAATTTTTCAGATAATTTTTGTAGTAAATTCAGTACTGTTTAATGATTTGTTTTGTAGTCGGTCCAATTATGTGCAGTATGGTTTTCAAATAATCCATTATGCGGTTAAATCAGTACTAAATCAACTGTAGTGGTTAAGTTTGAAAAAAGAATTAAAGATTGAAAATAATTTATTGTTCATCTTTCTTTTAAAGCTGTTCAGATCAAAACTGCAAATTAAGTTTAAAATTGGAGTTCTTGTGTTACTACTTTAGAATGTATCTCCCTCATGCAAAGCTCTGATTCCTTTCACGGTTTTGGCTATACTTTTTGAAACGTTTGGGTTTTAGCTCTTCGTCTTTTATATAAGCTATGGATTTTACATATTTTGGCTTCGAGCATCACTGAAGAGACATTATTTGTCGAAATGCGCATCTGGTGCAGAAAAATTGGTACCGTTAATGTTAATAGACATCTTGACTGTTCTTTATACCATTTATAAAGATAAATGCACCTAATTATAACATTTGAACTTAAGATATGTAGACCAGGGATGAACAATGCATTCACAGTAGACTTTATAAGACTTTCAAAAAGTCATCTGCACATGAAGGAGTTTCAGTCTGTTATATTTTGTTTTGGAAACGTAAAAACGTAAACAGTGTCAGTTTAACGAATCTGTGAGACACAATGAGTGACAAAATAATACTTTAAAGGCTGTCTGCTACGAAATAGTTGATTAAATCTGAACGTCATCAGAAATTTCTGTATATCAAAATGATTTTCTCAGATGTCAGGATATTGTGTAGATATTTCGTTGTTGTAGATTCAAGAGTGTACAATTATTTCATAGACTTAAATTATATATTCAACTATAGCACTTGCAGTAGTTCTTTTTGGTCATTTTTTGGGGGGAAATTAATGATACTATGTTTGCCTTATAAATTAATGGTCTGTTTTCCCGTTCTTAAAAGATGCATCATATATTGAAAAAGGTCATTAGTTCTTAAAACACAACTGACTAAAAAATATAAATATTCACCTCATTGGATTTACACGAAGGTCCTTCTGCACTGAAATAACTGCTGTTGCTATGGCTGTTCCTACCCATAATATGAGAGTAACAATAGTCCCAGCTATTTTCGAACTGAAAAATAAAGAATGAACTTTGCAAGCATTTAACTAAATATGTGTCAAGATATAGCTTTGTATTTAAATTTCACAAATGTGACCTACCGCGTTAGATTATTTACCGGGTTTGTAATAACATGTGGAGCAGTATCTGCTTACCCGTCTGGAGCACCTGAGATAACCCCCAGTTTTTGGTTGGGTTTATGTTGCTTAGTCTTAGTTTTCTATGTTGTGTCTTGTGTACTATTATTTGATTGTTGTCTTTTTCGTTTTTAGCAATGGCGTTGTCAGTTTATTTTCTATCGACGAGTTTGAATGTCCCTGTGGTATCTTTTGCCCCTCTATTGTATTTATTGATATAATAATGATATCTCGAAGTTATATTCGGGAGTCACGGGTGGTATCAGTTTTGCAGTTTTGATTAGTTCCTTTAAACATGTGGTATACCGAGAAACATGTGGTATACCAATGAACTGTTTCAGCCAACCAAAGATTGCAGTCAAACAGGATACCAATCACAGTTGTTAGTACTCGGTAAAAAAAAACACCATCATGTACAAATGTACAGTGGGAACAATACAGGTATTAACAAATCGAGGAAAGTTGCGTCTTACCATTAAAAACGTTTGAAAAAAAAAATAGGTATGATATCAAATAATATGTACTTACTAATATAAAGCAAGCAGAATAGGTGGACTTATAACATAAAACTGCATATCATTTGCCAAGTACCAAGCATGGGCAAAACACTGAAATTTGGAATACAATATAGTGTTAAGTTTTAAACGGAATTTACATTTGAACACTCATGTTATGCGATATTTAAAAATTTTATAATACGATATATTTCAATGTCAAATATTTTCAAATACTTGAAATATAGCAATTTATATCATAAAATGTGGTATTTTAGTTTATGCTAGTATGTCTACAAAAGTATTCATATTCTTAAGGCTAGCAAACATAAGTTAAAACATTTTATGGCAGTATTATTCGCTGTTGCATAAATTAAAATCTACCAATTAAATGTTTAATAATATAAAGTTATAAACGTATAGATCTATAATAAAAATAAACAAGGAAATTTGATTTCAATATATTTCTACAAGGCCTTTTGAAGGTAAGGTGTAAAATATAGGTAGTAATGGTGGATACGTTGACGCCTGCCTTTATGAGGGTAAGCGAAATAGATGGTAACAAATCGCCTAGATAAATGCGTTCCTAATTTGACATTTTATTACACTCCTAATTTTCTAGATTGACAAAAAACTCATGATATCCTTTTTATACGCCCGTCAAAATTTTGACGGGACGTATTATGGTATACAAATGTCCGGTGTCCGTCCGTCTGTCCGTCCGTCTGTCCGTCTGTCCGTCTGTCCGGCGTAAACATGTCGCACCGTAACTTGAGAACGACTTATCCAAATTTCATGAAACTTAATATAGTTGTTTCTTATGATGGTCAAATGATCTGTATACTTTTTGATGAAAATAAGATTTAAACTTTTTGACGGCACTTTGTAACTAAAACAGGGGTGTGCTTTTTTCACATGTCGCACCGTATCTCAAAAACGTTTCTTGATTATTGCTTAAAACTTTACACACTTCTTAGTTATATTAATCTTAATATCTGTATACTTTTTGGTGATGATTCAAAATTTCATTTTTGAGTTTTTGAGTATTTTGTAAAAAAGAGGGAGGGGTTTTTTACATGTCGTGCCGTATCTCAAAAACGATTTATGATTATTGCTTAAAACTTTACACACTTCTTTGTTATATTAATCTAAAGATCTGTATACTTTTTGGTGATGACTCAAAATTTTATTTTTGAGTTATTGAGTATTTTGTAAAAAAGGGGAGGGTTTTTTTTACATGTCGCGCCGTATCTCAAAAACAATTTATGATTATTGCTTTTATTGCTTGAAACTGTACACACTTCTTTGTTATACTAATTTAAAGATCTGTATACTTTTTGGTTTGATTCAAAATTTTATTTTAGTGATATTTGTAAAAAAAAAAACAAAGGGGGGGGGGGGGGTTTCACATGTCCCGCCGTGTCTCAAAAACAATAAATGGTTATTGCTTAAAACTTCCTCAGAAACTATTTATGATTATTGCATAAAACTTCCACACAGTTGGGCGTATCATGCGCTCATGGCGCAGCTGTTTATTTAGATTTGGGTCGTAATATCAAACTTTTATTTTGTACTTTCATGTAATCATTTTCATTTAAGTGCTGATACCCTGAACATTTAACACAGTTTTTCTTCGCAAGCGGAACATATATGTTCTTGTAGTGAACACAACATCCTCAATCAAATTCTAGTATACTAGATGAAGTCGCGTAGTTTTCATGTAATGCCGTTTAGAAAAGACGGCTGGAAAACTCTTTTGTTGACGATGGCTTAATTGTATACACAAAATTTCTAGACTGGGACGGTTTATAAAGTAAGAGCTTGACGCAGTTCATATACCTTTGACTACGGTTGAAGACCGTATGTTGACCTCTAGAAGTCTTTTTTTATTTTTGTTTGTCTTTTGGTTGCGTGTTCGTGGACCTATACCACACATCTTCATTACTTTCGCTCAACCCCATCCCACCCCATGCCATCCCACAACTAATAAATTTACCTCTTCTGCAGCAGTCTTGAAATTATTAATGTACAATAGATTCCACCACCACGTATCTTTACAGTGCTGATTGTTGAAACCATCGTTTGCCCACATGGGTCCGCTTCCCAGGTATTTAGATATACATACCTGCATCATCAGAATTAACATATATGGAGGGGTTAACCTGTTATACGATAAAAAAAAAAATTAAAAAAAATTGCATTTTGTTGATAACAAAAAGATTCAAATCAAGTACACACTATATTTATATTGAATTTATATTTATTCCAACGGTACATCTACATGATGTAGGGGGCCTCGGTGGTCAAGTGTTCTAAGCAGTTCTACTACTATAATCACTAGCTAGTCAATACTGAGGTTTTGATTTCGAACCCTACTTGTGTGGGTGCACACGACTCTAGTCTTTCTTGACTAGGATTGCAGGTTGGATTGTCAGTTATTCCTATCGAAGGTCGGTGGTTTTCTCCGGGCACTCCGGCTTACTCCGCCAAAATAAACTGGCTGCTACAAAATCGCCTAAATCTGGCGTTAATTCTCACTAAAAATAAATCAATTGAAATCGATATGTATACAAACATATTACAAAGTAGCTACATGAGCGATTTATATCAAATAAATACCATTAAATGTAAACAAAAATATTATAGGATATTTGGCCAAGGTGTTATTCAATCTCATTTTATGTTAAGCCAAAGTGAATACACAGAACATTATTATTTCCGGAAAAGTTTGCCATGCTAACCAAATTAAAACTGAAAAATTTGCATATATGTCTGACCATTAGAAAATGAAAACGACTATAATAACAATAATGGCAAAAATGAAGAACAATCAAAACTTCATACATTATGGTATTTATTTTATGAAAATCACTCATAAAGTTACTTTGTAGTTTTTGTATTCTTATCTTTCATTTTTTCTAAAATGCTTTGTCTATATGTATTTTTGAGTTTCTTTGATACATATGACGTAGCTCTGTCCTTATACATTTCATTATTGTTTTATTGTGTCGTAGTATATGTTTGTTTACATATTTGTTTTTTTATATATTTGTTCGTTTTATATTGATTGAGATGAAAACATAATGTTGACTGTTGTACTCTTATTTTTGACATTTTTATATTAACGTCTGTTTGTTTTGTCAACGCATTGTTGTTAATATAAAATAATGGAATTTTATGCGACTGTCAGTGAGAGGTTTAGCTTGCTATACAACCAGGTTTAATCCACTATGTTCTTATGAAAATGCCTGTACCAAGTCAGGAGTATGACAGTTGTTGTCCCTTCGTTGGATGTGTTTAAGCTGTTGATTTTGCCAGTTGACTAGGGACTATCCGTTTTAAATTTTCCTTAGAGTTAAGTCTTTTTGTCATCTTACTTTTGTGTGTGTTTTAAAGATTTAGGTCACCATCTGGAAGTACGATCTTAGAAGTTTTATTATCTATAATACTAAAATAACGAGGTCCGATTTGTCAGCCGTCATCACGTAAAAACGACGGATCAAAGAATTCAACTTTATATATAACTAATATAGTACAAAGGTGTAGATTAAAAATAACACCACTCAAGGCCCTTTTGTTTTCCAAGTAATTAATATTGCCAATAATTAAGAAGTTCCGTGTCGAGTCCGATACCGATACCAATAGTATATTCACCTGTTACCTATTACCTTATCTGTACGTTCCGCATCTAACAGGTGCACCACCAAACGGTGTATTTAGGATTATGCTATATACACGGGTCATAATCACAGGGTTAACACTACTAAATTCGATCAATCATTATCAAATTGTTACATATGTCACCTATTGTAGTATTTTAATCAGTTACACTTTCTAAGATAACAACACAAATACTAAAAATCTGGACTAAAAATAAGGCGTATAAGTACAGTTTTCAATTTGTTAGCGGGCATGACATGAAACAGCGAATCAAAGAATTCAACTTTATTTATAACTTATATAGGACAATGCTGTTGATTAAAAAATACTCCATTCCAGGACCTTTTGCTTTCCAAATAATTAATATTACCAATAATTGATAAGTTCCAGTTCGACAGGTTAAAACAGAAAGATTTGAAAGCAGAGTAAACTGTGTATCTTATACTCAGTTTGACTTTATCAGATGACAATACTAATACTAATATAAGGCTTGCGCATAGTTATGTACTTTAATTCAGTCACGGACCCGCGATATCACGGGTGTTCTAGTACCTATTAAAATGGTCGTCAGACCTGTTTTTCCGATTGTGTCCTATTTCCCGTATCGATTGTCACATTTTGACTGATTGTAGATTTACATGGTAGCAGTGCATACATATTACATACAATTAAGTCAAAGACCGAAAACGACTTTTATACACATCCACAGGAATGGATTTGTTGAAATAAACTTTGTACCATGAATTTCAATGTTCATGTATCTTTCTCTTATACGTACGCGGCAAACAGTTTGTATTGGTGATGAATAATATACCAACTTTTGAATTCTAATTGAAGAGGCTTTTCATGTTGTAGAACGAAGCGATTTATTTCTACATATGAATAATTTGTGGTTTTGACACTGACTTTCAATGTACATGTTTCTGCTCGATCTCCGACACAGCAGTTTTGTCCCATTTATTACGCTACGTTGACAAGCAACGTCATAACTATTTCCGACTTTGGATTTCTGCTATGCTTTTTATTTTATTATAAACTCAAATTGGCTTTAATGGTAGAAAGGAAAAAACTATATGTGACGGACAGAAGGATGAACGAACGAATGGACGGACTAAAACACGTTTTATTCTAGATCTCCTTCGATTATAGAACAAAAATTGTAACTCTGTATATTCAATTAAAATTACTACCGGGTACTATGAAAGGTTGCATTAATGCATTAGTTATCACGGGTGCCAGATGTGGAGCAGGATCTGCTTACCACTCCGGAGCACCTGAGATCACCCCCAGTTTTTGGATGGGGTTCGTGTTGCTTAGTTTTTCATTTTCTATGTTGTGTCTTGTATACTATTATTTGTCTGTTTGCCTTTTTATTTTTTAGCCATGGCGTTGTCAGTTTATTTTCGATCTTTGAGTTTGACTGTTCCTCTGTTATCTTTCGTCCCTCTTTTATCATCATTCGATCACAAATAGTCATATTATGCAAATATATAATATTCAAAAAGGGCATCATTCTATCCTTCCTTCCTTCCTTCCTCCCTCCCTCCCCATTCATTCATTCATTCCTTTATTCATTCATTCATTTTTTGTTGGCAGATTTGATATTTTTTTCTTACCTCCAAAACCGATGAAAATAAAACATAAACCAATTAAGTTTGCCTCTTTGTTTCTTCAGTTGATTTAGAACTACGTATGTAAGTAAGGTACCACTAGAATAATGTAAATGTACTAATTGTTATCATATATCATTTCAAACTAAACTGACACATTAAAAAAATAAAACATTTAAATTAGAATAAATGTCCAAGCTTGTTTTATTTTTATTATTGGCATTCATATATTTTTTAAGCATGCACTCTACTTTTTTTCTATTTTTGTAATGATGCATTTGCCGATTTAATGACGAATGAATTGTTTTAGTTGTCGTAACCACAATCCCGTCATCTTTTCTACGAATGAGACTTACCGAAATAACATAACATGAGCAACACGAATGAGGGTGATACTAGTAGGACAGGATTCTGCTTACCCTTCTATAACACCCGAGATCACTCTCGGTTTTTGGTGGCGCTCGTGTTGCTTAGTCCGTTGTTGGCTATGATGTTGTTTTTTTTTAATTGTTGTTTGTCCTTTGGTAATTTTTTTTTTCCAAGGGTATTTTCATTTTGTTTTCGTCTTATGATTTCGACTATCCTTTTGTATCTTTCGCCTCTATTTTTTTTTACACCTGTTTTCAATGATTTTAAAATAACAAACAAAGTCACTTCGATATTCAAATAGTAACATCTATTTGTTGTTTGAATAGTTAGCTTTTTTTAAATTCTTTCTCCAATATTACCTTATTAATTATTTTTCATGGAAAACAATAATCGGAAACAAGTTAATGATAAGAAAAAAACTAAGGTAAACTACAGGTCAAATGTAATGCGTGTCATTTTTAAATCCGCGCAAATGTAGGTCGTCCGTATTTTGAAAATCCTTACGTACCTTAAAGCGAAGAATGTATCTACTGATACTTCAGCATTGATAATGGCCATGAAGGTTTTCCTCTTTATCAGTGCTCCAAAAAGTGTAGCAATATTACCTATAATTGCCAATTAATGAAAATACATCATTGTAATTACAATTAGTTAAAGATGTGTAACATGATATAAATATTTATCGCTATTTTGTGCATTTTCCTTTAATCTTTTTTTTGTAATAATTTTTCATATCATGCTACTCGCTTAAGATGAAAAATTATCGCAAGACACTAAGGAGGCACGTAGCGTTGCTAACGAAATTGACATGAAATTGACAACGTCGTCATAGGTAAAATATCGATAACCAGATTATCATTGGTCATCTCAACTCGGTTGCTTTTCCCGCTAAATCAAGCGAGGAAATGCTCGAGGGCTGATATTGACCGAGGGCTGATAATACATGCGATATGAAAAATGACATGTTATGATCTTTTTATCATATGCTTCAACAGTAGAGAAAAATAACAGATTCATATATTGATCCTTTTACGTGGTTCCCGAAGTTTAAAGAGTAAAAAAGTTCACGGCCGTCGGACCCAAAATTTGATACATTTAATATGAAATCTTTCTATCATATGCCTCAACAGAGAGAGAAAAAAAAACATTTTAATAAGGACGAATCTACAAAAAAATAATTCAACAATACACATAATGATCATTGTTTGGAAAAGTCAACTTTTTAAAGAAACTTTCTAAATCATGTTTCAGAAAAACTTTAAAAAATGCATTTATTAAATAATTTGTTTGGCTTGGTTTTTTTTTTTTTTTTTTATTATTATTATTTTAAACAATATACTTTCCAGTATTCAAGTAATTGTTTTGTACACTACTTTGTAATGTTTTTCACTGAAAACGTAGCACTGAGGTGTATTTTCCGGAATTGGCCAAGTATTACCGGAATGCCATGTGATAACGTTACGGAAAGGCATGTGATAACAATCGAAGCATGTGATAAACTTTTCTTATCATATACTTGTATACAATTTTACTAAAATTTTACAGTTCAATAACATTTGAAATTATCAAAAGGCTATGAAAGGATTACTAGGTATATTGACCAGATTCCTAAGAACTTCCAAAGCGGGCTGATAAAGGTACCTTTACAAACTCCCCGGCAGTTCCAGTTCCGATCCGCATACGGGCCCGACTACTACTCTACACTAATGGAGTAAAGGAAAAAAGTTCCGGAACGGAAACGATCACTGTACGGAGTTTGGTACCTTTATTGACTGCTTCCGGAATGTTATCACATGCCTTTCCGTTAATTTCCGTGACGTTTATCACATGCAACTTCGTGCATTTCCGAAAATTTGATTAAAAACGATAACAAAACGCGGAAAACGACAAGTGATACGACTTTTCACAAAATGGTTGAGGAGCAAAAATGTTTTAAAGACATAAATGAGGTAACAATATAATTGAAGAACATAATATGATAATTGTTGTGACAAAATAAATAAAATGCTTGTAATATCAATAAAAACAATTAAAGTTAAGATATTTTTTTTTTGGCTGTCTGTAAATATTATCTGAGAGTGCAAAGACAAACAAAATTAAATTTTAGTTGTTCTTGTCTGTATTTCTTCTGCTGAAGTATATGATAAAAAGATAATTACATGTCATTGTTCATATCAGACCCTTTATCGGTCCTCGTTCATGATATTAGCCGTCGAGCCTTTGGCTCTTGGGCTGATATCATAACCTTGGGCCGATAAAGGGTCTGATATGAAAATGCCATGTAATAATCTATACATATCAGCCCGCTAAGCACCAATTCAAAAAATATGGAATTTACGTCAATTTAATGCTATCATACTGTAAAATTTATATGTTATTTAGTCTAAGTATATGATAACAAATGATATAATTTTATCATTGAAATAGGAAAAGTAATATTAATATGATATAAATATATCATTCAAACAGTAAAAGTAGTAATATGAATAATTTAAAACAAAAATGTGTCCATAGAGCACGGATGCCCCAATTGCACTATCATTGTCTATGTTCAGTGCACCGTGAAATTGGGGTAAAAACTCTTATTTGACATTAAAAATAGACAGATAATATCAGAGCGAACATGTGTACTAAGTTTCAAGTTGATTGGACTTCACCTTCATAAAAAACTACCTTGACCAAAAACTTTAATATGAAGCGGGACGGACGGACGGATGAACAAATGGACGGAACGACGGATGAACAAATGGACGGACGAACGGACGAACAAATGGACGGACAGACGAACGAACGAACGAACGATCGGACGCACAGACCAGAAAACATAACACCCCTCTACTATCGTAGGTGGGGCAAAAAAAGGTTCACTTTATGAAATATATAGCCTATCTGTGCACAGCGTTATTTCGCAGTGTCAAACGTTTTTGATCTCTGATTCTATTGCAACATTCATCGCATCTGTGGAAAGTTATATATGTATTATAAATCTAAAAGCTAAATCCAGCAATTAAATCTACAAAGGAGTAAGTTAAGTAGGACCCCTTTTTGGCCCCAAAATATAGTAGTTTTACAAAATTGTTAAAAAATAAACTTTTAAGGCTTTTGGGAGGAAAGTAGAATACTTAAATATGGGCTGTTTTTGACAACACAATTCCCATATATCGGGTACTAGCATCATTAAGTCATGCTACATTACTGAAATCTTCACAATTTTAGCATTAGCATTAGCAATAAGTTAGTTTCAGACGGTTTCCGCCTTAAATGGAAGTAACCGCATTTGTGTTCATTCTTAAGTATTTAAATGTTAGTTGTAGTTGAAATACATAATTGTATATAAAGTTTGAGCGTGAACACTTTCATTTTTGACAAAAAAACATCTGAAAAGTGATTTATTGTGGCATATTTGATAGATTTTTCTGAAACGACTATATCAGTTCAAATCTAATTGAATCGACTGACACTGACGTGTTTAAAAGGTGTCCATAATCTTTCATCAGATGAACCTGAACTTTGAGGCCAAAATCGGTCCTAACCAGATCTTCTCCTTTGCAGAATCATTTTTGTGTTCTTAAAAAAAATTAACTCGCGGGATTTGAACTCATGCTACAGGGATATCGAGACAACAGCGGCTGCACTGTGTCCGGCGCTCTAGACCACTTGACCACCTCGAGTGAACTTCAGCAATGCACACACAACTAGAAACTTACCTGCTGAATTCATGCCAAATGCGTATGTGTGTCCTAGAATAACCCAACTCATACTAATAAACCGTATACCGTTGACAGCAGTTAGCGTGCCAGAACCTTGGTTTGTACTCAATATTTTGGCTCCATTTGTGTAAACAGAAAATGACAGCAGTAACTTTCCAAGAAATCCTGAAACACATTAAGTACAAAAGTGCATTTATATATGCATGTGTAAGGACGCCATAGAACGTTGGAATCTCTAAAAATGAAATTGCCATAACCGTAAGAATGATGGTTACAAATAGTCAGTTTACGTAACTGTGTATAATGGCGTTTACTTGCGACTGTTTCAACTAATGAAGTATTTTGTAGTTTCTAGTTGAACAGACAGGTAAACAAAAATCAACCAGTTTAATTAAATTCGCTATGCCGGATGGATTAGGTGATCCAGAAACACGTTTGTGTGCTGCAGTTTGTTCGCAGTAACGCAGGTGTCAAACGATTATTATTTTCCCTTAGAGCAAAGACAGCCTCTCTTTACCTATTTCGGTGTCAAAAAATCTCTGATAAATTGGTCAAGCCCTTTTTGACTGGCTTACAAAACTGAAATATCCTTTATTGATGATTTCCTTGTGTACCATAGGGCAAAGCAAAGAGCCCTCCCCACCCCCACCCCCCACCCCCCCACCCCCAAGAAATTGTGACATTGACCATCTCAACTTTATTGATAAAACACCTTTTGAAAAATCCATCTATCATTTTGTTAATACCTTCTTGGAACCAATAAAACCTCATTAAATATGGGAGTGAAATTGAAACTTCTTTCTTTAAACATTTTAGAATTATTGGCTTCTTTATTGAAAGGTCATCAGAACTGAGAACAGAGGTCTTGTTGTAACACTGATATTGAATATTGTAATATTATAAATTTATCACTTATGTTTTTGTGTCTATTTGATTAACTTTCGTATATTATTATTATTATTTTTTTTTTTATTATTATTATTTTTTTTTTTTTATTATTATTGTTTGTTTAAACTCGTATTGCCACAAAGATAGTAAATGTTTAATGACAATTAATAAAATTATAACTATTATAGACCACTTTCGAGTTATATCCTTATCCAGAAAAGCTCGTCAATGTTGTGCGCCATTGTGACGTAATTTAAGAAGAAAGAAGAAGTGAAATTCATTATCTATATCTTTAATAGAGCAAACATTACATAATCTAAGATTTCGTGGTACTTTTTTTTATGTCTACCTAATTCAAGTTCCAGACTATGAATAATAGAAAACTTCATAAATAAATAGAATGAAATTATTGAGTTTCTATTAATTTTCTTGTTCCTGTATGTTATTGAAAAACAAAAATGCGTTTCTTTTTTTTTTTATTAAAGCTATTAAAGTCGGGGGGAAGCTGGGGGGGGGGGGGGGGGGACTGTTTCTTCTGAGAGAAAAAAACTCAAAAGATAAATGCTCGGTACCTAATGATATGTTACCTGGTTTGTATGGCGTTGTGGACGGATCTTTAACTGACATTGACTTTTCCGGCTCTTTAAATTGATATTTATGCTCCTGGCCAGATAAATCGCTGATTGGTCCATTTTTTTCGCCCTCATATCCGTTATTGACATGCCCATTACCAGCTGAATCATATGTCGTAGCATGAGCATCGGATAGATCCCAACTGTTTTTCTTTGGTTTTGACATGTGTTGAATAACAACATCGTACGTGGTAGCTATGATCGCAAGTCCAACAAGTATACCTATTACGATGCTACAAATAAATTGTTTCCATATAAACTTTACCATAACAAATTATTTGTATTTAAAGGGGCACTAGCTACGAGAAATATAAAAAAAAATCTAACATGTTATTTTTTTGGCTCAATTATTAATGAAACGCAAAAAGTGAAATGATAATTCACTTTTAGCAGCCAGTATGATTCTATTTTGTCCAAATAAGCTAAAAAAAACCACCTTGATTATGAATTATTCACTTGCAAGTCAATAATTCGACCTTATTGAATCCGTATTCATGTGAACTTCAATTTAAACCCTTAGCCTGAGATGGATAACACGTGAATTGTATGTGTAAAGTTATTTAAAAGAAACAAATGTCGGCATTGAAAGTGAAACAAAGGTAAATCATATGATTGACTTATTCGATACACAAAAAAAATCATTCTTATACAGGTAAAAACGATGATAAACATTTGTTTGTCATCTATAATATGAAATTAAAGCGACCTAGAATAATCCAACAGCACGAGTTTGCTTAATCTATTTATATCTATATTTATGTTTACATGGTTATATGGTCATCGGATGACTTTAGAGGTCAACTCGATAATTATTTAGATGGCGTTTAGACTCAAATACACACGAAACGAAGCGACGCATTTTCATGCCCGTGCCCTGTTAATTGTTTATTTTAGACTTTTAATAGCTAGCTTGAGTCTGGTTAGTTTGGATACATGTTTTACATTGTTATAAATCAAATATGAGAATTTGATTAAAATCGGTGAACATAATTTGACAGCTAGTGCCCCTTGAATGGTTTATGCCTTTTGATAAAAAGAATAATACCAATTCTTCGTCTGCAACACGTGATTATTAAATAATCTTTATCATTTATGATTAAAATCAATTTTTTAGGAAGCAAAATATGTTACACGATTGAGAGTCCGTAAAAAGAAGATTTTATCAGAATATTTGTCTTTTGTCACATGAGCGAAATGTTCAACTATATTCCAGTACTACAACAATGTATTTATCTATACTACTAAGGAAGAAACCATTTTTATTGAGCCGCAACTCCTTTGAAACCATTCAAAGTCGGAAATATTTGTAATATGAAGTATACACGGGGGGATGGTTCCTGATATTCATATGATGAAGACATAATCTTTCAATCAGTTTAATTGAGGTCTGGAGCTGGCATGTCAGTTAACTGCTAGTAGTCTGTTGTTATTTTTGTATTATTGTCATTTTATTTATTTTCTTTTGTTACATCTTCGACATCGGACTCGGACTTCTCTTGAACTGAATTTTAATGTGCGTATTGTTATGCGTTTACTTTTTCTACATTGGCTAGAGGTATAGGGGGAGGGTTCAGATCTCATAAACATGTTTAACCCCGCCGCAATTTTGCGCCTGTCTCAAGTTAGCAGCCTCTGGCCTTTGTTAGTTTAGTATGATTTTTTATTTTAGTTTCTTGTGTACAATTCGGAGTTTAGTATGTCGTCCATTATCACTGTACTAGTATACATATTTTTTAAGGGGACAGCTGAAGGACGCCTACGGGTGTGGGAGTTTCTCGCTACATTGAAGACCCATTGGTGGCCTTCGGCTGTTGTCTGCTCTATGGTCGGGTTGTTGTCGCTTTGACACATTCCCCATATCCTTTCTCAATTTTAGTGTTTTGTATTTCTTATATTTGTCTTTAAAACAATCTTCATTCCACAGAAAACGCCAAATTTTGAGAAAATATAATAATTCGGATACCGTTATTGATCAATTTCATATACGCTTTCGCGCATGCTAAGTCGATACACAATCCGACAACTTTGCAAACAGTAAACCTGAACCACTCAAAAACTATCACGTATTATAACAACTTACAACACTTTATCAAACTTACAACATCCAAAAAGAAGAAATATAGAACCGTGTTCACACTATAAAATCTTCACCGGGTCGAACCCGGCTTAATTAACCTGAATTACCCCAGTTCACATTTGATAAACATTAACCAGGTTTGTGATTTTCCCTCAGCAAAAATAGAAATGTTAGCGCGAAAATAATGTTTTACGTTAGTGAGCGTTATTATCTCCCCTGTTACTGTAGCCTTAAAAAAAGCATGAAAATCCAAAAGCCGAAATAGAACCGCTTACTACCCAAGGTCGGCTTTGTGGCAGCAAATTTTAACCTTAAATTCAAAACAATTACAAAATATAGGATCTAAAAAAAAAACATAAACTCCACATATATCAATTAATTTGAATATCATTGTGCAAATATCAAGTCCAATCGTCAGCGGATTAAGACCAAGTGAAGGGAGAAATGCCGTATCGTGCTTTATTTGAACAAAACACGAACTTCTCAAAAGCAAGAAATATAACTCGAATCCAAATAATCCAAAAAAGCTCTTATATATACTTAGCACTTAAAACCAACCCAAATGCAAATTGATTATCATTTAAGTTAGTCTTATGCTTATCTTATATTGCATATTTTGCGTATTGCTTTAATATATATATATAGTAATGGGTGTGCTGACCTGATGAGTCGAGCTCTTTCTACCAGATTGCTTATTTGTTCTTATCTTTTACAGTTACATTTGCAGGAAAGGGGATGCATAAGCGTTCGGAAACATAGCTTACTATACGGTATGGGTTTTGCTTATCGTTAATGGCCGTATGATGATTTACAGTTTTCAACATCAAGGTCATTAATAGTCTCTATGATTAATTGTCTGACAGACGATTATACAACTTTGGAAAGTATGATGGCCAGTTAAGGCCATTTCGCATTTTCGCGTTTTCGCTTTTCATATTCTATAGGTCGAAAACGCGAAATCGCGAAGTCGAAAACGCGAAATATTTTATCTATTCGATTTCGCGTTTTCGACTTCGCCTTTTCGCGTATTCGACTTCGCGTTTTCGACTTCGCTATTTAGAGTTTTCGCCCTATAGAATATGAAAGGCGAAAACGCGAAAACGCGAAATGGCCTTAACCGGCCACCATAGGAAAGCACAAAATGTTATTATAATTTCAAAAAAGATATGTACCACAAAATTAGTAAAAAGTGTGTAAAATTAAAGTTTGAGATGGTTATGTACTTCTGAAACAGGCATACACATTTCCAAAATAAATAAAACTATTTGAAAGATTGCAAATACTTACAAGGCTATTCTTGCTTTAAAATCAATAGGTTGGTCTTGTTTCTTGCATTCTCCGCCAGTTGCAAATACTGTGTTATTTGACATCCTAGGTAACACTGAAAAACAAAACACACAAGTTGCATATATAGTGATATTGTAAATGATACAACAGTATGTTGACGAGTATTGTAACATATCCTATATTTATTCATATGATGCACAATCATACCCTAATATATGAAAACACTACGATTTTCTTTGCGAATTTCTTGCCATATCAACACCCTTAAAGATGTCATGGTAGCGTAATCGTCACGAGTACAGGCGGAAATAGATTTGAAACCCGGCCATGTCAAATCAAAGCCTTAAAAATAAGTATCTTAAATACGCTTCTCCTGAATGCATTTTGGCATGAAGGAGTAAAAGCAAAGTCTGGTTAACTCGATGTCTGAATAATATGTTGGGTTGAGTTACATGCCTTCATACGGACTATAACCTCACGAACTAACACGTTAAAATTCGATTCAAGGTGTCAGTCTGGTCCAAAGCAGTTTACAAATCATATCACATGTTCATATATGTTTATGTTATACTTGCCACTGGACGTAAAACATTAATCTACCATACCATCATTTCTACGACATCTATGTTCACACATATTTTTGTTAGGTTTAGTTTTTTTAGAGGTAATATGGTTTTTTTCTACTTTAATATAGTTTTCTTCATGTCTAGCTCCCTTCATATAAAATATACATCAAGGTGACAGAAATTTCAGGGAAGCAGCACCGGCGCGATAAATACGGTTAATTCTATTCTATCGTTTCTGTAAACGATTCAGTAACAAATACAATTAATCGATTTTTTTAACTCTTGATTTACTCAATGTTTAGAAATGTAGTTGTTCACTGACATATATATATAAGTATATACCTACCGGAATTGAACAGATTTTTTATATCTAAAATGGAGCAAGTATTCGGCACACATAGCCCGAGATGGATTTCCATTCCTTTTGCTCTCGTTAACTGAAATAATATCATTTTAAGTAAAGAAAAAGCAAACTATATGTATTTTTTTCATTAAAAGTTCGAAGAAAAGTCAGATTTGTAACCAGAAGAAATCTCTCTTTTTTAATGCTATAAATCTTTAAAAATATAGGATCTGTTTATCCTGCGAATCTTTATAAAGCATGTGTTATGTTTATCCTGTGAATCTTTATAAAGCATGTGATCTGCTTATCCTGTGATTCTTTATGACGCATGTGATCTGTTTATCCTGTGAATCTTTATAAAGCATGTGTTATGTTTAATATCCTGTGAATCTTTATAAAGCATGTGTTATGTTTATCCTGTGAATCTTTATAAAGCATGTGATCTGTTTATCCTGTGATTCTTTATAAAGCATGTGTTATGTTTATCCTGTGATTCTTTATAAAGCATGTGATCTGCTTATCCTGTGATTCTTTATGACGCATGTGATCTGTTTATCCTGTGAATCTTTATACAGTATGTGTTATGTTTAATATCCTGTGAATCTTTATAAAGCATGTGATCTGTTTATCCTGTGATTCTTTATAAAGTATGTGTTATGTTCATCATGTGAATCTTTATAAAGCATTTGTTATGTTTATCCTGTGAATCTTTATAAAGCATGTGATCTGTTTATCCGGTGAATCTTTATAAAGCATGTGATCTGCTTATCCTGTGATTCTTTATGAAGCATGTAATCTGTTTATCCTGTGATTCTTTATAAAGTATGTGTTAAATGTTTATCATGTGAATCTTTATAAAGCATGTGATCTGTTTATCCTGTGATTTTTTATAAAACATGTGATCTGTTTATCCTGTGATTCTTTATAAAGCGTGTGTTATGTTTATCCTGTGAAAATTTTCTTTTAAAAACACGTCATCGACCAGTCTATGCTGCGAATCTTTTAAAAACATATGATTTATCATTGATATGTCATCCTATTTATTTCTTCATTCGAAAGGTTGTTATAAACTGCATATTTGAAGGTACAATGTATAAGGCAATCAAATAATGATAGTATGCAGAGTTTTGATACTTGTTATTATATCCTGCATGATATAATTTAAAAGTCCTTGCTTATAATAACTATAATTTAGACAACCGGAGTGGCACAATGTAAATAGTTTCCCTACATATGAAAAAAGTTCATCATATTGTAGTTTGTGCCATGGAATATTTGAAAGAAAAAAATAATCCGGTGAATATGGATAATTTTTATATATGTTCAAATACTTAGAATTAAAAAATAATGTAACAAAGTTCGGGCCAGGTGAGCTAAAAAACTAGTTCTGGCCGGAAACCTGTTAAAGTACCGTAGATAGTTGGAAAAACATGTGTCCTGCATGCGAAGTCCACATTTAAATGAATGTCTGTTCCCCTCCCCCAGGTGTACCCCTGGTAAACAGACCAGACAGGCAGGTCTTTTATTTTCAGTGTTAAATGCAGTTTTTTGTACTCAATTTGAGTGAATTTGCAAGTTATGATTACCATGCACACTTATTGCTTTCAAGGACTTTTCTAAAAATTATTCGGGAATTAAAAAAATCATATTTATTTTTGGAAAATAATTTTTGACCTGTGGGCTTATTTTTTACCCGGTTGGGGGAGGGGAAACAACCATATTTTATTTTATTTTGGCCTAACTGACTCTAAAAATTACGAGAGTGCAGCATTCTCTCATTCATGGAAATTTTAAACTTTTTAAAGGAAATCAAAATCATGATAATGATATTACACACTATTAGTACAAAATTGATAATGGACATGGCCAAAGGCCACTTATTGGTCATTATACTAACATCTTGTTGAATGTAGAATATAAATGCTGTACATTGTATAATACACAGGTCATACCATGCAATCGATGTCACAGTTGGACAGAGAGAAAGACGGACAGAGGTAACAATTACCTGTTTACAGCAAATAAATCTTTACGTATTATAAAAACCTTCATAACTTAGGAAAATGTAAGAATGAGAAAAAAAAATGTTTTTATGAAATTTTAAAGATAAAAATCATACGTACAGGATTGGTAAGAGAAGTAACATAAAATTTGGCAAGACAGTATTCTCCGTTGAATTCCTCAGCTGATATACCAATGCATTCGTCATAATCACCAAGCCACGCAATTTTGCCGCTCAGTAAACCTGCAGGAGGCTTTCCCAAAGCATCTAACACTAAAAATAATAATAATAAAAATGTATCAAGTGAAACCTGCGGGAGGCTTTCCTTAAGCATCTAACACTGATTTTTTTTTAAATGTATCAAGTGAAACATGCGGCAGGCTTTCCCAATGCATCTATCATGAAAATAAATAATGTATCAAGACAACCTGAAGGAGGCTTTCCTTAAGCATCTGACACTGAATATTAAAAATAATGTATCAAGTAAACCTGCAAGAAAGTAAAACTATAAGAGGTTTTTCCAAAGCCTCTAGCACTGAAAATTTAAAAAAAAAATGTATCAAGTAAACCTGTAAAGGTTTTTTTCAAAATCATTTAGAACTGAAAATTAAAAAATAATGTATAAAGTACCCCCATTAAGAAAGTAAAACTGCACGAGGTTTTTCAAACGCATCTAGCACTGAAAATTAAAAAAAAAATGTATCAAGTGAAAATAAAAATAAAGTTTTAAATAAACCTACAGGAGGATTCTCAACGCATTTAACACTGAAAATAAAAATGAAAAATGTATCAAGTAAACCTGGAGACGATTTCCCGAAGCATCCAACACTGAAAATAACAAGAATGTGTCCCAAGAAAACGGATGCCCCATCTGCACTTTCATTTTCTATGTTCAATGGACGGTGAAAATAGTGGAAAATCTCTAATTTGTCATCAAAATTTGAAAGATCATATCATAGGAACATGTTTACTATAAAGTTTCAAGTTGATTGGACTTTAATTTCATCAAAAACTACCTTGACCAAAAACTATGATCAAAAACTTTAACCTGAACTTTCCACTATCCTTTTCTATAATCAGTTTACCGTGAAAATGGGATAAAATCTCTAATTTGGCATTAAAATTAGAAAGATCATATCATAGGTAACCATACCCAAGGACGTATGTTAGTTATACGTCCTTGCCATACCTGACAACTGTCAGGTTCCCAAATAGAATTTTGAAAGAGTAATATTGTCCACAATTTTAAACAAAACAATTAATTTTACAACACAATTGGCCGTTTCAGAATCTAAAGCATCATGGGTAATTTCATTGTTCGTACCCCAAAGTGAAAATAACGTTATGTCATTGGTTGAATTTCCATTGTTTATAACGTTTTAAACCAATCAAAAGGCTTTGGTGTACGCTTTTGAAAATATTACCCAGGATGCATTAGATTCTGAAACGGCCTATTGCTATAGGCTTTTTAAAGTATGAAGAAGCAAAACAACAACATTAAAATATATTTAGAGCCCCCTTGTAGGTTTTGTAGTACTATAAGAGCCATCTTGCAGTAAAACACCCATGGGCATTTTGAAAAGTTGACAGGTATGGGTAACATGTTTACTAAGTTTCAATTTCAAATAAAAGCTGTTCAATTGCAGGATGGTGCAGGTCATGTTGTCTGACTTGTCAACAAATACTAAATACTCAAACATTAACTTGCCACTGACTGGGTCTGTGTACACTATATTTTGCAATGTAACTTGCAAAACCCAGAATGTTGTATACCTCCGTCAGTGTCGATGTGGCATGCAGTATGTTGGCGAGACAGTGCATCCATTCAACAAATGCATGAATGGTCATCGAAGTGACTACACTTGCAAGCCCGACCTACCCGTAAGTCGTCATTTGAGATCACCTGGGCTCATACAAGCTAATCTCAAAAACCTTACCATCACAATCAGACCACAACGAGGATTGGTCGAAGGTCGACAGAGTCGCTCGGGAAAGATTTTGGATAAGAAAGTTAAGGACAGTTTCCCCAGAGGGCATAAATGAAAAAAACATAGTCACTCCTTTTCCTGTCATCACTTGTTTTCAGTAACTCCGGTTTCCGTACTGGTTTTACAGTTCGAAGATTTTTTTAAAAATACCAGTTTAAATTACAGGGCTCCATTCATTTGGGATGGATGTATAAGTACGTAGCCACGTTCAATTATTTTACCTTATTAGATAAAACTTGTTTTTCTATCATTATCAAACTGCTATTCGTTTGGGAGGCTTAAATATGTAGTTTCTGTTGCTATTGCCCTGCCGTTGTCAAATTTAAATATTATACCAACTTGGACCGGTAAGGGCATCTTTGATTTTTTTGTTTGAGGACTGCCCTCCATGCAGTTATAACATCTAAACTGTCACAACCTTTGGAAATTTAGAGTTGTGCCAGTTCACTTCGTAAATGACTATTTTTATTTGGCATATCTTTTTAATCTTTGCGCCGTGTTTGGAAATTTTAAAATTATACCAGCGTCTGTGGTGTTCGCTTAAATTGTATAAATTTCAAGATGTTGATAGTTTCTCAGTTTGAATATATTGACATAATTCATTTGACATCGTACTATTATTGAAGAAGGATATCTGTTATCTATGGTGGCCGGAGGCGGCCATTTCGCGTTTTCGCGTTTTCTCCTTTCACTTTCACGCGAAATCGAGAAATCGGGAAATCAAGAAATCAAGAAAGCGAAATCGAGAAATCGAGAAATCGGGAAATCGGGAAATCAAGAAATCAAGAAATCAAGAAAGCAAAAACGCGAAATCGAGAAATCGAGAAATCGGAAAATCGGGAAATCGGAAAAACGAAAACACGAAATCGAGAAATCTATTTCATTTCCCGTTTTTCTCTTTCGCGTTTTCGCGTTTTTGCTTTCTTGATTTTTCAATTTCGCGTTTTCGCTTTTTCGCTTTCCCGATTTCCCAATTTCCCAATTTCCTGATTTCTCGATTTCGCTTTCTCGATTTCGCTTTCTCGATTTCGCTTTCTCAATTTCTCGATTTCCCGATTTCCCTATTTCTCGATTTCTCGATTTTGCGATTTCGCGTTTGCAAAGTGAAAGGAGAAAACGCGAAAACGCGAAAAGGCGAAAATGCCGCATCCGGCCACCATAGTTATCCGAAATATATATCTAAATTTATATTTGTTCATTTTATAGTTACATTTGTATTTAATGGTGACGTTGTACCCTTTCTGACTTGTTTTATATATATATATCACTCGTACAGGCAAAAAGGAGAAGTCTTTAATAACATATTTATAAAAAAAATAAAATTAGAACAATTAAAAGGTGAAGAGTGATCATTTGATACATTTGGACTAATACATGTCATTTTTAAATTTAAAAAAAACGACACACACACTTATTCATTAAAATGTACAAGGGGTTATTTTAAACATATCTTATATACTCAAAAGAAAATGGATTGGACACAAGTAAGCCATACTAATGAAGTCAGCTCCGAACAACAATTATAATTGTACAAGGGTTGGATTGTGTTTAGAGAATAAGTGACTATGGATAAGAACAAACATATCAAGACGTTGCCTGTCCTTGGTAACTGTACAATTCAAAATAACAATTAATCAATTAACATTTTACATAGTACATGACTGTCTAAATGATAACGATAAAATTAAACCAAATATTTGGCGCAAATTCCAAAATTACCATACATAATCTTAACTTTCCCTTTACTGGACTAATGTGGCTATAATCGTCGATGTTGACTTGCAATGAGCAACACGATATGAAAGGATTCACTAGTGGAGCAAGAACTGCGGCATGTCCACAATAGTACTTGAGTTTACATTCTTTTGTTACGGGGTTCGTGGCGGTCAAGATTATTTGTTCTATTTATCTTTGACTATCTATTTCCCCCAAAGTGAGTTTTTCGATTGATCCTCTTCACCGTTTAGAATTATTTTATGATAATAAAACAATTTCTCATTTGATTACTAAAAATCAAGTTAATGAAATGTCTTGCTGTTCATTGTCTTGTATCGACTTATAAGTATTGCAAATTTGAACCGGAAAATATTAAATAGATCATGGTATATTTCAACGGGATGAATGACTTTTATTGTCAAACAAGTGAGAGGTTTAGCTAGCCTTTTAAACCAGATTCAAAATGTTATACATACAAAATGCCTGTACCAAGTTACGAATGTGACATTTGTTATCCATTCTTTGATGTGTTTGAGCTTTTGATTTTGCCATTTGATTACTTACTTTGCATAGCCCATTGTTTTCCTCCAAATAATCCTGCAAGAACACTTTGAGTATGGTTCAAGCAAAGTGCATTCACTTTAGGTAAGGGTGGGATTGTACTAGCTGTTACTGGAGAATTAGAAGCCGTCACATTTACGGGTAGAACTGTTGTTGGCATTGCCTTTGTGGTTACGGAAACAGTTGGTGTTTCCTTTGCAAGTGTGGTATCACCTTGTTCATGAGTTGCATAAACCGTTGTAGGCAAAGAATTAATGTATGTGTTCTGGTTTAAAGTCGAAGTGACATTAAAATCATGAATATTAGTGGTATTTCCAATCAAAACACTAGTACTATCAGATAGTTCTGAAAACTTGTCCAACTCATCTGAAAATGTCTGAAGATTGTCTAATATGGTCCGTACATTCAGTGCTTTATTCATTGCATTTATATCTTGAAATAAAACCGTCTGGTTATTATGCTGTGAATATCCTTTCAATATTTGGAAACTGTTTTGCATTATGTCATGATAATTATCATCTAAAGCCACTGAACATTTGAATAGAAGTAAAAGGAAACAGTACACATACATCTTTGCCATGGTGTTAAACAGCTCGATGGCATCAACTGGGACTGTTTTAAGTCAACTCCAAGATAATATACCCTGCTACCCGAGACTTTCGCAATATATTGATAGAAAAACACGTCCCATATTTTCACTGGACTAGGTAAATACCAAATTTGTCATCGCTTGTGTTATCAAAGATATAACCCAGTGTACTTTGAAACTTATGATATCCAACATAATCCTTTCAGAATATGTTATTTCAATTCAATGCAACCTTGACATTTTATCTTCGAGCCTTGTTTATGTTACATTTTTGTAAAAGTATAAAAAAATCATACTAGTTAAAAATATCTCAAGTCGAAACAAAATCTTAAAAAGTCATTGTTTATGCTTGCATTTCCTATCATGATTTTCTTGATGGAGGGTTGCTGCTCACAAGGAAGCTATTAAACCAAGAGTTCCAAATGGTGAAGTTTAAATCATCCCTTCGTAAATTTTACGGACGCCATCACGTGTTGGTTGACCGTTATGGAATAACAAATGATATCGGATATGTTCCTTACGTCGTAACTACAATTCCCTTCCCTTTCATGAATATGACCTACCGAATTAGACTATTTACCGGATTTGTTATCACATAAGCAACACGACGGGTGCCACATGTGGAGCAGGATCTGCTTACCCTTCCGGAGCACCTGAGATCACCCATAGTTTTTGGTGGGGTTCGTGTTGTTTATTCTTTATTTTTCTATGTTGTGTCATGTGTACTTTTGTTTGTCTGTTTATCTTTTTTTTCATTTTTAGCCATGGCGTTGTCAGTTTATTTTAGATTTATGAGTTTGACTGTCCCTTTGGTATCGTTCGTTCCTCTTTTGTGAAGTACTTATCTGAAATCTTCAAAAGAATGCTTTTGTTAGGAAATATTACAAAACAAAATCAATGATTGAACATGCATGCATTCTATACTGTGAATAAAGTTACAATTTGGCTTAGTAGCAAGTGGCAGATATTTCAGGCATATTTTTAAGGCATAAGAGAAATAAGGATAGTAAGTCGAATAATGACACGCATACATACACATCCATATAGTATAATGATACATAAAAAAGAAGATGTGGTATGATTGCAAATGAGCAGCTCTCCACAATAGCTACATTATCAATGTTTTGATAAACTGAGAGATGAACTCTACTTAAAAAGGTCAACAGCTGGACTAAGCTCTAATATGTTAAGAAGAAGTTATCAATGAATTAAACACTGATCTGCCATTAGCACAACATTCTGTTAAAAGACCAAATTATTGCAATATATAATTCAGGGTAACCATGGACAAATTCATTGCTTATGACATGACTATGAGGCTGGTCATATTAGATATTTACAACAACTCTGTTATAAATCATCATCCATTGTCAAATAACAAAAGGCACATTATTCTGGCTTTGGTATTTGTTTCGTTGGGTTGCTGACTATTTGACTTTTATCCACACATTTCCTTTTATTCATATGAAAGAACGTAAACCAAAATTAAAAAAACAGCTTGAAAATAGCACCTAACTGTGTAATACCGTTGTAAACGACATTAGAGCACTAAAAGGTACAACATAATACTGAGCTGACAAAAGGCATGTATGAGGATTAACTGTCAGGCAACTGGCAGCGTTATCTACACGTTGCTAGGAAAGGAACTGGTCAGTCATTATCGCTTTCTTAGTCAATACCACTTTCCTTTGGACAGTCCATATATCACGATAATGACCAGTTTTTCAATAACTATTTTGTAATAAATATGTGAGTGTCAAACTAGTAAGCGATAATATGTGGTCTACCACAAACGTATACCAGACTACCAATAAAGAATTCCTAATAAGTTTTATCTACATTGATTAAAGATTGTTGTATTGCAAGTCAGTAAACAATTATGACACATCGGAGATAATAACGGATCTTAACCCTATCATCACTGTCACAAGTTAGTAAATAACTATAGATTAAAAAACAAATAGGGATTATTTTTAACGCAATTTTTAACAAACAAAAATACGTTCAAATATAAAGGTTGATTAAAGAAAAACATTGAAATACTTAATTGTTACATGTTTTTTGGAGAGAAAAAAATGACAGAAATTAGCCGACAGTTATACACAATTGAAGTATACCAGTACATAGATATAAGAAGGTCTGGTATAAGTGCCAATGAGACGAACTCAAAATCCAAGTCACAGTTTGTTAACATAAATCATGATATATATAGCTCGAAGAACGGCCTTCAACACAGAGCCTTGACTCTACCTCACACCAAACAGCAAGCTATAAAGGGCCCCCAAAAGACCAGATATATAACTTTCCAGCAAAAGTAAATCATAATTCTGTGGCTGATATGCTTATGTACGATGATACGATTTCTATATGAACAAAACGAAGGTATCATATCCAAGGGCATTCGTTACAACTCGATCGATTCCGTACCTTCATCTAAGATAGAAGGAGAGTAGCGGATTTAGCCGAGGGTTGCCGATTGATCCAAAGGCTGTTCTTATGTTTTTTTTCCATATGCCTGTAGCTTGTTGCGTAATGACGTACACTAACGTCTGTCTTTTCTTAAATATTCTATGACATCACAAATACTAATAATGCATAAAATATTTAAATGTATATTTTTTCTTCGATTATAATAACAACGTTTTTAAATTACATAAATTCCCAAGAAGTACATGTATTCGATACAAGATTCGAGAATATTCACATGAAAGCTTAAGTGTACAATAGGAGATCTAACTACGAGCATAAGATAATTTAAAACGAGACAAGACTGACAAAACACAAATCCATAGTGTGGAATGCATATTATGTTCATTTTTTTGTTTTTTTTTTATTTAAGGGGTATTTTAGTACTCGAGAATCTAGGTTTTCGTCACATATCTCCACCTGTATTTTTTATTGAATTTATTATTTATATCTATCAAATCTCAACGGTAAATAGTTCACAAGTCATGATCATCTTGTTACTCATAACTGATAAAACAATCCGTAATATTTAATTTTAAAGTAGATATACACCCGACATACCTTTATCTTATATGTCGGTCAAAAATTATCACGAAATACTGTGCTATTTATTTTGATGGTGAAAGAGGGGCGAAAGATACCAGAGGGACAATCAAACTCGTACATTGAAAATAGACTGATAACGCAACGAACTACGCATTGTTTCGGGACGTGTCTGTAAACATAATATAATTGTACCCGACTCTCGTATGCGACGTTCTACTTACCATTACTAGTATTTTAATATTTTGATTGACTTTACTAGACAAGTTTTACTACAAGTGCAGACTTGGCTGAGATACATGTAAGTTCTGAGTTTTGAAGCAGAAATCGCTTAAAACTTTGCAAACTACTTTATAGAACCTTCAATCACGTTCATTTATTGCTCTCTGGATTCATATATACAAATACTAGTATAAGGTTCAGTCCGATTTCGATTCAGTCGAAGACATCTTAGACTTAATCACAGGCACTTGTCTTTTTTTTCTCTCTATATAGATATACCTTAATTACTATACTATATATAAAAATATTAATTTTCGCGAACCATTTAGGTCACGGAAATTCCAAAATACGGCATCAGTAAGGAGAGTTGTGCAAATAATGTGAATACACAGAACCCCCATCCAAATTATCTCTAGACAAAAGTATTTATCTTTTTCTATTTTATATGTACTAACAATATTCAATTTTTCTATAATTTCGATTAAAATATTACAAAATCTGAGTAAAAATAGATCGAATTCCCCAAATAACATTGTCTGATTGGTTGAAGTACTGTGGCGTCGATGCTTAGCATAATAAGCCTCGATGTAAAGCACACGCTTCACAGGAATAAGGAGAGTTTTACAAATAATGTGAATACACAGATCCTCCATCCTATTTATATTTTGCTGGAAATGTTGCAGTGTTCATCATTTCTGTTTTGATTCTGCTCACAACATTCCATTTTTTCTATAATTCCGATTTAAATATGTGGAACCCGCAATAAAAATAGATGGCCTCAATCACGTGGCCTCAATGATTTAATAGCAACGCAAAAAAATCCATTAATCATGTTGTACGTTGTTACCAGTCGGAACTACTCGGCCTTTCTGGTTGCACGAAGTGAATAGCCGAGTAGTTCCGATTGACGATGTTACATAAGCCAAATCACACATACAGATCTTTGCGCTCAAATGTAATTCTTGGTGAAGTATACAGGTAACTTCGTTTACGAAAATTTATACACACTTTTTCATTAACATATTACCAGACTTTTGCATATTCACGTTTTTTGATGCTGAACTGTAGTCAAATTCAATTCTGTACATTTTATTTTACGTGAAGCGATAGGAGTAAGAATATTTTTTCGCGCCAATTTAAGCAGAGCTCTTCATCACCATCAACAAAATTATTTATTGTTATTTTCGTGAAATTTTAGTCATATAGTTTATCAATCAAAGAATTTTTGGTAAGTATTACTTATTCATGTTAAGGTTCTACTGATGTGCTTCTCTAGACCTTTTTGACGTTCCGTTTTATCCCATTTATCTCAATTCTATCTCCGATGACAGAAATGTCAACTCGACCTATTCGTGTCGAAAGTGAAAATCGCATCTATTTGATGAAATAATTTCTTCTTCAACGGTTCATGCATTATTTTTGTATTATTTGATAACCAATCACATTCACGTTGCATGTTTGCATGAAAATGGTTATCACGGTATTGGTGAATTGTAAGGGCGATGCAACATGCGAGGTCAGTGCGCGATCACGTGACATTATTATTTGTAAACAAACATGCTCCCCGTGTAACACGTGTCTGAATTATCCTTTCAAAGTGTTATGAATCTTTCAATCACTATTTTATGATATATTTCTTTTTGTTTTTAGGTCTGCATATCAGTATAGTCCAAGTGAATTAGTAATAGTTCTGAGTTGTGGTTTTTTTTTCCATAGAATTAGAAGGTAAGTCTACATAAGTTATATTTAACTTAAGTCTAAAAAGATAACTCCACTTTCCCTCTATATTTAAAACCACATACTAATTTAAACAGCATTTGCTCCCCTTGAACACTAATTTGCCCCTTCCCCGTCATTTCCCTTTAAATTGGCGCAAAAGTCATACTTTTAGTCCATTTACATTAATGGCCTATTTGTGATTTTACCATCTTAACTGCAATTTTCATATTGAACACATTTGACCATTCAGTATGAGTTCCCACGTTTTTTGTCTTATATGAAGGATGTTAACTTTTTAGGTCATGTTTTCCTAAACACCTTATTGCTATTTGGTTTGAGAACACAATTAATTTGTAGTGCATTTCTTTTAGAACATATATGAAAATTAAAAAAATCCCACCCACGCTTTCTCAATGAAACTTTTACAGTGTGTTGTACTACTTTTGGGACAAATTATATCAAAATTAAAGAAAACTTCATCGTCTCTAACTCAAAATATGAACAATTTTATCTTTAGGGCGTCTTGAAATCTTTTGACAGCTTCCGAAGTCCTATATTTCAACCTTTTTCACCTGAACTAAATCACTACTTTCCTTTTAAATTCGGGACCCAAATTTCTTTACAGTGTAATTTCACCCCCCTACTTACAATTTGAGGCATTAAACATGGATAAATTAATTTGGAAGGGGTATTAAAATTAATGGCAAGTAACCCACTATTAACACTAGGGACTTTATTCGTGAACAACGAAAATCAAGGGACGACAATTGTGGTCTCGCACCATTTGTCTGTCTGGATTGTTAAAACCACAAAATCAGATAGTGATGAATATGCAAGTTTTCAACAATCCCGGAAAATACGAAAAATACACCTTATCGCTATTTAATCCAATCTGTGAAAGACAGTCAAATGTACAACTCCCTGTTCGGGTCATGTGGCTAAAAATAGAGGTTTTTTAGTAGAGAGCTGAGGGAGTAAAAACTTAAGAAAGCGATCATCAAGAAACTTTAAGGGGGTGGCGGGTCTAAATCATTTATATAGGATTTCTCTATATTTTTCTATAAATGAACTTTATATTATAGTTAATAGAAAAATAAAATTAAAAAAGTGGGGTCACCCTTCATTTGCGCTCATAATCAGTCTTCCAAAGAAGCATACATTTATGTAAAAGTGATTTTTTTCTGTTGAAGTAATAGGAGAAATAATTTATTAAAAGTTAATATCGAAATACAATGAAATAAAAAAAGAAATTTATTACAGAAATCGCTCAAATTTTTACAATAATTTAGTTTAAGTACAGCTTACATATGGAAATGATAACCAAACATGACATATAACCGACAAATCTGACAGGAAGTGCAAAAAAAAATAAAAAAATCCCGACCTACCGACCCTGATTTTTTGGCCTTGGAAGCAGGAAACAGACATATATTTTTTTTGGCCTAAAAGTCATCTGGGGCCAACACAAGTTTATTGTTTTGAATGATTTTTGTACCATATGATAAAGTAACAACTACAAAAGGTAACAAATAAAATTTGTAATGAAAAACAAATGTTTATTTTTTTTCTGAAAATTTTGTACCCTCAAGGCTCCTTAATATAGTATGATCCACTTTTTCGAAATTAAAATTGAAGTTTAAAGTTTTTACGGTAAGGGACGACATCAAAAGATCAATGTAAGATAAAAAACTTAATTCAAATAGTTTGGGGGTTGAACTGCTGCAAAATTTGGTTATCTGACATTGATTTTTTTATATATCCATATGGGTCAATCAGTTTTTCCCAAATTAAGTTAAGAAGGGGGTAGGGGGGTCAGTGAAAAAACTATGTGAATTAAGTTTTTTATCCTTCATTGAACTTTTGGTGTCGTCCTTAAGTTAAAACAGGTCTCATAAAAAAGTATTGTGCATCAGTGTAAATTTCATGAATTCTTAAATCACATGTATATAAATCATGGACTATAATTCTTTATAGCAATATCTGTTAGCCATTTAGGGGTCTTTTGCATTTAAAGTTCAGATTAAGTGGGTTCATTTTGCGAAAAATGACCTCAATATAAAGGACAATATATATATAGACAATATATAGACTCAAAAAATGGTATATCAAACAGAAGACAAAAAAGGGAAAATATAGTGAATTTTGGAGAATTTATATTATTAAATGTACATGCATTTGAAATATTTAAGATCCATGGTGACCTAGCTACCAGTTTAGAAAACATTGATTTAAATGCTAGTCTATTAGAGGGATATTTCATAGGTATTAAAAAAAATCTGAGACAAGTGCCTATTGACTTAATGTATCTATAACGCAATTTATCAATGTTCTATTCACATTATATTGTTTACACATTGGTTAACTAAACTACATTACATACAATATGCATGTATTTAAGAGTGCTTACATGTGCGTAAGAGTTTTGAATACGTGCATGAAACGAAACACTTGTAGGCACACAACTTGCATATCAGTCTTTTCATTTTTTCTCTCTCCGCAAACATATTATTCCGTTTCCTCATTGCGCAAACGATCATAAAGCTACATAAATACAATCAAAGGGAATATTTTAAAAATGTTTTTTACTAATTTCTTTGTAAGTGAAGTTGTGTTTTGCTAAAACTCACCCAGTCAATGTTCATGTTGGACCGTTTTACCTAGGATGTTAAATACCATTCGGTTCTTTTGTTCTTAAGCCATTGATTTTTTTGCCTTTTAAAATGTCGAGAATACCCGACAAAGGTTATTTCAGAAGCATGTGTCTTTATGCACGTATATTGGTAGTTAAATATTTTTTATATCTTTTAAAGGTGACTGGAAAAGATTTTGATAAACAATCTGACGATGGGCATGAGTTTAACCGGACCACTGAAAAAGGAAAGGGATAATTGATACCAACGCATGTTTTATTTTCTTCTTGCATCGGATTATAAATCGTGTGTATAGAGACCATATTTGATTTCCGCTTGTCAATAAAAAGTTGATCGAGCCTTTATACCTGAGCAACCGCTAAAAGCTTTTTGTAAGAATATTTTGTTATTTACCAAAGCTACCTTAACTGTTTTGTAGTTTTAAGACTTTCTATATCTATATTTAGGATTTTTGTATTATTATTACTTAAAATAAAACTTAATATTACTTCTTAATATTAAAACATTGCCGCTCCATATTTGTCTCACTTGGTGGCAACAAAACTGTGTAAGCGACACATTTTATTTATATATAAGCGCAATATGTTTTTATCAGTATACCTTGAGCTTGGCTTGTTGCTTTAATCTTGACAACTCAACCTCGAACAGCAGTTGCATACTAGTAACACATTCAAACTTCGAACAATCTTAATTTATATTAATCTGCTACCTTCTGCATAGTTATAAATGTATATTTGTCTGTTTGTGGCAAAATGTAAGTTTTTGTCTTTATGGGTAATAACCTAACAGTACTTAAAGTGGGACATTGGTAAAAAGCTTTCTAATTTTTTTTTAAATTTGTTGTAAAAATGGACATCACACTTTAGGTGTCACGGTAGTATTTCCTGGCCTATAAGGGATAATGATAGCCTTTTTAGGATTTTCACCACTTTCTAGCGCTGCGAGCACTTTCATTATTCTAATCAGAAACAAATTTGAATATGTATCATGACCGTTGACTTTTTTTTTTTGCTATTTTAAAAACCTAAGGCCACTAGTGCTTTTATGTCTTTTACATTGTAGCATGCAGTGAATATTAAATTAAAAAAAACACTCAAAAAGTCATTTTCACCTGTATGTAAAATTATTTCATATTTTTCTACACCTGATTCATCCCTCAGTTTGGGAAAGTATTGTCAGTTGATACTATCTTGTATGTTTATTCCAATCACGCAGATACATTCAATTTGACCTTAGAGTAACCTAAAATCTGGAATGCAAATACTACAGTAATAACTGTGCTATCTAAACACCAAAACACAAAAATGACTTAAAATAAAACAAAAACAAACAAGACTAACGCAGTGTTTCTAAAAGCGGCATGGTTCACTCGTGTTTAAGATAACATTACGTGGTGATATCGTGTCATAGTTCAACAGGTACTTAGAGACAGAAGAATTTGTTTGAGTCCGACCTCAATTGTTTTTAATCGGATTTGTTTTCCGAGTTGGATTCTTAAACATTATTGCTTCAAATTGTTTATTATTTGTTATCAGCTACTGGTGTACTATATATCCACACAGATCACCGATTATATATCTCGTTATATAAATATAAATATCATAAGTCATGTTGTCTCAAATTTACAAATTATAGTTCATGTGTCTATCACATCAAATTAAGCAAGAAATTAATCCTTTTTAGTGTGTGTTTGAATTAAACATGTTAAACAACAAGCATTTAAAATTTCATTTAATTTTATTTGTGTTGTGGATATTGTTTTTTTTTTTTTGATTTTTGAATTAAAATTGATTAAGATTTATTATTGAAGTCTAATAATTGTTCACAATAATTTAAAAAAAGATATGTTTAGAAAGCTTATGATAAGAACTCCTTGTGATTTTTTAAATGAAATAAATGCACATTAAGCAATGCCATGTATTATTTGAAATATTATAGGTCGAAATATAATAGGACCAAAGTTTTCATTTTTTATATGTTTAACCCGTGACCCCAAACATCTGCCTGGCGAAAGTCACAGACTCGACAATAGACTGGCATGAATACGAATTGATAAACAATGTCAATATGCCTAGGCTTTGATAATTTATATTTTAATTTTCAGTTGATGGCAAATACGATCTGTTCTATTTCTTAGACACATGTCAATGTTAGAATGATTTACTATTTAATATATGATCATAATAATGATGTTAAAATACGTCTATTAAAATTGTGAACATTAAGTTGTTTGTATATTTTTGGAATGTAGCTTAGCAAAATGTATAAAGCAAAATATTCTTTAAAATGAGCTATCTTTCATTAGCTATCACTATTTATTATATTTACATCTTTTTGAAATCTTAATAGCAGTAACATTAACAGATAAAATATACCCTTGACATGTTTCATCTGTATATACAAGAGTGACTTGTCTTTGTATTTTCTTCCACATATTCCATTTAGTCAAGTAAATGTAGGAGCTTATTGTCGTCCTTGGACAAAAATAAAATGAATAAAAATAAATAAAAATGTAGGTAAAATTGCGGTTCTTGGGCGGAGGTTGTACCCTTTAGCTTTACAGTGGTAGGTTTAGCTGTAACAGTAGATGTGGTATATTTGTAGTTTGTCTGTCTAGAGGTGTAAATGATTCAGAAGTATATCCTGCAGTGATCGTAGGCGTGGCTTGAGATTCTGATGTATTCATTCCAATAGATCATGAACTGGTATCACCACCCATTGTCTCTTCTGTAGATGATGACTCTGCAGAATTAGTGGTGGTGCTAGTTCTATCTGAAGTCAGTTGTGTTGATAGTGTGATTGCAATGTCTGTAGATGGAACTGAAGAAACTGTATAGTCAGTTACACTTATAGTGATATTTGTCATAGAGGACATTGGTGGAATGCCATGATCTACTATCATCACCTTGAAATTATACACATCAGTTGTATTCAGAGGAACTTTTGTTCTGATGTTTCCAAGTGTCACGTCTATGGTAAAAACGGATTTAATTTTTTCATCATCTATGAGGGGGAGGACAGGGGTAAGGGAGACAGGGAGAAAGGGGGTAGGAGAAAGGAGAAAGGGGGTGGGAGAAAGGAGAAAGGGGGTAGGAGAAAGGAGAGGAAGGCTGGGAGAAAGGAGAAAAAGTTGGAGAAAGGAGAAAAAATAAAATATCTCCTTTTAAAAAAAATTCTAATATTTCAAGAAAAACTGTCTCAAAAGGAGATGTTTTATTCTAATGGGAGAAAGGAGAACTGGGGTAGGAGAAAGGAGAAGAGGGGTGGGAGAAGGTAGAAGGGTACCCCCTGTCCTCCCCCTCATCTATCTCAAATGACGTTTGATCGTTGTCAATGTCATAACCTGATAACGGATCCAATCGGAACATCAAATGGCACGGCCTGTGAATAACTCGTCATGTTGAATATGGGGGCGTACATATTCTGTGGTCCAAAAGTGATATAATACGTAATTTCCACACCCTCCTCAGCTGTTTCATTAGTGGGAATAAAATCAAAAATATGAAGAAAGAACTTCTTTTTATTCATATCAAGAATATGTGTTGTCTGCCATAATTTTTTTTCAATCATTAGTTTCCTGTTTGAACTTGATTCACATTGTAGCAAATATTGATTATCAACAGGGTTTGAACTTGTGATGTTATTCTCTATTATAGTATATGTCCAGGTCGATGCGTTTGCTGTTACTTTTAGATGTACGACTGTATAGACTTTGTTTTGAGATCGCACGTACAAGCTTGTGTATAGCTGAGTAATATGTCCTGTATATACATCGTAGACATCAGATCCATTCTGACTGTTATAAAGTTTATCTGGCATGGCATTACTATCCACAACGTCATTCACCAAAAAATCATCCAAGTCATCAATGAAATGGTCTGTATCTATTTTAACCAAGTGAATAAGTTCATGATATTCAAGTTCATTTAATAATGACAATTGTGGATCTCCAAGGGGGTTGATGTTTTCAAAAGTAGCAGTATAGTTGTAAAATGCTCCTTTCAGAGTTGATGTCAACAGCCAAAGTGCAGTTTTTGTTTCATTGGAATGGATGTCTCCAAAATCAACGGAAAGTGATGGAGCAATTTGATTGTTATCAATAAACCTTTTTCATTTTCAATGATTTCTGGCTGAGCAGATGATATGTGCAGAGCCCGTGCTGTGCCAAAGCCTGCATTCATTACAGAAACTGCTAAACTAAATGGAATAATTGGTTCAGCAAAATCTGCTGATAATGGATCATCTCCTCCTACATACTTTTCGTGGAAATAATGCACCACCAAACTAGGATTAGGTTTTACAGTTATGGTGTCTGGTAGCAAAGGAACGGAAAAGTGTGAACCACCAAGTCTGTATGATAACCGACCTCCAACATCATACAATGTATTCTCTTGTGGAGCTGCTATAGAATAAGGGATCATTAACCATTCAGCTGACCCTGAGAAATCTTTTCCAAGGGTCCCTTCTCCATCTACACCAGATATTCCTTTTAAGGATGGTTTATCTGTAAGGGAAATATATGAATTCTGAAAACTACAAAACTACCAACAAAAATAGAACAAACAAAATATATTTGCGATTCTTAAATTGTTTGTTTGTAATTTTGTTATCTGAATTCCATAACACTTTTAACACGTTTCAGAATGTATTAATATTTGCCAAAAAGAGAATTTTCAGATAGAAATGGGAATGTTTCGTATATTATCAAAGAAAGCACAGACTTTCGTTACCATGAGCGAAATATAAATCGTCTCAACCTTTGAAAGTCATCAGAATGATAGCACGAAAAGGCAATAAAAATTTCGCAATAATGTCTCATGATAATGAATAAAACAATCAAGTAAAACGCTTGTTTAATATCATTTTTTCGTAACACATACCTAGCAGTGTGATACAAGAACTATCTCTTCACCCGAGAAATAAATATCAGTCCACAACTATAAGAGACTGTAAATTATCCAGCATAATTTGAGTATTCAAAAGTAAAGAACCTTAGTGACCGTGCTCACATGCCCCACGTCCCCACATTGTCACTGGACAAATAAAATAAAAGAAAGAAAAAAATAAATCATAATTTCCTGACGATATGCACATCTACATAGTATGTCCTTATTATCAAAAAGGTTTCATGAAATTCTGTTGTGAGATTTCAGAGTAGCTGCTAGGTCAAACTGTTGCAGTAGTATTTTGAAGGAAATAAGTTCAAAGGGGCGTAACTCCTAGAAAAAAAACCTAAATCGTAATTTCCTGTCGATATGCACATCTATGTGTGGTTTCAGAGGAGTTGCGATGACAAGAACAGAACTGACAGACTGACGTACAGACAGACAGACAGACAGACAGACAGACAGACAGACAGACAGACACAGACAGACAGACACAGACAGACAGACAGACAGACAGACAGACGGACCAGACAGACAGACAGACGGACGGACGGATGGATGGATGGATGAACGGACGGACTTGTTAAAAACATCATACTCTCCGCAACTGCGTTGCATGAGGTATAATATCCGTTTTATTTTGACGCCTATATAAACCTACTCAGCGGCTTTGAATTGTGACCTAAATTGCGACGTCACAAAGTGTGCAAATTATCAACAATGTTGTAGACTTAGGTGAGCAGAACAAAAAGTGTTAGTTGAGAAAGACCATTATACACAGATTACTGATTTCTGTGTGGAAATATTTTTACTATTAGCCATTCTACACAATGCGAAGCTCTTTTGCTTTTTCGCCACACTAGCTCATACAAAAGATATCATTTGTGTCTTGTGGTTGATATCTGAATTTATCGGCAATGTATATTTTCACTTTGATGTTACTGCTGTAACGATATCGCCTCGTCTTATTAATATTAGTGTTGGGGTTGCGACTAGCTCATGAACAAAAACACATCTTACGTTCACGACATTTAATGAAAGAGAGCGTAAAACAAAAAGGCGTTTCCGGACATCACTTGTACAGTTCCGTAAAACATATAAACTGAATTACACATATACATATAATATATATCTAAATATATAACATCCCCCGGCAGAAAGAAAATTCCCAATGATTTTTTGCATATGTGGAATTCATACCATAATCAAATAAAATACATGATCAATAATACCAATATATCTTTCTAACTTTCATAATATTCAAAATTCTCTCAACTTTCAATATATAAAAACAAACAAGTAACTAGTATGGATAACTTTGTGGAATAAGCATCTTGTAACAAATTGCAGAGTACTACATGTATAGAAAATATCTTGTTTGTCATAAACGTGACAGTTAATATCCTATGATATAAATTACTATGAAATCACCAGAGACCTTACTCTTATTTTGTAGATAAATGCTAAACGTGATAAAATATGCACACTTTCAAAGAGTCTCACACAAAAATACAATATAAGACCAGATCATAAAACTCTCATGCACTCTGAATTTCTCGCGAACCATACTATTCACAGCAATACTACTCAGGTTATTCGTGATTAACATATAAAAGTCACTTACAGGTATTCATACAATCTCATTTGGTTATCTATGCCTTACTATTCCAATTTCCATGTTTTGGGGGTATTAAACTTATTTCACTAACAATCCGCACTACAGAAAAAAACAATGTTCATTTCTTAAAATAAAGTGTAGTTTTCTTTATAAAGTTTTGACAATACGATTAAGTCTTTAACTAATCCTTGCAACTTTCGAAATTACAAACAAAAGTTTTATACGATACGCAAAATCCTATATTCAAAATGGGAAAAAAAACACAAAAAAAACCTTCTTTTAACTACATGTTCTAAAGTCAATGAATTTGCCTTTCAAAAGTAATTTAGGCTAACTGCCTTTAAATTCTAATAAAAGCTTCATTACAAAAAAAACATGTTTATCAAACAAAATTATTCATGTTATCAATAATCAATACAAAATATTGCAATAATCATATATGTAAGTGATGCCGGAATGATATAATAAAACATCAATGCATAATAATACAAAATATAATAGGGAACACACAATAAATGTTCACAATTCTCTTTTCTTTTGCCTCTTGGTCTTCATTTACGGATATCCAGTATAACGGATATCTTACTATGAGATAAATCTCACAAGTAAGTTTGCGAAAGAATGAAATACAGACGGCAAACACAGATCCTTGACGAATTATTAATATCATGAGTCTATGTTCCAAATTTCGATAAATGTTACGTTGTACATAGCTACTTAATTAAATTGTCATGAGATCAATCTCACAGACAAATAGTCTACTTGTGAATATACATATATATTTACCGTGAGTTGTATCGCGCATGTACTCATGAGATAAATCTAACGAGTATATAAATGATGGACGTTAATTAAATAAAGATGATGATATGACAATAAAAATGTTTAAATTTTTGGCGGAGGTCGAGATTTTAATTTGGCCTTTGCTTTCGGTCCAAGCTGATGTTCTTGAAGTCACATAGCGTGTTGGGCTGGTTCACCAACTATATGAGCAAGATACGCTCTTTTTCCATTCATAATTTTGTGCGCTAGAAATCTTTTCACTTTTAACTGACTTGCAGACGTTGATTCGCTAGATACGTCAACCTCACTAAAATGAATGAAATTATTATCTTTGAACCTAGCGGATAATTTCTTAGTGCGCTTTGGGCGAGACATGGCTGTACTATTTTCAACAATCAAAATATTGTCTGATTTGCTTGTATTAGCAGAATCGGAAGTATTTTCAGATAAATTTTCATAATTAGTGTTCTGGTTGTCCTTTAACAGGCGTATTATCCTCATCCATAGATGTATAATCTTGCACTTCAACATCGTCTAGTTTCGTATGAACAGGGTCCATAAAATATTTTGACGGATTTGGTTTTCTCACATACGCAGATTTCAGTCTATTGATATGCACTGACTTTGATAGAATTTTGTTCGTGTGTGGGTCCTTCAGGGTGTACATATGAGGGCTATTTACTGCAGAAATCACGTATGGACCGGCAAATTTATTCTTAAATTTTTGTCCTGACCCGGTTGGCTCTTTCAACAAATAAACATAGTCGTTTTCATTAAATGAAATATTTGATATTTTGTCCTTATTTACTCGGTCCATCATTTTAACTTTTGAATTGATAGCATTTTTCTCGACTTCAGTACGTATAATGTTTAATTTTTCACATTGCTGTTTCAGATACGTATGGCAATCTTTAGGTACAGACGAAAAGTCGGTGTCCTTAATATGTAGAGACAACGGAAATTGGGGTCTTTTCCCAAACACTATTTCAAAAGGCGAAAATCCAACACTTTGGTTTGGCGTATTGTTCATCGAAAATACTAATCCCGGTAATACGTCCTCCCATGGTTTTCCTTTTACAATAAACGGTGTTAGTCTTTCCGATAAAGTTCTGTGAGGTCTCTCACATGCTCCCAAACAATGATGAGCAAAGCTAGGGGTATATTCCTGAATAATATCCAATAAACGACAAACTTCTCGGAAACATTTACCAATAAATTCCGATCCTTGATCACTAACGATAGTTCGACAAACTCCAAATTGCGTGACTAATCTAAAAAAGGTATCGGCTCTGCAAACATGTATTTACTAAATAAGTCAATTGCAGTAAAAATGTAAGAATTGCCACTTCGAGAGACAGGGACGGGTCCATATTGAAGGTCCATTTCCCAAACTTCAAATGGTGCACACGGCGTAGGAAATGACGTAATGGACGCTTTTGTTTTTAGTGTGGTATTTTTCCTGCTTTGACATTCATGACATGAACGAATATAATCAGTTACTTTTTCACTCAAATTCGGAAAATAGTACTGTTCTTGGATTAAATCAAGAGTATTTTGTATACCACAATGTCCACCTAATGTCGAATCATGATGTAATGCAATTATTGTTTTCAATGAAATTTCCGGGACAAGTAGCTGAAAATTATTCATTGTTTTTGCACGCACTGATTTCCTATTTCGTGTATGAAATAATATTCCATTGATCAAGTGAAAATTTGGTATTAATAAAAGAAGTCTGCGCGCTTCTTTCTGCAGCTTTGGTAGTTCGTTTCTTTCAAGATACTTAATTAACGGTCCGCAGTTTGTTTCATTACGCTGCAATTCATGTATCGACTCTATGCTAAATCCCTTTTCCCGAAAAATGTCAATCGATTTCAAAATATTTACATTTGGATCAATATCAATACCAGTATCAGAGTCTCGTTTGTTGGTATAATTTAATTGTTCGTAATTTCATTTTCACTGGTATAAGCAACCTGCGTTTTATTAACGTCAGTAGTTTGCTCAAATATTTTGTCCGAATCCTGTACATTATCACTTGCAGTGCTTTGATTAAATATTTTGTCTGGCTCTTCATTTTGAGAATTTTCAGTGCTTTGATTGAAAAATGTTGCATCACATTGAGAAGTAGCACTATCAGTACTTTGATCAAATATTTGATCCGATTTTGGCAAATTAGTCGACTGAGTGATTTGTTGATAAACTTTTTCAAACTGGTTCAACTGATCAGAAATCGATATTTGAGTATGCTTTGAGTCACAATCGGTCAGTTTATTCAAAGGTTCTGATTTTTTCACTACGTTATATTTCTTTCGTGGGTAATGTTGTATCGTTTTTCGCGGTTTACGTTTCTTTGCTACACGTGCAAACTGTTGATCAATGTCTTCAGTGTCGGCATCATATTCATTTTGTGCCTGTAACAATACATTTTTGCGTGGAACACTATTATCGACGGTGTACATCGGAACTGGCGCAGGCAGACAAATATTGTTCAATTGTAAATTTTTACTGTCACTAGTATCCGAGTCATGTTATAAAGTGGTCAATTGAATACCTCCTGGAACAATTATTTGACCTGTATTTTCCGGTTCATATGGGAAGTACGGATCTTGCTCGTCTGGACTTTCAAAGGCGTTATTAGTCTCTTGCGTGCATCGTGACAAAGCATCCGGAACTTGCATTTCCCTCGCAGGTTTGTATTGAATTTCAAAATTATACTGCTGCAAAATAGCAATCCATCGCTCATAAATGGCGCCTTTCAGTTGGTTGCTAAATAGCGGTTTCAACGCTTGGTGGTCGCATTCTATAACAAACGGCTGTGTACGTAGGTATGATGAACATTCTAAAACGGCGGTAACCATGCCAAGTAATTCTAGCTTTGTTGGGCCATATGATTTCTGCCATTTACTAAGTGCCTTAGATCCGAATCGTATAACACGAATTTCATCAGTTTCGCTCATTTTCTGATATAGCACGTAACCAATCCCCTTACAACAAGAGTCTACAGCAAGTCTAAATGGAAAATTGAAGTTTGGAAAGGCTAGAATAGGAGAATCTAGCAGGAGTGATTTAACATTCTGAAATGCACGTTGTTGTTCATCGGTCCAGCTAAAACGTTCATATTTCTTTAAAAGTCTCGTCAGAGGTTCCATTTCAGCACTGAAATTTTTGATGTATTTCCGAAACCAATTAAATAAACCAACAAGGCGGCGTAACTCTTTCACATTTTTTGGTATAGGATAATCAACGATGGCCTGAACACGGTCCGGTGGCGGCTCAATTCCTTTATTTGAAATTTTATGACCTAAATATATACAAGAGTTCTGAGCAAAGGTACACTTTTTGGGTCCCAGCTTTAAACCAGCATTCGAAAGTCTGTGAAAAACGTTCCGTAAATCTTCAATATGCTGATCGAATGTTTCGGATGCAATAAGGATATCATCAAGATAACACAAAGATGATTTAAAAGTTAATCCTTTAAGTTCTTTATCCATCAACAGTTGAAAAAATGCTGGAGATGAGCTCAGTCCCATCGGTAATCTTAAAAATTTAAAAGTACCAAAACATGTATTAAAGGCTGTGTAACGTTGACTGTCTTTTGAAATCGGTAACTGAAAAAATCCAGACGATAAGTCTATTGATGTCAGAAAATTCGGTGTTTTTGTAGAAAACGATTCAGTGAGATCTTGTAAATCTTGGATTGAATACGAAAAGTGCTGAGTCATGGAATTTAAATACCTAAAGTCACAACAGAAACGAAATTTTGACAAACTAGTCTCTTTCGATGAAGCATTTGCTTTGCCTTTTTGGTACGTTCTTTTCGACACAAGTACAACCGGACTTGTAATAGGGACATCTTCTGTTTCGTCTACCGGTGCAATTACACCTTGTCTCAAAAGTTCATCTAAATGATGTCTTAGAATATCCTTCTTTTCAGGAGTTAAACGATATGAACGTTGGTGTTTCGGTTTAAAGTCGGGCTTCAAACATATTTGGTGTTGAACAACATTGGTAAAGCCTAAGTCAGGGTTTTCCTCGGTTACAAATAATTCTTTATTAGAATGTAAAAATTCAATCAATGTCGATTTCTGTACTTCAGTTAAGTATTCGGGAATATTAAAATAAGAAATAAATTTAGAGTCGATCTCAGTATCTTTAATCACCGGTTCAGTCGACAATTGAATATTTTGAACAAAATGAGTGTCATTATTTTCACTCAAAGGCATACATACATGATCCTTAGAAAATGGTTCAAGCTCCGCTAAAATCTGTCCTTTATTCAAATGTACAGTTTCATTAGTAAAATTCAAAATTTTAATCGGGACTTGTTTCTCTCGATTTACTGTCACTACAGCTTTTGATATTATGACTCCTTGGTCTTTAGATATTTTAGAAGTACATATACCTTGCATTCCATATTGCACTTTTCCATTTACGTGTCCCCAGATAAGGACTTCTGAATTCGGAGGTATAGAAGCGGGACTTTGAGTTAAAACCTTGAAATGTTTAGATCTTATGCGACAATCACTAAAGTCAAGAACGATATTCTTGGAATATAAATAATTCGTTCCTAAAATTAAAGGATGCGATGTTTGCACTAAAATATATACATGAATCCAGTGCTTTCCTTGAGGCACAGTAATCTTAACCTTAGCAGTTCCATAAATTTGCACTGTTTGGTTATTCGCTAAAGTAATTTTGTCACTCGTAGCACTGAACTCGGACTTCATTGAATCTGGTATTGAGTTAAAAAGTTGCGAAGACATGACATTTATTGAGCTACCTGTATCAATTAATGCTGAAATTTCCTGATTTGCAATTCGCACAGGCATATACAAAAATTTACAAACAAATGTTGAATCGTCGTCACTTGTACATTCAGTTGATTCTGAATAATTTACAGTTTTATCAGAAATGTTATTAATAACATGGGCAGACTCGTGTACAGAAACTTTATCTAGTCGCCGCCCCGGGGGTCCTGCCCTGTGAACCCCGGGTTCCTCCGGTTTCCCGAATAGTTTACACACTGTGGACTCTTATGGCCCGTTTGGCCACAAATATGACAAATAAATGAGGAATCTATATTACCCTGTTCATTCCAATTGCAGGCACGTGCAAAGTGTCCTGGTGCTTGACATTTATGGCACAGTCCACGGTCATATTGATATACTTGACGATCTCGATTTCGTGGACGAGAAAACCGATCGTTTTCTTTTACATCACGAGAATTATCTAGTTGCTGTGAAAATATTGTGGCAAGTTTTGACACGGCTTGGGTTAGACTGTTTATTTGTCCTTGTAATTCACTAACTACATCGGTTTTGGAATTGTTTAAATCTTTCACCGCAGCGGGTGTGTTATTGGCAGATTTAGTAACAGCAGCTACAAGTGGTGCTTCGTCCTTTCGATAACCGTAAGCTTCGCCCATTTTGGCAGCTGCTAGGCAATTTGCGCTATCACTATGGTGACCTGCCCGAACAAAAAAGGCGAGTTGATCAGGCAAACCCTTTATAAATTTAATCAGTATTTCGTGATCACTTTTGTGCAAAATTGTTGCTTTTTCAAGGAGTTGAGCGTAAAAATCGTCAATTGATTGCCCTTTTGAAAGCTTTAATGTTTCAAATATTTCACCTTCAAGAAGTATAGTTGGACTTCGAAAATCAACATCAATATATTGCTTCTTGTACACCTGTTCAAATGTTTGCCATACATGCTTATTGTCGGCTGGAAGAGTATTGAACCAAGTAAGAGCTGGACCACAAAGGTGCAAATGAAAAGCGGCAATTTTTCTAGCATCTTCTTCAGGTAATATATGATGTAACACGGCATAAGACTCAAACTCACTCAAAAACTGAAATGCATTTTCATGTGGGTATCCCCCAAATTTACGGCAATTTCCTAACATTTCCATTTTGAGAAAAGAATTATGTTTGAAATTTGATATGGGAGGTTGAACTTCGTCGTCAAGTGTTGAAGAAACTACGGTATTTGGCGTACTAGAATTGGTAAAATCTGAGGTTTGAAATTTATCAAATTGTGTCCAGGCAGGGGTAATTGGTGTCTCTACATTTGGCAGACTAAACGAAGAGATGTGACATGATTTTTGATTTTTTTTTTTTTTTTTAAATAAATATTTATTTATACATAATTACCCCCAAAAAACATCGATAACAATATAATTATCGTTTAAATGGATAAAAAATAAATTTAAATGTATCGATCTGTCCACATACTAATTATGCATATTTCAATCCCGGAAGTCACTCAGAACGAGGCTGTGACGTCAGTGGTTACATCAATCATATTTGACTGACGGGTGTAAAGGCATAATAAGCGCAATTTCATATTCGAATATCTTCCAACAAAACCCATGACAGTGATTGAAAATGGTTCTGTGTTCTGCCAGTAGATGCAACAATAGGCATAAGGACAATTTGATAAAAAAAATCCGTTTTCTGAGTAACCCGCAGACTATAGTCCCAGGAAGAGATAGGACTTCCTACCTAGCCTGGGATCCGGCCCAATCTAGCTGCGCGTCGTAAGGGCCAGGTGGGGAACAAATACCATGTGATCGATTCAGTGCCAGTTGACTCTGAATCTAAAGTGAGGCTGAATAAATATTTGCATAAATTTTGATGTTTGATGTAACCCAGCACAATTGGAATCCAATTGACACCTTGGACATGTGAAATCTTAAACTTTTAACTTTCTCACCAGGCGATTGCTGATAAGAATTAACCCTTTTCTGCTTACTAATTATCATCATACTACTAATTAGATATGATAACACTATACATCAATTCATAAAAAAAATAATTACAGGCTAATTTTTACTAATTGATGTTACACAAGAATTGATTGGATACAGATGTAAAACAAACATTGAGGACAAAATTAGTATTAACCAATCATTGACAGGCAGTACATTGATACACGCCTGGCTATACTGACAAGATTAGCCAGGACCCCAGGCTACTTCCTTCCAAGCACTAGTCAATGCTCATATAGACTTTGTTCCGCCCACTTTACAAATGCATGTTACGATCGTGACCCAGAAGTTATGAAGAATCTCCAGGGATGTCCTACCATGAAGCCAAAACTACGTCCAAATGCGGTACCTGACATTCCATTGACACAACCAACAACAGCTGAGCCCCACCTAAGCAGGGAGCTTGTGAGAAGCGGAGAATGGCTGAGGGAGAAAAAAAATTTTCTTCGCAAATATTTTTTGCGTCCCGTATTAATAATTTTTTTAATAGTTATTTTAGTCATATTTGTGTATAATTTTATAGCCAAATATATCTCAATGTTTAAAATTTGGTATTGTGTACCTGCGTGTACCTCACAACCTGTTCACGTGTGCAGGTGTGTACACTGAAATTGGACATAATAAATTAAAAGTCATCAACATCGATCAGAAATTACAGGTATGCGGCACACTTTCTCTGCAGTGCTGGGTTACCTTTGAAGTTGAAAGCTACAGGTGTCATGCCCCGGGTGGTGATATACTTATATATATGACATCGGCAATACGCACTATTGCGTAACATGCGTCGAATCTGTGTACATCCATGATTACCTGCTGGGTGCACAGGTCAGGTTGGAAAATATACTAGAGCAATGGTTACAGATATAAGTTACGTAATGTATATCTGTTTAACCTGTTTGAATAAACAATAGTCAATACCTTACTGTCGGATATGGGGGTTTACAGAACAGAGAAAAGAGGACTGACAGTGCAGCTTAAAAAAGGGGGCGGATACAAAATAATGCGTTTGTGAATTTACTTAGTAAAGAATGGAGTATCTATAATAATATTAGATAAGCAAAATAAATAGAGAATTCAGAAGAAATGCTTCTAAAGTAAAAAATTAATAAAAAAAAAAAAGCCTGTCAGTCCCCATAACTAATACATAACCTGTAGTGGGTACATAAATTTCCTTCTGAGTTTTCTAATAAAAATTAGGCAGGTATGAAAGGTGTATTGCAATAAGTTATTAGTACTTACCTAATCTATTTATTTATTAAAAATCATTTTATTTCTTAATAAAAAATAAATTGTGAAGAGATATCAAGTGATGCTTTTAAAATGACAGACCATTGATGCAAGGTTATCGTGGTGAAAAATTATATGCAAAAGGTGACTTGAATGAGAAACAAATATTTTGGCTAGTGAATGTATGCAAGTCTTTATATTGCATAAGACATGGAGATGAATAACATAGTTTGAACTTTCAACTTAAATAATGCAGATAAATCCAATTAATACAGACCTGGGAGTAGTAGATAATGTATTATAGTATAGACTGAGTTAGTTAAAACATATTTTACTTGCTGAATTCGGCGTTTTGCATTTGCGCCGATCTGCATTTCATTTGCGCCGATTTTTTCTTTCATTTGCGCCGATTTTTTTTTTTTCATTTGCGCCGAATTTTTTTTTACAGGTAAATTACAGGTGAATAGATATTAGAAGAAGTGGTATGAGTGCCAATGAATGAACTCTCAATCCAAGTCATGTTCTTTTTCATTTATCATTATAGACCTCCTCAGTTAGCCACTTGTACAAATTTAATGAATTATCAATCATAACTTGTATATAACTGTTGTCCCCTGCTCACTACGGGTAGTGGAAGAAGTCCTACAAGATACATCTCCAGACTTTTCATTGACTGTACCCGCTGTCTTTCGGACATCTACCACATGTTTATGCTCGTTCTGTGTTTTGACAATAGAATCCGTGGTGACTCTGGCTGTACACGATTTTATGGTACATTAGTAAAATGTGTTTCAGGACACTTATCATCCGATATGTATGGCCCTCGACGATTAAAGAATTGACTCCTCGACTCGTTTCAGTGTGCAATATGTCTATCATATGTTACTATGAAGTTTCAGAACAATATGAATCAAAATTAACATAAATGAACAGCATTTATAACCAGACTTTACCAATAGTATAGTACAGTACATAGTACATGTACAAGTATTAACTTACCTGTAAATCTAATTAGGAGCAAATATAAAATCGGCGCAAATGAAAAAATGAAATCGGCACAAATGAAAGAATGAATATTTTCAAAATCGGCGCAAATGTCATACGCCCGCTGAATTAAAGCAAAAAGGATTAGACATAAGTAAATCATACTTATGAAGTCTTCTCCATAATACAATATAAAATTACAATAATAGTATGATATAATGGACATGCATATAAGGAAAACAGTTTATGAATAATATTAGCTTTCATATGTAAAAAAGAGAAAAAGAAAGTTTGAAAAGTCATATGATTCTGTGACGGTGACGTACTGATGATGACAATGATGTTCCGTGCCAGTAACAATAACCTCTATCAAGGCATAAAAAATGTGTTTGACCATTTTATGAAATTTTGAACATGTTTGAAAATTTGAATATTTTGTTCATTCGAAAGTTCCATGTGTCCGCAAATTAATAGTTTTGTATCTAAAACAATGTTTTCGGATAGCCAGTTGAGATTATTGAATAAGGTTTTTCTACATAGTGTGTATTTTGGACAAACAAAGAAGTAATGGTAGACACCATCAATATCTGACTCACAGTGACAAGAAGGATTATTTATAAATTTATAATATTAGCTCTAAATAGATCATTGTTTAAGAATGAAGGGGAACATCTCAATTGCGTTAGATGATATTTAATTTCCTTGGACCGTACAAATGAAACGTTTGAATTTTACATATTGGCCTATCGTTTTTTTAATTCTTTCTGTTATGCATTACTACTCTCTGTTTTCTGTCGTGTAGATAATCCTGAAACCACTTCAATAAGTTTCTGTCAATACCATAAGCTTTCATTTTACATATGAGGCCCCTATGCCAAACTTTGTCGAAGTTGAAAAGAAGTCACAAAATACAAAACAATTTATAGACTGAGGATATACCACACGGAAAAAATATCACAAAAAATAAGCCAGTACTCATAGAACATTTTCAATGGGATTATTATGGAGGAGAAAAAGACATATGAATATATATTACTGTTTTAAATCTTTAAATCTTACTTATAATCCCCCTGTTATGTCATACTTATTACACATTTATTTGGGGCAGCTTTAGTAATTCAAATTTTACACCCAACACTCTTGGTAAGGTGATAGGTAATTTATGACGATTGTTGAGAATTGTTTTTAAATTAAAAGAGAGTGATCTTGAAATATTTTATTTTATTACATTTATTCATTTTCGAGTTTAGGAAATTTTTCATGAAGCTTGATTAATGAAATTTTTTTTAATTTAAATCATGCAAAGGATATAATTCATGCCACAATGAAGCCATTTATAGATACCAGGCCACTTTGACATGTTGTTTTTATAACAATTATTTGATCATTACTGATATCTATTTTGAATAAATTTTAGTAACAAAGTTACCTAATATATAATAGATCAAGAATTTTGTATTTTTTAAAATTATTTTTTCTTGTTATATGAAAAATAATTTCGAAAATAAATTGTGACTTTTTGTCCTGTGAATTTTTGTCCGTGACTTTTTGGCTGTGACTTTTTGTCCTACATTATTTATGACCTGTCTTTTTGTATTATTAAATGTAATTCAATTACCTGTTAAACGTAAATATTTCTAAGAAATATCTCTTTATTTTTGGTGAAATTAATTATTGATCTTTCAAGCAATGCCGATATAATATCGGCATTGCTTGAAAGATCGTCAATGTCGGATGACGAATGTATATCTTCTACTTGATTATTTTCAACAAGTAACGGGTCAAACTGATACGGTTGAATATCTTAAGTTTAAGAATTGCCTTGAAAACTGCTGTCAACACCGTCCATTGTTTAATTTTACAGGAATATGATCGACTTCGTCCTTTTTGAGACATTTTCTCAGATTGTATCCACTGACGTCATCACGATCACGTGACCGGTATCTCATTAAAAATCAAAGATTACGACAAGCGCTGTATTCTTTGACCATTAAAAGGTCGTTAAATGAGGTTTTGACAATAAAAAATTATTACAATATGTTATTTGACCAATATTTATTAATTAATTAAAAAAAAAAAAAAAAAAAAAAAATTGTGTCACGTCTCCTTTAAAGGAGATGTGACATGATTTTTTTTTTTTTTTTTTTTTTTTAAATAAATATTTATTTATACATAATTACCCCCAAAAAACATCGATAACAATATAATTATCGTTTAAATGGATAAAAAATAAATTTAAATGTATCGATCTGTCCACATACTAATTATGCATATTTCAATCCCGGAAGTCACTCAGAACGAGGCTGTGACGTCAGTGGTTACATCAATCATATTTGACTGACGGGTGTAAAGGCATAATAAGCGCAATTTCATATTCGAATATCTTCCAACAAAACCCATGACAGTGATTGAAAATGGTTCTGTGTTCTGCCAGTAGATGCAACAATAGGCATAAGGACAATTTGATAAAAAAAATCCGTTTTCTGAGTAACCCGCAGACTATAGTCCCAGGAAGAGATAGGACTTCCTACCTAGCCTGGGATCCGGCCCAATCTAGCTGCGCGTCGTAAGGACTGACAAGATTAGCCAGGACCCCAGGCTACTTCCTACCAAGCACTAGTCAATGCTCATATAGACTTTGTTCCGCCCACTTTACAAATGCATGTTACGATCGTGACCCAGAAGTTATGAAGAATCTCCAGGGATGTCCTACCATGAAGCCAAAACTACGTCCAAATGCGGTACCTGACATTCCATTGACACAACCAACAACAGCTGAGCCCCACCTAAGCAGGGAGCTTGTGAGAAGCGGAGAATGGCTGAGGGAGAAAAAAAATTTTCTTCGCAAATATTTTTTGCGTCCCGTATTAATAATTTTTTTAATAGTTATTTTAGTCATATTTGTGTATAATTTTATAGCCAAATATATCTCAATGTTTAAAATTTGGTATTGTGTACCTGCGTGTACCTCACAACCTGTCACGTCTCCTTTAACTGTAGTGGAGAAGCCGGTTGTTGCAATAAATAGCCAATATCGGGTTCTATGTCGTCCGTTATTTGGTTATATAATAGAAAATCGTCTGTAAATACAGACTCGTTGTCAGATTCCGACATTTACCCAATAAAAATACAATGTTTTATATATATCAAACGGAAAAATCAGTAATGAGAAAAATCTCACATACTGTACGCTCAGCTGTAAGTAGACGAGCAGAAATGAGATAAATCTCACATTCTACATAAATGAAAATAAATACAGGCAATGCATACTATAATTAATCTTTATTTTTACAATCTCATATTATTCCAATTTATTCCGTCTATACAAGACCATATATATTTGAATATACCCACGGACGTCCATGATATTTTCTGACACGGGGAAGAATCATCTACGATTCAATGTATTAAAATAAATGTCTCTATGTTTGTTTGGATATATAGTTTTAAAATGAATATTTGTTCGAATAATTCACTAGTCTAATGCTCTCATAATGTATCCATATTGACGAATCAACCACGTGTGTCGTCCTCGTGTATGGGGTCTACATGTATTATCAACGGGACTCGTCACATTTTCAAAAATAATTAAAATGTCTTTTAAAAACAGTAAATATTCTCATAAAATTGTTAAAAGTCTCCTAATAATCTTTTTATGGTCACTCCACCATGTAACGATATCGCCTCGTCTTATTAATATTAGTGTTGGGGTTGCGACTAGCTCATGAACAAAAACACATGTTACGTTCACGACATTTAATGAAAGAGAGCGTAAAACAAAAAGGCGTTTCCGGACATCACTTGTACAGTTCCGTAAAACATATAAACTAAATTACACATATACATATAATATATATCTAAATATATAACACTGCCTAACATTTCTAAGATCATGTACAGGACTTGGTACTCGAAAATATTAGGCCATGAAAGTACAAATAGATACACAGACCTGAAAACATATTGCACCTCTACTATCGTAGGTTGGACAATATAAACTCCATACCGAAATAAACTCATTTTACTCCAAAAGAAGATAAATAACCCTGCGAATTCCCTGTTTCAAAATAAAGATGATAGGTTCCAGTTTAAAAGAAAAATGCCATTCCTCCTTCCATGTCAAAAAATTTTGACTGAACAAGAAGAGTGCACACACTGAAATGGCTCGCCTCCTTTACTAATCATTGAATTTATGTTGATAGTCCTAAATGTAAAGCTTTATTACAACTGTCACATAAACTTAACATTAACCAAGAAAACCAAACATTGATGAATGAACCATGAAAATGATGTCAAGGTCAGATAAACATGATAAACCATGCCAGGCAGATATGTACAGCTAACAATTCTTCCATACAACAAATAAAGTTGAGCTATAGCTTATAGTTTAAGAAAAACAGACCTAAACACAAAAATTTAACACTGAGAAATGAACTGTGAGAATGAGGTCAAGGTCAAATAAAATCTGTCGATGACATATGATCATAAAATATTTACATACAGCAAATATAGTTGGCCTATTGCTTATTGTATTAGAAAAATAGACCAAAACTCAAAAACCTAACTTTGACCACTGAACCATGAAAATGAGGCCAAGGTCAGATGACACCTACCAGCTAGACATGTACACCTTACAATCATTCCATACACCAAATATAGTGGACCAATTGCATTCAGTATAATCAAAACAGACCAAAACACAAAAACTTAACTTTAACCACTGAACCATGAAAACGAGGTCAAGGTCAGATGACATCTGCCAGCTGGCCATGTACACCTTACAATCATTCCATACACCAAATATAGTGGACCAATTGCATTCAGTATAATCAAAACAGACCAAAACACAAAAACTTAACTTTAACCACTGAACCATGAAAACGAGGTCAAGGTCAGATGACACCTGCCAGTTGGACATGTACAACTAACAGTCCTTCCATACACCGAATATACTAGACCTATTGCTTATAGTATCTGAGATATGGACTTGACCGACAAAACTTAACCTTGTTCACTGATCCATGAAATGAGGTCGAGGTCAAGTGAAAACTCTGACTGGCATGAAGACCTTGCAAGGTACTCACATACCAAATATAGTTATCCTACTACTGATAATAAGAGAGAACTTAACATTACAAAAAAAACAAACTTTTTTTTCAAGTCGTCACTGAACCATGAAAATGAGGTCAAGGACATTAGACATGTGACTGACGGAAACTTCGTATCATGAGGCCTCCATATACAAAGTATGAAGCATCCCGGTCTTCTTTCTTCTAAAATATAAAGCTTTTAAGAAGTTAGTTAACACCGCCGCCGCCGGATCACTATCCCTATGTCGAGCTTTCTGCAACTAAAGTCGCAGGCTCGACAAAAATTATGTTCGCTTTTTAACAATCTTATGTTACTGCACCCTGAAAAAAAATATGTCTACATGACAGTGTAACAAATCATTGTGGTTTCTCTCTAAAGTTACAATAAAATATTTATAAAAAAAACCTGAGGTTAAACAGTTTCATTTTCTAAATCCTGCATCAACATCGAATTAACCTTTTTGTGTTTTTTTAGCAAACGAAAAATAAAGGATTAATATTTGTAATTTAAGCATACTGCACTACTGCCATATTTTTTGTTTATTCCATTGTCAAATTTACAAAACGTTGAACAAATATAATAAATAAAAAAGTTCAATTTAAATAGTTAAAAAATTTAATAGATAAAAAAAGTTCAATTTAAATAGTTAAAAAATATAACTTAATTTCGTCTGCTCATTACGGTTTCTTATTAGACTGATTTATTAATGCATTACTGTGAATAATCGAACATTATGTAATCTCTTTAATGAAAAGTAGAGTAAAAACATGTTGAACGTGAAATAAAAAACGGCAATCACATTGCACGAAAATAACCCTTTACCACCCTCTTTAATGTTCACCCAGTTTACTATATCTTCTTTATGTTGTTGATTTAATCATATTTCCCTAGTAATACAACTTTTGCAAGAAAAACTATATCAACACAATGGACAACCTTAAAATAAACTAAGAAAAGCACATCTGAAATGTCCATTTTTCTGCCTGAAATAAGTCTGTCATCATCAATGGAAGTTTTCTTTTCTTCAGTTTATTTCAAAATATTTTGCATTTCAACATTTGTCAAAAAGTTGATACAAAGCTTTTTTCAATGGAAAAGAATAGCACTTTCTCTAAACAAGGCATCAGATTTCACATGCCCATTCTTACCAGACATGGCTGGAAATTTATACATGATCCTGAACAGTCAAACGAATGCCCCATTGTATGCAGACTGGCCATCAGAATAAGACTCAGGTGATCATATTTTTATATAACAAAGTCCCCTTCATTAACAAAGTTTATCCGCTTCAACAGTAGTTGGTTAAAAAATAATGACTGCTTTTATCAACTGCATTTTCCTGACATATTGCACGACCGACAGATGAATAAACTGACATCAGAATAGAGAAACACATATATAATTTATTACTTTTTATTAATAAAGATGATTGTTATTATCAACATGATTTAGAATGGCACCATTATAGCACTAATAGTAATGTTTAAAAAAATAAATATAAAAAAATTCAATTGCTTATCAACAATAACAATTAACGTTCAACACACTTATTTTAATGCTGCCAATAAAAAAAAAAATCCTAAGCTGACAAAAAACTTATGTAATCAAACACATAAACATAAAAATTATAAATATTTCCCAAATTTGAAACAAAATTTAAAATATTTTACTTTTTCTTCTTAAACATATTGAAAAAGAAAATCTCAAATAGAAAAAAAGTTTTCTTTACTTTTATTCAAAAACAAAAAATACAACCCTCACAAAACTAGTAAGCTATTTTAGTAACCACATTGAAGATTCTCTAGTAATTAAATAAAATAAACAATGAATAAATTTGATATAAAATATTGTCATTTGCATGTAATAGGTGATTTTAATACACACTCATTACGGCTGAGGTGTAAATCTAAGGTAACTTTTCCCAGAGGGCACATCCTGGACTCTGTGTTTTGGAAAAAGTTTGGCTGCCTCTTCTGGTGTAACACTTGGGACAACCATGCATTCTCCTCCTTGCTGCAAAAGATAAAAAAGGAAATTTAATAAAAAAAATATCTTTGTTTTTTTTATAAAATGATAAAACTCTGGTTAAGTAAATGCAGTGAATATTAACTGAATAGCTCTGGTCAAGTATACATCTAATCTTTATTGATAATAATAAGTTCTGACTTGTGCCACAACTGTGGTGTACCTGACCAATGACAAACACAGTTTCACAAATTTCATTAAGAGTCTAGCAAGTCATCTTTTTCGTCTATGAAGATCTACAGATCTGACAAAATCAATAACAACAAAACTAAAGCATTATAACTCATCATTAAAGTATGAGGGATCCTACTTGACTTTCATACAATAAAGACATAATCTTTCAATCAGCTTAATTGAGGTCTGAAGCTGGCATGTCGGTAACTGCTATAAATCCTTTGTTCATTCATGTATCATTGTCATTTTGATTAGTTTTTTTTGCTACCTATTCTGATATCAGACTTGATTGCTTTCAAATCTGAGTTTTACTGCTCATATTTATATGTGTTTTTTTTTCATTCTGCATTGGCTAAAAGTATAGGGGGGGTTGAGATCTCATGAAACATGTTTAATCCCGCCACATTTACGCGCCTGTCCCAAGTCAGGAGCCTCTGGCCTTTGTTAGTCTTGTATGTTTATTAATTCTAGTTCATTTATATGTTTTGAAGTTAATTGTGACGTCCATTTTCACTGAACTAGTACACAATTTTATTTAGGGGCCAGCAGAGGACCACCTCCAGGTGCAGGATTTTCTCACTGCACTGAAGACCGATTGGTGGTCTTCGTCTGTTGTCTACTGTTTGGTTGGGTTGTTGTTTCTTTGACATATTCCTCTTTTCAATTCTTAATTCTATTAATTATATTAAGAAACTAATTTCAGTCTTTTTGGTATTATGCAAATATACAATGAGGATTTTCACAATTTGTTCATAGAATCTTGATGCCGTTTTGGACGAATTTGTTAAGTAAATGGTCATTGCAGTCTTATTTCTATGAATGATACAAATGATGGATTGTGGCTGAGGAGGTAGGCCCAAATAATCTCCATGGAAATGAGATACTGCCAGTGCTTATACAATTGACTGAACATTTTAAATTTGCTTAGGATGACCAATCACAAAATAAAACATGCATATGGCACAAGACAACATGAGACAAATTTCAATGTTTTGATAACAGTTGCAATTACAGTGTAACAAGTGTTATCTGACACTCTAGGGGACCAGAAAAAATGTTGGATTAAGCAAGATGTCAGAATACTCATGTTTTTTTCTGCAAGGATAAGCATATTTTGGAACCATGACAATGTGTTGGTTTAAGCAGGATGTTGGAAAACTCAAGTGTGGCACATGTGGGATAAGCCAGAATACACTGTACAAGGAAACAATATAGTATATAGCACACCATACCTGCCAATTAGCTGGGGTTGCCACTTTTTTGGTAGCTGTTAACTGTAGGGAATCGATAACTCTCAGGATCTCACTGTGGAATACAAAGTTTAACACATCGTAAATAATAATTACAATATTTACTATTTCCATGACTGAGGCCGAGAAAAAAAAGATCTGTGTTTCCGGTAACCCGACCGACCCTGTTTTTTAGCCCCGACCCTAACTTTTTTATTGGATCTTCCAAAAAAAAAAAAAAAATTTATCAACCGACCCTGTTTTTGACACAGGCTTCTGATAGATGACCTAATATTTTTTCTCTCTTGATTCCGACCTACCGACCCTATTTTTCAAAATGATGTTACCGGAAACACATATCTTTTTTTTTTAGGCCTGAATATAATTTATAGAAATAAAAAAAAAACATTTTAAAATTAATGAAAATTTGTTATTCCAACATGTCCAAAACATGCAAAATGATACAGCACACTTAAAAATCACTCTATAATAAATATATTTACACTTTTGGTATTTAGCTGAATTTTGCCTCCGAATAACCTTAGATTTACTCTGAATAACCTTCTGACGTCAAGCAACAATCATTTTTTAATAGCGACATCAAATGTTTTGAATTGTGATGTCAAAATTTACGGGAACTGTGTGATTTTACGTAATGGCAGACACATGTGCATACAAGAGTAAATACATCTATTAAAACAAGATTTAAAAGTGAGTTTGATTGATGTATTGTTGGTTGCTTAATGTCCAGTGGCAAATATTAGTTTATTTTATGCATGTTCAGTACGATTATAGGTAAACAGTTGATTGTAAACTTACTCAAAGTTACGGCCAGTAGTAGCTGGGTACAAAGCAGACAGCTTCAATTTCTTGTCAGGTCCAACGATGAAATACTGAAATTAAAAAAGGAATCATAATCAAGACAAATTACTTATCCAGGGTTAATACAAGGGCAGTAACTCATAAAAGGCAAAAAATTTAAATACCAAAAACAAACCCTCGGCAGCTTTGCTCTAAAATTATAAATGGATCACCAATTACTTATCGAGGGTTGATACAAGGGCAGTAACCCATGAAAGTTAAAAATTTTAAATAATGAAAATGCACCCCTGGGGCAGCTTTGCATACTACATACATAGAATATGTCAGTGTCATAAATGAAAAGTGAAGAGGTACCAACATGGACCAATTCAACCATGCAAACCAATTATTATCATGATTATACAAAGTCTTGCTTTGTTTTGTAACTTTATATAGTCATGATAGAAGTAAGGTGTAAAACATGATATATTCCAAAACATTTTTATAAGAAAAAATATAAAGTTAATAATATATCAAGATGCTCAAAAACCTTACATCTGAAAATCATACTTAGTATATACACATGGCTTACAAAATTATATACACAACAGTGGTCTCGCTAGCCCAAAATAGAAGTGCGCCGCGCCCTTCTGCCCTGACGTCTTTTTCCAAAATTATCTTGTGCCGTTTTGGTAAAATTTTGTTTCATCGATTTCTGATCTCCAAGTTAATTACATATATGACACCTGTGTGATAGCCCCCAGGTTAATCATGTCATTACAATCAATTACAATGATAAAGACTTCAAAGGTGTTAATAACTAGGTAATTTAATTAGGACAATGTATCTTTTTGTCATACTTTTGATGAATGTGTCAGGGAGTGTGTGTGTGTTTAGCTTGGGTCGGCATTTTCGATCTCCAAGTCACAATGGAAGAGCGTATATAAATGAAGACTTTCATGACTTCACGACAAGCAGTTTTTAATTAACCCAGACGTGGTGGAAATTGATTTTGGAGTTACTTCCCCTGTTTTAGCTTATTACAAATTTGTGATCTAAAAATATTATCTAGTATAAAAAAAAAGGAATAAATTACCAATTGAATATATAATAACATAATAATGTTACCTTAATGATATTAACTGTCTTTGAACATATTAAAAAATATATATTGCAATTTCTACTTGATAATTATACTTTTAGCAATCCATGTTCTAAACATTGTTAAATTAGTAATGCTCTCAGTTTCAGGTCATATGATGTATTAAAAGCTATAATTCCTGTATAGATAAAAAAAAAACAAAAAAAACCACATATTCTTTGATAATGGGTAGAGTGAAGTTAAACTGTAAAAACAAAATATGTTGATGAAGATGTACTATATCTTTCATAACTACACAAACAATGAAATAAAGACTATAGTTGAAAAGCATCTTTATTTTTTTAAAAACAACATATACAGTGAAAAAAAAAAGAGATTCGTTATCGTGATACACACAGAAACGTACACAAAAAAATGAGCAGTGCCTTTTCTTATCATAAAAAGTGCCCTGCCCTCCACTGGCACCCTGCCCCTTTTGATTTCTAGCTAGAGCACTGCACAATTTCAGAACAAAAAGGAAAAAGGAACTTTACATTTAAATTATATCCTATAAAATGGTCAGAGTTATCCCTCTTTTTGTTTTACACAGTTTTGTTCACTAAGAATCCATTATGTAACATTGCTTGTCTAATGAAGTAGCACATAATCATAATGAATTACTTTATAACTTATATTTGTCAGTAAACATGGTAAATATATATCACACTATAATGTGGTTTTATTTATATTTATATACATATATATTATGGGTAGTAATTTTAGTGGGTTGAGATATATTTCTTTGGATATTTGATCTTTTGTGGATTGGACAATTTACAAAAGTATAAGATTAATTATTGTGATTTCAGGATACGTTGCCAACAAATATTTAAATGCAATGATTTTCATTAAGTTTTGAAATTTTGCATTTTACCTACCTCATCACGAAATTTATGAATTTAGTTTTAAAAATAAAGGATTTTTTTTTTATCATGTTTATGCAAAACAACCAGTGATGATTTTTTCCTGTTCAAATGGTTTTCCAATAGTAATTTTCAGTGCCCTTTATGGCTCGCTTGCTGTTTGGTGTGAGCCAAGTCTCTGTATTAAAGGCCATACTTTGACCTATAATTGTTTTGTTTTACAAATTGTCACTTGGATGGAGAGATGTCTCATTAGCACTCATACCACAACTTATATCAAAATATAACAGCAGGATAATGACAAAGGTATAGCAATGTGGTGAGAGGACAATACTAGTCCCTTCTAGACCATATGAACTAAGACAACTTACAGCTCTACATGTGAGTGGTAATCCAGTCTTGTCTTTCTCTACTGGATCTAACATACCAAGCTGTACTGCTAACTTTCTCTCCTTGTCAGCAATGATAGGATAGGGAAACTCTCCACCACACTTCTGGTAGCTCTGGATATCCTGTAAAAATAAAAAAAACACCAAACAGTGAAAAATAAGTTATATTCAAAACATGATTTTGATAGCCAACCTGGACTTAAATATACTTTTACCATATAAACAACCAGGTGCTCCATAGGGCGCCGCTTTATACGACCGCAGAGGATGAACCCTGAACAGATGGGGCAAGTATGGACACAACATCCAAGCTTGATACAGCTCTGAATTTGGATTGTGATCAAATTTTTGACATATATATGGGTTTCTTACACAAAACAAATGTCAAGATCTTACAAATCTATTGCACAATATAGGCAATTAAAGATTTCTCCTTCAAACTTTTCAAAAATTTGAAATTTGAGAAATTTGGAAAAAAAAAATTTAAACTACTACCACCCCCCTTTTTTTGTAAATTAGTCAAAACCCTGACATTTCTTTATACATAATTTACAAGTAGTGTAAGGAAGGTAAATCTGAACATATCCAACATTGTATGGTAATGTTCTTGAATTACCTCCCTTACACTGCTTTTAAATTGTCTTAATGGGCTGTCCATTGAGCATAAAAACCTAGTTTTCCCCCTTTTTTTGCCCCTTATTCCAAAACATTTTGAGTCATAACCCCCCAAAGTCAATACTAACTATCCCTTCATTGTTTGGAAACTTGTGGTATCATTTCAGAGAGATTCATACACTTAAACACAAGATATTGTTTGAAAACTACAAAAATGCTTATTTTGGGACCCCTTTTTGGCCCCTAATTCCAAAACTATTGGGACCATAACCCCCAAAATCAATACTAACTATCCCTTCATAGAATGGAAATTTCAGAGAGATTCATACACTTAAACACAAGTTACGGTTTGAAAACTACTAAAATGCTTATTTTTAGCCCTTTATTGGCCTCTAATTCCAAAATTATTGGGACCATAACCCCTAAAATCAATCCCAACCTTCCTTTAGTGGTATTGAATCTTGTGGTAAAAATTTATAAAGATCCATTCACTAAAGCTAAAGTTATTGTCAGGAAACTAAATACGTCTTCGGACGACGACAACATGATAGCATTATATGACGCAATTTTTTTTTTGCGGTCGTATAAAAATCAACACCAATGCTGTTTATTTATAAATTTTAAAGTAATAAAGCATGTTTAATAAATTGGTTAAACTAGGTTGCCTTATAATGATTGTTTTTATATTGTAATATTTGCACCCTAGGACAAAATTCCCTCTATTCAATTTGAACAACATGAACCATAAAATTAATGTTTTTAAGAGGGGGCAATAGGGGGTCCGTTAACATGTTAAAAACACCTCGATTTTGGCAAAAACAGTTAACAACAAATGCAAAAATGCTGATAACAGTTAACACAGTGGGTCTAAAACAGTTAACCGTTTAAATTTTATCTAAGATAACAGTTAAAAACACCTTGAAAAGGTCCAAAACAGGTTAACCGTTAACATAAAAAGGTATCCCTCCCTTTTAATATTTACAGTCATAAAAATGTATAATTTTCCATAGACAGTTCTGGTAATTAACAATCAAAATTTCATAATACATATTGAATACAACATTTTTTTACAATGCTTGAGTTCATCCTAGGATTGCCCTCCTCCTTTTTAAAGGTGACATATCTCTATATGTTTATTTACACAATAAACAATAAAACATAATACATTTTTCTCATATTACATGTCTCGTCATGCATCCTTTCATCTGGGAATTTAACCATTTAAAATGTTTAAATTGTCATTCTATGAACACAAATATTATAAATGTTTGAGTTTTTTTATATTTATAGTTCAGTTGAACATAAATTTAAATCTTATTGATAATATGACATTTTAAAATCTTTAGAAAAAGGAGAGAAAAAGTAAAAGGGGTCATGTATATCTCTATAAATGTGTTATATATATATATGCTGATCTATCTTGCTGTGTTAATTTTACAGCATTTTAAATGAGTTTCTGCCCTCTTTATTTCACTATTTTCATAACATCAGTCAAAAAAATCATTAAAACATAATTTATCTGTACATTAAATTCACAATGCAATAAAAAGTATATAATACCTTGGACCATCCAAGATGATCTTCCACCGAGTCACATGATAGAGCTATAAGTTTGACATTTCTTTTTTGAAACTCAGGGACAAGTTTTATCACTGCTCCAAGTTCAGTTGTACAAACAGGGGTATAATCTGCAGGATGGGAAAACAGAATTGTCCAACTGAAACAAAAGACACAAAATAAGTTTAAAAAAACATCTATAAACTAGAACTTAGAAGTATCAAGTTCGAGATAAAAAAAAAATACTTACAATGTATGCGTATATGAGCTTTCAATACCCGGTAGTTTGAAAGATAATAGAATTATAGCAAGATTAGAGACAGTATTGAGACCATTTTAATATAGTTACATTGCATGTATGTTTCATGATGCTTGTTTTGATTGGCTAACAGCAATCTCGCCTCCACCTGAAATTAACATTTATTACACAATGAAATTAAACAATCATGATGACACAAAGTCCCACAATAAAGTGCATAGGTAAATAATTACATTAGATGTATGTTTCATTATAATACTTTATTCTGATTGGCTAACTGCACATCACATGTCATTCCATCAATTGCATTACTCAATAAAACTTATCATTCATGGTAACACTTGGTCCCACAATAAGTGCACAGGTGAATTAAATAAAAAATTTTATAAAATTCGTGTTTTCATGATCATAGCTAAAAAATGTAATTATAAGTATTGAATGCTTCTTTTTGTAACTTCATAGGGTTGTAAAAGCGTTGACCGCGCTTCATACAAAATGTACTTCGTTCAACGTTTCAACACCCCAATGAATTTACAAAATGAAGCATTCAATTCTTAAATGAAGGAAAAACTTGATATAAATCATATTTTCATGATCCTAGCCAAAAAAAATGTAAAATTTATATAAGTATTGAATGCTTCTTTTTGTTATATCATAGGGTTGTAGAAGCAATGACTGTGCACGCATTTTTAGAATGAACTGCTTCCGTGCTTCATATAAAATGTATTTCGGTCAATGCTTTTACATGTTTTACACCCCAATGAATTTACAAAAAGAAGCATTCAATTCTCAAATAAATCTTGAACGCTTTCTGCTATACATACTATATGAACAAGCATCAACAGCAATCACAGATACAGAAATTTTCATACGTCAGGGCCAACTGACTCCTGAAGACACTGGAAGAGGAGGCCTGATCCAGTCATGCTTCAGTGATTCTCAATACTGTAAATTCAGAAATTATTGCGAGGTTTTTATGATTGCGAAAAATGCGACAGAGTTATCAACGCAATAATTTAATCTCGCATTTTCAAATATTTTATATGAATTAAACAGGATTTTTCTCAAAATCGTAGAAATTAAAATCGCATTTAAGTCTAAAAAGACTTAAAATGACAAAATCGCAATAATAAATGCACGCAATAATTTCTGAATTTACAGTATAATCTACCATTTTTTAAAATTTGTTCCCCCTAAAAAGGATGTAGGAGAAATACAGGACCCTCACTAAACCCACCTGTGCACAGAGACCACATACATTCGTACTTATGTATGAAAAGATATTTTAATAGGTATCATGTCAGTAAGACAGCTCCCCAATCATGAATGACAAAAAACAAGAATGAGAGTTCAACACAAGTTGTCAACAAATGACATGATAGACATTAATAGATACAATTATTTCTAGTTCTGGTTCAACCCAAACATTTGTGGAAAAGGTTCATAAACATTTAAAGTAATTGCATTCATATATAATTACATTAGATGTATGTTTCATTATACTACTTTTTTTGTTAAGTCTGTTTTTTGTTATATCTACTTTACGTGACTCTGCATTTATGTATGCCGTCAATCGAACGACAAAATTATTTTTATGTCTACCTGTGCGAATTTCAAACGCGCAATTTTACACCAGTACTGAAAACCTTCTATCCTTTACGGGTAGACTTTACATAGATAAATTAAGTCGTATAAGAAAAGCAATATGAGTATGTTAAATTTGATGTATGCCTTTTTGTGTTTCTTCGTTACATTTGTTGTTTTTATAGTGATATTAAGATGATAACACAATATTGACTGCTGTACCCCTATTTTTGACATTTTTACTCTTTGAGTATGTTTGTTTTGTTCATGCATCGTTGACAATGTAATGGAATTTGATGCGACTGTCATACAAGTGAGAGGTTTAGCTAGCTATAAAACCAGGTTCAATCCACCATTTTCTACATTAGAAAATGCCTGTACCAAGTCAGGAATATGACAGTTGTTATCCATTCGTTTGATGTGTTTGGACTTTTGATTTTGCCTTTTGATTTTTTGATTTTCCTTTTTGAATTTTCCTCGGATGTTCAGTATTTTTGTGTTTTTACTTTTTTCATTATAATACATTATTCTAAATGGCTAACTAGCAATCTCGTGATATTCCTTAATCAATTGCATTACACAATGCAACTTTTCATTCATGATAACACGAGGCCCCACAATAAAGTGCACAGCTAAATGAAAAAAAACTTCATAAAAGGCGTGTTTTCATGATCCAATAGGTAAAAATGTAATTATAAGTAGTGAATGCTTTTTTTTGTAACTTTATAGGGTTGTAAAAGCGTTGACCGTGCACACATTTTTAGTATGAAGCGCTTCCACGCTTCATACAAAATGTACTTCGGTCAATGCTTTTACACCCAAATAAATTTAAAAAAAAGAGCATTCAATTCTTAAATATGCACCACAGTCCTATATTTTGACCTTTGGAAAAAAAGTATCTGCCATTAGAATTTTTCATTCAACTCAAGCAAACAAGTTCTCATGAATGCAATATTATAATAGAAGTAGCAAAGTGTGCACATAATAATGCATGTAAATAAATAAAGTATGTTGCAAAAGTGCAACATCCATCCAGATGAAGGTATGGTACCCCTCCCCTTTTAGTGTCTTATAATTTGTGTATTAATCAAATCAATCATTTTTTTTTAATTCCTATATTTAACTTGCACTTGTTCGTATACACAAAAAAAATAATGCATCTTATGTTTGACAAAATTCAGTGGTACGCCTCTACTATATTTTTCTTTCACACGAAGCATTTTCGGTCAATGGGCGTACCATTTTATGTAACGTGTACCGGTCAACATTTTCTGTATTTTTATTTAAATAAGAAAACAATGTTAGCTTAAGTTCTCACCTATCGCCAATCCAGTCGTGAAATTGAATATCACCTTGACTTGTCTCAGCCTTGAAATTTGGAAATTCGTCTCCCAAGTTGATACCCATGCTTGCTTTTCTAGATTTGCCAAAATACCGGAAGTAGCGTCGTACCTACCCGTGTCCACGGACCAATAAACAAAGGTGTTATCAGTTTAAAGGTAAAAGTTCACAATATATAATTTGCAACAATTGAGAAGCTTGACCCTTATTTTAGTGAAACAAAGGAATGACATAAATGCTGATTGGGGGAGGAGATGTAGAAAGAAGAGTTTTCAGCCGGTTTACAAAAAAAATGGTTTAAATTAAGATCATGAAAAAATACTGTTTTAAATAAGCTTTATTTGCCTTATCAAAATGTTAAATCAGAATCTAACCTGAATTGGTCGATTCTAGTCGTCACAGTATATCAAAATTGGAACATGTATCCAATTGTACAATAACTTAATAACACTTGTAGTTCCGTCTAATAGTCGGATTTAGGGGGGTGGGGGTGGAGGGGAAAACCTACCCTTTTTGAGCCCGGGATAAGCATTAGTGGATTAGAGCAATCATATCGTCTTAGTGACTGACCCATTATTCCGACCCCCTCCTCAATTTGTCTGACACTCTCCCATTGGCCCGACACCCCATTAGTCCGACAACCCACTAGTCCGACACCAATGACACCAATGATTAAGTTAGTCCGACATCACAACATTTTATATAAATAATCTTTATTTCAAGAGGATAATCCTATAAGTAAAAACTAATGCTCTGAGTGAGAGTCCCCAAAATAATAATAACAAATTTATAAAGTGCTTACAATATTATAATTTAATGTCCAGTGGCAAATATTTCATGCATATTCAGGACAATTTAACAATTCATCAAATACAACACGTAGGTTCTCAGCGTAATAAATACCATCCGGGATGAAAAAAAAGGTCAATGAAACTAGGACTGACACTGGGCAATCAGAGTATATTGAACTTGTTGAATAGGGACAGGGTTTGCCTTACAACAAGACTCAGACAATAAGGCCACCGATGGCCCGAGTCAAAGAGTTGTTTCGATGGTTCCTAACCTGCAAAGAGCGTGGCACTTTTTCTAGACGAGGCATCGGATTTTACGTGACTACAACATTTGTTGAAAATTATACATCCCGCACATCCTAATAAGTTAAACGGACATCCAACTTTGGCAAGGGTTTATTCAGTGCTAGTCGTAAGAAGACCATTGAAGAGACCACATTTCTATTCTCACTTACATCTTAAAGACATGTTAAAACTCACTTGACCTTGTACATCAAGTGACTAAGACGGATAATACAATTTATCAAGGTGTGTAGGTAGATATGTATTGGTGAAAATAGTTGGATATTTACCCAAACAACATATAGAAAGAACATGATGAAGTATCGAACATTTTGAAAAATAAAACTAAATATATTTTGGGAAGTTTTGTCGAATAAGTAACATGAAGATACGCAGCTTTGTATCTCCCCCGAGGCAAAGAATTAAGAAAGTTAAGACACCAATTAGGGTTTTAGATGCTTACGTGATTGTATGTGTGATGCTTAACATGCTTAATTCAGCGTACAGAATTATTTTGAGAAGAACATTAGTTTAGTTGGTCTGTTTTCATAAACAATGTTTGTAGTTAATTAAAGAGTGAATTATTTTCATGTAGCCTTTTTGCTTGTGTTGTTCAAAAGACAACCGATAAGTTGTGTTTTTTAAAGATGCACAAAAGAACACGAATGAAAATAACTATAAACAGAAAAAAAAAGTTGTTGTTTTATGAATATGCAATTACAAATGGTATCGCTTACGTAAACAATACATTATTGGTAGTTATATATATAATTATTTGTCAAGTTGTATAATGAATGTCCAGTGGAAAATGTTTCATGACTGATCAGTTCAAGTAAGTTCTGTAAGCACATTTCATTCATTTGTATAGAAGTTTCAACCTCAATAATGTCTTTTTGTACAGAAAAATTATCACCGATTGAACAACTTTACTATCGATGCTATAAATTTAAACTCGCCAATTTTCGAAACTTTCGAGTGAATGTCAAATAAAAATTCGTTAGCTCTCAGTTTACATGGTTTAAAAAATTTTTTTCGACCTTTTATTAAAGTTTGTGTACAGTATAGATGAATGGAGTTATAATATAGATGAATGGAATTATAATGTTTACATAATATATAGTTCCTTTTTATGATAAAATTACACTTTTACAGGTTTGACTGTATTCGAGACCTAATCACGTGAACAATATTCTTTATGACGAAATACTGCTCTGTTGGTGACCTATAGTTGTTAACCTCTGTGTTATATGATCTCTTGTAAAGAGTTATCTCATTGGCAATCACACCACATCATCTTTTTAATGAATTATAACACAATTTTCATTTTATAAATGTAATTAAAGTTTGAAATTCCTTTAAAACTCATGGTGCATGTAAATGAAGAGAAGAAACTCAAAGTTGGTCCTGCTTTGTTTCATAAAAACGAATCTGGACTTTGAGAGGGATAAATCCTATTTTTGAAGGACGTGTTTTTCAACAAACAATTGAAATTTCCATGGGAACCAACTGTTCAATACAGTACAGTACTCCTTTTCTTGTCGATTTATTCTTTTATTCATATGAGCAGACTGCTGCTGAATTCATACAGGAACTTCGTAGGAAGACAGAAAAGAGTTAGCAGTATCTTTTTTAAGTTTACTTCCCGCTGTAAACATGATGTTCTCTCACTAAACAATTCAAATTTTGTGACTATATGTTGAACGCATCTAGCTATCCCATCGAACTTGAGACAAATGATATAACAGAAACAGCTTAGTCTACCTCATACATTGCATCTAGAAATTAACTTTGACGATCAGTCGAAAACAAAACTTAACGACAAAATAGATGGCATCAGATTCCCTATTGTGAACTTTCCATTTCTATGAAGCAACATTCCAGTAGCGTGTATATCTATCTCCAAGTTGATACGATAGAGCTTGTACTTTCTATCATGATTGTCTTGAAAGAGAATTGCTGCTCATAAGGAAGCTATTAATCCAAGAATTCTAAGAAGGGAAGCTGTAATCATCCCTATGTGAATTTTACAAACGCCATCACAAGTTTGTTGATTGACCGTCATGGAATATCACAGATGATAGCGGATATTTTTCAATTGTCGTAAAAACAATTCAGTCCCCTTTTCTCCAATAGTAAACTATCTATAAGACTTATTACCGGGTTTGTTTTTAAATGAGCAACGCGACGGGGTCCACGTGTAGAGCCTGATCTGCATATCCCTCCGGATCACATGTATGAGATCACACACATTTTTTGGTGGTGCTTGTTTTGATAAGTTTAAAGCTTTCTGTGTTGTGTTTTGTGTACTGTTATTGTCTATAATTTCTCTTTGTCTTATTAAGCCATGATTCAACACTAAATTGATGTAGAAAAAGTGCTTTGCAATCGCTGAGGAAAAGTTGAGTGTAATGACGAAGCTGACATCATTTAATCGATAAATAAATCCTATACCTTTAGTGAACGACACAGGGTCTTCTGGAACTCTAATTCTTATTTAAGAAATGAGCCTCTTTGATAAATCACCATTTGGTGAGTACCATATGTCGTTTCACGCAATTTGATACATGATACAAAACATTCCGAATAAATATGAAGGAGGCAACATACTTTAAAAGAGGGGCGAAAGATACCAGAAGGAAAAGTCAAACTCATAGATCGAAAATAAACTAACAATGCCATGCATGGCTAATAAGAAAAAGACAAATAATAGCACACAAGAAACTACCTACAAAGACTGAGCAACACGAACCCCACCAAAAACTGGGGATGATCTCAGGTGCTCCTGAAGGGTAAGCAGATTCTGCTCCAAATGTGGCACCCGTTAACAATGACTATCAGAAAAAATATCCATAATTAAGCTAAATTTTGATGTCAACGATAGACTAGCATTTTCTAAACATGATAACTTGCGTATTCATGAACGGAACAGAATCATGCAAAATATCTGCATTATAGATATGTATATCACTTTAATTATATACCTTACTCTCTCAATACGTTATGATAAATACATTTTTGTTACAATGTTTAGATTTTACAACTAACACTTGTACTGAGTATAAACATGGTTTATACGCAGAAGCAACTGAGAAATGTATACTCGATCCGTAAGGAGAAGTCACACGTACACTTAGTTTCAGTTTAACTTGTTCGCAATATTTTTAGTCCTGTGAAGTTTTATGGCTTGACATATTATACTGACACATGTCCAGTGTCGAGGAAAGGTTTTGCCATCTAAATGTCCATAGGAATATTTGAGTGGTTCAATTACTGTCTCTATTTGACCTATACCCCACAGCTCTTTTTTTTCGTTGAAACGCGAGTTGTCAGTACAAAAATGTGCTTATCGAATCTACAGCCGTTTATTTACAACTTAATTTGAAGCCGTTACTGTCACATCATCGTTAAGTGAAAAGAAAATAACAAAGGAAAAGAAAAAACATCCCGCTTATCATATGTTGGCATTGGTAGTTTTAACACCTAGATTTAAAAAACGGAACAAGCATGACAGCTAGTTTTAAACATTTGATTTAGGATAAATACGTTTAAATGCTACGGTTAAATTAAGAACAAGATACCGAGGATAACACAATCAAGTTAGAACCATAGGCAGAGATAAGTATAAAACGAACCAACAATTGACACCCCCTGATCAATATAACGCTACAAAACAAATTGCAGGGGTAGTGTTTTGAAAAATGGTAAAATTCTCAATTCTTTCATAGTTACCTTCTATCTGTTCTTTATATTAAATTCTACGGATATTCTGTTTCTTTATTGGCTTTATTGAAAAGGAAAAGAAACACAAAAAGCATAAAACAATGTATTCGTTTTCAGATATTTTTTTCAAAATAAAATACAAAGAACAAAACCTTTATTTAATTACCGGAAAAAGTTATATAACATCACAAGCTAACTTAGTGGCAAAGTAAGTATCACCAGTACTAACATCAAAGGTAAAGATGGCCATATATGCTGTTATGAGAAACAATTTGTAAGATGGAACGAGCGTTTTAAAATGTTTTTAGATGTGAAATCATACATGACGGAAAACTTTCAGACTGGTTAAAAAAATGTCTGGAGTAAAACAGGGATGCATAATATATTCTTTTCTCCTAGTATTGTATTGTGTAATGAAAAAGCCAACAACTGACACTGAGCACTTCGATGAACACCATGAATCGTACATTAAAGGTGTCACACCACTAATTACTTCCTCAAATTTAGAACGTATGTGAAAGTAGGCCTACTCGGACAAAAAAATAGTGCATTTGATGTCATTGTTTACTTAAACTAACCAACAAATTGGCAGAAATGAAACTTTTGGTGAAAGAGAAATATATTAAGACCATTTTGAGCTAAAATTTACTTGTTTATGAGTTTGCATTCAAAATTGAGGATACCTGCACTCCATAGTATACTAATTTAAGATTTCCAGAAAACCAGGGGTTATTTTTAGTGGTACCTCTATTCGAAAGACCTTTTCTTTTTTATATGACTTTAAACATCTGTTGAAAATTGGCATGTAGAAAGCTGATACATGTATGATTCAAAATTTGGTTGAACAGATAGGGACTTTTAATTGGTGGTATGACACCTAAAAGCATGCGGAACCTTAAGACCAACCACTGCGTCGGTGATTCGCTCCGGTATTCACCCTGCTGTACACAACCCTATGGTGTGTGCAAAGATTACTCGCCAAGTTTGATACCCAAAAGCTCTTTACGGATGCGAGATCTGGAGCAAGCTGTCTAAAACAGAAATACTTATGTTAGAACGAACGCAGCGCTATGTATGCAAGTTCATTCAAGGATTGCCTAGACGCACAAGAACTAATATGTGCTTTTCTCTTATTGGTTGGTTTAACCTAGACAGTTTTATTAATGAACGCAAGTTTTGTATTCTCGTACGTAGACTTTTCGAATTCAAATATTTTAACCAACAATTGTGCATCTGATTTTTCAAAAGACTGTGTGGATTTACTCTACAAATACCATTTATCGGACCATTTAACAAAGTTCACGACTAGCAGAACTTTTCTGTCTCAGCGTATATGGAAGCGAATAGTTCACAGATCTATTTTTGAATATGAACTAAAGAAATGGCAGCAACGTATACATATAGATAGTGACGTTAACATATTCAAGAAGATACATAAAATATTTCAGCCTCATCCCGCACGGATAGTTGCATTAGATTTTCCGTATTTGCGTAAACAGGCAAATTACATAGTATCCCTGTGTTGTTTGGTCCACAATACGAACAGTGATATTATTTCATGTGATAAATGAGGTAAACGTTCACCGACCCGTGTATTCACACAATTTTGTCGTGTGACTACTTATCCGACATTCGAAATGATTCCTGGTGCTAGTTACTATGTATAAACCAAATCACTTTTAGTGCTTTTATTGGTTCCCTAGCTGGAAAAGATTTTTGTTATATTTTACGGTCATGCGAAACCGAATTTGAACTAGACGATGAGCAGAAAAAAAGTGGGTTTTTTATGCGTCACATATGTTTACAAATTTTGCAAAACATTTTTTCATTCCTAATTAGCAATGTGAAATAAGTTTATAGTACTCTCTTTCTTTCTTTTTTGTATTTATCTGTTCAAACTTTATTTATATTGTGTTATGCATTGATATTGTATTCGTATCACTATCTCTCCTAAGGGCAAAATGAAGGGAGGCCAATAAAGATATATATACAGTCGGACATATTCAGCAAAAGTAGGACCGAAAGTTAAACAGAAAAGAACTGGACAAAAGTTGATACACATTCAACTATCTATGGTGTACCATTTGGTTCAAAAGGTATTTTTTGTCGGTTAACCGCTATCTATATACCAGTTAACCGCTATTTTTATCGGTTAATCGCTATTTTTATCGATTAACCGCTATTTATATGTCGGTTAACCGCTAATTTTATCGGTTAACCGCTATTTATACCGATTAATCGCTATTAATATGTCGGTTAACCGCTATTTTTATCGGTTAACCGCTATTTTATCGGTTAACCGCTATTTCTTAGTGTTAATAACTTCTAATTTATCGTCTATGCACAAAACAAATAATTATTAAAAATAAGTAAGTGATTGATGGAGGAGGTTTATCGCTTAACCTGTTAACACAGTAATCTTAATTGCTTACTCCTCCCATTTTGGTCAATTAAAATTACTTGAAGAACGCCCACATGTTCCGAGCGTTGAGCACGTGGCAATATTATAGCACACAACACTATATTACACATCAGTAATTTTTATTTTATTTATGACAAAACGGATTGTTTTGCATGAATTAATCACCAAAAAATGGATTCATTTACTTATCAGCTTCCCCTCTTCTCCCACCCTACCTCCTTTTTATATTTACGCAGACATAACTCATTGTTAGACGCTTTCCTGGTGGTAGAATTTCTCCTCTTCATTCCTTAATATCATAATTTCTAGATCGATTTGTGAATAATTGTTGGTTGGTTCATTCTCTTTATAAAAAAAAGGGAAAACATATTAAGTGCTAGTTGTTTTTGGCTTTTTAACCATCTTTAACGCTTCCAAAGGATACGGTTAGACGCAGAAATTAACAACTATAGGACACCTTCAACAATGAGTAAAACCCATACTGCATAGTCAGCTATATAAGGCCTCGAAATGACAAACGTAAAACAATTCAAACAAAAAAACTAACGACCTAATTGATGTACAAAATAATAAACGAAAAACAAAAACTGTAACATAGCAACAAAAAGTAAATAAAAAAACATTGGATGACAATAAAGTAGAATGTGCCATGGGAGTTTACAAAACATTTAATGGCACAAGTAACACGATACCGAATTGCATATCTCCCGATTTTTTAAATATTTTGTACACTTTTTGACTTTAATCCGAATTAAATCGGAATATGAAATACAAAATAGAGGTCACAATTTTTGTTTTTTTGTTATTATCATTGGAAGCTTAAATTTTATGCCAGGTTCACACTGCCGATCAGATCAATTCGATGATCCCTATTGTCCCTATTCCACCACCAAGCGAAACCAAAATCTTGATCGGGCCTGTTTACGACTTCTACCCGACTGTTATTCGACAGACTGTACACGACTTTAACTCGACCATCCACGACTCCAACCCGACCACTAATTGATTAAATATTCGATAATTCCGACCAATTTACGATCCACACGATCTTTACTCGACTTGTTAGACCAAATCAATTATACTCGATCACAGCCTGATCTCTACCAAACCAGATCGACCGAATCGTATAGATAGTCGGGAATTAGTCGGGTATATACAATTTTTATATAAAAACATCATATTTTATTATGCGACGCCGCAGTGTAGGGGTCATTAAGACTAATACCGAGTTCACACTATAAAATTTATACCTCGGGTTGCTTTGCTACAACTAAAAGTGAAGAAATGGGGTATAAGTGTTGCCTTTGTCCGTCCGTAAGTACATTGCGTACGTACGCTCTCTTCAAGCTTCGTCACAACCTTTGACCTGTCTCTCTGTGCTCTATAAATCCAACTGCTTTATTTCCATATAGATATTCTAATGGTTTTAATCGGACCTTCTGTGCACTACTGAATTTAACCAAACAAACGAAGAATGTGTCCATGGGACATAGATAATGCCCCAGCTTGCATATAACGTTATAAAGGTTCATTCCCCAAGAACGACAAAAGTGACGCCTTCCAGATCTTGATCTGTGTTTTATGATAATAAGTGTTGTGTGTAAGTTTCATAAAATTTTATTGAGGCTAAACAAAATTAGAGAACGGAAACTAATTGTGAGGACATACGTAGAAGACGAACAAGAAGGCGTCGACAGCAACGAATGCCGAGACGTCTAGGTTAGGCAGTGTGTAACACGGCGACCACTGTGTGAGTAGCATCAGAGACTTGCAGGAGTTCGACAAAAAGGACCCCAATGGTTGAAAAACTTCTTCAGAGTCTAAGCTGATATGTTTTGGGAGTTTAACTGGTCTTTAAATTTCTTGAAAATGACACCACAAAATGAGATTTGTCACTGGATTAGTACTTATGTTAGATAGCAATATACATAAATTTGACCATCCCCTTTTCCTTGCTTTTTTACAAATGAAGCTTGCTGTTTTGTCATATATATATATGCATACATGTATGTGTGTACCCATGGCAATTACCTATTGGCTAAAATCTATTGTAGAAAGGTGGTAAAGCTGTCATATATTTCCCAAAAATTGACCAGAAGTAGACTTGTAATCCCCTGGAGTGAAACCTTTTCTGAAACTGTTTACGTATAACTATCAAGAGATCAAATCAAAATCAGTTGTCTTTCGTCTTATTTTCTGTAAAATTGCGTCACAAAGTTCGTTTGTACGATAACAGATAGTTGTTCATTTCTGTATTACTTGGTGTCCTGTGGCAAGTTACCTCATTGGCAATCATACCTGATCTTATTTTTATACTACACAACAGTCAAACAGAAAATAGTTCATAAAACAGGTAAACCCCACTTTGGAGGCTATATTAGTCATTAGCATTCTAATAATGATTTTTTATTGCACAATTACTTTCATATCTGAAAAAACCCAAGCGACCAAAATGCAGAATCTATTTCCCTTCCGAAACACCTGCACGAGATAGTCCCAGGTTTTGTAAGGTTTCGTGTAGCTAATTAGTTTTAAGCTTTCTATTTTGTGTTATGTGGACTGCTGCATGTTTTTCTTCTCGTCGTTATTCGTTTTTCTTAATGGCTGTGTAGGTATTTTCGAAATTTCAGTTTGATTGTTCCTTTGGTATCTTTTGACTCACTGTTAAAATTTTACCCCTCCTTGCAAATGTACAGACCAGTACTGTACATGGAGGATTTTTGGTACAATTAAAAATAAATAGTGACAATATACTTTTGCGAAAGCAAAGTTATGAGAGTTAATCAGATTTGCAAACATTTTTACTGAATCGTGTAGCAATCATGTGTACTTGTATATGACCGAGTAAAGATCGAAGAGATGTCGAATATGGTCGCGTAGAGATCGGGTATTGGTCGATTTGGTCTGGGGTCAAAATAATATAGAGGTCGCGGTGATCTAAGCGATCGGGCATCGGTCGAGTTCATCTGGACCACAGATCAAACAGGTTGGCGTTGATCGGGAAATGATCTGATACTAATCAAGCAAAGGTCGAGATGATCGAGTAAAGATCGGTAAAATATTTGTATTCCACCCAAACTCGATCTTCACACGATCATTTCCCGATCAATTCGACCGTTACTCCACGAATAGTCGATCTCTTCTTGTGTATATCATTTTAATCTGGTATCACCTAAGTTGTACAAAGGTATACAGAAAAACATATTAAATAACATTACATTACATTGTACATTTGGAAAGGAAGCATTAAATATGAGTGACTGGCTTCTCGATCCTTACTAGAATGTTTTTAACATGTCAAAAATTATCGGGTAGAATTTCAGATTGATGACGACCAAGATAGACAACCTCGAGCATTCTTGTCGATTGAGTCAGACCAGTATCCCGATTACTTAATTTGTCATGATCGGGATTGATCGAGTTGATCTGATCGGTAGTGTGAACCTAGCTTTAGTTACCCGCACAAGATCAGCCAGATTCACACAGCCGATTAGATCAACTCTATGAACCCGATTGCTCAAATTCCCACGATCGAGCGGGACCACATTCTTGACCAGGCTTGTTTACGACTTCTACCCGACTAACTGGTTTTGGTTTGTTCTTCAAAATGCCGCCAGAGGTCAGTGTCTGGCCTGAATAAGAGCTGCTTGATTGTGAAGACGTGCCTTTACTCTAAGATCGATTATGAATAATAAGAATTCACGTACCTTAAGAAATCTGTCATACCAATAATTGGCATTTATCCGTTTCAGATCCGTTCACCATCCGTTTTATCCGTTATACGTCCGGTAGGAGTCCGTTTCTCATTCGTTTTACATCCGTTTTATCCGTTTAACGCCCGGTAGAAGTCCGTTGGTGAATTTATCTTCCAGACCTCCAACGGACGTATAACGGACACGTAACGGATACAAAACGGAAACGAAACGGACAAGTACCGTACAAAACGGACGGCTAACGGACGTTCAACGGACATTTTATCCGTTGGACGTCCGTTCAAAGTTTTGAACATGCTCAAAATTTTCCACCGTACAGAACAGACGTCGACGGATAAAACGTACGCTTAACGGACATGCAACGGATAAGGACGGACGTCTAACGGATAAGAACGGACGTCTAACGGACATGAACGGATTGAAAAAAAGTTATCCGTTAGGCGTCCGTTCGAGCTATCCGGTAAGGTGTGACCGAGGCTTTAGTTTTTCTCGTTTAAACTTTTTTTACATATGTCATTTCGGGGGCTTTTATAGCTGACTATGCGGTATGGCTTTGCTCATTGTTCAAGACCGTACAGTGACCTATAGTTGTTAATTTCTGTGTCATTTGGGCTCTTGTGGAGAGTTGTCTCATTGGCAATTATACCACATCTTCTTTTTTATACATATGCGCTAATAGGGTTATTTCACCTCCAAGAACCTATTGCTACATGTAACACAAGTGACAAGAAAAAAAGTAACCGTTTTTTAAAAGGTGCAACGTTTAACACATGTTACAAGCGAATAAGTAACAGGGAATCAGTCAAGCGCTGAAACGGGTACCTTCGCGCTTAAAGTAATTTACCTATTATATACAAACCAAGAAATTTTACCAGTGATATTAAGAAAGTAAAGCACGTAAATTGTAGACATATAAGGAGTAACAAATAAGGACTAATGAATAGGTAATGAATAAGGAATAAGTAACAAATAGGTAACAAATAAGGAATAAAGAATAAGTGACGAATAGGTATTGAATAAAAAATAAGTTACGAATAAGGAATAAGGAATAGTAAGGCCACACTTCAAAATATTTTGGTTTGCCCAAACCCTACCCAAAGGTTGAGACAGTGGGTAGGTAGGTAGGCATTTTCTTTTTTTTTCTTCAAAAAAAGAAATTGAAGTATCAGATCTTTATTAGTCTTCATGCCTATTTGATTAAAAAAAAACCTTCTTCAAATCAGGACAATAAAAGAATTTGAGTAGGCAGCTTTTTTCTGGGTAGGTAGCGTTTGGGCAAACAAACCTATTATTTATTATGACCTAACCAACTTGACGACCCTCATTTTGAGTACTATTTTACTTCAAATTCAGCATTTAACATTACATACGTAATTTTTCGAGAGCAATATTAAAAACGTCTAGTGTTTCTTTGTTTAGATTGTAATGGAGCTGATTTGAATCAATATTTGTTTTAGTTTTTTGTCGAGCCTGTGACTTTTGTCGCAGAAAGCTCGACATAGGGATAGTGATCCGGCGGCGGCGGCGGCGGCGGCGGCGGTGTTAGCTCACTTCTTAAAAGCTTTATATTTTAGAAGGTGGGAAACCTGGATGCTTCATACTTTGTATATGGATGCCTCATGTTACGAAGTTTCCGTCAGTCACATGTCCAATGTCCTTGACCTCATTTTCATGGTTCAGTGACTACTTGAAAAAAAAATTAAGATTTTTTGTAATGTTAAATTCTCTCTTATTATAAGTAAAAGGATAACTATATTTGGTATGTGCGTACCTTGCAAGGTCCTCTTGCCCGTCAGACAGTTTTCACTTGACCTCGACCTCATTTCATGGATCAGTGAACAAGGTTATGTTTTGGTGGTCAAGTCCATATCTGAGATACTATAAGCAGTAGGTCTAGTATATTCGGTGTATGGAAGCACTGTAAGGTGTACATGTCCAACTGGCAGGTGTCATCTGACCTTGACCTTATTTTCATGGTTCAGTGGTTATAGTTAAGTTTTTGTGTTTTGGTCTGTTTTTCTTATACTGTATGCAATAGGTCTTCTATATTTTGTGTATGGAATGGTTGTAAGGTGTACAGGTCTACCTGGCAGGTGTCATATGACCTTGACTTCATTTTCATGGTTCAGTGGTCAAAGTTAAGTTTTTGAGTTTTGGCCTTTTTTACTTATACTATATGCAATAGGTCAACAATATTTGATGTATGGAAATATTTCATGATCTACATGTCAGTCGCGCAGGTTTTATTTGACCTTGACCTCATTTTTTACGGTTCATTGCTCAGTGTTAAGCTTTTGTGTTTTGGTCTGTAAACTATAAGCAATAAGTCAATTTTATTTGTTGTATGGAAGAATTGTTAGCTGTACATGCCTACCTGGCATTGTTCATCTGACCTTGACCTCATTTTCATGGTTCAAAGGTCAATGTTTAGTTTTCTTGGTTTATGTTAAGTTTATGTGACAGTTGTAATAAAGCTTTATTATTAGGACTATCAACATAATATCAATGATTAGTAAAGAAGGCGAGACATTTCAGTGTGTGCACTCTTGTTTTTTATATCAATTATACATACATTACGTTACTTGAAATCTAATATCCTATTGCATACGCCGGCATATAGAGAGAAAATATACACAATAATCTGGGTCCAAAGCAACTTTGCCGTCAAAAAAAGGAAAATTAACAACAAAGAACAAAAAATCGTCTCTTTTTTGAATAGTAAGAGTTTTTCGTGTGAAACTGGAATATAATAATTCAAATCTAGCAAAATACAATCATTTCTGTATATTAAAGATTTATTTTCAGCAAGTTCCTATGCGTAAATTTCCGCAGAAAATGCGATTTTTTTTAGTTAAAGCAAAAATATCATCAAGATAACGGTAAGTGTTTTTTAAATTTACTCCAGACGGATCTTTTCTGAGATTGGCAATTAACACTCTTATCACATTTTCGGAAAAAGGCTTTTGTATGAGTTACAGAAAAATAAATCTGCAATCGTGAATTTAACATAACATCAAAATAAAACCTTATAACATGACCGATTAATTACCGAACCACACTGTGATATGATTGGTCTTCCAGGTGAAATAACATTCAAGTTCATTTGATCCAGCCTGTGGTCACTGTTGTATTTGTTTTAACTTCTGCGTTTCGAGACGGGAGCTTTTTGGAGGATTATAAACTCTTCCTTTATTTAAATAGCTGGAAATGATCAATTTGACAAAGATAATTGATTGTGTCATTAGTAAGTAATATTCCAAGATAGGATTGCCTTGAAGTTACACCATGACCTTCCCTTTCTGTATTTTGATTCTAATGCAGATGATTCAAGTCCAAAGTGTTCAGTTTCAATAAGAAAACCCTGAGTATATTAGATATTGTTTTTATTTCATGAATTTTTTTTTTCGAATATAAAAACTGACAAATTCATGTTGACATTGCACAAAATAAAATGATAAATTATAAAAATATCTTGCAATTTAACTTAATCCTTAATGTACAAATAGTCCCCGAACATCCTATTTCCATTACTGATTTCCCCGGTTATAAGTACTGATGCTCCCAAATTTTGAAGCAGTATGCAGTATATCCTTAAAAAATAAAGATATAACCAGGAATATTTGCAGTACATATAATATATATATAATAGTACGAATGAGGGTTTGGTGAAGAGGGGAAGAGAAAGAAGATGTTGGGTCAATTAAGAATTCAATATATACGAGTGTCCCATTTCAGTGTCAAATGTTACAACCGAATGTTTATATAACTTAGCAATTGGAATGTCCTGGCTTTATAAAATAAAGTTTAGATCTGGAAAGTAAAATTAGTAACTATACTTTGTTTTCCGTCTTAACTCAATTGTAAAACAAATTGCCATTCCCTTAACCATTCGTCCAACTTATTATTTCGTGGTCAATACCTGGTTCGATTGGCAGTGTATTAAGACCGAGATGCTGGTCCAAACATCATCAGAAAAAATATCTACTAATAAAACGAGTTAATCAAATATATCATTAGTTTATATGAAATATTCTAGTCTTAGTTTTTACTGATTCTTGAAGGACTTCAGCGGGAAAATGACCAAATACAGATTGTTTATTATCCAACGTTATCAAATAACTTAGAAAAGTCAGACAAAAAACAAAAAATAGAAGTAGCTAATTTTTTTTAGACTGAGTAATTATAATTAAACTGCTTAAAAAAACACCAGGTATATACATTTCTATGAGTTGATGAACAGTTTGCCATTTTAGGCGGAATTTTGACAATATTTATAACATGTTTGTTTCTCGTTATTAAATACAGTTAAACTTTCTTATTAAAACACTCTCTCCGTTGCTCTATACCATCACGACTTGTTACATAATTATATCGGACATAAATCGGAACGTGGATGCTATATCCACTTTTTTTTAAGATTTCAATAACAATTGCAATAAAACAATTATAGAGAAGATACATTCTTCAAGTAATTTATTAAAAAACTATTGAATTAAAGCATTGATAGAGTTTTTGAATATCATCAACAACGTAATTCAATAATATAGAAAACGTATGATAGATACTGTTTCATGTCTGTGGGCGAAATATGGTAGATGACACTTTTTCCTTTTCTTTTTTAAAAATAAGACAAAATTAATATATGTGCATGTTAGAAGATTACGTTTCTCGTCTTCATTACACATGGTATCATCAATCGAATTTTTATTTATACAGATTTGTACCTTTATATTGTAGGAGTGGAGTATATACAAGTACCTCTATTTAAATTTAAAACATCGTCATAATTATTTAATATTGGTCCATGAAATCCAATACATTTTGTCGTATTAAAAGTGTAAAATAAAATAAATAAAACAAAAATTGTTGCATACAATAAAGTGTGATGTGCTACATAGAATTGCTACGTGTTCAACACTAAAATTTTGTGTGTTCGTTTGCCGATTAACAATTCTATAACTTGGGTGGGAGTGATTGGCCAACAATAGATATATGGGAGGCGTAAACAATCCACACTACTGTTTTAACAGGTTGAGCGATACAATTTGTCCATCAATCACTTACTCATTTAAAATAATAAGTTATTATGTGTATACACTATAAATTAGAATTGATTATGTTATAAAAATAGCGGTTAACCGATAAAAATAGCGATTAACCGATAAAACAGCGGTTAACCGATAAAACTAGCGGTTAATCGACATAAAAGTAGCGGTTAACCGACATAATAGTAGCGATTAACCGATAAAAATAGCGATTAACCGATAATAGAACCGGTTAATCGATAAAAATACCTTTTGAACCAAATGGTACACCATACTATCTTGGTAGTAGAATCAATGCAGACGGAAATACCAAAGAACAAATCAACATTCGTATTGGTAAAGCAGCTGCTGCATTTAGAAACATGAACAAAATATAAAAAAAAAACCCAGAATTTCCGGAAAGACTGAGATTAGATTGTATGCGAGCAATGTTAAATCAGTTCTGCTATATGGTTCAGAAACATGACAAACAACTAAACAATTAGAATGTCGATCGAGTTCGAGGATTTGAAGCACGTTGTTGAAAACGAATTATAACATCAGATGGCCAAACGTAATTTCTAACAGTTAACTAACAGATAGAACAGATGTGATGAAAATAGTAAATGAAATCATAAGGAGGAAGTGGAAATATATTTTGAGTATGGATAACAAGCGGCATGTGAACAGGGGCTGACACCGCAAGGGACAAGAAAGAATGGAAGACCTAAAGGCACATAAAGAAGTGATATAACAACAGAGATAGAAGGACCTGGTTTTACCTGGAATCAGAAAGAATGAGTTGGAGGTCCGTTATTGATGCCTTATATGCATTATGCTGTTTCCCCGATAACGGTACACAATATGAACACAATTGGTATACTTGTTTCAGGTAAATTGTACGTGCACACAGATGGCAGCGCCTATTTCTAAACATTTCCTTGTATTCTGATATACTATTTATCTATTATGTAATAATTTAATTTTGGATGTAACGCGTCTTCTGATTGGCTGACGTTATTTTGTTATCAGCCCATAGACATAATTTAGACATGTGACCGTGACGTCATCAACGTTTTTTCATGGTTTTCTACGGTTTAAAATGGAATTTAGAATTAAATTATAGAAATGACTGTAATATTTTTTCTGTCTATTCGAAATAACATAAAAAATGTGGTGCACACTGTTAAATAACCCGCTACGCGCGTTATTCAGTGTGCACCAAATTTGTTATGTTATTTCTTCATAGACAGAAAAAATATTACAGTCATTCCTTAAAAAGATAAGAATGTCGATGACAGTCAACGACACAAATACCATAATATATCCTTAGTCATGCTGTTATAATGCGTTCTACAAAGATTAATTCCAAATACAATATTATAGAAAAGTTCCGTTGATATAAATAAAGGCAACAGTAGTATACCGCTGTTCAAAACTCGTAAATCGATGGACAAAAAACAAAATCGGGGTAACAAACTAAAACTGAGGGAAACGCATTAAATATAAGAGGAGAACAACGACACAACATTAAAATGTAACACACACAGAAACGGACTATTAAAGCATTACACAAAATCCGATGAGAATAACAGATAAAATTATAACATCAAAACCAAATACATGAGTTTGGGAAAGAAAAGTACCGTGACACGTCTTATAGTAATGTGAATTCAAACTCAAATATAAGAGAAAACAAACGACACAACGGAAACACAATGGTAAAATGTAACACACACAGAAACGAACTATGATATAACAATGGTAATATTCCTGACTTGGTACATGACATTTTTTTAAAGAAAAATGGTGGGTTGAATCTGGTTTTGTGTCCCGCCAAACCTCCCGCTTTAATGGCAATGTTAAATATAACATTAAAATGACAACATAACATTACAGGACTACAATACAAATAAATAGGAGAACATATTAGACAAAGAAACACATGAACCGATGGAAGCTGCTAATATGGGAATTTTTTTTAATTAATTTACTGCCAACTTGCTAATGGGCAGTAGCTAGTATATTTTATTTGAATTGTTAAACGGCATTATGAAGAAAATTGAGAGTGGAATTTGGGATTTTGTCAAAGAGACAACCAACCGACCAAAAAGCAGAAAGCAGTCAAAGCCAACTAACGGGTCTTCAACACAGCGAGAAAATCCCTCACTCGGATGCGTGCTTCGGCTGACTCTTAAACAAAATTGTATTCTCAATATTAATTTCAAATGTAAATATGGAGAGGAAGAAATCAAGGTAATAAAAAGGAGATGTATTAAATTTAATAGCCTAATATGTATAATGGTGTGCTACGTTATATTCAGTAATACATTATTATACAAGTGAACTAAAACAAAGAACTTAATAAAATACATTTTTCTTAAATGTGCTGCCTATAATATGTACACATAATTCTGTCTACAACTTTATTATGAGTTGTTTAGTCTTTTTATCTATAAAAGCCATATAAAAATGCAACAACTACTAATCCTATTCCAGCATTTACGTTTAGAATCGTTTTCCACGTTGGATGTTCTGTTAAATATTCTCTCGTCTTTGCCTCATCTAGTTGAAGATTTTCTGCACTATTCCCATCTGACATGCCACAAATCATATTCAAGATAGTTTTATGACATTGCTGGTTTGTTTCATTGGAATCTTCAGGTGGTTCCTGAATCGTTAGACCTGTAGGCAAAAATGATAAAACTTATTATAGTCTTAAACTCTTATTTTTAATAACGGATTTTTGAAATCATTAGTATTTTCAATCAAGATATATATTAAATTCTTTAATGCATCTCAATTAATTTCTGCAGTTAACTAAAACATGAGTTTATTCTCAATCAAACTTGTTTATGATAAAACGTTTTAAGACGTTAGAGCTAGCAAGTTCCGCATTTTATCCCACTGTAAGGTATACAAGGTTATTCATTATCACATGTTAGGGATATATTCATTTTTTTCTCCTTACCTTGTCGTTTAACGTTTTGTATATACTTAAAAAAAATCGTTTTCATTCTACGTTTGCTCTTGATTTATGAACAATCTATAAAAAATATTTATTTACTTCAATCGCTTGAGCGAAATGCTAGGCAGATTCAAAGAAAAAAATCACGTCTTTGTAAAGCTCCACGTTAAAAAGACCTCTAAAATCTCTGAATTTCGGTTTAACCCGAATGTTCGGAATCATGTTATCTTACCATTCTTCGACAATGCCGTTTCGTTTTTCGTTTCGGATGCATCTGTTTCAATAGTTTCCTGAACTGCTTGTTTGTCAACATGATCTTGATGGTCAACCGGATGAGGCTTTATTCTCGTCCACCATGTTACGCCCTTCAACTTACAAAGTAAAGGAACAACATATGTATACATGTACATCATGTGAGAATTAAAAAAAAATGTTTTAACTTTAATACATGACAATCATGCACGAATAACAGATTATAATATACTACATCGTCTGTCTTTTATATTAATTTGTGTATTACAGTTATTAAATGTATATTGAGTTTTTAAATTGATATATAATATATATTCTAACCCGAAATATTAAACGTACTGGAGAAAACTTCCTATTAAAGTAATATTCCGAGAACGGTAATGACAAAGCAGCACCAAATCTGTATTTTTGGCACCTGTGACAAATTAACTTTCAAAGATTGTAAAATGATGAAACCATAACATTGGAACCAATTACTGGTAAATATCTTAATTGTTCGCAGAAAAGATTTGTATTCACCATTGCCATAAAAGTGCGAGGTTTTGGCTAGCCACAAAACAAGGTTCAACCCACCATTTTTTCTTAAAATGTCCTGTACCAAGTCAGGAAAATGGCAGTTGTTATCTTATAGTTCTTTTCTGTGTCTGTTACATTGTTGTTTGTTTTTTGTTGCACTTAAGTGTTTCTGTTGTTTAGTTGTTTTCCTCTTGTGGTTTATGTTTTCCCTCGGTTTTAGTTTGTAACCTGGATTTGTTTTCTCTCAATCAATTTATGACTTTCGAACAGTGGTATACTACTGCTGCCTTGCAAATACATTTCGGACACAAAGTTAGCTCGTTTGTAAAAGTATCGTCTGAAAATATAACATCTGAATACAGGTATGTTTACTGCAATAAAGTTGCATTATTTAAAAGGAATGCGTTCGAATAATGGCCATCTACAGAACAAAGCTGCATTTTCAAGTTTCCTCACTGTTCGTTCATTGATAGATGTAGATAAACTTTTCAGCACCAAAGATTTCCTGTTTCTGTTGGTTTTTTTTTAAAGCAACTGTTATTCCTATAGCTATAAATATACGTGTAAGATCATATATACGGGTATTCTTTACATCAAATATTGAACTAAATATTGCTCACCTCCTCTTCAGATTGAGATGACGTTAACAAACTTATTACGACCATTGCAACGGACGTTATGATGACATTAAGACTCCCAAAATAAGTATAATGGACGTCTAGAAGTATTGAAGGCCTCGTTTCTGGATCCCCACAGTCAGGGGCAGGATATGCCAAATCTATTGCCATTCGGATTATTCCAATGGTATGTCCAATAGCTATACCATAAAATGCACCCTACAATTGAAGGCAGATGTGTATATTTAACAAATTAAATGTACCATTTCTTTAAAATGACGAATGATATAGTTGATTGGCATAATATAAACGTAGGATAAAAAATCCAAAGCTTATGGTATACTTTTCTCTAATCCTTATCAGGAATCATAAAGGCCACTTTTTTGTATATAAAAGGTTTGTGATCATCAAACCAAAAAAGGCTCAACGAGAACAGTTAAACCGTCAAACCGAAATTTTGAATTTGTGAAATTTAAACTCACTTTGAGTTCAGTTTGCATATCACTTGTTTGAATTATGTTATAGACACTTGTCATTGCTTGTGTTCAGACACTTTGTTCTGAATGTACATGACATTTATAAGGAAGGCATAAATCAATCAACCAGCCATCAAAATCATACTAAATCTTGTAATCATGGCAAATGTTTAGCTGAAGCTGTGTTGTTACATACTATTGTCTTTTGACGTTTATTTATATATTTTGCTATTATATATAAGTATACTAATAAAATAATAATGTCAGTAGTTTCTTCATGTCCATTCTTGTATGGTTAAGTAATTGTACAAAATACACAACTGTCCAGTGTACACATTGGCGATATTTCTTCATATTTTGCCAGTGAACAGATATTTTATATAATTTGTACTACTGATTTCAAGTTTTTTAAGTCAATACCATTTGGTGCATTGATTCATTTTTACAAATATGTAAAATATATATGTACAAAATCAAAATGATTTAATTTTAAGTTGAGAGACTTACATATTCATTTGTTCGCTTCCAAAAAACACCAAGGACGAACAATGCGCCGATTGGTGTTCCAAGGTATCCTTGAACCGCTTGTATATAGTTGAAGAGTTGTCCTCCTTGAGATGAGCGTACTAAAGGTATCCATGCGATACTTACTCCGCATAGTACTATGATAAATAGTCTGTAAAAAAAAGGTTCGGATGAGAACAGGTATCCTCATAAAGAATGAACATAATACAAATTTGAATAGATTTTCAGATTCACTTGTTATAAATAATACCAAACGCCCTGTTATAAATAGTATCAAACACGGTCATCCTCTTTCCCTAAGTTAAAAGTAAACTCAGATCAGAAAAACTTTTTAACTGTGTAGATAGAGCTTTCTTTAATTTAAATTGGTTTACTCGATATCAAAGTATCCGCTTCACTTCGTGACAAAACGAATAAAATACTAGTAACAGGATTCTTTATAATGTAATCCTACGTACTGCAACTTTAACATTTTACAATTGAACGCTCAACTAATTCGTTTTTTTTACCTATTATGTCTGTTTGTTTTGACCACACATGGTTGGCAATATAATTGAGGTATATGCAACTGGTTTAAAATTTAGCTATCTATCAAACCAAGATTATTTCACTTTTCCGACATAACCAGCCATGTGAAACATTAATCAGTTAAATAAAGGCAACAGTAGTATACCAGTGTTATAAAGTCATAAATGATCCGAAATCGATTGAGAAAACACAAATCCGGGTTACGAACCAAAACCTAGGGAAACACATCAACTATAAGAGGAACACAAAGGAATATATAACAGGAACACCGAAGTGCAACAACAAAAAAAACCACTAGAAAATCGGGTATATCAAACGACTATACTGGTCTCTAAAGATCTAAGAAAATATTTCGCTAGTAAGTTGAAAAACTGAGACATTGTATCGGTCAGGCAATTCGTCATGGCAGCCATTAAATGAAACACTGAGACATTGTATCGTTCAGGCAATTCGTCATGGCAGCCATTAAATGAAACACTGAGACATTGTATCGTTCAGGCAATTCGTCATGGCAGCCATAAAATGAAACACTGAGACATTGTATCGTTCAGGTAATTCGTCATGGCAGCCATAAAATGAAACACTGAGACATTGTATCGTTCAGGCAATTCGTCATGGCAGCCATAAAATAAAACACTGAGATATTGTATCGTTCAGGCAATTCCTCATGGCAGCCATTAAATGAAACACTGAGACATTGTATCGTTCAGGCAATTCGTCATGGCAGCCATAAAATGAATCACTAATACATTGTATCGTTCAGGTAATTCGTCATGGCAGACATTAAATGAAACACAGAGACATTATATCGGTCAGGAAATTCGTCATGGCAGCCATTAAATGAAACACTGATACATTGTATCGGTCAGGTAATTCGTCATGGCAGCCATTAAATGAAACACTGAGACATTATATCGGTCAGGAAATTCGTCATGGCAGCCATTAAATGAAACACTGATACATTGTATCGGTCAGGCAATTCGTCATGGCAGCCATTAAATGAAACACTGAGACATTATATCGGTCAGGATATTCGTCATGGCAGCCATTAAATGAAACACTGATACATTGTATCGGTCAGGAAATTCGTCATGGCAGCCATAAAATGAAACACTGAGACATTGTATCGGTCAGGCAATTCGTCATGGCAGCCATTAAATGAAACACTGAGACATTGTATCGTTCAGGCAATTCGTCATGGCAGCCATAAAATGAATCACTAATACATTGTATCGTTCAGGTAATTCGTCATGGCAGCCATTAAATGAAACACAGAGACATTATATCGGTCAGGCAATTCGTCATGGAAGACATACAATGAACAATGAACCTGGCAGTTGTTATCAAATACTAGTAGTTAGTTTTTATGTACATGTAGTTGGCGTTTGTTTTTGTTGCAGTTTGGTGTTCCTGTTGTTCTTCTGTTTTCCTCTTGTATAGTTGATGTGTTTCCCTTGGTTTTGGTTTGTAATCGATTTACGACTTTTGAACATCGGTATACTACTGTTGCCTTTATTTATAGGTCAAAGAATGGCCTGTACATAAGGACGTACATTTAAACTCATAAGTTCATACATACCGACCAACTATTAGAAGTTCCCTTTCGTGTGCGTGAGGTCGTATACGTCTCCACAGATCCATAGTGAACACAGTGCTAGAGCTGTTAAAGATGGAGGTAAGTGAACTCATGATAGCAGATAACATTACCGCCATCATCAAACCTCGTAGCCCTAAACACAGACAATAACACAATGAGTGAACTCATGATAGCAGATAACATTACCGCCATCATTAAACCTCGTAGTCCTAAACATAGACATTAAATAATAATACAATGAGTGAACGCATGATAGCAGATAACATTACCGCCATCATCAAACCTCGTAGTCCTAAACATAGACAATAATACAATGAGTAAAAGCATGATAGCAGATAACATTACCGCCATCAAATCTCGTAGTCCTAAACATAGACAATAATACAATGAGTAAATGCATGATAGCAGATAACATTACCGTAATCATTAAACCTCGTAGTCCTAAACATAGACAATGATACAAGGAGTAAACGCATGATAGCACGAACCACGAGAAAATCGGGTATATCAAACGACTATACTGGTATCTAAAGATCTAAGAAAATATTTCGCTAGTGAGTTGAAACACTGAGACATTGTATTACAGCCATCATCAAACTTCGTATACCTTAAATTTAAAATGCATTCGACATTGTTCAAAACAACAATATTTAATAGTATGTTTACTATATAAAATGAAATCTCGAAGACAGACAAATTAAGAATAACTGTTGTTGTTCCTTTTGAATTTGATTTTGATTTTTAAGATACTGCTTAAATGTTAGGTAATTTCGTCTGACTTTGATTTTGATTTCAAGGTACTATTAGAATGTAGTAAAATCCTTTTGACCTTGTTATGATTTTCAAGATTTTGCTAGAATGTAAGTCATTTCTTTTTGACTTTGAATTTTATTTTCTAGATAATGCTAGCGTGTAAGTCAATTATAATTATCTTTCTTCTCCCTGTTAAGAATTTTATTTTTAAATTTGAAATTGATTTAACTAAATTAACATTCGTGCCTTGATAAAAAGACAAATTATTAAACGTACAGGGTTATAAGCAAACAAACCACATCTGTTCTGTTCGAAGCATTATTAGTGTTATTCAGAGCTTAAGGTTTAGACTGGAATTGTATTGGGAATGATGTAATCAAAAAGGTCTTAAGACTATGATAAAATATTAAATGCTTCTTTTTTTTTTAATTTACAAAGTGTTGATCTATGATCAATTGTATGAAGCCATGACGGTGCTTCGTTTGATGAATGTGAGCACGATCAACGCTTTTACAACCTAAATAAATTACAAAATAAAGTATTCAATTCTTACAATTAGATTTTAATTCTACAACCAAGAAATAACGAGTTTCTTGGAATTGTTGATGTGACGTTGTCATGGGAAGCACGTGCTCTCATTAATATTGCATTTCATAAGGAAATAAAATCGAATTTTGGAATGCTTCTCATCTGATGTCTCCAATCAAAATATCAGATTCTTTAGAAACATAGACGTAATGTTATTATTTCTTAATGTAGTTACCATATGGCATAAGTTCCAACACTAACTTTGGATATGCTATATTAGAGCAGCCCACTGCATTCTCACATATCTCTTGGCATTCTTTTGGATCAACACAGCCAACTTCATCTTCAATGAAATTCAATTTTATAAAACTTCATTGACATATAAATCAAAGGATAAACAATTAAACTCATCATAGATAACAGGATTGAAATTTTGTATTTGCGCCAGACGAGCGTTTGTCTATAAAAGACTTATCAGCGACGCTCGAATAAAAAAGTTTAAAAGGCCAAATAAAGTACAAAGTTGAAGAGCATTTAGAACCAAAAAATCTTAAAGGTTTTGCCAACATTAAGCTAAGGTAATTTATTCCTGAGGTGGTGATGTGTGACAAATTATAAACAAAACATAGCATAACAAGCATGTATAAATCAAAATAATATAGCATACCAGCCAGGAGTGTTCATTCGTATGATAGTTCTATAAGCTATGAGGTATTAGAAGATGATTTCATATACACAAAAACAATTAAACCTATACTGTTCAAATTATAAAATGATGTGTATGATGTATCAGTGTCTGATATAGTTGTATTTTCGATGTAATTTGCGGTCACAGTAAACATGTCAAATCAATAACATGGGATTACAGTTCTGTGAAAAAATGTCCACGCAATGACGGTATTATAGTTCGGTGAAAAAAAGTTCAAACAATGCCATGGCATTACAGATCGGTAAAAACTATCTAAGCAATGACATGGCATTACAAATCTGTAAAAATGTCCAAGCAATTACATGGCATTACAGATCAGTGAAAAAATGTCCATGCAATGACATGGCATTACAGATCTGTAATAATGTCGAAGCAATGACATGGCATTAGAGATCGGTGAAAATTATCCAAGTAATGACATGGCATAACAGTTCGATGAAAAAATGTCCAAGCTATGACATGGCATTATTGTTCGTTGAAAAAATGTCCAAGCAATGACATGGAATTAAAGTTCGGTGAAAATGTCCAAGCAATGACATGGCATTACAGTTCGGCGAAAAAATGTCCAAGCAATGACATGGAATTACAGTTCGGTGAAAATGACCGGGCAATGACATGGAATTACAGTTCCGTGAAAATGTCCAAGCAATGACATGGCATTACAGTTCGTTGAAAAAATTTCCAAGCAATGACATGGAATTACAGTTCGGTGAAAATGTCCAAGCAATGACATGACATTACAGTTCGGCGAAAAAATGTCCAAGTAATGTCATAGCATTACAGTTCGGTGAAAATGTCCAAGCAATGATATGGCATTACAGTTCGGTGAAAATGTCCAAGCAATGACATTGCATTACAGTTCGGTGAAAATATGTCCAAGCAATGACATGGAATTACAGTTAGGCGAAAATGTACAAGCAATAACATGGCATTACAGTTCAGTGAAAATGTCCAAGCAATGACATGGAATTACAGTTCGGCGAAAAAATGTCCAAGCAATAACATGGCATTACAGTTCGGTGAAAATGTCCAAGCAATGACATGGCATTACAGTTCAGTGAAAATGTCCAAGCAATGTCATAGCATTAAAGTTCGGTGAAAATGTCCAAGCAATGATATGGCATTACAGTTCGGTGAAAATGTCCAAGCAATGACAATGCATTACAGTTCGGTGAAAATATGTCCAAGCAATGACATGGCATTACAGTTCGGCTAAAAAAATGTCCAAGCAATAACATGGCATTACAGTTCGGTGAAAATGTCCAAGCAATGACATGGCATTACAGTTCGTTGAAAAAATGTTCAAGCAATGACATGGAATTACAGATCGGCGAAAGTGTCCAAGCAATGACATGGCATTACAGTTCGATGAAAATGTCCAAGCAATAACATGGCATTACAGTTCAGTGAAAATGTCCATGCAATGACATGGAATTACAGTTCGGCGAAAATGTCCAAGCAATAACATGGCATGACAGTTCAGTGAAAATGTCCAAGCAATGACATGGAATTACAGTTCGGCGAAAAAATGTCCAAAGCAATGACATGGCATTACAGTTCGGTGAAAATGTCCAAGCAATGACATGGCATTACAGTTCTGTGAAAATGTCCAAGCAATGACATTGCATTACAGTTCTGCGAAAATGCCCAAGCAATGACATGGCAATACAGTTCAGTGAAAATGTCCAAGCAATGATATGGCATTACAGTTCGGTGAAAATGTCCAAGCAATGACATGGCATTACAGTTCGGTGAAAATGTCCAAGCAATAACATGGAATTACAGTTCGGCGAAAATGTCCAAGCAATAACATGGCATTACAGTTCGGTGAAAATGTCCAAGCAATAACATGGCATTACAGTTCAGTGAAAATGTCCAAGCAATGACATGGCAATACAGTTCAGTGAAAATGTCCAAGCTATGACATGGCATTACAGTTCGGTGAAAATGTCCAAGCAATAACATGGCATTACAGTTCGGTGAAAATGTCCAAGCAATAACATGGCATTACAGTTCAGTGAAAATGTCCAAGCAATGACATGGCATTACAGTTCAGTGAAATTGTCCAAGCAATGATATGGCAATACAGTTCGGTGAAAATGTCCAAGCTATGACATGGCATTACAGTTCGGTGAAAATGTCCAAGCAATGACATGACATTACAGTTCAGTGAAAATGTCCAAGCAATGACATGGAAATTCAGTTCAGTGAAAATGTCCAAGCTATGACATGGCATTACAGTTCGGTGAAAATGTCCAAGCAATGACATGGCATTACAGTTCGGTGAAAATGTCCAAGCAATGACATGTCATTACAGTTCGGTGAAAATGTCCAAGCTATGACATTGCATTACAGTTCGGCGAAAATGTCCAAGCAATGACATGGCATTACAGTTCGGCGAAAAAATGTCCAAGCAATGAATAGAATTACAGTTCGGCGAAAAAATGAATTAGACAGGAAATTAAGTATGGAGCGCGTAACGGATTTTGCAGCCGTCATTTCCTTATATACATAACCCAAAATGTTGATGACTTGTATTCATTTTGGTGCCTGTTTGTGATTGAATTCATGATCATCTATATTAATCTGTCCAATTTAAGACGTACATGACTTCGTATTGGACTTCCGTAGGACGATTAATTTAATGTTAATGTAAATTATGTTTTAATATTCAAAAACTAGTGAAGGACAGGGTTCAGAATTGAATGCAAGAGGATGTAGGAATCACGTCAATAAGCTTACAACCCTAAATAATTTAAAAAAAAACAACAAATAAGCTATTTCAAAATGTATCATGTGTATGATAATTATTCAAACATTTATCTTCATTTCAACTATTTTATTTATGGGGAAGGTAAAACTTACTTGGATATAATGCTCTGCTTATCATTCCTGGGAAAATCATTATAAATATAGGTATGATCTTCAGATATCCAGCTAAAATGGAGCCACCTTTTGCATGTTCTAGTGATTTAGCTGCGAGTGCTCGCTGCACAATAACCTGTAATCATTATAAAACATCAGGTTAGCTATTCATTGCCGTAAAAGAACATCTAGACTATGGGCTGAACACTGGTGTTTATATGCTTGTATAATTCGGAGTCATTCTGGTGTTGGTTGTTGATGTGGTCTGTTGTATTTTGCGGTATATTTGGGGTCCTGCTATCCTTTCATATAGTACATGTAGGAACATAGTCATGTCATAGTTGCCAAGTGTATGTTTTACAATTAAATATTTAGAGACGATCATTATATGTGAGAATCGAATATAAATACAAAAGCCATAGATATCAGAAAATATGGTATTCATGAGTGCCATTGAGACAACTCTCCATACAAGTCACAATTTGTCTACAACACGAAGTCTTTGCTCATACCACCAGCAAGCTACAAAGAGCCCCAAAGTGTTTAATAACTCTAGAAATCATTTCATGTTGATCCTCCACTATACCTATTACTATGTATAACGTGAAAGTGTCTGAACACTTAGCTCATACCTGATCACAACACCAATACCATAAGCATCCAATAGAAGATTGTAAAATTAATCCAGGCCATGGATTGTCTCCAGTTACAGCATCACGGAAAATATGAAAGGCATCTTGGCGCGGAAATCCACAGGTACTGTTTGGACTTCTAATATCAGGTATAGCTTGCATATACAGTACCTCCAATTTGGAATAGCCTCCAATCTTGTTGAAACCTAGTTAAATGTATGTTACATAATCTAAAATGGTTGGAAATCGCTTGTAACTTCAATCAATGAAATGTAGTTTTTCTTAAATATTTATTTATATGAGATATAAAAAAACTAAACTTTGATGGATACATTTCTTCGCACATTGCTATAGCTTCATATGGAGGGTCATCACTGTTACTTGCGATATAATAAGAACGAATCTATGAGACACATGCCGAGTGCCACAAGTGAAGCAGGAAAGTATGACACTACCGTAACACCTGCCTTCACTTTCTGTGTTTTTGCGGTGATAGTGTTGCTCAATATTTTGTTGATATTTTGTCATTGTAAATTGTCTTTTCGTAATTTTTAAATTTTTTTTATGAATTTTGGTTATTGGTTTTATGATTAAAATTGCCCTCTTCATACCTCATCTCTCTTATGTGGATTGTCATTTAATGTTAAACGAAAAACTATCAATCAATCTCATTATGTGTAGATTTTGTATAAGTATCGAATATATAACTTTAAATTTCATTTGATTAGATTATGAATCTCTATAATAGTGTCTTTATTTGATAGAACGCTTGTGTGTGTATAATCAGGAACAGTTTCAAGAAAGATAGATATGAACTTAAACATATAGAATTAAAAAAATGACGTCCTGTCAAAAGATTAACTTACCAATTCCAACTAACGAGAAGGCCCCTATTGTCATAACAACGGTTTGAAATGTATCTGTATATATCACTGCTCGTAAACCACCTAAATCAATAAATTAACATTATCTGAACATTAAAATGATCATAAAATTCTAAATAAATGCATTATCAACACAGTCAAAATATTCAACCCGAAAAATAAATATCCAATTTCTACTGCGTTTAAAAATAATCTTATGTTGTGTCAAAACTACAAGATTTATAAAGGGTTGACTTGGTATAGACATGTGGTCCCCTAGAAATTTACTGCCCGCTGTAAAGCCGATGCTAAAGAGGGAGATAAGTTTCGCTGTAAGTTCTGGATGTATAAATACGCATCCACGTTTAAGCGGAATGTGGACGTTCCATTCAAGCCTTATGTAGAAGATTTTCGAGTTCCTATACGTTACAACATTTTCATAACTCTTTGATATGTTCTGTTATGATATGATCAAAACTGTCCTTGTCCATTATTAAAAAATATACCCTATGTTTCAGTGGCAGTCTAGATTGCCCGTCCTTCATTCATGTACCCACTTTGTATGTTTTTTTGTATTTATTGTTCATTTGTTCTCTTTCTGGCTATCCATTGAATATTAGCCATATGCCGTTGAGAAAACCAACCAATAAAATAACAGAAAAAATAAAGGATCATACATTGTATTTTAGAGTTTAAAATGATAAACAGGATATTTTACAAAGAGCCTTTTTCGGGTTGCCAATGAATACATTAACATAAGACTTAAATTGTGGACGGTACATTTCTAGAAAAATTCTGTAAAGCAAATCTATTTTTGTGTGAGTTGTATCTATACTGTACTATTCCTTCTCGATAGCATTTGACAATTTATGTTTTAAGTTTTAAAAGGAATTATAGGTAAGACATTTCGGTTAATAACAGCGTTAACACGTTCTAGTAACATAGCGCAATTTGATTCAAGTGATTCAATTTTATTTTACTGGATGCAGATCCCAACTTCTGTATCAACTACCCAGGTATCATTTTGGTCGGTGCATCACCATGCATTTGTATTTTACCTAGAATGGTATATACTCCTGTTATGATGAGAAGTCCGACTATTGATAAATACATATCCCAGCCGAGAGCTAACTTGATAAATAATGCACCAGCATAAATGCTAACCTACAAAATTAAAACAAACATCGTACACTCCGAACTTGGTTTCATCAACTGCGATTTATTTAAATTAATATAGCATATAATTGATTTGCTTATTCATCATTCGAGATAACTTGTTGTCATCTAATGTTCAGTATTTTGATTTATTAGTAGAAATTATGGAAAGGAGAGTGAGTTTCGATCTAATTTGAATTGAGATGTTTTTGCACCTTTTAAATTCTTCGCCTGTAAAAAAAAAGGCTTGAATCATGTGTTGACAGTTCCGTTCTGCTTTGTTTGTACTTCCATTTTAATTGTAAGAATAAGTATTTGATGTGGCCTTTTGTAATGTCTATTAGGTTTTTTTTGTAATTCTAATAACATCACAGGAACTTGTCTCAGAATTTTTTTTCATATATACCGTAATATCTCAGATTCCTGCCCCCCTCCCTCCCCCTAATATACCTTAATATAATTAAGGTATATATAGGGGAAACAAATCTGAGGCAAGTGCCTGTAAATAATATCCATCAAATGTTATTTCCTCAAGACATATACTATTCATAAATAAGGACAAAATTGTACACGCAAAACTATAAAACATATATCGCATAAAACTACATATAGTTTGTATTTGAATTTTGCATTCAATTCGAGCAAGATATATTATAGTTGAGTGAACTTCCAATTTAAGAGCTATTACGTTTTAACAGATTTACTTGAATGAACTTTTCAATAGTTTTCTTTGATTTACTAGTCCATAAAGTAAATGGAGTCTATTCAGTATATTACAAAATTGTTAATTATTGAATTCTCAACATGCACTAATTGGACATGCACTGTGCTTAATGCCTGTTCAAAAGAAGATAATTTAATTATTTTAAAATCATGTCTTTCATTACAAATGCATTTATATGAAGTAAAGTAAATTAATAAATTTTATGTCGTATCCTACATTACATGTGTGATTAATTTCTTTGTCAAGGAATTGATGTCCCATATATGTCCTCCGGCAATATTTTTGGTGCAAAGCTCTTTTAACTAATAATGATCAGTTAAGTATATGTGTTTTAAATTAGTTTGTTTCTCATTTCAACACTTACAGCTAACTTTGTTATAATGTATAACACAAGAGCAAGAACACTCAGATAAATTCGAAGTCTTTTCCCGCCAAATCTCTTCTCAATATATTCTGGCAACGTATACACCTGCAAAAAAAATGTAAACAGTAACGGTTTTGGCGATTTTGTAGATATATATGTATGTAAAAGCAATGTTAACAGTATGCAATGAAATGCTAAAACATTTGAAGTTTGGAAAGTATGCATTGATAGAAACAAGTCATCGTACATCCATCTGTCTAATATGTACAATATGTATTCTAATTATTTACCAGATTAAAACCGCCAATATATTAAGACAAACAGAACAATCACTTTACATTTATGACTCGGTCTGAACACACAACACATATTTTAAGAATGTAGGTAGGATGTTTGACATAAAGAATCATAAATTCACCCATGAGAATATATTATGATAAACAGTTTAGCTTTGTATTTAATGCAATAGAGAAATGTAATTTTCTGGATATTCAAAGTTTGTTTGATTTTTTTCTTCTGAATTAACAAAGTTCGTCTATAATAAAAAGGTATACATGTATTATTACATGCCCAAACTTACCCCAGCTGACACGTATACTGGCAGAAAGAACCAGCCGAGTAACAATACCAGTGGCATCGACTGCAAAAGTAAAACAACTTCATTTCTAATTGTGTCTTATGATAAGGTTTTCTTATGTTTTGTTTCATTTAATTTCATGATCAACCCCTTAAAATTGCATACAAATTGTAACAAATTTCTGTTTGGGTCAAGATTGTCTGTAGCTTACGATCGTCAAATGAAATGCCAATTTGCCCAAAAGTAAAGCTGTCAGATAAAAGTATCTTTGGAAATTATTTCCTCTCACATCTAATCTGCAGCTGATAATTTGAATGCATTACTGATATATTTATTTCAGTGAGCATTCTATTTTGTGTGTGTCAAAAATATGACAAATAACATTGCGTAGATATTCATTATTATTAAATGTTTAGTCCGACATTTTCTAAAAGAAGAAGTCGAATTTAATATGGTATACTAAACTAAATATGAGTTGCAGAAAATATAATGTACCATACTACAAATGATCAGAAATGTATGAGCGAACATTAAGGTGGTACCCAACACTACAGGGAGATAACTCTGTAAAATCAGCTAAACGTTTTGATTATGTTGTGTTGTTAAGGGAATATCAAGTTTCTCAATGATCAAAATAAGAGTTCACCAAACTGCTATATAACCAGTGTAATTTTTCTGATAAAACGGTTGGTTCAAATTTTTTTGAAATTTTTATATCTTTGTCAAAGGGTCAAAGTTAATACTTTGTCAAAATTTTAAGAAAATTAAACGAGCCAAATTAATTTTAGTCAAAGTGTTGGGTACCACCTTAAAATTGAGAATGGAAATGGGGAATGTGTCAAAGAGACAACAACCCAACCATAGAGAAGAAGACAACAGCATAAGGTCACCAACAGGTCTCAATCATTGACACCAGAATACTTCATTTCAAAGCAATCGCATACTGTGTATAACCTCTTGGTATTTTTGTCTTGAAATTCTGTAGGTACAGAACAGTGATATGTCACAGTCAGTGGCATTTGAGACGACTAGAGGGGGTATTTATTTCAAATATTGATTTATCATCTTTTATATCATGTTCGATGTCATATCTTTTCGAATTATAGCTATCAAATCGTATGATTGCTGCCTTGTGTCAAGGCAGGCAAATGTTGTCTGTGGTTTGATCATTTGAATGACATATCATATGCAAACTATTTACCGCCCATTCATAAGATATCATAGCTATACCAGCTGCCGCACCAGTCCCCGCCAAACCGACGAAATGTTCACTTCCAATGTTACTAGAAAACAGTGATGCTCCAACCTGAAACATATAAATAGGAATAATACAATATGAATTATGCTATACTTTTAATAAATCAGATCAATATCTCATATAAAAAAGTTTAATAAAGATTTTGTTGATGAATTTGCATAGTTATAAGATATTTCTTAAATCCAATGTTTTTCTTTTTTTTTTCATCCAAAGCGTATATTGTTTCGATATTATCATGTATTATGTGTATTATCAATATTAAAAGCTCAATTTTAAGATGCAGAAAATATATAAGGCAATCAAATTAATTGAAGAAAACTGATAAAACCATGTAGAAAAAAAAATAAGCTGTCGGCCGAGAGACACAAACACTATCAATAAAAAATCTGCTTTAAAGTTTTATGGTGTGTTTATCAGAAAAAGTTAATTATACATCTCCATTCGAATGTATTACAGTGTTGCCGAGGAGATAGTTTCCTGATAACATACACATTACTATCACTTTGACCTCTTTTCAATTATGTAGTTATAGTTATCATCAAATCAACACAGAAAACTAGTAGAGGATGAAACTGGCAGATACAAGCTAGTATCATTTAATAAAAAAGAAGATATGGTATGATTGCCAATAAAACTATACTCGACCTTCACCAGGGAAAAAATGGCATAGATGTTAGCAACAATAGGTCACCTTACGGCGCCCACGATCGGCAAATCCCATACCGTATATAGCAAACTCTTACAGCCCTCGAAATGACAATTGTATTACAATTCAAACGAGCCAATTAACGGAAATATGTAACTTTAAGTTGATAGATATTCCAGTGTTTTTTTTTATTGTTTTCCTTGGTATATGGATGCTACTTACTTTTGATTGATTTTTGTTTGCTTGTCTCCACCGCCTCAGCAGATGCTTACAAAGCAGCTACCAAGGGTTTATTTAAAGACTCCAAATGGTATGGACGTTTTACGGACAACATAATAAGCAGTTGGATTCAATCAGTGTTACAACTTACTATACAGATATGTTTTTATTCACAATACTAAAATGCGACATCAACCAGATTTTCAATGTATACATATATATATAGAGAGCCCAGGTGGTCGTGTGGTCTAGCGGGACGGCTGCAGTGCAGGCGATTTGGTGTCACGATATCACAGTAGCATGGGTTCGAATCCCGGCGAGGGAAGAACCAAAAATTTGCGAAAGCAAATTTACAGATCTAACATTGTTGGGTTGATGTTTAGACGAGTTGTATATATATATATATATATATATATATATATATATGAGCTAAATGATGTTTGTAATTGGAATTGAGCATGGTTTGCTTTCCTTTTCCAGAGCTCCTAAGTTTAACTCCTGATTTATGCGGGATTCGTGTTGTTTTTTCTTGAGTTAGATATGTTGTGTTTAGAGAATGGTCTTTGCCGTGTGTCTGTATGTATGTCTGCATGTCTGTATATATATTTGGTTTTCTTCTTCTACTACTTGTATCAACGACCATGATGCAATCATTGCCTGTCTGACTTTTGATTCGACTTATGAATTTGATGGTACTTTTAAATTAGTAATTGTTTTTTTCTTTTTGTCCTTTAATGTTAAACTTATATCTCCTTAAAACATATTGCAAATCAGTGTTATACAATATGTCATCTTAAAAGGAACTAGTATGCAATATCATATATCATATGTCTGGCTTAATTAAAAAAAAAACACAGCAAAGTGCAATATGACGTTTTTCAATCAGACAGTGCTTGTTTTAGCATTCTAAATAACAATGAACACACATGTGACCGGAAATGAATGTGTCAAGACACATCTTGTTATATGCTGGTCCTCTTTCTTGCAACATACGGGTATCTCATACACTGTTGTTGTCAGAGTCAGATCAAGGAAAAAGAGTTTACAGAATATAACTTACCGGAAACCATGTCATACTTCGTCCTGCCAAGAAGTAGCTGTTCACATTTCCTCTATTGCCACGGAAAACAGACTACAACAAAAGCAAAGCAGAAACCTAATGTGAAATCTTTGCAGTTATCGTTTTCTTTGCAAAAAGTCTTGTCTGTTTTTGTACGTTGAATGATTGACCAAATTAAAGGATGTATTCATTTTTATCTTTCTGAATATTCCTTGATATTTAATAATCCATTTGGTTCTTTATTGTTAGGTTTATTAATTAAAATGTTTGGTCAAAAACTTCTCTAAAAAAGTATTAAAAGAAACATAATTGCACTTCTGTAAAAATTATGAAATATTAAAATTGTTATTTCATTCATATTTTTCATACAGTTTAATATTCATATATATTCCTATTCGATTCATCCTTAACAGTATTGGAAAAGATATAATCTATGGTAAATAGACAATGAAACGTTAACATGGTAAAGTCAAAATTTCTCTAGAAGAAAATAACTTACCCATAATCCAACAAATAGGACCAATACGAAATAGACCACGACAACTGTTATATCGCCCCAATGGTCAAGACCTTTGGTCGCCATGGTCAGCAAGTATCTTGACGCGTGTAATCCGCAAGACCAAGCTTCATGTAAGAATGTATCTTAAATAATTGTAACGCGTTATCACTTACGAAAACAAACAACTGTCCAGGATCCTCAGCAATTTAGATTAAATACGAGAAACATTTATTTTACTCTAAACATGGCCGATAATCTACTGTTTTCCCTCGAAAATCTTTCTTTTATCCAGAAATCCGAAAGGGTTTGAACAGGTATTATAACTTTTTGAAATAAAGTTATTCGTGTACGCCCTTTCTTACAAAATTAAAGAAATCGCATCGTATGAATTGTAAACAACATTTCTTCATATTGAGGATAATTGACCGGCTCAAACCATTTTCGTAGAACGTTAACTACATACATTCGTACATCCTAATGTTTATCTTTAGGTCAGAATGTAAAAGTTAATCGCTTTCATTTGTTTATCTATACCAGTAAACACCTTCAATCAAACTTCTGCACTTCTAAAAATATGCTAAGATGTTCCTTATCTTGAAATTCAGTGATAAAACTTTTCTAGCTGTATATATAATATATATATCTCTAATCGAATACATACAAATTCCTGATACAAAACTAAGAGCATATATATATACATGTATAAAGTCGGATATCTTCAAGCACTCAGTGTACTCTTAATGTTTATTTATAAGCCTATTTTATGCATTGTTAAGTATACTATTTACATATCTTGGTTGCTATAAAATCCGTACGTATAAAGTCATAAGATGACAGATAAAACAGGTAAATGGAATAGTTACATTTTAAACTTTTACATTTACATTTTATGAAGTTAAACATACTTTTTTATGAATAAATTTCATTCTAACTAGGTTACATATAAAGTTTGAAAGTTTAACTCTTTCAATTTATTCCGACGAAATGTTGCTTAGGCAATACATCAATATGTACGAAGAAATCATGGTTTGGCAAACCACTACATCACCTACATCAATTTATACGAAGAAATGTGTGGTTAGCAAACACATCATTTTGTACGACATGTACGAAGAAAGAAAGACATGGTATGACAATGAACGAAAAATGTGTTGGGTCAGCGACTGGGGGACATTACTTTTTCCTTATCATAAGCTTCTGGAATACATCTCTGAAGATGTAAATATAATTGCATTCAACACACGGGACATTTCCTCAGATCGTGAATTTAGATTTTCCGACTGAATAAAAGTGGAGGAGATTTTTTAGTGTTTTGAAGCGTCAATTGGCTTGTTATATTAAAATTGAGAATGGAAATGCGGAACGTGTCAAAGAAACAACAACCCGACCAAAGAGCAAACAACAACCAAAGGCCACTAATGGGTCTTCAATGCAGCGAGAAAATCCTGCACCCGGAGGCGTATTTTAGGTGGCCCCTAATCAAAATTTATACTTAGTCTAGATGTAATTCAGTGATAATGGACTTCATACTACACTCTGAAATATATGCAATAAACTAAAACTTAAAATCGTATAAGACTAACAAATGCCAGAGGCTCCTGACTTGGCTATTTTATCATTCATTTAATTATGTTAAGCATTTAAAAAGAAATCTAAGCTAGTCAGCTTGGATCAGCAAATTCACAAATTAAGAGCCTTAGTCGCAACATTATTACCAACACATATCTAGGGCATCGTCAATACTGTTGTAGGAAAGCAATCCTATTTTCAAGTATTCAGATTATAATGTACAAATATTCCTCTGAATGTGTGTTAACTTCATGTACGAGATACGAGATACTGTAATCAATGTAACCAACTCTTTTCATTTGCAGATAAGATGATTAGAATTGATAAGAATCAGAAAGCAGGATTACAAATAACAAATAAACAGCATGCATTTAAGAATTGAATGCTGCTTTTTGTAAATTTATTGGGGTGTAAAAGCGTTGACCGAAGTACATTTTGTATGCGCTTCATACTAAAAATGTGCGCACGGTCAACGCTTTTACAACCCTATAAAGTTACAAAAAGAAGCATATGAATTCCAAATTCGCAAATCGATCTAGTTCAAAGTAAGCAAAATTCGAACTCACACAGGTATTTATGATGCACCGGTACAGCAAAACATATAGTATTTATAGAGTTCTTGGAAATATTTCAGAACCTCTATAATTCTAGTTCATGATATCTATAATTCACAATAAGTTTAATTTCAAATTTTACACTGAATCAAGTTTCAGGGTAAGAAATTTAAATGACCGATGGGTAACTAATTTGATGGTAACTTAGGGTTAGAAAAGAGTCGATTAATAATCCTCTACTGTGTACTGCTTTCCCAATAGATATAATAGCTTATCAAATTATTTTGTTGCATGTGGAGCAGGATCTGCTATAACCTCTCTGGAGCACCCGAGGGTCAACCTAATGGTTGTTAAGAACATCCGTTGTTCGACCTGCAAGTCAAATGCGTTTTTGTTAAAATGCACTTTTTCACTTTTTTTTTGTCTTTTGGAAAATGTTGTTTGTGCTGTATTCAGACCCCTTCCAAGGTTTAGCAAGCACACGTAAAAAAAACTTATATATTATATATAAGTCTAAATTGAAAACAACGTTCAAACCTATGATTGCGCTGGATAAAAACCGCAATTTTTATACGTGTGCATGTAACAAATTTCGTTGTAGAGGGGTCTAAATACAGCACAAACAACTTTTTCCAAAAGATCAACAAAGTGAAAAAGTATATTTTGACAAAGACCATTGGCGATTGTCAAATAAATTGATCACAAGATGTAACAAAATGGATTCAGTATTAATTTAATATTAAACAGAAAACAATAAACTTGCGTCAATGATGGTAAACCACAATATGAGGTGCTAAATATTTTACATCATATCCGGATTTCGACAAATAATGTCTCTTCAGTAATGTAAGGGATCGAAAAGTATTTGGAAGGTCATTTAATTTACCTCAATTTAGGATAGACTAGAATTTAAAAGAGTCAACATATAGGATGAACGGATTATATTAACCAGAGGGAAAATATAATACAAGCCCAAACAAAATAAATATAAACAAGTCTAAATTGAAAACAACGTTCAACCCTATGATTACGTTGGATAAAAACCGCAATTTTTATACGTGTGCATGTAAAACAAATTTCGTTGTAGAAGGGTCTAAATACAGCACAAACAACATTTTCCAAAAGACCAAAACAAAAGAGTGAAAAAGCATATTTTGACAAAACGCATTTGACTAACAGGTCGAACAACTGTTGTTCTTAAACCTTGGCGATTGCCAAATAAATTGATCACAAGATGTAACAAGAATGTGTCCCCAGTACACGGATGCCCCACTCCCACAATCATTTCCTAGGTTCATTGGACCGTGAAATCGGGGTCAAAACTCTAATTTTGCATTGAAATTAAAAAGATCATATCATAATGCCCGCGTCACACTGTCCCGATTTTTACGCCGATGGCAACACGATTATGAAAATTTTCAAAATCGGGACTGATCGTATCCAGATCGGGCTATTCGTAGTGCCATCTTTAACCATCGTAGAACCATCGGTCACTTTTTCTAGCCTTCGGGGACAACTTCGGGAAGGGTTCTAGATTTTTAAACATGTTAAAAAATCCCCGAAGGTGCGTCCGGTGTTGAGGGTTCGTATTGAGCTCGTATCACCATCCTCACCATCGTAATGTCACCGGGAATGCATCTTTGAACATCGTATTGCATTCGTGTTTCCATCGTTTCCATCGGGCAGTTTTGACATTACGATGTCTACCCGAATGAATCACGAAGCTACCCGAAGGTCTTACGATGGCAACACGACTTCGTGAAGACCTTGGAATCCCGTCATGTTGCCATCGAATAAAAGTACGAAGGCGACAAGATGGAACTACGACGGCAATAAATCCAGCTAAATGTAAGTTAATTTTCGCGCTAAAATACATTTAAAGTGCCATGCGCGATATGCACTGGTCAGTCTAATACGACAGTTAAAGAAGACGTTCACAAAACATAAAGCTCATATCATATGATTCTATGAGAACAAGAAAGGCGACAGCGTTGTTTCTATTAACTCAAATGGAACAAGAAGAACAGCTATTACAGGCTCAGGATTTACTTTTACAAGTAAAATGTTATTTTTTGTCAATTTTTCATATCAAGTAACATAATGAAAATCATAAACGCGCCTCGTACACCAACACTGCAAGTACACGTATATAGGGAAACCAACTTTTTCTTCATTATTCTGATTTTTTATGTATCGTCTGAGTTGTTATCACACGAATGTTTACTCCATAACCATTTTGATTTCTATATGTCATATTTTGCCGCATTTGTTGCTTCCCCCACATCCTTCCTTTTGTCTATATTATTATGATATTCTCCTGGAAAGAGCTCTTTTTGAATAAAAGGATCAACGAACCCATTACCTTACCTTTAAGATAGATCAGTAAACATGGGCATAATTATGGGTGATTATTCAGACTATGTTCTTTGTCTCTTTTTCTCTGTGCTATGGGTATCCGATTCCGAACTTTCCACTTCTATATATCTATTTTTCTTTTGATCTTGTACTTTCCTGCTAGACTCATACCCCTCCCTCTTCCTCTTCCTCTCCCTCTCCCTGATTTTGGTGGCATTATATGCAGAGACTCAGAGTCAAGTTGTACCCTTCAAGCCCACGGTCTTCCGTCTGATGATTAAACCAGAAATTAAATGTACAATATAATATATATTCAATATTGATCAAACAATTTAAAACGCGTGATGCCTTCGGCATATAATTTAAATGCATCGTAAGCTGTACACGAAGTCTTTTAGACATCGTATGGCCATCGCGCCATCATCGTAATCCATCGTGTAGCCTTCGTGATCCATCGTGTAGGCTTCGGCTGAGATATGAAGCTTAAATACCCGTCTTCGGTTAACCTTCGTATGTCCATCTTTTGCTATCGTATATAATTTCGGCACCATCGTATAGACTTCGTTATTCATCGTACTTACTTCGGTCACTTTTTGGTATTGTAACGAGATCGGGACCAACTTCGTACGAACTTACAATTTTCGCATTCGGGTGTCCATCGTATATAAAAATCGTGACAGTGTGACGAGGGCATAATGCGGGGTTCACACATTGCCGATTATTGCTCCCGTTTGAGATCAGATGTTAAGCGATACGACACGAAAAGTGAAAAAGTCGGATTAGTACCCTCAATTATCTGGAATGTCCTATTATTGTCTGAACGCAGTCGTTTTAGTTCGTAACAGATTCCTACTGGTCGGGAAGGGTCCGAATAGTTCGGCAAAGCACCCCGACAGTTAGGTGCGTCCCGTAACATTCGGGGAAACTCAGCCGATTTTGTCTAGTCGGATTACAATCGTGACTATGTCGTGACAGATTCTGCTGTATCGGATAGAATTTCTAACAATGTTCTGTGTATTCGGGACGGTGTCCTGTGGAACGGGAATGATCTGGAGATATTTGCCATTGCTGTTTTACTGCCGATTGAGTCCAGATTGCATCCAGATCATGTCGATTGCTAACCGTTTTTGCCGAAACCTTTCCGAAACAGCCCCGTTATTAATTTTAAATTCGTCATTGATACCCACGTCAGAATCCCGACAATTACAGAATACAATACGACTGAGACCAGACAAAGCCGTTTGCAATGCGATAGAGCGGACCGTGATAGGATTACGTTCCGACAGTACCTGATCATCTCGAGTATGCCGACAGTTTTCGAACGGATAACTTCCGTCAGCGTCGGTTCACTGTCTTGTCAGTATCTGTTCTCTGTCGGATTACATTCGGTAGAATCGGGACGCAGTCGTGACAGACTCAGTCGAATTTTACCTAGCGAAAGATACAAATCGGATTAGAAGCGGATTTAGAACGGGATTATCGGGATAAATTCGCTTGGAAACGGTTGAATATCGACGCTTCCTGAACAATATCTGATTGTTGTCGTGATTAAATATTTTTTTTTACAAATTTTAATTAAAGTTTAAATTTCGATCCACGATTCATAGGATCTTGATCAGACTTTTAATAAATTTTAATCGGGAATGGTTATGTCAAGGACGGCAGTAAAAATCGTGAATGTGTGATCCCAGCTTAAGGAACATGTATAATAAGTTTCAGGTTGATTGGACTTCAACTTCATCAAAAACTACCTCGACCAAAAACTTTAACCTGAAGCGGGACAGACGAACGAACGAACGGACGGACGAACGGACGGTACGACGCACGGACGGTACGACGCACGGACGCACAGACCAGAAAACATAATGCCCTCTACTATCGTAGATGGGGCATAACAAAATGGATTTTAATATTAATTTAATATTAAACAGAAAACAATAAACTGGCGGCAAAGATGTTATACCTCAAACATGATTTTTGATGTGAGACAGAGACTAATGCCAACGACATAAATGAACAAAATATAAAAGAAATATATATGGCAAAAAATTATATCGAAGAGGCAAACAAAAACCATAATTCCAATAACGACAGTCAGCGTCATGGTTAGCAAATAAAGTAGAGACAAACAGTCAACAAAAATTGGATGTGAAATACCTTCAGACGCATAAGATGTCTGCGTGTTGCATTATATTTGTGAACTATGTCCTTGTACTCATGATAAAATTTAGTAAATGTGTTGACTAGTTTGTAATATCGAAAACCCTGTGTAATAATTTTTCAGTAATAAATGATTTCGTTCGCTAAAATCTAATACGTTGTTACATGGTGACAATGGAAACGTCACCATCTAAATGATAATTTACAATAGGAAATGAAAATAACATTTCTTTTATCATAAATTTTGGTATAAAGCTTTTTATCAAGATCCAGGCAGTGTTCATTGTTAGAATTTGCATTATCTAAAGTTAGTTCAACAGGATAAATCTCTTTAGTGTATATGTTACAGTAAATAGGTGAAATTAGTAATTACATGTAATTACTAAAATTTAGGAATTACATGTAATTCCCAATGCACTTAGTAAATACAAGTAATTCCTAAAACTGCACAGTAATTACCAGTAATTACTGATTTGAAAATGAATTTTTACACCTATTTACTAACTGTTAAAACAATGTTGTGATATGGTCAACTGATCAAAAGTTATGGTAATACTAATTAGAAAATCAGTGAGTATTCAGCTATCAAAATTTTAAGGGTTTTGCAGAATCCAGTGTCTCGCCTACTTTTGATGTGAGTCGCAAGCCCAACAAAAATAGAAAAAAAAATATTTATAATTTTCCTCTAGATACTATATCTTTTGACTAGTTCTGTAAGAATCTTCTATCAAAATTTGTTAAAAATTCAGGATGGTTTATGAAATCTAAACTTTAACTGCAGAGTGTATGTTATGTTAACTGGAAAAAAATAGTCCGTTTAAATAAGTAATATACGAAAAAGTATAGTTTTTTTTTACAAACTTTATTTCTAGATATTATCTTATAATCATAAACAAGCTTCTGTCCAATTTTGGTAGAAATCCAGGATATTTTGAGAAAGTTATTAAAATTTCAAATAAACAGCTGCGCCATGAGCGCATGATACGCCTTACGTCTGGTATGGAAGTTTAATGCGATAATCATATATAGTTTTAGGAAAATTTTAAGCAATCACCAAGTACTGTTTTTGAGATACGGCGGGACATGTGACCCCCCCCTCTTTCTTTTTTTTTTTACAAAAAACTAAATATCACTAAAATCAAATTTTGAATTAAAATCAAAAAGTATACAGATCTTTAGATTAATATAACAAAGAAGTGTGTAAAGTTTTAATCAATAATCATATTAAATTGTTTTTGAGATACGGCGCGACATGTAAAAAAAAAACCCTCCTCCATTTTAACAAAATACTCAATAACTCAAAAATAAAATTTTGAATCATCACCAAAAAGTATACAGATCTTAAGATTGATATAAAAAAGAAGTGTGTTAAGTTTTAAGCAATAACCATAAATCATTTTTGAGATATGGCGCGACATATAAAAAAAACTCCCCCTTTTTTACAAAATACTCAATAACTCAAAAATGAAATTTTGAATCATCACCAAAAAGTATACAGATCTTAAGATTAATATAACTAAGAAGTGTGTAAATTTTTAAGCAATAATCAAAATCGTTTTTGAGATACAGTGCGACATGTGAAAAAAACACCCCCCTGTTTTACTTACAAAGTGCCGTAACTCAAAAAGTTTTAATTTCATTTTCACCAAAAAGTATACAGGTCATTTGACCATCATAAGAAACAAGTAAAATACAGAAAAACTTGATTTTATTTTTATAAAATTTACTTCTTGAAACTTATCTTTTGATCATAAACAACTGAAGCTTCTGTTCAAGTTTGGTAGAAATCCAGGATGATTTGAGAAACTTATCAAAATTTAAAAAATATAACCAGAGCAAATATTTGTGGACGCCGCTGGCGACGGAATCATTAGGTTTGGTTCGCCATGTCTCGCTTTTGCGACAAAAAAAAAACGCAGGCTCGACGAAAAGGAAAAGAATGTCAACATTGAAAGTAAAACAAAAGGGATGGACCATTTAGTTGACTTTTTCAATCCACAAACAGATCATTCTTAAACAGGAAGAAACGATGATAAAATTTAGTTGGAGGTATATAAGCTTAAGTTTGGAGGTCTTGAAGAACTCATAAAAACATGGAAATATGAAAATGTGACTCTTCACGCCATCAATTTGTATAAATTTGTTTGTGAAGAATGTCAGCTTCATCGCAAATGTCTGACAAAAGAAATTGTAGTTAAACCTATTTTGTAAAAGGAATTTAACTCGTGTTATTGGCCAAGTTGATATGCAGAGTATGCCTGATGGAGATTTTAATATAACAAAATTATGAGATTTTAAGAATTATCAATATCATTTAACCAAGTTTGCCATAATTTAATGTCTATCTTAAAAAATAGCTGGCTAAGTTGCCTATAAATTTCTCAAATTTTTTTTTCTCAATTTTGGATTGATATCATTGTCTTGTATGCTCAAAATGATTTTAGGGAGTTTCAAAACTTAAAAAACAACCATTTTCCAGTTTCAATTCACAAACACTGAAGAGTATGCACTTTTAATGTGCCTTATAATCATTGATCCTTAAGTAAGCCCTAAAAATCCCTACCCCTTACTTTCTTATTTGATATCTTGAATTGTGTCTTTAATTTTCAAACAAAAATATCAAGTTAGTAAATAGCTGTAAAAATGACCAAAAAAATCAGTAAATACCTGTAATAACTGAAACAACTAGTAAATACATGTAATTACTAAATTGACTAGTGATTACAGGTATTTACTGAAATGTTTAGTAATTACGTGTAATTCCTAATTTCACCTATTTACTGTAACATATATATACTGAAGTCGTCATTACTGTTGCATGTTTCTATTTTACTTCGATTTAGCAACTTTATATACAGGAAGAGTAGAAAATCGTTTGTTTTCTTTTAATTAAATAATCAGTGTTATCGGGGGTCTGCATTCAAGGAATCGTGATCGACCTATTTATATTCAGTAGCATTGATTCAATAACAATCAATCATTAGATACAAAATAAAAATGTTCATTATTATATCAGTTTATAATAAAGTCGTGACCGATCTGATTTTGCCGTAAAATTTTTTTTTTTAAATCTAGAGACTACCAAATGTTACTACTTAAAATGTTCTAATATGACTTTTTCAAGACTTTTTCTATCAGTAAAGCTAGGTTCACACTGCCGATCAGATCAACTCGATGATCCCGATTGTCAAAATTTCCACGACCAAGCTCAACTAAATTCTTGATCGGGTCTATTAACGACTTCTGCACGACTGCTACCGGATTGTTCACGACTTTAACTCGACCATTCACGAATCCTTAATGACTCCATCACGACTTCATCCCGACAGCAAAATGAATAGTTATATGAAAATTCCGATCAATTCACGATCTTTACACGATCTTTACACGATCTTTACTCGACTAGCTAGACCAAATCAACTATTCTCGTTCTCAGCCTGATGTCGACCAGACAAGATCGACCTGATTGTATAAGGGTCGTAGGGATAATCGGGAATTGGTCGGGTATACATATTTTTAGTATACAAACGTCCAAATTTTTTTATTCCCTGTCGCTTCGAAGTGATCATTAAGTGTTACCCTTGTCCGGCCGTACGCACGTACGTCCTAACATGACCCTTTATAATGTTATATATGCTAGCTGGGGCATCATTGGTGTCCCATGGACACATTCTCCGTTTATTTGGTTATATTCAGTAGAAGGTCCGCCGAATAAAATCATACATTTAAAATATCTACATAGAACTAAAGCAGTTGAATTTGTGGGCAAGGTGGTAAAAGCTCAGAGAGACAGGTTAATAGCTGCGATGGAGCTTGTAGAGTACATAGAAGACGAAAAAGATGGTGTGGATATCAACAGGCGTCGAGAAATCTACGTGAAGCAGTTGCTGAGACGACGACCATTGTGTGGTCAGTTTGAGAGACTTGCACTAACTCAATGAAGAGGAACCCAATGCTTATCAAAACTTCCTCATAGTGGACACTGATATGAAATGGTAGTTTTGTTGCTCTTTTTTGGAAATGACACCACAAAATGAGATTTATCACTGGATTAGTACTTATGTTAGATAACAATAAACATAAACTTTAACATCCCCATTTTCTTGCTTTCTTACAAATACAAGCGTACTGTTTGTCAAATATATGTGCATAATTATGAAATCAGTATTTTTCATAGATTTGATATCCAGTAGTTGAGTGGTTAAAGATATTTATTTTCTTTTTGCTGTATGGCAACAGAACCTGTATGTATTTGCCAAAAAATATAGCAAAAAGAGGGCAAAGATGTCACATATTTCCCAAAAATTTGACTCAAAGTAGAATTTCAATCCCCTGGAGTGATACCTTTTCTAAAACAGTTTACAACTTTACATATATCTATCAAGAGATCAAGAGTGGATTTCTTTCTAACGTTCTTTCAAAGTGTGGTAAACGTTGTGTGCCGTTCGTTATAGTTTGTTAAACGTAACAGAAGTAGAATCAAATGCATCGTTTGATTAGAGGGGATTGAAATTTTGAGTAATTTAAGACAATGTTTTGAATTATGACAAGCAAGAACACATTCAAATAATTGATTTAATGTTAAAGTTAGAAAAAAAATGCATCGTTTGAACTAGCAAACGACAAACTGTAGACGCATTTGCAGCGAGTGTATAGTTTGTCAAAGTGTATGCAAACTTGCCAAAGTATGTTAGAAACAAATGATCAAAACTTGTGCTCGCTGAACAGTTTGTATCGTTACTGTTAGAAAGAAATTCGCACCAAATTAAACAATATTTTTCTTTCGTCTCACTTTTATGTGAAATTACGTCAAAAAGTTCGAAAGGAAAAAAAATACTGTAAGGTGACCTTTAGTTGTTATTGATAATTTCTGTGTCATTTAGTGTTCTGTGAAGAGCTGTCTCATTGGCAATTGTGCCACATCTTCTTTTTTATGCTACAAACTTTTCTGGACAAACGGAAAATACGGACAGACAAAACAGAAAATAGCCCATAAAACAGGTAATTATAAATTATCGTTGATCATCTCAACGAGATTGATTTTCTCGCTTGAGCCGGTACGGCGAAAGCGAGAAAAGCAATTGAGTTGAGATGACCAATGATAATCTGTTTACCTATGTCGACGTTGTCAATTCCATGTCAATTTCGTTAGCAACGCAAAGTGCCTCCTTGGTTTCTAGCGATAATTTTCCATCTCAAGCGAGTAGCATGATATAAAAAATTATCACAAAAAAGATCAAAGGAAAAATGCACAAAAATGCGATAAGATATAATCTTGATGTTCTTATAAACCAATTTTGAAAGATTACTTAGTCATCGGCATTCTAACAATGAATATTATTGCACCACAATCACTTTGATATGTGAAAAACTCGCCAGTGCCAAAATTGCAGGATTTTTTTCCCTTCCGGAACATCTGAGATCAACCCAGGCTTTGTTGCATGGGTAACGTGTTGCTAAGTTTTCTGTGTTGTGTGGACTGCTGTTGGTCTTCTCGTCGGTAACCGTTTTTCGCTATGGCTGTGTCGGTTTGTTTTCGACCTCTGAGTTTGATTGTTCCTTTGGTGTCTTTTGTCTCTTTTTTAAAATGTTACCTCTCTTGGCAAAAGTAAAGACACGTACTGTACATGGAGGAATTTTTGTACAGTTAAAAATAATGGTGTCAATATATTTTTGTGGAAGCAGTTATGAGAATTAATCAGATCTGCACACACTTTTAGAGAAACGTGTAGCAATCATGTGTTCTCGTGTATGGCCGAGTAGAGATCGAAGAGTGGTCGAATGTGGTCGCGAAGGGATCGGGTATTGGTCGAGTTGGTATAAGATAAAAACAAAAATATATACAAGTCGCAGTGATCTGGAAGCGATCGGGGTTTGGTCGAGTTAATCTGGAAATGATCGGACATTAGTCGAGCAAGGGTCGAAATGATCGAGTACTGATTGGTAAAATTTTTGTATTCCGACGAAACTCGATCTCTACACGATCCTTTCCCGTTCAATTCGACCGCTGCTCGACGAATTCTCGATCTCTTCTCGAGTGACTTGCTTCTCGATCCTTACTCGAATGTTTTTTACATGTCAAAAACTCTCGGGTAGAAAGTCAGATCGATGACGAGCAAGGTAGACTATCCCGAACATTCTTGTCAATTGAGTCAGACCAGTCTCCCGATCACGTAATTTGTCTTGATCGGGCTTGATCGAGTTCTGATCAGGTAAAGCTAGGTTCACATTGCCGATCAGATCAACTCGATGATCCCGATTGTCCCAATTGTCCAAGCTCAACCAAATTCTTCATCGGGCCTGTTAACGACTTCTACCCGACCGCCATCCGATTGTTCACGACCTTAACTCGACCATTCACGACTCCTTTATGACTCCATCACGACTCCATCCCGACAACAAAATGAATACTTATTCGATAATTCCGATCAATTTACGACCTTTACACGATCTTTACTCGACTAGCTAAACCAAATCAAATATTCACGATCTTAGCCTGATCTCGACCTGATCGTATATGGGTCGTGGAGATAATTGGGAATTGGTCGGGTATGCATATTTTTAGTATAAAAACGTCCATTTTATTTTATTTCATTCCCCGCCGCTTCCACGGGGGGGGGGGGGGGGGGGGGGGGGGGGTCTCACATGGGATTTTGGGTACAGGTGTGCAGCTGGGATTTTAAAAACACCCCCATTCATATATTGAATAATTGTGAAATCCCTACCTATACATATATTTCACAGCGAAATCATAACCCATTCATATATTTATCGTTGCACAACAAACTGAAATTTATGACCCATTGATATATCACAATCGGTCAATTACTACCTATTGATATATTTCCTCGGTAAAATTGCACCCATTGATATATTTGACGGATCAAAAAAGGGACCCATTCCAGCGGCCCCCCCCCCCCCCCCCGTGGCCGCGTCGAAGTGCGCATTTCAAAAGTGTCACCATTGTCCGTCGTACGCACGTACGTCCAAACATGACCCTTTATAATGTTATATATGCTAGGGCATTATCAGTGTCCCATGGACACATTCTCCGTTTATTTGGTTATATTCAGTAGAAGGTCCAAATGAAATCATACATTTAAAATATCTACATAGAAATAAAGCAATTGGATTTGTGGGCAAGGTGTATCTTTGCTAGCCAAGGGTTACGATCCACTTCCAAGAGGAGGGTCGTAACACTTGGCTAGCGAAGATGGGACAAGGTGGTAAGAGCTCAGAGAGACAGGTTAATAGCTGTGACGGAGCTTGTAGAGTGCATAGAAGACGAACAAGATTAAGTAGACAGCAACAGGCGCCGGGAAATCTAGGTAAGGCAGTGGCTGGCACGACGACCAATGTGTCGGCAGTATGAGAGACTTGCACTCACTCCACAAAAAGGAACCCAAATCTTATAAAAACTTCCTCATAGTGGACACTGATATGTAATGACAGTTTTATTGCTCTTTTTTGGAAATAACACCACAATGAAATGTGTCACTGGATTAGTACTTATGTTAGATAGCAATATAAATAAACTTAACCATCCCCATTTCCTTGCTTTCTTACAAATAAAGCGTACTGTTTGTCAAATATATATGTGCAGAAGTATGTAATCAGTACTTTTCATAGATTTGATATCCAGTACTAGTAGTTGAATGGTTAAAGATATTTATTTTCTTTTTGCTGTATGGCAACAACCCGTATATATTTGCCAAAACATATTGCAAAAAGAGGGCAAATATGTCACATATTTTCCCCAAATTTGACCAAAAGTAGAATTGCAATCCCCTGGAGTGATACCTTTTCTGAAACCGTTAACAACTTTACATATATCTATCAAGAGTGCATTTTTCTCTCACCTAAGATTGGTAAAAGTTGTGTGCCGTTTGTTATAGTTTGTTAAACGTTAATATAGAAGTAGAAACAAATGCATCGTTTGGTTAGAGGGGATTGAAATTTTTGAGTGATTTTAGACAATGTTTTCAGTTATGACAAGCAAGAACACGTTTAGATAATTGATTTAATGTTAAAAGTTAGAAAGAAATGCATCGTTTGAACTAACAAACGACGAACGACAAACTGTAGACGCATTTGCAGCGAGTGTATAGTTTGTCAAAGTGTATGCAAACTTGCCAAAGTATGTTAGAAACAAATGATCAAAACTTGTCCTCGCTCTAACAGTTTGTATCGTTACTGTTAGAAAGAAATTCGCACCAAATTAAACAATATTTTTCTTTCGTCTCACTTTTGTGTGAAATTACGTCAAAAAGTTCGAATGGAAAAAAAAAATACTGTAAGGTGACCTTTAGTTGTTATTGATAATTTCTGTGTCATTTAGTGTTCTGTGAAGAGCTGTCTCATTGGCAATTGTGCCACATCTTCTTTTTTATGCTACAAACTTTTCTGGACAAACGGAAAATACGGACAGACAAAACAGAAAATAGCCCATAAAACAGGTAATTATAAATTATCGTTGATCATCTCAACGAGATTGATTTTCTCGCTTGAGCCGGTACGGCCAAATGAAATCATACATTTAAAATATCTACATAGAAATAAAGCAATTGGATTTGTGGGCAAGGTGTATCTTTGCTAGCCAAGGGTTACGATCCACTTCCAAGAGGAGGGTCGTAACACTTGGCTAGCGAAGATGGGACAAGGTGGTAAGAGCTCAGAGAGACAGGTTAATAGCTGTGACGGAGCTTGTAGAGTGCATAGAAGACGAACAAGATTGAGTAGACAGCAACAGGCGCCGGGAAATCTAGGTAAGGCAGTGGCTGGCACGACGACCAATGTGTCGGCAGTATGAGAGACTTGCACTCACTCCACAAAAAGGAACCCAAATCTTATAAAAACTTCCTCATAGTGGACACTGATATGTAATGACAGTTTTATTGCTCTTTTTTGGAAATAACACCACACTGAAATGTGTCACTGGATTAGTACTTATGTTAGATAGCAATATAAATAAACTTAACCATCCCCATTTCCTTGCTTTCTTACAAATAAAGCGTACTGTTTGTCAAATATATGTGCAGAAGTATGTAATCAGTACTTTTTATAGATTTGATATCCAGTACTAGTAGTTGAATGGTTAAAGATATTTATTTTCTTTTTGCTGTATGGCAACAACCTGTATGTATTTGCCAAAACATATTGCAAAAAGAGAGCAAATATGTCACATATTTTCCCCAAATTTGACCAAAAGTAGAATTTCAATCCCCTGGAGTGAAACCTTTTCTGAAACCGTTAACAACTTTACATATATCTATCAAGAGATCAAGAGTGCTTTTTTTTCTCACCTAAGATTGGTAAAAGTTGTGTGCCGTTTGTTAAACGTTAATATAGAAGTAGAAACAAATGCATCGTTTGGTTAGAGGGGATTGAAATTTTTGAGTGATTTTAGACAATGTTTTCAGTTATGACAAGCAAGAACACGTTTAGATAATTGATTTAATGTTAAAAGTTAGAAAGAAATGCATCGTTTGAACTAACAAACGACGAACGACAAACTGTAGACGCATTTGCAGCGAGTGTATAGTTTGTCAAAGTTTATGCAAACTTGCAAAAGAATGTTAGAAACAAATGATCAAAACGTGTGCTGTCTGAACAGTTTGTATCGTTACTGTGAGAAAGAAGTTCACACCAAATAAAAAATATTTGTCTTTCGTCTCATTTTGTGTGCAATTACGTTAAAAAGTTCGATTATAGAAAAAAATTACTGTAAGGTGACTTATTGTTATTTATAATTTCTGTGTCATTTTGGTGTTTTGTGAAGAGCTGTCTCATTGGCAATTGTACCGCATCTTCTTTTTTATGCTACAAACATTTCTGGACGAGTAGAAAATACGGACAGACAAAACAGAAAATAGTCCATAAAACAGGTAAAATATAATCTTGATGTTCTTATAAACCAACTTTGAAAGATAAAAGAGGGACGAAAGATACCAAAGGGGCAGTCAAACTCATAAATCTAAAACAAACTGACAACGCCATGGCCAAAAATAAAAAAGACAAACAGAAAAACAATAGTACACACGACACAACATAGAAAACTAAAGAATAAACAACACGAACCCCACCAAAAACTAGGGGTGATCTCAGGTGCTCCGGAAGGGTAAGCAGATCCTGCTCCACATGTGGCACCCGTCGTGTTGCTTAAGTGATTACAAATCCGGTAAATAGTCTAATTCGGTAGGTCATATTCATGAAAGGGAAGGGGATTGTAGTTACGACGTAAGGAACATATCCGATATCATTTGTGAAACGGTTATTCCATAACGGTCAACCAACTCGTGATGGCGTCCGTAAAATTTACGAAGGGATGATTTCAACTTCACCATTTGGAACTCTTGGTTTAATAGCTTCCTTGTGAGCAGCAAACCTCTATCAAGAAAATCATGATAGGAAATGCAAGCACGGGAATATCGTATCAATTGGGAGATATATACCCCGTATGCAGGTGCTGCTGGAATGTTGCTACTTAGAAATGGAAAGTTCACAATTGGAAAGCTGAAATCATCTCTTTTGTCGTAAAGTTTTGTTTTCAACCGACCCTCATTGTCAATTTCTAGATGTAAGTCAAGATATGAAGCCGACTTAACTGTATCTGTAGTATCCTTTATCTCTAGTTCGATTGGATATCTGTAGTATCTGACTATTTACCGGATTTGTAATCACTTAAGCAACACGACGGGTGCCACATGTGGAGCAGGATCTGCTTACCCTTCCGGAGCACCTGAGATCACCCCTAGTTTTTGGTGGGGTTCGTGTTGTTTATTCTTTAGTTTTCTATGTTGTGTCGTGTGTACTATTGTTTTTCTGTTTGTCTTTTTTATTTTTGGCCATGGCGTTGTCAGTTTGTTTTAGATTTATGAGTTTGACTGCCCCTTTGGTATCTTTCGTCCCTCTTTTATCTTTCAAAGTTGGTTTATAAGAACTAGAGATAAAGGATACTACAGATACAGTTATATATAACTTAGTCATCAGCAATCTAACATTGAATGTTATTGCACAATTACTTTTATATGAAAATTCCGCTGGTGCCGAAATTGCAGGATTGTCTTCCCTTCCGGAACATCTGAAATCATCCCAGGTTTTGTTGTGTAACGTTTTGCTAAGGTTTTAGTTTTCTATGTTTATGCCTTCTCGTAAATTTGCTGTTACAAAATGATAGAAATTATTATAAATTAAGGAATGTATCTCCCTCATGCAAATCTCTGATTCCTTTCACGGATTTGGCTATACCTTTTGGACCTTTTTGGATTATAGCTCTTCATCTTTTATATAAGCTTTAGATTTCAAATATTTTGGCCACGAGAATCACTGAAGAGACATGTATTGTCGAAATGCGCATCTGGTGCAAGAAAATTGATACCGTTAATTTTATTACCGTTTTTCGCTATGACTGTGTCGGTTTGTTTTCGACCTCTGAGTTTGATTGTTCCTTTGATGTCTTTTGCCTCTCTTTTAAAATGTTACATCTCCTTGCAAAGGTAAAGACACGTACTGTACATGGAGGATTTTTTGTACAGTTTAAAACATAATGTTGCCAATATATGTTTTGGGGAAGCAGAGTTATGAGAGTTAATCAGATCTGCACACACTTTAGATAATCGTGTTGCAGTCATGTGTTCTCGTGTATGGCCGAGTAGAGATCGAAGAGTGGTCGAATGTGGTCGCGAAGGGATCGGGTATTGGTCGAGTTGGTATAAGATAAAAACAAAAATATATACAAGTCGCAGTGATCTGGAAGCGATCGGGGATTGGTCGAGTTAATCTGGGAATGATCGGATATTAGTCGAACAAAGGTCGAAATGATCGACTACTGATCGGTAAATTTTTTGTATTCCGACCAAACACGATCTCTACACGATCCTTTCCCGATCAATTCGACCTCTACTCGACGAATTCTCGATCTCTTCTCGAGTGACTTGCTTCTCGATCCTTACTCGAATGTTTTTTACATGTCAAAAGCTCTCCGGTAGAAAGTCAGATCGATGACGAGCAAGGTAGACTATCCCGAACATTCTTGTCGATTGAGTCAGACCAGTCTCCCGATCACGTATTTTGGCTTTATCGGGCTTGATCGAGTTGATCTGATCGGCAGTTTGACCCTAGCTTAAGAGGATTAATCCTTGCTTTTATAGAATTTAAGTCGGATGTTTTTATAAATATTGTTGCACGGAGTAAGGTGATAAGTTTTTGTTTGTCCGTAGTTCCGTTGAACCCACTTATTAGCCGATTGGATAGATTGAATAGATATATTTACTATTTTGTCTTTATAAGACATTTGTCTCATTAGAAATAAGGGGCCTCGCTGTCATGATTATAAAAAGAATAGACTGAGAATAGAAACGGGGAATGTGTCAAAGAGACAACAACTCGTCGTAAAAACAAGAAAATTCCGCAAACACATGTTGGCTTCAGCTGCGCCCTAAAGTATATACTATTTCAGCGAAATGGACACAAAACTTAACTCCAAAACATACAAACAAGCCAACAATAAAAAAAAAATACACAAGACTCATAAAGACTTGGGACAGACGGAAAACAGCAACGGGGTAAACATGTTTTGTAAAATCTAGAAAGAAAAAAAATCATTCAGCAAATTTGTTTTTGGCACAGTCATCCTTTAATTCGCATCCAATCAAGTATGATCTATAGTATTGAATTGTAAACAGTTGCTCTTAGACTAGTAATTGATTTATAAACACAAAATGTAATACTGTAACAACATTTTGAATCAAATATACACTCGCATTTAATACTCAATAATTGTTTTTTTTAAATCAGCAGATACAGTGTATATAAAGTACGAATCTAGTTTGTTCATTTTCACTGTCGTATGCGAATATGTCTATTGTAGAATAAATGATGTCGGGAAAAACTGCGTTTGTTCACTCTTTGATAAAACGAAATAATCAACTTCATAAATGTTGTTAGCGAGTCGGCTACATTACGACTTTATGTGATGAAAATTAATTAATATCCTTCTGTGGAATGCATCGCATGTACAATAGAAATGAATCGCCCTACAGTGAAAACGAAAGTTTAGTATCATTATTCGACAGTGAACATGAATCGCATCACAAAAACAACATAATGGAATTTGATTCAATATCAACAAGCTGAACAACAAAACCTTTTTTTAAGTTATAAAACGTTATTATTCACGTTAAAAGGTACATTTTTCTGCAAATGGAAGTGTACTGCTATTTTTAAATCTCTTGCACGCTTTGTTAGTGAAAAATACTTTTAAATATTTGCTAATTTTAGTAATTATTTCACAATTTGGTTGCTGTAAGTACGATATAAACCCTTCTGCATCTCTTACCTATATTATCTTATATTACAAGTGTATTAAAACAATTCATTTGATATATTATTTATTATTTTATTCCAAAATCATAAACTTTTCGTCTGTTTATTTATCATTCTACATCTGAAATTCATGGCATACTAGTATACAGTGAAAATGGTATTTGATGGTTGACTTCGCACTTTACATACACTGAGATAAATATGAAAAACATTTCAATTTTTATAAATATATTCATAGACATTTACCAAAGACAGAACCAGTAGGGCGAAAATATGTCAAAGGGGGCAATCAAAAAACCTAAAACAGAAAACCTCCTGTACAAAGAAAGGAAGACGAATTATAGATAAACATCAGACAACAAAACACTACTCAGAAAACAAAATATAATGACCGGAAGATTGTGAGGTAAGTCAACAATCCAAAAAGAATCCTTTGCTACAAATACATGTATATATATGAATTCATTATGGATAAAATGCATGTATTTCATTTTTGGGGCCCTAAATAGCTTGCTGTTTGGTGTGAACCAAGGCTCCGTGTCGAATGCCATACTTTGATCCATAATTGTCACCCTGACGAAATTAATATAAGTTCCTTCATGATATAAATTTAACTGGAAGGAATATTCTGTAATATAATTTATACTGAAACAAATGCTACAGTAGTTGTTCCTAATGGAATAAAGAGTATAGAATATGTCTTTTAATAGGGACAGGTATTATGGCATTGTGTATTTACGTTTCATGGGGAATTTCTATTAGGTGGAACACAATAAATATACGTTGTCAAATGGTTTACTTTTACAAATTTTGACTTGGATGGAGAGTCGTCTTATTGGGACTCATATCACTTACAAAAAGAAGCATTTAATTTTTATATGTGTGTATGATGTGAATATAAGTTCACGAGAGAGAGACAATTCCAACGACACAAATGAACAAAATACAAATATAATATATAACAAAGAAATGATATCAAAGAGGAAAACGACAACCAAAGTCATGTCTAACAAGTGAAAAGACAAACAACAGACCAAAAGCAACACGAAGCTAAGCTAAATAAACAAAAGACCAAAAAACTTCACAAATAACAAAATATAGAGCAACAGGAAGCTAATGAAAAAAAAACCAGGAAGGCAGCTAAGATGCTATGTAAGGTTACATTAGACAATTGAGCTTAAGATATTTAAAAGTGATAATACAGTGCACGAATGATTTGCATTTGTAATATATTCATCCTTGAGTGCACTAATAAATTTAAAGATCACTTCAATATCACAATGAGAAAATATCACACGAAAAGCCTAAAACTATTTTTGTCAACATATTTCTTTCTAAACATTACTACTTTCTCTATTATACCAAAAAGCTGGCATCAAAGTGTGATCATGAAAAGTTCACAACATTAAACATTTTAAGACTTCTGTTTTAAATTTACATCATCAATTAATTTTGTTACTTTAAATATCGAGTAAACATCGAGTAATCGATATCGAGATCAAGTGATTAATTGATTGCTACGTGATTAATTACAAAGAGTACTTCCGTTTAGTTAATTACAGAATCCCATAACCGGGTTCAAATGCATATATCCATTATATGCTAGGAAAATCTTTAAAATAAAGCTGTAATATATATCTCAATGTTTAGAAATACTAATCCGTATATATGTTTTATACCTTGTTGTAAATGGACTAGATCGATTTTAGCAACAATGCTGTATATGTCTTTATAGAGACGCGTTGACAATTGCCGAGCAATTCGCGTGTTTTCAAATACAAGATAGATTTCTCACGGCACAGTAATTTGTTTAACGTAATCTCTAATCTTTTTACTGTAAGACGTCAGTTAAAAGGACTCCGGTATTGATACAATTGACATTTTCAGCTCGGATATTGATATACATAATATTGAGAAAATGTAGAGGGATTATACGTAATTGAATGTTGATTATTTAATTGAAAAACTCGTTAAAGAAGATATATATTGGCAATGGAAAATTTATGTTTTGTGACAATTTTAGTTTATGGATTTTTAACTAACTTATTGAATACTGCAACTGCAGAAGAACCGTGCTATGGGTGCCAGCTTTTTAATGTTAGAGATAAGGAACAGAAATCACGGAGAGCGGTAACTATGTTTTACATGTATTGTTTGTTAACATTAATTTTTTCCCTATATTTATTTCTGTAGAAAACAAAACTGTTAATATAATTTTTTCTTGAATTTTTTTCTTATGATGCAGCCTTAATTTATATTTGAAATTCGTTAAACTAAAAGATTTTTTTTTAGATATGAATTTAATAAGGTTTTTGATTAGATCAATGAGAAAGAAGCACACACTGTACGTGTAGGGTCAAGCTATGTCGTCTTGGTCTATAAAAGTTGTGAACATTTTTACAGGGAATTCAAAAATTTAGAAGCAACACCAAAAAAAAAAGTTTTAAAGTTACTGTAAAATGCATGTAAATTTTATAAAAATTGTTTTATCATGTATCAAAACTTCTATGTAAATATGATATAAAGTATGTATAAATTGTATCAACAGATTAGAGTTCACTTAGATTTTAACGTTAAAAAGTATTACCGACATCGGTGTCTTGAATTTTGTAATAGCAAAAATAGATTAAAACAATTACGAATTCAAAACAAATTGCACCTTTCGAATGAACTTGATTGGGGATTTAACTTTTTTTTGTTTATGCCAACAAAAAAAGAATTTAAGCTTATATGTTCGTAAATAAACCCTAAATGCGTCTATTTGCAACTTTAAGAAAGATGGTTGATCGTTTATGTCTTTTAAATGCTTTATGACTTATACTCATAGCCCAATTCTAAAGTTTCATTTATCTGGAATTATTAGTATTTTTTTCTAAAGCCATATTATTTTAACATATTATAATTGCTTTTTTAGTGTGCCTCCGGCATAGTTCTAATGTTCTAGTCTGTTAAACTGGACCCTTGTTGTGTTCATTTATCGCTACACTTACTTTATGTGCGGAGATTCAGATGGAATGGCGGACCAGCCTCACGGTCATAAAACTTTCGAGCATGATTTTTGTACTCGGACTCGAAAATCAACCAATCAACTTGCTGAATTTCATGTTTCGAGCATGATTTTTATGCTCCGAGCACCGAGCAAAGTTTTATGCCTTCAAGGCCAGTTTAAGTCTGTGCCACGTGCTTCTGTCGCACGATGTCTGGCATCTTGTAACCTTTAATTAATGTCGCCGTACTGGAGCAATCAAATATCATAATATATTGATAAGTAATAAAACTTGATTAACATGGTACGAATATCGGATTATAATCAAAATTCATATGAGACGGGTTCTATGAGGAAAGTTTTTAGCATTTTGCTCGATAAATGATGTTTAAGATCTAATCTGGAATTATCAGAAACCTGCAAGACGTTATTTATAGTTAGTCATACTAAAATCAAAAAACGCCCTGTTAACATTTTCAACTTGAATGTTTTTGGATTACGTTTACCGTTTACGAGCTTTCTAAAGAAGAGATTGTAATTTTAATTCCTGTGGGAAAGCTAATTACTATCAGATTGTAATATTTTTTGTCGTTATATAAATTAATCAATATATTATATGTAGATGACATATTTTTAAACAAACGAAATTATTTGTAAGTACGACAATCAGTTTTCGCATTCTCAAAGGAATGCGATCGAGTACTTACAGTGACAACCATTTCAGCTGTGAGTTATTTACATTCATCAAGAAAACAAGCATTGACACGGAAGATAGGAATTTTTTTTAAGTATAGTAATCAGATGATATTAATGTTTTCACAATATACAATCTTTCCTTTCATCATCGCCTGTCGTTTTCAACCTGGCCGTTTTCGCCATTCTTTAATACGTCTGTGTCTTCAGACATTTCTTAATAATTGATGTTGTTGATTGAGTAATTTATAAATGGTTGTGATGGAAATTGTCCTGAAAATCAAAAGCCATCTATAAGAACTTATCTATAGATTAAATTACGAGGAAGTTCAGCTAAATTAAGCGTCTTCTAGCAGATGAAATATAATTCTATTTATTTGATTGACAATCAACGTTGAAAGGAACATCTTTAGCGGAATTAACTTTTTAGTAGAAAAGGAAAGAAAAAATGATCATGATGACACACCGTCGACATGTTAATATTTCATCACGACGTTCTTCTCGTCAATTATATAGACAACATATATCAGATTGGAACTTTCTGCGTTATCTTACAACCACTTCTTTTTATGATTGCTGCAAGTAATTTTCCATTATTGTTACAAAATCATTAATTTCATAAGTCTTCAGTTTTGACGTTCGTTAATGTAATTTTATAATTAAGAATGCCAGTCAAATTTTAAGTGTCGTAAGTCTCGAAACGTGCCGAGTTGTCTGTTGACTGCACAGTTTGTTTGGCTTTTGGATAACGTAATAATGAGTACCCCTTACTAAAAGTAAAAATATACCATTGAAAGTACGTAATATGTTCAATGTAAGTATGCAAAAATATAATTTGACAGGTAACAATGGGGAGTAAATACATCTTATTCAATACGTTACATTAGGGGATGTAACGGTTAGGTTATTTTTATTGACATTACACAAAATTGACCAAGGTACGGTTGAACTGATCGGACAATAGTGGTGACGTTTGATTTTTAGGTGAAGGTTAAGACCAACCCCGGTTTTTGGTGGGGGATCGTGTAGCTCAGTCTTAAGTTTTCTTCGTTTGCTGTTGTTAGTCATTTCAAATATTCATCATTATATATGATCATATTTTTTTTGCATAGTATACATGGTATAGGACATGAAAGTTATATAAATCACCAGAGTAAGATATTTAAATAGTTTAGCGTTAAACATATCTGACTGTGGGCACGAACTGTACTCGGTAAACTTTTAATGTACCAAAAAAAAAAATGTTGTAGGGCATATGTTGAAAAATCAAGAAATAAGTATTTCTGACAACGCATTTTAATGATTTGGTCATAAATCTTAGTTTTAAAAAAAGTAGACATTACCCTTAAATACTAACCATGTTAAATTGGCTTTTTCCGCATTTACATACAAAAGATAACTTCAAAAAACACTACAAACATCTTGAGATTCCAAAATCGTTTAGTATCGGTAATTTTAACTAATAGATTTACATGTCTGGGTTTTTGTATTCCCCCTAGAGAATCAAAACTACATTCAGTAATTGGTTGCATGTCTAAGAGTCATACATATATTTTAAGACTTTCTGCTGAAAAGAAAAAAAAATGTTTCAATCAACTCGTCACTTGAAAATTAATTTTCCTTATAGGGAACAAACTATATGATGAATTACAGTTAAATTATACTGCTGTTTGCATTCTACTGCGAATTGTTAGTTTCCGTTAGGCATTAAGACGGATCCATACAGTCTTCCTGGTTGCGTGTCTGAGAGAAATAAACAAACTGCGACTTATATTTGGCGTAAGGAGTCATAAAGTATTGTTAATTTAATTGCCGGCGAAGAAATTGAAATCTCTAGGGAATTGTGTTTCATTTCCAATCTTGAAATTAGATTGAAAACGACAGTGCAATGCATAAGCCAAAAACTACATGAACTGTTGCTTGAAAATTGACGACTTATTTTAGGGGCTCTAAAAGGCAGTCTGTCCCGAACTTTATCTTCGAAAAAAACCTTTTACATTGACACAAAAACAAGATATTAAACAAGATATTGTTTTGCAAGCATTTAAATGACCATTGAAGCAATGTATGACATACTTATAACGATTTTTTTTAATTTCCTTTTTTTTTTACAAAACTGGAAACTTTATTGTCAATTTTTCAAAAATAATTAATCTTATTAACATTATTTTTTATTAAATTTAAGCTTTTTTAATGTGAGGACAAGATTTATTGTTTGTTTTGGTGTTGTTGAATTTATTTTATTTAAGAGGTACTAGTGTTGTATTTTTGTTGCTTGTTTATGGACGAAAGAGATGTGGGATAAACGTAAACGAGACAGTAACCTAACGACACAAATATTCGACGACAGTATAATTTCAGCACACAGCCTTAATTTTATCAACAAATTAAAGACAATTATTCCTCATTTGTGTAGATTTGCCGGCCTAATAATATTTGACGGAATCGAGATTTTCCTCTTGTTTAACTGTACATTAAATCCCCAAAGTCCAGCAATCCATTGCCCAAACCTCAATTAGGTTTGGATACAAAGTTTTACACTTTAAATGTTCGCCGCGTAATAGGTTTGGAACATTTGTTTTTCTCGTGTGCTACTAAAATTCGAATTATTTTATTGAAGAATAATACTCAAGTTATTGAGTTGAAAGAGAAGTCTGATTAGTTTTTTCTTTATTGGGGACATAACCCAGGACGACAGAATAATTACCAACATCAAATTTTGTTTAGAAGTTCATAAAAATACATTTAAAATATTCTGTAGATGAGCATCCGGTCGCAAGAGATTTGAAACCTCGAGTTTTTTTGCACAATATTTTTACACTAGTATACTGAAAATTCTTTATCGAAATGAATAACGCATATCATGGTTACGCCGAGGCATTTATTAATCCATGAGACTCAGTTAGCAATAGAAATGTACTATATAATCGAGCTCTGTACACATGAAAGAAACGTATTTCTGGTAGTGAATTTCACCCCGATAAATTGATTGATAGTCAGAAAAAATCGACGGTCGGACTTTTGACCATATGGTTTCAAGAATGGACTTTCGGAAACCTGAAATTCATACATTGGTACAGGTACATAGTTGATCATTACATGGAATCCACGCTTTATTATAAATTTATTTTGGAAAACCTTAATTTGACGGATTTACTAGGAAAACACACCACGTATTCATGCGAATATCCCAACACAGGAAGGAACCTGATATCAGTAGTTTTATTAATTTAAATATATTTTTGTTATTTTAGAGAATTTGTTGTTAATAACAGATTTTATATTTTACTTTTTTCACATATTGTATGGAGTCAAGAGAGTCTACAGCTTAACATTTTGTCATCGCTCTATTGATGAGTTCTATATGTCTGTTTTTGTCATTGAGCTGTTGTCTCGCCAAAATACATGTATATTGTATACCACATGTTGATTTATTCATATATATTCACGCATACTAAGTTTGGTTTATGTACTATTTAGCATCCTCTTACATGTAACTTTTATTGGAAAAGCAGCTTAATTAAGTAATCATATGGATGAACTATATGATTTAGAAGTGTTTATGTTTTGAAGTTCACAAACACAAATATAATTTCATCGCAATCGTTTAAATTCTGCATCAGAGTAAAAAGGTTGATTTATTTAGTTTACAATGATATAAAAGAAATACATAAAATTTTCAAATAACTTTTCATAACAGATGGAATATACATATGTATGACTTTGTACTCGATAAAAAATATCAACTTTTTGTTCGGCACTATTTACATATTTAAATCCTATTCAAAAGAGGTGAGAATTTCTCACCAAATAATAAAAACTTTAATCATTTTTATAGAAAAGATTTTTAATATAAAAAGTCATAGATGCAATCTTATGAATCTCTTTTCAGGTGATCTATTGAAATGTTAGAAGTAATAAGTATTATCCGGTTTAGAAATGACTCAATTATTATACAATAATTTATTACGGTGCAAATGTTTAATTAAGTTCTAAATCTTTGTAAACAGAAAAGGGTGGTAGCAAGGGTTTTCAACCAGAAAAGACTATTAAGTACGTTTAAAATCCAAAACAAACTTGTAAATTATTAAATATTATAGATTTTATTTGAATACTTAACATTTACACTTGTTTGCAACAATGTCTATAATTTTAAATTCAGATATTAAATTTTAAAAATAACGGTGAATCTCTCCGATACTTATCATGAACACAAAAATTAAGTAATAGAGGTGGTACTATATTTATAATTTTTAGTACCGTTTAAAAAAGAAAAAAAGTAGAATCACAAAAATACTGAACTCAAAGGAAAATCAAATCGGAAAGTCCATAATCACATGGCAAAATCAAATGACAAAACACATAAAAAACGAATGGACAAGAACTGTCATATTCCTGACTTGGTACAGGCATTTTCAAATGTAGAAAATGGTGGAATAAACGCGGTTTTATGGAAAACAACATGTTAAAAATTTCATGCATTTGAAGCGCCTTTCTTGATTAATCTTCACCAGTAATGCTCAATGCTAAGTATTTTAAAAAGTCAAGGATGTCAGTTGAAGAGCTATATACGACCAACAAATACACCCCCGCCCCTTTGGACTCTTAAAAAATGATCAATCGAAGGTCAACTTTGCCTGAAGGAGTTGAAACCTAACTTTCTAAAAAAAAATATATAAATTTATAAACAGACCATTTTTAGAAATGTTTGGTATTAATCATGTCAGTACTCCTGTACTGACATCTGAGCTAGTTATACCCTGAGGCACATGCACTTTTCTCAGAAAAAAATCCTATATACCTTATGTAAAGTTATATAGGATTTTTTTTTTCTGAGACGAGTGCCTGTACCTCGAGGACTGATAGTCCATTAGCAGAGACCCAAGGCTGTAAAATAATGAAAACAACACGTGATAAATTGCGTGTAAAGCGTTTTTCCTAATCTACCTTCATCAGGAACGCTCACTGCCAAAAATATTTGAAGATATTTAAACATGCATGACATTGTATATAATAATTATTTTTTAAAAGAATTTTGAACCTGTTGTAGTTTTATGCATGCATACACTGAGTTTTACTGTTCGTATTGCTGTGAGTTTCTTTATTCTACATTTAGTAGGGATATAGGGGAGGTTTGACATTTCAAAGCCTCTGGGATTTATTAGTCTTGTGTGTCTTTTTATTCATTTAAATGTTTTGGAGTTTAGAATGGCGGCCATTTTCACTGAACTAGTACACATTTTTATTTAGGGGCCATCTGAGGCCCTACTACGGGTGTAGGGTTTTCTCGCTGCGTAGAAGACCCATTGGTGGCCTTCGGCTTGGTATCTGCTCTTTGGTCGGGGTGTTGCCCCTTTGACATATTCCTCATTCCCATTCTCAATTTTATTGAATTTTTGAACTTCGAAATAAAGTTGGAAAGGTCGAAAGGTATTAAGGTCGTCATCATCATCAAATTCAACATTTGTATAAAAGTTTAGGTAAAAACTTCTAGAAATAGATTTACGCCCATTTTCGCTGAACTACATGTATATAGTTCACCGTTTTGTTTAGAAGCCAGCGGAAGTCCGCCTCCGTGTGCGAAATTTTCTTGCTGTGTTGATGACCTTTTGGTGAAGTCTGACACGTTCCTCATTTTCATTCTCAATTTTATTAAAGACAACCCAGATAATTCTGCAATTACACCTTTTAGAGACAGTCTGTATTTAGTATTTCGAACAAAATTTTACTTACAAGTTTGTCATCAATTGTTATAATACTGGTATTAAGGAATCACTCAAACTACAAATTGACATATAATATGTCTCTCCTGTTATCAGTTATTATAAATCTGAAGCTAGTATGTTTATATTTATCTGTCAAAGGATTTTCGGATTTTGTATCCAATTCATTATATTGAGAATTATATTTCCGGAATCGGATTAACTTTTAAAAATAGGCAAAGAATAAGGACAAATTAATTATATCAACGTAACAAACAAGATTATCAAACAGTCATCTGTTTTAACATAATTTCATTCTCAATTTTATCTAGTTGATTTTCAATTATATGGATACTAAGTAGTCTTTACAAAATTCCGGCAGTCTTCAATATGAATTCAATGCCAATATTACTCCGTGTTCCCCTTTTCTAGTCTACCATACGATTAGTCTTATCACAAGATTTTTATTTGTCTCGACATCCTATAGTTGACTTATTTATAGATTATCGGTGATCATCTCAACGAGATTGATTTTCTCGCTTGAGCCGGGGCGGCGAAAGCGAGAAAGGCAATCGAGTTGAGATGAACAATGATAATCTTTTTATCGCTATTTTACCTTTGACGACGTTGTCAATTTCATGTCAATTTCATGTCAATTTCGTTAGCAACGTCACGTGCATGGCTTAGTTTCTAGCGATAATTTTCCATCTCAAGCGAGTAACATGATATGAAAATTATCACAAAAAAAAAATCAAAGGAAAAAGGCACAAAATAGCGATAAATAGAGAATAATACATGGCAAAATCCGTATCATATGTCGTATCATCCCGAGACATCAATATCAGCCCAAGGGCCTTTAGGCCCGAGGGATGATATTGGTCGAGGGTGATACGGCATGTGATACGGATTTTGCCATGTATTATACACTTTATCATATATTTCAACAGAAGAGTATTATATTATATGAACTGTTTTCTGATCCATAGCACTGGATTACCTTCAGTTCTACTTTTGTCTTGTTTCAAAGGCCGTAAAAGAACTGCTCAATTACTTATCCGAAGCACCTGGGTTACCTTACAATTTGCGTGCTGTTGTTTTAAAAATATTTTGTTTATTATTGTATTAATTTGTGTGTCAGTTTGTATTTTTCATAGTTGCATTTAGTGTGCCAAAAAATATGAAAACTTGACGTTCGTGACGTCACATACAATATGAAAACTCGACGTTCGTGACTTCACATACCAAACAATGACGTCATTCAAAAAATTTATCTATTTTGAGGAAAAAAAATTTTAAGCAAAAAAAAAAACCAACACTGACTTTATGTAAAAAAAAAAAAAAAAAAAAAAAATGTAGGGGTGTGATAAAGGGTATGCGATAAAGGGTAGGGGTGTGATAAAGGGTATGCGATAAAGGGTAGGGGTGTGATAAAGGGTATGCGATAAAGGGTGCGCATCAAAGTTGCGCGATATGGATTAAACAGCAGGCTATTTATCACATATGCAAAACTACTGTATTTACTACTAAACATATGATAAAACTTTTTATCCTGCAATTGGGTGTTCTACTATGCAGATACAGCCCTACAGATATCGCTATGCTGTATCTGTATACTATACAGATATCGCTTTAAAGCTCCACCCACTGCCGGACTGAGTATTGTATGAACCTGCGTGACCTCAGAATGTGTATTGCACTCGCATTCCAATGACGTATTAATTTCGAATTAACTATTACTTTTTTACGTTCTGTTTGTTTTCAAACATTTCTTTAAAGCAATAAGAATCACACCAATTTTCTGATAACATACACACAAGAACAGCAGTCTTTTCTACGATGACAACTTTCGATTTCAAAACTGTAATGTGTATGAACAACCATGTCTATTTCAGCATGCATGTTTAGTGAATGTCGAGTCTGAAGCGTAGGACAACTCGTACACACCTGTTTCAAATAAGACAATGTTTTGTTATTTGTTTTTACTGTTGAAATTAGTTGTTATGTTAAAATAGATAATTATTCACCTTGGGCGATGTAATATTGGTGACCATTCGAGATTCTTTTTTTGCGAAGCCGTCTTCTGAATGTGTGATTACTGTATCGTATTACTACACGGGCCTCAGAGGGTTTCAAATCGGGGGGGAAATGCAAAACATGTGTTTTTGTGTCTTTCAAAACACAAATAATATATATAATTAATTGCAGGTTAAAGACAATAACTGTTTAGTGTCTTTAAATATCAGCTGTATTTGTACTCGGCTCGAAACAGGTGTAGTAGCTCGCTAAAAGCTCGCATACACCTTGTTGCCTAGCCTCGTACAAATACAGCTGATATTTAAAGACACTAAACAGTTATTGTCTATTTATCCTGCAATTGGGTGTTCTACTATACAGATACAGCCCTACAGATATCGCTATGCTGTATCTGTATACTATACAGATATCGCTTAAAAGCTCCGCCCACTGCCGGACTGAGTATTGTTTGAACCTGCGTGACCTCAGAATGTGTATTGCAGTCGCATTCCAACGCCGTATCAATTGCAAATTAACGATGACTTTTATACGTTCTGTTTGTTCTCAAACATTTCTTCAGAGCAATGAGAATCACAACAATTTTCTGATAACATATACACATTAACAGCAGTCTTTTCTACGATGACGACTATCGATTTAAAAACTTGAATGTGTATGAATGTGTAACAAAAACAACCATGTCAATTTCAGCATGCATGTTTAGTGAATGTCGAGTTTGAAGCGTAGGCAACTCGTACACTTCTGTTTCAAATTGGACAATGTTTTGTTATTTGTTTTTACTGTTGAAATTATTTGTTACAATGTATGTTAAATTAGATAATTATTCACCTTGAGCGATGTATTATTGTTGACCATTCGAGATTCTTTTTTTTTTTTTTTTGCAAACCCGTCTTCAGCTGAATGTGTGATTACTGTATCGGTTTACTACACGGACTTCAAAGGATTTCAATTCAAAAATAAATGCAAAACATGTGTTTTTGTGTCTTTCAAAACACAAATAATATATAGAATTAATTGCAGGATAAAGACAATAACTGTTTAGTGTCTTTAAAATATCAGCTGTATTTGTACTCGGCTCGCATACACCTTGTTTCCTAGCCTTGTACACATGCAGCTGATATTTAAAGACACTAAACAGTTATTGTCTATATAATATATACATAATTGCCCCGTTGTTGTCTTATGACATGTTTCATAAAGTTTAACATCTCATGTGAGAGCGATATCAGCTTCTACGATACTTGTGTCTCATAACCTTTTAAAACTTTTTATTTTGTTCTACATGTATATGTGTATGAATAAGGAAATATGATATGATTAACAGTGAGACACATTTTTACTAGCGACCAATTGCAAAGGACATGAATGTAAGCATAATATATATAATAGGCCACCTGTACGTAACAATAACGAAAACCTACATTTGTATACAGTGAATTAAGTTACACTAGATCATTGTCAAATATTAGACAATTCAAACGAAAAAAACCAACAGCCCGATGTAAGCCTTAAATAATTCACGGAAAATAAATGTGACAGACGGCAATTAACGACAACCACCGAATCACAGGTCCTTGACTGCGGACAGCAAAACAAGGAATACGACGTAAACATGTTTGTGAGCTCTCAATTAACCATGGGATAACTGACCGTGCAAGACTTACATGGATAGTCAATGTAGTTCATAACCCCAATCATCATTCCTGGTACAGTGGTACCAGAGCACTACACAAGAATCAGCTGTAAAATATATTTACTTAAATTTACCACTTACTTTGGAAGTTAGCTCCATTGTTGAAGCATACGATAAAAAGATTATAACATGTCATTATTGATATCAAATATATTATCAACCCTTGGTCAATATCAGTCCTCGAGCGTTCTTTTGATTGTTACCTACATCCAAAGTTCTCAAACCTCAATTGTTGGGCGTTTGCTGCCCGTTGCAGCGAAACATGTGCTAACTGAAAATATGCAGACTTTCATTTAATGACATTCTGCTGTCTTGTAACAATTAAGGGCACCTATATAAGATAAAAAGCTACAATTTCCATCTTATATGATTTATGTGTATAGATATAGAAAATTTCATGTTTGACTGCTGAAAGCTCCGATAGAACTTCCGAACCCATTAACGGTAATCATTGAATTGATTGGACATATTTATGAATATCACGTGATAACTCGACCGTATTATGAAATTGAATAAAATCACGACAGAAACCATCTTCGTCAAGTTTTAAAAGACTTTTTTTACTTGATAGTAAAAGGATATTAGAATGAAATTCAAAACAGTGTGGGTGTGGCCATTGATTGACACATTAAATTCATCCATTGACTGGGACAATTTACGTGAACGTTTGTCTGTAACGACCACTGTTCACGACGTACCTACGATAGACATTTAAACTGTGGGATCACCAAGGTTTCTTAACGCCTTTAATTATAAAATAATTCGAAAAATTATTCAGAAATAACCTTTATGTTTTGATTTATATAATTGATATAAATCAAAACATCGTGTTATTTCTCATTAATTTTTTCGAATTACTTTATTAAGGTGTTGAGAACCTTTGGTGACCCCATAGTTTAAGTGTTTTTAAAAAGTACACAGTGAGCAATGGTCGTTACATACAAACGTTCACCTAAATGGTCCCAGTCAATGGTTTAATTTAATGTGTCAATCAATGGCCACAGCCACACTGTTTTGAATTTCATTCTATAACTATCATCAATTCAAAACAAGAAATCTTTTCTCTTATTTTATTTTACATTGCACAAAGTCACGTTTTTCTTCAGTAGACTGTTTATTTTATGACATCTTTATATTTTAATCCGTTGGGGGTGCACTACTCGATACTTTACCCTGGGAACCATGGTTTATTATAGAACAAAAAAATAAAAATGTTATTGTTCTTTGAAATAGCTTTCAAAAGCTGCGTATATTCTTAAATCTAATCGATTGCGAATACTAAAAAGTGTTCTCAGATTTCATAAAAAATAAAATCAACGCTGGGGATTTAAAAAAAACTTAATGTTCATGAGTTAATATTAAATTATCAAATATAACGATATCAATTTTCCTTTTAAGTCTTCAATGCATATTTGTTTGTTTTAATTTAGTTTTAACGCTTGTATCGTGCCGTTTAGCTTAAAAAGTGTAAAGTGTTTAGACGATAACAATATAGTGACAATATTCGTTGTTCGAGTTGAAATTTAAATCTTTGTTAATATTTGTATGTAACTTAACAATAATGACTTGATACATCTTTGATGTTGATCATGATACTAGAGGTTTTGTATTGAAGTAATACCAGGGGCATATTAGGATTAAATATTCATTTGGTCTTTGAAATTAAACTTCATAAAAAATATTTTTAATCCACAGTTTTGAGTCGCAGTCATTTATATAAGATACAGTCAGTCGCATTTGATGTACTGTTTTTTCTGCAATTCTAAATTTCATAGATTCAATCTATTTGATAGTCAATGTGAATGCGATGGGAGGTTTCTAATAGACTTTGGTTGCTGTCCAATTTGCGTTTTCAAAAGATGCAAAAATTTGCATTTGTGTTTTTCAATTTCGCCTTTAACTGGTATATCTAACAAATGCTGCGCCTTCTATTCTAACGTTGTATCTTTAATGTTATTATTGATGCAAGAATTCAGTTTTCTTCCATGGCATTACACTTGACAACAAAATGTCAATTAATCTTACAAAAATGACAATTCGTAAAATCTAGTGCATGTAAAATAATTTAAGACGGATTAGGAATACCCAGTGTTGCAGAAAATGACGTACATCATAGTAATTATTATTTGTATTTATGGAAATCAAATTTTGCTTATGGGAACTATAAATCATCCGTAATTGTCAAATCATTTCAAATATAACATAACCCATTTTCCTTCATGGAACATTTTATAAACAAGTGTACAATATAAATACTTGAAAATTGGGAGAAAACTAGACTAAGTGATGCCCCCCACACTCTAAGCTGAAGTAACTCATTTTATGACAAAGTCAATGTAGGACTTACTTTATGATATTATTGTGTCATGGAGACAAACATGTGCCCCTGCAGATTCAAAGTGCTATATCAAAATACACAAAGATGAGAATAGGAGCACACATATGCTTCAGACTCAGTTTTCGTCTTCTCATATTTTCTTTCCATTCCATATTTACTGTCCCTTTTTGCTGTTTGTTCAGAATAAAGGCTTACCGGTTTTAAATTATAAACGTTTATTTTACAGATAGCGAGCGAGTGTCCAAGAGTTTGTGATTGCCCACACAAACAGTTAAATTGTGAATATGGAGTACCACGTGTGATAGATGGATGTGGCTGTTGTCACATGTGTGCACGACAATACGGTGACACGTGTAGTGCTGTAGACAGGTGTGACACAGATAAAGGATTATACTGCGATCTTCTACCTAATGCGCAGCATGGCATTTGTAAAGGTTAGAAATAATGAACTATAATCTGCTTAACAACTCGATCATATAACAACAAAACGCGACCGGTTGTGGATAAGTATAGTCACGGAATGATAAAAAAAACTCTAGCAATAATGAAACTCGGTACTTAGGTATCCAATAACGGATTTTAGACATGGTTATCATATTTATCCCATGGTAAAGAATCCTAATTCATATACATTTTTGTAATAGAAAACATGATTGTGTCTCAGAAGCCATACACTTAGATTTTCAACCGATGATCATTTCAATTTGTTAAAACAAAATAAATCATTATGTTAAACATGTCATAATAGTCCTTAAACATTTTATTCGTAATCAAACAAACATGACCATAAAAGAAATGATTGTTTAACAACAACATAAACAAACTAATAGACCTTTTCAACATCTATCGACACCTACAGTTGAGAACGACTACGACAGGTAAAATATGAGGGGTTGTCTCAAAAATTAAAAAAAATTAAATCATTATTGATTTTATTGCTTTCATTGACAATGATAGAACTTTCCTACAGAGTCCAAATAACATGGATTTTTTTTTTAATTTATTATAAAGAAAATGATGGACTTTAAGTCACATTTCATCTTTTTAGACGTTGAGCTCCTAGCTGTCCTAGTGGAATTTGGAAAATGAAAAGAACAAAGCATGATTAATTGTAGTTGATATTAATTTTAATTAAACAATGTTTTATCTCTGTTGACAAGGGCGGCACATGTTTCCACAATGTCTGTTAGTTTTGGCCTTGCGTGCCTCCATAATGTACTGAATACTTTGTATATTTTCAATTCACCAATTTGGTGTTCCACTTGAATTCTATATTCACCAATCACGCGATTAAATTTTCTGCTCGTTCTCTCAAATGTTATGGCTTACGATTAATTTGATGTGTTGTAAATGGTGTAACTAAAGGATGACGATTTGGATAAACTTTGTCTCTAAGGAGAACACAGTCCCCCGGGAAATGCAGCGGATTATTTCTCCCTATTTTGATTCAAAACCTCTCATGTATGGTCATAGATGAGATACAAAAAAAATCTTCTTAAGTACGAAAAAACTTGAATAAGGTACAAAACTTTGTTCCGGAAATTTGATATAGAGAAATAAATTCTGACCCGATGAAAACAAAACAAAATATAGCAATGACAGTGTATAGATGAAATAAACGAAATTTGATCAACTTCTTGTAAGAAACTCAAAGGTCATTTTCAGGAACGGGGGAGGACACTATGACGAAGGGACAAGGTATGTTGTTCTCGGGACATCAGCCGCCGATCTCTAAACTCCTGCTTAGCACTGTCCATATTGATTTTGCAATGTCAACAAGCTCTAAGTATTAACTAACAATTTGAAATATAAATTCCACACACTGGTATGTAAAAAAATGCACTGCTTAAGATGTTGTAACATTAAAACGAGATGTCAATTATATTTTTTTTTCTTCAAAATTTACTCATGAAAAACATCAACTCTAACAAAATATCTTGAAGCGGAGAAGTCCGCCGTTGATAAAAAAAAAAAAAAAATTAGATGTGATATTTTCACTTTCCTTAGACCTACAAAATCAATATGTGATTATCCCTCTAGAAATTGAATATGTACATCAACTAAGGTGAAGATCGGTTGAAAAATACCAATTTGGTCGTGTTCACAAGTGTGATACGGACGTACGGACAGTCCAGTAATTATTTTTCATAAATTTTGGAAAATTTCATAAAAGCTTTTACACCAACAAATTAATCGTTACTTGCATGCGGCAAATATTTGGTAAAGGACTCACATAATCATAAAATTGAAGAGAAAGCGGATCAGGATGCAGAATGGTTGCTGTATTTGTTTTAATCAATTCAACATGAAATGTCGTGTAAATACATACAAAATTAAAATGTTATATGACAGAGACAAATATTTATTTATTTATTTACTTGATATATATTCTGAAGCTATATAGTCAAGACAGTATATAACCGCCAATCCAATATGTTACGTATTGGTAATCATGATGGTTCTTGTCTTTGAGACGACCCATCCATTTTACCTGTAAACTGTAGGTGTCATTAGTCGGTGTCGAGAGATGTTGAAAAGGTCTAATAGTTCATTTGAACATACATGTAGTAGTTATAATGGCTGCATATACTTTTAGCGTACCTTTTTGTCACACAATGCTGCTTGTTGTTAATAGACTGCAAAATGAAATATTTGTCAAATTTTCTTTTAAATGTTACTGGGCATAAATGTATGTATTTATTCCAAGCTGGACAACTTTTTATGCCCCACCTACGATAGTAGAGGGGCATTATGTTTTCTGGTCTGTGCCTCCATTCGTTCGTCCGTTCGTTCGTACGTCCGTCCGTTCGTTCGTTCGTTCGTCCGTTCGTTCGTCCCGCTTCAGGTTAAAGTTTTTGGTCAAGGTAGTTTTTGATGAAGCTGAAGTCCAATCAACTTGAAACTTAGTACACTGGTTGCTTATGATATGTTCTTCCTAATTTTAAAGCAAATTAGACTTTTGACCCCAATTTCACGGTCCACTGAACATAGAAATGAAAGTGCGAGTTTCAGGTTAAAGTTTTTGGTCAAGGTAGTTTTTGATGAAGCTGAAGTCCAATCAACTTGAAACTTAGTACACTTGTTGCTTATGATATGTTCTTTCTAATTTTAAAGCCAAATTAGACTTTTGACCCCAATTTCACGGTCCACTGAACATAGAAATGAAAGTGCCAGTTTCAGGTTAAAGTTTTTGGTCAAGGTAGTTTTTGATGAAGCTGAAGTCCAATCAACTTGAAACTTAGTACACTTGTTGCTTATAATATGATCTTTCTAATTTTAATGCCAAATTAGACTTTTGACCCCAATTTCATGGTCTACTGAACATAGAAAATGAAAGTGAGAGTTTCGGGTTAAAGTTTTTGGTCAAGGTAGTTTTTGATGAAGTTGAAGACCAAACAACTTGAAACCTAGTACACTTGTTGCTTATGGTATGATCATTCTAAATTTATTGCAAATTTAGATTTTTTATCCAATTTCACGGTCCATTGGACATGGAAATTGATAGTGCGAGTGGGGCATCCGTGTACTTAGGACACATTCTTGTTTTCGATCTGAAACCACACACATTGCAGTCGGTGTCTTGAAAAATAAAATTGAGAATGAAAAATGGGGAATATGTCAATGAGACAACAACCCGACCAACTAGCAGACAACAGCCGAGGGCGGCCACCGATGGGTCTTCAATATCGCGAGAAAATCCCGCACCCGGATGTAGTCCTCATCATATACTCAGTCATTCCACAAACAATTAAATGTTTGCGGTACAATAGACTATACTTTCTCATGATGCTATACAGCAATTAAATACACATATGGATTTGTCGACAAAGTATGTGAAACTGCCTTGTTGCGAACCAGTACAATTGTATTCAGGAAGACTTCCTACCATAAATGCATGGATGAAATAAAAAAGGAAAATCAAAGCTTTTATTTCCAATAAATGATCTATAAACATCCCATTGTTGTAGCTTTACCAGGTTTATGTCAGAAATGACCTCTGATGATACGAAGTCAATTTAGTTAAGCAGACTTTTTATGGTATAACAGTGCAATAAAAAGGATATAAAACCGGATACATTGATTAGTTTAAATTGCAATTGTTTTGTGTTCCTAGATTATAAATCGGGCCACTTTTCAGGACCAACTGGAGAATATACTATTTTTTGTTCCCTCTCTGTTATTGAATTTTAAAGTTTAAAAAAATAAAAGGAATCATATTTCAGTTAAAAGACACGCGAAAAAAAGACAGGCTAGTGCAAACAATTGCATGCAAAGCTCGTCTTTGCATTAAACAACATCAAATACCGTCTAGACCAACATTATTAAAAGTTGATCAGATAAAAAATGTATTAGTTTGTGAGCAACAAAAGTCACGCACATAAAGAGGAAAAGGCGGTATCATGAAGAAACATTTAATAAAATCAAGAGTGAATTGTATTTTTACTGAAAGCGTAAATCCACGAAAAGTTCCCTAGCTTATTCGACCTTAACTTGTTTTAGCACTTAGATTTAGATAGCAGATACTAACGAGTACCTTACACATGGGAGTAACTATTTAAAAATAATATGGGTGAATAATTGTTGGTTGCCTTAATGTGTCCAGTGACAAATATTTCATAAAACATGGAAGAAATTAAGATACAAACACTTACAGTAATATACAACGAGCGAATGTTATATTGTATGTTAAACATATATATATATATATATATCAGATCTAACATCAATCAAATGTTATACATCTGAATACATAGATATAGGAAGATGTGGTACGAGTGCCAATGAGACAACTCCATTTAAGTAACAATTTATAAGAGTAAACCTGTATAAGTCAAAGTACCGTCATCAACACTGAGCGTTGGGTCACACCAAACATACGTCTAAATATATGTATAGAAGAAAATTGTTTTGTGAAAGGTATAAACGGCTGTAGCTAAAACAAAAGTTTGGAAATATATCTTTATTTGCACTCAAAATTACAGTCAATGACAAGATGAACAGTGTATTGAAGACGCAAAATGAACCACAAATATTTCAGGCCCCCCGCCCCCCTTAATACAATGATTTGTATATGATGCAAAATTATTTATCAATTTCAAATACTATCACAATTTATCTGACATGAAGTATACGGCCATGTAACAATAGATAGTATCTTCAGTATGGCATTATAATACCTTTGTGGCTGTAAATACGGAACAATTATCAATGAATTAACAATCGATTCGTCTTGTTTGTCTCATAATTCTAAGATAAATATTGATCTAACTGCAGATCACAAGAGAATATGAAGTAAGTGTATCAACACAGATTAAGTATATAGAATTGACTTGTCTTGCAGGTTTTCTTAAGTTTTTGTAATGGTTTGTCAGTGAAACGAAATGGTTGTTCTATTAATTCTATATAACTTTTGTGTTATTTAGAATTTGAAGAGCTGTTACTGCGGCGCTCAAACCATTAGTAGTTATTGTAATAACAGATACATTGTTGTTACGTCTGTTTTATTTTTACAATAGAACTACAAATTTAAAACGTTTTCGATCATGTTATTCAATAATGTGTGAAAAATAACAAGCCGTATTGAATATGCATTTTTAGTTTTAATTTAGTTTTTAGAATATAAATGTTACAAACATACTATGCCTTAGTATTTTTGCCATCTCGAAAATTGTTTGAAATCAAATTATAGACAGTTTCAAGAGAGATCTCCCCTGTGAATTTTAATTAGAAGAACGTTAATTGCATTGTATGTCGTTATCTGTTTGTTAACATGGTTTAACTGTCCTGTGTTTTAAAGGCAATTCAGCAGAAAGATCTCGAAAATAAAACCATCACGTTGAGATACATATTGTTCAATTTAAAATTGTCATGTTATTTTTTTCCAGCTAATACTCCAAAAGGTTGTGAAATTAATGGTAAAAAATACAATGATGGCGACACGTTTTATCTGAACAATAACTGTAGAAATCGTTGCACTTGTCAAAATGGACATTATGGTTGCGTTGACTTATGTCCTCAAGAGTACACGAAGCCGTCTATGATATTTTGTCCCAATGCTGAATTGATGCCTGTGAGAGGACAGTGTTGTAAAGAATGGAGCTGTTTGAAACCAAACAAAACAGAGTCAAACAAAATACCAAGACACATTGCAAACAATTACAAACTACGTCCGCAAAATAATCCCACATGGGGTAAGAAACTTATTAACATGAAATTTAAAATTCTACTTTAACGTAGAATTAATTGTCTAAATATCCACAATATAAGATTACAAATCTAGTGTAAGCATATAAAAGTCTCCAATTTGAGATGCTGCATTTTCACATATGATAACGGATAAGTTTCTAAAAAGCATAGGCTAATTGTTCTCAAGATCAATGAATTGACAGGGATTTTTGTGGTTATCTCCAGGTACTCAGTACTGCGATAACAATAATTTGTGTAAATTATGATGCATCTTCATTTGGAACTATTTAAAAGGACATTTTTTTCTTAAATCTGAATTTTTTTGAATTTCTCTTACAAACTGACCTGTCTTATATTGTCATTATATTGCTAAACTTAATAAGTTATTATTTTGTCGAAATCATTTTATTTGCATTATTTGTCCATCAAAGTAATTTTATTGTGATGTAACGATTTTTCTTCATAACGCTTTTTGTGATGTAAGTTACAAATAATTGTCAGAATACTTTCACAAAGTCGGAAATTTGTTTCACGATAATACTTTTGGTAAAAAATAGATAAAGTCACAGCTTTTAAAGTTTTATTACGTAAAGAATAATTAATCCTTTGGTCATTTCAATTTGTCGCTATTCTTCCTAAAACTCACGCGACAGATTGTTGTTACTGGTATATTATTTTATTAATCCTGTAAGTGCAAATTATATTATGTCATTGTCATTCGGTAATGTCGTTTTTATTGTATTTTTTTTCTGGTCTAAATATGTTTTCTGAAGTTCTTACTTCAGTGAGAGTCAGGCATTCGAACTGAAAACATCCGTCAATTTGTAGAATTACATGTATTTCATTCTGATATCATGAAATTGTTAACTACTGCAAATGGTTTGCGTCTAATTCTACCAGTGGAGTTAAAGCGAATATTCTCAGACAAGTGACGATGTCCTATATTCATTGTCTATCGTTGACATCGCCAACGTATATAACTGGTCGTGGGTTGCTGCTCGTTATCATCGTCAATCAAGTAGCCAGCTCCCGGTCACAGTACTCCGGCTTTGTTACCAATAAAAACTAGCTACCATGATATTTATATCCAAGAGTGCTTGAAATGGCGTTAACTCTAGACATTATTCAATCACAATCAATTTCAAGATCCAAACCTATCAATTAAAAGATTATCACTAACTTATTTTTATAAGTGCACACATGCCTAAAAGTATCTAGCTCTGGCTTGATATTCTTAAAATTGAATTAGATATGTTTTCCACAGCCGCAGTGTTATGAAATAGTATGGGTTTATCGTGAATATTTGTATATATCTGGATCTGTTTTGTTCGGTGCTTGAGACATTTTGGTCGCTAGGGAGGAATATTCAAACTGCGTTCAAAGATTCTTTGCATAAGACATAAAAAAGGAAGAAAAACAACTTCATAAAAGTGTATGAAGCGTTTATATGAAATAACCATCACCAGGAACGCTAACGACCAAACACAGCCAAGGATGTATGATTACCGGACCAAATGTTTTAAAGTTATGAGCAATATACATGTCTGTTAACAACAAAATGAAAGGAGATATCAAGAAGCAATTCACATCAATCGAGCCAAAACAAGATAGACAACTCCATGATTGAACAAAGGGAAAAGCATTCACTTTTATAGCTTATAAGTTTTATAGATCTTCAAATATCTATATAATTATGTGTTTGGATTGATAATTTTGTATCTCACTTTATTTCAGTTGAAAAATCTAAACAACTAAACGAAGTGATACAGACTGGTGTCACCGACTGTTCCCTAAACGGAACAAAATGGAGTCAATGTTCAGTCACGTGTGGTGTAGGAATATCTGTCCGTATGGCACCAAAGCACTGCAGGCGGAAGGAAGACACAAGATTATGTTATTTACGTCCATGTGGTACAGTATTATATAGTAACGATGTAAGTTTATACTACATGTTTATCCTTATAAGCGGAAGGTTTGCCTAGCCATACACACAGGTTCAATCCAACGTTTCTCTTAAAATGTCATGTACCAAGTCATGAATATGGCAGTTGATATCACATAGCCGTTTCTATTTATGTTAGCGTATGTTTTTGTAGCAGGTCAGAGTTTTGTTGTTCCGTTTCCTCTTATAGTGTTTTCCTCACTGTTGGCTTGTGACCCAGATTTGTTTGAGTTAAATCGATTTATGACTATTTAACAGCGGTAAACTGCTTTTTTTTTTTAATGAAAGTAAAATTTCAAGTCCCTTATGTCATGTGCTTGATTTTAAACTACTGGCTATCGTTTGGATAACATACACGAAGTTTATATGATGCTGTGACATGTAATAAGTCACGTAGATACATTCAAATTATTCATTTGCAAATTTTAACTTACTACAATTTATTGACTAAAGTTTATTTATATATTTGTACGTGTAATTAATATGCACCAAACACTAAGGAAAACTACTGAGCTCTTGCTTATCCTGTCTTCACGGTATGAATAAGTTAATATGGATTTCTACAGAAATCGCTTAAGATCTCGAAAAGAAATAGTTGTTAAGATAAACAGAAATAGTATAGAAACCTACATGACATTGTTTGTACTTAATCAATGAAGTATAACCTAAGATTCTATTTCATTTACGACAAAGGGTATTGTATTTTAATATTCAATTAAGAATGAACATTCACATTCAATAATTGAATTTGTCGTAGGTTAAATTAAGGTCTATTTTTTCTTATTCTATCACGATATTTATTCAGGATGTCTTGTTAAATTACGTTTAAAATTCCAATTACCAGGCAGAAATGAGATTACAAGTAGTAAATGTCGCACAATTTGGCGAGGTTTAATGTATTTTCAAGGATCCGTCTAAATTAAAGAATTGTACGATAAAATAAATTGAAAAATAGTCCTTGGTTTACAATCTTTTTAATTGAATTATTTTATTTCGGCAAATACCAATACAACATGAAGAAAAAAAATTACCAGCTTACTGAAAAAATAATTTCAAACCTAGTTTAGCTTCGTTCTATTGTTCACTTAGCGAACAGACTTTACTATTTCGATTCCAATTCAATGATTAGTTGAAAAACGTCATTATATAATTTCTGTTTTGACTTCGGTTCAGCCAATATGTATTTATATTATATATTTCTCGTAGCTTATATCTAACGTGTACAATCGTTGACAATGAAATTTTATGCAACATTACTGATAGTATTTTAATCTATTTGTAAAAAAAAACATTTAACATGCCCACCTGGTTATCTTAAGTTTCTTATGTATTCCTAAATGCATTTGGATTTCCTTGCAACAGTTATGGCATTACAATTATCAAAATTTCCTTAGCTGACGAAACTCCTGAATTTTGCTAAAATATATTTTCATTCAAAAAGGTCATCATATACAGAAATATCTCGAAATTAAACCATCCAAGGAGACATCAATGTCTATGAAGAATTAGTTAGTGATGCAGAAAAATTGTAAATAAAGGCAACAGTAGTATACCGATGTTTGATAATCATAAATCGATATATTGAACTAAAACTGAGGGAACCACATCAAATATAAGTGTAAAACAATGGAAAAACATTAAGTAAACACAAAACTGCAAAAAAAAAACAAAAAAAAAAACGCCCACACCAACATAATTTATAATTAAACAGACTATTTGATAAAAATTGCTATATACCTGACTTGGTACAGGACAACTTAAGGAAAGGAATACTGGATTGAACCTGTTTATTATTGGCTAGTGAAACCTCCTGCTTTTATGGCAAAATACCGCTTAAATGACAACACTACGTGACATGAACAAAATAGAAAAAAAGCAAGAACAATCAGAACAGAGAAACACATAAATAAATAATATAATAGTACATTACAACATGTAAACTTCAGAATAAAACTGGACACCTTCCTTCAATTAACAACAGTTCACCAGTAGATCACAAATGAAGTATAAACTGCGCGTCACACAAATGTATCAACGCTACATAAAGTGACGTATTTTCTGTGACTTTAATATTATCACTGGTAAATTTTTAAAAATATTTTTTTTTTATTATAATAGACTTTGACAAGAGTATTAAGATTGGATTTAGATTTATTTAATGGTGTTATTTTATGTATTTTCTGACCATTACAAGAATTTAAAAACTGAACTGTGTTTGTAATTGTATTACCTTTTGTATTTTCTGACCATGTCGGTTTTTTTTCTAATTTGATATAAAATCAAAACTGTGCATAACTATGTATTCTAACAGGACATCTTTACCTGTAATGGTTTACTTTTATAAATTGTTATTTGAATGGAGAGTTGTCTCATTGGCACTCATACCACATCTTCCTATATCTATAAACAACCAAATCCGGTGCATATATGTAGGACTCAAATCTATGGTGGGTTCCAAATCTATGGCAGATTCCTAATCTATGCATGGCAAATGTGACGTCATTCCATCCCAAATCTATGGTAGATGTTTTACAATCCTAATCTATGGCAAGTTTTGTAATTTCCTAATCTATGGCGGAATTATGTTCAAGGTTACCAAATCTATTGCAAATGTTGTGCAAATGGAAAATAATGCAGTACCTATACGACCAATGATTTGTCTTAAACAAGTGGATATGTACGAAAACGAGAGCATGCCTATAAACATTTGTGAAATAAACATTCCATAATGGTCAACGAAATCGTGATGGCAAAAGTAAAACGTTAATGATGAATTCATATACCTTAATGCAGACTTCAAGATTGAAATGACGTGCCCCATAAAAATTAACATTTTCTAATCTTTGCATGGTACCTGTTTGTCCCATTCATTAAACCAAATAATCTAGTAAGTCCCTTAACAAACAAGACGGTAGAAATGATAAATAGAAATGAACAGTTTCAATTTTCAAATAATATTTATTTCTTCGTAAATGCATCTTTTTTTTTTATTTAATGACGATTTCAATCAAATTGATATCCGGTTATTTTATCTTTCAATTTATAAACTTTGCCAGCCGTAGACAGTAAAATGTTTTCTCTAAAAAATCGATGAAAAAAGCGGTGCCGTTGTTCATCGCGGGCTTTGGCCGATATAGCACATTTCGTCCGCCTTCCGGATAATAGGTTACATCTTCCTTTAGACTATCCGCAAATTGTTGTCGAGGGAAATGCCTATATCTGGAATGGTGTTCAAATCAATGGGTTCCGCCAACGTTTGCAGGGGCGACGATGTAATATGGTGTTATTCAATTTTGACGCAATTCAAAGATCTACCATAGATTTGGGGAAAACTAAAATCTACCATAGATTTGGGGAAAACTAAAATCTACCATAGATTTGGGGAAAACTAAAATCTACCATAGATTTGAGTTGCTTGGCGTTTGTAACGTCACATTTGCCATAGATAAGTAATTTGTCATAGATTTGGAACCCAGCATAGATTTGAGTCCTATATATTTTTCGGGTATGTGCTTTAAACTAAAAATCATATAAATGAAACTGCTGATTTATTATCTTAACTTTTATATACATATATAAAATATATTACAAGCAAGATAATGTAAGACCAAACAGTAAACACACTTAATCACAAACAACATAATTAAATGCAAAAAAGAACCACAAAAAAAAACCCACTATAAACGAACCACGCGTAACTCGAATATACCGACAAATAAGACACATGTGATGTAATGTACCGAACTTAAAAAATTCAAACCACAAACGATTATACATAACAAAATATCAAACCAGACTTACAAAAGAAACATCATAACTAATTACATGACTATTGGATGTGTAAATACAGAGACACGTTGGATAGCAATATGAATTGTTACCATCTACTAAGAAGTTTCTGAGTGATTCGTTTATTAATCATATTATATTGTTTCAAAGCATATACTGTTTGCTCAGCACATATTGTTTGCATAACATATAAAAACTCATCATAGATAACAGGATTAAATTTTATTTTTCCGCCTGACGCGTGTTTCGTCTACAAAAGACTCAGCATTGACGCTCGACTAATAAATGTTAAAGTCCAAATAACGTACGAGGTTAAAGAGCAATGATGACCAAAAGTTCCTAAATATTATGACAAATACAGCTAAGGTAATCTATTTCTGACCTAGAAAAGCCTTATTATTTAAAAAATTAAAAGTTTCATAAACAGATAATTTATACGTATGACCATATCAATGATAATTCATGTTAACACAGAAGTGCTGACTATTGGGCTGGTGATACCCCTGGGAATAAAAACTCAACCAGGAGTGGCATCGACCCCGTTGTTGTGAATAATCTTATCATAGATACCAGGATTAAAATTTTATATTCCTGCCAGAAGTGCGTTTCGTCTACATCAGTGACGCTCGAATCAATAAATGTTTAAGTCCAAATAAAGTACGAGGTTGAAGAGGATTGAGGACCACAATTTTCTTAAAGTTTTGCCAAATACAGATAAGGTAATCTATTCCTGAGGTAGAAAAGTAGAAAAGCCTTCGTATTTCAAGAATTCAAATATATGTAACAGTTAATTTTTTATTTTGACCATATCAATGAGAATTAATGTCAACACAAAAGTGCTGACTACTTGGCTGGTGATCCCCTCGGGAAATAAAACACCCACAAACCGTGGCATCGACCCCGTGGTTGTAAATGACCTTATCATAGACACCATGATTAAAATTTTATATATACTGTATCGCAGTCATGTACTATACTATAACAGTACTTTATATAGACCATGAAAGTAAATTAATGGTCTTAGCGAATACACCTATATCAAATGATTAACATAAGTTACTTGCATTCATATATGATAGAAGAAATATGTCATTGAGATTATCAACAATATCCTTTATGTTCTTGGAACATCAACCTCTTTTATGCATGGGACGTTTCAATAACCAGTTAGGTGCCTTTTTAAATAGAGGAAGCCCTATATTGTACGTTAATATAAATATAATATTCCGTATTTTATTTGTTTGTTCTCAATTTTTGATTAGTATCATTGACTTTGATATTTCACCCGATGATCCTCATATTGCAATTAATCCTATATATTCAATTCGGTAAACTCTGATGACTAAGAATTGATCAATTTACAATTTTTACATACATTGCTAAACATCTGGTTGTGTCACTGACTTTAAGGTTTTGAGACGGTTATTAGATTGAGTTAGCTTGTATAACTAATAAAACCTTAAGAACATTCGAGAAGCAGAGGCATATTATCTTGATGTTTATTTCATTTGATAAATTGTGTTTGAAACTAAAACCATTGATGAATGTAATTAGTTTTCGAGGCTTTCAGTCCTTACTTGACATTTCTTTTCATGGTCATGATTGCTTTAGAATGAACTTTATCAGTCATCGAACATTTATTCTGTAAAATCTTTAAATTAGGTATTAGATAAAACTGTTGTTTATGATTACTTCCTTTGGTTTATCTGAACGGAACCGGAAATTGGTTATTTGCGTCTAAAAGCATTCATTGTCCGCGTATATTAATTAGTTTGTAAGTATAATGACGAAAAATTACATGCGAAAAAAAAAAGAAAACGAAAAACAAAATCGATTCTTCGTGCGGTAAGGTTTCAACTTTGACGTACGATGCTATTTGTAAAAACATTATCCAACTTATTTGTTTGCAATGTTTTACGTGAATTTTATCCCCTTTTATCAGCGGTCACTACCACGACAGAATATGTGCCATTTAAAACAATTGTTTTGATAGCGTGTAAAATAGATCGTTCTTATTGAGGATTTTCTTATCCCAGGAATAGATTACCTTAGCCGTATTTGACACAACTTTTTGGAATTTTGGGTCCCAAAAGCTCTTCAACTTTGTACGTGTTTGGCTTTATAACTATTTTGATCTGAGCGTCACTGATGAGTCGTATGTAGGCGACACGCGCGTCTGGCGTATTAAATTATAATCCAGGTACCTTTGATAACTATTATTGCTATAGCAATACAAAGAATTTTACTATCGTGTAGACTATGTTATGTTTGTTGCTACTTACTGATGTATTGATAGCCCGAAGAAGGGTTTGTTACGACAGTCCATTTATCAACGAATATAAGTGAGTCTCCTTGCGGATACATACATTGAGAGCTAGCATGTTTTTCAGTATAGTAACGAGTAACGAGAGTTTTTTTACTTGAACTTCATCAAAGTTGGTTTTTGCATATATGTGGCTCATCTAAAAAAAATCTTAACACAATAATAAAAAAAATATACTAAAATATTCATGCATTAGATTATTTTTTCCTCAAGTTACTTTTGAAAAATCGATCGCTGCTTAATATGAGATACGTTTCTTTTTCAGCGAAAGAAAAAGTGTACTCCAACAACACGGATAACGAAGAAAGAACGAATTTCTTATAAAGACTGTCACAGTGTACGGGCGTACAGATTGAAGTTTTGTACTAATTGTAAAGAAAAACAATGTTGCTATCCAAAAAGAACAAAGACCAGAGAAATTGAGTTTCTCTGTAACGATGGACGTTATGAATACTTTAAGTATGCATGGATCAAAAGATGTAAATGTAGTAAGAGGTGTAAAAACTAACAAATTAGATGTCTGAAATGTATTGAAATTGATATTTTAGTAGTTATATACATGTACATTTGTTTTACCTGATTGTTTGGTCTATCTGATCATAGAGAAAGTGTGGTTTTTAAAGTAAAATATTTATTATTAACTTAACACCTCTCTATATGTGCAATGTTTTTAATATACTAGGTTTGAAATTAAAAAAAATAACAAGATTTTCTCTATATAGTATGGAAAATAATCACTGAAGGATTTTTTTTCGGTCGAAAAGAAGAATGAAAATAATGTTTAACAAAATCCACTATTTGTACATTTTGATAAAAACAAAATGCGTTTTTTTTAACTGGACACTATGATTTTTACTTTATTTTTAATTTAAAATTCATATAGCTTTATCAGGCAATATAGACCTTCAAGTGATAAGCCTTTATTTGCTGTTAAATTCATCTGTTAACGTTGTTTATATATTAAGTGTTTATATGTACATATAGATTCTTCAAGACCAAAACTGAAATTTGAATTTCAGAATGATGTTTTTATATTTGTGTCAGTAGGTTGCATATCATGTAAATATATTATATTTTATACTATTAAAGTTATAACTCTTGATGATAAACATATCAAGTTGTATTGTAAAGTTGAGTATATTCTTCGGCTACATTGGTTGTGGTATGTGTTTACTTGCATGTTTGGTTGTTTGTTTAACTGAACAAACGAAACGCAAAATTGCTTTGATATGATCTGACATGCAACGTGTATATTCATAATTGAAAATAACGTTCAGTGTTGTTATTTGATTTGATAATAAAAAGATATTATTTTTTCTGTGTATTTTGTGAAAACTTTACAAAAGTAAATGCTGCATTTTGCTACTTTCTGATTCTCCAAATGGCGAGTGGTTTGAATTTTTTCCGAATTACTACAGTTATCCCCCTTTGTCGGCATGAGTTCATCAATATGAAAGAATTCTTGAAAATATCAAACATAAGATATACAAATCTGATGTTTGTTATTTTATTATTTTGTAATTGATGCTGATTTTTGGATAATATATGTCATGGTAGTCATTTAATGTTTTTGTTAAGGCATTTGGACCAAAAAGATCGAATTATTGACTTGCAAGAACCATTGTCTTGCAGGACAATAGTAAATCATCAATTTCTTAGAGCTTATCTTCACAAAATTAATGTACCAAATTAGCTGCTATTAGCAAATTATTATTTCTATATTTCCCTTTCATTAATGTTTGAAGCAAAAACTATTGTTTTTTAGTTGTTGTTTTTCAAATGGTGGCGAATGGCCCTTTAACGCATATTCAAATTAAGTGTCGTACGTAAATTTTGACTATTTAATATTGTCCACCTTTGTTTAATTGTGTAGAACAGCTTGTTAAAGACATAAAAGTATGTAAAGTTATATGGTTTACTTTGAAAGACAACACCCACACCTGTTAATGAATAAATCGTAATTATAGACATTTAAATTGATCGGTTCAATAGTTGACTGGTCCAATTAATAGAAACAAAACCAAATATACACTCTCATGTTTTACTTTGAAAAAGTTGTTAAACGATTTTCAAAGGAACGCACAATAACATACTTATCAATGCATGATTAAATAATTTATTCATTCTATTATTATGATAATATGCAAAAATAAGCAATGGCCATGTATTTGATAAAGAAATGATTGTTTCACAATTCCTTACTAATGAAAACGGAAGAAATTTTACTATTGCTGTGTTCCCTACAATATATAGGTATGTATGTTTTAGCTCTGGTTATTATCTATGTTCAATCATGTACACTGCTTCGTTGACCTCGTAGAAACAAGCCCAAGAGCGAGGAAGGCAAAACTAAAATCATTAACATTGGTATTTGCTGCTTCTCTGCCAAGCAGGTTGCACTTGGTAGACAGAGAAAACACTGATCGGGTGATAGTCAGTATAACATAATATATGTCTCCATGGAGACTTTAATTTGAATTTAAGCATACAAAAATCAGGAACAGTGTAATTGGTGCAATACAAAGCGGAATTTATGCTACTCACACTCTTTGTTACCTTGTTCGTTCCAGGAACGATAATAAACATGTAACTGCAATGCTGCTGATTAAATGTGCAGTTATTTTGTCATCAGCAGCATTGCAGTTATGAGTTTAAACTTGTGAACCTTTTCGGGACTGTTTGACATTTTTCCCAACATTTTCTTCGAAAAATGAATTTATAAAGTGAGGAATATGCACAGTTGTTTTCAATTCAACCCGTTGTTTGATATAGTCCTACGTCTTATTTTGTCAAGGTTTATTGATCGACTTCCCTCTTTTTGAACAAACCTTTGAGTTTGGTATTTGTGTTAATACGTTTTTTTAATACTTTATACCCGTGTTCCGATACTGGAGGTACGATAAAGACGACAGTGTTTCATTCTTGATTCATAAGGACCCTGTTAAAAATGGGGATGATCGTATGTGCCCCGAAACGGTAAACCGATTTTATTCCACTAGTGACAGTGAGAAGTATCACCTGGTGCTGTCACAATTGAGCAAAGTTGGACGGAGTTGTAAACAAATGACAATCCAGTATAAACAAAGCAATTGGAGATAAAGATATCTTGGTTCTATGAATTCAAATGGTGTCATCTGCTTAGATAAGCTTTCCATGCTATTCATTTGTTTATCAATTCTATACCACGCAGTTCTAAACGTATATATTTCCATATATTTTCTAATTTTTATTCACAATGAATCACAGAAACTTAAACTGTTTTTGAGTGTTGTATTTGTCAAAAGGTTATTGTGTCAGTGCTCATAAAATGACAAGCAAAGTATTTTAACTTTCAAACATGTTTGAAAGCTTAAGTGTTTTTTATGGTCCGTGTAACACTTATTAATTCAAAGTATTAAACATTTTTCAAATTTTAGATTTTTGAAATTTTGATCAAAGTTTTAGAATATCAAAATTTCAAACATTTGAAAAATTTAGAAATTTAGAAATTTTCACCAAATAGTTAAAATTTCAAAATTCTAAATTACGTTATTATATTTGATAGTTTAGATATTTGATCAAACTTTAAAAGTGCCAAACTTAACGTGCAGTTTTGATTATTTCGCTTGTTGAAAGTTTGATTTTTTAAATTTTTTATTTAAATATAGAAAATAGAAAAGGGGCGAATAGAGGGGAACTTGTTAACTACGAAACGGAATAAAAGCGAAACGAAACGAATACTTCAGAACTATTTTGTTTTCCAAGCGGCCATCATTTAGGAGTAACAGTGAATACTGATGAACTCTCAGTTAGCCAAATAGTGTGGTAGGGTTGAGTATGTATATATTCCCATTGAATTTTAAGCAATAAAATGGTTAAATATACACGTGTATTATTTTTTGTTTTGCTTAATGACTTCTTAATAACTGCAATCATGTTTGAATTTTGAAGGATCTTAAGCTTTAGTCAAGACAACTATTTCTTTATAAATTGTTGGCCTTCTAATAATCACCTTGGATCGTTACTGATGAAGATAGTTATAAAAAAGTGCTTCGAACGCATGCATTTTTAAACGCTTTGTTTTCATTTTATATCGATTGCATGACGATCATATATTGTACATATAAGAAGCTGTGGTATGCGTGCCAATGAGACAACTCTCTATCCAAGTAATAATTTATTAAACTAAAACATTATAGGACACAGTACAGTCTTCAACACGGAGCATTGCCTCACATCAAACAGCAAGCTTTAAAGGGCATCAGTTCAAAGTATTGGTACGGTAGGAATACTGAATCCTTGGTGTCGCAATGACCTTTGCGCTAGCCGCGACTGATGGATCTTGTTGATATCTTTTTTACACTGCTACCCTCTATACACGACGAATTCAATAATAAGATCAAACATAAGTAGCTTGGAGCTAAGAAACTGTTATGAAGTATCTAAATAAACTCATCATAGATACCAGGATGTCAATTTTGTATTTGCGCCAGACGCCAGACTACAAATGACTCACCAGTGACGCTCGAATCAAATTAAATAAAAGTGATAAATGATTAAAAACGCCAAATAAAGTAAACGTTAACATCTAATTTATCGTTCTGGTTTTGTAAAAGCTGAAGGTTTTTTTTTTAAACAAAAATTATTTGATCCCCGATTTGATGAAAGAAATATTCTGTTCAAGCAGGTTACAAAACAAAATCTGGATTTTTTCCTATACCTTATACCAAATAATTTGATTGATAGCATTGAAAAACTAAAAGAAATTGTTCACGCGATAACAAAATTCTCACATCGACCAAAAAAAATGTTCCCCTTTTTGAAGATCAATGGTTGCTCCCTACGTTTGGACTGATATTTGTAAAAAGTATATGCATTTATCATCTATGTAGCTCTATTAGGAATCCTGAATTCGCCACTGTTTACAAATAGGAAAAGAAGCAAACGGGGAATTTTTTTTTTGTATGAAGGGATAGTTCCGTATTTGTTATTAATGCATTTTTTAGTTATCGTACAACTATCAACTTTTTCAATAGTTTCGGTTCTTATATTAACTTGACTTTCAAATATTCGGTTTAAGCGTTCCACAGGTAAATGTTAACATAAAACTCAGCGTTTATATGTCCTGGTTTTTCGACAGCAACATTGGTGTGAGGCTAAAACGGCAAAATTCATCGCGCAAGGAGGGTGGCACTCTCTTTACACACCCCATTTTGACTGGACGTACTTGTACTTTGCTCAAAGTTGATTGTCGTACGATAACATAATTTGTCAAAATAACAAATACGGAACGATCCATTGATGCAAAAATATTCCGATCGGTATTTTAAAACAGAGGTGGATTTAGAGGGCCACCGACACCTAACGGAGCTACATATATGATACATGCATATCCTTTTTACAAGCATCGGTCCTAACGTTTTCTAACTAAATCCCAGACCATATTGTCAAATTTATGGATATGCATCTGAAAAATGTACCATCACCTCGTGGAGGTATCAAAGTCAAATATAATGTCACCTTAGTGACAATATTTATATTTCCGATTCCAAAATAGATCCTTCAACTTGATCATATGTTTATCGTTGATACGAATTTTTTTAAATTGTTTTCAAAGTACCATTTCAAAATGCCGACATCTACAAATGGAAAGATGATTGCTTAATGTACAGCGGCAACTATAACATAAATATACAGACTTAATGTTTCTGGTTTACATTTACTGGTATATGGTATGAATGTAAAAATTGTATTCAACCTTCAAACTACTTATATTTGATCTTAATCTTAAATTCAGCGTGTATAGTTGTTAGTATTGTGAAAAACATATCCACAACCTCCCACGTTCGTGGTTAGCACAACGTTCATTGCGACACCATACATTCAGTATTCCTTCCGTATCAATACTTCAAACTTTTATCAATTGTAAATGGAAATATATAATCGTCATGCAATCGATAAAAAATGAAAACAAAAAGTTAAAAATTGCATGCGCGGAAACGCCTTTCGGAATCTACCTTTCAGTTCAGACACGCTCATAACCGAATATTAGAAGGCCATAATTTTATTAAGAACCGAAACAATTGATTAAAGGTTAAACAAACAAAAAATGAAATCAGATTTGAGATAATACACGTGTATTGAGCCATTGCATTGCTTAAAGTTCAATAGAAATATATACATACTCAACCGTACCATACTATTCACTGGTGGTAAGCGGATGGTCGTAACTAAAAGTTACGACCATCCGGAGATGGGAGACAACTCTAGGTATAAGTTTTTCTTTTCCGATTTTCGTGCAGTAAAAGGTGCATTTGAGCCAAACCGCTTGTCTCATATATACTATTCGGCAGTTCGGTGATATTGAAACCAAATTTGATGCATTAAAACATTTCAATTTTCGTAAAATAGTCATTCAAAAATTCGAGCATGATGGTCGTAACTATAAAAACAAAAATGTTGAGGATGGTCGTAACGTAAATTTGTGATGGTCGTAACTCTGTTTTAAAAACGACCGAATAAGGCAAGTCAAGAGTTTTAAACGTGTCTTTTTTTTTTATATGCATATCTTATATGATGTATTTCTGAAGATTATTTTTTTATTTTTACATACAACGTAAAATAAATCAATTTCAATCCGTGTAACACTTATCAATTCAAAATTTTAAAAAGTTTTCAAAAATTAGTTTTTGGGGAATTTTGATTAAAGTTTGATTTAAAATTCCAAATTTTCAAATAAAATGTTTTGGACCAAACAAGGAGGGTCAAGAGTTTTAAACGTGTCTTTTGTTATATGAATATACTATATGAGCCAGTCCATGCGACAAGGTACAAAACCGAAAAATTTACGAAATTCTAAAAAGTGTGCATACTTATTGGTAGAAGACATTTATTTTACCTTATATCCTAAAGCTGTGAGCTATATTAACCTTTAAGTGCTGAGCCCCCTTTAATTTTATCAAGATTTTTAATGAATTATTTCATATATTTCAATCATTTCCAGAGTACAGTTTAAATGTTTTGATTTGCCAATTGTCAATGTTAACTCCGATATCAGTGGGGATAAGGCTCTCGCTTCCGATGCTGATATCAATGCAATCAAACCGGGCAACGGTTCGAATACCGTTCATTGACGGTTGATTTATATAATAATAAATTATTTAACAATAACTTAACTTAGCTTAAATTTACTTAACTTAACTAAAATTTCAATTTCTAAAACACAAGATAACATAATTTTTGTATTTTCCCTCATATTTAAATGTTGTCTTACTTTCTTTAAAACTGTAGAACTCATGCAAATTATTGACTTTTTGTCTGTAGTGTCGTAATTTTTTTTTTAAGTTTCTGGTCAGTATAACATTAGTCCGGGGAACAAATGACATTACACTTGCTCAAATACCAAAAAATTAGATATTTCTACGTCTTTTTCTGTTTTAATTCACTAACTTGGGATAGAATTGACACATTTCATGAATGTTTACATTAATGTAATTTTTTTCGGATAACATGGTTTTTCAAAAATTCTATAACAAACTTTAATAACGTGTCCTGTAAAGTTTATCAAAGGGACTTTAAAAGGGCTGAAGAGAGAGGTGCCTGTAAAGTGCGAAACGGAAGGAAATTGGAACGAATCGAACGAATCGAACGAAACAATACAAAACGAAATGAACAGTCATATATACTGAAAATATAATGTATAAAATTAACCAAGAGGCAAATAGTTGAATTAATGTAAGCGGTTAAATTCATTAACAATGTAAATTTCTAAAAAGTGGAGAATTCGTTTTAAAACAAGAAATACAGCTCTGGTTATGATAATTCTTAGTTAGAAATAAAAAGCACGAAATGTATCAAATCACTGTTTAATTACAAAATAAATGATTTTAACAAAAACCATTTTTAATAAAATGGACATCACATGAAATAACAGTTTCCTGTTGTTGTTTTTTTCTTCTTTAGATTTTGCATCTATTGAAAAGATACTTTTTGAAGATGTACCTACTAGGTTTTTTTTTATAAATCTACAATTTAAAATTGGTGCATTAAGTCGAAAGAGCATTAGTAAGGAGTCAATAAGCTAAAAATATTGATAGGTTATGAAGGTCGTTATCGAGACTATACCATACCCGCCGGTCCGTACCTACGCTTTATTTTTAGCCTGGATTTTTAGAAGTCATATTGTTGTTTGGTGAAATCAAGCTGATAATAAGGTGCACAGTTATGTCCAATGACGAAGTCCATGAGTAGCTTGTAGTCATTCATACAATATGAACATATAACATACATATAATTTTTAACCTGCATACCGGGGTTTGTATGTGATAGTTGCCGCAGTACTTAGTTCTACCTAAGTCCTTGTAATATTATCCTGGCTACAAGCTTATGCCTGGCTACAAACTAGTTTTTTTATTTTACTCTTAAATTAAGCGCGTGTAGCAGTGTAAAATTTATATCAACAATAGTCCTACTTTCGAGGTTAATACAATGTTCATTGCGGCACCATGGATTCAGTTTTCTGTCCGTACCAATACTTAGAACTAATATCAATGATATACCGCAATATATAATCGTTATGTAAATCGATAAAAAATAAAGATAACACGTTAAAAGATCCAGGGTTGAATTCAATATCGTAGCGGCTACGTAGCTGCTATCAATATATATGTAGCAACTAGTCTATACAATGTAGCTACACATTCAATAGTCAAAATCTACGTAGCACTACGTAGCTGCTATGATATTGAACTCAACCCTGCAGGATTCGAAGTCTCATTTGTGGATTTAATTTCCTCATGAACGATTAAAAGCCGAATATTTGAACGCCAATAGTTTATAAGAACTGCAAGAGCTGATTAAAAGTTAAAGATAATTGTTCAGAATTGTACGTTTAATAATTTCATCTGCCGACATGATTGCAGATAAAAAAAAAGTCGTAAATAAAATAAAATAAAAAACATATATGACGGAATACACGTGCATTTTTTAATTTAATGTCTTAACGTACAGTCAAAAAATATATTAAAACACAACCCTAACATACTTTTTGGCTTAATGCGAGTTGATTAGTTTTCACTGGAATACATTAGAACTGTGTATGTTTAATAATTCTCTAGCTTAATTTCCTTAATTTCTGCATACCATTATCTGAGTAACAAAGGATATTGTTTGCAGCAAATCATATATGACAACTGAGTATATTTCTTTTACTTTTAAAATACATAAATAAAAGTTTGTCTAAATACTCAAGTTACGGTCATCTTTCAAAGTTACGACCATCTTGTGTCGGTTACGACCATCATCAAAAATACTATAGTTGAAGTTACGACCATCCCACATTTAAAGTTACGACCATCATGCTCGAATTTTTGAATGACTATTTTACGATAATGGGAATGATTTTATCTATCAAATTTGGTTTCAATATCAACGCACTCACAATAAGTGTATATGAGACAAGCGGTTTGGTTCCAATGAACCTTTTACTGCACGAAAATCGGAAAAGAAAAACTTATCCCTAGAGTTGTCTCCCATCTCCGGATGGTCGTAACTTTTAGTTACGACCATCCGCTTACCACCAGTGACTATTTGGTTAACTGCGAGTTCATTAGTATTCACTCTTACTCCTAAATGATGGCCGCTGGGAAAACCAAATAGTTCTGAAATATTCGTTTCGTTTTTATCAAGGATTTGTATGGTAAACTATACAAATCCTTGCTTATATTGCGTTTCGTAGTTTACAGGTACCCCTCTATTCGCCCCTATTCTTTTTTTGATATTTCAATAAAAAAATTCAAAATTCAAACTTCCAAAAAGCGAAATAATCAAACTGCACGTTAAGTTTAGTACTTTGAAAGTTTGATCAAATATCTAAACTCTAAAATATAAAAACGTATTTTAGCATTTTGAAATTCTAACTATTTGGTGAATTTTTCAAAATTTCAATTTTTTTCAAAAATTTAGAATTTTGATATATAAAACTTTGATCAAAATTTCAAAAATCTACAGCTTGAAAACTTTTTAATATTTTGAATTGATAAGTGTAACACGGACCGTTTATATATTCCTTCATTATAGAAATTAACAGTGCATTCACCAATAAGTAAAATCTTTTAGAATAATTTATATTTTTATGTCAAAAACCTACTGTAAGAAACATACACCAGTGATGATATCATTATGAATATTTTCAAATATCATTTGTGATTATTCGTTGGTATGAGAACAAAATACTTCCATCTTTCACTTTATATTCATTCGTTTTCCGCTTTAGATCACACACGATGTCACTGTACGTTTCCTGAATCATTACAAGCAAACTGGGATAGTAGTGAATATGGAACAATTCTCATCAATAGCAGTACACTAACATTGGAGAAACATTCATTCAGAATTGATGGATCCACAAGCTCAACTACGTTTGATTGTTTCCTTGGTCAGTCATCACCAGAATATTATATAATCAGGTAGACAAAAAATGTTGATTCCATAAAACACGTAGTCCTTTGCAAAAACAGTAGTATGCCGCTGTTCAATAGTCACAAATCGATAAAACGAAAATAGATCAGGGTCACCAAAAACGAGGAAAACACAGGAAAAGAATTGAACAACAGAAACACTAAACTGCTACAAAAACAAACACAAACATACATAGAAACGGACCATTTGATAACAACTGAAATTTATTTGGTACAGGACATTTTATGAAACTAATATGGATTGAACCTGGTTATATGATTAGCCAAACATCCCGCGTTGTTGAAAAAGCAATGTTAAAAATTGTCATTTAGAATCTTTTACAAATGGTGTTTGCTGTTTTCACTATCAATATATGTAAAAAGAAATGAAAATGATATTTTCAGCATAAAAGCGTTAAAAAATAAACTAATAATACAAAGTCATATGTTATAGGTAAAGGTGCTGATGATTTGGTGTGTTTTTAAGTTATATATTTATTTGGTATTTTCTGTGACGTAACGGTTATTACAGGACTATTACGATTTTCAATTTATCTATTGAGTAAGCTCCGCCCGATCAATGGAATAACATTGGTAATAATATGATCACATTATGTATAAAATATGAAAAAAATAGTAGGAACTTATTAACAGTACTGTACATAGAAAGAGTAGCCTTATCCAAAGGTAAGCATTAACTCAGGAGTTTAAAATATCAGTTTCTAAAAACAAATTTTAACTCATCAACGAGAAATTTTAGAAAATATGTAAATAGTCATCAAAGATTCCAGGCATACAATTTGATACGCCAGTCGCGCGTTTCGTCTACATAAGACTTATAAATGAAGCTCACATCCAAATAGCTAGAAAGCCAAACAAGTATAAAGTTGAAGAGCACTCAACTCGATCATTTCAATGCTGAACACGAATAGAAAAATACCAAACTCAAAGATAAGTTCGAAAAGGGTGAAATCCTTTAAAAAACCCCAGCACAGATTCAACTGTATCATTGTGAAGTAGACACTGAATATTAATCTATTAGGTCTTGGTATTTTTCGATGAAGATCTGACTACTGAACTAATGATATCCTCAGATCTTACATTATAACTAGCGGTTGTATAGATCCAGCGCTATTAAATCAAAAACTAACAATATATGAGTTTTGCGCGTTCGAAGCGCTTTTCTACTAAACCTTTATCCCAAATTCTTATCGCAAAAACAAAAATGAAATCCGAGTATGTATAAAAATTAAGACACTTTATATGTAATAGGGTTATAAACAGGCCACACATGTAAATCGAAAGTGGGCTTTGTGGGGCAAACAAGGGTTTTTGAGAGAAAGCTGAAATGAGAGATCAATATTTACCATGCTAATGTTTTATATCCCAGTAATCTTTTATTCAGAAATCATCATCCATTCGCAGATCTTGGGAAAACGGGATATCTGTATATTTGTTTATCATTCACCAGAGTTAACGAAAATTCTTACTACTTTTATATGCGGTCATGTAAGTATAATGGTATTTTTTTGTAAAAGCTTTCCAAATTGTAAAAAAAAAGAATCAAATTTTAAAAGTAGATCATTATCTAGTGATAGTTTTAACAGAGATACTCAAGTGTATTTGTTGCGTTCGAAACGCCTCTCGAACATATCATTGTAAGAATTGCAATCACTGGTTTCGAAAACTTTGCAAATAACAAAAAAAATAACAATTGAAACAGTCATATACCAAAAATGAAATGAAAACCAAATACATTCTGTATGTATGTGCCTGTTCGAAATCAGGAGCCTGCAATTCAGTGTTGGTCGTTGTTGCTATGTTGCATATTTGTTTTTTGTAAATTATCTTGTATCTACATTAGACTTTTCTAATCTAGTGTTTGAATTGTTTTACAATTGACAATGCCTATTTATGACATTTTATAGCGACAATGCGGTATGGACTTTACTAATTGTTTAAGGCCGTATGGTCACCTATAGTTTTTAATTTCTGTGTCATTTGGTATCTTTTGAAGAGTCTCATTGGCAATCATACTACATCTTCTTTTATATATGTCTTGTGTAATTACGCATATTTTAAAAGATTTCAAGAGGACGTATGAACCATGTAATACATGTAATACTTATGTGCAAAATTTATAAACTGATATTTTCAAGTAGTGTTCAATCAGGTAAACAGTTAGATAACCGTAGAATTTCACCACTGATTAAAGTCTAACGAAACCATAAAAGAAGAATCCCATATAGAACGAAATTCATAACAGTGTGGACGACAGTAAAACGTTAATTAGTAATTGTACTGAAAAGTTTACCTTTAACTTGTTTGTCGTGGGCGATGATTTTATGCTCACTCAGTCTATCAGAGGCCTTCAAGTGGGGATTTAAATAATCATTTGTTACACATTTTGATACATAAAATGAAACTTTCTTTTCACATATCATTTAAGGAATTTATTTTAAATAATTGTTATACCATCACTTACAACAGTTTCACTTTTAAGAGTATTAATGTCCAGAGCTGATATCAATAAATAATAATAAAAAAAAAAAGTTTATTCATGGTAAAAAAAACCAAAAAAACTTTTAAGTTAATAGGGACCCGCGTTATTTCAGAAAATATCTTATTGATTAAGAGAACAAAAACTTCTACGTTGTCATCATTTAAGAGTGGCCTTCTATTTATTCAATGCTAACCATGTGGGCTTTGTTTTTTTTTATATACCATAAATCGATTCGTTCATTCAGATATTTGTCAGTTTGCCTTGGCTCTTCAAGTCCAACACACAACTTCTCACGAAATTGGTATTTTTCTTACAAAAATTACATCCATGTGATGTATTCTTTTCATGGAGAATGAATGTTGCACCTTATTTTATTGTTTATCGTTTTTTTGTGTGTATCATTGACGTATAAGACAACCTGAATCTTCTTTATTCAAATTTAAAACATACGAGATGACAATTATGACACAAAATAACTAAATTAAACTTACAGCAGAAGAAAGATAATGAACATCGCTTTTATAGTCTTCTAAATATCGAAGACGCGTGGTCTTTTTAAAAATGATGTAAATTTATAAAGGAAACAACAAACAAAATAGTTCGATTATTTATATTGGAAAAAGTAACGGTGTGTAAATCCTAACAATTATTTTATTTAAATGAAAATCAAACTGTTGAATTTTTTCCGCTGCGAGCAAATTTTTAATTTTGGTCGCATTTTGAAAATCAATAAATCTTGTATTCTTGTTGGAAGCTGCACTGTGTAGTTTATACCCGTTTTTTTCAATGCCACACAAATCCAACACAGACAAAAAAAATGGTAGGTTCAAGAAATAATTGATGCAAACTATACTTTATTGTAGTTTTAACATGGGTAGGCATTATAATCGTGATTATTTTTGCCCGAGCGATATCGAAAAACTATTATAAAAAGTGTCCTAGTTCAGTGAAAATGTACGTCATACTTATTTCCTAAACAAATAAATAAACAAACATTAATTAACATACAACACTACCAAAGGCCAGACTCCTTACTTGTATGATTTGTAAAAAAATGCATCTTTTTAAAACAGTCGAAAACAAAATTGTCTGTCCAATGGAAAAGTCGAAGCCCAAAAAAGATGAACAGTGCATTATGGAAACATAGAAGCTGGTTGCAAAAGTTCACGACAAGATCTATTTTTTTAACTTGAGTATGGCCTAATACTATTAACCTGAAATAAATATATTTATAGCAATTCCCTTGATACGAAAGATCTACATGTTGCCTTGGGCTTTTTTTTTCTTTTTTTTTTTGCTCTTTGGTTGGGTTTTTGTCTCGATGACAATTCAATTTTCATTCTTATCATAGATATAACTGCATGTTAAAATAAGAATATGAAGTGTGATAGACAATCAGACACATTCTTTCCAGGGACCAACAGGCGTTATCAAGCTATAGGTCCCCGTATGGCCTTCGACCATTAGCAAAATACACACTTTATAGAATGAAAGCTCCAAGAGGTCTTGGGATGAAAAAAACAAACATAAAAGATGAGCGAGAAAAAAAATAGGGATACCGTATGGAAATTGGAAAATGGTCCGCAACATTAATTTAGTCAACTCACTTAGTTGAAATTAAAGACCTGTCGAATTTTAGCCTTTTGCAATGGATGTGATGTATGTTTAAAAAAAAATCATGGTTTGTTTGGACATTTTTATAAATCAAGTCTTGTTTTTAAATTATTTGCAAGTAAGTTTTAAGTCATGAACAAATAATCACTCACAGAAAGACGTCAAATTCATCAACAAAAGAAAAAAAATAATAGACGACCGACAACGCACAGAATATCATGTATGTGTTCCGGACCATATGAGTATTTGGACCATACGCATATATCATGACCATAAGGGTATACTAATATGGCCCAACCATACACGTATGGTCCAAATACTCATAAGGTCCGGAACATATTTTATTTGCGATCACAAATGCACGAAGACGTCCATTTCTATGTAAATTGGGTCGATTTTTTTTATATAGATAAGATGAATGCGTTTCTGTTGCCAAGTGTTTTTCACAAGTATAGTAGCAGTATAGCAGAACGGTTTAAGTTTCCTATATACACCAAATGATACATTCTGCCAATACAATAACGTAAATGCATGCAAATTTCACAAGGTTTAATCCAAATAGCTTTCTTACTATCCAAAAACTTTCAAGTACGAAAAAGACAGGGCAGAAGTATATTTTGTCTTTATGTTTCGTATTTGCACAACTTTTGAAAGTGGATTATGCATTCGTTCTAAAATAAAATTAGACCAGATAAAAGTTAAAAGATTACATAACTCGACAATCGCAATTGTTAAATCCGAAAAAGATAATCAATCAATACATGCATTCAGTAAGTCATTCTTTTTTCTGAAAGAACAAGGCTTTGCGATATCTTATTATGAAAATTAATTGTCGAAACATAACAAAAACACAAGTAAAGGACGTTTAATTAATCAATATAAATCAAAACACAAATTCCTGATTAGTATTTCGAATTATTTTATATAGGCGTTGAGAACCTTTGGTGACCCCACGGTTTAAATGTTTATATTAAGGACGTCGTGAGCAATGGGCGTTATAGACGAACGTTCACCTAATCTGTCCCAGTCAATGGGATATTAAAGTGCGCCAATCAATGTCCATAGCCACACTGTTATGAATTCGATACTATTAATCAAGGTTCAATATCACCGTGTAGAACGCCACTTGCGGGGTGTCGGCTATGTTTGACATGGGGTGGCAATTTTGAAGCGACGAAAAAGTAACAAGGTAAGTTCAAGCATCAAAATTTCTTATTTCTAGAACTCTCAGTACCATATAATGTATTACACGGAAGGAACCGCAACATAATATATTTCCTGAAAGCAGAAGCAGTCATTTTCAGTGCTCAGTTTTCTCAAACACCTCGCCCTAGTTTTCCGTGTTACAGATTTTGAGGCTTTATATGCAAATTTCGGTATAAAAAACTACTTTACACAGCCATCCCCCGTATCATTTATATAGAATTGTATTCCTCTCATTGACTTATACCAAATACCAGTTTCTTAGTTAAAATTAATTGATTTTAAAACTGTTATTCATCAAAATATAAAGTGTCGCTCGGGGTGTCAGATTTTGCGTCGCAAGGGGTAGAGGCTTGTCATAAAAAAAGAATACATTTTCTTATAAATCGATCTCTATCTGATACTTTTTAAATTCAAACACACCTACACAAATATGTACATAAATGTAACAGAAATTTAACCTAGAAAAACACAGGTTACATCAAATTCTTCAAATTTTATTCAATTCCGGTTCATTTAGAGATATGTATATAGTCAGAGTAGACCTTCAAAGTAGATATGAAATGATAGATGTGTAACAGAAAACGGATAGTTCTAGCTGGGCGATTACGAACGAAATAACTGTCTTAAATCATTTTTTCTTGTAAACCTGTTCCGTTGTATATTTGTGTACAAGTCGTTGTTTTCTCATTGACAATTGTAGTATCATCGTCTTCAGGATTAATTGAAGTTGTGTTGTCATTCGCTGAAAAAGATGCCGTTGAGTGTTTCATTGAAGAGAGTGTTCTAATTCTTTTAGGAGTAATGGATTTTTGCGGCGTGCACGAGTGCTTTTTAGATGAACCTGGTGATGAACTATGATGCATTTTGGCTGGTAGAGGCTTCGGGCATATCTTATATTGAGGACTATTTTGTGATGTTTTGGTTTATTGAGCCATATCCTTGACTTTTTTACCATGATAGTGACTGAAAAGGAAAAGAAATCGTTTACCAGCTTGAAAACTAAATATTTTAAGCCATTTTTTTAACTATGAATGAAATCAAAAGCACATGTTTTCGAAAAACTAAGGATTTTCTTAACCCAGGCATAGATTACCCTAGATGTATTTGGCACAACTTTTTGGAATTTTGGATCCTCAATGCTCTTCAACTTTGTACTTGTTTGGCTTTATAAATATTTTGATATGAGCGTCAGTGATGAGTCTTATGTAGACGAAACGCACGTCTAGCGTACTAAATTATAATCCTGGTACCTTTGATAACTATTATAAGACCAAAAACAGGCAAAATGAAAAACCCTTATTTTGTCATGGTAAAGTAGATGTGAATGAAATCAAAAGCATATATTTTATAAGACCAAAAACAGGCAAAATGAAAAATCCTTGTTTTGTCATGGTAAAGTAGATGTGAATGAAATAAAATGTATCATATGAAGACTAATATTATTTTTTATGACAAGCCTCTACCCCTTGCGACGCAAAATCTGACACCCCGAGCGACACTTTATATTTTGATGAATAACAGTTTTAAAACCAATTAATTTTAACTAAGAAACTGGTATTTGGTATAAGTCAATGAGAGGAATACAATTCTATATAAATGATACGGGGGATGGCTGTGTAAAGTAGATTTTTATACCGAAATTTGCATATAAAGCCTCAGAATCTGCAACACGGAAAACTAGGGCGAGGTGTTTGAGAAAACTGAGCACTGAAAACGACTGCTTCTGCTTTCAGGAAATAGATTTTGTTGCGGTTCCTTCCGTGCAATACATTATATGGTACTGAGAGTTCTAGAAATAAGAAATTTTGATGCTTGAACTTACCTTGTTACTTTTTCGTCGCTTCAAAATTGCCACCCCATGTCAAACATAGCCGACACCCCGCATGTGGCGTTCTACACGGTGAATATTGATATAAAAAGCCACTGTTAAATACAAAATTAATAGGAAGTTACAAAGTACTAGTTTATATTGTAATTTCAAATTTAATTAAATCTGTAATCAAACCAAAAAATAGAGAAAAGTTTAAGGTTTTTACCATCTGATGTTACGGAATTTAATTGTTTCTTTTTTTTTTTTTTTTTTTTTTTTTTCAATAGCGGAAAACAACAGATTTGCCAATGAGCGTGTTAGTTTTTGGGAAACAGGTGTGAGTCCAGACTTTGCAACTGAGTGTACTGTAACCCCAACAACGGCAGAGTTCAACAGTATGGTCAAAGTTGGTAAATATGATTATGATAGCGATGTGATAATTAATCAAGATGTAACTGTTGCATTTTTTTTAAATCTAGATCTTAGCATTTCCTTCTAAAAAAAAAGTGTGTTTATTTGAAATTACAATAATTTCAAAAATTCAATACTGCTACCGATGTATTACTTACATTTGTAACTGTCAGTTTTAGGAAAATCCCATTCATAAATCTTTTCAGCTGGCAGATGTAGTTGCATAATAAGTCTTAAAAAACATATTGTTTATTACCAATAAGAAAATTATTTTAAATACATCATCTTCGATAGCTATGGGTTACAATCCAGTGTCCTCTTCTTCACACTTTAAGATTAAGCCAACATTTGTGATTACATTGCTGCGCCATTGCCATCCACCTACATTATTAAAGTTAATCCCATTTCCAACTATATCATTATTGACCAATGTCAACACTTGAAGTGAAAAACTAGTTGCTTCTAGTGGGTAAAAATTTCGTGATGCATATACCGGATATGTACGTTTTATATTTAATCTACTTTGTATTTCGATTTAACTTCTAGATTATTCAAGCTCGTCGAAGACATACTGTATGGATCCACTCCTTGGCAACTTTTACTATTCCTTGACGTCAGCAACATTTACAGATGTTTGTAACGGGGATGGAAATAGTCTTTTGACTGTCTGTGAAAACAGACAAAATTTAACATTTGATCTAAATCTACACCAGCAATGTACTTCATCAACATCGTCGGTCATGTTTACTGGTAAGACTAAAGTTGGTCAACTTTTTTTTTCTCATTCATTAGTAGATATAATAAACAATCAATCACATATTATATGTAAGAATACTATTTGATAACATTGGATTCTTGTCCTAAATATGCCAGTACAAACACGAATCAATCTTTAAACAATATACATGCATTATAATAAAATTGAGAATGGAAATGTAGAATGTGTTAAAGAGACAACAACCCGACCAAATAGCAAATAACATACGCAGGACACTAATTCAATGCAGCGTAAAAATCCCACACCCGATGGCGGGCTTCAGGTGGCGCTTAAACAAAAATATGTACTAGTTCAGTGTTAATGGACGTCATACTGAACTCGGAAATATAAAAATGAATTAAAATTAAAAATCATACAAGACTAACAAAGGATCGAAGCTCATGACTTGGGAAAGGCGCAAAAATGTAGCGAGGTTAAACATGATTTTTTGAGATCTCAACCTCCCACTATACGTCACCCTAATGTAGAAAAAACAAACACACAGCAATACGCACAGTAAAACTCTGTTTAAAAGAAGTCCGAGTGCTATATTATAATAGGGATCACAAAAAACTAAACAAAACATAGATTAACAAAGGATTTCTAGCAGTTATTGACATGCTAGCTCCAGACCTCAATTAAACTTATTGAACGATTATGTCCTCATCATATGTATGAATATCAAGCCAATCTGTATAAATGCCTTAATATTATAATATACAAGTGAAATACTTCAGGTTTTTGGTGGGTTTCATGTTGCTCTGTCTTTATTTTTCTTTATTGTGTTTTGTATCCTGTTTTGACATTATGGTCCTTTTCTTTTTCTTTTGTAGTGGCTTTGTCGGTTGCTTCTGGGTGTGAATGTTCCTTGTGTATCTTTCAACTCTTTTACTTATACATCGGAGCTATTTGTACTCACTAAAGTAATGATTCCATTTAAATATCTAAATTACTTAATTCATGTTATCAAAATCCTCTTATCTGTTCTATAGCTGAAGGCAATTTGTTTTGTGTATCAGCCATTACACCAGACTCCACTGATAGAACTTATTATTCTGGTTTATACAATCCAGGCTCTGTAAATGAATTGACAACATTTCGTTTTGTATGCATCGTAAGTATTTTTTTGTAGTTTTGTACAACAATTCAATTATCTTCACTGCTTAGAAAACTGAATGCGTATGATATATATGTGAAAGGTTATTAAAAAGAAATTTCAACTACAAAAGCAACACTAATTGAGTCGTCAAGTACATTTATCAGCCTGAAAAGTACAAATAATGCATCAACGGTCAAAGTGCTACAAATACTGATATATTACAAAAACACTATTCCAAAACTCGCAAAAACAAACAAAAGTGTAAAAGAATTCAATAGAAGTAAGAAATGATATAATTTACCAACTATAAGAAAGGAAAGGAAATAACACACAGAAAAAAAACCAAATCGAGTATTTTAATTATGTTTGGTCAGGCTGTGAGTATTGTTGGTACAGAAAGGAGATTAACAGCCAGTCCTGGGCGTTGTGAAAAAGATCAAAGTTCCACTACAAAGCCAACTGATGGTGAATTATATGTAATGACTGCTAAAAGTAAGTACAATTATAATTGACACTTTTTACATGAATATACATTTACATAAATGCTTACTGCTGGGATTCTCAAGATATAAATTTTCTTTTTTTTTAAACGACCATTCGTTTTGCTTATGTTTTTTTTGTCTTATATGTCTCAAGAAGACAAGAATCATTTTTTTATACTGATTAGTGTTCATTTATTCGCTTTAAACGACACATATGCAGTACAAAACTACACATGCGAGCTACTTCCAATATTTGAACACTGCTTCATCGGGTTTATGAGTAGCGAAGATGAGTATATTCAAATAAAGTGGTGTGTCTTATGTTACCTTTTCGGTAAGCTAGTGGTGATCTCGATGCAACATGTTGGTCACAAAAGTTAAATAACAAAAAAATACCGAGGGAAATTCAAAACAGAACGTCCGCAATCGAGTGCATATAAGGATTCATTATCTAATCACAAAGCAATGTAATGTTTTAAAGGTGTTGCATTTACCATTAACGTTTGAAGTACCTATCATGAATCAAACAATAGAGAAAAATACATGTAGTTTTACATCTAGCAAATTTACTTTTTTTGTAGCAACTTGTCGTAAGTATTTATATTTACTTAATTGTATCTGTAAATAAATTAAATTTTCAATTCATAAATATTCTATTAAGCATATGATAATATCCATCATCACTTAAATGAAGTCTATAGATAATTGTGAGACATCTTCAAATGTGAATTCTTTTTGTGATGTGCTGTCAAAAACAATAGGATTTCTCCGAGAAAACGATTTTAAATTTGGAAGAAAATTAGCAAAATTAACTTCTCTATGTATGTTTATATACTAGTATGAATTATAAAAATATTATACAGTTGTTTATATACTTCCATGTATTTAAGGTTATAGATATAAGAAGATGTAGTATGAGTGCCAATGAGACAACTCTCCATCCAAGTCATTTGTAAATAAAAACCATTATAGGTCAAAGTACGGTCCTCGACACGGAACATTGGCTCTCACCGAACAAGCTATATCATGTACCTTGGTGAATGTGTGATAAAGGTACGAATATACATGAAATACCTTTACGCTAGATATATTTAGATATATTATTGTTTTTGTAATATATTTTGTAGCATTCACATCAACTTCTGATTCTGTTAACATAGTCGCCATTGTGTTGGGAGTTATCTTCGGACTGATCTTTTTAATTCTGCTGATTATTATAATATACAAACTGTATGTCTACTGCAAAAAACAAAGACAAAAGCAGAAACTCAAATCAACAATAAAGAATAATATCAGCGTGTTTAAAAAGAGAATGAAAGTGAAAGGTAATTCTGTTATTATGTAAGAAAATTGTATCATATTGAAATTGCAAGACACACTGAAGTTTATAAACAATTAGAACACTTATAAGATATGGTACATGAATTAAAATAGTATGACTGAGTTAATTTTGAATAATTTTGTTGACATAATAGTCTGTGAAAAACATTTGTTACGTCTAACAATAGAAAGTGCTCAAATTAGGCAACTGTGTATTCGTGTGCCTGTACGTCAAATTAGCATAAGTAAGTATGAACAAGTCTGTCATTAACTTTTGATACCTTCATGAAATTATTGTAAATGTTTCCTAAATTTCTTGGTTGGCGCTAGTGTAACTCTTACTACACGCGAGAAAATAAGAAAACAGTTCTATTAGCTTAGTTGTAAAAGAGGGACGAAAGATACCAAAGGGACAGTCAAACTCATAAATCTAAAACAAACTGACAACGCCATGGCTAAAAATGAAAAAAAGACAAACAGAAAAACAATAATACACATGGCACAACATAGAAAACTAAAGAATAAACAACACGAACCCCACCAAAAACTAGGGGTGATCTCAGGTGCTCCGGAAGGGTAAGTAAATTATTAGGTTACATTATGTACGCTAGAAGTGACATCAATAACCAGATTGAAGTACAATACAAAAGAACATAAGCTTTGTTACTTTGATACAAATAAGAAGCAACAGTAGTTTATCGATATTCAAATCTCATTAAAAATTTGAAAAAATACAAATCAATGTAAAATGAAAACTGATGGAAATGCTATAAACTCCATAAAGATCGATGGCTTGTGCGTCAACATGGTAAGCGTCTCCTGCTTTCCTCAACTACCAAAGCAAGGTTGTCGGCTCTCCGGACTTTCCCGAACAACTGAATACCGAGTTTAGGAGCTTCTGTTCTTGCCTGGAAGTTGGCTATGTATGTTTCCTCCGCCCTTCCATTCCAGCTCAACTAAAAATTCAGAAAATCGTTGGACAATTTTTGCATAGATATTTTTGTCTGCTGCTGACATTCTCACGTTGTTACAATATTAGATAGTCAATCAATAAAATGCTAATGAAATATTACATTGCTTTCAAAAAGGATTTGAGAACATTTGTCTTACTTTTTATGTCTCAAAGGTGGCTCATATATGAGGTTAATCGCTACGGAAACATATATTTTGATATACATATCAGTTGAACAATAATATTTTATCACATGTGGTATTCTAACTTTCCAGAGAATGATGAATACCCTTTGCAGGAGATATCTCTTGGTCCTGAATTTCTAAAACCAAGAAATCAGTTATACAGCAAGAAACGATTAGTTCCTAAAGGTATAAATTTTACATAAAGTATCATTTAAACAAATAAAATGAATGAAAGCATTTTATGAACTACAGCAAGAATTTACTTTTAATATGATACAAATAGATTCATATATGATTTTGTTTTAAAATGAATACCAGTATACAAAACTGGATGGAAGCTTTTCTCAAATATTATACATATGCAAATAATTTACTTCTGTTTCTACAATGGTGTCAATCATCTGATGATAGTGATCTGGACTTTCATCCGATTCAAATATGTAAAATAATTGTCAAAAAGTGCAGAGCAAAATAATTTGGTGTTCAGCGGCAAAAACAAAAACGTGCAACGTCTAATACATTGACTGAACAATATCTACTGACAATGGAACGGCACATAGAACTATGGTGATGGACAGAGAGAACACAATGACAAACCATGAGTTTCAAGCTCCTTGCTTGGAACATGCACATTAAATATTTGATCACAGTGATGTAACTGCATAGCGTGAGAACAAACTATTAACATCAGGTCGGCGTGAAGCACAAAGAAAAAACATGAAAAGAACACAAAGCACAAAGTGCAGACAAAATTAACTGAAATCTATCTCAAAGCGAATTTCAACTAATAAATAAAACATTCGATTGCTTTGATTTGCCAGTGATTTGTATTGAACGGCTATATATTTGAATACTTTTGATTTCTATTCAACAATCAATCTTATTTTTGTCTATATCAATCTTTAATTGAGGGGGCAGGACCTTTTTCGGGATGTCGGGATCGTGCGTTTTTAAGCTCGGAATTTCGGGATTGATCCTTTCAGGATCCGGGAATTCTTTTTTCGAATTTCGGGATGTCGGGATTAATTTCTTTTAAATTCGGACCTCGGGATTTCAGTATCAGGAATCCTTCGATCCCCCTCTTTAATCTACAAATTGAAAACGTTCATTTCGTCAACAAAATTTTAACACGAAAAAAGCTGCTGATATAATGTTTAGCAGAAAAACAGAAACGGGAAGTTTGAGAATTAAATATTACATAGATTGCTCAGTCTTTTAGAATATTGCTAAAAATGTACAAAAGTTTATTATGGGGAAAAACAGTCATTAATTTACAAAATATATAATGTTCCATTTGTGGTGTGAGTATCCTGTTTTGATTATAAATGTACCTGTCGAAATTTTTATTTTTTGTATTGTCTTTGGATATAAGTTTTTCAACACGAACGTGTATTGTGGATGGTTGTGTTGCCATTTTAGTACATGAAGTTGGACTACACATCATGTATACATACTATTTTGTTATTTCAGATCCAGCCAAACTAGAACGAAGTAGTTCGGAAAACGTTATATCATTAAGCACATACAACCGACCCTCGGAAAACAGGCATAGTAATAAGGTTGCTCGAATATCATCTGCAAGATCGTACGATAAAATGTATGCCAAATCTCAATCAAGAGAGAATAATGGCAATTTATTCAAATCCAAACCCAGGAAAAATCTGTCACTTTCGTATAAACTTGCAGATATAGCTGACTTAAATGAGTTTGATGAGGAAAATGTATCACCCGAAAATTATTCACGCTCCTCATCTTTTTATCGCCTTTCTAGTTCTATGAATGATTTATCAAGGCCTTCAACTCGAATGATAAATATGAGAAAAAGTGTTTCACTGGAGCAAATGAATAAAACTAATAATTCAGTGAACAACTATTCTTATTACCCGAAAGTCAAAAAATTTCAAGACAGTGAGGTATATAAAAATGATGGTCGTCAATATAAACGAAAGAAAACAATCTCTAACAAGGAAAAAGCGCTTTTTGACTTTAGAAATTCTAAGCTTAAGGTTTCTGAATCTTCTAACCAGTCAATGCGTCACAGAGGCAATGAACGTAAGATGAAGACGATAAGAGAATCGAACGAAAACATTCAACACACACATAGAACATCTAAACAAAAAGATGTACAGATGCTTCAAAGGCCTGTATCAGTCTCTTCGTATAATTCTCTTAGGAATATTGACAATTCATTTGAACCACGTCCAGCTAGTAGGAGTTCTGAAAACAGGTTTATGTTATTAAAAAAGCAAATGAAACACAGTATAGAGAGACCAGAAGAAAGAAAGAAACCAATGAGTAAAAGGACAAATTGGAAATCACCTTATTTTCTACATCCTGTCAAACCGGCTCGGTCATCTATAAAGACTTACAACAAATTAAAAAATCCAAAGATAGAACCTTTCAAATCTAAAACTTTTGTGACGACATCAAACAAAAAGTTTGCCTCAAGAGAATTTGCAACGACGGACTATGAAATCAAATCTGGTATGTATGTATGGGTGAATCATTTATCGTAAGTGTCGAGATAACTGTGAGACTGTTGCTTAAAACACATCCAACATTTAAAAACATTTAAGCACAAACAAATGTTGATTATCTTCTTATTTTGTGTCAAAAAAAATCATAATTAATAGTTTTATATTTAGTGTCTATCAAGGGTATAAAGTCAACCACCCGACAACAATACGTAAGGCATGGTATTTCGGATTTGAATTTTTTATACATTGAGGTGCACCTACGAGTTGCAATAACAGTTTTAGTATATTGATACAACATGCTTTTTAAAAAAAGGAATGTTTCATGTTTATGATGACTGCTTACAAATTCACTGTATTACAGCAGAAAACAACTGAAATTCGCCGTTATAATGAATGTTTTAACAAAGCACCGTCTCGAAGACAAATATTCTAAAATAGTCCTACGCGTAGTGGTTTTGTTTTTTAGAGATAACGTCTGACCCAATCAGGACGTCCGAAACAAAGATTAACTGCAAACAAAATCTTATGAGTGAAATACTCTTTTAAGTCATGAACATTTCAGCATAACTTACGATATGTTGTGTCGAAAGATGTTTTGTAAAAAGAGCCCCTGCCAATGACATTTCATTTTTGACTTGAAACCCGAATGGCAATTTGATTTCATTTTTATTACATTTCAGATTCGGGTGTTTCAGCAGACGATTCAACTTCATCTTTATTTGAAGAAGGATATCCACTGCCAGACACCATTCAAAATTTCAAGTCTAACGCCAGACGTCAAGTTTGGCATTGAAAATCGTCTTACGATTTTTTTTTATGAATTTGCAACCGTATATCGTGACGAACCAACATGATGAATTTTATACAGTGTATCCTTAACAATTGTTTAATAAAATATTAAGAAAATCAAAACATGTATATTCATTTTGTCTTTTTAGTTCATTGAATAATGACATCATGTAAACAGTCACTTAATCCAGAACAGAACAAATCAATTGCATGCAGCATGTACATGTATGAGTACATGTTATATCACATTGACTTACTGTGCTGTTGATGAAAATATTCTTTTTATGAGTACATAAGACCTATTGTAAATTTGATATAATAATTTGAAGCAGGCTATGCAATTTCATTAAAATATTATCCTACTCTTATTGCAACTTATTCAGATGATTATAATTTTTTTCACTTTTCACTGAAATGCCGTTTTTTTATTACTAAATTAGGTATTTCCTCCAGTATTTGTAAAATAGAATAACACGACGTTTATTATACTAGTACATGTATTTGAATATATAGATATAGGAAGATGTGGTATGAGTGCTAATGAGACAACTCTCTATTCAAGTCACAATTTATAAAAGTCAACCATTATAGGTCATGGTACGGTCTTCAACATGGAACCTTTTGGCTCACATCGAACAGCAAGCTATAAAGGGCCCCAAATAATAACTAGTCCAAAACCATTCAAACGGGAAAACAAACGGTCTAATCTGAATAAAAAAAACGAATAACGAGAAACACTTATGAACCACATCAACAAACGACAACTACTGAACATCAGATTCCTGAATTAGGACCAAACAATTGCAGCTGGATTAAACTGTTTAATGGTACCAAACCTTCTCCCTTATCTGAAACAATAGTTTAACATCACAACATAGAAAGACAAACTATAAAATATCAATTGGAATGGCTTAACTCAATCAAAAAACGTAGTAACACAAATGAACATACACATGCATGCTTTTTATACGCCCGTCAAAATTTTGACGGGACGTATAATGGTATACAAATTGCCGGCGTCCGTCTGTCCGTCTGTCTGTCTGTCGTAAACATGTCGCACCGTAAGTTGAGAACGACTCATCCAAATTTCATGAAACTTAATATAATAGTTGTTCCTTATGATGGTCAAACAATCTGTATACTTTTTGGTGAAAATAAGATTAAAAACAATTTCTGATTATTGCTTAAAACTTAATACTCTTAGTTATATTTATCTAATTTAAAAGATCTGTATACTTTTTGGTGATGATTCAAAATTTTATTTTAGAGTTATTGTGTTTTTGGTTAAAAAAAAGGGGGGGTCACATGTCACGCTGTATCTCGGAAACTATTTATGATTATTGCACACAACGACGGGCGTCTTGAAATCAAAGCAATAAAAGTATTGCTAAATATGTAAATATGATGCAATTTACTTTTAACGTCAACTGATTTTGAATTTACTATCTTCATACGGTTTGGTTTTCAGGTTTGAATTTTAAAATGATCATTGAGATTTAAGGGGTAGAAAAACAGGTACATGTATGACCATGTAATTTGATCCAGTCGAATTGAGCTGTATCAAATATAGTTATTATGTATTTGTATAAAAATTCAAATGTGTATAATTTCCGAAAACTCATGCAATCTGCAATTGTGAAAGAGAGGCGAAAGATACCAGAGGTAAATTCAAACTGATAAGTCGAAAATAAACTGAAAACGTCATGCGCAGCATGCTAACGTTAATAATAGTTATTGATGTTTGATCCAGTTAGAAGGCGATAACTGACACTACATGGAACTAATCTGTTGTCATTAAAAAAATCTGTCATGACCATCAAGTTTCTAAATTTTTGTCAACAAAATCAATAGCTCCATGGAAGTAATACCCCATATTGCTCGTTCTTGTAAACTAGCATGTCTTATATCGTCTTTCTCTCACGAAAAGTTAGTTACGTAACCGGTTCTTGTAACACAAGTGATATGCGGTGTAAGAGTTATGTGCTCCATAACTAAGATAAACACCTTGTAGCTCGTTTGAATTGTTTGACATTTGTCATTTCGGAGCCTTTTATAGCTGACTATGTGGTATGCGTCTCGCTCATTGTCGAAGGCCGTACGGTACCCTATATTTGTTAATTTCTGTGTAATTTGGTATCTTGTGAAGAGTTGTCTCTTTGGCAATCATACCATATCTTCTTTTTTTATCATTATAGCTAGCTGTAAAACTAATGCGTACACAACAAACTAGAGGCTCTAAAGAGCCTGTGTCGCTCACCTTGGTCTTGTGCATATTAAATAATGGACACGGATAAATTCATGACATAATTGTATTTTGGTGATAGTGATGTGTTTGTAGATCTTACTTTACTGAACATTCTTGTTGCTACAATTATCTCTGTCTATAATGAACTTGGCCCAGTAATTACAGTGGAAAATATTTTCTACAAATTTACAAAATTTTATGAAAAATGTTAAAAATTAACTATAAAGGGCAATAACTTATTTGTAGATCTTATTTTGTTGAACTTTATTGCTGTATACAGTTTAAATCTATCTATAATAATATTCAAGATAATAACAAAAAATGGCAAAATTTCCTTAAAATTACCAATTCAGGACAGTAAGTTGGTTAGTAACCTAACAACGGGTTGTCCGATCCATGTGAAAACATCAGGGCAGATAGATCTTGACCTGATAAACAATTAAACCCTGTCAGATTTTCTCTAAATGCTTCGGTTTTTGAGTTATAAGCCAAAAACTGCATTTTACCCCTATGTTCTATTATTAGCCGTGGCAGCCATTTTGGTTGATTGGTCAGGTCACGCCACACATTTTTAAAACAAATTACCCCAATGATGATTGTGGCAAAGTTTAGTTTAATTTGGCCCAGTAGTTTCAGAGAAGAAGATTTTTGTAAAAGATTACTAAGATTTACGAAAAAATGGTTAAAAATTGACTATAAAGGGCAATAACTCCTTCAGGGGTCAACTGACCATTTTGGTCATGCTGTCTTATTTGTAAATCTTACTTTGCTGAACATTATTGCTGTTTACAGTTTATCTCTATCTATAATAATATTCAAGATAATAACCAAAAACAGCAAAATTTCCTTAAAATTACCAATTCAGGGGCAGCAACCCAACAACAGGTTGTCCAATTCATCTGAAAATTTCAGGACAGATAGATCTTGACCTGATAAACACTTTTACTGCGTCAGATTTGCTCTAAATGCTTTGGTTTTTGAGTTATAAGCCAAAAACTGCATTTTACCCCTATGTTCTATTTTTAGCCATGGCGGCCATCTTGGTTGGTTGGCCGAGTCACGCCACACATTTTTTAAACTAGATATCCCAAAGATGATTGTGGCCAAGTTTGGATTAATTTGGCCCAGTTGTTTCAGAGGAGAAGATTTTTCTCAAAGATTACTAAGATTTACGAAAAATGGTTAAAAATTGACTATAAAGGTCAATAACTCCTAAAGGGGTCAACTGACCATTTTGGTCATGTTGACTTATTTGTAAATCTTACTTTGCTGAACATTATTGCTGTTTACAGTTTATCTCTATCTATAATAATATTCAAGATAATAGCCAAAAACAGCAAAAATTCCCTAAAATTACCAGTTCAGGGGCAGCAACCCAATAACAGGTTGTCGGATTCATCTGAAAATTTGAGGGCAGATAGATCTGGACCTGATAAACAATTTTATGTCTGTCAGATTTGCTCTAAATGCTTTGGTTTTTGAGTTATAAGCCAAAAACTGCATTTTATCCCTATGTTCTATTTTTAGCCATGGCGGCCATCTTGGTTGGTTGGCCGGGTCACGCCACTCATTTTTTAAACTAGATACCCCAATGATGATTGTGGCCAAGTTTGGTTTAATTTGGCCCAGTAGTTTCAGAGGAGAAGATTTTTGTAAAAGTTAACGACGACGGACGACGGACGACGGACGACGACGACGACGGACACCGGACGCCAAGTGATGGGAAAAGCTCACTTGGCCCTTCGGGACAGATGAGCTAAAAAGGGAAGAAGGTATTCTTTATACAATGATAAATCTGGAGTATAGTCATTTCAAATTATACATAAATTTTAAATGACCAGAACTGAATTGCTGCTCCAAATATGTAAAACTATATCCTAAATAATACAAGAATTGAAAGTCACGTTAAAATAACAGATTTATTGTCAAGATTGTGTACTCATTTGTGAAATATTCTAATTCAATATTTGAAACAGTAATTATATACTGCACAATAGAGGGATTCAACTGAAAGCGAAAAGACAAAAAGAAATGATATATCATTTAATGAATAGGGTTAAAATCTTTTTTTGCTCTCCGTCATGATTTAAAACAAAAAGAAAATAGTAATTATATTAAAGAGACGTCACACTAATACGTGTGTAACTAGGTGAAAATAAACGCAAATTATGTATAAATATATATAAAATGGCGACAATAATTTATAAGATACCATAAATGTGTTGTAAATATGCAAATGAGTGATGAATGTGGAATTTTACATATTAATAATCGGTTACTTATTCTCATACGGTAGGAATTTCAATTACTTTCTCCTTAATCCTTAGCAGAAACATATATATATTCTGTTCCCAGTTCAGGAATAAATATTTCTTTGTGATTCTTTGTAAAGAGGTAGATTACGTTATTTAAAAAAAAAAGAGGCAGAAGAGATGAAGGGGACATTCGAAAGTCGAAAAGAAACTGACTGGTAAACAAACGAAAAACGACGCAAAGACAAACTAGTCTCCAAAAAAAACACAAAGCATAGAAGAACTTAAATCTGAGAAACATCATGAATTCTATCACAAAGGAGGTCTAAGCTGCCCAAAAAAAATGGTTCAGAAGAGTTTTGTAGTTGTGATTTGCATCAACTTCGTTGTATAATATCTTTTTACAGATACATTGTTCATATTTACCCTCGTTTTAATGTAATTTATTGATTTCTTACTTGAATGGTTTTACCAGAAGGGATTTGATTGTCCCAAAAAGGAAAAAAAAAAAAACCAACATAATAAATGTGACGTTACCGATAAAGTTTGATCGCTCTATCTATATAAATAATTTGTTCGTGTACTATTACATCACGCAAAATGACCCTTATGCTTTATATCCCAATATGCTTACTTAAGTTCGATACAGTATTATACTTTACCATTATTTTTCATGTATTCTTATTGGATGATGTCAATGCATAGTTCGACAATTTAATGTCTTCACGGTATCGCAGAGCATGATAATTATTGATTGCAAAGTTGAAATTACTAGTAATACATCATAGGAGAAAATCGATAATACCGACCTCAATCAGAAGTTAAACATAAATATATATGTAAGATGTGGTATGAGTGCCAATGAGACAACCCTCCATCAAAGTTACAATTTGTAAAAGTAAACGATTATAGGTCAAAGAACGGTCTTAAACACGGAGCCCTGGCTTACATCGAACAACAAGCTATATATGGCATCAAAAATGACTAGTTTTACAACCATTTAAACAGACACACAAGCGGTCTTATCTTCATAAAAACCGAGGAAAGAAAAACGCGCATGAACTACATAAATAACCGACAACCACGTGCACTAAACATCAGGTTCCTGACTTAGGACAGATGCAAACAAACTATCTGTCTATTACAAATCAGGAATCTCCCCAATGACAGTACTTTGTACTACATTTGTAGCTTTATATTTTCCGTATTCAAACATATGGGGGTGATGGCAGATCTTTGATACGTGTAGTTATTTGTATTGAATAATTATAATTTTTTTTACAAACTTTTAAAATCTCGTCAATTTAGATCTTAGTATTTTGCATTGCCACCCATCGATTGTTACATGCTATTAGTATGTACATGTAGTATGTCGACATTTGTCAATAGCTTCGAGTAATCTCAGATCTGTACTTAGTGTCTTTTTGTTGTTGGGATATACAAGTACCTTGCCACGTCCACGTCATCTTCAATATACCCATCGAAATGATTACTTTTCCTCGAATAAAAATCAATAAATAAGACTAATTAGCGACATTTCACTTGCCATGATCAGCTCGACAATTATCTTATTCATTTCACTTCTTTAAAACGAAAAGACGATAAATTGAAATTTGATTTAATGTCAGCCATTACTATCACAGAGGTACAAAGCGCTTTAATACCATTGCACTTGTAGGTAATGCTGCATGTACATTCTCGTCTTCACTGGAAGGAACTTGGATGAGCAGTAACTATGGAAACATCATTATCAATTCAACTTTTTTGACATTAGACACATTGTCCGCTTCAGTGGGAGGATCGACATCCAACGTTGCCTTCACTTGTGACAGAAACCCATCAAGTTTGAAGTTTGTTGTCAAGTAAGTGCTTTAATTGGTGTGTTTGTTCAGGACAGTGTTATATACATATATGTGTGTCCGTAACAGGTATTTTTGTTTTATTAGCTAAATATATTACTAAGATAACACTAAGTGAAAACAACAGCAATGATTATGTAAGCTGGGGTTTCGTAGCTCTTAGGTCCTTATGTTATTTTTTGACTATTTGCGGTATGGTCCGCAAATAGTCAAAAAAATAACATAAGGACCTAAGAGCTACGATACCGCAGCTATGATTATGTTTGAAACAAACCTGGCATACATACAGTTTTCAAAAATAGACAATTGTAAAATGAATTCAAAATATTACTTTTGAAACGGAAAACCTATTTAATATGTTTTTAAAATGAAAAAAAAAATGAATTTGTGTTTGTGTAAGAGACAATCTTATGTCAGGTTCTTAATTAAAGTATTCCGGCTTTAAGTCAGTTATTAGTATAATGTTTTTGTAATGTATAACAGCAGTGTAACATGTTTCACAATTGCATAATCTCCGTTCAACAGAAAAAGGATTAACTCGTTGTCATCCAAGGGCGGATTCAAGGGAGTCAGGGTCAGTCTCCGCCACTAGACATCGGCAAATAGAAATACATTGCGCATATTTTTTATAAGCTCTATGCTCAACTAATAAAAGTAATTAAAAGTTTTGTCACTTCTCAGGCCGCCTCGAGTTAACATTAAGGGAGTAGGTTCGATAAGGCCCTAATACGGCCCTCATTTCTACCAAAAATTATAAATAAGGAAACATTGACCAATATCACTATAAATAATGACTTATCTGGATTGAACATATTAGGTCTTTTTATTCTAACATTAACGTGTTAGCTTTCTTTTCATGCCATCACAACAAACACACATTTATTTCCATGAGAAATAAATTAAAACAGTCAAAATTACATTGATTTTTAGGCCTGGAAACACAGAGTGCAGTCGTCAACAAATAGATTTAAACATTATGTTTCTTTTTTGTAAAACAAAATAAAATACGTTATCTGACTTGAAGCTAGTCGAACTTGTACATTTTGTTTCCAATGTTTTTATTTGGTTGAAATGCTGACAATTTAGTCAAGTTTCACCAACATCTGAATTTGTGTCCTATATGGGATATAAATAACTATTTATTCCCCATTTCCATTCTCAATTTAATTTATGAGAAACAACTGTACAAAAATAGTCGTATTTCACTTTCTAATGCTCACTACAAACCAGTAAAATCTGAAATGGCTTATATCTGTACTCTACTGTACTGATTTTTACACGACCAGTCTGAATTGGTCTGAATCGTACTTGATAGTACTCGACCCCAGTCTTAACCATACTTGACTGTACTGATTTGTACAAAACCCTTATCTTTGCCATTGAAACAGTCTGCACTAGTACTCGACTCGCTTGTTCATCCATTTCATACATTTTTGTATCTTGCAATAATTACACTTTAAATTCGGGGCCAGACATGGCCTTTCACGAACTCCTTCCTGTCTGTGATAAATTTGTTCCTCCTTTTTTTCTTCTACTAGTATTAATACTATATTTATCACACAGGTCCGTAAGTACTTTCACAGTCTTTGGTGGTAATCTTGGGAATGCCTATATTTGTTATCAGTTTACTTACGTGAATTCTAACAACTACTACTTCTATATGCAATCAGGTAAGTGTTACATAATGTATGTTGCATACGTAGACAACACGATATCATACACCGGTGTGAAATACAGAGCGCGCGGGCCCCCATATTACATGTAAATAAAAATTGTGTTTATGTTTACATTTTTCTAATTTTTGCCTGTTGAAAAAAATGAATTTTATTTATCCGAAATTCCTATCCTATTTCATAATACCAACAGTATTTTTACCGTAGGTACATGTAATAATACACATGTATATGCATGCCTGTACTTTTTTTGAACTTCAAATACTTTATATTCTATCATCGAGAATGTTAGACCTTTGCAATGGAGTAAAACATGATGATAATGCCCCAAAGAAGCAGAAGTATTCTTATTATAAGTTTCGCGGACTTTTTCATTTGTGTCATGTTACTCCAAAATACTTGTTAAATGGTATTTTTTAATATGCTATATATATTTATATTAGAATGGAGATAACTGTATTGTGTTTTAAGATTGGCCTTCGTATGACAGGATATTAATGTCGCAAATATTCGTCGGTAGGTAAACTCAGTTTGCGACAGTAAAATCTACGTTTTACGAAGGCAAAGCTTAAAATACAATACAGTTATCTCCCAATTTATAATTCTGAAGTTAACATTTCAAGTTTCACAATCGAAAGCCGAGTTGTTACATTGCAACTTTGCAAAATCTTGTTCTTATTTGAAATAAAATATCATTCGTTTTAGATGACAATCATGTTTTCGGAAATGAACGAATTAGTTTTTGGGAGACAACTTCATCTCCTACAGACAGTCAGTTATGCAGTGGAACTTCCCTACCATCTTCAGCGGAGTTTAACAGCATGGTTAAAAGTGGTATGTGTAAGATTTGGATATTACACGGGTTGTAATAAAAAATATAGTTATATATTATATTGTTATCATAATTTTTGTCGTTAGTTTCAGTCTGTAATATGTATGTTCCCGTTCTTGTTTTTATAATCAGTAAACTTTTTTTATTCGAACTGTTTCACATTTAGTCATGACAGTGCCTTACATACATTTGTACCAACTTCAAGGTATTTTTTTTAGCAATACAAGTGTTATATTATGATTAACAGAAATGTAGAGGAGATACACACTGACAGCAACCTGAACAATACCAAAACACCGAAAGTATTTTTGTCTTGATGAAACATAGATAATTTTTTTTAATTTCTTTAACTCAATATAAGATCAATAGACATTTATAAATAGAATAATTATATTAAACTAAGTTAAACTATCATTCACATGATTTACATCAGTTGTTTATATAAAAAAAGAGAAGGTGTGGTATGATTGCCAATGAGACAACTCTCCACAAGAGACCAAATGACACAGAAATTAACAGCTATATGTCATCGTATGACCTTTAGCAATAAGCAAAGCCCATATAACATAACCAGCTATAAAAGGCACCGAAATATATGGCTTCGATTCCAAAGTGAAATAATTTCCTAGGCAACGTTATTCATTATTTTTTTCTATCAAATTTCTCAAAGTCCTAGTACGCAACATACTCCTGAATTATTTTTAACTGATACAATTTCAGGAGAAGCATCTTCAGCAACGACAAATTGTATGACGCATATACTGGGCGATTTCACATACTACTACGGGACATCAGCAGGTAGTATGACAGACTGCCAGAATGACAATTTAACCGTATGTGGCGGTGATAATAGACAGTCTATTCAGTTCAACAAGGCAACATGTGCAGGCTCTGGAATGTACACCAGTAAGAACTTTATTTATATATTATCTTTTAATGGAACGACTGTTAACTTCAAGGGCAAAAACCACGAAAAGGGGAGGGGGTATGCTTTTTTTTTTAAACTCTGATCCCAACCAAATCTGATTAAAAAAAATATTCAGTTCAAGCAAATGTAAAAAAAAAATATTCTGAATCCTGATTTTTTACCAATACCTTATGGTGTTTAAAAACAATTGAACATCGGACTCAGAAAAAAACCCATAATGATGAACTTTGAGTTCAAATTGTTTCTTGAAAACTTATCACTTTAAGTTTATCAGTTGTCAGTTTATTTTCGATTTATGAGTTCGACTGTCCCTCTGGTAACTTTTGTCCCTCTTTTATACGAGTTTACTAAAAATCCAAATCTGTATTTCAATAATTTTTGTTTTCTAACAGGCGATGGAAAGCTTGGTTGTTTGTCTGTAATTTACGATTCAAGTACTGGAGGTGGGACATACTATTCAGGCCTATACAATATGGACAGTACAACGCCAAATGATCTTACAACATTTCAGTTCCTTTGTATTGTAAGTTGAAACCCGTTTATGACAGTTTTAATTATGTCATATGTACATGTATCTATACTTATTTTCTTGCAGTAAAACATAGAAGAGTGGATGCAACATGTGACCTTACAATGGCACTGGACCAAAACGTTGTATTTATTGGATTTTTATTCATAAAAGCAACATATCGGGGTACTACACGCTAAGCATACAGTGCTCTTGTTTATATGTTTAGATAAGAAAAACATCAATATACAGTTCTCGAAAGTCACCGAAAAGGGGCGCTAAATTGATTCACCATATTTGTAATGCTGTATTCTGTTTTATGATAAAACTTCTAGGTATTTTGTGTGATTTTGACCCATTTTTTGTTATTTCAAAAACGAAACTGAAAGTTGCACCACTTAAATATGGTAATAAAAAAGGATTTTTTATTTGCAGGCTGCGACTTCAAACGGAACTCATATATTTGTAAGCACCAGTCAGAAGCGATGCACTGCAAATCAACTGTCAACAACTATTGCTTCCGGTCAACTTTACATTCTGAAAGCTAGTGGTAAATATCATTATTACGTATGAACTACATGTACTGTAGCTGTTAAGTAAACATACAACTCTCGACAAAATTTATTCTCATTTCAAATATATTTCAATCAATCTCTTCCTCGTAAACTTAAATTTGTGCATACATTATTTTGAATAAAAAAACGTGACTGCAATAATTATGGAAATTTTATTTTTAAAACTAACTTAACTAATGATGACATTTGAACCTGTTTTTTCAGACATTTATATTCATGTCAATATCAACATAAGAAGATGTCGTATGATTGCCAATGAGACAACTCTTCACTACAGACCAAATGACCCATAATTTAACAACTGTTAAGTAGATCACCTGTGGCCTTCAACAATGAATATAAATTATAACGCATAGTCACCTATAAAAGGCCGAGAAATGTCAAGTATTATATTATGATATCTTACTAAGAAACACGAATATTCTGTTTGCAATCTGATCAAGTTTTAGACTCAAAGTTAATTTACTAGCATATGGAGTAAAACACAAATTGATGACTCCCAACCTTTTCCCAATCTGAGAAACACACAAAAGATTGTATCTTGTTTGATTACACATTTTGTATAACGTTATACATTGTACCTTTCCCATCTCGAATGGTAATTGTATACAGCGAGAAAATTCGCTTTGTATGGGTAAATTTTGAAGAAACTAAACAGATTTATTGGAAAAGTATGTAGCCTTAAATTTTACGTTTTATATGATTTTGCTGTTTACTTTTTTCTTCAATTTAACGAAACAATGTTGTTTTCTGTTTTTCTTTCTTTTAGTTACCTGCCGTAAGTATAAGTTTTTGTAGCTAGAGATCTGAATTTTATTCAGTTTTTTTCTTCTTTTTTTATGTTTTGTTGTGTGAGTTTTCTGAAGGTAGGGGGGATACTAACTTCTACTTCTTTTATTCTTTTTAAATTCTGTTATGGTGTGAATAAAAGAGATGTATAGGTTACGAGTTATTTTGGGAAATGTTTAAGCAGTATTAAAGGTGTAAGAAAGAACCCAGCAACTAATTGAAGAATACAATTTTGTAATTCACAATTACAAAATGATTGCAAGAGGAAACAAATTGGTACTCCAATCAAACTTTGGAAGATGAGATGAGATACAAAATATTTACACATTAAGTAAAAAGCTATAGACACAAGAATTTTAGCGAGTAAAATAAGAGATGATTTTTCATTTCCTATTGTTAATTATCCATTTTTAGATGGTGACGTTCCCTTGTCACCATCTTATGGTGTTTATATATCTCAACTTGTACGATTCGCTCGTGTATGTAACAATGTATTAGATTTTAGCGAGAGAAATTTATGTATTACTGAAAAATTATTACACCAGGGTTTTCGATATCACAAACTGGTCAAAACATTTACTAAATTTTATCACCGGTATAAGGAAATAATTCGTAAATATAACTCAACATGCAGACATCTTATACGTTCAGGTATTTCACATCCAAAATTTTATGGAAATATTCTTTATAAAGCACAAAAATGTCAGTATTCTCCTCAGAAACTAACAAAACCTTTAAATAGACTTATTAAAAGGGGATATAGTTACGATACTGTTGTCAGGTCATTAAAGATTGCATATTTTGGCTTTAACATTGATTCACTGATAGGGTCTTTGCATCGGAACTAAACACATTTATTTCTAAAAAAACAGTTGTTGGCATGACACGGGTTATGTTATTCTCATATATTTTATGATAGTATGATACTAAACCCCTAACGGGAGGGATTGTACCTGATATTCATATGATGAAGACATAATCTTTCAATCAGTTTAATTGAGGTCTGGAGCTGGCATGTCAGTTAACTGCTAGTAGTCTGTTGTTATTTATGTATTATTGTCATTTTATTTATTTTCTTTTGTTACATCTTTTGACATCAGACTCGGACTTCTCTTGAACTGAATTTTAATGTGCGTATTGTTATTCTTTTACTTTTCTACATTGGCTAGAGGTATAGGGGGAGGGTTGAGATCTCATAAACATGTTTAACCCCGCCGCAATTTTGCGCCTGTCCCAAGTCAGGAGCCTCTGGCCTTTGTTAGTCTTGTATGATTTTAAATTTTAGTTTCTTGTGTATAATTCGGAGTTTAGTATGACGTCCATTATCACTGTACTATTATGCATATTTTAGGGGCCAGCTGAAGGACACATACGGGTGCGGGAATTCTCGCTACATTGAAGACCCATTGGTTGCCTTCGGCTGTTGTTTGCTCTATGGTCGGGTGGTTGTCGCTTTGACATATTCACCATTTCCTTTCTCAATTTTATGTATTCAGTGAACGGCCTTTTTTTTCTAAAATAACCCTTAAGTTGACTTAGAATATGAAAACCCTTATAAATAAGATATTTTAGAGCATCATAGGGAAAAGAGTTACAATGTGAACGCAGTTAAGGTCAATATTCTTGTAAATGCCATTGCATAATATATAAGCAAAAAATTATTGTTTAAAACGCACATATATTTATAAATCTGTAATTAAAAATCGTACATAAATCTTTACTTGTAGCATTTACGGAAGATTCTGTAAACGTTTTAGCGATTGTACTTGGAGTTATATTTGGATTGCTATTTCTTCTTCTTCTGGCCCTTCTAATATATTGCTGTTGTAAAAAGAAGAAGAAAAGAGACAAAATCAAAGCTCTAGAGCAAAGAAATCTTAAAGTTTTTGAAAAGAAAATGGCCATGGAAGGTAAATATTACATTTTAGGCACGATGTGTATGGGAGGGTATGTTTTCCCCCCAGAGTTCACATTTATTTACAACAACAAAAATATTATAAAAAAATTACTGGAACAGCTTTTTTAAATTAATATTGTTTATATATAAACCATCTTAAACATATATTTTCGGCATAAATATAGCTACATCGAGTCGATTGATTGGCGGGATCCTTTTTGCTTATAGCATATACCTTTGGAAACCGATAAAAACAGTTTAACATTCAAAGGCAAATTCTAGCTAAAATCTTATTATTCTAATTGCTGTGTGCATAATAAAGAAAACATACTTATTTTTAAATTCCAGTTTCTGATTGATAAACAAGATTTAAACATTCATCTAGTGAAAAGACGTCAATGATGAACTTTTTTTTTTAATTTAAGCAGAGAACATTCAAAGAATATAATTGATTAAATATTTCTCCGATTATTCTTGTATACTCTTATAATTGAGATTAATTATGAAAAAAAATAATATTTCTTTTTCGAATGTATTCATTTATCTGTATTTCAGAATTTGATGATGAACACCCATTGAATGAAGCCTCACTTGTACCAGATTTCCCACAGAATGGATATCCAATGCCGTTAAAGTTAAAACTTACTCCAAAATCAAAACGATATAGTATGCCAACAGGTATTGTAAATTTAGAAATTTTTGCGATGATTGATAATTGCGACGGGTGAGAATTCGCAAAAAAATAAAATTTGCATGTTAAAATATGTATAGAATAATTTGTATGCAGCATTTACTTAAATCAGATTACTTTATCTACCATGTGCATGTGTAATGTTAACGCATTTTTAGTAAGTCAACAGTAAAACTATCATTATTATATACCTAATTGAGGTGTCCGGACATGCAGCTAAACCTATATTATACATGCCTATAATACATGCCTTGCACATCAGACTTGTAGCTTTAGCTTATGATATTTTTAGAAATGACAAATGGACCTGAGACACATGTTGTTTTAACTTAGTGACGTCGAAAAGACTTCTGCAGAAACTAGAAAAACCCTCAACAACATGCAACTCATATGTAAAACATGATCCATCGATATTAGAGAAATATAGAGAGATGTCGTGTTTTCTGTACCCTTCACACAACTTTTTTATAAAGTTGCTTTAAACCGTTTAAAAATATATAACTATTTATTTTAATTGCTTTGTTTTGCTTTTAATATAGTCGCAAACGTTGAAATTCAAACAGAGCGTTCTTACACGTCACATGAACAAATGTCAGATAGAAATCCTGGAAGCTTTGGTGGACCACCAAAACCATTTCATGGTTCCAACAGAAGTTTAGCTACACAAAAAGGTTAATATTATAAAACACAATCATCGTTTTATATATGAAGACCAACAAAAAATAAAGAAAATATTGCTTCTAAATTCCTTACTTATTTTGACCAAATAGTTCGGTGAACAAATTTATATTCCTAGATACACATAGGTATATTACATTTAATATGTGAAGTTGCTTGCAAATCTTATCTTAATTCGGTAAATATGTGTTTACCTGCATCAGTTACGGTGCAGTCCGGTGTATCTGCGCACCGTTCACTTCATTCAACTGATAAAACAAATAAATGGATAATATTGTGTGAACACATTCATAACATACTTTTACTTTATAAAAATATTCTGTTTGTATGGTTTCAACCTCAAGATTTTGTGTAATACGTGTCCAAAATTAGCCCTGTTCTGGGAGTTCCACCAATGTCCGTTGATTTCGCGCATGCCTTCCAAAAAAAGCTTATTTTGAATAAAGGAAAGATTCTCTACTCTGAAATATAGCTGAATTTGAACCAAGCACACTGCGAAGGATGCAGAGCAAAAATTATTTTATTCTGATATATTAAATTTGACTTAAATAAAACAAATTTTATCTGAAGGTGTAATTTTTTTAAAGGAAATTGGCCAAACATTGTAAATCATGGGATTGTAGTTATTATTTAACTCTTGAACTTATCAATTTTATTCTTGTTTATACCTTCGGAAGGCTAAAACAATAACAAGAACGATTTTATTTGTGCTACTTTATTGATATGACGAAATCAGCTAATGCGCGGTATCAACAGCCACACGGACACCGGAGACTCCACTGTATGAAAAATTATCGATTGGTTCGAAATATATCAATCACTGCAAGACGTTTTAAAATGGACATGAAGAACAAATATTAGAAAACTCCATATTGTTTTTAATAGTTTTATGGATACATCAGTTAATTTCATCTAGTTCTGATTAAAATATATTTGCAAATCGCTTAGAATGTTGTGGCTTTTTATTTTGCCTTACGAAGTTTTTTTCTGAGTTTTTAACTCTTTCATAGCTCAAACAATTTATTGCGGTTGTTAGATTTTCTTTCTATGAAGTTATTGAAAATTTAAAACATCAGAGTGACTTACTTTCATTAACCAGCTTAAAAATTTTCAATTTCAGATTTTGAGAGTCCCGAATACAGTAGTGCAGACCACATATCATCAGTTACTACGAATAACAAGACGTTTCAGCAACGATTGTTAAACAACATGAATAACACTCCAACAAAAGAGTTTCCAACAGAGCCTCAATATCTGCCGTGGCCATGGAGAACTGCTAACCGTGCAATGAGAAGTAAACCGGCTTCTGTGAAATCGGGGAATACCAGTTTTAAATCTCGCAATGCAGAGTTACCAGACTTAGGAGAGTTCACTATTCACAATTACGGAATCAAGTATGATGATACCATGTCTACTGCGAATACTCATCCTCCACCTCGGCGACCATTGTCCAGAGCAAGTTCTGTATACAATCTGTCCAGACCACCTACCAGAATGCTTGAAATGAAGAAAAGTTACTCACAGGAGCATCTAAATAGATCAAAAACCTCAATAGGACACTTTCAAAAACACCCAAGTAGTAAATCGCTTTTGGATAGGTCTGTGTCGCATAACGATGTCAGTAGATCAAAGCCTATCATAAAACCATTCCAAAAGAGCAAGTTTTTTGAAAAACCTCCCTCAAAGCCAAATAATCCTTCCCGACGGGCATCTGTTGCTACGATCAAAATGATGATGCAACGTAGCAATACACGGATGTTGAACACTATCAGCGAATCAAAGGAACGGATCCCATCGCCACTGAGATATAAACGAAAACCGCCATTACCGCCATATATGAGACCACTGACAAGATCTAAAACTTTACCTACTCCAAGTGCACTAAAAAAGGCGGCAAATGTGTATGGCACACGTCCTGCGACGGGGAAATTAAAAGAAAATGCAAGGTCAATGTTACAGACAAAATTAAGACATAAGAACATGGAACAACCTGTCAGGAGGAAAAAGAAGTATAGTAAGAAGAAATCATCGTGGAAATCTCCCTTTTCACTTCCATCATCCCTACAAACACGCACGCTTTCTTTGAAAACATTGAGTAAGATGAAACACTCGAAGGTAGAACCTGCAAAGTCATCAACCACAATTGGAAGATTTAATGACAGCTTTACTTCAAGAGATTTCGCCACTACTGACCATGACGTTACCTCAGGTTTGTTCCTTATAAGTGAAGGGTTGATATGATGTCTATAATGTCAAAAAGATATAAGGCAAAATTAATGTTAAAAATTTAGCAACACTAATAGGTCTACCTAGAAGAAAAAAACCTCTTCAAATGACAAAACAATAACAATCTTTGTATATTAAAAATAGTCAATCATTGCCAGTTAGGTTTATTTTATTTTCAAAAAGTTTATTTTCAAAAATTCCCCCGCTCTAGCCATCTTACAAAACGTGAACAAACTCATAAGTTAGAGTTAAAGTGTGGAAACCAAAAATAAAATGCAGTTTTTAAAGTTATATAGGGGCATAACTCTAGAACGGTAAGTGCCCAAATTTCAAACTGTCCACGAGTTTTTGTTCTCAGAATTGTGTTAGAGTTTCACAAAAATTGGACAAGGAAAACTTAAGTTACGTGAGGAAACGAAAATGAGACGGACAGAAAGACGACAACATAGACTGCCAATAGTAACACTAATTAATATCGCCTTTGCCTAGCGTCATTGTTATAAAAGCAAAAAACTCCATATGTTTTTTTATCTCCATTTAATCTCTGAAACTGAAAAGAATTCACAAGGAATTGATACATTTTGGCTTATTTTCAGTCCAATAAATTAAACAAAAAGTATTCTTGTCATTATTAAACACTACATAATCATGAAAAAAAGGTATTTGAAAATAGGATTTTGATTATTATTTCCCTGATAACTGCTTGATGTAATAAAGCTTTTTGTTTTTTTCCCTAGTGATTTTGTACTTCTTTTTAAATTCAGACAGACACCAGAAAATATCGTTTGGGCTTATCTATCAAACAACAAAATTAATTTGTTTAGTGTACATTTACATAATTTTTAATTTTGATTTGTTATTTATTGAGGAAATATCGATTTTTTTTTAAAATTCTATTCACTGATTTTACAATTATTTTAGATTCAAATGGTGAGAATTTTATGGAAGCTGAAATATCACATTTACCAGCTATTGACCATAAGCCTAGACTTGTTTCAGCTGCACCAAGGCGTGAAAATACATATAGAATGGATAAGAAGGTGTCAGAAGGTAATGTTACTAGTATCTTCGGTGTCTTCCTCGAATGCCAACATTTTATATGTTACCTATTCCTTGAATGCCAACAAAAATATTTCAATAGATGTTTATATAATAACAATAGGTGTTTTTACAAGTATTCAAATGTTTTTATAAGTATTTAACTGTTAAAAATAATTATTGAATCTGATAAAATTGCAACATTTGATAAAAAAAACAGTAGAATTTTGGGTTAAAATTATTATGAATTTTTAAGTAATCAAATAAATTCTAAAAATGTTATTACTATTTTTGTTAAAGAAAGATAATCATGGGAATGAAAATGTTTTTACTAACAAAAGATATATAAGAAATACTGAAGAAATTTAAGTTACATACAATTATTTCAAACTTAAAAAAGGTATATTAGAGATTTGTTTAATTCCACATCATTTTAACGTTATATTAGTTAATGTGAACTGAAAATACGCTGTATCACAGAAACTATTTACGATTATTGCACACAAGACGACGGGCGTATCATGCGCTCATGGCGCAGCTGTTTATCTAAGTATGGCTAATGCACAGTTAAATATACAGTTTGTTGAGAATCGTCTTGGCAAATAAAACTTGGTCTACAATAACTACAAGTACGGAGTAAAGACTAATCGATGAGACAGATGCTACTGGAGATCTGAATGCACAGCTACCACCGACACACTCAACAGAATACCAGTTACCATCAGAGATCTACATAATCATCCTTCAGATCCAGTTCAACTCAATGTTGATCAAGTACTCAAACGAATGAAACAAAGATGTCTTGTTGAAAGCACTCCAGTACCAACAATCTATGTAGACGAATTAGTCAAACTACACAATAGAGACTGGGACAACGACTCTGAAAGACTAGTCCATTGTATGCCCACCTTTACAACCTGCAAGATATCACTCTATACTCAGCGCAGTAAGACAATACATCAACTACCAAATTCAATGAATCAACAGAAAAAGAAAATACTGAGAAATTGAGACCAGACTCGGTAACCTGAAACAGCGACACGCCAACAGAGAGATGACAACTGTACAGTTTGCAGATTCAGCATCGTATCTTCTACACTTGTAATAGACTATTAAATGTGAAAAGTGCTAGTTTAAACTATTCAACAACTGTTTAATATCAGATCAAATATATAGTGATTTTTGTCAATTTGCTAAATGTTTGCTTATGTTATTTGTATTGTTTTCTGTGTGCACTGTGTACAAATAAATAATATATGATTCAAAATAGATTTATTTCTCTTCTTTGTATGCTACAAAAAAATGAGTGAAAACATCTTCCACAATACAGTTTCAAGATAATGAGATGTGACTAAGCAATATCTTATGAATCACTTACAAAAGAAAATGTACTATTATAATAACCAAGAAATTATCCGGAACAACTGAACAAAATAAGACAATGTAATCCAACACGAGCTACAAAATAAAAAAAAAACCTATCAATTAATAAGGGAGGATATTACAACACACACAACTATGAAAATATTGAAAAAAGGCACATCAAAGTTGATAGACTCTATTGTAGAATTTGTGTAAGCTGGAATTCCTTAAAATGTGCCCAATCGACTTTGTGGTGCATCACTAGTTATTGTAAGAAAATCCATACTGTTCCAACAGTAACAGCAAAAAAGACTTTCAACAATTTGACAAATATGAATTGGATTGAGCTACCTGTAATTTACCTATTATGTTTAATTAGTATGATTGTTTTGATAAGCATGCACTTTTGTTGTGATAACTTCTTGCACCTATTCCTCGAACGCCAACATAATTTTACAGGTAAATTATCGGTAGATCAAAGGATGTTGGCATTCAAGGAATAAACCGTATCTTCGTACAGTTTCGAATAATGACAGGCTGTTGAATCTGTACACTTTTTTTCGAGAGTTTATCGTTTCAGTGTGAACAGTGGTTTTTCGTCTAATCTAAAACAGCTGGGATGTAAAATAGTTATCCCATTCGGACTTGGTGTGTCAGTGTTAAATCACCCTTTGGCCTCCGGCCATCGGGGTGATCCTACAGTGACAAAATGCGTCCTCATGGAATAACTATTACTTATAACCACAATTGACAAATCTGTTAATTGACCGAAAGACTGAACATGGCTTAATCATGTTAATGATTTATTGTTCAGACTTTTTATATGATGTTCATATCTAAATGACCGTTTATGACTAAAAATCGGTTACTAGTGGTATGTTCCAATCTTCGAATGTCAACCCCCGAGTAAGATTTATCACCGGTTTATACTTGCATAAGTAACAAGACCAGTGTGACATGTGGAATTGGATCACCCTAATCGTCCTGATCACTTGAGAAAAATCCCAGTTCTGTGTTTGGATTCATGTTTTTTTTATCATGGCGTTAAATTATTATTGTCAGTTTGTTTTTATTTTGGTATCTTTTGACGAGATTGTTTTTCTACATTTGAAAATGCCTGTTCCAAGTCAGGAATATGACAGTTCTTGTCCATTCGTTTTTTATGTGTAATGTCATTTTAATTTGCCATGTGATTAAGGACTTTCCGATTTGATTTTTCTCTGAGTTCAGTATTTTTATGATTTTACTTTTTGCCTCTCTTTTTGTAGCCAAAATCTAATTAATGAAATACATGTCTTGTGTATCTTAGTCATAATCTCGGGTTGTCTGTTACATTTTTTCACAAAAATCTATAACGGAAGTCGTCACCAGCTATTTTACAATATTTCAGATTCCGGAATATCTGCTGACGAATCTCCCACGGGAAAAGTAGCGGGAAACGATGACGATATGATGTTTCGTGTACAGGAAGTCATAGACAAAGGCAAATTTAAAGTTGTCACGCCCAGAAGTTTTCCTGGTCCTAAGAAAAAAGAAATTCCATTCCACCTACCCGATTATTTAAAATGATTATCGTGAATGTATGTGTAAACGAGGATTTTCATGATATTTCAGATTCTGGAATATCGGCTGATGAATCGGCGTTGTCTAGCGATGATACGAGATATCCACTTCCGGATATAGTAGAAAACTCAGATCAGACTAAACCTGGACAGTTGAAGCCACCGCCTAGAAGAACACCATGGCACTAAAAAATAACAAAATCATAGCTGATGATAAATGATGGATTTTGTTGTCGAACTTTGTGCATTATAATGTGGTTTATTTTCAAATGTTTGTACTTGTTGAATTGCACAATGCTATAATGAGTAATAGTCATATTATCTATCAAATGTGATATTATCATAGCAATAATTACATGACTTTTTTTTCTACATGTACATTGTACAAATCGAAAAAGTTTTTTTTTTTTACATTGTTGTTTCCCACTTACAATGTTTACTGGCTATGTTCTCGGGAACAATTGGATTGTTGAGAAAATAATATTTTTATATTGTACGTATGTGACGGGTCCAATACTTTATGTGATTTATCATCTTGAATATAAAAAATCGCCACTAAATATCCATGAAGGAAGTAATTCGTAGAATTTTAATTCAAAATATCCATGATGTCAGAATTAAAAGTTTTACAAGATTTGCATTTAACGATGCATCTGTAAAAAAAAATTAAATAACACAATTAAAGCCCTTTTTTATTTATACTGCGATCGTTTTCCCTACAAGAACTCATTTTCAAAATTTGTTTGACTTTTGTATACTCACATGCAAACATTTGGGGTTTTTATGATGTTAAGGTAGATGTTTTTCCGAAAGCTTGGATTGCAAAATTGCAAAATAACAAATATAATTTTATATCTTTTTTGAAATATGTAAATTGTGAAACAGGAATGCAATTCATTTGTTAGACAAATTTAGGTTTTTTTAAGGGTTTGATTTAGTTTTACAATTTAAACTCAGATAACTCAGATAATTTATTTCATAATAAAATGTTCCTGAAATTTTCTTGATATTTTGTTTTGAAGAAATATTCGAGAAACTTCTACATTTTCATAAATATGAGGTGAAATTACATAGAATAAACAAACTCCCTTGGATGATGGTCAGATATTGCACCGCTTGACTTTTTTTGAAAATTTAGAAAATGATGTAATTGTCGCTTATGCAGAATAATACTACTGTTTGCCCTAAAGGTTATTTTTTTTTCATTTTGAATATACATGTATAGGTTTTCCTACGTTTGTACAAACTAATTGTTGTTAATTACTGACTTTGCATAGCTGTAAATTTACAGACTGTTTATCTGTATTAAATTAGAATCAGAAATAAAATACAAGGAACAAACTATATTTTATTACAATTAAGTAATCATGTAAAATGTATAATTATTTGAGATGAAGGGTATACGTCAGTGAAAAATCATCGAAACACAGCAAAAAAGTGATAGCGCACAGCAAACTTTTTCGACATTTCAGTGATAATTGTCTATACATGTGCCAAGCTCTAAGTCGTATTGGTTCAAGAAAGTGGGGAAAAAAATCAAGAGACTATCAAATATGAACCATCAACCATCAACACAAAACATTACAATACGACTTATTAAAAGACAATCATTATTTAGATATTGCAGTGACGGATCCAAAACTTTTCATAAGGGGGGTGGGGCGCTTCATTCATGCTTCAGTGAGTTCCTATATAATCCCCCTTTTTTTGGATCCGCCTATGTAGTGGTGCATGTAACATGACATTAGAACGACATTTGACTAATGCAATTTGTAAGTGGAAAATATAAAGCGAGTTATCTTACAGTTTTAATACACTGCATGTAAGGTTCATTGTAATTTTACTTTCCATTTCTAATCAAACTGTTCAGGACTGTGTTCATTAGACGTTCGCGGTACCGCTATGTATGTATTGTAACGTCACGCTACTTATGACGTTGAGATTTATGTACAAGATGAGTTTAGAATAATTACAAGTAGAAACAGCTAGTTTTTCTTATTGTGCCTAACAAGTCTTATAATACCACTCTAAGATACAAACATACAAACGAATTACCATTATCATAATGTTTAATATTTCATTCGTTATAAGCGTGTATCACCCAATAGCCAGAATGATCTGAATCATAACTGTGAAAATGTGGAATCGATTTTACATCATCGAACGTTTTCAATCTTAACACACAAGGATCAGGGTTTGTGTATTTAATTTTAAGCATCAGTTTTGCGTAAATAAATAAAGCACCCTTTTTCAAATCATCAATTCTAGCTAACGCTCTTGAAATTTTCGGAATCACTCCATAGATATCTGCATTGCATATTTCCAAACCGAAAAATATTTTCACAGCAAACCCTTAAAAACTTGACAATGAATTGGAGGGCACTGATTTATTTAGGTACTCTCGTTGCATTGAAGAGCCATTGGTGACCTTCTGATGTTGTCTGTTCTGTGGTCGGGTTGTTGTCTCTTTGACACATTCCCAATTTCCATTCTCAATTTTAGGTTCCAAGGCTGCATCTTTTTTATTACTCAAATGTTTTCATACTTCTCCAGTTTAAATATTAAACACTGTGATAATCGATAATAAGAAAGCTTGAAATAATCATCCCATATTACAATCCCAGATACAATGACAGGGATTTTCTATATTAATATAAAAAGCATGATTTAAATATTTAGTTTTATTCAGATACAAATTTTCATTAACACTTCGACATGTATTTTCTGATAAATCATTTGCTCAAAGACTTCACTGACCTCCACACAATTTGTTTTCTTGGAGACTCGTCTTTCATTAACACCTCTGCAAAAGATTGGAACTGTAAATGGTATCCATAGAAACAGTTCAAACATATTGTGTTCATACGAAAGTCTTGACAGAGAAACAGCCAGTAGGTAAATATTTTATTTTGGTAGATATTATTTTAACTTGTAAGTAAAACGTTGCCTTTTTGGTATCCTTACAACATATAACATATATTATTATATGTCAGTGATTATAGAAAGATATGTATTAAATTATGTTTTTAGTTAAAAATTACCAGATGTAAATCATGTTACAATGGATTCAGTCATAACTTGAACTATGTTGTGCACAAGTGAATCTTCGCTTTCATCGAAACGACGATGTTTTTTCTCTCTAGTTTTCCATATTTTGTGTTGTGGTCTAACCTTTTGTTTGTCTCATGGGTCGATCTTTTCTCACGCTGAATAGCCTTTCTTGACATTTTTACCTATTATGTCTGTTTGTTTTGGTCACACAGCGGTGTCACTATAATGGAATTTAATGCGACTGTCATACATGTGAGATGTTTAGCTAGTTTTAAAACCAGGTTTAATCCAACATTTTTTCCATAACAAAATACTTGCACCAAGTCAGAAATATGACAGTGGCTATCCATTCGTTTGATGTGTTTGAGCTTTTGGTTTTGTTATTTGATTACGGACTTTCCGTTTTGACTTTTCCTCGGAGCTCGTTTTTTCTCTATAATACAACATTTGCAATTCATATATCTTTCAAGTAGATATTTAGCTTTCCTTTTGTATTACAATTATAATCTCTTACTAGAGTTTAAATTAAGTATTGTGACCTGCTTTTTGCACAATATCGTATGATGCACGTACATTTTTACTTTTTAAATGATGTTTTCTGTTATGTGTTGATACATTGAAGTTTTCTCAACGTCCATTTATTAAATATGTAAAACATTCCAACACCAAAGTAGAAAACACTCGCGCCAAAAGAGCTTTTCTATGTTTGACTTCATCGGGATCAACTAAAGCCAAATATTTGAAAGCCAAAGTGAAACCAGAAACACATGAAGAGCCATTTAACTAAATGTGACCTTCAACTAGATCCAAATCCATCAAATGTAAACTTTGCCTGAGGCAGAGGGTACGTTAAATTCTTAATTATGTCTCCTATTTCATTTCTATTAGTATTACAGAATAATTATAGATAACTAACAAAGCTTAACAATTAAATACATTTTCACGCCAAAATACATTCAAAAGATATGTATTCAATTGTGTTTATATTACATTACAGAAACACATTCCACTATATAAAATATACTGCATTACAGAAACAAGCAAAAAGGTAGGGGCAATTCAATTTTGTCAATTTATTTGTATGTTTGTTTGAGTTCTTAGACCGTTGTGTTGTATGTCTGTGATATATTTTTACATGTTTTATGCCTCCCCCTTTTTAGCTCACCTGGCCCGAAGGGCCAAGTGAGCTTTTCTCACCACTTGGAGTCCGTCGTCCGTCGTCGTCGTCGTCCGTCGTCGTCCGTCGTCGTCGTCGTTAACAATTTACATTTTGAACTTCTTCTTGAGAACCACTGAATGGAATGGAACCAAACATGGCATGAATGTTCCTTATGAGGTGCTGACCAAGTGTTGTTACTTTGTAGCCAATCCATCATCCAAGATGGCCGCCAGCGGGGGACTTAGTTTAACATAGGACGCTATGGGAAATGCATACAAATGACTTCTTTTAGAGAACCACTGAATGGAATGAAACCAAACATGGCATGAATGTTCCTTATGAGGTGCTGACCAAGTGTTGTTACTTTGTTGCCGATCCATCATCCAAGATGGCCGCCAGCCGGGGACTTAGTTTAACATAGGACCCTATGGGAAATGCATACAAATGACTTCTTTTAGAGAACCACTGAATGGAATAAAACCAAACATAGCATGAATTATCCTTATGGGGTGCTGACCAAGTGTTGTTACTTTGTAGCCGATCCATCATCCAAGATGGCCGCCAGCGGGGGACTTAGTTTAACATAGGACCCTATGGGAAATGCATACAAATGACTTCTTCTAGAGAACCACTAAATGGAATGAAACCAAACATAGCATGAATGTTCCTTATGGAGTGCTGACTAAGTGTTGTTACTTTGTAGCTGATCCATTATCCAAGATGGCCGCCAGCGGGGACTTAGTTTAACATAGGACCCTATTGGAAATGCATACAAATGACTTCTTCCAGTGAACCACTGAATGGAATGAAACCAAACATGGCATGAATGTTCCTTATGTGGTGCTGACCAAGTGTTGTTACTTTGTAGCCGATCCATCATCAAAGATGGCCGCCAGCAGGGGACTTAGTTTAACATAGGACCCTATGGGAATACATACAAATGACTTCTTTTAGAGAACCACTGAATGGAATAAAACCAAACATAGCATGAATGTTCCTTATGGGGTGCTGACCAAGTGTTGTTACTTTGTAGCCGATCCATCATCCAAGATGGCCGCCAGCGGGGGACTTAGTTTAACATAGGACCCTATGGGAAATGCATACAAATGACTTCTTTTAGAGAACCACTGAATGGAATGAAACCAAACATTGCATGAATGTTCCTTATGAGGTGCTGACCAAGTGTTGTTACTTTGTAGCCGATCTATCATCCAAGATGGCCGCCAGCAGGGGACTTAGTTTAACATAGGACCCTATGGGAAATGCATACAAATGACTTCTTTTAGAGAACCACTGAATGGAATAAAACCAAACATGGCATGAATGTTCCTTATGAGGTACTGACCAAGTGTTGTTACTTTGTAGCTGATCTGTCATCCAAGATGGCCGCCAGTGGGGGACTTTTGAATGAAATTAAACATGTTCCTTTCCTTATAAATGAGGTTGTGTTGTCACTTTTAGCCAAATTTTATATTTTTTTATATGATTTCAAAAACCCAAGTAGAATCAGGTGAGCGATACAGGCTCTTGAGAGCCTCTAGTTTTAATTTACCTCGGAGTTCGGTACTTTTTTTATGCTGTTTTCAATTCAAAAAAAAAAGCTAAAATGACGAATAAGGGAGCTACCATTTGATTTTTATGGGGGGGGGGGGGGGGGGGGTGGGGCTAGGATGAAATTTGAAAAAAAATAGGCAGGACAGGAGTTTTGAATAAAAAACAAAGGCAGGATGAGACACTTGCAAAAAAAAGAAGTCAGGACGACAATTTAGGTAAAAAAAAGTCAGGATAAACTAAAAATAAAAAGGCAGGACCGAACAGAGTGAAAAATAAAAAGGCGGGACAGAGATTACAGCTAAAAAAAAATGCAGGACAAAATTTTTCATCCTAGCCCCCGCCCCCCCCATAAAAATCAAATGGTAGCTCCCTAAGGATTTATTACCAGCAATATTTCACAAAAAATACAAAAAAAAAAGACAACAACATAAAATATTTGCAGTTTTAAAAAGAATATTCACCGCAGATACATGCAATGTTTATAAGTTGTTACACCAGACGAGCGTTCCATCTACACAAGTTCAATAGTAGCGCCCGAATCAAAACAATAGGATTGTCTTTAATAATACCGTATTGCGCTGAAAGACATTTTAATTTTATGGATACGTGTATAATTATTAAAAATATTTAAAGGACATCAACTCAGGAAAACTTAAAAACCAGTAACTATAACATCATTGGGATGCTGAGCAGTGATCAAATTAGATTCCGCAGAAATTAACCCCACCACTTTCACACATCGTCATAAGAAAACACACCTGCACTAATTTAAGTCTCATAAACAAAATAAGAGATATGAGCTATCCATCCATGACAAAAATTAGTGCATATACAAAACAAAAAAAAACCACACACACACTCACTCACATAGTAAAGGAAAAGGAAATACGCTTTGATTGGAAAAATTTAATCTTGATATACTTTTATGAACTGTATGCCCAAATTTATACCATATTCACACGCCTTCCTAAATTATTACAAACCTGATATCGCGCTTAATTTGATGTTATATATAGAGCCCAATAATATAGATACGATCAATACAAACTTATTGATCCGTTGAATACATATATTCTTAAAGGTTGTCATATTAACACTGTATAAAATCGTTAAATATGTCTTTTTACGATACAAGTCTGATTTTTGTTTAGGATTCTTATCTCATATGTTTTGCACAATGACCTCTCAAAATTTGATGTCTTTATTTGTTATTTATGACTTTGTATTAGCTTTCCTTAGCTGCGAATATTCAATTTTAGATACCTTGCGTGCCTTGTCTTTTTGTGCAACTAAAATTGTTCTTTGGTTTGAGGTTTTGGCACACACACGTTTAATATTTACGTCTAGGAATACAAAAATTATTTTTTTATTGCCATCAATGAGTTCATAAACTAAATGTTCAAAGATTATAAAAATGAGATTGTAATAAAACTTGATTCGTGTTCAATAACACCATCACATATATGGCATACTCTGTTTGTTTTTAACTATATTTGCATATTTCAGTAATAATCCTCAGTGGGGATACCCCACATCTGAATTTGGCGAATTCGTTCTGTAACTTCTAGGCAAAGCTATGATACCGAATTCTTCAGGTTCAATTTGTTTTCTATCCGATTTACCAGAATTTAAACAAGCATGCCCATTATCGACATGTTTGTATAATCTATTGGAGACCAAATTTGACAAAGGAGTGGCACCTTTCAAAATCTGTGGTAGCTGTACAGATATTTGAGAAGATGAAGCCAATGTTACGTTATCGTGTACATTATTTGACGATTTCAGAAAAATGAAACAAAGAATTTTAATAGTCGATTTTATGTCTTTTGATGGTGAACAGAAAATGGTGTTTTTGATTACAGATATCAATATGATTTGTAGCTGTGCCAAAGCCTTTTATCTTATTCAAATAGACGTAGAAATATTGTATACTGTAAATACGGAACTTACTTAGTTTTATGATAGACGAATTTTCTATCATTTTATTATGTTATAGTCTCTGATATTCTGTACAGAATGGCTTTCTGTTTTTGAATCTATGTAACTTATGTTTATATTAAATGTAATGTTGTATTATATATTATCATTGAGAAATGAGACTTAAAAAAAATTGAATTGAATTCTTGAATTGCAACCTTTACAAGTTGCACAGTCTAATTATATAGTCATGTGTCCATGTTTTTCAGGACACAGTAAATGAAATAAATTCAGTTCATAGTAAGTTTTCCTGACTAAAAGGTTCTATCACACTTGTTCCTTACACTCATAATGTCACCGACTTATATGTTTGTATTTAATCGATATCATAACTTACAAGAATCTAGATGTTTAAAATGTAACCATGACAACTGTTCAAAGTATGCGGAATTCCTTTTTATTATTATTATTATAAAAATCAATGTTTTATTAACAGGTGATAAGTGGCATTACACTTTTCACTTCTCATCGTAGGAACTTAAATTTGACGTAAATACCTGAACTTTTGATTTTCGGAATGTACTTTAACTTATTAAGTAGTTATGATGGTTTGGATGTATTTTAAGCTTCAATTCTAAAAGTGGCTTCGATCTTTTGAAATATACTTTAACATAATTATGTATTATTTTTTCTAAATCTTAATAATAACATAATTTTCTAGATCGACATTTATGAGATCACCCTGTTTTTGGTGGGGTTCGTGTTGCTTAATCTTTAGTTTTCTATATTGTGTCTTGTGTACTATTGTTTGTCTGTTTTTCTTTTTCATTTTTAGCCATGGCGTTGTCAGTTTATTTTCGATTTATGAGTTTGACTGTCCCTCTGGTATCTTTCGTTCCTCTTTTATGTTAGACGGGACGACTTTTGCTTTAAGTTCCTATTGTTAATGTTTTATCCTTTTTCTGGTGATGTTTCGTTGACCCCTTCATATTAAGTATAATTTCCTCAGTGGAATATTTGGTTGTTTGGAAGCTGCCAAATTTGACTACATAATTTAAAAGGTATACAAGTTACGGTACCGTTACCCACCATTCACTATCGTCAATCATAAATATCTCTTTGGAAGACAGTATAAAACTAGGTTACATTCAATTTCTATTAATCTGCCAAAGGAACATAGACGACAAGAAATACTGAGATATATGTCAATTTTCAATGTGTTTTTATGTGTTCTTTGGTTTATATAAGTTTTAAAACCTGATAGAAACGATCTTCTTTGTATAGGCTGTATTGCTTTCTTACAATATTCTTAGATGAAATACATTTCCATATTATTCAGATGAAGATGGGTGATTCAAAAATCCATCCCATAAAGAATCAACAACCCACTCATGAGGGACGATCAGTGTCTACCGATTCCATTATTTCTCTGACTCCGTCACAGATTAATGACGCAATAACGAGTATGCTGAGCATGAGACAAGTAGCAACAAAGTGTGACGCTGTTTGTAGAGGTACGTTTACAAATATTATAGATTAGTAGCAACACGATGTGCCTCTGTGTGTAGAGTTGTGTTTACAATAGATACTGACAACAAGGTATGACACTGTATGTAGAGGTACCTTTACAAAAGATAAGGACAAGTAGGTGTGCCTCTGTATGAAGAAGTTCGTTTACAATAGAATAGCAATACAATATGTCACTGCATATAAATGTACATTTTCTATAGACAAGAACAACAAGGTGTGTCACTAGATGTAAAAGTACATTTTTCAATAAAATAGAACATCGAGATGTTCCAATGCATGTACAGGTACGTTTACATTTTGCATGCTTTTAATTGTAACACAACGTACTGAAAAATATATCAATATCTATCTACAGGTAACCCAATTACGGATGCTGGAAAACGCAAGCAAATGATAAAGATGTTATCCGTAGTTATGATACCAGTACTTGTTATTACAGGGATGACAGCAAATACCTTCATCATTGCAATAGACAGCTATATTAGTTCCTCAAGCGTTCGAGAACTACTGTCTTTCAGTATAGAGCTTGGTGCATTACTGCGTACCATACAGTTTGAACGGGATATGAGTGCACTATATGTCAGTAATATAAAGCCTGAGACTAAAGATTTCTTGCTTCAACGGTATCCTGACACAGACCTAGCTATTCAGAATTTATCAAAATGGCCGAGAGGTGACGACATTATAAACGAAATGGAGACACGTGAGCGCTTCTTGTCTTACCTGAACAAACATCGGTACCAACTAGACGTCTACAATCAGTCAGTGGAAACGGAACTCAATTTTTACTCGAACAGCATCATGGTCTTATTAACATGGTTGTATGATTCCGTCAGCGAGTCCAGTACAGGGTCGGTCTGGAAAGATGTTGTAGCTTATCAAGAAATCATCGTGTCAAGCGAACTCTTTGGAAGAGAAAGAGCATTAGGTGTATCATTTTATGCGACGGGAGGATTTGAGACAAGAGAAGAATATTTGTTATTTATGGAAAATCAGGATAGAGCAAATGTAACATTTGAGTCTGCAAGGTTTTACTCGCAAATAGCATTCGATATTTATAATTTCGAATTGGCTAAGAATGCAAATGTAAGTGGGCGTATAGAAGAGTTCAGGAATCGAATCAAGTCAAATAATTACTCTCGTGAATCGGCATCAATTACGGAAGCACAGATGTGGTTTGATAACATGACTATTTATCAAGGCGTTTTGACAAGGACACAGAATGCACTTGCACTTACAATCGACGAGAATCTTGCCAAAGCCTCGGACGAAGAACTGAAGAGTGTTATCACTATTTGTATTGTGTTTGGGGTGATTTTAATTGTTTGCCCACTGATTGTGTTTGCTGTCTACTCACTCACATCGGAAATTCAAAAGTACTCCATCTCAATTGCAAATAGGTAAGAAGTAAAAAATCTCCATCGACATTGAATTAGCATTGTTTTTAAATTGATTAATATTATAACACAATGTCGACCGCTGTACCCTTATATTTTTAATGTTTACCTATTATGTTCTTTTTGATTTGTTCACACATCGTTTTCGATAAATGGATTTTTAGCAACGGTCATACAAGTAAAAGGTTAAGCTAGCTATAAAACCAGGTTTAGTCCACCATTTTCTGCATCACAAGAAAATGTTTGTACCAAGTAAGAAATATGACAGTTGTTAAATTACATTCGTTTGGTGTATTTGAGATTTTGCCATTTGCATACGGACTTTCCGTTTAGAATTTTCCTCACAGTCCGGTATTTTTGTAATTTTACTTTGTGATAAGAAAACGTTTTATAAAGGCCTTTCGCGATATTAACAATATAAATGTTTCTGTTATTTGAAAATTATATTTTTGTGGACATGATATAAACCATTATAAATTCAATATCAATCACTAAAGATTGATAACTCATTCAGCTCAATCACAGATCATATACACTAGTAGGAATACAATATTTTTCTAAGTTGTCCGACCATATTTTACAGGGGAAAATTAGATGTTTGACGATAACAAGATTTCCTATTCTCAAACAATATGATTTTTTGTTATAAAACGATTTGAGTTAACACACAAGTACCTAGAATATAAGTGTGATTACAATAGTATATAAAATGTTAGAACGTGTATACATTTTAACATATTCAGTAATGCACCATTTTAATCATTTAATAAATATTTATGAATTCTAAAAGACTGTGCACTGTTCTGCAAGGTCTGTGACAATCTGCTACAATAAAAACAATTTAAACTAATAGTCTAGAATACAAAACTCATAGATCGAACATTATTGAATACGTAATAAATTAAGTAATTTTATTACAGGACTAAGGCACTAAATAAAGAAAAGAAATTGACAGACATGCTCTTATATCAGATGTTGCCTAGAGAGGTAGCAGAAATGCTGAAAAGAAGTGAACAGGTTAACGCCGAGCAGTACAGCGAGTCGACCATATTCTTCAGTGATATAGTAGGATTCACATCCATTTCTGCTCAGAGCTCTCCGTTACAGGTTGTAGACATGTTAAATAACTTGTACTCTTGCTTTGACACGAGGATTGACATGTATGATGTGTACAAAGTGGAGACAATTGGGGATGCTTACATGGTCGTTTCAGGTATGATATTTACAAAGTTGAGACAATTTTGGATGCTTACATGGTCGTTTAAGGTATGACTTTTACAAAGTATTAACAGTTGGGGATTCGTACATGGTCATTTCAGGAAATTAGTCAAATTTGATTTAATATATTCCAAAATTATTGTGCTTAGCGGGTTGATATGAAAATTTTATCAGCTACTTTCGATTATCATAGTATGACTTTCCGTAGTGTTATATCGCCATTGTCTCCTGTCTCCATTGTTGAAGCATATGATAAAAAGATTGTTTATATCAGTTGTTTTATAAACCCTCTGTCAATATCACACCACTCACGTGGTCGGTTCTTGGGCTGATATTACGTCTGATAAGACGTCATAATTCATTCTTAAGCTAGCATATTTTGGGGGCTTTCCTTATTTATTGCGCAGCTAGATTTCGTCGTTAAACTTAAGAAAAAGCTTTTTTTGTACCATTATTACATTTCGTTAAAATGTTTGAATACCCCTGTTTAACTCTATTTTGTAATCATTTAGGGATGTCTAGTGTTATAGTTATGGAAAATTTCGGTCATTGCTTAATGTGGTACATTACAGTAAATGGAGATAACTCTGTAAACATCAGATGAACGTTTTAATCACGTTATAATCTTATGGAAATAGTAAGCTTTTCATTCAAATTCAATCCAAACTAGTGTTTGTGAAACTGCTTCATACAAATATATATCTATATATATTCATAGGTTTGAACGTAGTTTTCAATTTAGACTTGTTTATATATATTCATATATATAATTCGATGAAATTTTTCCGGTAAAGTGTGTGTTCTTTTTTAAATTTCATATTTACAAATGTATGTCAAAGGGTGAAAGTAAAATTTTCTGAAAATTAAACGAGACAAATTAATTAAAGTCAAGGTGTTGGGTACCACCTTAATTATTATACCTATGAATGTTTTCGGTACCACCTTAATTATTATACCTATGAATGTTTTCAGGTGTACCGAAGCGTAATGGTATACGCCATGCCTCTGAGATAGCTACTGTGGCCCTGGATCTTCTTGATCACGTGAAGAAACTAGAGATTCAACATCTACCGGAAACAAAGTTTAAACTTAGAATTGGTGCGCACTCAGGTAACTCAACATATCTGGCATTAATTTTTTTTTAAGTTTTTGCTGCTGTTTCGGATTTAAACTTTATTATCTTTTTTCTTGATATATATAAATCTATATCTGGTTTAAAATCAGGTCTGTTTAATAATGAACTTTATTAACCAACTAGTAAGTGCATTATTGCCAAAAATGACTGTTTATTAAAAATTACATATTTTCTGTAATGGCCCTGTTTTTTCTGTAATGGCCCTGTTTTTCTGTAATGGCCCTGTTTTTTTCTGTAATGGCCCTGTTTTTCTGTAATGGCCCTGTATTAATGCCCAGTTTGTCTGTATTAAGCCCTGTTAGGGTGTTTAATAAAGTTAATAAAACTAAGTTGTAAAGAGTATAATACCTTCTTGTATTTTATTTGATTTAGTAACCAGCAACCAACATTAAAGAACCATATAAAGGGATCACTGTTCATCCTGTTTTTTAACACATATCTCTTTCAACTTAATATCTTGGATATTTGGTATATTTAAAGCTTTATAATGGTGAAGTACAAATTATTTTGTTCAAACTAAACTGTCATTAAAAGAGTAAGACAGTACATCAAGTTAGCAGCAACACATACATTTTGTTCAGTTGGTTAATAAATGTATTAAGAAATGGGTGTTTTTATAATGGCCCTGTTATATGTCCTCGGTCAGTAATAATGGCCTCGGATGTCTGTAATAGCCCTCGGCGTTGCTTCGGGCCATTACAGACTTCCTCGACCATTATTACAGACCTTGGACATATAACAGGACCATTATAAAAACACCCATTCATTAATACTATAGTAACAGGTGATAATTAATCAAATATGTTTAAAATTCTAAAAAGCACAAATGGACTATACATGTGTCTGTTTTCCATAACAAATCTTTACAAGGGACGTCTAATAGCAAAAATCAAAAATACCTTGCTTATAAATTCGTTTTACCAAAAATGCGTTTCGTGTACATAAGTCTCATCAGTGGCACTCTAATTAAAACATTTCGAAGGTCAAATCAAAAACGAAGTTGTAGAGCCCTGCAAACCAGAATTTCCAAATGGTTTCGCCAAATACGTATATACATGTAGCCATCTATGCACATTGGGTATAAAATGCCTAGTGGTTGACGTTTTTCAATATTGTTTAAATAGCAACTTCACAAAAAAGAGAATATCAATGATATTTACTGTCAGTACATGAATGCAGACTCCTGGGCTGGTGATTTTAACGGTGACGAAACCAATTGTCTTTCTTGTTGTTGAAAACACATATGTTTCAAATGGAAATCTGAGTTTTTAAACATGAACATGAAAAACATTCATACATTAATTACAAAACCAGTAGCAGCAATGATCCATATCAAATTGATATTGAAATAGATCAAACATAGCTATAAAAGTAGTGACTCATTTTAATTTATAATCTAACTGTGTTTAGGTTCTGTCTTAGCTGGAGTAGTTGGAACTAAAATGCCGCGATATTGTTTATTTGGAAGAACTGTCAGCATTGCATCAAAGATGGAGTCTCAAGGGCGAGGTATGTATAACAAATTTCTCTTCAATAGATATACAAAGGTTAAAGATCATGGCACATCGCAATGGGGAAGTGGAAACACATTTTGTTTAATCTAAAGTTTCAACATGAAAAAAATTCAAAACACTTGTTTCATCATGCGTATAAAATATCGTAGAAATGAAAGAAATTGTGGTGTATACGTCAACGAAACCGCCTAGATTATTACAAAATAACACGAATATGTCTTGTAAAGCAATAATTCTAAGTCTACAAAAAGTTGGGAATGCATTACATAGACTAGCTACTGCCAAAACCTCAAACTTCAACAAACATATCCACGAGTGACACCATTTTTCTCATATTTCCAGAGACAATAATTAAGATATAACTTATACCTGATTTTGAATGGAAACCGGTATGATAGACATTTTTTTATATTACAGCTAACAAGATACAAATAAGTCAAACAACTAGGGATCTTCTAGTTACAATTGGTGGGTTTGTAATGGATGAAAGAAGAGACAGTGAAATGCGAGTAAGTCATGCCTTTTTATAACGTGTAATACATTGAATAAAAGAAAACAAATGATATGGGGTATCTATCCACGACACTCACAAAACTAGTTCATGTATAGCAACAACATAAAAAAAGCAAAGATTCACCGCTTTTTTATTACTGTTATTCATCTCAAAGTCAAAGTGAGGCCTTCAATACGGATAAAAAAAAATATGCAAGTTATAGACGGCGCCTAACACCGGATTTAATGTACCTCAGTAGAAAAGGCTATATCGCAGCGAAGGAATAAATTGGATGTACGTTTTTCTTAGAAGAGAACAAAACAGAGCTTTATTAAATCATACTTTTGTATCGAAATTTGTCTTACCATCTGTAACAATTAAACATACACCATCATACAAAAAACCCATAGCACAATTCTGGAATCATTGTAAAATATTTTCGGAATGCTGTGTTGTTAAACTATGCAAAACGCGGGAAATGTGGTATCATTTAACTACGCCATTCTTAAAAATGTGTTTTCCGTACCAGAAAGTGAGTTTTGAATACAATTCACTAATCCAAAGGATTTGTCGAAACAACAGAAGCATGTATTTTGTTTGATTTACAATTGTACTATAACGATAGTTTGCCTATAGATTCAGGATACATCTGTCTGTGCACTGGAAGAAACAGCCAAACAAACGAGACAGGAAAAACAAAGGGGCAATATAAAAACAAATATGATCAAGTTCTTTATTGGATACGTACTTTTTTTGCAATATGATAGGACATCTTTATCTGCATACAAAAAGGTTCAAAAATAAAAACAGTTTTTTATTTTATTCAACTATTTTGGATTGGATTGAAATGAAATCATTTGCCATTTATTTCAGACGGATCGGGATGTCATGAATGCTTTCAGTGACATGGTTCGAACTTATTGGTTACAGCGCCGTGAAGGGTTAACAGGGAGTTTCTCAGATGCTTCTGGAAATTCAACTGATGAAGAAACACATTTTTCAACAAATAAATCAGGAGGTATGATCGTGTATTTTATTTTAAAGAACTTCAAGTCTCGATATCTGAAGTTCGAAATGTATAAATGTATATAGGTATGTATTTATTGAATTGATTGATTTACTGATTGATGGAATTTTACGCCACTTTCAGCACTATTTATTATATCATTGCTGTCAGTTTTATTGGCATAAAAGGAGTAGGTCCGGTAAGGACCGATTTTGGCCTCAAATTTCAGATTCATCTGACGAAAGATTTTGACCACTTTTTAAACACTTAAGTGTCTATCTTATTTGAATTAATTAGTTTATGTGAAAGATTTTAACAGATTTAGTCATTAAAAACGATCCGATTCAAGCTCAAATATGAAAAAATCTACCTAATATGCCGAAAAATTTCACTTTTCAGATGGTTTTTGGTAATAATGAAAGTGGCCGCATCCGTGTTCATCCTCAACCTTTCTATATGTTATGTATTATCATAAAATACAACTTACATTTCAACATTAAGGATGAACACGAATGCGGCCACTTTCGTTTTACACGAAAACAGTCTAAAATTTAACTAAAATGCTAGAATTATGAGGATTTCAGTAATTTAGCATGACTTAATGGTGCTAGTACCGGATATATGTGCATTGTATTGTCAAAAATAGCCCACATTTATGTAGCAGAAGCATTCTACTGTCCAATAAATAACTAAAGGTTTACATTTTAACAATTTTGTAAAACTGCTATATTTTGGGGCCAAAAAGGGGTCTTACTGAACCTACTCCTTTTGGATATTTCGGAGAGAATCATCTACCTTCGACAGGAAAGCTGACAATCCCAGTCAATTAAGACCCAAGACGGAAATTTAACGCACCTAGCACGTGTATGGTTAAGACCCATCACATTATACACGTCGGATGTCCTTTGTTTATTCATATTGATGAAGATTCTGTCTCAACATCAATGTACGTGTTTTTACTGCACTAACATGTATTGATAACATGCAAAGTGCTGTGTAGCAAGTTTTCTAAATCGCTCTGCTTTCCGGTTAACACGTATAAAGTAGTGTAGTTCTATATCACAGAATAATATGGACACTAAAAACGTGGGATAAATACTAAATGACATACATGTCTGTTTGAAGAAAAAAAATCAGGTTTCAATTCAATATATCATGTACTGTGTTAAAGCTCTAGATTATACTGACTGACGAGGAAAGGTAACACGAGGTCAATGCAAGCTTTTTAGTTCAGTCTAGACGGTCGAGTGGTCGAGAGTACTGGGCATAGTGCATGCACTGTTGTCAAGATATCCAGGCGAAAAAAGAACAAAATATTGCTTCCACGAATTTGCAAATTTAACATTTTTGTGCTGATATTTAGAGTAATTTTTTAAAACATGTATTATATGTGCTTTCAGCCTTGTATCACCTTCACTGGTGAACATGTATTAATCTCCATATAACATGACTGGTATTTTTTTTTTCTCGTTTCAGGTTTAAAGTCTTACTATCCGCATTGAAGAAAACTCGACAAACTCTACACATGCATAACAAATAATGACAATTTTAGTTTTTGGGCATGCGAAGTTTGATAACATTGCAGATAAGAAATGAGTGTATCACTCGATTATTACCTGTTACTTTGTTAATTTTAGAGTGCTGTGATGATTGTATATATTATCTATTTCATTTTATGTCCTAAACTGGTGGTTCTATCGTCACATCGTATCATGATGCACCTGTCATTTGTCTTAAAATACAATTAAACATAAAATTCCAACTTCCTACCTTATATAGCATGTATGTGTTACGAATCTAGAAAAAAAACTGACGAGGAAAGGTATAACACACAGCTCCCTGAAGCATTATTATTGTAGAGCCTAGGTGGTGGAGAGGTATCGCGTGTCGGGCATAGTGCAAGATGATTTGGGCCACGATATCTCTGTAGATCTCTCCGTAGCATGAGTTCAAATCCCGGCAAGGGAATAACAAAAAATTGCTTCCGCAAATTAACAGATCTAACAATGTTGTTCTGATATTTAGACGAATTATATATGTATTTATATATATTATATCAGTTTGTTTTGCTGATTTATTTTGATGCCCTTTACAAGGTATGTTGCAAATCATGAATTTGACATTCAAATATGATGATGTTACTGTTTTATTCCAATGGTATCATCATTATCAGAAGTCACGGTACTGACATGATTTATAACATACCATTCGTAAGTTAAGTGTTTTTCCCGAATTGATATTCTGTATTATCCGTATTGTATAGAAAAGAAGAAATGAGGTCTAAAATAACCTCGCGAAATATTCATTTGCTTGACCCAAATCAGAAATTTTAACAATGGTTATCATTTCTTAATTTTTTGTAGATGTCTATTTTTCTCTATGGTTTGGCGTAAATGGCAGATCTCAAACAGTTTCTGTTTTATTTGTTCGGACTTTTTTGACTAGGGACAATTGACAGGTTGACTTGGTATATAGACACGATTCAATTGTTGTAAAGGTTTAAATCATAAAAGTACTGAAAATTTTAACGGAAAGTCCCTAATCAAATGGCAAAATAAAAAAATCAAACGAATGGATAACAACTGTCATACATGTATTCCTGACATGGTACAGGAATTTTCTCATGTAGAACAAGGTGGATTAAACCTGGTTTTATAGTAAGTTAAACTCTCATTTGTATGACAGTCGCAGAAAATTCCATTATATTGACAACAACGTATAAACAAAACAAACATGTAACAAAGAAACACAAAACGGCATATAAACAAAGCAATTAAATTAAAAGGTACTATTAAGATTAATTTGGTGATGTGTGTCACATGGTTGTTATCATTAATAAACTCATCATAGATACCAGGACTAAATTTTATATCTACGTCAGACGCGCTTTTCGTCTACAAAAAACTCATCAGTGACGCTCGAAGACGCGCGTTTCGTCTACAAAAAAATCTTCAGTGACGCTCGAATCCAAAAAAAATTATAAAAAGCCAAATAAAATATTGAAGTATACTCTTGATCTCATTTTATTCATTTTTATATAATATGTTTTAGACACATTTTAGAGACTTCTACACAAATTCTCAATATAGATTATACTGTTATAAATAGAAGAAACGATGAAGCCACATACCATTTCTTATTTGGCTAATAGTTAATGTAAGCACGAGACATAACTGACCTTTAACTTGAACAGCTATTGAATGTGTAAATTAAAATTAAAATTTACAAACTGTGAATCATCTTGATAAAAATCGATCATTTCAAAAAATCATGCATGGCCATTATTTTTTTTTTTTCTTAATACACATTTTTGAACGCCGATATCATCTGGTGATGTCACATGGAACTCAAATTTGACGAACAGTTTTGTATTTTTACAATATATACATATGTCATTTTTTTGATAGTTGTGACTCATGGTTTGCCTTTCGTTCATTTGTTTTGTAAAGATGTAAAAAAATTGTCTCTTTCCTCTTGTTTTTTTATTCATATTTTATTCCGATATTCCAGTGAGTACTTATTGTGCACCACTACTTGCTGATGTGTTTTGTGTACTCTCATGCATACAGCACATTCGAAAAGAATAGAAATAAAGCACCTTGGAAAGTTCTTTAATATTCTTTTTGATACATTAGTCGTGTTCTGTAACTTCAAAACGCACATTTCAATGAGTGCTAAAATATCATATATTATAGTGAACTTTAGATTTAGGACACTTCAGTTTCAAAAGTGGAAGGTTTCATTTCTATCTCGATCTTTACCTCGGTATTAACAGATAAGGACGTCTTCGAACTAAAATATATGGTGGACAAATATGATGATTTCAATTGTCAACTACCAATTCCTTAGCAAAACCATATCCTTGGCGTAAGGCGTTTGGATATTATAATTAATACATTATGCTCGCTTATGTTAACACTATAATAATTTCATTAAATGAGGTGAACTCCTCACATAAAAACTATTGCAACAAAAGTGTGTGAAAGAGCAACTGAAATCAACGCAACATATATTTTACTGTTCTCCGTGTCTCTATTGAGTATTGTCAAATTTTTGTGGTCTTTGATCGCTAATACCAGTAAATTCGTCTGATTTATGTCTAATTCCCGATGTTTACTGTTATCCGAAAATAATAAATGCTTTATTTAGAGAAGTCAAACAGTCAAACAGAAAAATGCTAACGGAATCACAAACACATCAAAAGAAGCTAGGTAGTGAGCGACAATAAGGCAAACGTCTCCTGCTATGCGTGTGTCCCCCCCCCCCCCCCCCCCCCCCCATCATGTGAATTTATCCGAAAAATTTACAGACCGAACGTCTTTCTCACGATTCCAATAGTCTATGACCGCGAAAGCATGAGTTGGGACACATACTTTCGTATTGGTAAACCAAATCGTGATAGTGACTATACAATGTTGAATGTGTCGTTTAAAGTCAATTTTTTTTATATCCTTGATGGCGCAGTATTTGTGCAAGTACCACAATCTGCAAACTACGTCTGTATATGAACCGTTCACATTTCAATCTATTTCTTTTGTTTCTAAAATCTGAAAATTATCGATAGGTTCATATACTGTTTAATTAATGAAGACATAAAATCAACCTCATATCATTAGTGAGCACAGGTCATTAGCACCGAAAATGTTTTAATACGTCATAGATGTTCTTCAGAGTATATTTGCATTAGTTTGCAATAACCAGCAAATATTTTGAGATCGTAAGACATAGACTTGGATGAACCGTTTGTGAAAAAATATGGGCACAATGATGAATACAAACCTCGATAGTTCTTAAATGTATGTTAAAACTAATTTATTAATATTAAGAATACACATTCTATTTGGGTTTGTTTTGCTTTCAGTGTTACGAAAGATTTTCAACCGGCCTCTTAAGAATGTATGGTTTTCAATACACAACTTTTTACTTGATTCGGCATATAACAATTTTACTTTGAGTCTTGCGTAGACGAAGAGCATTTTTTTGTCTGGCGTAATACATTTCTAGTCGGATACCACTTGTTTTGGTTTCACTGGCAGTGGAATTTGTTTCCGATGGTATCACTAGACCAGGTTTTTTTTAAATGCATATGATACACATTGTGTTAGTTTTGTTGGGATTCGGATATTAATATGATTTTAAATTTGCAAACGTTTTAGAATATTTAGATTTCAGTGACAATTTCTTGTGTTTTGGGGCATCCAACTGTTTTGATTCCATCACCATCGATTGATCTTTTGTAGACGAATCGCGTTCTAAATTATAAGACTGATGTCTTTTATGGGTTTTCACAATGCAAAACTAAACTATGAAAATGTGGAAATAAGTAGTCTTTTTTGATACATGTATCAATAATTTTCAAACATCATCCTCTATTTTCTTTTAACATTAACATGTGAAATCTGAAAAAGGCTTGTATTTCTGGAAGGTAAAACACTATATCAAATTTAGAAAATGTGTGTGGCCATGCACCTCAATAAAGAAAAGTCTGCATACAATATGTACATGCATAATGCCTATATGATGAAATCGTACCATTGTATGATATACCTTTACAAAAATGTACCTAAATACTGAAAACAAATGGTAGATTTTGTGCCAATCAAAATATACAGAAATACTGTCAATACATTTCCAATATATTATATATCAAAGACAAATAATATGTATCTTCAGTGATGCTTGATGGAGAAAAAAAAAATAATGCCAACGTCAAATAGCTGATTAAATCAAAGAGTATCAAATATAAATCTAAATCTGGACGGAAATCAGAGATTTACATAAGAGATATTTATTTTATAACTTTTAAAAAAGGTGGTAAAAAACAGCAAAAAAGATTAGCATTGCTTGCATAACATATGCATATGTGAGACAAATAGTAATCATATTATCAACTAAAAAACGTGAATTATTTTACGTGTTTTATATACACTACCACCGTCAGGCGCGTAGCTCCCTATACGCCAACACGCAGTTGCGTGCACATCGATTCGGCATGCAAAAAAAAATAATGCCAAAATAAAAACTTATAAATTGAATGTTAAAGGAAACATCTATGTTGTCACTTTTTTAATTGATGAAATATCATTGAATAACGGCATTTGGTTTCAAAATAAAAGTTTTATTGGAATTGATGGCAAAATCGGACAGTAACTTGCACCTTTCACAAGATTTGAATTTGTAATATTCAGTTTAAGACATGTAGTCTTGGAGCACATTTTACAGTGTACGGTTCAGCAGTTTGAAATGAGATGTACCAATCGGCATTAGAATTATCAGGTCCCTTCGATATAATTGAAAATATGCCGAGGCGATGTGGTCGACAGACTACCGGAGCCAATCACCCCGCAAACACGCCAAAACAGTATTGGAAAGTCTCATTATGTTTGAGTTCATAGACCATTTGATAAGGGAATTGGAGAGTGAAGTCGCGTCTAGTATTATCAGAAAATCGCTTCTTTGTGCTGTATCTGCTTCATCGTGTTGTAGGGAATATAGCAGACGAACAAATCTCAACATTGTCTGAGACATACGAAACTGATCTGGCATGTAATTTTGACGAATTTAATTGGGAGATCGCAATATGCCGAACATATACGCTGGTTTATAACATCGTGCGAGTGCTACCATAGAGATATATCAGTGTACTACGTATGTTGAAAACAAATGTACGATCCGTGAACAATGAACAACGACATGCAGTTACTGCATATTCATTCAGTGTGAATATTGACAAGAGCAGTTTGTTTCTGCCTAGACCCGAAGAGAATATTTTTGACGATTTTGAGTAAATTCTGTATCAAAAATATGTTTTGTTTAAGTATTACTCTATTCAGAAGATTTATTAATAGTTTTACAATCATAATTTTTTTTAGTCCTGACTACATATAGCGCCTCTTTTATAACCGTCCTATGACCGAAAACCGAAAAAAAAACCATTTTTCTGCATAAAAGGGTCCCAAAAATTTTTCGCATCGCTCCGCTCGGCGGTAGTTGCTTGCACATCGTTTCTTTCTAGCTACGCCCCTGACCGTGGTTAAACTCATAGAAACAAATACTAACCGAAAAATAAGTCTAATCACAATTTCTTCACGCCGTAGAGTGCATTTAACTATTTTCCTGTTGGAATACATACTATGAAGCATGGGTTTTGATTGTCTTAAGGAAAATTACTGAAAAATTTTGTATGATATTATGTCAATTATTTGACAGACTAAACAGTAAAATATGTTCTGTAAGGAAACGTAAGTGTGTGTATCTACATGGCGCCTGCTCGAGTTATTAAAACTAAAATATGTGTCTTTTGTTGTTGGCATTCGTAAGAAACATAAAGAAGACATTTGATTTGTGAAAAGATATTTTAAAAAGGAAAAAAGTAAGTATTGAGCTTTTCGGGATACTTTTAATTAATCAAAGGGATCAGTTCGTTCAACTACATTTTCTTCTTAATGCTAAATCTAGTTTTCGTCAAGACAATAGAAATAAAAAAAAAAGGACTAGTTGTAGAATGAATGGTTCCCAGTAGCTTAAGTGACTTAAAAGATAGAATTATAATGTTCCCTACCGCGTCTCACTAAAAAGTTGTACAACAAATAGTCGCATTACAAACGAACTATTTTACACCAAAATATGAGATTTACATTTTTACTGAACTTTCCTTAACTGATTTTACAGCATAAATTTTTCGTTATATATATATATTTACTGGTTTACATAGGTACGAAATGTCTTTATCAAGTGATCTAAGTGGCCTTGACATTTTAGGTTATCGACTGATATATATTTATATATTCTGGCATGACTATTTGAAGGTTTGACAAACAGCTATGGATACTTTAGTCATTCTTTATCGAACAATTGTGATCAGTCTGCTCTTTGCATTATTTTTTGATATTCTTGTAAACAATTATGTTTGCATTATTTCCATAGTAATTGTTAAAATAACATACAGTTATGCGGAGATAAAATACAAAAACTTATTACCTGTGAAGAAGAAAGCTGTTCTAATAACAGGCTGCGATACAGGTATGTAAAATAGCATACTACCATTATTTTATAGTGTAAATTTCTATGCTACATGATGTTTCACTAAAAGTTCTTTTCAGGCCCTGTAGAGCTTTCTTTTCGGTGTGAGCCAATGATTCGTCTTGCAGGCCTTACATTGACCTACATAAACTTTTAAAAATTGTGACTTGGATGGAGAGTTATCTCATTGGTACTCCTGCCTCACATTCTTACATCTATCAGTATAGACCGCTATCATTTAGCCCGTGCTGACATTCTTGCAAGTTTGTTGACCACTTTAAATCGTAAACTATGGCAATACTATTTAGCTAGAATATTATGACATTCTATGTGAATCTAGTGTATCAAAATATAGTGTTCTTATTTGTACTTTAACTTGGGATACGGGAAATCATCGTCCTGCCTTTTTGATTGTCAGTTTAGATACTCGAACTATCGTCGAAAATCATAATTAATGTAGAAATAAAGTAAAATCACAAAAATACTGAACTTAGAGGAAGATCAATTGGGAAAGTCCATAATCACATGGCAAAATCAAATAACAAAACGCATCAAAAACGAATGGACAAAAACTGTCATATTCCTGACTTGGTAGAGGCATTTTCAAATGTAGAAAATGGTGGATTAAACCTGGTTCTATAGCGCTAACCCTCTCATAATAAATGTTTTCTTCGGATGAATGATTTTATCGTTATCCCTGTGTCCTGTCGAAAAGAAAACCAAGACAAAAAAAATTTGGTTTCTTCAAGTTGTACGCTAATGCTCAGGATAAGATTCGAACATCACGTCAAAGCCATATGTAAATTTCCAACAAATCTATCGCTTCCATGAACTATCGCTTCCATGAACTATTTCTTAAGAAACCACCGAAAGTTAGAAATATCATATCTTGATCACTCCCGCGAGAGTTACACTAATAAACGAATTAGAATTAGAACATATGACAACAGTGATGATTTCAACTTTTATTTTTTCAATTTCATAGCAGTAACAACCCCTCTGTTTTATCGCAGTGTGTTTACATTCATGTATCTCAGTTTATACGTAACGCTCGTGCACTTTCACACTATGCATATTTCATAAAGAAGTGTGCTTCTTACATGAAAAATGTCACAACAGAGTACCAAGCAAGAGTGACTGAAATCAACGATAATTAAGTTTTATGGTTACCATCAATTTGTTGTAATTCTGTCTCAACTTGATTATCATTTATATGGTCAAATTTCCTGATTACAAAAGTATGATTTTTTTATGAAATAGTAAGGATTTTAGATTCCCAGGCATGTATTTACCTTGGCCGTATTTGGCACAACTTTTTTTTAAAACTATTTTGATATGTGCGTCACTGATGAGTCTGTTGTAGACGAAATGCGCGTCTGGCGTATAAAATTATAAGCCTGAGAAAGATAGAATTTAAATGTATAACAATAATTGCTACCTTTTGTCTTCTTGAGAGAAAAAAACGAAACAACATATTACAAAAAAAAATGCATAAAAAGATTATACATAAGTACTTTGTTTTACCTAACTCATCAAAGAAAGTACGGCTGGTCACACCATATCTATAAAGCAGAGATAATAGATACCTACGTCAATTTTGCAAAGATAGTTATTTCCCTCTTTACATATATTACAGGCTTTGGTTTCCATTTAGCCAACAGACTAGCAAATGATGGTTTTGTCGTTTTTGCTGGTGTATTAAGCTTAACTGAAGACTATGCCATCAATGGAAGGGACAGAAAAGTATCAAATGTACATGCAGTTCAGTTAGATGTTACAAAAACAGAAGATATACAGCAAGCGGTATTGAAAGTTATGAACATATCTGGAGGTACATCAAATTTACATATATAATAAAACTGTCGAGTGTGGTCTATTCGTGCAAAATCGTCCAAGTGACTCTAGATATTAAATATACACATCTAGATAATAATCATATTTTCTTGAATGATCAGCAAGTCTCATTCTGGAAAACAAGTGTGATTAAGAATCATCAACGTTTTTACGAATGCTGGTTTGCGGATCATAAACTCATGCTTATTGATAAACACTGTCAAACAACATTTGTAAATGAAAAAATAGTATTAAACCGCTGTTTTAAAGTCATAAATCGATTGAGAAGAAACACACCCGGGTATCAAACTAAAACCGAAAAAACACGTCAATTATAAGAGGAAAAAATCGAGCAACAGAAATACTGAACTGCAAATAAAACAAACGCCAACATACATAGAAACGGACTGTTTGATAACAACCGCCATATTCCTGACTTTGTACATGAAATTTTAAGAAGAAAATTGGATTTAACCTGGTTTTATAGCTAGCCAAAACTCCCGCGTATATGTTAATGTTAAAAAGTAACGCTAAAATGATAACACTACAGCACAACCAATCACAAGAACACCCAGAACAGAGAAACGCATAAATAAATACTTCAACAGTACATTTATGTAACATACGAAGATTTTTGGCTAGTAGGGTGTAAATCGCAATAGAAATTGGGAGAAGGTTCTATAAATGTAGTTTGTTATATTTGAGTCGTGGTCTCTAGAGATTAACATAAAGGAAGGACGCTGTTCATTCATTAAAATCTGCGTTTTGGAATATGTAGCCTAGCTTAGCTGTATTTTGTAGAACCTTTTGGAAGTGATGGACCCTCAATAATTTTACTTGGCATTTTAAACTTTTTTGTTTCGAGCGTCACTGATGAGTCACGCGTATCTGACGTACATACACAATTGTATTGTTGGTATCTACCATGATGAGTGATTTGTTTTTATGTTTGTTTTTAAAGTGACGTTTACACCATGTCTTGTTATATTCATTTCTCGTATGTGAAAAACTACAATAATGCATTGATAATATGACATTAGATTTTCAGATATACATGATATAGTTACATACAGGTTTCGAATACGTCTTACATGTCGATAAAAAGTTCTTATGTTTTGGTTTATCTTGCTAATCATAAACCAGGAATGATAAATCACATAAACCTTAGAGTCCGGTCGTCTGTGATAAATTTTACTAACTGTGCGACAGTATATTGCAAAATATGTTTCATTACACAGGATTATGGGGCATTGTAAATAATGCTGGAATTGAGTTATCTGGAGACATTGAACTTTGCACCCTAAGTTTATACAGAAAAGTTCAAGAGATTAACTTATACGGATATATAGCTGTAATAAAGGCGTTCTTACCAATGATTCGAAAATCGAAAGGTTGGTTGTTTATTCGGATATATAAATAAACTTTGACACATAATACTTTACTTTTAAATTATTAATTGTTTCCTTGCATGAAAAGTTGTCTCATTTACACTCATTTACACTCATATCACATCTTATTATAGCTATGAAACATAATATATATATATTACAATTTGTCTTGTATGGAAAACTACAATGAACATGTGCTTTTAAAGTCTCCATCTAACACCTTTTGTAACTTTATACTAAGAAATAACTGCTATACAGCTATAATTGGGAGTTATTTACACACGAAATGCATGAGGTGTTTTTCTGTTGTCATTTACAATTGAGTAAACAAGGACTTGAAGATATCTTACAGATTTCAAATAAAAAATCAAATGTCAATGTATTAGATCATGTTATACATCCAACAGACAGTATCTTTACGTACAACACGTAAACAGTAGTCAATCTTTAAACAAATTTTCATGCAATTTATACTACCATATTGTAAAATAGTTTGCAATATAAAAAATCTGTTAATTTACAATGTTTCACTTACTTAGGAAAATGTGAATTCTTCTTTTATTTTCCACTATCCCAGTTTCTTATCTTTATTCCTATGTAAGTGTTCATAACGAGAGTATCAGTCGCCGTTTTGTTTTATATTTAGATTCAACGTTCTGTATTTTAGAACATTGAATCTTCAAAAAAACAAATGGCTGCTGATACCCATTTTATGAACACTTATAACGGAATTAAGATGAGAAAGGGGGATATCAGCAGATGTTTTTTAAGATTCAATGTTCTGTATTTTGAACTGAGCGTCACTGATGAGTTTTATGTAGACAAAACGCGCGTCTGGCGTATAAAATTATAAGCCTGGTACCTTTGATAACTGTTCACGTAATATTTGATTGTAGAATAAAACATTCAAGACTAAAAAAAAAAACAGAAAAAAAAATATATTGAGTGACAAAACAGTTCATTTGTTCGTGAATTCGCATAGCTAATTAGTCAGTTATCAGTGTTGTGTGATCACAAGTTAAATGATTTTTTATGTTTGAATTTTTAAATTATCATTCTTTTTTTTACCAGGGATTGTTTAATAAATGATAAAGAAAATGTCTAGAACAATACTTTTTCTACGTTTCCCAAATAACTTTTTATGCAACATGATCAACAATGACATGACAACACCTTTTGTTATCCGAAGTCAGTTGGTAGAACTCTCGGATTTATTTCACATTTGAAATATAGGTTTATATGTTTATATGAAATATCTCTGTGCCATTGCAACTTTTGTTTTAATTCTTTTTAAATTCATTATCTTAGGTAGAATTGTCAATGTTTCAAGTATATTAGGCAGACAAAGCTGGCCAGGAAGATCTGCATATCATATAAGTAAACATGCTATAGAGACGATGTCAGATTCGTTGAGATTAGAAATGGTCAAGTTTGGTGTTGGTGTATCGATCATTGAACCTGGGAATTATGGTCATGCTACTAGTATAGCTGCTAAAGTAGCGGTATTTGTAAACTCACGTTATACTCAATATATAAAAATATATAATATTTAGGTTAAACTTAGTAATACAATAACCGAACACCACACGAACATCAGCACAATGCACATGTTTCAGAAATTTCAAGGTATAACTATTAGTTGAATGCACTAAAGAACAGTTTAGATGCTTAAACTGTTAAAAAACAGACCAACTAAGATGATGTTAAAGCGGATAGATATGCCTAAACAATAAGTCATGATTATTCAATTTAACATAAACCTTTTATTTTATTTCATGCATTCAGGTCAATAGTAACCATAGGAATTGTATTATAATTTTACTATACATATGGATATAAACTTTTAAAGGGACATGGTTTAAAAAAGAATAAAGGTTCTACTCATCTTCAATTATGTTTATCGTTTCTATAATTTAACGACATCAAAACAAATATCATCACTACACTACTACACATTTTCAATAAGAACTGTAAAAGTGCTAATTTCAAAGATGACACATCCGGGTATTAACTGGCAAGAAAGTAAAAACTGTTGGAAAAGCGTAAATTCCATGCGATTTACTTTATGAAAGACTATTGTTAAGAGTTAACTACTCTTGACGTTCCTTCATTTGTTTGCTACCTTGATTTGTTTTCTTGGTTGATTTATGTGATTTTAACATAAGAATTTACTTTGTCTTTTTTCTATATAGTGTGAAAGAATCAAACAAGACGTCGGTAAGATGTGGGACGAAGCTTTACCAGAAGTCAGACAGTTTTATGGAAGGGACTATTTCTTTCGTGCTTTGAAGGGATACACTGAATGTTGTTCAAAATTTGACCCTACACTCGACACAGAAAAAGCTGTGCAACCTGTGACAGAAGCTATAAAGGATGCCTTAATTAACACTCGACCTAAAGCAAGATACATAGTTGACGGTGGTACTGGACTTTTTGACATAGATGCAGTAAGTTAATTGTAATAGTTGAAAAGTGTTTCCTCGTAAAGCAATTAATGGTTTAATTGCAGAGTTATTATAGAATAATATTTTTTTAAATAGAAAAAATTGGGGGTTATCATATTTCTGTTACAAATCCATTGTTTAAGCAAAACAGAATTATTTTGTTCTAGTCTGGCAAAGGTTTTCGTGAAGTATCGAGCAAGGAACAAATATCGATTTAACATATTATATCGAAACATATAAAAGTTTGCATTGCTTTTCTAGTCGGACGGTGATGTATATAATAGCTAATCTGATGTTTTCTATGTGAAAGAGAGAATGATACCTAAGGGACAAACCAACTCATAAGTCGAAATATAATCTAACAACGCCATGGCTGAAAAATCAAGACAAACATACGAACAACAGTACATAAAACACAAAACACAACACAGAAAACCAAATATTGAGCAACACGAACCCCACCACGGGAGGTTCTGAAGGATAAGCAGATCCTGTTCTACATGTGGCACCTGTCGTATTGCTCATGAAAGCACAAACCCGGTGTTAAGGATGTTTGCTCCTCTACTTTTTGAATTTTTACCAGATTTTCGGAATCCTCTGGTTTTATCCATGTATTAACATTAAAATATTTTGCCCACTAACCCCTACTTTTCTTTTCATATTTTTATTACATATTATTTAAAAAGCCATAATTCAAAATCTTATGATATCCTTGTTATTTTTTCATAGTTTTTTAAACAAAAAAGGTGCCAATGTTAAGTGAAAGAAAAATCTAGAGAGAATTATTTCCCGCAAAATTTACAACGGCTTATATCTCGAAAACAAGCACACGGACCTCCATTTTTTTCTGCTTTTTTAGTTTCTTTATTTATATATCATCAATTCATAATAGTCTTTTAAAAAGCTTGTTATTTTTTAACAGAGTAGCGAACATCCTTAAGTTTAATTCTGAAGGTCACATTCAGAAAAGGAGGACCGGGTTTGTAGTTACGACAATTGGATCATTTCCGTTGTGATTTGTGAAACGGATCTTCCATAACGGTCAACCAACTCGTAATAGCATACGTGAAATTTACAAAGGGGCGATTTAAACTTCACCTCTTGAACATCTTGATTTAATAGCTTCATTGTGGGCATTACCCGGTATTGTGAAACTCATGAACAATATCCATTTCAGGTATGTCCTCTAGTCACACTGATCGCGTTGAAAATGTATAATATGTAAAACTGTTCCAACCAATTAAACAAAATAATAGAATTTATATATAACTTCTAACATGCAAAATCTTAATTGCCTATGATAGAAAAATCCTATTTATATATAATTACAGTATTAATTACTGTAGACATTCAAAATGTATAAACAATACATATCTAATTATAATCTTATTTTCATTTCAGGTATATGCTAGAATCTTTAACTTCTTACCAGAATACATTACTGACTTTATTATTGGCATGAAGACAGGCTGTTATAAAGCGTTCAACAGTTAGATTATGTAAATTCTTCGAAATATTGTAAAATACAAAAATGTAGGAGTATTGAATTCGGTCAACAAGAGTTACATGTATCTTTATAAATTGCCTGTTCCAAATAAAAATGTCTTCCTATTAAAACTTCTCTGTCAAATAAAACATAGTATACATTAAAGCCACTCCTGAACAGACAATGATAAAAAAAATACAAAAATAAAAGTTTATTTTCGAAGTAGTAGCAATGAAATATTGTAATTTGTCAAATATTAGACATAAAAACCGATATCTAACGTGTGAAATTATTCCTGTTGTTTTACTCCTCAAACGTTATACAACAATTACTAGTATGCAAATTTTATCAATTACATTGTTTCAAAAGGAATGGCAAACGAGGACAAAAAGATATGGCTCTATGCATTTCATCATATATTAATGCAATGTGATAAAATGAATAACTTAGTAAAATGAATAACTTTTAATATGAAAAACATAAAAGTTTTCTTTATATTTGGTGTACAACAACACTGATTGCACATGTTATTTTTTTCGAAATATGGATCTAGAGTTGGCTCTTGTTTTCATATCGACTACACTTCGTTATCTTTAGACACAGCTAGGATTCGTTAATATACAGTATATTTGTTGAGTTTATTTTTCAGTATTTCAGCAGACAGTCAATAGTCCAATGGAAGTTTATAATGCATCCTTACTTACCGACTTGATTTTTGCATGTACTCATATGAAGCAGAATTTTACGGAGCCCCGCTCGGGACATTCAATGAAAAAACTATAGTGTGCACACAAATTAATATAATGTGCGCACAATTTATATATACTGTGCGCACAATATAAATATATTTTGCACACAACATAATATATTGTGCGCACAAAATGATAAAATCTAAATACATGTATATAATATGCGCCCAATTCAATGTGCGCATAATATAAGTTAAATCGTTTTCACTTGACCTTAATCTTGCACCCTTGAACAAGGTTCAGTTTTCGTGGTTAAGTGCACATCTTAGATTACATATGTAATAGATTTTCAATATTGTGTTGCGATTTTAATGTCAAACTGGCAGGTGTCATCTGACCTTGACCTCATTTGCATGGTTCAGTGTACCGGCAAAGTTAACTTTTTGTGCTTTGGTCTATTTCTCTGATACTTTAAGCATATACAATGTAGTTAACTTTATTTGATTTATGGAAGAAATGTAATGTATATATATGTGTCTGGTCCGTATCATCTGACCTTGATCTTATATTCATGGTTACCGTTTATTGGTCTATATTAATTTCAATATCTCATATGTTGAATGTTTTTCGGATACGATAGTAAATTGTATATAGTACAATTGTATTTCGTGTATAGAATACTTATAAGACCCGTATGTCGTATAAGGTTTATTCTTTTTGACATCCTTTCAGCAATTGATTTATTAAATATAATTTTTTTCACAGTGATTGCTGTCTGAAAAGGTTTTTCTCATCTTGACATCATATAAATAAATGAAAATGTGGTGTCATAGATATAGGAAGATGTGGTATGAGTGCCAATGAGAAAACTCTCCATCAAAGAAACAATTTATAAAAGTGAACCATTATAGGTCAATGTACGGCCTTTAACACGGAGCTTTGGCTCACACCGAACAACAAGCTAAAAAGAACCCCAAAATTACTAGACGTGTAAAACCATTCAAATGGGAACATTTCATTTAAGAATTGAATGCTTCTTTCTGTAAATTCATTTGGTGTAAAAGTGTTGACCTAAGTACATTTTGTATATAGCGCGGAAATGCATTTATTCTATACATGTACGCACGGTCAACGCATTTGAAATTACTAAAAATAACATTCAATACTTATAATTACGTTTTTTCGCTATGATTATGAAAACACGATTACTATCATTTTTTTTCCTTTTATTTACCTGTGCGTGTTATTGTTGAAACGTGTGTAATCACGATCACGTATGTTACAATTCATGAAATTCATTTTGAAATGAAGAATGACGCAAGATTGCTGTTAGCCAATCAGAATAACATATAACAATTAAACATACATCTAATTTGATTATTGAACATTAAATCTTAATGGTAGTTTAATGAAATGCTTTTGGTCTAAACTTCCTTTTTTTACTTTCAACATAAATTCAATTATGAACACAAGATCAGGCGAGACTTTTCAGTGTGTCCACTCTTTTTTCAGTATTTCTATGCAGACTTATATATGAAAAGTCAATTGGATGTGTATTTATTGCTATAATCCTAGACCATGGAACATGATTTCCCTTTTATGCAATTGAATTTAAATTAGCTTCCAGTACCCGAACAGCGATACTTTGTTTTTTAATTATAAGTTTTGTGTGGGTTTTTTTATATGATGAATACATCCATTTTCAACCATTTTTCTACTTATTTATGCTGTTTCAGCTTTGTCACAGTTTTGTAGATGATTGCTTGCTGATAAACATGTTTAAACTACGACATTTTATGTTTGCCTGTTTCAAGACAATGTTTTTTCGTTGACTGTTTCTTTGTATGAGCTCATACATGTATCGAATGATACTGGAAGCTAGTTTAAATTCTAGCTCTTTTATGGTTGATATGCAGATTTATCATTCGCAATCAAACCGATTGCGAGCAATCGCGCCACATATATTTGATTAAATGATGCACCAAAACGAACCATATTTGAAAAAAATGAATCATAACTGTTTCGTTTGTTTTTTTGATATTCATAAATTGATTGAGAAAAAAACCAAAACCGGGTTACAAACTTAAACTGAGGGAAACACATCAAATATAAGAGAACTACGACACACCAGAAATACAACATTAAAATGTAACACACACAAAAACACAACATTAAAATGTAACACACACAGAAACAAAATATTCCAATGAGTTGAACATATGCATTGACCATTCCTAATGCGCTGTGTAACATTTCAGTTTCATAAAATATATGAACAGCATTCTGTAGATTTTAACAAGACTGAAGCTAGCAAACAGTAAGCCTGCGAACAATAAGAAAACGCGCCAACCTGATCATGCTAAAAACCAAAGACCTGCAATGACACGAAACGTCCTTTGAAATATGATGACAATAATTTCCAGTAGGAAGACTCAATGCAATTCCATTTTAACACAAACACAATTTATTAGTTATTCGAATATTTTAAACAACTTTTTTAGGCGGACATCTAAAATTCCTTTTATCTAGTTTTTTCTCCTTTTTTAGTGTTGAATTCAAACTTCTCTGATTAGAGATGGGTTTGTTTTCTCAATAATAATGACTTTAAGACTGATTACACCGTCACATTCCAATAAAGATCCGTCAATTTTGAGTCAAAATATTACTTAATCATGATCAAACGTGGTAATCTTTGATAAAGAACGTGTATGTGTACTTAGTTTTAACTCGATTCGACTAACTTTACACTTTTACAATGATATCTTCAGAGAAACCAAATAATTTATTTAAGTTGATGACATCATAAACTTCTATGACCAAAACATTTATCATAAAAAGGACGGACGAATGTCCGAACGCGAAGGCCTTTGAATATAATGACATCTTACATCGTCGACGGGCATAACAAAATGAAATCGTGAATTGAGAAGCATGTCAGTCTTGTTTCAATCAACTTAAACAAAACCTTGAGATTTGCAGAAACAAAGTGTAATGCATATGTACAAGTAGTAGTTTTGAAATAGTTACAGAAAAATAGGTAAACCAATATGATCAGTCTATATAAGTTCGATGGTGACCTCGTTATAACTCTAAACGTTTCTACCATCACTGATGAGTCTTATGTAGAGGAAACACGAAGAGTCTTATGTATACGAAACACGACGCGTCTTATGTATACGAAACACGACGCATCTTATATAGACGAAACACGACGCGTCTTATGTAGACGAAACACGATGATTCTTATGTAGACAAAACACGCGCTTGGCGTATTAAATTATAAGCTTGGTACCATTGACAACTGTTGGCATTTCGAAATGTTCTATTGTATTGTTTATTTGTGTATTTCTCTGCCCTGAATGTTCTTGAATTTATTTGTACTGTAATCTTGTACCACTAACATTGTTGTCATTTTAGTATTATATTTCACATTGTCATAAAACCAGGTTCCACTCACCATTTTTTCTTAAAACTTCCTGTGTCAAGTTGGGAAAATTGCAGTTGTCATCTTATATATAAAAAAAGAAGATGTGCTATGATTGCCAATGCGACAACTCTCCACAAGACACAAAAATGACACAGAAGTTACAACTATTGTTCACTGTACGGCCTTCAACGATGAGCAAAGTCCATACCGCATAGTCAGCTATAAAAGGCCACGAAATGACAATGTTAAACAATTCAAACGAGAAAACTAACGGCCTTATTTATGTACAAAAAATGAACGAAAACCAAATATATAACACATAAACAAACGACAACCACTGAATTCCAGGCTCCAGATTTGCGATAGGCACATATATACAGAATATGGCGGGGTTAAACATGTAAACAGGATCCCAACCCTTCCCCTTACCTGGAACAGTGGTATAAAAGTACAAAATAATAACGAATTATGTAAAAAAAAAAAAGAGGCTTAAATCATCAGATGGACAAAAAAACAAGTTGACGTGGCCGGGTACTTGTACATCCCAACAACAAAAAGACACTAGTTTAAGATCTGAGAGTACTCACAGTTAACTGACAGCTAGTTCAAAACAACTAACAACTTATATTAAAAAAAATCATGCATCTAAGACTAAATTATCAATCCGTACACATCCAACATCCAATGGATTTATTGTAAACAGTCAGAGAAAAACATGACCTTGTGCAATGCCAAGATACAGATATCGACAGATTGTAGTTCCATGAATGTGTATATATATATATAGCATACTAGGAATAATTAGTTTTGTGGTTCTTTTTTGTGTGCGTAGCATTCTCATTTGGTTTTTGTTGTCAGTGATATATTTGATATGTTTCCCTCAGTTTTAATTTGTAGCCTAGAGTTGTTTTCTCTAAATCGAATTATGACTTTCTAACAGCGGTATACTATTGTTTCCTTTATTTCGCCCATTTTTAAAGTAACCCGTATGTATTTTTCAATTATATCGCTTTGAAAAGAGAAATTAAATCCCCGTTCCATGTGTAAGGTCAATGAATTTGAGCGCACACTGAATTATTTTATGCGCACAGTATATTTAAGTTTTGCGCACAATATATTATATTGTGCGCACAAGATATTTTAGTTGTGCGCACAATATATTTTAATGTTATTTCAATGCATGTCCCTAGCAGGGCTCCGTAGAATTCATACCGACCATTGTTCAGTATAGATTACCTTAGCTGTGTTTGGCCAAAATTTTGGGACATTTTAGTCCTCAATGCTATTCGAATTCGTACTTAATCTGGCCTACTAACATTTTTTTATTCGAGCGTCACTGAGGAATCTTTTGTAAACGAAACGTGCGTCTGTCGTTAATATAAAATTTCAATCCTGGTATATATGATGAGTTTATTCCCGAAGACAAAAAAGAAAGAAAAAAACATTCATAATACTTTGAAAAGTAAAATAACAAAAATACCGAACTCCGAGGAGAATTCTTCACGGAAATTCCCTTAAGTTAATGGCAAAATCAATAGCTCAAACACATCAACCAATTGTCATATTTAATTTAACTTTCATCTATAAGTGATAGCACCATGACCAATATAATTACGTAGCCGCATTCAGTAGGATTAGGGATGTAAAATTTCTGACTTCTTGTGAAGAGAGTGTAACTCGCTCTAAGCACGTTAACAAAAACATGCAAAATCTCAGGAAAATCCAGAAGAGGCCAAATGAATATAAAACGGAATAAAAGAGGAGTGAATTCAGGCACTCGAGTCTATGTTACGCAGCATGCAACACCCGTCGTACATACTTACTCTTGATATGCACTACTAAAGATAAGATAAAGCCTTCATGATAATGAATATCTCATTACTTCGCAGATCTCTTGCAAATGGAATTAACACTTTATTATTTCGTGCCTCCGATCGGAAGCACTTGTATGATAACAGTAAATAAACTCCTGACGATGAATATAAATCCTTTTATATCAATAACTCATCAAATATGAATATATAGCTCGAAGATTGTCGGAATTTGGACTTTGTATAATAACATGACTTATTTAGACCCAAAGAGAGAGAAATAAATATGAAATACAAATTCAATCAGCTACCTCATCATCACTTTCGTAGAGCGCCATTTAACGGTACGGGATTTTGAAATACGCAGTTGCGTTCGGATGGTCTAATGTATGCAAAGTATCGGATGCGTCGAAAAGTGTCAATGCAATGCAGTCAGCATGTTTACTACTCTTCATGGCATTGTATAGATACGTGACCTTTGCATGGTAAAGCAAACGGTATATTCTTTTATAACTTGCCCTCATTTTCAAATTGCAGTACAAATAGTTTGTCCTTCATAAACAAAGAAACACACTAAGAGGAGTTTACCGTTAAAATTGTGCGTGTTATCGTCCAGTGTATACATTTAATTTTTCCATTAAACAACCAACAATTAATATATCAGGTAGCTAGTTAACGTAAGACATCAATATTGGTATTCACTGTTTTAGACAATGTGACAGAATAGCATACATGTATGTTTGGATTTTAGCAATTTAATTGGATAACTTTTGTTGGTCCTTCCATTCCAACACTCCATGTATCTTACATTTACTGTGCATGATAATGGAACATAGACAGGAAGTCGGCCAAAGTTTAACTAGAATACTGTATTGTGAATAATGTACTAGCTGGTTTTTTTTTATTATTTTCAATTGAATGGGTCGATTTTGATTTTTTATGTTTTTTTTTCAATTTTCAATTGGTTTAAAGAATCATTGAACATAAGTGTAATTAAATCTTTTTGGCGCTTTGGTTATCAATACAACACTATTCTATTCTATTGTAACGGTTAGTGAAATCCTTTACATTTGTACACACGACGTATTTTGGGCTACTCCACGTGGGCTATGCACAGAATCTTCACCTTTCCCGTTTTTGCGTTTTCTATAAGGCAATTTGTATTAATATACATGCATTTGAAGAACATTACTTGTTCTTTTATATTTATTCTATATTTTTTAAAGGTATCTTGGAATGATTATACAGTATTGTCTTAACTGTTTGACCACGGAACTTAATAAGATGCACAAACTGATTCATGTGCACTCCAAGATGAATACACGAACATTGCAGATTAAAAAGCTGAGACGCATCCTTATAGGCTAAAAATACATTTGAAGATAAGATTGGTGTTGTATATATTTATCTATTCATTTGCTGCTGTCTATCTGTATCTATATATCAATTACATTATTAATGGTTGTCGTATGTATCTATAAATATCATCACTAACAACAGCATATGTATATAGACTAATTGGTTTGTTCAGCTATGGATTTATAACATCCTGTATGACGGCTTATGAAATAATCTGAGATGAACTCTGGCAAATATGGACAGAAGATAGCATAAAGCTGTAAAATAAAAGCAAAAACATTACTAAATTGTAACAGCTGTTATTTCAAATACAAAAGACATATCATTTCAGTATAGCACTCACCAAACAGAATAAACCATAAACGATTTTCTATGAACCTAAAATATTATGATAAAAGAGAAGAGGGTTGGGTTTTTTTCTTATTTTTTTATTTTTTTTTGTTTGTATTTATATTTAGTTTAAACTACTACATTATTTTTTTATCATTTCGATAATCTAATACATAATCTTTAATTATCATCAGAGGTAATCGTAACAACGTGAAATCATTATACTACTATTGCAAAAAAATATTTTCGCGAGTTCGTTATATGTTCTGTCAAAAAGAAATCTATACAGCTAAAACTCAGTAGATAGATAGAAAATATTATATAGTTTTTCAATATCAAATCCGTATCAACTGAAGACATAAAACGGTGTGTGATATATACAGAAAAAGTTATATCAGTTCTCAATCAATAATAATAATTATTCTCAATCAAGCAATTTTAGATGGCATGACGAAGTACTACATATATTGGGTTTGATAAAGCCTTTGCAACCGGTATTGATACCAATTACGTTGCGACATACAGATTAGGGGTGTGATTTGTACTTGTTTGACTTTATAACTATTTTGATCTATTAACACCACTGGGTCGATGCCACTGCTAGCGGACGTTTTGTTCCCGAAGGTATCACCAGTCCAATAGTCAGCACTTGGGTGTTGACATGATTATCAATTATATCATAATGTATGGTTATTTTTATAAATTTCCTGTTTAGAAAGCTTTAAATTTTTCGAAAAACTAAGAATTTTCTTATCCCAGGCATAGATTACTTAAACCATATTTAACAAAAAGTTTTTTTGAATTTTGGGTCATCAATGCTCTAACTTTGTGCTTGTATGGCTTTATAATTATTTTGATCCGAGCGACACTGATGAGTAGTATGTAGACAAAACGCTCGTCTGGTGTATTAAATTAAAATCCTGGTACCTTTGATAAGCAATATCTGTCACTATCTGCACGAATGTTTGATACAGTACAATTTATCGCATTTACTATTCTAGGTCATTCAACTCTTGTCATTTTAGTATCAAAAACATATCGATCGGAGGGAACTTGAAAAGAAATGAAATTAAACAGCATGCTGAGCCTTACAATTTGGTAAATAATTTGGTGCTTTTTAAAGGTGTATATTGTGTAAAAATTATTTTTCTTGCAAAATAAATACCAACAAGAATGTGTCCCTAGTACACGGATGCCCCATCCGCACTATCATTTTCTATATGCAATGGACCGTGGAATGAGGGGAAATCTCAAATTTGGCATTACAATTAGAAAGAATATATCATAGGGAACATATGTGAAGTTTCAAGTTGATTGGACTTCACCTTCATCAAATACCAAAAAAACAACTTTAACCTGAAGCGGGACAGACGAACGTACGAACAGACATCCGAACGGACGGACGAACGGACGCACAGACCAGAAAACATAATGCCCATAAAGGAGGCATAATAAGCAAGCCTAGCAACAGGTGAGAAATTCATATTCAATCCGCACAAAATGCTCCTACCCATCCCACTCTTGAAAATCAAACAACATTCCCGTTTATTATGACCAGCTTTCATTTAAAAAATACCACCTTGCAAACCAACTTGTAAAATTATCAACTTACAGCATAAATGTCACACAAGCCAGTTCCACCAGCAACAAGATACCGTGGTTTAGGTCGAATATTGACTAAGGCATCAACCATGGCATCCATTATAGGAACGACATTTTTCTCCGCATTGGCATCAGTATATTCTGAGTTGAGCCCTAAAAACATCTGGTACATCAAATACGGGTACTTTTCACCATAGGTTTCTTTCATTTCCGGTGTAGATGCATTCCACATGTCATCGACATGTTTTTTCAACCGTTTACACTATGATAAAAATAAAGTCCATGTAACTATGTTAATGTTCATTATGTTATTACATAAAATATATGAATAGTATGTATTTCAGCTTGGCTTACTAACTGTTATCATTGATTCCCATTTTTGAATGGAAAATGATACACGATTGAATTGGTTAATAATTAATCTTGTCAGAGTTTAATTACGGATTTTGTTTGTGGGACGTGCTGCTTAATCTTGAAATTTAGAATTCGGAGTAGTGTTTTTTTATTGCTATTTGGTCATGGCGATGTCGCCTGTTCTTTTATTGCTCCCCGTGATTCTGCTCTCTATTTCCGACTAGCAGCTAGAAATTGCATGTTATAACAATTTGTTTAATAGGTTTTTCCACTTTTCTGTTGAAAGACCAATTGTATTTGCCCTGATTAGTAGGTCTTTTCACTTTTCTATGGAAAGACCTACTGTACTTGTTCTGTTCTGATTATATTTTTTTTTCTTCCGCCAAATTTTGCTTTTGCAATAATGTTTTGTTTCGCAACATGTCACTTAAATATTTCTTATATTGTATCGTATAGTGTATACGCTTAAACGTTTACCCAGCTAAAAACTTGTGTGTGCATCTCTTTGGTAACAAAAAAAGATATCGGCAAAATTATGTTTCTGAATTGATCGGTACATTATCAGGATTTTTTTTTTCATAAACTTTGTTACCCTAGAATCCTTTTTTATTTTAGGCCCCTGTGTCCTAAGTTAGAAAATGAGGTCGAGGTCTTGTTCTAACTTTTGACATTTTCTAGTTTCTGTATTTTCTTTTTAAAGATATATATAAAAGAGCAAATTTTGTTCTTGAGATAAATTTTTGTTTCGCAATATGTCGCTTTGATATTTCTTATAATGGATTCATTTTAAAATTTAATCTGGCAAAGCCGAATTTTTTTTGTCACAGTTATCTCCCCATTCACTGTTTATCTTGTGTGTGCATCTTCTTCGTCTCAAAAAAAGATACCAATAAAATTCTCTCCGGAATTGTTCTTTAACATGTTAAAACCTCGGGAATGTTTAGTAAATTTGGATCGAAACCATCAAGTGAATTCTTCCTTATTGCGTAACTAAAATCCCGTTCCCTTCCACGAATGTGACCTACCGAATTAGATTATTTACTGGTTTGTAATAAAATGAGCGACACGACGGGCGACGCATGTATAGCAGGATCTATTTACCAATCCGGAGCATCTGAGTTCACCCCCAGTTTTTGGTGGGGCTCGTGTTGCTAAGTCTTTATTTTTCTATGTTGTGTCTTGTGTACTTCTTTATCTGTTTGTCTTTTTTTTTCGCCATGGTGTTATCAGTTTATTTTCGATCTATGAGCTGGAATGTCCCTCTGGTATCTTTCACCCGTCTTTTATAGGAGTTACCAAATAAATTTGTCGGTATATTTGTAACTCATGAACTCAAAGAAATATAACCCTCTAGAATCTTTTTTATTTGTAGCCCATGGGTCCCAACTTTCAAAATTAGGTCAAGGTCAAAGGTTTTTAATTTTCTTTCGAATCTGTTTGTTCATTTATTTTGATAAAACATAGATGACTATTGCATAAGGAAATAGTTTCAATATTGTATGTTAAGACGTCATGGTACCAAAAAAGAGGGTACATGCATAATGCCGTCATTTGACGCTTCGGATATGATTTTCTTATTACTTACAAAGTATTTTTGTTAGTCTTAATGCATTTGTTTTTATAAAAAATTACTTGAATTATAAGTTATAAAGGATAATTTTACAGAAATTAATTATGAATGTCTAAATAAAGGCAACAGTAGTATACCGCTATTCGAAATTCATAAATCGATTAAGACAAAAAACAAATCTGGGTGAAAAACTAAAACTGAGAGAAACACATCAAATATAAGAGGAGAACTACGGCACACCAGAAACACAACACTAAAATGTAACACACACAGAAACGAACTATATTATAACAATGGTCATTTTCCTAACCTGCTACATGACATTTTAAGAACAAAATGGTGGGTTGAACATGGTTTTGTGGCCTGCAAAACCTTAAGCTTTCTGGTGAACGCACTCACAATTTGGTGAGTAAATTTGACTGTACTTACAAGCTTTCAAACTTCTTCGTCTGGTCTATGAAGGATAAACTCTTTGGCAAACCGACCAATCATTTGACATCTAAATAAAGTCCATCGGACTGTTTTTGAATTAATAAGTCCATTAAAACACAAGTTATTCATACATTTAATGACACGATATAAGAAACCCTTGTCTTACCACTTCATCTGATGCAAATCCAGTAGCGTGTGAAAATGCTCCAGGCTCTATCATAGATACGCCGACGCCAAACTTTGCCATTTCTAATCGTAAGGAATCCGTCAAGGTCTCTACTCCATGTTTAGTAATATTGTAGTTGGAAAGACCTGGCCATGAAAATCTGCCAGCTACACTGGATACATTCACAATTCTGCCTGAAAGAGATAAATAGGAGCAACAGAAGTATATCACTGTTCAATAGTAATAAATCGATTATTAAGCCAGGAGAAATCCGGTCACAAATCAAAGCCAATGAAACGCATCAACACAGACAACTGAACTGAAATAAAAACAAACGGAAACATACATAGAAACAGACTTTTTGATAAATATGCATGACTTGTTATAGGACATTTTATGAATCAAAAGGTGGTTGAACTTGATTTTTATTGCTAGCCGATCCTCCTGCTTATAAGGCAATGTTAACAATACCGCGTAAATGGCAACATTACGTGACAGAAGAACAGTACATACAAACTCAAGAAAAATCAGCACAGAGAAATACATGAATAAAATTATATTTTAGAACATTACAAAATGTAACTGCATAATTCAACAGACAACCCTAATAACTTTGCGACAGCACACCAGGACACAACAAACGAAGTGTAAACTACACATAACGTGAATGGATCAAATGACGTATGTTTGTGACATTTACATCATCACTGGTAAATTTTAAAAAATAAGAAAGATGTGCAAAAATATAAAATTGGGATTGATTTTTTTCTGGAATTTACGGACTGTCATTTCAAAAGTACATTGATTTTTTTCCATGTTGAATAACTCATCGTGACTTTGAGAGTAATATAAACGCTGTTCCTATACTTTATATGTGTTTAAGTGCTTTGCATGTACTGACTTGTGTCATGAATTGATAACAATTATCCTCTGTTTTACTATCATTTTGTATTCAATACATCCATTCAATAGGATCTGAATAATGGTTTGACCAGGATATGAGGTGGATAACATCTGTTGAAAACATGTAAATCAACTCTATGGTACAATATTTAGCTTTACTTAACATGTTTAAAGGTCTCCTTCAACTTTGCTAAAAGTCTTTAGTACTCTTTATATGCATCACATACAGCGTCACAGCTTGTCAATAACAAGTTATATTTAATTTCTGCGGTCTGAACGGAAATTATATCACATTTTTTTCTTTATCCCGAATAGAAAAACCGATTAATAATCAAATGTCTATGAATGCAATCAGTAATTTATTACCCTAGATATATTTTACTTAGTTTAAAATTTTGAGCTATTGGAGCTCAGGTACCTAACCAATCTCCACAGATTTCGGGCGTAAAATGGTGATAAAAAGTTAAACGTTCATCCTCTATACATCTTCAAAACAGCTGTTTCCAATCCCAACGATTTTAGCATAACTAGAAAATATAAGTTTTTTGCTCTATTTCACGAAGACATATTTCTTCTTTTTAGCCAAAATATCAATGATTATCATTCACAATATTATATATATATATAAGCCCCGAGTTCATGAAAAGGGAATCTACCTTTAGATTTTCGAATCATTGGTAGAAAAGCTTTGACGATTGCGATTTGACCGTTCAGATTAACTTCCTGACATTTTCTATAATGGTCTAGTAAACAGAACTCGATGTCTCCGGGTATACCAAATCCTGCATTGTTTATAACTCCCCATAAACCTGTAAAATATAGATCGTTTCAATTCCTAATGATATGATCACATGTGTCAATCAACTACATTAATGGTTACATTTTCATAACAAAAAGTAAATTATCGGTGAACTTTGTGTTATCTTTTTAACTGGATATTAGATTCCAAAGAAAATATTTGAAATACTAATTTAAAATAACAATATCGCGAATCACTTTTAGACGCTCTTTCTGATACTTTTTGCGTATTTTATTCTATGATCAACTTGAACTTACCATGTTTAATATGACGGGTTTCACTGTTGGAAACGGTTCAGATGCTGACCGTGTAGGATTTTGACTGCCATGTTTAAGCAAATTTTGTTGAAATACGCTTTTAAAATGTTTATGCTTAGCTTGCCAAATCTTAAGTCATAGACGTACCTAATGAATAATCGAGATATACGAACATACTGATAGCATGACGTGTTTACTATTCGTACTTCTTAAAAGGTTCGAGGAACACTTGGGTAACAATTTTGAGGATCAGAACTTGAACCATCATCTAATGTCTTTCCAATGACCCTCCTTTTTTTAAACATAAAAATACCAAGAGACATAAGACTTACTATTTCTTAACACATATTGTTCCTCGATTGTTATTGAGGTAAAGTATACACACTAGTTTAGTTATGGCACATAGTTATCTGCAAGTTATATGTTTGACACCATGTCAGTGCTTTACTACGGAAGCCTTATAACAAATCATCAATTGTGGGTTTTTTTTAATTTTCCCTTATGCTTACGACATAGTTTTGAATTGATAATTTCTGTGTAATGCATTCAATGTCTCATCTGCGAATATCTTACAATTCTGAGTTTCATAGAATAATTAATAGTTTAACCTTCGCCTATTTTCTGTACATGATCAACTGCATCCTGTATTTCCACTGACTTTGTGACATCTAACTGTATTAAATGCAGATTGGGTAACTTTCTATCCTTTAATTTGTTTGCTCCTTTGTCATTTATATCTAATACACCAGCAAACACTATAAAACCATCTTTAGCTAATCGAATAGCGATGAAGTGTCCAAAACCTATAAATATAGAAAAAAAAATAAATGGATATGTCAACGTTATTTTATCAATGTTATCTTATATCGAATGAAAATTTAAAAAAAAAAATAAGCAAATGTATACGTTTATATGGATACATCGATGCGTTTGAAACAGAAACGTAATCGACACAATCATATTACTGCTTAAAACATTGTTGTGAAAGATACCAGAGGGCCAGTCAAACTCATAAATCGAAAATAAACTGACAACGCCATGGCTAAAAACGAAGAAGACAAACAGACAAACAATAGTACACATGATACAACATAGAAAACTAAAGAATAAGCAACACGAACCCCACCAAAACCTAGGGGTGATCTCAGGTGCTCCGGAAGGGTAAGCATATCCTGCTCCAAATGTGGCACCCGTCGTGTTGCTTATGTGATAACAAATCCGGTAAATAGTATAATTCGGTAGGTCACATTCATGAAAGGGAAGGGGATTGTTGTTAAGACCGATATCATTTGTGAATCGGTTATTCCATAACGGTCCACCAACTCGTGATGGCGTCCGTAAAATTTACGATGAGATGATTTCAACTTCACCATTTGGAACTCTTGGTTTAATAGCTTCCTTGTGAGCAGCAACCCTCTATCAAAAAAATTATGATAAGAAATGCAAGCACGGGAATATCGTATCAATTGGGAGATATATACCACGTATGCAGGTACTGCTGGAATGTTGCTACTTAGAAATGAAAAGTTCACAATTGGAAAGCTGAAATCATCTCTTTTGTCGTAAAGTTTTGTTTTTAACCCACCTTCATTGTCAATTTCTAGATGTAAGTCAAGATATGAGGTCGACTTAACTTTATCTGTATCCTTTATCTCTAGTTCGATGGGATAGATGCGTTCAACATAGTCACCAAATTTTGAATTATTTAATGAAAGAACATCATCTATATAGCGGATAGTAGAGTTAAAGGATATTGCTAACTTCTTATCTTTCTTCCTAAGAAGTTCCTGTATGAAGTCAGAGTTGTAATAATAAAGAAAAAAGTCGGCAAGAAGAGGGGCACAATTTGTTCCCATTGGAATGCCGACAGTCTGTTGAAAAACACGTCTTTCGAACGTAACAAATATGCTGGAAATCAAGAAATGAAGCATCGTGATAATGTCATTTTCAGAGAATTTTTTGTTTGAATCAGAGTGATCCTTTACAAAGTAGGATTTATCCCTCCCTAAGACAAGATACTTGTATCTTCGTTTGCCATTCTTTTTTATGAAATAAAACAATACCAACTCTTTCCATTTGTCTTTTAGTTTGGAATGTGAAATACTTGTGTAAAGTGTAGAAAAGTCAAATGTTTTAATACTTTTACAAGATGAAAGAGAGTTAGATTCTCTGTACTCTCTTTCATTTTGTAATAGTATTAAAACATTTAAGTGTTTTGCAACATTTGGGTCTTTAAAAATTGACGTAGCATGGGCATTGATATACCCATTCAGTTTTTTAATTTTGATTTGTATCAACGACCTCACTGCCTTAACCCATTCTGAGAGAGTGTCTACGTCTTCCTTCTCGCGCTTAGCCCATTGCCTGGCATAATCCTCGACTGAATCCATCAAAAAAATTTTAAGTTGTATTACCAATTGAAGGGTTAAGCTCACGATATTTCAAACCTTTTGAAGGGAAGTGTTATTAACAAAGTTGAGGTCCACGGTAATAACGTGGCCAGCCGGATTATATGTGAATTGGAAACTAGCACAAGTGCAATCAGGAGGTTTAGACTTGAAGTCGTCAATATTGAGATTACTGCAAAACCTGTTTGTAATTGAAAATTTTAGTTGCAATAGGTTTAGTATAGGTATAAGAAATCATTGGTACAGACTGGTCTTTGAAATAAGGAGGTATTTTCGATTGAACTAATTTATGATGAAGAATATTGCCTAAGTTGACGCCATCGAGACCTTTGTTGGCAAAGGAAAGATTAAGGAAAGATCTTTTCCCTTTTTCATCTTTTCCAATGCGGACTGGCTTGAAAAGTCTGTGACTTGCAATATCCGAAATTGTAGCTGTAGGTTTGTATTGTTTGAATGAGGATTTGTAACAGTGGTTTCCAAACATAAATTGAAAAGAGAATGAAGTTTAGATAGGGGTAATGAATAAAGTTTCGTGCGAATGTGATGAATACCTAACGGCTTTTGTATAGTAGAGTTGAAAATGAAAACATTCTATACCCGTTTTTTTTTTTTTATTTCAGTGATTTGACTATCATGTGGGACCTATAAGAAACCATTTTGTTACTTATTATTGTCCAATATCTTTAGGAATAGCCCTCCAAAAAAATATTGGACAGCTGGAGGTAGAATTATTGATTCTTAAAAGTATATTTTAACGTTTTGTGTTGTTTACTTTAGCATCAATTTGGTTGATAATGCTCATTGTAAGTTTTTCTTTCGTTTCTTTTATGTATTTCTGTTTTCCCCGTCTTTGAATATCATAATTGACCTGTGGTGTTGATGATATTCTACATTGCATGATTTTCAGCTACAATTAAAATAAAAAAAAAAAGTAATGCTTCTAACGTTTAATAGAGCACGTCTCAATACAAGAACCACAAGTAAAATAATTGTATTATTATTATCTTATCAAGAGATGATCATGATCGCTCACCGGAAGTAAAGTTTTACCAAGTGTTGATGTGCATGCCACATATTGTTCTTTGGGAGAAATAGCTAATTGAGAATTTGATTAACAACGATAACCTGGCCCTGTGTACAAGGTGCCAAATCGAGAAGAACTTGGTTTGTGAACTAGGGGACTACATTTGTACAATAGTTTGTGGGTTTTTTTAATTTTCAAGTGTTTGGGGTTAGTTTCATAAAGCTTTCTTAGGACTAAGACATGTCTTAGTATGGTTTTGCGACATATATTGGTCCTATGTGGGTTTCACAAAGTGGTATTAAATTATGACATCTATTAAGATTGGTCATAAAGTTAGGAATGTACGAGAGGTGTCTTATGGTGGTCTTGGTATAGCCATAAATTTATTTATATAAATTACACTCATATTTATATCAATTTTTTAAATCATACGCCAGACGCGTGTTTCGTCTACATTTGACACATCAGTGACGCTCAGATCAAAATAGTTTTAAAGTTAAACAAGTACAAAGTTGAAGAGCATTGATGACCCTACGATTATCTATGTCTGGGATACGAAATCAGTAGTTTTTCCGAAAAAAATTATATCGTTCACGTCGTATTAATATTGTGTTACAAGTATATACCTTTGTGTTTACATCGCTCACATAGTATACATATAGCAATGTTAACAATATATAGTCAATATCAATAACATTTCATAAAACACGCTGCTTTTATTGTTATTAGTAAGATTAAATCATTAGGCATTACATCAACTTAATAAATTGAGCTTATCGTCTGCTAAAATAGAGTTAATTTTTCTTTAAATTTTAAGGACTTGAGCGTCTTTCTTTTTTCCACATAATTTCATAAGCGGTTTTCCTGCTTGTTTTGGAAATAAAATTTAATGCTTTTCGTGATTTGTAGATTGCCTGATTTGAACTGAAGGAACACAAAAACTCACCCTATCCCACCCTTGAGAATATTTCTTCTGCTGTTTGTTGTATATTTTCAGATATTGTCAAAAGAAGCGTCGTGGATTGGACATAATGTGAACTGAATACATAGTTTTACTGAATGGCTGAATTTATCACAGTTGGCGTCTGGTAGCCAAAACGCCATTTGGCGAAAACATATGATAGTCCTTCAATGTTTTTATCTTCGACATTAATGAGACATTGTCGAAGAATGTAAATTCAAAGGCCGGTTGATATATACTAGTAGTTGAACTGTCCTAATAAATTCATGACAAAACGTTTCCAAAAAAATCAAACATACAATTGTTGTTTTTTATTATGAATATTAATTAGTTTGTCTTACAATTTGTCTATTACGAAGGTAGTCTGGAATCGTTGAAAATATAACGAGTGATTTCAATGAATTTGGGTTATCTTTTATCAGGTATATCAAATTCCTAAATTTACATCTGTTGGTTTCTTCGAATATATAATAATATAGTGTGTAAGGTTCCACTAAAGTCAAAATATAGGACACTTCATCACCATCTAAACTTTGCCTGTATTTTTCAACCTATAATGAATAAAGTCCTAAACTGTATAAGGATATCTTCATTTAAACATACTTAACATAACTAAACACATTTATTTAAAAACCAGTTGTTGGCATGACACGGGTTGTGTTCTTCTCATATATGTCATGATGGTATGATACTAAACCCCTAACGGGAAGGATTGTGCCTAATATTCTTATGATGAAGACATAATCTTTCAATCAGTTTAATTGGAGTCTGGAGCTGCCATGTCAGTTAACTGCTAGTAGTCTGTTGTTATTTATGGATTATTGTCATTTTGTTTATTTTCTTTGGTTACATCTTCTGACATCAGACTCGGTTTTCCCTTGAACTGAATTTTGATGTGCGTATTAATATTGTTATGCGTTTACTTTTCTGCATTGGCTAGAGGTATAGGGGAGGGTTGAGATCTCATAAACATGTTTAACCCCGCCGCATTTTTGCGCCTGTCCCAAGTCAGGAGCCTCTGGCCTTTGTTAGTCTTGTATTATTTTTAATTTTAGTTTCGTGTGGTCAATTTGGAGTTTAGTATGGCATTCATTATCACTAAACTAGTATATATATTTGTTTAGGGGCCAGCTGAAGGACGCCTCCGGGTGCGGCAATTTCTCGCAACATTGAAGACCAGTTGGTGACCTTCTGCTGTTGTCTGCTCTATGGTCGGATTGTTGTCTCTTTGACACATTCCACATTTCCATTATCAATTTTATATACACACTGTGTCAATTGTAAATAATCTTGCAATTGTTATGTTGTGGCCAAACCAGTTCATGGGGTGAACACTAAATTTTCAAATAAAATCTGGAAGCCTGTTAGACGGCTTAATTTGTTTAAAATTGGAATGAACGAATACAGTTACATGTAATGCAGTACAAGCTAATGTTGATTTTTAGAAAATGTATTGATTTACGAGTTTAAGTTAATTTCACGTATCTAAATGAACGAATATCAAAGGTACAATACAGAAATTGGACCAATATGCCAGTGAAACATATTTATGTTACAAAACAACATTAGCTTGTACTCCATTACATGTAACAGTATTCGTCCATACCAATTTTAATCAAGTTAAGGTAGATTCATGGTATACCGACATCTTGAATTGTACAATTGCAGTTCAAAATCAGTTTAATTATGTGCCCAAATCTTACATTAAAGACAAATTTGCAATTTAGTGGTTAGACTGTTTATTTAAATAAAGAAAACTCTGTGATTTATTGTATTATACCAAATATTTGAACAAATATCTGTCTCAAAAAGTCTATACTTATGATCTACCTTAAGTCGTCTCGTAGGCCTCCAGATTTTTTGCAAAATTTAGTGTTCACCCCAAGAACCGGTTTGACCACAACATAACAATTTCAAGTTTATTTACAATGTTAAGCATGTTTAAATAAAGATAAGTTCCCATAATTTAAGACTTTATTCATTATAGGTTGAAAAATACAGGCAAAGTTTAGATGTGTATGAAAGACGGACGAAAGATACCAGAGGGAGAGTCAAACTCATATATAGAAAATAAACTGACAGCGCCATGGCTAAAAATAAATAAAAAAACAGACAGACAGACAGACAGACAAATAATAGTACAGAAGACACAACATAGAAAACTAAAGACTAAGCAACACGAACCCCACCACAAACTGGGGGTGATCTCATGTGCTCCGGAAGGGTAAGCAGATCCTGCTCAACATGTGGCACCCGTCGTGTTGCTTGTGTTATTACAAATCCGGTAAATAGTCTAATTCTAATAATGAAGTGTACTATATTTGACTTTATTGGAACCTTAAAATAGTCTAGCGGCATTGAGAATAAGCTGTTGACAAACTATATTTAATCTATATACCACAATTATTATATCAATTATAGACATACCCGTATCGCATCCAGTAATGAGAACCGCTTTTTTATCCACAGGCAAAAGTTCTTTAAACTTTGATTCAATATAACTGTTCGTTATTTTCAATACTAACAAAGAAATAATGTACAAATAATAGTCAATGCAAATGTTGATGGTTAAAAAAGATAAGAAAATGAAAATGAACATTCGATAATATAATGTTGTATTCATCTTAACATCCGATTTTGTTTGTCTATCTCAAAATTATACCTATCTCTGCATGTATAAAACAATATCAGTGCCCTTTATGCACTGTCTTTATCAAAATGTAGTTAAGTTAGTTATGCTAGTGTACTTGACCGAGAAAATGCAATTATTCACTGGTGGTAAGCGGATGGTCGTAACATAAAGTTATACATACTAATTCTCAGTGCATTGATATTGAAACAAAATTTGATGCATCAAAACATTCCAATTTTCGTAAAAAGTAAAATCCCCAAAATATTGAACCCAGAGGAAAATCTAATCGGAAAGTCCATAATCACATGGCAAAATCAAATGAAAAAACACATCAAAAACGAATGGACAAGAACTGTCATATTCCTGACTTGGGACAGGCATTTTCAAATGTAGAAAATGGTGGATTAAACATGGTTTTATAGCGCTAAACCTCTCACTTTGATGACACTCTCGTCAAATTCCGTTATATCTACAATGATTTATTTACAATGATACAACTATTTAAAATAATCATTCAATAATTCGAGCATGATGGTCGTACCTAAAAAACCAAAAACGTTGAGGATGGTCGTAACGTAAATCAGTGATGGTCGTAACTTTTTATTGAATAAGACCGAATAAGGCAAGTCAAGAGTTTTAACCGTGTCTTTTATTATATAAATATATTATGATGTATTTGTGATTTTTAAATTTTTACATACAACGTATAATAAAGCAATTTCAATCCGTGTAATACTTTAAAAAGTTTTCAAATTTTAATTATTGGAAGTTTAATTAAAGTTTGATTTAAAATTCCAAATTTTTTAAATGTTTTGGACCGAATAAGGAAGGTCAAGAGTTTAAAACGTGTCTTTTGCTATATGAATATATTATATTATATATCTGTGAAGTTGTTTTCATCAAATAATAAAAACTAAAAGGGGTGAAGAGAGCCTGAGGGGTACCTGTAAAGTGCGAAACGGAAGAAAACTTTAACGAATCGAACGTAACAATACATAATGAAATGAACAGTCATTGTTACTTAAAGTATTATGTATAAAATTAACCAAGAGGCAAATAGTTGTAAGCGGTTAAATTCATGAACAATGTAAATTTCTCAAAAGTAAAGAATTAATTTTAAAACAAGAAACACAGCTCTGGCTATGGTCATTCTTCGTTAGGAATAAAAAAAAAAAAGCAGGAAATGTGTCAAATCATTTTTAATTACAAAATAAATGATTTTAAGAATCCTTTTTTTTTCTTCTTTAGATTTTGCATCTATTGAAAATATAAACTTTTTCAAAACTATTTGAGGATGTACCTTCTAGGTGGTTTTTTTTTAAATCTACAATTAAAAATTGATACATTAAGTCGAAAGAGCATTATTAAGGAATCAAAATAAGCTAAAAATATTGATAGGTTATGAAGGTCGTTATCGAGACTAGACCATACCCAGGTCCGTACCTGAATTAAAGAACATACGCTTTATTTTTAGCCTGGTTTTTTTAGAAAGTCGTATTGTCTTTTGGTAAAATCAAGCTGATTATAAGGTGCACAGTTATGTCCAATGACGAAGTTCATGTATGATTATTACCAGGGGTTATAACAAATCCTGAATACACCTATTGATACCATGCCAAATTGCCTTCGTTGAAATTATGCAAACATCCCATAGAGCAAATAACACGGATGATGTATATCATAGCAGTGTTTTAAGCGACACGTACATGCAGGTCATAAATTAATTTGTTGAATGAAATCAAATCGGTAACTACTGATGGGTGCCGTAGATTTTGAGCGATAATTTATTGACATGGGTTGTAATACTGAATCCATGGGGTATCAATGAACATTGTGTTGGCTTCGAACATAGGAGGTTGTTGATGTCTGTTCTAAAACGCTATACACACTGAACTTAAGAATGGAATCAAATACATGTATGCGTAGCTTGTAGCCAGTATAATATTAAAAGATAGAACTGGTCTTTTAAAGCTGAATACCTTCATACCATATAAACATATAACATACACATTATTTTCAACCTGCATATGTATGTGATAGTTGCCGCAGTACATTTAGTTCTACCTTGTTATATTATCCTGGCTACAAACTAGTATTTTATCTTACTCTTAAATTCAGCGCGTGTAGCAGTGTGAAATATATATCAACAATATTCATACTTTCGAGGTTAACACAATGTTCATTACGACAGCATGGATTCAGTTTTCATTTTGTACCAATACTTCGAACTAATATCAATGATATACCACAATATATGATCGTTATATAATCGATAAAAAATAAAGACAACACGTCAAAAACTCCAGGACTCCGGAGTGGATTTGTGGATTTAATTGCATCGTGAACGACCAAAATCCGAATATTTGAAGGCCAAAGGTTTATAAGAACTGCAATAGCTGATTAAAAGTTAAAGATGATTGTTCAAAATTGTACGTTCAATAATTTCATCTGTCGACATGATTGCAGATAATAAAAAGTCGTAAATGAAAAAAAGATCTAAAAACAAATATGAGGGAATGCGTGTATTTAACAATTTTATGCTTTAACGTACAGTGAAAAATATATTAATTATTAACCCTAACATACTATTGGGCTTAATGCGAGTTGATTAGTTTTCACCGTTACTCCTAAATAATGTGCCTTTCAAATACATCAGAACTGTGTATGTTTAGTAATTATTTAGCTTAATTTCTGCATACCATTATCAGAGTAACAAATAATATTGTTTGTAGCAAACCATATATGACAGCTGAGTTTATTACTTTTACTTTTAAAATATCTAAAAAAAAAGTTCGTCAAAATATTCGAGTTACGGTCATCTTTCAAAGTTACGACCATCTTGTGTCGGTTACGACTATTATTCAAAATACTATAGTTGACTTTACGACCATTACACATTTAAAGTTTCGATCATTATGCTCGAATTTTTTAATGACTATTTTACGAAAATTGGAATAATTTTATGTATTAACTTTGGTTTCAATATCAACGCACTCACGATAAGTGTATATGAGACAGGCGGTTTGGCTCAAATGAACCTTTTACTGCACGAAATCCGCTTACCACCAGTGATTATTCAAAGACAAACGATGAAAATTAAATCCTAAACGTTATTTTGTATTCGTAACAGCTGCACACCAAGTGTCTCTAAGTGACAATTAGTAGAATTCATTCATATAGTTATTAACCTACAATTATATTCTACATGTTGAAGACGATGGACAAAAACCAGGTCAAAACAAGAAATATCATAGTCAAATATTGATGTGTATATCTGAACTAGGGATGTCAACGAGTACTCGAGTACTGGAATATCGTTCGGTAGTACCGAGTAACGAATACTAAAATGATACTCGACTAATCGGTGTCCTATTAGAATGTTGTTGCTTTTCAAAGCTTTTACAAGTAATATTTTTATCGAGAGCGCCTCCTGGGAAATTAAATACTTATTAAAATTAACCAAAATTAAAATGCATTTCGGGTGTTTTGGTTTAATTGTCTTAAAAATTATGTTAAAGAACAGAGGTCGGTTTGGAACAAGAGCACCTTTCGTAAGGTTACACTTTTATCTGATCTTAATCATTCACCAATTTATGTAGCGTAAGAGCAAACATTTTCATCAACAGGGCTGTTAATAGACAATTTTCATGTTACCGACTTTTGACTCTGGCATTTATAAGTTTTCGACATGTTACCTTCTTTATCGTTGGACATTCTTGTACTTGATCGAGCAAGAGCAACGTAAATAAGTAAATTCAAGATTTTAATCGGTAAAATTTAAAGGGAAAGTTTACTGTTTAATGATTTCCACATGTTCCATACATGACTAAATCATCAGAAAGCAGTAAACTTTCCTCGCAAATGGTACCCTTTGTATAATGGATTTTACTTATATTGGTCGCTCGTTATTGACCGAGTACCAGTTTATCTAACCATACAGTAGTTAAACTGTCGAAAAAATATAAATTCCGGAGTCAAAAGTCTGTACTATGAAAATAGACTATTATGTAACAAAGTCGTAACAAGAAATCGTCTCGTCCCTGGAATAGTTAACAAATGATATTTCTTAATAAGCAAATCCGTTGCACCATGTGTCGACCCTCAGAAATTTATTATATGCATCATTAAGTTGTAATCATCACATTTGTTGATCATTAAATGTGTTTTTACGGTTCCCATATACTGTTTACTGTCTGAGTAAATGTTTTTCTAAAAATCTAATTTTATATAAATTAATTGATTAAATTATTACCAGTTAACTTAATTGGTGCAAGTAGTAAATCTGCTATAGAACTATTAACTAGTCCTGGGTAACAATTGTCCGTGAGACAATACCCACAATACATAAAATGGGTATAATTGTGTGTTTCTATTTCGTAAATGTTCTTTTTCGAGCGAGCATACATTCCAAATCTAAACTAATAAAATTCTACAGCTAATATTATATAATTAAAAAACCTATATAATACAACATATAACAATCACAATAAAGAAAAAAATAACGTATCTATTTGTAACCTTTCTTGAAGATTAGTAACTTTTACAACAAGAGTGCACACGCTGAAATGCCTCGCCTTCTTTACTAATCATTGGTATTATGTTGATAGACCTAAATATAAAGCTTTATTACAACTGTCACATAAACTCAACATTAACCAAGAAAACGAAACTTGATCAATAAACCATGACAATGAGGTCAAGATCATATGAACCATGCCAGGCAGACATGTACAGCTAACAAATCTTCAATACATCAAATATAGTTGACTTATTGCTTATAAATTAAGAAAAACAGACCAAAACACAAACACTTAACACTTAGCAATGGACCGTGAAAATGAGGTCACGGTCAAATAAAACCTGCGTAACAGACATATAGATCATAAAATATTTTCATACACCAAATATAGTTGACCTAATGCATAAAGTATTAGAAAAATAGACCAAAACTCAAAAACTTAACTTTGACTACTAAACCATGAAAATGAGGTCAAGGTCAGATGACACCTGTCAGCTAGACATGTACACCTTACAATCATTCCATACACCAAATATAGTAGACCTATTGCATATAGTATAAGAAAAACAGTCCAAAACACAAAAACTTTACTATAACCACTGAACCATGAAAATGAGGTCAAGGTCAGATGACACCGCCAGTTGGACATGTACACCTTACAGTCCTTCTGTACACCGAATATACTAGACCTATTGCTTGTAGTATCCGAGATATGGACTTGACCACCAAAACATAACCTTGTTCACTGATCCATGAAATGAGGTCGAGGTCAAGTGAAAACTGTCTGACAGCCATGAGGACCTTGCAAGGTACGCACATATCGAATATCGTTATCCAATTACTTATAATAAGAGAGAATTTAACATTACAAAAAATCTTAACTTTTTTTTCAAGTAGTCACTGAACCATGAAAATGAGGTCAAGGACATTGGACATGTGACTGATGGAAAGTTCGTAACATGAGGCATCTATATACAAAGTATGAAGCATCCAGGTATTCTACCTTCTAAAATATGAAGCTTTTAAGAAGTTAGCTAACGCCGCCGCCGCCGCCGCCGGATCACTATCCCTATGTCGAGCTTTCTGCAACAAAAGTTGCAGGTTCGACAAAAATCAACCTAAAATTAACAATTTTACCTATTATTCCAAAAATAAATCTCTTAACTTGATACTTGCAACAGAGTGTCGGCTGCTACAGATACCTGCAGCAGCGTGGTGGCTGCAGTGGATAACAGCGTAGTCTAGCCTGCAGTGGGTACCAGCAGCACGATTAAATTCCTCTTCGGTTGGGTCCAGAAGGTAAAATAACCTCATGTTTACTTATAAGTAGGTTGATAATTGAAACTGCCTTTCTGATGTATAATTGACTTTTATCATGGCCAAATTGAGCGAATGCAATACTTTTAAATAATTAAAAGCCGCGAAGATGGATACCTAATGATGACGTATTTTCTTAACTAATGTGATGCTTATGTGTTCTCTAATTTATAGAATATTCAGTTGTTACGACAATTAATGAATGATAAAACTAATTATGAATATTTAATCAAATCAAATCCAACATGCTATTATATTGAATATTGGTCTCATGGTCTTCACCATCTTGTAATAACTTAATATTACAAGAAAATGTCATATGAATAATAATTTCTCAAAACATTATCTGAATTGAGTTATTAACTATAGATGTTGAACAGAAAAAAGGAAAATAACAAAAAATACTGAACTCAAAAATTCAAAACGGAAAGTTCCTAATCGAATGGCAAAATTAAATAATAAAACACGTCACGTCAAACGAATGGACAACAACTGTCATATTCCTGACGTGGTACAGGCATTCTCAAATGTAGAAAATTGTGATTTGAACCTGGTTTTATAGCGCTACAACTCTAACTTGTATGACAGTCGCATCAAATTCAATTATATTAACAACGATGCGTGAACAAAACAGACATATTAGGTAAAATTGTCAAAATAAGGGTGCATCAGTAATCTCTGTGTCTCAATCTCACAAAAAAATATTTAAAAAAGAAGCACAAAAAAAATCTATCAAATTTATCAACCACATTCATTGCTTCGGGTGTTTAACGTCAGAAAATGTAAATGTCACACAGGAAGAAATATAAAATAATTTTATCGTTCAAAGTATTTTTAAAAACAGAAAGACACCAAAAGTAAATAAAAGTTGGCTCCATACTTCTACTACCTGTAAGAGTATTTTAAGGTATCTGTGAAGTAAAGAAAAGTGCAAACACAGGTGGTCATGCTGATTAATTTAATGGGGGATATGTCCATGGGACAATTATGATTTGCCCCGCTTGCAAACAAGATTATAAAGGAATATTACTCAAGAAGGGTAAAAGTGACACAACCCACAAAGTTGTACTTAATCTGTTTTGTGTGGTAATAATCATTATGTATACGTCTCATAACATTTGCTGGAGTTAAGCTCAAGGAAGAAAGCAAAAACGGAATATTCGGCAATTTTTCAATTGGTAAAGTGGCATACTTTTGGCAAAACTTCGTTAGTGATTCAGCATACGTCAGGAACCTTGGTGTTTACTTTGACAAAACATTTGCGATGGACCAAGAGATTAGTGCGACCTCGAAATCTTGTTTCTACCAGACCAGAAATATCGGTCGAATTCGTCTATTCATTACAGAGAATGCAGCAAAGACACTTGTTTGCTCTTTATTGACGTCTCATTAGGACTACGGGAATGCGTTTTTATATGGACTTCCCGCAAATGCAATCCAACGATTACAGTGTGAAGAAATCACCACCGCAAAATTAATCACAAGGAAAAAGAAAAACGAACATGTTAGTTCAATATTAAAACATCTTCATTGGCTGCCAATAACATTTCGTTGCAAATACAAAGTGTTGCTTTATGTGTTTAAAGCTCTGAAACAGGAAGCACCCGTGTACCTTCAAGAACTAGTTAACATTTACAAGCCAACAAGAACTGTTCGGTCGGAAAACAATATGCCTTTAGTCAAACCAACAGTAAGAACAAAAACATACGGAGAGAGACGGTTTGATAGAGCTGTCGCCGTTTTATGGAATGACTTACCGAAAGAACTGTGAAACACGGAAACTGTGAATGCTTTCAAAAATCAAAGCGCTGTAAGCACTGTAGGCAGTTAACCAAAAACCAAGGCAAACATAATTATGAAAACTGTGGCAATGTTGCTTCAATTTTTGTTTAAAGATTTAAAAGAACAAACATTAAACATTCATATATAATTGTACATTTATGGCAAATAATTCATAATTTATCAAGGTCTTCAATAGCAACGTATATATCAAGTATATTTTTTTTCGTGGTCATGAGTCTTGAGTCAGCAGTGGTACAAATTTGCAATGATTGCAGTTTTTCTAGTTGATCGTAATTGTTCGTATTAGTTGACTGTTAGTAGTTCAAGTTGACTTTAGTACGAGCTTGTAAAAGTATGAATGGACTTGCTTCCCTGAAAAGAAAACTGAGTTGGTGTTCTACAGTACAAAAGTTACGAGACACAAATCAGACAAATGTTTACTACTACAGGGATCAATGGTGAGGTCTGACTGACCTGTCCATAGTAAATGTAAATGACTCCCACCTTCACCCCCAGTCCATGATGTCTAAGTTTGGAATAAAATGACAGGTGTTAGGTCTAGCAAAGTGATATGCATATGTGACGCCTATGAGATTGACCTTGTATGTCATTCAATCTTTTTGAAATGACAAACAGGAATGAATATGGTTTAGGAGTTGGTATCTCAATCTTTTACAAATTCTCAAAACACACATAAGAGGGTGTGGGGTGACCCTAGGGACTACCCCTATTTTTCATTTGATTTTTTATATTGTCCCATACATGAATATATATGGTTTAGGGGTGGGGATCTCGACCATTATCAAGTTTTCAAACAGGAGGGGGCGGGGGACCCCAGTGACTTCCCCTATATTTCATTATTTGTTATATTGTCCAATACATGAATATATATGGTTGAGGGTGAGGATCTCATCTGTTTCCAAGTTATCAAACAGGATTGGGTAGGGTGACCCTTAGGACTCTCCCTATATTTCATTTGATTAGTTCTTTTGTCCCATACATGAAAATATATGGTTTAATTTAAAGGTGGGGATCTCGACTGTTTCCAAGTTCTCAAACAACAGGAGGGGTGGGGTGACCGCAGGGACTCCCCCTATAATTTATTTAATTTGTTATTTAGTCACATACATGAGTATATATGGTTAAGGGGTGAGGATCTCGACTGTTTCCAAGTTCTCAATCAGAAGGGTACAGTGACCCTAGGGACTCCCCCTATAATTCATTTGATTTGTTATATTGTCCAATACATGAATATATATGGTATATGGGTGGGGATCTCAACCGTTTTCAAATTCTCAAACAGGAAGGGGTAGAGTGGCCCCACCAACTCCACCTATAATTCATTTGATTTGTTATATTGTCCAATACATGAATATATATGGTTTATGGGTGGGGATCTCAACCGTTTTCAAATTCTCAAACAGGAGGTGTGGGATGACCCACAGGGACTCCCCCTATACTTCATTTGATTTATTATATTGTCCCATACATGAATATATATGGTTAGTGGTGGGGATCTCTACTGTTTCAAAGTTCCCAAACAGGAGGGGTGGGGTGACCCCAGGGACTCCCCTTGTATTTCATTCGATTGGTTATATTGTCCCATACATGAATAGATATAGGTTGAGGGGTGGGGATCTCGACTGTTTCCAAGTTCTAAAGCAGGAGGAGGTCGGTGACCCTAGGGACTTCACCTCTATTTCATTTGATTAGTTATATAGTCCCATCCATGAATGTATATGGTTGAGAAGTGAGGATCTCATCCGTTTCAAAGTTATCAAACAGGAAGGGGTAGAGTGCCTCAAAGAACTTCACATACATATCATATGATTTGCTTACATTCAGGTATCATATAATCTAGTTGCACTATTTGTGTAAAATAAGAAACTTCCAGCTATTTTAACTGACCCATCAAAATTGAGAGAAAAAAAAATACCCATTGAAATTGCAGTAAAATGTTTACACTTTAAAAGCATCTAACTTGCTTTACCAATATTTATTACTGATTACGAAAATGTATACTATCACCAGGACCATATATATTGTTAGATATATTGTTCCCAGCTGTCACAAAGACTCACAATGTATTGGATTTTGACATTAAAATTTGTCAAAAAGTACAAAATATTTCTGTTTTTTCATTCTTTTACATATATCTTTTGGTTTTCAATTCTAGTTTTTATATTTATTTACCATGCAAAGATGTATTTTGTCATCTGTCTGATTTTTTTTAAAGTTGATCGCCAAAACCCGGAGTTACCCATATCCGCTTCCAGAATCTGATTCGATATTGTAATTCTTCTCATGTCAGCCATTTTGTTTTCAATGTTGTTTTGTCAGTTACGATTTTACTCGAATTTACACATTATTTGTCGGCGATTTTCTGTATAAAGCTAGCGGTTGAACAAAATGAACATCGCTGTCTTTGGTAAAAAGGTTTGCAAAGTTATTTTTTTAGTTCAGGCCTCTCAAGTCGGGCATGTCGAGCGTAGCTAGTAACCAAGTCGAAAGTCCGACTGCAAAAGTGGAAGGTCGCAGACCTCGGACAACCGCTAATTTGAACCCCTGCCTCCAAATTGAAAAGATACAAAAATTTCGTCTTATAATTTAAAATTGCCGCCAACAGCATGAACAGTGGAATTTATTTTAAGACTCCTGACGTAGTTGACTACGTATTGACGACAAACAATATTCCTACGACGTTTGCCATTTGGGAAATCTAAACTACTTGTCTTTAGAGATTTTCGGCGATTGAACATTTCATACATTTGTTCTTTGACAGCTTGGCCAAAATCTCAGGGGATAATAAACTACATAAAGATTCCTAATGTGCCCTACTTCATATGTGCAACTTCAAAACTTTTGGATAAATCGACGATCATTTAAGGTTTGTCTGGTCATATTTTTTGTAATCAAGAATTAAAAGTATGAAAAAAAACTGTCCAAATAGTTATAAATAACATAACATCCAGCTAGCTATATAGATTCCTACACTGCAACAAGTGTATTACGATATTTCTCCACTCGAGACAGTTAAATTTTATTATTTAAAGCGCGAGGCTTGCAGAGCTCTTTAAATAACTAAAATTTAATTGTCGAGAGTGGAGAAATGTCGTAATACACGAGTTATAGTGTAGAAATCTGTTTCTCTAATGATTTGTATCCTTCTTTTTCAAAGATTTTCAGAAACTTGAGTTCTTTATATGCGACGTCATCAGGCATGGTCGCCTGTTTTCATGACGTCACAATAGGAAAATTCAGAAGAAAACAAAACATTTAGACGTCATAATCAAATTTCGACTACTCATTTGCCGAGAACAGATTTTTCACTAGTGAGGAGAAATATTTTTCTCACACCGGTCAGGAAATGTGAAAATAGCACAAAAATTAGAGAAAATAACAATGGCACATATTTCGGCATTTATTACGTAGAACACAAATCTAGGGTGCTCGCATAAGGCATCTTAACTGCCTAAAAACATTAAAACTTATCTATTCAGACAGGCGTTTCCACATGATTAATAATCGGACAGCATTTGACTTTTATTCGATCTCAGTATATATTCTAATGTATCATACTTACTTTTTATTGCATTTTTATGTCCCTTACTCTTTATATTTTTAGTCATTTCTCGTACTTACTTATTTTTTTTTTAGACATAGAGCTATTAGTCCAATTTTTTAAATTGAAGCTCTTCTGTTGATTTTCTTTTGAAAATTTTAAAAACTAATCTATATTTTGAAATTATTTTTGATGAATAATTTTTAATTTTAATAATGAACACATAGATATTTTTATTTTTTTCTAAATTTTGTTTATCTATATATATATGTACTTGTATCATTGTTTTTTTTTATGCATTGTAAAGCGCTTAGAGTAAATGTTTATTTAGATAAGCTCTATATAAGCACTGTAAATAATAAAAATAATACTTCTAGCCGGGTAAAAGTGACGTAAACCACTTTCAAACTTTATCCGTGTTTAGTGGTAATAAGCATTGTGTAAGTTTCATAACATTTGGTTGAGGCAAACGTAAGTTAGAGAACGGAAACAAATTTTTGGACCTACGTAAGTAAGGACGGACGGACGGTCAGACGGACAAGGGTAAAACTTAATGACCTACCGCCACGCCGGGGGCATAAAAAAACAGGACAAAATTAAATGAAAAACACACAGTAAAAGAACAGGTAAAATCTCATGACGACATTTTCAAAAAAAAGTACAGCAATTCTGGGTGGTGAACATAAAACGTACGTTCTTAAATACTTAAGTAAGCTTGATTTTGTTTATATAATCATCATCATGAACAAATCAAAAACATGATTATGGAAGTGATATCTCTTAACAGTAAGAAAGTGTCTTTCAGAAGCATTAAAAATTCAGGACATTCAATAACATGGAATAGAATCATTATGTAAATATCAATGCAGCCTAGGCAATGAAGTTTTCATTTTGAATGTGGAGGTTATTTTTATAACCGCTTGTGACATTTTGTGTATATCGAATTAAGTAACTCCGAGTTGCAACATAGCAGAGGACAACGTAGAAAGTTTTCTAAATACAAATGCTGCTTTATCACAACGGTTTTCTTGAAAGATTCATCATCAATAATTATTGTTCTCTCTTAGCGTTATGAACTTAACCTTTTCTATTCTGTGAAAAATATAAATCAGAAATGTAAGTGAGTGAGTATATTTTGCTCTCTAAACGTCAAGAATTCCATAAGATGCCAAATGAAAACAAAACGGAATTAAACTGTATAGAATTCAGGCACCCAAGCACATGTAAGTAAGCATGAACACCTGCTGTACATAATACCGCTTAATATTCAGTATTTAGGACAAAGCCTTCATGAATGAAAATAAATATCTTCTAATTTTGCTGATATATTTGGTAAAATAACACATTATTAATGATTATCATGCCTCTGACGCACTTGTATGGCAACAGTAAACAAACTTCTGACGGTGAGTATAAAACTTTTTTTTGTCTGTAACATATCAAAATTAGCTCGAAGTATGCTGGAGTTTTTACTTTATTTACGAAAAAGCATGTCGCATTCTCTCACAAAGAGAGATTAATAACTGTGAGATACAAACTCTTATCTGCTAAATCTTCATGTCTTTCATAAAAGTTTCAAGTTCATTTGTTGAAGAGGGCCGTTTAATGTGCAGAATTTTAAAAACAAGTCGTGTCCGGTCAGACAAATGTAATGCTTAAAGTCCGATGATTCGAGTAGTGTCAATGCCATGCTGTCAGCTGTTAATAACTTCTTTGTAACAACTTTTAATGTCAAAGAGGTGTGTGTCTATCCAACTTGCCCTCATTTTCAAATGGCAGTCCAAATTGTTTGTCCTTCATCATAAGCATCCTACTGCGACGAGTCTGCCATTTAAATATAGTGTATTCTTGTCCTGAATATACATTTGATATTTTCCATAAAATTCAAACAAACAACAATTACTATATAAAGTTGATAAATTACGTAAGACTCTAATTTTTGTCTTCAGTGTTTTGGACAATGGAAAAGAAAAATAATTTTGGCATTTGAAATCGACATAGCACATGTTTTAATTTAAGCAATTTATTTGCATAACTCATCTTGTTTCTTTTCTTCCAACACTACATTTAGTTTGAATTTGCTGCTATTATACGATAATGGAAACATTGACATGAAATCAGCCAATTTTAAGTCAAGTAGAATACTGCATTTTGAATAATTTGTAACCTGCTTTTTAATTTTTCAATTGAATGGTTTTGGTAAACATTACTTATACATTTTACATTGATATTTTTTGTATATGGATTTCGTTTGTGAAGTATCTTGGGATAATGATACAATATATTGTCTTAACTGTTTTAACACGGAACTTAGTAAGATTCACACAATCATTCATGCACGTACTAACAGTAATACAATGAAAACATTGCTGGCTAAAAAGCTGAGACGAATCCATAACGACAAAAATATTTGAAGAGAAGATTGGTGCTGTATCAATATATATATTTATTTGATGATATCTATCTATATTCATATATCAAATACATTATAAATTATCGTCGTGTATATCTTTAAACATCATCACTAACAACAGCATATGTGTACAGACTATTTGGTTTGTTCAGCTATGGATTTATAACATCCTGAATGACGGCTTATGATAAAATCTGAGATGAACTCTGGCAAATATGGATTGAAGATTGCATAAAGCTGTAAAATAAAAGCAAACAAAAACATAACAAGCGGATAACTAATGTTATTTCTTATGCAGCAAAAATACTGCAATCTGATTGGTTAATTACCCCGGTGTAAATAACACCCTACCCTGGTTCACCCCGTGGTTTGCCAAACATTTCAAATTTTTTTATTTTGTTTTGCCAAGATAAAAAAAAAAATAATAATACTCAAAATAAAATGTTTAAATTTAAAAAAAAAAAAAAAAATCAAAAAATTTTAAAAAATATTTAGAAAAAAAAAATTTCCGGAAAACTCAAAGAACACAAAATGTTTATGATTCTTTCCAAAAATTAAGTAAAAAGTATTTTACAATGCGTAGCAACATGGACATTGAAAAAATGTTAAACTGTAAATTATTTCAATTTTACATCCTGATTTCAAAATGAGTAAAGGAAATGTTCATAAGAAATAAATTCGTTATCTTGGTGTAATCAGGGGTGTACGGAATTTTACACCGTTGTTGAAAATTCATACAACGGTGTAAAATTCTGTACACCCCTGATTACACCAAGATAACTAATAATATTCCAAATACAAAAGACATGTGTTTGTGTATATCTATTTCAGAACTGGCCAATCGTCCAGAAACATAATCGATAATGGTGAAAAGTAAAATCACAAAAATACTGAACTCCCATGAAAATTCAATCGTAAAGTCCCTAATCAAATGGCAAAATCAAATGAAAAAACACATCAAACAAATGGATAACAACTGTCATATTCCTGACTTTGGTACAGGCATTTTCAAATGTAGAAAAGGGTGGATGAACCTGGTTTTATAGCGCTAAACCTCTCACTTGTACGACAGTTGATCATATTTTATTGAAATAAATATTGTGTTATTTTCAATACAATTAAAGTAAAGTTATAAAATAGATTGAGGTTAGTTTTTTTTCTCGCACCTTAATGTTGTGTAAACATAATAAAATGAACAGAAATACGACTTAATAATTATACATAACTAGCATATATTATTGTTTATTTGGGTTTTCTTATGCCCACTTGGGAGTGCGATTTTCTGTCTTCGTTAAAGACCATTGGTGACCTTGAGCTGTTTTCTGCTCTTTGATTATGTTGCTGTCTCTTTGACACATTCTTCTTTTTCATTATCTGTTTTATATTCACAAATTACTACATCAATGTTGTGGATGACGTGGGCATATTTTGATCATCGGGGGAAATCGTTAATATATTTGTATATAAACAGAAGCAAATGTTTGTATAGGACACCTGACCATTTGCAGCACTAATTTCTCAATTTGGCTTATAATTTTCATTACACATTTGTACAGGGGAGGGGGATTAAAATTTTAACAATAGTTTGAAATAAAAATAACAATCTTGACCATAGCAGGAAGGCATAACGATTGTGGCCCACAAACTGTAAGAAATAGTTGTGTGCAAAGATGAAAAACACTGAGTAAAAAATAGGCCAAGAAACAGGTAAAAGAATATTTCATCGGGCAAAATACTTCCCGCCAACCCTTGCATATCAAATAGTAGTCCCTTTTCTTGTGTTCAGCAGGTGCTATACAATACCAGCTATTACCACATCTTTAAAATTATTAACTTACAGCAAAAATGTCATACAAGCCAGTTCCACCAGGAACAAGATACCGTGGTTTAGGTCGAATATTGACTAAAGAATCAACCATGGCATCCATTATAGGAACGAGAACTTTCTCCGCATTTGCTTCCTTGTAGTCAGCGTTGAACTCTAAGAACATCTGGTATACCAAATAAGCATACTTTTCACCATAAGTTTCTTTCATTTCCGGTGTAGACGCATTCCACATATCATCAACATATTTTTTCAACTGTTTACACTAGAAAAAACAACAAATTCATGTGTGATAACTTTTATCATATCAATACCTTTTTAAATATTAAAAGTAAATATTTCTGTTTGGCTTAATTAATTAACTCACATCTTTAAATAAAATGTAATTCATAAGAACATTGTATATTATTTGGATTCGTTTGTTATGAATCATGTGTACCCCCTCATGTTTGATCGTGTTTTATGTGTGTCGTGTTGCTTTTTAAAATATTTCGATTTTGAATAATACATGTAATTTCTCAAGAATTCATGTCATTTTATAACCTTGACAGTTTGTATATTTCATTTTTGAGCTGTGTTTTGATTTAGAGTGCATTTCTTTCTAACCAATATTTTGTAAATGTGTATGGCGTTTGTTGTAGATTTATAAACGCTACAAAAGTAGAAACACATACATCGTTGTATTAGTGTTTACTGACCCTGTTTGAACTTACAATAATGCATGCACATGTTGTTGGCAAACAGACCTTTTACAAACGTAAAAACAAATACATCGTTTAATCAGGGTGAAGTTAGAAACAAATGTAGCGTTTGTTCTAACAAACGATGGACGACAAACTGTAGACGCATTTTCAGCGAGTGCATAGTTTGTCAAACTTTGCAAACGCATGTTAGAAACAAAATTAATGATAAAAACATGTGCGCGCTTAGCCGTTTGCATCGTTTGTGTTAGAAAGAAATGCACCCTATGTTAGGATCAAAACCTAGATGACTATCTAATCAGGATATTATTTCAATGTTGCATAATTATTGAGACAACCATTATTGCATTGGTAAGTTTCACTGATTGTAACATGAAAGTTAGAACATTTTTAATTCCGTGACATACGATGACGTCACGAAGATTAGTATCAAAATCCACACGGTGCAGTTTTGTAAGTCTTAGTGTATTTTTCTTTTATCTTGGTATTATTTTAAAAACCTTTTTTGTTTTGGAATCATAAATAATGAATGATAATTTCAACAACAACAAAATATTGATGTGTAAACCTGGTCAATTCTCTCACAATCTGATGTGTAAATTAGACTGGCCCTTAATACGGATTTAACATATGTTTTCTTTGGTTCATTGTAAATTGCTGTCCATGGCAATCATTCCACATAATTTATACTTACATTAAGTCCATCGGACTTTTTTTTAAGTTACTGGGCCGAGTACTGGTTTATCTACTTAAACCAGCGCTTTTTGTACATTAAATGACACGATATCACAAACCCTTGTCTTACTAGTTCATCAGAACAAAATCCAGTAGCGTGGGAAAATGCTCCAGGTTCTATCATGGATACGCCGACGCCAAACTTTGCCATTTCTAATCGTAAGGAATCCGTCATGGTCTCTATTCCATGTTTAGTAATAACGTAGTTTGAACGACCTGGCCATGGAAATCTCCCCATAACACTGGATACATTCACAATTCTACCTGAAAGAGATTAATAATATATGTTACAGCAGATTCCATTGAGTGTGTAACCAAAGGTAATATCTTTAGTTAGCTTGCTTGATAGGTGAACCGTGAAGTCATTGTTAGGTTAGGTAAACTACCCTCCTTTAAGAATAGAATATATATAGTCCGACAGAAAACCAATCCATCTGTCTGTTGGACTATGCTACTTCAAAAGGAGGGTAGTATACCTGACCTAGTAATGACTTCAAGGTTCAGCTAACAAGCAAGCTAACCAAAGATATTACCTTTGGCTACACACTCAATGGAATCTGCTGTAAACAATTTCAGGAAGTGTCCTTAGTCGTCATTGAAAAAGTAAAGTATAAAAAATACCGAACTCAAATGAAAATTAAAAAAGGTAAACCCAAAATCTCAAACACATCAAACGAATGGAAAACAATTCTCGTCTTCCTGACTTAGTATCCTTGTGTAGAAATTATAGATTAAACCTTGTTTCATAGCTAGCTAAACCTGTTAATTGTATTGACAGTCGCGTAGAATGTTTAAAGTAAAAAAATATGATCATAAAGAAATAATGAACTACAAATGTCATGATTTCAACTTTTTCATTTCATGTCTACAATTTTCAAATGCCGTTCAGAAATTTGTTATCTTTCATTCCCTTTTCGGTTCTTTGTGTTAAGTCTATCATAAGTGTCTGAATAAAGTAAATGAATATAAATGCAGTGGATATAGTGTCCTGGTGAGATCGTGTTTTTTTCCTAATAATCGCTCCACTTTTTCGAGAAAAGACAATGTTTTTTAGTTATATTACATGCGATCATATCGATGTATTGGTAGTTCGTGAGTATAATATTTTGATTAATGACTATTCATCTTATTGTGAACACTTTGCATGTTTTAAGCCTAAACGACGCACAATTGTTTTTAGTTTACTGTTTTTTTCGACAGCACATTTTTTTTCAGGTAGAACAAGATATAAGATTTCTATACATCCCGAATATCAAACCATATGCATACTCACATCATAGTTCATGAATGCAGGATTTAATTCATTAACAGTCAAGCATAGTTATAGCTTGTTGGCTAATGAAGATGAATTCATTTAACAGGGAAGTCGGTTTCAGTGTGTGTGGAAAGTGGGGAGTTCTTGTCCATAATGGTAAAATGTGATTTTTAACAACATTAAACTAGCTCATGAAATATTTTTTGGTGAATAAAAGATGGATTAGTTGTTTTCTGTGTCTACTGAATACGCCACCGACAAGGTTCAAGCGCTTTTGAAGAAATTTTAAATTTTAAGTTTTTATTATGCTCAACTGAGGGGTATTCTGCATGTTCGTTCGCCCGTTTGTTCTGCTTCGGGTTACAGTTTATAATCAAAATAGATTTTGATGAAGTTGAAGTCCAATCAACTTGAAACCAAGTACACAATACTTCCTATGATATAGGAATTGCAATACAATTGCAATGCCAAATAAGAACTTTGACCCTATTTCCTCCACTGAACATAGAAATTAAATGATAGTGTGAGTGGGCATACGTGTACTATAAGACCACATTTTTATTTTTATGAAGAAGAGTTTCTTCTCTTTTATGAAGAAATAGATGATTCCGTACATGTTGGTAATATATGTCTGTTCACAATTGTTTTTAAAATAAGACATTGAACATGGAAATGGAAAATGGATCCTACCTTTAGATTTACGAATCATTGGTAGAAAGGCTTTGACGATTGCGATTTGACCGTTTAGATTAACTTCCTGACATTTTCTATAATGGTCTAGCAAACAGAACTCGATGTCTCCGGGTATACCAAATCCTGCATTGTTTATAACTCCCCATAAACCTGTAAAATATAGAGCATGTGCGACTTTCAATTAAACTTATCAACAAATAAAAAATCTGTGATAGTTTACATTTTTTTACTTTAGGTAAGTACAAGAGAACGAATTGTGAGATTAGAAAATGTAAAAAGATCAAATGAGAGTACAGCTAGAGAACATAAGTGATCTGTTTCGTTAGGTTGCTTCACCAATGGCATATACCAAACATCTTGACAATACTATTCAAACTTTATACTATTTTCTGTTGTTACCACGGTTGATGCAAATGTCATTGTACGCAACAAGTTTATATTTTTATTTTAGTACTTTTCACTTTCAGGATATAGGTGGTATACTCATGCACACAATAGCGTTGCTAAAGAAAAATAATTTAATCTTCATAAATATTTACGTATACACATTTTCAGATAATAAGACAATACGTAAAATTAGTCTTAATATCAAGGTTAGGACTGTAAAATCTTATATAATAAGGTTGTTTTTTTTCTTATGTAACAGGACTACATAGTGCTTATGTATACATGAATATTTGATAGTGTTTTGATGACAGAGTATGTCTTAGTGCACTTTAAATTATTTCTTCGTAAACAATCTCAATGTCATTTATGTCTGCGTACTTACAAACTATAAAATCTGGTGGAGGAAAAAAACATGATTTGGTTTTGTGTATATAACAATATGTCTTGAATAACCTTCATCAGGTACGCTCTTGGTAAATAATAATCATATTCAAAACAGTGTGGCTGTGGCCATTGATTGACGACCTAAATTATCCCATTGACTGGGACAGATTAGATGAACGTGTGTCTGTAACGACCACTGATCACTATTTACTTATTGTAGAATTTAAATTGTGTGGTAACCAAAGGTTCTTAACGTCTTCAATAATAAAATAATTCGAAAAATTAATCAGGAATAATCTTTATGTTTTGATTTATATTATTGATATAAATCATAACATCGTGTTATTCCTGATTAATTTTTCGAATAACTTCATTTAGGTGTTGAGAACCTTTGGTGACCCCACAGTTTAAGTGTCTTTAACAAGTACATAGTGAGCAGTGGTCGTTACAGACAAACGTTCACATAATCTGTCCCAGTCAATGGGATAATTTAGGTCGTCAATCAATACATCTTATCGCTAATCCCGGCTGACCCGGCCGCTTGAACTTTTGACGCATACAACAATCACTTTTCCTTTGTGACGTCAGATATTTTGTTTTATGACGTCAAAATTTTACGGGAACCTGTGTGATTTTCAGTAATGGCGGACACATAGCGATAAGGTGTATGGCCACAGCCACACTGTTTTGAATATGATTCTAAACGTACATTTTACATAAATGTTAAAGGTCTGAGACTATAAAGTCAAAAGGACTAAACCAATTATGTTATTGTATATACCTTATGAGGTATGTATACAAAGTACAGCTTTGTCAGTCAAGCACAAGTATGTGCTAGACTTCAGAATGTTGTTGACTATCAGTCCCAGAGAGTACCATACTCAACATGTCCATGCTTCTATAGTGAAACAGACAGACAAACAGACTTACAAAATATTTTATAAACCACTACAAGTGTGGACACAGATCAGTGTGGATCGATATTCTATAAACCAGTATTACCTCCGGATGTTTTCTGTACACGATTTACTGCTTCCTGTATTTGCACGGAATTTGTTACATCTAACTGTACTAAATGCAGATTCGGTAACTTTCTATCTTTTAATTTGTTTGCCCCTTTTCCATTTAAATCTAATACTCCAGCATACACTATGAAACCGTCTTTAGCTAGTCGAATAGCGATGAAGTGTCCAAAACCTATAAAAATATGGAACAATAAATGGATTATGTCAATGTATTTGGGGTCTTATATCAAATGTCAATAATAAAAAAAACAATGTGTGCCGTTGTTTACGTTTATATAGACTCATCATTGTGTGGAATCAGAAATGTAAACGACACAATGAGCATATATTGATGCAGAAAACCTTTTATTCCCTTGAAACAAATACATTCTGTACGTCAAGATACATAAACTTTGAAAATCTATCAAATCTCAGCTAAGATATTTTCTAAGTTCATGGTGCCAATGAAATGATGCATTCATAAACAGACTTCATTGCTAAAAGCAGTACTGTGACATATAGTTGTTAATTTCTGTGTCATTTGGTGGCTTGTGAAGAGTTGTCGCATTTGCAATCATATCCCATCTTTCTTTTTTTCAGGGACATATGAAAAAAGATGTGGTATGTCCAGTTAGATCATAATGGTTGGAAAGCAAAATTGCTGAGTAAATTTTTTATTTATCTAAATATTTTTGTTCAAATTATAATTTGTTTAAAACTTATCTGATTATTTACATTTGTATTTTTGATGATGTTTTTTTATTAGTTTTACTATGAATCGAGTCTGATTTGCATAACTATTTTATACAAACAACAGGAAAATAAATGATTCATTGGAATCTTTTATCTTTTACATAGACGTGTTATCATTCGTCAGCAAAATGTTCAGGTGTTTGCGAATCAACCAGAAAAGACAAGATAAGATAGTGCTGAGATTCATACTGCCTTACATAAGCCTAAGCCTTTAAGGCGTTCATAATAGAAACTGATTACTATAACTGGACAATTGTTTGTATTATCGTCTGCGCGATCAACGTCATTGATGGACCGATGTTTTACAACAGCTAAACATTTTATATGTAAAATGTTAGTTTTAGAAAAAAACATCTGTTACAAACATATGAATATGTAGTTTTTGATTGTATATAGACTATATGTAGTTCGTCTCTTAAGTATATATTCGTCCATAGAAAAGTGATTGAGATTTTGTAAAAATGTCAAACTCTCTGAAAATTTCTTGCAATGATCATTGAATGTTTTGCATTTATATAATGCCTTCTTCAAGTAAAATTAAGGAAATGAAATGTATAATGTATTTTTTTGTACCTTCACACTTATATCACAACGACTTTAAAAGAGACATTGGCAAGTGTACCGAAACAGTCCAGTGTACATGAATATTTTGTTTGCTGTATGTCTACCATATTGTATAGCCTGTCAAGGTCGTTAAAAAGTCCCATCATCACCATATTGGTTTTTCGTTCATAGTTGAAAACGTAGATGGGGGTTTACAGAATAGAGAATAATGAACAAACAATATACAGAATAGGGAAAAATGGACCAAAAACATAAAGATAGAGAATAACTATGTGCTAAAATACAAAGAATAGAGAATAATGGGCTTAAAAGTATAAATAATAGAGAAAATGAATGACACCCCTCCCCCACCCCACCCCTAATCCAGACCTTCATAGTTGTAGCCCCATTCAAGGTTTTAAAAGACAAAAACTAGGTTCATGAGAAAACCTGTGATAAATTAACTACGAACAGTTTTGGCCTTTGAATATGAGTGAATGTACATGAGTTAGATTATCAAGTTTTTATTATGATCGTTTAAAAGATCTATCCATATATCTTCCATTCTCTGCATTGGGATGACTTTGACATAGATATATGGTCATTCCTTATACCTCTCCCGCCTCATAGTAAAAACAGAAGCGCTGTGGTGTGTATCATAAATACACTGCCATGAACGTCCTATCGAAATGGTCGCGTGAAGTAATAAAACGTACCAAGCTCTCTGTGGCCCTCTGTATATTATTGATACTGAATATGCGTGGAATATTTTCAACTTGATGCAAAGCAAACTTTGAAAACTGCTTGGTAAAAATATTTACCAAGTGCTCTTATCTATATATTTTAGAAAGACTAATAGTATAGAGATGCAATATTGTACAAAATATAATTGGTATATATATATGCAATTCTATTCTTTATAACCTGTCTCTTATAGTTAATATGTGTACCCCTTAATTATATTTATTAAAGACATACCCGTATCGCATCCAGTAATGAGAACAGCTTTCTTATCCACAGGCAAAAGTTCTCTAAACTTTGGTTCAATATAACTGTACGTTATTTTCAACACTAACAAAGAAATTAGGTACACGTAATAATCAATGCAAATGTTGATCGTCAAAAATGATAAGAAAAAAAACATAAGCATCCGATATACTATAGTTATATCCATTTTCACATCCGATATTGTTCGTCTTTCTCAAAACTTATATACTTATCTCTACATTTGTAAGGTCAAGGTCAATAGTGTGTAAACAATGGTAAAAATATACAGTCAAACTTAGATCTGCTACATGCTCTATTTCATTAGGATAAAATGTGACCTTCGACAAATACATGTAGAGTGAGATATATAGTATGATAGTGGCACGGAATGGCATTGACCAAGATAAAGGAAAACTATGATAATAGTTATTGAAAAACTGGTCATTTTTGTGATATATATACTGACTGACTTTAAAAACGCGACACTCATTTTGTAGATTTTTTTTACCAATTTATCATGTTTGATCCTCATACAACTATTATTCATGCTTATTATACTTCTTTCTCTTTCGATAAAACACAATCTGACTTACCTGTGGATATTGAAGATACCGGATTATCGAGATCGCATAAATTTAAAAGCGAAAGAGACAGAAATAAAAAAACTGAATCATCCCATTCGAATACTGCAAACAGGGAAACATGAACGTGCTGCAACCCCCCCCCCCCCCCCTGGTGCAACGATCAATGCATTTGAATGGGGACATGTAATTGGAAACCCCCCTTTGTCCTGGTTTAGGAAGACCCCTTTTTAAAATGGCTGGATCCGCCCCTGATGTATACGTAGTTACAATGCAACGTCAATAGAATTTGATTACGCAACGTCATTTGCGAGACAGGTCTACGGCCGCAACGTCAACTGTTAATCAAATTGCTGAATGCCATTTTTCACAGATTTATGCAATAAATGTTTCCCATTAACCGAACTGCCAAATAATTGACTGCAGAAAAACATTTAATTTAAAAGCCTTAAAGTTTCAACTGCATAACTGCTAAAACCTATTGTAATGGGTGGAAAAACCAGTGGCGGATCTAGAAATTTTCATAAGAGGGGGCCCACTGACTGCCTAAAGGGGCGGGGCCGATTCCGTCACGCTTCAGTGATTCCCTATATAACCAACCAAATTTTTCTGAAAAGGGGGGGGGGCGCCCCCCCCCCCTTTTCCCCCTAAATCCGCGTCTGAAAACGGCAAAAAAAAAAAGAAGGTGAAAAACAGAACCGAAATCGTGCCGATCAGAATTGGTTGACCTTTCTGGCAATCATTTTGGCGTTTTTGCTTTTGACGGTGACACGTTCATTGGTAAGGGGGAAACCAGAATTTCAGTGTATGCCACAATATTTGAACATTGAAAATGACGTTATCAATTCAACTTTCGAACTGACATTTTCTTTTAAACATTGAAGTAATGAAAGAACTTTCTGTTCATATGTTTGTTGTAAAAAAAATTGCATGTTTGAAAATGGGAATTAAAAAGAATAATCTTGTGTTGCGTTTCTAAAGTCGGTCAGTATATATATGGACTGCCCATGGGGCAGTGGTATTTTTTACTAAGACAGTAATAATGACTGAAACACGGACGGAAAGAATGAAGACCAGTTATAGTGATAAATATAGGTCAATGCATGCCATTCATTTAATTGCAATTTTTAGTATATGAATAAAAATACAGTTTTCTATAATTTTTTAATGGACGAAAACATATGGTAAACAATTTAGCAACTTCAATATAAAATTTCCATCACTTTCAACAGAGAAACGACTCCCCACCGGTCAGTTAAAATGTAAAAGTTTGTTAACGACCGATTTTGTGGTCCGTTTATTTCTGACAAAGACGGATGAATTTTTTTTACGTAGGAATAAAGAATGTCGTGTGGTCCCTTTTCATTCAGAGAAGCTGTTTCTTAAACGATAAGAAATAAAACATTTATATAAGACGAAATATTGTTCCTGACAGATAAGTCACAAATTTGACATAAAATTCATAAGGCGTTATGAAAAAAAAAGTAAAACCACAAAAATACTGAACTTATTCAGAGGAAAATCAATTCTGAAAGTCCATAATCACATGGCAAAATCAAATAACAAAACACATCAAAAACGAATGGACAAGACCTGTCATGTTCCTGACTTGGTACAGGCATTTTCAAATGTAGAAAATGGTGGATTAAACCTGATTTTATAGCGCTAACCCTCTCACTTTGATGACAGTATCATCAATTTCCGTTATATTTACATTGATGCGTTAACTAAACAGACACAATAAATAAAATAGTCAGAGTATGGGTACATCAGTCATCATTGTTTAACAGTTTTAAAAGGAACAATTTAACAGAACACAAAAACATCTATCTACAAACACATTCATTGATTTGTGACGTCAGAAAATGTTATACGTCACATAGATTTGTCGTTCAATGTGCATACAAACAATTTTAAAATTTACCTAGGCAGTGTTAGCATACAGGGTTAAAAAATCAAAAGTATACATAAGAAAAAATTTCAGAAATAGACCGAGATTTAAACTAGTCCAAAAGTTATATATAGAATTTATAAGAATCCACAAATAGTCAATTCCACTATAAAATGATTTTGACGTTTGTGGTTCAACGTATATTGTAATTCATAATAGAAATATATCATAATGACATAAAATAGAACAATATCATACTGACGGGATCTTTTAAAGTACAGAGTCACGTTATAAGAACCAAAGAAATACAAAAAGTCGCATATAAAAAACACACCACCAAAAAATGAAAGACAATACAAACACATTGACGAGATGTATAAAAACCGAGCCACGTCAAACGAATACCACACAAAACCATTCAACAGTAAAAGTAATATTAATAATAGAACAAAGACAAATGAAAGAACTATAAAACACGTTGTTAAGATGATAAACAACATCAGTACGCAGAATCTATACATCAAGACCATCGTGTATAATTTGTGAAGTTGATACGGAATATTTAAATATCAACAAGGTCTTGGTACCTTCCGATGAACTTTTTTGGAAAAAGGACGAGACGTTCTTTGACATACCCCTGGTTCATCAACTTTCTACTCAGACACTGATGACATTTTACAAAGTCTGAGTAGGAGCTGCAAGCTCTTGAATATCGAATAAGTTGGGAAATATATATCCCATATGCAGGTGAAGTTGGTATATTGCTTCTAAGGTGGGGGAAATTTATAATTTCAAAATCAAAATCGTCTCGTTTGTCATAGATTCTGGTACTGAGATGACTGTGTAAGTCAAATTCGAGATATAAGTCTAAAAATGAAGCGGAGGAAGCCGTGTCTGTTTTTTCTTTAATATCTAGTTCTGGGGGATATATTAATGGAACCCAATCAGAAAAGTTCGGATTGTTTTAATAATGGAAAGAACATCATCAATATATCTGAAAGTGAAATTAAATAATCTGGCTTCTTTGATCCTCTTGTTTTTGACAAGTGTCTGGAGGAACTCCGATTCATATGAAAATAAGAAGAGGTCGGCAAGAAGAGGCGCACAGTTTGTTCCCATAGGAATGATGACAATTTGTTGGAAAAGTCTACCTCCAAACTCAACAAATATGTTGTCGATAAGAAACTCCAGCATACTGACCACTTGTTCTTCTGTGTAGCATGTTTTACCTTTTTGTTTGTCACTATTAACGACATATGCCTTATGAAATCCCAAAGTAATAAATTTATAGCGTATGCTACCATTTTTATGTTGAAAGGCATTGTGGATTATTTCTTTTAGGCGATTTTTCAATTTCACATGGGGAATGGTGGTATACAGGGTTGAAAAATCAAAAGTTTTGATAGAACTAATTTCAGAAAAAGACCGAGATTTAAAATTGTCTAGAAGTTCTTTAGAATTTTTAAGAATCCACATGTGGTTAATACCACTTACGCGAGTAAACAGTTTCACAGTATTTCTGAAGACCCTCTTTCACTGCGGACAGAATTTTAGTCAATCTAATGGACAATTCTTTAGTGGAACATAAAGATGAGCCAGCAATATACCGTTGTTTGTACGGAATTTTATGAAGCTTTGGTATCCAATACAAACAAGGTAAGTCCTCTGATTTGGTGTTCAATGCAATGTTTATTGAAGCCATGAAGGACTTATGATTTGCTAAAATCTCATCCTTGTCAAATGATATGTCTTTGTATGTGGGATTACCTGAGTGCTCCTTCATACCCAATTCTTTTACAAGACATTCGTAGTAATACGATTTACATACAAAGACAATATTATTTGAAGCTTTGTCCACAGAAACAACAACATACTTATCATGAAGAGAGGATAGACATTTCATGGTCTCTTTGTCTCTGAAAACGGACTTTGGTCGATCGTTCACATAGTTTTTCAACTTGTGAATGCGACGTTTTATCAGAGACCTGATAGTTTGAACCCATTCTGACAGTGTCTAGTTCAACTTCTTCTCGCTTAGTCCATGCTCTGGTGTAGTCCTCAATGGAATCCATAATTTTGAAGTTATGGTTCCAATTGATGTGTGGGGTTCTCTAAATTTAGGACCATGAGAAATCACCTTTCGGAGATTTTCATGTTGAATTATGTTTAGATCCCCAGTTATAACATGACCAGAGGGGCTGTAATTATAAGGCAAGTGGGAACAGTCACATTGTCTGAGGTTTTTTTTAGGTATTGTTCTAAGTAAAGGTCCTGCAATGCTTGTTTATAGTTAAATATTTTAGGTGCAATGGTTTTGGTGTAACTGCAGGATACAATACAATAGGAACAGACTGATTTTGAAAATAAATAGAAATTTTAGATTTTACCTCCTTGTGATGTAGAACGTTGCAGATATTGATTGCATCAATTCCTCTATTGGCAAAATCAACAGGAAGGAATTTCCTCTTTTCCTCATGTAAAGGTTCCGATCTTACTGGTTTGAAAAGACGGAAAAGAGCTACATCACAAATAATAGTGACTAGTCTGTATGATGCAGAAAATGTATTGATGCCTCCTTTGTCAAGTGCATAATCTCTCAAACGTTTTAGAAAATAAACTGGCAGTGAAAAGATAATATTTCTTATGTAATGTAACCCTAGTGGATGACGAAGATGTGATAGAAGGTCATCAAAGCTCCCAGAGGGTGATCTAGATTTGGAAGACTTTTTTTACATTAGGCCGATGGTAATGTTTTTGCCCATGACTACGTTGTTGTCGTAAGGTAGTATTAAATAAAAAATTAAATATTGTTAATTGCAAAGATTTGTCACAGTGAGATATATTTCTACTAGTATGCGAATCCCTGTTCAGTGGGGGTCCAGGGGAGGGTTCTGGGGGTTGGAACCCCCTTTTTTGGACGATCAATGCATTTGAATGGGGACATATAGTTGGTATACCCCCCTTTTCTTCTGGGTTGGGAACCCCCTTTTAAATTGCTGCATATTATAATTATCGAATTCTGTTAATATTATTCGGAATCTTATATATAAATATAGTTCCACAAAATTAGTCAAATCAGTCAAATGGTTGAATCGTCTTTGTTTGTTCCAATTTCACGTATGCAAAGTGTTGGAAACAAATTCCAGAAAATTATATATGTTCTGATTACATTGGGCCATTTCAGTTAATTTCTGACAGGTGGGGATGGATGGGAAGATTTTTTTTCATACCATTTCAGAAAAAAACCATCATGAAAAACTACCTATCAGATCTATAAATTAAGACCTATCAGATGTAGAGTTTCTGTTTATATTGGTTGGATGGGGTTTCATGGAAAAAATTGACCTATCAGAATTTTTAACTGCAAGGATTGTATCTATCAGAATTTTAAATACAATACCAGATAATGCATGATACGAAACTGTCTACATTTCAAAGCACCCCTAAGATCTGAAAGAGGTATTTTTTGTAACCCCTAAGATGTAATTATTTACTGCTGCAAGACCCTCAGAAATTTTTGCGTATAAGTGTACGTGTCAGATGAAAAAACCCAAAATTTCACCCCTAAGATGTATAAATTTTACACCCCTCAGAAAGGACCACCCATCCCCCTTTAGCAGATATTTACTGGAATGGCCCATTTACGGAGAATAAACTATATATTTCTATATGTGACTTGTAACAGAAACTTTCTTCTTTATTGATTATCATATGTTTGGGCTTTGGGAACAAACTTCAAGGGTGAGTAGTTTGGTGTTTTTTTTGGTTTTTTTATTTTTAGGGTCTGAAAAAAAATCAACAGATGTTCACATTTTTCGGTAGTTTTGTAAAACAAAATATAAACATTTTGGGTCAATGCTGCGATAGATTGTTGATCACTGATCATCACTGTAAACAGAATATATTTATTTATTTTAGTAAAACTATTGTACCGTCATTTATATATACGCGAATAAATTGATTTGTATTTTTTAGCGGGAGAATATTAACTCCCTTTGTTTGTCTGTTTATAGGTGTCGTTCTACCGGAAGTAATGTTTGCTTGCTGTCACTATGACGATTTGATTTGCATGGCTGCTAGCTTGTTAACAACTGTAGAGTAGAGTGATTTAAATACAAGTTTAAAAGATAAGAACAAATTTTAAAGAATGGCGACTTCATTTTCAAATCCGTTTAACCTTACAGCAGCTGGTGAACTCGGCAATCATAGAGAATCAATGCTGTATAATGAATTGTTATTGAGGGTGAGTGTGAACGAGTGCTCTAAAATTTACTTTATCAGTTAATTCCACGGTTTACAGATAAAAATCAACATACTCGTGTATTTCACGCTCACATATGTTGTTCACTTCACAGCTGTTGATCTACAGCACAAACAAAAAATAATGATATGATAAAAAGAAAAAGAAAATACTGGGCAGACATGTACATGTACAACAATGTAGGTTGGCCAGTCCAAATTTACAGGTCTCTGCAGGCTGTCTGTCTATTTTTCATGGAGAGGTCCCTTAAAACATTACTAATCTTAGTAAAAATAATCTACATGTAAATGCAATAGGTACATGTTATTTGATTCCTAAGTTCTAACCCTACTTATAGTCAATTTTAGGTAGGCATATACAGGTTGGGAACAGCCCCCAATGAGGAATATCCCTTAGACAAGGGGTCATTTTACTCATGTTACTGTTGTAAATAAAATAAAAAGTTAAATTTTTAACTTAAAAAGGGAAAAAAATATTATATTTGGAACATGTGGAACAACTTTTCTAAAAGAGGGGTCCACATGTACATATTTTTATTAATTGAGAGAAGATACAAGTCTGGGAATATTTAAAAAATTCTTGGACATGTTTTGACCATAAAAAACAAGATAGAGGTATAGTTCTTTGAGGAACGTTTCTTCAAGTAATATCTATAGATATTTGCTCTTTTGAACTATAAAGGGTTTTTTTCCTTCAAAAAAATATTTTTTATCGTTTTTAAAATACACCACTCATAAAACTAAAAGGCATAGTCATTACAATGATTACATTGAAGGGTTGTTGCCAACCTGATATAAGGAGGAGTTATTTATTATGATTCTTGTGTAAGCATTTACTAATCTATTGAAATCATGATGGAATTATTATTTGAGACATTAAAGGGATTTGAAGTGGATAAATGTTTATATTTAGTGCACAAATGAAGTATTTCAACTGTAAAATTTCAATGTAAACATGGTAAATATTACTAACAATTCACAACAAACACTTGAGTTTTGTACTAATATTTAAGTTTTCAGTCTTTTTTCATCCAGTATTCAAAACAGATGATAATACCAAATCATAATTGTATACTTGAGTACAAAATGCAATGTACATTTGTATATTGAGACTTTAATTAGTGTAAAGGTAGTATGGGTTAGCTTACATGGTAAATGAATCATGGAATATTACATTTGTATAAATGCAAGCTAAATGTAATGCAATCTTTAATAGCCTCTCCCCTTGATATGCAGCAATTTATTTTAAAGAATTATCGTGCTAAACTAACTACTTTTGAACATTAAAATTATGAACTACTAATATTGAATGAGTTTTATATTAACTTTCAGAATGAACTTGGAAGACCAAAGAACAGGGCATATACTCAGGTCCCAAAAGATGGAAGTTTTGTGTATGGTAGACCAAATGAAGAGAGATTTGGTGGGGCTGATGACGGTAATTACATTTATATTACTAACTAATTATATACATGTACTTTTATTGACGGTTTAATCTTCATTTTCAGCACCTCATTTTTAACCGGATTTTTGTGACAAAAATGTCGGTTATTGATTTGGGGATGGCGGGCGGGAATCAAATGTTGTCCGTGCATTAACTCATGAACCGTTCAACCGAAGCTTTTAAAATTTCAATATGTTGTTACTGACAACTAAATGAAGGTCAAGTTCAATAATGGCGATTTTGACTTTTACCGTTCAGGAGTTATGGTTCTTGAAAGATTGAAAAATGGAGTTTCCAGTCGTGTTCGTGCATTAACTCATGAACCGTTCAACCAAAGCTTTTAAAATTTCAATATGTTGTTACTGACAACTAAATGAAGGTCAAGTTCAATAATGGCGATTTTGACTTTTACCGTTCAGGAGTTATGGTTCTTGAAAGATTGAAAAATGGAGTTTCCAGTCGTGTCCGTGCATTAACTCATGAACCGTTCAACCAAAGCTTTTAAAATTTTAATATGTTGTTACTGACAACTAAATGAAGGTCAAGTTCAATAATGGCGATTTTGATTGTTACCGTTCAGGAGTTATGGTTCTTGAAAGATTGAAAAATGGTGTTTCGAGTCGTGTCCGTGCATTTTCTCATGAACCATTCAACCAAAGCTTTTGAAATTTTTATATGTTGTTACTGATGACAAAATAGAGGTCAAGTTCAATAATGACGATTTTGACTTTTACCGTTCAGGAGTTATGGTTCTTGAAAGATCGTAAAATGGCGTTTCCATTCACGTTGTTGCATTTACTCATTAACCATTCAATCTAAGCTTTTCAAATTTTAATATGTTGATACTGATGACAAAATGGAGGTCAAATTTGATATTGACGATTTTAACTTTCACATTCATCAGTAATGGTTCTTGTGATATTGCCAGGACACAAATAAATGTTAATAAATCCGGTTTGCTGTCGTTGTGACAGCCTCTTGTTATATTTCATGTGGTTGAGTTATAAAATTAAGAAAGAACTTTTCAAAATTAAAAAGTACAGTACTTTAACTGTTAATTGACATGCATGTTAATAGAAATTTTTATTTAAGCAAATAATAGAACAGAAAGACAATTTTACATACATGTACATTACATCACAATAAAATTTTGAAAAAAGTAAATGAGAAAAGTCAGGGAAGTGTAATCTGACTGATTACATTTTTGTACTTAACATTCTAGTGGTTACATATAAAGATAGGAAGATGTGGTGTGAGTGTCAATGAGACAACTTTCCATCCAAGTAACAATTTATAAAAGTAAACGATTATAGGCCTTTAACACGTACCATTGTCTCACACCGAACAGCAAGCTATAAAGGGCCCCAAAAATTACAAGTGTGACACCATTCAAACGGGAAAACCAACGGTCTAAATATAGGCACAGTCTAATCACAGTACATGTATGTCATGATTTGAAGAAAGGAGAGGGGTGAGATATAAATAACAGAATTTAATGCTGTCACATTTTAAGAACTTTGCAAGTTAAGAAACTATTCATTTATTGCTGTTTTTCATAAAAAAAATTATATCTTCATGCATTTGTCAAATTGGATGTTTTATTTAAATTTAAGATCATTGATTTCCGAAAATGTAAATCAAAAAGTATTTTTAGAAAAATTTAATTGTTTGAAAACTTTTTAAAAGTTTTGCGACCTAGTTCAACTTTGACATGAAGTTGTTTCATAATATATTTTCTATTCAGTGATTATTATCTTGGTTTTGTGTAAATATATGACTTATATTGGTAATATACATGTATTTGATGTAATATTTTATTTTGTATAGCTTTACATGGATGGCCAAGAAATCTTTCAACAACAACACTACCATTTAAAAGTAAAGTTAAAAACTCAGAGAGAGATTTCATGGCTCTGAACAGAGCTGCTGTTCAAACTGGTTTGGTTACAGCCAACGAAAATTATGAATTCAGAGCTACCCATGATGTCAGACGGAAAACAGCTGGTGATGAGAAAACAAGAACGAGAACAAGACGGATACCTCCTTCTATGGTGTTTGGTATTTCAACAAGGTATAAAATTTTAAAATGTTAAAGTTATGAAATTTGAGACTGTTTTCCTATTAACTTGTTATCATTGAAATTTATTCTAACTCTTAAAGAAATTAGCTTTAATAATTATATATGTCAAATTGACTTTCATGACTTTGTATGCTTGTTCTGTATAAAACCTGTTAATTAACAGCAGTATGAGCAATAAATTTAAAGTACACTTTAATGCTGTCCCTGTCTGATGAAAAGAGTTACTGTATCAGATACATTATGTTTTATGGCTTTATTATTTTTTCAGACCTTCAACACCAATTTTTGATTTATTAGAACACAAATACCAGGATAAATGGTTACAAGACAGGCGTAAACTAGAAGTCTCAAAAAGACAAGAAGAATCAAAGGTATATAATACACAAAAAATATTGGCTAAAGATTTTGAAAATTACAGAAAAAGCAGAAATAAAAAAATGTTGTTATGTTTATAATTAGTGTACAACTGTTATTGTGTGAATTTATATGCCCAATTTGATTTATACTAGGTTACCCAAACATATTTATCATCAGCAGAATACATGTATATATAATTTTTTTTAAATTGACAGTAATTTATAAAATTTTAATTTTTCAATTTTTTGCTTCTGATAAAATGTCAACAGATATAAATGTTTGTTAAAAGCTACAATATGTAGTGTTGAGGAAATTTAGAACCGGGTCAATACTATGGACCCTAAATCTTAAGTTTTCAAATTAATTATAAGACAAGGTTTTTAGCAGGAAGAAGGTGGTTATCAGGTATGGTAAAAAAAAATAATTGCTTTTATCATGATTTTGTTTGATGGAATTTATACACATATATCTAATGTTCTTATGTTCAGAGTGGATGCAGTTCTGGAACAGTGAGTGTTAATACATCACAGATGTGATGAACATGTGTTCCCTTTGTACGTCAATTTCAGCCTTAATAGTGTAGAACATCATAATGGTGACTTACAGCAAATTTTCTAATTATAATTTAATTTAATGTGAAAGTCATTAAACTTTTTTTATTAATTTAATTTCTAGATCTTCATTCTCATCTATGGTCATTTTTACTCCTCTTTTTAGGTAAGGGATAATATTTTTAGTATTGAATGTTTGAAATTTAAAATTATTTTAAAATTACTTCAAATCTAAAAAGTTTAAAATTTAGAATATTTTTAAAACTATACATTTTAGTGAAATTGTGAGATAATGTGGCCACTTCATTGCAAAAATGTGATTTTTTTTGTCATAAACATGTCAATTATTCTTGATAACATATTTGAATGACATCAACACTCAGGAAGACATCTTCAATCAAAACATATCTCAGAGTAGGCTTTTAATTGCACATCAGAAGAGATAAAAACTAACAGATTGTGTAGGGAATAGACTGTCCTTGCAGATAAATGGTTTAATATCAAATCCAAAAATTTATATTTTACAGAACTTTACAGTGAAAATTTAAATAAATAAATGTTGTGATGAAAATCTAGGAATTAAATGTCAAAATCCTCATAAAATTCAGATTTTAATAAACCCATTTTTTTTTCAATCCAAACTTGCATGTACATTGTGTATGGGACATAAATGTATGAAAATGATCATCACTTACTATTTTATTTGTATTATCATTCAAGCCTAAAATGCTGTATAGTTACCATTTTGATTTTTTTTCTTCAGTAAGATATTTTCAATTAGATATCAAATTTTCCAAAATCCTAAAACTTCACTTTTTGGACTATTTAAATATGCACTTCATTTCAGCATAAATTCTAAGATTTTACCTTACTTTTTTGCAATTAACATATTAACAGAGGTAACAGGTAATTGGCTATATATACCTGAATCAATAAATATAAGGTGGAACTAGGGTGATCTTTCCTTTGCTTTAGTTCAGGCTTTCATAGAATTTTGAATGGTGCTTTGTTGGCTTTGACAGGATGATTTGGTAGCTTTTATGAGGGATTAATTGCTTTTTGGGTTGACCATATTTTACAAGAGTTCTCAAAAAATATTTTACGTTTCAGTAGTATCGGGAAAATTCATTTTATTCAGAGTGATTTTATCTCCTTGAAATAACAAAATCCTAATTAGACTACATCTAGGAATCAAGGATTTCAAATTCAAAAAATTATTGAAAATTTTATCCTCAAGTTAAATTACAAAGAAAAATATGGTGTTGATGTTTGCTCAAGTGGATCTTGTTCTCTATATCAAACACAGACATCATTTGTTAAGAAATTAAATGTTCAGAACAAGATGTCAGGGGATTTCTTTATTTTCACAAAATGACCAGATTTACGCAATTCAATTTGAAGTTTTTTTCTTTTCTTTTTATCATACAATTGATTTTTCCTTTCTGCAGTAAAGGAGAAAAAAAATAGACAGAAAGGGTTTTTTCAGCTTGAGGGGAGACAACTCTTTACTGAGCTTAAATCCATAACTTTCAAAATTAATTACCTCCACCTTGTTTGTACATCTTAAACTGTTTGAATCTCTTCCCTGTGTTTGTTTGTGGTATACATATAATTAAAAGAGATGAACTCTTTTGGTTCATTATACTTTTGCACATGTATAAATTCGTTCACTATGTTTTTTTAACTTATCATCACATTTTGTAATTATTTATGTTTGTAGAACTTGAAATAGTGTATATTTGTAGTGAATTCTTCACAAATTACTTATATATTTTTTTTTAAATAACTTTAACAGAAAAGACAACATTTGAAAGAATTGAGGGTAATGTGATAAATTGCACAAATAATAAGACTTGGCAAATCTAGAATGCCTATAAATGCATGAATTATTATTGTGTATTGCATAAATATGTACCTTAGGTATATTTCATACTGTGGATTTATTATTGTTCGTTGGGTACCAATTTTTCTTATATTTCGTTGGAAAAGTTAAAACAACAAATTTAAATATTCAACTTATTACAAATTTTTTTAAATATTGTATGCAGACTTTGGAATAATCACAAAATCAAGTAACCATGAAAATGCAAGTTTCCTAAATGCATGAAAAATTGGTACCATCAAAAATAATTGAATCCACAGTATTAAAATGTATAATCATGAGGCAAAAAACTTAATAACATTTTTTTTTATTTCATACAAAAGCACATATCTCTTCCAAACAAAATGTTCAATTTATATTTCTACTTTGATTTTTATGAAGATCGATCTTCACACAATTGTATGAAATATTAAGATTTTTTATTGAGTGAAAAAAAAATTGCTCCATGATTTCTTAACATGTAAAGAGACTCTACATCTCTCAATTCCCTGGATGCATGAACTTTTTTTTTATTAAAGCAAGTGTCCAATTGCATGCTTTCAATGGACAGAGGTCGGCTTAAAAACACTTATTTTTTATAGAATACATTACAACCTACTGTAAAAAAAAAAAGGATAAAAAATGAAATAAATTTGATAGAACTGCCAAAAAAAAATACAAAAAGTCCAAATGACTAAAATTTATCTACTCATATCTGACTGCTTATCTGCACATTTCAAACCAGCTTTTACGTTGATACATAATCAACTTGACTTGGTATTTGTGCTACCCACAATTTACTGAGAATTTGAGTCCCTGTTTTACAAGGGAAAAGCAGTACATATAATAATAAACCATTTGAACTAGCATGTAAAATATCCTTGAATGATTTCTATTATAAATAAATCAGTGCATGGGTTCAACTGTACAGTTGTACTGCACTATTCATAAGAAGACCAGTAGAACATATATACAAGAAAATTTATAATATTGAATACATGTATATATTTTTTTAGAAGTCCAGACAAAATTGTTAAATATTCTGTTTTTCTGGTAAATTCTTCTATGATTATAATTAGATTCACTCAGTCAAGAAAAAATGCATGATCTAGCTGCTTTAATTTGTAGCTGAATATCTATATAGATTTACCCTTACAATTCCTTTGTTTCTGAACCCTGATCATACTTTTATATGTCTTTCTGTCTAGATGTTAAAAATCTACATTTTTTCTTCCTTTTAAAAACAGTAAAGGATACTTGCTTAACCTTAAAGTACGTTTTCTGAAAATGTTATTGAAAAAAATAGTTTTTGGACAGAAAATGAAGAGGAAAAGTTAGAGTTCAAATATATATTAATGTTAATCAAAATACATTGAACAAAACAAGAGAAATTGAAATTTGAACTAAGAAGATACAGTAAACATCCTGACAATAATGTTCTGAAGAAAGGATGTCTCCCAATTAAAACAAAAAGTTTAAAGTTAAAGACTTTAAAAAAGGGAAACATGATCATGACATACAAAAAAAGTACAAAATTAAAATAGTGAAGTATATTTATACACGAACTGACACTGAGCAGTCACTAAACGTGTCATTTATTAGTGCATTCAGTATATACATAGCAAGTGACTATCTTATATAATATCCTGCATTTTGTTTTATATTTATGTATTATATTTCATTTGTTATCATTCTTGATTTTCCCTTTTACTTAAACTTTTGTGTTCTAATTACAGCTCAGGAGAAATCCAAATTGTGTATATGAAACCAGAGCTTCTTTACTAAGAACGTATCAAAATCCTGTAGAAGACGCTCCTCTGTGGCAGCTTCCAAGATTCAAGGATAATGTATGTTAATTGACCAAATAGTTAATCAATCAGCAACGGATTAAGAGAGTTTTCCAGGGACCATTCCTCTTCCCCCCCCCCCTATTTTGTTGATAGTTTGGCTAATTATTTAGGGAATCACTAAATCATTAATGGAGCAGACCCTCTCTTAGGCAGTCAGTGGGACCACCCTTATGAAAATTTCTGGATCTAAATGTTAATTGCCCCTCGGCTCCGTCCATATGTCTTTTTGTCTGTCCCATGCAATTGTCGACGTACAAATCGTGAAATTGGGTATCAAGTTTTATAATGAGTCTAATTTATTTCCCATGCATCCACAGGCACTTGTCTCAGAAAAAATTTCTTATATACCTTAATATAGCACAAGGTACTTAACTTGCATTTCAGAAAAATGTCAGGCGGTGACGAAATTCTGTTATATATGCCGCTTTCTAGGCTGTCAACCCCACTAAAACTTGTTATATCGTAAATATAAATTGAATTATCTTTACAATGGTGTATAACACGCCTACATTTGTTGTCGGAATCATCCGTAGCTATCCTTCCCAAGTATGTCAATCACTATAATTTTTCCAACCGCTAAAAATTTGGAAATAAACGTCTAGCAGTAAATGATGAACTATAAAAACTGTTTCAGAAAAAACTGTTATTTTTTGTCTGAATAGAACTTATCACCCAGTTAGTAAAAATGTATCAGATACAATGAAAAAAAAACCTAACAAGTGTTATTTGTGGTATGTCTAATAAGTTACGAGTTTCCTTTTTTAGATACAAATTTTCCCATAATGGCACTTAAGTAGTAATTGTAAGATAAACCTACATGAAGGTTATCAGTTTTATTGTCCACAACACATTTCTGAGTCAAAAAAGTCATTCTCAGTTAGAGATGATGGTATTCATTTACTACATATATAAAGTGGAAAGATATGGACTGCCTTAAATCATAATGACTGAAGATCAATTTTAAATTGTCTTTCTTTGTTTATTTAAGAAGACATTAAATACATTTGCGTCTCAATTAATTTGTAAGATACAATTTTAATTTTATATTTACTGTTTTTTATAGGCAAAACCATCTCTACAGACATTCAGATCAGCTGGAGCTAGACGTTCAGCCTATGGAAATTACCAGTCAGACCAAATAGCCAGACAGGGAGACTTTGGACATGGTGTATATGAACCTGCTTGTAACTAAAGATATTATTTCTAAAATTGAGGCCACCTGTGATAACTAAAACATCTCAGACGTGATAGATTTGTTCACAATGTTATTATTTTATGTACCAACCAAAATTATGTCTCTACTTTTAAAATAACAGTATTTTTAACTTATTATACTATTTTATGTTTTGTACATAAAAATTGTAAATTATTCTATTTGTAATTAAAAAATTTATATTGCTCTCTTTATTGCTGTATTGTGAAGTTTTTAACATATTATGCTGATCGTTCGACTTTTTGCATCATTTTTGTCCATTTCGGATGCATAAAGTTGGGATTGTGCATTACTTTTATGAAGTTCATGCATACTTTACTTATGTACCATTTTTTGAATTAGATACATGTTATATATGTACTTTCTATGAATTCTCTGTATATACATGTATGTGAATTTTAACTAAAAGCTGTAATATTACTGTTAATTACTTAATATGTATTGTATCCACAGTCCAAGAGTAACTAGAATTATGTAAAAGAGAAGTTTTTGTGAATTGAATACTTATTCATTGATATGATAAGCCCATTAGAATAAATATACATTCCAACTTGTGTTCTGAGAATGCCATATTGTTTTACTTCACTACAGCTAGAATGGGCACACATAAATTGATCGTGTATATAAACACAGTATTGTTTGTAAAAAAATGTACAATGCTTATTTATTGCAACACTTTTATGTTGACTAATCAATAAATGGTGAAGAATTGAGTTATTTTGATATTTAATCCAAACTGATGAGGAGTATATTATAACTGTAAATCTCTATTCATTGTCTAATTGGTGAGTGAAATACCTAATACATATGTGGTAATTTAAAAAAAAATCCATAGCTTTTGCTGGCCTGTCACTTAGTTTAGATTAAACATTTTTATTTATAGTGGATTGGGAAACAAGTTATTGCAACTTATATTAATCCTTCTCCATTTTGTGGGTGCATGTGCTGTAGAGGCATTAGCCTGCTCTTTTTCGAGAAAAAACTACAAGGGAGTCTTTTACGTGAAAGAGATATGACTGTCTTAACACTGGTCAGCCATTTATCGTCCCCTTCCGACGGACTGTCACTTATGTGGCAGAATGCAAGACATAGGTGAAAAAATGCTTTTCTGGCAGTGTAGTTAGCAATATCAACAAAAAATGGGTTTTGTTTTCTACTTAAGTTTTATTAGTTAATTTAGTTCAATAGGAATCAATTGTGATAGAGTAAAATATTTTTTTATAAAGTTGCATAACTATCAGTACAAAATATCATTTTGAATACTATTCTGAGGCCCTGTCCCTAGCAATTTTTTGTCAATCAGATTGTCTTTTGTGCTTGTATATGTATCGATAGGGGATACAGGGGGGCCTGTCCCCCCCTTTAACAACTGCTTTGTTGTCTTGAGGATTTCTTTAATAGATGTGATAGATTTATTTCAGTGTTCGTCATATTGTCTAATGGTTCCCAATGGTATAGAAAATTGACCTCAATCCCTCCCCTGAGAGGTATGACAACTATCTCACACAAAAGTTATACATTTTTCTGTGCAGTAATGTAAATATGCAGCCAAGTCCCTTTATTGGAAGCTGTACATGCACCTTTGAGCTTGTGAGTACTCTCATGTGTTAAAATTTCTTGCTATTTAAGTGAAATATTACAAAAAAATAAATATTCAGTCTCCAAAGAAAAAAAAGCATACAACATGCATTAGTTATTAACAGGGAACTTTAAAAGAATAGCTGTGTACAAAAACAACAGCTTTTTAACAACAGGCATAACACACATAATTAAGATTAAAATGTGGAAACTATAAAATGGAGGCTGGGGAGAATTTATGGTTTTGTATATGAATATCCTGCCCTGGAAATAACTTCTCTTACGGTAAGACAAAAATGAAAACTCTATCCACCAAAAAGGACAGTTCAGGAAATAACTGTTTATAAAAGTGTGAAAATAAAAGCTTTTTATCAACTGGTAAAAATGATTATTCCATCAACAAAAAATCCTAACCAAACGAAAATGCAGCAAACTGTACATACAAAAAGACAAACAACACACAGCTTACCAAAACCATTAAATTGTTTTAAAATACATAAAAAAGAAAACCACTATAACACTAAACTAGAATTAGCAGAGATAGCTTTGACAAATGATCTGTATTTTAATCAGATTGAATGTATGTGTTGAATTCGGGATCATTCAGATATTTTCTGCATTCCGATGATTCTATGGAATGCGTTGCAAAATGATTTTAGAACCCAAACATGTTCTACTTAAAAACAATTGTCATTTTTCAAAAGCTTAATAAATGCATGGAATTGGCTCGTTCTATTTAATGCATGGTGTTGGTTTAATAGTATAGCGTTGCTTATAGCTAAATTATCAATGCACTAGAGTCAGGAATATATCGTTTTCTTTATAATTCTTTGATATGTGAAGAAGATCAGGGGCGGATTCAGCCATTTTAAAAAGGGGATTTCCAACCCAGGACAAAAGTGGGGGGTCCAACTATATGTCCCCATTCAAATGCATTGATCAAACCCAAGGACCCCCCCTCCCCCTTTTGGATCCGCCACTGAAGATTTTCCTTTATTTAGAAAAAATAATGTGTCCATTTTTCTAAATTAATTTCTGTTTATCATTATTCTATATCAACCTACGTGCGTGCATAAATTGTGTATTTATTTTGCTTATCTGCTCAGCTTTGAACTATCAGTCATTGAATCACCATTGTATGTTCTTACGTGTAATGCTTCTTTTTGTGTTGCATCCACGAGGCTGAACTTGTGTTTAAGCAGGGGCGGATCCGGCCATTCTAATAAGGGGAGGTCCCCAACCCAGAGTAAAGGGGGGTTCCAACTATATGCTCCAATTCAATGCATTGATCGTCAAAAAAACTAGAGGCTCTAAAGGAGCATGTGTCGCTCACCTTGGTCTATGTGAATATTAAACAAAAGAAGCAGATGGATTCATGACAAAATTGTATTTTGGTGATGGTGATGTTTTTGTACATCTTACTTTACTGAACATTCTTGCTGCTTACAATTATCCTTATCTATAATGAACTTGGCCCAGTAGTTTCAGTGGAAAATGTTAGTAAAAATTTACTAATTTTATGAAAATTGTTAAAAATTGACTATAAAGGACAATAACTCCTTAGGGGGTCAATTGACCATTTTGGTAATGTTGACTTATTTTTAGGTCGTACTTTGCTTTACATTATTGCTGTACACAGTTTATCTCTGTCTTTAATAATATTCAAGAAAATAACAAAAAACGGCAAAATTTCCTTAAAATTACCGATTCAGGGGCAGCAACCCAACAACCAGTTGTCTGAAAATTTCAGGGCATATAGATCTTGACCTAATAAACAATTTACCCCCGTCAGATTTGCTCTAAATGCTTTGATTTTTTTAGTTATAAGCCAAAAACTGCATTTTACTCCCTATGTTCTATTTTTAGCCATGGCAGCCATCTTGGTTGGTTGGGCGGGTCACCGACACATGTTTTGAACAAGATACCCCAAAGATGAGTGTGACCAAGTTTGGATTAATTTGGCCCACTGGTTTCAGAGGAGAAGATTTTTGTAAAAGATTACTAAGATTTACGGAAAATGGTTAAAAATTGACTATAAAGGGCAATAACTCCTAAAGAGGTCAACTGACCATTTTGGTCATATTGACTTATTTGTAAACCTGACTTTGCTGAACATTATTGCTGTTTACAGTTTATCTCTATCTATAATAATATTCAAGATAATAACCAAAACCAGCAAAATTTCCTTAAAATTACCCATTCAGGGGCAGCAACCCAACAACGGGTTGTCCGATTCCAGGGCAGATAGATCTTGACCTGATAATTAATTTTATCCCCGTGTCAGATTTGCTCTAAATGCTTTGGTTTTTTAGTTATAAGCCAAAAACTGCATTTTACCCCATATGTTCTATTTTTAGCCATGGCGGCCATCTTGGTTGGTTGGTCGGGTCACCGGACACATTTTTTAAACTAGATACCCCAATGATGATTGTGGACAAGTTTGGTTTAATTTGGCCTAGTAGTTTCAGAGGAGAAGATTTTTGTAAAAGTTAACGACGACGGACGACGACGGACGCAAAGTGATAAGAAAAGCTCAAAAAGCTATAAAGGGGGTCCAACCCTCGGACCCCCCCCCCCCACCCCCTCTGGATCCGCCAATGTTAAGGTATGTGATATATGCCTAAATAATATTAATTAAAATAGGATTTGATAACCAATATAAGTTAATCCATTGTATCGAGTAACACAAGCACTGTAATCGTGTGTATATGTACAATTTCCGTAGGTTTGTATGCACTTTGAAGAAATTTCTAAGTAGATCTGTTGTTAATTTGTTAAAGAGCTGATATGCATGAAATATTTGCAACTGAACGTTCAGCAAACGATAACGAAAGTATTCTTTTTAAATGATAATACGCCAGTCATATTATAACCTGGGATCGTCAGAGTAACCAGTCCGTCAGTACTCGTGATTAAAAATATGAAGAGTTGAACGTACACATGCATAGGCGGCAGAAGAGGTACGGTAAAACTAATATATAAATTAATCAATGACAACACCGGCAAAGGAGTACATTATGCATGTTTATTTACGAAGGGTTCAAATTGGCCCTCAATTTTTAAATCCGTTCAATACATGTACAGGCACTATTCAGTAATTTCAAATAAAAATATTGTGATATAACGTATAACTTTTAATACATAAAAGTTATAAGAGTTATACAATAATACATTAACAGTACTAATTTAGTCCGCTTTACCACTGCATGAAACTATATATTTAATTTGTAATTATACCCTAAATAAACTACAGATAAATTCCCATTTTAAATGTATACTTTAAGTTTATTTATCATTTAAATTTCACATTTAATTGAGGTTTAATTTAAATTTAAGCTACTAATTAAATTCCTACATTTAATTGTGGTTTAAATCAATCTTTATGCTAGCTTAAATTTAATGTTTAAGTAAGTTTAAATGAATTTATATTTGCATAAATTCTTAATTTAAGCAAGAATAGTTCAATTTAATCTTCATTTTACTTAACATTTATGTGCATTTAAGCAAATATAAATACTTATTTTCAAAATTTATTTTAATTTAATCTTCACTATACTAGACATTTAAGAAAATTTAATCAAACATTATATAAATATTTTGAAAGTTTAATTTTGAATAATCTTCACTATACTAGACATTTAAGAAAATTTAATCAAACATTATATAGATATTTTGAAAGTTTAATTTTAAATAATCTTCACTATACAAGACATTTAAGAAAATTTAATCAACCATTATATAGATATTTCAAAAGTTTAATTTTCAATAATCTTCATTTTACTAGACATTTAAGTTTGAATTTAAGCAAGTTTATTTTAATTCATATTTACAAAATAAATGAATTTAAGCAAATATTAAATTGCTATTTAACAATTTGAGCTGCATTTAATCTTCACTTTGTCCAACATTTAAGTCTTCCTTTAGGAATAAATGTTTAGTTCAACAACAACTTGGACTTTGCTCATTGTTGAAGGCCGTACGGGGACTAAAGAAGTTAATTTCTGTGTCATTTGGTCTCTTGTGAAGAGTTGTCTCATTGGCAATCAAACCACATCTTCTTTTTTCATATTATCTGAAATTTGAATAAAAGTAGGATTCAAGAAGAAAATACTGAATTCAAATATTGAAGCCGCTTTTTTTAAAATCAGGATTAAATGTTTGATCTATTTTGTTTGATTTGCTTAAGTTTCTATGTATAATGTATATAATATAGATACTATGGGTTTGAATCCATAAAATGTATATACTTTTTCATTCAAGTTACTTTGCCTGCTTAATATTCTGTTGAAATCCACATTATGTTTTGTACTTGCAAACATATTGTTATTTAAGGGAACAAAAGTAGTTTACCCGCCACTTGTCTTGAAATGTAACCATATAAACAGACACAAAATGATAAAATTAAAGCAGTACTATATTAAAATACAAGTACTTGGTTAGTTTTCTTCCAATATCTACATGTAATTTATATTTTGTTCTTGTATTGTTTTATATGATTGTTGCTGTCTTGCTAAAATTTACCCCACATCTGCCCTGTTCTTTATACAAATATGCCATTAACATCAACTAGTGTCTTTTTTCTTTGTCAGAAATAATAAGAATAAATAATAAGAATAAAACAACAAAGTAAAGTTCTAATTTAATTACAAGCCACAACAGTTATAACTTCATTTTGGAATATATATATAACAGCTATATCTGACTGCATTATAAGCCATTCATCTGAAACAGCATCTTTTCATTTGAACTTCATTAAATTAATTTTTATCAACAAACCAGAATATAGAATATATGAATTTTTGAGTTGTCTCTCTTTAATAATTAAATAAATTCGGTTGATATGGCAGTTGAATATTCTGATAAATCTGTTTGTACTCATCAATAAAACAATTAAAAGAAAAAAATCAGAAATAACCTTGTCAGTATAGTCAGTTTAATTTTCATTAAATAAAAAAATCCTGTATAATCAGTGGGACATTAAAAAAAAAAATACCTGTGAAAAAGCATATTTTATTGAATTACCAATATTGTCAATCAGATATTAACTTTACATCATCTTTCAGCAAAAACAAATATTCACATGTTTATTATACTTAGATCTTCTTTTCATTTGAAATATCAAGAATGTTTGAAAATTGTGAGAAAAAAAGTCAACCAAATGCAATGAATGTGAAGATAAATAAAGATAAGACTGTTTCAGTGAGTAGAATGAAATCTTATTTTTACTTTTTGGGAAAACAATTTGATATATGAACAAAAATCATATTAAAACAATGACATAAAAAATTCAAAACAACCTCACCATACCAATAGGAAACATTTTGAAACATTTTATTTAGGTTATAACAAACAATTATAAAAAAAGGAGTTACTTCCCCTAGATCAGAGAAGTACAGAATGTCCTTGATACCAAAGCTATGTTTACATGGATTATTTTGAGTTAGGCTACTTGTATTTATCATAAATGAGGTTCTTAATTTTATATCTTATGTAGACTAGACAGATAAAATGTTTTACAAAGTAATCACTTACAATTCATTTTGTACTAGCAAACTTAAAGCAGATAAATGTACATAGCAAATAAATTTAACTGTCATTGATATATCTTTTTGTTATAACTAGTATATGACACATACAGTCAAAATATACTATGAGTATGCACAACACAGATATTTACATACCCTCAAAATGTTAATCACATACAATTCCATAACTGTCCTCAATATATTTGTAATTTACATTGAATTAAAATGTTTGAGTTACTTCCCCTAGATCAGAAGAGTCAAGTATGTCCTTTATCAATTCTTCTATGTTGTTAAAGTTATGTTAACATGTTTTATTTCTAGATGGGATACTTTTATTCATCACAAAGGAGGTTTTGAATTTTGAATCTTATGTAGATAATGGTTGATAAAATTGTGTAATAGAGTAATGAATTACAATACCATCAAGCTTAATTAAAATAAAACTTTTCAAAGAAGATTTATTTGCAAATGCATTTACTTCATTGAAATATGTTTTTAGAACTAACAAATGATACAAAGTCACCAATGAGGTAAATGACGACACATTTTCCCACACCCCAGCACTGTAAATCAGTAATAACTATTAAATTGTACTATAATTATAAATTTAAAAACTTGTTGACAGGGATGTTCAAGAAACAAATCCAAAATGTTTGCACTTAAAAATGTTTGAATTACTTCCTGTAGATCAGAAAAGAGCAGAATGTCTTTTCTGCATTCTACCCTATTGTTAAATCTCCATTTACAAATAACATGTTGCATAAATTAGGTATTGACTTTAACATTTTATGTAGATCAAATAGGATAAAATTAAAATATGATACTTTTTATATAAAAGATTACACTACCATCCAATTAATTGCAAATTAAAGAACACACAAAATTAGTTATACTGTCCATCAATATAAATATTGTCATAACTTAAAAAAATATAAAATACTATCTTGTTGAATACAAACAATACAATAAGATTTCTGACATTAAAAATATTTATAATCAGAATAATTTGAAATTAAGAATAACCAGTTAATATTATAATTTAAATATGAACTATGCCTGCAATTGTCATTGGAAATAAAGTAGATAAATGTAATACTTATAATTTCATTTAAATATATACATGTCATGCATGTGTATAGCAAATCATTAAAATCATTTATTAACATACACATTTTGACTTATTGATTGAAAGATGTTTAACTACAGGCAATTTACCTTCTATCTTGAAAGCTATTTAATTTCACATTTATGATATCAACTTTACATGTATTAATTCAAACTAGTTTACTCAAAGAAAAAATATAATATCTCCCATCATTTATACCAAAAAGTGTTTATAATTCATCTATGTATCATTTATGTGTGTATCTGACAAATAAAACTATTTTGTTTAAGTGGAGTTACCTCCCCCTATATGACAATAATTGATACCTGCGTAAGAAAAATAATTATTGATAAAAGAAACCTAATTGAATGAATAAATCACCATGAATGTCAGGTCCTTTTTTTAAATCTTCAAAATCTTTAACTTTCAGCCAATTTAGTTGAAGTTTGTTTCCTAATAAGCCATTGATATAATCTAGGAGCAATATCTTCTTAGCTTCAAAATGTTTTTCTTGTACCTGAAATGAATAAATGCATGAATTTGAATAATGAATATAATGCAGGTTATTCTGTTTGTTTTTTTTTTTATTTCAAATCATAAAATTTCTTTTTAAGTTTTTAACATAAGATATCTATTTGAAATCAAGAATAAAGCAAACAAAATATACGGTTAATATTGGAAAAATAATTTGAAAGATAAATTGAAATGGAAATGCAACAACATGCCTACATCTATGCAGGTATGGAAGGTATTATGTTTGTTTACAGTTTGCACTGGAGACGAAATAAAGTTAAACTACTTCAAACATATTTATTTACATATAATTTGCTTTTTATCTAATAAACTAGTAAAATAGGCTCTTACATAAGTCAGAATAAAGGAATAACATGTATTTCATGTTTCAGTAATATCAAATATTATCTCATTTCATCACATACACCATAGTGGGTCAGTCTTCACACATTTCAATGGATACTGTATTTTTGCACATGTACATGTAACTGTCATATAAACTTTACAACAGCTTGCTCACAACTTCACCATACCTGAATTAAAAAAAATAACATGCAAATGATACATTGTATAAGAAAAAAAAACATGCTTTTACTCTGGCTGCTACATGAACCTTACATGTCATGACACTATTCAAACAAGAATACTATCAAAACGATTAATTAATGGCCAAAAAATACAAATTTTCAACTATTTGGTTTTCTGACACTGGCCAAAGCTTGAAATCCAACACCTTCACACTCTATATCATTGTTCATACTAAAATAAGATTCTGTAGGGTATGGTTGGTCAGCCAAATGACACACATTTGTCTAACATGTGCACTTGCACTAAAACTAGTAGAATACTAGCAACTACCATCCATATTTAAAACAAATGTATACATGTATGTAAATGTCATCATTTTGAAATGGAATACCATATCATCATGATCATTGATAAGATTTTATTTATCTAAACAATTAAAAAAAATACAAACTACATGTACATGTATGTAGTCATTATTTAACTATGAATTGCAATGGTTCTCTGCACCACAATGGTCATGCAGAAGTCCAGTGGTTTACTGCTAAAGTATTACTCTATCTTGTTGAGAGTTACACAGAAGTTTTTTGGTAGTAATCATGGTAATGCTGAAGTTTGATGACTACAATAGTAACATAAACTTTTTTTATATATTTTTTTTTCATTTTGACATAGAAATAGAAATCAAATTGTTTGTACATGTATATATCTTGATATTGTATGGTGACATGTCAGACTATCCTTTTTTTCTCAGTTTGTATACATAAATGTCACACGTGTAAAAATCAGAAAAGCATCTTCAATGTTTAAGAGTATAACATCACCCTGTTAATGTAAAACATTCATGTCCATGATAAATAGTAATTGAATTTCCGTTTAGGCTGTATAAACAGGTACATGTATAATTCATATCAATAGGCTTATACATGTATATATATGTATACATGATATATACGAGTCTAAATTGAAAACTACATTCAAACCTATATATATATCACCATCACTGCTGTTTATCTGATGGATAAATCTGTTGTATAGTTGTCACTGGCTCAGATGTACTTATAAATACAATTATTTTCCGTGACTGCATCTTACATTGTAAGATCCTTTATTATAGATAATTTAGCTGATCTGTAAGAATAACATCTTCATGCCTTATATATCATGTACTGTAGTACGACGCTAGATTAAAACTGACGTGGAAAGGTAACACCCAGCCACTGAAAGCTTCATTTTTTATGAAGCCAAGGTGGTCGTGTGGTCTAGCGCACCGGTTACAGTGCAGGGGATTTGGTGTCACAATATCTCAGTAGCATGGGTTCGAATCCCGGCGAGGGAAGAACCAAAAACTGTGAAAGCAAATTTACAGATCTAACATTGTTGGGTTGATGTTTAGACGTGTTGTATATACAAATGTAGAGACATACATGTATATATATATATAGACAAACGAAGGCCCAGGTTCAATAAATTCACTATAAAAGCTTAGTTCTAAGATCATTTTTCTTCAAATGAAACAAGTTCTATACTAAATTCAATTAAGTTGTTTGATATACACTTCATGCAAATAATACTTTGAAAGAAAGACAAATCTTTTTGGATGCTTGTATGTGATCAACAGATCAAGGAACACTATGGATTACTGTACACAGTATTTACTACAATGTTGGGAGTAAATTGTTGAATATGTGAGACTACTATAACATTAACACTGGGTTATAACTTTAGTAGTCTCAGTAAATAATAAATGGCTATAGTTGTAAGTCTGGGACTATATGTTTTCTTTCAAAGCCAACATACTGAGAGAAAAAAAGTACATTTCAAGGATTTTTTTCTAGGTTACAAAATGTCCTTTATCAAATTTTGAGGTCATTTTTTTAATTCTTTTAATATAAATGGATAAAACCCTTTCATTACCTAGGAAATTGTGTTGATGCAAATAACATACATTTGTTTGGTGGTGCAAATTGACAAAGTAGCTATACTCTTAGTGTTAGACTAATTATATCATATTATTATAATATAATGGTTTAGACGAATTATATCATATTATTATAATTACGCAACAAAGCCAAATATGCAAAATTGCGGAAACATTTTTTTAATTTTTCCCTCACCGGGAATCGAATTGAAGCTATTATGATATCGAGATCACACTGTATGCACTGTGTCAAGCGCTCGAAACAACTCGGCTGCCTTAAGTTAACTACTGTGAAAAATAAATGTTCGGTGGCCTACTGATACCTTTCCTCGTTAGTAGAATGATCCATCTAGAGATATAACAAAGTCACATGCATATATTATAGGCTCGTTTTTTTAATATAATGTAGCGATTTTAGTTTGACAGTATAATTTATTACTATGTAAGATGTCTTTCGTTTTATTACGTTAGGATTTAATTCCTTTTCCATAGCTATGGGGCACCGCCCAGTATTTTTATTTATTTTGACGGTATCTTTTTTTGTTTAAATTCACCGCCCTATATCTTCACATACTCGTAGCCAGGAGGGGGAATTCGGACGAACTCCCCCTCGAAAACAAATAAGCACTGTTAAAGTCAAATGTTCTGTTCGAATTGTGACTGTTAAAGTCGAGTTTGTGAGTCCAACGACCCCCCCCCCCCCCTCCCCTTGAAATTCCTGGCTACGGGCCTGCTTCAGACCCGCCTGGTATGACATCTTTGAAACTGTTAGGGTACCACCAAGTAGCCAATCTTAAGAACCGTTGAGGTACCGCCCGGTATCTTAAAAACCGCCCGGTACCTTATCTTTGGAACCGTTGGGTTAACGCCTACAATTATGTATATAAGGGGATGCGAGAGTGATCAGAGAGTGGGGATAGAAAGCTAGAGGCTTGAGAGTGATATTGTGTTAGTGAGATTAGGATTATTGTTCAGCTGTTTTTTTTACATGTTAAACTGATATCATATATTTAACAGAATACATTGTGATTTTAATTGAAACTTTGTGTTGTGGTTTGTTTTCTGTGTGCCATTGGAACATGGAATCTACGCAATTTACGCGACCTCAAAATAACATATCGGCAAACAAGAATCCATAAAAAAACCCGACAACACTGCAATTGATATATAAGACCGTTGGTGTTCCTGTTTGAATGGTTTTATCCTAGTACTTTTGGGGCCCTTTATAGCTTGATGTTCGGTATATGAGTTAAGGATCCGTGTTGAAGACTGTACCTTGACCTATAATGGTTTACTTTTATATGTTGTGACTTGGATGGAGAGTTGTCTCATTTGCACTTATACCACATCTTCCTTTGTATATGTGTCCATCGCTCTAGATCACACGTCGTATACATATGGTGTCAATATTCCATATAATGTTTCTTTGAATAAATAATTTCAACCAATGAAAACCCTTTCACCCCTTTTAATATTGAAATATGAAATAAAGAGATTTAATAGTCTTGTCAATAACACCGAACCCCGAAAATAAAAAGACCAAAGAAACAGCATGAAATCAACTAACGTTGCCAAGTATCACCGAAATGACATGCGATAACGTTATGAAAAGGCATATATGATAAAAGTCAAAGCATGTGTTAACTTTTCAAATCAGCCCTTAAGCACCTATTACAAAAATATGGAATTTACGTAAATTTGATGCTATTATCATTTGGTAAAAATTATATGTTTTTTAGTCTAATATATGATAAAAATAAGATAAGAAGCTGATAATTTTATTAATATAATTAAGAACACACAAAGGGCATCATTTTACAACAATATTATGCACAATATGATTAAAAAAAAAGTAAAACAGAAACCTAATACCATACTATAAAACTATGCACAAGCATCATAAAGTAGCCCTTCGTCCAATTTTTTACCCTGTGTGCATAATTTACCATAGATATAATGACAGAAACATAAAAAGCAAATCTTGCAACCTTTGACAACACTGCCAAATTTGAGGCTTTTTTTTTTATTTACACCAAGAATATACTTTAGATATCTGAAATGTCATTTTTCCAAATAATAATTTATGTAGATTAATTCAAAATAGATAATCACTTTTTTTTCCTTGCCAGCAGCAGAGTTAATCTTAAATGAACCCCAAATTTAATATAATAAAATTGGTTTTATTGTGTGATCATATAAATGAGTTGCAGTATCAGTATTTGGATTACAAGCTGACATGGATTTTTGTAATTTAGATTTTGCCTTCAAGGATTTTTTTTAATAGCTGGTCTTTCCCCGGTTGAAAAAGACCACTAGAAGTAAAGACTGTCCCTAAAAATTTATATCTATTACACGTAACACATTATATAGCCCCTTTATCTAAATAAAGGGATTCCTTCAGGGAAAAAAATCCAGACTTGTTAAAATTAAAACTTTTGTTTTGGACAAGTTTACATCTAGACACCAATCAATATAATAAGTATCCTGTATATCAAGTAGGTTTTGAAGACCCTTTTTAATTTTTGATAATACAATAATATATATATACATCTTACAAAAATCATGTTTTTATATAGATATAAAAAAAATGAATGAATGTATCGGTATATTATTTAGGCAGATTAATATTATACACATACAGATTAAAATAAAATTCAAGAAAAACAACCAAACAATTGTCCTGTTTGTGTTCCCACATTTTATTAAACGTTCATACTAACTGACTTAACAAAAATAAAGTCATGCTTAACATCTGATTTTTCATATTCAGCTGTCGAAAATTATAATGTATCATCAATAGATGAATACCATGCATCATTCAATATTATTGATCATTATTAGTAAAAATAGAACTACACATACATGTATGCGCTACGAACGTTTACCAAATGCATGAACGGACTTGCTTTAATATGTAATAATAAAATTGAAGCTGAGGAACATGTACTACTTGAATGTAAGCTCTATGACGATTTAAGGAACGAACTTTATAAATATATAAACAGTGTAGATGAGAACTTTAACATGTTTACGAACCATGAGATAACGTGCTGGGATGCTTATTTTATACTCGTTAACGTTATTTAAAAATGTGCCAAAACCTGCAAATCTATTTTATTTTTTATGAAATTTTACTTTATGTCTCTCAAAACTCTTTGAAGAATGGTATTAATATCTATTTATGGTTTTATGATATATGTAAATATTGTATTATCTATCTATAATACATTTAAGTAATAAGATCACATAATCACTTTTTTATGACCCAGTCATTGGAGTTGCTAACATTTTCCGGTCTGGGGCGTATTGATGGTGCCCCAGTTTTGCGTCTGTTAAACACACGTTTCCCTTGTTGGCTAAGCGTGGTCTTGTGCTTAGCATCCAAGGCACGTAGGCAGTTGGTGTATTCGTCCGACCGCCAGGTAAGCGGTCGGACGATAAACGATGCTTCATCATCTGTGTCATCCTCTTCCGATGACATATATTGGATGAGGAGAGCCTCCTCAATTGCCTTGGCCTCTTCTTTCGTCCATGATGTCTTAAGCTTAATTGCTTTTAATCTGTAATTCATTTTCTGAAAAGGGAAACAAAAAATACAACAAAATAAGAAAGGCATGTGGTAAATCCGAAATTATTGTCACAATAATCATCATGAACTCAGTCAAATTAATTATATTTTATGCAATTGCAGACATAAAGGACACACAAAAACAGCAACAACACAATCACATATATTACATATAATATATATATACAGTGCACACATTTAATATTAAAAAATCAGAAAGCGCACTAACGCCTTGGATGATGTTAAAAAATTGAGAATAGAATGATCCCTATTTTGCAATGACTTCTCTCTTGACACTCATACTATAGAAAAAGTTTAAGAGTTCCAACTTTCTTTTATTCAATCAGGACAATATTCATGTTAAAAATACTGTGTAATATATACAACTGCAATATCGTAAACCATAGTATGTGTTCCCTTGGAATATGTTTTATATCGTCTTATTTCTATAGAAGTGTACTTGTTGTCGCTGACACGAAATTTTGTAAAATACATATACTATTAGTCGATTTGGTCGTAGCTTTATTTAAATTTTCCAGCGGATATATACAATTGGTTTCGAATTAGACTAATTGTATAAACTAGATATTTAATATATATATTCACTCGTTTGAGTATTTTTTTCTAAAAATCTATAACATCAGATTTATATTACAATTAAATTCTTTAAAATTACAATGTACATATTAAGCAGTTTTATTTAAGATTCATATGATATTAAAATGAGTACTTTTTGCACAAATAATTTTAACCTTTTCATGTATTTATGGCTTTGGTACATAACATAGTTTGATCAACAATCTTTACATTTCTAACATAAGTGCTACTTCATAGTTCTATATATATATATTTCCTTGAGATGAAAAAAAGAAGAAAGAAATGCAAATGTAGAATAAGAATAGATCTAGAGAAATGTAAATTTTAAAGTGTCTCTAACGAGAACAAAGATAACCTTAGTACGGTTCAATAGAAAAATCTAATGATAGGATTGTAACTTTCACATGCATTTCAATTGAAATCTTGCATCTTTTGCGGTAATAAGGATGAAATCTCTCTATAAAAAATAAAATTGTCCTGTCACCTCAGCAAATGTTAAAAGAGGCAGAACAAATTTCCGGCGCCAAATAATATTCAATCGCAGATTTAAGTCAATAGTTGATAAAAAATAAAATGAAAGAATTTTGACAACGCTCAAATTCAAGCTTAAATATGAAAAATCTATCAAATATACCATTAAACGTCACTTTTCAAATCAGTATGTTTGCATAATGATGTCAGTACCTGATGTATGTCTATTATATTTATGTAACAAAAGCATTCTACATTCTAATAAAAAGCTAACATTTTACAAGCTAAAACTTAAAAAAAAAACCGCCATATTTTGGGGACAAAAAAAAGGTCTTACTACTCCTTTGATTAAGAATTATTTGCGGAATGAAATTTGGTATAACCACCAACCATATTGAGCAATAGCATGGTTTGGGAAGAGAAAAACTATTCGGATCTAAAATCATAATGAACAAAAAATATATAATGACATAATACTGTGAAGATCGAAAAATTATGATTATAGGTTGAGGGATAGTAGATAAAAATGTGTACTGAGAAGGGGGTTTGGTGGTAACGGGTTTATTTTTAGATAACATGATTTAATGAATTTTCGGGCTTGAAGCCCATTATTCGACGTAATTCATAAAATTTGATGAAAAAGGCCACGTGCTATTTTATTTTCGTTCATCATAAAATTACATATATATATTGTTCGATCACACACACCCTTTTTACAACCGTCTAAACTGTAGAATATTACAATGTTTGTCCATGTCATTTCAAAATTATCGGACTTTCATTTGTTGATTATTTGCTTACCCTTTGCTTTCTTGAATATTTAAGCATCTTCTTCTTGTGGTCATCCATCTGTCCTGCAGCAACCATTCTTGCTTTATTCTTGAAACTTCTGAAGTATGTCTCGATGCCCGCTGTAAAAGATACGTTGATACTATATCTATCAGGAAAACATATTTCTCTTATCCTAAATCTAATTGGGTATTTGTTACAGAATCTGTGGAAGTTTTTTGGGGGCCAATTATACCTTGACATGGATAAAAGAAAACTGTATTCCGTTACGCCTTATTTCCAAAATAATTTGAACAACGTCTAAATGTTGTTTCGTATATTTACTGAACTCTGCCTTCAAAGTAAATATAATTAACTATGTGAATTCGTTTCGTTTCTATTCTTTCCGTTTAAACAATAGTAGTTTGTGCCTTAATGTCGACCCATCAGATAGATATTGTTAAAAAATGTTTTGAAAACAAGTTTCATCTCACCAACAAAAGGTGGAGAACATCTATCTTAACATAACTGTGTTAGTGCCAAACATTATGATCAATTAATTGTCATCATAATTTTTTTTTTTTTTTTTTTTTTTTGGTCGTTTGCTTGTTATCTCATTGTCATATATTCTAATTAACTCATCTGTATTCCTTGAATTTTGATAGTTGACTAAAATCTGACAACTATATATCATGGACGACCATCAAAATGCGTACTAATTAAAAGAGATAATTTAAATACTTCATGATCTACACTTATATATGTATTATATTACCATTTATTATTCCGTTCTCTGTTGTTGGATATATTCCCTGTACAAAAACTTTGATACTATCTGACATGGGCTTGTTCTCCTCCGAAAAAGGCCTGGGTAAACAAAACAAAAATAGTTCTATTAAGATTAAATTACGAAGCATTTACAAACATTAAGCCACATTTTCAGTTTGAAGTGAACGGTACAGCGATGTTATTCATCATGTTCATAGGCAGGAACATGAACATATAGAAGTCGAACTTAACAAAAGTGTGAAGAATCAGAAAATGCATTTTATACAAGCATCATGAGTACATATTGTAACAGATGAAAGCTAACTGTTTCGATAATACTGTTACATATCGGTATTTTCGATTACTGTGTGAAATTACATATAAAACGGATATATATGTATTTATAAGTGCATATGTATATCATAATGTGCATATACACGGAACACATTGTTTAATTAATGTATAGAATTCGCAAATAAAGATATATAAGTGCAGGCGATTTGGTGTCACGATATCACAGTAGCGATGGGTTCGAATCCCGGCGAGGGAAGAACAAAAAAATTGCGAAAGCAAATTTACAGATCTAACATTGTTGGGTTGATGTTTAGACGAGTTGTATATACCTTTCATGTATATCGAAATCATTTTAATTTCAAACTAATGAGACTAATGAAACGGTTATAGGTTTTTCTCACTGTGCATTTATAATGCTATACGTGATACATGATCTCCAGGAAGTAATAGATAAATATAAACTGAATTCTTACTTCAGTGTTGCACCTGTATCGGTTTTAGCTTTCCAAGCAAGGCCACTGTTTTCTGCATCACCAAAAGCATCTCTGACTGCTTGCTATAAAATTATAAAAGGTCAGAAAGTTTATTAAATGCAGACAAAGAAGTTCTTTGTCACAATTAAACAAAATTTAAAACCCATGTAGCGGACACTGATAGCGGAGCACTGCAAACTTTCTGAAGTTGGAACAAAGACTATAAATCGGGGCGGGGGCGGGGGGGGGGGGGGGGTAATCTCAAAGCTATCTGATTAGGAAGTGTCCTAAGACCATCTCATGACACGTCTTAAATTTGTCTTAAACATTTTATCACAAAACTACTTTAACGGTTTAAAATTTCGCACTGAGGACAGTTTTAGAACATCCTAACATAAGATAATCTTACATCATGTATACATAGCATCGAAACACAATTCAAGAGTGTCTTAAGATGACCGCATTAATTTTAAAATTGTGTCTTAGGACGAATATTAAGATATTTTCGAGAACACCACCTTTGATGTCTTTTTTGTCACCAAACTTAATATATTAAAGTCAAAATAAGTTAAACTTTTTGTAGGAGTTTACTTAATTATATATGTTCCTCTGTTTCAATGACCAGCTTAATTCCGGAACAGACAATTATATAGCCCAAAAATGGTAATAATAAAAAGCAGTAATTCATGAAAGATATTCACCTGTTCCAATAATCTTGTATCATACAAACACGATATACAAAATGTGCGTTACACAATAAAATCATTGTCGTGAGCACCCGTATAGATATTGTTAACTCCGTTACTCATGTAATGGGAAGAATTATTATTTATCTTTTAAATTACATTACCTGAACCTGAGCTGGAACCTCAGGAGCAGCACTTGCTTTAACAGTCTTGCTGGTGTTGGTCTCAGCTAGCCTTTCCAAAATCCTATCAATTTTAACATCCGTGTTCTTCACGGTCTGATCCAAATCACTTACTTTCTTTGAGAGAATCTTCAGCTCTGAAAGCACTCTCTGCAACAAAAAGTGTTTTCAATATATAGTGTTTTCTATAGATATTATTTTCAACTTAGTACACGTACGAAACTATCACTGACAGTATATTATTTATAAGAACCGATTGATGTTTTTGTATCTGAAGTACGTTATAGCCATTAAAATCATTTCACAAAAAGCATACGAATCGGAGGCGGATACAGGACATTATATAAAAGGAGCGGGGAGTAGCGATAAGAGTTGGGCTTGTATAAAAAAAAATGGCTTCTGCGGGGAAAACTTTGTAATATGTTTCAAAATTTAATGTGTAGATATTTAAAAGGCAAAAGATTGACGAGACTAAGATTAACTGGTTTTCAATAAGCTTTATTTACCTTATCACTGTTCCTTGTGTCTATCAGGGACGAAACATCTCCCATCGCACAAGCGTTTGCGGTGCTTGTACTTGGAACCGGACTGACCTCTCTTGCAGTTTCATCTCTCTACAACAACAAAGCATGTGCAATTGATAGTTCAAATTACTAATAGTGTTTTTGGAACGATACAATAGAACTAATATACAGAACATTATATAACATGCCACACATTGAACTCATCTGTAGTACGTGTTTTGCATACATTTTATGACTATTTTGAGATACAGTAAAGCCCCAGTTATGGGGCGCCGAATGGGACTCTTGTGGTTTTGTACAAAATTCAATTCTGTCATAACAAAATCATTTTTGTCTTACAAAACTATGTGATACAGACTTGTTTTATGAGAACTTCAATTTTGTGATGACAAAATTCATTTTTGTAGACAAAATTCATTTTTGTCATGACAAAAGTAAATTTTGTCAAAAAGGTATGCAAATATAAACTTATTTGCATACAAAAATGACTTTTGTTACCTGATATGGAAATTAAAACACAAAAGTCAATTGTGTAAAACAAGATTCAATTTTGTGAGACAAAATTGACTTAAATGAGACAAAATTGACTTTTGTGAGACAAAATTGACTTTTGTGAAACAAAATTGACTTTTGTGAAACAAAATTCGATTTTGTCAATTTTGTCTCACATGTGAACACAAAATAGACTTTTGTGAGACAAAATTGTCTCAATGTCTCAATTTTGTCTATTTTGTGTCACACAAGTCAATTTGGAGACGACAAAATTGACTTTTGTGAAACAGAATTGACTTTTGTGAGACAAAATTGACCTTATTGAAAAAAATTGACAAAATTGAATTTTGTCTCACTTATGTCAATTTTGTATCACAATTTTGTCTCACAATTTTGTCTCACAAGATTGTCTCCCGTAAGTTTTGAAAATTCAAAAACAAACGTAAGTAGCGAAAGTTGAAACGAAGTAGAAATCTAGTAAATACGTATCAAAGCTTAGCGTAACGTAACAATTCGTGGTGGAAACGTGAGTCTATATACCGGTACACGTACTTATATATACGTAATAAAACGTGATAAGAACGTATCACAAACCTAGTTAGACCTAGCTTTTAAAATAACAGCACATTTTTTTATTCAAAACATATAGTTGAAACGTAGCATTTTGAAACGTAGTAAAACGTGACAGTATGACTGGGGCTAGCCTTTAGGTCAGTTCAAAATATATATAAATATCGATGTATTGAAAGTTTGACGATAGTATAAAATTGGACAATTGTTTTTTAAGAGATAGTAAAAAAAAATAATTTACTAGTACTTATCATTTACGTTATCACTACTCCTTACCTCCATCAAAGACGAAACATCTCCTATAGACTCGTCAGGACACACACCGGTTCTTTCCTTATGATTTGGAGTACTAGTTCTGTTGACCCTTTTTAGTGGTGGTATTTCACTTTCTTCAGAGTCGGACCCATCAAAACTCGGAAGGAAACTGTTTCTTTTTTGCACTTTATGAGGAGGAGTTTCATCATCTGATGGTTGTCTAGAAGTTGACGCTGACATCGACATGATGTGAATGAAGTTGGAATCTCTCTACTCGCACGATATATACTTGAAATTTTATTATGCAAACCTTGATAGAATGGACACTTTGTGATGTAACTAGGTGAACCTTCCTACCATATAACATATTTTGGCTCTTCATCAAACAGACATGAAATACTGGTCAGTTTGTACTGAATAGAGACCTCTTTGTTTTTGTGTGTTAAGGATAGGAGTAGATCAATTACCAAAATCCGAATGCTTGAAAATAATGTCTGGACTCCTAGCTTTGAAATACAAATCCCGATTTATTTTGGTTATAATTATTAAAAAAAAATTGCCTCTCGTGTGTTTTGGTATGAAAGATATGACAGATTGTGGGATAAAACGGTATCGATCTGTTAATGGTATAATTTTTTTTAAAGTCTAACCCAGATGGCTGCATGAGGTTTTCCGCTCTATACATTGTACGTGTGTTATTTAATAAGAACATGCATACCATCTAATAATAATAATAAGACATTATACAGAATTCTTGAACCTGCTTATATAAAAGCATGCATTTGTTTTTAGTCCGTGTAACACTCAATTCAAAGTTTTAAAAAGTTGTCAAATTTAAGTTTTTAAAGTTTCAAAATATCAAAATTCCAAATTGAGTAAAAGTTTTGAAATTTAGAAATTTTTACCAAATAATTAAAATATTAAAATTCAGAATATCGTTTTTAGATTTGATAGTATAGAAATTTAATCTAACTTTAAAAATACCAAACCTTACCTTCAATTTTGATTATTCCACATTTTAAAAGTTTGATTTTTTAAATTTTCGATTAAGATATCAAAAATTGAAAAAAGGCGAAAAGAGGTGTACCTGTAAACTGCAAAACGAAATAAAAGCGGAACGAAAATGACACAAAATGAAATGAAAACATACTGATACTGATATACAAATTTCTAGTATTAACCTTTTTTTGCTAACCTAATTTTTGGGTTTATAAGACTGTTAAAAAAAATATTGGTGAAGTACCCTCATCCATTTTCTCAAAATTTTGTCTAAAAAGACTGACTTGAGTGGTCAAACAATTTGAAAACTGGATTACTCAAAAACTATGCATTGTAAGACGGTCGGGTTGTTGTCTCTTTGACACATTCCCCATTTCTATTCTCAATTTTAAGTACACAACTTTTTCACAGATTTCTTTTTGATAATATTTTTTTTTAAATTCATTGATATTTTCCATTTGTATATCACATGTTTCGGAAATAATTCCAGAACGAGATTTAAACGAGACTGAAATGTCAGGAGGATACATCCTCACCTCACCTTTTCTATCCTCTTCATGCATGCCGGTCGTCATTTAAGGCCCTGATACATTCTTTCCATTTTACACGGTCTAAAGAAGGATAAATCATTAAAAGTTAATGTTTAAAATAAAACCACAGGCACTGCAGACAGTTGTAAGTTTCGAAAACTTGCATGACAAAAATAAATATTTTTCAAAAGAAGAGAATTCATTTTAAAACAAGACGCACGGCTCTGATAATGACCATTTTACTTGCTGTTTTTCCCAGCAACCATATTTTAGGAGTAACAGTAAAAACTGACCAACTCGCAGTAGGTCCAATAGTATGGGTAGGTTGAGTATGTATATATATATTTTCTACTGAACTTTATGCAATAAAATGGCTGTATTATTTCATTTTGTTTCAAATTTTTCTGTTTTGCTCTACGACTTCTAACTTTCTGCAATCACGCTGGCAGATGAATATATCATTACATGTACATTTTGACCGATTATCTTTAACGTTTTTATAAACTATATTTGTTCTTTATAAATTGTTGGCCTTAAATATTCAGCTTTGAGCGTTTCTGAAGAAGGTAGATCCAGAAAAGCGCGTCGATCGTAACTTATAACGTTTTTTTTTTCATTTTTTATCGAATGCATGACGATCATATAATACCTTGTATCAATGATTTCAGTTCTAAGTACTGGTACGGCAGGAATACTGAATTCGTGGTGTCGCAATGAACGTTGTGCTAGTCTGGAATGTACGAGGTTTTTTATATCTTTTTTACGCTGAGTATAAGACAAATATTAAAAGATTGGAGCCAGGATACTGCTATATGGTATCTACATAAAGTCGTCATATATAGAAACCAGAATGTAAATATTGTATTTGCGCCAGACACGCGTTTCGTCTACAAAAGACTTATTAGTGATGCTTTAATCAAATTAAGTTACAAGGCCAATAAAATTTAAATAAAATTAAAAAGGCCAAATAAAGTCAACGCTTACTTCCAACTTATCGTTCTGGTTTTGTAAAAGCTGTGCACATTCATATCATATAAACGTATAACATAAACATTACTTTCAGCCTTCATATTTATGTAATTGTTGCCGCTGTACATTAAGCGCCCATCTATCCATTTGTATGTGTCGGCGTTTGGAAATCGAAAATTTATTCCTAAATGTTTATATCAGAGATAAATGGGTATCTTTTTGGGAATCCGGTATATAAATATAGCCACTAACGTGACACTATATTTTATATCTTGGATACTTCCACGAGGGGCTTCAATAAAGGTGCATACAAATATTCTGATCCCCAAATTGATGGAGAAAACAAGATCTTTGCAAGCAGAGGACACACTAAATATTCTGAATCCAGATTTTCCCCATGCCTTATAGGGTTAAATTTGAATCAAATAATTTGATTAATGGCGATGAAAAACTTAATAAAATTGCTTGCGATTAGTTTTTTAGGGGGGGGGGGGAATTCTGGTAGGTATATTGAACATGCATAAGTTCATCTGTTTTATGTCATGTCTCAACCTCCGTATGTTTAGTCTTGTATATGTTTAACACGATGTGTCTTCTGGAAAATATACTGTACTACAGAGACAACATCTCGAAAGAAAGCGAAATTCAGAGAGAGAAGCACAATGATTTAATGTCACATATGATAAGATCTAAAAAGGGGTTGCAGAATAAAGGATACTGGCGAATGTAAAAATTGAACTGAAGAACAATAAATTTTACACAGATAAAATACAGTTAACAAAGATGTCAGTTTGTATGCTTGTTTTACTTGTTAAGTTGTAGATGTATTCAAAACCACACGACACTCTTTTAAGAATTTGTAGATTCATTGATATAATGTTGTTTATATATGCGATTTTAAGCATCAGTTTATGGCGTGATGTAGTAACAAAAACAAGCTATTACATGTCCCGCTGCTAAAGTTACCGGTTTTTCAAAGAGTGGCTGAATCATATCGGAAGGGAGAAATAATGCACACAGATGACATGCAAGATAGTCGAAAAGATTTACGAATTGGTAACACAAAATGTACAAAGTTCAACTATCTCCCATAAGAGCAAATATTAAAACATACCCATGATGGGACGGAAGGACGGACGGACGAAAGTACGGACAACAGTTACACAATATGCCCCCCAATTTTCAGTTATAAAAAAATATAGCTCTTAATTTTATCTTTTATTAAATCTAGACATAATATAGATGTATGTTAATATCAACTTCACTTTTTTTAAACATTTATCATGTATTTTTTTTTATTTTTTTTCTTCCTATGTTTGCGTTATAACGCAAACCTTTGCGTTATAACGCAAACCTTTGCGATATAACGCAAACTTACCTTTGCGATATAACACAAACCTTTGCGTTATAACGCAAACATTTGTTTTATCTTATTTCTTATTTAAGATTCAAAGGAAACAGTAGTTATTAATGGAGGAGGCTGGATATAATAAAATTTATCACCTTTGTAGTAATTGCAAAGTAAACTGCTTGAATAATTAGATCATATCAATGACTAATAATGAGCAGAATAATATAAGAAGATGTGGTATGAGTGCCAATAAGAAAACTCTCCATCTAAGTCACTATTCGTAAAAGTAAACCATCATAGGCCGAATTACGGTCTTCAACACGGAGCATTGGCTCACACTAAACAACAAACTATAAAGGTCCCCAAAAACGATATCCAAGTTACTACTAGTATATATAAAAGAAAATTGAGTAAATTGAGGTTATACCTAAGAAAAAAATCAACCCTGCTAATATAGCTATAACCGAATATAAATATACTTCCAAAGTAAGCTGTGTAAAGTAGGTTACATTCAAACAAGCTACCCTTTGGCAATAAATGTATAGAATGAAGATGTTTTATTAATAAAATTATGTTCTCTCTATTCAAATTGCTACCCAAGCATCTTAGAAATACTTCATTATATTGAAATGAAAATTCAATGACTTTCTATCAAAGAATCTTGATCATATTCTGAGATTTAAAAAAAAATGTTTCCTTTTTAATAATTCATTTTAAAGCAGAAAGATCAATTTGTCTATTTGACTTGGAGGTTTCACAATTGTATGACATTATTTTTGATCTTTCAATTTTAATATGACTATATACTATATCTATTTTCTTGTTAAATTATATACTTTTCTGATGCACAAATCAGTCTTAATTTATGTATAATTGCACTTCAATTATTCCATTATTCCTATGCATATTTATTATAATGATTTGGCCATGTATGTATGTTTCTTTTTTTTATCTACTAGTAAATCACATCCGAAATGAATGACAGACGGACATATATACAAAACTTAAGGTTTGCGTTATAACGCAAAAGGTTTGCGTTATATGCGTTATAACGCAAATGTTTGCGTTATAACGCAAAGGTTTGCGTTATATCGCAAAGGTTTGCGTTATAACGCAAACATCTTTATTTCAATTATTCATTAAGTTTTGTATAATATGTCCGTCTGTCATTCATTTCGGATGTGATTTACTAGTAGATAAAAAAAGAAACATACATACAAGGCCAAATCATTATAATAAATATGCATAGGAATAATGGAATAATTGAAGTGCAATTATACATAAATAAGACAAAGGTTTGCGTTTAACGCAAAGGTTTGCGTTATAACGCAAAGGTTTGCGTTATATCGCAAAGGTTTGCGTTATAACGCAAAGGTTTGCGTTAAACGCAAACATAAGAAGAAAAATAAAAAGAAATGTGTGGCGCTAATACGCTTCCGTACTCTTGTCACTTGTGTATACAATGTACTATGTTTGCATTTTAACCCGTCAGGGTTTCATGTTTTTTGCAATAAAGTTATTATGTAAAAGATATGACGACGTCAAAATTTTTGGTTTTTTTCGGCCAACATGTTGAGTTTGCGTCGCTTCTACGTGGAAAACAAAGTCGGTGACCATGATTTTTTTAGCATTATCTAATTTGTTAGACAAAAAGAAAGAACATATTAATTTATAAAAAAAATCCATGGAGTGGTTCCCGTGATTATTCAGGAAACCGGAAATTGTTGAAGAAAAACATTGATTTTCCCTATATATTCAATGTAATTTAGTACCCTATCGAACCATTTTAAAAATTGCCTTTTCTCGAAAACGAATTCGGTGACATATATTTTTTTTTTTACATTTTCTGATATATATTTTCAATATCTAATTGAGTTCTAAATTTGGACTGGTCATTTTCTGATCCTTAAACTTAAATGGTTGCTCCCTTAGACAACTTTTGGACTGATGCTTGTAAAAAGTATATGCATTTACCATTATATATCCATTAAGCTGGGGTCACACATTCACGATTTTTACTGCCGTCCTTGACAGGACCATTCCCGATTAACATTTGTCAAAAGTCTGATCAAGATCCTGTGAATCTTAGATGGAAATCCGATTTGTATCTTTTGCCAGGTAAAATTCGACCGAGTCTGTCACGACTGCGTCCCGATTCTACCGAATGTAATCCGACAGAGATCACATAGTGACAAGACAGTGAACCGACACTGACGGAAGTTATCCGTTCGAAAACTGTCGACATACTCGGGATGATCGGGTACTGTCGGAACGTAATCCTATCACGGTCCGCTCTATCGCATTGCAAACGGCTTTGTCTGGTCTCAGTCGTATTGTATTCTGTTATTGTCGGGACTTCTCCAGATCATTCCCGTTCCACAGGACACCGTCCCGAATACACAGAACATTGTTAGAAATTCGATCCGATACAGAAGAATCTGTCACGACATAGGCACGATTGTAATCCGAATAGACAAAATCGGCTGATTTCCCCCGAATGATACGGGACGCACCTAACTGTCGGGGTGCTTTGCCGAACTATTCGGACCCTTCCCGACCAGTAGGAATCTGTTACGAACTAAAACGACTGCGTTCAGACAATAATAGGACATTCCAGATAATTGAGGATACTAATCCGACTTTTTCACTTTTCGTGTCGTATCGCTGTCTGATCTCAAACGGGAGCAATAATCGGCAATGTGTGAACCCCGCATTAGGGGCACCAAAGGATCAACCACAGTGACTGTTTTTAAATAGCAAATAAAAGGAAATAGGATTTTTGGTATGAAGGGATATCATTGTTCCGTATTTGTTATTTGTGCATTTTTACGTTATCGTACGACAATCAACTTTGAGCAAAGTAAAAGAACACATGTACGTCCAGTCAGAATGGGACGTAAAGAGAGTGCCAATCTGTCAGCTGCTTGCATGATGATTTTTCCATGTATTGATTAATTGGTGTTTAACGCCATTTTCAACAGCAATCTGCTATTTCATGGCGATCATTTTTTGTTGGTGGAAGAAACCAGAGTGCCCGGAGAGAGAACAGTTGATCTTCGGTAGGAAAACTGACAATTCTAGTTAATTAAGAGATAAATTTATTTTCGTACCAAGTGCATCTGCCCAGATCGAGATTCGAACTCGTATCTAGTTCGAGTCTTATTTTGTAAACTTGAGAAGACGATTCATCCATCAAGTCCCCTACACGTCTATGAAGGCACGGTATCAAAAGGAAAGAAAGTAAAATAAAGAAGCTTTCCCACATAATCAAGAAGGTATAACTAATATATTTCCTTGATCTAATATATAATCAAATGTGTGTGTGGCCCTTCAGAGGGAATGGTTTTACATTTATTGAAACACTAGTCCGCAGTATATAACTAAGGAGACGTGGTATGATTGCCAATGATACAAATATTCACGAAGTTGATGTAGGCAAATATAGGCAACGCACGGGACTCCAACAATAGAAGAAACAAAACAATATCGCACTGTCGGCTATAAAAGCCAGCCTACAAATTAATGTTCAGAAAGAATTGTGACTGCAATTGTCGCTCAAAGAGAACATGGTGCAGTATTTATCTAATACTTGTGATATTTGCTTGTTTCTAATACTTAGATTTATCATGTACTATTAAAACGAATACTATTTAGCTAGAAGCATTTCTATGTGCTCCCTGAGACATTCCCTTATAAATGCAATTAAAACCCATAATCCTAATTTTAACCAGCTTGACCCAAACTCTAAATTTAAAACTATTCTAGATCCCAATAAAGATATTTTGTCTAGTGTTGTAGACGATATAAAGCAATCTATGGAATTGCGAAAATAAGGTCCACATTGGTCAATTATTATATATATAGATATATGTTATTAATATCAACTTCACTTTTTTAAAACACTTATCATGTATTATGTTTCTTGTCACTTGTGTATACAATGTACTATGTTTGCATTTTAACCCGTCACGGTTTCATGTTTTTTGCAATAAATATATATAAAGTTGTAAAACATGAGAAAAAACAATGAATTAATAACATTTTATTGATACTCAACACTTTACATGCATCATAGACTTCTTTTTTTTACAAACAACAGAATAATGAAGAAGAAAAAATGATTAATAGACAACCCACTTATAAGATATATAGGTCATAACATTAATGGTTAGCTGTTTATCTAATAAAGGATGCATTCGTTCAAATAAACCTATTAAACCTTTCTCATAATATAACATAAACAACATTCAGACTCTATGCACATGCACATAGGAGGCATGCACCAAAATGCACATTCCTCAACTATTGTAGTATTTGTAAAAACATGTTAACAGCACTATCATTATTTTTTAAAACAAGTAAGGTTCTTGTGTAGTGTACAAATTATAATTTGAACAAAATTTTATAAGTTTGTAAACCACTTTATACAAGTGAATGATACAAACACACAGTCTTTTGTTTTGTGGATTTATACCATATTTACATGACTAAATGATACATTCTAATACTGAACACATTATAGAGAAAAAAAGGCAATTATTCTCTGCTCATTAACCTTATGCATGTTATAAGTTATGATTTTGATACACCGATTTAAAAGAACATCAAACGGAACTAAAACTGTAGGCGAACTAAGAATGAGAATGTATAGTATTGTAACAATAGATACATGTAGATGTCTACACAATATATCAATTTATCTAAATAGTAACTAATTTCTATAAAAATTGTATATAGATTTAACAGCAACGATAAAATAAATCTTAAAATCTTTTATTAAATTTCTTATGGGTGTGTATGTGTGTGAATAAAAGAAGGTGTGGGGTAAACATGAGGAAAACAGAAACAAAACTGTACCTCCGTCTATAAAAAATGTGTAAAACCAAACATGTCCAGGCGACTATAAATGACAAAAATATAGATAGATAAAGAGTGATTTATCTCATTTACTAGTATAAGTCTCTATTGAAAGATAATTGTTTAAAATGACAAATTATCAACGTGATTTTATTAGTTGATATTTGTGTTTAAAATCTTAATTTACCAATTTATTTTTCAACACGTTTTTAGGAAAAAATAAAATAAGTGAACCGTCAATATGACAAACGATTATATGATCCACAAACACAATCATTTACAGAACCACAAAGCTCATGTTAGCCTGGGAATGTTCACAGTTTTAAACATCAATAGAATACAGAGTTTTACAGTTTCCTTTGTAGCCTTTGTACAAATTGTAACGCTGTTTTAAATAAACAAGGGAATTTAGTAGAATCATTGACCATCTGGTACACCGATATGATTTAAGACCATCTTCTAGAATGAATGTCCCAAGCGTACCCTTGCTCGATTATCTTATTCTCATTAAGCTCTATAGGGATGGTGTTTAAACAGAAAGTTGATATTCTGTCTTCAATCTTCGCAAAAATTAAAATACACACTTAAAACTTTTAAACGCATTTCTTACCTTCATAAACATTAATATGATTCATATCAATACTATGTTATTGTCATAAAACATGCACAGTCCTTGTGGCAATACAAGTTTCAACAATGCAAATAATAAATAAAACAAATAAAACAAAACAGTATACAAAAAGAAAACAAAGGTGATAAATTTACAATATGAAATTGTCATCACCTAGTTGTATGTCATGCATTATTTTGATTTTGTCTGATATTTTCGTTTACCTTGCAATTAAAAATAAAATGAAATTCATCTCAAGACGATGGTCACTTTATACAATGTTTAGTAACTACATTCCTGATAAAAAATCATTGAACAATGAGTAAAAATTTATTTCAAATGAAGGTTTTAATTTTGTATACAGAAAATGTTTTCTACATTCGTCATTTGTTTCTATTTTTACTTTTATATAAATCTTTAAAAAAGTCATTTATTTCATTTCTAATTTCTGATTGGCTTTATACATCTATATGTATCTGACAATTGGTCGTTTATTTGTCACAAAGTATAAAAAAAACATCTCCTTGATTTTAACTGTTAGCAATAACTGCACTAGTGTAAATAAAACAACACACTTTAGTTAGGGCATTCTTATAATAATTATGTTTGACTGTGACACAACTATAATTTCAGACTGGAAGAAATAAGTTAGCTTTGTAACAATTGCCATGTAATGAAATAATTGATACAACACGACTTAACCTTTTTAACTATATGTAGGACGTCATTTCATTCTGGAAATACACACAACAAAAAATGTAAACTATTTCAAAATTTGCAAACCCCAAATCCTACATGTAAATTCAGAAAACAGACCTTAAAAACTAAGTATCTATTCGTTCAAAGATAAGTCTTAAAATAAACACGAGCTCATGTACGTAGTTGCAAAAGATTCCTCTGACGATTTATGTTTACTTTGTATATAACACAAAAACAAAATAGTTTGGATTAAACATTCATACCCCTATTCAGAGGACACACAAAAGCCACAGGTTTGCCTGAAATATTCCCATTTGCCCGTACGTATCTACAGAAAATTCTCTGGACAGGCATGTAAGCAGATGGCCCATTCGTTTCATGCATGTTGGAACTCCAAACCTCGACAGGTTCTCCACAGTAGTGCCTAGGACGGTTTGCATCAGGTATCATCCATCGTATTTTGGCGAGCAAATGAATATTATTCTCGTCGCCGACAATCAAATTGTGAACAATGAACTTTTCAATGATTCCTGGCGTTAGCTCTCCCTCTCCGACTTCATTTAGAATGTTTCCACCTGGTTTATTCCAGTAAGCCATAACATACGATGAACGCTTATGTCTCGATTTTTCTGACCCAAATACCTCACCACTCAAGGAAACAACAGAACAACGCCAGCATGACGATGGAACTGACGCGTTTTGTAGCTCTGGGTAAATTGTTCTGTACATGTCTTTCAAAACATTCTGTTCCTCATCTGACAGTACATCAACCACAGCTTTGGTGTAATGATAAGCTGATATATTTGTCCAATCTTGATTTTCAACCGGAGCACTTCTTTTACTCAAGTATATCATACGTAAAATGTCATTACTCGAATGGATTCTTTCAGTACTGTCTTGACTACGAATTACAAAATGTTTACTTAATGTATCTTTATATAATAAAGGCAATTCAGTTGAATTGACGAATGCGTCTCTGTTGAACCTCCGCATTATCTGCAATTCTATAGACCTGTTATTGTTCGGAAGAGAACCTAGATGGCCATTATACCTCTCGAAACTGAACAGCCAAAATGAATAGACAGGACCATAATCACGAATACAGTCGGCTACATGACAATGAAGGTGCATATTAGGTGTTACTCTTTCTTCTCCATATTCTTTTTCGAATTCAGTACAAAATTTTTGAATTAAAGATTGAAATTTTCTAATATCAGCTTCATTGATGATCTTTGTTGAAATCAATTTACTTGCCAGTACGAAATGTCGCCAGATATCAATATGCCTGGTAGGAATTACGTTGACAAGAGCAAATATAGAAAATATATTCGTCCAATTTTTCCACTGGTCTGCGGTAAAACCACCAAATGACGAGGCAATTTTTTTTGGAATGGCTCCAATGTTGCTGGCTGCGTCAACAGAATCAACTTTCTCCTGTATTTTCCTTAGCTTCTCAGCATTTATTATATCTAATTCTAACCATACTTTGATCATCATTTTAGCTGTACCTTGATAAAAATTGTGCATGGGATCTATGGTTGACATTCGTATTGGATCAAAATAATCGAGATCGCACAATGGAGAGTAACGTATTCCATATATACTTTCAAGTCTCTCCCTCTCGGTCTTGGTTTTTGCCGCCTGAATTTGTAACATATTCCTTCTATGTTCTTGAACGTCCCTTGCTATCCAGTTTTCTGTATCAAATCCAGAGTAGTTTCTTGCTCCAAAATCCCCCGAAAAAATCTTTGTGCATTTAGAGCAGCCCAGTTTTGCAGTATGTCCGAGGAAGCCGCAAAGTTTTCGTGTTGCTGGAATGTCACAGCCTACACACATAAGTGCAAATTTGTATGTGAGTTTGATTTCTGGACTTTCATATGAACATAGTTCGAAACCTCTCTCCCATGCAACTTTTAATTCGTCCACCAGAGGAGCTATAAAAGACTGGACTGGTGGTTCACCGCCAATATCCGGAATGATTCCCAACAAAATAACGTTTTTTAGTTTAAATCGTTCTTCTCTTGGCAAATTTAAAACAACAGCATACATTACACCAACAGAGTATCTGACATGTTCATAGGGTTGAAACCAGTCAAGGTTTAACATTATACCGTAGTTTTTTTCACTTTTAAGAAAATTGTTTTTGTCAGATAAATGAAATTCTTTCCAAATTTTCCCATCAAAGACATCTGTCATTATACCCATATCCTGTCTTCGTTCTCTCCATTTTTCACATTTACGTTGAAAATCAGGTACTCTCAATAGTTGTTCCAATGATTGCTCAATCGATTTGTAACAGTAGGTTTTAAACGGATACAAACATTTTGATCCGTCCGATAATTTCACAACCTTAAGAAGAAGTTCTCCGCATGGCCTTCGTCTTGCTATTTGAGTATGATTTGGAAATAATATGTTAGTACATGTCGCCGATTGCTTTTCGCCTTCAATGATTTTTACGCAGTCATCATATTTGTAGAGAGCAAAACATTTTCTACAAATGACATACTTCGAAAAGTTATCTTTTTTTAGTCCTAGGTTTTTGTAAAGTTTGTAAATAGTAGGTGGGAATAGTGTAGTAGTGCTTACAAGGAAGACGTTTTCTGCCGTTAAAAGACAGAAAAAATCGTACAGAAATGATAGCAGGTTCGCTAAAACGGAGTCTGGTAAAACATTTATCGATTGCCAAGAACATAGAAACAAACACAACCATTGAAAAAGTAACGTAGATTTCATCATCAAATCATCAGTGGGTGAGTCGTCTTCGACTGGTTGCAATTGGTCACCTCTTTCTTCTGCAAGAGTAAAATCGCCGTCGATGTCTGATAAACTGATACCGGACCACAATTCTTCATCCTCGTCCTCTTCGTTATCAGATTCCGTTTGGTTGTGTTCAATCCGATGTCTTTTTAATTCTGTACGTAAGTGGCGTTTTATTTCCAGTCCTAGCGGTTCATTGCTAACTGGTGATTCTAAGTCATCTGAAATAAGTGCAGATGCAGTGTCTCTAGAATCATTTTTGCTTGATTTTCCACATAGCCACTTGTTTTCCTGAAAATTTTTCAGTTTATGAGTTTCAAAATATCTCGGCACAAATGATTCTCCACAACCTGGGCATAGTTTCCTTTTTTGTTGATTTCTGTAGCTTTGATGGGGAACAGACAGCTGTCGTTTTGTTGATGACATCGTCCTATAATGAAAAAAAAAGAAGATAAAATATGTAATTTAAATTAGATTCGTTGCCATTGACAAGTAAGTACGGACAAGTAAGTCGTGACCAAGGACAAGTAATTCGTGGCCACGGACAAATAAGTTGTGGCCACGGACAACTAAGTCTTGGCAACGGACAAGTAAGTCGTGGCCATTAATTAGAAAATCGTGGCCACGAATAAGTAATTTTCTACAGCATAGAATGACCCAAATAAGCTTTCATAAATATTAGAACTTGAAATTTAAAGATAATATAAATATGGTCCAAGCACACAGTTATCGGGTTGTTTTTTTGTTTTGTTTTTTTTTCATTGATAGTCCCTAGTGTGAACAGTGTATAACTTTTTTACACACTTTCCCAATCAGTTATTTCCTTATCTATAATGCATGACATATAAAGAAGGGGTGAAATTACATGTTAAAAAATTTGGGTGCTGAATCATTTTGTTAAGTTGTGCTTTGGTCCAGTTTAAAAAGGTAAAACAAAATAGTACGTCCGAAGCTTTCAATCTGAATTTTAGAACCCCTTTACACATTGTTAATATTTTGAGTTAGAGCTAGTAGAAGTTTCTATAATTTTAATATTATTTGTCCAAATAGTAGTACCATAGATGTAATATTACATCTATGGTAGTACACTACACTGTAAAATTCTTTTTGAGATAGAGCAGGTGCGATTTCTTTTTATTTGAATTTATTGTCTGAAAGAAATGCAATAAGAAATAACTGTGTATTTGCACATGAATGTATGTTGAGTGATAGTTGGTAAAATATCTTTAAACCAATAAGTATTTACAATGAGTTGTTTTCTTTTTTTGTGGATAAATGTGTCATTTAAAATCATAAAACATCTTATATCATAATGTATGTATGTACAAAAATTGTAATTGCCGAGGAAATAACGAATTATGTCTACATGTTATTCGAAAATATGAGACGAATGAAAGGGAAAAACAAACCAAATTCTAGTATACACACACACAGAAAACTAGTATCCGGGTGATACTTGCAGAATATGATAGTATATATGTCCTTTTAATTTTGGTATTTAGTAGATATTCAAACTTGTACCGGATACAAAATCGTTTGATACATATTGACACGAAAATTAAACGCTGCATACATAGACAACTATTTGGTATTACGCTTATAATTATAAACTGACAAACAAAAACACAATAAATGACTGGACTTGACAGACAAAATTGTTAACCCTAACCAAAATTCCGTTTTATCATGTTAAATTACGGTCGATTAATGAACCTATGTATAATTTGTTATTTGAATATTCATGAACTACTTGTCACTGAACAAAAGAAATCCAACAAAAGCTGATTCAATAATCTCAGACAATAGATGTATTATATCTATGATCAGACTGTTAAGATATCAATACTTAATTGATTTATATAGTTGATGTATGTTTAATATATTCTAACATACAAAGATGATTGGAAAGATAAAAAGTGTTTCTCCGCTTGTTTTCCTTCCTTATGTGAAGGACCATGGTTACGCTTTTTCAATTCATTTTGTTTATTTTGTTTTATTTTAATTTTGTAACATTTCGATAAAAAAGATTGAAAATATGTTTGAACCCTTTTTTATACACTATTTTTACTGCCAGGGTTAAACATCTGAAAGTTTTAAAAACCTACTTTAATTTGAGTATTTTATAATAAGAGTCTAAATTATACACGATAAATATTAAAAACTAACTTTATCCACATATTCATGAGTTCAAACTGTTTTTAGAGCTAAACATTGTTGACATACATGTAGACATTTGTATTCAAAATATATTCATAACTAATATAAAAACAATAATTTGTATGAAAAGAGCTTTACTTTCCAAAAAGATTTGGTTGTTGTAGGGATATCTATTTTTATCTTTTATTGGCAATTAATACAGGCAGATTTTGAGTTTCGTCGGCAAAATAGCCAGAACATTAACCAATTAACAGCTTATTGATAAATCATTTATTCAAACACTAATTTATTTGTCATCACAGCAGGAAATCTTCTGTTAACATGCATGCACCACAATATCTTAGATGACTGACCAGAAAACCACATGTGTACTATGCATTGTTCCACATGAAGTCATCAAAATTAGCTAGTTGCAAAATCTTCTGACTTCTGAATTTTATATGCACAAGACACCCCCCCCCCCCTTTTTATAAAGATTTTTGCAATGTAAACATTTAAAAACAGAATATTTGTGTTTAGTATTTAATCTTTATATTTATATAATAAAATATTCAATTAAAAAAATATGAATAAGAAATGACTGATTTTGTATAAAAAAAAATTGTACACATGAATGAAACTTAAGAAGTTATTAACATTAATGTTCTCGTACCACATGCACACTTTGAAAATGTGTTCTCTAAATAATGATGTCAAGAATTCTACACAAGTTTTAAAACATATAAAGTAGTTCACAATCCAATACAAATGTGACTTTCCCAAAACAAAACTTTTTTAATATTTCCTGTACATGCAGTTTTACAATTGGCTATCTGTCGCCTGCAACTAAATCTAGACATTACTATCCTTCTATGGGGAACGCATGATATTTATATGAGTTCTTATTGTTTCCAAATCCATGTATTTCTATTTGCACGGCTTTTGAAAAGTAAAATATGTTTTTGAAACTAAACTCATCCTCTAGTCATGTCATCAACATTTTGATTATTTTATTTTATTTATTTTTTTTTGGTGGGGGGGGGGGGGGGGGTATTTTCTTTTTTTTTCTTTTTTCAATGTCAGCATCCAGGATTTATTTAACTGACATTCATATCATTTATACAATGACAGTATCCTGAGAATTTTTTTATTATCTTTTTTTCAATATCTAACTGTTAGTGTTATAATTATTTTTTGCACTTATGTTACTTTTGATTTTTTCTAAATACTTAGGATTTTCAATTTCATGAAAAGATTATTTACCATAGTCAGATTTTACAAACCTTTTTGGAATGTGGGTCGCCGATACACTTCTGCTTCTTACTGTATTTTGGCCTTACAAATTTTGTTTTATTCGAGCGTTACTGATGAGTCTTATGTAGACCAAACATGCGTCAAACACCCTTCAAAAAATTGTATCAATTTGCCTTACCATTTGCCATGGTAAGTACCTTACAGATAAAAGGCTTTTTTGGAGTTGAAAAAATATTTCAAATATCAATAACTTTATGGAATTTTATGAACAGGAACACATTTTTATCATGACAAAAAAAATGGCAACTTAAATAAAAAAAGTTTGTTTAATTCCCCGCCACTTCATTATTGAAATGGAACATATTGTTTTACCCCTATTCGTCAGTATGCAGGGGTTCCCAACCAAGGACAAAGGGAGGGCATCCAACTAAAGGTCCCAATTCAAATAAATTAACCGTCCAAAACCCCAGACCCCAGCCACTCAACCCCCCCCCCCCCCCCCCACACCACTGCTGGTATGTCGTTCTTTTCATCAGTTCCATTATGGGTATAAAGTTATTCCAGATAAATTCTCCTGCGGTTTGAGTGCTAGGAAGTTGTCACTTTGCTGGCTGTTAGTATACATATATTGGATGTGTCTATGCGGTCAGGATTTTTAAATTTGATTATGTTTCCTTTTATAGAGCATAGTTGAACTTTGTCATTTTGGGTGTACTAGTATTTACTTGCATAAGATTGATTGATTGTTGGTTACTTAACGTCCAGTAGCAAATATTGCATGGATATTATATATTATATGAAGCTCTTGTAATATAATACAGGTCATCCGGGATGAAGGTCAGGGAAATTTGAACTGCCACTGGAAAATGAGGGTACATTGGATAGGGACAGAAGTTTTGCCTTGCAACGGAACAACTATGGCAAATTTTCATTGGTATTTCCACTTTTGGGATATGGTTTTACTTTGTAACTTATTGGAGATTTACTTGGATAAGAGGTGCACACAGTTTCTTGATAACTTCCCTTACATTTTGAATGCTATATGCAGTTTTCTCTTTGCTGACTGTTTGTACATTTAATGATTTTGTTCATATATTGAAGGTGTGCAAGTAGGCAATTGACATACTTTTGTCACTATAAATTTAGTAATTCATTACTGTAACTCATTTTTTTTCAAATATACAATTATTATATAAAGACATCTTTTATATATAAGGTCCTATAAGATAGAGTTCTTCTACAGATTCTGAAATATACCCTTATTTATTGGTTCCAATGTCATCTATTCGTCTCTATGGTCAGTGGTGTGATTACCATGGTCACACATAAAAGTTTCATACTCATTCATCTTACTTTCTAATCACTACCAGCAGTGAGTCGTATTTATGTTGAATGAAATTAATTTACATCAATAAATTGTGCAATTTGATATCTCCTAAATTTTAGAATGAAATTAGGCGTTTGTCTTATAACTTTAAATATCCAGGTTACATCCATAATGTGGTAACATGTGAAATAATAATTCATTGTATACATGTATTTGATTTTGATATTTTGGTGTTTTAACGCTTCTTTTATGCACCGTATTTAGGCTATTTCGTGGCGGCCAGTTTTTTTGGTGGAGGAAGCCGGAGTTCCAGGAGAAAACCACACATAGGCGGATTTAGGAGGGGGGGGGGGTCAGAGGGCCCCGGCCCCACTTTTTTGGAAAAAAAAATGGTTGCTTATATAGGGAATCACTGAAGCGTGACTGGAGCGGGCTCCCTCTTAGGTCAGTCAGTGGGCCCCCACTTATGAAAATATCCGCCACTGCCACAAACCTTCGATAGTAAAACAGGCAATCCTAGTCAATTAAGATTGGAGTTTAAATACATGTAACATGTCATACTATGCATTTTAGTTATATTCTGTTCATAAAGATTGGAAAGCGTTTTAAAGATGGCCTTGGTGCGAAATATATTTAGATGAATTCGTCCTTACTTTTTTTTATTAATAGATTTCATATTAAAAATTTACTTGCATCGTATATATGCCAGTGAAACAGCGGATTCATTCTACTCCTTTGTGCGACTCACTACCTACTGATATTACTATACGTACATGGATAAAGTATACCGAAACTGTTTAAATCTATTGACTATAACTTTAAGTCCATATCTTTAACTTAAAGCATAAAAAGGGTGGCTGAACATATTGTGTTATTTATATTAAACTCAGTTCTGGACTTCTGAGACAATTGCATGCATATTTCCTAACCATGTTATATAAATGAAAGAAGATGTGTATAAAACAGTGACGGCAGCGTACTAATACAGGCAAATCAAATTAAAAAGAAATGTCGCATTTCTCATAAGGCACATTGTATCATCATGGATAAATGTGCATGAATATTATTTTCTCCCTATTTGCAGATGGGATTCAGCCACGACAACAGAGTAAAATATTGATTTAAAAGCTTGACTTTTGTCACGACGTTTTAAAACTTTTTATACGACCGCAATCATTTTTTGGTCGTATTTATATTGGTCGTTGTCGTCGTCCGAAGACGGATGGTTTCCGGATAATAACTTGAGTGTAAGTAAATGGAAATCAATAAAATTTTAACATAATGGTTATAACCACTAAAGGCCGGTTGGGATTGATATTGGGGGTTTTGGTCACCTGGTCACAGTTTAGGAACAAGGATCCGAAACGGGTCATATATAAGTATTTTTCTACATTCCAGACAATAACTTTTATGCAAGAGTATGGATCTTTCTGAAATTGTACCCCAAGGTTCCATTCCAAAAAAAAAAGAAGTTTGGGATTGATTTTTGTGGTTACGGCCAAAACTGTCTAGGAATTAGGGACCACATATGCTGAATCAAACCGTGTATTAAGTTTTAAGAACTTGGTCTCCGTTTTTAAATTGGTTAACATGAGGTCCAAAGGGTCCAAAATTAAACTTTATTTGGTTTCATCAAAAATTGAATTATAGAGGTTCGATCTTTGATATGTCGAATCTAACCGTGTACTTAGAATTTTAAAATTGCTCAACATTATGGTCACAGGGGTCCAAAATAAAACTGAGTTTGATTTTAACAAAAATTGAATTTTTTGGGTTCATTGATATGCTGAATCTAAACATTTAAGATTTTGGGCCTAGTTTTCAAGTGGGTCCAAATTGGGGTCCAAAATTTAACTTTGTTTGATTTCAACCTTTGTTTGATTTCAACAAAAAAATAATGTATGGAGTTCATTGGTATGCTTAATCTTACCATGTATTTAGATCTTTGATTTTTGGGCCCTGTTATCAAATTGGTCCACATTGAGGGCAAAAGGGTCCAAAATCAAACTTTTTTTGATTTCATCAAAAATTGAATTTTTGGTATTCTTTGATATGCTGAATCAATCCATGGCCATGCATTTAGATATTGGATATTGTACCATAATATAGGTAAAGAAAAATATTTTAAGTTTGTTAGACGGACCACATTCATTCTGTGTCGGAAACCTATGCTGTGTCAACTATTTAATCACAATCCAATTTCAGAGCTGTATCAAGCTTGAATGTTGTGGTCATACTTGCCCAAACTGTTCAGCGTTCGACCTCTACGGTCGTAGAAAGCTGCGCCCTGTGGAGCATCTGGTGACTGTTATAAAGCTCCTACACCTGATGAATTTCGTCATTATTTTGTTGCAGTTCAGTCTTCTTTCATTTTTTTAAACAAAGTACCGGTAAATTTTATCAATTCTCTTTTGATGGTGATTGAAAAAAAAATGATAAAAAGAATCTCGGCAGAAGAAATGTATATTATATTCTGAAAGTCAGATTGATGCTTGTGGTAAATTTTAAAACATTAAGTAACTGCTACTATATTGAACTCAATCCTTGTACTTTTAAGATCGATTCAAATAAAGATCGAATCAATTTCGTTGCCAGTGTAAACGGGGTCTTAGTCTCTTGTATAGAACTTTTCATTGGCGATCATACGACATCTCCTTTTTATATCTTATTAGTTTAATTATTATAATGAAAAATCATAATATCACGGAATAACATTGAACCCAATATAATTTCATATACTTTGCCAGATAAACGGATGTTCGTAGAGTTACATATTTCAAACTTTTGTCAAATTGATGATAAATGAAATCATAGAATAAAGAGAAGTTTTTAAAATCCTGATACGGACTATGCTGACACTTTAGTTTATTATATGTACACTCTGTTCATTTTTATTTGTAAACAGATGGGACACGTATTTGACGAGTTTTGATTTATCGATCCTTGTGTTATTTGTTATTTGCAGATTCGGTTAGAAATAAATTTGATAACTCTTGCGGTTGACCTAATTACGAATGTAACATACAAACATCAAAGAATCATACCAAGTGTGGTATAACCAAGTTGGTTACAATTTCCCTTGATAAAATTGATATCCCGGGGATGCTCGCTCCCTATGTATGATTATATTTCTGGTTAAACAGAGAAGTACTTTAAAGATATACCTCCATGCTGGGTATAACTTTTGGTAATTAAGTCCACAAACCTCATTTATAAAGGCATTGTTTTAGAAGCATTGCATATGACTTTAAATAATTAATACGAAAAGCCATATATACGTAAAATTTATCTTTATATTTGTGTATTTTGCAGCAATTGATTTCTGCATTTTACTTTTTTGTCACTTGTGAGACTTTTGAATAACGGTTATAATAATATATAAAGATTGAAAAATATTATCAATTCAAATCCTTTCAATTCAATGCAATTTTTTATTGCCAAATTCAACATATATTTATGCATGTAACACAACATAACCGAAAATAGAAATAAAACCAGGGGGGGGGGGGTGTTCTCGAAAGTGTCCTAAAATTCGTCCTAAGACACATCTTAGACCAATTTTAGGATGGACTGAAGTTTATCTTAGGACACTGTTAAGTTGTGTCGCGAAGCTATCTCAGATGCATCTTATGTTAGCAGGTCCTAAAATATCTAAGGCGATATTTTAAATCTTTAAATTAATTTTTTGATAAAACATCTATTAATGACAAAACCATTTGATAGAATTGTTAACGAAATTTTATAATAACATATATAGAATGAAATGAAAGATTTTTAGTGTGATTTTATTTTCCTTTATTTTTTGGGGTCTTTATCTTTATATGTTATTTTTTATAAGTCATTATTCTTTTGCAATAGCGATTGCGACTTCAACTCTACAATTACTGCCATCTTTATTGGTCAAATTATAAGCATATTTTTTAAATATTACAGGGATGTTTTAACGTTGATGAAAGCACAGTTTGTAAGAAGCCTTTTATGAATTGCAAGTGGTTAGTTTCGTTCATCAAACTCAGACTTAAGGATCAGTATGTACAAGTCTGGCCTTCTCTACTGGAAAACTCAGCAAAAGCACTAAATTTCAAACTTTTTAAAGATTCTTTTGGAAAAGAATGTTATTTTGAAATTCTCGGGAACAAACTGTCTATTGATTTATAAAGATTTAGGACCACAAATCACAAGCTCCCTATTGAACAGGGTAGATGGATTGATATAGTTAGAAATAATAGAATCTGTCTTCTATGTAATAAAAACGATATTGGTGATGAAATGATTGTATGTCACATCATTATTTTAAAAATGCAAATATTGTCAAATACAAAGAGATAATGTCTTCAAAAAAAACCCAAATCGATTAAACTGTTTGTAAATTTATAAAGATTATTGGCACAGGTATATGTGCTCCTGGCTAAAGTGTACTTTATATATTGTCTTAGCAACTGTTTACTATTGTAAATATTGTACATAATTCATTTGTCTTCTCTATAACTATGTATATTGTGTATTGAGAATGAAAGATATATAAGTGCGAGATCGGTTAATTCATACTAAAAATGTGCCCATTCTCTTGGTAAACGTGTATACAGCCCTATAAAACTGATACACCAGTTGTACTTAAAAATGACATTGTCATTGTAGTACTTAATTGTAACACTTTCAAGGTTAACTTACCAACATGTATAGGCGTTGATTGTAGTTGGTGATATCGATCAAAATTTTAGTTCACAGACTCGGCACTATAGACACTTTTCTCTTTCAATGACTGATATTCTGGAATTTTAGTATAATTATGATTGGTGATTAAAAAGTGGGTACTTAAATAACTTATCTACATGTGTTTAATATTAGTCTTATCTTCTTAAATTAAAACTCTCTAATCATGCTAATAGGTTGCATGTTTTAACATGGCATGCATAACATATGCTGCTGTGTTACACAAACTTATAGATCTGAATTTGATACTGACATGTAGATAAGTACATGTTTCATAATATTACGAAGTCAAGTCATGATCTTTAAACCAATCTAACAACTATGATAAAAATAGACACCGTCGTCAACAAATATACCTGTATACATATTATGAAAATAAAAACACAACAGAAAATTGTTTAACACGCCAACAAAGAAGGATATGTTATTGAAAAAAGACAAAACGCATATTCTGTGGGATCTAATGTAGAGTTGACACATATCGCAATCGAACCTTTTTATCGAAACTGTCCTTAAAGATCGGTCCTAAGAATTTCTTAACACAGACGTAAGGATAAAGTTAGGACCGACCTACGACACATCTTAAGATGCACATCGAAGCCTTAGCTAGAATGTCCTAACCGCTGTCCTAAGTAATGGAGATAAATAAAATAGCAAATTAAAAAAAAAAAATATTGTATCTAATTTAACCAATAACTGTGATTATTTTTTTTAATGATTATGCGGAAATGGGGGCTAGGATGAAATTTGAAAAAAGACAAGACAGGAGACAGGAGTTTGCAAAAAAAGAAAATCAGGATAAAAATAATTAATAAAACAGCAGGACCAAATACGGTGAAAAATTAAAAGGAAGGACAGAGATTACAATCAAAAGAAAGCATGAAAATATGTTTTATCCTAGCCCCCACCCCACCCGGCCATAAAAATGATGAAATGGAACCTTTACATGCCATATTAAATTGTTTATAAAATAACCAACCTTAATATATCCTAAAGTTAGGACCATCATAAGACCATCTTAAGACACCTAAAATGGTATCCGAAAGTTAGGACAATTCCTAGTATTTTCCTAATTTGCGACATGTTTGATAAACCCACTTATGACTAAGATATGTCCTGAGTTCAGTTCTTAGGATAAACAGGCCCCAGGGCAAACAGAAGCTAATAACTTTCACATCTACTTCTATATGCCATGTCCATTGTGTCAATTCTATCATTCCATCAGGTCCTTAGTGCACTTGTTTTGTTCTTAGTGCACCTATAAGGGGATCCTTTGCTGTATTTCTCTTACTATTATCTGTTTTACCTGTAAAATGGCGCAAGTGACGTTTTTTTTTTGTTCTTTGGGGCAAATAAAATTTAACCTTGTGGCGCAAATGAAATATTGGATTTTTCAAAAATTGGCGCACATGCAATGTGCCCCTTGAAATATGGGTATTTTTGCGAGATTATATATAAAGTTGCTCTCCTTTTTTAACATACTCTATTTAAATGCATGTATATTGATTCGGGGTATGTGTGATCTTCATATTATATAAATGAGCTATTCGGAATCTTAAATTATTAATGGTTAATGTATCATTAAATTAAACTAATTCATTTGAAAGTTCATCTTTCAAATAAGTTCCCAAACGAATCCCGGACATTTGTCCTCTGATTTGTATAAAAGTATTGGTCATTATTTCTTAAATATTTGTATATCTACAGGTAATTAATTTCAAGGAAATTTTATATTAAAACGGGTACATGTTAAGGTAAATTAGAATCTAGTACTACTCTATGTTTAAGGCTGTTTTCATATTGCCATTTTTTACATGAATTATTTTGAACAATTTCGAATTGAGTTTAATAAATAAATAAAATTGAATCAAAAGTTATGAAAGAATCTTTTTTTTCAGTTAACGCTGGCAATATAAATTATAATCATGCATGTAGTTACGATATCAAAGTGTTACGTTATCATGGTTATGTTATTGTAGGACTGGTTTTTAATGATAAATTTTGCATAACATGTCAATGTGCGTATAAGCGATATTCTAAAATTGTTTGCCTCTTGTTGAAAGGGAGTCTATCCAATTTAGCCGACGCGTATCTTATTAACCGAAGAAAGGGAGCTAACTCGAGTCGAAAACAAATTAAGTGTCAGTGTAGTTACTCGCCCTTCTTTAGCTAGGGTTTAACTAAGAATGCAAAATTCTATAGCTGAAGTTTCACAAAACACACACACAAAAACATATTGTTATCTAATTTACGGATTAGCTTAAAAAAAAAAAGGCAGTTCTAGTATTTTAAGATAAGAAGCTAAAGTTTGAATATATTAAGCCGGACGATTATTTAATTAAACAGTTATATGTTGCTTCAGTTTAAAATATATTTGTAGAACAATTGTTTTAATCTATTTTTCAATGGATTAATTTGAAAGAAAAAAATACATTCGGTTAAATGCGAGATATTGAGTATCACACTCTCACTTTTTATGAATTTACTTTATAGATAGATTGAATTGAAAAGTTAAAATTTGTTACTTTTTTTATTTTTTGTTCTGTTAACACTGACAATAAATCTATCATCAAGCGGCGTTTTGCATTTGCGCCGATCTGCATTTCGTTTGCGTCGATTTTTTTTTCATTTGCGCCGATTTTTTACAGGTAAATAACAGGTAAATTACTGGTGAAATGATATAAGAAGATGTGGTATGAGTGCCAATGAGACAACTCTCCATCCCAGTAATGTAATTTTCATTTATCATTAAAGATCTCTTCCGTTAGCCAGTTGTACATATGTTATGAATTGTCAATTATAACATGTATATAACTGTTGTCTTCTGCTTAAAATCAACAAGTAAAAACCTAGTATGATAAAAGCACTTAGTTTGTTTATACTAAAATGACGAATTAAAAATATATGTACAGCATTCAAATCCATAAAAACGGAATACATTCAAATCATAAATCTGTTCTTTCCGAGTATGTTTAGGCAATACATCTAATATATTCCTTTCTTATGATTTCGTCTCTTCTATATTTGGCGTAATTGTCGATAACGAATGCCATCTTTTTTTTTTGTCTGGCACACGTACTGGTGGGGGCATTTCTAGAGTTCGCATTTTCTCACAAGGAAGCTATTAAACCAAGAGTTCCAAATGGTGAAGTTGAATGCATCCCTTCGTTAATTTTATGGACGCCAGCACTTATTGGTTGTCCATTATGGAATGTGTACTTGTACATTGTCTAAGAATGTATGACATTTTTCATCAGAAGGAGCGGAGCGTCAGACAATGTCAAACGTGAAGCAGTCAACGATTTCATTTAGGGAAAGGAATGGTAACCCGAAACATTGGGATAGCCATTTACCAATTGCAATGTCACTTGATTTGTCTTTATACTATGTGCTCAGCCAATGTAAAAGTATGAACTTACCTGTAAATCCAATTAGAAAAAAATATAAAATCGGCGCAAATGAAAAAATGAAATCGGCGCAAATGAAAGAATGAAAAATTTCAAAATCGGCGCAAATGTCATACGCCCTCATCAAGATGGGTTATTATATTTGTTTACATTAGAGATTTATAAGTGGATTGAAAATACAATAACTCTATAGCTACCTTTATGAAAGATTTAATGGAAAAACAATTATTGTATAAATTATTAATTTATTTTTGCATTAAATTAGCAATAAATTTAGTTTTAAGATTGGTTTAATTAAACATATATATTTGGTTAAATTTTAGATTTATTCAGTTATTAAACATGTAATAAATCTAGTTTTACCAATGGTTTAATTATACATTTATATTAGTTTAAATTTTGTATTTATTTTGTATTATACATATGATAAATCTACTTTTATGGGTGGTTTAATTGCACAATTATATTTCCTTAAATTTTAGATTTATTTTTTATTAAACATATCATAAATCTACTTCTACAAGAAGTTTAATTGAATAATTATACTTTCTTAAATTTTGTATTTATTTTGTATTATACATATGATAAATCTACTTTTATGGGTGGTTTAATTGCACAATTATATTTCCTTAAATTTTAGATTTATTTTTTATTAAACATATCATAAATCTACTTCTACAAGAAGTTTAATTGAACAATTATACTTTCTTAAATTTTAGATTTATTTTGTATTAAACGTATACTAAATCTATTTATACGAAACGTTTAACTGAAAACTTAAAATTGATTAAATCATTCATAAAATATCAATTAAATTTAACTTAAATTTAACACTGTAAGTTTAATCAAATTTAATCAATAATTAGACTTGGTTAAATGCATCATTTCATGCAGTGTACGGTGTATGTGGTATTGCTTTACCACAAGACGACAATTATTTACTTCTTTGCTTTTTTGGGTTCTTTATTAGGGGGGGGATAGTTCTTTTATTGGTATAAGTACATTATGAATTAACGGATATAAATATTTTTCTTAGTTTGTTTTTGGCAATGCATAAATTTATCAAACACTTATAGTTTCATACAAAACACTATGATCAAATTATAATTATCTATCTATAAAAAATATCGCAGATAAACATGCAGCCAAAATTCAACAGTATTCATGAAATTAAATGATTTTTATTAAAAAGTGCACTTTTAATTTTACACTATATTTACAGAAAATACAACAAATTGTGAAAACTGAACCACTTTATTGGGACGTTTGAGTCTTGTTGAATTGCACTCCGCAAAGTCGCTAATGTTGTATCATGTCCTATAACCAGATCGTCTTCTTCATGTGTATGTGGACAAGCCTGCAAAATAGCTATATATGAGTTGCTTGATTATCTTTAATTTGTTGAAAAACTTGTTTGTAGATTGGCCTCCAACATTGCCAGTATACAGCATGAACTCTCGACTTTTCTGGTAATTGAAACCGTTGTATATTAAAACTCTGCCTCCGCGATTTCTGGCAGCAATGACCCTAGCAGCCATTTTAGAGAAATGACAGAAAAGGGCAGCAGAGTCCTTTATATAACAACTTTTCATGGGAACTTTCAACATACACAAAGATGTCAATTTTAAAACAAAAGTGACATTGTTGACACTTCCTTTGCTTGCATCATCAACTTGGTAATGCACACCATGCACCGTTCAAGTATTTCACGTGAAAAGTGTGAAATTCTTAAGTAGTTTAAATAGCTTAAAATAAAGGTTGAAATATGAAAGAATATTTTATTATGAAAATTAAACAAAAAGAATAGATAAAAGAAAGAGGGTCCGGTAATCTGCGGCATACGTGTCTGCGACTGTTTCGATTTCATGATAACTTTAAATTAATATGTATCTACCAACAAGTTTTTTTTTAAGTTATTAAACGCATTTTGATATAAGCATTGAGTTTAAAACCGACCAAAGGTGGAATCGATTTGAGGTGGGGGGGGGGGGGGGGGGGCTGGGAAATAAGTTAAAAACAATAACGGGGATTAAGTTTTGGAAATGTTAGGTCTGTCGCGTCTCGAAAGCCAGGTAGAACGCCTTGTGCATCGGCCTGTGATTAGTCTTAAATATAGTAACAAAGCTATATATATTTTGTATAATGTCAATTTCATGACGGAACACTTTCTCCACAATCAGGGATCCATTAAAGGATGAAAATAAGTTTGACATTTGTGTTGCGATTTAAAACGCTATATCAATGTATTAATTCAAGTTGCAGTATAAAAACAATATTAGGTCAACGTCATAAAAACATAAACTTTTTTTGTACCCAACTGAATACTGGTGTCGATGAAGGTTCGGAAGAACCAGTCCTTCTCCAGTTTCTCAGCCTAGTTTATATTTTCCTGACATTGACTTAATATTGTATTTGTATATGTCGGACTACAGTGGCGGATCCAGCCATTTAAAAAAAAGGGGGGGGGGGTTCAACCCAGGACAAAAGGGGGGGGGGGGGGGGGTCCAACTATATGTTCCCATTCAAATGCATTGATCGGCCAAAAAAAAAGGGGGTCCAACCCCCGGAACACCCCCCCCCCCCCCTGGATCCACCAATGGACTATAGAACTGTCGGACTATTAAACTGTCGGACTATAGATTTCTCGGACTTTCAGGAACATATGAGTATTTGGACCAATCCATATGGGTATGATACTGAAAACTGAGACTACGATAACACAAATTAAGAGATCTTTGTTTTCTAGCAATGGGCAGCTTACTATCCATATCCGAATAATTACATTAGATGTATGTTTCATTATAATACTTTATTCTAATTAGCTAACAGCACATCACGTGTTATTCCGTAAGCAATTGTATCACTCAATAAAACTTTTCATTCATGATAACACGTGGTACCACAATAAAGTGCACAGATGAATTAAATAAAAACAATATAAAATTCGTTTTTTCTTGATCATAGCTAAAAAAATGTAATTATAAGTATTGAATGCTTCTTTTTGTAACTTTATAGGGTTGTAAAAGCGTTGACCGTGCGTACATTTTTAGAATGAAGTGCTTCCGCGCTTCATACAAAATGTACTTCGGTCAACGCTTTTACACCCCAATAAATTTACAAAAAGAAGCATTCAATTCTTAAATACTGAATAGGATTTTTTCAATACTAGAAAACAAAGAAATAGTGATGTTAACGTCAAATACGTTAATAAAGTAATACAAATAGACAGGAAATACTAAAAAAAATGAAAAAAATGATTAACAAAATTTTAATCTGTTAACCAAGTCCTTGTGACTCAGACACTCGATGATGATCTCAGATGATGACACTGTAAAAAAATTTTTTTTTTGCGTTAGAAAAAAGCAGGTGCTTTATTTTAATTTGAAATTATTGTTTATATTGTTTTTCCCGCGTACCATACACTTATAAATACGTATTCTGTACAATTTCTATCCGAAGTTGAGCAGGATTTACAATTTCTTTACTGGTATCTGGTCAACAATTATCCGTTAGCTCAACACTGAAAGACTAAAGCAAATGTTTATTTTTCAAGGCCAGTTGAAGTGCAGCATGTAAATATTTTTGTTTTAAAACCTGTATTGTATTATTCTGGTAAATTATCAGATAATAGTACATTTAATTTACCTTATGATCCAAGCTTTCAACCTTTAACGGGATTCAGACTATTATTTTTCGAACTGTATCATATAATTTTGTTTTTTAGAACTTTTTTTTACAGATTTGCCATTGGCCGCAGTCGACATGACAAAAATTATGACCTGCTGACAGGTCAGTCGTCAAATTTACAAATGCCGTCTTTTTTTTACTGATACGCCTTAGCTATTAGCTCGTTTGAAAATAAACACATTTGTACTAGAATGCATAATTTTGCCAATTGCGTCTAAATGAAAAAAAATCATTAAATTAAATATATAATTTTATTCTGTATTCTGTAGGTGTTGCTGTTGACACTGGATTGTCTCCCTTGTAATTTTTCAAGTCTTGCGTGTATATATTTCACTCTGGTAAACAACTCACTTGTACTTTAAAATATAAACTATTAGGTGGCAACTGTGCTTAACATATTTTTACAAAAATTAAAAATATATATACATTTATTAATTAACATGAAAATTTAAAGGAAAAAAATAAAAGATTAAAAAAAAAATTAACATTACATTAATCAAACCGGTGCGACTCGCAAATAAAGTCATTCAACAATCGCATTAGTGTTTTATTAGAGACGGAGACATTGTCGTTTTTTTCCATTGACAATAAAAGTTCCAAATCAATATGCAACGATCCTGTGTTAAAGTATATCTCATGTATAAGTTTCTGTCTTGCCTCTTCATAATTTTCACAAAATAATAAATAATGTTCCACAGTTTCTAATTGACCACATTCACACTTGGGGTCTATATTTTGATTGATTTTGTTTTGGTAATTTTTAGGTAGTATCCGGATCTTAAATTTCTAATAATTTTTGCTGTTTTATGATCTGGATAATCAAATGTCGATTTTTTGCTGACAGTCTGATGAAAGTTATAATAAAATCTTCCTGTATCACTATTATCCCATCTATGTTGCCACTTTTTATTTACTAAAATTCTTGCTGCTGTTTCAATATCTTGTTTAGTTACTGTAATATGAGCTTCTTTTTGAATTTGATTTGCCTCTTTAGCTGCCTCTTTAGCTAGTTTATCAGCTATTTCATTTCCTTTAACATCTGCATGTCCTGGGGTCCAATCAAAATTAATTTTTATTCCATGGTGTTTTTGGATAGATTTAATAAGGGAAATAATTTCATGTGAAGTGGATCTATGATTTTCAATTTTCCAGTTTAATGTTAAAATTCCAATTGCTGATTGACTGTCCGAAAATATTTTTACTTCTTCTATTAATGTTTTATTTTTAATTCTGCTTACATAATCTAATATAAATTTTATTGCAACAAGCTCTGCCAAAAGAATTGAACCCCTTTTTGAAACTGGTTGTTTAAGTTCTATTTCTTTATTGTTGAAGATTACAATTGCACCTGCTCCACAAGGTCTTGGGTTGGATTGGCAAGAACCGTCTGTAAAAGCAACAACTGTTGATGGAGATACTGTGTTAAGTTTGTTTAATATTAAATTTTTTCCTGTGATTTCTTGTTCTTTAGTTCTGTTTTTTGAGAAACCAAGAGTACGCCAATATTCTGTTGGAGATTTTGATGCTTGTAGACCTTGAAATTGATATTCTGGCTCTATGTCATCAATACTGATATCTGTTTCTTCTTTCATGTTTTTTGCTTGTTGTAACATTAAGCCTAAAGGTGATATGAACTTGTCCACTGTTTCTTTGTTTTTCCATTCATCTATTTTGTTTCTGATAGGGATTTTGGTTGAATAAGAATTTAGTCTTGCAATATCTCTAATAGCCATTTCTTCTCTTCTAAGATCTAATGGCAAAACTCCTGCCATAACTTGTAATACTTCCAAACTGGCTGTTGCAGAAACTCCTAGACAAATAGATAAACCCTTTCTTTGGATGGTATTTAATTTTTTTAAGTGTTCTTCTTAATTTTAAAATGGGGGTTCAGAGGGGTCCTGATTCCGAAATCCCAGGCTTAAAACATGAAATCCTGAGCTCCTGAATCAAAAGTAATTTAAATCCTGACATCACGAAATTAAAAAAAAAGAATTCCTTCATCCCGAAATCCTGAGCTTAAGGTCCATCATAACAAACGGACAAATATGGCTGGATTTACATGCCAAAAATTACTATGAGTACAGACTTAAATGTACCTGTGAACTTGGAAAAGTTTTAATGCCTGGCATCCACTAGATATAATAAAGTTAAATGCATTTTCTGTTTCAGAAAGATAAAATCTCTTTTGGATTTTGACGGGCATTTTTTTTCCTTCATGCAAAAGATGTGAAAATTAACTAAGTTGTGGTATAACTATGAGATGCACCCTCAGGTAAAAAACCAGTTTGTATTGTTTTGATTGTTCTTAATTGACATGGACAAGAGGTATCTTCACAACTATAGGTGAGTTAAAGAGTTTATCTGAGTCAGCTGCGAGTGGACAGTATCAAAGTAATTCAGGTGTTTGTTTATTTTTGCACCTTCTGCAGAAAGGGAAAAAAATGCCCATCAAAAACCAAGAAATATTTTATGTTTGTTAAATACAAAATGCATTTAACTTTTATATATCTAGTGGATGCTAGGCATTAAAACTTTCCAAACAGCACAGGTCAGTCTGTACACAGTGTGTTTTTTTAGGTGAAAATACGGCCATATTTGTCTATTTGTTATGATGAACCTTAAAAACACCTGATCCCAGCTGCAGAGTCCTGATAAGGGTCCCTTCCTTTATAAACCACACAGAAGGTTATAGTAACTTATAGACCTTGTCGATTTTTGTCCGCCATTTACAAAAATTCCAGTAAAAGTTTGATGTCACAATACAAAATACCGGACACCACAATGGAAAAGTGATTGTTGATGTCAATAGTTCAAGCGGCCTGCATGGCAGATTCTCAGGTCAACTGGGACAGATTTCCAAATACTGATAATGTGTATTAAAAGACATACATGTATCCACTTATTAAACACAATATTAATTAACAACAAATACAGATCCAGTTTGATTTTGAGTTGCACTTCTTTCAATATTCTATATACATGATATACTTTTAAAGAAGACTAAATCTAAAAGGTCATGAAGGTGTCAAACCATATGAACTAATTGTTACATGTCAGATCAAAATATGAGAGATGTTTAATATGAATGAATACAATAATTTAATCATGTTAGTAGATATATGTTACATAAAATATATTACATGTATTATAGACATGATAGACATGCAGCTTGTGTGAGGTAAACATTATTTCTGTAAATAAAATATGAAAAATCCTTATAAGTTAACCATGCTGCATGGTAACTGTGTTTATTTTCATTTTTAAATAACAAGTATATATCATATACAACATTTGTACAATTCAGCATCTTTAAAATGCCATAAATCAAATTTCACTATTGATTTTTTTTTTATCAACTTTGTTATTTGTTCTATTCTTAGACAGCTATGTACATAATTTTTACATTCAATTTTTATGTTTCCTATATATATATTAAAGTAAATTTGCAAGCAAGTTGTGTAAAAAAACTGATCACATTTTTTCAATCACCTTTAACCCTATGGCCACCCCCATCATGCCTTTTCCTTTTGGTAAATCTGATACACAAACCGCATTGCATGGCTATGGTCTTTTAATTGTCAAAAATACAGAACTTTGATATAAACATGATAAATGTTCAAAGCTAGTTTCATTTCAGTCATGTCAGTAATTTATTTGACTTATTTATTTAATCTTATTTTAGATTTACATTTCCTGTTTTGAAATGTTTAGTAAATATGCACCCAGGCTGAGATGTAGATGTAACTCACTAAACAAATCTGTATCTATAAGATGCTTGAGTGACAAAGGTTCTGATCCAAATGATCCAGAGAAAGAAAACAAAGTGGTGGCTGAGAAAGAGTATAAAACACCTGCTGCTGGTACCTACCATTCCCCATGGATTATTTTAAAAGAAGAGGTGAAGAGCATAACTGGAGCTTTTACTACAGGTCGTGTGACTCAAGCAAGGAACGTAGTTCCTAGAGAAGCAGATATATTGATCATAGGGGGAGGACTGGTTGGAAATTCAGTGGCTTACTGGTTAAAGAAAAGAAATCCTAAAGGTGTCAATGTTACAATAGTGGAAAGAGATTATGGTGTAAGTGAAAGCTAATTTTTACTTTAGCTATACATGCTATAGGCAAAAAAAAAGTAGAAGTTATTTAAATTTATTTTCTTCCACCTGGTAACTATATATGTGAAATGATTGTACTCTTAAAATATTTCAGATAGACAATCATGACTATTAGTACGTGTACATGATATAGGGCGACATTCACAACTCTTGATAATGCTAAAGCCAAAAATATTCTTAAAATGCGTTAGGGTACAGGTAGGTATGCAAATTTAGGGTAAACCATTGTAAACAGGGTTAGCTTAACAGGGAACACAAAAAATGCAACTTCACTTTGTCTTATAAATAAAATGGGACAATCCAAAATGAGACAATAAATTAAGTTTGATATAAAAGATATAATCAAGTTCAACAAATTATGTTCATTTGTAAATAATCATGATACATGTTCATATGTTATTGCCTTAGTTTTCGCAAAATTTTTAACCAGAATTATAGAATTATAAATCTTTTATAATAGCTTCAACATTTTAGAAATGAAATATAAAATTCAATGTTCTGTTCCTTATTTTTCAGTACACAAGAGCTTCAAGTATGTTGTCAGCAGGGGGAATACGTCACCAATTTAGTCTTCGAGAAAATATTGAGATGTCTATGTTCACGACAGATTTCATAAGAAACATCAGGGAACATCTTAGTGTATTAGGTAAAAAATTAAGTTCATTAGACTGGTGTTGATGAACATCAGGGAACATCTTTGTAAAAAATAAGTTCATTGTACTGAAATTGGTTATTATTATGGAACATCGCATTTTATAATTCAACATTATATATGATTCTTGCACTAAAATTGATGAACATCAGGTCACACCTCAGTGTATTCATGGTATTTGGTAAAATGTAAGGTTATTTCCCTTTGCCACATGAATGACACAAAGAAGGGGGCATTAAGTGTTACTGGAGTCAGGCCGTCTGTCCATTCTTTCATCTGTCTGTCCCAAAATAAGTCTCTTTAACCTTATACACAATGCTTATGACCATAAAACACAGATCAGGTTCGAATTTGGTAAGCTTCACTTTTACAGTTCTCTGGTTATGTCCCTTTTTTACATGTTTTACGTTTTATGCAAAAGTGGGCAACGTCTGTGTCCCATGGACAGATTCTCCATTTATTTAATCTTGTAACACAATTACATCAATCAAAAAGATTTAATATGAAGTTAATCTTAAAACTCACCAACTGACATTTAAATGATATTTGTAATTTACACCTTAATCATGTTATTTTCATTTAATAATTCATGTTGGAGTTATGGAACTTTTACCAATATTTTTCTAGTAAAGCACAATAATAGTGTAGACTCTATTCAGTGAAACTATTGACAGAAGCCTTCAGGGGCGGATCCAGCCATTTTCAAAAGAGGGAGGGGGGGGGGGGGGGGGGGGGGGTTCCAACTACATGTCCCAATCAATTCAAATGCATTGATTGCCCAAAAAAAAGGGGGGTTCCAACTCCTTTTGCAACACAATGACACTTTGCATTGTGAAAGCAGCTATAAATCTTTTTGCAAGAAATCTTTCATATTTGGTAAGATTGTTTGCCATTATGCGTAGTTGACTTTACTGTTTACTTTTAAACAATTGCCTAGGTTGAATGTTCAAGTTTGAGATTAGATTAGTTTAGGGCGCAGTGGCGGATCCAGCACTTTTCCTTAGGGAGGGGGGGGTTGCTGACTGACCTAAGGGGGGGGGGGGGGGGGCGCTCCAGTCATGCTTTTGCATAGTTTCATTAAAAAATTTATGACAAGGGAACCACTTATAAGTAAATGATATTTGATATGCAGTTGTATTAGCATTGACAATGATTGACATATCTTGTTTACAGGGAAGTTATTTGTACAGGTCTGTACCTTCAGTCATAGTTCATTGACTTTATTAGTTTGATATCTTACAGTCATGACAGTACTGTATGCTAAACATGCTTTTAGTATTGCTATTTTGATTTCAACATTTACATTTTATTATCAAAATTGCTAAAACTCAAATGCAAGACATGTCAATTGCAATGTGCAAATTATTTATTTATAAAAATGTTAGCAGTACATACACCTTTTTTTTCTTATTTACCATGTTTACTGAAAGCTAAATAGACTAAAAAATATGCTGTTTTATTTTGTTTTAATACTTATATGACTTACTTTAAAGTGTTATGTAGATATATAATTTCACAATCCACAATCTTGCCAAAAAATATAAATTTGGGATAATATTTCTTACTACATGTACTAGTCTTTACTGGTGTTCTTATTAGGTTAACACATGTACATGTATTCAAGTGTAATCATCAATATAAAAAAGAGGATGTGGTATGATTGCCAATGAGACAAATCTCTACAAGAGACCAATTGATACAGAAATAACTAACTATAGGTCACCGTACAGCCTTCAACAATGAGCAAAGCACATACCACATAGTCAGCTTTAAAAGGCCCTGAAATGACATATCTGAAACAATTCAAATGAGAAAACTAACGGCCTTATTTATGGAGTTTATTTGTTATCTGTTCTAGATCATGAACCTTCTGATGTCCACTTTAATCATCAAGTTTATTTGTTCATGGCTTTTGTTATCTGTTTTAAATCATGAACCTCCTGCTGTCTAGTTTAATCATCAAATTCATTTGTTCATACATTTTGTTATCTGTTCTAGACCATGAACCTCCTGATGTCCAGTTTAATCATCAAGTTTATTTGTTCATGGCTTTTGTTATCTGTTTTAAATCATGAACCTCCTGCTGTCTAGTTTAATCATCAAATTCATGTGTTCATACATTTGGTTATCTGTTCTAGACCATGATCCTCCTGATGTCCAGTTTAATCATCAAATTCATATGTTCATATATTTTGTTATCTGTTCTAGACCATGAACCTCCTGCTGTCCAGTTTAATCATCAAATTCATGTGTTCATACATTTTGTTATCTGTTCTAGACCATGATCCTCCTGATGTCCAGTTTAATCATCAAATTCATTTGTTCATACATTTTGTTATCTGTTCTAGACCATGAACCTCCTGCTGTCCAGTTTAATCATCAAATTCATGTGTTCATACATTTTGTTATCTGTTCTAGACCAAGATCCTAATGTCCAGTTTAATCATCAAATTCATGTGTTCATACATTTTGTTATCTGTTCTAGACCATGAACCTCCTGATGTCCATTTTAATCATCAAATTCATTTGTTCATACATTTTGTTATATGTTCTAGACCATGATCCTCCTGATGTCCAGTTCAATCACCAGGGTTATATGTTCCTAGCTAATAAAGAACAAGCAGAAAATCTGGAAACATGTGTTAAATTTCAGAGGTAATTTTAATAAATAATAAAACCTTATCATGTTTATAGGTCTCAAAACTGATACTTATGGTTCATTTGTACTTCAGGTGTAAAACCACAATTTTGGGGCTCAATCAGAAAATCTAAATGACTGATGATCATTGTAGAACACTTTTTGACTGATAATTTTGAATAATAAAAAAAAACATCATGAGAATTACTGATTGAGTAATAAGTATAAAATAGAGAATGGAAATGGGGAATGTTTTAAAGAGTCATCAACCTGACCAAAGAGCAGAAAAACGGCCAACAATGGGTCTCCAACACAGCAAGAAAATCAGCACCCAGAGTCAGGCTTCAGCTGACCCCTAAATAAGTAGTAGTTCTGTGAAAATGGATGTCACACTAAACTCTAAAGCATATTTATAATGAGCTTAGATTAAAAATAATACAAGACTAACAAAGAATATAGAATTTTGTTCATTCAAACATCTTTTATAAGTAGAGATGCATATTTCTTGTTTTCTTACAGAGAACTAGGTGCCAAAATAGAATTATTGTCAAGAGAGAAAATATCACAAAAATTTCCCTGGGTTAACTTAGAGGGTATAGAAATGGCATCATATGGTATGTATTATTTATTTTTATTGTAAATAAAAAATATTTCGTCATCCTGTCCATTTTGAAATTATTATGCTGACTAAAATTGTGATGATAATAAAGGTTTGAAAAATTGTTCGTCTTATTAAGCATGTTAAGCGTTTGAAAACAAAGTTCAAACCTATGATGATCTAAGACCACAGTTATTTCGTAGTGCATAATAAAGGTTTGAATTATTATGTTTACTGCTGACTAAAATTTGACAATAAATGAAAATTAAAAAAATTAGACAATGAATGAAAATTAAAAAAATCCCACTTTTTCAATAATATTTTTACAGTGTGTTGTACATGTACTAGTACTTTTTGGACAAATTCTATCAAAATTATAGAAAAGACCATCAGCTCTAACTCAATATGGACAATTTTATGATAAGGGGGTCTTGAAATCTTTTGACAGCTTCCGAAGTGCTTATTTGTAACCATTTTCAGCTGGACCAAATCACTACTTTACTTTAAAAAAAAAATAACAGTATAATTTCACCCCCTACTTGCTATTTCAAGCATAAAACGTGGAGAAATAAATTTGGAAGGGGTATAAAAAGAATTGGCAAGTAACACACTGTCCACACTAGGGACTATATAAATTTGTGTTCAAGAAAATCAAGGGACGATAACTGTGGTCTCAGACCTGATTGTGTTGGACAAAAAAAACACAATTTTTATATGTGTGCACGCAAAACAAGTTTCTTGGTAGAGGATCTAAATACAGCACAATTTTTTTTCTCCAAAATTCAAAAAGTATATCTTAACCAAAAAACAAATCTGACTAGCTGGTCAAACAACAGATGTTCTGAAACACTGCTGACTGCCATGACAATTGCAAATAAACAGATCACCTAATGTAACAAAATAGATCTAAATCATACATACTTTAACATTTTTAGGAACACAGGGAGAAGGTTGGTTTGATCCATGGCTGCTATTGAAAGCATTCAGACAGAATAATGTCAATAATGAGGTTACCTATGTGAAAGGGGAAGTAGTTGGCTTCCAACAGACTAGTAACCCTGGCAGCCATGTTGGATCTGAAACTGATTTCCAAACTCTCAATAATATTGATGTAGGTATTTAACAAATAATATCATCTTGAACATACATAAAATATTTGCCACTGGACTTTACGCAACCAACAATCCATCAATATATCTTTGATAAAGGCAAACACTAGAAAAAACTGTTTCATTTATAAGTCAAAGAATAGTAGTTACCATGGTGATAAAATTCAAGTTGAACGTACATTATGACATATTTGACATATGTGAAATGAAAAGGAACAAAATATGTAAGAAAGTAGAGGATATTGTATGGATGTTGTTTAGAAATCAAAATTTTCATGAACTATTAGAAAAGAGCCAATGTGTCAAAAGAAACATTCTTCTGTTGCTGTTCTACATCATAAATGTTGCTTTAAAGCCTTAAGAGGTGAACTAGAAGATCTCACATTTTGAAAGAGGACAATCTCCAGTGTTGACTCACTCTGTACCTCTTGTAAGATTTATTTTTTGCTCTAGATAAAAGACGAGGAGGGAAATCTTCATCAGATGCACTTTTCATTGGTAATCAACTGTGCTGGACCATGGGCTGGAGAGATAGCAGAAATGGCAGGAATTGGAACAGGGCAAGGTGGCTTATCTGTTCCTCTACCTGTGGAACCAAGGTTAGTATTGTGTTTTGGGTAAATGACCAAGATGTTTGGGTGCCACTATTGAAATTAGAAATACTGTCTCTTTATTATGAAGGATCAAAGTTCGAGTCAAGGTCTTTATGAGTGTTTGTTTAGCTCAGTTATGTAGTTTTGTGTTTGGCATATTTTTGTCTGGTTGTCTTTTTATCTGTTCTGCTTCACTAAATGATATTGAAGTGCTCTTTCGAAAGTTTGAACTTTACTCAATTTTCAAAACAATTCTAGAATTTCCTTTACATCTTTTTAACATTATTACTTGCATATTACATGGATGATTAACAAATCAGTTTGTAAATGTTGAAGTTACCTTAAGCATCAATAAATGATATTTTGATTCATATTATAGACACATATAACATTACATTTATATCTGTGTTATTTTACCTCGTCAGAATCATTATCATATTATAATCAAATTTAAATTCAAGTGTCTGAATGTGTAGGTCATTAACTATTATGGTCAGCATTTTCAAAGTTCAAATTTAGGATTTTCACTTATTTTTTAGCAAAGGGAATAACATGTCATCAAAATATGAACTTTTTTTTCTCTCATTAAAGGTGGTACCTAACACTACAGGGAGATAACTCTGTAAAGTCAGCTAACCTAAACATTTTAATTACGTTGTGTTGTAAAAGGAATATTCAGCTTCTCAATGACCAAAATTGGTGTTTTTCAAATTGCTATATAACCAGTGTAATTTTTCTGACAAAACGGTTGGTTCAAAATATTTGAAATTTTTATAGTTTTGTTAAAGGGTTAAAGTAAATACTTTGACAAAATTTTATGAAAATTGATTTTAGTGAAAGTGTTGGGTACCACCTTAAGATTTTAAACCAAAATGGAAAAAAAATATAGTTTTAAAACAACAAACAAATCAGACTTATATAATGGCAAAATAATGAAAAATTCAAGTGTCATACTGTTTCTGAAAACTTGCTTTTTCCTTTCTTTGGTCTGAACAATTTTTATAGATGAACAGGAAGCATATTTTTTTTGCAAATGAATAGTCCCTAGTAGTTAACTATAAGTTTCTTATAATTTTCAAATGATTGAGACTTGTTATTAAATTCTTATTACACTATATGATTTCATTATATTTTCTTTGTCGTTTCAGCTACGTTTAAAATTTTCCTTTCTTTTGACCACAATTTTTTTCCCTTGTCTTTTAAAAGTCACATATAATTTTTTTCCTTATCTTTTAAGCCACTGATTCCTTTTTGAACCCATTTTTATTGAGCATAGATTATGGATATATCATAATTTGTTTGGTATTACCAGTAATGTTTATGATTTTGGAGGGTAATTAAACCTCAAAGCTTACACCATACTTTTAAAGAAATGCATTTAGAATTTATAATACATGTAATAAGTGTACATTGATTGATTTTTAAAATAAATGACCTATATGTATATTTTTAATAGATTGACATGTTATAAAATCTTTCTATCTAGCTAAAGACTAAGGTAGTATTCTAATTCAAAAACTTTATTTATAGAAAAAGATTTGTTTATGTTATTCACTGTCCAAATGGTCCAGGTTTAGAAGCACCTTTGACTGTCGATACAAATGGAGTATATTTCAGAAGAGAAGGGCTAGGTGGATGTTATATATGTGGTTTGTCCCCTGAAGAGGTAACTATAAGAATAATTTTTGGGTAAAGATTGCATCAAAATGCAATCAAACCCAATGGTTCTGACATGATATTTAAAGGCTTATCACTACTTTTGAGATACACACACTTTAGTGCGTTGATCATAAAATTCTATACAGCCTTTTCAGAAATTTATTAATGAAATATATCATTGTATATGCTCACATATTAAAATTACAAAATAATTTTGTACTTGTAAAGAAAATAGCATTAACTTTTGCAAGGTGCAGGAATCTGATATCCATTCTGAAAATATCAATAATGTCATTGTTTAAGTCATCTTTAAAAATTCGAGTTATCTCCCTTTGTCCAGAATTATAGTTGAATCAACTACAACCAATGTTTTTTTTATACAATGCCATATTTGATTTTAATTCTCACTCATAAATTAAAGCAATCTTTACCCTCCAGTGCTTACAAGAGCTTTGAATATACTCTGGCACCAATTGATAGTTTAAGTGGATGTGGACATAAAACCTAAATGTCTCTATTAAATGGATGCTGGATAGAAATTTATTTATAAAATCCCCCCACTTTCAGCAAACTTTCTTTCACATGTATATGTTGTGTACAAGATGTAAATTTGTACAAATTATAATTTGTACAGGGTTTTTGTACAAGTTATAAGTTTTTTGACACACTCCTTCTTGCACCAGGTGATACAGATTTATCTTCTAATATGTACTAGTTCAATGTTTTAGATTCAAATGTATATACTTCAACCTTACATTTAGTGCTGTTATCCTTGTCATCAAAATGGAAATGAGGATACTTGAATGGTTGAAGTTCTAATTTTATTTTTCTCCTGGTATCATATTCATATCCATAAAAAGTCTTTTTGTGGTCTAATAATGTTTTTTGTATCAATGCTCGGTATTAGATTGTGCCATGTAGTTGTGAAAATATGACAGAAATATGTGAAGCAAAAGACTGTAAGCTTGCATCATCCATTTATGCTTAGCAATTCATAAAACACTGATAACTTGTACCAAAAATTTGTACAACATTACAACTTGTACACAATATATATATATATCAAATGGACACACATGTACAAGTTTAATTTGTTTGAAAATTAGTAATATCTAAAGATTTAGTGCTTCATCTTAAAATATATTAATTAATTTGCCTTCAACCAAATTTTCATGAAAGTGTTATGAAAATGATTTCTAGGTAATGTTTTGAAGGTATTGGGTTTATACAAAATATCTAAAAATTTGTGAGAAAAGTTTGCCATATGTAATGATGTTTGTAATTTATTAATGAATTAATAATCCATGTATATCACACACACTAAAGTAACAAATGTAACAAATTGTTGAATTTTTCTAGGGTTTCAAGTCAGAGGTAACACATAGTTCAACTGTTCCAGTTATTTAATATTTTTTGACACATTTGCTTTTATTTATGGTTAAGGCCTATGTATCATGCATACATGTGTCATTAAAAAAATGTTAATTCAGAAACAATTTATCTCTTACCAAATTTTTTACATGATGCCAACTTGATTTTTTTGGTAGATGTTGATGTTATAACTGTGTGTTGAATCGACTTTATAGTTACAATGGTTACCTGAGCTATGCCTGAGCAATTTATATATATATGTCAACACTATGACTTAAAGATTTTGTAACATTATAACCATAATTGACCACTTGCCAAAAAAATTGTTAAGAGAAGAATAGTTTCTGATGTAGTTTTATATCATTTTTAGCAACAGCATTACAAATTAGTTATCAATGCAATGTTATTTAATCACATGATTCTCATGTTAGAGGTACACAAATTGAACAAATTTATGTTATTCTTAAAATTTTGACTTACTGTTTGTCCAATAATTCTTAAAAAGCTGTTTATGATGAAAATCCCTTTGTTGGTATGATTTTTTTTATCATTTCAAATGTTTTATTGCATGTAAACGTTTTTGATAAAGCCTTTCTTGTCTTTAGAAAAAGGAAAAATGTTCACAGGTTAATCAATGCTACTTTCTATGATTTATGAAACCCTCAAAAATTCTAATTTAATTTTAGCTTGTTGCTTCTATTTTGCTTACTTTTTTATTAGAAATATATGGTCACTGTTAATTATTACACAGCCTAATTTATGTCCAAATAAATGAACAAAAAACAAATATGTAACACATCAACAAACGACAACCACTGAATGTCAGTTTTAGCCATTTGGTATGTTATTTTTATATCAATTTGTTTTCATTTTTATGTATGTTTAATTCTGTTGTGTTTCTTTTGACATGTTTAATTGGACCAAGTGTTAACAGTGAATTCTTTTCCTGTTTGTAAATATAATTTCTGCACCACTTTTATTTTTTTAATCACAAATTTGCTGAAATCACAACCTCATTTATTTTATCATATCACAAATTAAATCATGATTTGCATGGTATTCAAAGTACTCATTAAGCCATTGCTTTCATTTTGGTGAGGTTTTTGCAAAGTTCATTACCTTTTTAAGTTCATTGAAGCCTTTAAAACTGGTCTACAGGTACTGTTTGCCTATATTTATTGTGATAACTTCTAGAAAAATGTTCAAATTCTTTTATTAGCTGAGTTCTCTTAATTTCTACAACATTTATTTCCAATTGGACGTCGTATACCAGAATATTTATATGGTTGATGCAGGATTATATGAATATTTGGCAGATTATCATATTAGATTTGTTCTACAGATAAAATTTCAATTTCTTGATAAAAAGTAAATTATCCAAAAAAAACCAGTAAAATTTGCACCAAAATAGCTATTATATGTATATTTTTTTTATACAAAATATATTATATATTCTTTGAACAAAATTGGCAACAATTTTTTTTTGGGAAAACTTGTAGATACTGCTTTTTAAAACAAATATTAAAATATTTCTTGTTTGCACAGATTAATTTGTATTTATTGTATGAATGGGTCAAAAATATTAGTATCTAACTCCATATGTCATCTATATCATTCTTAAAGGGGTTCCGGGAAAAAACTTTACAGGATACACAGAAAAGGCCCTTCAAATTCTGAACTATGTATGGGGTGTAAAGACCTTTTTACAGTTAAATTGTATTTGTAATTCTAAAATTGCTTCCATAGATAATTAATTAATTTTCAAAGTGCCTTCTATAAGTACCATGATAGTTTTAATGGTACAGCCATGAGTCTAAATTAGGTGAGAATGAATTAATTTTTTTAAATAGCATTTTTGTAACAAATACTATAAGAGCATTACTTGTTTTTATGAATTTTAATGAAATAGTTTTACGAAAAATTCTATGGTCTTTGATAAAAAGCTGCAGGTCATCATGGTCATGATGGTTTTCACTGTTATTTCTTGTATAAAAATGTGATGGTCCTTTTCAAAATTTTGGTGATCAAAACCTTTGGACACTTTTCAAGATCTTTGTTTGCAGACTGCTTATATATTGTATTTGTAGTAAATTTGACTTTCAATTGTCTTTTGTATCTGTTTGCAGGATAAAGAACCCGATATTAGTAACTTGGATGTAGATTACAATTTCTTTGAAGAAAAAATCTGGCCAAAATTAGCATATAGATATCCACAGTTTGAGAAAATTAAGGTAAGCCCTTAAAATTATCAGAGTTATTTTTCACATTAGTGTTAAAGAGACTTGATAAACTTATGGTAGTCCTGATAGTAGTTCCTGACAAATGTACTTTATAGGTATATCTTTATGTCAAACCCTTTATTATCAATTGAAAAAAAAAGAACAAACTTGATTTATTTCATGTAAAGGAATTCTAATTCTACATTAACCATTTCTAGCAAATAACAAACAAATATGCCACCAAGATGGGCAGCTAGTGAAATTTCGTATTTAATAATTTTTAGTCAACTTCTTTACATTCATTTCCACAGATTCTGATTGGTATAGCTTTGTGTGCCTTAAGTGGTCAAAGTACCACACTGAACAGCTGATCATTGACAATATTTTTTCAAACTTTACTTAATAAGTAAAAAATTGACACCCAATTTGTTCTAAAGACTAAAATATTTCTGAAAAAGAAACTTTAGAGAATATGGTAGGCAAGAAAACAAAGCTGGCTTTATTACTCTCATGTTTATATGTTTTTTTTTTGCAGTTAAAGAGTGCCTGGGCTGGATATTATGATTATAATTATGTCGATCAGAATCTGATTATTGGACCTCATCCAAAATTCAGAAATTTTTGGTTTGCTAATGGTATGAGTGGACACGGTGTACAACAATCCGTTGCTATAGGAAGGGCTATTGCGGAACTATTCTATGATCATGACTTCACTTCCATAGACTTGACAAGGTTTGGGTTTGACAGAATTATGCATGATGAACCTGTCCTGGAAAATTTCATTGTATGATGAACCAGTCCTGGAAAATTCCATTGTATGATGAACCAGTCCTGGAAAATTTCATTGTATGATGAACCAGTCATAACACATTTCATTGTATGATGAACCAGTCATAGAAAATTTCATTGTATGATGAACCAGTGCTGAAAACTTCATTTTATGGAAACCAGTCATGGAAAATTTTATTGTGTGGTGAACCTGTCTTAGAAAACTTCATTGAATGATGAACCAATAATGGGTAATTTCATTGTGTAATGAACCTGTCTTAGAAAACTTCATTGAATGATGAACCATTCATGGAAAATTTCATTGTGTGATGAACCCGTCCTAGAAAACTTCATTGAATGATGAACCAATCATGGATAATGGATGAATATGAGAAAGGTTATATTCTTAGTATCTAAAGAGGGTCTCAGTGGCTGAGTGGTCTAAGAGGTCGAATATATGTATCACTAGCTAGTCAACACTGTGGTTGTTAGTTGGAATCCTGCACGGGGCAGGTGCGCTTGACTAAAATCTTAATTGACAAGGGTTGTCATTTTCATACCCAAGGTTGGTGGTTATCTCCAGGCACTCAAGCTTCCTCCATCAATAAATTAAACATTAACCAATCAATCAATCAATCAATCAATCAATCAATTAATATATTAATAGTATTAAAAGTATAAGCAGTTTATTTAGAATGAATATTTAGTATTTCCTAGTATAGCATTATACATTATCAGTCTAAAAAAACTGGATAACTGCATAAAGCATATAATTTAGTTAAGGAACTAAATGTGATTCTTAAGCAGGTTCAGGCAAACTGGCAATGTTTTATTACCTGATTACCTTTTCAGCCTTGTTTAGTTTTGAGTCATTAAAAAAGAGTTTGGGAGTATAAAGATTGATATGTTCTCACTGCTCTCTTATGTAATTTCAAACCCTCAGGCCTCTTAATGATAGCTTACTCGTGCTAGTAATTTGCAGAAAATAATTACTATTATGTAACAACTTTATAAATTGTTGATTTAGAGAATGTTTATAATCCTTGTAATATAAGATAATAACCAGATAATAGAGGATAGGATAATTTGTGTAAGTAAAATATTTCTTTATTTATAATATTCAGACTACTACTAAATAATTTCTGTTTTGAAGGATCTGTGGAAAGACATGTTAAATTCTCCATTGTTGCATTTGATTTATATCGATATACGTTGTGAAACATGGCATTAATTTACATATTTATATTTCATGCACCTTTTTTCCACTTTAATTTTACATGTTTTATATTTTTATCAAGTATTTTTACACACAAAATGTGTCAAAATAGTTATGTTTTGTTAATGATTAGATTTGTTGACCATTTTGTTATTTAGGAGTGTATTTGTTTACTTTATTGTTGAAAAGTGTAAAAAATGAAATCTTGTATATATATTTTTTTTTTAAATATAACCTATCTATCTGCATGTTTTGATTCTGTTTTCAATTAAAATAGCTAAAAAAAATGTACATATTGCATTATATGACCTCTAATATGGATTACAATAGTTTTCTATTTGCTAAAATACTGGATAGATGATGAGACTTGCTTGTCTGTCTGTTGTCTATAAATCAACTATGAAGTAAGATACCTGTTGTTTTATCTTGACTAAATGTGTAGTGGACATGGCAAACATTCAAAAGTTGCCAAAATTTCTTGAATATATTCAATAATGTTGTAAATAAAATTGCCACATAATTTGCTTTTTAATTTCAAAGAACATCTCTGAGATATGAATACATCAAAGGAACTGCACCCAAACAGCAGAATAAAATCTCAGGAGGTAAACATGTGGTCATAAACATTGGACAAATATGCAATGCATACAGTCCACACCATAATTTAACCTTAAAGGGAAAATTCGTGATTTTTTTCTTATGGTTTAAATATGTTCATAATGACATAATATATATATTCACAAAGTTTTATCGCTAAATGTGCAGTAATAAAGGAGAAATTCAATAATTAATGAAAAAATATTAACTACTTCCTGTAGGTCGTGACGTTTTCTCCTGGTTTTTGCATGCCGGGATTCAAAATACAATCATTAAAAGTCTTGGTTTTTAATCATATTTTAACTTAATCGTAAGCGCGCCGATGACTTATGCTTTATCTAATAACCAGCCGATAATAAGAAGATAAAACGCACAGACGTGCAATTGTAAAAATTCATGAGATAAATTTTCTATGTTAAACGTATATATTCGAATTATTTTTTTAGACAACACAAAAAGTTATAATTTTTTTTTTAATTAATGCATTTTCGGACTGATAAGGTGAACAAATTAAAGTACAATAATCTGTAAAGACAATATGTTGGTGTACTCTTATTGACCTTTTACTATCTCTGCTATGACTAGGTTTATACGATGTGTGTATTCACGGTTCTGTGGTAATACTCGTAGATGGCTTGTTTAAAGGTAAACTGTTATTTGCACTTCGGTATTTAACCACGCCTCTAGGGCACACCTTGCCAGGTGTGACTGTCTATTCGGATCAGTGGATTATAAAACAAGGGAGCATTTAATACACACATTAAAAATACAGGTGACAAATAAAAATATATCGCCGTGGAATTATTTAATTATATTTGGTGCTATTATTTATTTGAATTCAAATAAATTAATTTACTAAGAAATAAACAGTTTTCGGTTAAAGACGGGAAACTTAATTCATGTGTCAGAATAAAATGATATACACCTCTTGTCCTTGATTTAAGTCTCATAAAAAAGGGGAACTTAGAAATTAGAAATAGCTTTACCAAATCATTTTGATTGTCTTTATTAGGCAAAAAAATGTACGAGAACACTTACATTTAGACTTTTGAAACCCATGTATTAATTAATATCTGAAACTATCTGAAGATAACTCTACCGAAGCGGAATATAATTGTACGAATAAAGAAAAAAAATGTTTAATCTTTGCACATTTATGATTAATTATTGTTATCTATTGTTCATTTAATTATACTTAATTAGTTGAATACAGAAAAAACCGGGAAAAAAGCCGTATTGGCCCTGTATTGATTACGGTTTTTAATTTTCTTATTATCATTTAAGGAGGCTCGAGGGTATAAAAATTTCAGAAAAAATTAAACATTTATTTTTCATTACAATTTTTATTAGTTACCTTTGTAGTTGTTACTTTATCACATGGTAAAAAAATCATTCAAAACAATCATTTGGTGTTGGCCCCAGATGAGTTTTAAAATGTATACATCTTTGAAAAAGTTCCAAATTATCTCCCTTTGGTGGAAAAATGCATTTTTTTGGCTTTAAAATTGAAATATCTTTTTTAACTCATCGGTGACCTATATTTTTTAATATAATTTCCATATAAGCTGTAATTAAACTAAATTATTGTAAAATTTGAGCGATTTCTGTAATAAATTTCTTTTTTCATTTCGATATAACCTTTATTTCTTCTATTACTTCAACAGAAAAAACCCACCTTTACAAAAATGTATGCTTCTTTCGAAGGCAGATTGTGAGCGCAAATGAACGGTGACCCCACTTTTTTATTTTATTTTTCTATTAACTATAAGATAAAGTTCATTTATAGAAAAATATAGAGAAATCCTATATAAATGATTTAGACCCGCGAACCCCCTTAATAAAAGTGTTATGAACTGGCTGTTTCTGTATTGGCACTGGTATAGATTCTCGGTCATCTGTATTGACCCTCGACCCTACCATACATAAGAAAGCTCTAGCTGATGATGAAATATGAAAGCAAAACATCGGTATCCTTACGTAATTATCGTAGTTTTGGTAAAGTCTGTTATCTTAAAATATATTACAACAACAAAATATTAAGAATAATAATTGACGTTTTTATCACTTATATCATATTACAACTATTAAAAATTTTACATACATGAGCTACATGTATCACTTTCCCGGATATAAAGTCGGTTCCAATCCGATATCGGTGATAACATCCAATCGTACATTATAAAAATCGCAATTTTTATTGAAATTATTTTATTTTTTTTACATTTTTCTTCAGGAATCATAATATTTTTATGCTTTAAAGGGAATTTCGGGTCCTTTGTGCTCTTATCAAACTTGTTTAGGGTCCTTAGTGCTCCTTTGTGCTCCTTTGTGCACAAAGGAGGTCCTTTGCGGTGTTTTTAGAGACCCCCTTAAATATGTCTACCGCTCGGCATTAAATCTTGGTGTGGTAGGAAGGGATTATTACATATAGATTATATTATTTGGATGAGGATTTGAGCTAGCCTATAAAAACACATTAATCAGTTAACATACATTCGAGACCAAAGGATATTAACTTTGCTAATTCAATTCACTTTTACTCACATATATTTCTCTCATGATTTGTGCGTGCTTGTTTCTATAGGACAGTGTATATATTATATATAAAATCGTAACTAAAAATGTCTTGTTCGGAGGTTGATAGTAAAAAAAAAAGGTTGATAGTACTAACAGTGGTTCCAGTAAGGTCAAGAGAGGCAGATTTTGACAAGTATGGTCAATTTGGGTACGCACTAGAGCCAGAGTATACCGAAGAAGAGCTCCATAAAATGGAAGCTGCACAAAGTTCCCGAAATCAAGATATCCTTAGCAACCATCGCCAGTTTAACACAGCCGGATTGGTGTTCGTGTACTAAATGAATAGTTATGCCGTTATTGACGGAATGTCTTTGTTGCCCCGAATTTACTCTCTTTGATGGTAATATTGAATGGGTGAATGCATTAGTGACAATATCGATTTCAGAACAGTTTGTCTGAACCCGGTTGTTCTTGAAACAAGCTGTATAAGTTTTCCGAGGTACAAGCGCCATAGAGGGAGAGCTCCAGACGTACTAACTCACAGCCATGTTCACATTTAGTTGAATTATACAATATACTTTTAATTTTGTTCACTGTTGAAGGCCACACCGTGACTTATATAGCTGTTTAAGTCCACTTCATTTGGGTAAGTGTCTCCCAAGTAAACAAACCACAACTTCTTATTTAATCAAATGACTTATCTTTTTGCGAAAGTTTGGTATGCAAAAGCACAAAGAATTGCTATCTTAGGCTGTTAGTAACACGTGTAGAGCAGTGGGTCGTTGTTGGACATATAAATCTTAGAAAAGTGTATCATCTGTTAAATTTGCAGGTCACTGAAAGGGGAAGTCCCATACGGAAGTAGGTGTTGAGGATGATTTTTTTTATATCCAGTGACACATATTACATGCGTATTCTTGAACGTTTGATACATCATTTACTCTCAAATTGCAAAAACGAAAATCCAATTGTATTTATAGTATTTGTATTTTTAGTGGAAGAAGACGTCAAGTCTTCTGAAGACTTAAGGGGCCGACCATTTGCATTGAGTCTCCGTATGCCGCATTCATTTCGTGTATTACAATTTCAAAACAACTTAGATTCCTGACACCGATTTTTACACATGATTAGGCATCTGAATCATTTAATTTGTAAATTATGATTGTAAAACAATCACTATCGTAAATATGACCCTTTTATTTATGTAAATTATTAGATTTCATCTCATCCACATGAACGTTATTTGTTTACCTGTAGATATTTGTATTACGCATGCGTGAATTTGGTATCGGGACAACTCGCCCTGTTTACAAGTTCGCCCTTGAAGTTACGAATTTGCAATCCTGCAGACAAGAAGATTTTGTTTTTATATAAATAAAAAGGATATATAAAGTGATGTCTTTATTCATGGTTTTCCTTTGTCATGTGAATTAGATGCCCTTCGTAACATACATGTGAACCTCCCGTTTAGGAGAAAAAAACTCCTGTGTATGAAATTTTTCAGACGCCATGTTTGATCATTTCTTACTACTGTACGGGTGTAATTGACACCTGTGTTAAATTTTACCTGAACATCAAAGAAGATGTATAATTATATGGCTTCACTTGACAGCTTGGGTGTCAAACATACTGGTAATCAACGATGTTTACCTCCGGCTAACTGCCGTTGTGTTATCAAAACGATGTGTATTGGGAATATTGAAATACTTTTTTGTTACTTCCCTTTGTTTTATCCTGTTTTCAGTTATTTTGCTTTTAAAAATGTAAATTGTAAAAAGACTATAAATGATTAATATTCTAATCAAATAATCATAAAAGGAATTGATTAAATGAATTTAAATGATTTTGGACAAATAAAAAAATTAAAATTTATAAATTATTTTAGCAATCTAGACCTCCTTTCAAGGATTAAATTGAAGTTTATATCCTAAATTTGTTTTAAACTGATTAGAAGTGAACATACCATATGTGCAACTAGACTAATAAAAGGTCTAGTAGTTAGATTAATTCCTAGTAAAATCTTCAAATTTAAATTTGTAAATGTTAGTATATATTAGATTTTATTGTGTAAGCTAAGAAATAGCAAGACATTTTACACTGATTTTAAGTCTTTTTAAGCTTTCTACAAATATGACTTTCATAATGCTTAAAATCCATGCAGTACTAGTGTTAGTGTATGTTATTTTTTTAATTAATTTACGATGTTGCAAATGTACAGATAAGATATATAAATATAATGATTCATTTGCAAGCAGTGAACAATCATTTGTCAAAAACAAAACAAAACAAAACAAGAAACAGATTCTTCTTATTATTTTATTTTATTCAAATAGAGAGGCAATAAGGGAACTATAAACATTACAATTTGATGGAAATTTGAAGAAAAAACACAATTTCTACATCATTTGGTTACATTTACGACAAAATTTATGTCGATAAAAAAACTTGATGTTTTGACCATTCAGTACTTAATATATGCATAGTTCTTGGGGAAAAGTTTCATCAAATAATATGAATATAAATGACTTTTTTTGTGCTCATTTTTTACAGTGGGTTGTGATGATCCAGTTAGGTTACCCTCATTTGGAGTGTTGTTCCCAACCTGTTAAAGGTCCATCTTTGTGCATAATTCAAAATTGGAAATTTCAACAAGCATCTAATATTCTTAATCTGGAAAATAAACCCTGGTCTGCTAGCTTCATGTATATTTTTTCTACCGATTTAATATATAACTAGAATCATGCAACCAGACTTAAGGAACAGGCATGTAAGTTCATCATACAAATATGACACTTTTTCTAGACAATCCAGATCTTGCAAAATACGTCGCTAAAAATTGTAACCTTTAAAATTGTTGTTATGCAATAAAAACCCATATGGGAACTTTCAAAAGTTGGCAGGTATGTAACAAGTCTTGCTATTTTTATGCTCCATTTATGGGCAATATGTTTTCTAGTCTGTCCGTCAGTCCTGCTTCTGGTTATAAAGTTTATGGTCGAGGTAGTTTTTGATGAAGTTGAAATCCAATCAACTTGAAACTTAGTACACATGTGTTCCTCTTGATATGACCTTCTTAATTACTGCCAAATTAAAGATTTTACCTAATTTTCATAGTCAACTGAACATAGAAAATGATTGTACGGATGGGAAATCCATGTACTTATGACCTTTTCTTGTTTGAAGAAAAAAATACATTTTAACGATAATGGAACAAAGCAGCCTGGGTAAGTGGGGCTGCTTTTATGGTAATTCAAGTTACCTTTTATTCACCTTCTTCCACTTCAGAGCTATCAGCTCTTTGATTATCCATCTGATGAGTTAACTAAAGCCTTTTTCAACTGATTTGTATAGTTCGTTCTTCTTCTTCTTTTGGTATACAATAGTCTATCGAATTCGTTGATTACATACTGTTGGCATACGTGGACTAGTCTATTTACAAAACTTTTACCCCAATTTACACAAAATGTATGTTTCTTTCTTATGTTCAATGTACATGTATACATGTATATACTTTAAATTGCGCTATAGTTCCGTAACTTTCTATCCAGGCGTATAAACGAATCGTCGGCAAATGCGTACATTTTTTAAAATCAATATTTCTGGTATGTTCCAATCTGTCCTTTACTATTGACAACGAGTTTATATTACATTTTCCTAAATTAACCCTTGGAAAAAATATGTAAACAGATTTTTATTTCTTCAAATCTTTATTTTATGTATTATTTATATATTTATAAATATTATTCTTTACACCAGAAATGTTATTTATAAACAAGCGTCTAAGTTAAGTAATGACTAGCATAATTTATTATATCACTTTCGGACACGCAAGACAGAGATGTATATTATAAACCTGATAGTTCAAAATGGAAAGTTATAAGTTATCGGCCGTGTACACCGATCAATACCTACAGGAGTGAAACGATGCATGAACTTGCAAGCCCGACAATGAAATCGCTTGAATACCTGGACGTGTCACCTCACAACCCTCACAATACCTTTGGGAGTAATACCTTAAGCCATGCTGGTGATCAGATGAGGGAAGATCCGAATTTATTTGAATAAAGTTTATTACTTTAAAGAATTATGAACGAATTACATTTTCGAAAACAATTTTCACGGAACACTTATTTTTGAACTTTGACTTTTTAATTAATTCCAATATTAACAGTTTAAAAATAACAGACTATGGTTATTTAAAAAAAAATAAGAATATTTTCCGTATCAAGTTAGTTAGTCAGATAAAACAACCGTACGATTGACAAGATATCGACACGCAATTACGACTACATCGGTTACTGTAGTTTTGGTCCTTTGTGGTTTATAGACATATCGTGATTTTTGATCGTAGAAGATGACAAAATGGCGGAACGCAGAGAATTGATACTCAAAATTTAAAATCGATGGTGATCTCTTATCTAGCGGAATAAAACTTTAATATCTATAAATTTGAGAATTTTTATACAGAATGGACATAATATCAATTTTTGATTTTTTTGCGAAGTTTCCCTTTAATGTAAGCAAGTTATCATGACTTAATTCAACATCTACTAATAATATATGTCGGCAAAAACCATATGCTTAAATAGACAAGAAACACTTAGATATAAACTAATCCAGCCACATAGGCCGTTGCTGACTTTGGACAGATATATAAACATGTGATGATATAGAACTTGTTTTTACAGAAGTCAGCACTTTTTGTAAAGCTCTTACCTGGACTCCAAGGTACTTGTAATCTTTGCCATCATATGCATCTATTGTTGTTCTGCATAGTCAATTTTCCAGGGTAAACTTTTTTCAGAAAATATTTGTCTCAAATTACGAGGTTGACCATATCAACTTTACTTGAATGTCCCTAAAATGGTGCTATAAATTGAGCAGAGTGGTCAGCATATGTTTTGTTCACATCTGGAGAACTGTAAGAGATGATCAGAAACAACCCCGAACGTCTAGAATGTCAATACACAGCAGAAGGAGTAAACTGATGGTTTCAGTTTTCTGACATTTTAAAGATACTGCAGATTTCTTTTGTACCAAGATCTGCTTACCATTCAAGAGCACCGGGGACAACACCCAGTTTGTCACTTAGTTCCTCTCTCAAAGTCGTAGGCTTATATGTAGTGTTTTATTGAAGGTCTAGTCTTATTTCCGGTTTCCATCATAGTTTTGTTGGTTTCTCTTAGACAAAATATGTCCACATAATTCCCATGATGTACTAAATATATATATGTTTATTAAAATGTATTGTTTCAGAAACTAATTAACAAACTTTAAATGACAAAAATGGTAGCAAAGTACTACATGGCTCAATTCGTTAGTAAACTAGTTACTCGAGTTCTTGCTCCATAATGACGGTATTCACATTTTTTTAAAAGTTTTTTTTTGGTAAATTAGTATATAACTTTAAATGACATACTTAAACACGTATTTAAAGGTCTACTAAAAAACATTCAGGTGAGCGATTCAGAATCTTAGGAGCCTCTTGTTATATTTCACTCCAATGATTACCAACCTATACAGGTAAAATGGGTAAAATGGGTATAGCTAGAAATCAAATTTACTGATTTCTAGTCAAGTTGATGTGCTTGACCTCGACTTGCATCTTCCTGGTGAATGTATGAGATTTGAACATTGATATTATAAAACTACTGTTACTTCTTTACCTTGTGATCTTAGAAAATGATATGTTATAAAGTTGGATATCTGATAGACCGTACTAAAATAAAAACACAACCATGGTTTAATCTACACATCATGGGACAGGATAAATATGCAACCTGGTGAAGGAGGTTCAGAAATTTTATGAAGACTTTGTATCATTCAAAAGAGAAAGATAAAAAAACTGTATGGTTATTCATATTATCATTACTATGGAGGCCAGTTATTATTCGTCTCAACTCGGCCGATTACGTAGAAGGAGAGTAGCGGATTCTACCGAGGATTGCCGAATGACCAGTTATTAGTGAATGTTACTTCCTTCCTGTGACCAAAGTCGAAGAAAGCGAGATAAATAAACTCAAAGGGATTGCTTTTCCGGCATTGACAGTGTCAACAATTATTACATTGTCAGCTTAATATATTTTGATAGAAACTACTTGTGATAATTGATAATTAATATAAAGGTTGCATTACTATCAGTACAAATCAGTCTGAAGACTATTTTGGACCCTGTCCTTTATGTAGGGACTTTGAATTAATTAGCTATTTGTTTAATGTTATTTTTCTGCAATAGTAAGTTTAATAGGATCTATATGTGATAGATCAATGATATTTTGTATGATGTCGCACCACTTTCAGTACATATTAGTCTGAAGACAATTTGAGACCCTGACACCTATGTTATGGTCCAGTGAATTTGAATTAATTTATTTAGTATTTTTTAACGTTAAGTTTTCTGCTTAAGACCGTCCACAGACTTTCAACTAGATCATGGTCCAGCGGACAAATTAGCATACAAGTTTAAATATGTCTATAAGACGTATTTACACTTGTATGCAAATTTGTCCACCATTACGTAGAATCACACAGGTTCCCGTAAACATTGACAAAACAATTCAAAAAATTTGACGTCACAATAAAAAAGCTAAATACCAAAAGTGTAAATACATAGATCTTATTGTGCAATGTTACTGTACATAAATTTGTGTATTTCTTAAATTCATGCTGACTGGGGAGAGACATTTCTGTGTTAACATTTTACTTATTTTATACTTCTTGTTTGCATTTTTCATTATGTCCATATCAATAAACAGTGATGTCCTTTGCATTACAAACTTATAATTTAGTGTTGCACTCATTAATCCGATAAACTGTCGGGTTCCCATATGTTAATGTTGACCTTCGATTCATGTTCGCTCACATGTTAACTTGTCAGCCTGAAGCTCGTTAGATAGACATCAATCGATAAATAAGAAGGTAATATTTTGGAATTTGATTGGAAGAATAAGTGTTTTGAACATAAGCACCTGTCTGCCCAGATTTGTGTTTTGAAGGCTTTAAAAGAAAAAACTTTGTTGTTTGTAATTTTAAATGTGGATTGTCGTTAAATTCAAAATTTTCCACCATTTCAGCTAGTTATAGGAAACGTCTTAATCTAGATATACGGTGGGAATGCCTGCTATCAATTGTCCATATGAAATTAGTAGTAAAGGTATTTTTCCTTTTATATATTCTACTGTCGTATGTACAAGAACTTCAATTTTTTTTGTATTTGTCCTGTCAAAATGTTGAAATCTATTGTTAACTTAATCAGGGTTTTTTTTATATTTAAATAAATCTTGATTAGACTTAATTGTTTTACGTTCCTTTATTGTAATTTTACACTACTGTTCTAGGTTAAGGTGAAGGATGGTGAAGGATGAAACTTACCAAAACGTTAAACTCGCTACATTTGTTTGCAGCCGTTCTAATTAAAGAACCTGATTGTCAACGGTTGTAGTTTGTTGATTTGGTTCATACGTGTTTCTAGTTTTTTTATATGGTTCGATCGCCGGTTTTCCTGTTTAAAATGGTTTAGACTAGTCATTTTAGGCCCCTTATAGCTTGTTGTTTAGTGTGAGCTGAGTTTCTTTGTTAAAGACCGTTCTTTGCCCTATAATTTTCTTTTACACATTGTGGTTTGAAAGTTGTGTCATTAGCACTCATACCACATCTTCTTATTTCTCGTAATACAGAGAAAGTTCTTTGTTGACAACACATTAACATTTAATACAAAACTCATTAAAGATACCAGATTTTTAATTTTGCACACTAAACGAGCATTACGCATACAATGACTCACCAGTAATGCTAGTTTAATAAAAGTTAAAAGGCCATATAAAAGTTGAGAAGCATTGAGGACCCAATATTCCGAAAGGTTTTATTAAATAAAGGTAAGGTAAGCAATTCCTGAGGTAGATTATAGATGAAAGGTTGTAGTACTATTATTTCAATAGGACACCAAGGATTTATATATTAGGTCATATATTGTTAAACTACTTGTGAAAGTGGCTTTACAAATTTGTAAATTATGTTTCACAAAAAATAAAATGAAGTGAAGAAAAGTAAAAACAAAAGAAGACACAACGCATTATGAAAGAAAACTTGACTGAATTCTCAAAGGTACAAACAATATTTTGTGGTGCTGCAAAAGAGAGATAGCAAATGGACACCCGAACAACCATATGAAAAATAATCGAAAACGACTAAATGACATACAACATTCTACAACGCATAACATAGAAACTTAAAGACTGACCAACACGAACCAACGGGTTGAGCTCTAAGGTTTTCTAGAAGGGTAAACAGATAAACCCCAAATGTGGTGTCCACCGTGTTGCTCATGTTAGTACATATTCGTTGATATCACATTCGCGAAAAAGAAGATGGGATTGTAAAAACAGTTGGAACTTACTTATCAGTAATATTGAAACAAATAATCCACAAAGATTAACCAACTCGAGATGGCAAATTTGCAAACAGAATACTTTAACTTCACCACGTGGAACCCTTGGTTTTATTGTTTCCCTTTAACATGTTTCAGAACCAACCGTCTCTCAAGGAATCATAATATGATATTCAAGATCAGGAATATCATATTAACTGGAAGACGCAAACTCCATATTCCAGTAATGACGTAAAATATACCATTATATTCAAGAATATCATCTAATGACCTTCAATTAAAAAGTGTGAGAATGTTAAACAAATTTCATTACTTAAGTCTTTATCATTTAGCAACATTTGCTTTGATGTACTAGTAATTTTCTACTTTAAAGTCTTTTAATGACTGTCCATACATTTGAGCACTTCATATCTCTGTTACAGTACTTGCAGAATGTGCAGTGTAATCATTTATAACTACATGACATATACTTTTTCCCATCTAGTTTTGGTTCTATAGCGCCTAGAGTGTTGTTTAAGAGCATCTATATCTGTTACTAAAAGACATATGATTTTGATTGATTATAATGTAGAATGACGTCTAGAAAGATTTGATTTGATTTGAAATGCATCATTTCACATGATTGAGAGATTTAGAAACAAGATGTGGAAAAACTGAAATTAATTATATATAAATAAAGGCAACAGTAGTATACCGCTGTTGAAACTCATAAATCCATGGACAAAAAACAAAATCGGGGTAACAAACTAAAACTGAGGGAAACGCATTAAATATAAGAGGAGAACAACGACACAACACTACAATGTAACACACACAGAAACGGACCAAGCATCAGACAAAATGCCACGAGAATAACAAATATAACATCAAAACCAAATACATGAATTTGGGATAGACAAGTACCGTGACACGTCTTATCGCAATGTGAATTTACATTAAAAAATAAGAGAAAACAAACGACGCAACGTTAAAATGTAACATACACAGAAACGAACTATAATATAACAATGGCCATATTCCTGACTTGGTACAGGACATTTTTAAAGGAAAAAATGGCGGGTTGAACCTGGTTTTGTGGCATGCCATATATAAGCCATAGCTACTATGTTTCCGACATCTGAAATAACGTTTCATAATGATTTGAAATGCATCATTTCACATGATTGAGAGATTTAGAAACAAGATGTGGAAAAATTGAATTAATCATATAAGCCATAGCTACTATGTTTCCGACATCTAAAATAACGTTTCATAAGGATATATTCTTGGAAGAACCTTTACAATTTATAAAACAAATATACTGAGCGAACATTGGCTGAATGTTTAAAATTCCAATTTGTATACATTATAAGATAGTTTACACATTTTTGACCTTTATTGTTTTTTTTGTTTTTTTTTGTCGGAAGTACACAATCTTACCAAATTAAGATTTGTTACTTTTCGGCAAACACAAAGGCGGATTTAGGGGGGGGCCCAGGGGGCCCGGTCCCCCCCTTTTTGGGAAAAAATTTGGTTGCTTATATAGGGAATCACTGAAGCGTGACTGGAGCGGGTCCCCTCTTAGGTCAGTCAGTGGGCCCCCACTTATGAAAATTTCTGGATCCGCCACTGAAACAAACTGTTAAACATTTGTATCTTTGTCACTGAAAGTATAATGCATAATTCAAAACCAAAAGCCACCAAGAACAGAACAGAACAGAACAGAACATATTTTATTTCCAATTAAGGTCCCACAAGGGGCATACAGAGCATACATGAATAAGGCAAAAGAATATTGATTTGCATAGATACATAGATACAAACAATTTTTTACATACAGTTACAATACAATTACTAACTCATATTCACTTTAATAAATTTACCAACAGCATTAAGGACCTGATTGTCTTCACAGTTTAATAAATAAATAAATTTATGCTGATTATCAAGTATAGAAAAATTTGGAATTCTTTGGCAAACAAAGAACACGATCTTTAATGAAGGAATTACATGTCGTTATACACATATGCTGATCTCGAACATATCTCAAGAGACAATAATTTACGAAATGCGTATTTGGTGCAGGAATTTTTGTACCGTTAATGTTATTATTTATACACTCTATAAAGATAATGGTTATTTGCCTTTAATATTACTTCGGCAAACACTTTGTTGATCAATATACTTATAAAAAACGTAAAAGACAACCAATTAGACGAAACTGAACTTTCTATGAGAAAGTAAAAATCAGAGTGTCATGAAAATGTACTAATCATTTGAATTACACAAAATCCGTATAAATTCCGCTGTATATTGGCTTGTAGCACATATTTGACCACTATATCTAAAAGAGGGGCGAAAGATACCAGAGAAACAGTCAAACTCATAAATCGAAAATAAACTGACAACACCATGGCTAAAAATGAAATAGACAAAAATGACAAATAATAGAACACAAAAAAAAACATCATAAAAAAACTAAAGACTGAGCATTATTCTTCTAACAAACTCACTGACCACCATAATTTTTTTTTAACAAAATGAATGAATGCAGCAGTTTATCTCGACTAATCTTGGTATGACAATATATAATTGGTTCGTATCGTCCAATTATCCAAATTCCGTTGTTACTGGGCAAATCTTATAATATATCTATTTCTTTCCTGTGATAAATGTTTTTAATGGACTTTGTGAATTAAGAATTAAAAATCTGACCAAGTTTTATAAACACTTTAAACAGTTATAGTAGTTATCATTATCCTGGAATAACTGTTTATGACCCCAACTTTATCAATCACTAGTAAGCTGAACATATAAATTCCGATGAACTTCAGCTTAATAATAATAGTTTTATGGCCAATATTATATTTTCAGACACAACTACATTATTTTGTACATGACGGGAAGAAACTGAAACCCAAACATACATTGTAAAGCAATTTGCAACCAAAACGTTGTTCCTCTGGTAATAGTACATTTAAAAATGTGTGCCGATTGTTTGTATTTGTTATGATATATATCTTACTGTAACGAAAAGAAAAATCGCAAAATAACGAAATCCGAAAAATATTTATAACGGAAAGTCCCTTCAACTTGGTACTTGTTTGGCTTTATAAATATTTTGATATGAGCGTCACTGATGAGTCTTATGTAGACGAAACGCGCGTCTGGCGTACTAAATTATAATCCTGGTACCTTTGGTAACTATCCCTACTCAAATGGCTGTATCAAAAGCTCAAACACATCAAACAAATTAAATGAACAACAACTGTCATATTCCTGATTTGATACAGGCATTTTCCTATGTAGAATATAGTGAACTAAACCTAGTTTTATAGCTAGCTTAACCTCTCACTTGTATTACAGTCGTATAAAATTCCATTTTATTGACAACTATGTGTGAACAAACAAACAGACATATAGGTAAAAATGTCAAAATTTAGGGTAAAGAAGTCAACATTGTGTTATAATCTTAATAATCATTAAAAAAACCAAACAAATATGTATAAACGTAGCACAAACTGTATTTTACAGGGTGGAAGTTATAACCTCTCCCACTGTATTTTTACAGGGTCACAGGTACCACAGATTTGAAACTTTAAAAATATTATTTGAATTTTATCGGTTTCTCACTTGAAAAATTCTGCAATAGCAAACAAAGTAATGGACAAGCAAGACACATTTTGTTGCCATAGAAAGACTTTTTATCATTTAAACTTCTGAATTAAAGACCTAGTATTTGAAAAGGGATGTTGAAATATCAACAAAAAATAAAAACAATCAAAGCAAAACATCAAACAAATGCCATTGCATATGCTTACACTACTTGGTAAATAATATCCTCGAAAACTAACAATCCACGACCAGCGACACTAAGAAAGGTGGTCTAATACAAATGTATGATCACACATGCATACTGCATGCACTACGTCATCTTTCCTGCCCTCCAGTTACATAATCAAATTTCAGTATGTGCAACAGGACACACATGCTTCCTTGTAGTTTTCTGAAAAAGTGTAATTAATTACTGTTACTACACTTCCTAAAACGACGAATTACTTAATAAATTGCTCAACAAACTTAAGTTCCTGTTTGGGTAGTTCAGTCCTTGTATTAGGTTTTCGATTTTCAAATATTTTGGCTTCAATTATCATTGAAGAGAATTTTATTTTTAAATACCATATATTGGGCAGTATGTTTCTCTTATCGTCAAACCATTGCAAATCAAAATTAAAATTTAGATTTACAAATAGTTTTGCAAAAACTGTAATCAGTTAAGGATTTATTGAAAAATTAGTATATACCTTTCAAATCTGTGAAATAATAGAAGTATTAAACTTTTAATCGGAAATTTCTTTTTTTACCGCCAGACAATCTTTAAATACGCCAACTAAATAATTTCCTTAAAACACAATCGAGACAAGTTACGTAATCTTTCGGTTTATATATGATGATAACAAGAGGCAGTTAATATTGATGTTTCATAACACAACAAGACAAACTAGTACCAAATAGTATTAAGAGGTTCACATATTGGTATATCGAATCTTTCTTATGCTATGAAAAGCAAGTGTTTAAAAACTTATTACTTCTGAAAACGTTTTACAATTACTCTAGATGCTCTGTTCTTGTTTTTAAAGTTGGCTGATTACAAATGTCTACATGTCTACCCTGAAATACTTGGAAATTGGCCATTTCATTTTGAATACATGTACAAAAGAAACATCGGAACTCTTTCGAATTCAGTAAAATTGGTAATTGTTGACTATTCATGAATTCACAATGCCTAGTAAGTAACCTTCAATTTCATAGGTAGTTGATTATTTCTTTTTCTAAACGAATGTCAAACAGAATTTTATTTTGGTAACAACATAGGCCACTTCTCAGCGTCATGTGGTGGTGTTAGAATGGCAACAATGTTTTGTTTTTTATTTCTAAACGCCGCTCTTTTCAGTAAAAATACTAACTGGTGGTGTTTAACGGCTATGACTAACTTATTCAGTAACAATCAACTTGTTTTGGTGTGCATTTTACTCGTTTAAATATATTGCTTTTGACAGTTAATTTTTTAAATAAGTATAATATATCCTTGACATTTCCATGATTCATATATTAAGTTTTGTTCTTGTAAAATACAATTGGAACAGATTCAACGTGGACTATAGGTTGCAGTCCTGTAATTGATATCCATAAAAAAAAAAATAGGATACAAGTTTCAGTTCAACAAAAAAATTTAAATCAAACAGAAAAAAAATGATTCAAGAAAAACAGTTATGCACCGGAAACTGAAGTTAAAATACAGAACTGGTACAAATGCTACACAATGAAACGACCGGTAAATTTTTGCTTTGTTATCCTCAACTAATGTTGGTATTTCAGTAATACTCCACTAGTTCAGGGAGAACATTACACTACTTCCAATTAAAATACTTTTTTTTTATCTAATTATATAGTTCCTTAGAATATTAGAACCATTTGGACCAAAAAACTCGGCAAATATTTTCGATTCTCTACATCATAAGCTTTGAAATGAAGGCAAATTCATAAAAGTATATCGGACGTTTGAAATTTATAATGTGTTGTTTCAATTTGTTTTTTACAGTACTAGCTTACTAGTAGCTTAGTTTGTACAGTATTCCTGTAATGTAATGTTGTCATTTTATTGATATAACTAACATAGCCATAAAAGTGCTAGGTTTGGCTAGCCACAAAACCAGGTTCAACCCACCATTTTTCTTAAAAAACTTTTGTCGTGTTAATGTCCTGTACCAAGTGAAGAACATGGCAGTTGTTATCTTTTATATAAAAATAGAAGATGTGGTATGATTGCCAATGAGACAACTCTCCACAAGAGACTAAATGACAACTTATAGAAATTAACAACTATATGTCATCGAACTGCCTTCAACAATGAGCAAAGCTTATTTTATCACCAAAGACCTTTAGTTAAAGCAAAAAGTCTTCAATGAGACAACTCTCCACAAGAGACTAAATGACAACATATAGAAATTAACAACTATACATGTATGTCATCGAACTGTCTTCAACAATTAACAAAGCCAATACCGCATAGTCAGCTATAAAAGGCCCCGAAATAACAAATGTTAAACAATTTAAACGAGAAAACTAAGGGGATCCCAACCCTCCCTCTAACCTGGGACAGTGGTGTAACAGTACACCATAAGAATGAACTATGAACATCAGTTGAAAAAGGCTTAACTCATCAGATGGATACAAATTGAAATACATCTAACAAAATCAGAGAGTGAACGCAGTTCGTTTCTGTGTGTTTTTTATGGTCGATTTTTTTGTTGCACGTCGGTTTTTCTATTGTTTCGTTTTTTATCTTATAGTTTCCTCGGTTTTAGTTTGTAACCCGCGTTTGTTTCTCTCAATCGATTTATGACTTTTGAACAGCGGTATACTACCGTTGCCTTTATTTAGACGACCAATGCATCCCGTCAGGTTTTGATATAAACTTAAATTTACATCCTTACCTTAACTACTGTTGCCTCGAATTGAGACATAACGTTATTGGAACAAAATAGTAAAAACCAAAAAAAATTAAAAAGAATTACAACTAAAACAATTTCAACTACGCAACTAGAAACGTTATTCCTCTAGTTGCATTATATATCGTGTATATCCACAACCTGTTTCATTTTCTTGAATTAGTTCATGTGTATTTTTGTAATGGTTAAAATTTCACATACATAAATCATGTACGACCACGTCCTATTTTTTTCAATGTTGAAGCTCTGTATATGATCCACTAAAACATATGTGTGAGGCAACGCAAACATGATTTGTTATGCGACAAAATTATAATATTGGCTCTTATCATTAGCCCCATCAGGATAACCAATCTTTGAATAAAAAGCATTTAGCATGTTTGATAAGCTCGTTTTACAAACCATAAGTACAAAATCAAAATACAGATTGTTACTGGTATAACTGTAGATTCGTTTCATTAAAATTTGTTTTCCTAGAAGTCCTTTATTGCTAAATTGTAAATACTTAGGTCTTAAGGTACGCAATTAGCTTCTATTTGGATAATTGAAAGTCACAAATCTTACCTTTACAAATAAAGATATATATGGTGTAACAAGAAATCTTTTATTGTCAGAGAAGCCCCAAACATTGTATATTTTATGCGGTATTAAGTTCTCAATTTGAACTTGACTGCTGATCTTACTGAGAAGCCATTCTAAATTATTCGAAGCGCTTTGTAAACAAATAAACATAATTGCCATCCTTCATTAATAAACCCACATAGGACTAACAGGGGATAGCATACTAACTGTTTTGTAGAATCTCCTTCTGTAGTAAGATTATATTATATTTCTTCACTCAAGTACCGAAATTAAAGGTCCTTTAAATGGGAGATACAATTGGGAACAGGTTACAAAAATTGAGTATCAAATAGTTATCAAGTACCAGGATTATAATTTAGTACGCCAGACGCGCGTTTCGTCTACATAAGACTCATCAGTGACGCTCATATCAAAATATTTTTAAAGCGAAACAAGTACAAAGTTGAAGAGCATTGAGGATTCAAAAAAGGGGAGAAATATTCATAATAGATAAAATTGAGAATGGAAATGGGAAATGTGTCAAAAAGACAACAACCCGATCATAGAGCAGACAACAGCAGAAGGTCACCAACAAGTCAAACAATTTGAGAAATATAATCTTTTATATGGTTTATAACCTGGGTTTGTAATTCGCTTAATCAATTTATGACTAAAAACAGTGGTTTACTACTGTTGGCTTTGTTTATCAGTTTTTCGCTTGACAAACTTTATGATGTGACAAAAGACATCAAAATTTCAGATGCAGGTACTCATAAAATGACGTCATAATTTACTACTTACCAATCACAGCAATGGAACTATGCGGTATATATTATTTTAATTTACTTGTGGGTTTATAAATTGCCGGAAAAATATAAGTTTTTAAACATATATTACATATCCTGATTTGTAAGATTTGTAGGAAGTGTCTGGTAAGATTATAAATAAAAACCCAACTAGATCGTGATGCACGTGTACGTGAATATCAGAAGTGTATGCATGATTCATATATATTATATATATTATATAAATGAAAAGAAAATTAAAGAAGAGTTGATCGTTCTTTATTAGATAAATAGCATATCCGTAAAGAGTCGGATTATGGAACTAGACATGGTAGAGGAAAGTTATAAGAAAAGTCTTTGTTGTAAGTCTATTTTAATGATACACTGAATGCGGTGATGATTGAGACCAAAATGTTTACAATCAAAATACCATTTGAAACAGTGAAGAACCGGTAAAACCAAAAGTACCTCGTGTTTAGCTAAATCAAGAAAACTAAATAAATAAGCATTTAAACCAATACTTCGTCATCCTTCCAGACCTCTAGCTACACAATTCTAATTAAAATGTTAAGGGGATAAACAATGCTTCCTTTTTTGTAGTCCACAAATAGAGTAATTGTTTAAATTAAAGTTACGTTACTTTTTTGAAGCGGTGAGGCACATTACTTATATAATAATAATAATAATAATAATAATAATAATAATAATAATAATAATAATAATAATAATAATAATAATAATAATAATAATAATAATAATAATAATAAAAAAAAAAAAATATATATAATAATAATAATAATAATAATAATAATAATAATAATAATAATAATAATAATAATAATAATAATAATAATAATAATACGTTTGAAATGATGTTCATTTATGTTTCATACTTTAAAATGCATATGTAAAAAGGTACCTAATTACCTAGGAAAAGTTTTATTCAATTATAGTCAATATACAATTTTTAAAACTTCCCTAGAAAATTAATAGAGACGTGTTACACAAACTTCCTTAACATGTATAGGTTAGAATGTTCACTTTAGGCAGTTGACATGCAGATAGCTCATTCTGTGACAAAAAAGGTAGCACCATGTATAAATATTGGGGAGAGGTACAAGCAAATGCATACCGAATCTTGCTTTCAATAGGTAAGTTGAAATCACATCTTTAAACCTTATTTTAAAAATTTTAGTATTTCTAACGTATTAACGTTATTCATTTTTCATCAAATTTTTTAAAGTGGTACTGTACTACTGATTTTGACGATGTAAAAGTATAATATGTGTACTCACTGGAAATTTATCAACGATTTGAAATTATCTGTGTAAATGGATAGCAAATACTTAACATTCAGTCACTTTTCTATGATTCTTTTCATCAAGGGAAGCTCAATATTGATTTGATCTCGCATTGCAATTAGTACATGAAAAACAAGTATTCAACTCATTTTCAAATTTTGAGGGCGTGATTCTTTTACACAAACTCCTGAAATTTTATCTAACGTATTTTTCAATCATACAAAATGGCTTGAAATGAAATAACCTGAAAATATCTTAAAAAGAACATATTTTGTAAACATTTTGATACACCTGTAACAAGATTATATTGTTTATAAGGTTGAGATGATTCCATGCATTTCTTAAATATTCTAGAAAACCAAGATGCAAGCCTACATTCTCCTTACCCTTTTCGCACTTTTCGCCTGTGCATTTGCCGGTGGATATGGCGGTGGCGGTGGATATGGCGGAGGGGGAGGTGGTGGATATGGTAAAGGATACGGAGGAGGTTATGGTGGATTAGGTAGAGGTGGTGGTTATGGAGGAGGCGGCTATGGAGGTGGCAAAGGATACGGAGGAGGATATGGTGGTCGTGGAGGTGGATATGGAGGAGGTGGTTACGGAGGTGGTAAAGGATACGGAGGAGGATACGGTGGTAGAGGTGGTGGTAGAGGTGGTGGTGGATATGGAGGAGGCGGTTATGGTGGAGGTAAAGGGTATGGAGGAGGATATGGCGGTGGTCGTGGGGGTGGATATGGCGGCGGTCGTGGTGGTGGATATGGCGGAGGTAAAGGATACGGAGGAGGATATGGTGGTGGAGGTGGTGGCGGATACGGCGGAAAAGGTTACGGCCGATAAAGAGTTGGAGTTAAGCAATACATTTCGTAATAAAAGGTAAATGAAATAGTTTATTATTAGAAAACGGATACATTTATGAGTCTTTCTGTAATGAAATACCATATCCTCTTTAACCTGGGAGCTGTAATCGATGTTCATTATCATATATTAAAAATTGGTTGCTTTAAAAAGATTACCATCGTAATAGTTGGAATAAAAGGGAATTACAGTGTCTTTAAAGTACACATGTATAATACAATGGCTGAAACAATTCCTCGTAAACTGAATGTTATAGATCCTATAGATCAACTCGCTGTATTTGGCAAACACCTTCGGTTCCCCAATGTTCTTCAGCTCGTTCTTCTTTTTGCCTTTTTAACTTGTTTTATTCGAGCATTACTGACAAGTATTTCTTAGATGAAAGGTGTAAAAAATTAGGTATCTTTGATGAGTTTATCTATCAGACATCGATGTAATATTTGTTTAATGACGAATATGCTCAAAAAGTTTTAACCTCAGTCCCTTGATGTCTTCATTTCTTCCAATGTAAACATTTTTGAACACATTTTGATCACCCCTGGCATTTGTAAAGTTCGTGATTGTCAGTTTTAGTTTTTATGTTATGTTTTGCATTATGCTGTTTCAGCCTGTTTGTGTTTTGATTTTTTTTCGTTTTTACTCAATGGGATTGCCAGTTTATTTTTTTCTTTAAAATAAAGTCATGCATGTGATGAGATTAGTAAATCAATTTCATATATGCGCCGTTTAGTCTATCAGTTTTAATTTTTAACTTACCAGAACCATTTTCCATAGTGTGATTCCTTTTGGGTAACTCAGTAAAAATAACGAAACCAAAAGTCAGTTGACAATGAATTAGGTTTTATTTAAGTTAATAATAGTTTGATGCATAAGCTTAGAGACCAAATGGCTAATTTTAAGTAGCAGTATGTCTTTGTATGATGTATTGTTAGCTCATAACGGTATATACAGTGTTCCTTTATTTTTGGATTGATATCATGTTCAACTTTAGTTTTGTGTACAGTTGTTTGTATTTCGGTCTTTTAATTTTTTGCTATGGCTTTGTCAGTGTATTTTGACTTATGTGTTTGAATATCCCCTTTGTAAGTTTCACCTTTCCTTTAACAAAATCAATAGGCGATTATAATCCTTTATTATAGTGAAAAAACTGACTACTAGATAGATGTTTATAATACGTGTACGTGTAGCAAGGATAACTTAACGGTTTAGTAATTAAGTCTTCATATTTAAGAGAAAAAAGCACCAATCAGTATCATTTATTTCGAAAATCAGATATACAAATAACGTTTTTTTTTAGTAAGCTGCTGAAAGGGATATCATTCTTAGAAATAACAGGACCGTTTATTTCCAACCTTTTCAAAAAATCCTTTCTAAGATTCTAAATAAAAGGATATTTTACTTCTTTTTCGCAAGAGTTCTTAAAAATTCTTTAAGAAACTAAATATTCCAAACAAATTTTTGATACCCTTAAAATTCATTAACATACTGGTGGTCACAAAACAGTTAGGAAAAGTCCTTTCCGTGACATTTTATATAATTTCTTTTACCTCTTTAATGTTGTAAGATTCTTATTCTTGATCAAATGCCGATAGTTTTGTTGGACATAACTAAAATAACAATACGTAAAGATTTACTGAACAGAAGAGTGTTTAAATATCATAGTGCTATTAGCTACGAGCCGCAAAAATGTGCCCAAGTAAAGGAACTCTCCTTTTCTAGAACTTTATTCTAAGCATGTCAAAAGATGATTTTTACGCAATCCTCAATTAATCAGATATTTCAATATATTTTATTTATGAATTACTGTATAATACAAATGAAATACAATACTTATACTTTTTGTTGTTTATTTCTAGGATGGGAAAAGAGTTGTACCTCTGTAGCTGAATTTACGACCTTTCAGTATAATAAAACCCTCTGTGCCAGATTTGTCTTTTTATTCTATAAATAGCCATATGAGTATATGAGCCAGTGAATTGGTAATCGCAAACTCCCCCCCCCCCCCCAAAAAAAAAAAATATATATATACTTCAATGGAAAGGCAACACAACAACACAAATGTTCAACAAGACAATATGGTCACTGTGTGTGGGTTTTTTTTAATGATTGGTAGTCAACAGCTTTGAAAGGGAAGACGATAGCGGAACTTGTGTAAATAAAGGCAACAGTAGTATACCGCTGTTCAAACTCATAAATCAATGGACAAAAAATAAAATCGGGGTAACAAACTAAAACTGAGGGAAACGCATTAAATATAAGAGGAGAACAACGACACAACACTACAATGTAGCACACACATAAACGGACCAAGCATCAGACAAAATCCCACGAGAAAAACAAATATAACATCAAAACCAAATACATGAATTTGGGATAGACAAGTACCGAGACACGTCTTATCGCAATGTGAATTTACACTTCAAATTAAGAGAAAACAAACGACGCAACGTTAAATTGTAACACACACAGAAACGAACTATAATATAACAATGGCCATATTCCTGACTTGGTACAGGACATTTTTAAAGAACAAAATGGCGGATTGAACCTGGGTTTGTGGCATGCCAAACCTCCCCTTTTATAGCCATGTGAAATATAACATTAAAATGACAACTCAACACCACAGGACTACATGACTACATGACTAGTAATCAGTGTATGTGAGAGGTTTAAAAGACAATAAAGAAGTAACTTAAGTTCTTCAATCGACTTTCACCATTTCAAAATACCCTAGATGACCCTCCTCTTTTTTATGGTATTGATTCTCAATATTTAGTTTTGTGAATAGTGCTTTGTTCGTTTGGACCCTTGCCTTCTGTTTTTGTGGGTTTTTTTTGCAACCCTCTATTATCTTCTTACTCCTGCATATATTTAATAATATTTGAAAGGTCAAACATATGGTTGTGTCGTCTTTCGTTTGTTTGTTTCTGAATAATTACACATATGATAACGTATTTGGGAAATTTCGATCAGTATGTTTCTGTCTTCGCAAATCTATAGTAGATTTGTGTTTGTTATTGGAAGTATATTTTACAGTTATCGTCAGTCAAGGACGTTGATACTCCACACAGTTTTTTTTCAAATATCCAAAGTCAAAGTACAACCAAACATAAATGTTAAAACAGGCGGATAAACACGAAATCCAAACCACATTAGACGTGGTGAGTCGATGTTTTAAGACTCGACATCTGCGTGAGTATCAACAATAATACGTATTGTTCTAAAATTATCATAATCATTTTAAATACTGTAATACTGAAGTTGGAAAATGATGTACTTAAATAACATTTGATTCCACTGTTCTAATGCGTCAGATGACCATTTCTACTATAGGTGTCTCCATTAATATTGAAAAGTCAAAAGTGCTCGAAAATTAATAAAACCAATACCAACTGTAGTTTAATGCAAACGTACTGGCTTCAGACCTAGTGACACCCTCTCAGAATTACAAATGAGCCGCCGTGGTGTAGTGGTTTGTGCATCGGACTACTAACACAAAGGTCCCTGGTTCAATTCCCGTCTGGAATGAAAATTTCATGGACTGAATTTTCGGCGCTCCCTTGACACCGTTTGCAAGTATGGTCTTGAGGAAACGATGATAGTCCGTCGGAAGGAGACGATAAATGGCTGGCCCGTGTTAAGAGAGAGCCATATCTCTTGCACGTTAAAGACACCCTTGTAGATTTCGAAAAAGAGCAGGCTAATGCCGCTACAAGGCAGCACTCACACCCGCAAAGTGGAAAGGGATTAATATAAGTTGCACAACTTGTTTCCCAATCCTCTATAATTAAATATGTCTAAACTAAACTACAAATAGTGGTATCAACCCAGCAGTTATCAAAAGTATATTTTAGTTTTTACCGCATTAGAACCTTATGAAAACAAGGATATGTTGTATGATTGCATATAAGACAACTACATCAAAATTCAAATGTAGTGAATACAACAAATATGATTACAAATTTACCGAACTCCAATGAAAAATGAAAAAGGAAATTCTCCTAACAGATCAGAAAATCAAAAGCTAAACACATCAAGTGAATAGAAAACAACTATCATATTCAATTTTTATTGATATAAGCTATTATAGATTTCCGTATGACCTTCAACAAAAATATGAAAACCCATACTGTAGAGTTGACTATAAAAGACACAGATATGATTAATGTGACACAATACAATAATGAAAACAAATGGTCTAATATATAACTAAACAAATTACGAGTAAAAAATAGGACGGACATACACTTACGACAACTACTGAACTACCGGTTTCTGAATTGGGACAAGCACATAAAGAATGTGGCGGAGTTAATAGTTATCAAAGGTACCAGGCTTATGCCTTTATTCGCCAGATGCGTGTTTCGTCTACATAATACTCATTAGTGACGTACAAAGTTGAAGAGCATTGAGGACCCGAAATTCAAAAAAGTTATACCAAATACGGCCAAGGTAATCTATGCCTGGGATAAGAAAATCCGTTGTATTTCGAATAATGCATACTTTTGCAAACATTAAATTTATAAAAGTTACCATGTGTATGACCGCTCGACCCTCCTTTGAACTAGCAGAGGTGTAATTGATTAAATGGAAAATGAAATAAAAATAATAAGATGATTTCTATCGTGTTTTCTAAGAAATGTTTTCATTTTGATTAATTTATTTTGTATTTTCTTTCTTATGAGTTTTTTTGTAACAATTTATGCAATCATTACTGTAGATAATGGTGTGCATTTTAATCTAGTTAATAAATATTACTTTTCGAGAAATCATTGTTTGAGACAAATGTATTTAAGTAACTGATATCTGTAAGACATTTTAGATGATTAGTACTGATCCGATACCAAATTTAGTTGCCTGTCAATTTCAACCGGAAATGGTCGGACCATATGAGTATAATACTCGTTTGGTTATTAACGGGCCGGACCATATGAGTATTTGGACCATATAGGTATATTTATTTTTCCAAATTACATTATAAACGTTTCAATAATACAAGAACTTTATCTAAAAAAAAACAGTGATGGTTTAAAACATGACAATTTTTTAATTTTATAATAAAAAAAACTACGTAAAAATTTAATATTGATGCCATAGTTAGTTTTCATCGCTAGTTACATTAGTGCATGTAGGCTTGGATGACATTCACTTCCACACGGTATCATAGCTTTTTTGCATTTGCAAGTTTTGTGCACGATCTTTTTCATTTACACATTTTGTTTGCGAGTGAAAAACAAGCCTTTTTTGCAGCTGCGTACAGTGATACCGAGGTCTTTGGCAATTATGATGTCTACAGTGTTTTTAAGAAGCTCTAGATCTCAAATATCGTAAAATGGTTGACTGCAATACACCATCTTCACAACACAACTTAAATAAACTAATAGTATGCTACTTTCCAGTGACTTCTTATGTAACAGTTCATTAAGAAATTTTTGGAATTTAATTTTTTAGTCGACATATTGCCATTTACTCGTAATAACAAATCGGTTATGACCATCGGTAATGACCATCGGTATAAAATGTTTTTACTTTAAATTTGATAATTAAGTAAAATTAACAAGTGAAACTTCTTATTTTTATTTAGCTTATCTTTTTATTATAATATAACGATAAAATTACCTATATGATAGCGTATTTTGAATGAACGGTCATACCATATGAAGAGTTTAGAAGTATTAAAAGTAAACTGTAACAGAGTGTTAATTACCCCGACCATACGCGTATGGTCCGACCATACGCGTATGGTCGGACCATATGAGTATATACCCATATGGTCATGACCATACGCGTATGGTCCAAATACTCATATGGTCCGGAACATATCCATTATCTGCACAGAAATGAGTATAGGAAAAAAGTATAACAAAATGACCGAAATCCAATGTTGTTCAAACAGAGGAGTCCATAAAAAGTTATCAAAGGTACCCGGATTATAATTTACTACGCCAAAGGCACATAAAACTGTTAAAAATCAAACGTTACTCTTTATCAACCGATCGAAAGAACTAATGGAAAACAAGTGTAATATTTTGACATGGTACAGACATTGTCGGAAGAATATGAATAAACTATAATGACCCCGATATTTAAAACATGAAATATTCCTTTGTAACTCGGATTGTTGTTTTTTTTTATATAGATTAATGACTTTTGAACCGCAGTATACTGATGTTGCCTTTATTTCCTATCCTAGATTAAGATATTTCAGTCCTACACAAGAAACTGTACCCAAAAATTAACGACAAAAGGGATGATTTTGCTCTCCATATTGATAAAGTCCATACGGTAGCCTACAAAGACTTACATCCAATTCATTTGAACTTTGTTGAATAGCTGTCTCACTGGCAATCATACAACATCTCTAGTTATAATTTGTTGATTTTATGCATCGGAGTGCTTTTCTGAATTTACCTAAATCCCGAAGGATCATAGCCCGACGATTTCAAACCTAGAATGTTAATGAACCGAAATCTTGAAAGATATAAAAGACTAAAACAGATCTAAAGATTAAAACCAGATCAATCTTGAATCAACTTTGCTTTTCTTGAAGGTTAAAATCAAAATATTTAAAGCCAATGATTGATTGTAAGAAGTGAACAGTTGAAGAGCTATATGATTAACAGTGACCTAAAATTATGAATTCAAAGCAGAAAACCAACTAATCTTTTGCTATAACGTTAAACGACAAATATTTCTGACAGACAGCAATTCACGACAAATATTTATGACAGACAGCAATCTACGACAAACACTGACTATCAGACATATCAAGAAGAAGCGGTGTTAAGCACTCTATATATGTTAGACATGAGCACGAGCACCACTTTTGTTTTTCTAGACATGATGCTTTAAAACTTAAATAAATAATACAAAGAAAGAAGAAAGGTACCAAATGAACATTTAATCTCACAAGTCAAAACCTAACTGACAACACCATGAAAACAAGAAGATTTAAAGACAACCGCATATATACAAAACAAAAAAAGACCAAAAGACAACCGTATACAAAACACAACAGAAAATAAAAGACTGAGCAACACAAACCTAACCTAAACCGTCGGTATTCTCAGGTGTCCTGTCGTGTTGCTCATGTTAGTACAAACCCACAGATAAATGTAATCGGATAATTACCATTCGAGGACATGGAGGACGATATAAGGGTTTACGACCATTAGAACATGTCTGTCATAATCTAAAACACGTGTTCGCGGGAGAGTAGATGCCTTTTAAGAAGACCTTTGTCCTTTCTTCTAGCATCACAAATTAGAATTACAATTTAACAACTATCCATAAAAAGAAATACTAATTAGGTAGTTTTTTTAATAAAAATATGAAAATCACTACATCTTAAATGCATCTTTTTACATTATCTGAACATGGTCATGGAATATCGACATACACATATAGGCCAATAGAATTTCATGAAACCTGAATATGGTTTTATAATATTTTCTTCATTCTAAATTAACGTTTGAAACAAACACCCACTCTTTTAACCTTCTTATTTTCTGCAGAGAAAAATACGACGTCATCATTTGTCTATACAAGTCCAGATACTTGAATTATACGATATTTCTTTTTTAAAAGGCATGGTATGTGGCATTATCCTGTATATGTTTTTCCATATCCTCTATATCTTTTGTTGGAACTATGAAAGTTAAATCCATTGTAACGTTTTAAACCACCATAACCATAGACGTTCCCGCCATAAAGTTGACCATGACCAGCTCCATATTTCCTATTAGGCATTCCAATATCATAAGATCTACTATTGAAGCCACCTCCGTATCTTGGAGCAAACCCAAATGGGGAAGCAAAGCCTTTTCCAATATATTTGTTACCGTATCCTGTGAAAGATGATGTACGATATGCGTGATTTGAATTAGAAGGCGAACTTCCATAGTTTGTGAGGAAGTTTATGGCCCTTTGAACTGGATACCTTCTAGTCATCCTCCTATTGATTCCATAACCTTCTCCATAACAAAAGTTGAAAAGAATAGCGATATGCAGGAAAAGAACGATCCGCATCATGATGTCCGAGCGCTTGTTTCAGTATCTGAAATGATTTTGAAGGAAATTATACATTTATTCGATATATGCTTATAATTTGATTTAGTAATTAGTTGAGAATAAAACTTCAATATTATTTCTGCAATAATTTAAAAAGTGCCATTGCAATTCATGTATATTTAAGTAAGTAATTTAAAGACAACTTTGCATTAAATAGAATACGAGCCCTAGCTTATTAAGATAGTGTTGTATATGTATCATTTACTAATTTGAAAAATGAATTCTGACCTATGAATTATACTCAATACACACTGTATCAAACCACAAATTAAATGAAATATTGTACTATAAATATACAAATTCAATTGAAGCTCATTAAAAAGTAAAGTCCACTGAACACTTAAGATAACTTGGTCATCTACAGTAATAAGCTCGTAATTTGTATGTACGCAAACTCCATTTTTCAAATTAAATCCAACCATTCGCCTACCTGAAAATATCGAATCGTTCAGTTTTATCTATCAATGAAAGATTTACCCAGTTGTATTTATATACAATATTTGAACATGTTGATCGTGATCTTTGTAATCATGAATCATATAAAATAACCCAAAACAGTTTAGGTTGTTTACTTCTAAGTAGAAAATCTAATGCGCTTTAATGAAATAGCTAGACTAGATGTGGTTAGGTTCGTCATTTATTGACTATACATTTTAACAGATCGTTTCTATAGTCTTCCTCTCTAAATGAATAATATTATTTACTTTGATATTCTTTATGATGAATGTTCCAATGTTCAATTTGGAACGAAGTGTATTTTGAGCCATGACAAACGATAAGTCATTTATGTGGATCATTGGTATATATTTCCTCAGATAGAACTTCTTTATAATCCTGGTACCTTTGATAACTTTTTATGCTTTGTCAAAATGTAGATTTAACCATGCTATTTTCCAAATTTAATCGTGCTGCTTTTAAGATAGAAATTATAAAATCACTGTTTTGTAAATTAAAAAAAAAATGGGATACAATTGTAAAATGAATAGAGAAGATAAGGTTTTATTTATATAGGTTTTATTTAATGTTTTCAGAACAACAAAAAAATGGTGTCACCAATCAGGTTTTTATGCTTCAAGTAAGAAATAATTGTCTTAAACATTTTATTATAGAATTTTTACTATTGAGTTATTGCCCCTTAAATAACTAAGTTGTAAAATCGATTTGAACAAACTGAATATTAGTTATTTGATAAAGCAATGGAAATCATGCAATAAATCACCTAATTTTCTTTGTACAAATAAATAGTCTTACATCATCTGCCGATGTGTTTCAAAATGTGTAGATTGAAGCTATAAACCGCTTGTGCACTGCGTATTCAAAACCCAGGTTGTTGGTATACGTTTACCTAAAATGCTTTCCATTTTTCAAATAAGGGTTGTAATATATATGATTATAAGAGATAAATTACAACAGGAACACATATATATCACATTTAGGCGTGAAAATGTGGATACCTGTTCTATTGTTGATTGAAACATCTGTAACTATTCTAGTGCCTAGTTGAATTAGCCCATTTTCTTTCGTACTGTAGTCCTTATCAAAGTCAATCGTTTGATTGATTTTCAACAAGATGTTGATATTAAGTTACTTCGCGAAACAGTTTATCATATTAACAACGAAAAATCATTAGTGGTAACTTGTCACACAGAGATACATTTGTACTTCAATGACTAAAAAGACGAATTAGGTATTGACAATTCACTTGTAACTCAACATATACTCTCACACAACTTACCAAAGAGGAAATCCTGGATAATCATAGGTCTGTTCTGTGTTCCTTTGGAATTTCAACCAAAGATGAAAAACTGGATCTGCCATATCTAGACATTGACAATGAGGGTCGGTTGAAAACAAAACTTTACGACAAAAGAGATGATTTCTGCTTTCCAATTGTGAACTTTCCAGTTCTAAGTAGCAACATTCCAGCAGCACCTGCATACGGGGTATATATCCCCCAATTGATACGATATTCCTGTGCTTGCATTTCCTATCATGATTTTCTTGATAGAGAGTTGCTGCTCACAAGGAAGCTATTAAACCAAGAGTTCCAACTGGTGAAGTTGAAATCATCCCTTCGTAAATTTTACTGACGCCATCACGAGTTGGTTGACCGTTATGGAATAACCGTTTCACAAATGATATCGGATATGTTCCTTACGTCGTAACTACAATCCCCTTCCCTTTCATGAATGTGACCTACCGAATAAGACTATTTACCGGATTTGTTATCACATAAGCAACACGACGGGTACCACATGTAGAGCAGGATCTGCTTACCCTTCCGGAGCACCTGAGATCACCCCTAGTTTTTTTAGTGGTGTTGTTTATTCTTAAGTTTTCTATGTTGTGTCGTGTGTGCTGTTGTTTGTTTGTCTTTTTCATTTTTAGCCATGGCGTTGTCAGTTTGTTTTAGATTTATGAGTTTGACTGTCTCTTTGGTATCTTTCGTCCCTCTCTTGTACTTCAATGACTAAAACGACAGTTTTACGGTTGGATTGAAAGTGTTTCCTATATTTTAACATTCTTTTGTGATTATATATCGTAGCTGAAGTAAATTTAATGTAAATTTAATAAACGTATGATAAGATACGTGTCAGTAAACATTATTTTATTTCGTGTTTTGATGACTATTGTTTGTCGTTGTTTTGTTTTGTTTTTTTTTGCCATGAAATTGTCAGTTTCTCTTTGACTTTGGCTTTTCAATTTACATTTTATTCCTTCTGCCTTTTTTCTTTCATAGGAGACATCATAAATAAGCAACAAAACTTTACATGACATGACAACATTTATGAATACGGATTCATATTCATTGTTGAAAATGTAATTGCACCTATAATGTACAATCAGAGTTAAATCACAATTTCACAATAATTTAATATAGTAAAATATTTTGTTTTCTAGCACACACTTTTCTTAATTCTATATTTTAGATTAATAAAAGGAGATACAAATGCGATCTGTATTTTAGGGCGATAGTCAAAAGTCCAATACGTATATGTGGCTAAAACCTTGAGTCCGCAACCAATGCTCCATTGACAACACTAATGTCGGATTTGGTGGTTGGATATTAAATCTAGAGACTCTAAAGAGCCTGTGTCGCTAACCTTGGTCTATGTCCATATCAAAGAGCACAGTTGGATTCATGACAAAATTGTGCTTTGGTGATGGTGATGTTTTTGTAGATCTTATTTTACTGAAAGTTCATGCTGCTTACAATAATCTCATTAAATGATTAAAAAAAACTTGGCCCAGTAGTTACAGTGGAAAATATTTTGTAAAAATTTACCAAAACTTACAAAACTTATGGAAATTGTTAAATATTGACTTTAAAGGGCAATAACTCCTTAAGGGATCAGTTTACCATTTTGGTCATGTGACTTGTTTGTAGGTCTTACTTTGCTGTACATTATTGCTGTTCACAGTTTATCTCAATCTATAATAATATTCAAGATAATAACCAAATTTAAAGCTGCTAGATTTTTATAAAATTACCAATTTCGGGGCAGCAACCCAACAACAGGTTACCTGATTGGTCTGAAATTTTCAGGGTAGATAGATCTTGAACTGATAAACAGTTTTACCCTGTAACATTTGCTCTAAATGCTTTGGTCACAGAGACATAAGCCAAAATCTACATTTTACCCCTATGTTCTATTTTTAGCCATGGCGGCAATCTTGGTTGTTTGGTCGGGTCATCGGACACATTTTTTAAACTACATACCCTTATGATGATTGTGGTCAATTTTAATTAAATTTGGTCCTGTAGTTTCAGAGAAGAAAATTTGTGTAAACGTTACCGACGACGGACGACGAAGGACGACAAGTGATGAGAAAAGTTCACTTGACCCTTTAGGATAGGTGAGCTTAAAATGAAGCTTAGGTCTAATATTACATATCTGCTGGTCGACTCTATTTTGTATTTCTATCAAACAAAACTCCAAAGACAAATCGAAAAAGCATTTAACCAATGGTCAGCTCAGTAATTAGTGTTTTGGTACTTGCATGAGTTATAACATAATTTTCTAGAATATCCTGTTGATAAAGTAAACAAAGGCAACAGTAGTATACAGGTGTGTAAAAGTCATAAATCGATAGAGAGAAAACAATTCCGGATAACTAACTAAAACCGTGTATAATACATCAACTATAAATAGAAAACAAAGGAAAAACAGGAACACTGAAGTGCAACAAAAACAAACGCCAACATACATAGAAACGAACTATTAGATAACAACTTGTATCTTCCTGACTTGGTATGAAGATATCATTTAGAAATGTCTTAGCTATTCTTTTTATGTCCTTTTAGGTCATATAACTCCTAACGTTACTAAATCATTTATAAATTTCGGGTTTATAATTAATTGGTTTTAGCGTTCAGGTAAAGGTACAGTAAAGCGTTTGGGACTTACGATATGTATAAAGTGTTACATTTATTTTATTTCATTGTATGTTCAGATAGATAAATGATGTTCTTCCACTTAATAATGGATTTTTTTAGCAAATGCCTGCACATATGTCCAAGTGAAGACTACTACTGGACATACCTGGCTCCTTTATTTGATATTGACAAGGAAAGTCGTCCACAAACTAGAATCTAAGACAAACGGAACGATTTACGTTTTCATTTATCAGAGGAGTACCATCGTGTATCGTTTACATATATGAAATGAAACGTTTCTGGAGTGGGTTTTTGTTTATCATTATTAAGAAGGGAAAATACTCCAGAAGGGGTACATAGGAAAACATTATATGCAACCGTACAGCATTCAACAATGTAAAAACTTACCGTATAGTAAGTAGGCTGTACAAAGCCCCGACATGAAAATTGTGAAATAATTCAATTGACAAAACTTACAGCCTAATTCAAAATAAAACAATTTACAAAAAAGAACCCAAGTCAAGACATTAACCAACGACAACCACTTAACTTAATTACAGACTCCTGATTTTGGACAGAGATTTAAAGGGTTAAACATGTTTATGAGCGCTCTTTCCTATCTTAACAGCAGACATTAGGGCAACATCACAACATAAGAAAAAACTATGAAAATCAGTTTAAAAAGGAAAACAATATTGTCTTTATCTTTCTACTTAATAATCTCTCTAGCAAACTTTACTTTCATAAGCATTCCATTCGTCAAAAGCTACAATCAATAACCGAAGTACATTTTTCATATGTTTACTTGAGATTAACAAAAAACATTATCGTTAGGGGTGTGTGTTAGAGTATAATAAAAATGAAAGGAGTGAACAGTGACACTTTAAATAAATATTACAATTTAATTCGCACACGTTCTTCTCGTATACAAATAAAATTGAGAATGGAAATGGAGAATGTGCCATAGAGACAACAAGAATGTGTAAGACCATAGAGCAGACAACAGCAGAAGGTCACCAACTGGTCTTCAATGCAACGAGAAATTCCCGTACCCGGAGGCGTCCTTCGGCTGGCCCCTAAATAAATGTATACTAGTTCAGTGATAATGAACGTTATACGCCATACTAAACTCCAAATTATACACAATAAACTATACAAGACTAACAAAGGCCAGAGACTCCTGACTTGGGACAGGCGCCAAAAATGCGGCAGGGTTAAACATGTTTGTGAGATCTCAACCCTCTCTCTATACCTATAGCCAATGCAGAAAAGTAAACGCATAACAATACGCACATTAAAATTCAGTTCAAGAGAAGTCCGAGTCTGATGTTAGAAGATGTAACCAAAGAAAATGAACAAAATGACAATAATACATAAATAACATCAGACTACTAGCAGTTAACTGACATGTTGAAAAATCGCCGTTTGGTTATATGTTTATCGTTTTGTGGGTTTTTCGCATACATGCCGTATGCATACTATTTACTATTCTTACTAAAACATTATTTAACATCTATATTGATATGACCCATGTTTGTTAATATTGTTGTACAGTGTCAGTTTGTTATTTTTCCATTTTAGTCTGAACCAATAATTTTGAAGTGCATTTGCAATCTAGTCTTGACCAATCTCGAATCAGCCTTATTTTGTGAGCTTTTGTAACGTTTCGAATGTTTAACCTCAACATTGAGCTGAGAAACAGCAACCAAAGCTCTGATTCTCTTTTTTTTCAAGTGCAATTAATATTTACGTGTCATGAAACAGAACATCATACATATATATTCTTTGTCTATTCCCTGCAATCTAAGGTAAAATCAGATACTTGTACAGATTGGTATGATTACAAGTATCTTGTCCTAACTGGTGTATCCAAAACAACGACGGCAAACACATATTGGCGCGATTGTTGCAATTGCAACCATACATGGCATCCCCAAATATGTAAAATTATCCAAACAAGCAAAGAAATCTTAGACTGTTACCCGAAAATCTTGGTTTTTTAACAAAAAGATTTGTATTAAAACAAGGATGAAAGACAGACAAGAGAAAACAATAAAAAGATCTAATAAAACTAAATGCAAGCTTTGTTTTCATATGGACCTTACAATTTTATTGTAAATTCTTCTTTTCGTCCAGATTTCTTTAGTCGCATCTGAAAGTAAACAATTGAAGATATCATTTAGGAATAAATTGTCTGTATGTATATGCAAAACAATTTTATAAAATTGCTTATAAATTGTGCTGGTTTTTTTTCAAATTCAATTAACCATTCCTTGTTATTTTACAGCAGTATTTTCTGCAGTCTCCAAAGATCATAAACATTTCGAAAAATTATTTTGTTTGAGTGCTGCTTCATAAGGGAGCTACCATTTGATTTTTATGGGGGGCTAGGATGAAAAATTTTGTCCTGCATTTTTTTTTTTTTGCTGTAATCTCTGTCCTGCCTTTTTATTTTTCACTCTGTTCGGGCCTGCTTTTTTTTTTTTTTTAGTTTATCCTGACTTTTTTTTACCTAAATTGTCGTCCTGACTTTTTTTTTTTGCAAGTGTCTCATCCTGCCTTTTTTTTTTACTCAAAACTCCTGTCCTGCCTATTTATTCCAAAGTTCATCCTAGCTCCCCCCCCCCCCATAAAAATCAAATGGTAGCTCCCTAAAAAGGAACAATCGCCATCGTTTACTTTTAAACCAGCATTCACTACCGTATTGTATATATATATATTACATGAGTAAAACGACTGAGCACGACATATCTTTTTCTAATTATGTAATACAGTAACGTATAATTAGAACATTAATATTCCTATAAAGCGGAAAAGTAACTGGGATATGTTTAATTAAGCAATTGATATAAAACAATCTTAATGTATTTGCATTAGACAATGCTTACCTGTAATTAATTAGTTTATAGGAGCAGTTTCACTATTTTCCATAACTTGAGTATCCTTTTCCGCCATAACCTCCTCGTCCTCCGCCATATACTCCACGTCCTCCACCATAACCTCCGCCGCCATATCCACTTCTTCGCCCTCCGCCGTATCCTCCGCCGCCATATCCACCACCGTGTCCGCCATAACCTCCGCCGCCATATCCACCACGCCCACCACCGTATCCTCCGCCGTATCCACCTCCACGACGTCCGCCACCACCATAACCTCCGCCATAACCTCCTCCGTATCCTTTTCCACCATAGCTGCTTCCATAACCTCCTCCTCCGTATGATCCTCTACTACGACCAATACCTCTACCCAAACCTCGGAGCAGGCTTCCTAGTCCACCGCTTGATCGGCCACCGCCATATCCTCCGCCATAACCGCCACCATAACCTTTACCACCATATCCTCCGCCATGACCGCCACCATAACCCCCACCGCCATATCCTCTGCCACGGCCGCCACCATAACCGCCGCCGCCACCATAAGAACTATATCCAGCAGAATATACGACCACTAACAAGGACAGAACTAATACAACTTGAAGAGGTTTCATTGCTGCAAAATTAACAATGCAAATAAATTATTCGGCTATATTCATGTAAAATTCTTACGATAGGCATAAAGATTTCAGTCGAGCAATTAATCAATTAAAGTTCTAATTTTATTTGAAAAAAAACAACACTCCACAGTTGTTGTTTTTTTATCTAACACTTGTTCATACCCTTGTCAAAGGAAATCATCTTAGCAAGTCTCAGTCGGCATCCAATCATATCATTGACACTTTTCAATATGTATTACTGTTTTATTGATAATTGATCTTTAAAGTTTAAAAAAAGATATAAATGATATATGCATTTCTTAATTATAAATACTAAACTGTGGAGGTAGGAAAATTTGGTCAGTAAAAGGGCAATAGATCAAAATATTATGATATGACTTCGCCAGCCATTTAGTAACTTTTCAAATTCGACTAACATATTACTTTCTTTCACTTCTTTTGACATCAAAATGATACACTTTTTTCAGTTTCTATTCTGCAACGATTTTTTTTCTTTTCTTCTAAATATGTCATGATATGATTCCAAAATGTATGCGACATAGTTTACGATAGTAATTCTAAATATGTCATGATATGATTCCATATGTATGCGACATAGATAACGATAGTAATTCTGAATATGTCATGATATGATTCCAAAATGTATGCGACATAGGTAACGATAGTAATTCTAAATATGTCATGATATGATTCCAAAATGTATGAAACATAGGTAACGATAGTAATTCTAAACATGTCATGATATGACTCCAAAATGTATGCGACATAGGTAACGATAGTAATTCTAAATATGTCATGATATGATTCCAAAATGTATGCGACATAGGTTACGATAGTAATTCTAAATATGTCATGATATGATTCCAAAATGTATGCGGACATAGGTTACGATAGTACTTCTAAATATGTCATGATATGATTCCAAAATGTATGCGACATAGGTAACGATAGTAATTCTAAATATATCATGATATGATTCCAAAATGTATGCGACAAAGGTTACGATAGTACTTCTAAATATGTCATGATATGATTCCAAAATGTATGCGGACATAGGTTACGATAGTACTTCTAAATATGTCATGATATGATTCCAAAATGTATGCGACATAGGTTACGATAGTAATTCTAAATATATCATGATATGATTCCAAAATGTATGCGACATAGGTTACGATAGTAATTCTAATTTTATGTTCCTTCTGAGACCAGACTTGGATACAAATTTTGATGAAATCGCAATAATTAAACTCGCATTATTGTCCATTTTTCAAAAATCGCAATACTAAATGCACGCATTAACTTCTGATTTTACAACAGTGATTTTTTTTTAAATAAAATTGTATGACCCTTGCATTGGGAAGCAGTCCGAAAACACGTAGGAAGAGCAACACATATAAACTGTGTCAAGTGTTTAATTGTCTTGAAGTAAGATCACATTAAAAAAAATATAGGCAGATTAGAAAAAAATCATTTCAAAGATTACTACGATCTTTTTAATAATACGCTTCCCTCCAATTAATATTTAACTTAAATCAAGAGGGTCTTGAATAAATACTAAACAATGTAAGGGAACGACCATATTTCACTTTAAAAAAGGGGGAGGGTTATTTTCTTAAAAACGTCTTCTGATCTCAAACTACATGTACGCAAAAAATTGTTTTATATATACTAATAGTCAAAATGAGGAAAATCTTTAAAAACATCCCTCTTCTTAATATTTTGTATCATTTTTTTTCCACTTAGTTTTTAAAATAATGTATTTAAAAACCATTCTCACATAGTATTAATTGGACCACATTTCTCTAAAACGCTTGTTCCTGATCTCACAAATAATTCTACAGGATATTGAAAACTTACCTAGGTGATTTATGTCCGGAGATATAGCAAGGTTCAGAAACCAAAACACTTATATATACCCGTTAAAAATGTCACATGTCAGATTTTCACACTTTGAAAAAGACGTGTAGTTGTTCCTGGTGGTGACAAATTGAGCCTTTACCAGACCATCAATATGTGTGTCTTGTTTTGCAAATATTGAACCCTATATATAAGTACATTTAGCCTTAGTCGTAGATTTTTAATAGGTTTCTATAGTTTCAGTTCAGACTATTTAAGAGCACATCTTGTAGTTATCACTGTGAAAACTAGAAAACTATATGTTTATCACTTCTCATATTCAATTGTTTTTTAAACATCAGTTTGTACTAACTTCTTTCGTTATGGAGCAACCATTGAACTTCAAAAAGAGAAAAAGGGTGTGTGTGTGGTTTTTTTTCTGAGTCAGAATTTTTTTTCGCGAACATATTTATATATCTATTTAGTTTTTAGACACTATTAATCAAATTTTTTTCTTCAGAATTTAACACTATAAAGTATGGGGAAAATCTGGATTCAAAATATTTTTGTTGTCATTTGCTTGACCAGAATATTTTCCCCATCAAATTTGGGATCAGAATAAGTTTTTAAGAAAATACCCCCTCCCCCCCCCCCCTTTTTTAAAAAGTGAAATACGGTCGTTCCCTTACATTGTGTAGTAGTTATTCAAGACCCTCTTGATTTAAGTAAAAATTTAATTGGAGAGAAGCGTATTATTAAAAATATCATAGTATCTTTGAAATGATTAATTCAATCACTCTTTGATTTGTCATATTTTGGAAATAGATAATATTGTTAACTATAGTAGGTGTGGGTGAAGGGCTTGATTTCTGTTTCTCAAATTTTTATGCTATTTTTCTGTTCATGTTATTCTGTCACCCATTATTCATTTTAGCGCACATTTTTTTCGATTCTAAGCCATTTTCCTTTTTTTTCTTTATGCTTTATAATTTGTCGATTATTCTCTATTCTGTAAACCCAATTCACGCTCTATCTTTTGCAGATGTCATTCAGTGCAGGTTTATCATTCTGACCAACCCCGAAGAGGGAGACGTAGAAGTTGTCTGCTTTGTTTAAACCAATTGAACTTACGTTATACTGCAGGAACAATGTAGACACGAGACAGAAACAAACAACTCAATACAATAAAACAAAGATATAAAGGTCAACGCAATCTTCAACAATAGTCAAGTGTCTTTTCTTTACTTAAAGTTCCACTGAGAACAACAAAGGGCATTTGGTTAAAAGGAAAATTACTAAAGTAAAGAGAAACCTTTTAATATAATACGTGAAAAAAAACAAGCAACCAAACAACAGTAGAGATCAAGTTATGATATCTAGCAATAAACAAGTATCTGTTCTTTTCAGACCAAAACTTTAATACGTGCAAACGCTCTGTATCCACTAAGCGAGCTACAATATAGAAGAGTAAAGCACACCACCATGTAGACTGTGACTTGCTGTAACTTATCCGGCCCAGCATGCCTGTCCAACACATTACAGGTAACATATTCTTATCATATTGATATTATATATCGTTCTGGAAATGCATGTTTTACTTGCATTTTAATTAGTTTGTTTGGATAAACATGATAAATAAGATGTCTTTGTTTTAATGGATGTTTTCATATGTCATATATACATATAGATGTTGTTGTATCCTGTTTAATTTGACGAAATGAAAATGTAGATTAACAACTTGGTTTAGATAATAACCGAATTTTACTTCAGAGAAAAAGACATAGACAAAAGAATTGAGACACAAACAGTTTAAAGTACGTCTATATCCTTGCAATCTATGTTTTTACCTAAAACTAACTAAATATATGCCTAAAGGAGTAGGTCCGGTAAGACCCCTTTTTGGCCCCAAAATATAGCAGTTTTACAAAATTGTTAAAATGAAAACTTTTATTTATTAATTGAACAGTAGAATGCTTCTGTTACATAAATATGGGCTGTTTTTGACAATACAATGCACATATATCAGGTACAAGCTACATTAAGTCATGCTAAATCACTGAAATCTTCACAATTCTAGCATTTTAGTTAAATTTTAGACGGTTTTCGTGTAAAACGAAAGTGGCCGCATTCGTGTTCATCCTTAATATTAAAATGTAAATTGTATTTTATGATAATACATAACATATATAAAGGTTGAGGATAAACACGGATGCGGCCACTTTCATTTTTGACAAAAACCATCTGAAAAATGGCATTTTTGGCATATTTGGTAGCTTTTTTCATATTTGAGCTTGAATCGGATCGTTTTTAAGACAAAATCAGTTAAAATCTTTCACATAAACTAATTGAATCAAATAAAATAGACACTTAAGTGTTTAAAAAGTGGTCAAAATCTTTCGACAGATGAACCTGAAATTTGAGGCCAAAATCGGTCCTTACCGAACCTACTCCTTTGGTCCCTCGTCGTCCGTGACAATGCTTGACGCAATACATTTTGGTTAATGCACAGATTTACACAAATATGTCGGATAAATCAATAACATTTATATACGTTTTGTAAAGGAATAACTTGCAGCTACATAAAATGTATGATATCTCAATTATATTATCTTCCCTGTGATAAATCAAATCGTACATAACTTCCTTGGGAAATAGTTTTTTCGCCACCTTAGTTGTCATTTTTAATAGAACTGAAGTTCAAAATGACTTTTTCCTACAACGGTGGTGTCGATTTGTGGAAATTCATAAGATGCCGGCGCGATTCATATGTCCGCTTAACAATAATGTATACTTTCAGTAGTTTAGCAAAATGGACAACATATCAAACCCCGAAACATTTAAATGAACCAAACAAAACGCACACAAAACTAAAAAAAGGCTGCAGGTTTCTGACTTGGAACTTGCGAAAAAGGCGGCGGAGTTAACACATGTTTTGTGAGAGCTCAACCCTCCTCCTATACCTCTAGACCATGAGGAGAAATCAAAGACCAAATCAAAAGCACAGTAAAACGCAATTTAAAAGTCCGAGGCATAAGTTTGTAATAGAAGAAACTGACCAAAATGACAATGATCAACACAAATTAACGAAGGACTATTATCAGTTTCTTAAATGATCTTAAATGCATTATAAGGTGATTGAGTTATAATCACACTCTTATTTGTTAATTTATTTGTCAGATCAGTTTACGTTTATACAATTTGGCTCTACCTAACTTTTAATTTTTTTTTATCTCTTCGCTTTAAGGTCTTCTGTGCCCTTTCATGTTTTATTACATGTTTCTGCTAACGGATATTTTCAAGATTTTAGTTGATTTCACATTGTCGTTTTCTTGTCTTTTCCAGGCTTTACTAAACTACATGGGTCTGTATTCGAATCTGTAAAAATACTATATGTGTACCCTTGACTTTAATATTCTTAAAATACATTTATATCACAATTTGTTATTAAGAGGTGTAAATATGTAGACTGTTCGATAAAATAGTCAGAACAGAAGATAATTACACATTCAAACTATCTTTAAAACATGCCATACAAATTTATATATATATATTGATGTGTTATTGCTACTGACCAATCTATTTCATAAAAAAATTTTGATAAAATGGAATAAACTAATTCAATTTTCTGAAATTTCAGGATACTGCTTTTCTAAAATCTCTTGCGACATTTTCTAATGTATATCTTAATGCATACATTGACGCTATCAATCACAGAAATTGATTTCTTCTTATTATATTGATTTATCTAATAATGATATATTCTAAAGAGGAAACAATAAAGAAATCTTTTTCATCATAGATATACAAATTTATTTAAATAATTATGTGAATTGGTATTGATAACAGAATCTAAAATTATTACGAATGATAAAAACAGTCTTTTTGTTCCAATTTTATGATATAGGTATAATATAAGTTATGTTTAATATGATATAGACGATTTTGGGATAATCAAAGCACTGACGTACTGATATCTATGATAATACGAAAATCTGACGACTGGCAAATAAACAATCATACCTAACTCAATCTTCTGGCAGATTGATAGAAGTCATTTGCAGTTGTTTTCTTATGTGTAGTATCAAATATTCGAATTACCTTTAGAATGATAACATAATTACATTAACTAATTTATCCATTTGGTATATTTCTTGGGCACAGCGAGCTGACATCAAATGGACAACTGAAAGAGAGGGCAAGGAAAGCCGGATAATAAATTTAATCAATTCACATTCCAATAGGCCTAACAGTGTATACAATGACAAATGGATTCCTGCTTATATGTCTTAATATTTCTTTGCAAACGCACACATAGATAACATGTAGATTTGATTGCTAGGGTCAATTTCCCAGGTCTGTTTCACAATAGCGACAACTTTTAAAAAGAAATCTTTAAATCTGGACTTGAATTCGCAGTATCAGAGCTCCGTGAGTGTTTTTAAACAAAGGTAAAGCATTTGATTGACTGATTCGATCTACAAAACATATTTTCTATACAGGTAAAAACGATGATTAACATATATTTTTAATCTGTTATATGAAATTAAACAGACCTAGAAAAATTCAATTGCACTAGTCCACTTTCTATTTATATCTATATCTATGTTTATACCGATTATAAGACCATCGGAAGTTTTCGGAGGTCAACTCGATAGTTAATTAGATGGCGTCTACACTAAAATTACATGAAACTTAGAACTTAGAACATTTATTCGGCAAATACTACCGTAGCTCGATCTGATGCAAACTTTAAGCAACAAAAAATTAAAAAAAAAGATTGTTTACATGAATAGTCTCAGAAACATTTGAGAGTGGTGATCTTGTTCTGTGAAATATACCACACAGATATTCGAACACACAAGTCGAAGATAAACTGACAACGCCATTTCCAAATGCAAAAAATAACCAAACGCAAAACAAGTTTACAAAACACAAAGCTGACAACTTCACAAAAAGGGTAAGCAGATCCTAATCCACATATGGCACCCGTTGTGTTCAAGTAAGATAAAAACGTAACATTTTTTTTTAGAAGTAAACATAAGACATAACACCAAAAACTTTACAATTTGACCATTTTGTCTTATTGATGTAGCCATCAAATAGAAATTCAAAAACGTTTCATGTGTAGCTTTTAATGGTGAAATATTTAGATAAAGTAAATAATTTGCATGGATTTTTTTTTATAAATGTTCACTCTCGGCTTTTTGGTGGTGTAAGTGTTGTCCGACCTTTACTTTTATGTGAATTGTATTTTGAATTATTTTGCTTTTAATTTTGATCACGTTATTGTCTAATCTAACTGAACGTGCAGTTTTTTAGTGCCCTTTTGGTATCCCTCCCTTTTTTTTTTAGAACGAACTAGCATTCATGATTAAAAACAAAACACAAAGAAATAAACTTTAATATCACAATACAAATGTTTATTACAACCAGTATTTACATAACACGTTTTATAATTATTTCATTTCAACATTATACGATATTCGTTTTGTGATTTCAAACTCAACATATTAATACTATCAGATTATTAAAGTAAACAATACACAGGTTAATTATAAAAATGTACACCGTAAATGTTAAAGCATACACACAATTTTCAAAATTTTAAAGAATAAAAAAAATAAAAAAAATATATATTTCTTTTCATTATAACTATAATACCCATCAGAACAAACTGGGATAATCACATTTTCTAAAGCTTTCGGTATGACTACCGTCTTCACAACTATTTACTTTTCTACATTTTCTAGAGGTATGGGGGGGGGGGGGGAGATCTCATAAACATGTTTAACCCCGCCGTATTTTTGCGCCTGTTCCAAGTCAGGAGCCTCTGGCCTTTGTTAGTCTTGTATTGTTTTAATTTTAGTTTCTTGTGTATAATTTGGAAATTACATTATCACTGAACTAATATATATTTGTTTAGGGGCCAGCTTAGGGACGCTTCCGGGTGCGTGAATTTCTCGCTACATTGAAGACCTGTTGGTGACCTTCTGCTGTTGTTTTTTCTGTAGTCGGGTTGTTGTCTCTTTGACACATTCCCCATTTCCATTCTCAATGTTATATGCATTAAAGGATATTTCGGGTCAACGCAAATGGAACAACAACTCCACGTCATAAATTTCAAACGACACACACACACAAACACTGTTTGTTACTTATTTTTTTTATAACGAGTGTCCTTACGTACACATGTTATATTTTACAAATTTGAATATTCGATATAGCAACATCATATGTTCGTGAAACTGAGATGTTATTGCATCTTACAAGAATGTTTGAAACCACTGGTAATTGGTATGACAGCACAATACAAATGTTCTCAACCACCAGTGTTAACGCTACATTTTTAAAAATTGTTTTCAGCATCTTATTTCAAGTAATGAAAACTTTTGTAGTTGAATGCATGATCATATCAACATGATCGTTTTCGCTCTATAAATGTAGTCAGTGCTACACCAACAAAATACACAATATATAAAATAAACTCCTTCAAATTTAAAGAAAAGCAATAATTTACATAAAAACAATCTTCAAAATTAAAAATAACTAGAACAAACCAGTGAAATCGCGGTCATATACAGCTTGTAAACTGTTTTAGGATGAATTTTTGTAAAAGATATTATGACTGGAAAATTTCCTATAAGGTATCAAAAGCCTTCTACCTTTTTTTCCAAAGTCCGTTATTTGTTTCCTTTCTGTTAAATTCAATTATTTTTGTGTTTTTGGCCTTAATACCACAATTATTCTTTCCCTTTGCTGCAATGAATTTTTTGGTAAAAGTCAAATTAAATTAAAAATTTGCAGCGCTTCAAACATGAAATAAATGAAACTGCTTATAGAACATTATTATTCTAATAAAATATGCTTCTAGGACAATCCATCAGTGCTCGTCCTTTTGAGAGCCCTATTTACATGCCAATGGTAGGATTTGAATCTCGTATAAATGACTAAGGCTCATTTGAGGGGTGGTCGGAGGGGCCCTGATCCCGAAATCGCGGGCTTAAAAACATGAAATCCCGAGGTGCGTACAATGAAATTCATATCCCGATATCCCGAAATTCAAAAAAAAATAAAAATTCCGCATCCCGTAAGGATCAATCCCGGAATCCCGAACTTAAAAACACCCGATCCCGACGTTCCGAATAAGTCCTGCCTCCCTCTAATCTCTACACTACTTTCATTTTGGCCAAATTACTACTTTCACTTTCAACAATAAATTTGTATGCCCCATTTATGGGCATAAATTTTCTAGTCTGTGCGTCCGTTCGTTCGTTCGTCCGTCCGTCTGTCCCGCTCAGGTTAAAGTTTTTGTCGAGGTAGTTTTTGATGAAGTTGAAGTCCAACCAACTCGAAACTTAGCAAATATGTTCCCAATGATATGATCTGTCTAATTTTTATACCAAATAAGAGATTTCACCCCAGTTCACGGTCCACTAAACATAGTAAATGATAGTGCCGATGTGGCATCCGTATACTATGGACACTTTCTTGTTTCCACATGATTTACTTATTTTAATATATATGCAACTAGTATGACCCCTTGGATAGTAAATATTTCAGAAAACGGAAGACAGAATACAGAGTCTCTATATATTACAGTAGTATAATCGTAGTTTACAGGTGGATACACGCGAAACATTATTGTCTCTAGGAGGTATAAAAGATGTGGTTCTTGCGATCTAAAAACCATGACCTATTTTGTTGTTTTTCTCCCAAAATAACTCAATCTGAATAATCATAAGAATGGAGGACAAATCCGACTATGCATGTTACCTAAAGAACACTGAGGCATGATGATTAATTTATTGTGGAAGGAAGAGAAGCGACACACAAAATGAGGTCTTCTCGTTTAATAGTATAGATAAAAATCATGACACACATGCTTTTGTTTACCCTGTACTATACATAAAAAAAATTGGTGATTTCTCAACTATCAATGTGCCAATGAGACGTCACTTTTTCAAGTATATTGCAATCGGGTGAAGTGTCGCAGATTCCGAAATAGTGATTAGATTTATTCAGTAGATGTCGCCAACTGTCATGATTGACACAATGAAACACACCTTCTTTGGACTAGACTGACACGATATATATAAAAAAGAAGATGTGATATGATTGCCAATGAGACAACTCTTCACAAGAGACAAAATGACACAGAAATTAACAACTATAGGTCACCGTACGATCTTCAACAATGAGCAAAGCCCATACCGTATAGTCAGCTATAACAGGCCCCGAAATGACAATGTAAAACAATTCAAACGAGAAAACTAACGGCCTTATTTATATATAAACAAAATGAAAGAGATCACGCTAAGCCGGATTTTCAACGTGTTAGTTCACATGGTAACTGTCCACAGAAAGACATATCACCTTACCCGGACACATTATTGATGTTATTCTAACACCGAGCCGGCTAGTATTTGCGCTTACTCTTTAATGCTACGTGCTCAGCGTAAAAGTAACAAATACCATTTTTTTTCTTCAAAATTCTATGTTTTGATCCGGTCGGGGTTTCAAACCTACGACCTCCCGCACTAGAGGCGAACACGCTCACAAGAGATCACCGAGGTGGATATCTTTATTTATCTAATATGTGAAAATAAATCAACTCTGGTCATAATACTATCATTATATTTTTTATTCTTTTGAAAATATAATACTTCTTTAAAGTATACTTGTCATCAAAAGAAATGATACCAGGCAAAATAAATGCATTTTCCTCTAAATACTGAAATTGTATACACGGCACCAAAATGAAAATTACTCAATGAGTTTAATGCTTACAGAGTATTGCTGTGCCGCTAATAATACTGATACAACTCAGAAAATCGAAATAAAATCCGCTATTAATTGATTTTCAAAAATCATGTTTTTCATAAACAAAATATGCAAAAAGAATTTTTGAATTAAAAACTTGAAACATAAACACTGTGTGCTTAGAATTTTGAAATAATTGGCAGATATTCTAATACTTAATTCTGGTCTTTGAAATTGGGTGCCGGTTTTTCTCATCACAATGATATTTCAATATTTTCCCACAACACATCTCTGGTAAATGTTTAAAAAGCATTTCATAATAATTCGGGTTATCTCCCGTTTTTCCAAAACTCTCAATTATAAAACAGTGATAGAAACTTTCTGGATTTACCTTCATTCGAAACGCTCAAAAACCACAAAGGAGTAAGTTTGATAAAGGCCATATTTTACTGAATAACAAGTCCATTAAGCATAGTCTTAAGATATTAAAATTAAGGCTTCTAAAGGAGTTTAAAAAATCATGCAAAAATAAGGCAACTGAAGTTTCACTATAATGTATGTGGTATAAAATAGAAAATTAAATGCTAAGAAGGTATTTTACTTTTAAATTCAACCGTGACATCAATGGCCGAATTTCACACGTAAACAACAAATGGAGCAATGCTTTCAACATTGTGTATGGACAAGAAGCGTTTAAAGCTGACAGCTTTTTACATGTTACTTGAAACTTGTGTCTAAATACTATTCAGCGGTGAGGCTAAAAATCAATAGCGAAGTCAAAGAACATTGATGATAAAACGTCGCTTGGGTCAATTTAGAAAGTGTGCTAAATATAAAAAAAAGAAGATGTGGTATGATTGCCACTGAGACAACTCTCAACACGAGAACAAATGGCACAAAAACTAACAGCTATAGGTCAACGTACGGCCGCCAACAATGAGCAAAGCGGCATAGTCTGTAATAAAGCCATTTATATAAAATAAGGTGATGTAGTATGATTTTCAATGAGACAATTACTCACAAAAAACGAAATCACGTTGATATTAGCAACGTTTGACCATCATGTGGCTTTTAGTGATGAGTAAAAAATAAATAAATACCGTATTTGAAGCTATAACTGGGGTAGAAAACATTATGTAAATAAAACGTAGCAGCCAACAACACTAAAACAAAACTGAAAATTAAATTAAACGACAACAACGTCACCGCATGCCTTGCGTCCGTGAAGTCATGCATACCACTTTTTATATTAGATGCTAAAATTTACAGCTACATGTTACTTTATAACTTTGTTAGCCTGTTGGTATACCCTTCATATAATTTAAAAAAAACCATGTCACCAGACTTCTAGTAAGCTAAGCTATCCTGTTCTATACATTTACACGGCCGACTGTTGTATATCAGCTGCCAAAACCCAGAAAACTCGTTCTTCCTGCTTTGGCTTCTCTCTTTTTGAATGTTTTGATTGTTTAACTGAACGTTTAGACTCTGTTCGTTCTACTTCTGAAACAACACAGAAAAATACAATATTTACAAGTTATATATACTAATACTAGATCATACTAACTCTACAATTCGATACATATCCTTTTTAAATCGGTGTATAATCAACGGTAAATATTTTATTGCTAGTAACAGGGATGGGTCAGGATTTTGGAAAGAGGGCGTAAGTGCCAAAACAAAACATTTTTGAACGATTTATGTTAACAAATGATACATATGACAATCAAAAGGGAGCATACGCACTCGCTCACCACGTACCCCATACTTGAATCCACTACTGAGCAAGATCAAAATCATGTATGCTGCATCAAATATAATAGTATTTATACCGCTGCCATGTTAATACGGTCTTTGCGGGAAATTTGTAGGTTTCATAAGTAGTGATAATTGGATATATCTTTTTGCAAGAAAGATATAACAGCTATACAATATCCGATAGTAATCTGCTTATTTGGTTCATGTCAAACGATAGCCTTCATTTTAACTTTAAAGTATGTGAATTGTTATCCTCATTTTACACATTGAGAAACTAAATATTTGCTTAACTGAAACTTATAAAACTTATTTATAGTCTTCACCAGTTCATTGTCACATTATACTTGAATTGTTTTTTTTTCTATTTCTATTCTGGGCAGTAAGAGTTATCCTTCGTTTTACATATATAATGTAGGCAACTGACTCTCAATGCTCTCCTCATAAAAAAAAATACATATGTGTCTGTATTTTTTTCTGTATTTTATTTTTCATTTACATGTTGTACTGTTTTAAAAATCAATCATCCTTAATCAGAACGATAGTTGTATGTGTGAGTGTAGGCGAGTGGGAGAGAAAGGCTTTTTATTTTTACTTTATGTGATTACATGCTTGTTATGAGCCCTATGATTAGGAAATAAAATATCTTTATCTTTATCTTTATCTTTATCTTATACAATATAGGTCTATGAAAATAACAGGCCACAACTATGAGAGAATAAGATTTTTAAAAAAATAGTGTGTACAGCAAATATCAAAGATTTTTTTTATTGATAATCTAAAATGCTTATACTTAAATAGACTAATGCAAAAGTTCAAAGGGTTCATTATCTACAAAGAAATTTGTTCTTAAATTTCAGTCTAAAAAAACTTTTAATCCATATAGATTGATCAAACCATAAAAGTAATATATGATCAAACATACTAGCTTAATTCCAGAAGAAAGACCACGGATAAGCTAATTAGAAGCAACACCAACTTTTAATCATAAAAAGAAATAAGCCTACTTTTATTATTTTATGCAAATTAATTTTCATAAAACGAGAAAAAAAACATTTTTTGTTCTTGATCGTCGTATACTTCCAAGTTAGTCTATCTGAAAAAATATTGACAGTTGATGTTTTGCTTTCCATCGGTTGCTAGCAGTTGTTGTGGGCTGTTGCAATGTCTTATTTTATTTGGTTCTTCCCGTTATCCTTTGTATCTTTGGTATGTATTGCGTCCGTATTTTACTATTTGGTGGGGTCTCTGTTTAAATTATTACCCTTTATAGTCGGCATTGTAAAAGATATTACTTACTTTATTTTTGTGTTTGCATTATTGCATAAATGTAAGGTCATCGAAATATAAAATTTGCAAAGAATTCCGACCATAAAATGGGAAAAGGAGGTAACACGACCGTGTGCGTTTTGATTACTTGTTCCATGTTGAAGGCCATACATGGAAGTTTAGATAAGGATCATCAATCAAAGTAATACTATTTTGGTTAGCATTGTGTTAAGTGTGTGTAGGAGAATTGTCAAAACAGGGGTTTTCTCTATTTTTGAACACAAATAAAATAAAATTTTAAGGGTGAAACCATACATAAAGAAGAATTCAACAAATTAAAGTATGACTTTGTCATGAATTGTTCCGAAACAATATCTCCGATTATTTCATATCGGTTAAAAATAAGCTTAATATCTTTATGGATAAAAATGGCCCACATGACATTCTTTATTCTTCAGTAATAAATTCCATCGGTCATTAACAGAACAAAACGGACCGGAAAACCGGTCGTTAACAGACTTTTACATGATAATGATCGGTGGGGCGTGGTTTCTCTGTTTGAGTGACGTCCCGTAACAAAACGCAATCGCGATTCAGGCGTGTTAACAGTTTACAGTTAGATAACAGTGGCGGATCCAGAGGGGGGCGTAGAGGGCGTACGCCTCCCCCTTTGCTTGGACTTTTTTTTTTTTAAATTTGTAAAAATCATTAATCAGACTAAGACTTCGTGAAATTTGCCATTTCCCGTGTATTTTGTTTTTATGCGACAATTCTTAACTTATAAAGATATTTTTCGCTCGTAGCTACTGTAATATACTATTGGTTATGTCAAAGTCATGTGATTCAAAACGGCGGAGTTAACCAGTGCGTCGAAAAAACGTCATTCAGTCTTTTTGAAATTCAGATTACAGTAACACTTGCTTATGCTGAGGGTGACAAGTATGACGTCACACCTTCAAAGCGACAAAGGATTGAGCAAGAACGTATTGACTTCTATTTCACAATTCCACCAAACAGAAAGTAATATTCTAGTACACTCTCGTGAAAGTTCCACAGCAATATTATTTATCTACGAAAACATGTTTAAGCCCAAACGCCCAGCCTATTGATAACATATAGCTGAATAATGATCCCCAGTCAGTAAGCTCTAGATATATTTAAAGTCTAAGGTACGGACTATTTGATTTGAGCGGGGAGTCTGAGAAGTTTGAGGGGAAAAAATCTTACCCAGATTTTTGTCTTTAATAAAAAATTCTGGTCGTATATATATCTGGATTGTAAACAATAAGTTTGTCCATTCATTTGCTATAGAAACAAAAATTTCAAACATAATTATTTAGCATAAAATTAACATGGTGAATAATAAACGGGTGTTATTTTTTGGTGCCGGGGTTTGCATGTAAATCCCATATCTGACCGGAATATTTGTTTCGCCGAACTGATATATTGAATACTTTTTCAAGGCCCGGCTGCAACCTGCCTGCTGGGTGTGACCATTATGTCTCCATTTGTCGACCGTCATTCATTAATTCGTTGTCCTTTCAGACTCATTCGTAGACTTTGGTTAATTTGGAACCCTCACTTCCCTTGTTGGCTGAAACATTTCAACCAAACATTTGGACAAAAATGGTTTGTTTTTAACTCGTGTTTGTCGTATTGTAAATTTCATCGATAGCCCGGCGTATATCTTGTTTACAACCAAAAAAAAAATGTGAGGTTATACAAATTAAACAAACGAGAATTGTCCATGTCCATTTCTTACTGACAACTCCCATATCAAATATATTAGTACATAGCTTTCGATCTATCCAATCATTTTATGATAGACATTTAATGGGGAGAATACGGCATCAAAAATGTCCGACCCTTACACTTTACAGCAACTATGAAGTAACATGCCCAACTTTAGGAACCGTGTGAAAAGTTCATTGTACACTTATTTTCATGTTTTTTAGCCTAAAAAAGGTCCAAAATAAATTTCGCCTCGCTCCGCTCGGCAAATTTATAATTAACTACGCCCCGCCTTTCCAAAATTCTGGATCCGCCCCTGGATAAATGGAAATCACGTCTGGTAATGTAAACACCTCTAAGGTGTCATGCCACCAATTAAAAGTCCCTATATGTTCTACCAAATTTTACAATTTTCACAGCTTTCTAAGTATTTTACCTTACGGATTATGTACCCTACTTGTAGCCATTTTTGTACGAATTTTTCAAACCTCAATTGTATCAAAACTACAGATATAATAAATAATAGAGATAGGCCATTTAGTACATGTTCCAAGGGGAAACTTGATGCAAAGCATTATTTTTTACTGTTTCATTGCATTTGATAGAAAAAGAGGACTTTGTGGCAAATAAATCAAGATTTTAATAGAAATTCCACAGCCTTTAATAAAGAGATTTTTGTTATAAAATTTGAAACATAAATTACTCACTTGATTTTCTATGATGTGCTAGTGTTTATTTTTTACAAAAAGTTCTAAGTAACCTGTAAATTCCAAAACACCTCGTGCTGAGTCACTAAAGTCGAGCGCACCCTAAAAGGTGTACTTGATTTTGGCCATATTTATACTTGTCTTAACCAATAACTCCATTTATAAACTTGTTTTAAGGAAATCAATGCTAGCACTGCATGCAATAATCCTATATCTACCAGTCATCAAATTGCCAAATATGAGAGTACAAGGATAAAGGCTGTGGATTTTCTATAAAAATCTTGATTTATTTGCCACAAAGTCCTCTTTTTCTATTAAATGCAATGGAACAGTAAAAAATAATGCTTTGCATCAAGTTTCCCCTTGGAATATGTACAAAATGGCCTATCTCTATTATTCATAATATCTGTAGTTTTGATACAATTGAAGTTTGAAAAGTTCGTACAAAAATGGCTACAGAAGGGTACATAAACCTTAAGTTTAACTTCATAGAAACTAGGTATATCCTGAATTGTACAGGTGTCACCTTTCTACATGTCAATTTTCAACATACATTCAAAATCATATAAGAAAGAAGAGAGCTCCCGAAAGGAGGTACCACTAAAAATAACCCCTGGTTTTCTGGAAATCTTAAATTAGTATACCATGGAGCGCATTAATCCTCAATTTTAAATGCAAACTCCTAGACAGCTAAAATTTGGCTCAAAATGGTCTAAATATATTTCTCTTTCAACAAAAGTTTCATTTCTGCAAATTTGTTGGTTAGTTTAGGTGAACAATGCCATCAAATGCACTATTTTTTGTCCGAGTAGGCCTACTTTGAGGGAGTAATTGGTGGTATGACACCTCTAATAAAGACCGTTTTGCTACTTATAAAATTATAGAAAACTTTATTTTGTATTTTATATACTGAAAAAATACGCTCAAATGAATGGCAGTGACGTATAGTCATTTAAAACTATGACCGGTCTTTACTCTTTCCTATAGAAATCGTACATTATCTCGAGGTTACTTTCAACAATTTGAATTAATGGAATCTTTTTAAAACATGGTTTCTCAATGAAATAAACATAATAGTTATAGGAAACTGGTCATTATCGTTATATATGGACAGCCCGTAGGAAAGTGGTATTGACTGCGACAACACTGCGGTGGATGGAGACGTGTGTAACCGATTTCAGTGCGCATGACGCTTTAGTGAAAAATGTTTGTATCATTAACACCGAATCCGTCTCCCTTAATTTTGTTTGTCTTAAACTGCATTTCCGTGTAATTTTTTTTTTTGTATTATCTGAAGGCTTTTGGTTTTAACACACTTAGACAATTTATTATACGTCTAATATAATGTATAACATGTATTGAATGAGGTTACGATTCTTCCATAGAGAACATAAAAAGACAGACTTCACAACACTGCGGTTGATGAAGACGTGTGGAACCGATTTCAGTGCGCATGACGCTTTCGTGAAAAAATCTTGTTTTATTTAACACCGAGATCTAGTCGTATCCGTCAGATTTTGAGTCGGCGATAAAAGTGCAGTGCGGTTGCACGTTTACATACATGTTAACCACATACATGTAGTATGTTATGTAATTAAAACATCTCAATTATTTTAATTCACGTAATTTTCATTAATAATAGTTTATTAATTTCAAATGAGAAACGTGATGGAAAAACTCAATGCATCACTGCGATGATGTACTTTTGAATTTTGACAAAAAGGATCATCCTCTGTGTTGAATGGTGTCTGCACGTGCATAGAACTTTACAATATATTTACGATTGCATTTTCAGTAGCTAGAAGAGTTATCCACATAACTTTTATCAAATATTGCTGATTCTGAGGTTCGAGTTTATTGTTTTACTTCAACTAAAGACTTTATGTATTATATATAAGTACAAAAATATGTTTAAAACATAGATTTGTAAAACTGGTCCTCCAAAACACAAACTTTTCAATGAAAATTGAGTTTAAATATGAAGTTATTGTAGGACAATGGATTATAAAATTTTCAAAACGACTTCGTAAGTTTTATGAACGTATATGTTCGTTTAGTTTTTAAGACGAGTTGATGTTATCAACTTAACAAGAGCCAGTTAAAGAAAGACCTTACCAATACGAAATTATCAACATGACTGTGCTAGACAGTCTTCATTTATAAATATGATTTGATATGAAATGACAATTCAAAGGGGGTAGCAAAAATGGTTTCAATAAGAGGCGGATAATACGCTTAAGACCCAGGACTCCAACTACACAGCATTTATAGGTATCAAATATACGTATCATAGTGTGTACCGGTCACTTTCTAAGAACTCTCTAATAAAATATAAACTTACTATGTGGAGGGGAAAATACTTCATTATCGTTACTATGAATAAAGCTACGAGCATAATAAATGGACGGTATATTTCGTTCGTTGGATGGTGGACTGTTTCTCTTATAATCTGTCCATAAATGATTTTCTATCACCGGAAGTCGTCTTGGCGACGAAGCGGTAGCAATTTCAATGCTATTACTAGAGTCTTTGTTGTGATATGTGGCTCCATATACATTAAATCTTGATCGCTTTTTCTTCTTCTTTTTCTCTCTATGTTTTGTTTCTGTTTCAATATAACCAGTTTGTTCATAATAAGCGTTTATACCAGTTTTAATTTCGTGCTCATATACTCCATGTTTATATTTATCTGACAAGTGTCTGTCTGGTGGGTCCTCCTTCTCTTCATATAATGTAGCTATAGTAAAAATGAAATTATTATGTTAATTTTTTCGAAATTCAAAGACAAACGATGAAGAATATAACAAGGTGACAGCAATTAGTCAATAAAAGAAAGACAAAAAAATGATAATCACATTTAAAAGCAGACAAACAAAAGTTTATAAAACACTACACAAAAAACCTAAAGAGTGAGTATTGCGAAACGAACTAAAACTCTATATGATCCGAGGTGTTTCGAATGAGTAAGTTAGGACAATTGAACACTGTGTAACGAATTTATCCTGATTTTGTTATATTACATATTATTATATTGAAATTAAATTTTAGAACAACATCAACAAAATATATTTTAGATATTTAATCTAAAACTATGAAAAATAAAAAAATATTATGATTAAAGCAACTCATTTTTTTTTATTAGGTCAATGGTATAAGGGAGATAATTTCAATTGACGTAATAAATAAGGGAGATAATTCCCATTGACGTGATAAAAAAATGTACTGAAATTTATTAGGACAATATCAGCCAATCAAATTGCGAGAAATTACTCTAAATCGGGATAATAGAATACGTCGGTACAATGCAACCATTAAGGTCATCAACGAGAAGGAAAGACGAAACTATGGCTACCGTTGGTCATCTCTGATACAGGATTTCCATAATGGCAAAAAAGAAAAATCATGAACACTTACACAGAGCTGTTTTGTTTTGTCGAAAAACAGTGATGAGAATAAAATGAAATGTGAGGAAATAGACATGCTTTCCGATTTGAACATTTTGACTGATGCCCATATGTCTTGTGTCATTTTTGTTTGTTTGGAGTTATTGTAAGTAGCTCTCAAAAAGAAGTTTTCTTGATGTATATAAAGGTTGAGCCAACGCATATTGTATCTTTATTGATTTCCTATTTGATATCAGTTAAGTAAAAAAATGTTATTTTCGTTGGACAAAGTGACATAACTCAAAACTATATACATGCAGTTGTTTCTGGTAGCAGAGACATATGTATATTTAGCTGGGGTGTTTTTGTATATGCAGGAGACAGCAATCCAATTAACTTAGTTAAAAAAAGTGACATTTAGCTGCTTGCAACCCAATTAATAAAGTTAATCTAAGAGACATTTATTATTAGCTGTTTGCAACTGGGTTCTTAATTTCGTTTTGATTCTTAGAAAAAAGAAACCCAATAATTGAGCAAAAAGAAATAAAAAAAAATGATAAATGACGTGCTTCAAAACAGAAATATTTTTTGCGCACTTAATTATTCAATTTGTTTTTTGTTGTTGTTTGCTATTTGAAAATACACAAACAATAAAAACAATTGAGGTCAATACCAATGGTCAATAGTTTATACATTGTGACAAGTTTGATATCTCCACGAGGTTGCACAATTTGTGAATCTGATTTATCATGTGCTATGAAAGATCTGACCTTAATACAATTCCCAACGCGATTGTGTCCATAGTACACGGATGCCCCACTCGCACTATTATTTTCTATATTCAGTGGACCGTGAAATTGGGGCAAAAACTCTAATTTCGGATTAAAATTATAAAGATCATATCATAGGGAGCATGTGTACTAAGTTTCAAGTTGATTGGACTTCAGTGTTTCATCAAAAACTACCTTGACCAAAAACTTTAATAGTTATCAAAGGTACCAGGATTATAATTTAGTACATCAGACGCACGTTTCGTCTATATACATAAGACTCATCAGTGACGCTCATATCAAAAAAGTTATAAAGCCAAACAAATACAAAGTTGAAGAGCATTGAGGATCCAAAATTCCAAAAAGTTGTGCCAAATACGGCTAAGGTATCTATAAAATTAAGAATGGAAATGGGGAATGTGTCAAAGAGACAACAACCCGACCAAATAAAAAACAACAGCAGAGGGTCACCAACAGGTCTTCAATGTAGCGAGAAATTCCCGCACCCGGAGGCGTCCTTCAGCTGGCCCCTAAACAAATATATACTAGTCCAGTGATAATGAACGCCATACTAATTTCCAAATTGTACACAAGAAACTAAAATTAAAATAATACAAGACTAACAAAGGCAAGAGGCTCCTGACTTGGGACAGGCGCAAAAATGCGGCGGGGTTAAACATGTTTGTGAGATATCAACCCTCCCCCTATACCTCTAATCTATGCCTGGGATAAGAAAATCCTTAGTTTTTCGGAAAAGCGAACGAACGAACGAACGGACGAACGGAAGGACAGACGGAAGACAATAATGCCCCTCTACTGTCATAGGTTGGGAATAAAAAGGACAGAACCATAGGTGGGGCATACAAAGGACAGAACCATATCGTTAAAGAGGTTACTACCTGGGACATGCTCATAAATATGTACTATAATTTTGTTTAAGTAGATCTTAAACTCGACCATTCATCTTGTTAATGTCAATCAGTGGAACAAAACAAAGGAAATAGAAAAAAATATAATAATTATACAGATAAATTCAAAACAAATTCTACAACAGTACACTAGACAAAACAAAAATACAATTACAATGATAATAATTAATAGCGTTTTAAAATTTCTTGCGGTTCCAGACAACAACTAAAACAATCTAGCAAGGTCAACTGTACCTCAGGCAAATTGCAACCTTTGTTTAGCATGTGAAACATAACGAGGGCAAGGTGTTAGAATGTCCGTAGAAAGTACATTGTCATAACTCAAAACAAAATGGTACAAACCACAAATTATAATTCATCATTAACAGAAGGTCAAATTTTGTACAACATTAAGGAAATGTTAAAGCGTAGAGTTCGCATAACCTAGTATGAACTTTAAAAAAGAACTATTCTGCATTTCGAAAACCAAAAAAATATAATCTATCGGTTCTGGTACAAAATTGAAGATTTTTCGGTCATAAACAAATAAACAAACAAACAAACAAACAACCCCTCCCTCTAAAATAGAACCAAAAAAGTAAATAAATATAAAAACACAATAAATTCAAAAAGAAAAATCAAAGCAGAAGAAACAAACTGGAATGGTATATGAAATCATACATTGGATAAAGACAGGCAGTGATTTTTATTGCCGCAAAGTAGTATATCGTTAATTGATAAGAATTTAGATAAACAAACTGTGTGTAATTAAAATACATACCACACGGGTTTAATGTTTTTACTTGGTTGATATGTCTAAAATAAGGCCCAATATTTGGAAAATTGGAAGAACTTAATGACGCCATTAAATCTTCCCATCTTGCACCATGTGTATTGCATCGTATAGCACCAATTCTAGGTCTTTTAATTGCTAGGTTTACTTCCATGTACTCTTGTTGTAGCTGTCGTATGAACAATTTTCTTTTATGGAATTTCCAGAATGAGCAAAGGAGGGTGATAAGCATACCAATGGCAACTAAACCGGACGGTATCCAATATAAAAGGGCCTTATCTGGCGGAAGGTCGTGCATCTTACCTGAAAAATTACAAACATAAAATATTTTAATAAGAAATTGAGAAAGACATTAAGTATGTAATCCAAAAACATTAAAGCAGGTTAGTAGTGGAATATTGTCTTAGATGTCTTGGTAATAAATGTGTTAAAAAAACAACACGTTAAATAAATTCTATGCGTCCGAATTTATTCATTACATTAGCAAAAAAAAAAAGGCAGTTTAAAAACATTTTGAGACAGATTTTTTTCGAGTAAACATACCTAGTATTTCGTAATATAGAACGAAGCACGAAAAAGAATTCAAAAATAGAAAACGACTCATTCTCAGACATCAACATTTGTTCATGTAAGGAAACGTCTTGTTTTGGCTATCGATATGAAAAACAAAGGATTGTCATTTAACTTACTAGTATCTACTTCCTAATGAAAACTTTTTAGTTATTGTGTCATGACACAGACTAACTGTATAAAAGGTCTGGATGGAGTTTTGTCCATAGAAAATAAAACGTATGTTTGCCCTAACACTACCTACCCAGAAAATAACTCCTTCCTCAAAATCATAGATGTAGATTCTTTTTTTTAATCAGATAGGCATTAGGACTAAAAAAAAATATCTGACGCTTCAATTTCTCTTTGCTAAGAAAAAAAAGGCCTACCTACGTACCCACTGTCTCTGTCTCTGGATAAGTTGGGACAAACCAAAGTATTTTTTAGTGTGGTATGACCGGACGAAAAGCATGCTAATTATTTGTACTATCATCTTTCTGACTTTAATTATTATATATTTCAATTGTCATTCCTAGCTCAAATATTCCCACACAATTATCTTTGGTTTAAAATGTATGTTACTACTAATCCGATAATGGACTTCGTATCTACGTGTCAAAGACAGTTTTAGCAGATTATCTGAAAAATGGACAATAATTGCCTAATCCGTTGTTACATGTATTTCTAAATTATTCTGTTTTATATTCTTCTTAAAAAAAATAATTTATATTCAGTTTTTGGATAGGTTCTTAAACCGTCAACACCGGACTCAATATTGTAACATCGTTTATATTCTTGTTGGATCGTTTATTAAATTGTTTAAACTTTATACCGACTTGAATCTTAATTTTAATACCCAGCAAATAGTCTGGCTATAGTGGCCTTACAGAATGGAGAATAATGGACCGGGTAGGATTAGAAATATAGACTAAAAGTGGCTTAAAAAATCTCGACAAGAGAAAAGAAGGGTGTTGAAATATAATGAATAGAGAATAAGTTTGTACTAAAATATACAGGATATAATGAATAGAGAATTGTGAGGGAATTAAATTATGAAGAATAGAGAATAATGGGGGTGGGGTGTGGGGGGGGGGGGGGGGGAGACAGAAAAGAAAGAAATGACCTAACAATTTACGAAAACTAGATGAAAAATCCTTATATAAAGCATAGCTTGTAAGAATCATATCAGTTTATGTAACCGTGTGGTTTATAAAATGGAAATCTATATTCGTGTAGTTATTATATACAATGTAATTGATAAAGATATTGATTATCATAGAATTTTCTCAATAGACAAATAAGACTTTGGATTTTTACAGCTAATAATTGAAAGAGACAACAGGTAACTTCCTTGGAGACGAATCTTAACAAACCGAGTAATTTTAACATCAATAGAAATATACCATTATCGGATTTTATCTGTTTTATCCGATAGAGGCAATTTTTCATGGGTTACGTAATTCTTGAACGTTCATTTACTGTTTTACTAAGAAATGAGAAATTAAGTAAAAAGTGAATGATTGGAAATAAAAAAGAAAATTAAATGTTAGATTTTATCTGACAGATGCAATTTTTCATGGGTTACATAATTCTTTAAAGTTCTTTTCCTGTTTCATTAAGAAATGAGCTTTGGCCAAATGATTGGGAAAAAGATCAAATGTTAATCTGAAGGGAACATTCATTATCCTCAGCAATAAATTGTTATAGAAGATTATTTAAGTTGATGTTCCATCGTTCTTGAAATCGAATATATCTGTCTTAAACATTAAATTAAACAAAATTAAAAGAATATAAAATGTTTAGATAACAATTGTCTGATCTATTCACGGAAAGATTGATAAAACTTTTCAGTTTTGATCAGTTTTAAGAGAGGAGAGCAGCGTCAAAAATCCCGATAGTGTAGACGTTTGATTTTTTTACATGTATCGTGTGCATTTCTATAGTCTGTTTCCCGGCCGTTTTTGAAATTCTTGACAATATTAATATTTGTATATTCCGAAGGCATACTGAATGTTTTACGGAGGGGACCAACCTAGCAGTTCTATAACCTAAATTTTGTAAACGTTGTGTGGCGTTTGTTATCGTTAACTTTGCTAAACGCTACAAAAGTAAAAACTGACCCTGTTTGAATTTTCAATAATACATGCACATTACACGGTTATAATTAAATTCGGTTCCTTCAACCAACATAGAAATACATCTCAAGACTTTACACCATTTTTTTCTATTTCATATGTATGAAAGTGTGTTGCCTCTAACTAAGATTATTACTGACAGTGTTTCGTGTTTTTTGTTGTTGCTCATACTGTTAAAGCATGGATCCTTTTTCCAAAGTCTAACAACTATTGCCTTGATTTAGCAAGTAAATCTTTTATGTTTTTTTGTTACATTTATACGATATGATAGGCACTAGGGCGAAAATTTCACTGCACTGTTTGTCTTTTTGCAGATTGTTTCAATGTTTTCTTATACTTTTACTAAATTCAAGGTTGAAGTTAGACACACATGTAGCGTTTGTACTAACACAAACGATGAATGACAAACTGTAGACGCATTTTTAGCGAGTGCATAGTTTGTCAAAGTTAATGTTAACTTTGCAAACGTATGTAAGAAATACATGATTAAAACATGAGCGCGCTAAGCCGTTTGCATCGTTTGTATATGAAAGACATCCACTCTTAGCTTCTGCTAACTTTTGAATTTTCCTTAGAGATCGATATTTTTGTTATTTTACTTTTTACAAAAACTTTGTATTAATCCTCAGTTATTAAAACGAATTTTTAGTTGTTTTTCAACCAACTTTATCCTATGAATGTGTACTGATTCAAATTTTGTTTGTGAAAAGTAAAACCACAAATATACCGAAGTCCGAGGAAAATTCAAAACGGAAAGTAAAAAGTAAAAATCAAACGGCAATGTAAAAAGCCCAAACATATAAAACGAATGGATAACACCTGCCATATTCATTCCTGACTTGTAAAGGGATTTTCAAAAAGAAAACAATGGATTAAACCTGGTTTTACAGCTATCTAAACCTCTCACTTGTATGACAGTCGCACGATGTTTGAACAAAACAAGCAGGCATAATAGGTAAAAATGGTAAAAAGGAGTACAACAGTCAACATTGTGTCATAATCTTAATCATTACAAAAACAAACTATCAATATGTAACAAAGAAGCACAAAAGGGCATATAGATATATCACATAAACAAAAATGAAAGACAAGAATACAAAAACATGTCATAGCACAATAGCGGGATGTACAAGTACCGAGCCACGTCAAATGGATATCACCAAAAATACATTAAACAGTAAAAGTCATATTCCTAAAGACAATAAAAGAATACTGTAACACTTTTTTTCTAAACAAACAAAATACTTTTAAGATAAAAAAAAAAAAAAAAAAAACACCTCAGAATTGATTGAATACTTCTTGTTTCATCTGAAAGGGTGACCCATGTTTTTTTCCGTATTGACTTTTAATGACAGTTAATTTGACTCCAATTGAATTATGCAAAGTGCTATGTTTTATATTCTTATCGTAGTAATATGAGTAAAACAAGAGGGATAGACTTTCAAAAGATATTAAGTTGGCGATTGTATGTGGTGAGACTTTAATAAAATATTGAATCTTGAACCTGGAGAACTTTATGAGTACTTTAAAAACGATACGCGCGTCGATGTACTAAATAATAAACCTGGTGTCTTTGGTGAATAATTTTATGTCTTTTTATATCGCCTTTTGTTCATACCAATGAATATTTTAGATCAATTCCACCTCAGATAATTTACCAAGAGATCTTCAAAAACAATTTATCTTTACATTATTATTGACAATACTATTTCCGTTCAGATTTATTGCTTGAATATCTTTAAATGTAATTGCATGGACTTTTTAGTCGATAATAGCAAATAAGGTTTTAATTAAAGTCTTATTTGTTATCATGTGTTTTGCATTGTGTTAGAGATAGAAAGCAAGAGCACTAAAAAAGACGTAATACATATAAACCAATCAGAATGGTTAATTACAGTTTTCTTTCTTAAAATATAATGACAAACAAATAAATTGTCATTTCGTTATAAAAGGCCCTAACTTGACAAATATGAAACAATTCAAATGAGAAAAGTAACAGCCACTTTTTACAAAACAATCTATGAAAAACAAGAATGACAGACATGAACCAACGACAATCACTGAACAACATGTTCTTGACTTGGGACAGTGTGTGTGGTGGTGGTGGTGGTGGTGGTGTGTGTGTGTGTGGGGGGGGGGGGGGAAGGGTTACGGTACGTACAATGACACAATTGAGAGCGAGATAGACATGTAAGATGAAGCGATTTTATTCGAACGAATAAAGTATCATAAACAAACTAATGGCTTCATACTTCGAATATATTTTGTCATTTGTTTTTAGACATGAAATAGCTCAGATTATTTTAAAAGCAAGTCCATAAATGATTTATCGTCAAAGATGAATGAATGTTTAAACTTGATAATCAACTTTAAAATGGTTTTCCCTTTAATCAAGAGATTGCTACATATCATAACACAGCTGCATTTCAAAATTAATTGCTGTTAGTCTTTTGTTCTCTGAGATTTTAAGACGCGAATAAACTTGGTTGATATTGATTATAATGCGAAAACTAAATACTTAGAACATATAATAAAGTGTCTACCTTTAGTTTAAGCGTGACAACTTTCACTCTAGACAAATATCTTGCAATTCAAATCAATATCTTGAGCCTTACGTTTTCTTTGATATTTTTATTTAAATTTTAGGGATTAATGATTAATTCAATTTAATATGATAGTTAGTCACTGGTGGAATTGGATATGAAAATGAAGGAGATGCACCCTGTTAACTCACAAAAAATAACAAACCAGTACGTACATTATCAAATAACCATGAATCCTTAGCCAAAGTCACGACTTAAATTAACACCGTTTTATCATACCATTCAAATAATTCTTTAACTGATAATTGTGATTATATCAAACAAAACGTAATCCTTTTTTCTTTCCCTTGATATGCGTTGATTTTTTTCTTTCAGCCGACAAAAATACATGTCTCTCATGCGAAACCTAGTTTGTCTGCATACATGTTCAAGTTCCAACTTGTCTCTATAGCGAAACTTAGTTTATCTGCAAACATGTTCAAGTTCCAACTTTACACATGCAACGATGTTAAATCTATCCAAATATCAGATATAATGTCAATGATGTTCAAAACAATATACCAAGGGGAGGGGGAAATTGAATGGTGGGTGGGGTGTCAATAAAATATTAATAGAAAAATAGTCGGCAAGGAAAAAGAATCCCAAAGGGACAAGCAGCGAAAGACTAAAAAAACCTCTATAGAAAACTAAAACTTAAGATAGGGCTTGTTTTCCTCTTGTTACACGCATGGTATGTGTCCGAGTGTTCAAAGAAAACTAAGTTGTAAAAAAATATCCAATCAAACACTTGTAAGGAATTCGTGATATGGGATCTTTAGATATTCCCAATTAGTGGCACATTTCGTATAACCATGCAATTACAAATTAAGGTGGTACCCAACACCTTAACTAAAATTAATTTGGCTCGTTTAATTTTCATAAAACTTTGACGAAGTATTTACTTTGACCCTTTGACAAAAATATAAAAATTTCAAAAAATTTGAATCAACCGTTTTATCAGAAAAATTACACTGGTTATATAGCAGTTTGACAAGCACTTATTTTGATCATCGAGAAGCTTGATATTCCCTAAACAACACAACGTAATTAAAACGTTTAGCTGATTTTACAGAGTTATCTCCCTGTAGTGTTAGGTACAACCTTAAAAACAAAAATTGGGATGAAGTAGTTCGGTGACGTCATAATTCTAAAGGTGATTTTTCAATTTTCTACTTTATGATTAAAGACCGTATTATCAATTGACATTAAAAAAAAGCTTCTATCAAGATAAATCAAATTCTAATAGAAATACCATATTTACTATTTATATTTTCAGTGTATATATTTACTATTGGGTATGCAGTATAATACCTACTATATGTTGCTATATAAAATGGAACGTTCACAATTGTTAAAAAGTAAAATCACAACTGCGAGGAAAATTAAATCGGAAAGTCCCTAATCACATGGCAAAATCGAATGACAAAACACATCAAACGAATGGACGACAATGTGTCATAATTTATAGATTTACAATTCAGATCTCGACACCCCCGTCGATTCGCTTGGTGTCCGTCAAGGTTTGAAAAAGCTGCATAATCATAATGGAAATTGGGATGTTCCAGAAAAACACAGACAGTTGAAATTTAAGTTTGTACGTTTCTCGAAAATAACTAATTTAGCTATTTACATACTGAATGACTGCTCAGTAATGTTTAAATTACAATAGAATCTGATGTGTTTGGATATGTTTCTATTATTTAGAGCATACATTCATAATAAAGAAACACAAGATAATTTGTAGCAGTAGGTTAATATTATATCAACCTGGACAATCTTTCATATTTCTTAAGTGTAGATATATGTGTTTTTTTAATGCTTTTTTTCAAAATGCAACGCATAAACCAAGACTTGAATTTGAATACTAGTACACATAAAGTTTGTTATTTGGTTTTAAACATTTTCAAAAACGGTATATTGAATAAAATTCACATTGGCTATTACAGATGGTTCTATTTTGTCAAATTAAGCTAAACAAATATAGCTTGTTCATATTTTCAGATAAAAGTTCGAACATATTTGTGTCCGCATGCACGCAACCCATGGTATGACATCAGTTGGAGACTGAGTGCATGCGATCAGTCATTGAATATGGAATGTCACAGCTGAAAACTTGAAACTAGAGAGCTTCCAGGAAGACTGATTCGGACCCCCCACTTGGATGAAAAGAAGATTTACATAATTTTACTTCGTTTTATCCATGACATGAAATCAAACCATCCTAGAAAAATTGTCTTTATACTATTGCATGTGTGTGTTTCATGCGAATGTAATTTCTATCTAACTATATATTGTATAGTGGACACATTACAGTGGAAATATTTGGAGTTCAAGTACATATATTATTAGATGTCATCTGGTCATTTGGCTGCTTTAACCAAAAAGCATACAAGATGCACATGCACTAGCGCGACGCACGCTGTTGATAATGTTTTGAAAACCTAATTACAGTATACTGTTACTCACTTACCAAAGTAATTACAAAAAAAGTTAAAATACAGAATAAAAATAAAAAATTATACACTTCAAACTTATTTCTTACCTGCAGTTGCAGCATTTTGAGTTGTTTTCTCCATATAACTTCATAAATGAAGATTTGATCCATTTATTTAAGCTTTCCAACAGACTGTAGGCTTATCATTAAGTGAGTCTTGATTTAATGCAAAAGATTATAGATTCCGGATCATGGTGTTCCGGAAAGATGAAACGTGAGAATTCTATGAAAAATTATGTTTCCGAAATACCTTCTGCTGATTGATTTATTGGAGGTTTATCACAGAGACAGTAGTTACTGTCACTAAATTATCACGACAGCCACATGCTAGATTGTATTCAATTTTACATTTAAAAGTAATTTATTCTTCCGACTCGTATTTTTACTTTCAATAATGAATTTGGTGCGTGTGACGTACTTAATTATAAGCCATGTATATTGGATGAAATTTTTAAAACTGTTTGTGATCGCTTATTTCCCCTTGCTTGGACAGTGGCGTTACACACATATTTTGACTGAATTGAATGCTGTGCAAATTTGTATATTTGTTGGTTGTAGTCTGACTTTCGTTTACTTTGCAATTAGGATGAAGGTGGTTGGAGTAAACACATCGATATAAAAAATCATTCACAAATTTTCGTTAATGATGTGTAAAATAAAACATTCACAAATTTTCGTTAATGATGTGTAAAACAATATGAGCAATTATCCAGATTAATTTGAAAATGGTTACAATTTAGTTTTGTGTTTTCAACACTCACTAACTATTTTACTTGCAAGTGAATCATATGGGTGCATTTCTTTCTAACCAAAATTTTGTATAAAAGTTGTTTGCCGTTTGTTTTCGTTTGCTGAACGCTACAAAAGTAGAAAGAAATGTAGGTTTTAATAAGTGTTTAATGACCAGTCTAAACTTTCAATAATGCATGCACATGTTGTTGGTAAACAGACTTATTACAAAAGTTGAAACAAATACATCGTTTAATCAGGCTGAAGCTAGAAACAAATGTAGCGTTTGTACTAACAAACGATGAACGACAAACTGTAGACGCATTTTTAGCGAATGCATAGTTTGTCAAAGTTAATGTAAACTTGGCAATCGTATGTTAGAAATAAATGATCAAAACATGTGCGCGCTTAGCCGTTTGTATCGTTTGTGTTAGAACGAAATGCACTTATAGTTAGACGTATTATATTTTTTTTCATGTAGGTTTTACGGAAATTAGCATATCTGCTACATTGTAGAATACGAAGACATATTTGTTTGTCTTTATAGGAGATTTTAACACAATTTTGACTGCCGTACCCTTATTTTGACATATGTACCTTTTATGTCTGTTCGTTTTGTTCACACATCCATGTCTATATAATGGAATTTTATGCGACTGTCATACAAGTGAGAGGTTGACCTAAGCATAAAACTAGATTTAATCAACCATTTGCTACATTAAAGATTGCCAGAAATGTGACAACTGTTATCCATCGTTTAATGTGTTTGGGCTTTTGATTTTGCCATTTGATTAGATACTTTCCGTTTTGAATTTCCCACGGAGTTCAGTATTTTGTTATTTTACTTGATCTCCATCACATTTTAATTACAAAACACATCTTTCATTCTTATTTATATCAGAATATGAAAAGTCCAGTAAAAGTACAAAGATAAACGAAGACAATATATTGTAGAAATATCTTTTCGAAATAATTCTGTAAGGAAACTAATTTTTCTACATATTTATAAAGCCTTCCATATGGAGAAGAGGTGTAAGGTTATTGGAACTATAATTCAGCTTATTATAATAATCAAACAAACATCAGTAAATCAAATATTGTATCACTTATGACATTTCTCTTATTTAATTAAAAGCGTAAACAACTTCTAAATTAACTTTATATGTACTAGTAACTCAATTTGTTCTACCATTAGCTATGGCACTCGGTGTCAAAACGATATTTACATACGAAATTGGTTAACTATTTTAACTTAATATATGATAAAAAGCGAAATTCACCCATCGTGGAACCACTCCAATAGCAATTTTATATAATACATCTTGTAGCAAAATATCCAATTTGATAAGATTGTGACTCATATCTTAAATTTAAGGATAAAATCTCGAAGTAAGATTACTTTTCATGCTTTATAAAAAAAAATTATTACATGCAGGAAGTTGAGAGTGTGAATCTTTCAAGAAAATAAGGTGAAAAATGTAAATACGGATAAGTGGCAGACAAATGTTTTGTAAAGATCTTAAATATGTTAAATAATTAATCTTTTATAAAAGCTGTAAGTAAAACTTCTATGATCTTTTCCAAAACAGGGTGTCGAAAATGTGATCATACTAAAGTAATCACCTTATCATCTTGGGCAAAAACTTAACTAAAAGTTAAATAGCAAAAACGGAAGGTATGTTATCAAAAGAAAAACAAATCAAAAGCTCAAAAGTTTCAAACGAATGGAAAAAACTATCATATTCTATATATAGAAAGTTTTTGTCCATTCGTTTTACGTGTCTTATTATTTGATTCGGGACTTTCTGTTTTGAATTTTCCTCAGAGTTTATTATTTTTGGGATTTTTTTTTTCGTCAGTAGAAAATGGTGGATTAAACCTGGTTTTATAGTTAAAATGTTTGAAATGATAATTGGAGAAATACTAGTCTGTTCTTAAAACTCAAATTGTTTTATCAGTTAAAAGAGCAAAATGATTTATTTTCTTATTTTCGGAAAAAGGAGTGCTGCATTGCAAATATCTTTAGAAATTTTAAATGTATGTAGAGTATACAAACTTCATTCTAATATATTGGCAATATATTGCTGTCAAGTACATACATACATTTGTTTTTTAAGTGATTTACTTTTTCTTATATTTGTTTTCACGTGATACTTACTTTTTCCGGCATTTAAAGGTGCTTTGTCCATATTACCTCGGATGAATAATGGTCAATATTATTTTCAATCTTTTCAATAAAACATCACTCTGATATAAACAAACATAAACTAATTATAAAACTATGCATTCCAGATCAAGAATTGTGATTTCAGATGAATAACATGAATTCCGCAACAATTTATACAGTTGGATTTCTTAAAATCGACTGTCTCTATCTTTTATCGTTATTTTCACACACAATACTATAATAGATAATAGAAAACATAATCATGTCATCGTACATTTTGCTGTCCTGGTGTCCCAAAAGATAATGTCTTGACCAAAGCACAACGGCAAATCAATGGATGTATGTCTTAATTATCATTAGTCAATTGACAATGTTTACAGTGCTGGGTAACATGCAAACAATTCCAAAACAAAACTACACTACACATATAACATTTTATATAAATATAACTCCTTCATTAATATATATATTTCATTTAAACTTTTTAAAAATCTTTTCCATCTATTTGATAAAATACCAATACTGTAATCTGTAAAATGAAGTCTGAAAAATGTTATTTCAAAGACTCCTAGAATATTAATCATCTGAAACGCACTGATCAGGAATAATGATTCTTTTTTGTTAAGGTAATGTCTATTTAAGCTATAACAACGTGTGATGGAAAGGATAAACATTGAATGAGTACATTGTCATATCCGAACTAATATGAACAAAAGAATTTCAAATGCTTGAAATACTGCTTATTATTTTAAAGTAAGAAATTATTTCCATACAGATGAATATTTTATAAGAAACATAAACTATTCAAGAAATAATTCACGCGGGTTTGAATTAAGATTGAATTCGTCACGAATTGATCCTTAATGCTAGATATTTAACCAATGAGAGGTAGGAAGGGCATGGTATATTTTTTTACGAATAGACTATTAATTTTCCTCTATATTTACTAATTTATAATAAATAATTTATGTACACAAATATATTCTGCATTTTGTGATGCATAATAATAATTTTCTATCCAATAACAATTTCCAGCTATTACTAGCCCAGTTTCTTTATTTTCGAAATCCTCTTACACCCTCCCGTTTCCCTAAAAAAATCAAATGGGCGATCCCTAACACTTAAAATTTACCCAAGCAGTAGTTTTTTTATGAGGGGATAAACATGTAGAAGAATATAACGTAAAGCTCAACTAGAACCAGTCTGATTAAAACCACCCCAACTGTCCACTTGTGTTTTCTGCACTAGAACCTACACTAAACAGCAAATTCATTGAACCTTTGCCGTTTTGTAAAACGCCTGTTTTACGTTCAGAATGGGTTTTAGATCAAGCATATTTTTTTCAACCAAATATCCAAATCAACTTTTTCTTTATTTTACTGTTTTTCCTTTTTCCATGCCGTACGTCTTATGTTTTGTTATTTAACTTATAAATAATTTTCTTTGGAAATCACTTAGAAATATATACATTTCTAACACATTATCTCTAGCACCTTATGGTGATTTATAGTTATCTAAATTCTCGTTCTTTGGTTTCTTGGGACAGTTTTCTCCTTAGAAATCAAACAACATCTTCCTATTTCTATAACTTTCACAAATTATAAAAAAAAAAGGATATTTTCCTTTTGACAAAGGCTTACTTTATTGGTCAATTCGTCACAAAAAGAAGAACAAGGATGATTGCAGATAACAGCGGTGCGTTAAGTAATATTTTTAAGAGGTCAGGGTTCAAGAGAAATAAGTTGTGTTTCCATATTTCTACTATCCCATGTCGAAGCAATGCTTAGCAAAATAGTAAAAAGGACCCGAAATAACAAACGTAATACAACTCATACGAGAAAACTATGACATGACATTGTGCAATGCCAAGATACAGGAGTCGACGGAAAAAAGTAAAATCACAAAAATACTGAACTCATAGGAAAATCAAATCGGAAAGTCCCTATTCACATGGCAAAATCAAATGACAAAACACATAAAAAAACGAATGGACAAGAACTGTCACATTACTGACTTGGTACAGGCATTTTCAAATGTAGAAAATGGTAGATTAAACCTGGTTTTATAGCGAAATGCAGATCCATGAAAGTACATATGTATATAGCAAAAATGATTAGTTTGGTATCTAACATTTATCTTTAAAAAAAACACCATTTTATTTATCATTGAACAAGTCAAAGTATCGATCTGGCGTTAGAAATATAGTGGACAACCATGTACTATCTTTCAGGCTGGAGTAAATACCATAGCAGCGGACGGTCGACTTCTTTTAAAAGAGTTATGGCACAAGCAAGTATTAGATTGATGTAAAATGGCCTTATTAGCGTTCAATTCTTTTTATAAAACGTATAGCCTACTTCCATGAAGATCTGTTCAAAATATTTATATGAGTCTATAATAAAAAAAAAAGTCCCCTGCGCACGCTTTTTTATTTATGAAAACTGTTTTAAAAAACAACAACAGCAATCAGTTATTTTTTTTTAGTTATTTCCTCTGGATAAATAAATGAAGGCAACAGAAGTATACCGCTGTTCAAAAGTAAATCGATTGAGAGAAAACAAATCCGGGTTACAAAACTAAATCCGAGTGAACCACATCAACTATAAGAGGAAAACAACTTAACAACAGAAAGACTGGAAGTGCAACTAAAACAAACGACAATTGAAACGAAATATTAGAAAACAACGGCCATATTCCTACAATATATGACACGCGGTGGACATTGGAACTCTGTTCTTTTATTTGTACAGGTTTCATTTTAATAAATGTATTAATGTTGAGTTGACATGATAAAGAAAGAGAAAACAACGAGTTAAAAAAAAAATTGAATACAACATTTTATTACCTTTAGAAATTTCTAAATTCAACCACGGTATTTTGTTAATGCTCCCCAAAATTTAGTTGTCGACCTTTATGTCATTTGAAACTTTTTCTTTCAAGCCAAAATATTTACTCTATGTTTGTATGTTTTATATAATTTACATTATTTACCTTTTAAGTGCGAATGATTAAAGGGGAAAAGAAATTTGTAAGACTTATATTCGAAATAATCCATAATTTATTGTCACCAACGGAAATTGGGTTTTAAGTACCAACACTTACTTTTTCCAATTCACAAGATAATTGTACACTTGGTTTAAATTGCAATATTGATTACAATGAAATCAGATGTGTAGGTAACTTATTTTCAAACATTAAAATCCAATCAATTTAGGTAGATCAAATTGCAATTTGATAGTATATGATCAATAATTCATATTATTGATTCCAAAGTTTCAAGGTTTCAAAATAATCAAAATATTAAAGAATAATTTTTTTCCGGAAGAGGAACGGCACGATAATCCATTATATTCTATTGTTTTTTTATAGTGAATAATCGATATGACATTATTAACACGAAATTGGCAATGTAATGTTATATTTCTTATCACATGGATCATGTATGTTTCGCTTATGTTGATTGTGTCACCATAAACCGACAAACAAAGAAATTCACTGTAGAACTGGAACGGACAAACAGCAGATGACAGTCCTTATTGACTACCTTCTGTATTTATGGTATTGAAATCTCCGGGTTATATTTTCAAATGTGTTTAATTGCAATACACTTATATTTGTATTTTGTTTACATCCACTTTACAAAGAAGCTTACAAATATATTTACATTCCTTGAAATTAACAGGTGAAATATTATGGTACAAAATAAATATGTATAAAAAGTAATATAAATAAATCAAAATGACAAGAAAGACATAGACGCATGTCAAACAATATCAAAACAAATAATTGCAACTCACTTTATGGTAAGAATTTCATGATCCATTCCATTAAGAAATAAATAAGCTCAATTAATTTCTTCGATTTTCCAATAAAATGTTCATGAAGTTGTCAAGTTTAGTCATGATGAAAATGATTCAAAATCCAAAATATATTCAATACACTTGTGGTAAAATGTTAGTATTAGATAACCTATTGTGGATGCAGTTTTATAGATATCGAATTTCACAAAATATTTTATAAGCAACATAATATACCACATTATATATGTTTTGGATTCATAATATTGTTATATTCTATATCAAAGACCTTCAGACTACTAGATCAATAATTCATGTAGTGAGTGGTGACAAATGTATGTTTCCTAGATAAACGATATGCGTTCTACACGTTGGTGGTAGCAACAGCAGAAATAACAACTACCAACTCTTGCTAACTGAATTAATACAACAAGCTTCAATATATGGCCATTTATCAACTCGAGATATAGTTGTGCAATGTTAGATGTATCTATAGATTGCATGAACTACATCAATTCTAATAGGATATATACACTTCTTTAAAATAAAACTGAAACGAATAAAATGGTGAAATTTTCGTGGCTATTCTAAAGTACCCCCCTGTAATATAAAGCTAGGAATTCCCTTTAAATACTTGCTTGAATGTACCTCTAAAACAAATGTATTTAATCCTTTTAATAAAACGTCGTAACGATTGTGTATCGAAAGCCACTGTTTATCGTCTTATCAACAGTAAGCATGTCGTTAGTAAAAGGTAAGCCGACAAGCAGAATAATAAAATGCATAAATGTGCGAATATTGCAAATAGTATTTAATCCTGTTAATAAAAAGTCGTAACGATTGTGTATCGAAAGCCACAGTTTATCGTCGTATCAACAGTAAGCATGTCGTTAGTAAAAGGTAAGACGACAAGCAGAATAATAAAATGCATAAATGTGCGAATATTGCAAATAGTATTTAATCCTGTTAATAAAAAGTCGTAACGATTGTGTATCGAAAGCCACTGTTTATCGTCATATCAACAGGAAGCATGTCGTTAGTAAAAGGTAAGCCGACAAGCAGACTTTATAAAATGCATAAATGTGCGAATAATGCAAAATATCAAAAATAACAGCATCTCCATCTCCTATTGATATACAGTTGTTTTTGGCCCTGAACAATACAGAAAAATGCTGTACAGGACAGTAACTTTCGATTGCATTTCTTTACGGTTCGCCAAACTTTGGACGTATCTCTATGCATTAGATACATTTCTATAATATTTTGTAACTGAAAAAAATCCACAAACAAGTTGAAATCATGTTCTGTGTTTTGTGACAATTATAATCAGAATATGTAACATGTTTAGCTCCTTAATACTCCCCAACTTCTTACTTAATTTGTCCTTTTACTTTTTTTGATTTGGGCGTCACTAACTAGTCGAATGTAAACGAAATGTGCGGCTCGCTTACTAAACTATAAGCCTTGTATGTTTGGTAAGTTAAGAGGTAAAATCTCAAAAATACTGAACTCCGAGGAAAACTCATAACGGAAAGTTCCCAATCAAATGGTAATATCAAAAGCTCAAACACATCAAAAGAATTCATAACAACTGTCATATTTCTGACTTGGTGCAGACATTTCCTTATGTAGAAAATGGTGGATTGAACCTGGTTTTATAGCTAGATAAACCGCTCACTTGTATGACAGTCATATCAAATTCAATTATATTGACAACGATGCGTGTTCTAAACAAACAGATATAATAGGTAAAAATGTAAAAAAAAAAAAAAAAAAAAAAAAAAAAAAAAAACAGCAATCAACATTGTGTTTTAATCCTAATCACTAAAAAATTTGATTCTTTAGCCTTCCTGGTTAAATTTTCTATAATTATTACTGTTTCATTTCGTCGATCAGTCATCGCAATGTAGACTATTAAAGAGTTTGAAAGGTTTAAATGTCTAATTAATTCATATTTTCTAAATAAATACTTGAACGAGAAATAAGAAATTGCACCGACATTGACAAAATATTATCAAGAATTCGAAAAGACAATTTCAAATATGAATTGGTGTACCTGCTTTGAGATAAGTATTTTTAATCTAATCGAAGACTAAGAATCATTTGACCAAATTGTTATGATCTGGCTAGTTATGTAAGTTCGATTATCTTTATCGGACCTCGCATATACGAATCTTAGAGCCAATAAGCTTACATCCAATCTATGACAGGGCCAATATAGAATTAACCATTTAACAACAATATAATATCGACTTTCAACATATACAATAACTTAAAATTCATTTTACGAACAGTGTATGTCATTATCTTGTATCATATATTGAAAGTATGAATAATTTATCATTTTGCCTTTCCTTTCTTATATGATTTCAAACAACGACAATCAACCGTTCGATGGAAACTATCTTCCAATACTTAATCATCCAAAGAAATGCCTTTAAATGCTATCTGCATTTATTTTTTATGTGTATGTCTTTTCTATCAATTGTCCTTATAAAGGGAAAACGGTACTATTTATTCTGCCATAGGCGACAATGTTAACATTTTCTAAATTTACCACTTTTTAAGATAAAAACCTGGATAAAACAGTTATATGTTGTGTTAGTACTTTATTACTCTGTTTTAAAAATTAAAGCCAAATAGTATCATGACCAACTTCCAACGGAGCTTGTTTATGTTATCCATGCCCACCGTCATTTTGCACCAAATTTATGAAATTTTGCAAGTCTTTTCGAATAATTCTCTAGAAAATATTTCAATAGGTTTTAATATTTATATTTTATATATTTTGTTATATATACACACTGCAGTTATTCATTGATAAATAAAAAATATATTGTACCCTTACATCCAATCACAGCGCTCCTAATTTGACTTCCTTCACCTGCCTTGGGTACACAAAAGGCCAACCTAATGCTGGGAAAATTAAATACTACCGTTTTCCCTATACTGTGACATAAAGATATAAAGAATTCTTATGACATTATTAATGCAATACTGGGCTATTGTGAAAACCTTGGCTATAATAAATACTTGTATGTCCCCAGTACTTAAAGAAACATAGATCATTTTATGTCCCCACCCCTACATGCTGGTTTACCTCATTCTCTACTTCTTTCAGAAAAGCCTTAATAAACAACCTGTATCCAATCATATCTTATCTTATTTAAAAAGAATGATAAATAGTTCCATTTAAACAGATAAAATGGACAGTTCCATTCAATTTGTATTCATTTTATCAAAAATTTACAAGAAATGCACAAATTCAAGATTTTTCATACTAATCTCCATTCCATGCTTTAGTATATGCCATATTGTGGTTAAAAATATTAGAGCTTGTTATAAAATCTATTATTCTGTCTTGAGATGATGAAAACAAAGATATTAGACACTTTAAACTTTAAATATGCAAACTACTCAGCTGTAAAGTTGCCTTTGTTGCCTGTATTAATCAATGTAAAAAGCTGAATTATGTCCCTTTGGAGTATTAATTTCCAACAAAAGTCCTTTTAAACAGTAGGAAATGATAAATTATTTATGTCTGATATAATAAAAGAAAGAAACTACAAAATGAAGCACTTTTGAAATATTTGCTGCATGCATTATCAAGAATGTGAACAATTCTTTACACAGGAGAGTATAAATTCTATGTAAATTTAGCCTCAAGTGGGCCTCTTTTTTTCTTAGATGAACAATTCTAACACTGAAAATGCTTTCAATGTGACCAAATATTGCCTAATTCCATAAACAGTACAAACTAAACCAGGCACTTTCCCATTTTAATAGATAATGTTTACAGAAATACCCAAGTTATACATTTAGGGAATTACGCAGCAAAAAAGGCAAACATTTCAGTAAAAAATATTTGTCGCGACTTGAATTCTGGTGTTTCCAATTGAAAAAATCATTGCGAAAGGTGAAATCAAATACAAAAGAACTATAATATGGTGCATTTTACACAATATAGTTAATATTGACATCCTAGAATAAAGTTTTATATCATTACCAATCAATTTGACCTATCATGATGACTCAGCACTTTTCTCAACACAGTATTGTTCTCAGTGAAAAATTTCTATTCTTTGTTATAAAAATCAAATGTACTAATCAAAAGCTTCAAAATAGTATAAAAGAATTGAAGTTTGAGTGACTTTTATTTCCCTTGCTATCTTCAGTATAGGGAAAACGGTACTATTTATTCTGCCATAGGCGACAATGTTAACATTTTCTAAATTTACCACTTTTTAAGATAAAAACCTGGATAAAACAGTTATATGTTGTGTTAGTACTTTATTACTCTGTTTTAAAAATTAAAGCCAAATAGTATCATGACCAACTTCCAACGGAGCTTGTTTATGTTATCCATGCCCACCGTCATTTTGCACCAAATTTATGAAATTTTGCAAGTCTTTTCGAATAATTCTCTAGAAAATATTTCAATAGGTTTTAAAATTTATATTGTAAATATACACACTGCAGTTATTCATAGATAAATAAAAAATATATTGTACCCTTACATCCAATCACAGCGCTCCTAATTTGACTTCCTTCACCTGCCTTGGGTACACAAAAGGCCAACCTAATGCTGGGAAAATTAAATACTACCGTTTTCCCTAAAATAAATGGTTTTATTTTAAGTCTTCGGTAATTGATTTTGTGTTGGAGAGATAACGTGTACAGATAGTTTATACACTTGGTAATATAATCACTAATCAAAACGAATTAATCATTATAAACCAGATATACAAAATTTAGATTAATTACTCAAGATGCGCCTTCCGTCCGCGACACTAGAATGAAACCAGTTGAAAGGTAAATCAAAGACTGGTTTGAGGAACGCATTTTTTTTTTAAAGATACAGAAACAAAATACTACAAATTTCTATCAATTTTATATTGTACGATGTAGTTGATATTTTTTAGGGGCATAAACTACGAGATATATAAAACAAATCTAGAGTATGATTTTTTTTGTTCAGTCATTAATGAAAGTGAAATTGTGAAATAATAATTCGCTTTTTCTGGGCCAGTTTTCTTCAATTTTGTCACAATGAGCGAAGAAACCTTGAAGATGAATTATTCACTTGTAATAATTCGACCTCAGTGAATCCGTATTCATGTGAACTCCCATTTAACCCTCTAGCTAGAGATGGAGAACGCATGCAGTTTGCGTGTTGAGTTATTTAAAGGAAAAGAATATCGACATTGAAAATGAAATAAAGGTAAATCATTTAATTGACTGATTATATTGACTATATTTATGTTCATATCGCTTCTTTGAAAGGTCAACTGGATAGTTCATTAGATGGCATCTAAACTGACATACACATGAAATGAAGATACACATGCTCAAGCTCATGCCCTGTACATTGTTTATTTTATACTTTTTAAAATATTGAGAAATGTTTTACATTGTTATAAATGAAATATGAGATTTTGATTTAAACCATTAAACATGAATTTCACAGCTTGTGTCCCTTGAAAGAATCACAACGTTTATAATAAATAGAACCGGAATAGAGGTTTTTTCTGAACAACCGGCACTCAAGGGGCAAAACTTGACAGTGAAAAAAGTGTAATTTTAATGCGTCCGAAGCGCTTTTCTTTATTTACCTTCATCGGGAACGCTCAAAGCCGAAATACTCGAAAGTCAAGGATATATAAGTATCGAAAACGTTGCAGAGCTATAGACCAAAGGGACCCCAAAAAATGTCAAATCCACACAAGACTAACTTTGCTATACCAACTCGTTTAGATATAATGCTGATAAAATCAGAATAGTAAGGTTAAAAATTAAAATTATAATGTGTGTTTCGCAACACCAGTAATGAATTAGATAGACGCGCTAACAGAACAAAAACATGTTTAAAAAAATATTATAACGTTTCATCAAAATTTGTGTTTCTTAATGATCTCCTCCTTTAAATCAATAAGTTTACTTAAGGTGGTATAGGAGTCTAAAATAAAAATGATAGAATTTGTTCATACTTTGCCAAAACGTAGTATCTATGTTCCAAAATGTAATAAAAATGATAGGTCACCGCGCATTTTCTCAAGCTTACAGGTTGTGACAAAATGACACATTCTGTATGGATTATACAGGAAAAAACACCATTTGGTGATTAGACACTAAACACAATGATAGAATTGTAAAATAAATTAGGAAACGATAGCTTTCAGACAATAAAACAAATCGAGTAGAAAGTAATCAATATCAAATTGGCGGAACAAAACCTGTAATATTCAAGAAAGCAAATAACGTAACACCTCTTTGAAAGCACAAATAAATAAGAGGATGTATTATTAGTGCCAATTAGACAACTTTTCATCCAAGTAACAATGTGTAACAAGGATGCGATTATAGGTTAAAGAATGGGCTTCAAAACGTTTGACTCTTGACATCGTGTTCCTAATTTGGAAAGAAATCACTAGAGGTCAACTTTAATCTCAGTTTACACCTTTGTCCCGTAATTCCTGAACGTTGTTTTTCGATTACATCATCGGGACGTAAATTGACCAAGGTTTTAAATCCAGCTATAATTTCGGATATTGCAAGTCACAGACTTTTCAAGCCAGTCCGCATTGGCAAAGATGAAAAAGAGAAAAGATCTTTCCTTAATCTTTCCTTTGCCAACAAAGGTTTCGATGGCGTCAACTTAGGCAATATCCTTCATCATAAATTAGTTCAATCGAAAATACCTCCTTATTTCAAAGACCAGTCTGTACCAATCATTTCTTATACCTATACCAAACCTATTGCAACTAAAATTTTCAATTACAAACACGTTTAGCAGGATCTCGATATTGACGACTTCAAGTCTAAACCTCCTGATTGCACTTGTTCTAGTTCCCAATTCACATATAATCCTGCTGGCCACGTTATTACCGGTGAACTTAACATTGTTAATAACACTTCTCTACGAAATGTGTTATCGAAAGGTCCGAAATATCGTGAGCCTAAATCCACCAATTGGAAATACAACTTTAAATTTTGATGGACTCAGTTGAGGATTATGCCAGGCAATGGGCTAAGCGCGAGAAGGAAGACGTAGACACTCTTTCCGGATGGATTAAGGCAGTGAGGTCGTTGATACAAATCAGAATTAAGAAACTGAATGGGTCTATCAATGCCCATGCTACGTCAATCTTTAAAGACCCAAATGTTGCAAAGCACCTATCCTACCTCCATGACAAATATGTTGTTGTCCCCGCAGATAAAGCCCCAAACAACATCGTTTTTGTGTGTAAAACTCATTACATTAACTGCTTGATAAATGAATTAAGTATTGACAATTCACTTGGAAACTCAACATATACCCCCACGTCACTTACCAAAGAGGAAATCCTGGATAATCATAGGTCTGTTCTGTGTTCCTTTGGAATTTCAACCAAAGATGAAGAACTGGATCTGCCATCACTATTATATTGGATACCTAAATTGCATAAGTGTCCTAACAAACAACGGTATATTGCTGGGTCTTCCAAGTGCTCCACGAAACCTCTTTCGAAATTATTAACATCTATTTTATCAGCATTCAAAGACGGGCTTCAAAGTTATTGTGAAACTGCCTATTCTAGAGGGGGCGTGAATCAGATGTGGATACTTAAAAATTCCAAAGATCTTTTAGAGTACATACAATCTAACTCTCTTTCATCGTGTAACAGTATTAAAAAATTTGACTTTTCTACTCTTTACACTAGTATTCCACATTCCAAACTAAAAGACAAATTGAAATAGTTGGCATTGCTTTGCTTCGTAAAAAAGAATGGCCAACGTAGATACAAGTAATTTGTCTTAGGGAGGGATAAATCCTACTTTGTAAAGGATCACTCTGATTCGAACAAAAAATTATCTGAAACTGATATTATCCAGATGCTTGATTTCTTGATTGACAACATATTTGTTACGTTCGGGGGACGTGTTTTTTTAACAGACTGTCGGCATTCCAATGGGAACAAACTGTGCCCCTCTACTTGCCGACTTGTTTCTTTATTATTATGAGGCTGACTTCATGCAGGAACTTCTTAGGAAGAAAGATAAGAAGTTCGAAATATCCTTTAACTCTACTTTTCGCTACATAGATGATGTTCTTTCACTAAATAATTCCAAATTTGGTGACTATGTGGAACGCATCTATCCAATCGACCTAGAGATAAAGGATACTACAGATACAGTTAAGTCGGCCTCATATCTTGACTTACATCTAGAAATTGACAATGAGGGTCGGTTGAAAACAAAACTTTACGACAAAAGAGATGATTTCAGTTTTCCAATTGTGAACTTTCCATTTCTAAGTAGCAACATTCCAACAGCACCTGCATACGGGGTATATATCTCCCAACTGATACGATATTCCCGTGCTTGCATTTCCTATCATGATTTTCTTGATAAAGGGTTGCTGCTCATAAGGAAGCTATTAAACCAAGAGTTCCAAATGGTGAAGTTGAAATCATCCCTTCGTAAATTTTACGGACGCCATCACGAGTTGGTTGACCGTTATGGAATAACCGTTTCACAAATGATATCGGATATGTTCCTTACGTCGTAACTACAATCCCCTTCCCTTTCATGAATGTGACCTACCGAATTAGACTATTTACCGGATTTGTTATCACATAAGCAACACGACGGGTGCCACATGTGGAGCAGGATCTGCTTACCCTTCCGGAGCACCTGATATCACTCCTAGTTTTTTGGTGGGGTTCGTGTTGTTTATTCTTTAGTTTTCTATGTTGTGTCGTATGTGCTGTTGTTTGTCCTTTTCATTTTTAGCCATGGCGTTGTCAGTTTGTTTTAGATTTATGAGTTTGACTGTCCCTTTGGTATCTTTGGTCCATCTTCTATAACGGTAGACTTTTCTGTGAAGTACTACTAGGAACTGAATGTTTTTCTATTAGATCTTGGTTATTTCTAATATGCTTTTTTTTAAATTACGAGACCGTCTTTGACAAAAGCCATGCACAATGAATTATAATTCTGAGTAGCAGTTGTTTGTGGGGTTTGTATTGATCATTTTCTCGTTTTCCATGTTGTTGTTTGTGTTATGTTGTTTGTCTTTTTGTCATTATTTGCCAAGGCATTGTCAGTTTTATTTCGATAAATGCGTTGGTGTCTGTCACTGGTATCTGTCACCTCTCGTTCGTCATATATTCTAGTACTGAGTTGACTAATGTAGTCAATTTGGAGGTTTAAGTCTAGAAATCATTCTCTATGTTGTAAATTGAAGAATTAAGCACTAGAGCAAACGAAAGAGATCATATACTTTAAGTTCTAAAAGAAGTTACATATTTAGAGAAAGTGGAATTAAGACTTTTTAATTTTCAAAATATTTCTGCCGTTGTCAATCAGTTATGTATGATTATTTATACTGCAACTAGTTGTGTTTATTTCCTAAATATAGTAACATAGCTATATTTTGTATAATGTCAATTTCATCAAGGAACACTTTCTCCACTATCAGGTTTCATTAAGGAATGAAAATAAGTTTGACAATTGTGTTACGATTAACTGCTTCCGGTTCCGGTTTACAGCAAGTTTAAATTTTTCTAGTGAAATTTTTGTTTGGTAAATCTGTGTCAATCATTCAAATTTGTGTCCATCCAAGCCAATTTATACATCAAATTACATCATTCCATCATATTATCCATATATACCACATTATTTAGACCTTTGAACGTATAACATCAGAAATATGTAGCGAAAAAAAGTCATCCACCACGTTTTTCTCCTTGTCCGCCAAAGGGAAGCCCTATACGGAACAAATCTACTGTTGATAATAAAAAAATTACTGTTTAAACTTTTCCATATTGCCACAAGTTGACTTAATACAGTTTATATAATATATATATGTCGGTGACAAAAATATTGAAACAAAGGAAGAAGTTTTACTCAAAAATAAGAGGTGCGGCGCTAGACCGAGAAACATACCTTTTCACCGATAGTAAAGGCGTTGGATTACAAGAATACACACCAAATTCCGTTAAAAGAAATTTCAACGTGATATACAAAAGAGGGGCAACCATAGAAAATAAACATCATATTGAAGACCTACTTCAAAAACTAAAATCATCATCATCAGATAACCCAATAGTTTACATATGGTTAGGCACTTGTGAAATTATGAGGAAAGTAAATAGAACAATAGAAACAAGAAAATACCCATACCAGAGCATAGAATTCATTCTAACCAAATATAGAGAAGTAAAAAAAAAAAAAATTCAAGATTTAAAACCAGGCAGCACAGTATTGTTTATAGACTGTCCATATTATTCTATAACTAGAGCAAACAATAAATATGCAATTAGAAAAGAAGGCAATGAAAGACCTAAACCAAATAAAAAACCATCTCTAGTGATAAATAAATTTAAAAAGAACAGAGTAGTACAGTTATCTACAGAAATTGATAATCAAGTATGCAAACAAGTTGATTACTTCAATCGTCAGATAAATCTAATCAACAGAAATACAGCAACACCTAGGCTATCACAAGATTTAATAATATCAAATAAATCAAAAAAGGACAGAAGGGTAAGATATAGGAAAAACTATAATCTGCTACAAGACGGTGTACATCCAACACGAACTATAGCAAAGCTATGGATTTATAAACTCATTGATCTAGCGCTAGAACTATCAGAAGATATGTGTTAGACGAACTTATTATAAGGAAGCCTTATTATAAGCCGAATGACTCTTATAGGGAAGCCCTAAATGAGTTAGATATATATCGCAAATGTAACAATTTAGAATAAATAGGGAAGCCCTGTTTGTCTATATTTAGAATATAAGGAAATAAATTATAGGGAAGCCCTATAAAATAAACAAAGGTGACCCATACTGGAAAGAGTACAAATGAGAGTGGAAAATATTTTTATTTAGGATAGGGAAGCCCTATACTACAAGCTCAAGGGTAAATCAATAAAGGATAACATAAGATAACAGTAATAGCTAGGGAAGCCCTACTACACATACAAGGACAGTTATTTTAATCTTAAGAGTAAGATAGAGAAGCTCTATCATACAACGAAAGCAAATAGGTGTATAATTAGATTTTTAGGGAAGCCCTAGAATCACATTATCACTGTCTCAACTAGATAATAGATAAATAAGCTCTGCCAACTATCAAGAGAAGACGTAATGACGAGACGGAACAGAGGTACATCAGTGGACGTAATGAACGAAGAACCATGGGAATGTAAAATTTGCTTAACAGTATATAAAGACCTAAATGCTAACTTTCTGGAATGCCAGAGATGCAAGGATCACTTTTGTGTCAAGTGCCTTAAAAAAATCAAAAGCAGAATATGACCTTTTAAGCAAAACAGACTCAATGTGGTTCTGCGTCTCATGTAGAAAAGTAGTAGAAGAACACATAGTTACTGATCTAAAGATAGAGGCGAGATGTAAGGAGATAATGGCAAATTATGGGCAGAGAATACAAGCTACAGAATTAGCTGTTGACACTAAATGTGACGAGACAAGAGTTAGGGAAATAGTAGAAGAATCAATAATTAAAAATAGCTGTGATAAAGATATGATCAGAGAAATAGCTAAAGATGAAGCTACTTAAAGAGGAGATGCTGTACATAAAAAAATGGAGGAAGCTGAAAATAAGGGAACAGGGCCGCAAAAGAAAACAACAGTTACAACAGTGATAGAAGAGATGTCTGAAAGAAAAGCAAGAGAGAATAACTTGATCATATTTGGCATTACAGAAAATAAATCCGAGGTTAAACAAGAAAGAATAGACCATGATACAGAGAATATAAATGAACTTTTTTATGATGCAAAAATAAACCTGGAGGAAGGAAATATAATGAAAACCAAAAGGCTAGGGAAGTACGATAGTAAGAAAGATGGTAGACCCTTATTGGTTAATCTTAAAAGCATAGCCTCAAAACTCACTCTATTCCAAAATATGCATTATATCAGAGGTATGCCAAAATATGAGAAAGTCAACGTTAGTAACGACCTGACACAAAGTGAAAAGAGAACAGGAGAAAGTACTATGGGCAGAAGCAAAAAAGCTACAAGAACAATGCATATCGGGGGAATACCAATACAAGGTAAAAGAGCCACCCTGGGCCCGAAGAGTGATAAGAATAAAGAAGCAGTGAAAAAAAGTTCAAAGGATGTAAATAAAACTGTAAAAAATAGGGAAAATGTTTTTAACGGCGAAAATGTAAATAGTTTTGCAGTTCTACCCAAATTGAACTGTTTTATACAAATGCAGACCAGCTATTCAACAAATTATCCGAATTAATAGTAAGAGCAAGGGATAATAAACCAAATATAATTGGAATAACAGAAGTTAAACCAAAGGTAAATAGGTACAAACCATCCAAGGCAGAATACTCATTACCAGAGGTGGGAAGCTATAAAATGTATGAGAAAAATCTAGAAACGGATGAAGGAAGAGGACTACTATTATATATAGACTCAAATCTTGAATCGACAGAAGTAAATATGGAAGCCCAATTCCAAGAAAACATATTTATTAAGATCAAACTTAACCAGAATGACAAACTATTGATAGGCCTAATATACAGATCACCATCGAACAACACAAAGGAATATAATGATAAACTAACGGAATTAATATCGGAAGCAACTCAGAAAGTTTTTTCGCATATACTTATTATGGGAGACTTTAATTACCCAGCAATTGATTGGGAGATATGGAACACAAAAGGAGATAATGTAAATAGCATCGAAAACAGATTTTTAGAATCGATACAAGAAAACTTTCTATTCCAACATACAACCAAACCAACAAGATGGAGAGGTACAGATACTCCGCATACCTTAGATTTGATATTGACGAACGAAGAAGAAATGATTAACAATCTAGAATACATGAGCCCTCTAGGAAAAAGTGACCACTGTGTATTGTCCTTTGACTACAACTGTTATATAAACATAAAAAACAAACCAAAAATAGCTAAGCTGTATGACCATGGGAACTACCATGATTTTAAACTAGAATTGGATAAGATAAGTTGGAAGGAAGAAATTAAAGATGACTTTTCTGTTGACACAAACTGGAAATACTTTTTAACCCCTTTAAATGAATTAGAACAAAGATTCGTACCAACAACAAAAAAATGACACAAATTGGAAAGAAGAAAAACGCTTTCCCGGTAGACAAAAAAAAAACCAAGAGAATTAATTAAGAGGAAAAATATACTGTCAAAGAAAATTGTAACCAACCAAGACCGGAAATAAGAGCTGAGTATAACAGAGTAAGGAATAAAACAAAATCATCAGTTAATAAACTTAAGAAGAAATTTGAAAAGGGATTATCAGAAAATGCAAAGGCAAACCCAAAAGCAATATGGAGTTACGTAAAATCAAAGTACAAGACAAGGGAAGGTATTGGTGATTTACACACTGATCCCGACAATACTAAATCTCTAAAAACAGATGACGATAAAGAAAAAGCAAAAATACTTTCAGAATATTTTTCAAGTGTATTTACACAAGAACCAGATGACGAAATCCCTGTACCAAATCCAATAAATATTGAAAATGAATTGACTAAATTAATAATCAACAAAGATATGACAAGGAAACACTTAAAAAAGCTAAAGATTGATAAATCACCAGGTCCTGATAAACTACACCCCAGACTGCTTCGGGAAACAATGGAAAGTATAGCTGAACCCTTGAACTTGATCTTTAACCAATCATTGAATGAAAAGACAATACCAAAAGAATGGAAGAATGCACTTGTTAGCGCTATATTTAAAAAAGGAAACAAATCGCAAGCAAACAATTACCGCCCAGTGAGTCTAACATCAGTTGTTTGTAAGATATTGGAGAAAATCATAAGAGAACATATAATAAAGCATATGAAGCTAAACAGGTTATTCTCAAATAAGCAGTATGGTTTTATCTCGGGGAGATCAACATCATTGCAATTACTAGAGGTAATTGACAAATGGACAGAGGCGATAGACGATGGATATGAGGTAGATTGTGTATATACAGACTTTATGAAAGCTTTTGATACAGTACCACACAAAAGGCTGCTAAAGAAAATTGAAAATTATGGAATAAAAAACCCAATACTAGATTGGATAAGAGATTTTCTATCAAATAGACAACAAAGAGTCTCAATAAATGGTGAAGCATCAGAATGGAAGGAAGTTACCTCAGGAATACCGCAAGGCTCAGTACTAGGACCACTCTTATTTGTACTCTACATAATGACTTACCGGAAGGAGTTAACTCAGATGCTTACTTATTTGCTGATGATACAAAAATCTTTAAAATAATAAAGGAAGACAGAGACCATGAAACATTACAAAAGGATTTAGACAAACTAGAAAAATGGAATGATACATGGTTACTCAAGTTTCATCCAGAAAAATGTAAACATATAAATATTACCAAAAAATCAAAACAAGATATTGAAAAATATAATCTACTAGGAAAAGAAATAAGCAGATGCAAAGAAGAGAAGGATATAGGGGTAATCATTGATGAAGAATTATCCTTTGAAAAGCATATATGTGAGAAAGTAAATAAAGCAAATTCAATCTTTACGGCATTAAGAAGATCATTCAAAAATCTAAATGCAGAAATCTTTATTCCATTATATAAAACACTTGTAAGAACACATCTAGATTATGCTAGTTCAGTATGGGCACCTTTTAAGAAAAAATATATCGATAAAATTGAAAGTGTACAAAAGAGAGCTACGAAACAAATACTGGGACTTAAAAACCTAAGCTACGAAGAAAGGCTAAAGAAATTAAAATTACCAACGCTAGCGTACAGAAGAATAAGAGGGGACATGATTGAAACTTATAAGATCATACACAATAAATATGACCCGGAAACTAGTACTTTCCTAAAACTGATGTCGAGCACAGAGAATAGGTACAGTACAAGAACAAATAGTAGTAAAATCATACATCAAAGGTTTAATACTAATCTTAGGAAAAATAGTTTAACGGTGAGGATAGCAAAAACCTGGAACAAACTACCAGAAAAAGTGGTTAAGGCACCGTCTGTTAATGCCTTTAAAAACAGACTTGACAATCATTGGAAAACGAGGAACTATATTATTCTGATTACCGCGCAGTTATAACTGGAAGCAGCAGTAACAGCAATAATTATGACCTAATATATGAGTCTGGTGAAGAGGAGCCGTGAGGATCCTGTACCGGAAAACATCTTTAAGTATCTTTAAGTAAGATTACTCAATGCTCTTCAACTTTGTATTTATTTTTGAAATATTTTGATCTGAGCGTCACTGATGAGTCTTATGTAGACGAAACGCGCGTCTGGCGTATAAAATTATAATCCTGGTACTTTTGATAACCGATTAAAAAGCTATCAAGGTATTAGTTTAAGTTGCAGTATAAAAACAATATTATGTCAATGTCAATAATATAAACTCTTTTGTACTCGGTGGAGAACTGTGAAAGGGATCGGTAGAACCTCGCCCTTCCCCAGTTTCTTAGCCTGATACAAAACATTTATATTTTTCTTTCATTGACCTAATATTGTATATTTATTAGTTAGTTCTAAATGTAAAAATAAATAAACGTCTTTCCACAAACGTAACATCAACATTCAAATTTTGTTTTTTGTTTTTTTTTACATTATACGCTTTTATTAAAAGGTAACAAAGTGACTTGATCATATTTTCCAAGTTTATAACTAAACATATTTGTACTATAAAAATACTTAATGTCACTGCACCCATAGTTAAGTAACAATGCATGCATACTAATTTTATTTACATGTTAACGTTTCTTGTGATACTAACATGAACCTGATGTTTATTTTTTTGAACTTATAAGGTGCAACATTTTTTACTACAAAGTCTGTCAAAAAAATTAATTATCAGGTTGCACAAATTAAACAACTATAAGAAAACAAGTATTGCATTTATTAGTTGAACTATTATAGCAAGACAATCCTTCGCAACCTACACATGTAATACCACATATGGCGTTTATATCTTTGCTTCGAGAGTACTCATCTGTAAGTTAACACTTCGTGCCATGAATGTATATAATGTAAATAACAAGAAAATAAAAATAAAACCTGCGAAAAGCACTATGGGTTTTCTCACCCTCATTTAATAACCTCAGGTCGATACCACTGCTGGTAGACCGTTATTCCCCGAGAGTATCATCAGTTCACTATCCAATACTGTAAATTCAGAAATTATGGCGTGCATTTATTATTGCGATTTTGTCATTTTACTCTAAAATGCGATTTTAATTTTCTGCGATTTGAGTAAAATCCTGTAAAATTAAAATCAAAATGCGAATTAAAAGTATTGCGATTATAACCCAGTTGCATTTTTCGCAATTATAAAAACAACGCAAAAATTTCTGAATTTTCAATTCACTGACGTGATTTATAACATATCTTTTAAAAATTCTCCATTGATGAATTAGCAAATTAATAAAAAAATGAAAAATAAGTTTCAAACTCCTCAAGGCAAATTTTTTAAATTAGGGTATTCTTTTTTAGATATAAGAAGATGTGGTATGAGTGACAATGAGACAACTTTCCATCCAAGTCTCAGTTTGTAAAAGTAAACTATTCCCTAGAATGGTTTACTTTTACAAATTAGTACGATCTTTAAAACGGAGCCTAACTCACACAAAACAGCCTTTAATAAAGTGCCCAAAAAATTACTAGTATAAAACCATTCACACGGAAAAAACAATGGTCTAATTTAGAAAAAAAAAAAGATACACTTATGACCTCATCGCCCAATGACAACTACTTGGGATCAGGTTCCTTTGAATTTATGACCGTATTTGATTATAACGTTTCTACGTAGCTATACATCACTGATCTCAAATATTTTTGTTCATAGCTTTTCTGATGAAGGTAAATGAAGAAATTTGTTCAGTCGAATACAATTTATAAAATGGTAATTCATGCATTGATATTTCAGTAAAAGCTTCCATCTCATATACCAATATACTTATAGATACCGGGATTGAAATTTTATATATGCATCAGGCATTTTGTCTACAAAAGACTCATCAGTGACGTTCAAATTAAAAAAAACTGTTGAAAAGGCCAAATAAAGTACGCAGTTGAAGAGCATTTCAGTGAAAATGAGATTAAGAATACAATCGAAACTAACGGGCAACCTTCTTATCTTGATATTTCCACGATATTGACATAGATGGACGACTTAAAACTATTTTCTTTGACTAACCTTATGGTTTTAAATTTTCAATTGTCAGCTTTCCCAGCAGTTATTTACCTTCAGTATTTAATTGCATTAACTTATCTCTATTGATAAGATTGGCTCGATTTTGTTTACACTATATATATATATACGGACTGAGTTATAAAACCAGGTTTAATCCACCATTTTCTACATTTGAAAATGCCTGTACCAAGTCAGGAATATGACAGTTGTTGTCCATTCGTTTTTGATGCGTTTTGTTGTTTGATTTTGCCATGTGATTATGGACTTTCCGAATTCATTTTCCTCTAAGTTCAGTATTTTTGTGATTTTACTTTTTAGTAGTCACTCAAGAATCGGTTGACCAGAAGATTTGCATGTTTCTAACTTACACCCTTTGTTCAGTCTTAGATTTTTATATACCTGCATAATGTCTCATCTGTAATTAAACTAATCAATTGTGACATTTTTATTGGGTGTTTATTTTTTTAAGTCCATGTCATTCCCTTTTTTAAGTGCTTACATCGATCAAATTCCATACAATGTTATCGTTAGGGTCTTACTTCCCTTTCTCTACAAACCCTGACATTGGTCGTTTTAGTGTTTTTTGGTTATTTGCTGAGGATTACACTGGACCTACTTGTAAAGAAGCGTAGTATGATGTCACCACTGTTTCGGATTTTGTACAATGATGTGTCTTCTTAATCTATTTCTGAGATTTTAAAATCGATAAAAGCTCTCAGAAGATGGTCACTGTTCATATAAACCGAAATAAACATAAATATAAACCAATAGCGACAATGTGCAAGTGGGGTTTATCTAGGTTTTTTTTATTTCATGTTTTCAGCTAAAAAAGAGTCAATCATTGTTTATTGTGGATTGTTTTTCTTTAAATAGACGAACAAGCCTAGTACATGGGTATTACATCTCCAGGCACAAGTTCACCTAAACACGGATTCACATGAGGCCGAATTATATGCTTTCAGCTTATTAATACATTGGCGATGGTTTGAGCTTATTTTGACAGATTTGTGTCAATCTAACTATTTATAACGAAATGATATTTCAAATTCGAAAAGATTCGTATTTCAGATTTTTGTCTAAATCGTAGTTAATGTTCCTTATTTACCTTTTTGTTCACACATCGTTGTCAATATAATGAAATTTAAAGCGACAGTCAATCACGTGAGAGGTTTAGCTAGCTTTAAAACTAGGTTTAATCCACCATATTTTCTACAGAAGAAAATGCTTGTACCACGTGAGGATTATTGCAGTTGTTATTCATTCGATGATGTGTTGGAACTTTTGGTTTTGCCATTAGACTAGGGGATTTCCTTTTGGAATTTTCCTCGGATTTCAGTATTAATGTGTTTTTTCTTTTTTTAATTCTTATTTGTGATAATGTATGACCGGATATATTGTACATGAAACCACTTATCAGAACACAATTTAAGTCTGTATCATACAAAAGAACTATGACAAAAAAGCAATATGTTATCTATTAAATGCGTAGTCGAGTTCAATTTTACATTTCCATGATATTTATAATAAAGGATGTCACGTACACAAAGATTTATTCACGTATCTGCATTTTTTTATGATCCCATTCACGATCATCCAACATGGCTTTTGTTTAAGAATAATTAAGGTTTATACTACAATTTAAAATAATTTTTTATTGAGAATTAATTGAGACCTGTTTAATTAACAGTCACATTTTAACTATGTTTAAGTGTGTCCTAATGATGAAAACAATCATTACTTAGAACATCTTACGTACATTATTATAATGTCTTCCGACAATTAGTGTTTACATATTGCATTATTCAATGAGTTCCAACCAGACATTCTCCATTGGTCACAATGTATAAAAAGTACACCATTATTAGTATAAAAAAAGGCTATCAACACGGATCCTTGAATCACACCAAACAGCAAGCTACCAAAGGTCCAACAATGACAGTTTTATATCAGGAAAGTTTTTTTCTGAACATGTCGATAATTTATTTGGTAAATGATATTTAACAGTTGATTCGCTCTAGAAATTCCCCATGCTCAACTGAACACGATTCCTTACGGCAGTCCTGTTCATATTCACTGTTTATACTGTTTCACTAAAACCGTTATATACCATCTTAACCGAGTTATTACCCTTTTTGTTGTTTGAAATAAATAAATCCATTGGTGTAAATTTTCAATCTTTTAACCATAGAGTCCTAGTTTTTTATGTAAGTTTTCATTTTACTAGATGATGACACGTGATATGGAATAGAAAGATTTCGTCTAATTTTATCAAATAAACCAAAGAAGCCAAAATATGAAATTTTGTTGGAATTTGATATTATTTTTTTTTATTAAAACCAAAAGCTAAGTGTTCGAAATACTAAATATATTAGTAGGATATGTTATTCATTACCACACACATAACGTTTTGGTGTACGCTTGCACCTAAGGTCCTCAAAATGTACGAAAAGCATAGTTCTAAGTATTTGGTGAAAAATTTATGCTAACTGTGAAATAAAATTTGAAATTGAACATGACAAAATTGGAACTTAAGACAATATATTAAGGTTTGAAATGAAAAAGACACTTGATAAAGTTCGTGTTCCCGAGGCGCATTTTTGAGATTTACCTTCAGTTTGAATACATATAAACAAATTATTAGATACTAGTAATCTAATGGGATGGACAAAAGTAAACCAAAATTCATCTATGTTAAAAAAGGGGGAAAAAGTCAAATTGTAATGGTTACTTTTTTAAGAGCTTTCTTACCTTTAATATTAAAACAGACTGTTTGGTAAGGTTACATCTTACATACATATGAAATCACTGGGGTCTTTTGATTTAAAGTTCATGACTTCAGAATTTTAAATTGAACCCAATGTCTAAGGAAAATTGATGTTTTAGATTTCAATCCTTTGTTTGCTATTGCTTTAACATTGAAATTTTCAGATATAGACAAAATGGAAAAAGATCATTTTTGTGACCTAACGTCAAATATGTCATACATTTAGTTTAAACGAATCCGATAACATTAATAGCAATTATATATATTTGGCAAATCCCTTGTGTCATTTTGTGGTACTAAGACAAGAGACCTATGACCTTAAACAGGTCAATCAGTATTGCTATTTTGGATACTGGTAGTAGCAATTTTGCATCTATTTAATGGCAATGCTCATAGAAACCATTTGTTTTTGGAATCAGCATACATTTATTAATAATATAACATCAAGATCGACATTGTGTAAATCGGGAAAAGAAATTTATTTACAAACTATATTTTTTTTAAGTCAATGCTGTATAATTACATTGCATATAAATTTCATTATGATACGTTATTTTGATTGGACCACAGCAAACTCGCATCCTTTCGAAATTGGCATTCATTACACAATGAGTTTAACATTCGTGATGAAACGAGCTTCCACCAAAAAGTGCACAGGTAAGTTGAAAAAAATGATAGAAATCGTGTTTTCATGATGCTAGCTATAATTGAATGTTTTCTTTTTGCAATTTCACAATAACGATTCCGCGCTTCATACAAAATTTACTTCGTTTAACCCTTTTACACCCCAATGAATTTACCAAAAAAAAACATCAATTTTTAAATAAGCTTTCGTACAAAACTTGAATTAAATTTTTAAAATAGGATGTAGCAAATTAACTCCTTCATTTCTATTAAAAATATATAGAAACCATGCTTTTCATTTGTCTTCAGAAGTATCTACTTTGTGATATATTTTTGATATTTTGTAAGAATAAGTCAAGGTACATTTATTATGAAATAAGTCTTTCTAATTCTACGATATTCCAAAGTGAAACCGGTGCTTTTTTGTTACTTACGATAAGAATAACGGAAAACAATAAAAAAAAAATTATGTTTTGCTATCAGAAATTTAAAACTTTTTAATCGGATCAAGAATAATTTATTGTATTCCAACCTATGCGACACTTTCAAACAAAGATATTTTTCTCTTTTATTTTTACAAAAGGATTTATTTCAATAATATTTCCGTTTTTATGATTAATTATTTATGAATATACTATGAATTAGTAGGTTGGAAGACCGCTAATTGTTATTATTTTTAGGGGTCAACTAGATAATTGCACAAATTTTGCTACAAAACAATCACGTTGTTCTTCTAATAGTATGAAAGACCTTTTATACCTATGACATAATATACGTACAATTGTGGTTTGTGGATGTTGTTTTAAATGCCTAGAAATACATTTATTTGATATTGTCTGTTTACATGCATATTTAATTTCCGGGCTTGCTCGGAATCTAGTGTAACATGACGTAAATGTCATTCAGATTAATTATATAAAACATGATGTTAAACAAAAGAAGCTTACTACTAAGTTTTTGATCACTTTTAAAAGTAATATTGAATAGGTTTGATATCTGGTACTTAGTCCGAGGGAAATTGAAATTTATAACCAAATCAAATGGTACGTATGTATATACATCAGGGACTTATGGATACATCGTATACTTATAGATTTCATATCTTTTGACTGTTTCTAATACAATATATTAGAAAACAGACAAAAGAAGGAGCGTATTTATTTTACATAGTGACATTTATCCCTCCTTTCGCTCATGGAATAATAATTTCTAGAAAAGAAGTCTACTAAAATTATTTGATAAACATGAAAGCATGTGCAAATACTTGATCCTTTCCACTATCTAATTTTCGTTCTGTGGTAAACATGTACAATTCGATCTAATTAAGTATAAGATACTTTTCCCGAAAAATACTTTTCCAATCATTATTCATTCTTTTGTTCATGTCTTGTGCATTCAAGTGTGTACACTGTTAAATATTTATCAAAAAAATATATGTTTCACTCTAACCAGAGACATATATATATGTCTCTGCTCTAACGTACAATGATGACAAGTTAAATAATAGAAAAATAACTAATGTATAAATGACTGAATTAATGAATTCTACTGGTCGTTTTTTTCAGACAAAGATGTCGTACTTTTGTCGATTCATGAAAAAACTACATGCAAAAGAAATTAAAAAAGACGAAAATGGAAAGGCTAAACAGTTTCAACTTTTTAGCATCAGACGACCGTACATGCGAGCTTTCCATACTTCGTGGTTTTGTTTTTTTCTAGCCTTTACATCATGGTTTGGTATACAGCCACTTATACCAACAATTATGAAGGAATTAAAACTTTCCAAAACAGATGTTGCGAACTCCGGTATAGCAAGCGTAGCTGCTACTATTGGGTTACGAATCATTGTTGGACCTCTTTGTGATAAATTTGGACCAAGAAAAATCATGTCTGCTTTACTATTAACAGGGTCTATTCCCATGGCTCTTGCAGGGCTAATAAAAAATGGGACAGGACTTATTGTTTTACGTCTTTTTATTGGTGTTTTGGGAGGGGCCTTTGTCCCATGTCAGTTTTGGACCAGCATTATGTTTAACTCAAAAATTGTTGGCACCGCCAACGCTCTTGTTGGTGGATGGGGAAATCTTGGTGGAGGATTTACTTTCCTGTTTATGCCGGCGATATTTCAATTGGTCAAGTTGGCAGGCGCAGATGAATTTCTTGCTTGGAAAATATCAGTTATAATACCTGCTCTAATCTGTTGTATTGCAGGTAAGACTAGATAAAATGCATATATTTGATTATTTCTAGACTCTATTCATGATTCAATATGTATCAAATTTTCGATTAATAAACTACCTTTTAACACAATACAGGACATATCATAATGGCAAATGTAAATAGAACTACATGTATTTTGGATAGATAGATGCATTGAAAATAAATGTATCTTAATTTTTGTAATCGATTTAAATGTGATGACTTGTGAGGTTTCATGCTACTCGCAAAGAAAAGCATCTTTTATGATTCAATTAGTATCATGATCTAACATATTTTTTTTATATATATTTGATTAAGACAAGTGAAGAAGCCAATTAATTGAAGAACACTTAAACAAATGTGCGATTTTGCCTTGAAGTTCTTTGTCAATGTTATTTCTCAGAATAATATTCGTCGGACAAAGCGGCATAATCAGATCATGTTTGTTTATAACTTGTATTTTACTTCTGATCTTTGTTCCTTTGTATATGTAGCATGTTTCCAAATAGAAACATCTGAAGCACAAATGGAAAATAAAACGCCTTTATGATATTAAAAAAAGAGATGGCCATAATGTAAATTTTATGGAGGTTAATATTTATTACATGTTACACTAATTTGCTATTTTGTTTTAAACCTTTGAAAATTTCGTTGAAATTTCTTAATGATATATTTGTTTTAATATAAAACAAAACGCTTTTGTAATATTTGTATTACTAATTGCTGCCTTTTTCTTGACACCAAAATAGCATGTTCAGCATAAGGCATGACAGATTGACGTCGTAATAGAATGTTGACAATTGAAAAATTAAATTAAACGCCACTTTGAATGTAAAAGAGGCGAAAGATACCAGAGGGATATTCAAACTCATAAGTAGGAAAAAAATGCATACAAAATACTCAACCGATATTCTAAATGACATAAGTGTCCTCACGAACAATGAAATGATTGAGGGTCTTTAAAGAGCTCAGCAAAGTTTCCTAAATTAAAAAAAACATCAATTTTATCAGCAATCAAAGTCGGATATTACAGTTTTTTTGTGAAACTACCTATTCCAAAAAGTAAAATCACAAAAATACTCCGAACGTTAATCAGATATGGATACTAAAAAATTTCATATATCTTTCAGAGTACACACAATCTAAGACTTTTCAACTTGCAATAGTATAAAAATCTGACTTTGCCACATTTGACACGTGTATTCACCATTCTAATCAAAAAATTAATTCAAAAATAGAACGGCCAACGTGGATACAAGTATTTTGTCTTAGCGATGGTTAATCCCTCTAATTCATACAAATCATTTTCTTAAACTGATATAGTCAAGTTGCTGAATTTCTTGTTTAACACTGTATTTGATGCGTTTGCTATCAGTATTTTCTTGATAGAGAGTTGCTGATAACAAGGAAGCATTTACACCAAGAGTTTCAAGTGGTGAAGTTTCACGATTATGTTGACCGTTATGGAACATCTGCTTCACATATGACGACGGATGTGTGACAATTGTCGTAGCTACAATCCCAATTCTTCTTCCGAATTTGACCTGCCGAATTGGACATATCAAGGAGTTTGTACTGGTATAAGCAACACGATTAGTACCAGTTGAAGCAGGATATGCTTACCATTGCACACTACCATCGGTTTTGGCTGGAGTTCTTTAGTTTCTATGATTTGTTTTGTGAACTGTTCTTGACTTTTTTTTTCTTACTATTTTGCCTTGCTTTTTTCGACTACTAGTTTGCATCTTCCTTTGATATACTGTGCCTCTTTTCTCAAAGTATGAATGAAGTGAAAATTTAAGAGAAATGTACATAAACTAGAAAGAATGAGAGAAAATAAATAAACTTCCGGTGGTGAAAAGTACACATTTTTAATGTATATATTGGTTAAGAATTAGAGCAATAATATCTGTCTTAAAGATTTATGACATTTTGTCTGTAAACATATGAATATTTCAATGTGTAGGTGAGACGACCGATTAACATATTTGACACTTACATTGTTTTATAAAATATGTAATTTATTTTTCTATGTTGTTGATTAATTATTATCACTGTTGGGTTCTTACCTAGTGATCTGCTAACAACACCAAAAACAATATAATGGTAGTTAATTCAACGTCATTATAACTAGAATTAAGTGTCTTCATTAAGAGGAATGCATTTGACCTCGGATTTAATTCCCTACTAAATCAACCTTTAGTATAAGGCTGCAAGACAATAATTCATCAGGAAAATAAGCTATAATATGTCTTTATATAAGCCACAGTTAGATTTCAAAAAGTTTTATCTCCAAATAATCTGTTTCAGGTGTAACAATTTTGTTTACCTCGGATGACTGCCCACAAGGTCCATGGAGAAAACGGCTTTTGCCTGAAAGAACAAATCAAGATACTGCTGTAATTGGAGAAGGTAAATAATAAAACATGATATCTTTGACAAGTTTCTTTATCTCGTTATTGTTCATCATTTTAGTAATTGGCCAATGGAATTATTCCCTCCATGTAAACTAGTTATTGAGTAGATATGAAAAGGAAAACACAGAATCAGGTATATTAAAACCAGTTTGGAAAAGACCACAAGTATTTGTTTAAAAGACTGGTACAAAAACGCAGGTATATTTGGTGTGCATGCATAATAAGACTTAGAAAAATAGCGTACACAATGCTTGTCGTAAATGAAATCAAGCAAAAGGAAATATGCTTCCTGACATATTATCCCGTCCTGCAAATATTAAACGGTAATTGTATTTTAGAGGTTCCATACACATATTAAAACCCTAGGTCTCCTTGATAAATGGAAATCACATATCTAAGCAGTTTTGATACAAACAATTTCAATAAGATTGATTAATTGATAGATTGGTATTCCTTGACCCGAATCTCAACAAGTAAGTATATTATATACAAATAAATTCAGAATCCATGTTCGTATATGAACGATTAAACTAGTTGAAAATCATGGCAATAAAAACATTGTACATTTTTAAATAAGAAAGACTCAAATTGGTGTTCTATTCTGGTAGAAGATGTCCAAGTTATACAGATATAAGAACGGCATGTGTGTTAAAATCTATAATTTTTTTTTATCCTTTGTACAACATTTCAAAATTTTGATTTTGAGTATCTACAATAAATGTAACATCAGAACAAAACATATACCCCCGTTAACGTTATTTCCAATTATACCGTAATTAAAATTAATTTTGAACGAGTAATTGACCCTCTGAGAAACAATGTTATCTGTTCGTCTTCGTGTGAAAGTAAACCATAGATTTTTATCACTTATTTTAAAATCATTTATCAAGCTAAAATATTTCGATGTCTATAGTTATTTTCCACTAGCATTAAAATTGGTAAAGCGCCTTCATATCACGTTCCACATATCATGCTTTCCACGTATCATGCTTTGTAAAAGCTAATTTTGTTATGATATGACAGAGAACTACTATCAAATTAAAATAATCATTATGACGCCTTATTTTTAGAGGAAAGTTTACAGTCAGAAGAATCAAAGAATTTAGATTTCGAACACAGGCGACAGAGTAACGCATGGACAGTCAGTACAGTTTTTATTTTATTTGTACAGTATGGACTGTGTTTTGGAGTGGAAATCGCGACTAACACAGTTTTAAACTTGTATCTTCTATATAAGTTTAAAATTGAAGGATGCAATGAAACTGAAGTTGAAATCAGCAATGGGGTCGGCAATGTAGTCAGTAATGCAACCCAGATAAAAACTTTTTCTAGAAATGACTTTCATTGCAGTGTTTTAAATCAAAATACAGCAAGTTTGATTGCATCACTGTTTGGACTCATGAATCTTTTTGCCCGCGCTTTAGGCGGGAGTTTATCAGATGCCTTATTCAAAACACTGAAACTTCCTGGACGTCTTATAGCCCACCAATTATGTTTAGCGGGAGAAGGAGTAATGCTGATAATTTTCAGCCAGATGACATCAATTCCGTCGGCTATTGCCACATTAACCATGTGTAGTGTGTTTGTACAAGCGTCCGAAGGAACAACATTTTCTCTTGTTCCCTATGTTAACAAACAACGAGTAGGGGTTATTGCTGGACTTGTTGGTGCTGGGGGCAACACTGGTGCCATTATATGGAATACGATATGGCTTCAGTTAGTAGACATTAATCCTAGTATGTGGTTTTGGATACTTGGTGTGTGCGTTATTTGTGGAAGTACTCTTACCTTATTTATACGAATAGAGAACACAACAACATGGCATTTATTTAAAAAAAAAAAAAAAAAAAAAACGGCAAATAAAATGACAGATTTTTATGGAAAAGATTAAATTAATGGTTTACAGCATACACAATTTGCTTGCATAAAATCAAGAAAACATTGTATTATTTCAGAATGTATGTCATTTATACATTCCGAATAAATATAAGAGTAAGTGTTAGCTTGAAAAAGTTTTTTTTATTCTCATAAGTACTTTGAAAAATGAAGATATAATGTGTGCATTTCACAGATTTAAAATTCATACTACAGTCCTAACTGCGGTCAATGTGTATTAGAATATTAAGTATTAAAAGAATTATATAAACTATAAATGCTCAATCAATACGAATTGTTGTCTGTGTTTGCTATGCCCAGTATTAAAATTATATTTAGGAACCAATTTTGTATGTACTTTTAGTTAGACGTTGCTTTATATGGAAGTGTTCGATTATATATCCTGAAAATATTAAAAAAAAATAAACAAAACAAAACAAAAACAATTATGTTGCATGTTACTAAATCAATATTTTTATTACTTGTAATTTAAGGTAAAATAACAAAAATACTGAACTCAGAGAAAATTCCAAACGAAAAGTATCCAATCAAATGATAAAACACATCAAACGAATGGACAACAACTGTCATATTCCTGACTTGGTACAGACATTTTCAATTGTATAAAAGGGTGGATTGAACCTGCTTTTATAGCATTAAACTCTCATATATATCACTACGCGAGTAAAATAATTTTGTCGTTCAAAAGTATTTTCAAAATTATAATAGAACTATATATAACATAATGGCGGGATCTTTAAAAGTACAGAGCCACGTCATATGTACCAAAGAAACATAAAAAGTCACACGTACAAAAGTAAAAACAAAAATTACAATGACAATCATTCTGCCAAAATTCCTGTTAACCCAACATCAGGATGGTTTCTTAGCCAAAACTGAAGTCATGAAATGTGTCAAGTATAGGAGAAAAAAGAATGGGTATGACCAAACTTTGCATTTGGAAGAGTAAAGTTTCAATTTAGAATAGTTTATAGTAATTATTTAACATGGTTATCCAAATGCAAACATTTCAACTCTAGTGTCATAGATGACGGGTATGTAAATAAAGGCAACAGTATGGTATACAGTTGTTCAGTAGTCATATATCTATTAAGCGATAAACAACACGGGTTACCAACTCAAACCGAGGAAAACGCATCAACTATAAGAGGAAAACAACGGAATACCTGAAACACTGAACTTCAACAAAATCAAACGTCAACATACATAGAAACGTACTATTTGATAACAATCTGACTTGGTACATGTACAGGACATTTTAAGAAAATAATTAGGAGTTAAACCTGGCTTTATTATTCGCGAAACCTCCCGTTGATATGTCAATGTTAATATATACCTCTAATATGACAACAATAGGTGACAGGAATACTTACTAATAAATGCAAAATTACCCAGGACAGAGAAATACATAAATAAATAACTTAATACTAAATTACAACATGTAAACCACTGAATAACAACACGGACACCTCCCTTGAAAATACGACAAAACGTTTACCACAAGCATTAAATCATGAAACGTTGTTTAGTATGGGTTTTTTTATTTAAAGAAACGCAATGAACTGTGTAAGAAAAATGAATACGGTCAGATTTCGCGGATATTTTCTTTCGCGTTCAGCGCTTTCAAGTCCACTTTGCGACGATTCAATTTCACGATTTTAAAATTTACTTGATGCAGTTTTATAAAGAAAAATTTCAGTCTTAAATAATCACGACGATTTATGTTCGTGTTAATTTTCTACTCACGAAATTCGCAAAAAATAGTTGGTTTACGGTATTCGAGTGCTAAATTACTTAAAATGTGCTTTTTACAACTTGGTCTGTAAAAATACATGGGGAACTCTGTCAAAGTAAGGTAATTCTGATTTTCATTATGATTTTACACATTATTAGAAAAAATATGCGAAAAAGGATGCAAATGAGGGAAAATACTGATGTATTTTTATAGCTTTAACAGTTATTTCTATTTTTTGTTCAATCTGTAAACCAAACTGATGTTTGTCATATACCCATATGCTTACTGCCCCAGAAGACTCAGTGAATCCTTGCCATACACAGTTAAACATTTAAATTTGGATAAAACACAATTTTAAACTGGTTCCTGAAAGATTCCATTGCATTAATATTTACAGGAAATGAGCTTAATGATTATTGTATGGCCTTGAACTAGTACAATGACAGAGTGCATAATTTCCTTGAGGGGATATATAATCAGTTATAGATCTCTCATTGACATGAATGCAAATCTACGTCTTTAATTAAATTATTAACTGATTCATCCTTAGACATCTGAAGCTTTCATATATCATTCATTAAGTACAAATATAGCCATATCTTTTTCGACAATAAAAATATAGGGTCATGTGACTTTTAAGGCTTTCGAATGGCATTGCTTACAAACACTGTAGATCCCATTACTGTTCAATATTGAAGTAAATCAAAAAAAGTGCATTAAATATTCATCACTTATTTCATTCTTTAGTTTTGATCTATCTTTTAATAAATATGTAAATAAATTACTAAAAATTAACTCATCATAGATACCAGGATTAAAATTTTATATATACGCCAGACGCGCGTTTCGTCTCCAAAAGACTCATCAGTGACACTCGAATCAAACAAAATTAAAAGGCCAAATAAAGTACGAAACTGAAGAGCATTGATGACCGAAAATTCTTAAAAGTTTTGCCAAAAACATGCTAAGGTTATCTATTCCTGAGGTAGAAAAGCCTTAGTATTTCAAAAATTCAAAGTTTTGTTAACAGTTCGTTTATAATTATGAAAATATCAATGATAACTCAAGTCAACACAGAACTGCTGACTACTGGGCTGGTGATACCCTCGGGGAAATAAATCATAAACAGCAGTGGCATCGACTGAGTTGTTGCAAATTGACTCATCAAAGATACAAGGATTAAAATTTTATATATACGGCAGACAAAAGACTCATCAGTAACGCTCGAATCAAAACGTGTTGAAAAGGCAAAGTAAAGTACGAAAATTATCTACCAATCAGAAAAGCACAGGGTTTCAGTGTCATACAGAAAACTGTCCCCAAAATTGGCAGTTCTTGATGAATTAATTCTTATAGGCTAATGATAGGCCAGGCGTAAACACCCAGGTTCATATTCTTGATTGTAAAATTAATTTACTTTTGCTAATATAATTTTGTATTTTAGTAAATAGTTGATACATCGTTTTATAGTTCTAAAAAAAAGTGTGTTTGTGTTTCAGTGTACTGTCTACAGAAATGGCAGGTGTTTTTAACAAAGGAATGCTTAAATTGATGTAGTAAAGATTCGATGTAAATTATGTTATGCATGAACTTCCAATAGAGTTCATACATTACAATTTTTGTATCTTGATTTCTAAAATTACCACCAAACATAGAGAGAAAAAAAAATCTAGATTACAAACTAAAACTGAGGGAAACACATCGAATATAAGAGGAGAACAACGACACAACAGAAACACTTAAATGCAACAAACACATAAACGAACTAAAAGATAACAATAGCCATTTTCCTGACCTGGAACAGGACATTTTAAGAAAAAATGGTGGGTTAAACTTGGTCTTGTGGCTAGCCAAAACTCTAATGGCTTTAATGGGAATGTTAAACATAATACTGAATGACAACATTACATGACTACAATACAAATAAAAGGAAGAACATACAGGATAGAGAAACACACAAATAAACAATACAATAGAACATTACGACAAGCTAATAGTTATTAAAGGTACCAGGCTTATAATTTAATACACAAGACACGTGTTTCGTTTACATAAGACTCATCAGTAACGCTCAGGTCAAAATGTTAAAGAAAGATAAATAAAGATGAAGAGCATTGATGACCCAAATTTCCAAACAGTTGTGCCAAATACCTCAAGTTTCTAAAACATTCATTAGAAACACAAAAAAAACCCAATATTGGTGCTTTGAAACACTCAAGATATATGATTACGAGCCAGTAAATGTCTAAGTGTTTTTGTTGCACTTTCGTTTTTTTGTTGAACTTCCGTTTTTTTGTTGCACTTCAGTGTTTCTGTTGATTCGTTGTGTTCCTCTTAAAGTTTATTTACTCCCTCGTTTCACTCCTCCGAAAATTAATTTTGTCTTAACTATATATCGTAGAAGAAATACCAAACACAGTATAGAGTTGTGCGTTCGCTACAAGATCGCCTTTTAATTCAACATGTTCAACATAAATATATACAAAAGTCATACATAAATGAATCAATATTTATCATACAATAGTCGAATAGAAACGATAAGGTAACATATAAAAAGGATGGGAGGGTTGGGAATAGTATACCAAACTAACCTAGTCTTTACTATCTTGTAACGATAATAGTTATCAAAGGTACCAGGATTATAATTTAGTACGCCAGACGCGCGTTTCGTCTACATAAGACTCATCAGTGACGCTCATATCAAAATATTTATAAAGCCAAACAAGTACAAAGTTGAAGAGCATTGAGGATCCAAAATTCCAAAAAGTTGTGCCAAATACGGCTAAGGTAATCTATGCCTGGGATAAGAATAACGAGCGTCGCATTGGTCAAACACACCTCAAATCTTCCTTATATACTGACTGCCAAAATCGTCCGTGCAGAAAGGAATTCAATGGGTAATACCCCATCTCATTTAAATTTAGAAAGACCGTTATATATAAAACATGTAGCCGTAAAGAAATGTATTGATGTGTTTCTCAAGGTTTTAGTTGGTAGTTCGGATTTTTTTCTCGCAATCGATTTATGACTTTTACACAGAGGTATCCTACTGTTGCCTTTATCAGGTCGAGAACTCTAGATTTCCTGACGTCAGAATATATTTGCATAGTAATTTCCCAAACACAAGGCCAATGATGGCCTTAAAAAACTGACCAATCGATTCAATGAACTACAATGCATTGTGGGCTACTACGTGTTTACTATCACTTGAAAACACGTTTAATTAGCGCAAAAAGTGTCAACTGATATAGTGTCTGTGATTCTCAATATAAATGTGTTTGTTCTGCGGATATGTTTATTGTAAAATATATAACATAATCTTCAATTTGCATGCTCAGATTAAAAACGTATTGTTTACAGGCTTCACTATTCGACTTTCTTTTTCCCCTTGTAAAAGTAGTTGAGCAGGTTTTTTTTTTCTTTTGTTTTGTTTTTTACTTTTGTAATAATTTCACGGCGTGAAACAGTGAAATTTTATATGAAGTGACCGGTGTCCAGTATGTAAATTTGTTGAGCTTTTTAAAACCTGTATGATGTCATTTTAAAAACATTTCTGCCTCGAAAAACACGAAAACTGGCACTGAAACACTTCTATGTGGATGTGTAAACTTTTCATTAGGATATGAACTAAAAGTAAGAACATCATAATATTCACTCAGTATGCGAAAAATAAGTGTTATAGAAGGGGGTAGGAATTGTGCTTGCTATTCGAATGATGAAGACAAAATTTTTCAATCAGTTTAACTGAGGTCTGGATCTGGCATGTCAGTAACGTCTAGTACAAAATGTAGTCCTTTGTTAATTTGTGTATTATTGTCATTTTGTTTAGTTTCTTTAGTTTCCATTCTCAGTTTTATACAGTAATTGGCTTAACATATTTTGTATAGTTTTTTCCATCGATAAAGTTCTTTTGCTTATTTTATCCTCCAAAAAAATACATCAGAGGTATTTTCATCGTTCGGCTGCTGTCCTTTTGACGTATGTGCAATATATCCAATTATTAAAATCCTCTGGATCATATTTGGTGCAATATTACCTATTAATTTTTCTAAAACGTGCTTTGTATATATAAAGAAGAAAATGAGATATGAGTGCCAAATTAGACATCCTTCCACCCAAGACACAATCTAGTAAAGTAAGCATGTATAGGTTCAATGCTGAAAAGTAAGCTATGACGGTACCAACAATGACTTGTGTAAAACAATACGAACAAAACAAAAAAACAGCGGACTAATTGTACTTACAAAAAGAGAAGAAATTTTTCCAATAAATAAAAGAAATATGATAGGTTTTGAACCAACACTGACATTTTCACAAAACATATCGAAGATTCTACCTTGTCGCACATACACATGGATAACATCATGAATGACTTTATTTACGTTTGCAAATGTCCGTGTCCATTAAAAAACGTTGCAAAGACGAAAAATAATAAAAGTACAGTTGCTTGCTTCACTACCTTCAGAACAAGGGGAATAGTTTGAAAGTCCTGAATATGGCAAAAAACAATACTTATAGATTCTGTCAACACTGTCATGTATATAAATATTTTATATTAATGAAAAACCATGTCTACGCCTCTTTTACGAACTCAAAATTCAAGGATCATACATTTTTCTTTACCTATTTATACGAAAGTTGCTGCCTTCATGAATATTAGCACGACTGTTTACACATTACTTCGCATAGAAACAACTCTTCGTTAATCTGAGCATGGAACGAACAATTTGTATCACGAACTATAAATGTGGGTACAAAAAAAAAATGAAAAACCAGGCAAAATTGTTAATCCCGCATTGCACGAAAAAATGTGTTGTATTTCAATAAATAACACTCGTTCTTTGTTGATTGTAACACGTAGTAGTCCATCATGCAGTGTTACTCATTTAGTGGATTGGTAAAAAAAAACAGGTAAAAATAAATTTCGTCACACGTAAATAAACAAATTCGATGGAATTCATGTGCGAGGACATACGTATGCTAATTTATGCATTTCCATATAAGGTAGTGATCCCGACCTGTTTATTTACTGCAATAAAATGTAGGATTATTTACCTACAACTTTCAAATTCAAGGGAATATTTTTTTCATCCCTTGTTCGTATGCAACCAGGTGTGACGTACTATGATTTGTTGGACTTACAAATTAGGAATTTCAATTGGTTACACTAATATATGTCCAAATTTAGGGGATTTTTTGGAAAAATTGTTAACCAATGACCGTTCAGAATCAGGATTATTAAACATTTAACCTCGATTCATATACCGTTTTTTTTTTATATTAAAAAATTACTCAGCCAAGGGTATTCACATTTTATAAATGAAAGCAGGTTAAGTGTCTTTTAAAAACCTGTAAAGTCCCATATTATGTAATATTTGACAACTTATTTACCGTGTGTCAGCTTTAAATCGCCCGATCATGTCTAAAAAGACAGCTTTATTACTTAAGACGATGTGATATGCTTTAAACTTTAAGCTATAATTCATGTATAAAAGAGGGACGAAAGATACCAAAGGGACAGTTAAACTCATAAATCTAAAACAAACTGACAACGCCATGGCTAAAAATGAAAAAGACACAGAAAAACAATAGTACACATGACACAACATAGAAAACTAAAGAATAAACATCACGAACCCCACCAAAAACTAGGGGCGACCTCAGGTGCTCCGGAAGTGTAAGCAGATCCTGCTTCACATGTGGCACCCGTCGTGTTGCTTATGTGATTACAAATCCGGTAAATAGTCTAATTCGGTAGGTCACATTCACGAAAGGGAAGGGGATTGTAGTTACAACGTAAGGAACATATCCGATACCATTTGTGAAACGGTTATTCCATAACGGTCAACCAACTCGTGATGGCGTCCGTAAAATTTACGAAGGGATGATTTCAACTTCACCATTTGGAACTCTTGATTTAATAGCTTCCTTGTGAGCAGTAACCCTCTATCAAGAAAATCATGATAGGAAATGCAAGCACGGGAATATCGTATCAATTGGGAGATATATACCCCGTATGCAGGTGCTGCTGGAATGTTGCTACTTAGAAATGGAAAGTTCACAATTGGAAAGCTGAAATCATCTCTTTTGTCGTAAAGTTTTGTTTTCAACCGACCCTCATTGTCAATTTCTAGATGTAAGTCAAGATATGAAGCCGACTTAACTGTATCTGTAGTATCCTTTATCTCCAATTCGATGGGATAGATGCGTTCCACATAGTCACCAAATTTTGAATTGTTTAGTGAAAGAACGTCATCTATATAGCGGGAAGTAGAGTGAAAGGATATTGCTAACTTCTTATCTTTCTTCCTAAGAAGTTCCTGCATGAGTTCAGCCTCATAATAATAAAGAAACAAGTTGGCAAGTAGAGGGGTACAGTTTGTTCCCATTGGGATGCCGACAGTCTGTTGAAAAACACTTCCTCCGAACGTTACAAATATGTTGTCAATCAAGAAATCAAGCATCTTAATAATATCGGTTTCAGAGAATGTTTTGTTTGAATCAGAGTGATTCTTTACAAAGTATGATTTATCCCTCCCTAAGACAAGATACTTGTATCTACGTTGGCCATTCTTTTTTATGAAGCAAAGTAATACCAACTCTTTCAATTATTCTTTTAGTTTGGAATGTGGAATACTTGTGTAAAGAGTAGAAAAGTCAAATGTTTTAATACTGTTACAAGATGAAAGAGAGTTAGATTGTATGTACTCTAAAAGATCTTTGGAATTTTTAAGTATCCACATCTGATTCACGCCACCTCTGGAATAGGCAGTTTCACAATAAATTTGAATCCCGTCTTTGATTGCTGATAAAATAGATGTTAATAATTTAGAAAGAGGTTTCGTGGAGCAATTGGAAGACCCAGCAATATACCGTTGTTTGTAAGGATACTTATGAAGTTTAGGTATCCAATACAGTGATGGACGATCCAGTTCTTCATCTTTGGTTGAAATACCAAAGGAACAAAGAACAGACCTATGATTATCCAGGATTTCCTCTTTGGTAAGTGTCGTGAGGGTATATGTTGAGTTTCCAAGTGAATTGTCTATACCTAATTCGTTTATCAAGCAATTAATGTAGTGACTTTTACAGACAAAAACGATGTTATTTGGGGCTTTGTCTGCGGGGACAACAACATATTTATCATGGAGGTCGGATAAGTGTTTAGCAACATTTGGGTCTTTAAAGATTGACGTAGCATGGGCATTGATGAACCCATTCAGTTTCTTGATTCTGATTTGTATTAACGACCTCACTGCCTTAATCCATTCGGATAGAATGTCTACGTCTTCCTTTTCACGTTTAGCCCATTGCCTGGCATAATCCTCGACTGAGTCCATCAAAATTTTAAAGTTGTATTTCCAATTGATGGATTTAGGCTCACGATATTTCGGACCTTTCAATAACACATTTCGTAGAGAAGTGTTATTAACAATGTTAAGGTCACCGGTAATAAAGTGGCCAGCAAGATTATATATGAATTGGGAACTAGCACAAGTGCAATCAGGAGGTTTAGACTTGAAGTCGTCAATATCGATATTCTTCAAAACGCGTTTGTAATTGAAAATTTTAGTTGCAATAGGTTTGGTATAGGTATAAGAAATTATTGGTACAGACTGGTCTTTGAAATAAGGAGGTATTTTCGATTGAACTAATTTATGATGAATGTTCATAATACTAAAACATCAAAACAGAGATTAAAAACACATGGTTGAAAGATAAAATTGAGAATGGAAATGGGGAATATGCCAAAAAGACAACAACGCGACCATAGAAAAAAACAACAGCAGAAGGTCACCAACAGGTCTTCAATGTAGCGAGGAATTCCCGCACCCGGAGGCGTTCTTCAGCTGGCCCCTAAACAAATATATGCTAGTTCAGTGATAATGAACGCCATACTAATTTCCAAATTGTACACAAGAAACTAAAATTTAAAAAAATACAAGACTAACAAAGGCCAGAGGCTCCTGACTTGGGACAGGCGCAAAAATGCGGCGGGGTTAAACATGTTAGTGAGATCTCAACCCTTCCCCGATACCTCTAGCCAATGTAGAAAAGTAAAGTTCACATGAACCAAGATTCATTAAAAAACTGTTCCTCTTTACAAAACTTTAAATTTTTCGAAAAACTAAGGATTTTACTATCACAAACACAGATTACCTTAGTCGTATTTGGCACAACCTTTTGGAATTTTTGGACTTCAATGCTCTTCAACTTTCTACCTTTTTGGCTTTAAAACTAATTTGATTTGAACGTCACTGATGAGACTTTCGAATAGCGATATACTACTGTTGCCTTTATTCATGTAGACGAAATGCGCGACTGGCATATTAAATTATAGTCCTTGTGCATTTGATAACTACTTTAAGACTACATTTAAGATTATAAACACTTCACGGTATCACACTAATATATCTTTCATGTATAACAGCCTTTCAAAAACAATAGTGATCTACAGTAAATAAACAACTTATTCTGAGAGACATATCTAAGAATTTCGAGAATTTTCTTCACTAATATTTCAATTTCAAAGAAGCATAACGAAAGAAAAACACAGATTTTACGAAACTTATAAAAAAATTAACATGGTCAAGTTTATCTGTAACATTACCTACGGGAAGTCGTTTTTACCTTATGAAAGTTTTAAACTATTTTGTCCAATTTTGTACATATATTATGAAATAGGGAAAACGGTTGTGTTCATTCCAAAATAAGCGATCCAAAGACGAAAATATTCTGCATTTGCTATTTTTTTCGAATACAAAACCGAACACGAAGAGGTACTTTATTCTTCTAAATAAGAACTTAAGTCAAATGGTGGAACGGATGTGTTTATACTTTCCATAGCAGTCGTAATTTTACATCCAATTAATGAAAAAATAGGAGCACAATCGCAAAAGTCTCAAAAATAACATTCCGAAGGTTTCTCAGTACCTGTACAGTTATTCGTGTTGTTTATTTTTTAGTTTTCTATGTTGTGTCATGTGTACTATTGTTTTTCTGTTTGTCTTTTTCCTTTTTAAGCCATGGCGTTATCAGTTTGTTTTAGATTTATGAGTTTGACTGTCCCTTTGGTATCTTTCGTCCCTCTTTTATTCATCAATAAATTTAAATGTGGATGTTCAGAAAAACTGTTTTAAAATGTTAAATGGTTTCTTCAAATATTACCTGTTTGCAGATGATCTACTTTTAATATCGAAAAATTAAAAGGGATTACAAAATAGTTTAAACAATTTTAGTGTTTTTGTGATAATTGGCAGTTATGTGTAAATGTAAATAAAAGAAAACTATAATTATAAAGGAAAACTTCTCCAAAGCAGCTTGCTAATTTTTTTACATACAAAGAAATTTTAATAATAAACACAAATAAATATCAATTTTTAGGAATGTTGATTTAAAATAAAGGAAATCGTTCTCACAGTACTATAGATCTAACCAAAAAAAGCTAATCAGTTCTCTTTGCCATGAAGTCATATACTAGTTCATTGAATGAAATACCAATAGGAGTTTGGTGCGACTGTCATACAAGTGAGAAGTTTAGCTAGCTATGAAACCAGGTTCAATCCACCATTTTCTACATTAGAAAAACCTGTACCAAGTCAGAATTATGACAGTCGTTATCCATTCGTTTGATTTGTTTGAGCTTTTGATTTTGCCATCTGAATATGGACTTTCCGTTTTGAATATCCCACGGAATTGAGCATTTTTGTGATTTTTCTTTTTATACCAGTTAAAGTCGCAAATTATCTATGTGATTCATTAATTAAACCTATAGCCTTACATAATTCAGAAGTACATTTTTTTTTACTGCTATATAGCATATTTATGAGGGGAAAAAAGCAAATAATTCAGGTGAGGTATTGGAACCTTTTTATTTTATTGATAAAACAACTTTAGAATAGTTACACATACAGTGTTGTAAATATGCACTTGGTATAAGAAACAAATCATCAAATTTAGGTACAGGAGCTGATCTGGGGAGAATTCCTCTTGAACTAATTATTAAATTTCAATCTATATTGTATCTTATTAGATTATATTCTGATGACATCAATCCTCTTGTTAAATAATCCTTTATTTTGTCTCAAAACTTAGACTATGTGGGAATTTATTCTTGTTTCTTATATGTAAAACATGTATTAGAAGTTACTGGCATGGATTTGGACACTTGGAAGACAAATTCCTCACAAAAGATAACTAAAACTATAAGATAACAAATCAAATTGAAGCATTTTTATGAAAAGCTAGTAAATGTTAAAATATCAGATATAAAAGATGACAGCAAACTCACTATTTATTAACAGACTTGCATTTCGTCCAAACAAAGACCCATTAGCAAGGCTAGAATTAAAAACAATAAAAGTTAGGTAGCCAACTACAGGTTAAAATTGATTTCCTTTTTAATATTTCCAATGTAGGTGCGAATTGTACAATTTATTATTCTTTGAAATAAAGGATAAGAATACCTGCATAAAGCAGGAAATACAAGGATTATTTTTTTCAGACACGAAATGATTTCTTAAAGTTAGTATTTCATTTTCTAAGATTAATGTTGTTAATTTCCGTCATGAGATAAATGTCTGGTATCATTCTAACAAACACAGAGAACATCTGTTCTAATGATGTACTTTTACACTACTGTCCAAGGTAAGAAGGTTGTTCTGATGTTGTACTATTACACCATTGTTCCGGGTCAAGTGGATGATTTGACAACAACAATTTTGTTTTATTCCATCACATTATGTTAATGCATGTCCCATGTCAGGAGCAGGTTATTCAGTGGTTGACGTTTGTTGCTGTATATAAATTTTCTTTTTCTTTCATTGTTGATCATTGTTATGTACATACAAATGTCGCTTGCTTTTTTTCTTTTTTTTTTTTAAATTCTTTACATTTGTCATTTCAGGGCCTTTTATAACTGACTATATGGTATGAAATTCTGTCATTGTTGAAGGTCTTACGATGTCATATAGTTGCAAACTTCTATGCTATTTAGTCTCTGGTTAAGATTATCTCTTTTGATTTGTATTTTGAAATTATATGTAAAGGGAAAACTGTATACAAAGAATGTTTGGTATCATGTCACAGAAACCAAACGACAAAAAAAAAAACAGAAGCGTTTAGTGATCCACATGGGAACCACAACTACACACATTTATTTTTCATATACAGAAATATGGATTTCTGTATATGAAAAAAATAAATGTAGATCTTTGGTTTTGGTATCTGTTTAAATGGGCATCAGTTACAAATAATCGAAAAAAGATGAAATGATTTTTGGGGTCAAGGTGACCAATCATGAAATAAAAGGTGAAATACAAAATAACATTTTGCTTTCAGTAGTCAGTTTGGTTCAATTTAATTATAAAAAAACGTGATAAAACCCCATTATGTTATTGACTTTCAACTTAACTCATTTAATTATATATTTATGCTTCCTTTTGGTGTGACTTTAGATGAGGCCGGTGTGTATGACTTCGTCGTGTGGTCTATTCATTAAGACTCTAAGAAGAATCCTTCTTTTACATTTAAAAAGCAATGATTTATATATATTTTTCAACTGAAATAGAACAAATTTAGAAAGAAAAAAATTGCACATGCTCGGTTTTTATTCATATCTATATTTTTAAAGGTTTATATGACCGTCGGAGTGTTAGGAGTTCATTGCGATGGATAATAAAATTGTGTATGGTCTAAAGTACGTACGAAATGTTTATTTGCTTAAGAATTTTATAAATGAAATAGGAGAAATTGTGTTAAATCAGCAAACCTGATTTGATAGCAAATGTCTCTTAAATATTTCACAACTGAATTAAACTCGTGAGGACAAAAGAACTTGACATATCATTTATATACACTTGTCTTTAAAACTTTAATAGCTTTTGTCGTTGTGTTGCTGTTTTATTGAGGTATACTAACGTTTATTCTCTTATATATGACTTTAGACTATTTATGAAAATAAGAAGATTTGATATGATTTCCAATTATACAACTCACCTCAAACAGTCAAATGACACAAAACTTAACAACTATAACCCACCGTACAGTCTTCGCCAATGAGTACAATTCATGCCGGATAGTCACCTATAAATTTAAAATGCCACGAATTGACTAATGCAAAACCACTCAAACGAGAAAAAAAAACCGGCCCGATTTATGTACAAAATAATGAAAGAAAACCAAAAATGATAAACAGCAACAAACGACAACAATTAATTACAGACCCCTGAATTGGACCAGGTTTATACATAAGGTGACAGGGTTAAAATTGTTTGAAGACACAAACTACCCCTAAACTAGGACATTCGTGTAGAAAAACAATAACAAAACACAATATAAAAATCAGTTAAAGTGCTTTACCAAACAGATGGATACAATGGAAACAGAAATCTATCTAACACGACATGACAGGAATCTTATACATCTCCCAACAAAACATCCACTAATTACAGATCTGATAGCGCTCGGATTTACAGGTAGCTAGTTTAAAGCCAATAACAACTGGTAGAAAACCACCTTGCATCTAAGCCTAAAATATCAATCAGTACACATCTATCATGCACTGGATTTAATATCAGATGTCATTAACAATCGGAGAAAAACGTGATGTTGTGCAATGCCAAGCTACAGATATTGACAAATTGTAGACATGATAATTTGAATTTTAATTTACTGACAAAACAGTCAATATAAATTAGGATAAAAACAATATTCATTTTTAATTTTAAGGATCGATACTTTTACCCGATCGTATCTAAATTTCCGGACTCAGTACACAACATCTTCGTAAAGATTAGAATGTTTTATCCCGTTAAACATAAGTGTTCTACCAAAATTCCAAACCAGATCTTAATATCTATGGACGAATTTAGTAAAGGTTTTAATGTTAATTGGTGTAACGAAATCCGTAACTTAATACTTTAACCATTATACATATATTACGTTCAATGAAATTCAAAACTTCACAATAGACAAAATTAAAGAGAACAAGTTGTGATATATAAAATGGTGCCAAAGGAACATTACCGTCGAGAAAGGAAAAAATCGTTCCTTTTGTCGTAATTTTAAGTGCAGACTGTCCCGTGTAAAATTAAAACATCTTAACCGAGGTAAGAACTTTCATAATAGTTATCAAAAGTACCAGGATTATAATTTTGTACGCCAGACGCGCGTTTCGTCTACATAAGACTCATCAGTGACGCTCAAATCGAAATATTTATAAAGCCAAACAAGTACAAAGTTGAAGAGCATTGATGATCCAAAATTCCAAAAAGTTGTGCCAAATACGGCTAAGGTAATCTATGCCTGGAGTAAGAAAATCCTTAGTTGTTCGAAAAATTCAAAGTTTTGTTAACAGGAAATTTATAAAAATGACCACATGATTGATATTCATGTCAACACCGAAATGTTGACTACTGGGCTGGTGATACCCTCGGGGACAAAACGTCCACCAGCAGTTGCATCGACCCAGTGGTTTAAATAGTTATCAAAAGTACCAGGATTATAATTTTGTACGCCAGACGCGCGTTTCGTCTACATAAGACTCATCAGTGACGCTCAAATCGAAATATTTATAAAGCCAAACAAGTACAAAGTTGAAGAGCATTGATGATCCAAAATTCCAAAAAGTTGTGCCAAATACGGCTAAGGTAATCTATGCCTGGAGTAAGAAAATCCTTAGTTTTTCGAAAAATTCAAAGTTTGGTAAACAGGAAATTTATAAAAGTACCGTTTATATTTGATTTAATAAGGGTAAGTTTCTTTGGGTTCATTTAGGCAATATATTCAGAATTTTCTTATTATCTAACTACAAATTATCAGGATAAGTGTTGTTGAATTTATCAAAGAATTGCAATTAATACGGGTTTTTACTAAGTTTAGTCATAAACTATGATTCAAATATTACAAGAGCAAGTCAGCTAATAAAGGTGTACAATTGGTGTCGATAGGAATACATACAACCTATCGATAAACCGTACAGCCGAAACTTCAATTAACATTGATATATTAACAAGAGCAAATAAACAATATCTATCATCTCATCACCCCTCCCATAATTATATGTAGCATATTTACTTTTCCCATTCGAGAATAGTGCTTTTAATGAGTTGCATCAAATATATTTGCATTCAAATTTTCTAAACAAACATTTATTTAAAAAGGGAATTTTTGTTTGATAAGATTGTGTGGAAGTGTAGTGAAAAGAGTTGAAAAGTCAAAATTGTCAACAGAATCAAATTGGCCATCAAAAGCACGCAATTAATATTCACCAGCAAAAGAATTATACTACACACAAAGATTAATTCTACTATTTTCATATGTTTTATTACAAAAGTTAATGAATACATAAAATAAGTAGATGTGATATGTTTGCCAATGAGACAACTCTCAACAAGAGACGAAATAACACAGAAATTAACAACTATAGGTCAGCGTATGGCCTTGAACAATGAGAAAATCCCGCAATGACAAATGTTAAACAATTCAAACGAGAAAACTAACAGCCTTATTTATGTACAAATATTGAACGAAAAACAAATATGTATCACATCAATAAAACGACAACCACTGAATTACAGGTTTCTGACTTGGAGCAGGCACATACATACAGAATGTGGCGGGGTTAAACATACCAACCATCCCACCTACCTGGAACAGTGTTGTAACAGTACAACATAAGAACGAACTATAAAAATCAGTTGAAAAGGCTTAACCCATCAGGTGATACAAATGGAAATCGTATATCAAAAACAAATAGACACTAATTACAGATCTGAGTGTACTTGAAGTTACTGACAGCTAAACCAAAGCCACTAACAACTAATAAAAAAATCATGCATATAAGGAAAAATTATTATTCAGTACACATCCAACATCCAATGGATTTAGCTTAAAGAATTCATAAACTGTCCGAGAAAAACATGACCTTGTGCAATACTAAGATGCAGGTATCGACAGATTGTATGTTTTTATGTATATAAAATAATAGTAAGTGTGCTTTTTATTTACTAATAACAAAATCAATATTAATACCAATAAAAACAATATTCAATGATCGAATTACAGCGTTGAATTGGTAACCTTTTAGAATAAGTATATTTAAAGGATCGATAGATTCATCAGAATCAAGGTACAACCAAACTTCAAAATCAAATCTTTATATCTATGGAAGAGTCATATATGTTCTTTGATAGAAGTCAATGAACTTATTAAAAGCACTGAAAGATGAAGTGTAAGAACACTTACTAAATGTCGAGATTAAACTATAGTTTACTGTTTATTTACATATTAGGGACCTTCAAATGTTCAGATGGGGCCTTGTTTTTACAAACCGCTTTGTTAATACTTGAAGTCTGTTTCTCATTCTAAAAATGGCAATATAATGCACTTAAAATTTCTATTTTTTAAATTCGGTATTTGAATATCTACATCTTTTATGCATTTATTTAAATAAGAAAAAGAATTTTCCATTTTGTTTTAGATGCAGGACAATATTTTGGTGCTATTTTTGCAAAAGCTGTTAAAGTCCACCGTAATAGCATGACAATGCAGATTCACAGTCTCAAGCTAGAAAAGTATTACGTTCCCATTGACGTCTGATGTTATCAATATATATATATCAAAGTTATGTACGCCGGTTTGTAAACATTACCACGTGTATTTGTTTATATTGATACACGTGTTGAATGTATATCATATGTTTAATGTGTTATTTTCATTTGTCAAATTAGAACTGACCATAATATTCTAATAAGGTCAATATTTATATTTCGTGCTTTTATTTAGCCGTTATTTGAATTTTCATTGTCATTCGAGGTTCGCTATTGGTGCAGTGAAGTTTCCCACCCTCCCACCCAAAACAAATGTATGTTTATCTTTTTTAATTTATTTGAATAGTAATGTGAAAGAATAGAAACTCTTATTCGATTCATAATTAGTATTTGCGTCCATAGTGATTTTTTATTTGTGTAGATTGTTTTTTGTGTTTCTTGCCTGCAGCGACATAGGCAAACACTAATAGATGAACTTTAGTTTTCATCTTTTATGAAATTACAGCTTTGCTGCACACTGTCAGGCCAGCTGAACCAATAAAGGTGTTGAGTTTATAAATATAAGTGTTGATAATTTGTGTTCGCTTGAATCTATAAATAATAAAATAATTAATAATAAAATGTCTGCTGTTTTATTTATTATGTATCTGTGGGTTTGTGTTATCAGAATAGTGAGGGTTAAAGTTTTGAATTTAAGAGTGATGAAAGATACTCGATAAGTTGATGAATAAGTACTTCTGTTAATTTAAATTTTCAGATAATATTGTTTGTCGTGTTCAGGATCTTCAGGTTGACAGATGCGTGGAAAAAGTTTGCACATATCCTACACATTTTCAAATGTACTTTTGCTATATATGATAAAACGTCGACAGTTCTCCGATAAATTCTTTATACTCTAGATAATGAAGTTGAAAATTGTCAGAAATGGCGTTACAATTTAATTATTTTTTTTAAATCATGTTCAATTTTTTGTGGAATTCGTAAATAATATCCCTTTAACCACCAAATAACCGGCTCCAAACAGGCAGAATTAAATTGGTGAGTGTAGCCAAACCATCCCCCGACCTCGGAAAGTGTGGCAAAAAAGTGTGGCAATAGAAGTATCCCCATAACCTTAGACAGTTATGTAATAGTACAGGATAAAAATAGCTGTTCTTTTATATATAATTGATTCCAGACCTTGACATCGCGACAACATTAATCTACAATATACAAACAACATTACCACGATAGTTTATGTCTGTAAAAGTAATGCTAGTATTTCCTGCTTTATGTAGGCCAAGTTATCATTGATCATTAAGGTATAATCCATTATAGCATAATTTGCACACACATTGGCAATAATATAAAAGGCAATAAACTGGTTATTTTTTCAATTAAAGCGTCACTTTATGATGAGTCTTTTTTAAACATATTCTGGTAAACGTATCATTGATGAGTTAAATTTTATAACCATAGATTTTTTTAAACGCCAATTTTAAGCTTTTGTTGATTTATGAATATTTGTACCGATAATTTAAATTTTAGAACTATTTAGGTAATTTTCGATGTTTTTCTCATACATTTGATATAACATACAGGCTGCTATAAATACTAAAACCATGCTCATTCCATCATTTGACTTTAATTCTGAAAAGAGAATGATAAAGTTCTATTTTCTTCTCAAAGTTTTTATTATTTAAAGTAGCAAATGAGAATTGAGATTTTAGTAATTTGCATCGCTTATATTGGAATGAATATTACCGTTCTCCCTATTTTGCAATACGTGTAGAAAATGTGATAAAATTGATAAGAACTTTCTTAATTATATCAAACTAGTTCACGGCCGACACTCGGCTAACCGAGAGTTTGGTCGGTTAATCTATATTGAGTATGCGGCTATATCGGCGGTTGGTCTGTTAATCGGGTTGGCTAAAGTCTGTTAATCAGGTGTTATCGAGAAAATCATTGCAAGGTCAGTATGTTTCATTGTATAACATTTTAATTATATTTACATCATAAAAACTATTCATGTCTGACAAAACAATTTGGAGTACTGAATCCAGTGGTGTAATTATTTTTTTTCTAGCTTCAATAAACGATCTATAAAATGAAAAGGCGAGTTACTCATCAGTAAATTTATACACATTTTACACACACAAAATGTACACAAAAATGACAAGTTGGTTGAGTTTACTTGCATGCAATATTTTGACCATCGAAAAAAGACAGGCATTATGTTTGTTTACCATATTAACATCAATATGTAAAAAATCTACACGAAAAACTGTATTTTGGTGACATAAATCAATTTTTAATAAAAATGTGGTCTGTTAATGGGTCGGATGTATAAAACTCGGTCTGTTAATTGGTCTGTTAAGAGTTATGAATATATTACAAGCATAATTTAATTGCTATATGGGGTGTTATCTGAATAAAGGGATAGACTCAAGATTAGTGGCTAGAATATATGGAAACAACACATGAAAAATGAAACATAAGTTTAGACAATGGAATCTGAAAATTGATAGAAATGGTTTCAAAAAGTGTAATATCAAAGTAATATTAATTTCAAAAGACAATACATACCGGAAATAAACTCCTCATAGATACCAGGATTGAAATTTTATATTTACGCCTTATATTTACGCCAGACACGCGTTTCGTCTACGAAAAACTCATCAGTGACGAAAAAAATGTTTAAAAGGCCAAATAAAATACGAAGTTGAAAAGCATTGAGGAAACACAACTAATACCGGCGTCACACATCAGCGTATAGCACTGGCGTGTTCAACATCATTTACGCTGCCAATACGCTAGTAATTTTGGATGCATTTAACCTGTCAATCATATTTGTAACGTGTGCAAAACGAGCTTTAAGCGTGTATTGGGCGTACTAGAAACGTATGTTGGCGTATGTTGTATGTTTTTTTATGCTGCATACAAAATTCCTGTGATTGTAGCGTTCATCAAGCGTATTTACTTTCCTTCATTGGCTAGAGGAATAGGGGGAGGGTTGATATCTCATAAACATGTTTATCCCCGCCGCAATTTTGCGCCTGTCCCAAGTCAGGAGCCTCTGGCCTTTGTTAGTCTTGTGTGATCTAGTATACATATCTTTTAAGGGGCCAGCTGAAGGACGCCTACGGGTGCGGGAGTTTCTCTCTACATTGAAGACCCATTGGTGGCCTTGGCCTGCTCTATGGTCGGGTTGTTGTCGCTTTGAAACATTCCCCATTTCCTTTGTCAATTTTATCTTTGTATTTCGACGTACTAAAACTTATGCAACGCGCTTTGAACTATTGCTAAGCGTTCCTATGGCATGCAACTAACGTATACCGACTTTGTCAATTTTCTCTGTACGTTTGGTGCACGCCGGTCTATACGCCAATGTGTGACGCCGGCATAAGGTAATCTATTCCGGAGGTAGAAAAGCCTTAATATTTCAAAGAAAACGCATGGAATTTAACCAGCTGCATTGCAACACATGACAGATTCATAGATGTAACAGACTTTGAACAGACAAAAAAAAATAAGCCTGATTGATAACTTGGCGTAAATAATAAATTCGTGCGAATTCGAGCGGCCAATCAGTCCATATAACGCTATATTGAAGTGACACACCCTTCAATGAAATGCAAAGAAATAAAATTAAAATAAAAGTTCTCTTTCTATAAGGATACTGTTGCACCGTATTGTAATTTTTTCGTCACAAGTACATCTCATTTTTTTCAATGTGAAAATATAAACTAAAGGTAGTAAGACTATTGTCGTGGCTAAATAACTCTTAACTGACACGATTTAAATTGTCCAACCCATTAACAGACTGTATTCCCCTAATATTCATTAAAATGTGGTATTACTCAACTTATATAACAATTATAAAATATTTATCAATGACAATTATTTTTTTAGAACCAAAGTACTATTTTGTGTCCTTTAAATCATATATAAAAATGTTTTTTGGCCTTTTATCTAAAATATTGCTATGTGTACAAGCATAAAAACCACATACTTGCGAGACGCCTTTTCGTTTTACTTAAAACTGCGCAGGCTATGCATTTTTTTTACTGGTGGAAAATGTTCTATGATAGATATCATTTTGTCAGACACTTTTCTTTTTTTGATGTGGTTCTCATAATATGGCAAAAATCTGTATATTTAACAGAGTTTAACATTAAATTGTGAGTTTTACTCTTAACAGACGTATAACCAACCCGATTAACAGACCAACCGCCGATATAGCCGCATACTCAATATAGATTAACCGACCAAACTCTCGGTTAGCCGAGTGTCGGCCGTGTAGTTGTTTAACTAATGTAGATCACTACTGTTCTCAAAATGTTTTTATACCTGACAAAAGTTTTGAGTGTGATACGAGATAATAGTACTTAAAGTGTTTATGTTATAGATAATGCATATTTTAAAGTTTTTCTTGTCGTATAACACACCGAAGGGAGGTCTTTCTTTGAGAAATTTTGAAACCCCGAGGTGTGTTCTATTTTTTTTTATGTTTCTGATTTAAAGCAAGTAAACAGTTTTATACATGAATGATAGTCAGTTTTAAGCAATATCCTCTAAAGTAATGAAGGCTGTCTATTTGTACATTTTTCACGTGATTAAAAGCAGGTGGACTGATAAATGGGTCATAAATTTTTTAAGACATATTACATTATATAAATCGGTGTGTTCTCATTTCGCCTTAGCTGTGAATTCCAGGTGAAAAAGGTAAAAAATATACTAAGGCCAGATGGGAATTGAACTAAGGCGAAATGTGAATTTAGATATAAATATTAAATAAACAAATTAAACCGCTGTGTTTTTATAGCAATTTTAACAAAAATTAATTAGGGAATTGTTTCTCTTGAATTATTATTTTTAATAAAAGTGACAATTTTGTGACAATTTATATCATTTTAAAAGAAAAAAAAAACGCAATAAAACATGAGTCAGTAGGAAAGTTGCTTCTTCTATGCTTAATTTAATATAAGTTTCAATTGTATAAATTTTATGCAATCAGAAAGTTCTTAATAATCAGTCAATCCTTTACATTGTGCAACACAAATCTATAAATCTAGGTTAAATATTTCACTTTTTGACTCTTCCTTGTTTTCCAAATCATGCTTGTGAACGGTCATTGGCCTAATACTGTTATTTCCCCAAAATTACACCAACTTGCATTAAATTTGTTCAGTGTGGAATCATTTTTTTGAAATGCAAGTACATGTAAAAAAAACAAATCAATTAAAAAAACCTGATTTTAAAGCGAAGGATTTCTCAGTACAATAAACATTGATAAAGTATGACATCAGTGTTTTGTCTTAACATTCAAATTGTTTAATTGAGGCTTGGTAAATATTCACAAATGCTAGAAGCCTTGTTTTCTGTAAAAACGCACAGGTGTCCGCACATCTGACACAAATTGCAAAACCTCACCTAAGTGCATCATTAACAATGTACGTGTTTGCTTCTTGGGCCAAAATTAAGCGCCACCATAGCAAATCAAATTGTAATAATAAAATTTGAGGCAAAAACCTAACTTCACTAACATGAAAATGGCCGGAAAACATGCAAAACCTCAGGAGATTCATCATAGCTATGAAATATACGATACGATGATTCAGAGGGATACAATTGAAAAAAAAACAAACAGTTGCCTGTGAGCCTGCACCTGACCTTCAGAGTCTTAACCCTCATAATGAAAAGTATGATTTTGTCTTTGATAATAAAAAAAACAGACAAATAATAGTACACAAGACAAGACATAGAAAAATAAAGACAAAGCAACACAAACCCTTACAAAAACTGGGGGTGATATTAGAGATGACCAGGATATTGACGAACGAACCTATCTCGACGAACGAACGTATAAGGAGCGGTAATTGTATGTTTACAAACGTACATAAAACCAAAACGTGTTGTTATGTAATGATTTATATGTTGGAATTGTATTCGGATGCAATCACGATAATAGGGAAAATGCATTATATATTATACCAATTTTAAATGGTTTCATGATTTATCGACAAAAGACGTATAAAAGTGTTACGTATGTTACTATATCATTTACATGTAGCTTTTATAATTGTTGGACGCATGATGAACTAAACATCACGCTCAGGAGTATTCGACTGCGCCGACAACTTTTACTATACTCGTACAGATATGAATGCATAATCTAGATTCTCTCAAACAATATGTAAATGTGATATGCTGTGGGATCGTTTCTTTATCTGCCTTTTTAATTGGGTATTCAAGTTTTGTTTATGTAATCTCATCGATCAGTTTATATATAAAAAAAATATGTCGTTTTTTTAACCCGTTCAAATTTTTTTTTTACATGAGGATGGGCAATATGTTAAATGTTGTCATGCACTTTTTTGATCTCTGTCCTTTATATTTTTTACCCCATTCGGTCCTGCTTTTTTATATAAGTTTATCCTGACTTTTTTATTACATAAATTGTCATCCGCCTTTTTTTACACCACATTCGTGTCCTGCCTTTTCAAATTTCCATCAATAAGACAACAACCCGACCAAAGGGAAGATGACAGGCGAAGGCTACCAAAGGTCTTCAACTCCGCGAGAAATCCCGCATTCGGAGGTGGGCCTCAGCTGGCCCCTCAATAAAAGTATGCACTAGTTCAGTGAAAATGGACGTCACACTAGACTCCAACACAAATAAACGAACTAAAATAAAAAAAAAATTACTTACACGACTAACAACGACCAGAGACTTTGGATAGGCGCAAACATGCGGTTAGGTTAAACATGTTTTGAGAGATCTCAATCCTACCTTATACCTTTAGCCAATGCAGTTTTGGTCATCGTGGAAGGAAATTTCGTTTAAAATTTAAGTTCTGATCCTGGACACCAATGGTAGAACTAACGGAAATACAATACAAGATTCAAATCCAGAAAGTGCTGTTGAGGCATGGAGTACAAATGTATGTCATTCGTAAATTGTTAACTTGGTTATCACTAAGTCTTTGGAGTTTCGGCGAGAAAGTAATGTATTTCGCTTCTTCCCGATAATAAGCCTTTCAAGTCTATAGGTCATTATTTTTGACGTTTGAAATGTGGAAGGATTTCGTCTAGTAATATACCCATTGATTTAGTGTAGATAAATAGGTACAAAATAACTTAATTTCCGGTAATTACATGTTTACTATAATTAAAATAAGAGCTTTCACATGAAGCCATATAGCAATCGGACAAATTTCACACCAAAAAAATGTATTTGTCTCAAGAATATCTAAACCAACATTTAAAATTTTCAAAATGATGTTTTAATTATATTGTCAGATTTTTTGATTTTTTTTATGCCATAATGTGATACTAAGCCAGTTGAAATGTACGTTAGGTCCATCTGTGTGCGTGGGTACTAGGATGATCTGGTCCAATTTTTCTAGGGCTATATCCCTTAGTACTCACAGATTGGACCCTCACCCGTATGCGCCTCCTATGATGTGGTAAATTTGATAATAGTATTCGTACAAATTTGCAATTATAATGAATAAACTAATTAAATGAGCGGAAAATAAATAAACATAAGAGATGCAACTGCACTCTGATTATCAAAAGTATCAATACACTAGTAATACAGTTGTAAACTTCAATATCTATGTTTGTAGCATTCCTTTTTACGACATGCAAAATATTTAAAAAAAAATTTTAGGAACTTATTTCTTTGATTTTATCAGGGTTCCTTGTAATCAGCCTTATCTGGCCTGTCTGGGGGCATAAGAATTAAAATTAAAAATAATTTATATCAATATTGTAAAATTTGATATCTATGCTTTCACCATTTTATACCCCCCAAAAACACCTATGGGACCTCAGATTTTAAAACGGAGTCTTGAATATCGAGTGCACCTTTTTCTATTGTAGCAAACATTAAGCTATTTATGATTGGAGTAAGCTTATAAACAGGTAATATTTCTTTAAACTATATGCAGAACCATGCAATTTCTTTCACTTGCAAGTTGGACGATTTTATGTTGGATTTATTTATTTATATGTATTAACTACCGCTCCCGCTTCGTACTATTCGTCAAGTTACGCTTTCGTACGTTCGTTCGTCATTATCCTGGTCATCTCTATTAGGTGATATAATTAACGTACAAAATGTAGAAAGGGTTATTTATTGGTTAGCAAATAAACATATGGGTATTGATATTGCCAAATAAAATCTGTACATATTGCCATTTATAACGATACCGAAACAGAAACTATAACCTAAAGATATTCAACTAGCATTTGATCAAAATACCACACCGAAGGCACAACTAAAATGAGAAACTGATTTTGCTGTAAGTTTTGTGTGGAACTCGGTAAGGGAAGTAACCACAAATTATTGTAAAAATAAAGCAAAATTAACCAAGGGACGGAGATATACTCTGGAAAAAGAATTAGAAGAAAAAATTAAATTAAGAGACGAGACAAATATAGATGACGATGAAATAGAAAAAGAAATTAATGGTATTGAAGAAGAGCTAAATAAGATATATGAAGAAAAAGCGAAGTGAGATCTAGAGAAAAATGGTTAGAGTTTGGTGAAAAAAATAATTCTTACTTCCTTGGGTTAGAAAAAAAGACAAGTAAAAAAATCTATAGGTAAGCTAATGGGAGATAATGGGGAAATAATTTCGGATCAAGAGAAACTTTTAAACAAAATAAAATACTATTATGAAAACTTGTATAACAATAAAAGTTTAAATAAAGATTTAACAGAAGAATATATCAGCGATACAAAATTAGAAAATACCGTTGATGAAAATGACAAACTAATATGCGATGGGAAAATTACAGTGGAGGAATGCACAAATGGTATCTTTAAAATGAAATTAAATAAATCTCCAGGTCTTGATGGACTTACGGTAGAATTTTATAGATTTTTTTGGAATAAACTTAAATCACTACTGGGAAATGTCTTAAATACAGGATACGATAGAAACCGTAAAATATTCACAACGTACTAGTATATTAACTTTGATATTTAAAAAGGGGGATGCATTACTTTTAGAAAACTATCGTCCAATATCACTTCGTAATATAGATTTTAAAATGTCCTTGCGCAACGTTTAAAAAAGGTACTTTCAAAAATTATAAATGAGGATCAAACCGGTTATGTTAATAATAGATTCATTGGGTTTAATCTGAGACAAATCCAAGATGTTATAGACTACTCAGAAACATACAAAATAGAGGGAGTAATTGTTTTTGTGGATTTTACAAAAGCATTTGATTCCTTAGAATGGGATTTTATGCTTGGAATTTTGAAAGATTTTGGGTTTAATGAATCATTCATTAAGTGGGTTAAAACTATGTATACAGATGTTCAAACACGTGTTATGAACAATGGGTGGGTATCAGAAAATTTCAAAAATTCACGGGGAATCCGACAAGGCTGTCCTTTATCAGCATTATTGTTTGTTTTGGCTGTTGAAATTATGGCTCTTAAGTTGAGGAATAGCAACGAAGTAAAAGGAATCACTATTAAGTTAGATGGGAAAAGTCACAGCATTAAAATTTCATAACTAGCAGATGACACAACATTATTTTGTAAAGATAAAAACGATGTAATATCTGCAATGAATATAATCGAAATTTTTGGCTCATTTTCAGGACTATTGGTAAATAGAAATAAAACAGAAGGATTATGGATCGGGATATTGAAATCATGTTAAGATAAAATTGCGGGGATTAATTGGGGAGATAAACCCATTAAAGCATTAGGGGTGTTTTTGGACATGATAAAGATGAATGCAAAAAAATAAATTGGAATTGAAAAATAGAGAAAATGATGAAATTGTTCAAGACATGGGAAAAAAGGAATCTATCAATTTTAGGGAAAATTCTAATTTTTAAAGCATTAATTTTGCCGTTATTTGCGTTTTTGGGAAGTGTCTGCTTAACTCCTGAAAATTATCTAAAAGAAATAGAAAAAAAGAAGCTTTAAATATATTTGGGATGGGAAGCCAGACAAAGTAAAAAAAAAAACCTGATAACACTTCCTCATGAAAAAGGAGGCCTACAAATGGTCGATTTTAAAAGTTATTTTATATCGTTTAAAGCATCATGGGTATATAGACTAGTTAATGGTAAATTTGCCAACTTGAAGCTTATACCTTTTAAATACTTAAAAGTGTCTAATAATATTTCAGATATATTTAATATGAATAAATGATTTAACATTTAGAATATTTTAAATATGTTCCAGAATTTTATAGAGAAGTAATAAAGTCCTGGATTTTGACTGGGGGTGGGCAAACAAACAAGCAGTGACATATGCTGATATAAGAAAACAAACAATTTGGGGGAATAAATTTATTGCATTTCATAAGAAACCAATTATCTTTGAAAACTGGATTAAAAGTGATATAATATACTTGAATGACATTCTAGACGACACTATGTTACTATCAGAAAATCATATTTTGAACAAATTAAAGTGTAAAGTAAACTAGATTGCTGAATTTCATAAATTGAAACAATCCATTCCACAAAATTGGATTGACAAGTTAAACATGAAAATTCTGTCCAAAGTAAAGTAAATATCCAGAGAAATAAGATCACATGGAAAGATCGTTATTTTGAGACAACATTTTTTTCAAATAAAATGTTTTATGACTCTCTAGTGAATAGTAAAAAAGAACCGTCAGTAAGGATAAACAGGTGGCTCAAAATTTTACCATTGCAAGAAGCTGCACATATGAATTCATTATATAACTTTATTTTCAAATACTTAACTGAAAATAAATTAAAAATATACAGGTGGAAACTACTACAGTTTATTGTACCAACCAAAAAGCATTTATTACAATGGAAAGTAACTAATAACAGTTTGTGTAATTTTTGTAACATAGAAGAAGACTATGCTTATTATTTTTTCAATTGCTCTTATTTAACAAGATTTTGGCAACAAATAAACGATCTCTTCAAAAAGAGTAATTTAGATTTTTTAATAAAATTACAACACATGATATTTGGATACAAAATTACAGACAGCAAGTATTACTCAATAATTTTTTTGATTACAATTATTAGTTTTTCAATATTTAAGTCGTACTATGTATCTGAGCAGAAAACAAAAAACATAGACGTCTACAGAATTTTTTGTTAATGAATACACCAAGAGAGTAGAAACCAATATTAATGGACAGAAGGCAATAAGTCCAATGTTACTTTCAATTAAAAGAAACATAATCAATGAATAATTTTTATATTGTTAATATAGAGTTTTGTAAACAAAATGTATGTCAATTAATTTAATCAGCTGATTATTCCCTGGGTAGTCAGTGGATTGTAACAGGGTACGTCAAGAGAAGCTTGGAATCTTGATGGTGTATGTAACAAGCAATATTTGATGAATAAAATTATTATGTAGTTAAAAAAAAAACGTTTTGCGTGGAACTCGATTAAAGGGGTAATTTAAGAAATATATATAAAAATTATAACGTGTGAACATCAATGGAAATCCATACATAAAACGAAGATTATTGACAATTCATTATAACTTTTTTTAATTTTGGAGAGTAATGCCTTATCAAAATCATGTTATCTTATCTTTAATCTGACTTAAGCAAGTATATACTATATATGTGCGTTTAAACTGAACCGTAACACTTATTTGATCTAAACCAATTTGCATTAAGTGTAAATACGTTTATTTAAGGTTACTTTTAAACAGCAGATATTGTTACACTTTTTTTTTCTCACAAAATTATTTGTTTTCATAACTTATGAGTGTTTATTCGTATATATTAGATAACAATTGATTTTATTTATAGGCATTCTTAAAGTGGTAAAATCACTTACTGGTAAACTTTTGTTGAAAAAAATTCATGTAGAATACAATCTCTTTTATTTTTTGTCAGTATGAAGGACACTAATCATATGACATACATTACGTACACTTTGAAAATATATATGTTTTTATAAATGCCTGGAAATATTCTTACTTGACATGGTCTATTATAATGTATTTTTAATTTCTGGGCATGCTCAGAAACATTCTACTGTAAAAAACGACACACATTTTCTTAAAAAGGTTATTTTATTAGTACAAGTTGGTATTTTGGTATCTTTATTTAATGTAAAACAAAAGAAGCCTGCGTTCAGTCTTTGGTCAGTTTACAACGTATCTCTTTGCTTGTAATATTGTATAAGTTTGCTTACTCGGTACCTTGAAAGGAAATTGAAATTCATTATTGAATTAATTGGTACGTATGTGTATTAAATCAATGAGGTATAAATATATTATATCTCTATATTTTAAATACTTTGTCTATATTTTTATAAATATGTAGTTAAAAAAAAGTATAGTGTTTAAAATGAAATATCAAAAGTTCTGTTTTTGTTTTCTTTTTTTATATACTTTTCTTTTATTTATTTGGAATACCGATATTCTAATAATATAGAAAGTCTACGAAAAATCATTTGTCAGTGTAAATTTACATTGAAGACAATTCATTCTAAATAATATCCTTTTCCTGGAAACATTTTGAACTTCAGTGATAACTTCTGATAACTATATACCAAAAAATGTAATTGTTCACTCGAAGGTAACATTTTGATCAAAAGAAAGATTATTATATGAAGTTACCAATTACTAAATACTAACGATGTTTTTTTAGACAAAGATGTCACTCTGTTGTCGATTCCTCACAAAACTGCATAGTAAAGAAATTACAAAAGACGAAAATGGTAGGGCGAAACAGTTTCAACTTTTTAGCATCAGACGACCGTACATGCGGGCCTTCCATACCTCTTGGTTTTGTTTTTTTCTAGCTTTTACATCATGGTTTGGCATACAACCACTTATACCAACAATAATGAAGGAACTCAATCTTTCCAAAAAAGATGTTGCGAACTCCGGTATAGCTAGCGTAGCTGCTACTATTGGTTTACGAATCATTGTTGGGCCACTTTGTGATAAGTTTGGACCACGAAGAATCATGTCTGCTTTACTGTTAACAGGGTCTATTCCCATGGCTCTTGCAGGAATAATACAAAATGGAACAGGGCTTATTGTTTTACGTCTTTTTATTGGTGTTTTGGGAGGGGCCTTTGTACCCTGCCAGGTTTGGACCAGTATAATGTTTAACTCTAAAATTGTTGGAACCGCCAACGCTCTTGTTGGTGGATGGGGAAATCTTGGTGGAGGATTTACTTTCTTGTTTATGCCGGCGATATTTCAATTGGTCAAGCTGGCAGGCGCAGATGCATTTCTTGCTTGGAAAATAGCAGTTATAATACCTGCTTTTATCTGTTGCATTGTAGGTAAGTTTATTTGCTCATATTTTAATAATTCTAGTATGTTTTTAATATGAAAAATATTTAGTAATTCATCTACTAACAAAAAAATAGAGGACAAATGCCAAGAATTAATGTAAATGAAATTATACTGAATGTATTAGGTTTACTTTATAACGATGTAATAAAAACGATCCCTTTTTAATTAAGTTTTCAGATCTTTAGCTTACACCGGACTTCTAAATTAATATCCTACTTGAAGGAATTTACGAAACAGGTACAGTAAAAGATACAGAATACATCACGTTTTAAAAATTCTAAGATAAACCGATCGGTTGCTGTGGTACACAACTTTATGACAATATAGTACATTATGTGTCTATATAAACATGCAAATATATAAATGTTGAGGTGAAACAAACGATTTAAATATTTGACACAATATAATTTTTCAAAACTGTCTTATTAAAGTTCAGTTGTACAATCTGTAAAATATTTGATACTTACATTTCTGTATAGTACATAGTATGCAAGCTTATTGCAAGAAGTGTTAACATAGATATCATTTGTATGGTCATTTCTATAAATTTCCTGTATACAAATTTTTGGATTTTTCAAAAAAAAAAAAAAATTCTTATCACACGCATAATTTTTATTGACTATGTATTTGAATTCAAGTATCGCATATCAAATTTATTCGTTCATTGTGTGTCAATTTGCGTTTTTTGATTGAGTTAAGCTGTTCAATTGATATTTTAAAGTGTGTTTTTCTATGTTGTAATGTTATACTTTTGTTTCAGAAAAGGGAGAAGGTTTGGTACAATTAAAACGTTTAATCGCGCTGCAAATTTGTGCACCTGTCCTAAGTCAGGAATCTGATGTACAGTAGTTGTCGTCTTATTATGTAGTTCATACGTGTTTTTCGTTTCTCGGTTTTATATAGATTAGACAGTTGGTTTTCCCGTTTGAATGGTTTTATACTAGTATTTTTTGGGGCCCTTTATAGCTTGCTGTTCGGTGTGAGCCAAGGCTCCGTGTTGAAGGCCGTACTTGTTATTTGGATGGAGAGTGGTCTCATCGGAACTCATACCACATTTTCCTATATCTATAGATTACCTAAGCCGTATTTGGCACAATGTTTTGGAATTTTTGGTCCTCAATGTTCTTCAACTTTGTATTTTTTGCTTTATAATTATTTTGATCCGGGCGTCACCGATGAGTCTTATGTAGACGAAAAGTACGTCTGGCGTATCAAATTATTATCCCGGTAATTTGATAAATATTATAATGATAAACTATACTCGTTCCCGTTATTTTCGAGTTATCAGCAAATAGCCTCTATTCTGTCCTTGGAAAATAACGCATTTTCCACTGAGGTGATGAAAAGAAATATGCACGTTCAAATCAAAATTCTGACTATCAGGAAGCTCGACACAAGCAGTTCACGCAGTAAATCATACTTTGAGATAAATTGTATAACCAGGCAGTACAACAAAAGTGTTGTAATTTGCACATATTGTACATGTCTTCTTCGTCTCTCATCTTTCATCTTTATTCCCAGTTAAATGAACCTTCAACATCATTTTTACTTCAGTCTTTGTGCCCATATGTATATTAAAAAAAATATATATAAATTTCATGCGTCCGACGCGCTTTTTTATATCAATCTTCATCTGAAACGCTCAAAGCAGAATATTTGAAAGCAAAGAATGATTGAGAACCGGGAAACATTTGGAGTTAAATGGACAAGAGGGACTTTATTGTTTAAATTGTAACTGTTTAGAGTTGGTAAATGTCTTATTGTATGGTGGTGGAATTCGTTCTTGTAATAATTTCTATACAATGCATCTTTCTCTTCTTTCAACTGCAAAGGCTTTGCTGTTCTTCTTTGCAACTTCCGGTCATGAAAAATAAGTATAAGATTAATATTTGAGAAAAACAAAATAAAATAGCCGTCAAGGAAGTTTAATTTCCGCAAAGATTAAGAGACAAAAAACAAATCTTCGGTCGATGGAGGAAACATGATGAGAATAAGCAAGGAAGTATTAACAACCGGTCTTAGAAAGTAAAAATCGGTCAGAGATAAAACTGTTTTGAGTGATTTATGAGATGTTCCTTTGAAGGCAGTTAAATATATAAATGTGAAGGTGAGAAGAACGATTTTGTTTGACACTTACATGTTTTTTTTAAGTGTTTTTATATAATAGATTAATTCTGAAATTGCAGTTGTGCAATCTATAAAATATTTGACATTTATATATATTTTTCAATTGTCTTTGTATATTAGTTTAATGCAGGAAGTTACCTTGTACAATCTATTTCTCTATGACGTCGATTATCTAATGAGACAACAAATCTTCACGTCATAACTAGAATTTCGACTACAGATGGGTATACATTTACAATTAATTCTCCATAGGCGGTAATGGTAACGTTTTCCTCCGCTGCTCAGTCCATATCGTTTACTTATACATGTATGATGGCTCATATCGAAGCTGATACATTTATACATGTCTGGTTAAATTTTCGGGGTGGCAAGTGAGATTACTGTTTTTGCAAATTGATGGACCCCGGAAGATGGTGAAAAATGTCACTCTCCTCATGAAATAATCCCAAAATTCTGATCATAAAATTCAATAAAAAAATTGTCCTTTCTAATAATTTATTTCAGGTCAAATCTACATCTTTCTTTTCTCATCACACCAGCTCTATAAAACAGTTCTTATTGTTCATTTATGTCCATTTTTAAAATCACAGCATCCACAATTGTATGGCGGACTAATACTTTTTTTTAATTACGTCATCTGAGTTCCTCATCTCAAGGTCTATTAGGGATCCTGACCCAGATGGATTTAGTCCTTACCTGTACAAAAGTAATATCAACGTTCACGTTAGAGAAATTCAGCAGACCTAGGTCAGCTTTTAATGTACCGCTGCAGACCGAATCGCCTTGACGGATGAAATTGTCTTATTAGATATAGGAAGATGTGGTGTGACTGCCAATGAGACAACTCTCCATCATGTATTGTTAGTACGCGTATTGCCATCTGATAAAGTCGTGGTGATTATAAGGTGCATAACAACTGCTATCAAAATATTTTGTTTGAACCGGTCCTAGTTTTCTTACTACAACCTGCAAATTCATGTGACAAAGATTGAATTTATTAGTATAAATCACTGAACGAATTTTATGACCTTGTTTTTTTAATATAAAAGATTTTGCAGACAGTACATTGACTGAGCATGCGCGAAAGCGAATAAGACACGGATTGATAAAGGTCTCCGAATTTTGATATTTTTTCAAAAATTAGCTTTTGGAAAAATAATATTTCAAAAACAAATTTGGGAAGTACACTACATTTATAAGTCATATCACAATTATTATCAACTTTGAATGGTTTCAGAGGTGTTGCGGCTCAATGAAATCGGTCACTTCCTTTAGAAGTATTGCTACGCATACTGTGCTGAACAGTCACATATCACACTGACAAACTTATATAATAAGTGTCTTAAACCGGATGCATCCCCAATCCAACAACCCACCACCACGCAAACAGAGGCAAGAGACAGCGTAGTTGGACATGTACTCACACCAACTAAGTACAAAGGGGAACCAGTTGGGATTGTAGTCAATAGGGATATTGTCACCAGTCCCTACAACCCCAACAAGGCCTGCCACGGCCTGGTATTTTACACCTCAACAAATGACAGAGGCAAGCGCAATAGGATCGACTTTGAAGAAGGTTTTGACATCGACGACCCAGTCCTACTGTGCACACCACCATACACATCGCCCGTCATCAATGAAGAATCCAAAGAGGCAATGCAAACAGCCATACTAGCAGCACGACCTGATACTTCGTACCAGCAACACCAACGCAGTCGGAGTAAAATGAGGGCCAAAAGACAAACAAACTCCGGTCTATAAATTAGGTTATTACAGTCCGCAATATCCAGACAGGATAGCCGGACGTGAAACATCTACATATTATCATCATGCATGCATTTAATTGTGATGTTATTCCCGGATAAATGAACAGTATGGCTTTTACCTCAATCTTGCATTAGTGTCCACATTTAAAAGACACAAAATCAGCACGAATGTGGAAAGTCAAGGATGAGTAATAACCGAAACGGTTTAAGATTTATAACCACCCAAAAGAGCATAACAAGAATAGCCAAATCTTTTCTGACTCTTATTCCAAAGAAAAATAAAGATAGAACACTCTTGTCGAACTGGCGTCCTTTAGCCAAAGTTATTGCGGAAAGAATGAAATTATTTCTTTCGAAACTTATAGATCCGGATCAGACGGGATATGTGGCTGATAGATATATTGGTGAAAATCTACGACTTATTGCTGATACTATATTGTTTACTACTTTAAAGAATCATCTAGGGCTTATATATTCTAGTCGATTTCGAAAAGTCGTTTGATACGCTAGAATGGAAATTTATTCAAAAAGCATTGGTTTGTTTTAATTTTGGTAGCAAGTTCCGAAAATGTGTCTTAACTTATACTCAAATATATCTAGTCTTGTCGTTAATAATGGATTTAGTTCTAGTCCATTCAAAATTGAGAGAGTTGTTCGACAAGGGTGTCCTTTGTCTCCTTTTTTCACTTTGGCCGTTGAACTGCTGGCAATAAGTATTCGTAAGAACAATCAGATATCTGGTATAAAAATTGGGAATACTGAAATAAAAATTGATGATACCATTTGTTTTTTGGAAGATGTATTTTCGTGTTAGAAAAGAATTTATTTGGTTCAATCCGATTATTAAAGTTGACAGAACGAGTATTTTTTTACAGATCTTGGTAAATGAAAGGCATAAGGTTCATCAATGATATTGTAGATGATAAAGGCGAATTTTTGTCTCATGACGCTATTAACAAAATATATAACCTGAATGTTACTTTTGTAGACATTCTATCTATTAGTAAACTTGCTATACCACTTGACTGGAAAAATTTGTTATTACAACAACACATGTCACCTAACAGCAACTCATTTGGATTTGATTTTGAGCATGAGAATAAAAAAATGCCAATCAGTAAATTATTCGCTAAAGATGTACATTCACTTTTTATCGGTCGGGGAAGTGTTTGTCCTATTTCACAACAAAGGCGGGAAGAAAGTTTTAATATAGAAATTAGTGACGAAAAGTGGAACAATATTTATTTACTAGCTTTTAAATGTACTATACTATGGGGGATTTATGGAAGTTTTTTAATTAAATTTGTTTTTGATATGATCATACATATTTAATGTATTCCAAAGTATCTTTTAGATGTATCATATACTGAGTATTCACATCATTTACTTGTAAATTTTTACTATGTCTTATTCGTAAAATATCAATAGTATAACAATGCCATAAATATCATGTCATTCACTTATGTATTGTAAAAATGTATTTATGCACTGTAGTATGAACACCAAAAAGATTAATAAAAAATACAAAAATAAAAGAATAGCCAAATCCTCCTATGGTCAACCTGGCCTGATGGATTCGGAACCTTATTTTCTTAATTATTTCTAATTTCGTAAAGGACCATTTATGAAAAATGAATACTATAACTCATGTCAGTATAAAAGTCTATACTACTGTGCTAATGATATCCTCGTAAACTTTTCAACAGCAGCGGTAACGTGTCTTAATGGAAGCTACAATTGGTCCTGAAATATGTTCATCTCCTTATAATCTGTTTCAGGTATTACAATTTTGTTTACCTCGGATGACTGCCCACAGGGTCCATGGAGAAAAAGGATATTGCCCGAAAAATCAAAACTGGATACTGTTGTTGTTGGAGAAGGTAAATATAAAAAAAGCATGGTATTTTTTATTATGGGGTTTATCTCTTTGTTATAGGCAAATTATATTTGATTAATTTTGACACTGTACAATTGTTATAAAGTAGAAGTGGAATGAAAAAGATTGCATTAAATGGAGTAAATAACGTGTGGTTAAATACTCTAAATTCATAATATTACTAGAAAATGAATGTTGATCTTAACCTCATATGGAAGACTAAACAATCAATATCAAATCATATTATGTTTAGTTTTTTTAGTTGAATTTTGAAACAGTATCAGGATCTGCTTACCCTTCCGGAGCACCTGAGATCACCCCTAGTTTTTTGTGGGGTTTGTGTTGTTTATTCTTTAGTTTTCTATGTTGTGTCATGTGTACTATTGTTTTTCTGTTTGTCTTTTTCATTTTTAGCCATGGCCTTGTCAGTTTGTTTTAGATTTATGAGTTTGACTGTCCCTTTGGTATCTTTCGTCCCTCTTTTTTCTACATTAGCAAATCAGATAATCTTTTCAAAATACAGGTAAGGATTTTCTACAATGTAAAACCTTGGGTGTATTATCATAACTTGTGTTAAAAATGGGTTATAACTAGTCAAATAGGTAATTGAAAAAAAAAATCAAACTAAATTCTGACAAAGAAACATAAGAAAAGGATGCTATCAAATATATAAAAAATAAAGGGAATATGGTATGAGTGCACATAAGAAAAAAGTAAAATAACAAAATACCGAACTCGGATGAAAATTCAAAAACTAAAAGTCCGTTATCAAAAAGCAAAACCAAAAGCTCAACATATCAAACGAATGGATATCAACTGTCATATCCCTGAATTGGTACATGCATTTTTTTTTATGTATAAAATGGTTGATTAAACTAACAGTCTAACAGTGTTCAAATGAAATGGATATAAGCATTGAATCAAACAAACACCATATACTTGGCAAAAAAATGAGAAACATATTTGTTTAAAAAGAAAACCAACAGCTTCTTCTATAACAAAACAATTTATAAAAAAAAACATTTAAACAGACATGGTTATCCAACGACGACCTCTGAACTACATGTTTCTGGCTGGTGTTTGTTTACCTTATTTATTTGGCAAGAGATCTACCTAATAAAAATATATTTATAAACGCTATATTTTCAGATGAATATTTACAGCAAGAGGATGCACAGATTGTCGATTTCAAAGACAGTCGCCAGAGCACGGGATGGACAGTGTTTACAGTTTTTATTTTATTTGTACAGTATGGAATGTGTTTTGGGGTGGAAATTGCGACGAACACAGTTTTAAACTTGTATCTTCTATATAAATTTAAAATTGAAGGATGCAATGAAACCACAACTGAATATGAAATCAGCAGTGGAATTAGTAATGCAGTCAGAAATGCAAGTCATATCAACACATTTGTTAGAAATGACTTTCATTGCAGTGTTTTAAATCAAAATACAGCAAGTTTGATTGCATCATTATTTGGACTTATGAACCTCTTCGCCCGTGCTTTAGGAGGAAGTTTATCAGATGCATTATTTAAAAAGATTAAACTTCCGGGTCGTCTAATAGCACACCAATTATGTTTAGCGGGAGAGGGAGTGATGCTGATCATTTTTAGTCAGATGACATCAATTCCGTCGGCAATTGCTACATTAACCATCTGCAGTGTGCTTGTACAAGCTTCCGAAGGGACAACATATTCTCTCGTTCCCTATGTTAACAAGCAACGAGTAGGGGTAATTGCTGGTCTGGTTGGTGCTGGAGGCAACACTGGTGCCATTTTATGGAATACGATATGGGTTCAGTTAGTAGACATTAATCCAAGTATGTGGTTTTGGATACTTGGTGTATGCGTTATTTGTGGAAGTACTCTAACCTTGTTTATACGAATAGAAAACACAACAATATGGCATTTGTTAAGAAACCATAAAAAGAAGATATCTGACAAACAAGATAACAGACATTTAGGGAAAAAATAAAAGAGCAAAATGCATATAGAACTTGCCTGCTTTAAAACAATATACGGAACACTGTTTAATATTGCTTATTACTCTAGACTATTATATGTCATGTATATATTCTGACATAGATTTGACTTAGTGTCAATTTTTTATATTTATAAATCTTTCACAAATGAAAATACAAAAACAAATGTTATCAATCGACTGATATAATTTATACACATATACTATTTGCATTGTATCAAATGCAGTCATTAAATGTTTACATATAAAATAGATTATTGTTCTGTTGTATAAATTAAAAACGATGCGTGTCAGTATTAGAGCAGAAACTGGTAGCCTTTCTGGACACATAATGTCGTCTGCAATTAATTTTACAAGGTTCGAGTTTCGAAATCTATATGTTTTGTCGACTCTTGTTTATCATTCTGTCGATTTTTTGCCATAGTTTGTTACTTTTTCCTAGACCGATAGTTTTTATTTGGCCCCTTAATTTCTTCTCAAGATAATACAATCAGGCTTTCAATGTCATAGCCATAAGATAGTCAAAAATCAGTTCTGAAAATATTGTATTGTTGAGGCAAAGTCATCCAAATTTATATAATCGGTGTGAAATGGTTTCCATTTGATATCTTGGAAACATACCTAACTTCATCTTTATTGGTTTGAATTACATGCGACATGAGCAACACGACGTCTTTTTTCTTTGTTTAGCCAAGGTGTTGTGATTTATTTCCGATCTATGAATTTGACTGTCCCTCTGGTATCTTTCGTCCCTCTTCAATATCAGAGTTTCTTTAACTTTACATTGATTTGCAGTTCATTTCAACTACTAACCCGCTTGATACGTAATTTCCTTTTAACAAAATTGTCCCATATACTGTGGATTCATTATTATTCGTTATTCAGCTGTGTTCTTCAATGAAGAAATGACATGTGGTCAACGTCTAGCATAGAATTTAGCTAAAATCTGACACATGGGCTTTTTTGCGTCATGACTCGATACACGTTCTCATTTCTTTTCTTACATTTTCACAAAGTATGTTACTCGTGATGTGAGGACGTCGTTAAATGTTTTCACATACTGTAAATACGGGCTCTGCAATACTTAGCTTTTGTATTTTTGTATTTTATTCATCTTTTTTTCTTTATTTTGTAACCAATCCGAGTTAAAAAAAAAAAATTATTCGTACGATACTTACTGTCAAATTATATATCATATATCTTGAAGTGTCCCATGCTTGTCCAGATGTGTTAATATACATGTACCAGTATTGTACAGAGATTGAGAGTCAATTTTAATAGTATTTGCTAGTTATCTCTGCCAGATTTAATTTATATTACACCGTAGCTGTGTTCTCGATCAACAAAGGTTACTCTACTTAGTGACATTAAAAAAAAGAGGGTTCAGCTGTACAAAAAAAACCCACAATACATCCATAGTCAGGAACCTTGTCAGAAGTTTTTTTTTATATTTTTTTATTGATTATATTTGTTTTGTTCTATGATGCATTTTTGTTATTGCAGATATCTGGAGGTTTTTTTAATTAGGTTTACTGACGGGAAATCATTCGGGCATGACAAAATACAAGTAAAATTCTAGAATGCACCACATGTTGTTGACATTTTATTTAAAGTACCAGACATAATTCAGAAACCTTAAACGTGTTAGTGATAATGAGATCAAGGATATACACTAAAGATAGATGAGGCATGTCACTAAATGCATGTACGTCAAATACAGTAGACCTATTTATCCTATTAGGTTTCCAAACGACATTTTATACCTGTATAAAGTGTTTTCATTTTGACCATTGGTTGGTTGTTGTTGTATGTCCTATTTAATTTATCAATGATGTTAGAGGTGTCGTGTGTTGTTAGTGCATGATGTCTTTTGTTTGTTCTGTCTAATATTTGTGGCAAATCTACAAAACAATTACATATCTGTCTCTTCTGAAAGGTTTTGTACAATTTCAAGGTGCACGGCCATACTTATCGCACTTGTTAATAAGAAATGTATGTTTCTCCTGCTATTTCAGTTTTGGGTTTTACGTGTAATGCATTAAGTAAAGTTAACGCCGGTAACTGGCAATAGAGGTGAATCGTTTAGCCTGTCTGCTGGTAGAGGCATTGGTCCAGGGCAGCATATGGACGCCCTGTAAGCGAGCGACATTTAATACGTTAATTTTGTGGAAAAACTGGCGTTAAGAAGTTAGTATATTTTATAATCAAGAATAAATAGTTTATCGTGGGCATTATTCGGTAATAATATAGGGGAATTTCGTCAAAATCTGACCCATGGCATTATTTGTGTCATAACTCGATACACGTTCTCATTTCTTTTCTTACATTTTTTACCTCTTGTCGAGTAGTATGTCATATATCTTGAAGTGTCCCTTGCTTGTCTAGATGTGTTCATACATGTACCAGTATTGTACAGAGATTGAGAGGCAATTTTAATAGTATTTTCTAGTTATCTCTGCCAGATTTAATTTATATTACACCTTAGCTGTGGTTACTCTACTAGTGACATTAAACAAAACGGGGGTTCAGTTGTACAAGGAATATATTTCAACCCCACAAAACATCCATAGTCAGGAACCTTGTCAGAAGTTTTTATATATTTTTTTACTTTGGTTTAAATTTGTTTTGTTCTATGAAGCATTTTTGTCATTGTAGATATCTTGAGGTTTATGTTAACTAGGATTACCGACGGGAAATCCTGCAGGCATGACTATATACAGATAAAATATATCTAGAATGCACCACATGTTGTTGACATTTTATATAAAGTACTAGACATAATTCAGAAAACTTAATCTTGTTAATGATAATGAGATCAAGGATATACACTAAAGATAGATGATCCATGTCTTTAAATGCATGTACGTCACATATATAGTAGACCTATTTATCATATTAATTAACCAAACCACATTTTGAACCTGTATAAAGTGCATTCACTTTGACCATTTGTTGGTTGATGTTGTCTGTCCTTGTTTATAAAAAACAAAATAGATGTCGTGTATTCTTAGTGCATGACTTGTGGCCTATTTACTGTTATATCCTATATTTGTGGCAAATCTACAAAACACTTACATAAATGTTTCTTCTGAAAGGTCTTGTACAATTTCTAGGTACACGGTCCTACCTATCGCACTAGTAAAAGGCAAATGTATGCTTTTCCTTCTATTCCATTTGTGCTTTGTACGTATAATGCATAAAGTAAAACTAACGCCGGTTACTGGCAATGGAGGTGAATCGTTTAGCCTGTCTGCTGGTAGAGGCGTTGGGTAATACAGAGTAGCATATGGACGCCTTTTAACCGAATGACATTTAATATATTAATTTTGTGACAAATTGTCGGATAAATGTAATCTAGTTAAACATGCGTAAAGAAGTGAGTTTAATTTCTAATCCAGATTTAATAGTTTACCTTATCGTGGGCATTGTTCGGCAATAATTTATGGAAATTCTCTCACGCAGCAAAATGTGTGTTGTAGAACCATCCACCACGATGTATTTATTTATTTTCAACCGGATACAACTAACTGCTTTACACGAGTATGTTTTGATGTGTTTTTTATGAACTTTAAAATACATCCGAGCAACTGCAATTTCTTAATCTTGTATCAAGGCTACGGATTCTATCTGATTCGAGTCTACATTAAAATATGTACTACGTTCTTTCACGATTTAATCTCTATGCAAACGCTGTTACACGTCAAAGTTTCTATGTCTGTGATTTTACTTATCCATTCTGTATTAGTTGTTGTTCGATCGTTTGCCTTTGCTGATAAGTCATCTATAATAATGAGAACTTTATAGTCTTCTTTCCTTGAAACCATTCTGTGGCATAAACAACCAGGGACTTCCGATACATATATTACAATTTTGAAACTTCACAGCTGTAAGGTATTTTGAAAGTAAGACTGCGTTATTTTGAATATATCGGACAATAGGATATCAATGAGTAACCTGATTTATTTCCGTTACATTCTTTAAAAAATTGTATCTGTTTCGTATGCATCAACCAACTCAGTGTCATCGGATTGTCTCTCATAATTGTGATCTGTGAAAACGCTTATATATAATCGTACATCATTGATGATTGTCTGAGAATACCTCCATTTCAACATATTTCTGTGAGTGATTCCATGTCTGTATTTCATCAAGTACTAATGCTTGGAAAAGTTTGCCTACATCATGTCCCTTTTCTGACATTGCACGATCTTTTTGAAAAGGTCTTCGTATTCGATGCCCAAGTGCGTAAATTGATTCCTGTATTCATAAATAAATTACAATATATGTGAAAGTAGTGCAGTCCCTTATTCGTCGCTGTTTCTTCCATTATCTTCTCTAAATATTATCTTTTTTTTGTATTTGATAATTTTAATTGCTCCGTATTTCTGTAATAAATGCTTTTCTTTGTTTAGTCATTTAATTTCTGTTTTGCGATGGACTAACACTTAAAAGTTGTCGTGCTGATTAAGTGGTTGGGTTTTTTTGCAGCTTTACGGACGTAAGATTTGAGCGATGTGGATTTCTTGTACAATCAATACACTGATCGTCAATTGTCCTTCGTCTGATCTATTTTCAAATAAGCAGTGGCAGTAGCAGTTTTCAAGATTCTAATTCTTGTACTTTCTGAGCTATCCCCAAACACTAATTAATTTACACTCTCAGTGCCACTTGTTGTTGATTTTAATTTAATGGCTAGCTCTTCTGTGATAAACTAACTCTGCCCCTCATCATAAAAAATGTTGGTATATACCCGATATCGTCTTGAGCTTACAGGATTAATTATGGTTTTGAGCAAAATATTTGTGGTTGCTTGAACAATTGTGTCCAATTCCTTAGCGTTTGTTGAATGTTTATAACGTTCACACTACCTTGTGTATCTATTTTAGTACTTTATTGTTGTAACAGATCAGACATTATCTGCGTATATTGTATGATTTACTACAAACCAAGTCAAGACTTGTTAAAGCAGTTGACGCTTTTGACGTAATAAATTATAATCCTGGTACCTTTGATAACTATTTACACCACGGGGTCAATGCCACTGATGGTAGACGTTTCATCACCGAGGGTAGCACCAGCCCAGTAGTCAGAACTTCGGACTAAGGATTATCTTATCCCAGGCATAGATTACCTCAGTCGTATTTGGCACAACTTTTTGGAATTTGTTGTCCTCAATGCTCTTCAACTTTGTACTATTTTTGCTTTATAACTTTTTTGATCCGAGCGTCACTGATGAGTCTTATGCAGACGAAACGCGCGTCTGGCGTAATAAACTATAATCCTGGTACCTTTGATAACTATTAACTATTGACATCCGGTCTGTATATTCAGTTACTTTCATACAATTTAAAGTTGTGTAGCTCGTGACAGTAAATGCACTGTTTGGAAATTAAAGCTAGTGTTTTAGTTATCCTTTAGTATGTGTCTATAACTCTATTGTCGGTTTCGTTATTTCGTTTATGTCAAAATGCTAGTTATGGAATTTTCAAGACTGTCTAACATGTGTTTAAAGAGTTACCGGCTTCCAAGATATTTAATTAATTGAATATGTCTTTTCTTTAGTTTGTTTAGTAGGCCAAGCGTATGTAAATAGATCCATTTTTTTTTAATTTACCCTGGTAGTTTGTTCAATAGATTCGATAAAATAGCAAAAAAATACCAATATTTCTTTAACAAATGGCAAAAGCATAACCCTTAAACACATCAAACAATGAAAAACAATTGTAATATTCCTGACTTGGTACGGGCATTGCCTTAAATAGCAAATGGTATATTAAACATGGTTTTATTCTGTAGCTTGCTTAACCTCTCACTTGTATGTTAGCTGCCTATAATTCTATTACATTAACGTCAACGTATGAACAGGACAAACAGATACAATATGTAGACATGTAAAAAAAAATGTTATTGAGACATTTTATAGATAAAGCACATAAGTAATAATAAAAGGCAAGAATATTAGAAAAATTACCATGGCACAATTATAACACAATAGCTGGATGTCAAAATACCGCGTCACGCGAAAAATGGACTTAACAGTACACGTGAAAATATACCAGGGCAAAAAGGAAGAACAGTATAACTTGTAATTACAATGATAAAAAAAAAACGTCGTTAGTATCTAGAATCTTTACTTCAATACCATCATGCATTATTTGTGAAGTTGATATGGAATATTTATCAACAAGGTATATCCAGGTGAACTGTTTTAGAAAAAACGGACTACACGTTGTAAGACATAATCCCGATTCATCAACTTTCTGTGGTATATAAACAACGTAAGATGGTGACAAAGGAACATCCCCGTCCGAAACAGGAAAATTAAAAATTGGGAACGATAAATCGTCTTTTTTGTGGTAAATGTTTGTGTTTAGTTTCCTGTGTACAAGTGAAATATCTAAATTTAGAAAGGACAGTTATTTACCGTTTATTGAACTTTCCCAATTGATCTTCCTCTAAGTTCAGTATTTTTGTGATTTTACTTTTTATTATCGATGAAATAAGTTCATTTTGGCAAAATTTTGACAGTACATTTAGAAAATAATTGATTATGTAATGAAAACGTATCATGAAGATAACGGTAAGTTAAATGTATCAAGTTCAATGTAAATATAATTTTGACGGGCCTTTACGAATTTTGGCTTTGACCTATAATGGTTTACTTTTACAAAATGTGAATTGGATGGAGGGTTGCACTCATACCACATGTTCTTATATCTAAGAACAAGTTTGCTATCAAAAATTAAAATAACAACAAAATACCAACCTCCGAGGAAAATTCAAAACGAAATAAAAGGGACGCAATTTGAGCCTACAGGAATGCCTACAACCTTTCGATAAACTTTATTTCCGACACGTATACTAGTATAAATGTTGATATGGAAAAATTAAGAGCTTCAATCATTTTATCATACCTCAAGTAAATATATCTAGCATAATTACCTTTTCGTTAGAGAAAAAAAGCTTGATTTGTTGATTGAGAACATATTTGTTATTAAACCAAGAATTCCAAATGGTGAAGTTGAAATCATCCCTTCGTAAATTTTACAGACGCCATCACGAGTTGATTGACCGACACATAATATCTGTTTAACAAATGATATACTAGTATATTGGATATGTTCCTTTTGTCGTAATTACAATCTCGTTCCTTTTTCATGACCATGACCTACCGAATTAGATTATTTACCGGCTTTGTTATAACATGAGCAATATGTTTAGCAGGATCCGATTATCCTTCCGGAGCACATGAGATCTTCCCAAGTTTTGGTGGGGTTCGTGTTGCTTAATCTAGAGTTTTCTCAGTTGTGTCTTGCGTACTTTTATTTTTTTGTTCGTCTTTTTCTTTTTTCGCCATGGCGTTGTCAATATAAAAAAAAGATGTGGTATGATTGCCAATGAGACAACTCTTTACAAAAGACCAAAATGACACAGAAATTAACAATTATATGTTACCGAACGGCTTTTAAAAAATTAGCAAAGGCCATACCATATAGTCAGCTTTAAAAGGACCCGAAATGACAAATGTAAAACAATGTAAGCGAGAAAACTAACGGCATAATTTATGTACAAAAAATCAATGAAAACAAATAAGTACCACATCAACAAACGACAACCACTGAATAACAGGCTCCTGACTTGGAACACGCACATATATCCAGAATATGGCGGGATTAAATCATTCGATCTACGAGTTTGAATGCCCGTCTTGTATCCTTCGCCCCTTTAAATTAGTTGCAGAAAATTATATATTTGCAATCGGATTTTCAAACGACCATTTAAATAGGTAATCTTTTGTTTAATAAGATTGTGTTGAAGTTTAATGTAAAGAGTTGGTAACTGTAAACTGTTCACATATTCAAAGAAACAAACAAAAGCTTATTTTTTATCTAAATCATTCAAAAATTTGTTGGACTCCAAAAGTAGTTAATTTCACTATTTTCGCATGTTTTATGACTAACCAATAACTAAAAATCTATTATGAATTGTCTATTTAATATTATTCAATCTGAAAACTGGTCATTTATATAGGTCAAATATGAAAAAAAAATGCCGGTTAGTACAAAAGTTTTACAGGTCTTGATTTATACTTCTGGTTTTTGGGTCAAAAAGGTGTCAGAAAAAGTATGTGTGTACTATGCGTAATATAATATTTATGATCTAATAATATAGTGTAATTACAATTCTTGCTGAACCGTATTAAGCCAAAGGCTGTTTTAAATCAAGATAAGGTCGCAAACGGGTAATTTCTCAACTGATTTACTGTTTGCTTGCTTTAAATAGCCAAAATATGTTTAAATGGACAACTTACATTAATTCAGACGCTCACATCTGCATTATCTATTTCCTTTTGGTATTACTTACAAGCAGTAAGTAGGTGAAGTTTAAAGAAATGAAATATTTGACATGGCCGATACCACTGCTGGTGGACGTTTCGTCCCCGAGGGTATCACCAGCCAAGTAGTCAGCACTGCGGTGTTGACATGAATGTCAATTATATGGTCATTTTTATAAATTTACTGTTTGCTAAAGTATGAATTATTCGAAATACCAAGGATTTTTATCCAAGGCAGGGATAACCTTAGCCGTGTTTGGCACAACTTTTTTGAAATTTTGTGTCATAAATGCTGTTCAATGACTCTAACTATTTTTGATTTGAGCGTCACTGATGAGTCTTATGTAGACGAAACGCGTGTCTGGCGTTTTCAAATTTAAGCCTGGTACCTTTGATAACTATAGTATTAGAGTTTCAAGAAAATTTAGCCTTTATTTCATCTTAAAGGACACGACAAAAGAAATTAACGATTTAACGAAACAAATATTAAAAAATTTAAATGGTTAATTTCATCTGCAATTTCACTTCCGCACAGATGTTTTTCTTCAAGCAAGTTTTTAACAATTATGTAACACATTGTAAATGTATTTCTATACCTGGAAACTGTAGTTTTTGTTACAGTAAATGCGACAATACTTATATTATCTGAACTTGCTACAGGAACCAGGACACGAAAGTAAGGTTTGATATCAGTACTTTATTTTTTCTGTTTTGAAGCAATGGTTGCATTCCCGTCTCAATATTTTCTTTATAATATTTACAGCAACATTCGTTCGTATATCAAATTGATGAAATATTCTGGGAAATAAATATGTCCATGTGTTATGAATTTTATTTGTAAATATACAGTTATTCGTTAATAGTTTTTAAAAAGTCATACTTTATACTCAAACATCAACTTACAGCACTATAAGTCTGACTTTCCGGCTTCATCTTAGCAGGGTTATCTAAAGTCATGCAAATTAACTACTACTATTTTCCGGGCATATTGTTTTTTTGAATTATAGTTATATACAACTTTTTAAGTCAATGAAACAAACAAAAGTGCAGTTTTATGATTACTGCTATAATTATAGTTTTTTTATTCTGTTTAAAAAAAAGATTGGTGTAACAAGTAATGTCCTTAAACATGATATGCACTTTTTAATTAATTCTAATGCTTATTTAACAAACCTAAATATTTAACGAGTAAACTGCAAATGATAATCTATAATGATTGAAAGTAAGGTCACTTGGCGTAATTTATTAAACCAAAAATCAGGTCAATAAAATAATGTCGCTTAAAAAGTATAGAATGCAATTTATTTCAGTCTTACAATGAAATAAACATTAGTGTTTAAAAAAAACTCCTAAATTATGGTGAAATTTGTGCCAGCGTTTATATCTTAAAATTCCCGAGGGGCGGTAAGGAAATACAACATATATGTAAAATGAAAGTGTTAAAAAGTCTTGAGTTGAATTGATGGTCCTATACTTTTATACGTGTATAAATATATTGATCAATATAAAAAAAGAAGATTTAAGTTTGATAAATGTCAATGAGACAGCAGCAAAGCGACGGAAAAAAAGTCCAAGTACGTTCTTCGTAAAATGTTTTTTTCTATTTTGAGAATTTTGTGTTTATTACATATCTGTATATCTTTTTAATATTTTACAATATCAATAGACGGATAAGGGATTCTGAAGTTAGTTATGCCCTCCTCCTTCAGTCAACCGATCAGTTAAACATTTTTTTGGCTGATTTAGCTTTTAGATTCAAAATCAAGTAACAAATGTGAAGTATAATGAACACACGACTTTATCAAGGTCACATTTTTAAACAGAAAATACTACTATTTTTGTGGGAAATCTCTTTTCAAGCCGGGTTTACTTTTATTTGGGTCAAAGTTAGAAATTCAGGTATATGGCTTGACACATTTTATTTTTATTTTTTAAAGATAAGAATCCTTCCATTTAGTGCTAAACAAACGAATTATCCCAATCAGTAATAGTTGAGTATTTACAGCAATTATTAATAGGGACTGTTCAGATTTATTAGTGGCTTTGTGGCACATTTCCCTTTTCGCAGATCTTTCACTTTCTGTATTGGAAGCTATACCGATGAAATACAACTTGGGCTCATTATTGAAGAAACGCATGCATTCTATGCATTCAAAAACACTAGTTTATTCATTTTTTGCAGTTACATGTGCAAATTGACCGTATCATGTGAATTCCAGCATATTGTATTTTTGAATTATAGTTATATTCAACTGTTTAAGTTAATGAAACAAAAGTGTAATTTTATGATTACTGCTATTATATTTTTTTTATTTTTTTGTGTTTAAAAAAAAACGTTTGGTGTAACAAGTAATGTCTCAACATGATATGCACTTTTTAATTAATTCTAATGCTTATTAAACACACTTTAATATTTAACGAGTAAACGACAAATGATGCTCTATAATGATTGAAACTAAGGTCACATGACATAATTTATTAAGCCATTAATCCAGGTCAATAAAAAGTAAAATCACAAAAATACTGAACTCAGAGGAAAATCTTATCAGAAAGTCCATAATCAAATGGCAAAATCAAATGACAAAACACATCAAAAACGAATGGACAAGAACTGTCATATTCCTGACTTGGTACAGGCATTTTCAAATGTAGAAAATGGTGGATTAAACCTGGGTTTATAACGCTAAAATAGTGTCGTTTATAAAACCTTTGAAAACGTTGAATGTAATATATATTTTGGTCTTACAATGTAATAAAAATTAATGTTTTAAAAAACAAATTCTGAAAAAATGGTGAAAATTTTGCTAGCATTTATATTTTAAAATCCGAGGAAAAGACATCAGGATATACAACATATATTTAAAATGAAGTTGTTAAATGTGTTGAGTTGAATGACTGGTCCTATGCTTATATACAGCGAGAAAATATATAGATAAATGTCAAGTAAAGGAGATTTATGTTTGATAAATGTCAATGAGACAGCAGCAAAGCGACGAAAACAATGTTCAAGTTCGTTCTTCATAAAAAAAAATCTATTTGGATAATTTGGTGTTTATTGCATATCTTTATATCTGTTTAATATCTTACATTATCAATAGTCGAATAAGTACTTTTGAAGTTATTTATGTCCTCCTCATTCAGTCCATAACAATCGATTAATTAAACATCATACCTGCTGATTTAGCTTTTTGATTCAAATTCAAGTAACAAATGTGAAGCATAATGAACACACAACCTTATCAAGGTCACATTGTCAAACAAATATACTACTACTGCAAAAATTTATACTAAGTACAACATATAATTTATATGTGAAAAATGTCCTTAATGAACATTTGTAACTTACAGAACGTCAAAATTGTTCAACATCATAATTTAACACTCGATTTTATCATAGGTACAAGGACATTATTCGTAAATATAAATCAACTTGTAGACACTGTGTAAGTTCAGGTATTTATTTTATATCCAATCTTGTATAATAATGTTCACTAAAAAGACAAGGAATTAGGTCAGTTACCTTCAAATTTAAAGACTTGACGTATTTGGCACTAGTTTTTGGAATTCCTCAATGCTCTTCAATTTTGTACTTGTTTGGCTTAATAACTATTTTGATCTGAGCGTCACTGATGAGTCGTATGTAGACGAAACGCGGGTCTGGCGTATTAAATTATAATCCATGGTACCTTGGAAATCTACTGATCAAAAGGAATATTGTTACCATACTGTTCTTATGTCATTAAAGATGGCAATTGTTGAAAATAACATCGATTCACGTGTTGGTATTTTGCATCGGCAATACACACATTTATTCTAAACTCAGCCGTTGTCAGGATACGAGTTGAGTCTTTCTCGTTTTTATGATATGATACTAAATCTCTGACGGAAGGGATAGTGATTGATGATAAATACATAATCTTTCAATTAGTATAATTAAGGTCTGAACTGGCATTTCAATAACAGGAGTCATTTATTAATCTTGTTGATCATTATCATTTTGCTTATTTTTTTCTTTTACCTATTCTAACATCGAATTCGGACTTCTTTAAAAACGTATTCCGTGCGTATTACTTTGTGTTTGTTTATTCTACTTTGGCTACACGTCTTTAAGAGTATCTGCGAGATGTGACAATTTATTTATGGATGTTGACAATTAACAACGAGTTAATTTTGGCGATCCGTATGTACTCATAAAAAAAATCCATGTATTATGCCCCTTCATATACACAAATTGTTCTATGTGGATAGCCAGTTTTATTAAACAAATTGTCGCGACTTGCAATACATCAATCAAGTAAAAAATCTTCTAATAATTGTCCATGGATTTATTGTTCCGTCATTAATACCATGTTGCTTCTCTTGTTGCCAGTTGTCGTATGATGGTGATACATTGACATTTGCAGGATTTGTATTTTTTATTTTTTTTTAATCGTAAATAAACTCATCATAGATACCAGGATTGAAATTTATATTTACGCCTAACGCGCGTTTCGTCTACAAAAAAACACTCATCAGTGACGCTGGCATAAAAAAAATGTTAAAAAGGCCAAATAAAGTTGAAGAGCATTGAGGCCCAAAAATTCCTAAACGTTTTGCCAAACACAGCGAAGGTAAATCTATTCATGAGGTAGAAAAACCTTAGTATTTTCAAAAATTCAAAGTTTTGTTAAAAGTTAATACATCAATGATAACTCACTCAGAAGTAAGGGATCGTAATTACTCGTAACTGTTCGTAATAACACTTCACAGCTCGTTAGGAGCTCGCAGTTATCACTTATAATGACAACTCGTAACAAGTTATGAAAATTTGCCTTGAAAACGTCGTTATATCTCGTGATTATCTGTAAAAGACGGGAAAAGTTCATTAAATTTGTAACAGCTTTTAAATATGTCGTTGAGTAGACACATCGTAAGGATCCGTAAGACTCGTAAAAATGATCTATGTAAAGGGGAACATTTTTAAAGTAGTCAAGATTGGAAGGACACATACTTTAAAAAGCAAGGAAATTTATTGATTACAAATTAAATGTATCGATCTTCTTTCTCTCTCGATACTAAATAAGAAACATTATAATGTAATTGACATATAAAACCACTTTAAGCTTAGTATCTATACCTGAGAGGTCCTTTCAGGGTATCGAAAAATATAAAAGACATGTTATTCTGAGTCAAATAATGATTTAAATTGTCAAAATAGAAAGTATTACAAAATGTTCAAAATGTACACAATTTAGAACATAACAATGATTTGATAACACTGCTCTAAATTAACATAAGTAGATTAGAAAACGATAAAATAGTCAAACACCATTATGTAATGTGAATTCTTGGCATATAATGGAGTCAAATATGCAGTCAGAAACACATAGTTAGGATTTGCATATTTCATATTATACGTAATTTGGGATTAAATAATCAAAGCACAGAGGTATTTTGTACTCAGATCGTTTCAAGAATTGGCCGATTACAAATTAAGAATATGGAATATGCCAATGTACAATCAAACCCGGTTGTTGCAATGATGTCAGCCGCATACCAGTAACAATTTATTTGAACAACTGAGCTTAGACATAATATTTATATACATGATTGAATAATTATAAAGCAGCACTATTGGCTTTGACTACTATCAAATATTAAATCAAATATACGATGATGTAACACATTGGAAAAGTCACCTATCGTCACGCCTCAAAATTAAATATTCATTAGCTCCTTGCTAAATGTTCTAAATCAAATACTTATATAACATAATGCAATGAATCCTCAACATTGCCATTATTCTATGTTGACTTTAACATGCCTCAAATCCATGTTACTCGCACCCTGCAGTCATCTGAAACATTCAAACGCACATGTAATTAATTAGGGTAACACTATACCGAATGGCATATCTCACGATTTCCGGAATATGTAATAAAAAATGGGGGTCCCCATCTTTGTTTTCCTTGTAATTTTCATAGGAAAACGTCAATTTTGCTAACAAATTTAGTTAAGTATATAGGGGAAATGCCTTTATTTCGGCTTATATTTTTAGATTTTCCAAAAGATGGCTATGTTCTTATATACGAAAAAAAAAACCTACATACTATCCAGCATTGCATTCTGAATCCATACACGTATAGAAACTCGTATGTCACAATCCCTGTTTTTGAGATAAATGTCTTTAAAGTTGATCGATACGCCTAGAATTTAACCAAAAACGTGTGACGTTATACAGAATATGTAACGTTATTGAAAACAAAATATTGTCGGGATCTGAATGTTGTTTATTTCATTTGCATTCCCCCTGTCGGGTTTCTTAAATTTCTGTAATGCAATATAAAATTCTACTGAAATACTTTCATTTCGTCTTCTACAATAGAAAATACCTTTATATTTTTATAAAGTTCACGTGAAAATAACATGAAAAATTTCACGTGAGATTTTTTCGAATAACTGAATTTTTTACTCCATTATATTAGACCATCGTGGTCCATGCATGAATACAGTACTTCAAAAATTTGATTTAGTTAACAGTTTTTTTTTATTATTATTAATCGGTTTGATGGTTATTTAACGTTCAGTGGCAAATATTTCATACATGTTCGGGACGATACACTACAATTTTGAAAATAATTGTTTATAAAAGACTCATTTGATGCACCAAATAAAAAAGGTTAAACATTCTGTTAATGGTGAAAATTATAAAGAAATAATGATCTGGATAAAATACACATTCTAAAGAATAAAACAACAAAGTAAATTCAAAACGAAAAAGTCCTTTATCAAATTACGAAATCATAAGCCCAAAAACATCAAAAGATTGTTCAATAACTGTCATGTATTCTTAACTTAATACAGACATTAGCAATATAGTGTTCTCTGCGTGCTTTAAATGTGTGATTAGTGTGCTTAGTATGTCGGACAAACCTTGCAAACTGTGAGCTTAATTTCACAAAGTTCAACATTCTGTCATTCGTGGAAAATTATTAACAAAACAAATTTTGAGATCATATATGCATTCTTTGTATAAGTAAAACAAACTACGAAATATTAAATATCAAAATGCATAATCAAGCAACCTGTCATGAACAAAAAAAAAAGAAAATCTGAACGATATGCGCACCTTTAATATTAGAAGTAACACCATGTACATGTACATAATTCAAAAGCTGAAGCAAATGAAAAAGACTGCAGTCCTAAATAATGGGCCGTATAAACTATACCTAGTTCGGGATTGACGGTGAAACAGACACGGGTTAAACAATATATATGATGATACGTGCTCTATTAGGAATTTAGTGACAATACATATTTTTGAATATGCAGTTCATATAGTGCAATGGTAATTTAGAGATCTAAAATGTAGTAGAAATGTAAGCAAGCTAACATTTCCGTCATTTCGTCTTTGGTGGAAAGTTGATCAATTGCCAATTTTCTACAGAAGTACAAAAGTTTAAAGACTTAAACAAATATGTACTAAGAGACTGAAATGTTACTGTGATAATTACCAAATGTACTTAACAAAACTTTCCAATTTAGGGGACCAACGTTTACTAAAACTAAAAATTAGAAATAAAAAAAATACTCGTCTAATAAGCATTAGTTACGATGTCTACTGTTTTGATGTCGTTTAAATGCCTAGATGTGGCTATCTTATAAATTGTATATCCCGTATCTCCATTTATCCTTCAATCAGGCAACTATTGTACAAAAAACATGTACACAAATACATTTTTGTATTATTTGTACTTGTGCTTTTACAAATAAGTTTAATTTTACCTTACTTTCATAATGAGAAAGCAGTAACGTATTCTAGATATTTTTTTTTTTTTTGCGTAACTGTAAATTGTTGGTCCTCTTCGCGGTATGCGTTTATAAACTATGTCGATTTCTTTGAGAGAAAAAAAGAGGCAATGATTTAAATTTTAACAAATTAAGTTTCAAGAGACAGATGTAAATTGTAGGATAAAAACAAAATAAAGATTATGTACATTGTCGGAAATATAAAATGCATTGGTATTCATTACGAAACCAGTTGAAAGCTCATATAGTCTCGCTTTTCGTTGTGTTTCTAAAGCTGGTACAAATACATTTTACATTTTCCGACAATGTACATATATATTTTATATTTCCACACAAAGAAATACCAACACTTCTTTTTTACATGTATTCTTGTAAACTTGTTCTAAAAACTCCTTAACCCGTGTCTGTTTGACCGTGTATCCCGAATTAGGTAAGACTGTGGAAATCCTCGGGGTTTCCCCGACGCCTTTGTGATCTATATGCCCCTCAGGGACACACAAAGGCAACTTTGTTAATCATCTTTCAGTCCCTTTGGTCTCTTAACTTGTATTTGTACATTATTTCCAACTCAAAAACACAAAAAAATACATACTACAACCGAATACCAATGCAAGCGAAAATTAACACGAATATAAAATCTGCATGATTTCAAAATTTTAGCATTTTCGGTCTCTTTCTGTCGTTAACTTTTCCAGGCTTCATTCCGATGTTCCTGTCTGTCCTGTGTAGACCTGATTTTTACGATTACAAAGCTAGCACTTTATCTTTAAAATGTTTCCGAAACTTTATCCGGTTTACTCTGTACAAACCAATGAATTTCAGAGACTGTTTACACTTGGAACACAGGGAAAGTTATTCGGCAAAATAACCAAGTTAAACCACTTTTTTTACATTCCATATTAACAAACTACTTTCTGTATGAGTTTCAACGTTTGCTTGTATTGTGTTTTTTCGCCTAATTCTAATGATTCCGTCACACGGTCAATCACCCGAGACACAGTTGATTTGTCAAATCCCATTGTGTCCCCAACAACATGCAAGTGTGATCCACTTCCATAAAACCTCAAGGCATTCATAACCTGTTGTTCCACTGAAAGGGCTGTCTCCTTGTTTGTCCCACGCTCCAGATCCCCTCTCATTAAATCTGACAGGTACCCGATGGACACGGATTCACAGGCACTTGTTTCTATCCATTGGAAGACCCACTATCAACGTACATTTACGAGAAGGTACCCAACTAATTTTTTCACCTGGCCGCTTAAAACCCTTATTTCTCTGTCAATTCAGTCTCAAATTTCTTGTCCCATACACCATTCGATTCATAAAAAGTTTTTCTTTCAGATGATATGCATTGTATTTACCCTTAGAGTACCCCTTTACCCCTAATACACAAGATTTATCAATAAATTTTCATGTGATCGTTTTTTGTCCTCCTACAAAATACAACAACTTCCGTTTTAGATAATTTGCATAAAACAGTAAAGGATAAGTCTAAAGAGTCACAAATGATTAATGTAAAATCTAGAGAGTGACTGACCTATGAACTATGAACCGACCAATCACATGCGGTATTGAATTTTACTGCTTCAAACCGGTTGTTGTTGTATTTTGTAGGAGGACTAAAACGATAACATGAACATTTATTGTCAAGTCTTGTGTATTGGTGGTAAAGGGGTACTCTAAGGGTAAATACAATGCATATCATCTGAAAGAAAAACTTTTTATGAATCAAATGGTGTATGGGACAAGAAATTTGAGACTGAATTGACAGAGAAATAAGGGTTTTAAGTGGAGAGGTGAAAAAAGTAGTTGGGTACCTTCTCGTAAATGTACGTTGATAGCGGGTCTTCCAATGGATAGAAACAAGTGCCTGTGATTCTACCTATTTTATGTTTACAACATGCATTGTGTGGGTTCTTTTTCTTGACATCTCCAACCGTCCTTGACCATATACATGGCTGGTTTTCTGTTGAACTGGTTTTCAGCTAATTTGAAAATCGATGGAAAAAGAAAGACAACTCAATCTTGTCACATACTTTTTATTGGATACGTAGAAAATGCTTTTTACCAGACATATATACACATATATGTGTCTCTATTTTTACCGTTTCACTTTTAAATATGCTGGATCGAGTGAACTGCTAAGAGTTTATGCTTAAAACATAAATTTATTGATCAAAATAGTTTAAAAGATTTGCCCATCCACCCTTATCTGCTTTAGGTAGAATTTGGTCAGGCTTATAAACATTGAAACGTCAAAAATATTGTGCCTCATGTAGTTTGCAGAAATTCTGGATCTACCTCTAAATGTATCTATGAGAAGACAGAACTCCCCCCCCCCAAAAAAAAAAAATACAAAAAAAAAATAAGTGTCCAATCATCCAAATAATTCGCCTCCCTCCATTCTTTTCGGTTGGGAAATAGTGACCAATCCCTAAACCAGTCATTGTTCAATACATTTTTAAAAAAATGTTAAGGGAGCATATAACTCCGATGCCCAATGTATTGTACTTTTCCCCCTTTTTAATTATCATATTTTTGTTTAAAGGTAGATTCACCAACTGCTAGGTGGCCAGGATCAGCACATGATTCTCATGTTTTCAGAACCTCAGCCATAGGACAACATCTTGAGAATGGATATCAAGGAATTGGACAAGGTGTATTGTTAGGAGAGAGTGGCTATCCCTGCAGACAGTTTTTGCTGACACCATACAGACAACCAGCTGCTGGTAAAGGTCAAGCAAGGTTTAACAGAAGACATTGCTCAACAAGGTCAACAATAGAAAGGACATTTGGAATATGGAAGAAGCGCTTTCACATTCTAGGATCAGAGGTACAATTAATTATTTACAAATAATCATAGTAGTAATATGAATATTTGACATAGTGTATGCCCTTATGTTTTAAAAGTTATGTTGTTTTCTTCTTGTGAGACTGCTGTCTAATAAATCTTTTATTAGGACATTTTTCAATTTCTCTAAATTTCGGTTTAGGTATTCATAATTTTCCCCTTCTCTGTCGGGGCCTTGTACAGCCTACTATGATGATGGCAGTATGGTAGCCTATAATTGCTTACATTCACTTCATCCTAGCTTTGCAGGATACATACATTTTAGTTATAAAATTGACAATCAACTAAATCTCCTTATATTTATAACGTAAAAAAAAAAGAAAAAAAATGAAAAATCTGTTGTATATTAATGGGCTGATAAAAGCTGACATCAGAAACACGTAATATATCAAGCACGGACAAAAACACAATGATTGACAATTCATCACACAGATGAAAATCCTAAAATTATACGTAGAATCACACAGATAAAAACCCTAAAATTATACGGAGAATAGGGATCCAGTTGGAAAATTGGTAATTTTGGTTCGCAACTTCAAGCAGTCCTGTTGGAATAACTGCCCCAAGTTAGTCATTACTGTAAATTAAAAAAAATATTGAATGTAACAGTACATCCTCAGTTGGACTGTTTGTTCAGCTTCATACCTGAGTTTGTTCCTTTTTAAATCAAATTATTATGTTTTCGTAATTTACTTAAACTCAGGACTTATTTATGAGCAACGTTAATTCATGCTACTTACAAATAGTATTTCTGTCACACTTTAAAATAACTGTTTTTAAATTGTATTACAGATCCGAATGAAACTTGATAAAGATTGCAGAATCATCATTGCTTGTGGTATTCTGCACAATATTGCCATCATAAGGAATGAACCTGATGTTGCAGAAGAACAATTAATAGACAATCAACCTCAGATGCCACCCTATAATGGTCCACAGGACGGAAAAGGCATACGGGACCATTTTGCTACCACTTTTTTTGCCTTATAATTGCATGTTTTTATTTTTACGTATTTTCATACATTGTCTTTCATTAAAAAAATGAGGAAATTTGAAAAGAGCAACAAACCTTTATATGATCACTTTGGCAATCTGTTGAGAGAGGAGGTGTGCATTTTCTGCTTCAAAATTGGTATATTAAATGGTGACCAGTTAGTCGCCTATGAAATAAAAAAAAACCAACAGTAGCCAGGTAATTGTACTTCAGTATAAAAATAAGAATATGTGGTATGATTGCCAATTTATTATATCAATTACCATATGGATTTGTTTTTTTATTAAAATGCCCAAAAAAGGCACAAGGCAGAGCCGACAGTACAAGGACTGTATAGCCAGTCAAGGTCAATAAAAACGTCCAACATCATGATTGCCAATGAGACGATGTGGCAACTTGAAACATTAATTAATCCAAGACCAAATGTCCTCTATGGCGGCAGTTATAGGTTCCAGTGGGACAATTCTGAAACAATTATCATACAAGTTAAACCAATCACCATAATTATATAATAAATAAACCAAAAAAACAACAAATATGAAATACATTAACAACTGACAACCATTAAAATTACAGGCTCCTGATTTGGGAAGGTAGAATAATTGCAGCGATGATCTAAAGATATATCATTCTTTGCAAGAAATGAAACCTAGGAGCTAGCTTCCTGTTCATACAGTTGCACTATTACATCCTTAGATCTTTGAGTTATTGGTTGAAATGTTTGTAAGTTTTTGATTCGTGTATCACTTATGATTCTTTGAATGATGGAGGTGCATTAGGTGTGGCTAAATTGTAATTACTATTTTCTTTTACATAGGAGTGTGTACACAAAATGAATTTGTTGGCCTCATAATAATTTCTGAAATACAAATCAACAGTATAACAATGAATTTAATACGTTTAATACATAGAGGCAAGTGCCTGGGAGAGTGTAACCGGTTCTGAATTGCCACCCACCAACTTCTGTAACAGCTCAATTTGAAGTTACAGTTTTTTTTCTTTTCTGGGTCCATTTGTATTTTCTGCTTCTCTTGTATCTCTAATTTGCCCTGCAGTGTACGATACTGTATGTCATGTATGTCCTGCACTGCTACCTTTTTTGAGGGTGTTCTCACTATCCTACAAATAATAAAAACATAATGAATTCTTTAAAAGATTGAATTATTTTACAACTCTTTTTATTGATCGATTCAAAGGCATAGTTCCATCAAATAGCTACTCACAACTCAGGGTCCACATCCTATATATTCAAAATGATTGGACGTGCCAGTCAGAATATGTCACGTTTTCCGGATTGAAATATCGTTTTCCGGCTTAAAATATGTGAATAGGTAGGGGAAACTGTCAGAAATATATGAAAAGGTAAAAAAAAGTTCCAATTACTTGTATACTAAGAGTCTTAGCCCATATTTCATTGGTGGACCCAGTAATTTTCACAAGAGGGGGCCCACTCCAGTCATGCTACAGTAATTCTTTAAATAACCATCCAATTATTTTCCCACAGAAGGGGGAAGGGATGGGCCCTCCCTCCTAAATCTGCCTCTAAAATATTCCCCTTTTCCAACAGAACACACCCCTATCAAAAGAGTATTGGACTCCCCCACTTATTTAGGTGCTGACATGACTAAAACTTGAATACGTTTAAAGTTATTATAAGGAAATATATTATTATGATTCACTATTAACATATTGTTCTATCTTTAGCAGAATTTGTCAATCTTTTTTAGGTTTAAGTTTGAAAGATTGTCAGATTTAGTGATTTTAATATGATATTAATATGTCTGCATTGTCATGAATAACCGTTTAATAGCAAAATCTCACTTTGAGGTTCATTATTTGAAATATAAACATCCATTGACAACTTAATTTTATACATTGTACTAACGAGAAAAAAGTGTTGACCAAATAAACTAGCGGAACATGTTTCCACAACACATTTTTAAAGAGTTCTTGTATACATCCCCATAGTACGGTAGAAAATAATTTAAAAAATTAAAAATGTCCGGGAAATATTCACTCTACTTATGAACTCAAAATCGTTTTTGTTGAAGGCGGCTTACGGTGACCTATAGTTGTTAATTTCTGTGTCATTTTGGTCTCTTGTGGGGAGTTGTCTCATTGGCAATCATACCACAACTTACTACTGCTTTTCTGTCCTATTTGTTTGTTCCGGAACATCACTAGTAGCACGATTTCAGTCTGAAACGGTCATTTTGGTCTGATCGTATCTTAATTGACTGGATTTACCGCTAGAGGAAAACGTCAAGATTTGTCAGTTCGTTAAGTCTCCATTCGGATCGATAGTCTCATTAGGTAAATTAGTCCCGTTAAGGCATGTCAAGATATTTAAGACTGTATCTTCTAGCGAGCTGTTTAGATCCGTTAAGACCGTGTCAGACCAAAACAGACCATGGATACAAACTGACATCAAGATGTTGTCAGATCGTGTCCAGTCGTGTTCAGATTTTAATAATTTGGACACAAAACGAGTGAAACTTTCCCATTATTTATCAGGGGTTGCTCCCCTTTCAAGAATAAAATAAAACTGTGAAAGAAGACGATTTTTTAACTGAAAGTCTACCACGTCCCCTTAATCATGTTATTTAAATAAAACAAATATTCAATTTGAATTCTAACTTCTTCCTATTTAATTATTTAACACTGTTTTATAATTATATAAATAAAAAAAGTAGCTCAAAGTCATATATATACTGCTGCACAAATCGCCGCGAATTGACTAAAAAAAAATCAACAGATTGCCGAAATAATATTTGATTATTGAATATAAGCACTTGAACCTTTATATTTAATGGTTTACAAGTGATTGCAATACGTTTTATATGCAATTACAGACTGCCGTACGTGGTGAAGAATTTGTCATTCATTTTTACACCCTTATTTAATAATAACGGATGTCGGCCGTGAACACTTGAAAACGTGATCTTAATATGTTAAATTAAATTTAAGATGTAACTATTTTTAAATATTGTAAATGAATGCATTATCATTTATCTTTTTATGTTACCTATATAAATTGCATTTGAGTAAATTTGAGGAAGGGAAAAAAATATATAGATATAACGCTGTCTTTTATCGTTTTCCGTTTATTGTCATGACATTGTCCGTTAACTTTATTTTTGCCAGACTCATGCGTTTGACTTTCCATCTTTATTTTTTAATGTGTCTATAATTCGAGGGCCTTTTGTAAAAAAAACTACATACCAGAAGCCTTCGTTAAAAAATAAAGTTTGAATATTATAGCAGAAAAAGGCTTATAAATTCATTCAAATTAATATTTGAAATAGGATAAATAATCAAGAAAATGTTTATAAATACGTCAGACACTGTACTTAAAGTACATTTAAAGACCAGGTTACATATATATTACATGCATACAGCATAATAAAGCTGGTTTAATTTGAATGACTATCCATTAGGGACATTTTTCGACGATAATTAATCAAATCTGACAAGTTTAATTAAAAACGGAAAATAATTCTTCGCCCGTAAACGATTTAACGTTACCGTACCCTCTTTATTTTTGTTGCATTCATGTCGCACACATGTGTGTCGGCAGTGTCAGCGCTTCTAATAGCTAACTTATTTTACACAAAATCGTTGACATGGTAGAAGGAAACTATAGTACAATATAAGCTGAGCTGGAAATTGCAATTGGTGAGTAGAAATGAATATTTTAATACATGTCTATCAGAATAATCATTGATCATGGATCATCACCCAAGAGTTTGAAGGAAAAATGTTCACATTTGTTAAATTTGTGCATACAGGTATGAATCGACGTTCCAATACTCCACACTCTTGGATAGTAGCCTGTTCAAAGGCAAAGTAAGAATTTGGGCTTGTTAAAAAATTGTTCCTGTGATTGGACCCCCCCCCCCTTTTTCATGTTTTTTGAAAGATCAATGCATGATTTAAAAAGTTACATATAAACAAGTATGGTTTAAACCCCCTTTTAAAAATGGCTGGATCCACCCCTGTTTATTGCCTAACATGCATTGACATGTGGGGTATTCACAATGGTATGGTTGTGCGGGATGGCCTATAGGCTATACAACAGTTACAAGACCTAAACCCCTGATCGAGTAATCCTACATATTGTATGTTAATGTATTGATAACTGTCACGTCCTAAATTTGCATGAAATATTGGTCACTTTTTTTTATTAACCAATAACCAACCAATCTTCACATGTTACGATGTAGTCCGAGACATTAGCTTGTCTGGCAAAACAGCCGTTTGGACATCAGAGTAATCTCGGACTAGTTACGTTTGGACGTCAGAGTAATCTCGGACTAGTTACGACGATGATATACCTATTTATATAGCCACTGGTGGGTGATGTACAATAATTATAATTTGTCACATATGTGTTATGAATACCTTCAACATGTTCAAGGCTTGGGTTTGTATATATGCAATAACCTCAAAATTGCCCGGGGCAAAAAAAAGAGTATATTGATATTGTGCCCTGACATGCCTGATTCCAAATGATGAGACGGCATTGCGTCCTTAACAACAATTTTTAACACTTTTCATCTTTTGTGATAAGAAATTTAAGATTTTACCGGGTATGATTCATTATTTTGTTATAAATGATTTGTTATGCTCTTAATTTTGTAGAACTTAAATATATGTTATAACAAGAAAAAGAAATTATGTTGAAATTTTTATTTTTATCTTTTGTATATTATTCACTGTCATGACTGTCATGACTAAATAAAAATTAGATCCCACGCATGCGCGGCATAGTTAAATAAGTGCCCGACACGTTATCATCAGTATGTTGATGGATTATAAAGAAGAAGAAGAAGAATCTTATAAATACTATTTGCTTTGTCACCATGTCACGTTGGTAGTAATATTCAACAAATTCTATTTCAAAATAAAAAAGTATTATAAATTGATCACAACAAGTATAGTGCTATAGCATCTATTAGACAGTAACCCTTCAATGAAGTATACACCTAAGAAAACATTGATGTAGAAAGAGAGAACATTTTGTTTTAGAAATAGAACCTCAAAAAAGGGTTTTATTCTTCTTCTCATAAGGGACTTATCAATTAAATTGTATAAGTCATAAATTCATTTCTTTACATCATTAAACTTTGTTGTCAAGCAACTTATGATTGCTAGTTTTTCTTGTAGATAAATACAAGTTTATATATAATAAATACTTTATTCTTAATGTATATTTTTTTTGTAGATAAGATATCACATTGGTTTGAGCATGATTCCCAGCCAGATTATGAAGCGGCATATATCATGTATATCAATGTATATATAGGAAATATATAGTGTCACTAAGTTACTCTCATATGGTACCTCATTTGTACCTGTAGCTATAAATTGTGAAATGGTGGATTCATTCATAATTTTGTGTTACTTATTGGTTTGGAAATAACGTTGATAGAGCTAACAGCATTATGTCATGATGTACAGTTGATGGGATGATCTGATTGGACAAAAAGAGAATTGTGAATTGAACAAATAGCAAACTTACAATTCATAGAAAAAATGTAGGAAATACAATGTACTACATTACTTGGTGACAGAGCATACCTTTGATATATATATATATATTTGAAATAAGTAATATTAACAATTTGAAATAAAGAGAATTTAAAGTTTTCTAGGAATATTAGTAGTGCATCATATCTTAATTCCATGATTATCTTGGATAGTTATATCATTAAGAATAGAAAATTGGAATAATGGAAATTTCTAGTTTCAGTGAATATATATCAATCATTGTCAATACTAAAAGTGCAGCATCATGATCATACATCATCTGATTCACCTTGGATAATTATTCATTTGAAATAAGAATTTGGATATAATAAGAGTTTCTATGCTGCCATTGCTATTGTTGGCTACATGTACCACCAGGAAGTGTTAAACCTCCTTTACTTTCCATGAGGGTCTGTCACGGTCCATCACTATTGGTTAGTGTCATATATATGCATGATGATGGAAGTTTTTACCAACCTAGACAAGCTTTACAGCCCTGGCATGGTTGTTGGTTAGAGTCAAATGACAGCTTGCTGTATAGTTATAATAGTCTGAATGTATCTACATGTATTTTAATAATCTTCTAAATTACTGTTCATTCTGAAACTGGCATTTTATAATAGTAGTCAAACATATTAAACAATACATGTACTTCAAAGTATCATTTTATTTTGTCTCGCCTTACACAAAAGTCATGAAAGTTGGTTGTATACAAGAAATTTGTATTACAGTCTTGGGGTGATGATGTAAGCTATTTTATAGAGCTTTACATTTTAAAAGCTAAAAGAGCTGGATGTTTCTTGTCTTGTATTCAGATGCTAGTAGCTAATTAATATGTTATGATGTTTCAGTTTGCCATTATATGTACATTGCACCTGACCCCATTTTCATGGTTCAATGACTGCATGTAAAATATACTGTTACTTAATCAATGAAATGCTCTCTTATACTGTATATATTTTATACATGTACATGTATATGTAATCAGTCAGAGCTCAGACATTAACAAGTCGATTTTTGTTTTCGACTTATAGAAGTCAAAACATGTATTTATCATAAAAATGTGTTTTCAATTTTAGACTTATCTAAGTCAGAAAATGACAGACTTGTTTAGGTCTATTTATGTTGATGAAAAAACTTAATTTCACTTGGTGGCCAAACTACACCACCTATGACAGCAAAAACCTGTCTGAGAGTTCACAAGGACTTGAGCTATCTATATTTAATTGTCTAATTGAACATCCTCACTAAACACAGATGTTTCACCTCATTAAGTGTGGTTCCAGGTGGTTACATTGTAAGGTTAATTAACATTATCTCCGATTTTTTAGACTCTCATTCATATTTTTCTTTAGAAGACAAAGCATTGTCTTTCAATGTTGTCATTATTTGATTTAGATGCATGACCTCCTTATAAATATGCGTGGGTCTTGAAGTTTACCAATTTTTATCACTTATCGACTTGTAGAAGTCGTTATTTGCAACTTTTTGATTCTGGTCAATTATTTCTTGCTTAACAATATTTGACTTATTAAAGTCGTATTTTGTCTTGCATTAAAGGGAGACAAATCCTAAAACTTACAAATTTAGACCTCTATGAGTCAAAAGCAGATTCAGACTTATTTATGTCTGAGCTCTGACTGGTAATTGGATACATTTTATTGTATATGAGTATCTTGAAAGATCTACTTGTCTATCAGGTTGGGTTGACCTGACCTTGACCTTCATGGATAATTTAAGTGATTAATAAAATTGAGAATGGAAATGGGGAATGTGTCAAAGAGACAACAACCCGACCAAATAAAAAACAACAGCAGAGGGTCACCAACAGGTCTTCAATGTAGCGAGAAATTCCCGCACCCGGAGGCGTTCTTCAGCTGGCCCCTTAACAAATATATACTAGTCCAGTGATAATGAACGCCATACTAATTTCCAAATTGTACACAAGAAACTAAAATTAAAATAATACAAGACCAACAAAGGCCAGAGGCTCCTGACTTGGGACAGGCGCAAAAATGCGGCGGGGTTAAACATGTTTGTGAGATCTCAACCCTTATTTCAGTTTGATACAATGTTAACATGGTTAGGTTTGTTTCTCAGTTTATACTTCCTAATAAAATTGACACTGGAAATGGGGAATGTGCCAAAAAAGACAACAACCCAACTTCAGAGCAGACAATAGCCGAAGGTCATCAATGTTTCTCATAAGCTATAAGCTACATTGTACATGTATAGGATCACTACTTTTGGCATAATTATGGAATAAATGTAAGTTGTACATGTTTGACATTTTTGAATGGCTTATTTCATCTGACAATGACACCATTTTCATGGTTTTTATGTTTAGTCTTTTTCTCTGTTTCTATGGTTACTATAAACGTTTAACCATAAATTTGGGGTATGGAAGAACTGTGAAATTCAAAAATTCATGTAATTCATGAAATTATCTGTCATATATCTGTCTGGCATGGTTATTTTGACTGGACTTCATTTTAATGGATTATTGATAATGTAAAGTTTATGTGATACTTATAGACTAGTAAAATCTTCTTATTACAGAATTTCAATAAAAAGATCATGAATAAGGCCACATTTAAAAGAATGTCTGTTTCCCATCCCAGGGGGCTTATTTTTTACCTGGGTCTGGGGAGGGGAAACAAACAATTTTTATTTTGGCCTAAGGAGATATGGTGAGACGAGTATCAACCATTTAAATCATGTAGACCAAGTGATTTACTTGTTAGTCACTATATAATAGGTCACTGCACACCCTTCAACAATGACCAAAAACTAAAACTTTATAATGAGCACCCTATAAAAGGTTCAGCCTGTAATGAGGCATCTGACACAGTTAATGAATAATATTCAGACGAGAAACCCAACAGTGATGACAATTTGATTTATTATACCATACCCTCCCCCCTCCCTTGAAGTTAAATGTCTAATCCCTTGGTGTACTGATATGAATAGTATTTTACTGGAAATGTTTCGGAAAATAGATATTGATGCTAACGTAAATATTTTATCCAATAAAAAGACAGGAAATAAGTCGGTGAACCAAAAAGTTCAAATCTAATTGAAAATTAAAGTGCCCATGAACTCACTGATCATGCATGAGTGATTCTATTCATAAAAAGTGTCCGTGTAACAATTAAAAAGAGTCTGTGTATCATCGAAAAAGAGTCTGTGTAACACCCCTTAATGTACTGTTTTTCTATAGCTCTGCAGGGGTAGGGTCAAAGTCGTTCAAAGGTCACTGTACGGCCTTTAACAATGAGCAAAATCCATACAGCATTCTAGTACGGCATACGTTTTACCTCAGCGAACTCTCTGTCTTGGTGATGTATCAATCATTTGCTTCAGGTTGATCCATTTCGCATCTCGTCATGAATATGCGTGATATATTTGCCACTGGACATTAAGGGAGTAATCAATTTATCAGTTTCATTTAGTGATGCATGCTAATTATATATAGTTCTCAAATGATAATTGTCTAAAACTGTTTCCATTTTTGTGTATTTTATTTTTTAGCGTAAATTTTAGAATTTCTTTCCGAATCTTTCTCTTTGCATTTATTTGTTTGTAAACATTTAATAAAGTAGTCCATGTCAGGGGTTAGATTGTATACAGCCAATCTAGGACAAGGGCAGTAGAACAGAAAACAGTCTCCATTGTATACATACATATGCATTTATGTTGAAGCGTAAAACAACGACATGTAGTTGAGCTCGTTTTGGTGAATCAATTACTGTCAAATTTTTATATATATATATATCTGGTAAAGTTGTCATAAAAGCAAACACGGACGAAAAAGTTGGCAACAATTTATAATAAGACTAAACTTATTTTGGCCGTTTCGTTTCTTCTAAAGTGTTAAATTCAACCATGCGACTGGCTTACTTGGAGATTCAGGTGACCTTTTTCGTTTTTTAGAAATTTCAATCAAAGTTCGTATATCCCTTCAACGATTTATTCATTTTTTTTTTAACGTATAGATAGCGCGAAACTCTCACTACACCATGCATAGACTTTTTTTTCGACCAAATGCGGCTGCTTATTTATACAACCGAACAACCAAACGTCCGCACCCAATTTTAGCAAAGATATACTATAGAACGGGAGATGTGAATATTTCTATACCCAATCCATCATTTGGTTTTGAAAACAATTTTAAAGGTATACATTAATACGACATCAACCCAACGACACATATCAATCAAAACATTAAGAGTCAACACACAGATTTTTGTTATAGAAAGAAACCTATACAGAATAAAAAGCCTAAACCGCAACAAGACTAAATAATACGGGAGCAGTGATTTTTTTTAGACAAAAATGCAAGTGTTCCGTAGAAATATTTCACGTACCATTTTTTTTTTATTTCGATCGTTGAAAATTATAGCAGGTGTGATATAAATCAGTAGATTAAGGACAAAACTATAATATGGAAATATAATATGAAAATTAAGCCTGCTTTGTACTAGACCGACACACTGAGATGGATTTTTAACGTGTAAGTTCACAAGCTAACAGTTCGAAAGAAAGAAAAAAACTCTTTGTTAGACCCGTTTGGGATTCGGACTAAAGTCCTCTCGCTGTCGAGGTGAACTTATTCTCACGAGACCAACCAGGAGAGAGGTCGCATAGTCATACCAAAAACTCGAGCATAATAAACAATACAGTTTAACAGAATTATCACCGTTACTAATGCGATTTTAAAGTCATGATCTTATCTAAATTAGATACCGTTATGTGATGTTGGTATCTACACGTATGAATAGAGATGGCCGACATCAGAGTAGATTGAGAGGACCATCGCTCTCTGCAAATTGAAAACTCTTCCTCAATGATGTTAGTGGTCCCATTGTAGCGAGCTGTTGCAAGGCTAAATTTCTATCCTTATTAAATCTTCTCTCATTATTCAGTGGTATTTCAAGTTTACTTTTAATCTTATTGTCGAACGACTATTTGAAGTGCTTCTCGTTATGAACACGAATGAAATATTTGCCACTGGAGGTGACTGAGGCAAACAACAATGAATCACCATCACTAAAATATAAGTATTTGTTCTCACAAAATACTTTGTAATTAATTAGAAGAATGATGACAATTTCTCATCTATTCACGTTTTGATCGAGCCGCTTCAACCTCAAATCTTGCTGCAATTGTTTTACATTTAGGCTACTAGTATTAAATACTATTGTATTCATTGAAGGTTTACATGCGTAGTTTTTTTTATTCAAAAGAATAAATTAATATTTATAAATAAATTGGACTGAACAAACAACACCAATTATTTCCCATTTGCATGTAACGCAGTTTAGAAAAATAAAAGATTTGATTTTTTTTTAGATTAGCACACATGCAACGCATCCCCACTTAGGAGTCCTCCAAAAAGGTAAAATTTACCTGTAACGGAACATGTATGTCTGGTGTATGTATATCACTCGTTCCATCTACAATATACGGAAATGACACGACCGGGTATTGTAAAGCTTTGAGGGACTTTTAATGTCAAATTCATATCCCTGGGCGAAGAAATTACCAAGTTTGGAAAACACCGTGTGTACACTGACTTAAATAATGTATAAAAGTGTTTATGTCTTTCATGCTGTCTAGTCTGAGAATACAAGTTTGAGCAGTTTTTGAAGGTAAAAAATAAAGGTTTAATAATATTGCAAAAGTCTGTGAATAATTGAAAATAGGACGTTCCGGAAAACACAAGTCGCTATATTAAATGCTTGTAAATCTCTGTTACATGTGGTGCGCTTCTATTTAAATACCTTTCTGTTAATCATAAGAAAGTGTAAAAACAGTTATTGAAATCCGACTGAAAAAAGGGAAAACGAATAGTGACTATCTAACTTATTTTTCAAATATCGAATACACAAATAAATCTCTAACCATCCACGCTTACAATTTGTTTTTACTGACAGGTGTCTGCTGGCATTCGATTGGATATCAGTTTTATGTAGGCGTAACAATTCATCCCATTTATCCAATCAGCTGTCTTGTGTGCGATCTCATACGGTTCACACTAGGGTTCACATAGTCTAGTTTTTTATAATGATAGCGATAAAAATTATTCGTGCAGAATATACATCGTGACACTATAAAACAAAAATATCCTGTCCAAAAATGACTTACGAGACACCATATTAACCAAATAACTATTTAAAAACTAAGACAGCATACATATAAAATATTATCATTCATAACAATTACTATTTAAAAGGGAAATATTATACTATTAGTATCATGGTCCCAGCATTTTAACAAATTTATCAAAACAGGACGTTGTTGCAATGGTGTGACTGGGACTTTACGGTGCGTCTAAAAATAACCTAGGCCGCCTCGGTGCACTATAAGCTCTCGAAACTGCACTAAGACCATGATGAAACACTATAGCGAACTTTCTATACTAATGAAATGTCCATGTGTGGAAAAAAGATCTTACTATACACTGTACGGACATTTAGACTTATTCACTAGCTGTGATATACAGTAGAAGATCAGGGGCGGATGCAGGAATTTTCGAAAGGGGGGGTGCTAACCCAGGGCAAAGGGGGGGTGCAGGGGGTACAAAACATATGTCCCGATACAAATGCATTGATCGGCAAAAATAAAGGGGGGGTGCGCACCCCCGGAACCCCCCCCTGGATCCGCCACTGAAGATTTAGCAAGGATAGCAAGGATACAAAAATTACGATATTAATAACGCTAAAAATTAAAAGGAAAGTGTACGCTATGTCGCCCGGAATCCGACACTGACCTAGCAAATTACGACATAATTAAACCATTAGCAACTTTGTAAAAAAATATATAGAAAAAATGTCTTTTCTTTTCCTTAAACTGGGAATATTATGATAATCAGATAAAGGTAATGTCTGTCAAAAAACGTATTTTACGAAATAATTGAAATCGGATTTAGATTAGATTTGTGATCGTTGGAATTTAAATAATCTATCTCTTTATAATTACCGAAAGCTATTTCAAAGCTAGTGAACATGTAGACGAACCAGTGGACATAGACGGACTGGTAAACATGTAAACAGACGGGCGAATGTGACAGACTTATTGACAAACATTCACATATAGACAGACCTGCAGTTGGGAATGTAGGAAGACCAGGAGAAACGCTAAGGTACGCTTTACGCACACCCAATACACGCTTTAAGCTCGTTGTGCACACGATACAGATATGATTGACAGGTTGAATGCATCAAAATTACTAGCGTTTTGGTAGCGTGCATGATTTTTTTTACCTCGGCCGACGTACGTCGGATCTATACGTTGATGTGTGAAGCCGGTATTACATTATTTAAACCACTAAACAGGCAATGTCAGTTTCTAATTCTTATGCACAACAAAAGTAATATAAGACAATACATCTTTATTAAACAATTATCTAATATATATATAATGCCAAACAAGCATTTGGGTTTACGATTGCATTTCTTTTTTTAAAGAAAGCAACTTGTCTTATTTTTGTTTATGAATTGTGTTGTTAGTACTGGTCCGGGAACACAATTATCCCCCTTCAATTTTCGTTGTCAATTTTCGTTCACAAATATAGTTCCCTTTAATTTCAGTATATTTTTTCTTAAATTTTTTTTTGCCTTTCCTTTGAATTTTTCCCCATTTTTTTGCTATAATGTGAATGTAAGGTCATCTAAGAGAATTTCTGTAAAATTTCTTTTTGATATTTTGAGCAGAAATGAGTATATTTGTTAGGTAAACATAGGTGGGATTTCCCCTTTTCGGAAGCTCTCTGGCTTAACCCATACTGGTGTCCTTGTGTTTAGAATTAGAATTTAAAATATTTATAAGACAGATCAGTATCTAAAAAAGAATACTTTAATGAACGAATGAACTTTATTACCTTAAAACTACATTTCATAGTAACAGAGAAAATATATATTTACAATTATTAATACCATGCACATTGGTTGAAAAAAAACCTTGATTTAACTTGCATGTAGCTTGCAGGACCGATTTACCTGTAACATTTGTAGAAATTTAGATTATTTTTATGTAAGATGACCGATAGTGCTGTCTCAATTCAGAGTCTGAACTTTAAAAAACATGATTAAGTGTGTATTAATATAGTACATAATAGTATAGAATGTGAAAGCGATTCCTTTGATATAAAATTTGCAGCAATATTCCAGTATAAAATGTCTGTCTATCTGTAGCTACATCCAACACTTAACATGTCATGATAATTATAATGATATTCGTCACAGATATCTCTTGAGCCGCAGAAATGACAACGTCTGTCTTGAAAGGGGTTAGTTAGTTATAACTTTATGAAGTTAATCTCTTTTCATGCTTTTGGAGAGTTGTCTCATTGGCAATCAATACCACATCTCGATCTTTTTTTTATTTTTTTTATATATATAAAGTTAGACTTCAATGCCCCCCCCCCCCCCATTTTTCTTGAAACTCCTCGTAGATTTATAATAGATAGCTTACATATAACATATGTTTTGATAACTAATAATAAAGATCTTATTTTAGTTTAAAAACTTTACGAATGCCCAGCAAAGATTAAGCGTGTTGCATTCGAAGTGATCAGACTACCGCTAGGCCATTTCAACTCAAAATATATAAAATATCGTTGCATCGGTAAAACTTTGAATCATTTTTGACAAAACTATTAGAATTTAAGACTGCTCTGCTTTTACAATAACTGTTTACTTGTTATCATTTCAATGAATATCGAGTAATATTTGTCGATGGACGGTTGTTGAGTTAATGCACGGTATTGTGATTTTTTTCACAATTGAATTTATAGAACCTTTTGTTAAGATTCATTGTCATATGTATCAAATCAAAATAGCTTTCTATTACCAGTTCCTTGGCGTTGCAACACCACTGCATGGTCATCCAATCAAAAAAGGAAAGTTATAATATTTATTTTATTAATAATATAATCTTTTATTCGTAAGCAATACAACTTACAGAAAATAATTATTACAAATATTCAATTACATCAGTGAAACATATTTACATTTAAACAATTAGTCAAATAATCATATAAGTAGGTATACCATTATAACAGTACAGCAGAATAGGATCAAATGGATTTTTAGCATTAATGAATGAATTTAATTTCGTACCTTCTCAGTCAGAAATAAAAACTTCCCTTTAATTGGTTAGTTCCTTTACATTATGAACAGATACTGGTGAGAACCCAACCACTTTAAAAGGGGGTCCCAACCGAGCATAAAAAAAGGGGCGAGTTCCAACTGTATATATATGCCCCCTTTCAAATGCATTGATCGTCTAAAAAGTTTAAGATTCGACGGTTTTCTCCAACAATATGGTTTGATAAATTTCTTTCGAAGTTCATTATACTTTTCACATACTAAAATAAAATGATATTCATCTTCAATTACTTGTTTATCACACCATATTACAAAATCTCGGATATCTCTCAATATTATAAAATCGACAAGTTTCTTTATTCAAACAGTGAACAGACTGATTTATGCGGTATTTACAAATAAATGGTTTTATAAATATAATTTACAGCATGAACTAAATAAAACTGTTGGGGTCAAATACATCTATGCAACATACATTTAGGCGAGTCTTCAAAAAAATAGTTCATTTCACTATTAAGGCAGCAACCATTTGATTTTCTTGGGGGGGGGGGGGGGGGGGGGGGGGGGCTATGGATTTTTTTCCAAACATTTTTTTGGCGACAAATTTTTTTCTTTCAATATTAGCATTACATATAGTGTCAGCTGAGGGTAAAACAAACATTATTTTTCTCAGGGTCAAAAACAAATTATTTTTTTTTCCAAAACTCGAAACAAACTTTTTTTTCCAAAAAAAAAACATAGCCCCCCCCCCTTTTCCACCCCCAGAAAATCAAATGGTTGCTGCCTAAAGCTACCGTTTAATCTATCTTTGAATTCAATTAAAAACAAGTTCACATTTTTTTTAACCCTAATGTAACCGTATGTTAAAGCGTTTTCGTCCGTATCAATAAATTGTTTATCAAAATTGAAGTGCATGAGTATTATTAACGTCTGGGATGAGTGTGAGATTTCTCTGTTGATGGGAATAAACAAAATTTAGCTGAGTTTGTATTATTCAAATTAATGAAAAGGCAAGCTAGTGTGTGTTTAAAATAATATTGTTGGAATGGATTTATAACATTAAAAATGTGTGAAAAATAATAATCACTTGGTACGGTTTCAGCTTGCGTATTGTAATTTTAAATAGTATAGATCGATTCGTGTTTTAAAATCAAACAAACGCTACTGCTTGCACTGATGATCAAAAAATTACTTTTATATATATATATAAAAAAACAATGTATTTGTTACGTTATTGGTATTAAATTGTATATTTTGAAGATCATATTCCGTAATGTTATGCCCTGAATTCTATTCGATGTCTATAAAGCCAATAAAATCTATTTGTACTCGTAACAAAAAGGAGAAAAGATTGGGCTGCCTCTCTTCAATTTTGTCCAGTTACCAAAGTAAAATCAAAATTAAATTCTCCGACAATGCACATGTTGATATATTGTATATGTCATTCCAACACTTACACTTGTTCTTTTATTTGTGTGGCAAATTTAATGACCATTTTAATTCAAAGCTTGGATTTGCATCCTTCATTCTCCAGTACGTTTGAATTTCTACATACATCACAGTCAGTAATTAAAGTTGTGTGTTAAACGTCAGTACGAAAGCAAACAATCCATAGTAAAAAAAGATATTTAGAGGGCACATATGTATCTTTCGTCTGACAGCACGTATACACCACAGTTATCGTAAATTATATAAACATATAAAAAAAAATCGATTTTTTTTTTAAGACAAAAAAGAGAAAAGAACTGATAAGTGCGGGTAATCCATGCGCCTTGCCTCCTTTATGTTTCGATATCTTAAAAAATAATTATTCTTTTATCTATTATAACACGTGAAAACTACACCGGTGAGTTCCATACATGTCATAAACTTACAGCTGGTCGTGAACATGCATGAAGTATTTGCCACTGGACTTTAAACAACAATCAATCACACTACAACTTATAGTATATATAGTTGTGAAATACAAAATGTATATTATAATGATACATTTAGATGAATAAATAGAATACAAATACACTGTACTTTATATAACTGACACAATTTAAAGGAATACTCTCTAAACTATATAAGTAGAGAAGCGAAACGTTTCTTTTGAGTACTAAACAAACTTCCTAACAGTACATGTTTTTTAAATGGTTTTACATGCGGCGCTCAAATATTTTGCATGGTCTTTTGGTATAGTGTTTAGACATATATGATATTGTAAGAACCTTTAACGTATAATAGATTCACATTCGTTACTTTCAGGGGCGTAGCTAGGCCAAAATGATGTGTACGCAATGCCAGGGAAATAAGTCATACGGCGAGGGTGCTGGGGGTCTTGAGCGGCCCCCAGAAGCTCTAGAGTAAATGGTACAAAATCCTGCATTCTCGCGATTTCCTGGGACTGAAAATGACCTCACAAAAATCTTATTTTCATGAGTAACAAGTCAACTTTTGAAAATAATTAAATTTGAAAAAAAAAGTTAGAGAAAAAAAACTTCTAATGTGTAGTGGGTAGAGCTGTCGTATGTGTGGGTCGTATATATTAGGTAACAAATAAAATATATAGTGCCACCGTTGAAAAGCTTCAAAACTAAATCTGAGTGCTTTTTATCAACTTCCAAAAAACATTTTTACCGGTGTTCACAACATTTCAAGGTTAAATTTATGGCATACATTCTGGTGTGTATACAATTTACGTACGTCCTTGCATTTAATTATCAATATATATTTATATAAATAAACATTTATTAAAAACTAAACAACATATATATATAGACGAATAATTTATTAGTTCCTCAACAAAACAAGAAAAGAAATAAAGAATTAACACAAGATTTAATCTTTTTTTTTAATTAATCAGAATATACTTCAAATTGTAATAATAAAATACATATATACATGTATTAATCTAAAATACATTATCGAGTAGAAGGGGCGCAACTCGTGGTATCAAACCGGTATACTGAACGGATCAAAACAGGGTCTGAAAATTTTGAACGTTCTTTTGTATCCATGGTCTGTTTTGGTCTGACACGGTCTTAACGGGTCTAAACAACCCGCTAGACGATTCAGTCTTTTCCGTCTTGACACGCCTTAACGAACTGATTTACCTGATGAGGCTATCGATCTGAACGGCGACTGAACTATCTTAAATATCTTGACGATTTTTTCTAGCGGTAAATCCAGTCAATCAAGATGTGATCAGACCAAAATGACCGTTTCAGACTGAAATCGTGCTACTAGTGCATGTGGAACGACTGTTTGTGTTAAGATTGGGTCGGCGTATCCTGTTAGCAGAGGTGGACTGTTATTAATCAGTGATGCTGCTGATTCATAGAGATCCTGGCTGGCATCTTCTTCTGGCAATGTGGCATTGATAGTTGCTTGATCTGTAATAAATGAGAGAAAATTGACTCGTTGATACTGTGTTTGGGTATTTTATTTATGTTTTTATAGGGGGGCAATGGAAACATATTATATCATCATTCAATTAAATTCAGATACACTATGTACTTTAAATTGCAAGTTAAAAAGTATTGCACAAGACTAAATCAGACCCTATTTCAACCCTTTTCAGATTATCAAGGGTCTCAGCTATAAACTAATATGTGCTCCTGTCTAGGTTCAGACTGCAACAACAAATAGATAAACTTTATTCCGGATTTATGATAACCAGTCCGTATGTGTTTTAATATTTATAAATCATGTCTAGTTTTCGGTCCAAATAAGCTATTGTGGTTCCTTAGATACCAGTTTAAAGACGACTTGGCGGGCACCTGCAGCCACTTGTAAACTTATGTTGAAAATAACACTTTAAAACCGTTATCAGTTTAAACAAATGCAATCTTGCAATAGTAAAACAAGAGGGAAACCTTCAAACCAACAAGAAACACGTTGGCAATCATTTAAGTAATAAAAAATTGGTTAAAATAAATTGTTTTCAGTCACGTGATATCAGTTGGGAATTTCCCACATGTTGTGACGGCGTAGCAGACGAAACTTTTAGCAACATTGAAGAATAAGGGAAACTATGTATCCCGGTATTAAAAAGGCTACACATATTTGTGTTCATTTCATTGAAAATTAACAATAACAATAAAACAAAAAACCTTCAAAACAAAATTTTGCCAAAAATTGATTGTTTTATTATGGAAAATAAAACCATGTTGAGTGAAACTGATCAAGTTTACTTTTTACAAAGTAGGGCAGAGCCTTGAGAAGTTAAAATTAAGGGGAACAAACATTTGGGGATATATTATAAAGTGCTCAATATTATTTACTTACTTGTCTGGAATGATTCGGTTTCAAGTCCACCCTGTATTCCTCTGAAGCTGGTGGTGTCCTTCATCAGGTGGATTACTCTTTCTACTGCGAAGCTCTGATGCTTTGGAGCTGGTCCTCCCCCAGTTTTGAAGACTTCACTTCTGTGAGTTGTGTAAACAGCCTTGGCCACTCTTGTGGTATTCCTCCACTTGTTTCTTATGTCTGTAGCAGTACGAAGGGCAACTCCAAGCGAATTTACTTTCATGGCTATGTCATCCCAAACCATTTTTTTTTAACTGGTTGTTTACTGTATTTGTTAATTTTCCATTAATGATACTTGAGTGTTTTTCCACAAGTTGTTGAATGAGGTCTTCCTCTCCCACAGTGAAGTTGGTCTTTTTTAGTCTTTTTAGTTTGCTTGGATTTGGTTCAGCAGATTCAGCCATTGTTTTACAGACAGGATGCTCCAAAACAATGCATGATGGGTAGATTTTATTCAATCACTTGATTAATCAGTTGATAAAATTTTAACGCATTGATTAATCAGGTGATTAAATTTTAATTCATTGATTATTTAATCGACACGTTAAATATTGTTGAACAACAGAAAATAAACGACTCGTTAAAAGATTTAATGACTCGTTAAATTTAATCAATTGTTAAAAAAACGACAAGTTGAACAACAGACCTTTGGACGAACTCTTGGATCAACAAAAGCTTGCCGCCTAATGAAGGTTGATCCAATTATCAAGATGTGTACAGGGCTCCATACTAATCTTAGAAAGCAATTAGCTACATGAATATAGGAAGAATATTATATGTTTCATTTTACAATTTGATTAATTGCATTTTTGATTCTGAACTGAATTCTAATACGAATACGAATACGAATTTGTTTATTGTAGTGACATTGTGTATATATACAGTATAATAATAATATTTGTTAATACAACGTTTGTACACCCGGCTCATTGGACCTATAAGTCACTTAAAAAAATAAATCTTTAAATCATTTCATAGTCGAGTCCTTTAGTTCAATTATTTACATAAATGAATTGTCTGCGTTTTGTAAATGCTTGTAAAATATATTTAGCTGTTCTGCTTGGAAAATTAATTAAAAATTGTATTAATTGTTCACAGTGTGGCAGTGATAAAAATGTTTCTTTGCTTGGTATGGTTGAGTAAAGTTCATTTCGAAGTTCATCATATAAATCACAGTTAATAAGGAAATGAATTTCACTTTCAATTTCATTTTTGCTTCACATTTTACAAAGTCTGCTCTCCTCAGGTTCGCCACTAAACCGTCCTGTTTCAATTCTTAGAGGTAGAATGCCGCATCTAAATTGAGCCAACACTGACCGTTAGTTGCGTTGTAGGTTAAGGTTCACGTATGCTTCAACAGAGAAATTATTTTTGGCAGTTTTTTATGTTCGCAGTTTTGGATATTTATCTTTATTTTTTTAACCAATCAAGACTATGCTGTTCAAGTAGTGCTGATTTTGCGTTATTCTGAAAAGTTTCCATAACTCCAATGTTTGTCATTATAGTTTTTATTTCTGCCGACCAGTTGTTTGAGTATATGCTATAGTCCCATTGAAAGATATGTTTGCAAACCCTTGAATTATCCATTTTCAACAGTCTAATATAACCCTTGTGTTAATATCGCAACCCAAGCGATTTGGTGGTGGACTCTGTTTCCCTCATTCCCTTTTTTAATCTAACTTGAAACCTTTTCTTTCGAACGATTCTCAAAAAATTATGACCTTTCTATGTGACGTCATCATTCATCGTCGCCTTTTTTTGTTAATGTCACAAAAGTAATTTCAGAGGAGAGGACGAAAATTCGACGTAATAAACGAGTTCTGAGTAATAAAGAACTGACATCAAACAAACCACACTGTGATTAAAAAATATATTCAACAGGTTAGGAAAGGGTTAAATTAAGTAAGAATTAGAAAAAGTAATTTATCATATTAAAAAAGAAATAAAAGTATTTAGAACTTGATTCTACAAATGTTATTTTGCTTTTTATAATTTTTATTAAAGCGCCACTGATAAGTCTTTAATTCTTGACAGACTATAGGTTAAGACAAAGTTTAAGAAGTTTTTTTTTTAATTAGTTTTCAAAAGAGAGAACAGTTGAAAAGCTTTCTTTTTGTAGATGATGGTATTTTGGGTATTTAATAAGGCATGTGTAAGGTATTAAAAAATTGGCGATGTTATAAGCAAGAAGCATGATAGCATTAATTTAATAAGTCCAAAATGTAACTAAAAAATAAAGCGCAAAGATAAAAATAGGACTTGTTGAAGCATGTGTTCGCTTTGTGAGGCGATTAAATTGCTGATTATATATAGTACATCATGATCACACAAATTAATCATTCTCCTACGATAACTTATACATATCACTGGAATGCACAAACACAGAAACTATTACATAATATGTATGTCAACAGAAAGCAGTAAGTATGCATTCATACGCATTGAATTCGTTCCTTTTGTTTTGTTTTGAATAGTGACTTTTCATGTTCTTAAGGTGTTTTTTGTTTATGTTTTAAACACACAGTAAGGCATGAGGTATTAAATGCAGTGAAACTTGTTTATATTTGAAAATATTGAAATTTTAAGAATAATAAAAATGTAACAATATAATTATTTACCCTTTGTAGTCACCTCAGTTTTCGATGGATTATATATTGATAATTTAAAGTACATGATACTAGCTACAAATGTAACACATAAGTTTGGCTTACAACATCAAATTGGCAAATACAACTTAAAGCAAAAAAATACCGAATCAAGGATATTCCATTTCGTCAACACAGACATATTGGTTAATGTGTCACATGTGGAGCAGAATCTGCTTACCATTCCTGAGCTCCTCATATTACCCCAGTTTTTGTTGGCGTTTGTGTTGCTAAGTCTTTAATTTTCTATGTTGTGTCTTGTGTACTATTATTTGTCTGTTTGTCTTTTTCTTTGTAAGCCATGGCGTTGTCAGTTTTTTTTTTTCAAACTATGAGGTTGACTGTCCCTCTGGTATCGTTTGCTCCTCTTTTATACCTTTTGATACGAGAAAGGTGTAGGTCCGGTTAGGTCCGATTTTGGCCTCAAATTTCAGGTTGATGAAAAATTGTTCCTAATGAAATATTTTGGAAACTTTTTTTAAACACTTAAGTGTCTACTTCAATCGATTCAATTTGTTTATGTGAAAGATTTTCAACGACTTAGTCATTAGATACGCTCAAATTGAACCTAAAAATGAAAAATCTATCAAATATACCACATATATATATATATATATGCATTGTAATGTCAAAAACAGCCCATATCTAAGAACCAGAAGTATTCTTCTTTCCAATAAATAGCTAAAAGGTAACATTTTAACGATTTTGCAACACTGCTATATTTTGGAACCCAAAAAAGGGGTCTTACTGGATCTACTCTTTTGAGTTAATTAGCGGGAATTTTCTTCCTTCAATCAATTTCAGATGCTAACGGACATTCAATGAAAGATTGACTGAGAAACAAAAGGACGGAAATCATATCAATAAACACGAAATTATTAACTAAATACAGGACGACATGAAACCCATAAATATCAAGGTTGAGACTCGTTTCCCGGAAGTGTGTATTAAGCAGGAATATTCCTATGACATCATTTGAATTATATTTTTGAAAATGAGCAATAAAGTGATTCTAGCACATATACATGGGGTGAACCAACCTTAACTTTATGAAGGAGCAAATCTTGCAATGTTATTAGTATGGCCTTTGTTGACAAAATAAAACAGTTTTCCAACTAACAGAAAACTGAGAAAAAGGACACAACTCCAATTTGTCTTATCTTTCTTTTTTTAATCATATTGTGTAGCAAATGTAAGATATATTATGCATTATTAAAAAGACATGATTCTTATGAGATCACAACCAAGATACAAGGATTATAATTCTGATAAGATAAGAACTCAATAAAGATACAAAGATTAAAATTATGATAAGATAAAAACAGTTTTTGTTTGATTGTTTTATCATTTTCAGCAACATTTTAGAATCCACATATGAGTAATACAACTATGAGATTTTATAGTTTCATAGTTTTTCTGAAGACTTTCACGGCAAACAGAATTTTTGTCAATCGTACGGAATTATTTTGGAAGCTTATGTATCCAATACAAACAAAATAAGACCTCATATTTGCTATTAAATTTTATGTTAATTGAAACTGTGAAGGACTTTTAATTCGCCAAATTCTCACCTTTAGCAAGTCCAGGGGCGTAGCTAGAAAGAAACGACGTGGAAGCAACTACCGAAAAAATTTTGGGACCCTATTATGCAGAATTTTTTTTTTCTCGGTTTTTGGTCATAGGACGGTTAAAAGAGGAGCTATATTGAGATAAAAATTTATGAATGTAAAACTATTAATAAATCTTCTGAATATAGTAATACATAAACAATAAATATTTGTGATACAGAATTTACTCGAAATTGTCCAAAATCTGCTCTTCGGGTCTGGGCAGAAACAAACTTCTCTATTACTTTGTCAACATTCACACTGAAATGCCGATGAACATACAGTAATCATGGTAATGCTATGTAACTTTCGTTGTTCATTTTTGATCGTACATTTGTACATTTGATCTCAGGGCCATCATGGCATGGTAGCACTCGCGAGATGTTATAAACCAGCGTACGTGTTCGGCATCGAGCGATCTCCCAATTGAATTCGTCAAAATTACATGCTAGGTCAGTTTCGTATGTTTCAGACAATATTGAGATTTGTTCGTTTGTGATATTTCCTACAACACGATGAAGCCGTGAGATACAGCACAAAGAAGCGATTTTCTGATAACATGACGCGACTCCACTCTCCAGTTGCCATATCATATGGTCTATGAACGCAAAAAATAATGAGACTTTCCAATACTGTTTTGGCGTGGTTGCAGGGTGATTGGCTCCGGTAGTCTGTCAACCACATCGCCTCGGCATATTTTCAACGATATCGAAGGGATCTGATAATTCTAATGCCGATTGGTACATCTCATTCCAAACTGATAAACTGTACACTGTAAAATGTGCTCCAAAACTACATATCTTAGAATAGACTGAGTATTACAAATTCAAAAGTAAAAATCTTGTGAAAGATGCAAGTAACCTTCCGATTTTGTCATAATCTCCAAAAAAAAAAATATTTTGAAACCAAATGTCGTCATCTAATGATATTTCATCAATTAAAAAATGTGACAACATAGGTGTTTCCTTTAACATTCAATTTATAAATTTTTATTTTGCCATTTCTTTTTTTGCATGCCGAATCAATGTGCACGCAACTTCGGAGCTACGACTTTTTTGAATGAACAGCTTCATCAACACTTTTAACTAGGTTGTCAAACTAATATCCGGGATAGACGGAAAAGACACCAACAGTCTCCGATTCCGATTGACCAACTCATCTCTCTCTCTTCTGCTTTTTTTTTTTTTTTTTTTTTTTTTGTGAAAACGACGTGGATGCACGTGTTGTCGTGCCTCCGGGTAGCTACGCCCCTGAAGTCCTTTGTTCTTCTATGTGGGATTACCTATCTGTCATGGGTGATCATTTATTCCTAATTATTCTAGTAGACACTCGTAGAAGTACAAAACATTACATAATGTAAGTAGAAAAATACACTTTCTGCACTAACGTGTGTCCACTTTTAGATAAAACTAACCTTAGTAGTAGTGACCTTCAAATCAAAAGGGACCTTCCACTTTCAAATTTTAAACTAACTAATGTGTCTTAATGTTAATTCAATGTTAAAATAAGTGTTTATATCATTGTTGCTGTCATTTGGTAGAATTATTTCTACTTAATTTATTGCAGTTGCAGGTCTTTTATCAATTTCTTTTCATAGTCTACGTTAATTGATATTACACGTGCGTGTAATTTTTGAGGTCACTTCTACTCGACAACGTCTGTCGTAATATTATATTTGGCACTTTTTATTTCTACAGAGAAGCGTTTACTTGTTTATTATGTAGCAACTTTATTTTTCAGAGTCATTGTTTAAAGTGTATGCTTACATCTCATCTAGTAAATATTAAAGTGAACCGCTAGTCAATTTATTCTTTGATCTTGTGCTTAGTTGTATTCTGACACCTGAGTCTTCGCCATAGCCTAAGATGAACTGGATAAATATTGGACGGAGTCGTGGTTTTGAAAAATGCAACAGATGATAAAACGTATAGCAAATAAATAGTTTAAAGACGTGCAGTCTAGATACATTTACACATACGTAAGTTATGTTGCTTACATTGTGTAAATTAATGTTTGCATGTGTTATATACAAACATCTTTATAGTACTTGAGTTATATGCAATCATAACATTATTTTGATTCGTCTTGAAAATATAATTTGACCAAAGCATTTACAGATCATGTGTATATTGCATGTGCATATACTATACATGTTTATCATCTTCGTCACATGATTTGGTAGCATTTATATAGGAATTTAAATTAAGTAACACAAACCATATTAAATTATGAATAAGACAGTGTTACATAAGTCATGAATATGACAGTTGTTATTCATTCATTTGATGTGTTTCAGCTTTTGATTTTGCAATTTGATTATAGAGTCCCTTTGAGATTTTACTTTTCACACAGGTTACATGTATAAGAACATTTAGTATTTTAAATAGTATCACAACGCATATTTCCTAACATTTTTATCTTCATGTGTCACCTGGTTGTGTGTTATTTATATAGATGCTGTAGTTTGCAGTGACAATGTCGTTATCTGTTTGATAGCATTCGGTAGAAAAACTGATATTCTTGTCAATTAAGATTGCAGTCAAACGCGCATGCCACATGCAGGGTTCGTACTCACGATATAAACTTGACAGTCTAGTGATTGGGTAGATGGACTTCGTAGACCACTCGACCACCGAGACCCAAAGAAAGTACTTTAATTCTTTTGGATTTAGATAAGGGTATAGCAGTCTAAAATTTCAGGTAGGGATTTTAAATTGTGAAAAGAATTAACCTGTTTGTTTTTAATAAATAATTCTAGTTTCCTTGACCATTATGTACATGTATGCTGAATACATATCAGGACACTAAACGTTATTGTCATAAACCATATCTTGAAATGGTAGATTATTTCTTTTTTCCTGGAAAATGATATAATCTTTTATCCACTTTTACTTTAAGTTCTTATATTTTGAAGGGCTATTCAAATTTGGTAAACATTTTTTCTTGATTTTTGTTTAATTTTAACGAAACGCGCATCTTGCGTACACATATTTAATCATAGAATCTTAAATGAATTTATTGACCATACATATCATATAAAAGAATGATTAACAATAAATATACAAATTGCAATACTTATCTATTAACATAATTGCACATATTAAGAAAGACATGACGTCTATTTTTTTTTTATATTCTTTGGAAGACGTTTTTACTTAATAGTTTTTATCAAAACCGTTTCGAATGCCCTGGTAATGCCGAAAAACTCGTAGAACAGTTTCGGATTTCTACTCTCAAAATAATTATTTGAAATGAATACAAATAAATACACTATCTTTCATCGAATACGAGTAACATTACTTAAGAGAACCAACACACTTTTTATGATGAGTCTTATGTAGACGAAACGCGCGTCTAGCGTACTAAATTATAATCCTGGTACCTTTGATAACTATTTACACCACTGGGTCGATGCCACTGCCGGTGGACGTTTCGTCCCCGAGGGTATCACCAGCCCAGTAGTCAATACTTCGGTGTTGACATGAATATCAATAATGTGATCATTTTTATAAATTTCCTGTTTACAAAACTTTGAATTTTTCGAAAAACTAAGGATTTTCTTATCCCAGGCATAGACTACCTTAGCCGTATTTGGCACAACTTTTTGAAATTTTGGATCCTCAATGCTCTTTAACTTTTTACTTGTTTGGCTTTATATTTTTTTTTATATGAGCGTCACTGATGAGTCTTATGTAGACGAAACGCGCGTCTGGCGTACTAAATTATAATCCTGGTACCTTTGATAACTATTTTTCATTAAATGAAGCTGGAAAATGATCAACCGATGCAACTCCAGATATGTGTCAGCGATTGTTTTTCTCTGATTGAATAGACCTTTGTTTGTAGGATTTATGTTTGCAAGTATCGAAAATGGAACACCAGAGTCAATTATAAGGTTAATATGATTTTTTACAAATAGAACGAAACAAATCTGCATGTAATTTTGTAATTAATGATCGTCCCATCAGTACTTCTTGTTTTATTGATTGTTTATGAACTGAACAATTTCTTCTTCAGAATTTGTTGATGTACGCTTTGATTTCTTTATTCATATTATCAATGTCCATATAATCAAAGTATCACAAATGATTTATATTGGCATAATGTTCATTGTTCAAAAATATTGAATAAATCCGCCAGCGGAATATTTAGATGTTTAATTTTTCCTACTTTTTATTCTTTGTTTCTAGTTTTGAACAATTTAATTCTTGATACTAAAGCTCGATCATTTATAAAACGTAAGCATTTCATTCTGCACATAACACTCTATTCTTTAATGACGTTTATTCTGTCATTTTTTATTTTTTTATTTTAATGAAACGCCAATATATTATATTTTCTTTCTCAAAAACTGACTATTTCAAACATGCCAAACTAACATTGTTATAACCATGAAAGAAATAATTTGTGTACTAGGAGACAGGTTAATAAAAGCAATGTATGTTTGTTTCTTTGGATCTGACATCTTAAGCTATTTGAATTTATAATGCTTTGTTTTCTAGATTAATATACTATTCTTATCTAGAATTTATAATATGCTTTTGCTTGTGCATTCTGATTTTACCTCCAAAACAAATCCATTATGTTTGTCTTTCGAACTCGAATTCATCTTTAAATTCAGCTTTATCTCCCTTTGGCCTCTTTACAATATCCATAATTTCTAACAAACGAAATATTTTAACTTTTTTTTAATTTTCACATAAGGTTTTTACCAAATAGTTATATAGATTATCATATTGTTAAGATAAGACTCAACACGTCCAACTTTTTCAACTTACTACTAAATACCCGCCAGTATATTGTTCATATGACCATGATGACAGTGCTGAAGTAGATTAGCAGTAATAATAGAGTGAAAGAGTTTAAATGTTTCAAACCTCATTCAAAATTAAGTAAATTACATATTCAAATATTGGAATCAATAACGTGTGTATTTATATTGGTTGATTTTCTAGAATAAATTGTATTGTCTCAAAATGACTATCACAATTTAGATTCATATGAAACCTCAAATTAAAAAAAAAATGATACATATGTATTTTATAACTAAATAGATAGTTTACATTATAAATCTTATGTACATATACTTTTTTTTTAAGAAAAAATCGATGGGTCACTGTGAAAACTGTCTAATTATGAGAAAATAAAGGTTGGCAGGTAGGTGAAACTTACATAAATGCAGAGATAAATGAAAAATGAAGATATTGATGCCCGATTTATATAATTCCAAGGCCGTCAGTTGGCACCAGAAGCGACGAAGCAGCGCATCCATTTTGAGTGTGCAAATATCCACTTTTTTATATGGGACGAGCTCTGACGTCCCACGGCCCCAGTTTGTTTCGACCATTTTGTTCAATTCTGAGTGATATATAACAATATATTCCTTTTATGAAATGATACATGAATATCTATTATCATTATATTTTTATTTTCATTTTCACATACCAATTGTCTTCGCTATAACATGTAGCAATACATATGTCTTTGTTACAGGTGGTATTTGTTGTTCTGTGGTTTGCATGTTGCAATGTTCTTTTATTTTAGTTGTTTATGTATTTCTTTTTCTTGGGTGTTCTTGCATGTGTTTGTACTGTCTTCCTATCATATAATATTGTCTTTTTTTACATTGCCATATAAGCGGGAGGTTTGGCTAGAGATAATACTAGGACCAACCCTCCATTTTTTTTTTAAATATCCCGTATTAATTCAGGAATATAACAGTTGTTATCAAATAGTCCGTTTCTGTGTATCATATGTATTGTGACGTTTGGTTTTGTAGCTTTTGTGGTCCGTTATTTTCCTCTTATAATTGATGTGTTTCCCTCAGTTTGAATTGCGACCCATATTTGTTTCAGTTAAATCCAATTATGACTAGATATTGTATAGCGGTTCACTTCTAGAGTCTTGATTTACAACTGTTATATAATAAGCATGAGTGAACCAAGCAGGGTAGGTAATTACGTTCTTTAATTACATAAGCCTAAGACTGTTTTACGCTCTGGATTTGCAGCGTGTGTAGGCTGCCGCCATTTGTCGTTGGCCAAACATCGTCAGACAAAAAGTCTGTTGTTCAACACAAGTCATTCGTTTTGACTTTCCAGTCTCATATTAGTCCTACGTATATATGAAGGCTGTCATAAAATAGATTATTTTTATTGTAGTCTGGTTTCTTCTGGATAGAGTTCAAGAAATACCTCCTTTTACGAACTTCTTTTCGGATATTTTTGTTGAATGTCTATAGAAGAATTTCGTAGCTTCAATTTTGGTTTGTTTCTTTGGTGTGTATCTTTTCGGTCGAATTACTGTCCAATAATTTTTACGCATTGTCGAAAATATTACGGTATCATTAAGTTCCTCGTCGCATGTCTAATGAATGGTTTGGTTCATCTGTTAGAAGCCTTTACGAAGCGTTCAGTATCTATCTTTGTATCTGGCTCATTTTTGTTGAATTCATCTTAATTTTTTATATACTAATCCTGATCCTTTTCATCCGCAGTTTTTTTATCACACAAAGTTTCATAATTATAATTCCTTGTTTAAACACGTTTAAAATCATTTTTTTAAATTGTCAATTTCCTTCGCTATATCTATCCCATGCTTTTGTGTGAGTGTTCGGATTAGGTGTAAAACATATAAATGAACACAGTATGTTTTACACCTAAACTTCTAGAAACTTTTTTTTCTTTAATTTGTACTTTAAAGGTAAGTAATCAAAATGCGTTTTAACCGTATTTGTCAAGGTATACATGCAAAGATGCGTGTATCTGGAAAAAACATGTTATTACCTGATAAAACATGTTTATAATGTTCAGCTGGCTATTTTAAACTGACAATTGTGACCCAAATTAAATATGTATATATAATTCAACAACAACACAAATCAGCAACATAAACATTAAATCATTTACGGCAAATGTCTATTGGCATACAAATAGTTTGGACCCATTATTTAAATTTTGGAATAAGAGATTCATTCTGCCTTTGCAGTATACGTACGTACAATAATTGTGAAGCAACGTTAACAATGTAACTAAATGTTCCATACATTAATGGTATTTGAACGAATTTTGACTCGTTCAAATTTTATATATATTACAGAAAACTATATGATATTTATCTGTCAAATGAGAATTCAAAGTTAAGGGATCACCAGCATTTATTATTGGTTCAAACGCATCTAAAATAGTACTATTGCTGCATAAAAAAGGAATACTCCGTCTATGCTATTTTAAGTCGATGAGTATGAATCAGAATATATATTATATATCAAAAAGTAAAGCGCCTAGCAAAGTTCTTTAATTTCATTTTCAGATATATTGTTAATGTCTGGTCAATACATAGCCCACATTACTGTGAGTTCTTGCTACTAAATCAGGTTTTGTATCCACAAATTAGACAAAAAGAATACTACCGAAACAGTATGTTATTCATACAGATAATTCACATTCATAATGAACCTACAATAAACATCATGGTTTCAAGACTACATGGTGAATTTCACATTTTTAGCAGTACTTTGCCTTTGCCCAATTGTATAGCGTTAACATATATACATTTAAAATACGTTGTGATTGTGAATGTTTACAATTATTGGACTTTTAATTAAATGTGACTTCGCATGGCGGGTGGTGTTTGTAAAGCAGAAGAAGATTACCCTACCAAAGCACCAAGTCGATGGAAGTCGAGTTCGTTACGTTACCATGATATGTATCTTTTTTAATTTTTAATCAATTTATGAAATAAGATAATCGGTAAATTTAAATTCTTTAGATACTGCATAATTACTTTGATATGGAATGCCACCACCAGTTCGTTGACCATAGTAGTCTATGTAGAATCGGTGTTTTGCTTTAATTCTATATTGTTGTAAATATGGAAACCCTTTCTTATGGAAACATGTTTCAGGTTAAAAGTGTTCGTGTTTGTTTTCAGTAACTGTGAAAATTTACTAATATAATTTTATTAAATTACGTCTTCTATAAGGACATTATATGTACTTAATCTGTATTTGTTTTGCAAACATAAAGAGTTTTAAAATATCATTCTAATAAAAAGAATTATAAAACATCCAACATATACATCAAATGTGAATTGCCTTAATTGTGTAATGGGATTTTTTTTTATTATAGAAAACTCGTTTATCAAATGAATACACAATATACCTTTTTTATTCAATCCAATGAAAGATTTCAATATGGCTTGCATATTTTTCCAAAACATATGTATTTGAATATAGAAAAAACACACTACTCTGTCTATCATTGCAGATATTTTGTGTAAATACTTCAACAGATTTCAATCAACTTAGTTCATAATAGCATTCAGTTTTAAAAATTTAAGATTTCCTAAAATGTTCCAGTTACTTTGATATTTTTATTTGAACAATAATCTGATTTCTTTTCACAGAAAATGGCACCACATTGTTGTCAACGGCTTATGCAAAAGATCCATTCAAAGGATATTAAATTAGATGAATATGGTAAGGCAAAGGAGTTTTGTTTGTTGAGCATTGCTCGTCCTCATATGAGAGCTTTCCATTCATCATGGTTTTGTTTCTTTATTGCATTCACGGCATGGTTTGGTATACAACCACTCTTACCAACAATCATAAAGGAGTTGCACTTGTCCAGGAAAGATGTCGCTAACTCTGGAATTGCAAGTGTTGCTGCTACTATAATAGTACGAGTATCTGCAGGACATCTTTGCGATAAATTTGGACCTCGTCGAGTTATGGCAACGTTGCTGGTAATAGGATCTATTCCATTAGCTTTATCAGGACTGATCACTAGCGGAACAGGGCTGATTGTGGTGCGTCTTTTTATTGGTTTTCTTGGTGGAACGTTTGTTCCCTGTCAGTTTTGGACAAGTATCATGTTTAACTACAAGATTGTTGGAACAGCTAATGCCATGGTTGGTGGATGGGGAAATCTTGGTGGTGGATTTACATTTTTGTTGATGCCTGCTGTTTTCCAACTTATCAAAATCATGGGTGTCCATGAATTCTTGGCTTGGAAAATAGCTGTAGTAGTACCAGCCGTTATCTGCAGTGCAACTGGTATGTCAATTTTGTCAATATTGTTGTAGAACATTTCAGTGGTTTTAATAGAAATATTTTACATATGCTGATGAAGTTGTTAAATTGATTTAAGATGTTTCGTCCTATTGTTTTTTTAATGGTGAGCTTTCAATTTTATAGAAAAATGTTATTCTTCAAACGCCATTATTCCCGTCCAATTTTAGGTAGTATAAAGTAAATTAACCATGATAACTGACATCATTTCAACGTTTGTTCATATTTACATAAACGTTCAGAATCGGAAGACTTTTTTCATCTTTATATGTTCATTCTTATCGATCGATGTTTTGCAATCCAGGTATATCAATTCTGTTTACATCTGATGACTGTCCACAGGGAGAATGGATAAACCGGAGACATGCACATGCTAAAACTGAAGAACTTAGGGCTGTCGTTCATGAAGGTAACTATAACTTATGAAATAAGATACCACTCTAGAGAAATATAATTGAAAGTGACCCACATTTTGTTCATAAAACTCAAAAGGATGACTGTTTGTGCTTCGTAAGGGTTAGTGACTCAAAACGTCTCTCTGCTTTCGGAGTTGAGGCGATTCCCTCATAGTTTTTGTTACCTTGACAGTGAGTGTTATCCCTTCACTTGAATTATGAGATTAAAAATCGATAAACCCCTAAAGGGTCTACTGATCTTTTGTTTTGCAGTAGCTAATATGTTGCAAATTATAACAGAGAGAAAGAAAAAATCTAAATATTGTAAAAGAGGGATGAAAGATACCAGAGGGAGTGTCAAACTTGTAAATAACTCTGAAACTGTAGAAATTTGTCAAGAAAGCCGAAATCGACAAACCACTCTTTATAGTAATAATTGCTTAGGAAGGAACATTTTCATAATGTTTTTCGGGTGGTTTTTTTTTGTTTTTTTTTTGTTTGTTTGTTTTTTTTTGGGGGGGGGGGTATTATTTAGTCAGAAATCATATGTTTAACTGACTTTCGAACTCCAAGGTAAATTCGAGGTCCATAAAAACTGACAAAAGCAAACGTTAACAACCAACTGAACGAGTAAAAAAAAAACTGTAACACACGAATTTCCTAAGTAACCGGCTGGTTAAACCTGTGTTTATAGAAAACTGAACCTCCAGCTTAAATGACAGAGGGGCGAAAATACCACAGGAATATTCAAACTCTTAAATCAAAAATATACTGACAACGCCATGGCTAAACAAACATCCAACCAATAGACATGGTTCACAAAACACAACTTACAGCCAGCTGAAAGACGCCTCCGGTGCGGGAATTTCTCGCTGTATTGAAGACCTGTTGGTGACCTTCTGCTGTTGTCTTCTCTATGGTCGGGTTGTTGTCTCTTTGACACATTTCCCATTTCCATTCTCAATTTTACAAAAATAAAGACAGAGCAAAATGATTTTATCTTTGTTTCAAATGAAGAAATATTGTGCATGCGTAAAGTCCTGTCTAGCACTATAGAAAAACATCACATAACATTTCATTGGATATAAGACAATAACAATCACAGGCAGTTATCATTCAAATGATCACACTTTTTAACCTGTGTACAAGCTTTAGTAACCATGTAACCTCAAGTTTCAAAATATTCTATAGAAACCCCAAATAAAAAATAATGGTGCTTTGAAATACCCAAGATCTATGTTTATGACCCATAAATGTTTTACTGCAATGAAATTTAGGATTTATTACCTACAGCTGTCAAATTCAAGGGAATATATTTTCGACCTATTTTGGTAAACAACGAATGTGACGTACTATGATTTGGTGGTATTACATCTAAAGGTTTTCAGTCATCAAACCTCAGATGAGTATACGAATATACAAACTGGACCTCATGAATATAAAAACTTAGTATAACTTAAGTTAACACACACAGTTGTCAATACCAAATGTCCAAATAGATCAATTAGACACCAGGCTAACAGACAAATAAAAAATTCAGAAAACAGTAAATAGAAAACTTAATATTGAGCAACAATATTAAACAAAAATACCGGATACCACCCAAAAAGCAGTTAAAAAGGCCAACATTTCTGATTCCCTTGTCGAATTTGGTAATCATTGAGGAAAAGAGGAATTGCATTATGAAAAGTTCATTGTATCATGCATGTATATATATTTGTAAAAATGAAATAATTACCAAATGGTACAATATTGTTATAGAAAACTTACCAATGAAAGGACACCACAAGTCGCATCTGAATAAACAGCCAAAAGTATGGACTTACATTACAATTTCACTGTTGATCATACAATATGGTATGTGTTTTGGAGTGGAAATTGCTGGAAACACCATTCTGAATTTATACTTTTTATACAAGTTTAAAATCGAAGGCTGCAACGAAACTACAGTTACAATATCAAACAATAATGTGACTGGAGTCAATTTGATTGGTGTCGAAGAAGTAGATTTGTCATGTAGTGTCTTAAACCAAAGTACTGCTAGTTTAATCGCATCCCTCTTTGGACTTATGAATCTATTTGCACGTGCACTAGGAGGAACATTTTCAGATGTTTTCTTCAAGCACTACAAAATTCCAGGACGTCTGTTAGCTCACCAACTCTGTTTAGCAGGAGAAGGAATTATGCTAGTGATATTCAGCCAGATGAAAACTATTCCGTCCGCCATTTGTGTATTGATTATAACAAGTTTATTTGTACAAGCATCAGAAGGTACTACCTATTCCATAGTGCCATATGTTCATGCCAAGCGAATAGGGGTGATTGCCGGGGTTGTTGGAGCTGGAGGCAACACAGGGGCACTTATCTGGAATACAATATGGGTTCAATTAGTTGATGTAGAACCTAGTTGGTGGTTTTGGATAATAGGTGTAATTGTGTTCTCAGGAAGTATGTTCACGATGTTATTGAGAGTTGAGGGGATGACTATATGGCATATCCTCCGCAAACAGGAAAAGGGTGAAAACGAAGAAAATGAAACTGCTCTTGAACGATAAAACGTGTTTTGACGTGCAAAAAAGAACATTGTGTAGAATGCCTAAACAATACCTGATATTTAATGACATTTTATAACATACAATTATAAATATATATATATACTAGTATATATTTCTTATGTTAAAAACATTACATTAGATATATGTAATGTAAACTCGAATTGCTTCTTGTGTATTTTTAAACTTGTAAAATAAAACGTCTATTGCGTCTTACTTTTATTTTATTTTTAAACAAAGATGACACGTGTAAACATTTTGAGTAATTACTATAACATAAAATAGTTGCATCGCAGTTAATAAAAATATGCACACTTTACCAAAATGTCATTTATTTAGTTCATTGTTTTTATACATGTTATACTTGTAAAATAAAAATTCGGTCATTTAATTAATTGTATGGCTTTGTACGATTATGTGCATAAAATTACCTAGGGATATTGTATTGTTAAAAAATTGTGTTACAGTAAAACAAATCAAACAGAGAAGCTATTGACATATTGAAAGAACAATCAAAAAACAATTCTAAGAAAAATAGGCGTGGTACCACTTTGACCAACTTTTTAACGACAAAACGGAGTATACAACTTCCACATAACACTACAAAAAAGCAAAACAAGGAGTAAATTGAAAAATAATCATAAGCTTAATTCTTTATCCTACCGAAGCAACTGAGATCGATTCCGGTTTTTCGCGGGGTTCGTGTTGATCATATAAAAAAGAAGATGTGGTATGATTGCCAATGAGACAACTATCCACAAAAGATCAAAATGACACAGACATTAACAACTATAGGTCACCGTACGGCCTTCAACAATGAGCACAGCTCATACCGCATAGTCAGCTATAAAAGGCCCCGATAAGACAATGTAAACCAATTCAAACGAGAAAACTAACGGCCTTATTTTTTATGTAAAAAAATGAACGAAAAACAAATGTGTAACACATAAACAAACGACAACCACTGAATTACAGGCTCCTGACTTGGGACAGGCACATACATAAATAATGTTGCGGGATTAAACATGTGAGCGGGATTCCAACCCTTCCCCTAACCTGGGACAGTGGTATAACAGTACAACATAAGAACAAACTATAAAAATCAGTTGAAAAAAGCTTACCTCGTCAGATGGACAGAAAATACAAGTGGACGTGGCCGGGTATTTATACATCCCGACACAAAAAGACACAATGAACAGATCTGAGAGTACTCGCAGTTATCTGACAGCTAGTTCAAAGCCACTAACAACTAATAAAAAAATCATGCATCTAAGACTAAACTATCAATCTTTTAGTCTTTAATCGTTTGTCAATTTTTGACATGGCATTGTCAGTCTGTTTTCGACTTCGGAGTTTGAATGTCCCTGTGGTACAATTTGCCTCTCTTTTTCATTGGTGTTAGTCTGTTAAAATGTTTAATGATATCTTTGAAAATAACTGTTCTTTTGGAAATACACTATATTTATCATTCGAAAAACATAAAAATAAACTATCAAAATCAGTTGAAAAAGTCTTAAATGAAAATCATCAGATCGATAGAACGCAGAAAAGCATCCAAACAAAAGACAGACCGGACGTAGCAAGGTATTTATACGTCACTTATTTCCAATAAGAATAAAACAAAATATACCAATCGGAGAGTACTCGCAGTTGCTGACAGCTAGTTCAAAGTTAATAACAACTAATAAATGCATGTATTTTAGACTGAAATATGAATCATCAAACATCTAATGAATTTAGTGTTAAAACGTCATTCACAGTCAGTTCAAATAAAGTAACATCCATTACATTTCAAGGCACGATCTTAAGTATTTAGCTTGTAGTCTAATGCAAAAATCGGTACCCTTTAATGTCATGTATAAATTCTGTTTCCCGGATTCCAGGATATTAGAAAGTACCAAAACAAGAACTTCACATCTGAGAAACAGACAAAATATATCTGTCTTTTTTAAATTTGATGATTTTTTTATTTAATGATTCAAAATTATTAGCCTAAAAGTGTTCTACGTAAGTTACAATTTATTCAGCTTTCTTTTTATACCAAAGTTACTGAAATATTCTATATATTGTAAAAAATTCAACTACTGCCTAGGAAATATTTTGTTTCAGATAGTACTACTTTCTGACCGATACGTCAACATAAGTGTTCCAGATGCCGGTGGGTCCAAATGTACGTTTTGGACGTAATAGACTGTTTAATTGTTTTGTTCCTGTTGACACATCGATTTGATATAAGAAAGTGTATATGTACCATCAACTGCAAAATCAACTTAAAATCTACTTAATTGGATTCTTTGTTAGATTTTTTTGGTAACTTTGTTTGAATTTTTCAGTAACTTGGGTTGTATGTCTGTAATGTATGTTAACACTGTTTTGGCAGCTGGGCACAATGGTTGTCACATTAATTTGGATTGCGGGTCTAATTTTGTCAATAAAATAAAACTATAAACAACTCTTATACAAGTCGGAGGTTTTATTTAGGTATTAGAAAAGTACACATTAATTGTACATGACCTTCATTAACAGTGGCGTGTTCCAAAAAAACCTCCCAAGACAGTTAAGAAAGAGAACAACTGAAATCGCCCCTACAATGTTTTGCGGTTTATGTTGCTAAATTCACTAGAAACATTTTAAGGCGGTCAGAATATGCGGATGATGCCTGACTGCCATTGACGATTGCCAAATAAATTAATCACAAGATGCAACAAAGTGGATCTATATATTAATTCAATACCTAATAGAAAATAATAAACAAAGATGGTAAACCACAAATATAACATGCTAAAATTTGTACACCATATCCGGATTTCGACTATTAATTTCTCTTCAGTGATTTAAATTTAAACATATTTATTTATAGTGGATTGGGAAACAACTTTGCGGGTGCGAGTGCTGCCTTGTAACGGCATTAGCCTGCTCTTTTTCGAAATCTGCAAGGGTGTCTTTATCGTGCAAGAGATATGACTCTCTCTTAATACGGGTCAGCCATTTATCGTCACCTCCGACGGACTATCATCGTTTTCCTCAAGACCATACTCGCAAATTGTGTCAAGGGAGAGCCAAAAATTCAGTACCTGAAATGTTCATTCCGGAACAGGAATCGAACCAGTAAACTTTGTGTTAGTAGTCCGATGCACTAACCACTACACCACGACTCTCTTCAGTGATGTTAGGGATCGAAAAGTATTTGGAAGGCCATAAAATTTACCTCAATTTAGGATAGACTCTAGAATTTTTCAAGAGCCTAAATAGGATGAACGGATTATATTAACCGGAGGGAAAATATAATACAAGCCCAAACGAAATAAATATAAACAAGTCTAAATTGAAAACAACGATCAAACCTATGATTGCGTTGGATAAAAACCGCAATAAATAGTTTTACAATAAACCGTATTATTAAATAGGAATACAAACGTCTTGAAAACAGTTTAAGCATTTGAACCCATTTCCCTATGTGATACTTTAGTTAATTACGGATAGTAGTTACTGTGTTCCCTGGTCGGAATTTGCTTAGTTTTACTTTTGCTATTTGTCAGTTGGACAGCAGTTGCTGACCTAGTCATCTGCCGTCCACTGATACTAAGTTGGACATCGTTATCTCATTTGAAAATTAAAACACATCAACATATTTTTAAATGTATAATACATAAAATGTTGAATATTTTTCTGCATTATTTCGGCTTTGATATAAGTATGGATATTACAAAAAATCATAAACATACTTAGTAGATAATGCTTGCTCGGTCACTCTGAAAGAAAGGAAAAACACCTGAAAAAATGTGTTTAAAATAGAACTGTTTCTTATTTTATTTGCACTAATTTTTAACACCCATCTGCCTACCTTGTTAAAGTATGACAAAAACAAGAAATACAGGCGTGTATACTTAATCACGTAGACAAAAAATTAATTCTTCGTTTCCGCCTGTGTGAATTAATAACTAAAAATTAACATTACATCTGATAGTTTGACCTCGTCTGGTAAATCAAACATACATATATATATATATATATATACAACTCGTCTAAACATCAACCCAACAATCTTAGATCTGTAAATTTGCTTTCGCAAATTTTTGGTTCTTCCCTCGCCGGGATTCGAACCCATGCTACTGTGATATCGTGACACCAAATCGCCTGCACTGCAGCCGTCCCGCTAGACCACACGACCACCTGGGCTCTCAAAAAAAGAGCTTTCGGTGGGCATGTGTTACCTTTCCACGTCAGTTTTAATCTAGCGGCGTACTACAGTACATGATATATAAGGCATGAAGATGTTATTGTTACAGATCAGCTAAATTATCTATAGTAAAGGATCCTACAAATTAATGTAATATACAGTCACAGAAAATAATTATATTCATAAGTACGTCTGAGTCAGTGACAACTCTACAACAGATGTATCCATCGGATCGCCATCAATGATGGTGATACATGGCTGTGTACATAATGTATATACAACTCGTCTAAACATCAACCCAACAATGTTAGATCTGTAAATTTGCTTTCGCAAATTTTTGGTTCTTCCCTCGCCGGGATTCGAACCCATGCTACTGTGATATCGTGACACCAAATCGCCTGCACTGCAGCCGTCCCGCTAGACCACACGACCACCTGGGCTCTCAAAAAAAGAGCTTTCGGTGGGCATGTGTTACCTTTCCACGTCAGTTTTAATCTAGCGGCGTACTACAGTACATGATATATAAGGCATGAAGATGTTATTTAAAAGAAGTTTGCGAAAGCAAATTTACAGATCTAACATTGTTGGGTTGATGTTTAGACGAGTTGCATATACATTATGTACACAGCCATGTATCACCATCATTGATGGCGATCCGATGGATACATCTGTTGTAGAGTTGTCACTGACTCAGACGTACTTATGAATATAATTATTTTCTGTGACTGTATATTACATTAATTTGTAGGATCCTTTACTATAGATAATTTAGCTGATCTGTAACAATAACATCTTCATGCCTTATATATCATGTACTGTAGTACGCCGCTAGATTAAAACTGACGTGGAAAGGTAACACATGCCCACCGAAAGCTCTTTTTTTTGAGAGCCCAGGTGGTCGTGTGGTCTAGCGGGACGGCTGCAGTGCAGGCGATTTGGTGTCACGATATCACAGTAGCATGGGTTCGAATCCCGGCGAGGGAAGAACCAAAAATTTGCGAAAGCAAATTTACAGATCTAACATTGTTGGGTTGATGTTTAGACGAGTTGTATATACATTATGTACACAGCCATGTATCACCATCATTGATGGCGATCCGATGGATACATCTGTTGTAGAGTTGTCACTTACTCAGACGTACTTATATATATATATATATATACTGAAATTTATTTTTTTCATCTTAATTGTGACTTTTAAAAGAAACATTTAACTGTAAACCTTCGTTTATGTTGAAGGGGTTGTTCCGTGTTATTCTGACTATGCATTCTTAATTTTTTGTGATAATGTTCTAGAGATACATGTAGTGTGACGTGCGAAAATTCAATTTTACCAGTTTATCTATGATTTTTGGGGTTGTTTTTTTTGCACACACACTCACACTGTTGTCAAAAGAATGGAATTCTTCGATTCGACTGTCATTGATCATGAAGTGTGATTTAGCTAGCTGTAAAACCAGATTTAATTCACCATTTTCTACACAACAAATACCTGTACCCGTTCAGTATGACGGTTGTTTACACTCGTTCGATGTGTTTGAGTTTTGCTTTTGCCATTTTATAAAAGACTTTCAGTCTTGAAAACTCGTAAAAATTCGAGGTTCTTGTGCTATTTTTGGTTTTTGCAATAAGTTTGCAAAAGGCAGTTTCGTCAATGTTTTTAAGAATTCACCTGAAATATAATTAAATTATTCTAAAGATACCAAAACTTTTTTGATAAATATTCAGCATCAGCTTCACAAATAAAACACTATACTGAGGATTTATTATTATTCGTTAGAAAACATTTTCGTGGCTTTTGTGGGTTCAGGTGAACCACGAATTTAAATGTTCAACGAAAAGGAAATTCCTTAAAAATTGTATTCCGACTTTGGTAGAACCACAAAATCACATATCCTCGAAAATGCAAGGTTTCCGCAAACCAGGAAAATTGGTACCACAAAAATAAATGAACCCATAGTAGTCTTGAAGTATACATTCAGGTATATAGTTTTAGTTTTATTGTCGTGTATTGTAATTTCAATGAAAAAAATCACCACAATTATTTGTACACTTTAATTTAAACTGTAATTTTACTGCTCCTCGGGTCGTCTTGATTGACAAATAAAAATTGTTGTTGTTGTTGTTGTTGTTGTTGGTATTCGCATCATTTTTAGACCTATAATACTTCGAATTAGATATAAACGGTCATCTCATTACCCGAATCTATGACAAACGAGACGATTTTAATTTTGAAATCATCAATTTCCCTCACCTTCGTAGCAATATACTAAATTCACATGATATGGGATATACATTTCCCAACTCATTTGGTATTCAAGAGCTTGCAGCTCCTACTCAGACTTTCTAAAACGTCACCAGTGTCTGTGAAGAAAATTGATGAACCAGGGATATGTCAAAGAAAGTCTCGTCATTTTTCTAAAAAGGTTCATCGGAAGATTCCAAGACCTTGTTGACAAATATTCCGTATCATCTTCACAAATAATACACGGTGGTCGTGAAGAATAGATTCTGGGTACTGACTTTGTTTGTCAATAACGTGTTATTCTTTTATTTGTCTTTCTTAATATTACTTTTACTGTAGTCTGATTTTATTGATATCCATATGACGTGGCTCTGTACTAATACATCCCGTTATTGTGCTATTGTAAGCCATTTTTGTATTCTAGTGTTTCATTTTTGCTTATGTGCTTTGTCTGTATGCCTATTTATGTTTCTTTGATACATATATGACGTGGCTCTTTACTTATACATCCCGTCATTGTGTAATTATACTGTGGTATATTGGTGTATTCTTGTCTTTAAGTTTTGCTAATATTCTTGGTCTATATACCATTTGTGCTTCTTTGATACATATTATTTTATTCTTTAGCTAGTGTTTAATATTATAACACAATGTTGACTGCTGTACCCCTATTTTTGACATTTTTACCTATTCTGCCTGTTTGTTTTCTTCACACATCGTTGTCAATATAATAGAATTTAATGCGACTGTCATACAAGTGAGAGATTAAGCTAGCTTTAAAACCAGGTTTAATCCACCATTCTCTACTTAAAAATTGCCTGTACCAAGTCAGGAATATGATCGTTGTTATCCATTCGTTTAATGTGTCTGAGTTTTTGATGTTTTTGCCATTTGATTTGTGACATTCCTTTTTCCTCAGAATTCAGTATTTTTGTGATTTTACTTTTAAATAAAATTGAGAATGGAAATGGGGAATTTGTCAAAGAGACAACAACCCGACCAAATAAAAAACAACAGCAGAGGGTCACCAACAGGTCTTCAATGTAGCGAGAAATTCCCGCACCCGGAGGCGTCCTTCAGCTGGCCCCTAAACAAATATATACTAGTCCAGTGATAATGAACGCCATACTAATTTCCAAATTGTACACAAGAAACTAAAATTAAAATAATACAAGACTAACAAAGGCCAGAGGCTCCTGACTTGGGACAGGCACAAAAATGCGGCGGGGTTAAACATGTTTGTGAGATCTCAACCCTCCCCCTATACCTCAAACCAATGTAGTAAAGTAAACGCATAACAATACGCACATTAAAATTCAGTTCAAGAGAAATCCGAGTCTGATGTCAGAAGATAAACGTTTTTGATATTCTAGTCTTAGATGATAAGTTGGTTTTGGCTTTGAACTAGGTGTCAGTAATTCTGAGTACTATCAGGTCTTTAAGTTATGGGGATATTTAAATACCTTTCCACATCCGGTCTGTGTTTTATTCTGAAATATAGTTCTGTTTTGTATCGATCTGGTGTGTAAAGCCCTTCTAAACTACAACAGTCAACATTGTGTTATAATAATCTTTTTTTTTAATGTGGATAATATATTTTATTGCACTCTATTGCTGTTAACAATTTACTTAGTGTACAGCATTGCACGAAGTATCCCTGATATATTAGTTATTAGGTATCCAGGGAGAATATCTAATAAAAGTAAATTGATGTTACATTACAATATTACAATATTTTAAATGATTTCATGTTTACCGGAGAATTTCACTTCCGTCCGATAGTGGTTTTTAATATTAGATAAATGTGCATTTATTTGTCATCATCATTTGTTTTTAACATGTGTTAGATGTTAAAGTACATTATTGTCACCTGACATGCTCAAGTCATGTGACTTAATACTTTGGTCATGTGACCTCAGGGATATTTATTATTATTTATGATGATTAATCATTTATGTAGTTTAGGGTTTTTATGATCAATTTACTGTTTTTTCTTTTAATTACATTATTGACTTCAACTATATATTTTATTTCTGCCTTGAATATTTTAAAGATATCTATTTTTGTTCTCTTTGAGTCAGAGATGTAATATGATTTGTAAATAGACAAAAATATTACAGTCAAAAGGAAGTTAATTTCATAGTAAGCTTCATCATTTATTTTATATCCTACTATAAGATTTTCAATATTAAAAATGCTTTCATTGAAACCTATAAATTTAAGAAGGTTCAATATTTTTGATATAAAATCACTGTTGTAACTGCAAGAAAAATAAAAGTGTTCATAATCTTCTTTTATACTGCAATGATTACATTTATTATCTGTGAGTATTTTCCATTTTACTAATAAGTCATTGCATGGAAGTATATAGTGAATTAATTTCCATCTAAACATTTTCAGTTTATTGTCATTTAAGTAGTTAAAAATGAAGTTGAAACAATTTTCTAGTTTAAAGTAAAGGTTTTTGGCAAACAATTTTTCCCACATTATAACTTCTATAGGTTTGTTTGGTTTGTTTCCATTTATAATAATGTTATAAATTTGTTTTGTGCTCATTTTAGAATTAATTTCTTTATTAAGCATGATTTTTATGCTATTTATAGTTTTATGAATATTAACTTTAGTTTTAGTTGAATTATCTTGATTTATAATGGTAAGCCATTGATTTGGTATTGCTTTTTTAATGCAGGATATCTGCCTGATCCAATCTTGTTTATTTTTTAGTTTAGAAAGTATATATGTTTCTGAAATTTGACCTCTATCATCTATGATATCATTTATGAAAAACAAATTGCTTTTTACCCACTCTTCAAAAAATAAACATTTTACATTTAGTCTGATAAAATTATTTCCCAATATAAATTGTTTTCTTATTTGTAGAAAGTCATGTGGGTATGATGACCCACCTCCTTTAACACTAATCCAAGTTTTAATTAATTCTTGGTAAAATTCTGGAACACTTTTGAAAATTGTTTTATCTAGATCATTTATATTTTTTAGATTCATTAGAAATATGATCAAATTATTACCAAATTTATTTAAATAAAATCTTGGTATAACTGTCCAATTGTCCATTTCGGTATTAAATAATTTTGTTATCCAGCCTATGTGTATGGATTTTATAAAAATGTCAATGTCTATCATTTTAAGTCCCCTTTTTTTGTACTCTGCTGTAAGATTTGATCTTTTAATTTTATCTCTTTTACCATTCCATATAAAATTATATATGAGGGTTTTAAATTTTTGTAGCGAATCTTTTGGTATTACAGTATTTGATGCTATATATGTTAAGTTTGGTAGAATTAAAAATTTAGTTACTACTATTCTCCCTAATATACTTAGTTTTCTTTTCTTCCAATTTGCTATTATTTTTTAACATTTCAATATTTGTTTTTCAATATTAAGATTTTGGCATTCTGATTTATTGTATCCAAAATAAATTCCCAAACTTTTGATAGGTTTATTACTCCAATTGATATCTTCATATTTTTCTTTGCAGTGCTTAAATTTGCCAAGCCATATTCCTTCAGTTTTAGTTCTATTAAGTTTAAGGCCAGAGAAGTCACCAAATGTGTCAATTAAATTTAATGCAGCTGTAATGTCCTGTTTACATTGTAGAATGTAGGAACAGAGTAGTATCGTCTGCTAGTTGACATATTTTTAGGGTATTAGTGCTGCTTTCTAGCTTAATTTCTAATCCTTTAATATTTTTATTTTCTCTAATTTTTATAGCCATTATTTCTACAGCAAGAACAATCAAAGTGCTGAAGTACTGAACATCGGATGACCGCAGGTTCATGTGGATGCCGAGTGGTCAAAAGCACATGTCACAGAAACAGATCACATCTCTATACCTGAAACTGGGGTTAATTTACAAAGATATTTTTTTCTGATACAAGTTCGTGCTTGGATGATGAATAAATGACAGGAAATTCAACCTCACCGTAATAACTATTATATTGTAGTGCAAGAAATCAGTATACCTTGGACTATTATACTTATATAATAATAGTCGTAGAGAATACACTGGTTTGTTGTTATTTATATTATTAATATTACGATTGCATGTATATATGATTTTCATCTATTTGTATATGATCATTCTATACTACTATAATTATAGTGCAGTGCAAGTGCATGGTGGCCATTCTTCTGTAAAAGAAATCAAAGCCTTAAAGGCTGTAAAAGCAATTGCTGCCGATTTTAATGTTTTTGGGACTTTTATTTTTCATCTTCATATATAAGAATTAAACCTGAAAGGATATGGTTGTCTAGTGAAAAGCAAGAAGGTTTTGACTTTATATCAATAAAAGACTTAAGCAGGAAATCATTTTTAATATGTTTTATAATTACTATTATTGATTTAATTTTAACACAATTTTCATAATTAATTTAAATTAACCATTCAGTTAAAACATTTCACATTTCGAGACGCTAATGTTGAAAAATGGGACCGAAATAAAATATCTTACAAGACATAAACATGTAAAAAATAAATATATATTTCAGCTTACTAAAAATATTTTCATAGTGTTACTTTGACATCATTTCTTTTAACTAAGTCCCACACATACATTTTGTAATTGTTCATTTGATATGTGTCATCCTCATGCGATACGAGAAGTTTTCATGTCGCTAAATAGTCTTCTTGTCGCTAAATTTATTCTTCTTGTCCGTTCTTGACGCTTCTTGTCGATAAATTCTTCTTGTCGTTATTAGTGAGACCGCTATTTTTAGATTACATGTAGTCATTTACACTACACGTATAACCTGTGTAGTGATTTTTGGAAAATGACGCAGTCATTGTTCCATTACTGGCGACCTGAACTTCATTACATTTCTCTGCCTACCGCGCTTGGTTTCGTATTTACTATTTTTCATACAAACTGGAATCTGCTTGTGTTATCATTATGCATGATCATTGTGTAGTAATCAGCCAGGAACCAGTTTACAAACTAACTGGTTTCTGCTTGTATTTCACTACACTCGAACAAAGTGTTGTAGTTTGACAGGAACCAGTTTAGAATTTGTAAACTACAAAACGTAATCGGTTATTGATCATTCCGTTTTGGTGTTTCATACCGACTTATATGGTTTGAATAAGCTTAAGCCCCTTCAAACATTAATGTGATAGGTATATTAAAGACTGTTTTACAAAAGGATGGAACAGTTTTGCTTTCAAAGTCGTACTTTAGTGATATATGTTATGTACGGATTTCCACTCTCACCGGTTAATTTCTTCTTTTACACGTGCTTTTGAAACTTCCTGTTTAAACATCGCAAGTTTTAAAATTGTTTTTTGAGTGAATTAAACTTATTGAAACAATCATGAAGCGTTCCAGAATCATTTTCAAGCAGTTTCTTTTTCTCTTTGATGATGGAAAATATGTTTTCTCAAGAAAATACCGCAAACGATCGCAGAGGAATTGAAACGTACAAGTCAAGTCGGCACCTGAATAAATTGGCATCTAGTCAAATCGGCACCTATTTGACGTCAATTCGGCATCCAATAATATTTGTTATAATATTTTCTATTCAATTAATTAATAACAGGTACCAAGTACATAGTGAATTTCACTGTGAAATCCACCGTCACTCACTGAATATGTTGTTGTGTATTTAGGTAAACAACGAAACCAAAGTGAATATGTTGTTGTGTATAAGGGTACAGTAAACAACGAAGCCTTTACCCAAGCTATTGTTTTAACAATTAGACAATAATTAAAATAAAATGGAAAACTATGAGTCCCTTTCAATAAATCAAACTTTCATGCCTAATAATTAGAAAATTTTAGGTGTTTTTTTTCAGTAAAGTTTAAACAGCATTAAACAAACAATCCTGTAAAATGCTCAACTTGTTAAAATAATGCATAAAAATATCCAATATCTCATGTATTAGTCCAAATAATAATGACGTCTGGCAAGGCTATTTTATTTTTTTTCTGGGACGCCTTCCTTAGACGTTCGTTGGAAGGCTTTGTAAGAAGGCGTCCCAGAAAAAAATTAACATAGCCTTGCGGTCATAAGAAGGTGTCCCAGAATAAAATTTAAAAAGCCTTGCCAGACGTAATAATTATTTGGACTACCGTAACGGTTACTCATATATATATCATTAAAAATAAGCCAAAAAAGTCATTTAGTTGAGAAAAATAAATATATACAAAATGTACATGAACACCCAAAAATGTGAAAGTTAGTATTAAACTCTTTTTGCTTAAATACTGAAAAAAATTCTGGCAACCCCTTTCTTATTTTTACTCTTTTTGCTTAAAATACTGTTAAAATATATATTTAACATGGGTGACGAATTGACTATATCCAGTGTCGATTTAACCAGGTGCTTATTTGTCCAGGTGCCAATTTAACCAGGTGCCGGTTGACTAGAATTCTTTGACAAATGTTTGAAATTACCTGAGTTTCATTAGACCTTTGATAACAGTAACACAAAGATGATTTACTTAATATTTTGTGGGAGAAGGGGGTTCAGACTATGTGGTATCAGGTCTGTTCGCGCCCAATACATTTTCACACCCTACACGTTCGCACCTCGCACGTTCACACCCAAGGTCCGTTCGCACTCTACTCATTCGCGCCCAATTTTAATTCAAATTCAAGTTGAATAATTGGAAAATCATGATTGTTGTTTTAAATTGCAATAACAATACGCTATCCAAAACATGATTAAGATTTATTCAACACAAACACTCCCCAAGGGTGACTGGGGAATAGAAATATGGTCACTTGGTCTTCTCCCGACCCGCAGTAAAACGCTTGCTGAAGTGGGGCGTCCGTTTGGCTGTGCGGGATGTATCAAGTTCGCAGTCACGTACGGTCAGAAGGGGGACGTTAAATCTGATGCCTCGTGTAAAGAGAGTGCCACGCTCTTTGCACGTTAAGAACCCTTGCAACAACTCTTTAAGGGGTCCGTAGGTGGCCTGTTGCAAGGCCAAATTTCTGTTCCTATCCAATATACCCTCTTTTTCCGGTGGCAGTCCAAATTTCTCCGACCATCATCCCAGATGGCCTCTATTGTATCAACCTACCTATTGTATTTATTGTGAACTTGTTCTCGTCCTGAATATGCATGAAATATTTGCCACTGGACGCTAAGCAACCAACAATCAATCAATCAATCAACACAAACAAAAATGCTGTCTCACTTTATTTTAAGACAATGACAACAATTGTACTTATAAGAAAACACTTGCTTACAGAGTTATTAAACACAAAACCAATTAAGATTGGGTGCGAACATGTAGGGTGTGAAAGTGAAAGAGGGCGAACATGAGTTGGGCGCGAACGGACCCGGATTCAGACTATGTACCATTGAGAAATATACAAGCCTTTCTACGGTATTCATTTGTACAATTCAGTTAGTCTTGACCTATTCATTTGTCTTAAAAAAAACAGCCAGTTGTCACCTTCACTTCACACACACACATATACGAATATCAATTATTTGCTTACGAGACATGTTGCATTGTTAAACTAATTACGGTATGTGAAAATCAAGACTTGCATAAAAACTATCCCAATATTAGAGACAGTGGCGTCATTTTTCTTCAGAGCTTTCAGCTCTTTGATTATATTACATTTATGAATGAACGATAATTTTATGAATAAACAAGAGCACCTGACCTCTTTCTTAAACACCAATTAAACATATAAAACAGTATTTATTAAGATATAATTCAGTCAAATTTTCACCACTATAAAATCAACAACTGAAATGATTCCATATTTTGTTGAAACATCATACGTATATCAACCGGAGAACAGAAATCGCAGGTATGAAAATGCACTTTTTTCACTGGTGTTGAAAACCCAAAAGTAATTTGACTAATTTATGCATGACGGAAATTTAAACGATAACAATACATCGGAGTGACCTCAAGGTCATCCTCTGTAAAGAGTAACGAAGACAACGGACAGCCTTGTTTAATACCACGGAATGCTTTAAAGCGACTTGAAACCCAGCCATTATTAGTTATACATCCCTTAATATCTGCTGAATACATTAGTTGAATTCATTTTAAAAAACTTTCTTTAAAACCAATTTTTTTGAGTGTTTCATACACAAAGATCCACTCTAGAGAGTCAAAAGCTTTGCTAAAATCTAAAAATAAGACAGCTCCATCTATCTTGAGATTTTCTGAATAGTCAATAGCATCTTGTATCTGTCTAATGTTGAAACCAATGTACCTATTTTTTATGTATCCTATTTGATCTGAATGTACCCGTTTATGAAGAAGTGGTTTAAGTCTTTGTGCTAAGGCATATGTCAGAAGTGTAACATCATAATTTAAAAGTGTTATAGGTCGATAATTATCAAGGGACAATGGGTCATTTTTTTTTGTAAATGAGTGATATAACGCCTATTTTTTGTGTGTTGGACAATTGTCCTTTAGTATAGCAATAGTTAAATGTTGATACAATTAAAGTTTTTAATTCTACCCAAAACTTTCTGTAAAATTCAACATTTAGTCCATCTAATCCTGGGCCACGGTTTAGTTTCATTTTAAATATAGCTTCTGTGCATTCTTCTTCAGTTATTTCTCCTTCGCAAGCATCACTTTCACTTTCACTTAATTTTTTATGTTTTTTAATATCTTTTAAATAATGTTAATAAGGGATCATGAAAAACCTTGAAGTGTTATAATAATCTTAATCACTATAAATAGAAATACATATGAAACATAGAAGTACAAAAAGGCATACATGTATAGACAAAGTACATTTGAAAAAAAGGAAAGACAAGAATACATAAATTTTACAATAGCACAATAACATAATGACGGGATGTATAAGTACAGAGCCACGTCATATGTATCACAGAAACACAAAAAGGCATATAGACAAAGTACATAAGCAATATTGAAAGACAAGAATACATAAATATCAGTTAAAATATCACAATGACGGGATGTATAAGTGAAAAGTCACGTCATATGTATTACAGAAACACAAAAAGGCATATAGACAAAGCACATAAGCAAAAATGAACGACAAAAATATCATAAAACAATAACGGGATGTATAAGTACAGAACCACGTCGTATGAATCAAGAAACACAAAAAGTGAGTTATTCAGTGTTAGTCTATCAACAACATTCAACAAATATGTTGTCCATCGAAAATGTCTGTTTTTGGGGTATTTGCAATTTCAATGTGACAATTATAAAAGTAAGACTATTTTAGACCTACGACACGAAATTGTGTGGCTTGTGTATCCCTTTATATATAAACAACGTATATCAGTATTTATATGTTAAAAAATGTAGTTTCCTTTAGGGCTTCATTTTTTTTTTTAATTTGATGCAAGTTTACAAAACACAAAAAATGTGTCAATTTCATATATTTGCATTTGAGTTACAAAAAGAGTTGTTTTACATTACGTCTTATGAGGGTTACAGTTTGCAAGTATAGTTTGGGTTCGTATTTGGGTTTAGCAAATACTTATTTGTGAACTTGTCATATGCATTTAAGGTCAAACATGTCAATATCAACATGTGTTTGACATCAAAATGTCATCGCTTCTGATATTTCTGCCCGTAAATGTCCAAATCTATCATCTGTCAATAAAATTTACATGATTATAAAAGAATTGAAGAATTTTATTACTTTTACAATCTCAGGGACGAAATAATTACCGTTATCATTCCTTTTTCTTGGTGTCTGTACATCCTATATTTGAATAAGTAAATTAGAAGGTGTTGTCAACCTTTTCAATTTTGAACGAGGAACAGTACTTTCTCAGACGAATGCTTTGATGTTTAACTAAATTTATTATACTTCACGTTAAAATACCATATTTTGATTGGCTAATACGAGGTGTTGATTTACTTTATCACATGGCTGAGAGGGTGACAATTTTTTAATGTTACCCTCTCGTCTAAACCAATCAAAAATCGTCAATTAAAAGGACAATGGATTGAATTTACATCAAATAATTGAATACAATGCTTAAGTTTTACGTTTTGGTTCAGATTTTATTATTTAACTGTCAAAATAAAAAAAAAAACATCTGGCTTTACTTTGTTGTTTTTTACTAAGTTAAACCCTTAGAGTGCCACGGGTTTTTTTTTTTTTTTTTTTTTTGGTACACTACCGTTGAGTGCCAAGGGGTAGGCCCTATATTTGAAATTTCAACGGAAAACGTCACAAAAGAAGCGTAACAATACATACCGTCATGCGATTGTTTCCGAGGGTTGGTGTTTGTCAGTTATATTTTTGTTAGGTAAATAGGTAGGGAAACCGTAAATTTTACGGATGTTTTTGATATATGCAAAATTGATATAACCATTAGGCCACACCAATTTAATTTCTTGTTCTACGGATTTTTGGACTCCAAAATTTGGGGCGAGCGAGCGATTTAAAAATTTTAATAAAATAATATTTAATTTGCAAATTTATGAGGCGAAGCTTGAAAAGTAAAGGCAAGCGATTATAATTTTTTTTGTAAACATAAAATAGTAGGTTTTGACAATATTAAAACTTGATTTATCACTTGTACTTTGACATTTCTTTAATTTCTGAAGTATTTTTTCCCTGTTCATTGCTGTTCAACAAGAAATAATTAAATCTGGTCTATGTATGTGTTACTGACAATGAGACAATTCTCCATCCAAGTCATAATCAGTTTGGGGACAACCCCTTAATGTTATAAATATCCCTTTTACACGTTTTATGAGGGATCAATATAAGCTATAATATATTTGTTTGAACACAAGGGCTTATATTTTCTCAAATAACTATATATCTATCTGGTATTTTAAATGGTCAAAACATGTCCAAGAATTTTGTAATATTCCTTGACTTTATCCATGTTAAATTAACACATTTACTCTGAGACTACTATAACAGTAGTCTCAGATTTACTTTAACAGTTTAATATTATCCAAAATAAGTCATGTAAGTGGACCCATCTTTTACAAAAAGTTGTTTAAAATATGATGTAACTCTCCTCTTTTTCAGTACAAAATTCTAAGTTTACAAAGGTTTTGTATAGAAGAACTATACAAATCCTTGGTATTTCTATTTTCTTTTCTACATCAGTAAAATGACCCCTTGTCTGAGGGAGGGTTAATTGTTCACAACCTGATAATAACAAACACAGGTCAAAGTACGGCCTTTTACACAGGACTTTGCTACAGACCAAACAGCAAGCTATAAAGGACCCCAAAATTATTAGCGTACACAATTCAAACAGGAAAACCAACGATCTAATTTATATATCCAAACGGGAAAATACCAATGAACAACATCAACAAACGATAACTGCTGAACGACAGGCCCCTGAATAAATCAGGACAGGTGCATAAACATGCTGCGGCTATGGATAGTTTTGTTTCGCCAGCATACAATATAATTGCAGTTGAAGGCAAATCCTTCAGAAGTTCTTTATACTTTATTCTAACAACGAACATTTTTAGATAGGGAATATAAGTAAGGGGGAAAGAAACCAATTTTTTGTTCTTTACATGTATTTCCGCTTTTATAAATTTATTTCGGAGCACTCTCACATTGAATAAATAGGTTTCATACTGAAACAAATATTCTCACAGATATTTACACAGTGTGTTGGGGTGTTTTTATGTTTAAAATCGTTATATACAGGTTAGACTGTGATTTTAAAAACAAATGTTGATATCTTTTTATAATAATTACATAAAAAAACAGTGCGGGAAATGGACATGATGACATTTCCGGATGCGGGAATATAAAAAAAGTTAAAAAATTCTGTTTTGAAAAAAATAGGTGCGGGCGGGTCTGTCGAACAAGGAATCAAATTGGTGTGGGCTAAGAATAGAAAATATACAAAAAAGAGATTAAGTAAAATTCGCAATTCCGGGGAAAGAGCGAAATATTGTTTGAAGTACAAATCTTTCTAAATGTACATGTATATATAAAAACTTGGAAATTAAGAATTTGATGCACAATGCAGTCACTACGTTACCGCTTGATACTTTTACCGAGTAGAATATAAACATATTTTAAATGTGTAGTAAAATTTGAAAGCGATAGCAAAAGATTATGAAGCAAGGAGGATGAAAGAAGGTTAACTGTCAAGTGGTTTATTTTTTTATTTTCATCATTTTTACCGGTCAAGTCGACGCTTGTTGTAGTGTATGAACGATTCGTCATTGTTGAAGACCCTACATCAACTGTCAAGATGAAGAACAGGAATAAAAGCCCTGTTTATTGCTAATTTAATTTTCTAAGGGTGACTGGGGAAACGAAATATGGTCACTTGGTCTTCTCCCGACCGGCAGTAAAACGCTTGCCGAAGTGGGGCGTCTGTTTGGCTGTGCGGAATGTATCAAGTTCGCAGTCACGTCCATTCAGAATGGAGACGTTAAATCCGATGCCTCGTGTAAGAGAGTGTCACGCTCTTGCACGTTAAGAACCCTTGCAACAACTCTTTGAGGGGTCCTTAGGTGGCCTGTTGCAAGGCAAAATTTCTGTCCCTATTTAATATACCTTCATTTTCCAGTGGCAGTTAAAATTTCCCCGACCATCATCCCGATTAGCCTCTAATAGAGATGACCAGGATATTGCCGAACGAACCTATCTCGACGAAAGAACGTATTAGGAACGGTAATTGTATGTTTATATATTTAAAACCAAAAGGTGTTGTTATGTAATGGTTAATATGTTTGAATTGTATTCGGATGCAATCCCGATAATAGAGAGAAATGCATTTAAATATACTAATTTTAAATGGTTTTCATGATTTATCGATAAAAGACGTATAAAAGTGTTACGTATGTTACGATATCATATACATGTAGTTTTTTATTGTTGAACGCATGATGAAATGTACATCACGCACAGGCGTATTCGAGTGCACCGACAACTTTTACTTTACTCATACAGATATGAATACATAATTTAGATGCTCTGAAAGTCAAACAATATGTAACTGTGATGTAGTGGGATCGTTTCTTTATCTGTCTTTTAAATTAGGTATTCAAGTTTAATATGTTTTATATGTTTTATATGTTTGTTGTTCTTTGATAGTAATCTCATCAATCAGTTTATATATAAAAAATATATCGGTTTTTTTAACCCGTTCAAAAATGATTTTTTTTTAAAAGAGGAAAAGGGGGGGGGGCAGTATGTTAAATGTTGTCCTGCATTTCTTTTAGTGAAATCTCTGTCCTTTTTATTTTTCACTCTATTTGGTCCTGCCTTTCTATATAAGTTTGTCCTGACTTTTTTATTACATAAATTGTCAGCCGCCTTTTTTTACTCCACATTCATGTCCTGCTTTTGGTGGTGGTCTTTTATCATACCTGTCAACCTCTGACGAAGCAATCTGTTTAGTGTTAAACTGGTCATCAGATTTCATACAAGGCTTACTTGGTCCATTAACAATGCAAATGACGACATTGAAGATCACTTTCAAATCACACAACAAATTTATAAGATAAATGCAGATACTAATATATATATTTATAAGATAAATGCAGATACTAATATATATCATTATTATTGCAAAAAAATGTATATTTCTTAATTTTTTTTTATCTCTTATGAAAAATACCATACATTATAGCCAAGGCTCCGTGTTGAAGGCCGTACTTTGACCCATAATAAAAGTAGGGTAGTATACCTTACATAATAATGACTTACAAGCAAGCTAACCAAAGATTCTACCGTTACCTACACACTCAATGCAATCGGCTGTAATTCTGTTAAATTATCACAAAATAACAATACAAAAAATAATCAAAATGGTCCCTTGAAATTGCATGCCTTATTGTGATTTTCTGACATAATCTCCATTCACCATTAGGCAAAAACCTGGACCGCTGTTACAAAATAAAATCAGCAAAAAATATTTCTAAATAAAATTCAGAATGGAAATGGGGAATATGTCAAAAGACAACAACCCGACCAAAGAGCAGATAACAGCCGAAGGCCACTAAAGGTCTTCAACTCCGCGAGAAATCCCGCATTCAGAGGTGGGCCTCAGCTGGCCCCTCACTGAAATTATGCACTAGTTCAGTGAAAATGGAAGTCATACTAGACTCCAACACATATAAATGAACTAAAATTAAAAATACATACACGACTAACAAAGGCCAGAGACTTGGGATAGGCGCAAACATGCAGCTAGGTTAAACAAGTTTTGTGAGATCTCAACCCTACTTTATACGTCTAGCCAATGTAGTTTTGTTGAAATGGTCGTCGTGGAAGAAAATTTTGTTTAAGAATTTTAGTTATGATCCTGGACACCAATGGTAGAACTAACGGAAATACAATAAACATTGAGGCATGGAGTACAAATGTATGTCATTCATAAATTGTATCCCCTCCCTCCATGCAAACGAAGTTTTGTGTATATAGGATAGGAATCATCCCGCCCCGTATGTCTGTCGGTTTGTGTATCTGTTTTTCCCTTCCAACTGCCTGTGTATTTTGTCTAAACTTTATACAGCTCCTGACAATGATGTGAAACTTCAATGTAGATAGGATGTTCCGGTGCATTGAGATCTCCGGGAGTCCCTTTGGAATTAAAAAGTTTGAATGTATATATTATGCAACTTGTCACAGATACTCCAAAGTTCCAAAGACCAGTTACTTTGGGAAAATATGTGTTAGTGCAAATTTTACTCTTTCCAATATAAACCTTAGCATCGCAACTCCTTAAAATTGATTTCAGATACACGTGTAAGTTGGTGGATCGGTAGATCCTCGTTTACACACCTCCATGAAGGAATTATATTGCAGTCCATCAATTTTCCCAAAGTAACTTATCTTCACTTTGGTTTTTCGGCGAGAAAAAAATGTATTTTGGTTCTTCCCAATAATAAGCCTTTCAAGTCTATAGGTCATTAGTTTTGACGTTTGAAATGTGGAAGGATTTCGTTTAGTAATATACCCATTAATTTATTAGTGTAGCAAAATATGGGGGAAAAAACTTAATTTCCGGTAATTAAATGTTTACTATAATAAAAAAAAAAGAGCTTTGTCCTAAATTGTCGATTTTCACATGAAACCATAGCAGTTGGACAAATGTCACACACTGTAATTGTCTCAAGAATGTCTAAACCAGCATTTCAAAATGTCTATTTTTCTTTTTGTCTTTTTATACCATAATGTGATACTCAGCCAGTTGAAATGTACTTTAGGTCCATCTGTGTGCGTGGGTTGGATGATCTGGTCCAATTTTTCTAGGGTTATATCCCTTAGTACTCAAAGATTGGACCCTCACCAGTATGCACCTCCTATGACGTGGTATATTGGATAATAGCAGTCTGTTAACTCATTTATATTCGTATAAATTTGCAATTATAATGAATAAACTAATTAAATGAGCGGAAAATGTAATAACCATACGAGATGCAACTGCACTTTGATTAAAAGTATCAATACACTAGTAATAAACTTCAATATCCATTTTTGTAGCATCCCCTTTTACGACATGCAAAATATTTAAAAAATTAAAACTTATTTCTTTGATTTGATTAGGGTTTCTTGTAATCAGCCTTATCTGGCTTGTCTGGGGGCAAAAGAAGCCAACGAAGATAGATAAATTTCGGAAAATAAAACAAGATTTAAAATTAAAAAAAAATTATATCAATATGGTAAACTTTGATATCTATGCTTTCACCCTCTATACCCCCCCCCCCCCCAAAAAAAAACACTTTTGGGGCCTCAAATTTTAAAACAGAGTCTTGAATATCGAGTGCACCTTTTTCTATTGTAGCAAACATTAAATTATTAATGATTGGAGTAAGCTTATAATCAGGTAATATTTCTTTAAACTACATGCAGAACCATGCAATTTCTTTCACTTCGACGATTTTATGTTGGATTAATTCATTAAGATGTATAAACTGCCGCTCCCGCTTCGTACGATTCGTCAAGTTACGCTTTCGTACGTTCGTTCGTCAATATCCTGGTCATCTCTATTATGACAAGACCTATACATGTACCTATTGTATTTATTGTTAACTATTCTCGTCCTGAACATTCATGAAATATTTGCCACTGGGCGTTAAGCAACCAACAATCATTCAATCAATTATATGTATTATGTGCGAATGTGTCAATTGTACATTTACTCCATGTCCTTTTATTTTTTATACATTAATGAAAAAATACGTTCGGTGACTTTAAAAGACTATATCTATAACACGGAAATTTCAATATCAAATATCAAGAATGCACCATTTTTTAATAGAATTCGTAAGACATGTTTTACCATGGTACTGTCAGTTTCCCTTGAACTTATGAGTTCTGTGTGATCCTGTGATACATGTATCTTGTGTATCTTTTTCTTTTCATGTCATTCACATGCAGTTGCTGATCATTTATTAAAAGTTTGATATGATTACAAAAGGGACATTAGAAAAACATTATTTTTAATGTCTCACCCTTTGCTTATTCTGGTTAGAAACAAATGTTTAGTTTTTAAATTTGGTGTTATCTTTTTGTTGTAGTGATCAAGTCCTATAATTTTTGGCAGTGTTTTTCGACCCCTTTATATTTTTTTCATTTTTGTATCATTTGTTTGTTGTCTATAGTGGTTGTCGTTTCTTTATGTGTTACAATCCGGGGTATCTGTATTTTGTTATTTTTTTGTACATAATTAAGGCCGTTAGTTTTCTCGTTTGATAGTTTCATTGTCATTTCGGGGTCTTTTATAGCTGACTATTCGGCATGGGCTTTGCTCATTTTTGAAGGCCGTACGGAGACCTATAGTTGTTAATTTCTGTGTCATTTGGTCACTTGTGGAGAGTTGTCTCATTGGCATACATACCACATCTTCTTTTTTAAATGTACAGACACATTAAAGATAGTTTACGCATATGAAATAACACTGTTTTGCACATAATAAGTATTTATCTATATATATTAATTTGATTTAAAAAAAAAAAACACTTCTCATTAATGATATTGTTCAACAAACAGGTCTCCTCTTGCATTGATTATACAACCCCTTCTTACATCGGACACATTCAGTTCTAGCTTTATGTATAATCCCATTTTTTTTCCGATCAGAGCACACAGTGCAGTCTTTTTGTTTGCCGCGTTACAGTTTTCTGATAACTGGCTGAGGTGTTAAAGGATTACCTTTCTTTAGAAGATGTTCATGAGCTAAACTGTTTACACTTTGGATAAACTGAAGTCTTGTCAAAGGCGGACGTTCGTCGAACTCTTTCTTTTATCATTGAATTTCACAATCATTTGATCTGCCAAATCAACACCTCCCATAAATGTGTTGTATGCAGACAGAACTTTCGGTTTGCCCGTATTTGAAAGTGCATTATAATTTGTTGAAATTCATACTAGATTCAGTAAACGTGTAGTGCATGGAAACCGAAAAACTGAAAAATATATCATGAGAAGACATCGAATTTTTATAGTTGGTACAGGGACATTTAAAGTTCTTGGTGTTTTCGTTAGTGAATTGTCATAGTTGGTACAGGGACATTTAAAGTTCTTGGTGTTTTTCTTAGTATAAAAAAAAAACTTTCCCAAACTTTACAACGATCATCTTTCTTTTATTATCGGAAAATATAGAGTGAAATAAAGAGTTTCAAACAATTATCAAGCTATCAGGTGCTCTCGCTTGCTTACAACGCACGTTGAATTAACTGATAAATCCTTCTTAGAACTTAAAAGAAGGAAACTATTCTTTTTTCGTTAGATTATTTCTTATAAAACTGATAAATTAATTTTAATAATAAACATTATCAATATTTGTAGAAATACAGAATTTTCCTAAAATCATTCTGTTTGTTTGTCTCGCAAACTCTTTCATCAAATCAATGGAAACAACAAGGACGTATATTAGTTAGTTAAAAAAAGAGGGACGAAAGATACCAAAGGGACAGTCAAACTCATAAATCTAAAACAAACTGTCAACGCCATGGCCAAAAATAAAAAAGACAAACAGAAAAACAATAGTACACACGACACAACATAGAAAACTAAAGAATAAATAACACGAACCCCACCAAAAACTAGGGGTGATCTCAGGTGCTCCGGAAGGGTAAGCAGATCCTGCTCCACATGTGGCACCCGTCGTGTTGCTTAAGTGATTACAAATCCGGTAAATAGTCTAATTCGGTAGGTCATATTCATGAAAGGGAAGGGGATTGTAGTTACGACGTAAGGAACATATCCGATATCATTTGTGAAACGGTTATTCCATAACGGTCAACCAACTCGTGATGGCGTCCGTAAAATTTACGAAGGGATGATTTCAACTTTACCATTTGGAACTCTTGGTTTAATAGCTTCCTTGTGAGCAGCAAACCTCTATCAAGAAAATCATGATAGGAAATGCAAGCACGGGAATATCGTATCAATTGGGAGATATATACCCCGTATGCAGGTGCTGCTGGAATGTTGCTACTTAGAAATGGAAAGTTCACAATTGGAAAGCTGAAATCATCTCTTTTGTCGTAAAGTTTTGTTTTCAACCGACCCTCATTGTCAATTTCTAGATGTAAGTCAAGATATGAAGCCGACTTAACTGTATCTGTAGTATCATTTATCTCTAGTTCGATTGGATAGATGCGTTCCACATAGTCACCAAATTTTGAATTGTTTAGTGAAAGAACATCATCTATATAGCGGAAAGTAGAGTTAAAGGATATTGCTAACTTCTTATATTTCTTCTTAAGAAGTTCCTGCATGAAGTCAGCCTCATAATAATAAAGAAACAAGTCGGCGAGTAGAGGTGCACAGTTTGTTCCCATTGGAATGCCGACAGTCTGTTGAAAAACACGTCCTCCGAACGTAACAAATATGTTGTCAATCAAGAAATCAAGCATCTTGATAATATCAGTTTCAGAGAATTTTTTGTTTGAATCAGAGTGATTCTTTACAAAGTAGGATTTATCCCTCCCTAAGACAAGATACTTGTATCTACGTTGGCCATTCTTTTTTATGAAGCAAAGTAATATCAACTCTTTCAATTTGTCTTTTAGTTTGGAATGTGGAATACTTGTGTACAGGGTAGAAAAGTCAAATGTTTTAATACTGTTACAAGATGAAAGAGAGTTAGATTGTATGTACTCTAAAAGATCTTTTGAATTTTTAAGTATCCACATCTGATTCACGCCACCTCTAGAATAGGCAGTTTCACAATAACTTTGAAGCCCGTCTTTGATTGCTGATAAAATAGATGTTAATAATTTAGAAAGAGGTTTCGTGGAGCACTTGGAAGACCCAGCAATATACCGTTGTTTGTAAGGACACTTATGTAGTTTAGGTATCCAATACAGTGATGGAAGATCCAGTTCTTCATCTTTGGTTGAAATTCCAAAGGAACATAGAACAGACCTATGATTATCCAGGATTTCCTCTTTGGTAAGTGTCGTGAGGGTATATGTTGAGTTACCAAGTGAATTGTCAATACCTAATTCGTTTATCAAGCAGTTGATGTAGTGACTTTTACACACAAAAACGATGTTATTTGGGGCTTTATCTGCAGGGACAACAACATATTTGTCATGGAGGTCGGATAGGTGTTTTGCAACATTTGGGTCTTTAAAGATTGACGTAGCATGGGCATTGATGAACCCATTCAGTTTCTTAATTCTGATTTGTATCAACGACCTCACTGCCTTAATCCATTCGGAAAGAGTGTCTACGTCTTCCTTCTCGCGCTTAGCCCATTGCCTGGCATAATCCTCGACTGAATCCATCAAAATTTTAAAGTTGTATTTCCAATTGATGGATTTAGGCTCACGATATTTGGGACCTTTCGATAACACATTTCGTAGAGAAGTGTTATTAACAATGTTAAGGTCACCGGTAATAACGTGGCCAGCAGGATTATATGTGAATTTGGAACTAGCACAAGTGCAATCAGGAGGTTTAGACTTGAAGTCGTCAATATCGAGATCCTGCAAAACGCGTTTGTAATTGAAAATTTTAGTTGCAATAGGTTTGGTATAGGTATAAGAAATTATTGGTACAGACTGGTCTTTGAAATAAGGAGGTATTTTCGATTGCACTAATTTATGATGAAGGATATTGCCTAGGTTGACGCCATCGAGACCTTTGTTGGCAAAGGAAAGATTAAGAAAAGATCTTTTCTCTTTTTCATCTTTTCCAATGCGAACTGGCTTGAAAAGTCTGTGACTTGCAATATCCGAAATTATAGCTTCAAGTTTGTATTGGTTTGAATGAGGGTTTGTAACAGTGGATTCAAAACATAAATTGAACAGAGAATGAAGTTTCGAAAGGGGTAATGAATAAAGTTTCGTGCGAATGTGATGAATACCTAACGGCTTTTGTATGAATGGCAGCAAGTCATTAATAGAGACATCATGCAGAGAAGGTGATGTATAATGACGATGACCATGACTGCGTCTACGTCGAGGAGTCGAGTTGAAAATATTCATCACATTCACCGAGTTACACGAAGGACTAGATAGAATACCTATACCATCAATTTTGTCATTGCAGCCATAAGGTGTTGCAGTTCCCAATTGTCTAATCCAGTAGTCTTCTTTTTGTCTACGGAGAGTCGTTGAAAGATTAGGATTGTTAGAGCTATGGTATATCTTTTCGATAATGCGAACTGTCATAGAAACGATGGAATGATCGGGCTGATTGAAATGCTGGTATAGAATGTCGTTAGCATTAAGGTTAATGTCTGATCTATGACCGCACATACGTTTGTTAAGCCTTCCTTTCGTTTCACCGACGTATACCAATCCGCAAAGGTTGCACTCTAATCCGTAGACGACATTTATCGATTTACAATTCAGATCATCGTAACTTCTGGTAAAATATGACTTCTTGGTCAAATTGCTAGTGAATTCAGCATCTGTAATTAAAATAGCACAAGTTTTTAGTTAGTTATACGTCCTTTAAAACAATAAATAAAAAAATATGCAATTGGCGGTGAGTTTGTATCTGGCATTCTTATTGGTCCCCGCTGGTTTATATTAAATTCAGGTTCTTCGTCTTCCTCTGGTAGCAGAAGCCGAAATCAAGGCATTGGATTAGGGTTGACTTCGGCCATCAACGGTAGTGTTTTTGAATAGGCCGTATGGCAGAGAAAAGGCTAGTTACAGTACCCGTAACTTGTTATGTACGTGACGTCATAGAAAATACTTTTGAAATAAAATTAATCTGAAAAGACAATAATGGAAGGAACGTTCAGTATAATAAATTTAATAACACATAGCTGAGAGGGTGATAGAGCAGATTGGTATCCCTTGAAAAAGCATTGTCTACCTTGGCTTCGCCGCGGTTGACAATGTTTTCTCGGGGTACCAATTTGCTCTATAACCCTCTCAGCTATGTGTTATTTATATAATATCAAATAGGTTTTTAATTGCATTCAATGAACTAGATAAGAATGAGTTATTGAACATTCAGCTAGGGTGACTAGAAATAGAAATATTGTCAATTTGATTTTCTTCCGACCAGCAGTAAAACCTTTGTAGAAGCGTGGCATCTGTTTGGCTGTGCGTGATGTTTCTAGTAAGTAGCCACATATAAGGATGACGTTAATTTCATTTGCGTCTAATATCGAGAGTGCCACGCTGTCTACACGATCAAAACCCTCAAAACAACTCTTTCAGGTGGACTGTTGCTTGGCCATTTACTGTCCCTATGTACCCTCATTTTCCTGTGAGTCCAAACTTCATGACCTTATCCGGGACGGTCTCATTTACAAGACCTATCTATTGTATTTATTATCCATTTGTTCTCGCTCGTTCTGAACCTACACTATTTGACACTGGGCGTTAATTCGGTTTCCAACAATCAATTGATCAATAAGTACATTTTGTACCACTTTAACTCATCTACAAAACGCATTATTTCAATATTCAAATGAAAATATAAACATTTAACCTAGTTACAAAATATCGTTATTCAAACGTAAATAAAGTAACATTGATAAAAGCAGTTGTGGGATATATCATGGTGACAACAATATAAGGACACTTATGCAGCTGGTTTCAGCAATTTCACTTAAGAAATTATTTTATAAAAGCGTTTCTTAAGCACAACTGTCTTCTTCAGACTTTTTTATTCGTGATGTTGTAATTATTAAAGCATTGCACAACAATACAATGTAAGTTTAATCGCTTGTATTGGCAATAATGCAACAAATTATTAAAGATAGAAATCGTACTACTGTAAAGCAGTCAAAAGTTGATGAAAGTACATTTATGAACAACATTTAAAAATTACATAATATAACCTTCGGTATGATAATTGTACTGAGTTATCCTTCTTGGTATGTGATATATTAAAGACACAAATACATTTTAAATATATTTTTTTTATAAATTTGAAAATGTACAAAACAACATTAATAAATATTTCAGTTAACAGAAATCCTTCAGCAGTATGATGACATTATCGCTATTTTGTGCATTTTTTCTTTGATCCTTTTTTTGTGATAATTTTTTATATCATGCTACTCTCTTGAGATGGAAAATTGTCGCTAGAAACTAAGGAGGCACGTGGCGATGCTAATGAAATTGACATGAAATTGACAACGTCGTCATAGGTAAAATAGCGATAAACAGATTATTATTGGTCATCTCCACTCGATTGCTTTTCGCGTTTTCGACGTACCGGCTCAAGCGAGAAAATCAATCTCGTTGAGATGATCAACGATAATCTATAAATATCAATATGTTTTCCTAAAGTAATCTTGAATGTAATACAAATTGAAAACAGATTTCCGATGCATAATTCGAAAATTTCAAAGTTGATGATGATTAGGTAGTTACAATCGTTTCATAGATGGTGAAGATATGCATCTTAAATGAATAGCATTGCAAGATTTGAACTTGTATTATTCCAATTGACGCTGATTAAGTACTCATGAAATATTGATTGTTGGTTGCTTAACGTCCAGTGGTAAATATTTCATACATGTTCGGTACAAATTTACAAGAGAAACTGCGTTCATATGCATCTAAAAGCAATAGCACTGTGCGATTTGAACATGTGTATGATATATACATTTCAAAGTTGTCAAAGATAAAATTATAATAATAATACTTTATTCAGAAGTAATACAGCTTATAGAATATCCATTTTTACAACATTTTTTAAATGCATCAATGTAATATTTTAAAATAACAATAAGTATACACAATACACGTATGGCGGAGGATGGAAATAAATTCATATGATAAATAAGGAATACAAACTGCATATAACGAATTTTTCGATATTGAAAAAAATAGATTTAAATTATTAAGTTCTTTCACATTGGGAACTAATAACATCTGTATGAGTTTAAAAGTGGATAGATTTTTCCAATAATATTTTTTAATATCTTGTTTTCTTACACCACTAACCTATTTCATTCTAAAAAAAACAATGGTATTCATCTTCAACAATATTGATTTTGCACATAGTGCAAAATCTATTTTCTCTATCTCACTTGTAATATCTGCCTGTCTTTATATCCAGACTGATTCTTATCAACTGTAGTACGAGAAGGGATTAAGGAGACTGCACAATAATAGGCGGTGCTGCTGTACAGGTGAGATGAGTAGATGCATGCGGCGGCTGTGCAATACCAATTAGTGCTGCCATCGAAATCAGAGGAATGGATAAGGCAGTGCTGTTGTAGAGGTGTGAGGAGTTGGCTAGGCGGCTGTGCAATGGTAGGTTGGATATCGAAGAACTGAAGGAATAGATACTTATATTTTAGAATTACTTAATTAACATCAAGCTTTTATCAGTGCTCAGGGCTGAGCGTTCATTAAAATTTTTAACAATCCTGTAATCAGGACATTCATGTCTTTTTCCTATTCGATATCTTAAATGGCTTATGTGTGTTATACAATACAGGCTTTAGACAAATAAGGAGATGTGGTATAATTGACAATTAGACAACTATCCGCCAAAGTTCAAATGAAGTATATTAAAACAATTATGAAGAACAGTACGGCCTTTGACAATAAGAAAACCTCATACTAGTAGTAGGCTATACCTGGGAACAGTAGATCTATATATGTTTATATGTTCCTGGCTAAACAGGACCGACATGAAAATGAAATAGTTCAATTGATAAAACTAACAGCTAAATTTCAATTAGGCAAACAATCAACAACAAAACAAATATTACTGACATGAACATACGACAACCACTGAACTACAAGCTCCTGCCTTGGGTCAGTCACCAAAAGAATGTGGCGGTAAACTACTTTGAATGCGCCAACCCTTCCCATAATATGGGACAGTGGTCATCCTTGTAGTAATACTATTATTCACATTCCCCGTTCTTTGTTTTAAGGGTATAGTACACTTGTTTTATTGGCAATTCATTCAATCTCTCTTCATTTTTTGAAGTTTTCAATGATCTAATATATTGAAAAATTTCTTTTACTATTCATTCTAGACAAAGTTTAATAAGTTCACAATCGTGCAAAGTTTAAAGATAAGATTATAATTTGTCTATGTAACCATTTCCGTATTAAATGAGGATTTTTTTTAAAACGTTTTAAGTCACAACTCTTGACAATTCTTGTTTCCGACTAAAATTAAAACGTAACTAATTAAAAGGAGTTTGTCATTTTTTAAAACTCTGTTGACGTACATGGTACATGTAGTAACAAACATTGATTGATAAAACAGTAACAAACATTGATTGATAAAACATGTTTCAGTGACCAGCAAACCAATGAATAAATACAACTAGATGAAATAGCCGGATTTCGGTTGATATTAGTAATATTTCTTCAAACTTATTGGTACCCCTTATTCGTATAAAACACAATAATTTACTGTAGTTCCTAACGATATCATGTTTCATTCTGTCTTTGGTTGATACTTGTTTCACTGTCAATCCTAATAGAATGAAATTCAAAACAGTGTGGCTGTGGCCATTGATTGACACATTAAATTCATCCATTGACTGGGACAATTTAGGTGAACGTTTGTATGTAACGACAACTGCTCACTATGTACTTTTTAAAGACACTTAAACTATGGGGTTACCAAAGGTTCTCAACACCTTAATAAAGTAATTCGAAAAATTAATCAGAAATAACACGATGTTTTGATTTATATCAATTATATAAATCAAAACATAAAGGTTATTCCTGATTATTTTTTCGAATTATTTTATAATTAAAGGCGTTAAGAAACCTTTGGTAACCCCACAGTTTAAATGTCTATCGTAGGTACGTCGTGAACAGTGGTAGTTACAGACAAACGTTCACGTAAATTGTCCCAGTCAATGGATGAATTTAATGTGTCAATCAATGGCCACAGCCACACTGTTTTGAATTTCATTCTAATTAAGTTTTGGTGACCATCCACAACAACCTAATTCAAAGCGATTAACTCGGGTACCACTTGACCTGTAAACTTTGAATGTGATTTATATGTATTTCCTGTTCTGTTGAGGCCATTGAAAAGCCTATATGTATTACGTGTTCATTGGCATGTGCATGTGTTACACATTTTTATGTATGTATCAAACTATTTCATAATTCATTGTTTATAAAATTGCTGCTCTTAAAGTCAACTCAAAGTTTTAAAAAGATCTGGCAATAGCAATTAAAAGTTTAGTAGTTGTTTGGTAACGAAGTTTTTATTTGAAGTGCATAATATGTCATATTTAATCATAATTATACATGTGCAAACACATCTTTAGTTATCACTTTTAATAATAATAGACGTCGGACGCCAGTGCAAAAGAAAGAAACTAATGTTAGGTGTGTTTATGCCACATATCATTTTATTAATAAGAAAAGACATACACGATTAACCCTACCATATTCTGTATTTCTCTGGTTGTCGTCTGCTCACGTCTTCCTGTCTCTGATATTTGTTTTTTTGTTAATAATTTTGTCATAAAAAAGGCTCATGATTTGTTTTAATGAATATTGTTTCACATATTGTTATGTCGGGACCTTTTATAGCTGACTAAACGGTATTGGCTGATTCGGTCTTGAATGCCGTTCAATGACCTATTGTTGCTATAACCCTCGGTTTTTCCTTGTTTTACGCTATTTGATTAACTAGCTGTTAGGTGCAGAGTGTTGTAATTCTAATGTTATATGTTAATAAGAATCTGATGCTTTACGTTTCCTATTTGTATATTGCTATTTTATACTATTTTTGCTGTGTTTGTTGGGGTGTTTTTTTTTATCAAAAAGAATGAAATAATTCTTTGTTCATTCAAATTAAATAATAATAATACTTTTCTAATTAATAGCTGAAATTATGTAATGATTAATTATTTCATTTTATTATATAATAGCTATTTTCGATATACAACAATTTTATATGTACTGATTGTTTATGATTTTGGTATAAAATTTGGTTTAGACTGATCTAAAATCATTTGCAAACTGTAATGTATGAAGCCTTAAAATCTGGCGTCACTAGCCAGCGTATTGAAATTAAAGTTACTGGTAGACCATTAACCGTATCACATGAATTCAATCCAAATCCATTTAGAAGTTTGTTTTTGTCAGTTTGTTTTGTTTGTTTTTGGTCTGGGTTTTTTTTTGGGGGGGGGGGGGGGGGGGGGGAAGGGGGTATTTATGTATTTATGTAGTGTTGTCTGAATACAAATTATTCATTATAAAAAAAAATACGGAGATGTGGTATGATAGCAAATGAGACCACATGAGACAACTATCCATCAAAGTTAAAATGGAGTAGATGTAAGCAATAATAGGCACCCCATTTGTCTTGTTTTGGGCATGATGCTGTCACCTTCGGCGATCCTATGTGGAGTTTTTTTTTTGCAATCAACCCTAACATTTTAAAAACCACAAGGATTGACTATGGGATATAGATATGGTCGCTTGGATTTCACCAATCCCGCACTAAAACCAATGGCGCTGAAGAGGTTCTTCTGTTTGACTTAGCGAAATTTACAAATCGTTCGCAGTAGGTCTGGTATTGCGGTGACGTTAAATTAAGTTTAGTGCAGGTTTTGTGTCACGTCCTATACACATTTAAAAACAACTGTTGCTAAACCAAAGAACTTGAAAAATGATAATGATAATGGGAATCAAATAATTCCTGTAACTGGTTGACAGACGACAAGAGTGTATTAAACGTCTAAAAAAACGTAAAAATGAATTAGGGATTTGAGAAATAGTCTTATTTCCTGGTTCACGCTGAATATATAAAATTATTTATTATAATATTTAAATCACATTATAGGAAATCTATTATTCTTAAAAACCAGGTTTTCGCCTACTTGATTTGAAGAAGAAAAAACATTTGAATTAAATACAAGAAAACTCCGTACATAAGAAATGCAAGACTCTCCCTTTTTGTCCAAACATCCTTGAAGACGGGTAGTGTCACGAACTAGTAACCAGAGATTAAATTGCATATGGAATCTTTAAATGTGATTCACTGTACGTTAATATAAAATTTACCCCTTTGGTTACCCCATAAAATTTTAACTTCCTTGTTCGTCCTTACCTATGCTAGTACAAAAACTGATATGTATGTAATTATTCAGACAAATGAATTACTATTAATAATGAAATGAAAGCTGGCCATAGTTATATATTCTGAATCTTAAAAGTGGACAATTGTAAGTACATGTATATACATATTTTTTTCATTGTTAAATGGTTCCTTTTTTTAAGATAACAAATAGTTGGCTCAATACTTTATACATACTTTCATTAAATGTTAACATCTATGACTTTTTATAGAAAGTTATTGTAGGTCACGGTCAGACTATTAGTACATATATGTATGGTTTTATTTCTTGTGTCTAAGCTTTGTCAAGTCTACTGTATTAATCATTTACTCATTTCACTACTAAGTACAAACAAAAACAAATGGGAAATATTATATAATAATACCATACATCAACGTTGATGAATACTTTTTTTGTTTCTTTTTGTTGAATATTTCCAACAAAACATTATCTATTTATGGAGATGTTTTAAAAACTATAAATATGTTAAACCGAGTGTTAAGTATACCCTTGAATATTTTACCATTTAAAGTACGCTGTATAGTGTGTAAATGATTCAATTTATGTTATCTACGTGTATCAAAGTGATTAAACATTTATATCAAAAATACTTATACGTTAGAGGATTTGGATTGGTGTTTGACGCAAGGCCAACAGTGTATATAACTTTGTTATGAATGTGTTTACTGATAGTGAGGTTAAACATTCAGTAAAACGTTTTTTCAGAGATAATGTCAATGAAATTAATTATAATATGGCCAAATTCGCGTTAAACTTTCGCAGAGAAACAGGACTTGTCAAAAAGAGTTTTATGTCAATAAGTCTTTACCTAGTGCAAATCGAAAAATTCCACAAAAATCAGTATATTTCGATTCACTCTACATGGTTTCTCCAACTTAGTGATAAAAAAAGAGATATTTGTTAACTTATTCAAAGTCTTGAACGTTCATGAAATAGTTGGCAATGGACATATATATGGCAATAAACAGCCAAACGTGTTTTATGGTTCTTAAGGTTTTAGTTCAGTTTCCTTTTTTTATTCATGGCTTATCTATATTTTACCTATGTTTGTTATTTATCAGTCAGTATAGTGAAAACTCTAGTGACATTTGGTGAAAGAGAGACGAAAGATACCATTCAGACTATGAAATAAACTGACAACGCCATGGCTTAAAGATAAAGTAAACAATAGTACACAAAAAAACAACCGAGAAAAATATATCAAGATATAATACATAATATAGGGGTGAAGTTTGGTACCTATCAAAATGTTTAAACCTGCTGCATTTATTTACACCTGTCTTAAGTCAAGAACCTGATGTTCAGTGGTTGTAGTTTGTTGATGTGATTCATAAGTATTTCTCGTTTTTTTGTAGATTAGACCGTTGGTTTTCCTGTTTGAATGGTTTTACGCTAGTCATGTGTAGGTCCCTTTATATCTTGCTGTTCAGTGTAAGCCAAGGCTTTGTGCTGAAAACCGTACCTTCACCTATAATAGTTTCTTTTAAATTAACAATTTATGACTTGGATGGATAGTTGTCTCATCTATGTTAGATTGGTACTATGGGTCTTTTGGTTTTATGTAAGTTGGGTATATGCAATGTTCCGATCTGATGAACCCTGCCATTTCAAACTGAGTTTTAAAATTTGGATTTATGTTGTGCTGTTCCACAACTGTCTCAGGTTGAGCCCTCACAAACTTGTCTAACCCCACCACATTCTATATGCGCCTGACCCAAGTCAAAAGTTAGTATGTCAAGGGTGCTTGCTGTCAATCATAAGTGTTTTACTCTACAACCAAAAAGCAAAGCACTATTTAGTCGGTGTTGTGGGCTTTTAATTTTAAAGTATGGGTCACTTATTAAATCTGCAAGTAATACATCAGAAAAATTTAAAAGCATAATTTTTAAAGACTACGAAAAAAACAATTTAAGACAAATTTTGCTCTCGTGCATAACGTATATAGCTCAAAAGTAAATGTGTTGATATTATATTGATCGTCCGATTTGACTTTCAAGGTTTCAGATTAAGGACATTTCCCTTTGGTTTCAATTTATTAATAAGATACTTTCGGTTTCTAATCAAGAAAAATCGAAAACATAATGTAATCGTTAATTCAAACAGAATATTCCGATTTGATATGTCAATAGTATTTGATTCATAAGGTCCAAAAAAAAAAACAACGTGTGCTGATATAATATTTCCATACAGTATGTATTCAAATATAAATTTAAAAAACACACATGTGTACATAAACCAAATTGAAAGCATTATACGTGTAGTTCAAATTTTGAACTAACGTGATAAAGTAAAGTATCTGTGTATGTATGTAGTATAAATGTGCCTGGTCTCAAATATTTCAATTGTCTGGCAGAACGAGACGTTTTGAGGGAGTGTATTGGATGTATAAATACATATAAACGCTGTGCAGTTTGCATTGGTATGAATTTATACATTTAACCCGATACCTCGTAGTGTTATCTGCACTTTTAAGATCCCTTGCAACATTCCATTAAGGGTCCGTGATTGACATGTCTTTCTTTATTTTCATTTTCTATATAGATTTAATTAAACTATATACATGCATATTTTTTTTTACATCTATCTTATGATAATAATGATACCATAAATATATTGAATTTTACAAGATATATGACATGAGAGTATATATAAACAGTTATAGTTTACACTTATGTGTTGCATAGGGACATTTTCAGAAATAACAATGTATGACCTCACTATTATAAGTGCCTGATCATAGACATATTACCAATTATATGATAAACAATAAATATTGTCAGGTTTATGATCAGGAAATGTGTCACATACACTTGAGATACAACATTTTATATACATTTTCCAGTTATCCAGTGTATACACACTTAGTTATTACAAAAGGAAGGGATAATATTTATTTCCTTTTTCATGTAAGTAAACAATAAAAAGTACAGGTTTCAAACCGGGTAAAAATTAATTGATAACTTTGAATTTAATTAAATGGACCATGAAAGTAAAATGAAGAAATAGCTTCGATTTTTATATATTTAGATGTGACTTGTATTAATATGTCTATTTTACAATACTCTTACATTTGATATTTTTTCTCCTTTAAATTATTGATTGATTGGTGTTAAACGCCACTTTCAACACTATAGGTGTATTTTGTGGCTGTCCGGTTTTTTGACATGGTAAAGGACGCCGTAGTGCTCGGAGAGAATCATTAAATTTCACTTTCCAGAGCTGGTATTTACTATCATGACCTCCTTGATAGATGATTTAAACTAAGAGTTCCAAGTGGTGAATTAAATCATCCTTTTGTAACCTTTACGAACGCCACCACGAGTTGGTAGACTGTTATGTAATATCTGTTGCACAGATGACAACGGATATGTTCTAATTATCTTAACTACAATTCCTCCCCTTTTCCCTGTATGTGATCTATCGAATTAGACTTAATAAGCAACATGACAGGCGCCACATGTGGAGCAGGATTTTTTTACCCCCTTTTTGGAGCAACGTATACCCCCTCCCCTCCCCCCCCCCCCCCCCCCGCACCCCCCGGTTTTGCTGGGATTCGTGTTGATCAGTCTTTAGTTTTGTGAACTGTTGTTTGTCTGTTGATCTTTTTCTTTTATTTCTTATCCTTTCTTAGCCATTATTGATATGTTTTTTGTACTTACAGTCTTTAAGTTAATAATTCGTGTTGGAAATTCTTGTAAACCACCATAGTTCTAGACTTTTCAAATGAAACAAGTCTAGGTTGTATGAAATTTATATCAGTTTAATTTTAAATTCCACATTATAATTTTAATGAAAACACAAGTAAAACTACCAAACGTTTTCAAATTTAATGTTTCAATACATGCTTAAAGGGTTTATTTATGTTTTACATATGAGGCAAACAATTAGCTCTCCATTATGGACTTAGTAAAAGTAAACAATCTAGTTTTATTTATAAATATGAAGACAAGAACTGTCGAAATATAATAGATAACTGTTACGGTTTTATATTCTTTTGTATTCATTGTAAACTTTCATTATTAACTAAGTTCAATCTATTTTTATACAGAACAAAAATGAGAAAAACAAAAACTTTTAAACTTCCTTTTAACAGGACGATTTTCTCTTTACTTTAGAATTATACCATAAGTTAAGACAATACTAACTAGTATAGCCATCTCCGTAATAGCCTAGCTTTTGCAGTGAATGTATCTGACAAAGCGTATATAATACTGGCTCATCTTTCAAATAACATCTTATGTTTTCATTAAAACAAAATAGTCTGCGTGTCGTGATTTTGGGTCATGGATCAATAATTATTATCCGTATCTATTCTTTTCATATTACATTAGTTTGTCCTGAATATGCATACATATTTGCCTCTGGACGTTAAGTAACCAACAATCAATCAATCTATTACATTAACATAGCTTGTCTCGCATGTTCTATGTGATGTTACAGTTCAAAAGTTATCAAATGTCAAGGTCAAGGTCAGAGTGACCTGACTTTTAAAAGTATTACACCCCCTAGTCCATGATACTTCATCATACTAAAATTGGTCAACCTCAGTTCCATGGTACAACAGTATTGCACAGGAGACGCACTGATAGACGGACAAGGTGGCTCCTATATACCATTCCAAACTTTGTTTGCGAGGTTAAAACATGTCGTTCTGTTAAAACTGTTTGACGACAAGGCAAAATTAGAATACACATAATTAGCTGTCAAAATGCACACAATAAAGCCGTATGTTAGGTTCATGAGAGCATTGCAGTCTTGAACTGGGAGTCTCTTTTACATGTCAAGCTGTATAGTTTTATTTACCTCATCATGTTGGTAACGTTGAATTCTGTGAGTGAAATGTAGGTCTTTTTCAATGAGTCTCGAAAGAACAATCATTATATCCACATGCTGAGACTACTATAATAGTAGTCTCAGCCACATGTAACTATATGTAGAGTAATGGTTATCGTTTGTTCATGTCTGTCATATTCGTTTTCGTAAATGGTTTTGTTAAAACAGCAGACCATAAGTTTTGACGTTTGAATTGTTTCACAAATTTGCATGTCGGTGATGATGACGGCAGTGTTTAACAACCTTGACTTGCTATACAACCCTCGCACAGTCGGTCCTGGTTTGCGCCTTTTTGAGCACTTAATAACTTGTTTTTACAATAAGATATTTGAAATAATTTGAGTGACAAATATAAAAAAAATATTATGAATAAAAGAAAAAGTGAGGAAAAATTTGAAGGATATCATAGATTAAACTAATAAATAAATAAATTCGCGCCCTTTTGTTACCAGACTATACAGTATGAATCATATCATATATTTGGAAATGTGTAACAGTAACTGCAAAATGTCTCAATATTGAAACCCCTAAAAGTTATGATATTGAAAGAGAGGTTACTAGTTTTATAGCAGGTAAAGTAGAGGATGAATAACATTTCATTATGGAATGTAATAAAGATAATGATGTTGGAAAGAAATTTATATTGAAAACCTTTTTATTAAGAAAATTTCTTGTTGCTATGAAAACAAAACGCAAAACTCTTTTCATCCGGTGTTTTGATGATTCGAACGGTGGTACTTAGATGTTTGTTCTATGACATGGAACAGTTAGAAAACGTTTGAAACTGACGCTGCTTAATCGAGCACACTGTTTTTGCTAGAGTACAAGTATTGTCTAATCACAACATTAGAAGATCGTATCAAACCAGATAAATGCCTGTTTTAATTTAATGAAAATATTCAATTAATCACTGAGGCTTTTATATAGATATAGGAAGATGTGGTATGAGTGCTAATGAGACAACTCTCCATCCAAGTCACAATTTATAAAAGTAAACCATTATAGGTCAATGTACGGCGTTCAACACGGAGCCTTGGTTCACACCGAACAGCAAGCTATAAAGGAACCCAAAAAAGCCTATTTGTAACGTAAATTTTATAACTGCTTTTGAAAATTTAACCATTCTTATTATTATTAATACTATTTTTTTAATTTATATAACTATTGAAATAAGTAACCGCGGAAAAAATCAGATTTTAATGAATCAGATAAAACAAAACTAAGTAAACATTCTACTTCAAAGATGAACAAAAAGGAGTTTTTTATTCATAAAGGACTAGTTTCACCTGTGTATGTTGACGTGAGTTATGTATTATGTAATAGACTATATTAAAGTATTAATCTGTTCTGTGTAGACAAAATATCTACGTATCCAATACAATGCGTACAGTTGTACTGAGTTTCATATAAATGCAGTTTTAATCATTTATAAAAGCGGCAGATTTTAAACTTTTATTTTTTAACAATTCTATTAAAAGATGCGTAATTGATTGAGTGGTGGTTGTTTTACAGTTTTGTATACTAGAACTCCCCCAAATCGTGTTTTGAAATACAAGTCCCTTTAGCTTCAGCTTAGTTTTGTATTTATCATAATAAATCCTGACAAACTTCATGAGTACGAACAGATTAATCTTTCTACGAGACAGAAGTTAATATATTTATCTTTATCCTGCAGCAATCAACTATTGTACATATCACAGGTACACAAATAATTGTGTCTCTAAATGCACTTGTATAAATTAGGTCTCCTGTTATACGCTTTCAGGTCGATCAAGCCGTCATGTGAAATTTATTTGCTTGACTATAAAAAAGAAGATGTGGTATGATTGCAAAATGAAACAACTCTTCACAAGAGACCAAAATGACACAGAAATAACAACTATAGGTTACCGTACGACCTTCAACAATGAGCAAAGCCCATACCGCATCGTCAGCTATAAAAGGCCCCGAAATGACAATGTAAAACAATTCAAACGAGAAAGCTAACGGCCTTATTTATATAAAAAAAAATAACTGTTCATTTTGGGGTCCTCTTTGTACACTGTGTTAAAATTATGTCGATTTCTGTGAAAATCAGAGACAACTTAAGGGATTTAAACAAGTACACAATGCTTCAAATGAAGGGTGTAAATTGCATAATTAAACAATATATGTACATTGTTGGTAACATGAAATTTATTTAAACTTGCTACGAAACAGGGGAAAAACTCGTTCTTTGTCCTATTTCTCTAACTTGTTCAAATAAATTTCATATTTTCCGACAATGCACATATATATTGTATATTACTATGTACTTGCATAAATAAATGTATGACAAATGAGGTGCTAAACCTTGTACAAACAATTGTATAACTAACACATGTTTTTGAGTGTGAGGTTTAGTCGAAAAAATATATAGTAGTCTACAATAAGTATAATTATATATTAGATAAGTCGATTGCATTCAATTTGGTCATGTATTATAGATATATTTTAATATATGATTGTTCAGTTGCAAACAGCACAACCCCACTTTGTTCCAGAACCGGTGAAATGGCGATTGAATATTCATTGTACATGTCTACAAGGTATCCGAACTCTGCTTAAACAAAGCGCCACTCATATTACCTCAAATAAAGAGATTTTGTTAGGATTCAGATAAAAGCATTCTGCCAAGTTACAAGGATATCCAAGGATATCCGTATAGGTCGGTAAGAAAATTTCGTTTGGGTTTCGTGTGTACATATTGTAGATTGGATACAGTTTATATCATCTATTGTTGAAAAATAAATACAATATAGTTATTATATATAGTAGGAAAGCATTTTTTTAATCTTCCGGTTAAAGGATATATAATGCGATACAATAACTTAAATTATCAATTTGTCAACAGGCCAATTGTACAGCTTGACATGCAGTTAAGGCGATCTAATACTTGCTGAGAGCTTGCTGCCTACTGATTAAAGCGCTTGTCTAAAGTTAGAGACCAGATGGTGACCTAAACAAATGCTAAATATAAATATAATTTCAATTATTGGTGTCCGGTTGCAGTCTCACTGACAGATTAGTTCATGTATTTACATTTTACATTGATTTGAATGTGTAGCTAAACAAAATTAACAAATGGTCCATGAGTGGTTGTCGATATTGTGCTAGGGTTTTGGTCCTTTTGATATTTTGTGTTGGTGGTGGATTTGTTTATTCTAACTGAATAAATTTTTTTCAGACAAGAGGGCTTTTATATTTGGTATTGATACATAGTTGAAAACTACACGTTGACCTGTAACTGTTCTATTGTTGGGTTGTTGAATTGCTGTCTTACAAGAGAATACCTCAGATTTTAGTAAACTTTTATTAAATCAGTAATGTTTTTTTTTATTTATTGAACCTTTTTGCAGTATGGGTCAGATTATACTTAAAGAATCAATTTAAATCGAATTAGTTTTGCTAGGAATGCGTTTGTAAGGACTATTTTTGCCGCTCTTTTATTCTATTTTCTATCATTTTTTTTATTTTTTTTAATGTTATATAATAATTTGATTTTTTATTATTTCTAACCCCTTGAAAAATCATATAGGGTCTGCTAACATCAAAGGTATAAGTCTTTTGTTTTGTTCATTTCGCTATTGTTCATTGGGATTAGTATTGTTTTTGTTTGTATTTTTTTCAAACTGTTCTTTTGACTTTGCTACGTTTTGCAACGGTATATAGATGCTTTATGAGTTAAATACAATTCTTTGCTCTGTATATGATGATATATATTATATATTACATTTTTCAGATACATAGACCAATACTTCCCATATGAAACTTTTAAGAAGAATAATTGAAATTTTCATTTGCTAACTTGTTATTGGTAAGCGTAAAAAAATACTGATGTCTTCTATTTAGCAGAAATACAAAAATAGAAGTATTCTAATTTCTTCTTTCATTTTTGTTTTATATTTTCAGTGGAAAGTATTATTATGATGTAGCCTCATTATGGTGTTAGACATTATGTCAGCTCCTAAGCTACCAGCCCGAGTTCCATCACAGAGAGGGAGACCTTTACCAGAAACACCTAACAGTCCTTCGCATTTGACAAAACAACAACCTTCACTTAAAAATCGAGCCTTACCGCCACCTCCGGAACAAAATGTTAACAGTTCTCCGAACAATCATGTGAGTCAAACCCCTCGCCGAGTTGCAGTACCAAACTCGTTAAACACAGGTGTACAAACTTTAAATAAACGTCCTTTACCTCCGCCCCCTGCGGAGGACAGATACGTGGGCAGTCCCGTAACACCAAATGAACATAATAGTGTTTCGACTTTACGCCGTGGATTACCTCCAGTGCCAAATGAGTCATCAACAACTGAGTCTCAAAAACGACCGTTACCACCACCACCAACCAATGAGACTAAAGCGCCTATTCAACCAACCAATCAGACAATGCCTCAAATTCCACCAAATATCAGATCATCACCTAAACAGACAGCTAATGGAAATGTACGAACTAGATCACCGCATTTAGTACCTAACGCGTTAGAACTTCCACCTAAGTTACCAGCTAGGAAGTCAAGTGTTTCACGCAGCCATGGTTCACCTACACCAGGTAAACATTACATATAGTTCCATAGGTGCTTTAGGACATGATCCTGTTATGAGCCCCCCATAGTCTGTAGTCGAGATTTACGTTGATAGTAAACATGCATACTAAGATTAAAAATATGGTATATTAGTATATATATGATACAAATAAGTGATATATATTGAAATATCTAAGATGTATGATAATAAGGGGGACGGACTAGGGGGGGGGCTCATAACTGGATCCTGTCCTCAAGCACCTATGTATAGTTCATGAAACTTTCAATTCGGTTATATTCATAATAGTCAACATTACGGGACATGTTTATATCTTCTCCGATATTTGGAAAGTTTCTGATTCATATGTTGAAAGAAAGTATTTATTTAAAAATTGAATGCTTTTTTTTAATTAGTTGGGGTAAAAAACGTTGACCGAAGTACATTTCAAAACATGTGAACACAGTCAACCCTTTTACAACTCTAAATAAGAGTGCTTACACTTTAAGAATGAAGCGCTTCCGAAGTACATTTCAAAATGTACTTCGGTAAACGCTTTTACACTCAATAAATTTACAAAAAGAAGCATTTAATTCTTAAATGAGAAAGGTTTGTTTTAGTATGACGCGAGATTGCTGTTAGCCAATCAAAATAACGTATTATTATGAAACATGTATGTAATGTAATTGTTTATTTATGAGTAATGGGTTTGGTTTTAATTTTTCAAAATTTTGTGTTATAAGATTTTTTTTACTGATTAAGTATTATATATAGGTTAAAGGATAATATCTGCAATTGTTCAACTTCCTTTGATAGTGATTTTAAAGATCATATAGCTATTTTCATTCACAAACCAAAACCCGTCAACTTCTATACAGGAAATGTATATTTGTTCCGCCTAAGAGACATGCTTACATAGTTTGTTTTGTTCCTTTTAATACAAATATTATGAATGTTGTTTTTATATTTTTTCATTTCATTTTTGTACGGAAAAAAAGGGAGATCATAACCCTCGTTCGTTTTTATTTGCTAAACGAAATCTGTATTTGTGGATGTAAATGTCATTATTTAGATTATAATTTAACGTAAACTATATTAATACCTTTCTAAGTGTTAAAATTTATCAAAAGTAGACGTGGATGACTAGGAGAGAGAACAAAAACTGATAATCCATAATAGATTTAAACTAAAGACCTTACTATTTGCTTCTGAACAAGGGTTATTTCTCTTTATTCCATATAAAAATGAAATGAAATATGAAAAAGAAACAATATTTGTTCTGAAAGGAACACAACTAATTCTATAGGTATGTCTCGATAACTCGTAGTCTAGCAGGAACTTATGTTAAAAGTCGATAACTGTGATGGTGATAAAATACATGTTTCATACAATAGTCAGCCCACTTATCATGTGTAAATGAATTTTTCGAAGCTCTCATTTTACAATATCAATAGTAGAAAAAACCTTTTTGGTTAAGGCAGTGACCAATCCTGTGTAGCTGTTTGAAGCGATATTGATAAAATTTCCCTTTTGTATACATGAGGAAATGTCGGTTGAAATCAGTTTTCATATTTAAAAGTACTGAAAACGAGATACGTGTACATACAACTGAACAAAATGCAGCACTATTTTACATTTACAAATAATTTAATTTTGGATGTAACGCGTCTTCGTTATTTTGTTATCAGCCCATAGACATAATTTAGTCATGTGACCGTGACGTCATCAACTTTTTTCATGGTTTTCTACGGTTTAAAATGGAATTTAGAATAAAATTATAAGAAATGACTAATATTTTTTCTGTCTATTCGAAATAACATAAAAAATGTGGCTACGCGCGTTATTCAGTGTGCACCAAATTTTTTATGTTATTTCTTCATAGACAGAAAAAATATTACAGTCATTCCTTAAATGTTTAAGCAGCCAAACTATTCAACACTTTGTTCCAACTCATATGCATTTTTGTGCAAAGTTATCGTATTAACTATAAGAAAATAACTCATTGCAAACAATGCAAATCATTGCTTTACATATTTAATAAAAAAAATAATACTTAGCCTATGATTTCTTACAACTTCTTCATTTGAACTAAGTGGATAGTTGTCTTATTGGCATCATACCACATCTCCTTATATTGAATTAAATTGTTAAAGATACAAGTACAATCTATAAATCAGATAAAAAGAATAGAAACATTCTATGCGATTTTAATTAAACGTAATTCTATAGTGTTGCCAACGTTAGCTGGTTCACTGCACGTTGATTGGTATACTTATCAAATGTAAAATCACACATATTGCAAAATAATATACCGTCCCAACTTGAACAACTTGAAATTCAGATTTTGACAGAAACTCTTGAAATAATATATACATAGAGAGTCATAAACAAACATATTTAAAAAATATTATATAAAAAAAGAAAAGCAACACGTGTACCCGAGATCACTGACACAAATATGTGGCTTAGGGAAATGCACCTTTTAACGGCATTTCAACTTTCATTTTGAAAGATTGTCATGTGATCAACAAGAAAAAGTAAGGAGCAATGGATTATTGGAGTCAATATGAATACATAACCTAACACCTGGTTCATTTACGGTGCAAGTAAGCTAAATGTCCGAGTGCTTCCGATTGTTATCATGGTTGGCTACTCAATGTTCAATACCAATCTATTAAGGAGGTGAAGAAATCCCGAAATTAGCATAAATATATGCATACTTCAGTCTCGAGGCCGCGAAGTATCTCGTAACTTGACGTCCATTTGAAAATAAAAGTTAAAATGTCTGAATCGATGGGTCGCTGTGAAAACTGTCTGAATTTTTTAGAATATAGGGTAGCAGGTAGATGAAACTTACATAAATGAAGAGATAAATGAATAATGAACAAATTGAGACCCGATTTATATAAAACCAAGCTTAAGGCCGTCAGTCGGTCCAAGAAGCAACGAAACAGCTCATCCATTTTGGACGGGCAAATATCCACGTTTTGATATTGAACGAGCTCTGACATCCAACGACCCCAGCTTGTCTGGCAAAACAGCCGTTGGAAGTCAGAGTTATCTCGAACTAGATCTACACATGAACTTTGATTGTTAAAATATACAATGTCACATGGTAGCATATCCATAGAGGGACCGCATATCTTTCGGCAAAAAGGCAAAAAGGTTCCAGTATGAATCGATTTTCTAATGTAATCTAGTCTTCATTTTTATTTTTATTTTTTTCAATCTACACATGAACTTTGATTGTTTGAATATATAATAGCACGTGGTAGTATATCAATAGAGGTGTCAAAGACATAGATAACTACATAGTAACTGAAGGTAATATCGAAAATTTTCGAAACATTTTAAGATTTCTGTTTCAGAGAATATCTGAATGACTGACCAATAGAAGCTACTTAACTCGCCATTATATAGTCGAGAACCCCCCTGATACAAAAACTCGAATAACAAAGCCAGCAAAATCAAACAGATTAAGATTTCTGCATTTACAATCATTTTTACTGAAATACTCCTCAACATGATGTTTCATTGATAATCGTCTAAACAGCCGGAAATGAATATACTTGCTGATGTATGTAATTATATAAAAAAAGTTAAATTGCTGAATTACCTATGTGCGGAAAAACATTCAATTACAAACCATGCAAAAAGGTTTATAGAAATAAGGATATATCGTGTGATTGCCAATGAGACAATTATCCACAAAAGCTAGTTTAAAGTCATTCCTACACCTGTATAATATTATAAACAAACTTATAATATTTGGTAACATATCAGACAAAGACGTGGAATTCTACGGAAAAAAGTTATCATAGGCGATTGATAATCAAACATTTAAGAAAAAATTAATTATATCTACTAATTTCCATCAAACATATTCTTTATTTCAGATTTAGAAACACGTTTCCTGTTCCACGATGTTAAAGATTTTCCTCAACCTGAAGAATATCAGGGCCAGGAAAAAAAATATCCAAGTCAATCCGAAACAAATGTTAAAACAAGTAAGTATCTGATTTTAAGGAAAAAAAAGATAACTCACACAAGGTGATTCAGTTAAAAATCACTCTAGGATCCTTTCTAGTGATCGGGGATGGTAGAAAGAAAAATAACAAAATACTGAACTCCGAGGAAAATTCAAAACTCAAAGTCCGTAATAAAAGCTCAAACACATCAAACAAATGTATAACAACTGTCATGTTCCTCACTTGGTAGATAATGGTGGATTAAACCTGGTTTTATAGATAACAAAACCTCTGACTTGTATGATATTCACATAAAATTTCATCATATTGACAACGATGTGTGATCAAAACAAACAGACATGATACGAATTTTTTAAAGTAGGAGTACAGCAGTCAACATTGTGTTAAAATTTTAACTTTAAAACAACATATATGTAACAAAAACACACAAAAGGCATATACCAAAAGCACATTAGCAAAAATGAAAGACAAGAATACAAAAATTTTACCATTGCTAATAACTCACGTTGATCTAAGACGATTTATATATTTTTTGTTGTTTCCCCTGTCTGTTTTGCTCGTTCGGCTCTTCGTGGAATTGCTTATCAATGCTTTTTGACGTCAGATACTTTGACATCATCGACATCATACAATTTGCCATGACGTTGATAAGTTTGACCAAAACATAGTGAGTCCACTTCTAGACTATTAGTGAACTAACTAACAACTAAAGTTTACTCATTAATAAGACAAATGCATTCCACAACCAGACAAATCTTGTAACAGATTTTTGTCATAATGATCGCATTATAAAATTTGAACTTTTGAACTATAATTACTACTCGACAAAAAGCCTCATGTTTTCTCTGGCAGCTGATGTTTCCAATATTAATATATCTAACATCTGATTATTGGTACTAGAATATCGGATTGATTCACCCATGCAGTCACTTTGAATAATCGCCACTAAAAGGATTTTTTTTTTACAGTGCATCTATAATACTTGATAGACTATATATCCATTAATACGGAGAGTGCTTCCATAGGCTTTGCCTGTACACCATTCCAATTTTATTCATTTAAATAAAATACTGTTAAACTAGATAATATATATATAACCGAAAACAAATTTTTAGATAGATACACAATGCTGATTTAATCATGTTACTAATTGGGGTCTTTTACGGTAAAGAAAATAATAACATTCTCCTTTGATAACCTTAATCCGTTGTAGTACTTTACTCTAATACTTCCATGCTTGGACTAAAAAAAACCATCCAAAAGTATTTCAATGTATATACCAATGCGTATTATTACATTCAAAACAACTTAAAAGATGTTTTCTTACAACAGGTTACCACAGTACTAAATTTATTCATTTTAAATGAACATTTTTTTTTTAAATTAAATGTGTATGGAAAAATATTTTTGCCTTCTTTTCCTGATTTAAAAAAAAATTGCGTGCATGTTCATGTAAATTATATTTAAAATATATGTTTTTTACAACGACGTTTTCAAATTGGAAATATATATGTCGTTTCTAAATATCTTTTATTCAGTACAACGTGAAAATATTTCTGTGACACCTATTCCGTATCGGTCGATTAAACTTGAGTCATGATTTGGCATGCCCATCTTTAAAAGTTACTGACTTGTTTTTTAACATTAGGCACCTTAAATTCAGAAACAACAACTATTTGTCTATAAAATTTAGGAAACACACGCTATGAAAAAACTTTAAATACAAGTGCTGATTGGACACTGGAATCACGCTAATTTATTTCTACTTATTTTTACTTTATTTTTTCATGTTGTTAACCTTAACAGTTTGTTCAACTTCAAAGACCAATTATAATATTCTAAGTCTATTCACACCTGGTTCATTGACTCAGTTGACGCCACGGTCGAAATAATACCATGTTTAATGACACGTAGGACGCCTAGGTCGAAATAATACCATGTTTACTGACACGTACAAATGTATGACGCACGTGAAAGATTAGCGCAATCTTAATCGTTCCTTAATTCTTAAAGGGGAAAATAAAAAATAGAACAACAATTTAATAGATTGTGACCTTTTCTACCCATTTCCTTTTGGTGCTTGAAAACCAAAAACCAGAAACATTTTATACAAATTCATCAAAAAATTAACCTACGTCTAAAGTTAACTTAACAATTGTCATAACAATGGGAAATCGAGGGCAAAATAATTGTTCTAATAAAACTCTTTAACTTTATCAAAACTTCGTTTAACAAGTATTTTAAATAACTTTTAAGATAAAAAAAAAAAAAAAAAAACAACTTAAGTATTGAATGCAGACCATTTGTTCGTCGCGAATCTGACTTCGTATTATGTTGTTAAACAAAAGTGACCGTATTGAAATTCTACCATCTAGCATAACAGCAATGCCAAAACAGCATAAAACAGAAGAATGTACCACACAAACCACAAGCATTCGCATTCTCCGGAGAGAAAAAAAACGAAAATACAGGGTCCTCAATGCTTGACTATGCAAAGGCATAGAATATTGTGGGGTCAATCACCAACATTTATGTCTACTCTTATATATTTGTGGAAATAAAATAAAAGATTTGTTTTTGTAACTAGGTCAGTTATAATGTTAACATACTAATTTTTAACCTTATCCAAATATCGTCAGCGATATTAGGGCTCTGTAAACATAATGTCAAACCAGGATAGGTCTTTACAGTCAGATACATGTTGTATGTATGCCAACTGAGACATGGTGTGTAAAATATCGTCCTCTTTTATTATTTCAGGACGACGAAAAAGAACATCGCCTAGATAGCAAATGACGACAATATAGTGTTACTTAATGGACAGCTATTTTAATTATTTTTGAATATTATGAAAGTTCAGCCTGTGCATCTAACATTCGGTGAAACTAGTATTGAAAGTATACTATATAAGCATAGTTCCATGCTTAGTACTTATTATTATAATTTCGTTTTACTAATAAAATCATTTTTATAATCAAGAAAACTGGCCATTTTGTCTATAAAACTATGAATCATATAATATTGAAACTTGATTTTTATTGAACAATATTGTATTCAATGGGTAATAATACATTGTATGATTATGACTATAAGTCATATTGGTTTTCTTAAATGTCAGAAGTACATAGATAGACCCAAATAAATGGAGCCAGGTAGCTTTAAAAACGTGTGTCTCTGTAAATAGAAAAATTCATTTCATAGTAAATGGTACCTCCGAATGACAAATTCTTTATTTACATGTCCATGCTTTAGATATTATATTTAAATTAAAATATATTTATATATAAAATACAAACTTTATTAATAAAATCTTTAAACAGATGAAGTTTTGTTACTTGTGTTTTGTAACGTAAAGTTAGGGAAAATTAAGAAATGTATAGTAAGAAGCCGTCGGGATAGTTGTATAATCAAATATGAGAGTATTACCTACCCACCTGAACAGATACATTCACCACGATCCTTCAAATCGTTTGAAACAGAGACAAATGCGGACAAAAAAGAAGCAGAGGTTATCAGATGGAGAATCAAACTCATTAATTAAATTAGAGGAAGTATTTTCACTTGTGTTTTGTTCACGTCACCTCAGGAAACGTATACAGACATTATCTTATTGATTTTAAAGATATATAGCCATCGCGATTATTATATATTGGAATATGAGAACATACATACCTAACAGATGCCTTCAACGTGATTCTTCAAATCTTTCGTTCAGAGTTTTCATAGCTTGAAGTTTAGACTAGTGATTAACGACACATGGGAACTAGAACTATCGAACATTGTTTGCAAAGGTACAAAAGGGAAGAAAATAGAGGCAGAATTTACCAATTAGAGAATCAAAACTCATTCATTGAAAAGAAACCAAAAACATCAGAACAAAAACGAAAATCTACAATATATACCAATGCGTATTATTACTTTCAAAACAAATAAAAGGTCGTTTTATTCCCCCCTGGTTAACCCCTTACCAACTTTCTTTCATTCTTAATGAAATAATTAATAAATGTATAGATATTTTTCTTTGGAAAATAAAATGTTGGCACGTTTATTTAAATAAACTATATAATTTTTTACAACAGTGTTGAAATAAAAAAATATAGATGTCTTTTCGAAAAACACTTTATTAAGTACAAAGTGAAAATATTTCTGTGACACAGACTCCATCGATCAAGTAAGCTTGCGTCATGAATTGGCACATCCATCTTTAGAAGTTACTGACCTGGGGCCGGTAACAAGAAATTTTATTAAGAGAGGTCGTAAGTATTGAATTAAGGGGAAGATAAGATAATTCTAAGATCATTCAAAGAGTGTAAATCAAAGCTCCCTGAGGTTGTTCGTAGATCGGTCTTATTTCCCCCTTAAGTTGCATCGTAATAGTTTTCAAGTTACGAGTTCTTAATACTTTTCTGGCGTCTCCGTCTTTGGTTCCTCGCAAAGAAATTAGAATCACCTTAAATGAATCATAAAAACGTTTTAATGAACGATAAAATGCACATAACAATCAACTACCCATTTAACCTAAGGAAAAGAATACTGGCCTCAGACCACCATTATTCTTCCCCTTTTTTGATAAAAGTAAAATTGAATTAAAAAAATTGCACCGCTTCAAACATGAAATTAAATTTAACTGCTTATAGACCATTATTATTTTAATAAAAATATGCTTGTCTCAGGACAATCCATCACTGCTTTTTCATTTTAGTGCCCTATTATTCACCAGGCCAATTGTAGGATTTGAATATTGTATAAATGACGAAGGCTTATTTTTTCTGTCCTACTTTCATTTCGGTCAAATCACCATTATAATGGTTTACTTTCATAAATTGTTATTTCGATGGAGAGTTGTCTCATTGGCACTCATACCACATCTTCCTATATTTTTTCACTTTAAACAATATTTTTTTTCACATTTTGAAAGCCTTCTTACAAAAATAAAGTAAAAAAATACTCGACTCCGAGGTAAAGTCCCTATCAAATGATAAAACACATCAAACGAATGGCCGACACTTGTCATATTCCTGACTTTTGGTACAGGCATTTTCAAAGCGTAAAAAAATGATGGATTGCACGAACCTGGTTTACAGAACTGAACCTCTCACTTGTATGTCTTATCAAATTCCATTATATTGATAACAATGCGTAAACAAAACAGACACAATAGGCAAAAATGTCAAAAATAGGTGTATAACAGCAACACGAAGCCCACTAAAAACTGGGAATGATTTCAGATGATCCGGAAGGGTAAGCAGATCCTACTCCACTTGTGGCACCCATCGTTTTGCTCATTATATTACGAAGCCGGTAATTTGTCTAATTCGTTAGATCACATTCGTGAAAAAGGAATGGGACTGTAGTTACGACATAATGAACATATCCGATATCATCTGTATAACGGGTGTTCCATAACGGTCAACCAACTCATGATGACTTCCGTAAAATACAAGAAGTGATGATTTAATCTTTACCATTTTGAATTCTTGGTTTAAAATTGAGAAAGGTCACAAATTTCTCCTTGCTTTATATTTAACACTTCTTTCGATAGACTAAAATTGTAATGATTTACAATAAAGAAAAACTACCATCCTCCACACACATGGCCAAGAAAACACTGATATATATATAATGTTCATTCAGATGAATTAATATTTAGAATAAAAGAGTTCGAAGGTTCACGTATTAACTTTTTTAAAGCAACTTGTTTTATTATTAGCAAGTGAATGTACAGCTAAGAGTAGTCGGGACCACACTTACAAAAAATATCAAGTGAAGCTATTGGGAATTGTTCTTGGTACACCCCTAAGTTGCTAAGTTTGTTTTAAGAACACTTAATAACTAACCAAAATTTAAGAATGATTTTGTGTTACCGGAATTAGTAAGATCGCTTTAAGGTAGACGTAAGAATCGTTCTTAAATCATGCATTTTTTGAAAACATTAAGGGCTGTCAATCATCTAAGATAGGTCTGAGGTTGGGTCTTGTTACACTCTTTAATCTTAAGACGCCCTTTAGACGTTCGTAAGACATAATAATGCTTCTTGTTACCGGCCCTTGATCTTTAACATTAGACCCTTAATTCAGAAACAACAACCGTCTGTCATTTCCGTCCGGTTAAATGAATATTACAACATACATATAGAGAGTAAACAACGGAAAATTGGAGTTATCTCTCTTTGCCACAAAGAAAAGTAATGCAAACGGCTCTCAGGGATATGTAAGTTAAAGTATGAAGCTAACAATGCTTACCCAATTGTTTCTTCAAATCAACCTCATAGACTTGGCTTGATTAACATAGTAACAACTTTTGAATATTATTCATTATAATCGAAAATTGCAATTTTCCTATTGTTTTGCTTAAGACTATTCCGCAAAAAAATAGCTTTATGCAAAATAAAGGAAAACATAAGCTTTAAGTTTAGCATACATGCTTCTAAAAGGAATGCTGACTCTTGTTCGAAAATATGTTTACAAAACCACGTGCTCAATAATAACAACCAAACATTTAATGATATACGCTTTGGAGAGCAGATAGATGCTTCATTCAAAGTACCTAAATGAAACAAACCTAGCAACATGTATGCCTCAATTTCTTATTTTCTCATTATCATGATGTTATTTATGGTTGTGTTTGTTGGTCCCCTTGACGGAGAAAGTTCATAAGACATAAGTTGATAAATTAAAATGTAAAATATTTTCACTCGTCGGAATTTGTCATATCATAAACGATAGGAAAATGCTAGAATAATAGAAATACGCTGTTTAATTTCGCTTCTTTTACTTTATTTTGCGTTTGTGTTTCGCTCGATTTAAGTTTGTAACCCGGATTTGTTTTCTCTCAATCGATTTATGACTTTCAAACAGCGAAATACTGAAGTTGCTTTTATTTAACCCTAATATTTTGTTCAATTTCGATGACCGATTATAACATTCTAAGTTAGATTCCACCTGGTTCCTGGACTCAGCTTACACCAAGGTCGAAACAATACCATGTTTAATTATATGTATGACACACGTGAAAGATTAGCGTAATCTAAAGTCGTTCCTCAATTCTAAAAAGGTAACATAAATACTCGAATACAAATAGTGAATTGTGACCCTTTTTCCTGCTCATCCCATTTAACAAAATAATAAATCTACAAAAATTGACGGATTAAAAAGAAATATTGAAGATCAAGGAGACATGAAAGAATAAAAAAGTAAATCATATTTGCCTTAAAAATTTTCTGCCTATTCCGATTTTTTAACATATATTTAAAGCGACTAGAACGGACGTCATATGAAACAAAATTTCAAAGACAAAGGGCCATGAAACAATTTGATATTCTTAAAAATACTTATCGTGTCGTTAATAAACATGTTTTTGTAAAGTGAATAAATGAACCATGTTGTGCTTTAATACCAATATCAAGAAACATAATTATAAAAATCCATCAAATAACATATGTCTTAAACTTACTTATCACTTTGATAATAGTGGAAATATAGGGACGGAGAAAATCAAAAATAAAACAATGTCGGTGACGATACTGATCAAAAGAATTTCCCAAAAACAATCGTACATTTTACAGAAAAAAATAATATAAATATAAATATATTTTTGGCTGACATATGAATATATTCGAAATTTACTTCGGGTTTGTAATCAAAGCATTTCAAGAACGTCATATTAGAAATTCAAATGCACAATATTTTATGTTCCATATTTACTTTGATAATTGCATTAGAAGCTTGTGAAACACTTTTAATAAACTATAATATATATATATATATTTCACAACTTTACTCCAGATGACAAATTATCAAGAATGTAAAGAACTGCAATTCAGCATAAAATCTTCATCGATGAACATTTCCTATTGCTTAATGTCTCTTGAAGGAGACTTTTACTTAATCTTTTTTACCAAACACAAGTACAAAATGACAATTTTGGCCACATGTGTACATTTTGATATTTGTATGCTGTCATCATGGCATTAGAGTACTTCCACTCAGGTGACCAGAATATATTACATTTGTTTTCATTTATCGAAGAAATTAACATTGACTTGACAGTCGATGACGTTTATAACTCGTTTATCTTATTTGAAGTTAATGCAATTGTTGTATTAAACACAATTTTGAAAATCATTTTTTAAGTACACCCTGCCTATAGATCAAGATGGCAAAATTTTAGCTACAATTCTATTGCTTTTACCCAAACATTTAAGGAATGGTTATAATTTGTTTTCTGTCATTGCAGAAATGACATCAAATATCCATATTTTAAGGTTATTTCGAATAGATAGAAAATATTACAATTTTTTTTTTTATAATTTGATCTTTTTAAACGGCTATCGTGTTGTTAATGAAATTCTTAGTAAAGTGAAGAAATTAACGCTTTTGATACTTGAAAAACAAAAACAAAAAACATTTTATACAAATTCATCAAAAAATTAACATACGTCTAAAGTTAACTAAACACTTGTCATAACAATGGGAAATCGAGGACAAAATAATTGTTCTAATAAAACCCTTTCACTTTATCAAAACTTCTTTTAACAAGTATTATAAATAACTTTTAAGATAAAAAAAAAAACAAAAAAACTTAAGTATTGAATGAAGACCATTTGTTCGTCGCGAATCTGACTTCGTATTATGTTGTTAAACAAAAGTGACCGTATTGAAATTCTACCATCTAGCATAACAGCAATACCAAAACAACATAAAACAGAAGATCGTACCACACAAACCACAAGCATTCGCATTCTCCGAAGAAAAAAAAACGAAATTACAGGGTCCTCAATGCTCGACTATGCAAAGGCTTAGATTATTGTGGGGTCAATCACCAACATTTATGTCTGCTCTTAGATATATTTATTGAAATAAAATAAAAGTTTTTTTGGATCAGATATAAATGTTAACATGCAAAATGTACTTATATTTAACCTGATCCAAATATCGTCAGCGATATTAGGGCTCTGTAAACATAATGTCAAACCAGGATAGGTCTTTACAGTCAGATACATGTATGTCTGCCAACAGAGACATGGCTGTTAAAATATCGTCCTCTTTTTATTATTTCAGGACGACGAAAAAGGACATCGCCTAGATAGCAAATGACGACAATATAGTGTTACTTAATGGACAATTATTTTAATTATTTTTGAATATCATGAAAGTGCAGCCTGTGCATCTAACATTCAGTGAAACTAGTATTGAAAGTATACTATATAAGCATAGTTCCATGCTTAGTACTTATTATTATAATGTCGTTTTACTAATAAAATCATTTTATAATCAAGAAAACTTTTTTGTCTATAAAACTATGAATCATATAATATTTTTTTTAACAATATTGTATTCAATTGGTAATAAAACATTGTATGCTTATGACAGAAGTACATAGATAGACCCCAATAAATGGAGCCAGGTAGCTTTAAAAACGTGTGTCTCTGTAAATAGAAAAATTCATTTCATAGTAAATAGTACCACCGAATGACAAATTCTTTATTTACATGTCCATGCTTTAGATATTATATTTACATTAATATATATTTATATATAAAATACGAACTTTATTAATAAAATCTTTACACAGATGAAGTTTTGTTACTTGTGTTTTGTAACGTAAAGTTAGGGAAAATTAAGAAATGTATAGTAAGAAGCCGTCATGATAGTTGTATAATCAAATATTAGAGTATTAACTACTCACCTGAACAGATACATTCACCACGATCCTTCAAATCGTTTGAAACGTTTCACTTGCGTTTTCTTCACGTAAATCTCAGAAAAAATTGAGAAACATATACAGACATTATCTTATTGATTTTAAAGATAAGAAGCCGTCGCGATTATTGTGTATTAGAATATGAGAACATACATACCTAACTACCTGAACAGATGCCTTCAACATGATTCTTCAAATCTTCAACACTTCATTAAGTACAAAGTGAAAATATTTCTGTGACACAGATTCCACCGATCAATTAAGCTTACGTCATGCGTTGGCACGTCCATCTTTAGAAGTTACTGAGTTGGTCTTTAACATTAGACCCTTAATTCAGAAACAACAACCGTCTGTCATTTCAATCCGGTTAAATGAATATGACATCAAAATTGGAGTTATCTCTCTTTGTCACAAAGAAAAGTAATGCAACCGGCTCTCAATGATATGTAAGTTAAAGTATGAAGCTAACAATGCTTACCCAATTGTTTCTTCAAATCAACCTCAAAGACTTGGCGTGATCAACATAGTAACAACTTTTGAGTATTATTCATTATAATCGAAAATTGCAATTTTCCTATTGTTTTGCTTAAGACTATTCCGCAAAAAATAGCTTGATGCAAAATTCAGGAAGACATAAGCTTTAAGTTTAGCATACATGCTTCTAAAAGGAATGCTGACTCTCGTTCCAAAATATGTTTACAAAACCATCCAAGCTCAATAAAAACAACCAAACATTTAAAACGATATACGCTTTGGAGAGCAGATGGATGCTTCATTCAAAGTACCTAAATGAAAAAAACCTAGCTACATGTATGCATCAATTTCTTATTTTTTCATTATCATGATGTTATTTATGGTTGTGGTTGTTGGTCCCCTTGACGGAAAAAGTCCATCAGTTGATAAATTAAAATGTAAAATATTTTCACTCGTCGGAATTTTTCATATCATAAACGATAGGAAAATGCTAGAATAATGGAAATACGCTGTTTAATTTCTCTTCTTTTACTTAATTTTGCATTTGTGTTTCGATTGGTTTAAGTTTGTAACCCGGATTTGTTTTCTCTCAATCGATTTATGACTTTCACACAGCGATATAGTAAAGTTGCTTTATTTAACCTGAATATTTTGTTCAATTTCGATGACCGATTATAATATTCTAAGTTAGATTCCACCTGGTTCCTGGACTCAGCTTACGCCAAGGTCGAAACAATACCATGTTTTATCATATGTATGACGCACGTGAAAGATTAGTTTAATCTAAAGTCGTTCCTCAATTCTAAAAGGGGAACATAAATACTCGACAACAAATAGTAAATTGTGACCTTTCCTGCTCATACAATTTAACAAAATAATAAATCGACAAAAATTGACGGATTAAAAAGAAATATTGAAGATCAAGGAGACACGAAAGAATAAGAAAATAAATAATATTTGCTTCCAAATTTTTCTGCCTATTCTGATTTTTTTTAAATATATTTAAAGCGACTAGAACGGACGTCATACGAAACAAAATTTCAAAGACAAAGGGCCATGAAACAATTTGATATTCTTAAAAATACTTATCGTGTCGTTAATAAAAAAAAACCATCGTTCATTTTACAGAAAAATTACTATAAATATAAATATATTTTTGGCTGACATATGAATATATTCGAATTTTACTTCGGATTTGTAATCAAAGCATTTCAAGAACGTCATATTAGAAATTCAAATGCACAATATTTTATGTTCCATTTTTACTTTGAAAATTGCATAAGAAGCTTGTAAAACTGAAATCTGAAAAATCTTAATCTTTGCTACATATTCATAAAAAGAAATGGAAAAATACACGTACATACAAAATCTAATTATCTTTCAGAAAACCACATTTCGAAGTTTTAAACAAAGTCCTTCGCATGTTACAAATTCCTAAAGTATAGCTATCTTTTAAATCTTAGTGATTCAAATACACCGAAATACTCTTGTCACGTGAATAATCAATATATTTTTTTAAATATATAAAAATTTAGATGTCCGTCTGTGCAGGTTAAAAAATCAAAGATAAATATTTTTATAAAGATTATCTGTTATAAAAAGTTAACACTTTTATAAACAACTTTAAGAAAAGGTCGGTTCGATTTTTGTACGTGTGTTTTCAGTATTCTCGGTTAATTCACATTTAATATATACATCGAGATAAGGTCCGTTTAATTCCCTAGGTAACTTAAAAATTTCTAACGCGTTAATCTTTGCTGCGTACCAATCGCTCCTTTGGAATTTTTTCTCTGAACTTCTCAGATCTAGCGGAATAAGTATATGGCTCATAAGCATGTCCCAGAACGGTATAAAGCCAGTAGAAAAAGAAAAAAATCAAGTTGGTACTTCCGGATTTATAGCATAGCAACATTAAAACCAATCCGACGCTAAGATCCTATATTCTCTGGAACTAGTCGTTCGTTAAGTAAGACGAGAATTTATAACATTAAAATGGAAGTAGAATGAAATTCCAAACAGTGTGGCTGTGGCCATTGATTGACACATTAAATTCATCCATTGACTGGAACAATTTAGGTGAACGTTTGTACGTAACGACCACTGCTTACTATGTACTTTTTAAAGACACTTAAACTATGGGGTCACCAAAGGTTCTCAACACCTTAATAAAGTAATTCGAAAAATTAATCAGAAATAACACGATGTTTTGATTTATATCAATTATATAAATTAAAACATAAAGGTTATTCCTGATTAATTTTTCGAATTATTTTATAATTAAAGGCGTTAAGAAACCTTTGGTGACCCCACAGTTTAAATGTCTATCGTAGGTACGTCGTGAACAGTGGTCGTTACATACAAACGTTCACCTAAATTGTCCCAGTCAATGGATGAATTTGATGTGTCAATCAATGGCCACAGCCACACTGTTTTGAATTTCATTCTATACTCATTTTGATTTTCAATATTTACCAGAACGTTTTATCGTGAATTTATTATTGTTGTGTTTTTGTTAAAACCGAAAAAAAACTTTCAAAAGATAAAGTTTATTGTGTTAACAGGGGAGGTTATGTTTCGTCGCTAGATTTCCCACTGATAAACTTTGATAACCTATGTTAAATACAATATAATAATAAAGAGACGTAATGACACAACTCTACTCCATATGGTTTCACTAAAGTCTAGTAAAAAATTACAAATTTTGGTCACGTATGTCTACTTTGACATGTTGAAGTTGTCACCATGGCATTATATTAATTCAAATAAGGTGAGCAGATAATATTATAATTAGGTTTTTTTTTTATTTTTCAACGAAATTAACATAATTTGAAAGTCGATGAATTCCTATATTCGTTTGGTGTGTTTGAGGTTTTGATTTTGTCATTTGATTACGCACTTTTCTTTTTGAATTTTCCGCCGAGATTGGTATTTTTGTAAATTTTACTTTTAATCAAATTTGACACTTATTCACTTGTTTTATCAAACAGTTTGCTGAAATCCACTTTAATAATGTATCTATACCATTAACTTAATTCATGCTCAATTCTGTTCAAACGTTAACTTATCTCTGTATTTTTATAAATTAATTTTTCACTTATCTAGAAATCGTGTAACTACACAACTTTAAAATGGTAAATAAAATCACATTGTATTGCTTAAAGTTTCTTGTTTTATAATTTCACATCGTGTATTGCTCTCTATTATCATTTGTCATGTTGTTTTAAAATATATTTTCGCTGCTTTCGCAATATTTTTCTATTTAGCGGTGTTCTCTGTATATTTCAATTTCAGGCGCCAAAATTAATTTTTAATGCACCTGTTTTCTTTTATCTAAACTTTATTTTGCAAGTATAATTTATAACTTTTTACATAAAAATAATAGATACTGAGTGCAGACACTTTTGTTCGCGAATCTGAATACATATTATGTTGGTAAACAAAAGTGACCGTATTAAAATTATACTGTATACAGCATTTACAAAGCGATTTAAAACAGTAGAATCACAAACAGTTGATTTCGCCAAAAAAGAGTAGAAAAATAACAACGAAAATAACATGATCATGATAGTTCTATTTTACAAGGGCTTAAAATATGGTTGTTTAAACCACGAACATTTTCGGCCTATAGATGATTATTATTGTAAACCAACTTATTTTCACGAGCAATTTATTTTCGCAACTTTTGCGAGTAGAAATATAACGTGAATATAAATCGTCGCGAAAATTTAAAATTTCGATATTTCCTTACATTAAATCTAGCTACATCAAGTGAATTGAAAATCGCGAAATTAAATCGCCGCTAATTAAGATGGAAAGGGCTAAACGCGAAATAAAGTATTCGTGAAAATAATTTGGTTTACAATATTCGTTTGTGGAGATTTGTAAAATATTTAAAACAACAAAAATAAATGTTCCAACATTTTTTTACTGTATGATATTACAGACTAACACATATTCCACCTTATACAAATATCATCTTCGACCATAGAGCTCTGTAAACCAAATTGTCAATACAGGATAAGTAGTCAGAAAATGATGTCTAAGCAGAGACATAACGTTGGAAATATTGTAAATATTAATAACGAAACTTGTTTTTGTATTATTTCAAGACGACGAAAAAGAAATTCGCACATTTATAGCAATAACATTAACGGTACAATTTTCCTGCGCCAGATGCGCATTTCGACAATACATGTCTCTTCAGTGATGCTCGAGGCCAAAATATTTGACATCCAAAGCTTATATAAAAGATGAAGAGCTATAATCCAAAAGGTCCAAAAAGTATAGCCAATTCCGCGAAAGGAATCAGAGCTTTGCACGAGGGAGATACATTCCTAACTTTAAAGTAATTTATAACATTTTGTAACAACAAATTTTAATAACACAAACAAACCGTATTTTCATGCTAGTACCGAAGTACTGGCTACTGGGCTGGTGATACCCTCGGGGACTGACAGTCCACCAGCAGAAGCATCGACCCAGTGGTAGTAATAACATTAACGGTACCAATTTTCCTGCACCAGATGCGCATTTCGACAATACATGCCTCAGTCTATGGAAGAAGCGAATCGATAAATACCTTTCTTATATTACACAGCGATATTGTCTAATATGCATTCAGAAGTTAGTTAAAAGCAAACTTTTATGGTAGCACAATACAAAGATTTTTCATCCCCAACCAGACATCTTTAAACTGATGTAATTCCACTCATCTTTCTTTAAATTTTATAAATGAGGTACCAAAAGAAAGGAGAAGGATTAATCTTTCAAATTGTGATAATTTCATTATGACATAATTATTACATAATTAATTGTTATGTAATTAGTTGCCATAGTGTGATGTCCATACTTGAATGAATTTAGCTTCTTTGTTATTCGTAGCATCCCAAAATATTTTATAGATTCTTACACAACACAGTTTGACCTCCAAAACTGTGTCTCAGATTTTTCCTATTGTATTTCATTCTCTCATAAATCTACAATGAAATTTGCAACAATAATTCATAAGAGACCACTAAATTCAATTGGGTATAAAATTTGTTCTATTGATGTTTTTGGAAATCTGAGACATAGTTTTGGAGGTCCTACTGTGTTGTACAAGAATCTTTTAAATATTTTGGGGTGCTATGAAGAACAAAGACGCTAAATTCCTTGAAGTGTGGACATCACAATATAGCAACTTATTACATAATAATTAATTATGTAATAATTAAGTCATAATGAAATTATCACAATTTTGAAAGATGAATCTTTCTTCTTTCTTTTGGTACCTTATTTATAATATATAAAGAAGGATTAAATGAATTAAATAAGTTTAAAGGTGTCTGATTGGGAGTGAATAAATCTTTGTATTGTGCTACCTTATGTCCGTGTAAAATTCGATGTGCTGTATTTTTCTTATATACATAAATAAACAAATGCTATTAATTCTATTATCAATGCGATACTTTTAAAATATCATAGCAGTGTTTTTGTTATATCATTATTAGTACTTATTAGTATTAATATTAGAAGGCTGTATCCATTTTTTTGACAATTTTACCTATTATAAAATTGAGAATGGAAATGGGGAATGTGTCAAAGAGCCAACAACCCGACCACATAACAGACAACAGCAGAAGGTCACCAATAGGTCTTCAATGCAGCGAGATATTCCCGCACCCGGAGGAGTCCTTCAGCTGTCCCCTAAATAAATATACATACTTGTTCAGTGTTAATGAACGCCATACTAAACTTCAAATTATACACAAGAAACTAAAGTTAAAAATAACACAAGACTAACAAAGGCCAGAGGCTCCTGACTTGGGACAGGCGCAAAAATGCGGCGGGGTTAAACATGTTGATGAGATCTCAACCCTCCCCCTATACCTCTAGCCAATGTAGATAAGTAAACGCATGACAATACGCACATTAAAATTCAGTTCAAGAGAAGTCCGAGTCTGATGTCAGAAGATGTAACAAAAAAACTAAACAAAATGACAATAATACATAAATAACAACAGACTACTAGCAGTTAACTGACATTCCAGCTCCAGACTTCAATTACACTGATTGAAAGATTATGTCTTCATCATATGAATATCAAGCTCAATCCCTCCCGTTAGGGGTTTAGTATCATACCATCATAACATATATGAGAAGAAAACAGTACCTTTTATGTCTGTTTTGTTCACGCATCGTTGTAAATATAACAGAATTTGATGAGACTGTCATACACGTCAGAGGTTTAGCGCTATAAAACCAGGTTCAATCCACCATTTTCAAAATTTGAAAATGCCAGTACCAAGTCAGAATTATGACAGGTTTTGTCCTTTCGTTTGGTGTGTTTTATCATTAAATTTTAATTTTGCCATTTGATAAGGGACTTTCTGTTTTGAATTTTCCTCGAATTCATTATTTTTGTGATTTTATTTCTCAGTAGTATTGTATGTAAATAAGCAGTTTTAATTTTTAAATCGTTTTTGGTAACATCTTTCAAATTTCTTAATTGGTTTTTTGAAGCAAAACTAATCAAATAAGGGTTTAATAAACAAGGTCGTAATAAAATGGCTAAGTATCAAAATTATTGTTCACCTATATAACATCTAGCAAATTTTATAATGAACGCACCGTAATAATATATATCCGATATTCTCCCAACGCACGCATGGAAAACTTTCTTTTTTGGTTACAATGAAACTTACTTGTGCCAAAGATGAATCATACTGTCCTCGTTCAGACTGATACGACAAAATCTGACCTGTACTTTTGAATTTCGTTTTTTTTATACAAATTAGACTGTTGGTTTTCCTGTTTGAATGGTTTAGTTTAACACTAGTAAATTTTTTTTTGGTTCTATATAGCGTGGTGTTCGCTGTGAGCCAAGGCTCCGTGTTTAAGGCCGTACTTTGATCTATAATGGTTTATTTTAAACAAAATATTACTTTGATGGAAAGTTGTCTCATTCGAACTCATACACCATCTTATTTTATCTATAAAATTTCCCGTCATAAATAACTGCTTTCCAGTCCTCGAAAAACGTCATTTGAGTGCTGAATCTTTAAGTTAAGTAGTGATTTGGTCCAGTCAAAAAAGGTCAAATTTTATTACGTCTGAAGCTGTCAAACTGAATTTTACACCCCTTAACACAGAATTGTCAATATTTTGAGTTAGAGCTGGTAGAAGTTTCTATAATTTTGATATTATTTGTTCCACCAGTAGTACACTACACTGTAAAATCTTTTTGAGATAGAGTATGTGCGATTTTTTTAATTTGAATTTATTGTTTAAAAGAAATCCACTACGAAATAACTGTGTTCTCGGGCCAAAAGGAAGAAGTTTATTTGCAAGGCCTCTGAAAATTGAATAAAATTAAGAATGGAAAAATAGTACTAGAGTACTGAACATCGGATGACCGTAAGTTATTGTTGATGGTCACAAGCACTTGTCTTAGAAAATAACCATATATTACCTGAAAGTGAGGTTAATGTACCGAGATATATTTTTTCTGAGACAAGTTCGAGTGTAAATGGTGAATAAATGACAGGCAATTCAACTTCTTCGTAATAACTATTACATTGTATAGTGATACAAATCAGACTACTCTGGTTTTTTGTTATATATTAATTTATATAATATAACATTTTCGAAATAATAAGTTCATGTAAGCGTTAATTTTGTTACAGGTACTTAATTTTAGAGATATTGATCCTCAAACATGAAACCGGTCATGAACTAAGTTTGTGAATTATGTTTGCGGTTTTCTTGACATGCATTATGACGTGTTATCGTATTCATTTTATATTAGAAAACTATAGCAGTTATATTAAAAAAGTATCGCATTCATACATTTTTGATATTAAAAACATATCGCTATCATATAAGACAAACATCGCATTGATATTATAAAATATAGCAGTATCTTTGACTTATAGGTGATTTTGGCTTAGCAAACAATTGAATTCATCTCAACTGCTTCTACTGGATTTGCTACACGATATTTATTGAATGTGTACAACTACAAATGATAAATCGTGCATTTATGTTTCATTCATTCAACAATTCAATTTTCTCGTATAAATACACCTTGCCTGTTATTATATAAAATAAATAATGGAAATTATACAGCAGACGTATGTCGTGTTAAATGTCACCCTGTTTTAAGAAAAGAGTCATTACTTTATACCGAGGAATCTGCCTTTCTTCGTACAAATGCTAACATTCGTCTGAAATTTCGCATAATGCAACTCGTTGATATGAGACATTATCTTACCTCCTATACATTTCTAGGAATATGATTGGTTAAAAGCGTCCGCGTGGAGACGGTGTATATTTGATATTAGGTTAGTAGGGAGGCGGGGATTATTTCATACACGGTTAGTAGTGGAGTTACGTCCCTTTATATTCCATATTAGGTAAGAAGGGAGGTGGGGCTTATTTCATACACGGTTAGTAGTGGAGTTACGTCCCTTTATATTCCATATTAGGTAAGAAGGGAGGCGGGGCTTATTTCATACACGGTTAGTACTGGTGTTGCGTCCCTTTATTAAAACAAAACGGTACTGAGAAAAATCTTAAAGGTTCAACAGACGAAGAAATTGATGATTAAGATTGAAATAAATTCATAAAACACATTTAAACCTATTAAGTTGTTATTGCTGGCATCTGTTTTTGTAGGATCAATGAAAGTAGTTTCTTAATGCTAACAGTACTGAAGACTTGCTCATTTTGATAGGTCACTAGTCTAAATTTCACACTAAAGATAGTCGGTAAGATAAATTCGTTACATAGTGTGCTAGTGACCTAATACGGTATATATGGGGTCAGTAAATTCCATATGGTAATTTACTGACCCCATATATACCGTATTAGGTCGCTTGAATCCCCATATGGAATTTACCTACCCCATATATACCGTATTAGGTCACTAGCACACTATGTAACTAATGATATCGCTCGTTGATATAAGAAACGTTTATATCGATTCGCTTCTTCCATAGACTGTGTCTCTTCAGTGATTCCACCTTATACAAATATCATCTTTGATCATAGAGCTCTGTAAACCAAATTGTCAATACAGGATAGGTAGTCAGAAAATAATGTCTATACAGAGACATAACGTTGGAAATATTGTAAACAGTAATAACGAAACTTGTTTTTTATTATTTCAAGACGACGAAAAAGAACATCGCACATTTATAGCAACTGATGACAATGAAGTGTAGCTTTCTTAACTGTTTTGAATTATTTTTGACTATCATAAAAGTGCAGACTGCAGTTCATATACTTGTAGCATTCGGAGAAAGTAGTATTGGAAATATACTATAAACATAATTCAATGCAAACTGCTTTAAAATCGCATTTCATTTTACTAAACATATATTTCATAATTAAGGAAACGTGCATTTTTTTTTTTTTATAAAACTAAAAATCATATAATATAGGAACTTAATTTCATTGAAATATATTGTATTCAATTGGTCCTAAGACATTGTATGATTAATACCATCCGTCTCAATGGTTTTCTTAAAATTAATGTCAGTACTACATATCGTATTTTAAAAATAGAAAAAAAATCATAGTAAATATTACTTCAGAATTACAAATCCCTAATTTACATGTCCATGCCTCAGATATTATAAAATTGAGAATGGAAATGGGGGATGTGCCAAAGAGACAACAACCCGACCATAGAAAAAAACAACAACAGAAGGTCACCAACAGGTCTTCAATGTAGCGAGAAATTCCCGCACCCGGAGGCGTCCTTCATCTGGCCCCTAAACAAATATATACTAGTTCAGTGATAAAGAACGCCATACTAATTTTCAAATTGTACACAAGAAACTAAAATAAAAATAATTCAAGACTAACAAAGGCCAGAAGCTCCTGACTTGGGACAGGCGCAAAAATGCGGCGGGGTTAAACATGTTTGTGAGATCTCACCCCCCCCCCTCCCTAATACCTCTAGCCAATGTAGAAAAGTAAACGTATAACAATACGTACATTAAAATTCAGTTCAAGAGAAGTCTGAGTCTGATGTCAGAAGATGTAACCAAAGAAAATAAACAAAATGACAATAATACATAAATAACAACAGACTACTAGCAGTTAACTGACATGCCAGCTCCAGATTTCAATTAAACTGACTGAAAGATTATGATTTCATCATATGAACATCAGGCACAATCCTTCCCGTTAAGGGTTTAGTATCATACCATCATGACATATATGAGAAGAACATAACCCGTGTCATGCCAACAACTGGTTTTTGAATAAATGTGTTTAGTTCCGATGCAAAGACCCTATAAGTGAATCAATATTAGTTTTTGAGGTGAATATTGACACCTTTGTGCTTTATAAAGAATATTTTCATAAAAAATTGGTTGTGAAATACCTGAACGTATAAGAAGTCTGCATGTTGAGCTATATTTACGAATGATGTCCTTTTACCGATAGATAACATCTAAAAATGGATAATTAACTTTAGGAAATGAAAAATCATCTCTTTTATCATAAATTTTAGTATTCAGCTTTCCGTTAGTGATATAGATATCAAGATCGAGGAAAGGGCAGTGGTCATTGTTAGTATTAGCTTTATTTAAAGTAAGTTCAACAGGATAAATTTCTTTAATATACATACTGAAGTCGTCATTATTGAGAGCCAAAATATCATCCAAATATCTAAAAGTATTATTTTTTTTTTTTTAACGTGGATAATATATTTTATTGCACTCTATTGCTGTTAACAATTTACTTAGTGTACAGCATTGCACTAAGTATCCCTGATATATTAGTTATTAGGTATCCAGGGAGAATATCTAATAAAAGTAAATTGATGTCACATTACAATATTACAATATTTTAAACGATTTCATGTTTACCGGAGAATTTCACTTCCGTCCGATAGTGGTTTTTAATATTAGATAAATGTGCATTATTTTGCCATCATCATCTTTGTGATTTGGATAAATATAATTCATAATACTTAGACAATTTGTCTAATTTAAAAGGTAAGTTGACCATAATTTTCGTGATGTTTTCATTCATGTCCAGTGCACGATGATTCATCAATATTGTAGACATCGCAATATCTATAATGTTAACACGATATTGTGTCAACATTGTTTACATTGTTTGAACCCTTATATATTGTTGACATCGTTGACATAGTTAACATCGCGATGTATTCAAATTTAGAAAATACATTGTGTTTACATTGTTGACATCGCGATGTATACAATGTTAACACGATGTTGTGTCAACATCGTATACATTGTTTCAACCCTTATATATTGTTTACATCGTTGACATCGTTAACATCGCGATGTATACATTGTTTTTTTCTATGGTCGGGTTGTTGTCTCTTTGGCACATTCCCCATTTCCATTCTCAATTTCAATGTTAACACGATGTTGTGTGAACATCGTATAAATTGGATCAACCCTTATATATTGTTTACATCGTTGACATCGTTAACATCCCGATGTATACAATGTTAACACGATGTTGTGTCAACATTGTATACATTGTTTGAACCCTTATATAATGTTTACATTGTTGACATCGTTAATATCTCGATGTATACAATGTTACCACGATGTTGTGTCAACATCGTTTACATTTTCTTAACTCTTATATATTGTTTACATCGTTGACATCGTTAAATCGCGATGTGTACAATGTAAACTCGATGTTGTGTCAACATCGTTTACATTGTCTTAACTCTTATATATTGTTTTCATCGTTGACATCGTAAACATCGTGATGTATACAATGTTAAAAAGATTGTGTTTACATTGTTTACATCGCCATATAAACTATGTTGACACTATTTCAGAGCTATAACATCACATTTTTTTTAAAAGATTTGTTGTTAAAAAAAACCCATAAAAATGCAAACTATATACATGTAATCGACAAACTTCATTAAATAATTATTATATAAATGAATAAAAAACCTTTTTTTTTATATTGTCAACATCACAATGTATACAATGTGAACGATGTAAATACAAAGGTATAGACTTGGTACACATTATTTATACGATGTTGACGATGTAAATGATGTAAAAACGATATTATCAACATCACGATGCATACGATGTGAACGATGTAAACAGAAAGGTATGGACTCTATATTTAACATAAGCACTATGTTGACACGATATTGTCAACATTGCGATGTATACGACGGGAACGATGTAAACACAAAGTTAAAGACTTGGTTCACAACATCTATACGATGTTGACGATGTAAAAACGATATTGTCAACATCACGATGTATACGATGTGAACGATGTAAACAAGAAGGTATGGACTCTATATTCAACATAAACACGATGTTGACACGATATTGTTAACATCACGATGTATACGATGTGAACGATGTAAACACAAAGATTAAGACTTGGTTCACAACATTTATACAATGTTGACAATGTAAAAACGATATTGTCAACATCACGATGTATACGATGTGAACGATGTAAACACAAAAGTCAAGACTTGGTTCACAACATCTATACAATGTTGACATTGTTAAAACGATATTGTCAACATCTCGATGTATACGATGTCACCGATGTAAACAGAAAGTTATAGAGTCGATATACATCATAAACACGATGTTGAAACGACATTGTTAACATTACGAATATACGATGTGAACAATGTAAACACAAAGGTACAGAACATAAAGATAGGATACAATGTTAACACAATAACGACACTATAAAGTTGACATTGCGATGTTGACAATATCGACAAAACATCGTGCACTGGACATACTTCGATGTTTTGAATCATAATCGAAGTTTTAACTTATTTGAAAACTGTGGTATTTTTAGACTAAGATCATATATCTAAACTACCCAGGTAAACATGATTATACACAACATCAGAGTGTACAACACAAAGTTGTCAAAATCAAATAAAATAAATAGTAAAAGAAGAAGTAAAAAAAAAAGTGTGTATTAAACAATATTGAATAATATATTTTCATTTTTTTTAACATGTGTTAGATGTTAAAGTACATTATTGTCACCTGACATGCTCAAGTCATGTGACCTCAGGGATATTTATTATTATATATGATCATTTATGTAGTTTAGGGTTTTTATGATCAATTTACTGTTTTTTTCTTTTAATTACATTATTGACTTCAACTATATATTTTATTTCTGCCTTGAATATTTTAAAGATATCTATTTTTGTTCTCTTTGAGTCAGAGATGTAATATGATTTGTAAATAGAAAAAAATATTACAGTCAAAAGGAAGTTAATTTCATAGTAAGCTTCATCATTTATTTTATATCCTACTATAAGATTTTCCATATTAAAAATGCTTTCATTGAAACCTATAAATTTAAGAAGGTTGAATATTTTTTATACTGCAATGATTACATTTATTATCTGTGAGTATTTTCCATTTTACTAATAAATCATTGCATGGAAGTATATAGTGAATTAATTTCCATCTAAACATTTTCAGTTTATTGTCAGGTAAGTAGTTAAAAATGAAGTTGAAACAATTTTCTAGTTTGAAGTAAAGGTTTTTGGTAAACAATTTTTCCCACATTATAACTCCTATAGGTTTGTCTGGTTTGTTTTCATTTATAATAATGTTATAAATTTGTTTTGTACTCATTTTAGAATTAATTTCTTTATTAAGCATGATTTTTAGGCTATTTATAGTTTTATGAATATTAACTTTAGTTTTAGTTGAATTATCTTGATTTATTATGGTAAGCCATTGATTTGGTATTGTTTTTTTAATGCAGGATATCTGCCTGATCCAATCTTGTTTATTTTTTAGTTTAGAAAGTATATATATGTTTCTGAAATTTGACCTCTCATTTGTTAACATTTACTGTTTGCAATAGCATTAAGTATTCTATATAATAAGGATATTCTTATCCCGTGCATAAAAACAATGCCGTATTTGTCAAAACCTTTTCAACTTTTAATCTTCAGTGCTGTACAACTTTGTACCTTTTTCACGTTCGATCTTTTATATCTAGGCGTTATGTATTCAGGTTTAGTTTTCTGTAATTAGTTAATACTTTAGTTTCTTTGTGTATATCTCTTTCATATTCATTTGATAAAATTTACTGTTTGCAATAGCATGAATTGTTCTATATAATAAGAATGTTCTTATCCCGGGCATAAAAACAATGCCGTATTTTGCGAAACCTTTTCAACTTTTGATCTTCAGTGCTGTACAACTTTGTACTTTTTTCACTTTCGATCTTTTATATCTGGGCGTCACTGGTGAGTCTTGTGTGGGCAAGGCGCGTTTTTGGCGTATTGAATTTTAAACCTGATGCTTTTTGTTATCTATTAATCATGTTTTTCTGTGTCTAATATGTTCTCCTATTTATTTGTATTGTAGTCCTGTAATATTATGTTGTCATTTCAATGTTATATTTAACTTTGCCATTAAAGTGCGAGGTTTGGCATGCCTTAAAACCAGGTTCAACCCACCACTTTTATTCCCCTTTAAAAGTGTCCTGTACCAAGTCAGGAAGATGGTCATTGTTATATATTGTTCGTTTCTCTTTGTGTTGCATTTTAACGTTGAGTCGTTTGTGTTTTCTCTTATTTTTGAGATATTGAGATAAGACGTGGCACGGTACTTGTCTATCCCAAATTCATGTATTTGGTTTTCATGTTACATTTGTTATTCTCGTGGTGTTTTGTCTGATGATTGGTCTGTTTCTGTGTGTGTTGCGTTTCGATGTTGTGTCGTTGTTCTCCTCTTATATTTAATGCGTTTCGCTCGGTTTTGGTTTGTTACCCCGATTTTGTTTTTTGTCCATGGATTTATGAGTTTTGAACAGCGGTATACTACTGTTGCCTTTATTCATCTATGATATCATTTATGAAAAACAAATTGCTTTTTACCCACTCTTCAAAAAATAAACATTTTCCATTTAGTCTGATACAATTGTTTCCCCATATAAATTGTTTTCTTATTTGTAGAAAGTCATGTGGGTATGATGACCCACCTCCTTTAACACTTATCCAAGTTTTAATTAATTCTTGGTAAAATTCTGGAACACTTTTGAAAATTGTTTTATCTAGAGCATTTATATTTTTTAGATTCATTAGAAATATGATCAAGTTATTACCAAATTTATTTAAATAAAATCTTGGTATAACTGTCCAATTGTCCATTTCGGTATTAAATAATTTTGTTATCCAGCCTATGTGTATGGATTTTATAAAAATGTCAATGTCTATCATTTTAAGTCCCCCTTTTTTGTACTCTGTTGTAAGATTTGATCTTTTAATTTTATCTCTTTTACCATTCCATATTAAATTGTATATGAGGGTTTTAAATTTTTGTAACGAATCTTTTGGTATTACAGTATTTGATGCTATATATGTTAAGTTTGGTAGAATTAAAGATTTAGTTACTACTATTCTCCCTAATATACTTAGTTTTCTTTTCTTCCAATATGCTATTATTTTTTCACATTTCAATATTTGTTTTTCAATATTAAGATTTTGACATTCTGATTTATTGTGTCCAAAATAAATTCCCAAAATTTTGATAGGTTTATTACTCCAATTGATATCTTCATATTTTTCTTTGCAGTGCTTTAATTTGCCAAGCCATATTCCTTCAGTTTTAGTTCTATTAAGTTTAAGGCCAGAGAAGTCACCAAATGTTTCAATTAAATTTAATGCAGCTGTAATGTCCTGTTTAGAATGTAGAAACAGATAAGTATCGTCTGCTAGTTGACATATTTTTAGGGTATTAGTGCTGCTTTCTAGCTTAATTTCTAATCCTTTAATATTTTTATTTTCTCTAATTGTTATAGCCATTATTTCTACAGCAAGAACAAAAAGTAACGAAGACAGCGGACAGCCTTGTTTAATACCACGGAATGCTTTAAAGCGACTTGAAACCCAGCCATTATTAGTTATACATCCCTTAATATCTGAATACATTAGTTAAATCCATTTTAAAAAACTGTCTTTAAAACCAAATTTTTTGAGTGTTTCATACATAAAGATCCACTCTAGAGAGTCAAAAGCTTTTCTAAAATCTAAAAATAAGACAGCTTTATCTATCTTGAGATTTTCTGAATAGTCAATAGCATCTTGTATCTGTCTAATGTTGAAACCAATGTACCTATTTTTTATGTATCCTTTTTTATCTGAATGTACCAGTTTATGAAGTAGTGGTTTAAGTCTTTGCGCTAAGGCATATGCCAGAAGTTTAACATCATAATTCAAAAGTGTTATAGGTCGATAATTATCTAAAAGTATTATTAAAGGAGTAGGTTCACTAAGACCTCTTTTTGGCCCCAAAATATAGCAGTTTTAGAAAATTGTGAAAATGTAATCTTTAAGCTATATTTTGGAAAGTAAAATGCTTCTGCCACATAAATATGAGCTGTTCTTGACGATACAATGCACAAATATCGCGTTTTATCATCATTAAGTCATGCTAAATTACTGAATTCTTCACAATTTTACCATTTTGGTCCTTTTTTAGACGGTTTCCGTCTAAAATGAAAGTGGCCGCATTCGTGTTCATTCATAATATTGAAATGTAAGTTGTATTTGATAATAATACAAAACATATATAAAGGTTGAGGATGAACACGGATGCGGCCATTCATTTTTGACAAAAACCATCTGAAAAGTGACGTTTTTTGGCATATTTGATAGATTTTTCATATTTAGGCTTGAATCAGAGCGTTTTTAATGACTAAATCAGTTAAAATCTTTCACATAAACTAATCGAATCAATTGAAATAGACACTTAAGTGTTTAAAAAGTGTCCAAAAACTTTCGTTAGATGAACTTGAAATTTGAGGCCAAAATCGGCTCTTACCGGACCTACTCCTTTGTTTATCAGATGTTGTTTCGATGGGTCTTTGGTTATTTTTGTCATTATATCTAGTTAATATTCACATATATGTATATGAAATTTAAAAAATCCTCAAAATAATCTGAAAACCGAAACAATCATGTTATTTGTGTTGTTTGTACGTATAGTTCAGAGAAAATAAGTACTATTAACATGCTTTATCTTCTTGAATTTTAAATTATAAGAAGCCATCGCGATTGTTGTATATTTGATTATGAGATCAGTTACATATTCACCTGAACAGATGCATTCAAGTTGAATCCTTTATCATCACATCGTTAAATACTGAGCACAGGATTTTCATATCTTTACGTTTAGGGTTAGTGGAAACTGGAACTATTTAAGGTTATGTTTTAATGTATCATGCAACACCCTTTCTCTTCCATTTACAGATAAAATTTAAGTGTTATAATAAAATCAACGGTACTAATTTTGTTGCACCAGATGCGCATTTCGACAAAACATGTCTCTTCAGTGATGCTCGTGGCCAAAATATTTGAAATCCAAAGCTTATATAAAAGATGAAGAGCTATAATCCAAAAGGTCCAAAAAATATAGTCAAATTCGTGAAATGAGTCAGAGCTTTGCATGAGGGAGATACTTTCCTGAATTTATAATAATTTCTAATATTTTGTAACAGCAAATTTTAATAACACAAAAAATCCGTATATTCATGCCAGTACCGAAGTACTGGCTACTGGGCTGGTGATACCCTTAACTTCGATTTGGGTTTTGCGTACACAAATAAGAGGTAGATGCGATTCGTCTGTTTTATATATAATCTCGCTGATCAAATTTGAATATTATACAAATCGGATAAAAGAGCATCAATCAGCAAAATGGAGTTTGTTCGAAAGGGCCAAACATTTGCTTTGCAGAAGGACAAATTGAAGGGAAAATAGGCAGAAGTTACCAAATTTAGAATCAAGCACATAAATTGAAAAGTAACCGAAAAATTCAGGACAAAAACAAACATCTATAAACAACAGTCTGCAAAAAACATGCATACAAAACTAAAGATTCAGTAACTCAAACCACACAAAAACAAATGTAGCAATCGTTCTGGAGGAGTAAAAAACACACCCAGCTCCACGTTTGGTGCTCGTCGTGTTGCTCATAGTTATTTTAAATTCGGTGTTAAGTCTTTTCGTTAAAACCAGAATCGAAAAAAATAAGGAGATAAATGATATGAAATATCTGTGTCAGACTTCCTATAAAGGCAACTCGTTCGGTTTGCCCGTGTGTGTTCTGATGTCATAGATTTTAACGAACGTAATCAATGCATCACTGGTAAATTGTTGTGTCAGGGATTTCGATACCATAAATTACTTAAAACTTTTACTAAATTCTTTCATAGATACAAAGATTTGATTAGTAAATTTGGCTATACCTAATTAAAAATGGTATTTCACATCCTAAATTTTATGGTAATATTGTACTTAAAGCGAGGAAATCACTATGTGATCCTTGTAAACTCATCGAACCTTTAAATAAACTTATAAGTAAGGGTTATCGTACCGATATTGTAATAAGATCTCTGAATATAGTTCACATTGGCACTAATATTGATATTGTCATTAGCAAATTAAAACATAACTAAATTTCATTATCTTTTGAGGCGAGATGTATAGAGACACAGACACGTTAACTTTTATTTCTATAGAAGTCGCTCTTCTATACTACTACCTGTCGATACATTTATTTTTGGCATTGCACAAGTCATGTCTTCTTTGACTATTAATGACGTTAAAATACTAAATCCCTGTGATGTGTTTTAGTCGATTTTAGTCTCTGATGCATGATTTTTTATTATTAATTGGTTTTGGCTTTTAACTAGCTGTCAGTAACTGCGAGTACTCTCAAATCGTATTTTCTTGTTAATTCGACCTGTTGATACTGTTTATAATGCTTTTTTGTCATTTTTTATTTATACGGATCTTGTCTGTACACCAGCTTTGATTATTTGTAATATCTTCACTTATTCTTACAACATTTGTATAAACTTCAAGATTATAAAAAAACCGGTTTTTTTCTAAAGTGAACATTGATTGGTTAAATATTTCTCAGTCATGTCCTGTTTTTGAATTTGTTTGTTAGCTTTTTGGTCATGAATGTTTGTCTCTAATATTTAATTAACTGTGCATTTGTATTCAGATATCGCAGATCAAATTTATTCGTTCATTGTTTAATCATACGTTTTTTGATTGAGTTAAGTCTGCCAATTGATATTTTATCGTATGTTTTTCTTTGTTGTGATGTTATGCTATTGTTTCAGAAAAAGGGAGAAGGTTTGGATCCATTAAAACGTTTAATCCCGCTGCAAATGTTTGCACCTGTCCTAAGTCAGGAATCTGATGTACAGTAGTTGTCGTTTGTTTATGTAATATATACGTGTTTCTCGTTTCTCGTTTTGTTTATATAGATTAGACCGTTGGTTTTCCTGTTTGAATGGTTTTACACTAGTAATTTTGGGGCCCTTTATAGCTTGTTGTTCGGTGTGAGCTAAGGCTCCGTGTTGAAGGCCGTACTTTAACCTATAATGGTTTACTTTTTAAATTGTTATTTGTATGGAGAGTTGTCTCATTGGCACTCACACCACATCTTCCTATATCCAATCAACTTTTTTAAATTACGGAAATGGACATCTTCAACTTTCAACTAATGTTCAATAATGTCAGTGTTAGCTGCAACCATCAATCGAGAAAGTAATGATAGGAAATGCACGCTCACAATTGGAAAGCTAAAAACATCATATATACAAGGATTGATTTTTTTTATTTTCGTTTACATACGACTTTTCAGTGACGTTTGAATAAAGAAAAGTAAAAAAGGCCAAATAAAGTATAAAATTGTAGAGCATAGGAACACCATTTCGTAAAAGTCTTGTCAAACACAGCTAATGTGATCTATTCATGAGGTAGAAAAGCCTCTTGAGATATTCGTAGAAATTGTCATAGAATCTAGACAAAAACATCGATATGTGTATCTGTCTAAACCAAAGCAACTTCCTGTTTTTCAAAACACTCTAGTCAGTCACACCAAAGGTATGAATGTAGAAACACCTCGTTTTGTCTAATGAAACACGTCATGAAATTTAATGTTATCACTTGTTAATGATAAGATCTTCCTGAAAATTATTGACGCGCTTACCATGACTGAATTCTTCCAAGCTGAACAGCTGAATTAAATACTATTTCCTAGTTTTGTTTGCAAGATTCTCACAATTCTCCGTTTTACTTTCTAATAAGGTTATAATTACACAAGTAAATGTCTGCCTCCAAAAATGTGGAAGGTGAAGGTAGCTAAAAAATAACTACCCTCCCCCCTCAATTACCCTTTCAGTTATAATTTTTTTTCATACACCGATCATTTGAAATTACACAATTTGTTAAAGTCTTAATCGTCACTAATTAAATAAAGGGCTGCGCTTTAGCGCATGATACGCCTGTTGCTCTTTTAACTTGTCTTTTATGCTTTAAATGAATTAATATGATCAACTAGAAATATATATACAAATCAAAAGGGATGTTACATTAATATATTCACCAAAGTTTCATAAAATCCCCCTTTTTTAAGTATAAAAATTCATTACTTAAGAAAACGTAAAATCTAAAATTTATAAAAATGGAAAGGGAGCTTATGTCAATAGATATAAACAATTTATCAGAGTTGCATAAAATTTTGTGAAAGTGTTAGTTATTGTCCCAAAATTGGAAAATCCCCCCTTTTTTAAGCATAAAAATTCATAACACGGGAATGTAAAATCTGAAATTTATAAAAATTGAAAGGGAGCTTACATCAATAGATATAAACAATTCACCAAAGTTTCATGGACATTGGTGAAAGCCTTTTTGAGTTATTGTCCGAAGTGTTGAAAATCCCCCTTTTTTTATGAATAAAGCCCCATAAATCCAAAACTTAAAATCTGAAATTTACAAAATTGAAAGGGAGCATACATTAATAGATATAAACAATTCACCACAGTTTCATGGACATTGGTGAAAGCCTTTTTGAGTTATTGTCCGAAGTGTTGAGATCCCCCTTTTTTTTATGAATAAAGCCCCATAAATCCAAAACTTAAAATCTGAAATTTATAAAAATTGAAAGGGAGCTTACATCAATAGATATAAACAATTCACCAAAGTTTCATGGACATTGGTGAAAGCCTTTTTGAGTTATTGTCCGAAGTGTTGAAAATCCCCCTTTTTTATGAATAAAGCCCCATAAATCCAAAACTTAAAATCTGAAATTTATAAAAATTGAAAGGGAGCTTACATCAATAGATATAAACAATTCACCAAAGTTTAATGGACATTGGTGAAAGCCTTTTTGAGTTATTGTCCGAAGTGTTGAAAATCCCCCCTTTTTTATGAATAAAGCCCCATAAATCCAAAACTTAAAATCTGAAATAAAAAAAAAACGAAAGGGAGCTTACGTCAATAGATATAAACAATTCACTTAAGTTTCATGGAAATTGGTGAAAGTGTTTTTGAGTTATTGTCCGAAGTGTGGACGACGGACGGACGGACGGACAGACGGACGGACAACGGTATACCATTATACGTCCCGTCTAAAAGACGACGGGCGTATAATAAAAATTGGGAATAAATTTAACAGAAACGACAAAAAAAATCTACCATTTGATCGCAATTTTAGAATAAGTCTAAATATAAAAAAAAAATTAATTTAAAACTTACCAAAGTCGTATTTCCCCCTTTCATTACCCTACAAGAAACTTTCCTAGGATCCGTGGATTGCACACTTCTAAAACGTTCACGTAAATTGATGGCGTCATGTATTAAAACAGTTATTGACCAATCTAATCGGTATATACAATTTAATCTGCACGCTCTGGATGACCCTTTAACCCGAACTCCTTCGTCGCTCGGGTTAATTAGGGTCACCAGAGCCGTGCAGATTAAATCGTATATACCGACTTGCTTGATCAATAACTATAACATAATCTTAATCTCTATAAAAAAAAAAATATGTAACATAGATGCACAAAAGGGCATCTAGGCCGAGCATATTAGTATAACTTAAAGACAAAATACACAAATTTACCAGAGTGAATTTAATATTAAATATTATCACTTGATAATGATAGTATCTTCCTGAAAATTATTTACTACTTTAAATGCACGGCTTTCTTAATGTACACAGTGAACTTAAAATAAAGTAAATGAGGTCAAGTCCAAAATTTGAGATTTCCCTAGAAATTGATATAGAATCAAGACAAAATCATTAGTCTGTTCATCTGTCCAAACCATAGCAACTTCCTGATTTAATCACACAAAATGTGTAAATGTAGAAACACTTCCATATATCTAATAAAACACGTCATGCAATTAAATGTTATCACTTGTTAATGATAATATCTTTCTGAAAATCATTAACTCTATTACCATAAGAAAACTGTTATCCCGTACTCTTCCTAGCTGAATTACAGTTTGTTTCTTTCTTGTTTCTTGTTTCTTTTTTTTTTTTGCAAGAGTCTTACAATTCTACTTTCTATTTTCCGATTTAGTTATTGCATCAGCAATTTTCCATCCTCCAAAATTTTGAGTGTGTGTATCACTACGACAAAAAAAATGAACCTTATTTTTTTCAAACAGAAATTAGAAGGGAGTTTCAGATTGTTTTAAGCGAATCGTTGACAGACGATTTGTATTTTAAGCAGACACGTATTGTTTGTATTCTTTTTTATACCGAGGGGGTGGATAGGACAAATGGAGACAGTAAAAGAGGGTAGGAAGAAAGAAGTAAGGTGCCCTCTATCCGCCCCCTTTATACCAGTACAAGTGTATATGAGAAATGAATAAACTGTAAGAAACCTAGCCTTTACCGGTACATCCAATAATATGTGCATTTACAGTTTTTGGTTGAGTTTGTGTTGCTCAGTTTTAAAGTGTCTATGTTGTGTTTTGTGATCTGTTGTTTGACTGTTAGTCTTTTTCTCTTTTTTAGCAATGGCGTTGTCACAATATTTTCGTCTTATGAGTTTGAATGTCTCTTTCGTTATCTTACGTCTTTTTTTAACAATGAAACGTAGTCAGAATACAAATGCATTACATGATTGATCTTGTTTCTGTGTAGAAAATTCACAATGGTGAATTATAGATGCAGATCAATAGACATGTTTTCGTTCCTTACGTCCAGCTGAAAAAATTTCTACTACAATACTGAAAGAGGGGCGAAAAATACCAGAGGGACAATCAAACTTATAGATCGAAAATAAACTGACAAAGCCATAGCTAAAAAAGAAAAAGACAAGCAAACAAATAATGGTACACAGATTACACCATAGAAAACTAAAGACTAAGCAACACGAACCCCATCAAAAACTGGAGTGATCTCAGGTGCTCCGGAAGGGTAAGCAGATTCTGCTCCACATACTGACATTGCTCATTTTATGGAATAAAACATAGTGGCAATCCTGAATGATTAATTTATAATTATGGGAAACCATATAACTGAAATAAAGAAAACAAAAACAAGACGTCTACATCAAATAAGTGAAATATTTGCTCTATTTAAGATGTTGTTGTGTATTTTTTACAAGAATGTACTATGAAAGTACAAAATAATTGAGACCGAAAAATTTGCGACGATTTTTTTATTTTTTTGTCTTGCATTTTTTGAAATTTATGTAACAATGTCGTTCTTAACATTGGAGGAGATGCGAATAATTATAAATCGAAAATGAAGACAACTCGTTAAATGCCTAAGCTGCACACATTTTACATAAATATGAATGATACTGGACAAACCTTCCTCAAAAAAGAGAAAATTCAAACTGAAAAGTCCCTTATATGCAAACACATCAAAAGTAAAATCACAATAATACTGAACTTAGAGGAAAATCAATTGGGAAAGTCCATAATCACATCGCAAAATCAAATAACAAAACGCATCAAAAACGAATGGACAAGAACTGTCATATTCCTGACTTGGTACAGGCATTTTCAAATGTAGAAAATGGTGGATTAAACCTGGTTCTATAGCGCTAACCCTTTCACTTGACAGTCTCATCAATTTCCGATATATTTACATTGATGCGTTAATTAAACAGACACAATAAATAAAATAGTCAAAATATGGGTACATCAGTCATCATCGTATAACAATTTTAAAAGGAACAATTTAACAGAACACAAAAACATCTACTATCTACGAACACATTTATTGGTTTGAGTGTCTGACGTCAGAAAATTTTATACGTCACATAAATTTGTTTTTCAATGTGCATACAAACAATTTTAAAACTTACATGGGAATGTTAGCATACAGGGTTAAAAATCAAAAGTATGTAAGAATAAATTTCAAAAATAGACCGAGATTTAAACTAGTCCAAAAGTTATATATAGAATTTATAAGAATCCAAAAATAGTTAATTCCACTTAGCGATTCAATGATTTTGACGTTTGTGGTTCAACGTATATTGTAATTCATAATAGAAATATATCATAATGACATATAATAGAACAATATCATACTGACAAGATCTTTTAAAATACAGAATCAGTCCAGCTTTGTTACATAAAAAGGGTCAATGTAGATACAATAAACTTGTTTGAAGAGGGCATCAATCGAACTATGTAAAATAAAACAGTATAATTAGAATTTAAATACTGACTCTAATACTGACGTCTTCATTAGGCTTGATTTTTCTTTGCTGACAACGTGTTGTTACGTTTGAAGCACGTGTTTTCAACAAACAATCGACATTCCTATTCTAAAAGGTAAAAAAAAAAATTACAAACTCTGAAGAAAATTCAAAACAAAAGGTCCCTAATCAAATGGCAAAATCAAAAAGGGATAGTTTGAACTTTAACGCTTTGTTATCTACTTTTCTTCCTGGGAAAAAAAAACATCTAGAAGAGTTTCCTCAATATCGTTTTTGAAGAAAATGTTGAAAAGGGCAGTTTTATCATTGTCAGTTTAAAAAAAAATCTAATATTTATATCAAAATTTAAAAAAAAGGAATTAGTTCTAGCTGACTTAATTTCCTGTTTTCCCTATTCTTTTATCATTTTCATTGATTAGTTCAATACAGGTACCATATAATTTGAAATATTTTTTTTTGTGTTACTTTATCTGTCTTTATCTGTTCATGAACATCATGCGAATTGTATTATAAAGGTAATAAACAGTATCGGTTTATGAAACACAATCAAAACACATACTTGACAAAATCAGGATGCAGAGTTTTTATTGCTGTTCTTTATTGTAGTGTAGAAATTAGACTGAGACAGAGGGAAAGAAGCTCACACTTCGCATCATTGCTGCAAATTCAGTTGGGCGTAATGCATTGTTATTGATGTCGATTATCCGACATCCTTGCTTTTTTAAGACATGTTTCTGAAAAGCAAAGGAAAAGTCCTTTACTCTAAAATCTCATAGCATATACCTTTCATTGATTAACCATTACCTCTAGCCAGTTCAAAAGAAGCTATATTTATACGAAAATATGTAGGTTTTTTGCATTTTATTAACCGATGACAAAAAAATGATACTTCTAAAATAATGTTCTATCTAACTAGTAATCAATACTCGCATATAGTAAGTAGGCATATACGGTAAATTAATGCTCATAACAAAATTTGCAGTTATAATGTTCAAATTCTAGTTTTTCAATGTATAAATTTATGGTCTGATTTTAAAGGCACATAATATACCAGGTAATTCTCACAATTACGGGTAAAGTACTTTTCAAACCAAATATGTTAACATATATACTCATCAAAGATACCGGGATTATCATTGCGAGTAGCAAAAAATACAATCACAAAAATACTGAACTCCGAGGAAAATTAAAAATGGAAAGTCCCTAATCAAATGGATGAAAAACAACTGTCATATTCCTGACTTGGTATATTAAATTATAAGCCTGGTACCTTTGAAAAATATTTACACCACTGGGTCGATGTCACTGCTGGTGAACGTTTCGATCCCGAGGGTATCACCAGCCCAGTAGTTAGCACTTCGGTGTTGACATGAGTATCAAGTATACGGTCATTTTATAAACTTCCTGTTTACCAAAGTATGAATTTTTCGAAATACTAAGGATGTTCTTATCCTAAGCATAGATTACCTTAGCCGTATTTAGCACAACTTTTTGGAATTTTGGGTTCTCAATGCTCTTGAAGTTTGTACTTGTTTGGCTTTATAACTATTTTGATCTGAGCGTCACTGATGAGTCTTATGTTGATGAAACGCGCGTCTGGCGTATTAAATTATAAGCCTGGTACCTTTGATAACTATTGGTACAGGTGTTTTCTAAAGTAGAAAATGGTGGATTAAACCTGGTTAATAGCTAGTTAAACCTCTCATTCTTATGACAGTCGCATAACATTCTATTATATTGACAACGATTTGTGAACAAAACTAACAGATATAATAGGTCAAAACATATGTAATAGGAGAACAGCAGTCAACATAGTGTTATTATCTTAATTAATATAAGAAACATCTGCACCACGAGCGCATGATACGCCCTTCGTCTTGTGTATGACGTTTTATGTAATAATCATAAATAGTTTCTGAGATACGGAGCGACATGTGCAAAAAAACTCAATAACTTTTAATCAACATTTTGAATCATCACCAAATAGTATAAAGATATTAAGATTGATACGGCGCGACATGTGATAAAATACACCACTGTTTTAGTTATAAAGTCCCGTAACTCGAAAAGTTTAAATCTTTTTTTTTTTTCACCAAAAAGTATACAGATCGTTTGACTATCATAAGAAACAACTATGTTAAGTTTCATGAAATTTGGATTAGTGGTTCCCCAGTTACGGTGCGACATGTAGACGGACAGACGGACGGACGCCGGACATTTCGATACCATAATACGTACCGTCAAAGATTTGACGGACGTATAAAAACTAACAAATATAACATGTATAAAAAAAATAACATTTACCATGGCACAATAACGGGATGCATAAGTACAGAGCCACGTCATGTGTAACATGGAAAAAACAAAAAGGCATTTTGACAAGGTTTATTAGCAAAAATGAAAGATACGAATGCAACAATTATCACAGAACAATAACACAATGCCGGGATGTATAAGTTCAGAGCAGCGTCATATGTATTAAAGAAAAACAAAAAGGCATATAGAAACAAAGCATATTAGCAAAAATGAAAGACACGAATACAAAAATTATCGTAAAACAATAACATAATGACGTGATGTTTAAGCTTAAGTATACATCCACGTAAAATTGATACCACCATAAACAGACTAAACAGTAAAAGTAATATTAATAAGAACAACTAAATTAATAATACAACACATTACTAAGATGAGAAACAACGTCAGTACATATAATCTATACTTCGATACCATCTGATATTATTTGTGAAATTGATACGGTATATGTATCAACAAGATTTTCTTGTTTTTGACGTTTCTGAAGGAACTGCGATTTATATTAAAATAAGCAGAGATCGGCAAGGAGAGGTGCACAGATCGTTCCCATAGGAATGCCGACAATTTGTTCAAAAAGTCTACCTGACAAAACTCAAGTTTCGTCTACAAAAGACAGTAATGCAAAATCAAAACGTTTAAAGTTCCAAATAAAAGTACGAAGTTGGAGACCACTGAGGACCAAAAATTCAGAAATGTTTAACAAAATGCAGCTAAGGTAATTGATTCTTGGGGTAGAAAATCCTTAGTATTTCGAAAAACAATTTGTATACAGTTAATTTATAATTATGGCCATACCAATGAAAATTTCTTGTCAACACAGAAGTGGTGATTGGTGTACTGTTGATACCATTGGAGAGGCAACCTCCACCAGCAGTGACATCGACCCAATGGTTATAAATAAATTTATCATAGATACTCATCATAAAGCAATAATTAAAATAATGTGAAAGCAACAAAAAAAAAACAGTAAAACAAAAACCAAAAATATATCACTTATAGTATCGTAATTTTATAATGGATTTTAAACATTCAAATGAAAGGTTTTATCGCATTATAGCTAATAGCGAGAAAAGTATTTTTCTGGTGCTAGATTAAATGGAGATTTTAAATCCAGCTAATGAAGTTTGGAAAAGCAATCTAATGATTATGTATCATTTAATGTGGTGATTAAGACTTGAACGTGTCAGATTAATGGTCCTTTGATTACTTAAGTCGTGTTCAGCAAATGAGTGATCAAAGTAGCTGTAATGTTTAGAATAAATCTAAATTCGTTTGTTACATAAAACATTTCGATGATCATGAACAGCTTAACTTCTGGTATTACATGCTGAAAGTAGATACACGATATTATCCATTAAAAAACTTGTTTGTTTTAGCTTAAAATTATTATAGCTTTCCGCATTGCGTTAGAATGTTTAGCAAATAGGTAGCTGTACTTTACGCTCACAAGAAAATGTTATTGTCTGATTGTTAATTTTTGATAACAAGGTTAAATGCATTTTCATGGGAGGTAAATCTAAACTTATATATTTAAGAAATGTATTTTTGACGTTTTAATGTGTAAAGTCATACGATCATTTAGGATGTCATCGTCAAAACTATTCAAATAGCGAACTAGTACATGAATGTCATTTCAATATATACCGACTGAGTGCATTCAATTCGTATAGGAATGCTACTGCGGTCCCGTCTTGTCGTATGCTTTATGTACGAAAATGCGAACCGAGAAATTGTTGATTGGTGTATGCAAATCAATAACATTATTTTTTTTTTTTTTTTTTTTTTTTTTTTTTTAATATTAAACATATTTTATTAACAATCACCTGTTACATCAACCCTCAGTTGCCCAGGGAAGCAACTAAGGGGGCCCCAATTTTTACAGTCTCATTTGTCGGGGAAAATCAAATGAGAAAAAAAATCCCACTATAAATTATTAACATCAACCTTTATAAATATTATCTATCCTTGTACAAATGTACATGTACCTGCAATCAATATCGATCTATATATCTATACATCTCACCATATATAATTATTTGAATAAAGTTTGTTTTTTATCTTCATTTATTTCTCACAAAGGCTACCTGTATTTATTAAGCAGTTTCAATTTTATCGTACATCAAGTCTTTTGTTATGTTAATTTCGATTACATTAAATATCTGGTCGAGTGATCATTTACCACGTGCGATTTGTTAAAGGGATGTGTAGTTCATTCATAAAAAAAATGGATTAATGATTTTGATTCCCAATAAGGATTAATATCAAAGATATGGTGAGTAAATATTTGTTTATAATATGAACCTGTTGATACAACATGTCTTGTTACAATTAGATGATATACATGAATATATACACAACAGAAATTACATGTAGGGAGTTGCGAGCAGTGTACATATTATTATTCAATCAGTATCAAAGAGGTCATTGAACTGACCTGACCATGCAAAATATATATTTATATACAAAAAATGTCACACATAGTAGAATAGGCTTCGATTTTCGTATTCGGTTTAAAATATTTTAGCAGAAATTGCATTTCATGTTTTATCATATTTAAAATCACCAATTTACTTATCCCTTTCTTTTGATATTTTGCGATATTTCTAGTTTTCCAGATAACCCATTTCGTGATTAAAAGCACCGTATCTAAAATTTGGGTATAAGATGCATCTGCATTAATGACCCCAAAAATTATACTTGTTTCCGATTTTTGTAATTTTTGGATATTTAATTTTGAACAAAATTCCTTTATTTTCTCAAAAATTTCCCGCCAAACGTCTTCCACCAGTTTACAATAAATAAAAAGATGAAATAGTGATTCTTTTTCATTGCAAAAGTGACACTTCCCGTTTGAGCGATTCATTTTTTGTAACTTTTCTTCAGTGTAAATTATATTATGTAGTAACTTCCATTGAAATTGTTTAATTTTCCTGTTAGCTAAATTCTTATTCAAAGTTTCCCAAATGTAATCCCATGGTAGTTCATTCCCAAAATGTAAATTCCACTTCAACTGACTATTTGGAGCTGTTTTATTCTCATAAAAGTATCTAATATCTTTAAGGCATAATTTTTTGGCATCAACGACAACTCCATTTTTTATAAATTGACAAGAATTTATTATTTTTATAGGTCCATCAGAATGACTATGTATACTAGAGTCTGTTTTTAAAACGTCAATTTGTTGAGGTGTTAACGAAGATTTAATGCGGCTATATTGTGCAATCCAATTCCTTTTATCTTTAAGACTGTTAAAAATATCAAGGGATGTTTTAAAGGATTTATTGTTTAAGTCCCATATATCTTTAATTTTTTTTATTCCACTGGAGGCAAAATTTGCATAATATAATGCATGTCCCTTGAACTTCAATTTACAATTGCCGAAAATATTTTCTTCTAAAAGGTCCTCTTTCGTGACCGATTTTTGGATTTTCTGTAAGTCAGTCCAGGAAATTAAAAGTTCTTTATAATATTTGGACATTTGTATTTGCTTAAAACATGTAGTGTCCGAACAAGAACATATAAAAAAGTCTGTATCATATTTTTCGTCTAGTGACGTTAACCAGTATTTTCCTATTGCATTCCATTTTTGTGTTTTTGAGTTGACAATACTGTACATACTTTTCACTTGTTTTGATTTAATAAAGTCCCTTAAGTTTATCATTCCTATCCCCCCTTTTTCTTTCGGTAAACAGCACACTGTTCTAGCGACTTGGTTTGTTTTCCCATCCCATATAAAGGACCATATAATATTATTTATTTGTTTTTCGTATATATCCGGGATACCTCTCATTTCAATTTCGTATCCAATGACGGACAGTACAAAGGATTTAATAATTAAGACTTTTCCCGTAAATGTGAGATCTCTTGATTTCCAAACTTCCATACAGCTTTTTATTTTATTTATTTTTTCTAACCAAATTTGATCTAATAACATTATTGATTGAAATGCCAAACCAATATACTCTTGATTGGTGTCTATTTCTTAATTACAACATTTTGTAAAAATCATCAATCATCATTATCTATTTTCCTTTTCAAATACTAGTATATATTCATAAATATGAGTACAAGTAGCAGCAACAAATAAGCTCTATGAAATAGAAAATAAAATGACAGAATTAAACGCAATTGCACCAAGAAAACAAGACAAAGTAAGCAAGGAAGCGCTTAGAAATAAAGTGTCGCTTTTTCTTTTTTTCCCTAGATTTACTGAACTAATATATCAAACGTCTATGGTATTCACTTTTTCTCCCAGTGAGCCAAAAATACAGAAATGTCAGACCACAAACCCGATGACTTTATAACATCATGGAGATGTTATCAAAAAAAATGTTTTCTTTCTAAAACACAACACACATTAAACTATAATACTGTTTACATCGGAGGTCACACCGGTGTTATGTTGCCACAGAAATATCTGTACACGCCCCTTGTGCTTTTGTCTGATTATCGAACGTACTTCGTATAAATGATATATATCATTGAATAATTGCAAAGTGTACAAATCTGTCTGGCAGCTATCATATCATAACTGTATTTAACGAAATTTGTTAAAAAGGGCTCTTTAATGCTATTACTGAACATTCTAAAGTTGGAAACAAGTTAGGAACATTTAAAAAAAAATCATATTAGAAAAGTACTTAAGTTTTGGTAATGAAAGTGAAAGAAGGTTGCTAACAAAATTTAGAGTAAGCTCACATAATTTAAACATTAAAAAGGGAAGATATCGTAACTAAGATATTAAAAATTCTGTTGAAGATGAAATCCATTTTCTAATTCAATGCACATGCCTAACAACAGTACGCAAAACATATTTTGATCAATTAAAAAAAAAATAAGAACTTTAGTAAAATTTCAGATCAAAACAAATTAATTTAGCTTTAAAACAACGAAGATAGACGTCATTTTTATAGTTAATAAACTTTTAAAACAACTGTCAATACACAGAGATGCGCTATTATTGAACAATTGACTTAACAGCTGCTCCCCTTTATTTTATTTCTATCATTGTGTAAAAATAATTATGTTCCAGGTGTGATCCACATTGCTGGGTCTTATTCTCTAGTTTTTTATATTTTTTGCAGTTTATTTTCCTTGATAAGAGTATTTTTTTCAATGTTTTAATCGTCTCAATAATTCAAATCATATTAAGTATTGTACTATGTTTTGTCTTGTGGTCATGATTAATTTGTAATTATTCTGCTCTAGTACGGACACTGTGATTAGTTAATAAAGTTATTTGTATTGCCGCCTGTCCTTTATTCATTATCCAACATAACTTGCTGTCATCCAATGTACAGTACTTCAGTACTTTGATATATATATCTAGTGATATCTGACCTTTAAACGTTTCCAACTGGACAGGTTTGTATTCTTCTTCTTATCGTTCGCCTTTACACTTGAATACCAGTCTCCTCAACAATCTAGGGTCTTCTGTAGGGCATCCACTGGTCCGTATATCTTCTATTTAAGTGGTGATTCTTAGTGCTATATCTTATCTCTCAATGCCTGATGGATTTTGCATGACTATAAGAGGTGTGCCGTATCCTGCCCAGCTTCTCCACAAGGACACATTGGAGATGGAACAACTTTCATGTGGCATTTGTGGCTGACCCATCTGTATATACTCTTACCCAGGTTTCTGTAGGGTACTCTTCTTCAAGCATACTCATTGGCAGTGTTTTCTTAATATTGCTACACTGTTTATCTTTGGCGGAACTGGGGTCTGGATGATGATATATGGTAAAGTTTATCTTCACACGGGTTGTTATTCATTGTGAAAGCTATGGGTATTAGGTAGAGCTCCCTCGTGTTTTCTTTGTAATGTTCTTGTCTCTTATGTATAGCTGGATCTTTTTAGTCTGCCTGATGAGAATTTGTTTGTTGGTCTTCCATTTTAAGTGGAGTATCATACAAAATCAGTTTGACAGATTGTGTTTTGGGAGAGAGTATGAAGAGTGTTCTGGTTGTTTTTTCTCTGTTGATGGTAACACACCACTGCTTAGCCCATGTGACTGTCATATCTAAAGCTGTTTGTTTTCTGTATGTAGCTGTAGATGTATACCCTTCTTAGCACCAGAGAACAAGATCGTCTGCATACCCTTTTTGGTAGCTCTGGTACTAGGTCGTTCATAAAGAGTATTAATAGAGTTAGTGATAATACTCCTCCTTGTGGGACCCTTTGTTTCAAGAGTACTTTCTGTCTACATTACCCATCAGCCAGCACTCTGGCTCTTCTATTGTACAAGTACGATTTGGTCCATTTGTACATTATTCCACTTATGCCATATCTAAGCGTTTTTGCAAGGGGTCAATCTTTCCATACCTTATCAAATGACATTTGAAGATCTACAAAGACAACCAACGTTACTTTCTTTGATTGGAAGGCATCTTCTACTACCTGTGATAAATGTGTAGTCTGGTCTTCTGTGCTTTTGTATTGTCTAAAACCAGCCTGTTCGTGTCCAATGATGTTCTCTGACTCTAAGCACATGTGCATGACATTGTTTTTTATGCGCTCCAACAATTTACAACAGCTGCTGGTTAGGCTTATAGGACTATCATTTGAGGCTTTTGACTCGTTCTTTCCTCTCTTTAGTATTGGGATCATTATTTCTTCCTTCCAGCATTGTGGGACTTGACCTTGTCTTCAGCTAAGATTGAATATGTCCAGCAAAGTATTTAGTGATGAGTTCCCTAGGTGTTTCATCTAGTGTTGTCAACGGTTAACCGGTTAATCGGTCGAACGACCGAATACCGAATACCAAAAACGCTAACCGGTTAACCGGACTTTTTTTCAATTTCGATAGATTTGATATAAATTTGTGTTGAAAATCAAATCATTAAATAGTTATGTTTTATTTAAAAATTGTCGTCGTGGTAATTAGTTTGCCAGATCAATTGTCCAGTATATTGATTGCTATTGTTAATCCTAAAAACATAAAATTAATTAGAGTTCGGGGCAGGATCTTTAAGAAACATAATTAGTAAACATGTTTTTTTAACAGTAACTTTAAATCAGTAATGAGATTTAATTTTACTAATTACTTCATAATGTCGTTTTCGATCTAATATTATGTAATCCTACATTTGAATGTGCAACCTCCGTAGTGCAAGGGTTAGTCTTACTTTAAATTCAAAAATTGTGAAATGCAAACCAATGTGAATGTACTCAATGTATACGTGAAAGTACGAGTAACATGCTTAAAGAAAAAGCAAACACAGTGAAGAAACAGGTCGTAAAGCATGTACAATGACCTATAGTTGTTAATTTCTGTGTCATTTTGGTCTCTTGTGAAGAATGGTCTCATTGGCAATCATACCACATCTTCTTTTTTTTATAATTAATCATTTCAAATTGAAACACACCCCATTGTTTTCGGAAACAACAACAGAAAAGGAAAGAATAATCGGTTTCAGACATATGACATATTCAATTCTACGAGATTAAGATTTTTTTTTGATTTTTTAATCTGAAGTTGGTACAAACGCTATAGTTGATACGGTGTATTTGATTATTAAAAGTCATACTTCGCCAGGAATCCTCACAGACAAGCCTTATAATGCTAAAGGAAAAACTTCAATTCTAAAAGCGTATTTATGACTTTGATGAAAGGTTGTCAAATTGACACTCATACCACATCTTATATCTATGTGTAGGGTTCTATTGATAAGGCTTTCAAACACCAACTTAAATTACCGGTTAACCGGTTAATCGGTCGAACGATTATCCGAGTAACCGGTTAGGCAAAAGTGTACAATTTGACAACACTAGTTTTAGCATATCATTTGTGATGTTATCTGGACCTGGAGACGTTTTGGGCTGTTTTATAGATTGTTTCATCTCAGACATTGTGATGTCAGTCTGCATGGTCTCATGTGCTGGTGTTTTCTGTCTCTCTCTAATTCTCTTCTTGTCTATTTTTTACGTAAGGTTTGGATGTTGGTATTGCTTACCTCCTCATAACCTTTTGCAAATGCATTTGCAGCAGCTTTTCCTTTATTTGTTTTGCCTTCAACTTATATTTTGGCCTTTACTTCCCTCATCATTTAGAGCTTTTGTCAAGTTCCACAGTTTTGTTGTATCCTTCTCCATATTCAGAGATGATATTTTTCTCTCCAACCTCTTCTCTGGCATTCGAGTTTTGTTTTGAGGTGTTTTGCCTTGCTTTGTTGGAGTTTGATGTTATTCTCCTGGCTGGGGTTTGATTCAGCCCCTTCTCTTGCTCTTGCGAGTGCATTATGTGTTTCCTGAATTTCATTGGACCAGTTGGAATTGTAGTCTTTTCTCACACCCCTTGGTATACTTTCTTTTGCCGCTTTTACTATACTTGCGTTAAATATCTTGATAACATTATTGGTGTTCTTTCCTTCAGTAACTATGTCCTTCGTACGTTCATTTGCTCTTGTTTCAAATTTTCCCCAGTTTGCCTTTTTGTAATTCCATCTTGGTAATTGAGCATTAATAGGTGTTTTTGTTCCTCTGATGGATAGTATAACTGGGCGATTGTTACTGCCCTCCAGCTGGTCACATACCTTTCTACTGATATTCTGGTGTATATCGTCAGTACAGAAAGCTAGGTCTGGTATAGTTGTTGTGTGCAAGCGTCGAGAATAGAAGGATGGTGTATCAGCTGGATCATTGACAAGAATAATATTGTGTTCATCTTGCCAATCTTTTATGGCTTTTCCTCTTTTATCTATTGTGTTGTATCTAAATCTCCTACCATGAGAAAATTACTGTCTGATATCTGTTTGGTATCTAGGGAGAGTTTCTTATCATTTGGACAATTGAAGTTGACAATTTTATAAGAGCTCTGCCCGATAGTGACTTTGCTTTCAAGATATTCTGCTTCCTCCATACATGTTTTAATCACCCTGTCATTTATGTTGTTTCTTACTAGGGTCATAACACCTCCTTTCTTTCTTTCTTTTCTGTCACTTCCCTGAAAACTTGGTATCCTCTGTCTTTAAAAGGTTTTCCTTCTTGCAAGTGTGTTTCCTGAATACAGCAGATCTTAACATTGTTTTCGTGTGGAAAATGCTGCAGTTCATCTCTTTTGTTAGATGCCCCTTCTGTATTCCAGTGCATGATGTTAATGACTGGTTTGTCTTTCAACTTTGACTTGGTGTTTCTTCGGCCAGTAGCTCTTCTTGTTCGTCCCCTGACTCCACAAGACGAACCAACAGTACCTCAAATATCATTTTATGGGATCTTACGAGAAAGGGAACCCGACACTGCACATGCCTGGTGGGTCCTCACAGGGCGAGCACCATATCGATTTGTTGTGAATTCAAGTGTTATAGTGGTTGAACGTTTGTGCGTGGTGTAGTGGTCTGTTAAGAGTGCGCTTTATAGCCCAACACCGCCGTCTTCAGCACTTTAGGTTTTCTGTAGGGTTTATCTCACCCTTAACATCGGAACAAATGTTCTGATCCTGGAAGTACAGGAAGGATGTTGCAGATTCCTAATCTGGATTTTCCTCAAGGTTGTCTCCTAAAGCCTTTCCCTGGCATAAGGGTATGGCCGCAAGGCAGCGGAGGTTTCGAGTCAGAGTTTTCCTTCTCCTAGATGGGCTACCCTTCAAGGTTGACGAGCCCCATCTGCCCGGGGCTATCTGGTTTTGAGGCGTCAGTGGCTCGCCTTCGCCCCATCTCCAGTCAGTTAAAACAGTTCCGCCAGGTTTTTAGATAATAAACCACTCGTGAAGGTTGGATCTGGACTTTGGTTGTCAAAGGCTGTATGAAACGCATGCCGAAAGGAGCATTTCTATGGAGTTGAGAGCCTATTTCCCAACTCCACCCCTTGGCTTAACAACTTTTTTGAACAGGTTTGTCTGTTCCCAGACGTGTTTTTGAGGTTTTAAAACAACATTGTTTTGCCCATTTGTTATGATGAACTTAATTTGACTTTTGTATACTTGAAATAACTTCGACCGTTGAAGTAAATATCAGTTTTTTCAAAGGTCGACAAAACCATATTTTAACCTAAGATAACAGTTATTGAATAATATTTATATCACCGTTTACGTGTTTGACACTTTTTCGACTTTGTGGGCGATTTGCATCTCATGAACGAATTAACACGCCTTAAATCGTAATTGACGGCAAGCAGTTACTTGAGTTCATCTCAGAGTATACCATTTCATTAGAACTTTGGTGGATTCAACTATCCACCCAAAGTTCAAAGTTGGCAATCATACAAAATATGTTTTTACATTTATAGCATCGTTCTGTGCAATGTTCTATTCCGACTTTTTATTTTATTTTATTTTTTTGATTTCCCAACAAAAGTTTGAAAGTTTTGCAATATGGAATGAAAGTATAGTATTGTACGGTATGGTGTAAAGATATATATTTAAAAAAAAAAGACGTAGTGTTTAAGTCCTTTTAACCCCTGTGATAACGTGCTGACACCAAACTGAATTTTATCTAAAACATGACTAAATAAAATAGTGAAAATATTCCTAAAGCATGGGAATATACGTATCCCTACTGAAAAGACTTAACTTTTAATCGTCAATGACTTAGAAAAGATGCAATCGTAATCAAATACCAATCGAAGATTATTAAAAAATCAAAATCACCTGGGGCTCGTTTATCATTTTATACAAAGACCTGTCTCCCTTCTGTTTCTTTAAGTCTCTTTCAATCCTTCAGTCTTGTTTATTGATAATAGTCTTAAAAATCTTCGTGTAGGGGTTACAATGGAATTACTATGTTTGATAAAGATTTTGAATTGTACAACTGTGTCAACTTATAGTGTAGATCAAGACTGTAAGGACAAACACGCACTTAAAATTGTCAGCTTTGATGTATTTCCTAATGTGCTGTGACGAGAAGATTTCTTCTTTTGTTTCCACGCAATATTAAAATTTATCAATAAGATAGCGAACTGTCAACACAAAATACTAACAAGAGTATCCAATATCAATATCGCTTGTCGTTTATTTTTCTACTAAGGATAATTGTATAACATTTTTTCTCAGCACGCGATTGTTTAGATTAAGATTATACCATACGAACTGTTTTATTAAATTAAATGTCTTTAGAATCGCAAGTTTTGTTTGAGTACTTGATTTTTTTAAATGCAATGAAAGTAAAATAATTACTTCATTCCTATGAATGATAGGTGTATGTTATGGCAAGGAGACAGAAATCCGACGACACAAACAACCGTGTTTAAGACCGTACCTTGACCTTTAATGGTTTTACTTTCATAAATTGTGACTTGGATGGAGAGTTGTCTCATTGATACTTATACCACATCTTCTTGTATCTATATAAGACATTTATATTCTTTTGATTAGACTCATCGAAACAATATCTCATTCATAAATTTAATAACACATTAAGATATTTGGATGATATATTGTCTCTCAATAATGACGACTTCAGTATATATACTAAATAGCTTTATTCTTCCGAACTGCCTTTAAATAAAGCTAATATTAACAATGTACACGGTTATTTCCTAGATCTTGATATATATATATATCTTTAAAAGGGAAGCGTTATACAAAAATGTATGATGCATGAGAGGATTTTTCGTTCCCTATTGTTAATTATCCATTTTTAGATGGTGACGTTCCCTTGTCACCATCTTATGGTGTTTACATATCTCAATTCGTTCGATTCGCTCGTGTATTTTACAACTTATTATACTTTAACGAAAGAAATCTCTGTATTACTGACAAAGTATTATACCAAGGTTTTTCAATATCACAAACAAATCAAAACATTTACTAAATTTTATCATCGTTACAAGGACATCATTTGTAAATATAAATCAATATGCAAATCACTTACATGTTTAGGTTTTTCACATCCAATCGTTTATGGTAACATTCTTTACAAAGCACAAAAATGTCGGCATTCACTTTAAAACCTAACCAAACCTTAGAACAGATACGGGTTATGTTCTTCTCATATATTTTATGATGTTATGATACTAAACCCCTAACGGGAGGTATTGTGCTTGATTTTCATATGATGACGACATAATCTTCAATCACTTTAATTGAAGTCTGGAGCTAGCATGTCAGTAATCCTTTGTTAATGTATTTATCATTGTCATTTTGTTTAGTTTCTTTTGTTACATATTTTGACATCGGACTCGGACTTCTATAAAACTGAGCTTTAGTATGCGTATTACTGTTTGTTTCTTCATTTGAAATTTGCTTGAGGTAAAGGGGAGGGTTGAGCTCTTACACAACATATTCAACCCCACCGCAAGTTGTGCCTGTTCCAAGTCAGGTGCCTCTGGCTTTTGTGAGTCTTGTATGGTTTTTATTTAAGTTCATTAATGTGTTTTGAAGTTTAGTATGACGTCCATTTTCACTGAACTAGTACACATTTTTATTAAGGGACCAACTGAGGCACACCTCCGGTTGCGGGATCATTTCGCTGCGTTGAAGACCCATTTGTGGACATCTGTTGTTATCTGCTCTTTGTTCGGATTGTTGTCTTTGACATATTCTACATTACCATTCTCAGTTTTATTCAATGATAAACCTACATGACTTTTATAAATTGTGACTTGGATGGAGATTTGTCTCATTGGCACTCATACCACATCCTCCTATATCTATAGTAATAAACACAGTTATATTTATAGAGCGTATTATATAATAACAACAATTACTCTACGCGCTTCATATCTGAAAAATATGAATAAAACAAAATTGTAAATTAAAAGATGCATGTACCCTAAAACATACAAAACAGTCTAAAATTAATGCAGTCAATTAAAAGTTTATAAAAAATAAAAATAAAAAAAATACTGAAGTCCGAGGAAAATTTAAAACGGAAAGTCCCGAATCAAATGGCAAAAATAAAAAGCTCAAACACTTCAAATGAATGGATAACAAATGTATTATTCCTGACTTTTTTTCTGCATAAGAAAATGGTGGATTAAACCTGGTTTTATAGCTAGCTGAATCTCTGCACTTGTATGACAGTCGCGTCAAATTCAATTAAACCTACTACAAGAAATCAATTAAAGGCAGTTCGAAATCAGTGCGTCTTGAGCTGTTTTCTGGAACATCTAAAGAATTTACCTAGCTTTGTCTATACAAAATAGAGCTCTTAATTATTCCGAGTCTAGAAAAATAATTATTTAACATCTCTAGTAGACGGGTATTAAACAGACTGTATTCCTTTCTTTTTTTTTTTCTTTTTTTTTTTTTTTTTTTTACTTTATTATATTACACATATAGAAAAAAAAAGAAGATGTGGTATGATTGCCAATGAGACAACTCTCCACAAGAGACCCTCCGATGATTTGCGACTGTCCCAAGTCATGAACCACTGGCCTTTGTTATTTCAATGTTGGTTCATTTGTATGTTTTGGAGTTTAGTGTGACGTCCATTTTCGCTGAAATGAACACTTTCGTTTAGGGGCCAGCTGAAGCACGCCTTCGAGTGTGGGATTTTCTTGCTGTTTTGAAGACCCATTTGTGACCTTCGGTTGTTTTCTGCTCTTTGGTCGGGTTGTAGTCTCTTTAGAACATTCTCCGTTTCCATTTACCATTTTATTTATCAGCTTAAAATATAAAGAAAATGGTGTAGAAGTGTATTTACAAAATGTACGCCTATCTGATATCAATGACTGTACTGATGGACGAAAGATACGGACCTGTTACGCCTATAATAAACGATCTACTCTATATAGATATAGCCGTGTATTTATGTGGTGGCTTAAATGTATCGTAATAGCGATTATTACAAATTTCATGAAGTAGTATAATTTACATGTAGTGCATGCTTTTATACTTGGACATAATGGGTAAAAAATTGCATTAGTTAATGCATTAAAACTCTGTTTCCCAACACCTTGTCTGCAAAACAACAGGATTAGCCTAAAATATCATATTAATTCAACCTGGCGTTGAGTAAAAATCTTATGGAACCCATTAGCGCTTGGTATTTACGAACGAAGGAAAATATGATCACTTTAGTTCAATTAATTCATTGTGGATCCGGATTTATACTTCAAACTGTTAAAATACCGATTGACTTTACTTGTAATGGATGGAAATGTTTAGAATTAATTACCGTTATCAAAATCCATTGACTTCCATTATAGACAAAAAGGAAAAATGGAAAATTGTACTTAAAAACTCGATAATGCTCAACAATGCACCTTCTTTCATTGATTGTAGCACCGTGTGTGCCTATTACGTTTTATGCATTCTATTATCGCTAATAGCTTTTTAAATGCAACATACAAAAGTTGTCAACTTCTAAGATATCCATTAGTCCGGTGTTAAAATGTTAAATTGACAGTCGTCCACAAGCGATCGCTCTAGACGAGTTACGCCACTTAGTACGGTTTAATTTGCTTTGGATTTATTTGTGTTTAAATACGTAGTTTTTTATTGTATTGGAACTTGTGTATATAACGTATTTCGTCATTGTATTGGAACTGGTTATTAATAGTATTTAAGTTGGTACCAAACACCTTAAACCAAAATTAATTCGGCTCGTTTAATTTTCATAAAATTCGGACAAAATATTAACTTTTACCCTTTGACAAAAATATAAAAATTACAGAAAACTTGTGAACCACGCACTTTTTCGGTTAACAACACAACGTGATTAAAACGTTTTGCTAATTTTACAGTGTTATGTCCCTTTAGTGTTAGGTACCACAGGTGGTACCTAACACTACAGGGAGATAACTCTGTAAAATCAGCAGAACGTTTTAATGACGTTGTGTTCATGAGGGAATATTAAGCTTCTCAATGATCAAAATAAGTGTTTGTCAAACTGCTATATAACCAGTGTAATTTTTCTGATTAAACGGTTGGTTCAAATTTTTTGAAATTTTTATATTTTTGTCAAAGGGTCAAAGTAAATAATTTGTCAAAATTTTAAGAAAATTAAACGAGCCAAATTAATTTTGGTTAAAGTGTTAGGTACCACCTTAACATAAACCTAGTTAATGCTGCAAAAATTAACGTTTTTCCTGCTTTTTACTCTAAGGTATCAAATAAATTCCTTAAGTTTGTTATCTAGTTGACTATATGATACTAGTTTGCACTTCAGTATAAATAAACTAGATATATTGGTTAAATCTTTTTTTGTATACTATGCCGACTCTAAATACATTTTTTCTTACTATTATCTATGTATAGGCAATAAAACTTGTTATTTAAACAGCAATTATAAGAAAATTAGCAGGTGAGCGATATGTTGGAACCAGGATAATTATCAATCCACATTTTGGATAAGTATCAATCGTAATTTTAGATACGTGACATTAGAGAGTTTTGATAAACAAAACCGGAAGTGAAACTTTATACGTCTGCGTTTTTCTAGAGCATTTGCATTATTCAAGTATCAGGATACGTGCACGGATCGACGTAAACGTATCGAACAGATTTGTTTACAATAATGATTTTACCCCGATCTCAATTAAATTAAAATGCATTATATAATATTTTCATCGGGACCAACTTGACTTTATTATCCTTTCCTCATATACGTATTATACGATACGTCGATTCGGATACGCCAGCAAATACTTGATTAATGCAAATGCTCTATTATAAGGTTCAACAAATTACGGATGTTAATTGCTGCAGCCTCAGGCGAGTTTGACTTTTCTGTTAATGTCTATATAAGTCATTTAGCTACTAGCGTATTGAGGCGATCATAAATCATCGACGTTTGAATTTTGGGTCCATGATGAACACTGTGTATCATCGCCACCGGAAATTGGGTACTAACGAAGCGGAGAGACATAGAAAAAAAAGTAAACATGTTAAGAATTCATTCAATTTAAAGCATTTCCACCCATTTGATGAGGGTGCCGCTTAAGAAATGATTTTCTGATATATAATTCTTTAAATTATTAGGCCGATAAGTACAAAATTAATACAAGATTTTGTGTAATACTCCAAAACTTGCCACTTAATACCGGAAAATTTCGAGGTCGATCGTCCTCTGTCGCCCTATTCTCAAGATATTGAACTGTTTTTCATTATTTTTCCAGACACGTTTTTAGATTATTATAGTGTGGCATCATACTTACTGAAATTTGTTGTCAAAAACATGTTTTTTTAAAGAATATGGACAAAAACATTGTTTGTTTGTTGTACGGCGAATTGCAGGACGTTGTACGGCGAATTGCAAAATAACAACTTTTGTCTGTACGGCGTCTTGCAATATATTATAATTTTAAGAGGAAATTAATCACTGCTTATATAATATCAAGTGACGATATTTTGTTGATATCGAAGCTTTACAGGTTTACAAATATACAAAATGTCTTTCTTATCAAATATTATTAAATATATGCCGTTAATTCAGTTCAGATGGCCTCTTTGAGTACCGCTTTTCGATTTTGTACAAAAAGTTTTTTTCAACCATATTATCCTAAATACATCCATAGATCGTTATACAACTAACGACTGTTGTCTTATTTGTTGTTAGGGTGAAATTTTGTAAGTTCAATAAAATAAACCGTCCATTCATCTTTTGTTGGTGCTAGCTGTTTTTAGATAAAAAAAAAACAAAACAAAAAACAGTGGAGATGTGGTATGATAGCAAATAAGATAACTATCCATCAGGATCAAATAAAGTGCATGTAAGCAACTATATGCTATTGTACGGCCTTCAACAAAAAAAAGCACCGACCGAAAAATGTGGAAGGACTCAACAAGAAAACTAACGACCTAACTCATAACAAAACGATTTATGAAAACAACAAATAAGATAGAGATGAAGCAACGACAACCACAGGATCGAGAATTCGGACAGACACATAATGATTCATTTGTAAAAAGAAAAATTAAGAAAATACTTTGTTTTCACCGAAAATAAGGAGAAACAAATCGTGAATTGCATTCGAATTAATTTTCTTGTCAGTTTCTTTTTGAAAATATATAATTTGTATACATCTTAAATGCTGTCAAGCAAATGGTATTTCTATATAAAGCATAGTTAGAAGGGGGTAGGGGTCCGTTAACATGTTAACAACACCTCGATTTTGGCAAAAACAGTTAACAACAAATTTTAAATGCGGATAAGAGTTAACAGCAACTTTAATTTACCCTTTTTTCCAAACGAACCCGAAAGCAATGAAATCGGGAAGTGCATATCTTAAATGAATTCAAAAATTTGAAAACCACTGTACAAAGTCGCAGAAATGCCAAGCTCCATAAGGAATCTTTTATAAAGTTGACTTATTTTCAGAATACACGCGAAAGTATCATATTTTTTTATTGACACATGGACAGACAATTGAACGGATGGAAAATCAGACGGAGTGATTGACTCCAAGAAAAAGGACTATGTCATGAATAATCGAAAATGCTTCAAGCAACAAAAGGGAGGCTACTTCTGGTTATGTATATTGTTAAGTAAATGCTTTATGTCAATCAGTCGTAGCAAACTGGGGTTATCGTCATGATGTAGGAAAGTGTAACAAACAGATAGAATGAGTGAAAACTATAGGGCACGAACATTATATTTTTTTTTATGGCGGGGGCTCTTATAAATTATGGTCACACTCAGTCAGGGTATTCATACGACTCATTGCTTACATGATTATATTAAAAGGAATTACGAAGGTTTACTTCTTTTTTTTTAAATCATCAAACCAGTGTATAAATCAGAAAGTAACATGTAAGGTGTCACAAGTTGAAGCACTCTTTCCCAATTAAGAACTCTGAGCTGATATAAAAAAAAGCCTTGGTCCATCTTTACATTTCTGAAGTCTTAGACTAGCACATTTGACATCAGTTTGAGAACCAAGTCCTCATTTTTCGGCCTCTTCTGCCAGGCCACACTGTTCAGTTATCTTACGCATTGCAAATTGAAAAGGTACTTTATTTTTTAAAAATTCCGTCTGGGTACTTTTGGTCAATAAACATTCCATATACATCTGAATTATTTTCATCATAGGACTGACCAGGCTTTTAGCTGGATAAGAAGTGTCCTTTCCTTTTCACGTTTTGGATACATTACAAATAGAAGCCAGAAATGATGTTTATGTTACTTCTTTGCGGAAGCAACGTAAAGAAAGAGATGGACAGCAAATTTTAATGTGATTCTTGTAAATAACTGTTAAGATCAGTTAACAGAGAAAATAATGTCAAAAACAGTGAACACTTTAAGTATTAAGTAACAGATAACAGGAATCTCAATTTCAAATAAACAATTAACAACATTGCAAATTTTAACAAAACAGATTACAGACAGTGGGTCGAAAACAGTTAATAGTTTTTAAAATTTATCAGTCAAATAACAGTTTTAAACAAATTTTAACCTTGAAAAGGACAAAAACAGTTTAACATAAAAAAAGAAAACCTTAGATATTTGAACTTAATACTTTATTTTCTTTAAAAGGACGGTAAATAACTATTCTAAAATTAGCAAGTTGCCATACAGTTGAAAACAAGTTGCCATACAGTAAATTTGTCAACACGAGCAAGTTGCCGTACCCTAGACTTTATTTTTTATGGTCTTTATACTTTAAAATACATCTTTTTGACAACAAATTTCAGTAAATATGATGCCACACTATAATAATCTAAAAACGTGTCCGGAAAAATAATGAAAAACAGTTCAATATCTTGAGAATGGGGCGACAAAGGACGATAGACCTCAAAATTTCCCGGTACTAAGTGGCAGGTTTTGGAGTATTACACAAAATCTTGTATTAATTTTGTACTTATCGGCCTAATAATTTAAAGAATTATATATCAGAAAATCATTTCTTAAGCCGCACCCTCATCAAATGGGTATTTATACATCCCATTAAACCAAACGTAAGCCCCTTTTATCATGTTTTTTTCTGCCGGATGGTAATAGTCCATGTGACCATATTTCTGTACTCCTTTCGAACTTCCGTATTATTTCTATTTCCGTCAACAGAAATAAAAACTATCGGATGCTGTAGTTCAATAGCAATTTCCAAAGCGGTAATGGCAATTTATAAACGAAGATTATTTGAAAGGGATATGTATTATGTTTAATTTTAATGAAGTATGATTCTAAAGTACACCCAACAGCATTTTTAAGGTTAAAATCTGAAATTCGAACAGAGGTGTCAACTGATTAGTTCCGAAACTGATTCCCATACTAGGTTTCTTTGTCTTTCAACAATTCTATTTTTCATTTCAATTATTTCAACAGATAAACAAAAAACAAATCACAAATCCTGGAATTAAATAGAACTCATCACACAGAAATATTGACTGATTCTCAGTGAAATACAATACGAAAAATAATTACACAGTAAATTAGCTTTACACAGTAAGAAAAATGATCTCTCCACCACTAATAATCATTTCTTTTGATTATTCAATTAAAAATCCATTATTCTAAAAATTGCAACCATTCTAAATCATTTCCTTAGAAAATAAACTGCTTTAATTGTGAAATGAGATTTTGCTATCTTCATCCGTACAAATTAGTCTTGATTTTTGGCGACTTTTATTTCACGACTGTTAATTCGTTTTGCAATTTTGGGATATTTTCATTTAGTGGTCGTTACTGATTTCTTCTTTTAAATGAGCACAATGTTTTAGGTTTATAATTGTCGTCTCCAGATATCTCCCTTGAGAGATATAAATTTCAGAGGAAAGATTTCACATTCATTAGGCTTTGAAAAATTGCTTTAAATTAGATAAAACTTGTAGGGTGATTGAAATATTCTTTTTAATTAGCTTTACTGCTATGATTCTTTCTTTGCAATCTCCAAAACAATTTACTTTCAATCGTAATTATTTAGATAACAGATGACTTTTGTAGTGTCGTGTGTCTTATTATGTATCTTTATGTTTAAGATAAAACAATTAGCATTTGGCTTAACTCTAAACTAATAATACTTTGCATGTTTTAGGGGGGAAATAAGCTTATGAGATGTAGTGTACAGTAAGTAATCTCAGTCAGTACTAAACAGAGGACGATAAAGGAAATAGGGTTTCCCTAATAGTCAAAAGCTTTGTTCTCTTTCTCTCTCTCTCTGTCTGTCTGTCTCGGGTTCTCCACTACGGGTTCTCCACTAAGCCTGCATGTACGTATGTACGTGAAACATAAGCATATATGAATAAGGAAAACATTATATATACATTTATTAATTTTAAAGTGATAATAGTTCGAAGCTAGCTTTAGTATGAAATAGGTTAGCAGAAAATATAACGGCTTTTCTTGATTGGACTATAAAATACCTCCATGATTCCGTGATTCCTACCAGCACTACAATTTGCCTTATTTCTTGGAATCAAAATCCATTTGTATTGATCTTTGGTGTAATTTAAGACTATTAAAGCTGTATTAATTTGACCAAATTGTTCCTATTCACAGAAGTTGTTCAGAAAAATGGAAATAAATTGGGAATGATTAAAATATATTGTCATATTGCAGCTACAGAAAAGAACGGGTTTCATTACAGCACAGCGGGAAAATACTTTATTATATTTGTTTACCGTGTGATATTGAAACGGTGGATCTAAATTTGAATATTTGCTTTGCCAAGTTTAAATAGTGACATATCAAATTCTAAAACTAACCGATTTTGTTCAGGGGTTTATATGACAAATAGAGAAGATAATATACAAAGTATGTTAGGCAGAATCGCACTACTATGCAGATAGCTGTTAGGTGAAAGAAAATAAAACATAGTTTGATGTAAAGGGGTCTCCTTTTAGAAGACTGGCATCTTGATATGAAGTCGTCCGTTTACTTTTGCAAACATAATCTCCTCTGAAATTAATTGGCACAACCGTCATTGAGGTAATTAGTTTAAACAATGAGTGTGTCCAATGAACCTGACTGTTAACCAACATGGCCGACTAGGCCCAATATGAAGCATATAGAAGTAGTTCAACTTTTGTCAATGACATTTTGACCTTCTTGGTCTTTTGTATCAGAATGGAACCATGTAACACTACTCCTTTAGATCGTTTGCCCAGAGAACTTTTATATTTTTGTTTTCATCATGTGTAGTGTTCCATGCGCTGTTAATTGATTGATAATTTTTTACGGCAGTTTGAGGACTTTGACCATGCCTTTCATTTTGTGGCATTTCGAAATAATGAAACATTTTGTCTAACAGCTTACTAGAATTTTTAGTGACCCGACCGTACAGCAATTTTAATTTGACCATGTTTTAAAGAAATAGCGAGGGCTTTTACTGTGATGTAGCTATCTTGCAAAGCCGTTAATATGAAAATGCCCAAAAAGAATGATGGCTTATGACATGATTCATTTAATATGAACGTATAGATAGATTGTGGCATTCCTGCATGGTTTTTGAAGAATATACATTGCTACTTTACCAAACATGGTTATTAAAAGTTTTTCTTCCTCAACAGAATAAGTATAAATAATGAGGTCGAGAATTATTCCAGAGATAAAATAGAAACAAGATATAACCCGCGATCTAGTTCAGAGTTATTAATGTTTAATTCAAATGTAAACTTTTTCTTGTTAATAAAAAGAATAGTGATAGAACATATAAAGCATAATATGGTAGTACCATGAACACTCATTAGTTTAATTAATTAAGACAAATATGCAAAACATGCTCCGAAGAGTTCTTAGTTTATGGAAATATTCATTTATTATCAAATCCTTGTATACCGGGTACTGTCAAATATTATAATGACTACCCAACACTGCCAGAACATAACCAAAGTGTAGTATGAAAATCAAATTGAAAATGGAGATTGTGTCAAAAAGACAACAACCAAAACAAAGAAAAACACATAAAATGAAATTCAAAACAGTGTGGCTGTGGCCATTGATTGACACATTAAATTCATCCATTGACTGGGACAATTTACGTGAACGTTTGTCTGTAACGACCACTGTTCAAGACGTACCTACGATAGACATTTAAACTGTGGGGTTACCAAAGGTTTCTTAACGCCTTTAATTATAAAATAATTCGAAAAAATAATCAGGAATAACCTTTATGTTTTGATTTATATAAATCAAATTAAACATCGTGTTATTTCTGATTAATTTTTCGAATTACTTTATTAAGGTGTTGAGAACCTTTGGTGACCCCATAGTTTAAGTGTCTTTAAAAAGTACATAGTCAGCATTGGTCGTTACATACAAACGTTCACGTAAATTGTCCCAGTCAATAGATGAATTTAATGTGTCAATCAATGGCCACAGCCACACTGTTTTGAATTTCATTCTATATAACTGAAGAACACCAATGGGGCAAGAAAATCACGCACCATAAAGCGGGCTTCAGCTGGCCCTAAACAGAAATGTGTATTAGTTCAGTGGAAATGTACACAATACTTAACTCAAAAACACATAAATAAACTAAAATTAAACTGAATCATACAAGAATAACAATGGCCAGAGGCTCCTGACTTGGGACTGGCAAAAAATACGGCGGGGTTAAACATTTTTTGTGTAATCTCAAACATCACCCTATATATACCTCTAGCCAAGGTAGTATACATCTAGCCAATCTATCTGACTGACAAAACACTTTCTCATTTGAATAACCAATCATATAAATACTCGCGGGTTACTTAAGTTTCAGTGTTATATTCGACAGTCTTAATGAGCTTATTTAACCAGCTAATTTATCATCACCTAGCACTCTATCGAAAAAGGCACTGTTAAAATCGAGAAGTATATAATACACTTATCGACGTTTGTAGATTTCCTAATATACAATACAAAACTACTAGAACAGCAGCAACGTGTTTGCACTACTTTAGTTAAAAGCATCTATTAACGTAACTTCTGCAAGTCCATTGACTTTGAAAACTACAACGTAAAAAGTAAGTCAACAAAATGTTTATTTACTATGGACAATACCACAACTAAACGACCATTACAAAAAACCAACTTCATCGCATCGACCAGCTTCCTTATAGTGATCGATGTATATACCCTTTGACAAATAGCACCCTGTAAAATCATTGGTATGATATATCAAGAGAGGGGGAACTTTGATACAGACCCATCGATCTAAAGTTTTCTGTCAATCATGGTTACAAATTAACAATTGTAACAAATATGTCAATTTCAAAAGTATTCCGTTTAGAATGATTCGATATAATGCTGCATTAGACTTTGAACAGAGTTATTTGATTAAATATAATCACTTTCCTCTTCAAACCCAAATCAAACAATAATAAACAGAAATTTTTGTTGAAAGGAAAAAGTGATTTAACTTAATTACTTTTCTGCAACTTCAAAGAGATATTGAAAACGTTAATATTAGCCATTACGCTTTTGTGTGATAATGGCCAGGAACACAGTAGCCAAGTTGAGATAACACGTCCAATATCTAATGGGTCTAAAAGCTAACTGCAAAATGGTTTTCAGCTAGATCAAAGATGGAGCGTTATTTCACTTTCAATTGACTGAAATATTCTCCGGTCTTGATTTGATTGTGCGAGGTTTCAATCTCCTTTTATATATATAACCATCAGGAAAATTGCTTCAAATTCAAAGTGGTATTGAAACAATTTAGCAAATTATTTTCAATTAGATCCTAATTGTCGAATTTCGCTTTTCTTTTAATGTAGAAAGCGTCTGGGAATTGATTCTCTATTCGTAAACGGAAGAAAATAAAGACAGAGATAATGGAAAAACAAAATTAAAGTTATCGTAAATAAAGAGTATCTAGCAAATAAATAATAACATACCATTCACATCAGAACATCAGAAAGCAAAATCATATATATTTTTCTTTCGTAACTGCCTGATATTTTATCTCATCTTTATAATTCTGATTCTGCAAGATGAGTTATTTGTTTTTATACAACAATATATATCACGGTAAACGGTGATGTGTCGTGAGCTTTGAAATACAATGTTGTTCTACGGGGCTTTTCTTGTTTCTTGAAGGCTTTAGAATTTTTTACACCATGGACAATGTGAAAGGGGCACGCATATCGTGAAAGATTTCATAATTCTAAGCAAACTTTTTTTAATCTAGCGATCTTCAATACAATCAGATTTAGGAAACTTTTTTGTGAATGCACCTTGTATTGTTGGATATATCTTGCAGTGTCAACTTATTTAATAGCTACACGTTTGTTTTTTCGGTACAACTGAATTTGTATGTGTAATTTTGAGGAATGAATGTTATGGATCGTTTAAAGGTGAAAACATGACCTTCTATTGACCACCATCCTATTTTGGGAGTGACTGTTAATTCCAAAGTCATATTTTTCGATTTATTTAAAGATCTAGTAATTTTTAGCTCACCTGGCCGGAAGGGCCAAGTGAGCTTTTCTCACCACTTTGCGTCCGTCGTCCGTCGTAGTCGTCGTCGTCGTCGTCCGGTGTCGTCTGTTAACTTTTACAAAAATCTTCTCCTCTAAAACTACTGGATCAATTTTAACCAAACTTGGCCACAATCATCATTGGGGTATCTAGTTTAAAAGATGTGTCCGTTGACCCGGCCAGCCAACCAAGATGGCCGCCATGGCTCAAAATAGAACATAGGGGTAAAATGTAGATTTTGGCTTATAACTCTGAAACCAACGCAATTAGAGTAAATATGACGTGGTAAAATTGTTTAACAAGTCAAGATCTATCTGCCTTGAAATTTTCAGATGAATCGGACAACCGGCTGTTGGGTTGCTACCCCTGAATTGGTCATTTTAAGGGAATTTTGCCGTTTTTGGTTATCTTGAATATTATCATAGATAGAGATAAACTGTAAACAGCAATAATGTTCAGAAAAGTAAGATCTACAAATAAGTCAACATGACCAAAATGGTCAGTTGACCCCTTAAGGTGTTATTGCCCTTTATAGTCAATTTTACCAATTTTTCTTAAATTTTTGTAATCTTTTACAAAAACCTTCTCCTCTGAAACTACTAAGACAAATGTAACAAAACTTGTCCACAATCATCATAAGAGGATCTAGTTTAAAAATGTGTCCGACGACCCTGCCCGTGAACCATGATGGCAGACGTGGCTAAAAATAGTACATAGGGTAAAATGCAGTTTTTGGTTTATATCTCTGAAACTGAAGCATTTAGACCAAATCTGACTGGTGGCAAAAATGTTCATCAGATTTAGATATATCTGCCCTGAAATTTTCAGACAATTCCGACAACCAGTTGTTAGGTTGCTGCCCCTGAGTTAGTAATTTTACCGAAATTTTGCTGTTTTTTGCTACAATGTATTATCTTAGATATAATACTATAAATTATTATTTTAACCTTATTTTACATGATTTCAAAAGCATCAGAAAATATAGGTGAGCGACACAGGCTCTTTAGAGTCTCTAGTTATTAATTTCCATTAGCACCTTAACTAAAACCTAATGCATAGCTTAATAGACATGTACAGTGTGGGCTTTTCATTGTTAAAGGTCTTACGGTGACCTATAGTTTTTGTTCATTTCACCAACATTTGGTCTCTCACGTGGATAGTTGTCCTATCAGCAATCCTACCTCGGTTTCTCTGGGTTTTTTTATATTGAGGAGGAAACGTAGGTACATGTACAAGTGGACTGAAATAGGTGTGAAAAATCTATGAAGTCATAATGTACATAATAAACGTTATTTACTCTTCACTATTCATATATAATCCACAAAAACGGTTTACTTAGATTAAAAATTTGGTCACCCGAAGTTAGAATTCTCCTCTCCTAGAGTAAACCCAATGCTAAAAACGGTCGTACATTTAGAAGTGCGAGGGGTAAAAATGCAACGACTCGTCTGATCAGAATGGGAAGTTACATATAAAATCCTCTTGTAGAGATACTGTAACTTTACGCTCTCTGTACGTTATATTTTAGAGAGATCTGTACAGTGTTGTTTTTCCTATCGCAAGGTCAATTTCTGGTAGCTATGACAAACCCGCATTGTTCAGCGGCGGACCAAATTTCCAACCCTTACCTCCGGTCGTACAACTTTTAATGGGTTTATTTTTTTTTTTTTTTCATGTCCTTTTTATGAATAAAATATAATTCACTGGACGTTTTTAAAGCAACAATTTGGATTTTCGTTCATCCGGAACGCTCAAATCCCTAAAAAAATGAAAAATGTATAAATACTAAGTAGAACCTGAATAAGACAGGAGTTATATAACAAAAATGATATACAATCATTATGGTATTACACTAGTGTAAGAGATATATACGTGTACGTTTCCTTGGAACAAAAAAAAACTTAAGAAACATGAGGGATGATGGAACTTAAAGTAGCACTCCACAGTTAGTCGTGTTGTTTTGCAATGAATTACAGAAAAATTATCATGTTACGCATTGTCAGTTCAGAATGACTTTTAAAAAGTTGATAAAGCATAATACATATTTCTCCTCTAAAGAACATACATTTTTAAAACGTGCAAATAATTATGAATACAAGGAGACCTGTGATGGTGCATATAAGTATCACCAAGTGGTGCGGGTACTTTTAAAGCATTTGAATTCCTCAAGCTTTTAGTATGGGGTTAGTATTATTCTTTATATAAGTTTTTTATGTACACTTTCTTTTTGAAGGCTTCGACTGGGTGATCTAGGTAGTTAATTATTCAGTAATCCTTTTGGTCAACGCTAATTAAATGCTGGGAGATCAAACCCCGCTCATGTCAAGGTGTGTCCGACTCTGATCTTAAACGACTTTCCTGCTCATGGTTGGTTTTTATCTCAGTGTACTCTGGTTTTCTAATGTCTTCATGCTATAGCTTAGAGAGCCTAATAACCAATCAAATAAAAGCTTTTCACTGCAGTTTGTTTTATTGTTTCTTGTGACAATGGAGTTGTCTGTCCTTTAACACATGATGTATTTGATACATTCGCACCAGTTGCATCTTCTTGCTTTTTATTTTACAGAAAGTGTTATTACAGTGCATTATCATTTCAGCTAAAAAAAGGCTTTTATAAACTCAAAGATGTTTTTTTTTTTTCAATTTAGAATACAGTAACTTCCGTCGATTAACTTTAATATTCATATCAGTTTTCCTTGGTTAAAAATACCCTGCAATAAACAAGATTTTATCCATATATCATTATACAGATAAGAACAATGATTACAAATGTCAGATCTTTGCTATGCAAAAGCTGGGTGTCAATTACATGTGTTTTATGTTGATATGAGGAAAAGATAGATTTCATTTGATCTTTATAATGAGTGAAGAAATCATAATATGTTTTAATGGATAATTTTGTTTCTCATCCGACCACGTTCTTTGTATTATTAAAGGTTGTAACATTTCAAACGAGAGCAGATTTCAAAGCACTAATTATCGAAAACCTACAAATTATACATCATTATAAAACATAACTAGTATCTATTTATGATAAAAACCAAGAAACAAAATTAATATTCAGAATGACAATGTTAATGTTTGTCTGGCGTGATTGTTTGCATGTATTGAAATATAGTTATAGATGTATTCCTTTTTTTATTTACAAATTTACGGTTAATATAGGTATTGCTATTTTTTCTTCAAAATATTTTTTTTTAAATCCGGCACCAATTGAGGAGGGTGGACTCAACAACTGCATAATAGATACATATATGTATATAATGTTTGGTTCTTTTGTTGGTTTTTTCTGTATGATGTATTGTAAAATTACTACGTTGATTTATGTATGCCTTCAACCCATATGGGTACAAATGTGCATTATATTCAATAATAAACAGGATATTGATTTGTGCCTCTTTGTTTGAAAGGGAACATTGTTTGACCTTCTGACAACGGATGCCAAACGTTTGGGGTTTAGATGACACATTTCATTGGGATAAAACACGTTCTCGAGCTTGAGGATGAACCTCATATTATACCAAGACGTATAATAAGGTTTTATTTTTTCAATTGTATTCTGCTGCTTTTAAGTTTATAAATAAAATTCTATTGTTGAAAGAAAAACGTTAAGTTAGTTTTTAACAAATGTCGTAATATTTTGTTGTTATCATTGCGAGAAGTTCTACGATAACTCTAATGAATTGTGTTACTTACTACTTCTTTGCCTGAATTGCAGGTAATCCAGCCTTCCATGACAAATATTTATATCTGCAGATATACACGTGCAAAGGATGCGGAAACAACGCCTCGAGTGCACGAAATCGCTCCCGAAATGTTAGGTGGTCGAAAACTGCCTCCGGTCGAAAATACCCGACAACGCTCTATATTTGTCGCCTGTAAAGATAAAAATCCCGATAAGGTACTATAAAAACGAGCTATTCCGTACACACACTGTTACTCATTTTACAACTATATAAGGAAATTAAATAGGTGCCGCATTTGGAGAAAGTAAGAAAATATTTTTGTTTATTCCTATTTTCGTATAATTAACACTTTAAGTGTTGCAACAATCAAGTAGTTTTATTTAGCATGGATGAGCAAAGGACGCACTAATTATGTTAGCATGTCATATACAAGAATAATGGCTGAATATGTTTTCTTTTTGAATACCGTGCTAATAAATCGCAACTATTCAAGCTCTTCATGATAAAACAAACATGTATCTCTATAGGTGACAAATATTGTTAAAATTTTCAATTTTCTTCAAAATATGGTCATTAGAATTGATAGATTTTTGTTGCTTAAAGTTCGGTGGCAAATACTTTATACATGTTCAGGACGATAGGGTCGTGAGGAAACATGCATTTTTATGCATTGTGACTTGGGTGGAGAGCTGTCTCATTGGCACTCATACCACATCTTCTTATTGTCATGTATTATGGTTTTATCCACTATTTTGGACATATGCCTTGTCTGTCTCCATCCTGACTTCTAACGTATGTTGTTTAAAATTACAAGTGTATAGCTATTCATATATAGTGTACGACCAACGTTGCATATTGTATACATAATACAAAGGATTTGTATAGTATCTAACTATTTTTTACTTTTATATTTTTGGAATTGTGCAAGTCTACTTTGTCCATGGCGTTAAAATACTAAATTCCTTGGATGTGTTTTGGCTAATTTTAGTCTCTGATGCATGCTTTACTGTGTATGTTATTTTATTTAACGCCATTGTATCCCAGGTTATAGTTGTCTTGTTGACATTGTTTTACATGTTGTATTTATACTGTGTCATACCTCAAATGTGTTCGTTTAGTGAATGTTTACTTGTTTTGCTAATATTTCTTTTTGGTCGAGGTAAGCCATTTCAATTGACATTCTATAGTGTTTCTTTCTATATTCTAATGTTAAACTACTATTTCAGGTAAGGGTGAAGTGTGGCGCCTGTTAAAGCGTGTATACCCGCTGCCTTTGTTTGCACCTGTTATAAGTCATGAAACTGTTTGAAAAAGTACTACAGGCGGATACTAAAGACTATGGTGTAAATAATATTCATATGAAAACAGGTCTATATAAAAAAAGAAGATGTGGTATGATTGCCAATGAGACAACTATCCACAAAAGACCAAAATGACACAGACATTAACAACTATAGGTCACCGTACGGCCTTCAACAACGAGCAAAGCCCATACCGCATAGTCAGCTATAAAAGGCCCCGATAAGACAATGTAGAACAATTCAAACGAGAAAACTAACGGCCTTATTTATGTAAAAAAAATGAACGAAAATCAAATATGTAACACATAAACAAACGACAACCACTGAATTACAGGCTCCTGACTTGGGACAGGCACATACATTTGTACATAAGGAATGTTGCTGGGTTAAAATAGTTACTTTTAAAGGGACATGGTTTAAATTGCCCAGTTATCTTGGTAGTTGGTTAACAAGTATATATTACTCATTGGTGCCTATCACAGATTTATTTTTAGGTCCACCTCGCTTTGTGAATCACAAAAAGGGTCCATTGGTGATGCAACTGTATGACAAAAGGTTATGTCAATTAGTTAGTACAGGCCGAATTTGTTTATGTACACCGCCTATCCAAACTCACACTTTGCATTGCCGCATTTTCCTCAAACAGATCTGATTAAATTGCTTAAACTTTCAATGTGGTAGCTATCAAGAATTCATGTCTGATTTCTCAGTTGATATCAAAACTCTCGAGGTAGCAATTTTCTCCTCTGTAAATGAGATATTTATATTGTGTAATTTCTAGTAATATCCATAGATATTTATATTGATCTGTTACCTAATTTATAAACACATCTGTTTATTCTCAGGTCATTCTATCAATTAACTGCTTAATCATAATCGCAATGAGGCCATTTCTAGACGGTTTGGCAGCCATAATTGTCGATAGTTTCGTAAAATTAGATTACTCTTAGGACTTCCTTGGAAGTTTTATTCAATAAACAATTACCTTATCGTGACGTATTATCAATTTCCTTATTTTATTCAGAATATCAGAATAAAAGATTGCAGGTCAGAAATGCAGCCTAGCTCTGTCTTATTTTACAAGCAGACAATAATCAAATCTGTGCCCTTTCTGTTGAATTCATTTTGTTGAACAAATGTAGCACTGACATTTTCATTGCGTGATTTATTGGTAAAAGAAAAAATCACAAAGATCATTACATTTTAAGCCTGATAAAACAAATTTCATTTAGAAATGGAATGAAATTCTTCCTTGGATAGTTTGATTTGGGCAAATTAAAAATACAATTCACTAATAAAATCAAATTCAATGTGGCCCTAGCACGACAAGCACGGAAATTAATTCTAAAAAGATTTCATTATACACAGAAACAAATTTTCATTTTCATTTTGGAACAACAAATTCAAATAATACATAAAAGGTCACTTGCAAAATTAATTCCAATTCTTAAATTAGATTTTGTATATAATATTTTGTTTAAATGTAAGTATGGCATTCCAGTTATAGATTTCAAAGACTGCAAAGGTAAGTCCACTTAAGAATACATCTGCACATCTTAACCTCATTAACGGATTTCACCGTTGGCAATACAATTGTTGTTCACTCGAAATTTGGAGTCACTTCAAATCTGATCCTAAAATATGCGATATCAAACATATGTGTTTTTGATTCCAATATATTCATATCAATCAAATTGAATCATATGTACAATGTTTTCCAAGGATAGCATCTTTCGTGCAACATTATAGTGTTAACGTATAGTTTGATATGCTTTAGTACATTATTTTAATCTATTTTCCATAACCTTATTTCATTTCTAATAATCTTCGGGAAATGCTATAAATGACAAATAAATATGCTTACAATTGCAGAGTCCTCGACATCGTTACCGGGTTTCACGTTTGTGTGAATATGCTCTCGCTTGTCTCTATTATTGTCAGTGTTGATGTTGTGCCTCTATGCCAATGTCCTAGGTGCAAAGTAAAATATCAAAAATACCGAACTCCGAGGAAAATTAAAAACGAAAAGTCCGTAATCAAAATGAAAAGTCAAAAGCTCAAACACATTAAAAGAATGGACAACTGTCACATTCCTGACTTGGTACAGATATTTTCTAATGTGGAAAATGGCGGATTGAACCTGGTTTTATAGTTTTATGTTTTTATGGGTAAGGGGATGGTTTAGTGTCCATTTACATATTTAAACTAAAATGTACAAAAAACTTTCGTGGCACCTTTTTCCAATTTTATTGTTTAAAACTGTACATCATCTTTATTGACGATATTGCAAAAGTCTGAACTGTTCTGAGTTTGCCACCAGAACATAAAATCTGAAAGGTTCAGAGTTTGTCAAAACATCATAAAAATCTGAACGGTACTGAGGATGCCAAAAGAACATACAAATCTGAACGGTACCGAGTTTGCTATAAGAACATAAATATCTGAACGGTACTAAGTTTGCCACAAAGACATATACAAATCTGAACGTATTGAGTTTGTCAGATGAACAAACAAATCTGAACGGTTCGGCGTTTGCTAAAAGAACATAAAAATCTTATCGTTACTGAGATTGCTAAAAGAAAAGAAAAATCTCAACGCCAACGGTACTGAATTTGCTAAAAGAACATAACAATCTTATCAGTACTGAGATTACTAAAAGAAAAGAAAAATCACAACGGTAGTGAGTTTGCATAAAAATCTTAACAGTACTGAATTTGCCACAAGAAAACAAAAATCTCAACGGTCGTGAGTTTTCCACAAGAACATAAATTTGTGAACGGTACCGGCCGAGTTTACCACACGAACATGTCTAAAATTAGGCTATAATTATATTTTTTCAAAGTAACAAACACAATTCTGTGTTGTCAGTTTTGTAAGAATGATTTTGGTTTACATGGAGGTTTTATAGTACACAATAAAATCACTAGTGCATACGTTTGTGGCAAATGCAACCAACAATTCAGAAAATAAAATTTCACTGACGAATATTTGAATTCAAAACCAAAATATAATTCCAAATAGTTTTTAACCAATAACAGTATATTGCTTTACTGTTTGACTGTAGCATCGGGTTAAGCTCTCCGTTCCTTTCCTGATCATTGGGCGCTCGATACGTTCACAGTAAAATAATAAAAATACCGATCTCCGAGGAAAATACTAAACGGAAAGTCCATAACCAAGTGGCAACATCAAATGCTGAAAAACATCGAACGAATGGATAACATATTTAGTAAAAGTCTGAATTTGTACGTCTAGATATCATAGGAAATTTATTTCATAATGATTAATAAGACTATTTTTTTTTCTTTCTAAAATCAGATTTTCCTCTAGTTGTGAAATTTGTGAACTTAAACAACTGTATTCCGCGAATCGAGACATACCATCAAGTACTTTAAACTACTTGTAATCAGTAGCAATCACGTTCCTGGATGAAATGTGATGCTTTTAACTAATCCCTCTATCTGAATCGCTCCTATACTTTAAAACGAATTAAGCAAATTGCCGCAAAACCAGTTTATCAACGAAGATTTTTAACATTCTAGAAATGCTACAGACATTAAAATTTTCAACAGTATACTTTAATTAGAATGGCTTGATACTTACACGCAATCTTCGTCTTACAAAAAAGATTAAATAACTCTATTTGAATAAGGTTCTATTGTAATGAAGAGCGTCGCAGCATTAGAGATCTATTGCTTTAATTTTGATGAGTGATTAGTGAAATCGACATCAAGTCGTCCATTAGCTTGCAATCAGCTGATTTAGATGTCGTTTTCAATATGTCCTCTACTTTGACGTCTGTGGCATCTAAACTCTTGATTAAACTGACACGACCGTTAAGGTTTCAATATGCAATCACCTAAAATTACATATTTGTATGTAAATGGAAAACCGTTTTTACATTAAACAATTTTCCCATCGCCAAATGACCAAGAAAGGAACGATTATTTGAAAACGGATATATTTAGAGTCAATTTCGTTTTTGTTATTTACTTTCACCTGCTAAAGCGGAAAAGTTATTGCAATATTAATTGAAACTCTAATTGATATAAGGTTTATTTATTATTAATGTAATTGGCGGAGTCATGTTGAAATTATATTAAAATTGCCATTAGTAAAAAATTAAAGTCATAAAATGGGACATTTGGACTTAGAAACATGTAATATCTTTTAGCAAACTTCGTTTAATGCTCTGTTGATTCGCAGAACCTTTTAAGCTTCATAAATTATTTCTTACTCTATAAGTAAATCCGTTATAGGAGTGTGAAAAATTATATCTGCATACTTCCTGTTATTTCAAAAAGATCCAATACCGGGTATGGACCTGCATCGCTGCATGCAATTACTTAAGGTTACATATGTACACTGAAGCATATCCGATGAAGATGATTTTCAAAGCTAAACTAAATTTGACTTGCATAAAGTTCTTTCATTTATGTATAATGTTAAACAAAACTTTGAATTTTTCGAAAAACTAAGGATTTCTTATCCCAGGAATAGATTACCTTATAGTCGGATTTGGCACAACTTTTTGGTATCTTGGGTCCTCAATGCTCCTCATCTTTGTACTTGTTTTGCTTCATAACTTTTTTTTTTTATCTGACCGTCACTGATCAGTCTCATGTAGACGAAACGCGCGTCTGTTGTATCAAATCATAATCCTGGTAACTTTGAATATACACATATAGGATTTCATAAAAAAGCAAACCAGTTTGCCCAACCAGAGAAAGTTTTCTCCTCTTAAAAGTAAACTAACAAAATTACTGAACTCCAAGAAAAATTCAAATCGGAAAGTCCCTTATAGATTATTATAAGTACACAATCATCCGAAAGAAGGGGGTCAAAGAAGGCTATCAACCTGCTGTAAATATTCAGCAGTCAAATCAGTTGTATAACCTGGATAATCAAGCTCTTTTAATATAGCCACAGCTTTCGTAAGTTTGTTTGGATCTATGTTAGCTTCTTTAACTGCACATGCGTATGATTTTTTTTCTTTTAAATTGTACTTGAATAAGACAAGCCTAGTGAGGTTATAGAAAATGAAAATTAGTTCTTTTATCTCATCATCTGTGGTTGGTACATTTACTATGTTGTCATTTAATGCTGACCGGCCTGGAGAATGTCAATTAAGCTTATTTATGTACTTGTCTTCAGAATTCTCTTTTTTTGTGAACCTAAGATGACATATGTTATGCATAGATTACCTTAGCCGTATTTGGCACCACTTTTTGGAATTTTGGATCCTCAATTATCTTCAACTTTTTTCTTGTTTGGCTTTATAAATATTTTGATATGAACGTCACTGATGAGTCTGATGTAGACGAAACGCGCGTCTGGCGTACTAATTTATAATCCTGGTACTTTTGATAGCTATTAGAATCATATTCAAAACAGTGTGGCTGTGGCCATTGATTGACGACCTAAATTATCCCATTGACTGGGACAGATTAGGTGAACGTTTGTCTGTAACGACCACTGCTCACTATGTACTTGTTAAAGATACGGAAACTGTGGGGTCACCAAAGGTTCTCAACACCTGAAAAAAAGTAATTCGAAAAAACTAATCAGGAATAATACGATGTTTTGATTTATATCAATAATATAAATCAAAACATAAAGGTTATTCCTGATTAATTTTTCGAATTATTGTATTATTAAAGGCGTTAAGAACCTTTGGTGACCCCACAGTTTTAAATTCTATGATAAGTAAGTAGTGAGCAGTGGTCGTTACAGACAAACGTTCACCTAATCTGTCCCAGTCAATGGGATAATTTAGGTTGTCAATCAATGGCCACAGCCACACTGTTTTGAATATGATTCTATACGAATAGAATGGACTAAGGTAAGTCACTTTTATTTTAAGTTTGTGAATCTTTTCTCTTCATCAGTATCGTTTGGTAATGTGTACCGGCCTCCCATCTTTGTGCTCTCCCTTAGCTCATAATGTTGTACTTGCTTTCATCACTACTTGAAGCAAGAAGTTTATTTTCTATCCCGATCTATAAGTTTTCTCTGATTTTCTCTCTTTTTTTAATCATTTTCTTATGCAATGAATTTATTTGGTCTGCTCTTTCTGCTCCTTCTCTTCTCTATTTTTGAAAGAGTCACTGCTTTTCATGTGCAATCTTTTTCTTTTTAATGTTTTATTTTTTATTTTTGAACGAGTCTCTGTCTTGTGCGATCTACTAATTCGAACTGATCTTCTTATTCTTCTCTCTTATTAAATGAATCACTGATTTTTGTTTGGTTTCTTTTAAATTGTCCTGTTATTTATTTATCTCTCTATTTCTAAATGAGTCTGTTTTCTTGTGCGATCTATTAATTTGTCCTATTCTTTCTTAAGACTCCACATGTCAAATTTTATAAAAATGTCTATGATTAAATTCATCATAGATACCAGGATTGAAATTTTCTATTTACCCCAGACGCGCGTTTCGTCTACAAAGGACTCATCAGTAACGCTCGAATAAAAAAATGTTAAAAAAGCCAAATAAAGTTCGAAGTTGAAGAGCATTGAGGTCCATAAATTCCTAAAAGTTTTGCCAAATACAACTAAGGTAATCTATTCCTCAGGTACAAAAGCCTTAGTATTTCAAAAATTCATAGTTTTGTTAATAGTTAATTTATAATTATGAGCATATCAATGACCAGATTTAAAACATCACAAGAACAACTGAAAATCTTGTGATAACAATTAATAGTGTAACAATGTTTCTTCTGAAATGAAGAAAATATATATCAAATGTTACATAAAGTATTATAATCAATTGTATGATTAGCTACTTTCTTTGATTAAATACTTGTTAAAAGCGTCTGCGTGCTACAAATCAACATATTACGTTGAAATATCAAATGATTCAATAAGTGTTTCAAATTTCAATCGATCATCAAATGAAAGTGGATATACGGCAGATATAAAAAGTAGTTACTCGCTTTGAGCGTTGTTGATGAAGGTAAATTCAGAAAAACCTTGGACGCATGAAATTTATTACGTGTTGTTTTCATATTGTATCCATCATACAAAACAAAACTGAACGGAACGTCCTCTTTCGCATGGGTATTGCTAACAGGTGGAAGATATCAATGAGACCGTATTTCTACATCCTAATTTACCTTGGGTGAACTAAATAGATTCTTCCTGTATATGAAGGAATGATACAAAATACATTGTACTAGTATTGCAAAATAAGTGAAAACATTAAAATTAAACAGCAAATCAAATTGCAAGTGTAATGTACCATTTACCCATTTAAAACATATAAATATCTTTAATCTAACAAAAGGAACAACAAAATGTATTTCGGTATATTAAAAGTGTGTAAATGAGGAACAAAAATATTTTTTATGGATTTCAAGGCTAGGAGCGTGTTTAAATTACATCAAGATTTAAATATTTTTGATATTTTCAGAAAGTTTAGGAAAAATAAAACTTGCATACAATGTAGCTTGATTTCTTGTCTATTTTAAATATGATAGATTTTGGATCTGCTTGTTAGAAGGAACTTATTAACAGTAGTAATAAATAATGTGTAAATGTGCTCAGTTAGCCAAGCAAGAATATTGAAATTATTAAATTTGTCATTTAACCATTGTGTGTTCTGTTCGTAATATATTATAAGAGAAAATTGTTTTGTTATTTTATTGAAAAGTTTCCATAGTTCATAAAAATCTAAACAACATAGGCTTTTTAGAACATAAATACAAAATTTGCAGCCGTCTTATGAGAGAAACAATACAATTTGATGTGACTATACGTCACTAAATTGACAACAGATTCTTGCTACACGCTGATTTTTTAAAACGAATCCAAGGGTTGTCTGGTTCATAGAAATATGGCCATGGTTTGGATTTCTCCAGTCCGGCATTAACACCCTTGCTATAGCTGTGTGTCCGTTTGGATGTACGAAATTTATAAATATGCAATCACATCCGGTTAGACTTATCTCCTTAATAACGAACTAAAAGTGAAAGCCTTAATCCACACGATCAAAAACATACACTGCAAGCTCTTAAAAAAAAAGTTTTAATATTTAGACAAAACATTTCCAAGTCATATATAGCTAGTCATTATAATAGATGATAAACAACCGATTTATAAAAATTGATACGAACCAGCAGGGTGTCGAGAAATAACCAGCAAGAAGACAAATATACAGCAGAACCAGAAGAATGCCAAAAATAGACAATAACCAGAATGATACCAAAAGGGAGTACTTGTAAATTTCTAGAATTTCTAGAATACAAGGTGTAACGATTATTTTTGAAGTAATTTTAAATTGTGTTGAAAGTTGTGTTGAAAGGAGTTCCGCAAAGTTCATAACATATAAGACATATACAATTTTTTTTCTATTTTCATTAATGATATATATATATATGTAGGACTCAAATCTATGGCGGGTTCCAAATATATGGCAGATTCCTAATCTATACGCATATAAGTCGTCGCCGACTTCAGCAAAGTTGTTGGCTCTACAAAACATTCTTAAGTCCTGTGTTTAAAATACTCAGGAAAAAACTTTCCATTTGTCATCTATAACAATTTGCCGATGGTTAAAGGAAGATGTTGTCTTTTATCCATAGAAGGGGCAATAATTATGTGATGTACCGTCCGAATCCCGCTATGAAGATGGGCACAGCTGTTTTTAGTAGTGGATATTTTGGGAATGGTGTTATATTAATATTTTAGCGTCTACGGCTGGCAAAGTATTTAAAGTTAGAAAATGAAATACAGGATACTCCCTTGACTTAAATCGTCACCAGTCAAAACAGAGTGACTAACGCTGAAATAGATATTATGGGAAAAGTCAAAATGTTTAAAAATATTTATAAAAAACTGCTTTCTTACTTGTGAATGGACTTTAATTTTTTCTAGTTGTTTTAATTTACGGATTAAAAGGTACCATGTTCAGATAAGGATGCTTATTTTTCTGCGAAAAATCATTTTAATCTGATTTCTGTACTAAAGTAGATCACTTCTATACATTTTTATAATGGTTGACATCACGATTTAGTTGAACATTATGGAATTTTATTTTACTAATGTTTATAGACATGCTCCGATTGTCGTACATTTGAAGTTATTTAAGACAAGTCAATGATTGTATACATATGTACTGCCTTGTTCTACGTTTGCACAAAATCTTCCATAGATTTGAAAACAACAAAAATCCGCCATAGATAAGAAATTACAAAACTCGCCATAGATTAGGGTTTAAAAAAGTATGCCATAGATTTGTAATGGCATGACGTACGTTATATTTACCATAGATTAGGAATCTGCCATAGATTTGGAACCCACCATAGATTTGGAACCCTCCATAGATTTGAGTCCTACATATATATATAGAAAAATTTAAACTTGTGCAGATGACAACACCCTATTCTATGCCGATTTTAATTTTTTACAAGTGTTTTGCAAATTTGGAAAGTGGTGGTATGAAAATTCTGGACTGGTTTGATGAGAGCTAAGCGATAAGACTTCTAAAAGAGGGGCGAAAGAACCCAGATGAACTGTCAAACTCATAATTCAAAAATCAACTGACAACGCCATGGCTAAATTGAAAAAGACACAGACAAATAAGAGTAAACAAGAAACAACATAGAAAACTAAAGACTGAGCAACACGAACCCCACCAAATATTGAGGGTTATTGTAATTGGTTTCATATCTTTAATCGTGATATAATTGTCTTGAACCTTATATGAAATTATAGTCTTTTCAGTGGTTAAATAATATCACATTACAGTATGTTACATTAGATTTTAACTTATCATATATCTGGGATCTGCTTACCCTTAAAGGTGACCCGAGATCCTCTCCCAGTTTTGTAGTGTTAGTGTTGCTCAGTCTTTAATAATAATTAGATACCTATGTTGTGATAGTTTTCTGTGGTGTTAGTGTTGTTCAGTCTTTAATAATAGTTAGATATCTATGTTGTGATAGTTTTCTGTGGTGTTAGTGTTGCTCAGTCTTTGATAATAATTAGATAACTAGGTTGTGATTTGTATATTTTTATTAGTCTTTTTGTTTTAAACTTTTTTTGCCATAGCGTTGTCAGTTTGTTTTTGCCATACGAGTTTGAATAACTCTTTGATATGTTTTGCCTCTCTATGTGAGCATTCCTCACTGTATTCTTAAACCGGTATTGGTGAAAATATGAATAGACATGGTCGTTTGACAATTTATCACTCTTTTACTTTGTCTATTAAAAGTTACTTCCCAGTCACCTGGTATTTTTGAAGTAATAATATAATAAAAAATAATCAAGAAAATCCTATGAGATTTGTTTGTACAGATTGTAATAGCCTGAACGAAGCTCTCAAGTCAAAACATTCGTCGCCATAAGTCAGAGGATTATAAGCAGTATATAGCTGTAACAATATATAAAACTATAAATTCAGGCAACAGTTTTAAACTGCTGTTTAAAAGTCATAAATCGATTAAGAGGAAACAAATAAAGGTTATAAACTAAAACACATCAACTGTAAGACGCACACAACGGAACATCAGAAACACTGAACTGCAACAAAAACAAAAACAAACGCCAACAGACATAGAAACTGACTATTTGATAACAACTGTCATATTCCAGACTTGGTACAGGACATTTAAAGAAAAAATGATGGGTGGAACCCAGTTTTTATAACAATATTACTATTATCATCATTTCATTTATGTTTGGATATAGAATTACAGGTGAACGTAAGAGGTTGTGTCATCAAAACTTTCGTTGTAGTTCTGCAAAAATTGGGAATGAACAATCCCCGGGTTGTCGAAATTAAAACTTTTGTAATCAGTGTTCAGAATAAAATATTGTTACCTGAAATGGTAATTCATGTCAATCCAATGTATATTCAAAGATCAATAGAGCTTTATATGTTTTCTATATGCTAGAATTCGTCTATAAATAGAGTTGTTGAACTTGAACTTGAACTATTTAAGCCAATTGTTATGTAATTTTATCATAGTACCAATTGAAACAAATTCACAAATCAAGACTTTTGAAAAATACTATATATGTCGAACACTTACAATTCAGAACATGACAATTCATAAATTTTTAAACAGGTAATAGGTAACAATGTTCTACTTTCAGCTCGATGCTATTCGTTTCTGTTTTAATGGAAAGGCATGATAAAATAAAAGACAGATTTTTTTTTGATTTATTTATATTAGGGTGGACAGGGGTAAGGGTACATAATCGGTCGGTGTCAGGGGGGGGAGATAAAAATAGGGATATTCTGGAAAAACATTTTTTGTTATATATTTTCGTCTGTGAGTAAGCGGGATGGGGAAGTGGGAATCAGAGAATCAGGGATAACCCTATCCATCACCTCAATATTGCTTATTAAAAAATAAAACTGGCTGACAATTGCGTTTATCAACAACCATGTGCATCAGACATCCGTCACGAATTCCTTATTTACTTAAAACTGTTGCTTACTCAAAAAAAGTAAAATCACAAAAATACTGAACTACGAGGAAAGTTAAAAGTCGAAAGTCCCAAATCAAATGGCAAAATCAAAAGCTCAAAAACATCAAACGAATTGACACCAACTGTCATATTCCTGACTTGGTACAGGCAATGTAAAAATGGGTGGATTAAACCTGTTTTATAGCTAGCTAAACATCTCACTTGTATGACAGTCAAATTCCATTATACTAACAACGATGTGTGAACAAAACAAACAAACACAATATGTAATGATGTCAAAAAAAGGGTTGCAACAGTCAACGTAGTGTTAATATCTTAATCGCTATAAGACAAACAGAAATATAAACAAACCTTCAACATGACACAATGACGGGATGTATAAGTACAGAGCCACGTCACATGTTACCAGGAAAAACAAAAAGACAAGCATACAGAATAAGAATATTTGCAAAAATTAAAGACACCAAACTTGCATCAAGTGTCAAAACGAAGCATAGAGACCGTTTCTGCATGCAGTTGCACTCTTTCAACACAATACACGTATTTATAAATGCATGTCTTTATAGTTATCTCTCTTAAAATTGTAATATACCTTAATTTATTTATTGAAAAATGTTATTGCAATGTCAAAATAAGCGTGCAGTTATTGTTGATAAATATTTAAAAGGTTTGGATATTCCATGGATAAACAGAGAGATAGGTTTTTGTGGGAGCTGTTTCAGATATTCAATCAAATATATGTTGTTAATTTGCGTAGTTTATAACACAAAATTTATAAATAGCTATGCAATTCATTACATATAATTAACAATCACATGTTAAGTGTATGTAGCACACGCCATTCGGACGTCTAGCTTGGTTACCAGATATTGTTTTAATAGTTTTTCTGGCAAGGCGGTATCCACATTTGTATACAGTACCTTAATATAATGATCTCATTAAAGACTTTAATCGTTTTTCATTCAGTAATTTTTTGCTTCATAAAAAAATACAGAGTAACAGACAGTTGACAGGGAATACTAATTGGTAAAAAATTCAAACTTTTAACGGCACAGAAAAAATATGTATTATTTCTTCAGTTTTGAAAATGTTACTTACATGTTGATTTTTTACAATAAATTGGCTAATTTGACAGCTTAAAACCAGATACCTTGTGGAATGTTACTAATGATGTAAAATTTTATAAACTATACCAATTAAATGAGATTTAAGGTAAACAAAATGATTTCTTCAGCGCAGGGACTAATTACTTCGTGTCAATCCTCTTTCCTCTATCTAATTGCCAATTAGACCCAAAGGGCTCAGTGTTAACGATTTCGTGGAGCTCATTATCCCAACAAGAAAGCATCATGCACTAGCTCGGTGTTAATTATTTTATCTCTGGTGGTGTTTTAGTAGTTTTAAATCCAATTTGTATTTGAGCAACTTTTAAATGATTTGGGTGACGAAAAATAAGGCATCATTAAAAACTTGACATGGTTCATCTGTTTTAGTACTAATGATGTTGGTCATCAGGGTTGTTTCAGTTTCTAGAACAGTTTGTTATTATTTAACATAATACCTACCATATATGATTATATAAACATGCATATACAGATGTGTTCATATGTTGTGTCATTGGGTTGCTGTCTCAAGTATGTGTATCCCAAATCTCTTTTTATAAATGCAAAGTTCATATGGTGCCTTTGAGATGTATTTTTTTCTGAATACACCGATCAAACCCGATGTTCTATTTTGAAACAGCACCTGAAGCTATATATAGGTAAAGGATTTTTCCAAATACAGATTGTAACACACCAAAAGGACACACACACAACGTTATATGACAAAATATCACATTTTTAATGATAAAACTCTAATTATTAAAATAAGTGTTTTCTTTAACAGCGGAGCATTTTCCGTATCGGAGTCAAAGAATTTTGAAAATTATCTTTTATGAAAAGATATATATTTAAAGTTATAAAAGATTTTTCCCGATCAGCAGTGACGTCTTGGAGATTTATAAATACTTCCGATACTCTCTTCGATTAAGAAACACTCAAACCATCTGCCCATCCGTCTTTTGTGGCATTTGAGGTATGAAAATGCATAGCCAAGTCCGCACTCACTGAGGCCATTTGACCCAACGCACGAATTGAAATTGTATCCAACATGTTCATGAAAATGAAAATGTGGTATGAATGCCAATGAGACAACTCTCCACAAGCGACCAGAGACACTGGAAGTGGCTCTTGAAGTTTTTTCAATTTTTGATAAACAACGTTAGTTTAAACATATTTATTTATAGTGTGGATTGAAATTCAAGTTATTACAACTTATATGTATCCCTTTCCACTTTGCGGGTGCGAGTGCTGCCTTGTAGCGGCATTAGCCTGTTCTTTAAAGAAATCTACAAGGGTGTATTTTACGTGCAAGAGATACGGTTCTCTCTTAACAATGGTCAGCTATTTATCGTCAACTTTCGACGGAATATCATCGTTTCTCAAGACCATACTCGCAAATGGTGTCAAAGGAGAGGCGAAAAAAAAAACATATATGACGAAGGTCGTTTGACGTCAAGAAATCTCCCAATATACCTGTTTTTTTTTCTTTATTTCAATTGGTTTATTAAAATTAAACGCAAGTTTAAAAGCAGCAGCATAAATTTATTCAAGCATTCTATTGGAGAATACAGTATTTGAAAAGACCTTCTGGGGAGTTTTTGTCATAATTTCACTTTTTTAACAAGTGGTATATGTATTCTTATGTTGTTTTGTTTTTGTTCGTGTATACATGTTTTGGGATGGGTTTTATTTTTTGTGGATATTTTAAAAGCCAAAATTTATAATAAATCAACCGTTTAAGGTGGTTCAAGGCTCTCAACTAAAACCGACAGAAATATCATACTTTGTCTAATGAAACAAAACGTCGTTTGGGGTATGTTCCGGCGCAGTATACTGTGAAGCATCGCCACTGGATATAGGTACGCCGAAGCAAAGAAACAATGATAGCAAACAGGATTTATTCTATCCTCGTACAGTAAAGAGCTATTCGCCGCACAATTTAACCGCTTTATTTATTTACATGAATTTCTCTGAAAACAATACTTATTTTAGTACTAGTAGTTTATTTCGAAATACAGTGTTGTTCAACCTTGAATATATACAACTTTTTTCTATGAAAACGTCAAATGAATAGTTGAAGGATAAATGTCCAAAACTGACGATATTAAGAGAAAAAGAGCAAAATAATTATCATCATCAAGAAAAGCGCGACGGTTCTGTAACCTTTTGTTAGGAGAGGTGAAAGATACCCGAGGGGTGGGGGCAAAATAAACTGACATCGCCATGGCCCAAAAAAAAGACAAATAATAAAACACAAAACACAACGACTGAGCAACACGAATCCCAACAAAACCTGGGGATGATTGCTTCTATTTGCCTGTTAACGAGTGTGTTTATACTGCCAACATCTGCAATGATATTTAATAAAGCGAAAATGTATATTTTTATACCCAAGGTAGTTTACTTGTATTTGTATGTAAAAATAGTTTATATAGTCTCTTAATTAAAGAGTTGCTCATGTTGTCAAATTTGGGTTTTTTTTAATAGTTGGAAATCATACTTCATATCCTTACTTTTGTAAAAAGATATACAGTGTATGTCAAAATGTGAAAGGGATTTTGTTTAAAAGACCTAATATCCAAATAATTTCAATAAAAAAATCCCCTCAAGCCGGTTCTAAGGGCCGTCTTAGACTTGAAGTGAGGTGAAAGTTTTTTTGTTTTTTTTTATTTTGGTGTTGAAGGCCTCACTGTGTGGTTTTGAGATGAAGAACAGCAATAAAAGTGCTATTTCTTTACTTTTTGTGTGTATTTTTTCGTGATGGGCATGAACTGATTTTGTGTCATGCATGGATACTCCATCATCTTTGTTTTTCTATTCTAATAAACGGAATCAGAAATTTACCATAAAGGGGTATTGACGTAGTTATCTTTGTTAATCTATTTAGAAATAAGTTATTTAAAATTACGAAGAACAACCCTGACACATGTTTGCTCGATGACGTAAGTATCCCAAAAACTAGTGTGCGAAATACCGTGTCTTAATTATATACTAAATATAATCAAAGTACTGAAGTACTGAACATCGGATGGCTGCAAGTTCTTGTGGATGGTCAGAAGCACTTGTCTCAGAAAGTAAATCACATATACCTAAAAGTGAGGTTACTAATAGTGTACAGAGATATATATTTTTCTTAGTCAAGTTCGTTCGTGGATGATGAATAAATGACAGGGAAGTCAACCTCGCCGTAATAACTATGATTGTAGTGATACAAATCAGAATACTCTGGTTTGTTGATATATATTATATTAATATTTGTATATAACAGTTACATGCATATATATTTTTCATCTACTTGTTTATCGTTCTGTTCTCCTATTCTAATAATAGTGCAGTGCAAGTGCATGGTTGACTCTCTTCTGTAATTATTAGGTTTTTCAAATATATGTCTAATGACAAAATATTTTCATATTATAAATTTATGTTCTTAAAACAATATTTCTATTAGCATTCATTGAAGAAATGAATTTATAACAAGTGATAAGTAATACTATTTTGCACTCGATAACGTCCGTGTATGTATAGATTGGTTACCAGTCAAAAAAAAAGTCACGTAAGAAGAAATCTCTGTGGCAACAATACATCGGTCATCGCGATGTAAAAATAAGAAGATTTGGTATGATTACCACTGAGACAACTCTTAACCAGGGACCAAATATCATAGCAAGTAACAACTTTATGGTTGTTTTGTCAAGACATGCGTCCCTTCAAATGTTTGATAAATTCGCGATATTGGCATTCTGTATTAATTAAATAGATGAAATAATGAAAATATTACATATTTATCAAAATCAAAGTGTTATAAACAGTTTTAGTAAACAGAAAGACGCGACTGGACAAAATCGTCGTCATCAAGACAAGAACAAAAGAGAAGCAAATGTCAGATTAATTTGTATTTATTTTGTTATTTGTTAATGTCAAACGCCAGTAGAAACCTGTTAATGCAGGAATAGCCAGAATAATTTAAACCAGAAGAAACAGAGTAGAAACAAACATTTAGTTTATCGTTCAGTCCGAGAAACCGCATTCATGCAAAAATCTGGAAAGTTTTTGTTATAAATTCGCATATTGGATATGAATGGTATGTTTTTTTCTTTAATCATAATTTATCAAACAACAATTGAATGTTATATATGAACATTTTGTCTTAAGTGAGAACCGTTATTGATATGAAAGTTATTCATGAAACGCACGGCAACTGGTATCATGCATTTGTGTTTGAAAAAGTCTGAAATTTGTCTGAAATTTCGTAAAGATTGAATGACATGCATTAGATAATCTGGCTTCCAGTGGCAAACACTGCTTTCAGGTCGACAGTAATTATACAGAATGATCAACAAATAAATTTGATTGTACTTATTAGGGGATATTTACTGGGGAAGGTGTTAAAAAGCAAACAATTAAAACACAGCCTTATAAAATACCACTGAAGGGTTTCTGTTAAATTCTGACTTTGTGAAATTGCGCATTTATACATTTGACATTGAGTCCTGCTGTCTGATATTATAGAAACTCAAAGATAAATCATCTGTATAATCCTAGGAATACTTTTGATTCTGAGTAAAAGATAGCTTAGGATTCAGTTGAAATTATGCCCTAGACATTTGCACGAGTCCTGCAGCTGTTCGATGTTATAGAGTCTCAGAAAATCAGCTGTAAACACAGGAATACTTTGGATTCTGAGAAAAAGATAGGATTCAGTTGCAAATCCGATTTTCAAAAAGAAATTCTCTTAGAGACGGAGATGCAAACTCATTTGCTTTCCTTAAAGATGGAGACAGCAGTCAAAACTCATAACAAATGTGCTAAAAAAACACTAGGATTTAGCACCATATTGCTCTAAGGCAACGTGCACACGTCATTGGTTTTCCACATGCTTATTTGAAATACTTGTAACAGACAAAAGCCGACAGCTCCAGTGTTGTATACTTTTAACACAATATCTAGTTTTAAACTCAAACGCGAATCGAAAGTACATCTCAAGCAAGGGTCCTAATTAATAATCACGCCCGAAAATGAAATTTGTTTTAAGGTATATTCACTGCAATCTAATTAAAAACCGATCTCTCGGTTTTTAATTAGATTGAATTCACTGTATACTGCCATCTTGGATTGTACAATAGCAGTACAAAAACGGTCTAGTTCGGGTTTGGGCGATAACTCTGATGCCTAAGTATAAGGTAAATGCTAAGCTCATTGCACTGTAAAGAACTCTTGCAACAATTCTGCTGGTTTCGCAGATGGTCTGGTGCAAGGGAAATTTCTTACCCAATCCAACACACCCTTATTTTCCAGTGGCTATCAAAATATACCGCCTTTTATCCCGATCGACCTACATTGATTATAACATACCTATTGATTTAATTTTTTATTATAAATAGTTGAATTTGAATGAAATATTTGACACTGGACATTTAACAAGCAACAATTAATAAATACATTAACAGAGCTTATTAAAATTTTTAGACAGATTGGAAAATTAGCCGTTAGACTGCTTATTTGTATATATAGAAAAATGGTGATTCATTTACATTATCCAAAATTTCAACAGAAAACCAAACAGTTATATTTTGCGACGTGTGTTGCTTATCAATTTGATTCGGTTATTACCAAGTATCAACACAAGTTGTTTCCGTTTTCCTTCTGTGCACTGGACAAAATTGGCTGTATATGTTGAGAGTAATATATAGGCGTTTGAACAAAAAGAACTTGATTAAATGTATCTTTAAAAATTTCGAAAAATTTTAATTGACCGCCTTTACGTATTACATTTAGTTACATTGCTCTTTCTGCTGGCACTACTTTGTCAATGAAAAATTTATAAGGGGCGCAACTCTTGCAACTGGATCTCTAATTACAGGACCGTGAAATCACGGAATTGACAATTATGCTTTTACTAATTTTTCGTATAGACGAAAAAATATAATGTTTGAAAGTATAAAAACCAAAATGGTAAACTTTGCCTTGATTAGTTGCTCCTTAGTTTTCTTAAAATACAATGATTTATTAACTTAAAATGCAAAGACAAATTTAAATCATGCAAGTACCGAACCACTGGGTTTGTTGGACTTCCGATGATCGAAAGAACACATCCGCAGCAATATCAACATATTGATATGACGGCACGTACATGTATCATCCCTATTGTATGCGCAAGTTTTGAACACCTGTCCAGCTATGTTGGCTGTTCTCAGCGTAACGAACGGTGCTGCAGTACTGAATCTGTCGTCAGCTTTATACATGCATATTCAGAACGAGTAAAAAATAATTCGGTAAGATATACAAATCGTGATTTAGTTTTAAATACTATAGTTTGGCATGGACAGAAATGTTGCTTTGTACAAACTGTCTGTAGGCGTACAAGGAGTCCAACACTGTCTTATAGAATTAACACAATTTTCGCTGCATTTGTTAATCGGGTATTAGCAGATGTTTGAAAGAAAATTATCGTTAAACGGATTATCTGCAATTCAAAATGTCCTATATTTTAGTATATAATTGATATAAAAAAAAACTAACGGTAAAACGATTATAATTTGTAAAGAAAAAAATGATATCTAGGATCCTCAAAAGTTACTTGCAATCCATAAATACGTAATCATTTTATGTTTTGAATTGTTATAATTGATCAATATATTAAGTAATAACATTTATACAATTCATTTTGTTGTCGAGATTGAAAAATAAAACAGATATATATTTTTCAAACATCTGTCGTCAACTTCGATATTTTACAAGAATCTTTGTTTGTTTTTTGGGTTTTTTTTTTGTTTTACAGAACAATTTCTTAAAAATCTTAATATATAGATTCAAAAAAAGACCACAAATGAAATTGTCTGCTATAATTTAATATTGAAAGATACATTTTGGTTTAACATTTGTCGGGTTAGAAGAACATTTTAAGGTATGTGGGTATTTCAATTAAACAGTCAAAGAAAAAAATCCATTTGAGAAGTTTAATTATCTAAAGTTTGACACTAATGCGTTTTAATAATCGTTTTATTACTGTTCCTATTATAATAGCCGATAATTTTAATTATTTCCTCTAGTTTTATTTTGATTAAAATAATTGAATACGATCTTCCTATAAGCCGACCAGTATAACACAAAACTAATTAATAAAAAATGGGTTTCAAGAGAGTCGAGATAAACATCGCGTTTTTAATCAAGTCATAATTACCTATTTTAAAGCAACAATCATTATTAACATTAATAATATTGACAAAATTAAATCTGTCAATATTAAACTGGGCGGAGCCGACGTTATCATTTCTCCATTCATGCTATTGAAACATGCGTTCCGATTGGTTAGCTACAAATGAGAAACGATCCAGTCGTAAATACGGAGTAATTCATAACACACAACCATAAAATAATCTGCTATAGGAATTATGAAGTTGTTTGTTGAGGAACGTTAAACAATACAAATTATTGTGTATGTTTGATTCTTGTATACGCTGGTTTGTTGATTTCAAGCTGTTGATGTAATCCGACCGACTATACATCCATTTAAGTGACGCATATTGGACTATGACAACGAACATTTGATAGTGTACGACTGCACACAATTTAAAAATACATTTTCAAGGATTTTTTTATTAACTGAAACATTTCTTTGTTGTTGTTTGTAATTGAAGCAGACGATATCTAAAACAGACGGAATATACCTTCATCATGACAAATGGTTAGTATAAAGCTGAACACGTGTTTTTATCACATTACTTCCGTTTAGTTTTGTTTATCTTTTCACACTGAACGATAAATCATCCTTAAAATAGTTTATCATATCAAGACTAAATGTCTTAAGAAACACAATCTATGTGTGCACTTTTCACTGAACAAGTCTCGTATGAAACGTCATTTTAAATGTATAAAATTGAAACCTTGATTAATTTCGAATATCCTATTCCATGTAAGGCATAACGGTCTACACAGACGACATACAATCACAAACCGTTTTTCGAAAATGTAGTAACATTTCGGGTCTTGTATCTATTTATAGTATCTTTTCAGTTTTTGCAATGAGCAGGGACTTCAGGATTAATCATGTAAACAAGTCTCATTCTGTAATCAGGTATAATCCTGTAAATTATTCATAATTTAATCTTTTATTTTTGTATGTGTGTATTGATCAATCCCAAGTTAAACAAGAGTATATTTACTTCATTAGTTGTATTATTAGTTTCACTCGAGAACATTGGTGTATAAAAATTGGGTAGTAGATTTAACATTTCAAATAGCAAGGTAAGCAGTAGTAAATCATTCAATATCTCGACATAGGTGTGACTGGAGCACTCTGAATATACTGGAAATGTGGTATACAACCTTGATTCCATAAACAGACGACAGGGTCACCAATGGTGCGGGGACTGCTAACCAACACATCAGATCAAATCAGGTGTTTGGTGGGGTTTGTGTTGCTCATTGTCAGTTTTCTTCGTAGTGTAACTGTTTGCCTCTGACGACGATTCTGTCTTTGTTTGACCTGGTTAATTGCCCCCCTTTGTACCATCTCTTGATAAAAATAAAATGTGGTATGATTGCCAATGAGATAACTCTTCACAAGAGACCAAACAATACAGAAATTTACAACTACAGATCACCGTACAAGTCTTCACGATAAACCTTTAAATCCACAAGCCCGATGCTCAATTTTACGAAAATTTGGACACGTGATTAGTACGAGAACTGCCTCGCACAGCCTTCAACAATGAGCAAAGCCCATACTCCATAATCAGCTATAAAAGGCAGTCCCATTATTGCTTCATTCTCTGGAAGGAGATATAAAAGGCGTTGTTTTTTCATTCTAAACAAGGCAAAGGAAAAGAAGGCTTCTTCATTAAAAGCACAAATCTGAAGTTAGTAGTATGATGCTTCAATTTGTGCTCGACGAACATGACTGAAGCAATTGTAATTGAACATTATACAAGCAACACTCACTCAATTTTTTTTTTCTGTACAGGTACAGAAGACAGTTCTTCAATGATGAATAATGGTGTGATGCAGGACATAGGTAACCTGGCCAACAGCGTGACAGGTGAATCCCCATCATATGGCAAGGCATGTGCAGGTTGTGGTGGCAGAATCTTGGACCGATTCCTGCTACACGCGATGGAAAGATATTGGCACACAGGTTGTTTAAAGTGCTCTTGTTGTCAGACAAATTTAGAACAATTAGGATCGTGTTTTACCAGATCTGGGATGATACTGTGTAAAAATGATTACTTACGGTAGGTACAAATTGAACCCATGTGTATTTACAAAAAGATTATCGTGTAAATGTTAAATAGTTTAATACAGGGTTCGTGGGAAAATGTTTACGTCGTGAAGTTTTTCTCTCACGCATTTGGGTATTTGATAATTTTCTTAGTAGTATAATTAAGAAGATACTTAGTATTATATAGTATACTAAAAAAACCATAGACAGTGGTTTACCAGTGGTGTGGCCAGTCCTCTGTAATCTCTATCAAAATACGCCCCTATAATTGTATTAAAAAGCCAGAATAGAGATATTTGATATTTTTCAGAACTATACTTTTTGAATTATGTATAACAGGGATTCAGTTCCATATCTTTCTTCTTTCCCAATTGATGGTGTTATGCATAACAGATTTTTTTTTCAGGCATACTAAACCTTTGTTAGTATTTTTTTGTGCTTGTATATCTACAATTTTTACTGTATGATCATTTAAGATCGTGGTATATGGATATCTCGCGAACTTCTCTGTCCTCGTTAGGTGGTTAGCTTAACGAATCTTACTAAATTGATCGTTTGGAATATGAGCTATTCTTAATCATTTGTCTGTCCAGTCTAATTATAAACCTCGAGAGAATAAATTAGCTTTCTAATTCATTAGTAAATCAGTTATTTACTGTGGGCACCTAGGATAAATGCATGTTTAGCAAGCACAATTGGTCAATTAAGACTCATTATTGGGTTCAATTACAACACAAGTAATACCAATCCGAAACTTTATTATTACCAAGCTTAACTTAATGAAAAGTAAATTGGTTCCTTTCATAAAGGTAATAATAGCATTTTATACGTTGAGAAATGAAGAATAAATATTAAACGAGCTTATACAAATTTGTTAAAATCTGATATATGTGTCAAAAGAAAAAAGGCGATAATATTAAATCATCTGGAAAAAGAGATTTGTGTAGATTTAAGTTGTTAATATTGATTTTTAGGTAATGTTTGTATTCAAGAAAGTAAATTTGGGAACAAAAAAAGAAAAGCACAGGTGTTCTTAATGAAAAAATGAAAACGTTGATGGACAAAAAAGATATGTGTGAATAAGTCATCTGGTTGATATCAAGTTGTATACAAAACAAAATATTTTATTGAATTTGAGAAAAAACATAACCTAAAAGAACTTGAGCAGTGTAGGAAAGAATTCAACTTTTTGTACGTGCATTCCATAAACTCAGTGTAAACCTGGGACCAATAGACACATGTATTAGTCCCAGTACAAACTGAATAATTAGACAAATGGTTTGTTTACTTCTGTTGTTACTAACTAGCTTTACATGCAATACACAGTAATTAACAAACGTCTGCGGCCTCTGATAAACGACACATTTGAACCAGACTAGAAAGCCTTTCAATTAACTACTGTTCCGTTTGGATAAGTAGAATAAGGTACATTTTAATGAAGTTAAATTGATTTTAGATGCCCCTATCAAAATAAAAATTACAAACGATTTTTTTCTTCTCGACAGATGTCGTATTCGCAGAGTCTAAGTGTATGATAATGGACTCTCTAAAAGTCGGTTTAGTTACGTGATAATACATTTGAACAGACTACTTAATTATCATGTTAGAGTTAAAGTAGTGAGAAACATAAATGGCCAGATAATTAGAAGAAAAACGTGTGTTCCATTTAGGATCGATTTTAATTAATTTTCGAGATTGGATTTGTTCGTCAACAACAAACTAAAAACCAATTTCCAATATCAACAAAGGTTAATTTCAGCAATCAAAATGAAGGAAAAATTAGTTTATTTGAAGTTTCTTGATCTCGCAATTTAAATTAATTACAATTTGCTTTTGCGTGGCGGTATTGCGTTTTTGAATGCAGTCTCGGATATTAAGACCTCTTTTCCAGTATTATCAAAATGTGCAGAGAATTAACTTGTTAAATCTATTATTTCCTTCTTTGGTATGTACTAAAACTCGAAATCCTCTTTTAATACGACGCATTTGAACTAGCGGATGTTTATATATTGAATCCTTTATCACTAAAGAAAATGCATTTTGATGTCCAAACATTGATATGATCAATTAACATTTAATCTCCTGTCTTTCATCCTGGTTTGTACACCTTGTAGGACTTACTCAGTGGTGGATCCAGAAATTTGTATACGGGGGTCATTAACTGCCTTAGAGGGGACCCCGTCATTCGATGATGTCCTAATATCATACAAATTTCTCCCACTAAAGGGGGACCCGTGTCCCCAGTTCCAACCCCCTTAATCTTCCTCTGTTACTTAGTATTAAGTTGAATTTTCATTAAAAATTTGCTCTTGTTGTCCATGTGTCGATCCGTCAATCAATTTAATAACTCTTTCTCTGGCTTGCTCTATCTTTGGGGTACCAATATCATGGTGTGTCATTGTTTGGTGAGTACATATATAATGCCTCGGTATATGTAATCCTAGACATCTTCGTTGTTTGGCATGGGTTGTTACCATATAGGCTAGCGAAGGTGACTCCTAGATTTAACTTCGATTTTTTAATTCTTGGTGTTTTAACACCACTTTTAAGCACTGCTTTTTGGCCATTCCGTAGCGGCCAGTTTTTATTGGAGGGGGGAGCCGGAGTGCCCGGAGGAAACCATCGACCAAACTGACAATCCTAGTCAATTAAGATTGGAGTCGAGTGCATCTGCACGAGCGGGGTTCAAACTCACAACCTCAGTGTTGACCGGCTAGTGATTACAGTAGAAACTTGTTAGACCAGTGGACCACCGATTCCCCATGAATCCTAGATATTATGCCCGGTAGTCTTTTAACTTGAATCGTGTTTACTTTCAAATATTCTGAGACTTATTTGACGTCAGATAGTGTTTTTGGGACTTGCTGTTGTCATAGTCAGAGATTGCTCTGATGTCTAACAGTCTTTTAAAAAAAGTTGTAGGGACCATGACCCACCTCCCCCAAAGGGAAGTCTGTCTAAAAAGTCTATCAAACGTTAAACAATCTCGACAAACTTTCAAGTAACTGTAATTCAAACCGAAAATGTTTCGTAGAATAATGCCTCCGTTCATATCGACGTGAAGTAAGACACTAAAACAGAAAGATATTTCCAGAGTACGTATGAGAAGTAATTTCCTTTACTGTTAATAAAGTATTTTAATATCTCGGGGACCAATAACTTTTTAATAAAACTCTGACAAATCGTGAACAAATAATTTCAAAAGAGGGAAATTAATTAATTTCGGTAGCATTTATTTCATTCGTCTCGCTGTTGGCGAAGGATATTAAATCTACCCTAGTAGTATATATCACTAGTTAAATCAGAGATAAATAATTGATTGTGAGAATTTTGATTAATTGATTGATAACGTCCCTTTATACCACTCTTCAATCTGAAGTAGATGAATGAAAAACGACAGATCACGCGATGTTATATTTATATTCAATAATGATATTACGTTTAAAATATGAATTATAATTGACAACAGACTGCAGATATTAAATTTAATCATCTTTAAATATCTCGAGGTCTCTCAAAGGGAATAACATTAGGTTCATTTCGAACACGTATATAGCTTCATTTCGAGTTCATAACCACCGACTAAAATGAAGTTCAACTATACGAACTAAACGACTATGTTCAGTTTGGAATGCATTTTTTTATTCCCATTACATAAAGCCTTCGTTGTGAAATCTAATTATTAACCGAATAAGTATACATATAAATGAAAGACGGTTCATGGTAAATTCTTACCATAAGCTCTAAAACATATGGCTTACTTTTCTGTTGTATATACGAAGCCACTAGTCTAATGGCTAGACTATTATTTTTCATTGGTCGTGGAAGTCACGAATTTGGATGGACTTAATATCACGAACGACTTGAGAAACGAACCAATTCTCAAAACGACAAATAGTGCGTCCCTTTCAAATTTAGATTCCATGCGATGTATTATTATCTCCCAACAGTTTTTCTAATAATTCTTCAGCTAAAATATTAAAACAGAAATCAATTTGATGTCTATGTGATAACATCCACACCAATCTATTGTTTTAGTGCACTCATGAATATTACAAATATTAATTACTTAAAACATTTGTTATACTTTAATATCGGCGTTACAGTATGTACGTTCTTGACAGTTTTATTGAGATTGCTGTAGGGGTCAATTTTCATAAAAAGCAATGTCAAGTTCCCAGAACGAGTTGTTGACAATGACGGCAATAAAATTATCACAAAAAAATCATAATCCACCATATATCTAACATTGAATGTCAAATAATATAACTAACGGTGGACAGATGTCGTGGTAAATATATTAAAGAGAAACAAATATAATTTAATTTGAAAGAGCATGTACATCGTGATAGTACTAAGCACAGTATTTTCTATACTGTAATGTGCCTATTTATTGTTTCGAAAGTTTTTATAATATATGTACATTGTCAACTCCAGTGTACTTTTAGTAAACGAGTACACCGTATTAATGATTTTTTAACGCATTTAGTACCGTTATAGTATCATGATCTTCCCTTGAATTGATATAAGATGTGGTATGAGTGCCAATAAGATAACTGTCCATCCAAGTCATAATTTGTAGAAGTAAACCAGTATAGGACAAAGTACGGTCTTCAACACGAAGTCTTAGCTCACACCGAACAGCTAGGGTTAAATTAAATGGTATATTTCAAAATGGTACCCTGTTTTGTATTCTCGTCATGTCGTAAATGAGACATAAGTGTTATATTGGTACCAAGTTCTGTTCTGTTCTGTCAGTTCGAGTACTCCTTACCTCCATTTGATCGCGTTAATCTGGTAATGAAGCTGTAAAGGAATTACAAGTCGACTTTTGTTACCTGACGTGTTTCATAGATAATTACGTGTCATAGAATTTTTACGTTGATGTACTACATAAATAATTACGTAAAACGACAATTAGCAAAGAAAACTACATTCTCCTTCTCTGATTTCTGTCTTGTTTTAGAAACCACTGATAAAAACAATGGAAACAATAGAACGAAATTAACAGATGTTCCCTCTCTATTTGCCATGCGCACAGTTGTCTTTCATCAGAAAAGTATTTTCTAATTAACAGGAGCACGACGCGTAAAATTGAACAATTTTTTTAAGATTAAAAATTCCAACATAGTAAATAGCGAGAATGTATTGTTTAGATGATAAAAACGTTTACCTCTGGTTCAAAGAGATTTTACTCTTCACATGATATTAGTTTATGTCTAATTCGACATTTAATTAGTAAATAATGATTGATTGCAAACTTTTGTACAATTTCAGTAATCAACTTACAGATTTCTATATTTCTGTACCAACAACACCATTTCTTCACATTGCTATATTTTCATGCAATAGGTTGTTACAACGCACATGCATTATTTCATATTTAAAGGTCATATTCAACCTATGATCCTCACCTGCGACATCGCGGTTCCATGAGTGAATCAAAGTATACCTACATACCTACGCCTTATTTTCAGGCTGGAGTTTTGAAGAATTTCTATTGTAATTTGATAAAAATCATGCTGATTGTGAGGTGCCCAGTTTTCTCTGCCTTTAAAATCTTTCTGTTTGAATTCATCTCGATTCTCGACTTTTTCTTACTACAATCGGCTCAGAGACAACCGGAAACTGCTTGTAGATATGTTTTTGGTTCAATAATTGAATAAAATTATTAATGTAAATCCCTGTGTATGAATGACGAAGCTCGGGTGTGATTATGAAGTTTTTGTTAATTTATTGAGTATCAGCCAACAAAGTAAGAAGACCCTATATGCCGAATGAAAAAAGAATCTGAGAAAGAGTTAACACCATGGTCATAAGAAGCAATATACTAGTAGTTAATTAATCACTTCAGGATCGGATCCAGCCATTTTATTAAGGGGAGTTTCAACCATATATCCTTATTCAAAAGCATTGATGATAAAAAGGGGTTCCCATCCCCGGAACAACCCCTAGGTTTGCAACTACACTTCCTGCCAAATTAAAGGACGTAAAGTCAAGTGCTCTGGATGGGTTATCTGTTCTTGCTCCACTAGTGACACCCTAACATGATACTTCCGTTCATGCAGCAGTCATGTACAATTTTATGTTGTTCCCATTGTTGTTCTCACACCCTGAGCTCACACCAAAACAGGGTCCCTATAGAACACACAAAACTTTACAAGAAATATTCAAATTGTTCTCGTGATACAGCTTGCATACACCCCCACAGTTAGTAGACTTGACCTGGGATTAAATTGTTGTCACCTCTTCAAGAAACTTCTCCTTATGTTCTCCTTATCAAAAACCGCAAATCGATCGACCATTTTCTTTATGAAGTAGAATAATAAACTTTTTGGGCTGAATACAGTTCCAGATTTTACCAGCTAGGGTACAGCAACTATACCCATCATGTTTATGTTGTACACTATTTTGATAACATGAAATACCATATTCTTTTGATGTTGTAAACATTTTATAACCCAATACTACTACAAGTCGTAAAATCAATCAGTATTCCAGTGATCAGTGGATCGATTGGCGGATGATATATTTTCCGTCTGTTAATAGACAGGTGTTAAACAATCCATCAAAAGCGCTCTGATCCATCAAGGGAGAATACTCATATCCATGTCAGATTCTTGATGTCTTTTTCTTTGAAAATCACATCAAAACAGCTGTTGTCTAGATCATAATGATGTTTATTATAGTCTGTATAATATATTTGTCATAAAACATATTTATGCTTCGGAAGTTATGTCTTGTTTATATTGCACGTTGATTTATCTTTGAATCGGAACAATACTGGAGGATAAAAGAATAAGCATTTGAAATATAAATATCAATTTTATTGATGTATTCGAAATAATTGTATATAATTTTCTTTCCTGTTTATTCGAGATAAGAAAACAATAGTTTATGTTCCATTCAGAGTAAGTTCAATGTCTTTTGATGTTCCCTTCTGACTGGACATTTCCGTCGATAAATTGGCTGCATGCATGACAGGGGAGGGAATCCGACAGATCCAAATTGAATCCTTACCTAGCATAGGATCCTGACACAATCTCTGATGAAACAGTTAGCTACTATCCCAGGTTTATCCTAAGTTGCGTACCCTTTGATCTTAGTATTCCATATCACGTAAACCAAAAAGATGAATTATTTAGAAATATAAAAGTATGAAACCGATAACCAACAACAATCAAATAAAAAGCTTTCAAATTGGATTTATGTGACGAGGATTTAATATCACCATATTTTAAAATGTCGAATGTTTCATTTCCTAATTGAAAATCATTTTAGTTCCATTATCTAATGAATTTTATTGTGGCTAAGTAATTTCTATCTTCCAGTAAATGAAATTAACTTTTATTAATCCCGCACAGCATAATATGACTTGGTGATCATTGAAATTGCTGTAATTTGTCGTTTAGTTTAATTTTCCTCCCCGAACTCATTTAAACGGATCTGCCCTTTCAATACTAATTTCATTTATAGCTATATGATTACAGCATTCAATTCTCAGAAGGACTAAGTGCTTGCAGCAAAATATATTAAGTAATAAGTTAAACGCTTAAACTCTCCAGTAGATAAACAAAGCAGACGGGTTAAGCAGGTCTTTATATTACTTAATTTAGCTTAGTCCTATGGGTCCATGAACTGAAAGTTTACTATTTTATTTAGCAAATTAATATAGGAACTAACAGTTGTGACTTAAGCACCGTCAGCTGCTACACTACAGAGAATATCGAATATTGATTGTAATGAATCAGTAAACTTAGTAAATTGCCGAACTTGCCATCTGCTTGGGAGAATATCACACATAAAATTTTCAAATGGTTGTTTGAAAAAATGTATCTGCTCTATGGTTTTTGCTCGTTGTTGAAGGACAAACGATGATCTATAGTTGCTTACGAATATCACCCACGTCCTTCGGACTCCTTTGTCTCATTTGCAATCACGCCACATGGATGGTGTTATTTTATTTATATATTAACCATTTATTTAATTATATTTTATAGGATGTTTGGGTCCGGTGGATTGTGTGCTGGATGTGGACAGACTATTCCGCCAAGTGAACTTGTGATGAGAGCTCAAGCAAGCGTGTATCATGTGAACTGTTTCAAGTGTGTAACATGTCAAGCTCCACTTGCCCCAGGTGACAGATTTTGTGTTATAAATGGTGGTGTTTTCTGTGAACAAGACTATCCAAAAGTGCTTAAAGGACACATGCAGAATGGCTCTCCACGAGCAAATCACAAAGTGCGAGAAATGATACAAATGTCAAATTAAAGGATCATACCTTGTTTTATTTCTTGCGGTTCTAGTCATGACTTCCGGTTTAATGATCACATGACTTTCCCAATTAGAATAATATAAGGGCCATGAACAGGAGGAAATTTGCTAGTCTTTCATTATTTCATTTTTTTTTAAATCAGAAAAAAGAGATTTTGTTCTTTCATAAACATGGTTATATTGGCACTCACACCACATCTTCCTATATCTATTATATCCTGCAGGAGTATACATCTACAACTTCGATATTTAGTACATACTAATGCATATTTTCCTCTGAACTAATGTGATCATTCTTAATGCTTTTAATTGTAAATGAAGGTTAATTTTATTTGTAAGTTATAAATGATCATAAAATATTAATGGATATTACTATCCATGTATCATGGAATTTAATACATACTAAAAAGATGGTTTTTCAAATGTAACAAATGACTATTATAGACTTATACAGTTGCCTGCATTTAAATACATGTTTCTGAGTATTGTATTTTCATTGTTATGTTAATATTTTGTTATGAAATGATATCTTGCAAGTGCTGGCATGGTAAACAAAAATTGTACATATACATTATTATTATTATTGTATGAATTTATGATGACAAATAAAAGATTTTAAACAAACTTTATTTTTTTGGACAAATTATCTGCATACGGAGGAAGAGAGAATATCTAACAAAATACTTATAAAATAGCAGAGGCGGATTTAGAGAGGGGGCGTAGGGGGGTCCGCCCCCCTTTTTGTGGACAAATTTCTGGATCCGCCACTGAATAAGTGCCACAAGTACACGACATAACACGTGTTTCCTAATTAATACACAAATTGACAGGTTAGTTACTATTGACTTAAAAAAATAAAGATTTGTTCAATTCTTGTCATCCCGATATTGTTTTTCTTCTCCAGGCAAAACTAAGATTTTGACTGTCAATTTAAGAGGTGTCGCGTTTAATCAGAATTAAATAGATCTAGAAACTAGATAAAGTTCGCCACAAGAAATATGATCTCATTAGAAAACCTTACGGACAAATAATTTAGACGATACAACCTTTTGACATTTCACAGGCATCTGTTTATCAAGAAAAAACATATGCTTAATTTATCGTAAAACTCTTATCGTTGCCCATGAAACGTCAGATTTTTTGTATATATTAAGTCGATCATATATGTTGATAATTCTGATGGCATTTAGTTGATTTAAAACAGTTGTACATTTAGAATATAATTGCTTGGGTTTATCAAGAATGTATATATCTTTTCCACCAACTAGCTTCGAATATAAATACACATTTTTAACATAAAAACATACTTTATATATAATTAAATTGTATAGACAGAATTTTCGTTAAAACTTCAATCGTGCAACCTTTCAAACCAGTACAGTCACGATTAAAAGGTATTGCTGTTTCACGGCTTGTTCATTCGACAGATGCAAATATACTTGGACTATATGACATAAAATAAAGAAAGAAACGTACCGAATAACATGGGCGCAAAGTATATACAGTTATGGTTAGTGTCTCTTATATTCATAGGGCCAAAATCGGAATCGAATTATAACCTGTCGAATTTTTATATAAAGGAGTCTAAAGCTACTGTATATACTAAAGAGTTCCACTTCAACAATTTCTGATAATTTTAGTATTTTATTTTTTAGAGTGATACATTGACGGCGAAGACGTGAATAACGTATACATCACGATAATGTTCATTTTCACACAGTGAATGAAAGATATCTTTTGAAACACTCTGAATGATGCAAAAACACATCAAGATTAATTGATCTGTTGCTATTATCTTAATGTCCAGTGACAAAAATGTCCTGCATGTTCAGGACAAGAACAAATTTAACAATAAACACAATAGGTAGGTCCTGCAAAAGTGATTCTATTCTTATCAAAGGCGAGAATGCCACTAGAAAATGAGGGTATATTTGATAGGGAATAGCGACAAGCCACCTAAAAACCTCCAAAATAGTTGTTGCAAGTGTTCTTAAAGAGCAGATAGCATTACACGAGGCACCTAATTTAAGTTCCCATTCAGGCGGACAGGAAGTGGTTGGGAGTTGATAAATCCCGTGATACATCAAGACAGCCAACAACTAACTTGCAGTCTAAATCTCGATATATCATACCGAGTTGTTGTAAGATTCAAAGTCGTCTACTGGATTTCTGGAGGCGCTATCCCTTAATCCGTGGCATTTACTTTTTCGAGCATAAAACATTTGAATTTTTATCCTACTTAAGCTTTTTGGATTATATAAGTTAAATTTGAATTAAACGATAAAATTAAATATTTGGATATATATTTATGTTTTATTCAAAACTTCCGGGGATTACTCCAATCCTAATATTGTTAGGGACTTAAAATAAACATAAGGTTGTTTAACAGAAGAAGTTGTCTTGACCAAATATTCATCAAGACAAAACTTTCCAACAACCTAAAAACCCATTAGATCACAAACTCCATATGTTGTGTACACAAATATTATAGTCCATTAGGCTGATTAGTCGTCCCCATTAAAACCATTAGTTTCACAAATAAACTATCCAATCATTTAAGGGAAATGATATAACATGTGTATTAATCATGTTGGTTATTAGGTAGATTCTGTTGGGACAACATCTTAGTCACTAAAACCCTTTAATTTATTAAAATAAACTGTTAAATTGTTAAAAGCGTTTCCATTTGCTATTTAATTACATGTCCCGGAAACTAAGATATAAAGCATTCGAAATGGATGATATTAATATAGCTAAGCCTGTTTGTTTATTTTTCTGATATTATCAACAAAAATCCGGGGTACTTAAGAATTTCGAATAAAGAATTTTACCTGATTAGTTTTACCTAAACGGACACGCATCGAAATAAAACAAAGAGGAATGAAAAGCTGAAAGTTTTGTCGTGATGACAATTTTTCATATTTCCAGGACTCCAAATTTTATTTTAGTCTCAGAACATGCATGCAAACTTAAAATAAGAAAACAGTTAAAACATTTAAAACAGTTTATAAAAAAACTTTAAATACGCAATACAATTTACAAACTTTTGCAATAAAATATTGTTCTTCGTCGATAAAATATTGTTGTAAGCTTAGTTTCATTTTTCTATCATTGACAAACGTACATTTTTATCAAATAAGAATAACTTGATGTAGGGTATGACCTTCACCTTTGACCTAGACCTAATTATCTTTTTGTTAACCAAGGTTATCAAATCGAAAGACACTAGTTATCTATCGCTTGTGGTATTGCCGACTCAACACATTGTTTTTCGTTTTATTTTTCCCTATATTTCGAACTACCTCCTTAATAGACCCCAGTTGACAATGGTTTAGGTATAGCTGGACAAAATTTGACTGTACAGGTCAGCATCTCTGGTATTGGTCTGTAAGTGTGAGTTGTATACGTATACATGGTAAGGTCAACTCGACATATATACTATCGTCTAAACTCTTAAATTCACAGGTATGTAGTTTAGATGAATTTAAGTTTATCTGGTATGACATAATTGTAGGACGATACAATTTTCAAATTCGTTGAAAAGAATGTCACACATTGACTCTAATACAAGTGCTATTCCTTTGCATTTAGTTTTGTTAAATTTAAAGCATTCTGTGTTTTTTGGGGGTTTTTTTTGTGAGAACTGAAGCACCATATTCTAACTTTGTATTTGTATATAAATCAATTCTTGTATATCTCTATGAAACATAAAGTTAAAAATTAAGAGTTTCACCAACACATCCTCTTTCTAAAATCAAGTTTGTTCACGAAAAGGTGACAAAACAATCGTTTATGTTAAGATACGTTTCCTTCTTTGAATTCTATCTTAACTCGTAGAATCTAAAATAAACGCAAGATATATTGTTTTCAATTTCAAAATCTATAAATTAAAAAGATTTTAAGGTGTATTGGTCTCTTCATATATAATTTTTCTGCATTACAAACCAGAGCTGATTTTTCGTCTCCTTATAGATATCAGATACAGTTTTTTACATTGTGATTGGGAAATGGTTGATTGCTTGTTGTGTGCCTTAAATATTTGCCACTGGGACAATGGCAAATGTTTTAGGCTTTTTCAGGACGAAACAAATAGAATAAGAACTATCAGCAAATGTCCAGAATGAAGTGTGTGTAATTTGTATTGCCACTGCCTAAACAGAAATTTAGCTATGTAGAATAGATCGCCACAGACCCCTTAGAGTTGTTTCAAGAGCTTTGTAACGTACAAAGAGCGTGTCACCCTCTTAACACGGAACTCAGACTTAGAGTCCGAATTCCGAAATAATAGACTGTCGCATTTTAACATCACGCACAACCAAGCTTATCAGAATAGGTGTCCTGTCTTGTAGTAGTGTACTAGTATACATTAACCATATTTCTACATCTCTCATCAGGTTGACTTTTGATATTAATTGCACGAAATAACAATACTAGTTTATCAAAGTAACAACACTTATATTGCTGTTTTCATTGTGTCATTAACTATACACATCTTTATTAACGAAAAAGGAAACTCACAATTTCAGATTGACCAAAACGTCCCCCGAGTTCTGGTTTAAGGAATATACTCTTTGCTAATCATAAAAAAAACAGCTCTTACACACAAGGGACGAATAGAAAACACGAAAACTACCGATATAGCAGTTCCTTGGTGCATGATAACTTCCCAGTATATGTTAGATTTTTACAATATTTCATTTTAATAAAAGAAGACGACAAGTAATAATAGCAAAAGCTTATATATACATAACTACTCTAAATATTAGCACAGTGTTGTTAAATCTGTAAATTTGGAGGAAATTTTTTGTTCTTCCCTCGTCGGGATTCGAGCTCATACTATTGCGATATCGAGACAAAACCGCCTGCACTGTGTTCATCCCTCTAGACCACTTGGCCATCTAGACTGAATTATAATTATTCAGCTTTCGGTGGCCTAGTGTTTCATTTCCTCGTGAGCAGAATCTAGAGTTGTAACACAGTACATGATAGGTTAGACGTAATGATAGAATTCATTGCAGATTAGCTTAATATCTATCGTAAAGGATCGTTTGAGACAGTCACAGAATTAATATATGTATATATATATGTGTGCAGGCGATTTGGTAACACGATATCTCAGTAGCATGAGTTCGAATCCCGTCACGGGAAGAACAAAAAATTTGCGAAAGCAAACTTAGTACAGATCTAACATTGTAGGGTTGATGTTTAGACGAGTTGTATAAATGTATTATATAAATATAGCCCTTAAAAGGGTCATTTCTTTGTGGCTAGAACAAACAAACATGTCCCATCTATTATACTAAATGATGAGATCTTAATATGTCGTTGTACTACTGTCGATTAATCAGCGAGAGTCTGTGTCCTAAAGGTTGCGTATGTACAGTGTAGTTTGTTATACATGTTCTAATTTTTATACTAAGAACTTGTTTATACACATCCCAATTGTACCTTTACAACATACACGTATTCGTATTTATATTTCACAATTGTTTTTTTTTATACTTAATAAACTTCATAATATATAGTTTACAACCTACGAAAAACGTTCGAAAATGTTTGAAACTTTTGAGAAAGAACAAACGGCTATATTTTGACCACATAATGGACGATATTGGCCAACAAATCATACCAGTATTCTGCTGAATGGGTGTGGGACTATCTATTAATTTGGGTACTCATGCAACAAATCTTTGAATTCAGAAATATTTATTAAAAGGTCACATTTAATTTAAGACGAAATGTAAACGAGGCTCGTGAGAGCAAATATGTTTTCTTTTCTTCCGTAAGTCCTGTTTGAAATCCTCTAATTAGACTGAGCGCGTTGCTGTATTATGTTTTTGGCTGAAAAGCCAACACAATTTTTAATGAGGAATTTAAATGAACTATATTGCTTATTAAAGTAATTTATAAGCTTCAGTGTAAATGTTAACCAAATAGAAGTAGACGGAATACGTAAATTTGTATAAAGAATCGGATTCGACCAATTCCCCCGAGATAGTAACAAGTTCGTTTTATCTGCCATCATTAAAGCTTGCTAATTGGTCATTAGTGTTACCATTCTCGTTTGAATGTTAAAGATAATGAGGAAAGATCTCAAATTGGGTATCAGAAACAAATTGAAACTTCACGTTTGTTTAATGGTGTTAAATTTATCTTCGAACTGTCTTCATTTTAATTATCCTTCAAAAATCTGGCCCTGGGATGAGCAAGTTACAAGTTCTTTAACGATTGTGTGCAGACTAATCTCGCTTTCATTTAATTTTGTCGGATTTAATTAAAAGTTATAGAATCATTAGTGAAAATTACGATCGGCGCAAATTGATAGCCAATTACGGTAATTTGGAAAATTATTTTTGTGTCGGAAGCAAGTCTTACATTGTCAGCCATCTTTTTTTATATTCTTTTTTAATCTATGAGAAAATTTCTAATGTGAAACTTTTACAAAAGGACAAAATTGTTTCTACTGACATGCAGAGCAAATTGTTGCAATTATCCCCAACCCCTTGACATGTGATGCAGTTAGCTACGAAATGAAATAAATTTAATGAAACGAATTAACCATTCTATTCTTCTGACAATGATATGCTATTGAATTCGTGTCAGAGAAAATTACATAGTGAATAATTTACTTTTCAATATGAACGAATTAATTTCCTGTAATTCGAAAAAGCAATAACGAACAGATCTTGAATACTTTGCTAAACCAATTACTCTCTGCATCTGATTGTTGTCTAAGTAAAATCATGAATATGTACAGCGAGTACAGAAATAAATTCATTATGAAATAGTAAAACATAAGGTATTAACAAGTTAAGTTTTTTTGAAAAATAATTTTTAATAACAGAACTCTGGTTATTATCATGGTAAGTACATGTAATTGACAAACTTGGTTAATAACTGAGCGACATTTTAATAAATATGTGGACTATACAATCTTTTTTAATATATTTTGATTCAGGCTTTCGTGTGTGTCCTTTTAGTAAAATGGAAAGCATGTTCATAAAAATGCATGGAAAACGTACAAATACCATGCACATTTGTACTTTAATAATGTGCAAAACCCATACCGTAAATATGGCCATCAATCATGGTTCCTTCATAACAAAATGAAATACGATTTAAAAGAGAATACCTTTAGCTATTAGTATAAAACTAATACTAGTTAGTTATAGTAGTGAACAACTAACAACAACCACTGGACTAAAATATCATGGCTTAAGCCGGGCATGTCTGTGACTGCTCAATCGTCACTTACCATTTTCTTCTTGCAAGTGTAGTATCCATAATGATCAGCATCACAATAAAACAGAAGATGATATGAAACATTTATAATAGATCAATTAAAAAAGTTAATAGATATTCATATAGAGAGTGTATGAACAATTATTTCGTCGTGCAAGACAGATAAATGAATAACTGGGAATTTCTCGCTACATTGAAGACCTGTTGGTGACCCTCTGCTGTTGTTTTTTATTTGGTCGGGTTGTTGTCTCTTTGACACATTCCCCATTTCCATTCTCAATTTTGTATCAAATTAATTAGAGAAAATCAGCAGTGTACAAACGAATTTTTAACAGAACATGGATTCGCTGATATAGTTATTTTATATCTTATCAATATACGAGTTGATGTTGTACAGTTAATATAACCTATATGTGTTTAATATGAAGGAAATACATGTTCAGTTAAGACATCAGAAGTCGGTAGTAGGATACGTAGCTCTCTTGCTACGCAAACGATTGACTGTGGGTGGGGGGATGTTATCGAAATACGGTCGGTCCTGGATTTCGCGCGTGTAGACGTTACATCCGATGCATCGTGAAGCGAAAATGCCGACTCTCTGTGCGCCAATAAGCAAAATGTCCGTCCCCTATACCAAACCTACTCTCATTTGCTAGTAACAGACTAAATTCCCCGTACTTTCGACCATTTTGTATTTATTGTTAATTTGTTTTCCTCCTGTATGTGTATGGACTATTTGTCACTGGACGTTTAAACATGAATCGATGCATCAGCAGTAGTATGGTTAAAATGGATCCACATCTTGAAGCTAATTTGATCGATTCCCTACAGGAGTACTATCTTTTTTTCAGCACCTCCATTACAGGTCTATAGATTTGTCATCTTTATTCATTAATAGTTACAAATGTAGATATCTAAAATAAAATTTGAAAATAAGCAGGGGTGGTTTGATTTCCAATTGATGAGTCAACTGTTCATCAGAGTAACACAATACGTGTATGAAGGCATTACCAATCATCAAAACTTACAGATTATAGTCAGGTATAAAAAGCCCCGACATGACAAAGTGCATGGGAAACAATTCTTACAAGAAAACCTACGGCTTGATATAAGGTCACTTATCTGTAACAAAACAGAGGTACAAGATATCAGCAGTACATTCAAACTCATAAGTCGTAAATAAAGTGATAACGCCATGGCTAAAAACAAAAGGACCAACAGACCAACAGACAAACAATAGTACACAAAGCACTACATAGAAAACTAAAGACTAAGCAAGTTTAAGTGACATATACACACTATAAAATTTGTTTTACAGTAATAATCCAATCGCTCAATCAACATATTGTTTCTTGTAGTCATATCGTGAGGTATCTCAATAATATTTATGAACTGTAACGTCTAGTCAAGTAAAGATCTATAGCAAGAGAAAGCAACAAGTGCATGGAGGTCGAACATTACCTAATAACATGGCTATATTACTGCATCAACCATTCGCTATTTACAGACGATAAAAAAAAACTGGTCAATATTTAGTGACAACCGGTAAATTTTCAACACACATCATTTTATATCTTGATATTATTTGATAAATTCGTCTATGATAGTTAGGAATACAAAATAACAGAGCTTGTATGTAATTTATATTTCAACTTTTCATCTATTTCGTTAGAAAAACTCATCATTTATCCAGTACACAGACTATGAAATATAAGTGGGGGTTCATTCAATTTAGGTTTTTAATAACTAACTATAATGGAATGCAATTTAAAATAAAGTTTCTTCATCATTTAAAAGCTGTGTCTGGTAGAATACTGGAATTAGATTTATAACTTTGAATTAGCCTTCTTATTATAATAAATTCAAACTGTTTATCCCAATTTATTCTCAGTCAATATATTTATTCTGACATACGATCTCTAAATGTAAATATCTATTAAAAACTGATACGGGCATGAGGCGTCTTCCCCATTAATATAGCTTAATTAAATCACCTATACCCTCTATAATTGATTTCATTTCTTTGGATTTAATGGAAAGCTTTTTGTTGATATTTATGAAAATAGTCCATCAGACTCGTGTGTAATTGAGTTTAAACTTTAATTGAACAAATAATTACTTTACTTTACCGCGTGACATATAATATTAAACGGGTGTTGTGAGGATCCGAAAGGAAAATCCGAAAGGAAAGTATTTACCCATAATTTCCGCTGCTACTTTAGAAACTACGAAATTTAAGATTATTTAAATATTGAAGGCGTCTCTGATTAACTATAAAAATCCGCATAATGAAGCGTAATTTCAGTGTCCCGGCACAGTTCTAAGGACCTAATCCAAATAGAACTCATTAAGAATAAAAAGTCCCTCTTATGGGCTTATACTAACAACCAATTAAGGTCCATTGAAGAGGATGAATCTAGTTTATTAGAATCCGATTGCTAATCTATTCAAGTGTGTCAATATTAAACCATTCAAGACGAAATTTAATGAAAATTTACCAAACTTTATCTTTCTTTAAATAAGAGTGAATTGAAGTGATAGCATATTTGTTTCTGTAAACATGTACATACATACTATTCAAAAACACTAATTATTTTTGGCGTCGTTAACGCTATTCAAACTAGACATTATCCGAACATCCTATACAAATTAGTTTCATTATGAAATTGAACATCGACATACACACGGGTTTTGCAATTACCAGTCCTGCCTATTAGCCAAGTTCTGATGCGCATGCTTGGGTTCTAAATATGTATGAGAAAGTTTTTGCAGGGTATGGAGAAAATCATTTAATAAATTGTGTGTTTATCATGAGTGAGACACAAATGGAACCACGAAGAAATTTACGATTTAAGACTATAGACGCATTTTCCCGAATTGTCTATTTTAACACATATATTGATGTTTAGTAACATTCACAACACTCACAAACACGTTGTGTTTGTCTTTATACAAACATTTAAACGCAATGGACAACATGTCATTTAAATTACATGTATACTTTAACATAAACAGGATACCTGCATTCTGTATATGCATGTCCAAAGTCAGGAAATGATTTGTTTTGTCGTATTTTCTTCATGTCAGGGTATAATTAAGCTTGCGGTATTGGCATTTGTCCATTATTGAGGGCCGTAGAGTCACCTACAGTTGATCATACATCCACTTTTTAGACTCTGGTAGTATTGTCATATGCAATCATACCAAGTTCCCTTATCTTTGTATACTGACAAATCAGGTACATTTAAGACTTCAGGATTAGGTTCTTCTTTCTCGTACACCCCGTGTCTCTGTTTGTTAGTGGGGAATTAACACATATACTTATCTAGACAATTACAAATTAATCTAATAGATAATTTCTTCAATGTTGTTCGACCCTGATCAAGTGAGGGGTTAGAACTTTGGACTGACACTGGAAATAAAGGAATATGATAAATAGGAATACGAAATTAAGTCTGCTAACGGCAGGCCACCTACGGCCCTCTAAACGAGAATTGTTGCAAAGTTTCTTTTAATTGCAGAGAGTTTAACACTCTCTACACGAGGCTTCTGATAACATTTGACGTGGCTGTGTATTTATGTATCCCGCATAATGTATCCAAATGCATCGCTCGTTAGCATAAACACATCACTTAAACATAATGCTGGTAATGTTATTCATTGATAGTTGGATGAACGTCAGCATAGTTTCTGGCCAGTTATTGGTCCGAACCGTCTTGGTCTGAACTTGCTGTATTGGTATCGAGTGAAAGCCGTGTCACCTTAGGAAGCATTACATAAGTCCATGTATATTTTCTTCAATCGATCCACCATTCTCGTCTGTCTATTGAGGTATAACTTAACTCGGCAATAACATATATGCTATTTTTAAAGCAAAAATAGGATCGAACATGGAAACAAGAGGCTCTCAAGAGCCTGAATCACCCACCTGCAGTTTCAGAGGAGAAGATTGTTTAAATAGTTTAGTCGACAGACGACGGACGACGACAGACGCCAAGTGATGATATAAGCTCACATGGGGCTCTTCGGGACTCGATGAGCTAAAAAATAGTAATTTACAATTCATTTTAAGTGTGGATTACTTTCTCTAAATCCATTGACCCTCACGGTGGTGTTCGGTCCCTGGAGCTAGTAGAGGCTTTTGGTCTGGTGTATCTTACAAGTTATAACGTTTTCATTACTTACAGAACCTTGCTTCGCTGCTTTAGAGTATTATAATTTTCTTATTCAACAATTGTTTAAATTTTCTATTAATTATATACCGTATTTTCAATATGTCAATACTGTATGACCATAAATCTGATACCTCATTTTAGTGCGGAAGGATTGAAAAACATACTGTAGTATATAATAGGTATGTATATTAATGACCGAAGGCTAACTTGTACTTTGTAGGAAGTATAAAATGAAAAGGCAATCACAGTGATATTTTGATCATATGCTCCCTTTTTAGCTCACCTGGCCGAAAGGCCAAGTGAGCTTTTCTCATCACTTGGCGTCCGGTGTCCGTCGTCGTCCGTCGTCGTCGTCGTCCTGCGTTAACTTTTACAAAAATCTTCTCCTCTGAAACTACTGGGCCAAATTTAACCAAACTTGGTCACAATCATCATTGGGGTATCTAGTTTAAAAAATGTGTCCGGTGACCCGGCCAACCAACCAAGATGGCCGCCATGGCTAAAAATAGAACATAGGGGGTAAAATGCAGTTTTTGTATAACTCAAAAACCAAAGCATTTAGAGCAAATCTGACGCGGTAATATTGTTCATCAGGTCAAGATCTATCTGCCCAGAAATTTTCAGATGAATCAGACATTTCGTTGTTGGGTTGCTGCCCCTGAAATGGTAATTTTAAGGAAATTTTGCTGTTTTTGGTTATTATCTTGAATATTATTATAGATAGAGATAAACTGTATACAGCAATAATGTTCAGCAAAGTAAGATCTACAAATAAGTCAACATGACCAAAATGGTCAGTTGACCACTTTAGGAGTTATTGCCCTTTATAGTCAATTTTTAACCATTTTTCGTAAATCTTAGTAATCTTTTAGAAAAATCTTCTCCTCTGAAACTACTGGGCCAAATTAAACCAAACTTGGCCATAATCATTATTGGGGTATCTAGTTTGAAAAATGTGTCCGGTGACCCGCCCAATCAACCAGGATGGCCGCCATGGCTAAAAATAGAACATAGCAGTAAATTGCAGTTTTTTGGCTTATAACTCAAAAACTAAAGCATTTAGAGCAAATCTGACGCGGTAATATTGTTCATCAGGTCAAGATCTATCTGCCCTGAAATTTGCAGATGAATCGGACATTCCGTTGTTGGGTTGCTGCCCCTGAAATGGTAATTTTAAGGAAATTTTGCTGTTTTTGGTTATTATCTTGAATATTATTATAGATAGAGATAAACTGTAAGCAGCAATAATGTTCAGCAAAGTAAGATCTACAAATAAGTCAACATGACCAAAATGGTCAGTTGACCACTTTAGGAGTTATTGCCCTTTATAGTCAATTTTTAACCATTTTTCGTAAATCTTAGTAATCTTTTAGGAAAATCTTCTCCTCTGAAACTACTGGGCCAAATTTGACCAAACTTAGCCATAATCATCATTGGGGTATCTAGTTTCAAAATTTTGTCCGGTGACCCGGCCAACCAACCAAGATGGCCGCCATGGCTAAAAATAGAACATGGGGGTAAAATGCAGTTTTTGGCTTATAACTCAAAAACCAAAGCATTAAGAGCAAATCTGACAGGAAGTAAAATTGTTGATCAGATCACGATCTATCTGCTCTGGAATTTGCAGATGAATCGGATAATCGGTTGTTAGGTTGCTGACCCTGAATTGGTAATTTTGAGGAAATTTTGCTGTTTTTTGTTATTATCTTGAATATTATTATAGATAGAGATAAACTGTAAACAGCAATAATGTACAGCAAAGTAAGAACTAAAAATAAGTCAGTATGACCAAAATAGTTAATTGCCCCCCCCCCCCCCTAAGGAGTTATTGCCCTTCATAGTAAATTTTTAACAATTTTCTTAAAATTTGAAGATTTTCAATAACATTTTCCACAGAAAGTACTGTTATAGATAGAGATAATTGTAAGCAGCAAGAATGTTTAGTAAAGTAAGATCTACAAACACATCACCATCACCAAAACACAATTTTGTCATGAATCCATCTGTGTCCATTGTTTAATATTCACATAGACCAAGGTGAGCGACGCAGGCTCTTTAGAGCCTCTAGTTTTATACACAGGCAAATTTTGTTCACGTGAATTTAACGTGAATATCACGTGAAAAAATATACTGTATTAGCTTTGATCTTTTTTGAAGGCAATACGGTGACCTATAGTTGTCAATTTTTGTGTCATTTGGTCACTTTTGGAGAGATGTCTCATTGGAAATCATACCTCAATTTTTGTTTATGTAAAACTTCATTTGTTTTCGTAAAAAAAATTAACACATTTGCTAATAAAGTCATTCGCACCTAAATTTAACAGCTAAGCATTACTCTAATCTATTACTTTTACTCGCATCATTTATGTTAGGTAAGTAATTTGACAACCTTCATATTTTTTTAACCAATTCAAATGTTATTTGGGTTTATAGTTTTCCAGTGAAACATTAAGTCATTAGCAATTTCCAGTGTCTTTAATACGTTGAACACTTAACACCACCAATATTGTTAGAATAAGACATGACCGATATTTCCAGTGTCTTTAATAAGTTGAACAATTAACACCAACAATATTGTTAGAATAAGACATGACCGATATTTTCAGTGTCTTTAATAAGTTGAACACTTAACACCAACAATATTGTTAGAATAAGACATGACCGATATTGTCTTGCGATACACCTATACTTTCTTCTGATTAAAGTCACTGGCAATTGCTAAGGACTTAATGTTTCACTGGAAAACTATAAACCCAAATAACATTTGAATTGGTTTAAAAAAATATGAAGGTTGTCAAATTACTTACCTAACATAAATGATGCGAGTAAAAGTAATAGATTAGAGTAATGTCTGTACCTTAAGCCCTGCAACTTTGACCCTTAATTGAAAATGACTACAAGTCAGACGCCTGTTATTCGGTGGTCGTCGTTTGTTGTTGTATTACATATTCGTTTTTCGTTTATTATTTTGTTCATAACTTAAGCCGTAATTTTTTTCGTTTGAATTGGTTTACATTTGTCATTTTGGAGCCTTTAATGCTATGCGGTATGGGCTTTGCTTATTGTTGTAGGCCCTACGATGACGTATGGATGTTAATTTCTGAATCATTTGGCCACTTGTAGAGAGTTGTCTCATTGGCAATCATACCGCATTTTCTTTTCCTTTTAGTTACATAAAACTTCCATTGTTTTAGTAAAAAAAATCAACACATTTGCTTATAAAGTTATTCGCCAGTAAATTTAACAGCCTAACATTAACTCATTATAAATGTCCAATGATTTTTATAAATTGAACACTTAACACCAACAATAGCTGTAACCCTAAGAAATGACCGAGATTTTTTTTTACGATACACCTGCTTAAAAAAAGCATGTGTATGTAAAACTTCATTTGTTTTCGTAAAAAAAATCTAACACATTGTTTTATAAAGTAAATCACAGCTAAAGCTGGTGTATAGCAAGAAAATCTCGGTCATGTCTTATTATTAACCAAAGTTCAACTTTCTTCAACTGTTGTGTTGGGGTGAAAATTTATCACCGTTTTTGTTTTCGGTGTTTTTGAATGATTTGGAAAACTTTTTTGTCGAAAATGATGTAAAAGATTTAGAATATATTTCTAAAAACTGTGAAGAATTGTTACAAGTGTTTAACTTAGTTAAAATCTTTGTAATTTTGTACTCAGATGACACTGTTATTATGTCTGATAGTAAGGAAGAACTACAACATGCACTCGATGTTTTTGAACAATATTGTAACATATGGAAACTCCAAGTTAATATAGATAAAACAAAAATTATTGTGTTTAGTAGAAATTGTAGATTTTTACAATTATTTAGGAATAACTTTTAATTATAACGGTAATTTTTGTACTGCTAGAAAAAGGATTTTTGATCAAGCACAAAAAGCAATGTTTGCTCTCTACAGGAAGATAAAACATATATCATTGCCTATTGATATTCAGTTACAATTCTTCGATGCTGTAATCGCACCTATATTATTATATTCATCAGAGGTTTGGGGGTTTGAAAATAAACAGAATATTGAGAAAATGCATTTGCAATTCTGTAAAAATATTCTTTGTGTTCGGAATAGTACACCAAATTTTATGGTTTACGGGGAATTAGGTCGGGTTCCGTTAGATATCTCTATAAAACATAGGATGGCATCATTTTGGTGCAGAACCATTAAAACAGAGAGCAAACTGTCAAATATCCTTCTAAGACTTATGATTAAACTACATGAAACTAATCCTACCAAATTTAAATGGATTCAATATGTAAAATCTATATTTGATGATACAGTCTTAGTTTTATATGGAACGATCAATTAGTTGTAAATATTGATTGGTTAAAAGGTATGGTTAAAAAGCGATTAACAGATCAGTACTATCAGCATTGGTTCTCGCAGATACATAATGCATCTAGGGGTGAATTATATTCTTTATTCAAACTCGAGTTTGGTTTGGAATCGTATCTATTGCGATTATTACCCAAGGACAGATATTACATATCTAAACTTCGATGCTCGAATTTGAAGTTACCTATTGAGACGGGTAGATGGGCGGGGATCGCGAGGGAAAATAGAATATGTACATTATGTAATGAGGGAATAGGGGATGAGTTTCATATATTGTTTACCTGTAAAAATGCTGATGTTTCTGCTCCGGCTTGTTGTTTTTATGTAATGTACACGTTCAAAGGAAATTATCAATTTTCGTGAAGAAAATCATAAAATACTTAATCTAATTATACCAATTGTCTTTTAAAATATACTATGTATTTGTGTTTCGTTTGTCCTGTCTCGATATGTATTATCTTAATATATATATTTATTAAAGGTATTAAGTCACATGACGTTGTAACGGTCAAGTGATTGTTTACTATAAACACGTGTGTGTGTTTATATCAAGCACATGGTGTGTGTTTACGTTCTATTTGATTGGATGGCATATACCCGTACTGCCGGTTTTACGGGTATATGCCCTCATGATTTTCGTGAAAAGCATGATTAAGTATTACTTAAGGGGGTAGCTTGAGAAAATTAAGTTATTCGAAGTTTGCCTATAGTACGACGTAGCAGCATTCGTTATTATGTTTACCCACCCACCCACCCCTTTTATGAGATGGTTATCGTTAATAGGAGTATATGCATTAGTACATTATATTAATATGAATTTTTCCTCTTTTGTAGATAGTTTTTGATTGTGTTACTGTTACTGTATATAACTGTGCTATTGTATGATTGGACTGATGGTAGTGTGCCTGAATTTAAAGTGAAGGACTTTAGTTTGAGAATGAAATTGAATGTAATGTAATATTAAAGGCTGCTACAGCTGTAGGCACACTTATCCTATTTATGTGTTGTTTTATTTATTAAATAATTTATATTCGTTTGAGTTGGCGAATTAGAATATAAGTTTGTATATATTGTCCTCTTGTACACAAGTATGTGTCTGAGGTTATGAATAAAATCTTGAAATTATTACAAAAAACAAAAATTAATTGTTTGTATTAAGTGTTCAACTTATTAAAGTCAACGGAAATTGCCAATGACTTAATGTTTAGCTTTTAAATTTCACTTGAAAACTGTTAAACCAAATAACATTTGAATTGGTAAAAAAATAATGAAGGTTGTCAAATTGTTAACCCACCATATATATATAATGTTGCTTACGTACCAAAAATAATGTAAGTAAAAGTAATACTCGTAGATTAAAGTCATGTCTGTACCAAAAAGTCCTAAAATGGTCACGGCTACAAGTCAGCAGCCAGTTGTCGTGTGTTGCTGTTAAACATATTTGATTTTTGTTCACTTTTTTTTAACTTAAATCAGGCCGTTGGTTTTCTCATTTGAATTGTTTTACATTTGTCATTTCGGGGCCTTTTGTATCCGAATACATGCGGTATGGGCTTTGTTCATTGTAGAAGGTCTTACAGTGATCAATATAAAAAAGAAGATGTGGTATGATTGCCAACGAGACAACTGTCCACAAGAGACCAAAATGACACAGATATTAACAACTATAGATCACCGCACGGCCTTCAACAATGAGCAAAGCCCATACCGCATAGTCAGCTATAAAAGGCCTCGATATGACAATGTAAAACAATTCAAACGAGAAAACTAACGGCCTTATTTATATAAAAAAATGAACGATAAACAAATATGTAACACATAAGCAAACGAAAACCACTGAATTACAGGCAAGTATAGTTTTTTATTTCTGTTTTATTTGGTTACTTGTGTAGAGTTGTCTCATTGCCAATCATTACCTTAGCTGTATTTGGCAAAACTTTTAGGAATTTTGGTTCTCAATGCTCTTCAACTTTGTACTTTATTTGGCCTTTGTAACTTTTTTGGATTCGTGCGTCACTGATGAGTCTTTTGTAGACGAAACGCGCGTCCGGCGTAAATACAAAATTTAATCCTGGTGTCTTTGATGAGTTTATATACCACATCATCTGTTTTATTATGTTATATAGAACTTCATTTATTTTCGTCAAAAATCAACACATTGTCTTATAAAGTAAATCACACCTAAAGCAGGTGTATAGCAAGAAAATCTCGGTCATGCCTCATTACAAAAATTGTTGGTGTTCAACTTATTAAGGGCATACGATACAGTCACAGGGGAGGTAATGACGTTGCTAACGTAAAATGTTATTTTCGCGACGTCAAACTATGACATATCGGGAAAAGATGCATTTTTCGACTGATTTTTATCATTCAAACTGATTTAATTTGAAAACGAGTGCATGGACCCCTATTTTTTAAAACGGCAATTTGTTTTATTTTACAAGGAGATTATGTGACCCAAATTTTACAAAACTGTAAATAGAGGATTTTTTTTAATTTTGATAAAAATGCAGCAAAAAATGACGTTTGTTCCTCTATTCATGAACATTTGTTAATATGAGTTATTTCTGAATAAAAATTGCATAATTTTTAATGATACTTATAAAATACAGAAATTACCGATTATTTAACGAAGAAAACATTTGTGTTTATCTTTTAAAACAAAAAAGTTATGTCTTTCTTTCGAAAAAGAAAATACGGACACAAATCTGAATTTAGAGCAAATATACAAAATTTCGACCTCATTTTACTCAAAAAGTAGCACATGAAGGTATATTTTTTATTACATATTTGATTTAATCAGGTAAAAAAAAGCCTATATGCAAATTTTCATCAACTTGTAAATACAGGTTCAAAACTGTATCGTATGCCCTTAAAGTCAACGGAAATTACCAATGACTTAATGTTTAGCTAGTTTTACCCTTTATTGAATACGGCGACAAGTCAGGCGCCTGTTATTTAGTGGTTGTCGTTAGTTTCTGTGTAACATTTGTGTTTTTCGTTCATTTTTTTGTACATTTATTAGGCCGTTCGTTTTTCTCGTTTGAATTGTTTTACATTTGTCATTTTATAGCTGACTATGTGGTATGGGCTTTGCTCATCGTGGAATGCCTAACGGTGATATTTATAGATTATTACACGGCATTTTTCATATTGCCCTGGTATCAGCCCTAGACTCCCATATCAAGCCAGAGGGCTTTAGCCCGAGGGCTTGATATGGGTCGTGGGCTGATACCAGGGACCATATGAAAAATGACATGTAATAATCTATTTATCACATATTTTTAAGCAAGAGAAAACAAATAGCTTACACCAAATTATGTTTGATATTTCATCAAAAATCAAAAAGATATTTAACGAAAATAAAATAAAAAATGTATCACTGTGAGTTTAAAAAAGTTCGTATCACAGTAGGTAAACAACGTTTTGTGAAAAGTTTCAGAAATGATTAACAATAAATATATTAATTCTAAGAATTGCAAATATTAAACGACTTTAAAATGTTACATTACAAATGTTAAAAATGCTTAAGAAGAATCCTATATCGCTACTCATTCCAGTGTGGCGTCATATATTTTATAAATTCTTTATGACGTCAAAATTTTACGGGAACTTTTGTGATTTTCACTGTTGATTTCTACTTTTTTCTTCTACAGCAGATTCGTAACTTTCTAAATTTCTTTTCATTGTGTTCAACTTGTTTACCAATAGTCTTTGATTGACAGTTTACCGGAAGTTAAACTCGGGGGCTTGATATGGATTTCGAGGGCTGATATCGATATCGGCCCCGAGGACTGATAACCAACCTTGACTTCCGGCTATTATTGGCCATGCAAAAACGTACATATCAGTACAAAATATGTGATAAATAGATTTAATTTCTCTGTTATTTTGTTACTTGTGGAGAGCTGTCTCATATCACATCTTCTGTTTTATATTTAAAAATTTTCTAATTTTGTCTATTAGATTTACAAAAATTCTGTCCTCAGTGAAAGAGGGTTTTCAGATATATACTGCGAACCTGTTTACTCGCGTAGAAAACTGTTATGAACTTTTGGATAATATTTAATCTCGTTCTTTCTTTGAAATTAATACTATCAAAACGTTTGATAACCATTATACCACAATTACCCATGTGAAATTGACAACTCGTCTTAAAGAAACAATCCTTTTTTAAAATGAAAATGGTAGCATACGCTATAAATTTATTGCCGTGAGATACCATACGGCAGCCGCATATCTTGTTAATGGTGATCAAAAAGGTAAATCATGCTACTCAGAGGAACAAGTGATCAGTGTGCAGGAGTTTCATATATACAATCTATTTGTTGAATTTGGAGGTAGACTTTTTTTCAAAATATTGTTGACTTTCCCATAAGAACAAACTGGGCGCCTCTGTTTGCAGACCTCTCCATATTTTTATACGAGTTGGAGTTTCATCAGACACTTGTAAAAACAATGAAATTGAAGAACACAGTTTATTTAATATCACAGTTGGAAACATCGATGATGCTCTTTCCTTTAACAATCCAAACTTTTCTGCTGCGTTTCATAAATATATCCTCCAGAACTGGAAATTAAAAGTTTCATATATTGTTTACCTGTAAAAATGCTGATGTTTCTGCTCTTAGATCAAAGTTTATACCAAATTACTATGTAATGAATCCAAGCCAGAACAAATTCACTGACTTGTTATTTTTATGTAACGTACACGTTCAAAGGAAATTATCAATTTTCGTGAAGAAAATCATAAAATACTTAATCTAATTATACCAATTGTCTTTTAAAATATACTATGTATTTGTGTTTCGTTTGTCCTGTCTCGATATGTATTATCTTAATATGTTTGTATATATTGTCCTCTTGTACACAAGTATGTGTCTGAGGTTATGAATAAAATCTTGAATCTATTACAAAAAAACAAAAATTAATTGTTTGTATTAAGTGTTCAACTTATTAAAGTCAACGGAAATTGCCAATGACTTAATGTTTAGCTTTTAAATTTCACTTGAAAACTGTTAAACCAAATAACATTTGAATTGGTAAAAAAATAATGAAGGTTGTCAAATTGTTAACCCACCATATATATATAATGTTGCTTACGTACCAAAAATAATGTAAGTAAAAGTAATACTCGTAGATTAAAGTCATGTCTGTACCAAAAAGTCCTAAAAGTTGGACACGGCTACAAGTCAGCAGCCAGTTGTCGTGTGTTGCTGTTAAACATATTTGATTTTTGTTCACTTTTTTAACTTAAATCAGGCCGTTAGTTTTCTCATTTGAATTGTTTTACATTTGTCATTTCGGGGCCTTTTGTATCCGAATACATGCGGTATGGGCTTTGTTCATTGTAGAAGGCTTTACAGTGATCAATATAAATAAGAAGATGTGGTATGATTGCCAACGAGACAACTGTCCACAAGAGACCAAAATGACACAGATATTAACAACTATAGATCACCGTACGGCCTTCAACAATGAGCAAAGCCCATACCGCATAGTCAGCTATAAAAGGCCCCGATATGACAATGTAAAACAATTCAAACGAGAAAACTAACGGCCTTATTTATATAAAAAAAATGAACGATAAACAAATATGTAACACATAAACAAACGACAACCACTGAATTACAGGCAAGTATAGTTTTTAATTTCTGATTTATTTGGTTACTTGTGTAGAGTTGTCTCATTGGCAATCATAACCTTAGCTGTATTTGGCAAAACTTTTAGGAATTTTGGTTCTCAATGCTCTTCAACTTTGTACTTTATTTGGCCTTTATAACATTTTTTGATTCGAGCGTCACTGATGAATCTTTTGTAGACGAAACGCGCGTCTGGCGTAAATACAAAATTTAATCCTGGTGTCTTTGATGAGTTTATATACCACATCATCTGTTTTATTATGTTATATAGAACTTCATTTATTTTCGTCAAAAATCAACACATTGTCTTATAAAGTAAATCACACCTAAAGCAGGTGTATAGCAAGAAAATCTCGGTCATGTCTTATTACAAAAATTGTTGGTGTTCAACTTATTAAGGGCATACGATACAGTCACAGGGGAGGTAATGACGTTGCTAACGTAAAATGTTATTTTCGCGACGTCAAACTATTACCTATCGGGAAAAGATGCATTTTTCGACCGATTATTTAACAAAAAAATATTTGTGTTTATCTTTTAAAACAAAAAAGTTATGTCTTTCTTTCGAAAAAGAAAATACGGACACAAATCTGAATTTTGAGCAAATATACAAAATTTCGACCTCATTTCAACGGCCTTATTTATATTAAAAAAAATGAACGATAAACAAATATGTAACACATAAACAAACGACAACCACTGAATTACAGGCAAGTATAGTTTTTAATTTCTGATTTATTTGGTTACTTGTGTAGAGTTGTCTCATTGGCAATCATTACCTTAGCTGTATTTGGCAAAACTTTTAGGAATTTTGGTTCTCAATGCTCTTCAACTTTGTACTTTATTTGGCCTTTATAACATTTTTGGATTCGAGCGTCACTGATGAGTCTTTTGTAGACGAAACGCGCGTCTGGCGTAAATACAAAATTTAATCCTGGTGTCTTTGATGAGTTTATATACCACATCATCTGTTTTATTATGTTATATAGAACTTCATTTATTTTCGTCAAAAATCAACACATTGTCTTATAAAGTAAATCACACCTAAAGCAGGTGTATAGCAAGAAAATCTCGGTCATGTCTTATTACAAAAATTGTTGGTGTTCAACTTATTAAGGGCATACGATACAGTCACAGGGGAGGTAATGACGTTGCTAACGTAAAATGTTATTTTCGCGACGTCAAACTATTACATATCGGGAAAAGATGCATTTTTCGACTGATTTTTATCATTCAAACTGATTTAATTTGAAAACGAGTGCATGGACCCCTATTTTTTAAAACGGCAATTTGTTTTATTTTGAAAGGAGATTATGTGACCCAAATTTTATAAAACTGTAAATAGAGGAATTTTTTTAATTTTGATAAACATGCAGCAAAAAATGACGTTTGTTCCTCTATTCATGAACATTTGATAAATATGAGTTATTTCTGAATACAAATTGCATAATTTTTAATGATACTTATAAAATACAGAAATTACCGATTATTTAACAAAAAAACATTTGTGTTTATCTTTTAAAACAAAAAAAGTTATGTCTTTCTTTCGAAAAAGAAAATACGGACACAAATCTGAATTTTGAGCAAATATACAAAATTTCGACCTCATTTTACTCAAAAAGTAGCACATGAAGGTATAATTTTTATTACATATTTGATTTAATCAGGTAAAAAATAGCCTATATGCAAATTTTCATCAACTTGTAAATACAGGTTCAAAACTGTATCGTATGCCCTTAAAGTCAACGGAAATTACCAATGACTTAATGTTTAGCAAGTTTTATCCTTAATTGAATACGGCGACAAGTCAGGCGCCTGTAATTCAGTGGTTGTCGTTAGTTTCTGTGTAACATTTGTGTTTTTCGTACATTTTTTGTACATTTATTAGGCCGTTCGTTTTTCTCGTTTGAATTGTTTTACATTTGTCATTTTATAGCTGACTATGTGGTATGGGCTTTGCTCATCGTGGAATGCCTAACGGTGATATATAGATTTAATTTCTCTGTCATTTTGTGACTTGTGGAGAGCTGTCTCATATCACATCTTCTGTTTTATATTTTAAAATTTTCTAATTTTGTCTATTAGATTTACAAAAATCTGTCCTCAGTGAAAGAGGGTTTTCAAATATATACTGCGAAACTGTTTACTCGCGTAGAAAACTGTTATGAACTTTTGGATAATATTTAATCTCGTTCTTTCTTTGAAATTAATACTATCAAAACGTTTTATAACCATTATACCACAATTACCCATGTGAAATTGACAACTCGTCTTAAAAAAATAATCCTTTTTTAAAATGAAAATGGTAGCATACGCTATAAATTTATTGCCGTGTGATACCATACGGCAGCCGCATATCTTGTTAATGGTGATCAAAAAGGTAAATCATGCTACTCAGAGGAACAAGTGATCAGTGTGCTGAAGTTTCTTATATACAATCTATTTGTTGAATTTGGAGGTAGACTTTTTTTCAAAATATTGTTGACTTTCCCATAAGAACAAACTGGGCGCCTCTGTTTGCAGACCTCTCCATATTTTTATACGAGTTGGAGTTTCTTCAGACACTTGTAAAAACAATGAAATTAAAGAACACAGTTTATTTAATATCACAGATGGAAATATTGATGATGCTCTTTCCATTAACAATCCAAACTTTTCTGCTGCGTTTCATAAATATATCCTCCAGAACTGGAAATTAAAAAAAAACAGACACGGCTTCCTTCGCCGCATTCGTGTCTTAAACTTATCCCTCGAATTTGACATAAGCGGTCATCTTAGTACCAGAATCTATGATAAACGAAGCGATTTAGATTTTGGAAATATATAAATCTCCCTTCTTAGCAGCAATAAACAAACTCCACCTGAATATGGGATAAACATTTCCCAATTCATCCGGTATCAAAGAGATAGCAGCCGCTACTCAGACTTGTAACAGTCACCATTCTTTGAGCAGAAAGTTGATGAACCAGTGTTAAGTCAAAGGTGTTTTTCCTAAAAAGTTAACCAGAAGATACCAATACGTTGTTGATAAATATTCCGTATCAACATCACAAATAATACATGATGATCTTGAAATATAGATTATAGGTACTGACGTGTTGATCATTATAATTACGTATCATACAAGAAGTGTTCTTTTCTTATTTGTCTTAGTGTATTTTTTTTTAACTTTAATGTTTATATAAAAAAAGAAGATGTGGTATGAATGCCAATGGAGCAACTCTCCACAAGAACCCCAGTGACACAGAAATTAACAACTATAGGTCATCGTACGGACTGCAACAATGCACAAAGCCCATACCGCATAATCAGTTATAAAAGGCCCCGATATGACTAATGCAAAAAAAAAAAAAATCAAACGAGAAAACTACCGACATAATTTATTAACAAAAACTGAACGAACAAAAATATGTAACACATCTACAATTGACAATCACTGAATTACAGGCTCCTGACTTGGGACATGCACATACATAAATAATGTGGCGAGATTAGTCCATTTTTGGTACTATACTTTTGGTGTGGTTTTAATGTATTCCTGTCATGTAATGGATCATTTCAGTGTTATATTTAACATTGCCATAAAATTGTGAGGTTTGGCTACCCACAAAACTAGGTTCAACCCACCATTTGTTTTCTTAAAATGTCCTGTACCAAGATAGGAACATGACCATTGTTTTATTATAGTTCGTTTCTGTCTGTGTTATATATAGTGTTGTGTTTCTGTTGTGTCGTAGTTCTCCTCTTATATTTGATGTGTTTCCCTGAGTTTTAGTTTGTAACCCGGATTTGTTTGTTTTTTCTTAATCGAATTATGAATTTTGAACAGCGGTATACTACTGTTGCCTTTATTCGGCATTTATACAACCTGCCATTGTTTTACTGAGCTATAATGGATTTTTTTGTATGCTTGTCTTTTATTTTTGCTTATGTACGTGTCTTTAAAAATCTATATGCAATGTTGGTTTTTTTTGTTGAAATATTGATCTGTTTTATAGTGATAAAGATTATAAGCAATAGTTACTACTGTTTCCAAATTCATGACATTTTAACCTTTTATTTCTGTTTGGTTTGCTTACACGTTGTTGTCAATATAATGGAAATCTTTGTGACTGTCATACAAGTGAGAGATTTATCTAGCTTTTAAACCAGGTTTAACCCACCATTTTCTACATACAGAAATGTCTGTACCAAGTAAGGAGTATGACAGTTGTTTGCTATTCGTTTGATGCGATTTAGCTTTTGATTTTGCCATATTATCAATTTTGTATAAGAATATTGTTTTTAATTTTCCTTGGAGTTTAGTATTTTTGTTATTTTACTTTTTATTGCCACATAATCTCTCTGTTCTATGTATACTTTCCCATCACCCCGTTTCTATTGGAATACTTAAAATTCGACGTCCTTAACTTTGTTACCCGGCTTCTGTTCCGTTTATATAATTTTACCCAATACCTTTCAAATCGAAAATCTTTTTCAATGCAGATTTTTCATAAAATTATCCAATATATGAACTTTATAAATTACTTAACCACCAGTTAAAAAACTGATAACACAATATTCGATCACGATAACTTTTTATTACAAAAACCAATCTGACTCGTGAATATATAAATATGATTAGTAGTTATTTAATATTGATTCCTATTTTTTTTAAAACCACTTATTAATATTTTTATCATTCTTCCATAGAGATAACATCAATCGGTGCAAAGCGGTTCTGTACTAATTGTTTTTTTGTAAAATTTAACACTAATAGTAAATCATTCATATCTAGACCAAATTTCCAAAGAAAATCTTTGTATCACCTTTTACACAATTAAAATATGTGGTATAACTTCATTCAATATTTAAAAAGTACCCGTTCAATAACTTTCAAATTTTCAAAACCATATATTCCTCATGCAAGAGAGTTGGTGTTATCGGATAAGGAAATAACTTTGTTGTATATCTACCGAAATAGACATACAACATGTAGTCTTCAAAGCACAACATTAAATACTAAAGACTGATATCACGAACCCAGCCATAAAACTGGCGTGATCTCAGATGTCAACGAGGTTCAGCGGATCCTTCCTATTCCATATAAGATACCGTCGGGTTACTACTCTTAATGACTTTAAAAAATATCAAGTGATTAGGCACCTCATTTCACTCTTATCTAACCTCAGACATAACCAATTTCGTAAACCATCGATTTTGTAAATTTGATGAAACTTAACCGATTAACCGATTGGGAAACTTTGAAATTGAAACATGTTTTCATTTTAGATTATCTAAAAGTCTGTTCCGGTATAAACAACACGTACATAATAAAAAGTATAAAGCATAAACATTTAATACTAAAACAAGATCAACATGAACCTCTTTTAAACAAAACCTGTTGTGATCTAGGTTTATCCTCTTCAAGGTTAAGCAGTTCCTGCTCCAAATTGTTTAAAAGATGTTTGATAGAAGCTGTGACAATCGCTGGTTAAGAAGTATATAGGATTTACAAATCAAGATCACAAACAAACCTTTTAATCCACAACAGTTGACAAAATGGTTTACAGATACGTAAAGAAAACAATGATGAAACAAATTTGGAATCGGTCTGAAATTCTTTAGAAGTCTGTATTAATAGGTCATCTAGTTTGTTTGACTTTACAGAATGTATTAATTGAGAAATACTGTTCAATTATAAAGTTTGTTTGAACATAAGCTAAAAACGGCAATCAATCCATTATATATCATACAATTTCCAACTTGTAATTATAATTATAGCTTTTAATAAAAATATAGAAACTAATTTTAAATTTGCTTTACGTTCATCAAACCCGGTCATTAGATAAAACATAATTATTGACATCACAAAGAAAATGTGCTATTGTTAATAAATCAGAAATTTCATTTAAAAGCCCAATCTTCTTGCAAAAATCAAACTGTATGTCTTTTAAGTTAAGTGCTTTTCGATCGCTTAAGTGATATTGAACGTGCTACAAAGTTTTTAGCAAGAGAACAGATATTGTGCATTACCTGATGTCATTATTGCTTTAGGCAAATGGGGACCAGATTTGGGTAACAATCTTCAGTTTTAAACTGTTTGTTGCAGTTTTAAAAGATAAAGTGACAACTAGAGCGAAGGAACTTCCTTTTAAGCAATTCCGTTTTTTAAATCTTCATCTCAAATGCATTTACATCTGTCAATCTTCTGTTAATCCTTTCTACACCTCCGTGCTTTCACATCGTCATAACGAGGCACATAAAGGGACAATCGTGATGTTGTTTGACAATTAACAATTTTCAGTTTTACTTTAAAGTTAATTTAATTTAACCTTTAGATAATTAGATTTTGAGTTAATTTACCGTGAGTTAATCTTTAAGTTTAGTTATTTTATCTATGTAAATGGTGCCAGTATCTTGTAAGCAAGAGTTCCCCATTTGCAGCAGTAATGTAACTTTTAGAAACACTATTAGCTTTAATGTAAAGTTTGTGTAACAATGCTTTTTTTAATTAAACCATCCAACATTAAAATTATCATCGGTAAAGTTACAAAATATGTAATTGATCTAAAACATTAAAATGCTGTTTATAAAGCACTTCGACTAATGACTATGTCTCATCGAATCACCAATAACACTTTTTGATGATAATTGCATTTCATATTATTAAAATGTTTGTAAGCCGCTTTTCTGGGAAAACCAATATCTGTAGAACTAAGTAGAACGTATTCAGGATTTAGGAACGCTTGGCATTGTGGACATCAAACGATATGGACTCAGAAGTTCACAAATACATTTTAGAGCTTTAACAAATACTGCAATAATAGAATTTTATTTATATATGCATCCGGACATTCAATTTGCTTCTCGGTTGCATTTTGGTGTCTTTAATCTAATGTGCAGATTTATTTATTCTCGGTTTTTTTAAATATAATACCCAGTTTACGGTAACTGATTTTCGACCATATTTACACTGTTTGGTCTTAATATCAACGAATCTCCTTGCATTTTGATTTGTGAGCAAAATCGAACGTCCTTATATAAATGCCAGACTACGAATGAGAACCGAAAGTAACATATTCAAAAATACCACAGGTACCTGGATTCGACATAAACTACACCAACAGTATAGAAAAAGGTAAACATTTAACCCACTGTCCCCAAATAAGGATTTCAGTTATTTGGATGTGTTGATTGTATTACATCGCAGACATTAAATTCAATGATTTTATTTGGATGTCGCATTTCTACGAATTCCGCATGGGCCTGTTTGCGACATGTCGTAACTCCCTGTATGTTTGGCTTTTTTTCAGTGGCAGCACAACCTCTCCATTCCTTCTTTCACTCTATCTTTATTTCATATCCTTAAAATTGGTATGATATTACATCGTTGTTATCTTCTAATAAATCAGGAAATCGTGTTCTTCTCTGAATTACCAAGCAAAACTATTTGAATCTTCTTGGGATTGATGACCCTCCATGACTGATACTCATTTAACAAGGATAAACGGTGTCCCTTTTCATAAATCATTTTGTATTGTTGATTGGATGAAAACATTTAAGCATTTGTTTTCATAAAATCTTTTGAAAAATCAAATCTTCATCCTAGCTCTTACCTGAAACTGCATGGTCGATTTAAACCAAACTTGGCATGGTAATATATCTAAGCTCCTGTATGTAAATTCTTCAACTAGTTCCGGTCATATGAAAGACAAATGTCCTGACTGGAAGCAGCGACATTTTCTTTTGATTGGTCTATTCTTAATAAATCTTCGACACTGAAACTATGAAACTGTTTTGGACACAAGGGACTATTGGTAATTGGTGGTTGAACCCTCTACGAACGGTCTTCATAAATTGTTTATCGGTGGATAAACGTGGCGGGATTTGTAGAAAATTGCCCAGATGAACCCTATAGAAATTCGCATTTTCATAATCTCGGACACTTTGAATCGATTTAGTTGGAACTCATGTAGAATGATTTATTCGAAATACTGTGGATTTTATATCCCAGGCACAAATACCCTTAGCCGTATTTGGCACAAAGTTTTGGAATTTTGGGTCATAAATGCTCTTCAACTTTGTACTTGTTTGGCTTTCTATCTATTTTGATCTGAGCGTCACTATGTCTTATGTAGACGCGCGTCTTGCGTATCAAATTATAATAAGCCTAGTACCTTTGATACCTAATTTAATCATTTCTTTGAATCGAGTTAAAAGTATGGTTGACGTTAGGGATTCTGAGTGGCCGATTTTCGTTCTCCGCTGAAACTACGAATTGAATGTTTTGAAACTTCATTGGTTTGATAATAACCTCTGGGAATGACTTTTGTTTAAGGTTACTCGGGTGGTTAACATTGCAATATTGTCAGGGATAGTTCTAATTGAAAAACTTTAAGATAATCACATGTTGATTTTTTTCTGAAATTTTCATATGATTTGAAATAAAGTAGTCATAAATAATATATTAAATAAAGTCATACCTCGAACGTAAACACCATAAGAAGAGCTTACCGCTGTTCAAAAAGTCACAAGGCGGTTGAGAGAAAACAAAAGGGAAGCACATCAGCTATAAGAGGCTTACAAAGAAACAACAGAAACACTGAAGTGCAGCAAAAAAAACAAACGACAATGCAACGTATTTAGAAACGAAATATTAGATAACAACTGCCATATTCATGACTTGTACAGGACATGGTAAACGCCACAAGAAACGCTCAATGAATGCATGACATTTTCAATATAACATAAAATTGAGAATGGAAATGGGGAATGTGTCAAAGAGACAACAACCCGACCATAGAAAAGACAACAGCAGAAGGTCACCAACAGGTCTTCAATGCAGCGAGAAGTTCCCGCACCCGGAGGCGTCCTTCAGCTGGCCCCTTAACAAATATATATATACTAGTTCAGTGATAATGAACGCCATACTAAACTCCTAATTTACACAAGAAACTAAAATCAAAAATAATACAAGACTAACAAAGGCCAGAGGCTCCAGACTTGGGACAGGCGCAAAAATGCGGCGGGGTTAAACATGTTTATGAGATCTCAACCCTCCCCCTATACCTCTAGCCATAAATAATTCTGAAAACTGCATTTTGAATTACACAAGCTTAAACTGGGGTCTTCCGACTCCATTTAATCCGACAGGTCTGAAGAAGGAATCATTCGTTCAATTTACAGTTTTGTAAACACATGTGGTATATAAAATTATTTTTAATGTCTGTTAAGATATGTGGAGGCTATTTTCCAATATACTGCTGAAAAACAACAATGTGATTTGTGTCCTCTGTCTAACTATGATAAGCATAACTATGATAGTTAATTAAAAACTAGGTCAACCATATCGATACTTTTATATGATAGTTAACTACACAAATCTGAAAGCTGAAAATGGATCATAAACATGAAATTGTATGTTTAGAACCAGGCGTAATTAAGTTAATAAATAGAAGAGTAAAACGATTTGTAAATAATCCTTACATAAGTAAATACAAAATATTCAGTATAACTCTTGAAAGTAGTATTGAAAAGAAAAGAATACTATTTTCGGTAATACATGGCCTTAATGAGGTAAAATTGGTCCATCAAGAACTTGACTCATATGAGTTTCGAATACTCCTTATCAATCTATGTGCCTTAATATATATATATATATTTAAGGACAAAGAAAGAACAGAAAAATAAATTGGAGTCCAATGGTAATGATAAGGTAAAATGAAACGAAGCTCGCATGTAGAATATATTAACTAATCAATTTCATTAATATATAAAATTTGCGTTGACAATCAGCTAAAATTTGTACAGATAGCCTTTTCTCTATGAATTGTGACATCATTTAGCCATAAAAAAAAAGTAGTAAAGTTTAGAAAGACTTGTATCAAGTCAGTATTGGGGTGAAAATGTGGGGACTAGTAACATGTTATCAGCGAAAAGGCGATTTGTATCTGAACAGAAATGAAAAGACTGAATAATTTATATAGTGCTGTTCCAGTCATATTTCAGACTTGAACATGTTTATTACGTCAATTTCTTTACTATTTATATACTAATTTGCAGTCAATTGAGAATTGTTCAGAATATATTTAAACGTTGTTTTTCTTACCTAAACAATTAAATACGAATCTTCACGAAACATGATTAAAAGTACTAAAATGACTGCAAAAGTTGTTCCTAAGGTACCACTCCACATATCTGAAAAATCCACAGGGACCAAAACGCGAGACTAACAACTGTGATGTGCTACATAAACATAAAGTTTTCGCAAGGAAACAGCTGTAATTTTACGGGAAATCTTTTAAAATCTTATCGTTTATATAAGGTGTAGACCCTTTCGGAGCACCTGAGATCATTTGCAGTTTTTGGTGGGGTTCTTGTTTATCAATCTTTAACTGTTGTTTGTCTATTAGTCGGGTTTTTTTGATTTTTTTTTTTTTTTTTTTTTTTTTTTTTTTTTTGATTTTTTTTGTTCATGGAGTAATCTGATTGTTTACGACTTATAAGTTTGAATATTCCTTTGATCTTGATCATGTAAGGTCTCAAACTAATCAACTTTATATTTTTAATTACATTTTAAGTAAAGCGCTGAATTTTCAACCTGTAGCGCTATCATATCTTTATGGTTATAGTTTATATCGTCCTTGATACAGTCTTTAACAGCTCGACAGTATTATCACTCTCAGATCGTTTCCATCCGTTTAAAGTTTAAAGCCAGGTTTCAATCATTCACTTGTACATAGTTTACAGGGGATAGGACTAAGAAGTTACTTTATTTTTTTGTTTTACTACGTTGCAGTCTGAAAAAAAGCGTTTTAAATTGTGATGACCTGTTGTTGAGATGATATATACATAGTGTTTTGCTTATAAATTAATTTGCTTATAAATTAATGTCACATTGCCATATACGATGAATCCATTAGTCATTAGTAATTTTTAGAACTCGTAATGAAATTCTTAAGGTTTATTTCAGAAGATAGTTCTGCACACACTTTGTATGACCTTTAAATGCAATTGATACCTGTAGTCTTTATATATCTTTATTTTTATGTCAAGATATTTCCGATTATTATTCTAACGAAATCAAGTAATATTGTTTCGTAATTTCCTAAAAAGTTAGAAAATATACGTTTTCAAACGTTCTTACTAACCTTCTACCAACTGGTCTAATCATTCTAAGGCAATATCAATCGCTAATGAAAAATGCTTTAATTAGCTCTGCGATAATTACATGCGATAAAATACCCTGCAAATTGATGTTATTACAATTATAGTTATTCCCCTTATTCATACAAATAATGAAATTCCAATTTTCAGTAATTAAATATTGATTAGAATACGAAGAGACTGAATGAGGATCAGAGAAGGGACTTTATTATATCTGTCTTTACTTCAACACATATTATACATAGAAAGAATTACCCATTCTCTCCAAAAAATGGAAAGGTATTTAGTTAACTTTCTTCTACATGTACGTGCTCCTTACGTAATAATAAAGCAAACAAATGCAATATATGAAAACAAATTAGAAAGTTCATTAAAAGATATGCCTATCTCTGGAATATTTTGATTATTTCTGTCTTCTTTGATGATTACGATAGACGATCACACGAGGTAACCAAAACAACTACATTGACGTTATATTGGTACCTTTTTTTACATCCTACATACTTCCATCTGGATGTATTAAATATGTCTGTTTCAAAAATCCATTGTTTATCTTAAGCTTTTTTTTAGAAACTAGCGATACATTACAAAAGGTTACTGCGAGAGTTTTTTTTAGAAAAATATATGTTTATTATTGGGACTAAGTACTAGTAGATTGTAGAAATATGGAGATGTGGTATGATCGCCAATGAAACTATTTTTTTGTGGAGAGTTGACTCATTGACAAGCATACCACATCTCCGGTTTTTTTTATACCCACCTGAGCCAAATGAAATAGATCAAAGCCTCCATATGTCACAATACTCCTTCAGCAAGGAACAAAACCAGACCTTATGATTAGCTATAAAATGCGCCTTAAAAAAATCAAACGAAAAAAAACAACGACCTGATGTATGAACAGATAATAAACAAAAACAAATATGAAAAAAAGAAACCGACGACAACCACAGAATTGGGACAGACACATACAGAATGTGACAGGGTTGAACATGCTTGTGCGCGCTCGACCCTTCACCTAAACTGGGACTAGGTGTAACTGCACAACACATGAAAAAACTGAAAAAGTCTGTCGAAAAAGACTTATCGACATAAAGTTAAAAGTAAAACAACTAACAAAAAGAAAATAAACTCATCATAGATACCAGGATTAAATTTTGTATATACGCTAGACGCGCGTTTCGTCTAGAAAAGACTCATCAGTGACGCTCAAATCCAAAAAAGTTAAAATGGCCAAATAAAGCGATGGAGTTGGAGAGCATTGAGGACCAAAATTCCTAAAACTTTTGCCATATAAAGCTAAGGTAATCTATTCCTGATGTAATAAAGCCTTAGTATTTCAAATATTCAAAATTTGTGTAAATAAAGTGATTACTTTGCCTTAAAATGTGTCATACCGGAAAACTTAGAACAGGTTGCTCATATGAACATAGAATAATTATTCTGGTATATTGTTGTTGGTAGACGGTTCGTTTCCGAGGGTTTCTCCAACCAACGAGTCGTTATTCCTGTGCTGACATGAAATATAATTGCTACAGTCATTTCCTTTACATTTTCTGATCCTTAATTGTTAAAAACATTTGAAACACAATGCGTTTTTATTTATTATAGGCATACCACATCCACTCTGTTTTTATTAGATGTATATCTTTTTGTAACCATCTGATTATATAAGCCTTTTTCAACTGATTTTTATAGTAGTTTCTTGTGTTGTAATTTTACACCACTGTCCCAGGTAAGGGAGGGTTGGGATCTCGCTAGGATGTGTAACCCCGCCACATTCTGTATGTAGTTGCCAGTCCAAAGTCAGGGGCCTGTAATTCAGTGGTTGCCGTTTGTTGCTGTGTTGCATATTTGTTTTCGTTCATTTTTGTACCTGATATTAGCCCGTTAGTTATCTCGTTTGAATTGTTTTGCATTTAAGATTTCGAGCCCTTTAAATAGCTCATTATGCGGTATGGGCTTTACTCATTGTCAATAACCATACGGTGATTTATAGCCGTTAATTTCTGGGTCACTTTGTATCTTGTGGGGAGTTGTCTGATTGGCAATCGTACCACATCTTCTTTTTTATATATAGCCTTGATCAGATTTAGTACAATGTTTTGAAACTTTTGGTTTTTAATGCTGTTCTTACTTATCATTGTGAAAGAACAAAAATACCGATCTCTACGGAAACTTCAAATCGGAAAGTCCCTTGTCAAATGGCAAAATTAAAAGCTCGAACACATCAAAGGATCACTCAATGAATGGCTTTCCAACTGTGTTAGCGTCACTGATGAGTATTATGTAGACGAAACGCGTGATGGGTATACTATAGTTTCACCTTGTTAACTTTGATTAGTTTTTATTGTAAACATGTTTGGGGTTTCTCTCTGCCTTTAAGACTCATTGTTGACATTCGGCTGTTCTCTGCTCTTTGGTCGGGTTGTTGTCTCTTATTCAAATTTTCATTTTCAATTTTATTTTAAACTCGATTTAAATTCTGATGTTTCAGCAAAATTTTGATTTCACTCAACATGTGTGGATTCGAGTTATAAAAAAAAACCATATTACAGATCCAGCAAAGAATATAATTAAAATTTAATGTATCACGACTTAGATGAACTTTTAAATGGTCATATCTAAATTGTATTTCGAATACATTCAATCTGAATGTGGGCGCTATTTACGTCAACGTGCTAGATAAAAATTCTGTCACTTTCAGCATACTCTCCGTTGCCATTGGCAGTTTATATTTCCAAAAGGTCCCCATCCGACCTACCTTCCAGAATCTATTAAATACAAGTTATCCCAGTTTTATATATTTATCCTTAAGTTAAAAAAAAATACCAAAATCTAGTTTGTACATTTCACTAATCAACTTCATATTCAGTCCATTTTTTGGAATTGTTTTTACAAAGTTTTTTTTCTGAATTGTTTAATATTGAATTGATCGAAACAAACCAATTTAACATCACTAAATGCTGATGTGACTGTTCTTTCAAGATTCATATTTTTAATTCAAAACTTTTGAGTTGATGTCATGTCAGTAGCATCCTTTAACTTTATTCGCATTTTTTGCCTGGCGAATTTAATGATTTAGAGTTGAAATATGTCGTAGACACTGCGTCATTGACAAATGCCTTGAGGTACTATCTAAATGTATACATTTTTGGTATATATTTCAAATATTTTGTGTCCCACATACATTGAACTTGGACTGTTAATGGCTAGATCATTACACCACAACATATACCATAAGAAAATTAAATCCAGCATTAGAGCATATAAACAAATACAATACAAACAAGTCAACTGATCGAAGATCAGTATAGTCTTTTCAAATAGTGATGAATATTACACGGTGCCTATTTATACCAATTTATTTTTAGTCCCCACCTGATTGGTATTTTTTTGTCGTTATAAATTGTTAGCGCCTTAAATGTATGTAATATGTTGCCAGAAAGCCATATGCAGCAAGCAAACACAGAAAGGAATACAAATAAAACATATTCTTGCAATATTTAACTTGTAAAACAAAATGAATTATCAGGTTGATGCAATATCTAAGAAGTCCTGTAGGATATTACTTGCAATGTGCATACGTGACGGCGATCTAAGAATAGAACATAAATATAGTATCAAATGAAAATAAAACTTTATGAATTTCATGGTCAGAACCGCTTTTCACCTTTACCAGGAACACTCAAAGCCAAGCATCCATAAGCCAAAAACATATATATACTAGTACGTCAATGTCCAAAAGAAGGTTTAAAAAGAATAGCAAAGTATAAGGTCCTCTTTCACTGAGTGAGATTGAACCTTAGTTTCTTAATAAATTCTTAATTTATGACCGAGAATTAAGAGAAAGTATGGTTTGAATCATGTCAGTACCGAAGCACTGGCTACTGAGCTAATGATACTCGGACTGACTATTATTATATGCCAATTGCTTTCTTGTAATTACAGCAGTCTTCACTAATAACCTCTTCGATACCTCTGAAATCTGATACGACTCTGTTATTAACCGCTTAACATCTGTTTCATGCAGAATTCATAGGTCCATTTAGAATTAATTTAAAGGTGTTTTAAGTGATATTATTTCATAAATATAATTTCATTGATCCTCAATATAGATCAACAGCTTGCAAGCTGACTATATTAATGATACTATTACATTGGAACATTTAAGTGAAAAGGCCATGATATACCGTTTAAATAATATCAATAATATTTCTAGTACATATTTCTGTAGAAAAATTATAAAATAAGATATCCATTTAGGACCTAAAAACGGTATAATATCACTTTAATAACATTTAACTTCAGGTATTTATAAATAAAAAATACATTTGTTTCGAAGGAAATTTCTTCAAATTGAACACAATCAGATCAACATCTCTTTAGGAATTAATTTGAGACGCTAAGATTTCAAAAGATCATAGCTCAATAAACTAGAATCACATCAAAAGTTCAGCATATTTGTTTCAGCTTAGTAAATGCCCAAATTGAACAATTTTTTTAAGATATAAAATAAATGTATTAACAACACCTGTGTACAATATACATTGCGGGCCCTGTTTTTACAACGTTCTTTTACCACAAATGCAAAATTTAATCCTGGTATCTATGATGAGTTTATTAACCAGGGGTTCAATGATGGGCTCTTTCAAACATATATTTTCTACATTTAGTGCATAAGTTACATTCTTATTCTTTACACACAAATACTACCAAACTATTAAATATACAACAAAAGATACAATACAACCAAGGTCAAATTCATGACACATTACACTTAACCCTTTACTCATAATTTCCATTTAAACTTTGTACTTAAAACCAATTTTTTTTTTTATTAATGGAATTATCATAATATAAGAACGAAGGACGGCACGATTTTAGTGTCACAAGGATGATCGAGTGATAACAGCGAACGTTCTTTTCAACAATACTATCCCGGATTTTTTTTATGATTTATGATTTTGAAAACCGATTTGCTACTGTTGCGTATATTTATAAAGGTTTTGCTTGACCCTTTTTATTGCGATACAAATATTCCAAGTGTTAAAAACAAAACAACAACAAAACAAACATTAACAAGAATGTGTCCTCAGTACACGAATGCCCCACTCGCACTATCATTTTCCATGTTCAGTGGACCGTGAAATTGGGGTAAAAACTCTAATTTGGCATTAAAATTAGAAAGATCATATCATAGGGAACATGTGTACTAAGTTTGAAGTCCATTGGACTTCAACTTCATCAAAAACTACCTTGACCAAAAACTTTAACCTGGAGCGGGACAGACGGACGAACGGACAGACAGACGGACGGACGGACGAACGGACGGACGGACGCACAGACCAGAAAACATAATGCCCCTCTACTATCGTAGGTGGGTGGGGCATAAAAATACCTAGTATAGCCCTGCGTCACTGCATCGTATTAATTAAATTTGTATGTATTCTGATGATATGATATAGATCAAAACCAGTTATTGGTCTTGTTTACTTTGTTGTTTTAAGCTTAATGTTACAGCTTTTTAACAACAACAATAAAATTGTTTTTGGTTTGGTTACTTTTTATGTTTGTTTTTATGCCCCACCTACGATAGTAGAGGGGCATTATGTTTTCTGGTCTGTGCGTCCGTTCGTCCGTCCGTCCGTTCGTTCGTCCGTCCGTCCGTCTGTCCGTTCGTCCGTCTGTCCCGCTCCAGGTTAAAGTTTTTGGTCAAGGTAGTTTTTGATGAAGTTGAAGTCCAATCGACTTCAAACTTAGTACACATGTTCCCTATGATATAATCTTTCTAATTTTAATGCCAAATTAGAGTTTTTACCCCAATTTCACGGTCCACTGAACATGGAAAATGATAGTGCGAGTGGGGCATTCGTGTACTGAGGACACATTCTATTTTTTTTTAATTTGCCTTTTTGGGTTTTTTTTTTGGTCTTTTTTGCTTTACTATTTTAATTAACTTTATTGCAAAAATAAAACCTTGGTGGTTTGAAATGCGAACATATTAGACATTTATACAAGAAACATACAATTCACGATAAAAGTTTTAAACAAATTAAGTTAATATTAATAATATATACAAAGAAGATAGATACCAATTGACCGATGTGGTTCCTATTTCCGCATTTTCATGGTTTGCTTTATAAATTCTACAATACTAGACAAAATATCTAAAAGGGTTTAAAGTTTGGAGTTTGATTCAAGCTGATTAAAATTGGGATAAAAAGTAAATTAACAAAAATACCGAACTCCGATGAAAATTCTAAACGGAAATTCCCTAAGCAAATGACAAAAGCAAAAGCAAAAGCTTCTTCAAACGAATGGATAACAACTGTAATGGATTTAAATGGGATTTGACACTGTCCGTTTGCTTCATATTTTTTCCTCGGTAAGTCGCAACACTATTTGTTTGCTTGCTTTTGTCGTTACTTCAAAGTAGCACATGAAATTAAGAAATACTACTAATATGATACTGTTTATATTGTAGAAAAATATAAATATGAAAAAATAAGGAATTGTACTTGTCATAGCAATTTCCATCCACGAAAAACGAGATAGACAAAACTGTACAAATTAACCAAACTCCGTATAGTGATCGTTTCCGTCCCGAAACTATTTTCCTGGAACTAACGGGAGTCTTTAAAAATATTAACATGACGTTGTAGGGTTATGAATAGTTGTTAAAGATCTCAACTGTAAGACAAACTGTCAGAGGCCTGTGGTAAATGGTCCACACCTCCGGTGCTTCCTTGTGTTTTAATGTGATTGGATATGACATTTTTACTGTGATGTCTTAAGAATGATTCAATAGTTAGCGAACACTACTCTACTTTCATGAACAATTTGGAATAATCATAAACAAAGAAGTTAATTATTCAAAAGAAATTGAGAATGGAAATAAAAGACTATATTTTTATCGGAAAACACTTCATTTGTGAGGAAATAATCTACATGTTTTTCAAAATAAAATATTATAGTATAGTACGCTACAAATTTATCCATTTGAGATACCATTTTTTTAAAACAAATTGTCGGCTTTTCTATGGGACGGAACTGTGCGACCTCTTTTTATTCTCATATGAGTCGGAGTTCCCTCAGACAATTTTGAAAACCAAGAAGTTCAAAGGGGCATGACCATTTGATTTCACTTTCAGATATATTGATGATGTTCTTTCCAATATTTTTTAAAACTTTTCTGATTGGGTTCAATTTATATATCCTCCAGAACTGAAAAAAATCAAAGAAAAAACATACGCGGCTTCCTCTGCCTAATTTTTTTAGACTTATACCTCGAATATGACACAAGCGGTTATTTCAGTACAAGAATCTATAACAAACGAGACGATTTTAATTTTGAAACTACCCCACCTTAGCAGCAATACACCAACTTCACCTGCATATGGGAAATACATTTCGAACACATTCGGTATTCAAGAGCTTGCAGCTTCTCGGACTTTGTAAATCGTCATCAGTGTCTGAGCAGAAAGTTGATGAACCAGGGTTACGTCAAAGAACGTCTCGTCCTTCTTTGAACAAAACAAAAATCAGAAGATACCAAGACCTTGCTGATGATTGTTCCGTATCTTCACAAATCATACCCGATGGTCTTTAAGTATAAATTCTAGGTATACTGATGTTTTTAATCACATTAATTACGTGATATACTTGTTCTTTTATTGGTCTGTGTAAATTGTTGCTTTTACTGTTTATTTTATTTTTTATCATGTTCAATTGACTTGGCTCGGTACTTATACATCCCGTCATTGTGGTATTGTGCTGTGGAACTTTTGTGCACTTTTGTCTTTCGTATTTGCAAATGTGCTTTGTTTATAAGCCTTTTTGTTTTTCTTTGTTAACATGTTTGTTTGTCTTTTTTAAAGTGATTAAAATATAACACAATGTTGACTGCTGTACCCCTATTTTTGACATTTTTACCCATTATGTCTTTGTGTTGTGATAACACATTGATGTCAATATAATCGAATTTTATGAGACTGTCATTCAAGAGCAAGTTTTAACTACCTACTAAACCAGGTTTAATCCACCATTTTTATATAAGAAAATGCCTGCACCAAGTCAGGATTGTGACAGCTGTTATCCATTGGGTTTTTTTTTTAGGTTTTGGTTTTGCCATATGATAAGGGATTTTTCATTTTGGATTTTGCTCGGAGTTTGGTATTTTTTTTAGGTTATATTATTTTATCTTTGGTGTTTAAAGTATGGGTAAAGTTAGTACTGTATAGTAGTGTTCATCAGTGTGAATAATATAATTAACTGATTAATATTTTGTATAACTGCGCCAATTCATAGTTGTATTAACTCTGATGTTATGGCTGTATTCCATGTAAACAGAAAAATAATTGAAACGAAATTAGATGTAACACAAATGTATAATACTACAAAGCACACAGCAAGGTGTCTGTTTGACTATGCGCAATTAACAAGTACGCAGCCACGTCTTATCTTAATGAGGTCGTTATATCAGATGCCTAGTTTAGAGAGAGTGCCACGCTCAGTGCACGTTAAGGATCCTTGCTACAACTCTTTTTAAGGTTCCGTATGTGGCCTGTTGCAAGGACCAATTTCTGTTCTTATCCATGTACCGTCAATTTCTGTTGACAGTCTAAATTTCTATTTGTATGTTTCACATTTTGTTCCATTTGAACACCGAGTAACACGATAGCTTTTGTACATATTCGCTAACGCCGAGGCTTGACCAAAGTTTCCGTATTAAATTATAAAGGAAATAGATAATGAAATTGAACGACATGATGGGTTTTATCTTCGACATTTTCTAAAATGTAATATATATAATAATTAAATCAAGTTGTCTGAGAAAGTCCGGTAAAGCCGTGTAAATGTAAAAATGTAGATTCGCTGGGGATAAAAATCACTTAGGATCATGATGCCAAATTAAATATCAATCAAGCTGTCGAAATTCCATTTCTAGAAGTAAATGATAATCGATCTGAAACCTTTCTTCTTACTTTAAATACTTTTCCGCCATGGCTTCCCGTCCACGAGGACATTATTTACATCATCAAGTCTCGTGGTATGTACGATGTTTTATGGCACGATTAAATAATCACAATCTGGGAAATGCTTTAATCGAGATGCCTATTTTATACTTGATTTCCTTTCACTAAACGTTCTCAAGAGATTGATGCCGAACATCCGCGGTGACAACAGTAAATTAGTGTTTGACAACGAGGTGAATTTGATTTTAATCGCTCTAGCGGTGGCAAACCTTGTCCTTACAACATATATTTACGCGTAATTGATTGATAGATGGTAAAAGAATCGCTTTAGTTCTTGTGGTAATTATAATGTTCACAAGATTAGGAACTGTGATAGATTTTTCTGTCAGACACATCCAACGTTATTCCGATTTCTATTGTTTCCTATTTCGAGTGTAGACTGTTCTATTTTGCATATGATTTTGATTCCATGGAGTTGTACAGAAAACTTGTCTTTGATGCAAGTTAAAATGACGAAAGTAGTGGATATAGTTCTGAAGATACAAAATGGCCTTGTCATCTGAAATTCTTTTCGAACTTCCCCTTTTTCTACCCTTAATTATGAACATACAAATGAAGAATTAAAGAATATTTGTGATGAATGCCATCAAGCCCACGACCACAGTTTTAATGTAGGAAAACACATTTCTTACTAAAATGTTCTGGCAAGAAATTGTTAGGAGTTAAAATGCAAATGTCTTAAATACTATTAATCAAATGCACAAGCAAATGTTTGTACATAATAACTAAAAACCTTTTAAAAAGAGTACCTGTGATTACCTACAGGTTACAAGACAAAACCGAGGGAAACACATCAACCATAGAACGTGGGTTGAACATTATTATAAAGCTAGCCAAACCTCCCGCTTTATGACAATATTTAAAAAAAAATTCCCTAAAAGACAACACTACTACGTGACATAAATATAGCACACAAACACACGCAAGAACATTCATAACCGAGAAACGCACAAACAATTAATATAATAGTCGACGCAGTATGCATACTGAAGAACAACAACGAATATAGCCAGGTAGGTGTGTTCGACTCCGAGTTTAATTAACTAGCATTGTCATTTTTCCTACTGAAGATCGAAGGTTCTCCCCTGGCACTCCGTCGTCTTCGTTTAATACAAATTGAACGTAACGAAATAGCGCTGTAAGTAGTATTAAACACTAATAAATCAACCAATCAATGTTAATCGAAAGAGAAACAATCTTAGTTTTAGGAAAGGCAGTCTGGTATTTGTTAACGTTTTCTCGGTTGATGAGGAATGCCAACGTGTGGTCTCAATATGTCGGGTGTTGGTGAGTTGTGTTGTACAGTCCAAATATTTTGTAATTATTTGTATTATATTCAACTTCTCTAGCAATAATTTGAAGAAAAATTATTAAAAACATTTTCACGACATATCAATTTTGTACCTGAATCAAAAATCCATTGTCGTCCATCTGGTAACTACATTGATGGTAGCTGTTATCTTGGGTCCACACAGCTGGTTTCACTTTGTGGTTTGTTTTCATTATTTGCCGTATATTTTGATCATATTGTTGGACTATAATTTGATCTTTTTGCATTACAACTGTCCGGTATAAACCATCGATGTCCATGGTAAACCAAGAAAAGAAGATCAATCGGAAGCCTGCTTAGTACTTGGTGTTACCTTTAAAAATGTGGGTATTGGTATATTTTTTAATGTAATTTGATTTAAAACAATTAAGAAAACTATATCTAATCTCCTAATGCATTGACTGATTCCGTGAAAGTTTTGGTCCTTGGGTTTTTGTTTTGTTTAAGATAACGCATTGTCAAACAGTTGGCTTTGATCATCAACTGGAGATAGCATTTGTCATAAAGTGCAATACAATCTTATTCAATAAACAGGGGTTTTAATTATTTCAACATGGTCCCTATACTCTACCTTGAAAATAATTGTCCCTACTCTACCTTAAAAGCTGTGGACCTTACTCTATCTTTAAAACCATGGTACCTACTTTACCTTGAAACCAACGGTACCTACTGTATCTCGAAACTCATGATCCCTATTGTTCCTTGAAACTGGAGCACTCGAAATTTTCTTTCAGTCGTTGCTGGCCTGTAAAATACTGAAGTAAACACTGATGTCTAAATTACTGACCCATGAACAAAAATAATTTTAGAGTGCTTGTAAGAATGTTGTGATTTGTTTGAAACTTTAATGGCTTATTTTACAGTCAACAGTAAGCTTTGGTTTCTTTATACATGTCATCTATTATCACCCGTAATAAAAAGGAATGAGAAATTATATAAAAAAATCATTATTTTGTTGCATAAAGGTTTCTCAATTGGAACATATAATTGGTATGACGGAAGAGCTACATGTGTTTTTGCAGGATTGTGATAATAAGCACCGAGTGCTAATAGTTACATGCAAGGTTGGGATAGAAAAAAAGTACCGAGTGCTAACCATTGTGAAATTGCTGTCTAATCTGTATTTCCAACATTATAGAAGTTATTGTTTGACCTTTTGTATGCTGTCTGGTCTTCATGGTATAAAAAAATATATATTATATTAAATTGATGGGGTTTTTTCAACAACAAAAATACAAAAGATGACTTCAGACAACTTCATATCTTTAAATTTCCTAATGTCTTGTTTTTGTGTTCTTTTTCTTTAATATAAAAGATTATGGTGTATTGTAATGGTTTCAAATCTTTCATTAAATCTGTCACGGAGGACAAGTATTGAGCAAGAAAATGATGAATAATAAAGTTCTATAAAGTTAATCGTGCCTTCAATTTTGCAATACAAAGATGATAAAATTGATTAAAACGTCTAGAGTCAATCAAACATCTTAATTACGTCTTTTCTAATTAAATAAACCTAAGATTACTCCAAAATTGAAATACTTTATCAATTCCTCGTTTTTCATAATTTTTCAATTTTATCGGAACACAAAATCTGATTACAACATCGGTTTAATTCAACCGATGAACTTCATTTATTAATCAGTTGATCATTTTTTGTGATGGATGTAATAATAATTGTTTGATTGGGGTTTGATTTCAATTAAAATCGGGACTCTAATATTCGTCCAAGACAGTGCGACAGCGTACAAGTGATGGATGTGTTTTGCGATAAACTATACGTATCCGTTCCGTATACATACTATTATAACACCCTAATATAATTGACGTAATTTGACGTTAGAATAATTACTTTTAATACCAGACATTTCATATTGAGTGGTACATCTTAATAAGCGAATTATCAGTTTTCACATCACAAATAAGATTATTAGTGTTTCTAATAAGACCAAAAACCCGTTATTAATCATTTTCGTTTGAGTTAAAATCAATGGACTCGCGACTAGTCAGTCTGATTTCCATATCAAAAAGAATGAACAATTATGATTTAATAAAAAGTATTCCTCTTGTTATTATTAAAGTAAAACCGTATATGAAATAATTTCTCGGTGTTCAAATTTAACATAAGAGAAGTTTACAGTCAGATGAAGTTAAAATGCATGGCCTAAAGAAAAAAGACAAATGCAAACTTTACAAAGCATATTCCACTAACCAAAGCTATGGACTATACACTGATCAAAGCAAACCGAACTACGGATATAGGTATTCCGCATTGGTACTAACAAAGCACTCTAAGTACATCATCTACATCAGGTTAAAGGTCGATATAGTTTCGATGGTTGTCATGATAGACTATATCTCCCCAAAAAATATTTCATAATAAGTAAACAATAACATAATAATAATATTTTTAAAAAATCAGTTAAGTTATCAAAATATAAACTATTCTATCAAACGAGAGGTTATATAGAAGCTTTATTTGACCTTTGAAATTGCAATTCAAATATAAATTCTTCGAACCCATCAAAAATATGTTTATTTTATATATAGGAGAATAAGATATAAACACAACATTTACATTATGATGCAGAAATATCATCTGTTAGACACTTTGATGTTATAAACATCTATATATTGCCACATTTTACAATTTTTTCTGGGTTTTTGTTCACATAGTTGCAAAATAGATATAAGACAAGGTGTTAACCGATATTTTATAGAAATTTATTTGGAAAAACATCTTTTATTACAATACATGGCTGGTCTTAAATAGTGAGGCTTTGTTGGTAGTTTTTTTTTTTTTTTTGGCATCTATACTATTAAACGAGAAGACCTCATTTTTGGTGTCGCTTCTCTTCTTTCCAGAATAAATTAATCAACACGCCTCTGTGTCCTATAGGTACAGTGCATAGTCGCATTTGTCATCCATTCATATGATTATTCAGATTGAGTTATTTTAGGAGAAAAACGAGAAAAAAGGCATCCGGATATTGTCCCGTCATTGTACGAAATTTTAAGTCAGATTAGACTTCCGGTTTGCTTTTTTCTGTATACTTTGAACATACATATACTACGAATAAAGTGTATTTTCAGAATTTTATCTGCTATCATTTTCAAGTTTACTATCCACGGCGGTCACAGAGTTTATTAAATAGAGAGGGTCTGTATACTATATCAATGATCACCATGGATCGATTAGTAAACTTAGAATTGAAAGTAAATACGCTTCATTTATATAGTAATGAAAGTTCATAATATACAGATAAGCGCTAAAATTATTCATGTGAACCTTTGATACTTTTTCTGAAATTCTCCAGTCATTAAATCTTTTACAAAATTCATTGATTACAAAAAAAAAATTGAAGATGTGGTATGATTGCCATGTTAAGACAACTCTCCACAAGAGACCAAAATGACACAGATATTAAAACAACTATGGGTCACCGTACGGCCTTCAACAAAGAGCAAAGCCCATATCGCATACTCAGCTTCAAAAGGCCCGAAATGACAATGTAAAACAATGCAAACGAGAAAACTAGCGGCCTTATTTATGTACAAAAAATGAACGAAAAACAAATATGTAACGCATAAACAAACGACAACCACTGAATTACAGGCTCCTTACTTAAATAAATGTTCATAACATACTAAATGTATGTTCATATTGAAATTGATAGAAAACCAAAAATTGGGAACTTTGGAAATAAAGGTGGAGGGTAAAAAAACATTTTCCTGTCCCCAATAACCTATGACTTATGATACTTTTGCTGAAATTCTCCAGTCATTCTGTATTTTACAAAATTCTTCCAACAACACTTTACATACTTTAAACAACGCTTTGAATGCCCGCGATTTCGCGGGTGTGTTCTAGTTTACATTAAATGCAAGAAGTCTGAGCTTACTACAAATACAATATATAAATGCAACATACTCAAAAATATTATAAACAATACTAGTACCTGAAAGACAGACATTTTATGAACACCTGAAGATGTTTTTTTTTATAAATTTGGCGTATGGCAAGCTAAGGACACTAAATAATGAGTATGAACTGTGTCTCTAACATGACGCATCGGTCTGTGGTGCAACTATAGTGTTTCTCGTTTAATGAATTGAATTAAGGGAGCAAAATAGAGCGCATAACAAATTGTAAACAAAATACACGCATTATAAAAAAGCGAATAGGTACCAGGATTATAATTTAGTACGCCAGACGCGCGTTTTTCGTCTACATAAGACTCATCAGTGACGCTCATATCAAAATATTTATAAAGCCAAACAAGAACGAAGTTGAAGAGCATTGAGGATCCAAAATTCCCAAAAATTGTGCCAAATACGGCTAAGGTAATCTATTCCTGGGATTAGAAAATCCTTAGTTTTTTCGAAAAATTCAGTGTTTTGTAAACAGGAAATTTATAAAAAAAAAAAATGACCACATTATTGATATTCATGTCAACACCGAAGTGCTGACTACTGGGCTGGTGATACCCTCGGGGACGAAACGTCCACCAGCAGTGGCATCGACCTAGTGGTGTAAATAGTTATCAAAGGTACCAGGATTATAATTTAGTACGCCAGACGCGCGTTTCGTCTACATAAGACTCACCAGTGACGCTCAAATAAAATTATTCATAAAGCCAAACAAAAACGAAGTTGAAGTTGAAGAGCATTGAGGATCCAAAATTCCCAAAAATTGTTTATGTGAAAAATGTCCCATTTATTGTCAAAATATTGCGATTCGAAAATAAGATTGTACATTACCAAACTAACACACTCCACATATGCATAATATAAAAGACTTGATGTCTTCATATATAATATATAACTTGAACAAAAGAACGAATACACAACTGACTGATAGGTATATTTTTCATATATATTTAGCTTCCATATTTTTAGTTTCGACTGTATTTAATTATGTTAATTCAAGATACACTGTAACATTTCATGGTTCCATTTGTCTAAACATAATAGCTTCGAGTCTAGACAAGAAGAAACCTCCAATAGTGTCTTATGTTCATAATAATAAATTAACTGTTAACAAAACTTTGAAATGCTAAGGCTTTTCTACCTCAGGAATAGATAACCTAGCTGTATTTGGCAAAACTTTTAGGAATGTTTACTCCTCAATGCTCTTCAACTTCGTAATTTATTTGACCTTTTAAACATTTTTCGATTCGAGCGTCACTGACGAGTCTTTTGTAGACGAAACGCACCTCTGGCGTAAGTGTAAAATTTTAGTCCTGGTATCTATGATGAGTTTATTTATAACTTGACATCTACATGTAATGTTGGGCCCAAAATAACTGGTCAAATGCACAAAACCAATTTAAAACATACTGTACGTTATGTTTACTGTAATTTAGGAGTTGTTAGTGATTAAAAATACATTGTAACTCACAACTTCAAAATTACATCTATATGTAGAGCCTTTCTTGCGCAACGGGCATAGTGCAATGCGATTTGGTGATATTTTACATCTGAAGAATATTTTTTTATAAATTCATTTTTCTACTATTATAATGGTTATTTGATATAAGGGGGAATGAGGTTACCTTGTCATACTTCAATATGTATTAACAAAATGAATACTGTATTAAAATGTGGGTTACTGCAAGCTAAGGATGGTGAATAATGATTATGAACTGTATCTAACAAAGACGCATTTGTACTTTTCTTGTATAATGAATTGAATAAAGGGAGTAGAAAGGATCGCATAACATATTGTTATGATATATGACTCGTTTAACATTAACTGAGCTTATGCTCCCTCGTCTATATCGTATATAATTAGATACAGTCCATCAATGCAATACCAGCACACTTAAGGACGGATGGATTATTGATGGCACCACTGGTATATCTAAACTCCTCTCATTGTTGCCTGTTGATGGTCGTCGTGATAGACTATATCTCCCATAAATTATCTTTCACAATAAGTATACGTTTCCATGCTAATAATATTACAAAATCAGAAAAATTATAAAAATGTAAACTCTGCTTTCAAACGATAGTTTATACTGAAGCATTATTTGACCTTTAAAATTACAAAAAAAAATAAAGTTTATTTGAACCCATCAACAATATGTTTATATTATTTGTAGGAGAATATGATGTTATCACAACATTTACTCTTTAAAGCAAAAAATCATATGTGAGACACTTTGATGTCGTAAACATGTCGAAATTTACACTTTGTCATCACCTTGCCATTTTACACAAAAATGCAAAATTAGAAATAAGACTGGGTCTTAACCAAACCACACAATAAAGGTTTTAAATCAACATTTTGAGGAAAAAAATCTTTTAGAACAATACCTGTTTTGTGTCTTGATGGGTTTGTCTGATCTTTAAATGAGGCTTTGTTGGTAGTTTTCCCATTAAATGCAAGAAGTTTGAATCCCTAATACATAAACAATATAATAAAACAAAATTTAAAACTATCAATAATGATACCTGACAGACTGTGTTTATATGAATTATATTTATTTATTGATGAATATCTGACGAAAGTTTTTGATAAAAAAAAAAAGAAAGTTAAATCGTGTGCTATTTTTTTTTTTTTTTTTTTTTTTTTTTTTTTTTTAAATTTAAGGGACCGTAAGATGACCTAATCATACATTTTCCTTAATAAACAATGTAACCATATGGCAAGCTTAATGACCCTGATTAATCAGTATTAACTATGCCTAACAAAGACGCAGCAATATGTGCAGCAATTTGAACTCAATTTTAACTTGCTGATCACATTATAATTTAAAAAATGGGACTAGAATAAAGCAAACAGCAAATTGTAATAAAAAAACACACATAGTATGTGCGAAATGCTTACGTTTAATATGTCACTTCTTGTCAACATATTATAACTTTACCAAACTAACAAACTTCACAATCTAACGAGCCAAAACTATTGACGACGACATGACTTAATATAAGTCGTATCACCATAATAAAGTAACGAATACATACATAACTGATAGTTACTAGTATGTGTTTCATGTATATTTGGCTTCCATATTTTTTGGTTGCGAGCGTATCTGTTGAAATTTATACAAAAAACGCGTGCCCAGTAAACTTAAATCTGATTTTTGTTGTTGTCATATGTATACTTTAAAGGATCTTGTATATAGGAAGACTGTCACGCTGTCTCAAGGCTAAATATCCTCTGTAACAACGCTATGTGCCTGTTAATTGTCGGTTGCATTCTGTCCCTATTTCAAAAACATATCCTCTTTTTTCCACTTGCATTCTCAATGTGTTCCCCATCATCCATGCGTCCCTACGTTGCAGAGAATACTTATATGCTATATTTTAATTCTTCAATTGTACTTAATGAAAGAATTGTGAAATGTTGCACAATTTAGATCGAAGGCCTCACTGTGACTTTGAGATGAAGAACAGCAACAAAAAAGCTGTTCCTTTGTTTTTTGTGTGGGGGGGGTTTTTCTTGTGCTGTGAACGAACTGATTATGTGTTAGTCTTGTATTATTTTAAATTTAGTTTCTTGTGTACAATTTGGAAATTAGTATGGCGTTCATTATCACTGGACTAGTATATATTTGTTATGGGGTCAGCTGAAGGACGCCTCCGGGTGCGGGAATTTCTCGCTACATTGAAGACCTGTTGGTGACCCTCTGCTGTTGTTTTTCATTTGGTCGGGTTGTTGTCTCTTTGACACATTCCCCATTTCCATTCTCAATTTTACATATCCTTTTTTCCTATTAAAGTGATGTAGTTTGTTAACAGATAAAATTCAATTTTTAAGTTTTGCATTAAAAAGTTAGGCAATGACCCCGCTTGAAAATCTTATAGGTTCAATGTACCGAGTTATAATTTTAATTGCATACTAGTTAACATGACAGTCGTTCTTAAATGTTAGGACTTGGGTGTTGACATGTGAATAATGAATTTAAAAAAAAAATGAAAATAATTGAAAATAAATAAAACCAAGTAAACACATTAAAAACGACTAAATAATTGTTATAAACTCTTGGGAGATTTCAAGCTATTTATGTTATCAGCGTCAAACATAAATTTAATACCGAAAATAAATTAGATTAAACTATCTTCTCAAAATTGAGATCAACGAAGCCACATTTTCATCAGTTCCAATCCTACTTTTATTTAATTTACTTATTCAATAAATAAAATTATTTCTGTAAGAGAGAATTTCATCACAAGATGATAACGGACTCCGGGGAAACTGTACGACTTCCGTATGAAATTGCATCAAATGTTATAGAAACCACGATAAATGTTTTGTTTTAATGTGTTGGTAATAGACCGAAGTCTTTCTTAAAAGATTTTGCAGCAATTTTGTGTGAAAAGGGAAACGCATTCAAATGTTATTGCTTTCTTTGAAAGTGATTAATTCCAGTTGAAATAAATTGTATCTACAGAAAAAATTACAGAAAACCCATTACTTACAAGAGAAGGAGTTGAACTGAAAATAAAAGAAAACAAAACTGTATTCAACAGTGAGAAATAAGGAAGAAGAAACAGAAAACTAGAAGCGGAAAAAAACATACACGCCGACAATAGAGTATGGGTTTTTCTCGTTTTTGAAGTCCGTGCGATTGCCTATAATTGCTTACATCCACTTCAACTTTGATGGATAATTGTCTTATTGGCAATTTGGCAGCCGTACAGCATTTCCTTGTTTTAACATCGCCCATAGAACAGACATGCAGACAAAATCATAGTCAAATTTGATTAGAAAACTGAGGCACAAGGGGCGTTTGAGTTATATGTTAAGGTACTGTTCTTGTTGCTAGCAAAGTAATATCCTGAAAATATATATTCCACCTTCCAAATGCTTTACTATAGGTCTATTACAATATTTCGATAATTTCCACACACAAACATTTATTCAACCTCGATTATTTACCAAATGATATGTGCTCAATTTGGTCAAGCACATAAGCTTTCTCAATAGTTGGTTTTATGTCATAAACTTTAAACCTATTCCAGATAATATATTCTTTTACCATATTCAAGTCATACGGATGCGTACTATTCTTTTAAATATTGAAACCGTGAGTTATGTCTTAAACAGAATTGAGTTCGCGGTTTGTCTATTTTATTGTAGAAATTCACATGAAATGGCCTGAAATGTGCAACGGGTATTTGTATCTAAACATCTTTGATCGATTGCTTGTTGTAGCTTAACACCCAGTCGCATGTTTCTTGAATAATCAGGACGAGAACAAATTAATAATTATGATTCATCCAAAATTAAGGTAGCTTCTGTAGTATCGTTCATTGAACTGAAGGGTAGGAATTTTGACCTTGGAAACTTATCTATATATCAGATATACAGCCTTTTGTCGTCTACGTGAATTCAAAAAAATAAATAAGACTACTCAGTTTATGTTAGAAAAAAAAATATTTTAGCATGTATTCAAATAGATGACCATATCATAAACTTTCCCAAAAATATCCTAATTCTGACTGATTTCGGCAATTTTGTAGTATCTATCAACATCAAAAAAACATTCCGAGCAATTTTGTTTGTAGGCATAGGTTGAATATATATTTTTCAAATGTTGGCATAGCTTGAAGACACCATTTAAATTTGCGTACATGTTTTGTTATCTGTTCAAAAAGTAAAACAATCTTTCTACATGCAGGTACCTCTACACAAAAAATAGCTCACGTTGAAATAAGATATATTTAAGGAATGACTGTAATATTTTTTCTGTCTATGAAGAAATAACATAAAATATTTGGTGCACACTGAATAACGCGCGTAGCGGGTTATTTAACAGTGTGCACCACATTTTTTTTAATGTTATTTCGAATAGACAGAAAAAATATTACAGTCGTTTCTTATAATTTAATTCTAAATTCCATTTTAAACGAAAACCATGAAAAAAACGTTGATGACGTCACGGTCACATGACTAAATTATGTCTATGGTTTGATAACAAAATAACGTCAGCCAATCAGAAGACGCGTTACATTCAAAATTAAATTATTTTCAGTTAATTTGTTCCTTTAAAATAAAATTCCATGTTAGGATATCTATTCAGGTCTTAATAAAATTAAATTCTTCAGACTGTCGGGATCTGTCGATACCAATGCTGCCCTAAGCTGATTCTAATTTGTAAGAATATTTTTTTTGTACGAACATCCATTCTTGTTATCTGGAGAAGTATCAAATAATAAGATACGTTAGTTATTAAATTTATCAATTTATTATGAAACGTCAAAACAAAACAAAAAAAGATCAGACAAAAATCATCATTTTTGCTATTCTTCTCGTAGACGACTATTTTAACGAGTACTACATGCATGTGAAGCAGGGTCTATTTATTCCTTTTGGGCACTTTGTCTTCATTGTTACTCGATTCTAATGTTGTAGTTGTACCTGCTAATTTTGTAGTGACGTTTTACTTGAGGTTTATTTTTCAATCCCTTTAAGGCATGTTTCAATCAATCATAGTTTTACCTATCTGGCCTGTCACTGTTGATGATGATAGTTGCTAGCATTGCCTTTATGGCTGGGTCCGTTTTTGTTGTAAAATGTCTTTGTGGTGAGATTCATTCTTGTCGTTAACCAGGGTTGGGTTTTTTTGTGGGATAATTATATATTCTTTTCGTTAACCATTCTTACTGAATTAATTCCTGTGTTTTGTTCAAGTATCTAGAAACCATTCTTGTCTTCAGATCGATCTTTTGCGGAGACACTCAGTGTCACGGTGCTGAACGTTTTGTTCATCCGACATATTGTTACTCAAAATTAACCTTTTAGAATAGTTTAAGGTGGTATGGGAGTCTAAAATAAAAATGATAGAATTTGTTCATACTTTGCCAAAACGTACTATCTATAAAAGAGGGACGAAAGATACCAAAGGGACAGTCAAACTCATAAATCTAAAACAAACTGACAACGCCATGGCTAAAAATAAAAAAGACAAACAGAAAAACAATAGTACACACGACACAACATAGAAAACTAAAGAATAAACAACACGAACCCCACCAAAAACTAGGGGTGATCTCAGGTGCTCCGGAAGGGTAAGCAGATCCTGCTCCACATGTGGCACCCGTCGTGTTGCTTAAGTGATTACAAATCCGATAAATAGTCTAATTCGGTAGGTCATATTCATGAAAGGGAAGGGGATTGTAGTTACGACATAAGGAACATATCCGATATCATTTGTGAAACGGTTATTCCATAACGGTCAACCAACTCGTGATGGCGTCCGTAAAATTTACGAAGAGATGATTTCAACTTCACCATTTGGAACTCTTGGTTTAATAGCTTCCTTTATGTCGAAAAATATAATAAAAATGATAGGTCACCGCGCATTTTCTCAAGCTACAGGACGGGACAAAATGACACATTTTGTATGGATTATACAGGAAAAAAACACCATTTTGTGATTAAAAACTAAACAAAATGATAAAATTGTTAAATACTACAGGAAAAGATAGCTTTCAGACACTGCTTTGAGAATATCAAAAGAAAAGATAGGGTCACCGTACGTTTTTTTTTTTCGGCTAAAATACAAAATAGGAAAATTCCATGTAGAATCCTTCAGAAAATGCACTGTTTTAGAGTTACCTCCCCTTAAAATGCCAATTTAAAAAAAAACTAAAAACAACCAAAAATAGTTAACAATTGCAAATATATTAATATTTATAAGTTATATTCTTATAAATTAGTTCTTATAAATGAAAATTGACATTAAATATCTGCATTCCTGCATCAAAGTTTGACAACTTGATGGAAAATCTAGACCTTTGGTTCTCTGTTTTTTACGATCCAAGATGGAGGAAGACACCTATTCCACCTTATATTATTTAATTACAGATAAAAAGACTTCAATAAATAAATACTAGTACTTCAATAAAAAAAAATACTTCAATAAATAAATACTAGTACTTCAATAAAAAAAAATACTTCAATAAAAAAATAATTCAATAAAAAAAATTCAATAAAAGAAAATGTCAAACATTTCATCTGAATGTTCAAAGTTTTCCAAAAAGGTATATTGGTGAAAATTCCATACTGTTGTTATAGGCTAGCAAAGCATTATGATACTATATAGTATTATGAAGGGCAATATTTATTTACAATATCAAAACATATATACATAAGTGTATATATATGTTTCTGGCTATATCAAGGATTTGTTAGAATACAAATCCTAGGTTATAATTATCAAGAGGGGATTTATGATACAAATCTATCATTTGGTGGATCTCCCTTTAAAATGCTCTAAATAAATCTCGGACTATTAGTATTGTAGTTAGTATAATAGTCCCAGAAATAAATGCAATAGTTCTTGTTTTTTTGATACACGTTTCAATTTGTGTTTGCTATATATATCAGAAAAAAAATCTGAAAAAAGCGCGATAACCGTTGTGAATATTGCGGAAATACGTCACAAAGTAACCGTGATTGGTCAAATATTACTTTCCATGTTGCAAATATTTGAAAACGTTTGAATACAGATGAAACGGTATATTATTTTCGTTTAAAACTGATAATCCTATTTTAACACAGATGTCAACAATATTTCACAACAAAAATTGAGAGCAAATTGAATGAAAAGCAGGTAAATAGCAGTATGGTGGATTTGATTTAATTTTAAAGAGAAACATCATTTTGAAAACACTCTTTTTAAAATTATTCATGTTCATGATGTTGAGGTCTCTCATTCTACACATGAACAGCAGGAAACACTCAACACAAGGGTTCTTTATTTTTGCTGCCAAGTATATTTCCTACTTTGTCGTGTCAAAAGCATCTTGAGCCTCTCTACATAGAACCGCCAACCATAAACAACCCCTCCCCCCTTCATCTATTTTGTTTATTAGTTGTTACTGGCTTTGAACTAGCTGTCAGATAACAGTGAGTACTCTCAGATCTGTTCGTAGTGTCTTTTTGTTGTCATCTTGTACAAGTACCCGGCCACGTCCACTTGTATTTTTGTCCATCTAATGATTTAAGCCTTTTTCAACTAATTTTTTATAGTTCGTTGTGAACTTCGTTCTTATGTTGTACTGTTATACCACTGTCCCAGGTTAGGGGAGGGTTGGGATCCTGCTAACATGTTTAACCCCGCCAAATTATTTAAGTATGTGCCTGTAATTCAGTGGTTGTCATTTGTTTATGTGTTACATCAATGTACATATTTGTTTTTCATTAATTTTTTTTATATAAATAAGGCCGTTAGTTTTCTCGTTTGAATTGTTATACCTTGTCATATTTTATAGCTGACTATGCGGTATGGGCTTTGCTCATTTTTGATGGCCTTACGGTGACCTATAGTTGTTAATGTCTGTGTCATTTTGGTCTCTTGTGGACAGTTGTCTCATTGGCAATCATACCACATTATAAGTCATGTACAATTCAGTATACTTATGATCAATCATAGTCGTAAGTTTTTTTGTGGAACTAACTCCTGGGTTGTAGTAACGCACACCACCAAGTCCTCTAGATGGTTTCAATCTACTGTACTGCAGTGCGAACAAAGATGGAGTTTTTGAACTGGTCCGTCTTACTGTGGGGAACTATTTTTATGCCCCACCTACGATACACCTACGATAGTAGGGGGGCATTATGTTTTCTGGTCTGTGCGTCCGTTCATCTGTTCATCCGTCCGTCCGTCTGTCCCGCTTCAGGTTAAAGTTTTTGGTCAAGGTAGTTTTTGATGAAGTTGAAGTCCAATCGACTTCAAACTTGGTACACATGTTCGCTATGATATGATCTTTCTAATTTTAATGCCAAATTAGAGTATTTACCCCAATGTCACGGTCCACTGAACATGGAAAATGATAGTGCGAGTGGGGCATTCGTGTACTGGGGACACATTCTTGTTAATCTTAGTTTCTTGTGTATAATTCTGAGATTAGTATGACATCCACTATCACTGAACTAGTATACATATTTGTTTAGGGGCAAGTTGAAGGACACCTCCAGGTGCAGGAGTTTCTTGCTACATTGAAGACCAATTGGGAGTCTTTGGCTGTTGTCTGCTCTATGGTCAGGTTGTTGTCGCTTTGACACATTTCCCATTTCCTTTCTCAATTTTATTTTATGACCACTCGTTTGTTGTTACAAACTTGTTGGTCTATAATGTTCTTAGTTACAAAGTTATTGTATGTTGTTGCTCTTATTTGTTGTTTGGGTCTGTGAAATTTTATAAGATCTTCTAGAGGAAGCGCTGGTATCTTCCCCTCAACCACTTTAAAAAAGAAAATCAGTCGTCATCTTGATTGAAGTGACTGAAGCTGAAGTTCTGATAGCATTTTTGTCATGTACATATAATTGATCCGTACTCCATAATAGATCTTACGAGTCTTATATATATACTGTTTTCCAGCATTCCCTAGGACAATGTAGTAGGTTTCACCTAACAGTCAAGGGTCTAACTTAAAAGAGTTGTTAGAGAAAAATAACATACATGTTGTTATTGTGGGCTAAAATATCAAAAAACTATGATAACCATGATAACATATGTATGTTACATGTTTCAAAGGGAAAATATACAACCTTTCTTATGTTAAATTTTTCTCTATTTCTATTGATATTATAATTTTCTTTATGTATACTAATCTTTGTCAAGATATATAACAGCTCATAGTTTACCAATCATGCATAGCACACCTACATGTATGTTATTACAGAAAATATATTCCTGCAATGTATTATGACCAAAGGGTGTTATTAAAGCTTCTCTATATCTCTTTTAACCCTTTCCTTCATTGAATTTTTTTTCTTCACATACTTGATTCGCATAAGGATTTTTTTCAATAAAAAAAATCATCAGGTTTAAAGTATTTATGCATTGTGAAAACGAATATTTCATCAATGAAATTCAAGTCAGATATTCTCATAAATATTCTTTTCATATTGGATACAAACTGTTTAAAGTCTGATGCAGACATTTTGTAGTCAAAGCATTTCAACTGAGGTACTACACAGGCGTCAAAAGGCGTCATTATGGAGTAAAGGGGGTGGCGTCAAAAAGCTTCATTATGGAGGAAAGGGTAATAGGCTTTGCTCTGGCTTGCATAACAATTTATTTCAATTCATAGTAAGAAATGAGGTTCAGAGCTTGTAATGAGGCACTGCGCAATATTCCAAGTGTCTCATTTACTCTCATATAGTAAGTTACATGCTTGTAATAACTAAGCCTTGTTATTATAGCTTATTTTGCCCATAAAGGCCTTGTGTGATTGATTTACCATGGTTGGTCAGAATTGTATTAATGGAATTAGAAAATTTGTTATGAAGGTAATATATTAAACTACTGCGCAAGTGCCCATTAAAGATAAAATAATTATGATATATTTAACTAATAACAAACATATGTTATTACAGATTAAGGAAAAAAGAGTAGACAACTCTTGAAAGTGTCTGTAATAACACATGCATGTTATTTTTCTCTGATAACATATTTCAGTTAGACCCTTGACTGCCTAAAGAAGCCTAGTATGGAAAGGGATATACATTGTAAAAGTAATATTGTAAAAAATACTGCTCTGAGATTGTTAAAAAAATGAATATTACTCATGTTACTAATGTTATGATAATTGATAAATACCATAAACATGATAAAGATTCGCTCAAATAATTATATATACAAACAAGACAATGGCACCCAAAAAAAATGAAAGTAAATAAGGCTAAGCATTTCTTATGCCACTGCCAGAAAATATGACAGCTACATGTAATTATCGTCAGATGTCCAACATTGACATACATGATATAATTCGATATATGACGTCACACCAACATGATTGACCATACCATTTTTTGAATATAATCCTATTCAATCTTTGGCTTTTTATTTGAAAAAGATACAGCAATGAGGAGAAACTTGTATAAATTAAAGCGTGGACATACTTGTCCCTCTGGCACAGTTGGTGTTGACACATGTGTCCCTCCAGCAGCAAGAGGGTAAGTCTAGTAACAGGCTATTATTTGAACTAGGAATTATTTTTAATTATGGAATTTGCTTGATTTCTTATTATTGAAATTTTCAATAAATTCCATGTTTATTCTGTACTGAAATGTTCTGTGCTGCGCACAACATTTTCTATTACAAAGAAAATAGTATTTTTCAATAGAATGTACTGTGCCGCGCACAACACTATCTAACCGAAATACATTGTATGGAAAGTGTTATTAACCGCTCAAAAGATCATAATACCAAATATTACATGGAATTTATCAAAAATTTTAAACACAAGAAATTATGCAAACTCCATAATTAAAAATAATTCCAAGTTCAAATAATAGCCTGTTTAGTATGTATATATACAAAGTATGATACTTGATCATTCTTATTACATTTGTTACATATATCTGCCGCATTAAGGATGTACTTAGGTGAGGTTAGGTAAAAATTAAGAAATTAAGAAATTAATATTGATACTATAAGCTGGTAGAGCATCAATTCTTACGTAATTAAACCAAATGCCATTTTAAAAAAGGGGGGTCGGACCATGAACTCGTTTTCAAGTTAAATCAGTTGGAATGCTAAAAATTAGTCGAAAACTGCATCTTTTCCCGATAAGTCACCGTTTGACGTCGCGAAAATAACAATTTACGTTAGCAACTGTAACTGTATCTTATGCCCTTAAGGCTGTTCGCATGTCATGTTTTGGGATTTTTGTCAGATTTTCAGAATCCTCTGGTTTTATCCATTAGAATGCCTCACAAAATTTGGCCCATTAACCCCCATTTTCTTTTTATTAATCTTTTACATGTATTATTATAAACCATCTTTAAAAGTCTTATAAAATCTTTGTTATTTTGAAATAGTTTTTGAGAATTTAAACTTGTCAATGATAAAGCTATGAAAAATCAAGAGAGAACATTTTCCCTCAAAAATGTCAATGGTAAATATCTTGAAAACAAGCACATTGACCATGTTGACATATATATTTGTTTTGCTTTTTTGGTTCCTTTATTTATCCCCTATCAATATATACTAGTGTTATGAAAAGCTTGTTATTTCATGTATTTTGAAACTGAGTTGCTAACTTCCTTAAACACTGATTACATTTGTAATTATCTCTCTATCTCTTAACTGTATTTGGGGACTTGTTGGCAGAGTGGTCTTAGTAGTTACTACTGTTATCACTAGCCAGTCAACACTGGTTGTGAGTTCGAACCCAGCTCTTGCAGGTGCACTCGTCTCCAATCTTAAATTACTAGGAATGTCAGTTTTCCTATCAAAGGTTGGTGGTTTTCCCCAGGCTCTCTGGCTTTCTCGGCTATAAAAAAACTGACCGCCACGAATAGATAAAAATGGTGTGAAAACGCCAAAAAATCAATGAAAATCACTCTTAACTGTAGTAAATATAGTGACAGTTATGTTAATTTCAAAGTTCATTAGGTGCTGTAGGTTTTACTAAATAAAATGATTTTTACTCCACAGGAATGCCCAGACAAAAGCGTGGCATACTTGGTGTGAAAAAAGATCCCAAAAACCAGATCTTGTATTTTGGTAATAATGGAGAAGAATGGCCTTCTGATGATTCAGAGGATTCTGATTATCTCCCTTCTGACTTAGAAGATGATCAGCCTGCCTCTTTGTGAGTGGAAAATTAAGCTAACAAATTTGCCATTTCAGAATCTAATGCATCCTGGGTAATATTTTCAAAAGTGTACACCAAAACATCTTGATTGGTTAGAAATGTCATAAACAATGGGAATTCAACCAATGACGTAATGTTATTTTCATTCTAGGGTACAAACAATGAAATTACCCATGATCCTTTAGATTCTCAAAAGGTGAATTATCATGATCAGTAGACACCAAACAAAAATAATAAATTAAAATAAATCATGTGTATAAAAATAAGAATATGTGGTATGTTTGCCAATGAGACAATACCTCATAAGAAACCAACTAATGTAGAAGTAACCAAATAAAGGTTACTGCCTGTAGCATTTAACTATTCTGAACAATGATGAGCAGAAACCATACATTTTGTAGCAAGATATAAACATGATAAAAGGCTCAAATATAACAAATGTAAAACAATTAAATCAAGAAATCTTTTCAACAGAAACAGCAAATACATATACATCATGTACATTGTACATGTAAATGTATATTATGGTAAATACCAACAAACGACTACTACTGAATTACAGGCTCCTGACTTATGACAGGTCGTGGCACATACATGTATAAGACCGTTGGTTTTCCTGTTTGATTTGTTTTACACTAGTAATTTTGGGGCCCTTTAGGTAGCAATAAACAGTTAGGAAAAAATATTAAAATTTGCCCTTATAAATTTTACCATCCCCTTTTCATTGCTTTCTTGCAATATCAATCTTACTGTTTGTGTCATATATGGGCATATGTATGTAATCAGAATCTTCCATAGATTTTATATCCAGTATATAAAATGGTAAAATATAATTTCTTTTGGGTGTATCCATGGCAACAATCTGCATTTATTTGTTATAAAATATTGCAAAAAGGGGGGGAAAGATGTCACATATTTCCCCAAAATTTGGCTAAAAGTAGAATTTCAATCGCTTGAAGTAATACCTTTTCTGAAACTGTGTACATATATCATTCAGCAAATCCAAGGAAAATCATATGTCTTTCATCTCATTTTTTTGTAAAATTGCGTCAAAAACTTCGTGTAGAAAAAAGTGTTTGTAAACATTACATTAATTTCTGGACCGATGGCTGGTCTAGCTATGAAAATACGGATTGTCAAACAGAAAACAGCCCATAAAACATGTAAAATATAATCTTGATGCACTTGTAAACCACCTTTGAAGGCTAAATTAGCACTCAGCTGTCTAAAAATGAATTTTATTACACAATAACTTTCCTATTTGAAAAATCCACAGGGGCCAAAATGCGAAACTAAACTCCTAACTGTGTATTGCTACCTTATAGCTTGTTGTTCGGTGTGAGCCAAGGCTCCGTGTTAAAGGCTGTACATTAACCTATAATGGTTTACTTTTATAAATTGTTATTTCGATGGAGAGTTGTCTCATTGGCACTCATACCACATCTTCCTTTATCTATAAAAATGTACGTAGTCTGGTTTTTTAGCTCACCTGGCCCGAAGGGCCAAGTGAGCTTTTCTCATCACTTGGCGTCCGGCGTCCGGCGTCGTCCGGCGTCCGGCGTCGTCCGGCGTCGTTAACTTTTACAAAAATCTTCTCCTCTGAAACTGTTGGGCCAAATTAATCCAAACTTGGCCATAATCATCCTTGGGGTATCTAGTTTAGAAATTGTGTGGCGTGACCCCGCCAACCAACCAAGATGGCCGCCACGGCTAAAAATAGAACATAGGGGTAAAATGCAGTTTTTGGCTTATAACTCAAAAACCAAAGCATTTAGAGCAAATCTGACAAGGGGTAAAAATGTTCATCAGGTCAAGATCTATCTGCCCTGAAATTTTCAGATGAATCAGACAACCTGTTGTTGGATTGCTGCCCCTAAATTGGTAATTTTAAGGAAATTTTGCTGTTTTTGGTTATTATCTTGAATATTATTATAGATAGAGATAAACTGCAAACAGCAATAATGTTCAGCAAAGTAAGATTTACAAATAAGTTAACATGACGGAAATGGTCAAATGACCCCTTTAAGAGTTATTGCCCTTTATAGTCAATTTTTAACCATTTTTTGTAGATCTTAGTTATCTTTTACAAAAATCTTCTCCTCTGAAACTGCTGGGCCAAATTAATCCAAACTTCGCCATAATCATCATTGGGGTATCTAGTTTAGAAATTGTGTGGCGTGACCCCGCCAACCAACCAAGATGGCCGCCACGGCTAAAAATAGAACATAGGGGTAAAATGCAGTTTTTGGCTTATAACTCAAAAACCAAAGCATTTAGAGCAAATCTGACAGGGGTAAAAATGTTCATCAGGTCAAGATCTATCTGCCCTGAATTTTTCAGGTGAATCGGACAACCTGTTGTTGGGTTGCTGCCCCTAAATTGGTAATTTTAAGGAAATTTTCCCGTTTTTGGTTATTATCTTGAATATTATTATAGATAGAGATAAACTGTAAACAGCAATAATGTTCAGCAAAGTAAGATTTACAAATAAGTTAACATGACCGAAATGGTCAGTTGACCCCTTTAGGAGTTATTTCCCTTTATAGTCAATTTTTAACAATTTTTTGTAAATCTTAGTTATCTTTTACCAAAATCTTCTCCTCTGATAATACGTGGCCAAATTGAACCAAACTTGGCCACAATCATCATTTGGGTATTTAGTTTTAAAAATGTGTGGCGTGACCGGGTCAACTTACCATGATGGCCGCCATGGCTAAAAGTAGAACATAGGGGTAAAATTCAGTTTTTGGCTTATAACTCAAAAACCAAAGCATTTAGAGCAAATCTGACATGGGGTAAATGTTCATCAGGTCCAGATCTATCTGCCCTGAATTTTTCAGGTGAATCGGACAACCTGTTGTTGGGTTTTACAAAAATCTTCTCTGAAACTACTAAGCCAAGTTAATTATAGATAGAGATAATTGTAAGCAGTTAGAATGTTCAGTAAAGTAAGATGAACAAACACATCACCATCACCAAAACACAATTTTGTCATGAATCCATCTACGTCCTTTGTTTAATATTCACAAAAACCAAGGTGAGCGACACAGGCTCTTTAGAGCCTCTAGTTTTAAATATAAAGGAAGATATTTCTGTGATAGAATTTTTTTATTCTTTACCAATCAAGTGCATGCTAGTTTCATTCTTTTCTTGTGTCATTCTGCAAGGTACAAGTGTTTTAGCTTAATAATAAAGACCTTAAGGATGTACATGTACTTAGGTGAGGTTTTGGAATTTGTGTCAAATTTTCGGAATCCTTGGTGTTTTCCATACAAAACAAGGTAAAATATTTTGCCCCATAACACCCATTTATTTTTTCATATAAGACAAAATAGCTCATGAAAGGTCATTTACCAAAATTTTAAAAGATTCTTAATTTTATTTCTTCTGTTTTGGGACCCAAATAATACCAATGCAATCATATGGTAAAAGTCTGAGTCAGCCTTTTTCCGCCTTATTTTAAATCTCAAATATCTGAAAAGGAGGTCCATGACCTATCAATATTTTTAGCTTATTTTTATCCTTGAAAAATGCTCTACCACCTTATACATGTAGTATCAATTTTAAATTCTTGATTTATTAATTTTCACTTCACTTCACCTAAGTACATCCTTAAGCTTTTAACAATTATTCAGATGAACATAATGACTAGACTATGGAAACAATAATACAGCTATTCCTTTGATGTAATCAGCATGAATATTACTGAACCAGCATGGCCAGTATTTCACATGCAGTATTTTTTTTCGTAAATACACATGTACATACAGAGTATTTTACATAAAACACATACCAGTAATTTATATAAAATGCTTTAAATAATGTATGTAAAATTGATCCTTGAACATGTTGAAATGGGTTATATGTCATAGAGACAACATCATAGACCTGACCAAAGAGCAGTCTAAATGAGACGAAGGCATTTCTAGTATTTAGTTTTTGACAGTGTTCTCCGCAGGCCGTTTCAGCGTCGCGGTTAATTTCTAATATAAAAACCTTGCAATAATTTACAATTTACAGTAGATATATGTTTCTATGGGAATACCTAAATATTATTTTAGGAAGAGAAAAAAGAAGCAAGGTAAAGGAAAAACAAAAAAACAAGTTAAAAAAGAAGACAGTGCAAAAAGTAACAGTTTAGATATTTGTGTGGATTTACCTCCCCTGCCTACAGAAATTTGGTTGAAGATTTTTCAGGATGTTGTATCAGTTACAGGTCCACTGCCATTTCTATGCAGGTAACATCTCTTTGCTGTTAGTATTTGTTTACATGCCTGGCTCTAATACTTTCCACTGGGAGGTATATGAGCCATGTATTACAGTTGTTCCCAAGGCTTTGAGAAGACAACTGGAAATTTGGACAAAACCTTTCAGAAATACTGCAAAAGGTCATTTATCCCAGTAATGATTATCACTGGAATGAACCAAAACAATTTTTACAGGACTTTTGCCCAATGTCCAGTGACCTTTGAAATGTCTTGTATTAGTATTTGGTTTCACTGCAAAATACAAAATGTAACTAATACAAACATCCATCAAAATTTGTAATTATCATAAGCTGATCCAGGGGGGCCTGCCCCCTCCCTCCCCTCTTTTGTGGGTAAAATTTGGTTGTCTAAAAGGGAATCACTGAAGCATGACTGTAGAGGGCCCTCTCTTATGACAGTCTGTGCCCCCCCTTTTATAAAAAGTTCTTGATCTGCCCCTGTTTATATAAATGATTGTACTTTTGCTGTTAGTCGTAGGCTCAACAAAATTGAGGATGAAAATTAATCAAAATGTTCCTCTAGATTCTATCTTTTGATTGTAAAAAGCTTCTGTCCAAGTTTGGTAAAATCCAGGATAGTTTACATGAATTTAATAAATGTTTTTCAAAACTTTTAACTGCAGACTATGTAATGTTAACCATTTTAACTGGAAGAAAAACTTAAGTCCATTTATAAGTAAAATATAGAAAAACATGAACAATTTTTTTGGTTAAATTTTCTTCTAGATACTAGCTCATGATCATAAACAAGCTTCTCTCCAAGTTTGGTACAAATTCAGAATAATTAAAGAAAGTTATAAAATTTTTACTACAGAGTGAATGTAATGTTTCCTGCATAAAAACTAAGTTAATTTGGAAATAAAATACGGAAAACAAGTATTATTTTTTTTTTCATTTACTTCTAGATACTATTTAATGATCATAAACAAGCCTCTGCAGACGGAATGTGGGATTGCTTTTTCAACTAAAGTCGAAGGCTCAACAAATACTTAATGCTGTAAAGATTTTGAACAAGTATTTACATCTTTCTTCAATTTCAATTTTCTGTATGCTCATACATGTATTATGCTTTGCTCATATTATTATTATTAGATATGTTATTATATTTTACATTAAAAGGAAATATATATGCACTTTTGTAACATATATTTGTGTACTGCAAGGGTTGGTTTCTAATTGATCTCTGGTTCTCATCTTCTTTCATTTATATTGAATGTATTATTTTTATCAGGGCACAGAAAGTATGCTCAAGCTGGAAAGAAATAGCCAAGGATCCCTCCTTATGGAGAAAAGTAGACCTGACCTATGGATGGATTAAACAAAAGGAAGAAACTCTTAGATGGTTAAGTGAAAACAGACTCTCACAGTGTCAGGACATTAATTTATCAAACTGGACATTATCAAGTGCATTGTCTTTCATTGCTGAGAGATGTCCTCATCTGCAAACTGTAAATCTTTCCCATTGTAAGAAGTTAACACCTGATGGAGTTACTTCCCTTGCTAACAATTGTACAGAACTCAGGGATATAGATTTTTCTGATACAAGTGTAAGTGTGATATACAGTCAAACCTGCTTAAGAGACCACCTGTATTAAGCAAAAACCTGTGGTATAAGACCATAAATTTCACATCCCTCTGTAGATTATTTCATATAGATTAAACCTGTATTAAAAGACCACCTGTTTTATGAGACCACTTTTTTGCTCTCCCTTGAGTGGTCTCTTAAAACAGGTTTCACTGTAATTACTAATTAATGTAGGTACAAAATGTAGGAAAAATGTTTGAACAGTTGAATATTTTTTTGTCATCATCTTTAGGTGTTGTAATAGTGGCATACATGTATTTATAGAAAGAAGAAGACTTAGGGTTAAATCCTTGAACTATAAACTGATATATATATATATGTGCTGCTTCTAAATTCTAGTAGATGTACTAAATTAACTTTATTTTCTGATATTTTGTTATTTGATAAAAATGTGTTCATTTTCTGTATGCTACATGTATGTTGTCTTTTCTGAAACAGTTTGCATATATTATATTGAATAATAAATGTTCAACAGATTACATATAGATTCTACCACTGCATTGAGTGTGATACGATATTTATCCACTTAGACAGTTAAAGGAGTACCTAGGTCCCGTAAGGACCGATTTTGGCCTCAAATTTCAGGTTCATCTAACGAAACATTTTGGACACATTTTAAACACTTAAGTGTCTATTTCAATTGATTCGATTAGTTTATGTGAAAGATTTTAACTGATTTAGTCATTAAAAACGCTCCTATTCAAGCTTAAATATGAAAAATCTATCAAATATGCCAAAAAACGTCACTTTTCAGATGGTTTTTGTCAAAAATGAAAGTGGCCGCATCCGTGTTCATCCTCAACGTTTATATATGTTATGTATTATCATCAAATACAACTTTTATTTCAATATTATGAATGAACACGAATGCGGCCACTTTCATTTAAGACGGAAACTGTCTAAAATTTAACTAAAATGCTAAAATTGTGAAGATTTCAGTAATTTAGCATGACTTAATGATGCTAGTACCCGATAAATGTGCATTGTATTGTCAAAAACAGCCCATATTTTTGTAGCAAAAGCATTCTACTTTCCAATAAATAGCTAAAAGATTACATTTTCACAATTTTGTAAAACTGCTATATTTTAGGGCCAAAAAGGGGTCTTACTGAACCTACTCCTTTTCAAATTTAAAACGCAAGGCTCGCCGAGTGTTTTAAATATTTAAAATTTAACTGTCAAGAGTGGATAAATATTGTATTACACAAGATTTGGTGGTAGAATCTGTTTTTCTAATGATTTTCAAACAATATGCAGGCAAACATATTCCTTCTTTTCGAATGATCTGCAAAAAGATGTGTTCTTTCTATGTGACGTCATCAGGCATGGTTGCCTTTTTTCATGCCGTCACAATAAGAAATTCAGAGGAAAGCAAGAAAATTCGACGTCATAATCAGATTTTAACCAATGAAGAACTGAGATCAAAGAACCACACGTTGATTAAATTTTTTTATACAATGGGTGCAGAAAGGGATAAATTGACAAAGAATTAGAGAAACATATATAAATGATATTTATTTACAATTTTATACTTCAGATAACATCAACGTCCTTGAAAGAATTGATACTGAAGAGGTTCAGTGAAATAAAGAGAATTGATGTCAGCTGCAATAAAAAACTTACTGGTTTTACAATGGTCTTGGATACAATAATGGTACATATAAATAAACCTAAGAAAAGGGGGTATGATTTCCAAGGTGACAACTATCCAACAAAGTTCTAATGAGGAAGATAAAAGCAATTAAATGTCACTGAACAGTCGTCAACAATGAGAAAAACTCATTCCCCATAGTCAGCTATAAAAGGCGGTACAATTATGGTACAAAATGTAGTCTTTTCAATAATGTAACTTGAATTTTTTGAAATATCAATTAAAATAGCTTAACTTAATCAAAAGACATATTAACAAAAACAAGTGAACATACACATGTTTGGATAGTTTGTAATGTTACAGCTTTTTTCAAACTGTCAGACTGTTGTAAACTTATATTAATCCATTTCCTATAAAGGTTTGTGTATGTTTTAGTCATATTTGGTGAAATATTCTGAATTTGTCAAAAATTTATATTCCATCTTAGTGTAAGGTACAATCAGGGACAAAAAGACATAACTATGGGTAGGTACAGTTAGAGTCGAAGGTATTTTCATCTCCATTTAGATTGAGAAGTTAGTCAGTAGTACATGTACTTCCTTAAAAAAAAATGTGAACAACAATAATATAAAAAGAATTGTGTAACCTCCTTCAAAGGTTATCTGAGTATCAGCTTTAAATAGTGTCTTAGCCAGTTTGTATTTAACCTTTCAAAATTAATTTGCTATAAACTTTACTTCATCAAATTGTTTGCTTTCAGTGATGAAGCTATTTTGTTAACTTTCACTTTTGTAGAAATGTCCCAAATTGACAGTGTTAGACATATCAACTCTTGAGAATGTACCAACATATGTAACCATTGATATAGAGGAGTTCCAAAAATCCTGTCCTAAGCTGAAGGTCCTTAGAATGGGGAACAACAGATACAAAGGCACTCCAAAAACAGACGATGAAGTGGTAAATTCTATTTACAGCTAGCTGGTCATTTATTATAGCTATAAAGCTTCTATGTTTATCTCATAGTGATCACATGTGCATTAGTGTGTAAGGGCCATCACTAGCAAGGTCAAAACAACGACTGTCAAACAGATTATTTTAATGCAACATTGTGTAGAACTTCATCCTGATTGGATGAAGCATCAAATTTCAAGGCATTACTTTAAAGATTGAAGGCCTAAAATTTTGTATTTTAAGAGTTGTATGATTCAATTTTGATGTCAAGGTCACAATTTCCCATTTATTTGTTCCATTGACAAAGTGCTGTAATTTCAGTAATTATTATGTGCAATTATAATTACGATTTTGTCATTTTAGACTAAAATGTGAGTTTGTTATTTTTGACTAAAATGGGATTTTATTTTTGCGATTATGATAAAAATCCTGTTCAATTCATACAAAAAATTTCAAAATGTGAGTTTAGATTATTGTTATAACTGTTGAATTTTTTTTCCGAATAATAAAAACATTGTAATAATTTCTAAATTTAATGTATATAGGCAGTAAACTTAAGTTGCCACCATCAAATTGCAAATTTATACCTGCAAATTTTCAAATACAGAAGGGAGATAATTCATTATTGTAGAATGTTAAATAATGAGTCAAGATAGTATTTGAATAGCCAAATTGGATGTTTTCTTATCGAACATATAATAAGATAAAAACAAATGTATACTTTATTTGCTAATTTTGATATGGTTTTTTTTACAGGAAAAATCTGCAGGTTTCCCAGAACTGGAGGAATTTAGTATCCCAGATTTGAGTGGTAGACATACTATGCATAACACAATTGTGTATGATGTTTTCAATAGGTGAGGTTCTGTCTTAAATGTTCATCATTTTCAATTATTTATCTTGGAGTGATATTTACATTGATGTCAATCCTTATAGGTAAGGACTCATAAAAAAAAGAAGATTCTTATTCTCCTTTCATAAAATATTGGAGAAATAGAGCTTTTTCTAATTTATTTTTTTAATTTAGTTCAGACTCTGCAAGACTCTCATGGGTAGTCACAATCAGGGGTCGTAATTAGCACTGGTCCGGTGGTCTGAGACCAGTAGAATTTGCGTCGTACGAGTAGATTTTGTCAGCTGGTGGTCAGGTGCACCAGTAGAAATTTGTCAATAAAAATCACTGATTGCATCACAATCTCGGTTTGATTACCAAACAAATACCTACAAATTCAATTACACGGTACTGGGGGTACTAAGTATTACAATTGATCAAGTTAATTACTATCTTGGGTCAGGGTCTTTCACAACAACAACATAAAATGTGGAAATTTATGGAAGTAGTAAAACTGCTGAAAACAAATTAAAAAAATTTAGTGTTTGTCACAGACATGGGGTAATTGAAATATGTAATTGTAATTGACTGTAATTAATTACAATTTATCATGTAATTGAATGTAATGTGTAATTGAGCATTTTTTCAATTACATGTAATTGAATGTAATTAATTACATAGCCAAAATTGCCTGTAATTGACAATTACTTTTCAATTACAAGTCAATTACATTTGAAATTTTGGATCAAAAGATTAAATCTTGTGTTTTCTCAAAAAATTATTAAAAGCAATAATCTTAACAAATGTTGTAAGCTGACAAAGAAAAGCCTTCACAGTATACTTTCTGTATTAACACAACCATGGTAGATTCTTCATTTTGTATTGAATGATAAAAAAAATGTAGACACATGCCATAATTTTAAAAGAAACCACTAGGAAGTCACTGTCTTGACCTTAATTAGTAGATTTATATAGATATTTTAAGACATTGATTTAACATAATTAACTTTATTCAAGGACTTAAATAACCAATAAATATAACCTCTGGCTATTTGTTTTATTACAAACTATATAATGACTGTTTTTATAACAGTTATGTTAAACAGATATAAGGCTAATTAGAGAGAGATAAATATACCCCTAGGGCCTATAGGTACATGTTTAAATTCTTGAAGGGATAATGCATATGACAAAATCTCACTTGCAAAATTTGTTCACTATATATATGAATGTTGAAAGAAAACATTTTATCAGATTTAAAAATGAGCTCCAAGAGTGTACTGGAACATTTTACTGTTCCTGATGACTTCCAAAATGGAAATACTTTCAAAGGAAAATGTATGCATTGTGGCACCCTCATTAGTGGAAGTTATAAAGTTACATCCAACTTTGTTACACATATGAAGGTAATACTATATAAGAATTTTAAAAATTAATAAATTCATAATGCTTCTTTTTCATTTCTAATCAGATTTCATTTATCTTATATCCTCTAATAGCTTACATTTAAATTTGGAAAATATTTTGTTTATTAAATTAATTAGTTGTGATTAAAACTAAAGTTTATTTTTGTTTTAAGAAGTCAGATTTCTAAATCACTTATTTAAGATAAATAATTTGAATAAGCTGGGATAAAAATGAAAATCATTTCAAAAAATAAAAAATAGTGCTCTTTTTTTGTATCATTTACAATCAAATAAATTTAAATAAATGTAAAATTTCAATAGGTAAATTAAAACAATTTAATATTTTCAAGATATTAAATAAGGCCTTTTGTAATTTTCAGAGAAAACACAGAGATTTGTACATTCTGCATTCTGAGAATAAAGAAATTCAACCAACATTGACACAATGCATAAAAAAAAGTGTAAAATATTCACCGTCTGATCCAAAACAGTTAGAAATGACAAATGCTCTTATAATGTTCATAGCTGGGGATCTTTTACCACTCTCTATTGTCGAAAGTGAAGAATTTAAAAACTTGATGGAAAAAGCTGACACTAAGTATCAAGTGCCTAGCAGAAAGCATTTATCTTCGAAACTTCTACATGAAAAATCCCCATCAGTGGAAAGAAAAAGAAACCCTTCAGGGATTTCTGTAAGTTCAGAAATGGATGATTACTTGTCAGATAATTGTATTGATATGTCAAAAGACCCTCTTTTGTATTGGCATAGTAACTGTCAACGTTTACCACGTCTAGCTAAGTTAGCAGTGCAATATTAAGCTATTCCAGCCACATCTGCACCAGTTGAACGCTTATTTAGCACTGCTGGAAAAACATTTAGGCCGGAAAGGTGCAGACTGGCTGATGGAACATTTGAAAAGCTGATGATGGTCAAATGTAATGGGAAAATGCTTAAATAAGTTATATGACACAATACAAAAATGTATATACTAGTTGAACACTGTCTAATTGTTATAACTATAGAGCAATGTATAATACTTATGTACATATCATAGAATAAATGCATGTTTTCAATGTTTTATCTTAAATTTCCTTTCAAATGTAATTGAAGTAATTAATTACATTTGCCAAGTAATTGGAATGTAATTAATTACATTGGTAAAAAAAGTCAAATGTAATGTGTAATTTAATTGAAGATTTTGTAATTGTAATTGAATGTAATTAATTACTTTCAAATGTAATTGACCCCATGTCTGGTTTGTCAAATGAATGTCATTTTTGCAGGACCAGTAGTTTGGGAGCCGGACCAGTAGATTTTCAGTCCACTGGTCCGGCTGGCCAGTACAGAAGAAAGCTTAAATTCAACCCCTGGTCACAATCATTGAAAACCTGTCTCGTCATCATCATTTTAACTTATGAAATGGATAAAAAGTAAAGTTAGATCTATCAAATTGAAGAACAAATCTGGTAAATGGAGGGTTGAGCACTTAGAAGAATTTTAACCAGGGTCTGTCCAAAGTCAAGTCTGATATGCATAAAACCACATAGGCCTTTAAAAGCTAACAACTGGTATTGGTAAAGCCCATACAGTAACCTGTAGTTGATAACATCTTTGTCTGTTGGTCTCTGGTTAATAGTTGTCCTAATGCCACTTTGACAATCATATCACATCTCCCAAAGGTCCAAGTGAGCTTTTCTCATCTCTTGTCGTCTGTCGTTAACTTTTACAAAAATCTTCTTCTCTGAAACTACTGGGCCAAATTTAACCAAACTTGGCCACAATCATTATTGGGGTATCTAGTTTAAAAAATGTGTCCCTTGACCCAGCCAACTGACCAAGATGGCCGCCATGGCTAAAAATAGAACATAGGGGTAAAATGAATATTTTGGCTTATAACTCTGAAACCAAAGCATTTCTAGCAAATCTGACATGGGGTAAAATTGTTAAGCAAGTCAAGATCTATCTGTCTGAAAATTTTCAGATGAATTGGACAACCGGTTGTTGGGTTGCTGCCCCTGAATTGGTACATTTAAGGAAATTTTGCTGTTTTTGGTTATTATCTTTAATATAATTATAGATATGGACTGGGTTGCACAAACGTCTATTAAAGTTAATAGTCTATTAAAAGTACACTTAAATTTAATACTGTAAATTCAGAAATTATTGCGTGCATTTATTATTGCGATTTGCCGACCACAGGCAAAAATGTGAGGTTTAATTATTGCGATTTGCCGATTAAAAAAAAAAAATTATGCTGAACATTATTGTAAATCACAGATGTTCACATGTCTTTTCGCAAAGTAAAGCTTTGTTCAAGTCTATGCATTTAGTTACCTTCCGTATGTTTTCTGTGATTGAATACACAATTCTTAACTGATGTAACTTGTAAAGGGGATCTAGAAACTAAGATGCATTACTAGAACTTATGTGTTGTGCATGCCGACTTTGGGGATCTAGAAACTTAATTGAACATCGACCACGTGCAGAAGATTAGTGTAGAACGAGGCCCGGCTTGGGTAATTATAGGGGTAAAATAAAATAACATCGTAATTTGTCACTTTATATAATAATCGAACAGCATTCAAAAGTAATTACTAGTACTAGTATCCCATTCATAAAAGTTCCCGGCAGTATTGTTCAATCATAAACATATTACAGACACATTACCAATTAAAAGTCGAAGTGTTATAAAAATGTCACCTGGCTTCACTGATTACACAGGTTAGCCGAAATAAGTTGTAAAAACATATTACCCTTAAATGCCCCAGGTGAAAGGTTAAACACATCACACCACTGAACAAAGGGAGATAAATCAATCACAAATTGACATTGGAAAAATGAAAGTAAGAATGCGAGGTTTAATTATTGCGATCGTCCGACGCTCGCATTATTCGCATTAATAAAAACCTCGCAATAATTTCTGAATTTACAGTAGTCTATTATTTGTGTTGCACAAAATTTAATTAACGTTAATAGTCTATTAACTCACTATTAAATTTAATTGAACGAAGGAGCGCTATTAAGTCCTTAATTGTACATTTAAAATGGATGCCATGCAAGTGCTTGGATTACTTGTACCTCAAAATCAGTCAAAGAATACCGTGACAGGCTTCTCAACTCGATGATTTGACGGACTGAGAGCCTCGCACAGCCGGTGATATCCCACATTGTATGATTTCGTCACAAAAAGAATTGTTTTTGTTATTATTAAATTATAATAATAGAAAGAAAAGATAAAAAAGTTTTTGAAGCATAAATGAAGATATAATTGTAATTCTATATGATTAACCATTGTCATTATGAATCTATTAGGGAAACAATGGTTTTATTTCCAATACGGCAAGTGTCATTAAACTGAAGAAAAAAACTGTTGCCCTCATCCTTGGAAGTATGCTTTGTTCAAACTGAAATATATTTCTTAATATAAAATCCATTCTCCAAAATTAACAATTTTTAAAAGGCATGCATGGACGAAAGCATTGGACATTTGAAAACCTTTTATAACAGGGGTGAAGAATGTGCAATCTCCGTTGACGCTTTGATAAAGAGTGCTTTCTTTCACGTCCGCATTTCTATTAAGTATGGCATGCCGGGTTAACATTTTAATGATTACTACAGATTGGAGAAATGAATAACAGAACAGTGCACAATAACGTACAATAGCATACATTGTTATTCGTAGGAGATAAGAGAAACTACGTGATACTTTTGATCTTTTTTTTTATTTAAGATGGCATGGTGTATATTGTCCATTATATTATATCCAATACATATTTTTAAAACAATTTTTTTTTAGAACCGAAAACTGTAATGAAGATGAAACAAAACTATCCGACACTTTGGTATATCTTGGGTATAAACTTCAAACAAATATCTGATATTGACATTGGATAGGGTAACCGGTTCATAATAACATAAACAATTATTGGACTTTTGGGGATCGCCCAGATATTCCGACACCCAACTGGTCCAACACCCCAATAGTCCGATAAAGGTTAATAAGTGCCGTAATAGAAAATATACTTCATGAGTAGAGCTTCATGAGGGTGTTGATGTGGATTTACAGAATAGAGAATATTGATTGGGGGGGGGGGGGGGGGGGGTGTTAAAGAATAGAGAAAATGAGGTCCTAAAATAATGGGCAAAAGTATAAAAAATAGAGAAAATGGCAAACATTTTAAAGAATACAGATATCAGTGTATGTAAAGTGCGGATCCTAAAATACCATTTTCACTGTATATGCCATGCATTTCTGATGTGGAATGGTAAATAAACAGACGAAAAAATTATGATATTTGAAGAAAATGAAGAAAAATAGTTCACATGTAAATGTTTAGTAATAAATAATACAAGTTAGACAAAGTACGAGATGGGAACGGGTTTTTATCGCGCCGAGAGCCATCCATACGTGAAATATATACCGAAATAGGTGAATATTTAGGACGTTTTACGAACAAATCGTGCAGGTGATTAAAAACTAGCAGGAAAGATGTAGTTGAAGAAAAATATTCATTTCAACACAACTATTAATGTTGTATAATGTAGAATAGCTTTTGTTATTCAGTTTGTCCATATTGTATTGAATTCCACTATGATGCTATCTTTGAGGGCCCTCATGGGGTTTTTGATTATGTGATTACTTGGCCGTTTTTTTAATGATTATTTGATTATTAAGCCAAATATTTCATGATTATTTGATTACCTAGGACTGTATTTTTAGTTTATGATTATTTGATTACTAAAGATAAGCAAATATTTAATGATTATGTGATTATATTGGCAAAAAAATGGTGATTATGTGATTACTAGGACCCCCCCCCCCCCATGAGGGGCCTCATCTTTATGCGAGTCAGCCATGTTTACTGTTGAATAATGATACATTACTTTCATTTTCACTGTAGAGCGATTCATTAGTATTGTATATGCGGTGCATTTTCACTGTATGCATTTTATTCATTTTTATGCAATAAATTCCTAATTCAGCCGACTTAAGCTTGCTCAAACAATGATTAAAGTAAGAAAAGGGTTTGATAGTACTGACTTTGAGATGGAAAGTTTTATTGAACAATCCATTAAATTAAATAGAATTAATATTTATTTTAAATATAATACATTGTAGTCATAATATAACAACATGTGGATCATTTAAGAGTTGAAAGTGTAACTGTTTTAGATTAAAGAAATCTATAATACTAAAATTACGAGGTCCAATTTGTCAGCCGTCATCACGTAAAAACGACGAATCAAAGAATTCAACTTTATATATAACTAATATAGTACAAAGGTGTAGATTAAAAATTACACCACTTCAGGCCCTATTGCCAATAGTTAAGAAGTTCCGGGTCGAGTCCGATACCGATACCAATAGTATATTCACCTGTTACCTATTACCAGTTCCAGTTACCAGTTCCAGTTCGACGTGTTCAAACAGAAAGATTTCATAGCAGAGAAAACTTTGTATCTTATAATCGGCATGACTTTATCAGATGACAATACTAATACTAAAATAAGGCTTGCGCATAGTTATATACTTTAATTCAGTCACGGACCCGCGATATCACGGGTGTGTTCTAGTATATTTTAAAATGCATGCCAATTTGATAAAATTCATGTTTCTGCAGTAGTCATTAAACGCATGTGCAAACAAATTTTATCATTGGATTTCGAGTATGGGTCTATTTACAAAGCAGAAGAAGCATGTCATCGTTTTTTTATAATTCATCAGCATCTTTATTTAAAGTGCAGTTATATTTATACAATGCAATGCCACTTCATCACTGAATACGTACATCTATCATGTCTATCGAAATAGAATGGGATAAAAAGGGATAAAAAAAAAATGCTTTTCTAATATTTTTTTATAAATCTCTTCTTGACCAATTTCAACGAGGTTTTGACGTAAGATATTTGATTTTTGGTCCGGTTTTAAATTGGCCCACAGGGTCCAAAAAAAAACTTGAGGTTCTTTCGTAGGCTGAATCCATACATGATTGTGTTGTTTTTTTTTGGTCCATTTAACAAGTTTGTGGGATCATAACTGTCAAGAAATATATTCTTTTGAATTTCAACAATAATTGAATATTTGGGGTACTTTGGCATGCTGAATTTTACCGTGTTTTTAATTTTGGGATTTTGGTATTTTGGGCCAAATTATCGAAATGGTTTTGGAGAGATACATAGCTGTGTATCGTCATGTTAGTTATTCGATAAAGCTTGACAAAGCTTATTTAGTTTGACAAAATGTTCGCTACACCGCGTCTCATTCATTCTTTATTTTTAGGGGTGAATATATCCGACCACTTTCACTAATACATATCTACCGATCAACCGTGATAAATTGTCTGAGCCTTCTGCAAGCAAAATTCCCGGCGTTTCCTATTCAATACTAGTATGTACTTTCATTGTCTAGTGGCAGTTCAAGGGTCATTGACCTTTTTTTCGTGCCGGATGGCAACTATTACAGGGCCTATCTAAAAAAATTTACTGTCAAATGATTGTTCTCGGCCTGAACATGCATGTCAATAATATTTGCCACTGGACATCACGCAAAATTGAAATATTGTAAGTACTTTATGATATGTTACTTGTATTATTATTATACCCCCGCTTTGAAAAAAGGGGGGTATACTGTTTTACCTCTGTCTGTCCTTCCGTCAGTCCGTCAGTCCGTCAGTCTGTCGGTCAGTTCGTCCGTCCCATGAATATTTTTCGTCACATTTTTCTCAGGAACTACACTACCAGGATTTCTGAAATTTGGTTTCAGGCTTGATATAAGTCAGCTATACTGTGTGATGCGTTTTCAGATTCATCACTCGACAACTTCCTGTTGACTGAACACTTGTATCATTTTTTACACCTGATAGCAAATGCATATTTGGACGGGGGTATCATCAGTGAGCAGAAGCTCGCAGTTTCACTTGTTTTTAGGACTATCAGGAGGAATGTAGGTTTAACTGATGGGATTATTCTTTTGAAATCAAAAGTATTTATTTAAAAAAGTTGTTGAATTATTCCATGTCAGACTATTTGGGGTATTGGACTATCATAAGGTGTCGGACTAATGGGACGTCGGACTATTGGGTTGTCGCACCAATGTGGTGTCGGACTAATGGAAACATCTGAATAACGGGGCTGCCCCGATTTATGATACTTAATTTCTTCCCTTGTGTATTTTTTCCGAGAATTTTCAATCCCTTGCAATGGCAACACAAGCAATTTATTGTATCTTGTTTGAAATAAATTAGCGGCTAAATTTTTCTCATGGGAGATTAAAAATTTCTGATTTTACCACGATTGTGTCAAATACTATAGTAATTTATTCGAGTTCCCAACCTTCCATAAACGAAGTGAAAAATGGACTTAGATTGAGTCAGACTCTCAAAATGGAAGATATAAATATAGCAGTCTGCAGTTGTCAATTTTCTTTTGTAGACGTCGACTATAAACTTTACATTTAAATTAGTAACATAAAGGAATTTAAGACTAATGCTTTTTTATTCCCCTATTCCCCTCGTTTTTCGAGACTTTTCTATCTTTTTCAATACAACATATGCAATTTCTTGTATTTTGGACATGTTTTGGTGTCAATTGAAAGTAGACCCAGGGTTGCGTTCAATATATTAGCGGCTACGTAGATGTATGACTATTGAACGTGTAGCTAGCCTAGCAGCTACGTAGATATTAATAGCAGCTAGGCTAGCTACACGTTCAATAGTCATAAATCTACGTAGCACTATGTAGCATTATTTAGCTGCTTCGATGTTAAACACAACCCCGTTGAAAAATGCTGAAATCGCTGAAATTGTGTTGACGTCATGAAAAATTGATGAAAATCGCCAAAATCGTGTTGACGTCATGGAAAATTGATGAAAATCGTGAAAATCATGATGACGTCGTGGAAACGATGAAAATCGTAATGATGTTGTGAAAAAATGATGAAACTCGCAGAATTAAATGGAGCTTAATTGACTATTAAAATGTTAATAGTCACTTAATTGTCTATTAGTTAATAGTATCCTTAAAAGTGATTCGTGCAACGCTATTAAATCACTCTATTAACTAATTGTCAATTAGATATTTAATAGTCTATTAGAAGTTAATAGTCTATTAACTTAATAGACGTTTGTGCAACCCAGTCCTGGTTATTATCTTTAATATAATGATAGATAGAGATAAACTGTAAACAGCAATAATGTTCAACAAAGTAAGATCTACAAATAATTCAACATTATTTCCCTTTATACCGGTAGTCATTTTTTACCAATTTTTTGTAAATTTTTGTAATCTTTTACACAAAAATCTTCTCATCTGTAACTACTGTGCCAAATTAAACCAAACTTGGCCACAATCATCATTGGGGTATCTAGTTTAAAAAAAGTGTGCGGTGACCAGCCAACTTTTTGAATCCAAAGCATGCAGAAATTTGATAATCGGGATAAATTGCTTATGAAGTCAATATCTATCAGCCCTGAAATTTTCAGATGAATTGGACAACTTGTTGCTGGGTTGCTGCCTCTGAATTGGTATTTTTATGGAACTTTTGCTGTTTTTGGTTATTATCTTGAATACTATTATAGTTAGAAATAAACTGTAAACAGCAATCATGTTCAGCAAAGTAAGATCTACAAATAAGTCAACATGACCAAAATGGGCAGGTGACCCCTTAAGGAGTTATTGCCCTTTATAGTCAATTTTTAACAATTTTCACTATTTTAGTAAATTATTGTAAATTTTTACAAAATATTTTCCTCTAACTAACGGGCTAAGTTTATTATAGATAGATAAAATTGTAAGCAGCAAGAATGTTCAGTAAAGTAAGATCTACCAACACATCACCATCACCAAAACACAATTTTGTCATGAATCCATCTGTGTCCTTTGCTTATATGCACATAGACCAAGGTGAGCGACACAGGCTCTTAAAAGAGCCTCTAGTTTTTGTCGAGCCTGCAACTTTTGTTGCAGAAAGCTCGACATAGGGATAGTGATCCGGTGGTGGCTACAGCGGCGGCGTTAGCTGACTTCTTAAAAGGTTTGTATTTTAGAAGGTGAAAGACCTGGATGCTTCATACTTTGTATATAGATGCCTCATGTTACGAAGTTTCCGTCAGTCATATGTCCAATGTCCTTGACCTCATTTTCATGGTTCAGTGACCACTTGAAAAAAAAGTTCAGAATTTTTGTAATGTTGAATTCTCTCTTATTATAAGTAATAGGATAACTATATTTGGTATGTGCGTACCTTTCAAGGTCCTCATGCCCGTCAGACAGTTTTCACTTGACCTCTACCTCATTTCATGGATCAGTGAACAAGGTTAAGTTTTGGTGGTCAAGTCCATATCTCAGATACTATAAGCAATAGGGCTAGTATATTTGGTGAATGGAAGGACTGGAAGGTGTACATGTCCAACTGGCAGGTGTTATCTGACCTTGACCTCATTTTCATGGTTCAGTGGTTATAGTTAAGTTTTTGTGTTTTGGTCTGTTTTTCTCATACTTTATGCAATAGGTCTACTTTATTTGTTGTATGGAATGATTGTAAGGTGTACATGTCTAGCGGGCAGATGTCATCTGACCTTGACCTCATTTTCATGGTTCAGTGGTCAAAGTTAAGTTTTTAAATTTGGTCTTTATATCTAATATTATATGCCAAAAGTCAGCTATATTTGGTGTATGGAAATATATTATGATCTATATGTCAGTCCCGCAGGTTTATTTGACCATGACCTCAATTGCACGGTTCATTGCACAGTGTTTAGTTTTTGTGTTTTGGTCTATTTTTCTTAAACTATAAGTAATAGGTCAACTATATCTGTTGTATGGAAGCTTTGTTAGCTGTACATGTCTGCCTGGCATGGTTCATCTGACCTTGACATCATTTTCATGGTTCATTGGTCTTTGTTTAGCTATCTTGGTTAATGTTAAGTTTATGTGACAGTTGTAATAAAGCTTTATACTTAGGACTTTCAACATAATATCAATGATTAGTAAAGAAGGCGAGACATTTCAGTGTGTGCACTCTTGTTATTGCATAGTCATGGTAATTTGTATTAAACACAGATGCTTCCAATGATAGCAAGAATATTGAAAAGAAAGTATTTATAACTAATCGAAGAATTCAAATAGAGAAAAATATTCAACGAGTGACCGAACAACACATTAATTTACGAATGCGTGTAGCGCATGAGTTAATTATCAGTGTTGTTTGGTCACGAGTTGAATATTTCTGATATTTGAATTTTTTAATTAGTTATTCTTTTTATTACATTGGCAAATGGCTTTTTTTAAAGAAATTAATGTAAAACATGTAAGGAACTTTATCTTTTTTCTACGCATTTACAATTTGTTTTGATCCTCCGTTATCGACGTCTTGACAACGCCTATTGTTGTATGACTTCAGAGAGTGAAATAACCACGTTTATTTCACATGTGAAATTATAGGTTTTTATTTAACTGGGAAATCAATGTAATTCATTGCAACCAATGTAATAAATATGGTTATCAATTTCTACCACAAAATAAGTCTGTGGACATGAAATAAAAACAAAGAGCAAAAACTGCAATTTCAAGAAAACCGGTGGTTTGAGCAGATTTTTTTTTTAAAATAATTACACCATAGGCATATCTGTAGGTGTTTTTCTTTAACAAAAAATGTATTGCACAAGTCTGTTCTTTGAAAGTTTTGTTGATGTTATTTATAATCATATGGCCATTTTATTTTTTTACAGAATTTTACACAAGTCTTTTAAGCTGAAGGTCTTAGATATCAGAGGACGATGTAATGAGTCATATGCTGTCCTAGAAACAATACCTGCAGCAGATTTAGAGAGCTTGCATGTTGGTCTATCTTCCATGTCTTATGATGATCCATATATGGGCCTCTTTCTAAAAGTGAGTAAATGTATAATGAAACCAGTTCAAAACTTAGTATACAGTTATCAGAAAATTCAAAACTGCATATATTTATATGGAGAAAAGAAGATTTTAGGTATGCTTCAATGAGACAGGATCTCAACTCTAGTCTACAGAAGACTTCAAGAAATCAACCTATTACTGTTTAAAAAATATTTCATGCAAACCATAGATTTGTTGGAATATTTACATGTCCTAGGCCTTTACATGTTAATTTTATCCTGAGCATCATTATTTGGTTAAAAAAAACAAAATCACAATGTGTTTACTGTTAAAGTTAAAAATCCTTTTAGGTGATTATTTTTATGTCTGAAAAGGAGGGGGAATTAGGTTTTACCTTTGCCTGAAGGTTGAATTTTGGTGGCATCACTTAAACTTTCAAGAGTTATGCTCCTTTACACATGGAAAAAATGCTGAATTTTTACTTTCTGTTCTCTAACACAAGTTAGCATCAACCACATGTTATGAAACTTATACACAATGCTTATTGTAACCACAAAACTCAGATCAAGGACGAGTAAGGGTAGCATCACTTTGACAGTTCTTCAGTTATGTCCCTTTATAACTTTATATATACCAGTAAGGGCATCATCTGAGTTCCATGAACACATTCCCCATTAATTTATATGATTATACTAGCAAAAGTGATTTTCTTTGTAATGTAGTTATACGTGTAGTTGAATATTAACTTTGATGAATCAAAACTTGTACTATTTCAGTGGAGACAGAGTCTAAAGACAATAGATTTGTCTTGGGTTCAGAATGTAGAACTAGCCATTCAGGAACTAACCAGTGGCCCATCATTACCTCTAGAAAAAATTCAACTAACAGGATCTAATATTGAATACAAAGATCTCAGGTAAAATATTTATTTATATATAGTCATTGCTTTTTTTTCTAATAATTTTGATATGATAATTTAAATTTTTGATGATAATATTCATACTTTTTCTATATGGAAAAAAAATGAAAAGAAATTGCTTCCAAATATTAGTTGGTTAACAGAAAATGAAAGGAAGAGTATTTTATTTCTGCTTTTTATCTTAACAAGGTTTTCATTGATGTATTTGGTAATGTAAAATACCTTGTATATTTCAATACAAGGTTCATTGGTGACATACAAGACCTCACATATTTTAACATGATTAACAATCAATAGTGTCAGCATTTTTTTTTTTTTTTTTTTTTTTCTTTTTTTTTTTTTTTTTTTTTTAAATTGATACTTGTTTATTCCAAATATTTCCTGTTTACAATTTCCTCAGTTGCCCAGGATGCAAACTGTGGATTCCCGTTTACATTTAAGCCAACTGTCCGGGAAGCAGGAGGTTGAAAAATGTGCACTATATTATCCGAAAAAAATAGTATACATGTAATTATTATAATACTTATATTCTTTTATATGACAATGAGTGAAAAAGGAATATCTTTATAGAATGTACTACTAGTGGTAAATAATATAACATTATAAAAACATAAACGAGTGCACCTATAAACCAGATTCACATAATATTTTAACATAATCGAGTGCATCTTTAAACCATGGATTACTGTAATCAATATAGTGTCAGCATTAGTAATACTCTTATATGTTCATTGGCAGCGGTTACATATATTTTGGAAATATGAAGAAATATATATGATTCATCAAATTTTTTAACATGAAACTTGTTGGTGAAGTCTTTCTCTCTAGTTTATTAAAAGGGAATTTTAAACAAGAATGTGTCCATAGTACATGTATGCCCCAATCGCACTATCATTTTTCATGTTTAATGGACCGTAACAGTGGGGTCAAAACTTTAATTTAGCATTAAGATTTATCGAAAGATCATATCATAGGGAACATGTGTACTAAGTTTTAAGTTGATTGGACTTCAACTTTATCAAAAACTACCTAAACCAAAAACTTAAACCTGAACTTTGCACTTTCATTTTCTATGTTCAGTGGACCGTAAAATTGTAGTCAAATCTTTAATTTGGCAATAAAATTGGAAAGATCATATCATGGGGAACATGTGTACTAAGGTTCAGACAGACGAACGAATGAACGAACAGAGGGACAAACTAACGGGCGCACAGACCAGAAAACATAATGCCACTCTACTATCGTAGGTGGGGCATAAAAATTTCTCCTTGAAAAACAATAATTCATTGATCCATTTTGCTGAACCAAAAATTAAACTCCTAGTGATGAAAATATACCAAATTTTATGTCAATTATAAACTATCAAAGAACAAATTTTTAGTTTTATTTGTTCAAAACCTCAAAACCAACTGTTTCTCATGATAAAATTAATTTACTTTGCAATGAATTCATGCATTTGATAACTGATTTCCTTTTTTAGGACTTTGCTGAAAAAATGTCCAAAATTGAATTACGTTCAGCTGGAATCTTGTCGTAATCTGGTTAGAGGTATTAAAAGGTTGTATAAAGACGAGGATATCAATGTGCTCAAGGAGAAAATAAAAAATCTGGGAAATATCTAACAAATTTATGTTATATCGATATTGACAGTACAGGCAGCTACAAATGTCAGGACTACTTATAGTATATTTTTTTTATTTTTATACAAATATTTGAAAAAAAATTCAGTTGTTGAAATATTTAAAAACGTATTTGATGTTGATTTGTTTTTATTATTTATATCCATTATTTATTAAAAATAATTAATTGCTCTGATTGTTTTTTTTTTTTATTTTGAATATTTTATAATAGCTCACATGGCCCAAAGCCCAGAGGACAATGTGCTGACATTCATTAAGTTGTCATCCTTAAACTTTAAGGAATATTTTCCTTTGAAGTACCTTTCCATTGTAATCCAGCTTGACTGAAATCATCTTGTTTAATGTTTTAAACAACCACTTACATCCATTAGCTTTAAAAAAAAAACAAAAAAAACAAAAAAAACATAGATCACAATGCTTGAGTTGGTTGTAGAGGAATCCTGGCATCTAACTTCAATGTATGTATATATACAATACAGGTGGTATCTGATGTGCTTCCAAAGTTCTTTGTTTTTTTGTCTTGCCTTGACGGAGTCAAAAAGTGAGACATAAGTATGCTGTTTCCAAAATCTGCGGAGTCCACATCAATAATGTATTAATTTGTGACTAGGTCTACTTTATAATAAACCACTAGTGGTAAGTCAAAGATATTTGATTTGCAGTTGTATAAGCATTGGCACATCTCTTTTCCATGGAGATTATTTGGCCCCATTCCCTAGTCATGGTCTATTGGCTATGAACCTTTGCTTAATTTATATATATTAGTTTGTGATTCAGTCTTATTTACAGTGAACCACTAGTGGTTGGTCACTGATATTTCCTATGCAGTTGTATTAGCATTGATATATCCCATTTCCCTTCTTCTTTTTAATACAGGCAAACCAATGTTGTCTTTTGTTTTATACTGGCAAATCAATGTTGTTTTTTTAAGAAGACAAATTTTTGGTTTATTAGCTAATGAGAATAAAAAATATAACTTGTAAAAGAAATAAAGAAATATGAGAACGTTTTGAGTGACATATAGACAAATTATGTTGGTTTACAGGAACAAATGTCTGTTGTTTCTTAAATATCACTTCAGTTGAAAAATTCATATCTCTTTTAAAATCACATAATATAAATGGAATAAGAAATTTTGGTAAATCATGTATAGTTTCAAAGCCAATAAAATCTAACACATCACCTTGGAAACATGGATGCTGTCTGGCTGAATTCAAAGAAAACCTGCACCAATCAGAACATGTTTCAAATGGAGCACATGCTTGCATAATGTTTTGAATGATTTGATTGGCTGTTACATCTTGACCTTGTAATAAACGTTGTATGTAGCACCCCTGCACATCTGTGTCAACATCTTCTTTCCATAAAAGACACCTTGATATTGACTTCCAATTAGTGCAGTATGGATCTTTCAAGTTTTCTTTTGGAAAATAGGTTAAAAATCCAAGACACATTTCATCTGATGTAGAGTATCCGAAATGAACATTTTCTGAACGTGAGGTTGTAGAATATATACATGTTACCTTTATTTCATCTCCTGGTTTTAACTTTACTGGTTCCTGATAGCTGAAATATAGAAACAAAACCAAGACGGTGTTTGTGATATTCTTTAAAAAATTATTTAAATTTGAGTAGTAAATATTTGTTAGTAATTAAAAATCTTAAAATGGAGTATTTAGTTAATTAAAGAAAACAAATTATTAACCTATAAGCTTAACATGTATATATACGAATGAGTTGCCTTATAGAGAAATAATGTTATTGCTTTTGACACTATACACCATTTACAAATGTTGATGAGCACCTCCATCCTGAAGTACAGTGACCAATATTAGATGTAAAAGGGCTTGATTTCTGTATTGAAAATGTGATTTTTTTTGTCACCTAGTTTTCTGGAATTGTCACCATTAGTTGATACAGTATTATTCTGTTTTATTTCACATGTTTTTATGAATTGTCATCTGTAATACTGTATAGTTGGTGTCATACTTCATGACTTTCATTGAATAAGGTATACAAAATTTTTTTGCCAGATTCGAAACCTTTGGAATTTGCATGTGCCATTTTAAATTGGTGGAATTTATTTTGCTGATTTTTTTCTATCCGCTTAAATAAGCCAAAAAATAGTACACCCTATAGGTACAATATTGTAGAAATAAGAACTGTACTCTGCACTTATTACTCTATGTACCTCCGAATATTTTACAGATCCAGATAAAAATAGGCACTGAAAACATGTACTAAACAAATCTAAACTGAGAGCAGTTTAGAGCTAGATCTCACTTGTCGATCATTGAAAATTTATATTGACCAACATATATGTTTTTATTGTGTTGCTTGTTGAGTGTTACTCTTGGTCACAGTATATCCCAAATCACTTTCTTTTTATACTATCAAAGTGTCAACTTGGCTATCTGCTGACCATAGAATGATTAGGGGTAACAATATATGAACTGTATCTCTATTATAGAATAAACATAGGTATTTTCAAGCTTTAGTAAATCTCAAATGGCACTTTTGGGGACTCCATGTTGTTGGTTTTTTTAATAAGTTCAGTTGCTACTTCTTTGTTAAACAGGAATATTATATACATGTATTTAAATACCTGTGTTTCCATTAATTATACCCTGATTTTTGGTGAATACCCTAAAGATATTTTAGTCATTTTTGGTGTGTTGATTGCATGAAATGGCATTTAATATCTTTTCTATAAATATCATTGGTTAGCTGAAGGACGCCTCCGGGTGCAGGTATTTCTCGTTGCATTGAAGACCTGTTGGTGACCTTCTGCTGTTGTCTGCTCTATGGTGGGGTTGTTGTCTCTTTGGCACATTCCCCATTTCCATTCTCAATTTTATCTTTAAAAAATGGATTCGAGGGTCACTGATGAGTCTTTTGGAGACAAAAGTCTGGCGTAAATGCAAAATGTAATCCTTGTATCTATGATGAGTTTAGGTGATCATAGGTAACACTGCCGAAGTTATGAACTGCATCTCTAATATAGAAAAGACATACGCAAATTCAAGCTGTAGATAATCTTATTTGTGTAACAATAGGACTTTTATGGATTTCCTGGTGTGATGGAGAATAAGTTAAGTTTCTGTTGCTTTGTTAAAGAAGGAATTAAACAGATTAAAAGCTATTCTTTTAAAGTTACCTGTGAAGCACAGGCATGTCGTAGTTGAAATTCTGGTCATATGCGAGATCTTTTATTTTTCTGTCTTTACGGTACAATTCTATTCGTTCTTGACGACCTTCAAAATATATTTGACGATCATTCAGACATGATTAAATTATGTTCATAATATGATTCAAATCAATTCTAACTATTTGGAAATTTATCCATAATGTCTGAAAACTGTCCATTATTTCTTGTATAATGTAATGACTCCCGATAAACCTGACCTTTTCATTTAGCAATATCTTAACTTTAATAAATTTATGAAATTACGATCTTTCATCCTACAATACGAGGACCCATACTAAGATTAAATCTGCTTGACTGTAGACAAAACTGTTAAAAACACAGTTAAAGGTTTAAGAGATTGAACCCTTATTGGATACTTCATTCTGACATTCTGGAAGTTATTCTGAAAAATATCAAAACGCTGTAGATGGGTATTTGATCATCATCACTATATATATATGACTGTTTCGCTTATCATCCATTACTTTCAAAATAAAGCACGATACTCCGACATTTATAGGTGTTTGATAGTATCTCTTGTATATTTACCCCTTATCTTTTCATTCTCAACATGTTGTCCACTAAACGTTAAACAACCAATCATTATCAATCAATCAATATGTAGTCTTCTAATCTTATTACGAAAATGCATGTGAGCTTTGATGAAAAATTTAAGTTGCTAGTTCTTAGCCTTCATAAATGAAACTTCAATCAAAAAGATTGTAAAATAAAACGGGTGTTTCCAAATAATGAATTGGTCTATGGAAAAATTTACCCAAATAATGCATATGGTTATATCCAGATGTAATATAGATTTCATCTTCAATAAGCTTGTCTGAACATTCAGGTGAACATTCGCCAGTAACGACAACTCTCTTTTTCTTTGGCTGAAGATCAATCCAATACTGCCCGACTATCATAATTCCAGCATCGTATTGTCGTAATACATGTGTGTAAAATATTGTCATTCCAGACGCATCTGTCATCCCGTCGTAGAGATCAGGGTTATTCCAATGAATCTATAATATTAGGGAAACATTATTGTCTAATCTAATTTTAGCCCCCTCCCCCCAAAAAAAACAACAATATTCAAACCTCCTCAATATCAATGATAAAGAAGTAATATAATTCTACATACTTGAAACATCTGGTTTAAATGTGAAAAACTTATACTTTATTGCCAACTTGTTGACTTTGTATGCAAAATAAAGTTTATAGTGTATCAATCTTTTTCAATATGTAAATCTTGTTTTTTGAAGGGACCCTGGGGATTAGCAATTACACAGATACTGTAATTTCACGTTCAGGATTAGAACACTATATAAAACAATTATTTCAATACCAGCTTAACAGTAATATCAGGTGTTTTGGGGTGTAAGAGGACACACATACCCTTTAAATCATACCTGAAGTGCACCTTTCCTAAACCCGTTTTTTCCAATTCTAAACCCTGAACTATTGTGAGAACATTCCCCTGACATTCCCATACTCCAAATACCAATCACACTCGAGCATTTAGGACTCGCAATCATACCACAGGTAAATGGTTCATTCATGTCTTCTGTAATGTCTTCCACTGAAATCATTTCAAAAAGTAAATTTGGTTACCAAAACTTCGCCCAGAGCGTCAGATTTAGTTTAAAAATATAGAAAGTTCATATATACCGAGACAGCAGACAGAAAACAAACAAGACAACGCTCACACAATGATAATTACAGAAAAATTAAACGTATATAAATGTTCAATATGTTTGAAGGTTTTAGTTAATTTTAAAATCATTGAACTATTATGTATTTTTGATCAGTGAAATTTGCTTATTGAATAGTAAGGATAACCTCATTTTAATTGTGTTTTTATAACTCTTATGGTTCTTTTTTTGAAAGTTAGACTAACGTAAAATAGCCTTTAACTTTCAAAACTGAAGACCCTTTTTGGGGTAAAGATTGCATGAAATGCAATCAAAACCCTATGTTACTAACTTGATATCTAAATCTTCCAAGGCTTATTACTACAGATAGTGCATTGATCATAATATTCTTTACACCCTATCCATGAACATTTCCAGAAATTTATCAATATTATATATGCTCAAATACTCAGGTCATAAAACGATGTTACACGTGTCAAGAAAATTGCATAACTTCTGCAAGGTGCAAGAAATCTAATATCTGTTCAAATTTTAAAACATAAATGATGTCATTGTTAAAGTCATTTAAAATAAAATAAAAAATAAAATAGAGTTATCTCCCATTGTCCAGATTTGTAGTTGAACCAACTGCAACAAATGCTTTATTGACAATGCAATATTTATTATTATTTTACTTCCCACTGATAAAATAACCCAATCTTTACCCTTCTGTGCTTACAAGCACTTTGATTATTTACTAGTATTATGGCACCAACAATCTGTTGTGTTTTAGTAATGTAGGCCTGAGAGGTTAGGACATACAGACATTACAGACATGCAGGAATATTTTGTAATGGTAACTTACTGTAAATATAAAAATACTGCAGTACCTGATTCGTCACAACCAAATAAAAGAATATGATGCATCACATGTTTGTTGTCAATGACGGGCTTGGTTGCTACGATGTGGTAATCTTGGTCTTGTGGAAATTCAAATAGCAGACACGTGTAAGTTGTCGTCTGCCTTGGTACTTTCCTCTTTGGCATTTTTACAGTTATATTTCTTGTATCTAAATTAAAAATGCGACATTTATTTAAGAAAGGATTTTGAACAATTTTACAGATCAATACAGTGGTAATACTCTTTTTAAATGATATCCTAGTCCTATAACATATGACCTCGGGGGCATTATTTACTATTTCTATTTACTGTTCTGATATTATTTTTTTACTATCAATGTGCCACCAAAAAAATAAAAAATGAAAATATCAGTTTAAAAACGTTAAAAATTGAATAAGAATGCGAAGTCATATGTTATAGGACTAAATGATATCCATTTCATTCAAACATTCATCCATTTTTCATCCCTCCAATCTAACGTCCAATTTATCCATCAATCAATCAATCCATTCATCTTTCTTTCTGTTAATGATGAAAAAAATATTGCAAAAAATGGTACAATAATACAATTCAAAACTATTTTTGTCGAGCCTGCAACTTTTGTTGCAGAAAGCTCGACATAGGGATAGTGATCTGGCGGCGGCGGTGTTAGCTAACTTCTTAAAAGCTTTATATTTTAGAAGGTGGAAGACCTGGATGCTTCATACTTTGTATATAGATGCCTCATGTTACGAAGTTTCCGTCAGTCACATGTCCAATGTCCTTGACCTCATTTTCATGGTTCAGTGACCACTTGAAAAAAAAGTTCAGATTTTTTGTAATGTTGAATTCTCTCTTATTATAAGTAATAGGATAACTATATTTGATATGTGCGTACCTTGAAAGGTCCTCATGTCTGTCAGACAGTTTTCACTTGACCTCGACCTCATTTCATGGATCAGTGAACAAGGTTAAGTTTTGGTGGTCAAGTCCATATCTCAGATACTACAAGCAATAGGGCTAGTATATTCGGTGTATGGAAGGACTGTAAGGTGTACATGTCCAACTGGCAGGTGTCATCTGACCTTGACCTCATTTTCATGGTTCAGTGGTTATATTTAAATTTTTGTGTTTTGGTCTGTTTTTCTCATACTATATGCAATAGGTCTACTATATTTGTTGTATGGAATGATTGTAAGGTGTACCTATCTAGCGGGCAGATGCCATGTGACCTTGACCTCATTTTCATGGTTCAGTGGTCAAAGTTAAGTTTTTGAGTTTTGGTCTTTTTGTCTAATACTATATGACATAGGTCATCTATATTTGGTGTATGGAAATATTTTATGATCTTTATGTCAGTCGCGCAGGTTTTATTTGACCTTGACCTCATTTTCACTGTTCATTGCTTAGTGTTAAGTTTTTGTGTTTTGGTCTATTTTTCTTAAACTATAAGTAATAGGTCAACTATATATGTTGTATAGAAGCATTGTTAGCTCAACATGTCTGCCTGGCATGGTTCATCTGACCTTGACCTCATTTTCATGGTTCATTGGTCTTTGTTTAGTTATCTTGGTTAATGTTAAGTTTATGTGACAGTTGTATAAAGCTTAGCTTTATACTTAGGACTATCAACATAATATCAATGATTAGTATAGAAGGCATTTCAGCGTGTGCACTCTTGTTAAGATCAAACCGTTAATGCAGTAAGAAAAATCACTGGAGAGAAACAGAAACATCTTCGCATTTTGATCTAAAATTTAACTTATTACCTTTTTCCTTCAGCGATGGACAGTCGTCTATGGATGCTTCGCAAGATAGCCATGCCCTTTCCCGACACAAGGAACTATCTAAGGGTTCACAAATCCCTAAAAATAATATAAAAAATGTCTTCAAATTAAATGTGATTATTTTTTTTTACTTTAAAAAACACTTTCTCAGGTTGGGGATGGTTGGGCAATCACAAACATATTAACCCTGTCAGTCACATTCTGCTTGTCCATACTGAGGAGCCTGAAGTTCCGTGTTTGGTGTTCTTCGTGTCTGTCATATTTGTTTTTCGTAACTTGTTTCGTTATAAATTAGGTCAGTTTTCTCTTTTGAATTGTTTCATATTTTTCATGACAGGGCCTTTTACATCAGACTCAGGTATAGGGTAAATTAAAAGGCCGTACAGTTTCCTATGATTGCTTAAATCCACTCATCATTTGAACTTTGGTGGATATCCATATAGTTGACTCATTGGCAATCATTCCATATCTCCTTATTTTTATATTAAAGTCAATTCGTGTTTGTAATTTTTTATTATTTTAACAATTCAATTCAATTCAAATCTTTATTGCCATAAAATTACATATTTATAGTATGTGACACAACATAACATAAGGAAAATAAAAAAAATAACAACCAGATCATTAATATGTATATACACAATAAAAGTAAATATTTTAAGAGTCCCCTGTCCTTAGTTCAATATACTAAAAGGATCCTAGCTTTTTCACCTGAATGTGTGAAATTGGGTTGAGTATATATATTAACCATTCATGTATTCTGTTCAAATTTTAGCAAAGAAAATAAGCTTCCAATCAAGATGAAACATAGTACACAATTATGCATCTGATCACCATGGAATTAACCTGGTATGATAAAATTGAGGTTGGAAATGGGAAATGTGTCAAAGAGACAATAATCCGAACAAAGAGCAGAAAAGGCCGAATGGTCACCAATGGGTCTTCAATACTGCGGGAAAATCCTGCACACGGATTCGTGCTTCAGTAGGATGATATGGCAAAATAGTGTGTATCCTATACAAATATGAAGAATACGAATTGTCAAAATAAAAATACAATCATGGCCAATGAGTTCTCTTACTTGTAAGGATAGTCATCGGCAAAAATAAAGCAAAAACTAAAATCATGTCTAGATTTTTTCAATTCTAACTTTACCTGGATGAGATAAATTTGTTGTACAGAGATGAACATTATCATACTGTGTCTTCCAGGTACAATCTGGATCACCAAGTTCTTCACCATTGTATCTTCCATCCCCATCAGAATCCAATAGACACAGCTTTTTATTCCACTGAATTAAAATTTAAATTATTGAATTACAAAATTGCGGTTTTTATTTGAGTGTGCAGTGTGTTGCTTAGTCTTTAGTTTATCTTTTCTATGTTGTGTCTTGTGTACTATTATTTGTCTGTTTGTCTTTTTCTTTTTTAGCCATAGCATTGTCGGTTTATTTTCTATCTATGAGTTTGACTCTCTCTCTGGTATCTTAGGTCCCTCTTTTATTTGTCTTTTGGGATGGACTTTGCTGCTATCAAAAATCAAAGTACAACATATTTTATAAGAATCATTTGGTTATCCATGCAATTAGTGTCGTCCATTACAGTCTTGGACATTAAAACTGAATATCAAATAACCACTTTGATATTATTTTATGTTTTAGTACAGGTTGACTGTCACTGTGCAACACAGTTTAAAATATAACCATATGAGAGAACAGTGTCAACTATCCAAACCTAATATCCACACTAATATGTGTCCTCACTTATATATATCCACACTAATATGTGTCCTCACTTATATGTCAAATATTTCGAGCAAACAATGAAATATTTTGAAATTCCATAAATGTTTGGGGTGACAATAAAATGAGGATGCAGTGTTCGTGTGATATTTTAAATAGAATGAAATTCAAAACAGTGTGGCTGTGGCCATTGATTGACACATTAAATTCATCCATTGACTGGGACAATTTAGGTGAACGTTTGTATGTACCGACCAATGCTCACTATGTACTTTTTAAAGACACTTAAACTATGGGGTCACCAAAGGTTCTTAACACCTTAATAAAGTAATTCGAAAAATTAATCAGAAATAACATGATGTTTTGATTTATATCAATTATATAAATCAAAACATAAAGGTTATTCCTGATTATTTTTTCGAATTATTTTATAATTAAAGGCATTAAGAAACCTTTGGTAACCCCAAAGTTTAAATGTCTATTGTAGGTACGTCGTGAACAGTGGTCGTTACAGACAAACGTTCACGTAAATTGTCCCAGTCAATGGATGAATTTAATGTGTCAATCAATGGCCACAGCCACACTGTTTTGAATTTCATTCTATTATTTGAATAACTGTCCGACTGTTCGAGGGTTTCGTATTATATACAGTTAAGGGGGGGTCAGTTAAGGTCTGTAACATCGTGATTTTTCGTCAGATAGTCTTGTCATGCAAAACCTATCTAGAAATGAGGATTTTGCATGACTAAAACATACAACCGCTTCCATCGTAGGTCTAAACTTTCTACAATATGTTCCAACACGTTTATTCTTTTTTAATTTTGAATCAATTACTGTATTATTATTTGGTCTATATGTATTTTGGAATACCTCTCCGAATTGCTGAAAGTCGATACCAAAGGGATTTTGTTCATCTCCGCCCTCATTTTGTCGATGTCCAACTCCTTCCCATGTTTGTCTTTTGTTACAAGGATGGGGTACTTTGTCGCCATTTGGTATCAGGTTTTGGTAAGCTCTGTATGAAAGAACGCTGTTCACACATATTATAATTCCCACGTATGACAAACTCCTGAATAAAAATCGTATATAATAAAAAGAAAATTGGGAACCATCCGTGACACAAAATCAGTACATGCACACAAAAAAAACCACAGAAAGGCAAAAGAACAGCTGTTTTATTGTTGTTCTTCGTCTTAAAGTTAACTGAAATCAACAAAAATAAAATACGAACACCTGATCTGTATTGAGAGCTTACAAAGCAAGTCTTGGCAAAGTGAAATTGTAACCAGTTGTAATAGCAAATTATCATAAATAAATGATAGACCAAATCAATTCCGAAATAAAAAAAATAGAAAATGATACTACAAGAGAATATCGATTTACACGAACCAGGTGGTTAAATTCGTTGCTTCTGAAGCAGTGTGCTTAACCTATTGACAGTAAGTGTTAGGTGGGAAGAGGTTTGTTAAATCCAAATTGAGTAAAGAGACAGTTGGGACTACGCATTGCCTAAAGCACGCATTTTTTAATGGCAAACATAGAAATGCAAGAAGTTACCAAGGGGATAAACTAAGACCAATATTATAACGTCATCAGAGATCAATATTTTAATTAGATTGAACTAAGACATAGTTGAAAACTTTGAACTAAAGACTGTATACCATTGATTGTTACGCTTCTAATTAGCCAATAATGTAGCTATATCTTGTCAGTAGACTGTTGTCAACAAGAAGTTTTTTTTACATGTTTTAATTATATATATATATATATATATATTTATATAAAAGTCTATAAAAACGACCAACCAGCAAATTTACTATGTACCGGATCGTCTAGAATAGGCGATACTATGCAGATAAGGAAAAAATTATATCAGTCTAAAGATTTGTATATTTATATGATCATATATGGGCGAGATTTATAGGTTTTCCTTCTGATTCACAAATTTAATCCATTGAATTTTATATGTACCAAGTTGGACTCTCTGACACATATACCGTGATCGTTATTGCTTGACTATTTCTTTGTTGATGGTTGGTGTAGTTTGAGGAAATGTTCAATATTTTTTATTAATACCTGTTATCTTTTGAAAGATAACACTCAAGGTGCAAGTCTCGCAGTACCTAGTAACTGCAGATAAAGTTTAAATTTTCATTAGTTTTATTCTATTCTTCTTTTTAATTTCCCTCTGTAAGACATTTGCCAACTTCTGAAAATTTTATATAGCATGGTATCGGTCACGCGTACACTATTAGTATGAAATTCAAAACAGTGTAGCTGTGGCCATTGATTGACCCATCAAAATCATCCATTGACTGGGACAATTTACGTGAACGTTTGTCTGTAACAACCACTGTTCATGACGTACCTACGATAGACATTTAAACTGTGGGGTCACCAAAGGTTTCTTAACGCCTTTAATTATAAAATAATTCGAAAAATTAATCAGGAATAAACTTTGTGTTTTGATTTATATAATTGATATAAATCAAAATATCGTGTTATTTCTGATTAATTTTTCGAATTACTTTATTTAGGTTTTGAGAACCTTTGGTGACCCCATAGTTTAAGTTTCTTTAAAAAGTACATAGTGAGCATTGGTCGTTACATACAAACGTTCACCTAAATTGTCCCAGTCAATGAATGATTTTAATGTGTCAATCAATGGCCACAGCTACACTGTTTTGAATTTCATACTATTTAAAAAAAAGTCTAGTGTCCGCCCAAGATACCAACAATATGTAAGCTTTTGTAGGAATGTATATAGTAGATGGAACGATTTTGAAGGATTCATCATTATTGGATCTACAAATAAGTCAGCATGTCCTAAATCGACAATTGACCTTTAATAACAGTTTTAGCTTTTGAAAACGACGTTTACCCATTTGTTTCTACAATTTTTTTTGGCAAAAACTATAATAAAAATTGTAAAATGCAAAAATGTTCAGCAAAATAAGATCTATAAATAGGGCAGCGTTTAAAGAGTTGAACCCTTATAGAAAGAAGTTAATTCCTTTTTTGTTGTATCTCGAAAATTATAACAGATAGCTCGAAACATTGAAACTGCTATGAACAGCAAAAAAATATGAGCAAAACAAGATCTAAAAAAAAAAATGACGCAAACCATAGGAGCCCTTATAATAGGGGTTATTTGTCCTAAATAAAGGCAACAGTAGTATACCGCTGTTCAAACTCATAAATCCATAGACAAAAAACAAAATCGGGGTAACAAACTAAAACTGAGGGAAACGCATAAATACAAGAGGAGAACAACGACACAACACTACAATGTAACTAACACACACAGAAACGGACCAAGCATCAGACAAAATCCCACGAGAATAACAAATATATTAACATCAAAACCAAATACATGAATTTGGGATAGACAAGTACCGTGACACGTCTTATCGCAATGTCAATTTACACTAAATGAGGTTTTTTTACTTATTACCAGATTTTTACTTTTATCTCAAAAACTATATTAGACATATATTAGAACTTATAAACAGCAAATTCTGTTATTAGAACTTATAAACAGCAAATTCTGTTGACAGGTGAGCGAATCGGACTCTTAAAGGAGAAAAAAAATATATATTTATAATTTAAAATACCGAGGTGGGAAGTCCAAAAACATGACAAAACCAATTAAACGCTCGATGGTGTCAACCAAAGGGGCGACTGGGAAACAATTGTCGTATTCCTGACTTAGTACAGGAGCCTCTAGTTTCACTCATTACCACTTTTGTGTTTATCGCTATTTTTTTTTAATCTTTACACACTTATCATATAAATATTCAATTTCCTGACGTGTTTTTTTTACTTATAATATTGGTAAACCTGTGTCGGAGACTTATCTTATGAATAAAAAGTAATAAAAATAAAAATGTGCATCTTTCATTGACGGTTTTAGTCATAAAACAGGGATATCCAACATAGACTTAAGTAATGAAAAGGCTTGTTTTACATACTAAAGTAGAGAGTTTAAAAGCCGATTGGGGTTTAGGTGAAATATAAAATATAACAAATTGTATAAAATATCAGACACATTAATATTTTATTGGAAATCTTTTCTGCTCTTTATTTTCTGCCATGGTTTTCTTGATGAATAAGTTCTTAAATTACTACCTTTATTAGAATTCTAACAGCTTTTGCAATGATGCAAGGTGGGAATAAACATCATGAAATTAACTCAAAAATAATTAACATTTTGTTTACACATCTTTTATCTCGTGTTATCTTGTAAAAACATTCAATATCTTCAATGATCGACTGTGGATTTTGACACGTGAAGTTGTCTTAACCAGAACATAACATGATGTAATGTGTTACTTTTTTTCAATTAAAAAATTGCATTAAATTTAACTGAAAGGATGGGTGTTCACAGATTGATTTCAAACTAAATTAATAAATCAAAAATAGATGGTCATTAAAAAATAGCATACCCATGCATGAAATATGTAATTTCTTTCAAAAATGAAAATGTAAATTTTTGTGCTATGCCACCGTATATAGATATGTTTTAAGTTGAAAACGCATGTGAAACAAATAACACATATTTATGCCACCCTGTCGCAACGGAAAGTGTTTTTGTTTTTAATCGCAATTGAGTAGTATCAATTTAATTTCAAGATCTATTAAAAAACATTCATGGTTGGATGAAACACTAGTGCAGATCGAATATTGACCATTAGTTTAGCGACTTTAGGTTGCTATCTTGTAGACTAGTCGTGTATTAATCAATGACATCCTGAACAAAATATTTTTCAAAAGTATTTTACGAATTTTATAGTCATTATAAAGTTCACGCAGTCAACCGAGACATATTGGGATACTACACATGTCTCTGATGCAACGATTCGTGTCTGTTATATATATTTGATTTTCGTAATTATATTTTGTAATCAATCAGGCCGTTAGTTTTCTAAATTAAATTGTTTCAAAATTGTCATGTTTGGACATTTCCTAGCTAAAACACGGTATGGATTTTGCTCACTGTTGAAGGTTATACCTACAATTGATTACATTCACGTCATTTGAACTCGGGTGGATAGTTATCTCATTGTCAATCGTACCTCATCTCCTTATTTGTATATGAAATAAACAGTCAACACATACCATTCTGTCTTGATTATAATTGAGTATTCAAACATTAAGATAGTTTTTGTTTATCTTAACAGAAAGATAAGGGATAAAACATAGCAATAATATACAATTACTGTCTTTTGATGAGGTAAATATGCGGTTTTATTGACTTTTGAAAAACTGATATTCACTGAGGCCGACGGCCGAAGTGAATATCAGTTTTTCAAAAGTCAATTAAACCCCATATTCACCGAAACAAAAGATAGTAATTGTTTTATTCCATATTCCGAGAGAAGAAAATGTATTTAATCACAAACATATACCAAAACAAATTTTACATGAAACATTTTACCATAACGTTGCATGTAAAAGCGCGTGACGTTTAGCGCGGTGAATAACACTTTCCCAGGTGAATATGCTTTTTTATTCAAAATCCAATTCGTATAGAGAAACCTACTGAAATAATACCAATATGGAATAAAAGAATCCAATTCGTATAGAGAAACCTACTGAAATAATACCAATATGGAATAAAAGATTTAATTCCATATTGGTATTATTTCAGTAGGTTTCTCTATACGAATTGGATTCTTTTATTCCATATTGGTATTATTTCAGTAGGTTTCTCTATACGAATTGGATTTTGAATAAAAAAAGCATATTCACCTGGGAAAGTGTTATTCACCGCGCTAAACGTCACGCGCTTTTACATGCAACGTTATGGTAAAATGTTTCATGTAAAATTTGTTTTGGTATATGTTTGTGATTAAATACATTTTCTTCTCTCGGAATATGGAATAAAACAATTACTATCTTTTGTTTCGGTGAATATGGGGTTTAATTGACTTTTGAAAAACTGATATTCACTTCGGCCGTCGGCCTCAGTGAATATCAGTTTTTCAAAAGTCAATAAAACCGCATATTTACCTCATCAAAAGACAGTAATTGTATAATATCGATTAACCGTATATACATGCAATATACAAACAGCCATGTATTCCTCTTTTGTTGTATAATTTGTTTGGTTTGTTAAGATTTTCCTTATTTTTATCCAATCTAACAGGATTCTATTAGTCTTGGATTCATTTTTTTCTGAACTAATGAGTTCATATTTGCATCAGAAATATTATCAGCTGTGGTCAGCTGTTATTGTTTTATTGCAAAAAAGTTTATAAGAATTAAACCGAATTTCCTTTTCGTCATTTTGTTTAGATGAAAACACTTAAAAAAGGAATTAATCTATGTGTTTCTCTATAGAACTGTGGAAACGCCCTGACTAAAAATGTGAGATCTTGACTTTGCTCCCTAAACTACTCAATGTGGACCCTCATCTAAGATACGGCCTTTTATCTCACTAATTAGACTATTTCAATTCAGCCATTTTTAAATAGTTTAACTTCAATTAATGGAATCAATCAAACGACAAATTTAAAAAAAAAAGTTTCAAGGCATATATTTAAGCTTAGATGAAAACTATGGAAACGTCACACTCTACCATTGCTTATGATGATATATGGGAAATGTAGGTTTTCGACGAAATATTTTTTTTTTATATTTGATTCCCATACTTCTGTGGCGGTCAAGCCAGATACATTAAAATATTCCTGTCCACCCTGTTGTTAATTTTTTTTAGCTCTCAAAGCATTTGGTTTTGCTGTTCATATTATTTTAGTTTGTTTTAAATTAATTTTTTTTTCAAGATTTGAAGTGTAGATACGACTTGGAATGTTTTAGGTCGTTTGGTTGCTGTCACAGTGAACATTTTCTCATTCCTTCCATTCATTTCTATCATCTGGTAAAATCATAAAAGACTTTAAAAAAGAAATGGCGTAACTGACTTTTAAAATGTAATCTAAAATCCTAATTTTAAATACAATGGCAAATGTAAACATTGAGATAAAACTAAAATGCATTTATAAATATTTCAATCTCTACAATTTCCTTATGAACTTTTCAATTTCTATAAAATGTTTAAATTAAAAACAAAAACATAAAATTCGAGTCTTTTCCCTTGACTTAATTTTGTTTATATGAAAATTCCTTTTCGTTGTTTCCAAAAGTCATGGAGACTGTTTTCATTCGATTGTATATAAAATTTAAAAAAAATTATAATATCAAATAAAATTGAAATTTCATGATTTACTTTTACATATTAACTCTTGTGCAGGTGAGAGGGAAAAAAAAGCTTACCTGTTCATCTTGATTTTCTATCCTTCATTTTCAGGTGGATACTTGCGTAAGACCCATAGTCAATTGTTTGTATAAAAGTATCTGGATTATCCAAGCACATGTTCCGTTTTTAATGTAAACTCCGAAGATGTATTTTCGTTTGATGTTTAATCATAGGCGAAGCAAAGTAAATGGTTGTAATGCAACTTGTACTTCCGCGTGTTTTGTATACTACTCGAAGTGCACCATGCACATGCATTCAAATGTCATACAAGGTGCAAGTGGTATTAACCAACTTTTGTTTATATATCAATTTACAAAGCTTAAAATGTTTATCTTTGTTTTTGTAGGATGAGTAAAATATTCATGTCATATCTTTTTTATTTACAGATTTCTAATACATTAGTTAGCCTTTCCTTTTAAGGATACATTAAATGGAGACTACAGCTGTATATCCCTGCATACGTATAGATTAAAGACTAGAGACAGATAATTACTATAGATTTATAACTAAATCAATCTGTTCTGCAAATGCAAGTCTTATAGTTGAGAACTCTTTGAAGTTTAATGGCTTTGTAGTAAAAACAGATAGTTGACGAGTAAAAACCCATAAAAGAAAAATAAAGAGAAAACTACATGTAGCTTCACGTTGCACATGTTTATTCGTATTCAGAAAACAAAACAAAATTCATTTTAAAAGTATTTTTTTAGAAATAATGCGTGTTCTTCGTGATACTTGCAATGCAATTTAATCATTAATTAAAAATAGAAATTGTGTATAGCTAATGTCACATTTACAAATACGTAACTACTTCGAAAAATCACATGCGCGCGCGCGCGGTAAGGAACTACGAATAAAAAGGTACTCATGAACGGCATACAACAGCCACCCAACGACACATACCCTCCAAAAAACATTTATTTGGTTACGTGTAATCTATAGTGTTCATTAACATTGCCGTTGAAAAAAAACACGAAATAACTTGTTGGGTTTCATTTTTACTGGAAAGCAAATAAGAGTGATTGTTAGACCATCTAGGTTTATTGATACACAACAAAATTATGTCTCTCACGTTTGGGCACCGGATTCAACATTTTCTGAACACAAAATAATTGTTTCAGATGGAAAGCGAAAAAAAACAAAATTTGTTTCCATCGAAAATTAGAAATTGTGACAATAAACAATTTGTTTTCATTGAAAACCAGCAACGATGACAAAGTCAATTTTGTTTCAATTCTCTGTTTATTTAGTATGGTCATATTTTAAGCGTCAAGCACACGATATATAGTTTTATTTATTCGCACAAAATTAACGTTTGACCTTTCCCTCCGTTGATAGCGTAAATACGGTATCTCAGACGCAAATCGGTAGGACATAACTTTACAAATGTACTTATATTTGATCATCAAATGAATGATGTTTCATCACGTAATAACATGCAACATGTAACATGTATAAAACGAAAATAACTGGCAAGAAATACATGTATTTGCATAGTTCCCATTGTAGGCGTTTTTGATCAGTGTACATGTAAAACATCGTATCAAAGACAATTTCGTCATACTCTTATTTCAATATGTTTATAAGTAAAAAAAAAAAAGTACTATTAAAGCGTCAACACTGAAATAAAAATTATTCTAACAGCTCACCTGGATAAAAGAAACTAAGCAAATTAATTAATGGAAAAAGTAACGACCTCTTCTAAAGTGTTCACGCTTTTTTTTTTATTTCCTTTGGCCTATGTTGTACGACAATAACTTTGATAAGCTGGAAAATACAATAAACAATGAATATTATGGGAGGTATTTAATGTCACAGCTGATCCACAACTCATTCCTTCTGTTAATTATATTACATTACATGTCTGTTCTTACTAATTACTACAGGAATAAATACAAACTCAGTTCTCAACAATGCAGTTTGTACTTAACGAGTTTAACCTCATGCCATTCTGATCTACACACCCAGTACATGACCTCTGTGTGTTACTTTATAGTGGTTTTTACCCACTATCTCAAACAGAGGTTGTTAAAGGATAAAGTTCATCCATGGCATCTGCGTTTGTGTGTAATGGTGGCTGTCCGTCCGTGACACTCTTTCATGTGCACGGTTGGTTTTTAATTGTGTGTGTTAGATGATTTCTGTCCGTTCGCGACTCTTTCGTATGCATTGTAGATTTCTGATTTTCATTAAACATTGTTCAATGTTTGGCTATGCATGGATAAACCTTTAAACCCCTTTTTGATGTTTTGACGTCAGGGTTCAAAAGTCAAGGTCAATGTCATAACACGACCTATGATATTGCAGATATGAAGAGTTCTAGACTTATGACTATCAAATATCATCTTGAGGCTAAGGGGCACGATTTTAAACAATTATTTTTCAAGATCATTTGGTCACTTCTGCAGTTTACATAGCTGTAGATGGGGTGGGGGATAGATCTTCTAAATATAAACGTGTTTTTTTTTTCGATTTGCTATTTCCTGGTCCTAATTTTTTTCTTAAAGGTTTTTACTTTTCGTTTTTTCTTGGATGACGAAACTTTCTTAATTTGGGCACTTTACATATGCGCATCTGGTGCAGAAAAATTGGTACCGTTAATGTTATTACATATGACATGCCCGATTCTAATATAAAGCTAGATTTAAAAGTAGAAAATGACCGTGGTGCCAATTGAGTTTCAGTCAAAGAGAGGCGAAAGATACCAAAGGGATATTCAGACTCATATTTAGTAGGAAATACAAACAGTAGTTTACAAAACCCAACATAAAAAACTAAAGACTGAGCAACATGAACCTTTCCAAAAATCGGGGTTGATCTCAGGTGCTCCGGAAGAGTAAGCAGATTCTGCTCAAAATGTGGCACCTGTCGTGTTGCTCATAAAAATACCAACCCGGTGATAATTCTAATTCGGTAGGTCACATTAGAGAACCAGATGCTCCGCAGGGCGCAGCTTTATACGACCGCAGAGGTTGAAACCTGAACGGTTGGGGCAAGTATGGACACAACTTTCAAGCTGGATTCAGCTCTAAATTTGGACTGTGATTAAATAGTTGACACAGCATAGGTTTCTGACACAGAATGAATGTGGTCTAATGAACTTAAAATGTTTGTTTTGCCTTTGAGCAATTCACTATGCTGTTGAATATTAATCCTCTCAAAAAAATTGAAGAAATAGCAATAACTACTCATTTAAATACATCATAAAATATTAAAATGTAAAACAAGTGCTTGTTATCACTGAATGTTAAAGATTGTTTTAATTTATCAGTTGGTAGCAAAAGTGAATATACATTGTATATTGTATAAAACAATGATTTAAGTTGATTCAACTACTATTCTGGACAAAGAAAGATAACTCCAATCACTTGAAAATTTCTTGCTATTGCACAATATTGTGCAATTAGATATTTCTTGCTATTGCGCAATACTGTGCAATTGAAAATATTTGCTATTGCACAATACTGTGCAATTAAAGATTTTTTGCTATTGCTCAATACTGTGTAATTGAACATTTCTTGCTATTGCACAATACTGTGCAATTGAAGATTTCTTGCTTTTGCTGAATACTTTGCAATTGAAAATTTCTTGCTATTGCACAATACTTAATATAATAATTTTGGATCCTGATTTGGACCAACTTGAAAACTGGGCCCATAATCAAAAATCTAAGTACATGTTAAGATTCAGCATATCAAAGAAGCCCAAGAATTCAATTTTTCTTAAAATCAAGCTAAGTTTAATTTTGGACCCTTTGGACCTTTGTGTTGACCAATTTGAAAACGAGACCAAAAATTTAGAATCTACAAACACAGTTAAAATCGGCATATCAAAGAACCCCAATTATTCAATTTTTGATGAAATCAAACAAAGTTTAATTTTGGACCCCGATTTGGACCAACTTGAAAACTGGGCCAAAAATCAAAAATCTAAGTACATTTTTAGATTCAGCATATCAAAGAACCCCAAGGATTCAATTTTTGTCAAAATCAAACAAAGTTTAATTTTGGACCCTTTGGACCTTAATGTAGACCAATTTGAAAACTGGACCAAAAATTTTATGGTCATAAACCTTGTGTTTAAATTTCATAGATTTCTATTTACTTATACTAAAGTTATGGTGCAAAAACCAAGAAAATGCTTATTTGGGCCCCTTTTTGGCCCCTAATTTCTAAACTGTTCGGACTTCAACTCCCAAAATCAAACCCAACCTTCCTTTTGTGGTCATTAACCTTGTGTTCAAATTTCATTGATTTCTATTTACTTATACTAAAGTTATTGTGCAAAAACTAAAAGTATTCGGACTACGACGACGAAGGACGACGACGCAGCCAACGTGATAGCAATATACGACGAAAAATTAAAAATTTTGCGGTCGTAAAAAAAGAGTACGAAATTGTGGTTAGGACAATTGGGACATCAACTCGTGATATCATCAGTCAAGTTTTCGATGAGATGATTTTAATTGCACCAATTGGAACTCTGGGTTCAATAGCTTCCTTGTGAACAGGAAATCATGATAGAGCAGATGCTCTGCAGGGTGCAGCTTTAAACGACCGCATAGGTTGAACCCTGAACGGTTGGCGCAAGTATGGACACAACATTCAAGCTGGATTCAGCTCTAAATTTGGATTGTGATTAAATAGCTGACACAGCATAGGTTTTGGACACAGAATGAATGTGGTCTAATGAACTTAAAATATTTTTTTTGTCTTTGAGCAATCACTATGCTGTTGAATATTAATCCTCTCAAAAAAATGTTTGAAGAAATTTTCTTTTTATTTATGAAATCTGAAATGAGAAAAATTAACCCCCACCACCACCATTTTTTTTCACATCCCCCTTTCCCTTTTTTCAAAACTGATCTCAATTCAAATTTCTAATGGAGTTTGCAACAATAACTACTTATTTACAGTGACTTGACTGTTAGTGTTGCTCTCCACCAATTGCAACTCATTCAAAATTTTGACCAAATTGCAATTTGTTTTAATAAACCAAATTGTTCAACTGGTCAGATTATTGAACAAATTGTTCAGTCAAAATGTGAGAGTGCAAGGTGATAAAATAAAATATACTTACAATCCTATAAGACTTTAACTCCACTTAGAATGAAATTCAAAACAGTGTGGCTGTGGCCATTGATTGACACATTGAATTCATCCATTGACTGGGACAATTTAGGTGAACGTTTGTATGTAACGACCACTGCTCACTATGTACTTTTTAAAGACACTTCAACTATGGGGTCACCAAAGGTTCGCAACACCTTAATAAAGTAATTCGAAAAATTAATCAGAAATAACACGATGTTTTGATTTATACCAATTATATAAATCAAAACATAAAGGTTATTCCTGATTAATTTTCGAATTATTTTATAATAAAAGGCGTTAAGAAACCTTTTGTGACCCCACAGTTTAAATGTCTATCGTAGGTACGTCGTGAACAGTGGTCGTTACAGACAAACGTTCGCGTAAATTGTCCCAGTTAATGGATGAATTTAATGTGTCAATCAATGGCCACAGCCACACTGTTTTGAATTTCATTCTAAATGATGTTGTGACAAAATTAGTTTATCAGTTTGTATAGTTATATTATAGTCATTTTCATGCTGAAGAGGAACTGTTTATTTTGAATTGCTATAAAATTGTCCAAACTAAGCTTTCATATAGTTTTTCTTTCTAAAAGTATTCTATATTATAAGAATCAGATATCATTTTAAATAAAACATCATATATTCAGTAAAATATGTGTGAAATAACAATATGCTATTGATAAGTTTTCAGGGGAGATAACCTAAAATATTATTCTTTTGAATAAAGACTTTTTGAAAGAAAAGTTATTATCTCCCCCATGGAAACTTCCTACAAACATATATTGCAATTTTACACATATTTTACTGAATATGAAATGTTTTAATTCACATAATGTCTGATTCTTATAAATATAGAATACTTTTAGAAAGAAAAACTATATGAAAGCTTAGTTTGGACAATTAAATAGCAATTCAAAATAAAAAGTTCCCCTTCAGCATGGAAATGAATATAATATAACTATACAAACTGATAAACTAATTTTGTCACAACATCATTAAAGTGGAGTTAAAGTCTTATAGGATTGTAAGTACGTTTTATTTTATCACCTTGCACTTTCATGACTTGGCTGTGGTTTTCTACAGCAGTTGGTTCAAATTTCTGACCAGTTGAACAATTTGATTTTATAAAACAAATTGCAGTTTGGTCAAAATTTTGAATGAATTGCAGTTGGTGGAGAGCAACACTAACAGTCAAGTCACTGTAAATACATCATAAAATATTAAAATGTAACAAAAAGTGCTTGTTATCACTGAATGGTAAAGATTGTTTTAATTTATCAGTTGGTAGTAAAAGTGAATATACATTGTGTATTGTATAAAACAATGATTTAAGTTGATTCAACTACTATTCTGGACAAAGAAAGATAACTCCAATCACTTGAAAATTTCTTGCTATTGCACAATATTGTGCAATTAGATATTTCTTGCTATTGCACAATACTCTGCAATTGAAAATATTTGCTATTGTACAATACTGTGCAATTGAAAATTTCTTGCTATTGCACAATACTGTGCAATTGAACATTTTTTGCTATTGCACAATGCTGTGCAATTGAAGATTTCTTGCTATTGCTGAATACTGTGCAATTGAAAATTTCTTGCTATTGCACAATACTTAATATAATAATTTTGGATCCTGATTTGAACCAACTTGAAAACTGGGCCCATAATCAAAAATCTAAGTACATGATTAAATTCAGCATATCAAAAAAGCCAAAGAATTCAATTTTTATTAAAATCAAACTTAGTTTAATTTTGGACCCTTTGGTATTTAATGTAGACCAATTTGAAAACGGGACTAAAAATTAAGAATCTACATACACAGTTAGATTTGGCATATCAAAGAACCCCAATTATTCAATTTTTGATGAAATCAAACAAAGTTTAATTTTGGACCCCGATTTGGACCAACTTGATAACTGGGCCCATAATCAAAAATCTAAGTACATTTTTAGATTCAGCATATCAAAGAACCCCAAGGATTCAATTTTTGTTAAAATCAAACTAAGTTTAATTTTGGACCCTTTGGACCTTAATGTAGACCAATTGGAAAACGGGACCAAAAATTAAGAATCTACATACACAGTTAGATCTGGCATATCAAAGAACCCCAATTATTCAATTTAGATGAAATCAAACAAAGTTCAATTTTTGACCCTTAGGGCCCCTTATTCCTAAAAACCTGTTGAGACCAAAACTCCCAAAATCAAACCCAACCTTCCTTTTATGGTCATAAACCTTGTGTTTAAATTTCAAAGATTTCTATCTACTTATACTAAAGTTATGGTGCAAAAACCAAGAATAATGCTTACTTGGGCCCGTTTTTGGCCCCTAATTCCTAAACTGTTCAGACCTTAACTCCCAAAATCAATCCCAACCTTCCTTTTGTGGTCATAAACCTTGTGTTTAAGTTTCATAGATTTCTATTTACTTATACTAAAGTTATTGTGCGAAAACCAAGAATAATGCTTATTTGGGCCCCTAATTCCTAAACTGTTTGAACCAAAACTCCCAAAATCAATCCCCAGGGCCGTAGCGTAATGGAGGCAAATGCCTCACTTTTGAAACGACGATCAAACTTTAGAAGTGTCATTTTTTTTTAATTCCATGTATTTTACATTATCAATGTGCGAGTTTCGAGTTTCAAACTATCTACCGGCACACTACATACAGTGTTTCAATCTGCAGCAGCGATTTTGAATATAATTATTTTACCATAGCAGTTGAGGTAAAAAAAAATAAGTGTCCCGATTACAAATCAAAATACAAAAATTGAAACAAATCTTATTTATGTCTTTACAAAACTGGTTGAAGACGGGTTCTTTAAGGTGGTACCTAACACTACAGGGAGATAACTGTGTAAAGTCAGCTAAACGTTACGTTGTGTTGTAAAAGGAATATTAAGCTTCTCAATGATCAAAATTGGTGTTTGTCAAACTGCTATATAACCAGTGTAATTTTTCTGACAAAACGGTTGGTTCAATATTTTTGAAATTTTTATATTTTTGTTAAAGGGTCAAAGTAAATACTTTGACAAAATTTTATGAAAATTAAGCGAGCCAAATTGATTTCAGTGAAAGTGTTGGGTATCACCTTTAAGGGGCAGAACAGTCAAATGTTTTAATGCTATTGCAAGATGAAGTCTAAGATTGTATGTACTTAATCAGATCTTTGGAATTTTTAAGTATCCACATCTAATTCACTAGTGTTTGTTGCAGAAGAGACCAGCATCTATTGACTAAAAATGATATGGATCACATAAGAGTTCCAAGAGACTTTTATGAGTGGATCGTTCAGTTGTCAAAACTAAAGATTTTGTATAGCTGATATTTTTTTTCTGATCACAGTTTCTACCTACATATTATAAGATAATAGGTACTAACTCATTAAGCTGAAAAAACCATCATTTAAAGGCAATAACTCCCGATAGGTTCATTCAATGGTTTTGGACATTTTGACATATTTGTATATGTTGCATTGATGATATTGTTTGCTTGTTAGTTTCTACCTATCTATTCAAGTTTTAAAAATATTTAGCGCAATGTTACAATTGGTAAAATATTGTCATTTAAGGGAACAATCTCGATATACGGTAATTGATTATTTTGGTGGAAATATGAAGGATGTACATGTAGATTTTGGCATTCCCAGTTGTTTGTCCTTGTAATATCTTATCCACCCATAAAGGTTTTCCAGATATTTTGACAAAAAATACAATATGCCCATTTATTCACAGCACTCATGTTGATTGAACGGTAGGAACAAAAAATGTTTATACTAGATGCCCTAAGGATCATTCAGTTGAAGTTTTGTTGAAATTGGTTCAATGGTTTCAGAGAAGATTTATGTAAAAGTAGATGACTAGGAAAGATGACTGTAAACAAGTGAAGCAATAGCTCACATCCCCTTTGGGACAGTTAGCTAAAACTGAAATAAAGATACACATCAGGTATGAAACATTTACTTGTTTGATTGATTGAGTTAAGAGCCACTTTTTGTTTATTCCTATTGTCCTGGCAGTCAGCTTTAATGGAAATCACTATGGGTATAAGAAGTATGTACAGGTGAATTGATGTCTACAATTGATCTGTTACTAAGCTACATGGATTACTTATCAATTAATGCTGTTAGTTATTATGCATCAAATCTTATGTAGCTGTAACTTGAATTGTTTGATTGTCAAACTAAATTATATAGTATTATAAAGCCCGATGTTGGAATTCAGGAAAGACTTAAGTCACAAAAGGGAAGTTTAGGCTTTTGCAGGCTGTTTATTTATCCTATAATTTTAAGGAGTATACCAATAGTTGCAATCATATTTGCATTTTGTAGATTTTATTTTGCTAATCAATTTTGCGGTTTCAATTTCTACCCGTTTATTATAGTTTTCAATAAAATTGGCAAAATCTTGAAAGTTTGTCAAAATTGTCATTTAAGGGCAATTACTATTGTAAGAATTCATTCAAATTGTTACAATCTTAGCAACATTTTTTGTAGAATTTGTTAACAAAATTCATAATTTACCCATCTCAATGAAATAAAACTGACTGTTCATTGGTCACCTCGGATTCGCCCCTCCCATATATGGCATCAGTCAAAATCCAGAATTTATGAAGATTTGTTGGTGTAATGGGAATTTGACCCTCACAAATAGTAGAGATTGATTTCATGGTGACACATTTGTGTTTGTATTCATATAATCCAGTATATTTTGCTTTCTTATATGTGGGGTATATACTATTCTGATACTATCAGCTAATGATATATAACAACAACTCAAATATGATAATGTTTAATTCATTTCTCTAGCTAATAACTTAAACATAACTTAATAAGCTTATAATGATAAAAATAGTTCTGCAGTATGGTGTATGCAAAAAAAATTGGAAGTGTTTACGAGATTCAGTTTAAATAAAATTTCATGATATATATGTATATTATATGGTCTGAAAACATACAACATTGAATTCCTGCTACTTATATTTTGGTTCCAATAAAAACAATACAATATTTATCATGAGTATACTCGGTATTTTTTCTAGATATCAATTGATGCATTCATATATAAGAGATCCAAGCACTTTTCAGCATAAAAATATCCAAATCTAAAGCACCTAAAATTTAAGAAGCATTTCGCCCTGCAATTTTAAAAGTAACAGCATACAAATAATTCAATTATAATTATAATTGTAAATTTAATTTTCCTTTCAGCCGATCTGTAATTTTTGTAGACAACCTGTTCCCACAACCCTAGTCATGATTGATAAAGCGTAATAAAATTGTTTGTAAAACGACATAAACTGAATATATTGTAGTAAAAATTGCACAAGATAAAGTCTGTCTATATTGGTTAGTTTATAAACATAGATTCCGTAAAATCGGTATAATCGTAGGCATCTGGTATTGTTCGTCCCGTCTTGTCCACAAAAGGTTTCATACGCTGTATACAATAATCTGCTTGATCTTTTGTGAGATTCTGAAATTAAATAATAGGAGATATTAGCTTCTTAGCATTTATTTCTTGAAGAAAATAGTTTAACTAATAGATAAGAAAACCCTGTGCCATTTTTTTGTTTTAAAGGTTACAAAAATGAGCAAAATACTGTGATCAGCAGCTTGCACAGATAATCTCCATTTCAATTGCGCATTTCTTCTTCTTCTATTTTTCTGCATTCAATTGACAATAAAATTTCATAAAACAAAATCTGAAGCATAATTTTGCAAATTTTATGAAGATGTTTTTTAGTGAATTCAAACAGTTGCTACAAAAATGTACCCGGTATATATGATCAATGCGGAAATATACAAATAATACAAGTAAAAGTACAAGTTTTAAGATTTGCCTGTATGTGTCACACCAATACTTACTGCATACAGCTCTTGTGCTGTAATAAACGGTTTATCTCCTGAAGTTAGGGCTTTGAAGGCTTCCACAACTTCAGAACTAGACTGTACATTTTCTGTCTCTCTACTTATCATAAATGCCATATACTCTTGTAATGATACCTGGCCATCTCTGAAATAATTAAATCATATATTTGTTAAATTTTTATAACAAAACTATAATTCTTTGTTTTACTGGTACTTTTTATTTGATTTTTATGCCCAACCTACGATAGTAGAGGGGCATTATGTTTTCTGGTCTGTGGCTCCGTTCGTCCGTCTGTGGGTCCGTTCGTTCAGGTTAAAGTTTTTGGTCAAGGTAGTTTTTGATGAAGCTGAAGTCCAATCAACTTGAAACTTCGTACACTTGTTGCTTATGATATGATCTTTCTAATTTTAAAGCCAAATTAGACTTTTGACTTCAATTTCACGGTCCACTGAACATAGAAAATGGAAGTGGAAGTTTTAGGTTAAAGTTTTTTGGTCAAGGTAGTTTTTGATGAAATTGAAGTCCAATCAACTTGAAACTTAGTACATATGTTCCCTATAGTATAATCTTTCTAATGTTAATGCCAAATTAGATTTTACCCAATTTCACAGTCCATGGAACATGCAAAAGGATAGTGCGAGTGGGGCATCCGTGTACTTTGGACACATTCTTGTTTTTTAATATTATCTAACTTATCCAGAAAGTTTTTTGTTTTTTTTAAAATAAAATACTAGACAAAGGTATGCAATTTCGAAGATTGCATGTTAATTTGAAATGAACAAAAACTCAATAAAATACAATATGTCTTTATCCTGGGGTATGCCTGGTTTCCAGGACTTGCATTTCAAAGGAATACAAAGTAAGGCCTTAATTAGATAGATGGTTGAATGAGTACTGTTCTATTGAACATGAAATCAATTTCCATTTAAAACTTTTATTTGTCTTTCATCTAGCTACTTTAAAGAAGAATGGCTAGCAGAGTTTCATTATACAAGCCATTACATCATTCAGATAACCAAATAAAACTTAAGTGTCCTTTTATAATAATCAATACTCACATTTAAAATTTAAATAAAAGTTTTTTCGTACATTTTCATCTCAACCTTGTTCTATCATTAATACTACTTTGAGATCAAAATTCGGACTAACCTGTTCGGATCTACCATATCTAATATGGCCTGGAATTCTGGATCCACTTGACCTTCGTCCACTACAGGAAGATCATATCCCAGGGCTCGGAGACAGGATTTAAATTCTTGGTGGTCTAATTTACCAGACTTATCTTTGTCAAAGTGCCTGCAAACAAAAATTAAAATTCATTGAAGTTAGTTATTTTTCCTTCTCAAATTGTAATATCGGGTTGATTCTTGGAAAATATTTCTTTTTAAGAAGTGGGTCATTTCTGATTTTTTTTTTTCGCAGAGATTTATTACACATTTCTACATTGAATTGAATGTGTTCTTTTAAGTATTTTAATGCAAATCAATAAAGTCTATAAAATTTATTACATGAAATAACATTCACAGTCTTAATATCAAACATTTTCTATTAACAGCACATTTTTTCCATGAGTTAACTTTATCAAACATTATAAAAGTATTGTGTGATTAAATCAACTAATTACTGACACATTATATTCCTATTTTTTATACTGTTGTGTCATCAGTGTATATAGTGTATCTTAAATTCAAGCAGTATATAAGATTCTGCCATGTCAGTCATCCTCATGTTACATAAGAATTTTAACCTGATCTCATGTCAACAATTACTGATAAGGCCAGTTAATGTGATAAGTACTTATGACAATGATGACAAGTTGTTATTAACTTACTTGAACATCATGCTGAATTCTCTCAGAGCATCTTCTGACACACCACTTCTGTTTCTGTAAGAGAGGAAAAATATCATGCAATATATCTGTCATTTTACTATATAATTGTATTTCTCTAATTCTTTGGCAATTTAACCCTTTTTGCTTGTATAAATTTGTGGTGCCAAATATCGCGGAAGATGATTGGCTAAGTTTCTGGGTCATAACCTTTATCAGCTCACTGGATGAATTGTAATGCAGTTACATGTGTTAGAAAATTGACAACCTTGTAGAATGCGGGTCGTTATCAAAGGTGATTTTTGTTATCAAAATTAGAAAATGTATTTGATAATCATTAGAGAAACAAATTTCTACATAGTAACTCAAGGATTATGGGATTTATCCAACCTCAATAGTTAAATTATCAGTTTAAACGTCCAGTGCTAGACTCGGACTAAAATATATGCTTGTTTATACTTATTTTGAATAATTGCAGATTGATCCAAGATATTTAATAACATTTATCTAGTTAGAAAAAGATATTTTTCCTTACCAATATCAATTAAATTTTAAATTAAATGAAATGTAAAGAACATAATATAGAGAGTGGTAAATAATAATTTCCCTACCTTGCCTGTATCTGTTGTTCTAAGTTATGTTGCATTCTCATACCAAGTTGGTCTAACTGATCCCACTGTTGTGCTAGACCTACAGTACTGTGTTCTGTATATCTGAAAAACAAATTAACATCATTCTTATGGACAATAATTTAAATGGTGATAAATTTATATATTTTACTTTTCAAATATTTCACAACTTTGTCTAATGTTAATAAGGGGACGAAGTCCCCTATTACAGTAGAAAAACCAATACAAAAAATTTCGGGAAAATTTCCCTAAATTTTCATTTTACTAATAAACTCAAAATCGTTAACTTTTTTTTGGTCACTTTTCTTAATTCCCGCATCTGCGCAGAAATCTACTTCCTTCTTCCAGTCTTGTCATGAGACTAAGTAAAATATGAAGGAACACAATACAAATTTCATTTTTAATAATTCTTTGATATGATATGAAAAAACATTACCTGTCAGATGATAGCGTTTCTTTGTTTACATTGAATATGACGTCATAACATAAGTAACGTCACAACTTAAATCCCTAACAACGGAAACGTTACAGTATTTTCGTTTCTTTTAACACACTTTGTTTACAGACTTCGTCCCCTTTCAGATTGAAATAAACAATTAATTTCCCCATAGGCGACAATGGTAGCCTTTTTCGAGACACAGACTTTAGGAAGTTGATTTTTTTAACGAAACCTTGCTAGAATCAAAGAAAAGTTATTAGGACAGTATTTTTTGGTCCAAAAAATATAGGTTCGCGTTGCTTTTCTTAGCGTATTTTGTACTTATCTCCCATGCCTATCAATTTTGCCCTTAAAAATACGTGTCTTGTCCTAGCGTTGAAAAGTCATCTCAGTGCCTTTAGGGCTACGGAATAATTTTTATTTTGCCTTTTGTATAAAGCAGAGTGCACGAAGTCTCTAATAATAAAAAATAACGGGCGCACATATCGACCAATCAGGATTCGCCATACTTTTAATTCTGAATACCATGTTATGCTCATAAAATGGCTGCGCCCATAAAATCTAATGGTGTATTGTAACCTATACGGTATTTAATACTTTCTTGTATCGTGCAATTCATAGTGCGTTAGATGCACAAATATATATGCCACAAATAAATCATCTTCAAACCGTTCTGGCTTTACTCTCTGAATTTTCACAATTTTTTATCGGAGGTGACCCCAGTCGAAAAATGTGAAGAATTTTTTTTTGTTTTTTTGAGTAAATGCGGTACTGTTAAAAAGGGACTGAAGATAATGCCCACTTTCTCCAATGATTCTTTATATATCACCAAGTACTGATTATATTGATACCAAAACCAATCCAATATATAACTACTACGGTGAATTTTGAACAACAGTTTTAAATGAAACCATTTTCGTATAAAGTACATTTTTGAAACAGACTATAGCATTTCAAAATATGGAATATGTGTAAATATTTGTGTTTTGACATCGATAACTGTTTGTTAACTACAAAATGGCATGCTTATTCTTATTCTTTTAGTTTGTTATTCGTGTGAACATTGCAATGTTCGAAGGGGATCATTTCCGTACATTTTCGCTGAATTTGGTAATTTCGATAACAGCACTTGGGTCGAGATTGTTATGTTTAAAAATCGATTTATATTCACAAACTCTAGACGTGTACTTGCTCTATTCGAACAAATCAACAGAACTTCAGAAAATGACATATTCGTTCCACAGTAAGTCAAAAGTCGAGCCCACCCATGTTTCTAAGGTAAAACGCAATACAAATATGAAACAGACTATAGCTTAAAAACTAGATAATCAATATTTCATTTGTCACCAAAAAATACGGTTTCACATCAAAAGTCAAGTAAAATGACTGTTTTTGACACTTTTTGAGCACTATGATAAAGAAATGTCGATGCTGTATAGATTGAAATAAACAATTAATTTCCCCATAGGCGACAATGGTAGCCTTTTTCGAGACACAGACTTTAGGAAGTTGATTTTTTTAACGAAACCTTGCTAGAATCAAAGAAAAGTTATTAGGACAGTATTTTTTGGTCCAAAAAATATAGGTTCGCGTTGCTTTTCTTAGCGTATTTTGTACTTATCTCCCATGCCTATCAATTTTGCCCTTAAAAATACGTGTCTTGTCCTAGCGTTGAAAAGTCATCTCAGTGCCTTTAGGGCTACGGAATAATTTTTATTTTGCCTTTTGTATAAAGCAGAGTGCACGAAGTCTCTAATAATAAAAAATAACGGGCGCACATATCGACCAATCAGGATTCGCCATACTTTTAATTCTGAATACCATGTTATGCTCATAAAATGGCTGCGCCCATAAAATCTAATGGTGTATTGTAACCTTCACAGTTAATGCCTGCCTCATATTACATACATGTGACAGAGTTGTCAAGCCACAACTGGAGATTTGGAAATTTTCAGCTGGAGTTTGGGCCTCATAACTGGAGATTTTTTATCGACCTTTTTATCGACATACGCAAGATTTTTTATCGACATATGCAAGATTTTTTCGTGTGTGTTTAAACTGCATATCTTCCTTTTTTGTTAAAATACAACAATGATTCCATACCTTCAAGCACCTACATAGGCATTTTTACTTAGTAAAATAGAAGATAGGGGGGGTTCAAATATTTATTCATCATAATTTTTTATAGTTCAAGATACAGTCATCAGTCATCATACATAGTTGGCAAAAAGTACATCTGCTTTAGCCACATTGTCAACTTTTGTACCACTACTGAACATGTTTGTAACAGAAGGTGTTGAATTGATAAACTGATAAAGTTGTGGGCTTTCTGGTGGGTAGCTGTCTCCATAGTTTTGGTCAAGTAATTAGGGCCACCATGGTCAGCTTTGCATGAAGTGTAGTAAGCATGGTCTTGACCCTTGTCACTGGACTTGCACCATTTTTTAATTTGGCTATAGTGATATTGTGTCTTCTTTAATTTGATGCTGGAGTACAAGTATTTGGTGATAACATACAGTTTGCATTTTGTCAAATTATAAGACAAACACACTTATTTAGGTATTCCATTGGACCAGATAGAAGACATATCATATTTGATAAAATTGAGAATGGAAATGGGGAATGTGTCAAAGAGACAACAACCCGCCCAAATAAAAAACAACAGCAGAGGGTCACCAACAGGTCTTCAATGTAGCGAGAAATTCCCGCACCCGGAGGCGTCCTTCAGCTGGCCCCTAAACAAATATATACTAGTCCAGTGATAATGAACGCCATACTAATTTCCAAATTGTACACAAGAAACTAAAATTAAAATAATACAAGACTAACAAAGGCCAGAGGCTCCTGACTTGGGACAGGCGCAAAAATGCGGCGGGGTTAAACATGTTTGTGAGATCTCAACCCTCCCCCTATACCTCTAACCAATGTAGTAAAGTAAACGCATAACAATACGCAATTGAGTTGATTTTATTGTCTTTGAGGTTCATTATAAACTAAGTCTGTTCCATGTTTTCAACAGCATCAAAATTTATTAAAGTCGATGTTTATACAACTGTTCCATTGGCAGTATCACTTTTAATCATCCAGACATGTTTATTTAACTAGCTAGTTGATTACTAGGTAAATGCCAATCATCTTTTATTGTTGTATATACAGTCTAAACCTTAACACCTTCGTTGATTACTTAAGGCTATTTTCCTATTTACCTTTTTGACACAAATTCCATTACAGGAAACTTCCGATTTTCTCAGACTTTTCCCATATAAATTTAGAGTTTCTCGGACTTTTTCCCTGTCTGTATCTATTTTGTAAACAGAAATGTCTACTGAAAATTTTTCGAGATTGACATTTTCAAAAAGCGGAAGATTTCAAATTTTAACGGGAGGGACGGAAGAGGGTCTGAAAAGCGGGAGATTTTAACTCCCGCCGGAAGAATCACATGTTTTTGCTATTCAATATGCTTCCAAACTTTTTATCATATCGAAAACTGTTCTAGTAAAAATTCTCTCGCCTTGTAAATTACAAAATTTTAATCTCCTAACCTTATGATTACAGTGTTCTAGTCCTAAAGACACATAACATAATCTGACACTGAACAACAAGTTGCCAACAATCAAACAAAATAGTAGTTCATCTAAAAGCTTGCATAATGTACAGCATCCTTTTTAAATTTTCTGTCAAATTAATAATTTCAACTCCACAAAAAATACAGTTATAGTAAAAGTGTATTTCTTTATTTCTTTATTTTTCATTCAAAAATTACACCATAGCATTGTCCTTTTTCCAGATGTTAAATCATTAAGATTTATTTACCTGTTGTCAAGTATCAGCCTCTCTTCCATAGCAGCACCAAGATCTTCTATACGTTTTAACTGACCCTTCTGTGCCCTGACCTCGTTAGATTTTTGTTTTGTTGCCTCCAATTGATCCTCAAGTGTTCCTGATCCTTCCATCATTGCTGATCTAAAGTTTTTAATATAAAAATAAATATTTAAGGAACTGAATATAAGAAAATATTTGCAGAAAGATATCATTGGCAATAGTCTGATCATAAAAAAAATAAACAACCCTTTTTAAAATAATAACAATGAAGCATAATAAATCATTGAAAATAAGCCTTAACTTTAAATAACTCATAAAAAAATTCAAAAATATACAGAACAAAAATATTTCACAACAAAATTTGTAAATATCAAAGCAAGATTTAAATGTGAAGCTGCCAAATCTCTGGATGTTTGGGGACTTATTTGACCCTAATTTACATAAAAGATATAACTGATAAGAAAAATAAAACACAAAATTGTTATGGACAAAAGCCATGTCATCAAACGTCTTATACATTTATTAGTACAAGTGGTTGGTTCTATTTAGATCGCTTTAGGATGCTAGCTCTTCAAATAGAAGTTGGTTCATTCAAAAGCACAATCGTGTAGTTTAACATTTTAAATGTCTTTACAATGTCACCCCAAATATATTAGAGGTGCCCATTTAATATTGTAAATCCTCAAAATATCTGTCTAGAATCAACCACTTGCACAACAAATTTAATCAGGTCGTCGCTAACATAAAGCAAATGTTATTTTTTTTGTAAAATTACAGAAATAAATCATGCCTGTCCTGAAACTAAAATCCTTTAAAAAGAAAAAGAAAAAAAAACCATGCAATTTTCACATAAAGAATTAACCTATCATTAAAGTTAGTAGTCCTGATTTTAATATTTAAATTCATTCATTTAACACACATCGAATGCCAAACTAAGCTGATGAGAAATCATCATGCTGGAAGTCTAACATCTAATACACTGCAACTTCTACTCAATATATATGTTACATACTCAGGGAATACTTTTATGGAAGTTTCTTCAAGAGGTCAAAAGGTAAAGCTTAAAATTGTATACAAAAATTACATTCGAACAAAGATGAATAGCAAAGGATTAATTATACTGATATTTCATACTGTCCTTTGTGTAATTTGCATATTTAGGTTCTATATTAAAAAAAAGTATTTAAAATTATTCTGAAAACATTTTCTGAGCCAAAATATAAATGGTCATATATAAAAGGACAGCAGTGGTTAGATTAGTACTATAAGTCTTCATAATGGCAGACAACATAAAAAGGAAAATCCCATGCCAAATATGAGATAAATAATAACCCTTCCAGGAGCCACATTCTGTAGAACGGAAAATATACAATCAGAAAATCAAAATAGCAAGTAAAGAGTAAAGTTCACTCGAAAGAGTTGAAGAAAGTCACACTCTAGATTTAACTTTTTTTCAGGTAAAAGAAAGCTGTTCACTCGAAAGAGTTGAAGAAAGTCACACTCTAGTTTTAACTAGTTTTTTAACAGGTAAAAGAAAGATAACTCTTATTTTCAAAAATATTCACAACAAATGCATTAGTCGGAGACACTCATAGAGTTGTGTTAAGTCACTTCTTAAAACTTCTGTTTCCACATAACATAACATAGGTCTATATCTTTGAATGCTGATTTATATTTGACAGGTTTTGAAGGTAATATCTCTATATAAAATTTATTTATCACTATCATTTGAAAAAGTATATGTAGTTTTAGAAATCTTTCATTTGGTTTTCTGCTCCATATTCTCCATGATATAGCATTTGAGAATTCAAACATATTATCAGATCTTGAGCAATTGTAAGATAGACATCAAATTCATTGAAGATCAAAAGTTTTCTACATTACCTTGTAGCAGTAAGCCATGAATGGAAGGCATTGGCAGCTTGGGCAAACTGTTTCCTCAACTGATCGTTCTCTAATTGTCTTTTGTGTTCATCCTCCAAATCTACATCTCTTTCCTTAAACGAAATTTAATATCAGATTAATATTTATAACTTCAAATAACTTGACCATGTTTGTTATTTTGAAACATACTGAAGTAAAATGTGTACCTTACATCAAGTTAACATCCTGCAACTCTAATTATTACCAAATCACTAGTTTCTTATTATAAGGCCTTAGTTACAGGTCTTCTTAAAATATTCCCTTGCTCCTTAATTCTATTTTTTTTCTGACTACAATTTTTTTTTCAGTGTCCACTTTTTTTTTTTACATTTTACTTTAAGAGGATGTGGCACCTAAAGTTTGTAATAAATAGAGACTGCATTCAACCATCTGAAATTGTTTTAGGTCTTATTTTCATTAAATTTGGAAAAATCTGTTTTACAAAAATTCTTTCTTGTTTTCAAATTCTGTATGTTATATGTCGTATTTTATTTCCAAGACAGTAGCAATTTTAAGAGACATACATGCAGCAAAATATAAAATATGAGAACATTGCTGTTTTTATAAAAGAGGAATAATAAGGATGAGTAAACATAAGAAAATATAAGATGTGGACGTCTTCTTATAGAATATTTGGAATAGTAAGTTTCCTGGCCATATGAAGAAAACCTTCGTACTTTAATGATCTTCTGAAGATTTCTCCATGTATCTTCCAAGGTATCCATTGTGAACCATGTGTATGGATTGGCTCCTACATCAAATGATTTGATCTGTTTGTCTAGGGCAGCAAGCTGGTTAAAATCTTCCTGGGCAGCACTCAAAGATGCTTTAAACCCATCATGGGCTTCTATCAAGGCCTGCAAAAATTATATTTTTTTAACTATCTGATAATCTTCTTTTTCTTCTTCTCATAAACTTATGTATGCTAAAAAATTATTCTACGAAAAACCCTAGCATTTTATACTTTTCTTTCATTCATATAAAAATTATCAGTAGCAAAGAAGTATTTCAGTGGCCTATTGCATTTTTTACTCAATATTGTGTTTCATGTCCTCTTCTAGAAATAATTAAAATTCTTCATTGTATGAAGACATCCTCCTACTTTGAATACACTTTACAAGGTTATTTTGTTGGAATCTTTATCTTTAGTACATTTTAACAAACTCTTACCTTAATTTCTTCAACAGAATTACACCTAACAGAATCTGTTAAATCTTCTTCAGCATTCTCAAACCAGCTGTTAAATGCAGAAGCTTTCTTGGCGAAAGTGAGGTACAGATCCTCGATTTGACGATACTGATCTTGTAAACGTAAAAGCCTCTGTTTACGGCTATCAGAATCACCCAAAAGCTTCTGCCACCTTGAAAAAATAAAATTTAAATGATAAAATTCAAAAAAAAATGAATGAATTTTCTTTTCTTTTAATATTGTCTGTTTTCAGCTGCATTAGTAATGGTACTTAAAATTGCTTTTTTCTTTAACGTCTGCCATCAAATGCATAGATTAAAAAAAAGTCAAGCCTAACAAAACTTATTTAAAGTGTCACAAGCTTTATACATGAAATTATATCATTCCATTGTAAGAGATATGACAGAATTTTAACTGTGGTATAATAATTGTAAATCTATGAATACTTAAATGAGTAGTATTAAAGAGAAATTATGCAACTTTTGTTATGCTTTTTGCTTTTGACCTAGAAATCCATCACTCAAGATGTCTATACTAACAAATTTATGACATCCTAACTGTTGTTAAACGAGACTATAGTACATACCTGTCCATGACATCATTGTATCGTTTCTCTATGGCTGGAGTCTGGGCATGGTTAGATGCTACCAGTTGGTCCTTCAGAGCTGTAATAGTTTGTATACCTTCCTTCTCAAAAGCTTGTAATCCAGCATCGAAAGTTTCCTATGAAACAAGATTGAAATTCATATATATGAATTTATAAAAGAGGAAATTGGTCTCTCCTTGATTAAAATAAACTTAAATATGTAATATATTATCAATTCAACTTTACCTTAGTTTTCTTTATAATGAACTTAATAAATGGCAATAATTTTAGTTTGTAAACCCTCTAATCATGATTATCCTTCAAGTTTTATTTTTACAGAAATGGCCATCATTTTTTAGCTGTCATTTTTATTTTCCATGAGATTACTTGATAAACAGAAGTGTAACGAGATTGATCCACTTGCCGTCAATCTAAATTGGTAGGAAAAGAAGTATTGTACAAAAATAATTGTAAGGTTTTTATTAATGTGAAAAATGCTACTAAATGAGGATAATTAGAACTAACATTCTTAAAGCTGATATTTATAACTGTTTGCAGATTTTCAAATGCTTGCATTAATTTCTGAATTTACAGTACTCTGATTTAAAATAGACATTCTGCAGAAATTTACCCCTGAATAAAAAAACTTACTTGTTTGGTGAGAAGGGTCTGCACAGAAGACAGATCTCTTCCATAATCATCAGATCGTACTTGTGTTTCCTTATCAGCTATCCAGCTCTCTACTACATCAGTTTTCCAGATAAACTGGAGGAAAGCTGAGTTATCGATAAGTCCTGCTTTACGACGGTTAGCAGCATCAGACAGAGAGTTCAATTTCTCCTGAAGACCTGCAATCCTCTGAGCAATACCATCAGCATTGTGGTTACCCTGAAAAGGAGTAAAAATATGTATTATGTAAAACCCTATACAAATTTTCGTTACTGATTTTTATTTATCAGTATGCTTAAATTCAAATAGAAACACCTTTTAAGATGTACCCAATACTATTGGTTCAAATACAATTAAAATGTTCTCATGAAATTTTTAATCATAACTGCACATGTAAATGGCCCAATGATATGATCAGGAAGAAGGGGAAAATTTATGTGACTTTTTTTTTACCTGAGATTTTCTCGAAAACTGCAAAAATTTAGCATTTAATAGTTATCTGCCAGACATAAATCCTTAACAAACCTATACAATTAACAACTGGTTGTATTACTCCTAGTACCTTTTGTTAAACACTGGTGCGTACCATTTTCTTTATAGACAACTGGATTTTTAAAATTGAACAGAGCCCTAAACATCTATAAACCAGATGCTCCGCAGGGCACAGCTTTATACGACTGCAGAGGTCAAACCCTGAACAGTTGGGCAAGTATGGACACAACATTCAAGCTTGATACTGTCTGAAATTTGGATTGTGATCAAATTTTTGACATTATATAGGTTTCTGACACAAAATAAATGTGGTAAAAAATCTTACAAATCTATTGCTCATTACTGTCAGTGTGCAATTAAATATTTCATCTTGAAAACTTTTCAAAAATTTGAAAAAAAAAAAAAAAAAAATATGAATCCCGTTTAAAAATTGTAAACAAAAAATCCCTCGACCCAACTTATTGAAACCCCCCTTGGAGCAATAACCCCAAAACTCAATTCCAGCCTTTCCTTTGTAGTGTGGAACCTTGTAGTACAATTTCAGAAAGATCTATACACTAAAACACAAGTTATTGTCTAGAAACTAGAAAAGTGCTTCTTTTTGGCCCTTTTTCGCCCCTAATTCCATAATGGTTTGGGCAATAAACCCCAAACTCCCATCCTTCCCTTTGTTATATAGAACATTGTGGTACAATTTCAGAGCAATCAAAATATTTATACACAAGTTATTATCCTGAAACTAGAAATATGCTCATTTTGGGCCCCTAAATCCAAAACAGTTCGGACCATCATCCCTAAAATTAATCCCAGGCTTCCTTTTGTGGTATTGAACCTTCTGAAAAAAAATTCATAAAGATCTATTTACTTAAACTAAAGTTGTTGTCCGGAAACCAATGTGTCTTCGGACGACGACGACGATGACGACATCATACCATTATACGATCCAAAATTTTTTTTTGCGGTCGTATAAAAATAGAATTATAAAAGTTTTGTCTTTGTCTATAATGATGAATAAGAGAAAGGAGTATGTTCGATAAGGTCCTAAAATGGCCCCCTTTTTTAGCGTAAATTTCAAATTCGGAGTTATCGACCAATATCACGATAATTTATAGCTAATACATTGACTAGCTAGGATATAAACCATTTTGTTGAAAATTTTACGTTTCTGCGTTTCATTATGACGTCACAAGTTGTACTCATATTGATTTTTCACGAAAAAATCAATGAAAATGGGTAAATTTCCATAGATTATTGGACAGGAAACATGGAGCGCATACGTCGACAACAAAGATCTTTTAAAATAATGTTTGTGAAGACATTTCACATGTCTTATTTGAATCTTAAGCTTGTCGACGCCTGCGCTCTATGTTTCCTGGTCCTTTATTTGGTTGAAATCTAGCTGATTTTGTCAAATTTCACCAAAATCCCATATCTTGACCTTTTTTGGATGTAAAAATCAACGTGTTAGAATTAAACTTTGACAAAAACAGTTCTGTTCAACTTTCTAACATGTCTTTAAGGCAACTTAAAACATTTATTGTCTTTTAATTATGAACTTTATAATTGGGGCCAAATATGGCCCTTACCGAACTTACTCCTTTCTCAGTTCTACATTTATCACATGATGTTTACCTCCGACATGAGTTTATCTCCCTCATTTTTAATCTCCCCACATCTGTCTCTGTGAATCTGGAAGTCTGTCTCGAACACTTCATGTTTCTTCAGTAATCCCTGTACAGCAGCCATGGTCTCACCATAATCTCCACCGGTCAGCAGATGCTGCTTCTCTGTGATCCATGCCTCTTCTTCCTCAACATTAGCACTGAACTGTTGGAAGGTATACGACTCGTCTAGTTTCTTTCCTCTGTAACAACATAAAATGATTTTAAAGTTAGTTTAGGCCGTTAGTTTTCTTGTTTCAATATTTTTACATTTGTGAAGCTTTTAAAGCTGACTAATTATGAGCTTTGCTCACTGTTGAAGGCCATACAGTGACCTATAGCTGTTAATTTCTGTGTCAATTGGTCTCTTGTGGAGAGTTGTCTCATTGGCAATCATATCACATATTCCTTTTTATATTTAAAAACGAGTATTTGTCTTTGATAAAATCACTTCATTAAGCCTTATTTTTTATAATAAAGTATCTATATTACATAAATTTCAGTTAAAAAGTGATCCAAAACAATGCATTTTAAATATCATATAACAAAATTCTACTACGAGTAAAATAATCGTCAATTTCTGAATTCTTTAAATTTTCATGACAAAAACATATTCATGGCTATGCAAGTGAGGATATGAATTCTTACCTGTTATTAGCCATCTGTTTTAGTTCTTCCCAACTTCTATCTAACTGCTCCAATCTTTCTTTAATGTCAGCAGTGTTGATGTCAGATTCCTCAATCAACTTGGCTCCAGTCTCTTGTACAGCCTAAAATATTGCATCACATGTAACTCAATTGTCATTATAATATCTTCAGTTCTTTCATTGGTGGATGCCAACATTTTATCAAAATCATTGACTATTTATAAACTAATCATAGTTTATTTCATACTGTTTTTAACTCACCGTTTCAGAATCAGATGCATTCTTGGTTATTTTTTTCAAAATCGTACACAAATATTTAACTTTTGTTTTTAAAATCCACAACAATGTTCCTCCAAGCAATGGTATAACATCATTTTCAATTTGATGTATGAAAAGGGAGATTACTGCTCTAAAATACTAAAAGACACATAATTTAGGATGAGGTAGCAAATCCCAATTCATAAAGCCATTGCTGTCTTACATTAATAAGGCAGATTCAAAGTATAAAAAGAAAACAAGTGTTGCCTCTTGTTTATTCTCATGCCACTCACCTGAATAGCTGGTTCATGAGTTACCAACTCAGCCTCCAGACGCTTATGTTTCTTTCTTAGATTTTGTACACTTGTCAAGTCACGACCATAATCATCAGATCCAACCAAGAGTTTCTTTTCCCTGAGAAAATTGAAAAGTATTAACTTTTTGTCCAAATGTCTGGTAGAAAATTTAAACAAACATCAACACTTTTTAACTTATACTTATCTTTCAGAAAATTTGACAATAATACATACAAAAAGCTCATCAATTAGAAAATTTATATTTTTATGAATTTATTTTATTTTCTGGAGTCCCAATTTGCTCAAATCCAGTAAAAATTGTCTTTTAAGGGATTCTTGATTATGTGGTTTTCAAAATTCTGCATATAAGCGATAGAGGTTTGTATTTTGATGAAGATTTGAATTCATAGTAACATATCCCCCAAGAAACCCCCAAAATTAGTACTCCACAAGTTAACAGTATAATAAGACCGTTTATACATGTAATGTATCTGTTTAAGATAACAATCAGTAATAAATTCAGCACAAATTATCCAAGTTCTGATTACATGGTACTTTTTATTACATATGATTATACAAGATATAAAATGTACATGTGTATATTATAAGCACTGACAGAAGCATGTACCGTATCTTTTTAAATTACCTTGCTTTTCCTTTTTTATTTAATTTGATTATCTGATGCTTTCTTTTAAAGAAAAAACAACAATATAAATGTCCATGTTTGTCATAACATCTATACTTTAGATGGAAATATCAATAATGTTTTGTACAAATTTTGAAAATGTGTATCAGCAATAAATTGTAAATTACACTTTTGGTATTTTACTGAATTTTGTCAAAGAATGACCTTAGATCAGCTCCTAATCACCTTATGAGGACAAGCAAAAATCTCTATTTGTGATGTCAAAGTTACAGGAACTTGTGTGATTTTACGAAACAGCGGACAAATTCTAATACAAGTGTAAATATGTCTATTATATGCCAAAATTTAAAATAAGAATATTCTACTTGGTACTAGATAACGAATAACTAAGTAAACTGGACATTGAAATGACTTACTGGTCTTTAATTTCTATTATCATAGATATAACAGCAAGTTTTCAGCATATTTAAGACACCACAGTTTGTCAGACAAAAACAATTATTTGGTTTGTTTTATAGAAGTCTTAACTTACTGCAGTAATTTATCTACTTACTTGATCCAAGCCTCCTCGTCATCAATGTCTCTGAGGAACTGTTGCATGGTATTAGCTTCATTCAGTCTGTTACGTCTGATAATGGATAGTTCTTTTATCCTGTAAAAATTCATTTAAAAAATTTATTACTTTATATTTATCAATTAAATGATATCTTGTTTATTTTCTCTGCAAACATTATAGAGTAAAAAAATATTTGCAAAAAACAGTTTTGTTCTGAATATTAACTAACCTTCCATTTTGGATTCCAAACTGATGAAAAGAGAGTCACTATATCCACTTTTTTCTGATGATAAAATAAACTTACTTGTCATATCTTTCATTGATAGTTCTCTTCCTTACTTCCAGACTCTCAGCATCCCATACACCTCCTTCAATAAACTGATCAGCCTGACTGTTCAAATCTTTTATTCTATCCTATAGTAATAGAAAAGAACTTCAATAATAATGTGTTGGGGCAAACTGTTTCATAGGCTGGACCATTTAAAAATAAATAAAATAATCAATTGAAATTTAATGCATAGTGGGATAGAGCAATAAATATGTTACTAACCCTGGAGCATAAAATTACATATTTAAATGCAAATGTGATTCATTATTATTCCTTGGACATAAATTTCCGTATTTTTTGTGTTCCACTAATTTAAATGTTTTACTAATTAAAATTTTTCTATCAGGCTGTATGCAGACTTTGGAAAAATCATTACAATAAATGAATCTACAGTATTTCAGATCTTATGAACAATACATTTATGTTGCTTTTAAGGTATATCTTGTATTTCTGTACTAAATAATAGCAGATCGTCGCTGGGCTTCTAAAATGTTGTAAATTACAAATTTTTCAAGAAAAAAATATCTCACAAACAGGCTTTGAAAATTTTGGCAAAATGCATGCTTCCAAAACGTCGTATGTGAACTTGAACATTTTTGTAAATAGCAGTGAAATAAAAACTTTGACATTTCTGGATTATCCAAGAACTTAAATTATTTTCACAGAAATAAAGAAATGTATAATTATTTTTTTCCCAAAGCCATTCTACAACGATTTTCAAGTTTTCATACAACATTTTGGAAGCAAACTTTACAAACAACTGACATTGGCAATTTTGTAATATGTCTTATTTCACACATTTTGATTGGTCTAACTGAATGCTATTTTGTAATACCAAAGATTTCCTCCCGCCCAGACCATTGGTGTCAAAAAGTATTTTTAGCCAAAAAAGTCATATACGACATTTTAGAAGCCCAGCGACGATATATAGTCTCAAGTTCATGTTTTTAAGTGTATGATTTTAAACACTGTAATCTTTTTAATATATTCCATCAGATTTTTACATTGGAATTTGAACCAGTTTTTTTTTTCATAAAATATTCAGTTATGTTGAAAATTTGTGAAACAAATATAACACTACACAACTATTGCTATTTCCCATACAACTTTGTTTAAAAATGTTTCCAACAAATAGTTCTTTGTTAGTAAACAGTAAGATTTACCTCATGAGCAGCTACATCAGCCTCCAGTAATTGGTGTTTCTTCAATAGATTCTGTACGGAAGCTAAATCTTTGCCATACTCTTCTGATGCTAACATCTGTTCTACCTATAATTAAAAGTCATAAAAATTTCAATAATAAGACAGCAAGCTCACAACAATAAATTTGTGGCAGGCAGTTTTTACTACTGCTATTTGTACTGATGGGTGTTTGATGATCATTTTGTTTAATGACAAGTTTTTACATTTCAATGAATTTTCCATTTTTCTCTCTTTATTTCAGATGATTCCCGGACAGAATTTTCAGACTATATTTGGTTTTCCAAACATTTTCCCAAGCTTACCTCTCCAAGCCAGAATTCCATGTCTTTGACTCCAGCATTGTATGTCTGTTGTCGGCTTGCTTCTTTCAATTTGTCACTCTTCTCAGTAGATTTACCCACAAGAGTTTCCCATTGGGAAGCCAAACTTTCAAGTCTAGCTTGGACAGCATCTTCTGATCCAGCACACTGTTTCTGGTCAATCAAGGCTACAATACATATCATTTCATTGTTAATATCATGCATATAATATGCTTTAAGAATGAAGCGCTTAGTAACATAGATATAAGAAGATGTGGTATGCGTGCCAATGAGACAACTCTCTATCCAAGTCACATTTTATGAAGTAAACCATTATAGGTCAAAGTATGGTCAGGAACATTCTTGATCTACAAATAAATATGTTGATTTTCTTTCAGACTTTTCTTGTCGAGGAATATGACAATATGACAATGGCGACAGATCCAGCAAAACAAGCTGAAGCTAGAATTGAAATGTAGCCTATAAAATAAGAAAGAGTAAAAAAAAGGGTCCTAACCCAACACCATGTAACACTTAGGAATCAGGATGACGAAAACCACACATTATAAGCTGGGGAGATGCTTTGAGTGTAAAAGAAATGTCACTGAAACCGACCCCAAAAATATCCCTTTTTTATACCAGTTGGTGATATTTAACAACATACAAATCTTTTCAAAGATAACTTTTTAAATCCAGTTAAAAAATAGAAATAAATCAGACTTATGAACAGCGCCATTTCAAATTGGTTTATACTTACTTTTGGAACCTGTAGGTAGATTTAAGATGGAAATTTATACCTGGTAATATTCAAGAAATGTTTAACATTCGTTTTTAAATAGAAACTTAAGAATACGACAACAAATAATTTGACTAATTAACATTTAAAAAATAATATGCAGAAAAAGGGTGCATTTGGAAAAACAAACACTTCATGTAGAGTTCAGATGAACTTTTCTCTTTGCTCACTGTGTTTGGATAATTCTGAAAAAGTGCTAGTACAAATGGCCAGTATATTTAAATGTATAGCATGTCTGGTAACAAAGTCCTTCAAAACACAAGATGTACGACTAGACAAAATTTTGTAGTTATCAAGTTTCAATGAAATAGATAAGAGGTGTGAAAAATGTAAGCGCTTGATGTCCCTTCCTACCCTCCCACATACATTTTAATGGAACAGCCCTAACTATAGGACCTAAAAGTAGAGGTCATTGATATTATTACCCATTTCCAAGACAATCATGTAAACCCACCTTGTCCGACACCCAGAAGAGATTGGAGTCTGTCTGCATTGGCTGCTAGTTCTGCCTCAAAAGCTTGATGTTTCTGGTGTTTACTCTAAAATACAAAATTGTAATGATATATTTTTTTGTTCAAATTAAATGTTTATATATTTGGAGTGTACATCCATTTGATATTGCAATCTTATTTTGAGAAGTGATTTGCTAGTGAAAATTTTCTGAGAGAATAATATCATGTGAGGTATGCTCATTTTTTTAAATTTTTTTTTTTTTAAGTTTTTGTCAGTTGATGTATTACAAAAACAATATTGGTTTTAAAAGAATTTATTTTTCAATACAGATATGTAGAGATGACTGTTATGTGCTATGATAACTAGATGTGTCAAAGCGACACGAATGGCCCCGTCTCAAAATGTTGAAAAATCTGCAATTTCAATAACACATGTTGACACAAACATGATGGTAGTCTCACATATCAAACATCAGCTCAAAATCTGGAGGCGTATAGAAAAAAAGTCTGTATAACTGTGATTTTCAACAATTTTCGAAGTTGTAAACCATTTATTTTGGCAAAAATTAGCGGAGCAGAACGAAACTTAAACTTGATCTGTAACTCATCATGGTTAACTCACATAACAAAAATCAACCCAATATCTGAAGGCGTTTAGAAAAAAAACCTCCATATAATGGTTTGTTGCGGAATGACGGAATGACAGAATTTCGCAATTACGGAATTTCGGACAAGGGTAAAACTGTATGGCACTGACAACTTCGTTCCGGGGCCATACAAATGTAGTAACTGCTATGTATCTGAAAATGAATCTCAGAAATAGTAGCTTTACTACTGATCAATTTGCATTATTACCTGAATATTACTGGGATCTTTGTAAGATTCATCTGAAGCAATCTGTAATTTTTCTTGGAGCCAATTTTCCATTTCATCAGCATCTCTTGAAAACTGCTGGAGGGTTTGAGCCTCACCTAACTTAGACCTGTTATCTATCAGAGCATCCTTTAATTGGGTCCATCTGTAATAAAATAGGCTATTTTAGTACAAAATAGAAAAGTTTAAATAGTTGTTTTCACATTCTAAATTTATTATAATAAAGAACAGGGTTCCAAGGTACGTATCATAGCACATATTTTATCTTTCATAGATGCCAACCCTTTTTTGACCCATTCAGTAACAATCTATCACATTTTCAGTAATTTTGAAAACTTTTCAGTTATCATTCAAAATTGTGCATTTACCAAATAAATTACTGATGAATGGTTGCAAAGTGATGTGCAATAATGTGTTTCGTTAAACATGTTATCTGTAGTATGTATTCCATTCATTAGTTGTTCATAATTGGGTTTTTTTCTTGTTTTCAATAGATATGGTTTTGTCATGAAGAAGAGAGAAAGGGGGAAAGCCACTTCATAAAATGTGTGTTTTCCTCTTCAGAAGTAAGTCAGTCCCCAAACGATATGTCCATAACTCCTAAGAAACTGGAAGCATTACATTGACGTTTTCTAAATACCGGACCGGGCCAGAAAAGCAATGATAAAAATACGCATTTTACAAAATTGAACGACGCCGTAACTATTCGACTATTGACTGTAATAGCTTAGTTTGTATCGCAAATTCGTAAAAATTATGGCAAAATCGTAATGGTTGGCATCTATGATCTTTCCAAATGCATCAAACAAAATATGTAGCTGTGAGAGTACTTACAATGCAATTTTCATATAATTCACATTTTGAAGGGGTACAAATCCCATAAAAGTAGTTGATTGGAGCTGTCTTGATAAAAATCTGTCAACAATTAAATGGCTGCTAATAATGTAATAACAAAGGCTTGGTTTGATTCGACTACCAAAGGTTGTAACAAACGCAGCTGTTATCCAAATATAAGCAAATAGTATATATATATTACCTATCTAAGACCTGATCTCTCTTGTCTGTGATAGCACCACTGTCGTAATGTTCTCCTCCTATCAACTGATCAGCAAATAACTGTAAAGCTTGTATCTTCTCTTGCTGAAAAATAAACATCAAATTTTGAATAAAACATGTTATGATCAATCCCTCATAATAGTAAATTAACATCACTTTTATCAAAAAATATAATCCTTATTTCAATTAAACAATACAAACTACAAGAACATTTTTTTTTTAAATAATACATTTTATATCTGAATATAATTGATGACTTGCATAACATATCTTTTACAGTAATGTTATGTTGTTTGTGTATATATGCATTTGACAAGGCATAAATATAAATTTACAGTTATTTCCAGTAAAAGAAATATGCAGGAATTTTTCCAATCACCGTTATTTTTACCTTTTTTACAATCACATGAAATTGTTATATACTGCAGAAATATTTATAGCCTCCCCATGAAATTGTTCATAGAAGGCACAAAAAATTGTGTGAATTTTTCTTTGATGTATGGAAATTGAAATTGCAAAAAGTTACTAGTGATAAAAACCATGTTTACAGTATGATCTTCAACTTGTCTTGGAAAAGTTTTTCATATGTATCCATGCAATAACCTTATTATTTAACAATCACCTGGCTACTAATGGCTCTGTCGAAATCTTCATGCTTCTTAATGAGAGATTCCACATTATCACCATCTACTTGGTCACCTGACAAGAAAGCTTCACGGGATTCCATCCAGGATTCGGCTTGTTCACAATCTCTGTAGAACAACTGTAGTTCCAAACACTGGTCCAACTTCATACGTCTTGCAATCCATGCTCTGTAATAGAGATAATAAATTGATTTACATGGGTCAAAATAACAGTGAACAAGAATGTGTCCCCAGTACACGAATGCCCCACTCGCACTTTTTCTTTGTTCAGTGGACCGTGAAATTGGGGTAAACCCTCTAATTTGGCATTAAAATTAAAAAGATCATATCATAGGGAACATGTATACTAAGTTTGAAGTCGATTGGACTTCAACTTCATCAAAAACTACCTTGACCAAAAACTTTAACCTGAAGCGGGACAGACGGACGGACGGACGGACGAACGAACGGACGAACAGACCAGAAAACATAATGCCCCTCTACTATCGTAGGTGGGGCATAAAAATAGATCAAAGACTCAATGTCCAAGTTGCTAAGAATGATTCTTAAACAATGGAGAATGCTTTATAATGAACGTTTAATTATTTTTTTGGAAAAAAATTAATCAGTTCTTGAATCTGGAAAAATTAGAAAATGTTAGCAGGTGTACAACTTCAACATACTTGCCCTTTCTTGTGAAGTTTTAAGGATCTGGGTTGAAACAGTAAAGGTTGATTACACAAATAAGGAACCCACTTTTCCCAGCCTGCCCATCACCCAGCCCTACTTCCTGACATCACAATACTATAATGGCAATACTTTTTCATGAATCACAATGTATTGCAACATAACTAATTACAGTAGACTTTCCTTCAGATTCGACTTACTTTTCCAGTTCTTCTCTGGCATTAGCCAGCTCATCAAGTTTGGTTTTAACATCATCACTAGCATAATGCTCATTGTGAAGCAGTTGTTGTCCAAATACTTCAAAGGCTTGGAAAGTGCCAGATCTAGCATCAATCTCTGTACGATGTTCCTATAGGTTGAAAATCAAAACAGTTAATACCAACATACATAACAGATACGGTCCAAGTAGCTTAAGGTTTTGTGACCAATGTATTACACGATTGCTACAGACAAAGATCAACATTATTTATAGGCAAAATGAGGAATGGGCATTTCATATATATAATTTTTTTGATTTTAATTCTTATAAACTGAATAAGGACATCTGGAGAAAATCGGTAAGTTGGTTTCTGAACTGTAAGCACTATTCTATGATAAATACTAATTCAGGACAAATATTGATTTAGGTAGAAATAAGGTCAAAGAATCTAGCACAGTTTAAAGAATTTTTTTTTTCAGAGACATCAAAACATTTAAAATTTGTGGAAAGTGACAATTCAAACTAAACTAGATTGTGTATATCTGATAAACTACAAATCACAAAATGTATAAATAGATTTAAGGAAGACACTGCTGCATGCTGGTAGGTTCTGGAAGTCCTAAAGAAAGGAAAAATCATTGGTTAGATCACTATCTAGCTATGTGTTAACTTGTAATTACCAAGAAAAGTCAGAATTCTAAAATAATTTAAACTTTCGACTTTAAAAAATTGTTAAATCAAAAAGAAATCGTTCAGGAATTTCTATAAATAAACATATGGTTCCTTTCATTTGTAAATGCAATAACAAGCAGTTCTCATCAGAGTCTGCTATGTATGAAAGAATTTGTAATAACTAAATTGCAATCAGTTCTATTGTAAAATACCTAGTATTTGGCTTCGGTAAATTGCTGTACCTTTTGCATGTTGTGGAGAGTTGTCTCATTGGCAATCATACCACATCTTTTTTAATATATATATGTTATGAAATATTCATAATATGTCTGCACTTTCATCCCATACAATATAACTAAAACCTGAAGCCTCCATTTCTTTTCATCTTTTACTATCAAACTATAAAAGAATTCTGAAGTTTCTTGGACTTATTTACAAACATCCCAAGATGCACAATAATGCTTTTGTCTATAGAAACCTAGCTGGTTAACTTGAAAACGTACACAAAATTTACTTGTTATTCAACAATCATATCACTCTATAGGGTATAAATCCTATATATATACATGCCTCTTTGCTGTTGTTTGGTTCATTTTACTTGAAATGAAGAACCAGAGTTCTTTGCTTAATACACCATTTTGTTAAATAAGCCTTTTTTTATTTCAGTAATTTTACTACTGATTCATGCACTCCAAACAATTCATGCAATGGATAGAAGGTTTCTAATACTATTAACTATTGAGTGGTAAGAAAATTGTGCATGTTGGGTCGTTTGCATTAAAACCTTAGAATACCCATACATTTTAAGGTCTCCTCTGCTATTACAGTAACTTGTCTCTCGTAAAATGAATAACTTACACTCTCTCATGAGCACATTCTGGGTCAATTGTATTAGAAAATTTTTAAAGGGTTCCACAGAACCCTGTGTCTTGCATGCAACTGCTGCTGTGGGCATAAACGTGTAATGTTGACTTATCAGAAGTTTTGTAAAAATGCATGAAGGTTTGAAAAAGTTATTCGTAGTCTTAAAAAATATTTAAAACTACAAACATTATCTAAATGTTATTCTTAAATAAATCTCTTATTATTATTTTACTATTTCTATGGAACACGATATTCCATTCTTATTTATAGGAAAATCAAAACTTAGATAAAGTATAGATAAGTCTAAGTAAACATATTAGCAATGAATAGAATTGAAAGTGAAAAATTTAATCAAGAAATTTCTGCAGGAGCAACCAAAACAGAGAAAGAATGAATTTTGATTGGTATTATCAGTGTGCAATATAATTAGTGAAGTACTAAGGGAAATTTATTATTATTTAACTTGTTCTGACACATATACTGGTATATCATCATTTCCATTTTAGATCTGTGTCTATATAACATTATCATACAATACATGTCGGAGTGACATTACAATACATTAAACAAACTGAAAGGCTATTTCTTGGGATCAGAATTGACCACAATTAATACGATGAAATCAACAATTGTTTAAAAGTTCATTTTCTTCAATGCTATATAACATGTATTTGTAATAAGCCACAGTTCCCTATTTGAATGATTCCAGCCAATCAAAATTATGGCATTGGTCAGCAATTGTACCTGGTTACTTTCTTTTGCACAAATTCCATAATGTATGATACAGATACTAGTTCGTCCAGCTACACTTATCCTTAATTTTAAAAAAATTGTTGCCAAAATATGCCAATTTTTAGCCCCTCTATTTAATTATTTTTTAAACTTTTGCTAATTGTGAAATTATTCTATTTTGTGTTCCCTCTTTGCCTATACCTGCATTTTACACCCCAATTACACTGCATTTGGTTAAAACAATGATCAATCCCAAGAAAACACCTTTCAAAGAGAGGGGTTAACATTCAAAATCTGGTACAGAATGACACAAACACACAGGATCTAAATTCTGTATCTGAAACAAACAAACATGTCAATCATAATGCAGACACGCCTCCAAGATGCATGACACATAGTCACCTCATCTAGATCATCCTCTCCAGGGAGATTGGTGATCCCGTAATGGCTAACAATCTCAGAGCTAAACATCTGCAATACGACAGGGTATGTTGTAGGTTGTTCATTTGTTATTGCTGGCACTGCCTGGAAATGTTAGAGGAAGCCTTGCCGTACTTCAGTAATAGAGGACATTACACTTTGACCTTGTACAAAGCATGATGTACAACTTACACAAAAGTAAAAGATTACGATCACCTGCTTGCACAATTTTAAGTGAAAAGCATCATCATACTTTTTTCTCATATCTTAAGCTTTTGATTTCAAATATTTCTACGATCATATTGGTAAAATTGTTAAATTGACTTTCTCACTCTTATTTAAGGTAGTTGGGGTGTCTAAATGTTTGACAATAGATCTTTCTTTACCTTGTTTTTTTTGTTAAAATATTTTGAAACTAATGAAATCAGTTTAATTGGTAATATAGGGAAAATTTAATTTTTCCTTATTGAGAAAACGTTAATAAAATTGGTTTAAATTTAAAGATATTACGAAATATTAAATAAAAATGGGACCACTGTCCTAATTTTCTTAAAAACTCAAGAAAACACAAATTGTCCTTTTAAATTCAATATACTTGACTGCCCTTGATTTTAAAAGGATTTGGTCTTCAAATAATTTACATACACTTAATTATTTAGATACTTGTTAAAATAGATTCAAACAGAATAAGCATTTTTGTAACATGTGACACCCGATCTACCTTAAATATTCATATTTTCAACAATTTTTAATAGGACATTGTACAAAATCTAAATACAGACTGTAAACAGTTCAAATCAAAATTATTTTTAGTGAAATAGCATGTTTAAACTTTTAAATCGAGGATTTTACTTCTTTTTTTTTTTAACATATCTGACAACAATAAAACAAGCACCAATATGTGGTGTCTTTTATTATTTTGCTATTGATGGGATTTTATTTAAGAGCTGGCTGCATGATTTATAGTAAGACCTGGTGTCTAGTTTCCTTACAAATATTTAAAATTAAATACAAAATATTGATTTAAGGCTTATTACCAGACCAAAAACAGATATACTATAGTTAAATCCATAGAGAATTGTTTCAACAGAAAAACAGCAATTCATACTGTCAAATGAATAAAACAGATAATAGAAATAACATGAGCTTGACATGTACCTTTGTTTTTAAGCACTGGACAAAGACAATGCACATAGAAGTTTAACAATACATTACAATATCAATTAGAAGGGGGAAACAAGGCTTCCTAACATTAACAGGCTTTAAAATTATAATTTTATTAAAAAAATAAAACATATCTCATCTTAAAAGCGTTAACAGAATTTCAAAAACCAAAAATGAAAATGATAAAAAGCAAGCGATAAGCAAAATAAATCTATAAAACAAATTTAACTGAAGATAATGAATTATCTACCAAGAACTATTTGACTTAGCATCTTATAAAAAAAAGCCAATACCAATCAAGTGCAAATGAATAAAAAATAAAGGGTAATACAACTGCTTAATAATGAAATTTCATTTTTTGAATATTAATCAAAAGAAGCCTCTTATACAGGAGAGGAAATAATAAACTTAAAATACTTCCAACTTTTAACTGCTACATTTTTTAGTACTAAAAGCCAAAACAATAAAAGCTTTGACTTCACACACATACACACAAACCCTACCTGGTGTCTTTCTAACAGAGCTTCAGCTCCTGTGACATCCTTGGCTAACTCATCTGATGATACCAGTGTCATCATGCTGTTGATCCAGGAAGTTAAATCTCTGAAAAAAAGTTCAAGAAACTGTTATACATCATTTGTTTTCTTCAACAATACAAAGAACCAGCAGTTATATATCGATTTAAGCACATTTCTTTCACTAGTCTTCAACATAATTAACATAACTTCATGACTCGATTCCTAATGTTAATGGATGTACAGGGAGATGTTTCATTAACACAGCAACATATTCATTTCCCTGACTTTTTTTGGTTGAAAGTTGATATCCATAAAACATTTTCTTAATGGAATTCATTTTGTACTGCTGTACTTATTATAATCCATCCAATGGGCTTATATCATTAGCAAGAGAAAACTAAAAAAGGTTTACAAAGAGTAACAATCAGAACACATCCTAAATCATTCATTTGTAATTTAAACTACATATTAAAATTACCTGTAATCGCTAAGGAATCTTTGAAGATCATAGCTGTCCAGAAGCTTAGCTTTACGTTGATCAGCCTTAATAAAAAAGATTAGAAAGATTCATCAACACAATAAATAAAGCTAGAACCAAATAATGATTGTTTGATTGCTGTTAGCTTAATGTTCAGTGGCAAATATTTCATTCATACAATATCTACGTTTCACTGAATGGACAAAATTTTTCAGTTTCAGTTTTTTATTTTGTGATACCAGTAATTTTTTTTTAATCAAGATGTTTTCCACAGTTAAGTGTTTAGTTTGCCTTTTTAAATGATTTTTTGGAATATTAAAAAGCATGGGTTTATTAAAAAGACTGTTACTTACTCTTGCAGTCAATGTATTCCACTGTTCATTAATCTGTCGCTGATGTTCATATATCTGTTCAGCCTGTTCTGGATGGGTCTGCATCAAACGTTTAGCAGATTCATCTAAATCTCTCACCTACAAAATCATGATATCGTAAATATATCAAATCTTTATTATTTCACATTTAGAATCATCCACATTTGGAAGAAATCTTATACAAATAATTTGAATCAACACAAAGCAAGAAGTACCTCACAATAGTGCTAAGTAAATAAAACTTTGTATAGAACAGCAAGTTAATAATTGTCTTTTTTTTATGCACCAACATTAATATGTCTCTCTTTTTCTTTCAAACAATGTACTCTTTGAATCATTACATACACTTTAAAAATTATATTCATTTTAATTTGTTACATATTTTACATCAAACTGCACTATGTAATCCTAATTCATTTTTATTGAAACAACATGTGCCCATTGGATAGATAAAAAAATCAATAACATTGACCCCAGAATGTCATCTTTTCCTGTACAAACCTTTTCACCAAGTGCAGATAAATCTCTCTCTAAAGCATCATGTTTACGTTGAAGAGCTTGAACACTGGCCAAATCATGTCCAAAATTGTCATTATTTAGAGCAAAATCTTTTTCATCAATCCAATCTTTGGTCTCATCAACATCTCTGTAAATAATGATAACATAATTATATAGATTTTGAAGAAAAAATGAATCTTTTAGACATAATTTTGGTCTTTAAAGTATTTCTTGTAATAAACGTGTATTGAACAAATCAAAGCTTCAAGCATGATAATTTTCTGACAGTCCTTCCCGTTGATTTAAGCTGGATAGCACACAACATCTCATGAATATTTTTGATCTATTGATCTATAATGTGCTAAGGGCCATAAGATGGCATTAAGAGGGAAAAAAACCAACCATCCTTACCTATGGAATCTTTGGACTTCTTGTGCACTACCAAGAGACTGGGCTCTTTCAGCTGTTACGGTCTGTAAATTGGCCCATCTGGTGTTCAGAACCTAGTAATGATAATCATTATACATGTTAAATTCTTTCTACAGCTCTTTTAATCCACTGATTTACTATCATGCATTGTTTCATCCCTACCATTAAATTGCATTTTTTAAATTTAATCATAGAATGGAATTGCTCATACAACTGTCATTTTCTATTACTAAAAATAACCCTATTTTCTTTTTTTTTCATAACATTATATTTACTTGGTTCATTTCAGATGTGCAAAGACAATTTCAATGATTCAATTTTAGGGCAAGCTAATTCTGGGTTTTAATAACAATTCTTTTTGCATCATTTAACTTACAGCAATTTGATCTCTGATTTTCTCAGCTGCTTCAGTTCTTCCTAGTATAGTCAGTTTATCAGCAATGGTATTCAACTCCTGTAGCCTAGCTTCATTAGATTTCAAATCCTGAAATAGAATAACACAAAATTTAAATGCAAACAATAAGGAGCAGGTATAACTATATCACAAGTGCATCACCAACAGAAGAGACAACAAGTATTACATGATTTATATTATTTACTCATAATGTTAAAACTTGTGAGAAACATACTTTCACATTATTCTTTGATAGGAAATTTTACGGAAATGGTTAAATTTGGGAAAAATTAGATAAGATTTCCCTCTAATAAACTCTGGGAATCCACCCATCTTCACAAAATTTCAAGCAAGGTTGATCTTTTTTCTTTCAAAATACTAGAAAGTAAAATAGATTTTCTGTTTTAGTAATACCGTTTAATCACTTCATTAAAATGTCTGAAAAACATCACAGTCCAAGAAAGTATTTTGTGCATCATCACTTATATTACAGTAAATGAATTGTATACCTTCCTGAAATCATCAAATTTCTTTTGATATTCTTCTACTTGTTCCAGATCTTCCCCAACATCTTCACCAATCATAATGCCTTCTTTTTCTGTAATCCAGTTGGCTAACTCGGCAGCTTCACGGACCAGCTGATAGGCCTTGCATGACTCTTGAAGTTTCTCACGTCTCTGGTTTCCAAGGTCAAGCAAATTAGCATATCTGTAATGAAAGAGTTGTCATATAAACATTATAAAGCAAACAATTCCTGTTTGAGCAACAAACAAAAAAATGATTTTCATCTTGATAAAAAAGGTAGAATTTTAAAACATCTTTTCTTATAGATGATTTCAGAGTGGCTTCCACATGTTTACTGGTGTTTGTAATGTTAAACAGATTTTTTTTTAATGAGCCAAAGATTATAAATATTTTTACTTATGATCTCCCAGAAAAATTTCTTCCTTGATCCAAGTTCTGACCTACATATTTACAACATGAAACTGCATAAGCAAAACAATAATAAAGTTGAAGCCATAGCTGTAAACATCAACCACTTGCCGTTAATAATTTCTATAATTAATAATTATTCTACAAAATGTTCTTACTGTGTTTCTATCTGGTTCTGTCTGACAGAGATAGTGAACTCATCCATCAAATTGTTACGACTTGCTGACAGACTGGGATCCAGTTTTTTACAGTAGGCTGCAGGAACAAATCCTTGTCTATCGTTAACTTCCACTTTCCACCAGTCCTTTAAAGTAAAATATATATTCATCATTAATGCTGTGATCATAACTGATAAAATGGCTTCAAAAACATGACTAAAGTGAAGACCAATTTTAAATTTACAAAGGCATAAAGTATTGACACAATTCACTTGCCAAACACTTCATTTTCAATGAAAACAAAAAGATAATTACAACAAAGATTTTTGATAAAACAATGACAATCTTAAAGGAAAATATTCCTGTTGAATACTCCTTAGTTTTCCTTTGACCTTGACATAGTTTTTCTTTTAAAAATAGCCTATTTCATGGAATGGTGAACAAAACAATAATTAAATTATACTGTACCTTATTAGCACTGTTTAGAAGAGTCAAAACATCTCCTTTCTTCATCGATACTTCTCGTGGTGAGGTTTCTTTGTAATCATAAATGGCCATTACTTTTTCTGTGGCAAGGTCATCTATAACTGGAGCCTCTTGTTGCTAAAACATTAGATTGAATTCAGTATTATTTAAGAAATTTTGGCAAATTATGTGTTTGGACTTCCTTCAGACCTGGGTTAAACTGATTTAAATAAGAAAATTATTCTAAAATGGTGTTATTAAAACATTAAGTTTCATGTTAAAAATCATTCATTGTGACCAGCAGACAAAAGTTTGCCTTTCTATTAGTGCAACTCTTTCATGCATACAAAAATAATCACAAATATTGCAATTGTTGTAATACAAAAATCTGTCTAGCCATTTTATAAGCTTTTATACATTAAAAATATCATTAGTGTTAACGAAAAAATGCTTAAGCTCATAACTTATCTGGGTGTTTTTTCTTCTTGATGTGGATGCAAAACAAGGAGGATTTCTTAATATAAGTTATCCTCTTGAAGTAGTTTTTACATTTTTTTATTTTTTTTTCATAAATTATTTATGGATATTGACCAAAAAATATCTGTGAAATATACAATGAAAGAATTTGTGTCTGCATCTGTGTAGCTTTTAGACTTCATACTATGACTGGAGATGAAATTTTCAATTACTTTTACTGTAAATGATATCATGTTAGTAAGGCCACATCAAAATATTTTGTTGCTTTTCTTTAAATCTATTCACACTAAATGGTGAGCAATATCATCTTTCATCTGAATTTCAAACAATTGGTGAGGATCCAGTAATATGCTGTCAGAATAAAGGTCTTGCATTACGCAATGTATTCATATCCTCATTTTGAGAAAGAAATTGATATAAAAAAACCTTAGTAAATAAACAATAGCATAGATAATTTGCCATTTTGATGAGAAAATTAAAAAGTTGTTATAGAAAGATTATAAAAGAGATATTTTTCTTGAAGCTTCAACCACAAAAATTGTATTCAAAACAAACTTTGCCAGTGAAAAAAAATTAATGGGAGACTTAGAGAGTATCATTGAAGACAATAAAAGAAGTATCTAAGTATCATAGAATAAAAAGCATGATTAGTCCACACATATATAGATCGAGTAAAGAAAGTTAATGACACTGATAACAAGAAAAGACAACAAGATTTAAAAAATCTTTCAAACTGAGAAAATGTATACTGGCTCAGACTTAAGTATATTAGATGTATATTAATTAGTAGTATGATCAGTATATTTAATAGGATAGGATCACTCGCAAAACTCATATTTAATATGCAGTGATCATTCTCATCTTACCCCATCTAGTTCTTTACTCTACAATTCACATCAACACATAACAACTACTTTCTTTTTCTATTACCTGGCAGTGCATGCATGGTATTACTAAACTAGTCTATAAAATGTAATGACTCAGGACTGTTTTAATCAAATTTACACAAAATATTCTGAATGTAAGCTTCAGAAAGCACTTTGAAAATTGAACACCCCTCGAAAAAGTGATTTAATGATGGCTCTTTGATTTAAAAATTTGACTAGAAGTGCAAAACATTACTATTTTATTTTGCAAAAATTCAATAACCAACCCAAACATTGTTTTATGTGATTACTCTTTTCAACAGTCCCAAGTAAATACAAGGATATCTTTTTCTATGTAGGTGGTATAAAAAGCATTACAGTAAATGCACATTATTTTAATATAAGTTAACATTATTGACATGCATTTTTGAAAATTATTGACTGATTAATTATTAAATTAGCATATCAATAAGTACACCATATCTTTGTAATCAAATCAAACTATAACCACTGATATTTGAGTCTACAAACCTAGTTGACAATTTATCTTACCTTGCAAGCTTGAGCCTGATCATGAAGTCCTTCAACAACTGATCCATAAGCATCTAAATCGGAGAAGAATGCCTCATGTTTCTTAAGCAAAGCCTGAAAAGATATTTAAAGAACTGTTACAAAGACCTAAGTCTAACTTTGTGACATAGTAGTCAATAGTTAGTTTTAAATTGTCCTGTAGAGATATAGGTGCATTGATTAGAGGGTTAATGTTGACACTTTCTTCAAATAAAAAGAGACACAGATAATGCCCCTGCTTGCATTTATTGTTACAAAGAGACATAGCTCAAGAACGGAAAGTTATGCCCCCCAAATTTTGATTTGATCTGTGTGGATTTTTCATAATATTTGGTTGAGGCCAACTAAAGTTAGAGAACACATTTATATTTTCAATTTTGATCATTATGGTAGGATTTCTTGTAGCTACTGTTTTACAAAAAGGTAGCATCAATTTTTATTAACATTATTTCGTATTCAATGTTCCTCAAGAAGCTATTGTTCTATGTGGAGTTCATTTAATGTTCAATCAAGCAAATTTTTTTCAATAATGTCATGGGATCCAGCTCTATCAATTTCTGTAATACAACATACCTCTGCAGAATCCTCATCTTTACCATAGTCGGTATTTGCAGCAATCGGTTCTTTTTCTTTCATCCAAGATTCAGCCTCATTCGCATCAGCAAAGTATTGTTGTGCCTGTAGAGAATCCTCTAAATCTTGTTTCCTCTGGGATGCCTTTTCCTGCAAAGTCAAGTTTTATATATTAAAGCAGTATTAAATAGTTTATTGCTGAGACTGTTAGACTAAAAGTTAATTGAACTCATTAAAAACAATGGTTGATACTTTTTTTGTTTTTTTGTCACAAAGTCAGGATAAAGATTATAAGAATAGAAACAAGAATGTGTCCATAGTACACTGATGCTCCAATTGCACTATCATTTTCTATGTTCAGTGGACCGTGAAATTGGGGTAAACTCTAATTTGGTGTTAAAATAATAATATCATATCATAAGGAACATGTGTATTAAGTTTTAAGTTGATAGGACTTCAACTTCATCAAAAACTACCTTGACCAAAAACTTTAACCTGAACTTATATGAAGTGGAACCCCAAAAGAAGAAAATGGTCAATGTTTAGTGCTATAAATAACTTACTTTCAATGCGTGCCATCTGGCATGTAAATCTTCTATCTTGGAATTGATATCAGCTGAGGCAAAGTGATCATCCTTTATCATGGTTTCTCCTTCTTTACATACATTATTTATACGTGGCTCATGACCTGCTAATTCAGCTTGTAAGGCTTGGTGTTTCTTTATCAAGTTCTGTACTCCAATCAAGTCTCGTCCTTAAAAAAGATAATAAAAATATCTTAAACATAATGAATCATTACCACAATTATTCTAAAACATCATCTTTCCAGTTATTTCCAATAAGAATGAATGTGTCATGCTTATCATACTCCCTCTCATAATTCATATTATCAGAAAACGGGAATTAATTTTCTGATAGATTGGGAAAATCAGTGTTGAGCTGCTGGTCAAATATGAAGCCTTTCTGTGCAGTAATATTGGAGAAATATGTGATTAAAATGTTTTGAAGTACATTCATATTGAAAAGTTAGAAATATGAGTATAGTTACATATTATCCCTCTCAAGCTGCTGACCACTTATTCAGTCATTCTGTTCAGCACTTTCTAAGAAGTATGCAGAAAATGTTTGCTGGCCTAACACCAGACAAGGAAACCCAATATAGACATCACTTCTAGAATATTGAGGTTACAAATTTGAGACTTTTTTCATTACATGCCTACATTATTAAACTATATACCTCTATTTGTTGATGAAGCAATGGGTTCTTTCTCTCTAATCCAATCTTCTTCATCTTCAACATCTCTCAAGAACTGTTGCAATTTCAAGGCCTCTTCTAATCGGTTCTTCCTGTCTGACATAGGAGCCATTAGGCCATCATATCTTTGGACAACATCCTCTTGTTTTTTTCTGATATTGTCAGCATCAAAATGTCCAGATTCTACAAACTGGTTAGCTTGAATTACTATCCCGTCAACACGATCCTAAAAAAAACAATACAGACAAATGTTTGTTAATAACTATCCCGCCAACACGATCCTAGAAACCAATACAGACAATTGTATGTTAATAACTGAATTTATGATGCAATATTGGATTAACAATATTAACCACTACATTAAAACAATGTTCTATAAATCCATCACTGTATGAAAACTGAAAATGCTTATTATTTCTTTGAATAAATGAAGTAATTTATCTTTTACTAGTTCTTTCTTGAAATCAAAATTTCTTGTTTGCTTTAGGACCTGTATTAAAAATTCAAAAGCACATGAGGAATATAATGTCTATATGGTCTCTCAGATTTCTATTCTAAAAACTTGATTTATAATTTCTTACCTGGTGAGCTGCTACATCAGCTTCTAGTAAAGCATGCTTCTTCTGGAGATTCTGTACTCCTGTCAAATCCTGAAATAATAGAGATAAATGGTACTTGTTAAAAGATTCAAGTCATTAACAACATTACTACATGCATTTCATTGTCTAGAATTTAAACTTTAATAAAAAAATAATAATACTGCTTCTAGTTCATTATTTACAACCAACCAAGACAAAATCATTTGTTATGTTTTTTCGAGTTTGCTTGATAAAGACTTTTTTTTTATCTTACATGTGCTGCATTTCATAGGAAAAATATCTTGAAGGAACTAGTATCTGTGTAACATACTGTTGATGAAACACTTGTTTAATCAAGCTTTTAAACAAATTTCAAAGTTTTTCTTATGAAAATGATTAATGGTCACAACATTAATTTCAAACACAGTTTTTCACTGAAAATTGTAAATAGCAAAAGAGATTGGTAACACAAATAATATTACAAATGACAATAATGTTTCTACTAAAATCTGGTTAAATATATCTTTCTAAAAAGAATGAGCAAGAATAAAAAACTACTCTTCTTGAATAAAATATTATTCTCTAATAGCTTGGCTTAAAAAATATATTCTGATTTGTGAAACTGAAAAGCAGATTTTTTTTTATTTACCATCACAGCAAAGCATTTTTTATGTTCTCATAAAAGCATGTAAATTGAACAAATTTGAACAGAAAAAGATAATCGGACTACTCTGCTGAAGTCTCTAGCTAAATAAGGTATTCGAGTAAGAACTGAAGAGAAAGAAAGTGAGGTACAAAATGTGTAGATCTGGATTTAAGTGTTTCAATGTATTGTTTCATTATCATGGCAAATATACTTAAGAGTGTGTACATAGAACAATGAAATAATGTTTACTGGTTTGCCAAAAAATCAATTAAAATTGGGCTTACCATCTATAAATAAGATTAACAAAAGTTTTACCCCGTCATTCAAATCATGGGCTTGGTATATACAAAGTTTACTTAAATGTATATTCACATTAGACAATAGATAAAGTATGACTTCTATGCTTAAAGTACACACTCAAAGAGTTCCGCTGTAAAGGTAACTGAAACAGTGAAGATGGGTTCAAAGGTCATTCTAAGAACTGAGCTTGAGATGGTTTTTTTTCTCTAGTTGTTTTAGGGCCTTTTACAGCTTGCTATATGCTTTATGGGTTTTGCTCATGGTTGAAGTCGGAACAGTGACCAAGTTTCTTATTTCTATGTCATTTGATCTTCTGTGGAGAGTTGCCTTATTGGGAATCTTATGTAATTATTCAAACTTTATCAAAATTGTGACTGTGCTTACAAAATTGTGGTGGTCAAAACCTCTGATCACCACTTTTTCGAGAACTGTTATTGAATAAATATAGTGTAAAGCTAGTAGGAGCGACTGCAATCTTGGTAATAATTGAAGAATAACTTTTATTTGGATTTATTCAATTTCCACTATATGACATAATATCTGGTTTTACTCTAACTGGAAACAGGTAAAAGGATTCATTTTGTCCTATATCTTCGCAGGTTCTTATAAAAAGCAAAGAGAAAAGGAGAAAATCGGTCAAAGGGATATTTCACATTTCTCATGCATGAAAGTCTTGCAGGAGTTTTAGGCTATCATGAAGGTGGAAACTTGAGTGGTCATGTGCTGATGTGCATAGTATAATAAGAGTTATAAGACAGACATTGTTGAAAGATATCATCATATCAACTGGGGTATTACAGCTTTGGTAAAATCAGAAACTCCTTTGTTGAAGAGATACTTCATTTCATTCTACTAAAATGAGTTAAAATAAGCAAAAACAAAATGTAAAATAACACTGTTGTGTAAAAATGTTATTTCTGTGGGTGAGAATAAATAAATAATGGTGTCAATTCTAACTCTATACACACAATTAAATCTGAAAAAATATAATCACTCTAGCAAGCAAGATAATTATATGCAAATAAAAATAAAACTTACAAGTCTAGTCTTAATATGCTAATAATAAAGCAAAATACACAACATATTCAAAAGAAAATAATATTTCAGTAAAATCAGGTGTATATTGCAACATACATATATATACATGTATATGAAGTTACTGTGTGGCCACTCATCTGGTAAGCAATGTCAACAAGTGGACAGGTAATTCAAATAATTTAAAGGTCAATTCCAAAAACTAATATTCTAATTCCTACAGTAGATTGCTGTTATATCCAGTTTGTTTTTTCCAGATGAAGATTATTCTTCTTTTTTTTTTTTTTTTTTTTTTTTTTTTTAAAGTTTTAATACATTTATCAAATACCTATAGGACTATTTCATTTAAATGTAAGTGGGAGGGTAGGAAGGGAAGTTTAATTATTGAATGTGGGTCATAAACTATTTACAGTATGTGTCTATTACGAATATACAAAATGTAGAGATATTTGGAAAGTCAATTCCTACCCTCCCACATACATTTTAATGGAATAGCCCTTATTTATAATTTTAACAATTTGCGAGACGGTGTGTTTCTATCAGATGAGTGGTCTACTGCTGTTAAAACATTCAAAGTAAGTAAAATTGTATAACAATTATTTAAAGGTAACTTATGAGTGTTCCTAAATGTATCCAATTTCTTTTAATACCTTAACATAACATTTTTATCACTTCATGATTCTGAATGCTATGAAGGATTTTCTAAAAACTCAAAACCAAAAATAAACTTTTACATGTAAATTTTAAGATCTTTTTTATATATCAAAACAAGAAAATATATTTCTCATATTGATTGTCAGTTATATCTACTGTGAAGATATTTTACATGTGAGCTTTTACATGGAAGAATTGTTAAAAATGTTATTACACAAGAACTATATAACAGTAAATGAGGGAAAATGTTAAAGTTTATAAATCATATACTATATTCAACACATAGGGATATTTATATTAACTAACATATATGATATATGCATAAAATCAACCACAAGAAATCATAATGACTTATTATTTATTTATCTTGACCGAGTTCGTTCAAGTTTTTCCCACAATCAAATAAGAAACTTATATGAAACATATTTGAGATTAATTCAGTGTCTTTAGCAATAACAAGTGACTGACTTAAGGGCATGATAAAATCAAACATAAGCTTTTTACCATTACCATTTTTACCCATAAACCAAACAGGATATGCATTATTTCTGTAATTCTAAAGAGAAACAGACTGCCTCAATTATAACCCTATCACATCTTGTTGTAAGTTGGAAAGATTTCTTGAGAGTTGATTCAAAATTAACATTCTCTCTTCTCATGCATAGTGACTAGATACGCACCTTGCCATAGTCTTCTGACTTCAGTTGTCCTTCAATCTCATACAACCAAGATTCAACATCTTCAGTACTTCTGTTAAACTGTTGTTGTTGGCTTGCTTCCTTCAGTTTGTTACCTTTCAGTTCTGTTTGAGATAACAATGTTTTCCAAAGTGCAACAATCTCATCAACTTTGACACTGAAATGCAAAATATTTATCATAAATTAAAATAATTAATTTTACAAAATAAAAATGTGAAACCATGGAAACTGGGAATGCAGTATTTAATTCACATAACATATTTTCCTTGGACTAGTTTGTCACAGCATATTATAAGGTATTGGTCACGGTTGTGTGTTATACAACATTCTACAGTAAGAGCATCTTTCTGATGATACAATGTTCAGTTTAGTGGAAACTACATATTGTCCAGATTAATGCACCAAATGCTAGTCAATGAAATGAAATGATTTATATACCAATTAATGAACTCCTTAGGACAAACTACTTTAAACTTCAATCAGACACATGGTAACATCGTCTTACATTTCCTTAAATATTTATTGAATTTGTGATTTAATATTACCTACACCAGCTAAATGCTGGTGATATTCAATACAAGAAAAGTAGCACACTTACCGAATTTCTTCTGAAGCATAATGATTTTCACTAATAAGTTGGCCTCCTGTTTGTTCAATGGTTTCAATACGATTCTTGTTGGCCTCCAATTCAGCTTCAAAGTTCTGATGCTTCTGAACTTTTGTTTGTAAATTAGTTGGGTCCTAAAATAAAATCATGTTTCTTTATCAATTTCTTTTCTTTTTATAGTAATAAACCAATTTTCTATGTAATATATACTCCTTTTGGAATTTTTGAAACAAGAATTTCTTTTCTGGCAATAACAAATTTGATTAACAAATTATTTTTTATAATAAATGTTAACAAAAATTTCAAGCACAATTGAAATGAGAACTTGAAAAACATGAAAAATCACCACATTTTAAATGTCCGAGATTATTATGTACTTTTAGGTCAGTAATCTCAATTTCTTAAATTGCTATAGTCTTTAGAAAGCTAATTTCAAAAAATGTAAAATTTGTTATTTTACAAAAAGATACCTACCAAGTAATTTTCATCTGAGGCGGTTTTAAGTTTTTCATTAATCCATCCTTTTGTTTCATCACAATCTCTTTCAAAAGTCTGTAATTTATAAGACTCCTCTAGAAGTTGTCTCCGTTCAGTTGACAACTGGTACAGGTTATTTCTTCTTGTAAGTAACTAAAATAAAAACAGAAGTATTAGTCCCTGTTGAAAAGATAAATCAAAAGTCTCAGAACAGATAAACAGCCAGTGAAAAATTAATTATTTTAAGAAATTATTATAGCAATCTAAATTTGAAACATGGCTTGTTTACATATTTCATCTCAACCATTTATTAAGACTTACACAGTTTTGAAATTATAACAAATCTATAAAAGCCTCAATCTCTATGGTCTTAAGTATTCAAATTCACAAATAGATAGAGATGTAGGGCTTTATGTCAATGAGACCATTTGAACAACACGAAAACCAAAATACTTCAAGAAGTAATAATACAAAACATCTGGTCTAGAAAAATTGTGATTGAATTTAACAGAGACTTTCAAAGTGTATATAATTATTTAATGTATGCAATACTAGAAAAATTCCAGGAAACATTAAAAAAAAAAACAAGACTTAAAAGTACCTGATCTCTTCTGCTAGCTATGTCATCATGGGCATAATGTTCATTCTGTATCAGCTTGGTGGCAAAGTCATCTAATAACTGGAACATAAACAAATATTTACATAAAAATCTTCTTTTTACAGATTCATAACTTTAAAGAAATCACAATAATTTTTTTCTCACAAAATTTTAAGGCTTGAGTCTTATTATTTACCAGATGGTCACTATGAAATTTTAATGCAAGTATGAAAGTTATATGGATGATTGATTTTTGTTTTGTTTATATGCAGTGGCAAATATTTCATGCATATTCAGGAGAAACACAAAATTAAGACCACAATTTTTGATTACCTAAAAATATACATACAACAGCATCTAGTAAACATATTTTGTAGGTTGTTTACTTTTTATTCTTCTGTAGTGGTATCAACACTTCTGATATTTTCATATATCTATCCAAAACATAATCAAATTTCTTCTTTACCTATTGTCTATACAAACCTTAATCTTCTCTTCTTGTGCAGCCAATGACTTTTCAAAGTCTTCATGTTTCTTTATGAGTGCCTCAACATTGTCCAATGAATCTCCAAGATCTCTGTTAGCTAAGAAAGCCTGTTGTAAAATCAAATTGATAGTGAGATAATTTCAAATAAAGAGATAATGTGATCACAGATTGTAAACTTCAAAACAACATAAGTTAAAAACAACCCAAAATAAACAAATCAGAAAACTAAAAGATTTTTTTCAATATACATAGTATAATTCTTTCTGAACATATACAAAATGCAAACAATCTATAACTTTATTAATATAACATATAAAACCGAATTTCTATTTACTAGCATAATTAGAAAGATATTGTTATTGTGGTTTTGCTGAATGTCCAGTGGGAAAATTGGATGTTAAAGCAGTTTAGATTACTTTAAAGCTAGTGAATAAAAATAGTAACATAAGATTTTCCTCACCTCCTGTTTGGTCATGACAGAATCAGCATGCTCTGTATCTCTGTAAAATAGCTGTAAGTCCATACACTGTTCATATAATATCCTTCTCTCTTCCCATAGCTCCAACAAACTTGACTTCTCTGATGACAGTACTTGCAACTAAAATGTATATGTATTTATTTGAATATGATGATAACAGCATACCGACAAATCATAATACAATTAAAAATAGAAAATACTAGTTGCATTTCTTCCTAGAATAACCTCTAACCGAATGGTTTTCAGAAGTGTTTGATAGTCATTTTTTATATTGTTAAGCCTATCTTCTTTTCATATGCATCCCTATTTTTGACGCTCTTACACTTGATTCAATATTTTGCAAAACTTTTTGACACTTAACAGTACTGTGTGAAACAATTTTTTAGGCATTGTCATATCAAGTTTTACAGGAAGGTCTATAGTCTGCAGTAATAGAGGACAAATAACAACAAGGTATATTAAAATTATAAATCTTATGTTACCTTTTCTCTAACTTCATCAGCAGCATAATGGTCAGCATCAACTAATCTTTGTCCAGCATCAACTGTAGATCGAAAAGTGTCCTCTCTAGCATCAATCTCTCCCTAAAATACAATTTCAAAACATTTTAAGTTAATTATTTAGCAACAAAATGTTCATCTTATGCATATCAAGTTTTTGGTACACATTGTCAAATCTTGTTCAGAATTCTGCCACTTCAGTTTTTTTACACTCACTTCTGTTGGTCACTTTTTATTTAAGAGGTTTTCCTTGGATTTGTTTCTACTAAAATGTTCTTACAGAACTCTTGTTTTAAAGTATGTTTGCTCTACTGTAATTGGGAACATAAAGGATTGTGCTTTGTACACCCTAAGTCCATGAAAAAAAAAAATCAAATTTCTTTAAACAACTTTCGTTTCAGGGCAAGGTTGGTGAACAAATTCTTTTTTTTCTTTTATTAATCATATTTGGTACAAACTAACAAAATCAAAGAAAACAAAATCAAAGGTTTTTTTTCTATTTGGTTGGGGATGAGAATCATGTATTTTTTAAGTGTCCTCAAAATCAAATCAAAAGTAGTTGAAATTGATGGATTACCTTGCATTCTAGATTTCTCTCTACCAAGGACTCTGCTCCAGCTACGTCTTTAGCCAGATCATCAGCAGATATAATAGCCTTCATATCATGTATCCAGGAAACCAGATCACGGAAGTCAGCTAAGAAACGATGAAGGTAGTAGGAATCATCCAGTCTAGTTTTTCTATCAGCACCCTGTTCAACGTAAAAGTAAAGTATATCAATATCAACTTTAGTTATTTCAATCAAATCAGATAGAAAATGAAAGTTGGTTGTGAAAAACATAACTGATTTTACAAATTAAAATCTGTTGAGGTTCTTTAATTTCTTTGGACATCTCATCATACAGCATGAATTCAAGAATACATACATGTAATATTAAATACTTATAAATATAAGAATACATTCTTAGACATTTATATAATTTAAACTGATCCATGCCTATATAGATTGAACGTTGATTTTTGCTATCTTTAGACACTTTATATAATTTGTGTTTATATTGTGTGTGTCATCAAGAAAGAAGACTTTCAATAAAGTTTACAGTTTTATTCTATTTCCTTATGACCACATAATGTTATTTTACCTTATTTTTCAGTTTTTCCCAGTTGTCTGCTATTTCTGTCTGTTTAGAACTAATCTGTTCGGCTTGATCTTTATGAGTATCCATAAGTCTGTCTGCTTCTTTTCCAATTGTTTGTATCTAAGCATAGAGAAAACTAAATGTAACAAGCATGTGTTGCCAAAAATACACACAAATAAAAATATATTAAGTTTTTTCTTAACAGTAATGCTATAAATATACATGAAGTGGTTTCTACTTTTTCATATACATCTCTTTTAATAACAAATGCTTTCTTTTATGAGAAATTCAAAACTTGAATATGTCATAGGCAAATAGACCATCAGTATACTTGTTAGCAATTACTCACCTTTTCTTCTAAAGCAGCCAAGTCTCTCTCTACACCATCATGTTTTCTCTGTAAGGCTTGTACACTGGCAAGATCTCTGCCGTAATCATCAGAAGACAGGATGGCATCTTTCTCCATGATCCAGGATATTGTCTCATCTGCATCTCTTGAGAAAAAAATTGTGCATAGGTTATAACATTGTAATAAAGTTTAAATGTCATGCAAGTTTTTTGTGTGTTCATTACTTGTCAACCAAATGAAGAAAGTATAATCTGTGAAGCACTTGTACCACCCATGAGAAATTAAGGAGATGGTATTTGCTTTTTTCATTAGGTTTAAAATACTTTATTCCATGTAAGTATCAAGTTTAACAGTTGAATTAGAACTAAATTGTTTCAATGATTTTGAAAAATTCCCATATTTTTATGCCAACTTGCACTTGCATATTTCTAGCATGATTTCTCTTAACATAATCCAAGGTCTCATATATAATTTTGGTATATTTACCTGTTAAATCTCTGTATCTCATGAGCACCAAATAACCTCTCTTGTCTTAGGAGAGACATTTCCTTTAATCTGCGCCATGCTTCATTTACCTCCTGCAATTAAATTATCAAAAGATTTTAATATGGGCTTAAATCAAACTTTTCATTCATATCAGAAGAGATTGTATTAAAACTGACATTGGACCATCCAACAACAAAGATGTTTTTCTGCTTTCAATTTCCTCCTAGTCTTAATAAAATAAAACATAACCAAAGTTTATTAGATATATGAATCATTGATTGCGTTTGCAGTGTGAAAAATCTGTACATGTATTTCTCTAGTAATCTTCATATTAATGGTCGATTAAGAACCAAAAGTGTTAAGCCATGTATATAAAATATTTGATTTGGAAACATCCAATGTCATCTTTCCTATCCTTATATTGTACATTCCCATTGCAAAAAGGCAGTATCTCCCTTTTTTCATGAAACAAGAACATATAACCAATACAGAAGTTTCTACATAAATAACATTTTAGTACCTCTTGTCTTGTCCTAATGGTATTCTCCTCTGGGTGACCATCAGATACCAGTTGCTCAGCCAAGTTGTTAACTTCTGTTACTTTATCTTCATGGTTATGTAAATCCTGAAATTAAAGCAAAGGATTATTAATATTTTTTATCATCAGGCAATGTGAAAAGTTAAAGATTTCTAAAAATTTAGGACTGAAACTCAAAACCCATTCCCACTAGAAAAAATATCCATTGAACCCTCCCTTAATTCAATTAAAAAGAATAGCTCTGAACAGAAATTACATCTTTTGTTTTGTTTACACTACAGAAGAAATGTCTAATGACATAAACAGATGTGAATATTTAGTTTTCTTGATGTAAGTTAAATGTAACTTTTATTTGTTATGACATTCATTCAGATATATTGACTATATACAATACCTTCTGAAATTCATCAAATTTTTTCTGCAAAACCTCAACATGCTCCAAATCTTGTCCAAATTCTTCTGAGCATACGAATGCTTCCTAAATGCAAAATAAAAGAATACTTTTCAAATTATTCTATTCTTCCTAATGACTTGGTAATAATGCAACAATGTAAGAACATTTATAAAGAATCATTTGGTTGCAATCTAAGATAAGATTTTTTTTACCTATTGTCATTTATATTTTTATAACAAAATCATTTTGTTTGCACAGCACCGGATACAATATACTGTGGGTCACACAAAAATGTGTGATGAGGCGTTCTAAACAAAGTATTAAAGTGCTGCTAGGTTATGGTTTTTTTAATTTGCTCACAAACAAGAGAATATCAAGCTTCAAAATTTTCCAATTCCTGTATAACACATTATTTTACTGAAATTAGTTGGTAAAAATCTTAAATATGTATTTTGGGGGGTTTTGGTGGTGATAAAAAGAAATCTGTAAACACAAGTACAAACCTTGTCACTGATCCAGAACATGACCTCATCACATTCTCTCTGGAACTGTACTAGTCTTAATGCTTGTTTCAATCTTAGTCCTTTGTCTTTCAGTTTAGATAACAACAGTTCCCATAGTCTGTGAAGTTCTTCCAATCTAGCCTGTTAAAAATATTAAGAAGTACATGTGAGCATTTAGAGTGCTTTATTTTCTTCTCACTTTGAATTTAAATAAAACTAAAGTCCTGCATGTGAAGTCTTTACAATTATTAATTCTAAAACAAGAATGTGTCCCTAGTACATGGATGCCCCATCCGCACTATCATTTTCTATGTTCAGTAGGCCTTGGAAATGGAGTAAAGACTCTAATTTGGCATTAAAATTAGAAAGATCATATCATAGGTATCATGTGTATTAAGTTTCAAGTTGATTGGACTACAACTTCATCAAAAATTACCTTAACCAAAAACTTTAAACTAAAGCAGGACAGGCGGAGGAACGGATGGAAGGACGAACAAACACACAGACCAGTAAACATAATGCCCCTAAATGGGGCATACAAACATCTTTTACATAGCAGTAAAACTAAATACTTTTGTTTATGTTTTAACAGCATTGCTGAATAATGAAATATCATATTTTACAAGATTAGCATGATTTAAACAAAAAATTATTTTAACTGTAACATGCTTCCATGTTATAGACCCATGCTTTCATGTTATAGACCACTAATGAAAATATTGGATATTTAATTTTTTTATATATCAACAGTGTTCTCCCCAGAAATTTTGGATAGCATCACATTTTGCGTAAAAAAAAATAACTGTATTTTTTTTAATGTCGTTTGTCGCGTCGCGTGGATGCTCTATTTCCTTTATACGTTTTAGTTTATATTGTTCAATTCATAACTGAGAATACAATTAAACTATAACCACAAAAACAGTTGTTTCAGTTTATGTCTTCTTTATTCATTTATAGTTACAGAACTATTTTTTTCCTCTTGTGCCAAATAAAAATAAATATGTGGTTTCAGTTACCCAATAAGTCAAATGAATGAATGGTTCATTATAGTGCAACCTGTATATATACAAAACTAAATTATCTAGTACACAAAATTAACTGCTTTTTATATTATATCAAGTAAAGATAAAGTAGCAAAAGAAGCAAAAAAAATCAATTTAGAAACTTTTTTTTATCATGTTTATGAAAATCATTGTTTCATACCACTCAATGAATTAGTCCCAGTTGTTTCTTATCTTTACATCAAAATCATATGTATTTTTAACAAAGTTATTGAACAAATAGTCTGGTAAAGCGTAGTTTTCTCTCTTGGTTTAATTTTTCTGTCTACTGTCCATTTGTTGTCATTATCGTGAAAATGCGGATTTTTGTCATATCTGGTCCGGTTCCGATCAGTAGTTAACACAAAAATGTGCAATGGCGGCCGTAGTAAATTTTACGAAAATGAGTCCGAGAATAAACATTGTTTGACAAGAGATTGTGAATGAATAAGACGCTTTTAATGCATTAAATGGATTAAACATAAACTGAAGCCAATTATGATACCTTTTTAAAGAAGTATTAAACTTATTTTAGCTCTTAACCAAAATTCTCGCTCTCGTATTACCGGAAAAGAAAGAAAGTAATTTTTGGAGAGTTGCACAAATAAACGACCTTTTAACAAAAAAAATCGTTTCAATCTTTGAAATTTCGTAATACAAAACGTAGATTTCGAATTGTTTTGTGATTGCATTTTTCCATGTCGATATTGGTGATTGCAGACACGTGGTATTAGTCCTGTCACAAGTGTCAGCTTGGGATATTCGCATCCAAACAGTTATTATCCTGAGGGCAATTAACAGCTAGCTATTTTTAATCTCTTAATTGCCTTTAGTGTCCGACTTAAAGGGATTACAATTAAAGGTGATAATTTTTATGATCATAATCGATAATAGATGAAAGTTTAAAATTGAGGACAAGTAAAATAGCATCTTCAAAATAATTATAGCGTCGCGGAAATAATTATAGCATCACGGTGAAGAAATATAGCGTCGCGGTACCGCGACGCTAAAACGGCCTGGGGAGAACACTGATCAATAAACGATGTTTTATATCATCATGATTTGACATTGAATCTGGACTATCTTTGATTCTCAACATTACTACCACAATTCTTTTTCTGTACCTTGTAAGCTTTTAGACATGAATTTCCAAGTTCCAACCAGGGAAAAAGGCTGCACTAACTAAATCAAATTACTATAAAATAAAGAAATTACCATAAAATAAAGAACTATGAAGATAATAAAGCAGAATAAAAATCATGTCTGACCTTTAAAATTCAAAATAGGTTTGTCTCTTACCGTTATAATATCTGAGGCAAAGTGTTCTTTGTTAATCATGTCTGTTCCTGTATTATCCAGGACAACTATAGCATTGGCATGGGCAGCTACTTCAGCTTCAAAAGCCTGGTGTTTCTGGATCTTTGCCTGGTAGTAAAAATTACAATATAAACAGTACTCTCCCTATCAGTTCATTTTTGTAAACTTTAAAAAGTTTCTCCCAATACCCACTTTCATTAGACAGTTTTTCTCTAGGTCTGCATTTTAAATTACAAAATCTAATACAAAATATATTTGTATGTTACTGAAAATCAAATGTAATAGAAAATTTTGCATTTTTTAATCTGCATAGATATAATTATAGTGCACCCCTCCAAAATGATCATTTTCATTACCTGCAAGTTTGTGGGATCTCTATAACTTTCATCTGAGGCAGTTTGTAATTTCTCATAAATCCAACTCTCGAGCTCATCTGCGTCTCTTTTGAAATACTGGTACCTTCTTGAATCTTCAAGTTTCTGACGCCTATCTGAGCAGAGGCTTTTAAACTGTTCATAACGACCAAGAACTTCCTGTCTACGACTCTGAATGTCTTCAGCTGTCTCAAGAATCTTGATCTCTCGAGGTTGAACCTCTGTCATCTTGCCTTCTTTCTGAAACAAAATAACCAATTCTTAATGTTTCTAAAACTTATTTTAAAAAACAGTGAGTTACAAATGTATGACACTCAAATGTAAAATGTTTTAATTTTTTTAAGACGAGTACTAGAAATCAATTAAAAAATATCTCAGTATATTCCATCAGTATAAATACATGATAAAATAAGTGTGCTTTAGACTTCAATCACTTACTCCCTGTTTCACAGTCAGCAGTCATAGAAATTGGGATTTGGCATTTACAGGACTGAAATGACAATTCTTCTTAAGAATATATTACAAAATTAACAAAAATTGACTGGATCAAATATATTTTTTCAGGACATGCCCTGTTGGTCCTGTGCTAATTTCTAGGACAGAATTAAGATCAATGATTTTAACTTAACTTTTTAAGTACCAAGGATGAGGTAAGAACATTTTTCATATAACCACAAACATTTGCAGCCGTAACAATATAACGGTATGGTGGTGTCATCATCTGAAGACATTTGATTCCAGATAATAACTTGAGTATAGCTATAGGAGTACAGCAGTACAACAGATCTCTATGAAAGTGTACCACAAGGTTCAATGCCACCATGACCACAGAAAAGGAAGACTGGGATTGATTTGGAGGTTATGTCCTTAATGGTTTAAGAATGTTGGGCCAAATGCAAAAAAATCTAGTTTCCAGATAAGTAGTTACATACACAGGTTGTGGATTTCCTTCAACTACATGTATGGGACCAAACAGAAGTCAAAATTGGAGTCTATTCTGTTGATTTCATCCCATCAAATTGCCTGAAATTTCAGTTTTAGTTCAACATGTTTAACACATATATCTGGAGATGGGCATCACATTTCAGCATTATTTGCAATACTTTTATAAATTTAAAAATCTCCATGCTGGACAGATACCCAAATTTACATGTTTTTATTTTTTTATATATATATATTTACATAAGCATGCACACATCTTAGTTACTGGAAACCCTGAATTTTATATGCATATTAGCTTGAATTATTTTTCAGGGAAATTAATTCATAAATACTTAAATTTTCTAAAAGATTTATTGTAAAAGAGGGACGAAAGATACCAGAGGGACAGTCAGACTTGTTTCTGCCACCTGAATTACTTATATATTTGATAACCATTTCATTTGGGTTTTTTTTACATTAAGAGTAAAATAGCTCCCTTACATATTTTAACTTCATATTTATGTCTTATCATTGAGGTGATATGTAAATGAGAAGCTGTCATTCTATTTTTAAATATTACTAGAAAAGTTGCTGGTTCAGATATTCTATTTTTAGTGATTATCATTACAATGTATTGCATTGTTTTAATGATGCAAGAAAGATAATCACTATAATTAAAATATTGTTCTATCTTTAGATTGTAAACATGTATTTAAATGATATTCACAGGTGAAAAATTTCAAAGATATTTGTCCATACTGCTGATGTAAAAGATAAGTAAGTAAAGTTTTTGTTATGTTATCTTAATAAGAGATTGTTGTTTATTTGAAGATAATGATTTATTTTTTAAATCATAATACATGTATTTCCTCACAAAAGATAGAAGTTGATGACATTAATTAATTAATCAATTATAAGTTAGTGACAAATGGAAATAAATGGAGAATGTGTCCATGGGATGGAGGGGCATAAAAAATCATTAATCAATGGTTTACATTTACAGTAGGTAAAGTTTCAAAATACTCAAGTAAACAAGAATGTGTCCAAAGTACACGGATGCCCCACTCCCACTATCATTTTGCATGTTCAATGGACCGTGAAATTGGATAAAAAATATAATTAGGCATTAAAATTAGAAAGATAATATCATAGGGAACATTTGTACTAAGTTTCAAGTTGATTGGACTTCAACTTCATCAAAAACTACCTTGACCAAAAACTTTAACCTGAAACATGCACTTTCATTTTCTATGTTCAGTGGACCGTGAAATTGGGGTCAAAAGTTTAATTTGGCTTTAAAATTAGAAAGATAATATCATAAGGAACATGTATACTAAATTTCAAGTTGATTGGACTTCAACTTCATCAAAAACTACCTTGACCAAAAACTTTAACCTGAAACATGCACTTTCATTTTCTATGTTCAGTGGACCGTGAAATTGGGGTCAAAAGTTTAACTTGGCTTTAAAATTAGAAAGATAATATCATAAGGAACATGTGTACTAAGTTTCAAGTTGATTGGACTTCAACTTCATCAAAAACTACCTTGACCAAAAACTTTAACCTGAAGCGGGACAGACGGACGAACGAACGAACAGACGGACGAACGAACGGATGCACAGACCAGAAAACATAATGCCCCTCTACTATCGTAGGTGGGGCATAAAAAATAATTAAAGAATTTTATATTTTTGTTTGTTTTTGCTTTTGAGTATATTTAACTAGTTATACATGTTGTAATTGGTTAATAAATTTGACAAGCATTAGGCCTAAAAAAAAAAGATATGTGTTTCCGGTAACATCATTTTGAAAAATAGGGTCGGTACAATGTAGGTCGGAATTCTTTTTTTTTTTTTTTTTTTTTTTGACATCGTAAATGAAATCCGGAAAATTATCATGGTTTTTCCAAGTCCGGATCCGAAATTAGTTTCAAAAACCGGAAGTGTGCCATTTGCAATGTTTTTGAAGCACCTGCTGTGCAAATTTCTTGGATTTTAACCTATTTGGAATACCTTTTGACATTAATAAAATGTTTTACTGGCTTTCTATGCAAGTAGAAGCAAGAGAGAAAAAATATTATGTCATCTATCAGAAGCCTGTGTCAAAAACGGGGTCGGTTGATACAATTTTTTTTTTTTTTTTGAAGATCCAATAAAAAAGTTAGGGTCGGGGCTAAAAAACAGGGTCTGTCGGGTTACCGGAAACATCAATCTTTTTTTTCTCGGCCTTAGGCCATAGCACACATGCCAGTGCTAACAAAAACAGTAATTACTTACTTAGATCAAAATAATTCACCCCAAGAGGCCAGAATAATATGTATCCACAACAGTAACCCGAATAATTCAGTCGTTATATTCCGCTGATCTACGAAGGCTACATTAACGCCTGAACGTCTTCCTCGATCAAGACCGTCAACCAGAAAATTCACACCGCTTTGCAATATGGGAATTTTGATTTAAATTGGCAGCTAAAGAAGGAGGAGTTCCGGATGTTAATTGATGATAAATGATGTAAACTGATGTTAATTGATGTTAATTAATTATTATCGGATTTGTGTTAATTGAACACACGTGTTTGGTAAGACAATTTCAAGAGAGTTGCGCAGACTCATATCCTGATCGCCGCTGATTGGCTCTCTCTCACAGAGAGCAGGCGACGCGGCCAATGATCACAAGGAGTTCAAGCCCTCGTGTGGGAGAAAATCGGACACGGAAAGGGCTTGAATTATTCGAGTTACCACAACAGAGATATATAATTAGGATAAATCTCGAAGTGATTTAATTTTATTCTCCATAAAGCATAACTATTCTACACCAGTTTACATGCAAATTCAAAACTTGAGTACCTTTACTACCTTAGTATTTGGTTCTTACTAACAGGTCTGACTAGAAATTCTATGACCAATTACACTGATTATGGCATATTGACAAAAAGTTACTTATGACATTATCTATTAAGACCCATCTTACTCATATGTACAGTACAACTAATACTAAGATGACTAAAATAAACACACTGAGTAATAAACTACCATATGTTATCAATATATATATATGTGTAAGTTAATCCAAAAATTTAATTCCAATTTATTTTGTTTTGAAATTAACAGAGAATAATTATTCATTTTCTTTATTTCATCATAATCAAACTGAAAAAGACTGGTATGAACACTTTAATAAAGCCCCTAGCTTTAAAAACCTGTATACAGGAAAACAGAATAGACCAGGTAGAAATATAAAATAGTTATAATTAAATTATTGTTTTTTACTCTTGAAAAAAAATATTACTACTGCAGCCACTTAATCATATTTCTATATTTACAACAAATTGGGGTGTTGTTTTTTATAAATTAAAAAAAAAAAATTTCAATTATTCCTGACCCTTACCTCTTGAAACTGGAGTACTTCTTATTGATAAAAGATATAAAAACAAGCAGTAGATCCCATAATAAACTAAGTAAGCAAATGCCAACACTACGATTGTTATCACAAACACATCTGGATAATCTTCAAAAAATGGGCATTTGTGCATTTGTTATCAATTAGTCACACCCTTTCACAACATAAAATAGTATCTTCCATACACCCCTAATCTCAAAATGTATTAATCCATCCTAATCATCCATTCATAAATTCATAAATATCAGCATGTGTTGGAATGTTTGAATTTACTTTAGATGATAACATGGCTGCATGAAGTCAAGAAAATATTGATAACAAACTGATCAATACATTTTTGTCTCATCACTATGGATACCAGCCAAATATTCAATAAAAAAGAGGCAGTGTTGTTGCAGATGTTATGTAAAAGCTAATTAAATCTCCCTTGAGAATCATAAAATATTTCCTGGTGGTCAGACAATCTCTCCCAAACAATAATTGCAATAAAACAAATACATTTCACTTTTCTCTAAAAAAATCTTTTCACAGAGAGCCATACAAATTTAGAATATCTTTCTGCAGCAAAAGTTTACAAAATTGTGCTGACACTGCCAAGAAAATCAATAAGGATTAAAAATACTTCTAGGCTTTAAAGTATCAATACATCTTTGAGAAGAAAATCAAGTTATGTTAGAACACCATATATACTCATATAATGGGATTTTATCAGAACCAAAATTTGAACAACTTAAAAATTACTATGAATTATATTATTTCCCTTGATGAATTTTATAACAATATAATTGTAAACAAATGTTTCAATATACAATGCAATTATGAAGCTTTTTAAGATACCTTTATTTATAACTATCATTCAAATAAATTAAATTTGAGAAATTAACACACCAGAATTGACGCACTTAGTATTTCGTCTAACATACAACCTTTGAAATGCATGAATCTGTATATCAAACAGTGTTATTAAATTAATGCAAATCCACACTTACATTATATTTTTAAGGACATCAAAGCTAGAATGAAAGTTTATTGAATAAAGTTGCTCTACTCTGGGATTATTACACAAATCAATATATTACATTGTGTATGTCCCAACTTAACTTTGTTAATTTTTTATCTCTTTTTAATTAGAAACACTGAATTTCATAATCATGCTTAACAAAACAATGTCTTTTCCTTTAAGATATACACCAAAAAATCTTTTTAGTGCTAGATAATTAGTTGCTAGTTTCAGACAAGAGGACTAATTTAATTATGCAACTAGATGTGAAATAAAACTTGAACAACTTTTCACTTGAACTGTTACTTTCGTTGTATACTCAGATATGAATTGAACATGAATATAAAAAGAAAATAAGAAGCATATATAGGCCCTTTATAATATAGTAACAAACATTTTAGTGCCATGAGAGGAGAGCACTTCTCTCTCAAATCTCACTACTCCCTATCAGTTTCAAAAAGAGAAATGACTTCTCTCTATGATTCTGAAGTTTTAAAGTACGCTCAGTAGCAAGTGCTAGAAGTAATAAACATATTTTGCAAGATCCCAATTTTTGAATTTAGGAAATCAATTGAAAGTGCCTTTGTTATGGTCAATAGAAGCAACTTTAGACTAGTCTCTTTTCTGAATTTTCTTGAATACAAGTTGATTGAATGATCCCTCTGAAAATCAACATCTTCCAAGGAATCCAACTTGTAAACAATCTGGCAATCAGAAAGTCATAGTTGCTAACCATAAGTTGTTTCCTTTAAATTAATCTTTTGCACTTTGCAACCAACAATCTATCAATTAAACACTTGACCCCCCCCCCCCCCCCCACCAAAAAAAAAACTTTTTTATACAGTAAAATAATATCTTAAACAAGATATCATCAAAGAACCAGGACCACCTTTTGAGGGAAAAATTGTTGATTACGTACAGAATCTCTGAAGCATGACTGGAGCCCCTCCCCCTTTTTAGGTCAGTCAGCAGGTTTCCCCTTCTAAAAAGTTCTTGATCTGCCACTGATTATTACCTATTTAGATGATATTTCGTGACGGGTTCATGTTTTTCTAGCAGTACACTTGTAAGCAGCTTTTTGTTAACCACTAATTATACGATATAGGGGTAAATTCAGTTAATAAATATACGTCATCAGGGACCGCCCATTTAGGGGAGAGCTTTCTGTCTAAAACTGAAGTCATGTGCTCTTCTGATTGGTAGATAATGTTTGTAATAAATATTTTTTGGTAGATGGATCAAAAGTAGAGTTGAAAAAAAAAAAAAAAATGCTGAATGTACTATTTTTCTCCCTACAGGGTTGAAAAGTAATGGGGGTCAGTATAGGAATTCAGTGCAAATCTACATGGTTTGTAAACAAGGCCATGTGAATGCCCAAAAATGCCACATGAGGCTATGTATTTATTGTGGCAAAAGATGGGGCTACATTTGCATTTTCATGAATGATATATATATATGAAAGTTTTTAATTTCTAAAGGTAAATCAGGTATAAATTTATTTCGACACATAGATTAGCATTAAAGTCATGCCAATGAACACATAGATTAGCATTAAAGTCAATGGGAGATTTTTTACTGAATTTACCCCTATACATGTTGATGTACCTGGATTATTTTATTTTTTTATTAAAGGGAGATAATCACAGTGATGTCACCTCATTACTTATTCACATTCCATGCATAACCTACAATTAAAGCATCATCGCAAATGTATATCCCTTTTAATTTTTTTCTACATATACGTTTATTTGCTAAAAAGTGCGAATACAGAAATCAGATTTCTCGGGAATTTAAATAAAACATTTACAAGCATCGGGCAAGATGACTGTTTACAAGTTGAAGTTGGGCGCGGCAGCCGGCTGCACCGGTTTACCAACCACAATTGTCGTACACACAATATTGTTAATTACTGTGTCTATTCTTATCGTCATATTTTGTAGATTTATAAGCACAATTGTGATATGTATTATAAAGATGAAAAATGCTTACATTCAATAAATCTTCTAGGTGTATTTGGTTGATTATCTGACCTCACCGAAAAATATCCAAGTTATTGCTGTTCTATGTAATGTCTCTACTAATTTCGAATCTGACTAAGCGGTTTTAAAAATGACATACGAAGCGCACCCTCGGGGTTGCTGTGTCTCAATTAAAACTTTATCAATTCTTATGTATTTTTAAAATATTAAAAATAAATAATAATAAACGATGCATAGATTTGAAACCTTGATTCTGTAAATATTATTTTATATTAAGGGGGTGAAACCACACGAGAACAGCCAAAAATATAATACACAAAGTTTTACTCGGAAAGACAATTACAAAATTCCGGATTTAGACTGAATATTAAAATCCATCTTTATGAATTAAAAAAAAAAGATTTTGGAAGGAATATCGATTATTGATATGGGGATGTACGGTTGGTGGACGGACGGTCGGGCGGCTGCCAAACAGTGTCCGTTCAATTACATAAAAACACTTTGAAGAATTATTTTTATTTTGCGGTCGTATAGGTATCACGTCGACGTCGTCGTCAGCGTCGTACGAAGACGGATGGTTTCCGGATAATAACTTTAGTATAAGTACATAGAAATTAATAAAATTTTAACAAAAGAAAGCTTGGGATTGCTTTTGGGGGTTGTGGTCCCTAAGATTTAGAAATTAGGGACCCAAAGGGCCCAAAACAAGTATTTATTTATTAAGTTTGAGGACAATATGCTGTATGTACGGACTGTAAGTATTTCAATTGCTCTGAAATTGTACCACAATGTTTAGTATTATAAGAAGAAGGTTGGGATTTATTTTCAGGGTTATGGGGCAAACAGACAAGTAAAAAAGGGACAAAAAGGGGAAAAACAAGGTGTTTTGTTCTGATTAAAGGACAGTTAAGACAACTTGAAAGCAGTGTAAGGGAGGTAATCCAAAAGTAATATCTGAACTACTTCACACTGATTTTAAATATGTGTATTGGAAATTTGCCAATAATTTCAGTATTCATAAACTCCATTGGGAATTTGCCAATATCTTTAGTATACATTGGAATTTTTTCTATAACTAAAGTATAATTGGAAATTTGCAAATAATTTTAGCATTATTGGAAATTTGCCAATAACTTAAGTATAAGTAAATATAAATCATTGAAATTTCAACACAAGGTTTGAAACCACAAAAGATAAGTTGGGATTGATTATGGGGGTTATGGTCCCTTTGGTTTAGAAAAAAGGGGTATAAAAGGGGCACAAAGAAGCATTTGTCTAGTGCCCAGACAGGGACTTTCTATACTAAAATTCTATATATAAAGTTCAGAGATCAATATTTGAAAAACGATCCTAGAAATCAATTGAAAAACAGTATTTTGCAATGACAAAATGTATAAACTTTCATAAAAACGATTTTTTGTTAAACTTGAACATATAGTTATGAAGAAAACGTCGTGGATGTGAAATGATTTTCTATAAATTCACGTGACATCAGCTACGGCCGAGATCAGTCTGATAATTTGTATAGACATCGTTATACATGACCAGTCCCATTAGTATAGAAAGTCCCTGGTCCATAACTCGTGGAACAGTGTATAGAATTGCCTGAAATTGTATCACAAGTTTCCACACCACGAAAGGATGGTTAGGATTGGAGTTGTGCATGGGGTTATGACTCAATCTGTTTATGAATTAGGGGCAAAAAAAGGGGAAAACAAGGGTTTTCTAGTTAAAGAACAATTACTGTACCTTTTTTTCCTTATGTTGGTACTCTTTGCTATTTTTTTGTAGTTCTATTTTTTTTTAACTGTTTCTAGAAACATCAAATACTGTGATTTAAATACATATTATTGTCTTGAGATCATTAGCTGTAAATTTATTTTTAGAAGTTACAATTAATTAATATCCATTTTAACCATGACTGTATGTCATTTTATATTTTAATATTTTATGATGAATTTAAATGAGTAGTTATTGTTGCAAACATTAGAAATTTGAATTGAGATTATTTTTGAAATTAGGGAAAGGGTAGGTAAAAAAAAATAAGGGTGTGGGGGTTACAATTTTTCTAATTTCAGATTTCAGAAATTAAAAAGAAAGCCTGGGATTTATTTTGGGGGTTGTGGTCCCTAAGATTTTGAAATTAAGGATCGACCCAAAGGGGCCGAAAACAAGCATTTATCTAGTTTCAGGACAATATGCTGTGTATAAGTATTTCAATTGCTCTGAAATTGTACCACAATGTTTAGTATTATAAGTAGAAGGTTGGGACTTATTTTCAGGGTTATAGGGCAAACAGTCAAGGAATAAAAGGCCAAAAAAAGGGGGAAAAACAAGCATTTTTGTGTAAAAGTGTATGAAGGGGTAGGGTAGGAGGGTTCCTTATCCCGAAATCCCCGGGTTAAAAACACGAATATCGAGGTTCCGAATTTAAATAAATTCAAATCCCGACATCCCGAAATTCGAAAAAAGAATTCCCGGATCTCGAAGGGTCAATCCCGAAACACGAACTTACAAACACCCGATCCCGAAGTCCCGATAAAGGTCCTATCCCCCCTCGTGTTTGAATCTTTCTGAAATTATACCACAAGATTCCATACTACTAAGGGATGGTCCAAATTGACTTTTAGGGTTTATGGGTCAAACCATTTATGAATTAGGGACAAAAAGGGGGAAAACAAGGTGTTTTACAGTTAATTAAGACAACTTGAAAGCAGTGTAAGGGAGGTAATCCAAAAGTAATATTTGAACTACTTCACACTGATTTTTACTTTTAACCAAGACTGTATATCATTTTATATTTTGATATTTTAAGATGAATTTAAAAGAGTAGTTATTGTTGCAAACTCCATTAGAAATTTGAATTGAGATTATTTTTGAAATAAGGGAAAGGGTAGGTAAAATTTTTCTCATTTCAGATTTCAGAAATTAAAAAGAAAATTTCTTCAAATATTTGATTTGAGGCGATTGATATTCAACAGCATAGTGTATTGCTCAAAAGCAAAAAAAAAATTTGTTAAGTTTATTAGACCACTGTGTCAACTATTTATTTCAAGTTCAAATTAAGATACCGTATGTTGTCTCCTGTGCATGTGACAAAATGGAGGTCAAGTTCAATTTTCACGATTTTTAGCTTTTCTCCTTATTGAGTTATCGCCCTTTTTATTAATATTCAAAAGTGGTAATATTTTGTGATTGAGTTATTTCTCTTTGAACAGAAATGGTTAATTATATTTATAAATATATAAAGTTTGATAACACTAACATAACTAATTTTCACCTGTTTATAGATAACAGAGCATCCGGTAAATGTCTTATGATTAGATTGACAGATTTTTACAAAAATTTCTGATTCCTATGAGTTGATGATCATAAGCTATAAAGACTGTATAAATAAAGTTAGAAATTATCTGTTCATTATAAGACATTTGAAGATATTTACAGATCATCCGACCGGGAAAAAAATCGAACTTGATCTGTTACTTGTCATTGTAAAACTATTTAGTTTTAAGTTAATTTCTAAGTCCAAGGAAAATAACTCTGCAATAAATCATCAGATCAGAATCTTATTCGAACTTAATCTGTTACTCCTCTTGATAAAACTATATATCAAAATTCAAACCAATACCTTCAAGCACGAAGAAAAAAGTGTGGAAAAGTGATTTGCCGGACTGAGGGATGATCGGATGGACAGACAGACAGACAGACGGACGGACCGAAGGTTGGTGGTTTTCTCGGGGCACTCCAGCTTCCTCGACCAATAAAAATTGACCACCACATAAAAGCCAAATAGTCACGCTTAAAATTGGCGTTAAAAACCAACAATCGATCAATATTTTATTATAATTCTTCCATTTTCTATAAACATGTATTCAGAATATTCCAGGTTTATTCAATGTATGATTATATTTTTTTGTTATCCAAAAACTAGCAGACTCAACCCTTGGATCACTATACTTTGCAGATGATTTACTTTTGATAACAGAGGGTAAAGAAGTTCTACAAAACAGTATACATAAATTGAGTAGTTTCTGTGAAAATTGTCAACATACTCTAAACATGATGATGAATATTATAAATTTAAAATCATGATTTTTACAGCCGCGTTCACACAGAGTATATTAAATTCCTATGAACTCTTATAAGGAGCAATGGAAACAGTACCCTAATTAAAGTTTAGAAGACCTAGCATAAAAAGCAAGCAAAGTCAAGTTTTTTTTGTTAAAACCAAGATAGCTCAATTTGGTAATCTCCCAATAGAAATTTCTAGTAATTTTTTTTGATAAACTAGTTACAGCCGATTTCAATGAGTGTGTAGTCAAAGGTAATATCTTTGGTTAGCTTGCTTGCTAGCTGAACCGTGAAGTCATTGTTAGGTTATGTATACTATCCTCCTTTAAGAGTAGACTAGTGCGACAGATAGTGCCAAAAGTTATGTGGTACCAAAAGCACCAATCTATTTGTCTGTAGGACTAGGCTACTTCGACAGGAGGATAGTATACAATGACTTCACGGTTCAGCTAACAAGCAATCTAACCAAAGACAATTCCCTTTAGCTACAAACTCATTGAAGTCGGATGTAGCGGTCTAATAAGTTTTAACTTATTCAGGGATATCAACGTCTTCAGTCTAAAGAAGAAAGAATGACATCCAAAGGAGCATGTGAAGCATCTGAAGGAGCAACCTATGACTCAGGTTTGTTTTATTATAAAAAAGGAAGATTTGGTATGATTGCCAATCATGCAGACAACTCTGCACAAGAGACCAAATGACACAGAAATAAACAAATATAGGTCACCCTAGTCTACGGCCTTCAACAATTAGCCAATCCATTAACACATACTAGTCAGCTACAAAAGACCCATTTACAACAAATGTAGAACAGTTCAAATGAGAAAACTATCGTACTAATATATGTACAATATAATGTCTGTCCATTTACTCATTTACTTTTAAGCTTTTCAAATTTCATTGAAAGATTGAAAAATGGTGTTTCCAGTTAGTACCCTGCTTTACAGTTCAACATTGATGATTGTCACTTTTACCGTTCAGAAGTCCTTTTGATATTGAAAACTGCAAGAACACAAATAAATGTTAAAACATCTGGTTTGCTGTAACTCTGACAGCGTCTTGAATAGGGTTGAAAAGTGTCGATCGTGAGCACATTTTTATAATGAAACACAGATGTGCATCAGTCAACTCTTTAATACCATAACGTTGCTGGGCTTCTAAAATGTTGTAAATTACAAATTTTTCAAGAAAAAAATATCTCACAAACAGGCTTTGAAAATTTTGGCAAAATGCATGCTTCCAAAATGTCGTATGTGAACTTGAACATTTTTGTAAATAGCAGTGAAATAAAAACTTTGACATTTCTGTATTATCCAAGAACTTAAATTATTTTCACAGAAATAAAGAAATGTACAATTATTTTTTTCCAAAGCCATTCTACAACGATTTTCAAGTTTTCATACAACATTTTGGAAGGAAACTTTACAAACAACTGACATTGGCAATTTTGTAATATGTCTTATTTCACACATTTTGATTGGTCTAACTGTATGCTATTTTGTAATACCAAAGATTTCCTCCCGCCCAGACCATTGGTGTCAAAAAGCATTTTTAGCCAAAAAAGTCATATACGACATTTTAGAAGCCCAGCGACGATAATCAAATTATAAAAAGAAGCATTCAGTTCTGAAATAAATGTAAGTATGAAATTTATTTATGTACACGTCATCTCATAAAAAATGTACATTGATTGATTGAGATTGGATGTAACCAGACACCATTTTTCACATTCCAGATGAAAATGACCCATTGAAATTTTGAATTTTACTAGAAAATGATTCATGATCAAACTTATAATCCCAACTACTGAGTGTATTCTGGTGTGTACATGTTTATAAAACTAATTTGCTTGTTGTAGAAATTAGCCTGGGATATCAAGATGCAGATATCCACCAGATACCAAATGCTACACCAAAGCCAACCTCATCAAAAGTTGAGGGACTTATAAACATGTCTGCATCCTTCATTGTAATGGACTTGGAAACAACTGATTTGAGTATGTTAGCTGACATATATAATCAATTATGTTTGAACAGTTCTTTATTTGAAAATCAATGGCTTCTAACAAATAAAAATAGAATTCTGGAGCTTTTAAATTTCATTTTTAAAACCGCTAATATTAAAAAAAAAAGAAGGGGTATGATTGCCAATAAGACAACTTCTCACAAGAGACCAAATGACACAAAAATTAACAACTATAGATCACTGTATGGCCTTCAAAATGAGCAAAGCCCATACCGTATAGTCAGCGCTAAGAGGCACTGACATTACAAATGTGAAATAATTCGAACGAGGAAACCTATTTAAACAAAATTGTAATTATTGTAACACATAAACACATTTGTAAGTCATTGCATTCTGGATAATAAAACACAGAAATGTTGGAAAACTGCACACAAGATAACAATCACATTATATCAATTGGAACCGTGACATATATATCATACCACACTGCGTGACAGTCTTAGAAATCTGCTATTCATTACAATATACTACAATGACTTTTCTTCTTGAGAATGCTTAATTTAAAAATGAATTTTCTTTTTTTTAATTCCAGTTAGGCATAATGTTATCCCTCATATAACTCAGATAGCCGCTGTAGAACACGAAACTGGCAGCCAGTTTTCCTGTTATGTGGTACCAAAAGCTCAAATGTCATCAGGAGCTGCAGAAATAACAGGAATTGTGTGGGATGGGACCAACCTTAGACTAAAGGGAAACGTTGTCGCTGCAGTACCGATATTTGAAGCTCTCAGCAACTTTTTCTTATGGTTGCAGAAATTTCATAAAGCTGTCCTGATTGCCCATAATGGAAAACAGTTTGACTTCCGTATTTTGTCAAACGCAGCTGACAAATCTAAATTATTTAATATGTTCTTGGAAAGTTGTGTTGGCTGTATTGACTCTATTGATGTCATGAAATCCAAATTTCCAAAACTTCAGAAGTATTCTCAACCTTACTTGGCAGAATATATTTGCAATAAAAACTATAATGCACATAATGCACTGGACGACGTGTCAATGTTAAATGAAATATTAAAAGAAGCAAAGGTTTCTTCAGTTGACCTCTTAAAGCATATATACTCGCCTGCTGATCATTTGCTACAGGAAAACTTTAATAAAACAAGCTCAAGAATTTACCCAGCCTGCATTTCTTAATTGGTCAGGGTTTGGTGGAAATGACAATAGCAGAAACATTTCAGGATCCAGTTTAAATTTTGACCACTTGAAACTTATCTGGAAACGTGAAAGTGGGGATGGACTCACACATTGCCTGCCAAAAACAGTATTGGTAAACCAAGAGTTTCCAGCGACAAACAACTTATATGCTCATTTTTTCAGAAGCTGTCTCAGCTCTTTGCAGATACTATTTGACTAATTTATATACTTTTAAACACAATATTGATGTTCCAATATTGATGTTATACATGTAGTTCCACTTTTCAATGGTTCATTTTCATTTATCCAACTTTTTAAAATTATAGGTAGTACAGGTAAAAAAAAAGTTGGCCGATGATAGATGAGATCAAAGGTAATCAAGAACAAAGAATCTTTCAATTAGAGTTTGGGTTGAATGACAGGTGAAAAATAAGACTGAAATTTATACCCGGATTAAATTTTCTGTAGTATTATTTAGCATAACATGTTAAAAAGTGCAACTGACATTTAGTTAAATGTGATGTAAATCATTTGAAAGTATTTAAAAGTTTTTTAACCGTTAATTAAAATGTGAATTGGATAAAAAAATATCAGTTGCATTTTTATTCATGAAGAGATTTGTCAATGAGATGGAGCTTTTTTTGTGTAATAGAATAAGACAGATCCTCTTCGTTCATTTTTTTCTGTTCTTCTGACCAAATGATATAAATGGGACAAACTATATGTTGAATACGTTTAACTACACAAAGACTCTGACTAAACAGAACAAAATTCACACAACATATATACATAGTCTGGTAGTGATTCTGGTTTGTATATAAAGAACTATCGAAAAGGAAATGGTGTACAGTCTCAATGCTGCATCCACAAAAGCAAGATGGATTAGCAATTATATTGACTCTAAACAAGTCATAGTTTAAGAAAGATGAGTAGCATCTGAATTGTGTAAGAATAATATTTAGTGTTTACGGTGCCAGGGCAGTCCATTTCTGTACATTTTCAGTATACAAGATCTGCATCTCTGCCCTGTAGTGACCTCTGGCAGAGGTATTAGTTGTACTCTTGTACTTGTGCGTTTGCCATTTGTGCAATAATGGAATTTTTGATTGGATGGCTTTATATACTAAAACATGTGCTTAACTATGAAATGTAATTTTATACATTCATTCATTCATTCATTCATTCATTCATTCATTCATTCATTCATTCATTCATTCATTCATTCATTCATTCATTCATTCATTCATTCATTCATTCATTCATTCATTCATTCATTCATTCATTCATTCATTCATTCATTCATTCATTCATTCATTCATTCATTCATTCATTCATTCATTCATTCATTCATTCATTCATTCATTCATTCATTCATTCATTCATTCATTCATTCATTCATTCATTCATTCATTCATTCATTCATTCATTCATTCATTCATTCATTCATTCATTCATTCATTCATTCATTCATTCATTCATTCATTCATTCATTCATTCATTCATTCATTCATTCATTCATTCATTCATTCATTCATTCATTCATTCATTCATTCATTCATTCATTCATTCATTCATTCATTCATTCATTCATTCATTCATTCATTCATTCATTCATTCATTCATTCATTCATTCATTCATTCATTCATTCATTCATTCATTCATTCATTCATTCATTCATTCATTCATTCATTCATTCATTCATTCATTCATTCATTCATTCATTCATTCATTCATTCATTCATTCATTCATTCATTCATTCATTCATTCATTCATTCATTCATGCATTCATGCATGCATGCATTCATTCATTCATTCATTCATTCATGCATGCATTCATTCATTCATTCATTCATTCATTCATGCATTCATTCATGCATGCATTCATGCATGCATTCATTCATTCATGCATTCATTCATGCATGCATTCATTCATGCATGCATTCATTCATGCATTCATTCATGCATTCATTCATGCATGCATTCATTCATTCATTCATTCATTCATGCATTCATTCATGCATGCATTCATTCATTCATTCATGCATTCATTCATTCATTCATGCATTCATTCATTCATTCATTCATTCATTCATTCATTCATGCATTCATTCATTCATTCATTCATTCATTCATTCATTCATGCATTCATTCATTCATTCATGCATTCATTCCTGCATTCATTCATGCATTCATTCATTCATTCATGCATTCCTGCATTCATTCATTCATTCATTCATGCATTCATGCATTCATGCATTCATGCATTCATGCATTCATGCATTCATTCATTCATTCATTCATTCATTCATGCATTCATGCATTCATTCATTCATTCATTCATTCATTCATTCATTCATTCATTCATTCATTCATTCATTCATTCATTCATTCATTCATTCATTCATTCATTCATTCATTCATTCATTCATTCATTCATTCATTCATTCATTCATTCATTCAGTCAGTCAGTCAGTCAGTCAGTCATTCATTCATTCATTCATTCATTCATTCATTCATTCATTCATTCATTCATTCATGCATGCATTCATTCATTCATTCATTCATTCATGCATTCATTCATGCATTCATTCATGCATTCATTCATGCATGCATGCATTCATTCATTCATTCATTCATTCATTCATGCATTCATTCATGCATGCATTCATTCATTCATTCATGCATTCATTCATTCATTCATTCATGCATTCATTCATTCATTCATTCATTCATTCATTCATTCATGCATTCATTCATTCATTCATTCATTCATTCATGCATTCATTCATGCATTCATTCATTCATTCATTCATTCATGCATTCATGCATTCATTCATTCATGCATTCATTCATTCATGCATTCATTCATTCATTCATTCATGCATTCATTCATTCATTCATTCATTCATGCATTCATGCATTCATTCATTCATTCATGCATTCATGCATTCATGCATTCATGCATTCATTCATTCATTCATGCATTCATGCATTCATGCATTCATTCATTCATTCATGCATGCATGCATGCATGCATTCATTCATTCATTCATTCATTCATTCATTCATTCATTCATTCATTCATTCATTCATTCATTCATTCATTCATTCATTCATGCATTCATGCATTCATGCATTCATGCATTCATGCATTCATTCATTCATTCATTCATTCATTCATTCATTCATTCATTCATTCATGCATTCATTCATTCATTCATGCATTCATTCATTCATGCATTCATTCATTCATTCATGCATGCATTCATTCATTCATGCATTCATTCATTCACATGTTTTGGAAAGATTACTGAGTACTGTTACTCTATTTATATATATATTTATATATATATATATATATATAATAAAAACATACAGGAACAAATTTACTGTCAAATTTTAGAAATACACCTTATTATTACTAAACAAACAACCCAATGATTAACAAAAATAAAAAGTTGGCTAAATGAGAATACCTTATTTTAAAAAGTTGGATAAATGAAAAGACATATCTCGATTAGTGACTATTTGAAAAAAAAGTTTTGCCAGTAAGGATATTTCTCTCTTATGAGTAAAAGGATATCTATATTTGGTATTAGCATGCATTGCAAGTTCCTGATGTCTGTAAAACAGTTTTCAATTGACATTGACCACATTTAATGGATCAGTGAACAAAGTTAAGTATTCATGGTCAAGTCCATATATCAGATACAAAAAGCAATAGATCTGTTATATTTGTTGTATTGCATGATTGATCCTGATCTCATTTTCATGGTTTATTGATCAATGTTAATTTGTCTTTTTTGTCTTTTTTTCAATTACTGGTAAGGAAAAGGGTAAACTATATTTTGTTTATAAGGTGTATGTACATATATCTTTTGGCAGGTGTCATCTGACCTTGACCTTATTTTCATGGTTCATTGTTCAATGTTAGTTTGCTCTGTTTGGTCTGTTTTCAGACAATGTAAGGATATCTGAACCATATTTCACAGTGTGGGAACGGAACTGTACGGTTTTCTAATAATTTGGTCATTCGGGAGACTGTCAAACGGGGCTCCGACATTTGCAAAATAACAAGTTGCTTGATGGAAACTTCGACGAACTCTTATGTTACTCTATAACGTTTCTGCTTCAAGTTTTGGTAGCTAAAACATTCTTTATGTAAATATGAACCAATAAAATAATAAGAAAGATATATGCATCCAAACGTTTTCCTTAGAATGGTGGAGCTCCGTGGAATACGATCAAAACTGTCACACAACAGCGATAAAAAATGTCAAATAAACATCGAAAAATCGATGTTTGCTACCTGAATTTTCACACGTACCTTTTCTGATATATAGTCTTACCTGTCTGAAAGTTTCAAAGCCATTGTCCCAGTAGAAATCCAAATATATTCATTTTCTCCATGTCGGATATTTTTATTGACTGTACAATCGCTTGCAAGTTTACTGTACAATCACTCGGAGCCTTCCTGTACAATCGCTTGGAATTTTTCTTTTCATCGTTTGGCCAACTAGACTACTCCAAAAGGAGGATAATCTACTTTACCTTGTTATGACTTCACGGTCCAGCTAAGAAGCAAGCTAGTCAAAGGTAATAATTTTACCTACACACTCATTGCATTTTGCTGTAATCCAAATATATTCAATTTCTCCATTAAATTTATTAAATACATTGCATATGCATTGCATTGGTTGTTTCTTGCTGTCCTATTATATTCATCTATAGGTATTTGAAATGAAAATAAGCACAAAACTAGTCATTTTGACAATTAAGATTCTATCAAGGAACCTTTTTAAGGGGACTTTTTCAGAGACAAAAACTAAATGTGTACAATAAATATAAAAAAGAAGATGTGGTATGATTGCCAAAGAGCTCTCCACAAGAGACCAAAATGACACAGAAATTACCAACTATAGGTCACCGTACGGCCGTTTACAATGAGCAAAGCCCATACCGCATAGTCAGCTATACAAGGACCCAAAATAACAATGTAAAACGAGAAAACTAACGGCTTATTTATGTACAAAAAAGGCTTATTTATGTACAAAAAATGAACGAAAAACAAATACATGTATGTAACTCATAAACAAACAACCACTGAATAAGTATACAAGGCAAAAAGAAAAGGAGAGTACAAAATATGTTTAGAATCTAATCTAAAATAAAAATGAAAATAATCCTCGTACAAAATAAATATTTATATATATCGAAAAGGTGACTAGATGCTCTGGAAGGGTAATTAGCCTATTTTGAATTTTACTTAATATATCATTTACCAGAAATTAAAAAAAAATAAGAAATACATATTTGAACAATACAACCAAGAATTTTTCATCACAAGATCGGGATATTGTAACTTGATAAAGGAATTCGAATGTGGAATGGTACATGGTAGCTAACTACGGATCCAAGAAAAGACACGTATAGGTCAATAAACATGATATTAAAATAAGAAGATGTGGTATAATTTCAAATGAGATGTTTGTTTATTACAAGCTATATATAGCTACTGGTAGAAAAAGCTCCAGTAAAATTAAATTTTATCAAGGATGGGAGAGGACTTGTTATCTGAAAGACAGAGAAAACACAAAATCCTTCAACATGATTTTTTTTTATATCAATGTCACGATTCGGGCTTTTCAATATTCCCAACTATAGCATCCGACGAACGAACGAAACAGTTTTTTTTTAGTGAGAACAACATTTTATCAAACTACATGTATGTATCTTATATATTTAGAACAGGTTTCCGTTGTAAGTCAAATATATAGATCCTTAAATTTCCCAATTCATAGTTTTAAGCAGGGACTTTCTTTACTAACATATAAAGTCTCTGTTTTAAGATAAAAAATATAATAATATGAATAACTTTATTGCAAAAAGTGAAACCCTAACGGGTTAAAATGCAAACATAATATACACAAGTGCATGACAAGAAACATATAATACATGATAACTGTTTTAAACAAGTCAAGTTGATAGTAATAATATATATATATATATATATTATAAGTATATAATTGACCAATGTGGACCTTATTTTCGTAATTCCATATATTGCTTTATATAGTCTACAACCATGATTAGACAAAATATCTTTATTGGGATCTAGAATAGTTTTAACCTTTTTCAACTGATTTTTATAGTTCGTTCGTATGTTGTACTGTTATACCACTGTCCGAGGTTAGGGGGAGGGTTGGGATCCTGCTAACATGTTTAACCCCGCCACATTATTTATGTATGTGCCTGTCCCAAGTCAGGAGCCTGTAATTCAGTGGTTGTCGTTTGTTTATGTGTTACATATTTGTTTTTCGTTCATTTTTTTTTACATAAATAAGGCCGTTAGTTTTCTCGTTTGAATTGTTTTACATTGTCTTATTGGGGCCTATTATAGCTGACAATGCGGTATGGGCTTTGCTCATTGTTGAAGGCTGTACGGTGACCTATAGTTGTTAATGTCTGTGTCATTTTGGTCTCTTGTGGACAGTTGTCTCATTGGCAATCATATCACATCTTCTTTTTTTTTTTACAGCCTTTTCGTGAGTAGTAAAATCACAAAAATACTGAACTCCGATGAAAATTCAAAACGGAGAGTCCCTAATCAAATGTTAAGACACATCAAACGAATGGATAACAATTGTCATTTTCCTGACTTGGCACGCGGCACTATCTTAAAAAGCTTGATTTAAAAAATTGTCCAGATATTTTCGAGCTGTAAGGATCTTGCATCAAACTTCCCGATGATATACAAATGTAGATATGTGTCACTGCTTTGGTGTCCTAAATTTCAATCTGAATATGGTACGATTTGTCGTTATTGACATTAGAGTTTATAATGTATTCGTATCATTATTTTATGATCGGGCGGGGAAAAAATAGATAATGATTGAGGCAAAGTAAGGCTCGTAAACTTTAGCTAGTACTATTATTTATACCATTACTTTCTAGCCTAAAAACATCTTTTGAAACATACGATATCGCGAGCAACTCTCAGCTGGTTTCGTACATTCACTAAAAATCTTACGACTAAAAAGTTGATCACAAGACTAAAAAGTTGATCACAAGTTCAACAGTGAACAATTCAGTATACTTGCTATCAATTTTACAGGCGAAGGATGACAGAATTGGACGGAAATGGTAACTCCTAGAAAACTAAATGAAATAAAGTAAAAAGATGAATTATATTAAAGCATTGTATTTGTCGTGGATATTCAACAACAATTAACCAATTCAACTTATTTCGTAACCAGACATTAATTAGTACCAATAAATGTCAATTATGATACTTAATTAGATTCATAATTTTAAAGGAAAACACTTATAGGAAAAAATAATAACACATACTAATATACTGTTAATACAGACATCAACGAAGTCATTAATTCGTGAATAATATGGTAGTTTGTCTATGACAGTTCGTAGACAAGACAAGACAAGACAAATACTTTATTAAAGTCTCACCACTTGTTACATATAAAATATACAGCTTTTTAAAACACAAATTAACAACAAGAGCCACTCTATAAAGAGTTATGAGAGACTATAAAACATTTTTTTTTTTTTTAAATTATAATACAAATACAACTTAAGTCAACTATCACGAATATAAAATACATTTTCGCTTTATTAAAATTTCATAGCAGATTTTGGCAGTATAAAATACCATATTTTCATTTGTAAAAAGAAATATAAATTTCTCATTATCAGACATATGTAAAAAATTCTCATCAACAATACTAGCATGGTTAAAAATAACATTACGAATCTCTGAATATACAGGACAGTTTAACAAAACATGTTTTTCATCTTCAACGTCATCAGTACAGTTAAAACATAATCTATTTTCAATATCAATATTCTCATAACGACCAGTTTCAATTCTGATGGGTGCTACACCGCATCTAAATTTTGCTAAAGCACTCCTGTATCTACCTGGTATATTAAAAATTAAATAATTTTCTACGCCATATACATTTTTAAAAATTCTATATGTACGTAATTTATTTTTATCATCTGACATAATCTTGTCATACCATTCTCCCTTAAATTTTTCAAAACATACATTTTCAATATTCTTAACTAAATCCTTGTTTAAAATAGCACCATTGCACAAATATTCCATATTAAGTTCTTTAAACTTATTTTTTACTCTAAAATGCCAATTTTTGACTTTTTTACATGTGTTACCCCATATAAACACTTTTTTATTTACTCTATCATCATTCATTTTATTAAAACGTGTCCAGTTTCTAAAAACACTAGTCCACTGTTTGATTTTACATGGCATCCAGCCCATGTCACCATACAAAGACATATTAGGCGTGTATTTTCCTACACCCATGAAAAAACGCATGGCTCTATTTTTAATACTATTTATACATGAAAAATCACGTGTTCCCCATATAGAGGCACCATAATCTATTACAGACCATACAAGTGTATCAAATAATTTTGTAAATGTACAATATTGAAATCCACCATTAGCTTTACATTTGGATATTAACAGACCCAACGATCTACTGGCGGCTTTAGCAACTGCTTTTGCCATATTATCATAGCTTAAATGCTCAGTAAACAATAAACCTAAATATGTGTATTGGGAAACAATATCTACATTGTTACCATTAAACAAAAATGAAAAATTTGATTTAGATACAGACTGTGTTCTAAAATGTACTATTTTAGATTTTTCTAAGTTAACAGTTAGGTCATTAGTACAACACCATATATTCAAAACATCTAATATTTTTTGTAAATCACTCTCATTCTCAGTGATAAAAACAAGATCATCTGCATATAACAACATGCTAACTTTATCATTTTCAATGTCTATACCTATGTTCAATTTCTTGACCTCATCAACAAGATCATTAATATAAATATTAAATAATAAAGGCGAAAGGATACACCCTTGTTTTAGACCACAATTTACGTCAAACCAATCGGTTAAGTTACCATTTACTTTAACACAAGCCTGTACATTGTTATAAAGAGAATAAAGTGATTTTAACATTTTTGAACTAATACCAAGTGTTTTTAATTTACAAAATAATAAATTTCTATTTATCCAATCGTAAGCTTTTTTGAAGTCAATGAATGCCACATATGTTGATTGTTTACGAAGTTTTCTAGTTTCTATAATAGTAGCCAATGTACTTAAATGGTCAACAGTACTACGTCCTTTTCTAAAACCATTTTGCTCGTCACATAAGAAGTCAATATCATCAAGCTTATATGTAAGTCGAGAGTTCAATACTCCACAATACAATTTGTAGGAAACTGGTGCCAAAGTTATACCACGGTACGACAAGGGATCTCTCGGATCTGATGTTGAGCTTTTTGGAATAGGCGTTATAATCCCTTTTGACCACATTGCTGGAACTTTACCAGAGTCAAAACAAATATTGAATACTCTAGTTAGTGCATTTAACATAGTTTGGTTCTTATACAATTCAACTGGTATTTCGTCATATCCTGGTGATTTACCATTTTTGGAACTTTTTAAAACATTAAATACTTCTTCCACAGATATTTCACAATCTAACATATCATCATATATAACATCTACATCATTTTCACATATATTTACATCACTATCATCATTTCTATTAAACATATTAGAGAAATCACACTTCCATTTATTTAAAACTTCATCTTTATCACTAGAAATTTGACCATTATCTAATTTTACTTCCATAGCAATATAATTTTGGCGCTCACTACCTACACCAATTTTTCCAATTTTTCGCCAAAACTCTTTTGGGTTTCCACACGAATTACTCAATTCTTCCTGCATGGAGTACCAATATTGGCGTTTTGCCTTTTGAACCGCTTTATCAAATAGTTTCCTTTTATTCACAAATACCTGTCGAAAAAACTTTTTCTGATTTTGAATTTTACACTTAATCCATATTTTTTCGGATGCACAAACGTCGTTCCATAATTCAGTTAACTCCTCACTCCACCAAGGTTTCTTACATCTCCTTCTTTTGTTATTTACGCCGTCGGATAAGACAATCACTTTAGATGATAATTTTGTAGACATTTCCGTTTTAATAACATTCACAAATGCATCATACATATTGTTAATCTTGTCTTGCGTTACATTTGAAAATTCCAAATTTTGAATAATAATATCAATATCATTCAGAGCAGATTCCGAACTGAGCCAGTCTTCTGGTATATTTTTGATGTCATATTTGGTTTTAGTTTTACGATTGTTTTTTGGTTGCGCAGCATTTTTATTACTTTGACTAAATTTCAACGTTATTTCCCAAGTCAGTAGAGAATGATCTGGAATTATTTTCTGAAGATCAAATTTACCATTAGCACATATTTGCTCTATAATTAAACTAGTTCTTGTAACTTTAAATTTGTTGAAAATATCCAGTATTTCGTACGGTACTACGCAGTAATCCACAACGCTCAGACCGCGGGTAGATACATAGGTGTAGTCATTTAATAGGGTATTTCTTCCATTTAAAATACAACAGCTAATATCTGTAAGAAATTCACAAAAGACCTTCCCATAACTGTTACACTGAAAGTCTACAACATGTCTGTCAGGAAGATTATCAATACCAGTGATTGAATCAACAAAGTCCGAACATCGGCTATTCCAGTCACCACATATATAGAAGGGGTTTCCTTGAGGAACAGTGTATACTTTAGTCATTAAGTTGTCAAAGAATTCATGAACGTTAACTGCACGTGTGGAATTTTCGGGAGGAAGATAAACAACACAGACATAAAGAACGTTATTGGCATTGGTTTTGTTCTCAAGTTTAAGTGTGAATTTATATTTTTCTATATACATACAAAACTTCTAGCTTGACATCCCACTTCGATTGCTAAAATGATTCTAAAACTCATATCTCACCATGTAATTATTAAAAACAAGATGCTGTTTTGTTGAATCTATATATAAATGTAGATAACAAGTAGACGAGATTTATTTTTAAAGATTGTTTAGGAATATAAGATTTCTGCTCCCTTTTGTATCAAAAATGTAAAAACAAAGATATGTGGATTGATTGCCAATTAGACATCTATCCAACTGAGTCCAAAATGACATGAAAATAGGAAACAATGGGTCATTATACCATAAAAGATCCCAACCGAAGACAAATGTGATGCAATCGAAACGAAAAATAAACGGTCTGATTATAACAAAACAATTTCAAGCAAGACATTTAACAGACAACAACCATCACTATCAATCGAAAATTGTTTTAATATAGATCAATCAATCAACCGAGTTCTTTAAAAAAAAAAAATAGTTCTGAAATAAACATCATCGAATATCTTGATTTTTGTATTTGTTCTCAGTTGAAATCTCCAAAATTTTATAAAAGTTTTAACTCTCACAGTTACCTGATAAAAAGAGTAACTTATGAGTGTCATGTGATCTCATGTGAATTTTCAATATTCAGCCGTTTAAAAAATAAATTTCTTAGTATGGATAGTAAAATTGGGTATTTTCTCTGGGTCGTTTAAATCACTCGAAACTAGGTGAGACATGCACAGAAATGATAGATATGTATTATAAATATAGAAAATTGAATATTTTAATGAAGAAAAAAAACTGTATCATAGACCCAAGCGCCTGTGGTCCCAGTATTAGCATAGAAATGGACTTCTGATATTACTTGTAATCATATTTTTTAATTTATACTTCTGTACTGGAACACAATTGTTACAGTAGTCCTATGAAATAATTTATTAGTATAATATTCCCAGAGTAGTCTCAGGTCTTCATCATGCAGCTGTAATTTCTAAACTTGTTTATAGCTTAGTAGTAATACGAATTTGTTTGTTGTTACCGTCATTTGACTTCGACTATTATTGTTTTGTGTCGTCATAACCAAATGTCACATGATCATGTCCATTTTCTTTGTTGATGATTTTTTCAATTACGTTCTTCATATAGGTGTGAAAAACGGACAGTTACACAGGTAAATGATTAATAGACCGTTTGATTATTATCACCTTTAATTGATTTGACATGCACCCTGATTGAAATATACAGTAAGACACGCCCTTAGGCATTTGTTTACATCTAACACGTGTTTTTTTGCTTTGACAGATAGACATGTTGAAACAAGATTGATGAGGACTTTAAATAGACGTGTGTAAACTGGTGTATAACACATCAGGACGGAATGGAGGGAAGAGAAGTGAAAACTCTAGTCTTCTTTGACTTAGAAGCTACTGGTTTGACCAGACCACGAATCACAGAGTTGAGCATGATGTCCGTCCAAAGAGAAGACCTTCTAAGAACAGTCGGTACACCAAGAGTAGTCAACAAAGTAACTTTATGTGTTAACCCACAGAAGTGTATGGAACCAGAGGCATGCAAAATTACAGGTGAGCAACCAAATTGATGGATATATTTAGTTTTATTTCTTAAATAATTGCATATATATTTATTGTTTTTATTTTTAAAACCATATCATTTCCTGTCCATTTGCTGTTTACACATGTATATTTTGTTATCTGTCAAAATTAAAGTTTGTATCATGGAGATCAAACATAACAAACAACAAAGAGAAAATGTAAATGATAAAAGTAAAAAATAAGTATTTAAATTAAATTGGTGAAATGTTTTGCCCCGATGAAGAGGTATATAACTCATGTTGTTCTTTAATGTATCATGAGTATGGCATTGTAACTTCAACAACTTAATTAAACAAGTACACATTTATCATATGCAAAATAAAGATTATAAATAATCAGCGACAGATTTGAGCCCCCCCCCCCCCCTGTATAAAGAGCTTCATAAATGTATTTGATAACTGCATATATAGACCATATAGATTATTTAAAAAGTATCATACATGTACTATCACTAAAAAATTTGGCTTTCAATGGGGCCCCAATTTTTCAAATCCTGGATCCCACCTTATAATAAACATGATAAATTTACCAATTATTGTTTGTAAACAAAATGCAATGAGATTTCACTAGGCGTCACATGCTAGATGTATATTATAAGAATGCGATTCTGCAAATGAAAACAACAAATTTGGAAGAAAAAATCAGAACTTTTATCATGTTGATAAATCCTTTTTCTAAAAAAAAAAAGGAGATGTGATATGATTGCCAATAAGGCAACTCTCCACAAGAGACCTAATCAGCAGGCAAATGACACAGAAATTAACAGCTATATGTCACCCTATGGCCTTCAACAATGACCAAAGCCCAGACTGCATTAACTTCATTTTTTATTAAAAAAAAATTTACATTGTCAGAGAAACAGTGTTTGATTAAAAAAACGGGATTAAATTCTTGTCTTCTATTATTTATACCTCATTTTCTTTTTGCAGGTCTATATAATGACAGTTTAGAAGATCAGACTCCATTCGATTCTAGTGTTACTGACACTATACATAACTTTTTAAATAGACTGCCATCGCCTGTGTGCTTATTGGCACACAATGGTAACAAATATGACTATCCACTTCTTTTGAAAGAATTGCAACGTGGTGGTAAAATTTTATCACCAGAACTTCTCTGTGCGGATTCCCTCATTGCATTTAAAGATTTGGATGGATATGTTCATCCAGGTGAGAAACCAAAATCATTTGATGGCTCTTCATCCCAGCCGTCATCAAGGGTGACAACTCCATTGGACTCACTCTTGCAGACTACAGATTTGTCTCAGTCTTTAAATTTAAACAGGAAGACACCTCTAGGTCAACCTATTCCTGAGACAGCTTGTTCAAATATGAAAGAAAAGGTAAGACAGTTAAAACGAAAGTGTGATGCTAGTTTTGACCGTGGACCAAGTGTGGCTAAGGCAGTTAGGAAGCGTTTGTTCCAGTCAGACCCAATCGATATAGCAAGTTTAAATAAAGAGGTCAAGTCAGAGAGTGGTAATAGAAACTTTGCTGGTAGCAAACCATCAACACTTGAAAAACTAGTCAGTGCAAAACGATTTAAACCAGAAGTTGAAACTGTCAAAAAACGATTAAATTTTGACTCAGATGAGGACGATGATAGTACAGATTCTAGTCTTAATTGTAGCACCGATTATGAAATGTTGGAACGCAACAGTGCAATACCGGTAAATGGCCATGCAATCGAAGAAAAATCAAATTTTACATGTGATTTTAATGAAAACGTGAAGCAAGGACCAACTTCATATTTTTCCAACCTAAATTCTCAGGGCAGTTTAAAAGATGAAGATCTAGTGAATGCTATAGAACAAGTAGAAAATAAAGTGCCAACATTTGGAATGGATGGACTTGAAAGTGAAAGCCCAACCCACTGTCCAAATTTTGTTGATGTTCCAACAACAAGTGATGCCATCTGTGTAACTCCTAAAAAAGCGGAGATTATACAGGTAGATGTTCAAACAACAAATGAGACAACACCGGTTAAAAATACTCTACCTGTAAAGTCAGAATTGAAGTACACACCAGTAACTCAATTAGCCAGATTTACCGAAAAAGTTCAACTTAACACACCAAAGTCCTCAAGGATGAACGAACAGTTAAAACAATTAAGTGCTGGATCAACTGCAAATGTAGGGAATCACTTGTCGTCATCATTTAGTGCTTTTGTAACAGCTAGTTACAGTAACACAACAACAGTGAACTCGAGTGCGTTTGGATTTCCAAAGTGGGTGTCTTATAGTTTGCCAAACATTTACAAACGTACCTTTGGATGTGAACCAGCGATATCGCACACGGCAGAAGACGATTGTAAAGCGTTATTGCAGTGTGTGAAACGTAAATCTCCAGACTTTATACGATGGGTTGATAGGAACTCTATATTGTTATCCAATTTGCAACCGATGAGTTGATGAAATATTTTGTTAGATTTTTAGGAAAAATTTTGTATTTTTTTAAATGGTTGAGCCATAAAAGTTGTTGATATTTATTGTTTTTTAGCTTCAAATTTTACATTGTTTGTATTTTTATATGCATTTTCAATGATCATGTATATGTTTTTTTTATAAACAAAATGTACATGTATATGTTGAATTCCCATCATGTTTTTTATTAGACATATGAAAGGAAGACAGGTACTTGTACATGATGCGTAGATTTGTCCTGCAATTCATTGACCATTTTAGTTATTTTGATAAAAAATATTTGAGATATTCATTTGATATAATGTACCAATATATCCATCATGTTCTTAATGTACATGTATCCTACTTCTTTTATAATAAGAAACCACTATACATGTATCTGTCTCACATTGATAAAGTTAAAGTTATAGTGCATTATGGGTAACCGCGATCCAACTCTTTCTATAAAGAATTAACAAAGGAAGGGAATATATAACAGGCTATTATTTGAAGTTGGAATTATTTTTAATTATGGAATTTGCTTGATTTCTTGTTATTGAAATTTTTAAGAAATTCCATGTTTATTCTGTACTGAAATGTTCTGTGCTGCGCACAACACTTTCTATTACAAAGAAAATAGTATATTTTTAATAGAATGTACTGTGCCGCGCACAACACTATCTAACCAAAATATATTGTATGAAAAGTGTTATTAACCGCTCAAAAGATCATGATACCAAATAAACATGGAATCTATTAAAAATTTTAAACACAAGAAATTATGCAAATTCCATAATGAAAAATAATTCCAAGTTCAAATAATAGCCTGTTATATGTTACATAAAAAAAAAATAGGAATGAGTAGAAGAATATATATATATTTGAAAGACAAAAACAATAACTATACATGTACAATGTACATGTATATTTATTGTACATGTACATGTACATTTACATGTATATTATTTTAGGCAAATACAAAATACCTTTTTCAAAACAGGATAAAACTTGATAGTCAATACTAAAACTATTTTTCAAAACAGTTTACTTAGCACAAATAATTATTAAATGTTTGTTTTTTAATGTACATACAACTCTGTATACATGTGTAATACAAATTAAGATTAAAAATTCAGTCCAAATTCACTGAAGACAGTTTAAAAATGAGAAAATATACACTGAATCTGAATGTGCATGTATATTATTTAAAACTAGGAAGTATCATCTATGTACATGTAGCATGGCTACTTCCAATTTGAACAGAGTTTTTTTAGTGTTTCAGCACATTTTTTATTAGATTGAGTGACAAGCTTGACCAATTTTTTATTTGTTTTTGTCTAAGATCTCTTGTTTGGTTTTTCTATTGTTGATTTTTTTCACAACACATCATTTTCAAAAAACACATACATTGTCAGACATATTTGAAGAGCACCTTTTCATGCATTTAGAGAGTGGAGAGTTTTTCCAATAAAATGTGCAGTAGTATTTTGTATACAGATAGAACAGTAGTATGCATCACATGCATTTATTCCTAAATTTATACAATTTATATCAAAACAGTTTTAATGACCTATTAATGGTTCAGCTGAGTTAAAAAAAAAAATGATAGTAAATTTATGACAGTTACGTACACAAGAAAAACATCACACTTACACTATGCATGATATTGAACCCCTAAAGAGTAAATTTTTATGAAACACTTGAGCAATAAAACATTTTCAGATTACAATTTTTATTGGTAAAATTATGGATTTCAAATTTATACAATTTAGCTTTTGATTCTTTTTTTGAGACAAACAATTGGTCAAGATTGAACGCTGTTTTCTTATAAAAAAAAATTATGCATGTGTAGGATTGAAAACTTTAAAATTTGTTATGATCAGCATATTTTGTTAGTTAAAGTTGAAAGGGGAGATAACTACATAATTTGTTAAAGTTGAAAGGGGAGATTACTACATAATTTGTTAAAGTTAAAAGGGGAAAAATATAGCTACTTGAGGTCTCATTACAGCAAGATCAGTTGTTGATTTTTACTTTTATAAATATATAGTTTATATTGATAGTTGTTACATCTGTAAATATTCATACTTATTTATTATTTATATCAGAGACATATAATACATATATATGTCTCTGTTTATACATATTGGTTAGTTTATATATATATATTGTTAGAGATGCTTGTTTGTTATTATATACCTGCATGAATGTAGATGAAATTTACATCTTTTAATGATATTTTTTAAACACAAGTTTCTACTCTTTTTATATTGATGTTTACACACAAATTTTCTAGTTTCTTTTTAAGTTTACTTATTATTGGAAAAAACATTTAATTTTTGAGAAATTTTAATCTTGGTTAAAAAAAAATCTTGCTTGATCTTTTTTATCCTTGAAATGAACAGATATTGAGACATAAGATTTTTTTTAAATTCCAATGTATCCTGTAATAAATATACTGATTTGTAAAAATCAGGACAGTGTTCATTTCAAAAGAGTGTGATTTTGCATTTTCAGTGGCATTTAGTTTTCTGCAGTTAACATGTATATTAGGTTGAGAATGTTCTTTCATTTGGAGTTTATAAGTTGCATATGTACATGTACATGTAGCATGCATGTTAGAAGATTTTAAAGTTTTAAAGCTATTAAGTTCATTTTTCTTTTGAAACTACAATAAACATTTCAAATTTTTTAATAAACAAAATTTTGGATGCTAAGAAATGCTGCTATGAAATACATTTTAATAGATCAAAAGGAGTGACAATAAAACTTATGAACACCTATGAAAATGTTGAAATTATCAAACATTATAATAGTGTGAAGTTGTTTGACATTTGAACTTGAACATTTTTCTGTGTAGTACATTTATTTGTACTTTTTTCAACAATACAAGTGCTAATTGGCATTGAGTGACATTTATCACAACAAAAGATTGTAGTAAACTAGTATGAAATACTCTCATCAATATGATGGCGGGAACAATAGTCCAAGAATTGTAAAACTGTGATAACTTACCAAATAAAAAGTATTTTATGATTATTTGTTTTTGTTTGTTGATTTGTTATATGCAGACAGGTCATTCATGACGGCTACCTCAGGCATAGATTAACTTAGCTGTATTTGGCAACACTTTTAGGAATTTTGGATTTTGGATCTCAATGCTCTTCAACTTCGTACTTTATTTGGCCTTTTTTTTAACTTCTTTGGATTTGAGCGTCACTGATGAGTCTTTTGTAGACGAAACGCGCGTCTGGCGTATATGTAAAATTTATTCCTGGTATCTATGATGAGTTTATTTAGCATGTCATAAGATGAGCTGCTTTGGATAGAAACTGACTGTATGCAAATATATTTGGTTTAAAAAAATCTCTGTGGAAAATCTGTAAATGTTTGAAAATAAAACTGTTATCATGGTTATAAGAACCCTACCAGACATACCAAAAAATCATATCTTATTTTATTACGCATATGACAAAAAAAATCAACAACGAAAAATGAAAAAGACGATAGAGCTAACTGCTTTCAACAAAACACTTCACAGTAAAAAACAAACGTTCAGCAAAACAAACCCAACCAGATATAGGACTTTATCTGTAAAATGTTATTATATTTAAAAAAAAGTGTTACAAATTTATACAGGAAAATGAACTAGCTAACTAACTACACATTTAAAAAAAAATTCGCAGCTTCATGTTTATGTCAACCACCACCTATATCTGGTTATAAATATGGAAATTTATTAAGGTTCTAACTGTCATTTTTGATAAACACCGTGTATCATCAGTACACCGGATATAGGTACTAACCAAGTGGGCATGATCGATTTTGACCTTACACGGTAACGAAAATCTTTGTTTTGCTTTATCAATATTCAATGTACATTTTTCAACATTTGAAATTCCTGCTCCCAAATAATTTTCACATCGATTTTTTTCTATTCATAAAACAACTTTGATATTCTAATAAGAACAATTAACTTGTACATTTGCAAATAGTTGTGAATGTCAACACCAACTTTCAATTTCTATACAGTTGTTGAGACATTTACATGTGTTATCTGAAAGAAGCCTAATACAGGGCAAACGTATTAGTTACCAATCACAAACCTGCCTGTGATTACTTATTCCTTGAAACTTTTTGGGTAATAAACGAGTATGAAAATAAAGTTTTTGTGTACGGTGTACAACAACTTAACTATGCACCGTACATAAGGATTTATGTGGTCAGTTAAACACTGTACACAACTCTTCTTTAGGGGTAAAATATCGTAAAATAACATATGTATGAAAGATTTCAGTTCCAATTATTGAAACAGCTATATTTATTACACACACACACACATTGACCTTTTATCAGAAACAGAGTTGCAATGAATATAGAATTATTTCGGATGAGACGAGGGCCACCTTCTTTGACATGTATTTGCACATGCTTTTACAATGTTTTAGTAATCCCTCATGTTTTGGGAAAATAATGAGACATCTCTAATCATCAACCTACGCCCAAATCATTTCTTAAAACAGCAATTATATTTAGATTGAAGTACACATAGATATTATGTGAACAAAACAAAGATTTTCGTTACCGTGTAAGATCAAAATCGCTCACGTCCGCTTGGTTAGTACCTATATCCGATGTACGATGATACACGGTGATAAAGGGACTTATTAATATAAATCCACTAATACATTAGTTGACTCCCAGTTGAAATTTACCACTTATTTTATGGGTACAAAAAATGACTGGCAAAACACCAATTTGAATTTGTTTTGGTACCGTTATTTAATTTTATGACTTTTATAAAAGTTTTTCTGGTAGCTATATATATATATATATACATCATCAAGTAAAATTCACAGTTTATCTTTAGATGATTGAAATTTTAGAATAGATACAAAAGGAATTAAACTACAAAATATATAGGTTGCATTTCTGTAAACATAGACAGTGCAATATCCCATTTTGCGGCTAATACTGTGGCAATTTTAATCTGAAGTTTCATAATAAATTATATTCGAGAATGGAAAGCTGATATGCACTTCTATTTTATTCAAACGTCAAAACATATGGCTATGCGACATATTTTCAACATTCATATGCCTTGAAATTGTTAGAGTTTAAACTTGTACTTAAATTCTGTTCTACCCCTACCTCCACTTTTTATAAGACCACAAAACTTTAAAAAAATTGGTCATATATTGGTGTCGTCTTTGTCGTCAGCGTCATCATCAGCGTTGTGTCTGAAGACGGATGATTTCCTGATAATAACGTTAGTATAAGTAAACAGAAATCAATAAAATTTTAACACAAGGTTTATCACATAAGAAAGATTGGGATTGATGTTGGGGGGTTTGGTCCCAACAGTTTAGGAACAAGGGGCCCAAAAGGAGTCAAAATAAGTATTTTTCTAGTTTCCAAACAATAACTTGTGAGTAAGTGTATGGATCTTTCTGAAATTGTACCACAAGGTTCCATCCCAAAAAAAGGAAGTTTGAGATTAATTTTTGGGGTTATGGCCCAAACTGTTTAGGAATTAGGGACCAAAAAGGGGCCAAAAACAATACTTTTTAATACTTTGTATAAATTGCTTATTTCTTAACCAATTTCAATGGGGTTACATTCTTGAATTCTTGGGGTTCTTAAATATTCTGAATCTAAACGTGTATTCAGCTTTTGGAATTTGGTTCCCATTTTTAAATTGGTCCAAAGGGTCCAAAATAAAACTTAGTTTGATTTTAACAAAAAATGAATTCTTGGGGTTCATTGACAGCTGAATCTAAACATGAATTTAGATTTTTGATTATGGGCCCAGTTTTCAACTTGGTCCAAATTGGGGTCCATAATTTAACTTTGTTTGATTTAAAAAAAAAATGTGTGGGATGGGTAGATGCCACTGTTGGTGGAGATTTATTTCCCCGAGGATATCACCAGACCAGTAGTCAGCACCTTGTTTTGAATTGAGTTATCATCGATATGTTCATAACTATAAATTAACTGTTAACAAAACTTTGAATTTTAAAAAGCTGAGGCTTTTCTACCTCAGGAATAGATTACCGGAGCTGTATTTGGTAAAACTTTTAGGAATTTTTGGTCCTCAATGCTCTTCGCTTTGTACTTTATTTGGCCTGTCGAACTTTTTTAGAATTTTTTGCCTCCGTGAATACAGGTAATATGTCTTCTGTTAAACTTTATTTCCTCTTTATTTTTTGTGTTTCCAGTTCTTCTTTTCTCTGCAGCTGCAATTGATTCCGAGTTTGTTTTTATATACAATTGTATAAAATTCACCGACTGATACTTTTGAACAAATTGTTCAAATTCATGATAACTTTAAAATGTCTGCTCCACATGTATATCAATCTTTTCCCATTTTAAGAATATTTATTAACCGAGAAAAACTGTTCACTTACCTATATATAAATGTTTTCAAAGTACATGTAGTTAATTAAATTTATTCACTAATTGCGACAATTTCTGTATATATTTCACGTTTAATTCCCGATCCGATGGCATTTTATTATAAAACCGGATGTGGGTACGCGTAGCCTACGAACGGCAATTTTGCTATTCGTACCCGCATGCGGGTACGCGCAGACACTGCCTTTAAATATTTTTTATTCGAGCCTCACTGGTGAGTCTTATGTAGACGAAACACGCGTTTGGCGTAAATATAAAATTTTAATCCTGGTATCTATGATGAGTTTATTCTTTGATATGCTAAATCTAACCATGAATTTAGATTTTTGTTTTTTTGGGCCCTGTTATCAAATTGGTCCACATTGAGGTCAAAAGGGTCCAAAATAAAATTTGTTTGATTTCATCCAAAATTTAATTTTTGGGATTCTTTGATATGCTGAACCAATCCATGGCCATGTATTTAGATTTTGGATTTTGCACCATATTAGGTAAATTAAAATTTTTTAAGTTCATTAGACCACATTCATTCTGTGTCAGAAACATATGCCTTTTAATACTATCATTTTCATATTCCCGATTATAACTGTCAAATATGAATTTACATTGCCGTACGACGTGTATCGGTATTTTGGTCCAAATAATTTGCCTTTCCATGAAAATTGTTTGGACGAATATTGTAAAATAATTGTATAAAGTTGTAAACTTGTATGTCAGTAAGGTAAACGTGTCCCTGTTTTTGATATCCTGTGGTGTTTGTCGTTAATGGAATATGTTCGTTGTTGTTCTGCGATTAACATGGTTTGTCCACAATTATATCATTGCTTGTGCGTTTCTCTGTTATGATATGAATGTTTTTGCATGTGTTTTTGCCGTATTTTTGTCACAAAGTGTTTTAGTGATATTTATTAATATTGTCATAAAGCGGGAGGTTCTGCCTGCCTTTCAACCCACCATTTTTTCTTAAGATGTCCTGTACCGAGTCAGGAATATAGCAGTTGTAATCAAATAGTTCGTTTCTTTGTGTGTTGACATTTGCTTTTGTTGCACTTTGGTGTTCCTGTCCTTCCTTTGTTTTCTTCTTATAGTTGATGGGTTTCCCTCGGTAAATTGTTTTTTTTCTAAAACGATGTATAACATTTGCCTTTATTTGTCATAGATTCTAGCACTGGGATGACACTGACATTACTGCGTATATCGAATTCGATGTATAAATCATAAACTCAGACAGAGGAAACCGTGTCTTTTGTTCCTTATTTTTTTTAGTTTAATGGGAAAATGTTTGGATTTTTAATGGAAAGAGCATCATCAATATATCTGAATGTGAAATCAAATGATCTTGCTTCTTTGAACTTCTTGTTTTTGACAAGTGTTCATATGAAAATAAGGAGAGGTCAGTGAGGAGAGGCATACATTTCGTTCCCATAGTAATGCCGACAATCTGTTGAAAAAGTCTACCTCCGAATTCAACAAATATGTTGTCAATTAGAAAATCCAGCATATTGATCATTTGTTCCTTTGTGTAGTATGTTTTATCCTTTGTTCACTTTTAACAAGATATATGGTATCACAATGAAAACAATAGCGTATGCTACCATGAAAAGCATTGTGGATTATTTCTTTAAGACGATTTTTTTAAATTTCTCTTGGAGAAGGTTGGTATACACGGTTGAAAAATAAAAAGTTTTGATAGAACGAATTTCAGAGAAAGATTTAGATTTAGAACCATAAGTTCTAAAGAGTTTTTTTCATATGGTTAATACAACTACGCAAGTAAAAGGGTTCACAGTATTTCTGAAGACCCTCTTTCACTGCAGGCAGAATTTTTGTCAATCTATTAGACAATTCTTTCGTCGAACATGAAGGTGAGCTAGCAATTTACCTTTGTTTGTACGGACCTTTGTGGAGCTTATATATTCAATACAGACAAGGGTATTGCTCCGTTTTGCTGTTCTACATAATGTTCAGTGAAGCCATGAAAGACTTATGATTCGCGAAAAGCTCATCCTTGTCAAATAATATGTTTTTGTACCAGGGTTTCCTGAGTACTTATTTTATTCCTAATTCTTTAACAAGACACTCGTAATAGTACGATTTACATACAAAGACAATATTATTTGAAGCTTTGTTAACATGAACACCTACATATTTATCGCTAAGAGATAATGGACATTTCACAGTGTCGATCTTTGTCTCTGAAAATGGTCTTTGGTCGATCATTCACACAGTTTTTCAACTAATGAGTGCGACGTTTTATCAGATACCAGACTGTTTTGCCAAAAGCAATTCTCCAAAAGTGTCAAGTTCAACTTCTTCTCGTGTATACCATGCTCTGGCGTAGTCCTCAGTGGAAACAATAATTATGTTGAAGTTATGGTTCCAATTGATGTGTTAGGGTTCTCTAAATTTAGGTCTATGTTGAATTATGTTTATTTCCCCAGTACTAATAACAGCGCCAGAGAGGAAAATTCCTTCACAAATGAAAGAAATATTGTGTATTACTATTTTCACTGGAACAAATACTAAAAAATATGTTTCTTATAGAATGAAGGTTTAGAATGTTTGTTCATAACAAGGACATATATTTTTCATTGTTTATAACAAACTTCCAGGGTACATTCTGTTAGGCGGAACAAGTATGCGTTACCAAGACCACAATTTCATTTGGTTTTAGTGTAATATAGAGTTGTCTCTCCTTTATCTTAACAATTAACATCTTTCTCTTTATGGTGTCTTCAAGGATTTGTATAGTAAGACTATACAAATCCGTGATGTTTTTGGTGTATATATTCTGAATTTTCCAATGTTTCTTACAAAAAGTAAATGTATGATGAATGTTTTATTATTTACTAGCTATGTTTAAAATTTTGTTGAAAGGATTTGAAGCTAGGTGAGTGGTGTTGAAAATTTTGAAATAGTGCGATTTTTCCTTTTATTTCATTTCATTTCTTAAAAGTGATATTTGTCGAAAAGCCATGAGCGTTAGCCCCTGACCTAAACATGAAAATAAGTGTATGTACATGTATTTGAATTATATTTCCTAACTTGTGAGATATCGCTTGTTACCAACCGAAGATTCAATATCATAATTGAAATGCCGTTTTATAGTCTTGTGATGCTGGATAAGCCAATCAAATTGACGCTGATTTTCGTATTCCTATTTCGTGTCACAATCGGTGCAATGTGATACGATAAATATCTCTTGATGCAAGAAATAGATAACAGGCCACAACTATAAGAGACAAAGTTTTACAAAATGGACGATATTCCATGATATGTCAAATCTTCATTGAAGATTAGAATAATACAGTTTTAATGTTGTAGTTTTAGTGAAAATATCTTTATATATATATCATTTTGCTATTCCTTTTATGCTTTGAAAATGGAATGCCTGTATAATCAAGTTACTGATTGTCACTTCTCAATTCTTGGTAACACGCTGTTGTACTGGGGATATCATGCACATTTCATTAATTTTTATTTGTTTTGAAGTTTAAAACATCTTCCAGAAATTATTTTTTGATAAATATCCTTTATCATTCAAGGCTGCAGAAAATATAAGGATTCGGCATGAAACCGAAAAATGATCGGCAACGCCTCGTGTTTTGTTAATATTTATACTTGCTTTATTCAGGGAATTTAAACAATCTCTTTAAATTTCACTTAAGGATGCAAATTATCCCAATATTTCTTTAACACTTGCTTATGGCAAACCTTATTGATAGTTGATTTCAAAATCTAATGATCGGCAAGATGTGGTATTTTTTTTTTAATGTTCAACTGCATAAATTAAAACCAACAATAGGTAGTATACTGCTGTTCGGAAGCCCTAAATTGATTAAGAGAAAACAAATCCGGGTTACAAACGTACAGTAAGATAACAATTGCCATTTACCTGACTTGGTACAGGACATTTTAAGAAAACATGGTGGGTTGAACCTGGTTTTGTGGCTAAACCCACACATTAATAATAATAATAATAATAGTGATAAAAAAAATTGAGAGGGACAATGGAGATACATATATACCAGAGGCGGATTTAGGGGGGGGGGGGGGGCAGGGGGCCGCCCCCCTTTTAAGGAAAAAATTTGGTTGCTTATATAGGGAATCGTTGAAAAGAGACTGGAGCGGGCCCCCTCTTAGGTCAGTCAGTGGGCCCCCCTTATGAACATTTCTGGATCCGCCACTGTATACCACGACACTTGCTATAGGGATGTATTTGAATTTGACAATATTTCTTGTGTCCAATAAAAGTTATGTTTGTATCGAATACATTTCACAGAAGCATACACGATTAACAGGTGCAGTTTTATTTCTAATAACTTTTTATTTTACATTATTAATTGTATTCTAGATCAAAAGTCAAAGTAATTTTGTACATGAAATTTGTTTAATGTACATGTTTGTAAAACTATCTGCCATGTGGGGATATGTATAATGCCTTGTGGGTAGATAAACTTGCATGATTCATATAAGTTTGTAAAGCAGTCAAAATATATGCAATTTGTGATGGACAAGTTTTTTTTTATCAAAACTTGTAAAAACGTGGTTGTTCTGGAAACACAATAGGTCTTGGTCTTTGAACAGCGGTATACTACTGTTGACTTTTTTTTTAACATAGAGTGAATAGTTAGCGTCATCGAAACTAAATCATCAAAAATATAATTACATAATATCGTTTATATGGTATCAATACTCTATTTGTGTCTATTTACTAGTATAGTACCCTGCAAAAAGTCTAAACACTAACAGTTCCTTTCTACCGTTGACTTTCTGCAACAACAAATTATCAGTAGAGTAAATCGTACATATTCACCTGATAAATTTGATTTGTTTTGTATACTTATACTTTGTAGTCCAAAATTATACGTAAATTCCTGTCTTTTTCCACTCACGGAATTGTTTTGTTATCAAAGGTTGCCTTGTTCTCATAGTATTTTTCATTATAAATTAAGAGTTAATATTTTTACCGACAGTTATACATTTTTTATAAAAAAAAGGGAGAATCTACCAAGTCTAAAACCACAAGTCGAGTAAAAAAGATGTATCATAACAAAGAGAAAAAGACGTACAATCAGACAATAATAAAAAAAAAATGAATAATATAATATAAGAAATCATTTTGGTTGAATGTTAGTACTTTTGTACATACACAAAAAAACCAGGTTTCAATCCAACATTTTCTTCACAAGAAAATGCCTGTACCAAGTCAGGAATATGACAGTTGTCATCCATTCGTTTGATGTGTTTGAGCTTTTTATTTTGCCATTTGATTAGGGACTTTCCGTTTTGAATTTTCTCGGAGTTCAGTATTTTTGTGATTTTACTTGTTACAATGTCAGTCAGATGTACAATTCTGAAGTATTGACTCATGATTTTGGTCGAGCTTTATATTTTTTTACAGGAACAGTGATAGATCAATTTCAATAAACACAATTCACGCATGATGATGTTATTTTGAAATAAATATTTATACTTAAATTTTACTTAAAACCCTTGACCTTTACTTACATTTTGTGGATTTTGATAAACATGACCACACCAAAGACTAAACAAAATTACTCCTGTGGTAGTATATTATTGAATGTGTTTTAGGAACAGTTTCATAAAAACAATTATACTGTAGCATACGTTTTACGAGAGTTTTTACAATGGTACACATAAAATTCGCTTAAAATGATAGACTAAATACACAAATTAATTTTATTATTAATGTACATAAAGCAACAATGAAGTGGTATTTCATTTAAATTGATGTTGACCAAGAAACAGTAATGGATCCATATTCATTGTTCCGAACGGATCTTGAGTAGTTCCCCAATTGTTACTATTACCCCACTGGTTATTGTTATTACTCAGCACTCCATGCTTGAGATCCCGCTGAATCTGGAACGGTTTCATTTGTTGTTTGTTCCACATATTTCCATCTGTCTGTTGGTTGTTATTTGGCCATCTTGTTTTCCTGATCTGTTCATTATTCACCGTTTGCTGTTTGTTGTTATTTTTAACATTGTTGTTAAGGGTATTCCATACGTTAGTTGACTTATGCTTAAACTGGTTATTTGGTAGTTTTTGATTATTTTGATTATTATTATTACTAATTAGTGGCTTTTGACTCTGGTTATTTGGTAGTTCTTGATTATTATTATTATTGTTCATTTGTGGCTTTTTAGCCTCCTGGATAGTTGGTAGTTTTTGATTATTTTTATTGTCAATTTGTGGCTTTTTCGCCTGGATAGGTGGTAGTTTTGGATTACTACTAGTCATTTGTCGCCTGCTTTTAAACTTGGTTTGATCGTTCGTTTTTCTTTCTTCATTTGTTGCAATCTCAACTTTTTCAGCGGTTGAATGAGAAGTGGTTTTCACAATACCACCAACAGAATTTACTTCATCTGGTTTTGAATTTGAAGGATTCAAAACTCCTGATACAACCTGCCCATTTTGTACATTTGAGTTGCGCTGGACAAACTTTCCTGCTGCTTGATTTTCTGGGCTGTTCTTGTTTATAGTCTCAACGATATACCCAGTTCCAGAGGAATATCCCATTCCACCAGACAAACCACCACTTAGTATTGGATTCAGTGAAGATCCATCCATGACAAAACCTATATCTGCAGCAACTTTGTCTGCATCCTGACTTGATGAAATGAATCTTTGTTGTATGTGCTGATTTACTGCTGTATTTTGATTACTGTTGGTACGAGACAAACTTTTGTCAGTTGTTGATTTTACTTGATCAATAACAGTTTTCTGACCGTCTTGAGTATTTGATATTTTTTCTATTGTAGGTTTATTAACAAGTACCTCGCTTGTGGGTATATCCTTATTTTTCATTAAACTACTTGTTACATCTTCGACTGTATTCTTGGTAACGTCGCTTGAACTTGAACTTGCAGTATGTGACCATTTGATTTCAGGTTTTACTACTTCTTTAGGTTTAATAGTTTCATAGATCGGTCTATGTACTCCTAAACCAAGAGAATGTTTGATTTTAGAAACTGCTATATCATTAAATTGTGTAATAGGTTTATCAACAGGCAATTTAGCAGGGGCAATTTTTGGTAATGTTTCCTCTTTATCCATTTTAATATTATCTTCCAAGAGTAATTGTTCATTGTTAGTGCTTGTCTTTTTATCAATTATATTAAGATTCCCACTAGTGAATATTTTTTCGTTAGGATTTCCAACAGGAGTGCACGTACATTGGCATTGTAATGTTCCATCATGTGACGTATGTAAAAGTCCACTGACCACTGTCAAAAAGGCGAAGATAAGAATGGGGATCATCATATTTCGTATCTGAAAAAATTAAATGAAAATAAAATTAGTAATACTTGACACATAAAAAGACATAAATCACTTTCAAGTTTAATAGCTAATTCTAGCCTGGACATAAGATCATCTAGACTGTTTTAAAAGGGCTGCAACACATAAACGATATGATGAGCTTAATATATCAAAGGTATGCCACGCAGGGTTATATTTAGGAAGAAATTGTGCCCATGCACATACTTATCATTTGATTTTCCCATTTGATTACGGACTTTCCGTTTAGAATCTTCCTCGGAGTTCAGTATTTTTGTCATTTTACTTTATACTCAAATGATCAATGCAGGTCACCCTACATACGAATAAGCATCTAATACTCTATGTACAGGTCTTTATCTCTATCTGTCAAAACCAGTTGTGATTAATTAAAACAGTTTTAAGATTAACCAGAAAGAACAAACGTTCGTATGCTGATAAGGAACAATTAACGCGGTGAAGGTATAATAAGAAGAATAATAGACTTCCTTGTGTTAATGGCTAGTAAGTAGTTCCTGAAAGGCAGCTGTAATAATTTACCCTAATTTTTATTCACATCCTCGACGAAGTACTCACATCGACATGCCAATGAGGAATGTTTGAAGAAAATTCATTCAAAAAGTAGACATCTTAAGATAAGATAAATAAGAACAACAAGCATAAGCACTATCAAATTCAGAACAAACCTATGACGTGTTTTTCTCTAATATATTTTGGATAAAATTCAAAATTGATATGGGGAATATGTCAAAGATACCACAACCCAAGCAAAGAGCATGGATGTCTATTCCAAATGTTATTACGAATAACAGCTTTCGTATTTTTGTATTTCTAATCGCAAGAATCGTTATAATGTATCTATTAAAGGAGGTGTAACTAGAATGTATATACTTTGAGTAGTACAGTGCTCACGTTTTCCATAAATTTTTGTGTTTTCTGTCAATATCATATGCGATCTCAGTCTTTAATATTTCATGTTACATTTTCTACTCTATTGTTTGTCATTTAGTCTTTTTCTGTTGTTTTTTTTGCCATGTCGATTTTATTTTATTTTCAACTTGTGAGTTTGAAAGTCCATAAATTTCGCCTATCTATTTCGGTTTCTGCTACGAATAAAGTTGTATTCTTTATATCGAAACATTATAGCAGTAGTTCCTCTAAGATGATAATTGGTAGAATATAATTTTGAATTGTAAACAAAAGACAAAAAAAAATAGTAGCTTACCATTCTGTATAGTCCTTTACCTTCGAAAAATCAACTCCTTACAGTTTACATACAAACACGCGCGAGTCAAAAGAGGGTCTAAACCAAGTAAGACAATGACAGTTGTTTACTGAAGCATTGATAAGTATTTCTTTCAAATAAATGACAACCAAATCAAAAAATATTAAATTGTCAATGTATAATTAAATTGTTGTCAGTATTACGTAATTAAAAGAGAGAGTTTCGGCACAAGTTATAAATAAGAACTACATCCGAAAGACCCCTTATTCTTAATTATGAATTATTAAATCTGCATATGACACTGTAACTAATTATTTAATTTAAATAATAAGTTGGTCCTGTCAGATCATGACATGCGGAGATGTGGTTTAAGTTTTAATTATATTCTTTCAAAATATGTTATACTGGTGTTTTTATTGTTTCTATCTATGCAAGTGTAACGTTCTCTTTAATTACATGTAACTACATGACATATTTTGGCTAAAGACATGTTTTCTTTATTAAACTTTAAACCTGGTTGAATTTTATTTGTAACTTTGCGAACAAATTTTCTATAGTATTCTGTACAACCCTTATCTTAATAGGCTATGTGTGATACATATAGTTAAAGAACAAAATAATGTTATGCAAGTCCAGTTATTAAGCACGTCCGGGATGAAGTCTGGGATTTTGAAATGTTTTACATTGTCATTTCGGGGCCTTTTATAGCTGACTATGCGGTATGGGCTTTGCTCATTGTTGAAGTCCGTACGGTGACATATAGTTCTTTATTTCTGTGTTATTTTGGTCTCTTGTGGAAAGTTGTATCATTGATAATAATATCACATCTTCTTTTTTTATATTAAGCATTTACATAGATATCAAAAGTACCAGGATTATAATTTATTACGCAAGACGCGCGTTTCGTCTTCATAAGACTCATCAGTGACGCTCATATCAAATTATCTATAAAGCCAAACAAGTACAAAGATGAAGAGCATAGAGGATCCTGGTCCAAAATTCCAATAACGTTTTGCCAAATACGGCTTATGTAATCTTTGCCTGGGATAATAAAATCCTTAGTTTGTCGGAAAATTCAAAGTTTTGTACACAGAAAATTTATAAAAATGACCACATTATAGATATTCATGTCAACACCGAAGTGTTGACTACTGGGCTGGTGATACCATCGGGAACGAAACGTCATCCAGCAGTGGCATCGACCCAGTGGTGTAAATAGTTATCAAAGGTACCAGGATTATAATTTATTACGCCAGACGCGCGTTTCGTCTTCATTAGACTCATCAGTGACGCTCATATCAAAATATTTATAAAGCCAAAGAAGTACAAAGTTGAGAGCATTGAGGATCCAAAATTCCAAAAACGTTTTGCCAAATACGGCTAAGGTAATCTTTGCCTGGACATATTATGATCTGGGAGTGTAAAGAATTAGAATTGATAAATTAATGGAGAACCAACGATCACCCATGTTCATCAGTTGCCTCAGTTTTAAGTCTGTTATGTAACGGTTTTGTTTTGGGAGGGGGAATTTTTTGACATGACTATTTTAATTTTTCATCGACTTATGAGTTTTGAATGTACCATTGGTTTCTTAATTCCGTCTCTCCTAGTTAAATTAGTAAGTGCTACGAATACACGCTTAATTTGGGGGATCCAATTTATTGAAATTGATTAATTATATAACTATTTACATATTCATGTATAGTGTTGCCGTTACTTTGACCTCCTACTAATTACAAAGACATGTAGTTTACATTACACATCTCATTAAGCATTTTCTCACTTGATGTATAGGTTGCTTGTTAAATGTAAACAAATACCAACTGTCAAGCAGCTGAATATGAAATTAGATCAAAATAAACTACGTTCCTAAGAAAGCTCTTACATATGGTTTGTGTTCTCTTATGTATTGTAATTAAAAAAAAACAAAAAAAAACAACATTGTTACAATTGTATAATAAAAATGAAAGAATGAACGATCGCGAATGATTAAAATTTTAAAAATTGTCAAGTTAATTTCACATTTCCGCTGTAAATAACTGCGAGAAATTATTTTATACAATAATACACATATCCTCAGTGATTGATATAATCTTGCATCCAGTTCATGTTAAGTTATGGGCATAGAAAACTCTAGAGGAAAGAACCGAATACAAGATAATATCTTAACGTTTCAGAAACCAAAATGTGGACTACCATGCACAATGCAATGCAGAAGAGCTCACTGGATAGTGCACAGTTGTTTTTCAGTTATAAAACTATTCTGGAGCTCATAAAATGAAGCATTATAATCAACATTATTGTCATCCGAGATATATAATTTTATTTTTACCGTTGTAATGAAAAAGCAAACACAAACATGCAAATACACTTGCCCTAATTGACCTTTCCCTTGAAAATCGATAAAGCAAAGGTTTGTTTTGTCAACATGATCCCATGGTAATGCTCATGTTTTTCTAATGTTGTCTCGTGCTCATCAACCCAAAATGCATACATGTAAAACCAATATTGAAATATAAATATAAAAACATATCCACATTTTGGTACTTATGGGAGGGAGAGGGGGGAACTTATCAAGAACCTCATCAACCCAAACAGGCAATATGTATTGCCTGACCAAACAAAGCCCTTATATTAAACCAACCACCACTTGGATATTGAAAGAATGAGGATGTATCACATGTACTTCCGCCAAAGATATCAACCAATGAGGTTATACACATATCCTCAGTGATTGATATAATCTTGCATCCAGATCATGTTAAGTTATGGGCATAGAAAACTCTATAGTCCATACAGCATATTTGCAGGCCAATCTCAAAATATACCACTAGCAAGGCTTTCCCTTAAGGAATAGTATTCCCAATACTCAAAACAAATTCAACACTTTTATTAAATATTATTCCTTTTAAAATTACTTTAAAACACTTCTAAACATTTAAAGATGCATGTAAACATTTCTTTATAAATCGTTCATAATTCAATAAATTCTCATGAATTTGACCACATACAGACTTTTAAAAGTTGAGTTAAGGCAATGAACTTATATCAAAATGAACATTGTCATTATTCTAATAACATCTTCAGCATGTGGAAAGCTTGTAAGCAAACGGACTTAACCTCCAAGTGTAAACTATGCTGGCTTGTCTCTTTCTTTACTGTTGTTGAATCAAACACACTCTGTACTTCATAATCAGGAACATTGACAATTGTATTTCCACTCGATTCTTCACATGTCTACTGAAAATATATTAACCAAAATGAATAACAAATTGTGTATTTGTACTAAAGACAGCATTAGTCACACTTTGAAAAGGAAAAAATCCCTTTGCCTACAATCCACGTGGAAACCCACTAGGGAATCAGTGTCCCTCGAACTGTAGACAAAGAAATTTAAATTAAAAAATTTAACCATACATTAAATTTAAGTATACATTTGTACTAGTATACAAAACCATTCAACATTATATTTATATTTATTAATTTAAATAAAACAAAACAAAACAAAAAATATAGCAACCATTATTTAATCTCCCATGACAAAAAGATTTTTGTGACATATTTCAACACATCAATGAAATTAATTACACATCCAATAGAAAACATCATGAAATTACGGAAAAATTATTAGCATTACTTTTAAATAGGTTCATTTGAACATAAAGCTGCTTCCATCACAGATTTTTTTTTTTTTTTTTTTTTTTTTTTTAGTACCGTGCCATATTGGCATCTTCTGCAGACATACATAATTTAGTGTAGTATCAATATTTTCCCCATGCATTATTTTCCTATTATCAGAAATCAAAACATTACTTCATTTGCAATTTGTTCTCGCCATATTCTGATTATAAAAAGGTTGTTCAAACTCATTGACATGAATCATCGTGCAATGTCATATTACTTCTCCTTCATTCGTCACCCTGTCAAAGCTGTAGGTAACACCATCTGAAAACAAAAACATTCTATTCAATTCTATGTACAATCAAACAGACCGCTGAACGCGGACCTCGACAAAGACACCTTATAATTCAATACACATCACTCCGATAAAAAACATGAATATCAAGTGACATGTCACACTATAAAATTATTCCACTTTCTCAATAATTCTATTCTTTTCTAACAAAGTCTTTAAATAGCATATCTATCAGTATGTACGATGTAAAAATAAATGAAAAGTCCACAACACAGTCAAAAGTAACAAAAGAAACTATTTACCCTATAAACAATTTATTATTCTCCTTTCAACTACAATTTTCCAAAATGGCCAGAGCCCCCGCTTCCACATATATTTTATATAGCGATAACACTTTGCCCTGCGTTTAACCGGCGCACGGCATAACAAATATCTGACCACCTGGGTTGATAACTACATAAGGTCTAAATCCCAAAACATCAGTTTGCCACCAAGGTCAAACATTACCATCTAGTTCTATCAAGAAGCCGCCAAGGCGAATATAAATGACTACCAAGGTCTTGACGCCCCCAAGGCTAGTATTTTTAATTCATTGTTGCCATCAAGGCAAATGTAAAAAATCATAAAAATGACCACCTAGGTCTATTGCCACCAAGGAATATAAAAATGACCACCTAGGTCTATTGCCACCAAGGCATATATAAATGACCATCTAGGTCTTTTGCCACCAAAGCATATATAAATGACCACCAAGGTCTTAAAGCCACCAAGGCTATATTGCCACCAAGGCAAATGTAAGTAAAAGTTAAAGAATATAGTTACTTTACCGACAACACGTGGAGCACGACCTTCCCACAGCTTGGATATTGAAAGAATGAGGATGTATCACATGTACTTCCGCCAAAGATATCAACCAATGAGGTTATAAATTCATACACGACTGAGTGCAATCAAATTGCACTCAGCCGTGTATATTATTTTTGCATGATAAGTTCATACACGGCTGAGTGCAAACAAATTGCTATAGAAGTCTATACAACCCTTATTTGTGTAGGCTATGTATGATACATATAGTTAAAGAGTAAACCAATGTTATGCAGTTCCAGTTACTAAGCACGTCCGTGATGAAGTCGGGGAAATTTTGACCGTCACTGAAAAATGAGGGTATTGTTGACAGACATTTACCCTTGAAACATGTTACGTACGAACGCATCAAACAGTTGCGAGGTTTTCTCACGTGCACAAAGCGTGGCACTCTCTGTACATGATACATTGATTTCAACGTTGACATTCTGACCGGACGTGGCTGCGAACTTATACATCCCGCACAGCCGAACGAACACCACATTTATGCAAGGTTTATATTGCCAGTCGGAAGAAATCATTTCTCTCTTGGTGGATTGAAGATTTTCAAGATACTTTATCGTGTTAAAGACTACCACGACAAGTCGGAAAATGCATGTTTGGGTGGATCTTTAGAGTGTGCTTCTATAACAAACGTCTCAACTTTCCAGCCCACCCTCAAGTTTTCACAATTCACAATTTCAGTAATAAGTATAACAAGCTTCTAATGCATTTATCTCCTTAGACATGATATAAGGTCTGTGTGTGTTTGTTTTCTATGAAGTGTTTTGTTGTCTACTGCTGGTATTTCCGACATAAAAATTCCTTCGTTTTTCTTTTGACCGTTTTTCATCGACATATACCTGTCTTATTAGTATTTTCTTACTTATTGCCAGATAAAAACAGTACATAAAGAGTGAATAAACCATTTAATTTTTTCATTGCTGACAAATTGTTTGTTTTTATAGTGATTGAGACTGTAACACAATTATGACTACTGTGTCCCAATTTATGACATTTTTATCGAATATGTTTGTTTGTTTTTGCTCACAAACTGTTGTCAATATAATGAAACTCGATGTGACTATCATTCAATTTAGAGAAGATGTGGTATGAGTGCCAATTAAGAAAGTAAGTTACCTCCAGATGTATATTTGGTTAATTCTGTTATTGGGCTCATTAAAACACATCCCTCGTCTCTATTTTTAAAAGAAACCAGTTTATTGTTGAAGACTGTATGTTGACTCTCTGGGTTTCAAAGTAAAAGAAAATCCGTACGTACATTAAACACCTCAATATACAATGGTTGCGGCCCATCGTAGAACACCGGAATATAAGGACAAATATTGTTCGATTGAAAAATAGGGGAAAAGTAACTAAATTGTATTGTAATGCTCATGAGATCATTTCGGGTCTGTTATAGCCGAATTTACGGTATAGGTTTTCTAATTGTTAAAGGCCATACGGTTGCCAATAATTGATTAGATATTTCATTTGAACTTTGTATCATTGACAATCATACCACATCTCCTTATTTGTATATAAATAATCAAACAAATAATTAAACAATTCTGCAATATTTAATTACCAGTCCAAAACAAGGTTAATCACTAAATTTATTTATTATATTTCAATAATTTCCATGACATTGTCATGTTTTTTTTTATCGACTGATGTATCTTTCGCTTATTGTTTATGACAATAAAAATGCGTAAGTACACAACATCTGTTTCACGTGTAACTGACTGTTATATACAAACGAGATCCAAAAATAATTTATATATGAGTTTTGAAAAGGAAATGAAGTATATAACCTGCTAATTTATTGATCGTAAACTATAAACGACACAGAAAGGAATGAAAAGATGTCCATAGTGACAACAAAATATTCATACATTATTCATGTGACAAAAACCTCAATAAAGACATCATATACAACGATAGTAAAAGCAGATAATTTATTAATCAGATGAACTTGGTATTTCAGTACCTAACATATTAGTTACCGTTATGATGGGCTTAAAGTTTGTTCCGTCTTAGATTGTCTCCTATACAAAAGTACTAATCTGATGAATTGTCAATGCAATCTTTTTTTGCCGTTGTCACTATCACTGGATATATATTGTGCTGTGTTAGTGTACGAGAGTATCACCAGCCAATTATTCAGTACTTCTGTACTAGCGTGAAATAACGAATATTGTTTTTTTGAAATTTACCTAGTATGTATCTGTGTTTCGCTCAAATGTTGCTGTCACTATAATGAATTGTTATTCGACTGCCATACATGTGAGATGTTCAGCTAGCTATAATTTGACATTGATAACGTACTAGTTTGAATCCATCTAGTTGAACAATATGTATCCTTGAACCCATCTAGTGGAACAATATATATCTTTGAATCTATCTAGTTGAACAATATATATCCATATATATCCTTGAACCCATCTAGTGGAACAATATCTATCTTTGAATCTATCTGTGTGTAAATATTTTAATTTATGTTTAATAATATAAGCTGTGTCCAATACTGCCAACAAATCTTAGTTTTACAAGCCATTAAGGAATGACTGTAATTTTTTTTCTGTCTATGAAGAAATAACATAAAAAATGTGGTGCACACTGAATAACGCGCATAGCGGGTTATTTAATAGTGTGCACCACATTTTTTATGTTATTTCAAATAGACAGAAAAAAATATTACAGTCATTTCTTATAATTTAATTCTAAAAACCATTTTAAACCATAGAAAACCATGAAAAAAACGTTGATGACGTCAAGGTCACATGACTAAATTATGTCTATGGGCTCATAACAAAATAACGTCAGCCAATCAGAAGACGGGTTACATCAACATTAAATTATTCTCGAATAATGGACTTTCTGTGTAGAATTTTCCTCTGCTTTTGGTAATTTTATTTTCCTTTTTAGTGCTATAAAATTTTGAATTCATTTTAAATTAAAGAATGCATATTCTTACTTCCTTGTGCGCGTTTGGCTTTACTTTTGAGCATTCTTGGATTATGGGCTCTTCACCTTTTAAACTAGGTTTTGAGTTTTTCAAATATTTTGGCTTCGAATATACTAAGTAACTGCAGAGCCATTGAATATCGAAATGCGTATCTGGTGTGGTTAAAATTATTATTGCCTTAAACGTTTACGTTTTGAATGTAACCTTGGTATTCTATGCATCGTTTTATTTTACAATGTAGACCTTCGCAGGGGATCTTGAAATGTCTATTTATTTGTCCGTCGGTAGAAAGTAAAATCAGAAAAAAAATATTTGTTTCATTGGTAACCATATTTTTTTGTTGTTATCATAAAGTCATAAGCTTAATTGAATCACAAGAGCACATCAATTTGATGTGGCTTGTCAAGCAAAAATAATTTGTGAACTAGATATACATACATAACCTACTATTATGTACCAATTTCAGCTGTCTAGACTGTGTGGATTGTTCTTATTGTTAAAAATCATATAGTTACCTATAGTTCCTTATGTCTAAAATTTGATGGATTGTTGTCTTATTGACAGTCATATATCTTTTTCTGAGTTTATATTACTTTATGACAAATTCGATTGTAATGTGCATTGAATAGAGAATGGAAACGGGCAATATGTTAAAGAGACAACAACCTGAATAAAGAACACATATAATTTTGGAACTACATATTATTTATTGCATGAATGGCAAGTGATGCTTACTCGCTTGGAAAACTTGGTCTAGTTTTTAGTTTAAGAATATTTTCGCTTAATTTTTGTGTGTAATAACCATGAACCTTGCACTTATAAACGAATATATACAAGCCATGAATATTTTTTTTGTATTTACTTGTAAAGTTTGACTTTGTATACAAATAACATCTCTTTTGAAACATCCCAAGTCTATGTCCAGGGGACAGCAATGTTTAAAATTACTGTTAATTTCAGTTAATTTTGTGGTCCTCATTGAGGTCCGCTCTATAGCCATTCTTTTTTATAAAACAGTCTGATTTTTTTTTTGAATAATACAAAAACGTCCAATAAAACTGCAGGACTAAACAGTATGTGTACTTTGTCGAAACAATTGAACTCTCTACTAGGAAAAAGGAGGAAAAGGATTTGAAATATACATTTTCCTTTAATAAACAATACTGTTTATTGTTTTATATGTACGTATGTAATGAATATTTTAAATTTTGTTTTATGTTGTTTAAATCATTTTTTTGTCTGCAAATTTTAATAGTCTAATGAAAGAGATAACACGTGAAAAGTTAAACAGTCAACGTACTATAATAACTACCCCATCTGATAATGTCCTTTATCGGTAATTTGTACATTTTTCCTTTGATGTGTACTCGCTGATAATGTCAGTATCAGTGGACTGGCCGTGATATAAAAATTATTGGGTTAGTACGCAAATGACATGCGCGAATGCAACGCGTAAGGATCTACTTTCCATTTTCATTCACAAAATTGCGCGTGATTTTTATCGCAGAAACGCACGAGATTTTTGGCGAATGAAATACTTGACATTGATTATAACTTTCACAAAGTTAGTTTAGCCTTTTTTGTTGTGAAAATGTGAACAGAAATTTAATGCATGAAAAAGTTTTAAAAAATAAAGTAATCCATAATACATGTTTTATTTATTAAACTCACAAATAGCGTTTTGATTAAAATATATTGAACTTATTGGTAAAAAAAATGAAATGCGTTTAAAACCAAACCCATCAAATGCCGGGGGAGAAACCATTAGTATTAAAAATAACATTTTTAAACGATAAATGCACGAAGGTGCATCAATGCAAAACAAATACATTCTAAACTAGGAAGAATGTTTAACTCATGAACCTGTTTGATAATGGGTGTCACAATATAAAATTGCTTCTGCTGTGTTCGTTGTTATTGTGGTGAAATTAATGTGTAAGTATTCCAGTTCGAACTGCATATAATAATGATATTTCCGGTACGCATTAAGCAAAATAATATGAGGTAACTACAACTGTTTTAATTATATGTGTAATTGTCACTACAATTAATTTAATTTAACTCAACATGTTATAAGGACTGTCATTGTTTACTTTGATTGTTCTTTTTTAAGGACAGTTTTTATTAAATATGTTTACGAAAAAAAAAACATATTTGTATTTGATATCTTTTAAGCAATGTAACTATTCTCTTTGTGTTTAAACCAAGATGAAAAAATAAAGATATTTGTTATTTTAAAAATATCTTGCTAGAAAACGACATTTCATAACGCATCACTATGACAATGAAAATGCAATTTTCATTATCAGTTACCCCCTTCAAGTCGTCTATTTCCTGTTTTCCTGAATGAATAACAACCGTGGCAGTTGAAATAAAATTGTTTGTTACTTAAACTTTGAAAAAGGGCATAAGGTACCAATTTATTTCAACCGAATTGATTAAAACTCTCAAATTTAATCAAGTATATACTTAAAGTCATATGGTACTTTAATTTAAATAAAAAAATATAAAATGTTTTATATACTTTAATGCTTAAGTTTATCATTTGAAAGATAATCCTATATTTTATTGAAATCTGCATAAATGTACTGCTATTGAATATTGTCTTTCAGTACTCTAATTCTCCAACAGTTTTTCCGTATGCAGTGACCTTAACAATGAAACCTTTCGTTATAGCTTCGACATTCTCACAGAGCAAGCGCGAGGATTAAAATCTATAATGAAAAAACAAAGGTGAAAAACCTCGTAAGAAGATAGTATTAACGGATTCTGAAAAAAAAAAAATAATGAACCAAATCGGTTTACAGTTATGACAAAATTTGATTAACAACTGAGTATGCATGTATAACACACAAAACAATATATTGTTTTATCGTCTCACTTATTTTCCACATGTTACCTGATTTTGTGTTGATTTGTTATCAGCATTTTGTCGATTTTCTTGTAGTTTTGTTTGATCCTATTTCATAGATAAAAAAATATAAATTAAATGCTTTTCATTTGCACATGTAAATCAAGTTTTAACTTTTCAGCTGACATTATTTTTTTTTTTTTGTTAAACATATTCAGCACATGCGCGATTAATGGTCAAATTAAAGTTTGCATAAATCTGGACCCAAATTGAGTCGAACTACTGGCTTGGAATTAGTTTAAACATATTTATTTATAGTGCATTGGGAAACAAGTTTTTCAACTTATATTAATCCAGTTCCACTTTGCGGGTGCGAGTGCTGCCTTACATAGCGGCATTAGCCAGCTTATTTTCGAAATCTACACGGGTGTTCTTAACGTGCAGAAGATATGGCTCTCTCTTAACACGGGCCAGCATTTTATCGCCCACTTCCGACGGACTATCATCGTTTCCTCAAGACCATACTCGTAAATGGTGGCAAGGGAGAGCCGAAAATTTAGTCCCTGAAATTTTCATCGCGAACGGGAATCAAACCAGAAACCTTTGTGTTTGTAGTCAGATGCACTAACCACTACACCAAGGCTTGTAAGACAACAATGTTATTTCAGCGATATTTTGGGACTTATTTTTACCAAACTGGATGCGAATAGCAAATTGTAATTTCAAAACTCAAAATAAAAAAAAACCCATTTTTTGTCGTAATTGGACCAGTTACATATCATAACTTGCATAAGGAGTATGATGAAAGAACCCATATATGCGTTAGAGCCACTAACAAAACATTCATCATGTATGTGTAACAGAAACTTTATAAGTGACACATAAAATAATAAAAAGATGTCCATTGCGACAATTAAACATATATAAATCATTCATTTAACACAAAATCGTAATGAAAAGATCAACTACAAGTCAAGATCATTGAAATATGGGTTATTGAGTGATCAAAGATTATAAATGAATATGGGAAAGCGAAATTAAAAAACTTTCCCAGATGTCTTGTTTTCATTGTCTTTTAGAAGAATCTGTAAGAGAGAGGCACAAACTAATCATTATTGCACCAATTTTCAAGTTTGAAATTATTGTAACTGAATTTGAAAAAGTGGAAAACCATTTAATTCTCCTGTCACTGTACATTAGCATTATTTTGAGAATATTCATTTCACAAGGAACGTATTGACACTAATACAGTTTCTGTAAAAGAAACCCGATAATTTAATAACTCATTTTTTGAAAAATGAAATATGTCAGCTAAATCCAGTCATAAATAATAATGATTCAACTTGATTGCAACCAATAAAAACAACAAATACCTCATTTTCCGTTCATGGCATCAGAAATGAGCAATATGTTTTTCAAATATAGTATAAAATAAAAATAGAAATATATTAAACAAACTATAACATAGTAAGTTTTGAATTAACTGATTAACATATAATACCGAAGTAAGTAAAATAAATAATTTAAGATAATAAAAATATAAAAAACAGAATATCCACCTCATATCGACATTTGTGTGTTTATTCAAACAATCTTTAAAAAAATCTTATTGACGAGGTCAATTGGAATTCACATTGAAATAATTTCTGAACTTGTTTGAGTAAAATTAAATAGCGATCAATTAAAAGATAATGGTTCACGAGTTGACTGACGTTAGAGCACTAATCAACGCAAAACGATTGTACATGTGGCCAGTTATTTTGAACACATATTTATATTACAAACTTGCTAATCTGAATATATAAGTGACATGTAAAAGGATGTGCACAGTGACAAGAGAAGATATATGAATTATTTCTTGACAGAAAATAATAATCAAAACATCAAATACACGGAGAATAGATATGAGATATATCCATCAACTGAACCTTGACATTGAATAACCTTTGAAAAAAATCACATTAACGTTATCTTTCTATTTAGCAGAATATAAAAACGTCAGATATCAATCGTATTGAGTGACGTCTGTTTTATGTTAAATATTTAGTATTTTGGATTGTTTCTATGTCACATTACTATCATAGGTTAAGGAAGGGTAAAAGGCTAATAAAAGTGTACAACTCCTCCACTAAACGTTTAGCTTCGTCTCAGTACTGCTATTATTCATTTTTGTACTATAAAGGTATTTCAAGAAAAGTGTTCATTTTGTAAAACAAAATAATTTTTGGAATAAAAAAATTTCCTAACACAAACATAAACAGGAGTAATTTCTAAAATTATACAATTTGTTAATGTATCATAGCGACTTATTTTTGTAGTTTTTTCCTTTTGTTAGGAATAAGCGCTGAACAAGTCCAGTTGTCATTAAAATAAACAAATAATGTAGCGTATTTTCCTGAATTGGCTTTATAGCCAAACTTACCGTATCCTATTTTTGAAATTTACTTTCCATTACTTTCCATGATGAATTTAGTTCTAACTTTCATTAACTTCACACGTTTTATCAATACCAAACTTAATATTTTCTGTGCAGTAAAATTTGGTGTTCAGGTACATGACATAATTGTCGAATGGAGACAATGCCTATAGTCCATAAATCGATTCGGGAATATTTTTGGGGGCTCCTTCTTACAAATTAGTATCTACATCTAAAGATTAAATATATTTGTTTTTATCATACCAGATTACATCAAAACAAACAAAAAAAAAGAAAAAAAATATTCTATTGGTATGAAATCAATAAAACCATGTGACGAGTTTGGTTTAAAAATAAAGTCAACAGTAGTATACTGCTGTTCGAAGCTCATAGATCAATTAAGATAAAAACAATCCGGGTTACAAACTAAAACTGAGGGAAATGCATCAAAAATAAGAGGAGAACAACGACACAACAGAAACACAACATTAAAATGTAACACACACAGAAAAGAACTATAATATAACAATGGCAATTTTCCTGCCTTGGTACAGGACATTTTAAGTTAAAAATGTGGGTTGATATAAAAAAAAAAAAAAGGAAGATGTGAACATGGTTTTGTGGCATGAGAAACCTCCCGCTATTATGCCAATGTTAAATTTAACTTTAAAATGACAACATTACATGACAGGACTACAATACAAATAAACGAGAGAACATATAGGACAGAGAAACACACGAATAATAGCTAACAAAAGGTACCAGGTTTAAAATTTAATACGCCAGACGTGCGTTTCGTCCACATAAGACTAACTAGTGACGCTCAGATGAAAAAATATCGAAAACCAAAACAAGTGCAAAGTTGAAGAGCACTAAGGACCAAAATATTCAAAATGTTGTGCCCAAAAGTCTAGGGCTTTATGCCTGGGATAAGAACATCCTTATTATTTAGAATAATTCATACTTTTGCAAACAGTAAATTTTATAAAATGACTATATAATATACACATGGAAAAAAGTATTGCAACACCAAATTGAAATTGAAATTAAAAAAACACTCTTTATTTTTTTGTGATATAATTTGGTAAAATAGAACTAGTTAAACATTATTCAAGTATCACCTGAGTTTAATCAATAAATATCGACTCGAAAAGTTTTTATCTGCACCTGCAGCTACTGTACCCGTAAACAGCAAAACAGATGTTTTTACCCTTATTGTTTTCAACACTTTAAATAACCAAGTTTTTAAAGTTATGTGATTGACACCTTGTAATGGGTCCTTGACAACTCTTAACTGCAGCAAGATGGCAGATTATCAGCATAAGAGATGCAGGGATGTCGCTGTAACAACTGCACGTATTGTTGGTCATCACCATTCCACTATAAGTCGTTTTGAGAATAACAATCAGGCAATAAACGCTGTTAAAGACCTTCCGAGATAATGAAGACCCCCTATACCATTTGCTAGAGAAAATCAAGCATAATGAAGGTTGGTCAGAAGGAAACCCATTGCATACAAGACAATCCTAAAAAGAGAGTGGTGGCCATACAGGAGCCTTTTAACAGGAACTGTTCGAGATCAACTCATCGCTACTGGTTATCGTGTGATAAGACCATTTCGGAGACCTTTGCTAACGAACAGACACACAGTTTTCCGTATCTAATGTCGTGCAGAGCTCGCCAAAGTTGGAAATTAGCATCGTGGAGGAAGATCCAATGTTCAAATGGAATTTGGTTCATCTTTCTTGGCCCGAACGTAGCCCGACTTTGAGCCATATCGAGCATATATGGGACACTATTGGGCGGAAAGTGCGCGAAAAGACACCCCCAAGCAAACACATCATGAAATAAACAATGCCCTTCATCAGCAATGGTTGCTTCTACCTTAGCAACAAATTAGTCGATTTATGGAATCAGAAGACGTTAAGATGCGGTTATCCGTTTGAATGGAGGCTGCGCACAAAGTACTAATTCTTTGGCATATAACGATCAACCATGATGTGAACAGTCATCTGAAGATTAATTTTGAAATGTCTGACATTGTAAAGTTCGACTACAGTAAAAGTTGTAAAATGCATTTTTTTGTACAAAAAAAAACTTCATTTTGTTATTAAAATTGTGGTTATATAAATCTTTTTTTTCTTCAAATTTTTTGTTCGTTTCAATGCCAATGTTATCATAAACTATGTTTCAATAATATTATACACATATTTTTTGATATTTCATCCAAAAAAAGAGGCTGATTTTTCAAGTTTTAACAAATCAAGGTGTTGCAATACTTTTTTCCATGTGTATAGATATACATGATAAAACCGAAGTGGTGACTAACTACAGAATTAAAAAAACGGGTACATTACATAAAACACCTAAACCAACATATAAAAATACACAGCCGAGTTAGCCAAAGCCTCAACGCACAAAGTGACGTCACATTTGAAATTCTAAAAAAAACACAAAGTGACGTCACATTTGAATTTCTAACAATACTTCCTAAAAGTAAGATAGAATTAGGATTGATTGAAGATTAGATTTTTAATACTGATATTACATTTATTAATAACAATGAAAATAATAATACTAATATCAAATTGGGGTAGTAATTAGATAATTAATTGTATTATCTAGCTGTGTCGGTGTTTCTTCTGAATCAAACTGTAAACCAAATATATCGTATAAAAATTTCGTTGAACCAGACTGAAATCTAATAAACGATTGATTGATTTTAATTGATAAAGACAATTCACATCAGACCACTCCGAAAAGCTACTGTGAATGTAAGTATGACAGAACAAATTGAAGTTTGCCAATGAGAAAAGACTAGACTGTGTTTTCATATCTACTGCAACAAAAATGTTATGCTTCTTCATGAGTCTTACATCACAAGAAGGTAAACTTCTATATCTCTCGGTAATTGAAGTTCTTATATGAACGCCTGTTAAAAATGACACGCAACAAAAAATCCAAAGATAGATAACCTTAAAAAAAAGAACATAAGCAGTGTAATCCGAAATCAATAAATAGTTTAGCAATTGACACAATAGTACAAGGAATAGCTAACAAGCAAGTACTATATTGAATTGATAGGAACAATTGAAAAATGAAAATATTCATAGACTACACAATGTAAGGGACGTTTTAGGAATCAAATAGAAGAAAACAAAGGAACCAAAAAAGTTAAGTGTTCAGGATGTCGTTTAAAACATCCAAAATCTTCGACCATCAAATACAAATAGCAATGAACCATAATATCAACCTTACAGAACCATGGAATTCAAACCATAGCGAAATCGAAAGTGGAAATCATAGAATACAAATTTGAATTCCCCTGAATAATAATCAACAGAGCACTGCCATAATTGCGGTATCAGGAAAACAACAAGGTCAAAGCGATCCTTTCGGAGATAATTCAGCGAAAAGGGATTGAAAAAAAATTCAATAATTTGAGCATGGGAACCTATGGTGGAACCACAATGAACCTACAAGTAAAAACAAAATCGAAACAAATGTAAAGATAAATGCAAGTTCATCATGAAGACCGCCAAAACATATAAAAAAAACCCCAAAACACCAAACCGAGACGACTCTTTAATAAAATATGTTAAACTCATTAAACGGAAAATCTATGGTAGAAATATTTTTCTTATTTTTTTTAACTACCACACACATAACTTTTGAATTGTTTTGATTAAACACGAACATCTTTTTTTTAATTCTGATATTGAGCAGATCGGCGTGTTCGAAAAATTAGTTGTGGAAAATATGTATGTTAGGGTGCATGCAAAGCAGGAGACGTTCATTAATCGAAGCACCCGGTCTCACTCCTTTTTTGAGTTCCTGCGATTCTCTAAGTTATTGTTTGTTCCTTTGATATGTCATCTTAATCATAAGCAACACGACGGGTGCCACATGTGGAGCAGGATCTTCTTACTCTTCTGGAGCACCTGCGATCACCCCTAGTTTTTTGTGGGGTTCGTGTTGCTTATTCTTTAGTTTTCTATGTTGTGTCATGTGTACTTTTGTTTGTCTGTTTGTCTTTTTTCATTTTTAGCCATGGCGTTGTCAGTTTATTTTCGATTTATGAGTTTGACTGTCCCTCTGGTATCTTTCGTCCCTCTTTTAATCGATTTATTAACTTTGAATAGTGGTAATCTACAGTTACCAATATCGATGAAAAAAATTGGACAACATATATCAGTTTTTAAAGTTAGAATGAATGATAACTTTTCTTATTTAGATTTAAATCAACCACCTATCACACATAGCTTATTAGGAAAAAAATATCTACTGCTTTGTTTCACTTATTGTAAATTGTTCGGCATAACCTTCAACTGAATCAGTAAGAATTCAGGTTGTGTTTCCAGTTGTTAAAAGATTACGCAAATTCGTGAAGCGTTCCATATTCTTTATCAGTTGTAAGTCGTTACCTGAGACAGCTGGGTGAATAATCAAGAAAGTTGCTTATGTCTTTCAATCCTGAAAAAACCCAGAAGTTATGATGTTCTCAAATAATGAGAAACAAGACCTTAATTTTTCTATGAACCATTAAACCAATTGTGCGATCTAATAAGCATTTAGGGATAACATTTAGAGGTGACACAAGGAACAACTACGTTGATAATATATTAAATAGCGTTAAAAAACATCTCAATATACTATTACTGCAAAAACTCAAATATCAACATAGCTGACAAAGTTTGGAACAATATATCTAGTAATTATTAGACCTTTTTTTAATATGTAGTTTAATTATAGGACAACTACGGAAAAGGTTAATCAATTAAATTAGAACAGCTACAACTTTAAGCTGCACGAATTGTAAAATGTTTGCCTGTTTTCACACATTATGAGACTGTCTTAAGGTGGCTTGATTGTGCCCTCCGTCTTTGATTTTGATGTTGCAGATAACAATTGGTCTTGATCTTTAATGAAATGTGTAGTTTGTAATTCATGTTTAAGACTTTTAATGTTAATATATAAAATTATGTGTTTTATCATATTTACGGCTGTAATTTCTACCAAACTTACAAAAAAAAACCCACGAAAAACCAATATTTGTGTTTGATTCATTTTTTGCAATATTCAAATAAGGGGATATAACTCAGATAGTAGGGGAGATAAATGTAAGAGAGGGACGAAAGATACCAAAGGGACAGTCAATTATCTTTAGAAAGTGTTGTTAATTTACATATTTAAATATGTTCCAAGAGAACAAGTTCGGTGACCCCATTTTTTCTTTTTCTTTTCTGAAAGCGTATTATAAAATCTACCTTCTTACATTTTATCTTAAAATTCTATGATGTTGTTTTCATTTTATTACAAAATTAGATTTTCCAGACATAATCAATACAACATCTGACAATTGTGCACTACTGTAGCGTGTAAAAAAGTCCGGTGACACATTCTTTGAATACCTTTTTGAAAAAAGCATGATAAAAACTTCATTTCGACAAATTATTGAAAAATTCTATGGATTTCAATTAAGACGCCTCAGCCACCTTAAAGGAGGTTGATTGGGAAATTTTAGATGAACGAATAAAATGAAGAAAACTGCAACTGTTTATAAAATTCAGAATAATAATGCCCCTGAATATTTGTGTAGCATTATGCCCCATAAAATTCAAAGTACAACACAATATCCATGGCCAAATGGACAAGATATTATTTTACCCTTTTGCAGGCTTGCAATGACTTCTAATCATTTAATCCATCAACAATTAAACTTTGGAATAATCTGAACATTTCCGTTCGAAATATAGACTCGTTATTAAAGTTCAAGTTGAATTAAAAAACCACGAAATTCGAAATGAGAATCAATTTCAACATTATTTATATGGTCCAAAAAAAATTAATATAATCTTAACCCAATTTAGATGTTCGACATTCTTCTTAAATTGTGACTTGTTTAGAGCTAACATTATATATGATCCAACATGTAAATGTGGTATCGATGTTGAGGACATGCACCATTTTATTTGGTCCTTTTTATCTAAAAAAAAGGGTTATTCTGTTTAAAAGTCTTAGCTGGCTTCCCAAAAGCTGCTTTTTGGGCTTAAAACAATTGGTTTTTGGAGAATTTATTAATTCCCTATGCTCAAAATGTGCAAATTGTTAAACAAGTATTCAATTTTATAAAGAGATCAAAACGATTCCTCTTAGTATAGTATCACCTTAGGTAAAAGGCAAATCATCATCAATATCATCATCATCCTAATTTTTGTCGTTCTTTCTTCAAGCCCTCTCCTTTTTTCAGTATAGTTAATATAGTAATATTTTTATTGTGTATATTATATAATGCAATGCTCACGTTCAATTTGTATTGCTATATATATATTGTATTGTGGAGAAGACTTTATAAGTAAAGTTTACTTGTGTCTGATCATTTTTGTGTTGAGCAAATAACATATGTTTCATCTAAATAGATTAACACACTCGGCAAAACATTTCACATAGTTTTAGAACTTAAAATTTACATACACAATGTATCATTTGAAACTTACCCGCTGCTATTACCTTGTTAATATACTCTGCCAACTTCTACTCAAGCAAATTTGTTATACAAAAACGTGTAACCAGTTTCAAGCATTTCAGAAAAACCCCATCAGATAAGCTCAGTTCAAACAGTTACAAATGCAAGTCAAATTAAATTTTGACAGCATAACAGCTACAGGGCTTAGACAAAACATAAAGAAATGTTATATTAACTGTATTTATGAAACTGTTCGTTACGTTTGATTAATATCAGTTTCTCCACAAATAGTATATTTTGATGTATTTTGGACATGTACTAACAAAGAATATGTAATAAATTTGTCATCAATAACATAAAACAATGGATGGTCATTTATATCATGTGCTCGTTGGAAAAAGGTAAGCAAGATTCAGTAGCTCGTTTATCAATTAATTTCAACAAAGATCTGATTCAAATTCATGGACAACAAAGATATTTTAAACACAAAGCAGAGAACCTTTTACTGTTATCACCCAATTTAATTATGTGAAAGCAATATAAAAATAAATAGATTAATTTTTCGCGAAAGACAATAACCTAATTGATTTCATAACATTTAGTCTTGTTTTTATTTGATGCTAAATAAAAAAATTACAAAGGTAGTTTCAATTGATTGTCAGAAAGCTATAAAAATTAATTTAAAAAAAAAGGTACGAAGAAGTTTTGACGGTTAAACTTTTTTTTGTTTAGCAGTTATTTTCCTGTGTGTTGTTATAATAAAAATGTCAATGGTAGTAATAATTATGTTACAATTGCCTACATCTATTACAAATACAAAAAAACGACAGTCATCATGCTAATAAAGAATAAATATTGATATGGGTATGGGTATGTATATAAAATTTTATTCACCCCTGTAACTTAAATAATTCAAGCACTAACTATCTCTGATTCTATCTTCCACAAATGGGATGATCGTGGACGACACCAATGTTGTTTTCTTGGGATGCAATATTACATTTTTTATTGTTTTTTTAATTAAAATGAAGATCTTGTCAAAATTTTAATGTTTGATGAAATTTGGTAAGCTTTGGTTTTTATATATATAAATATATATTTGCAAAAATTATGAATTTGTTTTACAATTATTTATTTTTTATCTTTCTTTTTTTTGTGGGGGGGGGGGGGGGGGAATTTTTATATTTCATTCTATAAATTTTACAAAAGTTTATCCCCGGGTGAAAATAGTTGTATTAAAGATTGGGTGTTATTTACACCAATCATATTGCACTATTCTTACTACATAAGAAATAATATGATCTAATTGTTTGTGGTAATTGGATTTGAACATGTAACTGAGAGTTCTCTTATATTGGTGTTTGGTGTCTAATGCTATTATGTTTCTTGTTTTGTGGTACTTCGAACCGAAATATTTTAGTTAAGCCAATTGCAACTTATTTTTTATTACAGTTTGTTATTTTGTTGTGCTGTTACACCACTGTCCCAGGATTAAGGGGGAAAGTTTGACCTCATACACAAATTTAAGATCACCGTATTTGTTATATGCCTGTCCAAATTCAGTGTGTTGGTTTATGTCTCTCATATTTGTATTTGTAAATTGTATTGATATAAAGCAGGTCGTTATAGTTTCCTCGTTTACATTGTTTTACATTTTTTTTTGTAATTGCATTTTACAATAATATATGCAGGATGATTTTGTAACATTATTGAAGGTCATGCAGTGGCCTATAGATATTTATTTCGTCGTCATTTGAACATTCCACACCTGATTGTCATATGAAAATATACATGAAAGTCAAAATATATTTCAACGCAATATATAATATCTCGGATTACACAAGTTTATTGGTCATTTAGGGTTAAACAATTGCATGCTACCCTCTAGATGACGTTTGTTTATTTTTGTCGCTGGTTGGCTGTCTCATTGGCGTTTACCCAACATCTAATTCTTAGACATTAATAAAACATATGTGTTGTTATATTTACTAGTATGGTATTCCAATAATACTGATACTAGTTTATTGTTCAGTTGACATACAGATGTATATTTTATTGTATTTTGAAGTTGCCCTTTCGATGTAGATATGTGTTTTTTACTGGCATCTTATTGGGGTTATTTTAGGAATATGCTCTTTTACTTTTGCTGCCTTCAAACTTCCATTTTATATTTATAAGAACTTCTGACGCGACATAGATTCCGAAATGCCCTTATACTGCATTGTTTCAATTTCAGTACCTTTTTTGTATATTTGATTTGTAATAACCCGCATTTTGCTTATTTTTTTCAGGTGTAAAGATGCTTCTTATTTTAATTCTTCTTTTAAGTTATTCCATTTCCACAAGAGCGGTCATCATAAATGGCATGCAATGTCAGTGTACGTGTACTGATCCTGAAATTCCAAACCAAAAAGTCGATACCGACGGAAATCTTAAGGTCAAAACTAACAGTCAAAAGACAATCAACGTCAAAACCGCTGACATTACAACTAGTTCACAAAATCTGACTAAAGATAAACAACAGATGTCAACAGAAAATAAGAAAGAGAAAACAATTTCGGTCAGTAAGGATCTAATATCTCGTATAAAGGGAGACAAAACAAGTGGTGTTGTGAATTATAATAAAAACATTAACGACAAAAGTAACAATTCAGTACATAAAAATAAAAAAGGACAAAAGACTAGTGATTATGTACAAATTGGTCCTACGTATGGTGCGGGGAAAAAGTATCCTATGTCAAGTCATGGATATATTGTACCATTAAATGACAAAACAATAGTGCCAGCGAATCCAAACAAACAAGAAATTGGCAATAAAATTGCAAAAAACGAAAAAGATATAATTCAAATGTTTAAAAGCGAATTGGATATAATTGGAAAGAAACAGACGCAAAAAAAGAAATCAAATACAGATAACAACGTAACGACTAGAGATTCGACTGCACCTAAAAACAATAATAACAACAATAATGGAAACTTTCTCGGTAACAATCGACCATTTAACATTAACCGGAATAACGGGAATAATAATGATAACAACAATCAGTGGCAGACACAGAACAGAAATAATGGCAATAATAATAACCCTAACAATGGTAAAAATAACAATAATAACCAGCTAAGGAAAGGAAACAACAATAATAATCAACAATGGAATCAAAGCAACAACAATAATAACAACCAACAATGGAATCAAAACAACAACAATAATAACAATAACCAACAACAATGGAATTCAAACAACAACAATAACAATAATTATAATAATAATAATAATAATAACCAACAATGGAACCAAAACGACAATAACAATAATAAAAATAACCAACAATTGAATCAAAACAATAAGGTTAATCAGCCACAGATTCAAAACAACAATAAGGTCCAACAATGGAATCAAAACAATAAACAAAATCAGCCACTGAAACCTAAATATAGTAAAAATGACGTTGATAAGCTATGGAAAACAATGGGATCCTTAATAGTCAGTAGACTACAAAGTATGTCTCAACCATCATCACAGCGAACAAGAAAAAATGGTCGATCATTCCCAAATGAATCATCTCGAAATCAGAGGAGAAGAAGAAAGAAAAAGGTTGGAACGACAATGAGTCCGCACGATATGGCAGAAGAAATGTTTGGGACATCTGAAGTAGATCCTGTAATATTAGAAATGCTGGCTAAGTCTAACAAGAATAAATTTCAGTTATAATGTTGAGTTCAATGTTTTTGTTGTTGTTATTTGTTTATTTACAAAAATGTTAAATCAACATTCAATATACCAATCTGATTAATCTAGAACAGCTAAAAGTTTTCAAATTATTTACATATAATGTCCTTAAAATTTAAAACTGCATTAGAAAGATTTTTATTTATATTATTTATGGTGTTTGTTTTTGTTGCATTTCGATATTCCTATTGTTTCTTTGCTTTCCTTTTATAGTTGATGAGTTTCCCTCGATTTTGGTTTTCGTTTGTAACCCGGATTTGTTTTTTCTCAATCGATCTATGACTTTGAACACCGGTATACTACTGTTGCTTTTATTGAGACCCCTGTTTTCTGAAATACAAAAAATTAATTGTTTGATCTGTTTAAGTGAAATTGGTGGCGTTTATATTTGTTCTCAAAAATCGTTTACTTCGTATTTTATTTGACTATTGAAACTTTTTTCATACGATCGTCACTGACGAGTCTTTTGTTGACTAAACACCCGTGTAGTACACAATTTGAATTCTGATATATATGAAGAGTTTGTTTGAGTTGTTTTTTTACAGGATCTGATAAGTGGTTCAAAGTATTTGCATATATTGTGTGTAATGCAGCAATTTTTGCATTACATGTAGGAATGTCAAAGAGTACTCGAGTACTCGAGTATCGCTCGGTAGTACCGAGTATCGATTACCAAAATGATACTCGACTAATCGGTTTCCTATTAGGATATTGTTACTTTCCCAAAAGAATATATTTATCAAAATTAATTACAATTAAAATACGATTCGAATGTTTGCGTAAAGCTGTCATTAAAAATTCCTTCGAACAGAGGTACGTGTAGGATATATGGACAAGAGCATATTTCCAACGATTACACTTTTCGGCTAAATTAATCTTAGTCAACTTAGTCCCAACTTATGTACCATTAGAGCATTTAAATTCATCAGTAGTACTGTTAGTTACCCAATAAATTTGAGAAATCGCTGCGTCCAAGAAAAGTTGACGAGATAATATTTTTAAATAAGTACAAATTCGTTGCACCCTGTATCGACCCTCAGAAAATAATGTAGTATGACATCAGTTCTAATCATCAACCCTTTGTTGATCATTAAATGTGGGTTTTTTCAGTTCCTAAATACTGTTGTTTGAGTTATAATTTGTCTTTAGGTATTTATTGATTACTTCATTAGATAATTACCAGTGCGTGCAGTTATGAAGCTATTGATTATGGTATAAAATTCATTGGACTATTATTTAGTCGTAGGTAACAGTGTTAAGGGTTTTACGATCAAAAGACAGTCAACGACCCACAATACATAACATGGGTATACTTTTGTTTTTCCATTTTGTAAATGTTTTACCGAGCGAGTACTCGAATATCGCTCGGTAAATCCAAAGACTAATCGATTAGTAAATCCTCACCGAGTTGACATCCCTAATTACATGTAATTCTAATTTAAGGCATACGATACAGTTTTGATCCCATATTGAAATTTTGATGAAAATTTGCATATAGGCTATCTTCTATCTGATTAAATCAAATATGTAATAAAAATATACCTACAGGTGCTACTTTTTTGTGTTCAAAATTCGGATTTGTTGACGTATTTTGCCTTCCGAAATAATTACATAACGTTTTTGTTTTAAAAGATAAACACAAGCTGTTTTTGTTAAATTATTTGTAATATGTATTCTAAATAAGTATCTTATAAATTTGTGTTTGTTTTTTTTTTAGGAAAAAAAAACCCGTAATTTTTTTATGTATATTTATCTAATTTAGAAATATTGCATATTTACTTTTTCATAAAAATTGGTACAAACAATCTTCATACGTATTTAAACCAAATGGCATTTTAAAAATGAGGGGTCCATGAACTCGTTTTTAAGTTAGATCAGTTTGAATGATAAAAATCAGTCGAAAAATTCATCTTTTCCCGATATGTCACAGTTTGACGTCGCAAAATTAACATTTTACGTTAGCAACGTCATAACCTCACCTGTAACGGTATCGTAAGCCCTTAATGCATTTCTTGAGAATAAAGTTGTGTTATTTCATGCATTACTTGGCATTACTTTTTTCACATACTAGTACTATATATCTTTCACAGATTGTTAAAGATTAAGCTAAAGCTGAATTTTAGAAAGAAGGTTATTATTGTAAAAGCGATTTTTGTTGTTGTTGTCAAAACGTCAATGAACTTCTTGACATGATCAAATAATAGAAAATTGACCAGTGTCATTAAACACTAATTAGTTTGTTTTACAATCAATCTTTTCACCATTTTGACACTTGGTCATAAATTAAGCACTTTGTTTATTATTTAATTAGCATGATTAGAAAAGAAATTCCCAAAGAATATTTTTGATAGAAATTATAAAACAAATGCATATGTGGACATTAGTTAAAATAAATATTAAATTTCACCCTTGTGAAGTTAAAATGTAATAGTTGTATTGAATAGACTTTTACTTGATACTTAAATCTTATATGTATACGGAACAGTTATTGCATATATGCTAGAATCTTTTTTGACTTAATGATGTTTTTCAAAATGTTTTATTTTTTTGGCTTAATAAGAACATTTACAAATATAATGTGTAATTCAATGTATTACTTTGCAAAAGTAACTGTAATGTAATGCATTGTAATTGTAATTGTAATTTAATTCATTGTTTTGTCAAAGTAATTGTAATAAAATGCGTATTCTTTCATTGCAATGTAATTCACCCCATGCCTTGTGGGCACTGACAGGTCGGTTTTTACAAAGTTAACACCTGGAAAAATTAAAATATCTTCGTTTATTTTAGTTCTCAAATTATTATTATGTGATTTTCTAAACGAAGTATACTAAAAATGTAAAAAGGGTGAAATATTGGAGAGTACTTTTATTTGTAATTTTATGGTTTTTATTATAATATAGATATATGTGATAATGTAATAAAACTGCTATCTAAGTCTGCTTCCCTGTGCTGTTTAGGTATATAGTATAAAGATAACAATAACAGAGGAAATTTGAATAAAACGATTTATCAATTTCAAAAAGGCAGAACATACATTAGCCTCTTATATAAGATGAGTTTTTCGAAATTGTTTATATAGTTAATATCAATATTATCAAAAATGGTACATTCGATGTTTTTTCGGACATATACATAAGAACATAAACAACGGACATGCAATCAATTTGTCATCAATAACCAAGAATTAATTGTTATTGGCATTCATATCATGACTTGTTGTGACAAGGTAAGGAAGTTTCTGTAGATCTTTTTTTTATCTATCAATTTCACCGTTTATTAAATAAATATGAATCAAATTCAAGTATAAATTATTTGAAAAAAGGAGAAAAAAATAAACAAAAATTGGTTTATCTTCCAAATAAGACTTATCATTATAGATAGACAAACACTAATGAATATCTTAATTTCTGATCTTTCTTTTCATTCGTCGATTGTACAGATACAAATATTTGTATTTTTTTAAATATATAAACTTAATTTACGAGAAATCTTTAAAAGATATGTTATAAAATTGTTATAAATAATTTTAAAATTAAGTTTTGATGACATTAACATTTTTTATCAATTTTTTTCGACATTATATTTCACGTGTTGATGATATGAATTTTACACTTCAAAACTGCAGTTAAAAGACATTATTCAAAACAATGTCTGTTAATAGTTGCGTCAATGCTGAGTTATTTTATTATCCGCACCAATCGATGATGAACACAGGAAATTCGGAACGGTAGGCAGTTCCTTGTCCTATTGTGCCACACCCGTACATATTATATCATATTGGAGAATATTTGTATTTTAAGATTTAAGATATCGCTCTTAAATGAAAATCAGTTTAAAATGTACTCATTTAATGGAAATTTACCAATGATATACTGTTTATCCTTAGATGTGGTATACATTTTGTACTTATTTCATTATGGTTGTTTTGGAAGTGAAAAAGTGGTTAACTTTGTTACAGTTTTCTTCGTCTGGCACCATTGTTTGTCCTATTGGCTTTCTTCTCATTATCACTTAATGTTTCAGATTTTACATTTTTGACATTAAAGTGCCACTGATGAAAAGTATATATGTTGCTTTGAATATATTCTGCTATCTTTTAATTTTGATTCATATGTTTTGTTATAATGTGGTGTTTTCTTGGTTTCAGATCTCAACATGTTTCTAAGTATTTTTCTTCTCTTAAGTTTTTCAATTTCAACACGAGGGATAATAATAAATGGAATGCAATGTCAGTGCACGTGTACTGATCCTGATTATCCAAACCAAAAGATCAGTATCAACGGAAATCTAAACGAGAAAACTAATAATCTAGATTCAATTAAAATCTCGGTGAAAACCACTGATGCATCAACAAGAACACCATTAATAACAAGAGAAGCACAACAGTTGTCAACAAAAACACAAAATAGGAAAGAAAAACTAAATGCTGTTATTACAGAATCAAAATCTAATACGAAAGCAAAACAAACTATTGACGTTGTGAAAAAAACGGCAACCGATAAAAAAAAATCCACAAACGAAATTAAAGCTCCAAAGCTTAACAATGTATGGGATGTATTTGGAAAGAAACCGAAAAAGAAAGAGAAAACGAATGCAGTTGTTGATAAGAACGTATGGAGTATGTTTTCAACGGCCCCGAAAAATAACAATAACAACAACAATGGAAACGCCCCCGGTCATCAGCAGTTTAACAATAGGCAAAGTACCAATTACTTCGACCAGAACAATAATATGGGAATGCATCGAAATCAAATGAACGGAAACAATAATAATAACAATCAGTGGCAGACACAGAACAGAAATAATGGTAATAATAACAACCCTAACAATGGTAATATGAACAATAACAACCAGTGGAGAAATGGAAACACCAATAATAATCAACAATGGAATCAAAACAACAATAATAATAACAATAACCAACCACAATGGAATCCAAACAACAACAATAATAATAATAACCAACAACAATGGAATCCAAACAACAACAATAATAATAATAATAACCAACAACAATGGAATCCAAACAACAACAATAATAACCAACAACAATGGAATCAAAATAACAAAAACAATAATCAACCATGGAAAAGAAAGAACAATAATCAGCGATGGAGCGGAAATAATAATATTAATAATCGACCGTGGAATGGAAACAACAATAATAATAATCAACCATGGAACCGAAACAATAAAAATCGTCGTTCCAGGAACGAGGCAACAACCACAATGAATCCACTAGACACTGCAGAAGCACTCTTTGGTACATCTGAAGTAGATCCTGCGATACTAGAGATACTGGCTAACCCGAGGAAATTCAATCTATAATGTGTTTGTTCATTAGATGTTGTAGTATCTTGTTTTCCACAAATATTTAAGGTGGTACCTAATACTACAGGGAGATAACTAACTCTGTAAAGTCAGCTAAACGTTTTAATTGCGTTGTGTTGTAAAAGGAATATTACGATTCTCAATGATCAAAATTGGTGGTTGTCAAATTGCTATATAACCAGTGTAATTTTCTGACAAAACGGTTGGTTCAAATTTTTTTTAATTTTTATATTTTTGTTAAATTATAAGAGCCAAATTAATTTTAGTGAAAGTGTTGGGTACCACCTTAACAGTGACTGTTTATTTATAATAATTTGACTGATTTATTTGAAATAGATTTATTGATAATTACTTAATGTCTGTTTGTTTTTTTCACACTATGCTGTCAATATGATATATTTTTATACGACTGTCATACAAACGAGAGGTTAAGATAGCTATGAAACCAAGTTTAATCCAACATATTATACATCCGAAAATTCATATTCCTGGTCACGAAAATGACAGTTGTTATCCATTTGTAATGTGTATAAGCTTTTGATTTTGTCATTTTGTTATGGACTTTTCGTTTTAATTTTCCTCGGTTTTTTTTCTGTTATTATACTTTCTTATTATATTCTAGACACTAATGTTAATCAAATTTATAGCAGTGAGTTATTGGGTGTAATTAAAATGCTATTTATGAATAGATAAATGTTATAAAAAAAATGAAAAGAAAAACACAGGCGGCATACAAAGTTATGAAGGGAATGAACTCGTTAACAAGAATGTATATTTTATTATTCGACTTTAGCATCGACTGTCTTTGTTATAACAGATCACACTGATAAGGGGCGAGTGACATTTTTCAAAAAAGACTCATAGTTGTTATGACCTTAAATGTGACCACCTTACCCACGGCTATATTACATATCAATAGAAGGCCTATTATCTGTATGACGTATTGTTGTTTGCCCGGTCGTTTAAAATTGTTTGGTGCAATTTCCGTTTACCTCAAGATCAAAGATCAAGAATAAAACAATTCTTAAATTTTGCTACGATAAATAAAAATCATTTTTCTTTTATGGTAAAAAAAAAACAAAATGCCATAGTAACCTTAAACAACAGAATATCATCATACAAAATCAAAAGTAAATTAAGGGCTTAAATGCGCAATATCTAAACTAATCGCAATTATCTAAAAAAAAACAAAAAAAAAAACAATGGCACATCGGTTAATTAACAAATAATCAACGTACCATCGTACAGTAAGGCCCCATGAAACTCAAACTACTGAGCAAGTGTACCGTATTGGGAAAATTAGACACTGAAATACTGATATCGTTGATGAATATAACGTTACTTAAATTATATTTGCAGACCTTAATTTCTCGTAATTCGTATTTAAATTATGTATGAAAAACGAATTATCAAATTTCGTCGATTTGGGAACACAGCACAGAAACATTTTATTTAATCGAAATATAAGTCCACATTATTAACTCGGCAAATGATTTCAATTTTTGGAGATCCAAAAGTCATGTTAGCAGTTGTAGCATGAACATCCTCTATCGATTTGAAAAAAGCTTAAGGGGGATTTTCCGTCTTTTCTGGAAATAGCTATCGACAAACTTTTAAATAATTTTAAAAAGGGTTGTTCATCTACGTCTTGACTCGTTGGTTGTGTTGCTTTTGTCATTTGATTGCTTATCAGCCATATGACGGAGTTTTTGTATCTCGACTTTTCTTGAATTGGCTCCATAGTTATGATCAATAGTTCCAGACATAACAGTGGTTGAATGTTCATCAGTTCTATATTTCTTCATACTCGATTTTACCGTACACTTCTGAGAAAAGTATCCTGACGTATTGTTAATTCCGTTAGTAAAAACATCATGCATTAAGGACTTCTTCTCATTACTTATTAGCAATAATTCTAATCCTCATTCCACTATAATTAGTTATCAAAGGTACCAGGTTTATATACTGATACGCCAGACGATCGTTTCGTCTACATAAGACTCATCAGTGACGCTCAGATCAAAATATATCAGAAAGCCAAAACAAGTTCAACGTTGAAGAGCATTATTCGCGTCCAAATGACTCCAAACAATTGATTGGATGTTTGCTCAGTATTTATAATAAATGATACGACTTAAAAGTGAGATGTATTTACTAGCAGCGTAAAAATAGTTTACCGGGTGTTTATTCCTATTTCATCACTTTACCAAGGTTAGGGAGATAAGTAATGGCCCATAAACATGTTTAATCCCGCCATGTTTATAGGTGCTTGTCCTAAGTCACGAATTGAGGTTGGTGATGAATATTTCAGATATCAACTGAGTAGTATAAAGGTAGTATTATATAGCTATGTGCAAGATATTAATGAAAAATTAGTATAGTTGAAGTCTTTAGGTCCTGCTTCACTTCATTATAATTTAACAAAAAAATGAGTAATTTTTGTTATAGTTATAATGCTTTCTAAATATTACTTGGTTGAAATACTCAATACTAAAAAAAACATAATTCTTTTCAAATCATATGGAGACCTATGTTCCCGCTTTTAAATCACGGCCACAGCAAGTATATCGAGATGCATACACCAGCTTGTTTGCTCTCAATAAAAACACAAAACAGTGTTGTCATTGTTCATATCGAGCATTTATTATATATTGTCACCTTGTTGAAGTAAAATTGGGAATACAATAGTACTGGAAGCGTAATCAGTATAACCATTGGCGTACACACTTGTGATCAGTTGACCATTTTTAACTAGATCTAAATGTATATCATTATGGCGGTCTGTATAAACGATGACTGACAGGAGATAAACACCTTTGATTGGTGCAGTAAAATGACCATGGCGAACATCATAACCATTTCCATCATTCAATCATTTCTAACTTTTTTAGATTCGAGCGTCACTGATGAGGCTTTTGTAGACAAAACGCGCGTCTTGCGTATATACAAAATTTAGTTCTGGTATCTATGATGAGTTTATTCAGAAAGCTAAAACAAGTTCAATGTTGAAGAGCATTATTTGCTATCAAATGACTCCAAACAATTAATTGGATGTTTGCTCAGTATTTATAATAAATGATACGACTTAAAAGTGAAATTTAGTAGCAGCGTAAAAAATAAACATGTTTAATCCGCCATGATTATAGGTGCTTGTCCTAAGTCACGGATTGAGGTTGGTGACAAATATTTCAGATATCAACTGAGTAGTATAAAGGTAGTATTACATTACTATCTGCAAGATATTAATGAAAAATTAGTATAGTTTAAGTCTTTAGGTCCTGCTTCACTTCATCATAATTTTTATTATAGCTATAATGCTTTCTAAATATAACTTGGTTGAAATACTCAATACTAAAAAAAAAATTATTTTCAAATCATATGGAGACCTTTGTTCCCGCTTTTAAATCACGGCCACAGCAAGTATGTCGAGATGCATACACCAGTTTGTTTGCTCTCAATAAAAACACAAAACAGTTTTGTCATTGTTCATATCGAGCATTTATTATATATTGGCGATATTAAAAAAACAACAAATAGGATTTGTTTCATTGTTGAAGGCCGTAAGGTGACATTTATTTTTTAATTTCCTTGATGGTGAGTTGTTTCATTGCAATCATGCCACATATCATTTTGAGAGATCTTGATGTGATATCACGATGTGTATTCCGTGATAACAAATCATAAAATAACGATTTCAATCCGTGATCACGATATTTTTTAAATTGTCTCGAAAAGGGTTTTCTGAAGGAAAAACTAAGTAACTATAGTAAGCTATATAAGTCCACGATAATATAAAAATGTTTTAAAAATGCAAAACAACAATGTTTGCAAATTGAATCATTTTTTAAACTAAAGTGCATAAAGAAGAGCTCCTGTAAATGCATTAAGCATGAACTGACTAACCCCAACTAGAACCTTTCCTTCGTCTCCTTGATGAGTGCGTAACCAAACCATGTCTCCTTGCTGAAGTAAAATCGGAAATACAATAGTACTGGAAGCGTTATCAGTAGCACCATTGGCGTACACACTTGTGATCAGTTGACCATTTTTAACTAGATCTAAATGTATATCATTATGGCGGTCTGTATAAACGATGACTGACAGGAGATAAACACCTTTGATTGGTGCAGTAAAATGACCATGGCGAACATCATAACCATTTCCGTCATTCAATAACACTTTATCATATTCGATAATTTGGTGAGTTCCAAGCTTAGTGATTTCTTTTGTCAACTGTACAGCAAAAGCTACTTTTGGTGCAGTCACTGTTGGGACTGGAGCTGAAAACAAATACACATACCGATAAAAAGTAAATTATAGATTTTGTTTATTTCCCCATTCGGTGATATGCCATTTACACAACTTCTAAAAATACCATTGAAATATTATAGTTTGAAAATACAGGTCAACGTACAATGTTACTTATCATTCCTGCTGTGCGATTGAACAAGTTTCTGTCATTTTGTTATATGGTTACAGGTACTCAGTCGAACTTGATTTCAAACAAATAACACTTGTAACTCAATATTATAAATTATGGATGGAAAACAAATTATTAGACCGATTAGACAAGTGTAAGAGTGTTGATATTTGAAGAAAACAATGGTTTCGTTGACGTTTTAAACATAACTCGTTTAAAATTCTCCGTTATTCATCTCAACTTGACATATTTTCAAACAATAGCCATAAAGCCCTTGCATTGACTCCTTGTCGGCATTAAATGAAAGATTTATAGAGTAACCATTTTTCAATGAATTTGATTGATTCTTCATCGTCACATTTTCCTTCAGCAGGAACTGAAGCTCGAAATACGAATTGTAATGCTTAGTGTGTCTGTTTTATGGTCATCGTTAAACACCTTTAATTTACCGTCATATGAAGAACAATCATATATGCGCTTTTCGTTCTCTATGTTTTTGATTCTCGGCTTCAAAATGATTTGAGTTTAATGTGCGGTATCTATCGTTATTCTTTTTTTTAAATTCCCAATATTGTCATTCACTATGTAACTATATGTCCCTTTTCAGTGTTCGTACATTTTTGTGTAATATTGATCATATTGAAAATTTTGTCTTTGGCAGTTCCTAAGTTTAATATTTCCATAAATTCTCTGAATATCAAACATATTTATGATCAAATGCATAAAATATACAGTCCGCAAATACAGGCTGGATTTGTAAAATGATATAACCAAAAAAAAAAATAATCATACTTGTATTTCCTATTAACAGTCTTTTGTAATGGTAATTTTCCTTGGCTATGTCATCTACCACCTTGGTTTTATGTTCTTTTGTGTTATGAAGCTTATGTGTATACCTCTGGATTTCCTCGTTGTGTTCGTGTGTTGTTTGGAGTTTTGATCCGAAGTAAGACGTTTGCATTGCATTTTGTTTCTCTATTGTTCTTAATCTGGATCTAATTCTTCTGTTTTCTTCTTTGAGGATTTCATTTTCTTCCTTGAGCTTTTTATCGACTATCTGTAGTTTGTTATTTTCTACCTGTAGGCTTTCAACCTTTTGCTCCAATTTATCTAAAAAACACAATTCATAGATGATGTCTGTTACTGATAATTGAAACAAGTAAACCTGAAAACGCATAATCACCAAACATTACACTTTAACCCGGACCATTCCAATCACCGACCTTCATTTTTAAAATCAATATTACATAATTACTCCCGGTTTTATGGAAGTTGAAAAACCGAAACTTTCCTTTTAGGCGATAAAAGATGTTTATTTATATACATCTAATTTATATTGAAGAGTTTTTTTATTATATCATTGGTCGTATTTTAAAAGGTTTGTCTTCTGATGTGACTTTAGATATCTTTCAGATGGGTAAATTAAATTTGAATATATATACGTCAAGTCATTTATTCAACACCATATTAGACACGGGTCGGTTGTGATCTTTAGAATACTATGCATGCATCTGTTTATTGTTCAAGATCGTATGTCAACTTCTTTTGGTTTTTTTCTATGCTTTAGAAGTATTGGTTCATTGACGTATATGCAAAAAGAAATTTACAAAAATACTGAACTCCGTCGAAAATTCAAAACGGAAAGTCCCTAATCAAATTGCAAGATCAACAGCTCAAACACATCAAACGAATGGATAACAACTGTCATATTCCTATATGGTAATATCTCTTTAATAATAAATATATATAAAGTATTATAATGTCATACTTATAAAATGAAAAAAAAGTAATGCATTCAAAATTTTGGTATTTTAAAGATAAATCGATTTATAATAGATAAATATAAAGATAAGTAGATATACTAGTATATGAGTGATAAAAAGATAACAGATCAACTATGGGCACTGGGCAGGAAAAGCTAATATATATACCAGGGATGGGGTCGATTACTTTTAAATGTAATCGATTAAATTACAATTACTTTGCTAATAAAATGTAATCGATTACATTACAATTACACCCTATTTCATATGTAATCGATTACATTAGATTACTTTTCTTTATTGTAATCATGATTACTTTAGATTACTTATGATTACATTGTATATTGCTATATCAAAGTTTTTTTATAACTTTTTATCCTCACAATAAAGCTTATTCTGGTGATTTTTTTTTAAAGCCTTAATTTATTCATCTTTTTAAAAGAATTTATAGACAAGACAGTTACAGTGTAACATGTGTAATTTAATAAAATAGCTATAGACAAGTGTCCTTTCTCTATGTAAAAGATATAACTTTATTTTTAACTACAAATTGTAACCAACTACCTAATTAACAAAAAAACTGGAAATAAGGAAAAATTAATTAAGTATAATTTTATTGTCTGTTGGGACTTAATTGACACATCCATTAATGTTTTTACAGGTGCTAATCCCTACTTCCATTTTTTTTAAACAAACAATAGGTGGGCTTGGGTATTAAAATTTTATTGTCTTAATAACAATATCAGTAAAGTTAAAAGTGGTTGATTGTCATTATTTGTTTGAAAATGTTTAATACTTGATCTAATTGAAATTAATAGAATTATTGTCAGGTGAAAACACAAAACAGTTCTGTAACTTAGGAAAGATTATACATTTCTCTTTATATTAAGAAATGTTTATTGTATTGATGAAACTTCTGACGTCACCTATTGTTTACTATGCATATTGTTTGCAATATTATGCCATATGTATACACTGTACTTGTACTTGTTTATACTGGTGAGCCTTATGGCTTTAAGTTTATAAAGAATAAAAATAAGAAAGCACATTTTATACACGAATTTATGGAAAATAAAATTTATTCAATTTTGTCAATAAATGAAACCTGGTTTTAACTTCCATTTTGAATTAAGTGGGCTTACATATTTATGCTGACCATTAAGGTCAAGTAGGAACTAAATGTTTTCTGCATTTGAATTTCAATGTATTTATGTAAAAATATTGGGTAAATTGATATAAAATTGAAGTTAATATCAGAAGTTTTCAATCAAGGAAAACAAATGCTTTCAAGGCATATTCTTGTATCATAAGAGCTCAATCTCACAAAGAAATATTGGAGAGTAAATTTCCTTTTGTAAACTGTTAACAAAATAAAACACTTGGTTATACAGATTTGTTATATAGATGATCACATTAAACAAGGACCCATCATTGTGATTACTAGTTTCATGATTTTTCATTCAAGCTTTACATTTTCTTATTTTCATCTTGTCTATCAAAAACTATTTTCATATATATATATACAAGATTTGTAATCAGCAAGTAATCATATGAATGTAATCGAAAAGTAATCATGATTACACCTGTTTTTTGCCATGTTATCGATTACATTACGATTACTTGTAATCAGAAATGGTATGATTACTGATTACATAGGATTACACTGCAAAATGTAATCGATTACAGCTGATTACGATTACTGATTACGATTACCCCATACCTGATATATACTACTACAGGCCACTGAACGGCATTTAGGAAGACAAATGTCCACCTTGAAGGGTTTGCAATCTCAAGTGATTTGTACTAAAAAATACAGCGTTACGTACGTACGAAACAATGACTTTATTCTAGTGAAAAATAAGACAGGCGAAATACACCAGAGTGAAATTCAAACTAATAAGTCGAAAATAAACAGACAACCCCACGGCTTAAAAAGAAAAAAAAATAGTACAGTAAACACAATAAAGAACACTTTAGACTGAGACTGGAGATATTTCAGATGAAAGATAAGAACATGAAACAGATAGTGTTAAAATCAGACATGACAGGTGGTGAAATATTGTATGTGCATTTCAACTCACCCAGTCTGGTTAAAACGTAATGTAAGTTATCCTCTTTAAAAAGGTCGGCATTTACAACTGAGTCTTGGAGAAATAGTCCTGCAATTATCAACGCCAAAAAGGCAAACATTTCCTGTGTGTGATTAATAGCTTCACGAACAAGATAATCAGGAATAGTTCATTTAGATAGCCCAATTTAGAACCAAGTCGATCAATATTCTATATCTAACATTAGTTTTATTATGGTTGTTGTCAAATCTTAATCTAGATTGGAGACATTGCTATCTATACGCTTGGTATGCAACTTAATCTTCCTGTCCTTAAATCATTATACAGGCTTATAAAAATAATAACTATGAAACTTAAAAAAAAAGACTTGGTTGATTGATAAAAGATGTACAGCTACTGGAAATGAACTGGCTCATCTGGTATCTCTAAATCGTTGGTTTAAAGGTGTCACGTTATATTTAACTGGGTTGAGTTCAATATCGTAGCAGCTACGTAGCCGCTACGTAGCTGCCATCAATATCTATGTAGCAACTAGTATATAGCTACACGTTGAATAGTCAAAATCTACGTAGCACTACGTCGTTGCAAAGATATAGAAGTCAACCCTGTACAATAACATTAATTTAAAAATCACAACTTACACTGCCTCGTTATGACTCATCTGTAGTATTCGTCAATGGTCACGTTAGAATATTAATCTTTGGCAAACTAAATCAAAATAATACATTATAAAAATAGAAAAACAACTTGTTAATATTGAAAAAAACATAATATCAAATAGAGAAACAGATGCTCCAATAAAATACTCTGAAATAAAAAATGTTATTAGTAAGCTAAAAAAAGAAAAAGTGCCTGGGCCAGATACCATTATAAATGAAATAGTAAAATTTAGTAAAAATGTGTCGATCAAAAGTATTGTTAAACTGTTTAACCTTATTTTGAATACAGGTATTTACCCATCAAAATGGAAATACTCGTACTTAATTTTATTGCATAAATCAGGAGTAAAAACTGATCCTAATAATTACAGGGGAATATCTCTGATAAGTTGCTTACCAAAATTGTTTAATGCTGTATTAAATGAAAGATTGATTAAACTGATGGAAAATACTATAAGTAATACTCAATTTGGTTTTAGAAAAAATCACAGAACCTCTGATAGTATATTTGTGCTTAAGTCTTTAATAAACAAATACTTACACAAAAATAAAAATAAAATATATGCCTGCTTTGTAGATTTAAAAAAGACTTTTGATTCTGTCTGGAGAAAAGCTTTACTTTATAAACTGTATAAGGCAGGAGCAGGGAAAAAAATATTTAATATTATTAAAGGACAGTATGAGGAAACAAAATCTGCCTTCAAGCATCAAGAGTGGCATTCAGAATATTTTGAAATCACACAAGGGGTTAAACAAGGGGATTCATTGAGTCCTACTTTATTTAATTTATTTATTAATGATTTAGATGCAGAGTTTTCAAATGAAAATAGCTGTCCATTAGAACTAATTGATACTAAAGTAGGATCTTTACAATTTGCTGATGACCTTTTAATATTATCTGAAAGTAAAGAAGGCCTACAAAATAGTCTGAACAACTTAGAAAAGTATTGTGAAAAATGGCAATTAACTTTAAATATTAATAAAACTAAAACAATGATTCTGCAGCAAAATAATAAAAAAGTGGAAACATCTTTATCAAAATATAAAAATGAAAGTTTGTCAAATGTCTCTGAGTATTCATTTCTTGGAATTCTTGTGAAATCAAATGGAAACTTATTGCATAGCTCTGAAGAGCTTGTAAATAAAGCAAGGAAAGTGATGTTTGCCATTAAAACTTATACTGGTTCCTTAAATAATCTGCCAGTTAAAGTAGCTTGCAGTCTTTTTGATTCTATAGTTAAACCAATAGCCACTTATAATTCAGAAATAACTTATATGGATACTTATGTTACAAAATTTAGAGCAGAAAAACGTGCAAATATTTCCAAAACAAATATAGACCCCCTTAATTTTACTGATAAATCAAGTTTAGAAAAATTACATTTGTCTTTCTGTAAATATATCCTCGGAACAAGAAAATCTTCATCAAACATAGCTGTGAGAACAGAGCTAGGGAGATACCCACTCGAGTTGCATATAAAAACTCAAAGTATACTTTACTTATCAAGATTACTAAATTCTGAAATTAATCCATTATTATACGAATCCTTTTTACTTTCTAAAAGTTTAGATAATTCAGGTTGCTATACCTGGTTTACATATGTTAAAAATATTTTGAAAGAGGTAAATATGGATGCATCCATTCTTGAGGAAAACAAAAGAAAAAATTACTCAAAGTTGTTAAAAAAAAACCTTAAAACATCAATTCTTAAATTTCTACACAAATATGTTTGAACAAAAATTTGAAAAAATAGATAAAAAAAGTAAATTGTATTTATATAAAAGTTTAAAGCAAAATTTAGAAATGAAAAACTACTTAAACTGTAAATCTTTTGAAAAGAGAAGGAACATAACAAAAATGAGAATTAGCGATCATAATTTAATGATAGAAAAAGGAAGACATTTAAAAATACCTAGAGAAAAAAGACTATGCACATCCTGTAATACAATGGAGGATGAAGCCCATTTTATTTTATACTGCAAAAAAATTGCTAAACTAAGAGATAACTTTATAGGAAATGTAATTAAACATATGCCAGATTTTATGTCCTGGCAAGAAAATGAAAAAATTAAATATCTTCTTTGTCCATCAACCTCAAAAGAAGTAGAAAGCTTAGGGTCCTATTTTAAACAGGCATTAGAACTGAGGACAGGGGACTCTTGATTTATTTATAAAATATATTTATATATCATATAGATAGATTGTTTTGCTTATTTGCTTTTTTTGTTTTCATGGTTTGTTTGTTAAATGTATTTTGTGTATGTTTATATTATTTGTCACAAACTTATTGTTCAGAGTTTATATGACAATAAATATTTGAATTGAATTGAATTATCAGACGTTCAAAGAGTTTTTAGGGATTGATTTGCACCAGAAACGCTAAATTCCCATCTAAGTACTAGTATCATATACTCTATAAATGTCAAAGGTAAAATAACAAAAATACCGAAATAACTCTAAGGGAAACTCAAAACGAAAAGTCCTTTATAAAAAATCAAAAGCTCAAACACATCTAACGAATGGAAAACAACTGTCATATTCATAGTTGGTACAGATATTTCCTTAAGTAGAAAATGTTGATTAATCCTGGTTTAATAGCTAGCTAAACCTACCACCAACCTTTGATTCCAGTGAGGTCCCAAATTACAATAAAATGAATGTTCCCATAGCAGAAAAGAAGGTACTGAAGGTAGATAATTGGTTATGTTGAAAAATTGTACAGGTTCCAGGTAACATGTATACTACAAAACATGCTCAGCTTGGTCTGTTTTCCCAGTTTATACGATATGAAAGGAAAAAAGTACAGTGGTATACTGTTTTGCAAGTGAATGATATTTAGTCCATACCATTACTTTCAACTGTATGTGTCTTTTCAAATGTTCCACCATGTTTTTTTTTTGCATTTTCCAGTGCCTTTTGTAATTTTGATTTTAAACCTTTTTATTAAAAAGGGAGGCACCATTTTGAAATTTTTGGAAATTTACCCTTGTGCATGCCAATAAAAATTTTCAAACGTCGTATACGGACTTGAATAGTACAAATGAATTAAACCATTTACCAGTACTGATTATGTAAAAGTGTTAGAAGTCTAAGGAAAGACCAAGTTCCCGCATGCATGAAATAATGATGGACCAATGTCAAACAAAATCCCTGCGACGGAGGAAGTGTGTGTATGTGTGTGTGTGAGGAGGGATAGGTGATTGCACGTTTATTTATTATGATTGCCAATGGAAACTATATGTGACCATTAGTCTGACATTACATCGTATGTCAGTATAAATTGATAATCGTTTCATAACAGTGTGGACGGCACCATTTCTTTGCGTGCTCAGGTTATCAATTGACTGGGTCGGATAATGTGAATAGTTGTCAAAGGTACAAGGATTATAATTTAGTACGCCATATGCGCGTTTCGTCTACATAAGACACAACATCTAATTCAGAAAATCCGAGATAGCTTGAAAACTTGGTCAAATTGGCCCCAAATCGAACTTTTTCCCGTGAGAGGGACAATAAACGATTCAAGATATTTTGAACTCATTACTTGATCATATAATTAAACTCGCCAAAATAGATATTTGATTTCCTTATTGTTTTGATAATAACCATCAAAATAGAAGATAGCGTACGACTTTATTTTATTATACATAGAGTAAAGTGGTCTTAAGCAAGATTTACTAAATTAAGGAAATAAGAAACATGGAAGTTCCTTTTCTTTGATATGTAGGTAAACGAAGACCTGTATATATATATAAATATAACCAAATGTCCTTGTCATGATGATCTTAAACTTATTTAAAATGTTAAGTGTTTCCGGATAAGCTAAGTTGACCATAATTGCTTTCTATACTTTTTTTGTGAAACGTAAAATTAAATATTTCGTTTAATAGTCTAATTGAATGTATAGTACAAATCATCAAATTTCTATGTTTAAATATTTGTATTGTTTTAGTTTATAATCATCCGGAAATTATATGTGAATATGTGAATATGTAACCAGGAAGGGGTTAGTCATGTCAGAACGACTCGGGACGTTAATACACAATGGACGAATTCAATAATGTGTGTATGATATTTTTCATAATCTACATTGGTAAGTAATAATATAAAAAATTCATTTGTTGTTTAGAGATTTTGAAATAGGAGGTGTGACTGTGAAATTCAAACATGTATCGTATTTTTTAGTTTTCCATTGCTATGACCCCCATTGATTCTTGATACGCCATAAGGGCAGAGTTGCGTTCAATACCTTTACGTATCGGCTACGTAGGGCTACGTAGATTTATGACTATTGAACGTGTAGCTAGCCTAGCTGCTACATAGATTTTGATAGCAGCTAGGCTAGGTACTCGTGCAATAGTCATAAATCTACGTAGCACTACGTAGCCGCTACGATATTGAACGCAACCCTGGTCAATCATACCCATTAGCTTCTCCTCGTGTCCTTTCTCATGCCGCCATCGTATTCCAGTGAATTTTACGGGAGTAAATAATCCGTCTAGGAATCAGCGACCCGACACGAAAATAACCTGGGGGAATATGAGAACAGAATTTTATTTTAAAATCATGACAGCATTAACTAGACAAATAATGGAAAAATTATAGTTACTGTAGCTTACTAAAACCTGAATAACAAATAAAAGAAAGAAACTTCAATTTTTATCGGAAATGAATGTCTAAAACATTCTTCTTCTTTAAAGTAATCAACTCATTTTGAGTCTCTAGTCATATAAAACATGTTCGAATCAACATGCCTTTTTTGTATGCTTATTCCACAAACCAAATTTTGAACCCTTGTAACATCGAAAACAAATTTACTTCCTTAACTTAAATTAGTACAAGTTGTATAAATCGGATGTTAAAACTGACGACTCAAGACTGCATAATCATTCTTCATGATAAAACGCATATAATGATGTATATCTATGAACATATCTTACTTGTTTGTTATTACAATTTAGACTTTAAACTTAAATTGATTGATTTTTGGTTGCTTTATTAAACTTAAATTGTGTATTAAACATAAAATAATAGGTATCATGGTATAAGTGTTTTATCAAATGTTAGCCGATATATTAAAAGGGAATCAGATTCTTATATGACGTGCTTCTTTCGCTTTGTGAATAAACCCATGCTCTAAATCCAATAAATCTGTTTGCACATGCGTATATTGACTTCTGCAGAATAATGAATTTTATCAAATTTTCATGCATTTAATATATTTCATTAATTTAAAACACTTCCAAACTCTTAAATGATGCACATGTTGTTACTAATTCATTTGTTATGACTGTAATGAGTTGCATTTGGAAATTAACATATTTGACCTATACAGATTCATACGCTTACGACAACCGTTCATGCTGACTGTTCAAACTCCTCCCTCTGAAAAATAACATTGCCAGTCGTTTGCTGGTGTACAAATGAAAAAGGAAGGTTCATGGAAGAGCCTTCACAAACACGCTACACTTATAACAATCGAACATAGAATTGCCCTAATTGTCCTAATCAGAATCAGAATCGAAATAACTGATGCAAGCTACTACTTTATTGTAGTTTTAACATGGGTAGGCATTATATTCGTGTTATTTTAGGCAAAAATAATCACGAATATAATGCCTACCCATGTTAAAACTACAATAAAGTATAGCTTGCATCAATTATTTCTTAAATAATCAATAATAAATAGAGTACATGTCAGATTTTCAAAAGTCAATTAACGTCATATTAAACGAAACATAATTTAAGAATTGTTTTATTCCGTATTACGAGAAAGAAACCATATGTAATGAAACATGTTTACCAAAACCAACTGAACACGAAACAATTTTACCGTAAATATATAGGTAAAATTGTGTGAACGGCGACGTTTAGCGTGGTTAGTATACTTATTCCACAGGTGAATATGCTGTTTAATCGTCCTTCCTAGTCTAAATCCACCTTTTCAGTCGCTCCGTACTTCTCATATCACGGACATTATCAGCGACGTAACAATGTGTGAGGAGGCGTTATCGGTCGGCCTATTGTCTATATCACTATGCTTAGATCTTTTAAAATAAAATTGCATAGCACGGCTTTGTGACGTCATACACTTTGACCCGGCCCTAATAACTTTGACATATCAGCGACGTCATAGTGTTTGACCCGAACTTATCAAATCATCTTTCGGTTTGCTGGTGAAACAAAGAAAACAGTTCCAAACGACGCAAATACAACCCGATAAACTGATTATCAGGTTATCTGCATATTGATATTGTAAAATATCAGCTGCTCGACAAAATATGAATTCTTTTTTATCTCGTTTGCTGCGTTCACTCGACGACAAGCTTCATATTGTGACTCGCAGTTGATATTTTACGATATCACTATGCAGACAACCTTATAATCGGTACTTATCAAGCTTGCTTTCGTCAAGCATAAAACTTTCTTGAGGAGGGGGAGACAAGTAATAGAACGATAAACAGATAATCGGGTTTTCTTCGTATAGATATCGTATAATATCATCCGCTCGACACAATGTAAAGCTTTTTAGCTCGTTAGCTGCGCTTATTCGCCTAAAAATTTCACATTGTGGCTCGCGGCTGATAATCACATAGATTATCATACTAAAGTTCTAGCAACACGGTTTTAACTAATATATTACATATATTTTTTTAATTCATATTTCACAGGTCAGGTAATAAACATTTCAAATGAAATATTACTCGAAAACAGTGTGGTGTTATCATCGGTATGTCAAAAATACACCAGCTTAAGAAAGTATGATCAAAACGGAGAACATGCAACTTGGAATGCTGTATCTGATGTTTTAATGTGGATAAAGACTAAAAATCGATCTCTACAAGGGATTCAATATCATGGTAAGAAAAAGTATTTATATTTTTTTATATAAAAAAAACATACAGACAATTCACATGTATAGACAATTGCAGTGTGTTCAATATTACACGTTTGTTTCTAATGAAGGAGATATGCAGATTTGTTCACCCGAGAAAATTCATATTTTGCGAGGGCATCGCTCGAGGGAAATATGACTTTTCGATAGTGAACAATTCTTCATGGGCGTCAAGTTGGTTACCTATTCCCTATTCCCTATTCGTTACCTATTCCCTATTCCCTATTCGTTGCCTATTCGTTACCTATTCCCTATTCCCTATTCGTTACCTATTCGTTACCTATTCCCTATTCCCTATTCGTTACCTATTCGTTACCTATTCCCTATTCCCTATTCGTTACCTATTCGTTACCTATTCCCTATTCCCTATTCGTTGCCTATTCGTTACCTATTCCCTATTCCCTATTCGTTACCTATTCGTTACTTATTTGATTTTTAATATCCTTCCCCCTTTTTAATTATGGCATGGAATAGTTTAATATGGCTGCCGTTACCATGGAAACGGCACAATTGTGAAAAAAATGAGTTTTTGGTTTTTGGTGAACTGTTTGGATATGCTTCAACTCAGAATCATCATATTTTAAAACAATGTAGGTGCCCGCTATATACAGGTGTTGGATGATTTTGGCGATCAATGGAACTACTATGTTGCCATGGAAACTACACCAAAATTTTCAAAATTCTAAAAATGCTCAAAACTTCATGAAACTTCACAGTAATGATGAGCAACATTGGAGTTGGAATTTCCAAAATAGGTCTTGTTACCATGGAAACAATGCAAAAAGGTCAAAAATTTCAAAAATAAGAATTTTCCGAAAACTGGATGAAACTTTACAGGAATGGTAACTGGCATAGGCAGAGTTGGATTTTGAAGTTAGAATTTTCAAAATGGCCGCCGTAACCATGGAAACAGCAAAAATATCAAAAATTATCTTTGGCTCAGAATATATAACAAGATAAATAAAACTTTTATTTTGGCCGAAAATTATTGTACAAGTTCATTTAACAAATAATTTATACACATACATGACATAGAGTATACACAATTGCGGGCCCTACAAAAATAAACCGCACAAATTAAATCTGTCAATATTAAACTCACAAGTACAATAATTAAACATTAAGGATGGGTGGGAGGGTAACTAATCGAAAATATATCTAATAATGATTACAAAGTTACTAAGAAGTACTCACTGAACATATACGATAGAAAGTAGAGAATTACGAAATGTCGAAGAAAACGAACTTCGCATATAATTATGCGTTTTTAGAATTAAAAACTATACAATTATCTTTGGCTCAGAATATATAACAAGATAAGTAAAACTTTTATTTTGGCCGAAAATTATTGTACAAGTTCATTTAACAAATAATTTATACACATACATGACATAGAGTATACACAATTGCGGGCCCTACAAAAATAAACCGCCAAACAAGCCCGCAAAAGACAAAAAGAAACAAAGAAAAAGAAAAAGGAAAATAAATAATAAAAAAAAAAGAAAACTATATTCTTAAAACAAAACAAAACACTCTTAGAATAATAAATCGTTTTTAATTGTGTTCAGGTCTCTGGTGGTAAGAATGTGTTCTTAGAGATGAAATTACCCTATTAGCGCGCATGTACCCGTTCCAGCGCTCGGTTAATACCCTGTTACCTATTCGTTACCTATTCGTTACCTATTCGCTTATAATACATTTTTTTATACGTTGCACCTGTTAGAAAAGGATTTTCAATTATGTCCAGGTCTCAGGTGGTAACAATGTGTTCTTAGAGATGAAATGACCCCATTAGAGCGCATGTACCCGTTCCAGCGCTCGGTAAATAACCTGTTACCTATTCGTTACCTATTCGCTTTTAATGCGCTGGGTATACGGTGCACCTTGAAATAAATCGTTTTTTAATTGTTTTCAGGTCTCTGGTGGTAAGAATGTGTCCTTAGAGATGAAATTACCCTATTAGCGCGCATGTACCCGTTCCAGCGCTCGGTTAATACCCTGTTACCTATTCGTTACTTATTCGTCACCTATTCGCTTATAATACATTTTTTTATACGTTGCACCTGTTAGAAAAGGATTTTCAATTATGTCCAGGTCTCAGGTGGTAACAATGTGTTCTTAGAGATGAAATTACCCTATTAGCGCTCATGTACCCGTTCCAGTGCTCGGTAAATAATCTTGTTACCTATTCGCTTTTAATGCGCGGGGTATACGCTGCAACTTGAAATAAATCGTGTTTTAATTGTGTTCATGTCTGGTGGTAACAATGTGTTCTTAGAGATGAAATGACCCCATTAGAGCGCATGTACCCGTTCCAGCGCTCGGTAAATAACCTGTTACCTATTCGTTACTTATTCGCTTTTAATGCGCGGGGTATACGGTGCACCTTGAAATAAATCGTTTTTTTAATTGTGTTCAGGTCTCTGGTGGTAAGAATGTGTTCTTAGAGATAAAATTACCCTATTAGCGCGCATGGACCCGTTCCAGCGCTCGGTTAATACCCTGTTACCTATTCGTTACCTATTCGCTTATAATACATTTTTTATACGTTGCACCTGTTAGAAAAGGATTTTCAATTATGTCCAGGTCTCAGGTGGTAACAATGTGTTCTTAGAGATGAAATTACCCTATTAGCGCTCATGTACCCGTTCCAGTGCTCGGTAAATAATCTTGTTACCTATTCGCTTTTAATGCGCGGGGTATACGCTGCAACTTGAAATAAATCGTGTTTTAATTGTGTTCATGTCTGGTGGTAACAATGTGTTCTTAGAGATGAAATGACCCCATTAGAGCGCATGTACCCGTTCCAGCGCTCGGTAAATAACCTGTTACCTATTCGTTACCTATTCGTTACCTATTCGCATATAATACATTTTTTTATATGTTGCACCTGTTAGAAAAGGATTTTCAATTATGTCCAGGTCTCAGGTGGTACTAATGTGTTCTTAGAGATGAAATGACCCCATTAGAGCGCATGTACCCGTTCCAGCGCTCGGTAAATAATCTTGTTACCTATTCGTTACCTATTCGCTTTTAATGCGCGGGGTATACGGTGCACCTTGAAATAAATCGTTTTTTAATTGTGTTCATGTCTGGTGGTAACAATGTGTTCTTAGAGATGAAATGACCCCATTAGAGCGCATGTACCCGTTCCAGCGCTCGGTAAATAACCTGTTACCTATTCGTTACTTATTCGCTTTTAATGCGCGGGGTATACGGTGCACCTTGAAATAAATCGTTTTTTAATTGTGTTCAGGTCTCTGGTGGTAAGAATGTGTTCTTAGAGATGAAATTACCCTATTAGCGCGCATGTACCCGTTCCAGCGCTCGGTTAATACCCTGTTACATATTCGTTACCTATTCGTTACCTATTCGCTTATAATACATTTTTTTATACGTTGCACCTGTTAGAAAAGGATTTTCAATTATGTCCAGGTCTCAGGTGGTAACAATGTGTTCTTAAGGATGAAATGACCCCATTAGAGCGCATGTACCCGTTCCAGCGCTCGGTAAATAACCTGTTACCTATTCGTTACCTATTCGCTTTTAATGCGCGGGGTATACGGTGCACCTTGAAATAAATCGTTTTTTAATTGTGTTCAGGTCTCTGGTGGTAAGAATGTGTTCTTAGAGATGAAATTACCCTATTAGCGCGCATGTACCCGTTCCACCGATCGGTTAATACCCTGTTACCTATTCGTTACCTATTCGTTACCTATTCGCTTATAATACATTTTTTTATACGTTGCACCTGTTAGAAAAAGGATTTTCAATTATGTCCATGTTTCAGGTGGTAACAATGTGTTCTTAGAGATGAAATTACCCTATTAGCGCTCATGTACCCGTTCCAGTGCTCGGTAAATAATCTTGTTACCTATTCGTTACCTATTCGCTTTTAATGCGCGGGGTATACGCTGCAACTTGAAATAAATCGTGTTTTAATTGTGTTCATGTCTGGTGGTAACAATGTGTTCTTAGAGATGAAATGACCCTATTAGAGCGCATGTACCCGTTCCAGCGCTCGGTAAATAACCTGTTACCTATTCGTTACTTATTCGCTTTTAATGCGCGGGGTATACGGTGCACCTTGAAATAAATCGTTTTTTAATTGTGTTCAGGTCTCTGGTGGTAACAATGTGTTCTTAGAGATGAAATGATCCTATTAGCGCGTATGTACCCGTTCCAGGGCTCGATAAATACCCTGTTACCTATTCGTTACCTATTCACTTATAATACGTTTGTTGTACGTTGCACCTTTTAGAAAAGGATTTTTCATATCTCTGTTGGTAATAATGTGTTCTTTTAGATGAAATACCACTATTAGCGCGTATGTACTCGTTCCAGCGCTCAGTTAATACCCTGCTACTTATTCGTTCCTTATTTGCTTTTAATGCACGAGGTATACGTTGCACCTTGAAATAGGGTCATTTCATCTCTAAGAACACATTGTTACCACCAGAGACATGAACACAATTAAAAAAACGATTTATTTCAAGGTGCAACGTATACCTCGTGCATTAAAAGCAAATAAGGAACGAATAAGTAGCAGGGTATTAACTGAGCGCTGGAACGAGTACATACGCGCTAATAGGGGTATTTCATCTAAAAGAACACATTATTACCACCAGAGATATGAACTGAATTAAAAATCCTTTTCTAAAAGGTGCAACGTACAACAAACGTATTATAAGTGAATAGATAACGAATAGGTAACAGGGTATTTATCGAGCGCTGGAGCGGGTACATGCGCGCTAATAGGGTCATTTCATCTCTAAGAACACATTGTTACCACCAGACATGAACACAATTAAAACACGATTTATTTCAAGGTGCAGCGTATACCCCGCGCATTAAAAGCGAATAGGTAACGAATAGGTAACGAATAGGTAACAGGGTATTAACCGAGCGCTGGAACGGGTACATGCGCGCTAATAGGGTAATTTCATCTCTAAGATAACATTCTTACCACCAGAGACCTGAACACAATTAAAAAACGATTTATTTCAAGGTGCACCGTATACCCCGCGCATTAAAAGCGAATAAGTAACGAATAGGTAACAGGTTATTTACCGAGCGCTGGAACGGGTACATGCGCTCTAATGGGGTCATTTCATCTCTAAGAACACATTGTTACCACCAGACATGAACACAAAGTTGCAGCGTATACCCCGTGCATTAAAAGCGAATAGGTAACGAATAGGTAACAAGATTATTTACCGAGCACTGGAACGGGTACATGAGCGCTAATAGGGTAATTTCATCTCTAAGAACACATTGTTACCACCTGAGACCTGGACATAATTGAAAATCCTTTTCTAACAGGTGCAACGTATAAAAAAATGTATTATAAGCGAATAGGTAACGAATAGGTAACGAATAGGTAACAGGGTATTAACCGAGCGCTGGAACGGGTACATGCGCGCTAATAGGGTAATTTCATCTCTAAGAACACATTCTTACCACCAGAGACCTGAACACAATTAAAAAACGATTTATTTCAAGGTGCACCGTATACCCCGCGCATTAAAAGCGAATAGGTAACGAATAGGTAACAGGTTATTTACCGTGCGCTGGAACGGGTACATGCGCTCTAATGGGGTCATTTCATCTCTAAGAACACATTGTTACCTTCTGAGACCTGGACATAATTGAAAATCCTTTTCTAACAGGTGCAACGTATAAAAAATGTATTATAAGCGAATAGGTAACGAATAGGTAACGAATAGGTAACAGGGTATTAACCGAGCGCTGGAACGGGTACATGCGCGCTAATAGGGTAATTTCATCTCTAAGAACACATTCTTACCACCAGAGACCTGAACACAATTAAAAAACGATTTATTTCAAGGTGCACCGTATACCCCGCGCATTAAAAGCGAATAAGTAACGAATAGGTAACAGGTTATTTACCGAGCGCTGGAACGGGTACATGCGCTCTAATGGAGTCATTTCATCTCTAAGAACACATTGTTAACACCAGACATGAACACGATTAAAACACGATTTATTTCAAGTTGCAGCGTATACCCCGCGCATTAAAAGCGAATAGGTAACGAATAGGTAACAAGATTATTTACCGAGCACTGGAACGGGTACATGAGTGCTAATAGGGTAATTTCATCTCTAAGAACACATTGTTACCACCTGAGACCTGGACATAATTGAAAATCCTTTTCTAACAGGTGCAACGTATAAAAAATGTATTATAAGCGAATAGGTAACGAATAGGTAACGAATAGGTAACAGGGTATTAACCGAGCGCTGGAACGGGTACATGCGCGCTAATTGGGTAATTTCATCTCTAAGAACACATTCTTACCACCAGAGACCTGAACACAATTAAAAAACGATTTATTTCAAGGTGCACCATATACCCCGCGCAATAAAAGCGAATAGGTAACGAATAGGTAACAGGTTATTTACCGAGCGCTGGAACGGGTACATGCGCTCTAATGGGGTCATTTCATCTCTAAGAACACATTGTTACCACCTGAGACCTGGACATAATTGAAAATCCTTTTCTAACAGGTGCAACGTATAAAAAAATGTATTATAAGCGAATAGGTAACGAATAGGTAACGAATAGGTAACAGGGTATTAACCGAGCGCTGGAACGGGTACATGCGCGCTAATAGGGTAATTTCATCTCTAAGAACACATTCTTACCACCAGAGACCTGAACACAATTAAAAAACGATTTATTTCAAGGTGCACCGTATACCCCGCGCATTAAAAGCGAATAAGTAACGAATAGGTAACAGGTTATTTACCGAGCGCTGGAACGGGTACATGCGCTCTAATAGGGTCATTTCATCTCTAAGAACACATTGTTACCACCAGAGATATGAATTTAATTGAAAATCCTTTTCTAAAAGGTGCAACGTACAACAAACGTACTATAAGTGAATAGGTAACGAATAGGTAACAGGGTATTTACCGTGCGCTGGAACGGGTACATGCGCTCTAATGGGGTCATTTCATCTCTAAGAACACATTGTTACCTTCTGAGACCTGGACATAATTGAAAATCCTTTTCTAACAGGTGCAACGTATAAAAAATGTATTATAAGCGAATAGGTAACGAATAGGTAACGAATAGGTAACAGGGTATTAACCGAGCGCTGGAACGGGTACATGCGCGCTAATAGGGTAATTTCATCTCTAAGAACACATTCTTACCACCAGAGACCTGAACACAATTAAAAAACGATTTATTTCAAGGTGCACCGTATACCCCGCGCATTAAAAGCGAATAAGTAACGAATAGGTAACAGGTTATTTACCGAGCGCTGGAACGGGTACATGCGCTCTCATGGAGTCATTTCATCTCTAAGAACACATTGTTAACACCAGACATGAACACGATTAAAACACGATTTATTTCAAGTTGCAGCGTATACCCCGCGCATTAAAAGCGAATAGGTAACGAATAGGTAACAAGATTATTTACCGAGCACTGGAACGGGTACATGAGTGCTAATAGGGTAATTTCATCTCTAAGAACACATTGTTACCACCTGAGACCTGGACATAATTGAAAATCCTTTTCTAACAGGTGCAACGTATAAAAAATGTATTATAAGCGAATAGGTAACGAATAGGTAACGAATAGGTAACAGGGTATTAACCGAGCGCTGGAACGGGTACATGCGCGCTAATTGGGTAATTTCATCTCTAAGAACACATTCTTACCACCAGAGACCTGAACACAATTAAAAAACGATTTATTTCAAGGTGCACCATATACCCCGCGCAATAAAAGCGAATAGGTAACGAATAGGTAACAGGTTATTTACCGAGCGCTGGAACGGGTACATGCGCTCTAATGGGGTCATTTCATCTCTAAGAACACATTGTTACCACCTGAGACCTGGACATAATTGAAAATCCTTTTCTAACAGGTGCAACGTATAAAAAAATGTATTATAAGCGAATAGGTAACGAATAGGTAACGAATAGGTAACAGGGTATTAACCGAGCGCTGGAACGGGTACATGCGCGCTAATAGGGTAATTTCATCTCTAAGAACACATTCTTACCACCAGAGACCTGAACACAATTAAAAAACGATTTATTTCAAGGTGCACCGTATACCCCGCGCATTAAAAGCGAATAAGTAACGAATAGGTAACAGGTTATTTACCGAGCGCTGGAACGGGTACATGCGCTCTAATAGGGTCATTTCATCTCTAAGAACACATTGTTACCACCAGAGATATGAATTTAATTGAAAATCCTTTTCTAAAAGGTGCAACGTACAACAAACGTACTATAAGTGAATAGGTAACGAATAGGTAACGAATAGGTAACAGGGTATTAACCGATCGCTGGAACGAGTACATATGCGCTTATAGGGGTATTTCATCTATAAGAACACATTATAACCACCAGAGATATGAACACAATTGGAAATCCTTTTCTAAAAGGTGCAACGTACAACAAACTTTTTAAAAGCGAATTAGTAACGAATATTTAACAGGGTATTATCCGACCGCTGGAACGGATACAAATGCACTTATAGAGTTATATCACCTCTAAGAGCCCAAATCTTCCACCAGAGACAACAAAACAATTGAAAATCATGTTTTAAAAGGTGCAACGTAAGATACACGTATTATAAGCGAATTATAAGCGAGTGATGGAACGAATTAAACAAGGTAATAGCATGCTCCGAAACGATGTACACCCTGCTTACATGTTTAACTCTACCACATTATGTAAGTATGTGCCTGTCCCTAGACAAGAGCCTGAAATTAAGTAGTTATCGTTTGTTTTTGTGTTACATATTTCCGTTTATTTTTTTGTATATGAAATACGGCCGTCAGTTTTGTTGTTTCAATTGTATGAGGTTGTCATGTCTGGGCCTTTTTAGGTGACTACACGGTTTGGGCTATGCTCATTGTTGAAGGCCGTACATTGAACTATAGTTGATAATTTCTGTGTCATTTTGGTCTAATGTGGAGTGTTGTCTCATTGGCAATCATACCACATCTTCGTTTTTACGCAAGCGCTAACACGGTGATTTCATCCCGTCGAACCAAGATCCATCTTCAAACATACGGACATAAAGCAGTTAAAAGGTAGAACGTATAAAAAACAAGTAAGGAACAAATGCGTATCGAACATGAAGTAAAAGGATCGGTTGAGCACAAACACATATAAATAGGTCATAAAAAGATCATTTTACCTCAACCAATTCAGAACTATTACCATATGTAAGACTATTAACAACTAGATTTGTAATTGCTAGCAATAACGGAAGGCACCCCTTCCCCCTATTACTAGGTGAGCGGCAGCCATTTTGACAATTCCAAAGTCAAAGAGAGCATCTACAGATGTCTAGTAACATTTTTGCAAAGTTTCATTAAGTTTGAACATTTTGAATTTTTGATATTTTTGCTGTTTCCATGGTTACGGCGGCCATTTTGAAAATTCTAACTTCAAAATCCAACTCTGCCTATGCCAGTTACCATTCCTGTAAAGTTTCATCCAGTTTGCGGAAAATTCTTATTTTTGAAATTTTTGACCTTTTTGCATTGTTTCCATGGTAACAAGACCTATTTTGGAAATTCCAACTCCAATGTTGCTCATCATTACTGTGAAGTTTCATGAAGTTTTGAGCATTTTTAGAATTTTGAAAATTTTGGTGTAGTTTCCATGGCAACATAGTAGTTCCAATGATCGCCAAAATCATCCAACACCTGTATATAGTGGGCACCTACATTGTTTTAAAATATGATGATTCTGAGTTGAAGCATATCCAAACAGTTCACCAAAAACCAAAAACTCATTTTTTTCACAATTGTGCCGTTTCCATGGTAACGGCAGCCATATTAAACTATTCCATGCCATAATTAAAAAGGGGGAAGGATATTAAAAATCAAATAAGTAACGAATAGGTAACGAATAGGGAATAGGGAATAGGTAACGAATAGGTAACGAATAGGGAATAGGGAATAGGTAACGAATAGGCAACGAATAGGGAATAGGGAATAGGTAACGAATAGGCAACGAATAGGGAATAGGGAATAGGTAACGAATAGGTAACGAATAGGGAATAGGGAATAGGTAACGAATAGGCAACGAATAGGGAATAGGGAATAGGTAACGAATAGGGAATAGGGAATAGGTAACCAACTTGACGCCCATCAATTCTTCCCCCAAGCCAAGGGAGATGACTGTTTTAATCCACTACCTTTACTTTTTTTACTTCCTGAACATAATATATTAATTTACATATTTTTTTCATATCCGCTAGTTTATGTAACCAAACACGACATTTACAATAATATCGTTAATCAGTACCGATCAACATTTAATCATTTATTCTTTTGGTTTTGTTTTTAGATATTAAATAATTTAAAAATAAAACTACTATACTATCTCTAAAAAAAATTTGTAAACATTACCTGCGAGTTACGTCGCTAATTTGAAATCCCAACGTTCAGATAGTAATATAATACTCAGAGGGTAACATGAAGATTTGTTCGACGTCATATGGGATAGTCTCAACCTCGCTATCAATATGAACATGCAATAGAATAATATAAGCTATATTGTTCAGCTTTGAGACATTTTTTGAATTCTCTTCTCAAATTTTCGTTTCTACTGGATGGATTTTGCCTATTATATTATTTGAAAAGCAACATATAGGTGAAGAATCTGAAAATCAAAAGTGGCAGATAATTTTCTACGTTCTTTATAATTGGTCGATGTAAAGGATGCGTACATTAAATCTAGTCCTACTTTTGCAAGCAATAAACAACACTCTGGTTATCAAAAGAAGGAAGGAAGGCTACACTTCACCCAGTTAACTTAAACATCTTTAAAAATACATAAGATTTCATTTATTAATTTAATTGTCCTGATAGGGAAGTCAATTTATTTCAACTTTTAATTTCCTCATCCACCACAGTATTAAAAATGACAAGTCGTTGAACATATTCATTATAATTTTCATGTCATTTATTTTATCACATGTAGTCATATTTTTTCCTATTACAAATTGTGAATTAAAAAATGAAGATTGACAAATAATAATGCACATCAATTTTTGCATATTTTCTTCATAAAAAAAATTGGTAACCCAATTGAAAATGTAATATTTCAGCAAATTGTGGATAAGTTTGGGATTCTGTGAAATCACATTATTTGCATAATTATCTCTGTTTATTCTCGAAAATACCACCGCGAACAATATTTTTATATATAGTATGGCAATAATACTTAGTTTTTCAATTTTGACGAAAGACCAAACATCTCAAAATTTCTCGAAAATTTAATAATTGAGACAACCGTTGCAGTCACGCTTATTATAACATTAACAGTAATAATGGTTTTGCATTAGAAGCGCATTCCGACAATTAATGTCTATTCAATATTGTTATAGGCCAAAATATTTGAAAGTCCAAAACCTAATTCAAACGTTGAAGAGCGGATAAAACCAAAACATCTATGGATTACGGCGTTCATTTTTAATTTTCAGATGTTTCACCTTAATGTTGCTTTTTCAAAAGCCATAAAATCAATGAAAAAAAATTAACTATTTAGCATCTTGATTGTCAATTATAGATACGAAACTATATACTATAAAATAAAGAGGATTAAGATATCAAGGAGCAATTTAACTCATATATCGAAGAAAGCCGGACAACACCATTATCCGAGAGAGACTAACAATACAAAACTGTCAACCGAACACTACATAGAAAATAAAAGATTGAACAACACAAAACCCGTCAGAATCAGTTACAATTAATGCCTTTCCATACAATAAAATTTATATGAATTCGCTTATTTTGTATCTAAGTATTGTGATGCCGCCGTAATGCATATATGCATTGGAACATTACGCTATAATTGTTACTGGTAAAAATCAAACAAGAGTTAATAACAAAAACATCAGTATGTTGAAAAAATATCACCTCTTGTTTATATATACTCTCTCAAATACTACTGAATTAGACTATTTACCGGCTTTGTAACAACATGAGCAACACGACTGGTTCCACATTTGGACCCAATCCGTAGCACCTGAAATCATCCCTAGTTTTTGGTGAAATTTTGTTCATACATCATTGTCAATGTAATGGAAATTGATGCGACTGTCGTACAAGTGAGATGTTTAGCGCTAAACAACCAGGTTCAATCCACCATTTTCTACATTGTAGAAAAAATGGCGGTTTGAACCTGTTTTTATGGCTAGCCAAATCTCCGCGACTGTATAAACCTTTTGGAATATGTAAACTTTAGGGGATTTGACAATGCTATCTTTTTGATTACACGAAGAACGACGGTGTATGGAAACCTCAATGTTAACTGCAAAAAAGCTAAGATACATTTTTTTACAGGTTGTCATGCGTTTAATACAACAGCAGAACGAGAAGTAAATAACACATTCTTTGAAGTTGAAATCGGAACTACATCATTTAGCATACAAATATGTGTTAACAAGTGTAATACGATTGACCAAACACTCGGTTATTTTGGACTAAAGGTATTTTACAATAAAGAAGTAAACATTTTCGATAATTACATAACAAAAGAACTTATGAAAAGAATTTCAAATTAAGAATATGCATTTTTTCTTCTCCTACACCGGTTACTATGAAATTAAAAAAAAATGAATTGTTGTATAAGGTAGCAATACACAGTTAGGAAACAAAATTTAAATTGACACTCATATTATTTATTACAAGGCCGTAACTAGGCATATTATTTTAGTGAGGCAAAATAATTGTTTTTTGGGGGGTATGAAATGAATGGTGCAAACTCCTGCATTCTAGGCATTTCCAGAGAGTTTGACAATGTTTTGAATATGGACACTTTTTATACAAATTTTTCGTATTTAAAGACTTTTACTTACACCAAAATTTTAAACTTTATTTAAATTTATATGTACAGTAAAATAATCATTTAAATATCAATTTGAGTCTGTCTCCAGAACATAGATCAAACATCGATTCAGTAGAGTTTGCCAATTTTTTTATGGCCGGTTCAGTCAAATTGTTTCAGAATATTTGGTCTGCTGACATCCTTATCGTGTTGAACATGGAGAATGGCAAGACTGGAAGATCTGTCGCCACTCATGCATGCTCTTTTTCAGTCGTTTTAGGGCAGTCTGTGTTTCTAGAGGTAGCACATTATCATCAACACAATGATCAATGTCTTCTTCCGATTCTTTCTCCATCAGCAATTCGGTAGTAACAGATTTTTTTTTTTGCACACGGGAATTAAGCTTTCCTGTAAGCACCATCATACAGTCACAGTTACATATATTAAACTCCCTTTATGCTGACAAAGAGTAAACAATCTAGGGATAAAATGAGATAAGATACATGTATATGATTCTATCTAGAGTTAGTTTACTAGTATTACATAGATACATGTATATGATTCTATCTGGAGTTAGTATATATGATATTGGTACAGGGTAATTGGGATGGATATTTCGACATTTACATGTAGATAAAAAAAATCAAATTATTTCTGGAAATAGTCGGTGGTATTTTAATTCCAGAATCTATAAATTTAGGGGTTAGCGGTTACGGGTGTCCGATTCCGAAACCCCGAATATAAAGACACGAAATTCCGTAGTCCCGAATAAGTAAAGACAAAATCCTGTTTTAAAGGTCCTACCATTCCTCAATAATGTCAAATTGGAATATGGGATGTTCTTTCAATTTTTAAGGTTAAAGAAACATGGATAAAATCTAATCCATGCATGTGGAGTAGAATTCAAACTGCAATTTGGTCATCTGTTTTAGCCATTGCTATTGTGATAATACAAAGGTTACTGGATAAACACAGTAAATACACGTTTATTGAGATAATTGATTTTGTTAGTTAATAGCAAGGGTTACACCTTTATTCTTCAACTTAGCTCCAAAAACAAACAGGCTATATAAATTGTTTAAATTTAAGAATGATTCCATATTTTTGTAAATAACGGATTGGACCTTTTCAACAAAACCGGAGCGTGCATATAGTTTGAACTAAGTACAATGTACATGCAAAAGAATCATATTGAGATCACGTTCCATTAGATCAACGTTCAGGTTTTAATAAAACATATGTTTACTTTTTTTAAATTTAACAAATCTTCTTCACCCATAGGATAGTACCTGTCATTGTTTTCGAAAGAAGTTAAGAATATCAAATGCCTTAAATCATTCTGGTAGGAGAATCAAGGAAAACTGTTGTTATGGTATCAACACTTTAATGCTTTACAGCAGAACAAATGGTATGTACTGACATTTTATAATTTTGTTTTAACCAGTACATCAAGTTGTGACTAAATATGTACAGTAGATATTCTATTAAAATCACTGCTGATCCGTTATTGACTTAAACACTTATAGAACCATAAGCTCAGCTTACATATTTAATTAGCACTATGTTTTCGTGTTAATCGTGCAAACAATTATGCCTTTAAAACATCGAAACTTCTATTCATTTGAAAAATGTAAATATAATAATCCCTCTATTTTGTAAAAAAATATGTCCGTTATTGAATTATTATATATTTATATTTACCTGTGTACGTTATTTTATTAAACGACATTTTGTCTTAGGTTGGAATTGTCTTTTTTAAAATTTACATTTTATTAATATTCCATCATAGATCAAAAATATTCCTCTATTGTATTTTTACTTGTTTTTTCCTACATGTCTTTTGGATCTAGTTAAGTCATTTCAATTTACATTTCATAGCGTGTCTTTTAATGTTGTAATGTTACGCTACTATTTCATGTATGGGTGAAGGTTGGTGTCTGTTAAAACATCCAACCCGCTGCATTTGTATGTACCTGTCCTAAATCAGAAGCCTGTTTTAGTGGTTGTCGTTAATTGATGTTGATATAGATTAGACTGTTTTCCAGTTTGAATTGATTTTGACACTAGTAATACTGTGGCCTTTATTGCTTGCTGTTCTGTGTGGGTCAAAGCTCTGTGTTGAAGGCCGTACGTTGACCTTTAATTGCTTACTTTTTTCCACATTTTGACTTGGATGGAGAGTTGTGTCATTGGCACTTATACCACATCTTCTTATTTCTTTATACGACAAAATGTCTTGAAGATATGATAATGTATATTAACAATTACAGTAAAATAAGTTACAATCTCAATTCAAGCAATCATTTCACTGCTGTAAGTGTTCGGAATAAAATATTTTATACTTTGTTGAAATTGTATTTTAATTTTTCAGCTGAAGCTGATAACACAACTTATCGGATGAAACTATGTGCAGCAATACAATTGACACCAGATGGCGATCTTACTTTCTTGAAGATTAATTGTAGTATAGAACTGCCATATGTGTGTATCAGATGTGACGGTAAGGACGTCGACTAAGATAAGATGCAAACGTTTCGAGTTACAACTTGATTTATAAATGATATTTTTCTACTAAAAAACATTTAAAAAATGTTTTTATTGTAAGTATTTCACAGTACTATTAAACAAATACTTCTCAAATATTTTCATTATTTAAAACCCTTAGGCTACCTAGAATGGCTAGATACCAGCTGGGATGTTAGCAGTCGAGAGAGAGCTCAGATCTTCAACAATAGAAATTCCATTAAACTGTGAACTTTTCATTTTCATTAAGTAATTGTACATCAAATTATACTATACAGCTGTTGCTTCCTAATAAAAGAATCCATTATTAAGGATTGCTGATAACGTCAAATCTGTTAAAATAAAATATTCCTAAAGGTGAATTCGAAATCTTCGTAAAAGGTTTCACGGTTGTTATATAAAAGACGTAAAACAAAAATATCGAATTCCAAGGTAAAGGGGAAAGTCCAAAACACCGACAAAACTAAATGCCAACATCAACCAACAGCAAACAACTTTTATGAAAAATAGATGACTTAATTAATACCGAGAAAAAGGTTGATAAACCGGCAAAATAACTGTGTTTATAATAACCATAGATATATTCCACTTGTCGTTATCGCAATTTTGAACTAGTACATGAAAAATTGTTAAATTGTTTATTGTCACGGGCGACACAACGATTACAGCTCATGTGACAGAATTGGCTTACTTTAGTATTTTTTATTAGTTTTTACTCATCTTGAGAATTTATTCGTTTAAAAGGGATTTTGTTGCTTTCGTGTTGTATCCGGTGTAATGTTTTTGGGTGACAGTTGTGTGTATTCTTTTATTTTTGCAATTGTTTTATAGATAAAGGCAGATGTGGTGTGAGTGCCAATGAGACAACTCTCCATCCAAATAACAATTTAAAAAAGTAAACCATTATAGGTTAAAGTACGGCCTTCAACACGGAGCCTTGGCTCACACCGAACAACAAGCTATAAAGGGCCCCAAAATTACTAGTATAAAACCATTCAAACGGGAAAACCAACGGTCTAATCTATATAAACAAAACGAGAAACGAGAAACACGTATATATTACATAAACAAACGACAACTACTGTACATCAGATTCCTGACTTAGGGCAGGTGCAAACATTTGCAGCGGGATTAAACGTTTTAATGGATCCAAACCTTCTCCCTTAAAAAAAGTATGTTCCTAAGTTTTGCTATGCTTCCTTGATACATTCAATGATCTCATTTAAAGTATAAAAGTATAACAAAAATACAAAACCTCATAGCAAATCAAATAGGGGGAAGTCCATATAAACTGGCAAATTAAACCTGGTTTCTAGCTGAACGTTCCATTTTTTTGACAGTTGTTTAAATCCGTGAATTGATCATTGGGGACCAACCTTAACAGACATAAAGAGTTAATGTGACAATTGATATCAAGCAGCAAAAAATGTTTAAAAAATACATCACAAACATTCACAAATTAAACATATAGATATGAATAGAATGATGACACCTCCACCTGAATAAAAACGAAATATAAACGAACTACCATATACTACAGTAATTAAATTTCACTTCCAGATATATAATTAAAAGACGAGACTTCGGTTGGACTTTTAAGGAAAATTTAAGTATGACTCACACATTGCAAATTTGTTATGCCTAATAGGTTGTTACGAGCCAAAGTGACTGTTGTCATAGATAAATCCTTCACACTTACCGTGTGTTACTAAACTTATATCGTCATTTTGAATAACTTTGTAAGTTCTCGTCCATTTCTATTTAATGGACCTTTCTTTATTGTTAGAAAATAGAAGTATACACGTTATGGACACACACGATAAATGGGTTGAATCTTCAATGGATTGCATAAAAGGCATAGAAAATACAACAAACCAACTAAGTAATAAAACATACTGGGTGGTGATTCCAAGAAATGAACAGGATCTGAAGAAAAACGGAGATGCAGGTGAAATTGTGTATTTAAATTTGCAAACAATTGAAGTTTATAGCATATTAATTTCAAAAAGTAAATTGTAAAAGACCTGGTTAATGCAAAAGTGAGATATCTTTTAATGCACATAAATTACAAGGAAAACATTCCCTATTAGTATTAGTATATGTAAATGTAGTCAATAACACATGCAGATGCAAAATATCAAAAGATTTTAACAAAAATATATGTATTTCTAAGTAGACATATATGACACAACTGAAGGTATAGAACAAATAATTCAGGTCCAGTCATAAAAAAATATACACGAAAGTGGTATATATTTAAAACAAAATAGGTCCGTCGCATATCTGTATCTTTTTCAATGGGTAGATTTGGTATCAAATGAAAGCTTGGGGACTTGGGATCACTGTAGAACCCTTGTTGAAAGTTTAGTTAGAATAATAAAAAAAGTATATAAAACTATGAAAAGAGGGCATATGTGCCCTGTTGATCATAGCAGAAGTACCGGTTTCTGTACTATGAAACTTCCGGGAACAAGTTCTCTCTAATATGCAATTAAAGGTATCATGTTGAATTTTTCAGATCAAGTTAGGATAAGGTATACATTTTTTTAGTTTTGACATGAAACGACTGCCACTTGATTTGAACTTAAGGAAAAGTAGCCATAATGCTTGAAATTGCAGAATTTAACATTAAAACAAAGGAGCTATGAACTAGTGATTTTCTACCAGAAATAAAACTTGTTGGTAACATTCGTTCTGCTGCCTATTTATTGACATTTTACTTTGACATTATTGACCAATTGAACTGCATGACTTGGCACATCTGTGGACTCTGTTTATCTTTCCTACTATACATTTCTTAGAATATCATTGTTTGAAAGCAATCACGTGTATATCTAATATAAGTTCGGTGTGCCTGTTTTATTTTTAATACGCGGATAGAAGTTGAGTTACTTTTCACAAAACCAAAACGGTGTTGTTCTGGAAGTCACACACATTGTTACATAATAATAATAATAATAATAACTTACTCATGCTTTCTGTCATTTATTAAAAGTGAACACGTGGAAACCGTATATATTTATTTTGTTATACATGTAGTGGGTCTCATTGGGGTCTAAGCGTGATGCGGGATTGCCAATTTTTTGTAAGCGTGACACGTGAAAGTCAAAATATTGTGTCGTGAAAACGGGAAATGAGGTCTAGCGGGACCCGGGAAATGACAAAAAAATGAGAATTGCTTACGTACATAGTGTAAGCGGGATACGGGAATCTGACAAAACAGTAAGCGGGATCCGGGATCGGAACCCCCCAATGAGACCCCCCATGTAGTGATCAGTTTATTTTTTTTATAATAAGAATGTTTTGTCGGCGTTTGATTTGTAGAAACCATCCTTTATATTGAAGACTTGATTACTGGGCTCCAAATTTATTTAATGTTTCATATTTATCAGTTAATCATCAACAAAAAAGAATTTTGTACTTAATTTTTACAATTTTTCAATCCAAAATAATTAGTATAAAAGGTAGTCGGAAAGATAAATTTGTTACACAATGTGCTAGTGACCTTATACGGTACATAAGGGGTCAGTAAATTCCATGTTAAACTCGTGCTTCGCTCTCTTTTTGTCGTGGCTTTGTACTTATGCATCCCGTCATTGTGTTGTTTGTATCATATTTCATTTTTGCTTTGCCCCTGTGACTTTTTTGTGTGTTTTTTTTTATACATATGACGTGGCTCTGTACTTTTTATATCTTTACCTGTGTGACGTTAACATTCTGATGTCAAACGCGCGATTCTACGTCAGAGTCTATGTTAATCAAACCATTCGGTCCCAGTACTAACAATTTTTCAATCGTTTATGGGTGGATTTAACATACATACATACAATTCAAAAATAAGAAAACAATATATGAGGTTGTTAAATTTGATTTATGCCTTTTTGTGCTTCGCTGTTAAATATTTGTATGTTTTTATTGTAATAAAGATACTTGTGGTACTTGTACATCCTATCATTATGTTATTGTTTATGATATTCTCGTATTCTTGTCTTTCATTTTTCCTAATGTGTTAATACGCAATACATATAGCGTGGCTCTGTACATATACATCCCGTTATTATGTTATTGTAAAACATGTTTGTATACTTGTCTTTCATTTTTGCTCTTTGCTTAGTTCATATGCCTTTTTATGTTACTTTGAGACATATATGACTTGGCTCTGTACTTATACATCCCGTCATTGTGTAATGGTACTATGGTAAATTTGTGTATTCTTGTCTTTAATTTTTGCTAATGTGCTTGGTCGTTATGCCATTTTGTGCTTCTTTGTTACATATTTTTTTGTATTGTTTAGTGATTAAGAATATAAAACAATGTTGACTGCGATGCCCCTATTTTTGACATTTACCTATTACGTCTGTTTGTTTTGTTCATGTGCATCGTTGTCAATGTAATGGAATTTAATGCGATTGTCATACAAGTGAGAAGTTTAGTTAGATATAAAACCAGGTTCAATCCACCATGTTCTACATAAGAAAATGCCTGTTCCAAGTCAGGAATATAACACATGTTATCAAATCGATTGATTTGTTTGAGCTTTTGATTTTGCAATTTGATTAGGAACTTTCCGTTTTGAGTTTTCCCTCGGAGCTCAGTATTTTTGTGATTTTTTTTTTTTTTCCAATACCGAATTAACTGATCCGGTTTATTTCATATTAGGTCAATAACTAACAGTGAAACTAATAATACTCTGTGAATTACAAAAACTGTAGCAAACTATTATATATGTCGGGAATGACGGTTAGTCTTTTGCAAGTTCCCATTGCAGACTTTAATATACAAAAGGACTTTAATAGTATTGTCTATTATTGTTGTCTTCATTATTATCTCTTTATTATATATGTTTCTATATTGTATGATTGTCTTTTGTGGGTTCGGTTGGCTTTTGTTTATGTTTTATAATTTGTGATTTGAATTCTGGATTTTTGGAAAATTTCACATATGTCTTATATGTCAGTGTAGTCGAGAACCTTTCCATTTTCATGGATAAAGTATTGTGTAATTCCAAATATAGTAATTATGACGTCATCAAAGCATTTATCTAAAATAGACTTTCATACTTATAATTGTTTGGACTTGTGAAAAGAATTGTATGAATTTCAAAATTATATAAACGTCACAAAGATACGTCGCTATGTGTGGTGTCCTGTTCTGTCGTTGATGGAAGATGATCGTTGTTATTATGTGGTTTACAGTTAGAATTGACATTTGGTAATTTTACCGATTTTTTTTATACAGAATCTACATGCATAGTGACCACGTTTTCTAAAAATATTACCAGTCCTGTGATAAAAGACTGTCGAAACATGATGTGTAATAATACAGAATGGAAAAACAAGTCACCATCACCGAGGAGCAATTATTTTTGTTCAACAAGAGAATGTAAGAACATTACAGTAATTAAGCTAAAGCTAGTATGCTTATTATATAAGATCAAGTAAAGCACATAATGAAATATCATAAAGAAAAAAAATTAAATTTAGATGCTCCATCGAGCATAACAATTGCATAAAATGTTTGTCTGATAAGTCCAATATTTCAAAGTTTTACTTAATAAATGCACGTATCCGAATATATCTAATGATTTTTGTGCAATCACATTGAGCTAGTATAGAAGTTTTACTTAAAATATATCGTAAATTGATACGGAGATAGATGGATAGATATATATTATTCAAAACGAGAAAATGTTGTTGATGAAAAAATACGAACGTGTTTATGGACTAGACATATTTAAACATGCAAGTGCTGACTTATAGTGGCAAAAAACTGTAGCTGGAAAAAAATCTAGTGCAAATTTCTACTGTATATTGGATATGACAAACCGAATTCATGACTAGTGGTATTTGACCAACTTATACACAATTATCAAGTTCAATGGTAAACATATGTTGTATAAACCATACTGAAATAGGTTTAAGTCAGTTGCACACAGCATTCAATTGATGTTGAAGCTGGCAAAATTTACAATCCGTTTAAATATGAAAACAAACAAACATTCCCCATTTACATTCTCTATTTTCAAAGCTATCAAATTATACACAATTTCACATTGCGAATTCCAGTAAGTTTAACTTGTGAGTTTCTTTTCTTTAAATTATTATTACAATGTCATATCCAGACTTTAGAGCGTCCGTTCTGATGGTAAATTCAGGAAAGCTCATTCGAAAGCACAAACTTTATAAGATTTATATTCCTTTACTAGCACTTGGTCGATACAACTGCCTTTATCATTTACTCAGTGTCAATGCTTCGGTAACATGTTGTATACCCTATAAATTTTAATAATATCTTTAGTGAGTTTAGAAATAATTTTAAAAGAGAGGTTTCAGCTTCCTCGAAAAAGAGTTTACCTTGGATCAATTTGCCTACATTTTGTATGTCCTTTTTGGTTTGAAGTCATACATTCTTGGTTTTTAAATGTTTTGGTTATACCGTTTTTATAGCGCGTTTAAGGCGAATCTGTTTTTGTAAAGTCACTTTCGACTTATAAAGCATGGTAAGGCTTTACGATTGAATCGTCAGAAGAAAAAAAAACTTTATGTTTTTCCTTTCTTAAAGTTTAATACTGCTGTTATGTGTTTATTGCAGGTATAATATATTTAAGCATTAGTGTAACTGGATTCATCGGCATAACTGTTTTTGTAGTGTTAGTGTGTAATACATACAGGTAATACAAACCATAAAGTAATAGAAATGAAAGAATGTCATTTTGTTTGTGTTAATGTAAATATTTTTCAAAATTGACATCTTTATTGGGAAATGATATTATAGAACACTTGTTAATCCTTATTTAATCGTCAGATATGTGAAACGGTTTTTGATTGATGTTGCTACTCTTAAAATTGATATGATCGACATCTTGCTGCTTTTCAAATTTAGTAAATTTAATATATATTTTATACTCATTAAAAACATTATCATATGTTTAATATAACTGATTCTTTCTCCAGAAATAGAAAGAAAGTTCGAATAAAAGAGCCAGCAAATAGAACCGTAGAGGAAATCCAACTGGATGATATGCCAACGGCTTCAAGCTATTTATACGAAGAACATTTTGATGTCGATATCAACCAAATAAACCAAACGGAGTCAAACGAAGTCAATAATGCGGAAAATGAAATTAGTGGCAGCAAATCTAAATTAAAAGAAGATGCCATAAGACAAAATAAAAAATCAGAAAAACAAGCAGTAGCCGAAAATGAATACAACAGCTTGAACCATACCTTATGGAAGCCAGATAATGCTGCTTCAAATGCTGTGTACGACAAAGTAAAGCCAGCAATCATAACACTCATAAGGGGAGAACAATTTGTTGGAACAGAATATGATTCTGTTGATGTACTAAAGAGAAACACGAATACACACCTGGCAAAGCTTTAGGCATTACAAAATATTTGTTATTGGTTTAATTGGCATATATTTTAATGCCAGGTGTGAAAGGAAAAGAAACTGTGATGAAATAAATGATTTGACACGTTTGTTTTACTATATTAAAAAAATATTTTTGTTTTACATTTTACATCATTATTTGTTTTTCATGATATATTTTTTTAGTAAAAATAACAAAACTATCAATAAAAACGTTTATTATTTTGTATTTGAAGTATGAGTGGTAAATTTCTGTGACATTGGAGAGCTCTCTCATTTGAAAACATCTTTTTTTCTTCATATACTTCTAAAATTAACAATAATAACATTATTTTAATAAAGACTATAAACCCAAAGATGCAATCTTGAATAAAATATTTTCAATGTTCCACGTTTCTTTCCAAATTTTTTGATTTTTTTTTTATATTTAAGACTTTTGATATATATATTTGATGAACCTTTCTATTCAGTATAAAAAGCACCGACAAGAAACATGTAAACAAATTAGATAAACGGTTTTATTTATGTACCAAAAACAATTAACGTAAAAAATATATGATATAGAGCATCAAACAAGAACCAGAACCACTCAATTACAGACACCTGACTTTAGACAGGCACATACATGGTAGGATTAACCTATATGTTTAAGCTCAAGTTTGTAACTAGATGTAAAGTGATGTTCCTGGGACAGTGGTGTAACAGCGAACAATGTATGAAAATATTAGTTGAAAAAAGTTAAATCCTCAAATCGACACAAAGCATAAAAAACTCACAAAATGATTTAAGACACAAAGTACCGACTTGATAGTACCTGCAGTTACTTAATTCTAGTGCAAAGCCACAACTATTTAGAAAAACATGTATCTAACGCTTGAAGATCAAGCAATACAAATATTATGGAAGACTTGAAATATTGAACAAAATTTAAAGAAAAACTTTATATTTTTTTACAACTTCGAACATGAGTAAAATTGACCAGTTGACGATAATCTAAAATTGAGTGTTTTTTGTATATCAAGTTTTCCTTAATGTACTAGAAGCGGTCAAAATACTCAATCATCTTTAATTAATTCATTAATTGACTATGTTCAACTCCCTCGGGCAAAGTCAACCTGGAATGGGTTTGGCTATAACTTTAAATTCGTTTTGATCCTATTGCTCTTAGATTGTAACTTGCAGTGATTATCCTAAACAACAATTCATCACCTTAACATGTATAGTTTTAAGCTGCGGGTGAAACAAATATTTTAGTGCATTTTACTTTGAAAGTTTAACAGTGGTTTTATATAACTATAATTCGCTCACTTTCTTAGTAACAGTATATTTTAGTTATACCAAAGAACTATTTGTTGAATTAGTTTGCAACAATAATGATGACCATACTTAAGTACATTCAAGGAACTCTTTTCTTTTTCATACACCCACACATTATATTGTAATTGAAATTATGTCCTACGATGAGGTTTCTTAGAAAGTGAACTTGATATGATAAAAGAGTAGTTTTGCTATTTTTGTTAACGTGTTTAGCACAGCATATTATAATTTGGAGCAATAAGAATGAACATACAAAATCACATGTTAACGAAATAAACTCAATTCTTTTCTGTTTTTTTACATCTACACACTTAAATGCAGTCTGTGGTTAAAGGTATGGCTTTAGACGATGTTTCTTAGAAAACGAATAACCACAAACTTAATATGATAAAAGGAAACATGTAGTTTTTTCCCTTTTGTTAGCGTCATTCGTAGATTCTATTCAAGATAGATATGTTATCTTTCGCCGTTTTGGATTGTTTCATTTTTTTTCAATTTAAAATAAGCTTTTAAACAGACTTAGTCTTTATTTTACTATGTTGTGTTTTTTGTATAATTGATTGTCTATTTGTTTTTTCTTTTTTTTTTTGCCATAGCGATGTCAGTTTATTTTTTGATTTATGAGTTTGAATGTCCCTCTGGTATCTTTCGTCCCTCTGTAGAGTTTCAATGCATTTTTTTATATTTGAGTCTGGTTATTGTAGAGCAATACAGACTATTTGGCAGGGGAATAACTGAAACTGAAGGTCTTTATTATAATAATTTAGGTTATTTAAACTGAGTTTGTAGATTGGTAAACTTATTGTACTGTCTCACAAACTGAATAACTCCAGTTTTTGTAAGTTTTAAAGTGAGATGCTGACACTTACTCATCATTTATGTCCGAAAAATAACTTTTGTTATTTGAAGTTCCCATTAATTGCACTAATTTCTATGTCGCACTCAAAAAAAACTGTTTCGCCTGTACATTTGTAAACTTGTTAAAACGGACGTAAACTATTCTTTAAATTATCAAGCTACTTTAAATACTATTATTTACTATTATTATAAAGTTAAGGATTCTTTGTAAGTATTAGTAAGATGTAAGAAATTATTATAAATTAAGGAATGTATCTCCCTCATGCAAAGCTCTGATTCCTTTCACGGATTTGGCTATACTTTTTGGACCTTTTGGATTATAGCCTTTAGTCTTTTATATAAGGTTTGGATTTCAAATATTTTGGCCACGAGCATCACTGAAGAGACATGTATTGTCGAAATGCGCATCTGGTACAGGAAAATTGGTACCGTTAATGTTATTAATGAAACTGATATAATTAAAATAACAATATACTAAAAAGCTTATAAAGATTGACAGAGAGTCAATAAGACAACATCTTAAAATATACAAAAGACATCCACATGTCAACAATAAGGTCTTCAAATGTTGAGTTTGCATAAGCGAGACATTTTTTTCTGTTTAAGCTGAATTTAAACGATCTTTTTGAGTCCTTAATGCTATTCATCTTCGTACTATATTTAGCGATGTTAACTTCTTTTTATTTGAGCATCTTCATCAGAGTCACATATTTTTGTGATTTTACTTTTTAAGGCTGGTATCTTTGATGAAATTATCTAATTCTTTGCTGGTGGAAGTTTTCTTCCCGAGGTTATCAGCAGCCCATTAGTAGTCAGCACTTGCTTCTGCGTTGATATGAAATATCAGATTTTGTCATAATCATAAATAACTTATTACTAAAACTTTAAAATTTTCAAACAACAAAGGATGTTTTGCCTGGGCTTTATTTGGTAAAACTTTTCGGAATATTGGGTCATCAATTTTTTTTTTATTTATTTGGCTATTAAATGATAGGAGGGATAATTCATCATGTTAAAGGTAAGACAATGATGTGTTTTAAAAAAAGAATTATCCATTTTGCCGTATCATGAATTTACATGAATATTCCACTTTGTTCTCTTGTGAAAATGTACTACGTTTGGTTGTTTTAACGGATATGGCACTATTGGTAATTATTTACAAAAGTAGTTTCAACGTCAATAAATCCGATTTGTTTCATCATTTCCTTATTACAATTGTTGCTCCAGTTATAGACATTCGGCATTTCCTAAAATCTGTACTTGTTTAAACGTGGACTTTGGAGTCACGTTGTCATTTACCATTGTTTTTCGTTAACTTTGCAGAATATGGGTTATATTACTGTACTTTAGAAGACAACTTTAATTGTATACATATAGATAAACAAATTATAGGGGAGGGTTGAGATATAAAAACAAAGTTTAACCCGCCGCATTTTGCGCCTGTCCCAAGTCAGGAGCCTCTGGTCTTTGTCAGTCTTGCATGATTTTTAATTTTAGTTTCTTGTATATAATTTGGAGTTTTGTATGACGTCCCTTATCACTGAACTGGTAACATATTTGTTAAGGGACCAGCTGAAGGACTCCGCCGGGTGCAGGAGTTTCTCGCTGCATTGAAGACCCATCGGTGACCTTCGGCTGTTGTCTGCTCGATGTTTAGCATAGAATACCTTAGCCATATTTGGCACCACGTTTTGGAATTTTGGATCCTCAATGCTCTTCAACTTTGTACTTGTTTGGCTTTATAAATATTTTAATATGAGCGTCACTGATGAGTCTTATGTAGACGAAACGCGCGTCTGGCATACAAAATTATAATCCTGGTACCTTTGATAACTATTTGGGTTGTTGTCTCTATGACACATTCCCAATTTCCATTTTTAGATTTATAACAATAAAAATAAAACATTATTATCATTAAACCAATTATCTGCCTTTGTCCAGTAAGGTACGAAAATATGATAGTGCAAGTGAACACACAGCTATTCAGTACAAACAATTTTATGTACATCTGTTAAATAAGAGGTGTATAAACTGATCATTTGTAAAGATTTGAGATGCATATACACTATCAATTGTTGAGTAAAATTGAGAATGGAAATGGGGAATGTGTCAAAGAGACAACAACCCGACCATAGAACAGACAACAGCAGAAGGTCACCAACAGGTCTTCAATGCAACGAGAAATTCTCGCACTCGGAGGCGTCCTTCAGCTGGCCCCTAAACAAATATATACTGGTTCGGTGATAATGAACACCATACTAATCTCCATATTGTACACAAGAAACTAAAATTTAAAATAATACAAGACTAACAAAGGCCAGAGGCTCCTGACTTGGGACAGGCGCAAAAATGCGGCGGGGTTAAACATGTTTGTGAGATCTCAACCCTCCCCCTATACCTCTAGCCAATGCAGAAAAGTAAACGCATAACAATACGCACATTAAAATTCAGTTCAAAAGAAGTCCGAGTCTAATGTCAGAAGATGTAACCAAAGAAAATAAACAAAATGAAAATAATACATAAATAACATCAGACTACTAGCAGTTAACTGACATGCCAGCTCCGGACTTCAATTAAACTGATTGAAAAATTATGTCTTCATCATATGAATATCAGGCACAATCCTCCCCGAGAGGGGTTTAGTATCATACCGTCATAACATATATGTACATGAACCGACTGTTAACATTTATATAACATGTACATTTTTAGAGATGCATGTAACCGGTACATATCTAAAGATATTATTGGTGTATTTACATCTTCACAGATATGCAGTTTATAAATACCATAACAGCTTTATAGATAATGAATTCGGACTAGATCTGTGTCAAGGTGAAGGGAATAATACAATAGTCAATAGACAATATTTTATAATCCCAAGAATAGATTACCTTAGCCGTATTTGGCACAATTTTGGGGAATTTTGGATCCTCAATGCTCTTCAACTTTGTACTGGTTTGGCTTTATAAATATTTTGATATTAGCGTCACTGATGAGTCTTATGTAGACGAAACGCTTGTATGGCGTACTAAATTATAATCCTGGTACCTTTGATAACTTTTCACAAACATAAGATGAATTGATAATAATATTTTCAAAGTTCATATTTGGTAATAATTATTTTCTCTGACGTCATTTGTCTTGTTCCAAAGGGCACTGTTTTTTTTTGTAAATTTTATGACAAGTAATTAAAATAAAAAGTATTAGTCGTCAAAATCGCACTTCACCAAACTGTGTCAATAACAACCACACCACGTTGGTATTATTAAAAAAAAATTCAAAAAACCTCAGGATTATTACAGCTTATCACAGTGATGGAGATAATTGTCAGTGACTGTACAAAAAGAGGGACGAAAGATACCAAAGGGACAGTCAAACTCATAAATCTAAAACAAACTGACAACGCCATGGCTAAAAATAAAACAATATTCATCTAAGGGTCGGTCGGTGCAAATATGGACGGCCGGGGCGAAATTCTTCACATGGAAATGATTAGTGGGCAATAACTTTTTTTAAACTAAAATTTGGCGAGACGTATTTAAACAATGTTGTTTCTTATTTATTATTTATAACTGTTGATGTAAATGTCTTTTGGTTTAATGAGTCTTAGTTTACTCCTTGGTTTTGATTGTTATTGTTTTAAAAATATATTAAGATGAGCGATAAAAGATATGTAAAATGCAGACTAACGAAGATTAGGAATCGCTAAAAATGTATCTCAGTAGAAAGTGTGTGTATGGTGAGTTTTAGGACAGTGCAAATTCATTTTTTACTGCATTTGTCTCGGCATTGCAACATGTTTTAATAAATTAGTGTTATTCCAAACACTAATTTTTTTGGGGGGGATTCATGCTATATGTGGTGGGCTCCTCCGCTGTGATGTGGTTATATAATTGCAAACAGAATGTCACTACAATTTAAGAAAAAGCTATAAATAAGTGAAGTGGGAATATTGCAAATTGTCGCACTAGTATATAAATGAAATGACTGCCAAGTTTTGTGAAAATTCCAAGAATTGTGAAAAGTTATAGAATTTTTTAGTGTTGACTATCTGCATTTATTTCCATTTGAAAAAAAAAATTTCACCAATCCATTTACAACATGAATTGACAACATATGACAACAAACTTTGTAATCTTAAAAGAAAATGTATAGTGAAGATGGTTCTGGAGTTTTATGAAAATCCAAATTGATTTGAAAAATTTAAACCGGATTTTTTTTTTTAAATCTGACTTTCTAAATTCGATCACAAGTAAAAAGTCTATTCCTTTTAAAATCTTTATGAAAATAAACTTTGGAATTTATAAAAAGAGTTGATATAAGAGGTAGCTAATGAAATGTAAAGAAATAGACATATTATTTGAAAAAAGAAACTGTAGTAAGTTGTTATGTAATAGTTCGTTATTATGTATGTTGCATTGTCGATTTTTTTGTTGCACATCAGTGGTTCTGTTGTTTCGTTGTTTTCCTCTTATAATTTATGTGTTTCTCTCGGTTTTAGTTTGTAACGTGGCTTTGTTTTCTCTGAATCAATTTATGACTGTTGAACAGCGGTATACTACTGTTACTTTTATTCAAAGGTGAATGTCTTATAAGTCCCTTGTAAAGGTAGTTCATTTTTAAATTAGCTAGGAGTTACAAGTATATACAATTCAAACTAAGATAATAACAATTTATGTTCTTTTCCACGGGTTCAACCGAACATAAAGCATTTCTTTTCTATACAAGGCTTAATAACACAAAACACAAATATACTATGTGATGTAGGTTTGCAGCATCCAGTCTTTTAATAATACATTCGGAACATAATAACATATGGAAATTAAATTAGAATGACAGGTGTTACGCCAAAAAACGGTCCTTATCACATTCTCTTCCCTAGAAGTATGATCAACAGCCTGAACAATCTACAAAATATAATTACAAAAATTAGAAACAATTCACAACTAAAAAAAATGTACATGTAAATGAGTGAATACTGTAACTTTGGACAGTATACATGTGCATCTATTGAATTGTACAATTCTGTAAGAATAATCTTAATATACGTGTGAAAGACAGTACCTATAGAACAACAAGTGTTTTTAAACAAAAACAAAATAAAAGTCAAACAGACCTTAACAGCAATTGAATTAAACGTGTAGACTGATTGAATGCAAACCGTCGAATGATTTAATTCCCGCTTAAGTTAATTCACCCGTGCAAATTACTACGCATAACGGTATTCGTTAAGCCTTATAACGAAAAGAAATTTATGCAAGGTGTTTTCAAGGGTTGTTGCTTTTTACAATAGTTTATCTGAACTTCATCTAAAAAAACCTTATTCAGAGTCTATTTGTAACTTCCTTTCATCAATTCATTCTACAGAAGGAAACAAAGGTACAATGTGGGCTATGTTCAAGTTGATACACCAAATATCTTTGTTGTGACATGAGTAATGCTGTTCCTCTATACAAATATCTACAAGTACATTTTTTAACTTTATGTAACATTGTATTGCAATATTTAATTTTTGTATTTTTTCATATAAAAAATACTATTCAAACTAAATATCTACAAGTAAATGGTTATCGTAAGTCCCTTTCATTTTAAGGTTGTTTGGTTTTTATTAAGGGCTGCACATATAATTGTTGGTGATTTGAATAAGGAGTTTTGTCTTGATAAACGGTGAAAACATTGTTTAAAATAAGGGACGACATCAAAAGATCGATGTAGGATAAAAAAAAACTTAAATCAAATAGTTTGGGGGAGGGGGGGTCAACATTGCTGCAAGTTTTGTTAATCTAATATCGATTTTACATATATCCCTATTGGTCAATCAATTTTTCCCAAATTAAGTTAAGAGGGGGGGTGTGGGGGTCAGTGAAAAAACTGTGTGAATTAAGTTTTTTATCCTTCATTGAACTTTTGATGTCGTCCCTAAGGTTATCCAACAAAATAGTGAGTATTTTTTACAAGAACAATGAATTAACATTAATACATTCTTTGATTTAATGTTTGACCAGGAAAACAGAATTCAAAGACTTCCCATTAATGGAATTAGAAAATAATTTCAGGCCTGATTTACTTTTATTGTTCTATCAATAATTCGAAATTAAACTCAGAGTGAAATTAAGCTTTTCTTAATACCTTCCATATAAATAGTTTGATTTGCATTCAAATAAAATGTGAAAGTAATAACACAGAGTACATATCAGTTTTATGTTTCAAGAAAGCAACAAATTACACAAATAAGACTCTTTTAATAATATACCGTGACAAAAATAAATTATATGGCTACATGATCTAGAATGGTGTTGATTTACTAGTACACAAATAAATATGAAATTCAGTAATAATAGTATGTAACGGTCCATCCCTTTTATACATAAACAGTCCCTATAAGTTCATGTACTGGTACTACAATCTGAATGCAATATATTTACGTCCAAATGTCTGTTATTGCTGATTGTCTTGTACTTTGATGACCATTAATTGTTAAATCAGTTTATAACCAGTAACGATTAAATAAGTTATAACCCATATTTTGGTGGGTTTCTTGTTGCTTAGTCTTCAGTTTTCTTTGTTGTGTCTTGCGTACTATTATTTGTTGTGTCATGTGTACTATTATTTGTTGTGTCATGTGTACTATTATTTGTTGTTTGTCTTTTTCTCTTTTAGCCATGGCGTTGTAAGTTTATTTTCAATCTATGAGTTTGGATGTCCCTCTGGTATCTTTTGCCTCTCTTGGTTATGAGCACAATCAGAATTATGTATAACAGACATTTGGACGTAAATATCAGATTACCATTTACTTCCTCTCCAGATTAGAATGTTTTCTTCTTAACCAGATTACCATTTCTACACCAGATTACCATTTCTTTACCAGATTACCATTTCTTCATAACCAAATTATCATTTCTTCATCACCAGATTACAAATTCTTCATCACTAGATGATCATTTCTACATCACCAGATCACTAAATCATCCTTTCTAATGGCGATTTTCTCATATATACTGGGTTTTTTTTTTAATTAATGAAAACTACAAAAGATAGTTAGATATATTTCACAGGAAAACTAATCATCAAGACAAGATCTCCAAATAAGTCGCGATGAAAAAAATCACCAGAGAACACATCATAGGATTTATTGTCCTTCCATGACGATCCCCCCCCCCCCCCCCCCCCTTTGTTTTTGTTTTGTCCTTATTTTTTTATTTTTTATTAAACTACAGCCATAAGAGACTGAAACTTTTCCAAAAGTTCATCGAAATAAATGACTATACAATGTCTACTTCATAAAATCAAAGTCTTGAGCAGAAGATTCTATCTGCTAAAGTCGGTATCTTTTTATTTCTTTTACACTTTTCCTTTATTTCCATTTGTGCTATTTTGCAATTTTTGGTCGGATGATTCTTGATGTGTCCCTGTATTGTGCATCCATTGGAGCTCCTGGTGCAGATAGGTACATGCAATTCGAAAGCAAAAGGTTTTTACAGTGTTGTTTTCTTTTGTATCTTTATCTCACTTTACTTGTTCTTTATCGATAAAGCGAACACTAGTGCGGCATTTCTGAATGTACTATCAACTACATTTTTTTTATTGGCGCCCTTGTCAGATTTTATCTGAACAACGATAACATTTAGTTTGGCTTCTTTGTCAATTTAAATTGTATGTTTGTTTAATTCTGTTATTCATTTGTGTAGTATGTTTGTGATTTATGTTAACACAATTATATGTTGGCTGTTGGTTTCCAATTATTCCCACATTAACCTTTTCTGTCAGTTTGAGTATTAGTTGCTTTCTAAATTTTGTCAATGTAACAAGTGGGTTAAACGATCTCAATCTAGTTAAACCCAGTCATATTCCTAATTTGGTCTTTTCAGTCAAGAGCCTGTAGCGCATGTCGTCGCTTACTGTCTGTCATATTTGGTTTTAGTTTTGTCATAAATCTGGCCGTTTGATTTCTCGTATGAATAATTTCACGTTTTGTCATGTCGGTATCTTTTATAGCTGACTATAATGACGGTATATGTGTTGTTCCTGGTTGAAGGCCACGCGGTGATCTACAGTAACTTACATCTACGTCCACGAGATTTTGACTCTAATGAATAGTTGTGTCCTTGGAAATCATACCACCTCTTGTTATATTTATATAAACTGAGAAGAAAAATGCAACACTACTCTTTTACTTTTTTATTGGATTTGTATTTGAATATAAGAATGATTTACATCAATAGTAGTTAACACTCATATACAATTCTAGCAAAATTAAAAATGAATCTTAAATCAAAATCAATGACAAGAGAATGGATAAAAGTCACGATGGGCCTATTAATTTTTATTTAATAATTTCTCACTATTATCTACCACTGAACTATGTCCAACTCGCCGCAAAATAATTTCCTGTTGAATATCTTTTAACCAGAAAGGAGCTGGATTTCTTCTACTCAAAAGGGCGTTTCTCAATGATCTATTGTTACCAAAGAGAAAACATGGATGGAAAATACGTACTATCATTAAAGTTGTTAAAATAATTCTTTGTGTTGTGTCTGAAAAATTCATCATAATTGCAGGCACCTGAAATACGTATTCAAAAGGAATGCACATGACTGGAAATATAATATATTTGGATTTTGAAATTAAGTCTGAAAATTTTTGTTTATGAAGAATAGACCTATTACAACCAGTCTGTATACCCCTGTAAGTAGCTACCTTTCGGATTGGCTGATTTAAAGCAAAGTGTAAAATTTTGAAGCTGCTTCCAATACACACTACAATACAGATAACCGAAACCAAAGCCGACATTATTGGCAGTGTATCACTGTAATTAGCATTGTGCTGAGATAAATGTAGAAATCCAGGGGATAGAACACTAACAGCTGGATTGATCATGAACAGTCTCAAGAAAATTAGCAGTGAAAATACACCAGCAATAAATACATATGCTATTGTCCTTTTAACAGAACAGAACACACGATTATGAATATAAACGTAGTTGATAAAGAGCAGTTTTTCAAGTGACAAAAGTGTTAGAAAAATCAAATTACTCTGGAAGAAAAAACAAGTCAGAAACAATTCTAGAACCACATAATGTTGCCTCAGTATTACTTCTTCACTTGTTAAAATGAAAGTAATGAATACAGTCCGATTCAGAAGTATAAATCCATCGCTTATTAAGTATGCAGCGATTAAAATATTTCTATGTGTCTGCAATGTTTCTTGAGATTTCAGAACAAATACAAGTCTTACAGTGGTCACAATTAAGAATAAAAGAGGTATATAGCAGAAAGCAAGTACCATAATCTTGTGCTCAAACACACTTTCAAATGATGTTAAAGACATCAGTAAGTCTCCACTTCTTACTTGATACATGTCTGTATTTCCAGTAGTATTGTCTGGTAAAGACCATGAACTATTTTCTGTTATTCTAAAATTTTCTAAGTGATCCATACTTGTTCAGTATAGTTGTATATTCTTCTATAAACAGTTGTATGGTCCTCTATAAACACTTTGTTTTAGATAAATGCTCAGTTCGTTTGCTTACATACCGTGTGGTAATATAAGAAGATTTGGTAGGTGTGTCAATGGGACAACTCTCCACCCAAGTCACATTTTGTAACAGTAAACCATTACGGTCAAAGTACAGTCTTCTGGTTCCCTCTATTGAATATAAGTTTAGATAAATTTTATTGTGTGTTTTTATGCCTCTATTTCTTGGCCATTAAGATTAAACTGAAACAGTAGACAGTTGGCATCTATACAAATATTAACTGTCGTCACTAACAGTTTACGTTGATAGTGTGATAATTACACCAAATATGCAAACATTTATAAATGTCAGAGATTTTCAAATGAAGTTGCAGTTCTAACTAGTTACTTTTGGCATTAAAATCACATACGTGTGTAGATTTTTAATTTGTGAAAATATACCAATTAAATAATATAGCAACAAACCGAAAACAGAAATATAATGTATTCCACACCAATGTAGATGGGTTAAGATCTTATTATATTTGATGAAATAAACCATTATTTCATAAAGCAATTGTGATTCAATCTTGGAATAATTTAGACTAGAGTGGCAGGCAAATGAAGCAACCATTTTTTATTATGTAGATTTAATAGAAAATATGATAACCATGGAAACGAAGATAAAGCTCAATGTACCGTTATACACGTATTTCACCCCATAGACATAGTGACATATGCAACAAAAATTTAAACGTTAACCATTAATAAAAATTTACAGTATCAGGTTTATTTGTGTGCTTTGATGTTGTGAGAACATCTTATTTCTGAACATGCAAACAAATCTTGAATACTATACCTATGTTAATTAAAAAAGAGTAGTGCTGCAATAGTAAGAATAGGTACTAGTTGATCATGCTGAAATCTTTGTCAGAACCACATTAGATATATAGAGAAAGAGTTGGATTAGTTTGAACTGCCATTCATTTTATTCTCGGTGGCGGGGACATTACGTTTTACCCTTCTTGTTTATAATCAAAATTATCAATTTCAGATTGACAATAACACTTCTAAATTTTCACATTAACTTTCCCTATCCTATATGAGTTGTGCCAGTTGTAAGTTTTTTTGTTCATGATCAAACCACATTCGTCTCAAATGTAATCAACTTCGACTAAAGAGTTGATAAGTTGAAGATATGATAGCATGTTAAAAATGAAAAGGGTCCTCTACAATTTCATAGTACATCCCACTTGTTTGATATGACATTAGCCTTTATAATGAAAAAGCAAAAAGATATGTAACAAAATAATAATTTAATTAGAAAATATAATACATAAGTTTAACGACCACAAAAGAAATAAGAAGTCTATAATATTTCTTCTGCTTTTTTCTGTTTCCGGAAACAAGAAGACAGCGAATTGATGAAATCTCTGATGGTTGATTTCTTTGCCTTTTTAAGTCCATCTGAAAAGAAAGACAATGTATTATAAAAACATTTAGACCAAAACAACCGTATTCGTTACACATATTCTTTTTTATTGTGAAAATTATATCATCCCTGTCTTGTGTAGACACATGTGTTTTAATACTTCACGGTATTAAAGAAAGATTAAATTATTCAATTTTCAATTTGGGAATAATTTTCTATTTCATAACGTTTCCCAATAGACCTTTGTACATGTAATTAGAGCACAAGAGTATATTTTTTATGGTGGGGGCTTCGCGCTCACGTACATGTTTAACACCGCTTCGTGACGATAACAAACTATGAGCCTATAATAATCGTACGTTACTGTCTGCTATACATATATTTCGCTTTATCTTATTTTGTAGTATAAATCAGGTATTTTTGAATTGTATAAAATTTTGTTCTCACAAGGCCGTTTTCTTAGGGTATATTAAGTTCTGCATTGTTGAAGGCTAAGCGGTGACAAACTTTATTTATACCTTTGGTTTGTTTATTTCTAGATTGGTTATCTTCCTTCTGCCTTCTATTCTTATCAGCTTTAAATAATTTGTTTGTTCTTTTTTCCTTCTTCTTTTCATCCTTTTCCAACCTTTTCCTCTCGTTTTTGTCGGGAATGTCCAATTCAATGTCGTTCTGTTGGAAACTATCTATCCATGTAGGATCTTCCTTGTGGTGGATAATAGCTAGAGAGGAAGGCCCTGCAAAAAATTGGCGTTGTTAATATTGTTTTTCAAATTGAACGAACAAATTTAAGAAAAAGAAACAAGGAGCTCTAGGGAACTCCGTTCCAACAACAGCAAAATCGTAATAAATTCCGAAATCAATTTGATGCTCCGTAAGCGAATTTCCCTTCCAAAAAGCGTTTGTCATTAGTGCTCAAAATTAAATTTTGTACGTTAGATATTGTTAATAATTCAATAACTATCAACCCAAACATCACTACAAAGAAATAACAAGGTAAAGATACGTAACCGTAGAAAAAACATTTTCTGCCTTGATTTATGGAATCAGACAAAACATTTCTAGTTTGAAATAACTCAATTTGTGTAAAGTTTATCTGAATGATTTCTTGAGGATGTTGCTATCTTAAACCTACCAATATCTTTCTGTGAGTTGTCCTTTTTTATAATTGCTGTCTCTGCTTGTTTGTTCTGTTCGTTCTGTTCATCATATTTTTCATTTCCCGTATCATCATCTTGTTTGATTCCAGCTTCGTCTTGTTTATTGCTGGTTTCTTGTTGTACATAATCGGGTTCACTTTGAACGTTATCGACTTCGTCCTCCGTTTCTTCATCTAAAATATATGAAAATCCTTGAAAAAAACATATTGCTTGTCATATGCCAGAAAAAGTGTGGAGAACTGCCAGAACCATGTTTTAAAATTTTTTAACTTTTACAAAGCTAATTTAATTGAGTTTGCTAAATAAAGTCAAATAATTGCCAAGACAGAACAGGAATATAACAACTTCATTTTAACCAAGAATTTCGTAACTTAAAGCAGATGTTTTGGTACATTTTGACCGATGTTCCTGATTCAATATGTTCATTTCAACAGCATTTTCGTGTTTCTCAGTCTAGAGATCTCATTTTGTTTTAGTGTAATTTATATATGCATTCCATTAGTCATTTAATTTATAAAAGTAGTTATTTTAACAAACCTGTATATTCACAGGTGAAGCTATCATCCTCGGGATACCTGTATGCGCCTCTCATTTCTTCAACTTGTGTCAAGAACTCTAACTCTGACTCTGTCTTTGCCTCTTTTTTAAATGTAGCAAACAGCTTCCTGGTTGCAAATTCTGCACGAAGATAGAAAAGAACCATTTATTACTCATTCATTAATCAAACACGACAAAATGATAATAATGCATAGAGTCAATTTTTTTTCGACCGCGTTTAATTTTTTCAATTTTGGTGAAAATTCGGCCAATTTACTTAATAAACAGTATGCTTTAAATGTTAGCTGCTGAACCGTACCTCTTAGATCATTGTGATTATTTCGACGTCTTGCGGACCAGAGCTACGGATTTTTATCTATGGTCCGCAAATAATCAAAAAGCTTGATATCATAAGGACCTAAGCGCTACGGATCCGCAGCTATATAGATGTATATAAAAAAAAAAACAATAAAGATATTTAAAAACAAACAAGAGAAGACAATATGTAAGCCTTCACAAGTACAGGATTCAATAGATTTATTCAAGATACACAATTTCGGGTTATAAAAAATGCATATATTTTTATACAGCTACACAAGCTATACAAAATTCAGTTGCGTGTTCTGTTCCCAAACCACCAAATAAAAGTCAAACAAATCAAACATTAGAAATTCTTTCGCAAAGTTCTTTCTGTAACTGAAGATTACATCGAATGCTTTTGTCCCATCTGGTCTATTCTAAGCACTAGTATTCAAATTTACAAACCTAATCTTTTATATGGATCTTCATTTTGTATTTGGATTTTTTCCGCCTTAGCCCAAAATTCTCTTCCATCTTCATAAATGGACTCCTCCTTAAGCTGAACAATGAGCTTTTTCTTCTCTAATTCTAAACCCTCGTGGGTAAAATTGTTATAGTTGAAGTCAACCATCTGAAATGACAAGGAAAATTAGGCTAAGACTCTTCTTTAAAAAAAGCAATCATGTCTTGCCTTTTTGTCTTATGATTTATTATTAAAATAAGTCATGGTTTAAGAGGTTTAATATGATTATTACATTAGTTGATAATTTATTCTTCCATGCTACACATACCATGTATTAATGATTTATACAGTTCGTCTACAATTTTATTTACCAGAGGTATATTTATATCTCTTCATTTTAGTCTTTCGCAATAAGTATAGATGTGAATATAGCTTTTGGATTTTTTTTACTGCGGCTAATGCATGTCAAGGTTGTCCATGTTAAGTGTTTGCCTCTCCTGAAACCATACTTCATAAGTTTGACGATACCTGCTTAAAATAGAGTTTAGTTTAGTTCAGTTACCTACCTCCATTTCAATTATCTGTAAAATTCAGCAAAAATCTGTAAATCTGTTTAATATTAATCACAAAATACAACGACACGTTTGTCAATCTGTAATGATCTTTTATAACGACGTCGAAGACGTTGCCAGTGGTGTTACTGTGACGTTTTTTGTAGTGTTGTAAGCGTACTTCCGGAAAGTGAAAACAAAATTGCACAACGCAACATATAAAATAAATCACAGACGGCATATCAAATTAACCATTGAAAGTTATCGGAAATCAAATCAGCAAAACTCAAATTTACTGTTCTTAGTGTAAGATCATTTATGGTAGAGTTTCTAATGTCCATATGAATCACGGACAACCAGTACAGACATACGTACAGATCGGTAATAAGATAATAAACATTCACCGATATTTTTAAACGCGGTGTGGCAATTAAGCTAGTTCTCGGCTGACTACTACACTTTGTTTGAATGTAGCGTAATACAAGCGGATTCCAGTGTATGTGGTTAAAGCCAGTGTTACCCTTTTAATTTAAAAAAAAATGGCAATGAATGCTGCTTCAGTTATGTTTCAGATTAAAATCAGAAATTTTACTAGGAAAATTATATGTTTTGTTACATGTATAAGATCATTACGGCTATTGCTTAGTTTTTCATGATTGTAAATGGGTTTTTGTGTTTCGCAGAGAGTCTGTGGAAAGTAAGATCACCACGACGGCTTTAGATGTTTTATTATATAGCGCTATGTTTATGTTAAAATCAGTGGGTCAGTATATCGCTGATGCTTGACATTAAGTTCCTGTCTGTACCATTTACACAGGAGCTTTGCCTTGGTATCAACATATTTAAAAGGATAAAATGTTTGTTAATTTTCTGTTTGTTAATTAATTACTGCGGATATAACTTTCTCAAGCAAAGTTGACGATTTTTTGCTGATTAATTAAATTCCTTTAGGTTTTTATGTTCTCATACGTTAAAAAATATTTTGTATTTTTCAAACTTTGAATCCAACGATCTTGACGATTTTTACAGAAACACGTTTTGAACACAGGCACTTGTCTCAGCCCCCTATATATATAGGAACAAAAAGAATTCTGAGACAAGTGCCTGTGGTATTGAAGCACGAAAATCGATATCATATGTTCAATGTTGTAGTAATTTTAAGAAGTTGCAGACTCTAACGATCACACTGACTCTTCGGGTCTTTACTCTGTTTTACACTTAACATCCAATTACATCTGAAAGTATAATTGTATACAAGTTGAAGCTCCGCCTATCTTTTGACTGCAGATGCCAATCTTAATTGCAATGCATGAGCAAACATTTTATCAAACAAGCAAGCAAGCCAACCAAACATTTTAAACTACCAGCATTAGGAAAATGGCTCTAATCGGGAAATATATTTTATTTATCCTGAATCAATTTAAAAGTGACTTCTTCAAAATAATGCTCAAATAATGCGAATTTGATGCAGTCATCTTCTGTAAGCACTTTGGTAGCAATACACAGTTAGAAGTTTAGTTTCGCATTATGGCCCCTGTGAATTTTTTAAATATGAAAGTTTTTGTACAATAAAATTGATTTTTAGATAATTGAAGAATAATATAGCCTTCTTAGTAGGTTTATATGAACATTAAGATTGTTTTTAACATGTTTTATAGGCCATTTATATGATTGACAGTCCGTATTTTCCTATCCGTACCGTTCATAGGTCCATACATTATTGTAGTGTTTATCAACTAAGATTTTGCGCTCGATCTTTTCAATTCAATTTTATGGAAAAACGAGCAGATAAGCATATGATTTTTTTGGGACCACTTGATAGATATAAACCTATGGATTCAGGAAAGGTATTACTGTAATTGATTGAAATTTTCCTTTAGACCAAATTTTGGAGACTTTTGTGACATGTTCACCCCCCTTTTTTGCTATATTTTGTATCTAAGAAATGCAGATTGTTGCCATGGTTACACCCAAGAGGGATTATATTTCACCCTTATGACCATTAGAAATCAAATCTATGGAAGATTCTCTTTCTATAAGTATATACATGCATAACACACATATAAAGCCTAGCTTCTTTGTTAGACAGTAGGGGAAAGAGGGTGTTTAAAAATTATGAGTGTCAATTTTAAGTTTTTTTCCTAACTGTGTATTGCTACCTTTACTTGTCGCTGTTTAAGGTGTGTACGAATCGGTTTTATTTTTGCTTTTGCGACTGACTATTCCACATAGTAAACTTTTCATGGAAATGTGTAGGCTTATGAAGTTTCCGTTGCTAGTTGTATGGAATTTTGCTAGTCGGCCTCATGGATTCATGAACATTTTATGCCTCACCTACGATAGAAGAGAGGCATTATGTTTCTGGTCTGTACGTCCGTATTATGTCCAGCTTCGGGTTAAAGTTTTTGGTCAAAGTAGTTTTTGATGAAGTTGAAGTTCAATCAACTTGAAACTTAGTACACATGTTTGCTATGATATGATCTTTCTAATTTAAATGTCAAATTAGATTTTTTACTCCAATTTCACGGTCCGCTGAACATATGTTATGATAGCGCGAGTTTCGGGTTAAAGTTTTTGGTCAAGGTAGTTTTTGATGAAGTTGAAGTCCAATCAACTTGAAACTTAGTCCACATGTTCCCCCAATATCACGGTCCACTGAACATAGAAAATAATAGTGTGATTGGGCATTCTTGTACTATGGACACATTCTTGTTTTTAAAGATACTTCAAACAAAAAAAATCAAAATACATGTTTTTTAAAATATCATTTCCCCCCAAAAAAATATTTTTTAATGATATCAAGCACACGTAACTAGTATCTATTGTGTATGCCCCATTGGTGGACATTATGTTTTCTGGTCTGTGTGTGCGTGCGTCCGTCTGTCCCGCTTCAGGTTAAAGTTTTTGGTCGAGGTAGTTTTTGATGAAGTTGAAGTCCAATCAACTTGAAACTTATTACACATGTTCCTTATGATGTGGTCTTTCTAATTTTAATGCCAAATTATAGTTCTTATCCCATTTTCACGGTTCACTGAACATAGAAAATGATAACTTGCGGATGTGACATCCGTGTTCTGGGGACACATTCTTGTTTGAACTAGAATGAAATTCAAAACAGTGTGGCTTTGGGCATTGATTGACACATTAAATTCATCCATTGACTGGGACAATTTACGTGAACGTTTGTTTGTAACGACCACTGTTCACGACGTACCTACGATAGACATTTAAAAACTGTGGGGTCACCAAGGTTTCTTAACGCCTTTAAATATAAAATAATTCGAAAAATTAATCAGGAATAACCTTTATGTTTTGATTTATATAATTTATATAAATCAAAACATCGTGTTATTTCTGATTATTTTTTTCGAATTACTTTATTAAGGTGTTGAGAACCTTTGGTGACCCCATAGATTAAGTGTCTTTAAAAAGTACACAGTGAGCAATGGTCGTTACATACAAACGTTCACCTAAATTGTCCCAGTCAATGGATGAATTTAATGTGTCAATCAATAGCCACAGCCACACTGTTTTGAATTTCATTCTATTTCAAGTCTTAAACCGATATGATTTTAAAATACCTTTAATTTTAGCATATCAAACATCATCAAAACAAATAAGATTTCAAATATTAAAATTTCTAATTCTAAATAGATAAGAGATAAAAATTCACTTTCTAATGAATTAACAATAATATCAACAAGTCCCACTAGAGATCATGATGCCCAGCATGGTGAGTAATACAGAAGCTGTTCGGAGCCTACAATTGGGACGCAGAAGGCAGTTAAATTTGTGAATAATTTGATGGAAACGATCATAAGTATTGATCCAGAAACTGTCATTTTGCAAAGCGCAAGATCTTCTGAACAAATTCTGGTTTCAGAAGAAAAACGTGATTGTAAATTTTGACCGTATGGGCAATAAGAGCTTTTGACATTATTTGTCATTTGTCGGCCTTCATATTTTTTTTATTTTAATCTTCTTCTCCGAAACCGAATAGTTTTTAACTTTACAATTATGGTATAGGAATGTACACTAAAAAAAACAAAACTCATTTTCTTCCAAAGGCACGAAAAACATGTCGCAATAGGTAAAAATATAGAATTTCGGTGGTAAAATCACAGTTTTGCAATACATGTATAACAAGAGTGCACCCACTGAAATGTCTCACCTTCTTTACTAATCATTGATTTTACAATGATAGTCCTATATACAAAGCTTTACTACAACTATCACAGAAACGTAACTATTAAGCCAAGGTCGGATAAACCAAGAGAAACACATGTACACCTTAAAATCATGCAGTACACTAAATTTCGTTGACCTATTGCTTTTTGTTTCTGAAGAAACAGACTTAACCAAAAACCTAAACCCAATGAACAATCAAAACGAGGTCAAGGTCAGATGCACCATGCCAGAAAGACATGTTCACCTTTCAATCAATCTATGCATTAAATAGTTTCTTATAGTATCTGAGAAACAAACTTAACTGTGAAAACTAAACATTATCCAACAAACCATGAAAATGAGGTCAAGGTTAGATATTACATGCCAGACAGACATTTACATCTTACAATCTTTAAAAAAAACAGACCAAAACACAAAAACTTCACACTGAGCAATGAACTGTGAAAATGAGGTGTTTCTTAACACCAAATATAGTTGACATATTGCCTATAGTATTAAAAAAAAAAACTTTGGCCACTGAACCATGAAAATGGAGGCAAGGTCAGATGACACTTGCCAATTGGACATGTACACCTTACAATCCTTTCATACGCCAAATATAGTAGACCTATTGCTTACATTATCTGATATATAGACTTGACCAAGAAAACTTTACCTTATTCACTGATCCATGAAATGATGTAGAGGTCAAAGGAAAATTGTCTGACTAGCATGAGGACCTTGCAAGGTATGCACATATTAAATATAGTTATTCTATTTCTCATAAAAGGAAAGAAATTAACATTACAGAAAATCTTCACTATTTTTTCAAGTAGTCACTGAACCATGAAAATGAGGTCAAGGACAATAATGGACATATGACAGATGGAAAATTAGTAACATAAGGCTATCTATATACAAAGTAGGAAGCATCCATGTCTTCCACCTTCTAAAGTATTAAGCTTTTAAGAAGTAAATCCACAGTATATTTATATTAGTCATATCTGAGAATATGAAGAGGCTTATCTGAGACTACAATTGAGTGGACTTACCTAAAGCTTAAACTAATATGTATTATACCAATAGAGACTAACCTAAATTAATACAAAAATACATGCAGTAAAATGCTAAGCTTCTTCCACTGATTATTCCATGTATTAGAAACAGAAATTTTTATTAATATTGTGTGAAGTATGGTTGATAAAAGTCCCATATCTCTGGAACAACAAACCACATTTTTAAATCAAAAGTGTGTCTTCAATCACCAATCCCAACAACTGTCTTAAGTTTGTAGTACAGTGAAACCTGACTAAACCGAATCCTGCATAAACCGAAAAACCTGACTAAACCGAAAACCTGTCTAAACTAAGCATGTTCTTAAGCACTGTCATATCAAATTGTATGCGTTGTGAACCTGATAAAACAGAACAACTGCAAATATCGAACACAATATTAAGTCCCCAAGAGGTTCGGTTTAAACAGGTTTCACTGTTATTGAATACATGCATACTAGAGTAACTAAACCAAGTGAATAAAATTAAAAATACTAATGCATTCTAATTGGATAAAACATCTTTCAGTTTCTGACAGAAAGACGAACAAATTAAAAGGAAAAACGTAGAAAAAAACAAACAATCTGAGTGTACAAGCACATACTTTTTATTTATAATTAAATCACAGCACCTTCATATATCATTAATTAAAGTAGATGCAAAAAACAATAATCTTTTTCTATAATTATCAACATCTGGATATAATTCAACAAAGTAGATGATCAATGTAAAGTCCTATCTTCGTTTTATCATAAGAAAATAGATGCAATATAATTGAGTTATTTTTTAGGGTTATTTTAAGTTTTTCCATTTTTCTGCTTTTCTGCATAAAGACGTCTGAATTCAACACATACTTTTCTATTTTTTAGTTCCATCTCAAAAATCTTTGGGTATCTATGAAATAAGGAATGCAAATTCAAGGATTTCAGCAACAAAATTAACAAAGACAGAACAGAAAATGAAGAAATCCTTACTGTTTTGTTATTTTCTAAATGCCTTATTCAAACTGCAGAATTTAATTTCTGCAACATAGACATACAGCAACTTTTCCCTTGCTTTAGTTCGATTCATCAGATCAAAATTTGAAATTTAATGAAAAATTATTGAGTTCATTTTATATTATATTGAAAAGATTTTGTAATTGTATTGAAAATATTCATAAAATCCTTTACTGCTGAAGACAATTTTGATTAAATTTGTCAATATTTTGCATGTTTCTAGAATTTAACATTGAAAGATATTTCAGACCAAAATGATTTTATTTGCATCAATATACTACCAACAGATTTCGTGTTTTAGTTTGTAAAAAAAACCCTTTAGTTTTCCTTTTTTAAAACGGCTGAATGCGCTCTGTATAAACTTTCAATTTGATTAAAAAATATGCATACTCCTAAACATGACAAAATGTTGTTGGAATCTTAAAGTAAACATGTGAGGCTGTAACACCTTGATCTTTAACATTGTTTACTTTTCAAATATTACCATTATTGTTATATAAATGATGGAGAAATTTGTGTGAAACTCTTTTAATAAGAATTTGTTTGAGAAAGAATGTGAAACAATTATTAAGGCCATTTCAGTTATCTATTGACTTCACTGATGATAAAAAAAAAACCACCAAAAAAACTGTTTACATATGAATCATGTTGGCTTAAGATATTGAACATTACAACACACCAAGTTTTTTCAATCCCGATAAAACCATAAGTTTTAATTGAAAAATGTTGAATAACTTTACTGAATTGTAAAATATTTGAAACCCTGTCAATCCTTGAAGCTTGTTTTAATTTTAGCTCATTTTACTAACTATATATGGCACAATAGACCTTATCCTTATTTGGGAATCTTTTGTAACAATCTATGGAATTCATACAACATTTTTCATTCACACATCAGACATTTTCTCTTGTGACGTAAATTTTTACGGGAATTTCTGTGATGTCCAGTAATGGCAAACAATTAGTGATCAGGTCTATGCAAACCCTGTCATTCCTATCTTTACAATACTTAAGGAGTAGGCATAGGTTAAGGTAAAAAAACTCTTAAAATCATCAGTACAATTGTGTCAAATATTTTCATAAACATGTAAATATTCAAAGTTTTAGGTTACATAGAGATTATTTCCATCTGTTTCAGGTAGATACTTAGCATACATTGATGAAACTTCACTTTTACAAACGCATCACTGATTTAAAGAGTTATCTCCCTCAACCAAGGTCTACCCCCTTAAAATTATGCATATAGTTAATAACATAGACTTTCTTTGCTCAACAGTAGAATGTACAAATCTTCTAATTTCAATCTCTAAACAATCATGTTATAAAATTGAATAATGTTGGCATATTTTCCTCAACTGTGGCAACACAAAAACATTTAAATTCCAATATTCAAAAAAATATATATTTTAACAAACAAATAAGAAGATAACCCTATAGCTAGCTACTATTAAACTAATTGAACAATGAAAATATGGATTTTAATAGCTCTTATCACATCTTTGGTCCCCTAGTACATTTTAAAAGATTATGAAGAAAATATAAATTGCTTGTAACAATTCAAACTGTTGTTTAAAATGATTTCTACAGATAAATTCTAATTTATATAACTTTTTTAATCTTAAAACAAGACAGAATTGTAGAATTGTACTAATTATATGAAAAATACATATACCAGCAACCTAAAAATAATCCTGCTTGTTATGACATATACATTACTCATGTTGAAGTTTTAAACTTAATGTTGTGTCAACTATCAGATTCCTGTGGACATTTCGTTATAAACAATATTACAATAATATCTATTACTGTTGGAATTAAATTCTATAACCTTTATTCCGTCAGGAACAAATATTTCAATATTTCTTCCAGTGGGAATAATATTCCAGAACATTTCTTCAGTTTAAAACAAATGTTACAATGGAAATTTTATTCCATGACAAAGTTACTCTTACCATATATAAAACTGTAACAAAATGCAAAACCCTAGCAGCAACTCAAAAGTAGAAGAGAAATTTTAATGATTGTTTTCTTTGAAAATTGTAGGCTGGGTAATTTTATCCTGCGGTCACCCCATAAAAACTAAAAAATAATTTTATAATTAACAAACATACTAATACTGTATGATTCTAACAATCTGAGAAAAAACTATTGATACACTGTGACACAATTTTTCCATGCTGCTCATCTTTGCCAAAATTTGTCTTTTTTTTATGTCAAGATTAATATGAAGTGCGAAAACAGTTGAATTGATGGTGCAGATGAATAGTTTCAAATGACAACCTTTTAACAAAAGAAGGTGTGAGAAGGTAATTTTTTGGCCCTTTCAATTCAAATTAAAAATATTATCAATGTTAAAAAACTTCCTTCAAATCATATGACATTTATTTGCCAGATATCAGTTTTTATAAATCTATTCTGTCCTATAAATTTACATACAGGTTCAAACTTCAAACATTTCCTTATAGGAACTTCAAAAACTGCCAAAATAACCTCATTTTGAGATATTGTTTTTTAAGTTGATATTTAGATATGAGCCAAGGCCTTTATAACCAAAATTAATTTCTTTCTACACAATGTCTTTTACAAAGAGGTGAATGTGGGTAAATCTTTTTTGGTAAGGCCCGAGCTCATATCAAATTTTGCAAAAATCTTGTTATAAATTGTCCATTTTAGAGGGATGCAAGGCAATCAAACTAATTAACTGTGGGTGGTTGAATTTTGAGTTTTGTACAACAAGTTAAATGAATAATTTATTTAATGAGCGGTTGGTGTTTTAAAAAAAGTGTCCCCCCCCCCTTCTCGACCAAATATGGGTTTAATTCTGGAACAACCCTAAGAATTAAAGAATGCAGCATATCACATGTATCATAATAACTATCTGATATTAAATAATTATCAATTAGTGATATTCATAAATGCAATACCAGCCTGAAAACTTGCTCAATGTCAGAAATCTGTTGATATGAAATATGGGATGAAAAAACAAAATTCTTGTTGAAAAATAAATAACTAAACATGTAAAAAAACAAAATAATAACATTTCTTATACAATTAAGCAACAGTCAAACATAAAACATGAGAACTTTTACATGCCCTCTTCTATAACACCCATTTTAACCAATAAAATAAAATTCTATAGCAAAACAAAAATCTGACACATGCTCACAATGAATAAATAAATAATACATTTATTAATAATAAAAATATAAACGATTTGGTTAATCGGAATAATCCATGGTTTTGATATATTCTACGACAGACGAAAACTGCATCCACCAGTACTGTTCCTCTCCTTGTAATCGGTTACCGTAGAAACTGTTGACATATTGAACCGTGGATAAGAGGCATGGTGGATTAGCTTTAATAATGACGAATATTAAGACGGGCATGAATTCGTCGGCTGCTGGAACACTTTTATCATTCGCCATACTCAATAAGTTCATTATAGTTGTGGAACATCTATGGACACATTTCAGCTTGTCTTTTGGCGTCTAATAAAATAGAAATTTATTTCTTAATTTGATAAACTACTTTTTATATAACACTGAGAGACTGACAGGGTTAGAGAAAGAAACTAAATCTGTAACAAAACAACAAAAATGTGTTCATGCTAAGCATGTCACATAGTAATTTAAGGTAGATAGGGTGTCTTCCTCCATCTTGGATTTTGAAATACCAGAATACAAGGTCTAGATCTTTTATAAAATGTGCAAATTTTGAGATAAGAAGATAATTCATGTGTAAGAATTTTCATTGTAATATAGAAAATGTCATGTTTGACCATATTTTTGGTAGTTTTTTACAAAAAAAAGAATACTTTTGTTTTGATTCAACTTTTGCCAACTTTGCCAAATAAGGGAAGGCAACTCAAATGCAAGGGCAGATAATTCAGATAGTGCTACTTTTACAATAGAATGTGTTAGGACATTTCCCATTTTATTATGTAGCAAGAAAATGAGTTCGGTGACCGCCTTTTTTCTTTTTCTTATCTGAAAGCATAGTATTGGAGCTATCTTCTCATATTTTATCTCAAAATTCTATGGTGTAGTTTTCGTTTTATGGCAGAAAATTGGGTTTTCCATGCATAATCTATACAAAATCTGACAATTTTGCACAACCTGAAGTGTGAAAATAAGTCCGGTGACCCATTCTTTTTATTAATGTTTTCAAACAAGCAGGATATAAACTACATTTTGGCAAATTATTAAAACTTTCTATGGATTATAATTTAGACACCCCATCTACCTTAAAGAACCAGAAAACAGATAGTAGGTTTCTGACAGATTTGAAAAGCATACACATGTTTCATCTCATCATTGATGAAATGCTGATTTTAAAATATGCAGTAAATCTGTTCAATCAACGTGAGGGTACCCAAATTCCTCCTTTATAATTTTTGTTTCTTTCAAGTTTATTTATGATCCAGACTATAGTTTCCATTCTGTGTTTATAATGTAGATGCAGACCAATCATGTAGCCAAATTGAGTAAAATGCTTTATGAGAGCTAGCTGCATATACAACAAATATGTCTTTTTAAGTATAGCTAAACAATCATTGGTAATTCAGAATTAAGTTTTTAAATCATTGTATGTTCTAATCATGCTGCATCTTCATTTTAATATATCTGCTTCATGTTGTGAAACAATGTGGTATCACAAAATAATGGGACACAGAATAACATCATGGGACTGACCACAACACAACACTAAAACTTTGAAAGATAAGCTTGGAAAATGTATAAAATAGACCTGTGTAATTATTTAAAATAAAAAAAAATCCTCCTGTAGATAGTTTTTGATATAACATAATTTTAAATTAGAGTTATTTCCCTTAGCAGATATGATGGAGATTCATTGAAAAATTATACATTTGATGAATTTATAGCTGACTATGCGGTATGGGCTGAGCTCATTTTTGTAGATCGTATGGTGACCTATAATTGTTAATCATAGTTGCTCTCGTGAAGAGGTGTCTCATTGGCAATCATACCATATCTTCCTTTTTATAAGGCTTAATCAAAATAAATTGTTGGAAAAACAACTATTCTTTTTGTCTAGAAACCAGTATAATCAGTTGAATTTGGTTGGTTTCTGTCAGAATTTGTTCATGTAGAACTCAAACAAGGTGGAAAAGGGAAATAACTCCAACTACAACTATCAAAAACAATTCTATTGTCTTTAACAAACCTTGTAAGCATTTATCATATAGATTTCTCTTTGTGCTGCTGTCCATGGACATTCAAATTGATACATTTTAGGAATCTGTAAATGTTTGTGGTTTGGAGTTATAATTTGGGCTAACTTCTTAATGTGCTGGTGAAGAATTCTGAAAAAAAAAGGATTACCAATCTTAATACACATGTTTAAGGAATTTGTTCTTGTGCTGGTTTTTTTTTATATATGATTTTTTTTTAAATTCTAAATGTATCTAAACTAGTTCTAATAAATTTTAATATACTTCAGTCTGATGAAATTTGTTGTGTTATTTCTGTCTATCTTTTTAACGTTTATTAAAAACGTCAGAAGACCAGACGACAAGTGATGAGAAATTTGGGACAGGTGAGCTGAATTGGTATATGATAGATTGCATAAGTGCTCATACCTAGTAATTTTGTTTAAATCATTTTCTGAGAAAACTGTGACAGATAAGGTGATTGCAAAATGGCCTTCACTATCTAGAGTACCAGTATATAAAATTGAAAAAAAATTTGATAATACATCAAAAATACTGTAAATCATTGTTCACTTAATACTAACAGAATTAATAAAAAATAATAATATAAGATTGACTTACTGATCTCTCAATATATCTCCGTCACCGTTAGGGAACATAGCATGTGTGTATATCCTACTCATAATATATCTTTCTATAGATAACCTGGCATCGTCCATTTGGTTTTCTGTAGATGCTGAAATAAATCGTCAGTCATTTATCAGAATCAATATAAAGTAACTAAATGTGTGTTACTTAGCATTACAAAAAATATTCTATATGTATTGTTTATATGAGTACCTTAGTTTTAAATGTCATATGTTGGTGACACCATGTTTTTATGTTAGAGCCTCTGGCAATTAGCAGTCAAAGAGGAGGGTTTGCTTTTCCATAATAAGTGTCATTAAAGTAGAGTATGCTTTTTTGAACCCACTAATTGTCTATACTTTTTTTTATAAAACTTCATAAAACCTGTTAGGGAAGTTGTTTCTGGTTTGGTTTTCTTTCCACGAGTGGCAATATTCATTAACAATATACAGCTGTAGCTACCATAGCTAGTATGTTTTGACTTTGATCACACTTTTATTTCCTTGTTCTAGTTAAAGGACATTGACTGGACCCTTCCCCGTGCAGGATTTTATTGTGTTATAAGGACTCGAAAGGCATTTAAGCGGATGGGGACGGGAAATGCTTTAAACTAGTTAAATCCCAACAAATTACCTGTACCAAGGCAGGCTATGAGTCATATCTTGTTTGTTTTTATTGGTCTTGCACGTTTATTTTTTTATTATGTTATCTGTTGTACTGCCCAAAATGTTTGGTAGTTCCTGTTACCCCTATATGCTTTGTCTCCAGAAAATACTTATTTCCATGAGCATTCTTAAGATAAGTTGCCTTTGTCTTAAACTCAATACATAGCAAATTAAATCAGCAAGATTACTCAAATGGTAACTAATATTTTGAAAACATAAATATATACATAATATTTACATACTAACCTTGCCATATAGGATTATTGGTCATTTGTTGATACAGAAATTGTAAGAATCTTTCTACCAGATCAGTCTGTAATAGTTCAACACAAACGTCAACAAGTGAATATATATAAATGTGTCTGTTACTTCAAAAGGTTATCTGCTTTAAAATTGACTAAATCTTTCAAATGTGTTAAGGTTCTTATGAAATCAAATGTTTTCAAGATTCAGAAGGCACTTTTATCCAATTGCTTTACCTACGTAATTGTGTTAAGTTACTTTACCAATCATATATGTAATTTTCTGTAGATTTTCAGTTGTTTTGTGTGCTATCCAATGACAATGAACATTTAAGCATTTCTCATTTTTTGTGGAAATTTTGTGTGTCAAAGTTTCATTTTTTCTATTTTCCACACCTTCAATGTCAATATTTGCTTCATTTAATATACATAGACACTATCTGTTTGTTTTGGTTATTTAGGATTTATTATTATTTTCCTAAAAAAAAAAAAATCCTAGATGAAAATGCTCATTGCCATGCTTCTAAGCTTAATGTTAAGAATGATATCTTTCCTGACTATATATCACTGGAAAAGCCCATATAAATAACAGATTACATAGAACAATCCACTTCAAAAGCACATTGTTAATAGCTAAGTATTTATTGCTGTAAAATATTTTAGTTGAGCAATCTTATATGTGACCATACCTTTTCATCTGAGACTGTTAATTTCTGGAAATCTTGTATAAAATTGACAACATAACCTTCCTTTGTTTCAATGAACAGTCTTACACATACATTTACTAGATGTTTATTGCACACAGTTTTGTCTCTGAAATAAATTCAAACAATACATATAATAACAATTTACTTGTAGCTCTATAATAGTTTACATTTTTTTTTGCAATAAACAAGAACAGAGTTCCAAAGACTTTATCACTGTATATATAAAAAGGGTAACATATTAATGGTTCAATCATAATTTCTTTTTTAATTCCAAAACCACAAATTTGATAAACAATTGGATGAACAGTCAGACCCTTAAATATAAAGCTGCTTAATCAATGTTGTAAATAAAATTATCATAATTAATCGGAAAAAGAGTCTTAAAATTGTAAATCTTTTCAAGTTCACCCCAGAAAAAAAGAATCTTGAATAAAAAATCTTAATTTGCCTTAAAATCTTTTTTCTGATAGCTCATTTTTAATTTTTGTTGGTTTTTTTTGCTTGTTTTTTTGTTGTTGACATTTGAGGAATATATTCAGAGGCTTCTATAAAACACTTCTATATAGCCCTTTCAAGTATATTTATCTCTTATTTGTACTTACCTTTGTACACGACTTAACAAGCGTTGTACATAAGACTGAGTAGCCAAGAGGCCTTGCTGACATCTTATCAAATAAGATATATAGGCTGTTCTTGTCTGGTATTCATCTTTCAAAGCATTTACCAACTTCTTACACCTGAAATGTAAAATCAATATTCCATGTTACACTAAATATCATTCAGGTTTAAACAAGTTTTCAAATTGCTAAGTTCTATATATCATTTAATAATTTGAACAAACTAATTTTGCAAACAATTTCTTGAGTAATTAAAGGACAGATTTCCAAGTAAACATAATATTCTTAAACATTTGGTAGAAGTGTTGAACCCCGCCACATTATTGCTCCTGTCGCAAGTCAGGAGCCACTAGCCTTTGTTAGTCTTGCATGATTTTCAATTTTAGTTTCTTTTATATATTTCGGAGTTTAGTATGACGTCCATCATTACTGAACTAGTACACATCTTGTTAAGGAGCCAGCTGAAGCACCCCTTCAAGAGTGGTATTTTCTCGCTGTATTGAAGACCCATTGGTGGCCTTCGGCTGTTCAATATCTGCTCTTTGGTCAGGTTGTTGTCTCTTTGACACATTTCCCATTTCCATTCTCAAGTTTATTTTCAAACAATGCCTTCTGCTGAAAAACAATATATAGGAACTGCCAAGACTTGCCGTGGTTTAACATCTTAAATTAATATTCTATAATAACAATATTCCCAATAAACATATTCTGCTATGAAATAATATAATTCTGATACTTTTAGGGTACAGTTGCTTGCTGTTCATATTATACAAACTGATCCTTAATTTTATTCTACATACCCTTTTGAATCAAACAATTTAATACATCTAATGGCTTCATGTAGCTGGGCTATTGCCTCTTTATTCTGTAAATTAATAGCCTCGGCTAACTGACTCCGTAGTAATAACAAAAGCTCATTATTGTCTCTATGAGTATCAACCTCTTTAGGACTAGAAGGTATGTACGAAAAACCGAAATCTAAAACATTTTGTCCTATATCACAGTCACAGTTACTCAACACCAATCGTAATTTACGTTTCGCGTCTAAAAATAGAACACAGTTTTCTAGGTTATTTGGGTCGTAGTAAGGTTGACTACTTGTTTCTTCTTTAATTGATGGACGTTTTGTTGGTTGTTGTGGTGGTACCTCCACTTGGCTAGCTTCGGCTGAATTCGAAATGTTACTGGCTGGCTTTGGTCTATACTTTTCTAAAATGTCATCGGATGTTTCTGAAAAGACAACATACTAAGTAAGTATAACAAACAATGAAATAAATACAGTCACACTTTTCAATCAATTGAATTTGCCACGTTTTATATAATATTAAAAAAGAGCTTTATTTTTTGTAGAGATTTGACAAACTATGCAAGAACACATGGAATGACATGACCATTAACACAATGATAGACAAAAACATAGTATGGTCCGAGTACACAGTTATCGTCCTTTGATTTTCGTTGTCCACGAATATAGTCCTTAGTGTGGACAGTGTGTTACTTGCCAATTTTTGTTATACCCCTTCCAAATTTATTTCTCCATGTTTTATGCCTCATATAGCAAGTTGGGGGGTGAAATGACACTGTAAAAAAATTTTGGTCATAAATATTAATGTAAAGTAGTGATTAGGTCCTGCTGAAAAAGGTCAAAAATTAGCACAAGACCCCCTTAACATAAAATTGTCCATATTTTAAGTTAGAGCTGATGAAGTTTTCTATAATTTTGATATAATTTGTCCCAAAAGTAGTACCACACACTGTAAAAATATTATTGAGAAAGCGCAGGTGGGATTTTTTTAATTTCCATTTATTGTCTAAAAGAAATGCACTACGAAATAACTGTGTACTCGGACCAGTATCTCTGCTTCTTCATTATAACATGTAGAGAAAGAAAGATTTACCACAAATTTTGACATTTTTACCTATTATGTCTTTTTTTTTTGTTCACACATGCCATGGTTTTCAATATACTGTGGATTCATTAATATTCGTTGGATACCAATTTTCGTTGCTTTCGTGAGAACAGGAGATCCACGAATTTAAATGTTCAACGAAATACACCTTTTCTAAAGGAATGTGTGCAAACTTTCCCAAAACCACGAATTTATATATCCACGAAAATGCAAGTTTTCTTCAATCCACGAAAATTGGTACCCACGAAAATAAATGCATCCACAGTAGTTGAATTGTATGTCACTGTCATACAAGAAAGAGGTTTAGCTAGCTATAACCAGATGCTCCACAGGGCGTAGCTTTATACGACCGCAGAGGTTGAACCCTGAACGGTTAGGGCAAGTATGGACACAACATTCAAGCTGGATTCAGCTCTAAATTTGGATTGTGATTAAATAGTTGACACAGCATAGGTTTCTGACACAGAATGAATGTGTTCTAATGAACTTAAAATTTTTGTTTCTCTTAGAGCAATTCACTATGCTGTTGAATATTAATCCTCTCAATAAAATGTTTGAAGAAATTTTCTTTTTTATTTATGAAATTTCAAATGAGAAAAATTGAACCCAATTTTTTTAATCACATCCCCCTTTCCCTTATTCCAAAACTAATCTCAATTAAAATTTCTAATGGAGTTTGCAACAATAACTACTCATTTAAATACATCATAAAATATTAAGATGTAAAAAAACTGCTTGTTATCACTGAATGGTAAAGATTATTTTAATTTATAAGTTGGTAGTAAAAAGTGAATATACATTGTATATTGTATATAACAAAGATTTAAGTTGATTCTGGACAAAGAAAGATAACTCCAATTAAAAAAAAATCTTGCTATTGCACAATATTTTGCAATTAGATATTTCTTGCTTACTATTCTGGACAAAGAAAGATACCTCTAATTAAAAAAAAATTTGATATTTCACAATATTGTGCAATTAGATATTTCTTGCCATTGCGCAATACTGTGCAATTGAAAAGACTTGCTATTGCACAATACTTAATATAATAATTTTAGATCCTGATTTGGACCAACTTGAAAACTGGGCCCATAATAAAAAATCTAAGTACATTTTTGGATTCAGCATATCAAAGAACTTCAAGATTTCAATTTTTGTTAAAATCAGACTAAGTTTAATTTTGGACCCTTTGGACTTTAGTGTAGACCAATTTGAAAACAGGACCAAAAATGAAGAATCTACATACACAGTTAGATTTGGTATATCAAAGAACCCCATTTATTCAATTTTTGATGAAATCAAACAAAGTTTAATTTTGGACCCCGATTTGGACCAACTTGAAAACTGGGCCAATAATCAAGAATCTAAGTACATTTTTAGATTCAGCATATCAAAGAACCTAACTGATTCATTTTTTGTCAAAATCAAACTAAAGTTTAATTTTGGACCCTTTGGACCTTAATGTAGACCAATTTGAAAACGGGACCAAAAGTTAAGAATCTACATACACAGTCATGACAGTTAGATTCAGCATATCAAAGAACCCCAATTATTCAATTTTGATGAAATCAAACAAAAGTTTAATTTTGGACCCTTTGGGCCCCTTATTATGTTGGGACCAAAACTCCCAAAATCAAACCCAACCTTTCTTTTATGGTCATAAACCTTGTGTTTAAATTTCATAGATTTCTATTTACTTATACTAACGTTATGGTGCGAAAACCAAGAAAAATGCTTATTTGGGTCCCTTTTTGGCCCCTAATTCCTAAACTGTTGGGACCTAAACTCCCAAAATCAATACCAACCTTCCTTTTGTAGTCATTAACATTGTGTTTAAATTTCATTGATTTCTATTTACTTAAACTAATGTTATTGTGCGAAAACCAAGAATAATGCTTATTTGGGCCCCTTTTTGGCCCCTAATTCCTAAACTGTTGAGACCAAAACTCCCAAAATCAATCCCAACCGTTCTTTTGTGGTCATAAACCTTGTGTCAAAATTTCATAGATTTCTATTAACTTAAACTAAAGTTATAGTGCGAAAACCAAGAAAATGCTTATTTGGGCCCTTTTTGGCCCCTAATTCCTAAAATGTTGGGACCAAAACTCCCAAAATCAATACAAACCTTCCTTTTGTGGTCATAAACCTTGTGTTAAAATTTCATAGATTTCCATTCACTTTTACTAAAGTTAGAGTGCGAAAACTAAAAGTATTCGGACGCCGGACGCCGACGACGCCGACGCCGACGCCGACGCCAACGTGATAGCAATATACGACGAAAATTTTTTCAAAATTTGCGGTCGTATAAAAACAGGTTTAATCCACCATTTTCTATATAAGAAAATACCTGTATCAAGTCAGTAATATCACAGTTGTTATCCATTAGTTTGATGTGTTTGAGCTTTTGATTTTGCAATTTGCTTAAAAACTTTTCATTTTGAATTTTCCTCAGAGTTCCTTATTTTTGTGATTTTACTTTTTGACCAGTTTAACTTATTTATATTACAGATTTTGTGATTGCAATGTTTATTTTCTGGAATGTTTTAATTTATTCTCAAAAACAAAACAAGTGAAAGTTCCATTTATACCTGTGTGCTGAAGGTATTTCTTACCTTCTTTTGAACTATCAGGTTTCAGAGGAGTGTCATTGGTAGGTAAACTACTACTGGCTATAGAATCTGAAATATTTTAGCATAAATTCAATGAACTTTATGTATATCATTTCTATAGAGCACAAGGAAACTTTCAAAGATATTTGAATGAAGTAAGATAATAGTACTGCAAGTCTGTCTCATTGGGGTCTAAGCGTGACGCGATATTGACGATTTTTTGTAAGCGTGACACGTGAAAGTCAAATAATGTTGTCGTGAAAACGGGAAATGAGGTCTAGCGGGACCCCAGAAATGACAAAAAAATGAGAATTGCTTACGTACATAGTGTCAGCGGGATACGGGAATCTGACAAAACAGTAAGCGGGATCCGGGATCAGAGCCCCCTATCAAGGTACATTTTTGTAACAGTATCAGGAATATTGGAAAACTCATGGAAAATTTAAGTTTTCTTTTTATGAATTTTACCAGTTTCAAGTTAAAAAATAATTTAGGGCAAATTTAATCTATTTTTAAACTGCAAACATAGTTTAAGAGTACTATTTGAAAAAGTCAAATCTGCAACTCATTTATTTTTAGATATAAATATAAAGAAACTGATATCCTCAAACACAATGAGAACTTTGCACATTTTAAAATGTCAAATGATATAACCTTGAATACTGTATTTTATGACTTGAAAAAAATATTGTTTTTTCAATAGTAACACCTTATTTTTAAATGATATAACTAGAATATAATATAATTGTTTAAATATTAATTATAACATATACAAATTTTGGGTTTAATGTATTTTGTAAATTACCAAATGATTCATTTCTCACAATCTTATCTTTGTTATCTTTGTTCTTCTTTCCTGAAATCAAGATAACATAAATGCTTCAAACTGTTAAAAAAACCCACAATATACACGATAGATCCATCTATAAAGATACTGAGTGTGTTATTTCACATAAAAATAACTTTTGAATCACATGTCAAAATAGTACAATTCCTATAAAAATAAAGCATATATCAATACAATATTTTGTTGTTTTTTATTTGGTCGGGTTGTTGTCTCTTTGACACATTCCCCATTTCCATTCTCAATTTTATCAATACAATATTTAATAGAGTATACCTTTACTTCCATGCACTTATCTTTTGTGATAGATTGGTTGATTTTTGGTGTTTTATTGCCACTTTTAATCACCATTTTCAGGTTATTTCCGACAGTTTTCACTGTGTATCATCAGTACAGCAGATATAGGTACTAACCAAGCGGGCATGATAGATTTTGATCTTACACGGTAACAAAAATCTTTGTTTTGCTTTATCAATATTAAATGTACATTTCTCAACATTTGAAATTCCTGCTCCCAAGTAATTTTCGCATCAATTTTTTCCTATTTATAAAACAACTTTGATATTCTAATAAGAACAATTAACTTGTTCATGCCCAAACAGTTGTGAATGTCAACACCAACTTTCAATTTCGATACAGTTGTTGAGACATTTACATGTTTTATTTGAAAGAAAGCTAATACAGGGCAAAAGTAATAGTCACCAATCATAAACCTACCTGTGATTACTCATTCCTTGAAACTTGTTGGGTAATAAACGAGTATGAAAATAAAGTTTTCGTGTACGGTGTACATCAACTTTACGATGCACCGTACAAAAGGATTTATGTGGTCAGCTTAACACCGTACACACAACTCTCTTTACGGAATAAAATATCGAAAAATAGCATGTATGAAAGATTTCAATGCCAATTATTGAAACAGCTATACATATTACACACACAGTGGCCTTCTATCAGAAAAAGAGTTGCAATGAATATAAAATTATATCGGATGAGAAGAGCACCAACTTCTTTGACAAGTATTTGCACATGTTTTTAGTAAGCTTTCTTTGTTTGGGAAAATAATGAGACAAATCTTATCATCAACCTACAACCAAATATTTCTTAAAACAACAATTATGTTTAGATTGAAGTGCACATTGATATTATGTGAACAAAACAAAGATTTTCGTTACCGTGTAAGGTCAAAATCGCTCACGCCCCCTTGGCTAGTACCTATATCCCCTGTACGATGATACATGGTGGTTTTTATTGGTGGAGGAAGCCATGGAAAATCCTTGCCCTTCGATAGCAAAACTGACTATCCTAGTCACTTAAGATCTTGTGATAGATGAGTTTGTCTTTTTACATGTATTTAGCAATATAGACATGATAGAATATTTGTGTCAATCTGGTAGTCTTTTGAGATAGTTTGGCTAAATTGTTATTTGCCTTGTAAAACAGCCATGTTGGTATGTAACTTGTGTGTGAAACTTGTATGTTTACCTTTTAATGTGAAATTTCTTAAGCAAATTTTAATTAAATCTACTGCTTTTGGCTGTTCTATGTTATAAATAGGCCTTTTTATTCTTTTACACACTTAATTTTTTTCTTTCTTTTTTTTTGTGTAGAAAAAGAAGTTTCTAAAGAAAATGTAAACTTTATTCCTGAACTTGAATTAAAATGTTTACAAAAGTACACAGCTGTAATAAGTTTTTGAGAGGTCTTCCATCACAATCAGCACAAGTTTTCTTTAAACCAATACTGTCATCACTTGAATTTCAAAATTTTAAAACCATGTTTTTTCTTTATACAAATGTAGCTATTTTTAGAACTTTTTTTATGAACGATTCCAAAAATCCCCATTATATTTCTATTCTTACCACTTCTAGTTACTTTCTCTTTGAAGGATTTAAACAAACTTCTACTTTTGGTTGGAGTTCTACCAGCATCTTCTTGGTCAGCAGCATCAGCAGTGCCCTAAAAATAAAAATGTTATACAATTCATATTCATATCTTTGATACAAACTACTAAGCAATCAATTTTGATGAAATGCTGTCTGATTTATATTATGGTGATGATTAATTCATTTGCGTTTAGCGCCACTTTCACTTCTATTGTGATATTTCATGGCGGTTCGTTTATATTGGTGGAGGAAGTTGAAGTTCCAAAAGAGAACCACCAACATTCAGTGTTCTCCCCAAGGCGCAAAATCAAGGGCGCATAACTCCTTTTTTATAGTGAACTTTTGTGATCTTAATCAATCAGTCATAAATCATAACATGCAATATTGCTTTGTGTTGTGTGTTTAATAATGCAGAGTATTAATGAATTTATACAAGAATATACTATATATGAAATAAATTGATTTAAAACACAAAAGTTATTTATATTCAGTCAATTAAAGAAGTCAAAATATAAATATTCATCTCTGTACTCTCTGCTACTTCTAGGGATATTGTTTCAAGATAGTGTTATTTTGTTGGACAGTCTGTTCCTTAACGTTGGCTCAATCCTCTTCAGGGTTGAAAACCCCCTCTTATAATATCTTTTGCTTATACCCCCCTTAACATTTCTAAGCCATGAAAACTCAGTCAGCCACTTGTCACTGAAACCAGAAACATGGTGCTTGCTGTTATCACTTGCTAAATTTTTAGTTCAGTTGGGATTAGGAGAAGCAATTATAACATCTGCTTATACTGACAGCTGAGTGTAGAGGGAGGTGTATTTCACTTTTCATTAGAAGTCATTGATCTGGAAAAAAACTTCTACTTCCATCATGTCTTTTGCTTAGAATTCACCCTTTTATATTTGCAGAGAACATGTTCATTCAGAATTAATAAAATCGAATATGGTTAAGATATATAGTTGGTATACAACTTTTTAAAACAAAAATATTTTAATGAACAGCTGACAAGTTTCCGTAGTTTGACATTTATTTACGCTTCTGTGTGCATTATTGTTAAAACCTATCTTTGGCAGGTAGATATAAACCAAACTTCGTTAAAGTTAAGACCATTGGAATTATTTACTAGTGACATTATACAGAAGCCGCGGCGATTCCGTACCCGTGTTGATTGTCACATAAAATGTTCCCGACGCACGGACTCGCAATCGATGTTCAATGATCATTTTATTTCTAAAAATATGACTTGCAAGCAACATTTTTCACTTTATATTAAAATAAATTACTTCTCGGTATCTTTAATCAAAGTTTATTTTAATTTTTTCAACTACGAAATACTCTCATTCATAGTTTTCATCGTAAATATCTTTAGCAATGTGTATTCAAATCTATCACGTGTATTGAACACGTTCATTGGTCGTGTTTAAATAGATTCTTCTTCTCGACCAATGAAAAAATTTGTTATATAAATGGTCAAGTAATCACACACGATGCTTAAATACAATGTATTTGCGATCTATTTCTTCAATTTCTGCACTGAAGTTTTTAATTTTTTAAATTTTCTTCAGAAAATATCTATCTTCTTGATGATCATTTACGCTATTACATGATAACATAGTCCGATAAGGCTGAGATAAGCGTGGCTCAGGTAAAACTATATTATCAGATATTGCGTAACACTGACCGACCTCTCAGCGGTGATCAGCAACTTGACAATTTTAACCAACATTTATAATGAAAATGTGAAAATTAACACGCTGCGGGATCAAGTATTAAGTGACAGTATTAAACGAAAATATTATGAAGGCGCTGCGGCACCGCAGCGTCATATCGGCCTGGGGAGAACACTGACATTCCTTGGTAAAACTAACAATCCTGGTCAATAAAGATTGGAGTAGAGTACTGCAGCTGCCCTGTGCTGGATTTGAACTCACAACAGGGTAGTGATACAATAGTTCAATTTCTTATACCACTTGACCAAGGAGGCCAATAAACTTGCATTAGGCTGTTCCATTAAAAAACACATTGGAATCAAAAAGGCATTTGGTAACATCAACTATAGGTGGGTGTCAAGAACAGTGTAAATGTAAGTGAAATTTCAAATTTGTCTCTATGGGTGGTTACCCAATTTTGAATGTGCCTTCCCTGGAACAATATATTTTATAAAATAGAATAGACCTTACACCCAACATACATTGTACATGACTCCAGGGGCAATTCAAAGGTAGGTCGCCTCAAATTTTTTTTATGTTTTAAACATTACTACATGTACATGTGTACCTGAACATGATTTTTATTATGAAAATGTTATGATATTTTGAATACTAGCAGCATATACCTTGAATGAAAATATAAGTCTCAACTAAGTTATGTTTTTTTAGCATGATATTCTTTTAAAATACAGTCTCATTTAACAGACCCCTTTATCATGTTTATCATTTCAATTAGAAAATTAAACAAACCTTTTCTTCTGATTTCTGTGAAATGTTATCAAAGCTTGCCGATCTTGATGACTTAGCGAATGGTACATCATCTCCCGAGTTCCCAGAACCAGCACTACTACTATCATCATTGAAATCATTGCCTGCTAGAAGGTCCACAGAGTTAGCGCTCTTACTTGGAATAGGGAACATTGTATCATCAATTATAACTGTTTCTCTTTTATCTTTGTTAGAACTACTCCTCTTGTCAAGTACCGATCGCATTATGTCAGTGTTGTTTGTTTCCGTAGCATCAAGACTAATCAGCGTCTGATCTTCCTCTGCATTCTCATTGGACACGGGATCAAACATACTGAGGGCTAACGAAAGCCTATTGGCATCAAACTTTGTGTTTTGTTGTTCACTGATCTTTAAATTGCCAGTTTGTTCACTTAACGAGGCAACCTCTGACCTAGAATTGCCATCTATACCAGAGTCTGACCGAGGTGTACCTATTCCTGAATCAACAGAATTAGCCTCTAAATTGGATATTTTTCCTCGTCTCTCTACTGGTAGAACCTCACCAGAAGCACTCGGATTGTCAAACAATGGATATGTGGCTCTTTGTTGAACTTTTGGACGAGCACCTTGGCCTGTCGATGTTTTTACTAAATCGCCATTTGATGACCCAAAATTTTCAGATTGTACATTTCTAACACTGGTTTCAGGGACGGCAAATGATAAATTTCCAGGAGCATTTTTTAGTTTTTGTTGGAATCTGGTATGTTTTGATGTCGATGGAAGACTCAATTTATTTGAATTGCCACTGTCATTGGTTTTATCTTCCCCGTCAAAGACATTATCAACATTCATCTGAACGGTTTTTGGTCTCTTCTTTTTCAAAAATCTACTCGTAAAACTTCCAGTATTTCCTATCTTGCTGTCACTGGGTCCATGTCTGTAGCTATCATTATCATGGAAATAATTTGGAAAATCAGCAAATGAAACACTGGCTTCGGCTGATGGTAAGTTGGCCTCATTACTATTTTTGTTTGGTTTACTTAGTACTGAAGCCGCACCGTTGGCAGCTGTATCAAACTTTTCCAACTGGTTTTCTGGGGTTTCCTGACCTAAATAATAATAAAAAAAATAATCTGATTATCCTTTTAATCTATGCAAATAAGAGTTATAACACTGTATATGGAACAAACATCAGCAATATACAAAAAAAGTTTTGATGGGTTTATTTTCGCTTCTTTTATAATTTGGTTCATTTTTGTTGAACCTTCGACTTTAGTCGAAAAAGCGAGACATAGCGATCCTACATTCCGTCGTCGCCGGTGTCGTTGGCGGCGGCGTCCACAAATATTCACTCTGTGGTTAAAGTTTTTGAAATTTTAATAACTTTCTAGAAATATCCTGGATTTCTACCAAACTTGGACAGAAGCTTGTTTATGTTAATAAGATAGTATCCAGGAGTAAAATTTGTAAAAATAAAATTCCATTTTTTCCGTATTTTACTTATAAATGGACTTAGTTTTTCTGCCAGGAACCATTACATTCACTCTGTGGTTAAAGTTTTGAAAATTTTAATAACTTTCTTAAACTATCCTGGAATTGTACCAAACTTGGCCAGAAGCTTGTTTATGATCAGACTATAGTATCAAGAAGTAAATTTGGTAAAAATAAAATTCCATTTTTTCCATATTTTACTTATAAATGGACTTAGTTTTTTCTGCCAGGAAACATTACATTCACCCTGTGGTTAAAGTTTTTAAAATTTCAATAACTTTCTTAAACTGTCCTGGAATTGTATAAAACTTGGCCAGAAGCTTGTTTATGATCAGAAGATAGTATCCAGAAGTAATTTTTGTAAAAATAAAATTCCATTTTTCCCGTATTTTCTTATAAATGGACTTAGTTTTTCTTCCAGTTAACATATACATACAGTCTGCAGTTAAATTTTTTAAAACATTTTTAAGATTCTTAAACTATCCTGGATTTTTACCAAACATGGACAGAAGCTTCTGACAATCAAAAGATAGTATCAAGAAGAATAATTTTATTGATTTTTTTCATCATTTTTGTTGAGTGTGTGATTAACAGTAAAAGTAGGCAAGAACTGGGTTCCATGGAACCCTTACAAATTTTTTAATTCTATTGTCAAAAGGATGAAAAGACAAATGAATTGATAGTTGTAGTGGTCATGCTGATCTATTGTGTAATTTTAAAAGCTACACCTTTTGGAGTTTGTTCAATCTTTCTTACAACTTTTAGACATTTCAACTGTTGTAATTCTATACTATGCAGACAATGCCTCTTTTCGTTGTCCCCGAATACATTTCCTTTTAATTAGAGGGTTTTTTTTCTTATTTTTTTTTCTTTCCCTAATTCCTCATTTATTTCTTAGTTTTTTGGGGTTGGAAATAAAAGAAGTGAGGTGAAATAAACTTTTGGATGTTGTATTTTAAATGATTTTGATATGGAAGAGTGATTAGGCCAGGTGCAAAAGTGTCATATTTACAGTTTTCGTAACATCTCTTGACTTGTCCATAGGGGTATGGATGTGTATTGGCAAAATTTGTAAAAGTGATTGCTTCAATCTTTCTGAATTTTGGATATATTTTTAGACTAGAACTAAACATTACACACACACAAAAATTTGACAAAAAAGCATGGTGCAATATTTTTAATGAGACAAAACGTTATAGAGAACTAAATGAGGAATTTAATTGTGGTCTGTGGCCAACACATGTAAAATGGCCAACTTCTGATGGGGCGTGTATAATAAATTTGTAAACACACGTTTTTTCCCCAGATTTTGACAATAAATGAAAAAAATTTAAAAAAAATATAAAAATGAATTGCTGACCTCCCAATCCTATGTTTTAAAAGGATGTAACTGGAACCACACATATTTTTATTTGGCCTCATTGAATTCAATTCTGAGAGTAGGAAAAGAATTACCTGAGGCTAGAGGAGTATCCTCTTGTATTTCTATATTACCATGGTCACCAGAGACGGAAGAAACATCGGTCATCACACTGCCAATGTCATCCTGTATAATACAAATATTCCACTACATGAAAATATCATTTCTCAGTAAAAAAAAATATCTTTAAATGAAAATTATTATTACACAAATGTGACTAGAATTTTGTCTTTGGCAAGCTGTTTTCCCCTTTAATGATCCCCTTGCTTTTTAAAATCTAAATGTGTTTATAGTGCATTGAAAGTAAGAAATAGCAACTTATTTAATCCTCTACACTTGGGAATGTCAAACAGCATCCCCTCTGACAAATGGTTTCCTGCTTATTTCTTTTTAGAACTTCATGTTAAATAAAACAAATTGTGCACAACGTCTAACAGCCAGTCATATAGTCCTTTCAAAAAACAACAAAGCTAGTTTAACCCTCATAAAAACTGTCAGTGGTTGTCATATCTTTATGTTTTAATTCTCTAGTATATTTGTTGTAGATGGCAGATCTTTTTATTGTAAATGATATATTCAAAACTTTTTACAAATGGTATATGAACACAATTTTGGCCGATTCTAGTATGTAAAAGATGCTATATTTGAGTTGCCAAATCTTTTAAAATTTTTACAAGATGTTTAGGTTGGCCTAGTTTATCAATGAAAAAAAATTAAGAAAAATTAAACGACAGGAATTTTTTGGGGTATAGTGTTGGGTACCCCCTTAATTTCTTTTTTTAATATTTCATTTTGTATGTCACTTTGCTTGATTTCTCGTTGACACGTAAACCACACTTCACTTCTCTATTAATTCTCATCATTTAAAAAGAAATTGGTAAAAAAAAATAACCTGATCAAATTCTGACAACTCTTCTGCTTGTTTTTCTTCATTATCACTAGCTAATACATCTGTACTCCAAGCATCACTTGCTGTTTCTGACAGTTCTGATAATGGCTGAAACAAAAAAGAATTTCAAACATTTAACATAGCACTATATATAGCTAGTATATGATGAATTTTCAAGCCGTCATATATTTATACATAAAATATAAATTGTAATTCATAACGATCCTAAAACATAACAAATGTCTAAAGTCTATTGTCTTTTAATATATAACCTTGATAGCTACATTTTAGTGTAAATGACACTTTTCTGAAAAATTCTGCATTACCCTTTCGCCGATGAGTCCCGGTTTACCGGGATTCACGCTTCAGACAGCTGACGATGAGTTCCGTTTTACCGGGATCGGAATACATCTTTTATGTTTCCCGCTCAAAACAGTGCAAACATGAGTTATCTTTCTTTGATGAATACCCGGATGTCAAAATCAGACGAAATTTACGGAATTGACGATAATTTGAAATGAGGGAACATTTTTTTTGAAAGAATATGGAAGAATTGAAGCCAAACTTGTATACTTATTTGACGTAAAATGTCGTTTTATGTACAAAACACTTGGAATGGACATCGTTCAGTGTGAGGAATTTGTACAGCCTCATAAAAATTTTCAAAATTTTGCCGTTTTGAGTTTAAAAATTACGATTTGGGTCTTAAAGCAGAATTTTGAGAATTTCACCCAGATAATGCCGAAAATTTGAAAATTTGAATATTTTATGAAGAAAAAATTATCAAAACATGAACAAAACTGTGAACATGGTGTTAGTGAATGAAATAAATACACAAATAACTACAAACAAGTTTTTATTGACATTTATTATGAAGATCTCCCACTTGAGTAATGGTAGCCAGGGAAGCCATCGTCTCAGAGTAGCTTCTGTCTGGGCAGCAATCGGTGAAAGGGTTAAGGAGATAAAATGATTGAAGTCAAAAACTGAAAACTTTAAAAAAAATATTCAAAAATATCAAAATCAAGAGAACAGCAAACATTTTTAAGTTAGATGTTGAAGATTTTCTTTGAATTTAAAAACCATACGAACATTGTCCTTAAAAGGCACTTTTATTAAAATTTGATGGGTGGTGATTATTTAAGAAAGATTGCTTGAACATTTAAATGAAATATCCAATTTAAAATGTATGCATGGTGGGTTCAAATAAAAAGTGCCCTCCCATACATTAATTTTTGGAACAGCCCTTACATCACTCTTTCAACAAAATGCAGATTTTACATATTAAGATGAATGTGTCATATCAACTAAATTTGATCTTATCTTAAAGATAAAATATTTCCCTAGTATCTTTGGTGTGCATCTTCATTTTGGAAATGACAGAATCAATCAAACAGTAAATTACTGACAAAATACCTCAACCAATAAAGGCTCTTGATCTAAAAATACTTTTTCTTAAACTTCCTCTATCCTTTGGTACTACTTGCCTCATTTCTGGCCAGTAAACTCTGTCTAACAATTTCTTCTCCTATCTCCTCTAGTCTATCAAACTGGTTTTGTTCTGGTGGTTCTGAGTCACTAGCTAGTACATCTGTACTCCAGGTATCACTTACTGTAGACTTAGTCTCATCCACTGCAATAACAAACAATTCTATTCTTATCTAAAATTGGGAAATAAATCCAATAATGGATTCCAATACTGTATATTTCATAAAGTTTTGCAATGTTTTTCTAATTTGGAAATGTACAACTACGTCATTGTACGTGAACATTTTGCCCAAAGTAAGAGATGAATTTTTAATCTTGCATTATTGTTTTATAACTTATCTCTCATTTCTGGTTATTGGCCCTTTTAGTCAATCACAATAATAAATACATGCAAACATTTCTAAATTCACCGTATTAGCATGCATTAATCTTATTTTTTATAGTTATAAATTCATTTATTGGTATACAGTGGAGTCCCCGGTGTCCGCGCGGCCCGTGATATCGCGTTTTAGCTGATTTTGTCATATAAACAGTAACATAAACAAAATCGTTCTTGTTATTGTTTTAGACTTCCGAAAGGGATGAAAAAATAAATAAATTGATAAGTTCAAGAGTTAATTAATAACTGCAATCCCGTGATTTGCCATATTTGGCCAATTTCCATTAAAAAAATGCATCGTCAGATAAAATTTGATTTATTTAAGTCAAACTTATATCAGATTGAAATAATTTTTGCTCTGCATCTATGGCAGTGTATTTGGTTCAAACTCAGCTATATTTCGTAGTATAAAATCTTTCCTTTATTTAAGATAAGCTATTTTTGGAAGGCATGCACGAAATCACCGGACATTGGAGAAACTCTCAGAACAGGAGTTTCCTAATTTTGGACACACATTACACAAAATCTAGAGGATGAAACCATACAAACAGAAGATTTTATGAAATAAAAGTATGTTATGAATTTGTTCACACAATATTATCCAATTATTGGTTTTATCAGTTGAATGAAGTGAAGTCATAAGTCTTAGGTACGCGGATACACCGGACTGCACCGTATGTCTTTTGTAAAATACAATACTCTAATATCCATCCTGATTGAAATACAAAAGTTGTATGTAAAATTTTATTCATGTTAAGTTTTCTAGACTTCAAACAAGGGTGAGTTAGAGGTGAAAATCTAGTGAAAATCTAGTGCCATACAACTGATATGAAGTATACTCAAGTGTTAATCAAGAATTTTATACATGAAAATTCTAGCAGACATTATTATCAACTGTATCTAAATCAATATGGTTGGATTTTTTGCATTAATTTACTTCAATCAGGTTAATTAACTCTAACTTTCATTTACAACAGGTAAACTAAAAAAATAATATGAACAAGGCTTTATTTATATAGCAGGATACTCAAAACAGCATTATGTAAGAAAGAAAAAGCAATAAAACAAAGACACAAAATATCACCACTATACATCCTCTTTCAATAAACATAGATATAGATAATTGCAAAGGAGAAAACTATACTTCGAAGATCAAAGACAGCAAAGTCATCTTTTCTAATTTTAGACTGGAATATCAACCAAATTTATCCTTATATTTTGTTCTTTTGAAACAAAAACTCTTCTAAATCATGCATATGTTTTTATTGTTTTTGTATAACAATGATTCATTTCCTGCACAACTCTTAAAAATACCATATCTTAAAACATAATTTTGAGAAAATCTTGCACTTAAGACACTCCCAGGTTTCTTACCAGGAAATTCATTTTTTTTAATTTCAAATTTCCCAAATCTCTCAGTAACATCTTCCCTGTTAGTCTTTGTTACTGTTACAGGTAACTGGATTGGTTGAATAGCTTCTTGCTGTAATTGATGGGCAGGTGCCTCTACACTGCCAGCTGGAGAAGGGGGCGTGTCTCTTCCACTGATATTAGGTGTGCCACGCCCACTGACATTTGCAGAGATCATGTCAGAGAAGTTGTCATCTGGGTCATCATCATTCTCTAAGTCTACAGACCCTACAGAGTGACTAGATGCTCCCTCAGATATAGCCTCCTGTAGGTCACTAGTGTTACCTAGAATATAAAAGAAATGACAAATAAATAAAGAGGTGATTATTAAAAAATCTTATCTCAGGGGCAGATCCAAAAAATCTTCAGTGTAAAATTAATCTTACAATAAAAATATTTAGTTGAATTTTTAAGGAATATTTTAGACTTCAGATCCATTCAACACTTAAGATTTTCTGTGAAAAGAGCTACTGCCATTTTTAAAAGGGGGTTCCACCATATATTCCTATTCAAAAGCACTGATCATCAGAAAAAGAGGGTGTTCCATGGGTTCAGTCAAGAGCAAAGTAGGGTTCACATTTTTTTAGTTTGTAGTTTCAGAACATAGCATTTTCTGTTTCCTTCATCTTAGTTAATACTATTTATATGATGGAATTGATAGATAGATTGTTGTTTCCTAAATTTCCAGTTACAAATATTTAATGCATTTTTAAGAAGATAATGAACATGATGAAATCTTTTAAAGATTCCTGGTTTTTTTTTTAAATGGTTTGGTTTGTTTTGTGTGTTTTTCATAGATTAAGAAATATCTTATGCCACTAAAACAAATGTAAAAAGACACTTTTGATCTATATAATCTGATATTTCAAATATATCATACTTTGAAAGTACTTTTATTTGTGGGATACCCATTTTCATTGTTTACGTGAATGGCTTTGTCCAAAAATTGTAACAAATGTTGTCCGTAGGTTTGACTGCACAAATTTAAGAACCGACAAACACATAACTTTTGCTCAAACCATGAAAATTGATACCCACAAATAAAAGTATTTTCACAGTATATATTTATTCTTTTACAAATATGTTTAATGCAAACAATTCGGTGATTTCCATTGCATCTAAAAGAGAACAATATGTTTCTTCCTTATTATTGTTACTTTGATCCCAAATTCCATGAAACTCATTGAGCTTACAATACATATATGCAGTCTTTGCCAAATGGTTTGAAGGTTTGTCTGACCGAAAAAGAGATTTGAACTTTTCTTCTATATATTCAACCCAAAAAAAATAATAGAATGACATTCAAAACAGTGTGGCTGTGGCAATTGATTGACACATTAAATTCATCCATTGACTGGGACAATTTACATGAACGTTTGTCTGTAACGACCACTGTTCCTGACGTACCTACGATAGACATTTAAACTGTGGGGTCACCAAAGGTTTCTTAACGCCTTTAATTATAAAATAATTCGAAAAATTAATCAGGAATAACCTTTATGTTTTGATTTATATAATTGGTATAAATCAAAACATCGTGATATTTCTGACTAATTTTTCGAATTACTTTATTAAGGTGTTGAGACCCTTTGGTGACCCAATAGTTTAAGTGTCTTTAAAAAGTACATAGTGAGCAGTGGTTGTTACATACAAACGTTCACCTAAATTGTCCCAGCCAATGGATGAATTTAATGTGTCAATCAATAGCCACAGCCACGCTGTTTTGAATTTCATTCTAGTTCTATTTTGTGTCTGACATTTTGTCAGTCAGATATAGTTTAGGATACTCTGCATATGACCAATATCACATATATGTCATATTTACTTGACAGTGACTTACAAAGTCTTCATCTGAGAGCCAAATTTTTTTTTTGTAAAATTTGAATATCAAAAACTGTTATACATGTAATACATCTTTTCATATAAAAATAAAACTCAAGCACTGCATTTTGATGTTGAATAATTGCAAAATAAAAACTAGAGGCTCTTAAGAGCCGGTGTCGCTCACTGTATTTACTGATGTCAGCCATCTTGGTTGGTAGTTTGGGTAATTAGACACTTTTTTTAAAAAAGATACCCTAGTAATGATTGTGGCCAAGTTTGGTTAAATTTGGCCCATAGTTTTAGAAAAGAAGATTTTTGTACAAGTTACAAAAATGACGAAAAGTTGTTCAATATTGACTATAAAGGACAATAACTCCTTAAGGGGCTCTCTGACAATTTTGGTCATGTTGACTTATTTGTAGATCTTACTTTGCTGAACATTATTGCTGTTAACAGTTTATCTCTCTTTATCTATAATAGTATTCAAGATAATAACCAAAAACTGCAAAATTTCCTTAAAATTATCAATTTTAGTGCAGCAACCCAACAACGGTTGTAGGATTCATCTGAAAATTTGTGAGGGGATAGATCTTATTCTGATGGACATTTAAATCTTGAAAGATTTGCCCTAAATGTCTTAGTTTCAAAGATATAAAGCAAAAACTGCATTTTACCACTATGTTCTAATTTTAGCCATGTCGGCCATTTTGTTTGGTAGGTGGGGACACATTTTTTAAACTATATACCACAATTATGATTGTGGCCAAGTTAGTTTAAATTTGGCCCAGTAGTTTCAGAGAAGAAGATTTTTGTACAAGTTACAAAAAATGATGAAAAAGTTGTTAAAATTGACTATAAAGGGCAATAACTCCTTAAGGGGTTGACTGACAATTTTGGTCATGTTGACTTATTTGTAGGTCTTATTTTGCTGAACATTATTGCTGTTTACAGTTTATCTCTATCTATAATAGTATTTAAGATAATAACCAAAAACTGCAAAATTTCCTTAAAATTACCAACTCAGGGGCAGCAACCCAACAACAGATTTTTCCGATTCGTCTGAAAATTTCAGGGCAGATAGATCTTGACCTGATCAACAATTTCACCTGAGTCAGATTTGTTCTAAATGCTTTGGTTTTAAAGATATAAGCCAAAATATACATTTTACCCCTGTGTTCTATTTTTAGCCATGGCGGCCATCTTGGTTTGATGGCCAGGTCATCGGACACATTTTTAAAACTATATACCCTAAGGATGATTGTGGCCAAGTTTAATTAAATTTGGCCCAGTAGTTTCAGAGGAGAAGATTTTTGTAAAAGTTTACGGACGACGGACGCCAAGTGATGAGAAAAGCTCACTTGACCTGTCAGGTCAGGTGAGCTAACAAGGAACTCAAAATACACTGTTGAACAATGATTTATATTTACTTATACTAAAGTTATTGTGCAAAAACCAAGAATAATGCTTATATGGGCCCTTTTTTGGCCCTTATTCCTAAACTGTTGGAACCAAAACTCCCAAAATCAATCCCAACCTTCCTTTTGTAGTCATAAACCTTGTGTCAAAATTTCGTAGTTTTCTATTGACTTACTAAAGTTATAGTGCGAAAACCAAGAAAATGCTTTGGGCCCTTTTTGGCCCCTATTTCGTAAACTGTTGGGACCAAAACTTCCAAAATCAATCCCAAACTTCCTTTTATGGTCATAAGCCTTGTGTTTAAATTTCATAGATTTCTATTGACTTAAACTAAAGTTAGAGTGCGAAAACTAAAAGTATTCGGACGACGACGCCGCGGCCGTATAAAAAGTGCATTAACTTTCATTCTTTTTTATGCTCAATATTGCTTGATAATATTGAAATAGGAATGAACATATATATTCTGTTAATACCTATGGATTCTTGGTCTTGGGACAATGAAAACCTTGTTCTTTTTTCACCAGGTTCTACACTAGCAACATAATTAGATATCCCTTCATGGTACGTCACTTTTCTGCGTTTATTTTCTTGTTCCCATGACAACACTTTTTGTTCTGAGAGCATGCCTGGACATTCTACATCATTTCCAAGTGATATGACAATTACATCTTCAACCTGTGTCGGACTGCTCTCATCTTTATTCTTTTTAGCTAAAAATATATTACAAATTCTTTCTATTTGGTCTTTCTTTTCATGATCAACCCCACAGAATCTTGAACAATTATCATCATTATCTTATATTGATATTTAGTGCAGTATAAATTCATTTACTATATATCTAAACAAATTGTTTTTTTATAGGCTATAACATATCACTTTTGTTCACTATGCATAGTAACTTTCATAAATGTTTAATCAAACGTTCACTGTTAATTATTTAATTATGACACATTGTGACTTGGTTGGAGAGTTGTCTCATTGGCACTCATATCTCATTTTCTTATTTCTATAAACTTTGAAAACTGGATACCAGTTGAACCACTTGACACCATCAACATATATGTTCACATACAACAGGTTAAATCATCAATGTTTTAGCTATGTTAGCTACTATGGATCCATTTATTTTTGGCAGATAATTTTTTGTGGTGAATATGGGAAAACTGTACTTTTGTCGGTATTGATATGATTTTATTTCAGACTGATGTATCTACGATTTGAATGGTTGGCAAAGATATACAATTTCTATATATCTGATTATAGACTCGTTTCTAATTATATATTTATATATATGGATCAGTCTAGGTGGCAGAGTGGTCTTCTGGTCTGGAGTTCTGGACACAGTGCAGATGATGTCGTCACAATATCCCAATAGTATAAGTTTGAATCCATGCAAAGGAAAAACAAAAAATTGCTTCTGCAAATTTACAAATTTAACTATGTTGTGCTTCCGTGGTACCTTGAAAATGTCTAATGTCTTAAGACTGTAACCCCTTTTTCCCATATGTACCTTTTACTGCCTCCTTTTCCTTCTTTTTCTCTCCTTTCCTTTGGCTTGATGGTGTACCAGGAGGGGTTCCCACAGGGGTACCTGATTGATTGGTTTGTGAGGAATTACTTAACGAGGGTGGTAATCCATTAATTGCTTCCTCAATTTGTTTCCTTTCTGGCGAATCATCTTCACCATTTTGTACCATGTTGCGAAAAAAAGTTACCTATAAATGTAGAAACAAAAACAATCAGTAACTTTCATATATATGCACTTGTCAGGAACTTAAAACATTTTTCACTGTGGATTCCTTTTTAGTTGTGAAGTATATGTACTTATTTTCATATATTTTCTCTGTTTAAATTGGGATCGGTTTTAATATAATACAACGTCTATCATCTATCGACAGAACAAGTTAATTTTTCACAACGCATCATCGTTTGAAGAAAGTTACTTACGGAAGGGAGACAACTCGAAGCGACAATATGGAAGACTCCATTTTGACTGAAGGGGTGTTCTAGTTACACCTTTACGTAGTGAACTACATTTATTTTAATTATTAAATGATGCATATGAATTAAAATTATGCAACAACAATAACCCTCAATAGCAGACAGACATAGAAAGGATCTCTGAAGTTTCAAATTTATCAATGGAGTGGGGAATCCAGAGCAACCATTCAATCTGATACCCCTTCAAGTCAAGACAAGAGTGAACACGCTGAAATGTCTAGTTATAGCTTTATTACAACTGTCACATAAACTTAACATTAACCAATATAACTAAACAAAGACCAATGAACCCTGAAAATGAGGTCAAGGTCAGATGAACCATGCCAGGCAGACATGTACAGCTAACAATGCTTCTATACAACATATATAGTTGACCTATTATTAATAGTTTAAGAAAATAGATCTAAACAAAAAAATTTAACACTGTGCAATGAACCGTGAAAATGAGGTCAAGGTCAAATAAAACCTGCGCGACTGACATAAAGATCATAAAATATTTCCATATACCAAATATAGTTGACCTATGGTATATAGTATTAGATAAAAAGACCAAAACTCAAAACCTTAACTTTGACCACTGAACCATGAAAATGAGGTCAAGGTCACGTGACATCTGCCCGCTAGACATGTACACCTTACAATCATTCCATACAACAAATATAGTAGACCTACTGCATATAGTATGAGAAAAACAGACCAAAACACAAAACTTTAAATATAACCACTGAACCATGAAAATGAGGTCAAGGTCAGATGACACCTGCCAGTTGGACATGTACACCTTACAGTCCTTCCATACATCGAACATACTAGCCCTATTGCTTATAGTATCTGAGATATGGACTTGACCACCAAAACTTAACCTTGTTCACTGATCCATGAAATGAGAGGTCAAGGTCAAGTGAAAACTGTTTGACAGACATAAGGACCTTGCAAGGTACGCACATATTAAATATAGTTATCCTATTACTTATAATAAGAGAGAATTCAACATCACAAAAAATCTGAACTTTTTTTTCAAGTGGTCACTGAACCATGAAAATGAGGTCAAGGACATTGGACATGTGACTGACAGAAACTTCGTAACATGAGGCATCTATATACAAAGTATGAAGCATCCAGGTCTTCCACCTTCTAAAATATAAAGCTTTTAAGAAGTTAGCTAACGCCCCCGCCGCTGCCGGATCACTATCCCTATGTCGAGCTTTCTGCAACAAAAGTTGCAGGCTCGACAAAAACTATATGCATGCGCATAATTACAAAAACAAACCCTAGACTTGTGATTTGTAGCAAGGGCGTATATTAAATGTTAATTAAACGACCTCCATTTCTTTATGGAAGTACAATATCAAATATCAGTTTCATAACGGTGACATATATGAAAACTCCACTTTAGTTCTTATATGACAGACATAGATTTAGCGATTGGAATTCAGAGAACTCTCGCATGTTATCAAAACTGGAGAATTCCCTCTGACATGTCTGACGTGTTTCTAAATTTATAAAAACACTAAATATGAATACTGCTTAATTCTGATTTTCCGTGTTGTTAAAAACACGCATACAAGTAAAGGGAAATATCGACACATAAAGATTATGAGAAGAACATTATAGGACAGTTGTTTAAATTCAATCCTTTTGTTTTTATACCGTTTAAACTTCAAGACAATCTCAAGAATCTGAGATGTTTCTTGATGTTTAGAATAAAATGGTTGACGTGAGGGCATGGGCCTGAGTCAATGGTATGTAAGTCTACAGATTGCTTAAAAGCAATCATATCCCAAAAAATTAAATAATGTTACATCTGCAGTATACAGAATTTTTTACCCACATAAAATTGGTTCCAACGAAAATAAAAAAATCCAAAGTCTAATTTAAGTTTCAATCAGAAACAGGCAGAAATATACATATGAATTATTATAATCTCTTGCAAGCTCTTTGTATCTGTTTCACAGCTGTTTATTTAAAAAAAATATCTAATCTTCCTACCTGAATTTTTTAATTACAGCCGATTTCATTGAGAGTGTAGGCAAAGGTAATGTCTTTAGTTAGCTTGCTTGTTAGCTGGACCAATAAGTTAGTCATTATGAGGTTAGGTTAAATACCCTCCTTTTGGATGTAGACCAGGCCGATAGATAACCTATCTATTTGTCTGTTGGACAAGGCTACTAGGAAAGGAGGGTAGTACATGTATACCTAACCTAATACTGACTTAATCGTTCAGCTAACAAGCAAGCTAACAAAAGATATTACCTTTGCCTACACACTCAATGAAATCAACTGTAAGATAACCCTCAAAATTTTTTTAAGTGTGGCCTCGTTTTCTGGATAAATTGTGAACTCATTTTGTATGTCACTGTTGTATTTTATTTATACATAAATGAAGAATTAAAATCAATAATTGGATTTTTGCACTTTTGAAAAATGGAACCGTTTGTTTTAATAAATATTGTTTCGCATTGTACACGTTGTAAGTCAGGAAGTACAAATGCACTCATGATATCAACCTTTGAATCTAAATGAAACATTCACCCACAAAATCAAAGCTAGCATCTCCTTGAAATATGAATTTGCATTAGGAAATATTGCATACTGAATGTACATGTATCTGTTGTAATGGTGTCAAAAATTCTTACAACTAAGAATAACTAATTCAAATGTCAGTTAAACTTGCCATTAATTGAATCATACTATTTTAATGAAAAAGAGTCACTGGCTTTAATAAACTTTATTTGTTGTAACCTGATTTCAAAATAATACTATATATACGTATACTCTACTAGTATGTTCAAATGAGAAAAAATGATAATTAGCTGTGAGTTCAATTTAAACAGTCGTATATTTTCAGAATTTTTTGTAACATTATATCGAGTCTGTTTTTTTCTTATGAACTATAACATGATAAATGATAAAATTGATATTGGAAATGGGGAATATGTGTCAAAGAGACAACATCCTAACCAAAGAGCAGAAAACAGCTGAAGGCCACCAATGGGTATTCAACACACAAGAAAATCCCACACCTGGAGTGGAGGCAGACTGTGTCTCAGTTGGCCCCTTAACAAAATGTGTTATTTTTTTTACTGTTAGCTTCTAATGTGTCACACAGAAAAAAAAAGCACCAAAAAAAAAAATACAATGTTATAAAAACTTGTAAATATATTTTGAGTATCAATTACTCAATGGACATGATAAAAGAGAAAAGTTTCAAAAGTAAAAGTGTAGTGTGAAAATTACATGTATAGTTCCTGTCATCTTTGAAGATTAAAATACTTTTTTATATATAGGTCACAGCATATTCATTTCATGTTTATTTATATCTTAATTTATTGACAAACAGATCAATGTGCATGACTTGTTTATGAGCAATATCCTGATGAATCGAAACATTAGGAAATAATCACTTGAAATAGTATTCCACTGTCTATATTGACACACTTAATATTGCATATCATGTACTAATTTTACATTTACAAGTATGTCAAAATCATATTAGCATTCCAACGTCTTCCTTAAGGCGCTAGTACAATTGCAAAATTGGGAGTTTTTTCTTCTTAGCAGGAACACTTGTTATTTACCAACACAGATAAAAAAAATCTGTAAATTTTTATTTTTTTTCATTCTGACTGGAGACTTCATTTATTAAGGCTTTTCTACCTCAGGCATAGATTACCGTAGCTGGATTTTGGCAAAACTTTTAGGAATTTTGGTCCTCAATACTCTTCAACTTCGTACTTTATTTGGCCTTTTTAACTTTTTTGGATTCGAGCGTCACTGATGAGTCTTTTGTAGATGAAACGTGCGTCTGGCGTATATACAAAATTTAGTCCTGGTATCTATGATGAGTTTATTTATAAGTGACTGAAGTGTTCCTGGCTAGTTTGATACACTTCAAAATCAATTTACTTTTCCTATTTGATAGATATGAAATACACTTCACTTTTAAATACTTTGTATTATTTTGACATCAATATTTTTTGCTTTATTGTACCCATTAAATCTATAAATGTTATTGAGATTTACAATGAATTGTTATAATAAATTTACTGAGAACAGTAAGGGCTCAAAAATTGCTTTAACCTTGAGCACGAATACCTTCTAAAAAAAAAATCATTTCTTTAAGAGGTTAATATATATAACTGCTAGGCCAAAATATGCTTACCACATATATAAATTTATTTATATTTGTTAGCATTTTAGTTTTATTTATTACATTAATCAACTGTTAAAATGTGACAAACATTGTACAAATAAAAGTTGATATCAATGAGCAAGTTTCATGTGTACAGCACTGTTCAAACAGCCGCAAAAAACAAAGGGCTTATTACAGATCATCTTCAAGATTTCTTTACCTAAAAATCTATAAATCTTTTAAAGAGTTGTATATACAAACTAGCTCTAATGGATGGAAAGACAAAAGTATAACTGACTTCACAGATATGCCTATTATTTTGTTGTTGCTGTCTTCTTCGTTCTGATTTTCTTACTATCTTTAATTTCCTACTTATTTATCAGGACAAAGTTTGTTTTTGCTTTTTAGATTTAAAGTAACCTCAGTAAATTTTGGGTGATTTATGATTGCATGAAGAATTTTATTAATGTTTTGTCATTAAAGAAGGAAGTTTGGTACTTGTTTAAGTTAATCTATTGTCTTGATGATTAATTATACACTGGCTGCTTAAATCACTGTCAGTTTGGATGACCTCGTTTTATTCACATGTAACGTGTTTAATTCATTATACTAACATTTTGTAAAATTTCTTCACTGGTTATTTCTTTATTAAAAGAAAGTGCAAAAGATCCATACTGACATTATAACAGCCCTTGGGTAAATATAACCCATTTTCCAAATTTAAACAAGCATTTTTTTCTTTAAAACAAAACATGAAATTTTTTTGTAAATTCAGATTTTTTTGTACACCTTTCAGATATTTTAAGACTTTTTAATTGCAAAAATTGCATCAGGATAAGGTTATCATAACTCTTAACAGGATGCACGTACATTTAATCAACTGGTGTATTGAATCCTGGATTACGATTAAAACAAGTAACCTGTATAGTGGGTGAAAAACTACATGTAACATGTTATCTTCATGCTACATAATTTTACTCTATTGAATAGTTAACCACCCTCTCATCATGTAATAGTTGTACAAAAAAGCTTAAGTTTCTATTTTGTACTAAGACTGATGAATAAAATTATCTAAACATAAAGTATAAATATAAGCATTGTTAAATATAAGTAGGATTAATTATAAAAATAAACTGATGATTTTAATAATGTTTAATGACCATGTCAAGGTCGGTTACACAACTAATACACTGAAAAGAAAATGAAGTGTCAAACTGTGAAATTCTAGTTAGATACTCCACAGTTTAACATGTTTAATACAAGAATGTGTCCATAGTAGACGAATACAACAATTGAACTATCATTTTTTAGTTCAGTGGACTTTGAAATTGGGGTGAAAACTCTTATAATTTGGCATAAAAATTAGAAGGATCATATCATAGGGCTTATGTGTACTAAGTTTCATGTTGATTGGACTTCAACTTCATCAAAAACTTTCACCAAAAACTTAAACCTGAAGCGGGACAGACAGATGATGAACGAACAGACAAACAAAAGGACGCACAGACAGAAAATTATATTTATATATAAACAAACCAGATTATTAAGCTGAGTGACAGTAATCAATGTCGATGACCTTGACAAAACTTGTAATCTGTTACCATGGTTATAGTTAGGTAGTTCTGTTCCACACGTCTCCAAGATGGAGTCTAGCAGCGAAGATACACAACCCTGCAATGAAAAGACCAAATATATAAATTCTGTCAATGTGTATTTGCATAACATTGTGTATGTTTTTTATCCAAATGTTCATTCTTTGTCAATCTTAAATTAAAAAAATATTAATTCTACATTGTACAAATCAAAATAGCTGCTTGCCCAGGGAGCTGGGCCATCTTGAAGTATAAAAGTTCTCGACTTTCCTGTTAGTATTTAAATAGTTTGATGTTTGTTTTGAAATGGGAAAACATTATATTCGTCAACATTTTACACCTTGCTTTTGCTACAAGTACATGTACGTGTACAAAATGTACATGATGTAGGAATCAATATCTATTGACAAATATAATGTCTACCCATGATAAAATGACTATAGACATGAAAGAGCATTGCACACATGTTGCATGAAAGTATTATTTCTTAAATATTGTCATTCATTGAAAAGATATTTATAATGATTGGGAAATGATAAATTTATATTATTATGAGTGAAAAAAATTATAACACTGATCAAATGCTGTCAAATTAATCCTTAAAAAATTTGTATACAAGCTAATAATTACATGGGTTTGAAAGGAGCAGGCCCAGGTTTTATAATGTGCTCAACTGAAGAGATCAATTTTGATATACAGTTTGTAATATGTAGGAAATCATACGAGAGCTACATGTATAACTATCCCAATCATTGCCAATGGTCAATTTGCAGCTGTAATATTTTACCTTTTCAAATCTGTCGTACAAGTCTTTCTCTTTAGAGTCTTCTTCCCACTGAGATACGGCAAGCACTTGTATAATTTGGGCAATCTGCATCAGATTATGGCGGGCAATGTGACTGATATGTATATCCGACGTTATACCATAAGGCTCGGGATCACAGATAGCTGGACACACAAATAATGTAAATACTAAGTCTACACAAATTACACGGATTTTATCAATGTCATGTTTACCAGTTTTTAGCAGAATATGATAGACCTGTGATATCAGCCATCCTAAAGCTGGTGGAAAACAGTGCATATTATTTTTTAATGCCGACACAAATCTATTTGTTAAAATAACAAGTTTATCTACAATAAATTTTCTATACTCTTGCATTTTTTCAGCATATTGAGGCGTCCCTTCAGCGCCAAATCGTTTCTGCCTTTCTGCAGCAGGGAATCTGACTAACGCTTTGCCTGGGTCAATATCGTAAAACCATTCATCTTCCATCATAAGCTTCATCACTGCTTCATGCAGGGCAGCTGTCAGAAACAACCTGGCTGAGAAGAGACAGTCAAACAGTTGTAAAAACATTAACCGGAACCCACATGTACCCTTTCGTATCAAACGTCGTGGGTCCTCAGCATTAGCTAACTGTAATTCGGCTAGTGTTTTCATCATCTGCATCGCTAAATGTTCATCCTCATGAAGAATGACATTGCCATACACAGCTGACACAATAGTTTTTAGAACATCTTGAGTATTTTCAGCAGCAGATTTTTCTCCGTTATCTATACAATGTGCCGCATAAACTGGACTATCTCTTAAAATTTTCAAAAATTCTCCATATTTGCAGTCTTGGTATCCTAAATATTTATACCCGTCTACAAAATTGGTCCATTCTAATTGGTTATTATTGCTACAAACTTCCTTTGCTGATATGTTGGATGCAAACAACAGCTTGTACATACACGATCGCTGTTGTCTTGCAATCCAGGACTGGTGAAATAAATCATCCGAGTATTTTCTAACATCTTCAAATGTTTTATGTATATTGGTTCGTTGAGCATGAACAAACAGATTCTCCTGTTTGAGATGATGGGCTAGTTCAACGAGATCTGACGGTAGAGTCATTTTCCTTATGTTTTCATCTATCACTTATCACATCATGGAATTCTGAAAAAGAATACGAGAGAATTATTTAAAATGAATTTCTCTTTTTTTCAAATTGCAAACCTCTTTTTAACAAAAAAAACAAATTGCACATGTGCTGATTGTTACATGAGGAAAAAAATTTGGGGAAGTCAGGGTACTAGGTAGAGATTTAGTTCACCATGTTAACATGTACCTTTAATTTGTCTGGGAAACATTTGACTTTAGTAGAAGTACTTATTGGAAAATGTAAAACTTATTTCCTGTATCTTGTATCGTTCTGATCAATAAAATTTTATTCATTGATGTATTCAAAACAAAAACTATCATCATGATCATATAAAAGGAACCAATATTTAGGAAGTAAATCACTTAAGGAAATCATTCTTTTGTTTTATTCAACATGTTTAATGTTTTTTATGAGTATGTTGACTTCAGTTATAAAATAATATTTTATTCTTAATTCATAAGTTAATGTTTTTTTACAAACCACCTGCATAATAAAATTGAGAATGGAAATGGGGAATGTGCCAAAGAGACAACAACCCGACCATAGAAAAAAACAACAGCAGAAGGTCACCAACAGGTCTTCAATGTAGCGAGAAATTCCCGCACCCGGAGGCGTCCTTCAGCTGGTTCCTAAACAAATATATACTAGTTCAGTGATAATGAACGCCATACTAATTTCCAAATTGTACACAAGAAACTAAAATTAAAATAATACAAGACTAACAAAGGCCAGAGGCTCCTGACTTGGGACAATGTCAAACAAAAAAACATTTTTAAAATACACGATTATTAAAAAAAAAAAATTAAAATATCTGTTTTGAAGTTCATTCATCATGTTCATAAAATGGGTAATTTCTGTATTAGAAGGAATCTTTGTGCTATGAGTTTTTAACCAAACAATTTTATTTCTACAGATCAGGTTCATGTTCTCTCTGAAATAAAGCGGAACAAAAATATTTAGATTAGTAAATGAAAAATATAAAGCCACTGACATGAATGAGCTAAAATGATTCTGAATTTATTTTGAACTATTAAATACTCTTGACCCAAAAAACCTTTCTTTTGAAATTGCTTGTTTTGATCTTACTGTCATATGATAATCAATAATATAACCCTAAAGTGTTTTTTACTTGATGCATTAAATTTATATTCTACACTTAAAATTTCTTTCCACTTAAAATTATGTAAGTTTATCGATTGTTTCTATTTTCAACAGATCATACTTAGTTTAATGTTTGATATAAACACAATTCCAATTGAAGTTTTGAAATTGAATACTAAGGCCAATACATAAAACTTTATAATAGAGCATCGCCGCGCCACAACAAATGACATAAAAAAATAGTGTTTTTTTACACCAAATGTGATGCTATCCATAGTTTCTAGGGAGAACACTGAATATGCCCATAGAAGAACATTGGACAACCTGGGTATTTAACAATAGGCATGATAGGTCTTATAACCAAGATATTTTAACAATAAGCCAACAGAAAACCGTAAGCTTGGTCTTGGAAAACCAGGGAAATCGTAAAGCTTATATCAGGCCAATAGAAGAACCTTGGATATTAAACAGGGTTATCTAACAATAGACAAGGGTAAACCAATATTAGGTTAAAAGAAGAAATCTGATAATCAGGATAAGCTAAAAATAGACCAATAAACAAAATTGGATATTTTTTATTGCAAATTTTTATTATGTAAAATAACAATGCTACAGTACTTACTAGATGGTGTAAAATAAAGGCCAAAATGCAACTTCTCTTACAGACAAACTAAGAGAAATACAGACATGGTGAAAGCAAGGTACATTGTATCCCAGGGCCCCACTCATAGAATGGGTGTATAATACATGCAAGACATAACAAGATATTTTGTTTTATTTCCTTTACTGTTTACATAAAGTACAAAGAACATTACAAACTAGAGGTGTCGCTCACCTTGGTCTATGTGAATATTAAACAATGGACACAGATGGATTCATGACAAAATTGTGTTTTGGTGATGGTGATGTTTGTAGATCTTACTTTACTAAACAATCTTGCTGCTTACAATTATCTCTATCTATAACAGTACTTTCTGTGGAAAATGTTATTGAAAATCTTCAAATTTTAAGAAAATTGTTAAAAATTGACTATGAAGGGCAATAACTCCTTAGGAGGTCAATTGACTATTTTGGTCATACTGACTTATTTTTAGTTCTTACTTTGCTGTACATTATTGCTGTTTACAGTTTATCTCTATCTATAATAATATTCAAGATAATAACAAAAAAACAGCAAAATTTCCTCAAAATTACCAATTCAGGGGCAGCAACCTAACAACCGATTATCCGATTCATCTGAAAATTCCAGGGCAGATAGATCGTGACCTGATCAACAATTTTACTTCCTGTCAGATTTGTTCTTAATGCTTTGGTTTTTGAGTTATAAGCCAAAAACTGCATTTTACCCCCATGTTCTATTTTTAGCCATGGCGGCCATCTTGGTTTGTTGGCCAAGTTACCGGACACATTTTTTTAACTAGATACCCCAATGATGATTATGGCTAAGTTTGGTTAAATTTGGCCTAGTAGTTTCAGAGGAGAAGATTTTTCTTAAAGATTACTAAGATTTACGAAAAATGGTTAAAAATTGACTATAAAGGGCAATAACTCCTAAAGTGGTCAACTGACCATTTTGGTCATGTTGACTTATTTGTAGATCTTACTTTGCTGAACATTATTGCTGTTTACAGTTTATCTCTATCTATAATAATATTCAAGATAATAACAAAAAAACAGCAAAATTTCCTTAAAATTACCATTTCAGGGGCAGCAACCCAACAACGAAATGTCCGATTCATCTGAAATTTCAGGGCAGATAGATCTTGACCTGATGAACAATATTACCCCCATGTCAGATTTGCTCTAAATGCTTTGGTTTTTGAGTTATAAGCCAAAAACTGCATTTTACCCCTATGTTCTATTTTTAGCCATGGCGGCCATCTTGGTTGGTTGGGCGGGGCACCGGACACATTTTTTAAACTAGATACCCCAATGATGATTGTGGCCAAGTTTGGTTAAATTTGGCCCAGTAGTTTCAGAGGAGAAGATTTTTGTAAAAGTTAACGCAGGACGACCACGACGGACGACAATGGACGCCGGACGCCAAGTGATGAGAAAAGCTCACTTGGCCTTTCGGCCAGGTGAGCTAAAAATGGAGAATGTGTCCCCATGGACACAGATGATACCCCCGCTTGCATACAACATTATAAAGGGACATAACTCAAGAACAATAAAAGTGACCCTACCCAATTTTGTACTTGATTTGAGTTTTGTGGTAGTTAGTATGGTGTAAAGGTTTCATAATGTTTGGTTGGGGCAAACTTAAGTTACAGAATGGAAACTAAAATTTTTGCAATTATTCTATTTATATGGGGGCATAAAGTTCAATAATGGTTAAAGTGATACTACCCAAATTCAACTGGATCTGTGTTTTGTGGTAATGAGCATTGTGTATAAGTTTCATAACATTTGGTTGAGGGCAAGTTAAGAGAATGGAAACTAAAAAAATTGCATTTTTTTCCATTTGTAAAGGGGCATTACTCGAGAATGATTAAAGTGACCCCACCGAAAATTCCAACTTGATCTGTATTTTGTGGACATAAGCATTCTGTGTAAGTTTGATAACATTAGGTTGAGGCAAACTAAAGTTAGAGAATGGTAACTAAAAACTGAGCAATTTTTCCTTTTTTAAAGGGGTATAACTTTAGAACTGTTAAAGTGACGCTACCAAAATTCAATCTTGATCTGTGTTTTGCGGTAATAAGCATTGTGTAGAAGTTTGATAACATTTGGTTGAGGCAAATTTAAGTAAGGGAATGGAAACTTAAATTTTGTCATTTTTCCATTTATAATCATTAATTGGGCACAACTCTAGAACAGTTTAAGTGAAGCCGCCAAAATTCAAGCATTGTGTATTTATAATAAGTGTCATTAAATTTGGTTTAGGCAAACTCAAGTGAGAGAATGGAAACCACTTTTGGGGCATACCTACATTGTATGTACATATGGACAAGGATAAAAATTCTACTCTTAAAATATGACAAGGAAATTCAGTTTTGCTAAAGCATGAGACTACATCTACCATGTCTACATAGACTCTACAATGAACTATGTCCCATTTCTTAAAACAATTGAATGTCAAAAAAGATTTTTTACTCTGACATTTCAGGAGATTCTAAAATTTATGTCATGTTGCAGATTGGACAGAAATATCCTAGTCATTCTAAGTTGTGTCATTTCAAACAGACACAAATTCATACTATAAAGTTGTTATATATATATATTCGTGATCATATACAATCTTCCTGCTGTAATCTTTATATATGACATCTTCTGGCTCTTCAGAAAGTCAAATATAATACTTTTTCAACATATCAAAATGTTCCTGAGCATACCATACAAACTTTTTTCACCTTGTCCAGTTTAATGTAAAGTTATAAACAAATCATATTTAGATAAAATATGTAGATATGCTCATGGCTCAAACTGAGAGTTAACCATTTGTTAATAACTAATACTTATAATACATGTACATGTAGCTACATGTAGATGTATATGCAATTTATTCAATTTTATTGCAAGTCAACTTATGCACAACCTCTATGGCCTCATTTTCATAAAATTTCATATACATGTACAGTCATTAGACAAAAGATAGTTCCCACTAAAAAGTGTACTATCATTTCAACTAAAACCTGTATTTTTAAAAAAAATATTACTACTATTGAAACTTTATGGCCGATCTTTATAAAATAGATTCCATGAGATGTAGAAATGTTTGAAGTTTTATATTGTTGCACTGTTAAAGTCATTGTTTTGTTTAAATTGTAACTGTTAAAAGTTGAGTTCACGATTCCATGTACATTGTACACCCCCTCTCCCTTGGAAACTCCTGGCTATAGGCCTAAAATGCAAATGTTTATGATTTTAATTTTGTTGGAATACTTCATGTACTTAGTAAACTTTTCCAGAAATCCAGAATTTTTTTCTCTGTTTCACCACATCAGAAAATTAAAATAATCATGAATAAAATCATGGCCAAATAAGCAATAAAACTTTAATCTTATGTTTTTTTTTTTAAAATAAATCAGGCAAGTACATGAAGTGGTTAAAATTACTTGATAATATTTTTTTGAAAAAGGTTGATTTTAGTTGAAATGATAGGACATTTTCCAGAGTACATGTAGGAACTCACTTTTGTCTTATGACTGTACATGTCAAAATAATTTTGTGATTAAAAAAAATAAAAAATTATGTATTGAAATTTATTTAAAAAAAAAAATCTATTATATTTTGAATGTCATATATGTCCAAAGCTCTTTCTGAAAATTTTTCTTAGATTTGAAATAAAATAGCTTACTGTTTATCATGTTTATATTCAAACGTAACTTAAAGTAATGTTACTGAAACCAGCACATAAAACATAAAAATGTGCATGTGATGTTTACGTAATTACTTGTAATTTTGTAATTAGATCACAATTGTTGTTCCAATCAAAACAGTGACCTTGACACTAAACTTTCTGTCATCATGTTAGGAGACAATTTAAATTGCATCTATGATTAACCTAAGTGCTATTTGTACAATGTATATTGCATTTTGAAATTACAAATACTTGTGCAAATGTAAATACAAACAAACATTGCAAATGTTATTTGCAAATAGGAGAAGAAAACCCTAAAAAATTAAATATTAAAATTTCTTACTTTTAGATTAGGCAACCATATCGGCTGTGTTACATACCAAGTATTAGAGAATCTGTTAGCATGGTGAGGCTAAAAATTAAATGCATGTGCCGTTATTAGACCAACCATAATTTACATGCTTCAAACCCTAACCCCAATGGTTCCCAAAGCTTAGATAAATTAACTGGAAATTTGGTCCAGTAAACATCTTCACTGGACAAGATTCTTTTTACAGGACATGATTTGGAAAGAGTTAAAAATTTAAAAGGCTTGTCCCAATAAGGCATGCATTAAGGCATGCATATACATGCAGTCTGCACCAAAAACTTTTTCAAATACTAGTCCGAAGACCAATGTTCTGACATTTTTCTTTTTGGGCCAAACAAAGTTTTGCAAAAACTCACTAGCCCGAATGAAATTTTACTGGTCTGGGGCATCGGACTAGTGGCTAACCGTGCAGACTGTACATGTATCACTTACATGTCACTGGACCAAACCAATTTATACTGGTATTAGGCAATGTAATGACTGCTACCCCCCCTCACCCACACCAAAAAAAAAATGATTAAAAATTAATATTTCTAATCTTTGGTGTAATCAGAAACAAATCTTCTTTTTCTTTACCCCAAAATCCCTGTCATCAGGTCATCTGAAAAAAGCTTGTCCCACAAACTAAACTGGAAGACACTACAGGAAAGGAGAGATCAATGTAAGTTCATCATGTTTTACAGACTAGTGCACCAACTGATTGTCATACCAACTACAAATTTACAGCCAGTAACATTATCAGTAAGAGGACACAAAGAAGGATTCTCTATTCCTTTTGCCAAGACTCAAGTATATTGATACTCGTTTTTCCCAGACACCATCAGAATCTGGAATGGACTGCCACAACACTTAGTAAACTGTACAACCCTTGAATGATTCAAAAGGGGTGTACAAGTGGTCCAACTTCGATAGATGTCCAACCTTGTTTTTATTGTTATTTTAAAGAATCACAGTTTTCACTGTAGATAATTCGCACTTACATTTGTACCCGCACATTTGTTGTTCTCACATCGAAAATGTACATAAAACAGTATGATCATACTCCCATGGGAATCCTGTACTAGTCTATAAAGGACGTAGAGGGAACGTAGAGGGAACATAGAAAACTTTTCTGACTAAAAACTGAGTCATGAGAAATCTTGTTGTTAATTTTCCAAAACTCGCAAGAGTTCATTCATGCCATTACAATAGCACAACTGTAGTTTAATAGTTAATCAGAGCAAATACAGAGGAGCAAACTGATCCCCTGCGTTTAGAAAAAAATATAGGTAGGTAGAATAGCGTGTGCAGTGTTGTGTTTAGATACAACTCGTTGTGTAGTCTGCAAAATTTTCACCTCCCACTATAAATCGGATGAGGTATTTTGGCCAAACCAGGATTACTAAGTGATGATACCAATATTCTCGGATTAGCTAATCCTACATAAGTAGTAAAGGTACTAAAGCAACCTTGTGTCATTTACCTGCACTATCGGTAAAACGGCAAAAGATAGGTTTTACTCCCCCGAAAAAGTCACCCTTACCTTATTTACAGTTCATTACGCATGACCGGATGTAGATGGGAGATAACTGCTTCAAGTTTAAAAAAGCATAAGCTTTCATAAAAGCTGAACCAGTCCGACTTTAAATACCGACCGTGCAGCCAAGGGCAGTATAGCCAATCAAGGACGTTAAAAACTTCCCTCGTCATTTCTATGCAGAAGTTGACATGTAATTCGTTGAAAACATTATCAGAGATGAAAGCTGAGAACAAAGTTGCAATGGTATAATTATAGTTTAATTTGAAACGCAATAGCTAACATATCCAACTAAGTTAGACATCACGTGACTTTTGTGACGTATTCTAGCCGCCATTTTGTATTATATTTCCCCATATAAAATGCTTAGATGCTTCAATAAAGCTTAATTTTCTCATAAACCTGACCGGTTTTCTAAGTTATGCAAATCAATCCTTGATATTTTAACATATTTCTATCAAACAATGTTGGTCCTAACAGTTTAATTTTTGATTAAAGTCTGTCATTTTAGACTTGTAATAACATGCACTTTTCTCGTCATTTCTCCGTTGCCTCCATGCTAAATTACCGATACCCATGTCTACTTGTACAACAAATAAAGAAATTCCGTACATAAAAAACTAACTTTGCAAATCGATTAAGTATATTTAAACATATATCTGGCGAAGAATACTACTTAAAACAGTTTAATTTCAAGTAAAAGACTGTCAAACATCGATTTAAAAAAGGGAATTTTTCGGGATTTTTCAAAATGGCGGATGATGTATATGGAAATGTTGCATCAAATCAAGGATTTGTGTAGTAAGACTTTCCTAGATTATATTGATATTTTCATGCAGAATTTCTGATGTTTTTGTTCTTTTCATTGGTGATATTTCGATATGATTGATTTCAAAATTTCTTGATAAAAAAAAATATTTTAAGTGTGACACGGGAACATTTATTTGACAGAAATCCAGGATATACTGTTACCAGAAAATAGCTTGCAATAAAATTATAATGAATTTTTTTCTCTTCTTTTTTTAAAGGTGTTTTTGTGTATATTTTATCTTTCTTTAGAAATATATTTATGCATCCCTTTTAGAACAAAAAATGTTTTCATCCAATGAGAAAAAAAAAACCCAATGCCCAACAATTAATATAGATAAATAGTCTATACCTTTAAAAGTTCATCCATTTACAGAACAGGTGAACTCTGACTTGGGTTATAATGTTACATAACAATATATTGTCAGGTAGACGTGCAAACCAAAAGCATCCAGGTGACATTAAACACCCTGTGTACACATGTATTACCAGAGTTTAAATTTTGCGATATACAAAAATTTTCACAAATGTACAAATAAACTTTCTCTTAATTTCCCGTTTCTAATCAGAAGAAGTATCTATCATAATAAACTTTAAGAAAATATGAATATTATAAAAATGTCTTTAAAAAAAAATTTTGCTTCAAAGATATTCAAATATTTTCATTTTTCCATAATTATTATGAAGAAATATTATGATTCAAATTTTAATTCAAATGGATTTTTTTTTTTTATTTTATAGGAAATTCAACGAGATTTCATTGCATATGATTTAATTTTTTTTTTAATTCAATATTTTAAGCTAAATCCAGGCATTCAATGAATCTTTAAAAAGTTTAACATTTGTAAAAAATAGTTTATTGTTTACATTTAAACAGAGACGTATAATACGATTGCTCTGATTTTAATAATGTTTTATACCCTATAATGTCTATCGACAGAGTTATCGGTCCTGAATAGGACTGATATAGTTGGGTATGAGCTCTCAGATTTTTGAATATTGTATTTATTGGTGTTATATCATTTTGATTTTGTTAACGGTCACAATAAATCATGGGAACAGTATATATACTTGTTCCAGGTAAATCATAAAAAGCGAACTAAATAGTATTGGTATCTAGATATGCACTTTCATGTCGAATATTGTATCCTGGCATCAAGGGGCACAATGTCATGTTTTTTCTCTGACTGTTTATGTCGTCTTTACACTAAATCCATTGGGTGTTAGATGTGTACTGATTGATAAGTTTGTCTAAGATGTGTGACTTTTTATTATTTGTTTTTGACTTTGAACTAGCTGTCAGTAACTGCGAGTACTCCAGTCAGATCTGTACTTTGTGGGTTTTTTGTTGGGATGTACAAGTACCCGGTGACGTCCACTCTCAGTTTTTGTTTCATGTATGTCTATTTGTATCCATCTGACTGTTTATGTCGTCTTTACACTAAATCCATTGGGTGTTAGATGTGTACTGATTGATAAGTTTGTCTAAGATGTGAGACTTTTTATTATTTGTTTTTGACTTTGAACTAGCTGTCAGTAACTGCGAGTACTCCAGTCAGATCTGTACTTTGTGGGTTTTTTGTTGGGATGTACAAGTACCCGGTGACGTCCACTCTCAGTTTTTGTTTCATGTATGTCTATTTGTATCCTTCTGATGAGTAGCCTTTTTTCAACTGATTTTTTATAGTTTGTTCTTGTGTTGTACTATCATACCACGATCTGAACTATCACACCACCGCGTCCAAAGTTAGGGGAAAGTTGAGATCCCGCTAACATGCTTAACCCTACCATATTCTGTATGTATGTATTTCAGTATTTCAGTGGTTGTCGTTTGTTGCTGTGTTTCAGATTTGTTTTTCGATCATTTTTTGGTACATTGATTAGGCCGTTAGTTTTCTCATTTAAATTGTTTTACATTTGTGATTTTGGGGACTTTTATAGCTGACTATGCACGGTGGTATTGGCCTTGTTCATTGTTGAAGGCCCCGGTCGCTGACACATATATGTATAGCTGTTAAATTCTGTGTCATTTGGTCTCCTGTGGATATTTGTCTCATTTGGCAATCATAACACATCTTCTCTTTTTTATATTAACTGTCATACTTTGGATCCCGAAACATTAACTAAATTGATCGGTTATGCCGGGACATAACATTTCTTAATCAATAATTGGGTCACAATTACCAGTGTTTCACTTGAGATTATTAGCAAAATCGCATAACTTGAACAGCATGCTGATTGACTGATCTTTACTCAAAATGCTATAAAATTTATATCGGCACGAGACGTTTGCACATTTTGATAGAACATTTTGCGCTTTAACTGCTAAGTTATTAGTGCGTTTTTATGTGATATAAATTTGCGTTTTATGGAAATAACATTTTAGTTGTCATGGTTAAAGTTTAAAAAATGATAAGACTAGTAAAAAACACAACACATTCAATTATTTTCTAAACTGAACATCAAACTTGTCACACAGTTTGTTCAAAGCCGAATGTTAATGAGTATCATAATTGCAAATTTAATCAGTAACATATGATATAAAACGGAGAAATGCCTAAAACTACCATTTATAGGTTAAATTTGCGGGACAATATAATTTAGTTGCATGTTCCTTTATTGCAACCAGCTGTGATTCACCGTCACAAACCGTCACAAACGTTTTAGAATTTTGAAAACACATGAGCAACTTCACATATAAAGCCAAAAATTTAAGCCTTGGTTTTTCTACATCTAAACCTCTACATCAGCTCCAAATCTACATAAGAACATGCATTAAATACTTTAGTAAGACCATACATGGAAAATGCCACGACAGTATCAAATATGTATCTCCAAAAACTTAAGATAAAATCGAAAAAGTGCAAAGACGAACCCAACGAAACGGGATCAATACACCCACGGCCAGTGTCAGAAACTTGATAAACTTACATAGGATGTAAAAGTTGACAATCGAGGCATAAAACACACGATTTGTCAATAGATATATGTAACAAACTAACAAACGACTTGGTAGCAATAAAAGAGAATAATTATTTGAAAAAAACAACCGCACAGTAAATCATTTAACAACCCAACAGACTTCAGAAACTTATTAAACGGCGATCTGTCTCAAGATATCGCAACAGTAAATCAATTCTCAATTGGCAAATATTAGCACACTATGTAACGAATTTTTACCGACTATCTTTATATGTTGAATTTAGACTAAAGTTGTCTTATATGCTATCATAACACGTCTTCTTATTTCTGTATTCAAGTGTTCAAGTGTTCAATTTTAATAACCTTCTTCAATTGATCTGCACTAAAAAAAACTTATGTAAGCGACAAATATTTATTATCAACAACCTTGATATAACAATATTAAACAGAACTTTAATACTTTTAAATAATCATACAGTGCCTAAGTCATAAATCCACTACTAATTCCGTGTATTGGGATAAGCCCCGCCTCCCTACTAACCTAGTATTGAATATACACGGTCTCCACGAGGTCGCTTTTAACCAATCATATTCCTAGAAATGTATAGGAGGTAAGATAAAACTAAATAACCTTATCAGCAATATAGTCCTTCTGTCCGTCCGTCTGATCGATGACTGTACGTCCGCTCTTCTTAGCGCTTTCGCGTATACAATTATTGCCAGATTTTAATTAAACTTATATCATAGTTTTCTATCAGCACTGTTTCGATTAGGTTTGAAAATCAGTGCCGATCAAATATAGCCCTTGGAAATATTGGTTACCAGGGACGGATCCAGGATTTTGGAAAGGGGGGTCGAAATTTTTAAAGATCGCCGAGCGGAGCGAGGCGAAAATTTTTTTGGGCCCTTTTTTGGGCTAAAAACATAAAGTAAAGTAATATGCTCTTTTTTTAAAAACCGTTCCTGGCGTGGGGCATATTTTGTAGTTGTTGTAAAGGTGTTTATAGGGTTGGACATTTCCGATGCTGTATTCTCCCTATTTTTTGTCTATCATATAAGAACATTCCGGTCAGACATTAAAACCCCTGCCACAAAAAAATATGCCTGTTTTATTCATCATGTTCATTTAATGCCATACAATTCTGTTGGAAATATTCATTTTGTGGACAAGATTTTTGTTTTCAATCCACTATACGGCCAGAATTTTTCATAAAGGCCACACCCAGCAGGCAGGTTGCAGTTTGGTCTTGAAAAAAAGTATTCCATATATCAGTTCGGCGAAACAGACATTCCGGTCAGACATTACGGCAAAAATCAGAGTCAATTTTTTTCTCTCAAATATCTAAGACTGTCTCCTTAAACCCATTGGTTCGTACTTACGACTTTAAATCTATCTAGAGCTTAAAATGACTGCCCCAGGGATCATTATTCAGCTATGTTATTTTAAAATAGGCTGAGGCGTTTGGGGTTTTTCGTAGTTAGATGACTCCTTTGCTGTGGAGTGAGAGTCTATAGAGTATTACTTTCTGTTTGGTGGTATAGTGAAATAGAAGTCAATACTTTGTTGCTATGAAGGTGTCATGATTGTCATCCTCACTCAGCCAAAGCATTGTGTTACTGTAATTTGACAGAGCGACGCCTGGTCAACTCCACCGTAGCGAATCACATGACTTTGATAATCAGTAAATTTCAGCAAAATATATCTTTCTAAGTAAAGAATTGTCGCATAAAAATTAAATACTAGAGTACTAAGGTACACGGGAAATGGCAAAGTCTGATTAATCATTAAAATTACAAAAAAAAAAAAAAAAAAAAAGTCCGAGCAAAAAGGGGGGGGGGGGCGTACGCCCTCTACGCCCCCTTCTGGATCCGCCACTGGTTACATAGAAATAAATGTGTTAGCGCTCTGATGTATACAAGTCCTGCCAAATGTCTAGGAAACTTAAATTCCATGTTTATATCTACAATGTCTCGGTAAGGTCGAAAATCAATGCAGATCAATTATTTTTAACAGTAAAATTCACTAAAGTTTTTGGGATTTTTTTGGATAGTGGAATACTCAGTTAATTATATTGCAAATTGCATCGTATTTGCTCTGAAGCTATCATGTCTCTTAGACATGCTCTTGGATAAAAAAAAAACATTGGAACTCTGATCTTTCATTTATTATATATGCGCTATTTGCCATAGGCAGTATATTGAAGAAGAAAGAAGAGAGAAGAAGAGAGAAGACGAAGAGGATGAAGAATTAGCCAATGCAAAATAGAAACTACCTAAATCTTTCAGAAACATATGTCACACGACATCTCGACTGTTCCCGGTTGTTGATAACAGAGCTAACTTGAAATGCCTGTTTGTGAATTAAATGAATGACCTTATTATTTGTTGAAAACAACATTGATATCTGGTACCCACTGTGGTCAGTTCTGTTTTGATATCTTTATGATAACTAGATCGCTAACCGAACAGCTAGTTGAACGACACATTATAGCAATGCAGTTTCCATATTTTTACATACGGTTACAAGTTTTGAAAAAATGCATAAAGATACAATTGAATGTTCATTTTACCTTATGACAGGTCAGCGCTTGTTTTTGCATTTTTCTTGAAGTACTTGACAATGAAAATGAAATTTGTCAATGGTATTTGAAATGTTCCGTATTATTTGTTTCATATGTAACGTGTTCTGCGCAGTTTCATATACTCTCCGGAAGTAAAAAGAGAACAATATAAAGAACGTCACAGTTGCACCACTGGTAACGTCTTCAACGTTGTTGCAAAGGATCGACAAAGATTGACACACAGATCGTTGTATATTTCTTTAAGATTGTTTAACAGTTTTACAAATTATTACAGACGTATTTATTGTGAAAGGGACAGATAATTGTAAAGAAGGTAAGTTATTCAATTTAATATGAATTTCAACAGGTATTTTTTTTTCATGCTTATGTAGAACGATGCAACTAGAAGCAACATCATACCGTGCAGATATATGTTCAACGTGTTTATTAATGCTTAATCAATTAACGTCAAAGCAGTGCTAACATTTACAAACTTTCAACATTACAAATTCAGGGAAAAAATCTTGCATTATCATAATGATATTTGTAGCAATAATTTAAATAGTTAAAGCACTATTATATTTGATTAAAGTAAAAACTACTTTGTACTTGTAGTCTTCATAACACTAGGGGTGCAGACGAGAAACATGTTGCATTTAACAAAACAAAACGGCACACGACAAGATATATTAAGTGGACCCCTTATTATTCCCTTCCATTACATAGACAGACAACGATGCCAGGATTCATATTTTTGAAGAAACTTGTTTGATTTATTTTTCCGGGTCCATTTTAGATGGCTGAATTACATAATGTAAATGAGGTATTGGAATCCGAAAAGAGAAAACTCCAAGATGACTATGACAGACAAATTTACGAAGATTTGTACAGAAAATCAGGTTTGTAATTGAACATTAACAGCTTTGAAAAAAAAAGAAAAAAAAAAGAAAGAAAACTAGTATTTCAAGCTACTCATAAAAGGCGGTTACTCTAAAAAGAGCATTGTGAGAAAAGTAAAGAAATAAAGTAAGTGGAGTTCTGACTTGGTTTGTGATGGATAATAATACTGGCTCACAAACTATTATGAATTTCAGGAAGCTGTATGAAAATTGCGCTTAATGTTTGCATTATGCCTTATATTTTGCATGTGTGTTGTATTATAATTTCAGTTGTGCTAGTTATTATTCTGTTCTGGCATGATAAGATGTGTAGTTAAGAAATGCTTTGCATGTATTTCATTATGCCTGTGCTGTTTCTATGCATTTGAAATAATTTGCTGCTAATATATATCCAATGGACATGCTGTGTTTGAATGTTATGTACAGTATATACGTTAATTCTATTCGTCAAAAGCTCTCAAGAGCTTGATATGTTAGTATTGTTATATATATGAACAAAATAAAAAAAAAACTTTCGTATATCGTATACATATAAAATATGGCCCAAACTGACACAATTTGAACAACTTTCATCATACATGTTTCAAAGCTGACTTTGTGACTTATGGTATATCAATGGATGAAAAACTGAACATTATTTTCATACAATTAATTTAGGAAGTAATTAGAAGAGGTGTATTGAATAATATAATAGATTTTTTTCTCTCGTTTTATTTAGTAATTGATGGTATGAAATGTCTGTTTTATTGCAGAGGCTGCAACGGCTGCAACAAAGAAGTTGTTAGACGAACTCAAAAAAGAGGCCGAGTCTATCTCGGAGTTAAATGTTTGGAAAGATATTGAAAATATGAGAGTAGCATATCAGTATGAAAAAGAAGAATACTTTCTCTGTGAAAATATAGGTTTGTATTGATATTGATTAAGAGGGGGTGAGGAGGGGGGAGAGGTACTTCAATTTAAAAAAAAAGATCGATAGACAATAAAACACTAAACCGCAGTGGAAACGTAACTCATGCAATCAGGATCATTGTTAAAGTCCAAAAACAACACTGAAAGTTACGAAACTCTTGGTAAAAATATTTGTTAACTTTGCATTTTCTGCTTTGATCATTATTTATTTATTTATTAAGTAAACTCATTTTAACAATTCTTCATATATTTTAGATGAAGCTAATGAAAATCAAACCGGTAACGAACAAGATGATGTCGACGATGAAATATTTGATGAATTCAGGAATGACCAAAATGAAACCGATAAGAAACCAGATGAAAAGGGACATGAAAATGACGACAAATCACAGATACAGAAAAAAGAAGCTGTAACAGAGACGGAAAATCAAGACTTCAGACAGAATGATGTTGGTAAGCTTTAAACTGCAAGCTGATATCTGAAAACAAAACATGCTGTGACATATTTTGAATTTCAAGAAAAAACTACGATCTAAAATGTTCGCCTCATTACGAGTCACACACATCACTGTTTCAATTTAAGACCTCAAGGTTTACTCTTAAGTCCAAGCATGAATAAAACTAAAGCTTAACGTATATGAATGACCTTTGCTATCAATGGTATTCAAAGTCAATATTTTCTTATACCTATAGGTTATCACATTTAATTTTGTTTCTCCCGGCCGCCAATAATACAATTTCACTTGATGATAAAATTTTCAAAACATGATATCAAGTAAACTTATTTTCATCTATATAGTTCAGTTTCAGAAGATTTGTTCGATATTTCAGTTCCAATAGTGTCCAGCGACAATTCTTGGTGGATCGCAAGTGAAAATGTTTTACCTGAAATTTTACCTGAAATAAAAGAGGAGAAAACATCTGGAGTTAAATACATTTTCACTACATGTAAGTTTTACATAAGACATAAATACGAACACTTACATACCAATATTGTTTGATACTGTAAAAAAACAAAAGAATGATTGGATAAAATAATCCCGGTAAATTTATAAAACTTTGGCATCACACTATTTCCGAAAGACTAATTCAGGTAAATGTCGTTATTTCTCTGTTGTTATCGATGAAAGGTGACCAAGAAAGGGTCAGAAGAGCCTTTATTTAAAGTTCTTTTATGTTATTGTACAGTTTGAGAAATGGGTATTATTGACATCGTTATAATTGCTTGCAGGTCCTTATTCAGAGATTGCGCACATTCACCAAAGGGATAAACCAATATGGCTTGATATAGATTTAAAGGTAACGTATTGATAAAATGTATATATACATTTAAGGAATGACTGTAATATTTTTTCTGTCTATGAAGAAATAACATTAAAAATTTGGTGCACACTACGCGCGTTATTTAACAGTGTGCACCACATTTTTTATGTTATTTCGAATAGACAGAAATATTATTACAGTCACTTCTTATAATTTAATTCTAAATTCCATTTTAAACCGTAGAAAACCATGAAAAAACGTTGATGACGTCACGGTCACATGACTAAATTATGTCTATGGGCTCGTAACAAAATAACGTCAGCCAATCGGAAGACGCGTTACATCCAAAATTAAATTATTGCAATATAGTATTAAAAAAAAACTAACTCTAAGCTGAAAGTCCATAAAACCCGGAAAGTTATCAGTACGCTCGACTATACTAACAAAAAAAAGGCAATTATAGAAAAACTGTCACATTCCTGTCATTAAAAAAAAGGATCCGTCAAACAATTGTTTTAGCAAGCTAAAAGTAGATGTGGTATGATTGCAAATGAGACCAAAGTCCCCATGGACAAAATAATGATGAGGAAAACATCTACTGGTCACTGCACGGCCTTCAACAATGAGTACTCTTTAACTGAACAAAATATTGATATTCTTCTTGGATACATGCAATTATTCGATGTTAACTATATATGTCATAATTCACACAATTACATGCATATTTAAAATTATATCAAATTTCCCTCCACAAATTGTTGGAATACTACTTTAGAAAAGAAATTAGAACTAAAATTGACACCAAGGGTTTCAAAAAGTGTTATTATTAGTGAAGAAATATAGTTAAAACTCCGACCATAGATATCTATGCTCCGACCAAGCAAATATCCAAGTGTTTAAAAATGCTTTATTTTATTAGAAAAGTGCTTCGTACGCGTGAAACTTTTAAAGTAAAGTTTTTTTTAATGCATTGGGTCAATACATTTGGGTCAATACCTTTGTTTGTGGACTCTCAGTCCACGATGGTACCAGCAGCTCAATAGTCGGTACAGGCATGATATATTACAAAATTCCGCATATAAATTGAGAAATTATCAAGAAATTAGGTTTCAACTCTTTTGAAGTGTTTCTATAATGCATAAAAATTTTAGTCAAGTTTAGTCTAGATTACACTATTAATCATTCGTCACCTTAACTTTTCTTATTGTTATTGTGAATTTGATATTTCCTACAGAAAGAGATTGTACTAGGTGAGCCGGATGAAAATGAAAAGAAGGCGATGGAACTAGAAGAAAAGAAGATGGGAAAAGAAACAAGAACTAGTAATCTTATTTACAATGGAAAAAACAGAAAACAGAAGGAGGAGGAAAACGAAAATAAAAAGAAAAGAAAAACAGAAATATACAATATATTGAATTACGGTACAAAAAAGAGACAGACAAAGGAGGATAAACAAACTAAAAGTAAACAAACAAAAGGTATAACAAAAGTATATATAGAACACACTCAACTCCAATGTGTTTTTATCTCATATTGTATATTGTATTTTTATCTAACAATTTGTTTTTGTGGTACATGCATTTCTAAAATGTTTTCGTCATTATCAAATGATTTTTTTTTTGTGTATATATATTTGTATATGTCCTAAATAAAAAAAAAAGTTAACGAAAAATATATCGTAAATGCGATTAGCATTAAGTTTGTAGTTAACAACACGATTCATAACTGGTTGTGTTTATTTTTCAGGTGAACCAAGCATGAAGAAACATATCTTCCAAGATTTCATCAATTCTTTGTTTTCATGCTTCAGAAAAACCAAACCGGAAGAAGTACTTTGATTAGACATTTTAATTCATAGTGATTATTTTTTTCTTATTTTACTCGATGAATAAATGTTTATTTTCATCACATCTTTGATTTCGTTATTTTTTAAATAATGATAATTTATAAACAACTGCAAATGATTGAAATACTTTATTTTATATAAGGGATGAGAACCCAATACTGAATGTTATACTTATATGCAGTTATACATACATGTTCATCAAAACGAAAAAAAAAGAGAAGAGGAAAATGAAAATGAAAGAAAGAAAATTACAAGTCAAACATCCCAAAATGAGACTGATAGTATAGAAACTTGTTGCGTATATTAACTTTAGATGCCTTTATGTTTTATTAATGATGTCGGGTTGAACACAACCCATCATAATCAGGCAGGGAAGCTCAGTGGGTAGAAAGTAAAATCACAAAAATACTGAACTCAGAGGAAAATCCAATCGGAAAGTCCATAATCACATGACAACATCAAATGACAAAACACATCAAAAACGAATGGACAAGAACTGTCATATTTCTGACTTAGTACAGGCAATTGCTAACATTAAATCTGAGCTGATACCGTGTGTTAAATATCCACCTTTACTCCTGCTACGAGTGTCTTGTAAAATAATTAGGAATAATTGAGCATCCGGGAAATACCACATACTTGATAACAATGAGTTTTTTCACGATTCATAAGTCCTTTATGGCTTCAATGACATTGACCAAACATTCTGAGGACTTACTTTGTTTTTATTGGATACCTTTACTGCACACAATTTTGGTCAAACAATGATACATGTCGATCTCGTCGACACGTTCTACAATGGAATTATCTACTAGATTCCGTCTGCAGTGAATTAATGTCTCCAGAAATATTCGAAACTGTATACTCGAGTAGTCGTATTAACTAATTATATATCATGTTTATGTTGATTTTAAAAACACTAACTTTTGGATTATCTTTAAAATTCGATCCTTCTTAAAAAAAATAGTGGAATTCAAAACCTTTAATTTTCAAATCTTCATACCATCATTCCCCATGTTAAATTGAAAAATCATTTATAATGCTTTTCATTATAAAAAAAAGCTTTGAGATACCATTCGACATATTTTGACAATAATGAACAATAAGGTAAAACATCTTACACCGAGGAAAACATGATCAGTATACTTGAGTTTCTTATTGACAACATATTTCTTGAATTTTGAAGTGGGCCTTTTCAACTAACTGACGGCATTTCTATGGGAACCAAGCGTACACCTACTCATGCCGACCTCTTCTTATTTTCAAATGAGTCCGAGTTCCTTCAGACAATCGAATAAAACAACAATATCAAATAATCCAAATTTAATTTCACATTCAGATAAATTGATGATGTCCATTCAAATTCGAACTTTTTATGATTGTGTTCCATTATTATGTACTCCCGAGCTAGAAATAAATTATAAAGTAACACCAGATACGACTGCCTACGCCTCATGTTTAGCATACAATGTATAATATGCCAATTTGACAAAAGTGGTCATCTCAGTACTAAAATCTATGACAAAACAGACGATTTTAATTTTGAAATTATAAATTTCCCTTTCCCTAGCAGTTATTATATACTAACTTCATCTCAGATAAAACTAGGTTACATCCACCATTTTGTATAAAAGGAAATGTATTACTAAGTCCGGATTATATAACAGTTGTTTTTCATTCATCTAATGTGTTTGAGGTTTGGATTTTGCAATTTGTTGACTCTCGTGTTGAATTTTCCTTGAATTTCGGCATTTTTTATAATTTTAATTTATACTTGAATAATTTAATTTTGGATGCAACGCGTCTTTTGATTGGGTGACGTTATTTTGTTATTAGCCCATAGACATAATTTAGTCATGTGACCGTGTCAGACGTCATCAACGTTTTTTTCATGATTTTCTACGGTTTTAAATGGAATTTAGAATTAAATTATAAGAAATGACTGTAATATTTTTTCTGTCTATTCGAAATAACATAAAAATGTGGTACACACTGTTAAATAACCCGCTACGCGCGTTATTCAGTGTGCACCAAATTTTTTATGTTATTTCTTCATAGACAGAAAAAATATTACAGTTATTCCTTAAATACACATTTTTTATAATATACTAGTATAAGAATAATATACATTTTTTTCCGATTCATAAACAACTAACATAGCTTTTTTATTTTACTAGCCCTGATAAGTATCTACTGTGTGAATGAAATCCCGGAAAATAGGGGAATTCATAAACCTTACAGACAAAGTGCAAGTTCACTAATATCATAAACGTTACATTCCTTTCTATCGAATATTCAATAGATACTAACCAAATAGTACATACCAATTGTCTAGTCTTTGCTGATATCTTTATGCATAGATCAGTGCATGTATACATGTCTGTGACCTTCTTTTTATGTCGATCAAACGATAAGTACCGTTGTAAAATCAGAAGGAATATAGCTTGAAAATATGGTGAGTACTTTCTCTTAATGCTATTTAGATACAGGAAACTGAAAAAAATAAGCAACCCCAAATATATTGAGCATGGAAAAAAAGTATTACAAATATACCAACCTCCAAGGTAAATTTAAAAAGGGGGACGTCCATAAAAAATGACAAAATTCAAACGTTAGACTTCATCAACCAACAGAACTAATGGAAAACAGTTATCATATTCTTGACTTGATACAGGCATTTTTTAAAGACAAGAGTTTAAAACATGGTTGTATGACTTGCTTAAACTCCCACCTGTATGACAGTGTAATCGCGGAAGTAAGGGAGCTACCATTTTAATTTTAGGGGGGGGGGGGTGTCCTGCGTTTTTTTTAGTTGTAATCTCTGTCCTGCCTTTTTATTTTTCACTCTATTCGGTCCTGCCTTTTTTTTATTAGTTTATCCTGACTTTTTTTACCCAAATTGTCATCCTGACTTTTTTTTTGCAAAGTGTTTCATCCTGCCTTTTTTTTTACTCAAAACTCCTGTCCTGCCCCCCATAAAAATCAAATGGTAGCTCCCTAACACAATTGATTACGTTTTATTGTTCGCAAGATTTTATGACTAGAAAGAATCCGTATGGTAATAGAATATGAAAAAAAGGTAAATAAGAAAGAAAGACCGACACAATTTTCCGACAAATGAATAACAGTCTATACAACACTCTACATGCAGCACTAGAAGTGTAGCTCATCAGAAGTGATCATTATTATAGGTAAAGAAAACAGAAAAGATGACGCGATTAGGGCAATATTTGTCACAACAGTCAACTTAAAGTCATGATTTTCTAAGAAATGAAGCAACTGATTGGCACCCTAATTTGGTACAGACAAAAAACAAACATTTCATATAACACTCTACATATGGCACTCGCAGTGTAGCTCATTACAAGTGCTCATTATGTGAGGCACGCAGATATATAAAAGAAATTTTGAAAATGAAACGTCAAAATGTAGAAGAATTGTTGAAAAGTTTTGAATTATTTTCACATTTCTTCACCGTTTCGTGTAATCCAATATTTTTTATCAAGATCATCAATGAATGGGCATATCAATGTTTTAAAAGCTAAACAGTGTTTATTCTTTTTTATTTTTGTTGTCAATCATATCTATATTATCAAAATTACAGATGAAATCAGTCGTCTTTTTCCTTTCTCTCATAGTTTACATGTAAGTCATAGTAATTTTATATATTGTATTTTTTGAAAGAATTTTTAGGATACGTATCTTAAGATATAAGTCAATAACAATTAATCGAAAGTTCTGACAACATTTAAAAACAGAAAGAAAACATGAGTTGGACCTTCAAATGACTGTTTCAAAAGAGGACCGAAATATACCAGAGTGACATTCAAACTCATAGATCAAAAATAAAGTGACAACGCCATGGCTAAAAACGAAAATGACAAGCAGAAACACAGAAAAAAAAACAATAGTACACAAGACACAACAAAGAATGAGCACGACGAACCCACCCAAAACTGGTGGTAATCTCATGTACTCTGGAAGGGTAAGGTAAAGCAGACCCTGTTCCACATATGGCACTTTCACGATAACAGCAGTATTGGTTTTCACATATTCTATTAATATCTTTAGATTGAATTACACAATCTTCATTTAAAAACTTATTTGAAACAAAATGTATGTTGCAATACCATCTTATGATTTATATATTTAATTGTATACTAGTAATTATAATACTCATTGACAAAATAGTCATCAATTCATTGCAAAGATGGTTTTTTTATATCTCAAAAATACATTTCATATATTTATATACAATTAACATTGCTTCTTTGCAGTTTATCCGACTCAGAGCCACAAAGAGAAGTCGTTTTGTTCGACAGAGCTGACAAAAATAGAGACGGTCAATTAACACGTGCAGAACTTGACAATGTGTACCTGCTTTTTGATGTAGATCGTAGGTATTCGTGAATTAAATTGATGATTGGTTGATGTATCAGGTAAACAAATAATTCATGAATATTCAGGAAGATTTGAACAAATCAGATTATTATGATCTGCATAGAATGTAGAGTGTAAAGGAAGAGGGGTACCAGTTAAATAAATTATAAAAATGGTAGACCACACCTCACAATATCAATGATTTATCAAAAAGTAAAATAACAAAATTATCGAACTCAAATGTGAATTCAAATCGAAAAATCCCTGATCAAATTAAAAAGCTCACACACATTAAACAAATGGAAAACAATTGTCATATTCCTGACTTGAAACAGACATTTCCTTATGTGGGAAATTGTTGATTGAATTTCGTATTATAGCTAGCTAAACCTCTCATTTGTATTAAAGTCGCATAGCAATGCGTGAAGAAAACAAACACTTATTATAGGTTAAATTGTCATTAAAGGGGTACATCAGTCAACTTCAATTTAATACCTTTACTATCATGATACTGAGGAAACATTTTGTCGTCTTTTATGCAAATCAATATTGCTTCTTTTTAAAAAAGAACAACTGACATATTGTTTCCGACAGATGACCATAGTATCACAAGTGCGGAATTTACAAAGGACTGGGTTGTTACGTATGCAATCGGAAACGGCAAGGAGGCAGCCAAATTATTCTCTAAGGCCGATGTAAATGCAGATGGTGTCATCAACAAGGACGATTTGCCTTTTGTTTTTACATACTTTGATATGGACAGTAAGTTTCTTTCTCCCTTTGAATTTAAAAGATAAATTTTTATAAATCCTTAGTAACAATTGTACAATTTCATATATTTAAATAAGTTTCTATCAGTATTAAAGACCACGATAATATATATAACAAAATAGTCTCTACAAGTTTGAATGCCTGTTTTTAATTAATTACTCGTGCTGAGTTTACCAAATAATGACATCATGGAAGGGCGCGGGGTTATAGTAAGTATCCAACGTTTCTAAATAAGTCTGAAATCAGCAGAATTATATTTACATAGTAGAGTAAGATTGAGATGACAAATAGATACCATCTGGTTCATATACTACACACGAACTTCTATATGATAACACATAGACAAGTTATCAGAAAATAACCCATCAGAAGTTTGATTCACGTAAGTCACCAACTCAATTAACGCTTGCGCTTGACTATTTCAGTGCGATAAAACAATCCAAATTAAATGTCCTCAATGCTCTTCAACTTTGTTCTTGTTTGGTTTTATAATTATTTTGATATGAGCGTCACTTGTGAGTCTTTTGTAGACGAACCGCGCGTCTGGTGTACTAAATATTAATCAAGATAAGTTGGTCATCTTCCGTAACATGGTTCCAAAATGTTACATCTATTCAGACAAACCAAATAAACTCTTTTGATAGAAAAATTGAAAACACTGTGTTCGGACAATTATGAAAAATAAATCATAGTTTTTGTAATCTTTTCCTTGCTTTGAGATCGCTTTTTATCCCGTTAAATATACATAATGTGAAGTAAGCATTATTTATCAGAACTAATACACTAATACTATATGATTATCAATATTGTTGTAAAGGTGATGGTCATGTTAGTGTGAATGAATTTCTGACACAGTGGGGACAACTGAAACTGGAAGCAGGCCTTGAAACTATTGACATCCATCTTGATAACAACGTAACAACTACTGCCAGTGGATAACATACTACACACGGATAAAACCCGAAACATAAGACACAACGGATAGACGTTGGAGGGACCCAGCGAACATAATTCTAAATAATATTAAATAATTTTTGCTTGATAAGTTTTTATGAGAATACTTGTTATATAAAGGCTTGATTTTAACGAGATAGCATTACAATTTATTCTATAAACTAAGGTAACCAAAGTAAAATCTTATATGAGTATGATATGTATTCATCAAAGTTTTAAAAAAAAGCGGCATTTCTGTCGAAGAAAGACATTCTTTACAATGCATGAACATTAAAAACTAACAAAATATCACTGTTTTAAGCTGACTTCAGTTGAACTAGTTTAATGCAAATAAGTTTTTTAGTAGGGTTCGTGTTTCGCGGTCTTTAGTTGCTAATGTTGTGTTCTGTGGACAGCTGTTTGTCTTTTTTATCATGTTTTTAAAGCTAAAATACAAAAGATGGCGTTGAAAAATATAAAGGTTCTAAGCATGTAAAGCAAGAAATCTTATCCCGAAACCAATAAAAAAGTCAATATTGATATGGAAAATAGAAGTGAATAAATAAGGATTGGATACATATGTGTTAACAAAGTCACCGGCGACATGATGATATATGTATAATTATTATTCAAAAATGCATTCATCAACAGTCTTTAGATATGACAACATATACTGTTGTGATTCTGCATTTATATATAATTAGTTAACGGATAACAGAAAAATAGATTCGTGATCGGCTGTTTTTAAGTTTGTAGGTTATACCAAAAGAGTAGAGATCAAAGGTACTTACAGAAAAAAGTTAACATCACAAAAATACTCAACTCCGCGAGGAAAGTTCTTCATCAAATGAGTAAACAAAAACTCAAACATGTCGAACGAAAGCTATTATATATTCCTGACTTGGGACATGCATTTTCTTAGGAAGAAAATGATCGATTAACCCTGGATAATAAGCTAGCTAGAAAAACGTACTTGCTATTAATTACAGGGTGATAGGTCCAGAAAGGTCTGTGAAGGATTTAATTCCGTTTATCTATTTGTTGATGATCACAAAACATCGTCAGCTTAACAATAGAACCTTATATTTTCTATTGTTAACACAGAAACAAACAAGCTATACTAGGACGACATAGAGCAGTCACTACATCTGTCTGAGAGTAAATTATTGTCTTTACTTAACTGGAGAGTGTTTAGAACACTTTTACTGACAAAATGAGTATTTCAACAAATAACATCGATTTTTCTTGAACTATTGTATATAAACCAACCTTGTAATCAAAATAGTAAATATTACAAGATGTTTCTCTTATATATTCAAACAATTGTCAACAGTTTATTTGTGACCTTTTTCCTACCAAATTTGTGACTTTATGTCCTGTGACTCTCTGTCCATATACCTATTCAGTTACAATCAAGGTTTGCATATTTGGGAATTCAAACCCTTAAACAAACGTTGGAAAACAGAAAAGACAAAATTTCAAAAAGAAATCAGCAATATGGACAACAGAGATACATTCTGTAATTTCAAATCATTTCCTTAGTTCTATCACTGCATCTGTCATAAAAACAACAGTTTTATCACTGCAATTTAAAATATTTTTTATGCCAGCACCGAAGTATTGAACTTCTGGGTTGGTAATACCAGAGACATATATACACATATATAAATTATATATGTCTCTGGTGATACCTTCACAAACAAGCAATTCACAAGGAGAGATGACGATCCATAGGTTGCAATAATTCTAATATGACGTGCTTCTTTCGCTTTATGAATAAACCCTTGCTCTGAATCCAATATTTATTGTTGCACATGCGTATATCGAATACTTCAGAATAATAAATTTATCAAATAGGTATGCATTTAATATTTTTCATTAACTTAAATCACTTAAAAACTTTTAAATGATGCACATATAGTTTTATTCATATTTCATGACTGTAATGTGTTGCATTCCGAAATTTGACCTAGATACGACAACTGTTTATGCTGACTGTTTCATAACTCCTCCCTCTCCCACAGTGCCAGCTGCTTGTTTCTATACAAACAAATAAGGGAGGTTCATGGAAGAGCCTACACAATCGCTTTACCCTTATACACATCGGACATATAAATTATCTTAATTGTCCTAATCAGAATCGAAATAATTGATGCAAGCTATATTCAATTGTAGTTTTAACATGGATAGGCATCATATTCGTGTTATTTTAGCCCTCACGATCGCTCGGGCAAAAAATAATGAATATAATGCCTACTCATGTTAAAACTACAATAAAGTATAGCTTACGTCAATCATTTCATAATAAAACGGTACATTTCTTTAGCACAAGATGCACATTTCTACATTTTATATCTCTTTTGTAATGATCGAGGCCACAATATTTGAAGTTCAACAATTTTTAACAAACTATAAAAATAATAAAAAGTTAATACATAAGGTTTTGACAGCCAATATGGCATTATTGTTAGAATGCAGTGATTATTAAAGTGAAGAGGATATTTATTTTGCTATCCACACCAAAAGTACCAAATATATCGATGGCATGTTTTATATTTTTTATGGTTGCAGTTATAACTTGTCAATTTCCAGAATAACATATATTGCTAAAATTTTACTTTTGATTGCCAGAATCTTTGTCAGATCAGAAATAGACGTAATTTTAAATTATCTCCCCTTATATGTTGATTTATAGTACATATTATACATTGCATATCTCTAAATATTAGACACAAATGAAAACAAATGATGTACATAACAAAATATATTGGATACACAAAAAATCTTTAAAATGTGCAAACAGTTTGGCAGTTTTTATGGAGACTTTTTTCAGCTATCAAAACGACAAGGGTGCTATTTATATTTCCTTGTTCTAAATGTGAGACAGTTTGGTGGTCTTTAAGCATTTTATAACATGTTATAATGGGTAGTCTGATTTATAATTGAACAATGAACAAACCAATACCTCATAAACATATTTTTTGAAGTATTTTAATGCAAAAACTTTATTAGCGTTTTTGCACCTAGGACGTTGAATTCTAACATCCCTGGCTTATGAGAGTTTCGCTTTGTTTTTATGTACTAGTATTTCACACATCAAAAACGAAACTTTAAGGACAACTTCAATATCACATACAGGTTTTATTTGACACAATGGTACTTCAAGGAAAGTGCAATATCATTTATGCAAAGTAAAACAATGTACGGCTGTTGTTATCTTTAACTTGAAGGCTTTCTATAAATATCAGGCAAATCTGACATGCAGTTCATGACAATCTTTGATATGCACTATATGCATTTTTTTCCTGTCATCTGTTGATAAGCTATGTGCATGTCTGCCTTCCGGCCGTGTATAAGCTGTAGGGTAAGCTTTTGTAGGTTTTTGCTAGACAAGATAATAGTTTGTTGATGAATGTTTACAATTAAATAGTAACACGACGGGTGCTTTGAGTGTGTTAGGATTAACAAATCTCTCATATCTTATTAGACCACAAATAGTTTTCTGTGAGGTTAAAGTAGTATTTTACACAAATGATACTAACTTTTCCTTTTAGCAACACTTTTTCTAGTTATTCTTGCATGGTACTTGATATAGCCATTTAAAGTTTCGTTTTTATGTGTGAAATACTAGTACATAAATATACACAACAAAAGTTGGCGTTCGTCTAAATTTTTAGTAGTAGTAAAGTGGGAGGTTTTGCTAACTATAAAACCAGGTTTAACCCACCTTTAACCAATTCGGGAATAGTTAAGTTGTTTTTCAATCGTTGGGTATTTGATTTGATTTCTTCAGTTCGTATGCACTTTCCTTTTTGAAAATAATTTTGAGTTCGCTATTATTGTTTTACTGTTTGTTCATAATTAAAAATTAAAAACATAAATTTTTAATATTGAAAAAAACAAAATTCAATGCCATACTATTTTGATTTTAAAAATTCGTTTCAGAAATTGAAGTCGAGCTAATGCTTCAAACTCATTTAATACGGCCATCTATTTTGTTTTTTTTAATTTTCAAACACCTTGATCAAAAACAATCCATGGTATTCAATGGATTTGACAAGTTCGTCTAGTATACCTTTATAGGTTTCAAAACTGCACTAAAAATTTAGTACTTCCATTCAAACAAAATCTTATCAAATAATACCTCATAGGTCATTGTTATGTCTTGCAGGTCTTTGTTTTTACCATCTGTTTATTTCCCTAGATTCATACTTAGGAAAGTCATATCCTGTGTGATTCGAAGGAAAAGTCTCGCGGTAAGTACTTTACGTATACAAGTCAAGTTAACCTTTCTAAAATGTACGGAGTACTACGCCGTTTCAAAATTACCTCAGTTATTGTGTTTGTTGAGATTTTTTTCTTGAAAAATGGAAGGAGTTTTATTCTTATTTTATTCTTATTTATAAGTTATGTTAGATCTTTTTTTTAACTTTTGGTACAATCATTTGGCTTTCATTTACTGCAACGTTATTATAATTTACTGTAAATGACACAATTAAAGAGATACCTAGCATGGAATCGCCTCGTGTCCAGCAAAGATAAGCACTATCTGTTAAGAAGTTTACGAATAAACCTTGACTGTGTACGAAAATTAAAGTACAACAGAAAAAAAGTTATTTATCTTTATGTAGGAGTAGGAGGTTAAGATAAGATCTGAGAATATATTTTGTAGCAGATACGCTGTACTGTTGATTCTAAAAAAAAAAAGAATTATCTGTAATGAATTGATTTGTTTTCATGTAAAAGAAAAACTCTCTATTTCACTTGTCAGCTCAAATGCTTATTCTAACTGGATGTATAGGGGTGGCTATAACATAAAACAAGTGGGTACAGATTGCTAACCCAAATTCATATATTTATTTATTCGAAAATATATCCACCCATACATATATTTCGTGGGTAGATCACCGCTTATCTATATATTTCTAAGCTAGCAGAAAAACAATTGACATCTTAATCATAATGATAGAAGGCAACGACAAATCTTATTACGTAACTACAATACCATTCTCTTCTCACGAATGTGACCAACCGAATTAGACTATTTACCGGATTTGTAATAATATAAGCAACACGACGGTGCCAAATGTGGAGCAGGATCTGCTTAACCTTCCGGAGCAACTGAGATCACCCCCAGTTTTTGGTTGGGTTCGTGTTGCTTAGTCTTTAGTTTTTTATATAGTCAAAGTGAACTGTCAAACTAGCCAGAACGGTTATATGATATGACCTGAAAATATATATTTTGCAGCAGATATGCTTTACTGTTAATTCTAACAAAAAATAAAGTCTCTGTAATGAATTGATTTTTTTTTATATAAAAGAGATACTCTCTATTTCGCTTGTCAGTTAAAGTAAGTTCAAATGCTTATTTTAGCTGGATGTATAGGGGTGGCTATAACATAAAACAAGTGGGTACAGATTGCTTACCCAAATTCACATATTTATTTATTCGAAAATATATCTACCCATACATATATATCGTAGGTAGATCAACGCCTATTTATATATTTCCAAGCTAGCAGAAAAACATTTTAATCATAATGCTGATGTGACCAGGTGGAATAAGAATATTGTTAAGTTGAATGCAGAATGTTCAATTACTTTATCAAATACGGCAAAAAAGGCAACGACAAATCTTATTATGCTGGCCACGGTTCATAATGTTGCTTCTGGTGTAACTTATTCTGCATTGACAATATAGATAAAATAACAGTATATATAGTCAAAGTGAACTGACAAACTAGCCAGAACGGTTATAGTTGTTTTATCTGGTTGAACCAGATAAAATAACTATTCAGAAAAGTTGTGTGTCCAATAGCCAATGGTGAGTTAATATCAAAAAGCCTACATGGAGTATATTTGGATACATTGAACCATATAATACAAAATGTGTTCAATATAGTAATATCATTATAATATAAAGGTAAAATAGACATAAATGAAGTATATAAAGTTGAGAATATTATCAAATAGATAATTTGTACATAAATCAACTTGTCCACACTAACAACACCGATAGTTCTTAAAATAATACCCGAAAACAAGATAAACATGTATTTCATACATATACTGGTCCTGCAACTGTTTTCGTCAGAAAGTAAAATATCCTTCATTTATAAGGATTGCATAGTTTGTTTTTGATTTGCTTCGATATTAAAAGGTACTTTTGCATGTTCGGATTTTGTTTCAGAGACGTATATCCCATATGCATTCGTTTCTTTGACATTATAACGTGGTTGGGTAAGTTGGTGTTGAGTCAATTCTACCTTGTTTCGTTGTATCAATATCAGTGACAAAAGGTTATATCTTTTTCTTAACAATCAAACATATGGTTCTGTTTATTTACGCCTCCCATTAAGGTTAGACAGACGGACCTATACAGAGGTAGGTGCAAAGGCTTCATACTCCCTTATAAGTGCTTTAATTTTTATTATTTAATAGACATCATTTATGCGACATATAATGGACAAACATCTTCTTGTTACAGATGGGCAACCATATCATTGCTGCTATTTTAGCTGTGGTTTTTGTAAGGTAAAATCAATTTTATTTTAGATCAGTTATGAATTTTTTTTTATACTTATTTTGTTTTAAGTGTTAATAGTTCATAATGTTGATGGCAATGTATATGCTACAGTACAAATAGGAATTCGGTAGTATCCAGAATCCTCAATGTACAAAGAGGAATCACAATATCTACTAGTGCAGACTGGAATTTTTATTTGTACTAAATTATAATCAAGCAAAATTCTGAATAATTACTTTTAAAAATTTGGAAATCCAGATTTGTACTTGAAGGATTCTGGATTGTACTTAATTTCAAAATAATCCAGGATATTACTGAATATAAAAATAGTTGGTAGTATAAATCTTTTTATAATATTATTTATCATTTTAATGATGCACTCGATTAGTAGAAAAAACAAAATAATGATAACATAATCTCAATTTCTCTACCTTATTTCAAACAAAAAAATGCTAATATTTTTTTTTTTTTTTTTTTGGCGTAAACAACCATTTTTTATTTTACTACCTTAACAAAGTTCAGAGAAACACTTTGCTTAAATTAACATGGTTGTCTTCTGAATATTAATGTTTAGACATTATTGAAAACTGCTTAACAAGTTTTTTTTTGTATTTGATAGATTTTGTATCGACCTAGTACATTGTAGTACAAACCTAGATGTCATTATTTCTACCAGCAGATACTTGAATTCTGTGTAGTTCTGGATTTGAATTCATATAAATAAAAAAATTGAAAAAGACCAAATAGTATCAAGCATTAAGGACCAAAAATTCTTAAAGGTTTTGCCTTTGCCAAATTGAGCACGTGTACGCGTTAAATGACGTAAAATTAAATAAAGTTGAGGAAATAAAAATAAAAAATAAACGTGTTAAAAATATTTGTAGTATTGTTGCACATCCTGGAAGACCTGCCTTACAAGACAGTCCACAGGCTCGAGTTATTTTTCAAGCAGCTGAAAGAAATCGGACAGATGATGGTTTCATCACGCCAGATGAATTTAAGGACATCTTTGCCACGTTTGATATTAATAGTGAGTTCTGTTAAACTTAGATTTTGATAACTAATCTATAATAGACTACAAACATGGGACTACAATTAATCTATTGGACCTAAAAAAACACATGGGATTTCCAGTTTTTTCTTAATCAAATTGCAATATATATATATATATATTATAACCAAAAAAAATCATGTATTTATTGTATCCCATTTAATTTGAATACTTCAGACTGTAGCTCTAAGGAGAGGCGGCGGATTTGCAAGTTAAAACTGTCGAGTGTTTATTGTTAAATCTGGTTATTTTTAACGTTTTTGATCAATTAGAAATTAAGTATTAATTTAGAAAATCATACTAACACTGAAGCATATACGTTAAAACTTTGAAATTTCTTGACCATCAATCATTTATTCAACTGTCCAAATGGATCACTGCATATTGCGGTTGAGACTGGACGTAACACCAGTATAGAAATAATTTATATAGATGTGATATGATTGCCAATGAGACAACTCTCCATCAGAGACCAATTCACATCTCTAGAGAATACAACATTAGCCCATATCTCATAGCAAGCATGGAAGACCCCGAAATGGCAAATGTAAAATCATATTTTTTTTTAGCGATTCGTTATAATATGTGGTTTCAATTCTCGTGACAAGTTTGGGTTTATAATGAATTGTAACGATACTCGTGTTTGATAAGCATGCATCTTATGTTTTAATATATACAGCAACATTACCCTTAGAGTCAAGAGTTCTGTATAATAATGTGCATAGAGCGTGACAATCTCTTCATAAGAGTTGTCGGCATTAACATCTGCATCCTGTCCGAACTGGCTGTAATGTTATTCATTCCGCTTAGCCAAACGGACGCCCTACTTTGAAAATTTATTTACTGCCGATCGGAAGAGTACCGGAATGATCATATTTATCTACCCACGGGTATTATAGGGTCATCGTCAAAATCGGATTAGAAACTAAACCGTTTATGTCTGCGATAACAACTATTGTTTTACAAACAGTTCATTTTGAATTTACAGCTGATGGTGAGGTCACTGAAAAGGAGTTCTTGTTTATTTGGAAGGATCGACAACTAGGAGACTTATCGGCAGCCTCTAGTTTTTTCCATCACATTGACACAGATAGAGACAATTTATTGTCAGAGATTCCTGATATGTCTAGAACATTCTACTACTTCGACTCAAATCGTAAGTGTTCACAAAATGGTAATGTCTTATTTTCAACTGGTTAAGTTACAACGCGACTAAATTGAAAATTTATTTGAATTGAGCAGAGAAAGACTTTGTGTAAAATATAGCAATACAAGAGATGTGATATGATTGCCAATATGAAAAAATTCACCACAGACCAAAGGACGAACCTGTCAAAAAGTAGATGTGTTATGCATCAATTCGGTATATTTTTTCTGATATCTTCTTTGAATAATAAATAATAATATAACATTCACACTTTTTATTGTTTATAAATCAATGTAAAAGTAATATGCAACAAAATGGAGGCATTAGTCGTTTTAAGTCAACGTGTTATTTTTCAAAGATATTCTAAACATACGCTTCAAGCAAAATTATATCTTGAAATTAGATGATGTACAATATTGTTGCTGAAATAACAACGGATTGTATAGATAAAATGACAAAATTGTAAACTAAGGATCTGGTTACCCTTCCATCGGATCACCCCTTTTTGTGGGCTTCGTGCTGCTCAGTGTATAGTTTTCTATATTGTGTTTTGTAGACTGTGGCGTGTCCGTTGGTCGTGTTTCGTTTTTGTCATGACTTCTCTTCGACTTATGAATTTTAATAACCCTTGCCATTCAGTCACAGGACTTCACAAATATTTCAATCTTTTATGGGTTGATTTAAAATACATATATATAAGTTAGCAATGAATGTGGATGTTAAATTTGATAGATGCTTTTTTGTGCTTCTTTGTTTGTTTTTGTTCTAATTGAGATTGGGACACGGTGATGACTGATGTACCCTTATTTTAATAATTTTACCTATTATGTCTGTGTTTTTTTTCACGCATCGTTGTAAATATAATTGAATTTGATGCGACTGTCATATAAGTTAGAGGTTTAGCGCTATAAAACCAGGTTCAATCCACCATTTTCTACATTTGAAACTGCCTGTACCAAGTCAGGAATATGACAGTTGTTGTCCATTTGTTTGATGTGTTTTATCATTTGGTTTTGCCATTTGATTAGGGACTTTCCGTTTTGAATTTTCCTCGGAGTTCAGTATTTTTGTGAATTTACTTTTTAGTATCTACCTTATTCTTCTAAGTTTACACAGTTTGCTGCTTTTAGATGAGTTTAGTAACATTTAATAAAAAATGTGCTTATCTTTTATTTTGTATACTTTCAGAGGATGGAAAAGTCAGCCTGATTGAATTTGTCATCGTTTGGATCAATCTATCTCACTGACATTATCAAATCAATACTATTTTAATTTTGTTCCATTATTTTTTAATTATTATTATATTTCAGTCAAATCTGATTTTGAAAATATGCAATAAATCAAGCACAGGGCTTTCAGTTATATTTGACTGGTTTTTTTTTATCACTGTAGAGGTACAACAAAAGTGATGACGTTTTGTCGTTTTTCTCGTTCACTTAAAAGTAAAAGTAACAGAAAGAGAAATACATCCACCAATCTCAATATCATTTTATCACATAAACAAGGTCGCATTTGTAATAAAATGAAAAGGAATGTATCGGGTGGCTAAAATAAATTAATGTCGAATTTACTGCGAAAAAAATGCGTTAGAAAAGGGGATTGTTATTATTTACAGACAACACAGAAGAATTGCTGAATCAGTCTAAACTCCACAATATTGTTTATCAAAGTAATACTAGACGTATCTATATTTAGTCGGCTCTCGTGATATATTTTTGATAGATTTATTCATCTCTTATAAACTTTTGAGCATTACATTATTAGAATTTGTCTCTGTATTTCTTTGGCTGTATTTTTTGGTGCGAAAGATGTGTTTTTCTGATTCTTCTAACGTTTAGATAGTAACTACACACACTATTTGCCCACACATATCACTTATAAAACTTTAAGATTTCGTCTTTCCGACCATGCGATAAAGATTAAAAATTTGAAGATTTTAATTGAATAGTGAAAATAAAAATCGAACCTAATCGTCAGTGTTTCAAATAATACATAAAAATAGACATAACAGATGTACTTTCAGCCTTCAATGGAGACCATCTCATTTTAGATATCCCCCAACCTTTGAAAATGTGTGAAACTTAAAATTTCCGACATGGTAGTTTCATAAATGAATCTATAATGTATCAACATTATTATTTTCAAGACCTCAATTTTTAAATTGATTCAGTGATAAGAATCAAGAATTCTTGGTGATAAAATCATTAACTTATAAATAATTTATCCATGTCAATTTTACAGAATAAGAATATTAAAGTTGTGGAATTTTTTCAACGAATCTTAAATGATCTTTTAAAAATCATGAACAAAATCTGAGACTACTATAACACACTGTTATAGTAGTCTCAGACAAAATGTATTGTTCATCTATAAATTTCGTATTACATGACGTCATACATTATCTATATACACCAAACTTTGAGAACATTGTATTCACTTTACAAAGAAAGTAGGTTAAAATCAGTACTTTTCCAAATTTAATCTCGTCAAAGACACGGTATTTCAGAGTTCATAGCCGCTATCAAGTGAGTGTTATACATATAGTTAGGTATAAGAAAAATCTTAATTATTCACATTATTTGCAACTCGAGTATCAGGTAAATCTATAATAATAACAACATTTGTAATACTTGTAATAATCGTACTAGTAAAAGCTTTCAAAATGCAGAAAACTCAATACATTGTCTTATTCAAATACATTTTGGAGAAACCGAAGTTTAGATTATGACCAAACGGGATGGACTGCAATCAATATTGCCTATATCGTTGTTCTGTATATCCTCTGCCAAATGTGAAATGACCAGAAGTGAATATGCAATATTACGTCCAATGAGACGCGTATCGTTGTTGTCCCAAAATAATTTAAGCAGCAACCGCGCAGTCCATAATTTTGTATAGAAAATCCACAACTGCATTCCCCGTAGATGCCTCTGTGCAGGTTTGCTATAATAATAATCAGTCTGACACGAGCATACATTTCAAAGTTCATGTTTTTGTATAAGAAACCCAACAAATCACTCAGATCAAAATTTAAAGCAGGTTTATAATTTCGTGACCTTGTTAAAGAATGTGTGGAAACATGGTCAAAATTTGGACAGCTGTTTTCAAGAATTTTCTGGTTAACAAAGTCAAACACGACAAAATATATCAATAGTGTCGATATAGACATCAATCTGCACGAAAAACAAATGCAAAAAAATAAGCGTCCATATTTTTTTAAGTTGATACCAAAATAGTCAACTTAAAATTGCTAAGAGAACTAGTAGTTTAAACGATTAAGCAATACTTACTCAACCTAAAACCTAGGGATAAATTCAAGTGCTTCAGAAGGATAATCGATTCCTGTTCTATTAGTGTCAATCGTCGTGCTGATCATAACACATACAAATATTGTGGTAAGTTGTGGTAGGTAAAAAGAACGGAATGTAGTCATTGGATTAACGTGGTTACATCTATAATACTAAAATTACGAGGTCCAATTTGTCAGCCGTCATCACGTAAAAACGACGAATCAAAAAATTCAACTTTATATATAACTTATATAGTACAAAGGTATAGATTAAAAATTACACCACTCCAGGCCCTTTTGTTTTCCACGTAATTAATATTGCCAATAATTAAGAAGTTCCGGGTCGAGTCCGATATCGATACCAATAGTATATTCACCTGTTACCGATTACCTTATCTGTACGTTCCGCATCTGACAGGCGCACCACCAAACGGTGTATTCAGGATTAATATGCTATATAGTATTACACGGGTCATAATCACAGGGTTGACACTACTTAATTGTCAAATTGTTACCTATTGTAGTATTTTAATCAGTTAGACTTTCTAAGATAACAATACGAATACTAAAAATCTGGACTAAAATAAGGCGTATAGGTACAGTTTTCAATTTGTTAGCGGGCATGACGTAACACAGCGAATCAAAGAATTCAACTTTATTTATAACTTATATAGGACAATGCTGTTGATTAAAAAAATTCCATTCCAGGACCTTTTGTTTTCCAAATAATTAATATTATCAATAATTGAAAAGTTCCAGTTCGACGGGTCCAAACAGAAAGGTTTGAAAGCAGAGAAAACTGTGTATCTTATAATCGGCATGACTTTATCAGATGACAATACTAATACTAAAATAAGGCTTGCGCATAGTTATATACTTTAATTCAGTCATGGACCCGCGGATGCCTCTCTGCTTCACAGTATAGAATATAAAAATAAAGTACATGATTTCTGAAAGACTGACCAATAAATACTTTTCTGATTAAACTAGACGCATTTCAAAATACTAAAAATTAACATAACAAAAATACTAAACTCCGAGGAAAATTCAAAACGGATAGTCCCTTATCAAATAGCAAAATCAAATGATAAAATACATCAAACGAATGAACAACAACACTTATATTCCTGACTTGGAACAGGCATTTTCAAATGTAGAAAATTGTGGATTGAACCTGGTTTTATAGCGCTACACCTGTCACTTGTATGACAGTCGCATCAAATTTAATTACACCTACAACAATGCGTGAACAAAACAGACATAAAAGGTAAAAATGTCAAAATAGGGGTATATCAGTCATCACCGTGTCACAACCTCATCTGCTTATATGTAGATATGCCTTTCTCAAAAATTGAAATGTTGGTGGCAGAACTTAAGAGTAGATTTTATTACAAAAAAATCATAAATATTAAAAGAGGGACGAAAGATACCAAAGGGACAGTCAAACTCATAAATCTAAAACAAACTGACAACGCCATGGCTAAAAATTAAAAAAACAAACAGAAAAACAATAGTACACATGACACAACATAGAAAACGAAAGAATAAACAACACAAACCCCACCTAAAACTAGGGGTGATCTCAGGTGCTCCGGAAGGGTAAGCAGATCCTGCTCCGCATGTGGCACCCGTCGGGTTGCTTATGTGATTACAAATCCGGTAAATAGTATAATTCGGTAGGTCACATTCATGAAAGGGAAGGGGATTGTAGTTACGACGTAAGGAACATATCCGATATCATTTGTGAAACGGTTATTCCATAACGGTCAACCAACTCGTGATGGCGTCCGTAAAATTTACGAAGGGATGATTTCAACTTCACCATTTGGAACTCTTGGTTTAATAGCTTCCTTGTGAGCAGTAACCCTCTATCAAAAAAATCATGATAGGAAACGCAAGCACGGGAATATCGTATCAATTGGGAGATATATACCCCGTATGCAGGTGCTGCTGGAATGTTGCTACTTAGAAATGGAAAGTTCACAATTGGAAAGCTGAAATCATCTCTTTTGTCGTAAAGTTTTGTTTTCAATCGACCCTCATTGTCAATTTCTAGATGTAAGTCAAGATATGAAGCCGACTTATTAAAGGATGACATAATGTTTGTTGAAAGTTATCTAATCAAATACAACCATCTTCAAACATAGCATTAAAATTGTAGATACTCTTTAAAAAAAACATTAACCTTATAGAAGCAGAATCTTAATTGTGTCGTTTGATTATTTCAGTCGAAGACCATGGCAAAACTACTGATGACCTTCGTAGCAGTATTTGCAGTTTCCATGTGAGTTTCTTACTTTACATTAACACTTAATCATTTGATTGCCCATTAAAGAATTAAACAAATGAACTCCGTCCCATTTTCGTCTCCACACTCTAACTTAAATTTTCCTGATTAAAATTGTATAAAACTCACACACTTTTAATGAAACCACAATATGCAGACAGACGAATTTGGGAAACAAGTCATTAAGTCATTAACCGTTCTACAGAATTCATGCATTTTTTTTTTTAAACTTGGATAATTGCAAAGCTAGAGTAAGAGCAGCCGTGTCCTCTGGCAAATTCTTCTTTTATTTTTTTAATATTATTTTGCAATCAAGACAGATTCGGAGATCTCGGTTTAAATGAGGTCAACTTTGGACTCTCATAATGTAATTGCTACCCAATTTTATGTCTTTGCATTTAACTATTTTTAGAGCAATTGTTTTGGGTAACCCTGGAACTACCATAGAAGACAGTGAAGAAGCCAGACATTTATTTCATTTAGCAGATAAAAATCATGACTTCCTGTTAAATCCTGACGAAATGCATTCCGTCTTTTTAGAGTTTGACTTAAATAGTACGTATATTTTGATCAGTTTTGGAACTAACTGTATACTCTTCCAGAGTCCCTAAGTGGCCTTTTGTACATACATCAGGCCGTGAGTTTTCTCGTTTGAATGGTTTTACATTTGTCATTTCGGGGCCTTTTATAGCTGACTATGTAGTATAGACTTTTCTCATTGTTACCTATAGTTGTTAATTTCTGTGTCATTTGGTCTCATTTGGAGAGATCTTCTCTCATTGGAAATCATACCATATTTTCTGTTTAATGCTATGCAATTTTAAGTTTTGTGTGTGTAAAATGTTGATTATTGTTTGCTTGCAATCTTTCACTAGTAATTTTTTACGGGAGCTCCGGTACCATCTTATATTATTTTTTTATTTTTCAAGCAGTGAGCCTTTAGCTGTTAAAGACCACTCTAACTTAATTGGGGGGCCGTAAATACAACTGATTCGATGCATTATTTACTCCTATCGTGTAGTCAATATTTGGCATTTTATACCTGAAAATGTAAAGTAATGAAACGTCGCACGCTACTGGTGTTACTTTGGTAAAATCACGGACAAGACACATTCATCTTATTAATTTTTAAACATAAAAATTTGATATTATAAAGTGTTGTATATCATTTTAAAGCTTTTAAACTCTTCTTTCAGATTATTGCAATTTTGTATATGTAACAGACCATTTTCATAAATTAAAACTCAATAAAACCTTTATTTTGCAATATGATTTCCTTGTCCCGCGTTACACTTTTAGTTTTGTGAAATTCTGAATACCGTAAAAAACATATAAATTTTATAACCAAACGATATAAAAGTTTGTCTAGAACAAGCAATTCATAATTGGGCGATGACGTAATGTCGATTTTTTTCTCTCGAAAAGACGAAAATATAGAATAAAAGGGATCAAGATGATACAAATTATGTGTCCCGTGCACGAAAGGTTGCCGTCATTTTTGTTAAATTGTCCCAAAAAAGGAAATTCCAGAGCAATCCCAATGTCGAAAGTAAATAATTCTTATACTAGTATTTTGTACAAAGATCACACTTTCGCCTCATGCAATAATTAGGAATTTTTAAAATAAATTCTTATTATTGAGTTGAATAGCAATGTCCGACATTTTGTCCCCTTCAAACCAAATTAAACGTAGGGTTACGTTTTCTGTTTTTTTCATGATGTTTATTTAATACAGTGCCATTCGCTACATACAAAAAATTATAATGGATAAAAGTACAAAAAATTATCTCTATTTTGATATTAAATTCCCATAAATTAAATCTAATATACGAGATATGAGATAAAACTAAAATGTTCGATACAATGTCCCCACATACGATTTTGACGTTATTTAATAAAATATACTTGTAACGTTCCGTCTAATTGTCATTATTGCGGTTTTCACAGACGATTTGGAATACGGCTATTTTGTTTTGTTGCTTAATAAGAAAACTTTTAAATTAATGTTTTATGTTGAAGCTCTACCGATTCATAGAGAAGGGGTTGGGAGAGATTTTTTCGCGGAACTGAAGTGTTTTCCGGACTACATGTATAATAGTCGGATCCGCTATAATACAAATTAATAGAAAAAACAGCAATAATAATTGTTCCCTCTAATTCCCTTACATATATTTGTGCAGAACTGACATGCTAGATATGCTGTAGTCCTTTCGCCTTGACATTCTGGAGTGCAAAGATGAGTGCATTTGCAGTGCATAGTTTATCCATAAAAAAAGTAATCGATTGCCTTTATATAATTAAAATGCATATAAAACAAATGGTTTCAATTCAAGTTACTTTTTTATTTTTAATTTGTTAATAAAACTAAAGCTTAACATCTTTTATCTAAGAAAAAACAATTAATCCTTTCTTACGAAAAAAAATCAATCCTTTAAAATTTATTGTAAAAAGCCATCTGAACAACATGCATCCCAACGTTTTTATTTTGGCTTACGTCTTTGAGTGTGTAACGTTAGGTGACACCAGTATCGTGCGTCGTTTCATTACAAATGTACTATTTTTATGGCAGACATGTCAGCTACTTTATATGACATTTTCTTGGCGTCTCATAAAGGCTTTACTAGGAAAAGAGCAGCAAGTCATCCAATATTTTGAAAACTCTATGAAAAATTAAATATTTGTGACAGTTTATTTTATCCATATAGGCGGCGAAAACAGGTGACGGGACTCAATAATCTATGTTCCGCAGTGTCAGCTATTTTAAGAAAGCTACATGTACATTCCGGTAGTGACATTCAAAATCCAGGTACTTATAAGTGTAGGAGTTAAGTTGAAACCATTATACATGTCTTTGCCTTGCAAATAATTTCGATTCTAATTCCCTCGGAACAAGTCAGAGAACATGCTGTTGCCCCAAATCCACTGTCCCTATCAAAAGTTGTTCAGATACCATTGCTTTTACTACAGAAAGTATTATATATATGTCACCATTCATCTAACACTATTTTTTACTATAGATGATACACATATCTATGTGGACGAATTTATCAACGACTGGTTAACGAACAATTTGGGAACAGCATTAGAGGCCGTGACATTATTCCATCACCTCGATGTTGATAACAGTGGTTATATCAGCGAGAATCCAGATATGCCCTTTATTATGCACTTCTTTGACAGAGATCGTAAGTACTTTTTTTAAAGGAAGTTGCCTGCAAAAAAATGAGTATTGCATGCAACTCTGTTAAGTTTCAAAGACATATTGGTTTCTGCTTACAATCCAAGATGGCGAAAGACACCCGACATAAATTAGAAGTAAAGGATTTGTGTTAGATAGATTGTGAAAAAAATAAATCTAAAGGAAGATGAAATATATGGCTTTGAAATTTCTCTACTTTTAAGGTAGGCCAAGTGTCTATCGCTATCTTTAACAAGGATTTGATAGTATTTCAAAATATGGCTTTTCAAACTACATGTGTAATTAAACAATTTAAGAAAAGTAAGGGTTCGCGGTGATTTTTTTTTATGGCACTTCATTGATAAAATCAGAGGAATTCGAATATCTGACAAAAATTTAAAAACAAAAGGAGCGAACATCCTTAAGCCTCGGTCACACCTTACCGGATAGCTCGAACGGACGCCTAACGGATAAAAAAAAAGTTATCCGTTGACAAATTTTTTATCCGTTGGGAGTCCGTTGGTGTACTAACGGACATGTAACGAATGCCTAACGGACACACAACGAACATTGAACGTACGTGAAACGGATACATACCGGACAGAACGGACGTCGAACGTACATCCAACGGACGAGTACCGGATAAAACGGACACCTAACGGAAGCGTAACGGATAAAACGGATGAACAAAATAATCTGAAAATTAAAGGCAATAAACCATCTAAAAATTAAAGGCAATAAACCATCTGAAAATTAAAAGAAATAAACCATCTGAAAATTAAAGGCGCGTCAGATGGACATGGTATCTAGTATATATGTTATAATATTTGCTTCTGGGAAAGTCTGGTCAGTAGGACAGTTATCAAGGTCACACGTACCAAACAAATTGAACAATTTATCCGATTTGATTTTACGTTTCTTCATGAGTTGGTCATATAGACAAAAACTGCGTCGTCTTTCAGGACTAAGCCATGGTCGTGTCCACCATCTCCTTAGTCTTCTCCTTTCGACAGCTATAAGGGTTATATTTGCTACATTTAAGTTGAGTCTGGCCTGAATAAGAGCTGCTTGGTAGCGAAGACGTGCTCTTACTCCAAGATCCATAACGAATAATAAATAGTCATGACACTCACGAAAATCTAACATACCATATATTGGCATTTCTGACGCGAAATTTCAATTGGCATTTGTCCGTTTTACATCTAGTATTTTTGAATTTTATGCATTTCTAATGCATATATGTTTTTGATGTATATTATTTTTCAACTTCTCTGTACCCTTTGTACTTGCATGGTTTTATGAGAATAAACTATCAGTAGGCATCCGTTTTATCCGTTATCCTTCCGTTAATGTCCGTTTCACATCCGTTTTATTCGTTAGGCGTCCGTTAGGCGTCCGTTAGGCGTCCGGTAGACGTTCGTTGGTGAATTGGTCTACCGGATCTCCAACGGATGCATAACGGACACGTAACGGATACAAAACGGACGAGTACCGTACAAAACGGACGCCTAACGGACGCTTAACGGACGTTCAACGGACATTTTATCCGTTGGACGTCCGTTCAAAGTTTTGAACATGCTCAAAATGTTCCACCGAACAAAACGGACGTCAACGGATAAAACGGACGCTTAACGGACACGCAACGGATATGGACGGACGCCTAACGGATAAGAACGGACGTCTAACGGACATCAACGGATTGAAAAAAAGTTATCCGTTAGGCGTCCGTTCGAGCTATCCGGTAAGGTGTGACCGAGGCTTTAAGCATTCTGTTTACATTTGTAATACCATTTGCTATCTATTTTTCAGTTGATGGACATATCAGTCAAGCAGAGTTTGTTATCCAGTGGGTGAAGATTAAAAACTCTTAGAAACCATGACAACGGAATATTTCTACCTTAATAAATACAAGTTATTCATTTTTCATGAATTATTTCTCTTGAAATGTTGTAAACAGAAAATCAAAAACATATACAACAGTTTGTTGCTTGCAGGATATAATGAATATTAGCATGTAAATTATGATACGGAAGTGTGCCGAACTGACCAGTCGTGTCATTTCCCATTTCCAACTGACAGTTTGTTATGGAGTTTGTACCAAATTTCTATTGTACTTCACCAGAAGTCCATTACTAGACGAAGTGTGCAAGCTGTACTATATAGTAAGGCGATCAAGATGTCCCCATAATTAGTGGAAAGCGGCATGTGTGGTCCTCTCAAATCTCGTTTTACAACTATCGATTCATGGGTAGTGTAATGTAGTGTAGTTAATAAATATTTAAAAGAGTTTTCAAGTAGATATATGATTTGTTTATCAACTTAAATCCAAACCATCCGTATACAAAGAAAAGTGTAGGAAACTATTACAATGTCTATTACTAATGACTAACTACCACAAAACCAAAGAAACATAGTATACTACATTCACCCCCTCTAAAAGTCAACTAAATAGTTCAATTAAAAATTTCAGTTTATCGTCAAATCCAAATCTACATGGTTTCATTGCACGTGTAGAACGTCTAATAACGGGAGATGTTTCGATATTGTTGTCTGTGTTGTTGGTAGCTTCCTGTGTTGTATTTTCAACATCGGTTTCGGCAATGTCCATAGTTCTATCGTTCAAAACGGAATGATCAAGATTGTCATTGCTTATTGATTGTCCTCTTGGCGCTAGTTGTCGGACTGATACAGTAGTTTCACGTCCATCAGGCAATCTAACATGAGCATAAGTTGGATTAGCTCCCAAAAGATCTACTTCCTCGACGAGAGGATCATACTTAGTCGCACGCAAATGCTTTTCATTACAACTGGTTCAGGATTGGTCAGCTGCTGATCTTCTTGTGAAGTTGAAAAATCTTTTTCATGTGGAGTACAGTTTATTGATGTACATAATAAACTTCGAACAGAGTGCAGTGCATCTGGCAATATACTCTCCCGCTGCGTCTCTTTAAGTCCCAAATATTCTAGTGGTAGTGTCACAGCTTTCCAAATGACACCGTTATAGGGATCACATTGCCCATTGCTCTGTGGGCTGTATGGCGTTGTCCTGCTAGTAGCTACTACATGCGATTGTAGAAAAGTTTGAGTTCGGCCCTCATGAAAGGTTGACCACGGTCCGAGTGAATATAAACAGGCATACCAAAAATAGCAAATAACTGTCATAAACACTGAATAACTGTTGCCCTTGTCATATCGGAACAAGGAAAGGCAAACGGGAATCTTGAGTATTCGTCAACAACGGTAAGAATATACTTCTTCGTACTAACAGACGGCAATGCTCTTTTAAAATCAATATTTAAACGTTCAAAAGGTTGTGTAGCTTTCACAAGAGGGGATGCATTCGGTTTAGCATACTGATGTTTTACTTTTGCACAAATCTCACACTGTTTGATAATTCTCTTGACGTCATCTACTAAGAATGGTGAGTTCTTTGAACGGACGAATTAAAGGAAATCGATTGATGCCCGGATGGCAAAGTGCACTATGTAATTCAGAAAGGGTATCAGATCTTTCGGATGAGCAGTAAGCTCCAGAAAAACAATCGGCTGATGCATTGTCTCGTCCAGGACGGTATTTTATATCATAACTGTAGCATCTCAATTCAGTTCTCCATTGAATTATTTTGTTATTTTTCACTTTACCGTGCTTCTTCGAATCAAACATATGAGAAACTGCTTCCTGATCAGTGACAAGAGTGAAGTGTTTCCCACTAAGTAAGTGTATCCACTTGCGAACAGCTTCTATGAAGGCACATGCTTTCTTTTCTACAGTTGAGTGTCCTAATTCATGAGCATTTAAAGTTCTCGAAAAGAATGCAACAGGTCATGGTCAGGTCGTAAAACACTTGACTGATGGTGTATCCAAGTAGATCGACTGACTCGACAGAATACACACATTTGTCCTCATTAAATGTCAGCTGATGTTTGTCCGCAACATCAAGAAATCTACGCAAGATTTCATCATATTCGTTTTGGTCGATTCCTATTGTGATATTATTGATATAAACAAATACTGCTTCTTATTTGTTTTCAGCAACTAGACAGTCAATGACCCTTTGAAAACAAGAAACTACATTCGTAACACCAAATGGAACTCGTCGAAATTGATACAAACTGCCATTGGCTTCAAAACCTGTATACTTCTTTTCGTGTTCACGTAACGGAATTTGATGATAGGCACTACGTAAATCAAGCGTACTGCATACCTTATATTTGGCGATATCTGAGACCATTTGACTAATGTTAGGAAACGGATAAGCATCAAGTTCAATATATATGTTGATAGTTTGAGAATACTAGTAATTGATTACTAGTCTTTTCTTGTGCCTTTCATTTGAAGTTACTCATACTTGAGCTCTCCATGGTGACATACTAGGCTCAATTATATCTTCGGTAAGTAATATTGATGTCTCTTTTTCTAAATATTCTATATCGACTGCATTGTTCTTTCTTCATTTTGTAGCAATAGGTCGGCATTCACTTGTCAAATAATTCCGGGGATCAACACTTGAAGCAGCTAGACCAATTGTAAATTAATAAAAAAAAAAAGAAGAAAAAAAAAAGAAAAAAAAACCTGATTAATACATTGAATAGCCATTTACCATGATAAAAAATATAACGGATATACAATGATTTGTCAGTATTAACATAAAAAGTTAAAATATAAAAATAAGGAGATGATTGCCATGTGGTAGATGTAAGCAATCATATAGTCAACCGTGTGGCCTTCAACAATGACAAAATCCTAAACCTTATGGTCGGCTATAAAAGACCCCGACATGAAAATAATTGTTTTATGCATAAGTATAACCCACCAGAAAAATATCGGACAGGAAGGATTAGTAGAAAAGTTGAGTAAACAATCGTTTGTGGATTTGTTCCGTCAAACATAGCTTTGCCCCATTCCATCTCTATCGGTGAACTAACAAAAGGTACACATAAGGTAAATATAAAAATAAAAGTACAGGAAAATATAAACTACAAAATGTAATATATATAATAATGATATAATAGATAACAAAAACTGCAATGCCATAAACACAGGTGTATGTAGAACGTTATCTAATCAAATGCAACAACCTTAGTACTAGTACTAGTACATTGAAGCGGAATATCAACTGTTGAGTCGTTTGATTATTTCAGACGAAAATCATGGAAAAGCTACTGAAAATCTTCGTAGCAGTAATAGCAGTTTCCATGTGAGTTGCTTACTTTAAAACTAGTTCACTCGATTGTCCATCACAGGGTTAAATCAATGAACTAAGATCAACATGCATTATGGGCATTTTAAAGGTTTTTTAAATATAATATCACAACAAGGACAGATTCAGGTGTTGGGAGGTAGACTTAAAACTGTGATATCTATGATACATATTTTTTCTTTACTACGACTTGATAGTAGTATGCAGGGAGTATTTCCCTCCTTATTAGTAATTCCTTGGCAAATGGGATCCGATATGTCATAGGAACCCCTCTATAAGTTGTCTTGGGATGCTTTCTTGAGGCTTTTTGCAAAATTTAAAAGAAATATTGCTTAAAAAAAAGATATAAAAGTTGATTTGCAACATTATTCCATATATGTACTATTATAAACCTATTTTGATTTCGTGTTTCTTATCTGTTACCGTTTAGTTGGTAACCATTCCTGTGCATTAAGTGCAATCTCATTGTTTATTTTATATGAAAAAAAAGTCCCTTTTTGTGTAGAAATTTCTTAATGTTATGACTTTTTTTATTTAGCTTTCGTGGATTTTTTTTTACAGTACAGTTTTCATAACTTATCTTCAGTCCGAATTTTAAAGTCTTCCAAATATTTTTTTTTGTCTACAAGCGTTTATTTCGTGACAATAATTACGTAGACCTTTCTGTATCATTTTTGTTTATACTATTAGAATCTTCAAAACAGAATTGTGTGTTGATTATTTTAAGAGCAATTGTTCTGGGTAACCCTGGAACTACCATAGAAGACAGTGAAGAAGCTAGACGTTTATTTCATTTGGCAGATAAAAATCATGACTTCCTGTTAAATCCTGACGAAATGCATTCCGTCTTTTTAGACTTTGACTTAAATAGTAAGTATGTTTTGATAAGTTTTTGAATTAACTGTATACCCTTCTGGAGCCCCTAAGTGGCCTATGTACAAAAAATAGGCCGTTATTTTTCTCGTTCGAATTGTTCCACATTTGTCATTTCTGGGGTTTTAAAGCTGATTATGCGGTACCGACTTGTTCATTGCTCATTGTTGACGGCCTTAAGGTGCCCTATTGTTGTTGATTTCTGTGTAATTTTGTCTCTTTTAGGCGCGTTATCTCATTGGCAAACATACATTGTACCTCATCTTCTTTTTATATTTCATGGGTTTAATGTTATGCAATCTCAAGTTTTTGTGTAATGTTTTGACTATAATTGTTTGCTTGCAATCTTTGACAATTACCTTTTTATTGTACTTTTGGCACCATTATATATAGACCGTATAATCTGCCTCTTCGTTTTTATTTTTGACATTTCATATTTCCTATTTATCACTTGGATTTTTCATATTTTTTATATTTTTTTTAACACGGTGTTTTCATGTCCGATTTTTTTTTTTAAATTAAAGGTCAAATTAAAGAAAATGAAATATGATATATTGCCTATCATTGATTTAACAAGCCTTCAGCTTTGACTTAAAGACTTGCATTAACACTCTAACTTACTAGAGAGCCACACAACTGATTCGATACATTATTAAAAAAATATTTAATGCCGTTACTCCTATCGTGTCATTAATATTTGGCATTTTATACCTTAAAATGTAAAGTAATACATATGCACTATTTTTATGGGAGACATGTTAGCTTTTTGATTGGCCCTTTTCCTGTCGTCTGCAATATCAAAAGAGGAGAAAGTCATCAAATAGATTGAACAATTTTATTTTTTGCGAAAGTTTATTTTATCCGTATATGACGGAGCCATTTGATTTTTGAATGATTGAACTGTGTGTTTATATGTATTGTATTTTAATGTATGAATGTTAACTGTATACATGGCCTCACTGAATTGAGATACCCTCTTTAAATAAATAATTAATTAATTATTATTAATAATCTGTGTCTGCTCAGTTATTTTTATGACAGTTACACTTCTTAATAGCGGATGAGTAATGTTGAAATCTTTAGGCATGTATTATTTGTCGGGCAAATAATTTTGATTCCTTTTTCCTTTGAACAAGTCAGGTGTTGCCCTATATCCACTGTCCCTATCAGAAGTTGTTCAGAAAACATTGCTTTTACTACAGAAAGTATATATGTCAAAATCTATCTAACTCTGTTTCTGACTATAGATGATACGTATATCTATGCGGACGAATTCATCAACGACTGGTTAACGAACAGTTTGGGAACAGCATTAGAGGCTGTTACATTATTCCATCACCTCGATGTTGATAACAGTGGCTATATAAGCAAGAACCCAGATTTGCCATACATTATCCACTTCTTTGATCGAGATTGTAAGTACCTATTTATACCGGAAGATGCCTGTAAAAAATGTGAGTACTGCATGTAACAATGTAGAATTTTAAAGACATATTGGGTTCTGGTAGTTTACAATCTAAGATGGCGACAGACAAGCATTTTGAAACACTGTTATGAACTGATAGTATATAAATAAAGTAACTAAGGCAGCAACCATTTGATTTTCTGGGGTTTTTTTCTGGACCAATTTTTTTTTCCGCCTATGGCGAAAAACAATCTATTTTTTTCGTGACAAGTCGAATACAATTTTTTTCTTTCAATTTTAGCATTACATATAGTGGCAGCTGAGGGTGAAACAAACAATTTTTTTTTCTCAAATTCAAAAACAAATTATTTTTTTCTCCAAAAACTGGGAACAAACTTTTTTTTCCAAAAAAAACCATAGACAGCCCCCCCCCCCCCCCCCCGAAAATCAAATGGTTGCTGCCTAAAGAAGCAGAAAAAAATGAAAAAATAAAGGGTCCGTATACTTTTTTTCCAAAATATAAGCCATTGAAAATTTAATATGGAAATAATTCTCTCTAGATTTTTCATGCATTTAACATTGAGGCCCTTTTCATTCCAAAAATGATGAAAAAATAACAAGTATTTTATAGTACTAGTATTTTAAATTATTGCTTTTTGGACTTTATGTAATACAACTATGAAAGGAAAAGTAGGGGTTAGCAGGTATTTTTTTCAATGGCACTACGTGGATAAAACCAGAGGATTCCGAATGTCTGACACAATTTTAAAATCAGAAGTAGCGGACATCCATTAGCATTTTGTTTAAAACCATATATATCTATTTTTCAGTTGATGGACATATTAGTCAAGCAGAGTTTGTTATCCAGTGGGTGAAGATTAAAAACTCTTAGAAACCATGACATAGAATATTTCTACCAAAATACAATTTGTTCAAGTACTCATTTTTCGTGTATTATTTCTCTCGACTGAAATGTTGTAAACAAATAATAAAAAAATATACAACAGTTAGTTGTTTGCAGGATAAAATGAATATTATCATGTAACTAATGATACGGAATTGTGCCGAACTGACCAGTCGAGTCATTTCCAACTGACAGTTTGTACCAATTTTTTTATTGTACTTCAAAAGTTTACACTCCGTAGAAAGACATATATTCCTTCTCAGACACATCACTCCTACTGCGCCGACCAGTCAATTTAAACATCAGAATATAAGGTATGATTGCCAATAAGACAAATGTCTACAATTGTCCAAATGGAAGGTCACCGTACAGTCGTTATCAAGGAGCTAACACCATTAAAACAACGCTCTGACTTCTAAACAAATGCAAGTAATTTTGAAAATAAACTCCCTACAATAAAATCTAAATGTCTTTAAATATAAAAAGAAATTTATGCAACATATACAGTGTTATAACTGTGTTCCTTTGTTTTCAATGAGTTTCATTCCTCATTTGCTCGATAGAGCGTATTGCATTGTCGTCTTGGATATCAATAAATGTATTTTTACAAATATATTAATTTTTCATGAAGGCATTATTATTTGTAATAAGCTTTTCAAACTGTCCGTTTACAAATTAAGAAATATAAAAATTATTAAGAAACTAAGTATCCTACTCCCTCAGAAAAGAAATGGAAGTTTTTAACGACCTTGACTGGCTATACAGCCCTTGCACGGTCGGTCCTCAGACAAAGTCGACCTGAGAAGGATTTGGATGTTCTCTTATATGTGTATTCTGTTCATTAATATAAGGTTCTTCAAAGGGATTCAGTACTTGTACAGGTGTGTACCCATTTCGCCTTAGCTGTGAATTCCAGGTAAAAAAGGGAAAAAAATACTAAGGCGATATGGGAATTGTACTAACGGGAAATGTGAATTGAGATGAAAAAGTTAAATAAACAAATTATTCCTCTGTGTTTTTATAACAATATAAACAACATGTTATTAGGGATTTTTTTTCTCTTGAATGATTATTTTTATACTTATTTATTAAATGTGAAACTTTTTATTATTTCAAAAATGTGAAATCGGGAAAAAACAGAGAAGTGTACATCCATACTTTTCAAGTATTTGAGTATTCTTAATGAAGGTAAGTCCAGAGAAGTGCAACTAATTATATTTTTACTCTTGAAAAAAAGTGATTTTAACACATTAACATTTTATGGTTGTGTTATTCATTAACAAAGGACTTCATGAACATTATTCTTCGGCTACACAAACTATTAATAAATTCGAGTTCTATATTTGAATTATAGGTTGATAGAAACACTAAATAAAATTCAGTTCAGAAAGCGCACTTAACTCTATGATACCAGTAACAGAGACTATAAATACTTAGAAACATATTGAACAATGCTTCAGAGCAGTTCAAGATTTCACAGAGTAACTCCAAAAAGAGTGGCTACGGGAGAACTCTTGTGTACTGTTCAAAGTAGTTTAATACAAAATATTAATATGATAAATTAAATGAAAGTTTTAGGTTAGGGTTTAATTCTAAATTTGAAATTGATTTTAAAACAAAACGTCAAATAGAAATAAGAAGATGTGGTATGAGTGCCAATGAGACAACTCTCCTTCCAAGTCACAATTTGTAAAAAGTGAGCATTATAGGTAAAAATACGGCCGTCAACGTGGAGCCTTGTCTTGCACCGAACAGCAAGAACAGCATGGCCCCAAAATGACGAGTGTTAAACCAACAGTTAAATCTATATAAAAAACGAGAAACACTTATGAAGCACATCAACAAAAGACAACTACTGTACAGGCTCCAGCCTTAAGACAAGATAACAGCCAGTTCGTTATAATTTTCTTTATGATAGAACCATTTCTATAGCGGGACAGGCTAAGAAAATGTATTATTAATTTTACGATTATAACTTTTTATTTTGACCAACAATACTAAATTAAAGCTTAATAGATTCCTTCACCGGTTACTTTTCGCACTCATTTTGTTGATTCTTATCTTTAATAGATTAAAAAATAATAACCCTGCAACAACCCCGACTGTATATTCTTTTTGCGTCTGTTATAAGCCAGTATGTAATCCAATGGCTCACCAACAAGCTGATGTGGTATGAATGCTATTGAGACAACTCTCCACAAGAGACCAAATGACACAGAATTAACAGCTATAGGTCACTATATGGCCTTCAACAATGAGCAAAGTATGTTATATTTGTTTTTTTTATAATAGTTTTGTTAGAAATAATATCGTTGTATTGTGCTTCTTTCGTGTAAATTTATTGTTGAGCGAAGTACATTTTGTATGAAGCGTAGGCGATCAGTAGTAGAACACTTACTAGATGTGAAGATCACGGAAACGAAATTTAAATGGTTGTTTGTGCAATTAGGTAACTAGTACATAGTAGGGACTTTCAATGTTTGGAAGAGGCTTTAAGCTGTGTAGTGGCAGTGATTTACTTGTTTACAATTTGACTCTGAGGAGCATACAGACCTTTAATCTTTAGGGATTAAAAAAGAGAATGGAAATGGGGAACATGTCAAAGAGATAACAACCCGACAAAAGATAAGACAACAGTCGAAGGCCACCAATGGGTTTTCAACGCAGCGAGAAAATTCCGCACCCAAAGTTGGTCTGCCCCTAAATAAAATTGTGTACTAGTTCAATGAAAATGGACGTCACACTAAATTCCAGAACATAAAAATGAATCAAAATTAAACAACATACAAGACCAGAGGCTCAAGACTTGGGACAGTCGCAAAATTGCGGCGGGGTTGAACATGTTTTGTAAGAATCCTCCCCTATTCCTCTAGCCAATCTAGAACAAAGAAACACATAGGAATACGCAAAGTAGATATCAGTTTTAAAGAAATCCGAGTCCGGTGTCAGAATAAGAAACAAAGAGACCAAGCAAAATGATAATAATACATAGATGAACAAAGGACTACTACATTTAAACTAATTGAAAGATTATGTCTTCATCATATGAAAATCAAGTACAATCCCTCCTGTAGTAAAGAAATGATTTTGTCATATTTACTGTTAAAAAACCTCGGACCATGGTTATGTGATAATGACCCAGGAGAAACACTAAGACTTAAAAACAGTCAAGACGTCTCTGTAAGATTTTAGACGATTTCATATATAGCGAACTCAAAAATATTTAGAGTTGTGTTACAACAAGTCGTATACAACAGTTTATCCAGCAATACCACTTTTTTCCTTGAACAGTTTTTTTTTAAATTTTAAAATTTTGGTAATTACATTTTCGTTGCTAGTCGCTAGAACTTCTTTTCCTCCTGCTATCAAGCATAGCATGGCTATAATATAGTCAACCGTGCGGCCTTCAACAATGACAAAATCCTATATCGTATGGTCGGTCGTTATAAAAGGCCCCGACATGAAAATAATTGTTTTTGACGAAAGTATAAGCCACAAAAAGAGTATCAGACAGGAATGATTACTAGAAAAGTTCAGTCATCAATTGTGGCTTTGTTCGTCAAACATAGCTTTGCCCCATTCCATCTCTATCGGTGAACTAACAAAAGGTACACACAAGAAAATATAAAAATAAAAGTACAGGAAAACATAAACTTTTTTGGGTCGTCAATGCTCTTCATTTTTGTACTTGTTTGGCTTTATAACTATTTTGATCTGAGCGTCACTGATGAGTCTTATATAGACGAAACACGCGTCTGGCGTACTAAATTATAATCCTGGTACCTTTGATAACTATATATATAATAACGATATAAAAGATAACAAAAACTGCAATGCCAAAAACACAGGTGTATGTAGAACGTTATCTAATCAAATGCAATACATTGAAGCGGAATATCAACTGTTGAGTCGTTTGATTATTTCAGACGAAAATCATGGGAAAACTACTGACAATCTTCGTAGCAGTAATAGCAGTTTCCATGTGAGTTGCTTACTTTAAAACTAGTTCACTCGCTTGTCCATCACAGGGTTAAATCAATGAATTAAGATTAATATGCATTAAGGCCATTATTAAGGGTTTTTAAATATAATATCACAATTTATCGCAGATGCGGGTGTTGGGAGGTCGACTTAAAACTCTGATATCTATGATACATATTTTTTTCTTTACTACGACTTGATAGTAGTATGTTGGGAGCATTTCCCTCCTTATGAGTTATTTCCTTGGCAAATTGGATCCGATATGTCATAGGGACTCCTCTATCATTTGTCTTCGAATGCTTTCTTTAGGTTTTTTGTAAAATTTGAAACAAAATATATTGTTTTTGAAAAAAGGCACTCACACCACATCTTCCTATATCTATAAAAGTTGATTTACAACATTATTCCATATATGTACACTTATAAACCTATTTTGATTTCGTGTTTCTTATCTGTTATCGTTTAGTTGGTAACAATTTCTGTGCATTAAGTGCAATTGCATTGTTAATTTCATATGGATAAAAAGAGTGCCTTTCTTTTTTTTTTTTTTTAGATATTTCCTAATGTTAATACTTTTTTTTATTAACTTTTGTGGATTTTTACAGTTTTCATAACTTATCTTCAGTCCGAATTTTAAAGTGTTCCAAATATTTTTTTGTTTTCTACAAGCATTTATTTCGTGACAATAATTACTTAGACCTTTCTGTATCATTTTTGTTTATACTATTAGAATCTTCCAAACAGAATTGTGTGTTAATTTTGGAAATGATTTTTATTATTTTAAGAGCATTTGTTTTGGGTTACCCTGGAACTACCATAGAAGACAGCAAAGAAGCTAGACGTTTATTTCATTTAGCAGATAAAAATCATGACTTTCTGTTAAATCCTGACGAAATGCATTCCGTCTTTTTAGACTTCGACTTAAACAGTAAGTATGTTTTCATCAGTTTTTGAACTAACTGTATACCCTCCCGAAGCCCCTAAGTGGCCTATGTACAAAAAATAGGCCGTTATTTTTCTCGTTCGTTTTACATTTGTCATTACTGGGGCTTTTAAAGCTCATTATGCGGTATCGACTTTGCTCATAGTTGACGGCCTTACGGTGACCTATAGTTGTTACTTTCTGTGTAATTTTGTTTCTTTTAGGCGCGTTGTCTCATTGGCAAACATACATTGTACCTCATCTTTTTTTATATTTCATGGGTTTAGTGTTATACAATCTCAAGTTTTCGTGTAATGTTTTGATAATTGTTTGCTTGCAATCTTTGACAATTGTTTGCTTTCAATCTTTGACAATTACTTTTTTACTGTAGCTTTGGTACCATTATATATTGCCTATCATTGATTTAACAATCAGTGAGCCTTCAGCTTTGACTTAAAGACTTTCATTAACTCTCTAACTTAGATATATAGAGAGCCACACAACTGATTCGATACATTATTTAAAAAAATATTTAATGCCATTAATCCTATCGTGTCATCAATATTTGGCATTTTTATACCTTAAAATGTAAAGTAATATGGGAGACATGTTAGCTTTTTCATTGGCCCCTTTCCTGTCGTCTGCAATATCAAAAGAGGAGTAAACCATCAAATAGTTTGAACAATTTATTTTTAAATACATTTTGCGACATTTTATTTCATCCGTATATATGCGGCGAAAAAAGACGAGGGAGCCATTTGAATGTTTGAATTGTGTGTTTATATATATTGTTTTTTAATGTATAAATGTTAACTGTATAAAAAAAATTGCCTCACTGAATTGAGATACCCTCTTTAAATAAAGAATTAATTATTATTATTAATTATCTATGACAGTTATTTTTATGACAGTTACATGTTATACCTAAAGTGGCATTCAAGCAATCGCTGAAACCTTTAGGCATGTTCGTGTTTGTCGGGCAAATAATTTCGATTTCCTTTAAACAAGTCAGAGAATATGTGTTGTTCCCTTACCTGGCTCTTAGGTGTCACACCACCAATTACTCCCTCAAATTTAGAACGTATGTGAAGGTAGGCATATACTCGGACAACAAATAGTGCATTTGATGTCATTGTTTACTTAAACTAACCAACAAATTGGCAGAAATGAAACTTTTGGTGAAAGAGAAATATATTAAGACCATTTTGAGCTAAAATTTACTTGTTTATGAGTTTGCTTTCAAAATTGAGGATTAATGCACTCCATAGTATACTAACTTAAGATTTCCAGAAAACCAGGGGTTATTTTTAGTGGTACCTCTATTCGGAAGACCTTTTCTTTTTTTATATGATTTTAAACATCTGTTGAAAATTGGCATGTAGAAAGCTGATACATGTACGATTCAGGATATACCTGGTTTCTATGAAGTTAAACTTAAGGTAAAATATTAAGAAAGCTGTGAAAATTGCAAAATTTGGTTGAACAGCTAGGGACTTTTAATTGGTGGTATGACACCTCTTATGAACAGTATGTTCCGGTACCATTTGCTTACTTCAGAAATTATACATGTCAAAATTTATCTAACTCTATTTCTTACTATAGATGATACGTATATCTATGCGGACGAATTCATCAACAACTGGTTATCGGACAATTTTGGAACAGCATTGGAGGCCGTGACATTATTTCATCACTTCGATGTTGATAACAGTGGTTATATCAGCGAGAATCCAGATATGTCCTTCATTATGTACTTCTTTGACAGAGATCGTAAGTACTTTTTTTAACGGAATTTGCCTGTAAAAAATATGAGTTCTGCATGTAACTATGTTGAATTTTAAAGACATATTCGGTTCTGGTATGTTACAATCTAAGATGGCGGCAGACACCCGTCCTATCTTAAAAGTAGAGGATTTATATTTGATAGACTGTTGAAGGCCGTACGTTTACCTATGGTTGTTAATGTCTATGTCATTTTGGTCTCTTGTGGACAGCTATCTCATTGGCAATCATACCACAATTTCTTTTTTATATATGTGAAAAAATATCTGTTCTATAAAAGAAAGATGAAATGCATGGCTTTGAAATACCGCTAGGATGTCTTCCGCCATCTTGATTGTAAAGTAGCAGAACCCAACATGTCTTTGAAATAGGTTGCGAGTATTTCATTCTTATTTTTTATTCAATGCAAATTAACAGGGCAAAATACATCCCAAACTGTATTATAAATTAGGAAACTATCAACTACGTAAATTTGGATAAAACTATTATACATTGTTAAATGTTATTTGTTTAAAAATTATACATGAACCATTTAACAGGGAACTTTATTTTGTATACATCCGTGTGGTTTCTTTTTTCTTTTTTAAGAATAAACAGCATTTAATTTGAAAGTAACCAAGCATACACAGTTGTAGTTAACCCCTTTGTTCTAGAATAAAATATTGTTAAACAGTAGTGTAAATTTCTTCAATGATTAAGTTTCAACTTCATCAAAAAATACCTTGACAAAAAACTTTAAGCTGAAGCGGGACAGACGGACAAACAAACGAACGCACGGACGAACAGACCAGAAAATATAATGCCACTCTTCTATCGTAGATGGGGCATACACATGAAGGGTCCGTGTACTTGTATTTCGAAGCCATGAAAAATTGGCTCCTTTTTTCTTTTAAAAAGGATGAAAAAAATTACAAGAATTTTTATAGTATTCTAAAATATGGCCTTTTAAACTAAATGAAATAAAACTATGAAAGGAAAAGTAGGGGTTGGTGGGGATTTTTTAAAATAAAACTAGAGGATTTCGACTATATATGGCAAAAATGTAAAAACAAAAGGAGCGAAAATCCCTAATCATTCTGTTTAATACCATATGCTATCTATTTTTCAGTTGATGGACTTATCAGTCAAGCAGAGTTTGTTATACAGTGGGTGAAGATTAAAAACTCTTAGAAACCATGACAACTGAATAATTCTACCTAAATACAAGTTATTCCTCTTTATTTGTGTATTTCTTTCCCTAGAAATGTGGTAAAAAAAACCAGTTTGTTCCTTGCAGTACACAATAAATATAATCGTGTTAATAATTATACTGCAGTGTGCCGAACTAACAAGTCGAGCCCTTTTCAGATTTGTATATGTTCTCAGGTTCTTTTATGGTGAAAACTCACAAGTTTACTGTCCGTAGAAAGACGTACAAACCTTCACAGTCGTGTTACTCTGATTACGCCGACCAAACAAGGGGGTGCTGTATTATTGCCAATAAGACAACTGTCCGAATGGCGTGTATCAAGTTAAGCAACTATGGGTCACCGTACAGTCGCTATCAATGAGCAAACACATTCCAACATCCCGACTTTTAAATACAAATGTATACGTAGATGTTATTGACCATATCTATATACTTCGAAAATATACAAATGATTTTTTTAATTTTTATTATTCAACACATACGGGAAAACTGTTTCTTTTGTTCCTATGGACATTCTTACCGAGTTTTCATTCCTCATTTTTTGCTCACCGGGACTGAGGGCCCCATGTGAGCTTATGCCATCACTCGGCTATCTAAAATATCTTCTCCTCTGAAACTACTGGTCCAAATACCTTCAAACTTAAACTAAATGTTCCTTAGTGTATCTTATTTATAAATTGTATCCATATTTTTGATCCATCAGCAAACATGGCAGCCATGGCTAAAAATATAGAACATAAGGGGTCAAATGCAGTTTTTGGCTTATATCTCAAAAACTAAAACTTTTAGAGCAAACATGACATGGGATAAAATTGTTTAATTGGTCAAGATCTATCTGCCCTGAAATTTTCAGACGAATCGAACATCCCATTGTTGGATTGCTGCAACTAAATTGATAGTTTTAATGAAATTTTGCAGTTTTTTGTTATCTTGAATATTATTATAGATAGATATAGACTGTAAACGGCAATACTGTTCAGCAAGGTAAGATCTACAAAAAAGTTAATATGATTAAAATTGTCAATTGATTGACCCCTTAAGGAGTTGTTGCCCTTTAAAGACAATTTGACATAAATTGTTCATCAAGTTTTCTAACATTTAAAAATATCTCCTCTGCAATTATTGGGCAAAATAACTTTAACTAAATGTTCCTTAGGGTACTTAATTTATAATTTGTATCCGAAGTTTTGATTTATCGGCAAACATGGCCGCCATGGCTAAAAACAATTTAGGGTCAAAATGGAGTTTTTGCCTTATATCTCAAAAACTAAATCTTTTAGAGCAAATCTGACATGGGGTAAAATTGTTGAATTGGTGCAGATATATAAACCTTAAAATTTTTCAGACAAATCGAACAACCTATTGTTGGGTTGGTGCCACTAAATTGGTAGTTTTAAGAAAATTTGCGTTTTTTGGTTATTAACTTGAATATTACTATAGATAGGTATGAACTGTAAAAGCCAATAATGTTCAGCAAAGTAAGATCTACGAAAAAGTTAATATTATCAAAATTGTCAATTGACCCCTTTAGGAGTTATTGTCCTTTAAAGACATTTTTTCATAATTTGTAACAGTTCATCAAGTTTGATAACATTTAAAAATCTTCTCCTCTGAAACTATTGTGCCGAATACTTCTTAACTTTAAATGAATGTTCATTTAGGAATCAATTTTATAAATTGTATCCGAATTTTTTATTCATCAGCAAACATGGCTTCCATGGCTAAAAATAGAACATAGGGGTCAAATGCAGTTTTTGGCTTATATCTCAGTAACTAAATCATTTAGAGCAACTCCGACATGGGGTAAACATGTTTAAAAGGTCAAACTATATCAGCCTGGGTTTCTGCCACTAAATTGGTTATTTTAAGGAAATTTTGGAGTTTTTGATTATTATCTTGAATTTTATTGAAGATAAAGATAAACTGTAAACAGCAAAAATGTTTAGCTAAGTAAGATCTACAAAAAAGTTTTTTTTATGACAAAATTTGTCAATTGACGTCTAAAGGAAAAAGTGCACTTTAAGGACAATTTTACACAAGTTGTTTATGTTTTTTAACTTTAAAAATCTTCTCAATGAATCTAGAATATTTTTTTAATTTTATTTCCTTGTACGTAAAAAACATAGACACTATGGCTCTATAGCCCTGGCTCAAACCGAACAGCAAGCTATGAAGGGCCCCTAATCAAATAGCAAGTGTAACACAATTGAAACATGAAAACTAGCGGTCTAATACATATAGAAAAAAACCCAGAAACACTTATGAACCACATCAACCACTGAACATGCTCCTGACAGGTAAGGACAGGTGTATACAAATGCAGCGGGTTGGAACGTTTTCATCAGGTGCCAATATTCGACCTTACTAGAAACAGTAGTGTAACATTACAACAGATAAAGACACACCATAAAACATCAAATGCATTGATACAGGCAACAAATTACTAGCACACTATGTAAAAACGAATTTATCTTACCGACTATCTTAACGTGTGAAATTAAGACTAGTGACCTATCAAAATGAGAAAGTCTTCAATACTGTTAGCATTAAGAAACTACTTTCATTGATCCTACAAAAACAGATGCCAACAATAACAACTTGTTTAAATGTGTTTTATGAATTTATTTCCATCTAAATCATCAATTTCTTCGTCTGTTTAAACCTTTAAGATTTTTTCTCAGTACCGTTTTGTTTTTATAAAGGGATGTAACACCACTACTAACCGTGTATGAAATAAGCCCCGCCTCCCTTATTACCTAAAATGGAATATAAAGGGAACTAACACCACTACTAACTGTGTATGAAATAAGCCCCGCCTTCCTTCTTACCTAATATGGAATATAAAGGGACGTAACGCCACTACTAACCGTGTATGAAATAAGCCCCGCCTCCCTTCTTACCTAATATGGAATATAAAGAGACGTAATACCACTACTAACCGTGTATGAAATAAACCCCGCCTCCCTAATAACTTAATATGAAATATACACGGTCTGAACGCGGTCGCTTTTAACCAATCATATTCCTAGAAATGTATAGGTCAGATAAATGATAATGTATGTATGGTTCCCCGTTTTTTTTTTTTTTACCTCAGCACGGTTAAGGGTAAGATGACATGTATGTCTGCGGAGGATTACCTTGTGAACTAGCACGTTAAAAATTCGACTTATGGTATAGGTACAGTACAAAAATGGGTTAGTGTTCATATAACATTATCCTGGATAAGGATTTTTAAAAGACATTGATACAAAGTGTGAATTTTATTGCTAAATGTCGTACAGTTATAGAAATACATTCTGTCAAAGTGTTAGGGGAAGAGTAATAATCAGATCCGAAGAAATCGCAGTAAGGGTTTTCCCTTTAGGAAAAGGATAACCGTAAAGAATAGTATACATTTCGGGGCCATTCATAGCTGACTTAGCGGTATGGGCTTTGCTCATTGTTGAAGGCCGTGCGGTGACCTATAGCTGTTAATTTCTGTGTCATTTGGTCTCTTGTGGAGAGTTGTCTCATTGGCAATCTTACCACATCTTATTTTATATATGTAACTGTAAACATTTATAGGAGTTTATTTACAAAAAGTTGCAACAACAAAAGAAATCAAATTTTATCAATTTATTTGACACATAAAATTAAACATATACATGTAATTTGTTTTCCAATGTCTATACTAAATACAACCGAATGGTAACATAATGTCCACTAGGTGCAATAAAAGCTGCCCATTAATTTGTTTGCATTGTCTTTATTCCTTTTTTCTGCAATAAATAAATAAAACAAATTGATAGCAATTGATTAAAAATTCATTTGACTTAAATAAAAGTATTTCAGACAACAGAACATCTATCATTTGTAAAGTTTAGAAGACTATAATAGTGAATAAATCAAAATTAAATGGTTGCATGGAAAAAGATTGCACGTGTAAAATTACATCTTTCCCAAATCGAACACACACATGAACAAATGTCAATCAAATAGATTATGCATTTTACTGTCGGCATTTCTATGCATTTTTTTTGGCTCAGACGATTTTAATTTTCCAAAATACATTATTTTAACATGTTATGGTACATATGTATGCTTACTCCCCTTTCCTATTTTACTCTTTCAATCTATGAGCATATCTATATAAAAAATAGTTACCTAAAATGGTTTCAATACACTGCTAAGAGGATTTTGATTTTCCACATTTTCCACATCCACATGCAGTGGTACATGCGCATGAATCTCCACATGAACAGTCTCCTCCCGATGAACAACTACATGATCCTTTCATCTTAGGACAACATACGCAGCTATCTCCACATTCACAGTTGTCGCCACATCCACATTTGTTTTCTGTTGTCAGACAACAGGTTTTTCCTATAAAAAAAAAAGAGATGTCATATTTACTGTTGAAATAAACTAAGTGTGCATTACAACATCCCCTGGTAATGCGATATAGACCAAGGAGAAACACTAGACTTTACAACAGTCAATACGTAACTATAAGATTTTAGACCATTTCTTCTATAATAGCGTACTCATTAATTTTTATAGAATTGTGATCATCTACAAGCAATACCACTTTTCATTTTTTCAGGGTTTAATTTCGGGTATTACATTTTCGTTGCAAGTCGCTAGAAGTTCTTTTCCTCCTGCTATCAAGCAGAGACCTTCTATTCTAACGGGATTCGTCTCTTTCGATTTTAAGTAATAACTACGCCTCCAATATAAAGCTACCACCAATCAATAAACTTTGTTTCGTATCTCTGATATACGAAACTAGTAGCTATTTTCGTATTTCAAAGTATTGTTATTGTAAAAAAATGTATATAAATAAAATCTGATTTATACATTGAATAGCCATTAACCATGATAAAAAATATAACGTATATACAATGAACTTGAAAGTTAAAATATAAAAATAAGGAGATAATTGCCACGAAGTAGATGAAACAATTATAGGCAACCGTGCGGCCTTCAATAATGACAAAAACCCATACCGTATGGTCGGCTTTAAAATGGTCCGACATGAAAATAATTGTGTTTTTTTGGCAAAAGTTGAGCCACAAAATAAAAATATCGAACAGGAAGGATTACTATTAAAGTTGATTAAACAATTGTTTGTGGATTTGTTCATCATGATATCAAACATAGTTTTGTTGCAGGGAACAAATCTTTTCAGACATTGTTTGAAAACAAATTGAAAATGAAACAGTTGATTTAATATTCATCACACAGTACGCTTAATTTCCCCTGTATTTTCAATAGCACCGCATTAGAAAAAGAGATTTCCTGTATAGAAGCCGGACATTATTAAGTGGACACTAATCTTTAAAAACAAAAATACTTAACCGGATTTTGTTGACATCATATTTTTCAAAATGTTTGTTTACCTAACCATATAACGGAACTTGAATTGTCCTCAGGAATTGTCACTTGGAGAACAAATGAACATGTTATTGCTTTAAGATAGCATGCTGATAAATAATTTGTTTACGTTAAAAAGTATCTCAGGTAATCTTAAGGACAACATACCAGACACGTCTGTCACATCAATCATGTAATATGCCTCAAGTAGTATGAATTGATGAGTGATCTTAGGAATTTTGTTTTCCCGCCAATTATTTCTATTAAATTATCAATGAAAATAGACTGTAAAAAACTAAATAACAGTATTAAAACTATGATGATTATTCTGGCCTAGTAAGAAATAAATAAATAATATGCCAAGCAAGAAATTCTGAATCATTCTGCAACACTTAAAAAAGCCACTTACAGGAAACAATTAAATTTCGTGTACAGGGGCGTAGCTAAAAAGAAACGACGTGGAAGCAAAAAATTTTGGGACCCTATTATGCAGAATTTTTTTTTCTCGGTTTTTGGTCATAGGACGGTTAAAAGAGGAGCTATATTGAGATAAAAATTTATGAATGTAAAACTAAAAAAAAAAGCGAGATGTTATAAACCAGCGTACGTGTTCGGCATCGAGCGATCTCCCAATTGAATTCGTCAAAATTACATGCTAGGTCAGTTTCGTATGTTTCAGACAATATTGAGATTTGTTCGTTTGTGATATTTCCTACAACACGATGAAGCCGTGAGATACAGCACAAAGAAGCGATTTTCTGATAACATGACGCGACTCCACTCTCCAGTTGCCATATCATATGGTCTATGAACGCAAAAAAGACTTTCCAATACTGTTTTGGCGTGGTTGCAGGGTGATTGGCTCCGGTAGTCTGTCAACCACATCGCCTCGGCATATTTTCAACGATATCGAAGGGATCTGATAATTCTAATGCCGATTGGTACATCTCATTCCAAACTGATAAACTGTACACTGTAAAATGTGCTCCAAAACTACATATCTTAGAATAGACTGAGTATTACAAATTCAAAAGTAAAAATCTTGTGAAAGATGCAAGTAACCTTCCGATTTTGTCATAATCTCCAAAAAAAATAATATTTTGAAACCAAATGTCGTTATCTAATGATATTTCATCAATTAAAAAATGTGACAACATAGGTGTTTCCTTTAACATTCAATTTATAAATTTTTATTTTGCCATTTCTTTTTTTACATGCCGAATCAATGTGCACGCAACTTCGGAGCTACGACTTTTTTGAATGAACAGCTTCATCAACACTTGTAACTAGGTTGTCAAACTAATATCCGGGATAGACGGAAAAGACACCAACAGTCTCCGATTCCGATTGACCAACTCATCTCTCTCTCTTCTGCTTTTTTTGTTGTTGTGAAAACGACGTGGATGCACGTGCTGTCATGCCTCCGGGTAGCTACGCCCCTGGTGTATAATAATAGAAAATAAGCTAGCATCGCAAAAAGTGAAACTAAATATTCCGTCTGAAAACAGCCCCTCCCCCAAAAAATAATTAAAGTAAAATGTTCGTCCCATTACCAAAAGGTACAAACATAAATGTGAAGACGTATTTTAGTACATAAATTACATTTTCTTAGGAATTATATATTCTTTAAAAAAAGAAGAAGGTCGCCAGTATTTTTAAAAATCTCTTACAGAACCAATAAATTTTCAACCTACATGTATATATCTATCCATGGGAAATTCCGCAGACCCATTATCAACGTATATTTACGTTGATAGTGGGTCTTTTTCCATGGATAGAAACAAGTACTTGTGATGTATACGTATAGCATAAGAAAAGAATGAAATATGTACATACCAGTTGAAGACATTTTCAATTGATGACTGATCAAAACTGCACTGTTAAATATTTAAGTCTTTCTCTTTTTGGAGTTTCAGTAAGAATTGTAAAATTAGCCGGCAAACACTCTTAATATAAATTCCAACAAGACACCACGTGTGTAAATTCAAAATACCGTGTGCAAAGACATTAACGAATACAAATGGTCCCGCCATGATAAACCGGAAAAGTATTTAGCGCCGTGTGCAGAAAAACAGGCATGGCCAGATTGTCCATAAATAAATATTCCCACTTAATGTTAGTCAGAACATGTCATTTTTAAATGGTCAACCACCGGTTGAGCAAGATTAATAATTCGTAATAAATTTACAAGATGGCCTTGTGGATATGCACAGTGCAACAATTTAACAATAAAGATGGCCTACAGCGAGGATCGAGTGACATGCACCTGAATAATAGATGTTCGCATTATCATTAATACGTATTCATTTTCATGACATTTCATATACCTTATATTAATTCTTTGTCATTTATTGCTCGTTTGTCACACTTTTAAATTTCTAGTATTTATAAATACGCTTTTGATATGATATGAAGAATGATCAAGAATGTATCTTCAGCAACTTCGCTTTGGTTAATATTTGAAAATATATAGTGCCACTGCAGAACTTACAGTCGGTTTTTTTAACTACTGATCAAGTAAAACCTGCAATTTTTATCTACATGCATCAAATGCTTTAATTTGTATTTTTCGTGACAAGAAATAAAAGTATCCGTACAGCATCCTTGGATCGTTACATAAAGTCCCTTTGAGACACAGACACTTGTCTCAGAAAAAAATTTCCTTTCTTTTTTATATTTGACAATTTTACGTATTATGTCTGTTTGTTTTGGTTCACACATCGTTGTCAATATACTGGAATTGTTTGCGACTGTCATACAAGTGGGAGGTTTAGCCAGCTATAAACAAGGTTTAATCCTCCATTTTCTACATAAAAAAATGCCTGTACCAAGTAAGGAATATGATAGTTATAATCATTTCGTTTGCAGTGTTGAAGTGTTGATTTTGCCATTTTATTAGTTCTAGTATTGACAGTTAAACTCATACATCCTAAAGCAATCTATATTTGTGATAAATTTATTAAAAGTTTTGACCTGAAATATCTATAGCCGTATTGTATAACTCTATCGTTTTCTGTGACAAAACATTTATAATAACTATATACACTCTAATCTGATTTTCATGTCATTTATGTACAAACATGTAACAACACCAATTTCAAGGCTAGTGAATGTTTTGAAACGTTTAACCTTATGAATATTCATGAGTGGAAAGTTTCTCGCAATAATCGTGACATGTAATAATGTTAACTTGTAACGAAAAACTTGATAAATAATTGCCACATAATAGCTTATCAATATTCTTTTATCATTAAACAAACATAAACAAGGCAATTTTTAAACCAAAAATGGATAACGATACCAATCTAGACGTGGCTGTGTATTTTTACATCCTTGGTTTCATCGTTAAGTTTGACTCTGTAATGGTCACCTTAAAAGCCATTTATGAATAAATTCCTTATAGAAATATACATTGATTGAATTTTGGATGCTTTACGTCCAATGGCAAATATGTCATGCATGTTCGGGACGGGAACAAGTTAACAATAAATACAATAGGTATGTCCAGTAATGATAGAGGGCATCCAGGATGATGGTCGGGGAAACTTGGAATGCCACTGGAAAATGAGGGTATATTGGATAGAGACAGAAATTTTGCCTTGCAACAGGCCATCTACGGACCCCTCAAAGAGTTGTTGCAAGGGTTCTTAACGTGCAAAGAACGGAGAAATATATATGAAGTCTATAAGAATCGCACAATTTTGGAAAAGTATGACAGAAGCATTTCTTTCAAATAAATGTATGGTGTCCGCCTATGGACTCTTTTTCCGAAAAAATAAATGTAAATAGTCGCTTCTGCGATCTGCGAGTTGAAATAATTAATCATATACAAATTGAAATGTGTATGTTTATATAGAGTCTACTACTTCAAACCGACGATTTTTAAAATCACAATACTGGAGAAACCTATACTAGTTATAGTCAACCATGATAATCAAAGTTACTTTTCCTCGTATTATCCTATGATAGATTTTAAACCTAAGATTAATTTTTTTATTGTCGCTTTAGTTTCCTTCTTGTGTCTGTCTATTCTCAGAAAGGGTAAGTCGTAAATCGAAAAAAAATCCAACAGTCTAATTTATATAAAATTGTCATCTCGATTCCCCCCGAATCCGATAAAAAGCTGTGCTTTAAAGGCGGGGGCATCCGTTTGGCTGATTGGGATGTTTAAATACCCTCCCACGTCCAGTTTTAATGAGGTCGTTAGATCCGATGATTCTTGTAAGGAAAATGACACACGCTTTGAACAAATCTTTCGGTAGTCTAAAGATGGCCTGTTTCAAATAAAATTTCCAACTTGCGGGGCCTGGTGGTTACCTTTATTTGTAACGTTTAAGTCGATTTTAAATATGTGATTTGAACATAGATAAACTACTATTGTCTTCTTTTTTTTAAAATTTTACATCGGATGACCGTGAGGGCATTCCGGTGTATTGCTGTCGCCTTGATTTCCATTACGCAACTTTCGTGTTGGGATTGTATCCGATCTATAATAAAAATGATAATTACGCGGACATTATCGAGTGCAAAATAACATTCCTTATCGCTTGTTATAAATTAATTTTTTAAATGGATACTCCATAAAAAACATTTTTAAAAGAACATAAATTAATAATATGAAAATGTTTTGTCGTTAGAAATATATATTTAGGTAAAACTTTTTTTAAATATTTATGCACACGTACAGAAAATGTGTGTTAAAGCATGCAGAAGAATATCTCAAGATCGTTTGCAATCTCCCATGCAGAGTTATCGATCCTGGCTCTCTCTCTCTCAAGGACCGACAACTCTGCAAGGGAGATAGAACGTTTTGCGGGAAAATTTTAATGCCTACTAGAATCCAATCTATTAGAAAAATCGAATTATTACAGAAGAGTGTGCAGCATGCAATTGCACTGCACTTTTATTAATATAGTAGAATAGAATGATATACAAATAGATGAAAATTATATATACATATAACTGTTATCATAAATGTACAAATATTAATATACTATATAATTACAAACCAGAGTTTACTGATTTGTATCACTACAATATAATAGTTTTAACGATAAGGTTGAATTCTCTGTCATTTATTTATCATCCATGCACTAACTTGTCTCAGAAAAAAATATACGTGTACATTTACCTCACTTTCAGGTATAGAGATGTGATTTTTTTCTGAGACAAGAACTTGCGGTCATCCGATGTTCAGTACTTTGATTCCAATGGCATTTATTGTCTTATCGACGGCTTGAAGATAAATTAATGATTTGCCGCTTGACATTAAGAAAGGGTCAACATATATAGAGTACAGTGACTGAAGAACAAATTAGTTAAAGTAATACATTTATTCACAAATCATTATATTTAAAACACCAAAATAGATATTTAGTAAAAGGGGGCGAAAGATACCAGAGGGACAGCCAAACTCATAGATCAACAATAAACTGACAACGCCATGGCTAATAAAGAAAACAGGCAAACAGACAAATAATTGAATACAATACACCACATAGAAAACTACAGACTAAGCAACACGAACCCAACCAAAAACTAGGGGGGTCTCTGGTGCTCCGGAAGGGTAAGCAGATCCTGCTCCACATGTGGCACCCGTCGTGTTGCTCATTTTATTACAAACCCGGTAAATAGTCTAATTCGTTAAGTCATATTCGTGAAAAGGGAAGGTTATTGTAGTTACAACATAAAGAACATATCCGATATCATCTGTGAAACGGTTATTCCATAACAGTCAACCAACTCTTGGTAGCGTCTGTAAATTTTACGAAGGGATGATTTCAACTTCACCATTTGGAACGCTTGGTTTGATAGCTTCCTTGTGAGCAGCAACTCTCTATCAAGGAAATCATGATAGGACATACACCGGGAATATCGTATCAATTGATATAAATACTCCGTAAATATAACGGCATTGGATGAGACTGTCGTATAAGTGAGAGGTTTAGCGCTATAAAACCAGGTTTGATCCCCCATTTTCTACATTTGAAAATGCCTGTACAAAGTTAGGAATATGACAGTTGTTGTCCATTCGTTTGATGTGTTTTGTCATTTGATTTTGCCATGTGATTAGGGACTTTCCGATTGAATTCAGTATTTTTGTGATTTTACTTTTTGCTAAATATATTGAAAGTTCATAATTGGGAAGCTGAAATCATTTTGTCGTAAAGTTTTGTTTTCAACCGACCCTCATTGTCAATTTCTAAATGTAAGTCAAGATACGAGACCGACTTAACTGTATCTGGTGTTTCCTTATATCTAGTTCGATGGGATAGATGCGTTCAACATAGTCACCAAATTTTTATTTGTTAAGTGAGAGAACATCATCTTTATAGCGAAAAGTAATGTTAAAGGATATTGCTAACTTCTTATCTTTCTTCCTAAGAAGTTCCTGTATGAAGTCAGCCTCATAATAATAAAGCAACAAGTCGACAAGAAGAGGGGCACAATTGGTGCTCATTGGAATGACGACATTCTGTTGAAAAACGCGTCCTCTAAACATAACAAATATGTTGTCAATCAAGAAATAAAAAATAAAAAAGGGTACAAGCGCCTGTGAGCTGAATAACGAATGAAACTAAGATTCAAACCCCGCATCGAAGCAAAAAAAAACCCAACTAATTAAACCATGGATCCAATCAACAAAAGTAACGCACACATCAGATGTATACATGATTATTGTAATTTAATTTACAATGTAAATGTATCACCAAATATCAAATAATGTCACTTTTAATTTCTTAAGGATGTACTTAGGTGAGGTTAGGTGAAAAATAATAAATTAAGAAGTTAAAATTGATACTTTAAGCTGGTAGAGCATCAACTAAGGATAAAAATAAGTTAAAAATATTGATAGGTCATGGACCTCCTTTTCGAGATTTTTGAGATTTAAAATATGGCGGGAAAAGACTGACTCTGACTTTTACCTTATATTTGCATTGGTATTATTAGGTATCAAAACAAAAGAAAGAAAATTAAGAATCTTCTAAAATTTTGGTAAATGACCTTTCATGAGCTATTAAGTCTTATATGAAAAAATAAATGGGTGTTATGGGGCAAAATGTTTTACATTGTATTGTATGGAAAAACACCAAGGAGTCCGAACATTTGACACAAATTCCAAAACCTCACCTAAGTACATCCTTAAGTAAAAGAATTTGAAACTTTGGTGCGTTAAGTATAAAAAAAAGTCCAAAGTATTGCCATGAAAAAATTGAGAATTGAAATGGGGAATGTGTCAAAGAGACAACAAATTGAGAATGGAAATGGGGAATGTGTCAAAGAGACAACAACCCGCCTAAAGAGCGGAAAACAGCCGAAGTCCACCAATGGGTCTTCAATACAGTGAGAAAACCCGCACCTGAACTCCAAGTTAATTACAAAAAAGAGTTAAGACCAAATAAAACTGATAAGAATGAACGCTTGACTTTATCAACCAAAGGGACTATCAGGAAACTGACCCGGTACAGAAATAAACCTTGTTTTATAGCTAGCGAAAACTCCAACAAGCATGGAGTTGTTCATAGTTCCGTTATAGTTCATTCTTTTTATATATTTTTTTCGGTAAACGGATAGAAAGTCACAGGAGACATAAAGTCACAAATTTGGTAGGACATAAAGTCACAGGACAAAAAGTCACAAATAATAATTGACAATTGTTTGAATATATAAGAGAAATATCTTGAAATATTTACTTTTTAATACATACATTCATATTAAAGTTTAGGAAATGTGTCATTATACTTGAAAAATGAAGATTTATTTAATTTTAATCATGCAAAAGAATTTCAAAGATATCTTGGCACCATGAAGCCATTTAAGTGCCAAGCCACTTTGACATTTTGTTTTTTTAACAATTATTTGATTTACTTTGATATTTTTTTTGATAAATTTTGTTTACAAAGTAAGATTTTATACAATAGTTCAAGAGAAATGCAAAAATATTTTTGTAGAAATAAGAGTTTTTTATTCAAAGAAAATAGTCAGAAAAAATGAATTGTGACTTTTTTTCCTGTGACTTTTTGTCCGTGACTTTTTGTCCTGTGACTTTCTGTCCTACATTCTTTTTTCTTCTTCAATGCTACACGTTATAAGCCGTGGTGTAGTGGTTAGTGCATCGGACTAATGACACAAAGGTTCCTGGTTCGATTCCCGTTTCGGGATGAAAATTTCAGGGACTGAATTTTCGGCTCTCCCTTGACACCATTTGCGAGTATGGTCTTGAGGAAACGATGCTAGTCCGTCGGAAGGGGACGATAAGTGGCTGACCCGTGTTAAGAGAGAGCCATATTTCTTGCACGTTAAAGACACGCTTGTAGATTTCGAAAAAGAGCAGGCTAATGCCGCTATACAAGGCAGCACTCGCACCCGCAAAGTGGAAAGAGATTAATATTAGTTGCAAAACTTGTTTCTCAATCCACTATAAATAAATATGTTTAAACTAATGCTTCACGTTTGTATTGTTCTCTGTCTATCGTTTTGATATTAATATGGTATTTTTTTCCCTTTAGTTACAATCTTATTGTTTGGAATTTAAACTAATAAAATTTTTATTTTTATTCTAGCAAACTTTTTACAAATATCTCAAGAGAAATGGAGACTTGAAAGCAAAAACGATGCAGTTTTCATAATTATTATTTCCAAGGAGCATACCTCTTTAATAAAAAAATAGTTGAACTGCACTAATTTTCGAACTTGACAAAACATTGCTTGTATAAACCTTTGATATACATTTGATGAAAATCTGGAAAAAATGTACACATAAGAGCGCTTTTTATCCAATGGGCAGAAATAACTCTTAACAGAAGTTAAAAGTTTAGTGAATACCCTTTAGATATACTACAAATTTAAGTATCTTTACAAAAGGGACTTCATTCGTGGGTACTATTCCAGATCTGTCGCATGGACGGACGCTTGTCATTAATATGTGTTCCCCACAACGCATCGTAATGCCCGCGTCACACTGTCCCGATTTTTACGCCGATGGCAACACGATTATGGAAATTTCCAAAATCGGGACTGATCGTATCCAGATCGGGCTATTCGTAGTGCCATCTTTAACCATCGTAGAACCATCGGCCACTTTTTCTAGCCTTCGGGGACAACTTCGGGAAGGGTTCTAAATTTTTTAACATGTTAAAAAAAACCCGAAGGTGCGTCCGATGTTGAGGGTTCGTACTGAGTTCGTATCACCATCCTCACCATCGTAATCTCACCAGGAATGCATCTTTGAACATCGTATTGCATTCGTGTTTGCATCGTTTCCATCGGGCAGTTTTGACATTACGATGTCTACACGAATGAATGACGAGGCTACCCGAAGGTCTTACGATGACAACACGACTTCGTGAAGACCTCGTAATCCCATCGTGTTGCCATCGAATAAAATTACGACGGCGACAAGATGGAACTACGACGGCAATAAATCCAGCTAAATGTAAGTTAATTTTCGCGCTAAAATACATTTAAAGTGCCATGCGCGATATGCACTGGTCAGTCTAATACGACAGTTAAGAAAGACGTTCACAAAACATGGAGCTCATATCATATGATTCTATGAGAACAAGAAAGGCGACAGCGTTGTTTTTATTAATTCAAATGGAACAAGAAGAGCAGCTATTACAGGCTCAGGATTTACTTTTACAAGTAAAATATTATTTTTTGTATCAAGTAACATAATGAAAATCATAAACGCGCCTCGTACACAAACACTGCAGGTACACGTATATAGGGAAACCAACTTTTTCTTCATTATTCTGATATTTTATGTATCGTCTGAGTTGTTGTCACACGAATATTTACTCCATAACCGTTTTGTTTTCCATATGTCATATTTTGCCGCATTTGTTGCTTTCCCCACATCCTTCTTTTTGTCTATATTATTATGATATTCTCCTGGAAAGAGCTCTTTTTGAATAAAAGGGATCAACGAACCTATTACCTTACCTTTAAGATAGATCAGTAAACATGGGCATAAGTATGGGTGATTATTCAGACTAGTGCACACATTTTACAGTTTAAACAAGGCAATGCCGAGCGTGGGATCCCCTCGTATGTAACATATCGGGGACATATATGGACACTACATTTGTATATGACACATGCAGAAAATGGTAAATTGAATATATAAAAAAGAAGATGTGGTATGATTTCCAATGAGACAACTATCCACAAAAGACCAAAATAACACAGACATTAACAACTATAGGTCACCGTACGGCCTTCAACAATGAGCAAAGCCCATACCGCATAGTGAGCTATAAAAGGTCCCGATAAGACAAGGTCAAACAATTCAAACGAGAAAACTAACGGCCTTATTTATGTAAAAAAATGAACGAAAAACAAATATGTAACACATAAACAAACGACAACCACTGTATTACAGGCTCCTGACTTGGGACAGGCACATACATAAATAATGTGGCGGGGTTAAACATGTTAGCGGGATCCCAACCCTCCCCCTAATCTGGGACAGTGGTATAACAGTACAACATAAGAACGAACTATAAAAATAAGTAGAAAAAGGCTTAACTCATCAGATGGACAATAATATAGTGGACGTGGCCCGGTACTTATACATCCCGACACAAAAAGACACAATGAACAGATCTGAGAGTACTCGCAGTTATCTGACAGCTAGTTCAAAGCCACTAACAACTAATAAAAAAAATCATGCAACTAAGACTAAATTATCAATCCGTACACATCCAACATCCAATGGATTTAGTGAAAAGACGTCATAAACAGCCAGAGAAAAACATGACATTGTGCAATGCCAAGTTACAGGTATCGACAGATTGTAGTTCCATTAATATGTATATTTAGTTAGCTTTTAATTTACTGATAACAAAATCAATATTTATACCAATAAAAACAATATTCAATGATCTTATTACAGTGTAATAGGTAACCTTTTAGAATAAGTTAATTTAAAGGAGCGACAAGTTTACATGGATCATTTCTAAATTTCCGGGCACGGTTAACAACATTTCCGTAAAAATAAGGATGTGCTATCCCGTTTGAAATAAGTTTTCTACAGGTACAACCAAACTTCAAAACCAAATCTTTATATCTATGGAAAAATTTAGTTAAGGTTTTAAGTGTAATAGGTAACCTTTTAGAATAAGTTTATTTAAAGGAGCGACAAGTTTACATGGATCATTTCTAAATTTCAGGGCACGGTTAACAACATTTCCGTAAAAATAAGGATGTGCTATCCCGTTAGAAATAAGTTTTCTACAGGTACAACCAAACTTCAAAACCAAATCTTTATATCTATGGAAAAATTTAGTAAAGGTTTTAAGTAATTTATGGTAACGATATCCCTGGTTTAATAATTTACCAGTAATACATAGGTTGCGTTCGTTAAAATCAAAAACGTCACAAAAGACACGGGCATAGCGAACAAGTTGTGAAATATAAACACCGTAAGATGGTGCCAAAGGAACATCACCATCTAAAAATGGAAAATTAACAATAGGGAACGAAAAATCGTCTCTTTTGTCGTAAATTTTAGTGTGGAGTTTCCCGTTTAAAACCGAAATATCTAAATCCAGGAAAGGACAGTTATTACCGAATAAATTTGATTTATTTAAAGTAAGTTCCTTGGGGTAAATTTCCACAGTATATTGAGAAAATTCTTGATTATTTAACGAAAATATATCATCAATATAACGGTAAGTGTTGTTGAATTTATCAATTAACTGCAATTTCGACGGGTCTTTACTGAGTTTAGTCATGAACTGTCAGTGATTCGTAACAGTACAAAAACAAGTCTGCTATTAAATGGGCACTAATTGTGCCCATGGGGATACCTACAACCTGTCGATAAACTTTGTTGCCGAAACGTACAAAAGTGTGCATATTTGATATATAAACGTCTTTAAGACATCGTTTGGCCATCGCGCCATCATCGTAATCCATCGTGTAGCCTTCGTAATCCACCGTGTAGCCTTCGTGATCCATCGTGTAGTCTTCGGCTGAGATATGAAGCTTAAATACCCGTCTTCGGTTAACCTTCGTATGTCCATCTTTTGCTATCGTATATAATTTCGGCACCATCGTATAGACTTCGTTATTCATCGTACTTGCTTCGGTCACTTTTTGGTATTTCAACAAGATCGGGACCAACTTCGTACGAACTTACAATTTTCGCATTCGGGTGTCCATCGTATATAAAAATCGGGACAGTGTGACGCGGGCATAAGAGATATAAAAATATATCATCAGTAAGTGACTGTCAGGTTATACATCATTACGATATTAATTTTATGACAAATTACACTCATATTGGCCAAGCAAAAAACACACAGTATAACACAATCATTACACAACTGTCAAGGTGGTACCCAACACCTTCACTTAAATTAATTTGGCTCGTTTAATTTTCATAAATTTTTTACAAAGTATTTACTTTGACCCTATGACAAATATATAAAAATTTCAAGAATTTTGAACCAACCAATAAAAAACTGTCAAAGGAAAGTAAGTATCTTATTTATACAGAAAAATATAAAACAAAGACATGACTTTTATGATTAATAAGGTTAAGTAACCATGACCTACACATAAATGGAAAAATATAAAAATTAAATCAAATAAACTCATCATAGATACCAGGATTAAATTTTGTATTAACACCAAACGCGCATTTCGTCTACAAAAGACTCATCAGTGACGCTCGAATCCAAAAAAGTTAAAAAGGCCAAATAAAATACGAAGTTGAAGAGCATTGTGGACCATAATTCCTAAAAGTTTTGCCAAATACAGCTAAGGGAATCTATTCCTGAGGTAGAAAAGCCTTAGTATTTCAAAAATTCAAAAGTTTTGTAAACTGACTGCAGTTAACTTATAAATATGACCATATAAATGATAATTCATGTCAGCACAGAAGTGCAGACTACTGGGCTGGTGATACCCTCGGGAAATTAAAACTCACTCAGCAGAGGCAACGACCCATAAATTCATTTGATAACATAAAACTTGGTTTTACACATTCTTAACGACTGTTCAAGCTAAATCATCTTTTAAATTCTTAATCTGAATTTCTGACAGCAGTTGGTGACCTGGTACAACAATCTTTAGATTTGCTAAAATGTGGTACATATAAAAAAGAGAGAGACATGTGGTATGATTGCCTATGAGACAACTTTCCACCACAGTTCAATAAAAGTGGATGAAAGCAATTATAGATAACCGTACAGCCTTCAACAATGAGAAAAACCCATACCGTATAGTTGACTATAAAAGGTCCCGACATGAAAACTAATCAATTTAAAAAATTAACAGCCGAATTTATAAAAAAAACAAGAATGTGTCCCCAGTACACGGATGCCCCATCTGCACTATCATTTTCAATGTTCAGTGGACCGTGAAAATAGGGGGAAATCTCTAATTTGGCATTGAAATTAGAGAGATCACATCATAGAGAACATGTATACTTAGTGTCAAGTTGATTGGACTTCAACTTCATCAAAAACTAAGGTGGTACTTAACACTACAGGGAGATAACTCTGTAAAATCAGCTAAACGTGTTAATTACGTTGTGTTGGTATAGGAATATTAAGCTTCTCAATGATCAAAATTAGTGTTTGTCAAACTGCTATATAACCAGTGTAATTTTTCTGATAAAACGGTTGGTTCAAAATTATGTATTGATGTATAACCTGACAGTCACTTACTGATGATATATTTTTATATCTCTTACGATGCGTTGTGGGGAACACATATTAATGACGGGCGTCCGTCCATGCGACAGATCTGGAATAGTACCCACGAATGAAGTCCCTTAATAGGCTAAATATACCGTCATTTAAATAAAGGCAACAGTAGTATACCGCTGTTCAAAACTCATAAATCCATGGACAAAAAACGAAATCGGGGTAACAAACTAAAACCGAGGGAAACGCATTAAATATAAGAGGAGAACAACGACACAACACTAAAATGTAACACACACAGAAACGAACCAAGCATCAGACAAAATCCCATGAGAATAACAAATATAACATCAAAACCAAATACATGAATTTGGGATAGACAAGTACCGTGACACGTCTTATCGCAATGTGAAATTACACTAAAAAATAAGAGAAAACAAACGACGCAACGTTAAAATTTAACACACACAGAAATGTGATATTGTACAGAGATGAGAATTTTGTAAAGATAATTTGTAGTATATCTAAAGGGTATTCACTAAACTTTTAACTTCTGTTAAGAGTTCTGCCCATTTAAAAAAAAGCGCTCTTATGTGTACATTTTTTCCAGATTTTCATCAAATGTATATCAAAGGTTTATACAAGCAATGTTTTGACAAGTTCGAAAATTAGTGCAGTTCAACTATTTTTTATTAAAGAGGTAGACTACTTGGAAATAATAATTATGAGAACTGCATCGTTTTTGCTTTCAAGTCTCCATTTCTCTTGAGATATTTGTAAAAAGTTTGCTAGAATAAAAATAAAAATTTTATTAGTTTAAATTCCAAACAATAAGTTTGTAACTAAAGAAAAAAATACCATATTAATATCAAAACGATAGACAGAGAACAATACAAACGTGAAGCATTAGTTTAAACATATTTATTTATAGTAGATTGAGAAACAAGTTTTGCAACTAATATTAATCTCTTTCCACTTTGCGGGTGCGAGTGCTGCCTTGTATAGCGGCATTAGCTTGCTCTTTTTCGAAATCTACAAGGGTGTCTTTAACCTGCTAGAGATATGGCTCTCTCTTAACACGGATCAGCCACTTATCATCCCCTTCCGACGGACTATCATCGTTTTCTCAAGACCATACTCGCAAATGGTGTCAAGGGAGAGCCAAAAATTCAGTCCCAAAAATTTTCTCCCGGAATGGGAATCGAACCAGGAACCTTTGTGTTAGTAGTCCGATGCACTAACCAATACAACACGGCTTATAACGTGTAGCATTGAAAAAAAGAATGTAGGACAGAAAGTCACAGGACAAAAAGTCACAGACAAAAAGTCACGGACAAAAAGTCACAGGACAAAAAGTCACCACAATTCATTTTTTCTGACTATTTTCTTTGAATAAAAAACGCTCATTTCTACAAAAATATTTTTGCATTTCTCTTGAACTATTGTATAAAATCTAACTTTGTAAACAAAATTTATCAAAAAAATATCAAAGTAAATCAAATAATTGTGAGAAAAAAAAACGTCAAAGTGGCTTGGCACTTAAAAGGCTTCATTGTGCCAAGAAATCTTTGAAATTCTTTTGCATGATCAAAATTAAATAAATCTTCATTTTTCAAGTATAATGACGCATTTCCTAAATTTTAATATGAATGTATGTATTTAAAAGTAAATATTTCAAGATTTTTCTCTTATATATTCAAACAATTGTCAACATATTATTTGTGACTTTTTGTCTTGTGACTTTTTGTTCTACCAAATTTGTGACTCTATGTCTCCTGTGACTTTCTGTCCGTTTACCGAAAAAAATATATGAAAAGAATGAACTATAACGGAACTATGAACAACTCCATGCTTGTTGGAGTTTTCGCTTTCTATAAAACAAGGTTTAAATTATTTCTGTACCAGGTCAGTTTCCTGGTAGTCCCTTTGGTTCAAAGACTAGAGCGATGTCGTGGTTGACTGATCTTCATAAAAGGTGAATTAAACACTCATAGATACCAGGATTCACATTTTGAAATACACGCGTTGGTTTCGTATATAAAAGACTCATAAGTGACATTCGAATAAAAAAAGGTAAAAATGCAAAATTAAGTGAGAAGTTGAAGAGGATTGCGGACCAAACATTCCGAATGGTTTTGCAATAAAATCCACAATGCTGCTAATAACAGACCAGCATCCTTAACATCCATAGCAAAATACTGGAACATATCATTAGCAGTGTAATGAAACAGTTTGATACTAACAGACACACAACATTGCTTTAGATATAAGAGATCGCGTAAATCTCAACATTCAAAGAAATAGTTAGAAGCCCTACTATAGAACAAATTGATATCAATTTACTTAACTTCGCTTAGGCTTTCGACAAAGCTGCACATGCCAGACTGGGACGAAGCTAACAAACTATGGAGTGTACCACGACACTGTAAGATGAATCAACTAATCCTTGGTCTACAGAAATCAGCAAGTAGTGTTAGAAAGAACAAAATCAACACAAGCTCAAGTCTTGTCATAAGTACCATATGGATCAGGTCTTGTCTTATTTCTAGCAGCTATGCACAATATGCAAGATACTACAAAAAAAAAAAGTTTAGCGAATGATACCATCTTGTTCCGTGTTAATAATGGAGCAGCATACAGCCAATTAATACAGGATAGTCTTATTGCGCTTGAAGAACGCAAAACAGTAAATGGCAAATGATTTTGAACCAATGTAAATGCAGTAATAAGAATAGCACTTATAGTTAAACCAATTAAGTCACATTCACACACTAACAGATCCATGGTAACCAATTGCAAATAGTTGACTCCAGTAAGTATAGTAACAAGGAGTCACATTAGTCAGTAATCTGTCGTTGAAAAAACAGATCAATTGCATTGCTGCCAATGGGAACGAACAGTTGTTTTTATTAGAAAAAATTCTAAAGACTTCCAAACCCGTAAAGAAACAAGCTACATAACAAAATTGAAGTACACATATTATATATAGTCATATAATGAGACCCAACAAGTATAATCAAGGAAAATGTGAAAGAAGCGCGGCAGGCTTTATTAGTCACTAGCAACTATACGGACAGAACAGAAGCCTGCCCAATATGATAGCAACAGAAGGTTGACAAAGTCTAGTCCAAAGAAGACTCAGTAATAGACTCTGTATTATATACCAAACACCAGAGTATAGCTAGCAATCAACATAAACCTAACCCTTATGAGTAATGACAATTGTACAAGAGACCAACATCGTCTCTTAAAAGAAGGACCCAGCAGCGAGTCGTACAGAATTTCTTTTTCTTTAAAGACAGACCAAGACATTGAATTTCCTACCTGCTATCACAGTTGCTGTGGTCCCATAAAGGAATATAGCACTAGTACCCTTTGAATCAAATCAGATACTAGACAGAGACACCATGTTTATTGGTTGAATTGTACAATTTACAGAATTTCAGATACAAATAGACTAGTGAACTACATATGTATGTGTCCAATTGTGAGCCCAAAAAGAACTTTATACAGTCGGCAATAACTCTTGTTCTATAATCGAAAGGAGGACAAAAGTTGAATGGTAAACTAAAAATGACCTGCTTGATAAATAGTAACACACAACTTTCATTAAATATGTAATATATGTTTCATAATTATTAATAATTTCATCTATTTTGTTGAATATCGTAATCAAGTGCCCCCAGGTATCCTGGGGAATTTCTCATCGATTTATTTGCACAAAAATATAGTTCCCTTTTTGGATCAATCTCAAAACCAAATTTTAATGGGACTTAATACCTAAGAGCAAAATAGATACAATACAATAGTGTATATGATTATACTGTAATAAACTAATTTCTTCATTCTAAATTTGGGACTTCGTGGACTTGCTGGACATTGCATAGGTTATGTAATATATTTGTTAAGGTGACCTTAGTTATATTTGTTTTTTTAGGGTGGGGGGACCTCAGGTATCCCAATAATGAAATGATAAGAGATACAATGCTAGTGAATATACGTATGCTGTACCCTTGGATTGTATTATGTAGTCATTCAATACAGGGGTACCTGAGGTCATCCCCCTCAAACAAAACATATAAACCATTGAATTCAAGTTAACTCAGGTCACCTTAACAAATATATGACAAAAATTAGGCAATGTCCATCATTTTCATGAAGTCCTACATTTAGAAGAAAGAAACTAGTTTACTGCAACACAATTATTTACCATTGCATAGTATGTACTATTTTCTAATTACAGAGGTTAACTGAGGTCACCCCAAAAACACACACAAAATACAACCAATTCATCTTAAATAAACTCAGTTCACCTTAATAAATAAATAGGGGGATGATTGGGATCCCGCTCACATGTTTAACCCCGCCACATTATTTATGTATGTGCCTGTCCCAAGTCAAGAGCCTGAAATTCAGTGGTTGTCGTTTGTTTATGCGTTACATATTTGTTTTTTTTTTTTTTTTTTGAACAGTTGAATATAAATTTATTGCACTAAAGCTGTTAACAATGACCTTACCGCTACAGCTTTAACTGTAAGGTACCCTGAAATAGTTAGTATCTATAAGAACAGGGTTTCATATAGATAAGTATGTTTTCTTAAATTTTATATTAGTATATTACAATTAAATACAATGTTCAATAATAATGTAATACAATTCAGTACAAGATGGCGACAGGGGCTAGTCGAAACATTTTACCAGTGTAGAAATTTTTGTATTTTTTTGGATTTCAACCGAAAGATGTCACAGCAAACAAGTACAGTATGTTCCCAGATGTTATTTGAAATCAATTCATCAACAAAAACAATATTTATTAATGGCAAGTAGTAGTAAGAAGAAGAATAAACGAAAACGAAAACAAACAGGGTCGCCATTTTCAAACAAAAAGAAAAAGATGGCTGACAAAAAAAACTCAAAGAACTCAAAGAGTAAAGAACAAAGCCCAGCTTGCTCCATACCTCAAACACCACAAACTAACCAGGAAACGAGCCAGTCACCTTTAACCAGTAATGTTTATTCTGCTGCCCACCAAACATTGTATGGTTCTTACCCAGGCTATCCGTTTACACCTTTTCAACCACCAGCACCCCATACTACACCAGAAAATATGATGCAAAGTCATCATCAACAATTGCCGCCTGCTATGATGTCCTCTATGCCACTATTAACACCATCACCATGCCAATACACAAATCCAGACTTAAATAAATTTATGTGTGAAGTGACAGAAAGACTTAAAAAATTAGATATGCTAGAAGACATACTAAAAAGGGTTGTCTCCATGGAAACACACTGCATGAAAATAGACTGTGAAGTTTCTAACATGAAAGAACAAATAAAGACACATACTAACACTATCATGAACATTGATAAAGGGCTAAGTGAAATGTCAAACAGAGTACAGAACATGGATGAACAAAATTACTTTCTATTTGAAGAAACCAAACAATTAAAAGAGAAGGTAATAGAACAACAGTCAAGATCTATGAGGGAAAACTTGATATTTAAAGGTGTCCCAGATGAGTACAATCCAGAAGAGGACACTGAAGCAATTCTTAAAGATTTTATTAAGAGTGAAATCCAAATAGAGGAGGAAATAAACTTTCATGTTGTCCATAGACTTAAACCAAAACAGGACAAGAGTCCAAGGGGCATAGTGGCTAAGTTTGAGCGACGAAAAGACAGAAATATGGTGCTTAGTGCTGCAATTCAAAAGCTGAAAAACAAAAAGCAATTTGTTGTCCATGAACAATATCCTATCGAAGTCATAGAGCGGAGGCGAGAACTAGTTCCCATACTGAAGGATGCCCGAACTAAAGGACACACGGCAGTTCTAAAGGAAGATCGACTTTATATTGATAACAAACGCTACTATCCTAGGACAACCAGACAACATCCTCCACCTTCTGCTGCAATGGACCAAAATGGTGAATAAGACAGATGTACAAGAGGACAGAGAAGTGACATTGACAATAAAGATATTCATAAAAACAATGTATGTGTGAAAAATGATCTCACTATATTTTACTTGAATGTGTGTGGTTTAAAATCTAAGTTGAAATTTAAAGAATTTACAGATAATATACTAAACTATGATATTTCAATATTTGTTGAAAGCAAACTTGATAATCTAGATGTCCTAGATGTCCCAAAAGGTTATACATATGTAACAAAAAATAGAAAAAAAATGTGTAAAAAATCAGGTGGTATAGCAGTTATTTTCAAAAAAAGCTTAGAAACAAGTTTAACATTTTTATCAAGTGAAAGTCAATTTGTACAGTGGATGAAAGTAACAAAAAGCATTTTTGGTCTGCAAAATGATGTAATTGTAGGCTGTATTTATATACCACCTGAAGGTTCGAAATATTCAAATTTAGAAGCTTTTGATGAAATCGAAAATGAATTAATGTCTCTTAAGAAGGTATCAGATGTACATACGGCTCTTATTGGCGATTTTAATGCAAAGACCGGCATTTTGAATGATTTTGTATTAGCTGATGAAACTCTTTTAGATCTATTTCACTTAGACACTGACAACGAAATTATTTCATATATGTTAGATTATGAAAATCTCAAGTCTTATAATATTCCATTACAAAGAGTGACACAGTGTAGTTGTCAACCTAATACTTATGGGTATAAATTGCTAAATTGCTGTAAAAAATTAAATATGTATATTGCTAATTCCCGTATTGGTGTAGATAAAGGTGTTGGTAAAACTACATGTAAAAATACAAGTGTAGTAGATTATTTATTGTTATCGTCAAAGCTTTTTACACTAGTCAAAGAATTTGAAATACAACAGTTTGATCCACTGTTATCTGATGTGCACAGCGCAATACACATTACATTAAAGTCACAAAGTACGTCACATAAAAACAACTCTGTTACGTCAGACCAAACACCAAAAACCAGGTGGCATGATAACAAACGAAACCAGTTTGTCAATACAGTTCATAACAAAAAAGAACAGTTATCGGCAATACTAAACGACCTTCACACTTTACACTCGAGTGATCATTGTACTCAACACGAAATTGACAAAGTTGTTGATAGTATTGGCGAAATACTCGTATCATCTGCAAACGAAACATTTATTAAAAAAACACGCACTACAACACAAAGAACTAACCAGAAACCATGGTATACAAAACAGTGTTACGATGCTAGAAAAAAATTTCACAAAGCAAGAAAACAATACAATTTACACAAAAATGAAACAAATCATAAAAAATTACTTGACTTTAGCAAACAATATAAGCAGATTACAAATAAAGCTTACAATGATTATCAATTTAATCTTGAAAGCAAGATTAGAAATACGGCACAAACAAATGGCAAGGAATTCTGGAAAATCTTGAATAACTTTAATAAAAAAAGTAAAGATGATCCAAACATTATATCTATGGAATCTTTGTACAATTATTTTAAGGACTTAAATATGAATGATATGGATGAATGTAATAATGATATAGATGTTAACCTTAATGATATGTCACCAGAATTAAATGAATTATTGAATGATCCTATGACTGTTGATGAAATAAAAAATGTTGTAAAGAAGTTAAAAAATGGCAAATCTGCTGGACAAGATGGTATACTAAATGAATATATTAAAAATACATTAGATGATATGATGCCTATATATATTTCGCTATTTAATATCATTTTAGACACGGGTCTTGTACCTGAGAGCTGGGGTATGGGAATAATGATTCCTATTTTCAAAAATAAAGGATCTAAATTAGATCCTAGTGCATACAGGGGTATAACCCTTAACTCCTGTCTTAGTAAAACATTTACAGCCGTATTGAATTGTAGATTAAACACATTGTCAGAGGAAATTGAATTAATTTCTGAGGCCCAAGCAGGGTTTAGAAAAGGCTTCTCAACTGTAGACAATATATTCATTTTACATGCCCTTATATCACTATATTTTTCTGCAGGAAAAAAACTGTTTTGTTCGTTTGTAGATTTTAAAAGTGCTTTTGACACAGTCTGGCGAATGGGACTGTGGCAAAAAATGCAAAAATCAAATATTCAGGGTAAAATTTTTAAAGTTATATATAATATGTATCAAAATATTAAAACATGCATAAGGAAAGGAGACGAAGTCTCAGCGTTTTTCAGTTGTGATGTAGGAGTAAAACAGGGAGAGAATTTGTCTCCTTTCCTCTTCTCATTATTTTTAAATGACCTTGAAAGTTTCTTGTTAGACAACAATGTCGATTGTTTACAAAAGGTCTATGCAAAATGTGAAGAAGAATTGTCTTGTCTACTTAAACTCCTAATTATCTTGTATGCAGACGATACTGTGCTATTGTCTGAAACAGAAGAAGGTCTTCAACAGGCCTTGTTAGCGTTTGAGCAATATTGTAATTTATGGAAACTTCGTATTAATACAAACAAGACAAAAATTGTAATATTCAGCAAGAGAAAATTTAAACCAAAAATTGTATTTAATATTTATGGTGAAAATATTGATGTACAAGATTCATATTCATATCTTGGTGTTATGTTCAATTATAATGGTAGTTTTTGTACTGCTAAAAAGAAATTATTGGATCAGGCAAATAAAGCATTGTATGCTTTACTGCAGAAAATAAGAAATTTGTCAATTCCATTAGATTTACAATTAAAATTGTTTGATTCACTCATTACTCCAATTCTTGTCTACTCAAGTGAAGTATGGGGATTTGAAAATAAACAGGGTATAGAAAAAATACACTTGCAGTTTTGTAAGAGAATTCTCAATTTAAGAAACAATACTCCTAGCTATATGGTATATGGAGAACTTGGACGTTCTCCAATGGAAGTTATCATTAAATTGAGAATGGCGTTATTTTGGAACAACCTTTTATCCAGTAGTAACAAAATATCTAGTATTTTGTATAGACTTATGTTTAAACTTCACGAGAGTAAGCAAGGACATTTTAAATGGATTTCTTATGTTAAATCTATTTTTGATGAAACAGGGCTTAGTTTTATATGGAATGATCAAATGTATATGGATAAGAATATTCTCAAGTCTATTCTAAAACAGAATTTGACTGATCAATTTATTCAAAATTGGTTCTCGCAAATTAATAGCTCATCTAGGGGGGAATTTTATGGACTTTTTAAACATGAATTTAAACTGGAACCATATCTACTTAGATTGGCTGTATCTGATAGATTATATATGTGTAAGTTAAGATGCTCAAATTTAAAATTTCCTATAGAGACGGGAAGATGGGCAAAGATCCCTAAACATAATAGAATTTGTCATTTATGTAACTTTAATATTGGTAACGAATATCATTATATGTTTACTTGTATATATCCACAAATCGTGGACCTGCGCAAAAAATTTATCCCACATTATTACAATACAAATCCATCAGAGATCAAAATGATTGGAATGCTGTCAAATTGCAATGTAAAATTATATCGTAATATTTGTAGATTCTTAAAAAACATTATCAAATATCTATAATTATTCACTTTTTTATACATATGTAAAAACTCACATATTCATGACATTGTGTTAAATCCAAATGATATAGACTGACTGTATATACACATGAAAGTGTCACGAGAATCACGTGCATGATTGTTTATTGTGTGTTAGCTCCTGTTGTCGTATATATATACATGTTTATCATAATTGTATTGTAATTACTGTATAGATATTTAGTATATTTATGTATGTATGTATATTGACCTCTTGTACACTGTTGTGTCTGAGGATAATAAAACTTTGAATCAGTACCCTGATCTGAAATAAATGATATATTTTCCTTCTATACATGTAATCAAATTAAATAACGCCCATTTAATACTCTTATCCGAAATTGAATGTTTGGTGTCAATTATCTCGTTTAAAAATTACATGATTTAAGAGTGTGTGACATCGATTTTCTTGATCGGAAGGTTTACCTTGTTTAAAGGTGAGAGAGAGCATGCTTTTTAATGGATGTATGTTGAATTAGGCTACTTTACTTCTTTTTTATTTGGATTTTAAACATTTTAGGTGAGTCTTTTCTTTATTTTTATTTATTTAGTTAAAGTGTTCTAGAAATATCTTCTTTAAGAGTGTTTTATTTTGGAGAAATTAAAGTTTGAAGCACTTGGACTGTAGTATATTCTTGTAGATTGTAGGATCTTAAGTATTCGTCCAGTTCAACTTTAAACAGATTGAATACATTAGTAGATTTATTTCTCTGATCGGATACATAGTATGATTTGTAGATAGCAAATCCTATAAGTGTCAGAATTATATTGAATCCGATATACTCATTATCTGTTATTTTGTAGCCTATTACAATGTCTTTTAAGTTAATGTTTTTGTTAAAATTCATTTGAGATAAGATTTTATTAATGATTTCCCAAAATTCTTTTAGAAATTTACATTCGATAAAAAAGTGTTGATACGTGTCTTTGAGTTGACAAAGTTGACAAAACGGACTAGTTACGATTTTCCATTTATAGAGATTATCTCTATTCGGTAAAATGCAAGTTATTAGTTTCCACCTAAACATTTTAAGTTTATTAAGTTTTAAATGTTGGTGTATAAACTTAAACATATATTTGGTAAAGTCATAATTTATTTCTAATTCATTTTTCCATTTATTTATGCCAATGTTTGGAGAAATTTTTTTTTGAACGAGCAATTGATACACGTTTTTGTTGATTAAATTTTCAATTTTAATGTTTTCTTTGTTTATATTGATAAATAATCTGTTAAAATTTACTTTTGATTTGATGGATTCTTCTGTAGCTAAAATTTTTAGCCATGAGGTTGGAATTGAGTTTTTTACTTTTGAAATTTCTGCTATCCAATTTTTAGTGTTTCGCAGTTTTCTAAATATTTTATCTTGGGCAATTTTTCCATTATCGTCAATAATATCGTTAATGTAAATAAAATCACTATGTATCCAGTTATGCATAATAAGCGGCTTGTTTTGAAATTTTATAAATTTATTACCCCAGATAACTTGCTTTCTTATTTCGACAAAGTTTTTCAATTCTGTGATGTTCGTTTCATGAAATAAAATCCAACTTTTTATTATTTCTAAGTAAAATTCTGGAATGTCCTTAGTTATGTAATCTAGTTTTTTTAAAGTTTGGTTATTTAAATTCATTCTAAAAATGAGGAAATTAGACCCTAATTTACTTAAAAATAATTTTGGTATCAATGTCCAATTTTCTTGTTTTGCCTGTAGCAATCTAGAGACCCATCTTATTTGAAGAGAGGAGAAATAGCTTTTTATGTCGGTCATTTTAAGCCCTCCCTGGTTATAATCTGCTACCAAAGTATGTCTTTTAACTTTGTCTTTCTTATTGTTCCATATAAAACCAAAAATTTCTCTTTCTATATCAACTATTTTTGAGTTACTTAAAGCTGTAACATTTGCTAAAAAAGTAAATTGTGGTATAATGAGAGTTTTAACTATTAGAATTTTGCCTAAAATGGTTAAGTTTCTTTTTTTCCACGATGTTATCAGGTTTCGACTCTTTTCAAATCTTGTATCCCAATTTAATTTTTCACAATCTTTTTTATTAATGCCGAAATATATACCTAGCACTTTTACAGGTTTGTCCGTGAATTTAATTTCATCTACTTTATCTCTACAATGCTTTAGTTTACCAATCCAAATTCCTTCCGTTTTATTTTTGTTTAGTTGTAATCCAGAAAAAGTTCCAAAAATTTCGATTATATTTAATGCTGTTCGGATTTCTTCTTTAGATTTTAGGAATAGAGTTGTATCATCAGCCACTTGCGTGATTTTTAAGCAATGTGTTTTACTATCAATTTTTAATTCTATGCCTGTTATATTTTTGTTTTGCCTTAGTTGGTTAGCCATTATTTCTACTGACATTACGAAAAGTATAGAAGAGCACGGGCATCCCTGTCGGATACCTCTTAGGGGTCTAAAGGGGGCAGATATCCAACCGTTATTAAATATAGAACTATCTATATTTGTATACAAGGTTTTTATCCAGTTTATGAAGGGTTTATTAAAACCAAAATATTCTAAAGTATGATACATAAAATTCCATTCTAATGTGTCGAAAGCTTTCGAAAAATCTATGAATAAAATTGCTCCTTCTATATTAAACTTATCTGCGTAATCTATAACATCTTGTATTTGGCGTAAATTAAAACCTATAAATCGGTTCTTTATGTAACCGGTTTGATCGGCATTAATGATTAAATTTAAGATTTTTTTTATTCTTAAAGCTAGAGTGTATGAAAGTATTTTGTAATCACTATTTAATAATGATATTGGTCTATAATTTGCAAGTTCTATAGGATCATTTTTTTTATAAATTAGATTCAGTAAACTTTGTCTTTGCGTAAATGGCAGATATTTATTTTCAAAGCTAAAATTAAAAATTTTTACAAGCATCGGTCCGAGAAGTTCCCAAAACGTTTTATAAAAGTTTATACTTATTCCGTCCATACCAGGACTTTTGTTTATCTTTAGATTATTGACTGCAATGGTTAATTCTTCTAGAGTTACATTTCCATCACAAGACTTACTTTCTTCTTCTGACAGTTTATAATTACGTTTTGTTTCAGAAATGTATTTTTTAACATCTATATCCGGTTTTTGTTTAGTGTCGTATAGATTAGCATAAAAATCTCTTTCAAGCTTTAATATTTCATCTTGATCTGTTACTATATCACCCTTATCGTTTTTTAGTTTAAGTATTGTCTTTTTCGTTTGTTTAGATTTTTCAAGACCTAGGAAATATGCATTATTTTTTTCTCCCTTTTCTACCCACTCTTGTCTTGATCTTATTTGAGCTCCTTTTGCTTTGTATTCATATTGATTTTCTAGCTCTTTCTCTAAAGTGGATATTGTTTCTTTAATAAAATCATTATCTTCATTATTAGATTTTTCATATAATATTTTTAATTGTAGTTCTAAATTACGCGTTACATTTTTTCTTAGTTTAGCTTTACTTTTACTATACTGAATACTGTATTCCTTTATTTCCAACTTGAGGGAGTCCCACAGAAGTCTAGGATCTATTTTATTTTTTCCTATCTCATTACTTTGTTTTTGTATAATTTGATTTATTTTGTCTTCGTATTCTTGCTCGTCGAGAATACCGTTGTTAATTTTCCAGTATCCCGGGCCTCTAGTTTCAGATGATACAGATTGTAATTGTATTGATACTGCTTGGTGATCAGTACTTTTAATAAGAATAGGCCTAATATCACATGACTTTACGTTTAACACAAAGTCTTTTTTAACAAGGAACATGTCAATTCTACTAGATTGGACTGGATTTTTACGTCTCCATGTATATTGGATCTTTTGAGGGTTAACGTATCTCCATATATCTATGAGATCATTTGATTTAATTAAATTTTTTAGGCTATTAACTGGTTTACTTACTTTTTTACGAATATTTGAGCTTTTCCTATCTTCATTTTTAAGGGCATCGTTCATGTCTCCTCCTAAAATTATTGTACCTATTGCGTTTTTGTTTAAAAAGTCATTTAATTTTTTATAGAAGCTATTTCGTTCAGATTCTATATTTGGGGCATATATGTTTATAAGAGAATATATTATATTTTCAAATTCAATATTTATCATAATTATTCGACCTTCTAAATCTTTATGCTCGTCTATTAATTTATAGTCTAGTTTGTTATTAATTAATATTGCAACTTCTCTGCTGGAAGTCGTTCCGTGACTATAGTAACAAGAATGATCTGATTCTATTGTTAGGGCATTTTCTAGGGATGTATTGAAATGAGTTTCTTGAATAAAAGTTATTTTACATTTCTGATTTTTTATCCATTGATAAAATCTCAATCTCTTTTGTTTATCTCGAAGTCCTTTAACATTTGCTGTACAAATGTGTAGGTTATTTAGCATATTTTGATTAAAAGTTGTTCGATTTGTTTAATACCTTTACTTAGTGAGCGTACATCACGTTTTAGTGGCATTTTTAAGGTAAAGTTTATTTCTCCTAGTTTTGATCGTATTTTTTTAACGTGGGAGTTACCTGTGAAAATAATTATGTTAACCAATTTTCTTTTTTGTAATTGGATTATAACAATATTGTTATAGTCTGTTTCACGATTGTGTTTTGACCGATATTTAGATGTTAATTTTGAAACAGCATATAAAACATACTCATACACAATTACTATATATATGAAATATATAAAACACAATTTATACAAAACTATAATAACTGAAATTACAAAATAATACATGTTTTGTTGATTACAGACTAGAACAAATGTATGGTTTTGACAGTGAAAAAATGATAATCTCTTTCTAGTTTTCCAATTTCGTAATGTGTAAATAATGTCAAATCTATGATACTCTAGTAAAGTACTACTTTTTTTTGATGTTTTGTTTTCCGTAACATTTTGACAGTGTTTATTTAATTTTTTCTTAATATTTTCTTTTTTTCTATTTTCAGTTACCTTATATGATTTACGGTGTTCAGATGTTCTAAGAAGAGATGTTAATATGGTAGGTAAATCTTTTCTTTTGATTTGATATTTTTGAGTACTTCTACTATAGATAGAAGTTCTAATCCTAAAAGGTTTTAAATAGAAATCATACAGTTTAACTTTTCTAATAAGATTGTTTTTATATGTATCATTTTTTGTTTTTGGTATTATCAAAGATACTTCTGTCAGTAGTAGCATTGACATGAATATCATGTATGTTATAATACAATGTTTGAAAAGTTTCACTTTTCTTTTTTTTATATTTACTCTTGTAACATTTGTTTTTGAATCTTTCTTCCATTCAAATATCTTCTTATAATTACTTAATACACACAAACATAAATACAATAGACCAGACAAATAGACATACATGGGTTTTTTTTTTTTGTTTTTTTTTCTTGTTATATATAAAATGTTCTTTAATTTACAGATGTACGGATTGTCTTTTCCCATCTGGTTGATTTGGAGTAGGTGGGGTTCTCTCCTTCGCTGTTTTTGTTTTATTGTTTGGGGTTAAAAATTTCGAGATGTCAGGTTGAGTTGATGAAGAATTTTTATTCACTTCAGTATTATCTGCTGATTTTGATGCCTGATGTTTAGAAGAGTCACACTTTTTTTCTTCCTTTTTTGCAGACTTGTTAGCAGCTTTTCTTGTTTTTCTTGTTTTTTGGTTATTTCCTGGTGTTATTTCTTTGTTTAGTGACATAGAATGAGCCAGAATATCATCATCATCTCCTTCTGTTAATTCAGATTGTTCATCAGTTTCTTCTATTTTGTCATTTTCTATGGGAGTTTCATCTTGTTGACTTTCTTCATACTTTGAATTTACTTCATCAATATCTATTGTTGTTTCCTGTTGCTCTCCTTCTTGGGTTTCAGGTTGGTTTCCACTTTTCTTTTTTATAAAGATAGGGCACTCAAGCATTTTATGGCCATTTTGATTGCATAATCTGCATTTCCATTCATTTGGACAGTTATGTATATTATGTCCTTTCAGTTGGCATTTGTTGCATAAGAACATGTCTGTATCTTTCAGTTGACCAAAGTGATATACTCTTGCTGTGTATTTTCCTATTGTAAGGAACCTTGACAGTGGTGTGTCAAACTTTTTGCATACCACTAATCTGTCACCTGTCCAGCATTGGGTAACCAAGTTGTCAACTCTGAGTCTTTCTCTGTTTATACTCATGACTTCTATGTTTTTTTGTCTTAATTCTCTGTCAATTTGACCGTCATCTGCTGATAGTGGGATGTTTTTTACTCTTATTGTTGTTGTTAATAACTCATCCTTTTGATAGTAAGGGTTTTGAGAATGCAGGGGTATCGTCTTGTTTCTTAGGGTGATACCTTCTGTTAGCAGCAACATTCTGTCTTCTTCATTGTCTAGATATATTCTCCACATTTGTTTTATTCTTTGTATGCCTCTTACAAATTGCGGTTTTATCTTGTGTTCAAGTGCTTTGTAGATTTCAACATGTGTTATCCAAAGTTCTTTTGTTTTTCGTTCATTTTTTGATATAAATAAGGCCGTTAGTTTTCTCGTTTGAATTGTTTTACATTGTCTTATTGGGGCCTTTTATAGCTGACTATGCTGTATGGGCTTTGCTCATTGTTAGAGGCAGTACGGTGACCTATAGTTGTTAATGTCTGTGTCTTTTTTACATCAGAGGCCCCTGAGGGGCCTCGGGTGTATTGCCATCGCCTACTTTTCAAAGATCTTCAAAGATCAAAGAGATGCATATATAATTAGTGTTGGGATAATAACCGACATTATGAACCCGCGGACATTATAGTGCAGAATAAAATTCCTTGTCTCTTCTTTTATATTCATGTTTTCAATGGATACTCAGATTTTTTTAAATGCAAATTAATAATATGAAAATGTTTTGTCGTTAGAAATATTCGTATATCAATCAAACGATCTTCAATATCAATGATATACCGAAATATTATTGTCGCGGATGAATACCACCTATGCATATTCATCAAGTGAGCAAGAGCGAGAAGATAAACGAGAGAAAATCAATTCACGCAATTACACACAGAAAGGTAATTATATTTCAATTATTTGATTTAGAGTAACATCTTTAAACCGTTTGTAGCATATTTGTCTATAATATCAACGAAGCAAAATCAGGAATATTTAATCTGACACAATATTAATATAATTTGTCAGGCCGCGTCCCCCGCAGCCATTTTGAAAATACCAGCAGATTTGGTAGGAGTAACAAGAACCTGCAAGGCCCTTAAAGATAAGGTTACTTTCTTTGTATTCTTTAATGGAATCAATTTTTTTTTTTTTAAAGATCTCAACAATTTTTTAAGTTAAAATTCTTTTCTTCGTAAATAACAAGTAGATTGATCACTTGGACACACACGTGGAACTATTTTCTGTTTTTTAATTAAGGTGCTGTTTCGGATTTTCGCTCCTTCTCCGACTTAGTTACTTGCATTAGTATATTTGAATAATTATGTCCCTTGACTAGAAAAAAAGCGGATTTTGTTAATGAATTTGTAAGTAATTCTTATATATAATTATTGGTTGAAATAATTGTATTTTATGTAATATTCAGAGAATCTTCGACTTCTTATTCTTCCAATAGAGATATCGATGGACTATTTTTGAGTGTCAATTATGACTCTTGCTCGTAAAAGCAAGAGTCTTATTTTACACTGAAAGTGAAAGTGAAATGTCAGAATTTACTAGCCACTAGATATATTTGGAGAATCCTTACAGTTTTAGAGGTATATATAAATATAGATTAACTGTTCTGTTTTTTAAGTCTTCCTTGTAGTATTGTATAATTTTGACCATACATGTCACTAGTCCAAATAATTATGACGTCTTCAACTCTTGAATTTTGAGACTAATCTAAATGGTTATTTGAGCACACATGTGGCTATTTATACTAATAAGAGCGATATTGGGATTCTACATGTCAGTAAACTTAGCAAATCTTTATTGAGTCAAACCTATGAGCCCTATACCCTGCATATGACTGCAAGAGATATTTTAAATGTTTTCCAGAACCCTAGATTAAAAGTTGAACTGCAACATTGCAAAGGGTTAGTGTATTATTTTATTTTATCAAAATGTTAAAATTGAGAATGAAAATGGGGAATGTGTCACAGAGACAACAACCTGACCAAAGAAAAAAAAAACAACAGCAGAAGGTCACCAACAGGTCTACAATGTAGCGAGAAATTCCCGCACCCGGAGGCGTCCTTCAGCTGGCCCCTAAACAAATATATACTAGTTCAGTTATAATGAACGCCATACTAATTTTCAAATTGTACACAAGAAACCAAAATGAAAATAATACAAGACTAACAAAGGCCAGAGGCTCCTGACTTGGGACAGGCGCAAAAATGCGGCAGGGTTAAACATGTTTGTGAGATCTCAACCCTCCCCCTATACCTCTAGCCAATGTAGAAAAGTAAACTCATAACAATATGCACATTAAAATTCAGTTCAAGAGAAGTCTGAGTCTGATGTTAGAAGATGTACATGTAACCATAGTCTAAAAAATAAACAAAATGACAATAATACATAAATAACAACAGACTACTAGCAGTTAACTGACATGCCAGCTCCAGACTTCAATAAAACTGACTGAAAGATTATGATTTCATCATATGAATATCAAGCACAATCCTTCCCATTAGGGGTTTAGTATCATACCATCATAACATATACATGTATGAGAAGAACATAACCAGTGTCATGCCAACAACTGTTTTTTAAATGAATGTGTTTAGTTCCGATGCAAAGACCCTATAAGTGAATTAATATTAACGCCAAAATATGCAATCTTTAATGACCTGACAACAGTATCGTTACTAAATCCCTCTTAATGAGTCTATTCAAAGGTTTTGTTAGTTTCTGAGGTGAATACTGACACCTTTGTGCTTTATAAAGAATATTTCCATAAAAAATTGGATGTGAAATACCTGAACGTATAAGAAGTCTGCATGTTGAGCTATATTTACGAATAATGTCCTTATACCGCTGATAAGATTTAGTAAATGTTGTGACTAGTTTGTGATATGGAAAACCCTGGTGTAATAATTTTTCAGTAATACATAAATTTCTCTCGTTAAAATCTAAAACATTGTTACATACATGAGAGAATCGTACAAGTTGAGATACAGTGTATATAAACACCGTAAGATGGTGACAAGGGAACGTCACCATCTAAAAATGGATAGTTAACGATAGGAAATGAAAAATCATCTCTTTTATCATAAATTTTAGTATGTTAAATGTTTAAATTGTTTAATGTTTTTGTTTATTTATTATTCTGTGAAAATTTAAATCTCAAGAATCTTTCTGTGAGTTTGCATGAATAATTCCATGTTTTAATTTGTACCAGAAGCCCAAGTCACGCATAAGTTAACATGGATTTAAAATGTCCACGATTAAAACCAGATGTACATGTATATTCTAGATTATTCAAACAAAATGTTCAGCAACATTTAAAGGAACCTTTCTATTTTTAATTCCCAAACATAATTGTTATTACTTAAACAACTTTGTTTTAAAACAGTTTAGATTTCTATCAAATTGGATGAGAATCCAGGAGTTTTAAAGGGGGAGGGGTCTAGCAAGTCAACATTTTGGGTAAAACTATATAAAAAAAAGACTACGCATTTACCATACATGGAGCTCCTCGAAAAGGGCAAGCCTTCAGTTCTTTCCTCCCCCCAAAAGTCTGCCTTAGCAATTTAAAACACTCTTACGCTGTCTATTCATGTAGCTGTACATTGGAGCCTATGAGATTACAATCTGAGTAGACATCTGAATCACAGAAAATCAACCTATAGATATATTAATGTATAAATTGATAATTAAATTTTAACCAATTTATACATTTTTTTAAATTTGTTTTTGACAATTTTTTGTTCATTTAAAAATATAGGGACAACAGAGTTGGTGTATGTGGGTTCGATTCCCACCCTAGGCATTCATTTATATTGGCTGGTGCAAAGTGGGCAGTTTAGCTTCAGTGTTCTCCCCAGGATTTTTGGATAGCACCAGGGTAACGCGTGCTCTTGGTAAAATAATTGTATAATGTGTGGTGTCGCGTTGCGTCGTTTACCTATATTTCTAGTTACTTTTGTTTTTAAGTCTTTTGTTTTGTTTTAATACTATGGTACTGTACATGTGTTATGTAGACATTGAGTTATAAAATTATTGGTAAAAAAGAAGTAAATCAATAAACAACATGTATACTTGAATATCTTTTTAAAATGAATAAAACATGATTCATTACTATAAAATAATTATAGTTATTTAATCTTTTATAAAATAGATATATGATCAATAAAAATAAAATATCATTTAAGAGTTCAATTTAAAAAACTTTCTAGTTTCTAGAAAGAAAATTGTTGTATATATATATGAAAGGATTCCTGTCTTATGGAGACTTAAAATTTACAAGAACTTATATTGTTTTATTTATATTTGAACCAGTTTCTATCTTAACTTCTGCTAAAAAAATATATAAACTTTTGAACATTTTGCCATAAATATAAATTTCATGTAAATATTAACCTTTCTTGTGTTTGGTGGTAAGATACATTGTAAAACCTAAATGCTGCACTAAAACCTTTATCTTTGTTTGTCATGATTCATTTAAAAAAAAATCCCTAAGTAACCATATTCAATGTCAATAACAAAGTCTCCCTACTTTTCCCGCCAAAATGACAGGAAGTAGATATAAATAGATTCAACATGTGCTTGTGAACCTTGTTTACATCTTTTATTCATTAATTTGGGATAAAGATATTCAGTTTGAAGGTACAGTCATGCATTTGATTTATAAATTAGATTGCAATTAATTGTAAATAAACTTGAATTCTCTACTTAAATTAATTGGGTCATGTGATATTAGACCGAGATTACTCAGATACATGTCCAAAGGCTGTTTTGTCAGACAAGCTGAGTGTGTAGTTACTTGTGATCATAAAGTTATCAAATCTTAATTAAGACACAAAACAATTATGTTACAAGTGTATGTAACCTGGTAACATGTATTAAATCCAATCAACAAGGTTGACCTCAATAAGGTAAATTGATCACGTGGTGTAAACAATCTAGGTTTAAACTGGTTTAAACTGGTCAAATTTCACCTGAAAATTTTAGCACCACGGATAAGAATTATACATCGCGGCAAAATCGATAGCACCACGGTCAAAAATTATACATCGCGGGCCCGTGGTCCTTTAAGGGCCTGGGGAGAACACTGAGCTTAGTGGCCCCACACTGACTCTGTTGTTCATATGTCACTTAAAAAAATCAGGCGGCCTTCTTCAGGTCTTGCCACCATTATTTTTATATTTGTAAATCATACACAACAAAACTATTGAATAATTGTGAAAATTATACCACAGATAACTATGGTAAAACTTTAATTGTTGTTAGAATAATTAAACTTGGCTGCCATCCCAGATCCAAAAAGTTTTTATATTGATGAATTATATATATCAGATTTGGATTCTTTTGGTCACAAAACATTTTGGATGGTAGGTGGTGGCTAAATCTTAATTCTTAATTGCTTAAAGCTTTTGGGTCTGAAAATTGCCCAAAATCATCATATTTTGACAAAATTTGGAACATAAAATGTACTTTTATGAAAAGAACTGATTTATTGAGCGTTATGACTTTAGAAATATACCCATTTGAGAAACCAAATTGTGAACTTTTTGGAGCTTTATGTTTAACTTTATATTTTAGGCCATTTTGGACAAGAAGTGAAACTTGTCCTTTGAATCAGTGGTTTCACACTAATAACCATACTATATACTAAGTATCTGTTAGAAGATAGCTCTTTCACAGTACATTGTTAAACTTAAAGATAAATTTATACCAACAATGACCAATATTAATGATGGAATGAGATTATACATGTATATATACTGTTTTATATTGTTACATGTACAGTAGTTACTGTACATACATAAATGAAAATTAACACCAAACTGTTGTCATTATTCATAAAAAAAAGAAATGAAAAGGGTGGTATGATTGGTAATCTGGTAATCTGGTAATCAGACACCAGCCCTATACAAAATGACAAAAAAGAAATAAAGCTTACCATACAACACTTTTACAATAAAAAAAACTATACATACATCAGTAAGAAATAGCCATGAAATGACAAATGTTAAACAATACATACAAGAAAACTAATGGCCACATCAATGTACAAACGGAAAATCAAGATATACACCAAAAAATTACAAGCCCTGTTTTACATGCTTCTTACTAAGGACCAACACATTCATATGGTAGTTGTGTTCTATATGTGTGGTGCAAAATTTTCTCATTGCTTAAACCAGTGGTATTCAAAGTATTAAATCCAGAACAAAGTAAAAAAAGACTAACAGTTGAAAAACTATCCAGATGTTGTGAAATTCAATTAACAAAAATACCATCATTAGCGAAAGGCTATCTACATGTACATATCATATATTGTAATATTTACAATGAATCATTTAATAATTAGAAAACAGAACCTACAATGTACATGTATAGCTGCAGATTCTTATTTTTTTTTTTAAATATAATGGATAAATGATTGACTGTGTTGCAATAAAACCAAGATAACTCAGTGAAGAAATTTATGAACATTAAAAAAGTTTTTGTTGACTGCAACAAAAATCTAGAATAAGGGATAGTAATATTGCTGTGTTAACATCCACCCCATTAGTGATTGATCCAAAAGCTAAATGTTCCAGAAAGTAGAAGACCTGGCCATGGATACTACATGAACAAACATTGTTAATAAATGTCATTTGTAGAGCAGGATCTGCTTACCCATCCAGAGCACCTGTTGTTTTTAGTGTACTTTTATTTGTCTGCATGTCTTTTTTAGTTTTAGTCATGGAATTGTAAGTTTATTTTCGGTTTATGAGTTTGCTGTTCATCTGGTATCTTTAGCTCCAATATTACAATTTGTCTGTTTTAATATGATTGTCTTGAACCTCCTTAATATCATAGTTCAGTGAGCATTGGTGAGTGACTATATAGCTACTCGAAGAATTGTTTGCTATGTTAATTCTCTATTGTAAGTTATATGCTAACTATTTTTGTATGTGTGCAACTATATGGTCATAATGCAAATCTAACAGTTCTCATTTGACCACATAATCATTGATAATTCACAAAGTTAAGTATCCTAGTTCAAGTCAGTATCTCAGATATAGCATAGCAAATTATATTATTTGTACTATATTGTAAGGTGAACATATCTGTCCGGCAGGTATAATATAAACACATGTCATTTATCAATAATTCAACACAACTTGAGGTCCTCTGATGTTCAGTACTTCAGTACTTTGATTGGTCTCTTGTGGACAGATGTCTCATTGTCAATCATACCATATCTTCTTTTTTATAAATAACATAAACAATATAAAGTCCTTTATTTAAAAGCAATAAATGAGTTTATTACAGCATAATTCTATTTCCTAGCACTGTATCAATTATTGTTTTATTACAGGAGTACATGAGGTCACTTCGAATAAACCCAACAAATTTAACCCATTTTACTCAAGTAAACTCAGGACACCTTAACAAATAAATGACATAAACTATGCAATTTACATCATGCCCATGAATTCCTACATTTAGAATTAAGAAATGTGTTTATCGCAGCATAATCATATACTTTAGAATAGTATGTGCTATTCCTTAATTAATATGTTTACCTAAGGTCACCCCTTAAATCCACAAAATACGACAAATTCATCTTAAAAAACTCAGTTCACCTTAACAAATACAGAACATAAACAATACAACGTCCACGTGGTCCTACATTTAAAATGAAAAAAATAGATTATTTCAGCATAATTATGTACCCTAGCATTGTATCTATTATTCTGTCATTACGGGGTACCTGAGGTCACCCTATATTACACACACTATTCAATGTCCATCATGTTCACGAAGTCCTACATTTAGAATGAAGAAATAATATTTACAGCAAAATTATATACCTAGTCTAGTATCTACTATTCTCTAATTACAGGGGTACCTGAGGTCACCCAAAAATAATCATCAAATATAACCCATTTAACGTAAGTTAATCTTAACAAGTACATTACATAAATTCAATGTCCATCATGTTCATGAGTTCCTTCATTTAGAATGAAGGAATGAGTTTATTACAGTATAATTATATACCCTTGTAACGTATCTTTTATTCTTCCATTACAAGGGTACCTGAGGTCGTCCCCCCAATAAAAGCAACAAATATGAACTATTTAACTCAAGTAAACTCATGTCACCTTAACAAATATATGACATAAACTATGCAATTTCAATATGTTGACATTTAGAATGAAGAAATAAGATTATTACAGCATAATGATATACCTTTGGATTGTATATTTTATCCTTTCATTACAGGAGAACCTGAGGTCCTCCCAAAAACAAACAAAAATAAACCATTTAACTCAAGTTAACTCAAGTCACCTTGACAAGTACATTACACAACACAACGTCAATGAAGTCCTTCATTTTAAAAGAAGTAATTAGTTTATTACAGTAAAATTATACCCCAGTAATATAATAAATGAATAAATAATTTATTAAAGTGCAACCTGAATTCAAGTTGCCATAGTATAATACATATGTTATGAACATTGTTATTTCCAGCCATCCTTGTATGCTTACGAAGCACTGGTCTAGATCTTCAATGATATACACAAATTTTGAGACAAGAATTAAATTCATTTCAAAGACTTTCTTCAAAATGAAAAAAAAATATGTGAATTACTAGTATTTTTGATATAAGGACTTGCTTTTTTGATTTGATTTAATTTGTTAACATTACTCTTAATATGATGGATTTAGTTCAGATTTTGATAAAGGAATGCATAGTTAGTTTACAACTTTTGTTTGTAGCAAGAAATCTAGCACAGTGACCAACATTTTTATTTTCTAAAAGCACATTTTAAGAGATATTTTCTTTTATTTTGTTTTTTAATTCTATCATTTGGTTTTGTTCCAATTTATAATCTTTACAAAATCTAACATTTTACACCCTCTGTACCTTGAAAACTCCATACTTTTTATTGTTTTTGTTTTTAATTGTTGTTTTTGAAGATGGTAAAACCTTCAACATGGCAAATTATTAAAAATTCTATCGTGTTTTTTTTTTATATTCAGACTCCCATCTACGTGTTGTATCATAACCATTATTATGTTACCATAACCATTATTATGTATATGGTGGGATCGGGAGAAATATATTGTAGAATACGATAAAAACAACTTTCAATACGTGCGAATAAAAGTATAAGTATACAGAAATACGAAAATAGTTAATTGAATGATGTGTGTGTTACACTTATGGTAAGCTTTCGCAGGGTGAACGAGTCCAGACATTTAAACTAATTTCTAAAAATAAATTTGTGTGACTGGTATTGTAAACACGTTCGTTTGGAATTACAAGGACTTTTTATTGTACGCTTATCATTTTTTGACCAAATATATTATTTATCGAAGGGATATAAAAATGTACTAGTGTTTTCATTATAGTAAGAATATAATATTGATGGCAGAGGTTGAGGGCATCGATGGTAAACAGTCAATGACTGGTGAATTTGATTTAATAAGAATAGACAAACTTGGCGAAAATGTAAATGAACAAAATGAAAATGGAAATACCGCGCTTCATTTGGCAATTTCAAGTAATGCAGATATAGGAATATTAAGATCCCTGATGAATAAGGGTGCTCAATTGAATATCACAAACAATGATGGACATACACCTCTTGAATGTCTTCAACACGGATCATGGAAAACAGCGCTGAGTTTGTTAAAGTTAGAAAAACAATTTGATTTTCGAGACAACAATGGGGGAATGTTTCTACATTCTTTGATGGATAGATTAGGAGATAACATTTGGGGTATTGTAAGACCAGATGATATTGAGGTTGGACATATCGGTCATGTTGAACAGGATGAGCTTATCGGTCTATTCTGGGAAGGTATTCTGAGCGAAATTCAAGAATATCAAATTGATTTAAATCTTCAGGATAACTTTGGAAATACGCCGTTGCATATCGCTGCTAATTTCTGGCCCTCTTCAAAAAACTTGGATGTAATGCTAACTCATTTCGACAATATCGATCCGTTTATTCGTGACTGCAGTGGCAACTCATTTCTTCACGTTTATTTGACAAGACACAGTGTCCATGATGAGACCGAATTCGACAAACGTCTTTTCCAGGGTGAATATCGCAACCTCTCAAAGCACAGGATGGAAAAATTACTCAACACTCAAAATAATGAAATGGAATCACCATTGCATGTTTTTGTTAAAACTCAAGACAACAACGTGAATGTATCTAATTTGAGGCGAATTATCGAAGCAGGTTCAAGTGTTAACCTTAGAAACATACTGGGAGAAACAGTACTTCATTGTCTATTCCGAAGGGAATTTGACGCAGACTGTGATGATGCTGACAGCACTAGTAACTTCGACTTATACGGAGATTCAAACATTGAAAACAAGATCCAGAATATCCAAGAAAACTGCAGGTTTCTTGTCACCAGAGGTTCTGATATAAATCAGCAAAACAATAAGGGAGAACCTCCCATCTTTCTCGCTAATTCAGAAAGTGTTATCAGTACCATGATAGATATTGGTGCTGATGTTAATATTACAAATAGTTTAGGACAATCGTTGTTAATTTCAGTTGTGAATAAGCACGATGTAAATTTGGATATAATCCGACTTTTGTTAATCAAAGGTGTTAACGTAAACCTAGTTGATATTCATGGTAATAATGTCTTGCATTTTGTTGCATGGCATGGTACAAACCCGGATATACTTCCAGAGCTTAACAAACATGGCGTTTCCATCGTACCTGACAATCTGGGGCAACTACCATGCACTGTTGCCTGTAATCGAGGAAATAACATTCAATTTAAACATTTGTGCAGGTGCCCAGGGGAGCTGCACATACATAGAGAACATTTCGTATTGCAGAAAGAAATAATATCAGTTCAAGAACTTAAAGAAAATTCAAAAAAGTTTGATGCGATCTTTCAGAGGTTTCACCCTTTCCGGGGAAATATACATGAACTTCTGCATTTAACTAGCTTTGGGCCAATTACATTTGAGGGTGAGTCAGATTTGATCAAATCAGTTGTAAAAGACCTTGTTGTAGCCGTATGCAAGAAAATAACTGAAAAGCACGACTTCTTCTCGATAACTATGGTTGATTCTGGTAGTGTTTCAGAGAAGACAAAGATAAATCTTCCAAACGAGTTCGATTTTTTGTGTATATTTGAAGAGCTAGGTAAAATATGTTTTATTGATGAGGAAAAATCGGATCGTGATCCAGGTTATGCATACTTGAAGTTAAAAGATAAACACAAGGACCATGCATGCAAAGTACTGTTTGACGATAATGGATATCTTGACACATTTGAGATCCGTCATAGAATATATACAGTCATTGACGACTTATTTTTGTCGCAGGAAATTTTTTCTCATCCAAATATTTCATATGTTCGACACCATTTTAAGGGTGCAAACTGTCCAACATTTCATTTCACTATTCTATGGCAAGGATGTATGTATAAACATTTGAAAATAGACATTGACTTGGTTCCTGCCTGTCAGATAGTGGGCTGGTGGCCGAAGAATACCATGATTAATTCACTTTACTGTGATACTCAGAAAATTGTAGATGAGGGTGCCGTCTTGATGATTCAGACTGAAATAGATGAAGACGATAATCCATACTCAAAGCAAAGAATATCAGCAATTAGAGCTGAGCAATCTTATATCCAAGTATTACCACAGATTGCAATTGATGCATATCTTCTGTCAAAAATTGTGTGTAACTCTCGTATTTGTCCTTGTTTGAGCATTCCTCATGCCGTATTCCAACCCAGAGACATTTTGACTAGCTACATGCTGAAAACCTGTGTTTTTCATATGTTCGATCCAACCTCAGAATATACAAAAAATAAAACTGAATCGAAATCAAATGTGCATAATGAAAACGATCTTCACAAACAAGTAATTGATATTTTTAACAAGATGCTTCAGTTTTTACGTGCAGAAAATTTACCGTCATTCTTTTTTCCATGGCAGAACGTGCTTACGTTCAACGTAAGCCTAGACTATGCAAGAAATAACAACTTTTATTGCACACTTCGGATAGCCTTTATAAAAATGGTATTAGAGATTCTTGGCGAAATACAGAACTTCAGTGATATAAATATCGAAATGCTCATGGAACTCGACGACAATTCCACAATCAATTCAGACATTTCAGACTAAAACAGAAATATTAAAGAATATTTTAGTGAAAAGACTGCTTATATTCAATTTTTAAGTGTATTTTTTTTCTTTTTAATTGAATAAAAATATTATCTGAAATGTTTTGCACCTAGTGACTAAGAGACACGTGTCCGTCGTACTATGTCGTTTTTCAACTTTCAATTTGAAATAAAATGTTAATACACAACACAAATTCATCTCGTCAGTCTGTCCAAACCTTTGTCTTTGGCCAATATTTAATTAGATGGAATTTTTGTAGAATGATGGTTCATGCATGATATATAAAGCTTTAACTGTACTCAGTTTTCTTCTTGTTTTAAAATAACCAGAATTGGTATATGTCAACCTGTCATGCACCACCTTCTTCCAGCTTATCGTATCTACCTAAAACTTTGCTCATTAATGGATCCCTTAAAAATGAGTGAATGTACAAATGAGTAGGATAACACAGCTAATTACATGGTGCTTTATTTTTCACATAGTTAGATTCTAATATACAAGTATAAGTATCTGCTAGTCTTCATATAATGAAAGTCTGTTTTATTTTGGAATAGTATTAAAACAGTACTGAAACATTTGACTTTACTACCATTAAAACAAATATTCCTTCCTCAAAACTTAGACATATTTAAAGAAAAAAAAAATTGAGAATGGAAAGGGGGAATAAACCCTACTTTGTTTCATAAAAACAATTATCAACATAGCTACAGGTGGGACGGTAATATTTACTGGCCCATAGGGATAATGATAGCCTTTTTAGAATTTTCACCACTTTCTAACACTGCCTAAAATTCTACTTGCACAGTTAACTGATGTACTTCCATTATCATATTCAGAAATGAATTTGAATATGTATCATGACCGTTTTATTTTTTTTTATTATCTTTATAAACCTGAGGCTACTAGTGCTTTTTTGTCTTTTATCGTGCAATGAATACAGTTTTAAACCAGGTGCTCCGCAGGGCGCAGCTTTATACGACCGCAGAGGTCGAACCCTGAACAGTTGGGGCAAGTATGGACACAACATTCAAGCTTGATACAGCTCTGAATTTGGATTGTGATAAAACAAAAATTGACATTATATGGATTTCTTACACAAAACAAATGTCAAGATCTTACAAATCTATTGCACAATAATGTGCAATAAAGTATTTCTTTAATTTGAGATATTTGGGAATTTTTTTTTGAAAACTACTACCCCCCCCCTTTTTTTTTCAATTTGTCCAAAACCTGCCATTTCATTTATACATAATTTACAAGTAGTGTAAGGGAGGTAAATCCGAACATACCCAACATTGTATGTTAAATGTGTTTGAATTACCTCCCTTACACTGCTTTTTAGTTTTAAATTGTCTTAATTGTCCATTGACCAGAAAAACCTAGTTTTTCCCCTTTTTTTGCCCCTAATTCCAAAACATTTTGAGCCATAACCCCCCCAAAGTCAATACTTACTATCCCTTCATGGTATGGAAACTCATGGTATAATTTCAGAGAGATTCATACACTTATTAACACAAGTTATAATTGTTTGAAAACTACAAAAATGCTTATTTTGGGCCCCCTTTTTGGCCCCTAATTTCTAAACTATTGGGACCATAACCCCAAAAAGCAATACTAACTATCCCTTCATGGTATGGAAACTTTTGGTATAATTTTAGAGAGATTCATACACTTGCACACAAGTTATTGTTTGAAAACTGCTAACAATGCTTATTTTGGGCCCCTTTTTGCCCCTAATTCCAAAACATTTTGAGCCAAAAAAAAAAACAAAGTCAATACTTACTATCCCTTCATTGTATGGAAACTATTGGTATAATTTCAGAGAGATTCGTACACTAAAACACAAGTTATTGTTTGAAAACTACAAAAATGCTTATTTTGGGCCCCCTTTTTGGTCCCTAATTTCTAAACTATTGGAACCATAACCCCCAAAATCAATACTAACTATTGCTTCATGGTATGGAAACTTTTAGTATAATTTCAGAGGGATTCATACACTTAAACAGAAGTTATTATTTGAAAACTGCAAAAATGCTTATTTTGGGCCCCTTTTTTGGCTCCTAATTCCAAAACTGTTGGGACCATAACCCCCAAAATCAATCCCAACCTCCTTTAATGGTATTGAACCTTCTGGTAATTTCTAAAGATCCATTCACTAAACTAAAGTTATTGTCTGGAAACTAAACAGTCGTTGGACAATAACTTTGACGACGCAGATGACGACGACATGATAGCATTATATGACGCAAAAAATTTTTGGCGGTCGTATAAAGAAAATCTCAAAATTCATTTTCACCCGCATGTAAATTTATTTCATATTTTTCTACACCTGATTCATCCCTCAATTAGGGAAAGTAAATTAAGTAGATACTGTATTTTTTGTCCAATCACACTGTTCAGATACATCGTCTTAAGTAGGTACACAAAAGAACAAACTAAATTCCTGAATGTAAATACTACCGTGCCACCTTATCAAAGACATCACAAACTTGAAACCAGTCATAACACCTATGATGCATAGACTTCTTACTAGGAATCATATTAGAATAAAAAATACAAGTCTGCACTTATATCTTACAAAAAAGAAAATTATACCCCTACCCCAGCTGGCAAATTTTCACTTTTTTTTTCACCTTACCACTTTTACTGTAGGAATGAACAAAAACCATTATATATAATGTTTCAAATCAGCACAGAAGTAAAACATGGTGAATCAGGAGGAATTATTGGATTGTCAACTTTATTTCTAGTTAATCTGACTAAAAGAAACAGTATTAGTACCAAATCATGAAAAAAGATTGTAAAGTCCATTCCACATTTTACAGCATGCCTCACATTCTTTTAAGCATTTCTTGATTATGTAGGCAAGATAACAAGATTCTTTAGATGGCGGTAAATTTTTATTCTAAAATCTTTTTGACAATACATGTAGTAGAATGTATCACCAAGTGGACTGTATTTTATTTATTTATTTATTTCGGTGAAAGTTACCTTGCAACATATATAACCTTTCTGTGTTTCTTATATGTGGTTTTGAATGAATTAATCATCTCGTTGTTGGTAAAACGGAAAGTAAATAATGGATTATTTCAGGAGTTGATTAGTAAACACAAAACCTGGAAAGACAATCATAAAAGTTATTTTTTTTACAAAGGTAGTACCCAGCACCTTGACTTATTTTAATTTGGCTCATTTAATTTTCATAAAATTTTGACAAAATGTTTACTTTGACCATTTGACAAAAATAAAAAACGTAAAAAAATTGAACCAACCACTTCATCAGAAAAATTTCATTGGTAATATATAGTAGTTGACAAACACCAATTTTGATCATTGAGAAGCTTTACATTTCCTTAACAATAAAATGTGATTAAAATGTTTAGATGATTTTTACAGAGTTATCTCCCTGAAGTGTTCGGTACCACCTTAAATGTTTGTGGTATATAATCGAAAATTGAATTTTCAATGCAAACCATATATACCTAAACGCCTGTTATAAAAAAACATATGAAGTTTAATACAAACCTCAACATTATTTTTCATTCTTAAATGTATGGAAAAATTATAATAAATATATTATAATGAAAATTTAAATTGATTACAAATAGATTTACACATCCGTTATTTTCAATTATTATTTTTTTTTTGTTAGATTGATATACACTAACTGTTTCTGTTGATACCTATGAATGGTGTATTCTGATCGAAATATGCAAGTATTTATTTTACATCCTTGCGTATAAATAAGAAGCATGAGTAGTATGAGTGCCCATGAGACAACTCTCCATCCAAGTCACATATTGTAAAAATAAACCATTATAGGTTAAATTACGGTCTTCAACACAGAGCCTTGACTCACACCGAACAGCAAAGGGCCCCAAAAATGACTAATGTAAAACCATTCAAACAGGAAAACCAACGATTTAATCAATATAAAAAATGAGAAACAAGAAACATTTATGAACCACATCAACAATTGACAACTACTGAACATAAGGTTCCTGACAATATGACTATAATGTACCCCTGATTATAAAAAAATTTGACTATCCTCTTGTATGCTCTATTATCTTGATGTGCCTTTTTATTTCAATGTGTCAAACACTTTTTTTGACAAGTGAGAGACAAAGTAATGTACTGTTACACCACTGTCCCTGGTTAGCATGTTTAACCCCACCAAATTACTTATGTGCCTGTTCCAAGTCAGGAGTCGAAGTTCTGTGGTTGTCTGATATATTTGTTTTTCTTGTATTTTTTTGGTCTTGCAGTTGCCTATAATTTCTTTTCATTTGAACTTTGGTGGATCTCATTGGCAATCATACCATCTCCTTCCTTATTTTTATATTGTGGTGTAATAAAACAATACAACAAATTCTTCACTATCATTTTATTATTCTATAAGTGATAAATACTCTTTTAATGTTCTAGGTAGAGGTAATAAGTCTATTTTTGGCAAACATTTACCTTTCAAAGTATCTCTTATATTTATTCTACACATGAACTTCAGTGACTGAACTTGATGTGTTAAATCTGTCAGATGTCTCAAAAATTCACCTTGACCATCACTGGCTAAAACATTTTCTCTGATGGACTTCAATGATGACACACTCAAAACAGGCCGAAATTCCATAAGTAGAGAAGTTAAACTTGGTGAATTGTAAAGTGCTACTGCATCTTTTATTGATTTTGAATGTCGTTGATTTTTCCTGTTGTAATTAGCTCCTCCTTGTATTAATGCTTGTGTGACCTTCAACCTATCATCAACAAGTTTTATAGGTGAAATTAAGTTTGATCTTCTACAAAGGTACTGCTGGAAATCATAACAAATAGCCATTTTACCTGTAAAGGGAGACAATTTATAAATTATTCTTCTACAAAGGTACCGCTCAAAATCATAACAAATAGCCATTTTACCTGTAAAGGGAGACAATTTATAAATTATTCTTCTACAAAGGTACTGCTCAAAATCATAACAAATGGTCATTTTACCTGTAAAGGACGACAATTTATAAATCATTCTTCTACAAAGGTACCGCTCAAAATCATAACAAATAGCCATTTTACCTGTAAAGGGAGACAATTTATAAATTATTATTCTACACAAAGGTACTGCTCAAAATTATAACAAAAGGTCATTTTACCTGTAAAGGGAGACAATTTGTAAAATATTCGTCTACAAAGGTACTTCTTGAAATCATAACAAATGGTCATTTCACCTGTAAAGGGAGACAATTTATAAAATATTCTTCTACAAAGGTACTCTGCTCGAAATCATAGCAAATGGACATTTTACCTGTAAAGGAAGACCATTTATAAAATATTCAGCTTAAGTTTTTCATCTGTATTTATATCAGACATGTGAAAGCAATTTTTTTTTTGGGTATCTAGGTCACTGTCAATAGGTCAGTCTCATTGGATAACCACAGCAATTCCTGAAGTGCTGTTATTATAACTGCTTCCACATTTTGTGTTTTTTTTATCATAACACCCCTGCATACCTGGGGTATCCACTATTAATTCCAAGTTTACTATCCACAGTGGCCACTGATATGTACTCACTAAGTATAATATATTTATCAGAGACAGCTGTGAGTAGTAAACTTGGAATTGATAAAAAAAAATTAGCAAATAAAAGTTATTTGTAGTATATCTATGTTCTTACGATAAAGAAAAACGTGAAAATAATTGAAATTGATAGGAAACAAAAACAAAATGGATTTTGGAAACTAGAGTAGATGCCGTAAAGAGCCTGTGTTGCTCACCTTGGTCTATGTGCATATTAAACAAAGGATACAGATAGATTCATGACAAATTGTGTTTTGGTGATGTTGATGTGTTTGAAGATCTTACTTTACTGAACACTCTTGCTGCTTACAACTATCTCTATCTATAATGAACTTGGCCCAGTACTTACAGAGGAAAATACTTTGTAAAGACTTACAAAAATTTACAAAATTTAAGAAAATTGTTAAAAATTGATTGTAACAGGCAATAACTCCTTAAGGGGTCAATTGACCATTTTGTTCATGTTGACTTATTTGTAGGTCCTCGGGCCAGGTGAGCTAAACAAGGTGTGTGAAAAAAAATTTGTCCTGTCCTCAAGTACTTATGATTGTGATGGCTGCTTTTGTTGCAGTAGAAGGATATAATAAGCTTCTAAGAGCCTGTCATTAAAAAAAAAATCCATTTAAATATTCATTTTCAAGAAATTAATGTTCATTTTGTCCCTGAGGGTATCATCAGCCCAGTTGTCAGCACTTCCGTGTTGACATGAATATCAATTATATGGTCATTTTTCTAAATTTCCTGTTACAAAACTTTGAATTTATAAAAAAACTAAGGATTTTCTTAACCCTGGAATAGATTACCTTAGCCTTATTTGGCACAACCTTTTACAATTTGGGGTCCTCAATGCTTTTCAACTTTGTACTTGTTTGGCTTCATAACTTTTGTGATCTGAGTGTCAGTGATGAGTCTTATGAAGATGAAATGCACGTCTGATGTATTAAATTATAATCCTGGTACATATGAACCTTTGATAACTATTATTTTCCTATATATGCAGCTTTTTGGGTAAACTTGAAAGTAAAATAAAGGCAAAAATGTATTGCTGTCTTTCTTGAATACTGTGAAATTACTTTTATTCATGGGGTACATATTTTTGTGTTTTTCATTGATAGCTTTATACACAAATTTAAGTGTCCAATGAAATATAAGAACTATTGTCAAAATCAATATATAGATGGAAAAATCCTCTTATAGGTTTCACTACATGGATACAGGCATTGTTGATTTAATCTAGAAAATACATTAATGAATATAAGCAAACAAAATATTTTCACAAAACATTTTTGTGTAGGAAACTGTTAAGAAAGATTGATATGTGAGAAAAATGTTGCAATTCATCTGAAAATTATAATTTTTTAATCATTGTGATGTCTAGTTGCACAGAAAAATCTATTAAAGATTTAAGAACATAGTGATGTAAGGACAGACAGAAGTACCTCAAAATACTTTGAAACTTTTAAAGAATTTTTTTAAGCCCCAATCAAAATATGTTGTGAATTAATTATTATACAAATCATTAGCAGATCAGGTGGGGGGCAAAAGAGTATACTCCCCAACTCCATTAATGGTGAATTTTTTTTTTGGATTAAAAGTTGTCAATTTTATCCCAATTTTACCCTTACAGATGTTTCCACCACTTTTCTCTAACCCTGTACTAGCCACTACAAATGGCTCTAACCCTGTCCTAGCCACTACAAATGGCTCTAACCCTGTCCTAGCCACTACAAATGGCAACTATTTTCAATATGGAGGTAAGCAGTGCTTAAGCTTTAAAATTTCACTCTAGCAACCCAACTGACAAAATGTGAACATTTTATATTGACCATATGGGAATATTCTGTTAAAAAGTTAGGGCCCCAGCCAAATTTCCAGTAGCATTGGCTACTGGGCCCCTGTTTATCATATTCCCTGATTTCCATACCTGTTTTATCTGTAGCTGTAGCAGACAATCCAGCATACAATAGTTTATAAACTATTTCTGTTTTGATGGAAACTAGCTGTGATTTATTCATACAGATGTAATGCAATGCTGAAAAAAAATAGCATACAAAAATTTACTACAATTATATTTGTATTATTCCTATAGACAATGACCTTATTTGATGAAATTATTATTTTATTCTCTCAGGGAGCTACAATTTGATTTTATGGGGGGTCTAGGATGAAAATTTTTGTCCTGCATTTTTTATTGTTATCTCTGTCCTGCCTCTTTATTTTTCATTTTATTCTGTCCTGCATTTTTTTTTTATTAAATTATCCTGATTTTTCCCCCTTAATTGTCATCCTGCCTTTTTTTGGGCATAAAAATCAAATGGTAGCTCCTTAATAAAGAATTCAATTTCTTTTGTTTAATTTCAGCTGGAAATTAGCCTGATTGACATTAAAACCCTAGCCCTGTATCTATTTTTCAAATTCACATTCCAGTAATTTTTAACATGTTCAACGACTATTTTATAATTACTTTGAGAGGGTAATAAACACATGGAAAAGTTCACCATTCTCTTGATATGTATTATGCTTGATATCTGAACAAACATCTTGGTCCGTGCTAAATACATGTATATTACAGCCATCTAAGTCAGCCTCATCCAACCATTTTTAAATAATAAATATCTTAAAAGGAGCTCCATAACCTATCAATATGTTTTTAACTATTTTGCTCCTCAACTTATGCTCTTCTAACTTATAGAATCAATTTTAAATTCTAGATTTCTTTTAATTTCACTTAAAATGCTAAATATATCCTTAACACATTCAACAACTATTTTATTTTTACTCTGAGAGAGAAACAACCATGAGGAAAAGTTAACCCTCTTTTGATATAAGATAAAGAAGTTTTTCTAAAGTAATCTTTAGTATTCAGTATAAAGACATCTCATGTATTTTGCATTGAAATTCGTCTTAAAAATAGCCTACCCTAAAGATTTTATTGTCATTTTTCATTAAGCACCTGTTAAAGTCAGAATGTTGCTCCCATAGACTCAATGTAAAAAAAAACCATAAAATAAAAAAAAAATCCCTACCTACCTACCCTGATTTTTTTTCCGATGTGACTGGAACCACGCATACTATTTTATTTGGCCTAAGTGACAGTGACTGGTCACTTACCGTTGATTTCTTTATTTTTCGTGGATTGAGGACAACTTACCCTTTTGTGAATATTCAATTTCGCAGTTTTGATAAAGTCTGCATACAAAACTATGGAATATTTGTAATTTGTTGACCATTTAAATTTGTGGTTTACATGTAACCACGAAATCCACAAAAAATGGTATATGTGTATTATGCTTTATATATTAATACCTGAACAACCATCTTGGTCAGTGCTAAATATATTACAGCCTCTATCCATCAAGTACTGGACAACGGTCAAAGCATCCTGTGGAGAACTGTTACAAGCTTCCATCAATGCTGTTCTTCCTACAAGTAAAAAATCATACACACATAAGTCTTTCAACAATTGTTTTGAGTGCCCATAGCTTGATAAAAACTGAACAGTTAAGGGTGTAACTTAAATACCGGTAAGTAGTGAATAAAAATAACATGCATGTGTTATTACAGATTTTGTTCATGAGTTGTACTCTTGCTGTTCAATTTTTATTCTGCCCTATCCAAAATAGCCATTTCTCAAATAACTATCCATACTACCTACTCTTCACCCCAGTTGAAAAACTGTAAAAATCCTATTGGGTTTATTGTTAAATATATGACTTTGTCCTGGAAATTTATAAAATATTTCATATCAGATGTTTAGCAAACAACAATCAATCAATTGTTATCTAACCTTCATTTCAAAATGAAACTTAACATTCATGATGACACGAGCTTCCACAATAAAGTGCACAGGTAAATAAAAGAAAAACTTGATAGAAATTGTGTTTTCATGACCCAGCAAATCAAAGAGCTGATAGCTCTGAAGTGGAAGAAGGTGAATAAAAAGTAACTTGAATTACCATAAAAGCAGCTCCACTTACCCAGGCTGCTTTGTTCCATTATTGTTAAAATGTATTTTTTTCTTCAAACAAGAAAAGGTCATAAGTACATGGATTTCCCATCCGTACAATCATTTTCTATGTTCAGTTGACTATGAAAATTAGGTAAAACCTTTAATTTGGCAGTAAAATTAAGAAGATCATATCAAGAGGAACACATGTGTACTAAGTTTCAAGTTGATTGGATTTCAACTTCATCAAAAACTACCTCGACCATAAACTTTATAACCAGAAGCAGGACGGACGGACAGACTAGAAAACATATTGCCCATAAATGGAGCATAAAAATAGTAAGACTTGTTACATACCCGCCAACTTTTGAAAGTTCCCATATGGGTTTTTACTGCACAACAACAATTTCAAAGGTTACAATTTTTAGCGACGTATTTTGCAAGATCTGGATTGTCTAGAAAAAGTGTCATATTTGTATGATGAACTTACATGCCTTTTCCTTAAGTCTGTTTGCATGATTCTAGTTATATGTTAAATCGGTAGAAAAAATATACATGAAGCTAGCAGACCAGGGTTTATTTTCCAGATTAAGAATATTAGATGCTTGTTGAAATTTCCAATTTTGAATAATGAACAAAGATGGACCTTTAACAGGTTGGGAACAACACTCCAAATGAGGGTAACCTAACTGGAAGATCATCACAACCCACTGTAAAAAATAAGCACAAAAAAAGTCATTTATATTCATATTATTTGATGAAACTTTTCCCCAAGAACTATGCATCTATTAAGTACTGAATGGTCAAAACATCATGTTTTTTTATCGACATAAATTTTGTCGTAAATGTAACCAAATGATGTAGAAATTGTGTTTAGCTTACTCAATAAAATCTAATATATACTAACATTTACAAATTTAAATTTGAAGATTTTACCTTTTATTAGTGTAGTTGCATATATTGTATATTAACTTCAAATCAATAAGAAACAAATTTACCATATAAACTTCAATGTAATCCTTGAAAGGAGGTCTAGATTGCTAAATTAATTTATAAATTTTAATTTTTTATTTGTCCAAAATCATTTAAATTCATTTAATCAATATCATTTTATGATTATTTGATTAAATTATTAATCATTTATAGTCTTTTTACAATTTACATTTTTAAAAGCAAAATAACTGAAAACAGGCTAAAACAAAGGGAAGTAACAAAAAAGTATTTCAATATTCCCAATACACATCGTTTTGATAACACAACGGCAGTTACCCGGAGGTAAACATCGTTGATTACCAGTATGTTTGACACCCAAGCTGTCAAGTGAAGCTATATAATTATACATCTTCTTTGATGTTCAGGTAAAATTTAACACAGGTGTCAATTACACCCGTACAGTAGTAAGAAATGATCAAATATGGCGTCTGAAAATTTTCATTCATGAAATATTTCATACACGGGAGTTTTTTCTCCTAAACGGGAGGACGGGAGGAGACCCCTGAAAACGGGAGTTTTGTACTGCCATCGGGAGGTTCACATGTATGTTACGAAGGGCATATAATTCACATGACAAAGGAAAACCATGAATAAAGACAACACTTTATATATCCTTTTTATTTATATAAAAACAAAATCTTCTTGTCTGCAGGATTGCAAATTCGTAACTTCAAGGGCGAACTTGTAAACAGGGCGAGTTGTCTCGATACCAAATTCACGCATGCGTAATACAAATATCTACAGTTAAAACATCCTGTTACAAGTAAACAATTAGCGTTCATGTGGATGAGATGAAATCTAATAATTTACATAAATAAAAGGGTCATATTTACGATAGTGATTGTTTTACAATCATAATTTACAAATTAAATGATTCAGATGCCTAATCATGTGTAAAAATCGGTGTCAGGAATCATTAGTTGTTTTGAAATTGTAATACACGAAGTGAATGCGGCATACGGAGACTCAATGCCAAGGGTCGGCCCCTTAAGTCTTCAGAAGACTTGACGTCTTCTTCCACTAAAAAAATGTTAATATAAGTATTGAATGCTTCTTTTAGTTATTTTATAGGGTTGTAAAAGTGTTGCCTGTGCAAACATTTTTAGAATGAAATGCTTCCGGGCTTCATTCAAAAGGTACTTCGGTCAATGCTTTTACATCTGACACAATAAAGGAGTAGGTTCAGTAAGACCCCTTTTTGGCCTCAAAATATAGCAGATTTAGAAAATTGTGAAAATGTAATCGTTTAGATATTTATTGCAAAGTAGAATGATTCTGCTACATAAATATGGGATGTTTTTGACAATACAATGCACATATATCAGGTGCTAGCATCATTAAGTTATGCTAAATTACTGAAATCTTCACAATTGTAGCATTTTAGTTAAATTTTAGACGGTTTCCGTCTGAAATGAAAGTGGCCGCATTTGTGTTCATTCATAATATTGAAATGTAAGTTGTATTTGATGATAATACATAATATATATAAAGGTTGAGGATGAACACAGATGCAGCCACTTTCATTTTTGACAAAAATCATCTGAAAAGTGACGATTTTTGGCATATTTGATAGATTTTTCATATTTAAGCTTAAATCAGGGCGTTTTAAATGACTTAGTAAGTTAAAATCTTCCCCATTAACTAATTGAATCAATTGAAATAGACACTTAAGTGTTTAGAAAGTGTCTAAAATCTTTCGTTAGATGAACTTGAAAATTGAGGCTGAAATCGGCCCTTACCGGACCTACTCCTTAACAAAAAGAAGCATTCAATCCTTAAATAATAAATGTACACAAAAAGATCTGAATTTACAGTACCTGAATTATCCATCAGATCACTATTTGCTCCTCCTTCCAAAAGAATTTTAACATTCTGTGCCGATACCCTGGCTGCATGGTGTAAAGGTGTTTGTCCAAATCTGTCCATGGTATTCAAAGATGTTCCAAAATATACTAGCAGACTCAAAATTTCCAGTGATGCTAAAAAAATATAATTATAGTTTTAAACTAACAGCCAATATATGCCCTCAATTTTAGAATTCATTTATACATTTTTGCATTATTCAAAATAAGAATCAGAAAAGACCTTTTATTTTTATACCTAAATTACCAAAATATATGATACATAGTATGATACTAACACCTACATGTATGCTTAGGAACTACTTTGTTTAAAACATGTACTTGAATTTCAAGTATGTTCTTTTTGACTGGGTCCCTAGTTTGTGGTGTTACATCTAACAAAGTCTACCCTAATTATTGGCCCTATACATTTGTACATGCATATTTCTTGCCAAGTAATCTAACATGTTTTGATGGTTCTGTGGTTTTCTAAATGTTTGTATAATTTATAGCATGCTTCAGTGTAATACTCAGGCTAAGTTATGAGGTTTGATTTCTTTTCAAGATTGATTTTATTGATATATATATATATCCAAGGCTTTGTTCTTCAATTCACAATTGTGGTGTTATTGTCAGTTTATAGCAAAGAATTCCACTCAAACAGGTGCTAGTAATTTTGCTCTGTGTTGAAGGCCTGACTGAGACTTTAAGATGAAGATCACCTAAACAAATGCTGTTCCTTTTCTTTTTGTGTTTTTTTCTTCTGTACATGCACTTATTTTGTGCCATTGACATGATTAATATTTAATGTATACAAAATATCTTTCTTTTTTTTTCTAATACTCAAAATTCCCAGTGATACTAAAAGAATAAATACAAAATGATTTTTTTAAACTATAAACCTTGGTGATGCTACACATATAAAAACATTTTAACAAATACAATGAAATATCAAAGAGTTCTGTAGCCTGAACAAATGATACAGTCCAAGAGTGTACATCCAATACTTATAGGAAAATGCTTACAATGTTCTATTTCAATTTCTCAAAGATAAAAACTGAATGCTCTTCATTATCATGCTAAAGAGCCTTATTCACTCACCTGGTACTCTACAGAATATTAAGATACAATTCATTTATCATGTTTAAATATATGTAAGAAGTCTTTTGACAATTGAAATCAATATTGTCATGATTGTGAAAATGTTGCTTCTCCAAGATTTTTACTTTCTATAATTAATGTGTTTTTTTTAAACATATTAGATTATTCCTATCATTTTACCCCAATGATGTTTGATTTTTAGTTTCTTTTTTTTAGCATTGACAGCCATGTGGGTTTGGTACGTGTGATCATCAGACACATAAACAAATTAAAAATACCCAAAACATGATTGTGTCATTGTTTGGATCCAATAAGACCAGTGCCAGTAGTTTCTTGCAGAGGAGCAGTTTTTTGTAAAATATAACTGACAGGGACAACAACAGATGATTTACAACAGATAATAAATATCAAGTGATGGGATAAGTTGATATTGGTCGTTTCATTCAAATTATAAATTATTATATATTATCATATTAAATCAAAAATGTTATTCTTCTTATCGTTCGCCTTTACACATGTTTATTGCAAGACAATGAAAACAAGTGAAACTGTGAGCTACTGCTCACTGATGATACCCCCGCCGCAAGTGGATAATATTAATAGTGTAAAAATATGCAAGTGTTCCGTAAACAGGAAGTTGTCGAGTGATGAATCTGAAAACGCATCACACGGTATAGCTGACTTATAAAAATCCTGAAACCAAATTTCAGAAATCCTTGTATTGTAGTTCCTGAGAAAAATGTGACGAAAATTTTTAACTTGGCTATCATGTGTAAAATCATACAAGTGTTCGGTAAACAGGAAGTAGTCGAGTGATGAATCTGAAAACGCATCACACGGTATAGCTGACTTATATAAATCCTGAAACCAAATTTCAGAAATCCTTGTATTGTAGTTCCTGAGAAAAATGTGACGAAAATTTTCAACTTGGCTATCATGTGTAAAATCATACAAGTGTTCGGTAAACAGGAAGTTGTCGAGTGATGAATCTGAAAACGCATCACACGGTATAGCTGACTTATATAAATCCTGAAACCAAGTTTCAGAAATCCTTGTATTGTAGTTCCTGAGAAAAATGTGACGAAAATTTTCAACTTGGCTATCATGTGTAAAATCAGACAAGTGTTCGGTAAACAGGAAGTTGTTAAGCGATGAATCTGAAAACGCATCACACGGTGTGGCTGACATATATAAATGTTGATACCAAATTACAGAAAGGGTGGATGTGTAGTTCCTGAGAAAAATGTGACGAAAGTTTCATGGGACGGACTGACTGACGGACTGACTGACGGACTGACTGACGGACGGACGGACTGACAGACAGAGGTAAAACAGTATACCCCCCCTTTTTTAAAGCGGGGGTATAAAAAGGTTTGTGTGTAGTACAAGGTTTGTGATACAGAAACAAATCTATCACTTAAAAAATATCTCTCCGGATTATGGAGTTATTCAGCAATGAAACTTAGGAAATTTGCCTCCATTGATTATCCCTTAATTTCAGGATCTTATGACAACGTATATATACCTTCTAAATAGATGATAAAGTTTTAATAACATATAACCAATAATTGAGCGTACCCTCATCAGGTTTCATTCCCGATACTATATGCAATGATGTTTCTCCTTTATCAGTGGTAAACCCTGGATCAATGCCCATATTAAGCAACTGTTTGAATTTTTCAACATTTCTGGTTCGCACACATTCCAAAATCTGATACTGATGATCTGTAATTTTACATCGCAGTACGTAATCTCTCTCTCTATGTACATCCTTGAAATACACAAATTTAAAAATAAACATAAAATTCAATTCTTTGCTTGAACTCGAAGCCACAGAGTAATAATTACAATTACAAACAGTGATACTGTAAATTTAGAAATTACTTTCATCAATGGGAAAGTTGCAATAATTATTGCACACACTGATTTCTGAATTAACAGTACTTCCATGCTGTTGTCATGATCAATAGCCTCAATATCATTTGACAAAAAAATTTGAAAATGGGTGATTGTTCTGTGACAGGATCAAACATTGGTCAATAACATATACATATTGAGCACCACAGTTTTTTTGGTTTTTTTTGGGGGGGTTGTTGTTGTTGTTGTTACTCAGTCTTTTGTTTTCTATGTTGTGTTTTGTTTACTTTTGTACAATAATGTAGTCATGGATCGGGAGTTGTCAGTTTATTTTCAACTTATGAGTTTGAATGACCCTTTTGATATCCTTTGCCTCTTACATGTCTTACATTTCAATAACAATACATTCTACAATCTTAATATGCTATATATCTTGTGCAAAATAGCTGATAACTCAATATATTATGAGTATAGAAATGTGCTTTAACGTCTGGCATCAAACAGTCATTTGAGAGTACTCTTACCTTCAAATTGGCTAAAATTTTATCGTGATTTGTCAAAATATTCTTATCGTAGTTCCTCAGAGGTTTCACAAATTTCATTGTTTTTGATATTTTTGGAAAAAATTAAATGTGATTTGTCAAAATCTGCCTATCATCTATACATGCTATAAGAAAAAGAACCTTTTATCGTCCAGCACTACATATTACGGTTAACGTTATTTGGCAAGAAATTTGACTTGTATTTGTCAAGACTGTACATACGCCCACAACAATGCACAAGGACCCTCTATAATGGCCATATTCTCTAACCAATCATGCATGATGATCATTAAGAAATTAAACATATAAATTTTCTTGACCACCCCTAATATTTCACTTTTTTTATTTGATCCCCCCTTAAGACATTTAAACAAATGTGATCCCCCCGCTATCAAACCAGGAACATATATATTTTAGATATACTGTTCCCAGATTAAACATGCCAACATTTTAAAATGGAAAACACTTCTCAACTGATTTCATGGAAATATTGCAAACATGAAATATTCTCAGTGGAATGAGTTCCAAAAATATATTTGAGGGAAAATTGCCTTGAATAGGGCTCTTCCAAGAAATATTAGTAGATAGAGCAAGCCATAATCAGTGCTTTGGGATGCTTTAACTGACTTTTCCCCCCTAATTTTCTATAAATTGGCCTAAAAAAGAACTTGTTTGTCAGTAAATCTGTAAAAAATATACAGTAGTAATAAACTGCTTCACTAAGCGCAGCTGGATACGCCCATAGATGTCTAACCCTGGACAGTTGGTGCAAAAATGGATACAATATTCAAGCTTGATACAGGTCTGAATTTGGATTGTAATCACATGTAAATATTTGACATATATGATAGGTTTCTGAATAAATGTAGTCAAAGAACTTGAAATTGGTTATATGAATTGAATTTATATTTAATCAAAGATTTCTTGCTGTTGAGCAATTGAATACTTAGTAAATCTGTTGTCAGACTATAAACAAATAAGATTAAAAAAATTCTAAAGGGAGCTTACCGTACATCAAATTCATATATTCAAATTGATATCAAAAAGAGGGACGAAAGATACCAAAGGGACAGCCAAACTCATAAATCCAAAACAAACTGACAACGCCATGGCTACAGTTCATCAAAGTTTCATGAGAACTGCTGAAAGCATTATGAGTTACATGTATTGGCTGAAAACTGGAAAATCCCCCTTTCATGCCTTTTTTTAATAAAAGTTTTATGCAAATTGGTTAAAGCATTTTTGAGTTAATGTCCGACATGTCGAAGACAGAGGGACAGACATATAACAGTATACCATAATACGTCCTGTAAACGGGTGTTGAAAAAGTATTTGTTTTTGAAACAGTAACAACACTTTATTTAGTAAAAGGGATTTATTATATACCATTTTCTTGATGGCTGTGTAAACTTAAAGGGACACTAGCTACAAGATATCTTAATATATTATTTTTTTGCTCAATCATTAATGAAATGCAAATAGTGAAATAACAATTCGCATTTAGCAGCCAGTATGGTTCAATTTTGTCGAAATAAGCTAAATAACATTGATTATGAATTATTCACTTGCAAGTGAATAATTTGACCTCATTGAATCCGTTTTCATGTGAACTTCAATTTAACCCCTTAGCTTGAGATGAATAACACGTGAATTGTATGTGTGAAGTTATTTAAAGGAAAAGAATGTCAACATTGAAAGTGAAAAAAGGTAAATCATTTGATTGACTGATTCGATCAATAAAAAATCATTCTTATACAGTAAAATCAATGATAAACATTAATTTTTCATTGACAATATGAAATTTAATAGACCTAGAAAAATCCAACAGCCTGAGTTAGCTTAATCTATTTATATCTATATTTATGTTTACATCGCTTAAATGGTCATCGCCAGGATGACTTTAAAGGTCAACTCGATAATTAATCAGATGGCATATAGACTAAAATACACACAAAACGAAGCTACATATTGTCATACCCATGTCCTGTTATTGTTAGTTGTTTATTTTAGACTTTTAAAAGTTTGGATAAATGTTCTACATTGTTATAAATCAAATATGAGAATTTGGTTAAAATCGGTGAACATGAATTTGACAACTAGTGCCCCTTTAAGTTAACTTAAAAGCTCCACGGAGTTGGTAAACTTTTATATGGATTATAGTTCACTCAGCTTGAACAATTGAATTACTCATCTATTGTCACATATCTCACATTTCTTTTTGTGTTAGTAACTCCAAAATTTTGATTAATTAGGCTAAAAAGAACAACTTTTGGGGAAATGAGAGGTATAATTAGACCCAAAAGGATCTTATAATGAAAACAAAAAGGTACATAAGTGGTGTTTATCAACCAAGAATCATCATTTGTATCAAATTCAACTGTTTGTATGCAGGTTACATGTGTAGATGAATATTTGATCATTTATTGGTGAATTTATTGGTCAACACTATATTCTTTCATGATGCAGTGTGAATTGGATTTTTTTGGAATACATTATGCACTTATCATGCTTATCGTTGTAGATTTCGTTTTAATTTATTCTTAATTTCTCTTAAACAATTAAGCTGATTATAAAAAAAACATGGCAGTAATGCTTGAAATCACCAGTCAAATATAAAACCAAAGTGGAGGAATTGGTATCAAATGGGTTTGAATCAATTCGACCAAGAAAGAAAAAGGCTCTGCTTTAGTTTTTCTTTCCAAACGGAAGCAGGTTAGGTGAGGAAGAATGTTTATTATAAAAAATCAAAGTCTACCATGCCAAAATCTTATGCACTTGAAAAGTCAGATGAAAACCAAAATCATGCAGAATCAGAATCTTATAAAGCTCTTGAAATGCAAAGTACAGGACATGACTAAATCGAATCATCAAGAGACGAGTCTGTTGTGTTTGACTTTATAAGTGTTAAGCTTTTAGGTCCTAAGGGTTACATTTGGATGTTGATGTGTGATCAGTGAACTTGATTTTATCAATTCAATTCAATTCAATATTTTATTGGAAAGAGCACAATAGAGGGGTGATCCAAATACAGACAATTATAATATTAAAACAACTTATAAATGAAATAAAGATGCATGTAACAACAAGTCATAAGCCAATTCTATGTATACCATTACATTATAAACTGATATTGATACCATAAACTTATCATCAGTATTATTCTAAGTTTTCATAAATTTACTTAAAACACACAATCACCTACATTGTATGTGTATATGCACAAACTACTGTAAAAGATTATCATCTGATTAAACGGCATGGTGGTCTCTCAAATCAAGAGCTTCTTCAATATACATGTACATACATGTACAAATAAATTTTAATTCTTTTTCAGACATCATGGACATAGGATTTAACATTTTGGTAAAATTTTCATCCAAATAATGAATTAATATCATTAATTTTATATTTCCATCTAATTTTGTTATATATTGCGGACCTTCAATCAAGAAATGTCAGTTATCAGTAACATTATAAACAGTTTGCAAATTATAATATATCAGTATACAGTAATGAAATGAATTTTATCAAAGATGGTAAAATTATATTATCATTGACTGTTGTCATGCATATGGTTGTAATGTTCTTCTAAAAATTTTGTCCCTTGAAATTTAAAGATGCAAACTAATTATAGCCATGTACATGTACCCATGTACAAAAAAGATGACCTCCCACTTTGAATTTATAAGAAAAATTGAACCCCCTTTTCCACTTACAGAAAAAAAACTTGACCTGTTTCAAAAAATAAGCCCACAGGTCAAAAAATTATTTTCCACAAAAAAATCGGAATTATTTATATTCCCGAAAACAAGGACGTATATTACAGGGATCTCCATGGATGAAATTTGAACGATGGAGAAACTTTCACCATTACAAACCTTGTCTACGCTGTACAGTGTAGGGCAATCGGAAGTATTTTATCCCTCCATACAAGGAATGGTGAACATGCTAATTCATTGCTTATTTAAATTATATTAATTTGAATTTTCATTATAGAATTAGAAGTATCAATATTTTCATTTATTGCCGTTTTTAACCATTCAAATGCCAAATCTTCATGGTCCCCCCTTTGTCGAGAATGACCAAAAGCTGTCATGAAGGTCCCCATGTAGATTTCTTGTAGTTTTGGTAATTGTTATAGGGGTTAAAAATCATATGATGTGGAGCTTATTTTTCATGGACACTGTCAAATTCAGAACCCATTACCGGTATGGCTGATTTGCAGCAACAACAAAAAGATTCGTACAGGTTATGTAAAACGCTGACAAATGAAAAGGTTTTTAATGACTTTATCTGGCAAATTGATGCTGTGCAACATGCATCTTTCGAGTCTGAATAGAAACCGGAAACGCGGATGTCTCAATTTGATTGTAGGATACGAAATGAGATCGGATTTACGATTCGATATTTCTTTACAGGAAATATTTATGTTTTCACTTTTAAACTTTTAAAGTAATTCTAAATTGTCTTTACAGCAGTACTCGAGTTATTTGCGATGAACTTATATTTACTGTTTTGCGTCTTATTTTGTACTTCTTAAAAAAGGGGGATGCTGATTGCGTAAGTCAAAATAAAGCACGTGTTCAACTTGTTTAACTGTTTTCTTTGTAACTGGATTATTAATTTATTTATTTAATCTAAATTATCATCATCATTTGCTGAAACTTAGTTGATTAATTCGACAAATGGATCTTCTATCCTCAGATAGTATTCTCCTGTCTGGTTTGTTGATCTACCTGTACAAGCTCAGGTACAAGGGATTAGCGATCTTAATCCGGATATCCCTCAGGCGTTAGAACTGTATTGGATTATAACATAAAAAGACTAAGGTTATGCAATTACATGCATTTGATTATAATTGAATGATAAAAAAAAATGGCGTTGGGCTACAAAAAACGATGAAGTTTTGAAGGATGGCGGAAGACAATTTTACGATGGCGCAAGACAATTTAACGATGGCACGAGTCATTTAACGATGGCGCGAGTCATTTGACGATGGCGCAAGACATTTGAATGATGGCGGGGCGCCATCGTTAAACAGGCCATGGAGATCCCTGATATTAGATGTTAGTTATGAGTCCTTGCCGAAAATAACTTGTTTCCATTTTTGAAAAGTGCTATTAAGCAAAAGGATTGATAATCTAAATAAATACACTCAAATTGAGCACAAACATGACAAACAACTGAAAAGTGGCTTCAACTGGACAAGACAAAGTTGAACCATTCATGTTACTTTGCTAGGACATCCATAAATAAAAAAATATTAACCTGCCTTCTTGGTCTGTTTACAAAGGGTAGACCCGGGGAAGGGAAAACAATATTCTTTTAAATGTGGCCTAATAATGCTATTTGGAAATCACTGCCGGGTGACCAGAGAATCTATGCGCACTTTTATACTGTTAAATTTTACCAATGCAACCACAGGCACTTGTTTCTATCCATGGGAAGACTTGCTACAAATGTATCATCGTAAATATACATTGGTAGTGGGTCTTCCCATGGATAGAAACAAGTGCCTGTGAATACAACAATAACTTTTTCATTGTGGCAACTTGTCCAAATATTGACGTCTTGGAAGGCTATTTTAAATTTTTGCTTTGACGCCTTCCTGCAACGATGTAACTTAAATGCGTCAATGAAAAAATATATAATAGCCTTTCAAGATGTCACAATTATTAGGACTAGTCTATGTGGCGACAGGTATTTTGTATTAAATGATTATGACATCAAAATTTTAGGGTAACCCGAGTTTCTGATCTCCATGCTGTTAAGGCGGACACACAGCGATAAGGTGTATAATTTCTCAACTGAAACATTTGTAACATATGACATGCTGATGATCTGTCAGTTTAATACAATGCTGCGCGTCCGTTTGAAGTAACTACATTGCTGGGTGCATATGTCGTTCAATAAATTACGAATAATTGCGAAAGAGACCTTAATTTCCTCTCTTAAAGCTCTTTTTCCAGCCATACTACACAGATTCAATGTAAAATGTTTCTTAGCATACAATAACTGTGATCGTAGATTTAAAACATTCTTCTGATTATTGTTGATCAAGACTAAGTTGTGAATGAGTTGTCTCCCCATTAGCTGCTGATGTTGTGACTTGTAGTATCCAAGATTTTATCGGAAAATATAAAATGTACACGTGGTAAGTACATGTATTCGATTTTAAACTTATATATTGTATTTATTAAATATGAGAATTGTAAATTTTCCACCTGTCAAAAATTATAAATTGATACAGGAGGCTGATTCAGTGATTGATTGATGCTGTCAACATAGTCATAGACATAGTCATAGATCTTTTAGTAAAAAGTATGGTTAGGTAACTTGTTTGTGTCAACGCATCTTTGATCACATAACACCATAGTTAAGTAGAATACTACACAACACCACTTAATCCAGGAACTGATTGAGGGATGAAAGTGCATGTCCCAGCCCCCCCCCCCCTTTTTGGAGAAATTTTTTATGGCTCTGATAGTTGACCACTGAATCGTCATGACAGGGGGCCCTATTTTTCAGAACTTCTAGATCTGCCACTAATTCCATACAACACCACAGAATTCCGCCCATGTACAACACCCTAATAATTAATATTTGATTCTTGATGATTATGAACATGATGAAGAGAAAAATTGAACATCTGACATGTACCATCAGATTATTTTTGTATTCAATTTAAAGCAATTTGCAGAATAGAAAATACTAACTTCCTATTTTGTACAAATTCAGGAAAACTTCTTTCACAGGAGGAATACATGTAATCTGAGACTACTATAACATGTGTTATAGTAGTCTCAGATTTAATTATTGTTTCATTGCATAAATGGAAAGTAGGGATTTTGTGTCTAATTACACCTTATGTAAGAATCCGGGGTTTTGATTGGTTAATAGCCAGTGTATTTTTTATCAATTTATTGTTATCAAATGAATATCGTTCATTTTTAACGCAGCTGGGGTATTTGCTAAAAGGATATGCCTTTTTTGCCCTCTCTGCCGTGGTATTTGCCAAAAAATACTCTATCCGACTGGACGCTTGTAACGTCACGATCATCAATGCGTTTTAGTACATAAACATTCGGTGTAATTAAACAGATATATCATGTTATTGAGGGGTATTTGCGAAAAATACCAATCTTGAGAATGAATTTCCCTCGCCTTACGGCTCGTGAAATTTAACATTCTCTCGACTGGTATTTTTCGCAAATACCCCTCCTTAACATAATATATCTGTTCAAAATCAACAAGTAGATTTTAACATATAGAAACATGTTAAAGGCAATTCCAGACATTGCCAGAACTTTGTTGCAGATATTTTCAGATACATTGATAATCATATACTACTATTTATTTGTCCTTGTTATACATGTACAATGTATATGCTTCTGTTTACTGAATATTGTTCATGTTGTTAATAAAATATCCTTTAAACCTTTACCATGTTTACAATCAAAATAACTATATGTGATTATTTAGTCACTAAAAAGATGTGTGCACCCATGAAGATGTAATTGATTAAGGCCATACTATACATGTACATCATACATGTATGTTACTGATTATCTATATTTAAAATCTTGTTTTATCACTGTATATAGAATCTGCATTGGTAGCACTACATGCACTTGGCAGCATTAATCCTCTATCCATCATGTCTGATTATTATAAATTGAGTACCAATTGGCCGTTTCAGAATCTAATGCATCCTGGGTAATATTTTCAAAAGCGTACACCAAAGCGTTTTGATTGGTTTAAAACGTTATAAACAATGGAAATTCAACCAATGACATAACGTTATTTTCACTTTGGGGTACGAACAATGAAATTACCCATGATGCTTTAGATTCTGAAACGGCCAATTGTCAAATAAAAGAATACAAGGGAAAGGTTGTGAATTTTCTATTAAATTACCATATATTTATCATAGAAACAACCAAAATGTGTCATGAAATTGAAGTTATTTGATAATATTAGTTCCAACTGGAAGAAATATTCTGGAATATTATTTCCATTGGAATAATCATGATATCAATCAAAATAAAATAAAATTTAGTCCAACCTCAAAATATGAAAACAGATGTCAAGAAAAAAAGTATTAACAAAAACACCAAACTCCAAAGTATTAAAAAAAGGGGGGGGAGTCGATAAAACTTGGAATAAGCAACAGTTAGACTAACAGAACAATTGGAAAACTGAATTGGCAGAGACAATGTTAGAGGTTAGAATGAAAAATGATGTCTTCTTTCACTTCTTTTCGGTAATTATCTCCTTTTAACCTCTATAGGAGCACATTAATGACAGCTAGGCACATGTCTCTGAAAAAATAAAACCTACGAGTATACATCACGTACATGTTTATGCTTTGATCTGTTATAACAAAGTATATAGATTTATTGTCTTTTAGAAACAAGTGCCTATGACATCAGTGATGAAATCTTGGCATTACTAGGCTTCTTTGTACAAATGTGAGTGCAGCTAATATTTCATTATTATATTTGTGATATTTAATTTGTGGTAGAAAAAAGTAAGAAAAACTAAAATATCTGAGTTAATTTAAATGCATTTTTCTATTTCAAATTCAAAAAGCTGTTAAACAATACAAGCGTTCAAAATTAATTATTTAAATTCAATATTTTTAGTTAATTTAATTAATTTGGTTCTTAGGACAAAAGCGCCAAAAATAAACACACCAACATAAAATATTGACCAAAAAGATGGTCTGCCATCCATTAACTTTTACATCAATCTTTACCTCTGAAACTACTGGGTAAAATTGAACAAAACTTGGTATCAATCATTATTGGGGTACCTTAAAGAAATAATGTACGATTGTACTTCACCTCCCAACCAAAATAGTCAACATGACTAACATGACTAAAGAAAGAACATAGAGGTGAAAAATGCATCAATGCCAGTCAGTGCCAAACTATTTTAGGGTTTGTCTAAAAGAAAGAGAAAGGAGAAGGTCCAGTAAGACCCCTTTTTGGCCCCAAAATATAGCAGTTTTACAAAATTGTTAAAATGTAAAGTTTTAGTTATTTATTGGAAAGTAGAATGCTTCTGCTACATAGATATGGGCTGTTTTTGACAATACAATGCACATATATCGGGTACTAGCACCATTAAATCATGCTAAATTACTGAAATCTTCACAATTCTAGCATTTTAGTTAAATTTTAGATGGTTTCCGTGTAAAACGAAAGTGGCCGTATTCGTGTTCATCCTTAATATTGAAATTTAAGTTGTATTTGATGATAATACATAACATATATGTAAAGGTTGAGGATGAACACGGATGTGGCCACTTTCATTTTTGACAAAATCCATCTGAAAAGTTACATTTTTAGGCATATTTGGTAGATTTTTCATATTTGAGCTTGAATCTGATCGTTTTTAATGACTAAATCAGTTAAAATCTTTCACATAAACAAATTGAATCAAATGAAATAGACACTTAAGCAGTGGCGGATCCAGAAATTTTCATAAGTGGGGGCCCACTGACTGACCTAAGAGGACTCCGCTGGCCCGCTCCAGTCACGCTTCAGTGATTTCATATAAGCAACCAAATTTTTTCCCAAAAAGGGGGGGCCCGGGCCCCCTGGGACCCCCCTAAATCCGCCTCTGTTAAGTGTTTAAAGAGTGGTCAAAATCTTTAGTCAGATGAACCTGAAATTTGAGGCCGAAATCGGTCCTTACCGGACCTACATGTACTCCTTTGAATTTTTCTACTAAATATTCAACCAAAATATCTTAAAATTTCTGTCTGTCTGAACAAGTATTGGTCTGACATTTTGTCTGTCAGACAGAGTTTGGGATACATTGCAATGCTAATTAAGAATCATCTTTAATTTGCAATGAGGTGAGAGTTGGGGTTTTATTTTGACACCATGTTGTAGGACTTACATGTACTAAGACTTTGAAATGAAAAACCCCAAGAAAAGCTCTTTTCCTGTATATATGAAGTGTCTTTGAGTATGTTTGTTTTGTTCACGCATCGTTGACAATGTAATGGAATTCGATGCGACTGTCATAAAAGTGAGAGGTTTAGCTAGCTTTAAAACCAGGTTCAATCCACCATTTTCTACATTAGAAAATGCCTGTACCAAGTCAGGAATATGACAGCTGTTATCCATTCGTTTGATGTGTTTGGACTTTTGATTTTGCCTTTTGTTTTTGGACTTTCCTTTTTGAATTTTCCTCAGAGTTCTGTATTTTTGTGTTTTTACTTTTTAGTGTGCATGTACTGAATTTGTGTCATGGATGAATACCCTTTAAGGCTTATATTCTTTGTTTTTCTAATTAGTTTTGTCTATCATTTTGAAAACAACTAAAGATAGAGATAATCTGACAAGATAAAATGGTTAGAATGTCGAGAGCAACCTATACTGTCATTTTACATACCACTGTCAGGCGACTTCTTAATAGAGTAATTGCCCTTTTAAAATATCAAATCTTACCATACTTTTTTTTCATTTTTAACCAGATTTCAGAAGGAAAAATCATATATTAATTTGGTGGTGTACAGGGAGTGTTCAAAAGGGAGATTGTGAAGGTGGTTGTCAAACAGTGTCTGTACAATGATTTAAAAATGCTGAGAAGAATTCTGTTCAAATTTAGATATTTGTTTCTTGCGACTAAAAGAAGGTCAAGTTTTATTTTCACAATTTTAACTACATGTATATTGTTGTTGACGTGTACACCAGACTAAGTTTAAGGTAGATCATACTGTAGGTATATATTTCCTCAGATAGAATTTTTTTATACTTTGCCAAAATAAAGATTTTTCTATGTTTTTTCCAAATATACAATAAAAAGTATGGATTTCCATGCTATTTTTCAAGAGCTACGTGTCATTCAAAATTTCCCAAATTTTCTTAGATTGCTCCTGAAAAAACACATTTCTGTGCATAAAAAGAAATCTATGAGATAGAATTTTGAAATAATATATGAGAAGATAGGTTTTATAATATGCTGACTGCTAGCTGTTTAAAGGAGTTATTGCCCTTTAAAAATTGACAATTTAATTTTAAATTCCATTTTAAACCGGAGTCAGTCAGGGGTACTAATTGTACAAGTCAATTTTATTTACTTGAAGAAGTAAAAAAAAATATACACGTACAAGTAAATAAATAATGTTTGAATAATCTCCCCTTAATTTTCTGAAAAATTTACTTGTATAGGTAAATTTTTCTTACAATCCCTCAAAAATCCTCAAGTTTTGAGATGTAAAATCATGCCTTTAATGATTTTTTTTTATTAAAGTTCAATGTTTCATCTCATTAATTCAACAAAAAAAACTAATTGAGCAAAGATCTTCAATATTTGTGCAAGGTTTTCAAAAATTGCTCCTTTGGGGCTTGTAAATGAGCAGTGTTATGAAGACAACAGACAAATGGGATTTTCATTAATAGTTATCCCATGATGACGCGGTGTGTCAGTGTAAGATCACCCCGATGGCCGGAGGCCAGAGGGTGATCTAACACTGACACACCAAGTCCGAATGGGATAACTATTTTACATCCCAGCTGTTTTAGATTAGACGAAAAACCATTTACAAATCATAAAATCTAGTTTAGAACGCCACACAACTATTATATTATAATTTATATATTACTATATGATGTATACCCTTAATGACCCCCGAACACGATGAGTAGATATCAAATAATGTCAACTCGCCCCACTGGCCAATCGGCCCACACTGTATCGCCACTTTATAAAAAAAATGCCCCACTCTTGTTTACCGACTCGCCCCAATTTGAAAAAGTGTAAAATCAAATTGAACAATTAGTCTGACAACTCACTTATTAACGAAAAGGGTTGAAACCCCACTGAATACAGGTCTGACAACTCGCCCCATTTATAAAAATATCTTGCTTCCTTTAAGTATGTTAAATTACTAGTAGTTCGTATCCAGTCGTCCTGGTGTAGTGGAACGTGTCGTGGCTTGATATGCTAAAGGTCTTGAGTTCGAATCCCAGCATGTACACTGGATTTTTTCTACGTGAATTTTGATAGATAGTCTTTTCCGTATAATTAATTATAAGTTTTATAGTGGATTTGGCATTCCCGCCAAAATGTTACAGAACAAAGGAAAGCATACATAACAAAGACACTCAAACTGGTGTGATCTGGTAGGGGTGATCCGGCTCAGATCACCCCTGTTAGAACAAAGGAGCTGGGATGTAATTGTCCATGAAATTACACTTATATAACATTTGTATGATTAGTAAAGACATCTGCAAAGGGTACACAATTTAAAATTCTATTGAGCAAAGAAATCTTAAGATATCAAAAAAAGAAGAAAGGATGACTTTTTTACTTATACAAGTAAAAAATTCTGAATGTCTAAGGGACATAACTAAGCCATTTTTTTTTGTTTTACCTATACAAGTAAATGAAATTCACTTGTATAAGTATCCTACAAATTTACTTATATCTGTATAATTTTTTTACTTCTTCAAGTAAATAAAAATTACTTGAATAAGTAGTACCCCTGACTGGGAGTAAACCATGAATAAACGTTGATGAAGTCACGGTCACATTGCAAAATTATGTCTATGAGCTGATAAACAAAACAACGTCAGCCAATCAGAAGACATATTGCATCCAAAATTAAATTATTGGTAATTGGATGTAATTTACATAATTTTTTTTGTACATGCATGATTCATGTATATCAATATAATAAAGCTGGTGAAATAAATATGTTTATCGCTATTTTGTGCATTTTTCTTTTGATCTTTTTTTGTGATAATTTTCATATCATGCTTCTCGCTTGAGATGGAAAAATTATCGCTAGAAACTAAGGAGACCACGTGGCTTTGCTAACGCAATTGACATGAAATTGACAACGTTGTCATAGATAAAATAGCGATAAACAGATTATCATTGGCCAGCTCAAGCGATAATCTATAATTATCATGAAGATATGTATAAATACTGTTGTAAACACAATGAAATGTATTTCATTAATGAAAGTGTGAATGAAAGCTGGAATTTTTCACACAAAAAACAACAATTCATTAATCAACTAACCAAAAAAAAATTTCTCTAGAAGTTATCTCACAGTTTTAACAATAAGCATTTCTATACACTATGTCAAGATCTAAGGGTATTTGTTTCGGAAAGAAAAAAGGAATTTTGTTCCGATAATAGCTTCACATTCCTATATAGACTAATTAATGACCACATTTACACCCAAGTCTAGATGTTATGCTTAGATAACAATGGACTGTAAATTACATATAGAACAGACAAATCTATTGGGTTTGACAGAAGCACTCTCAAGTATTCATTATTTTGACATAACAGTTCTGTAGTACACAAAACAGTTATTATGATGTCCTCTAAATAGATTTCCTTATTCTCATTGTTATATTTCTCCAACAATTTGCCATTGCATGCATTGATTTGACAGTCTGAGTCAGAAGATTTCGTTCCTACATCTCTTTCAATGGCAAGTCTTGAGTCAGAAGATTTTGAAGATAGTGTTTCTGTATCTCTTTCAATAATGACCTTAGCCTACAAGGTTCATAACATAACATTGTTTTAATATTTAATAACATCTATTTATTGAACAATTTTAATGCTTTGAAAAGTGCTACTTGTTCATTTTCTGAAAATTCCAATACTAGAAATGATAGCATGATAGAGCCATTAAATGACCAATTATAGTGTGATTAATGATTCTGCTTGAACAACATCAAGTGGTCAATAACGATATTTCTGATAGGAATATTCAACACTCAAGAGATTATATTTCATTCTTTCCGATATCATAAAGTGGAATATGTTACATTCATATATGGATTATTTATGGAAAAAATCTAAAAAAAGCAAGTTTGTTTGAAAGGTATGTGTTTTGACTAATTTTGAATTGTTATAAATTTTGAAAATATTATAAATATTATTACTTGTTAAGTAAACATATTGCAAAGGTGTATACGTATCAGTTAAAATTACTGCGGCTGTTGTACATGTTGAGCAAGTTGAGTAAATCCATTACTGGGATTAGTGTAAAGCATGTAAAGCAAGCAAAAATGTTATTTAAATTCAGAAATTATTGCGTGCATTTATTATTGCGATTTTTTCATTTTAGGTTTAAATGCGATTTTAATTTTTACGATTTTGAGAATAATTCTGTTTATTTCATATGAAATAATTCAAAATGGGAGTTTAAATTATTGCGTTTACAACTTTGACACATTTGTCGCAATAATAAAAACCTCGCAATAATTTCTGAATTTACAGTACATATATATGTATTTAAAAAAAAATGGGATTGATGGTAATAACACTTAATTACGTATATTATTTGCATATCAATGCCAATAAAATGAACAGATGTACATGTATATATATTGCATTTCCCACAATCTCCGACATTCAAGGTGAAAATTCACCAGCGTGAGTGATTTTTTTTTTTTCCTTACGATAAAGCGGTTTGAAACACATAGGGATCACTTCTGTAGTCATTATTTGCCTTATATCTTACAACCTATAATTAGATAGATAGAAACTATAAAAGCAAAATAGATTAAAAGTAAGTTTAGATTTACAAATGACATGATCAAAATTGTTAACTCCTTTTTGGAGTTATTTCCCTTTAATGACAATTTTTCCCCTTTTTAGCTCACCTGGCCCACAGGGCCAAGTGAGCTTTTCTCATAACTTGGCATCCGTAGTCTGTTGTCCTCCTTTATCGTTAACTTTCACAAAAATCTTCTCCTCTGAAACTATACTGTGCCAAATTTAACCAAACTTGGCCACAATCATCATTGGCATGATTGGGGTATCTAGTTTCAAAAATGTGTCTGGTGATCCTCCAACCAACTAAGATGGCTGCCATGAATAAAAATAGAACATAGGGGTAAATTGTAGATTTTGGCTTATAATATTCTCTGAAACCAAAGCATTTAGAGCAAATCTGACAAGGGTTAAAATGGTTAATCAGGTCAAGATCTATCTGCCCTGAATCATATATATCGGACAACCTGTTGTTGGGTTGCTGCCCCTGAATGAGTAATTTTAAGGAAATTTTGCTGTTTTGGGTTATTATCTTGAATATCATCATAGACAGAGATAAACTGTAAAACAGCAATAATAACTTTTTTTTCAACTTGTCCTGTAGGACAAGTACATACCAAAATTTACTTGTCCGAATGAAACTGCTACTTGTCCAATAAATTTCTATTAAAAATAACCTTTTTAGCTGATTAAAGGAGCAAAACGAATTTAAACGATATAACAGAATTTGATTTATTTCTTTTGAAATACTTTTCAAAAATATGAGTCACGTACAACTGCGAAACTAGTCATATCACAGGAATTAGGTTCTAGTTATCATCAATGCCAGTCTCATCAGACTCTAAACATGAGGCACCATCTGATAGGCCAATGTACACTCATTGGGTTTGTATCCTGGCTTTTTTAAGTTGAAAAAACGCTTATTCAAATGCAATCAATAAAAAGAAGAAGATAAGCCATCATAAGGTCTGATTGCCAATGAGACAACTCTCTGCAAGAGACCAAATGACACAGAAATTAACAACTACAGGTCACCATATTGCAAATATTGTTTTTTTCTACTTATAATCAAATATGATTTTGTGAATATTATGGAAAATAAAAAAAATACCAGTATGGTATTTATTATAAGGAACTAAATAAGGTAGCAAAATGAGGTACTGTTTTGTCTTGGTCCCGAAATGTATCCTGCCTTGTCAAATTATCTATCAATCATGTCTACTAAATATGTCTCCTAAGTGTCAAACTGTCTATTAAACTTGAAGCTCAGTTGAATCTTTCGAGGTGACGAACTGTCCTGTAAAGTTACCTGATCTACAAAGTGCATCATTGATTCGGATCAGTAAGATTGGTTTCCGAGAATAGTATACCTTTTACCTGTTAAAAAGTACCTGACAAAGAACCAGTTAAAAATTATCGATTGCAAGTAAACATGATGAAGAAAAAGGCTTTGCATTTGAATAAACAGAATACAGAAACATGTCAAATTAATATCTGTTTTCTTGTTTTTTGTTTATAATTACTTTGTTCATCAAAGTTGAATTAAATTTATTTTCTGCAGAATAATAATGTACTTGTCCTGACGGACAAGCTTGATACAGCTTTTACTTGTCCGACCTTTTTTCCCTCTGGTACTGGACAATGTGACAAGCATTATTGTCGAGGCCTGCAATAATGTTCAGCAAAGTAAGATCTACAAATAGATCAATTGTAATTTTTTGTAATCTTTTACAAAAACCTTCTCCTCTGAAACTGCTGAGACAAATTTAACCAACCTTTTCCACAATAATCATTAGTAGTTTTTGCACTTTTTAGTCAATTTTAAACAATTTTCATAAATTTTGTAAATTTTTGTAAATTTTTTCCAAATTTTTTCCTCTATATCATCTGGGCCAAGTTCATTATAGATAGAGATAATTGTAATCAGCAAGATGTTCCGTAATAAGATCTACAAACACATCTTATTGTAAGCAGCAAGAATGTTCAGTAAAGAAAGATCTACAAACACATCACCATCACGAAAACACAATTTTGTCATGAATCCATCTGTGTCTTTTGTTTAATATGCACATAAACCTAGGTAAGCGACACAGGCTCTTAAGAGCCTATAGTTTGCAATGTTACCTTTTATCTTGAAAACTATAATAGATAGATATATGTAGACACTTTAAATAACAAATATAATCTGTAAGATACATGTACAATCTACAAATTAGTTGAATTGCTGAAATTCTTGGTCAACTGATCAACTTTATATAGGAGTAATTAAATGCCTTCAAATGACATTTTATACAATATTTTGGGTACTTTTGCCTAATACCTGTAGTTTGAAATATTTGATAAATACATGTAGATGGAAATTTAACTAGCAAAAATGATAAGTAAGATAAGATCTACCAATAAGTTAACATGGCTGAAATAGTTAGACAACTCCTTTTAGGACTGCATCATGGAGATTTTTCTTCATGCAAACAGTCTGTGCACCTACTATACTTTAAATTTTTCATGGAAGTGATTTTTAGGGATTTCTCATACATGCAATACAAAATTATGAAATTTCTGCCTATTTTTTTTAATGATTGCAGGCCTCAGGCCTCATGACTGCCTTTGAAAACAAACATATAATTAACTTAAATAAATCACCCAATGTTGTGTTTTTATGCACCTGGAATTACTGTTATTTTTTTTCATACTCATTATGCAATATAAACCTAGTGTTATTCTATGATGTTATGCAACTACTTCATCAAAACAGACACACACTGCATATTTTTCAAAAGTATTTAATACCATTGTTTTCTGTTTTCTTCAACAAATGCATTCAGCTTTATGATATAGTGGAAAGTCTTTGTCCACTTATGCATGATCTTTCAGTTCCCTATAGCTATCATCTATATCTAGAAACTGGTACATTGAAGAATTACATATAAGTGCAACCTCCTGAACATGTCTACTAAAGTTAAGTGCCATTTGACACTATAATGTAACAAACTAAAAGTTTCTCTTTGAAAAATCAATTAATACCTGCAAAAGCTGTTAGTGCCCATCACCGATTTTTGAATAGTATCTGAAAGATTGGTCCAATCAATGAATATCAATATATATGAGAAGAAATGTGATGTTGACACAACCATATCATGCTGAAAACACAACCCTACCATACAGATTACACAACCTTCTCATACACACAACACAGACTCAGTCCTATTATATACATGGCATACCTTATTATGCAGATGTCACATCCTAATCATACAGATGACACAGTCCTGTCATACAGATGACACAGCCCTATCATACAGATGACACAGTCCTATCATACAGATGACACAGCCCTATCATACAGATGACAGTCCTATCATACAGATGACACAGCCCTATCATACAAATGACACAACCCTACCATACAGATGACACAATCCTTTCATACAGATGACACAATCCTAGCATACAGATGACACAATCCTATCATACAGATGATAAAACCCTATCATACAGATTATCAAACAGATGACACAATTCTATCAAACAGATAACGCAATCATATCATGCCGATGACACAACACTATGATGCAGATGACACAACCTTATCATACAGATGACACAACCCTATCATACAAGTCTCAATTATATCATGCAGTTGACACAACTATATCAGCTGACACAATCCTATCGTACAGATGTCACAGCCCTTTCATTCAGGTGACACATTCCAATCATACAGATGATACAGTCCTGTCATACAGATGACACAGCCCTATCATACAGATGACACAGTCCTATCATACAGATGACACAGCCCTATCATACAGATGACACAGTCCTGTCATACAGATATCACAGCCCTTTCATTCAGGTGACACATACCAATCATACAGATGACACAGTCCTATCATACAGATGACACAGCCCTATCATACAGATGACACAGTCCTATCATACAGATGACATATTCCTATCATACAGATGACACAGTCCTTTCATACAGATGTAACAACTCTATCAAACAGATGACACAATTGTTCCATATAGTTGACACAAACCCTACCATGCAGATTACACATCCCTATCAACAGATGACACAGTCCTGTCATATAGATGACACATTCCTATCATACAAAGGACACAGTCCTATCATGCATATGACACAGTTCTATCATATAGATGCCTCAACCCTTTTATTCCTGTGACACATTCAAAATATACAGAAGTCACAGTTTATCATACAGATGACACAATCGTATCCTACATACTGTATACACAAACCCTACCATGCAGATGCCACATACCTATCATACAGAGGACACAGTCTTATCATGCAGATGACAAATCCTATCATTCAGGTGACACAATCCTATCATACAGATGACAAATCCAATCATTCAGATTGACACAACCCTTTATGTAGATGTCAAATCCCTGTTGTACAGTTTACATACACCCTTAATATACAAATAATGCAATAAATTAAACAATTCAGATAGGAATCACTGTTTGTTCATCATTCACAGAATGAAAGACTGAATATAAAATGTATCAGAAATACAAACTTTTGTCCAGTTTTTCAATATAAAAATAATGCCCACATTTTTGTATTTTCAGCCATCTAACTCAGCATCCAAAAACAAACAGTTACTGGAAATAGATTTGATAAATCTTAATATAATTATGAAGCAAATCCTTATTATATTATTCTAGACAAAAGGTTTAGGACATAGAACATGTAATGTTTTGCTCAAAGATCTTCTCTTAATTAAAGTACACATGCACATTCACAACAAAAATGAAGCTAAAGGATTTTGACAATAACTGTTGACATGGCTGATTATAAGAAACATTTTCCTTTGTTATAGAACAAGGAACCAGTTTATGAAAAACTGTATTGATTTGATGCTTTGTTGTTTTACAGCTAACTAGATAAATTAATTATGACTTTTGCATCAGGGATCAGAATGTAGGCTAGAAGCATTGATCTCAAAGATCTTGGAAGTCTAGATCTGATATTTCTGTTTTCAGCTATTTTTATGTTAGGAAAGACACATTTGGTAGATTGTCAAAACAGGTTTATTAGAACTGATGTTACTTTAAAATCATGGAATATGTTTAGTCTCTCTACTGTACTTTAATTCTAAATCTCACCATTTGGTTTCATCATCATGATCATTAAAATTGAGAATGGAAATGGGTAATGTGCCAAAGAGACAACAATCCGACCATAGAGCAGACAACAGCAGAAGGTCTCAACTAGGTCTTCAATGCAACGAGAAATTCCAGCACCCGGAGGCGTCCTTCAGCTGGCCTCTAAACAAATATATACTAGTTCAGTGATAATGAACGCCATACTAAACTCCAAATTGTACACAAGAAACTAAAAGTTAAAATAAAGTAATACAAGACTAACAAAAGCCAGAGGCTCCTGACTTGGGACAGGCGCAAAAATGCGGCAGGGTTAAACATGTTTGTGAGATTGCCTATTTATTTATCAATGAGAAATTTATGATGAAATTTAATTGCCTCAGGTTTGCCAAAATGGTAAATGATTATGAAAGAGTATATAAACATGTACATGTATATGTATATATAGATGAAGTCTTACTAACCTTTATACAACAGCAAAATTTTTTTGGGGTTTGTATAATGCTTAGTCATGATAATGATGTCGTCAGTGTCATATGCGTCCTTGTCTGAAGACACATTTGGTTTCTTGACAATTAGTTTAAGTGAATGGATCTCTATGAAATTTTTTAAGAAGATTCAATAACACAAAAGGAAGGTTGGGAATTGTTTTGGGGAAGATGGTCCCAACCGTTTAGAAATTAGAGGCCCAAAAGGGGCCCAAAACAAGCATTTTTCTAGTTTCAGGATAATCATTTCTGTATCATGTGTATAAGTATTTCAATTGCTCTGAAATTGTACTGCAATGTATAATACCACAAGAAGAAGGTTTGGATTCATTTTGGGAGTTATGGTGCCAACAGTTTAGGAACTAAGGACCAAAAAGGGGCCAACAACAAGCATTTTAAAATTCGTAGTTTCCAGACAATAACTTGTGTTTAAGTGTATGGATCTCTCTAAAATTGTACTACATTTTTGTATTAAGTTCCATACTACAAAGGAAAGACTGGGATTGAGTTTGGGGGTAATTGCACCAAGGGGTATTCAAAAAGTTGGAGGGGGGATATTTTCCCCCATTATTCTAACGGAGTTCATATTTTTTTCAAAAATGTTCAGATTTCAAATTTTCTGAAAAGCTTTAAGAATCTTCAAATACACAGTATTGCACAATAGATTTGTAAGATCCTTGACCACATTTATTTTGTGTCAGAAACCTATATTATGTCAAAAATTTTATTACAATCCAAATTCAGACAGTATCAAGCTTGAATTCTGTGTCCAAATTTGCACCAACTGTTCAGGGTTCAACGTCTGCAGTAGTATCAGGCTGCAATCAGCAAAGCATTTTAATTAATAATAAGCAATGTTGCAATACAATCACCAAGAATTTACATTCATTTGTTTTTTCAGTCCACATGAAGCATGTATATATTTTCTGTTACTCATTTATTTCATTACTCAACTATTATGGTAACATTTTTCTGTGAGGGAAACATTTCTGGTACACAAATGCTGTTGCTTGCGATCTGAACACAGCAAAAACTGCTTTAAAAGTGGAAATATTTGCACTCAGGACTTTTTTTGCTTTTTCCCAATCATTGTAAACCTATACATTACAGGCGACATGTGCTTGGGGGATTGAACCTCCCTTCTTTCTTTATGATTTATTTTGTATTTTAATTTGTTCAGTAAATGTTCCTTCGTGTGTATATTTTGTAAAAGTTATTGATGCAAAGAGTGCACTTATATCATTATCATTAAATACCCATGCAAAAAGTTTATGCATTGCAGATGGAAATTAACATCCCATAAACATATTCACTTTAATGTGCAGTATACCTTTTACTGTGATTTAAAAATGACTTCAAAATTATCTTTTGTATCAAATAAACGAAGAAAAAAAAAAATCACAGGTTTATTTAACTTTTTTAAACCAACATTCCTGATTCCGTCAATTAACTTTCATGACATGTAAAAATAACAAAGTTTATTCTGATTTTGCTTAGAAGTTGGACCATTAACTTTTACAGAGTTGTATTTTTATGTGTTTTAGCATGATGATAGACATTACAAATGATTACACATTAAACTTTGTTTCAGTTGAATGAAGAAATGGTGTTTGTTTGAAAATATTTTATGACAAAAATGGATGAGTTTATAAATTGGTCATGTACTTATAATTTAAAAATAGAGTAACGAAAACAAAATGATATATGTTTAAAGCAAAGAAAGTATATATTATCTGACATTCTTTTTACTTATTTCACTTTCTTCATTATACTTGTTTTTGATTAGAAAAAAATGTGACAGTTATCCTTTTTTTTTTTGTATTTTGCATTAAGGTGGTACCAAAGACCTTGACTGGAATTAATTTGGCTAGTTTAATTTTCATGAAATTTTGACAAAATATTTACTTTAACCCTTTGACAAAATTTCTTTTTCATTGGATATTTATGGAAGTTTGACAAATATTGAGATGATAAATATTTCCTTAACAATAGAATGTGATTAAAACATTGAGATGATGTTTCATGATGAAATCGCCTGTATTACATACTCCTCATATGATATTATGAGTATTAAAGCACTTTTTTGCGTTTTGGAACTGAAATTGTCTGTCACACTACTCCTTATAGGAGTTATTTCCCTTCCCAATGAATTGTTACCAATTTTTTTTAATTTGGCAAAAACAATAGTAGAGAAAAATTGTACACAACAAAACGGTCAGCAATAAAAAAAAAAATCAACAAATAAAAGAATTGCTGTTAATAAATTATACTTAGAGCCTTTCAAGTTGGAGAGAAGCCATCTTTGAAAATGCACTTCAGTCCAGGTGAGCAAAACTTCTTTTAGAGTGTATCTGTACTACTGCTGGCCAGCTGTCTGACATTGGTATGGTCATGATTTTCCTCTTTTAATTAAATATTTGTATTTGAAAAAGTGAAGGGGTGAGATAGTTTTTAATTTATTATTGGATCAAAAGAATGTTTGTTTTAGCTATTCCTGTCAGCAGTTTGTGTTATTCTGGGGGCGATAGACATCACTCTTTCAGAGAAATCAATAGTTCCACAATATATTTAAACAGGTGTAAATCAATGCTAATTTTCACACTTTAAAAATGACCATCCTCTTTTGAGTGATGAAAGGTTATATTTAACCCAATATATATCCATACATTTTTTTCCCTTATTTCTGCCAAAACAGCAGTCATATTTCTTACATTTTACCAGAACTATGGCAATATTATTATCGTAAATAACACGATTTCCATAGTTGCAATAAAAAGTAATAATTTATTGATTTTTAATATTACAAAACATAGAAATATAATATATATGATCTGGCTTCTGTTCTTTCATCTACAAAAGAACAAAATATGATACAGGGATAATTATATTTCAGAAGCAGGTAAGTTAACATTGATTTGAAAAAAAATGGGTGGGAGTTTTAAAGATTTTTTTAATCTAAATAAAAATAAAAATTTATAATTCATGTACATATATAGGGAAAAAACATCAGCATAAAATGTATCTAAATATTTCATTTTCAGTATCAATTGACCAGACTTTCAAGTTTTTAACATGTTTAAATTGATAAAATTGTATTATTAAATGATCAAATGTGCAGGCAATAAATCGATACATTTGTATCAAGTTACTGTACGTTGAATTATGTAGATTGAAATTGACCAGAATAAATCAGTCCTTATATTCCACTGCTCTACAATTGCCATTAATTAACCTCGACATTAACCTCACAAGAAGGAAAGATTGATTACGGGGAGGGACTGAACTATTTTGATAAGATTTACACCAGTTGACTAAGAATTGCCATCTTAGACTTGTAGATTGCTTATAAATACATATCAAACATGATAGTTATAAAAAAGCTACATTTTTGTAACTGGAACATGTTATTTTATTTTTAATCATGTTAAAGATATGAATTGATAAAAAAACCAAAAAAAACCATCTACTATCATGACTATGGATTCATATATTTTCGTGGATTGAGGATCAACTTGCACTTTTTGTGGATATTTGATTTCAAGGTTTTGCCAATCCGTATTATACAATGATATACAGTCTATTGGATTAAATTCAATTATGCTTCACCTGTACCAGAGAAACCCACTAAAATGGTATCCAACAATTAACGAATCCACAGTAAGATGTCACTAGAAAATTTTATTTGTTATACAAATGTCCATGGATATTATATACCTGGTGGATTGTTGTCTCATTGGCAGTTATACTCTATCTTCTTATCAACACAAAATGTACCAAAAAGCATATGCATGTTGTTCATGTTTGAAGGAACCATGTATACCCAATTCAAAAGTAACAATATACATGTATTACAATTTTTAAAAATGTTTTTCTTGACTGACCATACCTTTTTTAGTTGGTTGAGTCATGCAGGTATTACACCTTCTTGTACGAACCCTTTCAATCTCTCTTGAGATTGCTGAAGGGTTCTTTTCCTTTTTACAAATTTTATCATTGAACTTGAAATATTTGATAAAAATCAAATATGAAGAAAATCCATGGGAAAATAAAAAATGTAATTTGAATAAAATTGAATTGTATATTTTCAGGTCTATTCCGGTCTTTTCAGATCCACATTTAGGTCTTTAGTGTAACTCTGAGTGGGATCATTTCTGGTTTCAACCCTAGGGTTCAGTGCCCAGTTTGATTGTGTAAGCAGCAATATGCACACCATCTATATGTACCTGTACCATGTGATTGACTTAGTCCATAACTGGCTTTAGGGCTTGGGTTTACTCAACATGCTTAAGTTCTGTACATATGTGCTTGTTTGTTTTCTGTGCTTATGAAATTGGCAAATATGACCCCTTACATTGGTTACAGCAGCATTTAACAAGATAATATGAAGATGCATTAGAACCTAAAAAAAACCAACTCATTTTCGATAATTTTTTGACTATTACCATTATTACAAAATACATTAAGAAATGTTATGATTGAAGTGATGTAATTAGTTACAAGTTTAAAATAAAGTACAGAAAAGGATAATATGGAATTTTTGAATTCCCATGCATATTCATAGTTCAGCTTAATTCCCCTTAATTTCACGCTCAAGTTTACCATAAGCAGATCCAGGGGGGATCCACTGAAGCATGACTGGAGCAGACCTCCCCCTTTAGGTCAGTCAGCCCCCCCCCCCCCCCCTTATGAAAAATTCTGGGTCCCCCACTGTTTACAGATGTCTTTTATCCACTAATGATTTACAAGTGATTATCTGTATCGGTAAAAAAGAAAGAAAGTTAACTAACACAATGCAACATTGCATTTTCAATATAACTTAAGATATTTAATAGTTTTTAACTTGTGGCTTAATATAAATGTTTTGCCGTACATAAAAAGAAATGAATGACGTAAAGCGATTTATGTAAACAATGCTTTTGTAAGGCTTCACCCGGAGAGTAGAAAGAATTAAGTAAAAAGTAATATATTTGCATTTTGGCTTTAACTTTAATGGTTTGTAACAAACACTTGCTGTATTAAATAGATAGTATAAAGAAAACTATATTTGTCATTCTATGGTTGACTGCACATATATATTGAAACTGTTACAAAGATGTTTAATAGTGTTGTCATTCTGACTGGGTTTAATAACAGAAACTTATAAAGTATTATTTACCTAAGCATGCTAAGCTTGCTAAATAATTATAAAGTGATTTTGTCAAACCTTTAAATGTTATTATATAAATATACATTTTCTCTGATGAATTCTTCAATTTAAACGCTTGATAACTCTATCAATGTTAGGTAAGCGCTCGCTGTCCAACCATTAAAAAGGAAATAACCTAATTACTCAACATTTAAATGTCTCAATGATCTTAGTAAAAATATTGGATATATAAAGTGGAGTTACCATGGTCCATTTGGATGTGTTTTTGCTGGGGGTAATGGTATGTCAGTTATTTTATCATTGTTATTCAAGAGTTCATAGTTATATATGTGTGGGATTTTTTTTACAATGTATAGGCCTGGATTAGGCCATGGAAATATGTTTCTATGATCATGATGATTATAGAGTTCATTTCCTTACTTTGGTTTATTAATAATTGTTATATTTTAGTATTTATCTAATCAAAATGTTGATTATTTGTATTAAGTAGTAGTAAAAGTTTTTTTTTTGAAGATTTCCTACTAATTGAAATATTTTGATTATTAAAGAGTCTGTCCATTTGTAGTGAAATGTTCGTTAATTGATTGATAATTAGTTGTTTAACTCTGTGTAAACACAATATAATTGTCTAGCCATGAGCAATATTGGAAATGAAGTTGTAATTATTGATGGCATGTAGATCAGACTCTAATATTTTTTTGAGTTTTAATTTTTTTGTCATGAAACTTTTCCCAGCATGCATAATTCAAATTTCTGTTAATTATCAATAAGCTTGTATTTTGGTACTACATTGTAGTACATTTATATGCTAAGAAACTTAAACTTTACCTTTTCTATTCCTGTTTACTTATATTTATCTGATAAAAAGATAAAACAGTGGGTGCTACATGTGGATCAGGATTTGCTTATCCTATCAGAACACATGAGCTCACCCCAAGTTATTGGTGTGGTATGTGTTGCTCAGTCTTTAGTTTTCTTTGTTGTGTTTTCTGTACTGTTTTTTAGTTTTTCTTTTTTGGTCATGGCGTTGTCACTTTTTTCAACTTGTGATTTTGAATGTTACTTTGGTATTTTTGGCCACTCTTCTTCATACACAGACAATCTCTTCCGTATAATAAATAGCTTCTTATGTATCCTTTTAAAGGCATTGTAGCTTTAAAAAATCTTTGGTGTTGATATTAGCCATTGTAAATAGCAATGCGTTATGATGAATAGAAGCTGATAAAGAACTATAGATGACATATTTACTTATGAAACAGGAATATGTGGTAATACATCATCTTAGTCAACAACACAACAACACAATAAAAGTCAAAAAAGCTTTTAACAATATGTATGTTGTATGTTTGCTTTGTCCTGTTCTGTATATCTCCTTTTCAAAGCTTTATAATAATATATTACATCTGTCTAAGTCTCGACTAACATACCATAAATACAATAACCAACATTATACCATATAACATCATGGAAAATGTATTGAATAAATGGATTAATAGTACTTAGGGAATAAAAAAAACATGTTACTAATAGCCTTGAAAATTACTGTTTATTATGTTGGGTTAGCCTTAAGATGAATTACATCATAAGAATGAAATACATTGTTTCTTAAGAAGATTTAATTATAGAAGCATATTGTTATATAGTTGTCATATAAATTGTATTTTTCATTTACAGATAGCTGGTAATATAATGAAAGGAATAGAATAAGATCTGGAGCATAGAAGGTAAATTTATGTTGTTGAAATTGTACTGTCAGGTCAGGCATTAGAATATTTTTGTTAACCTGACTGACACTTTGAAGTTCCAAGTAAATAAAGGAGGTATATATATGTCAATGAGAAAGCAACCAAAACCACGAAATACCAGGAGAATGTAAAAGTAAACATTTGGTCTTTAGCAATACAGTTGTACATACAACATGTCCAGTTTTAAAATCACCCAGAGTCTTGAAAAAAGTAGGAGTAAATTTAACAGAGACTATCGAAACATTTTAAATTTACCCAAAATCACCCACTAAAAACTAAGAAAGAAAAAGGTTTTTTTTTATGATTTTTTTTTCTCTTTTGGAAGGACTTAATTTTAAATTGAAAAACATACATCTTTGTATGTTTGTACTATATGTGGCATCCATTTCCTTAAACTAGTATTATATTATTGCTTAATTTAGCCCGATTCTTGGTGCAGGATTTTCCTGCTGCTTTGAACTGGCACCAATTTATTTTCTGTTCTTTGCATGGTCAGTTTGTCTTTTTGACACATTCGTCGTTTTCATTATCAATTCTATTACATCTAACTTTTGAATTGTAAATTTATGTAAAAATAGAAATAGAGTGGTTTTAAATGAAACTGTTTTTGATGTCAATCTAAATTCATTTATCTGTCTGGTTATTTATTTTAACCTGCAAGCACTCATATTTTGCTGCACTAAACCTTTCCCTGAAACAATTTGTTATAAAATGCAAATACATTTTGTTATTAGACGAAAAAAGTTGCTCACGGGCATACAAGTATACAGAGTTTTAAAACAAATATTTTTCGTTATGGCTATATGCAGAAACAAACCTTAAAAAGAAAAAAAGAAACTTACCAGTGTCCTTTATGATTAAAATCAGAGATTACAATTTGAAGAAAAAATAGCCTATGAAAATAGTATCTATGAAAACATGTTGACTCTTTTAAGTTCCACTAATATGACTGAACTGAAGTTTTACCCCAAACAATAAACAGATATATCATGTTAAGGAAGGGTATTTGCGAAAAATACCAGTCGAGAGAATGTTAAATTTTTGCAAGCCGTAAGGTGATGAAATTTATTCTCAAGACTGGTACTAAGCAAATACCCCTCAAGAACATCGATGCTATATCTGTTTAATTACACCAAATGTTAACTTTAAAAAAAACGTATTGATGATCTTGACGTTACAAGCGTCCAGTCAGATAAAGTTTATTTTGGCAAATACCACGGCAGAGAGGGTAAAAAAGGCATATCCTTTTTGCATATACCCTGACGGCTTTAAAAAATGAACGATATTCATTTGATAACAGTAAATTGGTGAAAAATACACTGGCTATCAACCAATCAAAACCCAGGATTCTTACATAGGGTGTAATTAAACAAAAAACACAATTACCAGTAGAAGACTTGGACATAAGATATCTATGAAGTGGCAGGTTTATGTACATGTCTAGCCATAAAATATTTATATTACTCTATTACGGTAGAACTAACTCTCTTATGAACAATCATTATGAATTATGAATACAAAGCAATCAGAAAAATCACAATTGTAATACTACCACAGGCATCAATCATATCCGGGACTGTTTACAAATATATGTCTCTTTAATGTTAAACTTTTCCCCATTGCCAAATCAATTCCTTTTGTACAACTAGAAATTGCATACAGTCACAATATCAGTTTTGTTGCAAATGCATCTGGTTTTGTAATTATTTGTTTTCAAAATACATTTCTCATGGGGCTGCTTTCAATGTTTTCCACTTTTTACTTTTCTGCAGCTAAAGGGCCTTGAAACTTCACATTACCAACAATTGATATGTGATTCAGAAGGTTGATATTTGCATTTTGATTTCGCTTGCCCAAGGTTGTTGTTAACCTATTGCATTTTTTTTTAAAATGCCTAAGGTTGGTATTTAACTAATGTAATTACATTCTGATTTCACTTGCCTAAGGTTGGTGTTAAACCAATTGCATTCTGATTTCACTTACCCATGGTTGGTATTAAACCAATTGCATTCTGATTTCTTTAGCCCATGGTTGGCGTTAAACCAATTGCATTCTGATTTCACTTGCTCAAGGTTGGTATTAAACCAATTGCATTCTGATTTCTTTAGCCCATGGTTGGCGTTAACCCATTGCATTCTGATTTCTTTAGCACATGGTAGGCGTTAAACCAATTGCATTCTGATTTCACTTGCCCAAGGTTGGTATTAAACCAATTGCATTCTGATTTCTTTAGCCCATGGTTGGCGTTAAACCAATTGCATTCTGATTTCACTTGCCCAAGGTTGGCATTAAACCAATTGCATTCTGATTTCTTTAGCCCATGGTTGGCGTTAAACCAATTGCATTCTGATTTCACTTGCCCAAGGTTGGTATTAAACCAATTGCATTCTGATTTCACTTGCCTAAGGTTGGCATTAAACCAATTGCATTCTGATTTCACTTACCCATGGTTGGCATTAAACCAATTGCATTCTGATTTCACTTACCCATGGTTGGCATTAAACCAATTGCATTCTGATTTCACTTGCCCAAGGTTGGTATTTAACCTATTGCATTTTGATGTCATTTGCACACTGTTGTTCTTAAACTCATTGTATTCTGCTGATATCATTGCCAAAGGTTGGTGTTCAACTCATTGAAATCTGATTTATCTTGCCCAAGGTTGCATGGTGTTTAACCTATTGGTTTCTGATTACTTCTGCCCAAGGTTGGTGTTAAACTATTTGCATTCTGAGTACCGTAACCACTTGCCTTATGCTGTTCATGCAGCTAAATTGAAAGTGTATCAAATTTAAACTCCCCCTTGTCTGATTTTAAATTTAGAAATTATTGAGAAAGGAGGATTTCAGCTCCCTCAGACAAATTTGACCTTATATATATGGGTTTTGCACTTATATTTATGTCTTTTTTTGTACATATAGCTCATCAGCTGTTTTGATTCTTACACATCCGTGTCACAGTCTTGAATATTGGGATTTGAGCTTTCCTGATGAAGGTTATATTAATCCGAAAAAAAGCACTTTGGGTGCATGAATTGTTAAAGTGTTGTTTACATTTTGTACAAACAAACAATTTAAAATTATTTATTCATTGTAAACAAATTCACTATTATCAGCTGTCGGTGGTTATGTTTCAATGACAATGGCTTATTATATGTTACAATGTAACAGGAAATAGGGAAGTAGGAAGGAGGAAGTCTACCAAACAATACAAAACAATACATATTGTATTAAACAGTCACCGAGTTAAGGACGGAAAACTCATCACTGAAAATCAATTTCATATTTTTAGCATGATTGAGGTTAGTTTTGAAGATTAGTTTTTTTTGTTTTTGTGATTATTCAGATTGGATTTTTTATGCAAATCTTTAAATTCAACGATCATAGAATCTTATCTTGAGAAAGAATAATAATACAGTGGGTTAAAACAATTTTAGTGATAAATGTTTAATTTTTAACCGGATTTTTGTGACAAAAATGTTGGTTATTGATTTGGGGATGTACGGCGGGCGGCCGGGAGGTCGGGCAGTCGGGCGATCGGGCGGCCGGGCGGGCGGCAATCAAATGTTGTCCGTGCATTAACTCATGAACCGTTCAACCAAAGCTTTTAAAATTTTAATATGTTGTTACTGACAACTAAATGAAGGTCCCATTCAGGAGTTATGGTTCTTGAAAGATTGAAAAATGGAGTTTCCAGTCGTGTCCGTGCATTTACGCATGAACTGTTCTACCAAAGCTTCCCAAATTTTAATATGTTGTTACTGATGACAAAATGGAGGTCAAGTTCAATAATGACGATTTTGACTTTTACCGTTCAGGAGTTATGGTTCTTGAAAGATTGAAAAATAGAGTTTCCAGTTGTGTCCGTGCATTTACGCATGAACTGTTCTACCAAAGCTTCCCAAATTTTAATATGTTGTTACTGATGACAAAATAGAGGTCAAGTTAAATAATGAAGATTTTGACTTTTACCGTTCAGGAGTTATGGTTCTTGAAAGATTGAAAAATGGTGTTTCCAGTCGTGTCCGTGCATTTTCTCATGAACCATTCAACCAAAGCTTTTGAAATTTTTATATGTTGTTACTGATGACAAAATAGAGGTCAAGTTCAATAATGACGATTTTGACTTTTACTGTTCAGGCGTTATGGTTCTTGAAAGATTGTAAAATGGCGTTTCCATTCACGCTGTTGCATTTACTCACGAACCATTCAATCTAAGCTTTTCAAATTTTAATATGTTGATACTGATGACAAAATGGAGGTCAAATTTGATATTGACGATTTTCACTTTCACCATTCATCAGTAATGGTTCTTGTGATATTGCCAGGACACAAATAAATATTAATAAATCCGGTTTGCTGTCCTTGTGACAGCCTCTTGTTATTTATGGATTTGGGGGAAAATTTTGGTTTTTGCACAAAGTTAATTTTGTGCATATGGTTTTGACAAATTGTATGTACAAACATATATATAGAATATATGTATCTTGTTGAATAGTTTAGTTTGTGGTTCACTGATTTTCATGAAGTCCTAGAAATGAGTGTTCTTAATAGATGATGAATCTACAGTATACATGGTATATACACATATATTATACACATATATATGAATAAGTACAAAATGTACAAAACAGTGCAATTTATAATTCAGGTTGAAAAAGTTTCACCTTTATATCTGTCTCTTTTAAGGAGTATTTATTATGTGGTTCTGTGTATCAATGTGTAAGGACAGGCTTGTTGTAGTCTGCAGTTTTCCCACACATATTTTAAATGTGCATAGGTGATCTCAAATGAATAAAAAGATTGAGAAAAATGCATCTACAGAACATGATTTGACCCACTTTAATGATATATAAAACTAAATCAGATTATATTAAACTCATATGTTTTTTTCAAGGATAGATTAATTTTTTTTGTAATTAAAAGGTATTTTACTATTAGATTTAAATACATTTATTGTTAGGAAGAATAAAAAAAAAAAAATTTTGTAAGAATTATTTAGTCGACTTTAAAGCATGATCAGCACAAAATGATCATTATCCAACGTATTTAAGTCTCCTTTGTACTGAATAATTACCATGCCTTGAAATGTTAAATTTAACCTCATTGTCCTCAATATGCATGAAATTTTTGCTTTTGGAATTAAGCATTAGATTGATTCAATCGAGAATGACTTAATCAAGTTTGACCAGACTGGAAAAAAAAATCTTATTATTAAAGGAAATAAATGCAAGCATTCTAGTTTTACTGCCAAAGGATAGTGAGTAAAGGAATACATTCCCAAAGTATAGTGGTTAAAGGCATGCATTCTTGTTTTAACTGCCAAAGAAAGTGGTTAAGGGAATGCATTCTGGATTTATTATGCTATGTGATAGTGATCAAAGGAGTTTATTATGATTTTCCTAGCCAAAGGATAGCAGTTGAAGGAATACATTCTGGTTTGACTAACCAAGTGATAGTTGTTAAATGCATTTATTCTCGTTTTACTTGCCAAAGGATAGTGGTTACCGTCTTAGGAATGCATTTTGGTTTTACTAGCCAAGTGATAGGGGTTAAAGGTGTTCATTCTAGTTTTATTTCCCAAAGAATCTGGATGGTTTCCTGTCTTAAAGTTGCATGGGTTTTAGTTCTTTGCCTTCTGGTTTCATTGCCAAAGGTTTCATGGTTTATGACCCCACATTGACTGGCTTTCTTGCCAAACGGTTTCATGTTTTATGACCCCACGTTGACTGGCTTTCTTGCCAAAGGTTTCATGGTTTATGACCCCACTTTGACTGGCTTTCTTATCAAAGGTTTTATGGTTTATGACCCCACGTTGACTGGCTTTCTTATCAAAGGTTTTATGGTTTATGACCCCACGTTGACTGGCTTTCTTATCAAAGGTTTTATGGTTTATGACCCCACGTTGACTGGCTTTCTTATCAAAGGTTTCATGGTGGTTGACTTCATGGTGACTGGCTTTCTTATCAAAGGTTTCATGGTGGTTGACTTCATGGTGACTGGCTTTCTTATCAAAGGTTTCATGGTGGTTAACCCCATGCTGACTGGCTTTCTTGCCAAAGATTACATGGTGGTCAACCCCATGCTGACTGGCTTTCTAGCCACAGGTTACATGGTGGTTAACCCCATGCTGACTGGCTTTCTAGCCAAAGATTACATGGTGGTTAACCCCATGCTGACTGGCTTTCTTGCCAAAGATTACATGGTGGTTAACCCCATGCTGACTGGCTTTCTAGCCAAAGATTACATGGTGGTTAACCCCATGCTGACTGGCTTTCTTGCCAAAGATTACATGGTGGTTAACCCCATGCTGACTGGCTTTCTTGCCAAAGGTTACATGGTGGTTAACCCCATGCTGACTGGCTTTCTTGCCAAAGATTACATGGTGGTTAACCCCATGCTGACTGGCTTTCTAGCCAAAGATGACATGGTGGTTAACCCCATGCTGACTGGCTTTCTTGCCACAGGTTACATGGTGGTTAACCCCATGCTGACTGGCTTTCTCGCCAAAGATTACATGGTGGTTAAACCCATGCTGACTGGCTTTCTTGCCAAAGATTACATGGTGGTTAACCCCATGCTGACTGGCTTTCTTGCCAAAGGTTACATGGTGGTTAACCCCATGCTGACTGGCTTTCTTGCCAAAGATTACATGGTGGTTAACCCCATGCTGACTGGCTTTCTTGCCAAAGGTTACATGGTGGTCAACCCCATGCTGACTGGCTTTCTTGCCAAAGGTTACATGGTGGTCAACCCCATGCTGACTGGCTTTCTTGCCAAAGGTTACATGGTGGTTAACCCCATGCTGACTGGCTTTCTTGCCAAAGGTTATTTGACATATATTCTAAAGAAATGATGAAGAACGTCTTCATAGAACGAAATCTTTATCTAAACTACATGTAGGAATACAATAACGTCGCTAAGTAGCGACGTCGAATATAAAGTTACGTAATTACCGCGGTAAACGACGTTAAGACGTTTACCAATTAAACGAAAATGTCTATAATAAAAGAATGTAAAAGTATTTACAACATTCTGGGGGCCTCAAAATGAGTTTACTGTTCATATTTCAAGAGGAAGTTAACAATTGGCCGTGTAGTAATAAGTCCATTTGGTTCTGTTGATGCGTTCATATTGTCCTCTATGTGCATAAAGTTCTCAGGTGATATTCTCCTCCCTTGAAATAAATGTGACGGTGTCAATTGCTCTGGATCTCGGATCCCGCGTAATGTACGATACTGGGCGATAGTTGTAAACGCTTTCAATCTCCGTAAAATCTGTTCGTAACATATTTGCATTAACAGTGGGTGGTTTGTAGTGAATACGGCTTGTCGTAAAGTTCTCTGATGTCTTGATTTTCTCAAGTTCTTCATGTCTGTGCGGGGTTAAGATATTCATGATTGGTGAAAATGACGGACTGTAATGTTCTGATGAATTTCGATGCATTGGCCCAGATAATAAGTAGCCTACTTTCGATTTCACTGCGGTTGGTCCCGGTCCTCGAATAACTTTGTCCTCTACAATATCCCAAAAGTAATCAGCGCCAATTAATATAGAAACTTCAAAGTCCTCGTCACGTGATACAGGGTGTGCTAATTTAAATCCATTTAAGTACGGAAAATGTGACTGATTTCTTGCGTATGTTTGTATAGGGTGAGCAATCTTTGGAACGATAAGTACATTAATTGGTATTAATTTTGTAGTCTGGGCTCGTAAATAAACAGTAGCCACTTGAAGATGTCTTACCTTCGTATTTGTTTCACCGAATCCGGAGACCGTTATATCTTCATTTCTCACGGGTTTCAAGTTTAATTTATCTGCCATATCCTTGGTAATAAAACTGCGCTGTGCACCTTCGTCGAATAAGGTGTTTGCTTGATTAAAATGGGTTTTGTCGGACGAGACTGTAACTATCGCGGTTTTCAAAAGTACTTGAGCTCTTACTGATGTCGTTAATGATTGCATGCTTGCTACTGAGAGATTTTCTGAGTTGTAATTTTCCGTTTCTGTTTTTGCTTCGTTTTGCGTATATTGCTCCGCCTTATTGCAAATACTTGTGTGATGTCGTTTACCACAAATTTTACATGTATTTATTGATTTGCAGTTTGCAATTCTGTGTCTTCCCAAACAATTAAAACATAACTGTTTCTCCTTAACTGTGCGCTTTCTGTCATCAATATTTATTACCGTCATGCATGTAGTTGGAGCGTGAATGTCGTTACAATATATACAGGGTTTGCTGGTTAAATCTCTGTTATTTGATTCGTAGTTTCGTTTTGTACTTACTATAAATGCTGACGTAGATGTATATTCTGATTCTGATTCATAACAACTTACGGACTGACCTGCTTCTTGGATAGTAATTTCATGCTGAATTGCGTCACGTAGCAACTGTAAATTCCATCTATCATTTCCATTAACGCGTACCATATTTTGTCGGATGTTTCCGGGAATTTTATTTAAGATAATTGGTACTAGAAGGCTCCCGTACGATTCATGTGTTTGTCCCATTCCCTCAAGACCTCGAATGTAATTCTCCATACTGTCGTAAAAGTTCTTTATGTCTCTAATATTCGCGGATGGACTAGGTAGACTAAGAAGGCTTTGCATATAGGCATTCACAATTTTGTGGGGTTGACCAAATCTCTGTTTCAATACATGTAGGGCTTGAGCGTAATTTGTGTTTGTAATTTGTAATCCTGAGATGCACTGGCTTGCTTCTCCGTACAATTGAGACCTTAAATAGTTAAACTTCTGAACGTCGTTTAAGGACAAATTTTCATGAACTGCTGCACAAAAGGAATCCCAAAATGGCTGCCATTCTAGTATATTTCCTCCGAACGTGGGTAGGGTAAGCTTTGGTAATTTATGGTACATACTAGAGTTTGAAAATGTAGATGAAGAATTATTTGCTGGCGTGAAACTTACTGGAGTCGGGTTCATTTGGTTGTTTGAAAGTGTAAATTCTGTGGCGTGCGGGTTTAATTGTTGTTGTTTCATAGATGTTGTGTTATCTGCTTCCCGGATTACTTTTGCTAATTTCGTTAAAGTAATTTGAATATCAAATTCATACCTGTCGGCTTCTTCTATCTCTTCTTGAATATCCTCTTCCGAAATTTCTTCCACAATTTTGTCGTTGAGTTCCGAAATAACTGTTTCCTTTTTCCGTATCATTTCCCTGATTGACATAATTTCATTGACATCGTATTCCTTTGATAACTCCTCGAAATTTCCGCTCACTCGCTTCAGTAGTTTCGTGACTGCACCACGATGTCCAGCTCGAATAGCTTTGAGTTTAGAACTCATCGTTCTTTTTGTCACGGCACCAATTTGACATATATTCTAAAGAAATGATGAAGAACGTCTTCATAGAACGAAATCTTTATCTAAACTACATGTAGGAATACAATAACGTCGCTAAGTAGCGACGTCGAATATAAAGTTACGTAATTACCGCGGTAAACGACGTTAAGACGTTTACCAATTAAACGAAAATGTCTATAATAAAAGAATGTAAAAGTATTTACAACAGGTTACATGGTGGTTAACCCCATGCTGACTGGCTTTCTTTCTAAACATGCTAAAGTTTTCATGGTGGTTAACCCCATGCTGACTGGCTTTCTTGCCAAAGGTTACATGGTGGTTAACCCCATGCTGACTGGCTTTCTTTCTAAACATGCTAAAGTTTTCATGGTGGTTTACTCCTTGCAGACTGGCTTCTTGTCAAAGGTTGAATGGTATTTGAACCCATGCATGCTGGTTTCCTTGCCAAAGGTTCAATGGTGGTTTAAATCCCTTACATTCTAGTTTCCTTGAAAAAAAGTTGTATGGTTTTTAGCCCCTTGCCTACTGGTTTCCTTGTCAAAGGTTACATGGTGTTTGACCCAATGCTGGCTGGCTTTGTTGCCAAAGGTTTCAATGTGGTTAACTCCTAGCAGACTGTTTTTTATGCCAAATGTTGCATGCTGGTTAACCCTTAATGCATACTGCTTTCCTTACCAAAGTTTGGTGGTACTTATAACCTCTGGCAATTTGGTTTTGATGGCAGATTGAGAACTTGTCATTTCAAATCATTTTGTTAACATCTTTTAGTCTCATCTCTAGCTCTGTTTTATTTTAAAGTAGTGACTATATTTCTGTATTTTTAATTACCTTTCAAATAACACTTATAAAAAAAATGATGCAATTATACCACATCTTATATTTATATGATCTGTATTAAAATATAGATGTTGTGACCTACAATAGTTAGACCTATGTCATAGTCACTTCTTTAGCTATTCATGTCACTTAGTGACATAAATAGCTAAAGAAGAATTTAGTCCATGGAAGTTTATATATAACTTTAATAATGGGGAGTACAAGACAATAAACTAGTTAAAAGTTGTTAATATGTCAGCCCTTCAGTGTTCGAAATTAAAAACTCATGAATTGCTTTTATTACCCAGCTAAACTATTTTGATCTAAAAATGCTTTTATTGCTCCTTTGAATGCAAGATTTTCACATGTAGACTGAAAAATTACTACATGAACATCATTCGTTATTATATCCCCTTGTTGAAAAAGATCTAGATATTTCATGACCTTGACTAACATGACTAAACCAAGTATAATTTATATTTCAGTATTTGTTTTCCTTAAAAAAATATTTTGACATAGCTATAAGTTAGTGAGAGTAATTATGTAAATATTATATTTATAAAGTGAGTAGTTCAGATAGTAACAATAAAGCTAATCTTCCCCCAAGTCCTCTTGATCACCTATAGTTAATTTAACTACAAGTAGCACTAATTGATTTTTGAAAACATACATACTAATAGAGACATGGGCATTATGTGAATTAGACGGCAAGCCAACACACAAAACCTACAATAGAGAATGAACATCAGTTTGACAGGATATTCACTTTGAATTGAGTGGATAGGCAAGAGTTATTAATTTTATGTAAACAGTTTTAATTCTAGCAATTTTATAGTTTCACACTCTAGTATTTTAAATTATTACGCTATTTAAAGTACAAACAAGTGAAGTCTCTATTCACCAACGTTCTTGAATTCAACCTTTTAAATGTATTTTGTTTTATGATTATACCACTCGTTTCTATGAATGAAAAGTAAATAAGAAAAGTGAGTTGTAAAAAGACTGCCGTTGTATAATAGACAACTTATTAAAGTCATACTATTTTATTGTTAGAGCAATGCCCTGAGAACAATAGGTACCAGTCCCTTATTTCCAAGTTTGCTTAAGATTTTATTTCTTGTGGGAAAAAGTTTTTTTTTAACCAATGAAAACATAAAAGAAGCTAGGAAGCATTTTGATGTTTTTTGTGCATCTGAAATTTCATAGAAATTCAGAAAATAGAGTTGAAAGGAATGACTACTGTTCAAATTGTAGATTAAAGATTGGGTAAATTTTTTTAATTTTTTTTTTTATATATAGTAAGTATAGTAACAAATGCATGTTAAAAGTTTAAAGTTAAGTTGATCATGTATCATATATATATATATTTATATTTAAAAGTGAACATATCCTTGTTAATGGTAAATATTTAGTTGTTACCCCTACTACACTCTGCTGTCCACAAAACATTCAAGTTTACATTTAATTACTTAACGTTTTATTTTGACAGGTTTATATAGTCGGGCCTAGGTGAACGGAAATAAGGTAAGAATTTAAATTACTCTGGGGAAGAGCCATTGAAGTCTATGCAGGTAAGTACATATAAAAGTTAAATCATTGGTAATAATTATTATTCAATTTCGAAATATTCAGCATTTTTTATCACTTTTTATGGTGACGATATCCTTTGATTTAAACTGTGCATCAGTAAAAGACAAACATAATGTACCAGTATATGCTTACTTGAATTTGAAAACATACATGGATATGGGATTTAAAAAGCTAAAATGTATTAAAAAATCAGAAAAAAAAGTACCTTGGAAACAATATATTGAAAATTTGATAATCTTGCAACATCTATTTGAACATAATTCTATTTTGGGAAGTACATGGAATATTGAATTAAGAATGAACAATATCTTTCAAAAGATGAAAAAAGTAATATACACACTTTAACGAAGGAGTTTTAGGATGTTTGCAATCATTAATTTTATACTTTGTATAAAATTAAAAATATCTTTATTTTGTATACATATATGATTTGGAAATTTGTTGAATGTATATAAATTCAGCTATTACCAAATTATGTCAATAAATAAAATTCATAGCAAATGAGACAACTCTTCACAAGAGACCAAATGACATAGAAATTAATATATGTAACAGAAGGGCCCTCAACAATGAGCATAGCCCATACCGCATAGTCAGCTAAATGCATTAAATGATACCATATAGTCCTGTACATCAAGAAATCTGATTTTTTTCAGTGGTGTTCAATTAAAATATTTTAGTTGAAATTACTTATTCACAGACCTACTGTAGAATTTTTTCTACACCCGTTTACGTGACGTATTATGGTATGCCATTGTCTGTCCATCTGTCCGTCCGTCCGCCGTACCGTCCGTCATCCACATGTCGTACAATAACTCTAAAACGCTTAATCCATTTTGTATGAAACTTTAGTGGATTGAATATATCTATTGACGTGAGCTCTCTTTCTATTTTTATAAATTTTAGATTTTAGGTTTTCGAGTTTTAGGGTTTTATTCATAAAAAAGGGGGGATTTTCAAGTTTTCGTACAATAAGTCAAAAATGCTTTGAGCTGTTCTCATGAAACTTTGTAGAATTGTTTATATTTATTGACTTAAGTTTCCTTTCGATATTTAAAAATTCAGATTTCAGATTCTACGTTTCCAAGTTATGAGATTTTATTCTTAAAAAAGGGGAGATTTCCCAGTTTTCGGACAATAAGTCAAAAGTGCTTTGAGCAGATTTCATGAAACTTTGGTGACTAGTTTATATATATAAAAATAACCTTTCTTTAGTTTTTTTTTATAAATAAATTTCTGATATAACATTGAGGAGTAATGGAACTTTATTCGTTGAAAAAGCGATGGGCATATCATGCCCTCATGGCGCAGCTCTTTATTTGGTTATTTGTGTCAATATGGTGCTGTCCAATTGATATGACTCTTTTAGATCTCCTTTTATGCATCCTGTAATTCATATAAAAAAATCTCAGGAATAACAGATGTGTATGCCATAGGGAAAGGGGGCATTCAGTTTTATCCTTGTAGGTCTGTATGTCCATCTGTCCGTACATCCTAAAATTGGTTTCCATTCTCTAACTTAGTTTGCCTCAACCAAATGCTGTGAAACTTATACACAATACTTATTTACACAAAACACAGATCACTTTTGAATTTTTGTGTCACTTTTTCGTTCTGATCGAGTTATGCTCCTTTACAAACAGAAAAAAGTTCTCTTAAGTTTATCTCAACCAAATGTTATGAAACTTATACACAATGCTTATAACCATACCACAAAACACAGATCAAGTTTGAATTTTGGTGGCGTTACATTTACCATTCTGAAGTTTTGCCCCTTTACAAATGGAAAAATTGCTGGTTTTGTAACTTATGTTAATGTTGTAATGCAAATCTTGAGTTGTTTACATAAAAAAAGTTGAATATGTGATCAAGATGTTGAAATAAATGTAAGAAGATGTGGTATGAGTGTCAATGAGACAACTCTCTATCCAAGTCACAATTTGTAAAAATAAACCATTATAGGTTAAAGTCAACCTCCAACACGGAGCTTTGGCTCACACCAAACAGCAAGCTATAAAGGGCCCCTAAAAAGTGTAAAACCATCAAACAGGAAGCTATAAAGGGCCCCTAAAAAGTGTAAAACCATCAAACAGGAAAACTTATGGTCTAATAAAAGCCTTTAAAAGCTGTCAAAGTTATCCCTCTGTTATAATTTTTACAAGGTTTATTTTTGAGGGGACAAAAAGGATGTTAAGTCATATGTGTTAACTAACCCTGCAAAAAGTCCCTGAAGCAATGCAAGACTTAAATTGGTGTGCTATTTCCTGTGTAAGTGTCATCAACAATTGTTAAAACTTATAAAATAGAAAAAAGAAGATGTGGTATTATTGCCAATGAGACAACTGTCCACAAGAGGTCAAAATGACACAGAAATTAGGTTACAAAAGACTTAGACACATATTTGTGTTTAAAGTTTATTATGTAAAGAAGAGCTGTTTTGAATTGAAACCAAAATGACATAGGTAGAACTAAATGTTAGAAAATGGCTGAAGTAGAACCAAGTCCAGAAAGGTAAAAGTCATTCTTTGAGCAAGCTATTGTGCTGGAGGAATGTTTAAATTTCAATACCAAACAATAAGCTCTTGGTCAAATTAGGATCGAACTGACCAGTTGCAAGGAAATGAGTTACTGCCTGAATAATTATAAATTGAGAAAAACATGGAAATTATTAAAAATTTCAAGCACAAGAAATTATGCAAATTCCAAAATTAAAAATAATTCCAAGTTAAAATAAATAGCCTGTTCTAATCAAAAGGCAAGCTTAAAAGCTCAAACACATCAAACAGATGTATTACTGTAAGCCAAAAAAGTGTCCCATGAAATTGTGTCTTCTTGAACTATATTTCACAGTTCATCTGTGAAATTTCGTTCACGGAACAGAATATCACATGAAACTATGAAATATTGTCTCCCTTAGTGAAAAATTGTCCCTTGTACTTGGACATAATTTCATGGATGTTTTTTTTAAATATGTCACAAGGGACAATTTATCACAGTGTAGCTATTTTTTTTCCTGTCCCTAAAGAAGGGAAATAATTTAGCAATCATTGAAATGTTTTAATCAATTAGTTAAATCATAATTGAAATTTAAATCAAGACAACACAGATGTAAACAAAAATGGAAAGTGGTGAATATGAACAGCTATATGACTTTTTGTGTGATGGTTAATACTCTCCAGAGTTTAATAATAATGAAAGAAGATCATTTAGAAGGAAGGCCAAGCAATTTGAAAACAATGAAATTAAAAACAATGAAATGTTTTATATATATGTTGACAAAAAAACACAGGAGAAAACATTAAAACTTGTTATTCATAAGGACAAACTGAAACAGGTGTTGTACCTATGCCATAATGAGAGTGGATCTGGTTAAAATTGACAATCCAAAGATGTTAAAAAAAAACATATCAAAATATTGCTAAAAATGCATTAGAGAAGGTGATAATTTATTTTTTTCCTTAATGTCACAGATGACCGCCATTATTATTCATACATAATTTAATTTTGGAAATAACGAGTCTTCTGATTGGCTGACGTTATTTTGTTATCAGCCCATAGACATAATTTAGTCATGTGACCGTGACGTCGTCAACGTTTTTCATTGTTTTCTACGGTTTAAAATGGAATTTAGAATTAAATTATAAGAAATGACTGTAATATTATTTCTGTCTATTCGAAATAACATAAAAAATGTGGTACACACTGTTAAATAACACGCTATGCGGGTTATTCAGTGTGCACTAAAAAAAAATTGTTATTTCTTCATAGACAGAAATAATATTACAGTCATTCCTTAAATATCTTATTATCAATTAGTCTTAAGGCTATTTCCATTGTTTGGCATTCTTAGAAATATTTTTAATTATACAATAGTTGATTGGGATAAAACTAAACCATATGAACTAAACACTTATCACTTTTCTTCTAAAAAGGAAACAAATTGTACAAAGAATTGTTAAAAAGGTAATATAGGAAATAGTGAAAAAAATCTATTTTTAGGTATACATGTATAGGTAAGAAAATGATAATCCCTTTCTTCATGAATAAGTACATGTACTTGCGTTAGCACTTTGCTATGTTCTAAGTTCAAGGTAACACTTTACTTGTTTGTCACTTTAATCCCAGGTGGATAATACCAAACAATAGATACATATTCTTAAAAATTAACACTTTGTTATATACAATAACATGTTGTCAATTTTCTTTTTGAACAGGTGAAGACTCCATTATAGTTTATTTAACCAGAGAAATCTTTCAGCACTTTCTATGTTTTGGATATTATAAAGTTATAATGAAACACTTTGATTTTACTGTTTTACAATTCGGTGTGTGAAAATAAAAGACGTATATTATATAAGAAGAAAGTGATCACCAAACTTCGGCTATGTCTAAAGAATGGGATGTGGTCGGAGCAAGTTTCACTCTCATGATGAACAGGAAAAACACAGTAAAACTAACAGGATAGACAAAGGTAGTCTTTTTAACACATAATTCATGTTTTTTGCTGTCCTTTATATACATAATTAGTGATTGTTGCTGTATTTTTTACACATATCTGCAAAATCAAATTTATGTAGGTAAACTGTTTTGTATTAGTATATTTGCCATCATCAATTGGCTATTTTACTGTTACAGATTGTGTTTATCTGCAATATTTTAATGGAGATTGATGAAAGCAAGCATTTTAATTATTTGATATCGTTACCACAGTAAAGAATATCCTTACCTAGACACACTATTCTGATGTACTGGTAGAGTCACCAATTTTTACCCTCACTCTCAAATGTTCAACATACTTAATAGTATCATAGATAGATTATTCTTAGGAGTTTTCTAGAGAAACTAGGGATTGAAGTTTAAATTTGTTATGTTAGCCAATATAAATTGTTCTTTACAAGAAACAAAAAAAAATTAGGGGCCATTGGCGAGTGGACCCTTGCTTATAAATTTCAAACTCTGGAAACACTTTCTTAACCAGCCTGTTGGCTTAAACAAAAATGTTTTAACTTTATTTCTTCTGATTTTTTGAAGCAGGTGTGAGTGCAACATGATAATAGTAAGTCCAGTCCAAGCTTTTGACAGAAAACTATGCAGAAAAAAGGGGGGGGGGGGCATTTTTTGCTATGCCTAAATGTCAATTATTTTGTAATCTTAATGAAATTGATTTATCTCTAGATCAATAGATACTACAATTACTCTGTGTCATGGTGAATCATTTTAACACTAGCATGACCAGCAAGAAGTATTTCAAACTGAAACTTTTTATGTATACCTTTCCACATTAAATAAATACTGTGTTGAAAATAGTTTAACATAGTTACTAGCCACAGCAGTATGAAATTTTCTAATGTAATAATTACTATGCTTAAATGACCTATCAACTGAACATTTATCGAGTACATTTCCTCATTGAAATAATGATTTAAACATAATGAACTTATTATGTTTTAAGTTAAAGGAGCACACCAAATATAAAAAAGAAGATGTGGTATGATTGCCATTGAAACAACTCTTCACAAGAGACCAAATGACACAAAAATCAACAGCTTTAGGTCACTGTGTAAAGCAAAATATTTTCCTATGAAATATTGTACACCGAGACAATATTCATGACTATGTTTCATAAAATATTGTCCTTATCTATGAAAAAATGTCCCGAGAAGGACAAATTTTCTTTGGGAAATTTAGTCTGTATGTATACAATATTTCACAGATGAATACTATGAAATGTTGTCGGACTTGTCCTGTTAAAGGGAGGTAATATTTTGTTGTATTGAGACAATATTTCAGAGACAGATTCATGAGATTGTCATGAAATTTTGTCTAATGAAGGGGAGGTTATCAACATAAATCATGTTGGATGATGATATCCTTAAAGTGTTTTATTTGATTGATAATAACAAATAAATACAAATTAATAAGTAGATACAGGTATAGACAGAAAACTATTTTTGCTCATCATAGATGGAAGGGAATACAAAGCACTTTTCGAATATCTCAGTCATTAAGATGTTCCTGAAGGATAAGTTCTGAAATTCAGAAAAGACTATACTAATAAAATTGAGAATGGAAATGGGGAATGTGCCAAAGAGACAACAACCCGACCATAATATATGACCTAAATATATCAGAAGAAATGCTAGTTCATTTTGTTTACAAAATAATTAATTTTATTCAAAATGTTTTTGTTTAAAAAAAAACTTGTAGTTCATGAAAGATGAACTTGAAAGAGTAACATATACTTGCTTTCCAAAATAATTTCAGTAAACATGGTTAAATGAATTTAAAATGTGCATGCTGCATGCCTGTGTAATGTTTTTGATTTTGTAATAATTTGATTGAGAAATGTTTCACAGACAGTTTTTTACAGGAACATATTGTCCTCATTGGAATATTGTACATTGGACAACATTTTATATTAAATGGACACTGTTTCATAGTGAAATATTGTCCTGAACAGAATTTCATAGTGAAATATTGTCCTAAAAGGGATGACAAAATTTCATGGACAGACACTATTTCATAATGAAACATTGTCCAAGACAGTATTTCATTATGAAATAGTGTCTGCGGACAATATTTTATAAGCAATTGTGTCCTATGGACAATATTTCATATGGGGACAATATTTTATGTTACATCTGTACACCCTTTAACAATGAGCAAATTCCATATGACATAGTCCACTTTAAAAGGCCCTGAAATCACTACAGATCTGGACTTCTGTGTACCATATGTATTTTTTTACTGTATTCAAAGTTAATTTTAGTCAAAGGTCCGATCAAATTCATCAGTCAATAAATTTTCGAATAAAAAAATTGATTATTTGGATTGGTTCTAAATTTCCAATATCGAATGAATTGTTGGCATGCTTTTCACACATATTTAAATAATGGTCATTATGAACCCACTATATTTATTTGAACGAGGAAAGTTGACTTTCAATATAAGTTCAACTATCATGTCATGCATGTGAGAATTTATGGATTTTCATTACAATTGGTTAAATTATGGAAAAATCTTGAGAAAACTTAGGCTTCAATAGAAAATTATGTCAGAGATGGCACTAGTGTTACACAGAGGTTCATATTTTGGCTGGGGAAACATTTTCCAATAAATCTGAGGTCACTCATATATTAAAAGTATTTTCTTTTAAAAGCAGATATCCTTACATAAAATGTACCATAATTCCTGCTCTCTGGACATATTATTTTTAGGATAATTCAAATAAGATGGAGAAGACATTATTAAGATATAAGTTAAGGCAATTACATATTGACCTGGATTGTTTTTACCATCATCTGAAATCCTAGAATTTGTAGGAGATTTCTGTGGATCTTAATGAATTCAGTTGATTAAATTGTTGTTATAAAATCTACAAGTCTAGTGATGATTAATCCTTGTAAATAAGTCCCACCAGAGCAATAATTCTAGGAAATTTATTGATCATAGTGATACTGATACTTGATATTTTTAAAAACTGCACTAAAGATGTTGGTTTCTGTAAAAACAATGTAAGAACGTACTAACCTATGATCTATTCTTAGTATCTTATGTCAATAAGGAAGATTAGAATTAGTGTATTTTCAAAGTTCATCGCACTAGAACCAGATAGATGAGTGCAACAGCAGGCTATGTTAAAAAACAAAGTTCAAACATAATTTTGGCCAATACATTATTTTGTTCCAAAAAAAAATTGCCCTTTAACTTAAAGAATAGTTATTGGTGGCCTTTGTCAGTTTTCTGTTCTTCGTCCGTTTGTCGTCTCTTTGACACCTTCCCATTTCCATTCTCAATTTCATTTACAGATTTTCTTGTGCTTATACTATAAGTTAGGTAAAACAGGTAAATAAAAAATAAGGAGATGTGGTATGATTGCCAATGATACATAGTCTAGTGACATAACCTCAAAATTTCCCTATTTTCCATCAGAGCAAAAAAAATTTAGTTTGTGAGATATTTTCTACATGATTTTTTATAGTACACATATTGGAATGAACAAAATAACCCAAATGCAAGATTAGTGGACACTGTTTAATCATGATTTGAGACAGTTTTAATAAACTTGATATCTCATCAGTAAAATAGTTTTATGCTTTTTGTGTTTCAAGATATGACGATTTCTTTTACAGATAAAAATTCCAATAATCCGACCGACGCAGAATTGGAAAATGCCAAATCACGTACCAGAAGATGTACACCAGCTGTAAACACAAATGGTGGTCTACAGCAACCCAACTTTAATATTCCTACACAGGATAAAGCATATGTATGTTATCATTGACATTCTTTATATCATAGAGAACAAAAGCTGTATTTAAATTACATGATTTATACTTTCACTAGCACACAGGAGGTCTTTGCACATTGAGAAAGAGTTTAATTTATTACAGGTATTCTACAAGCTTTGCCATTTCAGACCACCAATTATGAATGGACTGAACTCATTTTTATACGCCCGTCAAAATTTTGACGGGATGTATTATGGTATACAAATGTCCTGTGTCCGTCCATCTATCCGGCTTAAACATGTCGCACCATAACTTTAGAACAACTTATCCAAATTTCATGAAACTTAATATAGTTGTTTCGTATGATGGTCAAATGATCTGTATACTTTTTGGTGAAAATAAAATTGAAACTTTTTGAGTTACGGCACTTTGTAACTAAAACAGGGGAGTGTTTTTTTCACATCGTATCTCAAAAATGATTTTTGATTATTTCTTAAAACTTTACACACTTCTTGGTTATATTAATCTTGATATCTGTATACTTTTTGGTGATGATTCAAAATTTCATTTTTGAGTAATTGAGTATTTTGTAAAAAGGGGGCGGTTTTTTTTTACATGTCGCACTGTATCTCAAAAATTATTTATGGTTATTGCTTAAAACTTTACACACTTCTTTGTTATATCAATCTTAAGATCTGTATACTTTTTGGTGATGATTCAAAATTTCATTTTTGAGTAATTGAGTATTTTGTAAAAAAGGGGGCGGGTTTTTTTTACATGTCGCACTGTATCTCAAAAATTATTTATGGTTATTGCTTAAAACTTTACACACTTCTTTGTTATATCAATCTTAAGATCTGTATACTTTTTGGTGATGATTCAAAATTTTATTTTCGAGTTATTGAGTATTTTGTTAAAAAGGAGGAGGGTTTTTTACATGTCGCACCGTATCTCAAAAAAAATTTATGATTATTACTTAAAACTTTACACACTTCTTTGCTACATTAATTTAAAGATCTGTATACTTTTTGGTTTTGATTCAAAATTTTATTTTAGTGATATTCAGTTTTTTGTAAAAAAAAAAAAAAAAGAGGGGGGTTCACATGTCCCGCCGTATCTCAAAAACAATATATGGTTATTGCTTAAAACTTTCTCAGAAACTATATATGATTATTGCATTAAACTTCCACACCAGACGTCGGGCGTATCATGCGCTCATGGCGCAGCTGTTTATTAGTTTCAATATCAATCTTGCCATTTAAACTGTGCAACTAATGAAAAATTTCATCTTATTAAAAAAAGATTGGGTTATTAGAAGACAGGAAAAATTAAGCACCATATCAAAATTAATTGATGAATCACATGTACACAAATTAACTACAAAGCATTATGAAGTACTATTCATGTTAACCTCCATCACACGAAATGTGTATTTGAAAGTGAAAAATTGACAAAAAAAACTATATCAGTATCAAAGCAACTAAGTTTTTTTATTGACTGAGTTTAATCCTAAAAAGATGTCTTTATGAAACATTCTCATGCTTGGATTAAAAAAAAATGAATTCTGTTTTTGGATTTTGAATGGATTTTTTTATAACATTTGAACAAGCTAGACAAGTTTGTTTTATGGTTTATCATGTTTATAGAAACTGTTGAAATAATTCTATTATCAACATTTGCACTTAAAACTGTTGAATCAATGCTAATATACATTTAGTAAGAGTGGATTGGTTGGTTTAAATGTTTCATTTTTTTTGTTCATGTAACTTGATGTCTTGAACGAAATTGAAGGAGACGGCGTTGCAAACAACACTGATGTAAAACCAAGTACATCATCGGGAAAACTTGTGTCGTTCTAACATTTTCTAAAAATGATTTCATTACCCTTAATATTATTACCAGCTGATTACTATCTGAATGTCATCTGGATATTTCTGTTTTGTTTCATGGACTTGTCATTTGTCAGTTGAATTCATCAGGATTATAACCTCTTATAGGATTTGCCTATTATCTTGAAAGCTGTTTAAGATAAATAAAGTGTTTAAAAGCAAATATGCTCCAGTCAGGCTTCAGTGATTCCCTATATAAGCAACCAAATTTTTTCTCAAAAAGGGGGGCCCGGGCCCCCTGCCCCCTAAATCCGCCACTGTATATAGTAATTGTTTGTATCCTTTATAGGTACCGGTAAAGACCATTGAATATTTCAGGGTATGTTAGTATGCGTGGAATCCGAATGATTTATACAAATGTAAATTGTTTGATATACCTGATATCTGAAGTTAGAATCCTCCCAAATGCATCATGAGTTTCAGCCTGGTCTTTTTTTAAGAGATATTTTGATATTTGTTTGACTGACATGTGAAAACAGTTTTGAGAGAGGCTTTCTATATATGTGGCTGTACTGTTGCATGATGGTCCTTCTGGTTTTAAGCTGTACAAAAATATATTTTATGTTGAGTGTATTGCATTTTTTCGATTGATTTGAACATGCAATTTTATTTTTACCAATGGAATAGTGAAACAGGCGATAATGATTGAGCAATCTAAGCGATGAAATGAATGGCATGCTTGGCTGTAGCCTAGAGTGAATTTATTTTTTAAAAAAGTGTTTTAACTTTGACAGGCATGTCACCCACCCTTGAAATAAATCTGTTTATCAGAATATCAAAAATAGTACTTGTTGACTTACGAACTTACAATTTAAACACCAAATGAAAGAAAGTATTTAAAGTAATAATCATTACCAGCTGTCAATACAAAAATATGGGAGATGTGGTCAATGAGACAATTATCCAGCAGAGTTCAAATGATATCGATATAAGCAATTAAAGTCATATAAATAGCCTTCAACAATGAGAGAAACCAATTATGTCTCCAAAAATTATGCCTTTTGTGAAACAATTCACTTTTTTTTAATAAACATGTCTAGACTTTTTACCCGTTTATTCCTTAATTTGAATTATTTTTGAAGGTGGCACTGCTTAATTTGAATTATTGTAACAGTGAAAAGAAATTTGCTTGATATTTGTAATTGTATAAATAAACCAATTTTTCAAGACGTTTCGGCCATTGGCCTTCTTCAGTTCTTTATTTTCCCTCTCAACTACATGGCTGACATTTCTTTTTTCCAAAAAAAGTTAGTTAGTTGAGAGGAAAAATAAAGAACTGAAAAAGGCCAAGCATCTTGAAAAATTGGTTTATTTATACAATTATAAAAAGTTTGTTCCCTATTGGAATTTTGAAAACAATGATATTTGTAGACAACTCATATTCTTTGCAATATACACATATTTAGCAGTCTTCAGTTATTGTTCATTTTAACAAATGAAAAACTCATTAATATCTATTTTTACCTCTTGGATTATTGATTATAGTAGTTGGTGACATTTTATATATTAAGTTTATGATGATATTTGTTGATAAGTGTGACTTTGATTATCCTAAACATACAATTCACACTGGGAAGGTTTGACACTATAGAATAATTAAAAAGTATTTTGATTCAAGAACAACCATGAGGTACTAATTGGCTAACCACCTTTCACAAAAATAATGAATTAAAAAGCAGTCTTAGCCAATTAGGAATGCTAATCAGGTGACAGCAATAATCTATAGGTCAACTATGTTTTATGAATGGCAGATCATTTTCATTGTTCATTGGAAGAATTTTACTAAAAGCAATATGTCAACTATATTTGGTGATTTGGTGAATGGAACAATGTCTGTTTGGCATGGTTCATGTGACCTTGACCACATCTTTATGAACTTTTTTAACACCAGTTGAACAATACAGATACAGGTCTGTCTTCGCATTTTTCATCAATCATTTTGTTTATTCTGGACTCATTTTTGGTTTCTTTAAAGCTTAAGGTTGTAAGATTCATAACAAGTAATAATTTGTAATGTTAGTAAAGTCTTCAACTGTTCATTTATAAGTTGTTCAACCTTTTGTGAACCACAACATTGATATTTTTTATTAATGATTACCTTGATTAAGTGTCTATTTCTATTTTTAATTTCAGGAGAAGTTCTCAGCAAATAAACCATTTAGCAATAAGGGCATAGCCCCACAGGTTCTCAGGTAATAAATCAAAAGTCAAATAATTTTTGAGTCATATTTAACTAGTGACTACTTCTTGTGGAATTTTTGACTATTCTTTTTGTGTCTGTTTAAATAAAAATAAAGAGATGTGGTATGATTGTCAATGCCAAATCTGTAAGAATAAAAACAAGAAAGTTTAGGACTGACATCCCCTCAGAAATGTCTTAGTGCTACAATTTTATAATCTGAACTGTGATTCAATTTATTTATTCATGATTTTCCATATTGCATTTGTATTATACTATCAGAATGTTAAAAAATACAGGAGAGACATATATCTGTGTCAACAACAGTTTTATAACAAAGTGAGGTCATCAGGCTCTAGAGAGACTCTTGTTTGTAGTGTTTTGTTTACTCTTTTGTTTTTAATTGTTTTTCCTTACATCATTGTATTATCTGTCCTTTTTAGCTCACCTGTCCCGAAGGGACAAGTGAGCTTATGCCATCACTTGGCGTCCGTCTTCGTCCGTCGTCTGTCGTCGTCTGTCGTCGTCGTAAACTATTTCAAGAATCTTCTCCTCTGAAACTGCTGGGCCAAATACTTTCAAACTTTAACTGAATGTTCCTTAGGGTATCTTATTTATAAATTGTATCCGAAGTTTTGATCTATTAACAAACATGGTCGCCATTGCTAAAAATAGAACATAGGGGTCAAATGCAGTTTTTGGCTTATAACTCAAAAACCAAAGCATTAAGAGCAAATCTGACATGGGGTAAAATTGTTTACCAGGTCAAGATCTATCTGCCCTGAAATTTTCAGATGAATCAGACAACCCGTTGTTGGGTTGCTGCCCCTGAATTGGTAATTTAAAGGAAATTTTGCTGTTTTTGGTTATTATTTGAATATTATTATAGATAGAGATAAACTGTAAACAGGAATAATGTTCAGCAAAGTAAGATTTACAAATAAGTTAACATGACGGAAATGGTCAGTTGACCCCTTTAGGAGTTATTGTCCTTTATAGTCAATTCTTAACCCTTTTTTGTAAATCTTAGTAATCTTTTACAAAAATCTTCTCCTCTGAAACTACTGGGCCAAATACTTCCAAACTTTAATTGAATGTTCCTTAGGGTATCTAGTTTGTAAAATGTATCTGAAGTTATGATCTATCAACAAACATGGTCGCCATTGCTAAAAATAGAACATAGGGGTCAAATGCAGTTTTTGGCTTATAACTCAAAAACCAAAGCATTTAGAGCAAATCTGACATGGGTAATATTGTTTATCAGGTCAAGATCTATCTGCCCTGAAATTTTCAGATGAATCAGACAACCTGTTGTTGGGTTGCTGCCCCTGAATTGGTAATTTTAAGGAAATTTTGCTGTTTTTGGTTATTATCTTGAATATTATTATAGATAGAGATAAACTGTAAACAGGAATAATGTTCAGCAAAGTAAGATTTACAAATAAGTCAACATGACGGAAATGGTCAGTTGACCCCTTTAGGAGTTATTGCCCTTTATAGTCAATTTTTAACCATTTTTCGTAAATCTTAGTTATCTTTTACAAAAAACTTCTCCTCTGAAACTACTGGGCCAAATACTTCCAAACTTTAACTGAATGTTCCTTAAGGTATCTAGTTTGTAAATTGTATCCGAAGTTGTGATCTATCAACAAACATGGTCGCCATTGCTAAAAATAGAACATAGGGGTCAAATGCAGTTTTTGGCTTATAACTCAAAAACCAAAGCATTTAGAGCAAATCTGACATGGGATAATATTGTTTATCAGGTCAAGATCTATCTGCCCTGAAATTTTCAGATGAATTAGACAACCTGTTGTTGGGTTACTGCCCCTGAATTGGTAATTTTAAAGAAATTTTGCTGTTTTTGGTTATTATCTTGAATATTATTATAGATAGAGATAAACTGTAAACAGCAATAATGTTCAGCAAAGTAAGATTTACAAATACGTCAAAATGACGGAAATGGTCAGTTGACCCCTTTAGGAGTTATTGCCCTTTACAGTCAATTTTTAACCATTTTTCGTAAATCTTAGTAATCTTTTACAAAAATCTTCTTCTCTGAAACTACTGGGCCAAATACTTCCAAACTTTAACTGAATGTTCCTTAAGGTATCTAGTTTGTAAATTGTATCCGAAGTTATGATCTATCAACAAACATGGTCGCCATTGCTAAAAATAGAACATAGGGGTCATATGCAGTTTTTGGCTTATAACTCAAAAACCAAAGCATTTAGAGCAAATCTGACATGGGTAATATTGATTATCAGGTCAAGATCTATCTGCCCTGAAATTTTCAGATGAATCAGACAACCCGTTGTTGGGTTGCTGCCCCTGAATTGATAATTTTAAGGAAATTTTGCTGTTTTTGTTTATTATCTTGAATATAATTATAGATAGAAATAAACTGTAAACAGCAATAATGTTCAGCAAAGTAAGATCTTCAAGTAAGTCAATTTGACCAAAATTGTCAATTGACCCCTTAAGGAGTTATTGCCCTTTAAAGACTTTTTTCACAATTTGTTCATCATGTTGACTTACTTTAAAAAAACTTCTCCTTTGAAACTGCTGTATCAATTTCAGCCAAACTTAGGCTAAATGAGTTTCAGAGTATCTAGTATAAATTTTATATTTTATTTCCTTGTATGTCAAGAAACATAGCTCCTATGGCTAAAATAGAACATAGGAGAAATTTTTTTTTTTTTTGGCTTTTGAAGAAAATTGATAGGTCCTTTATTTTCTTATTTTTTTTTTAACTTTATGTTACTATGTTTTGTGTAGTTAAGAAAATTAAAATGTATTAAAAACAAGAATCTTGTTTCTTTGATAGGGTTACAAATAGTCAATTAGAATTCTTCAAAATGTTGGATGAAAAAATTGAGATGGTAAGTGGTTATGTTAATATAAAGTAAATTTTAAAAGATATATCTTTTTTAATATAACTTGTCATGCCAGTATGGTATCAATAGAAATACTGAAAAGCTGAAAATTCTTATTAATCCAAATTTGTGCAATATGTACTTTTCATTTTGCTACATATTAATCTAGGTCCTGCATTTATATACATTAACTAGAGACTATTAGTTGACTACTATTCATCTGTCAACGTATATATTTCCCCTAACAAAAGTTCCTATGGAAATTGTATAAACAATATCATGATATATTTTCCTGTACAAATATTCTATACCATTTATTCTGTAAGAAAACAGTATTGTTATATTTGTTCCAATGGAAATAATACTGCAGATTTTTTTTCCACATGAAACTTCTATTTCGTGACACATCAACTGTTGGATTTTATGAGCTGAGTGCAATACAAAAAAAATAGAGAAAATTAAAACTCATTATTCTAAATATGAATGATAGATGTAGAAATATATTAAGGAGACAGCAACCCAATGACACAAACAAATTAAAACATACCACTATAGGCCAACATGCTAGTCTTAAGTATTTGTTATGGGGTTCTAACTCATAAAAAAAAATGCAAGAGTAATAACTCCAAGCTCTGAAATTAAAAATGTGTGTATTGATTTGTTGTTTTATTATAACACTACCTTCATTTAATTTTTTTTTTAAACAAAGACATGAACGTGTCAACAAATTTCTTTGAATGTTGATTTCAATCTAGTGATTTTTTTTTTATAGTTTCTCGACAATTAGAAGTTGAACATATTCATATGGTAAATTCATCTGATAAAATTGAAAATGAAAATTGGGAATGTGTCAAAGAGACAACAACCCGACCATAGAAAAAACAACAGCAGAAGGTCACCAACAGGTCTTCAATGTAGCCAGAAATTCCCGCACCCGGAGGCGTCCTTCAGCTGGCCCCTAAACAAATATATACTAGTTCAGTGATAATGAACCCCATACTGAACTCCAAATTGTACACAAGAAACTAAAATTAAAATAATACAAGACTAACAAAGGCCAGAGGCTCCTGACTTGGGACAGGCGCAAAAATGCAGTGAGGTTAAACATGTTTATGAGATCTCAACCCTCCCCCTGTACCTCTAGCCAATGTAGAAAATTAAATGCATAACAATACGCACAATAAAATTCAGTTCAAGAGAAGTTTGAGTCTGATGTCAGAAGATGTAACCAAAGGAAATACACATATGTGCAAATTTGCAATGCTTATTACAAAATCGAAACAAGAATGTGTCCATAGTACACAGATGCCCCACTCATTCAATCATTTTCCAAGTACAGTGGACCCTGAAATTGGGATAAAAACTCTAATTTGGCATTAGAATTAAAAAGATCATATCATAGGGAGCATTTGTATTAAGTTTCAAGCATCAACTTCATCAAAAACTACCTCGACTATTTTTATGCCCCACCTACGATAGTAGAGGGGCATTATGTTTTCTGGTCTGTGCGTCCGTTCGTCCGTCCGTCCGTTCGTTCGTCCGTCCGTCCGTTCGTTCATCCGTCCGTCTGTCCCGCTTCAGGTTAAAGTTTTTGGTCAAGGTAGTTTTTGATGAAGCTGAAGTCCAATCAACTTCAAACTTACTATACATGTTCCTTATGATATGATCTTTCTAATTTTACAGCCAGATTAAACTTTTGACCCCAATTTCACTGTCCACTGAACATAGAAAATGAAAGTGTGAGTTTCAGGTTAAAGTTTTTGGTCAAGGTAGTTTCTGATGAAGCTGAAGTCCAATCAATTTGAAACTTAGTACACATGTTCCTTATGATATGATCTTTCTAATTTTACAGTCAAGTTAAATTGTTGACCCCAATTTCACGGTCCACTGAACATAGAAAATGAAAGTGTGAGTTTCAGGTTAAAGTTTTTGGTCAAGGTAGTTTTTGATGAAGTTGAAGTCCAATCAACTTGAAACTTAGTACACATGTTCCCTATGGTGTGATCTTTCTAATTTAATGCCAAATTAGATTTTTTACCCAATTTCACAGTCCATTGAACATGTAAAATAATAGTGTGAGTGGGGCATCCGTGTACTTTGGACACATTCTTGTTTTAACCTAAATTGGGACAGATGGAGGAGCAGTCACTTAAAAAACATAATGCCCTAGGTGGGGCCTAAAAATGTTAAAATAGTTTTATGAGCTTTAGCAGTGACAAAAAATAGCTAACACTTAAATATATGGTTTATTTTAATGATACAAAATTTTATTTTTAGGGTGGCCAATTTTCGTCCGACGAAGAAGAATCTATTATATACTACAAACAATCAACAGAACTTGTGAACTCATGATGACATAGTATGACATAGTTGTAACTATGTCATATCAATTTGATGCATAATATGTTGTTTTGTGAGTCAAAACATGTCGTTTATAACAAACTGTTATATGTTATATAAATAGTACTTGTAATATGTTAGAGATGGTATATGTAACAACATAGAAATGATATGTCATTGAACTGTTCTTCATATAGATTGTTATGTTTAGCATAATTGGCATATGACATATGTAGATGACATAGTGTCATATGTCAGAGTGTTCACATGGTGACTTTTACATGATAATAAGCAAGATACAAAAATGGTTATAAAAGGTCGTTTTTTATAATGAAAGATCTTTACACAATGGCATTGCAAAATCAGTTGATGGAGAATTATAGAAGTTTTGTTGGCTGTCAGCATGTAACATAGGGAAGAAAATTGTTGTTGCCTATTATGTCACAATATTTCTACAGTAACATAGTTCGGAGTAAAAGTGTTATTTCGTTATGTCTATACTCATATTGACAATAAGTTAACTGTGATAATGTAAAATTATAATACTATTAGCAAATCTGATTGTACTCAGTTTTCTAGGGTTAGTTTCGTTATGTTTTTTTTTTTAATATAATAAAAGTGATACTACCCCTCACATATGGTGCCAAATGCGTAATGACTTGACTAGGAAATAGACTGATTGTACTCTTACAATTTTGGACAGGTCTTGGCCTCTTGGGTCTTATTTGCAATATTTTGGAGTTGGGTTGAACCCTTTTGAAATTAAGAGGTCAAAAATCCAAGAGCTTAGATCCTGACAAAAATAAGACAAAAGACAAACAGACAGTTTTTCCAGTTGGAAAAAAAAATCTTTTGGGAAAAGTAATGTTAAAAACACATTAAATGTTGGTGTGCTTTTTGGGAAAATACTGTAAAAATAATACTCCAAATTGATTTATAAAGTTCAGAAGGAGTTGACTTGGAATGAGTGCCTCATTGAAACTTGTTTTAACATGTAGAATAAAAGGGTTTGAATAAAATGGCTGATTAAGTTTTAAAGTAATTTAGCAATAATTATCTTTCTAATTTTTTTGTGCTTTGTTTTTCATTTACAGAAAAATCTTATGCCACAAACTTACACATTGTATAAGTTGAAGTGTTTTTTTTATCCATTTTACACATTTTCTGAAAAAATTTCAAAATTAAACATGAGAACGTATTGAAATATTGTTGCCTTTATTATAAGATATTTAAAGAAAATCAAGTTGTAAAAACTTAAATATGATGATACTGATAATATTATACAAAAATGATATTAATTCTATGAGTATGATAGTATCTATGTAAGTTTATTACAATGAAAAAGTATGTAAATATATGTTTAAACATTGTCTGTACATGTTTTGTTGTTATTTATATGCATAATACTATAACACAGACGATATATACTATTACTTGTCAAAACAATTGGATATACAAATATGTATATTATACAATGTTTGCTCTTATTTCATATACTTGAATATGTGCAAGTTATGACGCACATAGATTGTTTTGTTATAATACGGTGCGAGTAGCAAGATTATTTATGCTCAGCAATAGATTGTTTTTTAGATTTTTTATATTGTGCAAATTTTGTCGTTATTTTTTATATCATGACATATCATAACAGTTTCTTTTCATTCCTTTCATTTCATAAGAATATGTTATAGTTTTGCATTTTAAATATTGTAATAAAATAGTACATTATTTCTAAACTTAAATACCTATTGGTTTAAACTTATTCATGCTTTTCAATTCTTCTTTTAAACGTATTTTTCAATTAAAACAGCAAATTTGATATGGGTGTTTATGTTTTGTCTTTTTTTTTTAAATCTGCTTTATAGTATTTTCCTCAGTATGAAAGGTGGCAGACTTTCTCAAACCCTTTTATTAGTCTTCATAAAATTTCTGGGGAATTAGCTTTTTAGCTCACCTGGCCCGAAGGGCCAAGTGAGCTTTTCCCATCACTTGGCGTCCGGCGTCCGGCGTCTGTCGTCCGTAGTCCGGCGTTAACTTTTACAAAAATCTTCTCTGAAACTACAGGGCCAAATTTAACCAAACTTGGCCACAATCAACATTGGGGTATTTAGTTTAAAAAATGTGTCCTGTGACCCGGTCAACCAACCAAGATGGCCACCATGGCTAAAAATAGAACATACGGGTAAAATGTGGTTTTTGGCTTATAACTCAAAAACCAAAGCATTTAGAGCAAATCTGACAGGGGTTAATTTGTTCATGAGGTGAATATCTATCTGCCCTGAAATTTTCAGATGAATCGAACAACCCGTTGTTGGGTAGCTGCCCCTGAATTGGTAATTTTATGGAAATTTTACTGTTTTTGTTTATTATCTTGAATATTATTATAGATCGAGATAAACTGTAAACAGCAATAATGTTCAGCAAAGTAAGATTTACAAATAAGTCAACATGACTGAAATGGTCAGTTGACCCCTTTAGGAGTTATTGCCCTTTATAGTCAATTTTTAACCATTTTTCGTAAATCTTAGTTATCTTTTACAAAAATCTTCTCCTCTGAAACTACTGGGCCAAATTAATCCAAACTTGGCCACAATCATTTGTGGGGTATCTAGCTTTAAAAATGTGTCGTCCGGTGACCTGGCCATCCAACCAAGATGGCTGCCACGGCTAAAAATAGAGCATAGGGGTAAAATGTGGTTTTTGGCTTATAACTCAAAAACCAAAGCATTTAGAGCAAATCTGACATGGGGTAAAAATGTTAATCAGGTCAAGATCTATCTGCCCTGAAATTTTCAGATGAACTGGACAACCCATTGTTGGGTTGCTGCCCCTGAATTTGTAATTTTAAGGAAATTTTGCTGTTTTTGGTTATTATCTTGAATATTATTATAGATAGAGATAAACTTAAACAGCAATAATGTTCAGCAAAGTAAGATTTACAAATAAGTCAACATGATTGAAATGGTCAATTGACCCCCTAAGTAGTTATTGTCCTTTATAGTCAATTTTTAACAATTTTCATAAACTTTGTAAATTTTACTAACATTTTCCACTGAAACTACTGGGCCAATCATTATAGATAGAGAAAATTGTAAGCAGCAAGAATGTTCAGTAAAGTAAGATCTACAAACACATTGCCATCACCAAAACACAATTTTGTCATGAATCCATCTGTGTCCTTTGTTTAATATTCACATAGACCAAGGTGAGCGACACAGGCTCTTTAGAGCCTCTAGTTTAAGGTGGTACCCAACACTTTAACTAAAATTAATTTGGCTCGTTTAATTTTCATAAAATTTTGTCAAAGTAAATACTTTAACAAAAATATAAAAAATTTTACAATTTTGAACTAACTGTTTTGCCAGAAAAATTACACTGGTTAAATAGCAATTTGACAAACACCAATTTTGATCATTGAGAAACTTAATATACCTTTTACAACACAACGTAATTAAAATGTTTAGCTGACTTTACATAGTTATCTCCCTGTAGTGGTAGGTACCACCTTAAACGCACCTATATGCTGTTTATCAATTTTTATTTAAGAGAATATATCAAAAACTTCTTTCATCTTTCTGTTCACCGAAAAAAGGAAGAAAACTAATGTAAAAATAGAAATCCATTAGATAGAAATGTTGGAGGGGAAAAAAGACAAATAACAGTGTTTTGTACCTTTCATTATGTTGCTACAAAGCTGATTTTATACATTAAAATTTGCTGAACGTTACAATAGGAAAGTCAGAACTTTTAAATTAAAGCAAATTTGACATATTTGCCATTTCAAAATCTAAAGAACCAATAGCAAGGATATTGTTCATTCAAAAAGATTAGAATAAACATCCCATTAATGTATCATAGTTTATAGTATTCATATATTCCCATAAGAAGGAAATCTGTGATATACTCAACACCTTTTTGCACTACTAATGCATTAAAATGCTCAGTTTTATCCTCATTTCAAGCAGATTTTATTTTCTATGTATTTTACAATGTTTTTGTGATTGAATCTGATGTTGAAAGCCAAATTTATTAAGAACGATGTCCCAATTCTACTTTTAACTTGGAATGATTTTTTTCACTTGTTTTATTGCAGCTTTTTCCATCATTTTGTGTCCATTGTCTGTAAATTTTCTTCTAAAAACTGCTCAATTTAATGAAACTATAGAAAATAGAGAAAAAAAATGACAGTGTAAAAAAAGTCAGTGCAAGTTCTAAGTGGAAATTTTGTCCCATCTATTATTGGAGTTTTTTGCCTCTGAAATGTTGATTAAAACAAAAATACTCACTGTTTAGACATTTCCTTGCCATTGTTTTTAAAAAACTATAGATGGTAGGTTATTAAGTGTTAATTGATCAGCGTAAGAAGTTGTATCCACAACCCTGAAAATAGAAAAATGTGAACAAACTGTTGCCCCTGAAATATCCATTTTTTGTTGGTTTTTTGCTGTATTCATGAAAACAATAGGAACTAGGCTAAAAGAGTAAACTTCTAAAATGCTCATCATGATAAAATCTATCAGTGCTGTAAGTTTCAAAACTATTTAAGGAGTAATGGCCCCTGAAATGGTTTTTTTTTTTTGTAGTTTTTGCTGCTATCTGAAAAAAACTAGAGGAGCTTAGTTAAACATGTGTATTGCTAAACTGATCAACAACAAAGTAACTATAGCATGTCCATATAAAATTCTTAATTAGCAAACGGGTGATTTTTCTAACAAAGTGAGCAATAAATGCACAAGTGTGCCTCTTGTTTTGCTAATTCGAACTTTTAGTAATGTATTAAAAGTATGTTTTTGTGTATTTTCCCTTATAATGTACAAATAAAAATTATTCTTTCCTCAAACACATTGACAGTTTTTTCCTCGTGCTCACAATAGTGTCATCAGCCTTATATTCTTGTTTATGAGTTGTTTTTTTTAACCATAAACTGCAATAGAACTGTTATTATTGATTGCATGCCTTATAGTTGTTTTTTACTTTGAATTTTATTTAAATTTTGTTTTAAAGTCGGCTTGACTTGTCTTGTCTTGCATTAATTTAATACATATATTTTCTTTTAAAAATCGTCTTTCCTAAAACAGTGTGAATCAAAGTAGTGCAGATATTACTCTAGGATGTTATATTGCAAAGAAAAATAAATATATTATTTAATTGACACACACATGTAGTTTAACAATTGCATTATGTAGTAGCAATTGAGTAAACAAAGTTGAATATGCATTTTAAACAGGAAATAGTGCAATTTATGTATGTTGTGTGTTTGTGCTTAAAAATTAAGATCATCTACCCTTTCAATAAATTTAACTTTATTGTAGATACAGAAGGAAAACTCAAGTTGAAATACTGGGGCAGTTAAAAAAAAAATCTGATGTTTTGTAGGTTAATTTTCATATTATGTAAGTTGTTTGTTTTTATACAAACAAAAAAATTTCACTTTTTATGAATATCACTAAGCAATGAATTAATGTTTTTAGAATCATTCATCATCCTTCTGTGTTTCAAACTTTCATTTGCATTTTTTTTTAAGAGTGTGAGGACTTAAATTTACAAATTTTGAAATCCAGATTTTCTTAGTTTTTTTTTTTATTTTTCTATTCATTATCTAAAGGCAATTTGTTAAAACTGAATACTTTGTTTTTTAAAGGGATTATACCAAAAAGTATCATCCGTTTTACACCACTTTTCTAGGCATATTAACTTTATTTTACTGTTGGTGGCTGTTCTGTTTGTGTCAATTTGGTTTAAATGCTTCAAATTGTTTTTAAATTCGGCTCCTAAACATTTGTAAGTTCATAATTAGGAGGAAAGTTCTAGTGCCATGTATGTGCTGTGCACCATGTATGTACTGTGCATACAAGTGTATAGTATGTTATGTTTATGAGCAAAAATGATTGGTTTTGACTCTTAATGACACAAGTTTTGACTCTTAATGACGCAATTAAGGTGGTACCTAACACTACAGGGAGATAACTCTGAAAAATCAACAGAATGTTTTAATAACTTTATGTTCTTAAGGAAATATTAAGCTTCTCAATGATCAAAATAAGTGTTTGTCAAAATGCTATATAACCAGTGTAATTTTTCTGATTAAACGGTTAGTTCAAATCTTTTGAAATTTTTATATTTTTGTCAAAGGGTCAAAGTAAATACTTTGTCAAAATTTTAAGAAAATTAAATGAGCCAAATTAATTTTAGTTAAAGTGTTAGGTACCACCTTAAGGAAATTATTTTGTTGTTTTCTTGTTTACAGTTGCTTAGTCATAAATATTTGTAAATGGAGATAACTTTTGAAGTTTTTCCTTCTAAAATATAGAAAGCTGTGTTGTATGTTATGTTATGTAGCAAGGATGTGCTCATTTTCAATGCGTGCTCCTTTTTAATTTATTGGCCTTTACTGTTAAAAAAGATCTGACCATTCCAATTACAATATTAAATGATGCAAGGTGCTGCAACAATCTTTTTTTTTAACACAGAGCTAAAGCAAAAGCATTTTTGACATAGTTCATTCATGTTATTCCATATTTTAAATTTCTACTGATGATTTTATAATACTATTTAATTTTTGCATAGTTTTATCAAAGATGTAGTGAATGGCTTTGATCATTCCAAAGATTTTTTTACAGGGCATAATATTTTCATTCCATTTTCAGTCAGCTTTTTTTGCAATATTTTAGGAAATGATTTTATTTAGAAAAAAAAAACATATTATCTGTGATTTTCTTTGCTAGTCATGTTCTTTCATTATCTCTTTATTTATGATACATTTTGATGTTATATTGGAGCTTCTCATGAGTTATGATAATTAAATGATGTTTTCTTATGTTTTTGTTTTTCTTTTCTGGCAACTTTTCAATTTATTATTAAGAGAGACATGAGACAACAACTGAACAAGAAAACCCTAGTAAGTCAGTAGCTTTTTCTGGATTTATCACAAGGAGGAACACTCAAACATAAACATTGGAAAGACATGGAGTCATATTATGATCCTTATTAAAATAAGGTACATAAAAAAATAATACCCAAATTCATATATGTCAACTTTGCTGGAAAGGATAGGGTTGGAACCTTTGTCTCAAAATCATGTCTGAAGGTTTTAGCTTGGAATTTTTAGAAAAGTCTAATAAATCATGTCCACTGAAGAACTGACAACTTAGCTAATGAAACTCATCAGGACTAACGATCTAACAGCAGTGGTTTCAAAGCAGCGCTAGTCAGTGCAAAATAAATGCTTGATAAATTTCATGTGCCATAAGTGCTTATCTGGATTTACCTTCATCAGGACCGCAAATTCGGACAGCAAAACTTTTTTAAAAGACAAGAACTTAAAAGGTGAAACTACAACAACCAATGCAGAAGGTCCTGTCTTGATAACAGAGATATTAAGGGAGAAACCATTTAACTCCAAAAAGAGGGGGGGGGGGTTTGAGTCCTAAAAAAGTATTCGTCCTGACCACAATATTTTTATTCATCAAATAGGATTAAAATATTTTTTAAAGGGTGCTGACAGGTGCGGATCTATCACATGCCAAATGACGTACGACTTCAACAATTCGATGAACATCACTTACACCGCATAGCAAACTATAAAAGACTACGACATAACAAAATATAAAACATTTCACTGACCCGATATATAGCTATCTGAACCTCATACGTTAATAGAAATAACACTGAATAAAAAAGAAAAAAATACTTGGGTAAATTAATTCTTGTTTTAAAGGTCAAATCTCATGGTTTTTATTGTTTATCAGCAAGGCATCCAGACACTAAGGGTAGATCCGTGTGCGATTCTGATCTCTTATATTACATATCTTGATCATAGATCATAGTAGACTTAATCCTGTAATTTGTTTATACCTTCATCATTAAAAAAAAGAAAGAGAAACATATATGTTACTACAACAATTAGGGAAACCTTCTCAACGGGAAATTTCAACCGCGATCATGAATCAACACAAGATAAATATTTGATAAGGGAAAGGTCCTGCAAAAAAAGATAGGATGCCTGTCAAAATCAACATCTGAGATTCCAGCTTTCCTCTTTAGTAAGTGTCGTAAGGGTTGAGTTTCCTGGTGAATTGTCAATACCTAATTTATTTATCAAACAGTTTATGTAATGAGATTTACTCACAAAAACAATGTTGTTTGGAGCCTTATCTGCTGGGACAACAACATATTTGTCATGGAGGTAGGACAAGTGTTTTGCAACATTTGGATCTTTTAAGATTGACGTAGCATGGGTATTGATAGACCCATTCAGTTTCTTAATTCTGATTGGTCCCAACGACCTCACAGCCTTCATCCATTCGGAAAGAGTATCTACGTCTTCTTTCTCACATTTAGCCCAATGCCTGGCATAATCACCGTTTGAATCCAATTCAACTATTTAGGCTCACGATATTTCGGACCTTTGGATAACACCTTTCGCAGGAAAGTGTTATTGACAATGTTGATGTAACCAGTAATAACTTGGCTAGCCGGATTATCTGTAAATTGGGAACACTAGCACAGGCTCAACCAGGAGGTTTTGACTTTTAAGTCGTCAATATTGAGATCCTGCAAAACTATGTAATTGAAAATTTTAGTTCCAATTGGTTTGGCATAGGTAGAGACTGATCTTTAAAATAAGGAGGTATTTTCGATTGAACAGATTTATTTATTCGATAATGCGAACTGTCATAGAAACAACGATGGAATGATCAGGCTGTTTAAAATGCTGGTAAAGAAATTCGTTTGCATTGAGGTTGGTGTCTCATCTATGGCTGCACATACGTTTGTTTAGCCTTCCTTTCGCAAATTCGTTTCATCGACATATACCAATCCGCAAAGATTACACTCTTATATGTAAACAATATTTATAGATTTACAATTCAGATTATCGTGTTATCTGGTAAAAGAAGATTTGTTAGTTAAATTGCTAGTGAATTGAGCATCTGTTTTCAAAATTCCACACGTTTTGCAGCCATTGGCTTCACATTTCGAAATGAGTAAAACTCTCAAAATTATAACCTAGGATTGGATCATAGTTCGCGGAACAATATACCCTAATAATAGCCTTTTTATTACATACTCTAGTTATATAAATATCTCGTAACCCCACGCTGACTGTAAATTTTAATTCAGAATACTACAATTAGATATATCTTGATCATTAATAACTTTTATTTGTTCTCCCCGTTTCACAATAAGTTGTTGTTTTCATCTTTGTCTCATACTTATACTTGAATCCCAGTATCAAGCAGTTTTAATTTTATGTAGCTCTAGTCTAGCCATCAAGCTTATATTAATTCGCCTACGACTTTTATTATTTCTGTATCTTCTACTTCTGCCTTTCTTTTGTATTGTTTTGCTTATATATTTGGTGTTCAATATAGATTTATGTTGAAATTACCAGGATTATGTTTATACTCTCGATAAAAAAAAATGCTTTGTTTACTTCTTCTTTTATCTTCTGTAGTTTTTTTTCATTTTTGAATTGCTTTATCTTTTTGCTCTTGATCATGACTTTTATTCTATTCTGCAATAGGAAAAAACTTTCCAAAACACTACAGTTTCTGTCTGGCGAGTGGTTTTTTTTTTTTTTTTTTTTTTTAATATTTAGGTATCTTCCTGTGTTTGCTTGTCTCTGTGTACTTTGGTTTTTGATTTTAATTAGTGTGGTACTTTTTTTGGGTCACATATACCAACAAGAATACACAGTCACATTTCTTGTCCAATAAGCTGAAGTTCTGTTTCGAAATCTAGGACAATTTCATCCTCCTTCCCTCCACCCTATTATGTCGTCCTCTTTTACACACCATCTCATGTCCTTGTGGTTCTTTATTTCGTTTCCAATATTGTTTGCTTCTGTATTTCGTTCCCAATATTGTTTGCTTCTGTATTTCGTTTCCAATATTGTTTGCTTCTGTATTTCGTTTCCAATATTGTTTGCTTCTGTATTTCGTTTCCAATATTGTCATTGAAGAGAAGTGGTTTGTATCTGTGTAACATATCTGGTGTTAGTATTGACCTATTATCACATCAATCAATTAATCAACGACGAGTATGTTGTTAAATATCAAATCTGTCGTTAGGGATGTCCCTAGAGACACTAAATATTTGGTCAAATCACCCGATATATTAGGCAAAACTTTTAGGAATTTTTGGTCCTCAATGCTTTTCAACTTCATACTTTATTTGGCCTTTTAAACATATTTAGATTCGAGCGTCACTGATGAGTCTTTAGTAGACGAAATTTAACGCACGTCTGGCGTAAATGTAAAATTTAATCGTGGTATCTATGATGAGTTTATTTAGCGGGATCGAACGTTTTCAACGAGAAATCAAAACGAAAACATGGCGGTCAAGTAACCTCGAGAGAAAAAAGGCAATCAATATGAAATATTCTTTCATTTTGTGTTTAGATCAAGAATAACTGAAATGAATTTTTTTTCTGTCTCGATTTGTAGATATATGTGTGCTGTCCAATTATTTTACATAGTTCATATAATGTGATGCCAAATTAAAGTATTGTTGCACAAACTTGGTTCTAAGATTTTGACATCCACTTCATTTAACCTGTGTTTTTATAACTTTAGATTTTAGTGTATTTTTCATTTGGATTTATTTCATTTTCTCGAGTCATTTCGTAAACACAATATAATTTTTTTTCTACTCTAATTGCCGAACTACATAATATTTGTTTCAATCTTTGAGGACGTTGTCTTTTGTCCAAAAAAATAGAAAAAAATAGTGACAATACTAGATATGCAGTTATAATTGTTTTACAGATATGTTTGAAAATAAAATGAATTCACCTTACATTTGGCAAAACTTTTAGGAATTTTGGTACTCGATGCTTTTCAACTTCGTACTTTATTTGGCCCTTTTAACTTTTTTAGATTCGAACGTCTCTGATGAGTCTTTTGTAGACGAAACGCGCGTCTGGCGTAAGTACAAAATGTAATCCTGGTTTCTATGATGAGTTTATTTCTATTCCTGTTAAGGTCGGAGTTATCCCGCTTTGTACGACCAAAATCCTTCTCAACACCGTATTTATTATAATCTGACAAAATTGGAAAACCACACTATTTAATGTATGCTAATAAGGAAAAAAGTTTTTTTTAAAGATAAATATATTACACCTCTGATGGGGGAATCTCCGTCCCTGAGGGTATCATCAGCCCAGTAGTTAGTACTTCGGTTCTGACATGATTTATAACAATCCCCTGTAAAGTTGCCTGTTGATAAATTTTGAAACGATAAAGAAACTAAAGTTTTCACTCTCTCAGACAAAGTCGGCTATTTTATTAGGTTTTTTTTTTGTCATATAGCTCTTTAAGTGTTTCGGTTCTTCTAAATCCTTGGCTTTTATATATTTGGCTCTTGGCGTTCCTGATGGAGGTAAATGCAGAAAATAGCTTCGGACGCATGTAATTTATCATGTTTATTTATGTAATAAGATTTAAAATCTAAATTTTAAATCAGTTATCGGTTGTGCTCAGGCACCATGTCCGTTATACTACTTCGTCAATTATTATTATTATTTGGTTTTTAATTGGGTTATCGATCTTCCCAAGTGATTGATTTACCCATAATCCTCCTTTTACCGTCGACATTTGGCAAAAGAAGACGCTTTTTTGAGCAAGAAGAAAATCTGCACAAATCTGATACATAAGTTGTTAAAAACGTTATTTATTTTTAAAGTATTTCAAACAATTTTGTTCATGGAATTGATTATCGTTTAATTTGACTCGATTGATACAATTGTCGAAGCGCCAGGGCGAAACAAAAATTTTCATGCAGCAGACGGCATGGCATGGTTTTGATAATTTTGACTTTTTGAATAAGTTTATATCTAGCAGAAGTTTAATTTTTAAACATTATATTGGATAGATACAGTGAACACATCAAATATTTGAGATAGCAGAATTCCAATATTATTTGTTTGAGGTGGATGCAAATCTATTTTTTTTTTATCATCGATCGGCCACAGCAGAATCGGGCAATTGTCTTTCTTTTACATTGTCTTATATCATATATTATCTGTCATATAATCAAATATTTACATAAGTTAACATATTGTGTCTTTTTCAGTTTAAAATGCTTAGAGCTTCTAAAAGAAAAAGAGTGGTGCCCAAGGGAAGAGGAGATAGCGTGGCTCCGGCCGCTAAGAGAAGTGTCTCGCGTCGAAAAGTTGGAGATGTCCATGAAATCAGATCAACAGGGAGTCCAGTGGCAACCAATACACTAGATACAGAAGTGATGACTATGGCTCCGGTCCCAACAACCGCTACTGAACCCATTACGGTCTCAACAACCGCTACTGAACCCATTACACATTCAGGTAATTGTCCAGTATTTCAAAACCCAATTCCTTGCATTACGGCCAGTGATGACCTTGCTAGAAATGTCACTGTTAGCTTGAGGCAAAAAATTATTGCTGGAGAGTATATTGACCTGGCCTTACTGTTAGTAAATTCACAAGCCTCTGCAGGGGATAAACAAAAAGTAGTTATTTCGCAGGGAGAAATTTTGCTACAACCACGGCAGCAACAACAAAAAATTGACTCCATCGCTACCTGGACAGACGCATATTTAGTGTATATAAGAATTTATTGTACAGCTCACCCGCATGTATTTCAAGAATTACTGAAGTACATGCATAGTATTCGGTTAGGTGCTAAGCGGTGCGCACGAGGGTGGAAATCGTATGACGAACAATTCCGCCTCAGAATGTCACAGGATCCAGCAGGGTCTTGGGCTGTGGTTGACCCTGAGCTATGGCTGCTTTATATGTATCCTCCGTCTTCTAATAGTAATGCGCCAGTAAGCACGGGGCGCTTTAAATGTTACGCATTCAATTACCAGGGCAATTGCGTGAATCAATCATGTCCTTATAATCATTCTTGTTTAAGATGTTCTGATCAGCACCCACTTATACAGTGCCCAAGACAAAACGTTTTTCCTAATAGGGTAGGTGGAAATGCAAGATTTCAGCAACCTAGGCCTCAATTTAGACCGAGATTTCAAGCACGTGGTGGCAACCCAGTGCAGTATCCCAACAATACGAAATCGTATTCTGGTCACTATATGAAGTGATTCTTTAGCAAAATGTAATTAAAGTTGTGGCACAATTTTTTTTTTTATGGTTCTATGTTAAAGAGATGTGTAAGAATTTATGACATTGTTCATATTGTTAATTTTGTATAGAATTAAGATTGTATTACTTTCAGAGTCCAAACTATTGCGCCACCTATGGGATAAAGGGTGGACTCCAATAAACATACTTGAATTAAACACGTATCTAGGTGATTATGCAAATAGGGTGGATGCTCAGCTCCTGCTTGAGGGGTTTACTTTTGGATTTAGGATACAATATGAAGGTCCACGTATTTCTACTACCGCAAAAAATTTGGTTTCTGCAGAAATACACAAGTTCGAAACATTAGCAAAGTTGCACGACGAGGTCAAACTGGGTAGAATTTTGGGTCCATTTTCTAAAAAACCTATATCGACACTGCGAATTTCTCCAATTGGACTTGTTCAGAAACCAGATAAAGGTTGGCGTCTCATATCTCATTTGTCTTATCCAAGTGGAGGTAGTATTAATGATTTTATACCCGAAGATTACTGTAGTGTGAAGTACTCATCATTTGAAAATGTTTTAAATATGATTGCAGCTCTCGGAGAGCGTGCGAAAATCGGTAAAATCGATATTCGCCAAGCATTTAGGCTTTTAATCATAAATCCTGCAGATTTTGATCTTATGGGTATCAAATTTCAGGATAAGTTTTACATAAATAAATGTCTACCCTTAGGATTAAGTAGTTCATGCCAGCTTTTTGAACGATTTTCGACCTTTTTACACTGTGTTGTTCAGTCAAAGTCCGGTCTGGACACTTTGGATCATTATTTGGATGATTTTATATTTGCTGGACATGAGTCAAATAATAATTGTGAGTTGTTAATGGACACTTTTATGAAAGTTTGTAAGGATTTATGCGTGCCATTGGCAGACAACAAAACAGTTGGTCCTACAACAACCTTGACATTTCTTGGTCTTGAAATTGATACTTTACTTATGTTGGTAAGAATTCCGGAAAACAAGGTCATAAAGTTAAGGTCTGGTATTCTATACATGGTTGGTCGAAAAAAGATAAAATTGAAGGAACTAGAGTCAATCATTGGGCTAATGGCATTTTGCTCACGTGCAATTCCGTCATCAAGGGCTTTTACTAGAAGGTTTTACGATGTTATTTCAAACCTCCAACACGGGAAGTCGTATTATTATGTAAAAATTAATCAAGAGCTGAGATCTGATGCTTTAGTCTGGTTAGAGTTTTTAGAAAATTTTAATGGCGAATGCTTCATTTCGGAAAGTCTCTGGTTATCAAGTGATACGCTTGAGTTGTTTACTGATAGTTCTGGAAATGCTGCTCTTGGTTGTGGGGCTTATTTTGACAAGCAATGGACTCAGTTTCGATGGCCTGTCGAGTGGAGGGATAAAGAGTTCATGTCCGATATATCTTTTTTAGAGCTGGTGCCTATATTATTGGCCATGTTAATTTGGTCCCCTCAATTTTGCAACAAGAAAATTTTATTAAGAATAGATAACCAAGCACTAGTTTTGATAATTAACAAGCGAACATCAAAATCGAAGTACGTAATGAAGTTAATTCGTCCTCTAGTTTTGTTATTAATGAGAAAAAATATTCAGGTACGAGCGTTGCATATTCCAGGCGAAAGTAATGCAATTGCAGATTCTCTGTCTCGTTTTCAGGTGATCCGTTTCCGTACATTGGCCCCGGAAGCAGATCAAACTCCATCAGACATTCCTGTGGAGTTTCACATGGTCATTTCGGAACTGAAGTAGATTTTTTAATAAACAATTCGGTAGCTCCTAGTACAGCAAAATTGTACACCAGGGCTTTAAATTTTTTTAACAGTTTCAGGAAAGATATCGGTCTTGCTAATGTATGGCCTGTGCCACTGCACGACATTGTTGCTTTTATTGCATATATGTATAAATCTGGATTCGCTCATTCAACAATTAATTCGTACACATCAGGCCTAAGTTTCTACAACAAACTTAATGATTATGAAGACTATACACAAAAATTTATTGTAAGGAAAATGATCGATGGTGTAAAGCGTACAAGGTCGCCTCAGATGGATACTAGACTGCCTATTTCAAGAGAGTTATTGGGTCGTATTTTGTCCATATTATCTTGTATTTGCAGTTCTGCATACGAGGTAAGGCTATTCAAGGCAGTTTTTTCCTTGGCCTTTCATGGTCTTTTTAGGGTTGGGGAGTTGACAGTTCAAACTATGAGTAATACATGTTATTCAAATCATGCTTTAAACATGAATGATGTATAAATTTACAAAACATATTTAGAAATTCATTTAGTTTCGTCTAAGACCGATCAGTTTGGTAGGGGCGTAACCATACACATTCCGGAGCAATTAGACAAATGTATTTGTCCGGTGGTTTTATTGCCTTGCTATTTGCGAGACAGACCTGTAGTAGAGGGACCGCTATTTTGTCATTTTGACGGTAAACCATTGACTAAATACCAGTTTTCTGCAATACTCAAAAAGTCACTACATGCTTTAGGTATTGATAACGCTCGTTGGTCGTCTCACTCTTTCAGAATAGGTATGGCTACAGCCTGTGCCATTGAAGGGTTATCCGACGAAAAGATTAAAAGTTTAGGTCGTTGGAAATCAGGTGCATATTTGCGTTACATACGAACTCCCGTTTAATTGTTTATTTATATTGCTGTTAGTTTCAGATTCTCCTATAAGGGTTTGGATTGTTGGGTCGTCAATTATTAAGAATGCGTTTGTGGAATCAAGGCAACGCCCGGGAGGAGCTAATTTGGCTTTGAATAGGTTGGGAGTAAATATCTGGTGGCAAGGAACCGGTGGACTAACTCTCTCCAAGATGAAAAATCGCATTAGATTAATGCTGAGATTTGAAGATCCTCCCAGCTATATTATAGTGCACATTGGGGGAAATGATATAGGTAATATCAAACTAGGTTACTTACATTTCCAGCTTGTTAAATTTATGTCATGGTTATCAAATAAATTGCCTGAAACGACTTTAATTTGGTCGCAAGTATTACCAAGATTGCAGTGGAGGTATTCAACCAATGGGAACTGTATGGAGAAGTGCAGACGTCGGTTAAACAGTTCCATTGGTGTCCACATGATAAAGCATGGAGGCTGTTACATTCGGTATCCTGACATAAAAGCTACACATAAGTTCTTAGCAGAAGATGGGGTGCATTTAACTAAGATTGGAAATGAAATTTTTCTGAATATAATCCAGGGAGCACTAGAAACAATTATTTCTAGTAAGACGGGTGGCTTTACTTTTCCAGACGACTATTATACACTTTGAATTTTGATAGTTGACTCGTTGTAAATATTATATCTGCTCATATTATGAACTTTGTAATTAGTTTAGATGAAACATCAGCGTTACTGATGCTCTTTTATGTATAATGTAAATAATTTCTTCCTTGTTACTCTGTCATTTATTAGAAATTGTTTCATTCAAATTTGCTTGAAATGGCACAGCTACGCGCAGCTCCCCCCAATTTTATTGGCGGTTGACGGTTCTACGAAACTTTTATCTGAGGACTAAAACTGTCGCAGCACCGTCAATTTGGCAGATTTCGCTGCGCTTAAAGAACATATTTGCAGTTTACAGACTTATTTAAATCGTATGATAGCATTAGCCTCTGATTTCCAGGGTTAATAGCTTATCTTGAACTTGCCCCTTTTCATATATGGTCTGCCACCTCGAACATATTCGGCGATCATCATACAACATTTTCAAAGAAACATGCATTTCTATCACTGAATTTTAGTTCATATCATATCAAAAATTGCATTTCATATAATAGTACATATATCATATTTGTTAATAAATGCTGTGGCCATTTCCTGCCAACTCTAATTTGTTATTTTTTAAATGAGCATCTAAGATAATAAGATTTAAAATCTAAATTTTAAATCAGTTATCGGTTGTGCTCAGGCACCATGTCCGTTATACTACTTCGTCAATTATTATTATTATTTGGTTTTTAATTGGATTATCGATCTTCCCAAGTGATTGATTTACCCATAATCCTCCTTTTACCGTCGACATTTGGCAAAAGAAGACGCTTTTTTGAGCAAACCCGCCCTCCCTCCCCTTAATTTGTTAGAATTCAATTCCTGCGGAAGATACTGCTGTTTGGTTTTTGTTTGTTTATTTCAGATTTGTATTGTCCACATAGATTATATCGTCATACCATGTTGAACGCTGTTCAGATTCTAATATAGAGACTGTCAAGCAACGAAAAATAGATGATTATAGAGGTATACTGGCCGTAAAAGAGTGGACATACACAGAAATTGAAAGGATAACTTGGAAGTGATTAATTATGGATTGTATTACATTCTACAATGTTCTAACATGTGAAATAGTTGCAGATTTGAATTAATCAATGATAGCGATAACTTCTGATTTCCAGAGTTAGTCGTTTGATTTATGGCAGATTTCGCTGCGCTTAAAGAACATATTTGCAGTTTACAGACTTATTTAAATCGTATGATAGCATTAGCCTCTGATTTCCAGGGTTAATAGCTTATCTTGAACTTGCCCCTTTTCATATATGGTCTGCCACCTCGAACATATTCGGCGATCATCATACAACATTTTCAAAGAAACATGCATTTCTATCACTGAATTTTAGTTCATATCATATCAAAAATTGCATTTCATATAATAGTACATATATCATATTTGTTAATAAATGCTGTGGCCATTTCCTGCCAACTCTAATTTGTTATTTTTTAAATGAGCATCTAAGATAATGTGTTGTTTTCATATTTCAGTTCTTATTATAACTTTAGAAATTATGTCCTTGGATACTTTTGGCTATTTTTTTTAATATACCGATATCTTTTACTTCAGATAGCTTCAGTTCTTACAGTGTGTATTATTGATGTATTTGAATTCAGCTAAGCTACAACTTATCAATAACAAATTCAACAAAGATCGAACGTCCATGACACAAAAGAAGAACCTGAAGCATGTACAAGTATTTTATTTCCAGACAGCCACTGACCTCTTGTAAATAAAAATACACAACTGTACTGATACACCTCTGAGTTACCAAATAAGGAGAAACAATTAAACATCAAAACTGCAACAGCAATAAAAAGTGTAAAATAAAACGCATCAAAGTAAAACAAAAGACAACGTTAGCAGTACTGCAAAAAGTATCGTGAAAACAAGTTTATGAAACATATATGCTCTTCAACTTTGTAATTGTTTGGTTTTGAATTAAGCTTCACTGATGAGTCGTATGTGTAAATTATAAGCCTAGTACCTTTGATAACTATATATACTAGCCTAAGTACCCGGTATACCATAATACAATTTTTTTTTCACACAGCTAACCCCATTTATTTTGCACAAACAACACAGGTAAGCGGATAACCTTCATGATAGGGCGGACATGGTAACGCACCACACTTGGCAATAACCTCAAATAGAACGTTCCCATTTGTGTTACTTTCTCCTGACATCAGATAATCTGGAGATTCATCAATACAGATGAATGTAGTCGCTGATTTATGTCCGTAGTATCCAGAACCAAGATTACCCTTATATTTCACATGCCAACCATTAAAACACGTATTTTTTCCAGGAATCATTATTGTCTGCGTTCCCTCATGGATTTCACAAACGGAACAAGAAACGTCTTCATTTAACGATTTTGGTCCAAAGTAGTTGGTTTCAAACTCTGTTCCATACATATGACCTACAGCTGCTTGGGAGGCTGTTGTTTTAGTAAAGTCTGGGTTCGGTGGTAGACAAACGGCTTCCGCTGCTGCTCCTGGTTCATCGTAAAATCCCCCACCAATAAAACCTTAAAATAAAAAGTAAAATCACAAAAATACTGCACTCAAAGGAAAAGCCAATCGGAAAGTACATAATCACATGGCAAAATAAAACGACAAAACACATCAAAAACGAATGGACAAGAACTGTCATATTCCTGACTTGGTACAGGCATTTTCAAATGTAGAAAATGATGGATTAAACCTGGTTTTATAGCGCTAGACCTCTCACCTTGTCTCATCATATTCCGTTATATTTACAATGATGCGTGAACTAAACAATCATAATAAATAAAATAGTAAAAAAAACATTATTGCTATGTTTGCTTAAACTATTTAGAATTATTATTTTTGGTTCCACGATTTCAAAATAACGATATCTAGACTTAGTATGATACATGTAGAAATCTATAAAACAACTTTATAGTTTTCAGGTAAGGGCAATATTTTCTTGAAATCAAAATAAAATCACATCCAACATCGTTTTTTATTGTTTAAACAAATATTTTTTTCACTCATTCGTGTGTTCATGACGTTTTATAATTTAATGTATTGATTTTTCAGAGAAATTTATAATACTACCTAGTTTAAGATTAAAAGTTCGCTGTATATGTGTCAGATTATTGTTAATTAGTGTTAAATGCATGTTTTTGGAATGAACAAGTACCCGGCCACGTCCACTTAACTGATACACTCCTGAGTTACTGTGTGTTTGTTCTATTATTGTAAACTGGAGGTTGAAAAAATGAACTTGGAACTTAATTGTATACGTTTTGTATTTATTTACAAATTGTACCTGTCAGAGGTCTTTATTCAACTGCAGCAAAAATGGTATAAAAATTTCCAAACCATGAATCTCAATTAATCATCAAATATACTTTGAATACCTGTGTATAAAAGCGTGTCATTTCCTGGACATATTTGTTTACCCCATCGGATATAAGTCGAACTTGTTTCTGAAATTAAAAAATAAAGTTATAAAAATTGCAATGATAATGATTGTCGGATTTAGTCTTTAAGTTTTATTTAAATTCAAAATTTTGAACGATCATATTTGTTTGTAAATCTAGAAAAAAGGACGAGAAGATACAAAAAAGGGAAGGGGAAATCCACAAATCGAAAAAATTGATCAACACAAACTTTATAAAGTTGAGCAAAAGATACCAGAGGGACAGTCAAACTCACAGATCGAACATATACTGACAACACCATGGCAAAAACAGAGAAAAAAGACCAACAGAAAAATAACATGGAAACCAAAGACTAAGCAACACGAACCCAACCAAACACTTGGGGTGATCTCAGTTTCTCCGGAATAGTAAGCAGATCCTGTTCCACATGAGGCACCCGTCGTGTTGCTTATGTTATTACAAAACCAGTAAATAGTCTAATTCGGTAGGTCACATTCGAGAAAAGGGAAAGGGATTATAGTCACGACATAAGGAACATATCCGTAACATCTGTGAAACGGATATTCATTAACGGTCAACCAACTCGTGATGGCGTCCTTAACTTCGCCATTTGGAACTCTTGATTTACTAGCTTCCTTTTTTGCAGCAACCCTCTATCAAGGAAATCATGATAGGAAATAGAGGTCTGGAAATATCGTATGAATTGTGAGATATATACTCCGTCTGCAGGCGCTGCTGGCATGTTGCTACATAGAAATAGAAAGTTCACAATTAATTGGGAAGCTAATATCATCTCTTTTGTCTTAAAGTTTTGTTTTCAACCGACCCTCAGTGTCAATTTCTAGATGTAAGTCAAGATATGGGGCAGATTTAATTGTATCTGTTGTATCTTTTATCTCTAGTTCGAAGGGATAGATGCGTTCAACATATTGACCAAAGTTTAAATTATTTAGTGAGAAAACACCATTTTTATAGCGGAACGTAAAGTTGAAGGATATTGCTAACTTCTTGGCTTTCTTCCTACGAAGTTCCAGTATGAAGTCAGCCTCATAATAATAAAGGAACAAAACGTCAAGAAGAGGGGCACAATTTGTTCCCATGGGAATGCCGATAATTTGTTGAAAACACGTCCTCCAAACGTTACAAATATGTTGTCAATCAAAAAATCAAGCATCTTGATATTGTCAGTTTCAGAGATTTTTTTATTTGAATCAAAGAAATGCTTAACAAAGTAAAATGTATTCCTCCCTATGACTTGATCCTTTAATCTTCGTTGACCATTGATTTTTATGAAACAAAGCAATACCAACTCTTTCAATTTATCTTTTAATTTGGAATGGGGAATACTTGTATAAAATATGTTAAATCAGGTGCTCAGAAAGTGTTTACAGTAAGAACGGGTTGTGTTTAAAGAACTTGACTGGCTGGTAAGCCCTCGCACGGTCGGTAGCAACAAAGAGAAATTAACTTATTTATTCATTATATCGTTTTTAGAACTTTCCTTTTTTCCAATTTTCAATCATCGATAAAAGTTGTTAATTTATCTAATATCAAGTTTTATGACTTGCTTTGCAATTTAGTATTTGAACGTATTTTTTTTTGTCTCATAATATTAAAGAAAAAGATAAAGTATTACTGCGAATGAGAAAATGTACAAAAGATCAAATGACATAGAAGTTAGCAACTATAGTATAGGTCATCGTATGGTATTCAACAACTAGTATAGTAAACTATAAAAGGTCCTTACATGACAAATGTAAAAAGGTCCTAATCATAAAACTGATGGCCTTATTTATGTTAAAAAAAAATAAAAACGACCACCATACAGATATTAAACATGTGGTTTCTAGCTAACAGTAACCTGGGAAACGTAATGTAAAGAGGCATACCAGCGTATTAAGGAGAACTTTACAGAGCAGAGAAGTTGTACCAAGTAGAAGTATGATGTAGTGGATTTTCTGCTCATACAATATGGATGATGCTACAGGCAATGGGAATACTAGTTGTTTGAAAGGCATAGTAGACCGCAGTGAGACAGCTAGAGGAAGCACAAACGTTCATTTGGCCAGTTATAGAATCGCATAGATGACCTGAGATGGAAGCCGAGCTGATGAGTAAGATTTGACTATCTCTACTGACCCGCCAACCGGTGGAATTAATGGTACAGCCCTGGACGCAATATCTGGTGAAGGCTGGTACCATCTACTAGTAATTGGGAGATAGATACATACGGAGTATATATCTGCCAACTGATACGATATTCCCGGACTTGTATTTCCTATCATGTTTTCCTTGATAGAGGGTTGCTGCTCACAAGGAAGATATTAAACCAAGAGTTCCAAATGGTGAAGTTGAAATCATCCCTTCGTAAATTTCACAGACGCCATCACGAGTTGGTTAATGGAATAACCGTTTCACAGATGATATCGGATATGTTCCTTATGTCGTAACTGCAATCCCCTTTCATTTTCACGAATGTGACCTACCGAATTAGACTATTTACCGGGTTTGTAATAGGATGAGTAACACGACAGGTGCCACATGTAGAGCAGGATCTGCCTACCCTTCCGGAGCACCTGAGATCACCCCCAGTTTTTGGTGGGGTTCGTGTTGCATAGTTTTCTATGTTATGTACTAATATTTCTTTGTTTGTCTTTTTCTTTTTTTTAGACATGTAGTTGTCAGTTTATTTTCGATCTATGAGTTTGACTGTCTGTCCCTCCGGTGTTTTTCGCCCCTCTGCTAAATATATCAAAACACTGGCAGAGAGCGAAAAAGATTCAGTGATGAGGGAAGCTGAGCATTCAAATGAATATGACAGCAGAAAAGCAGGAAACCCTCATTTGTAAGTTATAATTGAGGATCTTGTATTTTCTGGGTTTTAGAAAAGGGGAGGAACACTCATAAGTCAAAGGTAAACTGACAACGCTAAATTATGGCATAAAAAGAGGAATAAAAGACAAACAAGTCCACAAACCTTCCATCAAAAACTAAAACCGAGCAACACAAACCCGACAAAACGGTGAACGGGGTTGATGCTACACTAGTGACACCCGTCATTTTGCTCATGTTGAGTAAAAATTCAGTATTATCACAATCACGGAAAATATGACGGTATTGTGGTAGCGACAAATGACTCTACTTACTTTGAGTTTTTGTTAGCTGACTAACTGTTCCTTCGAGTACATTACGTTTTGTCTCTTCCTTTTGCAGTTTATCTGATAATGAGTTAACAAGACTTTCTAATCGACCAAGACGATCTGCAAGGACATCAGGGTCATTCAACAGTAATCTCTTTTTCTGTTGGTCCTTCGAATTCGTTGCTCCAGTTTTACACAGAAAGAAGAACAAAATAACAAAGGTCAGAAATGTTGACATGTTATGGGATATGATGGGACGTATAGAAATGTTTCTTATCTTATTACAATTTTATCTCTCTTTTGGATAATAAGACATATTGAAGACTTTTGGTGTACAATGATAGATTATACAATCTATATATATAAATATTCGTGCAATGATTTTACATGTATGGATAAATATTTATTTATATTTGGCACAACTTTTTGGAAATTTTGGACCCTCAATGCTCTTCAACTTTGAAACTGTTTGGCTTTATAAATATTTTGATATGAGCGTCACTGATGAGTCTTATGTAGACGAAACGCGCGTCTGGCGTACTTAATTATAATCCTGGTACCTTTGATAACTGTTAATATGTATGTTTCTTTTCATTGGATTATCATATGAATGTATATATTGTTGGTACATGTATAAGTAGCACTCCCTTCCTTAATCAAATAATTAAGATATTTTAGAAGGAGACATGTCACATGCAAAATTTTCCGTTTATTTATTTCACAGCATTTTTCTTTATAAGATTCATTGTATCAAAGCATCATGTATGTAGCTCAAAGTTTCAACGACAGCATATTACACTAATTCTAAACAGATTACTAAATTCAAAATACCTGATATACCGTAATTTGTCAGATTTTGGTAAACTTTGAAGTTTTTTATAGAAACAATTGTCATCCTACACCAAGACTAAACTTCTGTTGGAATTAAAAGCTATGGTTGGTCATTCGTATATACATTTGTATGTAAATGCATTTTGGTTAGCAACGTCCTTCAATGAATGTAAATTGTTAACAAACACATATTAATTCACAATGGCATCCATAAAACGAGATTTATCATTTTATTTTACAGAACCATGTAGTACAGTTTTTATTTATTTGCAAACATTAAAACATTTTGGCTCAACATATTTAAAATCAAAATAAAACACAATTGTCTTATAAAACCCAACCGTTGGCATCTTTTGAAGTTTTATCGAATTGACGAATTGAAATTTTCATATTAAACCGACACTTTATATGGAGATCTATTCAAAATAACCTTTAAATTGAGATCTTTTCAATCTCGTTCTTTTCAAAATTCGAATCTTTTGAGGGAAAGATAATGCAACGGTTGCTTCGTATAAAAGTAATCTTCCACGTTAATAACATTATTACAAGTTTCTATATATAGTGAAACGAAGCATGTTTTTATAGAGTTTGATATCAATACAAGTAACAGATTAACCAAAATAAATTTTCGGCCTATTAATTTTTAAGAATGATAGGATATGTATTTCATTGTGTGTGTCTATGACGCGGGCATAATAAATAAAATGCATGCATAATTCTATAAACTTCGGATGGTACATAAAAATTTCTTCCTTTATAACTGTTTTAGCCGTTACTAGTCTTAAGTTTTAGTATTGTGAAGTATACTTTTTATCTACTAGTATATGTATAATAAGACCCGAGTAAAATAACCACGCTGTCAGTTTTTAATCCATTTTTCAATCATTAATCTATTTTGTGTTTGACTTAATTAAGTGTCAAGGTATATTCAATACACAATATGCTTGTCTTTATGTTATCTGTTTTTTAAAAATCCAATATAAAACACGATAGTTAAGTTACATAACATGGTAGACCATTGTACGGATATACAACCTTCTCAGTGCAAACTATAGCAACGACACGTGAGTATGTACTTGACTTTCAAAGTACACTTGACAAATGTTTTATAGTATGCGAAACTATTTAAAAAATGCACATTACATAAAAATTGTGAATGTTCTTCAACAAATCAAAACATTTTTTTTAAGGACAACGCTATCTGTCTAATCTGCAACTGACATTTATAAAATGTCGTATTGAGTCATATAATAGTTTCTGTCTGAAAGACCTAGGTCTTTGTGAATGACACATGAATGATACACTGGATGAAATGTCGTCTATCAACAGTATGATTGCACAATCGAAAAACATTCAAGTAACTAACGCTGTATGCAAATACAACGTCGCTGGTCTTCCAAAATGTTTTTCAAAAAATAAATATCTCACAAACAGGCTTTGAAAATTTGGTTGAAATGCATGCTTCAAAAATGTCGTAAAGGAACCTGAATATTTTTGTAAATGGCAATGAAATAAAAACTACGACGTTTGTGGTTTACTTAAAAACTAAACTTATTTTAACAGAAATAAAGAAATATTTAAGTATTTGATTCCCAAAGTCATTACACAACACTTTTCAAGTTTACATACAACATTTGGAAGGCAAACTTTACTGGCAACTTTGTGTCTTTTGTAGACGAAACACGCGTCTGGCGTAAAATACAAAATTTAATCCTGGTATCTATGATGAGTTTATTTACAACCACTGGGTCGATGCCACTTCTGGTGGAGTTTTAATTCCCCGAGGGTATCACCAGCCCAGTAGTCAGCACTTCTTTTCTGACATGAATTATCACTGATATGGTCATATTTATAAACTAACTGTTTACAAAACTTTTGAATTTTTGAAATACTAAGGGTTTTCTTCTTCATGAATAGAGTACCTTAGCTGTATTTGGCAAAACTTTTAGGAATTTTGGTCCTCAATGCTCTTCAATTTCGTACTTTATTTGGCCTTTTAACTTTTTTTGATTCGAGCGTCACTGATGAGTCTTTTGTAGACGAAACGCGCGTCTGGTGTTAATATAAAATTCAATCCTGATATCTATGATGAATTTATTTTGTCACAAGTATTTTTTCGAATGTTTTAATTTGTCTAACTGTATGCTATTTCGAAGTATCAAAAATTGTCTTTGGTCAAGACCATTTGTGTGAAAAAATATTATTTTCAAGCCCATCGACGACAACTTAGAAGAACACAAACACATTTTCTGACTTCGAGCCGACTAATCTTTAATCATTCTACAAAATGAGGCGATCTTTGTGGAAAAGCAAAAAAATATCAATGTCAAGGTCCTTGCTTTGACCAGGCTTGTGATCGAAACCACGAATCTTAATAATTTAGGCAAGCACGCTATCCCGAGAACACCGATTGCTCTCTTATTAATGCAGTTTTTCTGCTAAACTCTAAAAGTAACTCCATGCAACATTTGTTTTATCCAATGTAAGTAATTTTGTATGCTTGTTTTTGTACTAAAAGTTTTTGAAAAATAAAAAGAATGTTTCTATAATTTTCCTATGCAATGTGAATTAAGAAATTAATGTAAACGCTGTAAAATAATATAGCAGGAATAAATTTAACGTTGTCTGTCTTTTGGTTTATTTTCGTGTTTGTGCGATGGCATTGTCAGTTTGTTTTCTAGTTTGAATAATCCTTATGTTTCGTGTCTCTCTTCTTTTTGTGTTACATATTTAACGAACTTATATACAAGTACACATATAACTGACATGACAGATAGCATACAATACAAGATACCGACTACTTGATGATCTATATATGCGCTTTTATAAATTGTATGTCTCGTCAATTGCCTCGAAACCTAATAATAGTAAAACAGACGTTCCAAACGTTAGCAACATCTCAATCAAAGCTAAATACCGCTAATAAACTTTATCAGCACCAGCTCCTTTCTATGTTAAAAATTTACAAAATACAAGTTATTGGACAATTGGAGATGCAAAAGGTGACATGAGTAAAGTCCCTATTTTTAGCTTGACACCATTTTTTATTCTTTTGATATTTCAGTATGCATTTATTGCGCCTTCTTATCGCAGATTTTATGAACCAATGTACGTGACTAAACTTTATAAATACACCATTTGAAAGATATTGTGAATATTATAATCTACAGATAGACTCTTTAGTTATATTAAGATATATAAGGTATTGTAATTTCCAATAAAATATATCAAACTGATTTTACTCTAGACTAATTCCAACAACATGAATTCTCGTTTTGAACCTCAATATTAGAATTTCAATCATTATTTATCTTTAGGCCTATATCAACTTTCATTTCCTTTTATGAATTTTACTTTCCTTGATGATGCATGCTGTTCATTAATAAAGTGTGCGATTCATGGTTCGATATGCATGTGTTTGCAGTTAAATCAAGATTGGATTTCGCAAATTAGTAAAACTTTAAATTAAAAATTAGCTTTTGCCCCTGACTGTTAATAAGTATAAACTTAACATTGATATTAAACTTGGCAAATTTTATTCTTTTCTCCTAGTGAGAAAGAATCATTTTTAGTTTGATTAGTAAACTCGTCGAAGATAAGATGTCAAAGACAAATGCTTACAAACTTGTTTCCTCGGACTTCATTTCTGAAATTTCTATACATGTACTATCCATTTCAAAACATTCATTGAACAAAGTCATGTTGATGACGTCTTTACAATAAATTCGTTGGAAGTGTATTGATTGATACCATAGTCCTGCGGGTGGGGGAAGACATGTTTTTATTAGTTGTTATTTACCATGAACTAAATATAGCGTTTAATTTCTGTGATGACCCGTAGATTGGACTGCTTTTTACAGTGTGTTCATCCCCCCTGGTTACACTGTGACAATTGTTCCTTCGGTGAGAGGGAGGTTCAACTAGGTTGAGCGCTCTTATTAACGTTAAACCCCGTAAAAAATCTTTATGTGACTGCCCTTTGTCGAAAGCCTGCAATTCAGTGGTTGTAAGTTGGTTGCTGTTTTGTATGTTTTCTTTCGTTCATAATTTTGTCATACTTTTAGAATAATATTCGTTTAAATTGTTTCTCGTTTTTGGGGGCCTTTTGAAGATAACTTTATGGTAGGAGTTTTGTTCATTGTTAAAGTACGTACGGTACTGTTGAAAAATTCTCGCATTTTACACCATTTGCAATAAGAGCGTTGTTCTTTTGCTTTTTGTCGTTTTATTTTTGACCCTTTTGTGTAATGGTCCTTTTTTTACTATGATGCAAGGTTAATTGATTGACATAGTTATTTGCTTATAGTCCAGTGACAAATATTTCATGGAAGAGAACAAATTAGCAAATAATTCCGACCGGACGTGGCAGTGTATTTACACATCCCGCACAGTCAAACGGACGCGTCACTTAAGCAAGGGGTTTACCGCAGGAACATTTTTATATTGTACTATAAACTAATTAATAACCCAAACGGAAGAAATTAATATAATCCTTGTCAAATAAAATTAAAGGATTAAATCAAGCGTAAGTCATTAAATTAAATAAATTTAGTATAGGCACGGTTGTCAATATTTGTTATCATGTTTTAAATCAAAGATATAATATTTATTAACAAATGCAACGTAAAAATACTTTATTGTTTGAAATAAATGTCATCAAGCAAATTCTGTGACGGATAAAAATGTGACATGATTTAAAGTGGATATGGTATTTAAAAATTAAAATGTCGAGGGAAAATCTTAAAATAAAATTAATGAATTTGATATAAAGTAGTACTTCAACCCCGCCGCATTTTTGCGCCTGTCCTAAGTCAGGAGCCTCTGGCCTTTGTTAATTTTGTATGATTTTTAATTAAAAGGTTTTTTTTTTTTTTTTTTTTTTTTTTTTTTTATATTTCGGAGTTTAGTATGACGTCCATTATCACTAAACTAGTATACAATTTTCTTTAGGGGCTAGATGAAGTACGCCTCCGCTTGCGGGATTTTCTCGCTCCATTGAAGACCCATTGGTGGCCTTCGGCTGTTGTCTGCTCTTCGGTCGGGTTGTTGTCTCTTTGGCACACTCCCCATTTCTATTCTTAATTTTATTGACATTAATTGTGTTCACATTTTTAGGCCATTTATTTCAATGATAAAGTAATGTTAAAGTTATTTTTAGCACTACATGAAATTTTGCTATATTTCGATTTATTTGTGTCCAATTTTTTCGCGAGGGTTTTAATGTAATAAATCATATGTTATATCTTTACTGACTAACAAGAGTAGATGGTACTCCTTCCAACATCATCGAGGTTGGGCATTACTTCCCATATTCTCAATCGAGCCGAATCCGGTCTTAATTTCAGTCCCAATGTGAACTAACAATGATTTTTTATTTTTATCTTCTAAATCTAAATTATTTAACGTAAGTCGTTCATACTTATTTCATTTGCTGAATCAAAAGTCATTAAAGGGACACCAATCTATTTTAAAACAGTTTCCCATTATTTTTAAAAGTATATAAGTGCGCAAAAGATTTAAAGTTTAATGGCATTGAAATTCGACACTGATTATTTAATTCTTCAATTCAAAATCAAAATATTTATGTATACACATACATAGATCAACATTTGTACAAATATGTTATCTTATCTCGCTGTTAAAGATTGAGCTGACATTTGTTTTAAAAACACACCAATTGCAAACGTCTTGTCATTTAAGACGACTTTTTTCAGTATGTTTTAATGTTGTTTTGATAATAAATTCAATACAATGTTGTTACACAATTATTAGATCATTATGTCATATGCAACAAGGCTTGAAAACTATTTAGTGTTTTTGAAATCCGTACTTATACGTTGTGAATAAAAATTCAAGACTTGCCAACTTCTACGTTATGGTGTTCTTTCGGTCAAGGTCTAGAGATAAAAAAATAATTCTGATCTATACTTTTGGCAATAGAAAATTGACAGATGTTATTTGGTCTTTGATTAAAAATGATTAAATCGTAAATCTAGACAACGAGACAAGTTGAAATAGTATTTAAGAACGCACCCTGAGAACATATTTACACAAATCCTGTGATTTCTATAACTTCCTGTAAGTTAATGTGTACTGTAAATATATTAAAGTTAGCTTAAATCTGTAAAGTCGAATGCACATTTCAAATCAAAAGTCTGATAAACAAATTCAAGTCTCTAAGAACATGATTTATTAATAAGTTGTAATTGGCTTAGAACTAGCTTTCAGTAACTACGAGCACTCTTTGGTCGATAGTTTTTGTCTCGTGTCTTTATGCTGATTTTGGTTTATGCTCCTTGCAATACTTTTGAGTCGAGCCATTTCCTATTGATTTTAATAGTTTGCTTTTATGAGTTGCTGTCACATCACCTCCTCATGTTTGGAGAAGGTTGAGAGCTCACTTACACGTTTACACCTCCATATTTTTTACGAGTCTGTTCCTATAGTCACAGAAGTTATCGTTGGTTGTTGACGGTCTTATCTATCTTGTAGGTATCGTCTTGTTTTTGACCATACTGTTGGTTTTCTCGTATGCTAATTTTAAATTGTGTATGTCGGGGTCTTTTATAGATGACCATACGGCATGAGTTTTGATCATTGTTTACTCTTATATATAATTGCTTACATACATTTGTACATGCACGTCATTTGAGCTCTGTGTATAGTACTAGTAATCTCAAGAACATAATAACATCTCTATATTTTTTTCCTTACTTTGATCCCGTGGGTTGTAGTCAGCGCCCTTTCCTTATTACTTGTGTGTACTTTAAGGAATCGTAAATACAAATTTCTTGCTTAAGATCATATATAAGAAATCTTAGTTTGTGAAGATCCAATCTGATGCCAACAACAAACACACCGAAACGATATCATAAAATGCTGGACGTTTTGACAACATATATGTTGAGTTTGCTTGATTGATATTTCAACAAACAGTCGGTATTACAATGTGTACTAATCGTGCACATCTACTGACTGGCTTGGCATTGTAGTCATATGAAGCAGAATTCATACAAAGCATTCTCAAAGAATTCTTGCCAAGTTCACTAATTTCATTTTCAGATTATACGTGATATTTATTGACTCATTAACCCATATTTCCTTTAGTGCGTGCATGTCGTGTTTTTCCCAAAATGAACATGTAATTAATGATACTACTTTAACTCGAATGACTGCTTCATATTTGGATCTTTTTCTTGATATTGACATAGATGGACAGCAACAAACTGGAAGCTATGACAAACATGACGATTCCAGCTTTCCTATTTCTCAGCATTAACAGATCTACCACATCGTATGGCGTTTAAAAATCTCAATTGATTCTGTGTGTGTGTGCGTGTACATGTTTACTTTATACATGGACTTCATAAACAAGAATGTGCTCTTGACACAAAAACTGCTCAAGAAATGTTTTAAAGAAACACTTTTCATCATTTGCATTTAAACCAATCGACAATCGCAACAGTACAAAATTTGAAAGGACAACATCATCGACAAAACATACAACAAATGGAAGTTTTTAACGACCTTGATTGGCTATACAGGATACGTAGTTGATGGCAAGAAAGACCTATGGAAGTTTCTAAATTTGTAGAGTATAGTAAAAATTATCATGCTTTGAACCAACTAACGAGATTAATAAGACAATGTCAAAAATCGTTGAACGGTTGGGCGAATTAACTAAAGCTTGTCTTAAAATAAAAAAAATTAAAAATCCTTGTGTCGGTAATTTTTTTTACAAAGCTACAAGCCGAGTGGCAAATTCCTGGACCATTCAATTACCGATAAAGACAGACGCACTACTCCGATCAACATGGCTTAATTAAAAACAATATTAAGTATTAAATCAGATAAATACAGCTAAAACCAACTCTTCAAAGAGAATGATAATTGCAATTAATTGATACAACTAAACTTAATGACGCAAATGTTTTAATGTTTTCATCTATTTAACATCATCAATTAATTTGAACTTATGGATTACGTTTTTGTTATCAATTAAATGTGACGTAAGGATGTTGATTCAAATGACAGAATTTGACTAAATCAACAAGTTCCTGTCTAATGATGCATTATGGTATTAAAATATTGAACTGGATTAAGAGTTTGACGTATCGTATTTTTGAAAGCAACTTTACCAAATCACATGTGGCGGTACCTAATATTTGCATGTCACTGATTAAACATCAGGCTTTTCGAAAAAGAACACATTAACGACTGTTTTTAGAGAGGTAACAGAGCGCGTACGTGTTTTATTACACGTATTGCTGATTTTGTATGTTGAAATTTCTCAACCATTGAATAAATTACTTGTAAAAAGAAAAAAAGATATTGATTTGAAACTTATTAGTACGATTAGATAAAACATGGCTTAACTTTTATAGTACGAATACTTTTTTTTAATCTTTTTAAATACCATGCTAAATTTATAACTGAGTTCACATGTACTTAGGATTAAACAGCTTCACATTAATGTTTTGACGTCGCACCAGGATTGTTTAATTTGAAAATTTGAGTACTCTCTTAGGTAAACAAGACATGATCTGCTTTAAAATGTACTAATGTGTTAGAATTGTGCCTTTTGTACCCGTTATTTCAATTTCATTCAAAATAAAAATAATTAAATATCGGTGTTAATTTTGAAAAATATGAAATTGTATAAAATTAAAAGGTAATTTACTTCAACACTTGTCATTTTTCGTATGTGCTGGAACTTGAACTAACGTCACAACTCGGCCGATTCTGTACCTCATCGGAGAGAAGAGGAGTCAACCGAGGATTGCCGATTGACGTTTGTATAATAGTCTCAGTTATTTGTCACCCTCTGGCTTGCTGTGGGAGTCTAGAGCTGATACTAGGGCCAACATGGAAAATGCTACATAATCTATAACTATTTATAAAGCAACTAGTTTTGTGTATTTCCTAAATATAGTAACAAAGCTATATTTTGTATCATGTCAATTTCGTCATGGAACACCTTTTCAACTATCAGGGGTCCATTAAGGGAGGGAAAAAAAGTTTGACATTTGTTTTACGATTTAAAAAGCTATCAATGTATTAATTTAAGTTGCAGTATAAAAACAATATTAAGTTAATGTCAGTAGAACCTCGTCCTTTCCCAGTTTCACAGCCTCATACAAAAAAGTTTATATTTTCCTGACATTGACCTAATATTGTATATTTGCATGTAGCAACTCTATTTACATACGGAGGGACACATTGTCATATGTCACAATACAATAAGAATTTGATTTCCTTGTTTCTGAGATCAACGAATGCGAGCTATCTGTTGGCCTGAACATTAAAACGCATTAAGGAGCTGGAATTATTTAACCCTCCGGAAAAAAAAGAGTACACACATTGTCTTATACAAGGCAAACTATTTAAATATCAATAAATTTTGCTTTTGGTTTTTTAAAGCACTTGTAGGAAATTTAAGTCATGAATTATTACACCATCCCGTTCTTATCGTGAATATGATAATATACAAAAAAGTGACTGAAGAAAATATTTTTATAGATTTTTAAATTCAGCAAAATGAAGAATTAAATTTACATTACGTAATTTTTTTTTGGCATATTGGTCAATTCAAAATATAGTTCTGTCTTTCTCTTCATCATCCGGTGTTATAACAATAAAATCAGGATGATTAACTCCTACCATGAAAAACATTTCCAAGATCAATTAATATACATAATTATGACATAATTGCAAAAAAGAGAAAATAGAATTTTACGATAGACTGTCATTAAGGATACATTACACTGCCAATTTATTAAAACAAAAGAAGAAAAACGTACCCTTGCAAAGTTAACTATTATATATTTTTTTCCTTATTTGTATTACATAACCAAATTGTTCTTCACATTTAAAATTAAAAAAAATATATAAAAAAAAAAATCAATGACCTGTCTTTGTTCGGTTGAACATTGCATAGACATGATGTAAATGAATTTGTTTTACTCTTTAAAAGAGTAATGTTATAAGCATATGAATAACTGTTCTTTTTGGAACGGAGAAATAATACCTGTAGCTCATAATTCGGAAACTGTTACAACAATCTAACACAGGGTTTTTAAAAGGAACTTTTCGGTACACAAAATTGCAAAAGTTACCAAGTTTAGAACAATCATTGCAAGTCAAAGCAACATAAAGAGAGTTTAATATATATGGAATGTTATTCTTCGTACATAACGTTTGCAGTTTTTCATTCAAACTATCTTGTTTGAAGTATATCGTATGTTAAATGAAATCACAAAAACCCAGACTGTCATGTCTTATTCGTCAGCTCCTACGTATTAACATCTGCTTTTAGGACATTTAAACGATATGAAAGCAAGCTCATTGATCGTCACATTTTGCTCGATACCTGGAAGAGTTTCTTTTTCAAATATGACGGTCACTTGCTTTCATTTTGAATAAATTTTCAAAAGCATTTGCATTCAATTCTTATATTTACAAATATTTGAAAATAAACCAATATATATATATTTCACTTTTTTTATTTAGTAAAACATTAACCACAAAACTTTGGCAAACATTGTCCAGATAGATGAAAATGACAATAATACACGTGAAACAAATACAACTTGGAATGAGAATATGTTGATTAGAAAGTAAATAAAATATGTATTAATTTTTTATGACTATATAATCTTGGTTGCTTTAGTTTAGCTTTGGTTGATTTCATACTGCATGGTTGCAATCATTTGACATTTGTTGTTTCATACAATATGAAAGCATATGACGATATAAGATGGTTTGTCTTTCAGCCAGCGATCAATATTTTGTATGAATTGATCAGCGACTGTAAATAATGATGATTGCTTGTTTGTTTCGTATGCTGATATATAACATTTGATTTTGCAGTTTTTATGGACTCCCTTATTTTGATTTACTTTTGGGATTTTTTTTATAGTTTATATAGTCATTTGGAGAGTGTGATATGAAAAGCACCACTCCCTTTAAAAGTCTCCGTTTATAAATCTGTTCACAACTTTTCTGGACTTCGATTTAAGATCATTTAAAACATAGAGTGTATGCATGTGTGTGTTTAATAACTCTACAATGACTAGATGTATAGAGGGAGGATAGATATATAAAAAAACAAACATTTTTGCGTGTTTTTTAATTTTAATTTTAGTTGATTAATATGTTTTGGAATTTAGTGGGATGTCCACTTTCACTGATCTAGTACACACTTGGTTTAGGGGCTAGCTGAAGCCCACCTCCGGGTTCGAGATTTAATCGCTTTCGGCCTTCAGACTTCGTCATTTTCCTGCTCTTTGATCAGGTCGTTGTCTCTTTGACGCATTCCTCATTTCCATTTTCAATTTCACTAGTCTACTGTTCATGACTGTAGGTTTACCTTTTGATATCTCAGTCTGGTTTTATTTGCGTTCTGTCCCATTGAAGTTTCCTTTTATTAATAGCTGAATAAATATTAAATCGTAGAACCAAATATTTATATTTCCAAAGGTTTGTGTATAAATACTTTCAATAAATTGAGAGAAAATCGATTCAAGATATCGGCTTTGAAATCAATAAAGATATTTACATTTCGTATTTAGTAACATGCTGTTTAGATGAAACGAAGTTAGTTATTGACATTTGGTTTGAGAAAAGATATACATGTAAAATGGTCGATCTTTCTGCCTTTTAAAAAGTATATACAAGTGCGCACGTAAAACTGGTTTGTCCTCACTATTTGTTGTGCCTATTACAAGTCACATTTTCGTTTCACAAAAAGTCGTACAAAACTTACACGTATACGGCATGCACAGTTCAGTATACTTACGATTAATTTTTGTCGTAACATTGTTTGCTATAAGCAGGCCTGATTATCTGGACCATGCGTTGGTCGTTGTTGTTTATCTTTGTTTATATATTTTTTCGGTGTTTTGGTATGTTATTCCAGCATATAAATTTGTTATTAATACTTATATCTTGTGAATGAATAATTACACAAATTAATTTTTCCAATGATAAGACATCTGTAATATAATTTTGATATTGACATTTCTTAAATTGCGGTTCAGGAACTTTTTAAAAATCTTATTAACCAGACGCGCAAACATCATATATCAATCGTTTCAGTGACAGAAAAAGCATGCATACACACAAAACAATACGTTCACAACAAATATTTACATAAACGTTTCCATTTGACGGTGAAAATATCACCAGAGAAAACATAACGTTTGAAATAAGTGTTTTGTACGATTACCTAGAGGCAAACTACATAAAGATATGCAACAACTACCGATTATAAGTCATGGGAGTTGTTATTCATTCGTTTAACGTGTTTGAGCTTTTGAGTTTGCTATTTGATTACAGATTTTCCGTTTTGAATTTCCTCAGAGTTCGGTATTTTTGTTGTTTTACTTTTTGCATTGCAGATTCTGTCTCATTACACCACTGAAAATATAGTAACCACATTTCGTTCAACAACGTAAATCGCGCTGCTAAAACAATGTTACGGAACTACAAATTTACATGTCTTTTTCATTGCATTGTATTTGGTTTAGGTAGCTATAAAAAAAAAAGTCATATCTCAGATGAGAGGAAAGTTATAAGGCAAGACATACGTGCGTTTGTGTTTTATGTTCATCCCAGAATGTGTTTTGTTCATAGCTGTGTTTGTTGTGTTCATCATTCTCTAGCGTGTTATGGTCATCCCAGGGTGTGCTGTGTACATCACGGACTGTGTTGTGTTCATCACAGCGTGTGCTGTATTCCTCCCAGAGTGTGCTGTGTTCAACGCAGAGAAAACTTAAAAGGAAACATCTTAGAAAGTGTACACAATACATTTTCTAACATGTTTGCGAATTAAAGGGTGATTAGACTGCCAAAAGCGTATATTGACCTTATTTCTTTACGGATTTCTAATGCAAATAATTTCATTTTCTACTCCATTATCAATATGCAAATATTGATTAGATATTTGTTGTTCTATTTTGATGTATAAACAATTGGCCGTTTCCGTTCTATATTTGATAGTGCGGCGTTTCAGATCTCGGCTCTACTAAAAATATCATTTCATGCTTCGTCTTTATCTTAGACTAATTATTTCCTAATATAGAACAAATAATGAAAACGATATTCACATTCATGATTTTAATTACCGATAACAATCAACAAATTAACAAGATTTCATGACAATCTTTATCTATATTGATTCAAATGAAGATAATTTCCTTTTTACTTGGACCACAACCAAGTATAACATACACTAGCTAGAACATTTGTTCCGTGTGTGGTCTGGTAAACACAACTTTTACAATATAGCATAATGTACACATTTGTTCAGCCGCTTGGTATAAGAAAGAACTAATTATTAAAGAAAAACAAAATATGAAACAAAATTTTGTTGCGTAAATGGAGTTTCTTTTAATTGAAATCCCAATATATTACAATGGCAACTGCAGTCGGAGAACCTTCCTGTTCGGGCTATACATTCCGTTTTGGAATCTTTAGAAAAACGTTAACGTACATAAGAAGAAAAAAATCATCAGTAATGTGCGCCATACCTGCTTCTAACTATCTTATTTGGTTCCTGAAAAGAAAAACCTTGTGCAATGGCTTTTGCCCTTCGTTCAAACAAATGTTGCCCTTCACAGGTAAAGTACATGTTTACCAAGTTAGAAGATTCACAATTGACAGATCATCCCGTTAAAATTAAAGGATGGATGCCGTGAAGGGTGCTCGTCATTAAAATTGAAATATTATCATCTTATACGGTCCAAAGGATGGATTAGGAAGAATAACTCCATGGGGGAAAGACATGACATTTTTGATTGTTTGTTGTTCTTTTTTTTATTTGAGCTTTGCTCTTTAATAGTGATAAGAACGTTATCATGTTATTTTGGATTAAATTTTAATTGAATTTGATAAAATTTTTGAAGACATAATCGCTCTTTAAATTTTCATTTCAAGTGTGTTTTGCATATAAAAGATTATGCAATTACAAATGTTAAAATCCTAATAGTATTAAAAGATCAATTATAGACCTATCTAAAATAAATCTTAAAAGAGGAGAAAACGTATTCATATTATGCATTTTTAACAATTTATTGACAACATAGTTCTCAGAAGGAGACTGTAAATTATGCGCACAATACTATGCCTGCATAAGCATTTCAATAGTTCGCTTAATTAAATCATAAGGCACTCTTGAGGAGAAAACATATTGTAAAATGATGTTAAATACCACTTAAAGTAAATGTATTTCTATCTGATGTAATGTCTTTATTGTCGTGTAATTTTAAACATACAATCCTATGTAACCAAGATAACTTTTATTGCCTTATTGTAAAATTTTAAAATGCGCATTATATATTCTAGATATATTAATGATTTAAAGAGATGGATTTTGGTTTAAAAAGGACTATAAACTAATAATTGTACTATCTAGTTCGACTATTTACAAGCAAAAAAGAAGAAAAAAATAGAAAAAAAAGCAAACAAGTTTAACAATTTAAAAAATGAACAAATGGACGGACTACTGTGTAACCAAATGAAATAATGTACCGTTTCATACACAAGAGTTTGTTAAATCCATTTCCCCGTACATTGAATGTTTCAACATCCGAGTTTTTCAATCACAGTAAAAATCTTGGCAAGATGTATAACTATCAGTTCTGTTTGTGAATGAACTTCCTGTGAACATGAGTCCCCTCTTTCTATATATTTCTAATTCAATTAAGGTTTGGATCGGTCAAATATTTCCTTCACTGATAATTCCCTGTCTCTTTCTAATTTTTCACGAGTCCGTACATATCTGGCGTTTCTAGCTTGTTCCCATTGTTTATCTGAGTTCAGTTGCTCTTTTGAATTTCCAAATTCAAAGGAATCATAATTGTAAATCTGTCCATTAAAATCGTCTTGTGCTGCTGAAGATTTTCTTCTTCTGGTGCTTGCATCAATTCCTTTCGAATTTTCAGAAATATTGATTGCTTTTTGAGAACTGTGGTGTTCCTTTTCTAAGGTAGCTCCAGTTTCAGGAGCACTCATGGTTGGTAAAGGAGAAGATTTTAAAAGTCTTTGATCTCGATTGGAAGTAGAATTTAAATCTAGTTTGCTATCGGTCGATCCTCTCGTTACACTATTTACATCTCTTATGGTAGGTATATTAAGCTGTTTATTATTAAAGCTACCTGATCGTTCTGCTTGGTTAGTAGATCTTTGCGACATCTCAGGGTCAGAGTTCATTTTTTGATTGACAAGCTGCGTACCTTTAACTACTTTATCTGTTATTATATTTTCTAAATCAATGACGTCTGCTTCTTGAAGTTTCTGTAAATATTCTACTAGCATACCTGTATTAATTTCAACCTTTTCAATGTCACTTGGTGGCCGAGGAGACCTCTTTGGAGATTTTTTGGAGGATTTTTCTTGTTTATTCCGCAGATTTTTTTCAGCTAATGTACGAGTACTTGCTGGATTGAATGATTTGTGACTGGAAATTATAGCACTTTTCGGTGGTCTGTGAACTCCTGCACGTATTCTTTCTAGGTCCTTTTCTACTAGCCTTTGCTGAGTGCTAATTCCATTGAGCTTTATTTTGAATTCATTGTATCTGCCATCAGAAGTCTGATCAAATCTTCTTTGCTCTCTTCTATTTCTTTCTCTTACTGATTCATGAGACTTGTAACTTTTCATGCTTAAATCCGCCATTGTCAGAATTAATTTATTGAATGTCCCGTGTCCACTCTGTTTGATAATATTTTCAAAATCCGTGTTTTTCTTGAATTATATTCAATTTGGCTTTTGGTATCACTCTGAAATATGGAAATGAAAATTATTTTTTTCTGAAATCTAAATTGAAAATTGTCTTATGATTATTACATTTGTAACGAACACCATCCCATTGAGAGTATCTATTGTATATATCGTTACATTAAAAGGTTTGTCACTTAAATGAAACAGTTTGACGTCGGTCCATGTAACAAAATGCCTTGAAAAGAATCCATCTGACTTTTCTCAAGCAAAATCAATATGAATATGAATTTGCTACGGAAATGTGGTTCAATCGTTGGACAATTATCTGTTCGTATTACGCCAGATTTTTATTGTAACATCAAAGATTAAAGTGTTTTACTTTTCACATTTCCATTTTCGACCTACATGATTTAGACAGATATTACAAAAATCAATCAAAGATTCCACTGCATTGGCAATAACATGAATAGAACTTTGAAGACATATAGCAATCGCTTGTCACAAAGCATTATTGTCCACACCATTTTATTGTTTTATGGAAGGAAAAAGCAGATATGATATTACACAATCAATGGAATACAGTCAAACCTGTGTAAAAAGGTGAATCTCAGGACCAAGGAAAACTTACTTTAAATGAAGGGTGACCTTTGAATCCATGTTAAAAAAAATGAAGGTAATACTACAGGAAGACTAGAAGAGAGTGACAGAACAAGTCAGGTTTTAACTATATACATGTGACCTTTACAGCTGTTTTAACTATAGTTTTAATGAGTCAAGAGGGAATTTTTATTTTATGTCGAAGCTGCCTTTATTCCGTTTCAAATGCGTGTAGATTTTCCAACTTTTTGGTTAGTGGAGCACGAAATCACTACTAACAATTTCTTCCAGAATGCAATGAATTTTCCTCCGACGCGTCACCTGGTTTTGGTTTTGAGTTTTTTTGTACACTGATCTATGAAATATTTATCAAAGAAACTAACACCAGGCTTACAATATTGCTCGCCATACGAGCACTTCGTCTACAAAAGACCGATCAGTGGCACTCGCTCTTAAATCCAAAACGGCTAAATAAATTACGAAGTTTAAGAACATTTAATTTGAAGGACTTAAATTCATAAAAGTGTTGCCGTATTTGGACCAATTCAAAAGTTTTGAAAACAGTCCATTTGTGAATTTAATGTGCGTATTGCGCTCATTGCCAAATGAACACTTTTCTCTGACACTGTAGAAGTTTATGCAGCCAAGTGTCTATACAAATCTCATTCCACCCTTTGGGTGATATTCTTTAAATCGAATCACCCGAGGAAACCAACATATATAGTTGCTTGTCAGTGTTTATGTTATGTTAATAGAAAAACAACCTACTATGTGACCGTTATAAGTTGAATAAACACTTCAAACAGGAAGAAACGCATAGAACTTTGTGAAATAGTGTTAAGAAAACAAACACATTTATTAACACACAATTTAATCTCTACTTGGACAGTTATATACATTGGAATGTCAAGAGATTAAAGAAAAAGGTTATATCAAAATTTCTGATCAAGTTATTTGTCGTAGTGTTGACCTGTAGTGACAAAGATCGATTTCTACAACTCAATTCTTATCGGTTAACCTTGTTATTTGACACAACTATTTGTCTAAGCTGTTCAATAAAGATACTTCGGTTCCAACTCCTCCATGCAAAGATGACCTGCGACGAATTTGGCGATTCATTTCTGATCCCTTTTGGTTATATTTGCTCTTAAAGTGACTACAATTTTATACGTCACTGGCTTTCAAAAGTTCTGTGGGTTAAAGTGTTCCAGTAAATCAAGAAGAGAGCTTCGGACAAACGGAATTTTTAAAAGTGTTATTTTCATTTACTAGCACTAAATCGATAAAACTACTGTTGGGATGTTAGTCCCAGGTGGTATCATCAGCTTCGTAGTCAGTGTTTCGGTACTGACATGATTAATAACTCTTTTTTTTTTATTTCCCGTTGATAAATCAAGAAATCATTGAGACAATAAGTATAAGAGTTCAGACCCTCTCTGGTAAATTTGGCTTAGATGAATTCGGCTATTCTTTTTAAGTTTGATCATCTATAATTATAGCGTATCTATGTATAAATAAAGGCAACAGTAGTATACCGCTGTTCAAAACTCATAAATCCATGGACAAAAAACAAAATCGGGATAACAAACTAAAACCGAGGGAAACGCATTAAATATAAGAGGAGAACAATGACATAACACTAAAATGTAACACATATAGACAAAATCCCACGAGAATAACAAATATAACATATATATATAACATCAAAACCAAATACATGAATTTGGGATAGACAAGTACCGTGACACGTCTTATCGCAATGTGAATTTACACTCAAAAATAAGAGAAAACAAACGACACAACGTTATAATGTAATACACACAGAAACGAACTATAATATAACAATGACCATATTCCTGACTTGGTACAGGGCATTTTTAAAGGAAAAAATGGTGGGTTGAACCTGGTTTTGTGGCATGCCAAACCTCGCACTTTTATGGCCATGTGAAATATAACATCAAAATGACAACACAGGACTACAATATAAATAAATTGGAGAACACAATTGACAAAGAATCACACGAACAACAGCCAACAAAAGGCAACAAGTTCAAAATTTTAATACGCCAGAAGTGTATTTTGTCCACACAAGACCTATGTGTGACGCACAGATACAAAAGTTTGAAAGCCGAAACGAGTACAAAGTTGAACAGCATCGAGGACCAAAAGATCAAAAAGGTTGTGCCAAAAACGGCAAGGGTTTTCTGTTAAGTTACCAGAAAATCCCTATAATTTAGAGTAATTTATACTTTTGCAAACAGTAAATTTAATAAAATGAATATTCAAAAGATGTACATGATAAAGCTGAAGTATTAACTAATTACAGGAAACAACTGAAATACATTTATCACTGACGTTTTATGTTGAGGTTTTATTGTGGCAAAACAGAAAAGTATACTTCAGTCGCATACAATTAAAAGAAAAAGTGCAACAATTATTATGCCCATGATTTGGGCTCAGCCATTATCAATGGTTTAATCATTAGTTTGAAACAATATAATAAATAAATGATTTATTTTATCAAAATGGTCAAAATAAATGTTAAACAACCACAAGGACTGTTCTTGTCAAGAAAATACAACTGGTGAATACAAATTATATATTTGGGGTTGTTAAATTTTTATAAGATTTGCATTTAAAACTAAAAAGAATTGTGTCAAGAATGAAAATATTAGAAAATAATTAGACTTCAATATAAATCAATAATAAAAAGACCCATTGTGTAAATATTTCCAAAATGATTATTGAATATGCAAAAGACTATGTCCAAATAATTGCTGTTTATAAGTTTTTATATTGTAGAATACTATCGCCTACAAGACTGAATATATATATGAACAATGCATAAATATTTCACTTGTATGTTAACAAGATTGAATACAATTGAACATTTAAAAGTAAAAAGAATTTTGAACAAATAAAATGGCTTATCTGTCATTTTTTAAACATTATGGTTTATGTATACACTAAAATCGTGTCATGTGAAAATTTATTAAACCAAATATAATGACATAAAATTGTCAATTTTAATTTAATAAACTGTATACCAGTGTATTATTATTTTCTATTGCGATAGTTATCAAAGGTACCAGGATTATAATTTAATATGCAAGACGCGCGTTTCGTCTACATAAGTCTCATCAGTGACGCTCAGATCAAAATAGTTATAAAGCCAAACAAGAACAAAGTTAAAGGTCATTGAGGACCCAAATACGTCTAAGGTAATCTGTTCTAGGGATAAGAAAATCCGCATTTTTTTTTACAATAACACATCATGGTAATGCGGTTACACGAGTTCTCCATCTTTTATATCGAGATGAAGACTCCGGTATATTGAATAGACGTTAATCAGATTGATGCACATTTTATTAAAAGCTTAGAGGAATAAGGTTGATTCTAGAAGTTAACAAAATACCATATTCATATAAAGACACATGCATGTTTAACCTTGTCACATTTTTTATGTGCCTGTATTGAGTCAGTAAGGAACCTGTAGTTCAGTGGTTGTTATGTCACCCGATCGACAATGTCGGGTGACATATTGCTTTTCCTCTGTTTCTTTTTCTGTATTATTATTATTATACTTCCACCTAATTTTGTCCGCTCGCTTTCTCAGAGCCAAAAGTACCAATCCGAATGATGGTGCACTATAACAAGGAACCCTGACTCCCCAGAGTCTGTGCAAAATTGGAACTAAAAAATGGCTGTCATCACCATGGAAACGGAAAAATGGTGAAAAAATAAAATTTTGGAGTTCCTTGAATTATTTGTGAATGCTTAAGCTTAAAATCTTTAGATTTTAATACAATGTAGGTGCCCACTATATACAGGTTTACGATGATTTTGGCACATTTTGGAACTGCTATGTTGCCATGGAAACTACACCAAAAATTTCAAAAATATGGAAATGCTCCAATTTTTTTTGAAACTTTAGCATAACGATGAGCAACTTTGGTAGATGTGGAATTTGGCGTTGGAATTTCCAAAATGTCTGCCGTTTCCATGGAAACAATGCAAAAAGGTCAAAATGCTCCAAAAACTTCCGGGTTTGGTGAATAACTTTGGTATGCTTGAACCTAAAATCATCAAATTTTTATGCAATATAGTTGTCCACTATATACAGGTTTTGAATGATTTTGATAATCATTGGAACTACTATGTTACCATGGATACAGGAGCAAAAATTTCAGAATGCTTCAAAATTGATGAAACTTGATATGATTGTTAACTGTCAAGTCTAGATATGACTTTTGAAGTTGGAATATCCAAAATGGCCACGGTTGCCATGGAAACTGCAAAAATGTCAAAAATTCTCAAAATGGTTTTAACTTAATGAAATTTTATATTATTGGTAACTGACAAGTTAAGATGAGACTTTTGACTTTGAAATTTTCAAAATGGCTGCCGTTGCCATGGAAACGGTATAAATGTGAAATACTTTTAAATGCTCTGAATATACTGAACATTTACAAAAAGATGAATAGCCATGCATATTTGTGCATTTACTGTTAAACAAGTTTGAAATGGCTGCCGCTTAGTGGCAATAGGGGGAAGGGTGACATCCGCTATTGCTTGCAATGGCAATTCTAGTTATTAATTGCTGTCTGTTATGTGTTTTTATTTTGTTAGTTGTATGATCATAGATCAGATTTCTAGTTTTCTTGTTTAACTTATGTGGCATTTTATCCTGTCGGGGCCTTTTGTAGCTGACTAAACAGTAGTGGTTTTTCTCTTTGTTATAATCTGTACGGTGACCTATTATAGATTTTGGATAGTTGTCCCATTGCCAATGAAATATATCTCAATGGTTTAAACGGATTTCAGTTCAGATATAATTCTAGGAACAAACAAACAAACAATCGGCATTGCATAAGATCCTATCTCAGTAAAACAAAGAGACCCTATCTTTAGATGATACTTATTGTTACTGGAACATGCATTGAACCTAGTTGACAATTAAAAACGGGAGGCTAGGCCTCCCGTATTTTCCTTTCTATTTATTGAGTGTTTTATTGTGTTTGTCACAGCTATTGGCATTGCCATATTTTGGGGGAATGTTGCAGTATTATATGTGTGGTTCCACAGTGTTATATTTGTCTTAATCTGTTATATCCATGTTTAATCTTCAAGTAAACCCATATTTCTAATAAGACACTTCCATCGTCAATTTGCTTATTTGTCAGTGCATTTTGCACACCAATAGAAACATATTCTTATAGTCAAAAGAAATTCATGTGGTGTAAACAATGGGCAGCTGCCCTTGTGGTCGAATCAAAATTGTGCAAGTATATTTTATATTGAAAACTTCAAAGGAGAGGTGAGGAATTTACTATATTGAGTCATGCAATTTGTAAAGTAAAAAGGTATTTGTTTTTGATATAAAATATCTTACCATAGTGCGGGCTAGATAGATTGATATCATCTTCATAAAGATTGTGTATGCTTATGTATATAAAATGTTTACCTTAACACCCAAATAAGCTCTTCGTATATCCCATCTATTGATTAGTAAACGGATCTATTTGAGTACAGGTGTTTGACTTTACCACACGTTACACCACTTGTTATGTAATTATTTGTTTATTATTGAAATTATTGGACAATTTATGAATTCCACCTTGCACTACACGAAACACTTTGTGGAATGTAGTCACTGTAAATTGATAATTTTATTTCTTTCATGATACAAAACAGTTCCTGTGTTGGCTACTTTGTAGATGATGAAATTATTTCCTAACTGCTCTTTAAAGAACAATTATAAGAGAACAAAGCTTATTTCCAATACGGTTGTCACACTGTTACATTGAAATACAGTTATTAAATGGGGAAAAACCAAAGCTAGTTGAATTAACACAAAATATTAAAGAAGACGGCAAGCAAATTAATAAAAGCATCTTTTTGACATATTGTGCATGTAACCATCAATAATTAGCTATAATTCTTAGTGCAGTGAGGATACATAAGATAATGATCAGACTAAAATGTATTTCAGTGCGAATAAATACATATACGTAATTTTTAACAATATACGTTTATAAATACGATAAAAAATTACATTTTGAAGAAAACACTTAAACAGATTATTACATTTTGTAGTTTTATCCCATAGTTTTGTCCAACCAATTGAGTTTTTTTTTATTTTCGGGCGAAATACAGACCATTGTGTGATACCAAACAATTACTAGTTATGTCCATACAGGGCTTACAAGAAACCAACCACATTCCCAGCAGACTACAATCACAGATTTTAATTGTAATACATGTATTATGTAATCAAGGTGGTATGTCAGAACTCCAGAACCAACCTTATCTCTATTTAGGAAACGGGATAAAATAATGATTCAAAAGAACCCTCAAAGAATTGCTAGGTAGTAGGTAATCTACAACCATACCAGATGACATAGAAGAAGCAAATATCGCATTATTAAATCACGCTTATATTTCACAAGCAAGAAGGAACTTTAAAATGTCCATACCTTTTTGTGTTTGACAAAGATCCAAATGTTTCTTTTTTTTCTTTTTTTCAGTGGTATGGACTTGATTCTAAAGTCAAACAGCTGTTCAAAACTAAGAATGTAATAAACTTTCACAACGTTTGGCTAATGAATTCACAGTACACGTTTGAAACAGAAAAATGATTATGATTTGAAGATCACAGTTGCAAGATTATGAAATGGAAGCAGTGTGATAGTGTAAACTGTTGCATATGCTAGCTAACTCATGGAAGAATTGACTGAAAGCAACGACAGTGAAACCTGACTAAACCGAATTTTGCATAAACCGAAAACCTGTATAATAAACCAAACATGTTATGAAGCACCGTTATATCAAATTGTAATCGTTGTGAATCTGATAAAACCAAACATCGGCCAAAACCGAACACAATCTGAAATCCAGAAGAGGTTCGGTTTAAACAGGTTTCACTGTATATCGTTATATGTTCAACCAGCATCAGTTACATGCAGTGAATAGAACCACACAAAGAAATAAAAGCATCAACTGTTACGAATGAGTGTACATTTCAGATTTTGATGAGGTCATAGTCTGAAGGGAACGCTCACTTTACAGAACAAAAGATTTGGTGGAGTAAATTCAGAGGATGAAACAGGAATCACTTTGGAAGAGATATACAACATATGAACTAGCACATTATCATCATACTTAAAAGAAGATGTAATGGTTGCCATTGCGACAACTATTCGCTAGAGACCAAAGGACGAGAAAGTACGACCTCGGACAATGAGCAAAACCTGTATCATATAGTGAAATATAAATGGCGCTGATCGCAAACTTAAAAAACGAAAAAAACAAACGGCCTCATTCATGTTAAAACAATAAACGAAAGACAGATACAACAGACGGCAATCAACGTCAACCACTGAAATACAGGCTCCAGACTAGGAACATGTACATCAAAATGTGATAGGAAGACACATGTGTGTATGCGCTCACTCCCCTTGATATAGGAAAATAGTGTAATTAACAGTTCGAAACCTGAGCCTACATGTATTGTTCATAGGCGTTCAGCACTTATTAGGCATAAATCATTTTTGTTCCTATCGTAGAACCTAGACTTCGGAAGGCTCTTTACAATTCGGTTGTATATCTACAGTGTAACTTTCGCGATAGAGAGACAAGCAGTAAAAATGTCACTGTCATAGTTATTTTATTGAATATTATTTTATATATGATTTGGCAATTAACTTGCTTTTATTGATTAGAATAAAAAGTTAAATCCCAAAAATACTGAATTCCGAGGAATATTAAAACGGAAAGTCCATATTCAAATGGGAAAATCAAAATATCAAACACATCAAACAAATGGATAAGAACTGTCATAATTCTGACTTGGTACAGGCTTTTTTTATGTAGAAAATGGTGGATTTAACCTGGAGCTATAGCTTGCTAAAAGATAATTTATTTCATACCACACTCCATACGGCGTTTTCGTTTGCGTCATACTTTCTTTTTTCTAAATAAGCGCAAATGTATGTCACCACAGTTTTAGATCGTAATTTTATACTTAAAAATACTTGAGGGAGATAAATTTTAAACAATTAGTTCAAAACTAATTGAACTGTATATTCCTGTAAACATCCAAATCTTAACCAAGTTTCACTTATTTTGTGGAAAAAAAGAAAACAGGAATATTTATCCTTGTTATTCAAATGTGATTAGTTTTAATAAATGATTTATAATACATCTAGAAATTTTATTCATGATATATAGCGATTTTTTTAGTCTTTTTTTCTTTTTTACGCTGTTCTTCACATGATCTTTATAAGGCTTTTAGATAGAGTGGGAAGAGAAATACAAAATATTGTTTTTACATTTTATTGTTAATTTGACAAAAAAGTATAATCACAAAAATACTGAACACCGAGGAAAATTCAAAACTGGAAGTCCCTGATCAAATGGCAAAATCCAAAGCTCAAACACATCGAGCGAATGGATAACGTGATTACTATAGGTATTCATAGACATTTCTACTTATGTCAAAAAGATGTAAATAAAGTAATAATAAAATGTATCTGCAATGACAACAATAAAGGTCATTTATATTATAACATGTTGTATACAAATTTAGTCAGAATTTAAAATGGATGACATACGATTAACAATAAAAGGCCATCAACTGTATTATTCAATCATCATATTATCAAAATAGACCTCACAAAGCAAATTCTCATTAAAGTAATTTTACATTAAATTACATTTTATTTATTTATTAACAATTTTCAGTTGTAGTATATAAATAATAAAGAATATGAAGACTTACCAGTACATGTATATGCAGTCGATAATATTTATCAAATGGAAAAGTTTACACACCCAGTGGGCTTTTATCATGCCTTAATTAATACAAATCATCTCCGTCCGGGGAGGCATGATACATATAATATCGATAATAAAAATGGTTTTAATATAATCATCAAATCCTTTCAACAGGACAAACAATTAAAAATAAAAGACCAGCATTTAAAATGGTTTGATTGCTCGCTGATTACCAGACAAATAAAGGAAGATCGGCTGATGGATGATTAAAATGGTTTAAATTCTTTGTCGTATAAACAACTTATATCAAATGTCTCCTGATTCAACTGCACTAAGTTATAGTCCAAAACCTTCATTAATTCTCCTGATAAAATAGTCTATTGAAAGACACGTCTGGCCATCAAATATAATTATATCTTAACCTGCGATAAAGGTATGGCAATGTCAAAAGAAAAGGGGATTTCGTTGGAACGTTTTGGGTAATTTTATATATACAGTTCATCATGTACACGTGTCACCTAGTTTTTATAGATATACAATAAATATCTAAGCAGCCTTTTTGGGTAATGAATAACGTCTTGATTAGAAATTTACAAAATAATCGTCCACTACTGATATTGATAAATGTTTGTGAGCCAACTCTGCTCAGTGGTCAACTGGGCAATACAAGTGTGACGGGCTTGACTACACCTGAAGTCGCTTGTAGCTAAGTTAAATGGAATAAAAGACTAGAGTTTAGATGTTGCATGCGTTGCACATATATATCTGTCCAAGGGCAATAAGTACAAAAGAAAACCGTTTTCTTTTTGTTCTTTAAAAATGTTATAAAATGAAGTCTTGAGAGCAAATGCAATGAAATTTCCGATACAATTTATTTTCGAACTTGTCCGTGTCCTTGTTTATATAAACCTTTGATGTTTTTTTAGGAAAATATTGTACACTTGAAAGCGCAAACAGTGCAATTTGTCATACAATTAATATTTCCAAGGGCATAACTCTTTAAAAATTGTTGATCGGCACTGATGAGCGAGACAATGTCGTGAAAGTTTCACAAAATACACACGTCTTTTATGATTGAGTAAAGAGTATAACCCTACGATTTCATAGGAAGTTAAATCTGGATCGTTCTTTAATTGTTTTGAAGAATTCGAAAAACAAAACTTTGGCAGTTAAGGACTTGATAATAGGATAAATTCGATCCTCATTCTTTTACCTCTCTTTCTCAAATCCACCATGATTTATAATTATTATGTTTCAAAATGTAAGGAAATATTTGCATACTGTAGAATATATTGTAATATACTTTATATTAGAGGACAACTTTTGAGTTTGATCAAACTGTTTCTTTGCAACGTTTTGCAAATAATAAATGTTTTAACAACATTAATTATTGACGGACCCAAATACGACATTCTTATTTCAGTTATTATATTCTATATTAAACCTGCTTCAATCATTCTTTAAATTCTACCAGTTGATACATTGATATCTAAATAGTCGTTTTCATGATGTAGCAAAGTCATTATCATTAAAATATATCAATCTGTATGTATTGTTGTCCTCGTTATGAATATATTTAAAGAAAAGCCACAAAGAAAAACCACATTTCTATAAACGTTTTTGTTTGTTTAAAGGGTTCCTTTTACTCCAAATGGTTAGGATTTTAATTTACCTAGTTAGGCTTTGATGAATATACATTTGTATTTTCGAATTAAAAATCTAATGTACAACCTAGACTTTAGACCTTCATGCTTATGGTTGAGGTTTCTATGTTTTCGTAAAAATAATGCTGCTTCATACGTTTATAATGGGTAAATCCGCCATTTTAACTTTTTATTTGAACTTTATACAGTTTCTTAAACTTATTGTGTTTTAAAATATTTTTGTGAACCTTTTTCTGCTTACGATGAAGATGATGTTGCTGTTATTAATATTGTTGTCGTAGTTGTTGTTCAGATGGAACAACCTGTTTGTGGAATTTTTTTCTGTCCTTTTTTTCTTTCTTAAATACGTAGGTCGCTAATAGCAAGGTGGTTCCCCTGACGCTACCAAGCAAATAGTTTTCTTCAAAAGGCAGACGGGCCTCAGTGCTCGAGTAGTCTAAGTAGTTTCAACTACTAGTACTTCATAACTAGCCTGTAAACACCGAGGTTGTGAGTTCGAACCCCGCACGTGGCAGGTGCTCTCGGCTCCAATCTTTATTGACTAGAACAGCCAGTTTCCTGCCGAAGGTCGGTGGTTCTCTCCGCTTAATCCGGCTTCCTCCATTAATAAAAACTGTCAGCTACGAAATAGCAAATAGTACATAAAGTAGCGGTAAACACAAAAACAACCAAATAAAGTTAAAAGGACGACCAAATATTCCTTTTTGTAGAACCTACATAACATCACACTTTTTATTATTAATTTGTTGTACAATATTTACCTCTTTAGGGTAAACTGAAAAATATTAATTAAAAGTTAAAAAAGGAAATAAAATTCTATGCAATCCTTAAACCTTCACATATCGAAAACGGTAACAGTGTCTCTGGACATGATCCTATGTTTTAAAACAAAACGTAATAATTGAATTATATTACAGGCATCACACATAAATCTAGCTGACAAAGTTCGATAACCACTCCTTACATTATATATTAACATGTTAAAAAGTTGAGACACCTCTAAATCGGTCAAATGTATATATAAATTTATAATGTTTAAGTCAATAGTTTAGTCTGTAAACAACCGATTTATTTCACATTAAAAGTATTTAACTAATGTGAATAAAAACATGTACGTGTTAAACTGTTCACTTTCTTCCTTTTCAATGGATATGTTTGTAAAAGACTACTTACATAGTTTATGTTTAGATTGTCAAGAGTAAAGATTTAATTCATCAAGTAGTATTGAATCTAATTTATATGTTTGTCTAAAGTACTATATTTAATCTAAGATTTTCTTTGGCAAATTGCTAATATGATTTAAATTTTGATTTGAATCATTACATATTTTTTTCAACATATAGTAACTATGAAAAGTTACCTTCCTTTTTCTGGTAAATGATGAGACGCTTAAACAAATTGAGTGATCCTTGAAAAATTTGAATGGCATTTCAAATACAATTTCCAGGAAGAGATGCTGCTATGATTAAAACTAGCTAGAATTCGGGAATTGTAAAATAATTGATATTATTATGTGATTAGACAGGGAAAACACATCATGTATGACATAATAAATACAACTTGAAGGCTAACATGAATAACCAAAATTACACCTGACAACTTCAACCACAATCACTTTCTCTTTACAAAAAATAACAGACATCAGACAACCAACAATAAATACAAGAAGATGTGGTTTGATCGGCAATGAGATAACTCTCCATCCAAGTCACAATTTGTAAAAGTAAACCATTATAGGCCAAAGTACGGTCTTAACACAATGTCCAGATATCCAGACTTGGCCGTTAAGGCAAAAACAAATGTTTATAATTAGTTAAACCATTGAAATACTGTGACTCTCCACTGATTCGAGATGGCGAGCGTCAATCCCCAGTAAGCTGTGATACTGTTTTAAATGGATTTGAACAATCGATACAGTTGTTACTTTCGAGTCAAGAAAGAAATGTTATTTATAAAAGATTATAGTGAAGTCAAGAAAACTGATTTTAATACAGTGTTTTATATACATAAAATACAATGAAAAATTATTTTCACCGAAAAAAAACCTACCTAGTTTCTGCTAAGATATTATTTTTGTTTCTCATCTTCTTTAAGAAGAAATAATGACATCATCATTTAGTTTAAGTATTGTAGAAATATTTATATCTTTATATTGATAATATTTCAAATAAATAATCAATGTTTGAATTGTTTTGTTTTGTAGCCAAAGTTAAGATAATCTTTTACATGAAATAAATTTAAAGTCATGTTACTAAAAATACATTTTTAATTAAGAAAAGAACATATGGCTTTGTTTGCTTTAATTTAAACATATCGCTTTGAATAATATCCACTGCACATGTAGTGGATATTCTTTTACACAATAACATATGATATTGAACTTGAAATTTCAATGGAAATTTATAGAATTAGTACACACGTTGATTATATTTTCTCAATACAAAAAAGTCAATCGTAACTGGAATTTGATGTGTCTGAGCGGACTCTGTACTCGGATAGTTACCTGGACTATAATTATGGGGGGACTATTTATTTTTTTCTAATGAAAGATTATATACAGGTTTAAATCAAACTTCTCAACATAAGTCTTTCTTAAACAATTACCCCCACTTCTTTCATATTTGTAAATTTATGAAAGTTCAAAGGTTGAGATTTCACAAAACATGTTTAACCCCGCCACATATGTGCGCCTTTTACCAAGTCAGGCCTTTGTTAGTCTTGTATGTTGGTTTTTTTTTCAATTTAGGTTCACTAATATGTTTCGGGGTTGAGTGTGAAGTCTTATTTCTCTGACCTGGTCAACTTTTTTGTTTAGATGCCAGTTAAAGACCGCACCAGTTTTTGGGATTTCTCGCTGTATTAAAGGCCCATTGTGGCCTTGAGTTGTTTCTGTTATTTGGTTGTAGTCTTTTTAAAGCATTCTCCGGTTCCATTCTCTATTTTATCAAAATTAAAATGTGTACATATTCACTGAAACTGACATTAAGTAATGGGAACTGAATCAATTAAATGTTACACGTTCTAGTTACCCAATTTTAATATGAAACAGTCATTTTTATCTGAACACCTTTTAGGGGGCATTAGCTACAATCTAGACAAAAAAATAAAATATGATTCTTTTTTTTTTATTATTCAAGTATTAATAAATACAGATTTTTGAATTAAGATCTAGTTATTAGCGGTCAGTTTATTTCATTTTTTTTTTCAAAATAAGCTAAAAGATATTCGCTGGTGTATTACTGACTTGCAAGTCAATAATCGTATCTTATTGAATCTGTACATATATCTACAAGTTTGTTTGCCTTTGATATGAAATCAAACAGACCTAGAAAAATCATATTGCATTTGCACACTATCTTTCATAGTTATGTTCATATCGGATAACATGACCCTCTACAGTCTTCAGAGGTCATCTTGATTGTTTATAAGTTGGTATATATTACCGAGTTCGTGCATTTCCAATTGTTTATTTAATACCTTTTTTGTACAATTGTATATAATGTTTATGATGTTAAAAATCCAGAATGAGAATAAGCCAAATTGGTGAACATTAACAGAACAGCTAATGTCCCTTTAAAAGACAGAACAATGTATTGTTAAGAAATTTTCAGTTTTCAGTCAATTTTTAGACTTATCCATTGCGGTAAATTCAGCACTGTTCAGATGATGTTAGGATCAAAATGACCTTTTCAAATTAAAAATCATTTACTAGAGCTCAGCGCGTGATACATGTATCTGATTAACAGATATTATTATACACGATAGAAATCTGTTAGTGTTCAAATATTTTTACAAGACTAGAATTAATTTGATTTAAGATCAAAGTAAAACCAATTGGTAACGTTTAGTAGTTGTTATCAAACAATTCGTTTCTATGTATGTTATCGTTTGTTTTTGTTGCAGTTCGGTGATTCTTGTTGATCCGTTGTTTTCCTCTTACAGTTAATGTGTTACCCTCTGTTTTAGTCTGTTACCCGGATTTGTTTTTTCGCGTGATTGATTCATGATTATTGAACAGCGGTAAACAACTTTTGAACAGTTTGATTAAAATCAACTCTGATTATGAAAAAACAAATACGTACCAATAAAAATCGAGTAAATATGGTCTAACCCGGCAACCGAAACAGAAACATGAATGATACTGACAGAAAATCAAATAAGATGTTAAAATAAAGAAACTTAAGGTGTTTTCAAATCATTTAATTGATTAAAAAACGACTCCAATCACGTTCAATATTGATATGCATTGAAAAGTTGAAAGTAAATTGGTGTGTGGTAAACATTCGGTATTTTTTTTTTACAATCACTTCTCACTCGATACTTTTTTCAATCATGTAATGCCCCCAACACATGATTTATCAGCTCGTTACTATGATATATGCATGGTAAACAAATGGGGACGTCAAAACATGAGGTTGGTGTTCAGAATTGTTTTTATAGCTATTTCTGTTCAAGGAGGAACAATCAGGCATTGGTACAATTGCACGAATTTATTTTGGTTTATCTTATAATATTATTGCAAAAGTAACCATCAATCATTAAGGACTTAACACTTGAGGTGATATGCCCCCAGAGACAAACAGAAAGTGAAAAAATGAAATGCATGCTAAAACCCTAAATGGAAGAGTCGTCTCATTAATCATGAGTGTCAAGTGAAAAGGCTTGTACTCCTAAAATAGTGCATTGAAAAGACAAATATATACCGCATCGCCATGATGATTAAACAATTTCATATATATGGTTTAACAACTCTTTGACTTTGCATTTAACTTATTTGTTTAAGAAGTTATCTATATGTCGCCTTATTAGTTTTTCGTGTCATTGTCAAACATGACATAGATGTTATATCAATTTATGTCTTTCTCGATATTTGCTGTGAACCATATTACTATGGTCACTCTTAAATATTATTAACTTTTCAAACTTCACTTTGAATTTTATTCACCTTGAATAATTTGATATGCACAGTCAATAATTTAACATTAGTATCAATAAAACAGAAAGTAATATAAAAAAGAAGATGTGGTATGATTGCCAATGAGACAACTATCCACAAAAGACCAAAATGACACAGACATTAATAACTATAGGTCACCGTACGGCCTTCAACAATGAGCAAAGCCCATACCGCATAGTCAGCTATAATAGGCCCAGATAAGACTTTGTTTATATGTTTCTATATGCAGCTGACACAATTTTAACGTTATATAATCAAAATTGCATTACGAATTAAAAAGAACAAAAACATTCAGCTTAGGACGCATTCTCTGAAGAAAATTATTCTTTTTATATATATTTCATTTGAAAAACATTTACAGACATTACTTTGTACTTTTTGAAAATGTCATTTTTAGGGGTCTTTACTCGCTCTAAAATAATTTCATGTGGGTCGAATGTGTGAATCGGGATCAACTATTCCTCCGTAAAATGTGTGTGTTTTTTTTTTTTTAACTTTTTGGTGCAAAATTGGGTGCACCTATTTGGTATTCAAGAATGTTCAGATATCACAGATTGCACCTTTAAACGGTAAAAGATCAAATTTACGAGCGAGTGTTATGTTCTTCTGAATTATTTTTTTCCCTCAATTGCGTCAAATAGTTGTTAAAAACTTCTACGTACTGATAAAATATATTTTGATCAGGAACACATGATACGTGCGATTGACAATACTAAATTCCGCGGTCAAAATGGTTTAAAATAATGTGTAAAAAATGAAGGTACGAAAAGGCAATATATGACCTTCTTTGTTTTCATTTTGAATAAGCCTAACGCAAAGCTCTGATTCCGTGCCCAACTTTGGTTATGCCTTTTGTCCTTTAAGTGTACAAACTCCACATTTTTTTAAAGTTTGCTTTGATCATCAATTGGGGCAAAATAGCATTTAATAAACAAGTTTTGTCCGCCCCATTCATTAGATTTAATCGATGGCTATGGGTATGGCTTATGAATTGATTCCAAGACGCATTTGTCTAAATATGAAGATGTGGCATGATTGCAACGAGACAACTCTCGCAAACAGTCGCAACGATTTAGATTTGAGCGCTTGTATGTCTATGTACGGTCTTCAACAATGTGCAAAACCCATACCGCATAGTAGGCTATAAAATTTACCCGAAATTACAAATGTAAAACCATTCAAACGAGAAACTTACGGCCTGATTTATGTACAAAACAATAAACGAAAAACACATATGATTTACAAGAACAAACGACAACCACTTAATCACAGGCTCCTGCACTTGGACAGGCACATATAGTATGCCAAACTTATCTCTTTACACCAGACGGTGCTACAAACAGTAAAATAACAAAGATACTCCGAGAAAAAATCAAAACGGAAAGTCCGTAATCAAATTGCAAAAACAGCACAACATTAAAATAAACTATAAAAATCAGTCGAAAAGGGGCTCAAGTCATCAGATTGATACAAAGCACAAAACAAACACAAAAGACACAAAATGTAGATCTTTAGAGTACTCGCAATTCCCTATAGCTAATGCTAAACCAGTCACAACTCATTATCAAAGAATAAAATATCAAGCAGTATACATTCTATGGATTGAGTGTAAACACATCATTAACCAACTGAGAAAAAAACATGATGTTATGCCGTTTTTTTGAGTCAATCAATGTATGAAACTAGATGTGTCAAAGCGACACGAATGGCCATGTCTCAAAAAGTTTATAAAATCTGCAATTTCAATAACACATGTTGACACAAACATGATGGTAGTCTCACATATCAAAAATCAGCCCAATATCTGAAAGCGTTTAGAAAAAAAGTCTGTATAACTGTGATTTTCAACAATTTATCAAAGCACAAAGCCCGTAATTTCGGCAAAAATTAGCGGAGCGAAACGTAACTTAAACTTGATCTATAACTCATCATGATTAACTCACATACCAAAAATCAGCCCAATATCTGAAGTCGTTTAGATAAAAACTCCATATAACGGTTTGTGGCGGAATGACGGAATGACGGAATTTCGGAATTACGGAATTTCAGAATTACGAACAAGGGTAAAACTACATGGCAACGAAAACTTCGTTGCGGGGCCATTAAAATAAAAAATTTAGTTGATTTAATTTATGTGTTTTAACGCCACTGTTAAGCACCGCATTTTAGGTCAGTTTTTATTGGTGGAGAAAACCACCGACGATTGGAGACCAGTGCAACCGAACGAGCGGATTTCGAACTCACAATCTCAGTGTTGACCGGCTAGTGATAACAGTAGTTACTACTTAGACCACTCGGCCACGGAGGCTCCTAGAAATTAAGGAGTCACGACTTACCTTTAAAAGTAATTATGTCGTCCAAGTTAAATAGCTTTCATTAATTGATTGAGTGTAATCTGATGAACGCCTTGCACACTCTTCTTACATTTCCATTCAACAATATGTTCTACAATTAAGTCAGTTGGGATAAAGTAAAATCACAAAAATACTGAACTTAGAGGAAGATCAATTGGGAAAGTCCATAATCACACGGCAAAATCAAATAACAAAACGCATCAAAAACGAACGGACAAACACTGTCATATTCCTGACTTGGTACAGGCATTTTCAAATGTAGAAAATGGTGGATTAAACCTGGTTCTATAGCGCTAACCCTCTCACTTGAAAAGGCTTGAATTGTATCTCGCCTTGGATAACAAAAAAAATTATTTTACGAGAATTATTTGTAAAAAATAGCAAATTGTTATCAAAGGTACCAGGCTTATAATTTGATACGCCAAAAACAACATATCATTTAAAAATCAGTTCGAAAGGGCTCAACTAGTCAGACCGATACAAAGCACAAATAAACACAAAATACACAAAATACAGATCTTAGAGTACTCGTAGTTACCTAAAGCTAATTCAAAGCCAGTCACAACTCATTATCTAAGACTCAAATAGCAATCAGTATACATCCTATGTATTTAGTTTGACCATATCTTTTACCAACTGATGAAATAACCATGATGTTGTGTCGTCCAAGTAAAATAACTTTTCATTAATTGATTGAGTGTAGTCTGATGAACACCCTGCGCACGCTTCTTACATTTCCATTCAACAATAGGTTCTATGTTATGTCATGTGTACTATTGTTTGTCTGTTTGTCCTTTTCATTTTTAGCAATGTCGTTGTCAGTTTATGTCAGGAAAAAAATGGTGGGTTGAAGTTTGTTTTATGGCCATCCAAACCTCCCGCTTATATGGCAATTTATAAAAATACCGATAAAATGACTACACTTCGTGACAGGAATTTGGTACAAACAAACACAAGAACACTTAGCGCAGAAAAATACATAAATAAATGATATAATAGTACATTACAAAATGTGAACAGCGAAATAACAATGTACACCTCCCATGAATTTACGACAGCACACAAGAAATCATAAACGAAATAACAACTGCGCGTCACACGAACGGATTAACGTAACAAAAAGTGATAACTCAATAGATGCCCAGTCATATTTGAACGCTCCTATTTGCTATAATGTGTGTGTTACATTTTAACGTTGTGTTTCTGTTGTGTCGTAGTTCTCTTATATTTGATGCGTTTCCCTCAGTTTTAGTTTGTAACCCGGATTTGTTTTTTTCTCAATCGATTTATGAATTTCGAACAGCGGTATACTACTGTTGCCTTTATCTATACAAGTATTATGTTTCGATTATCAAAAATTATTTATACTAAAACGAAATGAAGGTGTGTGAATGAGACTAGCATTCTTAGTAATTCCTTGTAATTGAATGTGCTATTTAATACTGAAAGAGTTATTGTAAGGGCTTTAAAGAGGGTGAACCGTAAGGAAGCAAATTCTTTCACGTACTGAATGTCAAAATACTTAAATTTTATGCATTCAAAAAATATGTGTTTTATAAGTACAGAGTATGCGAATATATACTACCTTCGTTTGTCTGTATAATTGAAACCATATTCATACATATCAACTGGTTAATTGCATATGATCGGTGTCGATGAACGAGGTAAATAATGTCAAAATTTTGAACTTTTTCACTTGATAAACAAAAAATTCCCTGAAAATTGGTTAACCAGGAGAATTACCGACAAAATTGAACGGGATGATTGAATGGGTGAGTATTGGTATGTAATTCTACCTTCAGAAATCTTGACCTTATTGTGAAACCGGGTTCTTATTGGGCGAATTCTTCACCTGCCACCAGCAGGCTTCGAACTAACAACTTAAAAGTGTTATCAGGCTAGTGATCGCTGTAGATGAACTTCTTATACAGCTCGGCAACCGAGGACACAGACAACGAAATGACTTCACTTAAACTATATTCTATTACCGGAATTCGGAAACTCGGCTTTAGTTGTAATATAAATTTTAGAGTGGAGAAATAAAATAAATCTTATCAAACAATAAAAAATACTTTCAAGTTGCCTTGCAATACTAAAACTTAAAATATATACTAATACCTTACCTTTTGTTCGCACCTCTGCTAGGTTAAAAAAAAAAAGGTTCAGCTCTGACTACTTAAAGTCTGGAATTGACGCTGTATTGGCGTTTATTTAATATAATCCTGAAACATGTCAAAAGTTATAAAATATGGCTTTGTTTACATAACTGACGATTCAATTTAATTACCTATTTCTCTAAACGTTGATAACATTCACAAAATTTGAAACCAATCAAATTAATTTCACTTTGAGATGACAGGTAGAGTTGATAAAGTCATTTATTGACTTGATGGGGGTTAAATAATCACAAATAACATAAATGTATGTGTGGAAATTTATTGAAGGCATACTAGGCTGTAAAAAAAATGTATCAACCCACCGGATATTATTTATTCAGTTGGCATTTTTTTATTTTATAAGAGTGCATTCCTTTTGTTATAATTTTAAACAACGTGAAAATGCATTTGTAATCTTAACCGTACTAAACGAAGAAGTTTTGAAATTTAGTATGAATCGGTTTGGCAATAAAATCTACATGAAACAGACTTGTTTTCCCTGTATGGTATATTCATTTGCTTACAACGAATTTGCTTATTTATTTTTATATATCAAAATATGATACATATACTAGTAACGATAATTCCAACGTCAGCACACAAAATTAATCTGTTCACTAATAACCAGCCTTTTGCCTAAATGACATACAAACATAACTTTCTTTGAATGACTGGTGTTTAAATAATTTTTGAACAAATACTTTATAAGCATAACGTCATAGTGCCCAATTTGCATCCATATAAATCATTTAAAAAAAGCCAATGAAATGTTATAGGTTTTTTAAGAACAATTCGTATAATTCATAATACGTTTTTCAACATATAAATTTATTGAAAATAAAAACATTTTTGTCAGCAAGTTCAGATAATCATTGAGGATTAAGTAATATCTACTGTGTAGTAATTTTATCTGGGGATTAGCTATCTGGGGTCTAGGGCAGTATTGTACATCATGAGTGTAGACACTTTATCTCCCGCCTGAGGCCAAGGTGTGCTATAGTCAAATAAGGAAATGGATTAGCCAGTTTTTGGGAGGGACAATTAAGATCAGATTATTTTGCTTGAACTTGGAACTGCAGCCATTCAGTTAATTTCTCTGAATGAAGAAACATCATCTATTTGAAACTTGGAAAATATTTTGTAACTTTTTGCAAAAACCCACCCATCTTCCATCCAATTTTAATGACAGTTTTAATCATTATTTTTTAATGTTATTATTTTATCATCTTAAGATACGGGATGTGTGATGCTTCACAAAATTATTTTTATTTTATTCATAGTAGTATTTTACTATTTGTTACTGTAATGTATGATATACTGGTTGGGGCATTTTCTTAACCCCACCTTTGCTTTTTAATATCCTTGTCATTTATTTGCTACTATTGATATTGTTGATATGTCATTCTCAATTAATTATAAATTTTGAATAAATGACATTTTGCTCAACTTGGCATTAGTTTTCTCGTTTGAATTATTTTACATTGTCTTATCGAGGCCTTTTATAGCTGACTATGTGGTATGGGCTTTGCTCATTGTTGGAGGCCGTACGGTGACCTATAGTTGTTAATGTCTGTGTCATTTTGGTCTTTTGTGGATAGTTGTCTCATTGGCAATCATACCACATCTTCTTTTTTATATTGGCTAAATATATTTAAAAATACACAAAACGGTCACATTATGAATGGGTTTTATGAAGATGAACTACTTAGACATCTCGGACAACGATGACAGCGACAACGAATGACATCACATACACTCTATTCTATTGCCGGAATTCAGAAAGGAGTAGGTCCGGTAAGGGCCGATTTAGGCCTCAAATTTCAGGTTCATTTAACAAAAGATTTTGGGCACTTTTTAAACAGTTAAGTGTCTATTTCAATTGATTCAGTTAGTTTATGTGAAAGATTTTAACTGATTGAGTCATTAAAAACGCTCCGATTCAAGCTTAAATATCATGGAAAATCTATCAAATATGCAAAAAAAGTCACTTTCATATAGTTTTTGTCAAAAATGAAAGTGGCCGCATCCGTGTTCATCCTTAATTTTTATATAATGTTATGTATTATCATCAAATACAACTTATATTTCAATATTAAGAATGAACAAGAATGCGGCCACTTTCATTTAAGACGAAAACCGTCTAAAATTTGACGTAAATGCTCAAATTGTGACGATTACAGTAATTTAGCATGGCTTAAGGATGCTAGTTCCCGATATATGTGCATCGCATGGTTGAAAACAGCCCATATTTATGTAGCAAAAGCATTCTACTCTCCAATAGATAACTAAAAGTTTACATTTTAATAATTTTGTAAAACTGCTTTATTTTGGGGCCAAAAAGGGGTCTTACTGGACCTACTCCTTTGGCTTTAGCTATAGTATTACACACCTGTTAACTTCAAAGGTGGGGAAATGAAATACAACTTAACAAAGCGCTAACCATATGACCCATAACTTGACACTTTGTCTGAATGGATGAAAGCTTTTCGACCATGTTAGAAAAGTATTCAGAAACTACGTTGTATTATGGGCACATGGGTTTCTGAATAAAGACAAAAGTGATATACCGCTGTTCAATTTTCATAATTCGATTTAACTGGGGAAAAAATTGCGTCACAACCAAAACTGGGGGAAACACTGTTCAAACACATCAACTATAAGAGAAAACAAAACGAAACAAAATAAAACACTGGACTGCTTCAAAAACAAACATTTACATAACATAGAGACAGACTATGTGATAACAACTGCCACATGCCTGACTTGGTACAGAATCCTATTATATTTCTAGTCCATTCAATAACCAGAAAATTGTGGATTCTTTATCCCCTTTGCATAACAAATATGCTGTTGGTCCAACAGATTTAGTCTCCATTAAATATGTCTACTGATGTAAAAACTATTACTTGGAATGCAGCTGACAAAATCTACTGGTCCGACGCAAATTCTACTGGTCTCGGACCACCAGAACAGCCTAATTTCGACACCTGGTGGAATGTTTCACAAAAGAACATCATTAACAAAGAATGAAATTTCCAAAATCACAAATCTGTCCTTCTTTCTTTTGGTATTAACATCAAAGAAAAAGAAGAAAATCTACCGTCATTAAACTGGATACCAAAAATGCACACCTTATAAGGAACGATACATAGCTGGATAGTTTAATATCTTTCTTTAATGCTGACTACTATTCTTTCTACAGTAAAATCTGTACCTGTAGAAAACTTATCGAAAATGGTATTTTACATCCTAAATTTTACGATAATATTGTACTTAAAGCGCGGAAATTACTATGTGATCCGTGTAAACTCATCGAACCTTTAAACAAACTTATTAGTGAGGGTTATCGTACCAATATTGTAATTAGATCTCTGAATATAGTTTACATTGGCACTAATATCGATTCAGTCATTAGCAAATTAAAACATAACTAAATTGTATTTTCTTTGCAAGCGGGATCATATAGAGACACACACACGTTAAGTTTTATCTCTAAAGAATTCGCTCCTCACTATCCTGCTACCTGTCGATACATTTGTTTTTGGCATTGCACAAGTGATGTTTTCTCTGACTGTTCATGACGTTAAAATACTAAATCCCTGGGATGTGTTTTCGTTGATTTTAGTCTCTGATGCATGATTTTTATTATTAATTGTTTTGGCTTTTAACTAGCTTTCAGTAACTGCGAGTACTCTCAAATCTTACTTTCTTGTTAATTTGACCTGTTGATACTATTTGTAATGCTTTTTTGTTATTTTTTTTTTATTAATATGGATCTTGTCTATATTACAGCTTTGATTATTTGGAATATCTACTAATTTTCACTTCTTCGTACTATGAACATCAAAATTATTCATTTTTTTTTTAATCTGTACAGAAAGTTCTATCTAGCTCTAATTGTATAGTTTTATTGTTGATATTCACCCATATGTACCAAATTTTAGATTATGTTTATTTATATTACAGAACTTTCTTGGTATTCCCAATAGGAAGATTTGGTATACACAACGACAAAATTATTTTTATTTACCTGTGTAAAATATGAAACCGGTTTATTTCAAAAGTGAGGATTTTGTACAAGTTGTTAAATTTTCACAGTTGTATCTTACCATAGCTTTGTTTAAACTTGTTTATTTACTTTTGACCTTAAATATTTATCCTTAATAACTTTATTAACTATGTATTTGCATTCAGGCATCGCAGATCAAATGTATTCGTTCACATTGTGTTAATTAACGTTTTTTGATTGAGTTAAGCCTTCCAATTGATATTATTTTATCGTGTGTTTATCTATGTTGTGATGTTATACTATTGTCTAAAAAAAGGGAGAAGGTTTGGTACCATTAAAACATCTTATCCTGCTGCAAATGTTTGCACCTGTGCTAAGTCAGGAATCTGATGAACAGTAGTTGTCGTTTGTTTATGTAATTTATACGTGTTTCTCGTTTCTCGTTTTTTTATATAGATTAGACCGTTGGTTTTCCCGTTTGAATGGTTTTATACTAGTAATTTTGGGGCCCTTTATAGCTTGTTGTTTGGTGTGAGCCAAGGCTCTGTGTTGAAGGCCGTACCTTGACCTATAATGGTTTAATTTTATAAATTGTTATTTGGATGGAGAGTTGTCTCATTGGCAGTCACACCACATCTTCCTATTTTTATTCAATAGTAGTGCGATGAAATGTATTCAACCAGTGGTGTCAATTAGATGTGGATTCTAAAAAAATTGTAAAGATCTACTGATACATCTAAGATCACAATCTCTGCAATTTTGCAGCAACTTTAAAACCTTTTTTACGCTTTTCACTGCTATCCCCATGCTCAATTGAAAGATCAACTTTCCAATCTCATCAAACAGATTTTTTTCTATAAAAATGGGAATCGTAGATTTGAATTTCTTGTTTTTGGTCATGATAATTTTTATTTTGTGAACTTTCAGAAAATATGCTGGAGATGATAATATCAAAATGTTGAATTTTTGTATCGATAATGTTTGGTTTGTATCGACAATGTTTGGAGGATCGATATTTCACCAGACAGTCAGTATTCCAATGGTTACTAATTGTGCAACACTACTGTCCGACTTGTTTTTGTAATCGTATGAAGCAGCCTTCATTCAGAACCATATAAAGGACGAAAAGAAAAAGCACCTTGCAAAATTCTTTAATTTTAATTTTAGATATATTAATGATGTTCCACCACTAAATACACATATTTCAGTCAGTACTTACATCTTATATATATCCCAGTGAACTTGAAATTAAGGATACTACTTATACTAGAAGGACTGCTTCATACCTTAATCATTTCCTCAAAATTGACACAGATGGACGACTTCACACTAAATGACAAAGGGGACAATTTCAAATTCCTAATTATTCCTAATTAACATACCTCCAGCTCCGTCTTATGGTGTTAACATATCTCAGCTGATGCGTTATGCTTGGGCTTGTCACACTATAAGGACTTCAGTTACAGGAGCTCAGTGCTCCTTATGCAGACACTGCTTCACAAAGTAATGAGGTGGAAAAATAAAAAAAATACACTCCATAACCTCCATGGACACCATTACGAAATGGTTGATCTGTACGATGTGTCTGTGTCTAAACTAGCTTACGATATTTTTACCAAGTCTTATATTCTGGTTTACCATCTAAGTCGTCTGACCTGCGAAGTACCGAAAGTGAAATAATCCCGAATATGACTGTCTTCCCCAGTGTGAATTCACATTGCTAGTAGACGTGTCTCAGTATTTATACATCCAACAATTATGTACAAATGTATATAGTTATGATGTTTCGTTTGTAATTATGGTTTGGTATTGAGTTATGTCATTTCGTTTGTGGTTTGATTTTTTTTAGCTCACCTGACCTGAAAGGTCAAGTGAGCTTTTCTCATCACTTGGCGTCCGTCGTCCGTCGTCTGTAAACTTTTACAAAAATCTTCTCCTCTGAAACTACTTGGCCAAATTCTACCAAACTTGGCCACAATCATCCTTGGGGTATCTAGTTTAAAAAATGTGTGGCGAGACCCGTCAAACCTACCAAGATGGCCGCCATGGCTAAAAATAGAACATAGGGGTAAAATGCAGTTTTTGGCTTATAACTCAAAAACCAAAGCATTTAGAGCAAATCTGACAGGGGTAAAATTGTTGATCAGGTCAAGATCTATCTGCCCTGAAATTTTCAGACGAATCGGACAACCTGTTGTTGGGTTGCTGCCTGTGAAATGGTTATTTTAAGGAAATTTTGCAGGTTTTGGTTATTATCTTGAATACTATTATAGATAGAGATAAACTGTAAACAGCAATAATGTTCAGCAAAGTAAGACCTACAAATAAGTCAACATGACCAAAATGGTCAGTCGACCCCTTAAGGAGTTATTGCCCTTTATAGTAAATTTTTAACAACTTTTCGTCATTTTTTGTTACTTTTCTAAAAATCTTCTTCTCTGAAACTACTTTGCCAAATTTAACCAAACTTGGCCACAATTATCATTGTGGTTTACAGTTTATAAAATGTGTCCGATGACCCAGCCTACCAAACAAAATGGCCGACATGGCTAAAATTAGAACATAGTGGTAAAATGCAGTTTTTGCTTTATATCTTTAAAACTAAGACATTTAGGGCAAATCTTTCAAGATTTTAATGTCCATCAGAATAAGATATATCCCCTCACAAATTTTCAATTGAATCGGACAACCTGTTGTCGGGTTGCTGCCCTAAAATTGGTGATTTTAAGGAAATTTTGCAGTTTTTGGTTATTATCTTGAATACTATTATAGATAGAGATAAACTGTAAACAGCAATAATGTTCAGCAAAGTAAGATCTACAAATAAGTCAGCATGATCAAAATTGTTAGAGGACCCCTTAAGGAGTTATTGCCCTTTATAGTCAATATTGAACAACTTTTCGTCATTTTTGTAACATGTATAAAAATCATTTCTAAAACTACTTGGCCAAATTTAACCAAACTTGGCCACAATCATAATACTAGGGTATCTTTTTTTTTTAAAAGTGTCTAATGACCCCGCCTACCAACGAAGATGGCCAACATCTGTAAACACATTAACAGGTGAGCGACACAGGCTCTTGAGAGCCTCTAGTTTTATTTGTACATGTATGTAAAAGTTAAGATAGATAATCAGCTAGTTAATTTATAGGATTTTTAGTTTAGAGCTGCTATATGCACAGGATTTATTTAATTTTACAGTTTTTAAGTTTATGTGTTTCTTCGGTTTCGCTTTGTGACACGGTTTTGTTTCAGTTCAATCGATTTTTTACTATTGAACAGCGGTATGCTAATGTTGCATTTATTTACCTCAGTGGTTGAACTCTTTTTTTCAGGTACCACATACATATGTATGAAACAACAATAAAGAATTGATAGTTGTAGCAAATTTACCTGACGATATCTGGATATGGGTATTTAGTCGGATCTTAACACGTACTTGTGATTTGTTTAAAACCGGTTTTAACGAAGAAATGTCGAAATGTTCAGAACTTAATTAAATCTGTTTTTTGGTAAGATGGTGCAAGCATACGATTTTTATTGCGTCTTACACTTTGAGAAGCGAATAATCTATAGCTACTTTATATAAATATTGTGTAAAAACGTTAATTATGAGCTATGAAAGTCAAGTGGCTCAAGCATTTTACTGAGGAAGTTTTAAAAAAATGCAAAGAAATATTTTACCAGTGGGTTAGATTTCATTAGTCTTCACTATTTATAGATTAAAAACTTTTGGTTATATCTATAATTTAGAATCATCATTGAAGGTGGAGCGCGGTTGCACAGTTAATTAATTATATTGATGTGTCATTTGTATGCAAGAGTGACATTCCGTTGTATTATGTGCCAATTCGAAAAAGTTATACGAGTATTGTCTCCCTTTAACAGGTTCATTATTTTATAATTAAGTTTAGGTTTCTGATCTAAATTTGAATAGTTACAAAATGTATCAATTCAATATAATTCAGTTTTTGTTATAGGTGTATCAAAAATATTGATGTACGAATATAATTTCATAAATTTGAAACGTTTAAAATGATTACATACCAATATAAAGAACCGTTCATCATTTTTGAAAAAGACTATGATTAAATTACATATTATTTATCTTCCCTTCATGATATATTGATTGGGAAATGAACCAGAGTTATCTAAAGGTAATCACAGAGAGGGACTAGTAAGCAATTTTTAAATGTAGCTTATTTAATGTTAAAACTACTTTCCACTATAAACAAATGTTACTTTATACAAATATAAGAACCTTGTTAAGAGGTCGGTTGAAACTATTTTTTAGTACACAGTATAGATTCAAAATTAAATTTGTAAAACTATGTAGTAAATAAGGATACAGCCATAAAATATGGAATCTTTTGTTTATTTTACTAATAACGTAGATGGAAAAATTTCGAAATAAATGCAAGAAGAGCAAAAAAGTGTTGATAATTAGAATTCTACAATCGAAAAATACGTTACCACTTTTCAAATTAATTATTCTAATGCTTTACACAGATTTTGAATATTAAAACGCATTCAATTCTTTATTTTTGTGTCATATTTTGTATTGGGTACCTGTAACAAAGAAAAAACAACTCTAGAAATTGAAACCAATCTAGATCTGAGTTATGCCGCTTTGTGCAACGAATATCACTTTAATCATGTAACATTTCGTTACCGCAACCAGCCTTAACATATATGCGCACAGCCTTTTAAAGACTGTTAGAACTATATATGTTACAAAAACGTATACTGAGCGAAGCTTTTCTTTGTTACCTTCATAGGAAAACTATCAAAATTGAAACCAAATACACGCACGGCTGTAAAAGTTTGATAAAATGTTCTATATGAATGCCTATATAAAGTCCGATTGTATTATTCACGCTATGCTGGAATAATCCATTAATTACATTGTACACTCAGTTTTTCTCACTGGCAATTAGACAAAAACTTTAATAGACATAACTAAATCGTGTAAGATGTTTTTACACCAAAAGTTAGTATACTCAAACTTATAAGACATTTTTTTTCAAAATACTTGTCTGAACAGATATGAAGATACGAACGACACACTTAAAATCAACAAGCGGAGAATAAAAAACGTCGCAGGGGACCAATTCTATACAATAATTTACAGAACATATGTTCTTTTCACTGTCACGCTCCATTTTAATAATAGTTAATATAATCTTATTGTGTATAAACGATAATTTTTTTTCCCATGTTGTGTTCTACAATGAAAGAAAACAATATCGACAAAAATGAGCTTTCGATGAAAGATTTATTGCAAAGGTATTGTATTCTAGGGAATGATGGTCTTTGCCAGATTTGGAATGTCGTGTCAAAATTTTAGTTTTCAATGCTTTTCAACTTGGTTATTATTTGAGTTTGTAAATAAAGGCAACAGTAGTATACGAAACTCATAAATCGATTGAGAAAAAAAAATCTGGGTTACAAACTAAAACTGAGGGAAACACTCAAATATACGAGGAGAACAACGGTACAACAGACACACAACATTAAAATGTAACACACACAGAAACGAACTATAATATAACAATGGCCATTTTCCTGATTGATACAGGACATTTTAAGAAAAAAATGGTGGTTTAACCTGGTTTTGTGGCATGCCAAACCTCCCGCTTTTATGGCAATGTTAAATATAACATTAAAATGACAACATTACAGGACAGGACTACAATACAAATAAATGAAAGAACATACAGGACAGAGAAACACACGAATAATAGCTAACCAGGTTTAAAATATAATGCGCCAGACGTGCGTTTCGTCCACACAAGACCAGTTACGCCCAGATGAAAAAAGTTCGAAAACCAAAACAAGTACAAAGTTGAATAGCACTGAGGAGCAAAAGTTCCAAAAAGTTTTAACCAATACCTGCTAGGGTTTTCTGCATGTGATAAGAACATCCTTATTATTTAGAATAATTCATACTTTTGCAACAGTAAATTTTATAAAATGACAACTAGTATATAATAGATATACATGATAAAACCGAAGTGGTGTCTAACTACAGAATAAAAACGGATACATTACATAAAACAACCTAATCCAGCACATATTAATACACAGCCGAGTTAGCCAAAGCCTCAACGCACAAAGTGACGTCACATTTGAAATTCTAAAAAAACACAAATTGACGTCACATTTGAATTTCTAAAAATATTTCCCAAAAATAAGATAGAATTAGAATTGATTCAAGATTAGATGTGTAATACTGATATTACATCTAATGAAAATTACAATACTTATTAATATCAAATTGTGGTAGTAATTAGATAATTAATTGTATTATCTAGCTATGTCGGTGTTTCTTCTGAATCAAACTGTAAACCAAATAAATCGTGTAAATTTCGTTGAACCAAACTAAAATCTAATAAATGAAGGGGGCGATTAATTATCTTTACCATTACACACGAATATAACAGAAAAGACGTTAAAACATTTGACAAAGCCGATGAGAATAACAAATATAACATCAAAACTGAATACATGAATTTGGGATAGAAAAGTACCGTGACACGTCTTATAGCAATGCGAATTCACACTCAGCAAAACAGTCACAATAAAAGATCAGACGACGTAATGAAAAAACCCACAATCTAACACGTGGTAGAAATGTTCTTAGTTAGTTTGGACTAAGACACATCGTATGGATCAACCAATTCGTGATGGTGGCCGTAAAATTAAGGAGAGTCATTTTTAATCTGTCCTCCTCATAACTTTGTTGGGGCAGTTTCTGCGTAAGGAGCAAACTCCTGTATATGAAGTCCGTATAGTGTGAACAAGCACGAGAATAACGTATCAATTGAAGTAAACACCATACGAAGGAGCAGAGAGTATGTTACTGCTGAGAAATGGGAAATTGATAATTGGGAAGTTGAAATCGTCCTGTTTATCATAGATTTTCGTGTGAAGTCGTCCGTCTGTGTCAATATTGAGGAAAAGATCAAGGTATGAAGCAGTCCTTCTAGTATCAGTAGTATCCTTAATTTCAAGTTCAGTGGGATATATAAGATGTAAGTATTGGATGAAATATATAATACGTATGTTTTCAGCACCATTGTTCATTAAATATCAAAATCGTTACGAATATTACAGTGTTCAAGACGTATTAGACACAACTTTTTCGGAATATGGAGTTTTTAATGCTCTTCATCTTCGTATTTGATTTAACCTTCCAACTGGTTTATTCGAGCGTCACTGATATGTCTCATGTAGATGAAAAGCATTTCTGGTTTTCCAAATTATAAGCCTGGTATTTGATGAGTTTTTATTTCTAAGACATACCGGTAATTTGCCTGAGTGAAAATGGGAATTTTTTTTTTGATTTTCAGTGCTTTTTAGATTCGTGACATATTAGGTGTTTTACATGTTTATAATTGTATGCTACTGTTATTGACGTCGGAAACACGCGTCTAGAAAGTTCAATCATAAGTCCGACCTTCCATCATAAACCGTTTTCAGTGCTCAGATTAGTTGTGCTTGAAACACCAAATTCAGTATTTTGAATGGTTTAGTAAGATACTCGTAGTCAAAATCTTTGTAATCATACGTCGATATACAAAAAAGGATATATATGATTAGGTTTTTTCTTTCATAATCATTACTTTAGGTATCAATTGTATATAAGAGACTACATAAGATACGGTTCGTTTGAATTTGACTCCCTGCATTAGAAGTGCTTATTGTATTTCTCTCAATTTTGTCGTTTTATTTTGCTTGTACCGTTCTAGCTTCTTACTTTGTGTCTATACTAATATCTTGTACATTTCTGTAACATACACAGCTAGTATAAAAATAATTTGAATCAAATGCTCTGTAATTTAATCTCAAAGCATAACTTTGTACTTATTTCTACAACAATTCTACAACGTTTGTTTTCATGATTGCTGAATTCAGATGAAAATAAAATGGTGGAATGGCAATGAGGAATGTGTCAAGGAGACAACAACCTGACCATAGAACAGACAACAGCAGAAAGTCTCCAACAGGTCTTCAATGCAGCGAGAAATTTCCGCACCCGGAAGCGTCCTTCAGCTGGCCCATAAACAAATATGTATACTAGTTCAGTGATAATGAACGCCATACTAAACTCCAAATTGTACACAAGAAACTAAAATTCAAAATAATACAAGACTAACAAAGGCCTGAGGCTCCTGACTTAGGACAGGTGCAAAAATGCGGCGGGGTTAAACCTGTTGCTAAATTCAGATGATTTTATTTGTATTTTAATTTTAACTTTTTATCGGCTAGTTTCGTGCGATCGTATCCTTATGCTTGTATTTTAATGATTCCATGATATACTGACTGGAAATACCAATATACTTGTGCGTCTGGTAAATTATGAAGATCACAAGGTATAATTTACTAATAAAGACATCAAATATCATAAGTTCTAATTTATAACATTAGAAAAGGGACATCAAATTAAAGTGTCTTGTTTTATTCTTATTATTCAATTATCGATAATCCATTTCGGATATTGCTTTATTAGTTCGTCATAGTTATGATCAGCTGGCAGACATGTGGACTCCCGTTTCACGCCATAACGCTGTACTCTTACAGTTGATCCCCTTTTGGACCTTTCTATCGGCTCTACACGTACAGCATTTTTAGAGGAAATAGCTGCATCTTCAGCAAAATAATTATAGGGCAAGAATAAACAACTATTATCCATACCAGGTGATGTTGTGACAGGAAGATCTTCTGTGTGTGGAATGTGATATTGACCCATAGTAATCCAGGCTACCAAATCCTTAAGAGAAAAAAACATTTAAGAGCTGAATTTTAGTTAAGATTAGTTAAGATAGGAAACAATATTATGTTCAGTCAATGTATTGAAAGGTAAATGGTATGTTAAAACTACAAATTATATCGAAGTGATAAGCAAATGAAAATATACATGTGTTCTTTTTTTTCAATTATATTCGGACTCTGTTTTCTTTGTAATATTTGTTCTTGGTTTACTTTTTTTCGTCGATACATCCATTGTAAAATAAAATATATATAAACACATTGCTTATATTAGACTTACTTCATCTAAAATAGAATCGTTGTCGTCAATGTATTTCTGGAAATCTACTACTGGTTCTTTTATATCCAAAGAACCATAAACAGAAGAACTTGTTCGTTCAGAGTCGTTATATTTAGTAACTGCCATTTGGTAACGTGCCCAACTGGCTATAGGTTCATTTCCGTATCCTCTTGGTAATAACTGATAAGTCATGCCTTTATTTAAAATTCTATAACTTTTAACATTACCATAGTTATCCTTCATTTGTTCGTTGTACATAACTAGGTACTTTGGGGCATCGAAGTTAAAACGGTAAGCTGCGTCTTTTTCCGTTTTTTTGACAGATGTGTTAAATTTGAGTTGGATAATTTGTTCAACCGGAACTTCAGAGAACTGGTTTTCTATCTCTTCTGTGTTAATATCTAATGTTGCAAATCTATTTGATGTACCCTTTATATCTAGATCGGCTTTTATATGAAAAAGATGATGATGAATAGGCGCGCCAAAATTATCATGCAGCTGGAATGAATATTTTTCGTCACCTTTTGTATAAAATAACGCCCGTACATAACCAGTGCTCGTCACCTTCACTTCTAGCGCTCCATTAGGATAGAAAATAAAATCTATTATATAGTCATAATTGCCAATTGTAGGAATGGTCCTTAAGACAAGAACTATATTTTCCATTCCTTCGTAAAATCTACCATTACTAAACCAGTAAGAATGATGCCGCCTAAGTGGCATACCTGTATTCAATTCAAACAGACAAAACGAAGTCGTAAGTTCATAAGAACTTACACCTCCGACATGGAAACTAGAGCCAATAAGGGTTGCATCTTCAGGACAGTCGACACCAGGAAATAAAACTTTTGATTGCAAGCCTATAAGTGCAATACTATCCAGAAATTGTGCTAAAATGTCATTTGGTTTAAAACCAGAATAAAAAACAGCTATTTCCTGTATACTAAGTTCATAAGCAATCCGTTCATTTTTAAATCGGATATCATACAACTGTGGTCCATGTATTGTAGACATTCGAAAATCAAATTTCCAAAACATGTATTCGACATGATGTCCTTGGACATTGTATCGCTTACCATCAGGCGAAAACTGCTTTGGGTTTCTAAGCGATGGATCCATTGGAGGAATGCCTCGCTGATTTAAAGTAGAAAAATCGTCAGAGCTATACAAGGGCAGTGGAATTTTGGGAATAGTTTCTTTGTTTTGATTATAGAATGTTAACACCTCAGTTATGTTATTGAATAGTGTACTATTAAACCAAATCTTTTCAATGGTAAATATTTTCATATCTATATCAACGAGTACAGAAAAATCTAATAACCGGAATCCTGAATACTCTGAAATATGATTTAATGACGTCCATACTTTCCTTTTGTTTTCGCCAGAGAGTGTAGGAGATACGGCTACACCATTTCCAAATTGAAGACAAGCATTATCACAATTTGTAAGTCGTGCGCCAAAAATATCCATGAACATGACACCAAGAAAAGGATCGATGTTTTCTCTTAAATATATTATCATTTTGTAATATTCATTTCCGCTAAATAGTGGGCGGTATACAAATGGGATTTTCTCAGACCTAAATGGTACGGGTCGGTAGTGTGTTGGCGTTGGTAGTGGACCAACTATTACTTCCTGCATGTATGGTGGTTGTTCATTTCCTCTGAATATAATAACATGAGCTTCTCTTGGTGGTTTCGGTCCATTCCTATCAAGGTAATTTAAGACATCTTTTTTATCGGGTAAATATAAATCACTTAAAAAAATAAAATTTTTGTCTACGTTAATATCTTTTAGATCTACGAGATTCAGTTCTTGTTGATTGTACAAAAACGATCGCAGTCCTTCAATTTCAGCTCTTGTCAGATGAACAAATATAGAACTGGTATTTGATAGTTCAAGGTTTATTTTCCCGTATTTTTCACTAGTGGTTTGACATTTTCCGCTTTCTACCTTGTCATTTTTGTTGTTCTTTATGATTACAACGATGAGTGCTATAGCTAACCCCATAGACAACAGTCCTAGTAAAATTGCTATTATCCGCCATCTCTGCCCTGATATGTTGGTATAACTTGGTCCTACAAAACATATAGAATCCGCACTACTACATTGACGATTTTTTAATTATAAGAATTTTCTGTTTTTTTTTGTGATTTTCAACCGCTTTGAAGTTGTTTTTTTTTTTATTGTTTTGATCGTTTTACAAATTGCTATTCCCTCTCGGGCGAGAGTTTTAGAAAGTATTATGTTATGTAGTTTCAATATTTTTTGTACAAGATATTTTTTTTTTTAAATTGTATATTTTTGTGTACATATTTTGATAATAAATATCATATATTTTTAATATACAGAAATAAGGATAAGAAAATATGTCATTATAATGTTATTATTTACCTTTCATTTCCATAGTGATCAGTGGTTATCTTTCATAGAAGATAGACAATTTTTGTAGGTTTAGTTTACAATCTAAAACAAAGACAAACATAGTTATCAATGTTTATCTTTCTTCTAAACCTGCACAAAACAACATGGGAGTCACAGTGTATCAATATTTACGATTTTTCTGATTACTTGTTGATTGTGTTGGTTGATTCTTTCCAACCTAAAAGCATAGAGCTACATTCCTTGTAGTAGTATCTAGTTACAGAACGATGTAAGTTCTGCTTACTTTCGGTGGAAGAAAGAACTAAGATGGACGAAAGAGGTAACTAAGAGTCATAAGTCGAAGGACAGACAACACAATGGCAAAAAAATCGAACAGATCATAAATAAACACGAACTAGTCAGTAGTCATGTGCTTGTAGTTCAGAGGTTATCATTGGTTTATGTCTACCCTATTTGTTTTTTTTTGTAAACTGTTTGTTATGAATTAGAACGTTAGTTTTCACATTTGAATGTGTCATATTATTTATGTCGGCCGACGGGGCTTTTTTTAACCGACTCCCAGTATACGGTATGTGTTTTTCTAATTGTTCAAGGTAGTAAAGTTGTTTATGAATTGATTGCTTACATTCATTTCATTTGAACGTTGGTGGATAGCTGTATCATTGGCATTTATACCACGTCTACTTATTTGTATGGCAAATCGATCGTAGATATTCACATTTTAACAAAAACTACAACTAAAAAGTAAAAACACAAAAATACTGAACTCAGAGGAAAATTCAAAAAGGAAAGTCCCAAATCAAATGGCAAATTCAAAAGTTCAAACACATCAAACAAATGGATAACAACTGTCATATTCCTGACTTGGTACAGGCATTTTCTTTGCTAAATGCTGCTTCTGGACACTTTGTAGTTGACTACCTAAATGAAACAAGAAAACCTATAAATTTCATTTTGATTTTTACCCACTGGAAATGGTCCACTATATTTGCACATTTCAGTTCTTCTTACTGTAAAGAATCTCTTTAAGAGGTTATGGCCAAACTCTTGAGGGCAAGGCTAGATAGACTGCTTGCTGATGGATCCCGGAGATATCTTCTTAGAAAAGATATGTTTTGGAGGATTTTTTTTATCCTGAATTGCATTTAAAAATGTTACAAGTAGGGGGAGTTGTTCCAGCAGGAGATATTTGTACTTCCCATGTCACAAGGGAAAATTGTTTGCGAAAGGAACTATTTGGAGGTAACATTTGTAGAGGACATGTAGAATACGTAAGATGCGTTTTGGCAGATATTGTTTCATAAGATTTTACGATGTACTTCTAACGCTGAACGATAGCAGTACAACACCGTTGTAGAAGCTACATGTAGCTATATACGCGTTAAAAGTCATATGAGATATGCAAAAATAACTTACGGCACTCACCGTGGCTGTTGATTCCTCGGGAACGCTCTCCTACCTTTTACATCAACACAGTTGTAGGAATGGGTGGGCCGATGAGTTAGCTTTATACAAGCAGGATGCAAGAATAGCGTACAGCAGTCACTGTTGTTGATGTTTCCTCGGGAACGCTCTACTACCTTTTTAATGCTTACCAATTTGTTTCTATTTTACACATTGCAAAATTCCAATACGGACGAAGAACGTAAAGGGACCATGTATTTCATTCCTGAGAGAACGCCGAGGGTCTATGATTTATCCAGTAAAGAGCATTCTTTTCTTTTATCTTAATGCATATTGCAAATAAATTTAATAAACAACTATATTTAAAATACACTTACGACCGATACCTGGCTTATATGTATCACGGTTACACAGATTTGTATGGGAATTGCTGAAGCATGGATTTTTTTAAATATGTATACCACGAATAGTTTTTTAAATGAAATACATGAAGTATGATACTCTAAATTTAACGACAATTTCAAAACAAATGCTAATTTCAACAGTTTATGGTGTACCTCTAACGCTGAATGAGAACTGTTGTTCGTTTGGGGGGGGGGGGGGTCGGGAAGAAGGAAATTATTTAAAAGATTATATTTCGTTGATTTACAGGTTCAATGCAGACAAAAAGCGACATTTACAATCGAATGACCACAATGTGATACAATTACCCCCCTTTGCAGTAAAATATGGTTCCCTTGGTATTTCACACATGATTATAATTGTTTATTGTTTTATCTTCTGTGAATGCTTATTGCACAAGTGATATTTAATTATCTCATTATTTTAAACTTTGTTAATTTGATTTATAATCATCTTAAAATTGTGGACCGATCAACTGTCCAATTTTAAATACTTTTTATGTATAAATAATAAGTTAAAAAAATACAACGGGTGCATATTTCGTCTACATAAAACTTAGCATTGGTGCTCCAATCTAACTAATTTGAAACACAAGTAAATTACAAAGTTGAAAAGCTTCTGAATTGACATTTCAAATTTTCTACGGTAATTAATGCCTTGGATTGAAAACCTTCGTTATTGATTTTTCAACGAATACTCATTTTTGTAAGTATAGTTTGGTCCTCAATGCTCTTCAACTTCGTACTTGTTTTTGCCTTTTTATTCGAGCGTCGCTGATGAATCTTTTGAAAACGAAACGCGCGTCCGATATAAAATTTCAATTGTAGTATCTATGATGAGTTTATTTACAACCACTGGGTCGATGCCACTGCTGGTTGAGTTTTTATTCACCGGGGGTATCACTAGCACTTCTGTGTTAACATGAATTATAGTTGATATGGTCATGGTTATAAATTATCTGTTTACAAAACTTTGAATTTCCGAAATAATAAGGATTTTCTACCTCAGGAATAAATTAGCTTAGTTGTATTTGGCAAAGCGTTTAGGAATTTGTTATCCTCAATGCTCTTCAACTTCGTACTTGTTTTAGCCTTTTTAACTTTTTTTTTATTATTCAAGCGTCACTGATCAGTCTTTTGTTGACGAAATGCACTTCTGGCGCAAATATAAAGTTTCAATCCTGGTATCTATGATGAGTTTAGTTACTTATGGCTTTCAACGCAAAACATACAGAAATAATGTTCATCTTTTATGCGCAATAGGAGTATACTAGTATTTTACAATGAAAGAACCCGTGACATTGCGAAGATTACATGCTCGGTAAATGAGTTGTGTACAACTGGAAGATGTCTTGGAAAAGTTTGGATGAGGATATAAGTAAAGGCAACAGTAGTATACCGCTGTTCAAACTCACTTTATTAATTGGTGTATGGAAAGGTCTCTTGTAGCTTTAAGGTGGTAGACCTTGGTTCAGGGAGATAACTCTTTAAATCAGTTATGTGTTTGTGAAAGTCACGTTTCATCAATGTATTTTAAGCATTTACCTGAAACAGATTGCAAATAATCTATGTAACCTAGAAACTTAAAATATATTTATGAAAATGGTTGACACAAACGTACTGATGATTTTAAGAGTTATTTGCCTTAACCTAGGTCTTCCTCTTTAAATGCATGCATTTTATTTGTCACAGATTTTTTTTGTACAATATCCAACACATAATTGACAATAGAAAAGGATAAGTGAAATGTCATGAAAACCCATACCACAAATTTGGCTATAAAAGGCCAAGACTTAAGAAAAGGGATACCATTCAAATCAGAAACTAACGATCTAATTTTAACAAAACAATTTATGAAAATCGAGAACGATCAATACAATTTACATATAAGGGGACTATTCTGATATCTAAGTATCTTAGACCGCAAAAACATGTGCTAGTGATTTAAGACTTATATATTTTGGATCCACAATGCTCTTCAACTTGGTACTTGTTTGGCTTTATAACTATTTTGATCTGAGCGTCACTGATGAATCTTATAAAGACGAAACGCGCGTCTGACGTATTGAATTATAAGCCTGGTACCTTTGATAACTAATTATATATTTTTATACTTCACGTTAAAATACCATATTTTGATTGGCTAATACGAGGGTGTTAATTTACTCACATGGCTGAGCGGGTGACAATTTTTGAATGTCACCCTCTCGTCAAGACCAATCATAAATCGACAATTTAAAGGACAATGAATTGAATTTACATCAAGTAATTAATTACAATGCTTAAGTTCTACGTTTTGACTCAAATTTTATTTTTTGACTGTCAAAATAAAAAAAATAAAACATCTTGCCTAAATTTTGTTGTTTTTTATAATACTCCTAACGTAGGTTATGAACATGACCTCATATAAATTACTTTCAAAATAAAATTAATTAGCAAAAGACAATAGTGATAGGACAATCAGTATAATAAATTAAATAAAACATAGCTGGGAGGGTGATAGAGCAGATTCGCCGCGGTTGACACTGTTTTCTCGGGGTAACAATCTGCTCTATCACCCTCTCAGCTATGTGTTATTTATATAGTGTCGATTTGAGTCCGTGCTCCTCATTAAAAGTGGCAGAAGATACAAAAAGGATATTCAAATCCACGATGGGATAGAGTGTTTTGAACTGTAGAGAAAAGTTTACATTTGGAAACATTAAGTTTGTCATAGGATCTAGTTAGAAGTCGCCAATCATTGTTATCCTTTAAGAAAGGATTAAAAACATGAAGCAGACGTTCTAGTTTCGGTAGTACTTCGCTATAAACTTGGTTGACTTTTAAAAACTGCCTAGAATTCATTTAGAAGGACCAAAGTCTAAATATCTATAATAACCACGATACGTATCCACCTGTTTGTCCCTAATCCTATCTCTGATGTGGTTGTTCAAATATTAATACCAACTCTTCTAAGTGAACTTGGTAGTGGTTGCAACCTTATGGTAGTCAGTATAATTTTTTTATAATTATTTCTTGACTCGTGACGATTTCAAACTAGACATAATGTATGAACCAATGTATATTGTTAATGGCGGTAATAACTTTGTTGATATAGTCTACATGAATTAAATGTAAACTTTATCTTATACCAGAAAATTGTAAGAAGGTTACAGATAGTGTAAGTATGAATACAAATCACAATATATAAAGTCAAATAAGATATGATTTTTTATACATAACAATTGGTCTACACGAGAGGATGACATACAAAACATGTTCTCCCGCTAAGCAATAGGACAGAGTAAATAATCTCACTCGTATTAGCCAACCAAAATCTGGCATTTCAACGTGAAGTATATTAATTATTGTCATCTATTCATGGAAGATAATAATTACTTGAAATGAACTGAATTATTCAACGCATCAAACCATAAATATGCACAGTTATAAAATCATTGTTTGCTATCATGATGCAAAGTGTTTTTACGCATGTTGTTATTCTGATGATATTTTTCCACATCTAAAACACACGCAATGTAGTTATAACGCCATTTTTGTGAACTTTATGATGGTTTGATGAGTATTTGCCTTCTTGCCCGGTAAATATAAAATAAAAGTCAAATCTACCACACTTTCTTCGGAGAGGACATTGTCCTTGAACTAGATGTAGATTTAGCTGAATTTCTTAAACCACCATTTCTAGTATAAAACATCCTAGTTTGGTCCTGGTAAAGCTTCATATTTGACCAGGAAAAATATTTAGTACAGTCAATAAAATTAATCCTTCTGTTGAATTCTAGAGTCTTAAGTTTAGTAGCTGTGGTCGGTTTTGATAATCTTGACAATAAGTTCTTTTCCTTAGGCACGTACGACCGAGGTCTCACAAATGGCGTCATGCTCTGTGTTGGTGTTTCTATTGCTGTACTTGGACGGGATGGACGTAGTGGTTTAGGTTCTCTCCATGACGGAAATTTCATGCCCATATTATCAGCCGGTGCAACCGTAGTCTGGAAAAAAGGTATAACAATTAATTAATTGATTCCACCTATTTGAAATTTAGCTATAATAGTTAAGAATTCATCAAATTGTAACTATTATAATCTACTGAATGATATGCATAATGTTGTTTTCTATATTTGTATCACCCTGCTACGATCGTCCGCTCGACAGATTAATTGATTAAGACTTAGTATTTTCTGATTAACCTCCAGTAACAATAACTTCAATTGTTTGGTTCTGGAAAGTGGATCGACAATGAATATAAAGGACGGGAAATTAGACTATAAGTACATGGGAGGAAAGATCATGTTGAATAGGAGAGTTCAAGACAGTAAAACATGACCATGTTTATGGTGCACGATTTGGACGATTGGAGCTATAGTCATATCATTATAGACGAAATGTTATTTTTTTGTAACTGGCAGAGGTTTAAATACATGGTGGTCGGTATTTACGTTAAACGAGCGATAACTCTAAATTAAATCATTACAATTATACATACTGAATAATGATTACTGGTGTTTCGGTCACTTTAACACCATTGAAGTCAATATCAAGACGGTCAGTTTTTGTTGGAGGAAGAAGTCGGTATTCCCAACGAAAATCATAAAACTTTAGTATTAAACCAGAAAAAAACCAGTCACTTTAAATTAAATTAAAGCCTAGCTATGGATTATTTTTTCTCCTATTGTACTAAACCTGCGTCTCGTGTCCAAATATAGTGACTTCCCCAACAAAGCTAAATTGCTGTTTGGAAAATAAAAGTAATATGTTCAGGATAAAATGCATATTACGATTGTTTGCAACATGATCACACATACACATGTAATTGTCATGTTCGTCACAACGGGTTTGTGGAACATTCCACAGAGAGTATCTCGTCGACGACTTGAGATATTTCCAAAGTGAATTACGCTATCAAATCACATGCATTTGCCTCAGTACTCCTGTAGTCGATTATTAGAAATATTTTGTTTGCTTTCTTTTTTTGTCAAGGTTTGAAGGTATGGTAAATGTATTTGAAATGAGTTTTAAATAAAAATTTTATAGGAAAAAGTAGTATCACAAAAATACTGAACTCCGAGGAAAACTCAAAACGGAAAGTCCCGAATCAAATGGCAAAATCAAAAGCTCAAACAAATCAAACGAACGGACAACAACTGTAATATTCCTGACTTGGTATAGACATTTTCTTATGTAGAAAATGGTGGATTAAACCTGGTTTTATAGCTAGGTAAACCTCTCACTTGTATGACAGCCGTGTAAAATTCCATTATATCGACAACAATGAACAAAACAATTAGACATAATTGGTAAAAAATGTAAAAAAAAAATAAGGGTGCAGCAGTTAACGTTGTGTTATTATCTTAATCACTTTAAAACAAACAGATATATAATCCTATATTTACCATGACACAAAAAAAAAACACAAAAAGGACACAGAAAAACGCACATTAGCAAAAACGAAAGACAATTAATAATACAGAAATTATCATAGGACATTAACACAATAACGGGGTCATAGGTACAGAGCAAGTTCATATGCTACAAAGAAACACAAAAAGGTATACAGAAAAAGCATATTATAAACATACATTTTGTTTCAAATAAACTTGTAGTGATTGATAATTTAGTCTTAGATGCATGATTTATTTTCATTAGTTTTAATTGGCTTTGAACGAGCTGTCCGTAACTCGGAGTACATTTGGATCTGTACAAAGTGTCTTTTTGTTGTTGGGATGTACAAGTACCCGACCACGTCCACTCTGTGTTTTTGTTAAATGTGTTTCTTTTTGTATCCATCTGATGAGTAAAGCCTTTTTCAACTGATTTTTATAGTTCGTTCTTAGGTTGCACTGTGACACCATTGTCCTAGCTAAGGGGGTGGGTTGGGATCCCACTCAGATGTTAAACTCCGCCACATTCTGTACACCTACTTCAGTGGTTGTTGTTTGTTGCTGTTTTACATATTCGTTTTCGTTCATTTTTTGTACATTAATTTGGCCGTTAGTTTTTTTCGTTTGAACTGTTTTACATTTGTCATCTCGGGGCCTTGTATAGCTGACTATTTGGTATGGGTTTTGCTCATTGTTGAAGTCCTTATGGTGACCTATAGTTGTTAATTTCTGTGTTATTGTTAGAGTGTCATTGTCAATCATACCACATTTTCTTTTTTATAAGTAATTAAATGAGTGTTTATCAATGACGATTGATTCAATGATGAGTATGCATACAGTTTTCTAGCCTGGGATCCTAGATCACTGTTTTACAGTAGACTGACTCGCTGATGTTTGACCAAGACCCCAGGCTAAAAGAAACAGCGCACTCGCTCTGCATTCTTATATTAAAACCAAAATGGTCTAAATATAAAATTCCAAATTTGGACGAGAAATGTATGGCAAAGTTGTATTATATATTTTTTTTTTTTTAATAAATAAGAGTATTTCCTTAGGTGGATTCAGAGGGGGTCGGAAGTTGTGATCCTCTCTTCTGATTTTCTTAAAAAATACATTGAAATGACGATAATTTTGAAGAATCCATCTTGAATTAAACACGTCTGATTCTACACCGGATTTATACTATTAAAATATAAGATACAACTTGCATTGTAACGCAACAACAGAATGTTGCGAATCCCTATAAAAATCAGAAAATTGAACATTGTATTTCACATACATGTACTTGCTTCCGTCAGATTTCCTCCAATCTGTTCATCAATTAGACAAACCGTATCAACGATAACAGACTATTATAGTTATTGAAAATTAGGATGTATAATTACTCATTTCCTTTTCATGAAAAGTAACAAACAAAAGTGTGTACGTTTATCGTTGTAGCTAATGCCCTTCAATTCATAAGAATATTTCCAAATTTCATTGACAGTACCCGATGGTAGCAACCTCCATGTCCTAAAATACAATTAAAAATACAAGTACTCACACGACCGGGTTTATATGGTGATGTTGATTTACGTGTTAAATCCACTGATTTGGTGGACGTAGTTGTCGATGTACTTCCAGGACTGTAAGTTCTCCAACTCATAGAGAGAGAACTTGCGGACGAACTTGTCGGCATTTCGGGGGGGTTGTCACGTGTAACCACAAAAAAAAACTCTCCAAATACAATTTCACAAAATATTCATATTTTTGTCAAATTAAAGCTGCACATTAGTTCCACATACATATTCTGGAACGTTATTAAACAACTGACTCGACAACCAAATAGAATTAAATCTTGAATACATAAAAGCCAATCAGATTATTGGATTATTGGCAGCTTAACACTTATAATTCTTTGGTGTTAAGACGCCATAGAGTTTAAAATAGGTCATTTTCATATTGTAATTATAACAATACACATTTAATTTATTTAAAGTTGAGATGTAAAAATAATTTGTTCTATAAGATTCAAGAATAAAAGGGTATAGATATATTAAATTAGTCTCATTTAGTATTTTAAAAACATCATTTCTGTTAGGTAAACAGTAATATTATTGAGACTAATTTTTACAAGTGGAACTCCGAGGGCTGGAGAAAACGTTGTGAAACTGTAGACGATGACGTCAATACTATATAAAATAATAATAGCATTAATATTTAAAAAAAATGTTTACCAATTCACAAAATGCCATTAATCCAGTCGGTAACTTTAAAAATAAACAGACATTAATGCATTTATATCTTATTATTTGAAGTTATATAAAGAATTCCTTACAGATAATCCGGCTAAAGAGGAGAGTCACAGTCGATCTCTCTAATTACCAGTTCTCGTCCTTCCTTTTTCCCCATGAACACGTACTATGATTTTAAAATGATGTATGTCAGAGGATAAATGACACACCAATTTCAAAAGCATGCTTGACCATCAAATTTTAAAACTAGTAAAGTAATATAAAGGCATATAGTATACTACTTTGTAACCAGTGCATTCGAAAATGTTTCAATACTATATATAAAGTATTAACCAGGGTTGTGTTCAATATCGTGGCGGCTATGTACACAGGGCTACGTAGATGTATGAACATTGAACGTGTAGCTAGCCTAGATACTACATGGATATTGATAGCAGCTAGGCTAGCTACACGTTCAATTGTCATAAATCTACGTAGTACTACGTAGCATTATTTAGCTGCTACGATGTTGAACACAACCCTGTGGTGTCTTATTTTTTTTTCCAAGCTGGCTGTTAGGTTCCTCTAGTTTCACGTGTTATTTGGTATCATCCTTAGATGGTTGTTTGTTGGTATGAACAATCACACGTTTTAACATTCATCTCTCTTTCACCGTGAAAAGTAAGAAGACAAAATGTACATAATAATATAGCACCATAATAGAAGTGGACAGTTGATTCCATATGCCCATACTTTTCTGCCTAAAACTGTTGTGAGTAACACGACGGGTGCCACTAACCGGATCAGGAACTGCTGTCCTTTTCTGAGCATTTTAGTTAACCTCTAGTTAGTGTCGGGATTCGTCTTATTCAATTCTTTAGTTTTACGTGAGGTCTTTTTTGTTATTGTTGTTTTATCGTCGTTTTTCCTTTTCACAATAGTGGTTCATTTGGATTGGTGATATATTTATGATTCCTTCTTGTCTGATAGTATATTTTCTATCTGTCTCTTGGAATTCAGGGGGTGGGGGTTCGAAATATTAGATTCACTTCAACTTACAATTATATTTGAAACTTAAATAAGGGGATTGATCATCATAGCAAAACCTTCTAAAACTACCATCAAACAGTTTCCATTTAAATCCTTAAAAAATCATATAATCTTCTCTGTATTTACTTGGCCAGTTCAAACCTATCTTGCAGAGATGGTATGTAAAATCTCCGTCCTTTTAAAAAAATATTATAAAATCCTTTGGACTGCATTTGGTTTGTGAAAGATCCGACCAAGAATAAACATCAATAAACTTCAAAACGTTTATTCCGTTTTGTCTCTTGAAATGTTTTTTAAAAGACATGTCTTACTTAAAACATCATATTGTCTTGGGTATAAACTATGAAACACTTTATGACAGAACTTAAGCTAGTCTTACAGTCATGTCTTTTGGTACCTGCTAAAGCAAAAGTATATATGTCTTGTCTATGTGCACCATCGTCAAGGTACACCAGAAGAGTTGCATGGTCCATCAGTAAATCTGCAACTTGAAGTACTGATAGAAATTGCTAAAAACATGTCATGTTCTTTATAAACTAAAACATTTTAATTATCTATCTATATTTATTAACGCATATCAATAAATGAAACAATTGGTCCAGTGCAAATGTGTTCGATCAACAGTTCTTCGGAACATTCAGTTCCGCCTGTGTCTTTAACTTTGGTAAAAGTAAATACCAGCACCACCAGACGACAAAATACCGGTAAAATTATATTCCAAGAATAAGTTTACAATTGCACACCGCATTGTTGCCATCGTTGTCTACAACAGAAATTCAAACATGCAACTTTAAATTTCAAGTTCAAGTTCGACTGACATTCATAATTACAAAATATTGATTTCGCTAATCCTCCTCGAAAGACGGTTTAATATTTGTTACTTGTTTAGGTATTTTTTCAGGACAAACATGCTTTCTTTTTCCCGCTCTTTGGTCGGGTTGTTGTCTTCTTGGCACATTCACCATTTCCATTCTCAATTTTATTTCTTATTTCTTAAAATGTTAATTTAAAAGTTGTTTGTTCATAAAAGCATATAACTGTTCGTTAAATGTTACATGTAATATATTGTGGGAAATTTGTTTCATTAAATAGAAATAGTTAGAAAATCCGCTTAAATGCTTATCATAGTGCAAATAAGTATTGCATTGTAAGGGCTCCCTAATATATATGTCATACTTAAAATGTATACTAGTATTCCTTTATAGCGTGTGTTTAAATGCTCGTCTAATAATTATTATATTTCATTCCATTAAATCTATTTTCAATTTTGATAAAAACAAATGCAAGTGTTATGACGTCTTAAAAAAATAAGGTAGCTCTATAAAACAAGATATATACTAGTATGGTATTCCTGTTAATGTGACAACTATCCATAAAGATCAAATGTCACAACGAACAAAGTAAAGGTAATTGCAAAACCTTCAATAATGAGTAAATTGTATGCCATAGTGTCGAGTAGTAATGACAAAATGCGAAACAATTCAAACATTTTAAGCAACGGCAAGATTTTTTAAACAACAAACCGTGAAAACAAATATAACAGACAGCAATCAAATATCATCGCTGAATGACTACCTTCAACAATAACACCATTAGCTATTATTCGCAGTTTTGGTCCGATTTGATTTTAATGTCATTAAATGGTGACTTGTCGTCTGCGTCTGCATCTGATGGAGACTTCTTGAAACAGTAACACCAATCTCATCTCTTCTTTTCATTTCCTGCCCATTAGCTCAACTAGGACCTGGTGTTTGAAATGTAAAGTAAATGCATAAAATTTAACTTACATGACATTTAGACTAAAACTTTTCAATCTAAGATTTGTAAATATATGCTAAATTCTATTAAACGAGTATATGCTATGCAATTTAGTGCTCAGGGTAAGCCCCTCGATCTAAATTGCATAGTACTTACCTTGTCATAGACTAACCGATACATAGAGAGTTGAGAAGGTGAACACAAAGTGTTTTACTGTTATGGTGTAAGTTTTAGATCGTTGATCTACTCTTTTCAATTTATTATAAATTGTTTAGACTACAAATGTTTAAAGAATGAGTTGGTGTCTTTTCTATTTGTTTGTATTCTGCTCAAAATCCCCAGTTTTATTCTCTCTGAGGCAAACAGATACATACACAGCAAAAAAAAACCCAAAAAAGTAAAGAATAAATACACACTAACTTTTAAAATACAGAAGAGCATATATATATATAACTTGTTTTTATGGAGTATTGTAGGGATTAGGTGCTGATGACTTATTTTGATATTCCTTGTTTTTATTCATTTTTAACTTTTTTCCGCTGTATAAGATATTGATATTAAAATGCAGATGTTAAACGAAACCACATTTAAGAAAATAATATATAGAAAAATATCTGCATTTGCTGTTACTCTTCTATAAAATTGAAAATGGAAATGGGGAATGTGTCTAAGAAACAACAACCCAACCATGGAGCAGACGACAGCCGAAGATCACAAATGGGTCTTCAATGTGTTTGCTCTTTAGATATTTATTTTTTGTTTTATATTGCACTGTCTGGGTTTTTTTCATGTTTGTAATTTTTTTATGTGTTCCTATTTAGAAATATGCTGGAAGTATTACGAATGTGTATAACTTACTTGCAGGGATGTATTGACAGCCATCCTTGTATCCTTTGTTTCTTGATTGTTTTACTTTTTCTCTTAGTTTTAATAATCTTTCTTTAGACCTCTTAATTTCATTTTCTAACTTCTCTAAATTACTTAAAGAATGATCTATCTCACATTCTATTTTGTCAAATTGTCTTTGAATTCGACTGTCTTCTTCGTTGTCATTACATGGGGTTGAAATTTCATATTCATGATCGTGAAATTCCTTTATTGGTTTACACAAATTGTTATATATATTGAGAGCATTTTGAGATCCTAGTATTTCTTTTGAATACTCTCCCTTTGTTGCATAACATAGTGCTTTCTCTGTGTATTTTATAGCGTTTGAGAAATCATAATCTAAACCGAAATGTCTGGCTTTCGCTGTATAGTATGACCACTTCCAACGAGTTTCCATTCTCTTCCAACTTTCTTTAGACTCTTTTATTGATCTTAAAAAACCTTTGGCTTTACGTTTGTCTTCTGTTGTAACGGAAACATCTAGATATACACCGAACATACCTATACCCAAGAGAAGATGTGACAGTTTTAACAGCACCATTCTCTTGAAATCCAAATACACAGTTTCATCAAATTCAATTTCAACAGCAAAATGTTCAATTGCTTGGTTAGCAATGTTGTTGAGTTGTTCCTTAAGACCTGGTTCCAAAGTTTCGGCGTATTTCTGACACAGCATATTATACTCAATGTATAATACCGTACCCGTTTCCCTACAACCATGTATTAAGTCAAATTTGCTTTTTGCATCATTCACATAGTCTAAAGCGGTATCTAGTTCATCTTTGTTTGTCATTAAAACTGCCGAGCCATATCGAACAAGTCTCATCATTTCTGGTAGGTTTTCCTCTGACAAATAAGGTTTCAGATTTTCCATCTTATCGAAAACGTCGGTATACATAAGATTTTTATCATATATCACTCTCTTGTACTCACACCATGCATCAAGGGCGAAAAAGTAAAAGTCTGCAGCTTTAAATCTTTTATTACTCAAACCTGAATTTTCAACAATTTTCCAGTTTTGTTCTGCTTTGAAAAACTCTTCTTCGAAAGTCAAGTGATCTCCACTGTGACTAAGACGCTTCAGATAATGTCTATACACAACTAACTCTTTTCGAAACTTGCTAAAATATTCTGCTTTTCGTTGGACGGAAACTGAGCTCTGTGATGACTGACGAAGTACTTCTGCTAAAAACCCGTACCCAGTATTCCTTAACGACTCGTATAAAATTTCCATTGTAATATTATCCATGTCAGCCACTTGGAACATGAACACTCGAGCCCTGTCCCCTCTGAATTCGATGCTTCGCAACTTCATACAAGTATTTGCGTTAAAAACACCAATTTCATAAAGAAAGTCCATGACGTAATTTGGATCTAGATTCTCTATAAATATTCGGTGCACTTTTCGGAGCAATAATTTGCTTTGTTCGTCCATTTTTAATATCATTTTATTATACGGAAGTGTTAGAAGGTTTACATGGGTTTTACATGTGTTCCTAAAAAAAGTCCCTGACGCAATTTAGGTCTTCTAAAATTATACTATTCTTATTATATGCATTTTTTCCCTAGTACAATGTAATATCTTATTATATTGTCCATTTAATTATATAATCATAAATCTGTTAAATGCTTTTATTATGATTTATGAACCAAAACATTCGCTGCATATTTGATATGAATACATGTACATCTGAAACCAAATACTATAATACTTAATTGTATTACTCTACATTTAATATGATCGGTAAAATAAAAAAATAAACAAGGCTTTCAACCCAATAGTATATAGTGTGTGTCTGCTATATATATTATATCCTTTTTGAAGGGAGTAAGTTAATGTAACTTGATGCTCTAAAAACTATATAAAAGTGTGATTTCTAGTCTATGTCTCTTGCAACTGTAAAATTTGTAAACAATTGCGTCTTACTTCTGAAATAGTTTATAAAGAGCTCCATATACGTATTTTTTTTTCAAATAATATATCAAAAAAACTTTTTTATATTCCTTTGAATATTTAAATTGGTTAAAAAAAGGAAACCCTGTCCCCCTCAATTTCCACCTCTGAGAGTTATAAAACATGCCTTATTTTTCAGTAAAGAAGAAAATGCGGTTCAAAAATGAAGTCCATTAAATTCCATACAATATGTTGTAAAACGTTTGTGATGTTTGGGTCATTTCTCCCTTTAGTGCCTCGAAAACGTTACATTTACAATGAATCTACTCGAAAAAAATACAAACATGGACTGTCATATGGAATTCCAAGCAAAAGAAATGCATGAAAATAGGACTAAAAGGGTTCAAAAAGTATATCGTTACGATGGACCAAGATAAAGTCCCTTTTAGCTTAGCTATATCATATTTGGATAACACAGACCGAATGGGAAACAAAACCTAAAAAATGATGTATGTACAAAAAAAAACTTGCCGTTCTAAATCAATACCAACTATCGCTTATTAAAAAGGACACTATAAGAATCGGTTTAATTGAACTATTATCATATATAAAATTGAGAATAAAAATGGGGAATGTGTCAAATAGACAAAAACCCAACCAACGAGCAGATAACAGCCGAAGGCCACCAAATGGGTCTTCAATACAGCAAGAAAATCCCGCACCCGGAGGCGTGCTTCAGCTGGCCCCTTAACAAATTGTATATTTGTTCATTGATAATGAATGTCAGACTAAACTCAGAAATATATAAAAGAAACTAAAATTAAAAATCATACAAGACTAACAAAGGCCAGAACCTCCGGACCGGCGCAAACATGCTGCGCGGTTAAACATGTTTTATGGACATGTATGTAAAAGTAATTGTGAAAGAAAACTATGGTATCAGACGACTGATAATGAGGACGCCACACAAATGCCACCAAACGAAGTCACCAACAACCATAATTCAATATAAGACCTGTTGAATATAATCAACTTACTATAAGATATAATTTGGTCTGTAAATAGAAGAAATGTAAAGATTTCACAACAGGTTAATTTTGGGACGTCATCGTAGATTCAGTATCCCTCCGATGGGACCAAAGATAATATCTTGTTTACACTGTATTAATATCTTTGTGTCATTATTTTGGCCGTAAATAAGGGAAGAATATGTCATGTACTGTAGTAATTGAGTGGGCAAAATTTGTATCTGTGTTTAAAACTAGGTAACAATTTATATATTTTTGCATAAAGATTCTGAGTACATTTACATTTGTTCCCTAATCATGACGCCTGGATGAGGTAGTAATGTATGTGGTGGCAGCAGTTTCTTTTAAATCATTGCATATACAGAGAGAATGATAATTTTGTATGTATATTTAGGCAGCAACCATTTGATTTTCGGGGGGGGGGGGGGGGGGGGGCTATGGTTTTTTTTTTGGAAAAAAAAGTTTGTTTCCAGTTTTTGGAGAAAAAAATAATTTGTTTTTGATTCTGAGAAAAAAAAATTGTTTGTTTCACCCTCAGCTGCCACTATATGTAATGCTAAAATTGAAAGAAAAAAATTGTTTTCGACTTGTCGCGAAAAAAATAAATTGTTTTTCGGCCCAGGCGAAAAAAAATATTTGTCCAGAAAAAAAACCCATAGCCCCCCCCCCCCCCCCCCCCCAGAAAATCAAATGGTTGCTGCCTTAGCGGTTAAAGTTTGCAGGTACGTGTACGTGAAGTCCATAGTTTTTTCGTGCAGTACTGTCTTGTCAGATGTCTGGTGTATTAGCATAGTGGATGAAATTTCTACAATGTTATGAACAGTCTTGTAGAATATTTCAATTTATCTTGAATGTATTATATTTTTTTGGTTTTTTTTTAATGCTGAACCAGTTTAACTTGTTAATATTTCATTTCTGACACGCTGATGTCAGGGATCTTATGGTATCGATCGAGGACCAAATCAATTGTAATGTTTATGTCTGCTGAACAGAATGAGATTCCCTAAAGCCCGAGTCACACTGTCACGTTTTACTACATTTTAAAATGCTACGTTTCAACTGCGTTTTGAATAAAAATGTCCGGTTAAAACTAGGTTTTACTAGTTTTTTTCTACGTACGTTCATATCACAATTTGTTACGTCAAAGTACGTGTAAACCCACGTTTCAACCACGCATTGAAACGTTTCGATGCGTAGTAAGTACGTTTTGTTTCGTTCCGCTAAGCTTTGATACGTACTTTCTATGTTTCTACTTCGTTTCAATTTTCACTACGTTTGTTGTTAAATTTTCAAAACTTACGGGGCATGTCCCGTTTTAGTCAAAGGATCACTACGCTTCGATACGCTTAGTTACGTATATTCCCGTTCCGCTACGCTTTCAAAACGTAGTAAAACGTAGCACTTGAAACGTGACATTGTGACTGGGGCTTTAACTGAGCAATAGTACTACTCCCGAACAGGTAACGTTAAACAAGTGACATGTATGCCTGACTTTTGATGGTTTTTTTTTTATTTCTTTTTATGAGATAGGAAGCTCAGACATTTGTGATCATTTGATACATTTAGCTATGATGTTCTCTATTTACTTTGACCGTTTAGTTTGTTTGTTGTATTATGCCAAGATATATAGCCTAATTACAGCCGATTTTATTGCCGCGTGTAGCCAAAAGCTAATATGTTTGGTTAGTTTCCTTGTTAGCTGAACCGTGAAGTCCTTGTTAAATTGAGTAAACTACTCTACTTTAAGAGTAGACTAATCCAACAGATATCCAATCTATCAGTCTGTTGGACTAGGCTTCTTCGAAAGGAGGATAGTATACCTGACCTAATAATGACTTCACAGTTCAGCTAACAAGCAAGCTAACCAAAAATATTACCTTTGGCTACACACTCAATAAAATCGGCTGTAACACATTTAGAAGAAAAAAGTTCATTTTTATTTTGTAATTATTTAAATGAAATCAGCTGCAAATATGACATACAATGAATGGTTTTTGTTTGGTCTTGAACCCTGCTAAACATAAGAACGACACACTAAGCCGAATTATCAACATGCTTGGTTGAAACTGATCCAACCAATATTAAGAAATGTTTGCTTTAACTCTTAAATATCGCGCGCATGTTACATAGCCAGCAAAGATCATTTTAAAGCTTTTCGTTTGACTCGGTCAGGGATAGAGCCAATGAGATCTTGCATTTTAAGTGCAACTACAAGATTACTAAGGTTCTTTTTACGACCAATGTGAACAACAAACATCTAGGACATGATCAATGTAGAATGCAAGAATGGAGAAAAACAAAAGACGATTGCATTAATTCTAAACACTTACACTAACGTATGCATGTCTTTAAGCTAGTAAGAGGATACAAATAAAAAAGGTTACAGAGTTATTTTCTTCTTCTTTTGTCAAATGAAAGTTTGCCATCGGTAATGATCATAATTGTTGGTATTTCCTTACTCTTTCACTACTCTAAGCTAGATTGTGGCGACCATTTCATTTTGTTAGATGAAGCCAAGGTACTCTGTGAAAACCACCGACCTACCGCTGGAAATCTACCAATCCTAGTCAATTGTACTGTAGTAAGATTAGAGTCAAGCGCATCTGCAACGAGAGGGGTTAATTCAAACCGACAACCTCAGTGATGACAGATTTGTTATCCCTGCAGATGACCAACTAAGACCACTCGGCTTCCACTTTATATCATGATGTTTTTATAAAAATAACAAAAGTTAATATAATAGAAAAACAAAGGATATGGGATATCTGTTCATGACTAAAAATTAGTACACGCACAGAAAAAAAACACACACAAAAAGCAAAGGAACAGCGCTTTTATTGCTTGTTTTCATGCTACCTTTTGTGAGTGACTGGTATATTTTGAAAGGATTATAAGAATGAAGAGAATTTTTATGAGAATAAATGACAGAATTTTGAAATAATATATTGAGAAAACATCTCTGATAAAATGCTTTCTAGAAAAACTCAAATCAAATTAGGGTCACCGTACGTGTGTTGTCATTCTAAAACAAAAAACAAAAACCTACTGTAGATTCCTTTGTAAATCTTCATTACCTTTTTTTAGACTTGTTTTAAAATAAAAAATAATGAAATCGAAAGAAATTTTGCGTTTGTAAAAACAGTCGTTATAATTAATCAGATATATGAAACCACACAGTTGTGCTCATTTCAAAGAAAAGAATTTTAAATGTCTCAAAGTTGCATATTTCATCCGATATCAAGACTGTCGTGTTCTGTTAATTTACGACTCAAGATGGTGGAGAACCTCGAATTACTTTACGCAAACTCTCAGTCAAAATCACATATATCCAATATTTCAAAAATTAATAAACACTGAGAAAAAAAATACATTTTACTTAATCTCTAAACAATATCTATGAATTATGTAAAGGACTATGGAAATTATAACAACAAGACTGATTTACTTTTTAAGTACTGGTGATTTGTATACCTAAATGAACAGAGTATCACACAACACGGTCTGTACCCCTATATACATCAAAATCCGTTCTTTTGTAGCAGTTATAACAGATAATTCTGGTGTATACATATGCATAGTTGACTTTTAATGACGTAAGCATCTTAAGTGAGCAGTAACTTGCAGAGTCATTGTTTACTATTTAACTAATGACACTAATAGGAACAAAACATCATTACACACAAAGCAATCTGTTAGAGTTTCTGAGAAATCTACCAAGCCTCTATGAATAAGGCGAAATAAAACTTTTCTATGGAAACCATAATAATCATTCTAATGTAAACAAATAAGTGGATTTTATGTTAATATTCACCGTTCAAACAACAGTCGTTACAGGGTTGCAGTCTGAAAAACGTCCATTTGACATAGGAGTCGTGGATTCGAAACTCACCATACTATAAAAAATAACAATTTGAAAAGCCATACATAGCCATAAAATAAGAAGTGAAAAATTGTTCATTAGTCTTATGCCATATGAATCGTTTTCTTCCTTGCAACAACTACAATCACAAGAAAATGCTTTAAGCAATGATGCGCACCAAGTTTTTGGAGTGTATCTACACATTTTACACCCAAGTGTACAACAGCAAAGAGGACATGGCATATCGCACATGCAGCAGCATTCTTTTGGTTGTATCTTGCAAAAATATTCCTTGTTTCGGCAACAACAGCAGCGCCAGCACAGATTGCAACACCCGTCCTCTCCTCCAATTGTGTCAAAACTCGTGACAAACCGAAGTGTCATGGAAATACATGCGCTGATAGAAGCCAACAATGCATAAAGGTTCACGTGAGGCTTTAGCTTATCACAATCACACAAAAAGAAATAAATAGTAAATAGTATGTTTTGCGGAAGTTCTTCGAAAAACATAACAAAACATATTTCACTTTGACCTTGCAAAATTTGGAAAAAGTTTGGTTTCCTCTTTTTAATAATTTCCATAACAATGTTTATTACTTGCAAGATTGACAGCAGTGATCCAAGGAGAGAAAAAACAGCCGCCAGAGTCCAAACATCATTCGTGTTACTACACATCGATGTATCGATTGCTAATATATCGAGCTTAAATGTCTTGTTGATCACTCTACAATTCGCCTTACACATTCCAGATTCAAAATCACTTGATGTGCCAAGGAACTGAATTGGTCCAGAACTTGCAAGCAACCAATCATTGACTAGATCCCATATAATGAAAAAAATCACTAAAATACGAATCGTAACGAAAGTGCTGGTTGACATTTCTGTCTTCTTCTTTGAGATGTCTATGCTCGTATCGGAACCACGCCTGCTTTTATGCGGTTCTGTATAAACAGGTTCAAGGGATCTGTGCCAAGACGGTACATTGCCATAGTCTACAACACTATTTGCAACAGATCTCGGTTGTCTTGAACTTCGGTATATATCGTCAATACTACCACTTTCAACGGCTCTCGGTATTTCCCAATTACTTGACTGTCTGGTACCTGGCTCAGATAGAACTCCTCTCCCTCTGTATATTTGCATACCAGGTCCACTCCTTGATTCTACAACTGCTGATCTCTGATCGTACGGTCGTCTCTCATATCTTCTGCCATTATAAGCAGAATATCCATGATTATCTTGACCTATATTTTCCGTTGCAGCGATACTTCTTCTGTCATAGTCAGGTCCCATGAATCTGGTTTCCTCGTTGTCGCTATATAGTGGGTTTGTTCGTCGCACTGCTGGTCCATGTAGTCCACTTTCACTCTGAACGGGCAATGGGATGCCATTTGCAAGGTAGTTATTTCCTAAGGGACGTCCATTATATTGTTCTGTTCTATGATCTCGCCAAGAATTTTCATTTCTACCATATTGATATGGAGACCGATCATCTAGGCTCCCTTGACCATTTTCTTCATTCCATCGGCGTGTGAACTCTTCCCTATACATTCTTTGTCGTCTGCAATTGCAAAATGGCGATTTAAACAAGGAAGAACATATAGTTGGACTGTATTTTATCTGTAAAAGGTGTGTCACCGTAATTTACAACTGATAACACAGTCGATTGTATTTGCGTTGGTCGTTCAGATATGTCTGTTACATAAACTGATAACTTTATTGAACAATTTAGTTTTGATATTTACAATCTAAAACCAATATCTCAGAAAAACAAATATCTTGTTCGATTAAGAAATCCGAAATATCCGTGATCAAATGTGAGGGTGTTTGTATTACGTGCCTACTTGATGCCAATTTTCTGTTTAGAAAATATAATATATATAGTTATGTAATATGCAAATGACACATTTGTGCTTATGTGTCTAAATGGAAATAAACAATTAAGAACTATACCATGTGCAGATATAGTCAAATACAGAGACAAGAATTAAAAGAACTCATTTTAATCATAATTAAGAAGCGAAAACAAACAAATAGCACATTGTATTGAATGACACAACATTTCTTTAATGTTCATTGATTTGTATCTGAAAGACAATACATTTGTTTTTCGTTCATTTTTTTTTTATATAAATAAGGCCGTTAGTTTTCTCGTTGGATAACTGCGAGTACTCTCAGATCTGTTCCTAGTGTCTTTTTGTTGTCGTGATGTACAAGTACCCGGTCACGTCCACTTGTATTTTTGTCCATCTGATGAGTTAAGCCTTTTCAACTGATTTTTATAGTTCGTTCTGATGTTGTTCTGTTATACCACAGTCCCAGGGTTGGGATCCCCTGCGTACGGTGACCTATAGTTGTTAATGTCTGTGTCATTTTGGTCTCTTGTGGATAGTTGTTTCATTGGCAATCATACCACATCTTCTTTTTTATATTTGTTTATACGGAATCCTTGCAAGGTCTACGTACATGTCCATCTGACAGGATTCGGCTGACCTCAGCCTCGTTCATCTATCGGTGATCATAATTAAGTTTTCGTATCTAAATTATTATAAGCAATAGGTCAAATATATTTGGTGTATGGAATGATTGAAAGGTGAACAGTCATGTTTTATTTGACGTGTTTTTCATGGTTCATTTGAAAATGTTAAGTTTTTTTTATGTGTTTGGTTTTTTTTCTCAGGTCAGTTACTGTAAGCAATTATAGGGGTACTATATTTGGTGTAAATAATGAATTTAAGGTGCTTATGTCTGTCTAACATTTATAGTGGATTTGGAAACAAGTTATTGCAACTTATATTTCCAACTTTGCGGGTGCGAGTGCTGCCTTGTAGCGGCCTTAGCCTACTCTTTTTTCGAAATCTACAAAGGTGTATTTTACGTGCCAGAGATATGGCTCTCTCTTCGCACGGGTCAGCCATTTATCGTCCCCAAGTTCCGACGGACTATCATCGTTTCCTCAAGACCATACTCGCAAATGGTGTTAAGGGAGCCGAACATTCATTCTATGAAATTTTCACCCCGGAACGGGGATCGAACCAGGAACCTTAATGTTAGTAGTCCGATGCGCTAACCACTACACCACGGCTCTTCTGTAATATTAGGCCAAATGCAATCTACATCTACTAACTATGCTGTATATTATTTGTTATCTACGTCTCTCTGACAGATTTTGACTGACTTTGACCTCATTTACATCATAATGTTAAGTGTTTGTAATACTTGAGGTAAAACCTTCATATAACTATACAGATTTCAACATAAATTCAATCATTAAAGCAGGCTTGACATTTCAGCGTGTGCACTCTCGTTTGATTAAGTACTTACAAGAGTGTAAAATTTCAACAATAAATCTTGTCCAAATTTTTTTTTTAATGAAGTTTTTACCACTTTTTCTATGTCTGTGTTCCTGCAGATAAAGTTTCGGTTTCTCCTGCAGATAAAGTTTCGGTTTAATAGGGGAAATTACGTGAGATATTTGCACTTAAGAAGAAGACATCGGTACGCTAGGATAATTTTTAAAGAAAAGAAATATTAGAAGTATTGTAATGCCAATAGGAGGCTATGTCTGTGACCATTGGCACTAACTTCAGGCTAGCATTGCATACATTTGTTGACATTTCTATACCCTGAAATGCCCATGTTCAACCAGGAGTATAATTTCAAGTTTGTATGTTGCTCATGCAGTTTGAATATTATACATGAACCTTAATTTGTGTAGACTGGCACAGTAACATATTTCGACAATGAAACAAGATTTCATTTTGCATCTTCCTGTTTGAGTGATCTTTTAACGATGACTTGCATTTGTGGTCTGTAACCCTTGTCTAAACCTGTTGCTGACTTACATTATTTGTTAAAGTATTATAAATATTACAGCACTCTGTAGAACTTCGTTTTTACCAAATCTTTCTTTGTGTACTTGTCAAAGGATAGTTTTTACGTATAAAAAATCTACACATATTATGTGTATCAAAAGCATTTTTTTTTTAATAATGTGCACGTCTAAATCAGTATTGTCAATTTAAATACACTTAACTGATAAACTCGTAATTATAAAAAAAAAAACACCAGTTGTTTCTTTTATTAAAGAATCATTAGAACTGAGGAAAGTAGACCAATAACATGTATATTATTACTGTCAAGTTTTTCTTATGATTGTTTTTGCTATGTATTTGCTATAACCAAAATTGGTGTTTGTTTTTCAAATGAAGTATTGTCAATATTATGAATAAGAATACTAAGATGATAAATAAGTTGCATGAATTGTATCTAAATTAACTGTTTCAATTTGTCTTGTGGATGGATCTAAAACTTATTTATTCTTAGACTTAACGGGGGTTCGTTCAAAAAAGTGTGTACCAAGTTAAAATAGAATGAATGAAAAAATACAAGTGTGTGTCAAGTTAGAATAGAATGAATGAAAAAAAGAAGTGAACAGCCCTATACTTTTGCATTTCCACAAATGGTACCTGATAATTCTCAGTAATTGATCAGATCGGACTCAGTTTCTCTCTTCCATAGACTGAACTCCATGCTGAGCAAAATAAGAAATATATTTCATTTTTCACATTTCAGTACATATGCAGCTGATAACAGATCTTGGAATTTTGCAATTTGCAAGTAGATAAAGTCAGGTATTAAAGTGTGTCACACATAAATTACTTTGTCAAACTTGCATAACATTTTTTTAAACTTGAGTCGAAGTTTTTTTATGACTAAATTCTTAAATAAAATTTGAACAAATATTTTCTTTTGTCATCTAACGAAGGACAGCCGGTTTACATTTTTTGCAGATAACATTATTAAAAAGACAGTTTATGATTACCTTTTTTACTAGTCTGCTAGTATATCAGGAATTGTAATTCTACCAAGTAATTAGAGGAATGGCTGCTAGTATATCAGGTATTGTAATACTATCAAGTAATTAGAGGAATGGCCGCTAGTATATCAGGTATTGTAATACTATCAAGGAATTAGAGGAATGGCTGCTAGTATATCAGGTATTGTAATTCTATCAAGGAATTAGAGGAATACTTTTTTACATGATGGTTTTGTAAACCTGGTCGGAAGAAGCTAGCCTAATTTAACTTGTCTGGATGATCAAGGAATAGCGATTTAACTTTTTGTTTTTGTATTTTACTTATAAATGTTTACAATTAACTTTAGACATATATTTTATTATACTTTTAAACAACAAACAATGTTAAACTGGCCGGCTTTCCATGTGCTTATGAACACGTGTTATATGTAAACATAACCTTTGAACTTTCAAGAAAGCTGATAGAAACGTAACTACCATTGGTTAATCGACCGCTATTTTCCCACGTGGTATGAAAAACCGATAACAATAGAAGAAATGAAAAGTGTGCCAGGATATTGTTAATAAACGTCCAATATGCCAAATTAAGGGACACGTATTCATGCTATAACTAAGTGTAATATTTAGAATTTGAAGACACACACATGGCAGGATTTAAATTAGGAGTTATCCGGTTAGGAAAAGCGGCAGGAAAAGTAAGTGATGCTCCCAGTTCCGTTCACCGGAACATGAATGAAACATGGCGCTTTGTTGACATAGTAAACAATATTTGCTTAAGGAACACGTCGAATTAATAAAAAGCACAATTAATGAATTGCCAAATGTTGTCATTTCCTTCATGTACAGAATTACAATGAAATGTGCTTACTGTTTTTTTTTATTTAACAGTGACCTCTTGCGACACCTCCCCCTTTTTACACGCAGGTATGATGTATAAATTCGATCTTTAATATCTTACACACTATTATGCTGAAAATATCCTTCCAAGACGAATTAGTATCGATCGAGATTCTTTAGAGAAAGAGAAGGGACCAAAATTTCTGCTTCTTTGTTGAGTATTTTAAAGGTTCCCAATCATAGTAATATCAGAGACATATAATACAATTTATATATTATATGTCTGGTAATATATTAGTTTTATTGTTCTCAGAACCACAGGGACTTGTCGCTGACTCTCAAAAATACCTACATATGTTATACCTATTAAACTGTCCTAAAGTATATATTAAGAGATACAGAAATTTATTTAGAAACCAGTGGTTTTTATAATTTCTACAGATTCTTTATATTTTTTTGTCCAGTAAACTCTTTCTTTTATATTTTTAGCATCCCATTGTTCTCTATTCTTTACATGTATATGTAAGACCTATTTTTCTCTATTCTCTTTGTCAAATGGTGTCTATAGAAGTGTTAATGCATGCTCAACATGCTTCAAGTCCAATGAAATACAATGAAATATGCATTATCAATACTTTAATATGTCATTGTTTCACAATCTGAAAATTAAGATGTAATACATGTACAAATACAATGCATATGATCATGACCCTTCTACGTCATTTGGTGTTTTGTGGACAGTTGTCTCATTGGCAATCATACCATATCTTCTTATAAATTTTACATAAAGAATTTATTACAAATGTGTAAAATTAAATTGATATTTAATTTCGAATGTATATATTGATCTTTGAAAATTTGAAATTTAATCAATTATTTAAAAATTTACAGTCACACAAAGGCTTTTTGATATACAATTCAGCTGCTGTTATTAGGTCAATAATGTCTTTTTCTTCCCCTCAGCAATCAATTAGCAATACTAGAAATGAACATCTGTCACAGGTAAACATATGTTGGTTACACCTCTGGTTGGTGTATAACTGTCAATTACATTAATAAAGTAATCATGGTAATATAAAGCCATTATGAACCAGGACATTGTTATTTTACAAACATACATTTACTGTTGACTTAAGTTGTAAAGTAAATGTTTATTTTATTTGTCAGAAAGCAATATAATTTGATATAGCAAAGTCAAATTCTAAAATTTATATAAACATGATAAATTTTGAGAGAATGTTATATTGATGAGTGTTTTTTTTTAGTACTTTCTTGATAGAATGTCATTTACTGTTCTGAAATCTTGTGCATGAAAAAAGTAGGAATCTGAAATTTTACAGTTTCTAACCTTTTACATTTTATAGACAATCATTTTCTTTACTTAAAATACATACATGTAGCTGTTTAACTTCATATAATCATTGATGAATATTGTGTGTAGTTGCCTTTGACTACTTTATAAAATGGTCCATTATCCTCATAATGGCAAAACAATTGATGTAATTGTGAGGATGTGGTTGGGGTTTACAGAAAAGAAAATATTTGGTAAAAAATTAAATAAAGAGAGAAAAATATTCCTTAGAATAAAAAAAATAGAGAATAATGAGGTGCTAAAACACAAAGAATAGAGAAAATGTTTTGCCCCCCCCCCCTGAAATAAAGACCCCCCTATGATGATGAGTATCCAGACCCTCAATTATCTTCTTTCTATAAAACGAAAATGCATCATTAACAATTGAGATTCAGCCCTGTAAAAATAATCATGCCAGGAAAATATAAAAGTATTGACATGTACAGGACTGTCCTAGATTTGGATGTCTTTTGAACAAAGATTAATGATTTTTTGAATGACTACTACTAGTATAGGAATATTTTTATTCCTGACCTTTAAACATTGAATCATGACATTATTATAATCCTCTTTTCATAGTACTGTGACAGTCACTGATAAATAGACATTGTCTATGGTCATACTAAAATTAAGCATCCTTATGTTTAAGATACAGTCACTACCGTGTATTATTGATAAAGATGGGGTTGTTAAAAAAAGATATTTCACAAAAGAATGAAAAATTGATTTCTGTGAAAAATTTATTCCTGAATGGTGCATTTTTTTTGAAGCACTATATACAATGCTTATTACATGTACAAATGTACCACAAAACTCATATCAACTTCAAATTTGGGCAGCATCACGTTCATTGTTCTTGATTTATGTCCTTTTATGAGGTTTCGCAAGCCAGGCACCATCTGTGTTCCACATTCATCAATTATCTAGAATTGAAATTAACTTGAATTGAATTTTCCCAACTAATTTGTAGGAAGATCCTAATTTACCTTTAATCTTATCATATTTATTACCATAATCCTCTTTCCATTGTTTGGACAATCATTGATAAATAGACATTGTCTACATGTAAATCTATAATCAAACTAAGCTTTGATAATAAGCATCCTTATTACTATTAGAATTTAGTAAAGCTTATAATCACTGGCTAATCCTAGATAAGATTGCAGGTGACATTTATGCAGATGAGGGTTTTTAAGGAGAGTCTTTGCAGCAAATACATATAATATTAGGGGCGGAATTTATAAGGTTTACAGGGGGCCTGCCTCTCACTTTTGTCGGAAATATTTGGTTGATTATTTAGGGAATTACTGAAACATGATTGGAGTGGGCCGACCCTGTCCCCTTATGAAAACTTCTTGATCCCCCACTGAATATAAAACTGACTTTTTACAATCATTGAAAAATAACTTCTTGTCTTGAATGGTTCATTTTGCATGCGTTTAAATGCACATGTAACATAGCAAATAATGACATTTTAAAACAAAAAAATATAAGACAAAAAAAGTGTAATTTTGCCTGCAAAAAAACAAACTATTATTTCCCTTTCATCATATTTTGTTAATATTCAAGACATCTTTCATTTAAGAATTGAATGCTTCTTTTTGTAAATTTATTGGGGTGGAAAAGCGTTGCCCGAAGTACATTTTGTATGAAGCGCGGAAGCGCTTCATTCTAAAAATGTACGCACGGTCAATGCTTTTACAACCCTATAAAGTTACAAAAAGAAGCATTCAATACTTATAATTACATTTTTTAGCTAAGATCATGAAAACACGAATTTTACATATTTTATTATTTTATTCACCTGTGCACTTTATTGTTGGAGCATGTGTTATCATGAATGAAAAGTTGTATTGAGCAATGCAAATGCTTACGGAATAACATGTGATGTGCAGTTAGCCAATCAGAATAAAATATTATAATGAAACATACATCTAATGTAATTATTGCCAAGTATAATCATCTTGACTTTTTTTTGTAATTGATTCTGATGACTTTGTAATTGTTCTATTATAACCAATAAATTGATATAATTGGTCAATTTTTATACCAAATTCAAAGAACAATTGACAATTAATTCCTAAAAGATTTGTACTAGGATAATATCAAAGTTACGACATGTTTTCCTCCAGTTGAAGTTACTGTTTTCAAATTGATATTTATAGGAAGATATTTCTGTCTAACCTTTTACCTTACATATACATGTACATAATCCTCACTTGATTGTTTCAACAATCAGTGAGGAATACATGTACATGTACATATATATTTAGGGAGCTATATTATTACATGTCTAGAAGTTAGACGAAATGTTAATTAATGTATGTAATAACAATGATAATTGTAATGATTTTATGGTTCTCATCCTGCCTGGAACTAAATGTATTTGATTTTTATAGAATGAAGATAATAACACCTATCTGAACTTTTTTTAATGTTTCCTTTTATTATATGAAAATGTTTTTCTGTTACAAATCATGATGTATTGTCCTATGTGTACATGTTATGCTGCCCATCAAGGGCCCTTGATTGGAATAATAAAATATTCTATTCTATTCTATTCTGTACATTTAGTCTATGGTTAAATTTTTTATTGAAAAGTTGGTTCTATGAATTCAGAATAGCATTCTTATTTTAAATGGGATTAATTGCAGTACTCATTTTAAAATATATGTTATGTCCCTGTTCTTGAAATGTTGTCATGGTTGTGGCAAGCTTTAAAATGTTGTAAAGTTTTAAGGATGTAACATATTTTGTATATTATCATGATTAACGCTAGTAGAAATATGTTTACAACATTGGTAGGGTTCACAAAGATAAACACATCTCTGTGTCCATTATATATGGTGTTGTTATAGTTTTAAATTTTCATTTTGTCCGTTATTTTAACAAGTATAATATATGATCAAGCAATTGTTCAAGAAAGGACAAAGAAAGTTTAAATACTTCACTTGTTTGCTTTCTTTACCCTAGTTAAAGTGAGTTTCAAATTATCGATGAAGTTAAATGATAAACTTTAAATTATTGATAGGAAAAATTCCTTAGTGATTTCTGAGTGACTGCCAGCAAATACAAATTTAGAAAACTTATTTAGATCTGGTCCTAGCCTGTTTTGGTAAATTTGATAAGAACCTGATAGGTAATACAATATAGATAAAAATAGTTACGATAAATGATGTCAATTTTCTGAAAAAAGAACATGTTTGTATGTAAATGTTTGTGTTGCTTTGTACCTTATATGTATGTTTGTTTACATTATTAGTTGAGATTGTTATATCATATGCAGTTTCCATAGTAGCTACAAAATAGTGTATTTTTATGACATTGACACTTTATAATTTTAATTAACAGTGATATGGGTGGGTAGGGGTGGAGGTGTCCTGTGTTTGAAACCCTCCCTTTTTTTTTTAATGATCATTGCATTTTGAATGAGGACAAATGGTTGGACCCCCCCCCCCCTCTTTTTCATCCTGGGATGGGGACCCCCCTTTTTAAAATGGTTTTGATAACTTTTTTGCTATTATGATAAGGTCTTTGAATATACCCTTGTATAAATTAGTCTTGGAATGAGGGACAACATTGAAATACTATGCCTTAGAAAAAGAAAAATATAAACTCTCTTAGTGCCTCTGTTCATGTACATGTTTACTATCTCAATATTATAATCATTAATTAATATAAAGATCTTCATAGAAAAAAAATCAACACATTGCTAATAGAAGTTATTTTTAGTCTGTACATTGAAAGGCCATTACCAAAATAACTTTCATTTGTAACAACAAAAACAGGAACATTCTTAACAAGCATGATTTTGGACATTGTGAACTATTTATTGTCCTTTAAAACATACATTTTCAAACATTTAGTTTTACTATACATTACAAAAATTACCAAAAAAGTTACAAAAATTGTAAATTTTTCTAATATTTAGTTTTACTTTCGTGAAAATGACTTCAACATACATGAATTGAATATGTAAAATTGCTTTTTTAAACTTTTTTTTAATTATGATAATTAAAAAAAAGTTAAAAAAGCAACTTTACCTAACCCCAAGAGGGAAGCTGCAAGGAGCCCAATCTGCCAAATGGGTCTTAGACAAAGCTACTAGTTGTTCCACCCAAAACTTACATTGGGTCCCAGCCAAAATACTCAAATGAACCTAGCCAAAGCCTCCAATGGGTCCAAGCCAAAACCTCTATTTGGTCTCCGCCATGGTTTCCAAATGGTTACAGCCAGACTCTAATGGGTTTCTGACAGCCAAAGCTTTTTAGTGATTAGAACACATAAAAATTCTAAAGTACATGTAGAAAGATTGTTTGTGGATTTAGGTCTACGTTTGTAACATTTAAGGAATCCAAAATGTCACAGATTGATTAATTCAGAAATAAATGGAGAAAATGGGAAAGAATTTTTCTGTCTGCTTCGCATATTCATTGAATGAAATGTTCAGCAATCCAGCTAATTTTCACTTATGATAAGATCTTACTTGAAGAGCGGCTTCTCCTTATTTATAAATTACAAGAAACTAGAAGTAAGTTTTTAAAAAGGACTAGCTCCAAAAGACAAAACAAAAGACAAAAAAAATGTATATATTTGGGGAACAAGTTACTAGTATATGTACTGGAGAAATATAAATACCAAGGAAAATAAATGAATGCAAAATTTTAATAGAAGAGAAATGGGAGGAAGATAATTTGATCCACCTCTATTCCCCCATTCAAACATGGCAAAGAAATTAAATCTACCACTGCATGACTGTCCACTTCAAAAGTACCAATAAGTTATTGACTCTGGTTTATCTCCCCTTATAATATCAATATTGACTGATTTGTATTTCATTGGAGAGATTTATATTGATTTCAGTATTTTAATAGTTAGACCTGATCTAGATAGAGTATTGCATGTATTGTAAGGGTGTGTTTTATAAACTTAGTCATGAAAGATAATTTTTATCAGTTGTTATCTTGGCATTGTATTGATCAAAACTTTACAAATATCATGGTCAGATAATATTATCTATTAAACGTCTGGTAATCACTTTAACATGCATGTAATCTTGTATTTTTGAACGAATTTATATATTATAATTGAATGTTGATAAATAAGTAAATCTGCTTTATAATATTGGTACTTAGGTTAGAAATGTATTTTAATTGATGAATTTACATTTCTTTGAAAAGTTATCACATGAGAAAATTAGGAAAAAAGAAATTGTTTACTTCCTTGGTCCTTGAAATAAATAAATAGAGAGTGATTAGTGTTACTCTGAAGATGGTACATGTAACACAAATTTAAATGGAATGACGGTTAAATCAATCTAACTAAAACTTGATACAGAAAGCCCAGTCTTCATTGCATTTCATCCTTAGCTTATTCTGGATAAGAAAATAATTGTAATAATTGTTTTTTCAACAAGGGCCAAGTGAGCATTTCTCATCACTTGGCGTATGTCATCTGGTGTCCTGCGTCCATAAACTTTTACAAAAATCTTCTCCTCTGAAACTACTTGGCCAAATTTGACCAAACTTGGCCACAATCATCATTGGGTATCTAGTTTAAAAAATGTGTCTGGTGATCGGGCCAACCAAACAAGATGGCCACCATGGCTAAAAATAGAAAATAGGGGTAAAATGTAGATTTTGGCTTATATCTCTGAAACTAAAGCATTTAAAGCAAATCTGACATGGGGTAAAATTGATGATCAGGTTAAGATCTATCTTCCCTGAAATTTTCAGACAAATCGGACAAACCATTGTTAGGTTGCTGCCACAGAATTAGTAATTTTAAGGAAATTTTGCAGTTTTTAGTTATCTTGAATATTATAAAAGAAAGAGATAAACTGAAAACAGCAATAATGTTCAGCAAAGTAAGATCTACAATCAAGTCAATATGACCAACATTGTCAGTTGACCCCTTAAGGAGTTATTGGCCTTTATAGTCAATTTTTAACCATTTTTCTACAATTTTAGTAATCTTTTAAAAAAATCTTCTCCTGAAACTACTGGGCCAAATTAAACCAAACTTGATGAGTTAAACCAAAATTATCAGTTGACCCCTTAAGGAGTTATTGTCCTTTAAATATAGTCAATTTTTAACAATTTTTGTAAATCTTTGTAATTTTTACAAAAATCTTCTCCTTTGAAACTATTGAGTCAATTTTAACCAAAATTGTCCAGAATCATCATAAGGGTATCTTGTTTAAAAAATATGTCCGATGATCCCACCTGCGAACCAAGATGGCCGACATGGCTAAAATTAGTATTATAGGTGAAAATGCAGTTTTTGGCTCATATCTCAGAAACCAAAGCATTTAGAGCAAATCTGACCGGATTATTTTGTTCATTATGGAAATGTCTATCTGCCCTGAAATTTGTAGACCAATCAGGCAACTGATTGTTCCGTTGCTGCCCCTGAAATGATAATTTTAAGAAAATTTGCAGCTTTTGGTTATTATCTTAAATATAATTATAGACACATATAAACTGTAAACAGCAATAATGCACAGCAGAGTAAGACCTACAAATAAGTCAGCATGATCAAAATGGTCAATTGACCCCATACTTGGACTAGTTTATTATAGATAGAGATAATTTTGAGCAGCAAGAATGTTCAGTAAAGTAAGATCTACAAACACATCACCATCACCAAAACACAATTTTGTCAGGAATCCATCTGTGTCCTTCGTTTATGATATGCCGATAGACCAAGATGAGCGACACAGGCTCTTTAGAGCCTGTAGTTTTTCTTATGATTAATATTATTTTGAATTGAATGTTTTAGAGCTCTCTTTTACTGACATGACTGAGAGTGCTAAGACTAACTGTTTGTGGGGTGGAAGAGTTCTCATGATAACTTAATTTTCTCTTTCACTGTGAGTGAGTGAGTTTTGCAGCAGCACTTTTTGGCAAGAATTTTCCCTTCAAATTTGACCAGATTTCCCCTCATGAATATCTTCACATACCTTATATTCAACTCCTGAAGTTGTACAAGACTATAAGTGTGTGTATCAGTACATGTATATGCTATATGTATATATGTTCTCAGTCTCCTTGGATACTTAATTCATGTTCAACTCAAAGAGTTCCTTGTTTATATTTCATAATGAATTCATCATGTGAAAGAGAAAACAGTAACAGAAACAGTTTGAATAAAAAGTTTTTATTCCCCAGTCAAGATTCACCATCATATGCCTGGCAACTATCTAAATGACCCAATTATTTTTACATGTACTTTTAATTAAAAGATTACATTTGATCATGACAACAGATGTGACAGGATAAAAGGCGGGAAAACTCATGACTGAAATAGAAAATAAATTTATGTGTTTATAAACATTGATAAATGTATGTTTTTCATTACAGATAAAATATTCCCTTTTAGACGAACAGGATGTGTCCTTAATTAGACGATATGGCTTTCAGGCCCACGTAGATATGGATCGAGATGGTAATGGTGCCAAGATATATGCCTATGCATACGATCTGATAAAAGGGAAGTCCTCGATGCAGTCACTTCATAATATGTTATGGTAAGATAAATGTCCAACTTTATCTCTTCAAGGAAGTTAAAAGTAGACAGTTAATACTTTCGTCATGCAAAGAACATAAAACAGTTTCAAAATAATAGGTTTGATTGGTGATTGCATTATTTCGTAAAGTATATTTACTTGTATGGTATTGGGTGAAATTTGAATACAAAAATGTTAAAAAGGAATATGATAAGAAACAACTCCACCTACTATCACATGGGTCATTTTGTTGCTTGCCAACTAAACAATAACACTGAATTCATGATTAGTAAATAAAGAATAAATATACATATATATGAAAGTAAGAAGATATGGTATGATGTGACAAATGATGTAGAAGTCACAAACAATATGTTACTGTACAGCCATCAGAATAAATTGTTAATTTCAATAAGACAGTGATCCAACAAGAAAAGTAACATAATTTACATTTGAATCTCACCATATGTTCTTCTACAGTAGGCAAGCAATTCACCGTTTCAGAATCTATTGCATTCTAGGTAATATTTTCAAAAGTATACACCAAAACATTGTGATTGGTTTAAAGAATAACATGAATAGTTAAAAAAATGTGTCCGGTAACCGGGCCATCCAACCAAGATGGCCGCCACGGCTAAAAATAGAACATAGGGGTAAAATGCAGTTTTTGGCTTATAACTCAAAAACCAAAGCATTTAGAGCAAATGTAACGGAATTTAATTGTTGATCAGGTCGAGATCTATTTGCCCTGAAATTTTCAGATGAATCAGACAACCCGTTGATGGGTTGCTGCACCTTAATTGGTAATTTTAAGGAAATTTTGCTGTTTTTGGTTATTATCTTGAATAAAGATAAACTGTCAACAGCAATAATGTTCAGCAAAGTAAGATTTACAAATAAGTCAACATGACCGAAATGGTCAATTGACCTCTTAAGGAGTTATTGTCCTTTAAAGTCAATTTTTAACAATTTTCATAAAATTTGTAAATTTTTATTAACATTTTCCACTGAAACTACTGGGCCAAGTTCATTATAAATAGAGATAATTGTAAGCAGCAAGAATGTTAACGTTCAGTAAAGTAAGATGGACAAACACATCACCATCACCAAAACACAATTTTGTCATGAATCCATCTGCTTCCTGTGTTTAATATTCACATAGACCAAGGTCAGCTACACAGGCTCTTTAGAGCCTCTAGTTTATTAACAGTACACTGTGAATACACAACAATATTAATGAGGTTTTTTTTGCAGGGAGAAATATAGAGGAGGTATTGCTCCAGGATTCAAAGTTGTTCATCTGAACGGTATCACTGTTGACAACAGATTAGATAACCTTGCACTCATCCCTGAAGATTTTCCTGTGGATATGGTTGAAGAACCATCTACAAAATCCAGAGAACAGAGTCTGTACTGGTTAGCTGTGCAGCAGTTACACATAGCTCCATTACAATGTGTAGGTTTAAGTATTTTCTTTCAACATTTGTTTACTGCTGCATGGGAGAAGTCAATTTGACTATAGTTCTTTTACAAACTCATCCTTTTTGATCTTGCATATACAAAATGTAATCGATAAAGGGTTCTTAACATAAAGAATCCAAGAAACAATCTCTAAATTATGTTACATGACAAAACACTTTATTTCATTAGAAAATGTAAGATCATATAAAAAAGTGGGAGGGCAATCAAATCATATCCAAAAACGCAGAAGATGATAAATTATAGTCTATAAAAAACTGAACCAAACTATAGCTTGAGCTACTCGATCCCACCAAAATATAGAATGAAGTACCAATGAACACATGTGTTCTGGAACGGTCAGCAGTTCTTACTTAACCAATGCAATAAATGGACAAATACATGGAATAAGAAGAGACTGAACTAGTATATATATTTTTCTTTAGGGGCCAGCTGAAGGACACCTCCCGGTGCTGGGATTTCTCGCTGCATTGAAGACCTGTTGGTGACCTTCTTCTGTTGTCTGTTCTATGGTCTGGTTGTTGTCTCTTTGACACATTCCCCATTTCCATTCTCAATTTTACATCATTATTTTATTAGACCAGGCATCTGAATTGGATGAGAGACATACATGTACATATAATGAAACATGATTGTGATGAACTTCTAATCATTTGAGAGAAAACTATAAAATTGTTCATGAAAATAATATCAAACGGTAAATGCACTGCCTGTAATAAGCTGAGAAATTAGATTTCAAAAATACATGTATAACACAGCAGCATGAGTATACAAACTTTAAATCTTATGAATGCTTGTATTAGCTCAAAGCATGCTCCAGACGTTGAGAATTGAAATCACATACCCTATTACACTGAAATATGCAAGTGTGTAATTGTAATGTCAATTTATTGATGTAGTTTTATGTTTTGATCAAGTTTTTTCTTTTATTACAGCAAAATCCAATAGAAATCCAAAAGCACAAGTTTTATGATAATAATGGTCATGATGTATACTTAGAAGGTAAGTGTAATAAAATCAATTTGTAGCTAGGCTAGATAAACTTTGGATTTAATTATTTTTGTAGTTATTTAATTTTATGGATAAAGGCAATTTTTTTGTGTGGATTTTCATGATATTTGATTTTGTGGTTTTGGTTATCTCTGCATACAAAGCCTGTAGAAGATTTGTAATTGTTAAACATTAGAATTGGTGGTTCATCTGTACTCATGACACCAATACAAATTGGTATCTAATGAATAGTTATGAATCCACAGTACCCTTAACAATGTCTTTGAAACAGTTTAATGTTTGAATGACCATCCAGATTTGCTCTGACCATATGTTATGTTAGGTCACATCTTTATTTACCCTTCTGGTCATGTCTTCTAAAATCTTTTGAAATTAAGATTTTTCAACGAAATTTGTTTTCCATGAGCTCATTTTTAGCTCACCTGGCCCATAGGGCCAAGTGAGCTTTTCTCATCACTTTGCGTTCGGCGTCCGTCGTCGTCCTTCATTGTTAACTTTTACAAAAATCTTCTCCTCTGAAACTACTGGGCCAAATTGAACCAAACTTGGCCACAATCATCATTGGGATATCTAGTTCAAAAAATGTGTGGCGTGACCCGGCCAACCAACCAAGATGGCTGCCATGGCTAAAAATAGAACATAGGGGTAAAATGTAGATTTTGGCTTATAACTCTGAAACCAAAGCATTTAGAGCAAATATGACATGGGGGGTAAAATTATTTATCAGGTCAAGATCTATCTGCCCTGAAATTTTCAGACAAATTGGACAACTGGTTGTTGGGTTGCTGCCCCTGAATTTGCAATTTTAAGGAAATTATACCGTTTTTGGCTATTATCTTGAATATTATTATAGATAGAGATTAACTGTAAACAGCAATAATGTTCAGCTAAAAAAGATCTACAAATAAGTTCAATGACTAAAATGGTCTGTTGACCCCTTAAGGAGTTATTGCCCTTTATAGTCATTTTTTACAAATTTTTCATAATTTTTTGTAATCTTTTACAAAAATCTTCTCCTCTAAAACTACTGGTCCAAATTTAACCATACTTGGCCACAATCATCATTGAGGTATCTTATTTTAAAAAATGTGTGCGGTGACCCTGCCAACCAACCAAGATGGCCGTCATGGCTAAAAATAGAATATAGGGGTAAAATGTAGATTTTGGCCTATAACTCTGAAACCAAAGCATTAAGAGCAATTCAGACATGGGGGTTATATTGTTTTGCAAGTCAAGATCCATCTGCCCTGAAATTTTCAGATGAATCCGACAACCGGTTGTTGGGTTGCTGCCCCTGAATTGGTAATTTTTAAGGAAATTTTGCTGTTTTTGGTTATTATCTTGAATACAGAAATGTATTATTATAGATAGAGATAAACTATAAAGAGCCATTATGTTCAGCAAAGTAAGATCCACCAATAAGTCAACATGACCAAAAAGGTCAGTTGACCCCTTAAGAAGTTATTGCCCTTTATAGTCAATTTTTAATAATTTTGTAAATTTTAACAAAATATTTTCCTCTGTAACTAATGGGCCAAGTTCATTATAAATTGAGATAATGGTAAGAAGCAAGAATGTTCATCTAACAACACATCACCATCACCAAAACACAATTTTGTCATGAATCCATCTGTGTCCTTTGTTTAATATGCACATAGACCAAGGTGAGCGACACAGGCTCTTAAGAGCCTCTACTTCTAAATTTTATGCAACGGAAAAAACCCCATCTTATATTGACTTTAGGAAGAGTATGATAAATAGTATACAATATGCATTAATGTACAATGTTTTGTTTTTCAGAGGACAGTATTTATTATGAATGTCATTATCCCCCTTGTACCAACATGGAGAAACATATCAGACAGTTCAGCATATGTGGGCGTTGTCAGCAAGTTAGGTAAATAATATCAAATAAAAGTAGATGCACAAAACAAAAAAAAGATATTGAGAGGCAATCAAATATTCTTAGGGTAAAATTAAAACAAACAACACTATGACCAAAAATTCAAACAAAAACCAATCTAACAATGTGTAGATCAATAAGACAGCAACGCACAACACTTGACCTAAGAATTTGGTACGCATTAAGAATTGAAAAATCACTTTTTTTATGTGGTTTCAAGTATTTTTCTCTTATGATACCAAATTTTACTGGAATGTCTGTAAAGATCAGCAAGCTATTTATGTAAATTATAAAATGGTTACATTTCTTTGCAGGTATTGCGGGACAATTTGTCAACAGCAAGATTGGCCTGTCCACAAGACTTACTGCATTGAACGACCAGCTGTAGACTCAGACACAGAGAGTTTACCCGACAGATGAAACAGGACCCTCTTTTTAAAATAACATTGTTTAAAATCAGTGGACTTTCCCAGAGTTATCTGCCCACAGGATACTGCTTCACACCATAGTTGTTACACTGAAATCATGAGTGTAAACTCTTACAGCAAAAAACATTCATTTGATAAACTTTTTTTTTTTGAAGTGGTAAATTCTGTTTAAGTGTTTGGATTGTTTTAAAAGCTTTTTAAATTCTTTGTTACTATGTCGCTACAGCATAATCAATGTCTGAAATACTGGCATATCATTGTCTGAAATCCAAAAGATATGCTGGGCTTTATTCACTTTTTCCTGAAGTGAGCTAGTTCTTGATTTTTTAAGTGTAAATTATTAGCTTTAGATGGAGGTAATGAGTTAAAGCTCTTTAAATTTCGCCAGCATATAAGGTATTTCTGTCCTTCTAACACATTTTGTTTCAAACAAATTGTAGTTGTTATAATCAAAATTGACTTGTTAAAACTGCTAAAGTTACTTTCAATCTGTATAATTTAGATTTTTGTTACTGTCAAGTTTAATGAAATCTGTTTTAACAAATGGAATAGAAATGAACCACTTTCAATTGAATAGGTAAATAAATGTTTTTTGTTGTAAGGCGCGTTTTGGAAACCTCTTTATAGTGCTTAATATCTGCAACTGATGTCAATTCTAGTTTCTTTGAATTTGTTGAAAAAAGTGACCGCATTATGAAATCCTTATATATATGTATTAAATGTCGATGCATTGTTTTGCAGCTATGATTAAGAACCTAGCAGCTGAAATCATTGTTTATATTGCTGTATGACAAATGGCATAGGGAAAGCAGACCTTAATTTTGATTTATATGTTGAATATGCAAAGTTGAAGGGAACCGAATGAGTATTATTTTATAACTTTATTTTTAATGAAATCTCTAATTTTTCTAATTTGAAGTAAGCCAAATGAGTCTTTTGTATAATGATTTGTGGGACTTAAATAATTTGAGCACTTTAGAAAGTAAACAAGAAATATCTTTCTTTGTTTTGAATTTAAAAATAGCAAATACAGTATAAACATGATAATTTGGTGAAAATTCACTTCAATTGACAATGTTTTAGTGTAAACACTAGGCCTCACGGTCATAAAACTTTCGAGCATGATTTTTGTACTCGGACTCGAAAATCAACCAATCAAATTGCTGGATTTCATGTTTCGAGCATGATTTTTGTGCTCCGAGCACTGAGCAAAGTTTTATGCCTTCAAGGCTAGGTATTGGTTATTTGTCTTTCTTTCCTCGTAAATATCAATATTATATGCAAGGGTCATTCCAGTCATCTTGTTTCAGATTGATTCGATCACTATTAAAGCACCAACAAAAGTGGTGTTTGAGTTAATTAGAATAAGTGTACTGTATTAATCACATGTGCTGTCTTTAAACATAAAGGTTCTTGCATGTTGGTGCTTTTTTCCTTGATTGTTTGCATTGTCATTGCAGATGATTAAAAATTTTGTATTTTCATTGAAGACATTAGTTCATTTGCATTTTCATTGCATCAAGATTGAAATACTTTGCAATTTCTTTGAAGATCAGTGGATCATTTGCATTTTCATTTATGATTGGATCATGTTCATTTCATTTTCGTAAAGAATTAAATGCTTTAATATTTATTTTGTTGCTGGTTTGTGTGTTAACATTTTATTTAACAAGAATCTAATTTTAATGTTGTTATAGTAACAGATTTAACTCTTCCGTGTTGCACTTTATTTTGTTTATTTACATAATATTAATTATTTTATTTTATATACGTAAAATTGTTTATTTTCGTTTGTCTTTGATACATTTTAAAGGTTATATTTGATTGGCATAAACATGTCACATGATAATTATGAAATATACACTGAGAATGTGTATATGTATTTGATTTTGAAGTTATGAAATTTTATGTACAAAAATGTATATTGAAATTTTATGAAATATGTGGATATTTAAATTTTCAAAGACAAACTTCATTTATTTATTATACTTTGTTACTTTAAGGAGGTAGACCTAGGTTAAGGGAAATAACTCTTAAAATCATCAGTACGTTTGTGTCAACCATTTTCAAAAACATATTCTAAGCTTCTAGGTTACATAGATTATTTTTAATCTGTTTCAGGTAAATGCTTAAAAAACATTGATGAACTTGACTTTTACAAATGCTTAACTGATTTAAAGAGTTATCTCCCTGAACCAAGGTCTACCCCCTTAACATGATGTATGTGTTTTATTGTGTGTAAACTAGTCATATATATTAACGCCAACTAATCATGCCATTTGATAACAATATGTCTAATACACTAGTCAGATTTTTATACTTCTGTCTCTTGTTTCTGTTTTTAACCGACTAAGAACAAGTCATTTTAAATATACCTATTGTGTATATTTACTTCTTTGATTTATGTTACAAACAACTAAAGGGTAGGGTACTCTTCAAGAATTCCAAATATGTTGAACCACTTTAATTCGTCCATAGATTATTACTGTAAATTCAGAAATTACTGCATGCATTTAATTTTGCAATTATTCAAGAATGAACTATATAATTTGTATGGTTTTGTTTTATAATGCAATTGAATTAATTTTGTTTAAGACATTTTATTTCTTTTATTTGTTTAAGAATTGAACAGCATATGATTCAGGTTATAGAATAAAGAGAAAAAAAACAGTTTAGATATAGATATTTGTTAAAAATAAGAATAAGAAGCTAAGCACAAAATCTAAGTATTTTTTTTAAAGGGAGATAATTTGTTGATTTTTTTTCCACCTCAATAATCAGCCATTTTGGATTCTTGTAATAAGACATTTTTCCTGCTTAATAACTCCAAGGAACAAAAGTTACAAAAAAAATAATAATTAGTCATTTCTCACTTTTCTTTTGTATTTTATTCTGAAGTTGACTTAAAAATTAGCAAGATTTGTAATAGAAAAATCAGCAATTAACACTAATGATAATTATTTTCCGATATATTAGTTTCAAATAATTGTTGTGTTTTACTAACTCTGCCATATATGTTTGATGTGTAGTGTGCCATTAACAAAACTAGTGCAATATATAAACAGACATTCCAACCAATATCATTCCAATACATGATTACATAGATAGTAGCAGTTATACATGGAAAATATACAATCAAATATACAAAATGGTGACAATATATTTTAGAGAATATAGGCTTAGATTTTTTATCTAAGTAATGTATATTTATTGTCCTAGGATTACTTTTTTTTTTTTTTTTTTAAAGATTGATATGGACACAACTCAGGATAGTTAAGAGACATTAGTTTCGTCCAGTCTTTAACATTGAAAAGTAATGATATTTTTTCTTTTACAAAAATGATCTTCTGATTACCTTTTTTCTCATGGTTCTTGGAACGTAAAGGGGTGCGCACTATACACCCCGACATATGGTACAATCATGACCAAAGAGAAGTACATATATAAGCTTTCCATAAACTCAATCATCTTTTATCTTGCACTTAAACTCTTACAAATTTGTTTTCAAATATATAAATTAGAAGCTTGTATATCATACATTGTATCACTATTTATTCCAATCAGGAAATTCTACAACTTTTCACAATTCATATTGAATCTATCAAGAGCCCTGTTTAAACAATGTATTTCTCATAAAACATTTCAAAGAGACATGTTTAAACCATTGTAAAAACTTAAAAGTTTTATTACTTTAATTTGTTTTCAAAAATTGGTTCATATACTATTTAATTATTTGAAGTTTCACTTTCTATATTTTTTCCTCCTTTAGCTCATTAGTGACGACCTTTGTTTTTGTGACACTTGACACACACAGGAAGTTGTCTAAGTGACTGTATATCCTGGAAAAGATTAAATAGCGATAAGGTGTATACTGTGATTTTAAAGGTCAAAATACGGTAGCCAAAACTTCATAATGATTAGTATTAAAAGTCTTAACTAATGTCTGTCAACAAATACCTAATTACAAGTGACATTTTATTAAAATATTTACTACAAATCAAATGTCATTGAAACCCTTTCATTTCCATTTGAACTGAAGGTGCAGATGTTTATAAAACTGTTATATTCTGTTTATTTATTTATGTTGGTAATCATAGTAACTGTTTATTTAACATATTTACTTATGGTTTGAATAAATTAATTTTGTATTAATATGTCTTTTGTTTATATTACCTGGATTTTGAAGAATATCCAAGGGAGACAAGTTGTTGTACTCTTGTTCATATTCTGTTAATAGCTATGTTCAGTCCATATAAGAAAGAAGATTTGGTATGATTGCCAATGTGATAACTCTTCACAAGAGACTATAGGACACAGAAACTAACAACTATAGTTCATCATATGGCCTTCAACAATGAGCAAAGCCCATACCGCATAGTCAGCTATAAAAGGCCCCAAAATGACAAAAATGTAAAACAATTCATACGAGAAAACTAACAGCCTAATTAATGTACAAAATAATGATAAAAAAACAAATATGTACAGTCAGGATTCTACTTCGTCAAAATTATCTCCCCATTACACCAGTTCATTTTCACAATCGTAGAAATGGAAGCCATTGTAGGGATGACGCGCTACAAATTTTGCTCTTGGAAACCGACAAATTTATCCACATTACACCAGTACGATCCTTATATGTCAGTTGTATTTTAAAAGACAAAAATGTATCAAATGATAATGAGCATCAGTTAATGATCTTGTCTGCATTGATTCAACTTAAAACTATTGTCTGATCGGTTGACAGGAATTTTCAAAAATTCATAAAAAATGTTAAAATTCTAATTAAATATTTCGTGGAAGAGCAGACTATATTTGCTTAGTGGTTGAAGACTATAAACCCTAGTTATCACACACAAAAAAACCAAGATTTTTCGAAGATATGCATTTTCATCATCCAACTTGAAAGACTGTCGTCAAGTACTTTCAGTAAAAAAGAGCTATTCGAACACACCTACTCTGTTTTTGTGATTCATTAGATAGGTTTTTCACTTGACCCATATATTTCATCTTTTAGTACTGTGATTTTTTTATGTTATATAGTCAACCTGTAGCTTTGATATATAAAAATGATATAATCTGATGCGAGACGATGTATGAAGTATTCTTGATTTGTATGATATCAAGACAAAATATTCAACTCAAACACGCCCGAACATAAAAAGGTGCACTCAATTTTCTCTTTTCGATACTATTGTTACCCATTTTTGGAATTTTTTCTTGAGTCACATAATGGAAGGGCAGACATGAAAATTACTGAACTAATAGATTGATGTTTTCCGTCCATAGTAATTTTTTAAAAGAAATCAGAGGATGTGCATTTTCTACATCCAACTTGAAAGATACCCATGTCGTCGACTTGATATCTGATTGTTCTGCTTAACTATGTACTAGATAAATTGAAAACTTATGCAAATGGTGTTTTTAAAATAAAGCACTTCGTAATTGAAAAGAAAATTGTAATTTTGTTTGTTTCTATTAACTTTTAAATTTTTTGTCACTATAGTAAACGTTGCAGTACACATTTATCGCCTTCTTTAACAAAGAACTTCGCTTCTTTTGTTCTATTTCAACCAGGTTTCCGACTGTGTACACAGCAACAAACAAGTAACAGGTGTACAACTCAAACATACTTGTAATCTTTTTTGTGAAGTTTAAGAGATCAAGGCTGAAAATTGTTGAAGTTGATTACACAAATAAGGTATTCATTATCTACAATTGTCTGACATCAGTATATTCTATTGTTTTCAGTCTTGAAAATGAATTCTTATTGTAACAAAAAAGTCAAAAACAAAAATTGTGGCAAGAAATGAAAATCTCCAACAATGGGAAAAGAATATTGTAATACCAGTTTAAGTTTAATGTAGGTTAAGTAGTTGACCAAAATTTATGTTTGGAGATAACTTGCTGTGAAGTAGATCATTTATCACATTCTCAAGAACATTTCAGATATGAACTACTCTAAACCAATGAAGGCTATTATGACCTTGACTTCATTTTTCTGTGATCATAGGTAAATGTTTGTAGCATAACATCTGTACTGGCATTAGTTATAACAAACCTTTTTTTAAATTCTATGTCTTTAAATTTAAAAAAAATAAAAAGAAAGTAAGGTTTCAACTCCCGCAGGCAAAGTTGACCTGGATTTGGCTTACTTTTTTAAAGTCCTTTTTGGTTATATAGCTCAACTGTTTCTGTTCTTAGACATCTTTGGCTTTCCAATATTCTGCTTTGGACATTTCTGATGAAGGTAAATCTGGAAAATCATGTCTGTTGCATGAAATTTATAACATGACATAAAATATCAAACCATAGGTTCCTATGGGTAACCATAGGCTGCCTCAGGCATATATCCAAACACACCCCATATTTCCATTGTTTATAAATAAACCAATAAACTTTGCTACATTAATACAACAAGAAAGAAGTAAAAATTGCAATGAAAGTAATTTTATTCTGAAATTGTTTACACTTTATAAAGTATATCTACAAGACATTTACTACTATTTAAATTATTTTTAAAATTCATAAAAATGATTCTTGAAAAGACTGTGTAAATGGGTAAATTATGGTATGTCTTTATTTACATGCATTTGGTGATTTTGAGTTTTTTTTTTAAATTTTAAATCTAACTCACGTTCTGACAATAACTTGTTCAACTTATTATCAAATGGGAACTTGGTAATACAAATTTATAACTTCTAACCACTATACCTCTGATCCCATCCATACACATGATTCAACAGTAATTCCTTAATAACCCATTCAGCCATTCATACCTTTTTAAAACTTCCCCAGCCTAACTATGATGACTGTAGGGAGTTCAATCTCGCAATTCTTGATACATGAACCTTTCCCATTAATATCTTGATATAGAAATATGACAACCTCTATGTCCGTCTCGGATATATAATATGAGAAAACAGTTAAAAATTATCACAAAGAAACACTGTTTTGTCAATATTGACCTCTCAGTGTTAAATGTAAATTAAAAAAAAATGACTGAAAGTAACAATTTTTCAGTAGGGGTGCATCGAATACAAAATGAGATTTCGATGATGGAAGTTCAAATTAAATGAATTTATATCATAATAATTTATTGATTGATAAGCAACCGACAAAGATCTTTCTTAAGAAAACAAATAATATAAGCAAGCTGTAGAATTATATCACATATTTTGTTTTTAAACAAACAATTATTTTTTTACAGTTTATTATTCAGAAGGCATCTACTGGACTCTTCACTCTGAAAAATAAAATATCACTTTCAATGTCAAGTCTTATAAACAAATAAGTAAATTATGATTTAACTAGAGGACGAGATAACAATGGAGACATTAATACTCAGTAAAACAAAAATCATGCAGTGCTACATTTAAGGTGAATCACGGAATGACACAAGTTCAGAATTTATTCTAAATAAAACAGGCCTGATGACCTATTCAAATAGATGTTATCAAATGTTTTTGCTCTTTTATCAATTTGGGAAAATAAGTCATAAGTAATCAACGTAGAAGGTTGGCATTGATTTGTGCAGATCACAACAGCTGATACCACTAGCACAGTGCTTCCCACGTTGCTATTGTCATTAACAAATCTTAATGTGTGCACACCTAACTACTTATATGTTTGTATGTCAGTTACTAGTGTAATGACAATAGAAGAACAGCAATAACAGAGCTGTTCCTTTGCTTTTCATGTGATTTTTTTTATGTGCATGTACTGATATTGTTTTTATATTATAGCACTTTGTCTCTCATGCCAATAAAACTCCAACCTCACACTACATTACATTAAGACACTGGACTTTTCACATTTAAAATAAAATTTAATTTTTGATGGTACAATATTTTGCAGTTTGATAAATTTCTTAATAAAAACATACTTTTGTTGTTCAGCAATTTCGTATTTTTCAACCTTAACAAGGATACTTTATCTTTTATGATTAACAAGTCTTGATTATTACCTTCACATATTTTGTCTAGGTTTATTGGTTTCAAGTTTTGTCAACACTTGAAGTTCCTCGTCAAACTCATCATTATTGTTACCAGCCTCATTTTCAACCTCAATCTGGAGAGGTGTAACAGGAATCTTCTTCCAATGATGTCCTCTTTCAACTCTTTGTTCTTCAACAAATGGTTCAATTGTAGATTTAACGTACAAGATGTCTGGAGTAGATGTTCTATATAACTCAACTTTAGGGTTAATATTCGGCACATCATATTCCATTTGATTATCTGGAATAAAAGCTTTATTTGTAACTGCTTGACTTCCTTCTTTAGTGTTTTCTTGTTTAGATTTTGTAACATCAGTTTCTTGCATCTTAAATTGATCATCTTGATCCAGTTGTGTCGAATATTTAACTACAAAGTTTTTCATTTGCTGTTCATAGTTGGAATCACCTATTTGCCTACCATTTTCCTGTGTTGATTCTAACTCTGTTGTTTTTCGAGTATCATCCGTTTTCGTAATCACATTACTTGCCAATGACTTGGGTGATTCAATATATGGTTTAAGTTCTTCTTCAATCATATCAAGTTTTTCTTGGTATTTATTGGGCTTTTCCAAACTAAGTGGCTTTTCTTTTCTAATATATAACTTCTTTGGGACTGACATATGTTCTCTGGACTCCTGCAAGGCATTTTTTGCGAGATTCTTCACTGGGATTAGTTTACTAGGTATGACCATGCCCTGGGACCTGTGTTCTTTCCTAGGAACAATTTTAGTAGGAATTTGATACCTCAGTTCTAGTGAGTTTGATTTTTCAGATAAATTCCTGCCATTCTCCTGTCCGCTAGCATTTTTTATGGGTGTTTTACTGTCTTCAGCAGCTGGTTGTTCTTGAACTCTTGTGGACTTGTCTAAGTAATGTGTTTGACGTTCATCTTGCACATCCTGTTTTAGCCAAGAACCTCCTTGTATTGCTATAGGTATCTGTTCATCTTCCCTTGTTGGCAAAATTGAACCTAAAAATATGCATATATTTAAACTATCTATGCAGATTATAATTATGAATATTCAAATATACTGAATACAAATATATGTATTTATTAAATATTGATAGCACATGGGTTTGTTGTTATATTGGAAATATGTGTTCATGTTTACAATAATATTCAAATTATTTTAGCATTACAATAAGTCACCTTAACAAAGTTAAGAGTTTAAAGTTTCTTTGTATGATAGCACGGACTGGTCATTCGGGGTAAAAGTTTACATTGAAAATAAATTTTCATAGATTGACCATTCAAAGCTGTCTTAGTGCAGTAAAGTTTCCCCCTCCCTTCCCCCCTGTGAACATGTTTTGTATAAGTTTATAATTATTGTAAACACATTACGTTTTTTCTGCAGATCTTAAAAAGAACATTTTGTAAATATTGTTTTGTGATATGAAAGGTCCTATTTCATTATTTTTTATTGTAGATATGTTTGTAAGACATGTATGCTGCAGCTGTCTTAGTGTGCTGGCAAAGTGATTTGAGGACATAATTAGATAATAAAACTTTGCTGCACTCGTCTAGGACAAAACAACATCTGAAGGTCATATTCATTAAAAAATCTTATTTTCAACATGATATATCATACGTTTTCTTCTGGCTCCACAAAAACCACAAAAGTTCTGACAATTCTTTTTTGCCCAATCTCCATAGTCTGTACAGGCACTTTTCCCATAATCTGCACAATCTGTCAACTCGTCTTTACATGTTTCTACAAAGAAGGCACAGAATATGAGTATATGGATTTCTTAGAAATAAAAATGAATTGAAACATTTATATCAAAACAAAGCAAATGCAAAACCTGCCAACTCAGACAGGGAAAAAATAACCATTAATTTATCTGATCTATTCCTCCTAAAGATCTCAGATCCTTAAAACTACACACACTGTAGGATGTTGTTTACAAAAATTGACCCATCTTTTGTAAATTTGGAAAAATTACTGTTTCAAAGTCTGGAAAAAATTAAGTGCACAACATCAATATGTGTCGAATATTTCTCCTTAATTTCATGGTTCTAGATCTCAAGCTGTAGAAGGTGTTGGTAACACAATATTATGTACCATCATGTTCAAATATTGCTAAAACAAGAATGTGTCCAAAGTACACGGATGCCCCACTCGCACTATCCTTTTCCATGTTCCATGGACCGTGAAATTGTGTAATAATCTAATTTGGTATTAAAATTAGAAAGATTATACTATAGGGAACATATGTACTAAGTTTCAAGTTGATTGGACTTCAATTTTATCAAAAACTACCTTGACCAAAAACTTTAACCTGAAACTCCCACTTTCATTTTCTATGTTTAGTGGACCGTGAAATTGGGGTCAAAAGTCTAATTTGGCTTCAAAATTAAAAAGAATATATCATAAGCAACAAGTTTACTAAGTTTCAAGTTGATTGGACTTAAGCTTCACTAAAAACTACCTTGACCAAAAACTTTAACCTGAAACTCCCACTTTCATTTTCTATGTTCAGTGGACCGTGAAATTGGGGTCAAAAGTTTAATTTGGCTTTAAAATTAGAAAGATCATATCATAAGCAACAAGTCTACTAAGTTTCAAGTTGATTGGACTTCAGCTTCATCAAAAACTACCTTTACCAAAAACTTTAACCTGAACGGACGGACTCACAGACGGACGGAGCCACAGACCAGAAAACATAATGCCCCTCTACTATCGTAGGTGGGGCATAAAAATCATAATAGCAGGCCGTAACTTCTATATGTGTGCAATCTATCTGTGAAGTGATACCCATCTAACGGTAGGTTAAAATCAGTAAGAGTTGATTCAACAAAATATCCCTTGCCCAAATATTCATCATTATATACTTAGACTAAATAACATATGATTTTTTACTGTATGATAATAGCATTAAATTAATGTAAATTCAATATTTTTCAAATTGATGCTTAATGGGCTGATATGAAAAGTTTATCACATGCTACGACTGTTATTACATGTCTTTCCGTAACGTTATCGCATGGCATTCCAGTGATACTCTGCAAATTCCAGAAAATACACCTCAATGCTACGTTTTCAGTGAAATAAAAGTGTACAAAACAAATACTTGGATACTGGAGAGTATATTGTGTAAAATAATTTTCTTCTCTGTTGAGGCATATGATAGAAAAATTTCATATCGAATGTACTAAATTTTGGGTCCGACGTCCGTGAACTTTTTACTCTTTGCACTTCTATTTGGGAACCAAGTAAAAGGATCAATATATGAATCTGTTATTTTTCTCCATTGTTGAAGCATATGATAAATAAATTATAACGTGTCATTTTTCATATTGCATGTATTATCAGCCCTCGAACCATGCGGCTCTTGGGCTGATATTGAACCTAGGGCTGATAATACATGCGATATGAAAAATGCCATGTTATAATCTGATATTATCGCACTATGAGATAGTTTTAAATATTAGGCAACCCAGCCAAAAACTTCTAGACCTACCAGTAATTATACAATTCTATTTGAATGTATGAAACATTTATACTGGCCTATATGATTTAGATCTTATAAAGAGAAATATTAAGAAATAAACTGATACGTCATGTATGAGCAGACATTGTATATATATTCATTAGTTACAAATGGTGTACAATGTCTAGCATGGATAAGACTGGATAACTAGTGACATACAACTAAGAATTACAACAAACTTACCATCATAATTATAATATATATATATATGCTGACAACTATAAAGTATCAATAACTAGCAATGCTACTAACGAATCTAATTCCCCAACCTCATTATGTAAAAACGTATTTAAAAAATAATATTATTTTTTTTTGCGCTTGGACCCTAATTAAGGTATACATTTAATAATAAACATAGTGAACTGAACGGATCAGTTATCCAAACAAAAGACCCCTCCAAAAGAAATAATCATGGATGGGAAATAGAATTCAAAACAATAAAGCTTCTGTGACTTTGACCTTATACCCAGAATCTCTTCTAATATGGAATCAATCCTCCATGATCAGGAACACTTAAAAGTATGCATTAAAAATTGCCCTGAAAATGTTTTGAAGAGGTCATTCAAATTGCAATATCTAGGAAAATAGACAGCTCTATAAATTTGCATACATTATTTTATAAGGACAATAATAAGATATATAAATTCATAACTAGCTTAAGATACATTATGAGTTTTTTAAGATACAGATATATATTCGTTTATGAAGTTCATGCCATCTTACCCTCTGAACAAAAATGGCAGAATTTGGGACAATTAGTATGTGACCATCCTGCATACTGGGTACACACACTAGCCCCATATTCTGAACATTGTACTTTATCAGTACACGATACAGGGTCATCTACCTGTACTGTTGGAAGTGTGGTCGTTTCTGTTCAACATTGGAAAAAAAATAATAGATTTGAAAGTTTGGTAAAATGGGAATTAAAAAATTTAATAACATTAGCTCAGAATGAAAAGCATGTGAAAAGTGCTGCAAAGCTTGTGAACATACTATACTAAAACTAATTTTTAACGAAATTTGGAACATATTTTTAAACTTAAAACCATATTCAAATGTTGCATTAATTCTTTTAACTACGAAATTTTAAAAACTCATTTTATTTCAGAAAAAATATGTGCATTGTGATGTCACTAAACATTCTAAACACTCACTATGAAATGCAAATCTATCTAAATTTAACACCAACCTTTTTTGCTTAGACAAAAGTCACAATGTTTCTGACAATTTGTTTTTGCCCATTCTCCGTAAGCTGTACACACATCTGCTCCATAGTCGGCACAGTCTGAGATCTTGTCTGCACATGTTCCTGTTGACTGTGCTGCAGTTGTAAGCAGAGCCTGTGTTTCTGTTCAAGAAAATAAAAGTTTAGGTATTTGATGCCATTTTTTTAAGAATTATTTTATCAATGGTTCATGTATCCAAAATCAGTGTTTTAACAGTTACACAACATTTTGGTTAATTACAATTCCTTTTATCGCGCGTACGTCCCATAGCATCAATTGTCAATTGATGCAATGTAAGAAAGTGACGTTATCCAATCAAAATGAACATTACAAACGTTGTTGCATTAGAATTATATTTAACAGAGAGAAAACAAAAATTTTAATCTACTGTGGATTCATTTATTTTCGTGGGTACCAATTTTCGTGGATTATGGAAAACTTACATGTTCGTTGACATTTAACTTTGTGGTTTTGCTGAAGTCTGCATAAAAGCCTGTAGAAAATTGGTTATTTGTTGAACATTTAATTTCGTTGTTCACCTGTACTAACGAAAGCCACAAAAATTGGTATCCCAGGAACAATAATGAATCCACTGTAAATCTCTTCTGATGATTTTGTCATATAAAGTTTTCATAAAATAGTTTATTTTTTCACCACATTACACTGATTGTAAGCTTGGTTGTACTTTTTTAGATGCCCATCTTTAATTATGTACCAGAATGTTCTACTATAATGTAGGTAACCTGCAGAAAAGCTAAATACTCCAGAGTCAAAAGTTGGTAATATGAAAATAGTCTATTGTCACTTTTGACCAATGTTTTTTTTTCTCAGTTTTTCATACTTTCAACCGTGCCTTATAGATTGATATCCACTTGCTTTTCAAAAATGTCTTAAAGGTCCACTTCATAAGAAAATAAATCTGAACTGACATATAAGAATTACCCAACAATGCAACTAATCAAATGAAACTAAGCTATCAATTAAAATATCAATGTTACCTTTACAAAAGTCACAATGTTTCTGACAATTTTCTTTGGCCCAGGCCCCGTAAGCTGTACAAACATCGGCCCCATAATCAGCACAGTCAGTTATTGCATCTGTACATGTGCTTCTAGAAACAGTGGTTGCAGCACCTGCAACTGAGTTGGTATCTGAAAAATTCAAAGTGTTTTATGGTAAAAGTTGATGTTTGGTTATAACACTTTAACAGTAATGTAATGTTAAAAGTTTCTATTGAAATGAAATGCAATAACATTCTATGAAAGTTATAGAATAGTAACAGGGTATATATCTCCCAATTGATACGATATTCCCATGCTTGCATTTCCTATCATGATTTTCTTGATAGAGGGTTGTTGCTCACAAGGAAGCTATTAAACCAAGAGTTCCAAATGGTGAAGTTAAAATCATCCCTTCGTAAATTTTACGGACGCCCCAACGAGTTGGTTGACCGTTATGAAATAACCTTCTCACAAATGATATTGGATATTTTGTTCCTTACTTCGTAACTACAATCCCCTTCCCTTTCATGAATATGACCTACCGAATTAGACTATTTACCGGATTTGTTTATACATAAGCAACACGACGAGTGCCACATGTGGAGCAGGATCTGAGATCACCCCTAGTTTTTGGTGGGTTTTGTGTTGCTTATTCTTTAGTTTTTTATGTTGTGTCAAATGAACTATTGTTTGTCTTTTTGTCTTTTTCATTTTCAGCCATGGCATTGTCAGTTTATTTTCGATTTATGAGTTTGACTGTCCCTCTAGATCTGGTATCTGTCGTCCCTCTTTTTAAAAGGCTTACCCCAGGAGTAGATTAGCTTAGCCGTATTTGGCACAACTTTTTGGAATTTTGGGTCCTCAATGCTCTTCAACTTTGTATTTGTTTGGCTTTTTAACTATTTTGATCTGAGCGTCACTGATGAGTCTTATGTAGACGAAACGCGCGTCTGGCGTATAAAATTATAATCCTGGTACTTTTGATAACTATTTAAGGACAAAAAACCATTACCTATCCTTTAAATAAATCTATATGCAAATACCTGACTTTTACCTGTTGGTATTAGAACACAATATTGTTGAGGAACCATTTATTTTGCAAATTTTGTTCTTTTTTTTAGTAATGTAAACCAGGCAATATTCATGCTTTGGGCCAAAATAAAAAGATTGTATGTTTGCCCAAACGCGACCGATCCAAAATAAACCCGCCGACTCAAATTCTTTTTTTACGTTTTTTTGAAGAAATTTTTTTTTTCGGATTTTTTTTGGGTCCGCTCCGTCATCGTACAAAACTTAATGTTTGTCGTCTTTGCGTTTGAAAGTAACTGTGAATAAGATTTAAAGAAAGCGTATAAGAGACGCAGTTAATCGATATTCGAAGTTCTCTGTTTTATCTTCTGATTTAACGAACGTAAAGAAGTAAAATGTGTGAAGTGGCACAGTTTTTTTACGCTGTAGTTGTCTGTACTGCAAAACCCTTACCTATATGCTCAATGTTAATTTCATCGTGTTATCGAATATCTGATAAGAATATTCAGGTAGATTTGTTCAAAACCATGTGCAATCGAATATTTTCAATGTTATTCTGACAGGAAATGGATCTGGAAGTTGCAAATTTACAATCTTGCAAGAAGATTTTGTTTTTACTGAATAAAAAGGAATTATTGCTTGATAAATTGTTGTCTTTAATTATAATCTTCCTTTATCATGTAAATTAGATGCCCTTTTATTCAAATAGTTCAAATTTACAAGTCTCATTAGACAAGATCGGTACGTTGCTGTTTGGGAGAATTTGATAAAACTATAATTGCTCACAGAATCAGAAATATAATCTTAACTGAATGTAACTCCTTCTGAATAATTTATTGCAATATAAATATAAATCCCTTTTGACAAGAGAAATCTGACTTTTGTCAGAAATATTTTTTTCACATGTGCAAAAGTAAAAACATGTTATAGACGCCATATTGGATTTTTATACAAATTTGTGAGGAAGCCTCTAGAACCATGACCTAAAAATAAATAGTCTTCAGAAAACGTTAATTTTATGCAATTATATTTTATCAATAATGATTATTTTCAAAAATTTAAACTTGATTATTTAATGAAATAAAATCATAACAAATACGTTTTTAGTTTGGAGATTCTACAGAACATGCTTTGATCTATTTATAGCTAAATTAGTTTACCTGTGTGATAATGTAAAATATAATTTTTTTTTTTCAAAACATAAAAAAGACACAAACTAAGGGAGCTACCATTTGATTTTTATGGGGGGCTAGGATGAAAAATGTTGTCCTGCATTTTATTTTAGTTGTAATCTCTGTCCTGCCTTTTTATTTTTCACTCTATTCGGTCCTGCTTTTTTTTTTAATTAGTTTATCCTGACTTTTTTTACCTAAATTGTCATCCTGCCTTTTTTTTTTTGCAAAGTGTCTCATCCTGCCTTTTTTTTTACTCAAAACTCCTGTCCTGCCTATCTTTTTCAAATTTCATCCTAGCCCCCCCCATAAAAATCAAATGGTAGCTCCCTAAGGATGGTAGATAATAACTCATATAAATATTTTAGGACATTTAATCTATTTTAATAGAAATAGGATTTAAAAACTGCTAACAAATTTAAGCATTACATAACATGCATAATCAGCTGATATTTATTTTACACAAACATCGTGTTGATGGAACTGTTGAAAATCACTTCATAAATCCACCAGCCCTTTCACACAGTTAGCAATTGTCAGGGTTATAAACATCTCAGGATACAAATCATATAGTAGACTAATTTATTTATAGAGGTTTTAAATTCATGGCTTTTGGTTGTCTCTACAAACGTTTGACGGAAAAAAAAGATATACTGTTTTAAGATCTTTTAATATTTTCATGCAAAATCTGATTAAAAAAAAAAAAAGAATTTGCCTACCTACCTACCCACACCCAGTCATCATGGGTCGGGTTTGGGCAAACTGAAATATTTTTAATTGTGGCCTTGGTGTGTGTGTGTATGTCATTTGCTGACATAATTCCACCATTTTGAATTAACAATTTTAGGATATCATCATATATATGTTGAGTGATTGTTCTGTGCTTTTAAATATCATGTGGCAAGCATCATATACATCAATTTTCAATGCTGTACTGTTTTTAAAAGAAACCATGACTTTTAGATTTGAATTTGTTTGTATAATAAATATAAAGTTATGTCTGTTCATCAAATAAGATTTAATAAAACAAATTTCTTAATATTTTTTGTATAAAGTAGTATTAAACCTTGATTTCCCTTGCTAATTAAAATTCTTCTGAAGAGGCAGGGGACTTTTAAAAACTAAAATTTTCCTCCATGGAATACTAGTACTTAGTAAGACCAAGACAAATCCTTAAAACACATACAATTCAACAATTCAAACATGTTTGTTTAATCCATTTGAGATATATATATATATATATATATATATAAGTACGTCTGAGTCAGTGACAACTCTACAACAGATGTATCCATCGGATCGCCATCAATGATGGTGATACATGGCTGTGTACATAATGTATATACAACTCGTCTAAACATCAACCCAACAATGTTAGATCTGTAAATTTGCTTTCGCAAATTTTTGGTTCTTCCCTCGCCGGGATTCGAACCCATGCTACTGTGATATCGTGACACCAAATCGCCTGCACTGCAGCCGTTCCGCTAGACCACACGACCACCTGGGCTCTCAAATAAAGAGCTTTCGCTGGCCGTGTGTTACCTTTCCTCGTCAGTTTTAATCTAGCGGTGTACTACAGTACATGATATAGAAGGCATGAAGATGTTATATTTGTAGGATCCTTTACTATAGATAATTTAGCTGATCCGTAACAATAACATCTTCATGCCTTCTATATCATGTACTGTAGTACGCCGCTAGATTAAAACTGACGAGGAAAGGTAACACACGGCCAGCGAAAGCTCTTTATTTTAGAGCCCAGGTGGTCGTGTGGTCTAGCGGGACGGCTGCAGTGCAGGCGATTTGGTGTCACGATATCACAGTAGCATGGGTTCGAATCCCGGCGAGGGAAGAACCAAAAATTTGCGAAAGCAAATTTACAGATCTAACATTGTTGGGTTGATGTTTAGACGAGTTGTATATATATATATATATATTTACCATTGAACATTTGGGATTAGAAAAAAAAACCAATTAACACACCTTAGATGTGTTCTACAAGTTCTGCAGATGCAGGATAGTTGTCACAAACTAACTTTTACCCCTTATATACAAACCCACTTATCGCACATTTAAAGTTTGTTTTAACAGTTCTGTAAACTTTGAAATACTAAAAGAGTTCATAAGAACTGTTGATTTACACAAAACTACTGAACACACACTTTACAAGTATTGAAATTTACAGTGCTGTTCAGACTTATAAGGTTATCAAATTTTACCTTATGGATAAGAACACACTGCTTTTCTCATTAAGTTTCATGCTAGTTCTATTAACAATATCATGGATGTACTGTGTAACCTGCCTAATCCGACACACTGGGGGACCAGAAAAAAATGTCGGATAAGCAGGCTATTGGATTACTCTGGTTTATTCTGCAAGAATAGGCATATATTGGGACCATGAAAATGTGTCGGTTAAAGCAGGATGTTGGAATACTCTGTAGTATAAAAAATAAACCTTTACCTGAACAAACCTCCACTGGGCACAGATTACAAGTTTTCTGACAGTTCTGTTTGGCCCAATCAGCATATGCTGTACAGAGATCGTCAGCATATCCAGAACAATCAGATGAATCTTTACAATTCCCTGATTGGGAAGGCTTAAAATCTGAAACAGAATGTTGTCATCACTGGCAAAAGTTTACAAAACACTTTCCTATTCTTTTTGATACTTGAAGTATGGGGAACTACAATTCATTTCATTGTGTGACTTAATAATTCAGAAATTTTCCTGTGCATCTATTATTGTGATTTCTGAAGAATGGACATAAAAATCTATAAATCAATTAATGATATTTCAGTAAATGCTGCAGACATTAGTACTATCAATATTTTAATTGCAAATTTCTATTTTTTATCGACACCAGTATTCCATCAAAATGTTTGCAATAATAAAAACATCTCAAATAATTCCTAATTTATAGTATCATTAAGATTCTCTAATATCTTTAATCTGATCATTTAGACATTTTATTTCTTTTTTCTCTCAATGTTGCTAGCAACAGACAACTAAATTTGTGTTTATACCAGAATGACCTCAAATCCATTGAATTTAAAAGAAATTGCAAAGAAAAGCAGACAGGCCAGTTATGATAGCAGGATATTTCTTTGGCAGGGTGAAAAGTTCAAATTAAGAAGATTTTTGTTATATTTTCTATCAGCAGTAAATGAATATTGTGAAAGCCTTAACAATCCTGTTACATAAAGAATAAAATGTAACATGTGTGTATACTGCAAAGGTTTTATATTTACCGCTTCCAGAATCTATGTTGTTTCAAAATTGCCAGTAAACATTTTAGCTGGATATTTTGTGTGTGCATATGTTGAAATGAACATTATATCATTATATGACTAAATATGAAATGATTCTTCATTACTTGAAATGAGTAATGTGAACAAAAAAATCCACACTCAGTCTGTATTTTAAGTATTGTCGCAACAGAATTGATCTGCATAACTTAATTCAATACATAGAACAACTGAACAATTAAAATTCCTATCCATATGTCTATTTTTTTCTAATACATACACCAAGTAATATGAAAAAAGAGTTATGGACTGAGAAATACCCAGAGTAAGAAAAGAGATAGACAGACATCCAAACAAATGGATGCACAGACTTTGCAATATACATTTTTATTCTACCACAAACTCTACTAGTTGTAATATCATATCTTGAAGAGTAAATAAAGAAAGTTCAACTGGCAGAGTCTAATCAAAATAGACTTAGTGTCACAATTCAATAGAAAATCCATGTAAAATCTCTTTTTAGGTTCATATATCATCAAGAAAAATATGTCCAATTTACTTATGGACTATTTTGTGCAAACTCGAGCTTGATTGGTCACATGCAGAAATATGATTACTAGATATACAGCAGAATGCCTTGAGTGTGTAGGTAAAGGTAATATCTTTAGTTAGCTTGCTTGCTAGATGAACCTTGAAGTCATTATTAAGGTAGGTATACACACCCAAGGCATTCTACTGTATCAAGATGTGGTAAAGGTTACTTACTATTAGGATCTTTTACACAGAAACCACAGTACTCTTTACAATTAGTTTTAGACCACTGGTCATTAGTAGTACACACTTGTGACCCATAGTCTGGACAATCAGCTATCTTATCTGTACATGATGATCCACCTAAAGAGTTCAATTCATTATGACTATATATCTGCATCAAGTCTAACTTACAAACCATTGTCTTTTTTTCTTATAGAAAATCTAGTAAAAATAAATAACACTGATATCTTGTTTTGTACAGCTGGAAAGTTTTTATGATATTTTTTTTTTCGTGAGTTGTGACACAGGAGTTATTCCAACCTCTTTAGCTAACAAAAATATGAATTTAGATGTTCATATACAAACTGCTCAATAGATAAAACATTAAAACTTGATGAACTCTTAAGATTTCATGTAGTCTACAGAATTAAAATTCTATCTATAAACACCTTTAACCAAGAATTGATACTGAAATTCACACACATTTGTCTTTAAGATATTTTGCTGTCCTTTATCCAATGTACTTTGACATATTTTTTACAAATTATACAACATTAAACTTATTTTATATATAAAAATTCCATATATGAAAATGCATGACAGGGGGGACAGGACCTTATTCGGGACGTTTCGATTCTGTGTCTTTAAGCTCGGGATATCAGGATTGATCCTTTCGGTTTTCGGGAATTCTTTTTTTTGAATTTCGAGATGTTAGGATTCAAATTTCTTCAAATTACGGACCTAGGGATTTCCTGCTTTTAAGCCTGAGATTTCGGGATCAGAAACTCTCTGAACATCCAACCCCCCCCCCCCCTTCTCTCTCTGTGGATACCTTTATTTTGGCATTGTACAAGATCCTATTTTTCTTAACTGTTAATGATCGACATCTTTACACTAAATCCATTGGATGTTGGATGTGTACCGATTGATCTTTTAGTCTAAGATGCATGTTTTTTATATTAGTTATAATTGGCTTTGTACTAGCTTTCAGTAACTGTGAATTTACTCTTAGATCTGTACTTTGTGTCCTAAGTGTTTTTATTATTCTGATAAGTAGGCAAATTGGAAAATATAACAGAAGTGGTTTTCACTTAGCATAAACAGGTAAACTTTCATTGTTTAAAAGTTAAGTGTTGAACCCTGCACTCATAAATGATTATATTCTGACAGAATCTCCATTCCATTAGATGAGGGTTATGTTGATATGATTAGACGTTGCTCCAATAGCTGTTTGAAGACATCAGTTCAAAATGTTATTTCTTTGTCACACGTGCAACATGTATGAGTAAAAGTCAGTTTTACATCACAGAATGACAAGGGAGATCACCAAAATTTCTCAAAGCAGACTTACTTAGACTTGTGTCACATGGTTTTGCCATACACATTTCTTGTTCTCCTGGTTTCTGATTTGCTACACAATTACTGTCTGCTATTGGCTGACTGGAGTCATGTGATGCATAACATTTGACCTGTCTTGATTTTACACCTTTACTACATGTTTTTGAGCACTACAAAAGAAAATGTTGTTGAAAGAATCTACTTCTTTGGGTTCTAAGATGAAAATTATTTAATAGCATATTTCAGTCAAATAGGCATCAAAATTTTAAATTCAAATTAACTTAGTTTCAGTATAAATCAATAACCATCTTCATCAATTCCATTATATTTAATTAAAAAAAAAATCAAACTTCTTGAATGTATTTTTTTTAATAACTCTAAAATTGTCAATAAAGGAAAATGATTCATATTTTTAAAAACTATATATTTAAAAACAAATGAAAATGGATCTAATTAACTTAATTTTTTTTCTAAAATGTTTATTTACTCAAGACTTGAATGATTAGGACTAGGAATAGAATGAACTCTTGAGTTAATTATCATTTTAGAAAAAGTGATACACAAGTTAATTTGAGTTATTTCCCCTTTTCCGGTATTGATTTGTCTAATGGAATAACATGTAGATGTCATTAGGCTGCTTAACGACCAACGACACCTTCCTAAAATGCAATACAATAGGAAGGATATGAGAGTTGGTAAACCAGGATTTTAAAATTATTTGGATGCATTAAATATTCCAACACAAACAACAAAAAATTAAAGACAAGATTAGGTTCCTCCTTGCATATAGTTTTCTTTGTTTTGGACAGAAGGGTATTTCAATACAAATAAGAAAAACATTCATAACTAGACTTGAAGATGGAAGAAACTGTATTAAAGAGTAGATAAATAAATAATGGAATTTCTTTTTGCTATAAACTTGAGGATTTTTATATATATCATAAAGTTATTCCCCTTGTTAAAATTTGTATGTAAAGATCAGAATTAATGATAAGAATCCAACCTAAAAATAACCTTAACAGAAAGGTCTGGCCCAGAAAATCATGCATTTTATCATCTCTGAAATTTTCCGTAATCATATTAGGTAGACTTACACAAGACCAATCTGTAGCCTTCCATACCCCTGGACAAGGTGTTATATTACAGGATTTGGAAGTCTGTGGCTTTCTTTGTCCTCTACAATGACTTTCAGCTACAGGCGTGTGACTTCCATGTTGTAACACAGTACACTGAACTGTTCGATGTGTTATGCCACCTCCACATGTTCTTGAACAAGATTCCCAATTACCAACAGACCAACTGTTAATAGACATTTTATATTTACTATAGTTGGCATATTCTTTTAAAGTTTTTTCTTCTTCACAAATTTCATGTTTTGTAGTTGACTGATCAAGGTTATAAGAGGAGGGATTGGATCTTAAATAAAACCAAGTTTAACACCCCTCCCCAATCAGTGGCTATTTTTGTCATATCTGTATATTTTTTGTTACATAGAAAAATAGGTATGTGATGTTTTTTATTATTTATTAGAGTTTGACATATTATATAGACATCTATCTATTGTTGAAGGCTGTTTTTTGCTGACTTCTAGATGTCAATTTTGTAGATGTGTTGATGTTTTATGAAGGACTCAACTTCAACTTACCCAGGAGGACAAGGATTGCCATTACAAGCTTCTGGAGATTCAGAAGGCTTGCTGAATAAATTACAATGGAAGTCATCAGCTGGTTTGTTATTGTTAACCTGTACACAAGTTACCACTGGTATTGAATGCCCTGTAAATATAAAATACTAGGGTATGCAGTAGGAACGTATCAGTGTTTCATAACTATTTTTCGTTTAGATCCAGAATTACATTTTCTTATCTTTTCCATGCACAAAGAAGCACATTTTGAGTTAAGACATCTAATATTCAGTAAAATATTTGTGAAATTACAATACCTAGTTGAGGAGTTTCCATGGGAGATAACCAAGTTTTTTTTAAAGTCTTTTATATGATTTTAAGTTATCTCCCATGGATGTTTTAATTCAAATGATGTCTAATTCTTATGAATATAGAAGACTTTTAAAAGAAAAATGTTATAAAAGCTTAGATTATAGCAATTCAAAATTACTACCTTTCACTTTAAGCATGACAATTACAAGAAAATTTGTACATACAAATAATTGTTCACACATAAAATCAAATAGTTGTGGTATAATTACCATACCAAAACTATCCACAACCAACCAAAGGACGTTGATGTAAGTAACTTGCCATCACCAAAATGTCTTGATAGAATCTGTGTTACTGGTAAGAAGGGTGGTGTCTCAAGACAGGTTCAAAACATAACAGGAACCTTATATCAAATCTTACAAAATGTACTACATTTTCATAGATAATTTTAGGGCTATTCCATTAAAATGTACGTGGGAGGGTAGGTAGGAAGGGAAGTTTATTGGATGTGGGTCATGGGTCTTTTTTTAGTATGCCTCTATTACCATTATGTAAAATTGTCAAAATAATGGTTCTTGGTTTTTTTAAGGGATATTTGAAAGTCCCTTCCTACCCTCCCACATACATTTTAATGGAATAGCCCCTAACTAGTAAGCATAAATTACCATGGCCACAAGTCTGACTACAGGATCCTGGTGTTTTGGTCCATTTATAAGCCGATCGTGAACCACCTGATGGCGTGTAGTATGTATAGGTTACATCTGGACTAGTTCCTACATATCCTGATCCATAATCTCTCCAGACCTTCAAATTAAAAAAAGACAGGTGAAGGTGAGGAACATTTTTCTGCACCACTGCTGAAAACCTAAGAAATTATTTTCTTATAAGGCCACAATTAAAAATATTTCAGTTTGCCCAAACCCGACCCATGATGACTGGGTGTGGGTAGGTAGGTAGGCAAATTCTTTTTTTTTTTTTTTTTATCAGAATTTGCATGAAAATATTAAAAGATCTTTTAAAAAACAGTATATCTTTTTTTTCCGTCAAACCTTTGTAGAGACAACCAAAAGCCATGAATTTAAAACCTCTAAAATAAATTAGTCTAGGGTGTGGTGTAAAGAGACCAAAGACTCTGGTAAATGAAATAAAAAAATATTTTTTGAATAGTGTTACTAATTAAGAGTTTATATTTACAACACAAATAGGCCAAAAAGTAGAGATTTCTGTGGAATTAAGACAAAATTATTTAGATTTCAACAAAACTTAGGCCTAGGAAATTTAGAGTGCAGGCTTTGACAAACTAAATATTCAAGACAGATATATGTTAAAATTTTAACTACCATTTTGGTATAAGATCATTTTTGTCAAAGCATGCACTCTTTGTTTCTCTTCCAAAAAAATAGATGAAAATTTACCTGTATTTATCACATTTTCAAAAAAAAAAATCAAAATTTGTGACATTATGTTGGAAATCTAGTTCTTAATTCGCAACAAAAAGACATATATCCTATAGTCATTGTGTAAGCTATAATTCATTGTGATATTGGTCAATAAATCCTTATTTGAAAATGAAGCTAGAAATAGAAGCCATTTTAATGCATTATGGGACCTATTCCTTTGTTATCCTGAATCTTGGTAAATAATCTGCATTATTAAAAATTTTGAATTGTACAATATCCTGTACGTATGATTTGATGAGGATGAGGGGAATAGTGTAAAGCATCTGGTGTAAAGTGGAGAGTAATTGGGATTGGTGTAAAGTAGAGTGTAATGGGGAATGGTTTTAACATGGAAGTTTACACAGATCATGGAGTAATGAATTAGTTACCTGTGCCTCAACACTAGCAGGTAATGGGCCATTTATTTCTATCTTTTCTGGACCTTGTCTTCTGTACTTTGCAACAACATCACTGCCTGAATATGTTCCTGAACTGGATTGAGAGTTTCCATCCTGACTGAACAGTCTTTTTCCATTAACTTGTACACCTGTAAAACACACAGGAATAGTTCAGTATGAGGAAAATTCAGCTACACTTTAACATAATGGAAAATAATTAGCTGACAATTATGACTTTCTTTGTTTAAAAAGCCAGGGTTTATTTATGATACTTTTATTACCTATTAAAACAAGAAAGCATGTGTTAGCATCCTAACTTTTTATTCAAAGTATTGGAAGACAGAAAGTATGAGTCTAACAGATCAGAAAGGTGTTGCCAACTCCCTCAGGCAATGTTCATCTTTGATGGAATTGACTATTATGTTAAGGTCCGTTCTGGACATAGAGATCTTCAACTGTTTCAGTTCTTATACATCATGTACATCCTCCAGCATTCCTGATGAAGGTAAACCAAGAAAAAAAATCATACATATATATTTGCATATGCCTAGAGTAATTCTGTTTTTTATACATATAGATCTTTCAATTTTGCACCTTTTCTCTTGTCGAGAATAATTAACAAATCATATCGACACATATATTTTGCATACATATCAATAGAGTTATCTTTCTTTCTGATTGATCAATTTTTGTATTTGTAGATGGTCATCCATTTTTTTCAGAGCTTTTGGAGACCATGATGTACAGAATTGTTATAATTTATTATTAAACTGATCAGTGCAATTTCTCATCCCACATTGCTTTTTGTTTTATTTACACATTATTAAGATAATCTTTATGTTTGTATGAGCATAGCGAAAGAGAACATAAACTATGTTTACAACCAGGATATACTTACTTAGATGGCAGAACTGGTTTAAATTTGTGATAACAATGCCTGTAGCTCCTTTTGGTACAGTTACAAATGTAACATATTCTGAAATACAAATTTAATATTAGTCATACATGAATTTAAAACACACATCAAATATTTTTGAGTAAGCAATGAAAATTAGGTATTATTAAACTATCTAATCATATCATTGCTGATGTATAGTCATCAATGTGCTGATGTGTAGATGTAGATATCTAAATACTTCTACCTGTCTTGATCTATTTGTTGGTAACTTAAGGAAAGTTCATAAGAACTGTACTTGAACATTAATCGCCATTCTATGAAAAAATGTACAAGAGGGTTGGACACCACATGATATTTCTTTCTGTTGGTAATAGGTCAAAGGTGAGGTAGCAAATACAATTGTTTCAAATTAAAACAAAAATATAGGTGGAAGGGTATATAGAAACACTGTTGCCCTTATGTTCTATCAGGTTTTCCCTTTCCATTATATCCTTACTTACTATTAGCAGTTCCTTCTTTGTAATGACCTCTGTGTTCCTGACAAGTATTCCCATTACCATTACACACACCACATTTGTCAAATTGTAGGCCTGATTTGTGGTGTCCATCACAACCAAACTCCTACAACATATTGGAAATATAAGAATAGAATGATAAATTTAGCTTAAGGATGTACTAAGGTGAGGTTCATGAATTTGTGCCAGATGTTCAAACTCCTTGGGTTTTTTCCTAGGATACAGGGTAAAATATTTTGCTGAATAACATTCATTTTTCAAAACTTCAATAGCTCATAAATCTAGAGGGTTTGTGGGGAAAATTTGGTTGAATATATAGGGAATAACTGAAGCTGGAGCAGGGCCCCTCTTAGGCAGTCAGCATGTTCCCTCCCCTTACAAAAATTTCTGGATCTGGCAATATCACACAGAGTTTGGTAAAAGTTGGACAAATGTTTAAACAGAAGACTACATTAACAACCCAAAATTTCACCCAAACTCAGTTAATTAATGCTTCAGTGACTTCATCTTTTAACCCCATAATATTGTTCATGGCTTAAGATTTTGTCTTCAAAAGGAATGTTATATGATGTCTAGATGCATGGTCAACATTCATCATATATTGTTTTATCGTAATGACCCTGCATACACAAGGTATCCGGTTTATGGAATCTACTGACAGAAGATATACCAGGCGTTGGCTCACTTGTGTTTAATTATTTTTAAATTCATCATTTAATAAGCTTAATTGGAATTTATCATAGATCATCAACATGATACAAACCTCACACTTCCCATCTATACATCTTCCTAACTCAGATTGACCTTGACATTCTGTTCCATCCTGGTATATCTGACTTCCTCTTGGTACAGCAATATGACCACCAGCATAGCGACACAACAATTGACAGGCATGGAGCCCTGTAGAAAATTAGTGATTTGCTGTAGAAATATGCAAACTTTAGTCTTTGGTGTAAGTAACATGACAAAATATTGTAATCAATTCATTGAAAAATTATAAATAAAGATGGATACTCTTTAAATGTGCAGAGTTGAATGGGCATTTTTTCAATAAGATTTGATAGTTTTTTAATCAAGTCAAAAGAAAGATAACTTGCGTTTGCAATGTTTGCAGGAAATATAAGAGTTTTACTGATCCAGGTAGACCAGGCAGTTCTCATCTTCAGCTGTCTGAAGATTGTATCTCGGTAAACCGGGATTGGTTGGACAAAGGGTGAACACAAATCATTTCTTTTAACACATTACATTATCATTATCATGACAAGGTAGAATGATTTCTTAATTAATCATTTTTGTGTTGTTACGTCATTTTTGGTAAAAAAGTTTCTGTATTTCTTAAAACAGATTTTAGCAAAATAAATGTCTTTATAATTTTGATATTTAGCTGAATTTTGTTTCTGAATGACCTTAGATCTGCTCTGAATAACCTTCTGAAGTCAATCAAGAATCAAGTTTTAATTGTGAGGTCAAATTTTACAAATTGTGTTGTCAAAGTTTATGTGAACTTGTGTGATTTTACATACTGGAGAACAAATTTGCATCCAAGTGTAAATATGTCTATTTACTTTGGTTGTAATACAGAAAAAAAATTTGTCTTTGGATTTGATATCCTCATTAGCATCTTTTGATTACAGAACATTTTGGATCTTAGGTTGCGCCCAAGAGTTCTGGCTAGCTTTTAAATTAAGTATTAAAGAAAAATGCACAAAATCATCATAGTTCCATTATATATATACAAACAATTCGCAGACTTTGAAGCCTTAAATTTAAAAGTTCACTTATAAAGAGATTTGTTAAACTTAGTAGTTAGGCTTTTGAAATAGATCCATTTTAGAACCAAATGATTGAAATTTTGATATATATTATAGAAAGATAAAAAAAATCATGGCCATATTAGATCTAAGAGAGCTATTATTCGACTTTTATGGGGGTTAGGATGAAAATTTTGTCCTGCAATTTTTTGTAGTTCTAATCTCAGTCTAGACTTTTTTATTTTTCATACTTTTTGGTCGTGCATTTTTTTTTAATTAGTGTCCTAACTTTTTTAACAAAAATTGTCATCCTGCTTGAAGATATTTTTTAGCAAATATCTTCCTAGCACCCCTCTAAAAATCAAATGGTAGCTCCCTAAAGTTAACCTTGACCTTTCTTACAAACCTGATGAGGAAGCATATGGTAACCAATGGTACATTTGATGATTGTAAGACACACTGTCAGTGGCAGCACATTGTTCTTCTTTTAATTTATACTGACTTGTCTGACATGTCTAAAAACAAAAGTTAAGTCAGAATACATATAATCTTTTATACCCTATAATAGCTTTAAGAGACAGGTGACATCTAAACTCAAGAGCCTTAAAATCCTATCATATGTATTTTTATTTTATCAAAACCAATAAATTATCTCCCTTTAATCAACTCTTCATAAACTATACTCTACTTCAAACAGGTTCAGTTAAATCCATCAAACCAATTAATCTATTATAAGCTAATAATTTAATTTTGAATGTAACACATCCTCTGATTGGCTGACATTATGTTGTTATCAGCCCATAGACATAATTTAGTCATGTGACCGTGACGTCATCAACAGTTTTTTTTTATGGTTTTCTAAGAATTAAATTATAAGACATGACTAATATTTTTCTGTCTATTCGAAATAACATAAAAAATGTGGTGCACTCTGTTAAATAACCCGCTACACACGTTATTCAGTGTGCACCACATTTTTTATGTTATTTCTTCATAGACAGAAAAATTTTTACAGTCATTCCTTAATTGTTACAATGATAGACAGATAACTTTCCATATACAAGAAAAAAAACAGTGTAAACAAAGTCATTTTCAGAATAAATTAATCAAACAAGTGAATCAGTAAGGTACTGCTCATTATTGATACTCCCGCCAAATAAAAATATAAGGTAAACAGGAAGTTGTTGAGTTATGAATCTGAAAACACATCACACCATAAAGCTGACTCATATAAACCCTGAAATCAAATTTCAGAAACCCTTGAATTGTGGTTCCTGAGAAATATGAGACGATAGTATTCCAGGGACAGACGGACTGACAGACGGAAAGAGGTAGAACAGAATACCCCTGATTTTTTAAAACTGGGTATAATTACATATGAACTTGCATATAACATCATATTTACTTGAAAATATTTGTACTAGGATAATATATTTTGATTAATACCTAACTTTTCCCCCAGAATATTAAAAAAAATAATAAGATAATACAGTAAAGTTACCTGTACATTACACAGCATTGCCATAATTCCTTCACCTTGACAATCGCTACCTCCGTACCTTGGTCTACAAAAAAAACATGCAAAATTTAATCACTCATTATTTGCCCAATCTTAATAAATTGCAATAATAATAAACAGCATCATATCCTACCTTTAAAAGCTGACCATACAGTATTGGTTTTGGTCATTGTTGTATGCTGTATGATGAGTTGTAGCTATTCATATACATGTCCCTAGGTCTATGGTGGATAGTTGTCACCTTTGCATCATACCAAATTTCCTTAATTTATTTAACTATCTTTTCAGCATAAAAATTCCTTGCAAGATGTTGATAAATTAACATATATGTATGAGGGTATGAATGTCCATCACTGTTAGGCATTAAATGGTTATTTTCGGATACCGTTAGCTTCAAATTGTTTTAAATTTTAGTGATTCATCAAAATATCCTTCTTGTGTTTCTTCAAAGGTCTAAAATAATAATTGTTACTATTATAAATGGAAAAAATTTAATGTGTTTCATCAAAATCTGTCAGTTTTTCTATTGTCTGAAAGAAAGTGTAAATTTTATAGTCATTAACCAAAAATTACTGTTAATGTCATTTGGCAAGATTTCTTACCATTATTTGTCATGATGGTACCCCATTACCACCCTTGTGTATTAAAGCCCTGGCTGCCGTTTCATAAAGCAATCGCTAATAACGACTAACGTAGATTTTGGCGTGTAACTAACGACTACATAACGATTACGTTTACGTGCGTTTCATGAAGCATACGTTGACGAATCGTTAGATTTTTCGATCGCTATACAATCGCTATTTATTTTTAGAACGGGAATCCCAGGATTTCGCACTCTCTATCGTTGGAGAAAAATATGCTTGTAAACGACGGAGAGTAAGAGTCTTAATCCAATAAAGCCAAAGTAATAATTGTTCCTCCAAAACGGTAGACTTACTAAAATTGTTAAGTAAAAGAATATTATCCATGCAAGTCCTATATTATACTATAGTAGATAAGTCTATTGTCACATCTCCGTTGAATGGTCTATTCTAAACAAACACACATTTTGGAAATAAATTCCCAAGCCAAAAGATCTCAGTATTAATTTTAGTACAACTTTTCATGATCTTCAGGTATGTTATATCTTAGATAAATGAACAAATGTAACCTCCGTGGAATGTAATCTCCGTTGACGTTTTGGTGAAGAGTGCTTTCTATCACGTCCGCAATTTTATCGAGTATGGCATGCCAAATAAACAAATATAAGTTAATTATTACGAACGGCAAATATAAATAAATTGCAGAAACATTACATAATTTGTAATTCAGGCGACGTAAGAAGACACCATGTAACAATTTTTGAAATGCATAAAGGATACTATTTGTCAATTTGTATACACTTAAAAAAAAATAAATGGCGAAAACTATTTTACTTTCTTCGTTTTAAATAATTTAAATATCTCGGATAATAAACAGAAGTTAAGATGGTACATGTATAAGGTATATTTCATCATATTTGATTTGTGATATGAGGTACTAGTACTGAGAAGCTGAAGGTTCAGTTTAATAACAGAGACAGTGCTGTTGGTTAGACGAGATAACAACAATATGATATCTGATAGAATAAAAATTCGATCACTAAAATTAGGTTGTATTCGTTAGTACCCAAATATTCTGCGCTGAACGTAAACAGTGAACATAATTTCAAATTACGCTTCAGACGCATGAAATTTACTGTAACAAAGCTTTTTGCAGTCAATAGTAATCTTTGTCTGACCCCTGTCATGAATTGTTTTATCAGTGGTATAAAATGTAATCATTGCTGAATAATTAAAATACATGTATTATTCAGGAGAATCCGTTAGACTATTTTATTTTATTTTTTTCATTGTCAATTTTTGTTGGTACTCTTTTTTTTTAGAGGATGGGTCATTATTTTCTATTCTATAAATTATATGATATATCTTGGGTTATTTCAAATAAATATCTGATATTCAAACAGAAAAGAATGGATAATATTACTAATGTAAGATCATCAACGAGGAGATGCTATTTAGTAAGTCGATTTTAGTGGTCTCTTTTAAAATTGAAAAGTCGGTGAGATCAGCATGCTACAAACAACCAACAAAGAGGGTTGCCTAATATGAATAGAAAATCTATGGAAAATATTTTTATATTTGGTAAAAATCTGTTTTGGGTTTTTTTTGTCGTCTTTCTCTCTCTTTCTCTCTTGTCCTGTTTTTTTTTATATGTATTTATTTTACACTTTTAAAAATTCATTTTCAGCGACAAAGCATGCAGCATCAAAATTATAGTTTGAAAGTTATTCTCTCTGTCATTAATCTGCATGAAATATTACCACTGAACGTTCAGAAAACAACAAGCAAACAATCATAAAGCTAGGTTTACACTGCCGATCAGATCAACTCGATCAAGGCTAATCAAGACAAATTACGTGATCGGGAGACTGGTCTTACTCAACTGACATGCATGCTCTGGATAGTCTACTTTGCTCTTTATCAATCTGACTTTCTACCCGAGAGTTTTTGACATGTCAAAAACATTCGAGAAAGGATCGAGAAGCAATTCACTCGAGAAGAGATCGAAAATTCGCCGAGTAACGGTCGAATCGATCGGGAAAGGATCGATCGTGTAGAGAACGAGTTTAATCGGAATACAAAAGTTTTACCGGTCATTACTCGATCATTTCGACCTTTGCTCGACTAATGTCCGATCATTTCCCGATTAACTCGACCAATGCTCGATCGCTTCAAGATCACTGCGACTTCAATATTTATTTTATCCCAGACCAATTCGACCAATACCCGATCCCTTCGGGACCACATTCGACCACTCTTCGATCTCTACTACACCGTGCACGAGGACACATGACTGCTACACGATTCTCTAAAAGTGTGTGAAGATCTGATTAACTCTCATAACTCTGCTTCTGCTAAAATATATTGGCAACATTTTTTAACTGCACAAAAATTCCTCCATGTACAGTACGTGTCTTAACTTTTGCAAGTTGAGGTAACAGCGTGGTATACGTAGTCGTGGTGGAAGCGTAGTTGGGTCGTGGTGAGAACATGGTGGTCGCAGTGAGGTCGTAGCGCAGTCTCTCCAAATAGAAACACGCTCTCGCTACGATGGTACAGCGACTTTTGCGATCTTACTAGGATCTTAGTACGCTCTCACTACACTTTTACTACGAGCTGATTTTGCCACAACCGCACAACGATTGTTTTGAACATGTTCAAAGTTGGCCACGCTCATCACGATCTTGAAGACCTCACCACGACCGAGATACGACCTTGCTGCGGTCTAAACGATCGTACTACGATCATCGAATTTCGATTTTTTTTCACAGCTCGTAGTGCGATCGTGACCTAGTGGGACTGTGGTATTAAATTGCAGTATTTTTATAACATTTAACGTTATCAAATAAGAGATTCATTTAATCCTTTGGTATAACTTAGTTATTTTAGCATTACCCAAGCTTGTTAACTATTTTAATAGGATAGGTACTCATGTATTCTGTTATTGCTTTGTTCATGGTTTCAAGAGATTAAATGAGTCAATACACAAAACAAAATATTCACGTTTTATTAACATTTTCTTTTCTGGACATTGGTTCACGAATAAAGCACCTTGCATACAGTCAGTTTATAATATTTTAGACAATAAGAGTGTTAAAAAAATTATAAAATAAATATATAATTGTTCTTAAACACAAGTACATGTACAAATTAAAAGCATAATATGACCGGGAAATATCTATCAATATAATAATAAAAAAAAAGGAAAATAACTTTATTACTGCCCATATATCAAAAAAAAAAATTTAAAGTTTTCTTGTCGCTAAATTTATTCTTCTTGTCGCTTCTTGTTACAATAAGAAAATACAGTACGATTTCAAATGAGACAACTGTCCACTCTAGACCAAATAACGTAAATGTTAGGTCACCGTACAGCCTTCAACAAATAAGCAAACAATAGATATGATATACAGGGAAAACGGCAACCAGTGCCTCACAGACTGTAGACTTTATATGTCGTTACCACAAGATAGTTATCTCGTTCTTTCATACATGTAGCCGCATAATGCCACCGTATTATCGAGATTCGATAAAGTTAGATAAACATGATAAATCTTCGAAATTTGTTTCAATGTTTTAACAAAAGAAAACTTTACTTTTATGGGGAAAATGATGATTTTATTGTAAGTTCTTTTGACTTGTGTAGAACAGGTCTTGATACTGTTATTTGATTTCAAAACCGTAAGGTTTTTTTTCTATTTTGTTTTAGCTCCGATTCTGACTGAGACCTATGGTGATATAATGATAATTATATTATACTTGTATTGTGATGTCTCAATGTTGACCTAATTATTATACCGCTCTTCTAAAAAAAGTATTGGAATATTGGGTTGTCGGACTAATGGGTTGTCGCACAAATAGGCTGTGGGAAAATGGGCTGTGGGACTAATGAGCTGTAGGAATAATGGCGTGAAACATTTGAGCTTTACTTGGCTGTTGATGGTGACCTTACATTTCAGGAAAATGGATGTAAGAAGATGTGGTATAAGTGCCAATGAGACAACTCTCTTGTAAATATGTATACTATACATTTTTGAGTCCCTACAATCTTATGTCAGAATTACAGTAACACAACGATCCAAAACATTCAATTTAAAAAAAAAATGATGAATTTTTAAATTCTCTCATTCCAATCGCGACCAGTCTTATCATCTTACATGTACATTGCATGTCCACCCTTTTTGTCGAGCCTCCGAAATTTATTAATAAAGCGGGACACACCGATAATAGATTTCGTCGTCGGCGTCAACATTAAGGTACAGTCTTTTGTTAAAGTTTGTTTGAAACATCAGTAACTTTGTCAGCCCTTCATATAATTTCATGAAATTGGACATAAGTTGTTTATGACCAAAAGACAGTATCCAGAGTGAATGTTTGAAAACATTTTTTCATTTTCCGTTTGTTTACTAGTAAATAGACTTTTTTTATTTACAATTGACAAGTAAATACAGTCTTGGGTTAAAGTTTTGCTGAAGTTTTTGAATTGCTTTTTAAAATGTCTGAAGCAAATGTTTGAAAATATTTTTATTTTTTTCCATTTATACACGATAGTATATTTCTGATGAATGGACTTTGGATATACCAGTTCACATTTACAGAAAGTCTTGGATTACATTTTTTGACATGACAAAGTGAACCTTCATGAATTGTTACGGAAATTAGATAGAAGCTCATCTCGAAAACCAAGAAATAACATCTAAGATTTTTTTTATAATTCTGTAGTTTACTGATAAATGAATGATTGTTTTAGTTAACATTACACTTTTACGCTGACAGCAGCATAACATCGCGAGAGAAAGGGTTTCGATTTTTTTTTATAACATATGTATTCCTTTTCGGTTATTGTCATTATAACATATTTCTTCTTTGTTCATATCTATATCCATTTTGCTATTTTGCAGATAAAATATGTTTAAACTAAAGGGCTTTCTTTAAATTGTTTATATCGTTCTTTTCTCATTGTTTAAAACTGTAAGGCACCAGTATTTAGGTTATGTTCCGTAATTGTTCCTTTTTTAAATATCGTACCATACTCATTTTCATAGTAATAATAACATTTGCAAAAGCTATTTCTATTCTATATAACTATCGAAACAATAAGGCTCTTCACGGTTAGTTCGGACATATTGGATAGGGGGCAGATTTTTTGGAAGGAGGTGGGAAATCCTATGTGTGTTTCCAAGCAACAGCTCTGTTTTAATGATGTTTTCCCGTATTTTTCACACCATTTTTACCTCTGTTATGAAAATCTGCCCCCTATCCAATATGGCCGAACTAACCGTGAAGAGCCCTATTCTAATGGGATTAATTTAAAAAGACCGTTCTGTGTTGTTGCATACCCGAAATTTGATTGTTCAAGTTCCAACTTGATGTTTATTTTTTAGCTTTTGATTTCGAGGTTTGACAATTTAGGCATATAAAGCCTATAGAAAAAAATAATTCGTCGACTTAAAACATTGGTTAGTCTGTACCCACGAAAGCCATGCAAAATGTTATCCAACGTCAGAACCTAAATATTGAATCCCGCATAGTATCAAATTATCTGACAATGTTTGTTTTTTTGTAAATATACCCTCCCCATATCTTCATGAAAGAGTGCTGCTTTTTTTTTTTAATGAACAGCTACTGATAGATTTAGATAGTTTCAAATGCCCTCGAAATAAAAAAAAAAAATAATATAATATTTCAACCGGAATTATTTATAATTGGACAAACAAGCACTCCCTGCCAAAAACGTGGACGTGACAGAAGACACCTTTTAGTAGCGTCAACAGGTAACATTGGTATAAAATTTATTGTCTAGATCTTTTTGTTCATATATCACAAACAAATGGTTTGGTCCAGATATTTCTGATTGTTCTGCTGAAATAACTTGATATACATATGAATTGTAAGTACATAGCACGCAATTGTCTTTTATTTTACTCGAAAGTCAGTGTGAAAGGAGGTCAAAGTTGGAGAAATTTACCAAAGTCGTTATTTCAAGGCGTGGTAAAAGCGTATCTGCAAATTAAATTATGCCCTGTCTACCAAGACGGTTGCGAGATATGCAATATGTGTCATTTAAATTATCACTGATTTCAATCCTTATCTGAAAACCCCTTGTCGGCTAAAAATTCGGCGTCTGAAGTACCTCGAAGTATGCAAGGCGACGGCCATCTTTTATTTAACGATCGCATTGCGACAGGTTTAACCACACGTAAATAGCGTTCGCGATTCACACGCAATGTGCGACCATCGCAAAGTACGATTGTTTTATGAAACAGAATTTTAGCGTTACGTTTGGTTAACGTTCAAACGTACGCTAACGATCGTTTTATGAAACGGCAGCCTGGTCTATACTTACTCTGGATTGCTACATTTTCTAGTCCTTGTTTTGACACCACCTCCACATGTTCTGGAACATACTGTCCATTTGTTTGACCAGGATGACCAACCACCATTGATAGGTCCAGGTGACCCTGATCCCATGGCAACACATTCACCATCTAAACACCACTGAAAGAATATTAAATATAATAATGCTTTTGTTCAATTTCTGTTTTCCTTGATGATATGTTGTAAGGCTAATTTACTTCTTAGTATTTCAACATTTAAATTATTCTAATAATAAATTAAAAGATTTTTACTAAGTAAAATTTTTTTTTTTTTAAAATATCATCTAAAGTCCCAGTACCCAAATTGCACTCAGCGAAAATAGCAACAGAAATCTTTATCTTACTGACTTAACACTTTGTATTTCCATGATTTTACATTTTATCGGTCGTCCCACTGTCTATATCACTCTGTTCAGCTCTTAATATTATTCCGTATCATGTCTTTGTGACGTCAAATACGTTGACCCGGCCTTAATAACTTTGACCCGACATATCAGCGACGTCATAATGTTTGAACCGACGTTAATAACTTTGACCCGAACTTATCAAGTCATCTTTTGTGTGCTGGTGAAACAAAGAAAACACTTCTGAAACACGCAAATATAGCCCGATAAATCGATTATCAGATTATCTGCATATTGATATTGTAAAATATCAGCTGCTTAACATTATATGAAGGCTTTTTGATCTCGTTCGCTACGCTCACTCGACAAAAAGCTTCATATTATGTCTCGCAGCTGATATTTTACGATATCAACATGCAGATAACCTGATAATCGGTACATACACGTCTCCTAACATAGATTAATTTATTTAAGGAATGACTGTAATATTTTTTCTGTCTATGAAGCAATAACATAAAAAATTTGGTGCACACTGAATAATGCGCGTAGTGGGTTATTTAACAGTGTGCACCACATTTTTTATGTTATTTCGAATAGACAGAAAAAATATTACAGTCATTTCTTATAATTTAATTCTAAATTCCATTTCAAACCGTAAAAAAACATGAAAAAACGTTGATGACGTCACAGTCACATGACTAAATTATGTCTATGGGGTGATAACAAAATAACGTCAGCCAACAGAAGATGTGTTACATCCAAAATTAAATTATTTAAATATACACAAACATTTTGTAGTATATGTCAAATACTCCAAAAAGTATAACCTACTGTAACATTGCCGTCACATCGTCAAGGTGATCATGTTTCATGTGAATGTAATTGTACATGTAAAAAATCAAAGGCACTGGGGTCTGTCCAAAAGTGGTGGTAAAAAGCATTAGTGCTGATATCAAAGCACTTACATGACTAAAACAGCCTTGGGAGAAAACGATAGATAAATCTCATCATAAACTTCCACAATTTTTTTTTTCAATTTCTGATAAAACTATTTTACAACTTTTCAGTTTTTCTCACTATTAACTACATAAATTATACAACAATTATAAAAGTTAATACAACAGATAATTTTTTTTCAGCAATAATAAGTTTACCTTTCTGTTTCCACATTCTGTACCATCTACCAGCGGTGAGCTATAACTAACACAATCATTATTACTGTTCTTACACTTCAGCACACGACAGTTCACCTGTTTATGCAAAAAAGACATGTTTATTGATATGAATCACAAATACTTCACCAAACATTTAAATAATTGATTATTTTGAGAAACATAAGTGTCAGCCGGCGTTTTACGTTTCCGCAAATTGGCATTACTTTTCCGGAAGTTTTGGGACTTTGAAAAATTAGCGGAAATGCAATACGACCAGGATGCCCGTGTCAGCAATGAGTCAACTAATACCCATGCCTATATTTTATTACATTGATTATGCTTGATAAGTAGTTTGTCAAACTCATCGATTAACTATGGCCTGGCTATCATCTTATACAAATAGGGTTTAGGTTTTACCCATTGTTGAAGGTGGTTCAGTGACTTAATAGTTGCTAACATCCACACCGTTGCCTTATTGACAAGCATACCACTTCTCCTTATTCTTATATTGGTAAACTTTCGTTTAGGAATTTATATCCAAAATAATGACTACTGAAACACATTTAGTTTTCAAATTTCAAATGACACAAAAGAAAGTTTTTTGATTTCCACCAATTAGAATATTTGATATTTTACACACATGCTTAATTCATTCTTTGCTGATGTTTTAATGAATAAACGTCCCAAAGTCATGCTATGTATTACAAAGATGAAGAGACAGTAAAGAGGCTTTTTTTTTTTATTTGCCTACAGTTTCTTTTGAACATGACATTCATTTCAACCCTACTTTTTTTTTACAAATGTCAACATCTTTATTTGCTCCTGCTCAGAAATTATCAAGAAAAAGTTGCATACAGGTTAGAGCGCACTCAAAATGGACAATATTTGTTGGATGGAATTTATTCTAAAATAACTTTTAAGAAAGCAAATACTCAGATTTCCTTATTTAATTTATTTTATTTATAACAGAAAAAAGTCCTTGCTTTCCTTTACACTCTACAAATATTTGTTTTGAATAACCCATGCAAATCTCACTCTCAATTTCCGTTTTTAAAAATACAACAAAAATGTCTTCATTAAATTAATCTGTTTAAAACAAAGTAGTATTGCACAACTGCATCTTAAAAACAGTACAATACATTTTGTAAAAAATATAAATAAAATAAACAATTTAATAGTAAAACTTCATTCATAATAAGATCCAGTAAAATGAAGGCAGTGTTTTTCACAACTGAAATGTTTTACAAGTTTACCTGATTGTGACAATATGCACTCTCCTCAAAAGCCAAAGCTAGCTGGCATTGCTTGTTAGCTGAGTAAAACCTCCCTGGTTTTTCCCTAATGTTATTGAAGTTTGTGGCAGTACCTGCAGGGGCATCATTCAAGCAGCTACTTTTAGAAGATGAACTAAAATACAAGCATACCAATATGTAAATTTTTATTTAATTCTTGTCATTTTAATTCTGAAAAAATTAACCACTTATGGTCAGATCAAACTGATTTGTCCTTAGTTCATAAATAATTATTTTTATCATGCAACATATTATCTTTACATATTTCTTTAAACATATACAATTCTTTCTAATTTTTTCAACACTTTATAAAAAAGTTTGTATTAATGTATTATTATAAGGTTAAGTGCTATTTTGATTTTTAAACATCATCATTGACCATTTTATGTCATATCCCAAAAAAAATTCATTCAGAAACTTTGGTATTGATATTAAATCTGCTTAAATTTTAAAATTGCTTAACTGTTTAATTTTTTCAAAACTGTTTTATGATTTTGTGCAATTGAAAGCTGGAAACCAGTCTATTGTTGAAGACCATATGTTGACCGTCTGCTGTCCTATTTATCATGTTGCGCAATATCTATATCCTTTTATACATTTATTTAAAACATAATCCTGTAAATGAAGATTGAATGACAAATAACCTGTTCCAATAAACTAAAATCATTCAATATGATTTTTACTTCTTTAACTTATATGAAAAAGACAATTTATCAATCATTGATCCGTATTTTCATGACTTATAGATTTAAAATAAAACATAAAACTTTAAATTTATAAAGTTGAACAAAGATAAAAGTTCTCTTTCAAATATCCTTAATAAAATTTTAAACATGTGTGAAGTGTTAAAACTTAGCATGCATCAGGTTTCAAACCATAATGAAATTTTGTGAAAAAAAAACATATCGAGTTAAAAGCTTTAAACATACTCTACATAGATCAAAGTACAAAAGGACCTTTTAAAAATACTGTTTCAAGTTTTAATATTCAGCAAATTTCCTCTTTTTTTTTCCTTCATTTATTATGTTTTATGAAGTATGTTTAATTCAAACACATTTAACAGATCTATGGGTAAAGCCATGAACTCAGGCACAAGTTATAAAAGTAAATAAATTAATCACTCTAGACAGAAGAGTTGAAAAGGACTAAATTGAAGTATAAGAAATTATTTAAAAGGTAGAAAGAAAGATGAAGTTATTTGGGTAATAAAAGTTCTCTCAGGAAATGGCGTTAAAATACTCAGAATGAGGACCATTATCAAACTAACTTCTGTAATATTTTATATGAATGGTTCAAAAGATATTGTAAACACAAGTTATAGCACATATTGTATGACTATTCTCTTTTCTCATTAGCTAAAAACTTGCTAAAAACATAGGGAATCCTCTATGATAAAAGTTATATCCACAAGATGTGAATATAAGATTTGGAACAGCTAACATGTCCCTATAATTATTTTTTTCCTAGGCAACGTAAATAACATGGGATTATTACTTTATAGGAGCTTCAGCAACAGAATCAACACATACCTCATTGTTTCTTCTAATGATTTTGCACTACATTTGGACCATTTAAGACCACCAGCACCATTGGCAGACATAATGTTAACATCTTTTCGGCAACCAGCTTTTCCATCATGGCTCATGCCTAAACTGTCAACAAAATATAATATACAATAAATAAATTTAAAAACACATGTATATTTTTTTTAAAAGATATACATCAACAGTATCTTTCCTTACAAACAATTCTCTTTTTTAATAAAGATACAACCTGGTAATCAGTTTCAAACTGTTATGTTTGTAATCAAACTCAGGATTATAATCCAGGGTGTTATGAATTACAGTAAAAGTTGTAATAATGTATATTCATTGTATAACTGATGGGTTCTATCCAGTCATCTAAATGACCTTGTGTATTGCTTTTCACATACTTTTTGCTTAATTATTCATAACAGTGAGGTCAGATTCTAATGTTGCATTTTGCTTGGAACATATCAGTCATCTAAATGACCTTGTGTCTTGCTTTTAACATACTTTTTGCTTAATTATTCATAACAGTGAGGTCAGATTCTAATGTTGCATTTTGCTTGGAACATATCTGTGGCCTAAGTCATGGAAAATATTGAGTTCAAGATTCTAATCTTGCATTTTGCTTGGAACATACCTGTAGCCTAATTCATGTAAAATATTGAGTTCAAGTTCTAATCTTTCATTTTGCTAGGAACATACCTGTAGCCTAATTCATGGAAAAAATTGAGTTCAAGTTCTAATCTTTCATTTCGCTAGGAACATACCTGTAGCCTAATTCATGGAAAATATTGAGTTCAAGTTGTAATCTTTCATTTTGCTTGGAACATACCTGTGGCCTAATTCATGGAAAATATTGAGTTCCAAGATTCTAATCTTGTATATTGCTTGGAACATACCTGTAGCTTAATTCATGGAAAATATTGAGTTCAAGTTGTAATCTTTCATTTTGCTAGGAACATACCTGTAGCCTAATTCATGAAAAATATTGAGTTCAAGTTGTAATCTTTCATTTTGCTAGGAACATACCTGTAGCCTAATTCATGGAAAATATTGAGTTCAAGTTCTAATCTTTCATTTTGCTAGGAACATACCTGTAGCCTAATTCATGGAAAATATTGAGTTCAAGTTCTAATCTTTCATTTTGCTAGGAACATACCTGTGGCCTAATTCATGGAAAAAATTGAGTTCAAGTTCTAATCTTTCATTTTGCTAGGAACATACCTATGACCTAATTCATGGAAAATATTGAGTTCAAGATTCTTATCTTGCATTTTGCTTGGAACATACCTGTAGCCTAATTCATGGAAAAAATTGAGTTCAAGTTCTAATCTTTCATTTTGCTAGGAACATACCTGTAGCCTAATTCATGGAAAATATTGAGTTCAAGTTCTAATCTTTCATTTTGCTAGGAACATACCTGTAGCCTAATTCATAGAAAATATTGAGTTCAAGTTGTAATCTTGCATTTTGCTAGGAACATACCTATAGCCTAATTCATGGAAAATATTGAGTTCAAGATTCTAATCTTTCATTTTGCTAGGAACATACCTGTAGCCTAATTCATGGAAAATATTGAGTTCAAGATTCTAATCTTTCATTTTGCTAGGAACATACCTGTAGCCTAATTCATGGAAAATATTGAGTTCAAGTTCTAATCTTTCATTTTGCTAGGAACATACCTGTAGCCTAATTCATAGAAAATATTGAGTTCAAGTTGTAATCTTGCATTTTGCTAGGAACATACCTGTGGCCTAATTCATGGGCAATAGTGAGACCAATGTCTAATCCTGTGTCTTCATTTACAGAACAACTATTATCTTTAGAACATATAGCTCCAATGTATGACAAACCAACACTCATGTCATCTCCATTATTTTCTAAATCAGTACTGAAATCAAATGTTTGATATAGAATATGGTGCATATATAATTTTCTTCAATTGTAATTATTATACTAACAAATATATGCAAAATAATCTAATTCTGTCATTTCTCATATCTCAATTTTAAGTCTTATATATCATAATTGCCTGTTCTAAGTCAAGATCTAGAGCAATCATTGTCAGATATTGTTGTTTCTCAATATTTGTTTATAGTTAATCGTTTTCACTTAAATAATAGTTATTGAAAAACTGGTTATTATCGTGATAAAAGGAATGCCCACAGGACAGTGGTATTGGTTAAGACAGCGACTACGGCTCGATCATTATGCTATCACAGTCAATACTACTGTCCTACAGGCAGTCCATGTATCATGTTATGACCAGTTCTTCATTAACTATTTTGTTTATTTCATTGAGGAATCATGTTTTTTCAAATTCTCATAAATTTAAATTGTTCAAAGTGAACTCGTAATTGAGTTATGGTACGATTTCTATCGGAAATTGTGATAACTTTACTGACAATCATTTAAAGGTTATTTTTCAGTATATAAATCCAAAATAAAGTTTTCTATAATTAACTGGATCACTTATTTCAGAATCATTACTCTTAACAGAGAAACTACGCCCCACTGGTCATTAACATGTAAAAGTCTGCTAATAACCCGTTTTCTAGTCTGCTTTTTTCTGTTAAAGACTGATGGAATTTTTCACTAAAGAATAAAGAATGTCATGTGGCCTCTAAAGAAGGGGGCTTTTGATACCAAGCCATTCCCCAATTCAATTAAACAGCCAGGGGGGTAAAAAATTCTAACACTTTATAAAATAATTAATGGCTATGTTGAATGTCTTTTTTATATATTTTTTTTAACCATAGATAAAACTACCCTTCTTTTTCATATTAAAACCTTTAACAATGTATTAAACAATGTATTTAACAATAGATTACAATTATCTAAAGTTGAAAGCATACATTATATCAAATTGGCTAATCATTTTCTTTCTTCATCACTAATTTAATTCAATAGAATAGATATTAAAAGTATTCACAATAGATAGCAAAGAAACATGTGTTTAGTGTACATATAATTTACCTGGTGATTAGTAAAACATGGTCTGCATGTCTTGGATTGGAGTCGTCAGTTGGATGATACTGTCGCTGCCACTGACAGAAGTTTTTCAGCAATGTATCTGAATCCTTGTCCATGACCAGACTTGACTAAAAAAAAATATCAACATATTTAAGGTCTAATTTTCTTCATGCTTTCAAGCTTTATTATGTCTCAAATGACTATTGCCATCACAAAGCTTAATGTTACTTCATATCTTTCCCGCTTGTTGGAATTTAAAGCATTTCTTTACTAGATTCCTTCATATAAATAAAACATATCATTGGGAATTTTGGCAACATGTATTTTATGATCTTTTATGCTTTATTCTTATCATTATTTAGTTGGTACCAAACACTTGACTAAATAATTTGGCTTGTTTAATTTTCATAAAATTTTGACTAAATATTTCTTTGATCCTTCGACAAAAATATGAAAATTTTAAAATACTTCATTTGATAAAATATCATTGGATATATAGTAGCTTGACAACCACAAATTTTTATCATTGAGAAGCTTAATATTTTCTTAGCAATAAAATGTGACTAAAACACTCAGCAGATTTTTACAAAGTTATCTCCCTGTAGTGTTATCTAAGCTTTTTTTTAAACATGTTACCGTATGATCTTCTAAAACCAGTATCTCCACTAATGTAAGAAAAAGTTTATATCCTAAACTTGGATCTTGAAATCTCTGTGCTGCCTATAAATATACAAGAATTTAAATTTATACTGTTTTCATTTAGCACCAATCAGTTCATATCAGTTCAATTTCAGTTTTCTAATAATTAATAACATCTATTCAAAATAAGTTGCATGATGGACATTAAGGGGACTATAGTTTTGCTCATTGCTGAAGGCTGTATAGTGACCTATAGTTGTTTTAAAAAATCTACATCATTTGGACTCTGGTGAATAGTCTTCTTATTTGCAATCATACCACATCTTTTATTTTTCATTTAAGACACTTTTGTTTTGTTCTGTTTTGTCTCTTTTTTCATGTTTATGCCCTGAAATACTTTATATTTGTGGCTTTCAAACATTAGGAAATCATTTCTTGCAAGACAAATGTCTATGAAATTTACTGGTTAAAAACGATTGTTGTTAAGTCTTGGGCAACTGTTTATTGGCTTGAACTTCACATGGTGATAAACAAAACAGCACTCCCTGATATAAACTAATTTATACACTTATAACTTACTATGTTCAATACAGTTGTTACAAACTTTCTTGTGTCTGCCCCATGAAACTTGGCAGCATCAGGAGCTACAACGGCTTTGATCTCTATGTATTGACCTGCTGATCTTTTTCGTCTACGGAGTAATGGGTATTTTACTCTTGCCGATCTCTTATGTATATAATTATTTCCCTCATCTAAATCTATAGAATCCTGCTGACCTGTTAACATAAATAATACAAATGTTTATATAAATATTCAGGGGGGGGGGGGGGGGAGTTTTTGTTCACATACACTATTTAATGTTTTGAATGAGGCAAACCAAAAATATTGATCACATGTATATTGTCTTCTTAGCACTCTTCTTTACATAGTTAATACAGAAATCACAGGATTTTCAAAACAGTTGACCAAATGTAGAGCGCTTATACTACCTGAATATGATATAATTAAGGTTGGTGGAATACTATTTCCATAGGGATTTGGTTTGGATTCTTTCATTGATTGATTGATATGAGTTCATCATACATGTAATTTCAGAAAACATATACCTCAAAACATTTTGCTGAAGAAGAAATATAATATGCATGAAGGAGTTAAATAAAACACAACACACAGTTATCATGGTTATTACTTAAGCAGCTGCAGTCCCCTTTAAAAAAAAATTGAATATGTATCTTGTTACCTCGAAATAAAGTTAATACATGTACAATACCCACCCTCCCCTTCCCCTAAAAAAAGAAAGAAAAAGGATTAAATAATATACTGTAAATTAAGAAATTATTGCGTGCATTTATTATTGCGATTTTGTTATTTTAAACTGAAATGCGATATTATTTTTTTTTACGATTTTGATAAATGTCCTGCAGCTGCTGTCTGTCTCACTCCTGTTTCATTTAGATAATATAAAATGTTACAAAATGCGAGTTTTAATTATTGTGTTTTATAATACAACTCTGTCACATAATATTTTCAATAATTTCTGAATCTACATGTACAGTAAACCATCTTATAAAAGATTACCTGTTATCTCCTTACAAGATGATTTTCTCACAGATCTCCTGTAAATAACATGAGGATGAGATGGAAGACTGGTTATATTTAAATGGTCCTCGTGAACTGGTTGTATCACTAGATCATGGTCTGCTAAACTGATAATTCCATGCTGAAGTTAAATAGGTTGAAACAAAATAATATTACATGACAAATAATTCATCCTCTGACCTGTTAAGGGACGACATCAAAAGTTCAATGAAGGATAAAAAACTCAATTCATATACTTTTTTTCTGACCCCCTAACCCCCTATTAACTTAATTTGGGAAAAATTGATTGACCAATACAGATATATGTAAAATCGATGTCAATTTATACAAAACTTGCAGCAATTTGACCCCCCTACCCCGTAACTATTTGAATTAAGTTTTTTATACTTCATTGATTTTTTTAATTTTTAGTTCTTTCGTATGTTTTCCGAGTTAGTTGTGATGTTCAATTTGACTATTCTAGTGTACAATATTGTTTAGGTGCCAGCTGAAGTTCTCCTGAGGTGGAATTTTCTCACTGTGTTGAAGATTCATTGGTGGCCTGAGATGTTTTCTGATCTTTGGTATGTTGCTGTCTCTTTGACACCTTCCCTGGTTCCATTCTCAATTTTATCATAAGTTGACATAACACTTACCTTTTCAAATATACCTGTTCCGGACCATATAAGTATTTGGACCATACGCGTATGGTCATGACCATATGGGTATATACTCATATGGTCCGACCGTACGCGTATGGTCGGGGTAATTAACACTCTGTTACAGTTTACTTTTTTAAATACTTCTAAACTCTGCATATGGTATGACCGTTCATTAAAAAGACGCTATCATGTAGGTCATTTTATTATTATATTATAATAAAAAGATAAGCTAAATGAAAATAAGAAGTTTCACATAGTTAATTTTACTTAATGGTCAAATTTATAGTAAACACATTTTATACCGATGGTCATTACCGATTTGTTATTACGAGTAAATGGCAATAGGTCGACTAAAAAATTAAATTCCAAAAATTTCTTAATGAACTGTTACATTTATATAAGAAGTCACTGCACTGGAAAGTAATATTCAATTAGTTTATTTAAGTTGTGTTGTGAAGATGGTGTATTGCAGTCATTTTACGATATTTTAGATGTAGAGCTTCTTAAAAACACCGTAGACATCGGAATGGCCAAAGAGCTCGGTATCACTGTATGCAGCTGCAAGAAAGGCTTGTTTTTCACTCGCAAACAAAATGTGTAAATGAAAAGGATCGTGCACAAATTTCTTGCAAATGCAAAAAAGCTATGATACCGTGTGGAAGTGAATACAGTGGCGGATCCAGGGGGGGGGGGGGGGGGGGGGGGGGGGGCGTTCCGGGGGTTGGAACCCCCCTTTTTTTTAGCTGATCAATGCATTTGAATGGGAGCATATAGTTGGAACCCCCTTTACTCTGGGTTGGGAACCCCCCTTTTTAAAATGGCTGGATCCGCCACTGGAATGTCAACCAAGCCCACATGCACGAATGTAACTAGCGATGAAAACTAACTATGGCATCAATATTAAATTTTTACGAAGTTTTTGGATTATAAAATTAAAAAATTGTCATGTTTTTAGATAAAGTTTTTGTATTATTGAAACATAATATACCCTTCCGGAGCACCTGAGATCACCCCTAGTTTTTGTTGGGGTTCGTGTTGTTTATTCTTTAGTTTTCTATGTTGTGTCATGTGTACTTTTGTTTTTCTGTTTGTCTTTTTCATTTTTAGCCATGGCGTTGTCAGTTTGTTTTAGATTTATGAGTTTGACTGTCCCTTTGGTGTCTTTCGTCCCTCTTTTATAATGTAATTTAAAAAAAAAATATACCTATATGGTCCAAATACTCATATGGTCCGGCCTGTTAATAACCAAACGAGTATTATACTCATATGGTCCGACCATACGCGTATGGTCGGACCATATGAGTATACGCATATGGTCATGACCATACGCGTATGGTCCAAATACTCATATGGTCCGGAACATACCTACTGTATGACCAGAACTCCTAATTTTTATAAGAGCTCCCACAAAGACTGACAATTTCCTTGTAAAACAATAAACAGTATATTCATTTTTATTATGAATGATTAAGTTTCTAGAGTGAGAAACAACTGATAATTGATTTTTTAAATTGCTTTCCAGATTTTCTTTGAAAAGATAAAATTCAATTTTCGTAACTTAATTTGTTTACATATTAATTTCAACAAATAACTTACAAGACCATCACATGTACTTATTGCTGCTGATGATTGGTTTTCATTTTTTATGTAACCATGGTAATGACAAAGCTCCTCCCCTTGTGTACAAGGTTCCAGTGAATTGGTTTTGTTTGATCTCATCCGCTGTGTGATGCATGCTGTAAGATAATATTAAGGTATAATGTAACTTGTGACCATGCATTTATGTTGACCTCTACATGTACAATTTTTAACATGGTGTTTGTTTTTTCATGTTTTTTGTGCAGCTGTGTTGCTTTCTCCTCTACATATTTCAAGTCTCCCTTTAATTACATTCAACTGAATGAATACATCTGATCTAATTAGATAGCATAAAAGTAATTTTACTTCTGAAATATTTCTATTAGACTAAAACCATTATAGCAAGTCTTTAAATGTCTGACAACAATTGACATTTACCAAAGCTTGTTTTTAGAAATATTTCATCGCTTTTTTAAGATAACATATAACGTATAGGTTAATTAAATTACTGCATTAAGCATCAGCAACTTTTATGCACTGTTGATAACATTTTGTTGTATTTTTATAAATATAGTAACTCTATGAAATATAGTAATGCTATGATTTTTCTTTTTTATCTTGATGTAGAATTGAACATTAAATATATTCAGTTACATAGACCTTTGAGCATGTTGAATTACGAAAAATGCAATAAAAGTATTGTTTTAAAGAAATGGAATCATTCAATTGTAAAGCATTTTCAAAAGCATATAAAATTCCAAACATTAAATATCTCTCTTTCAAACATGTATGTGATGGGGCCCCGATGTGATGTTTGTTTTAATTTTACATACAGACGAGCATATTGTTTTGTGGATGTTTACACATACCTGGAGATATAAGTTGTGTATATGGTATTAAATAAAGATGATAATCAACTCCAAACACATTAAACATGTACTGTTTAGATAAATCTAAACTTTGTGAGATCTGAGTGACTGGCCTTGGTGATATCAATTTGTAATCTGGTACTGAAAATATACACAAACGGTGTTAACTTACATAATATATATTAGGGTTTATTATCATACATGTTTGTAAATGTATTTGATAATGTCAAAAAGCTTCAAAAGTATGTCTCAAAGCTGAGATTTTCATTCATACATGTATTAACTGGCCTTGATAATGAAGAATTAAGGCTTTGTCTATAAATGCTGGTTTGAAAAGAAATGGCACAAATTATTTGAAATTCCATTTCATGGTTTTAATTTAGTGCATTATCAGAGAAGTAATTAACAACAATGTTTATTTTCTCAGAGATTGATGTCAGCAGCAATAATCCTACCCTGCCCATTATAGAGAACCTTTATATCTTGTTCATTTTTATACATCTCTGGTCATTGATGTGAAGGTAGTCCAAATAATTATGATGTATTACAAGGCTATTTTAAATTTTTTCTGGGACACCAATTAAAATAGCCTTGCAAGGCATCCATATAAAATAAAATATATTAACATAAATGAGAATTTGCAGCGCCAGGCAACTAAACAACTACCAGGATTAAAGAATTTAACATACTCAGAAAGACTGCAAAAATTAAAACTACCATCTCTAAATTTTAGACGGGTCCGAGGTGACATGATTGAATTATATAAAATACTGAACGGATAATATGATAAAGAGGCGGCACAATTTGTTAAATTATGGAAGGATATGACTACACGAATAGGGGTACGCAGCAACAGTCTGAAAATATTTCCACAGAGAGCAAGAACAGAATTAAGGAGGAATGCCTTTGCTCTACGAGTGGTGAGTACATGGAATACACTACCCAAAATTATAGTGACATCACCAACCACAAATACATTTAAAAATAGACTAGACAAATACTGGAAGAACCAAACAATGGTGTACGAAGACTATAAATAAAAAATCACCAGAAATGGAGAAGATTTAGATACATGTATAGAGATTGATGACCTGTATCAGTAAAAGAATCTAAGTAAACCTAAGTAAGACGTCATAATTATTTGGACAAATGTTGGCGTCTCATTGGGGGGGGGGGGGTTCTGATCCCAAATCATCTGTTTTGTCAGATTCCTGTATCCCGCTTCTACTATGAATGTATGTAAGCAATTCTCATTGTTTTGCATTTTCCCATGTCCCTCTAGACTTCATTTCTGTTTTTACGGTACAATAATTTGACTTTCACATGTCACGCTAAGACCCCATTGAGACCCATGCACTAATGTGAAGGTAATCTGTAACCACTGACACTAGTACATACTTAGCTAGTTGCAAGTGGATAAGCTAGGGCAGTACTTCCTTATAGTTCAGTTTGTTCAAGAGCTGTTATTGAATGCAGAAGTTCTGGAGGAGACAATGTGATTCTAAAATGAGTCATGATCTCCTGTCATGATTGCTTTTATATATTACAATGCATTACTCCCTGAATTCTGTAAGTGTGAATGTTTATAGTAAATGTAGACCGAATAATCTGTCTCTTGTGTGGGTACATTTGTCATTTCATATTTTCTTTTCATCATTTGGCTATTTATTATTTTTTTTTTTGTGGACATTTGTCATTTCATATTTTCTTTTCATCATTTGGCTATTTATTATTTTTTTTTTGCGGACACAAAAAAAAAAAATAATAAATAGCCAAATGATGAAAAGAAAATATGAAATGACAAATGTACCCACACAAGAGACAGATTATTCGGTCTATAGTAAATGCAGCATGTACATTTCTGTAATCAAGAGCAGAACCAGCCAGTCCAACCATATCATCGCGGCATATGACCCCATCAGAGACATATAATACATTTTATATGTCTCTGACCCCATTCAAAACAGAAGTATTGTTCATTATAAAAGGGGTTCCAACCTGATTTTTTTAAATTTTTGATTTTCTATGGAGCAGAATTTTTTCGCTTAGTCAATATTTTGTCATATTTTGAGAAAAAGGAAACGGGAATGTTTTCAAATAAAGACTTTTTTCATAGATACTGTGCGTTTTCATATTTCACATGTTGACATTTCGGCGGGAGATTTTGTATTTCCGGTTTTCTAATTTTAAAACTGTTACCGGAAAGGAATGTTACATCCGATCCTCGAAATAACCCCTTTTGGTTTTTCTTAACGCCGAGTTCAATTAACTCATCTAGATTGATTCATTATAAGTTCATTCGAAACTACAGACATATTCGATAATCTGAAATGTTCGCCACTGTTTGCATTTGTTAAAAAGTCATGGTCACTGAGGAGGGTGGACTCAACAACTGCAGTGCATGATAGATACATATGTATATAATGTTTGGTTCTTTTGTTGTTTTTTCTGTATGATGTATTGTAAAATTACTATGTTCATTTATGTATGCCTTCAACCCATATGGGTACAAATGTGCATTTATTCAATAAACTTATATTTATCCAGAGACATATATATATATGTATTATATGTCTCTGATTTATCACAGTATAATCAAATTCAATGACAAAGGCCGTACCAGGGGCGGATCCAGCCATTTTAAAAAGGGGGGGTTCGTAACCAAGGACAAAGGGGGGGGGGGGGGGGGTTCCAACTACATGTCCCCATTCAAATGCATTGATCGTCCAAAAAAAGGGGGGTTTCAACCCCCGGAACCGCCCCCCCCCCCCCCCCCTTCTGGATCCGCGCCTGCGTACAGACGTGGTATAATTCGCTCAGCGGTTCAAGTTACTCTTCCAACGAAGTTTCAAGTCTGCGCGTCAAGTTGTAGATCAGTAGTAGAATTCACACAATAGAAACTCTCCTTCAGGTAAAAAATCAGCATGACCAACACCAAGAATTTGTAAGACTGAATCTCAACATGCTGGGAAATAATTTTTGCAACGTGACGAATATAGTTTGCGGGCAAGGCCGATTGATTTGTATAGAAGAAGAAGAAGATGCTTTATTTCCATCAAATGAGCTCACAAGGAGCATAATATAATATCATTATAATATTATTTTTACAAATATGATAAACAATACAGTATACAGAATTACAAACACTGACAAATAAGGCACAACACTGAGTTTGGTGTATCATTGTTATCATAGGAGTATATATAAAACCTGTATAGTATAGATCAGTATACAAATCCTTGTTGCGGCGTAACATAAAAGCTTGCTTACCTTGATGAATTTGTGACGTTCCAAAATAATGTAACATATCTCCACTGTCTAATTTTACATGAAACTGAAAAATAAGATAAAACAAATAGTCTTAGATCTGCAATGAAACGTTTGCATGGACTTGACAATGATTTTTTATTTTTATTTTCTTTACTAAACTGTTTAATATGCATCAAAGATTAACACTGTTTAAAGGGTTAAAAGCGAGAAAAAAAATATATTTCTGCGTCAACAGGGAATCGATGGACAATCATGATTACAATAAACAGGAGGTATGGGCAATGAGACAACAACAAAACCAGACACAAAAAAGAACATAAACCTTAACAAGCCAAAAGACAACTAGTTTAGAGGTCTTCTCTTTGTCTTTTTGTCTTTTGCTGGAGATTTAGACTTTCGAAATTGCACATTTCTAATACCAATTCAATTCAATTCAATTCAAATTCAATTCAATTCAAAGTTTTATTGCCATATAAACTATACAGTTTGTGACATATAACAACAACAACAAAAACAAATAAAGACAATAACTAAGAAACTCAATATATATACACAAATTCAGGTAAATATTAAAGGGTCCCCTGTCCTCAGTTCCATTGACTTTTTTTTTATAAAGGATCCTAGTTTATTCACTTGTGTTGGTGTTGATGGGTTAAGTATATATATAACTTTGTCATTGTCAGTGAGATAATTAGCAAATGAATTACTTTCTCTGTTAATGCAATTAAAATTATGAGAACAATTTATTAAGAAATGTTTCTCATCATCTAGTACTTTGCATTTTTTGCAAAGTCTCTCTTCGCGAGGAATTTTAAAATGTCTTCCTTTTTCAATTAGTAATGAATGGTCACTGATTCCAAGTTTTGTAATTAATTTTCTAAATTCAAAGTTTGGGTTAGAGAGGTAAGGTTTGATCAATAGATTTGGCTCAAGTCCTTTATAAAAATTTAATTTACTTTTAATACCGTGAGAAACTGAAACGAACTTTTCCACTGTTATTTGTCATTCTATATATTATAGATTTACATATAGTACATTATCTTCGAATTTTCTTTTCAATACCTCAGAGCCATGCGGATGTTGTGAATAAAAGTCTTTGGTCGTCTTTAAAACTCCTAAATACATATATATAGTATTCCTTGGCCGACTGGAATTACATTTTAAGCATTTATCATAGGATCACATGTAGGACATGTAGACAAACTTCACATATTGTCATACCCGGCGGATTCTGTTGTAAAATATATTTAAGATAAAAACCCAAATTTTGAAAGTTACATTCTAAGAATTGAGATAACTAGTACTGTTTTTTCTTCCCAAAACAAAACAGTGTTCATCAAGAAAGCTATCTTTCGAAGACAATAAAATGTAACTTAGTACTTCTGCTTTCGGTTAGCGCCCACCGTTAACTGGGGTTGACTTTTTCTGCCATTTTTTTTAGTGATCTAACGCATGAAAAATTCAAAAAATTTATGAAAAAATGAACAAGGAAAAAAAAAAAAGTTTTAAATACACAAAAAAGATTTGAGAAATATAGTATTTTCGTATTTTCGGTTACTGAGAAATGCACTTTTCCGTCCAACTCCACACTATGTTGTTGTCTTTATACTATAACGACGGAGAGAGGGAAAATGTTTTGGATCATCTTCGAGGTCACCAAGGAAATGATACAATTCTGACTTTGTTGAAAGTCAAGGGGACAGCATCATAACGACGCACATACATGTAACTCCTTTTAGAAAGTCAAAACAGAGATACGTTTGAAGTATTTTATTTTGGTGTGTGTTTTACTTTGATTTAAGTCACTTAAAATTTGAGTGCATTTATAAATTCTCGCATGCATATATACATTACAAAAACAAACACTGTAAAATACTCCTTAATCCTATATAAACATGTTTGGTCTTTGTCTTATTTGGATACTTAAGTATTATGCAACACCATAATCGTTAGACACACAGAGAAACCACCAAAAACAAATACTTATATGCAATATATATATTCTAAGGATAAAAAAAAACTAAAAAAAAAGTTGTTTTGATTAGATAGCCCTTTTGTACTGGATTATATTGTTATATACATCGCATATGGTTATTAAAGTTACGGGGTACAAGATACAAGATATTATTTCCTAATAAGGTCTCCAGGGACACGTATATATTAAATATATTTATGAAGTCATACAGGTTATTATATAATCATAAAATGTTAAATAGAATAGAATAGAATAGAATATTTTTATTTCCCAAATTACAGGGCCAATAAAGGGCATAAAATCAGATACAATTGATTTACATAATTGGTAACAACAACAATAATAGAGGCATATACATATATATTTGGAATATAAGCATTGGTCAGAATCAAGCTAAAAACCACATATATATTGTGAATAAAAGAATAATAAAATTACATTATACATGTATATGTATTTATTCTCAAATTATTTATTTGACTTAGTGTCAGTGTTCATACCTGATCTCCTTAATTCAAAACAGTCACAAATATAACAGCCCAGTTTTTCCATAAGAGTAACATTTTCTTGGGTCAAGAGCCATAAAAATTTAGAAGATTTATTTAAATTTATAAAATTATAACAATTGTTAGAAATGTCTTGAAAAAAATCGATAGGCGAAAGATACCAGATGAGAAGAAAATTCAAACCCATAAAACTAAAAAAAGAAATCGTTAACACCTTCGATCTAAACGCAAAACGACGAGAAGTAAAACAACAGTAACAACAGTACACAAAACACTAAATAGAAAACAAAAAACTGAGCAACACAAGCCCACCATAAACGGGAGTGATCTGTAGTGACCAAGAAGAGTAAGGATATCCCGCCTCTCTCAACATTTTCACGGCATCAGTCTTGGTACTCGTGTAAGTTCGAACCATAACGGATAACTAACTACTCGTGATAGCGACCGTACAATTTTGAAAGGGATATTTAAACTTCACCACTTGGAGCTCTAGGTCCAAAGGTTCCTTGTATAGGCAGCTATCCACCGACAAAAACATTGCTACCAAAAGACCTCAATCAAATAGAAAAACAATAAAACAAAGTGAAGAAAATGCATAAAATGAAGAATAAAAATCTCTAACTCTGTAATATATCGTAGAAAGATACGAGTAAGATAATACTGCACAAAACCGTATCAAACAATGCTCTTAGTTATTGAAAGTAAGCTCTAAGTTTTAAACATGCCGATGTAAAATATCACTTCGTTCTATATCTAGAGACCGACGACTGTAAATCGGAGTTGATTTTTTACAATAACGCCTCGAGTAGTGCAACTTTGAATGCAAAAATTCTTGTGAAACACCCAAGTACAGAATTCCGATATAAGAAAAAGAGAAATTATAGTCTTATTTCAAACTGTAAATGCTTACCCAATCCCCCCAAAAATCAGAATCATTTCATATTTTTCAACAAAACAGTTCTTTTTAATATTGTGAGTTCTTTTTTATTTTACGACAAACGGTCAAGTAAATTAAGTGGTTGGTTAGCGCAAGTAAAATTGGTCACTTAACCTCACCACATCGTCATGCTGATCCTATACGTATAGTCAGTATAGCTGCCAGTACTGTTAGTTTGTCTTTGCTTGTATGTTTATTATATTTGCGATGTAGTCGATGTTGAACGGTCTGTTGTGTGTTGTCGAATGTGCTCCTGCCTATTTTTTTCTTGGTGATTCCTGTTTTCCCTTTTATGTATTATGGAAGATTTTACATATCAATGAATCAAAACATTTATAAATAAGTCAAAAGCCAAAGAGACGAAAGATTTGTTGCAGGACGGCTTGTTGTATAACGTTTATTGACAAATGTTACACGAATGTTATGACTAACAATGCATGTTGTAGATTATGGTAAGAAGTTGAATGAAACCTATAGCTGCTTACTTCTACCTCGTTTGATCTACGATTGAGAGTTGCCTCACTGGCAATAATACCACATCTTCTTATTTTGTTATTTTGTACTTGCCTCACTGGCAATAATACCACATCTTCTTATTTTGTTATTTTGTACAAGACCCGAACAAGTTATTCTAGCTCCTAACCAACGAGTATTGGTGCTGGAGCGTGCATCAAATACGTGTTGCAATTTAATACTGGTTTGGCGCGGAAGTAAATCGAACCCACGGCATACTGCACTGGAGGAGAACGAGCAACTCTGAGATCAAAGATACGTTGAATTTAACTAGCTCGCTGTATAAATACTTTTACCATTAAAATGTGAATTTTAGGTACCTTGATTAAATTCCTGCAAGTGAAATCATACTTTTCACGCTTTTGCAAAAATTCTTATATTTTACTAAAGTTCTATAAGCATTTTGACTGAATAATGCCGGATACTTGTATATAAATGTCGGAATCTTTTCCAACACGTTTTCCCTTCCCGCCAGTGTGAACAATTCGCTATAACTTTTCTGTAGTTTTTTTATAATTTTATTTTTATCTCCGACGGAATAAAAACACTATGTTAGGAAGTAATACACGGTAGAAATTTCATATACCGGAAAATCTACACATCAGAGTGAATGTACGATTCAATAACTGCATGTTGTAAAATTGCCGTAATGAAAAAAAAGATATAAAATAGGGAGACAAAGCATCGCAATATAACCATCAAGGAAAGCAAACTTTACATTAGGAAACACATTCGTAACTGAAAATTCGTCACATTTTTTTTATATGAAAGACAAGTACTATGTTCAAGTGTTATTTTTTCTTATTAGTTTATAAAGAGGCAATTTGCCGTCCAAATATTGTTTTAGCATTCTGCGCACTTCTTGAAAGATGCAAACCGTTAAGTGACATATTTGGTACTTTGAACGGTAGATTAAAAGACAGTGCATGGATAAGTGTTAAAAATACAAAACAAAAAGATCACTTGCAACATAAAATGTGTCATAATAAATTATGATACTAGTAGTCTAAATGGTTTTAAAAACAGAACATATGCTAGGCAAATCAACATCACTATGTTGATGAACTATTAAACATACGAAACCATTTAGAACATTTTATTTCGACCCCTATATATATTAATAAATTTTAAGATCTCTTACCTCTTGTGAAGCTGTGGACAAAACAAACAGCAATGGAAGTAAATACTGCATTCTGGGAGTAACTGTTATAAAAGTTTCTTGAGCTTATAAATTATTATAAAAATGATATAAATAAATATATGTAAGGTATCGGAATTGCCTCAAATTACATTCCCGTTAAGCATGCGTTAACCAGGATCGGATGTAACAAAATCTGTCTCGTCCGTTTGTTTCCTATTGCAGATTGTAAGAGCTCGACTTTGGCAGTTATTAATGTAAAAGTGAATTCGCTGGTTTTGAGAAAATCTCTATAATTCGATGTTGTTTTGCACTAATTTCTTATTATATTTCACTTTATCTTGTAGTATATTTTTCTCGATAGTTTTTTTTAACTTATTTGTTGACGGTTTTAACTTTATCCTTTATATCCACTTGTGTACCAGTACAGTTATTTAACGGGATCAACTACAGCCACCGAACTCACGAAAATTAAGTTACTATCTGTAAGATCACAGACTTGAGAATGACTTATATATCAAACAAGTCCTTTTGTAAATATTAATTAAATGCAATAAATTTGGCGATTTTATCCTAAGCAAATAATACGGGCTCGATAATCACCGCATGCGTACCAACGAAGAATGAGGAAAGCTATGCTAAATGAAGTGTCCTCGAAATTATTTTGTATTTTGTTTATAATTTATCTGTTCCGGTATTCTCCCCTCGTAAGAGGTCCTGCGTCATCTGGTTTAAAAGTGGGATGTTAATTCGTGTTATTCTAACAATTACGTTTGAAGCATTGACATACGTTATGCCATGGTCCGAAAACCAAAACAAACAAATAAACAAAGGCAACTGCCACAAATGAAAAAAGTCCGAATAATCTAAAAGACGCACACCCACTATCACATCATAATAGTTACTAGGGAATTTTGAAAAGTCTGTCCTGTTGTTACATCTTATGTTAAATTTTTAAATAAAAAAAGTTAATCACAGTATAAACATAATCTTTAAATTCGATAGCGGCCTTACATTTCAGACAGATAAAATAGTAATCAAAGGTACCATGCTTATAATTGCATGAATACGCCAGACAAGCGTTTCGTCTACATAAGACTCAAACAGACAACGTAAAATTAAGAATAGAAGTTTTATGGAAACAATCTGCAGCAGTGCCACAATTTTTTATTTTCAAATTTAACAAAAAGATGAAAACTCAAGTTTATTCTGGAAATAATAGCAATGCATAGTTATGTTTTACAAACAATAAATGCAAAATGTGTCAATAAATGTCGTCTTAGATATATAAATTTTAGATTGCTTCAAAAAGAGGGACGAAAGATACCATGCAGGGACATTCAAACTGATAAATAGAAAAAACTGGCAACGTCATGGCTAAAAAAAACAAAAAAAAAACAAACATGCACTCATTGGCGCTCATACCACCTATATCTCTAAACAGACAAATCATAGTACACAAAACATAACATAGAAGAATAATAAAGACTAAGCAACACGAACATCACCAACACTATGCAAATAAACAGAAGTTTTCCTAAATTTTAAGATATGTACTAGAACATGTAGTGGTGTATAACTGTTATGAGCATTTTACTGTCATTGAATTCTGAGACGTTTCTGAATCGCATATATCGAATTAACAGAAATATACACCAAACGGAACATTACAATAAAGCTACAGGAAAAGACAATTAACAATTAACAAGAAAGATAGTTCACAACAGTACAAGAAAAGAACTGCCACATTTAGTGGCACGTCTAGTTTTCATCGGAATATCAATGAATCACTTGGTGTTTTGCTTTCTCTTTGGAAAAAATGGAGTTTCGTTGTTGTTTATGAAGTGTTGCATGCGCTTCACTGATTTGAGATTGCATCAAAGAATTTTTTCTCTTTTCAATTGATACACATATATAAGTATAACGCAGACGATAGTATATGCCGTCAAATCATCAAACATAAGATTCTGTAAAGTGTATGTCCTAGCTGTTTATGGAATGGGGGAAAGCAAACGTCCCTATCAACCATAAAACTGAAGACGCACATATAATAACAATGGATGAAAATTTAAAAATCCCCAAAAACTAAATACCAGCGACAATGTATTGAAAAAGTTTCTAATCAAGCGACATTGTATTTGCTTCCTTAGATAAAAAGGTTATATAGCACTTAAAAATAACTATAGGTTACATGCCATTGTCGCAATTTAAATTCCTGGAGGTATTTTTAAATCTAAAATATTCGACCCTGTAATATTTCAATGAGAATATCTTCAACAAAAGTAAAGGAATTCAGGATACTATAAAAAAAAGTCTTTGAATATAAATTTATTTTCAGTTGTTTATGCATCAAACACAGGGTTTATTCCCCAAACCTTTTTAATCCTTTAACCTGTAAAATCTTGGGGATCTTACACTTCAAAGCCACCTGCATGGCACTGAACATTCAGCAAACAACAATCAATCAGCATGTGGCTGTAAACAATCGTTCTTCCAAGTCTTGCTGAATGAAAGACAAAGTAAGCAGCGGTATTTTAAACATGACCTTTGACATTTTCTCTATAAAACTACAGTTCTGATCAAAAATAGCCATTGTGGCATTATTTCAGTAACAAAGAAAAATATATACAAAGGGACATATTTGGACTTATGTTTGGAGTAGGTTATCTGGAATTCAAATTTATTTTAAGTTGTACTTTATCAATTTCGACTCTATCTGTTTAAATATAAAAAACCTTTTTGGGGGGATTCCCGGCGATTACAATAGAATTGTAAGATATGGCTATTTCTGGAATCTCTAGCACATAATTAACATTAGCCATAGTACAATGTAGGTAAAGAACCTCTCCAGTGCTTGTTTGAGATCGGTTTTGAGTTGCATCTTCACCGTTTATGGAGTCACTTTAGAAATGGTATTGATGGCAGATAATTGATAGTTTCAGTTAAGTTTGGGGATTTTAAAAAGCTTTACATATTGTAAAGACACATGGATTTTTTTGGAAGAATAGTTAATGTATTAAATTCAATATCCATATTCAGACTTGTTTTTATATTAATTTTGTATTTACATTGTGCCATAGATCAAATTTATTCGTTCAGTATATGTTCACTTGCGTATTTATTAATATATCTTTTGATTGACTAAGCTATTTCAATTGATATTTTATAGATTATATTTTTATGTTGTGATGTTACTGGTTAGGGTGAAGATTGGTGCCTCTTAAGGTGATATGGGAGTCTAAAATAAAAATGATAGAATTTGTCCATACTTTGCTAAAACGTAGTATCTATTGATATATGTCGAAAAATATAATAAAAATAATAGGTCACCGTGCATTTTCTCAAGCTACAGGACGTGAAAAAATGACAAATTTTGTATAGATTACTAGTATACAGAAAAAAACACCATTTTGTGATTAGAAACTAAACAAAATGATAGAATTGTTAAATACTTAAGGAAAAGATAGCTTTCATACAATGCTTTGAGAATATCAAAAGAAAAGATAGGGTCACCGTACGTTTTTTCCGGCTAAAATACAAAATAGGAAAATTTCATGTAGAATCCTTCAGAAAATGCACTGTTTTAGAGTTACCTCCCCTTGAAAAGCCAATTTAAAAAAAAATTAAAAACAACCAAAACTAATCAATATTTGCAAACATATTAATATTTGTAACTTATATTCTTATAAACTGGTTCTTTAAAATGAAAATTCACATTAAATATCTGCATTCCTGCATCACATTTTGCTAACTTGATAGAAAATATGGACCTTTGGTTCTCTGTTTTTTACAATCCAAGATGGAGGAAGACACCCATACCACCTTAAAACGTTTAATCTCTCTGCATTTGTTTGCAAGAATCTTTAGTTAGGACCTGATGTTCAGTGGTTGTCTTTTGTTGATATGGTTCAAAAGTGTTTCTCGTTTCTCGTTATTTGATATAGATTTGACCGTTGGTTTTTCTGTTTGAATGGTTTTACACTAGTCATTTTTGGGGGCCTTTGTAGCTTGCTGTTCGGTATGAGTCAAGGCTCCGTGTTGAAGGTCGTACTATGCCCTATGATGGTTTACTTTTACAAGTTGTGACTTGGATGGAGAGTTGTCTCATTGGCACTCATAACACAACTTCTTATATCATTATAGTTTATTTTTTTTCATTTCTAATATTTGTGTATATAAAAGTCAATCCCAATGTTTGACTTAGTTATATGAATATGGTAACTCCTGACTTCTCCCGTCAGGCCCTTATCTTTGCTAAAGTGGGTTATGTGTAATGTATATATGCCCAGACACGTTTGGTCGGATGGGAACGTTAAGTGCCTTAAATCCGAACCCTCGTGTAAGTAAAGGGCCACTATATCTGTAGCATTAATTTCAAAGCCGCGTGTAAGTAAAGGGCCACTCTCTGTAAATTTTAATAAATCCTTCCAACAACTGTAAGAAGGTAGGTTTGATGCACTATCACTAGGCAAAATAGCTTCCACTATATATCAAGCACACCCTAATTTTTAAGAGGCAATTCAAATTGCTAGTCTGCTATTTAAGTCGATCGTCCTATTGCATAAGTTGATTTTTTCTCGTCCTGATAACTCATGTAATATTTGCTGCTAGATGTTAAGCAAACAACAATAAATCATTAGAAATTGATGAAAAATCTAAAGGAGCTTCCAATTGATTTTTTCGGAAAAGGGGGGGGGGGGGGGGGGGGGGTCTAGAAGGAAACATTTTGTCCTCCATTTTTTCGGTGTAATCTCTGTCCTGCCATTTTATTTTTCACTCTATTCAGTCCTACTTTTTTTCACATAAATTGTCATCCTGTCCCCTTTATTTGCTAAGAAGGTATCCTGCCTTTATTGTTTTACTTAAAACTCGTGTCCTACCTTTTCAAGTTCAAATTTCCTTCAAGCCCCTCCCCCTTCCCCCCATCAAAATCAAATAGTAGCTTCCTGACAAAAATACTTTTCTAAAGAGTGTGAAAAAAGTCTTCCTGCCTTCTTTTTTTTACATAAAACTCCTGTCCTGCCTTTTTTTCCCAAATTTCATCCTAGCCAAATCAAAATCAAATGCGAGCTCCTCAAGTTAACTGTTTGAACAAAAATACATTTCTAAATAGTGTGAAAAAAAAATGTTGAAATATATATATGGTAACTTAACTATGATCATAAATGTAATAACCCATGGGTACTACATCTATAATGTTATGATCAATGTTTAACATACAAACTACCATGAGGGGTTGTTTAAAGCTACATTGATAAATTCCTAGATGATCATGAACTCTATAGAAAAAGTCAACTCGGCATTATCATTTATGAGTAACCAATTTTCTACGCAGTAAATGTATGTAGCAAACATATAATTATAAACAAAAAACCACAATATTGTATAAGTACCCTGTTTTAATGTTTCAACCCTAAACATCACAGAATTAAAGCCAATAGATGTGAATTAGTGAATTTAAAGAAATTAACGCCCCACTCAGGTGTTACTTGGAAATAACCACAAAAAGTGATAAAGATGAAACAATGTATTGGAGATGAATTAGTCAATAGTAATTTTATCCTACGCACTTTAAAACCTTTTAAATTACGAAGGGTCATTCGTGACTCTCAACCATTCACAAACTGCGGAAAGTACAACCCTTTTTAATCTCCTGTTTGTTTACATTTCACAAGAAGTAAACCTTCGAATGTCCGAGTTCATTATACGGCAGGCAGTTGTACCGTCGAATAAGTTCATAACATCTCTGAATTTTGACCGCGTTCACGGTTAAAATACTTTCTCAAATCCTTTAAACAAGCATACTCTGCCTCTTTTGTATTACAGTATTTATTTAGTAAATGATCATAAAGGCAATATAGTATAAACGGAAGCAAGACAACGTTCACAGTGCCAAATATAAACATAAAGCCTTTAGTTTTGTCTTTCTTTGTAAATCTAATTGACCGTCATGTTTAATTTGCTCCTAGAAAAATCTCTCCAGTCGTAAACTTAAAGTTCGGTTAAAAGGCTGACCAATTATACCTCAGTGTTATTGTTGTTCCTTGTTCCTCTGTAATTGTTATAGTCACTTGCATTGTTGCAATGTACACTAGTACAAGGATTTGTAAAGTGACAAGGATTCGCCCCCAGAATACCAAATGGTCGTCCACTGACTGATCATGACCAAGGATTTGTATAGTATACAAATCCTTGTCATGACTGAGTTGATGTGAATATCTTTTTCACAGTAAAATTCTCATTTTATAAGAAAACGTTCTAAAAAGTCCGGGTATCTTGTTTGCCGGTTTAGTTGATGAATTTAATTGGTGGTACAGACTGCAAATGTCCCCTGTTTTGTTCCCCTCCTGTTTATTACACAAACAGTTATACAAAATTCAGTTACTCATCATTGGGAAGACAGGCGCAACATTTTTTTACCCCAAATTTCAATATATTATAACAAAAACATTAAAAAACAAATCACCTGCAAAGCGGGACTTTAAAAATGATTTAATCCGTTACATTTACTATAGTAAGAGATATATCAGTGAATATATGGTAATTTTCTCTTCTTTCATTTATCACTGGCGTGAGTTTTGTGTAGTTGTTACTTGTTAAAGTTCGTTAATTTTCACGAGTTTCAAATCAGCAGGACTAGTCTAGAATATGTCTTTAGTGTTACTGTAGTCTTACATGTACGGTATAATAAGTATAGTGGCGGATCCTGGGGGGGGGGGGGGGGGGGGGGTCCGGGGTTTGAACGGCCCCCCGTTTTTTGCCGATCAATTCATTTGAATGGGGACATATGCTTGGACCCCCCTTCCTCCTGGGTTGGGACCCCCCTTTTTCAAATGAATGGATCCGCCCCTGAAGTTTTATTTAGAAAACCTGAGCTAGTATCATCATACATAATAATTTTGCGGGAATTATTTCCCGCCATAAAGACTCGATTATCTCCCATTTATTTACATCTGAAGCCGATTCATCGATTTACTGTTACTGCATGTTTTCATGAATATTTTACATCATTCCAAATAACAACACCAGTGGCACAGGCAGCATGAAAAATCAACATCGACTTTTACTTCATTATTGTAAATTGACCCGAAAAGATAAATAATTAATGTCATTAGGTGATTCCATGGTTAACTATGACAGACTATGTAAATAATATGTTAAGAAATCGTCTGCCAGAAGAAATTGGCATAAGATTAACATAAACCTTGGATTGTGCTTCATATAATTTAAGGTAAATGAAATAATCTATGTTGTCCATGTAATGCTGTAGAAAAGAAAACAACAACTGAGGTTGGGAGGAAATTAAAATTGTAAATTACATGTATCTACAGCAAATGCCATGGTTTCCTGCTATTTTATAGAGAGAGATAATTTGGGGGCGAGGAGGAAAGGGGTGGGGGTTCTGGAGATATTCAGGCAAGGTGAAAAGTTGTAAAATATATATCTTTAAAGTTTTTATGAATTTACATCTTGTTTCACTTTCACATAATAAGTTTCATAAATAAGTAAAAATAAAAATTTATGATTTGAGAAAAAGAGAAGAATAATTGGGCAAACGGAAAAAATAATAATTCTAAATTTATAGAATTTTGTGTGTGCATTTGTTGCAGCTTTGTTGAAAAATGTACAAAAGTGCAAGATACATTAATACAGTTTTATGCTATCAATTATTTCTCAATAGAACTTTAATTAAGATATCCCTAGTCCAACTAATTATGACATTTGGCAAAGACTATTTTAATTTAAGGAGTCCAAGAAAAAATTTAAGTAGCCTTGCCTGAATTCATAATTATTTGGACTAAGATATCCCCCAAAATTTGAATTTTTTACAGTAGTTTGAAAATAAAATTAAAGTAAAAACTTTAAAATAGCTCATTATAAATGTTGATAGTTTTTTCTATCATCGAAGCACAATACCCTTGAGATTAGATGTGACTCAGAAACATCCTTAAGTTTGTTGACTATTGATAATTTGCTTCTGACTATTTTGCCTACGATTTAGTTAATATTTACATCAACAAAGGCATGTGCCCTTTAGTTTCTGGCAACGATTTCCTATTTCAAGCGTACAGCATGATATTACAGTAAAATTATCACTAGAAAAGATTAAAGGAAAAATATACAAAACAGTGATAAATAATATTACAGAATACTTCTTCCAACTTTGAATGTCCATTAGCACACTGAATGTCCATTCTGATATTCAGTTTTCCTCTATTTTGCGTTGATCAACGAAGAATCAAAAAGTCTGGATCACAATATCATTAAGCAACAAACTTTAAATTAAAGATTAGCAGTTCTTTGTAGGTTGACATATTTCAAAGTTCATATCAAATTAGGTTTTTACTTATTTGAATTAAATATCTTAGCATGAATTATTAGAACTTGGTCATTGTAATGCCACTGGTCAGGTTTTACCTTGTGACGAATTTCTGAGATAAATTGAAAGATTTATGAATTTTTCTCTTGATCTACTTTATTGTGGGAGGGATTAGGTTTATTAAAATTTGATAAGAGGATTCAATTTTGATAAAGTTTCAATAATTAAAGTAACACTTTAAGATCTGTTTCAATAAATTATTTTAATATTAGAATGATGATAGTTGACATTAATAAATATATCAATTGTAAACAAAGCTTTGAAATTAGAAAAAAATCTATTTAACTGACCAGCCTTTGTTTTTTTGTTGTCATAATTTCTAATCTTGAAAATACCAAGTTCCAGTAGTTACATCTCCAATAAGCTTTTTTATTTTACATGGAAAAAAGGAATTACTGTTTTTGTTAAAAACTAGTACACATTTTCATTTTACAGTAAAGATGAGGGATACATTTGTAATTAGTTGTTTTTAATACCTATAGTAATGATTTCATTAATAAAAGAAAAATGACACATACAAATGACTTTTATATAATACTATGATTTTATTTTTTTCAGGATCAAATTAATGCTGACAATGTGGTACCATGATACAACTACTATCTGCCTTTTATTAGTGGTACCTGTAGCAGCATTCATTGGTTTGTACATTAAAAAATATCCTCTTAAAATTAATGGCCTCTGTTTTTTTTGAAAATGAGCTAGTCTAAGACTTAAATGTGTGAAAAGTCATGAACAATTCTTGCTGAGCATGTCTGTCTAGTATAAAGCAAGGTTCATATCTAAATCACATTAATGTTTTTTCCTCTTAAAAAATAAAATTTACATATCATTTGCCACTGAATATTCATTAAATATTTGCAGCTTTATGTTCAACCCACAAATGTCAATTAATTTGAGGACTTTGAAAAATTACCTGCTATCAATATGAAATACAGACAGACGATCCGCAACCACAATTGTCGTCCCTTATTTTCGTTGTTCACAAATATAGTCCCTAGTGTTGACAGTGGGTTACTTGCCATTAATTTTTATACCTCTTCCAAATTTATTTTTCCATGTTTAATGCCTCAAATTGCAACAAGGCTGGTGAAATTACACTGTAAAAAAATTTGGGTTCAGAATTTTAAAGGAAAGTAGTGATTTGGTCCAGCTGAAAAAGGTTGAAAATTAGCACTTCGGAAGCTGTCAAAAGATTTCAAGACGCCCTAAACATAAAATTGTCCATATTTTGAGTTAGAGCCGATGAAGTTTTTTATAATTTTGATATAATTTGTCCAAAAAGTAGTACAACAACACTGTAAAAATTTCATTGAGAAAGCGCAGCTGGGATTTTTTAAATTTTCATTTATCTTCTAAAAGAAATGCACTACGAAATAATTGTGGTCTCGGACCAGACCCTGTGTCCACGCTTCTCTAAACAGGATCTGACAACATTCAGTTCTATTTTTGGTTATTGCATCAGCAAATGATATTTCAGCCTTCTAAAATTAGAAGGTGTGCATGCATATGCGCATTATCATTGCGACAAAACATGAGGATTCCGAAAGATTTTCTTCTACAGATCCTTGTAAGCGAACCTGGGTCGGCCTGCTATATAGTTGTGTATTTATATTTGGGTATAAAATATATATCCCATAATTTAGAATTGAACCCTGTTATATTAGCTTTTTGTAAACCATATTCCATTGCCTGGTACTAATGTACTATTAGAATAATATAGTGATAATGGATTGAGTGTATGTATACTTGCTAAATAAAATTTACCTGAAAGAAATTATGAAAAATCAACTTAAAATTTAAAAGGTTTTAATGTCTTAGTTATGGTCACAAGAAACAATTTTGTCTAATAGTGTATGTATTATCAAGGTAGTTATCAGAAAAAAACTGTTGAAAATTCAAGCCTCATTCAAGATTTTACTGTTTTTTAAAGCATTTGCTATTTTTGTCATCGTGTTACGGCCATTTTGTTTATCTTCAAAATAGAATGCTCAAGTTTTTTGTTCTACAGTTCTCTCAAGATTGTGTAAATTTAACAGTGTTTCTTGACTTTTGTATTGAAAATTAATCTAATTTGATTAAGCATTCCTCAAATGTAACATTTCATTGGAAGTTTAATTGTGAACCCTTTTGCACTGAGATTTTGGTCCACTAATGGTTGACAGACTTCATTTACAAACGCAGTGTTACCAGAAATTTACTGCCCTCTGATGGCTTAAATCTATGTCTTAATATTACCTGTTTAACCTGTATCAACATGGTTAATATTTTTTTTATTAATTAAATGTTGCTGGTATAAAAACTTATAGGTGCTCTCTTGCTTGTTTTAATATCAAAATACGTTTGTTCATTTGATAGTATTGTTTTTGTAAACCTTACTGTGTTTTGCAACAAGTCATTTATTTTCAGGTGACAGTCTGTGGTATTAAGATATAATTTAATTTTGGATGTAACGCGTCCTCTGATTGGATGAGTTATTTTGTTATCAACCCATAGACATAATTTAGTCATGTGACCGTGACGTCATCAGCGTTTTTTCATGGTTTTCTACGGTTTCATTTTTTATGTTATTTCTTCATAGACAGAAAAAATAATACAGTCATTCCTTAAATAGAATTACCAGAATGGTTTACGGTGCACAGTTTTATGGTATGGAAACAGTTTAAAAGAAACAATCTAGATTTTGAATTAGATGTATGGCAAATGCTTTTTCTTGCGATATAACCCATTGATTTGTTTTCAGAATTCACTCAAATGCCATTAAGTCAGGCTGTTGTATTTGGACACAATGTAGTACTAAATTGTGAAGCTGTCACAGACCAACCTGGTACCCTTACATATACTTGGTACCAGAATGGGACCCAGTTGACAGCCTCTGTATTTTCCAACCATTCCCTATTGATAGTTGATGTACAGCAAAGTAAGCTTGGTAACTACAGTTGTCATGTGACCAGCAGTAACCATTCAGAGACCTCCATATTGTCATCAGCAGTCCTCATCCAAGCATGTAAGATAATTTAAACAGACTGGAGAAGTTTTTTTTTTTTGCCCCATCTACAATAGTAGAGTTGCATTATGATTTTATGTCTCTATGTCTGTTTGTCTGTCTGTGCATTTGTTCGTCAGTTCGTCTGTCTCTCACGCTTTAGGTGAGTTTTTGGTCAAGTCCAATCAACTTGAAACTTAGGACACATGTTCCCTATGGTATGATCTTTTTAATATTAATGCCAAATTAAATTTTAACCCCAATATCAAGGACAACTGAAACATAGAATATGTACTATTGACACATTCTTGTTATATTATAAATATCAGGATTATTAGAGATATAAGTTAAAAAAAATTATAAGAAATTAACTTAAATATACTGGAATTTAGTATAGAATAAGAAAATGTGGTATGATTGCCAATGAGACAACTGTCCATCAGACTCAATATAAATTTAAAATTTCTACGATGCTGTAAATGGAATTAAGATGAAGCTGTTACTGAATAAGTTCCATAACAAATGCATGAAATAATTTTTAAGCATTACCAGAACAGTTGGTATTGTTAATTTTATGGATAAAGATAGAGTTATCTCCCATATTGTGCCAAATAAGTTCAGGGTTATCTCCCATATTGTGCCAAATAAGGTCAGGGTTATTTCCAATATGGTGCCAAATAAGGTCAGGGTTATCTCCCATATTGTGCAAAATAAGATTAGGGTTATACCCCATATTGTGCCAAATAAGGTCAGGGTTATTTCCCATATTGTGCCAAATAAGGTCAGGGTTATCTCCCATATTGTGCCAAATGAAGTCGGGGATGAGTAAACACAGTGTTTACAGATCATATTAAATGATGTTCAAAATAAAGTTAAATGTTTTTATTGAAGATATAAGACCATTTGTAAATAACCCATCACAAGTAACAGTTACAGAAGGAGAAGCTGCCGTACTTGAATGTGTTACCGGGGAAAGTGCCCCACCCCCTCAAGTTTTTTGGGAGAAAGATGGACAGCCAGTCACCTCTGGTTCACAGTTTAAAGCAAGATTTGGAACACATTCATATGACATGATTGGACAGTACTACATGAAACTAATATTAGATTCTAAACCTAGGGAGACTGGATTATATTCCTGTGTAGCAGTTAACACGGCCCAAGGAATACAAGTAAAGAGTTTAGTGGTACAGGTTAAAATATCTGGTAAGAATAGATCAGTTAAGCTGAGATACATTTTACAGCAATTATTTTCATTTTTGGCAGGTTTTGGGTTATCTGGGTGATAGAATAGGAAATCTTGAGCAACTTGGGAAAATAGGGTATCTGCTTTGTGTAATTAATTATCTTTTAAATTGATGTATAGATTCTTTAGATTTTCTTTAATGTTTGTTTATATTGTGAAGATGTGCACAATTGGAGAAGTTTTGGCATACTGTACAGATACCGTACTGAAAACAATTCTCTGTAGCATTCTTGATTGACTCATTTACAGATGTTAGAGTCTGTTTAATTTAACAGTTTCTTTTGTTTCTGCTTGGTATGTAATTATAGAGGTTACTTCTTTCAGCTATAGAAACAAAACCATACATTGATGTAGATATTTCCCAGAATTCTTCAGTGATGGCACCAGAGGGTTTTCCATTGGTTCTCAACTGTGCAATAGGTGGTTTCCCTAAACCCTTAATCACATGGTACAAACTCCAAGATGTTATTGTTCCTGACTCCAGAGTGAGAGTCTTAACTAATGGTAGTTTAGAGTTTGTGCTACTGATCCAAGAAGACCAGGGTTACTATTTCTGTGAAGGCAGCAACTATCTTGGTCACTTCAGAACTCAGGATGTATTTGTTCAAGTATCATGTAAGTACATTAACTTGGGTAATCATTTCTTTCGCTACAGTTTGTACAATGAATATTTTCCTATTAACTTATGAGAGCTCCTTATGATTGTAAATTCCAATTAAAATATCATGCTGTAAAATGGTGAAAATTTATGACATTTTCTAATTATTTATTTTTTTATATTTATTTTTTTAACAGATATTGACCTTTTATTCCAAGAAGAACCAGAATCTTTGTATATCACAGCAGGACAACCAGTTGTTCTTCACTGCTCTCCACCAATCAGCTTTCCTCCAGCTAATGTATCATGGTACAAAAACAACCAACCAATGACATACAGGTAAAATCCTTATTGCTCTTTATTATTTCTTGAGCTAATGCATCTTGATGTAAGTATTTATTCATGGAGAACAACTAATTTACTATAAGAGAGCAGTTTTCATTTTTATAAAAGCATTTAAAGTTTACTTGCATTTTTATATTAGATTTTAGTTAATTTTTAATAAATTTTACATGTTTAAGGGGAGATAATTCAAACAAGTTTATCAAGCTTGGACAATACCTAAGATTTAATGGCTGGCAACTGTTTATTACAGGACAGGAGAACAAGCTGTTTACATTGTTGATCCTGTGGTTGGAATCTGGAATCTATTCTTTACAGATATACAGAAGCAGGATGAAGGCAGATATTTTTGTGTAGCATCAAATAATTATGCTATTCCAACATCTAGAACCTCAAAGTCAGCAGACTTGCAGATTGGAGGTATGATAAGGTCATTAAATATGTAATTTAAAAGATGGTATGTTGTCTGAGATCAATCAGACTTTACTCGTTCATATATATGGATACATTGTGGATAATGAAATTTAAACCAAGTATGTTTAAGAGGTCAAATGTTTTCATTTTAAAAAATCTTCAATTTTTAAGACAGTGAGCAAATTTTATACACTGTATCCTCAAAGTGATTATATTTTGAATTTGCTCTATAGGTGGTCCAGTGTTTTTAGATCCTCCAGTTTCCACCTCTGTGGTTACAGGAGAAGGGACTCAGATGATATGCATGGTTGGAGGAGATCCCTTCCCACAGATTACTTGGTTTTTAGATGGACTTATGGTCCTTCCTGATGATACATTAATTTTAAGGTCAGTTTTTTGACACACATATTAAAGAAAACACACAAGCAAGAGTCTGATACACAATTATAGTGAGAATGGACACAGTTAAAGCAATAAAAGTGCTGATATTTTGCTTATTATGCCCCACCTACGATAGTATAGGGGCCTTATGTTTTCCGTCCGTTCGCTTCAGGTTAAAGTTTTTGGTCAAGGTAGTTTTTGATGAAGTTGAAGTCCAATCAACTTTAAACTTAGTACACATGTTCCCCATGATATGATCTTTCTAATTTTAATGCCAAATTATAGTTGACCACAATTTCATGGTCCAATGAACATAGAAAATGATAGTGCGAAGTTCAGGTTTAAAGTTTTTGGTCAAGGTAGTTTTTGATGAAGTTAAAGTTACATCATCTTTAAACTTAGTACACATGTTTCCTATGATATGATCTTTATAATTTCAATTCCAAATTAAAGTTTTGACTCCAATTTCACAGTCCACTGAACATAGAAAATGATAGTGCGAGTGGGGCATCCGTGTACTATGGACACATTCTTTTTGTGTTTATTTTGCTCTGCATGTACTGATTTTGTGTAATGGATGGATACCTCATATCCTTTCTTTTCTATTATAAGTTTAATAATTGTACCTAAGAATTAATGTAAGGCTATTTATTCTTAGAAGTATCTTTGAAAAAAAAAGTTTTATTTTTATTCTCATATATCCTTTTATCCATTGTGAATTTTTTTCCACAATTATCAGATCATGTTTTTATGTCCTGCCTAGGATAGCGTGGGGCATTATACATATTTTTTGTCTGTGTGCCATCTGCCTAATATTCCTTCCATCCAGTATCAGTTTAAATCTTTTTAAATTGATGTCAAAGAATGATTTTTACCCTGATTTTGCGATTAACTGATCATTGAAATGTGGTAGTGGACAGTCAGTGTATTTCAGGTTTTAGTTTCTGGTTAAAGTAGTTTACTGTACATTTTTGGTCCCATTATCATGAAACTTAGTGCACGTTTTTATCATGATTTAAATTTTTTCAATTGTATTCAAATTTACTGTTTCCCCCCAATTTAATTAATGGTTCACTGAACAAGGCAAAAAAGTAGCCCAAGCAGGGAACACATTTTCTAGTTAATCTATACTTTAATAGATAGAAAGTTGTTTTGGTACTTCTTACCCTTAATTTCAAAGAAGATTCCTTGTTTCTACTATCTGATAAAAGAACCTGTAGTTTTGTTAAAATTTGCATGTAATTTACAGGAACCAGAACCAGGAACTTCACATGGCAAATGTAAATAAGATTAGAGAAGGACTTTATACATGTAGAGCTACAAATGTATATGGTGAAGCTGAATCTACTGCTTATTTAAAAGTTCTAGGTAAGAAATATATTCTACTGGTATCATACATTTAATTTCTGTCTGCACTCATTTTTCCTTAAAAGGTTCGCACTGTGGCTTGTGGCTGATATTTTACAACATCAGTGTGTAAAAAACCTGTTAATCTATACTTGGAAATGCTGTTAGAATCCTTCTTTACTTAAAAAGCCTTTGGTTTATCCCTTTAGAGGTTATTGAGAACCTAAGATGTTGATGGCTTACATTTTCATCATGCTCCGTTGAGGTTCTCTCTTTGTGGGAGATAATGCTCAATTGATGTAATCTCCAACAAAAAACTTTGATGTGTTTTCAGATTTGAACACAAGAGTAAGAAAAGGATCTTCAATTGTGTGGAGCTATTAGTTAAGTAAAGTGAACAAATCTTAAGGCAATGATTGTATAACGCATACTCTTAAAGTAAATCCATCACTTGGCGTTCGTCGTCGTCCGTCGTCTGTCGTCGTCTGTCGTTGTCTGTCGTTGTAAACTATTTCAAGAATCTTCTCCTCTGAAACTACAAGGCCAAATACTTCCATACTTTAACTGAATGTTCCTTAGGGTATCTAGTTTATAAATTGTATCCGAAGTTTTGATCTATCAACAAACATGGTCGCCCTTGCTAAAAATAGAACATAGGGGTCAAATGCAGTTTTTGGCTTATATCTCAAGAACGAAAGCAATTAGAGCAAATCTGACAGGGGTTAAAATTTTCATTAGGTCAAGATCTATCAGCCCTGAAATTTTCAGAGGAATCAAAAAACCCATTGTTGGGTTGCTGCCACTTAATTGGTAATTTTAAGCAAATTTTGCAGTTTTTGGTTATTTTCTTGAATATTATTATAGATAAAGATAAACTGTAATCAGCAAAAATGTTCAGCAAAGTAAGATCTACAAATAAGATACAATGACCAAAATTGTAAATTGACCCCTTAAGGAGTTATTGGCCTTTAAAAACAATTTTACACAATTTGTTCATCATATTTGTTAACTTTCAAAAATCTTCTTCTCTGAAAGTACTGAACCAATTGCAGGTAAACTTATGCTAAACAATTCTAAGGGTATCTTGTATAAAGTTTGTGTTTCGTAAAAAACATGGCCGCCATGGCTAAAAATAGAACATAGGTTAAAATGCAGTTTTTGGCTTGTATTTCAAAAACTAAAGCATTAAGAGCAAATATCTTGAGAAGTTTAAGTGTTTATTAGGTCAAGATCTATCAGCCCTGAAATTTTCAGACAAATCGATACTCATTGTGGATTGTTGCCACTTAATGGGTAATTTTAAGCAAATTTTGCAGTTTTTGGTTATTATCTTGAATATTATTATAGATAGAGATAAACTGTAAACAACAAAAATGTTTATCAAAGTAAGATCTACAAATAAGTTTAATGACTAAAAATGCCAGTTGACACCTTAAGGAGTAATTGCCCTTTAATGATAATTTTACACAATTTTTCATTGTTTGCTAACTTAAAAAAATCCTTTTCTCTTAAACTACTGAACCAATTTCACTTTAACTTAAAACTTAACAATCCTTAGGGTAACTTGTATTAATTTGTGTTTTTTATACCCCCCAAAAAACAAAAGTTTTGGGGAAGTATATAGGAATCACCCTGTCCGTCTGTCTGTCTGTCCATATGTCTCTTAAACGCAACTCCTCCTTAATAGATGGACCAATATTAATGAAACTTCACACAGTTGTAGTACACAACCTGAGGATGTGCATGAAGGAAAATATTTCTGGTCGGAATTATTTTAAGGGAGATAATTGATTTTACTTCGTTAAATATAGCTATAAATGGCAACAAGTCTGTAAGCGCAACTACTCCTAAACAGATTAATCAATATTGATGAAACTTTACACAGTTTTTGTACACAACCTGTAGATGTGCATGAAGGAAGATATTTCTGGTAAGATTTTTTTCAAGGGAGATAAGCACAACTCCTCCTAAATGACTGTACCAATATTAATTAAACTTTACACAGATCCAGTACATGACCAGAGAATGTGCATAAAGGAAGATATTCTTGGTCTGAAATATTTGAAGGGAGATAATTAACTTAATTTATATAGATTTAGTTATTTTTTTGGTTTCTACACACTGACTTAAAATATGCAAAGAGAGATAACTCTAATTATTATTAATTTTAAATGTTCTTTCATTTCCTTTTACTTCAAGAAAAATAGCCAATGTTGCTAGGGGTAAAATGCATTATTTTTGCCTGTGAAGAAAATATGACAGATACAAAGAATGTTTGAATGGCATATTTTAGCACACACTGAAAAGCAAAAATAATCATTGATGAATGATTTAAACAAAAAAATTGAAGGTGAGCGATTCAGGCTCTTGAGAGCCTCTTGTATATCTTACAGTCAATATCTAAAAATACCTCATTTATAGTACTAAATCAACAACCACATGCACATTTATTAGATAGAGGGAAGCAGTCCACAGCTTTTAAGAAAGCTTAAATTTGTTATCTATTGTTTCCTGCTTTGTTTCAGTGCCACCAGTGATTGTAGATTTTACAGAATCAATCACAGTTATATCAGACCATGATTTGGTACTACCTTGCTATGTGAATGGAGATCCTAAACCAACTATTCAATGGTTAAAAGGTTAGATTTGATTCCTAGTAAATATTGACCAGAGGCGGGGTTTAACTATTATTATATGGCTTTTATTTTCATCTTGCACACTGAAAGGTCTCTCTTTGTGGAAGATAATGCACCAATACGATCCCAATACCTGTGAAATAAGTGACATTACTACAATTTCATATTGTTACGATTTTAAAGAAAAGATGTAAAATGCTAGAATTCTTACTTTGGCTTTTAAAGAGTTGAACTAATTTCCTGCGTTCTAGGGATTTTGAATTTTATCCATGGTATGATGACAGCACATTATGTTGATCTGAAGAACATACATAAAATTGACCAAAAAATATACATTTTACACCAAACTGCCATAGAACACAATTAATCTTCCAATCTTCCACTTCTTTCTTAAGGATGTTTGCTACTCTTTCAAAATAACAAGCTTTCTTTTAAAAACTGTTAGTAATTTAAAGTATGTTAATAAAGGGACTAAACTGCAGAAAAACATGTAGTGTTTGTGTGCTTTATTTGAGATATAGGCCATTGAAAATTTGGCAGGAAATGATATTCTCTATATATTTCATATATAAAACATTGGCACGTTTTTCTTTTAAAAGCTTTGAAAAAGTAATAAGGGTTTTATAAGATTGTGTGTTGGTGGTGAAAACCACAGGGTAGTGATATGTGTCTAGTGCATTTATGCCGCTGACTAGCATTGTATGTGAAAAGAGAGCCGAGTGCGTCAGTCTCTCCTGTCAGTACATAGCCTCTACACTACCAAGACTCCATTGGTGCCTCCTCGTGGTAACACACGGATACTGGTCTCATTCGATGCCAGGCTTAACTGATAGAGATTGGGGAGCAACAAGGGCCCTGTAGATGCATTGTGTAGGCCCATCGGCGTGTGGATATGCTCTAGCACTCATTAACCTTGTCCCAGCTATGGGTAAATAGCCAGTCAGATGGGGGTTGATAGCCCAGAAAGGCAATCCATCTAGGAGAGACAACTCTGATACCAACCCGGGTAGATCTTTGCTCGTAAGCCTAGGCCAGCATTCGATCTAGGGGAATGGAACCTCAACTACAAATCCACTGGCTCTCCAGGTTAGGGGGTTGAGCACAAGACTAACTATCTCGTCTCATAAAAAAACTCTAGTTACGGAAACCAGACCAGTAAGATTTTCATAGATGGCATTTTAAACTGTATGTAATCAAATTATAAAAAGAAAAGTAGGGGTTAATGGGCAAAATGTTTAATGGCACTTTATGGATCAAACCAGAGGTATCAGAAAATCTAGAAAAAATTCAAAAACAAGATCTAGAGGAGTAAACATCCTAAAGACAACGTAATTTTTCTATTTATGGTATTTTTTTCAGATGGTAAAGATATAAATTCAAGTGACAGGATTCTTATCGGGTCATATGACCTTACTGTGAAGAAAGTTGATCTTCAGGATGCAGGAATCTATACCTGTCATGTTTTCAATACAGCTGGTGCTGCTTTTGGTATGGCAACTGTCACAGTTAACAGTATGTATCAGTCAATAAATTTTTGTCCTTTCCTTGTAAGGGTTTTTCCAGATAAAAGTTGGTAGTCAATTTCTTTGGATACCGAACTCTAGGGTCAAACAATTAATTTTTTACTTAAGATCCACCACCACAAGTTTAGAAAATGTGTCTCTGTGACTTAATCATATAGACTATATCGTCAGATCTATCATTTCCTACAGAGGCAGAATCTGACTTAAGCTATGTTAAGTTAGAGATGTGATGATTTAGGTTACATTCACTACAGCTGGTATAATGTAAATATAGCTAGAGCAGTTGCATAAAATGAGGGAGAATGTACAAGAGGGACAATCTAAAACCATCAATTAAAGAAAAACAGACTGACAAAAAAAAAAAAAAGGTGAGGAACAGACATCATGCTATAGGTCTACAGAACACTTACAGAAAAAAGACTAAGCATGAACCCTACTAAAAACTAAATGTGCTTGTGAAGGCACATTTCTTGTTCATTATGATCTAAACAATACAAGTTTATAAATTTTGACTAAACTTTTCTAAATTGGTTACTATTGTTGCAGTGAAGCCAGAGTTTGTCAAGTCACCATTGAACATAACTGTAACCATGGGCCAGTCTGTAGTCATGGATTGTGAGGTCAGAGGTAATCCAGCTCCAACAGTTTCTTGGCTGTTTAATGTAAGAATTAACTTTTATTTGTAGTAAGTCCTTAGTCCTTATGTCTGTCAATCTCATGAAATTTTTATAAAGAACTACAATTCGGATAGCAGAAATTTCATAACTGAGCAGTTGCTAACAGTTTACTTGTTTTTGATAGAGGTATTATGTTTCAGTTTTAAAGATATTTAGAAAGGGAGGTGAAAAATACCAGAGGGACATTTAAACTCATTAGTCCAAAATAAACTGACAATGGCTAAAAAAGAAAAAGACCAACAAACAAACTAGTACACAAAACACAACATAGAAAACTAAAGACTAAGCAACACTTACCCCCAAAAAGCTGAGGGTGATCTCAGTGCTACGGAAGGGTAAGCAGATCCTGCTCGAAAAGTGACACTCTTCAAGTTGCTCATGTTAGTACAAACCTTGCAATAAGTCTTATTCAGTAGGTCACATTCGAGGAAAAGGGGACAGAATTAAAATATTAGGAACATATCTGCTATAGTCTGTGAAACTGATATTGATATTCAGTAGTGGTCAACCAACTTGTAATAGGGTTAGTTAAACTCAAAGGGATGATTTCAACTTTACCACTTGGAACTCCAAGTTTGATAGCTTCCATTTGAGTAGCATCCCTCTATCAAGGACATCTTGATAGGAAATACAGGTGCTACTGGAATGTTCCCATGGGAATGCTGATTGTTTGTTGAAAAACACGCCCTCACAATACAACAAATATGTTGTCAAAAGTTGACCACCCTGAAAACATAACAATGTTTTTTTTTGTTATTCATGTTGTGTTGTTGATGTCTCTAGAATATAAATTTAAGAATTCTGGTGTACTTTTCAGGGTACTAACCTGCTTCCACCAGGCACTATTGTATCAAGTGATAATCATGGAATACATGTTGCTATAGTAACCTGGCGAAATGTTGGATTGTATACCTGTGTAGCCTCTAACATACTGGAAGCTGCCACCAGAGATGGGAGGTTAAGTGTGCATGGTATGATTTGTTTTTCTCTTAGGCAACTTGTTTAAAAACCAGCTTTCTGTAGCCCTTGAACCCTTATTTTGGAGTTTTTTCTACATAAGATGACGGTTCTTGTCCTTTTGTTCTAGCTTCTGATTGTGCCCTTTGATTAGGGACTTTCAATTTTGAATTTTCCTTGAAGTTTAGTATTGTTGGGATTTTACATTTTTTGCTACTTTTTATAAATTTGATTGATTAAAACTTCTTATGACAGTATTGTAATGATGCAATTTATTACAGTGAGTTGACTGTTAGTGTTGCTCTCCACCAATTGCAACTCATTCAAAATTTTGACCAAATTGCAATTTGTTTTATAAAATCAAATTGTTCAACTGGTCAGAAATTTGAACCAACTGCTGTAGAAAACCACAGCCAAGTCATGAAAGTGCAAGGTGATAAAATAAAACATACTTACAATCCTATAAGACTTTAACTCCACTTTAATGATGTTGTGACAAAATTAGTTTATCAGTTTGTATAGTTATATTATAATCATTTCCATGCTGAAGGGGAACTGTTTATTTTGAATTGGTATAAAATTGTCCAAACTAAGCTTTCATATAGTTTTTCTTTCTAAAAGTATTCTATATTTATAAGAATCAGACATTATGTGAATTAAAACATTTCATATTCAGTAAAATATTTGTAAAATTGCAATATATGTTTGTAGGAAGTTTCCTGTTACCTGTTACCTATTCTGTACTTTCCACCTTTATCAGATGAACCACTTCAGTTGGAATATCCTCTTGAAGTGTAGAATCCCTTATATTCACTATTGGATTAAAAACATCTTCTTTATACACTTATATACACCGCCACCACACTTATTTAAAAGTATTCAAACTGTATATACAGTCATATTTTAAAATCTAAAACTTGATAGATTCATCCATTGTTATTTTGTCCTTTATCTCACTTGAGTCTCTCTTCTCATCGATAGAATATATATACATCACATCTATCCACCAAGCACATAGACTGTGAAACTTGCTCAGCTCAGCAAATGTCTAATTCACATTCCTTATACTTAAACATACTCATCAAATGCAAACTGTAAGTCCTAACCCTTACACTTATACCTAGTATATACCCCTAACCAAAGAGCCTCATTACAGAGTAATTTCTTCTTAAACTTAAGGTAATGAACCATTACATTGTTATTTGTACTTAAAACTTAGCGACAAATAAACATTTAAAATCTAAAAATAATATGTAAAGTTATCACCTATCATATAAGCGTTAAAAAGACCACCTAACTTTAACAATCAGTTTAAATCTTTGCTTATCATTATCATCTATACCACACTCAAAAAATAAATTTCACTATATATGTCTCTTTAACTTGGAAAACTATATGAACAGTCTTTATAGTAACAAGCTAGTTCTCTTCTGATGTAGACCAAAACATAAGCTGCTTGACAGGCGCTCAATAGTTGTCCATAATTGTTTTAAAAACTGGAATTTTGTACAGTCCACTATTAATTGTAATAGATTATCTTCAAAGTTAAATAAATCATCCACAAGAAGAGCATTTATCTTATCATTTAGTAGATTTCTTAGTAGCATAATGAATTTCCTTCTCACTCCTTCCAAAGAGTTACATTTTATAAGAAAGTGCATTAAGTCTTCAGATTGTTTAAAACACAGAGGGCATAAAGAACTTGTTCTATTCCCATTAAATTTTGCTCGATCAGCTTGAAGAGTGTAAGTCCCACTTATTATTTTGGCTTTGACACATGCTCTTTTAACGGATAAAAGTTCTGAACCACTACTCTCCCAGATATTATGAACTACACCAACTTTAAAGTTATCAACATTTAACATTTTCATAGATACTTTTGTTCTAGCTTCAAGAATTAAAATGTTTTTCCAATAGTCATTCACTGCGTTATAAACCAATTTTTTCCAAATATGCTTTTCTGGGACTAGATCCAGTACCTCTATAGGAGATGGCAATTCATACATTTCTGTTAATTTTATAATTTGAATAAACCAGCTTTCAGAGTCTCTTGTTTTCAAAGCAAGCTGTCTTTGAGCGATACTGCGTTCAACTGACCCGTGATTATCTGCAATGTTACGAAATAGGGAAAGCATTTTTAAGTGGATTTCAGATTCTATAGGAAGCTGACCAGTCAGGACTAAAACAGCAGAATTCGCAGTGCGTGACGGCAGATGCTGGATTTGTTTCAACAATTGTATATAATAAACAGATAGTTTTGCTATATCAGTTTTTGTTAATCGAATAATATCCAGGCCATACAGTAGCCTCGGAATGACAAAGCACTTTATCATGTGAACTGAGACCTTCGGATTTATCCCATTCAGGCCATAGAGACCAGCGCCCATCAATGCATATACTGTTTTACGAGCAGTTTGTATTCTATCTGGTACAACTTCTTTAACTCCAAATTTAGAATTTATGTCCCTTTTTATTCCTAAGTGGGTAGCATTAATTGGTGTATTTAACTTTTGGTCGTTCATATACCAGGAATGTTCTGACTTGTCTCCTATTTTCAATACACAGGATTTCTGTTCACTAATCGAATATCTAAATTTATTTGCATGGTCCATTTGAATATTAATCATAGTTTGTAGTTCATATGGATCATTAGCTATCAATGTAACATCGTCTGCTACAGTTGGAGCACCACAGTATATTGAACCTATGTACGACCCAATTTTGTTTTCCTCATAGATTTTCAGTAAAGAGTTAATAAAAACTTTATACGCAGTTGGAGACCAAACACCTCCTTGACGGACGCCTTGTTTTTCTTTAAACCCACGTGAATACTTTCCTTCCCATTTTACTTTTGTAGTTAAGTCTTCATACCATGCCCTAAATAATAACCAATTATCTCCAGATATGTTCATTTTATGCATTTCTCTAAATAGGCCAGCATGCCATACTATATCAAACGCTTTTTTAGCATCAGTTAATCCAATATATATGGGTAAACGTTTTTCTTTAGCTTCTATTCTTAGTTCAGTTACAACCAGCCCCGCTACAGTAGGGGATTCCCCTTCAGTGAACCCTTTTTATACGACCGCAAATTTTGAAAAAATTTTCGTCGTATATTGCTATCACGTTGGCGTCTGCGTCGTCGTCGTCGTCGTCGTCGTCGTCGTCGTCGTCGTCGTCCGGCGTCCGAATACTTTTAGTTTTCGCACTCTAACTTAAGTAAAAGTGAATGGAAATCTATGAAATTTTAACACAAGGTTTATGACCACAAAAGGAAGGTTGGTATTGATTTTGGGAGTTTTGGTCCCAACATTTTAGGAATTAGGGGCCAAAAAGGGCCCAAATAAGCATTTACTTGGTTTTCGCACTATAACTTTAGTTTAAGTTAATAGAAATCTATGAAATTTTGACACAAGGTTTATGACCACAAAAGAACGGTTGGGATTGATTTTGGGAGTTTTGGTCTCAACAGTTTAGGAATTAGGGGCCAAAAAAGGGCCCAAATAAGCATTATTCTTGGTTTTCGCACAATAACATTAGTTTAAGTAAATAGAAATCAATGAAATTTAAACACAATGTTAATGACTACAAAAGGAAGGTTGGTATTGATTTTGGGAGTTTAGGTCCCAACAGTTTAGGAATTAGGGGCCAAAAAGGGACCCAAATAAGCATTTTTCTTGGTTTTCGCACCATAACGTTAGTATAAGTAAATAGAAATCTATGAAATTTAAACACAAGGTTTATGACCATAAAAGAAAGGTTGGGTTTGATTTTGGGAGTTTTGGTCCCAACATAATAAGGGGCCCAAAGGGTCCAAAATTAAACTTTTGTTTGATTTCATCAAAATTGAATAATTGGGGTTCTTTGATATGCTGAATCTAACTGTCATGACTGTGTATGTAGATTCTTAACTTTTGGTCCCGTTTTCAAATTGGTCTACATTAAGGTCCAAAGGGTCCAAAATTAAACTTAGTTTGATTTTGACAAAAAATGAATCAGTTAGGTTCTTTGATATGCTGAATCTAAAAATGTACTTAGATTCTTGATTATTGGCCCAGTTTTTAAGTTGGTCCAAATCGGGGTCCAAATTAAATTTTGTTTGATTTCATCAAAAATTGAATAAATGGGGTTCTTTGATATTCCAAATCTAACTGTGTATGTAGATTCTTCATTTTTGGTCCTGTTTTCAAATTGGTCTACACTAAAGTCCAAAGGGTCCAAAATTAAACTTAGTCTGATTTTAACAAAAATTGAAATCTTGAAGTTCTTTGATATGCTGAATCCAAAAATGTACTTAGATTTTTTATTATGGGCCCAGTTTTCAAGTTGGTCCAAATCAGGATCTAAAATTATTATATTAAGTATTGTGTAATAGCAAGTCTTTTCAATTGCACAGTATTGCGCAATGGCAAGAAATATCTAATTGCACAATATTGTGAAATATCAAATTTTTTTTTAATTAGAGTTATCTTTCTTTGTCCAGAATAGTAAGCAAGAAATATCTAATTGCAAAATATTGTGCAATAGCAAGATTTTTTTTTAATTGGAGTTATCTTTCTTTGTCCAGAATCAACTTAAATCTTTGTTATATACAATATACAATGTATATTCACTTTTTACTACCAACTGATAAATTAAAATAATCTTTACCATTCAGTGATAACAAGCAGTTTTTTTACATCTTAATATTTTATGATGTATTTAAATGAGTAGTTATTGTTGCAAACTCCATTAGAAATTTTAATTGAGATTAGTTTTGGAATAAGGGAAAGGGGGATGTGATTAAAAAAATTGGGTTCAATTTTTCTCATTTGAAATTTCATAAATAAAAAAGAAAATTTCTTCAAACATTTTTTTGAGAGGATTAATATTCAACAGCATAGTGAATTGCTCTAAGAGAAACAAAAATTTTAAGTTCATTAGAACACATTCATTCTGTGTCAGAAACCTATGCTGTGTCAACTATTTAATCACAATCCAAATTTAGAGCTGAATCCAGCTTGAATGTTGTGTCCATACTTGCCCTAACCGTTCAGGGTTCAACCTCTGCGGTCGTATAAAGCTTCGCCCTGCGGAGCATCTGGTTGTAATCTACTTTGCTGATTTTTAATAGAGCTTTTGTTACGGGATAAATGTAGCTTTTCTATAGTTTTTCCAATAGCACTAGTTATAGTTATACGTCTATATGAATTTGGATCTTCTTTTGGTTTTCCTCCATTTTTAAACAGAGGGCATCCTATCCCTATTTTTAAATTATTTGGGACAGCAACAGTTTTAAAAATCAAGTTTATCAATTTAGTTAGTATATTTACAACTGTCTGTCCTCCATATTTCAAGTGTTCTATGGTGAATTTATCAACATCTGGAGCTTTTCCATTTTTAAAAGATAAAATACATTTATTCAATTCGTACTCAGTCACTTCCTGAATCGGTTCTCTTGTACTTAAGAAAATATCAGTTAATATTTCAATGTCATTATTAACCAAATTGAAAAATTTACTATCGAATCTATCTTGCACAGATGGCGAGGCCAAATCTTCAAAGTATTCAGCCCAAGCTCCCAGAATAGAGGCTGAATTATTATACAGTCTATTGTTAACCTTCAAAATTGAAGTTGTGGATGACCTTGCATTTCTCTGCTTATTTACTAATGCGAAAAATTGTTTATCATTATTCTCATTTAATTCCATAATTTTGGTATACGTATTTTCTCTTTTCTCAGCAGCCAATCGTCTTTGGGCAGAACGAAGTTTTTTCTTTTGCACTTTCATTCGAATATAGTTAATGCTAGATTTATTATCTTTATTACCTTCATTTTTCCATTTCCAATAGTAAAATTTACCCTCCTTAACAATTTCAGTCATTTCTGGGGTCCAGTCCCTTTTCCTCTTAAATTTCTTTTTCCTTTTTGGGCATAGACTTTCAGCAGTAGTCACAATAATGTCAGAAAATTTTGTTAAAATCTTCTCTATATTTTCAGCAGTTTCAACCACAGCCACATCACTAAATTCAGTTAATCTCTCTTGAAGTAAATTTTCATATTTTTGTTTATCAATTTTATCCCATTTTATACGTAAAGGTCTAGGATCGCTAGTGCTAATATCCATCCTTTCAATACAACAGTTAATTGAAATCATAATTGGATCATGAGTGGATAGATTTTGAAATTCACGATTAAATGACAAATATTTCTTGACCATTGCACTAGTTTCTACAAAATAGTCAATTTGAGATTCATCTCTGTTATTGAAGTGAAAAAACGTACTCTGCTTTTTGCAAGTGGAAGGTATTGACAGTCCATTAGATTTTAAGAATTCATCAAAGACAATGTCACGAGGTATTTTACGCTCATTTCTATGCAGTGAGGCATTCATGTCACCTCCTATAATTATGTCAGAAGTAGGCAGATGGGACAACATCCCTAATGCGCCTTGAAATGAGGAACTCAAAAGTCACGTGTAAAGAAAAAATCTCTGTGTAGTGATATTGGACATGTTTCTATTTTTAGCAAATGACTGAACTTAATTATTTGTGGTGATTAGGAAAGTAGAGGAACATAGAATAAATGTGTAAAAACTATGGAGCTATTGAATGTGTTCAAAGTATTAAATTTTCAAAGAACTTATTGTGTTAAAAAGGGGATATTTGACCACAAGGAGCCGCATCACAACAGGATGTTCGGGGTTTGCTAATTTACGGAAAAAGTAATCTCACTTCGTACCCCGAAAATTTAACCACATATGTGAAAATGTCACAGCTTCGAAACAAGCTATCATACATATTCAAGTTAACGATATGGACTGAGCTACAGGAAAAAACGTTACCATTACCGCCTATGTAAAAACAATTAAAGATTTTGACCCAAATTAGAAGCTCAATTCCAGAGGTTGTCAGACTGATTTATGGATGATTTCACCTTGTACACCACCGAAAATGATGGTAAGTAGTTTTTTATTTATACCTAGATATTATAAATTGTTTAAGATAAATGTTATTGATAAAGATCAGCAAAAACTCAAGAAAATTTTCGCTTTTAAAATGCATTACTGACACGGGGCTGAACACTTGTTTTAGGCACAATCATAAATTTGTTTACTTCCGAGAGATCCGAAAGGAATGTGTTTACTACATTGAAAGGCAAGAAATAACTTTTAAATATTATTAAATTGTAAGTAAACATGACACAATATAGTCTTTGTTATGTAATATCACTCTGGTCTACAGGAATACCTGATAATCAAGGGAGATAACACACTTCATACGAGTAATGTGAGATTCATCATCGCATGTGCCTTTATCCAATGATTTGACCCCTGGTCAGTAGATATCATATGCACAAAAAAACAGACAAAAACAGTTACATGTTTTTAGAAAATCATGAATTATTATTTTTAATGCACATGAGCAAAACAAAGGATATTGTCATTTCTCAGTGAAAAAGGGGGAGGGTCAAACCTTCTTGAAAACAATATTTCTGCACCTATTCAACTATTAAGCTAGTTAGCTACTACCCATGGTTCTAATACAAAAGGTTTAAATGAAGGTGGCTAAGCCACAAGGGAAAAGCATTTGTCTTTCTTTGTGATTAAACTTTCAAGAATAGATTTTTCTCTCTCAATAATACTTATGTATTTAAATCAAATGATAACACAGCCTGAGTAATTTTTTTTGTCTTATTTCAGTTCCAGACATATCATTATTTTTCAACCTGAGATGGCAAACTAGAGGTTTTAAAAAGTCCTGAATAACTGGTAAGCATTTTGTTCTATTAATCAAGCTCTAATTGTTTATTTCTGGTATTTATGCAATTGAAATTACAGTCGGTATGTTAAAAATATGCTAATATGAAAACTGTTGCTATGGTCTTGGTATTAAATGAAAAGGCTTAGTTACAGATCGTTTGGACTCAATATTTCAAGTTAAATCTTGCGGCAACTGTTTCTCACGTAACACTGCAAACTATATTTAGCGCTATTTTGATCTGTCGTTATTTAATGACGCCATAATACATGTGATGTCACAATGTTTCCGTTAAGACCTCATGTGGATTTCTCACTGATAAAAGGTTTTCACTGGAAAAACATGTAAAAAACATTTTTTCTCAAATGGAATTATGTGAAAGGACAAGTTTTGAAAATTTGCACTATATTGCACTCTAATTATATGATATGGATGACTTTCCCAGTAGTTTAGAGTGGTTTCAACAGTATTAAATACAAGATTTCCACTAGTAAGACTAATTATTTTGGTGGTTTTTTTTTTATAAAACCTTCGGTTTTGCATAATTTCTCTGTCAAAATGCACTTTAAGGCACAAGAAAATTTTATAGAATGCTTTATCAGGGTCTGTGTATTGTAATTAAAGGTTATAATCAGAAGTTTTGTCCTTGATTTGACTAGTGGAGGTAATCTGGAAGAAATTACTTATACATACTCATTGTATTCAAAATAAATGAATATAACGACGAAAGTGTCATTGCCTTATAGTGCTAAAACAACTTTATTTTTTTTCAGAAATGGACAAAAATACAAAGATTTATTCAGAATATTATACCGATGAAGATCACATAAAAATATTTGGAAAAATCAGAAGTATGGATTTCAATATGGGACAACATCCCTAATGCGCCTTGAAATGAGGAACTCAAAAGTCACGTGTAAAGAAAAAATCTCTGTGTAGTGATATTGGACATGTTTCTATTTTTAGCAAATGACTGAACTTAATTATTTGTGGTGATTAGGAAAGTAGAGGAACATAGAATAAATGTGTAAAAACTATGGAGCTATTGAATGTGTTCAAAGTATTAAATTTTCAAAGAACTTATTGTGTTAAAAAGGGGATATTTGACCACAAGGAGCCGCATCACAACAGGATGTTCGGGGTTTGCTAATTTACGGAAAAAGTAATCTCACTTCGTACCCCGAAAATTTAACCACATATGTGAAAATGTCACAGCTTCGAAACAAGCTATCATACATATTCAAGTTAACGATATGGACTGAGCTACAGGAAAAAACGTTACCATTACCGCCTATGTAAAAACAATTAAAGATTTTGACCCAGATATTTTTCTATCATTTCACTTAGCTCATCTAGTACAGTTTTAAAATCTTCAATAGTGATATTTCCACCTCTAGTTGGCATATAGACACATATTAGCACAAGTGGCTGTTTTACGTTGAGACGTATAGCTATTACTCTATTACATCCATCCGGTAAAAGTTCAACAAGATTTTGTAATTTTTTGTTAACACAAATTGCAACCCCAGCATGCCCCCTCCTCCTTTCAGTTGGGTCATTTGTCTTATCATCATCAAAGCATTTTACAAGACATAAAAAGTCAGTTAAAAATTCCTCTAAAACTTGTTTTTCCCTATTATGTAACCAATGTTCCTGTAACATAATTATATCAGCTCTTTTCTCTAGCATAGATAGATACATATTATTAGATAAAAAACCTTCAATGTTAAAAGATAAAATGTTCAGCACGCTATCTATACTTATTTCATTATCATGAGGCTCTTGTACATGTATATCCTTTCCTACATTTTTGTGGATTGACCCATTGTGGGCATCATTAAATTGTCTCTCTGTGTGCAACCCAACTTTTCCTGTTGAAGACGTTGGAACCTCGGCGGTACTTGTTTCATTTGCTTTCTTGGGGGTATATATATTTGCTCCGATTTCTCGTGAAATCTTTTCCTTGCTTGTGTTTGACATTTTGATTTCCCCCTGGAATGAATATTCCCTAAAAAATTATCACTATTGTTTGTTTGACCATTAACCACAGAATTGGTCTCATTTTCACTACCACTAGTATCAATGTGAAGACTATTGGGTTGGGATTCATCGTGCCGAAATGACATACCCCCACTAAAATCTGCAAAATCATTCTGAAATTTACAGTGCTTGTTTTCACTATGTCTATCAAATTGAGACCTTTCGTTTCTACTGTACTTATTAGCATTATTTTGCCTCCCTCTATTTTGCCTTTGTCGAGACCGTGTTGATTGATTATTGTTGTCAAATCTCAAGTCCAACAGTTTATCACTTAGATTACTTATTTTATTATCTTGTTTACAAATTTCCAATTCCATTTGCCTCATCCTCTGTTCAAGAAACCAACTTTTTAAGTTTTCTGATTCGGATTTATTACTATTATCACTAAAAGGACTTTGCCTGTTAAAGTCCGCATTCACGCTTGAACTTTGTTTTTGTTTTTGAATTAACAAAGAGTGTTCTAAATCCCTAATATCATTTTCCAGTTTTATAGCATACGCTCTACTTGCTGCAAGCTCTTTTTTCTGAGTGGACACTTCTGTTTGTAACTTATAAATTTGACTGTCCTTTTGCTTGATTCCTTTATCTTTATGAGTAATTTCTAATTTTAGAGAGATTATTTCTTCTTTTAAAATGTTTGAACCCATTTGTACGGAACTATAGGAGCTATCACTTCTTGAATTGTCCTTATTTATATCCTCATCATTTGTGGAATTATTATTAGAAAACAGTCTATTGTCTTTATGTATTATAGTAACACCAGAAACAACCGACCCCCGAGCCATGGGGTTAATATCAGCACTTGAGAGGGACGATCTTGGCATTTCTTCCCCCTTATTTGAGTCATTACTATTATCAGAGATAGACCCTCCTGCTACACAATCAGCCTGCAAGGCTCTCAACTGTTTGCAGCTTATACAGATATACTCTGCTGTTAAGTCATTTTCAATTACATGAATGTCACTTAGACCAAGTTTTTCACAGCTATAATGGACCCATACATTACATATGTCACACTCTACTGCCTTTGAGTCATTTCCACAGACCTTCTTACATGTTGGACATAAGATGTCACTTTGAATAGTTTTTGACTTAATATTAGAACAGGTCCCCACTGTCTGTTGTTTAGAACTAACCATTGACTTCTTACTTAAAATTTGTACCCCTTGCTCATCTTTACTTGCTGTGTCCAGATTACTTTGTTGCGTGTTATCTAAAAACATTTTACAATATTCTCTGATTTGATTGTTTATAAGACTAAATTTGGAGTTACGGTCAAGAATACACAATATGTCCCCGAGAGCTGTGGTTATAAATTCCTTTATATATGATTGGTTGCCATTCAAAAGGACTTTTGTTGTGGTATTAAAAAAGTTCAAAACAAATAATTTTGTGCTTCCATTATGGATCGCCAGTGATTCAGATACAATGGCACCTAATTTATCCTTAGTCTCAGTCTTATTTATCTGCAGACCAGTGTTGTTTACAACTGACTGTGTTATAACTTTGAATTCTTCATAAGCAGCAGCAGAGAAGATAAGGACCAGATTACCTGGACTTATTTCAGTTTTTACTGTATACAACCGTTCGGCAGCATCAAGCTTCTTGCTAACAGCCTTTCTTTTATTTAATTCATAATCAACAGTTTTTTCATTAATACTACTATTACTATTAGACTTCTTGTTTTTTGTTGCAGTATTAGATACAGTTTTACAGGGAGTAAACATTACTTTCTTGCCTTTAACTCGGTCACTTCTTCTTCTGGCAATTTCCATTTTACCAAACAAAGAATTTAATGAGTGTGGTAATAGATTTACACAAAAATATTTTGAGCAAAAATAACTTATCTGCTAACATGTGCTACATCAAGGACAGTTTAAAAATTAAAAACTGATTATAAAACACTTTATAGTAACACAAACTTAAAAGTACTGGCTTAAAATTTAATTCAAGTGTTTTAAAAGGTAAAATGAAAAATCTTACTACATACAATAAAATCTAAAAAATTTATCAAGCGATAAAAGGTAAAATGAAGAATGAGAACGAGTACACAGACTGTGAAACTACACAAGAATACTGATCATTTTCAAACTACTCGATTTGGATAAAATAATGGACACTAAAAGTTCGTTAAAAGTTCATTAAAAATTCAGTAAACATCAGCAACACATTGTTCTTGTGTTTCCCGGGAAAGGAGAGACTAATTTCAGGTGAAGTATAGACTTAACACCTTTGCTTTGAAAGTTTTGAAATTTTTTTTTCAAGATGGCGCTGGGTGACGCTATGTTACCTGTCCTTCACTCGCAATGAATTTTCTGCTAAAACCGCTATTAAATGACAATAAATTGTCAAATACTTGCACTAGTGTTTGAGTAATGACACAATCAACTAATAAGTGGGTGCGGGTAAGTGTAGGCGACAGAATAGGTCAGCTCAGAAAACACGTCCACCTTCCTCCACGTCCGGTGAAAAGATCATGGGGGAGATAATAACTTTTCTTTCAAAAAGTCTTTATTCAAAAGAATAATATTTTAGATTATCTCCCCTGAAAACTTATCAATAGCATATTGTTATTTCACACATATTTTACTATATATTGAATATATGATGTTTTATTTAAAATGATATCTGATTCTTATAAATATAGAATACTTTTAGAAAGAAAAACTATATGAAAGCTTAGTTTGGACAATTTTATAGCAATTCAAAATAAACAGTTCCTCTTCAGCATGGAAATGAATATAATATAACTATACAAACTGATAAACTAATTTTATGTCAATAAATACGTTACCATCATAAATTCTGAGTGCATCCATCTGCACAAGTCTGACAGGCGGAAAACCCCAAAATAAAAATATCATCCAATGAGAAGAGGGATGACCAGTGCCCGTATAACCATGCCTTTATATCATCCATTTTAATTTCCGCCTGCGCATCAAGACACACGTATTTTTTGTATTAGTACATAACTTACAGAGAAGACTGAAGTTTTTTGTTTTTTCTATATTGAATATCGTAGGTATCCCCATACCATTATTTATTTGACATTTTTTGTTATTATATTGTTGTTATAAGTGTTTAACTTCATACTTATTTAATTATGGAGTTTAATGCTCCCAGTCCTTACGAGGCCATTACAGGTAATGATGTTTTCTTAGACGGTTCATTACCTTTTCCTGTGACCGTAACAGCGGTAGGGCAGGGAACCCCTCCTATTAGTAGTCAACTAACCGACGTTTTTACTTCAGTGACTACTAAGACCGGTCAACAGACCCTGCATGCAGGTTCTGTCGGTTATGATGGAGGTGTCCCTACCACTGCTACGGTTACACACACTTTTTCTAGGCCAGTTGACACCACAGGGTCCATTTCATCTTACCCTGGTATCTCTATGGGTTTGAACTTACCTGGTTCTAGAGCACCAGCGTCCTATTGTGGCTTAACTTTACCGGCTTCGGCTAGTAATGCCATGTCATGGTCTAGACCTCCTTGGTCTCAGGGTTATCCTTATTCAGGCTTTTCTGGTCAGGGTTTTCATGGTCAAGGGTTTCCTGGTCAAGGTTTTCCTAATCAGGTTTTTCCTAGTCAGCCCTTTCCAGGTTTCTGGCCTTATTGTGGACCAACACCAGTTATTGTTCCACAGAGTACTACTCCTAATCTGTCAGTTCCTGCTCCTCCTGTAGCAGTGTCTAGTAGGGGTAGTAGTATATCTGTACCTGCTGCTCTGCCTACCTCTTCTGTTGGGCATCAGTCTAATCAGGTAGCTAACTCTGGCCCCTCCTTAGATGGGTTCAAGAGTATTTTGGATGATTTTCGTCAATCTATTTCTTCGGAATTGACTTCCTTCTCCAATCGCCTGTGTACACTAGAGAACATTGCCAATAAGTCAAGTTCTCCAGTGATTTCACTTCGTCCAGATCATGACATTGGAAGTGACCTGGAAGACAGTGATGAGGAGGAACGTTTTTCAGTTGCCCCAGGCAGCCAAGAAGAAGGGTTTACTTCGGATGAAGATGACAACTCAGTTCAGGTTTCTCAGATTGTTTCGCAACCTTCTGTTCCTGTGTCTTTATCTTCATCTGTAATTGGTCAGTCTTCTACCAATTCTGGTAAAGAACCAGAGACTGAAGATGCTCCTTCCTCCTTGAAGGATCTCAGAGATTCTGTCTATACTATCATGAGAGATGTCAACAAGGTGCCTTTTCAGTCACCTCCCAGACCCAAGAAACTAACCTCCACTTTTGAGGCTTCATGTGGTCTGCCTGTAGATGATAATAAATCTCATAGTAGTTTTCCACAGTCTAATCATATGTCCAACTCTTTGCAGATCATTAATGATGGGATTGTGTCTAATGAGTCCCAATTTTCCCAGGTTAGTGGTTTCGGTCTGGCCTCATTCTCTGAGCAGTTCCGCTCTAAGGATTATGAAATTTTTGACTCTACTTTGGGCAAACTAGTACCCAAATGTGACAAAGTGTTATCATCTACTATTTCTTCTAAACCCGCCGATGGACTGCGTCTTACTAAGTCTGTTTGGTCTAAAACAGAGAATCTTCTTAGAAACGCTTCTCATGTTCTAGGCACTGCTGAACATTTCTTATCAGCAGTTGCCCCAGTTCTTAAAGACTCTTCTCTTCCACCAGAGGTCAAACCTTTCCTATTACAGGTAGACAAGGCTTTGGGTGCCTCCCAATTGCTGATTATGGGTTCCATCGCCAACTGCACCTTATCCAAAAGATCTGAAATTTTGGAGAAGGCAAAGGTGTCAGATAATCTTAAGGATGCTTTAATCAAGTCTCCTTTGGATGAGAAGATATTTGGGTTACCACTTGATGAGGTACAGAAACATCTCAATCAAACTCCAGTCCCAGTGAAGGTAAATGTATCTGTTTCGGGAAATAATTCTAAGCGAGGTAGTTATTCTTCTGCTGGAGGCTCATCTTATAATTCTTAGGAGAAGAGGAGAAAAATCACTAATGATGGAGGTAATAAACCTAAGAAATCTTCAATCCCTAGGTCTAAACCTAACAGTTTTAAGAGAGGTGGCAAGAGGGCCAACCCCTCTTCCTAGGAAGTTGCCCCCTCGTACGTTACTGTCAGAACCCAATCCAGAGATGTACTACAAAACTCCTCTTTCTCAATTACCAGTAGGGGAGAGGTTAACTCATTTTCTAAAAAAATGGATAAGTATTACCTCAGATTGTTGGGTTCTGTCAGTAATTCGAGGGGGATTGACTCTTCAATTCAAAGAACAACCACCTCTTTCACCTGTTCCTATCCCACTGTCCAATACTCAAGATCCACAGAAATTTCTTCTTCTGTCAACAGAAGTAGAGACTCTTTTGACAAAGAGGGCAGTGGAGGAAGTCCCTGTATCTTCAATAGATCCAGGTTTCTATTCTCGTCTCTTTCTTGTATCGAAGAAGACCGGAGGAATGAGACCGGTCATTGATTTGTCTATCCTCAACTCTTATATGATTATTCCCCATTTCAAAATGGAGACCAATCGTTCAATAAGAGCTTCTATTCTTCCAGGTATGTGGACAACATCCCTGGACCTGACGGACGCTTATTTTCATGTCCCAGTTTGCCATTCATACCGCAAATTCCTTCGGTTTGTTTGGAACAAAAGGGTTTACCAGTTCAGGGCTCTCCCTTTTGGTCTGTCAACTGCACCACTAGCTTTCACCAAACTTATGCAGGTAGCAATTGCTCACCTTCATTCACAGGCTATTCAGATTCATTCTTACCTGGAAGACTCACTGATCAAGGAACTTTCTCCCGAGAAACTCTATCTCAATACAGATGTAGTCATCAGATTGCTGCTCTCTCTGGGGTTTCTCATTTCTTGGAAAAAGTCGGACCTCATTCCGTCTCAGGACTTTATTTTCCTAGGCGAACATTACCTTACTCATCAGTGCATAGTTCGACCTCCTCAGGAAAAGTTTCAGAATCTTTGTTCAAAAATTCATCTGTTTCTATCTCAAAAAACAGTCACTGCTCGCCAGTTTTCACAACTGCTAGGTCTCTTGAATTCTTTAGCCGATGTTGTTCCACTTGGTCGCCTTCACATTCGACCTCTTCAATTTTATCTACACCAACATTGGCTCCCAGCTACACAGAATTGGGAGTTTCCAGTTCCAATCATTCATCAGGAATTGTGTCCTCATTTGGTTTGGTGGACTTCTCAAGCAAACGTTTTGAGAGGCCAACTTCTGTTCTCTCCAGTCCCAAATCAGACTCTGTTCACAGATGCCTTCAACCTCGGTTGGGGAGCTTATCTGGAAGGTCTTTCAGTGTCAGGAGTGTGGACTCCAGATCTTTTGAAGGAACACATCAACATACTAGAAATGAAGGCAGTGCTTCTTGCCCTGTCTCATTTTCAGTCCCTACTGCAGAACAAATCTCTGGTTCTAGCAACGGACAACACCACTGTGGTGGCTTATTTGCGAAACCAAGGGGGAACTCATTGTTACGAGCTGTATCTTTTAGCAAGAGAAATCCTTCTTCTTTGCAATCAACTTCATCTACAGATTGTAGTTCGTCATGTCCCAGGGAAACTCAATGTGTTAGCAGATGCTCTGTCAAGAACACTTACTCCAGTCAATACAGAGTGGGAACTTCTACAATCAGTATTTCAGGCAATAACACTTCAGTGGGGGTCTCCCCATGTAGACCTGTTTGCAACGAGCCTCAATTACAAAATTCAAGTGTTCATGTCTCCTGTACCAGATCCGAAAGCTTACGCAGTGGACTGCATGAGTGTTCCTTGGGACGGGATGTTCGCTTACGCTTTCCCACCGTTCAGATTTCTGTCACAAGTTCTTCGGAAGATCTCAGCAGAGCAAGGGTTGATCATTCTTATTGCTCCAGCTTGGCCCAAACAAGCCTGGTTTCCAGATCTTCTTCATCTATCCTGTGCTCGTCCACTGGTTCTACCAGTACGACACAATCTTTTGTCCCAGTTCAAGGGCAAGATACTTCATCCCAATCCAGAGAAGCTATACATCTGTTCGCGTGGCTTCTCTCAGGGATAGCTTCAAGGAGAGAGGTTTTTCTGAATGCGCAGCCAGACATCTCTCCAGGGCAGTCAGAGATTCCACTAACATCGTCTATGATGCCAAGTGGACTATCTTCAGTAGTTGGTGTAGTGGGAAGGAAATTGATCCTTTCCAAATTTCTGTACAACAACTAGCAGACTTTCTGATCCACCTTTTTGAAGAGAAAGGATTATCTCCCTCTACTATTAAAGGCTATAGATCAGCTATTTCTAGGACGATTCTACTGTCTGGAGGTCCAGACTTTGGTAATGATGAATTCATTTCTCTTTTAGTTAAGAATTTCACTCTTGAACGCCCTAGACAGATCGCCCTTACCAAAAAGTGCTAACATGTTGCACATAAGTTGCACATAAGATGCTCACGTTAGAAACTAACATGATTGCACACGAGTTTTTTAACATGCAAATTAGGTGAGCATTTTGTGAGCAAAAAAATTGCACATATGAAACTAACCTAATTTGCATGTTAAAAACCTCACGTGCAACTGCTCATATGAGCTTTTGTTTCACATGTGCATTTTATTAGATTGCTCATATGAGCAGTTGCTAACATGTTGCACACCTGAATATTATAGTTGACCAAAACAAAATGGCTGCTTTAAAAAAGGAATATTTTTCAAATTTAAATGAAAATCTTTAATAATTCAGTTGAAAATAAAATAACTGATACATCATGTTAAAAGAGTTATTCTTTAATTATTGTCAGTTAATTATGATTTTCATATCATTTTTTATTTTTTTTATTTAAACAATAATCATGATCATGACTAAAAACATAACATTACATTATAAAACTAATAGAGGGACTTGCAAGTTTAGTACACAATGAATGTCTTTGATTAATAAGTACTGTATTTCAAAAAGTTTATACATGTAGTACTTATTTTGAAGCAACCTGTATATATATTTCCATGAAGGACTTAGAATTGTAATATATTTCAAAATCTGACACAAAAATGAAAATAATGAAATAGAAATGATAACTTACAAATAATTAACCACAGCCACACTGGTTTTATCAGATTTCAACAATGCCTTTCTTCAAATAGCACAATAATTAGGACTTAACATTTTCCATATCCATCTACCTTCATTTATTGCATGCTTTTCATGAATTTGAATTTACAGGAAGTACATGACTGGGCATGTCATTTTGAAAAAGCTCATATGAGCAATGATGTAGGTTAGTTTTGAATGGTTAGAAGAATGGAAAAACTTTTCAAAGTACAAAACTAACATAAAACTAACATGGATAATAAAAGCTCACCTGAGGTTTGAATTGCACATGTGAGCATTATGTTAGATTTTTGTGGGCACATATGAACTACCAAACTGCACATATGAGCAACCTGATTTGCATACAATTCTTACTTGCATCTCATGTGCTTCACATGTGAAACTTATGTGCTTTTGTTAGCAATTTCTGTACGGGGAGAGTTTTAATCCCGTCTTGGAATTTGAGTCTTGTTTTATCAGCTTTAAAAAACCATCCTTTTGAACCTGCGGAAAAGGTTGAAATCAAGTTTTTGTCGTATAAGTGTTGTTTCCTTCTTGCCTTAGCTTCTGGTAGAAGAAGAAGTGAAATTCATGCTTTTTCCACTGCTGACTACTGCCTTCGTTTTAATAGGGATAAGTCATCTGTTACCCTATTAACGGATCCAGCTTTTTTAGCCAAAAATCAAATTCCTGGTAGAGGTTCAGAACCGATAGTGATTCCAGCCCTTCCTGTTGATTCAAGTTCTAAAGTACTCTGTCCTATCCGAGTCTTACTTTTATATCTTCAGAGAACTCAAAGTCTCCGCACCTCCTCAAATTCCAGGTTATTTATTCCTATTAACAAAGGAAAACAAGATTTGTCTGTTAAAACCATTTCATCTTGGATCTGTAAAACTATTCAATTAGCTTACAGTTTTTCTAATGAAGAACTTCTGAATAGTATGCATATTAAAGCCCATGATGTTAGAGCTATTTCTACCTCCTGGGCCCTGTTTAATAATGCTTCTTTAGAGGAAGTCTTATCTGCAGGTTTCTGGAGAACTGAAAATTCTTTCATTTCTCATTATCTGCAGTCTTTAGCTACTCAAGCTCAGAGTTTGTACTCCTTAGGACCTTTAGTTTCTGCACAAAGAGTTGTTTTTCCTCCTGCATCTTCTAGTTCAGGGGATTCAGCTTTGTGTTAGATTCTATATTTCACTCAGAATTTATGATGGTAACGTATTTATTGACATAAAATTGTACATTTTTAAAGTAAAATGAGATTTTATTAAATAAATACTTACCATTCATAAATTAAAGGTCCCTCCCAACCTCCCCTTCATCCCCTGTTTTTTTCCTATGGCTTCATGCTTATGTTGGAAAATTAAATGGATGATATAAAGGCATGGTTATACGGGCACTGGTCATCCCTCTTCTCATTGGATGATATTTTTATTTTGGGGTTTCCGCCTGCGCAGATGGATGCACTCAGAATTTATGATGGTAAGTATTTATTTAATAAAATCTCATTTTACTTTAAAAATGTACAATTTTGTCACAACATCATTAAAGTGGAGTTAAAGTCTTATAGGATTGTAAGCATATTTTATGTTATCACCTTGCACTTTCACATTTTGCCTGAACAATTTGTTCAATATTCTGACCAGTTGAACAATTTGGTTTAATAAAACAAATTGCAATTTGGTCAAAATTTTGAATGAGTTTCAATTGGTGGAGAGCAACACTAACAGTCAACTCACTGTAATGTTTTTATTTCTCTAGACAACAGCATGGAAAGTATAAATGAATGCTATTTTTGTACAATATTATTTATATAACATATTTCAAATGAATTAAATTTGAAGTTTTTTTTCCAATTATGTTCAACCACATTTTTCAGAGGGTATAAGGACATTAAAAAAAAAAAATGTCCTGAAAAATGTAATCAAAGTAATAATGTTACTTGCAGTAAGGCCAACTAAAATTAATTAGTAGATTTTCATCCAAATTTAAAAAAAAAATGTGGCAGGTGGGAGGATTTTATTTTTAAAATTCTATTTCATATGATACCTTCTTGTCACGTGTTATTCATATATGCAATTGTAATAATAAGCTTGTATCATGTAAATACATGTATGTGCATAAGGTATAGTGTATAAGACAATAACAATCAAAACCAAGGAGTAAACAAAGACTCATAAAACCAAAAGACATTTAAATCAACAGTTACAAATAAAAAATAAGAAACAACACGAACTCCACTAAAAACTGGAAATGAAATCAGGTGCTCTGGAAGGGTTAACATTTCCTGCAAAGTATACGGCACCGGTCGTGTTATTTCTTTGTTCAGTTCAGTAATGATAGAAGGTTATTTTGACTGAGGAAGAATATTAGATATCATGATGGCGACAAAAAACAAATTCTCGAGAGATGACATTAATTTGATTGATTCATAGCTCTGACAGACCTGTCTTAGCAACTTTTGAGAAAGCAGCATTCCTCGTTCAACAAAATCAACGTACTTTGAGCTAGCTTTAGAGTAACGTATCGATTGAGACACATATACTCCATATGCTGGTGTCGCTTTTTCAAATTGATAAATACATATCCACTGTTCTACATGTAATTGCCGCTTTAGAAACATATTTTATAGTAAACAGCAGAAACGGGGAGAAATGCTCTCTTCAGTTGGACGACTTACACCAAATTTATTTTGCGTTCTGAGCAATTTGATGTTGTTCTAATAAAATGAAGCAAATGCATTGGTATGCAACACAAGTATGATAAGTACAGAATAAAATGAAAACTCAAAAGGTGTTGAAATAATAGGGTTGGTCCTTAATATGCAAATATAATTACAATGTGGAACATAAAGTTGTTAGATGACTCTATCGTGGGTATTGAGACAGAGGATATTTGCTGTTTGTCTAAAAAAACGAAAGGCATGGCTAGATCTAAATCTAAGGGCTTGCTATAAATTATTAAATTTAGAAATGCGTATGTTAAATTTGTCGACTTTCTGAAATAAATATATACGGTTACCAAGCTAATAAGTTTAATCATACTTGTGTCAATTTCTTTATTCCAGTCACGATTTTTGTATCAATGTGTTCCACGATTCTAACGCTTTTGGGTTTCATTCACAGTCCAAATTTCTTGACACAAAGTCACTGCATAAATAAGAAAAATCCAAGGTGTTTTACTCACAAACAGTTTTGACATACGGCGATTTGCGTTCTTGAACACAGCGCATTACCCGTAACTCGAATATTTCACGAGCTTCTCGTAATCAATCTCTATTCTCGGTAAATTATGTTGTCATCATAGATCAGCAGAATTTATCAACTTAATCATTTAGTAAGAAACAGGAAAACCGAAATTTGAAACAGAAAGTTTTAAATGAAACGAAATTATCGACGGTTACCGGTAACGGAAATGAACAAAATCCGGAAATCGTATTTTTTTCAAAAATAAAAAAAATCGGGGCGGGAAGATTTCAGAGGGGCGGGCGGGGATGAAAATCTATCAATTAATTTTAATTGGCCTAATAGTTTCCAATAGAAAACTTTATACATAGGTATCTGTAAAATTAATTTGCAAACAGCATTTTACAGTCATTGCTTTTCTGGACATTGGTATTTTATCATATGATTTTTTTTAGTTTTGCCAAGAATACAAGCCATAAATGGAGATCCTGTTGTCTATCTGAACCATGAGCTTGACCTAACTTGCACAGTTAGTGGTATACCAAATCCTACTATAAAATGGTTCCACCAAGATATAGCAGTAGTCCCATCACTAGATGGCAGAGTGACTATACCAGCACAAAACAAACTCTTTATTAAATATGTCAAAGTTTCTGATAAAGGTTTGTTATAATTGCTAAGTTATATACTGAATTAGAGCAATTCTGGCAATGAAATTTTTCTATGAAATTTTTCTCAATATTAGTAAAGGAAATTAACGTTAATTCTGATATTTGATTTATGACATACTTAAACATACATCAAATATATATGTTAAATTGATGGTCACAAAAATACAGATTCAATGGATTGAATAATTTACTTGCAAGGGAATAATTCATCATCTTTGTTTCTTGGCTTATTTTGACAAAATCAAACCATTTAACTGGCTGCTTAAAGCAAATTATTTTCACTTTAAATCAGTTTTTAACTGGATTTTTGTGACAAAAATGTCGGTTATTGATTTGGGGATGTACGGCGGGCGGTCAGTCGGGCAGTTGGGCGGTCGGCCGTGCGGCAATCATATGTTGTCCGTGCATTTACTCATGAACCGTTCATCCAAAGCTTTTAAAATTTTAATATGTTGTAACTGACAACAAAATGAAGGTCAAGTTCAAGAATGACAATTTTGACATTTACCGTTCAGGAGTTATGGTTCTTGAAAGATTGAAAAATGGTGTTTCCAGTCGTGTCCGTGCATTTACACATGAACTGTTCAACCAAAGCTTCCCAAATTTTAATATGTTGTTACTGATGACAAAATGGAGGTCTAGTTCAAGAATGTCTATTTTGACTTTTCCCGTTCAGGAGTTATGGTTCTTGAAAGATAAAAAAATGGCGTTTCCATTCATGTTGTTGCATTTACTCATGAACCAAGCTCTTTCAAATTTTAATATGTTGATACTGATGACAAAATGGAGGTCAAATTTGATATTGACGATTTTCACTTTTACCGTTCATCAGTAATGGTTCTTGTGATATTGCTAGAACACAAATAAATGTTAATAAATCCGGTTTGCTGTTGTTTAGCCTCTTGTTTTTTTTATCTCATATCTAGTGCCCCTATAACATCATTGGTAGAGCAACCTAACAATCAAAACAAACCATAAAATTTGTTGAAAATAAAGCTGGCGGTGATTATGATAGAAATTTTTATATTTGGTATGTGGTAAAATAACTCAACATTTTGAAGTTTCTGTGGTTTATGTAATTATAATAATGTTATTAATATGAAATCATATGCATTCAAGAAAGAAAAGTCGTTTTGAAACAAACTTATATGTCAAATTAGATAACATTGGTGCTGTTAATGGCAACTCAAATGAACATGATTTATATGTTATATACTCTAGGTGAATATAAATGTGTGGCAGAAAATTTAGCTGGGAAAACAGAATTTCCAATCACAGTTACAATCATAGGTTAGTTTTTTTATTCCTCACTATGAGGTTTCATTCATAATTGTCAAACATTTTCAAAAGCATGTATGGCTCTGTAGTCTGGTGGTAGTGTAATTCCTGATATGATAAAGAATTTTAAAATTCAGGTCAACACCTCTCATATGGTAGATATCCTCATACTACAGGATAGGTGGCAGGTTTGTCTATTGGTTGATCAATTAATATTAATTTATTTATACTGTATTTATACTGTAAAAAAAATGCTAAACTAAGAGATAACTTATGAAATGTAATTATACATATGCCAGATTTTATGTCCTGGCAAGAAAACGAAAAAAAATAGATATCTCCTTTGCCCATCAACCTCAAAAGAAGTAGAAAGCTTAGGGTCCTATTTTAAACAGGCATTAGAACTGAGGACAGGGGACTCTTGATTTATTTATAAATATAATTATATATCATATAGATAGATTGTTTTGCTTTTTTGTTTTTTTTTGTTTTTATGGTTTTGTTTTTTAAATGTATTTTTTGTCTGTTTATATAATTTGTCACAAACTTATTGTTCAGAGTTTATATGACAATAAATATTTGATTATATTACAGAATCTCCAATTCCACCAGTGTTAACAAGAGCTGTGTCCTTCACCTCCTCATCTGTGACCTTGACATGGTCACCTTCAACACAGAAACCAAACACACCACTATCTCAGTACATCATATATTACAAAACAGAGTAAGTCAATTATACTGTTAAATGTTTAATACTGCAGTCCCACTAGGCCAAGATCACATTACGATCTGTGAAAAAAATGCAAATTTTGACGATCGTAGTGAGATTGTATAGATCACAGTAAGATCATAATACAGTCGTGGTAAGGTCTTCAAGATCGTGATGAGCGTTGCCATCCCAAACATGTTCAAAATAATCATGGTGCTGTCTAAGCAAAATCAGGTCGTAGAAGAAGCATAGTGAGAGCACAGTAAGTCCTGGTAAGATCACAAAGGTCCCTGTACCATCCTAGGGAGAGCGTGATTCTATTTGGAGAGACTGCGCTATGATCTAACAGCGATGTTACTACAACCTCACAACGACCATCAAGTTCTCACGACAACCCAACTACGCTTCCACTACAACTATTTATCACGTTTACACCACCCTGTTTAAGACCATAGAACGATTCTTGCACGCCCATGTCGTCCTCGTCACGCTCTTCTTATGACCTGACTACGTTCATACTACGACCATCAGGCTCATTGTCTTTTTCACATGAAATATATAAAAGCCCTCCAGGTTTTGTTTGTCTATAGATATAGGAAGATGTGGTATGAGTTCCAATGAGACAACTCTCCATACAAATAACAATTCAAAAAAGTAAACCATTATTGGTCAAGGTACGGCCTTCAACACAGAGCTTTGGCACACAATGAACAACAAGCTATAAAGGGCCCCAAAATTTCTAGTGTAAAACCATTTAAACGGGAAAATCAACGGTCTTTTCTATATAAAAAAAACAAGAAAAGAGAAACACATATAAATTACATAAACAAACAACAACTACTGTACATCAGATTCCTGTATGTAATTTGGACCTCTTGTCCTTTTTTTTCTAACAGCTCAACCATGCTTTACACATCTGTGTCATCCCTGCTTTTGTTCACTAAAACATCGTTATTTGAGCTTGATGAACCAGCAATAGGTTGTGATTCAGGTTGCATTGAACAGTCTGACATCTCTGCTAGATCAGGATTCATTACTATCAGAGCTGCCTCTGCCTCAACTCCTACCATGTTCTGGTAGATTTTTGTGGCATGACTCTGTTGTTTCTGAGAAATCTATGTATTAATGTGATAGTCGTGTTTTATGGGGGTTCCATAAACGACAAGTCTAGGGTTCTTTGACATCACTTTATTAAGTGAATTAGGAATAAATAAATAACCCTGCAATAACAATAGCATATAGTTATTACAATTATCAATATCACAGTCTTATCAAAGTCTTATACTATAAACATATAAATATTATACTGGCGTAATAGCAATGTTACAAGATCGCATTTAATATTCTATTCCGTATTACAATAAACTATACTGAGTATCAAGAATGCGGTGACATTCATAATATGCAATAGACTTGCAATTATATCTTTCTAAATACAAATACATGCTTTTGATAAGTCGTATCAAATAGTATATCATTATAATCAATCAAGCGTATTATAAACTAGTTGAATGTATCGTACTTCATAAAAACGAGTGTCATTCATAAAACCTTTAACATACAAAGGTTACTATCTGTTCACTATAGTATTCTATTAAGTTCATATGCACTACTGTAATGTATAATATCTATGTAGGTACAATATAATATGACCTTTACCAATCTGTGGAACCAGGTTATATATCTAACATCTACAGTACAACCAGTATGTTACACAGTTACAGGGACATCATAATCTATGTGTCCTGAAAATAATACACAATAGTAAATACTAGGATCTAGGAAAATAGTGATCCCTTATATAAAATACAACATATTAAAGACTGATATAATAAAATCAAGCTATTACACAGAATAACCATATATGACAATATGATGCAATTTTCAATGTGACATCCATAACTGAAAGGTCAAGGTCACTTTCAAAATCATTCGTAAATCTCCCTTTCTACATGCAAACTACAGATTCAAATCATATATTCTCAGATTAATACATCAACTATCTTACTCCTATCATATCTAAGGTCTATGGGCATACTTACCTATAAACGGGCAGAATTGTATAGCATGCACTGCATACGCCTTTCATACACCACAAAGAACATAACATCTACTTACCAAATATAAAGAATGTAATTTCCAATAACTACAGTTGTTCCAAAGTATGGAAACTTCAGTGAGTAATAACGAGCACTAAATATAATGTTTCTATATAAGTTTCATCACTATATACGGTTTAAATAAGAAGTATATATTAAATTTGTATGTCTCCAATTTTCAAGAGTTAACCACCATTACTTCTTTTCCAAAATCTGAGGTGTGTCCAGAATGACCAATAAGAACTGACCATAAAGGTAAACAAGGTGTGACAATTAGTTTACTAATGAGTTGGACAGGTAGATACTATTACAACTATGCCTAATGAAGTATGACTGACTAGAACTTTCATACATTTTAAAGTGTGAAGAGATAATGAACTATAAATCAAAAGATCAAATAATCAAGTCTAATATCTGGCATATCATAAAATGTAAAATACTAAAACATGAAATACGTAAAAATATGCTCTGTCACATTAATAAGAAATATAAGGAATGGAACAGTATTTATATGGAACAAGATGTTGATGTTATTGCTGAGAACGTAGTAAGATCGCGGTATGAAAATAGTATTTCGTGGTAAGAACGTGCTATTATCACAGTAGAAGTGTGGTAAGATCATGTTGCAATCGGATAACTTGTGGTAAGGTCGTAATGAGAAGGTGATGAGCGTAGTGAGATCATGATAATCATAAAGAGAGCGTGGTGAGAACGTGGTATAATCTTAGCAGGATCGTTGTAGAAGCGTAATGAGGAAGTAGTATCATTGTGAAACCAACAAAAATTAGCATTTTCATGACGCTCATACCGCTCCCTCACCGCGATCTGAATTAATTTAAGATCGCGGTGAGCGTGGTGAGATTATGGTCTAGTGGGACTGGGGCTTAACACTCACTCAGTGTTTCATTTGCCTTAGCTGAAGTGCACATTGATTGAAATTATTTCATGTACTTTGCAAAAACATTGTTTAATATCTTATAGCAGGTTGTTTTTCGCGTTGTACATTTTTGCTTATTTTCGTGGATAGTCAAAATCGCCGAAATAAATTCTGCCAATTTAAGAGTGCACATGCCAAGCTATTGATAAAAACTTCAAATCCCCCAAAATAATACCCTGTCAAATTATTTCATATATCTTTTTCAATAATAATCGCAGAATTTTACACCCGCAAAAATTACCTGCTATACGGTATACTTTGAGTGGTAAAGCGTGCGATTCTGGTTCCTGCTTTCAGACATTGTGCTGGGAGCAAGTCAATAGAAAACAAATGTAGCATAGGTGAATGACAAATCCTTGGTTCTCTAGTAATGAAAATACTTTAAAGATATTGTTGACTAATCTTACTATATATATATATATTCTTACTATAGATAATTTAGCTGATCAGTAAAAATAACATCTTCATGCCTTATATATCATGTACTGAAGTATGACGCTAGATTAAAACTGACGTGGAAAGGTAACACCCTGCCACCGAAAGCTTCATTTTTTAAGCCCAGGTGTTCGTGTGGTCTAGCGAGCCGGTTACAGTGCAGGCGATTTGGTGTCCCGATCTTTCAGTAGCATGGGTTTGAATCTCGTTGAGGGAAGAACAAAACATTTGCGAAAGCAAATTTACAGATCTAACATTGTTGGGTTGATGTTAAGATGAGTTGTATATGCAGAATGTACACAGCCATGTATCACCATCACTGATGGTGATCCGATGGATAAATCTGTTGTAGACTTGTCACTGGTTCAGACGTACTTATAAAAATAATTATTTCTGTGACTGTATCTTACATTAATTTGTAGGATCCTTAACTATTTATAATTTAGCTGATCTGTAAAAATAACATCTTCATGCCTTATATATGTACTGTAGAATGACGCTAGATTAAAACTGATGTGGAAATGTAACACCCAGCCACTGAAAGCTTCATTTTTGAAGCCCAGGTGGTCGTGTGGTCTAGCATGCCAGTTACAGTGCAGGCGATTTGGACTGATATCTCAGTAGCATGGGTTCGAATCCCAGAGAGGAAAGAACAAAAAAATTTGCAAAAGCAAATTTATAGATCTAACATTGTTCTTCTATGGGTTTTTTAAGGACGGCTTTCCTACTGGAAATTGCGTCCTATATGTTCCCAATGTTGGGTTTTTTTTGGTTTTTTTTTTTAACAAAAAAAAAAAATCTACTTAATGTTTGTATTTGTTTGACTTTTGTTGTGAGTTTTACAAGAACCTAGTGTGTCGCTCATTTGTTGTTTTTTATCAGATGTTACTTATTTGCTTTTGAAATATTCGACTTAAGTTTTGATCAGTTGCCCCAGCCAGTGGTCCCGTGAGAATCGTGTATACCCACTATCCCACGGAGGTACTAACCATGGTAGCTATATATAGTGTAGGTTAATTGCAAACTGGAACCAGACATTGACCTGTTCTCTGTCTGGTGATCAGTCAGGCAGAGGACATGCCACTGTCTAGATCCCGAAATGCAAAAATCTGTTTCATGATATACCCCCCCAAAAAAGCCAAATTGTATATATATATATATATAAAGAAAAATATATTAACTTATTTCTATAATAAAATACATGACTTTATACTTCTAACATTGTTGAGTTGATGTTTAGACGAGTTGTATATACATTGTTTGTATACTTTTAGAATAGATGTAGATTACAAAAGATTACCCATTACAGCAGACAGTACAGATGTACAGATAGAAGTGGTTGGTTTATCTCCAGGAACCATGTATATTTTTGTAGTGTCAGGGGTTAATCCAGCAGGGGAAGGAAGTCTTAGTAATGTGTTGTCTGCTAAAACTATGGACTCGGGTAAAATAAAATTATATATTTTTCATTTTGTTTGTCTTCTTTAATATTGAAGTGGAAATGATTTAAATGAGTGCAACAGATTTGAAATATATGATCTGCATTATGTAAGGATTGATGAAAAAATAAAAATAATGTTATTTTTTTCGTTTCTTACTAATTCTGCAAAATGAATCTATTTTTAAATATTTTTTTTCCATGGTAAATTCTTCTCTATGAGTAAAAGTATAATAAAAAAATAAATAAAAAATCCAGAGACAACATTCCTTACTTTGTACAGGCTTACGACAACATTCTTTACTTTGGACAGGTTTCAAAATATCTTGATAAATAAAACCTCGTTTTGTACTACAGTATTTGCATTTATTAGAATTTAATTTTTTCATCTATACAGGTCCATCAGCACCAAGAAACTTGAAAATATTGTTTTCCAACAGCTCAACTGTCCAGTTAGAATGGGAAATTCCTTCTGAAACAAATGGTCAGATCAGAAAATACCAAGTATGGTATAAAATAAAGGGGGGTAACACTGGTAAGTAATATAGAAATATTGACAGATCAGAAAATATCAAGTATAGGAGGTACTGAGTATAAGAAAAAGGGAGGTAACGCTGATAAGTCATTTGAAACAAAAGACAGATAAGAAAATATAAAGTATAGTATAAAATTAAAGGGAGATAACACTAGTTAGTCTTTTAAACATTTCTTCTCATGCATAAGGTAAAGGATGATAACCTGATCAACTAATTTTAAAGTTGATTTCTTAAATTCTTCCCATGTTTTTGCTTAATTTACTAATTAAATTGATATTAGTTGAATATCTTGTGATTGATTTTGATATTCCTTTGTGAGACAACCTACACACCTGGTTTCCTAACATTTTTTAATTTTTCAAAATCTTTTGATTGTTGACAAAAGAGAACAGGAATCAAAAACCAACAACACTCTGACATCTTAGACTCTGTGTTAAGAATTAAATGACTAGCTTCATTAAAACTGAAATCCCATCCTGTAATGATTGAGGTTTCCCATTATTATATTTTTGTTTTGACTTTTTAAATTCATAATTACATGCTTGTTTTATGTTTTAGAAATTATGTCCCTTGTTACAACTAAAGATATCAGCAAACCATCAGTTACCTTGACAATAAGTAACCTTGACCCTTTCACTCTGTATGAGTTCAAGGTCAGAGGTGCTACAGAAGAAAGTGGTGAAGATATGTGGGGAGAATTATCAGGCTATATTGATGTGAAAACATCAGCTTCAGGTTGGTATTTCTTATATTAACTGAACATTAAAAAGTCATTATCTATCTTTGTTATACACCATAGATGACGAAGATATATAATTGTGAATATAAAAATCATATTTATCAATTAACTCATCATAGATATCAGGATTGAAATTAAGTATTTGCACCAGATGTGCGTTTCATCTTCAAATGACTCATCAGTGACACTGGAACCAAAATATTTAAAACAGGCCAAATAAAGTATCAAATGATATTAAAAGTCTAATCAGAAGATTGAGATGTCCATTGTCCTGTCCTGGACCATTTATCTTATTGATGACATTAATTACTGCTTGAAGTTTTTTGTTAAAAAAAGTATCACCCTACATCATATGGAGAGGTTTGTTTTTGTCCAAAATTTATTTGTTTTCCATGTCTTAATTTCCATACATGAAACAAAGTTAGGGTTACCAGTAGCAACATTTACTGGTACCATCATTAGTGTCAAGGTAAACTGGTCCACAGTTGCAACAAATGGAAGGAAACAAACCAGAATTAACATCATATTGTGAAATTTTTACCAAAACATGACAGAATATAGGTTTTTTTAGATGGGTAATTTTTAAGAGATATATTTGTCATTTGTATCTTAGACAGGAAGAGGTTGGGGTGACAGCTTTTTGGGGAGGGGAAGGGTGTGTGGGTAGATATATTAAGATTTAAAGAGAATTATATTTTTTTCAGTTCCAAGTGATGTTCCACAGATCACAAAAGTACAGACATTATCATCAACTGCAATTCAAGTAGGATGGCAGGTATGTAGGGAAAAAAATCTTTAAAATAGACTGCTACACAGAAAAATTTCACTTATTATGCCCCACCTACGATAGTAGAGGGGCATTATGTTTTCTGGTCTGTGCCTCTGTTTGTCGTCTGTCTGTGCCTCCGTTCGTCCGTCTGTCTGTGCCTCCGTTCGTCCGTCTGTGCGTCCGTTCGCTTCAGGTTAAAGTTTTTGTTCAAGGTAGTTTTTGAAGAAGTTGAAGTCCAATCAACTTGAAATTTAGTATACATGTTCTCCATGATAAGATCTTTCTAATTTAAATGCCAAATTATAGTTTTAACCCCAATTTCATGGTCCACTGAACATAGAAAATGATAGTGTGAAGTTCAGGTTAAAGTTTTTGGTCAAGGTAGTTTTTGATGAAGTTAAAGTTACATCAACTTGAAACTTAGTACACATGTTCCCTATGATATGATCTTTCTAATTATAATTCCAAATTATAATTTTGACCCCAATTTCACGGTCCACTGAACATAGAAAATGATAGTGCGAGTGGGGCATCCGTGTACTATGGACACATTCTTGTTTTAGCTAAAACGACTTTATCTTCTTAAAGAATCCCCTATTGTGTGATTGACCCTAACTGAGTAGAAACTATCCTTAGATTAGGATACCCTATTGAGGTCAATCTAAAGAGGTTAACAATACTGTAGAAATGGTACATACTGCATATCAGATGATTGATGGATTGATTGGTTTGTGTTTAACACCACTTTCAATACTAACATGTAATATTTTGGCAGTCAGTTTTTAAAGGTGAAGTGATTGGAGAGAACCACAGACCTTTGGTAGGAAAACTTACAAGCCTAGTCAATTAAGATTGAAGTTCAGTGCACATATCACTGGCTAGTGATACAGTAGTTGGAATACTAAAACCATTGGCCACTGAGGTCCCTACTGCATATCAAAGGCACAACATTACATTGCACTTGTTTTATGGTGTATGAATAAGTAATCAAGTTTTTGGCAGAAATTTAATCATCAATATGATTAATTCAGTTTAAATATGATATTTGTTTCAGGACCCTCCAATGAATACATGGAATGGTCAGAGTTTGAAGTACCGTGTATACTTTACTGATTCAAATTTTACCTCTAAAACAAATCAGATTACTACAACACATTTTTCTATCAATATTACCACCTTATCACCATGGAGATGGTACTCTTTTGTCTTGGAGATTGGAAATGAAGCTGGTTGGGGAGATAGAAGCAATGCTGTTATTTCAAATACATTTCCAGCAGGTATTATCAGTTTAGTTTTTGAATTTTGAAAAGACCTGCTCATGTTGTGTTATTTCATCTAAAATTGAGAATAAAGAAAATAGAGAATCCAGTGCTTTCTCCAGTAATCTTGGCTCATCAATTTTTGATTAACCTACCAAAATGATTTGTTATAAAATATGTTCTTTTCTAGAATATGCATATTAGCATGATTTACCATTATAAATAAGGAGATGTAGTATGATTGCCAGTGAGACAACTATTAACCAAATAGATATAAGAAGATGTGGTATGAGTGCCAATGAGACAACTCTCCATCCAAGTCACAATTTTTAAAAGTAAACCTTTATAGGTCAAAGTAAGGTCTTCAACACAGAGCCTTGGCTCACGCCGAACAGCAAGCTATAAAAGGCCCCCAAAATGACTAGTGTTAAACCATTCAAACAGGAAAACCAACAGTCTAATCTATATAAAAACCAGAAACACTAATGAAGCACATCAACAAATGACAACTACTGAACATCAGATTCCAAATCCATTTTTTATTCTAAAAGCAAAAACACTCACACAAGATGATTTGATAATAGACCTGTGAAATTTTAGATACAGATGTAAGCATTAGGAAAAAATGTATGCTTTTAATTTGAACAAATGTGAGAACAAAGTAGATTGATATAATGAAAAAATATATTTTCAGCACCCACTGCACCTCCAGTGATATTTAGTATACAAGCATCAGATAAAGAGGTTGAAGTAACATTTCAGGTAAATAAAAATATATAATTTATTTAAGGGAAATTAAATGAAAACAATGATAGTTGGAGCTGAGACTACTTTGCTTTAATAGTCTAAAGTTTGTATTGATAATTTTTCTTTTTTTCTGGTTGTATCAATGACTGCTTTGTTGTAGTAGTCTCAGGTTAGTGTTGAACAAATATTTTTCATGCCCCATTTATGGTCATAATGTTTTCTGGTCTATGCGTCCGTTCATTTGTTCGTACATTTGTCAGTCCGTCTGTCCCTCTTCAGGTTAAAGTTTTTGGTCAAGGTAGATATTGATGAAATTAAAGTCCAATCAACTTGAAACTTAGGACATATGTTCCCTATGATATGATCTTTTTAATTTTAATGCCAAATTAGAGTTTTGACCCCAATTCCTTGGTCCACTGAACATAGAAAATGATAGTGTGAGTGGGGCATTCGTGTACTAGGGACACATTCTTGTTTTAGATTTTAATCTAAATGTTAAAGGGATATAACACCACCACCATTGATGTGTTACATTATATGTATATATGTCTTTAACACTCTTTTATGTATATTACTTTAATCTGGTATATGATACACTAACATTTTAACTTTGTGACAGCAAAAAATGGTTGAACGGCATTTAGTTTCAAATTCAAAGGTCACAACATTGTGAAAAACCTAAAGGTATCATGGAGCTCCAATCGTGCCTTCATTCTTTATCAGACCCCATCCTATGAATGGACATGATTAGTTTTCAAATATAAAGGTAATAGGTTGAGGTCACGATATATACAGCTTAAGTTCCATCTTTCATCCAGTCTTCTCCAAAAATGAAATGTGTGGAACTTTAATTCTATTTAATTTCAAGATTAGAGTTCCTAGCTCATGGTCACAATATGACAGAAAAATTTAAATAGGTTAGTATGGTATATATCATAAGTCATGAATTTTTGTTTTGTTTTGTCCAATAATTGTTCTTGAGGAGAGCTGGAATCATAGTAAAGGTATGGGTCAATGGCAAAGGTCAAGGATACAAGTTAGCATTAAGGATATTTCCACAAGAGAGATAACTCTAAATTTAAAGAAGACAAATCTGTTATAGGCAAATTATACAGATAATATACAAATAATAAAGATAATGAAATTATTCTGTTACACAATGTACTGTCCTTTCTTGTATACTTACTTTTGATTATATATTTGCTATACAATTGATTGCTTTCACAGTTACCAGACAAGAGAACATGGAACAGTGAATTAAGTGGAGTTACTATACAGTATACAGATGGAAATTCTGTAGAGACAAACTATGTAGATAATATACAGAGGACTTCTGTGACAATCAGGTATGTATGTGTATCATCCCATGAAAAAATTTGGCATGTGCTTATACATCTTGTAAAATACTAGAAAGTTACTTAGCTAATATATTAAAGAAAAAGCACGGCTTTAAAGCAGTTTTTCTGTTTTCATTTTGAATTTAACTGTGATGTATTCAAAGATTAACTGAAGACTCACACCCTAAAACAAGGTCAAGACAGCATGTAGCTTGACATTATACATACTCAAACGTCTATTGATAATAGCTGCAAATGATATCAAGAAAACATGCTAGATTCATCGATTGTATTCCTATAAACTATGTCAATCATTACCCTGAAAAATAATATCATAACAACTTCAAACAAAATCAAAACACATCACCAAGACCATTGTAGTAAAACTGAATTTGACATTGGCAATAATGAAAGGATTTACTGCATAGATAAATCCTAAACTTCAACTGAAACTATAATAAAGTGTAAAAATATTTTCAAACCAAAAAATCTTCAATGTCAAAGGGATTGTCATATTTTTTAATTCTTTGAAACAGTAACTTGATTAATAGGCCCACATGTCCTGTCCAAAGTTTTGATAAGGTCTTTTTTATGCCCCGCCTACGATAGTAGTAGGGGCATTATGTTTTCTGGTCTGTACCTCCGTTCGTACGTCCGTCCGTCCGTCTGTGCCTCCGTTTGTCCGTCCGTCAGGTTAAAGTTTTTGGTCCAGGTAGTTTATCATTTAGTTATAGTTGCATCCATTTGCAACTTTGCATACATAGTCATTATGATTGGGAATTTCTAAAAACTACTACAAATTTAGGTTTTGGTCCACATTTCATGGTTCATTGAACATGAAAATGAGATTGTGTGAAATAGCTCTTTCTCAGGTTAAAGTTTTTGGTCGAGGTTGTTTATCATGAAGTTATAGTTGCATCCATTTGTAACTTTGCATACATAGTCATTATGATTGGGAATTTCTAAAAACTACTACAAATTTAGGTTTTGGTCCACATTTCATGGTTCATTGAACATGAAAATGAGATTGTGTGAAACAGCTCTTTCTCAGGTGAAAGTTTTTGGTCGAGGTTGTTTATCATGAAGTTATAGTTGCATCCATTTGTAACTTTGCATACATAGTCATTATGATTGGGAATTTCTAAAAACTACTACAAATTTAGGTTTTGGTCCACATTTCATGGTTCATTGAACATGAAAATGAGATTGTGTGAAACAGCTCTTTCTCAGGTGAAAGTTTTTGGTCGAGGTTGTTTATCATGAAGTTATAGTTGCATCCATTTGTAACTTTGCATACATAGTCATTATGATTGGGAATTTCTAAAAAATACTACAAATTTAGGTTTTGGTCCATATTTCATGGTTCATTGAACATGAAAATGAGATTGTGTGAAACAGCTCTTTCTCAGGTTAAAGTTTTTGGTTGAGGTTGTTTATCATGAAGTTATAGTTGCATTCATTTGTAACTTTGCATACATAGTCATTATGATTGGGAATTTCTAAAAACTACTACAAATTTAGGTTTTGGTCCACATTTCATGGTTCATTGAACATGAACATGAGATTGTGTGAAACAGCTCTTTCTCAGGTTAAAGTTTTTGGTTGAGGTTGTTTATCATGAAGTTATAGTTGCATCCATTTGTAACTTTGCATACAGTCATTATGATTGGGAATTTCTAAAAACTACTACAAATTTAGGTTTTGGTCCACATTTCATGGTTCATTGAACATGAAAATGAGATTGTGTGAAATAGCTCTTTCTCAGGTTAAAGTTTTTGGTTGAGGTTGTTTATCATGAAGTTATAGTTGCATCCATTTGTAACTTTGCATACATAGTCATTATGATTGGGAATTTCTAAAAACTACTACAAACTTAGGTTTTGGTCCACATTTCATGGTTCATTGAACATGAAAATGAGATTGTGTGAAACAGCTCTTTCTCAGGTTAAAGTTTTTGGTCGAGGTAGTTTATCATGAATTTATAGATAACAGGTATGCTACACAGGCTCTAGATTATAGTTTGCATCAACTTACAACTAAATAGAACAGTTCTCTGTTCAACACATTGTGTGTGCGTGCAGTTTTGAAGATCTTGGAATTACTGAGTACAATAATGGCTGTGATGTTTTTGTAAGTTTTTAAAACTGTTTATGCCCCACCTACGATAGTAGAGGGGCATTATGTTTTCGGGTCTGTGCATTTGTTCGTCCGTCTGTCCATTCGTCTGTCCGTCCGTCCGTCTGTTCGTTCGTCCGTTCGTTCATCTGTCTGTCCCGCTTCAGGTTAAAGTTTTTGGTCAAGGTAGTTTTGATGAAGTTTAATGCTAATCAACTTGAAACTTAGTATACATGTGCCCTATGATATGATCTTTCTAATTGTAATGCCAAATTAGAGTTTTGACCCCAAATTTATGGTTCACTGAACATAGAAAATGATAGTGCGAGTGGGGCATCCGTGTACTGTGGACACATTCTTGTTTATTATTAAATTGAAATGTTTGGAAAAGTTATTTATCATATTGTTTATACTTTTGCTTTTATAGACAACTGTTACCCTGGACTGAATACAGAATAAGATTAGGTATATATACAAACAGTGTAACCAATGGTGATGGGCCATATACAGAATGGAGAACTGTCAGGACTAATGAATCAGGTTAATTACAAAATTTTTCAATCATCTAATTATGAGCATTTATTTTTCATACCTCCCCCCCCCCCTCCCCACCCAAAAAAAAATACCCCAACAAATCATAAAACAATGGAGCTGCAACTAGTTTGTACATATCAAGAATGCTGATGTTAAGGAGGAAACTTATTATTCAATGCATGAAATTATCACTTGTGCGAATTGTTAATACTGGTATATTGAAAAAGTGAAATTAACAACCTGTGAAAACATCCATGCTTATGTGAGCCAAAATTTGTTCCTGTGAAAAAAGTTCCAGTCGAACAAATATCACAGGAAATATATTCTGGGAGAACTTTTTTCACAGATGATTTCTATATAATTTGTTCCATCTCTATAAAATAAGTTCCACACTTTACCTGGTGAAATAATACTGGGTTTGTGAAATTTGTTCCTGAACTGGTGAAATAAGTTCCGGGTTTATGAGATTTGTTCCTTACCTGGTGAAATACGTTCTGGGTATGTGAGATTTGTTCCTCATCTGGTGATATAAGTTCCTTGTCTGTGAAATATGTTCCACTGGTTTAACAAGTTATCTTATATGATCTTATATGCTGAGCATTTGTCATTTGTGAGTTTAAAGTTATCATTCAAGTGCATTAAAAAAATAAGTATAATATAAATAATATACAAATAAGTAAAAAGTGTAAATCAGCCAGTTTGAATCCTGTCCATCAAAATGACACTCTTGAGCCTGAAAAGAATAGCATAAGAAAAATCATTTAGAAATTTTTTTTTTAGTTAAAGATGAACATATTTACTTTTACTTATCTTTAACTATATTGTTTTCACTGACTGATCAATTACATAAAAAGACACACTCTTATGAAACTATGCCATGACCTAAGTTCTGGCTATGACAGCTAACGGAAACAAAGGAGGAATACCAAATAAAACACAAATACTAATTATGATACATTACCATTGCTTTTATTTCTTATCTGCATCTTAAAATTACAGTCATGCATTCAATTACAAATGCATTATAATTAAAGTGTAACAAGAAAATGTTTTGCTGTGCAATATGTTGCAAAAGTACTTATTGTCTGTGAAAATAGATTTGAGCCGAACATATTCATTGATTTCTATGAAATATGTAGATGTTCTTTAAAAATATTAACACAGGAACTTTTTAAACCTGAAGCTATGATGTTTGTTATGGAACTTATTTCACTTGTGGTCATAAAATTAGTTCCAGAACAAATTTTACAGTGATGGAACATATTTTCTGTGATATAAATTCCAGTGGAACATATTTCCTATGAAATTTGTTCCGGCGGAAAAAATGTCATGCTGAAACAAATTTTGTGTTACACTTACACAACTTTGTAATTTAAAAGGTTTGTAACTTGCATAAGGGGTCACTTACAGTTTCTCAACTATGGTCCATCTAATAGCATCTTTGATTTAGCTATATTTAAAGAGTAAACTGAAATACTCTTATGTACAAAATATAAGATGTTGGAATATATACTTATGAATCTTTACTTTGCAACTTAGCACCTGGGACAGTTGGAAATGTCAATCACCAAGCCACACCTACAAGCATCACCTTAACCTGGTCACCCCCACAAAAACCAAATGGTTTTATTCAGCACTATGTAATCCAGTATCAGGATGAAGGTATAGGAGCAGACCACTTAACATCCAATATTCTGGTATTTAGACCAACAACTGAAGATACTGTGTCTGGGAATGGTAAGTCTCAAGTTAATATAACTTTAATGATTCGTCTATTGAGAAATTTTTACCTTATAAAACATAGGTAAAATGCATGTTTTGTCTAATATCTTGAAAACTTCTATAGATAGACACTGTGCTTAAACGGCTGTGGGTAACTTAAGTTACCCACAGCCCAAGATGTCGGACTCTCAAACAGTTGATATGTAATTGATACAAAATATACTTTTTGCGACGTTTTTCATGCTCAATGTAAATATTTATAGGATTATTGAATAAAGAAATTACTTACCATAACCATAAATTTGTTAATTTTGAGTTCACTTTAGCACAAGGCCAACTTTTAAAAATGCAAAATATGTCCGTAACTTTTTATTTCAAACTAATCAGACTGTCCGTAACTTTATTTTCGGATGTGGGTAACTTTTTTTTTCAAAATTGTAGACTGACAATTTCAATAATTAAAGGATAATAAACACTTTAAAACCCCTTAATTATTACATAAACTTATATAACTACGATATACTTCAAACTAATCAAGAAAAAAAGAACTAAATTATGAAAAAAACAGACCAGAGTTTCACGGATTTACCGTGATCTTTTTTGAAATTATTCCCGATTTTCATCTTCCGCCAATACAATGGATCAAGAGACGCAGGTATTACCGACTGAAGAATCAGCAGTAGATTCTACTGATACTATTGTAGTGGTAAGTACATTTAGCAAACCAAACTCCCTTTTAACATTCAGATGTTTAATAGATATGTTGATATATGAGTATTCTATACAGTACACCAATAAACAGTCCAATATTCAGTGTTATAGAAACTACCCTCAAGTCTTTCTGGTTTTATGGAAACGATAAACAGCATTCCGCTTAGATTTCTATGTAAAATTAATAGATTACTTTCGAGTTCGTTGCAGTTCCGTCAAAAACTTGGTCTTTAGTGAAAATCATATCGGCGATCCTATCTATCGTAGTTAATGACGCCATAAAGGCGAACATAACTGACGAACTTTTCCGGTGAAGGACATAACTCGAAAGTAGTTTATTGATTAGTTAGTGAAAAGGCAAAGAAATAATTGAATACATTTATTTTATCAAAAAAATAATCTATTTTTGTTACAAAATTCGTTATACAACTAATCTTTGTTATCAGGTTACTTCTGAAACTTATGTTATATAAAAAAAATAATATTTACTGTAATTTAAAATGTGCAAATTTTAAAGGATGTTTCACTGAATAGTATTACTGGTATGTATACAAGTTTATCGTTTGTTTCTTGTTATTAAACTTTCCAATTGCACTCAGTGGGCGCATAGTAGATTCCATTGTAATTTTTCAAAAGTGCAGAATTGTGCTAGAGACGGCAACATTTCTGTTTGTGTGTGAAATTTCTAAAGATAAAATCACAAGAAGTATTTTCCCAATTTTATAAATAGCCGCTTGAACAGTAAATTTGCCTACAAAATATTATATATATATATATGCAGTTACTGTTTAAATCTTAATGAAAAATACCCAGTAAAAGGGAAATTTTGGCCCAATAGACAAAGAAACATAATACTTGTTACAGTTTTGCGTATTAGTTAAAACAGTCCAACTTCTTTTTAATCAGTATCACTTGTATCTTTAACTACAAATTGCAACACAAAAAAGGGGACAATACCAAGGACTCCTCGTCTGTCTCTGCCACTGTCTGTACTTGAAATTTAAGTTAGATTTTTAAAGAATGTGATGTTTGATTTTATTAATAATTTTGGACTAACACATTTAAACTTACAGATGTTTGGTCAATTTTGTTGGAACAAGCACAATGGTTTATCTTTTCATATAGAAAAAATAACGAGTTTCTAATTGTGTTAAAGATTTCATCTGAACGTTTTATTTAATATAAAAATTATTATATGGTACGTTTTATAACTTTTGCTAACTTTGTAAAACATATTGAGTATTGATTATGTTTCAGGGAATGATATTTCAGCCTTAGATGGGTCAGTACTGGTTTTTTCACCAACTGAAAACAGTACACCTAACCATGAAGGAAAAATTATCCAAGATTTAAAAGGTATATATTCTGTTCATTCAAATAATAGAAATGTAAGCTAGCCATAAAAATTTTACTGTCAGTTTTCAAAAAGAAGCTATTATTGAAATGGCTGAAATAGACAACTGAGAACACTTTCTACGTGTATATTCATTTTTCAACCATGCAGTAATAAACAAAAAGTGTCACCAGCCTGTGTGTGTTTTGCCCAAACCATATATAAAGGAAGTATGTTCACATAAATGATTGTGTTTTATGTACAAATCTGGAAGTTCTATGAAATAGATCACTCCTACTTTCATTTGTATCACTATTATGTGTAAAGGTTAAAAAAAAAAGCAATCTACTAACTAGAAAAAACTGTTTATTATCTATTTTTCATTGAACATTTTATTTTCGAATGTAATAATCATTTTATTTTAATCTTTCAGTGTGTGATGATTGTGGCAAGACCTTCAGGTCAATGCCTGGTTTCAGGGAGCACAGACAGAGGGAACACGGACAACAACAACGTTATACATGTGGGCAGTGTAACAAAGGGTTCATGTCCAAAACATTATTTAAGTCGCACATCCTACAACATTGCCAGGTTAATATATTATGTACTATTTATTACCTTTTATGCATCCATGAGAAAAAATCCCAATGAAAAAAGGGATTCATTCAGGAGGCGGCAGATGGTCTTCAACATTGAGCAACAGCACAATACATAGCAAGCACTTAGTCTACTTTGTAACTCTTACATTTATAAAACTAAAACATTAACTTGTTCATTAATTCGACCTGTTATCTTAAAGCCATTGTCTTCACTAAAACTAAATCATATGGGACAACATCTTTTAGAGGATACTTCACATGACAATTATTCTTTTTTATTATTATTATTTCAGGAAAAGCAGTTTAAATGTAAAGACTGTAAAAAAGAATATGTTCACAAAAAGGACCTGGAGAACCATATCACGGCACAGCATGGTGAGAATGTTTTTTCCTGTGAAAAATGCACTCAAACATTTGCATATCAAAAGTCCGTGAGGAGACATATGGATGTCGTGCACAGTGGCAAGAGGAAAGTGTGTGAGCTATGCACTGTCTCTTTTAAGTACAGATCAAATTTTAATAGACACATGAGAATAAAACATCAATAATTATTGTTATATTAAAATACAATAAAACTATCTAACAAAACCAGAAATCTGCATTTTATTTATTGGGATAAAAGGTCAATTTCGTTGTCCATTAGTCCGTATCTCCTATGTGGCAAAATTTTTTCCTCATTTGATTTATGATAAGATCGGCACCCCTCAGCACCTTTGCTTGGTTCTCCAAATGAAGATATGGTTCCACTCTTTCTTTTTGGTGTTTTTGTTTTACGGGCTGGCATATCAAAAGGATGAGACCTATATAAAAGGATACAAATGAAAATTAAATGTGAATATATATAACCTATATAAAAGTATACAAATTAAATTGAAATATGAATATATATCATATCCTTTTAAGTTTTAGATAATATGTAAAAAAGAACATGAGAGCATGACCCAACACAAAAACTAAGCATGTATGTAACAGGCCACTTATTTTATTTCTGTTCTTCATCTAAAAAAATGCAGTTAGATTTTTTAAACAGAGAATGTGTCACCTCAATGCAAGTTAAATATTAATATTATGTTAATTATAATTAAGATACCACTGAAATGACTCCGCCACAAATTAAGATACTTTTATCATTGTTCACCTTCTTAAAAAGTTGCAGCAAGATCATATACTTGGACTTCACAACTGCATTTGGAAGAAGACATGAAGGACCTATTGCGAAAAATTCTTAGTATATTGTCGAAAAACTTACCACTTATGCCCAACTGACTATACTTAGGTGGTACACTTACCTTAATTCTATACAGTTTGTTTCAACCAGTGATTCAGATTGATCTTCAAAACTGTCTGTTCTAATATAACTCAAGCAATGCTCTTGGTATACACGAACCTTCCGTGATGTTTTCATGACAAATTTTCTAGAAAAAAATGCAATTTATTTAGTACGATTGCAAATCCCTGAAAATTACGTATGCTAAAAAAAATTATGGCACAAATGGCTTTCCATACTTTAAATTTTTCATGGGCGAGGTTATTTATAGAAATTACAATTAACCTTTAAAATGACTAATTAAAGTTCAACAATGAATTAATAGAATGTCTTAATGTATGATATTGTAATCGTTCTGATAAATATTCTTTGCGCTGTGGGTCAACGCTCATATATTCTTTGATGATACGCCTGAACAAAAAAAACTGAAAACAGGTAAACAAACAAAGTCATATCTTGTGTGCTGATTGATAACAATAAGGTAAATGTTGAGATATATTCAAAGATTTCAACTTACGCCGTGGTTGGCTCAGGATTTCGATTTCAGTTAATGTCCGACAATGAACGGAATCTATAACAAAGGGAGATAATTCCAATAAAGGACATATGGAGCGCCCAGTAAGCATAACATCCAAATAGAGTCTATAAAGTAACTAATTGAGTAAGTCTCAAGACTTAGTGGTTTTAGAGGAAGAGTCTATGGAAAGACGGGCGCTAAGTAATAACAATAGGTCATACAAATGTGTATGCAAGGGAATTTTTCTTACCTAACCTATTAGCATCGAGCCTTTGTCTAAACAAGCACACGGCAGATCCCAAAGCTGTAGGAATGTCATCTGGTCTTAGAACTCCAGTTCCTTTCGGGTCATAGTCCTATGAAAAAAGCATGAACATATTTTTGTAGTTGTTAACTTTTGATAACTTGTAATTTTGTATGTTAAATTATATTATATCATAATATATGTAACCGAAAGACAGGAACTACACACTCTTAATTCTTTTTTATCGTTTATGTTCCTTGAATTGTTTGTTCTATGCATATTGTACGCATTTTTGACTCATTAGGCATTTATCTTTATCGTATAACCTTGATATGTTTGCTAGTGACATATTAATTATTGAATATGCTTAACTGATACGTGTCAGGCGTATTAAATTATAATGCTGGTACCTTTGATAGCTATTGAAGACTTTGGAAAAATACTTCTTGGAATTATGAAATATGTCATAACACGATATATTTTGAATTGTGGATGGAAATAACTAACCTGAAAAGCTGAAAAGAAAGTTTCTGAATCCAAGCTTGATATTGACCTCTGATTATATGTTCCATTCTTTGTCATGCTGTAAAGCTGTAAACAACGGTCTATATTGGAAAGAATACCTTCAAATTGCGCAATCGGTAAGCTAGCAATATATGAGCCGGGTGGAGGGAAGTGTCCAACTTTAAGATTAGGCAACAGATACTGTCTCATGTCAAGTAACCATTCAATCCTAGTATCCAAAGAAACTGAGGCGTTGTCTATTGCATGATACCAATGTCTTAATAATTTGCACCACCTTGCTTCTTCAAAATCCCCATTAATTTCCATTTCTCGTTGAACGCTTTCACTGAATGTTGTTTGAGCAAATGAGTTTCTTTGTCGATCACGTAGTTCCTTAGCAATTTCCCATGACAATCCTGTTTTATTTTCTTTTTCATTTTGGGCAACTCTCCACCAGGCCTCTGGGTGAATAGCCATATCAGTCAAACCCTTGGAACAACATCTCGCCCGATTATTGACGAACAAGTGATGAGGATCAATGATTGGTTGAATATATCGGTCATTTATCATTGATGGTTGTGCATACCACTGCTGTATTTTATACATTTTTCCAGATTCCGTTTTTATTGTCCAAATTCCTTGAAAAGGGTTACTCGAATCCCATTCACTGAAAGCGTCTTCAAACGTTGATTGTGCGAATGCAACATTGATTGCATCGATAGGCCATTTTCTGATGTGAGCTGAGACTATATTCTTCAAAGATTTTGGTTTCTTTCCACCAATTGCTATCGTTGATTCGTCCCCATAAATACTGGATACTAGATTCACAAGCTTTGCTTTCAACATACCATTGTAGTTTTTTTGGTGAACAGGTTAGACTTAAAATAACTTTCAACTCTTCAACTTTAAAAGTCTGATTTATTTTGATAGCAGTTGCAAAACTGTCCTTAAAATTGTCTAAACTGCATGATTCCCAAGTAGAATCTGTTTCAGGATTTTTTGATGCAATTAAAGCAATAAGAGCGGCTTCGAAGTCAATTTGTTGAGGCTTAAAATCTTGAACATCAGTTAACGGGTCATTTAATTGGGTATTTTCAGTCATTGCTTTACCTGCTTCTCGTAACATATGAATTGCATCTTCGTCCATTTCAGTGACGATCTCTGTAGGAAGATACTGCAAAAGGTACATTTCATTGTCAATTGTAGATTCTAATTCCTTATCCTCTTGTGCACGCTCGTTTTGACGAGTCTTTCTGTCTAGGGCTTTGGTAATGTTGATACCAGAGGCAACTACCTTATGGTATAATTTCAGACCAATGTTGTTACCTTGAATATCGAAGTTCTCCGTCAAATCTTGGTGACTTTGTATGGCATTTAAGTTGTTTAATCCAATTAAATGGGACACTTTATCAACTTTGTCGATGTGCTGAACCTTTTCCCAAAATTTCTTCATAAATCTCAATACAGTAAGGGGTATTCCTTTGTCATCCTCGACAGATATTTCTAAAAATTGTCCGTCAAAAGCAATGGCCTTAACATTCAACTCCTTTTCTGTGCAAGCTGAAACAGCATCTTTTAAAATGTTGCGAACTGATAGCATTGTCAGGCTGAAACCACTTAACCCATACTGTATCGGTAAGGCATGCGCAAAAGTATTGTCAATAGTTGCGTTTCTCTCAAGATCTGAAAGAACGGTTAATAAAACTTCTTTGGCTGGTTTTCTTAGAATATTGTAAGCTTGATCTAATGCGCTGCAACATTTTTCAAGAATAATTGACATCTCTTGAAGTGGGAGCTTCGAAATATCCCTGTCAGATTCTTTACTTCTGTGAGATTTAAAAACATCTGTCTTCGAAAATGCTGGTGGACAATTACACGGTAAACTCCTGAGAGAAGGAAACTCGGCTACAAAATGACAAGAATTTACAAACTCGTTTACCTTTTGAAGCGTTTCTGATCTTTTTTCATGACGTTTTGTTGGTCTCTTTGCGTCTTTTGTGTATATTTCCTCGGCCATCTTCCATAAGTCCCCCCAAAGATCAAAATCCATCTTTCCATCTATAAATACAGTACTATCTGGGCTAAAGCTTATGTACGTAAATGAATTGGATTTTTTGGCAAACATCTGACTCAGCACCTGAGCGCTATAGTACTTTGGTACGGTGCAGTGTACGTCTGTTGTTCGTTGTTTACCAGGTTTTGGACATTTAAATTCAAACGCAACCTTATTTGAATGGTTCTGATCAATACCACTTCCGTCTCCACTTATAATAGCATATGAATCGTTCAAACTTATAACCTCGCATCCGTCTTCTTTATATGTTAGATTTGGAAAATAAACTGGCATTATTTTACCCAAAAGGGTTCCAAGTGCGTTTATTTCTTGTTCTGTGCCATAGTCAAACAAATCTTGTAAATCCTTTGATATTTCTGGTTCTTTCCCTCTGTAAACCTTGTCATAATGTGTTTGTTGGTCTTTAAGTTTTCCTAAGCCTAGACCTTTATAAAACGTACTTCCTGTAAGACGACTCTTTTCCCTTAATCTAAACCATTCATCGCTCCTTTGTTTTGTTATCGTTGCATCGTGTTCATTCTCTTCCAGTGATACATCAGTAAGATTTCTTAAGCAAATATAATTAGATTGCTGATCTAGGTGAATAGTTGTTTTGTTTCCAAGTACATAGTTTTTTTCCGTTCCGTTCAAACAAGCGACAGTGAAACCAATTTTATCTATGCAGTCCAATAACTCTTCAATTGCTGCCTGTGATTGTATAATTTTGGTCTGAGAAAAACTAATTGCTGGTGCCACCTTACTTGTCTTCCAGTCACCAGTAACCTGCTTCATTAAGTTAAGAACCATTAGCTTCCGTTTAACTATAAGTTCTCGAAGTTCTTTCACCCTTCTACTCAAATTAGTTATCGACACTAAAAAGGCGTTTTTTATAGTAATTTTATCTACTGCATCGAAGTCGTCCATTCTACTTTTACCGTCGGAAGTAGCTTTCTTTACAATTTCCTTCTTTGTATCAAACTCCTTGCGTTCTGCATCTAGACGAACCTGACGTTCTTGTAATGTTGGTGCAGTTTCATGCCCACCGAGATCCTCATCACCAAGCTTACCAAAGCCACTTGCTAGTTTCTTACCATCTATTGATAGCTTTACATCTTTCCCTTTTAATTTTTTGGATACGATATTTAAAGATAAATCCAGTAAACCTGGTTTAGCAGCATCCAAAGTGTACTTTGCAGAGTGCTTACATAAAACGGGATCTGACGGTACGGCGAAATTTATCTTGCATTCTTCTGGCTTTATGGATTGTTCACTGCTGAGTCCTTGGCCTTTGTAGCCGCGGAAAAAATTTATACCCTTTCCTTTGAATAATTTTTGAATTGTAAGCCAAAATAGTATGGTCTCTTCACTATATCTAGTGTTGTGTATTGTGGACTGTGAAAAGAAATTGCCAACATCTAAGAGTAAATGGAAAGCTATATTGTTGAACAGGTGTCCATTTACTATTGCAATTAATGTAGATTTAAAATCTTCAAGACGATTCATTGACTTCAGGGATTCAATTACATCGGGTAACAAAGCATAAATATCTTCTTCAGGGGTCTGGACAGATTCATCTTTGTATTTCGGCTCAGGATTGACAACTGAACTTGTTCTCTTAAAGGTGATTTTCATATTTTCACTATTTATGTTTGGTTTAATGCCTTTATTAATTTGTTCTGCAATTTGTGATATCTGTAGTGGGAAATGGTGGGATTTGTAAGCTGCATGTCCTGATATTTCGTCCAAAACTTGTTTCCTTATACTAAAGTTTGAAGACCTATTGTGTTGCTTGATAGAATGATGGAGTATAGCATGTATGTCACTAGACGTATAATGGCAGGGAGAATAATAACACATGTAATCTGAAAAAAGAGTCGACTTTATTAGCTGGGTATAATACTAAAAAGCAAGATATCTCGGGTAGAAAGACGAAGGACTCAGTAGTGAACAATCTATTAAGCCAGAAGAATGTAAGATAAATTTCGCCGTACGTACCATTTTCTACATAAGAAAATGCCAATACCAAGTAAGGAATATGACCGTTGTTATTATTCGTTTGGTGTGTTAATTTGAACTTTTTGGCTTTGCCATTTGATATAGGACTTTCGGTTTTAAATATTCCTAAGAGTTCAGTATTTATTGTTATATATCATTTCTATTAAAAATCATTACACGAATATCGAAAGTTACGGACATCATGCAAAAGTTACGGACATCATGTAAAAGTTACGGACATCATGCTGAAGTTACGGACATCCCTATTGGTATAATGAAAAAAGTTACGGACAAGTTGTTTTAAAGTTACGGACATCATAAGTGTTTTTGAAAATCATGCTGTAATAGTTTATTTTGTATTATTTAATCACGTTTTACATTGCGGAGTGTCCCTAAAAGATTGATATAACTTTTTAATTACTGAACATTTATGTTGTACATGTATTCGTGGTTTTGTTTTTATAAAGGAGTAAACTTTCTTACCGACGCCAGGCGACTCCATGTTGGGCTGTGGGTAACTTAAGTTACTGTCCTGTCTGCGTATTCATTTCTCCGTTTCAACAACTTTTGACAAATCAAGTACTGAGCATCGCAAAGGGGCAGTCCTGTCTGCGTATTCATTTCACGAACTTTAATCTTTCTCTTTACAGATAAATAAAATATAAATAATATGAAACATGCATGGATTAGTTTTTATCCATGTTTCTTTAACCTTAAATATATTGAAAGAATGTCCCATATTTCAATTTGATATTATTGAGGAATGGTAGAACCTTTAACCCAGGATTTCGTCTTTACTTATATATTCGGGACTACAGAATTTCGTTTCTTTATATTCGGGGTTTCGGAATCGGACACCCCCAACCCCTAAATTTATAGATTCTGGAACTAAAATACCACCAACTATTTCCAGAAATAATTGGAAATTACGGACCTACATGTAAACGTCAAAAACTCCATTCCAATTTCCCCTGTAACCATATCAGATATACTTACCCTATAGATAGAATCATATACCTGTATCTTATGTCATTCTATCCCTAGTTTGTCTACTCTTTGTCAGCATAAAAGCGAGTTTAATATTTTGTTACTGCGACTGTATGATGGTGCTTACATGAAAGCTTAATTCTTTTTTGCAAACAAAACTGTTACTACCGATGCTGCTAATGAATTGCTGATGGAAAAGGAATTGGAAGAAGACATTGATCATTGTGTTGATGATAATGTGCTACCTTTAGAAACGCAGACTGCCCTGAAACGACTGGAAACTTGGAAAAAAGCATGCATGAGTGGCGAGAGATTGTGTGGTCTTGCCATGCTCCATGTTCAGCGCGATAAGGATATCAGCAGACCAAATTATGATTCTGAAACGATTTGACTGAACCGGCAATAGAAAAATTTGGCAAACTCTACTGAATCGATGTTTGTTCTATGTTCTGGCAGCAGACTCAAATCAGTGATATTTGGATGATTATCTTACATATCATAAATTTAAATAAAGTTGTTCAAAATTTGGTGTAAGTAAAAGTCTCAAAATATGAAAAATTTATATAAAAAGTGTCCAAATTCAAAACATTATCAAACTCCCTAAAAATGCCTAGAATGCAGGATTTTGCACCATTCATGTCATACCCTCCAAAAAAAAATTTCGCCTCGCTTCGCTCGGCTCAATTATTTTGCCTCACTAACATAAGATGCCTAGCTACGGCCTTGCACAGCCGTTTAAGCACTGTGGATAGAGAAAATATAGCACAACTTAATTGTTCAGAAGGTTGAAATCTACTTTCTGTCTTTTTATGTACTGTGGATTCATTTATTTTCGTGGGTACCAATTTTTGTGTATAAAGGAAAACATGTATGTTCGTGGATATTTTATTTCGTAGTTTTATTGAGGTCTGCATACAAGACCATAGAAAATCTGTCATTTGTTGAACATTTAATTTCATGGTTTACCTCTACCCACAAAATCCACGAAAAGTAGTATCCTACGAATAATAATGAACCCACAGTAAATCAAAACTGTCATGACATCTTTTTTATAGCCCTTAACGACTTTTACCCATTTTTTTTCTTTAGTTTTGCCTATCATCCTGAATTTGACTGAAAATTTATCACAAAATAAAAGAACTTAAAACAGCAAAAATTGTCAGTTGGCTCCTTATAGAAGTTATTGCCATTAACAATTTTTACAATTTGGATTAGTTTTTGCCTATTTTCTTGAAAACTTTTAAGATAGATAGAAACTTAAAATATCACAAATGATCAGAAGGACAACATCTACAAATATATCAACATGACCAAAATAGTGTGTCAACATTCTTTAGGAGTAATTGCCCTTTAAGATAATTTTTGCCGAAATTAATGTATGAAAGAAAACTATAAGCAGCAAACCTGATCTGCAAGGCAAGATCTACAAATATGTATCCATAGCTGAAACTATCAGTGGACTCCGTATAAAAATTATTGCCCTTACATTGATTTTTGTCGAGTCTACCTCTGAAGCTCGAGATATGTATAAGTGATCCAGGGGTGGCTACTGGGGCAGTAACTAACTACTTTGAAGCTTTTTATTTTAGAAGGCATAATATTTTAGAAGGTTACTGCATACTTTGTACATAGATGTCTTATGTTATGAAGTTTCTGTCTGTCATATGTCCATTGTCCTTGACCTCATTTACAGGATTCAGTGAATAATTTAAAAAAAAAATTTGAAAAGATAATTTCTCTGATTATTATTACATTTTTTAATAGCATAACTTTATTTAGTATGTGAGACCTTGACCTCATTTTCATGGTTCATTTGTCAATGTTAAGTTTTCATGGTTAAATTTGTTTAAGCAAGTGGTCAACTATAGCTAATGCATAAATTGATTGTATGGTGTGTCTGTCCTTGACCTCATTTACCCCTTGCTAAAGGCAATGGTGACATTAAGTGTTACCCTTGACCATTCATTCATCCTTTTGCCTCTCTATCTTTCCATTATTCCATCTTTCTGTCCCTCCCATTTTCATTCATTTCTTCAGAAATATTCTTCTTTTATAGTTTGTCTTATTTATTGCAGGACAGAAATACAACTTGTTAATACAAAAATAATGTATTTTATGTCATAAAACTTGTGTCATATCTAATTGATCAGATGAGAAGTTTTTTGATAAACATGTTATATAACAAATGTAAAAATGATCAAAAAGAACATGTGTTTAGCATTAACCTTTAAATAATAATTATTCTTTCCAAAAAGTAAGAAAAATCATTTTCAAACTTGAAGACAAATTTTAAAATTTTGATTAAAATTATTCCGTTGCCAGAGGTAAAACTTTTAGATTTAATAGAAATTGAAAACATTAAATTGACTGGAAAAAAAACTTAAAAGAAAGTAATTGAAGAACATAAAATACAAATGGTGTATAATGTGTTGACTTTGCACTTGAGGATGTGTATAGGATGTGTCAGACATGAATGATTTTCCTGAGGATTTGAACATCAATTTGTTTTATAAGTAATCATACTGTCAGGATAGTTGGTTCACGGCCAAAGTATATAGTCAGTCTTAACAAATTTGTAATTATAAAAATTTATCAACTTAAATAATGATTGTATGGACTTATTTTAGGGAGTATAGTCAGTCTTAACAAATTTGTAGCTATAAAAATTTATCAACTTAAATAATGATTGTATGGACTTATTTTGGGGAGTATATACTAAGTCAGTCTTCACAAATTTGTGGATATAAAAATTTATCAACTTACGATTATATATAGGCTTATGTTGGGGGCTATAAAAATTTACCAACTTATGATTATATAGACTATTGTTGGGGGGTAAAAAAAATTACCAACTTATGATTATACAGACTTATGTTGGGGAGTATAAAAAATTTATCAAATTACGATAATATGGACTAATGTTGGGGGTTATAAAAAATTTATCGACTTCAATTTTATGGACTAAACATTGGGAGGTATGATTTTAATTTAGGTCTTAATATAAACATAAGACCTTTAAGGATTCTTTTTTCATTGGTGATAAATCTTTAACTTGAGCAAACATTTTCTTTGAAGGCAGCTTCAGGTTAAATGGAAATCTGATTCATTGTCTGGTTTGGCTACTGTTTTTCAAATTGATATAAGAAAAACTAGTTAATTAGAAAATATGTGTCCAGCTGCTTTGTAACGTTTGTATTCTCTTGAAAAAATATTTCCAGAGCTTATATTATAATTGTGACTCTGTCTTTCTATCCTTCTATCTGTGTGTCCAAAACATATTGTTTCAAGATGATATTACTTTAGTTTCTCTTGTTTTGGGGTTGGGAAAAAAACGAAATTATGCACTGAAGAATGATATTTGGACTCTGGGTTTAAAAGTTTGAAAGTGATTATATAAATAAAAATCAGCCATACCAACACCACCCTATTTCTGTGACTTTAAACTTTTTCTTGTTATCATGTCAATTGTTCATCTATATTCTTTTTAAATCTTTATTCTAATAGATACCTTTTTATACGCCCGTCAAAATTTTGAAGGGACGTATTATGGTATACAAATGTCCGGTGTCTGTCCGTCTGTCCGGCGTAAACATGTCGCACTGTAACTTGAGAACGACTTATCCAAATTTCATGAAACTTAACATAGTTGTTTATTATGATGGTCAAATGATCTGTATACTTTTTGGTGAAAATAAGATTAAAACTTTTTGAGTTACGGCACTTTGTAACTAAAACAGGGGGGTGTTTTTTTCACATGTCGCACCGTATCTCAAAAACGATTCTTGATTATGGCTTAAAACTTTAAACACTTGTTAGTTATATTAATCTTAATATCTGTATACATTTGGTGATGATTCAAAATTTTATTTTTGAGTTATTGAGTATTTTGTAAAAAAGGGGGAGGGTTTTTTTACATGTCGCACCATATCTCAAAAACGATTTATGATTATTGCTTAAAACTTTACACATGTCTTTTTTATATTAATCTAAAGATCTGTATACTTTTTGGTGATGATTCAAAATTTCATTTTTGAGTCATTGAGTATTTTGTAAAAAAGGGGGAGGTTTTTTTTTACATGTTGTGCCGTATCTCAAAAACAATTTATGATTATTGCATAAAACTTTACTCACTTCTTTGTTATATTAATCTAAAGATCTGTATACTTTTAGGTGATGATTTAAAACTTTATTTTGGAGTTATTGAGTATTTTGTTAAACAGGGGAGGGTTTTTTTACATGTTGCGCCGTATCTCAAAAATAATTTATGATTATTGCTTAAAACTTTACACACTTCTTTGTTATATTAATCTAAAGATCTGTATACTTTTTGGTTTTGATTCAAAATTTTATTTTAGTGATATTTAGTTTTTTGTAAAAAAAAACCAGGGTTGGGGGTTTCACATGTCCCGCCGTGTCTCAAAACAATATATGGTTATTGCTTAAAACTTTCTCAGAAACTATTTATGATTATTGCATAAAACTTCCACACAAGACGTCGGGTGTATCATGCGCTCATGTCGCAGCTGTTTATTCAAACCTTTAAACCATAAAATGCAAAATAAAAAAAAACAGAAAAAAAAACCAGAAAAAAATTAAAAGAGAAAATGTATGTCAATAAGTTAAAAAGTACTATTATAATAAGACTAGAGCTATATGATATTTCAAAAGATTAGATGGCCATAAGTGGAGTTTCCAGTCTCATGTATGAAATATCTCTAATTACATGTACAATGAAATAAAAGATGTGAAAATAAATCTTGATGTATATCATCTTCATCAGTCATAATTATTCAGTAATCTGCATTTTAACTTTAACTGGCCTACAGCTAAACTTACACACCTGTTTAAATTATACAGGTAAAATGATATCTAATTAAAGGTATTGATAAAGATTGAAATAGATCTCTGACATTTGAGATTTGTTTATATAATAGGTGAATAAATCTTATTTGATGATTATATTGTGAAGTTTTATAAATATCTATCTTGGAATTATGATTATATGTGAAATATAATTAGTTTTTAACTATGTATATAGTAATCTGACTGATTGACCATACATAGTATATTTCCTATCAGAAAGTTAAGGATTATGTTTCATATGGGATGTAAAATTTGAAGGTAATTTTATTTATAAATTCAATAGGCTAATGTATATATATTTCATGAAAAAAATATTCAAAAGAGGATGACATTTTGATATTCAATGGGTTGAACTTGTTGCACCATTATTGATATTTTTTATAATTTGATATCTAATTAATGAGAGGCAAATACATACATGGTTGTATCTTTCTTATTTTTCTCATAATTTATATCTTAACATCTTATTCAGACTCGTTTTGTGTTTTTGATTCCCTACCCTTGACTGGTATTAAAATTATCTGCCCTTTTCTTGATCCACCCACTTTTTCGTAAATAGAATTATTGTTAATTGTTCTCATCACAACTTTACAAGTAGTATTATATATATATATATAGTCGCTGCATTTCACTTTAAACAATTAGCAATCAAGTACAGTAAATTATTAAACAATAAGTACTCAATACCCTGTCCTTAATGCAGTTACAAAATATTTAATTACAATCAATCATTATTGATTATAAGTACAAAATTATATTTTTCAGAAAAATATCTGGATTCAGTTAATGTATGTGGTCATACATTGTAATTATCCTGTATATTGACAATTTCATAAATTAATTTGCAAATTGGAAGTAAAATTTTACCAGTCAGGTTAGGATAGACCTTATATAGATATTAAAAGATGTGGTAGGCGTGCCAAATAAACAACTTTCCACCCAAGTTGAAATTTGTATAAAAGTAAACCATTATAGGTCAAAGTACAGCCTTCGACACAGAGCCTTGGATTACACAGAACAGCAAGCCATATAGGGCCCCCTAAAAATTGATCCTAAGTTATACTGAAATGCGTATGACTTACTAGATATAGTATTTTTACTCTTAAGATTTTTTGTGAAAATGCGGAAGGTTCCTGACTAATTAGGACATGTGCAAATAAATGCAGTGGGATGTTATGTATAGAATAACATCAGACTGTCCTAAGCGCCTATCTATACAATAGTAGATTATGTCAGAAAATTAGATAAAACCACTCCTAACACAGATCGTGATATTAATTACATAATTATCAATTATATTGACCTGAAAATAGAATTTAGAATTGCTTTAAAGAATGTAAATCATATTAAACAGGTGGAAATCAATCACCTTAATTGGATGTTTAAACCCATTTGTGAATTACTATCCGAAAGTGTGATATTAGAATTACTTTCTTAAGAAAGATAGATTTTATAGATAATACTTACTAAGTGTAATTTTGATCACAATAAAAGGGCCTTTACTTATGGTGAGCAACATTTCTGGGTGCCTACAATTATTTAAATGAAAAAAAAACCAAGAACACGGAAATTGATATTTAAGGGCCCACTCAGCCAGCAAAGTTTCATCTTATATTCGGTATAGGTTAGTATCTCATCATTTTACTGCTTTCAATGTCTGTCTTCTGACTAGACTCAGTTTAATTGAAGTCTGGAGCTGGCATGTCAGTTAACTGCTAGTAGTCTGTTGTTATTTATGTATTATTGTCATTTTGTTTATTTTCTTTGGTTACATCTTCTGACATCAGACTCGGACATCTCTTGGACTGAATTTTAATGGGCGTATTGTTATGTGTTTACTTTTCTACATTGGCTAGAGGTATAGGAGGAGGGTTGAGATCTCACAAACATGTTTAACCCCGCCACATTTTTTGCGCCTGTCCCAAGTCAGGAGCCTCTGGCCTTTGTTAGTCTTGTATTATTTTAATTTTAGTTTCTTGTGTACAATTTGGAAATTAGTATGGCGTTCATTATCACTGAACTAGTATATATTTGTTTAGGGGCCAGCTGAAGGACGCCTCCGGGTGCAGGAATTTCTCCCTACATTGAAGACCTGTTGGTGACCTTCTGCTGTTGTTTTTTTCTATGGTCAGGTTGTTGTCTCTTTGGCACATTCCCCATTTCCATTCTCAATTTTAGACTACAAACATTAAAAAACAAACGTATTCAGTGAGTGATTTCTGTTATTTTTGTATACATATTGGATAAAATTAATAAAACTGTCACCACAAAAACATAAAAAAACGTGCAGTAACAAAAAAAATTAAAATATAGATGTCAATCATTATTTGTCCTTCATATTAATCAATAAAATTTTGATTTTTAAACCTACAGCTATTCAGTAAGTATTTCTGTTAAGTTTATACATATATATTTGTATATTAAATATATATAAGGAAAAATGTTACCACAAAATCATGAAAAAATGTAGTGACCAAAATATGAAAAACCATGGGTTGTCATATGTCCGTCAGATTGATGACTAAAGTTCCTATCTAAAAACTTTAAGGTCCTGTTATAATTAAAAGTACCAAAGTACAGTTGAATTGTACTAGAAATTATATTTGACTAAGAAGTGACTATAGTATGATGTCAAGAGGGGAGTACTTTATGTGTTTTAATAACCCTAGTATAATCTATATAGAGGAGATATTACTGACTGTGAATAAAAATTGTATGTAAATAAACTGGAGACTTGTTTGTATATAGATTACGTTTCATGATTTATGATAAAGGATTAATTACCTAGTCTAGTATGTACCCTATATACATAATAAATATATCTTGAAATTGTATGCCAATGTATTGATTTCTAGTAAAAATTGTTTGAGAAAAAAACATCGGGGTTGTTGAAGGCAAGCACTTTAAATTCAGAAATTAATGTGAAAAATGCAACTTGGTTATTATCGCAATTATAAGAGCTCTCATTCTGGTATCTGATACACATATACGAGGGGGGATAGGAGGGATCCTGATCCCGAAATCCCGGGCTTGAAAAAACGAAATCCCGAAATCCCGGGCTTAAAAACACAAAATCGCGAGGTCCCGAAATTCGCAAAAAAGAATTCATGGATCCCGAAAGGTTCAATTCCGAAATCCCGAGCTTAAAAACACCTGATCCCAGAGTCCCGATAAAGGTCCTATCCCCCCTCATATATATGTATGCAGCTTTTCCTGAAATAACATGAATTAACTCTCATTATTGTCCAATCCTCAAAATCTCAATAATAAATACATGTTATGATTTCAGAATTGACACTATTCAAAGCCAGCCACTTATAGAATATTCTGCTATATACATTTAATGCCAACCACTCACAGAAAATGTGCAAGTAACATAGCCTCCAGATAACTTTTTCCATAACAACACTCAAGCCAATACTGTAAAATAACCAGAAAATTTCTTATGATAATATTGCTGAATAGGCTACCTATGATCACCTTCTTTATGCCCTATTTATGGGCATTATGTTTTTCTATCCTGCTTCAGGTTAAAGTTTTTGGTCAAGGTAGTTTTTGATGAAGTTAAATTGAAGTCTAATCGACTTGAAACTTAGTACACATGTTTCCTATGATATGCTCTTTCAAATTTTAATGCCAAAATTAGAGTTTTGACCCAAATTTCACGGTCCACTGAACATAGAAAATGCTCGTGTGAGTGGGGCATCCATGTACTATGGACACATTCTTGTCACATTATGGGACCAGTCATGTTTGTATTGACAGCTATACTTCTAACAGCTACCTGGTATATAATACCAAAGTTTATTTATCTAAACTGATAGTGTCCTGCTTTTTCAGACAAGTTACTTCATGTTATCTTCATGTACTTAATTTTTCATATAGTACCACTAAAAATACTTCTATTGCATGAACAATTTTTTCACAGCATTTTCCTTTTTATTACTAAATTGGCTGCATTGGTTTTACTCTCATTGAGTGATTGTTTTAAAACTAACATCTTCTTTAGGATAGTTTCTGATATAGTTTTTTATTTTACAGCATATAAGTCTGTATAGAGTTTTTTTTTTTATATATATTTTAATAACTTCCTGTTTATCTTGTCATCTTATGTGTTTATGTGGCAAGAACATTATTCATTTAACTGGTTTCCTCTCTCAATTCATTTTTTTCCTCCGAATTTTCCGCCAATTATATTTCATTATTTCATAACGAAATTTGGCTTTTTTTTTATTCCATGAGATTTTATTTTTTACAGAAGTAGTCAAAAGAATAGAAACAGATTTGACTACAGTGATATTACAGAATCTATCACCTAGCCATGTATTTAGGATTACTATTGTGGCAGTAAATGGTGTCGGTGTAGGAGACCAGTTTTATTACACAGCATCAACAGGTAGTTCTCTTTAAAAGTTTCTAGAGTTATTTCCCCTGTCACAATACTATAAAAGCATGATTGTCAATGAGACAACTATCCTCCAAAGTTCAAATAAAGTGGATGTTAGCAATTGCAGGCAACCCTACAACCTTCCACAAAGAGAAAAACCCAGTAGGCTATAATCAAATCTGTAAGGGTAAACACTTTTTTAAGACTGTTATAGAAAAAAAAAATTTAACATTGTATAAGAAGCATTCTGTTTCATAAATCAATCTTTTAATATTCTTATAATTTATAAAATGTATCGATTTATAGTATACTGAAAATGAAAATATTCAATTGGTCCGTTCTCATACTTATATTATACTTATATATTCTCATACACAGTAAGGATATACTTAATGCCCCCCCCCCCCCCAAAAAAAAAAATAACCCTAAAAAAACCTTTATGAATCACAATTTGTTCTTTATTGTTGAATTTTATTTCTAGCCACTTTGCCACCTTTGCCTATTGAAACAACAACCAAGGAGGAAATGTCCACAGAGGCCACAACAATTAGCCTATCTCAATCAAAGGGAGTCAACTCTGTTTTATCACCAGCAGTTTTTGGTGGTATAATAGCGGGAGCTGTACTTGTTGTCATGGTGATTATACTGGTTACCTGTTTATGTATCAGGAGGAAAAGATTAGACCAGGCTAAATATGGTAAGATGCATTGTGAAAATTGCATTTATTAAATCTGATAATGAAAATCAAAGTTTCTCATAATTGTAAAGCTTCCCAATTTGAAAATCAGAAATATTGTTAAGTAAAGATGAACATTATTTGTTAATGATGATAACATTTTTTTTATAAATGAATGGATAATTACTGTTAAAATCTGCTGCAATAAAACTACTATTACTATTGTGAATAAAAGAATATGCAAGGTTTATCTCAACAACAAAACAAGCCAACAGAGCAACCCTTAAATTTTCTAGAAAGGGGGAGGGGGTAGAAGTATAGCTAAGGTGGAAATCAATATTTCACTTTTTTTTTTAAACCTGGCAACATATTTTTTAAAGAACACTTTTAGCACTATACAAGTGGTTGTTTTTTCAAACAGGTGAAATTAAAATATTTATTACATGTCCTGATAAGTGAGCAAAATATAAGTTCATACAGAAATTTAATGCAGGTTTGCTTCGAATTCTACAGGTTGTACTGTAAATTGCTATACTCAGCAATTCAAGAAACATACCATATCATTTTCTATTGTTTTTATGTTTTCACTCTACTTCAATTTGAAATTAGAAAATGGAACAAATGCTTGCAATTATTCTTTAGGTATATATGATTGGAGAAAATTTCCAATCTTGCAGCAGAGTTTCTCAGTAAATAAGTTTTGAATTGAAGAAAAAAAACAACAAGAGATCAAACATTATTTGCCATGTGTGTTTAATGTAGAAACTTTTAATCAATTGTTGTTTGTTCTTTTTTTATGACTTCAATGAAACAAAATAAAAAGTCTGAGGGTAAACAAAAATTAGTATTTTGAGAATTTTCTTTGAAATTTTTTAGACTTCTTTAAAAATCTCTAGATGTAAAAAATCAATTTGTCCCTTTTCTAGCTTTAAAGATATAGCAAATTGAATATTCAATTCCAAAAGTACTTACTTTTATTGATGTTCAGTACGTTTTGGGTATTTCTTTACAAAATATTGTAGAAATTAACACCTGTTTAAAGGTCAAGGGTACATAGTATCAGATAACATTAAATATCTTGATTTAAGAAATGGGAAGAAGGAAGCTAGTATGTGTTAAACCATATTAAACAGATGTTATTATATATCACATGAGAAAAAAAATGAAAGAAATAATTATATAAACAATATTAGGAATTGTAACAAATTTATGTGAAAAGCAGTTGATAGAAATGGAAGTCTCAAATACAAGTAAGAGGCATCCAGTTTCTTATGTTGTGCATGAAATTGACTGTATTATGCATATTTCATATGTGTATAAGACATTTTGATCCTCAAACTTAATGAGAAAAAGAAAAAAAGTCCCTCATATATGTACAAGCTACAGATTTCAATGGAATAGCCAGTTATGTTTAACATTGGTCAACCACATTTGATGATGACTGTCCCCTGTCTCTGCTACAACTTTTAGTTATTAGAAATTAATTAGAATATTATAACATGTACGCTTTTACCAGTTTTAACTAAAGTCTAACCTATATGTTTTAGTGAATACAAAGAATCCTGCTGTATTTGGAAACTTACAAGGAGACAAATCTTTAAGGTAAAATTTCATTTCTTATTAATGTAAGATATACAATTGAATATATGTTGATTTTTCTTTTTTACAATACTGTTACAGTAAATGTTGAAATTATAGTGGAGGGGTTATTTTTTTTTCGTGATTATATAAAATATGCAGAAATTAGTTTAAAAAAAGTTAAGTATCTAAAGTAACAAGTTATTGCTTGAGGTCTGAAAGAAAATAGTTTAAACCTGCTACATGTTCAAATAATTTAATTTTGGATGTAACGTGTCTTCTGATTGGCTGACATTATTTTGTTATCAGCCCATAGACATTATTTAGTCATGTGACCGTGACGTCATCAACGTTTTTTCATGGTTTTCTACGGTTTAAAATGGAATTTAAAATTAAATTATAAGAAATGACTGTAATATTTGTTCTGTCTATTCGAAATAACAAAAAAATTGTGGTGCACACTGTTAAATAACCCGCTACGCGCGTTATTCAGTGTGCACCACATTTTTTATGTTATTTCTTCATAGACAGAAAAAATATTACAGTCATTCCTTAAGTTATATTTTTATATAATTTTGGTTTTCGAGCATAAGGTTTTGATGAACAATGCTCAAGTTTATCTCTGTAAAATTAATTCTCAAATCTTCTAGACTCTTTGTCTATTGTGAAAGACCTGATGCTGACCTATAGATGTCTTTTTTTGTTGGTGTCATTAGGTTACTGCCTCAATGATGTATACCTCACATATCACCTCTTATTCAACTGGATAAAAGATTCAAATACGTCTGCTTGACATTAATTGTACAGGTATATTTTGTCAATTCATTGCAAAAAAAAAAATTGGTTTTGTTATTTTGATATTGAACTTTTAACCATTTTGTGTGTAAGCATACAGATCTATTTCTTTTTCATTTTTCTTTAATTTCAGAACATCTAAATCTGAACAGTTAGAAGACAGAGGATCATTAAGGAGAATAGATTTTGTAGGAGACACTGTACAATATGGATCTAATAATAAAACAAAGAAGGTAATTTAGGAATACTGAAGGTAGATTTTGTAGGAGACACTGTACAATATGGATCTAATAATAAAACAAAGAAGGCAATTTAGGAATACTGAAGGTAGATTTTATAGGAGACACTGTAAAATATGGATCTAATAATAAAACAAAGAAGGCAATTTAGGAATACTTAAGGTAGGTTTTGTAGGAGACACTGTACAATATGGATCTAATAATAAAACAAAAAAGGTAATCTAGGTAGATTTTGTTATAAGTGTATAAATGTGATACAGTGATCTTTGAAAGAATATGTTTTAAGATTGTGAAAATTTGTAGGTATGATCACAATGTGTATGATTGAACATCTTAGGCCATCTTTTAGATCAATCTTTGTTATTGAATACTTATATGTCTGACTGATGTTTTCTATCATAAGTATATTTACAAAAAACGTCAGAGATAAAAGATACTTGATTTATTGGTGATTGCTTTAAGCCACATCAGCACAAAAAAGCTATATTACAGAAAAAATAGGTTGCATGTAAAAGAAAATGTTGGATCATCTCTTAACATATAACCTCAACTTATGTAATGGATTTATTTCTATAAGTTGTTGGAACTATCAAACATGTACTTTCACCATTTTTGCACTTCTTGAGTGTTAATGTTGAATCAGCATTTGAATAGAATGGATATGGGGGACACAGAGATGTTCATAGGGCATCATGATGATCAGTCTTGTATTACTGTAGCCCTTTTCACAAAAAATCTTAAGTGTAAAATTAATCTTACGAAAAAAATATTTGTTGAATTGTTAAGGAATACATTTTTGTATTTTAGACTTACGATAAATTTTACACTTAAGAATTTTTGTGAAAAGGGCTACTGGTACCTACATATTAATCAATATATAAAAGGAACAAAGCTGTAAGTGTTGTTCTTCATCTTGTCATTTGCATAAAGGTTTTCCACCCAGATATAAACAGCAAACACTTTACAGCAAAATCAAAACATATAAAGAAGATGTGGTATGATTGCCAATGAGACAACTGTCCACAATGACTAAATAACACAGAAATTTAAAACAGCTATAGGTCACTGTATGGCTTTCAACAATGAGTTAAGCCCATACTGTATAGTCAGCTATAAAAGGCCCTGAAATGACAAACGTAAAACAAGAAAACTTTGAATGGCCTTCAATTTATTTACAAAAAAGGAACAAAAAACAAATATGTAACACATCATCAAACAACAACCACTAAATTACAGGCTCCTGACTTAGGACAGGCACATACATACAGAATGTGGTGGGGTTAAACATATTTTAGCTGTATCCCAACCCTCCCCCTGAACTCTGGCAGTGGTATAACAGTACAAGATAAGAATGAACTATAAAAATCAGTTGAAAAAGGCTTAACTCATCAGATGGATACTATAGAAATACAAAGAGTGGATATAGCGTACTTGTTTATTCCAAAACGAAAAAGACACTAAGTACAAATCTGAGAGTACTCCCAGTTACTGACAGCTGAGTTCAAAGCCACTAACAACTAATAAAAAAAAAATCAAATTCTTTTTCACCAATGTCAAAGACTGTGCATATGCATTGCATGTTAAACAGGTTATGTTTTTCTGCAAAAAAATATTATTCATTGTCCAGAAAGACAAAAAAAGAATTCTCAGAGCTTCATCAAGACATGAACAAAGAAAAGTAAGATTGCAACAGGCAATAAAAAGCAGTGTACTGCATAAGCATGGTTACACCATAATTATGATGGCTTAAAGTCATATGAAACCTCAAATTAAAAAAAAATGATGCATATGTTTTTTCATAACTAAATGGTTAGTTTTCATTATAAAACTTTAATATGCACATATACTTATTCCTGAAGAAAATTCTTTAATTTGTCCACATTTAGAAGAAGTTTACTTTTTTTAATTGCTTGCTTCGAGGAAGCATTCACCGACATATTTTCCGTTTACAAAGTGACCTCAGCGTGACCCTTCTCGTAAAAATCTGGTGAACGCAATACGCATGGATCTGTCTTTAAAATAAACCATATCTGATTGTACATTTTAAACACGTGCTCAATATCCATGCTTTTTGTGTATTGTTTACTATAAGGTGACAATCAGTAAACTACGGCTTGAAAACACGACAATTAAGCAGCTGCCATTTTTTCACCTCGTAACAGACAGAAAGAAAAAAAAATTTGACGATTATACGATATATTTGCGTAAAAAATGATAAAATCTTTCACAGAAGACTAAGTTTATGATATATACATGCATTGGTTCAAGAATTGGATAAAAATTATTTTTCAACAGTCACTTGTTTCATATGACTTTAATGAAATATGATATGAATCTGTTTATAACAAACAGGTTTGTTAAATGACTTTTGTTATAATCTTATTAATACTCTTTGCTTTCTTTTTATAGGAACAGCCTTCAATAGTTATTTCTTCTTTAGAGGTACCAGGAACACAGCTGATAAAGAGATCAAGCAATAATTCTATAAATGGTATGTTGCTACAAAAAAACAGATTTTGATAGGGTTTCTATCAACAACTGAAAGCAAATATTGGGCACAAGTTTGTAAAATTAATATTTTAAAAAGTTAAATGCATGACCAAATGAGGGATAAATACCCAAAATCATATGGTGATAATGGTGTAGGTGTGCAGAGAGTCTATAGATTATGGCTTTGAAGTTTTTTTAAGTAATTTGTATGTCATTGAATATTATATATGATCATCTTTAGTTGGTGCTTGCTGCATCACACCTACATTATTCTACAGATTTTGTTTAATATTCATGAAAGGTTTTATTAGAAAAGTATGTAAATTGGTAACTCAGGTGCCCTGGAAGGCCAGTTGTTTCTGCTCCACTAGTGACACATTTGATTTGAAGATGTCTTCATATGATATTGGTATTTAGATGTTTATGATATTGATATTTTTAGGAATAGAAAATCCAGGTTACAAAGATCAAACAGGGGAAACAGAATCACTAGCTGTTTCTATGACGCTGTCTTCAGAAGATTTCTTGGCAGAGGTATAATACCCGTTGACTTATTTTGATAAAAGTTACATTTAGAAAACAAAATTGGCTGCAGACAACATTCTATTAATCTTGAGAATCAAAGCAGTTATGTTAAAGTTAACACGAATTATCTAGTTAATGCGTTATAGTTAAATGATGTTATTATTTTTTCACAGATTTATTGGATTTATAAAATTAAGATTATCAAAATTCTCATAGTTTTCTTTAACATGTATGTTCTAGTGACTTTTAATTGAAATTCAACTGGATTAAATTGAAATCAGACAGTGATCAATGGGAGATAACTCAATATGAATTATACCAACAAGATAGTTATTATTGATTATGTAAGTTTAATATATATATGTAAAGGAATAAGGAATATGAATATGTTTTTTTTTCAGTCAGCAAGTTTAAAAAGAACTAGTCGAATGAGAACTGAAAGTGCAGCAGCTATAGCAGTATTACGTAACCAACGACTACCAAGGTTACCTAGGTCACAGGATGATACAGACACTTTAATAAACCATGACTCTGTTGTGATTTATACAGAAAGGACAGCACTGTGACCTATTGTCTGTTATTTCATTTCTCACTGATCAGGAACGATCTATTACATCAACACAGTATTTACAGATAATATTATTCCAATTCACAATAATAAGGAATGAACAATTATTTACTTTATATGAATAATACAGCATTTTGTTTTGTTTCATTTCACTTTTTGATCTCATTGCATCAATCAATATGTGTTCAAACAAAATAAATCAAAAGGTGAACCTTTTGGGTTTTAGGATTTTTTAAAAGGGGGAAATGGGAGGAAGAGGGTCATATGTTTTTTTCCACTAAACTGTTTTGTTTTCTCATCTTTTGCTTGTTTATTTTGGTAAGCTTAAACCATTTAGAGAAATGATTTTACTTAAGCATCCTATTGCATTCAGACTAGCATTTATGGGCATTATATTTTCTGGTCTGTGTGTCCGTACGTCTTTCCGTCTGTTTGTTCGTCCGTTTGTCCATCCCACTTCAGGTTAAAGTTTTGGTTAAAGTTTTTAGTCGAGTAAGTTTTTGATGAAGTTGAAGTCCAATGGACTTGAAACTTAGGAAACATGTTCTTTATGATATGATCTTTCTAAAGGAGTAAGTTCGGTAAGGGCCTGGATTATAAAGTTCAATGTTACAAGACAAAAAATGTTTCAAGATGACTTAAAGACATGTGAGAAAGATAAATAGAACTATTTTTGTCAAAGATTTATTCTAACACGTTGATTTTTACATCCCAAAAAGGTCAAAATATGTGATTTTAGTAAAATTTGACAAAATCGGCTGAATTTCAACCATATTTATAATGAAGATTACATTTGTCAACAATTTTGTTAAGTGTTAATTATCTTTTGATTGAAGGTATTAGTTGCACATAGCAGGAAGGATGAAATGGTCTTGGTTTTTTTTAATAGGAGCAAAATTTCATTGATAATGAGTTTTTTAATGTCTACATTTTATCACTTTGGCTAATGATCTAACTGAATGTAAATATGTCAGTGTTAGAAAAGACTATCATACTTCATCCACTGATGTTATTATTTCCATAGAAATATTATTATGGAATACTTTGTTATAATATCTGTTTTTCTGATCAAAATTCTGCATTGAACTGTTGACTAACTATTACAACACACTAATGTATCAAAATAAATATTAACCGCTGTATACTGTGTGCATTTGTTAAAGAATAGAATTATAAGTGTTAACACGTTGAAGGAAGTACATTTTGTAAGAGGTGCAGAAGGACTTCATACTAAAAATGTGAGCACGTTCAATGATTCTACAATCCTATGAAATGACTAAAAGAAGCATTCAATACTTAAAATTACATTTTTTTGCTAGGATCCTGAAAACACAATTTCTATCAAGTTTTTCTTTTATTTACCTGTGCACTTTATTGTGGAAGCATGTGTCATCGTGAATGTTACATGAAGGTTTAATTTAATTTCAGAATGACAAGACATTGCTGTTAGCCAATCAAAATAATGTAGCATAATGAAACATACAAAATTGCAATGTAATTAAACAGTATGCTTTCATTTGACCCATATAATTTTTCTAGTACAAAATTTCAGAAATTGGATTGTACTTATTAAGATTCCTTAGTGTCCATACTTCAAGCTACATTACTATGGATTCTTTTTTACTCATTGGATACCAAATTTTGTGAGTTTCATGGATACAGGTGAACCACAAATTCAAATGTTAAACGAATAATATATTTTCAATAGGCTTTGTATAAAGCAATTTGCAAAAACTACGAAATCAAATAACCACAAATATGCAAGTTTTCATCAATCCATGAAAATTGATACTGACGAAAATATATCAATCCATACTATACAAGATTTTATTTTTTCTGAAATTAAAAAATACCTAGTGAGTTACCACATAACATTCATATTTTTGATTCTCAGATAACCAGATAATTATATTGTGTTTGTATGTATTATTGTTGTGAAAGATGTGAAAGAATATCTTTAAAAGGTTTTGAAAAGAGAGAAATATGTGTGTAAAAGGTTTTTGAAGAGACTTATAGTTAATCATAATATTATTAAATGATATTTTTAAAAGTTGAAGTGACGTTTAAATAAGTACAATCATTTTCTTTACATAACCATTACCTTCTTGTATTCATGGCAAGTCCATTAATTTCCTCAAAGTATTAAGCATTATTAAGATATGAACCGATTAGTTTGTAAATTTTCAGATATATAGAAAAAAAGATAATGTCTTGTCTGTCTTGTAGGAAACCTGTCATATAATCAATTTTTAAATAGAAAAATAAATATTCCTGGTTGTCAAATGCAAATGTGAATCTAAGATGGGGAGATGAATAAAGGGTATATGCTATAATGTGCACTCTGTTGTTGTTAATTTATGTAAATTTACTCAAATGTATTCAGTTAATATATTATTAAAGTTGTTAAATACCGATGAAATCATTTAAATGTGAATTCATATGTTAACATTTATCTTCACAGAATTTTTCTTTATTGACACCATGTTATGATCTTTGCAATAACCTATAGGCAAAATGGAGTCAAATTTAAGAACAAATTGATCCTGTATGGAAGTTGTCATAAATTGTCTTAACAATATGACCATTACTTGTCAAAAGTATTCTTAGAAATGTGCACAAAAGAATATGTTTGGCATATAATAACAGGAATGAGACGGCACCTATCAAAACAAAAAATCTTACAGAACAATTACAACCAACATACAGTTCTCATGTGAATGAAGGCAACAGTAGTATACTGATGTTCAATAGTCATAAAAAGATTTCAGGGAAAACAAATCCGGGTCACAAACCTAAACCAAGGGAAACACATCAACTGTAAGAGGAAACAACCGAACAACATAACCGCTTAATTGCTACTAAAACGAAAGCCAAAATACATAGAAACAGACTTTTTGAGAACTGACTTGGTTCAGGACATTTTAAGAAAATATGTAAAGCAAGAAGTTGTGAATAATTCGAAAAAAAACTTTAATCATCTACCATCAACATGTAAATTGCTACATAAAAATCAAACTTAACATATATATATACACAAAGACAAAATTTGAACGAGATATTTAGGATATGGAGTATATCAATCTTGAAATAGTATTGTTAGTTCTCCCGTTAATTAGGTTGCATGTAACAATTGAAAAGTTCAAGAAAACACAACTAAACCAGTTCATAAAAAGCATTCACTGCAATGCTACACAGAGGTATTTTAAGTGTAAAAATGCAGCAAAAAGTAACATAATACTAAATAATATCATATCAATGTATGTTTGCAGGACAGGTAGATAGAAGTATTGTTGCTACTGATATGAAAATCAAGACCCATTGGTGGCCTTTGGCTGTTGTCTGCTTTTTGGTCGGGTTGTTGTCTCTTTGACACATACCCCATTTCCATTCTCAATTTCATTTCATAAACATCTAAGCCTCAATTGCTGCTTTTTTTAGGATAATTATGTTTCCTTGTCCGTGTCCTCTACAGCTGTCATAGCTTACTATGTTGGATAGGGTTTGCGCATGGTTAAAGGCTGTACGGTTACCTATTGCTTGCTTTCGTCCACGACATTTAGTTTACTTGATATTTTTTTCATTGACAATCATACCACATCTACTGGATTTTATATAAACAATTAGTTGATTGATAAAAGTTTTATTATTTCATTGACTGACTGCTTAGATAATTCAACCAACTAGTAGTCTTCTAGGTTATCTGAAAATATATCAGAGTAAAGTTGTTTTTTAATTAACGTTTATTTTCTACTGTCATAGACTGTTTTTATGATAGGCGAATCTAAAGATTCATAAATCTAACTTCCACCCTCTACCCTTTTCATTCGGTCTTGTTGATTGTAGTTGAGGGTAAACAATGATTTATTAAACAGTCTAAGTACAACCTTTCGACACAACAAGGTACAATATACATTTTAACAAAACAACACAGGTGAACTCATACACAAACTTGACGACAACACAATTATTTATTTCAAAACTTTCTCATAGCTGACTTAAAGGATGCATCTAATAGTAGATTCCAAAATAATATTAATTAACGAAAATTAATGTTGACTGTACTTTTATTTTACGAATTTATGTGTTGTTTGTTGTTGAAGGCCGCATGCACTTTCTAATTCTCTAATTGTCAACCTCCAAATGCTCAGCTGTTAAAGCTGGAGTAGGATCTGCTTACTCTTCCAGAGCACCTGCTATCACTTCAAATTTTTGGTGAGATTCGTGTTGCTAAGTCTTTAGTTTTCTATGTTGTGTTTTGTGTACTGTACTATTGTGTGTCCATTTGTCTTTTTCTTTTTTAGCCTTTTCTTTGTCAGTTTGTTTTCGATTTATGAGTCTGAATGTATGATTAATATCGAATAGTTCATTTCTATAGTTCAAAAGTAAGATTTGTTACTTTTTTTTAGTTCTCATTTTATTGCAGTTACGATTGTTTCGCCATTTTCATTATTTATTTATTTAACTTTTGGGTAATGCAACTGATTAAACTAGTGGATACATTTAATAAAAAAAAACATGCATCAGTAAGAAATGTATTCTGAAATCGGAAGTTTTAATGTTTCAATATTGTCCTCTTTAGGAGAACCATATTTCAACATTATAATTGTATTCTAACAATAAAATGTATTGAAAGAACTTTACCAATGCCTCAATAAAAACACTATTTAATCTTTAATTTTAAAACAGGTAACATACCAAGTCGAACCTCATCGTCAAGTGAGCGCCTTCTTCCCCAACACGGATAGGAAATTGTCCTACAGCAGTAGCTTTTACTACACCAACATATCCTCTTATAACATCTTTTTCCTTCCACGGCATGCGGAACAACTTATAAAAGAAGAAATATATTATTGAATACATTCAACTATTGCAATACCACCGCATACGGAACACATAAAAACATAAAAATTGTATTCAGTATCATTACCATTAAGTTTTATTAGAGATTTCTTTCTTCTTTAATTTTATTTTTTTGTTGTTTTTGTTCTTGTTGTTGATGTTTTAATTTGGAAACACAACATCGATACATTTTTATGCCCCACCCACTATAGTAGAGGGGCATTATGTTTCCTCGTCTGTGCCACCGTTCGTTCGTCTGTCTTCAGGTTAAAGTTTTTGGTCAAGGTAGTTTTTGATGAAGTTGAAGTCCAATCAACTTGAAACTTAGTACACATGTGCCCTATGATATGATTTTTCTAACTTTAATGCCAAATTAGTGTTTTGACCCTAATTTCATGGTTCACTGAACATAGAAAATGATAGTGGAAATTTCAGGTTAAAGTTTTTGGTCAAGGTAGTTTTTGATGAAGTTGAAGTCCAATCATTTTGAAACTTAGTATACATGTTCCCTGTGATATGACCTTTCTCATTTAAATGCCAAATTAAGAGTTTTTACCCCAATTTTACGGTCCACTAAACATAGAAAATGATAGTGCGAGTGGGGAATCCGTGTACTATGGACACATTCTTGTTTGTTATATTTTGTTTTCTTATAAAGGAATATAAGTAACTATATTCGCATTTATATATACTAGTACCAAGATTGATTCAAATTAAGGTAGTATTTAAAAAACTAAGTAAAATAACCCCTCACGGAATGAAACTTAATTAACAGCAAGTGATTCGACGTTTACAGTTCATAATCAGAACAGTTACAATTGGCTTGGGACTATGTCCATAAAATTAGTTGAAGTTGTTTGAATTGATCGCGATTGATTGCTTCAATTATTCATTTCGCAGTTCTTATTCAAATAAATTTATTTATTGTAACTGCGTTCAACGGATCTTTTCGTAATGGCATATTATGAAACCTTATTGATCGAAATCGATCATTTTTGTAGAAACAGAACGATGTTAACATATCGCAATTGATGATAATTGCTCACTGCTATCACAAGAAATAGTCAAAACCAATGCGAAAAATGAACAAATACTAAAAATATTTACACTGCATTCGGCTATTTGTCGTGTGTCTATTATTATATACTAGAACACACCCAGTTTTTCTCTGCTTTCAAGTCTTTCTGTTTGAATCCGTTGAACTGGAACTTATCAGTTATTGGTAATATTAATTATTTTGAAAACAAAAGGTCCTGGAATGGAGTATATTTTAATCAACAGCATTGTCCTATATAAGTTATAAATAAAGTTGAATTCTTTGCTTTGCTGTTTTACGTCATGCCCACTAACAAATTGAAAACTGTACCTATACGCCTTATTTTTAGTCCCGATTTTTGTCGAGCCTGCAACTTTTGTTGCAGAAAGCTCGACATAGGGATAGTGATCCGGCGGCGGCGGCGGTGTTAGCTAACTTCTTAAAAGCTTTATATTTTAGAAGGTGGAAGACCTGGATACTTCATACTTTGTATATAGATGCCTCATGTTACGAAGTTTCCGTCAGTCACATGTCCAATGTCCTTGACCTCATTTTCATGGTTCAGTGACCACTTGAAAAAAAAGTTCAAATTTTTTGTAATGTTGAATTCTCTCTTATTATAAGTAATAGGATAACTATATTTTATATGTGCGTACCTTGCAAGGTCCTCATGTCTGTCAGACAGTTTTCACTTGACCTCGACCTCATTTCATGGATCAGTGAACAAGGTTAAGTTTTGGTGGTCAAGTCCATATCTTAGATACTATAAGCAATAGGGCTAGTATATTCGGTGTATGGAAGGACTGTAAGGTGTACATGTCCAACTGGCAGGTGTCATCTGACCTTGACTTCATTTTCATGGTTCAGTGGTTATAGTTAAATTTTTGGGTTTTGGTCTGTTTTTCTCATACTATATGCAATAGGTCTACTATATTTGTTGTATGGAATGATTGTAAGGTGTACATGTCTAGCGGGCAGATGTCATGTGACCTTGACCTCATTTTCATGGTTCAGTGGTCAATGTTAAGTTTTTGAGTTTTGGTCTTTTTATCTAATACTATATGCTATAGGTCAACTATATTTGGTGTATGGAAATATTTTATGATCTTTATGTCAGTCGCGCAGGTTTTTTTTTTTGACCGTGACCTCATTTTCACGGTTCATTGCACTGTGTTAAGTTTTTGTGTTTTGGTCTATTTTTCTTAAACTATAAGTAATAGGTCAACTATATATGTTGTATAGAAGCATTGCTAGCTGTACATGTCTGCCTGGCATGGTTCATCTAATCTTGACCTCATTTTCAAGGTTCATTGGTCTTTGTTTAGTTATCTTGGTTAATGTTAAGTTTATGTGACAGTTGTTATAAAGCTTAACTTTATACTTAGGACTATCAACATAATATCAATGATTAGTATAGAAGGCGAGACATTTCAGCGTGTGTACTCTTGTTAGTATTCGTATTGTTATGTTAGAAAGTCTTACTGATTAAAATACTATAATAGGTAACAATTTGACAATTTAGTAGTGTCAACCCTGTGGTTATGACCCGTGTATATAGCATATTAGTCCTGAATACAACGTTTGGTGGTGCGCCTGTCAGATGCGGAACGTACAGATAAGGTAATAGGTAACAGGTGAATATACTATTGGTATCGGTAGCGGACTCGACACGGAACTTCTTAATTATTGGCAATATTAATTACGTGGAAAACAAAAGGGCCTGGAGTGGTGTAATTTTTAATCTACACCTTTGTACTATATTAGTTATATATAAAGTTGAATTCTGTGATTCGTCGTTTTTACGTGATGACGGCTGACAAATTGGACCTCGTAATTTTAGTATTATAGATAGATATATCATGAAGATGTGATATGAGTGCCAATGAAACAACTCTCCAAACAAGTCACAATTTATAAAAGTAAACCATTATAGGTCAAGGTACGGTCTCCAACAATGAGCCTTTGCTCACACCGAAAAGCAAGCTGTAAAGGCCCCTAAAAAAATACTTGTGTAAAACAATTCAAACAGAAAAAAAACCAACGGTCTAATCTATATAATAATCGAGATACGAGAAACAGTTATGAACCACATTAACAAACGACAACTACTGAACATCAGATAGCTTTTTAGATCTTATACATCTTGAGCTTTTTTACCTGGGGTTTTGAGCGTTCCCGATAACGGAAAATTCAGAAAAGCTATTTTGACGCCGAAATTATGTACGTGTTTGTAATCAAATTTTTCTAAATCTGAAATTAAGTGTCTGATGGAACCGATAAACCCTTTTATACTGCACTCGTTCTATTTGAGCAGTCAAAATGCGTTGACTGTATATTTCTATATTATGCACAACCACTGACCTGATATAACTTTTCCTCATGAATATTTAAATAGAAATTGCCGAAATTGTAATTAATTATTCATACGACCTATTCAACCTGTTCTTGTTTCCAATGTATACAAAGACTCAAACTTATTTCTTTTACAATTTTTAGAAAACAATATTTCACTTAAATCATTATGTTTTATGCTTATTGTTGATATTTTAGTTCATCTCAAACAATTCCTTCACCATCGATTTAGGGTTTCATCAGGAATTGTACATTTCATTGTGTTGTATATTTCTCCGCCTGCATGATATGAGGCCTTTTTAAAAAGGGAGTGTTTCCCAATATCTAAATCAAATAATAAAATTAACGCATTAAACAACAATTAAAAATGTTTTTTCAGATTTCAGTATAAAGACAATAATAGTGCATAGCCTCGCTTTCCCCGTTTCTAAGCCTCATCCTTATATCTTTGATATGTAAAGTCAATGCACTATTATTGTCTATTTATACTGCACTCGTTCTATTTGAGCAGTCAAAATGCGTTGACTGTATATTTCTATGTCATATACAGTCACTGACCCGATATCACTTTTCCTCATGAATATTTAAATAGAAATTGCCGAAATAATATTGAATTATTCATACGACCTTTTCAACCTGTTCTTGTTTCAAATGCATACAACGATGCGTGGAACGACTCAATATTGTTTCCTTCGCAATTATTGGAAAAACATATTTAATTTGTTAATATTTTTTGTTTGCAACCTATAAATCATTATGTTTTATGCTTATGGTTGATATTTAAGTCCATACTCAAACGATTTCGTTCACCATCGAGTGTTGGTTTCAACAGGTAAATGTACATTTCATTGTGTTGTATATTTCTTCGCGAGCATGATGTGAGGCCTCTTTAAAGGGTATTTCACCCAATATTTAAATCAAACAAATAACCTTAACGCATTAATCAACAATTGAAAATGTTTTTTTAGATTGCAGTATTAAGACAATAATAGTGCATTGACTTGACATATCAACGATATAAGGATTCGGCCCGAAACGGGGAAATAGCTCGGCACAGCCTCGCATTTCCCCATTTCTAAGCCTCATCCTTATATCGTTGATATGTCAAGTCAATGCACTATTATTGTCTTTTTATACTGCATTCGTTCCATTTGAGCAGTCAAAATGCGTTGACCGTATATTTCTATGTCATATACAGTCGCTGATCTGAAATCACTTTTTCTCATGAATATTTAAATTCAAATTGCCTAAATTGTAATTAATTATTCATACGACCTATTCAACCTGTTATTGTTTCCAAAGTATACAACGACTCAAACTTATTTCTTTTGCAATTTTTAGAAAAAAAAAACATATTTCATTAATTAATAGTTTTGGTTTGAGAATTATATATCATTATGTTTTATGCTTATTCTTGATATTTTAGTTCATTCTCAAACAAACTTGTTAATCATCGATTGCAGGTTTCAACAGGTAGATGTACATTTCATTGTGTTGTATATTTCTCCGCCTGCATGATATGAGGCCTTTTTAAAAAGGGAGTGTTTCCCAATATCTAAATCAAATAATAAAATTAACGCATTAAACAACAATTAAAAATGTTTTTTCAGATTTCAGTATAAAGACAATAATAGTGCATAGCCTCGCTTTCCCCGTTTCTAAGCCTCATCCTTATATCTTTGATATGTACGGTCAATGCACTATTATTGTCTATTTATACTGCACTCGTTCTATTTGAGCAGTCAAAATGCGTTGACTGTATATTTCTATGTCATATACAGTCACTGACCCGATATCACTTTTCCTCATGAATATTTAAATAGAAATTGCCGAAATAATATTGAATTATTCATACGACCTTTTCAACCTGTTCTTGTTTCAAATGCATACAACGATGCGTGGAACGACTCAATATTGTTTCCTTCGCAATTATTGGAAAAACATATTTAATTTGTTAATATTTTTTGTTTGCAACCTATAAATCATTATGTTTTATGCTTATGGTTGATATTTAAGTCCATACTCAAACGATTTCGTTCACCATCGAGTGTTGGTTTCAACAGGTAAATGTACATTTCATTGTGTTGTATATTTCTTCGCGAGCATGATGTGAGGCCTCTTTAAAGGGTATTTCACCCAATATTTAAATCAAACAAATAACCTTAACGCATTAATCAACAATTGAAAATGTTTTTTTAGATTGCAGTATTAAGACAATAATAGTGCATTGACTTGACATATCAACGATATAAGGATTCGGCCCGAAACGGGGAAATAGCTCGGCACAGCCTCGCATTTCCCCATTTCTAAGCCTCATCCTTATATCGTTGATATGTCAAGTCAATGCACTATTATTGTCTTTTTATACTGCATTCGTTCCATTTGAGCAGTCAAAATGCGTTGACCGTATATTTCTATGTCATATACAGTCGCTGATCTGAAATCACTTTTTCTCATGAATATTTAAATTCAAATTGCCTAAATTGTAATTAATTATTCATACGACCTATTCAACCTGTTATTGTTTCCAAAGTATACAACGACTCAAACTTATTTCTTTTGCAATTTTTAGAAAAAAAAAACATATTTCATTAATTAATAGTTTTGGTTTGAGAATTATATATCATTATGTTTTATGCTTATTCTTGATATTTTAGTTCATTCTCAAACAAACTTGTTAATCATCGATTGCAGGTTTCAACAGGTAGATGTACATTTCATTGTGTTGTATATTTCTCCGCCTGCATGATATGAGGCCTTTTTAAAAAGGGAGTGTTTCCCAATATCTAAATCAAATAATAAAATTAACGCATTAAACAACAATTAAAAATGTTTTTTCAGATTTCAGTATAAAGACAATAATAGTGCATAGCCTCGCTTTCCCCGTTTCTAAGCCTCATCCTTATATCTTTGATATGTACGGTCAATGCACTATTATTGTCTATTTATACTGCACTCGTTCTATTTGAGCAGTCAAAATGCGTTGACTGTATATTTCTATGTCATATACAGTCACTGACCCGATATCACTTTTCCTCATGAATATTTAAATAGAAATTGCCGAAATAATATTGAATTATTCATACGACCTTTTCAACCTGTTCTTGTTTCAAATGCATACAACGATGCGTGGAACGACTCAATATTGTTTCCTTCGCAATTATTGGAAAAACATATTTAATTTGTTAATATTTTTTGTTTGCAACCTATAAATCATTATGTTTTATGCTTATGGTTGATATTTAAGTCCATACTCAAACGATTTCGTTCACCATCGAGTGTTGGTTTCAACAGGTAAATGTACATTTCATTGTGTTGTATATTTCTTCGCGAGCATGATGTGAGGCCTCTTTAAAGGGTATTTCACCCAATATTTAAATCAAACAAATAACCTTAACGCATTAATCAACAATTGAAAATGTTTTTTTAGATTGCAGTATTAAGACAATAATAGTGCATTGACTTGACATATCAACGATATAAGGATTCGGCCCGAAACGGGGAAATAGCTCGGCACAGCCTCGCATTTCCCCATTTCTAAGCCTCATCCTTATATCGTTGATATGTCAAGTCAATGCACTATTATTGTCTTTTTATACTGCATTCGTTCCATTTGAGCAGTCAAAATGCGTTGACCGTATATTTCTATGTCATATACAGTCGCTGATCTGAAATCACTTTTTCTCATGAATATTTAAATTCAAATTGCCTAAATTGTAATTAATTATTCATACGACCTATTCAACCTGTTATTGTTTCCAAAGTATACAACGACTCAAACTTATTTCTTTTGCAATTTTTAGAAAAAAAAAACATATTTCATTAATTAATAGTTTTGGTTTGAGAATTATATATCATTATGTTTTATGCTTATTCTTGATATTTTAGTTCATTCTCAAACAAACTTGTTAATCATCGATTGCAGGTTTCAACAGGTAGATGTACATTTCATTGTGCTGTACATTTCTCCGCCTGCATGATATGAGTCCTTTTTATAAAACAGGGAAGTTTCCCGATATTTAAATCAAATAATAACATACACACTAAACACCAATTGTAAAAGTAGTACTCTTTTAGATTGCAGTATAAAGACAATATAATAGTGCATTGACTTGACATATCAACGACATAAGGATTCGGCCTGAAACGGGAAAATAGCTCGGCACAGCCTCTCATGTCCTCGTTTCTAAGCCTCATCCTTATATCGTTGATATGTCAAGTCAATGCACTATTATTGTCTATATACGTTACAAATTATCAAAGTGTGACAAAATTATTATGTTCATACAACACATTGAACAATTTAGAGTATTTTTAATTAGAAGGCACAAGTTCACGACAGATTGAAAAATCGTTTATAAACTTAAAGCTCGTCATTGTCAAGTTGCTTATCATGAATTTACACGAAAATATTTAAGTTCATTTATCCGATTGAAACCTCAAAGTATCGGTTACCAGCGAATATGAGTCTTACAAATCAAATAGAACACATGATAATAGTGTTACGAAAGTAGGGGTTGGACGAATGGACTGAGCATGTAATTGTTATATTAACCCACCGTAAGATATTTTGGAATATGATATATAAAAACCAAGAGAATGAATTGTGTATAAACGTCAACGAGATAAAAACATACAACGCAAGTCATAGACATTAGCATCATAGTAAACTACAGTAGCAAAATCTTAAATGAAAATTTGTTACGAATATGATTTGTTTAATACTTACTCAGTAGACCAGCAAGAAGCAGGAACATCACACATTTTAACATTTTCTACGTTTATGTAATTAAAGCACTGCTAAAAAAAAACATACAACATCAGCCTTTTTCATGATACTTGTATATCTAATAATGTCAACTAAAATTTTCTTTTGAAGGTCAGGTGATAATTATGATTTGATGTATTTTATAATTTAATCATTTTCTGTAAAGAAGAGACGTTTTTTTTTTAAATTGACAAACATCTGCGAACCGAATAATTTCGAATTCGCAAATATACGTTGAAAACCATTAAATAATTATAAATAAATAATATACAATTTATCGCAACTTAAACATTGTTTATACATAAATGCACATCCATAACAGAAGTCATTTAACTATATATTTTTTTTAATTTTATTATTTTGTCACATACTGCTTGAACATAATACAATGGCATAAAAAAATATACATTAAAACAATCAGTACCCAGCCATCAAATTGGCTTATGAGACACATATTACAAAACATTTCCCATTTAAATATATGTAAATATAACATTTACTTAAATTTGTTTTTTGTACAATTTCAAAAAGATTTATCATTTAAATAACTACAAATTCAATTCTAAAATTATTTAATAGATTAAAATAATAAATTACAGAGATGAAAATTATTATTCAACATACAATACTTACATACACAACCTTAACTGATATCTGAATGCATTATTATTCTGGTTTTGTCTATATTTATTGCCAAAATATATTGATTGATAAAACTATTATGGAACAACATGTGGTACCAAACAATATCTTCCCAGAATACAATTTTGATCAAGGTTACATACAATTAACTGGAAATTAAATTAAAAACACGATATCAGTTACAGGTATTTTATATATATATACATTTTAATAGGTAAATATATGTGCAGTTTATCACCAGGTAATCCAAAATGTTTTGAATTTTGGGTTCAAGAATGTCACGTTTTTTAAGAAAAACAAGTAAAATAACGAAAATAGCGAACGTCGACTAAAGTTGTAAATTTAAAGTCCATAAGCTAATAGCAAAATCAAAAGCTCTAACACATTAAACGATTTTATAGCTAGCTAAATCTCTCACTTGTATGACAGTCGCAATCCCCCCTCCCCCCCATAATATAGACAACGATGTGTGAACAAAATAAACAGACATAATTAGTTAAAATGCAAAAATACTTGTACAGCAGTCAACAATGTGTTATAATCTTAATCACTGTAAAACAAACAAATATGTCTTGAAATCTAATATAAATTAAAAATTTTAAGTTTCTTAAACGATACCCGCCAATTGCAAGTGAGCCATACTGCGCTTTTATTATAGATGATATTCAATGAGTTGCTTTAAGTTGATCTTTTGTTTTGGAGAAACTTGGTCAAATTAGCTCCTGTTTTGCTCCTGTCTTATCGCAGCTAATTAAATCCATCAAAGATGAAAAAAAAATATTTCTAATATGTAAAATAATTGAACCTTTTTTTTTTGAACGGCTGTTAATTATCCTCTTAAATGTTTCATCTGTCAGATGTAGTCGAGAAATTGGTGTCTGAATGATGCCTAGTTTGTTACGTAGGTAGTTTCACTAAGGAAGCAATATTAGATAACTTCGAGCCTTCAAGGCGTTGAAATTACAATATACAGATTTAACTTTTTCATTGTGTCATGCAGGTCATTAATGAATTGTCTGCGCTTCAACAGGCGCATCACACAATTAAAGGCCATAATACAAAATCATGCTACCATAAATTCATATTTGTCATACTGTTAATTATATTCAATTAAACGATGAATAAAACTTGAAGATAATAAAGGTATCTGCATTACGCAGGTAAAAGTGAGAACATCACATGGAAGATTAAATCTAATCACCTATATTAACGCGATGGAACATGTTATAATTGAGAAAATGAGGATAATTGTAGAGCATAATTGTAAAAGATGCATGAAAATAGAGATGCACAACAATCATTGGAAGTTTAAAAAAGAAACGAAATATACAAAGAGGACACGTAAAACTCATGTTGAATAGTCGGTAACTGCTTCATAAAATTTAGCAGCATCCTGAGGATTCTGATTTATTAGGTGTATGGAGTTGATAAAACAAATTCCTACAAGCGCGATTAGCATAGAAGACACCGCCTTGATACTGAAAATCATAGTTGCTTTCTTTTTATACTGAATCACAATGGAATTGATAATGATTTTCTAGTTTGAAACTGCAGTTAAGCAGTTGTGAATTTGCATAAATTATGAACTAATTCAACAGAGAAAACTAACCACATAATTCAAAACAAGAAACAAGTTATTCTGTATTATTGATTAGTAATTGAAAAACATGAAATTTAAAACCAAAAACAGTAAATATAAGTTGTTTCTCGGAATAAAATGTATGTCAACTCCGACAATCATTGTCATATCTATGAATCAACTGTTTACAAAACTTTGATAAGTTCAAAATAATAAGGGTTTTCGATCACTATAATATATAACATTAGCTGTGCATGGTTAAATCATTCGGAATGTTGGTTCTTATTGCTCTTCAACTTCGTCAATGATGAGCATTTTGTAGGTAAAACATACATGGTGTACACAGTTATGAGCATGTTATCCTTGATGAGTTTTTTTTTCTTATATAGTAAACCTGTTCATGTTTTCTCATCGAAATATAAAGATGATGATGAACATACATATTGAAGACACAGATAAAACAAGAAACTTGCATGAAATAACACAAGACACTATAGGTTGTCGAAATTATATTCCGAGACCAATACACGACTTTAGATGATGCAAAAGCATACATATATGGCCTTTAAACTTATGTTTTTAGACTATGTATATAGTTTTTTTATGTACCCTTTTCAAAACACTGGATTCGAGTACAGCTCAGTAACTTAGTTTAACTATTGGCTTATCTAGTGCATTGATATTTAAGTTTTCTCATTTGATAATTGAAACCATTACCCTAAATAAGCTATTATAAATTATAAATGTGGAGACAAACAGGTGACTTATAATTAGAAGAACAAAATACTTTTAATTTTATGGATTCGTAATAGAGGTATCAGATATATTTATCGAGTTCACAAAATACTGTAAAGTTCTCCGACAATGAATGTCACATATCAAAATATTTATTGACTTCCAGTTGTTGTCTCTCTGAGTTTAACATTGACAAAACACTAATAGGGCCTTTTAAAACTGAATCAGATTTTTTTTTCGCAAAGCTTTAGTGTGTTTATAGTTTCCGTAACCTTAACATTTGACTACTTAATAATCAAAAACATATTTAGAGTGGTATTCTCCATTAGATTGCTGACGATTGGTATGTCTGCCGCGGAAGTTGGAAGCCGGAAAAAATAAGCACGCTTAGCAACAGATGAAAATGAATAGTCAAACAAGAAAAGAAAAAAAAACTCGAAGTACTGCACAGGAATCTATACTTCAAGCTCATCATATACTATTTGTGAAGTTGATGCGGATTATCTATCAACAATGTTTTGGTATCTTCCAATGAACATTTTAAGAAAAAAGATGAAGTTGGAGGTTTAGCTAGCGATAAAACCAGATTTAAAACAACTCATCAAAGATACCAGGATTGAAATTTTGTATATGCTCTAGACGTTCGTTTTTTTGTTTACAAAAGATGCACCATTGACGTTCAAATAAAAAAAGTGAAAAGGCCAAATGAAGTGCGAAGTTGAAAAGCGTTAAGGAACAAAATCTTATAAGTTTTGTCAAATACAGCTAATTTAATATATTCCTTAGGTAGAAAAGTTTTTCAAAAGTTTTTAACCCACATTTTTGGTTCAAAAAATCTTGTAAAGGGAGGAATATTAAATATTTTTTTCTCACTTTGGTCACCTTTCATTGACAACCTCTTTTGAATTCTCATTGGGTTCAATTTTTTTCTAATTTTTATTTTTTTTTAACTTTAAATGGATTTTTTTATTAATATAGGTCCGGTTTGTTTTGTCATATAGGCCTTCAACTGTTTCTGCTTTTTTGCTTCCTTGCTTTATGCTTTTAAGACAGCGCTTCGGACGTATACAATTGATATGTTGTTTTCATTTTTCATTTTTCTTATTTAAGGAACATGTAAATCGTAAAGTAAGACAGTAGACTTGACACATATCGATATTCTAGATATGGAATAATGGGTGGAATTCGAAGGGACAAACAAATAAGAGTTAAGCAAGTGCATTGTAATACTACCGTTAAAGTAAAATCACAAAAATACTGAACTCAGAGGAAAATCAATTCGGAAAGTCCATAATAAAAGGTATTATACAATTATTGATTTTCTCTCCAATTAGTCTTTGTTAAATTTGCAGTTTCAATAAATTGTCTAGAATTCATCCTTGTTTCAAATAAGAAATACTTAGCACTTGTAAAGTTTCCTCCTGCCCAGTACAATAGACATGATTTCACATGATAATCATTGCATATGCGTAAATAGCCATCCCTGAAAGTTAACCAATAAAATGTTCACCTCTCTTGTGGACAAGCTTTAGTAACAATGTTACATAAAATTTCCAAAATATTCTATAGCAGCACCAAATAAAAACTAATGATGCTTTGAAACATCCTAGATGTATGTTTATGACCCAGATTTTTGTTTACTGCAATGAAATGTAGGATTGGTTTCCTACAACTGTCAAATCCAAGGGAGTAATTTTTGTTCTATTCTTTTTCGTATGTATCCGGGTGTGATGGAATACTATTTGGTATATAAGTTTATATAAGATTTTTTTTTGTAAAATATTTCAAAATGAACAAATAATCATATACGCGGTTGGAAATAAAAAGAGGAGCAAAGATACCAGAAGGACATTCAAACTCATAGATCGAAAATAAACTGAAATCTCAATGGTTAAAAAAAAAATGACTCCGTAGAAAAACAAAGATACACAAAACACAACAAAGAAAAATAAAGACTAATAAACACAAACCCATCCTAGAAATAAGGGTAATCGCAGATCCTCCGAAAGGGTAAGCAGATACTGCTCCGCATGTGGCACCCGTCATGTTAAATAAAAAACCCTGTAAATAGTCTAATTCGGTAGGTCACATTCATGAAAAGGGAAAGACATTGTAGTTACGACTTTATGAACATAGCCGATATCGTCTGTGAAACAGATATTCTATAACAATCAACCAACACGTGATGGCGTCCATAAAATTTCAAAGGTTAGATTTCGACTTCATCATTTGGAACTCTTTGTTCAATAGATTTCTTGTGAGCAGCGACCCTCTATCAAGGAAATCATGATAGGAAGTACAAGCCTGTGAATATCGTATCAATTGGGATATATATACTCCGTAGGCAAGAGCAGCTAGGATGTTGCTACATAGAAATGGGAAATTCACAATTGGGAAGCTGAAACCATCTCTTTTTTGTTGTAAAGTTTTATTTTCAACCTCCACTAATTGTCAATTTAAAAGTCAACAAAAACTAAGAGAATACCAGTATGGAATGAAATAATACTAATGAATTAACAGGGAAAGTAATACTGTTTCAATATTTTGAGTTATAAGTTAGTCCTGTGCAATAAAGGGTTCTGTATCTTCACAATTAAAATGCAGTAATTATCACACGAAACAGATAGTGTTAAAACAAGTTTTTATTATATGAAAGCATCCCGTTTCTATCTGCTTAGTAGGTATTGTGAATAAGCTTGTCTTCTAGCTCAACTGTAAGATATGTAAAAAATTCATATTTAGATTTACATCTGCATAGTATTGTCGTGGAGTGTTTAGTTCTTATTAATACAAAGCATTCAAAAATGTGTAATTTTATTTCACAATATATAATTTATGTAATTTTTTCAACAATATAGATTTACACTTTTTTAATTTTCTCTTTTTTCTTTCTTTATTATACTTCTATTCTTACAACCATGGCGACTTTTACTTTCGTCTTGTTTTGCATACCGAGCATCGTGCTCTATTTAAATAATTTTATTTTTGAGTTCTATTGATTTCATCTTTTTGAATGTTCCATTTTTTTTATTTTGGATTTTGTTAAATTTGAATTGAGTGTAATTTTTTATACTAACACTAAGACACATATGCTCAATTTATATCATGTTTTTTTTAAAACTAAGTTTGATAGTTCTGTATTCCGTTAAAATCTTACTTTTTTGTTGAACAATTTTTTAAACAATCAGAAAAATTTAAAGAAAACTTAAAAGTCGTAATCCTGTCTTTCCTCGTCAACCACATAATTTATATATTTTAACTACAAAAATGAACTAAAATAAACAGTCTTCATTCTAACATATTGAAAAACTCAACAACTGGATTACTATAGATATTGTAATATTGGTTGTTACATACCTAATTTGACTTCATTCTCGGTTGAGCGTTTACGTGCATAACATACCCTCTGCCATCTACAGCATCCTCTTCAATTACTACAATACCTAACACACCTCCAATAACAAGAGTCCACGGAATCAGGGACAACTAAAAAATAAATTAGTTTACTGAATAATAATAACGCACTGTACATGTCTTTCCCGTGTAAAATAATATTGATTTTTCAAATTTCACATTGGCACGACAAAATTTGAAAGATATTCACCCTTTTAAATGGAATTATTAAATGCATGGATATTGTTCAATGAAAGTTTGTTTTCATGAAATTATTGAAAATTAACACGAGGTTGTTGTCTCTTTGACACATTCCCCATTTCCATTCTCAATTTTATATCTGATTTCCTTTCTAGGTTTTCACTCTTCGTCCTTTTGGTAATATCTGCTTTTCAACGTATGCTTACCATTTTGTGTTTTCAAAAATCTTGTCTAGGATCATCGGTTAAGGGCCATTAATTATCAAAAGTCCCATACTGTGTAGTACATTTGGTTAAATGAATAAAAATAAATGTGTTGAAAAATCACCGGTTAGATGGAATCTTAAACAACATACAACGAAAAACAGTCACCATCGCAAAATCTCAGAAAAAATTTGTATTTAAAAAAGTACACTTACCCATGAGACCAGCAAGAAGTAGTAAAATCAACAGCTTCGACATATTTAACAGCACTATAAAACTGTAAGTACAAAATCAGTAACAGTTTCACAAAAAATTAAACAGCTTTAAAAGGTAAGTTTGTAGAATAGAAAATAATTTAACTACGTATGTAACGCGTCTTTTGATTGGCTGACAGTGTTTTGTTTATCAGTTCTGAGACATAATTTTGTCATTTGATCGTGACGTCATCGGTTTTTTTTCATGATTTACTCCGGTTTAAAATGAAGTATTGAATTAAATTATTAGGAATGACTGTAACATTTTTTCTGTCTATTCGAAATAACATAAAAATTTGGTGCACCACATTTTGATGTTATTTCTTTATAGAAAGAACAAAAATATTACAGTCAATCCTTAAATAAAAAAGATTTCATTTTTGTAATGTGAGATGTACGCATTTGTAGTAATCTCAATACTTAGTTTGTATGTATTTTTAAGTACTATTTGGTAAGTGCAATTTAGTTAATAAAATTTAAAATAAAAAAAGAAAGACAAGATGAACCACAACTAAAATAACTATCAAAAAGCAGTACTTATAATAAAAAAAACCAATTACCTGCTAAACCTGTAGTTGTAATATCGCTCTATATTTTTATTTTTGTGCTCAATATATATAATACCTAAGTATATTGATTTTAATTTCGGTAATTGAATAATAATAAAATCAAACAACATTCCTTCCTGGAATATTAATTTGATCAAGGATTACGGGAAACTGAAATGATTCTGCTATTGTTTATACATAAATACTACCATTGTGACCAACTTTCCATTTCAAATTTATTTGAAATGGCAAAATACATTCAAATTTGTCAATGTGTATTCTCATTTGTTCAAGAATAAACTTTTTTCTAGTATTTTGTTTTGATTTGATTTTTATGTCATCTTCTTATATCAATCAAAAGTGACCAATGAAAAAAAGAAGAGAATGTAAGTTTTTAAAGATTTAAGAATAATATAAAAAAGAGAAGAGGGATAAGAGTTGCGGTCATTGTATGTTCAAAATTTTATCTCACATTTTGTTTGTCCACATTTTTTATGCTGTTACCAAAAAGTCAATTTGAATAACTGAGATGACCGACAGCCGAAAGTATTTTTTGTTTGTTAGAAAACTTATCATTAATTTTATCTTATTAGGGACAGGGGAAGACACCTACGCGTATCTTGCCTCTTTATACACAAGATATAACAATTCGACTTTGGACTTACTTAAACTTTGAGTTTAAGCTGCTTTTCATGTTTTTATGTCGTTCATTCTTTCTAGGATATACAGAAAGTTCTTGGTTTTTTTAATGTATGACCAGGTATCAAAACGTCTCTCTATTTATACGTATTAGTCCGACATATATAACATTTGATCCTAGTAGATAAAGTTGCTCAACTGAAGTGTATCGCTTCATCTTTATTCTTGTGTGTTGCTATTCTGCGGTTTACATGCTATAATGTAGTATTATACTATTTATTTATGTAGATCTATGTGCTGAGTGTTCTTGCGTTTGTTTGTACTGTATTCCTGTCATATTAGCGGTATTTTTAACATGCAATATAAGCGGGAGGTTCGGCTAGTCAAAACAACAGGTTCAACTCACCATGATTAATTAAATGTCCTGTACTAAGTCAGGAATGGGGTAGTTGTAATCTATAGTCTGTTTCTTTGTTAAATGTGCGTTTGCTTTTGTTGTAGTTCAGTTTTTCTGTTGTTTCGTTGTTGTCCTGTTATAGTTTCCGTCCGTTTTAGATTGTGCAGATTTGTTTAATCGAATTATGACTATTGAACAGCGGTATACTTCTGTTGCCCTTATTTTTCCACTAGTTAATTTATGTAGTCGCCATATCTCGAAGATATCAATAACAGACATCACTTGAGATTAATTTAGCTGATTTTCTTCACTTTTTGACCCTTTATTATATAGCTATCAGACTTAAAAGAGGGACGAAAGATACCAGAGAGATAGTAAAACTCATAAATCGAAAATAAACATAAAAAGACAAACAGTAGTACACATGACACAACATAGAAAACTTAAGAATAAGCAACACGAACTTAAGATGTTTCGTTTTTCTTTCTTTTCTTTCATCAGTATATTTTATTTGTCTCTTGCTGATCGACATTTGTCAACATTTTGTCGTCGGGATCTTAACTTAGTCTTTCATACGATATCATATAATATTTGTTTTAGTTTCAGGTCAATATCAGCTAGTATGCGTTTGCCATATTTCTAGCTAAGGGTCATGATTAAGGGAAATGGATGCTGCCTTTTGTGGCTGCTGTGACTGTGAAATAAATGGGACCATGAAAGAAATACTACTGGCAAACAATCTGCTCGGCTTTCAGAATGTAATAATTCATAATTTTATAGCATTCATTTGATAGTTTAAAAAGGGCGTAAATACATCCCATTGAAAGGATTTAACTAGCTAATAACAGTTTATTTTCGATCTATGAATTTGAATGTCCCTCTGGTATCTTTCGCCTCTCTTTTACAAAATGAGGCTCATTACAATATATGCTTTCTTTATGCCAAGAATACTGATTGGTTTGTCTTACGCTTATGGCTCTCTGTCTCATATTTTAATCTCTAAAAATAAACACAAACAATAAATTAGTTTCAATATATTTTTTTATTACACGAAGATTGATCTTTTGTCAACTGAGTTTGGTCTTATTCATCTAGTTGTCTTTAGCTGAAAAATACAAAAGATAAAAGTTATTTTGCAGATTGAAGTTTTAAAAAAAAAATGTATACACCTTCTTAAGTATGTTTAAATGTCAATTCAAAATATTTCACCTTAACCCTACGTTTTCCTAATTGTATTTTTAAATTTGTACCGTTGATGGTCCGTGTATTCATCTTTCAAAAAATTAAAGGGAATAAAAAGATCCCAAAATTTAACGTCCAATTGTATTTTTATCCATCTGATGATTTAAGCCTTTTTCAACTGATTTTTTATAGTTCGTTCTTATGTTGTACTGTTATACCACTGTCCCAGGTTAGGGGGTGGGTTGGGATCCCGCTAAAATGTCGAACCCCGCCACATTCTGTATGTATGTGCCTGTCCCAAGTCAGGATCCTGAAATTCAGTGGTTTTAGTTTGTTAATGTGCTACATATATGTTTTTCGTTAAAAAAAATACATAAATTAGGCGGTTAGTTTTTTCGTTTGAAATGTTTTACATTGTCATGCCGGGGTCATTTACAGCTGACTATGCGGTATGGCTTTGTTCATTGTTGAAGGCCGAACGGTGACCTATAATAGTTAATTTCTATATCATTTTGGTCTCATGTGGAGAGTTGACTCATTGGCAATCATGCCACATATTCTTTTTTTTTTATATTTAACGGACACCATCACAAACTGTTCAACTTATAACAAATGAAGTAGTAATTTGAAAACTGTGTAAAATTAGAATTGAACTGTTTCAATGATGTAACTTCTAAGATAAAAATTCACATTGCAACCTATTTTTTATTGTTAGCGAAGTTGTCAATTTATATTTAATGAAATCTTATAATGAAAAAAACTTGTTCCTTGCCATGCCAACAACAGTTTATTTTGAAATCTAGGAGAAAACATACCAAGTTCAGTTTTATTCTCAATTGATCGTTTACCACAAGAATAGTAAGTAGTATGCATCCCATATTTACAGCAATACGAAAATGTCACATGAAAACATATCTGTTTACAAAAATATCGATATCCTCTACACCTCCTGGACTCTGCATTCTGAATAACTGAAAATGAATTAAACATTAAAGATTATTGAATCTTGTCCATTCAGGATGATATTAGATGTTTTCATACCGAGAAAAAACAAACGATAAATAATTTTTTAACACAATAGCATTTTCTTTTAATATCTCTATCCTTTATCATGCTAAAAAAGATATAAATGTAAACATAGACTTTGCTTATATTTTTTTTAGCAGCCCCATTTCTTTCTTGCATCTTTAATATTATATGAGTATAACTGCGTATAAAAACATCAGATAAGTGTACTTTCTTAAAAGGAGTCTGTGTTATATTTCTCCTTTGTTTTCTGTTTATATTTGGAATACTTTGTATCTGTTCATTTTCAATTAAATGATCTGATACACTATTTCTATTTTAAACTGTCACATTATGTCGTGAATAAGTATAACTATCGATGTTATTTTACACATTACCCTTCCGGAGCACCTGAGATCACCCCTAGTTTTTGGTGGGGTTCGTGTTGTTTGTTCTTTGGTTTTCTATGTTGTGTCGTGTGTACTATTGTTTTTCTGTTTGTCTTTTTCATTTTTAGCCATGGCGTTGTCAGTTTGTTTTAGATTTATGAGTTTGACTGTTCCTTTGGTATCTTTCGTCCCTCTTTTTTTAACATATTTAAAAAAATAATAAAATTATATACGTACCAAGAAGACCAGCAAGAAGAAGAAAAATCACAAATTTCGACATTGGTTTAGGAAAGTTCAACTAAAAATGCATAGAAAGGAAGTAACTTTATGTGGTATTGAGGTAAATTAATGATCAAAAGTACCAGGATTATAGTTTTAATCGCCAGACGCGCATTTCGTCTACATAAGACTTATCAGTGACGCTCAGATCAAAATAGTTATAAAGCCAAACAAATACAAAGTTGAAGAGCATTCAGGACCCAAAATTCCGAAACAATTTCACGTATAAGTACTGTATTTCTTTATTTAGATTGTAGTCTGTATAGTATAATATGTTAATTATTTCACAGTCTTATTCGAACTTTGACATCAAACTCAGAAATGAGGTTGTTGAATAACTTTTGGTCTACTTTCAAATAATAGGACATTTGAAAATAGTTCTTCTTGATATCCTAATACTAGCAGAAAAATAGACAGTTTGTCTCAGATAAACATGCAAAATCTAAATTACTGTAAAGCAATGTTTTAAATTTGATTCCGCATCTAAACTATGTCGCGATAGACACTAATCATCGTCAGCCTGATTAATTTTTAGATTGCAATTATTACTTTTATATATATATATATATATACCCTTAATCGAAATTATTTAGACTTAATGATCGCGCCTTGGCACGTTAGTGGGGATAGAAAACTTAAGGATGTCCTTTTTGTCTGATCTAAGAAACAATCTGCCATTATTTAAAAAAATATTATCCACTAAATTTACATTTGTGGTGATTCTGAGGACAACTCAACTTGTTTGAGATTTTATTAGAAGTTCTTATAAAACAGCAAACAACATTTTTAAGCTCCGGTAACAACACCCAACCTTCACAGGTCTGGGTTTAGGCAAACAGGAAACATTTAACCATAAAACCCCTAATGCGGTAAGACAAAAAAGAAAATCTTAGCATAATAGGGATAAAAATAGTTGACACGCAGATATGAATAAATAGGTTTTATTTCAGTTGTAAAATGTTTTGATAAAAATTATTCAATTTCGTACACCATTTGTAAAAGAGGGACGAAAGATACCAGAGGGACAGTCAAGCTCATAAATCGAAAATAAACTGACAACGCCATGGCTAAAAATGAAAAAGACAAACAGACAAACAATAGTTTACATGACACAACATAGAAAACTAAAGAATAAGCAACACGAACCCCACTAAAAACTAGGGATGATCTCAGGTGCTCCGGAAAGGTAAGCAGATCCTTCATCACATGTTGCACCCGTCGTGTTACTTAAGTGATAACAAGATAGGACACTGTAAATGGAAATTTTACTAAATCATTATTTATATGGACCCAATTTTTTTTTAATCAAGTCACTAATTCTTTGAATGATGACATATTTGTTACGAATGAAGAAAATGTGTTTTTTTAATAGAACGCAATATTTTCTTAAACAAAAGAAATTTTATTTCATGTAAGCAAACATTTTGGAGGATTAGAGCAGTATTTGTGTTTTTCCGTTTTCCATGTTGGTTTAGTAATGGCTCCATTCCGTTGTATGAAAAACAATACAAATACATTTAGCATAACTTTTTATAACTTTAAATCTGTCTGTTGCTAATTTTCTTCAAGCTCAGCTGAAATTAAATTAGATAGAGTGATATGTATATTGGCATTTATTTTGACTGCATGCTCAAAACTATTGTAAAAGGATGTGGCGTACTTCTATACTTAATTCCTAATTGTTTTTATCGATCATGTATTTATTGTCTGAATTTATAACTTTGTTTTGTTTATGGTCGAATCATATTATTATTATTCAAAAAAGATATGTTCTGATACTGTTTGTGGCTAACTTTTAATCTAGCTAAGTTTTCTGCAGTGAATACGGTTAGCTCAATATCTTAGATGTCTGATAATAATGGTAAAACAAACAAGACTTAACAAGACCTATATCCGAATTTTCACGATGAACAAGACACAATGTTTACTTCTTCAGTTCACTTGTTGTTGCAACTTTCTGTTTCAAATTTCACTTTTTTTCATCAACTCTCAGTTCCATCTAATATTGAATGCTTCGTTGAATCTGATATACATTATTTTTAACCTGCACGACATGCCAGTCTACGACAATACTGTGCACACTTCCAATCATTTGGGCAACCATGACCTGCGTCAGCAGTTGGGATAACTATAAGAAGATCAGAATTAATGAAGATTGTTGACAATGTCTTATTGATGTTCATTGATCTTTAAAGAATTTATTTTTAATTTTGCAAAATATAGATTCCTTATTTCACTTTCACATTTAAATTGTTCTATCAGATGTAATCGAACTAATTAAGCTATTGTGATAGCGACGACAATGTTCCTCCACGGATTCCAGCACCTTATACCAGATAGCGAAAAAGGTTATAAAAAACTCACACAGAATACAAGAGCAAAAAGAAAGTACACCGGAGACGCGTTTCGTTCACAAACGAATCATCATTGTCGTTATAAACAAAATAGAAGGAAACATTTGTTTTCGAGCTTTCATGATAAAAAAATAGATATAAAGTTGTGTCAAATACTGCTGTAAAGCTTCAGATCGATGTTCTAATCTAAAATCGATAGTGAATTGACTGACCAAGAAACAAAATAATCTTTATCCATTCTGTGGTCAGCAATGTATGATATCAAACGAACACCAAGAGACCACAATGTTTTTGGACCTTCCGATGTACAAAAAAGTAACGAATATGTTCTGAAATAATATACTTACCAACCAAACCAGCAAGGAGAAGAAAAATCATTATTTTGAACATTTTTGTTGTTGATTATAGTTCTGCAAAAAAACAGAGAAAATTAATTACTTCTCATGAAACTAATGCACACTAACATTAATTATGTTTGTTATTTTGAAGATTTGCTGTAAAAACAAATTTAACAATAAAACCACATGAAGAAAGAGATATTAAAGAGTTTTCTTGCTAAAAACTTAACAAACTAAAAATCTAAAAAAGTATCATTTCAGAATCTATTAAAAATCCAAAACGAAATTGATTAAAATAGCTACTTTACCTGCACAACTAGTTGTTAATATTTGAATACAATATTATCGCTATTTAGTCAATTTATATTCCCAAAATATATTGACTGAAATTTCTCAAATTCATAAATATTTGAAATCAATTAATATGTTCCGAGAATAAAAGTTTGGTCAGAATACATACAATTAACTTGAAACTGACATTTTTTAAAAGAATTTGTTCTAATTTGAATTTTATTTTTTCATACGCAACATAACTCGTCTTTGACAGAAACTCGGCATTGTAACTATAATTCACCCCTTAAAATTACAGAATATAATTATTAGCATTTGCTTTTTATCTTTTTCAAATAAATTGTCCTCGCAATTCTCCAGGTATAATTTAAAAAAAATATATAAGATTTAGCGATAGGGAAGTATACTAGATTAAGTGTTGCTTTTGACACTTATTTACAGTTTATTTTAATTTGTAAGGTTAGTTTGAACATACTGTTTGTTGGGATTCTGTTTCACCAATCTGTACATGTTATGTATGTATTGCATACAGCATGTACTGTCTAATCTAGTTTGTGTATATAACCCAAAATGTACTTACTAGACCACGTATTCTTCTTTTCATAGATATTTGAAAACACTTATTGTTCTACATACACATATAAACTATCAAAATAAAAGTTAATATAATTTCATACTAATCAAAACGTTGAAGAATTGTATGTAGACAGATACAAATATAGATCAGTATCAGACTAATAATTACGTTAATATCTACGTTCGAATGCTAGCATTTAAACCCGCTATATCAATGTCAACAATGAACAACAAATTATATTTTTTATGCTTTTAAAATATTCTTAATTTCAGATTCATAAGAACTTTTATCTAAATAATAGGAATTTTAAAGGTATAAAAATAGGCAGATATGGTATGTTTCCAATGAAACGACTGTCCACAAGAGACACAATTATGTAGACATAATCAAATTACGCATTCATTAATGAGCAAAATCCAAACTTTAAAGTAACTTACAGGAGAGAAGACATAGCAAAATTTAAAAAGTTAAAACAAAAATACCAACGGATTTATCTATGAAAAAAAAAAAACACGTTTCGAAAAACAAATAGACAACTAACAACAACAACCATTGAATTACAAGGTCCTGATATAGACCAGATAGATACAGCATGTTGAAGGGTTACGCATGTTTGCGAGTACCCAGCCTCTGTACATAAAATCTATGTTATTTGAGATAAAGGAGACATGTTTAATCTTTCAAGAATATCTATAACGAAATTTATTATTAGTAAATTACTTACAATACATTATTAATTGTTCATTTTATACAATTCCATGTGTCTGAAAACTGTAATAAAGAACTAATGGAAAGAGAAAACTTAAATTTGTTGTTATGTGTGTATTATTTATGATAGCTGGCTATACAGCCCTCGCACGGTCGGTTGAGGTGGCTTGAGTATCTTCCTCCATCTTAGACTTTGAATAAAAAGATAACGTTCATAGTGTATTAATTTACAAGGTCATGTTTTTCTCTGGCTGTTTATGACGTCTTTACACTAAATCCATTGGATGTTTGATGTGTACGGATTCATAGTTTAGTCTTAGATGAATGATTTTTTTTATTAGTCGTTAGTGGCTTTGAAATAGCTGTCAGATAACTGCGAGTACTCTCAGATCCGTTCATTGCGTCTTTTTGTGTCGGGATGTATAAGTACTTTTTCGAAATCTACAAGGGAATCTGATGTACAGTAGTTGTCGTTTGTTTATGTAATTTATACGTGTTTCTCGTTTCTCGTTTTTTTGTATATAGATTAGACCGTTGGTTTTCCCATTTGAATGGTTTTACACTAGTAATTTTGGGGCCCTTTATAGCTTGTTGTTCGGTGTGAGCCAAGGATCCGTGTTGCAAGCCGTACATAGACCTATAATGGTTTACTTTTTTTTAAATTGTTATTTGGATGGAGGGTTGTCTCATTTGCACTCACATCACATCTTCCTATATCTAACAATTGGTTTTATTCTTTAATGATATGTGCTCATTTGAGAGGATATGTAATGCATGTGAAAGAGTGTGAATTTTAATGCAGATAGTAATGTGTTTGGCTGTTTTTTCTAAAAAAAATAATCATTTTTTTTCAACTTTGCCACATACGGGGAGATAACTCAGATAAAGCTCGGTGACGCTCTTTTTTCCCTATCTGAAAGAATGTTATAAGAGCTATTTTCTATTTTATATTAAAATTCTATGGTGAATTTAACAAATTTATCACAAATTTCTTTTATTTTTCCATGCATAATCTAAATAAAATCTGACAATTTTGCACAATCTGTAGCATGAAAAAAAAACCCGGTGACCCATACTTTTTACTATATTTGGAAAGAAAACACGATAAAAACTACATTTTGACAAATTATTAAAAAATTCTAAGAATTCTAATTAAGACACCCCCCCCTCCTCCCCTATTCCCAATCCAACTCAAGTTTTTGTTATATCTTTAAATTATTTTCAATCTTTTGTTAAGCTTTAATTTGTTGATATGAATATTTATTTTTCTTTGAAATTGGATAAAACGGGTATCTGTCGCTTCAATTACATCATGATTTGCACGGGGGGGGGGGGGGGGGGGGGGAGGGGGGATAAGAACCACCAGACTACAATCGTCAAAAATATATGCTAGTAATAACAAAATCAAATCGACGACAACACATTATTTTGTAAATATTTAGATTTTGTTTTGTTTTGTTTTGGTACAGTGAATCGACGACAACACATTATTTTGTAAATATTTAGATTTTGTTTTGTTTTGTTTTGGTACAGTGAATCAATGCTGTAGAGCTGGAGACATCTACGTTGTACAAAAACATTTGATGATGAGATGTATTTCATTCCGAGAAAAAAAAAGTATAGATATTGATTGCATATTATATATCGTGTATTATATGTACATGGCATGTTTACAAAATAATCAATATATTTAAAAAAACAAACTTGCTCACTATCAAGAATGGAAATATTTTTTATATACTACGTATTTAGTCAATACTGCATATTGACAAATCAAAAATATTAAATAGAAATGAGCTGTAAGTTTAACTTAAATTAGACAGCAACTAAGTTCAATCCTGAGGTCCCTATAAATTCATTGTCGAAAGACTAGCCGACGTTTTGTATGCAAAGTTCTATGTTTAATAATTCATGCAGACTAGAAATCAAACCATTAGAACCAAATAAAATCAAACATGATCAAAATCTCAAACACGTAAAAGAGACAATAATAATAACTAATCACTAATCACTAAGTATGTATTGTTTTAGTAGATTTTTTATATATCTAATACATCAAAACACTTTGAGAAATTAAAACATTAATCTTAAACAATTAAAGCTCAAAATATAATTTAAGGTGACAACATTTATTTTACTCATTCAAGCAAACAGGTTTTGCAAGAAACAGAAATTTAACAATTGATTAATGACGGTTTAATTCAGATGCTGCTCACACTCGTTCGTCGCGATGAGAACAACGGGAAGGACGCGAAACAATATTATTCAAACCGTATTGCTTAATTACTCAAAAGTACTGAGACAATGTTCAATGTTCTTACAAATATTGCCTGCATTATGAGCAACAAACCAAGGGCTGTAATTTAGAACGTAGGATAGGAGACGACCGTATGAAACAATAATAGAATGAATTAATTATGCTAAATTGTTGTTCATAACATCATATTTCCTTATCAGGATAAATATTTATGTTTCGGCCATTTTTCTTCAAGAAAGTTTTATATCTTTTCTGTATTCGTTCCTTTGTTAACTTTTGGTGCCCTTTTTGTTATATTTTGCTAATATGAAATTGCTTTTACCTTTATTGAGAATATCTGACATGGCGAAAATGAATATATTTGGATTTCTACTGGGACGATGGCTTTTAAACTTCAAAGACTATATATCAGACAAGGTAAAAATGAAAATTTTGGTAGAAACGATTGGGTTTTCGATGTTAATTTGTAATTTTTGATCGCTGTTGTGTGACAGTTTTGATCGTTTTACTCGGAGCTCCACTATTCTAAGGAAAACGATTGGATGAATATATCTTTGTAAAAGCCTATCACCTATGTAAGTCTTGTATGTTTTTCAATTTTAGTTCATTTATATGTTTCAGAATTTTCACTGAACTAATACACATTTGGTTTGGGGGCCAGCTGAAGCCTGCCCCACGGTTGCGGAATTTTCTCGCTGTGTTGACTACCCATTAGTGGACTTCGATTGTTTTCTTTGCTTTGTCGGGTAGTTGTCTCTATGACACATTCCCCATTCCATTCTCAATTTCATTACTTGTTTGTTTTAAACTTTTGATAATTTGATAGTCTAGTTTTCGAAGCCTGTGCTATATCATGTTTCCTTGGCTTAAATTTGACTGAAATCTGGGCAATTCTGTTAATAACAAAAATCTCTATATTTTTTAATAATCGGGATTTAAAATCAGAGCTTTCAATAAAACTTTGGCTAAAGAGTTATATTTATCTTTCTCACTCGCTTTTTATCAACTTAAAACTTTTTGTCTTGAAACATTTAACATGATAATTGGGTCCAAAGATGTCTCTTAGCTAACTTACTTCTTTATGTAACCACACATACTTTTAGATTATTGTGATCAAGTTATTTTCTGGAATTCAAAATAATGTTTTGGCGTATTTACAAATCAATTTGTTTGCATCGATCTAAATTCTGTGTAAGCTCCATTTTGATTGTATTACTTTTATGAATTTAGTACTGGATCACAGAAAAATCCAAATTTTATCATTAAAAGATAAAAGACAAATAAAACAAGTCGTGTTCCGTAATTATTCCTGGTATATATTTTCGTATAGTTGAAGAAATCTTTTTCACAAATCTCTCATTCTTGTCATTTGTATATCTACGCCTATTCATCACATTATTTAATTAAAACTATCTATTAAACATTTGTTTGCTTCCTTTCGAACTTCCAGTGGAAGAAGTGGTATCCTGAAATAAATACCACAGAAAAATAATCTGCTCGGCTTTCAGAATGTAATAATAATTATATAACAGTATTTGATGCATGATTCGTTTTGTCTATAAACTATTAACAACTGCCATACAAGTTTGAGGTTTTTAGTGTGGACAAACGCCTGTACCAAGTCAGGAAAAATATGTGTTCCCCCTTTTTTGAGTTTACATTGCAGTTTGGTATTTTTGTTAATGTTTTTTTGCGGTACATATAAAAGAGGGACGAAAGATACCAGAGGGACAGCCAAACTTATAAATCGAAAATAAACTGACATCGCCATGGCTAAAAATGAAAAAGACAAACAGACCAACAATAGTACACATGACACAACATAGAAAACTAAACAATAAGCGACACGAACTCCACAAAAAACTAGGGGTGATCCCAGGTGCTCCGGAAGGGTAAGCAGATCTTGCTCCGCATGTGGCACCCGTCGTGTTGCTCATGTTATAACAAATCCGGTAAATAGTCTAATTCGGTAGGTCACATTCATGAAACGGTAGGGGATTGTAGTTTTTAATTTATCCCTCCCTAAAACAAGATACTTGTATCTACGTTGGCCATTCTTTTTATGAAACAAAGCAATACCAACTCTGTCAATTGTCCTTTAGTTTGGAATGTGGAATACTTGTGTAAAGTGTAGAAAAGTCAAATGTTTTAATACTATTGCAAGATGAAAGAGAGTTAGATTGTACGTACTCTAAAAGATATTTTTGGAATTTGTAAGTATCCACATCTGATTCACGTTGCCTCTAGAATAGGCAGTTTCACAATAACTTTGAAGCACGTCTTTGATTGCTGATAAAAAAGATGTTAATGATTTAGATCGAGGTTTCTTCGAGCACTTGGAAGACCCAGCAATATAACGTTGTTTGTGTGGACACTTGTGTAGTTTAGGTTAATAAATTGACAAAAATGTCGCTTCCAGTAAACGAAATCTATTAATTTCTAGAATTTTTAGGTGTTACCAACTACTACACGTTTGTCAAGAACCAACGTTTAGGATCGTAAACTCCAAGAACGAAAACCTGATTTTGCGTGACACATTTAAAAACTAACTAGAATCAAGTGCCAAATGACCAGTCATTTTCTTGGTAAAATTAATGGTAAAGTAAAAAACACCTATCATCTCTAAGTCTGAAAATATATATAAGTGTTTGAAAAAAAAGATTTATAGGAGAACATTAATTCAAGTCAAACATCTGGAAATTACCAAATGTATAACTCATTCATTTGATTCAAAAGGGCATAATTACACCACATTGAAAGGATGTAACTAGCTGATAACAGTTTATTTTCGATCTATGAATTTGAATGCTCATCTGGTATCTTTACCAAATAATACTCCTTACAATACATGATTTTTTTAAGTGAAAAATACTGTATTTCTTTTGTCTTGAATGCATAGGACTCGCTGTCTCATCTTTTAATTTATGAAAATATACGCAAACAAAAAAATTAGTTTCAATATATTGTTTTTTTACTACACGAAGATAGGTCTTTTGTCTGCTGAGTTTGGTCTTAGTCATCTAGATGTCTTTGAGCTTAGCTGAAAAATATTAAAGATAAAAAGTTATTTTCCAGATTGACATTTTTTGAAAAATTATACACTTTTTAAAAACGGGGTCAAAATATTTCACCTTAACCCTGCGTTTTTCTTAGTGTATTTTTAAATTGGTTACGGTGATTCATCTTTCAAAAACGTAAAGGGAATCAAAAACCAAAATTCTTAAACGGAGACCATCACGAGCGGTTCATATTATGACATATTTATTGTCATTTAAAAACTATATCAAAGTAGAATTGAAATATAGAATTCTTTTCTATGGAAAAGTTACATTGCAATCCTATCGTTGTTATTTGCAAAAGTGTCAATATAGATTTAAAAAATCAAATTATAATGAAAGGAACTTTGTTCCATGACATAATATCTTAAGAATGATTTGTAATATAGGAGAAAACATACCTAGTTCTACGTCATTCTCGATGGACCGTTTACCATATCCACAAATATAATATTCAGTATAAGTCCTATATTTACAACATCGCCACCAACAACGCTTTGTACACACAGATCGATATCGCTTACAAAAACGTATGGACTCCGCCTCCTGAATAACTTTAAAATGAAAAAAAATACATATATGAAATCTTGTCCATTGGTGATGATAGTGGATTTGTTTTTTATATTTAAAAAAATAATTAATAAATAAATGATAAACGATCTATATTCTTTTAACACGATATCATTTTTTTTTTATATCAGTCTCATAATTTGGTTCTTTTTAGTAGAACAATTCTTTAACATTATATGAGCAAGCTTCGTCTAACAACATCAGAAAATGAAATTTGTTTTTAGGAGTTCGTGTTATATTTCTCTTTGTTTTCTGTGTTATATTTGGAATATTCTGTTTTTAATGCATCTACTGTTTCTATGCTTTTATTTTAACTTTATCTGAAAACACCATTTTTATTCTAAATTGTTGTATTCTGTCATGAATAATGTATAACAATTCATAATATTTAATACTGTACCATTTTTCAACATTAAGTAATCAACGTAGATTCAAAATAATATACATACCAAGAAAACCAACAAGAAGAAGTAAAATCACAAATCTCGACATTTCTTTGGGAAAACTACAAAAAGCAGATAGAGGAAGTTATTGAGGTCAATTAATGTTTTTATTAACAAAAAAGAAAATATGGTATGATTGCCAAAAAGAAAACTCTCTTCAAGAGACACTCTGAAAAACTATTGCGAATATAATTGGATCTATTCTTATAAATAGTAAATCAACGAATAAAGATATGAACAATAAATGTAATATACCTTAACATGGGTTTTTATAATAATTATAATACTAATCGTATAAATCATAACAGAAATTAATTTTTGAAATTCAACGAAAACTTCAGCAATATTCAGAAAAGAAGAGAACGCAAATGTTTGACATACCTTCACTATCTTTAGTTGATATCTATATTCCTTTTTTTAACAATTGAATATAAATTTATTGCACTAAAGCTGTTAACAGCCGCTACAGCTTTAACTGTAAGGTATCCTGAAATTGTTAGTACCTATATTCCTAATAAGTATTGTTTTGCAATATATATTTCCAAAGTGTATTGATTAAACTTAAGCAATGGAACATGTGGTCTTAAATAATATCTTCCGAAAATGAAACTTTGATCATGGTAACATACATTTAAAAGGTTTTATTTGTGCAGATGAACACATAACAAATTAAGATCAATTGGTTGGTGTATGTGCAAAACAATCATACTGAGGATGGAAACAAGATAATGGAAAAGGAGTGTCTCAAAAGATTATTACATTTGTTTTATCATTATTTAAATAAAGAAATATGAGTTCCATTATCTAAGATTATAGTGGCGCCTGTTGTCTAACATGTTTACTATTTCACACTCTTATTGGATCAATTTGTACATCAAATTCTTAATTTGGTTGTTGAAAAATTTTCAGTCTACTTTTAAGGCAACTAATTGGACAAATCTTATATCCTGGGACTTGCAGAAAAATAAACAGCTAGTCTCAGATAAAGAGAATCTGTTACTGCGAGTCAATGATTTAAATTTGATTTCGCATCTTAGCCGTTGTCTCTATAGACACAACAGTCAGCTCGAGGAAGATTTGTATCGCAATTTTTCTTTAAATCCTCTCTTAATCGAAATTATTATACTTAAAAAACGCCCCCTTGGTACGTTAGAAGTTCAAACAGGAACATTTTTTTTAGATTTATATCGCAATTTTTCTTTAAATACTCTCTTAATCGATTTTTTTATACTTAAAGAACGCCCCCTTGGTACGTTAGAAGTTCAAACAGGAATGTTTTTGTAACTAATCTAAGAATGTGTAGTAATTTCGAAAGCGGTGATAAACCTAATAATAAAACAGAACACTAAACAAACTGTTGATAAAGGTAATAAGCATGTACAAAATAATGTAATAATGGAGGTAATTATAACTTGGATGGAGAGTTGCCTCATGGCACTAATACCACATCTTATATCTACTATCTAATAATTAATATCAAAACTATAATTGTGACTCCCCTGTTTAACCAGTACCAAATATTAAACATTTCTAAAATATTTCAGCCAAAAACTCGTTATGAATCTGGATTTAGAATATTGTTGAATCATACATGTTTTTCAACATATACCAAAAATGTTTCAAATACCAGCATGACAAAGACGATTATAGCGCATTATTCTCCTACAGATCAAATTTAGATAAAAGACTGGGTCAAATCTTGCTTAGACACTTAGCTTTCGAAAGTCTATCGATGCATTTACTTTAAGGCTTTATTTAACTTTCTTAATTTATTCGATTATATTACAGACTGATAATAAAATCTTGCAAATCGATAAAGAAGAGACTAAGTGAGGTGATAAACAGTTTATTTTGTAAGTTTGCATTAATATTTTTTTTTTATAAAACAGTACATATGATTTGGAGATCGTATATCTCTGCAGTATATTCATATTTCAATATATCGAAAGTAAATATATATATGAATGAATACATGTTGTTCATACAGATAAAAAATGAATATCTTGTAATTATTCTATTATTCGAACTTGCAATAATACATTTGGTAATAAAAAATTGTAAGTATATAAATCGATTGACTGAAGTTCAATGCTGAAATGAAGATGAGATAATTGATGAGAAAACACAAATTGGTCACAAATAATGTTTATTTTTCAAAACAAATAGTCCTTTCAGGCTATGTGTAAATTTCGTGGACCTTATATATATATTAGCAATAAGGTGTTGTTTCAGTACTGATTTTGATTTTTTGTACGTTTTTACAGGTACACTTTATTTTTCGATGAAAGATCTAAAAACAAAACCCAATTTAACTACAATACATGTTTTAAAAGATATATTGAGCATAAGTGAATCCAAAATAAGATACGTCGTCAATACATGTATGTTTATTGGAAATATGCTACTGTCTTTTTTTTTTTACATTTTTACTGCTATTTCTATTTCTAGAAATGCAATGTAATCGTTTTTGCGATATATTTTGAAGATTTTCATTTTTAATGTGTATCGATGTATATTGATTGATTGATTCCGTTTGATTTTCAATATAGACTATTTTGATAATTAAGAAAGGCATATGCGCATGCGTACGTGGCATATATCGTTTCATTCCAATGTAAATTTAGATCCATTATTTAAAGTCCACAATTTTAAATTGTATTATAAAACTAAAATGCTATATAATTTAAGTGCAAATACTGTAAATTCAGAAATTATTGCGTGCATTTATTTATGCGATTTTGTCATTTTAGACTTATATGCGATTTTATATTTTACGATTTTAAGAAAAATCATGTTTAATTCATATATTATATCTTAAAATGCGAGTTTAAATTATTGCATTTACAACTCTGTCGCATTTTTCGCATTAATAAAAACCTCGCATTAATTTCTGAAGTTTACAGTAATTAACGACAGGGGGTTTCCAAAACGAATGAGAAAAATAAACTTTGTCAATTCTGTGGTCTGCAATGAATGACTTCAACCGAAACCCCAGAGACCACAATGTTTTTAGACCTTCAGATGTACAGGACTAGGAATATTCAATAAATGATTTTTACCAAAAAATGTATTTGAACGAAATCATCACTTTTTTTCGTGATCAAGACTGTTTTATTTGGGCTGCGTCGGATAAAAATCGACCTTATGCAAATAAATATCAATACATCTGTTACCCTCTTTTGGGTTAAAAAAAATCTCAAGGGGAAGTCTGTAACTGTTTCAAAATTGATTTGAAAGAAGAACCCTGCAAAACAGACCAACATTCACCTTTTAATTTTGTAAATTTAATGTACCAAAATCGTTCAAAGTCTTATATATCTACATGTTAACGTACACTTGAATAAGGTCGATTTCTATCCGACGCAGCTCATTTGTTAAGGTCAAATATATGGCACACCAAAATGACATGCTAACGGAAAACAAACATCTAAAAATATTTTTATCTCAGCGAAATCTTAACAAAACAAGTAACGAGTATTCTAATATAGCATACGTACCAACCAAGCCAGCAAGAAGAATAAAAATCCCCATTTTCGACATTTTTGTTGTCACTTTATTTTTATATACAATAAAATAAAGTACCGTAAAAGATGTAAACGGAGGAAGAAAGTCCAAATACAAAAACCCAACAAAACAACAATATACTGTATTTACGAATGGTCGCATTTTCTGAAAACAATTCCAAAGTACTTAACCTGCTGGTATAAAACCATGCCATACTTTAATATAACATCAGCTTACTCAAAATTAAGTATCATTATCATTTACGAATAGTAACTTGGAGAAATGTTGAAATGTTGAAGAAAATTCAGTTCAGTATGCGTATTTTATTCTGGTTAGTAAATTGACGTCAATGTTACTTCAAAATACATGTGTTTGGTGTGTCACTTCAACATGTTCAACTACAAAATCAAAATAATTAATATTGTTCTATGCCGTGAAGACATTTCAACGTGGGATAAAAGTTGTAAGCAAGTTTGTGAGTTTAGAATCATATTCAAAACACTATGGCTGTGGCCATTGATTGACGACCTTAATTATCCCTTTGACTGGGACAGATTAGATGAACGTTTGTCTGTAACGACCACTGCTCACGACTTACTTATTATAGAATTTAAACTGTGGGGTAACCAAAGGTTCTTAACGCCTTCAATAATAAAAAAATTCGAAAAATTAATCAGGAAAAACCTTTATGTTTTAATTTATATTATTGATATAAATCATAACATCGTGTTATTCCTGATTAATTTTTCGAATAACTTCATTTAGGTGTTTAGAACCTTTAGTGACCCCACAGTTTAAGTGTCTTTAACAAGTACATAGTGAGCAGTGGTCGTTACAGACAAACGTTCACATAATCTGCCCCAGTCAATGGGATAATTTCGGTCGTCAATCAATGGCCACAGCCACACTGTTTTGAATATGATTCTATTACTCTCACCTGTTTGATTGCAAAGTGATTGTAATGGATTGACAACATATGTGTAGTGGTTGGCTAATTTATTGGTTATTAAATTGTCTGTAAGCAAACGGAGTGTTCTTCAAGTAAGTTTTATTAATGCATCGACAACATTTCCGTATCTCGGACATCTTTTTTACTACCAATCATATACCACACTTGAAGCCGTACATCAGAACCTGTTAACTATACTATATAAAAGAAAGACCGCGTAATTTACAGCAATGTTTTAAAACATAAAGTTCAAATTTCACACAATCTCATCTAGGAATAATCATGCAGATTTGAAGAAACAAATTTAGTCATCACATACGATATGTTAACTCACCATTGAAGCTGACTTCCATGTACGATTTACACTATTTGTGTCTCCTTTGCGTTGATCAAATACAATTTTGTTTTCCATTCATGTTGCAACGATTGACATGAGTTGTTTCATTGTGTAAGCTTGGAACTGAATTGACGTACGCATCTGCCAAATTAGCAGGGTACCACTGATGGATTTGCTAACACAAAGGGCAGGGTTGACGTTAGGCAAAATATGGCATTGAATTTCAACTTTATTATAAAATATCACTTATTAAGGAATAATTTAATTCTTAATGGGTTCATTTCAAGAACTATTAGAAATATTTTGGTTAATCAAATCTCTCTATGATTTTGGAGAAGTAGACAAAATACGACGAGTTTGTGCATTTTTAGGTAAACTTTATCGCCATCTAAGATCTAAAATGTTTTTCAACAAAAGATGCCGATTTATATTGGATTCATATAAACAAATATTTTCTTGATCATAGATGAGGGAGCGAAAGTAAGTGAATGCTACTAACTATCATGCGTACGAAAAACACTCGATCAAATCATAATCAGGTAGTCATTACGTCATAGTATATAATGCGAGTTACAGTAATATCTCAACTATCATTACTTTTAAATTTGTAGTATTTTGGCTTCATTATTACATTCAGAAATATCCTACGGCTGAGTTAAGCCCATTGTTAACCTACTCCTTTTTATATATATATACCATTGTTGGGCTAAACTTTGGGCAAAGAATATATGAATTATATTGATAGTCATGTCGATATGTGTTCACTAATTTACACGTACTAGTATATAGTAAAATTGATGTTGATGTATCTGCATGGTTAGTACAATTATTAAATAAAGACAAATAAAGTCTGATCTGCAAAAAGCAAAATCACAAAAATGCTGAACTTCGAGGAAAATTAAATACGAAAAGTCAATAATCAAATGGCAAAATCTAACGATAAAACACATCAAAAGGCAAAATCGAATGATAAAACACATCAAACAAGTGGACAACATCTGTCATATTCCTGACTTGGTACAGGCATTTTCAAATGTAGACAATGGTGGATTGAACCTGGTTTTATAGTACTTAACCTCTCACTTGTACCGCAGTCGCATCAAATTTCATTATATTGACAGCGATGCGTAAACAAAACAAAAAGACACAATAGTAAACAAAGTAAACTATTTACTTGTCACTATACCTGTGATATGGCTCGAGATAAATTGTATGCGAGATAATTTCAATGTACAAGAAAATGTAAGTTTACTTAACTGGATGAGTATCAGGGATATGAAGAAAAACATGCAATAACAAAGCCAGTGAAGAAAAACCATAACTACACGAAAACGCAAGTACAAATACTAGATGTACGTATATTCTGTTGGTGTAAGCTTTTTATTTATGTTTAATCAGGTAAATAACTGCGTAGTGTATGACTACCATTGAATTCGTAACAAATGTAGTGGAAGTAAACTGCAGCAGTTGAAACATGGGAGGACCACTATGTAAAGTTTTTGATTTTCCATAAATAGTTAAATTAAATAATCATTTAACAATTTTGTCAGTCATTTTAATTCAATTTAATCGACAATACAACAGCCTCGTAACATGTTTTAGATGTAAGAATTTGAATTTACAAAGAAAGTTATTTGATATTTCTTCGAATATTTCGTTTTTTCGAAATCATTTGTATTTGATGGTATATTTAATGAAAATCTTTTATTATATATTTTTTTTTTCAGCACAAATGCAGTGGAAATTTTCGATGCAATAACATGCAGGTTACATGTTTGATAATCTAATAAAAACTGAAATTAAATAGTAATAATCAGAGTCCAGCAGTCATATATAATTAAAAGGAATCAGCAACATAACAGTCTCGTAATGATTACTGGTTGCAAGAAATTGAATTCACAAAGGCAAGTTCATAGCATATATATTTTAACATCTATGTTTTTCAAACCTATTTGCAGATGATAGCGCATTTTATAAAAAAATAATAGTAAATAGCACTGAGAACTTTTTCATATAATATGCAGCACCTCACTATGGGGTATATATTTTAAACTTGATTATATATAACAGAGCTTATGTATTATATGGCGATTTATTTAAGAGAGGGTTGCTGCTAACCATGAAGCTTTTGGTCTTTTTGGCGACGTTCGAACATTTTACGAATGCTATTATGACAAGGTCGACCGTCATTAAATGTGTGTGTCACATATGACTTACAATTTGTAAACATTTTCGTAGTCATCGTTAATATTTCCCCAAATTGCGATCATAATTTGAATGTTTTGCTTGAAATGAGCAACTCATCTTATGTCACAAATGGGAACAGGAACTTCTAAAACTAAAGGAGCAATTTGAGTTTACTTAATGGGACACCAGCTGTCAAATTCATGTTCACCGATTCTAATCAAATTCTCATATTTGATTTATAAAAATGTAAAACATTTATCCAAACTATTAAAAGTCTTAATAAAACAATAAACAAGGCACAGGCATGGAAATACGTAGCTTCGTTTCGTGTGTATTTGAATCTATACGCCATCTAACTATTTATCTCTATAATCATCCGATGGCCATATAAGCGATGTAAACATAAATATAGATACAAATAGATTAAGCAAACACGTGCTGTTGAATTATTCTAGGTCTATTTAATTTCAGATTTCAGATAAAAAATAAATGTTTATCATCGTTTTTACCTGTATTAGAATGTTTATTTGTGGATCGAATCAGTCAATCAAATGATTTACATTTGTTTCACTTTCAATGTGACATTCTCTTCCTTAAAATAATTTTTCACATACAATTCACGTGTTATCCATCTCAAGCTATGGGGTTAAATTAAAGTTCAAATGAATACGGATTCAATGAGGTCGAATTATTCACTTGCAAGCGAAGAATTCTTAATCAACGTTTTTTTGCTTATTTTGACAAAATTGAACCTTATTGGCTAATAAAAAGGCAGTATTATTTCACTATTTGTATTTCATTACTGATTGAGCAAAAATATATATATATTAGGTTTTTCATATATCTCTAGTGCCCCTTTAAACAGGGGGTCTTGTTGTTCAATCTATAGTAACTTGTAATGTGTTTAGTGCAGGTTGTTAGGCTATGGTGTATTTTGTTTTGCTTCGATCTGTTTATACCTGTTGCAAACCAGGACCCTGTAGTTCCGTTTTTCCCCTCTCATGACTGATGTGTTTCCCTCGGTTTTAGTTTGTGACACTTTATTTCTCTTCTAAAACAAAACAAACAAATCAGCCCATTTCAATTTATTTTTCGGTGTAAAATTTCATTAAACGAAAATTCTGCGAAATGATGTTATCATCTCTGGCAACCAAACAATGTGAAGTCATATGTATGCTTCTGACATCAAAATTAATCACCGGGCTTTTGAAAGATTCTTGTACACCTCAAAATGCAATAATTTGCATTAAAAACACATTTAGGTGACAAATTAGAGGTTTTTGTTACATATAATTGAATAATATATAGTTACTTATATTATCATATGGGGGTAAAACGGAACAGCCAAAATCGTATCGTGTGTATAGGGCTTCCAACGTTTACACAATTACCGAATTTGTCATATAAGAATCGAAATAATTCATGATAGTCGTAGACGGGTTGGAAATTCATATTCGTATTTAAGCTCTCACTGCCGCTCGGGATAAAATAATTGAATATAAATGCCCAACCCATGGTTAAATGTAAACAAATCTTAGGCTGGCATGAAATATTTTTATTTGATGTAAAAACGTATACATGTTAAATAGCTGTCTTATATGTTTATGAAGAATATTTATGAAAACTTAGCCACTGATTTTTATGGAAAATCTTATCTTGTGCTGATCTTATTTTTATACTAGAAGTTTTTCCAAAGAATTTACTATTCAGGATATTTGTGATTCTTTAACTGTTTACGAAAAATAGATGTGTTTGACTATTTTTCAGTGAGAATGTATTACATCATAATAGTAGCTACTGTGTTGGTAAGTTTGTTTTGATGTTAGCACCGATGTTTTAGCAAATCTAATGGAGAATAGATGTGGGGTATGTGTCAAAGAGACAACAACCTGACACAAGAGCAGAAAACAGCAAAATACCTATGGGTCTTCAACACAGCGAGAAAATCCCGCACCAAGAGACGGGTTAGATGACAAATGTGTATTAGTTCAGTGAAAATAGACTTCACACTAAACTCCGAAACACATTAATGAACTGAAATTTAAAAAAATACAACATATAAGACTAACAAGGGCCAGAGATTTCTGACTTGGGACGGACGCAAAAATGCAACAGGGTTAAACATGTAAATGTTAACATACCGATGAACATAACTTTAAAGAATATATCTATCCCTATGAAAACTGAAATAATGAAAATTATCGCTATTTTCCGAAATTTTCCTTTGATCTTGCTGACTGATAATTTCCTTTCTCAGCGGAGTCGAGTGGTATGCAAATTATTGCTAGAAACTAAGCGGGCACATGTCGTTACTAATGAAATTGACATGAAATTGACAACGTCGTCATAGGTAAAATAGCGATAAACAGATTATCATTGGTCATCTCAATTCGATTGTTATTCTTACTTTCGCCGTTCCGGCCAAGGCGAGAAAATCAATCTCGTTGAGATGATCAACGATAATCTATAACACACTGCAATTCAAGACAAAAATAGAAACAAAGTTGATCATTTGCACACATGTGTACTTGTTAACAACGAAATAAACTGCACGAATGGGTTGTGACGATACCAATTGCAAATAGTTATCAAAGGTTCCAGGATTATAAAGGTACCAGCAAAATTAAAGGCAACAGAAGTTTACCAATGCTCGAATCTCATCAATCCATAAAATATACGAATGACGAAAGAAAAAAGAAATTGCATGAATCCCCAAAAGAAACAAGACCGGATGATAGACAGGATAAGTGTCACCTGAGATGCATGTAAGCTATCAATTACTCGACACGCGAATCAATTCCCAGGTAAACTGTTATAAGTTTGAATAAGACACAATCGGTATATTTACAGATAAAACCACTGCTGTTGTAGCAAAAAAGCTAAGAGCGCGGAAACATATGAATAGAGAGTTGAGACACTGATTCATCGTATCGGGGTATTAATTCTAGTTTGGAGTTACGGTCACCATTATCTTCTTATATTTTTCATGGCGGGGATGTATATAACATTAAGACAGAACAGTGACGTTGAATTCAAAGCTTTTTGTACAGAGATATATACGCCTTCTACACGATAAAAAAAAAAACCCGATAACAATGCTCTTTTGAGTGCGAAGGTGCTCCATGGCATTTTTTCTAGCATATATGTACCATTGTATTGCAGTGAAATTAAAAAATTCCCCTTACTCGATCAGTGTGGTCCTCTGTACCTTGTAGAACCTGTTTATTGTTTTATTTTCAAAATAAGTTCTTTTATTAAATGTGCATTCAGAAATTGCCATATTACAAAAAGCAAGCAAATAATGAATAAATCCGTCAGTATTGAAGAAAAATGAAGATTTGAGACAAACCTTATATTTTCGGTAGTATCCTTAATTTGATGTTCACTGTAATATATGAGATGCAAGCACTTACTAAAATGTGGGTTATTCAGTGGCAGGTCATCATTGTTGAAAACATCAAAGGTTTCAACTTATTTGTATAACCTCAATAGTTTTTAAACTCAAAATGAATATTCAAATTATATAACACATTTTTAAGTAATTTCATTTGTAAACTTTTTCAAAAGTATCTGTTTAAATACTTTTAAAGCAATATTAAGTGATATGTTTCAACGTTGCAGATTATTATCGATAGCGCCAGATCAGGCTACTATCACAAAGGTAAGCACATTTCCATTCGGTAATTTTATAAACAAGGTGAAGTTAAATGAAGGTAATTTTGTTTCTCCTTTTTCATTTTTGATCCCTTTTTATTGGTTAACGCTTATAAACTGGAATTTTTCTATCAATGTGGTGTAGACCAACACATATAAAGCATGCAAACACAAAAGCCTATTGGCATTTGATAACCTTCACTGACGGAATTCAATTCATTAATGTATGTTTGTCTTAGTTCTATCCCATCGAATTTGTTTGTTACTTTTATTTTTTTCTTTCAGATGGCTGGGTGGGGTGATATAATTTAATTTTTCTCCATTTCATTATTTTCAAATTTATCTATTTATTCTTGAACGCTTTAAATTGTTATTTTTCTATTGGAATACTTCACACTACGTGACTGGAATCAATGAAATGTTTGACCTGTGTAACAAGTGTAATCTTAGGGGTGCCAAAATTAGGGGATGAATTTAAGATCTCAAAAATCGATTAATATAAGGGGATTATAATTATGTAACTAATAAAGACTACGGGAATTGAATAAAATCCAAAAGGGGGAGGATAAATACCTCGGTCGGAAAGCTTAATCCGTCATGTGAATCTAAACTTATCAACATGTCAAAATCTGAAACACAATGAAACCTACAAGTCAAAGTAGTTTTTGGTTTTCTGTACAAATAAATATCATACTAATAAATTCTTTTTTTTTTGGTTTTATGTTTATTTATCAGGGATTTGATTATTATTATAGTAATTGATTGCCCAAAGAATGCTCGCTATAGATCAGTTGATGGGTCTTGTAACAACTTAATACATCCAACTTGGGGACAGGCTGGAACAGCACAGAGAAGACTGAAGGATATAAATGGACGACCGATGGTATCATATGAGGACGGTAAGAAATTAGCTTTTAATATATAAACACATGTATATTTTTAAACCAGATAGGTTAGAATATATTATATTAACGAATAAGGAAAATAAACATATCTTCCTTTTTTATTCAACCACTTTGATTGGCAAACAACAATCTTGTGTTTTTTTAAAGAAATAATTGAATGCTTTTGTTTGAAATTTTATTTGGTGTTATAAAATAAAAGATATACAAATGTCAGTGCACCAGATGCATATTCCGACAAGTAATGTCTCGTTAGTGATGCTCGAAATCAATATATTTGAATATTCATATTATAATGTTTAAGAGATGATCAAACAAACAAAAAGATCAGTTGCCCCGGCAGTTAAAGCATATCCTGCTCCACTAGTGGAACCCGTCGTTTTGCTCATGTAAATACTATGACTTTTATTATGTGTTATTCATTAATTATTTATTTATTTATGACTTCAAGAAGTAAAAAAGGGAAGAAAGATATAAAACAGTACAAAAAAATGACAAAGCAACACAAGCACGATCGAAAAACTTTGGATGAAACAGATGCAGCAGGAGTGGAGGCAGTTTCTGAGCTACGAGTGGCAGGTACAATAGCGTGATATTGAAGGTGCATTTGGTTGTGTCACCATCGAGAAAAAAGATGACGGATTGAAAGTTGATGATCTTTGACACAGATAAACTATAACTGTCAGTCAACTATTAAGGGTTTTCTTAATTCTCCGATCACTGATAACATGCAACATAATTTATTTTTTCCGTATAATGAATTTTGATGTATATAAAAACGTAAATTGTTAAGGTAATGTTTTTATTTCTCAACAGGAAAAAGCTTACCAAGAGGTTTTCCGAACAGACTTCCCGATCCGCGACTGGTCAGTAATGTAGCTTCTGATCCTGCACTAGGACCATTTAATCAGTTTGATAAAATCAGAACAGGGCAACACATGGCATTCGGGCAATTACTGGCGCATGATTTCATAGAAACGGATATACCATCAGGTATAGTCAAATAATTTGACATATATTGATAACAAGTTTATTGATAAGAATCCAACAAATAGCATACAATTGAATCAAGGCAAATGATATTCAATTACACTAATTAATCCTCTTTAATAAGTATTGATTTGAATGAATCTTTTAAATTGATATTTATAATTATTACTTGATAAACAATGTGATACTGGAAGATACTTGTATATGAAACTGATATTCTATGTGCATATTGAATACAGATAACAGTTTCGTAAAAACAAAATATTGAAAAAGATAGTGTTTTCTGTGTATATATCTATTTAATGTAACACATACTACAACGTTTAATGTAAAGAAAGAAAAAAGTAAAATAACAAAAACACCGAATTAAAGTTCAAACCGATTACACAAATGGAAAACAAATGTTATATTCCTGACTTGGTACATCTATTCCTTATGTAGAAAAATATAGGATTAAACCTGGTTTTAAAGCTAGTAAAACTTCCCACTGTACATGTATGTCTCGCCATGTTATAGCCTTTTTGCGCTAATGTGGCCTTACACTAACCACTAACACTAATCAATCAATCAATCATGTACATGTATGCCATTTGAATTGAATTCTATTATATTGACAACAATATATGATAAAAAATCCCAGATATAAGGGGTTAAGTGTCATAAATTGAAAAATGACTTGCACATTACTTAAAAAAGAGTGCTACAATAAATTTGACAACAATGAAATGTAGAAAAAAGATTGTGGAAACCAAAAAGTAGTTAAAATAAACAGATTAAAGATATCTTAGTCCTCTTTAATAGACATTTAAATGTATCATATGGATGTAGAAACCAGTGTAATATTGTTAGGAACAAATATTTGCTTTGTTTTCATAGGGATTGACTGTTGTAATAGATCAGATCCAAACTTTGGCAAGTATGACCTAGCTTCTAATTATCTTTTTTTTTTCTTTTTTTTTTTTTTTATAATTATTGGTTTTAAAGGACAATTATGAATGTTAAAGGTGTTTTTAATTTGAACATCCTCGGAATGATTAAAAAACCTACAGGAGTGCCCTCCAAGTATATTAATAAAGAAATCTGACAAAGCGGACATCTTTAATATAAAATGTGTCAATATAAAAGTTTAAGCAATCAAGGGCACTACGTCCTGTTTTTTTTCTACTATCTATTATTTTCTATTATCTTCTGACATAGTTCTTTTTAAAAGTAATGCTTCATTTTTGTTATTAAAAAATAGTTTTAACATATTTATTATTTAAATCTTAGAAATCAACATGTAAGTTGGAAAGATCTTCAATTGTTCTTTGAACAATTGTTTTAAAAATAAATCATTGTTGGAAAAGAACTGAAATATTTAATATATTTGGTCAGCATTTCTTTATTTACTTTTATATAGCCCTGATGTATGTTTTCCTCTTGATGTTTCTTATGGTGATGAACGATTTCCACCAGGATGTAAAAACTTTATAAGAGCAAAACCTGCAAAAGAAGACCCATATTTGCCTTGTAAGTTTAATTCTGTTAACGATTTATTACTTTCCTTTTACAACACGAAACAAATTTTTATCATGTCGACTAATTCACACCAAACGTATCTTATAAGTCATATAAGTACGAAAACGCTTAAAACATTACAAAACAATACTCTGACGTAAACATTTCTGCTGTGTGTGATACTGTCCAGGCATTTTTTTAAGATTCAGAAATGTTGTGATAGAAACAGTACCAGTTAAACGGTATGTCAATAAATAAACACTAACTACTTGAGGGAATACCAATGCACATCTAGTTTGAAATACGTACAAAACATGTGCGCATTCAAAGTCGTGTATGTTCATTGCTACATATAGTTTTTCTTCGAACTCATTTTGTATTGTACTGTGAAGGGATAGGGGTATATTTATTATTGTAGTTTACAAGTACGTCTTTCCCTTTTGATATTACAACTTTTGAAGATAGTATTTTATATAATATCTTACCATGAATCTGACTTCAATATTAATGTGCAGATCTGTTAAAACATTCACATCATTGTGTGTTGGCTGTTTAACTAATTCAAAAGCAAATGAAAGTACAAAAGAACAATCAATAATTCATCATAACTCTTTATTTTTCAGCTTATTGGGAACAGATAAATCTGCTCTCCTCCTACGTGGATGCTTCATTTTTATATGGGAACCAGCATAATTTGACTTTAGAACTTAGAGTACCTAATAGCTGTAGGTCATTGATGTGTAGATATACTCAATTGAATTTTCATTGTTCAACTTTTCTTCTCTTTTTAATTTTCAATTGTTTAATATCAGTCTTTTTCTACATATCACATGTTAAATATACATACGGATTTAACTTTCCTTACCAGTCCCGACTTTTCAATTGAAATTTAACATCGAAATTACGAAGATACTGACAAACGCGACTAAATCTCTCCAGGAACAAAAATAATACACAAACCTGTTGGAATAAGAAGATGTCAATCAGATAACATTATTTTTCTGCCACAATTACAAAATCAAAATATTCTGCTCAAATGTCACAAAACAACAGTTAGCATGCACAAGATTCCCAAGTAAAATAAAAATGTGTTTGAAGACATAGTGTACAATGAAAATCGCAATTCAAAACCATATGACTCGAAAATACAAGTTTTCGTCAATCCAAGAAAATTGGTAGTTTAAAAGTTAAAACACATTTTTAACCTTATCGTTTATTTCTGGTGAATTTCCCGACTAAATCACATATTTTCAAGCTTAAAAAGATGACTTATTACAGCGGTACATCTTATCACCTTGTTTTAATAGGAAATGTCCCTCCTCGAGGGTCTCTGATACTGATATAATCAACGACATGGAATGATTGATTGCTTGGTTCTTCCTTTAAGCACAAATGTTTTTTTTTCTTAAATATGAGTTCTGGACTGCTTAGGAATATATTATGGTTATGTTTATTATTGAGTTTTATAAATTATGAGTTGACGGTCTTTAATGTACAAAAAATAATGAAACAGACATATACCGACAATAAGACCATTCGTTATACATTAAGATTTTCCAATATATATAATTCAGTTAAACTCATTTTTTGTAGGAATACTTCATGACAATGCATTTTGTTGTTGTGTAATGTGAAAAAAAGAGTCACGTAAAATATTCATTTATTAAACATGTAGGTTATCATAATTCTCCGATGTGTTCACTTTATGTGTACTTACTTTATAGTTTTGATGAAGACAGACCCAGGAAACCTTTTACCAACACGTAAAGGGGGAAGTTGTTTAAAATTGACAAATAATGATAGATGTCCATTTGCAGGTAACAGTAAACTTATGAACAACCAGCACACGTTATTCAAACATCTTATAGTCGAAACGCTTGTCTGTCTAGCGTATTAAATCTTAATTCTGATAAAAATGATGAGTTTTGTTAAATCGATATAAAATAAAACTGACTGCTTCAGTTTATTATCAAATGAACTTAAACACATCGTCATTGTTCAACTTTTTCACCTGTTTGATGTCATTAAGTTACACCTGATTACCTTTTTACAGCATTGTGTCGCATGTATATCATGTTCCACAAATATGATAAAATTTACAAACCTTTTATGCATATGAATTTATAAATTGTAAACCAATTGTTTCATATTCATATATACACTGATTTAAGTAGTTCAGGGGTATGAAAAATGACATGATTTTCCTATACTTTACCAAAATAAAGATTTTATTATGCTTGTTCAAAAAAAGTATGGGTACCGCGCTATTTTTCAAGGTACGATTGCCAAAAATTGCTTAGATTGTGCATGAATAAAACACATTTTTGTGCACGAAAAGAAATCTATGAGACAAAATTGTATAATAAAATATGAGAAGATGGGTTTTATAATAGATTTTAAGAAAATAAAAAGAAAAAATGGTCACCAAACTTTTGAAAATTTCCTTTTATGTCCAGTATAAATTTTGTACTAAAAGAGATTTCCCCTTGTAGGGCTTATTTGAAAAAATAATTCTAAAAACACAAACTTTTGGTATTTGTTGAAACATTTTCGATAATGCAAAGAATAACAAAGTTTTCTTTGTATAAATACACAGTGTAACCTATAAATTACAAATCCGTCTACCAATTTGCAGAATTAGATGAAGAACTAGACCGATTATTTACTGTGATTGTACAATTCAAGATGGCAGTATACCCCTAAACTACCTAAAATCAACAATTATGACTGATTGGTTGAGTGTTGCTTGCTTTATGTCCAGTTGCAATTATTTCATACATGTTCAGGGTGTAAAATTAGTCTTTTTAAAATCTTAATTAAAAACCAATATGTTTTTAAAGATTATATGCGGATATAGATTTAGCCTTTCAGATATTGATTGGCTGAAAAAGAAGAAGAGTTATATTTAATTTTTTTTAGTTTACCGATGACTGACAAATTTCTGATTGTGGAACTTTCTCTATAATTGTTGTTTTGTCACTGTCTTTGAGTACGGCTACATATGTTTAAATTGTAAAATGAAATAAGATTTAGCTCATGTGAATCATACTGTTAAAAAAAAAGTAAAATCACAAAAATACTGAACTTAGAAGAAAATTAATTCGAAAAGTCCATAATCACATGGCAAAATCAAAAACGAATGGACAAGAACTGTCATATTCCTGACTTGGTACAGGTATTTTCAAATGTAGAAAATGGTGGATTAAACCTGGTTTCATAGCGGTAACCCTCTCACTATGATGACAGTCTCATCAAATTCCGTTATATTTACATTGATGAGTTAACTAAACAAACACAATAAATAAAATAGTCAAAATATGGGTACATCAGTCATCATCGTATAACAATTTTAAAAGGAACAGTGAAACGGAACACAAAAAAATCTATCTACAACAAATTCATTGATTTGTGTGTCTGACGTCAGAAGGTGCATATCACTGAATTAAGATTTACTGTAAACATTTACTTATCAAGTTGAAATTCATTAACATGCACAATTTAAAAGAAGACAAAAAAAAACATTGTCCTGAGCTTCCTCTCGTACACCAGGTTGTAATTCATGTACTTGACAATCAATGTGCATCCAAACCTCAATTACTTAGAGCATGTTTGTATCTTGTTAAAAGAAGTCATGTATATTAACAGTCGGAAACCCGGTTGAAATAGAACAAAAGAATCGAAGCTCTTTGTTAGAGAAGGCGATAAATGTGTACTGTATTGTTTGCTATAGTGACAAAAATTTTAAAAGTTAATAGAAACAAACAAAATTACAATTTTCTTCTCAATTACGAGGTGTTTTATTCTAAAAACACCATTTGCATAAGTTTTCAATTTATATAGTCCATAGTTAATCAGAACAATTAGATTTTAAGTCGACGACATGTGTATCTTTCAAGTTCGATGGAGAAAACGCATAACCTCCGATTTTTTTGAAAAATTTTCGTGTCTGCCCATCCATTAAGTGTCTCATAAAAAAAATTCCAAAAAATGGGTAACAATTGTATCGAAAGGAGAAAATCGAGTGCACCTTTTTATGTTAGGGCGTGTTTGAGTTGAATATTTTGTCTTGATATCGTTCAAAGTAAGATTATTTCATACATCGTCTCGCTTCAGATTCTATTATTTTTATATACCAAAGCTACAGATTGACTTTATAACACAAAAAAATAACAGTACTAAAAGATAAAATATATGAGTCAAGTGAAATACCTATCTAATGAGTCACAAAAACAGAGAAGGTGTGTTCGAATAGCTATTTTTTTTAGTGAAAGTACTTGACGACAGTCTTTCAAGTTGGATGATGAAAATGCATACATTTGAAAAAAAAAAAAAAAAATTTGTGTGTGAAAACTAGGGTTTTTAGTCTTTATACACTAAAAAAATCTAGTCTGCACTTCTACGAAATTTTTAATTAGAATTTTTTTAAATGTTTATGAATTTTAGAAAATTCCACCTGACAACCGATCAGACAATAGTTTTTAGTTGAATCAATGCAGACAAGATCATTAACTGATGCTCATTAGCTAGTTGATACATTTGTCTTTTAAAATACAACTGACATATACGGATCGTAATGGTGCAATGTGGATAAATTTATCGGTTTCCATTAGCAAAATTGGTAGCGAGTCATCCCTACAATGGCTTCCATTTCTACGATTGTGAAAATGAACTGGCGTAATAGGGAGATAATTTTGACGAAGTAGAATCCTGACTGTTAAAGGAAGAATGACGTTTCATTTGTTACAATTATGATGATCGGCATTCCGCTGTGGCACTTTAACTGCGTTCACCTATGGTTTGCAATTGTGTCACTGCAACGTTAACCCTAAAATAAATATCTGAAGCTACAGTTATTTTCCTGATTTTTTTTTTGTTTTCCCAAAAATATATATTTGTTAAATAGCCAGAGTTTGTTTTACTTTTTTGACATATTAACATATTGTCGCTAGGAAATTTATGTCTGTCTAATTCAAGATATTTGAACCATGTTTTTCTCGTTGTGTGTATGTCTTTTTTATAATATGTAGATGAAAGTAGATGGACTTGAGTGTAATGTCCAATAATTTTCGTTATTTTGTAATCCTTTGTTTGTATTATTTAGAATAAATGTACCTACAATTTCATTTCCCGTTCTAAGTGAACTTAACTATTTCAGGCGACAAGCGAAATCACGAATCACCAAATCTGGGTTTAAACCATTTGCTTTTTGTCAGGGAACATAACCGATTATCTACACAACTTCACGAGCTAAATCCATGTTGGAGTAATGAAAGGGTTTTCCAAGAAACTCGTCGAATTATCATAGCGCAAGTTCAACATATTACGTATAATCATTTTCTACCACTTGTTGTTGATCAAGATACAATGAGACAATATAACTTATACTCTAAACCAAATGGTTTTGATAATTGTTATGATGATAGTGTTGACGCTTCCTGTCTCAATAGTTTTGGGATAGCTCCATGGCGTTATGGACATTCGCAAGTAATGGCTGAACAATCTGAATTAAAAGATGACTACAAAACTATATTCGAACATAAAATAGAAAATAATTTATTAAGCCCTTATTTATGGCAATACGGCTATGGAAAACATGTTACAAGTCTTTCAAGATGGCTCGCAACAGAACCAGCTTTAAAAATTGATAAGTAAGTAAATTAATGGAAACAAACATTGTTCTAAAGGTTGCTTTTTTCAGTAAGTATATGGTTTGAAAAATATTTGCAAAGATTATTAGCATTGAAAGCAACATATGAAATCGTTCAAACAGGGGCCATGATTTCCAAATTTACCCTTATTTAATTACCTATGTATCACTAATAACGTTCCAAATATGGCATTTTCGCTTACTACGAAATTTTCTTGATCGATGAAAAGTAGTTAAAAAAAGGAAAAGTGGTGATATGATTGCAGGTGAAACAACTACTCATGTGTCTACAAAACACAATATGACGTAAAATGTAATAATCGAAACAGGGCCTTGTGTGCCTACTTTGGCATCGTTAGTTAGTATTCAGAGTAGTCACCTTACTTGCCTCCTTTAGTTTGTTCAGTGATATTTCAAACAGTATCTTTTTTGACTTATTCGTTATCTTCGATCATGTTCAGAACTTTCGGTACCCTTCTTTGCCTCCTAAATCATCTTCCATGATGTTCAGAACTTTCGGTACCCCTGTTTGCCAGCTTAGCTATTTTCAATCATCCTCAGAACTCTTTGTACCCCTGTTTCCCTCCTCGGCTATTTTTTTTTTATCAAACTCAAATCTTTTGGTACCCCTGTTTGCCTCCTTAGCTATTTTAGATCATATTCAGAACTTTTAGTATCACATTCGGATATCATCAGTGTTAATATAAACAGTGCCCCTGTTTGCAAGGTTAAAATTCACCAGTGGAAAATCTAATCAGTACCCATATTTACAGTATATTTGTTTGCCTGATCGGAAAGCATCATTCATTATCTTAACCGTATCCCTGTTTGTATACTTCGGTCTTTATGTAATATTCTGAACCGCCAATCTGTGTATGAAGTATGTATCTGCAATGTTAATTCACAGGATGTTACAAGAAGAGTTTTTTTCTGTATAATACAGAGAAACGCGCGTAAAGGCAGATATCAATCGTGAATATAACTCATTCACCCGTATACTTATCGAATAATCTATGACAAACTTTACAGTATTCCTATCAACCAGACAAATGTAGCTAAATGATACCCGGACACATGTTTTTAGTCAACACATCATTTCTTTGTAGAATTATATCAATCTCGCAGTCTTGTTTTAAGCGTATTCTTACACAGATGGTTGTATATGTGGTTCAAACTATTTATTTGCAGAGTCCGTTTAGTTTAATAATTTCTTATCTGTGTACCTGCGTTGCCAAACAAGAAATCAGGGCTAGACACCTTTCGACTCTATTAGTCATTTCGTCTTCCCATCCACAGACCTAAGCTAGATATATTTCGTTTAAGTTTTTTAACTTCTAAGAAAGGAATAATTTGATATGTTGGTCCTCATCTGATAGTGTTAAATTGAAAAGTGTAGGCAATTTTCTCATCTGCCGTGCAGCTACTTCGTGTTTAGGGATAATATGAAGTTTCAATCAATGATATTTACCCAGGTGAAGACCCACGATTGGTCTTCTTATGCCTTACATTTTGGAAACTAGAAGACGGTGTCACAATGTGTCCCCAGTATACGAATGCCCCACTCGCACTATCATTTTCTATGTTCAGTGGACCGTGTAATTGGGGTAAACCATCTAATTTGGCATTAAAATTAAAAAGATCATATTATAGGGAACATGTATACTAAGTTTGAAGTCGATTGAACTTCAACTTCATCAAAAACTACCTTGACCCAAAACTTTAACCTGAAGCGGGACAGACGGACGGACGGACGGACGGACAAACGAACGGACGGACGGACGGACGAACGGACGGACGGACGAACGGACGCACATACCAGAAAACAGTATGCCCCTCTACTATCGTAGGTGGGGCATAAAAAAATAATATCGATTATTCCAAAATACGCGTAATTCCAGGGCTCTCTTTTGATGCTTCAATTGGTATTTTGTTCGCACCAAAAAATAAACTGAATGACTTTGATCACGAAAGTTTTGATGACAAAAAAAAACCAAATAATTTAGGTAATGAGCTATAATTCAATCTTCGGGCACGTTTAAATTTTGTAAAAAGCACAAACGTCACCAAAGGCAATGTAATCGAGGCTTAATTGGACAAGCTCAAATGGAACACAGACTTATTTAGGTGTAGTCTAGAAATGTTCATAAATTTTTGTATTGTAATCAGTCTCATATATCAGAAAAAGTTTTCGGAATGTTTCAGAAATAGTTTTCGGAATGGAAAAAAAAACAATTATATTTTTTTCAGTTTTCTGGTTGAAGGATTGCGTGACAAACTATTCTTCATCACGTCACCACCAGGTTCAGATCTGTTTGCGTTAAATATACAACGAGGGCGTGATCAAGGTGTTCCTGCATACAATGAATGGAGGAAATTCTGTGGACTACAAAAATTGAGAAGTTTTGACGACTTTGGAAAATTTGGCTCGAATCTTGCATTAGTATATAAGTATGTTTTTTTTTATAATTAATCTGAAGATTTAAATGAAGGTTTCATTATTTATAAAATTCATTATGTAATATTATAAGTGAAATTAAGAAAGCTTACGAAAATTTTATATAATTTACAGCTACCGTGAACTCTTACCACATTTTATACCCATGCCTCACCAAAAACTAAAAAACGCGTTGTAGGATCCCAATATTGATTTAGAAGTTGAAACAATATTCAAGACCTATCATTTCCTATATTTATTTTTTGGGGATTGATACTAAATTGAAGCTATTTAACAAAAGGGTAAGGAATAGTAAACTTGAGGTAATCCATTCGAAATTCTCTTTTTTCCTTGATTATGACATCACCGAAATAGATTTATCTGCGAAGTTTTGCGTGTCATAACGGGTGCAACTTACAAAGTTGGGATTGCATACCATTCCGGACTTATGAGGCCAAGAGCGGTTTTCAAAAGGGTGCAATATTATTTAATAAAAAAAAATCAATATGAAATATTTAGTCCACGAGTGTGAAATCTTTCCTACACATCAGTGAATTATCATAAAATAAAAACACGATCATGAATAACATAAGAAACCTTTATACCAATGTTGATCTCTTTAGATCAGTAGATGATGTTGACTTATTTATTGGCGGTCTATTAGAAGAAGGCGAAAACGGTAGTGTTGGACCTACTTTTTCATGTATTATGGGCATTCAGTTTCAACGTTTCAAAGTTGGAGATCGATACTGGTATGAATCATCTGATCCAGATTTTGCATTCACAAAAGGTAGCATTATATTTTATTTTTCAGTATTTATTTAAAAAAAAAAAAAATAAAAAAAAATAAGGAGATGAGTTTAATTTTCACCATTCAAAGATATCCTATGGAACATTTTTTGGTTTAGCGGCCTGCTGAAGCATGTCTTCGGGTACGTGATTTCGCCGCTGTATTGAAGATCCGTTCGTGGTCTTCGGTTAAGTTCTGCTCTTTGGTCGGGTTGTTGTCTCTTTGACGCATTCAGCATTTCCATTCTCATTTTTATTCTAAACTTTAAAAAAAGATACTGTCATTCCAGCTTTATTAATGTTATTTCTTAAAATGAATCAGTCACAAATGTATAAATAAATATCTCATTTGAGCAATATATTTAGACATATGTAAACTCTTGTAAATTGAGTTACTTATAAGATAAGTATGAACATAGATTATATACAATTACATATTTGATTATATACCTGTAAATTCTTTTAATTTTGAACGTTTCTTCCTTTTAGATCAGCTGAACTCTTTAAAATCTACTTCATTATTGTCCAAAATATACTGCACGAATTTTGGATTGAATGAGATACAATACGATATATTCATGATTCCATCTTTAAAGAAGTAAGTATCTTGATAAATTATTAACATGGCGTATATTATACGCGTAGCTGAGAAATAGGCATAAAGTGTTTAGTCTTACAAATTTGACAGAGTACTTTGTATAACCGTGTTATGCATAGGTAGCTTGATTTGTTCATCAATAGCGTAGCCAATTTGCATAAACAGTAAAAAAAACCAATATTTTCTCAATTAACAATATATTTTCAAATATCATAGTCGAAATAACACTATCTCATATGTTTCTATTTATATAAATAACAGAATCTCTGTATGTCCGAGACAAATAGAACAAGTACCACACGAATACAAAATTTAATGAGAAATACAAAAAATCTCCAAATTTATTTGAACGAAAAAAGATATTTCTTAATATATGATTGGATTTTTTTTACGGAATACTGCAAACATTTTAAATTTGTCGAGTTCATAAAAAAAGAGAAGGAAAGCAAAACAGAAGTCTAAGAAATAATAGAAAAAATCATTGACAAAGTCATAAATGTACAGCCGCATGATGCCATTATACTGAAATTTCCCCTGCGGCTACAAAGCCTGTTGTTTTAACAAATAGTTTTTGAATCAGTAGTTCACAACTCTGAGAAAAAAGTACACTTCTCTTTGATGTTGATGTTAATATATATATACAGATAACAAAAAGTGCCCTTAAACTAGGACATTGTCATTTTATCAATTACATTGTTTCAAACTTCATAGTACGTCAATCTATTTGCGATAGAACAGATGATGAATTTGGTACAATTGTTATGGATATAAAGTATGACCCTTTTGTTTTTAACATGTGCGTTGTTCCGTGTGGTTTGTGTTATGTTCAGATTTCTAAGTCATCGGTACAAGCCAAACCTCACAGAAAAACGACAGTCTAACAGAATCCTAGATTTATCACACATAAAGATCACAGTTGTTCACTTATGAGTCATGTTTTGGTTGTCACATATACTTTGAATGAAGTTGTTATGTCTCATAATTATAACAGCTACTGCTGCTGATAATATTTATCTAGATCAAATCATGAGTTACAAGTTCAAGGTGTTTTCTTATGTTTTCTTTCAGTCCAGTTTCTTACTGTAGAGACCTTCCCGATATAAACCTGTACGAATGGAAAGACAAAACGTGTGTGTATGGGCCACACAACTAATTGATAAATGTCTGAGTGATCGCCTGACGTGACAATAGCTCAACTGACTCACTTTTTCGAAGATTAAATTCCATTATTGTACAGTTTTTGTTCAAAGAACATATTGTAATGTCTTGGTTTTTAATTCACTTGTGGTATTATGGATGTGGAAAAATCAAATAATTTATTAGAAATGGCGATTAAAGATGTACTAGCTACGAGATGTATACAAAAATTAAAATGAGACTTTTTTTTCAATCATAAAGAAAGTGAAATAGTGAAATGATAATTCGCTTTTGGAAGCCTGGTTCATTTTTGTCAAAATAAGCATAAAAACATCGATGAGAAATTATTCATTTGTGAGTGAATAATTCGACCTCATTGAATCCGTATTCATGTGATTTTCAATTATCCCCTAATCTAGAGATGAATTACGCATTAATTGTAAAATTGAGAATGGAAATGGGGAATGTGTCAAAGAGACAACAACCCGACCAAATAAAAAACAACAGCAGAGGGTCACCAACAGGTCTTCAATGTAGCGAGAAATTCCCGCACCCGGAGGCGTCCCTCAGCTGGCCCATAAACAAATATATACTAGTCCAGTGATAATGAACGCCATACTAATTTCCAAATTGTACACAAGAAACTAAAATTAAAATAATACAAGACTAACAAAGGCCAGAGGCTCCTGACTTGGGACAGGCGCATAAATGCGGCGGGGTTAAACATGTTTGTGAGATCTCAACCCTCCCCCTATACCTCTAACCAATGTAGTAAAGTAAACGCATAACAAAACGCACATTAAAATTCAGTTCAAGAGAAATCCGAGTCTGATGTCAGAAGATGTAACCAAAGAAAATAAACAAAATGACAATAATACATAAATAACAACAGACTACTAGCAGTTAACTGACATGCCAGCTCCAGACTTCAATTAAACTGACTGAAAGATTATGATTTCATCATATGAACATCAGGCACAATCCTTCCCGTTAGGGGTTTAGTATCATACCATCATAACATATATGAAAAGAACATAACCCGTGTCATGCCAACAACTGTTTTTAGAATAAATGTGTTTAGTTCCGATGCAAAGACCTTATGTGCATGTTCAAAAAATATCAACACGAACAAGAAACAAAGATAAATAATTTGATTGACTGATCCACAAAATATTATTCTTATACAGGTAAAAACGCTAATTAACTTATTTAAAAAAGAATATTACATTAAATCAAACTCACATAGAAATATTCAATATCACGAGGTCGATACCTATTGATATCTATTTTTATTACATCATGTTATGTGACCGTCAGCGGGTTTCGGAGGTCATCTAGATAGTAAATTGGATGGTGTCTATCCTGAAATGTACACAAAATTCTAATATGTATTATCTTGTCTATGCATTGTTAACTGTTTATTTCAGGCTTATTGTATTTTGGATATATGTTTAAGTATGTTATAAATCAAACATGACAATTCGGTTAAAATCGGTAATCATGATTTTGACAGCCAATGTCCCTTCAAATATTAATAAGTATCTAAGACTAGGTAAATCATAACTAAGAAATTCGAATCAGAAGGCTATCATTAGAACCAATGGATCTACCAGGTCTCCTGATATTGTATCTTGCAATTAAAGATATAATAGCGTTGATAATATAAAAGTATTCTCTAGATTTTTTATTTATGGCGAATTTTATTGTGAGACTGCGTTTATAAAGTTTGTACTGTTTAACATACATCTGTGCTGTTTCCCATTTCTATTATACCTGTATCACAGTGTTGTGTGTGTTGTTTCAACTGCATTTTCATTGTATGTTCTTCCATGTCTCATATTTTATGCTCCTGTTCGACTGATCGAGATTCACGTGATTGTCCGAGCTTATATCGATGTCATCTGCACTCTGATACATAGTTGTCTCATCAGCAATCATATAAAAGAACATACAATGAAATAAAGTACAGAAAATCTTACTCCTCTTAAAATCATAAGACTAAATTCCATACACAAACAAACTTAAATCAAACAATATCAAACTGTATTGATGAATGATTTATATGACTGAACGCAAATTCAAAGTACATAACCTGCTGATGTTTAACCATGCCATTCCTCACAAGAATAATGCATTATCTTTCACAATATTAAGCATCTATTTTTCAAAGAATTAATATTCTGAGAAATGTTTGAAATGTGGACACGTGCACGTGGTTGAAGAAAATTTAATTCACTCTTTATTATTTTATTCTAATTGGTGAGTTGACGCAAAAGATATCTTTCGGTCGACATCACTAAACCGCTTTAGCAAAAGATTAAGTGTATCACTTCAAAACAACAAAATCAAATAAATAATGTAATCGCCCGACCATTTTTAACATAATTAAGTAAAACTGAAGATTGGGGTAAAGCAGAAAGACTATCAGCTGATACTGAAATCAAGAACCCATCTAACAAATGGTAAAGAGCTAAACACAAAATACAATACAATTTTTTAATGGGGTGTAATTGAGTTCAAGAAGATGTATGACCGAAAAGCTCATCGTTATCGTAATGTCCTTTACAGTAATGAATATGTGTAAGAAAGGGAAAAGGGAACAGTAGCTTCGATATTTTGAAGTTCTAATACGTTTTAAAGATGACAAATCCTCCAAGTCTGGAACACGTAAAGAGCGTAAGAGTATAAGCAGAACGAGGTTGCAGAATAAACAGAATGGTTTTATGCCCTTTCGGTTATCCTAATTTTTTGTTTCGATTCACAACGCGAAGTTATTAGTTCAGTACAATAATACATCATCTTGAAATTATTATTTTACAAAAGATACTACTGATTAATATCACCACGATGTTGCTGAAATTTTCTAAAGCTTGAAATAGTAATAGAATTTGGAAAACGTTATTGTCAGGTGCTGATACCTTAATCAAGAATCAATCTAACATTTTGAGCAGAGCTGAAAATATAAAATGAATTACAATTGTATAATGGGAACGAAAAGGAAATTGAATTAAGCTCTTAAATTCTCCTATAGGGTATTTCAACTTTTTTTTTGCCATACATCATTAATACAGTTAAGACTTAAGCTTTAGGTTTAACAGTGGCATTATTTGGGTTTTAATTCAGTGGAACATATATATTTTGACTGGTGTATAATTAGAAAAGAAACTTTGTTATATTATTTCATTTAAAAAAAAAATTGAAATGGTCAATTTTTGGAAACATTGTATAATTTAAGCAAGTTGTATTATTATACATATTATGTTTACTCATATATGAATTTCAAATAAGTTAATTGATGTCAACACTTCAGGTTCCTATGATTAACAGAGTAAGTAGGGCGAACAATATGACTTAACACCAGCCCCATGAACAGGCAAACACGCAATGGACATCAATGAAAACAAATTGAACCGTTTTTCAAACAACAAAACACTATCATTCTTTTAATAGAATGAAGATACGTTTTTCGAAAACCAAAGACAGCACGCTATAAAGGCCACAAAAAATTACTAGAAGTGTAAAACCATTTAAACCGGAAAACCAACGGTCTAATCTATAAAAGCGAGAAGCATGGTTGAGCCGTTAGAACAAATAAATAATTACATTCAAAAAAACAAAATCTAGGGAGCTTTTTTATATATTTTATGTGAAAATGACAATGAGAATGATGGTCGTAGTGTGAACGTAGTCAGGTCGTAAGAAGAGCGTGATTGGGACGGCAAGGGTGTGCTAGAATCGTACTATGGTCGTAAACATCGTGGTATAGTCGTAGTGGAAGCGTAGTTTGGTCGCGGTGAGAACGTGATAGTCGTAGTGAGGTCGTGATAACGTCACTGTGAGATCGTAGCGCAATCTCTCCGAATAGAAACACGCTTTCGCTACGCTCTAACTACGATTTACAGCGACCTTTGCGATCTTACTACGATCTTAGTGCGCTCTCACTACGCTTCTACTACGACCTGATTTCTCCACGACCGCACCACGATTGTTTTGAACATGTTCAAAGTTGGCCACGCTCTTCACGATCTTGAAGACCTCACCACGACCGTGATACAACCTTACTGCGATCTACACGATCGTACTACGATCATCAAAATTTTCATTGTTTTCACAGATCGTAGTGCGATCGTGGCCTAGTGGGACTGCGGTATAAACCATTGCCAAAATTAAAATCAGTATTAGTAGGTTTGAAAAAGAAGCATGCCATTATGCCTAAGATAATTCGTTTACCCATAACATTTGATATTTTACACAAAATGTGTTTTTTACTACGCAATAGTATTTTTGATAGTTTTTCAGATGTTTTAATAGAAGCCGCATGTGTAACAGCTTTTGTCAAGTTTTTAAGATGTGGTGAATTTTCTGTTTATGATACCAAAAAAATTGATCATGAATCAAATTTGTGTCTGAGTGATGTTCAAATATCAAATGACTGTATTTTTGTGCACCTTAAGAAATCTAAGACTGATCCTTTTAGGTATGGTATTACTATTCCTTTGTTCAAAAACTCTACAGATATATGTCTTGTAGTTGTACTTCAAAAATACTATAGACTCAGAATGAGTATTTTTTAGCAATTCTGAGTCCTTTTTTATTACTAATAAAGGTGATTCATTGTCAAGAAATGTTTTCATTTCTCATGTAAAATGTACATTAGACAAATTAGAATTATCCAGCGAAAAGTTTAATGGCCATTCATTCAGAAATGGTGCTGCAACTACTGCACACAAAGCACGACTGGAAGATAATCTTATTCAAACTTTTGGACGATGGTCCTCAGATTGTTAGACCAAATATATTCATACCTCTCCAGATGTACTTAGACAAGCTCAAATTCAAATGACCTCTACTTTGAACAATTAAAATTTGTACTGACAGCAAGATGTGGATTGATTTTTATCCTTCTCATTATTTCAACATGGGGCTACAGCTGCAAGCATCTATATTTGGCTATTTCGATACAAATATTTTATAAATATTTTGATATGAGCGTCACTGATGAGTCTTATGTAGACGAAACGCGCGTCTGGCGTACTAAATTATAATCCTGGTACCTTTGATAACTATTAGTCAATCTACTAAAAATTATCTCAATTCCAAGTTTCAAGATTTAGCTAGAGTTATCTTCCTTTGCATTTGGAGATAGAACATTATACATTATTGGTTTTTAATTGCAGTTGTATAAGTCCCCAGTTGCCATATTGTAAATAAATGCATATGCTTTTAGATTCCTGAATAAATAATAGTTTAGGACTTCGTCTCTGTATATATAAGTATACTTCTCATCACAATTACAGTTATTACAAACTACAGACATGTGTCTTTTAGAAATTGAGGTTTGGGTTGATGCTTATGAGACAGCAACTCAAGGCAAGAATGATCATTTCTGTGTTAAAGAGTGGTACGGGTAAATGAAAGAGACATTAATTTGGTATTAGATATAACCACTTTATAATACATCAAGAACAAGTGAAGTCATAAAAGGGTGTTAGCGAACAGAAACCAAGTGTTAACAATAGGTCAAAATAATAGAAAACTGGATTTCGAATGTATTTTACAGGGAACTGTACTGTGCCCGACAGAGGAGGTCATTAAAAGCCTTAATAGTATCCACTAACTTGGTGGGATTCTTAAATAATAAAAAAAAAAGAAAGACAAAAATGTTAACCAGACAAATCATTGATATTATCCCTTAATGCTTTTGCTATTCGCGTGTTATTATATTTAGAAATAGAAGATAATGAATTTAATTGCTAAACGAAAATTTGTTGATAGAACAATGTACATTAACCAAGTTAGTGTATGCTCAGTCAATAAATATCGATAGGACAGTTGTAAAAGAGTTTAACCGGTCCTGCCCACACACACACATGCACACACATGCACATGACACATTTCGTTTTCTATGTATTTAAATATTTCGAATAGATGTATACATTCATGCTAACATTTGTGTAATTTGGTTCTCAGTGCTCTTTAACTTTGTACTTATTTTGGCTTTCGAACTTGTTACATCTGACCGTCACTGATTAGTCCAGTGTGGACGAAACGCACGTCTGACGTATTAAATTTTAAACCTGGTACCTTTTGTTAGCTATTATTCGTGTGTTTCTATGTCCAATATGTTCTCCCACTTATTTTTATTGTAGTCTTGTCATGTAATTTTGTCACTTAAATGTTATATTTAACATTGCCATAAAAGCAGGAGGTTTAGCATGCAACAAAACCAGGTTCAACCCACCATTTTTTTTCTTAAAATGTCCTGTACCAAGTCAGGAAAATGGCCATTGTTATATTATAGTTCATTTCTGTGTGTGTTACAATTTAACGTTGTGTTTCTGTTGTGTCGTTGTTTTCCTCTTATATTTGCTGCGTTTCCCTCAGTTTTAGTTTGTAATCCGGATTTGTTTTTTCTCAATTGATTTATGAGTCTCAAACAGCGGTATACTACTGTTGCCTTTATATAGTAGTTGTTTATATTACTCACTCCGGTATGACTGCAAAGGGGTTATAATGGCATCGAAACATATGTATAGTGGTTGGCCTATGTGCATATGGTGACAAAATTCATGACTATAGCATCGTCTTATTCTCATCTGTAAAAAATAGCATTTCATACTCTAAAAATCTAGTTTTTACTTATATGTCAATGTCTTAACAACAGGTCATGGTAATACTAGTATCAAGTATTCTTTAATATTGCATTGACCACATTTCCGTAACTTACGATTCAAAATGTTCTGCAACAAAAATCGCCAGTGTTTATATTTAATTCATAGAAACAATCATTTTCACATCAGGGATGGTGGTCGAAGTAAAGTATGCTGAACATTGGCATTCCGTATGAAATAAACAAAATATCAAAACCAACGTTCCAACACAAATGATGCACAGTTAAGTGGGCATAACTTCATAAATTTTAATGCGATGTACCAAAAGAACTCATATCATATTGATAGTGATATCTTTGTTAAATTTGTAGTATTTTCACCTGATATAATTACTTAAAATATCGTAGGGGCAATTTTCAATCTTCCAACATTTTCGACGTAAAATATATAAGGTATATTGATAGCCCTGTATAACCATACGTTATGCTAAGAAGAACGCCTGTTGAAACGTTTTCAAATATTTTGACTATAATAAAACTCATATTGATGTGAATGAATGGTAAGTCGATGTATTACCTGCAGACAGAAAAACAGCTGATCTGCAATGTAAACTACTACTTGCCACTTTATCATATGTACTGTGATACGACTCTAGATAATTTTCATACAAGGGGTCTAAGGACACAGTTATCGTCCTTTGGTTTTCGTTGTCTACGAATATAGTCCCTAGTGTAAACAGTGTATAACTTGCATGTTTTATTTGATACACTTTCCCAATTTATTTCTTGATACACTGTAAAAATCTTTTTGAGAAATAGCAGGTGCGATTTTTTTAATTTGAATTTATTATCTTAAAGAAATGCACTACGAAATAACTGTGTTCTCGGGCCAAGGGGGACTAAAGATACCAGAGAGACAGTCAAACTCATCAATTGAAAATAAACTGACAACGCCAGTGCTAAAAATGAAAAAGAAAAACAGACAAACAATAGTACACATGACACAACATAGAAAACTAAAGAATAAGCAACACGAACCTCACCAAAAACATGGGGTGATTTCAGGTTCTCCGGAAGGTTAAACAGATCCTGCTCCACATTATCATACATTTATATCATAACATATGCAAATTAAAAATTATTAAACCTTCATTAAATTTTAAGCACTTAACCTTTTGATCTTGAATTACAGCGGTTTGAAGAAACGTGTAATAATAAAAAGTAAAATCACAAAAACACAGAACTCCGAGGAAAATTCAAAAAAGAAAGTCCAGAATCAATTGGCAAAAGTCAAAAGCACTAACACATCAAACGAAAGGATAACAAGTTTCATATTCCGGACTTGGTAAGGGCATTTGCATATGTAGAAAATGGTGGATTTATCCTGGTTTTAAAGCTAGCTAAACCTCTCACTTGTATGACAGTCGCATCAAATTCAAGTAAACAAAAACCATTTAACAACACTAGAGTACAAGAATTACATGTACTAATATTCAGCTATTGATTTATCAGGTAAAATAACTGCGTATGAGTTAAAAAGAATTCGGAGCAAAGGTGGTAGTAGTTAACTGCAACCGTTGAAACATTTGTACCATAATGTTATATTTTTTAATTTCTATATAGGTTTTCTTACTCCTTTTGAAGTTATTTTAATCCAATCTCATCAAAGATATTACAACCTCGTTGAAATTCATTTAAATATAACGCCTTTTTTCGAAATAGTTCGCATTTGATAAACAGTCGTTTTGATATATCAAGTATAAAATACAAATATATTTGAAAATGCCAAGGTAATAGCAGGTGTTAAACTATGTTAAATGTTTGATTTTCTAATTTAAACTTAGATTACTTTGTTATTTATAAAGTTTAGCAGCCATATACAAATCAAAACGACCAGTGGCAAATATTTCGTACCTATTCAGGATTAAGGGATTCAGGCGAAGTTAAGATTGCCACGGGATATGAGGGTATATTGAATATATATATATATATAGAGAGAAAGTTAACCTTGCAACAGGTCACCTACGGATCCCTAAGAGTTGTTGCAAGGGTTCTTATCAGACAATAGTGGACCAATCTCTTTAAACAAAGCATCAGATTTAAGTTCCCATTCTGACCGGACGTTGCTGCAAATTTGTACATCCCACACGACCAAACAGACGTCCCACTTTGGCGAAGGTTTTACTGCTGGTCAAAGAGAGAACAATGGTGACCATAATTATATTCCCCAGTCGCCTAATGGGATCATGGGGGAGAAAGATAACATACTCTTCGTATGTATCGATTACAATTAAAAACACAAAGTTGATAGAAAATTTGTTTTCAACATTTTTTTCGAAATTGTTTGCAGATGATCGTGCATTTTATAATGTATTCTTTCTTTCTGATAAATCACTGTGTATCGTTTTCACCGGAAAGTTGGTACCAACGAAGCCTAGAGAAACAATACTAGTTTAGAAGTCCTATAATATTAACCATTTCCACGATTTTGATGAGGTTACAGCTCATGAAACAATTTTCTAATAGATAAAGTAGTGCTTAAAATTTGTATGCCAACATGAAACAAACAAAGAAAGACTTTGTGGTATAATCCAAAACCGTGCACTTAGTACCAGAAAATCTCGAAATCGATCGCCCTCCGACGTCCTGTTATACAGATATTGAACTGTTTTTCACTCTTTTTCTTGACAAATGTTTAGGTTATGATAGTGCGACTTTATAATTACTTAATTTCGTCTGTCAAAATGATGTTTTCTAAAGAACATTGGCCAAACAGTTATAATGAATATGCACACAGAAGACATATAAGAACAGAAACAGTGAATGAATAATATGACCAAAAGTACCTTATGTAATTGGTCATCTAAGGTCAACTTTGCCTGAGGCATTCAAAATTTAGTTTTAAAAAAACCCGGACAATTTTAGAAAAGGTTTTGTTATTAATCATGTCAGTACCGTAGCACTAACTTATAAGCTGTAAATACAATCGGGGACTTAGAGTTAATCAGCAACGATTCGACCCAGTGCTGTAAAAAAATAAACAACCCTTTCTAGATTCCATTGGTCCGAAGCACATTTCTAGAATTGCATTCATTAAGAACGCCCACATCGGAATATTTGAAAGCCAAAGATGTATAAAAAGCGAAAAAATGATGAGCCATTTGAAAAAAGGTAATTTGTTAATCCATCGAATGTCAACTTTTCCAGAGCGAGTTGAAACCTTAGTTTCTGAATAATTTAAAATTTCTAAAAAAAAATTAACATTCATTGTCTTCTTTCAAAAAATATTTTAAAAAGTATGAGTGATATTGTACGTTAAAATCTATCTGTTTTTTTGTGTTTTTAATGAAAGAACAAGGTCGATTACCTAATTACTTATTTGAAAATTTGATCAGTATGTATAATATAATAGTGTAACTATATATTGTAAGTTAAAGAAAATGTCAATTCAAATGTTAGATCCAACTGGCGATAAAGCCTTAAAGTTCAAAGTATTAACATTACCAGTGGCACTATCTACAACAATTAGAATAGCAGGAACCAACAAGCCTGATATAGTTGATGGATATATCACTCGTCTCCTGTATGAATACACAGGGGTTGTAATGGATTCGAAATATATGTATATCGGTTGATTGGACTATTTTGGTGTAGTACCACCATTGATTTCCCCCTATAAGTCTTTGTTAAATTTGCACTTTTAAAAAATAAGTGCAGAATTTATCTTTGTTTCAAATAAAGAAATGCTTGGCATGAGTACAGTTTTATCCTGTTCAGTATTATAGAAAAATATTCACATAACACTTCATTGCATATAAGAAAATAACCATCACTGGAAGTTAACCAATCGAATTTCTCCACTTATTTTACCTGTGTACAAGGTTTAGTAACCATGTAGCCTTAAGTTTACAAAATACTCTATAGAAACCCCAAATAAAAATAAATATTGCATTGACCACATTTCCGTAACCAAAATGTTCTGCAACAAAAACCAGTGTTTATATTTAATTCATAGAAACAATCATTTTCTCATCAGGGATGTTGGTCAAAGTAAAGTATGCTAAAAACTGGCATTACTAATACCAAAACCATCGTTACAACACAAATGATGCACTATTAAGTGGTCATAACTTCATAAATTTTAATGTAATACACCAAAAGTACTCATTTTGTATTGATAGTAATATCAGAAATATATCTTTGTTTTAATTTGTAGTTTTTTGGCCTGATTCAAAATTACCTAAAACATCTAAGTGGCAATTTTCGCCTTTCATGAACATACTCCACCATAGATCTTCCAACAAACATAAGAGTATAAGAACGAGATTTACTAATATTCAGCTATTGATTCATCAGGTAAAATAACTGCGTAGTATATGACTTCAAAGGTATTGGGAACAAAGGTGGAAGTAGTTAACTGCAACAGTTAAAACACAGTTGCATCATATTTTTAAATTTCTATGAATAGTTTTTTGTCGAGCCAGCAACTTTTGTTGCAGAAAGCTCGACATAGGGATAGTGATCCGGTGGAGGCGGCGGCGGCGGCTACGGCGGCGGTGGTGGTGTTAGCTAACTTCTTTAAAGCTTTATATTTTAGAAGGTGGAAGACATGGATGCTTCATACTTTGTATATAGATGCCTCATGTTACGAAGTTTACGTCAGTCACATGTCCAATGTCCTTGACCTCATTTTCATGGTTCAGTGACCACTTGAAAAAAAAGTTCAGATTTTTTGTAATGTTGAATTCTCTTTTGTTATAAGTAATAGGATAACAATATTTGATATGTGCGTACCTTGAAAGGTCCTCATGTCTGTCAGACAGTTTTCACTTGATCTCGACCTCATTTCATGGATCAGTGAACAAGGTTAAGTTTTAATGGTCAAGTCCATATCTCAGATACTACAAGCAATAGGGCTAGTATATTCGGTGTATGGAAGGACTGTAAGGTGTACATGTCCAACTGGCAGGTGTCATCTGACCTTGACCTCATTTTCATGGTTCAGTGGTTATAGTTAAATTTTGGTGTTTTGGTCTGTTTTTCTCATACTATATGCAATAGGTCTACTATATTTGTTGTATGGAATGATTGTAAGGTGTACCTATCTAGCGGGCAGATGTCATGTGACCTTGACCTCATTTTCATGGTTCAGTGGTCAAAGTTAAGTTTTTGAGTTTTTGTCGAGCCTGCAACTTTTGTTGCAGAAAGCTCGACATAGGGATAGTGATCCGGCGGCGGCGGCGGCGTTAGCTCACTTCTTAAAAGCTTTTTATTTTAGAAGGTGGAAGACCTGGATGCTTCATACTTTGTATATAGATACTTCATGTTACGAAGTTTCCGTCAGTCACATGTTCAATGTCCTTGACCTCATTTTCATGGTTCAGTGACCACTTGAAAAAAAAGTTCAAATATTTTGTAATGTTGAATTCTCTCTTATTATAAGTAATAGGATAACTATATTTGATATGTGCGTACCTTGCAAGGTCCTCGTGTCTGTCAGACAGTTTTCACTTGACCTCGACCTCATTTCATGGATCAGTGAACAAGGTTAAGTTTTGGTGGTCAAGTCCATATCTCAGATACTATAAGCAATAGGGCTAGTATATGCGGTGTATGGAAGGACTGTAAGGTGTACATGTCCAACTGGCAGGTGTCATCTGACCTTGACCTCATTTTTATGGTTCAGTGGTTATAGTTAAATATTTGTGTTTTGGTCTGTTTTTCTCATACCATATGCAATAGGTCTACTATATTTGTTGTATGGAATGATTGTTAAGTGTACATGTCTAGCGGGCAGATGTCATGTGACCTTGACCTCATTTTCATGGTTCAGTGGTCAAAGTTAAGTTTTTGAGTTTTGGTCTTTTTATCTAATGCTATATGCCATAGATCAACTATATTTGGTGTATGGAAATATTTTATGATCTTTATGTCAGTCGAGCAGGTTTTATTTAACCATGACCTCATTTTCTCGGTTCATTGCACAGTGTTAAGTTTTTGTGTTTTGGTCTATTTTTCTTAAACTATAAGTAATGTGTCGACTTTATATGTTGTATAGAAGCATTGTTAGCTGTACCTGTCTGCCTGGCATAGTTCATCTGACCTGGACCTCTTTTTCAAGGTTCATTGATCTTTGTTTAGTTATCTTGGTTAATGTTAAGTGTATGTGACAGTTGTAATAAAGCTTAGCTTTATACTTAAGACTATCCACATAATATCAATGATTAGTATAGAAGGCGAGACATTTCAGCGTGTGTACTCTTGTATAACTCGTTTAACTAGTTTGAAGTTATTTTAATCCTATTTCATCAAAAGTATTACAGCCTCGTCAAATCTAGATTTGTAGAAGAATTTGATTTGAAAAGAAAAATTATTTGAAATTTATTTAAATATAACTCCGGGATCCTTTGTTCGAAAAAGTTCGCATTTGATAAAAGTATGTTTTGATATATTATGTATAAAATACAAATCTGGTTCAAAATGTTAAGGTAATAACAGGTGTCAAACTATGTTGCATGTTTGATTTTCTAATGAAAACTTAGTACACTTTGTTATTTATAAAATTTAGCAGTCATATACTAATCAAAAGAATTAGCAAGCTAACATCGATTGATTGTTGGTTGCTTAAAGACCAGTGGCAAATATTTCATGCATATTCAGAATTAAGGAATTAAGGCGAAAATGAGGGTATATTGGATAGGGACAGAAATTCAGCCTTGCAACAGGTCACCAACGGTTCCCTAAGAGTTGTTGCAAGGGTTCTTAACAGGCAACAGCGGGAATTGGGTAACAACCAAGAGGATAGAAAAAAATAAGCTAGTTTAGAATTCCGTCAATTTTAACCATTTCTACGATTTTGATGAGGTTATGGCTCATGAAACAATTTTCTAACAAAGTAGTGCTTTAAATTTTTATGCCAACATGAAACAAACAAAGACAAGACTTTGTGGTATTATCTAAAACCGTGGACTAAGTACCAGAAAATTTCGAGGTCGATCGCCGTCCGACGTCCTGCTAGCCAGATTTTCAACTGTTTTTCAGTCCCCTTTTCCTGACAAATTCTATTATAATGATAGTGTCACTTCAAAATTATTGAAATTACCTACCAAAAAGATGTTTTCTAAAGAATATTGGCCAAAGCAGTTATTTTGAATATGCAAAATAAGCTACATAGCAAAAGAAATCAAAACATAGGTGCTGTTTACTCCTTTCAGATGCGTACCCCTATAGGATGTTTTGAAAGAAAGAAAAACATGCTACGTTAACCTAATCATCTTTAACATTTGCATATGTCTTTATACTACTTGGTTTTGAGGAAAGTGAAAAATATATTGAAAATTATGGGGAAATAAATATGTCTTTGTGTTTCGTAATAATTTGGTATGCTTTTTGAAATTTTATATGAAAAATAAAAATGTGGTATGATTGCCAATGAGACAACCCTAAACAACAGACCAAATGGCACCGAAATTAACAACTATAGGGGGGAATTGAATTCGTCTTGATGAAAAATGATTAGTTTGGTATATATTCAAAAGAAAAAATAGTTTTATATGTTTTGGAGTTTAGTGTGACGTACATTTGCACTGAACTAGTACACCATTTGGGGGGAGGGGGCAGCTTAAGACCATCTTTGGGTATGGGATTTTATCGCTGCGTTTAAGACCTATTGGTGGCCACCGGCTGTTGTCTGCTCTTTGTTCGTGTGGTTGTCTTTCTGACATATTTCCTATTTCAATTCCCCATTTTTTAGTACACATTTTGGATTAGGGCAAGAACAAGGCCGCCTTTGGAAGAAAACCTTGCAATAACAAAACCATTTTAAGAAGAAAAAAAGACATTTAACGACGCAAATTTACAAGTATTAAAAGTACTAAAAATCGGTCAGGTAAAATAACGGCATCGTTTATGACTTAAATTGAAGTTGAAATAAATTGCATTATCTGAACCATGTTGGTGCAAAAATGTTATGATATAAATTTAAATGTTTTTGTTTAATTGATTAATAATTTAAATTGTTTGAAATTGTTTTATTGCCACCTATGACTGAAAATATTACAGCCTCGTCAGCTTATTTTGATGCAATTATCTGATTTCAAAAAGAAAAGTTTTGTGACATTTATTTCAATTTAAGTTTTATTCGATATGGTTTGCATTTGATTAATAATTTAAATTGTTTGAAATTGTTTTATTGCCACCTATGACTGAAAATATTACAGCCTCGTCAGCTTGTTTTGATGCATTTATCTGATTTCAAAATGAAAAGTTATGTGACATTTATTTCAATTTAAGTTTTTTTCGACAGTGTTCGCATTTGAACATGCATTTGATAAACGTTTTTGTTAAATCAAAAATATATCACAAATGCAGCGGAAATTTTCAAAGGACTATACATGTTTGAATTTCTAATAAAAATTTAATTAAAAAGTTAATAAGTAGTGATATATAAATCAACAGAATCAGCATCTTAACAGTCTCTTCGTGTGTATTGGTTGCAAGAAATTGCATTCACAAAGGTAAGTCGATAGAATAATTATTTTGACAAAATCTTTTAATGATCGTGTATTTCAAAATGTTTTCCCTCTTTTGATTAACAAGTCTCTGTCAATATGCAATAAATACTTTATCCGAAATTAACTTCATTGTATCTACTCCTCTCCTCTATGCCGTTCCTTTATGTTTTGTTTAGAAAATCACTCATCTCTTGTAATTGAAAATTAAGTGCATGCTGCTTTATAAGACATGACCCATATCCATCGAAATGGGGTTTCTCGTTGTAAAAGCCCGAACGGTTGTCAATAACTGTTTCAATTTATCTCTTTCGAACTTTTATGTGATTGTTTTCTCACCACCATTTATAATGCATTTCGTAATTTTTGTAATAAAAACATTTGGAACTGGCTAACATTAGTGTAAGAAATTTGTTGGTTATTTAGTAATCACTATATAAATATAACTCGGTAGTGTATAATCGCGTACGAGTCATTATCAAACAGCGTCTTAACGAAGCGGAATTGAGCATATATAGGCCCTTTAAAAATGAGCAACTAGTATCGCATTATTATAGTTAGTTTTCAATGGCCAAACAAAGTGTGGAAATTCAGTCAAACACAATAAACAGAAACCATATGATAGACAGTAACTGACGGTTACCACTGATGTATTCACTCCTGAATTTTGACAGGCACATATAGAATCTTACGGAGACATGCTTAGGTCGCTGAACCCCCCTTTTTACCCTAGGGAACTTATGTAATAGCGCAACATTAACTCAGATTTGGAAAAATCAGTCGTAAATTGCTTAACTAGTAAACAGTACTGTGTATGGGATACCTGAATCTGGCCTCAGGGTTTGGAATTTTCTCTATATATTATCAAAGATACCAGGATTATAATTTTATACGCCAGAAGCGCGTTTCTTCTACATAGGACTCATCAGTGACACTCAGATCAAAATAGTATAAGGCCAAACAAGAACAAAGTTGAAGAGCATTGAGGACCAAATATTTCAAAAAATGGTGCCAAAGACTGCTAAGGTAATTTATGCCTGGAAATGAAAATCCTTAGTTTTTCGAAAATTCAAAACCGTTTATGGCCTTTGATTAAATTCTGCTCTTTGGTCGGGTTGTTGTCTGTTTGACACATTCCCTAAAGGATTTACCCTAAATGAAAAAGACATTATTTAATCTGTTTAGGCTGAACAGCCCACCTGGTATTTCTAACTACTTTGTACCTTGGCAACTTTCAGCGCCGAAACATTTCGATGAAGGTTAATCCATCATAACTTGTTTAAATCTATGATTCACAAAAAACATATTTAAAACAAAAATATGTGGTTACTCCATACCATTTGCTGTGAATTGCTATCCGTGTTCTGTTCGATATGCATTGTTTTAATTTATACAAAACTGTATTAGGAAAGCAAATTTAATACATGCAAGATATAAATAATTATATGTAAGAAGGGTATAAAAACACCAAAAATATGTTGTTTTGTATCCAAAGAAAATTATACAAATAAGGTTCATCAGTAGGTTACCGATGTACAAATCTTGTAAATATATGTTGAATGATAGTAGTAAATTAAGTGAAAACTACTCACAATCGAAGACCCAATAAAACACATATGGGAGTTTATGCATAGACGCATCGTATCGCCCAGCCTTTTTGCGATGATGTTCAAAATGTTTGTGCAGTACGATTATAGTTGTACTTTCTCGTAACAATTCTCTGGAGTATTTTTTGTAGTGAGTACATAAATAAAGTTAAGAAGATACAAAAAACAGTTATTACAAAACCTTGAGTCAAAGAAAAACCACTGCACCAAAGCCTAAACAACATAAATATAATACTATAGATTTAACAACATAAACCCCAGTAAACACGTTCAAGTGCTACCAGAGTGTTAATTGTTTCTTGCCCATTTTTGTATGCATGAGATTTGTTTCTCAAGTAAATAATCGAATTGAAAATTTCATTGAATAATAAATGTATATTTTGTAAAACAGAAAGAGATAATCACTTGCATTTCTTTATTACGTGTTCATTTAAGAAAGATTTTGGAAGATGATACATCATCTAATAGCAAACATGAATTTTTTAAACAAAATATATAGTATTTGGATACAAAATATCTGATCATGGGTATTGTGGCTGTAACGATTTTTTTTAATATAATTTTAAGTTTTGTATTTACAGATGTGTATGGTTTATACTAAAAGTGTTATGAATGAGAACTAAACAGAATCTCAAACCAGTATTGATTCTAAAACGTATATTTACCAAATAACTGACCTCTTTACTTGTCATAAATATTCATGAAAAAATTGCCACTGACTATCAAGGTTACTACTCTGAGCATGTGCTGAAAAAAGAATCATATACCAGACATGATTTTTCCAAAGAATTTGCTGTTCAGGATATTGATGTTTATTTCATTGCTTAACCCCCCAAAAAATGTAGTTGATTATATTTATTTTCAGTTGAAATGTATCACATCACACTATTAGCTACTGTTTTGGTAAGTTTGTGTAACTGTTTAATGTTAAAGCCGAAGTTTAAACAAAACGCACAAATCTGCACAAAATTTTATTATTTGTTCTTCGATTTAGAAATAGTGTATAAATATATATCTCTAATTCTACGTCAATTTATCCCTTTCTGCACCCATTGTATAAAAAAAAATTTGATCAACGTGTGGTTCGTTTGATCTCAGTACTTCATTGGTTAAAATCCGATTTTGACGTCGAATGTTCTTGCTTTCCTCTGAAATTCCTATTGTGACGGCATGAAAAAAGGGGACCATGCCTGATGACGTCACATAGAAAGAACACATCATTTTTGCAGATCATTCGAAAAGAAGGAATAAGTTTGCCTTCATAATGTTAGAAAATCATTAGAAAAACAGATTCCACCACCAAATCTCGTATAATACGATATTTATCCACTCTCGACAGTTACATTTTAAATATTTAAAACGCTCGGGCAAGTCTCGCGTTTTAAATTTGAAAATTTAACTGTCTCGAGTGGATAAATATCGTATTACACTCGATGCAGTGGTAGAATCTATATAAATATATTATTCAGATTTAAATCAGATTTAAAATGTAAACACAAAGACAGTTGATTATGATCTTAACCTATTGCTTGTAAAATTTGAAAAGATGGCTTAACATCTAGATGTATGTCAACAACAAGAACAAGATAACTGACTCATGAAAAAAAACCAACTAAATATAACCGAATGAAACGTTATCGATAGATGTATATGCGCAGATATAAAAATTGCATCTATTATAAACGTTCTATCGAAAAATATAGATTTAAACCAAAAAACCGGGTATATCAGTCTTAATTATCATTATATTGCATTTATTATAAACGTACGCGTTCTATCGAAAGATATATATTTAAACCAAAAATCCGAGTAAATGAATCTTAAATATCATTGTAGACGAGTTTTTAAAACTCTTCTACGATTAATGTAATGAATACATAATGCAGTACAATGCACTGATCAAACAAAAGTTAAACATTTGCACACATGTGGTAATGATAAGATCGGATTAAACTAGAAGCATGAGTATTGACAATACGAAGTGCAAGATTAGAGTCAACAGTAATTTTGAAATGGTCATATATCATATAAATCCATTTCGAAAATACAATGAATAGTACAAAATGATGTAAATCGCATAACACATATTAGGGAATGACACTCAACAGGCTCATGGTGGTAAATTTTTATTAAGTCTCGATTTTAGTCGTTTTAACTAGCAGTAGTTTTTGGTCCAGGACCAAAAGATATTAAATTTTAGACATCATGATCTGCTTCAGACTAACAGTAAAGACCTTTTAAAAAGAAGGACATTCGGTTTGATGCGCGTGATGAATATAACATTTTGACAGAATAGTGATGTTAAATCTAATGTCTATTTTGATACTTGGTAAAGCGTGCCTGATACGACACTTGAAAAAAAGTAAAGGCAAAGTATTTTTTTCAAAAATTTCAACTCGACAGAAAAGCAAGCTACAATCGATCAGTCATTATCAAAGATAATATCATAATTGAAGCCAATTTTATTGTATCAGTAGTATCCTTAATCTGAAGTTCACTTGAATACATGGGATACAAACACTCATTGAAATTGTAGCTATTGAGTGACAGAATAGCATTTGGAAAAACATCAAAAGTTTCATTTCATTAATGTTTTCAAAATTAAAGTTTTGAATTGACAACTAGAATATTCAAATTATTTGACAAATTTTCATTTATTTTACTTGTAACTTTTATTTTGACGTATCAGTTTTGCTACTTTTTGCATTGCTCAGTGATATATTTAAACGTTGTAGATTATTATCGATACCGCCAGCTCGGTCCACCATCACAAAGGTATACATATTTTCCTTCAGTAATGTTTCAAACAAGTATTTTTCATTTGCTTTCACTTTTTTATTTTTATTTCTTGTTTTAATGTTGTAAATTGGAGTTTCCGGATTCGTTCCAATATGGTGTCGATCAACAAATGTAAAAGCATGCAAACAAAATAACGAATAAGCATTGGCTGATCTGCACGGACGGAATTCCATTTATAAATTTATGTTTATTTTTATTCTGTCTTATCCAGTTTTTAGATATATTTTTTGTTTTCCAAGTTTCTCTTTGGAAGTGAGGGTGATGTGATATAAATTAATATTTGTATCGTCTTCCCTTTCATCCATATTACATGTATAATAATTTATTCTTTTATGTTGGTTTCATTTGTATTTATCTGGTGTTTGTTTGAACTTATAGAAACTCGTTGCCCAAATAATCTGCGATACAGATCAGTTGATGGGTCTTGTAACAATTTACGTCATCCAACTTGGGGACAGGCTGGAACAGCACAGAGAAGACTTAAGGATGTAAATGGAATACCGATGGTATCATACGAGGACGGTTAGAGTCTAACTTTTATTATATTTAGAATGCATATACATATATATTAATAAGTTCGAATTCGAATATTTATGAAAAATGATAAACATCCTTTTTATTCGACAATTTTGATTGACAAACAGCCATTATAAGGTTTTTAAAGTTATATCTTAATGCAGAATGCAAGGCTTCTTTTTGTAAAGGTGTTAGCTGTTATGACATAAACGGTACCAATTGTTAAGCACCAGATGTGCATTTCAACAAATAATGTCTTTTCAGTGATGATCGAGACCAAAATGTTTGAACATCCAAAGTTTAATACAAAGGTTGAACAACGGTTCAAACCAAAATGTTTAGCCAAATCATAACAAGGATTGAGATTTATATACGAGAGTATTTCATTGATCGATTTGTTTTTTTACGTGCATACCTGAGCACAATCATCGCTTCGACAACTGTGTAGGATTACAAGAAAGAAGATAATTCAATTCAAATGATTTCGAAATGGAGTACAAAGACCGGTATACAAAACAGAACATACTAAATAATACATAATAAATTGTTGTTATATCACAATCGTTGAAAAAAGAACGAGCTGAAGATTACAAGTTGGACATATCCGTGATAAGATGTACCAAAATATCCTATAACGTTCAACCAAATCACAAGTACCGATGACATGCAAACTAGTTGATTTCATTCCGTTTTTTAAATTTGAATGTATATTAAAACGGAAATTGTATAGCTTGTGTCCCAATTTTTAGGAAAAAGCTTGCCAAGAGGTTTTCCGAATAGACTTCCCGATCCCCGACTTGTCAGTAATGTAGTTTCAGATCCTGCATTAGGACCATATAATCAGTTTGATAAAATCAGGACAGGGCAACACATGGCTTTCGGGCAATTACTGGCACACGATTTCATAGAAACGGATATACCTTCAGGTATTTTTCAATTGATTTGTCTTAAGAATTTTTTATAATTGTTTATTTATAAGAATTAAAAAGAAGCATATATCATACAAAAAATTATGGCAAAGAATATCAAATCCAAGTAAATAAACTCATCATAGATTACAGGACTAAATTTAGTATATACGCCAGACGCGCGTTTCGTCTACAAAAGACTCATCAGTGACGCTCGAATTCAAAAAAAATTAAAAAGGCCAAATAAAGTACAAAGTTGAAGAGCTTTGAGGACCAAAATTCCTAAACGTTTTGCCAAATACAGCGTAATTGATCTTTTGTAATTAATTAGAAACAAATTTGTTGCATGAAAAACGATATTATAGCTATTATTCGTTTGTTTTTTCTGTCCTATATTTTCTCCCATTGATCTGTTTATTTATTTTAACCCTGTCGTGAAATGTTGTAATTTTGATGTTATAATAAACACTGACATTAAAGCGGGAGGTTTGGCATTCCACAAAACCAGGTTCAACCCACCATTTTTTGATAAAATATCCTGTACGTAGTCAGGAAAATGGCCATTGTTACATTATACATGTAGTTCGTTTCTCTGTGTGTTACGTTGCGTTGTTGCGTCTCTGTTGTGTCGTAGTTCTCTTATATTTGATACGTTTCCCTCAGTTCTAGTTTTTTACCCAGATTTGTTTTTTCCTCTATCGATTTATGAATTTTGAACAGCGGTATACTACTGTTGCCTTTATCTATACAACCTGATAATTGTCATTTAAATGGATGCTCATATGCATACTGAATATAAATGACAGTTCGTTAAAATATATTGAAAAAGAAAGTGTCCTGTCTTGCACATTATGAAAATAGAGTTCTACTTTGAATATAAAAACAATGACAATCGAAAAATGTTCTCTGTACCAAAAAGTAAATGAAATATACATTATATACTGTCCTAAGTCAGGAATTTGATGTACAGTAGTTGTCGTTTGTTTATGTAATTTATACGTGTTTCCCGTTTCTTGTTTTTTATGTAGATTAGACTGTTGGTTTTCCCGTTTAAATGGTTTTACACTAGTAATTTTGGGGCCCTTTATAGCTTGTTGTTCGGTGTGAGCCAAGGCTCCGTGTTGAAGGCCGTACATTGACCTATAATGGTTTACTTTTTTTTTAAATGTTATTTGGATGGAGGGTTGTCTCATTGGCACTCACACCACATCTTCCTATATCTATAGGACATCTTTTTAATTTCATACGCACCTGCAGCAGACATTTATAAAAATGTATCATATAAATAAAGTGATTAATATTATTTCCACAGGAATTGACTGTTGTGATAGATCAGATCCAAACTTTGGCAAGTATGACATAGATACTACCTATCTGTTTCATTTTGAAATGTATTGTTTTTATAGACCAAACTTACTAAGGACATTTTTACCACGTGTTAGATTGTGGTATGTCATTACGTCGTCTGATCTTTTAATTATGGTACGTGTCTTATTCCTGATTGTTTCTGTTTTGCTGAGTGTGAATTCGCATTGCTATAAGACGTTTCTGTTGTGTTTTAGTTCTCCTCTAATATTTGATGTGTTTCCGCCAGTTTTAGTTTGTAACCCGGATTTGTTTTTTTTTTCTCAATGGATTTATGAATTTCGAACAGCGGTATACCACTGTTGCATGTCAATGTTTCATTTCATATTAGTAAGGAATACACTTCTCTTATCTGATAACAAGAGACCATATGACATTATTCATTCTTTAGTGAAATAATCCATCAGTCTTTAACAGAAAAAAAACGGACAAGATAATCTGTCGTTCACGGACTTTTGAATGTTAATGACCAGTGGTGCGTGGTTTCTTTGTTTAGGGTGGTGTTAATTCTATATTAAAGTTGATGAATTGTTAATCATATGTTTTTGTTAATGATAAAATTATCGAAAACTTTATTTTTTTATTTATTTACTGAATAATTGCACTTAAATGAATGCAGTGACTTATAGTTATCATTATGACTGGTATTCACTCTTTCCTATTGAAATTGTACAATAGCGCTAGTTTCCTTTGAAATATGAGTTCAATAAAGCTAAGTTATTAATATGCGAGTTGTTAAGACCATCAACTGTTCTCTGAGCATTTTTTTTTATTATTATAATCATTATTGAAATATAATCAATAATGATTTTAATAAAAAGGAATAGCTCACTGAAATATTTGATGTCTTTGCTAAGCATGTTCTTTGTTTTCCTTTGTCTAGCCCTGATGTATGTTTTCCTTTCGATATTTGTTATGGGGATGCACGATTTCCACCAGGATGTAAAAACTTTATAAGAGCAAAACCTGCAACAGAAGATCCATATTTGCCTTGTAAGTTATTTTTCAGTCTTCATATGCTTTTTTAAAACACTTAACACACAAATTGTGATAAACAATTTTCAATCATGTCAACCGATTAACACCGCACAAAACCAAAACACTTTTTACTTTATAAATACTATACCATGACGAGAATACTACTACTTAGTGTGATACTGTCCAGACATTTATTTCAAATACTGAGAGGTTTTGATAAAGGTGCGAAAAAATATATCCAAAAAATCATTTTTATTAACTGAGAATACATTTTTATTTGACATGTCAGTGAAGAAACATTCACTACTATGCGGAATATGAATGCGTTTCAAAAACCAACAGTGCACGTTACTAAGCGTTTGAATATCATGCATTTTTTAAATTATCATAGTTGAGTTCAGCTCATCATAATTGGCTATCCTGAAACGGCATCCATTCAGCGTGAAAAATTCCAGCAAAATTGAAACAACAAAAAAATAACAGGATTTTATTTTTGTATCTATCAATAAATCCGAGAATGAAATCAAACACGTAAAACGAGTAAGTCTTTCTTTTTCCACTAGTTTATTCTTCTGTCTTTAACATAACATTGCTAAATTTGTTTGTTCAAGGATTATAATTTACCACACAACAAAATAAATGAATGATAAAATCTACATACATTTGTTCTTGAAAAACAGGGTAGAATTCTTAATTTTGTTTATACAAATTAGTCTTATCCCTAAGATTTGACAACTTAAGCATATTTTGTTTTAATATTTCACAATAAAATGTGAAATCAAAATTAGTGTGCAGACCAAGTATATCATCTATAAGAGTTTTTGTTTGCTCGTTAACTTTCTAAATGTTCATAAAGAGCATCAAAACAATCAATATTTTATCAAAGGTATTTCAATTTGCAGCTTTTTGGGAGCAGACAAATCTACTCTCCTCCTACATTGATGCCTCATTTTTGTATGGAAGCCAACGGAATTTGACTTTAGAGCTTAGAGTACCTGACAGCTGTAAGTAATTAATGTGTAGATATACTTATATATTTTTTTTATTTTTTTTATTTTATGTCAACTTTTCTTAATCTTTCAATTTTCAATGATTCGTTTTGTGGTTTTTGTATGAAAACTATGTTTTTTGTGGTATAATTCTTCCATAATTACCTGAGAAATAAACATACGGATATTAATTTACTTACCAATACTGACTTTGCAATTATAATGAAACATCTAGATGACGGATATACACCCAATCTCAAATACGCCATCTCATGCTTTACGTTACCTGTACATACATCAGTTTTATTTTTGCGTCTAAAAGTTCAGACATAAAAAAAAAAATCATAGCCTTTTTTTCAAATTAAACTATCATAAGCGACTTCTAACAATATTTTTTTCCATTCTGGGGGTGAAGAAATTTCAAGATGCAAAAGATACCGAAGAAAATATTAGTAAATTATTTGATTAACAAGAAGACAAGTTTACTGCAACGGAAATAAAGTTTCAATGCCAGAATATGAAAACCATATTACGGTCAAAATTGAGGCATTCAGTAATGTTTTCAGACAATTAAACCGTTTTACAGTACTATTCAGAGGCGAATTCCGAAATATTTTAGGAGTGTGTCACAAAAATGAACATTCAAAATACGACTATTTTTTTTTATTGATATTAAGGTTATTAAGATATTAAGAAAACACAGAAAAACAAACATGATAATGTTCCCAGGTTAAAGTTGCGGCTGTGTCAGTTTAAAAAAAGAGTAGAGGTTATGTTCATATCACGCTACCTTGTATACGTCCAAAATATGCATTCCATTTACCTAAATGTCATCCTTTATTATTCTCATTATCACGTGAGCAAAAGTGTAAACGAGTATTTCAAAGTCTAAATGTGCATCCTTTTGCAACGATAACTGCTTATTCATTTGGTCATTCCTTGTCTCGTCTTGCATGCAAAATTCATTTCTTGAACCTGAACTTACTATATTTCAACTCTAGCTCTTTTTTTCGAAACTAATCACCACCATGTAGACAAACTTTGTAATACCAAAGATGCTAGGATGATAAAAGTTGTTTCATGTCTTTAGTTGTTTACTTTCGCAATATATTTCTAGTTTCTAGTATTCTGTCGAATATAAAACGATAGATTTACTTGCGAAGAAATCCCTTTTGTCTTAACAAAACGAAGTTATACAATTCAAGAACAATTTTGGAATTTCGAGGCATTACATGCTGGTTCTATTATGATTCGTTGGTAAATAGCCTTGGGCATATTTGTTATTTTTTCTTATGAATAGGGTTAGAATTGTCAAAACAGGTAAAATAAGTTACATTGAAGTTTATAACGTTGGTTGGTTAAATTGTGCAGACTGTAATCAGAACGCATGCAGACTATAATCACGACGCATGCAGACTATAATCAGAACGCATGAAAAATCATTAAGACTTTGGTAGTAATAGTACACGATAAAAGTTCGGAAAAAATTAAATGTTACGTTTAAACATTTAGAATAAAGGTTTATAAGAATAATGATTGAATCATGTTTTGAGAGCAAAACAATTCATTCAGAAAAATTAAGATTACATCGACATGATGAATCGATCATTGTGTTGCACAATTAATTATTCAACATATGTAATTCAGTTGAATTATACCTTGGTACACAACATTTTGTAATAGTTTTGAAGGTCTGTCTAAGATTTAAGACAAAGAAAACAGCAGTTACAGTTGTGCCTTTGTATTTTCTGTGGGTTTTTTTTACTAATCATGTCCATATCCTTTTTTTTCTATTATTTTATGACCACTCACCTTGTCCCAATTGTATGGTAAAAAAATTACGTAAAAGAGAGACGAAAGATACCAAATAGACATAAAAATTCATAAGTAGAAAAAAAAACTGACAACGCCATGGCAAAAAACAGACAAAGACACTTTACACGTATTTTTGTGGTTTTACTTTTTACAATATACAAATCACAACACAAAAAATCTAAAGTTTGATCAACACGAAATCCACCGAAATCCAGGGAAGAGGGGGGAGGATCTCAGGTGATTCGGTTAAATATGTTAATTTAACATGTAGATTATCATTTTTGGATTAACATTCTTAACCTTGTTCAGTTTATCTGTGCTTACTTTCCAGTTTTAATGAAGACAGACCCTGGAAATCTTTTACCAACACAGAATGGAGGAAAGTGTTTAAAGATATCAAAACGGGATAGATGTCCACTTGCAGGTAACAGTAAAGCTGAATACTGTCATGTAATGCAATTCAGACAATTCATCATAATAAAAGAATCTGTCAGCTTTATTTGTATAGCTAAGCTTATTGTCCTTATTTTTGGTTAACTTGCTTCAGATCTTTTAGTAACTTCATCTCATTTAACGTCAATACTTGTCGCATGGATATTCTGTAAAAATATTCCAGCCGCATGCATGATACAATTTATTAACCTTTAACCCTATTAATCCAAATTTGAAACAATTCAGACGAGAAAACATCCTTCAACAAACATAATTAAGTATGAATGTTTGTGAGAAATTTCTTAATTATTTACCTTTTGGAGCCTAGTGACTGATTTGGTCTTTGATACTTATGTTTTTTCTCTCAATAAGATGAATATCAAGAGTTATCTATCGTATATCATTGTGTTTTTATTTTCTATTTCAAGCGTAAAATTAATTGAAAGCGAATCGTACCTCTTTCCATTCAAAAATAGTTCGTGTGGTGATCCAATCATTTTATATATTTATTTATCGCATTACAGTTAAAACGGAGAAAGTTAATATGGCTGCTAGATACCATTCGTACGTAGTTTGTTTTCGAGGTTAATGATAGTATTCATGTCTTTTAATATTTGCCGTAAACGATTGGTTTGTGTGGACTTTTGTTCTGTCCAATATTTTTTGTCATTCTTAAATTACTATTTATGGATTATTTCTAATTATTTCCCCAAAACGTTATATATTTGAAGTTCTAAGTCAACAAAACTTTTTCAGGCGATAGACGAAATAATGAAGCACCAAATCTGGGTTTAAACCATTTGCTTTTTGTGAGGGAGCATAACCGATTATCTACGAAACTTCACGAGCTAAATCCATGTTGGAGTAATGAAACGGTTTTCCAAGAAACTCGTCGTATTATCATAGCGCAAGTTCAGCATATTACATATAACCATTTTCTACCACTTGTTGTTGACCATGATACAATGAGACGATATAAGTTATACTCTAAAACAAATGGTTTTGATAATGTGTATGATGATAGTGTTGATGCATCTATTCTCAACAGTTTTGGAATAGCTCCATGGCGTTATGGACATTCGCAAATAATGGCTGAACAATCAGAATTACAAAGTGACTATAGAACTGTATTCGAACATAAATTAGAAGACAATTTACAAAGTCCTCATTTATGGCAACGCAGTTATGGAAAACATGTTACAAGTCTTACAAGATGGTTGGCAACGAAACCAGCACTAAAAATTGACAAGTAAGTATGTTCATATATGTCATATATGTGACATTGTAAGTGTAGTATACGGTTGGAAAAATGTTTGCAACCATAATCACCAATGGAAACAACTTCTGAAATACTTCAAACAAAGACCTTGTTTGCCATCTTCGGTACCCATATGGCATATCAAACAAGAACTGTATTCGAAAGCCATATTACCATTGATTGTATTCCTAAAATACCTTATTCAACTAAGCTATCATTAATAATGTTTGAAACATGGCCTTTTTCGCCAACTACGTCATCGTTATTTATTTATAAAAAGTTTGCTACCGAGGCAGAGCAAACATCAAATTCCCTCACAAAATATTTACACATAAAATATATACGTCCAGACAAAGAACACACACACTGTTGATACAAATATCGAGACCATGCATTTTGTAAATTGTGTTTTTTTTTTATACTTTTGTCGATATTCCTTTTCAGTATGTTATAAGTCAAATAGGGAATTTGAGTCAATCGATGAACATGAATTTGACTGGTTATGACCTTTTAACATTTGTGAATATTTATTCTTATTCTTAACAGATGTTTGTATATGTGGTTCAAACTATTAAACTTGCGTTGAAGGTCAACTTAAAAAACAACTAGGTTCACGTCTGCCATGTTTGTTTTAGGAAAATTGTTTTGTTATAAATCAGGCCTTTGGCTTTATTAATTGTATTGTTTTCTATTTTTCATGTCGGGACCTTTTATAGCCGATTTTACTTAATGTTTTTTTTCTCTTTTTTTCACCTGTTTTAAAGGTTTAACAAATACATGAAATCTATGTTCTTTCAGTTTCCTAGTTGAAGGAATACGTGACAAACTATTCTTCATCACGTCACCACCAGGTTCAGATCTGTACTCTTTAAATATTCAACGAGGACGTGATCAAGGTGTTCCTGCTTACAATGAATGGAGGAAATTCTGTGGACTGAGAAAATTCAGAAGTTTTGACGACTTTGAAAAATTTGGCTCAAATCTTGCAGCAGTTTATGAGTAAGCTCAACTTTATTATTAATAAGTGGTTTTTAATGTTGATTTTGATATTAAGTTAAAAGTGAAACTATGGAATTTTACTCCAAATATCATTAAACTTAAAGCTATTGTGACCTCTATCATATGTTATACAGATGGTACACCACACACTACACACACTTGTTTGAGGATCTCAATATTAATGATTTAAAGTCAAATGAAAGTCTTTTTTCTCCAATAATTGATGACCTGAAATATAATTACCAAAGTGTCGAAATATCAATTGTTACTTACTGATAAAATAATTATGTAATAATTTTGACGTGGACGCCATCATCACACTTTCTACAAATACCAAATCACAATCGTAGGTGGGTATATTCAATTTCAACCAAAGATGAAGAACTGGATGTTCCCATATAATACTGAATAACCAAATTACATGAGTGATTTTAAAAACCACGTCAGTCTGTTGAATCTGCCATATTTTCTATGAAACCTTTTTGCGCCAAATTATAAACATCTATCTTATCAGCATTTGCACATTACTGAAATGTATTTCTGTTCCAACTATTGCCTGCCATGACGGTAGCAATAGTACAGCTAGATTTTCATTCCATTCGGATCTACTAAAGTTATTTCTGATTTTATAGGGTTCAATATTGCTTAACAGAAAAATAAATAAATCTTTAAATATTGTACATGTATTTGTTGATTTAAATAAAATTGTCGCTGGTAACTACTAAATTTATGTCATTTAATTTCAATAAAGAACACAGCAGTGCAAAAAAACTCGAGCACGACAACCATAAAATAAATCTAAATCAATTTTATGGTTTTTAGATCAGTAGATGATGTTGATTTGTTTATTGGTGGTCTTTTAGAAGAAGGCGAGAACGGTAGTGTTGGACCTACTTTTTCATGTATTATTGGCATTCAGTTTGAACGTTTCAAAGTTGGAGACCGGTACTGGTATGAATCATCTGATCTGGATTTTGCATTCACAAAAGGTATATTTCATATTTCAGTATTTGATTGAAAAAGAGATGAAGTGTATTTTTACGATCAAGGAATTTCTACTTACATGTAACACTTAAAAGGGTAGTTTTCAGTTCTTCAATCTTGATTTTTGTTATTTCTAAAAATGTCACAAATGTATAAGTAACTCATTTGAGCAATTTGTTATGTAAACACTTGTATAACATAAATGATATAGATATATATTTATACATACAAATCTTAAAAAAAGGCCAGCGGATAACTTCTTTCATTTTTGAATGTTTTTAATTTTTAGATCAGCTGAATTCTATAAAATCCGCTTCATCATTGTCCAAAATATACTGCACAAACTTTGGATTGAATGATATACAAGACGATATTTTCAAGATTCCATGTTCAAAGAAGTAAGTATGTTCATAAAACAATAATGCACAGAACTGGTTTCGTTTGCAAATTTATATGAATGCGATGTTAACATTCAAATCTATGTGCGATATATGTAAAACAAGGGTCACGTGTATGAAATTTTCTGTTACCATTTTTCAATTCCCACAGCGGAGAACTTATTGACGATGCTGGTGCATAGAGAAACTTGGAACTGTGAAGCTAAAATTAATGTATAGTATGACCGTGTTGGATTTTTTTTTAAATGTTCATTGTTCAATATTTTCAGTTTTTTTAATCATCGGTTTCAGTCATACTGCATATTAAAATTCTCAACAAAACATATAAACATAAACATGAATTTATCATATATACATATGACAGTTCTTTCTTAATAACTCATTTTTCACATATAGCTCTGAATGAAGCGTAATGTTTGATAAATAATAGAGTTACTGCTGCTGATGATACTATTCATACCGATCAATCATAACTATTATGACAATTATATATTTTTCATTATATTTTGTTTCAGTTCATTGTCTTACTGTAGAGACCTTCCTGATTTAGACCTGTATTTATGGGAGGACAAAACGTGTGCATGGACCACACATCCCAGTGGTAGTGGTAATGGTCCAATTGACTGCTGATCGATGATAATAACTCAAAGGAGGAGAATGAATGATTAAAAAAACACATTATCTTGCTTTTAATTCACTTGTTGTTTTCAATTTATATCGAAACTGCAATAAATTCATTAGAATGGATCGTTTAAATATGTAATGATAATTTTCAATACGTTGATCAATAAAGTCGAAAGTAGCAGACCGTTGTTCAAAAGTGACATTGAGAAGGCTAAATTATAACCAAGAAATAAAATTAAGAGAGATACCAAGGGATCTACCCGGTCTCTTAAAACAGTATCTTACAATTATAGGCTGGTTATTGAAGATATTATAATACTTCTCCAGATTTTAACTCTGTCAAATTCCTGTTTCGAAATAATCATTGACCTTTCTTTCACCTTTTAAACAAAGATTTACGTGCTGTGCAACAATAATTTGAATCTGATAAAATGCGAGACTTATTGTTGCGATCTACAAACCTCAATTTCATCAAAGATCGTGTTGGGGCGTTACCATCGGATGAAACATGTGTATGTATTGTGTTGTTATTATAATGGTGGTCGGTGGGATTTACATACTAGAGAATAATAGAGAGAGAAAATATTTGCTGCTAAAATATAAACTAGAGGCTCTTAAGAGCCTGTGTCAGTCACCTTGGTCTTTGTGAATATTAAACAAATTACACAGATGGATTCATGACAAAATTGTGTTTTGGTGATGGTGATGCGTTTGTAGATCTTAATTTACTGAACATTCTTGCTACTTACAATTTTCTCTATCTATAATTAACTTGGCCCTTTTGTTACAGAGGAAAATATTTTGTAAAAATTTACAAAAATTTACCAAATTAATAAAAATTGTTAAAAATTGACTAGAAAGGGCAATAATAAAATCAACGGTACCAAGTTTGTTGCACCAGATGCGCATTTCGACAATACATGTCTCTTCAGTGATGCTCGTGGCCAAAATATTTGAAATCCAAAGCTTATATAAAAGATGAAGAGCTATAATCCAAAAGGTCCAAAAAGTATAGCCAAATTCGTGAAAGGAATCAGAGCTTTGCATGAGGGAGATACATTCCTTAATTTATAATAATTTCTAATATTTTGTAACAGCAAATTTTAATAACACAAAAAATCCGTATTTTCATGCCAGTACCGAAGTACTGGCTACTGGGCTGGTGATACCCTCGGGGACTAATAGTCCACCAGCAGAGGCATCGACCCAGTGGTAGTAATAAAATCAACGGTACCAAGTTTGTTGCACCAGATGCGCATTTCGACAATACATGTCTCTTCAGTGATGCTCGTGGCCAAAATATTTGAAATCCAAAGCTTATATAAAAGATGAAGAGCTATAATCCAAAAGGTCCAAAAAGTATAGCCAAATTCGTGAAAGGAATCAGAGCTTTGCATGAGGGAGATACATTCCTTAATTTATAATAATTTCTAATATTTTGTAACAGCAAATTTTAATAACACAAAAAATCCGTATTTTCATGCCAGTACCGAAGTACTGGCTACTGGGCTGGTGATACCCTCGGGGACTAATAGTCCACCAGCAGAGGCATCGACCCAGTGGTAGTAATAAAATCAACGGTACCAAGTTTGTTGCACCAGATGCGCATTTCGACAATACATGTCTCTTCAGTGAGGCTCGTGGCCAAAATATTTGAAATCCAAAGCTTATATAAAAGATGAAGAGCTATAATCCAAAAGGTCCAAAAAGTATAGCCAAATTCGTGAAAGGAATCAGAGCTTTGCATGAGGGAGATACATTCCTTAATTTATAATAATTTCTAATATTTTGTAACAGCAAATTTTAATAACACAAAAAATCCGTATTTTCATGCCAGTACCGAAGTACTGGCTACTGGGCTGGTGATACCCTCGGGGACTAATAGTCCACCAGCAGAGGCATCGACCCAGTGGTAGTAATAAAATCAACGGTACCAAGTTTGTTGCACCAGATGCGCATTTCGACAATACATGTCTCTTCAGTGATGCTCGTGGCCAAAATATTTGAAATCCAAAGCTTATATAAAAGATGAAGAGCTATAATCCAAAAGGTCCAAAAAGTATAGCCAAATTCGTGAAAGGAATCAGAGCTTTGCATGAGGGCAATAACTCACTTCAGGGGTCAAATGACCATTTTGATCATGTTGCCTTATTTGTAGATCTTATTTACTGAATATTATTGCTGTTCGCAGTTTACCTCTATCTATAAAAATATTCAAGATAATAACCAAAAATGGCAAAATTTTCCTTAAAATTACCAATTTAGGGGCAGCAACCCAACAATGGGCTCTCCGATTCATCTGAAAATTTCAGAGCATATAGATCTTGACCTGATAAACAATTTTACCCCCATGTCAGATTTGCTCTAAATGCTTTGGTTTTAGAGATAGAAGCCAGAATCTACATTTTACTACTATGTTCTATTTTTAGCCATGGCGGCTATCTTGGTTGGTTGGCTGGGTCGACGGACACTTTTTTTTAAAAGAGATACCCCAATGATGATTATGGCCAAGTTTGATTTAATTTGGCCCAGTAGTTTCAGAGGAGAAGATTTCTGTAAAAGTTAACCCCGACGGAAAACGACGACGGACGATTCCGGACGCCGGACGCAAAAAAAGCTAAAGGTTAGCTAAAAATGAAAAAACATAGGGTACTAAAATGCCAAAAAATAGCGTATAAAAAGGTTCCAGAATGTAAAAAAAAGTAGACCAATGGAGGAAAAAATTATTTGAGAAAAATTGCCGAAGAATGCAGAAATGCAGTCTACTTAAAAAGATAAGATATTTAGATTAGTCAAATTCTTAGGCTAAAACAAGTAACCTTGTTAAATAATATGACCAGTTTTGTATACAATTTCTCCCAAAAAATGATTTGTGTAACAAATAATGAAAAGCTTAGTTACATCAAATCACTATTTTACGATATTTTTTCACATGTAACAAGTGTTACTTCGAAATAAGATATAATTAATGATTCATAATAAAATTTAATAAAGTTTTTGAACGAAGATAACTAATAGGTTTTTGTTACAGTTATTAATTAAAATCAAATTGTATCAGGTTGTCGTTTAATGTTTCAATGTCGCTTTAATCAATGGGGAAATGATTATATACATCATCCCCTGTTAATCCTCCTATATTTTATGTCAGCGCTTGACCTTATGTTTTTCTTAATACTTAGAATATTTACTTCCGGGAATTTCAAATAAATACCAGTGCAACGTCACGTTCGTCAGTCTTTTGCTGTTTTCACATTTGGCTTGCAGCAAGGCTCAGCCCGGGGGTTCCTAGAGGTAAGAAGCAGCGCATTTAGCTGTATGTCTCGAAGTTTATATTATAAGTAATGGTCGTAGTTTAGAGGTAAGAAGCAGCGCAGAAGATAGCTGTATGCCTTGCATTCATATTGTCATTGTAATATTGAAGATAATCCCATTCGGCCCGTACGAAAATACAAGAGAAATAATATTATTTTAGTAGTTCCGCCCCGTATGTTAATTATATGTTGTTGCTCGAATATTGTACATGTATTGAAATATATCGACAGTTCTAGATGTTTAATAAACGTATCATTTTTACTATTGATTATTTATTCACGCTACCAAGAGAGAATAAAAAACTAAAAAACAGAATTGACAGCCGTATTTATTTATCCCTAGTTTAGTTACAAGTTTTGTGACTTTATTCGTATTTGCTGGCTTTATACCTATACAAACGCATAGCAAGAAGCAATAATTACGACAATATACAAGACATTAAACGAAAAACGAGTTTTTAACCAAATGGCTTTTCAGTGTATAAATATTGATTAAGCTATTTTATGTACAAACATCTTCATTAAGAGTACAAAGTTTGTCTGCATTTACTAAATGATATCAATGCAGCTATTTTGTTTTTCCTTTGATACAGGTAGGATAAAGACATTTCCAAATATATATAAATTCAGCATGTAAGCCAGGTTGTTTTAGGTACAATGTATCACCTCTTGTGTAAACTGCATATAAGATACAACATCACCATATTACATGAAGTTGATTGGAAAAGGACTGTAAACATGCTGACTATAATATGTATATGTATAGTTATTTATATATGTTTCTTTCCTCAAAATGTAAACACACAAACTTGCATTGGGTAAATATATCATTGAAGCTTAAGCTGCTGAAATAGTTTCTTCAGTAAGCTATAAATGATCACTTTTTATTGAATGGCTTTTGTTTAAAACTCTAGTTATAATGTTTTTGTAATGTAAATTATTTACGTCCTTCGGGCCCTTAAGGATGTATTCTTCTGACTTTTCAGTCTCGTTCAGTCTCGTTGAAATCTCGTTCTTGAATTATTTCCAAAACATGTTATACAAGTGGAAAATATCAATGAATTTTAAAAATATTATAATCAAACATAGCTCTGTGAAAAAATTGTGTATTTACAATGAATGGTTTTTGAGTAATCCAGTTTCAAATTTTACGACCAATCAAGTCAGTATGTTTAGCCAAAATTTCGAGAAAATGGGTGAGGGATACAAAATATGATTTTACAATAATCATGTACATCCCATATCATTTTGGTCTTTTCAAATTTCTCAGATATGTATTTTTTCAATCATTTATAACAAAAAAGTTATAATATTGATGCATTGTGTTCTTAAAACTGAGAAAAATCACAAAAACACAAATTTGACAGCATGGTAAATTTTACACAAAAAAGCGTCAAAATATGATAAAACTTTCTTATATTAACACCTATCTATAGTTTTTTTAAATAAAATTTATTCAGATTGGTTCACTTCATCTTTAAAGAAAGTATGAACAAAAGTTTAATTGTGGAGCTGTGATTTTTTTCACGATTATAGCCCAAAAATAGCTAAAAATCGACGAAAAATGGGAAAATCATCAAAATTGGTCATTTTCAAAGAGCCGTAGCAAACAAAAACAAAAAATGCACCTCCATATGATATTTTCTTCACCCATTATTTTGCTACAGTCTAATAAACCCAAAAATCAGGTTAAGAAAAAAAGTTTAATTGTAGAAATTTTTGGCTCCTCATTTTTATGGCATAAATTTTGTAATTTGACTAAATTAACTGATTGACAGATTAGTTAGTGCTTGCTAAACGTTCAAGACCAATGGAACTTCTTAAAGCGCTCTATTCCGTGGGATAGTTCTGCCGCTATGAGAATTGATACTGCAACAAACTATAGTTTTATAGGTTTTATGATAAGATTCACCCTGATGTTCCGGTATTAAACATTTGAATATACAGTATATATCAACAGATAAAAAATTATCCGGAAAAGGTTGAATGAACGAAAATGTCGCCATGCGACGTTCACAAAAGTGAGCTTTAAAAAAGTGAGCAATTGGAATATCCTACAAGCATCCATTTCTAAAAATATTAATAGCAAGCATGAATTATTGTCAAATAGTTATAAATATATCTAGAAAATAAACAAAACATCAGTTATTTGATTTTTCATATGTGAATGTAAGCATTGATGGTATCTATGTGCTCCCTATTCCATTATCACGGACGATTTGTTTTACAAAATTAACAGGCACAAAATGGAAACGTTAAGTTTTCCATTTTTTCGTTACGCAACTTATTTTCTAATAATTAGGATATATATATATATATATGCCATGCTTACGTTACGCGATAAATATAAATATTTGCTCTATATTTATATAAGCCGCTAATTCACGACTGAATTAAGTTAATCGGAAACTGTGATAATAGCTGAAAGATATTCGGCATGTCATAAATCAATGATCATCAATGACTTTTTTGTTTACCTTTTCGTGAAAGATCTTAAAAATAGAAAAAAAATGTTGAAATGTAGCTTTTTGCCAACTTAAACTAGGTTGAAGGTGTAGTCGTTTTGGCCACAAAGGTTGTTATTTTTTTAGGATTATAAAATGGTAGTAGGTTTTATAATTTGAAATCACGATACTTAGGCATTTAGTTTTGTAATATAATTTTATTTAATATTCATACCAATGTCATATTGATATATGTACATCTGTTTATATATATAAAATACAGTGGAACTGATTAAAACAACAGTCACAATGGTATCAATCATAGATACACTACCAAGTATGTACTTACACTTTTACTGTACTTGTCTACACTCTTGTAAAACATCAATGAACAGCCGCGGCAAAACCTTGTAATGGTGTACTTTTGGTGAATTCAGTACTGCTGAACTATACACGTTGTACGGTAGCTATTTCTTTTTATTTTCAGTTATTTGACAGTTTTATTTTTTTAGAAGTGTGAGAGTACTAGGTATTTCTGAGTTTTTTAGTACTGTAACAGTACTAAGTTTACTGAATTTTTCAGTACTGTAATTGTACTGTTTTGTTTATCATTAACATTTCAGTACTGATGATTAAGTATTATTTCTGTAGTGTTTCCAGAAGGATTTATTTCAGTAGTGATTGAATACTTACTACTGACTGCTGTTCTTTATTGATATGGCCATATTTATGAATTAACTGTTTACAAAACTTGTGACTTTTTGAAATACTAAGGCTTATCTATCTCAGGAATAGATTACCTTAGCTGTATTTGGTAAAACTTTTAGGGATTTTGGTCCTCATTGTCTTCAACTTCGTACTTTGCTTGGCCTTTTTAACTTTTTTGGATTCGGGGGTCAGTGGTGAGTCTTTTGTAGACAAAACGCTCGTCTGGCGTAAATACAAAATGTTATCCTGTTATCTATGATGAGTTTATTTATATACAAGCATTTATGATTTCTTAATGTTAACGCACCTTAAAGATCGCTCGTTAAGTGAAGTATAATAGTGCATGTATCATGAATGCATGAAAATAAATAAAAACAAACCACACCAAATCTATGAAAATAGAAATAAAATTAGCCAAAGCGTAGTTTAAATATAAATGTTTATTATAATGGAAACATTGATTGAATATCATGAAAACTGTCTGAAAAACACAAACTGCATCATTTACATCAACTGAAATAAAAGTAAATTCACAAAAACTGAACTCCGAGGAAACTTCAAGAGGTAAAGTCTTGAATTATTGATACTGGTAAGGTAAGCACTGACAAGTAAGTATTGATTCAGTAGGGACGTTCATCTGTCCAAGAAACACAGCGAATAACATAGAACACGGATGCCCAAATCGCACTATCATTTTTTTATGTTCAATGGACCGTGAAATTAGGGTAAAAACTTTTTAATGTTGCATAAAAATAAGAACGATCATCTCATAGGGAACATGATTACTAAGTTTCAAGTTGATTGAACTTCAACTTCTTCAAAAACTACCTTGACCAAAAACGGGACAAACGGACAAACGAACGGACGGAAAAATTAACAGACGGACGAATGGATGGAACGACGGACGAACGAACGACAGGACGAAAGAACAAATCGAAGAGCGAACAGACGAACGTACGTACAGACAATAAAAATATAATGCCCATTAATGGGGAAAAACTGTCCTGTTACAGTACTGATAACAAAAATTAGAACTATTACAGTACTGCCAAAATCACCACTGTTACAGTACTGAAAAAAATCAGTATTGTAACAGTATTACAAAAATCACCACCTGTACAGCACTTAAAGAAGTAAAGGAGTGAGAAAAAAAACCTACTGAATACAAAAAAAAATTAGTTTCGTTACTGAACGAATAAAAGTATAAAATTCAGTAGTACTTACTACCTAATATTTTGAAAATCATTTACAGAACTTGATAAAATATTAGGCTATGACGCCATGTATTAGTATTGCAACGTGAGGTTCATCCGCGTCAATTTATCAATGAAATGCACGCGACTTCGTTCATAAAACCGAACAACTAAAAAAAACGGTTTGTACGCGGAAAAGTAGTTTAACGCATTCCCCATTTCCTTTCTCAATTTTACTACTAACTAAAAATACAAACAGTTCAGACAAATGGAGCTAAAATAAAAGTATGATGGAAAAAAATGCCATTATTCTATAAGTCGGATAAGCTTGTCATGAGACAGATACTGGATCTGCATTGCCCGGTAATTACATTGAGTCGGCAAAAAAATAGTCTATCAAGTTAATAATCCTTCAATAACAAGTCATTATAACAATAGCATAAATGACTTGCATAATTAATTACAATATAGATCCCTATATTATTTCTGAATACCTACTGCTTAATTATATTTAATATTTTCAAAAGTAGCAAACTCTGCCAAAGCAGAATTAAAAATGTATTAAAAATGTAAAATGGAAATAAACCTTTCCATAAAATATTAAATTAACGCAGATCCATGACTTTGAATTAGAGCACTCACTTATACAGCATTAGGATAAGGACTTGTAAAAAGTCTATGCAACAACCAGCTATGTCGCTCTCTAAAGGAATCACTGTAACCACTTTAGACCACCGCTGATAGCTTATTACCATTTTACCTTTTTTTTTTTAGATTTTAATAGGTAGCAAATAATTGTTTGTGTGGACGAAACGCACGTTTGACGTATTAAATTTTAAACCTGGTACCCTTTGTTAACTATTATTCGTGTGTTTCTATGTCCCATATGTTTTCCCATTTATTTGTAGTGTAGTCCTGTCATGTAATGATGTCATTTTAATGTTATATTTAACATTGCCATAAAAGCGGGAGGTTTGGCATGCCACAAAACCAGGTTCAACTCTCCATTTTTTTCTTAAAATGTCCTATACCAAGTCCAAAAAATGGCCATTGTTATATTATAGTTCGTTTCTGTGTGTGTTACATTTTAATGTTCTGTTTCTGTTAAGTCGTAGTTCTCCTCTTATATTTGGTGTGTTTCCCTCAGTTTTAGTTTGTAACCCGGATTTGTTTTTTTTTCTTAATCGATTTATGAATTTCGAACAGCGGTATACTACTGTTGCCTTTATTTAGAACCAGTTATGATCAGTTATGCTGATCTTAAATATTTCGATATACATATATATCTTTTTAAACCTTACCACTAAAAGATTTACAATCCGATTCAAAATGACATCTTTTCTTTATTAAAAACTACAAGAAATTTTAGATTTCATAATTGTGAACGAATGCTTGCTCGTTTTGGTTTTATTCGATGTTAATGGTATTATAATCACAAACCTGTAATCAAAATTTGTGAATATTTGATGTTAAAAAGTAATCTGTTGTGCATTGTGCAATATCAATCATTACTATAATACATAATAAAATATTGTTCTTCTTTGATAAACACATTAAAGACTAATATCCGCATAGTATTGAAATTCAATAAGCAATTATAATAAAATAATGCTAAGTATTGCCTTAAGAAATAAAAATTATCTAGCAGTCTTTAAGATTAAAAGATAATGACGGGGGAGGCAATTTGATGATTTTTATAGTCATGTACGTCCAAGGTGCAACAATTTTGCATTTATTTAATACATTTAGATAGATAAATCAATATCGAAACGAATTCAAAACGTACATTATCATTTCAACAGAACAAATCGAATTTGATTGTATCTTCTTACTTGGTGTTTAACGCCAGTTTCTTTTCAATTGGCCATTATGTGGAGGTCATTTTTTTATTGGTGAAGGAAGCCGGAATACCCAGGGAGGACAATCGATCTTCGCGGGAGAAACTGGTTATTCTTATCAATTCAGATTTGAAGATGAGCGAAACTGTCGAGCTCTTATACTCAGTGTTGACTGACTATAGTGATACAATAAATGGACTTTTTAGACAATTCGGACATCTTATGAGAGTCTGATAGGGGAGTTACAGAAAATGGAATAAGTACACAACGTGCTGAATGAAGGGGGGAAATCGTACACAAGATTAAAGAAAAAAGAAACAGATATAAAATAGTTGTAATAAGTGGTCCGAATTGTATTTACACTGGTCCATATGCTATAATATGATATTCTTTGTTTAGTTGATCAAAGTTTTATTTTAAAGTGGTTCGAGTGTATTTTAATAGGGGTCCGAGTTGTCTTTTAAAGTGGTCGAACTTGTCTTTAAATTGGTCAAAGTTGTCATTGTCATGCTTGTTTCTGGCCCGAGTAGTCATGTAGTCATATACAGCATACAAAGTAAATGTGCTAAATGTATTTGAAAAGAGTTTGTATGGGCGAACACTGCATTCATGTCTCCTTAAACATTTAATTTGGATCGATTTCATAACGTTTTTTGGGACGAATTTTTGGGTGTTCTAATCGGAGTTGGAATGAATCCTCCAGATACCACTTAGTTTCGCGGAATATTTTACAAGACGTTTTAAACCACCATGCAAAGGAGATATCCCTTGATTTATCTTAGTTGTATAACAAGATCACGTTTATCATTTGTTTTTGTTCTGGACCAAAAGAGTATTTGGACCATACGCGTATGGTCCTGACCATCTACGTATATACTCATATCGTCCGACTTTACGCATATGATTGATTAATTGACACGATGAACGTTGAAAAGATGCACTATACATTAGGAGTTTCTAAAAAAAACATTTATTCAGTTTTTGGTAGGGTTCGTGTTGTTTATTCTTTAGTTTTCTATGTTGTGTCATGTGTACTATTGTTTTTCTGTTTGTCTTTTTCATTTTTAGCCATGGCGTTGTCAGTTTGTTTTAGATTTATGAGTTTGACTGTCCCTTTGGTATCTTTCGTCCCTCTTTTGTAAACATTTTTACATGATTATTGAAATTTAGTGAATATGATTTACAAGTAAGAATTAGTATAGTAAAATTGTTTTACATGGTTATTATTGATTTATCATTAACTTTGTACGAAATGCAATATGTTGACTTACATGGAAACTACAAGAAATATCTAAATGACATGTTAAACAATGGGTCAATTGCTTAACTTATATGAACTTTTGTCATTGAACACTCCTTCTTTTCTTGTTAAATATTTCGACAGAACCAAACAATTACCGCATGGTTCATGAGAAAGAGCCAATTTCAAAAAAAATTTATTTTACACCAAGGTTATTTCAATATTATAATATGCTATTAAAAAAATATTCAGAGGTAAAAAAAAATAATTTCTCTTGCCCATTATTTGACTGCGCATTATACATCTACTGCAATATATAAATAATAAAATTAACGGTACCAATTTTCTTGCACCAGTTGCGCATTTCGACAATACATGTCTCTTCAGTGATGCTCGTGGCCAAAATATTTGCAATCCAAAGCTTATATAAAAGATGAAGAGCTATAATCCAAAAGTTCCAAAAAGTATAGCCAAATCCGTGAAAGGAATCAGAGCTTTGCATGAGGGAGATACATTCCTTAATTTATAATAATTTCTAATATTTTGTAACAGCAAATTTTAATAACACAATAAATCCGTATTTTCATGCCAATACCGAAGTACTGGCTACTGGGCTGGTGATATGCAAGCTGTGTTTAAATGCAGATTTTTATCAATTTTTATAAACTTTAATTAACAGCGAATAGGTGTAAAGTTCACAATAATGTTTCATTAAATTTTTTCGTCGCAAGTTGTTATCTAGTTATATATTTACTAGATATCAAATTCTTAATGTTAATACAATATAATGAGGGAGATCGAATGCATCCCTTATGACAAAGAACATCTGTTACACTCTAAAAAGATATGTATGTGGTATAAAACAGTAGTCTGCAATAGCATTTACAAAACGATTGTCAAACAGTAATATACAACAACCATCAAGAAACAGATCATTTACCAGAGATTTATAATACTGTGTGTCTTTGATGCTTACATGTTTGCTGCAGGTAAGAATTTTGTAAAACAAAATAATTAAAATAAGGATTTATGATTTTGATATGTTCATAGGGTAACAAAATTACCTATATCAATGTAGCATACAGTAAACTATTGTGTTAAAGTTTTATATTTGCCATTTTTATATAAGTGCTTTTCGTTTTGAAATTCCTCAGAGTTCGGTACTTTTGCTATTTTACATATTCCATAATGTTTAACTAAAAATGCTTATCAGCAAAATATGATGCTGTTGAAAACATATTGATACGAAATTATAAATTTAACATGGTTTTGTCATATTTTGATAGAGAGACAACGATAATAAACATGAATAATGTTTATCCAATAGATGGTTTTAATTTGAGTTACGGTTAACGATGATGTCCATCTTGTACATCTTGGGATGAATTTTCAAAACGTGCTACTATTGAGATTTTGAGCTATCGTTGGAAGTTCATAATTTGGTGATATTTAAGAATTAATATTTGAGACATTTTATTGTTAGAAACCTTAAGTGGACTGTGGTAATATGAATCTAAGCAAAGATGGAACGACGTTTTAAAAATGAACCAGATGGAAATTTTTATCACGGAGAAATTGACCTACCTCTTTTGATTTTTTAGGCAATTTTTGTCAGTAACCAAAATGATTTAATTCGAAACAAAATGACACTACTGCGCTTTATCGTTTTGTACAAAATTGTAGTTTTGGTTAACTTTATCCTTTTTAAAGATTTTGAAAATATATCATGCAAAAACCAATTGCCAAATCTTACAAAAAGTCGGTTTTGGATTATCTTCAAGCTCTTCTGGCGCTTACATTTTCACGATCTGGTTAGAATGTCTCTTTGGTATCCTTTGTCTCTCTTTCCGAAATTCTGCATAATATTAAAGTTCAATGAAATTAGACTTATAGCACGACATATAAGTCTGACGAACAGACAGACAGAATGCATTCATTTACTACAGGGCACCACTGACTAGTCGTCGAGCCATTTTACACTAGGTTAAACTGTCCCGACGACTAGTCAGTGATGCCCTGTAAAATGTCTTTTGAGTACTCAGAACCTAACTTTTTAACTTAGGATATCTGTTAAGTGCAAAACGCAATATCTGTAAAGTGTAATATTAGTTACATAGTGTGCTAGTGACCTAATACGGTATATATGGGGTCAGTAAATTCCATATGGGGTGAGAGCGAAGCTCGAATCCCCATATGGAATTTACTGACCCCATATATACCGTATTACGTCACTAGCACACTATGTTACGAATTTATCTTACCGACTATCTGAACGTGTGAAATTAAGACTAGTGATTCTCAAAATGAGCAAGTCTTCAATACTGTTAGCATTAAGAAAACACTTCCATTGATCCTACAAAAACAGATGCTAACAATAACGACTTGTAAGGTTTAAATGTGTTTTATGAATTTATTTCAATCTTAATCATCAATTTCTTCATCTGTTGGAACTTTTAAGATTTTTTCTCAGTACCGTTTTGTTTTCATAAAGGGACATAACACCATTACTAACCGTGTATGAAATAAGCCCCGCCTCCTTTTTACCTAATATGGAATATAAAGGGACGTAACTCCACTACTAACCGTGTATGAGATAAGCCCCGCCTCCCTACTAACCTAATATCAAATATACACGGTTTGCACGCGGACGCTTTTAACCAATCATATTCCTGGAAATGTATAGGAGGTAAGATAACACGCAATATCTGTAAATTGCAACACGCATTATCTGTAAAGTGAACACACAATATCATTACAATGAAATAACACAAGCAAATACTGACGAGCTCCAGTAAATCTTTCTATATCGATATGGAAGGGTTGAAATAACTCACCCATCTATTTGAACCTTCAGAAAAACAAAAGGTACCGATCAAAAATTTGCAAAAAAACATTCAGAAAAATTATTTTGGTATGTACATCAGGTCAACATTTATTTAATATCTGAGTTATTCTCGTCACGTATGTTGATACTTGTTGGTCGATGGATTCCAAATGTATTTGCTTTGAGTTTTCTCAACGGAGATGAGTCCAAAATAGCTTTTCCAATTCATTAAATACATAAAGTTGGGGTTTTTTCTTTAATAAAATATAATGATATATTTTACTGTAGTAAAATGTTTTAACCATCTGTGCACAACTAGTAAGTTTAACAAGTGTATTTAAACTTGTTCTTGTGGGAGTTGTCATGTTTTATAAATTATTTCAACATATCCAGAATAGATAGAAACAGTAAACAGATCGGATGGTATAGGTAAGGTACAGGAATTTGTAAAAATTGAAATAACTGTATTTTTTCCTGGATATTAAACTCGTATTCTATCATATTTACTTCTCTACAATACTTTTAATATTCATTTCAATATTTTAACGAAACCACAAAAAAAACAAAATACAACAAAACTTTATTTAAAAAAGTATTTTGGGAATTAAGTTGATCAAATGAATGGTTAATTGTATCGGTACACTTTATAATTTTTCATAAAGTAAGGAGATGCGGTATGATTTCAAATGAGACAACCACCTAAAAGACGAAGATGTTAGCAACTAAAGGTCGTTCTACTGCCTTCAATAATGAACAAAACCTGTACCCGTTCACATTTTACATAATACAATCAAGCATGAAGTAGAAACACTAGTCCAGTCATTGAATGGAATTTCGAAGAAACGAATGAAGTCCTTGATAATAGTTTAATTGAAAGAAAAATTGCATCTCATAGCTTACAAATGACATCAAAATAACTAGGCTCGTCAGATAATTCTGTGTTTACTCGTTTTAACATTGTCGTATGGTTAATCAATTAGTGTTAGGTGCTCTAGTTTCAATAATGTTACTCTTTATAAAAACTAATTTTATGAATTTTTATTTTTAAAAAAATTGTAGGAATTAACATAAAGTTTGAAAAACTTTTGCTTATTTACAACATTTAGAACTAAAACAATCAATTAGAGGTCAGCAGTCGGTCAATTTTGTTCATACCGTATGTCAAGTTTCAAAAGATTGATTTTATGTTTTGTTATGTTTAAGTTTGAAAATTGACCTCATCGAAATAAATTGTTTCCAATTGTGAACAATTCAAACCTCACCTGCAGTAGTCAGCACTACTGTGCTGACATGAATTCTTATTTGTATGGTCATATTTAGAAATTTACTGTTTACACAACTTTTGTTTTTTTGAAATACTAAAGCTTTTCTACCTCAGGAATATATTACCTCAACTGGATTTGGCAAAATGTTTAGAAATTTTGGTCCTCAATGCTCTTCAACTTCGAACTTTATTTGGCCTTTTTATTCTGTTTTGGATTCGGGCGTCACTGAGGAGTGCGTCTGGATTAGATACCAAATTTAATCCTGGTATTTATGATGAGTTTATCTACAACAATAAACTGAAATTTACCCTTGACTTCTGAACGTTAAAACCTATTGAAAATGTTAGTTGTAAATATTGGTGGAATTACCCCCTATAGTGTCGTCATAATTTTTTCCTGAATTTATTTTATACATGACTGTACAAGAAAAAAAATATCGAAAAAAAAGTAGATCTTCGTCAGTGAATACAAGGGCGAATTTTGGAATTAATGATGTCCTTTAGAACAAGATGAATGTGATTTGCTATGTAAAATTAAGATAAACTTTAAATTTATTTTTTGATATTATAGGTAAAATGGCGAAGACTGTGTTTATTACCATAATCGTTTCTTCATTGGTGAGTATCACAATGTTACCCTTACCAGTAACCGTGAAACAATTGCATGAATTTACATATTTACATCGTTTAACTATCCCGTTTTGCAAACAATTTTAGACCTTGATAAACATATTGGGTTTCACCATTCATATTTTTCACGTTTAGCTGTTTTTTGTTTCCATTTTATTAATATAGAAACTAGTTGTTCAACAGATATACACATACGATTTTGAGTCATGTACAGTCTTATAATTTGTTTTTAGAAATATCGACGACATTATATGCACTACTGCTCAGACTTGTGATTAAGTACTTACAAAACAAACATTATTTCTAGTTAATACTGCACAATAGCGATCACTAAGACGCTTGATGAACTTTAATAGTGCAGGGATACAGGCGATCCCCTCTATCTGGTAAATGACGTCATAAAAGCGCGTATAATTCACGAGTTTTTTCCGGTCACGGATGAACTCGAAAGTGGTCTATTGTTAGGACAGTCATGAACTTATCATTTTTGGATAGTATCGAGACTGACTGAAAGACTGACAATGTCTTATTAATTTATCAACCAGTAGCCCTTTTCACAAAAAATCTTAAGATAAATTTTACTATAAAGAGTAATCTTAAGATTGTTAGGCTTTTCATAAAAAAAAATCTTAAGTAGCTCTTAAGAGTAAAAACTATCGTAACTCCAAGAATGCTATTACCCACTCTTAAGTATATATTTTAAACTTAAGAGAAATCTTAAAAGAAATCTAAGAAATTAAAATGGCTGCTATAGTTATTTTCAATATTATAAGCAGAAGAGCTTTAAGAAGAGATCATGTTTTGTAGTTAAATGTGCAAATTTGGTGCTCTCTATCACGTCCGCTATGGAGTGAAAATTGCAAATTATGTTACGCCAATTCCGAACACTTATACAAAAGCAAGACTCAAGGTTGTACAGATTTTTTAGAACGTTAAAGATCAATAAACATTTTTTCCAAAGCCTAAGATTTGTCAGTCTGATTATTGTACACACAGTTTCAGAAATGGCCACATTTGGGATGAGATATGGGGGTACTCTGATAAAGGGGAATTGTCCGTTGACCTGTTTTTCGACTTACCTTTCTTCAATCCATTTCAACTGCACATCTGCATATAAATGATTTCATGTTCGGGCTTTACTAATTAGAACAACAACAGTGCATGCTTATCCGACTTAGAAATGTAGCAGTTGCTTTCAAAGCCGAACATATAATTTATAATTTCAATGTAACTGTTTCGGTCATGTTTTAAAAGGTAGAAAGTAAAATCACAAAAATACTGAACTTAGAGGAAGATCAATTGGGAAAGTCCATAATCACATGGCAAAATCAAATAACAAAACGCATCAAAAACGAATGGACAAAAACTGTCATATTTCTGACTTGGTACAGGCATTTTCAAATGTAGAAAATGGTAGATTAAACCTGGTTCTATAGCGCTAACCCTCTCACTTTAATGACAGTCTCATCAATTTCCGATATTTTTACATTGATGCGTTAAATAAACAGACATTGTTTGTACATTGTAGTACATTGCTGCTTAAATTTTTGTTTACAATTAAAAGACATGATGGGTTTCATGAAAACACTTTGTATTCTGCATATCTGACATTAATTATCATATACAACTAGTACAAGGTACATTATATGTACGTCCAATCTCCTTGCTAAGGGCTGCAGAATAACTTGTCAAAAAAAAGGGTCAGACATGTTGATGACGAGTGAAAGTCACAATAATAATCGACAACATTTTAAAAAAAACATAGAAAACCTAAACTAATAAATCTGGGAATATTGTCATCGAAAATTTAACAAAGCCTCCACTGACTAAATTTTTTTTTCAATAAATATTATTATAGAACGAACTATATATATATATATATACTGTTTCATCATAGGAACAGATTTAAAAAAGGCGAAAGATACCAAGGGGTCAATTAAGCTCAAAGTTCGAAAACAAAACAAGACACACAGCTCTCCACTTAAACTTAAAAAACTAATCATAAGCAACACCCCCTTCCCCCCCCCCCCCCAAAAAAAAACCCGGGTGATCTCAGGTGCTTGTTTTTAAGCAATGATGGCTTTCATTATACTGCATGCATTTCAATAAATTTTCCTAGTCATGAGATTGTAATGTCGTGGTTCTGTTGGGTAGTTTTTTATCAATTTTTTTTATTTCAGTTTTACATATATGAATCCGTCTCGCGGTTGGTCTTCTCGTTTAACCAATTAAATGTTTTGTAAAGCCACAATCTTTTAAGCTTAACTTATGATATACTAAATTATGAGCATTGATGTCTTAAAAATCTTAATTTACTTAATTTCTCGCTGCATTGAAGACCTATTGGTGAACTTCTGCTGTTGTCTGTTCTATGGTCGAATTGTTGTCTCTTTCACACATTCCCAATTTCCATTTTCAATTTAATGTTTTAGTATGTATAGTTGTTTTATCAACATTAATGATAAATCAATACAATTCTTTTTTTGAAAGTATATGGATTTTTTCAAGTGTATATTTTTTTTTCTTTTTCGTAGGTTATGACAACATTGTAATTTGAGAATATTAGCAAAGGGGTGACTATAAGTGATAGTCGGAAGGCGTCATTGCGCATGTGAAACTAAAGTGAAACAAGGTTGCTATGCAATTGATTATCTTACGAGTAGTCGTAAGTTTTTACTTAAGATAAAAACTTAGGAATACTTTAAAGATAAAAAATAATCTTACGACCGCCTTTGTGAAAATGACTTAAGATTTCACTTACGATACTCGTAATTTCAGTTCCAAATGTTTATACTAGAATTTGCATGGCTTGTGTGATGAACACGTATGGAATTTCACATAAAAATAGTAAAACGTTTTGAGGTGACACATTAAATATACACTTGCAAAGGGAAACAGTTCTTAACAATTATCATTGCAAAATTTCTGCTAGTTATTATTTTATTTTTCATTTCAGATTTTCATAGCAACTGCACAATCGCCAATAGGTAATGAAATTTGTCTTTTTCTATAATTTTTTTTGGCTGATCAGTTTATTTAGAAAAAAAAGGATAATAACATAATTCTTTGACAAACATAAATAAACTAATCAAAGATGTCTGACTTAATATTTTGTTCGACAAATGCGGTTTCATCTACAAATGACTTACCAGTGACGTTTGAATACAAACGTGTAAAAGACCAAATAGAATACGAAGATAATGAGCATTTAAATGTTTTCCAATTTCGAATGGAATGGCGATTCAACATTCTACTCGGAGAAAAGGAACAAATGTACTAGAATATGTCTTTTGTATTCACCTAAGATAACTTAATGAGAATGCGAGTTACGAATGTAATAATTTGTTTCCAAAGAATTAATTGTTTTAATTCAATTGAATTGATGAATAGAATTCGTCGATATATCAATTTTCTTAAAACATTTGTTTCAATATGCAACAGCAAATAGAAATTTAAAACTTAAAACCGCATATACTGATCGATGTTTGGGCAAAAAGTTAGTGAGCCAGGATTTTGTGAAGTAATGTCCGGTATTTTTTTCCCTCAAAAAGTTAAAACAGAAAAGTAATAAGACATTGTTAATTCCAGTGCTAACTTATCAAATAATACAGGATGACCTTGAGTTATGGATTATAAGTGCTAACGTTGTGTTCCATCTGTATTTTCCTTTAATATATCTTAAAAGTTGTGTAGTCTCGTATTGTATTATTTCTGTAAATAATAATCGGGATATTGGGGTTTCTTGCTGTCTTGTGTTTTGTATATTTTATTGTTTGTGTTTTTATCGTTTTTTTGGGCAAGACGTCATATGTTTTTCATCGACTTTCAATATCCTTTTGTTTATCTTCCGTTTCTCTTTGTTGTTTGTTTTGGCTGCTCACACTATTCTAAAAAAAGAACCATATAAAAATTATTTTTAACCGCCATTTTTCCTTAAAAAATGCCTGTTCAAAGAAAAGAATAGACAGTTGTTTTTCCGGTCGTTCCGTTTTATGATATGATCGACCATTTGGTTTTGCCAGTTTTCATGAATTTCTTATATTTTAAATTTACTATGTAGTTCGGTGATTTTGTTATGATATCTTATATACATTTTGAAAGCATTTTATCTTTAATGAAAGTATTTAACAAGACAATACTAATGCTATAAATGTATTATCTACTGCATGAAAATTGAAATTATTTTCGGTAAATTGGAAATAATTCTTGTTAAACTGGAAAGTGTACCGTTGTTTTTCTGCTTGTCTTTTTATTTGTTGGACATAATGTTGTCAGTTGTTATTTTCTACTTTCAGTTTGAATATTCCTTTGGTATCTTTTGCTTCTCTTTTTCAAGTCCACTAAGTTTTTGTAAAATTAAGAGGCTATCCAAGTAAATATCAGGCAAATCCTATGATATGGGTGGCACAACATAATTTTTTCCACTGATTTTTTGGTTCCAATGCAATGTTTATATCATACAAAGGACATATATGTCAAAGATATTTTTGAATCAACAGTGGATGGCTCAGAAAATGATTTTAAAGTTCACTAGCAACACAACAAAATTGTGTACAAAATGAAGAGTTATCTCCCCTTTTCAATGAATTTTTAGTGCTTTCTATGTATTTTTATGCCCCACCTACGATAGTAGAGGGGCATTATGTTTTCTGGTCTGTGCGTCCGTTCGTCCGTCTGTCTGTCTGTCTGTCTGTCTGTCTGTCTGTCTGTCTGTCTGTCTGTCTGTCTGTCTGTCTGTCTGTCTGTCTGTCTGTCTGTCTGTCTGTCTGTCTGTCTGTCTGTCTGTCTGTCTGTCTGTTCGTCCGTCTGTCTGTCCCGCTTCAGGTTAAAGTTTTTGGTCAAGGTAGTTTTTGATGAAGTTGAAGTCCAATAAACTTGAAACTTAGTACACATGTTTTCTATGATATTATCTTTCTAATTTTAATGCCTAATTATATTTTTTATCCAATTTCATGGTCCATTGAACATAGAAAATAATAGTGCGAATGGGGCATCCGTGTACTTTGGACACATTCTTGTTTTTCTCTTTATTTGTTGCAGTTAATAAAAAAAACAAAATTTAATTTTGAGAAAAAATGAATTTGTGATATGAAATAGATGAAAAAGTTTTAAAAACAAAATATGTCATGTGCCATCCACTGCCTGTTTTTCCATGGACACCCTCTTAACTACATATAGCTAGTTTATTAATTCACTGATTTGTGTTGTACCATATTGAAGTATGAAAATAATAAATTTATGAAAAAAAAAATTGAAATATTCAAAGAATCCAAAAACAAAAGAATAATTCTATTATACAACAACAGATGTTTTGTTTTTTAATTATTTAAGCAATTAATCAATCTATGTCAAGATAAAAACAATGTGAATACAAGCTACATTACAATTAATCAATAGTTTCTTACGTAACTGTTATTTTCTTGAATTTAAAAACCGTACTTTAAAATGAAATAAAGGTAATGTTATATAACTCATACATATTATATAACAGTGGTACATATAATTTCAAAATTCAAAGTTTTGTAAACAGAAATTTTTTTAAATTACCACATAATTGATATTCATGTCAACACCGATGAAACTTATATAAGATATCAGGTTTATAATTGTCAAAGTTGGCTAGAAAGACATAATGGCAAAATTGTATATATACTATAGACGAGCTGATACATAGTTTCAAAAGTCAAGGTGCACCGACGTGCAGGTACTTAGAAAAACACATTTACTCAAAATGGAATGAAATCAAGTGTTCTCAAAATGTAGAGATAATAGATCATGTCTGCATCATTAAAGATGGATGAGTCATTGATCTTGCGTGCATCATAGATCTTGCGTGCATCAAAGATCGTGCATGCATCATAGCTCATGCGTACATCATTAATCATGCATGAGTCATAGATCACACTCGTGTCAATCGTTTCAAGGTCAGGTACATTCGCATAATTGATTAATGTCTGGGTTTCTGTTGTTAACATGTATAGTAGAGTACGTGTATAACTTATTGTAACATGTAACCTTGTTCAAACCTTGTACATAGTTATCAACGGTACCAGGCTTATTATTTAATACGCCAGACGCGTGTTTTGTCACACATAAGACTCATCAGTGACGCACATATCAAAATAGTTAGGGATGACCATAGAACCATTTTTTTCAACATATGTATAACATGTATAAGAGATAAGTTTTTCAGGTTTTTATTTGTGAAATTTCTATTACATAGTAAAAGAAAATATTTGGCATATTGTAGCATAAAGAAAAGTGAACATAAAATATCACGTTATTTCGGAAGACAGTGAAGATTGTGGTTTGTTGTATGAACGAAGTCACATCCATGCCATGGATAAATCAACACGTGACGTTGTTTAATGGGTTTTCTAGTGTATAAGTTCCCGTTAATGGTCTGAAAAATATAACGCCGTAGGATGAAAAGGAAAATGTAGAAATTACTGATAATGTCTAATCTAGTGTCTAATAATTGTAGACGAAAAGCAAAAGTAGTGCAGTTTATTTCAATAATTTATTTTAAGAAGTGAATAAGATAATGCGATTATTAGCCAATTGGTCGAGTTCAGTTCTATAATTGAATGAAAGCACTAATGTCTTAACCTGTATGTCTTATTTCATTGTATCGGAAACTCAGTGTTATGTATTTTTGTAAGGTCGGTTGTTTTCTATGGGTACTCCGGCTTCATTCAAAACAAAATTAAAGCGGCCGACTTTATAAACGTGCTGAAAGTAGCGTCAAACTAACAAACAAAAACTTTTCTATAAATAAATGTTAATATTCTATATTTAGCTTGTCCGCAAAATGCCAGATATAGGACAATTGATGGGTCATGTAATAACTTGAAAAATCCCACTTGGGGGAAATGTGATATCACTCTGAGAAGATTGACTGACCATCGTGGACATCCAATGGTGGGATACGAAGACGGTAAGAGCTTAATTACCAGTTAAAATATAACAACGAACATTGAAATATAACTACTAGAATATGAACATGTTGAACATATATTTGAGGATAGAAAATCCAGTACATTTTTTAATAATTATTCAAAGTTAAAATAAATTCCCGGTTTTGACTATAAATCCCGGGTTTTAAAAAAGGAAAAGTATAAGATTTATTTTTTCTTGTTTAACATGTTTTTCTTTATAAATGTGCATACATTATGTATGTTTGCTTGTTTTGTTACACTTATTTTACAATGTATGACAATAGTTGTATGTGTATCATTTCAAGTCTTTTCCGTCTGGAAATTCATTTTCGAAATTGGCAAATGGAGCATCAGAATGGTTATGGTATATTGTAAATACAAGAACCACGTGGATTGTTAATCATATTTGTTTACTACAAAGTCTTGAAACGGATCACTAGCACAACACATAGTTCTTTTAAATGTCATATTTTGAAATGGTAATACATGCATTTCAATAAATTAATAAACCTTACAAAATTGTTAAATGTTTATGTTACACCCCCCCCCCCCCCCCCCCAAATCCTTTCTGATACAAAATTGCAATGCCTCAATGTACTAGCGTCATGTTTAAATAGCAGAATTTTCAGGTAATCTGTTTTTTTAATGGATTGTGTTCCATTCCTGAGTGTAACTGCGTGTGGAATCACATTGCGGGTGGTAAATGCATAGCAAGATAGGATTTCCCTGTCGAAGCACCAGGTCTCGCTCATGCTGTTCTCTCAGTTTGTCCAGTGTTATTTTTAATTTGTCTTCTTAATAGATTCATAACATTTGAAAATCGGTAAACTATCTTTTCCCTTCCTGTTTACTATGTGTTCATACCCGGTTTTGTTGTCAATTCAATTCAATATATATGTGATACCATTTTGTACTTTTGACAGGAATAAGTCTTCCTAGAGGTTACCCGAACAAACTACCAAACCCCAGAACTGTCAGCAATTTGGTATCAGATTCGGCTTTAGGACCAAGGAATCAGTATGATCGATGGAGAACTGGAGAGGTCATGTGTTTCGGTCAATTAATAGCGCATGATTACATTGAAACGGCTCCAGCAGCTGGTAATTTTTTATTGATTTTTTTTTGTATCTGCATGACACTTAGATTCATTATTTTGTTGGTTTTGTTTTCTTGTACATTATTCAAAATTAAACTTTTTATCATAAAAAAAAAAAATACATGTACAGTTAAAATCCTCACACACAAAATGCTATTTTAAACTTCATACATTTGAAAATAATTACTACGAGATTAATCGCTTACATAACTATAACTAATTATAGATTTTCATATGAAAAATAATTCCATATTTGCTAGTTTAAGAATTTTTTTCATATGGAGTATGAATAACAATTTCATTGCATTGTTTTCTTACTTCCGTGGAATCACAATATGAATGAAAAGCAGTTTCTTGTATGTTTAGGAAAAAAATCATTTAGTTTTACTCTTTAAAATTGCTTAATCTTGAGTTTTGACATATATTTTTTGTAAGAATGCGGACATGTATTATAAATACCATTTTCCACTATGGATAGCCAGCTCAATGCAGTTCATATTTACAAATATATCATCATTTTTGTTTGATTTATGAAATGAACCTGAACAATATAGGAATATGAATATGGGGGGAATTATCGATATCACTGGGATAACTATGTAAACTCTAGGATGATCTTTTTATAGCTTCTGACTGCTGCAATAACAAGGATCCACATTTTGGCAAGTAAGATGTTACCTTTATAATATATTATCTTCTATTATGAAATGTAAAATGTAAATTATATATGCCTGCTTGCTAACAATTGTGAATATTTTATATAATCGATTTCAGAAAAAAATATCTAAAAGAAAAGCAAAATCGAACCAATGTTTTGTTATTTTACTGTGTTGATCAATCGGCATTCCTCGGGTGACTCCGCTTTTCTCCTTCTATGAGGTACGGAATCGGCCGAGTTGTGACGATTGCTGTGTTGATGTATCGGCATTCCTCGGGTGACTCCGCTTCTCTCCTTCTATGAGGTATGGAATCGGCCGAGTTGTGACGATTACTGTGTTGATCAATCGGCATTCCTCGGGTGACTCCGCTCCTCTCCTTCTATCAGGTACGGAATCGGCCGAGTTGTGACGATTGCTGTGTTGATGTATCATTTATGTTTAATAATGTCGCATTGTTCATAACATATTTTCACACTACATACAATAATAATTTTGTTTCAGTATTGATGTTTGTTTTCCTTTTAACATTCCTGCGGGGGATTCAAGTCTTCCACCAAGCTGTAAAAACTTTGTGAGATCACAAGCCGCTCCAAAGAACCATCACTCACCACGTATGTATGATATTGTCCTTGGGGTATCTAGTAGCAAAATGTATCCGATGACTGTTTCCATCTACCGAAATGGTCTCAAGGGCTAAAAATTGAATATAGTCGGGGTTATGGGAACCCCTGCCCAAATTTATATTAAAGAGTGTTTCGTAAAAACATTTAAAGGCATTTTCACCATTATACAGGCCTTGTGTGAAATAAATTTTGGAGCGGAAGAAAAGATTTACTTTTTTAGCAAAAATAGCAGACAAAGAAAGATCTACAAATAAGTGAACATGGTCAATTGGCACTTGATATTTTGGGACTTTTTTCTTTAAACTTATTTTCTGCAATTAATTGTTAATTTTTGTAAATCTTTTCAAAAATCTTCTTCTTTTAATCTATCTACAGGGTCAAATTAAAATAAAATTGGCCTCAATCATAATTAGGATATCTACATGAAAATTATAATGATTTTAACACTTTAACAAAGATAATGAAAACAAAATTAACAAGATCATTTTACTTTTACTAAAATGTATGTTGTATAGATATGTATTTGACCCCAACATGTTACAATTTTATTTAGATCATGCTGTAAATTATATTTATAAACCATTTATTTGTAAATATCGTATATCTGCTCACTGTTTGAATATAGAAACTGGTCGATTTTATAATATCGAGAGACATCATAGACTTTGTAATATGTGTGATAAACAAGTAATTGAAGATGAATATCATTTTATTTTAGTACGTGAAAAGTATAATGAACTTCGAAAGAAATTTATCAAACCTTATTATTGGAGAAAACCTTCTAATTTTTAACTCATACAACTGGTATCTGTTCATAATGTAAAGGAACTTAACAATTTAGGGAAGTTTTTATTTCTGGCCGAGAAGGCACGTATTTAATTTAATCATTATAAATGCTTAATATGTGTTATGTTTTATCATACTCTGCTGTACTGTTATATGGGTATACTTACTTATATCGTTTTTTTTGTCTAATTGTTGAAATGTAAATATATTTCACTGATGTAATTGAATATTTGTAATTGAATATTTGTAATATTTATATTCTATAAGCTGTATTGCTTACGAATAAAAGATTATTATATATTATCGTTATTCTAAATATATTGAAAAATCATTTTGCAGCTTACAGGGAACAAGTGAACTTAATAACGTCATACATTGATGCTTCTTTTTTGTACGGCAGTAGGAAGGGTGTAGCAGTAGCAGTAAGGGTACCAAACAGTTGTAAGTAATTTACGTATATATCAATAAAAGGTGATGAGGTGATAATCACTATGGCCAGCCATTAATATCATTTTTTTTAAATGTTTAAAAGCAAACGATTATACCAAAAAGTTTTTTTTTTAACTGTACGCAGTGTATTTTACTTACCTTCTATTTATCCGTTGGGAAAATTTCTCTATTGCGACATTCCCATAGGCTAAGCGACTAATTACCGGATTTCTACTTACTTAAACTACACGACGGGCGTCTTATGTGGAGCAGGTACTGCTTACCCTTTCAGGAGCATCTGATTTAACGTATCATTTTTTGGTAGAGTTCGTTGCTCCGAATTTCTACATAAAATAGTTATCAAACATTTGATGAAAAAACACTAACGTACCGATAGATGTATGAGGCGTCTTTCTTTAGTATACATACTATCTATATCATCATCTTTCAAAGAAAACAGCTAGAACATTTCCGTTTCATAAATGATGTAGGTATCTTTACGATAACAAATGTTATGCTGTATATATTTTTCTGTGCTGTTCACAATGTTTATTTTTTTATATTCGATGAATGAGGATCTTACAGATAGATATGTAGAATACAAATTTTAAAACTCCTTCTCTTTCCTTTCAACAGTCTTAATGAAGGTAGATCGTGGAAACATTTTGCCATCAATCGCTGGAGGAGGTTGTCTTAAAGACACACCTAATGTCCGCTGTCCGTTTGCCGGTAAGTTTTTTTTTTCTTTATTTATCGACAGTTACCTGTTTCTTCATCATGTTTATTACAATGAAATAGACCCGATTTGCGTAAATGTATTTCATACCAGAGTCGTTCAATAATCCTGATATTTTTAATGAACTTAAAAAATTAATTTTTAAAGACTATCTACAAACAATCTGCCTTTAATGTTGAATAGATGAAACATATTGAGTAGTTGGTGGGAAACAAAGCTCCTATTGAAACCAAACATTTTCATCACGAGAAGCGAATCCTTGATAAAACATTTCGGTCTACATACAGAGTTTATCAATATACTAATTTACTTTTAAAATATCAATTATTTATACATTAATATCTGCCATTTGATCGTTAAACATGTATCGACACAATGAAGCCCAAATAACAATATCACGCGTTTGCAAGCATTAAAAGTCTAAAATTTTATCAATTTAAGAAATCTTTATTAGAAATTCCAAATTTTCAAAATGATAACAATACTATTTAATCAATTTTAAGTCGAACTTAATTTATAAAATAGGTGGATTGCAGAATTTATTACTTTTTATATCTTCTAGGTGACAGCAGAAGTGTTGTGGTACCATATCTTAGTCTTAACCATTTGCTATATGTCAGGGAGCATAACCGATTATCTACACGACTCAAAAAGCTAAACTCATGCTGGAGCAACGAAAAAGTTTTCGAGGAAACTCGCAGAATCATCATAGCTCAACTGCAACACATCGTCTACAACCATTTCTTACCAGCTGTTTTAGACAAACATACCATGAGAAAATTTCACTTGTACTCTAGGACATGGGGTTATAATAATGTATACAATGATCGAGTCGATGCGTCGATTTTTAGCAGCTTTAGTGGGGCGGCTGCTCGTTATGGTCATTCTCAAATAATGCCAGATGCGTCCGAATTAAAGAATGATTTTTCTACGGTGATTACTCACAAACTTGAGGACACTTATTTCAATCCTTATCTATGGCAAAAACACTATGGATCACATATCAAAGATCTTACTAGATGGATTGCTACAAAACAATCACAAAAAGTTGATACGTAAGTACAGTGGTAGTATATACTTATTATTCAAAGAATCATTCGGGACTTTCAAATACTAATATTGAATAATACTAAAGAAAATGCATTTGTTTCTTAATACACACGAATGCCTCATAAGAATACGTGAATTGGAAGTAAATAAGGTGTCACTGAAATTTAGCAATGAAATGAATTATTTTTTGAGTAAACAACGATATTACTCAACTAAAGATGATTTAATTTAATTTTCCCCATGCCAGCTTTATTGAGTAGGTTAAGATTAAGGAACGATTTTGTTCGTGTCAGGTTATACGCTCACTTAAACTAAGGTATGCATTTTAGTTTTCAATACTTTTATACGGACCGTTATCATTAGTAAATACCTTCTTTAAGAGCGTTTCCTGAATGTTCGTTCTCAGTTAGAGTTGTGATGCTCCGAATTTTGATGAATGAATCAAATTCCCCGATAACTATATATCTACTTAAGCTCTACCAGAAAAAAACACAACATAGTACAGAATAAACAAATTCTTGTTATAAAATCAACATTTGAATTTTAACTTGAATTCGTATATTCTTAATCACTCATTTTTTTTTATTAGTTTCTTTGTAGACGCAGTTCGTAATAAACTATTCTCGAACAGAAATCCACCAGGTTCAGATCTATTTGCAAGAAATATACAGCGAGGACGTGAAGAAGGACTTCCTGCATACAATGAGTGGAGGAACTATTGTGGGCTCAGAAAATTTAGATATTTTCATGAGTTCGGTTATTTTGGATCTAGACTTTCAAGTGTATATAAGTATGATTATTTCTTTCTTCAAAACTCTAGCTAATATCAGTTTAATGAAAATATTCATATTTGACATTTTCATGATGTGCAAATTTGATATATAACCAGGATTCTAATTTAAGGTACCACAATACAAAGATTTTATAACTCCAACTCCAAAGTTTTAAAATGCTGCAACTTTCTTAATAATGCTCGAAAATTTATAACAGTGGTAGTTTTGGATAGCTAACAGATTACTCTTTCAAATTAATGCAACAATTATGTAACCAATTATAATGTTAACTGTGTCTAAAATATTTTTCACCAAATTTCCACTTTCAAATGAAATTAGCTTCTGCATAGGTATCCCTAGAGGGTTGATTTTATTATATGTTGTTCCTATCGCCATTATCTACAAAAGGGTGTCTCAGATTTCAGATAGAGTGTATAAAACAAATTTTAAACCTAATCAAATATTATCTTCTTTTATGTGGTTAGGATGTTTACACTTATTAGAGATTTATGAGAGAATGGAACACCAAAAGGACAATTTGAGACACCCTTTTGAAGCCCATAATGTGTTGATTAAGAGTTCGTTCAAATTTTCTGTATAGTTAAAGAGATGATAGAGCTAAATTCATTCAAGTGAACTGACCCAGATTTTGCTACTAATTACATAATAATTGATTACATAATGATTGCATGATAAAAATATTGCAACCATTTAAAAGATTAATCTTTTATCTATCTATATATACATCTTTTTTGATTTTCTATGCATTCATAAGGAAGTTACAGCATTTTAAAGGTTAGTGATTGGAAGTAAAAAAAATCTTTGTATTGTGCTACCTTAACAAAAGGTTATTTTTTTATTTATGTATGCAACTATGTACGCGGATATTACTGTCAATTACCTTAACGATTAAGGTAACTCGCTGTGTATGTTCAAGAATCATTACCCTTAGAAAAATAAATCACGTTAGATCTTCAAATTACAAAATGCGTTGTTGTTTCGGTGATACATTTTGTTGTCTCATTTGTATCTTGCGTGTCATCCTCAGAGTAAGAATTTGATAACGAACTCAAGTTAGAAAAAAGATAAACTCATGTTGGTGAATCTACAGTTCAGGTTCAAATATACATGTTTCTAGAACAATGTTTTCTTTGCTTTAATAATCTGTCGATCCTATTTAACATGTTAATGCAAGTCCACTGTTTGCACTCATCATACCTTAATGCTGGCTGGTTATTTATTACAGTTTTCTCCATTTTAATAGCGCAAATTGTAGTGTGCAAGGGCATTTTGGTATACCTGGGTTAGAATGTATGTCGCCATATTGTATGATCAACAATATATAGTTCTTATGTTTGTAAATCATTTTTGTCTTTTAATGATGTCTTTGCATACAGAAACTGACACCTTATTTTCAGTTTCCACTTAAGGTTTTATTCGATATTGTAACTCGGATTTGTTTTTTTGTCAATCGATTTGTAAGTTTCGAACAGCGGTATACTACTGTTTCCTTTACAGTCATATGAATGCATAGCAGCTAACATTTATTATATTCGGGTGTGCAGTCAAAGCAACATATTATTTTATTTTGTTTTGGGGGTATCTTTTTTTTTATAGTATTTTGAAATGATATTATACTTTACCTTACTTTAATATAGGTCAGTAAACGATGTTGATTTGACTTTACTTTACTTTAATATAGGTCAGTAAACGATGTTGATTTGATATTATACTTTACTTTAATATAGGTCAGTAAACAATGTTGATTTGATATTATACTTTACTTTAATATAGGTCAGTAAACGATGTTGATTTGATTGTCGGTGCACTTTTAGAGAAGGGAAGAAGTGGAAGCGTTGGTCCAACCTTTGCTTGTATATTGGGTATACAGTATCATCGTTTAAAGGTTGGCGACAGATATTGGTACGAATCACATGACCGTCGCTTTGCTTTCACACAAGGTAAATTTGACTCATAGAAATTTTACCAAAAGCAGAAAATTAGGATAAATGATATTTATATTTATATTATCTATTTTACAGGTGTTTTTTATTTTCCGATTGCCTTTACACTTAAAATCAAATCAATAAAAATTCTTCAGAACAAGATAATATTTTGCAAATTATATTTTTTTCACAAGTATCAAGTATTGTTTTGTTGTTGTTACAATCGATTTAAACTGTGCAGCATTTTCACAACTGTATACAAACTTGTAAAACGAACTTTTTTTAAACCATTTATGAATATGATTTTAAAATCTATTTCCAGCTCAGTTGAACTCTATTAAAAGATCCACTTCATTATCGAAAATATGGTGTACAAACTTTGGTATTGAGTATATACAAAAGAACATATTCAAAATTCCATGCAGATCTAAGTAAGTAAATCTTTATCGTCAATATATTTGGTTGACATCTATGTGTAAAAGTTTTTAGAATCAAGTCGAAACGTATCTCCTTCCAATTTCCGACAAATGGATATTTTATTTAATTTGCTGACATTTGTGGTAATATATTATTTTAATGTAAAGGTCTTTGGATGTTAGCAATCAACAAGTTATTAATTTAAAAAGGGAAGAAGGTATTAAAGTAACAACCACACCACTAAGTTCGGTGAGTAGTGCACCATGGAAAAAAGAAAAAAGGATAAGACAAATTTGTCTACGAAACACTACAAAACTAAAGATTGACCAACAAACCTGCATGAACTTGAGGTATGCGGATGTCTGCTTTCCTAGTGACAGTGGTATTGCAAACATCAATTAAAATTAAAAAAAAGAAGCTAAAATTAAAGAGCCATAAAGATTTCTATTTATAAATCTGAAACAAGGAACACTATCTTCTTTCCCTTATCGTTGTTTTATATTTAAAAACAGGTTCCGGGCTTTATCTTCAAAAATATCACAAACATTCACCAAAGATACCAGTCTTATAATTTGGTATGCCAGAAATTCGTTTCGTCTACATACGACTGGTTAGTGGCGTTCGAATCATTACAGTTGGAAGAACAAATAACATGCAAAGACGCATTAAGAGCATAAAAACCTAAATTTTCGAAAACTAAAAACCTTTTGACCTAAATGCTTGATTAATGTCATTTTCAATTTTGGTGAACAAATGAATATAAATTGTATAAAATGTATAATATTTCCCGTACACATGTCTCTAGATGATAAGGGAACACCCCAAGTTCTATTATGAATAATCAAATACAAACAATTATGGACTCTTTTTTTTCTATAAATGTTACTTTTCATACAAATAACTCTTTCTGTGACAAAAATTTTGATTGATTTCTGTAATTAAAGAGTTTAATACAATTTTGTTTGATTGTGTGAGTGTGTTACAAATATATCACACTTGTCTTTAGGATATGAAATTAATATTGTATGTTTTTACTTTCAGTAAACTGCGACATTGTAAGCGTATTCCAGACATTAACTTGTACTTGTGGAAGGACCGTAGTTGTGCTTCTAGTTCTTATCACCATGTTTACTCGTTTAAACGTTATTTTTCGGGTAAATAAACGTTATTCAAAATAAATGATGAGTATCAGCACTTTGATCTTTTTGTTTTGTTTTCACTTTCACACATTAAAAAGAGTATTAGGTGACTAATGTGTACTTTTGTTGCTCATTGGTATTCCTCAAAAAAGAGAAGCAACACTAGTTTACAAAGGCCTGCATCAAGGTAGCGAGAGGACTATTTTAGGTTCATCAACAACTTTACAAAAGCAATAACTTCAAAAGTACGGATAGGCTGAGGAGGGAATTTGTAGTTGTTGATAAAAAGAAGGTGTGCATGCCTTGGATTCAGCTCCGCGGGTCCTAGTGAAGATATTGTAAATTGAATGTCATTTGCATAATCATCACATCTTTTGATCTATAAAGAACTGATAGTTTCAGTGTTATCAATACTGATGACCGTCTGTTTGTAATGATGGGTAGATGACTGTGGATACACTTGAAAAAATGGTTCTGCATTGAAATTATATAAAATAAAATAGCTCATATCTTGTATACAGTTATAGCAGTAGGGTGATTATTTTCCATCTGTATTAAAGTAGTTGAACGAAAAGATACTTTGTTACTTAAACATAAGAAATCAAATAGGTTACTAAGTAGCTATATTTGACGACAAGGGAGTATACAACAACCAGACGAAGTCATAGTTGATTTTGCCACTGTTTTTGTCTTCGTATTTTGACTTCTTTTGTACATATCTTCTTCAACTAATAAACACCGAAAGGAGTAGGTCCAGTAAGAGCCGATTTTGGCTTCAAATTTTAGGTTCATCTGAAGAAAGATTTTGGACACATTTTAAACACTTAAGTGTCTATTTTAGTTGATTCAATTAGTTTATGTGAAAGATTGTAACTGATTTAGTCATTAAAAACGCTCCGATTCAGGCTAAAATATGAAAAATCTATCAAATATACCAAAAAATATCACTTTTCAGATGGTTTTTGTCAAAAATGAAAGTCGCGGGCCACATCCGTGTTCATCCTCAACCGTCATATATGTTATGTTTTATCAACAAATACAACTTATATTTTAATATTAAGAATGAACACAAATGCGGCCACTTTCATTTAAGACGGAAACAATCTAAATTTTAACTAAAATGCTAAAATTGTGAAGATTTCAGTAAATTAGCATGACTTAATGATGCTAGTACCCAATATATGTGCATTGTATTGTAAAAAAACAGCCCATATTTATGAAGGAGATGCATTCTACTTTCCAATAAATAACTAAAAGTTTACATTTTAAAAATTTTGTAAAACTGCTATATTTTGGGGCCAAAAAGGAGTCTTACTGAACCTTCTCCTTTATTGTTTTGGTCATGTGTGTGAAATTACCGAGCCAGGTTAATGCCCAGTAACAAATATGAGATAATAAATGATGAGGGCAACTATTCTGGAAATTCCTCTTTTTATTAACTAACTGGATTCTTAAAAAAAAAAATTAAACATGTATTTTTAATACTTGCAATTTTCAATAGTTGCTGTTTGATTCTAATACTAATTAAACTGAGAAAGTTTTAAAATTTCTTTGAATGTGTGTATACGTATTTTTCAAAGGTTTATTTTCACCTGACTTCTTCTTATATGAGAGGTTTTTGACTTTCCGCAGATTTTCAGTTTCTTTTGACAAATTTGGTTCTGTCCTATAGATTATGTCCTCTTACAAAATAAGTCAAAGTTTGCTGACTATGTTGCATTTATCCCATACAATTTGCAATACATGATGCAACATATACATTTAGGTCTACCTCATATTTTGACCTTCCTTTTCAATTTAGTGTATATCTCCGTGTTGACACGATATTCCAAAGTTGGTATTTCCTATAATGATTTCCCTGATACAGAGATGCTCTATACAAGAAAGATTTTAAACCAAGTGTTCCATGTGGCTAAGTCGAATCAGTTTACAGACTCCATTATGAGTTGGTTGATCGTATTGAATTATCTCTTTCAGATGTGGAAGGACATGCTTCAATCCCGTCCCTTGAATGTGACCTAGATTTATAAGACAATCATTTTGCTGGTTGAAGAACACCAATCCCTCTCAAAAATAATACCACAGCATGTCATATCAATGGCATATGTTTAGTTATGGAACTAGAAAGAAAATCCTGATGTTTAATGAAGATATCACTCATTTACATAGACTCAATATCCCTTTGCTTCTAACAGCAATACATGTCTCGCCCATCCAAGCTATACTGTTATCTCAAGTGGATGTAAAATTGCATTGTCTCATGGGCACTCATACCACATCTTCTCATTTCTATGACTATACACACAACAAGAAAAGACAATTATATTGCATAAATAAGCTTTATTCTTTCCATATTTTTTTCTTAAAAAATAACTTGGCACTTTGTCAATTGCTAACACTACTATATTGCTGATGATAACTTTTAAAGATATAGTATAACTTTCTTTGATTGATTTAATAATAAACTACAATATTTGTAAGATTTGATAATGAAAAGTAACACTAATAATATCATTCATAAGTATGAAAAGTAACAATTATAATATCATTCATAGGTAAAAGTACCATCATTCCCCCCCCCCCCCCCAAATTTCTACTAGTTATAGGGGAGGCACTTGGACAACTGTTTAATGTTTTTGTTACATAATTAATCTAAATAAGGCAGAAATAATTCATTGTAGTTATAAAGTAAGAAATTATATTCACTCAAAAGGAAGAGTTTGCTATTGCCATAGTTTGATGGAAAAAAAGTACTAACATGTGATTTTAGTATGCAAATAAATTATTTAGGTATGTGGGAGGTTAAAGTTTCAGGTCTTTAAAATAAAAGTTTAAAGGCTAAAAGATCAAAAGATCAAAAGACGTCAAATTTTAACTTTTCTTCTCCCAAAAAAAAGGAAAAACATTAGAAGCATAGTTTTGACATATGTTTGTGATTGAAAAATATCAAGTACATACATTAACCATGTAAATATGTTTATGAGATGTATTGTTAGTATAGAAAAGCATTACAGTAAATCAATGAGCAACTTCTACCATGCATGTTCCAAAATTCTTAAAAAAGAATGCATCACTTTGATTTATCATGGAGTCATAAAACATAACCTAATTGTTTTAGATATGTATAACTCAACAGAAAAGTGGACATAAATGGCAATCTTTAACCTTAGATCAAGAACTTTCATTTCTGCAAAAATTAGACAGAATAATGACCTTATCACATTGTCTTTTGGCATGTATTCTACTGCACTTTTTTAGTCAATAATATGCTTTTCAGTTATAAAAGTATCTCCCTTGTTTTATAAAATGTAAGCTTGTTGCCACTGTTTTGCATTTTAAAATGTTATCCCAGTATTCTGACAGTGAGGATGACTAAATGATCTCCCAGTTGGAAATGTTTGTCAGTTTTAGGACTGAATGTTTTTTTATGCATGTTGTCTATGAGTGTTTATTTGAATATTTGGTAACACATTCAAAAAATGCATCTGATAAAACCTACTTAAAATGAAACTTAAAAACTTGTCACTTAAAAAAGTAGTAAATACATCTATATACATAATTCTGTTGGTAAAGATTGTGTTGAGGACATTTTCAGATTCTGACACTGTTATGTAAACATATTAACTTTGTTTCACATTCAACAATTTTCATAAAACAAATATACGTATATGACAAATTAAAGGTAGGTAATGCAGAAAAACATGATTAATAGCATCTGGTAATGATTCAAAGCCAAACTAGTTTGGGCTCTTATTTATATTACATAAACAATGTTTATCAAATTGTCTGAAAATAAATTAACAAATCTGGATGTCTATACAGAAGTTACCTCAATAAAATTATTTAAAAAATATGTAAAATCTTAATAAGAAATTAATGTACCGGTATTTTGCATGTACTTATGACTAAACACAATACTATTAAATACATCTAATAATGCCCGTACACAATTCTAACGTGGGATTTCTTATATGACAAAAAAAGATTTTATCAACCTGAGGTATAATTTGAATAGTCTGATAATGCCCATACAATAATTTCACTGGAGATTCAATCAATACTTATAGACTTACTAATTGAAGAATTCAAATAGAGAAAAATATTCAATGAGTGACCGAACAACACATTAATTCACGAATGCTCGTAGCGCATGAGTTTGTTATCAGTGTTGTTCGGTCACGAGTTGAATATTTTTCGATATTTGAATTCTTTAATTAGTTATTCTTTTTATAAAATTGGCAAATGGCTTTTTATAAAGAAATTAATGTAAAACATGTAAGGAACTATATCTTTTTTCTACGCATTCACAATTTGTTTTGATCCGCCATTATCGAAGTCTTGCCAACGCCTATTGTTGTATGACGTCAGAGAGTGAAATAACCAAGTTTATTTCACATGCGAAATTATCAGTTTTTATTTAACTGGGAAATCAATGTAATTCATTGCAACCAATGTAATAAACTAATATAACATACTTTAGCCAAAAAATATATCATTGAAAAGTGGGATCAATACTCAACATGCAACAACCATTAAGGTGGTAGGCCTTGGTTCAGGGAGATAACTCTTTAAATCAGTAATGTGTTTGTTAAAGTCAAGTTTCATCAATGTTTTTTAAGCATTTACCTGAAACAGATTGGAAATAATCTATGTAACCTGGAAGCTTAGAATATATTTATGAAAATGGTTGACACAAACGTACTGATGATTTTAAGAATTATTTCCCTTAACCTAGGTCTACCTCCTTAAATAATCCTTGTAAATAACGTTGATGAATCTGAAGTCATTATTTCTGTACAAAAGACTTCATGCTTGATATTTTGTACTGAATCTTATTAACTATATGTAATAATCAGGCTGTACTCCATTTCTTAAATGCTTCGTGTGATGTTATGTTATACTGGATGTAGTAGAGGCACTACTTATATCACTGCAAGAGTCTGACATTGGTAAAGTTACTGGTAGTCGAAGAGTACTAAGTGGATCTGAAACATAACCTGGAAGTACAAAAAAAAAACCATAATACCTAATTTTAGTATTCAAATTATTCAATTGCATGAATAAAAGCGATGAAGTTATAAAAAAAGTAACTTAATCACTGTTAAGTATAGCAGTATTCAAAGTGTCCAAAAGTTGACTGAAGTTTTTTTAAAACTGATTTTAACACTTAAAACATTACACTGAAATGTTAAATCATGTTTGTAGACTTTCTTAAAAAGGAATTTGAACAGATTCCCCTAGATGCATCCAAATTCTAAGTTGAACAATTCAAATTCAATTGGTGTCTGAGAATGAAACTGCATACAAAATATAAGTGATAAAAGTCGATTAAACTAATGAAACAAGAAGGACTGTACGAACTTCTTTTGACTGATTTTATCTCACCCCTTTGAATTACTTAAAATGTACAACTAAATATTTGGGGTTTTTTTTTTGTTTTTTTTATTTGGGGGAGGGGGAAGGTTAAGTCTTAAATACTTGAATTATGTTCCATAAATATTTGTTTAATCATACAAGCCACATAAGTAGAGATGCTGACACTCACCATTTTTGTCTATCTGGGGAAACTGAAGCCTTCTTCTGATCTCTTCTAATGGTACAGTGCTACAAGTAAAGAGGTACATTATACTTATTTAATTCCTTATAAACCAGATAAAACATTTACCGGTACATTTGATTTGTCTTATACATGTACATGTTCATACTTTTAGTACCTTTACTAAGTCAATAGTGTTTTTAAACTTGTCAGCTAAATTAAAATTTTATCAACAGTTATTGTTACAACAAATCCATCGTAATAATCACTGTTAGAAAAGGCTGGTATACTGTGTGTCATTTGTTTTTCAGTTTACCATCACTACATATTCACAGTTTACTGTTTATTGTGCCAACAAAATTCAGGACATTAAAGATGCTTAAAATATACACTCTTTTGGTATACTGTAGATTCATTATTTTTTGTATGTTGCACCTTTTTGTGGATTTCACGGGTAAAGGGTTAAACCCAATCTTAAAATTCACTGATATGTCTATATTCTTGTAAAATCCAAACACACAGAGTGCATATGCTGAAATGTCTCGCCTCCTTTTATAATCATTGATATTATGTTGATAGTCTTCATATAAAGCTTTATTACAACTGTCACATAAACTTAACATTAACCAAGAAAATTAAACATTGACCAATGAATCATGAAAATTAGGTCAAGGTCAGATGAACCATGCCAGGCAGACATGTACAGCTAACAATTTTTCCATACAACAAATATAGTTGATCTATTGCTTATAGTTTAAGAAAACAGACCAAAACACAAAAACTTAACACTGAGCAATGAACCGTGAAAATCAGGTCAAGGTCAAATACAACCTATGCGACTGACATATGGATCATGAAATACTTCCATATACCAAATATAGTTGACTTATTGCATATAGTATTAGAAAAAGAGACCAAAACTCAAAAACTTAACTTTGACCACTGAACCATTAAATGAGGTCAAGGTCAGATGACACCTGCCAGCTAGACATGTACACCTTACAATCATTCCATAAACCAAATATAGTAGACCTATTGCATATTGTATCTGAGATATGGACTTGACCACCAAAACTTGACTTTGTTCACTTATCCATGAAATGATGTCAATGTCCAGTGAAAACTGTCTGACGGGCATGAGGACCTTGCAAGGTACGCACATACCAAATATAATTATCCTATTACTTATAATAAGAGAGAATTTAACACTTCAAAAAAATCTTAACTTTTTTTCAAGTAGTCACTGAACCATGAAAATGAGGTCAAGGACATTGGACATATGACTGACGGAAACTTCGTAACATGAGGCATCTATATACAAAGTATGAAGCATCCAGGTCTTCCACCTTCTAAAATATAAAGCTTTTAAGAAGTTAGAAAACGCCGTCCCTGGAAAAAAGGTACAAACAAAAACAATTAAGCCCCAGTATGTATTTTGCAATTTTCAACATGTAAGGGGATTTAATAATTCAGACAGTATTTCCTTCAATTCCAAACTGTCATTTAATTCACAGTAACTACCTGTTCCTATTAGCTTCCAGCTCCCATTTTGTTCTGAGTGCTGTCACTGTCCCAGAGGGAGGAGGTGTAGCTCGACCTTCCTCTTCAGAGTCGTCATCTTTAAGTTGAGGTAGTGCTGAAGTAAAATGTGCCACCAGACTGGCAGTAGAGGATGTATTATTGATAGTTCCAGCTGCTTGAGATTCTCGACATTCTTCAATAAATGGCAAAATTTCACGAAATTCTGGACGATCCTAAATAAAATTACAATTTTTTAATTCAAATCTATAAAACATACAAGTATAAATAACGATAATCATCTTAGGCCCTGTTCACATTGACCTAAATTTGGTGTTGTGTTAGTGTAACTTACAGGTAAACTAAACACAATTGTGTTCCCATTGATAAAACTCAATGTTTACATGCAGTTTAAATCATGTTTTGTCTACACACAGTCGATAGTCAATGAAGGCCTTGTGTAGGTTAAGTGTCACAAAACTAGGCATTTAGGAAATTAGTTTTACTGTGTATAAATTTAAGGAGGAAACTATTTTTGAATAAAATTGATATTTTTAACAATTATAAATAAAGTTCTTTACAGAAATTGTTGTCTAAAATTTATATGTTTATTTGTTTAAAAAAAGTTTTAACGTACTTTATTAACCCCTGATCAAGACTAAAAGCAGCATCATTGCCGAACCCATAAGGCAACAACCATTTGATTTTTGGGGAGGGGGGGTGGTTATGGATTTTTTTCCCCCCAGTTCTTGGAGGAGAAAAAACATTTTTTAACCCTTAAAAAAAATATCTTTGTTTTACCCTCAGCTGCCACTGTATGTACTCCTTAAATTTAAAGAAAAAAATTGTTTTCGACTTGTCACCAAAATTTGTCCTGAAAAATTCCATAGCCCCCCAAAATAGTTGTTGCCTAATTCATTCAAAAAGGTCTTCCCAAATCGACTTGATGTACACAGAAATATTCCCCACTGGTCTTTACTCAAACAACGATTCACTAATAAATGCATTACTAGTGTGCGGTAAATGATATGTTTGTCTAGTATCTCAAATTCGTTAAACTACACTTAAAATCAAAAACATTACTCTCTCCCTTTGCCAATTACTCCTTGGAGAAGAAATTCTATTTGAAACAAACAGAAAAGATAATAAATGTAGTGATTCCTAATATCTCAATCCTTTTTTTTTCGCCTGTAAGCACCCTGCTGCAGCCTACGTTTTCTAATGCGTAATCGAGACATCTTTAAACTACTGCAAATCTTCAAATTGGCTTTCCTGAAGGAGCAACCACTTAACTTCAAAAAGGGGGAGGGTATTTTTTTTTATCTATGTCAGATTTTTTTTCGCGCGAACGTAATCTGTTTTTTTTTCCGATGCTGGTGATCAAATATTTTTTTTTCAATATTTAACACTATAATGTATGGGGCAACTCTTGATTCGGAATATTTTTTTTATCATCTGTATGACCAGATTTTTTTATTTATCCAATTGGGGATCGGAATATTTCCATCCCCCCTTTTAGAAGTCAAATGGTCGTTCCCTTACTGCTAGAAAAATTGTACGAAAACTTTGCATTCGGTTCTACGTAATGAACATTTAAATGACATATAGTTTACAAGTGTGAACAAATCTTAAACCTTGGTCACACCTTACCGGATAGTTCGAACAGACGCCTAACGGATAACCTTTTTTCAATCCGTTCATGTCCGTTAGACCTCCGTTCTTATCCGTTAGATGTCCGTCCATGTCCGTTAAGCGTATGTTTTATCTGTCGACCTCCGTTCTGTCCGGTGGAAATTTTTTAGCATGATAAAATGTCAGTTGAACGTCCGTTAGGCGTCCGTTTTGTACAGTACTTGTCCGTTTCGTTTCCGTTTTGTATCCATTACGTATCCGTTATACATCCGTTGGAAGTCTGGAAGATAAATTCACCAACGGACTTCTACCGGACGTTTAACGGATAAAACGGATGTTGAACGGATGAGAAATGGACTTCTACCGGACGTATAATGGATAAAACAGATGATGAACGGATCTGAAACGGATAATGCCAATTGAAAATTTAGAAATGCCAATTATTGGTATGTCAGATTTCTTAAGGTTCGTGAATTCTTATTATTATTAATCGATCTTAGAGTATAGGCACGCCTTCACAATCAAGCAGTTCTTATTCAGGCCAGACACTGCCCTTTGGCGGAATTTTTGAAGAACAAACCAAAACCAGTTACACAGAAAGATTTTGAATATTTATTCGATTTACATGTATTATTATTGTTGCCTTTGATTTTTCCGTATATCTTGTTCATCCGGTACGCTTCCATTAGGTGTCTGTTTTATGCAGTACTCGTCCGTTCGGTGTACTTTTAACATCCGTTCTGTCCGGTACGTGTCCGTTTCTCGTATGTTGCATATCAGGTGTATGTCCGTTATGCATCCGTTAAACGTCCGTTTTATTCGGTCAGTACATCAACGGACTCCCAACGGATAACAATTTTGTCAACGGACACCTTTTATTTTCATCCGTTAGGCCTCCGTTTGTGCTATCCGGTAAGGTGTGACCATTTAAATGACACATAGTTTATAAGTGTGAACAAATCTTATGCACAGGTAATTAAACAAGGTGTATAGATGTGAACAAATTTAATGTGAAACCAGTGTACATTACATTAAACTAATTGAAAACATGTTTACTGTTCACAGCATTTGTTGTGAACACGGCCTTACACAATGAGATCAAATTATGAGAAAATAACAAATTAGAGACAAATATATCCGTTTCATAGAGCAAATTATGAGAAATAATAATTAGTTAGGCCAACATTAAAAATATCTTTGTTTCCCCTCACCCGACTGAGGTTTTTAGGGTATGGGTAGGTAGGTAGGCAAATTATTTTATTTTATTCCTTGATATGGTTTTCTATATTGAATTTGTATAAAATTCAACAGCTAAGGCTCAAGTCAAGAAAAGTGGGGTATTCCTTGTATTCTAATTCAGTGTACACCCCAGTTTTCTTGTGTTAAAACAAAACAGTATACAGGGACCTCCCTTTTTCCTATTCATTTAATGTAATGAAATCTACAAAAGCGCATATTCTACTTTTGATAACAATGCTTAATGATAGCAAGTGTTTTTTAGTTAAAAAATCAAGTTTATTTCAAGTCAAATTTGATGCATAACTCACAACAAAACAATTCCTTTGTTCACCAATTCATACCTTGATCATCAATTATGAGATGACAAAAAGATACATGTATGTTAATCACTGGGAAATTAAAATTCAATGAATAAAAATTTTCAATAGAAGTGAACATATTAATTTAGTTATGTTCAGTTACACCTGGATCATGCAGCTTGGTCAATTGATTCCTAAACAAAGATTTGTATGTATTTTCGAGTTCTAGAAAAAACACGGCTTCACTTTATATTCATGTTTTGTATTTCCTAAAATACTTTTAATAAGTATTTACGAATTCTACGGATGCAGGTATAACGTTAAAACGTGCCCTTTTGTAATGTTCATGCCATAAATTGAACAAGAGGCTCTCAAGAGCCTGAATCGCTCACCTTAATTTTTTTGGTTAAATCTCTCATCAATGATTATTTCGGCTTTTCAATTTATTTAAATGTTCTTTGAATCGTCCTATTTTCTTCAAAAGCAAAAAAAAAATCATTTTCTCCTATGTTCTATTTTAGCCATAGGAGCTATGTTTCTGACATACAAGGAAATGAAATATAAAATTTATACTAGATATTTTGAAACTCATTTAGCCTAAGTTTGGCTGAAATTGATACAGCAGTTTCAAAGGAGAAGATTTTTTAAAGTAAGTCAACATGATGAACAAATTGTGAAAAAAGTCTTTAAAGGGCAATAACTCCTTAAGGGGTCAATTGACAATTTTGGTCAAATTGACTTATTTGTAGATCTTACTTCGCTTAACATTTTTGCTATTAACAGTTCATCTGTATCTATAATAATATTCAAGATAATAACCAAAAACTGCAAAATTTCTTAAAAATCATCAATTCAGGGGCATTATACCTGAAAAACCAGTTACCCAATTCGGCTGAAAATTTCAGGACAGGTAGACCTTGACCTAATAAATACTTTAACTTCGTCTTATTTGCTCTAAATGCTGGAGTTTTTGAGATATAAGCCAAAAACTGCATTTTACCCTGTGTTCTATTTTTTGCTATGACGGCCATGTTTTTTGACGAAATAAAAAATAAAGCACAAACTTTATTTTATACACCCTACTGATCATTCAGTTGAAGTTTGGTTGAATTTGGTAAAGTAGTTTTAGAGCAGAAGATTTTTTAAAGTTAGCAAATGTGATGAACAAATTGTGAAAAATTGTCATTAAAGGACAATAACCCCTTAAGGGGTCAATTGACAATTTTGGTCATATTAACTTATTTGTAGATCTTACTTTGCTGATCATTTTTGCTGTTTACAGTTTATCTTTATCTATAATAATATTCAAGATAATGACCAAAAACTGCAAAATTTCCTTAAAATTACCAATTAAGTGGCAGCAACCCAACAATGGTTTGTTTGATTCATCTGAAAATTTCAGGGCTGATAGATCTTGACCTAATGAACATTTTTACCCCATGTCAGATTTGCTCTAAATGCTTTCGTTTTTGAGATATAAACCAAAAACTGCATTTGACCCCTATGTCCTATTTTAAGTAACAGCGGCCATGTTTTTTGACGGATCAAAAATCGAAGCACACACTTTGTGCAGGATAATCTAAGAAACAATCATGCTAAGTTTCATCCAAATCCATTCAGTAGTTTCAGAGGAGAAGATTTTTTAAAGTTAGCAAATGTGATGAACAAATTGTGAAAAATTGTCATTAAAGGACAATAACCCCTTAAGGGGTCAATTGACAATTTTGGTCATCTTAACTTATTTGTAGATCTTACTTTGCTGATCATTTTTGCTGTTTACAGTTTATCTTTATCTATAATAATATTCAAGATAATGACCAAAAACTGCAAAATTTCCTTAAAATTACCAATTAAGTGGCAGCAACCCAACAATGGTTTGTTTGATTCATCTGAAAATTTCAGGGCTGATAGATTTTGACCTAATGATCATTTTTACCCCATGTCAGATTTGCTCTAAATGCTTTCGTTTTTGAGATATAAGCCAAAAACTGCATTTGACCCCTATGTCCTATTTTAAGTAACAGCGGCCATGTTTTTTGACGGATCAAAAATCGAAGCACACACTTTGTGCAGGATAATCTAAGAAACAATCATGCTAAGTTTCATCCAAATCCATTCAGTAGTTTCAGAGGAGAAGATTTTTTAAAGTTAGCAAATGTGATGAACAAATTGTGAAAAATTGTCATTAAAGGACAATAACCCCTTAAGGGGTCAATTGACAATTTTGGTCATATTAACTTATTTGTAGATCTTACTTTGCTGATCATTTTTGCTGTTTACAGTTTATCTTTATCTATAATAATATTCAAGATAATGACCAAAAACTGCAAAATTTCCTTAAAATTACCAATTAAGTGGCAGCAACCCAACAATGGTTTGTTTGATTCATCTGAAAATTTCAGGGCTGATAGATTTTGACCTAATGAACATTTTTACCCCATGTCAGATTTGCTCTAAATGCTTTTGTTTTTGAGATATAAGCCAAAAACTGCATTTGACCCCTATGTTCTATTTTAAGTAACGGCGGCCATGTTTTTTGACGGATCAAAAATCGAAGCACACACTTTGTGCAGGATAATCTAAGGAACAATCATGCTAAGTTTCATTCAAATCCATTCAGTAGTTTCAGAGGAGAAGATGTTTGAAAAATTGTTAACGACGACGACGACGACGGACGCCAAGTGATGAGAAAAGCTCACATGGCCTTTTAGGCCAGGTGAGCTAAAAAGGAAATCCCATTTAAACTGGGTTTTTTTTAAACCAGAAAACAGGGACGTTCCCTGAAAGCAGGGAATACATGTATCCCACATTTCCTGACTTGTGCCCAACTTGTTCAAAGACAAAGTAAGTAGATAGATTTTAAAGCACGATTCAGGAACAAAGGTTAGATACAAAACAAATTAAGATGCAATCAGCGGGTTGAAAGATGCTTCAGATTTTTTTTATTTTCAAAAAAGATCACCCTTGCACAAAAATCGTGTGGCTTTGTTTCCTTGATTCCGAATCATGTAGACGCTTCTTTGCAAAAATGCCTTGATTTGAAACGCTCCTTGACTACAGCATCATAAAGGTATCACCAAAAACCAACGCTCGTTGACTACAGCATCGGAAAGATAATACCAATAACCAACATAACAAAAAAAAATAGTGGACAAGAATGGCCAATAAAATTTTTCGGGTCGCGGTGATTTTACCGGGTCGGTCGTGTGAGGGGAAACAAACAATATTTTATTTTTGGCCTTATAAGGATATATATCTGCTTTTCAGAGTAATTGTTAAAGAAATATTTATTGAAGTTTGTATTTGGTAGTAAATGATTGTCATTTCTAGTGTATTCTGTAAATTAGAAATTATTGCAACTTTATTTATTATTGCAAAAAAATGTTACACTGTTATAATCGCAATAATTTAAACTTGCATTTTGAAATTTTGTACATGTATATTTTTAAACAAGAATTTTCTCAATATCGCAAGACTTTAAATAGAATCACAATAATAAATGCATGTAATAATTTCTGAATTTACAGTAAATAAAAAACTTCATGATATTATTTCCATATTTTCCTTTTTTTAAAGTTTTTACCTCTGGATTTGCATGCCATCCTCTCTGTAGAAAAGCTACAATAGGTTTAGGAAATGTAACTGCTATTGGTGGTCGAGTATTGTGGTAAGCCATTTCTGCAGCTGCTGCAGCTAAAACAAAAACAGAATTCACAGTAAGACAATAAGTTTTAAGGCATTTTAATGAGGTAAAGGAGAACATTTAGTTTTATAAAAAGATCTCAATAACTGGAAGTACAATATTTTCCATAAAACACCTATGTATTTTGGTTAAAATTGATAAAAATGACAGATTTACAGTGGTTTTTCATTAGAATCTATTAATTTTCAATCAATAAATCTTCTGAAAATCAAATTTAAATAAAACAATTTGTTAAATGCAAACATTAAGATCCAAAGTATACACATAATCCAAATTAATCACTAGTATGACTTTGTGTGTGAAATCCTATGTTGTCAACATCCCAACCTCTTTCAGTGATAATGATTATAATGATAATTCTTTATTTAAAGAGTGTTGTTACACAGTAAATGTCATAGGTCACTTCTTCCTTAAACTTTAACATTTTTCTGTTCATTTTACTCACAAGTGCTTATTTTATTTATATTAGTTTTGCAATACTTACCTGGCTTGAGATGAGAAAACGGGAGTTCTCCAGATAGAAGTTCCCAAAGACATAGTGAGTAACTGAATATATCAGCTTTAATACTGTATTTATTGCACTGAGTAAAGATTTCTGGAGCCATCCATCTTAAATTCTGGAAAAAATAATAAAAAATTTTACTTCTAGATTTGGTTAGAAGGGACACATGATTTTTGGCCAATCAAAGTGTATATCCATTATTTTTGAGACATATTCATAATTCTCCACATCTGGTAGAAAGCAAACAACAAAAGCAAAATCAACCAGGTGCTCTGCAGGGTGCAGTTTCATACGACTGCAGAATTCATATCCTGAATAGTTGGGGCAAGTATGTACACAACATTCAAGCTTGATACAGCTCTGAATTTGGATTGCGATAAAATATTTGACATAATATGAGATTCTGACACAAAACAAAAGTCAAGATCTTACAAATCTATTGTGCAATATTGTGCAATTAAAGATTTGGAATTTGAAAATTTTGAAAGAAAAAAAATGAAAACAACTACTTCCCCTGCCCCCTTTTTTTTGCAATATGTCAAAAACCTGATATTTCTTTATACATAATATACAAGTAGTGAAAGGGAGGTAAATCCGAACATACCCAACATTGTATGTTAAATTTTTAGAATTACCTCCCTTACACTGCTTTTAAATTGTCATAATTGTCTAATCACCAGAAATACCTAGTTTTTTCCCGTTTTTTGCCCCTAATTACAAAGCATTTTAAGCCAAAACCTCCTCAAAGTCAATACTAACCATCCCTTCATGGCATGGAAACTTGTGGTTTAATTTCAGAGAGATTCATACATTTAAACATGTTATTGTTTGAAAACTACAAAAATGATTACTTTGGGCCCCCTTTTTGGCCCCTAATTCCTAAACTATTGGGACCATAACCCTCAAAATCAATCCCAACCTTCCTTAAGTGGTATTGAACCTTCTTGTAAAAAATTATAAAGATCCATACACTTAAACACAAGTTATTGTCTGTAAACTAGAAGAATGCTTCTTTTCAGCCCTTTTTTGGACCCTTATTCCTTCATATTTGGGAAAATTAACCCCAAACTGAATCCCAGCCTTCCCTGTGTTATATAGAAACTTGTGGTACAATGTCAGAGAGATCCATACAGTTACACCCAAGTCATTGTCTTAAAACTAGAAAAATGCATGTTTTTTGCCCCTTTTTGGCCCTTAATTCCTAGACTGTTTTCCCAATAACCCCTTTAAATAAATCCCAACCTTCTACTAATGGTATAAAACATTGTGGTACAATTTCAGAACAATTGAAATACTACATTTTTTAATACACAATTTTTTGTCCTGAAACTAGATAAATGCTGTTTTTGGCCCCTTTGGGCTCCTAATTCCTAAACCTTTGAGACCATAATCCCCAAATCAATCCCAAGCTTCCTTTTGTGGTTATAAACATTGTGTTTAAATTTTATTGATTTCTTTTTACTTATTCAAAAGTTATTATCTGGAAACAATCAGTCTTCGGACGACGCTGACGACGACGCATCAACGACGTGATACCAATATATACAACCAATTTTTTTTGTATTTTAGAGGTCATATAAAAACTGACCTTCAACCATCTACATGAATGCTAGATGTGTCACTTTGTCACAACCAGCAACACATCATAAAAACAGAACATTCATCAAATTGGTTCAAGTAAATGGTTTTTCAATATTTAGATGAAGTTTAAGGAGTTTTAAATGCATACAAAATATAAAATCAAGTCTGAAATACCAATTCATTATATATAAATCATCTAAACGTATCTCTTTAATCGGATATTTATATGACCTTTGATAACTGAAAACAAGACAAAATATTACCACTGTTATTTAAAAACAGAAAGAATATTTAAGAAATAATTGATGCAAGCTATACTTTATTGTACATGTAGTTTTAACATGGGTAGGCATTATATTCGTGATTATTTTTGCCTGAGCGATAGTAAGGTCTAAAATAACACAAATATAATGCCTACCCATGTTAAAACTACAATAAAGTATAGATTGCATCAATTATTTCGATTCTGATTAATTAGGACAATTAAGGTAGTTTCTATGTCTGATGTGTATTAAGTGTAGAGCGTTTGTGTAGGCTCTTCCATGAACCTCCCTTGTTTGTTTGTAAACAAGCAAACGACTGGCAATGTGATTTTTCAGAGGGAGGAGTTTTGAACAGCCACCATGAACAGTTGTCGTATCTAGGTGAAATATGCCAATTTCAAACTGCAACGCACTACAGTCATAATAAATGAATTCGTAACAACATGTGCATTTAAGAGTTTGGAAGTGTTTTAAGTTAATGAAATATATTAAATGCATGCTAATTTGATAAAATTTATTATTCTGCAGTAGTCAGTATACGCATGTGCAAACAAATTTTAATGGATTTAGAGCATGGGTTTATTCACAAAGCGAAAGAAGGACGTCATATTAGAATAATTAGTAATCTGTCCTAATACCCCATTTAGGAATTCATTTGTGTATTCTAATCATTGTTCATTTTCATTTCAGCATCAAAGTCCATTTTTTGATAAAAAAAAAAATTCATAACTATAAAAAAAGGCAGTCATATGCAAATATTTTTTTATAATAAGCCGTTTCAGAATCTAAAGAATCATGGGTCGTACCCCAAAATGAAAATAACGCCACGTCATTGGTTAAATTTCCATTGTTTATGACATTTTTAACCAATCAGTACGTTGTGGTGTACCCTTTTGAAAATATTACCCAGGATGCATTAGATTCTGAAACGGCGAATTCCAGTTATGCAGTTTAGAATAAATGTATAAGATAATCCATCTCTTACCCCTGGCTGTTTTGTCATATTATCTTCAGTTGACCGTAGAAATCTGGATTCTGAAAATACATAACACCAAAAAACAAGTCATTTAATACATGTAAAAGATATTACAATCTATGTCATTATACAAAATGCGAACAGATGGAATATTTGATAAGCAATGACAATAATTTAAATATCTATCACTAACAGGCATATACATAACAATTAATAAGAACAATGGTGAATCAAAATTTTTCTAAAAACAAAAAATTCAAATCAAATTACAAAATGGTAAAGGCAGTACATTCTTCTTTCCACATTCTGTTATTTGACTGATAAAGATAACTAGAGGCTTTTTGATGACTGAAACAATTATCAAGAAATGTTACCCCCTGCTAAACTCCTAAAGACAAGATAACTTTAGACAAATTAAGTTTTCGATGAAGTTGTTTCCGCCAATCCCCTAAAGTACCAGTCTTAAGTCTTAAACCTTTTCAGTTGTGGTCTTTGATCATATCTAAGAGTTTATATATTTAGAATATTGAATGTTTGTAGATAACAGATCTAAAAGTCTATCTTTCTTTTAGTATTTAGTTGCCATCTACTTTTGTTTGCAGACGATAGATCTCAAAGTCTAACTTTCTTTTAGTATTTAGTTGCCATCTACTTTTGTTTGCAGACGACAAATCTCAAAGTCTAACTTTCTTTTAGTATTTAGTTGCCATCTACTTTTGTTTGCAGACGATAGATCTCAAAGTCTAACTTTCTTTTAGTATTTAGTTGCCATCTACTTTTGTTTGCAGACGACAAATCTCAAAGTCTAACTTTCTTTTAGTATTTAGTTGCCATCTACTTTTGTTTGCAGACGACAGATCTCAAAGTCTAACTTTCTTTTAGTATTTAGTTGAAATCTACTTTTGACATACTGAGGATTCACTATTATTTGTTGGATACCAATTTTCATGAATTTCTTGGGTACAGGTAAATTGTGAAATTAAAAGCTCACTTAAGGACAAATTTTCTATTGGCTGGTATGCAGACCTCAGCATGACCACAAATCAAACATCCTTGAACATGCAAGCTTTTTTTTATTCACAAAAAAATTGGTACCTACAATATTTCATGAATCCACGGTATATCCGAAATCCTCCTTTTATTCATTGAAACAGATTGTCATCTTTATGTTAAAAATACTGACCTCCAAAATCAGCCACCAAGGCATGACCATCCTCGTCCAGTAGTATATTATGACTGTTGAGATCTCGGTGGATAATTGGTTGTGGTAGATTATGTAAGTACATCATACCCTTGGCAACATCACTTGCAATTGTCAATTTGGACTGTACATCAATCAACCTGGAATGTGAAAATATTTGCTGCAAAGTTATTGAAAATATCCTGGATACAAAAATAGTGCGTCATCATAAATGCTGAATTGAGTATTAAATATACATTGGATTTACTATCACTGAAACCTACAGAAAGCAGGTTATAAAAGTATATTTCCGCAAATATTTAAAAAAATTTTTTTTTTATAAAGATTGATAAGTTTAACTTTTGCAATCGTCAAATCCTCAAATGACAGTGCCAACTCATTAAATACAGTATATTTACTGTCATTCCTTAATTTGACTGTAAACAAATAACAGTAAATTAATCTGGATGGTATTGGCATCACTTGTTGCAAACATTTTTTAATCAGATGTATTAGAATTTGTCTAATACTGTTATACTTACCTTTTATGTTCATGAATAATACTAAATATTGATCCACCACTGACATACTGGGTGACAATGGCAAATTGCTGAAAACATAAACATGCATTTAATTAATATATCAAGCTATTGTTATAAATCAGATTTTCAGGAACAATTCTCATAGGTTAAATCATAGAAAACAGTACAAAAGCCATTCTATACTAGAAATATTTTTTTAACAATGTATCTATTCTTTTCTAAATGAAAACAGGTGTTGTTTTGCAAAATGATATCCAATATACTATCTGACATGACAAAACCTTATATCAGGAAATTTTTTGGTCTTGGCTAATGCTTTATTCATGAAAGCATAAAATTTACTCGTAGCAAACTTTTTCTATAAATGCTGTGCACAAAGCCATTAAGTATGAAAAATGAGCACAGTGATTACACTGTCTAATTTAAAGCCCAAACTGTGATGATCGAACAAAAAAATAATCCTATAATTGTTAAATAATGCCAGTGTTTCCGCTGGCGGTCAGCATTTATCACATTTTTTGTGGTAATAAACATTCTGGATAAGCTTCATATTATTTGGTTGATGCAAACTAAAGTAAGAGAATGAAAACAAATAATTCAGCATTTTTTTCAATTTATAAAGGGCATAACTCTTGAACTGTAAAAGTGACGCCACCAAAATTCAACTTCATCAGTGTTTCTTGGTAATTAACATTCTGGATAAGTTTCATACCATTTGACTGAGGCAAAGTAAAGTTAGAGAATGAAAATGAATAATTCAGCAATTTTTCCATTTGTAAAGGGGCATAACTCTAGAACGGTACAAGTGATGCCACAAAAATTCAAAAGTTGATCTGTGTTTTGGGGGAATAAATATAATGGACAAGTTTCTTACTATTTGGTTGAGGCAAAATAAATTTAGAGAACGGAAACAAATTTTAGGGAGGATGTATGGACATACATACAAACAGACAAGGGTAAAACTTTAAAAAAATGTAATCTGATTTTTAAAATGGATGTTTTTATTTTGTACTTACACTTGGGTCATCTAAGGTAGCACCTACAAAATTAATAACATAAGGACTATTGAGCTTGGACAGAATGGCTACTTCTCTACAAAACATATCTACATCAGATTTGGCACCAAAGGAATTACCCCTGTATCTGAAAATAGATAACAAACACAATGATCCTAACTGCTTGAATTTCATATATAAAACAAGTTGCCAATCTAAATGGTTCTAGCCTAAGATTTGTTCGATTTCTAATATTTAGTGACACTTTTTTACAAAAATAGACTAATGTTTGAAATTTAAGAATGACATTTAAATTTAAAAAATCTTTTCATAAGAACTTAAAACAGCCTACACAACTTTTAACAGAAGAATTGCTTTCAGTTGCATTTTGTACTAAAGGACTTGTATGTCAATATGGTTTAAATTTTTCTTTAACTGAACTTTTGTTGTATTAATTATAGAATCAGACCACTACCTCATTAAAAGTAAGCATATACATACATCTTCTTGTTGTAAATGATTTTACAAACTCATTAATAATACCTTTTAATTGCACAAATTTTTCCATCATAAAACCCTTTGTAAACTTTGCCAAATGACCCACTTCCAATTGGTTCCTGAAAAGTCAGATCTGTCAACTGTAATTGGAAATGTCTTGGCAATTCGGCTCGTAACTGAAGTACATCAATTTTCTCTAGAACAAAAGAGAAGATATAGAATATACGAAAATTACTTGAATTACATACAAAAAACAACTGTCTATAGCTAGTATTAGCTACCACAGGAGTTTTGGACTTTCAAACATTATGTCATCAAGCATCACTAAAGAGACCTTTGACCTTTTGTCCCGAGGATATAACCAGCCCAGTACACAGCACTTAACATGTTGACATGATTATCAATTATATGGTCATTTTTTTTTTAATAAACTGTTTGCAAAAGTATGAATTATTCCAAATATTTAGAATTTTCTTATCCCAGGCATAGAAAACCTTAGCCGTATTTGGCATTTAATTTGGAATTTTGGGTCATCAATGCTCTTTAACTTTGTACTTGTTTGGCTTTTTAACTATTTTGATCAGAGCTTCACTGATGAGTCTTTATGTGGATGAAGCGCGCATCTGGCGTATTGACTTCTAAAACTGGTACCTTTGATAACTATATATGATTCTCAAAATGGGCATCTGGTTCCAAAAAATATCATGGTATTATTAATGTTACTCCAGATAAAATTCACAATGAAATGACAAATTGCAAGAAAACTGGTTAATTTCGTACATTTACTGTTCCGTGTGAGAGAAATATCTATCAAGTCTCACAAAATCAGCAGAACTTACCTCTGGTCATGCTCTTCAGTTTCCCTAGTGGTGATGGGACAGATACATATGACCCTTCACCCCCAGGCTGGGAATAGTCTCCACATGCAGACTCTTCTTGTGGTAGTTTGTGATGTTTAAGTAGTGTAACAATGGAATCATGACCTGAAATATTCAAAACAATTGAATCAAGTCATGTGCATATTTTTTTTAAATATGTCTTTTAAAAAAAGAAGCTTAAATATGTAATATGTCATAATTGAGTGTCAGCAAGCAATTCCGGAAACGGTCATATTTGCTAGACTTGTCCTAAACTGAAAGTCTTTGTCCTAAACGAGTAATTGGGATTTATGACAAATTTTATTTTTGAACAGAAATAATTTCGGTCATTTCCTTGAGATCGAGTTTGTAAATCGCCATTTTGAACTTGCTTTCCTGTAATAAAACTGCCACTCCAGTATACAGTGTTATAATCCTGAGGGCCCTCCTAATAACTTTATTAATGCCTCGGGGAGCCATTGGCTAATGATCTCTAATCTCTTTACCTGTGTTTTTAATTCACACCTGTCTATTGATCACAAGCTCAGAACTAATATTATAAAGGAATTAAAAGTCAGTAATAACTGTCTGCATTATTTAATTACTTTTCAGCTTAGACAATTGTCAATTCTGATTTAAAATTAAATTAAAATTTGATTTAATTTAAGTAGAAAAAAAAAATAATTTCACTACAAACACATGCTTGAAATTCTCTTCCGCAGATTGGACACTAAATCGTAAATTCAAAATTATTTCATGCTAAATTAAACAAGTCCAACTATTATAATTAATATGCAAACAATATTAAAGGTAAAAAATTAAAAGGCCTACAATTTCCTGTGAATTTGATAAACAAAACTAATCCCAGAAATGTGTCCGGAATTGTTCGTTTTACTATTGTCGCAAAACATCCGATTATAATTTTGTCTTCAAAATCGAAAGAAGCGTAAGCAAAGTTTGAGAAAATTATCATTTTGAATCATTAAAATCATTTCATTTTTAAACTGTTGCCTTCCTTTAATTGCTCAAGATCGATTTTTAGGAAAATGGTAGGGAAATTCATGAAGTAAATGCGATGCAACAGTTAAACACGTTTGTTCATGCTATGAGCATGACTGTATGTCAGTATGAGCATATACACAGTAATGTGATTTCAACAATCCTTGTTTGAAAAAGGGCACCCACTTTTCAGTTATCTCAAAATGACCGAAATCAGGTGAAAAAATAATTTCCGGATCCTTGAGTGTAAGACATGTATTTGTAGGATCTGATGTTATAAATTAATACATCACATTCTTTCTTTTCCTGTTAAATGTACACATAATGATTTCTTTTATATTTTAGAGTAATATCAAAAGCTTTGAAGTTGACAAAAGTTATGTTGTTAAAGTCTATATCTGTAGATCTTTACAAGTTAAAGTCCATACCTTGTTCGTACGCCCACATCAAAGCAGTTTGTTCTTCGATCTTTTCATTTCCATCTTTCTGATCAACAATTTGAGCCACCAAGTTCATGTCTGCTCTCCATTCTAGTAAGAATTGTACTACTCTAATATGACCATGATAGCATGCACTATGTAATGCTGGAAATGGAAAAATAATTTTCTTCAGTGAGAGATGATGATGTCTAGTGGCAAATGGATATGCATATTAAGGGTGAGAACATTTTAATGTAATATGAATATAAACCCTGCTCTGTACTAGACCAAAAAGTCAAGTGGGTCAAGAAGCGTATAAGTTTCTCCATAGGCCGTTATGGTAACGTTTTCTTCTGTTGCTCAGTCCATATGTTAACTTGGATATGTATGATGGCTCGTTTCGAAGCTGAGACATTTTCACATATGTGGTTAAATTTTCAGGGTAACAAGTGGGATTACTTTTTCCGTAAATTAGCAAACCACGAGTATCCTTTTGTTATGCGGCTCCTCGTGGTAAAAAAAACCATTTTTAACACAATAAAATTTTTAAAATATTTAATACTTTGAACACATTTAATAGCTCCATAGTTTTTACACATTTATTCTGTGTTCCCCAACTTTCTCAATTAACACAAATGGTTCAGCTCAGTCATTTGTTTATCATAGAAATGTGTCAAATATCACTACACAGAGACTTTTTGTTTACACATGACTTTTGAGTTCCTCATTTCAAGGCGCATTAGGGATACTGTCCCAAGTGCTAGTTTACAAGGTAACAGTCCTCATGAAGAAACCTTTCATTGACACATTATTCTGATTATGAGCCGACTAGTCTTTGCTCTAACTCCTTAATGTGTTTTTTTGTTTGACCAAGTGGGGTTGGAAAACACGACCTACCACACTTGAGGTGAATACGCTACTAAGAGACCACTAAAGAGGTATTTCACTGATAGAAAAACTCTCTGTTCTTTAAAGTCAATAAAGGGAGAAACAAATCTAAAAAATAAAAAACGGTGCATAAAATTATAATAATTGTCAACTTGTTAGTTAACCTTCTACATTGCAGCAGTGCTTTTGTTTTTATCATATATACTTATTTACAACAAATACTGGTTTCTAATACTATTATCTTGTTAATTAGTAATAACTAAAACTTTTTATATAATTAGTGAAACAATGAGTTACCTGTGTGACCATCTTTACCCTGACAGTTTATATTGACCACTGGTTGTTCTAACAGGAATTTGATTAATTCCAGACTTCTGCCATTGGTACATGCACTATGCAGAGGTGTTTCACCAAACAAGTTCTCCTTTACCAGACTATCAGGACCAGTGAGAGATACAAGCTGTTTTACAACTTCTACTTTGGCATTGTAGCAGGCTCTGAAAAATACAATGCAGGAATAAGTGTGAAAATATTCAGAATATAGAACTATACTATATCATTAGTTATCTTTATTTACCGCCATCTGTACAAATATGAATTGAAAGAGATGTGGGGTATAAGTAATTGAGATTTGAGACAGTAACCTAACCACCCAAAAAACAAAAATGCATTAAGAGGTTTGCAAAAGCAATACCAAATGTCAAGGTCCAAATCATTTTCATTGAACTAAAATTGAGAATGAAAATAGGGAATATGTCAAAGAGACAACAACCTGAGCAAAGAGCAGATAAAAGCCTAAAGCCAGCAATTGGTCTTCAACGCAGCAAGAAAATCCCATACAGATTTTTGTTAAGGGGCCAGCTGAAGCAGCATCAGGTCAGGATTTTTTCGCTGTGTTGAAGACCAATTGTTAGCCTTTAACTGTTTTCTGCTCTTTGGTAAGGTTGTCTCTTGACAAATTCCTCATTTGCATTCGTAATCTTATAATCCAGAAAAGTGTGAATAAATTTAACAGAGATTTTCAATATATGACAGATTTTAAATACATGTTTCAACGTTGTTTTCAGTCAGTTTCATTAGAATGGAGATAACAATACTGTATTTCAAACTCTGACGACATCAATTAGTGATTTTTTAATGGTTACAAATATATGTTTACTGGCACTGCTAACGCTTTGCCAGTAAACTTAATTTGCTACCATTTAACCCCCAATTGATGCTGTTGGAGCTTAAAATACAATACAGTTTTCTCATAAATAAAGCTGTGTATCAAAGGAGTAGGTTCAGTAAGACCCCTTTTTGACCCCAAAATAAAGCAGTTTTGCAAAATTGTGAAAATGTAATCTTTTAGCTATTTTTTGGAAAGTAGAATGCTTCTGCTACATAAATATGTGCTGTTTTTGACAATACAATGCACATATATCGTGTACTAGCATCATAAAGTCATGCTAAATTACTGAAATCTTCACAATTATAGCATTTTAGTTAAATTTTAGACAGTTTCCGTCTTAAATTAAAGAGGCCGCATTCGTGTTCATTCATAATATTGGAATGTAAGTTGTATTTGATGATAATACATAACATATATAAAGGTTGATGATGAACACGGATGCGGCCACTTTCATTTTTGACGAAAACCATCTAAAAAGTGACGTTTTTTGGCATATTTGATAGATTTTTCATATTTAAGCTTCAATCCGAGCGTTTTTAATGACTGAATCAGTTAAAATCTTTTACATTAACTAATTGAATCAATTGAAATAGACACTTAAGTGTTTAGAAAGTGCATAAAATCTTTTGTTAGATGAACTTGAAAATTGAGGCCAAAATCGGCCCTTAACGGGCCTACTCCTTTAGACTTACAAATGAAGTGGAGTATCACCATAGATATTTTCACCATGTGCTTCAGCTTGGTGTTCTAGAAGATAATGAAGCACCATCAGATGTCCTGATTTACAACAGAAATGTATGGGTCTATGCTCCTCATCATCTGTCACATTCACTACAGAAAAAGTAAAGGGATAAGAATATTTTATTTCATTTTATTTTAATCCATCATGTTGGTGTTGGTTTTTTCAAATATCTAGTCTTTGATAATATAAAAATATCACAATAAGTTGTTTTCCATACAACCAAATCTTCAAATCTTATATATAGGAAGATGTGGTATGAAGTATGAAGGCCCAATGAGACAACTCTCCATCCATGTCACAATTCATTAAAGTAAACCATTATAGGTCAAGGTACGGTTTTCAACACGGAGCCTTAGCTCACACCAAACAGCAAGCTGTAAAGGAGCCCAAAATATTACAAGTGTAAAACCATTCAAATGGGAAAACCAACAGTCTAATTTATATAATGTTTTATTTTCAAAATTGGTTCTTTTTCTATTTTTATTTATTGGTTAATCAACAAAGTATGCTAATAATTTTTTGTACTTAAGAATTTCACTGTCATTCATGACAATAATGTGCATCATTATCAACTTACTGGATACAATTCATATGAAAGCCTACCATCAAACTTTACATTCTAAGTACATAAAGTTTATATAACAAAATAAAAAAAAGACCTACCATCTGCTATTTGCTTAGAGGTACCATTGATTAACAGCTTGGTAATATTCAAATGCCCTTTGGAACATGCTAAATGTAGAGGTCTGTCCCCAACCCCACCAGATATGTTGATATCAGCACCACAAGAAATCAGGAGTTCTACAACCTTCAAAAGAAAATATATTTACATTAGTTATATTGGAAGATAAAAGATGATAATGATGAATTGGTGTTTTATATAAAGTGGCAAATACTACATGCAAAGCAGGATGAGAGCAAGTTAATGTGAATTGAATATTAAACGCTTTGTACCAGACTGATACACTGTAATGGAAGCATAATATGTTAAAGTCCATAGGAAAAATGTTATTCATTCTACCAAAACCTATTATTCTCTCTCTAAGCTGATTATTTTTTGCTTTTATTTTTAAATGCAGTATGCTTCAAGAAAAAGCAGCTAATAACAATTTTCTGATCTTTAGTTTGTCCTTGCTGAGAATCAAACCTATGATGTGAGATAAGAACTGCAAATGATATCTAAAATGGCTTCAGTGCAACCTGACACTACATAACTAATAAATATACTGAACAACAATTTATATAAGTTAATCAAAAAGTTCATACTGCAAAGAAATAATCTCAGATGCTACTCAAAATTATTGTATTATATTAATTTGATTTGCTTATTACTGTTTTTTTGTCATACGCATATAAATACCTTGTCCTGACCAAAATTACTAGCCAGGTGAAGCGGTGAAAACTTCACAGCATCTCCTTTGTTTATCAAACCACCATTTTCCAGCAAAAGACTGGTGATCTGAAATAGTTATGAACATCTGTATCTCAGTAACATTCAATAATTCTAATAAGACATTTAGAAAACATTATAAGACTAGCAGATGGCACAGAGGTGTCAAAGGTTCAACTTCAACATAACACCTTCAAACCAAATATGTTATTTTCACTCTAGGTTCAAACAAAATCAATTTAAAAACACACAAAAACAGTTAAGAATTGTATACAGTATATTATAAAGTACTAAATTTTTTACTTTTTTCCCAAAGAAAGCATGTTTGTATTTTTTGGGGGTACCCAACCAATTCTTATTTTTCATTCGTGTTTTTAGGGAATTACAATGAAATTTTCAATGATTGCAGTTAAATTCAAATTGCTTACAGTTTGTTTCCTGCATATAATCTACATAAATATTTTTTGAAAGTAGTCATAATATTTATATCTATTATGTTTGAAAAACTTATCTTTACACTTTAAAAAAGCAGACATATTTTCATGGCGCAGTTTTCAAATACTAGTTTTATTACAAAAACAGTCAGCACATTTAAGGAATGACTGTAATATTTTTTCTGTCTATGAAGAAATAACATAAAAAATTTGGTGCACACTGAATAACGCGCGTAGACAGAAAAAATATTACAGTCATTTCTGATAATTTAATTCTAAATTCCATTTTAAACCGTAGAAAACCATGAAAAAACGTTGATGACGTCACGGTCACATGACTAAATTATGTCTATGGGCTCATAACAAAATAACGTCAGCCAATCAGAAGACGCGTTACATCCAAAATTAAATTATTACTTAAATATCAACAACAACAAAATGGTATATATATATACTGTTTAGTATCTTTATCTCAAAATATTTTCCATCCAATTCAATAAGTTTTAAGCATACATTTCTTAATCTCTGAGTGTCCTTACCTCCGAGTGGCCACACATAGCAGCAATGTGGAGAGGAGTAATACCACTGTTTCCTGGTAGGTTAACATCAACATTGTCATGTTCTAATAAATATTGCACACATTCAATATCACCCTGTAATTAGATCAAATATATTTAATTGTAATACAATTCATTTGTCACGATAATTTTCATTGGACATTGTCAAATATTATAAAGGGTTAGAATCCACTTTCTCCTAGTTAGTAACTGAGAAAGCCACCATTTTGAATTCCGATTTTTTTTTTTGGTATGTATTTTCTCACAAAATAAATAAGAAAGTCACATTTTGAGCCTAAAAATCTTCTGAAACCATTGTGAAGCATACAAAAGGTATAAATACCTCTAATGACTATGTTTGACATTGTGAGTATACATATGAGGTCACATTGTTTAGATGTTTCAGACTATGCAACAGTTTCACTTTTTCATTTATGTCATTTTAAGCCAAAATATTTATTAAATGGGATTTATTTTAATATGCTGCATTAAAATGAAGATAATTGCATTGTATTATAAGCTTGGCATTCTTAAAACTTGATTTAACTTTCCAAAATATCTATTTACCTAGCTCTGCTTCATGTTGTTAGGTAAACACAATTTACATTATCACAACAATACAGTTTGAGGCAAAAAAAAATTATGGTCGATTTGTCATACTCATAATGCTGTTCTTCCTTCCTCTTTCAGGATTATATACAACTATTCTTGTCATTACGATAACTTTACATATTCAACTACTCAAAATTTTGATATTCCTACCTCCTATATATTGAATACAATTTACTAAAACACAAATTAAGACATGTCTCTATATCTAGAACATTTTGTTAAGTTTGGTCTAGATATTTTCCAAGATATATTAAGGTAAAGTTTGGATTGGTCCTTCAAGTTTATAATTATAGCTCAGTTTTACATTGTATCTTTAGTTTTTATTGGTAAACACACGCTACTGATTATCATGGTTATCTCTGGTTTGTTTTGAGGTCATTTTAAACAGTGTTGTAGGTCTCTAAATACGGATGATTTCAAATGTTTAATCAAATGAGTTTTGAAAAGCTGTATGTATAGTGTTAAGAGGGTGTCCATGGAAAAACCAGGCAGTGGATGGCACATGACATGTTTTGTTTTCAAAATTTTTTCATCTATTTCATATCACAAATTCATTCTTTCTCAAAGTTAGTTTTTTTATATTAACTACATCAAATAAAGAGAAAAAAAATACATAGAAAGCACTAAAAATTCATTGAAAAGGGGAGATAACTCTTCATTTTGTAAAAATTTTTGTTGCGTTGTTAGTGAACTTTAATATCATTTTCTGAGCCATCCACTGTTGATTCAAAAATATCTTTGACATATATATCCTTTGTATGATATAAACATTGCATTGGAACCAAAAAATCAGTGGGAAAAAAATTATGTTGTGTCGTCATTATCATAGGATTTGTCTGATATTTACTTGGACAGCCTCTTAATAACATAGAAGTCAGTTTTCTTTAAAATTAACAAGAAATAAAGAGTTATGTACCTTGTAAGTTGCCAAATGAATAGCTGCAAACTGATTTTTAGTTAGAGCACATGGTGGCACACCTTTCTTTATCAATAACTCTACTAATGATCTACTTGCTGAAATAAAATGAAATATAATACATGAAGCTTTTATGTGTCATTATTAAACTCAAGTGTTTTTTTTAAATGATGCAAAGTTAACGGTAAATATCAAATAAATTATACATAAATGTTACCAATGACAGTAAACCATGAGAAAAGAGGTTCAGAAAAACTTTTTAACTATATACTGAATAGACTACTCACACGCTTTCAAAGTCAATGGACCATGAATAAGGCAAGGAAAAAAACTCCAAAGAAATGGAGAATGAGATGTCTAAATGCTATTTAGCTGGATACCAAATATCACTGATTTTCAATTAGAAAGGGGGGCATCAATTAATCTTCACGGAAATCATATCAGCCAATAGTAATACAAATGCAAACCAATTTTCATTGATTTACCTTTCTGGTTCCTAATAACCAGAAATTTCTACAAAGTCAAACATACTCAACATACCCTGTCACAGCCAGAACAACTTAAACAGCATTCCTAAGTTATTCTTCTTGGAATTTGTCACAGGCCACACAAAAATTACAGTAAAAATATAACATTAGTTGAGACAACTGTCAACTAAAACTTACTTCCAGACAGACATGCTATGTGTAACAAAGTAAAGTTTCCGTCAGTATTTTCCAGGACATTTTCATCTGTTAAAATTTCTTTCACTTTACTTACATCACATTTTCTGTAAAACAAAAATGTTATATACATGTATTTAAATTAAAGTTAACTTAAAAAAGAAACAAGATTTTTTTTTTTTCTTAAACATTTCTATAGTCGCCGTCACGTAAAATTGGCACCATATTTTTGTCAAATTTTTCTTAAATATCGACTGTGTTTACTAAAGATCATGTTTTTCAATTAGCGGAATCAAATATCATTCCAAAAATCAACTACTGTCCTACCTTTTATTGTGTTTGCACTGTATAATCTGACCTTCACATAATCCAAGATTATTTTGTATGGTGGAATCCGCCATTGTTATTACCGGAAGTGTTGCCGTGGAGTTCCACTTGCTCTCCATTTTCTTGTGTCTCTCGGAGCTTTTCGTCATCTTTACGTATAAAGCGCGGGAAATTGTATCATCAATGACAATGATATTACCGGAGAGTAACGAATGTTATGGAATAAGGGACCCCCATAGAAACCAAGATGGCGGTTATACAATGTAAATAATCTTGAAAATGTGAAGGTCAGGATTATACAGTTCAAACACAATAAAAGGTAGGACAGTAGTGGATATTTGGACAGAATTTTACTTCCGCTAAATGAAAAACATCATCTCGAGTAAACGCAGCTGATATTTAATTATTTTTTGACAAAAAACATGGTGCCAATTTTATGTGACGGCGACTATATATCTTGATAACATTGATAACATTAACCTTTATGAAATAAAATAAAAAAGAATTAACCCTAAAATTGAACTGTACGGTTTTGGATATCACTCGTGTTGGTAAGAACCAAACTTATTATAAGGTTCTAATTACAAATTAATTTAAGTCAGATTCTGGTTTTCATTGACTTTTCAGACTAACAATAGAGTGAATAGACTGTTTTTGATTACCTTGAAAGGTCAAATCTTAAATTTTATTATTCAAAATGTGTTTTCCTTGAAAGTGCAGGCTGTAGTTTCAATTCTTTCTAAAAACAGGGTATTTCTGACTCTGCTGCAAACATATGTTTTTAAGGGGAAGTAACTCTAATCAATAGATTCTAACCTGCACACGTAGGTCTCTGACTGCTGTACAAAACTTTTATATCTTGACCTGGATATCTCTTGTTTTTCCCTTTTATTGTGCACGTGGTAGATGTAATATTTGGTTTTCAGCAGCATATATATATGTTGTGTTGGAATTATGACAAGATCAAACTTTTGTAGAACTTTCTGAAGTTAAATAGTTTGTTCTATACTTCTGTTCAATATGTATTTTTGTATACCTTTGTTCAACTAAATTATTGATACCAGAATAAAATGATATATATAATGAAGTAGCTTTACTTACGCACATAGTTGCTGAAGTTCTGACCAATCTGAATCTCTTGGTCGTAAATCTTCTATTACTCGAGAACGGAAAATAGAATAACTCTCACTGATTTTCTTTTTTAATTCATCTACAAAAAATAATTTGCACAACTGAAAACAGAGTTTTGATATAAATGTAGACAATACACGCTTTAGTATAAACTTCTGTTTCAGTTAAGAAGGGAAACAATATGAAGTCAAAATCTGCTTATACATGTACATGCTCATGTTTTTTTTATAATTTCCATGAGCAATATCATAAATAACTTTACAGAAGTGACTGTTTTTGATTACTATGGTACATTTGTGCTACACAATGCAAGACTTACTGGACATTGTTCAATTCAAAATAACTGGTACAATACAGATTTTATTTAAGGTCTGTTCCATCAAAACATACATGGTACCCAGGGAAGGCACTTTAAAAATATATAGATGAAACCCACCCATAGTTATGATAGTGGAGTTTTGGAAGTGTCTTCCCTGTGTCCCATGTATGTTTTTATGGAATAGCCCTAAGCCTTAAAGCTCAAATTCAGTTTTAAAATAAAAAATTACCAGCACATGACACTGTTGGTCTTGATTTATAATTTCCCATTCCAGAACATTTTCGTTACAATCAGAACACATCAGCATAATCTTCTTCATGTGTATTTGAACATTGGATCAGCTTTTGTGAAGTTTTCTGTAAAAATAAAGTGGAGTAATTAACTTTAATCAAATTAAATCAGGACTGGGTTGCACAAACGTCTATTAAAGTTAATAGTCTATTAAAAGTACACTTAAATTTAATAGTCTATTACTTGCGTTGCACAAAATTTAATTAACGTTAATAGTCTATTAACTCACTATCAAATTTAATTGAACGAAGGAGCGCTATTAAGTCCTTAATTGTACATTTAAAATGGATGCCATGCAAGTGCTTGGATTACTTGTACCTCAAAATCAGCCGAAGAATACCGTGACAGGCTTCTCAACTCGATGATTTGACGTGATATCCCACATTGTATGATTTCGTCACAAAAAGAATTGTTTTTGTTATTATTTAGATAATAATAGAAAGAAAAGATAAAAAATTTTTGAAGCATAGATGAAGATATAATTGTAATTCTATGATTAACCATTTTTATTATGAATCTATTTAAGGGAAACAATGGTTTTATTTTCAATACGGCCAAGTGTCATTAAACTGAAGAAAAAAACTTTTGCCCTCATCCTTGGAAGTATGCTTTGTTCAAACTGAAATATATTTCTTAGTATAAAATCCATTCTCCAAAATTAACAATTTTTAGAAGGCATGCATGGACGAGGGCATTGGACATTTGAAAACCTTTTAGAACAGGGGTGAAGAATGTGCAATCTCCGTTGACGCTTTGATAAAGAGTGCTTTCTTTCACGTCCGCATTTCTGTTAAGTATGGCATGCCGAGTTAACATTTTAATGATTACTACAGATTGGAAAAATGAATAACAGAACAGTGCACAATAACGTACAATAACATACATTGTTATTCGAAGAAGATAAGAGAAACTACGTGATAGTTTTGATCTTCTTTTTTTTTTATTTAAGATGGCATGGTGTATATTGTCCATAATATTTATATCCAATACATATTTAACAATTTTTTTTTGCAACTGAAAACTGTAATGAAGATGAAACAAAACTATCCGACACTTTGGTATCTTGGATATAAACTTAAAATAAATATCTGATATTCACATGGGATAGGGTTCATAATAACAGAAATTATTGGACTTATTTGGGGTTGCCCAGATATTCCGAAACATCATTATGCCGACACCCCACTGTTCCGACACCCCATATAGGCCGACAAACTTTTTTAAGGTTAATAACTGCAGTTATAGAAAATATACTTCATGAGTAGAGCTTCACGAGGGTGTGGATGTGGGTTTACAGAATAGAGAATAATGGGGGGAAATTTAAAGAATACAGAAAAATAGACCAATAACAAAGAATAGAGAAAAATGAGGTGTTTAAATATAAAGATTAGAGAATAATTGGCAAAAAGTATAAAGAATACAGATAGGAATTAACGACCACCTCCTCCGCAATCCAGACACCCCTTCATAAAATAGTTGGCACTGCCACAGGAAGGTTCCAGTTTTTATTATTTCGATTTACCAGCATTTTTTGCTGTTGTAAAAAGTAAAATCACAAAAATACTGAACTTAGAGGAAGATCAATTGGGAAAGTCCATAATCACATGGCAAAATCAAATAACAAAACGCATCAAAAACGAATGGACAAAAACTGTCATATTCCTGACTTGGTACAGGCATTTTCAAACTTGTTCTTACAGATTCCTCATATGCATAGACCGCAGTAAATTTTACAAAGTTCTATTTGGTTTAACACTGTCTTTAGAGTTCAATGTATTAACTTTGAATAATTCACTCTTGAATTAAGTAGTGTATAAACATTGTTGTATATAAACAAACTAAACTAATGTTCACCGGACTGAATCGTACGATAACAATATTCATTGATTGGGTCAATGGAAGGCGTCCCAGAAAAAAAATAAGATAGCCTTGCCAGACGTCAAAATTATTTGGACTAGGTCAATATTATAATATTGTCAATGATTTTACTAGTCTTTGCTATGCAATAACAAATATGGCAGTTTTAAATTACAGCCGTAGTTTTTCGTCGTAAAATTCTACATCCAGCAGATCGATATTGGTGTCAACATTGAAAATTAATACACATTTTCCCTGAAATACGATGTATAAACGAATAATGTGTAAATGTAATCTCCCTTGACGTTTTGATAAAGAGTGCTTTCTTTCACGTCCGCATTTCTATTAAGTACGGCATGCCAAGAAAACATTTTTTAAATGATTACTACAGATAAGATTTTTGAAACACAAATATTAGTAACATAATGGAATTTAAGACTAATGCTTTTTTATTCCCCTATTCCCCTCGTTTTTCTAGATTTTTCTATCTTTTTCAATACAACATATGCAATTTCTTGTATTTTGGAATTGGACATGTTTTGGTGTCAATTGAAAGTAGACCCAGGGTTGCGTTCAATATATTAGCGACTACGTAGATGTATGACTATTGAACGTGTCGCTAGCCTAGCACCTACGTAGATATTGATAGCAGCTAGGCAAGCTACACGTTCAGTAGTCATAAATCTACGTAGCACTACGTAGCATTATTTAGCTACTTCGATGTTGAACACAACCCAGTTGAAAAATGATGAAATCGCTGAAATCGTGTTGACGTCATGACAAATTGATGAAAATCGCTGAAATCGTGTTGACGTCATGAAAAATTGATGAAAATCATGAAAATCATGATGACGTCGTGAAAATGATGAAAATCGAGAAAATCGTGAAGACGTCGTGAAAAAATGATGAAACTCACAGAATTAAATGGAACTTAATTGACTATTAAAATGTTAATAGTCACTTAATTGTCTATTAGTTAATAGTATCCTTAAAAGTGATTCGTGCAACGCTATTAAATCACTCTATTAACTAATTGTCAATTAGATATATTTAATAGTCTATTAGAAGTTAATAGTCTATTAACTTAATAGACGTTTGTGCAACCCAGTCCAGTCTTCTAGATTACCAAACCAAAAAAGTGAAAAAGTATCTTTTAACAAAACGTATAAGACTATAAGTTCAAACAACTGACATGACTGATGTTGTTAAACCCTGCTGACCTTGTTGGTTATGTAAATTTTACCAATCATGATTTTGATTGAATTAAATGATTACAACTGGCGTTACTTTAGTTGACAATCAACAGACAATTGTTGAATAAACATACCAGGGGGTGAGGAGGGGGGGCATGGCCTTTTTCAGGACGTCAGGATCTGGTGTTTTTAAGCTCATGATTTCGGGATTGATCCTTTTGGGATCCTGGAATTCTTTTTTCAAATTTTGGGATGTAAGGATTTAATTTTTTGTAATTCAGGACCTCAGGATTTCATGTTTTTAAGACAGGGATTGTGGGATCAGGACCCCTCTGACACTCCACCCCCACCTCAATATTAGGTCTGAGACTATTATAACACATATATTACAGTAGTCTCAGATGAGGCATACCTCACTGTTCATCAAGCATCAATATTTTTTACAAATTCGCTTAATCCATATTGAAATGTGTCACCACAGGGGCGCGTATAATAGATATTTTTTTGGCAGAAATAATTTATTATCCCAGTCGACTTGATTGCGTGATAAGTCCACTATTAACATTGATTTATAACACCTACCAGTCGACTGGCATATATTTCAGCCCAGAAACATCTATGATACACGCCCCTGTCAGGAGCGGATCCAGCCATTTTAAAAAAGGGGGTGTTCCCAACCCAGAATAAAGGGGGGGTTCCAACTATATGCTCCCATTCAAATGCATTGATCGTCAAAAAAAAAAGGGGTGGTTCCAACCCCAGGAACCTGGATCCACCACTGCCTGTGTTGTCAGCAACACTCCAAAGTTAATGTACATGTAGAAATACTAGAATCATAAGATTTTTAGGGATGGATCAACTTAGGGCCGGATCGACCTTGGAGGGATCGACTGGGGATGGAGTGTCTTTGGGAGGATTGCATCGGTTTTGGGTCAGATAGACATGATATCTTTTCAAACTAGGAACAATTTATCTTTTAAAAAGAAGCTCTAAACAAAAAAGTGCAAAATGTAGCAAATAGATGGCTGTATCTTTATCAAAACTTGACAGTAACAAATCCAGTTAACCTTACAGATACATCATCACAATTCATTAATGTTAACAGGTCAAGTAGTATGATACAAACACTTACATGTACTTAGTACCACTATCAAATTAGTAAAAAAGTAAAAAAGTGAGAAAGTTAAAAAAATAACAACAGCTTATATCATTGACCAAAAATAATTGGATAATATGAGTCATGAATTTGTCATTCCAGTAAATCTCACAAATATATATATGAAGTATTCTGAATAAATTCGATTAATTTCTAAAAGTAAGGTAATAAAGGCCTTTAAAGTAGTGATTTTTTTCAACAAAAATATGATATAAGCGACTTTAACAATCTCGTAGTTCCCCGCGAGAGGCATTCGGTAGTTACCCGTAAACAACATGGAGGGGAGTAAGTCATGTGGAAACTTTTATTGCCCTTTATTAGTGATGTTACCAAACTTAAAGAATAAGTCATAACGTACTCTGAAATGAAACATTTAAAATGTAAATATAGTATCAAAGGTCACTGATAAAATTGACCTGTCGAGGAGTAAATATTTGTAAAATGAAGAATTCTTGCAACTGGTCAAAAGAGGATTATTTCCCAGCATTAATACATGCAGATAAAAGATCTCATCAAGCTTTGGAATTTTTTGTTGATGATCTCCATGCAGAAAAAGAGGCTACGATAACAACATTTCTAAGCCATTCTGGTGCAGAGGATTTTTTGTGGGGTCTTGCAAAACTACTTGGCAGTGAGAGTCCAAGGTAAATATGTTGATATTTTTTTTATTTTCATACTTTCCTGTTTCCGAAAGAAAGCTAATATAAAATGTATTTTTTATGATTTGCTAACTGATATAAACATGATAAAGTTAGTCCCCATATCATTTTGCTCAAGTTCCGTGCCAAAACAATACAGATTAAGATTTCTGCACAGATGCACTGCATGAGGAATTTAAGGTAAAAATGTTCGAACAATTTTGAGTGCATTAGAACATGTAGATTAAATTTATATTTATTAAAAAAAATTAGTGACTTTACTGCCATAATTGGGGACTTAATTCACATCGTGCCAAAAATGTGTGTTAGAATATGTCTGAAAACATTTGCACGTCTATTATAAACAAAGTGTTTAGTTTACTTTCAGTCCAGAATAAATAGTATACTAGCTACATTGTAGCCACAAACAAACAAAAACCATACCAAGATTTTATCCTAAATATTTATTTTATTTTTGATATTGCTATTTTAGTTTAGTATTTTAAAAAACATAATAACATATCAGTGGTCTCGCTAGCCCAAAATAGAAGGGCGCCGCGCCCTGGGTGCCCTCAGTCGCGCCCTGGGTGCCTTCATCCGCGCCCTTCTGCCCTGACGTCTTTTTCCAAAATTATCTTGTGCCGTTTTGGTAAAATTTTGTTTCATCGATTTCTGATCTCCAAGTTAATTACATATATGACACCTGTGTGATTGCCCCCAGGTTAATCATGTCATTACAATCAATTACAATGATAAAGACTTCAAAGGTGTTAATAACTAGGTTATTTAATTAGGACAATTTATCTTTTTGTCATACTTTTGATGAATGTGTCAACGAGTGTGTTTAGCTTGGGTCGGCATTTTGATCTCCAAGTCACAATGGAAGAGCGTATATAAATGAAGACTTTCATGACTTCAAAATTGAATTTAAGTCATCCAAATAAAACTATGCCTTTAAAGAAATGCCTTCCTTCTCAACTTGTTAGCGACAAGCACAGTTTTTAATTAACTCAAACGTGGAGGAAATTGATTTTGGAGTTACTTCCCCTGTTTTAGCTTATTACAAATTTGTGCTCTAAAAATATTATCTAGTATCAAAAAAAGGAATAAATTACCAATTGAATATATAATAACATAATAATGTTACCTTAAAGATATTAACTGTCTTTGAACATATTAAAAAATATATATTGCAATTTCTACTTGATAATTATACTTTTAGCAATCCATGTTCTAAACATTGTTAAATTAGTAATGCTCTCAGTTTCAGTTCATATGATGTATTAAAAGCTGTAATTCATATATAGATAAAAAAAAAACAAAAAAAAACCACATATTCTTTGATAATGGGTAGAGTGAAGTTAAACTGTAAAAACATAATATGTTGATGAAGATGTACTATATATCATTCATAACTACACAAACAATGAAATAAAGACTATAGTTGAAAAGCATCTTTATTTAAAAAAAAAAAACATATACAGTAAAAAAAAAAGGTGATTCGTTAACTCGTGATACACACAGAAACGTAGACAAAAAAATGAGCAGTGCCTTTTCTTATCAGAAAAAGTGCCCTGCCCTCCACTGGCACCCTGCCCCTTTTGATTTCTAGCTAGAGCACTGCATATATATACATAAGTATATAAAAACATAAAAACTTAACAAACAAAGCAGATAACAATTAATTTTCCTAATTGCACAAACTGTTTGAAGATGTTATAATTTGTTGTGGAAACAAACATTTGAAGGGTTAATAATGCATATGACCACCTCTTACATTGATAACTGCATGCAATCTATAATACATTGATCCAAATAAACATGGAATAAATGCATGTGAATTGGCATTCCGCTCTTCCAGAAATGCGGCTTGTAGCTAGTTTATTGACTCTGGTGGCTGATGATATCTGGGAATATGTTTGTCAAGTTCATTTGACAAATGTGCAATGGGTGGTACATGGAGATCTGGTGATAAACATGATAAAGCTCAGTGTCAGTAGGAATGGATGAATGTCAATGTTATTTTTCCCAAAATATTGTGTACATACACCTACCACTTCATGGCACCTAGCATTTTTCTGTTCAGATGTCCATGTATGCCGATTTCCATGCCTTGCAATAAATGGTTGCGCAATTAGCTATTTGCCAATTCCCGTAATTGACCCTGTAATTAGAGATCCCTCTTTCAGTTGTCTCCCCTATGAGGGACATTAATTTTCATTTATAATGGAGAGCTAGCAGAACGAGCAAATTTACCTGTGTGTAAAGTGAGTTATCTTTAAGGTTTTCAAATCTTTTAATTACATTAATTTGTTGTTAATCTAAATTATACTTTTAACATCAGAAATTATTTTTTATGAAAAATTAATTAAACCGCCGATACTTTCAATTCATCATACTTTGCATTGGCAAAAGCCAATTATGTCCGGTATGGAACCAGTCTACGATTGACAAAAGTGTGAAATAACAGAATCAAATCGGTAATTGGCAAATGGACTATTGGAGTGAGAATTTTGTAATAATAATGAACTCCAGTTTAGATTTCAGTTAATAAACTCAAGTCAGTGCACCTAGTGATTCAAATTTTTGCCCAAACCATCCCACCAACACCACATGACCAAAGCGATCACATTGATGCACACATGCATCTGCATAACATTCTTTTTGGTGTCTGTTAATTCTCATTCATCTCTTTTATGTAATGGATTTCTTTACTCATCACTTAGATGATGTATTTCCACCTAAATGACCTAACACAATTCAAATACAAACATGCATTTGCCAAATGTAGGTGTACAGTCTGATGGCGTTGTTTTAGAAAGGATTCTACTGCTGGAGGTCGTGTAATTCAAAGTTAACAATTAAGCCTCTCCTAATTAGCCTATTATAAACAGTTTGAGCAGATGAGGGTATATCATTTGAATAGAAGTAAAATACATTTTTCAAATTTTGATTTTTATGGGGGGGGCTAGGATGAAAAATTTTGTCCAGCATTTTTTTTTAGTTGTAATCTCTGTCCTGCCTTTTTATTTTTCACTCTATTCGGTCCTGCTTTTTTTTTATTAGTTTGTCCTGACTTTTTTTCATAAATTGTCATCCTGCCTTTATTTTTTGCAAAGTGTCTCATCCTGCCTTTTTTTTTTACTCAGAACTCCTGTCCTGCTTATTTTTTTCAAATTTCATCCTAGCCCCCCATAAAAATCAAATGGTAGCTCCCTTATTGTTTGCTCTTCTTTCATCAGTACAAAAAATGTATTTGTGACATAAATGTATGTTGTATGTCAAAATTGATTTTTGTTTTAATAGAGATTCAATATTTATTAGATACATGTAGATACATTGTATATTTGTTTGCACTGATGTCATATTTGTATTGTGACTTGACTCACTTTGCTTTTAACTAAAAGGTTTGTTTAGTTTTAGTTTGGAATAGTATGTTTAACATGAATTTTATCATTTGTAATGTAACGTTTGATAATAAAAACTTATCATAATTAAATATCGATGGGTATAAATGAGATAATTGTATTTGTTGAAATGTTATTGAATATTGACATTAATATTGTTATGGCACATAATAATGGCATTTGCATTTGCCAACTACATCAATTTGAACTGGGTGACGGACACCTGAAGTTTTTATACTGGTTCTCATTTCTTAAGGCAGTCTGATTACAAATCTTCTAAGCAGGAAAGTTTCTGTGAAGGGTGAAACTATTTGTTTAGTCTCAAACTTTAAAATAAGATTGAAAACGTTTTTATGTTAGAAACATTATTAATATATTTTATATAGAGGTATGAGTGCCAATGAAACAACTCTCCATCCAAGTCATAATTTGTTAAAGTAAACCATTATAGGTCAGGGTATGGTCTTCAACTTAGAGTCTTAGCTCACACCAAACAGCAAGCTATTAAGGGCCCCAAAAATGACTTGTATTATACCATTCAAATGGGAAAACTGATGGTCTAATTTATATAAAAAAACGAGAAGCAAGAAACATTTTAATATGATCATACATGTTAGTAGACAGACACATCCATGACATCAACAAACGACAACCACTGAACATCAGGATCCTTTCTTAGAATAGGTGCAAACAAATGCAGCAGGTTTAAATGTTTTAAAAAGTACCAACCTTTTACCGTTAACTGGAACAATAGTGTTCATTGTAACATCACAACATAGAAAGACATATTAAAAAATACCAATTGAAATGGCTTATTACTCAATCAAAAGAAATTTAAAAACAAACAAGTGAATATATACACTGAACAAATAAATTTGATCTATGACACATTTTGTACATACAAAATCAATAATATAAGGGGTGAGATACATGTAATAAACAATATCAGAAACTGAGAAAGTCAACCATATCCTTGTAATGCCACCATGTACTCATTTCACTAATTTCATTTCAAAAACTGCCAACAACTATTTCATTTTATTTTGATGAACATGAACACATGTTACCCTGTTTTTTCTACAAGGGGTATATATATATATATACATGCAGAAGTGTCAGTGACTTACTGAGGGATTTTGTTGGTTCACGTTCAGGTTTCATTGTCATTAGTTGCAAAGTATCATACACATATTTCATTCTATTGTATTTATTTGATTTATAGATATGTTCATATATAATATTATCATATATAGACAGTCCCAGATACTACCCAATATATTTTCCTATGTATTTTTGTCCTTTACATGAGTGCGGTTCATGAATTTGTGACTTTTTGACTATAGCTTCTATTACATGTTTTATGATTTATAATCTGGAATTGATTGTCATGACAATGCAGGAGTTGAGGAATATGAAAAAAACAGTTTTTTTTTATCTTATATAATAAATTTGTATTTTGTTTGTCAAAAAGTCAGAAACAAAATCATTTTATACCTCTTACAATTTTAAAAATATGCTTAGTCATAGAAGTACGAGGAAAGTGCATTTTTACTGTCATTTAAGATATCAGAATATTTCAATGTAACCGTATACATGTTATAGTAATGCTTTATGATGTGATTTAATATGCATTGTTAAAAGTGCAAAATAATCTTTCAAATCTTATTGAACTAACATTAAGATTGTTTATAGAACTTTAGCATATCAGCACACAAAAAAGTCTATCAAATTCAATCCTTTATTTAGAACACTGATATAATCAGCCCATACTGTTTTTATATGATTGTATATTGGAAAAGTCATGCTATAAACATACAATATTATCTTCAAATCTGACACGGTTTACTGTGCGTCTTTGTTCGGTCTTACAAGTGAAATCAATTAGCTTGTGAGAACAATAAAACTACCAAAGTTTGAAGTAATGCTATTCATTTTAACTCTGTTGACAGATTTCTTTAAATTATTGATCAGTTAAGTATACGGTCTGCAATAGAAAATCGGCTTTAATCCTTATTTTTATAAACAAAGTCCTATTTTTAGATATAATCTATAGCTATCTGTATGAAATCAAACCCTTTTATCTAGAGTGTTGTTATTTCATTACATTTAAGGATTTTAAAATGCATTTCTTATTTGATATCGAAATTCAATATATGATGCTAATGAGAAATAATACTATAGCTGCGTGAAGTTTGATTTATTTTAAATGCTTAATATGGTGCAAAAATATCATTAATAGTGAACTGTGATATTTTTCAGTTGAAATTGATTCTTTTAAACATACATTGAATAAACATATTCATAATGTTTGGACATGTTTCTCATTTCTTTAAGTTTAAAAAAAAAGAAATGCAATATACACATGCATATATACATCAATAATACTCCTTTTCTTTTGTTTAAATTAGTGAGGGATCATGGGGATTAGGCATAGCGTAGGTGTTGGTCCAAATTGAGGTTACATTTTTTGTAATCTTGTTTTATATAAATAAGAAGATGTGGTATGATTGCCAATGAAACAACTATCCACAAAAGACCAAAATGACACAGACATTAACAACTTTAGGTCACCGTACGGCCTTCAACAATGAGCAAAGCCCATACCGCATAGTCAGCTATAAAAGACCCCGATAAGATAAACATATTTGATAAAGAGAATAATTTTTTACCAAATACTTTAACTGACAAGGTTCTGAGTACATTTAATATATTTGGGCTCTTTCTGTATAATTTGGGCAAGTATTAAAAATTGTTGTCAGTTACTTTGCTTTCTTTTGAAATGTAACAAATATTTCTACAATCCTTCTCAGGATGTCCAATGTTTTTCTCATCTTCAAGCAGATTGTAAGACATATGAATACTGATCCTGCTACAGAGTTTGCTCTTTGCATTTTAAGCTTTATATTTCAGTAGGTACTAGATAGAGTACCTGAACATGTACCTTAAATACAGAACAGTTTAAAAAATCATTCCTAATGTTCAGGAGTTTCCATCTGGCAATTTCAGTATCCTTGACCTCATTTTTATCGTTTGTTGACTGCTAAAAAACTATACTTTTTGTCCACTGATTTTCCCCTTTTTAAGATGTATTATAGTACTAGGACAACTATTTTTTGGTATGTAGAATCTTTGCAAGATATACATGTACATCAGACAGGGTTCACCCGGCCTGTCTATTACATCATCTCATTGATCAGTCCTTTTTTCAGATAATGTCATAAGCAGTACTAGTAGGTTCACTATATTTGTTGTATGGAATTATTGTAAGTTACATATACATGTAAGTATATCTCCTCACACCTTCTTCATGTTTTTGTAGGGGTCATCTGACCTTGACCTAAGTTTCATTTCACTATTTATAAGCTGTGAATTAACTTTATTTTGTGTATTAAATTTTTGTAAAGTGTACAGGTCTATCTGGCAGGCCTAGGGTACATCTAACATTTACTTGACTTCATATTTTAGGTTCACTAGTCAACAATCAACATTCATTTTTTTAATCTGTTTCTTAGATAATATAATTGAAAGCAATACATAAATGATCAAATAATTATTTACACATTAAAATGCATAGAAATATTTTTTAAGGGTACCATGCTTTTCTGGAAGTGTTTCTCTGACCTTGACCCTAAATTTTAAGAAGTTAAACTTAAAAAACTAGGTTTAAAAATAAAAAATATCTACTGACCGTAATCAATTCTTACATTAATTTTATTTGTAGACAATTTTGGGGCCCTTTATAGCTTGTTGTTCGGTGTGAGCCAAGGCTCCGTGTTGAAGGCTGTACATTGACCTACATGTATAATGGTTTACTTTTTTTAAATTGCTATTTGGATGGAGAGTTGTCTCATTGGCACTCACACCACATCTTCCTATATCTAATTACCAAACATGTATATGTTTCTGCGAAGAAAAAAACATGTGCAGCATTACATGATTGCATCAGGCAATTTTCTGAATTAACAATTACATAGCATTAGGTGTTATAAATTGCTGCAATTTGCATTTAACAACGAATACAATATACATGTATATGTGAATAATGTGTAAAATTTATTTCATTTATAACTACACCATAATTAATTTAGAGTTGTGCTACCAAAAACTTATTGTACAAATGTAAAGGATTTTCTGTATGTTACAAATCCTTTGAAAAGTTCATGATAAAAGTTAATGACTGTTGCATGTATCAAACCAAATTGTCTATTGAACTGCCTAAGAATGCTTTTCTAATAGCGTATTATCAATATGCTTTTTAAATATTTGGAAATGCAGATTTGAATATATATGTAAATGTTAAAAGATGTTTAGAAATTTAAATGGGTGATTATAAGCATTTAGACAGACCACTTTATAGATTTAAGTAGATATATATTCAATTTGTGTTATTATTGGAATCAAATTTGGCCTTAATTTGTTTTTCATTTTAAAACCAACATCGGCTTAGGCTTTAAGGCTGATCATTTTGTGTGAAAACTGATGTCAAAGGAACAATGCTAGTGATCATAAGTTAAACCTAATTTGGTTGGCCCAGCAAATTTTATGCATGTTTAATTCAATGTCATAGAAATGGACTTTGAATATATGTTCAGTTCTTTGTCAAAAGAGAATACATAAATTTAAGTAGATTGCTTTGCATATAAGACCTCCTTGACTCGATATAGCCTTTTTGTGCTAATGCGGCGTAAAGCAACCAACAATCAATCAATATAAGACATCCTGATTTCAGTTTGAAAAATTATCCTAATGTTGAAATGTTTAAAAATATTGTATTGATGTGTATGACTTTATTCAATGTAGTATCCACAGATTTTTGTGGTACGTACTTTAATAGCCTATAGTGTTTGTGCTGGCACCAGTGCCATTATTGTTGTCTGAAGACACAATTTATTTCAATATGATAACTTTTGTCTTTACATGTGATCTTTAGGGCAAAACAAAAGCTCTTTAGAGGAAAAGCCCATATTTTGGTTTATGAAGAATTTTTGAAGATTGCTTTAAGTCCCCATAACAGTATATTAACTCATTTTTGTGTTTTTATAAATCGTTTTATTTTTGCAAATTATTTTTAACTCAAGTTTTTATATGTTTTAAACACAAAAATTTCTATAATGGTAAATGTAAAGAGAATTGACCTTGAAATCTATATGTTTATTCCAAAAACTCCTGTAGGTTTTATGTTTAGTCCAATTTTGATCAATTGATTTAAATACCTTATAATTTTATGAAAAATCTATAGACAAAAGAGTTGAGTGGCAGGCAGTTAGAATTTACACCCAAATCAGATGTCTTTTTCAAATTATCAGTCAGAGATTAGATATGGATACAAGATATGTTTGAAACATCCAATATGTCAATCTGACAGCAACCCACCAACATAGGAACAGAAAAAGAAAGCTACATTTGTATTGCTAACTAAATAATTCAGAAACTACCTCTGCTTTTTATACAACTGAATAATTATTATCAATTATTATCATTTCCTATCTTATTGAACAAGTGAAATAACTATTCTTATCAATTGAAACAACTTGTGTTACTAAAATAAACAAATAAACCAGCTGCATTTGTTTGCACCCGTCCTATGTCAAGAACCTGATGTTCAGTGTTTGTCTTTTGTTGCAAATGTATTAGCATGATGGCCAAAAACTTAACTTTCTATTGTTGCATACAATTGTAATTAAAATGCAATATCGTTGTAACATTCATTTTAATTGGATAATATCACTAACTTTAATGGCATCAATTCACAATTGATGCTATGAAAAGGTACACACAAGCGCAGAAGATGTATGACAGATTTTAAATGTATGATTTGTCGTTTTTCAGTCAGTTTCATTAGAATAATAAAGATAACAATATTGTATTTTACTTGGTGGCATCAGTTGGTTATTTGATGCTAGCATTAATACCTGTTTATTAGTTCTGCTAAAATTAATTTGTTAGCTACCATGTAATCACAAAAATTGAGGCCTTTAGAGGTTAAAATACAATACAGTTATCTCCTAAGTAAAAAGTGTCATAGGGAGAGATATATAAGTTAAGTCTTGAAGCATGTCATGATGTGTGTTAAGTAGTTAATGGGGGATTATTACATAATTCAGGATAAATCACACTTCAAAGTAACTGTTATGGTAACTTAAGATTGAATGATTAATGAAAGGGAGATTATTTGAATTAAATTTTTAAAAAATAAAAAATTCCAGGAGTTTTTCTTTTTCATTAAAGTCATAATAAACGAGTGACTGGTGAAAATAATGTTATTCCAATTCTTCAACCAATGCATACAAACATCATAAACTTAGTCTTCTGTGCATGATTTTATCATTTCTTTCGCAACAATTTAGTATAATCTTCAAATTTTTTTCAATCGGTCAGTGTTATTGTGAAAATATGGCAGGTAATTAAAGTTCGTGTTTTGAAGCCGAAGTTTAACGATTGTCAGCTCTTTGTCAACAACAACAAAAAAGCATGGATATTGAGCACGTGTTTAACATGTACAATCAGATAAAAGTTTATTTCAAGGACATGCATGCATATTGCGAACACCAGATTTTTACGAGATGGGTCACACTGAGGTCACTTTGCATACGGAAAATATGTTTGGGAATTGCTTCCTGAAAAATACTTTATTTTAATTTCTAGCAAGCAATTAAAATAAAGTAAACTTCTTCTAAATATGAACAAATTAAAGAATTTTCTTCAGAAAAAAGTATATGTAAAAAAGTTTAATAATGAAAACTATCCATTGAGTTATAAAAAAACATATGCATTAATTTTTTTGATTTGAGGTTTCTTATGACTTTAATTAAAGTATTTTAATTGATAATAATTAAATTAATTTAGGAACTCAATGTTGAAGTCAAAAACAACTTGATTATGCTCTTCACGGAAAACCTACAATTGAGAATTATGATCCAACTAGTCAAATGTGGGGTCAAATTCAGAGTTGCTCTGGAAGCTTAGGAAGTGGTTGAATTGAATTACAACTCGCTCCCAGGTTTTATTTTTTATTGTACTTTTATCATGACTTTTACAGTATTTGATAGAAGATGTGTTACCAGTAAACATCACTACACACTGTCAGTTAAAACCATAACTAGTTAAGGAGGCTCGCGGGTACAAAAAATTCAGCAAAACTTTAAACATTTGTTTTTTCATTACAAATTTTATTTATTACACTATTAGTTATTACTTTATAAAATGGTACAAAAATCACACAGACAAATCGATTTGGGTTGGCCACAGATTACTTTAAAAATGTTTATAAAAAGCTCCAAATTATCTCCCTTTGGTGCAAAAATGTCAATTTTTTGACGTTTGAATTGAAATATCTTTTTTGACTCATCGGTGACCTATATTTTTTATTATTGTTTTTCGAACAAGCTATACATAAATTAAATAAATGTAAAATTTAAGCGATTTCTGTAATTTAGTTCTTTTTTTATATTGATATTACCAATATTTCTCCTATTAGTTCAACAACAAAAAAGGACATTAACAAAAGTGTATGCTTCTTTCGGAGGCAGATTGTGAGCTTAAATGAACGGTGACCCCATATTTTTATTTTATATTTATATTAGTTATAAGATAAAGTTGAATCATAGAAAAAAATAGCAAAATCCTATATTAGAAAAAAAAGTTGATTTAGATCCGTGAGCCCCCTTAAGTCCACAACATGTCTTTTAAGAATTATACCTGATCCTTCTAGACCATGTGAGCATTTTCATCACTTTTCATCTTTTGTTGTCAGTCATTCGCCACAAACATTTTTAAAGATCTTCTCCCCTTAAATACAAAACCAATCTAAATCAGAAGTTTGTCTATAGTCAAATACCATTAAATTTGACCTCTGAATGTCTCTCAGTAATTATTGTGTCATTGTCTCGCGGTCTCATTGGCCTATACACAATATATGCTATATGTTGTGAGCGAACAGTACTGTTTACATCACAGTTCAATTTTGGGTCCTCATTTGCATTGCAGTCTGTGTTTAAGTCACATCGATCACTTTCAAAAACAAATTCAATAATTGGGATGGGAAAAATATGTAGAAATACAATTGCAGGATAAAGACAATAACTGTTTAGCATGTTTAGTGTCTTTAGAAATCAGCTGTATTTGTACTTGGCTCGAAATAGGAGTTATATCTTGCTGAGGCTTGCATTACACCAGTGTTTCTTAGCCTCGTACAAATACAGCTGATATTTAAAGACACTTAACAGTTATTGGCTATTTATACAAAAAGTAAGGAGATGTCTGGATTGTTTAATTGTTTGTATGTTTATTCTCGTCTGGTAATTTTACAAACAAAGGAAAGGATTATCAGTATATATTAATGTTTGTAATGATTAAGAAAAATACTTATGAGGATTAAATTATGTATTATGGATAGTTTAATATTCAGTAAAGAGATTTTATGAACTTTAATAAAAGTTAAAACGGAAGTGTCACCAACCCTGGTCAAGAACAGATATGTAAATAATAAGTATTCAATAACACAAGGATTGTTTTCAGGCTATTTTTATTTATACTTTACATATGAAAAGTTCTAGTTTTAACCCTCTATATATATATATACTGATTCAACTAAGCCTAATATGACCGCTGTTAAATAATGAAGGTAGCCTTTTAATGTGTGGGGGATTGATTTATATCTTATTGAAAACATACATGTAATATAATTTTAATCAAAGTCATACGAAAATAATCATCTCTAAAGGTTGATGATAATTGCCAGAACAGCCGTATCCATATATAAGTAGTAACCCACTACAATGTAGCTTGCCCAATTTACCATTATGCAACCAAAACATTATGAAAAGTGAAAACGGAAACCTAGGAATAATATCACAGATATTTCTAACTGCAAATGCTCTATTTTGAAGATGCCAGTTGTTAGCATTCAAAAAAGGCATAATTTGTTAATTTTACTTACATGTAATAGATCTACTGTTATTTGTACTTTAACCATGGTAACACACATTTGAGATTTAAGATAGAAATGTGTTTTGTAATGTTCAAACTTTTTTTACCTATAGATTTTTGTGTTTTACTTCAAATACATTAAAAAATAGGTAAATTGTTCATTGCAGGTACTTAGCATCTTATTTCTTGGTTTATCGTATCCACAAATCAGGTTCAACTTATAATTTTTCTCCAGTTATATTACATGCAGTTAGCAATTGCTTGATTAATACATGTAGCTTTAAAAGAGGACGTATACAGTATTTTAAAGTGCCCACACTAGAAGAATCCTAAGCCACACTCAGATTATTTGATCTTCTCAGTTTCATAAACATTGTTCATTTCAGTTCTTATAAGCAGGTGTTTTTACCAACAGTACATAAACCTTTTGTAGACTTTAATCTCATGTGAACAGAAATTTGAGAAATCTTAATGAAATTTGTCATAACCTTTGATGCAAATAATTGAACATTATTTTTAACTTTCAAATATACTCAAGTTTCATATATTAGAATAATGAAAAGTTCTGTGCATAAAGATTTAAAAACCTCTCAATTCAAAGTTTGACAATAACCATTACAATTATTTTTTTTCTTACAATAAGGTCTCGGTAAGTATAATGTTCTCATAAAGCTTTTTATCAATAATCCACTTAAATTGCTTTCTGTATGAAATGATCTGAAATAGAGAGGATTTTGTTTTATTAATAGTCTCACTTCATGAATTTGTGCTTTCCTATTTGCAGTTGTAAATGGTAAAGATAATTGCAATATCAGAGATTGTGAGTTCAAGTCCCTACATAATTTAATTTAAAAGTTGTCAAATTTGGTTATCCATGATCTTCAGAAAGTATATATATACACAGCCTCCCACAAAATTAGCATAATTTACATTTAATTTTTCTCTAAATTAAAAGTGTAGGTATTATTTATACAATGGGTCCTGATTTTTTTTAAAAGTCTGATATTTTTTAACTTTCAAAGTCTACATGGCATAGGTAGCATAGAAAACAAGTTTGATGAAAAGTCCTTAAGAAATAAGTAAAATTTTATACAGGGAACCATTTAACTGTAGAGTGAGTTTTAAATTCATTTATAATAAAGGCAAAGTTCAAAATGTTTTTCTGTCAGATAACTTGTTCAGGAAAATAAAATGTCTAATACTGAAAAGACCTTGCATTTTTTTCCACTTTTTTATGTATATATTCATTCGTGACTTAACATTATAAAACATTTAAAAGGCAATTAACCTGTTTTTCAGAATTGTATTTTAATGTTGCTTTAATAACAGGAACGTGTAGCATGAGGTGAAGATTGTTTTTCGATATCCTTTTGAAATCAATGTCTTAAATTGGTGTTTTCCTTAGAGACAGGGGAGATAATTAAAGTTTAAGGCATTTTAATCTGTACAAAAAGTAGATGATTTCAGAAACAAGATTTTTGATACAGTAAAACCTGACTAAACCGAATCCTCTTGGGACTTGAGATTTTGCTCGGTTTTGGCAGGTATTCGGTTTTATCAGGTTCACAATGCATAAAATGTGATATGATTGGTCTTCAGAACAAGTTTGGATTAAACAGGTTTCTGGTTTATTCAGGGTTCAGTTTAATCAGGTTTCACTGTACATTGATTTTAACTTAAAAAGCCAAGTGTTGGCATCCATCTTCTTCCTGACATGTCCTCTTTAACTTTTAAAAATTTATGGACCAATTTCAAACAACCTAATAGGCTGATTGGTCCTTAAGTAATTTAGCATGATGTTTGTGCTTCTTCTTAATTTCCTGTCAGAAGTCATCAGCAACGAAAACATCAAAGATCTACATGAGGGCCACTAAATAAAAACTTCAAATAAGAAAACTTTGCACTAAAGGTAAAAATATATATTTAAACAGCATATTTTTACCAGGTTAGCAATTCTGGCTCGAAAAGAGCATCTCGCTTTAATCTAATAAATTGAGTTTGTTCAAAAATCCTACCTAACAAATGCAGAGAGTTCATATACTTAGGGGTACATACTAAATGTCTCTTATTTACTTTTTTTTAATAATTTTATACTAGTACTTCGGATGTTTGAGAGTTCATTCTGAATTGATGCTGTAAATGCATGCATGCTTCCAACAAATAACTGCTATCTCTTGCTGATGTCTCTATTTGTCAAATGTGGAATTGCCAGCAGACATTATTAAATCATAAGTAGCCTAAGCTGCCTAATATTACTAATGTCACTATTGCATTAGGATTTCACTTTTAAATTAATCTTCAGTCAATATTTAAAATGTCACTAAACTAATTTCCGTAAATTCAACTTCTGTCATCAATGTTCATACAATGTTGAAGTTTAAAAAATTTTGAAAAAAGGTAAAGTTTAGTTATAATTATCTCCCTTTCATTTTTGACAATCTGATTCTTTACCCAGTCCAGAATTACCGGATTTGATTGATGAAACTTCACAGTTACTCATATTGCACATTACAATTAACTTTTTTTTATCAACAGAGTTGCAGGAAATGCAGCCTACATTATTGGAACTTTGGCTGAATCTGAGCTGGGATGCTACAGAATTCTGGGTCTATCTAAAAGTTCTCATGCCGAGAGTAAAAGAATATTACCTGACCTGACAAATATGTTGGGCTTTGATGATTCTGAGAGTGTGATGAATGCTGCTGGAACTATGGGCACTTTGGTAAGTAATATTAGTAAATTCGGACACTTTGTCATGACACTACTTTTTCATTTGAAAATTTCTACTACTATGGAAATACAAAACATGGTGCAATTCTATATTAATTTCTTGGTTATTATAATCTCAGCTATAGAGTAAGAAATAGAGTGATCAAGTGAATAGTATTAACAGATGCCATTATAATGGTGGTAAAATCATTTATATAATGTGGATTCATTATTATTCGTTGGATACCAATTTAAGTGGGTTTTGTGGGAACAGGTTAACCATGAATTCAAATTTCACCGAATTACAAATTTTCTATAGGTTTTGTATGTTTAGGGGCCAGCTGAAGGACACCTATGGGTGCTGACATTCTTGCTACATTGAAGACCCATTGGTGGCCTTCAGCTGTTGTCTGCTCTATGGTCGGGTTGTTGTCGCTTTGACACATTCCCCATTTCCTTTCTCAATTTTATTCGTATGTTGAGATTGACAAATCCACAGTGGCGGATCCAGGGGGGGGTCAGGGGTTTGAACCCCCCTTTTTAAAATGGCTGGATACGCCACTGAATCCATGAAATCAAATATCCATGAAAATGGAAGTTTTCCTCAATCCACGAAAATTGATACCAGAGAAAATAAATGAATCCACATTACTACATCTACTGGTACATATAATTTCTAAAGGGGTATCTTGATTAAAAGAGGTATGGGATATACATTAATTATACCTCACCCTACTACTAAGTACATACAAGAGCCAACGACATCTAGAGGTCATAGAGGTCAACTTTGGTCATCAACAATAGGCAAGCAACCACACAATATGTCAAGATGAAAATTGCTTTGAATCTAGAATAGTTGTCAATAAATTTAATAGCTTTATATATTCATGATATTGTGATTTGTTAAATTTTGAATGCAATTTATAACATCAAAAAGGAATAACTTGATAGTTGATCGATTCATTAAGTAGGTACAAGAGTCTTAAAGTATAAATGAGAAAAAAATGCTTCATTTTTGTATTCACATGTATTAGGTTTCGATTAATTTAGTCTTCATTTGCATTAATCTTTAAAAAAGAATTGGTATTCATGTTTTTAAAACCTTGTTTATTTTAGGCTGAGAGTCATGAAGGGCGAGAATGGATATTAAGTGAGCCGTGCCTAAATGATTTGCTAAATAAGGTCACGTTTCTCTTACATGCTGACAACATGTGGACAGCCAGCAATGCTGCTCTGGTTTTAGCTAGGTAAGAAAGGCAAACAAAATGATTTACCCTATCTTAGGCTAAATAGAAAATATAATTAGATTCTTTCATGTTGATACCGTCACGTAGGTCCAATGTATACAGCCATAAAAACTGTTGTTTCTGCAAAATATTCTGATACTTATGCTGTGAAATTATTTTATAATCGCAGGATTTAAATTTTTGTGATTTCTAGCATGGTATTTTTTTAGTTTATCTTGTTTATGGACTTCAGTCTTCACGCTAAGTGGCAGCCCAGACATCCCAGGCTAGTAAAATTGCTTTCAGGCCTGTAAAAATCATATCTTCAGGCCAACAGAATCTAACTAAAAATTTTCAAAAATTGAGCTCAGGGCCTGTAGTTTTTCTTGTTCATCGTGAAGACTGCATGATTATGGTGCTGGAAAATCTTTAAGAACAAATTTATATGTAGGGTTATTTTTTTCGTGATTTTAACTGAATAAAAGAATAAACCCCTTGCAAAAATTTGCTCTCAACTGTACCAAATGTATTGCATGCTCTTTACTTATCTAGGTAAAAAAGCAATATATTGACATTATGATAGTCAAGAAATATATGTCTGACTTTGATCACTATTGAAATTATTTTTTTCTCCTCTTATGATCTGTAGGGTAAACCATTAAATGGTTTGCAGGGTATTGATTAGGGTCACAGTAATTCAGAAAGTCTGTTTACAACATTATATGAAGTGCACTTTGCAAACAGTGACTTGAATGGTTAGGGTTGCTAAGACTTTCTCAAGTATATTTACATAATACTTAGCAAAGTTTCGGTTTGTTTGTATTTTATTTGAGGAAAGTGCAATAAAATTGAATTTACAATTGTATAAGGTTTCAATTATCAGTTTGAAGTATTTGAAGTTCTAATGAATTTATGATATTATATCATTTATAAATCTAATAATGCAAACATTTTATTAAGTTTATCCGTGGTTTTAAGAGTTACAATATAACTTCGCAATGTCAAGAAATAAGCAATAACTACAGAAAAAAATAAGTTGATTTCTTGATAGGATAGTGACATGTATTGCTGTGCATGTGGGTGCAATGCTAAGTAACATGACTTTTTTTGGCTTTTCAAACTTTTGGTCTTTAGTTTACCCAATGAAGGTACATACACTCTTGTCATGTGACATGTACATGTGCATCTAAATATTTAATATATATTTTTGCGATACTCAATAATTTTGTAATTTTATTCCCTTTTACTTTCCAGATTAAGTATATCTGAAAATGGTTGCCTAAGTGTTCTTAAACATGAAAATTCACAACAAATTTTGTCAAAGATAGTACAGTCACTTGGTGTTGATGAAGCAGGTAAAATATTTTCTGTCTCTGTTAAATGAAGAATATGTAATAATGATTAATTTCAAAGTCTACAGAACTATCACTTATAAGTCAGACAAACCACTTGCAACTAGCATCCATGTCTGTTTGGCATGTATCACATCCTCCTTTCAGAATGACCAAAAACTTGTTACCTTGTGTTAGATTACTATGCTTTCAAGTTTCAGCAAGAAAAGATCCTCATATATTTACAGTTTGAGAGTTGAGTCACTTCCTTCCCTCCTACATCTGTTTTTATGGAATAATCCTCAACCAGTATCTCCGAACATTTTAATGTGCATTAGTGATTTCTAAGATAACAGTCACCGGGTATGCATATGTTTAGAAGACCAGTACTATTATGATGTCAAAAACATAAAACAAAATTTAGGGTATCAAAACAAATATTTAGGCCTGAACTTATGATATTGTAGCATTTTATTAAAGTGAAGCGTAGCTCTAGAAAATTTTCAGTTCAAATGCTATAACAATATTTTCATTGTATATAAAACACTATAGATATGTTAAACTATATGCTTGATAATATACAGGGAGAGGTATGAATGCAGCATTTGCTATTGGAAGGCTTTGTGATATGGAGGAAGGAAGAAAAAGACTACTGCAACTGGTGGAGTCAGAGAGAATGGTTTGTTATAATTACCAATAACTAATATGTGATAAGGAAAGCCTCACCCTAATCCTTGCCAATAATTGAGGGATATTGCTACTCTTGCCCTTTCCGTACTGTCTTCCATTCTCTGTGTTCACTGGTCTTTCTTTATAAACCTGCCCTATATGCATTTTTGTTTTCTGAAAGAAAATAAATACTTTTCAATGCAAATCAATAATTAATTTTGTTTTACAAAGTTTAAATATATAAATTTATTAAAAGCTTTTAATCTTTTGTTCAAAAACAAGAACAATTTAACAGATTTCAAACAAGAAAGCACACTATCAGGCCTATCATTTTAAAACTGTGCCCACCTGCCCTTAGATTTTAGCTACAAAATAGATCCAAAATTTGATTTAACAAACCTAAAGTGATTGTTTTGCAAATGTCATTAGGTCAGTAGGATCAAAATAGAGGTCAGTCTTAGTAAGATTTCGCAACTCAAGTTTGTTTTATATCAGGTATAAAATATCTTAAAAAAAAAAATTGTTTCTTAATAATAAGTCTTCCATCCATCTTTCCGTCCAACCTATTTTAATTTCTGACTCTTAACTTAAGTTTTCCTCATCCAAATTTCCAGAAATCATATACAATGCAAAGAACCACAACACACAGACAGTATTTTAATTTTGGCAGTGAGTTATTTACCAATATGGAGTTATGCCACTTTTTTTTAATGAGATAAATACAAAATTTTGATATGTTTATATAGAAATAAGAAGATGTGGTATGATAGTCAACAAGACAGCTATCTACTATAGATCATCAATTTCAATGTGTTTTTGTTTGAACGTTTCTATTTCCTTTCACAGATATCTGCCTTAGCAAAGATGTTATGTTGTGAAGACACTGGTGCTAGTAAAAATGCATGTTTTGCATTGAGCTGTCTTGCCACAAATCCTGAGGGCCATACAAGAATCCTTAACAATCTCCATTCTGATGATGTTATAAATACTCTAACCAATCTGTTAAATGCAGACGACAGTGAAACAGGCTGGTTTGCAGCCATGTAAGTAATAACATTTGGTGGTAAAATGTTTATGAAATTTTTAACATAAAAAGGATATGTCTTCAAAATACTATTGGTAATATCATTTGGTGGTAAAATGTTTATTAATTTCAAAACACTTATAAGTATCATTTCACATGCTTTATGTGCATTCGGCTTTTTCTTACAAAACTTTTTTTACTGATTTTACAAGTATATGATAAGTTTTGTTCCTGCAATCTAATATAAAAAAGAAGATGTGGTATGATTGCCAATGAGACAACGTATTTTAGCTCTTAAGTTTGTTACCATGAATTTCAATTTTGTAATAGTAGTAGACTTAAAATTAAATGTACTTATTTTACAGGACACTAAGAACACTTGCTAGTCAACCTCGAGGCTGTCTGAGGCTTAGAGAACATTCTAAAGTTATTCCTTCATTAAAGGTAACGGACATAAATCAACTTATAAATGTTCCTTCCTTAACGATCTCAGACATTCACCAACTTCTATTTTTAAATACAAAAATTTCATGATAATGGCTGTTTTAAGGTGGTACATAACACTACAGGGAGATAACTCTGTAAAAATCAACTGAACGTTTTTATCATGTTCTATTGTTAAAGAAAGATTCAGCTTCTCAATGATCAAAATGAGTGTTTTTCAAACTGCTATATGTCCAATGAAATTATTCCGATAAAGTGTGTGGTTCAAGTGTTTTGACATTTTTATATTTTTAACATGCAGTGGAGGTTGAAAAAGCGTTATCAAGTTATATTATACTCCCTTCTTAATAGTGGAGCTTTTACCTTGTCCATTTGTTCAACATATATTTCTTCACACATTTCTCAAGTACTACTGAACAGAATAAATTACTTTATATTTGGTCAGGAGCTTGACAATGATGAGTTGTAATGTGTGAGCATTTTTGTTCTGTTTTCACTGGTGTGTGTATAATAAAATCAGACTTTCTCAAACTTCTGTATGATAGTGAATTACTATCTCCCTTGAATAGGTATGTACACTCCTATTAAAAGTATCATCAAACTCATTTGTTTTTACCATATTTAATTATCCTGAAAAGCGTTATGCTGTTACATATTGCTGTAGCTAAAATACAACATTCTCTGTAGAGGTTAATTGAAACTGATATATATATTCCTCAGTTTGTTGAATTTTAATATTAAGTATATTTGTGCATCGCTTGTATCTTTACTCAACATAGTTTATGCTTTATTTGTTTTAGGTTGTGTCATTAAAAGAAGATATTAATGCAGATCTTAAAGAAGAGGCTTGTATTACATTAGAAATATTAAAGAAATTAGAAAAACCTTCACCTCCTAATGTGGAAGGTATATATACAACAACATAATTTATTGTCTCCATATTAAGGTCAAAGAACAGTAAATGGAGTAAAAATTATAGATTTGATGATTTTAAGAAAAAATTTAGAATTTTTTTTCGCCGATTTTATGTGCTTTCTACACAAATGTTCACCCATTTTGAAAGATTTCAGTCAGTTATGTTTTAAATGATAATGATATAAAAGCATTATATTTCGATTTTCAGTTGTATAGTTCATCAAGCAATGCAAGTTGCATGCAAAATTTTACTGAAATCTGTGACATAGCCCAATTACTGTAACTTGACCCTAAATATATGTTTTTCAGAAGCTTTAGAATCCTCAGTTGTTACAGGAGGTCAATTTGAAGAAAAAAAATATTTATTCTTTTTTTAAATTTGAGGAATTTTTATTAGTAAAGTAGAAAAGAGGAAAAAGATTTGCTTAGGGCCAAACAATTTTATAATTTTGAAGAATGAAGAATGTCAAATCTAATTTCTTTAAAGATATGTTGTTTTCTTACATTGTAAAATACATTAATTAGTCAGTGATACTACACAATTTAGCTCACATAACAGGAATGTAAGACTTCATTTCATAGATATAAAAGTGTATGAAAAAATCAAAATACCTCTATATATGCATTGATTAAAGATTGTTTGAACTGTACAAACTCACAATTTAAAAATATCATTGTGCATGTGTATTTTTTTGCAGTGCAATATTTTTTCTTTCTTTTTGATTTACATATTGAAACATGTTTATCTTTCCTTGATGTGCTTATTTCAAATGCATGTTGAATTTAACTTATACTTTTTTTTCTTTATTTTCAGTGGTTGGTTCAAATGTGGTGAAGTGTTCATGGGATCCAATCTCTACAAAGAGTGGATTTCCTGTAAGGTACCAGATATTTGATGGTACGTGTAAATGATACAAGTTTGAATTGAAGTTTTACGATATTGAAAATTCACACTTTTAAGCTTATTTATTATTCTTTTTTTTAAATTATTCTGTAATTTTTGGGTTGTAAATCAAGATAAATCGGTAATGTGTGAAATTTCTTTTGCAGTTTTAAAAAAAAAATAACATTTTCTAATTTACAATATTATAATATTTTAAAAAACACATTAAAATTCTTACATATTTATTTTAGGTACAAAATGTGTCTATACGGGTAAAGAAACACATTGTGATGTAACAGGTTTACATCCATGCGCACAATACTCATATAAATTACGGGCATACACAGAAGGAGACGAGAGTCCATTCAGTGACCCTGTTCCTATAGTAACTGAAGAAGCTGGTAAGTTTTAGGTATACATGGAATGTAAAAATAAGATTAGAAATGGGGAATATTTCAATGAGACAACAACATAACCAAAGAGCAGAAAACAGCCGAAGGCTATCAATGGGTCTTCAATGCAGCAAGAAAATCACGCTCCCAGCGGACTGCTTCAACTGACCACAAAATAAAAATATGAAAATGGACGTCATACTAAACTCCCAAAAGTTAGATGTATTAAGGTTTTTTTAAATGTTTGGATTAAAATATATTTATATTATGAAAATTATTTTGTTTGCCAACCATACAAGACCTTCAAGGGTAGTCAAGGTTGTTAAAAACCACCCTCATTGATTAGATTTTTTTTAACTTTGCTTAATAAGGGGAGATAACTCAGATAAAGTAATTTTTGCCGAGCCTGCAACTTTTGTTGCAGAAAGCTCGACATAGGGATAGTGATCCGGCGGCGGCAGCTACGGCGGCGGCGGCGGTGTTAGCTCACTTCTTAAAAGCTATATATTTTAGAAGGTGGAAGACCTGGATGCTTCATATTTTGTATATAAATGCCTCATGTTACGAAGTTTCCGTCAGTCACTTGTCCATTGTCCTTGACCTCATTTTCATGGTTCAGTGACCACTTGAAAAAAAAGTTCAGATTTTTTGTAATGTTAAATTCTCTCTTACTGTAAGTAATAGGATAACTATATTTTGTATGTGCGTACCTTGCAAGGTCCTCATGCCCGTCAGACAGTTTTCACTTGACCTCGACCTCATTTCATGGATCAGTGAACAAGGTTAAGTTTTGGTGGTCAAGTCCATATCTCAGATACTATAAGCAATAGGTCTAGTATATTCGGTGTATGGAAGGACTGTTAGGTGTACATGTCCAACTGGCAGGTGTCATCTGACCTTGACCTCATTTTCATGGTTCAGTGGTTATAGTTAAATTTTTGTGTTTTGGTCTGTTTTTCTCATACTTTATGCAATAGGTTTACTATATTTGTTGTATGGAATGATTGTAAGGTGTATATGTCTAGCGGGCAGATGTCATCTGACCTTGACCTCATTTTCATGGTTCAGTGGTCAAAGTTAAGTTTTTGAGTTTTGGTCTTTTTATCTAATACTATATGTCATAGGTCAACTATATTTGGTGTATGGAAATATTTTATGATCTATATATGTCAGTCGTGCAGGTTTTATTTGACCTTGACCTGGTTTTCACGGTTCATTGCTCAGTGTTAAGTTTTTGTGTTTTGGTCTGTTTTCTTAAACTATAAGCAATAGGCTCAACTATATTTGTCATCTTTGTTGTATGGAAGCATTGTTAGCTGTATATGTCTGCCTGGCATATGGTTCAACTGACCTTGACCTCATTTTCATAATTCATGTTAAGTTTATGTGACAGTCGTAATAAAGCTTTATATTTAGGAGTATCAACATAATATCAATGATTAGTAAAGAAGGCGAGACATTTCAGTGTGTGCACTCTTGTTATTATAGAAAGTGTTATGAATTTAAATAAATTGATATGTAGCGAGAAACAAGTTCGGTGACCCCATTTTTCTTTTTCTTATCTGAAAGCATGTTATAAGAGCAGTCTTCTCACATTTTATCTTAAAATTCTGATAGAACGTTTTCTTTTTATCCCACAAAATTTGATTTTCCATGCATAATCTATACAAAATCTGACAATTTTGCGCAACCTATAGCATGAAAAAAAGTACGGTGACCCAAACTTTTTAATACATTTTTAAAAAAAGCACGATAAAAACTTCGTTTTGATAAGTTCAATTTTAGTTAATACTCCCTAGCCACCTTAAATTTAAAGGGCAAGGCTTGCCGAGCTTTTAGAATAATTAAAATGTAACTGTTGAGAGTGGAGAATATTGTAATACATGAGTTATAGCGGTAGAGTCTGTTTCTCTTTTGATTTTTATCCTTCCTTTTCAAACATATACAGAAATTTGTGTTCTTCATATGTGACGTCATTTGAGGCATGGTTGGGTTTTTTTTCATGACGTCATAATAGGAAATTCAGAAGAAATCAAGAAATTATTAAATTTCAACCAATTATTTGCTGAGAACAGATATATTAATAGTGGTGAGAAATCGCTCAGGAAATGTAAAATTAGCACAAAAAATTAATTTAATTTGCAACTTTTATTTACAGTACCTACAGCACCACAGAATATAAGGATTGTAGGATACACAATATCACAGTTAAAAGTTGGATGGGATCCTCCAGATCAGATAAATGGTACAATTAAAGGTTACCATGTATATTTAGGTAAGTATATTTTAGTCATGTTAGGTAAGATCTCATTGGTCAAACATTTTGCAGTTGCAGTCTTTCTCTGTTGTTTTTTTCACTGAAAAAGCTTTCGACCATGCTTTATTGATTAATTAATAGTTGCTTAATTTCCAGTGACTATCCATCATCAAAATGTATTACTGACTAAATTTAAGTTAAAAATTTTAATATCAATAGATAATTCAGATTTTAAACATTAATTATACCTTAATCAACATGGCTTTATCTTAAAATATCTGGCAATTGGTAACTTCTTTAGGAATTTTACAATTATTTTACAAATATTAAGTCTTGAAATCAAAATTGCTCAGATTGAACTCCAGTATGACTAAAGTAAAGTTACATAACTCCTTCATTTAGGGTATTAATTTTAATATATATCAATGGCTTGATTTGCTCTAGGTAATTCCATATAGTTGCAAGAAAATTATTTTAAAAACACCTACAGGTAAAAGTTGGAATGTAAGAATGGGTAAATATAACTTTTAAAAAAGCTGTTCTACCTAGGGTTCAATTTGTGAAAAATTATACCCCCAAAAATTGTCTGATTATTTATTTGTTTAGATAATGCTCTGTTACTTTTAAATATATGTCATTAACAGAATTATATTATGGGTTTTTTTCAGGAGAAAAGGTGCATGAACATACAACAGAACTGCAATGTATTATTTCTGGTTTACAACCTAGTACATCATATGAAATATCGGTGAGCTTATAAAAAAATCTAGCTAAAACATTCAAATTAGCAATCAAAGTAGTAGCTAAAACAAATTTTAACTAATAAATCACAAGCTAAAATTACTACTCAAAATGTATATACGGTTAATCCAAGTTTATAGAAAATGCTAAACAATATTCTGAAAAACGATTAATTGGCCAGAATAGAAAACTTTTTCTGCTTTGCCTGCTTTGCCTGCAAAACTAAAATTGATCAGACATTTACTCCCTATTGCAGGCTAAAAGTTGTCTAATGTTTACTTCTTACAAAAAAAATCAGACTTGGGGTAATTGTAATTGTAATTGTTAATCAGCTGTAATTGATTACTATTTTTCAAGTAATCAGTGTAATCATTAATCAGTCAAAAATCTGATTACATGTAATTTAATTTAATCAATTACTTTTCAAAATACCCTGTAATCATGATTACTTTTTGATTACATTCTGATTACAATGAAAAAAATCTAAAATTGTGTTTTTGGTCATTAAATAAACCTCTTTGTTATTCATATATAATAAATTTTAAACATACTAAAATGGTTTGGTTACTTCAAGCATGTCTACTTCAGTAAAAAATAAAGTTACAGTATTGAAAAGTCATCATTAGCCTAAGCAGAAAAATATAATACAATTATATATCTTTTTGGTAAAAGATATTGTACATGCATGTATATTCATTGTTTTATAATGATCTTCATATTAATTTTTGATAATAACTGTTATATATTCAAGTAATACTTTTCTTTAACCCTGAATTATAATCTTTTGTAAATTTTTGTGATTTTTGTCAACTTTGAATTGACAGGTAGGAGACTAATTAATGTTTGTTTTTATTGCAATTACCAATTGAGTATAGCTGTAGGGAAATATATATGATAAAAGATAAATCAGACATGAAAATTTAGCACATTAATTAAAAGTTGGACAAATATGTTGTTTAATTTTTTTTTGTATTTGGACTGGACATGTAAAATGCAATGATTTTTAGTACTTACATATTGTTTACAATTTGATTAAACATTTCTATTAGAATTTAACATAGTTTTAACTGGTAACTTTATTTCATCCACATTTAAACTTCCATAAACTGCAACTTGGAATACATATAAATTATGAAAGAGGTCAGAAGAAAAACAAAAAACTCTTGATTATGAAATATCGTTATTAAATTTAATTCAAAATAATTCAGAGATCATTGGTGATAAAGTGTAATGTATATATATGTAGTGAAATTTGGTGTTTATTTAAATATAAAATGAAGTTTAATTTAAAGTTTTCATTTTATAATTGAACCAAATGAAATACTTTCTCAAAAATGCTATAGTTATATTGAACGTTTATTCATTTACATCATTCAAAATGTTTTGTTTTTAAATTTATTGTAATCAGATGTAATCATGATTACTTTGTCAATGTAATCATTAATTTAATCAGATACTTTCAGAAATGATGTAATCATTAATTTAATTTAATCGTACAAATGACAAAGTAATTGTAATTTAATCAATTACATTGAATGTAATCGGACCCATCTCTGCTTACTATATTATACTGTTAAATGTGCTTGTTTGAGCCAATATGAAATAGATAATAAATGAAAGATGAAATTCTTAATGTATCAACATTATTACTTGTAAATGACATTATACATTCTGTTTTAGATAAGTGCTTCAACTTCCAAGGGAAAGGGAGAGAAAGCCCACATTACTGGGTCTACATCAGATTTAGGTAAGTCTAGGGAGAAATATGTTGTATAGGTTTGACTACATCATGATTAGGTTCGACTACATCATGATTAGGTTCATGATTATTCATTCAATAACAGTCAGTCATGTGATGACTTCCTTAACATTGGAATATAAATATAAAAATCCCTGCAAGAAAATAGAAATATTTTTTTTTATTGATGTTCAGACAATCTTGTTATGATTCAAGACATTATCATTTGTAAGATTTATAATTAATGCAGATTTATTTCTTTAGTTTATATTTATTTTTTAACCATTGCTTTATTATTTCTTACAATTTTTTTTATTGATGATTCTAGATTCTATAGTATAAGAACACAAAAATCAATATGCACACATGAAAAATGCAAAAGCAAAGGAACAGAGTCTTTAATATTATTCTTAAGCAAAACATCTCCTCACAGACTTTACAACCTTAAAAAAACAAGAACACTGCCTGCCAGATGTCTTTTGTTGTTTATCAGGGGTTAATGAATTTTGTTATAGCTCACTAGCCCAGGGCTTATTGGTAGTAGGATTTTACTAGCCCTGTTGGAAGAACTACTAGCCCAACAAAACTGACCTGCTAGCCCTAGTATGCCTTACAAATTCAGAGTTTACTGCAATAACAATGAATTCTATAACCTGAACAATTTTTATCCATTGTACAGTAGATTTTTCAGTGCAAATTGGATACACAAAACTTATGTTAGCAAAACATATCCCGTTAACAGATATATTCAATTAATTGATAATTGAATATTCACTGAATATTCTGTAATACACAAATGTAATGAGTTGACCACATCACAAGATAATACAAGTCTTGACCACTGCTATGTAAGGGTATATAAAAGGATTGGAGTTTTTTTTTATCAGATACATCATCACGTTTGTGTAAAAGAATTATCAGCTGGTAAATTATGTAATGCTCATATCATTAGTTTTCAGTTATAAAATTCTTTTTATTAAAATAAATTAAATGACCTCAAATATTTATGTGAATAAATATCACCATCCATAGTTTTGGTCTTTTATAATTGTTTTATAAATGTAGTACAGTAATATCCATATTAAAACATTTATCACAGGTAGACTAATTGTGGGCTATAAATAGATCACAACCTGAGCACAGTCTCTAAACTGAAATCGTATTTTTTATAAATTTTTATTTCGTTAAAAACCGAATTCATTGAAATATCAATGAAGATTATCATGATTGATGAAATTTTATCTCGTCAAGTTTAAGTTTTCTGAAGACTGTTAATGTTTATGTCATGGTTCTGGAGGCTTCTTCGCAGTATGTAAACAAAATCAAAATAGCGTCCATAACATGTGCACAGGTTTCTGCTGTGAAAAGGGATTCACATTTATATTGCAATAAATTATACAGAAGGAGGTTGAAACAGGTTGCATAAGCAATGTACAGTACCCACTGTACTGACACATCGATATTGAAAGTACCGGATCCACCCAGAGTGATTTGTTCTATTTTAAAACTTGTACAAAATCAGTTCAAATTCAGGGAATCCCGGATGACGTTGTCGAATACGATTGGCTAAAATAGAAAAGTGATGAAGGGATTTTCCCCTTTCTATTTTCAAAACGTCAAGATTTGTTTGTTACTAGTCCGTCGGGCATATTGGGTTACAAGTGTTGGTTGCCCGAAGCCGAAACGCTGCAGCCCCGGGCGTCGGGCTAGTGGATTTTTTAACCCCTGTTTATACACTGTCTCATTTACATATACCTTCGGTATTCTTTTATTTATATTCAAATGTGGCGAATATTTAACAACGATATGAACATAAAAAGTCATCTAATGTTAATAATGACAGGCAAGTGCCCATACTTAATGTCAAAATAAAAATTGCTGTAAGTCAAGATATCTCATAAAATTAATTCAACAGATAATATAAGAGATCTGCCACAACCATTGTAATTTAGATAAAAACAACAACCAACTGTCAAAAGAGGTTCCTATGGTGTGAAACATGATAATTAGATTAAATGATTGTTTGCTGTTTTGGGTTTTTTTTTTACCTGCAAATGTTAGGAGTTATTTGCAATGAATGTAGATAACATTTGGTGTAAACAATATTTTATTATGAATAATACAAGTATAATTATAAACACATCCACAATTATGATTCAGATACAAGAAGCAAGTGCTTATATTAATCTGTCTAATAATATTTAAAACAAGAATGTGTCCATAGTACACCGATGCCCCACTTGCACTATCATTTTCTATGTTCAGTGGACCTTGCATTAAAATTAGAAATATAAGTGGGACATAAAAAAAGTTTTGATAGCAGGGATATGTGAGATTTTATTTTCTCTAATTTTTGTGCTATTTTCACATTTCCTGACCGATGTGAGAAAAATATTTCTCCTCACTAGTGAAAAATCTGTTCTCGGCAAATAATTGTTCGAAATTTGATTATAACGTCTAAATGTTTTGTTTTTCTCTGAATTTTTCTATTGTGACGTCATGAAAAAAGGCGACCATGCCTGATGACGTCGCATATAAAGAACACAAATTTCTGAAAATCTTTGAAAAAGAAGGATAAAAATCATTAGAGAAACAGATTCCTACACTATAACTCGTGTATTACGATATTTCTCCACTCTCGACAGTTAAATTTTAGTTATTTAAAGAGCTCGGCAAGCCTCGCGCTTTAAATAATAAAATTTAACTGTCTCGAGTGGAGAAATATCGTAATACACTTGTTGCAGTGTAGGAATCTATATTTAATTGATTACAGGTGCTCATGCTCCTTCAAAACCTCATGTTCAGGTGATAGGAAGAAATGAACTTCACATAACCTGGGAACCACCTGAACAACCATTGGGGAAAATTAATCGGTACGACTTATCCATGAATAATAAAGTGTTGTATTCTGGGACAGACCATGCCTTCACTGCCAGAAGACTTACACCTGATACAGAATATAATGTTGTGGTAAATATCAAATACTAATGCAATTTTTATGTAACAGTTTTTTTCATTGGCTAAAAGTTATGAAGCAGAGACAGTAAAACTGCTTTTGCGACCGTTAAATCACCAATTGACTGTGGCAACTATTCAAGGACAGTATTATTATTCATGAAAAAGGCTGCTTGGACAATTGTTTTTGTCTTTTGATTTAACTTGAATAACACTGTGCATATTTTGAGGTAATTATAAATCAAAAGTTACGGATAACAGTGCGATTGTTTAACAAGGAACAGTAAACAATCCTTATAAAAAAACATCCTCATGGAAAACGTTTATTGTTTAAATTAAGTTGCGGTAGTTGTTCTTTCATGCACCAATTTAAAGTTAAAGATGGCTGCTATAATGAAACATAATGTTGCATAATACTGTACATATGTTGTTCACCATGCATAGATTTTCTTATCGATGCTATAAAAAACATTTTAAAGGGATCCTTCATGTACTACTATCTACTGCTGTAAGGGAACTAATTAACATAATATGACCCTTGTTTTTGCTAATACTATAGGGTTATTGCACGAATATTGGGGAATATTGTCCCGAGCTTGCGAGTGCAATATATGTTCTACGAGGGACAATATTCCTCAATATTCATGCAATAACCCTTTTATTGTATAGCAATATAATATTTGAAAGTAAAAATTGGTTTAATCTAAGATTTAAACGTTGATGACGTCATGGATTTTGAAGATTTATTGCACTAGTGCAATATTAGAATTTATTGCACGCTAACTTTTGGTTACGTTCTGTGGGAAATATTATATTGCTATACAATAAAAGAAATTATAACTCACATTATAAAGTATGTGCTATTGTCTAGTTCAAAATATTCTATTATTTTATAATCAGGTAACTTGTCTAACAAATGAAGGGAAATTTGAAAGTAAACCAACAAAGAAAAGGACAGCTAAGGATGAATGTAAGTTCAAAGATGTAACACTTTATAAATTTGCAGAATTGTAAAGGCAAAAAACTAGGCAAATTGAATTTTGATTGTAAAGGGCAATATTTAACAATTTTTATACTTCAGAATAGTAGACACACCAACTATAGCAATAATCATATGAGGAGATGTTGTTTCAACACATGGTTAGTCAACTAAGTTATTCTTTCCTGTTTATGAAGAAAAACAACACTTTTTTTATGTCTTCTCCATAATACCTAGAGTTGCTTTTCTTTGAGGTTAATTTACTTAAGTTATGATGTTTTGCTTCTGTAACTTGCAAAGAGGTAAATCTGAATTAAGAACTAACCCATGAGGATGGTCATATTAATGTGTCTTGAATCCAAGTACCTAGGGTGATATTTTCCAAGACATTAGAAAATTAAATGATGGACCATGGAATAAATTTGATTTGCAATCATATGAAAAATGTTGAAAACATATACTGAAAAAAATGTTTATTATCACCCACAGTTGCAATTTCTTTAAAGGAGATTTCATACTTGTCTATAGAAATAAATTAGATTTTCCCCTAACCATCTAAGTGAAGATTGACATTTTGCAGGACTGCCTCTTAAAATATTTAGATTTAAATCTCCTGACTGGAGGTTCACATGTAAGTACTTTCAATATTTCTTTGAGCACCAGATCTGCCAATGACATTCTGTGGTTAATCTCTTTTTTCTTTCTGAATTCAGGCTCTGCTTGTCTTGATGGCTGCTGTGAAAACTAAGTCTTGCCCAAACTCTCAATGGCAGAAAGAAGTTTTTGTAACTCTCTGATTTCTGCACACAGATTTTCTGAGCTCATGTAGACAAATTCTTATGATCGCCTTGTAAATTATGTTGTCCAATGTTGGGTTTAACCGTCGTTTCCAGCTATAAGAAATTAAAACGAGACAAGTTTCATGATTGTAACTTCTTTGTGTGGCTTCTTCTTTGCTGGAGTTGGTTGTGTATTATAAGTCTAATATTTGATGTCAAATATTCTTGGTAATTTGTATCACCTGTTTTATATTATATTTTTACAGAAACTGCTCATTGTTTTTCTTCCAGATGATTCTGATAGACCACCACTATATCAGCCTCCATCTGAAAGAAAGGACAGTTTAAGTGCTGACAAACCACAACCAATATTGGGAAAGAAAAAAACGAGTCTTCTTGATAAGAAAAGAGTTTCAAGTGCTAAAGTTTGTACTCATTTATACATGTCATTCCTTTAGTGTTGTTTAAAGCATGAAATAAATAAAATTATAATATATCATAAAATCTGTTTTCCCAATAGACAACTTTCGAGTTCGATGCATTTCCGTCAAAAACTCTGGTTTTATTGAACGTCATTTGTGCGTTTAGAGGCGTCGTCACTTCCTTTCAATGTTGAGCGAGTGGTTTGAAAACTATAATTCTATATTGTACAAATTATACGGCAAATTGAATTCTCAAAATTGACAATCAGCAATGCTGTTATTGGGGAATTGTCATTAAGTACCTACAGAACAACCATTATTTCTAGTTTATCCTACACAATGACAATCACTAAGACGCTTGATGAACGTAAATAGTGCAGGGATACAGGCGATCCCCTCTATCTGGTAAATGACGTCATAAAGGCGCGCATAATTGAAGAGTTTTTTCCAGTGACGGATGAACTCAAAAGTGGTCTATTTCACAAGACATCTTTAAAAAGGTGTAAGGTGTTGAAACTAAAATTTGTTGAGATAACATTCAAGTAAATCTGAGTGAAAATCACCTTAATCAAACTGTTTCACCTGAGCAATTTGAATTTTAGCTCTATGCCATCTTCACGCTATAGATGAATATTCACATTCAATTGGCTACAGTGATAACTATGTTTTTCATAGGGTAAAACTATATTCCTTACAATACCATTAAAATCCTGATTTAATTCAAACTTTACCACTCAAATAATTTGGTTCTAAGATATTCCATCTTTTATTTCCCAATGTAAATGTTGTCAGAAAGAAAATATTTATGTTGTAAACAAACATGTATTTGTACTGAAGAACATAGAAATGAAGCAAAAGTAGTCCCATTAAAAGTTGGCTGTAAAAGTAGTCCCACCGAAAGTTGGTTGGAAAAGTAGTCCCATTAAAAGTTGGTTGGAAAAGTAGTCCCAGTAAAAGTTGACTGTAAAAGTAGTCCCATTAAAAGTTGACTGTAAAAGTAGTTCCAGTAAAAGTTGGTTGGAAAAATAGTCCCATTATAAGTTGGCTGTAAAAGTAGTCCCAGTAAAAGTTGGTTGGAAAAGTAGTCCCAGTAAAAGTTGGCTACAAAAGTAGCCTCAGTAAAAGTTGGCTTCTCCAGTCATTATGAATTTTATTGGGCCATCGAATTTCTATTAATAAATTTATTTATCTTGTTCTTTTTCGTCATCTGTAATAACTATTATTAGCCAATTTTCATTTACAGCATCCGTCATACAAAGAAAGAAGTAGAACACCTGGCGATGCATCCATCGGTAACCGTCCAACATCAGGTTAGAATTATTAACTATGTTAGATAGTAAAAACTGTAGCTTGATGTCTATTCCTCTTGAAGTGAGCTCTATTCTTTTTTCATCAGAATTCTGGTTGTCACATTTGTCAGTCAGTGTGTTATAGGCTGTTTTCCTTCTATAGATTGGAATACTGTGGATTCACTTATTTTCATGGGTACCAATTTTCGTGGATTAAGGCAAACTTATATGTTTGTGGATATTTATTTTTGTGGTTTTGCTGAAGTTTGCATACGAGCCTATTCTGCCTAAAGGAAAGTTGTCATTCATTGAACAAATCATTTCGTGGTTCACCTATACTCTAAAAATCCACGAAAATTGGTATTCAACTAATTATAGTGAATCAGCAGTAGTCAAATTCATTTATTCTTTTTTCTTTCATAAATAATTGTTGTTTTTCATTTCTAAGGGAACTAGCTCCCCTTTTGTAATGGCTTTTAATCAATATACCAGACACAGGAGAGTTAACAATAACACTGATGTTTTATAATTTCTGTATAAGAAAGTACATTGTGTACCCTAGTACCAAATCTTGATTTCTATTTACTATTTCTTCACATGTTTTGTTCAATTATAATTTCATCACCTTAAAAAATAAAGGTGTTTTTTTTATTCTTTCAAGCTATATTTTTTTATTGTCATGCTATATTTTTTAACTGTAAAGCTAAATTTATAACTTTTTTCCAACTGCCATTGATCAAATGCACAGAAATTGAGAAATATCAGAAAAAAGTTATTACTTTTTATGCTAATTTGCATTTTAGAGCGATCAGTGTTACCAACATTGGTGTATAGAAAATAAAAATATCAGCTAAGTATTTGGAGTGAACCATGGCACAGAATAGTGAAAATTTTCTATTGTAGTGGACCAGAATCAGTACATTAACTGTCCTTTAGTTTATAGATAATGTACAATATCACCAGAGAGAAAATGTATTTTGTTTATTTAGAAGAACATTGATCACTGTTTTGTTTAACAGTTTGATTTTGATATAAGCTTGATTGTTTTTGAAAGTTTGCATTGTTTTTTTTCTCATTCAATTCATTGCATATTATGGTTGTGTTATAAACACATTTTAGTTGTGAATAAATGTATTTTAAATGCGTTTTACTATATGATTCAAGAAAGAAGATGTGAGGGTTATGTCAACGAGACAGCAGCCCAACCATTAAAAACAGTAAAACATAGAGGAGAACATAAATATTTTTTTACCAGTACCAATAGAACTAATAACTGAACACATAAATGATAATGTAATTGAAGATAAAAAATAAACTTTCCCTTAATGACTAGAAAAGTTACTGTGATAGCTGTTTAGCAGAAATATAAGAATTCAATAATTCTGATGATAGTATAAGACCAAAGAGACAAAATAAGTACTCTAATATGTAAAATTACACTGGAATAATAAAACTACCAAGATAGCCTTCAGTCAAGTAGTAAGTGTATATTTTTATACTTGGGGTGGCTGACATGTTGCTGCATGGTTAAGTCGCATAAAATAAAGAAATAGAGAAATTGTGTTTTACAATTGGTAACATAAATGCCATGTTAAAGAATTTATTTCCATTTTATGGTCAACTTATTCATGACTCAAAAAATATTCTTCAGCAACAACTTTAAATAAAGAAGAATAAAATCTGAACAGAATATTTAAGCTTCTAGGCAGTTACATCTTCTTTTTTTTTTTTAGTAAAATCAAGGATTTGTATAGTATACAAATCCTTGGTAAAATGAAATCCTTGAATTGGAAACATGGGGTTTATAGTGATTTTGTGAGTGGTATTATTTATCATGATTTTGAAACCCTCATTGTTATTTTATTAGTGCTATACAACCTGTACTTATATAAACATATTACCAGGTACAGGTATTTCAACACTGCATCCAATTTTCTTAGTTAATTTTTTAGAGCATATTTTTCAAAATTCATTTCTGTACAATTTAAACTCTTATAATTTAAACAGCTTTGCAGGAGTTCTTTTTTAATGAATCTTTAGGTACTGTGTAATAGCAAAATTAGGACTACACTAGTTTACTTGTTTCCTGCTAATTACAACATATTTGGCAGCTTTGATACAAATTCCTTTTTTGTACTTGCACTTCTTTCATTACCAATATTTTGAATACATTTTGTGTATATTCAACTATTCCTATATGAATTGAATCATATGTTAAAGATATTGATTGTTTTGGTTAAAAAATACCTATTACAATTAAGAAAAGAAAATGATCTGACTTCAAAGTTAGCACTACAAGACTTGAAGTCAATTCTCCAGTATGAATAAACATCATTAGTAAGGAGTGTGAATAGATCAGGTGGTCTCTAGGTAGTTCATTAAAATCTGCTAGTCATGATCAATTCATCTTTTCACTCACTAAGCGTATTGCTACTTCCGAGATGGCTGTTATTAGTGGTCATAGACAATGACCGATATGAACAATGTACTGTAGTAGGGTAATTCATTAAACTCACCCAAGTCACTTACAAAAAATAGTGAGGTTGTTAGCTTTTAAGTCTATTAGTATGCAAATATTGTTAAGTATCCACCTTCACTATGATTTACTTTAGAAACTTTTTATTTCATCAACGACCTTGTAATTTTATTGACATAACATTTTTTATTTTTTTTATTTTCCAAGAGATTTTGTTATGAAAGATATTGTTGATTCATGATTATAATGTGTAGTATGATAAAGAAACAGCTTTAATTGGCATACATACAATAGGTTTTCATTTTATACTATTGACCATATCCTTTACCATGTGTTACAGTTGCAACATACTTTCATATCATTTGAAAATCATATATAACCATTTTGAAGCACACGCTATGATCATGACATGTGATATATAAAAAGCAGGTGAATCTTTCATAACTTAATAGTACAACATACATGTATTATAATAATCTTTATCTTATAATTATTGTATTTAATTATAAGATAAAGATAATTATAATATGTTGTACTATTAAGTTATGAAAGATTCACCTGCTTTTTATATATAACATGATGATCATAGCGTGTGCTTCAAAATGGTTATGATTTTCAAAAGATATGAAAGTATGTAGCAAAATGTACAAAATTTGCTTTGCAGGAAAGGTAATGGCATTGCACTAAATGGTAGTAAGACCCCTTGCATGATAATGATTTAATTGATAAATTTCACTCCTTTTTCCTCTCTTTACAAGTTATATTTATTTATTTTCAGCCAAAAGTGAAACATCCTCAGCATTGCAAGAAAAACAGTCAAGTGAGCAACATGAAAACGTAAGATCAATTACAATTTTTCAATATTGATCAGTTTTTAGCAAGAAACATTTGTCTATACAATTTCATTATATTTCTAAATCTAAGTGATAATAAGGTGTTACTATTATTAAATATAAGGTTAAAAGTTATGAGATTTTTATGCCCCACTTTGGAGCATAATGTTTATTGTTCTGTGTGTCCTTCCGTCTGTCCCACTTCAGGTTCGAGTTTTTTGTTAAGGTAGTTTTTGATGAAGTTGAAGTCCGATCAACTTGAAACTTAATACACATGTTCCCTATGTTATGGTCTTTCTAATTTGAATGCCAAAAAGAATTTGGACCCCAATTTCAAGGTCCACTGAACATAGAAAATGATAGTGCAAGTGGGGCATCTGTGTACTATGGACACATTCTTGTTTCTGATTTAAATCGAAGGGATAAAACGGTGTTACTGTAATTCAAATACTACGGTAGGTTAAATGTTATGAGATTTTTGCTTAGAGTTATTCATTTAACATTAAAGGTAATAAGTTTGGACTAGCTTGATGAATGGGTATCATGAATTTGTAATAAATCTAAGCTTATCCAATTACATGTAAATCATTTTGACTTTATTGGGGGAAAACTGTTTTCTTTTGTTTAAAGAATGAAAGATTTGATTCTATAAAGCTGAAAACATAGTGTTTATTAATTTAAAGTTTTTATAAGTGGTAATTTGCTAATTATTATATATTTAGTACCAGCGACCTCTTAGGGTAACATTTGCAGATGACCATGAAGTATTGGTAGGTTGTATCAATAATATGGTAGTTTCACATGCAATGGACAACAGGTCAAACTCTGCTGACAGTTTTACTTCAAATTCTTACTATAATTTGAATGTTTCTGTTTGTAGAAGAGGAATTCTTTACCCTTCCAGAGTGCCTGATTTTACACTCTTACCCATTTTAAAGTGTGTACCAAGTAGAAAGAAGTATTAGAGTGACAAATTTAATAACTTTCAAAAGGAACAAATAAGTTTATAACCATGTTAAAACTTATAGTATTTGGTGAGATCACCTATGTAATACCTGTTACCCTCTTAAAGTTTAGAAAATTGTAATAAAAAAATGTTAAAACTTAAAAGAGAACTGTGTTTTATAAAATTTTATCTATTCAAATTTAGGTGTGTTTTAGGAAAAAAATTTACGCTCAAAGTCAATAAATAGGAGTTATAAACAGTTGTGATGAAAATATTAGCTTAATATAAAAAAAGAAGATGTGGTATGATTGCAAGTTCTGGTTTTTTCAATGACATTAAGTTGCAGGGATTTTTAAAAGATCCTGAATAAGCCTGGAGCATCCTGAAGCAAGTTCTGTCTTTTCAATGACATTAAGTTGTAGGGATTTTAAAAGGAAGTTTTGACCTGTTGTCCATTAGATATGATGCTGGTGCTTTCTGTTAGTATGTAAAGGAGAAGTTCTTAAGTTTGTGATAATGGCTTCCTGTCGCTATGAAACTAATTATGTTTTATATGTAGAGGGTCTGGTCATAATCAGAGCTTGTTGCATTTCTGCTTGGAAAATATATGTCTCTAGCTTATAAAACTGACTCTTTCAACAAGAGAGCCTTATGTCATCAATTAATAGCAACTGTTGTTTGTATCAATTTGAACTTATCAAATTACCATTATAAAACAATGAAATATTTTAAATTCTGCTTAAATATAATTTACCCATAGCTGTTACCTATGTGTGGTTTGCCTACAGACATATTATTAACTATGGGCTGATCTGGTAAAAAGTTTTTGGTTGATTTTAAGGTACTTGAAACCCATATACAATATTTTTTGGTGCTGAAATATGCCTACGATCAAATGATCCAAAGTAATTTATATACAAGTCACATCAAATGCACCACTTATTTATTTTTTTCTGAAACAGCCATTTATAAAATTAGAAGGGACATATTTTCAAAATTCAATCATTTTGTTAATTGTATTTACAAATTGATCACGGGAAACATTTTTGGTTATTGCTGTTATTATTAAGCTTGAACAAAAAGGCTGATTTTCCATAAAATCTGAAAGCAGTTATAAGTGTTGAAGTAATGAAGAAGATAAAACGTAAATGGTGTTTAGATAGTTCTCTTTTTTATATATGGAATTTAATTGTGTGTAATAAGATATTTTCCTCTATCTATGTGCAGCTACTTCCCTTTCTTACAGATATATTATGATTGTGTTTACGTAACAGTTAATTTTCTCCAATTTATACAGTTTGTCTACCCACTATTATTCAAGTTTAATCATAGCATATAAATATAGTTTTCTTCCTCAACTATTACATTAATCAAAAAGTAAAAGTCAAGTTTTTGAAACACAATTACACTTTAGAATAAGAAAAGAGTATTGTCTCTTGATATTCATTAGGTATATGCGCTCAGATCACTTTATACCTTCCAAAGGTCTTTAAGATCAGATAAATCAATTAGATAAAATTGAGAAAGGAAATGGTGAATATGTCAAAGCGACAACCACCCGACCATAGAGCAAACAACAGCCGAAGGAAACCAATGGGTCTTCAATGTAGTGAGAATTCCCGCACCCGTAGGTGTCCTTCAGCTGGCCCCTAAAATATGCATAAGCATATTTCAATTTGGCTTTTAGGGGACTGGAGGCAGTCCAAGTGGGTGTATGAATGAACTGTTACTTCCCCATATAGAATGAGTTTGTTGTCAAATTTGTTTAATATTTTATTAAATATTCCAGTTCTTGACTCCTGACAGAAAAGGTCTTTTTATAATCATTAATTTTAGCAACCACTTTATGCTATTTATCAGTCTTAAAACTTTCCATCATTTTCAGGATGATATCTTGATAAATGTGTGCAAAATTGAAATGAATCCTGCTTTGTACAGTGGATCAAAAGACTCATTGTTTGAGGGGAAAGCAACAAAAAAATTAGCTGGTAAAATGATGTAAAATTAGCTGTATGTACACAATTGATATACACGTACTCATAACTGTTGCAGTTATATTGTATTAGTAAGCCAAATGTCTCTTTGTTGTTTCAACCTTTTGCTTTTAATTTACAGCCACTGAGGGACCAAATAAGAGTTATTACTCCTAAGAAAAGTGACTCAAGACCAAATTCTCGAAAGCTTAACGGAATGTATTCACCGGCATTTAGGGATCAAAAGCATTATCAACAGAAACAAAATGGTCCGAAAACGGACAAGAGTTCAATGATGAAATTTACAGTACCATTAAGTCGTGTCTCAATGCAGGATGACCCAGATAAAACTTCAGAAGTTGTTCATGAAAGTATCAAACGTGGTTTATCATTTGTTGAACAAAGTAATAGTAATTCAATTAAAGTTGAAAGGTCAAGGACGTTTGTAAATAGTGGTAGATATAGGACTAGAGGTCAGAAAATTGAAGCTATGCTAGGTAATAGTACAAAAATTAACCCAGATTTGATACCTACGGCAGTATCTGTTGAAAAATTTAGTGTTCATCAAATTCCACCTAATGCTAATGTAGGAAGTACAAAAGATTCTTATAAACCAATTCTTAATGATCTGCCTCCTACAAAGCATAAACACCACAATAACGGTGATGTTAGAACATGTGATAAGCATCCAGAAAAAGTTCAAAGTTCAAATGAAAGATTACGAAATTCAATGGAAAGACATCATAGTACTTTAGATAATGTAAGGACCTCAACAGACAGAGTGCATAGTTCGTCTACAAGGACACAAGATAAAATGAGAAACTCACAAGAAATGAAACCATTACCTAAACCTAAACCTCCTAGTCAACAATATCTTAAAGAATCAGTTTCAAACAATCCTCTTGGTTCACGATCTCTTCCTAGTCCAAGAACCTCAAAAGAATATGCTAGAGAATTTGACCACCATGATCCAGAATGGCTGACAAGACGGTAAATATTAGATTTGTTTTTATTAAATAAGATTTGAAGAAACAAATCTACAGTTAAACTATATTAAAGATATTCTAACTCATACAGGCATTGCATTCAAGCTTCCATGTTTTTATGTCTGTGTTATGCATTTGTGATGTCACTGTTTTTGCTAGAGGCTCAGCAAGAAATATCATAACAAGCATCCTCATGTAATTTTATTTGTCATTATTTTGAATTGTTGTATTAATAAAGTAAAAGAAATTCAATGACATCCTGGCATATATCTTGGTGTGAAGATACTATGGAAATTCGGTGGTTTGAAAATTTAGTTACCTCCATGTGGAAATACTTTTGTTCTGTTGACAAATTTGTATAATTATTTTTGTTTTTACGAAGTTGAACCTACAATTCTAGGTTTTTCTTTGAAGACTATAAGTGAAAAAAAATAAAGTTTTAAGAAATCCATTGAAAATTAATTTTCAAAATAGATAAAATCTTTAAAAATTAAATGGTATTTAAATTTTACACTAAATTCAGTATAATCACTAAAATAAAAGAAGTAAGTATAAAAAGTGCAAGATTTACCCTAATCTCACTCATCTATTTTATCATTATGGATCAGTGTCCTAATCTGTAACCTGCTAGACAGATGAAAGCCAGTTTCAAATTACAGTTCTTTTTAAAATAAGCCTGTAAAAACATAGTTGTAAACCCTTAACTTACCAGTATATTATTATTTTGATATTTTAAAGCTATTTATTACAGTGTATTTTGTTCACACATATACTTTTCACACCTTATACATGTTTTTAAAGCCTACATTTTATACCTGAAAAATTGTGTCAACCAGTTATTTTTTTCAAATCATTCTTTGAATTGTTTTCATTTTTTTGGTTTACCACCAAAACCATAGACATGTTATGTTAACCAATTTTCATGCAACTGATCAGTCAAGTTTGATTTTTGTTCTAGAAGACCTATTTAAACAATTTTTCTAGATCATGGAACAACTTAAAAATTGGCCATTTCATAATCTAAAGGACTATGGGTAATTTTTTTGTTCGTACCCCAAAATGAAAATAACGTCACGTCATTGGTTGAACTTCCATTGTTTTGGACGTTTTGAACCAATCAGAACGTTTTGGTGTACACTTTTGAAATTATTACCCAGAATGCATTAGATTCTGAAACGGCGAATTCATGAGTTACATATTAGCTTTTTTTATTCAACACAACATATTGATAATTCTGAAAAAATAGCTCTAATGAACTAAAGATCAGAATGTGTTTCTTAGCAGAAAATTTGTTTCTACATGAATGGTTTTGGTTGTAACATGATCATTTAGCATCATTTAATGCAATAATACACTTTCTGTTAACCTTTTTAATTATTTATATTTGGAAATTATATTCTGCCAGTCTGCTTTCATTAGCATTTAACCAAGAGCTAATTTATGTATGTGGTTAGTTTGTGTATGATTTTATTACTTTTGGGTTTTCAGCTTCTTAGATATTCCTACTCGGATCCCAAAGAATTTTTTGTCCCCATCAGGACACCCTAGTGACAGTTCTTACTTCCTGGATATGCAGGAAGCATTTATCCAGCGGCAAAATACTTATGTAAATTCCCACAGGTAAAAAAGTGCAACACGTTTTTTGCTAGCTTCAGTAGAATAGTATATATTCTATATATGTATTTATTGGAGACATAGGACTCTTATAGTGTAGATTATTTTTTTTTAACTTTTATTAACAAAACAATGCTTGTAATTAAATATAGCTTATAATTCTTTTTCATCAAATGGATTAAATATTCATATTAACAAATGATTAATCAGTGAAAAAGTAAAAAAAAAATTTATTGATTTTTTTTTTTAGAGGACTTAACCTTTTTAAAAACAAATTCTAAACAATAATGGAATTTTTCTTTCATTTTTAGCTCACCTGGCCGGAAGGGCCAAGTGAGCTTTTCCCATCACTTTGAATCACTCCGTTTTCATCATTGGTTTTGATCATTATAGTTATGCCTTAGCTTACTTTGTTCTTTTAATCCATCTAATTATCCTTATTAAAAAAAATTGATGTAGCTATTTTTTACAGTACTGTCAACATCAATTACAATGCTAGAAAATATATGAATTTAACAAAAAGTACAAAGCTCTTTTAAAGTCAATAGAAAACTAGCAAGTTCTTGATGGGCCTAAAGGAAAAACATGTCAGATATAATCCACCTTTACCATAGGGCAAGGATGGAAATGACGTGGGTCACCATACATTGATCATACACTTTGGTTTTTTATGTCTCCATTTTTTTTTAAATATGGTAGCACATTATAGATAGCTTGGGTGGTGTGTACTGTTAGTTGTTGGGTGTACCATACTTTTTCTGCTGTACAACATCTCCGGATGTACTTTTTCTGCTGTACAACATCTCCGGATGTACTTTTTCTGCTGTACAACATCTCCGGATGTACTTTTTCTGCTGTACAACATCTCCAGATGTACTTTTTCTGCTGTACAACATCTCCGGATGTACTTTTTCTGCTGTACAACATCTCCAAAATATTTATCTCAGTTTTATTGTATTTCAAGTTTGTACTCTATTTTTTGATATCCTAAGAATTTATGTCCATACAGTGCACTCACTAGTGTTTCAACACTTTGTATAGTGGTTAGATATATTCCTTTTTGTGTAGTGGTAAAATATATGACTTTTTGTTTAGTGATAAAATATATAAATTTTGTTTAACAATATATTCAATCTAGCTCGCACCAGGTGATTTAGCAATGATGCTGCAAGATTCACTGTGAAATGGGGTATTTTTTGGTATATTACCAATGAAATCTGCAATATTTACAGAGATTCTGCATTGGCAATTATACCCTGATTCAGTAGCATTGTTGTTGTTTTACGTTCCATATGACATTCAGATTAGGGAAATTACTCTTTTCCCCAGAATCTGTTGAAGTTACTTAGCCATTTAAATTTTTGCAAATTATGTTATCCTATTGAATAAATAGCTATTGCTCTCAATGGAAACTTTAAATTTCTCCTTGAGAAACCAATCATTCATTGATTAATTTAAAAGTTGAAGCTCAGTGAAATAAACTAGTCAAGGATATCCATGTGGATTTTAGTTCCAATAACAATTTTACCAATAAAAAATAATGACACAATGTGTGTTATGTTGTATTTATTTACAATACCAATTAATTTATTACATCTGCAATACTAGTTTTATTGCATATAAGGGAAATGTTGACTGCATTACTATATCTTCTTTAATTATAGAGACTATAGAGCCAAAATAACCTGAAATAGTCTACATGCAATAATTCACACTTTAATTTGATTATACCTTGTCATTTTTTTTTATGGGTAGTCTAAAATGCCAAATTAATGCAATAGACAACTTTCGAGTTCGATGCATTTCTGTCAAAAACTCTGGTTTTAGTGAACATCATTTGTGCGTTTAGGGGCGTCGTCACTTCCATTCCAATGTTGAGCGAGTGGTTGGAAAACTATAATTCTATATTGTACGAATTATTCGGCAAATTGAATTCTCAAAATTGACAATCAGCATTGCTGTCATTAGGGAATTGCCATTAAAGGGAAACTTCGCAAAAAAATCAAAAATTGATATTATGTTTATTCTGTATAAAAATGCTCAAATTCATAGATATTAAAGTTTTATTCTGCTAGATAAGAGATCACCATCGATTTTAAATTTAGAGTATCAATTCTCTGCTGTCAGCCATTTTGTCACCTTCTCCGATTTGCAGTCACGATATGTCTAAGGACCAAAACTACAGTAACCCGATGTAGTCGTAATTGAGTGTCGATATCTCGTCAATTGTACGGTTGTTTTATCCGACTAGTTAACTAGTTAACTTACTTGATACGGAAAATTTTCTTCTTTTCTTTTTAAATAATCATGATCTGTTATCTTTAGACTGATAATATAGGAATTTAATAGTGAAAAAGTCAAAATTTCAAATCATAAATAAGTCTTCCGTGAAACTTGAATTGTTTTCGGAAATCTAATTAGTTCATAATTCTTTTATGTAATAAACTTTATTCAAATAAATTAGGATCTTCGCTCCACTGATCACCCGCATGGCTAAAGGTATTACTCCCAAAGATATTGTAGGGGTGTGAGGTGACACGTCCAGGTATTCAAGCGATTTCCTGTCGAGTTTGCAAATTCATGCATCGTTTCACTTCTTAGTGTATTGATAAGTGTACACGGCCGATAACTTATAACTTTCCATTTTGAACTATTAGGTGTATAATATACATCTCTATCTTGCGTGTCCGAAAGTAATATTACTAAACTCATACGCTTGTTTATGAATAACATTTCTGGTAAAAAGAAAATTATTTATAAAAATATAAATAATACCAAAAAAAAAACAAACAGATTTGATGAAATAAAAATCTATATACGTATTTTTTCCAAGGGTAAATTTGGTAAAATGTAATATATACCCGTTGTCAATGGTGAAGGCCAGAAATATTGATTTAAAAAAATGTACGCACTTGTCGACCATTCTTATATACGCCTGGATTATAAGTTACGGACCTTTAGAGCAAATTAAAACATATACATGTATACATAGAACATAAGAAAGAAACATACATTTTGCGTAAATTGGGGTAAAAGTTTTGTAAAATGACAAGTCCACGTATGCCAACAGTATGTAATCATCAAATGACGATCTAGACTATAGTATACCAAAAGAAGAAGAAGAGATTTAAATACAGGTCGATATATAACTTTATTTGGCTCATCGAAGTTATGGACATTTATATATCAATTAGATTGTTCTCGAAAAAAGGAAGAAATTCGCCATCATCACAATTGTTCCGACATGCATGTAATATATACGCAACTGGAAACACTAATACCGAGGGATGTGAATATTTTCCAGGAAAACTATAGAGTATCAAAGTTTCAAATCAATTTCGGGATTTTTTTTCTCTCTTGATATTCAATGACAGCAATTTAAAGAATAAACTGCTTGTCCGTTTTAGTGGTATTCTTGCCAGTTGAAACAGACTTATAATTACATTAAAAAATAGGGAAAGATGACATTTAATTCGTTCATTTTTTTTAATACATCGTTGGTCAAATAGCTAAAGTATTATATAGTTACGGTGTGAGACAAAGAGTATTTTAAGAAGGACATTCCCGATTATGTATAAATTTTGTTGATGTTTTTCACACTTGAAAAGCATATCTGTTCGTAATTTGTTGATTCCATTCCAATTAGATCCTTTAATTTCCTGTCAATCTTTTAAAACATCTTTTTTTCAAATATCTGAAGTATTCATGTGTTGTGAGATTTAAAATATTTTGATGAGCAGTTTAATTCCTAAATAGGTAATTAAAGATCACTTTGGATGGACTAAATTATATAATTGCAATTGTTAATGATCTGTTTGAAATATTTAAGGCTGCCGTTCCTAATTTGAAATAGTACAATTTTTAGTTCATAAACTCGTGTTTAGAAGGCTATTTTTATTTATAAATTCTTCAATTAAAATAATTCAGTATTTTATCATTACTAAAGTAATCAAAAGTCATAATTCATTAAAAGTGATCTTATGCAAAATATAAAAATATACAGCTATCCAGTTATTGTGCGATCTTATTATTCCCGTTAATTAATTTTAATTAATTTTTTTTACATTCATGTGTCTGAAACTTTGTCTGACTCCCGTTTACAATTGATACGAAATGTTGTTCACACCTGAAATGCCAGTGAACCGTGACGCCTAGAATTCACTGAATGAGGATCAAAAGATTAGAATTACATAATGCTAATCTTTTAATTACCTTGAGTTAAACTACGCATTCCACATTCTTTAGGTGTCACAAAACAATACACATTTTATTGTTTCCACCGTACAAGCAAGTGAAAATGATTGCTGGAATGAAGCAAAAAGGTCAGAATACAAACATGTATTTTTAATACACTATCGATCATGTCAGTTTCGTATGTTTGTTTAAAGTATTTTTAGAAAAAAAATCATAAAAATGTTCTATTGTATGATTTGCTTTTTTTTTTTATTAAAATTCGTTTTAAAAAATCCACACGATCTTATTTTAAAAGTTGCATGGCTATCACTTATTTTTCGTTGGTTAATAGCTACACCAAAAGTCGTCGATGCGCTTTAAATCGCGTTATTAGATGGTTAACGAACAAGACTTAAATGAGATATTTTCACTCCCGGCATGCATCAAAGACTTAAACTACGTCACATAAGTCGGAAAGTTTCAAAAAATAAAATTAATAATTCCCAATTTTATTCTTTATTAAATTTCATATCAAAATAAAACTTGGTGAATATGTTTTTTATGGTATTATGAACATAATAAGATGAAAAGTGAAAAATCGTGAATTATCCCTTTAAGTACCTCCAGAACAACCATTATTTCTAGTTTATCCTGCACAATGACGATCACTAAGATACTTGATGAACGTAAATAGTGCAGGGATACAGGCGACCCCCTCTATCTGGTAAATGACGTCATAAAGGCACGTATTATTGACAGATTTTTTCCGGTGACGGATGAACTCGAAAGTGGTCTATTAGGTTAGTCTTGATCGTTAAACACCATGAAGTTGTAGTAAAACCCATGCTGCAAAAGTCTAAAATGCCAAATTAATGCACTTAGGTTAGTCTTGATCGTTAAACACCATGAAGTTGTAGTCAAACCCATGCTGCAAAGACAATTATAAAAGGCACCAAATGATATGTAAAACACTTCCATTTGATTTATAAGAAAACTAAAGATTGGTTTCTTCTATCAAAAACACATAGTAAAACCTCCATATTATAGACTGTCAACCTAAATTTGAACATGATAGGTATATATATATATATATGACTAATGTTTTAAAATTGATAAAATAAAATGTTAATACTCTTACAATTTTCAATATTCAACAATATCTTAGATTTAAAAACTTAAATGAAAATAATACTTCTTGATTATAAGGCTACCTACTAACCAGGCTAACTGAAAGATAAAAAATATGAATTTGAAAATGTCTGTCAAACTATATGTACACAGGAGCTCAAGAGCCCCTCGCAATCGGACATTTTTTTTCAACATGTAATAGAAGTGTTTTCTTATGTTGTTTTGTTACACAACAGTCCCAGGTAAGTTTAGGGTTGAGCATTTTAACCCCACTGCATTGTTTATGTGCCTACCCCAAGTCACATAACATTACCAAAAGTCTATGTTAGACAAGGATTTGAATAAACAAAGGGCCATTTATTTGAATGTCATGATGACAATGGACACATATCTGAGGTAAGGACACAGATTTGAGACCAAACATAGATTTGACTCTTACAGTATACTTATATATATACACACTGAAAAATACGTGAAAAATGAGTTTGCTTGTGTCATTAATTTGATTGTTGTTAATATATACAGAGTAAGCCCAGCCAAATCCAATAAGTCTAGTGACTATGACAGAAGCTCTAGAGAATCCTCCGTTACAAGACTTCCAAGCATAACCCAGAGAAATAAGAGGTTTAATTTTACAATTTGAAAAGGCCAGTCAGAAGTCTTTAGTTTCTCTCTGGATTTGTAATCTAAATTTTCATGAAAAAATAGAATTCAGTGTAATTGTGAATGTCTAAGAGCCTTAAATGAATATACTTCATATGTTGTTTGTTTTTCCTTCTGATGCTAACAAGGAAAACAAGTCTTCAGAATGATTATATATGAATACATGAATAATGAATTTTTACAATTATCTTTCAATTTTATTTTATTTTGGATGAGTTTTATACCATCTTAAAACTTTAGACACATGTTAGATCAGGACATATTAGCTAACAATCATATTTGGTAATCTTGGCATTCCATTATTCTGGTACACCCATTAAAACAAGGGTATAATTTATATAAAAATTGCGGAACTTTTGAAACTAATTATCCAAATTTTCTATATTTATTGTATGATTTTGAAAAAAAATGAACCAAAAGCCAATCTTAAACTTATTTTCAGATTATTCTCACATTATTTTAACAGTACTACCAAAATATTGCATAGGTTTGGCAAAAAAAAAATTTATTTAGAAACTTTGTTGGTTTTGATAATCATGAATCAATAATTTAGTATTGAATTTATAATTTTTCAACAACTTTGTTTTTTAATAGTCATGATAATGAAAGCTTTATCTAAAAGCTAAGAAAACTCAACAATTTATTGTTTTATGGAAAAAATGTGAACTTAAAAACAATATTGGAACAAGAATATATTTTTCATTCTTATATTTTTGCAATTCTAACTTTGTTCCAGAAATAAAATATAAAAAAGCAGAACACTGCAAGGCACTGTTCCAGGGAGAAACTAAAGACATTTAATGTGACCAGTCTTTGACACAGAGTTGTTGGAATTTAGCACTTTCTGACAATATTAACATTGATTCCTTTCTGTTTTGTTTAGTGTGGAGATTTTATTTTTTTAAACTTTAAATTTGGTGAGTTTTTTTAGTCTTTTCATAATTGCATGTTAAAATGTATATACTGACTTCATTTATAACAATATGTAATTTGGCATGAAAAAATAACAATGTATTTATTTAACAAATGAGACTTTGATACTACAAGTCATTTTAATGTGCGTATTGTTATGCGTTTACTTTTCTACATTGGCTAGAGGTATACGGGGAGGGTTGAGATCTCACAAACATGTTTAACCCCGCCGCATTTTTGTGCCTGTCCCAAGTCGGGAGCCTCTGGCCTTTGTTAGTCTTGTATTATTTTAAATTTAGTTTCTTGTGTACAATTTGGAAATTAGTATGGCGTTCATTATCACTGAACTAGTATATATTTGTTTAGGGGCCAGCTGAAGGACGCCTCCGGGTGCGGGAATTTCTCGCTACATTGAAGACCTGTTGGTGACCTTCTGCTGTTGTGTTTTTTTTGGGGTTTTTGGGTCCGGCGTCCGTCGTCGTCCAGCGTCGTTAACTTTTACAAAAATCTTCTCCTCTGAAACTGCTGGGCCAAATTTAACCAAACATTGCCATAATCATTATTAGGGTATCTAGTTAAAAAATTGTGTCCGGTGACCCGCCCAACCAACCAAGATGGCCGCCATGGCTAAAAATAGAACATAGGGGTAAAATGCAGTTTTTGGCTTGTAACTCAAAAACCAAAGCATTTAGAGCAAATCTGACATGGGGTAAAATTGTTTATCAGGTCAAGATCTATCTGCCCTCAAATTTTCAGATGAATCCGACAACCCGTTATTGGGTTGCTGCCCCTGAACTTGTAATTTTAGGGAATTTTTGCTGTTTTTGGCTATTATCTTGAATATTATTATAGATAGAGATAAACTGTAAACAGCAATAATGTTCAGCAAAGTAAGATTTACAAATAAGTCAACATGACCAAAATGGTCAGTTGACCCCTTTAGGAGTTATTGACCTTTATAGTTATTTTTTAACCATTTTTTCGTAAATCTTAGTAATCTTTTGCAAAAATCTTCTCCTCTGAAACTACTAGGCCAAATTAATCCAAACTTGGATACCAACCAAGATGGCCGTCATGGCTAAAAATAGAACATAGGGGTAAAATGCAGTTTTTGGCTTATAACTCAAAAACCAAAGCATTTAGTGCAAATCTGACATGCGGTAAAAGTGTTTATCAGGTCAAGATCTATCTGCCCTGAAATTTTCAGACAAATCAGACAACCTGTAGTTGGGTTGCTGCCCCCAAATTAGTAATTTTAAGGAAATTTTGCAGATTTTGGTTATTATCTTGAATATTATTATAGATAGAGATATACTGTAAACAGCAATAATGTTCAGCAAAGTAAGATTTACAAATAAGTCAACATGACAGAAATGGTCAATTGACCCCCTAAGGAGTTATTGTCCTTTATAGTCAATTTTCAACAATTTTTATAAAATTTGTAAATTTTTACCAACATTTTCCACTGAAACTACTGGGCCAAGTTCATTATAGATAGAGATAATTGTAAGCAGCAAGGATGTTCAGTAAAGTAAGATGTACAAACACATCACCATCACCAAAATACAATTTTGTCATGAATCCATCTGCTTCCTTTGTTTAATAGTCACAAAGAGCAAGGTGAGCGACACAGGCTCTTTAGAGCCTCTAGTTTGGAATTGCAAGAGTTTTGGACAGGGACAGAAAAGCAAATACCCCAAAACAATCTTGTTCTGTAAACTTGATTTATCAATGTTATTGACTCCATATTCATCATTAATGATATTGTCATAATTTTACTGAAATTGCCATTTTCACATGGTAGTACAATTGAATTAAATAGCACATCATTAAAAAGTTGATGAAATAAGCATTTGTATATACACATGGTCATTATATAGAGTCAAACTCAATTCATGTCCTTTATGAGTCAATTATGCAGGAGTTTTTGTTCAGCTTCTGAATTTATTAGTAAAATGTAATTTTATTCTACTTTTTTAATGTGAAATTGCAAAGTAAGTGCCAGAAATGTCCCTCTTGCATTATATTTTACCTTCTCTTAAATTTTGGTACATGTACCCATACATTATTGGTAGTAACAGTCAAGATAAGATCTATTCAACGATAACTTGATTGAGTGCCTCATGCAGTGACAAATTGGCTGTTCGAACCTTTTGCAGTACTATTTTGGAATTTCTTAATACCTCATGATCAACATTAACCTATATTTGAAAAAAAATAAGAGCTTGAATTTGACTCCTAAAATTCATAATCATATATAAGAAATTTCTAAGCATTAAAAATACTTCTAGCATCAATGGAAAGAAGCTGTTGTAAATCAATAATATTTATATGTTATACAAACATTTTCAGTTTCATAATCAAGATTAAAGGAAGTAAAAAGACCTTAAGTAGACAACAATTAAGTTAAAGCCAAATTTTACAAGGCATAAAAAGTAACAGTTGAGTATAGCTACATATCATAATGCTCTTCAATTGTAGCAAATCTGTTTTAAACAGTTCTACTGCCAACTAAACGAAATTTAAATAGTGAATTTAAGTTGAATTTTAGTTTCAGGAAAGACTTTCTGGAAAGGGATATAGGTTACTTTTGATTCATTATTATTTTATGGACACAAATTTTCATGGGTTTCGTTGGTACAGGTGACACACAAAATCAAATGTTCAACGAATTGCAAATTTTCTATAGACTTTATATGAAAAATAATCAAATCCAAGAAAATGGAAGTTTTCCTCCATTAATGGAAATTGATACCCACGAATCTACAGTATTTGTTATTCATTAAATCATATGAAACTTAAATCTAGGGACAATATTATGGTTTGAAGAACTAAGATTTTACATTTAATAGTAATGATTGGTTAGATTTGCCTTTTTTTACACTAACAATTTAACATCTAGTCAACTGGACTTGTTTGTATCTTTATACTTATACTGTATTCATATTTATAGCTTTAGCATCATTTCATTTAAGAGGGCCCTCATGGGGTTTTTGATTATGTGATTACTTGGCCGTTTTTTAATGATTATTTGATTATTAAGCCAAATATTTCATGATTATTTGATTACCTAGGACTGTATTTTTAGTTTATGATTATTTGATTACTAAAGATAAGCAAATATTTAATGATTATGTGATTATATTGGCAAAAAAATGGTGATTATGTGATTACTAGGACCCCCCCCCCCCCCCCCCATGAGGGGCCTCAATTATATCCATATTATTTTGATTGAACAGGCTGACCTTGAATTTTCTGTTTTTACATAATTTGTTTTTATTTGTTCCTAGTATATTTTAATTATCTTCTGTTTCAATGCTGATATATAAGACAAATCACCTTTTATCATATTCAAGTCAAAAACTTAAGATGCTTAGAATAATATGATATTTTAATATATTGATACGTGACAATTATGACCCTATTCTAAAAAAAATATAGAAATTATATCTACATAAGTAAAGGAGGCTCAGTATATCTCAATAAAATGGTAGAAATAGTAACCCAAGAGCAAAATAAAATCGAGTAAAACAACAGTGTATTGTATAACATAAAAAGACTACCAGCTATTTTGTTTGTTTCTTAATGAGATGTTATATCATGCTGTTTTTCCATCTTTCCAGACCTCTTAATAAGAAATCCATGGAAAGGTTAGGATCAAAGAGTACAACAAGTTCCTCCATTCCATTAGTCCCTAATGCTACCTTTGGTTTAGACCTACCAGATAACAAGACCCCACAGGCTGAATGGAACAGTAAATTTATACCCATGCAGTTACGAACTCAACCAGCAAACCTCGGAATGAACCAGTTACAGAGGATGAATACAATAATAGCTGATCATAGAGGAGGTAGTTCAATGTTTCATGTTTATTTAAGGAATGACTGTAATATTTTTCTGTCTATGAAGAAATAACATCAAAAATGCTATGCACACTGAATAACCAACAGCACCTGAGGTTATTTGAAAGTGTGCACAACATTTTTTATGTTATTTCGAATGCAAAGAAAAAATATTACAGTCATGCCTTCTAATTTAATTCTAAATTCCTTTTTAAGCCAGAGCAAATCATGAAAAAACGTTGAGGACATCAGGGTCACATGACAAAATTATGTCTATGAGATGATAGACGTGTAACCTCCAAAATTGAATTATTAAATATGACCAATGTAAAGCTAAACTTCCAACTGACCTGTATTCGTTAGGGTCATCATCTTGTGAAGGACAGCAGTCCTTTTGCGCCAATTACTGTATTTCAGGGGTATCATTTGCGCCAATTTGTTTTTTCCAAATGTATTAATTGGGCCAATATTTTCGGAACTCATTAGTGCCAATTTACCTGTACACATATCTATCATATTTATTCTTATTTTTGCCTTAAAAAGTATCATATGCTCAGAGATATTTCACCAAGAAGATGAGCATCTGGAGAGAAATGACTTAAAATGCATTAGACAATCAATGTACAGAGAGAGAATAAAAGTATTGCGTTGCAGAATATTAAATACAAGATATGCCAAAAGAGGTGAAAATATAAGCTTTTGCTAATTATGTTTTAGCCACATATGTTGATAACACAGTGCTTTGTTCTCACCATGCATATGGGCTGAAACTATCTACCACAAGACGTACCAGTAATGGAGCAAAAGCATTACATAGGAATTATTATGAACTATTTTATGCATTTCATCCTCCAATGTTTGTGTTTTTGGACAATAAAGTGAAGTAACAAGCTACTACATACATTAAATAGGGAAGTACCCATGCAGCAGCAGTAACAAGAAAGTATGTTGAAGAAAAGGAAACATTTGCTGTGTAAAAAGTGTGTGTTCCAAGGAGGAGAGAAGTCATTTTTCTTCTAATTGGCGCAATCATATGTTTTATTATTGGCGCAAATGATACCATGTAATTTTAAAACAGGTGGTGCAAATGTAGCATTGGAGAAAAAAAGTTGTGGCGCAAAGGGACACATTTTTGCCGCAAACGGATCTCTCCCTTGTGGACATGTTCAAATACTGTTTTAAATCAAATCTTTCAGAAATCAGACAACTGTGTGAATTTGTAATTTGACCACAGCAAAGTTTCCCTTCCCTTTAGAAAGTATTTACTTTAGCTTTTTATATGCTTGCAATGGAAAAGAAGGAATGTCATTAAATAAAAGTCAAAACCTTACACCTCATTTATCTGCACAGAAAATTATTACCAAATCTCAATAATGCTAATATTGTACATCTTACTTACATAAAGTGTAATATCAACATTTTGCATCCTATAATAGACAAAAACAGAAATAAGTTCACAATCTATTTGTGACAATCACAGATTCATTGATACCACTTTTATAAAGTTGTGTGTATTGTACTGTAAATTTATAGTGTGTCATTTTTGCCAGATTTTATTTTCACATTTTTTTGTACTCAGAGTGGCTTCTTTTTCCATAAACAAGTTAAATTGTTGAACTTCCAACTCAAGCATGCAGTCCCATACCCAAATGTGTGTTTTGTTAAAAAATGTAATGCTACATCTAATGCAAAAGTAAAAACACTTATACGCGTTAAGTTTAAATCCAATTTTACTGAACCAGTTATATAACTCTACTCAATTTGAAATGAAATTCAGGATACCCAATTGACCAGAAGAATCGTGAGTATATTACCCAATCCACCCAATGCTTCTATATATATCTTCAACACAGCCTTAACCCATTTTTAATGGTATTTAAAAATGGATGCATTTTGGTCACACAGATCTTATTTCTACTGGACTATATATTGACTGCTGCAGTTTTGCTTGCTTATTTACTTATAATTGCATGAGGCATGGTTGTGTGTCCACCAGGTTTATAATTAGAAATCTATACTATCCAAATTTGAACTTGAACTTATGCAGCTATTATATGGATGGCAAAAAAGGTTGACCATCTCCCATCTAATTGGGAAGAAAGGATAAAGTACTCAAATTAACACACACATGACAAAACCAAAAGCAAACAGCTCTTTTATTCTATTCTTCATCTCAAAATTATGATGAGGCCTAAAACACAGAACAAATGCTATGCTCATGTCTGACTGCAAGGTTTAAGACTTCACCTAGCACCAATTTGATGGTTTTTTTCTTGTATACTGCTGGTAAACTAAAACATACAAAAAATACACATACAACTGTACATGTTGGTATGTAATTTAGGGTTTATATTTTATAGATGTTTTGTACTTTTCTATATTTAGCATCTGTGAACTATGGACACATTCTTTGTTTATTTATTAATACTTTGAATGAAGACATGATAAGATATTCCAAGATTTTTCTACAATAATCATCTACGCGTCTGATTATTTGTATATCATACCTTGTCATTTGAAAGCAAAATGTTTATTTCACAGCCTACACTCATTTCTATACCAAAGTATAAGAAAATAAAAGGAAAGAATTAATTATTATGACAGTAGCAGTCTGTCTTTGTTTTAATGTTTGTGTTTTTATCTTATTTTATTTTGCTTTGTATTATGAGTAAGCTAAAAGCGTAGTACGGAGTGTATTCATATGAGCATTGCCCATTCCTTTCTTTTTCATTAATTAGATTTTAGGCTAGTTATACATATTTATCATAAGAAAATAGCAGAGACTTTTGTTCAGAAGTGAGATGTATCAATGATTTTTCAAATGTTGAAAGTCGCAGAAAGAAAGACTGAAAGTTGCTTTCCAGCTTCAGTAAACTGGTGGCAACGACAACTACATCAACAATTGTTAAGCTTTCTGCTTAAGTTAGTTTGATATATAGGAACAATCTCAACGAGCCATAAAATTTATTAATGCTGATGTGGCTGAATTACTAGTGGCTGGGTGAGGTTGGGTTCTAGAGGAGTCTGTGTCCCAATTTTTTGTTATGTTTAAATGATTTTTTTTTCAGATTTTCCTGCATTTTTATTCAAAAGACATGTAAATAGCATATATACAATTGGTTAATTTAAAAACTGTATCATCCGATATTTACTCAAGTTGATAATAACAATAAAACAACACTATAAATTGTTGAAGAGCTATATATAATCTACGGTCAATTTTGCCACTAGGATTTTGAAACCTTTAAGTTTCTTAATCATTTCTAAATTAGTAAAAGGATAGTTAAAGAAAAATTTGTATAGTAAATCATGACTTCTTAGCTGGGAAGGGTGGATCAAGTGAACCCCGTGTCCATTTTTAGCTCATCTGGCCCAAGCCAAGTGAGCTTTTCTCATCACTTTGTGCCCGTTGTCCAGCGTCGTTGTCGTCGTCGTTTACTTTTACAAAAATCTTCTCCTCTGAAACTACTGGGCCAAATTATACCAAAATCATTGGTGTATCTAGTTTAAGAAATATGTCAGTTGACCTGGCCAACCAACCAAGATGGCCACCATGGCTAAAAATAGAACATAGGGGTAAAATGTAGATTTTGGCTTATATCTCTGAAACCATAGCATTTCAGAGCAAATCTGACATGGGGTAAATATGTTTATCAAATTTTGCCATTTTTGGTAATTATCTTAAATATTATTATAGATATATAGGTAAACTGTGAACTGCAAAAATGTTCAGCAAAGTATGATCTACAAATAAGTCAACATGATCAAAATGATCAATTGACCCCTTATGGAGTTATTGCCCTTTACAGTCAATTTTTAACAATTTTTGTACAAAAATGTTCTCCTCTGAAACTACTAAGGCAAATTTAACCAAACTTGTCCACAATCATCATTAGGGTATGTAGTTTAAAAAATAAGTCTGCTGACCCAGCCAGCCAACCAAGATGGCCTCCATGACTAAAAAAGAACATAGGGGTAAAATATAGATTTTGGCTTATAACTCTGAAACCAAAGCATTTAGAGCAAATCTTTTAATCAATTTTACCAATTTTTCTTAAATTTTTGTAATCTTTTTTGTAAAATCTTCTCCTCTGAAACTACTAAGACCAAATGTAACCAAACTTGTTCACAATCATCATACATTGAAAGAGTATCTAGTTTAAAAAATGTGTCTGATGACCCTGTCCGCAAACCAAGAAGGCAGACATGGCTAAAAAAAGTACATAGGGTAAAATGCAGTTTTTGGTTTATATCTCTGAAACTGAAGCATTTAGAGCAAATCTGGCTGGTGTCAAAAATGTTTATCGGATTTAGATGTATCTGCCCTGAAATTTCAGACAAATCCGACAACCAGTTGTTGTGTTGCTGCCCCTGAGTTAGTAATTTTATGGAAATTTTGCAGTTTTTTGCTATTATCTTAGATACCATTATAGTATTTAATGATATCTTATACTATAAATTATGATTTTAACCTTATATTACATGATTTCCAAAGCATCAGTTAATACAGGTGAGCGACACAGGCTCTTTAGATCCTCTAGTTTTAATGTATATTGGGCTTTAAAAGAGGTTTTACGACATAAGTGGGTTTAAGAAGGATGTAAATATTAAATCAATTTTTCACTCGAGCCTTTTCGCTTAAAGACTTTTTTGTAAGCATCCAGACACATTATAACTGGTTTTAACAAACCATTATTTTCAAAACCTGTATAAAAATTAAAATAACAAAAATAACAAACACCGAGGAAAATTCAAAATAGAAAGTCTGTAATCATATGACAAAATCAAAAGCTCTAGCTAACACATCAAATGAATGGATAACAATTGTCATATTCCTGACTTGGTCCAGATGAGACCTAGATTTAGGTAGCAATACACAGTTAGGAAAAAAACTTAAAATTGACACTCATAATTTTTAAACACCCTCTTTCCCCTCCTGTCTAACAAAGAAGGCTTTATATGTGTGTTATGCATGTATATACTTATAGAAAGAGAATCTTCCATAGATTTGATTTCTAATGGTCATAAGGGTGAAATATAATCCCTTTTGGGTGTAACCATGGCAACAATCTGTATTTCTTAGATACAAAATATAGCAAAAAAGGGGGAGTGAACATGTCACAAAAGTCTCCAAAATTTGGTCTAAAGGAAAATTTCAATCAATTACAGTGATACCTTTCCTGAATCCATAGGTTTATATCTTTCAAGTGGTCAAAAAAAAATCATATGCATTTCTGCTCGTTTTTCCATAAAATTGAATTGAAAAGATCGATCGCAAAATCTTTGTTGATAAACACTACAATAATTTATGAACCTATGGACGGTACGGATAGGAAAATACGGACTGTCAATCATATAAATGGCCTATAAAACATGTTAAAAACAATCTAAATGTTCATATAAACCCACTAAGAAGGCTATATTATTCTTCAAGTATCTAAAAATCAATTTTATTGTACAAAAACTTTCATATTTAAAAAAATTCACAGGGGCCATAATGCGAAACTAAACTTCTAACTGTGTATTGCTACCTTAAGTCATTTGTTTGTTTTAGAACTTTGACTTACCTATTTTGATTACCCCTTTTGTTTATGATATCATTCACAGCTTCAACTTGCTTCCTTTTTCTAATTACTGACAGTTTCCTTGAACTTCACATCAGAACATACGTTTATGGACTTATAATTGCTAACCTTTTGATAGATTAGTTATAATCAAAGATTAATTTTGTCTATGCATGATTATTAAGTATCACATATCAAATAACAAGATGAAAAATATAATTACTAGTAATAACAGTGTTACAGTCAAGCCTTTAAAGGTTAAAACAAGGGCAACAACATGAAAGTTTCTACTTTTGGTATGCTGTTTGAATTTACTGAGAAGTGTCTGGGTTTTTTTTCATACAAGGAAAGTTCTGTGCATCAATAATTTTTAAATTGTAAATTAGATGTATTATTAACATAAACTTTTTTTAGGACATGAATATTCAACCACTTTTAAAGTGTAAAAAGCTTTCCAATTATTTTAAATACAATTTTCTGTTCTCCAATGAACTTAAATTTCTTTATGAAAACACATGAAATCAAAACAAGCATAAATATCTTGAGGGTTATAAACTTTGTAATACTTGTGGAAGAAAATAACGTCTTGCTATAGTTGAGATGCTTTACGATCGTAAGATGAATAGATACGTAACAATAACCTTACGTTACATTAACAATAGTGTGCACGAAAGTATGGGAAACAATTACATAACATAACGTTCTAAAGTCTCTTGGACTATATTCACGACAATAAACAAGTCACCACACACACATAAGTTGCGTCTGAAAATGAGATTCATTTTCTACTTTGAGTCACAACCAGTAATATATTTTTTTTAATTTTCACAACTAAAACCATCAGGTCATTCTGGACCAAACTTGACCACAATTTTAAGTTCTGTCTCCTACACACACTACCCCCTTTTTGACACAAGCAAAAAAGTGTTGGTTTTTCTTCTTTTTTTTTCTTTTAGAGAAAGTTAAGAAATAACTGTAACCAATTGATGATAATCATTTTTTGCACAATTGGCCTGTTTTGGTTTCATATTTTAAACTATAACAGCTAGAAAGCACCATCAAAAAGCAAAAATTATCAGCAAGACAAGATTTACAGGAAAATCAAATGACCGAAATTGTTAATTTACTCCTTATAGGTGTTGTTGTCATAAATACAACTTTACCATTTCAAAAAAAAATCCTTGTAATCTTGTATGAAACCTGGTGTCACTCATCAATGACGGCTGTGACTGTATTGCTAAAGGTTTTACATTGAATATGTTTGCCCAGTGGGAGCCTCTATTTGGAGATTTCCATAATATTTGTTTGCCCTATTTTATTCCTTTGCAGTGAGTTTTAATTGCTTGTTAATAATAATCAATTACATCCTAAACCTTAAACATGTTAGCCAATTTTCTAGCAGTTCAGTTCAGTTCAGTTGGAATTTCATTTCAAAAGTGTTAACAGATGTTTGATTTTGGTATCATCAGGTCAAGGGAGACAACTTGCTTTAAGTCAAGTGAAGTTTCGCCTGATAAAATTTGGTGTCATCAATTTGTAACTTCTACAACACCTGCTTGTAAATTTTTAAAAAAAATAATAGCCGCAATCAAGAAAATTGGCAAGCACATGTATGATATTTGTTGCTACTAACTTTTTTTGCTTATTTTGGCCATGTGAATCATTTCCATTACTCAGTGTTTTTCATAAAGTCTACCATATTTACAAAAATGATCTTCTGACACTGCTAATTTAGAATTAAGTAGATGTGGTATTATTGCCAATGAATTAACTATCCACTAGTGACCCAAGTACATGGATGTAAGGGAGCTACCATTTGATTTTTATGGGAGGGCTAGGATGAAATTTGAAAAAAAAAGCAGGGCAGGAGTTTTGAGTAAAAAAAAGGCAGGATGAGACACTTACAAAAAAAAAAAGCCAGGACGACAATTTGGGTAAAAAAAAGTCAGGATAAACTAAAAAAAAAAAAAATGCAGGACAGAACAGAGTGAAAAATAAAAAGGCAGGACAGAGATTACAGCTTAAAAAAAAATGCAGGACAAAATTTTTCATCCTAGCCCCCCCATAAAAATCAAATGGTAGCTCCCTAAGCAAATATAGTTCAAGATACAACCTTTAATAAAGAGAAAAACCTGTAATGTATAGTAAGCTATTAAAGGTACCTGCATGACTAGATGTAAAACAATTGAAACAAGAAACCAAACTGGTTGTTAACCTAAAACAAATACGGTTTTTCTTTGTAAAAATTAAAAGAATAAATTCAGAAAAAAAGTGCTTTATTTTATTTATTCAACAGCAGTGTGTGGAAATCTTATTTTTCATAAATTATTTATATTTTCTTTTAAGGTGTACAGTTCAAGCGTGTAGAAGCCCTGGCCAGAAGTCATACAACTTTGGATATGAAACCTCCAGGTACTCCTACCTTGGCTGATCAATTGGATCAATTTCCTATAAAATCTGCAAAAGAAACAAGGTATTTAAACTATAAGTCAACTTAAGGTGGTACCTAACACTACAGGGAGATAACTGTTTAAAATCAGTTAAATGTTTGAATCACGTTGTATTGTTAAGGAAATATTAAGCTTCTCCATGATCAAAATGAGTGTTTGTCCAACTGCTATATATCAAACCAATTCTTTTCCCGGAAAAAAAGTGATTGGTTCAAGTTTTTTGGAATTTTTGTATTTGTTTCAAAGGGTCAAAGTAAACATTTTGTCAAAATTTTAGGAAAATTAAACGAGCCAAATTAATTTAAGTCAAGGTGTTGGGTACCACCTTAAGCAGAGGAAAGGAATAATAAAAAAAATATCCTAAAACATTTTGTTTCAATATAAAGTTGAATAAAAGAAGATCTGCAGTAAACATTAGGGTGACAGAAACCCAACAAAAAAGAAAGAGAGATGAAAGATACCAAGGGGACATTTAAACTCAGAAGTTGAAAACAAACTTACAATGCCATGGTTAATTAAGAAAAAGATTAATAAAACTAAAACGCAAACAATAGTACACAAACACAACACAGAAAACTAAAGACTGAGCAACATGAAAAACTGGGGCTGATCTCAGGTGCTCTGGAAGAATAAGCAGATCCTGCTCCACATGTGGTCTTGACTAAAGTTTTGTAATTTTACATAAAAAGAAGTGATAGAAGATACCAAAAAAAGACAATCAATATTTAGAAGTTAAAGGGAAATGACATTCTAAACACTTATTACATTTAAGTAAACAACAGATTGAGAAAGAGGTAGATACTAGAATGAATTAAATTTAAATTGTAATCTATAATTTTTTTTAATTTATTTTTAGTAGAAGTGCTGCAGGCCATAAATCCAAAAGAACTCAAAACAAACTTGTAAATTCTACTGTCCAGCGTGGGGAACCAGATTCGCTACTGTTACAACAATCTTGGGCAGTTAATACATCTCTTGCCAGTGCAAGGTGAACAGTCTTCATTCCAGAAATATTAATGAATGCAAGAAAAGACAAATTTTGTGGATTTTGAAAAATAATGGTGAAATAATTTATTATTTTACATGGAAAGGTCTTACTTTTGTTATACCAGCATTAATGTCACATGATTTAGGGAGATATTTTATTTTATAAGGGCTATGATTTAAGGCACACTTTTCTTTTCTTTAACAGAAATTTTCCTATATTTAGTTAAGTCTAGTTTATTATATTATTCTAGTTTGGAACAGATCTATTACAAATCAAAAACAAAAATAATTTGTATTCTTTTGTGGCTTTTTATCAAATAGGGAAAATTTTACTTTCGAAAAATATTCTTCATATACCTAATAACTATTATGGTCCGAGATCACCATTGTCGTCCCTTGATTTTCGTTGTCCACAAATATAGTCCCTAGTGTTGAGGGTTGGTTACTTGCCATTAATTTTTATACCCCTTCCAAATTTATTTCTCCATGTTCAATGCCTCAAATTGCAAGGAGGGGGATGAAATTACACTGTAAAAAAATTTGGGTCCAGAATTTTAAAGGAAAGTAGTGATTTGGTCCAGCTGAAAAAGGTTGAAAATGAGCACTTCGGAAGCTGTCAAAAGATTTCAAGACGCCCTAAACATAAAATTGTCCATATTTTGAGTTAGAGGCGATGAAGTTTTCTATAAATTTGATATAATTTGTCCCAAAAGTAGTACAACACACTGTAAAAGTTTCTTTGAGAAAGCGCAGGTGGGATTTTTTTTATTTTCATTTATGTTCTAAAAGAAATGCACTACGAATTAATTGTGTTCTCGGACCTAAGAGGTGAAATCTGTAAATATAGAATTTGTACTCTGGCAACTTCCCTTAATGATTTGATGGTGTCAACTTGTCAAATAGCATGAAACTAAAGGATTTAAACTTTTATTTTATAGAATTTCTGCAAAAACGACCAATTTTGGCATTTTATTGTCAAAATAGGCATTTTATAACTTTTTCAATATTGATGCATAAATGGCATCCTGACTTTCTATCTGACAGGTTTTAATGTGTCAATATTTGTGTTTCTATGCCTTTATCTGCTTCTTTTACTTATTTATGAACTCTGAATCTACAGAAAAGAAATTTATCTCAGATAAAATGTGCAAAATGTGTTGTATAAATGACCCTTGTCTAACGCCTTGTTCGGATGCAGTCAATAGTGGGGAACTTGGTATATAAAATTTGATGTCCATATTAGAGACCTCACTAAATTTGTATCAAATGCACTTTACAATGTCTATTGTACCTGTTCCATTTCACATAATATATTTCTTTTCTTCTGTAGGATAGCAAGTGGTTTAAATATAAGCCTGTTGAGAATAAATTGCATGCAAGTTTTTCCCTAAAAAGGCAAAAATCTTTGTTTCAGCCCATACTGCTTGTAAGAAAAGTTAATTGCAAGAGTCTTTTTGTGTTCAGATTTGTTGTATCATGTCACATGAGTATAGAAATGATAAAAAAGACACAAATTTTTATTTCTTATAGCCTCAACATGCACTTTTTAATGTAAATATGTGGCAAGGCCTAAATTGACCCTAAATTTTTTCCAGTCTTACTTGGCCTAAGACCCTTTTAAACTAATATGATATGTTATTTGTAACTTTTCTTTCCATTTAAAGTACTTTAAATACATATGTAAGGATTATTTATAACCAAAAAGCTTCACAAATTTAAAATTGCTGGAAAATATTACATCTTCATGTAAGGCTCCCCTTCATTGAAAAACCTAAATTTTTAGGGGCAGGCTCATATAAATTTGACTTTTGAATAATTATGCCAAGTCTGATAAATCAAATGAGTACTCTATTGCTTTTAGTACATGATAAGTTATATATTAAGGCATTTAAAAAGTATTTTTTTGCAATATTTTAATTTTCAAAGCCCCAAATGTTGATAGTTGAAATTTTTCAATTTTAACGTCAAAATTTTACACGCAAAGATGAGTATAGAACTTAATTTAATGTCTACAATATACATCCTATTGACATGAAACTTTGTAAGCAGTGTTATAATACATTAAACTTTGTTCATACCAAGTTTTTTTAAGATTTGTCAACTCTTTCTACCCTATTAGGTCCGAGATCACCATTGTCGTCCCTTGATTTTCGTTGTCCACAAATATAGTCCCTAGTGTTGAGGGTTGGTTACTTGCCATTAATTTTTATACCCCTTCCAAATTTATTTCTCCATGTTCAATGCCTCAAATTGCAAGGAGGGGGATGAAATTACACTGTAAAAAAATTTGGGTCCAGAATTTTAAAGGAAAGTAGTGATTTGGTCCAGCTGAAAAAGGTTGAAAATGAGCACTTCGGAAGCTGTCAAAAGATTTCAAGACGCCCTAAACATAAAATTGTCCATATTTTGAGTTAGAGGCGATGAAGTTTTCTATAAATTTGATATAATTTGTCCCAAAAGTAGTACAACACACTGTAAAAGTTTCTTTGAGAAAGCGCAGGTGGGATTTTTTTTATTTTCATTTATGTTTTAAAAGAAATGCACTACGAATTAATTGTGTTCTCGGACCTTATTGTTAGTTATGCATATACAGAAATGGTGCTGGACTCTAGTGCCTTAGCACACTTTTGTCGTTTTTCTTTAGTATTCTTAAAAACCTTTACAAGATTATTGATATTCAGGAAATATAGAAAATATCTTATAACATTACATATGAATAATTGTTGTACCGAATTCATTATTCAATTGCCAGGCTAGGATGCTGATTATGCACTAATACAAGCTATTAATGAAAAATAAAAAATTGGTCAATTCCACTATTTTTTACAATAAAGAGCACCCTAATGTCTTACAAATTCTTGAATCGTTTTAGAAATTCAACTTATTGATATTATTATGAAGTTCTAATCAGAGATGCACAATTTACTGATTCAAATGTCTTACTTCTGTACACATTTCTATTTTCATTAGAGAAATCTCATTGAGTCTGTCCAACAGTTAATGATACCAGTTAATTATTATGATTCCAGATTTTCTACAAACAGATATTCTATTTATAGTTTTATAATGATGTGTTTCTATGTTTTTGCAATTAACAAATGGAGAAGACGGAACTAAGTTGAAAAATCTAAAAATATTTCCTTAAATTAGAAAAAAATCCTAATTTGTTGACATTAATAATATATAAAAAGGAGTTGAGGGGTTTCTAATTCAACAATTCAACAATTATAGCAATGAAAATAGAGAGTATGTTTGACTTAAGTATGTTAAAAAGTTTGCAATATTAGTGTGAAAAATTCTCTTTTAATATATATGAATTCAAAATATTCATAAAAATGTTTCTGCAATAAATAGAATTTATTGAAAGTGATTGTAGGTATTTACTTGTCTTTTTGTCCTTTATGTGTTCCTTCTTCTATCCCTCATGGTGCTCATTACATAGTAATAATTTAAGAGAATAATCATCAAGGAATTACAATGTTGTCATAGTTTATCTATGAGTTAACTTCATTTTGGGGCATGTTATAGCTGACTATATGGTGTGGGCTTTGCTCATTGTTGAAGGCCGTACCGTGACCTATAGTTGTTAATTTCTGTGTCATTTTGATCTCTTGTGGAGAGTTGTCTCATTGGCAATCATACCACATCTTCTTTTTTATATTAACAAAGGTAAGGAGAAATAAAAAGAAAGAGATCTTTACTGGTCTATTTTAACATCTGAATTAAATGCTAATTCTGTCATTGATTGTCCATGATTTTCAAGCAGTCAAGGTTTTTTATACATATTATGGATAAATCGAAAATGCAATGTACGTTTTTTTTCCTTCTTAAAAAAATCCTTTATCCAATAGTTTCTTAAAAGTTGTATTTTGTCTACTGTCATAATATAGTACAATTGAAAAATTTGGCAATATTTATGAATAGTTTTTTTTTTTTTTATTAATTGTAATTACACATGTTTTTTTCATATTTTGTGATGAAATGTTTTGTTCAGTGTTGATATGATAATGATACATTTACAGAACATTTTACTTAAATGTTAATTATATCTTGTATATTTCTTTGTTATTGACTTAAATAGTGCATTTTATTTTCATAATTATATTTAAATTTGTATTAGATTTTATCATCAATTTTATAGTTATTTCATTTTTTAGAAATTTGTGCTATTTTATATGTATAAACATATTTACAAATGCATCAGATTAAATAGCTTTGTGAAAGAAATGCATACAATAATATTATCAAACTTTACAAAAAACTTTGTGTGTGTAGATTGAAGAAATAGCATTGCCTATGAGACAGTCATCAATCTATGAGTAAAACCTCTGCAAATAAACATATACATGAGAGATGACAACAAACAATAACATTTCAAACTGTGAAATAAATAAATCTGTCACTAATAGAATAATTAATGTCAATAGAATTGAGTGAACTACAAAATATAAGAAAACTTTAAGCAATAGTTTCAGGCTGATGACTTGAAACAGGTATAATAGTATGGTCATGTGTGTTAAGCTCATGACTAAACCAACAGCATGTGTGTGAGACTGTTCGTGTTTGTTTTGAATTCAATGGTTTGTGTTCCCTATCTTGATAGAATTACAAGGAACTCTTGCATGAAAAATTCCAAATAGTCAAGTTCAAAACATCACTTTTCAAAATTTTAAGACACCCTTATGATTTGGTTGACTGTTACAACATATATGTGTCCCAGATATTCAAGAATATGTTCCACTAAAATCCTGTCCTATTCTCTTTAATTTTGAGATTACCCAATGTAATCGTTCACCATTGTTACTTGCAATGAGTACTGTAAATTCAGAAATTATTGCGTGCATTTATTATTGCAATCTTTGAAAAATGGACAAAAGTGCCAGATTAATTATTGCAATGTCAGGAAGATATGCATCCAGTTATATGTATCAGATATAAGAATGCGAGTTCTTATTATTGCGATACTCTCAGTCGCATTATTCACATTAATTAAAACCTTGCAATCATTTCTGAATTTACAGTACATTGACTGTTACCCTTCAGAGGCACCTGTCTTCAGCTCAGGTTTTTGGTTGGGTTCACATTACTTTTTCTGTGCATTGTTATGTTATTGGTTGGTTATTGATCATGGTGTTGCCCCGTTTAGTTTTGTAAAACACAGTATGTCTTGTTTTAGATACATGTAAACTGTGCATGGATTAATTGAGGCAACAATAAGTCTGTAATTCAGTCATTCATTTAAAAATGAGAAAAAAAACGTATGATTATTTCTGGAAAAAAACATGAATTGTTAACAAAATAGTCATATTTTCTTGTTCATGGTTCCGTTTAATCTGATGCACACATAAACTTTGTTGTAGACACCTCACTGATTGTAGCTGCACAATAAAATAAAATTCAATCTAAACAGTTTGATGGTTATTACGTTTATTGTAATGATCTTATCATATAGAAAGATTACTTAGAACAAAGGTAGTTGTAGTTGAAGTTGGGACCAATAGACATGTACATGTATTAGTCCTAAATTAAGTCACTGTGCAATATTGATAAAATACCAATCAAATGATAAAACAGCTCTTGAAAGTGAACTATCGAGTTGCTTAACACAGATATTGTTTTTATTTAACATTGAACCAGAGCAAATCATTGAAATGATTTAATAAAAGTGTCACGAAGGGCCAGTGTGTCTAGCGTTTTTGTTAGGGGAAGATAATCTGCATGCTTGACTTATGGGACAGGGGTCTGTCTTTTTATAGACTTAAGATCGACACGTGGCAAAGTAAATACTCACGAATGAGCACCTGAGATCACCCTCGGATTTTTTTTCGTGGGGTTCATGTTGCTCAGTGTTTGGTTTTCTGTTTTGTTTACTGTTGTCCGTCTTTTAATCGGTTTTCATTTTTCCCATGGCATTATCAGTTTTTATTTTCGGCTAATGAGTTTACATGTCCTTTGAAATCTATTGACTCTTTTCTAAAACGTTTAACAATTTAATAAATAACAAATTAGTCCAAAGATATGTCCAAAGAAATAAAACAAAGGACTCTTCAAAGTTAATGTATGTCATAAAGAATTGTCCAAATACTTCGTAGAATCACCAGATGGAATTGTCCCCAAAAGATATAAATGTGTAGAATTATCAAATTTCAATGTAAAGAATATCTGAATCTCTTATCGAAATGCGTAGTAAGGTTACGTTTAAAATATAAAAAATTGTCCAAATGTACGAGTCACTTGAGTTAAAACCGGATCTTAGCTTAAAGGTTTTGATTCGATGAGCTGTTAGTCTGTCCTTTGTTGACTGGTTGATCCGTTCAATGAATTCAGTTGATTGGTAGCCAATTTGTGATAACTGGTAGTTGATTGAATAGCAAAGACTAGATATAGACGGTATTCTATAAGTTCTCCAACTTTCACTTTGTTGATAAATATTGCGAGTCTGAACTGACTGACAGCTTGACTTTTAATTGTACTCTTTGTCTTTTATTTTGCGAATTCTTTATAACTAATACTGAATTCAATGTGACACGTAAATTTCAAATTAATCCGAGTAATAATAATTTTTACATAAAAAAGCCAACAAGTATAAAATATGTCATCTGTCGTAGGTCCTTTTTCATAATCCTTACACGATGGCTTTGTGTCTTTTACTGGTTGAATATTTACCTTATCTAATGTTGGTTGAGTATCTGAGACATTGTATTATCATGATACTCTGGTTGATCTACCTGTTGACTGTTCCTATCTATACGATTTTTTTCAATTTTCAATTTGTTTTGCTGAGGAACGGGATGGTCTGTCTGGTTGTCTAAATCAGCAGGATCATGTTTATATATGTCATTTTAAAGTTTGGTATAACTCTTTATCGGTCTTCAGGGTCATGATACTGTTTTAGTTTGTGCATTTTCCAAATATTTCACTTATTTATTTGTTGCACAGTTCTTTAGTATATACGTGTGATGTTGACCATGTCTGGCGGTATAATTTAGGTGCCTTTACACAGGAACTTTAGTGCAGTATAGCCAAACACGTTGTGCTGATCGTAATTTTGGATCTTAAGTCCTTTTGTCATAATTTTGTTTGTTGTTATGCCGAGCTTGCTTTGTAGCTATAGTTCTAGTTGTTTTCAAATATTAAAAATTCTGACCAAACATATCTTATTATCGTGTGATATATGATCCCTTGGGACTAATGCAGTATATATCAGTAAAATGTCATCTCTATACCATACAATAAGAAAAGTGAGAACAGTCAATTGATTGGACTTGATTAAGTGGCAAGTGTTGCTCGTTATGTCAACATAATTATGCCAGCTAAATCATCTCTATGACAAACAGCTAGATACCATAAACATACTAATAACTGCGAGTACTCTCAGATCTCAAAGTGTCTTTTTGTTGTTGGGATGTACAAGTATCCAACCATGTCCACTCCGTGTTTCGGTAGATGTATTTCTATTTGTTAGCCTTTTTCAACTGATTTTTATAGTTCGTTCTTATGTTGTACTGTTACACCACTGTCCCAGGTTAGGGGAGGTTGGGAGCCTGTAATTCAGTGGTTGTCGTTTGTTGCTGGGTTACAAAATTTGTTTTCGTTCATTCTTTTGAACATTAATTGGGTTGTTAGTTTTCTCGTTTGAATTGTTTTACATTTGTGATTTCGGGGCCTTTTATAGCTGACTATGCGGTATGAGCTTTGCTCATTGTTGAAGGCCGTTGGGTGACCTATAGTTGTTAATATCTGTGTCATTCGGTCTCTTGTGAAGAGTTGTCTCATAGGCAATCATATCACATCTTTTTTATAATGTATACACAGGCCAGAGTCTTAACCTGTTTTGCTTGATATATAATCATAAAAACTAAATTGACGAAAAAAAGGTCATTTATTCAAAATCATAAAATGCAAAAAAAAACATTTTGCAAATAAAACATTTGACATAAAAGTTCATAATTAATATGAAACTATAACACATAATTAATACTAAATTACATCAACTAAAATCATATCAATTGTAATGAATATATGACAAAGAATAGCAAAGGTGGGGAGACAAATCTGCCCCACAAATAAACATAAATACATATCTGCTTATTAAGATAAAATTAAGGTATGCCCTTGGGGAATTATTCACTAATTGTTTGAATAACGTCTCCGAGGAGACGCTAATAATAACGTCTTTTCGGAGACGTTATTAAGAGTTGAACGATGGATAGTCAGCGGGCTGAATGCTTCTAACTACCTGATTGGAAGATATTACTGAGATGTTAATAATTAAAGTTCGTTCATTGTTTGGGACAATTCAAACCTAGTAAATGTCCTTCAATCCCGTAGAGTGTCGGACTTGAACTCTCTATTTTAGCATTTAGATTTTACCTGGTTACCAGTCATGCATATCGGTACACAGCACACAGGTAACACCTACCAATAAATAACCGAAACTCAGGCCTGGTATCTTGTAAACGCATATGTGATTATTTAACATTCTATCCAGTCGCTCACACAGGGACTCTGTTAGCATATTAAACTTTTGTTTATCAATGTTTTTCAAATCTTTTTCCGTATTTCCTGTCTATTTGTATTACATTATTAACGTTATTAACGTTGGCATAAATATTTCTGTGTTTTCTAGCAATGTGCAGTTTACTATGATCAATGACCTGCATGGGAACAGTATATTTCTATATATGTTTCTGGATCTATATCCATATCCGTATACTGAAAAATCCTATAAAAATATAAAGGAAATACGAAAAAGATTTGAAAAACACATTGTTAATCTGCTAACGAATAAACCGAGTCCCTGTGGTCGCTCACTGATACGTACTTAGTAAGATAATCCAGAGACAACAAAAATGAAAAAAAAACTTAAGGGAGATCCAAATCAGTTATTTTCGATTAAATATTAATTTAAACTGGGATCTTTATCTCGGAAAAGGGGGAGTGCGACCTTTTCATGGTAAAGGCTGAAATCCAAACGAAAGAAATATATATGTATCTAGTAAAAGAATATAGTATCCTAGAGATCAAATATTTTTTTTTACAATAAGTATGCCTACACATAGCTTTCATGGTTATGTTATTTCGTGATAGGAGAATAAGTTGTATGACAAATATGTAAATCATTAACAACCATGATTTTAATTGCATCTGTAAAAAATTATCAACATCTGACCAGTTTCAGATTCAATCTTCAACCTTGACTTATATCACCCAACTTCATTAAATATCATGAAGCTTAAATAAAGACCTATTCTACCTCTCAATACAAATGATGATAAATGCACTCCCCGATCTTTAGGACAGGATTTGGGCTGGGTTGAACGTTGTCTAGCTCTCCCTATAAAATAGCAGACGACGAAGAACAGAAGACCCAAAATAATCCAAAGGGGAATATAAGAAGAATAAAAGAAACTACTCTCAGGCAATGAAAGCAATTATACATGTATACTATCATATTTCAGCAGGGCTTAATTTCTATGAATGATTTTAAAAGCGATACAAAGTATACGTAATTAATTTAGACAGCAACCCAATTAAACAACAAACAAAACAATTTACTTCTTAAATTCAACCTATGGTCTTCAACAATGGACATGTCTTTACAATATTTTAAATTTTTAATCCTCCCAAGTCCAGTATAATATATAGAATAGATGTGAATACATGTAAAAAAATATATCTTAATAGCAAAAAAATGAATATTACTTATAATAATGAGCAGGATCAAAAACAAACTTCTAGTAGTTGATTTAAGGTTTATATACCATTTATACTAAATTAAATAATTTGATCTGATTTATCTAATCCTTTTCATTGTAACTACTACTACCCGAAGGTTTTGTTTATTTAGTTACAAGTATTATCGTTTACATAAATATACAATGTTGATTTCCATAGCATAATGGAACTTGTATAATTCTTATTTTATAGCTTGAGTTAATTAAGAATAAAATTGCTGTTTTCTTTTGACGATGTATTGTTGAGATTTAGTAACTTACATAAAAATAAAGGAGTTTTATGTTTAATCGCATTTCAGTTAGATCCATTGGAGGTTGAAGGGTGCTTATTGCTGGAAAATCTAGTATGGTCTTATTGAGTTATAGATAAGCATATTTTTTCATCGGTAAAAATATGGCAAACATTGGGTTCTTACTTATACACAACTATGCTTGACTGTTCCGCATTTTGTTTTCTTAAATAAAGTAGTGCTGAAATTTGAGAAAGTCCATCGTTATCAGGTTAAAATTTATTTGTAGATAAATATTTTTTCATTTTCATTTGTTTATTTCTTGCATGTCTTGTCAAGGTTCATGAAAATCAACAATATGAAAGTGATCTTCAATTTATATTATTGTGTATCAGACAGTTTTCCTTAAATAATCAGGTCCCATCTGAATTTACTTAACGTAACGAGACATTAGTTACCGGTGGAGCCCTCTAATTTCCTTTAGAAGAAAATATCAATTTTGTTGTTACATAAAACTGTCAAAAACATATAACGCTCGGTGATATATTTACAATTTTGGACAATTACACCCCAATCCCACCCTTTCACAGTGGACCATATATCCACACATAAAAATCACAGATAAAACCGAACATCCACAACATCTGCGCTAAAATTTTGCTGCAGCTTTTTCCTAAAGTTAGATATAATGACTTTTTAAGATTTTTTAAACATAATTATTCCCTTTTTCTAAATCTAGATGTGTCAGGGGCGTAGCTAAGTATCAACTCAACTGTAGGCACAAATCGGCAGGGGGTCTGGGGGCAGCTTAAGGCCCCTAGCAGGTCCAGGGCAGGGAAAACGGTTTTCAGCATTTTAGTTGCATAATTTTGTGTACAAAAATATAATATTAATTGGTTTTTATCATGATAATATTCATGAAGAAAAGTTCGAAGAATTATGAATAATTTTACATTAACACCTGAATTAACGTAGTAGTGTACAATCAAAAATCTGAAGGAAAAAAAATATTACAATATGCCCAGTGTAGATCAGACTAGTTGTAGATTAAGGCCCACAGAGGGTCAAAGGAAAAGATTTTCAACTTTTTTGAACGAATCTTTTAACTCAAATTTGGGCAAAAATTGGTTAAACAAATCTAATATTTCTGAACTTTTATGACTGATAACTTTCAGATCCAGTTTCATACACAAAGGCAATGATACATTTACTCAAAGTCAAATCGACGGTTTTTTCTGCCGATAAAATCAGTTATACTCGCATCAACATCAACATTGAGGTGTCGGTGTATATGAAGAAGAGATAGATTTGAAAGTCGCTCGTCTCCCATTGTCGATCTTAGGTAGGATTTGACGCGTCTCATCGCGCTGAAGGATCTTTCACTAGTTGCCGATGAATTACAATTTTAGCCTCTGTCAAAGATTCAATCAAATCAATATCGGTTTTCTGTAAGTCATTTGTCAAGGCGACTGTTGAGCTTAATACAAGACTTATGATAAATTCAAATCGAAGTATCGCATTCATACTCTGTGCTGTTTTGTCATCGTTGTCGTCTTTAAGTGAATTGAGGGCAGAGCCAACAACTTCAAATGATGTTCGAAATGTATACAGCGATGATCTGCCCGGCTTGACCAACGAGTTTCACACAGTGTTCTCAACTTTGTTCGACGTTCTAGTTGCATGTTCTTGAACGTTTTAATTTTCTGACAGTTCTTCAGTGAAAGCAGTCAAGCTTTTAGCCGAATTATCAAATTTGAATGCAATTTCCTGTACAGTCTACATCATGTTTCTAACACAAAGTTCCTTACTACTATGAACGAGTGCAAAATTTAGTTGGTGTGCCTTGCAGTGGATGTAGGAAGCTTCTGATGATTGCTCTAGTATTTTTGCCTGCACACCATTATACTTGCCGGACATTTTCGCGGCGCCTTCATAACACTGGGCACGGAGATTCCTTATATCAAGGTTTACATGTTCAAGAAACTCAACGATCGTATTAGAAATGGCAACACCTTTTACACTTTTGGCATATTTAAAACCGATAAATTCTTCTCGTATACTGATGATATCGTTTTTCTTATCTAAGAACCTAACACACAAAGACAATTTAATTTTTTTATTTTTTTTTTCCAAAGGGGGTATAATTGGCAAATTTATGTATAGGCACGTGCCTAGTCGAGCCTTAGGTAGCTACGCCCCTGTGTGTACTGTTATAAATGTTCCGGACCATGTGAGTATTTTGATCATACGCGTATACAAATATCTAAATGAACTGTCAATTGTTTAACGTAGGACTAAAGTAATTCAAAACTTTTTTCTTTTTTTTTAATTTATGTTGGCGTATGTCTTTAGTGAGTTGAAATATCCTAAATATTTCGAATTGTTTTAGTTTTAAAAAAGTGTTTTTGCTCCTGTTCTTGATACACCAAGATTCAAACAATATGTCAACGATAAAGGAATTCAGTTAGTAAATTTTGCTGTTTTGGGTTCGGAATATTAACTATGTGTTCCTACTTAGAAAGTTGGAAATAATTCGAAAAATACATATATGGTAAATATACTCATATGGTCCGTCCCGTCAATAACCAAACGATAATATACTCATACGTGCATAGTTCAATTACTCAAATGGTCCAAAAAATAAATATAGCTGCGAAAAATCTGTTTCTGTTTTTGATTATCTTCATGAAATTTAGCTGAAATGGCCATCAACAAATATGCATAAAATTTTGACTTACCCTCCTTTGGTATACAGGTAATGAGTCCATGTCTTTGAGTGATAGAGAACTTTCCATATTCTAAAACCTCATTTAAACATCTTACTACTGGTAATATAATATCTTTCCATTTTTTTTTTTTTATAAAACTCAACAGTGAATCCATCTATACCAGGTGATTTGGAGTTCTTCATATGTTTAAGAGAAGACAGACATTCCTGTACTGATAAAGGTCCTTCAAAGGAACCCACCTCTTCCAAGATAGGTTTTGTAATTAAAGGATTGTCATGCTGAAGAAATGTGCTCCTGTGAATTTCAAGTAACAATGGGTTAGAACTAGTATAACAAATTTAAAAAAATTGTTTTGTTCATTTCTAATAATACATGGATCTGTTATCTCAGATTCGTTCTCCAGAATAAGTTTGGGAATAATTTTTTATGTGTTATGTTTTTTTTTCCAAATTACAAAAATAATTACTTCCCTTTCCCCCCTCTACTTGCCATCTTGCCTTTGGTCTTGTAATTATCCCTTTAACATTTTTTTCTCTTATTACTTTTAATTCTAGTTCCAACCCTTCCCTTTCTTGGTGTACTGATGGCAAGTTATTCTCTATGAGGTTTTTTTTCTTATCTAATAATGATATCTTGTATAATAATTCTTTTTCTTTATTATTTTGTTTCTTCTTCTGAAATGACGAAAATGAGATTGCAGATTTACGAACTTTCATCTTAATCATATCCCATAAAAGCTGATAGCTTATATTAATGGATCAGACACATTTTCTTCAATGACAGTTTTGATATCCCCTTTAACTTTTTCAATAAACTCATTTTCCTTCAAAAGACTGTTATTGGATTTCCATGTACCCCTCCCTCTAATCCCCCTTGAAAATTTTAAATTAATAAGAACCGGAGAATGATCCGATCTATTATAACTAATTCTTATATCTGATGAAATTACAAATGCTTCTATATCAGAGGTAATCATGAAGTAGTCCAAACGACTTTGTTTGCGATTTGAACCCCGCCATGAGTTCCTCTTTTCAAAAGGGTGTTGCAGGCGCCATATATCTAATAAATGAAGGTCATGCATGACCTCATGTATCTTAGCTTTTAACTTGGGGTTATTTTCATTTCTATAATATAATGTGTTCATCTTATAATCTTGAACAACATTCCAATCACCCACCACTACAATTGACGAGTTGCCAAAGTGGGATATTTTGTTTTTTATGTTGTCAAAAAAGGCTGGTTCATCATTAGTCGGTCCATATATTGCTGCCAAAGTTATACGGTAGTTCTGAATGTTGATATCTAATATAATAGAATTACCAGACACGTCTATAGTTTCCCCATGGATTTTAAATTCAATAGTATTCAAACAGCTTCCCCTTTACTTTTACTAGAAAAAGAACTAAATTTCCCCACATATCCCCATTCATGCAGCCATTTTTTTCTTTTTCAGATGTGCTATGGGTGTCTACTAATATAATTATATCATATAACGCCTTATATTTTGTAAATATATCAATTCTTTTAACTGTTTCTGATAAACCCCTGCAGTTTACACCACCAATAGTTATAGTCGACATAATAACAAGTGGTTAAACAAGAATAGCTTAAATAATAATAAATATAAATATCTATAAGCCGAGAGCATAATAGTATAAATAAAATGAGCAAATAATTTTTGTGCTAAAGTAAAACTAAAAAGAAAACTAAAAGATATATCAAAAAAGTTTTGCACGTTTTAATTTTAAATTTGTGTATTGTTTGTTTTTAAGAGAGAATTAAGGCATACGAAAGAATAGCATATAATAATAATTGTCAACATGCTAATTTAATAATCCCCATGCTAAATAAAAGAAAATAAAGTAGCGAAAAAAAGAAACAAAAAACATAATAACAACAGAGCATTTTTACCAACACAGGTACATGCATTCATATAATTGAAAAACAAAACACATACAAATATACACATACACCACCACATCCTGATACACGACCAACCATCTATATATACAATTGAATTCAAATTGCTGACCCCATCTAAACTGTACATGTACATGCATATCTCTCATTTCAAATTCAGTGTTGCATGTACATAATTTTGTATTCATCCAGAGTGAAACTAGCACTTATAAATATGTTGATTTGAGCGAAACTAACATGTCTTATGGAGAAAAAAAAGCTCGTCTTGAGTATTCAATATCTTTTTTGAGGAGATATTAGTAGGAACTGATAACAGTGCCAGAGCACCGGAGTTCCTATGTCCCTGGTGCTCCTGTTTAGTTTGTGTGTAGTATATCGTTGAATTTTTCCACGTAAAACAAGATTTTTTTATAATAGGCCATGAAGAAGTTTTAAATACAATTCATGACAACATTTTCTTTTTAATGATCATCTCTTGCGAATTCAGTCCATTCAAAAACAAAATATTTTAGAATCGTTATGCAAAGCCATAAACTGTATTAGTAGTCGACCTCATATTTCAGCTATACTTACGAATTTGTAGATCTAATTTTGCGATTAACAGGTTTTCTTTGTCCACCAAAGTGTTCATAAATAGAAGAGATGGGCTAAAAATGCCTTTCTTCAAGATAATAGGTAAAACACATAAATGGGTAAGGTATTTAAGGGCAATAACTCCGATATCAGCCTTGACCCCCAGTTTAAGATCTTGTCCTGCTGAATATTTTTGATATTTTTAATGATGCTCTGTATGTATTAAAAGTTATCACAAAAGTATAAAATAACTGGGAACCCTACTCATTTAAGGACAATAACTTCTAAAAACAATGTTTGCTAGTCTTGATGTACAGTTGGTAGTTCTCATCATTCTACAAAAAAAATTGAGTCATTTTCTCTATAGCTTTTTATATCGATTTTAGACAAAACTTGCATTTTACCCCCAATGTCATATTGTTAGCCATGTCGGTTACAACAGTTGGCATTGTAAAACTAGATAACCATTGATTGAGGCCAAGTTTGGGTTCAATTAACCCAGTAGTTTCAGAGTAGAAGATTTATATAAACGTTAATGGACGACGATGACAGATGACGGACGATGAACGCCAAGTGATGAGATAAGCTCACTTGATCATTTGGCACGTGCTAGCTAAAATATACTCACATCAGAAAGATGTGGAGGAAATATTAATAATTTTGAAATAAAGTAGATAGGCTATTAAGTAATTTGTGGGAATATCATTATTATTAACTTATTTAACACACATTTCCTCTTCAGTTTGCTTTTCAAATTAGTTGCTGGATAGTGCTTAATTTTCATTATCGTTTTTGAACGGTATAATCTTCTCACGTATTACTGCATACTGCTCCCTACACCTAATACTTAATCTGAAGATTTTAAATTCTTTTTCTTCTCGCAAAATGAGTGAGAATCAATAACATATTGACACATATTAGAAAAATAGCAGGAAATATTTCGCACATAAAATATCTTTTTTTTATAAACCAAAATATCAGTCACACATTTTGTTATAATAAAAGTAATAAATATATATTAGCAATGGTTGCTACAGGTTACAAAACTAATATTACAGTCGTGAAGTGAACATAGAAATAAAAACAAAACTCGTTATCTGGGATTTGTTGTTACATATTTTTTGTTTACTTTACTTATTGCAAAATTGTGGAAAATATTTTGCGAAGTGAAAAAAAAACCAATCACCAAGAAAAGCCATGTATATATATATATATATATATATGTGTGGTAAAATCATATTTAGATATTGCACTCTAATTAAAAAACAGCTCTCCGTAAAAGGTAAATTAAAAACGCATTTCAAGGAATAAATCTCCAAAATATAGCATTGCTTGCAATGAAGCAAACATTTTGTACTAGCATTCTTACGTTGTAATTTTATAGTAGCAAGATGTTGAATTTTTTGGCCAATATTAATATCACAATTGTTTTAAAAAGATAAACGTTTTTCAAATCTACTGATTTGAGTAGAATTCGAGTTCGGTGTTATTGTAATAATGGTAATTCAATAACCCATTTCAATCTTTTGCAAAGGTAACCAATACTCGATAAATACAAAATATATTTCTGTCTATACAAAGCAAGATGAAAAGGTATGTTGCATCGTGTGTTAATGTTGGATAATATTTTGTTTTCTCCATGCATTAAATTTAGGGTAAATAGTGGTTTTTAATTATAATTAGATGCTAAATTTCGGAATATGCAATGATTTAACACAGAAACAGGCTCTTAAATTACGTTTTTTGATTGAGTTTAGCCTGTCAATTGATATTTTATATTCTGTTTTTCTACGTTGTGATGTTATGCTATTGTTTCAGAAAAAGGGAGAAGGTTTGGTACCATTAAAACTTTTAATACCGCTGCAAATGTTTGCACCTGTCCGGAATCTGACGCACAGTAGTTGTCGTTTGTTTATGTAATTTATACGTGTTTCTCGTTTCCCGTTTTTTATATAGATTAGACGGTTGGTTTTCTCGTTTGAATGGTTTTACACTAGTAATTTTGGGACCCTTTATAGCTTGTTGTTCGGTGTGAGCCAAGGATCCGTGTTGAAGGCCGTACATTGACCTATAATGGTATACTTTTTAAATTGTTATTTGGATGGAGAGTTGTCTCATTTGCACTTACACCACATCTTCCTATATATCTATTTTAGATCGTTTTTTTTCTAAAAATGTGTTATGTGCGTAGTATCGATTTAACAAGTCAAGCTCGTTAATACTGAATTTGCAGTTGAACTAATTGATGACGAAAGATTAACGAGACATAATATCGTGTAAATCTATTGGGCGTATCCTTTCTTGCTTAGTATAATGTTAATTTAGATCTTATAAAGTCTCATTAGTGTAAGTTACAATAATAAGTGCGTCTTTTATTATTTGACATATTATAAATATAAAAAATCCAAAGATAAGTTAAAATAAACTCATCATACATACCAGGACTAAATAGATAACACAACACACATTTGCCCACAAATGAAAAGTATGCAGTTATCAAATAACTAGGATAATTAATTGATGTTACATGTAACAGGTCGGACAGGTAGTTAACATCTTACAGTTTACTGAATTTCATGTCATCAAGACGATCTTAAATTACTCTGGGGAAAAATTGTTTTTTTTTTTAAATTGACGTTTCTAGACTTCAGTTATAAATAAGAGTTATTATCTGCAAACATTTACGGTTTTGTCAATTTAACCATTCAAATGGCGTGATTAAATCAACAATGGTTTTTCCAAACAGGGAACAGTGGTATTAATAGTTAAAACAACAGAATTAAAATAGACGATTTCTTTTCAGCACATTAGGTACAGTCATATGAATCTTTTAACTAAAAAAAAAAGAAGGAAATCTTTAACATTATTGAATGGCTAAGTGTGACTATGAAACATGTGATGAATAAATGAAAACAAACATTAAACTGGATGTTAAGTGATAAAAAAGCAATTAATAGGTGTTGATCAAAGGTTTTATTAACAAATATCAAAATTTCTAGGCCCTATCAATTCCCTTATTCATAACGTGCTTCACGTAATGTTTGTTGATTGCTTTATCAATGTCAGGTTCCGGTAAACTCCAGCAACAGACTCTAAACTTAATTAGCATGAACAATCAATGAATGAATTATTATTTGTTGGTAATACTTATAGTTTCATTATGAATATATATATATATATTATCCGATGGATGCATCTGTTGTAGAGTTGTCACTGACTCAGACGAACTTATAAATATAATTATTTTCTGTGACTGTATATTATATTAATTTGTAGGATCCTTTACTATAGATAATTTAGCTGATCTGTAACAATAACATCTTCTTGCCTTATATATCATGTACTGTAGTACGCCGCTAGATTAAAACTGACGAGGAAAGGTAACACACGGCCAGTGAAAGCTCTTTTTTTGAGAGCCCAGGTGGTCGTGTGGTCTAGCGGGAAGGCTGCCGTGCAGGCGATTTGGTGTCACGATATCACAGTAGCATGGGTTCGAATCCCGGCGAGGGAAGAACCAAAAATTTGCGAAAGCAAATTTACAGATCTAACATTGTTGGGTTGATGTTTAGACGAGTTGTATATACATTATGTACACAGCCATGTATCACCATCATTGATGGCGATCCGATGGATACATCTGTTGTAGAGTTGTCACTGACTCAGACGTACTTATAAATATAATTATTTTCTGTGACTGTATATTACATTAATTTGTAGGATCCTTTACTATAGATAATTTAGCTAATCTGTAACAATAACATCTTCATGCCTTATATATCATGTACTGTTGTACACCGCTAGATTAAAACTGACGAGGAAAGGTAACACACGGCCAGCGAAAGCTCTTTTTTTGAGCGCCCAGGTGGTCGTGTGGTCTAGCGGGACGGCTGCAGTGCAGGCGATTTGGTGTCACGATATCATAGTAGCATGGGTTCGAATCCCGGCGAGGGAAGAACCAAAAATTTGCGAAAGCAAATTTACAGATCTAACATTGTTGGGTTGATGTTTAGACGAGTTATATATATTATATATATATTTTAAAAAAAAACGAGCATGCAGGATTAGTTTAGTATATATGCATGCATTGGTTCAATGATTTCAATTAGAATTAGAGGGAAATCGTTTCATATGACGTTAAACACACAGAAAGAACACATTATTTCGTCTGTTTTTAAAACAAAATATATATTCATCACATTTAACATCAAGTTATAATGATATCAAAGAGCGTTGCCAGCGTCTAATTTTCTTTTGTCAAATATATGTTTCATTTAAAAATACCGAAGTCGTTCCATTAAAGAACATTTTGCAAAGATATATGGCTCTTTATAAATACGATATAATGGTTGTTTCTGCAAATTTTAATTAATTTTATACTGTTGATATTTTGAAATTCAATTTTTGTCCATACAAACGTCATTGCACCTAGTGTTAGTTCCCGCACATGTGCATGACTCATATTACTTCCTTGTGCCCTATCAGGGCGTTGTTTCACTATGTAAAAAGGAGTATAATAAGAGACAAAGTTGATTATCTGTAACATTTTACGACCGTTTACGGAAAGGAATTACTTTTTTTTTGCACGACTTTGAAGATAATAACTTTTTATATTGTTTCAATGAAGTCCAAAAAGAAAGTTTCTTGTAACTTTCAATATTGCCTTGTTAGATAAAGGCAACGGTAGTATACTGCTGTTCGAAATTCATGAATCGATAGAAAAAAAAACAAATGCGGGTAACAAGCTAAAACTGAGGGAAACACATTAGATATAAGAGAACAACGACACAATATTAAAATGTAACACACACAGAAACGAACTAAGCATTAGACAAAATCCGATGAGAATAGAACATAAAACATATCATTTTACAAACTGGATTAGACTGACTCATAACATGTAATTCACGAGTTATAACTATAACAAAGATATAGCATTAAGTCAACATCGTACTGTAGTTAATAATTTTAATTGGTTCTGGTAGATGTCATAAAAAATAATTATGGACAACATGTAGGTGATGTTGTACTAAACAAAAAGTTGTCAGTTTGTGCTGTATATCAGACACTAATTACATTACAATTATTATGCTTGATAGTGTATATTTTGTTGATTCGAGATCTTGCACTTTAAATTGAAATGGTCTTATATCAAGAAGGAAAATAGTTACTGAAACACAAGGTAAGAACTAGTTTTTTGGAAATGTATTTAAGCACATGAAATTACAGTAAATTGTTTTAATGTATTGCTACTATCATTACATTGTGCAGGAAACTTTCTTTGGTGCTTCTGATGGATACAATGTATAAGACATATGTCTTAAAAACCCTTACTTCCGGTAATATTCAAAATGGCGGACATAGAAATATCAATTTATTATTCAAATATTCAACTTTTTTTAAAATGAAAAGGAAATGATTCATTTTTGTGCTGGTCATTAAACTTTTGGCTTTAAGTTATCCCCACAACCACTAATTCTATCATGTTGTAAATGTTTGAATACAAAGTTGACACTTCCGGTAAAAATTTGACGTGAATTTCAAAATATTAGTCTTTATGCATGAATATATATAGACGCCTACAATGGACTAAACATTGTCTGATGCCTAGACACATGGTAAGATATTGTTTGGAAATCGTGTTTAAGTATATGCCGTATCTGAAAATTGATACAGAAGAAACCCTGGAAAGGAATATAAAAATATTAAAAAAAAAACTGAAAAATTAAGTTAACACAAAAAAAAACAAAATCTGAGATGTGTATTAACAGTTTAATGGAAGTTGTATAAACATTACATGACCTCTGAAAATAAAAAGAGATGAGGACACCCTTTTATTTAAGGAGATTTCCAATGCCATTATCAAAACTTAAAAAAAACAAAAACACACGAGGGAAATTTAATCCAATAGCCCCTTATCAATTGGCAAAATAAAAAACGATCATATCAAACGAATGGAAAACAACTGTCATTAAAATTGTAACAAAGAACATTAAAATTTTAGAAAGCATATTTCCTCAAAAAAGTGCGAAATAGTATAAACTGTGTTGGAACTTCTTGGTTAAAGTCACTAATTATATATTAATGATGAATTATTTAAGGAATGACTGTAATATTTTTTCTGTCTATGAAGAAATAACATAAAACATTTGGTGCACACTGAATAACGCGCTTGGCGGGTTATTTAACAGTGTGCACCACATTTTTTATGTTATTTCGAATAGACAGAAAAAATATTACAGTCATTTCTTATAATTTAATTCTAAATTCCATATTAAACCGTAGAAAACCATGAAAAAACGTTGATGACGTCACGGTCACAAGACTTAATTATGTCTATGGGCTCATAACAAAATAACGTCAGCCAATCAGAAGACGTGTAACATCCAAAATTAAATTATCAATGTATAAATGTACTTGAACTGTAACTGTAATTATCATTTTTTTAATGTAAAAGTCGTAATTATTTCATATATTGCATTCGGTGTTATTACTTATTTCATTTCCTTTAATTTCCTTGCTTATGCTTATTTATCTCGCTTGTTTTATTTTGAAAACAATGTGTGAACAAAACAAGCAGACATATAGGTTAAAGTGTCATAAAAGCGGGTAAAGTAGTCAGCATGGTGTGATAACCTTAATCGCTATAAAACCAACAAAAAATTTCAACAATTTTTTTTTAAATTGGCATAAGCAAAGATGAAAGACAAGAATACAAAAAGTGACTACAGCACAACACTACATTGGTGGAATGACTATTTACCAAGCCATGCCAAAAAGGATATTTCAGTGGACGTTAAGCAACCAACAATCAATCAATTAAAAAGGATATTACCAACTATTGACTAAACAGTTAAGGTTAATCATTTACAAAGACAAATAAAAGAACACTACGACATCTAATTGAGATGATAAACAACGTCAGTACCTAGGATCTCTACATCAAGACCATCATGCAACATTTGAGAAGTTGATACGGAATATTTATCAACAAGGTCTTGATATCTCTCGGTGATTTTTATTTTTAGAACAAGGACGTCTTTATACATATCCCTGGTTCAAGAACTTTCTGCTTAGACACTGTTGACGTTTTATAAAGTCTGGGTAGCATCGCCAAGCTCTTGAATATTGAATGAGCTGGGATATTTATATCCCATATGCAGCTGCAGTTGGTACATTGCTATTAAGATTGGGGAAATTGATAATTTCAAAATAAGAATCTTCTCGTTTGTCATAGGTTCTGGTACTCTGATGTCCGCTTATGTTAAATTTGGGGTATTAGTCGAAAAAAGAGGAAAAGGAAGCCTTGTCTGTACATTCTTTAATTTCTAGTTCTGGGGGATATATTAATGGAACCCAATCAGAAAAGGTTGTATTGTTAATGGAAAGAACATCATCCAAATATCTGAATTATCTGGGTGCTTTGGTAATCTTGTTTTTAAGAAGTGTCTGAAGGAAATCCGACTCATTAAAAAAAATGGAAGAGGTCGCCAAAGAGAATAACACAGTTAGTTTTCACAGGAATGCCGACAGTTTGTTGAAAAAGTCTACCTCCAAATTCAACAAATATGTTGTCAATAAGAAACTCCATCATACTGATCATTTGTTCCTCTGTGTAGCATGTGTAGCATGTTAAATTATCCCTGAGTGTTTATTAACTTACAAATGGTAGCTCATGGCTCATTCCTTTAGAATTAAAGAGTCTAAATCATTCACAGATTAACAGTACTCATGTACGAATATTTATTTAAGGCATCTTAAACGGACCAATATAATTTAATTATTAAGTTATTACACAGTTTTCAGCATGAAATAAATATATCGAGGGATGTTTTTATCTAAATTAATTTTTTACGGGTATTTATATTTTGAACGTCAAATTTTCAAAAAAAATAATATGTAATTAAAAGCCCTATTCATACTTCATTTACAACTAACCATTGAATGTTCTACACAATCGTTTTCTGTTGGTATACAAAGATTTATAAAAACTGGGTTACTTCAAAGTTGAAATAGACGATTATTATCTTACCAGATTCAAAATCGGCATTGATTTCTCATATACATTTTTACAGACATTTTACAATATTTACAAAATGTTTTGTTTGCTTAATATGAATTGTCAAAGTATCGGCAAATACTGCACTGTAAAGTTATTTTTTATATCCACACGGAAAAAAATCTACATGCAATATTAATGCCTAATCTAATATTTCGTAAAATAAGTATACAATATCAAAAGAAAAAATGTTTTAATCATACCATAATAAACGAAATAATTTAAATTAAAACCTGACCCTTTTTCATTTGAGCTAGCAATCAATAAGTCAGTCATTTCAAATCTTAATCTCAATCTTTCATTGCTGTTGGTTTTCACCTAAATATTGATCTGTTAAGTTATGTTTTTTACGGAACATGCCATGGATAAATACCAAAATACACAGTTGGTTTCAATATTTAATGAATAATTTATCCATTTGCGATTTGCGATAGTTGATAAAATGGGAAGCAAATCGAACATATTTTTTTTTAAAGGTTGATAAATTTCGAGCGTCTATATCACCTTTCAGAATATTCATCAAGAACGCTCAAACCAAAACATTTGAAAACAATAATGTATCAATACATAAAAACATGATGACTTTTATAACCAGTATAGACATAAAAAGAAAAAAAAATCTTGTAAGAGTATCCGACCATGACCAAGAAAGGACATGCGCAGGAAAAGAAACAACCAAAAAACAAACAAAAAACAAAGGAACAGCGCTTTGAATGCCTCTGATTAATTAAATTTCGGAAACTAAAATTATGCAGTCTAGTTCTCAACTCTCCTATTTGTATTCAGATCAGTGGATCCTAAAAAAACTCTTCGTTTATTTAAACCACCTTTGTATTTGCAAATATTTTGGCCTCGAGTATCATTGAAGAGACATGTATTGTCGAAATGCATATCTGGTGTGAAAATATTGGAACTTTTTAATATTATTATTAGAGATAATATAGACCACAACAGTCAGTGAAAGGACATTGAGACATTAACTGTATTTTGTGTTTATCTAATCAAAGTAAAAAAAAGATTGAAGCGGCATATGTTGATTATTTAAGAGAGGGACGAAAGATACCAAAGGGACAGTCAAACTCATAAATCTAAAACAAACTGACAACGCCATGGCTAAAAATGAAAAAGACAAACAAACAACAGCACACACGACACAACATAGAAAACTAAAGAATAAACAACACGAACCCCACCAAAAAACTAGGGGTGATCTCAGGTGCTCCGGAAGGGTAAGCAGATCCTGCTCCACATGCGGCACCCGTCGTGTTGCTTATGTGATAACAAATCCGGTAAATAGTCTAATTCGGTAGGTCACATTCATGAAAGGGAAGGGGATTGTAGTTACGACGTAAAGAACATATCCGATATCATTTGTGAAACGGTTATTCCATAACGGTCAACCAACTCGTGATGGCGTCCGTAAAATTTACGAAGGGATGATTTCAACTTCACCATTTGGAACACTTGATTTAATAGCTTCCTTGTGAGCAGCAACCCTCTATCAAAAAAATCATGATAGGAAATGCAAGCACGGGAATATAGTATCAATTGGGAGATATATACCCCGTATGCAGGTGCTGCTGAAATGTTGCTACTTAGAAATGGAAAGTTCACAGTTGGAAAGCTGAAATCATCTCTTTTGTCTTAAAGTTTTGTTTTCAACCGACCCTCATTGTTAATTTCTAGATGTAAGTCAAGATATGAGGCCGACTTAACTGTATCTGTAGTATCCTTTATCTCTAGCTCGATTGGATAGATGCGTACCACATAGTCACCAAATTTTGAATTATTTAGTGAAAGAACATCATTTTTATAGCAAAAAGTAGAGTTAAACTTCTTATCTTTCTTCCTAAGAAGTTCCTGCATAGGTCTGGTATAGAAACTCTTAAAGTAAGTCAATTTTAGACCAAAACGTGACAAATTTCGAGTCTGATGTATTTATAAAGACGTTAGCAAATTGAGCCATCAAGGTTTTGTGAATATTTACATTTTCCGGAATCCCTTCTTTTCATGATTAAAAAAAATGTGACTTTAAATGACATCTAGCAAAATGTTATTTTTGGTTAGAGTACCTTGAATTTTAGTATTTCGAATTGAAGTAAGTCCAGAAATGTGCAGGACACACCATGTTTATAAATTGTCATCTTCATTCAATTTCATCTCTGTACACAACAAATAGATAAGAATTTCAGCAAACAGCTTTTTATCATACTGAGATCGGGATGTAGTTGAAGAATTACAGCAATATACTAAATTATTAAAATGATGGATATGTCTCTTGTTCTCTATTAGAAATTCCGACAGATTGTGTTCGTTCTTAAACCTGGTAAAAGACCATGTAATATGTAATTATGGTTACCCCTTCCATGATACAAGAATTTTTTTTAAACCAGAGCACAACTTCAAGCTACATACAGTAATTTACCCGATTTAAAAATCTCATCAATCGATATAGAAAAAAAGGTTTTTACCGTAAAGTTAGGTAAACTCTAAAAGGAGCGATACTTGACGAAACTAAGAACTCCAGACCAAAATGATTCATCATTAATATAAAAAGATTAATCATATCACAAGAATTGAGATTTTGAGTAAGATTTTACAAATTGACAAAAAAAACCAACACTATCGGCATTTAAAAAAATCATTTAATACCTGTAAAAGAGAGGCAAAAGATACCAAAGGGAAATTCAAACTCATAAGTCGAAGACATCGCCATGGCAACATGAAGAAACAAAAGTATACAAAACACTTACAATGACAGTTGTTTTCCCTTCTGTTGATGTGTTTTAGGTTTTGATTTTACCATTTGATAACGAACTTTCCGTTTTCAATTTGGTGTTTTTGTTATTTAACGTTTTATTAAGTTTTCATTGTGAATATTTTTCTTCAACTATCCGCTTGAATTTAAAACAGAGGGTACAACAAACAAAACTGGGTTTCACAAAATGTAAAACCCCATCATGACTTGGATACATAATATCTGTCGGTAGTAAACATCGATACATTTTCGTCATTTATCTCTTTTCTCATTTAGGCCTTACATTATTCTCATGAAACATACTATAAAAGGCAGTAACGAACAACATTTAAGAATTAACTCATCATAGATACCAGTATTAAAATTTTGTAAGTGTATTTTGCATAGAAAAGACTTTTTGGTGACGCTCGAATCCAAAAAGTTCAATAGGCAAATTAAAGTCCGAATTTGAAGATCACGCTGCACCTTCAATATCTGAAAGGTTTTCCAAAGGCTTTCTGTGGTATCGGATCAAACAGACATGTAAAAACTAATCTTCCATTTATGGTATATCTTAGCATTTTAAGTTGAAACAATTTCGTCATTCATCTAAATTATCATATATATCTCACTGATCATTGAAAATTTCAAATTAATTATATTATATATCACTTAATCATGCGCCTATATCGGAACATAGTACATGCACTTTTAAAAGATAAGCAAGCAAACAGTCCTTTTGGAATACATGTATGTTGTTTTACTTTCCCTTTTTTGCAAAATATAGTCGCCTCAATCATATACCTACTTATATCTCATCAATGATTCAATCTGTTTTAGATGAATGAATCAACCTCAGCTATTTATTCAAATAGAACAGATCTTAACACGAGTTTTACAGCAACTGAGAACGGGGCTCCTTATGGCGCAATTTTCTTTCTCACATGTTCAGTTCTTGCAATACTCAGCAACCTAGTTTCCATGGTGTTTTACTATGGATCTGGACCCAAAAATGTCCATGGATTCTTCATTATGTCGTTATGTCTCGGAAATAGTCTGATGGGCTGTTCAACCTTTCTGTCTGTACTTAATTTCTTTATCGAAGGTGCACCCTACGTATGTGCTATCAGTACCTGGACAATGACATGGGGCATCATCTATAATAACTTCATGACCTTCTTGATTTGTCTTGAAAAATATATCATTGTTAAACAGATACCAATGAAAACTGTCAATTGGATGCAAACATACAGACATAACATAGTTAGTGGTACCGCTTTAGGAATTGCTATCTATTTGGCGATAATCTTTTTCCTAACTCAGGACAATAATGCAGTCATATGTGATGGTGTTCACTTATTTCGTCAGCTGTACCCTGTGTTTGCAGGAATGACTTCAATTCCTGTTCTTTGTTTTTTAATAATAACTGTTGGATTGTACTCAAAGACACTACGAAGAATAGCAATACTGGCACCTAAAGATAACATCATAAACGTAAAAAATGTAAATAGTAATGTACTGTTTGAGAAAAGAACTGTGCATAACCACCGTCCCAAATCTTGTGTACCAAGTACAAGCAGTCAATTTGGTTCGATGGACATTCGTGATCTGGAAGACAGTGAGATCTTGACATGTGACAAAAACAATGAGATCATCTACAATTGCCAAATACAAAGAAACCTAAGCACAGAAGGTAAATGTATCGCCATTTTTGTATATTGTCGGTCCTTGTTCCATCTATTTGCGATAATTACATAGTATTACCTGACAGTTTTGTTATTCACTCCCTGAATGTTGGTGACATCTTCTGAACACTTCTTTTTCACTCACTGAAAATATCTGATATTTACAAAAAAAGAAAAGAAAATGGTGTTTGAACTAACAAAAAATTAAAGACACCCACCCGAAATAACAACCAACTAACCAAACTAAAACAAGCAAGCAAACAACGTTACTAGCAAGCAAGTAATTGAATATAAGATCAAAAGTTTATACAGCTTCATTTTTTAATAATTTTTAATTCCCTTTTTTAGTGTCGTTTATTTCCGTTGATTTTTCATTAAAACGTATTGCATATTTCTTTAAAAGCAAATCTCTTTTATTGGTTGTTTTTATTTATGTTTTTTGAATGTAAATCTTGAATTCAGCATATTTTTTTTTAGATGTACAGAAGTTACATTTGCATCTCACAGATATATCAATCATTCAGAAAAAGAAGAAAGATGTTGAAAAGGAAGTTCGAAATGCTCAAGGGGCTGTCGATTCAAACCAAGGTTTGCTTACTATATCGAATGTTTTTCAGTTAACATGTTTAATGAGGAATAAAAAAAATTAGAAATTGTTGACCATTTCTTCACTGTGCAAATAAAAACATGACGATTGCCCTAATTCTGCCACAAAAAAATGATTGAATATAATTTGGTTGTAATTACCAGAAAATAATAAAGAATCTTTTATTTTCGCCCACTTCTATTGATCTTCTTAATGATTTTAATATGGACTGCTCATTGTTACAAAATCAAAATAGCGAAATCATCTGAAATTTATTGTACACACACCTACGCAATGTAAAAAGCTTCTATGTCTTGACATAAAATATAAGTTTTTAGTATAATTATATTCCCAGTGTGACCTTTACGCAATCAGTTCGTTAATTCTATCAAAATATAACCAATCTGTCTTATTTCAACTTAAAAGTCAATCTGATCATTTAAAGGACGGATTTGTACCTTGCAAAATCTTGTTATGCACTATTGATCTAAACTAATGAGATCGTAGAATTCATTATAAATGTGTTTATAATCCAAGTAACACACACATAAAAGTTTTGTTTATTACATAAGAAGCAGAAATGTAAGTAGTTGAAAAGAGTATATCTTTTTTATGGATGTACTTAGGTGAGGTTAGGTGAAAATTAATAAATTAAGAAGTTAAAATTGATACTATAAGCTGGTAGAGCATCAATTAAGGATAAAAATAAGCTAAAAATATTGATAGGTCATGGACCTCCTTTTCGAGATATTTGAGATTTAAAATATGGCGGGAAAAGGCTGACTCGGACTTTTACCTTATATTTGCATTGGTATTATTAGGTCTCAAAACAAACGAAAGAAAATTAAGAATCTTCTAAAATTTTGGTAAATGACCTTTCATGAGCTATTAAGTCTTATATTAAAAAATAAATGGGTGTTATGGGGTAAAATATTTTACATTGTATTGTATGGAAAAACACCAAGGAGTCCGAACATTTGACACAAATTCCAAAACCTGACCTAAGTACATCCTTATGGGAGCTTAAAAAGAAAAAGAAAAGAGGAGCTCTTTCAGATTGTAGCAGGTAAAAATGTGATCTGCAAATTACTATACTAAAATTTTTGTTTTCTTTTACAGAATCTGAAAAATATGATGACAATAATTGGCATAGAAAGGCACAAAAGAATGTTCGAACACTGATTGTTTTAGTCTCTATCTACAGCCTGTCTTTGATTATTGGTCAGATATTAGCTATTCTAAACATAGATTGGATAAGATATTGTCTTCTGGGACTATTACTGATATGTGTTTTAGTAAGTCCATTCCTATACGTTTTACGTGTACACGAGGTCAAAGTTGCAATGAGGAAAGCATTCCATTGTGGAAGTAATATAGTGGACGTCAGCAGAGAATTTTGAGAAAACTACAATGGAAAATCATCATTGGCAATTTCAACAATCCCCCTTTGATCTTAATGCCTTATATTTTTAATATCAAAGACATGACTTGATACTCGAAAATGTAATGTTATGACGTCATGCATCAGTGCAGCAACGTCACGTGGTCAAGTCATCCGCATCATTTTCTCAATGAAATGCACGTGACTTCATGAATTCAACCGAACAACTATCCAAACATTTTGTACGCGTAAAGTAGTTTTTACTATTATTTCATTTTACTGCATGTTTTCAACCAAAATAACCTACAGTTAAGATAAGAATTGCCGATAAAAAGAATAACGGCATTTTATTTTTTATACCGACTTCATCAGCTCGAATTTCAGATCGCCCTACTGGCTAGCGATAAAGTCAGTACCAAAAACAAAAATGCCATTATACTATATTGATCATACTTAATAGAACATTTATCTGTGCTTACAAAAGATATACGACGTTATTTTAATTTCTTATATGATGGCTTTTTCCTTCAACAAAGGACATGCCCTAAATAAAATGTCTGTCAAATCAGCAAGACGGATACTGTTAAACCTAGAATGAAGTATTCTCTTAACCTTTATAATCAATAGTTTTCTACTATACAGTTAATTCTTTATCTGACCATCAATAAGTTTGTATATTGCACCTTTGAAGATGGTTGTTATAGATCAAGAAAGATGTTTCTCATGAAAAAATGGATGACTTTTTCACTGAACATAAATCTAATTGTAAATGTATGCCTCAAGAATAAAAAAAAATAATCATTTAGAATATAGTCATTTTTTTCAAATTTTATGTATTTTATTTCAATTTAGACTCGTTTATATATATATATGTTACAGTGAATTTTCTATAATCAGTGATTATGTAGAATCCCTGAATTATGTAGAATCACTGGCTAGTTTAGGGATTATATATAATCACTAAAATTTTCAGGGATTATGTAGAATCACTAGAAACAAGAATGTGTCCATAGTACACGAATGCCCCACTCGTACTATCATTTTCTATGTTCAGTGGACCGTGAAGTTGGGGTCAAAATTTTAATTTGGAATTAAAATTAGAAAGATCATATCATAGGGAACGTGTATACTAAGTTTCAAGTTGATGTAACTTTAACTTCATCAAAAACTACCTTTACCAAAAACTTTAACCTGAACTTCGCACTATCATTTTCTATGTTCAGTGGACCATGAAATTGGGGTCAAAACTATAATTTGGCATTTAAATTAGAAAGATCATATCATGGGGAACAAGTGTACTAAGTTTCAAGTTGATTGGACTTCAACTTCTTCAAAAACTACCTTGACCAAAAACTTTAACCTGAAGCGGACGGACGGAGGCACAGACCAGAAAACATAATGCCTCTCTACTATCGTAGGTGGGGCATACAAATGTTAGGGATTATACATAATAACTAAAATAATAATAAATAAAACATCTTCATGCCTTATATATCATGTACTGCAGTACGCCGCTAGATTAAAACTGACGTAGAAAGGTAACACACGGCCAGCGAAAGCTCTATTTTTTAAGAGCACAGGTGGTCTTGTGGTCTAGCGTGACGGCTGCAGTGCAGGCGATTTGGTGCCACGATATCACAGTAGCATGGGTTCGAATCCCGGCGAGGGAAGAACCAAAAATTTGCGAAAGCAAATTTACAGATCTAACATTTTTGGGTTGATGTTTAGACGAGTTGTATATACATTATGTACACAGCCATGTATCACCATCATTGATGGCGATCCGATGGATACATCTGTTGTAGGGTTGTCACTGACTCAGACGTACTTATAAATATAATTATTTTCTGTGACTGTATCTTACATTAATTTGTAGAATCCTTTACTATAGATAATTTAGCTGATCTGTAACATGAATAACATCTTCATGCCTTATATATCATGTACTGCAGTACGCCGCTAGATTAAAACTGACGTAGAAAGGTAACACACGGCCAGCGAAAGCTCTATTTTTTAAGAGCCCAGGTGGTCGTGTGGTCTAGCTGGACGGCTGCAGTGCAGGCGATTTGGTGCCACGATATCACAGTAGTATGGATTCGAATCCCGGCAGGGAAAGAACCAAAAATTTGCGAAAGCAAATTTACAGATCTAACATTGTTGGGTTGATGTTTAGACGAGTTGTATATACATTATGTACACAGCCATGTATCACCATCATTGATGGCGATCCGATGGATACATCTGTTGTAGAGTTGTCACTGACTCAGACGTACTTGGTTCTTCCCTCTATATATATATATACAACTCGTCTAAATATCAACCCAACAATGTTAGATCTGTAAATATGCTTTCGCAAATTTTTGGTTCTTCCCTCTATATATATATATATATACAACTCGTCTAAACATCAACCCAACAATGTTAGATCTGTAAATTTGCTTTTGCAAATTGTTTGTTCTGCCCTCGCCGGGATTCGAACCCATGCTACTGAGATATCGTGACACCAAATCGCCTGCACTGTAACCGGCGCGCTAGACCACACGACCACATGGGCTTCATAAAATAAAGCTTTTGGTGGTCGGGTGTTACCTTTCCACGTCAGTTTTAATCTAGCGTCGTACTATACTACATGATATATAAGACATGAAGATGTTATTTTTACAGATCAGCTAAATTGTCTATAGTAAAGGATTCTACAAATTAATGTAAGATACAGTCACAGAAATAGTTATATTTATTAGTACGTCTGAACCAGTGACAACTCTACAACTGATTTATCCATCGGATCACCAGCAGTGATGGTCATACATGGCTGTGTACATTCTGTATATACAACTTGTCTAAACATCAACCCAACAATGTTAGATCTGTAAATTTGCTTTCGCAAATTTTTTGTTTTTCCCTCACCGGGATTCGAACCCATGCTATTGAGATATCGTGACACCAAATCGCCTGCACTGTAACCGGCGCACTAGACCACATATAATATAAAAACGCTTTTCCCTACAGAACAATTTCCTTGAAATCTAAAAAAAGTATGTTCCAAATACAGTCTTTAATTGCAAATCGGTAAACCTAACTTACCTAAATTATGCACCTTCATTAAACTGTTAAAACCCATAGAAATAGATGTAAAGAATTCAAATAGTCATATTTGACCTTCTTTACCTTCTCTAACAAAGAGTTTCAATCCAACGTGAGAGGTTAAGCTAGCTAAAAACCAAAAAACCATTTTTAATCGAACGTTTTCTACATAAGAAAAAGCCTGTACCAAAAAATAAAATAAAAAAAAATACCAAACTTCGAGGAAAATTCAAAACGGAAAGTCCCTAATCAAATGGCAAAATCAAAAGCTCTAACACATTAAACGAATAGATAACAACTGTTATATTTCTGACTTGGTACAGACATTTCCCTGTGTATGAAATGGTGGCTTGAACCTGGTTTTATAGCTTGCTAAACCACTCACTTGTATGACAGTCGCATAAAATTCCTTTATATTAACAACAATGTGTCAGCGAAACAAACAGACATAAAAGGTAAAAATGTCAAAAATATGGGTACAGTAGTCAACACTGTGTTTTAATCTTAATCACTATAAAAACAAACAAATATGTCAATAAAGAAAAACAAAAAAGCATATAGACAAAGCACATTAATAAAAACGAAAGACAAGAATACAGAAAAAACATACCACGATAACCCAATGACGGGATGTACAAGTACTGAGCAACGTCAAATGGATATTTCAAAAAAATAGACTTAACAGTAAAAGTAATAATTTACAAAGACAAATAACAGAAAAAAACACGTAATTAAGATGATAAACAACGTCAGAACCTAGAACCTTTACTTCAAGACCATTGTGTATTATTTGTGAAGTGGAAACGGAATATTTATCAACAAGTTCTTGGTATCTTCCGATGAAATCTTTTAGAAAAAGAACGAGACGTTCTTTGACATAACCCTTGTTTATCAACATTCTGCTCAGACACTGGTGACGTTTTACAAAGGCTGAGTAGCATCTGCAAGCTCTTGAATACCGAATGAGTTGGGAAATGTATAGCCCATATGCAGGTGAAGTTGGTATATTGCTACTCGGGTGAGGAAATTGATAATTTCAAAATTAAATCATTTCGTTTGTTATGGATTCTGGTACTGCGTTTCATCTTTTGGAAGGATATAATGGTTACTGGAAGTAGTGCGTAGTAGTAAAAAAAAAAACAGAACGAAGAAAAAGTCAGTTATGACTTCTGGGTTTCATTACTTTTTCTGATTCGAAGTATGAGGCACTTTTTTGGCATTAAATCTCAATTTCATATTACTAATACATGTTATGTGCATGAATTAACATTCTATCATAAACAACTTTAAAGGCCAGCTGTTTTGCATGCAAGTCTATGGAGCAGTCATTACATGACTGTAACGTGTAATTTATTTGACGTGATTGAAATTCAGGCGATTATCTCCCATTTACTAGGAACATGTATTTTAACGAATTCTGTATGTGCGGGAGGTTAGACACTATAGTAAATATAGATGAAGCTTAAGAAATGCTATCTAGATAAGTGACGCCCGTCTTGTTACACGTTGCAAGTGAAAATGTACTGTGACAAGTCGAATTTGGAAAGGTCACAATAGAGGGAAATTGGACAGGATCGTGGAACCCATCCTTGGTCTTCTGTGATATTCAACCAAATCATGGAAGCGTAAATTAAACTAAAGAAGGGACAACTTCAACTTGACCTATTGGAACAAGAATGCAGGGGCTTCCTTGTATGCAGTAAAATTCGGTTATCAATGGTCTGCAACTTCATAATATTTCGTTTGCATTTGCAACTGTTCGGGTTCGGGCGCCACTGGTGATTCTTTTGTAGACGAAAACAAAATTATTAGCCTGGATTCTTAGATGATGTTTTACAACCACTTGTTCGATGCTATTGCCTGAGTACGTTTCGATCGCTATGGTATCATCAGCCCAGTAGTCATTAATTTTATGTCATGAGATGTCATGAATATGTTTATATTTTTTTGCAAATTTACTGTTTGCGACAGGTTTAAATATTTGAAACGCTAAGTCGTTTCTAACCCCAAGTTTCGATTACCTTAGCCGTTATGGCATAACCTTTCGGAATAATTGGTTACTTGTATTAATGTTCTTTAACTTCATAGTATTTGCTTTGGCTTTGCAACAATTTCATTCGAGCGCCACAGATTAGTCTGATATAGACGAAATGCGCGTCTGGAGTACCAAAATTATAAGACTTGTAACTTTGATTTTTCTTTCATGAAATTCAAAACAAGAAAAGCAAGTCCTGGAATTTCGTATCACTGGAGGATTATACTTAATACGGGACTGATGAAATGTTGCTGCACATGATTGGAACATTCACACTAGAAAAATTAACATTACCTTTTTGTCGTAAAGTTTAGTTCGCAATTAGAAAAAAGGTAAAGTAGTGTATTTTGAATACGACTTTGATGCAGCTTGCGCATGGTCACTATTGACTTAAAGTAATGTGTCTTGAAAGTTTGTCATCGAATTATGAGTTTGATTATGATAAATATAAACTGCAAATGACTGTAAAATTTATTTTACTAATTTGTACATATTTACTTATGTTTAAAGATAACATTATTATGTTGTGATTAAATCTAATAACAGTTCAATATAATATTTTCATCTATCATCTCATTTAAAGACCGCTTTGTCCTCTTGGACAAACGTTTTAAAACCCCATTCGGCATCATGTTAAGCCATATAAGTGAGAGAAAATAAGGTTATTATGCAAGTAGTAGATGTCAGAAGCAAAGTTGAATGTCTTGTGTTCTAATCACTTCATAATGCTTAACTCAAATTATGTTACAAAAAAGGCATGATTTTGTGTCATGGATGGATACCCATATCCTTAGTTTTTCTATTATTACGTTCTGACCGTTTATTTCTAGTCTTGGAATTCTGTACTGAAGTCCACAGTATTATCGTTACAGCGGAATGCTTTCTGTATCGCCACTTTTACTTCTTGTACTTGTGTCACGTACACAAATGGACTAATAAAAACACAGAGCAGTATGATAGCCATGAAAAATGACCTTATTTGGAACCCACCAAAGTTAGCTGCAATTTGACCGGCAATCAAAGATAAGCTGTATAGTGACACTTGACAAATAATAACTCGAACATTTTTGTGTGCCTTTGTTTGCCAGTTGATACTTTCATGTGATTTTTCTGCTTTTGTTTCTGCAATAAAAGTGTAACATTGTTAGAGTAAATTATAATGTGTATTTTTTAAAAAACAAAAAATGCTCAGGCTAGAAATAATCTGTTGTTGAAGAATGACTATCCAATCATTTAAAAAAATCAAAGCGAACGCTTAATAAATGCTCAATGAAGATTATGCAATGAGTGTGATGCGATATTTCTGAAAATAACACTCAAACAACTACAATGTATAAAATATTCTTTCCAAAACAAAACATTTTGTGACTTTTTTCGAAGGAAATTCAAGATCATCATAACATCATCAGTATGCATGCAACTAAATGCTCTGTGCATATTACGTTTATTTTATTAATTATGAGCGTTAAATTCATAAAGGGAAAGGTCCATAAAAATCAGAAAAATTCAAACGTTATATCAACCAACGGATCCGAATGAAAAACAACTGTCATATTCATGACTTGGTACAGGGCATTAAAGAACCAGTGCATGCAACTAAATTATTTGTGCGATTACGTTTATCATATTAATTATGAGCCCATAGCATATAACTTATAACATTTAACGCACAAAATTTCATTTGGTTATTGTATTCAAAATGTCGCTGTGATTTAAATTTCGGGTTTTGTTGCCGGAGGTAATCAATCGTATCCTTGATAAACAATCAACACAGTAACATGGATATTAAGCATGGCGAGTATGTTTATAATAAGTTGGACGATATGTTTCCATAGAATTTTATTTATTTATGTTATTTTCTTATTTGCTTTTAAGGGAAACTTGAATTGTTTCACACTGGTCATTATTTTGTGGCCTTTTATAACTTGCTATGGAGTGTGAGGAAATGCTCCACGTTGAAGGACGTACAGTAACTTATAATTGCTTACTTCAACTACAATTGGTCTTGGATTGACAATTTTCTAATAAGAGAAAGGAATAAAAGTATTATCTTTAGGACCGAAAAAAGTGTCAGATTACTAGTTAATGTCGCATTAGACAGGTTCCACTGTAAATGCATTCCATACTGATAAACCTTTTGGTGATGGTAGGACTTTAACGTATTGATTCTAAAATTACGAGGCGCTTTTCATTGCTTTACATTTTACATTTGTGTAAATTTCATTTGAATCAGGTAGGAGACACGGAAACACTTTCTCAACATTTTTCATTTTTATTAGATAAAGGCAACAGTAGTATACCGCTGTTCAATACTCATAAATCCATGGACAAAAACAAAATCGGGGTAACAAACTAAAACCGAGGGAAACGCATTAAATATAAGAGGAGAACAACGACACAACACTAAAATGTAACACACACAGAAACGGACAAAGCATCAGACAAAATCCCAGTGACAGTGACTTTGACCTATCAACACATACATCAATATGCATCTTTACCTTTTCTGTGCTCTCGTCTGATAAAGTTTGTTACTAATTGTACAAGTGAAACTCACCATAACCTATTTGTTTCAGACACTCATACGCGTGGAGTGAAGGGCAGACAGACCTACAAAGCGATAACTAATTGCTCAAGACATTTTCTAGGGAGCACAAAACAAGAACAATCTTATCTTATGAGGATTTGCATCAAAAATACTTAGCATTGATAGAAATTTAAAATCTTAGAATAGATTGTGCTTTTTTTAATTGGATTTTCTCCATGCATTCTAGCTTCTTGCCGTGAAATAAGTCTGTTCGAAGAAGGAAACTATCAAATGATTCAAATAACTGTGAACAGATTAAATGTTTTGTGAAATACTACAATAATTTTAACAGCTGCACATAATTTATATGTATGATTTTTCTTCAAACAAATACGTGCAAATTACGATAAGTTAATTTCAACATGTTACAGATACAAAAAGTGGTTTAATATTAGAAATTATGTAGATAATATATCAATATAGATTAATAGACTTACTTTCTGTGATTTGTCTTGTAGTTTTTGAGTTGGTAGTCAAAACATTTGTATTCGTGTTGAAATAGATATCATGTGTAATGTCATTAAATTCTATCGAAGACAAATTAATTGTCCTTGTTTGTGGAAATTTCGATGTGTCCGATTGTTCACTTGAATGCGAAATATTCTCACGAGAGGTTCTTCTTACATGTGAATTGGTTTTCATTTTCATTTTAAGGGCGCTGTTTTCTTTCCTTTTCAGCTTAGAGAGCCTTACTAGTGTTTTTCTGTACAAAACAACGATAGTTAACAAAAAACAAAAGACCGGAATTGACGTCATTCCTGCATATACAGGATAAAGATGGCGAAACAGGTGTATCCCATCACATATAACAATGTTGTTGTCCCCAGTACATGCAAAGAGAATCGTCAAATAGATAGCGATACCTAAAGAAGTAGCGGAAACGATCTGTATCTTGTTTTTCTGCATCCATTGAACGTTTTTCATTGGGACATGATGTACGATGATATATCTTTCCAGACAGATCAAGAAGGTTACGCAGATGTTGAAAATAATTCCCCATGTCAATGTCCATGTGCTGATGGAACAGACATAAGGTGTTCCACTGATTAAGTATTGCATAGTAGAGAGGGAGGCTGAACATCCGATAAGACAGTTTCCAAGACATAGTGACATTACGAAGAATCCATGAGCACTTTTATGTCCAGATGTGAGGTAAAACACAAGGAAAATTGCGTTGCTGAGTATTATAAGTACGGAAAATGTAGCAAAGATAATTGCAATGTATGGAGTTTGATTTTCATCAGCAGGGGCTTCAGTATAATATGTTGTAAACGGTTCCTGTGTTATGTCAGTCAAGTTCATCTGCAAATGTATCAATGAAACGAACTCAACATCTATGTTTACAATATACAGCTTACCTTAACTTATCGTTAAGAATTGTTTAGCAAGAAAATAATTAGTAAAATGATTGTGCATAGGAAATGTGCATGGTATAAACAAACCAGGTATGTTCCAAAAACGTTTGCAGAGTCAAATTAATAAATAGAGCATAAATAGAGAATTAAAAAAAAACCTACCAAACCCGTCTAAGGTGCCCGTGAATGTGAAACCAGAAAACATTAATTTGAGCACAATTAAAAAATTAGTTGAACTGTAAATTTAATATATTATGCATCATTCAAATAAATCAAATTTAAACTTGGTACTGGACAAATGGTATCAATGTGGACTGATTTTTAAAACTTGCTACTGCGCAAATGGTACCAAAAGGGACTGATACTCAAGTAGTGATACAGCCCGTAACAGAGTAGTGATCGAAATCGCGTTTCTTTACCGTCAGAATAAGTTACGTTATCGACAAACTTATTTCAGAAGTGACATAATTTAATTTTCTTCATCGACAAAATATTTCATGTCCAACGTGTAAGTTTTCATTGTTTAAGTCGAAGTTTTTTTAACACAGTAAAACATTTTTTTATAATCAACCTCTGTCATTAGCATTTTCATTTTAACGGTAAAGGATCAAATACGGGATCTCCGAAATTTCTATCATTTGTTACGAGGAAATCATTATCCAATCGAACATATGTCTTTGTTTATGGCACATATTATGAAATACAAAGGAGTTAAAATGATCAAATACTTTCGAACTGACGGACACAAAAATACATAATCTAAAATGTGTGTTCTGTCATAAACAATGGCTTCGTCGTGCGAATCGACGAGATCATGTTACATGTAACTGATCTTACCGGTAGAAACAGTTGGTGCGACCCCGATAAAATCTTTATCAATTTAATATAAGCGATAAATATTCATGGCTACAATGATAATGAATTTATTGGAGTCACATCCACTGTTTCAACTGTAAACATGAATTCGTCGGTTAGTGCAATGAAGACACTTTTAAAGATTGAGATTGTTGGTTTATTCTTTACACCTTCGAGGTATTAAAATTATTTCAGTGTTTATTTAAAGTTAATTTTATTTTCAAATCTCTTCTGTTTAAAATTGTAAAAACTTCCTTTAAAATTTTCTGTGGTAAACTATCTATTCTATAGTTAGGACCATTTTATAATAAATACCCTTTTGTACAAGAATACTTTCTTTATAGAAGTATAGATCTGCTGGTTGTAGATTTTCTTTTTATAACTTTCATTATTGTGACGACGCGCCATGAAATTCAGATTAATTTATAAATGAAGTTGTATATAAATTTTTGGTCATAAACACAAATCTTTTTAACAGTTCGACGAGTGCGTCAATGTTACACTAGTCTGTTTACTGTAAGTTACTATGCATGCATATATGAGAAAACATTTCAAAGTTATTGATTGAATTTAAATCCATCACACATACGGTACACATTGTAGTCCGAAAAAATAAAGGACTTCATTCCTATCAAATACCTTTTTAATTGTTTAGCAGTGTATTTTTTTTAGCTTTGGGTAAATCCATAAATCTTTTTTTTTTCTGTTCTGACTTTGAAGAAATGAATATTTTTCGCCCAATCGAAATGGTGCATGGATATATTTTGTTTCATATTATTAGAATTATTTTCAATATTATCGGTATTATACTTGATTATCGACACATGAAAGTTTGTCAGCATTGTCAATCTTTTTAACGTGAAAGTATCAATAGTTCGGTCACTACCCAATTAAGTTTGTCGATAACGTAGCTAATTTTGACGGTAAAGAAACATCAATTCGATGTTTTCCCTGTTACGGGCTGTACTAACCTGAACATAATGGGAAGTGTTTTACACTTCAAAATTCCGAATCATATGGTGCCGAGCGAGCGTATCAGATGAAAGGTATTCTAGTACAAGAATACAGCTCAAAGAAATACCTTATTTTTTTTTAACTTAGAAACTATACCTACTGATTTGGAATCTTTAATGTACGGTAATAACATGTATAATATGGAATTTGTCTTTTTCTAGATCACATTGCTTACAACCTAATTTAAAAAGTCCCATGTTTTGATCATGTATACATATGAGGTCAAAGCAAAGGTCAAAGTCTAGAACGTTACATTTACCTATGACCTTGAGCTCAATTTCGAGGTCATTAACCAAGGACCTCAAATCAAAGACTCTAGGCCTCTACTATAAATGGTTAATGAGTTGTATTACCTTAAGGGGGAAAAACTGGCTTCAAATGTCTACATACTCTTTCGACTAAAATTTACGTATTACGACATGTCGCAACTAACAATTTAGTAAAAATAATTTGTCGATAAGTTATACAGCTTTTGAAAATAAGTGAAAATAAGCCAAAATCAAAATTTATAATATTACCTTGACTTTTGACCTTGACCTTATTTTCATTTTTTGGACCAAGGTTCTCATATCAAAATACCCTAGGTTTCTATCACTTATGGTTTACCAGTTAGAAATGCATATTCTTATATCAAACATAAAAGGGGGATAACTCTCATATGGAATCTACATACGACTTCGGTCAAAATAAAACAGAACATCCTGAGGATATAACGAGCAATTTGGAAAAATAAATTTGTCGGTTTCTTACACGGTTGCGAAGCCTTAGGGATAACAAGAAAAACAGTGTTTGGGGAGGAAACTCTTATTTGGAAAAGTATTCGGTTAAGCAGAGTTGGTTTTAAAAGCGTATAAACTGTTTGATATCATATTCAAAAAATCTAAACGACATCTTGCGAAGAAAAAAAAACAGCGAAGGAAAACAATTAGGCGGAAGAAAAAAAATAATAATCAGAAGAAATCCAATATGTCTTTCCAAGGAAAAGTGGAAAGACCTAATAATCAGAAGAAATCCACGGAAAAGTGGAAAGACCTAATTACTTTTTGTTGACTTAAAATGAAATTGTACAACTTATCCAAAGACATGGGTTATCCATTTGTTTTTATATATAATATCCTATTAGTTGACAACAACAATTCAATTGCTTTGAAAATAAAAACTTACCTTTAGAGTGAAAACTTATTCCCAGATTAAAACAGCCTACTTGATCTTTCATAATAAATTTACGGTCAACTCGACTTTTAGAAAACGATGAGCCATACCGCTTAAATTCTTGTTCATTTCATGTCTCCATACTAATATTGTATGTGATGTTATTAACATGTATTTTATCTGAATCAGTAATTTTTTAAGTGTATGTAAAGGAGGACACTTCTAAGTAGCAATCCTATTGTCAATGTTTTTGGACAATAAAATGTGTTTAAATTAGAAACAAGAGCGCTTTTTTGTGTATGTTATGTCATTTAACACTGTGAAAATTATCCATATCTTAAGTTTTGATATATTTTTTATTTTACCCATTATAGATATAAATATATTTATTGAACACAATACAAAAAATGCTAAAATAGAAAAGAAATTAATGTAAAATTAGAATTTGAAAAGGAAAACAAGAGACTGTATGCTTCTTTTTTTACAAAAAGGTATACTGGAAATCTTAATCATTTATTCTATATTGCTTGATATTTTTTCATCTGCATGCCTCGCTCACAAGAGTAAGGACCAATACGATTTCCAATCTGTGAGTCTGTATTTGCGTCCAGTATCGGATTAAAATTTTAATTTAAGGTAGGTTATAGCTATTGAAACTTAATAACACGTGTTCATTATAAAGTAAACTTTGTAGACAAATGAAAAATTTCGTTGTGATCCAGATTTCGGAGTTTACTGAAATTCGAAATGTTACATTTAAGCGGAGCATGGTGACACGTGTTTCAGGTGCGTCATAATGGTGTCATCAAACTTGTCGATAGATGTGATTTTTTTCTTGACTTTAACTCCATAATCAATTATTGCAACACCGATCATACCTTTAATCTTCAGACAACACTCTCAAAGAAGACCCATACGCAATAGCCAAACATACAATTTGGGTCAGCTAACTGTAAATCTACGTGTGACATTTAAATGTATGTCAGACGTGTACGTTATTGCTGATGAATAACAGATTGACAAATAAGCGTATTTCCATATTATATACTAAATATTTTTTTATTTTATTTTATAAGTATTTGGATATGGAAAAAAAACTTACCTTGATATTTGTATGTCATTAACTTTGATGAGGCATTCTTGTGTATGAATGATCAAGCCATCTGCGAGTCGCTTGCTTAATAAAGTAATAACAAATGAGACTCTGATATTTTATTGGTTATTGAATGTGTCAGTTAGTGAGATTCTACAAGAGATGTAAAGGATAAATCAGACACAGTGTTGTCTACCGATATTCAAATTAACAGAAATCTAATAAAAGTCATCGACGGAATTTATTGCGTTATTTCTGTTGTCATTCTTGAAATAAATGGTATAATTGTTTATTTCACATATTTGTTGAACGCCAATTCAGCTAAGTTTCATGAAGATAATTAAAAACAGAAACAGATTTTTCGCAGTTATTTTTTTTTTGGACCATTTGAGTAATTGAACTATGCACGTATGAGTATATTTTCGTTTGGTTATTGACGAGACGGACCATATGAGTATATTGACCATATATGTATTTTTCGAATTATTTCCAACTTTCTTAGTAGGAAAACATAGTTAATACTCCGAACCCAAAACGGCAAAATTTACTTACTGAATTCCTTTAATCGTTGACATATTGTCTGAATCTTGGTGTATCAAGAACAAGAGTAAGAACACATTTTTTTAATTTCAACAATTCGAAACATTTAAGGATATTTTAACTCACTAAAAACATACGCCATCATAAATTAAAGAAAAAAGAAAAAAGTTTTGAATTACTTTAGTCCTACGTTAAACAATTGACAGTTCATTTAGATATTTGTATACGTGTATGATCAAAATACTCACATGGTCCGGAACATTTATAACAGTACACAACTAGATTTAGAAAAAAGGAATAATTATGTTTTAAAAATCTTAAAGAGTCCTTATATCTCACTTTAGAAAAAAGCTGCAGCTAAATTTTAGCGCAGATGTTTTGGATGTTCGGTTTTATCTGTGATTTTTATGTGTGGATCTATGGTCCACTGTGAAAGGGTTGGATTGGGATGTAATTGTCCAAAATTGTAAATATATCGCCGAGCGTTATATGTTTTTGACAGTTTTATGTAACAACAAAATTAATATGTTCTTCTAAAATTAGAGGGCTCCTCCGGTTACTAATGTCTTAAGTGTTTTAAGTGTTGTTTTGGATGTTGTAGTTTTCGATGGATGTTATTTAATATTTATTACTCTCTGACCAGGTGTTATATTTTTAAACAGTGTACCCCAAGCAGAATGTATTTCTTTATATTGTACCCCTTATCAGAAGATTTAAAAATATATATATATATTTTTTATCCCTTTTTAAAATATATGTATCCCAAATTTAAATACGAATAGATTTATTTCTGATATAAGGTTAAACATTGTCAGTGATTTGTTTGGCTGCTGTTACCTCATTAAAAAGATAGTTATATAACTATAGTATGTAACCATGTAGTTTTTATTTCGGAATTTAGGGAAATATAGTTTTTTTTTTAAAAACCACACGCCAAACAAAAGGAACTTTAATAAGGTTTTATTACCCTCAGTAGAGGTGTGGTTTTCTGGTAAAAAAGTTTTTTTTATTTAACAAGACTCCGACTTTAAAATTATCTCGATTTGATAAATCTAAGAATCATGGAAGGATGTAAAAATCTGTTTTTATATATCTTAATTTTTTTTGCTGTTGTCATATCAGATTAACAAAAAGTTATTTTAACAATCAAAATTCTAAAAAGTAGAGGTTATTTGGTCGAGTATGGTTCAGACTGAAAAAAAAATAGGTCGAGAGCTGTGTAATTTTGATCTCTTGTGGATAGTTGTCTCATTGGCAATCATACCACATCTTCTTTTTTATATTGGTGGCCTTCGGCTGTTGTCTGCTCTATGGTCGGGTTGTTGTCGCTTTGACATATTCCCTATTTCCTTTCTAAATTTTATTGGTCAAGTATTTGTCGAATACAGGTCGAGAACGGGTAAAGATTGTTTCAGACTGTTCGAGTAATAGTTCAGACTGTTTTCAATAGCAAATTAAAGGGTCAAGTACAAATCAGTACAGTCGAGTATGGTTAAGACTAGGTCGAGTAATATTAAGTAAAATTCAGACCAATTCAGACTGGTCGAGTAAAAATCAGTACAGTCGAGTACAGATATAGGCCATTTTAGACTTTTACTGGTTTGTAGTGTTTTACGCAGCAATATTTATTTTTTCGGACCATATGAGCATTTGAACCATTCATGTATGAGTATATTTTCGTTTCCTTATTAACGGAAAGGATCGTATGAGTATCTTGATCATATAGATATTTTTCGAATAATTACTAACTTTTAGCAGGAACACACAGATCATTATCCGAACATAAAACGGCAAAATTTACTAACTGAATTCCTTTATTGATGACATATTGTGCCATATCGAAGTCCATTTATCAAATTAAAAACAAATTTTTTATCTCGATAATGTGTAAGTTCAACTTCAAGTTGATCAATATCAATAGGCTTAGACACTAGTCAATTCTTAGCCTGCGCTTGTTCTTGTGACGGCCTACTGTTCGGAGAAGCACCACTATATGATATAGTATTGAATAAACATTTTGTCCCTTTGGAACATTTTCCTGATAAGAAATTGTTACACTCTCCCCGACCACGAAAGAAAAGAACAGGGCGTCCTCGTTCGTATATCTGTATTGGAACCATCACAACCGTTTCTCCCAATTTTTAATTTCTGAAAATGAGTTTGATTATGTTTGGATCGATTATTCGATTGACCAACGCTTGGAAACGTTTGTCAAATAGCTGTGGGATGCCCAAGACTACCGCAAGTTTCACATTCCTTAATAATTTGTCCACGTGTGATGGATGAATAGAGTTTTTCGTTTCTGAAGGACCAATCTACAACTTAACCGTGGGCCAGATTGATAGCAGCTACCTTATTTGCGAAAGCCTTGTGATACTCATAGAAAACAGGACCTTTATATCTTGCAGAGATATCAATGACATCTTGAATATACATATCGAATTCGATGTTTCGGTCTTGCTTTTCACAAATGATATTTTTGAAAATATTGAAATCTTCTATAAATTCTAGAATAGACAAGTTTCTTTGAAGGCGAGGATCGCGATGTTTGATTAATAGAACGGACCCGTCAGATTCATCAACGGATTTATAATCTTGTACGTTTTCTTGATTGTTAAGTAGAGTAGCCATATTAATGTACTTGCCTTTTAAAATCTGCTTCCGAACGTTCGGTGCCACTGCTTGAACATGCGGAAACATGTCTGAGGAAACCATGGCAGTGTGATAAGATCCTGTATGATGATGTACTCCATTATTTATATCACTAACAATTGCAGGTTGACTAATGATATTTGATTCTCGAACTAAAACCGACTGAAGTTTCCTGATTTTGAACAGTTTGCTCCATGTTGTTTACATTGGTGGTAAGTTGAGTAAATGCTGGAATTTCGGGCATAACTGTATTATTCTGTCATGAATTCTCATTTAATAGTTCCAATAAATGCTCTTTGGTGAAAATTGATGGAGCCCTGATGCCTTGATTCCTTAGTTTTTCTTTAACTTCATCAAATTTCAATCCCATATTACTGGAGTTCTGTACAACTGGTGTGTCACATTTTTTACTTTTCTGACTGGAAACACTCGTTTTACAAACTGGCGGCATTTTTAGGAAGTTGTGAAAAGTTGTGAAATAACCAAATAATATTGATTTGCACTGCTATACTGCTACTAACTAATTAATGCAACTGACTAAATAAACCTGACAAAGATTAAAAAATTAACAGTGCACCAAGTTCATGAGACGGTTAAGAAAACATTGCCGTCTCTACCACAGACATCATAAATCTAGTAATAAAATGTGTATCGTTCAACTAAATAAATAATAATTTTGACAGAAGCCGAGACGGACAGAACATGAAACATTAATATAAACATCAATTAAAAATTTCTAATTGTTGACATATTGTCTGAATCTTGATGTATCAACCACAAGAGCAAGAACTATTCCTAAAACAATTCGAAATATTAAGGATATTTAAGTTCATTAAAGACATACGCAAACATACATTAAAAAAAGAGTCTTGATTTACCTTAGTCCTATTTAAAACAATTGACAGGTTTTTTTTAGATATATTTATACGCGTATGATCCAAATACTCATATGGTCCGGAACATTTATAACAGTACACATCTAGATTTAGAAAAAAAATTAATTAGGTTTTAAAAAATCTTAAAAAGTAAAACTAAAATGCATGTACCAAGTCAGGAATATAACAGTGATTTTCCATTCGTTCCGTTGTTTGATATAGTCTAACGTTTAATTTTTCAGGTTTTATGACTTTTTCTCTCTTTTAATTTACCTGGAATTTCGTTTTTGTTAATAATGCTTTTTGTACACCGAAACATGTCAACTTATATAACACAAACATTTGTTAAAACTTTTAGAAATTTATTAAGGTTTTCATTCATCAAAACCATGGATGAGTGATTATCACAAAAGTCTGAAATCTGGAATGGTTTTTAGAGAGTCTGGAACTTGTGAAAAAGAAGCAGAAGACACCAAGGGGGATTCAAAAGTCATGGTCGACGAAAAAATGACAACGCCATAACAAAATTTTCTTTTTTTTAATAAACAAACCGTGGTCTGGTAAAATGATATATTGTTATAGTGTATGTTAAACAGTCAAATTTTTACTTTCTTATTGTTATAATTATTGCGAAAACTAGTTTACTAACATCGATACTTGTTACACGTCAGATACATCTAGCTCGTAATCGTCCCAAGATATGACAGTTGTTTTCATTCCAGTCGTTGTTTCATATAGTCGAGCTTTTGACAGGTTGCATTGATATTCCCCCCTTTTGAAGTTACTTTAGAGTATAGTAGTTTTGTTAATAGTTTTTACCTGTTAATGGATTTTTAACCATGGAAAAAATATTACAGAGGACTGAAATAAGTCCTTGACCCAGATTCTATTAAAATTCATTCATTTACTTTCCAATTGTTGCAAAAAGATTTATTTACATCTGTTTTTTCGAACTAAGTATACAATTGGGAACTATCTCATTGTCTCTTTTTACTCATGCATATTTAGAAAGAGTTTTTTAAAGGCTAATGCTTTACAAAATATTTTTGTAGTTGCCTTTTGTTTATCTACACAGGAGCTCAAATAGAATGAAATTCGAAACAGTGTGGCTGTGGCCATTGATTGACACATTAAATTCATCCATTGACTGGGACAATTTACGCGAACGTTTGTCTGTAACGACCACTGTTCACGACGACCTACGATAGACATTTAAACTGTGGGGTCACTAAAGGTTTCTTAACGCCTTTAATTATAAAATAATTCCAAAAATTAATCAGGAATAACCTTTATGTTATGATTTATATAATTGGTATAAATCAAAACATCGTGTTATTTCTGATTAATTTTTCGAATTACTTTATTAAGGTGTTGAGAACCTTTGGTGAACAATAGTTTAAGTGTCTTTAAAAGTACATAGTGAGCAGTGATCGTTACATACAAATGTTCACCTAAATTGTCCCATCCAATGGATGAATTTAATGTGTCAATCAATAGCCACAACCACACTGTTTTGAATTTCATTCTAAATATCGGTTAGTATAAAAGCTGTATGTTTCAACTCAGTATTATATTTATCTAAGCTCTGAAATCAGAAAAAAATCTTTATTCTTTTGTAGAAAAATCAACAAATTTGCTCAGCTTTCACATACAAGCTCAAATTTAACCAGTTTAATTTAAAAATAACTATTAACTTTGTCCCGAAAAAAATTCACGAGGATTTGAAGATTGAGAATTTGCAATTTCAACTTTCCAATTTCTCAGCAGTAACATACCTGTTTGCAATAGCATGCATTGTTCTATATAATAAGGATGTTCTTATCCCGGGCATAAAAACAATGCCGTATTTGGCAAAACCTTTTCAACTTTTTATCTTCAATGCTGTACAACTTTGTACCTTTTTCACTTTCGATCTTTTATATCTGGGCGTTATGTATTCGGGTTTAGTTTTCTGTAATAAGTTAATACTTCAGTTTCTTTGTGTATATCTCTTTCATATTCATTTGATAAAATTTACTGTTTGCAATAGCATGAATTGTTCTATATAATAAGAATGTTCTTATCCCGGGCATAAAAACAATGCCGTATTTGGCGAAACCTTTTCAACTTTTGATCTTCAGTTTTGTACAACTTTGTACTTTTTTCACTTTCGATCTTTTATATTGTAAGTCTTGTGTGGACAAGGCGCGTTTTTGGCGTATTGAATTTTAAACCTGATGCTTTTTGTTATCTATTAATCATGTTTTTCTTTGTCTAATATGTTCTATTAATTTGTATTGTAGTCCTGTAATATTATGTTGTCATTTCAATGTTATATTTAACTTTGCCATTAAAGTGCGAGGTTTGGCATGCCACAAAACCAGGTTCAATCCACCAGTTTTATTCCCCTTTAAAAGTGTCCTGTACCAAGTCAGGAAGATGGCCATTGTTATATTATTGTTCGTTTCTGTGTGTGTTGCATTTTGACGTTGAGTCGTTTGTGTTTTCTCTTATTTTTGAGAAATTGAGATAAGACGTGGCACGGTACTTGTCTATCCCAAATTCATGTATTTGGTTTTCATGTTATATTTGTTATTCTCGTGGTGTTTTGTCTGATGCTTGGTCCGTTTCTGTGTGTGTTACGTTTCGATGTTATGTCGTTGTTCTCCTCTTATATTTAATGCGTTTCCCTCGGTTTTAGTTTGTTTTTTGTCCATGGATTTATGAGTTTTGAACAGCGGTATACTACTGTTGCCTTTATATACCCCTCCGCTCCGTCGATTACATATCTCAGTTAATACATTGCGCTTGTGTATACTCACCCTATGCAGACTTCGTTAACAAGGGTGTGATCCTTACACAAAAACTGCTCCATCAAAGTTATGAGGAAGAACAACTGAAATCGACACTACATACAGTCCCCATAATGAATTGGTTGACCGATACGATGCGTCGGTGTTTCATCTCACAAGCGACATGTTTTCGCTGTTAGATCTTTAGTTACCAGTATAGTCGTCTGTTTTTTAATTTAGCCGATTCCGACATTTCTATCGAGTGTGGATTCGTATGTCGGATGATGCATGCAGATCCCTAATTTTGTTTTACCTTAATTTGTCTCTTGATTTACGAGATTGATACATTGGTTACTACTGTCGCCTTAATTTTCACGAAAAGTCACTTGCATTTTGAACTTAGATTACGTTTAAATTTTTCAATTGTCTGTTGGAACCTTCCAGCAGAGTCCACATATGTAGCTTGTATTTCCGTTTTAGCTACAAAACCATCTCCTAATAAGAGATTAGAAAAAGCGTTACTCGGATGTATACTTGCTTTAGATCAACGACAAGTTTCACACCCTTTTACTGACCCAAGTTTTTAATGGGCTTGGTGTTGTTTGATCCTTTGTTTTCAGTGTGATGATAAATACACTGGTTTGTCTGTTCTTATTTGTCAATGTCGATACTGTGCCGGTCAATTTGTTTGATAACCCTTTAAAATTTTCTGTTTTACAATATTTTTTTGTTAATATTTGTTGTTTATTAATTATTTATACATATTTCAGACCAATCATTAGTAGTGTGAAACGTCTCTATGATCCAATCGTCCTGTGTTGCTAGAACAATGTTATAATGCTCATTTGGGATAACTGTGTGGAAACCAATTGACAAAATCAACAAGTAATCTCTAGTTAAAACGTAAAATAATGGATATCTGAAGTGTTTTATTACCAATTATTAGCAAATGACCTGCAATTCATTACAAATTGTTCGATTAAGACAATTCCATTTGTTTAAAAAATGGGTCATTGAACATAATATAGGAATAAAATGAACACACCCATTTACTAACTACCTTATTCATGAATATAATAATAACTAAACTAGAAATATAATCATTATATTTCACACACTATTGCCGAACACCAGTCCTGTCGATTGAACACGTTTTTTCATGATGGACTAAAATATAATCGTCTTTATTATAAACGAAAACAAGATTTCCACATCAGCACATTTTCTTTATCTGTATTTGTATATTAAAAACCTTAAGTTATGATAATTTGCATCTGTAACACGATGATGACTGCTGTACCCATATGTCAGACACAGCAATGAATGTGTATTAAATTTGATAGATGCTTTTACGTTCTGTTAAATTGTTCCTTTTGAAATTGTAACACGATGATGACTATTTTATTTATTATGTCTGTTCACGCATCATTGTAAATATAACGGAATTTGATGACACTGTCATACAAAGTGAGAGGTTTAGCGCTATTAAACCAGGTTTAATCCACCATTTTCTACATTTGAAAATGCCTGTACCAAGTCAGGAATATGACAGTTGTTGTCCATTCGTTTTTGATGTGTTTTGTCATTTGATTTTGCCATGATTAGGGACTTTCCGATTTTATTTTCCTCTGAGTTCAGTATTTTTGTGATTTTACTTTCCATATATACCATTAAACGTTTATTAGCTTGCTTAATTTAAACACTTGTATAAAAGATATTTAAAATTCTAATCTATTTGTGTTAATATTTCTTAAGACAGCAAAAGGAAAAGAGCAAATTTTCTGTTTTTGTCAAATGAGCACTATCTCATGGCGCTAACATCAACGAATGCTCAAACTAATGAAACTCGTACACAACTCTTTCGGGAAGCATTCGGAATATTCTAGTCCAGTGTGGTACCTATATTTAAAAAATCATACAGAGTCCAAAAGAAAATGTCAAGAGCTAGTAAAGCAAATACCGAGCTATCACAATTACATATATGAAGAACGATAACGTAAACCAAAATTACTAACATTGTTTTACGAAAGAACCACCAGCAGATACGAATGAGCTTTTTATTTCAGCATTCAGTTTTCGAGAATAGGAAAACATCTCCATTTGAATGATTGTCATTTATTTTTAACCCTTTTAGTTTCAGACCGTTTAATTTCTATCTAAAAGGGAACTGTTACTTTTTCCTGTTTGCATTAATTTTAGTTATTTTGCCTTGTACAAAGGAGAAGGTCCGGTAAGGACCGATTTTGGCCTCAAATTTCAGGTTCACTGACAAAAGATTTTGATCATTCTTCAAACACTTTAGAGTCTATTTCATTTGAATCAATTAGTTTATGTGAAAATTTTTAACTGATTTCGTCATTAAAAACGATCCGATTCAAGTTCAAATATGAAAAATCTACCAAATATGCAAAAAAAAATGTCTCTTTTCAAATGGTTTTTGTCAAAGATGAAGGTGGCCGCATCCTTGTTCATCCTCAACCTTTATATATGTTATGTATCATCATAAAATACAACTTGCATTTAAATATTAAGGATGAACACGAATGCGGCCACTTTCGTTTTACACGAAAACCGTCTAAAATTTAACTAAAATGCTAGAATTGGGAAGACTTCAGTAATTTGGCATGACTTAATGGTGCTAGTTCCCAAATATGTGCATTGTTTGGTAAAAAAAAGCGCCCATATTTATGCAGCAGAAGCATTGTTCTGACCAATAAATAACTAAAAGTTTACATTTTAAAACTGTTATATTTTGGGGCCAAAAAGGGGTCTTACTGGACCTACTCCTTTCAGTCAGTTAGAACGCTTCTTTGGCCACGGAAATAATTCAGAATATCGAATAATAATGCATTTACACCATAAATCCGATAGAGGAAGTTCTAACTGGTTGAATATAGATTAGAAAATAGTGTTTTAAACAAACCTAATAGGGAGTTCAGAGAACCTCCATGAAGAATGGCTCAAATCGATTAAAACCTGACGCGGTACATAGAACAGAATAATCTAAAAAAAAAAAAAAGGACTAACTAATAATGAAATGAACAATCAGAAGTGTGTTGTTGGTTGGAAAAGGTGACAGGTGCTGGTAAAGGGTGATGGGTATTAAGTGGTGGAAGGTAAGAAAAGGTGGCGGTAAGTGGCTTCAGATATAAAACAAATTACTTCAGTTAGTAATACACTGTCATAGCCGTTACATTGTTCAAAAATAAGAACAGTTACATAGTTACGATACTGTTGTCAGGTCATTACAATCTCCGGCGCAGAGATCATATCCGTTCCTTACGTGCTCCGCAATACTACACTTAATATGAGTGTAGTGTTACGTAGTATTGAACGGAACGGATATGTGATCTCTGCGCCGGAGATTGAGGTCATTAAAGATTCACCTCAGAAACTTACAAAACCTTTGAATAGACTTATTAAGAAGTGATATAATTACGATACTGTTGTCAAGTCATTAAAGATTGCATATTTTGGCGTTAATATTGAGTCACTGATAAGGTCTTTGCATCGGAACTAAACAAATTTATTCTAAAAACAGTTGTTGGCATGACACGGGTTATGTTCTTCTCATATATGTTATGATGGTATGATACTAAACCCCTAACGGGAAGGATTGTGCCTGATGTTCATATGATGAAATCATAATCTTTCAGTCAGTTTAATTGAAGTTTGGAGCTGGCATGTCAGTTAACTGCTAGTAGTCTGTTGTTATTTATGTATTATTGTCATTTTGTTTATTTTCTTTGGTTACATCTTCTGACATCAGACTCGGACTTCTCTTGAACTGAATTTTAATGTGCGTATTGTTATGCGTTTACTTTTCTACATTGGCTAGAGGTATAGGGGGAGGGTTGAGATCTCACAAACATGTTTAACCCCGCCGCATTTTTGCGCCTGTCCCAAGTCAGGAGCCTCTGGCCTTTGTTAGTCTTGTATTATTTTAATTTTAGTTTCTTGTGTACAATTTGGAAATTAGTATGGCGTTCATTATCACTGAACTAGTATATATTTGTTTAGGGGCCAGTTGAAGGACGACTCCGGGTGCTGGAATTTCTCGCTACATTGAAGACCTGTTGGTGACCTTCTGCTGTTGTTTTTTTCTATGGTCGGGTTGTTGTCTCTTTGGCACATTCCCCATTTCCATTCTCAATTTTATACATTATATTTTCCAATATTTAATTCGGTGGAATTTGTGATGGGTAGATTCCTTAGCAATTATCCCTCTTTAATCAAGAACACTTTAGAATAACTTAAAGTTTAATGAGCAAACAAAATGTACTAGATACATGTAAGGCTTGATGTCAGAAAATATTCATTTACACATAAAACTGTTGAAATCCGGAACATCCTACAATGCTTAGTTGTAACCATACCAACTATCAGAATCTTTGAAAGGAGATTGGACAAACTCGGAGAAAACCAACCACGAAAATATGACCATAGCTTGGACAATTCCGATGAACACGACTGGACAAGGCATAATTATAATTAAAGAACCTTAGTGAGCAATATCGAAATAACACTCCCCATACACTTATTTGTAGAAAGCATCACTGTAGTGGACTTTAATAGCCTACTATGCAGCATGGACTTTTCTACTTGTTTATGGACATACAATGACATATGTTTGCTTACATCTATGTCATCTGGTCTGGTTTCTGCAAAACGATCAGTCTATTATCATGTGCGACCTTGATTTTCTTCAACAATATGACAGACCTACAGACGGACTGACTGAGTGGCGTTCAGATTCTGAAACCCTCCTCCTCTCCCCTTTTATCTTTTTTTTTTTTTTTATTTGAGGAAGTTTTTGGGGGAAAGTTTCTCTTTTGGTACATGGGACCTGGTGACATAGAAAGAACAAATATAAAAAATGTCCTAGGCCGACTAATATGTAGGTGATCCTTTCAACAACAAAAAGGAGCATTGAATCTATTTCACACTATGTTAAAATTCATAATAATACCAGCACTGCATAATTGCTTATTTCAAAAAAAGCCAAAATTAACCTTAATTTCGAAAGTCTTTGACAAAATTGATGTTGAGTATTTATCCTAAAAAAATAAATGAAAAAAAATATGTTGGAGTTAAGATGTGTATGTTCCTTCGGATAGAATTTGATTTGTGTTGACAAGTGAAGTTCTTCAATGCAAATTTTAACAAAATCACTTTAAACAATCGTAATTTTCTATCAAAATATCATCAATAGCAACATGCAAGAATTATTTTTATATACTTAAGTATGGTTTTGGCTATACTCAAATATTAAAGAATATTTTTAACTTTGAGTAAGAAAATACATGAGAATTTTTTTATGGCGATGTATTTTGCTGAGAATAGAATAATTGAGAAAATTCTCAGGCTGAGTAAAAAAAGTTACTCAAATAGTTTTATGGCGCCAGGGCCATACTTGGCCACAATCATAAGATTATGTCTCTTTCACACCCCACCCTTTTTATTACACTAACAAAAAAGTCCTATTTTTGCTATTGGAGAAGGTGGAAAAATAACTGTCATCAGTTAATAATATTCATTTTTAGCTCAATTGGCCTGTTTTTGCCCAATATCTTAAAAACTATAACAGATAGATCGCAACTTTAAATAGCAGAAAATGATTAGCAAGATAAGATTTACAGGAAAATCAAGTGATGGAAATTTGTTAATTTAGTCCTTATAGGGGTTGTTAAAAACAATTTTACCATTTTAAACAACAATCTCCTTGTTGATCTTGATGAAACCTGGTGGCAATCAAAAATGATGGCTGTGACTATAATGTTAAAGGTTTTATGATACATATTTTTGCCGAGTTAGAGCCTATAGTTGGAGATTTCCATAAAAATGTTTTGCCTTAACATTTATTTGAGTAATTTGTAAGTTTGTATTGCTTGTCTATACATCTCAATTACATCCAAAACCTTAAACATGTTAGCCAATTTTCTAGCAACAAGTCAGTTCAGTTGGAATTTTATTTCAATTTTTTTAACAGATATTTGATTTTGGTATTGGTCAGGAGAAAACAATTGCTTCAAGTCAAGTTGAGTTTCTTTAAAAAAAACATCTTATGACGTTACTTATTAATAATTGTTGTACCGAATTCATAATTATGAATTATTGAACGCATTCAGAGTTAGTCCCCCTTACAAAAATCCATGCCACTTTGCCCCTCGGTGCCATTTATGATAGAGTTACCGGGCAAAATATATTGACTTTTATGACGATAAAAACATCGCCAGTCCCGCGTTTCGTTCTTATTAGTGACGCTTGTGGAAGGAAGGAAGGAAGCTATTAAATCAAGAATTCCAAATAGTGAAGTTGAAATCATTCCTTCGTAAGTTTCATGGACGCCATCACGAGTTGGTTGACTGTTAAGAAATATCCATTTCACAGATGATAACGGATATGTTCCTAATGTCACTACGTAACGTGACTACAATCCCGTCCCCTTTTCCCGAATGTGACCTACAGAATTAGACTTATTATCGGGTTTGTTCTAACATGAGCAATACGACGGGTGCCACGTGGAGCAGGATTTGCTTACCCTTCCGGAGCACCTTAGATCAACCTAGTTTTTGGTGGGGTTCGTGTTTCTCAGTCTTTAGTTTTCTTTGTTGTGTTTTGTGTATTATTGTTTGTGTTTTGGTCTTTTTTTTTCTTGTTTAGCAATGGCGTTGTCAGTTTATTTTCGACTTATGAATTTGAATGTCCCTCTGGCATCTTTCTCCTCTCTTGAATCTAGAAAGATCAAATGCCAGATAATGTATGAAGTCGGAGAGCATTAAAGACCCAAAATTCCGAAAGTTTTTATAAATAACTGCTAATGTAATCTATTCCTGTGGCATCATAGTCATTTTTTTAAAACAAAATCTTAAATTTCAATCTTATCAAAATGTAGTAAAAATGGTGTGAAGCAACTTCAACAAAAGGATAGTGATCACATTCTAGAACAGAATTATCATAAGATATAAATAGTAATGTTTATTCTTTGTTAAAAAGTGTATGTGCTTAATTAAAGCAGATATTCTTAGCTTTAGCACTAAATTATTATTTACCAGAGATAGCTTTCATAATTAAAAATATAAAGCTCAATTTGTACAGCAAAAGTAACCATATTTTTATAAAAGTTGTAATTAATGGCTCTCTGTATTTTCGAAGTATAACGCTGATTCAGATAATTATTTGGTTTCAGATCCTTAGTTTAAGCAGAGAACTATGGCTCAAAGAAAAATTCAAGCATTGTTGTAGAAATCCAAGATTTGCTGCCTTATTACCTATCACATATCAAAAACCAGATTATGAATTCACAGCATCAATGAAGAGAAATTTTATAAGATCCTCATTATTTAGTCTGTCGGAGTATGTGCTGAAGTTCATTTGGTAATATGAGCAACTTTTCAAAACTTTAAAATTCATCCGAAATTCAGAGTTTTTGAACCAATTAATGTCAAAATCATTTTTAGGTCAACTAGTACAGAGATCATCTCATAAATAGGAATTGCAGAAACTGTGTCAGAAACAACTAGTCCACTTTATAGTGAAATAGTACACGCAATTGCGTATGGAAAAATTTAAACAGGTAACAACACTCTTATTGGAATCAAAAGCAGATTTATCACACTTATTTACTTCGCTGGTTCAAAGGAAATGTCAATGTCAACAAGGACTTGTAATAATAAAGACTGTTGCCGCAAATGCAGAAATAGTGCTTCCACAGAAAACTAAGATTGTCAAAACTGTTTCTATTCACTCAACCAATATTCAGATTAACAAAATAATAATAAATGACATTGTTAGTTTGTTTTCGATTTTGAATATCAATTTGAAATCTTTTTTTTACTCACTTTTACACCTGTTAGATGTGTTTCAACTCTAGCTCGCTCGAAACCTGACATACTTCTTCATTCGATTTAACGTCGAGTTTTGACAGGTACTACTTAACCCAGCAACCAAACACGAGAGTACATTCATAATACCACATTAGCGTGTGAATTCAATCGCCTACCCTTCGGAATGATGAATTTTCCAATGGCATTTCAATGCCTCATGGCAAAATTGCTTAAAGACTTAAATTTTAAGATTGCGTTAATGTATGTTTATGACTTTTTGATTCTTTTCTGAAGAACATTAAATAACTTTAACATTTTCGAAATACTAAGGACTTTTTTCCCCAGGAATAGATTACCTTAGCTGTATTTGACAAACTTTTTACGAATTTTGGGTCCTCAGTGCTCTTCAACTTTGTACTCGAACGTCACTGATGAATCTTTTAAAAACGAAACGCGCGTCTGGCTGACAGTTTATTTACATCATCTAAATAAGTGTTTAAAAATCTTCTTTCTGCTGAAACTGAATACTGAAAATGTAAATTTGGAACAAAAAATGCGAAATATTCGGGACATATCATTTCAAAGGACAGAATTCGTGTTAATACAGAAAATGTTGACATGGTGAAAAACTTTGCAAAACCAGTTAAAGCTAAACAAGTGAAAAGTAGTCTAGAAATAGCTATTTCCTATAGAAAATTTGTTTAGGATTATTCGAAAATTGTATCACCACTAACATCATTGTTAAAGATAAACCATGGACTTCAATGGACTCAAGATTGTCAAAAACAATTGAAATTCAAAACAGTAAATTAGTTACAGCTCCAATCCTTTTATTTCCGAAATAAGACTAACCTTTTATTCTACCAAAGAAACGTCAGAATATTCAATGGGTTACATATTAAGTCAAATTCAAGACGAAAGAGAACATGTAATCACGTATGGTGCAATTAAGAGACTCAGAGCTCTAATTGATAGAATTCATAATTTCATTTAGTATCTGGAAAACAGAAATTACTGATATTACAGAAAATGTTTCAGTGAAATATCCTTAAAATATCAAAGATTTCGATGGACGTTAAGGCAGATGAGTCTTCTTCTTCAAAACCATCGGAACCTTCAATTGATTTATTAGAACGTTTATATTAAAAAGGTAAAGATCAAAAGGAATATGAACAAGCAACATTATTTAATAAGAGCGAAAATCTGGACAATTTCATATCAAGTTACCACAGCATTCAAAGAATAACCAAGCTAGTGCTGCAAGATCTAGCAAAAGAACAGAGGTGTCATGACTTCATGGACGCAATCAAATACAAACAGTTTGAAAAAAAGTAACAGAAGACACAGCAAAAACTTGAACAATTGTCATAGAATCCTATAACTATAAAGTTAAATGTAGCATTTTGACGAAATTCTATTCAAAACGTCACAAAATGGTTTCCAATGATGAACGGTTAGGAAAACAAATTGCTGAACCAAGTCTTGCGAGATGACCTACTAAAGTCCTATCATGACTGTATTACTTATGGCGAACATCAAGAATTCGAAAAGACATATGCAGATCTATGTATAATGATGTCAACACTTATGTCAAAACAAGTGAAACTTGCCAACAATCAAACCGTGCTTTTTAATTCAAGACATTCTTTGTAGCAACCGCAGCAAACTCACGATGATTGCTGAAATGGCACATTGACATACTTAGTGGTTATCCAACAACAAAGTTTAAATTCAGTCAAGTTTTGATAGTAATAGACAGTAAATGTATGATGTCTCTGTTCTGGTCAATGAGTCAGACTTGTCATACTTAAATAAACGATAAATTTTTGAAATTATATAACATGTTTTCACGTGCAGAGAAAATTCACTTATGACCAGAGCATGATTTGATCACATATGTCTTATTGGTCAATGATCTTGTGGGGTCAACACGAGTTCATGTGTAAGTGAGTTGCGGTCACTTCCTTTTATAATCAGCCTTGGATAGTTAACTTGTTATTCTAACAAGTAATAGCTTTTTCTAAAAAAGTTAGCCGTCTCTAAGCTGATGAAAGTGGAAAGTGTTCTCGCTTTGTAGATTAATTCATTCAGAATAGCATTGCATATAAATCAACAAATTTTACCAAACACGTAATTAAGCAGTATACCGTTTAATGTTGGGTGTCAAATAAGGTCCTTATCATACGAGTCCTTCAAAGCTTAACATACTGGATTAACATAATCTCTTGTGAGAGGCCGTTCTTTTAAAATGGCAACAGTATTTTCGTATTTGAAATTTATAATTTTCTTTTATTTCTCTTTCTCTCATATAGCATCTAATTTAGTATAAATGGTCAATAAACATTAAAACAACTACTAGATGTTTGTTCTTGATCCTGCTAATTATTATAAGTAATATTATTTTTTTGCTATTAAGATATATTTTTTACATGTTTTCACAGCTATTCTACATATCATACTGGAATTGGGAGGATTAAAAATTAAAATTTTGTAATGACATGTCCAATGTTGAAGACCGTAGGTTGAATTTTAGAAGTACATTGTTTTGTTTGTTGTTTAATTGGGTTGTTGTCTAAATTAATTACGTATACTTCGTATCTCTTTTAAAATCATTCATAGAAATTAAGCACTGCTGAAATATGATAGTATACATGTATAATTGCTTTCATCGCCTGAGAATAGTTTCTTTTATTCTTCTTTAATTCCCCTTGGGATTTTTTGGGTCTTCTGTTCTTCATCGACTGCTATTTTATAGGGAGAGCTAGACAACGTTCAACCCAGCCCAAAAAGATCGGAGAGTGCATTTATAATACTTATCATTTGTATTGAGAGGTATAATAGGTCTTTATTTAAGCTTCATGATATTTGATGAAGTTGGGAAATTTAGATGATATAAGACAAGATTGAAGATTGAATCTGAAACTGATCAGACGTTGATAATTTTTTACAGATGCAATTAAAAGTATGGTTGCCTTATATGCAATGATATTTCTTCTACACTCACAAAGTTACTCGTAAAGTTTGATAATATTATTATATACATTTCTTCCTCAAAGCTATTTAATCTGATGCATTTGTAAATATGCTTATACATATAAAATATCACAGATTTCTAAACAATACAAATTTAAATACAATTATAAAAATGAAATGCACTATTCAAGTCAATAACAAAGAAAAATACAAGTTATTATTAGTATTTTAGTAAAATGTTCCATAAAAGTATCATTATCACATAAACACGGAACAATATTGCCAATTTTTTTAATTGTACTATATTATGACAGTAGACAAATACAACTTTTAAGAAACTATTTGATCTAGGATTTGTTTTAGAAAAAAAACATACATTGAATTCATGTGTTATTACAAAATGAAAGAAATGTCTGGTAATCTATAAAATTGTTACATGCTTTAAAAACTTTTTGAGGTAAAACATTCTTTATACTCTATATATAATTGCTGTCAGAGAGCTTAATGAAAAAAATCTTCCAATTGCATGTTAATCAGCTCTGTGCCATCGATTCACAAATCTGATATAAACTACTTGTAATTCAAACTCCACCTTATCAGAAACGTTGTTGTATCACGACTTTGTATTATTGAACTCAAACTAACCTTTCAAATATTTTGCTTATGTTTGTTGGTTTAAAAATAATTTAAATAAATCAATGTCATTAATAGCATGTAGTTCAGGTGTAAATATAGACCAATAAAGATCACTTTTTCTTTATTTTATCCTAATCAATGTTAACTTAACTCATGGATAAACTATGGTGACAACATTATTATTCCTGTGTGATTATTCTCTTCAACAAGAGTGAACTATTCTGAATGCTATGTAATGAGCACCATGAACAATGAGAGATAGAGGGAACACATAATAGACAGAATACAAATATATACCTAGTGGAGAATTTTTCACATTCATATTGCAAAACTTTTATACACTAGTCAAACATTCTCAAGCAAATTTGAATTGTAATCTATGATTTTTTTTAGTAGAAGTGCTGCAGGACATAAATCCAAAAGAACTCAAAACTAACCAGTAAATAATAATGTTCAGCGTGAGGAACCAGATTCAATACTGCTACAACAATCTTGGGCAGTTAATACATCTCTTGCCAGTGCAAGGTGATCAGTCTAGATTCCAGAAATATTACTGAATGCAAGAAGAGACAAATTTTATGGATTTTGAAAAATAAGGGTTGGATAATTTAGAATTTTACATGCAAAGGTCTTATTTTTGTTATTCCAGCATTAATGTCATATATTTTCAGGAGATATTCAATTTTATAGGGGCTATAATTTAAGACACACTTTTCTTTTCTTAAACAGATAATTTTTGACAGTAAAGAGCACCCTAATTTCTTTCAAATTTTTTAATCATTTTAATCAATTTCACCTTATTGATATTATCATGAAGTTTTATTCAAAAATAATATATTTACTGATACACTTTAGAGGAAAATCAAAAACAATTTTAAGTTTGGAAGGCATCTTTCAAGATCTGAAAAAAAGGACACTTTTGTTGTGGACATTAAAAACATTCTCAGATAACAGTAACAATAAATCTTTCCTTTAATTAAAAAAATCTTAATGTGTCGACATTAAAAACACAGCTTCATCTGATTAAGAGTGTAAACAAAAAGGACTGTTGATATAAGACATTCTTAGCTTTTAAAAAGGTAAAGATATCATTAAAAAAGAGTTTGAGGGTTTCTAATTCAACAATGATAGCAATGTAAATGGAGAGTATGTTTGACTAGTGTATAAAAGTTTTGAAATATGAATGTGAAAAATTCTCCATTATCATGATATGAATTCAAAATATTCATTGAAAGGTTTCTGCAATACATATAATTCATTGAACATGTTTGTAGGTATATATTTGTATTCTGTCTATTATGTGTTCCCTCTATCCCTCATGGTGCTCATTACATAGCATTCAGAATAGTTCACTCTTGTTGAAGAGAATAATCACCCAGGAATAATAATGTTGTCACCATAGTTTATCCATGAGTTAAGTTAACATTGATTAGGATAAAATAAAGAGAAAGTGATCTTTACTGGTCTATATTTACACCTGAATTACATGCTATTAATGACATTGATTTATTTAAATTATTTTTAAACCAACAAACATAAGCAAAATATTTAAAAGGTTAGTTTGAGTTCAATAATACAAAGTCGTGATACAACAACGTTTCTGATAAGGTGGAGTTTGAATTACAAGTAGTTTATATCAGATTTGTGCATCGATGGCACAGAGCTGATTAACATGCAATTGGAAGATTTTTTTCATTAAACTCTCTGACAGCAATTATATATAGAGTATAAAGAATGTTTTACCTCAAAAAGTTTTTAAAGCATGTAACAATTTTATAGATTACCAGACATTTACTTTCATTTTATAATAACACATGAATTCAATGCATGTTTTTTTTCTAAAACAAATCCTAGATCAAATAGTTTCTTAAAAGTTGTATTTGTCTACTGTCATAATATAGTACAATTAAAAAAATTGGCAATATTGTTCCGTGTTTATGTGATAATGATACTTTTATGGAACATTTTACTAAAATACTAATAATAACTTGTATATTTATTTTTTATTGACTTGAATTGTGCATTTCATTTTTATAATTGTATTTAAATTTGTATTGTTTAGAAATCTGTGATATTTTATATGTATAAGCATATTTACAAATGCATCAGATTAAATAGCTTTGAAAAAGAAATGTATATAATGATATTATCAAACTTTACGAGTAACTTTGTGAGTGTAGAAGAAATATCATTGCATATAAGGCAACCATACTTTTAATTGCATCTGTAAAAAAATATCAACGTCTGATCAGTTTCAGATTCAATCTTCAATCTTGTCTTATATCACCTAAATTTCCCAACTTCATCAAATATCATGAAGCTTAAATAAAAACCTATTACACCTCTCAATACAAATGATAAGTATTATAAATGCACTCCCCGATCTTTTTGGGATGGGTTGAACGTTGTCTAGCTCTCCCTATAAAATAGCAGACGATGAAGAACAGAAGACCCAAAAACTCCAAAGGGGAATATAAGAAGAATAAAAGAAACTACTCTCAGGCGATGAAAGCAATTATACATGTATACTATCATATTTCAGCAGTGCTTAATTTCTATGAATGATTTTAAAAGAGGTACGAAGTATACGTAATTAATTTAGACAGCAACCCAATTAAACAACAAACAAAACAATTTACTTCTAAAATTCAACCTACGGTTTTCGGTCTTCAACAATGGACATGTCATTACGATATTTTAAATTTTTAATCCTCCCAAGTCCAGTATGATATATAGAAAAGTTGTAAATACATGTAAAAAATATATCTTTTTAATAGCTAAAAAACGAATATTACTTATAATAATGAGCAGGATCAAGAACAAACTTCTAGTAGTTGTTTTAAGGTTTATTGACCATTTATACTAAATTAGATGCTATATGAGAGAAAGAGAAATAAAAGAAAATTATAAATTTCAAATACGAAAATACTGTTGGCATTTTAAAAGAACGGTCTTTCACAAGAGATTATGTCAATCCAGTAAGTTAAGCTTTGAAGGACTCATACGAAAAGGACCTTACACCCAACATTAAACGGTATATATACTGCTTAATAACGTGTTTGGTAAAATTTGTTGATTTATTATATGCAAGGCTATTATGAATGAATTAATCTACAAAGCGAGAACATTTTCCCCTTTCATCAGCTAAGAGATGGCCAGCTTTTTTAGAAAAAGCTATTACTTGCAAGAATAACAAGTTAACCATCTAAATGCTGATGATAAAAGGAAGTGACCACAACGCACTTACACGTGAACTCGTGTTGACCCCGCAAGATCATTGACCAATAAGAAAGATGTGATCCAATCATGTTTTGGTCATAAGTGAATTTTCTCTGCACGTGAAAACATGTTATATAATTTCAAAAATTTATCGTTTATTTAAGTATGACAACTCTGACTCATTGACCAGACCAGAGACATCATAAATTTACTGTCCATCACTATCAAAACTTGATTAAATTCATACTTTGTTGTTTGATAACCATTACGTATGTCAATGTGCCATTTCAGCAATCATCGTGAGTTTGCTACGGTTGCTACAAAGAAGGTCCTGAATTACAAAGCACGCACGGTTTGATTGTTGGCAAGTTTCACTTGTTTTGACAAAAGATTTGACATCATTATACATAGATCTGCATATGTCCTTTCGAATCCTTGATGTCCGCCATAAGCAATACAGTCAGGACTTTAGTAGGTCATCTCGCAAGACTTGGTTCATCAATTTGTTTTACTAACCTTTCCTCATTGGAAACCATTTTGCGACGTTTTGAATAGAATTGCGTCAAAATGCTACATTTAACTTCATAGTTATAGGATTCTATGACGATTGTTCAAGCTTTTGCTGTGTCTTCTGTTACTTTTTTTCAAACTGTTTGTATTTGATTGCGTCCATGAAGTCATGACACCTCTGTTCTTTTGCTAGATCTTGCAGCACTAGCTTGGTTATTCCTTGAATGCTGTGGTAACTTGATATGAGATAGTCCAGATTTTCGCTCTTATTAAATAATGTTGCTTGTTCATATTCCTTTTGATCTTAACCTATTTAAAAATATAAACGTTCTAATAACTCACTTGAAGGTTCCGATTCTGGATGTGTCTCCCGCCGACGAGAATCTGCTGGATTTTTATCTCCTAAACTATGCTGAATATTGAAGTTGTGTGCTTGAAGAAGAAGACTCATCTGCCTTAACGTCCATCGAAATCTTTAATATTTTAATGATATTTCACTGAAACATTTTCTGTAATAACAGTAATTTCTGATTTTCTAGATAATAAATGAAATTCCGAATTCCCTCAATTAGAGCTAATGGCTCTTTGTCCGCAATGTACAACTGTAGCTCTGAGTCTTTTAATGTTCTTGCACCATAAGTGATTGCATGTTCTCTTTCGTCTTGAATTTGACTTAATATGTAACCCATTGAATATTCTGACGCGTCTTTTGTAGAATAAAGGTTTGTCTATTTTCGGAAATGATAGGATTGGAGCTGTAACTAATTTAGTTTTTGGAATTTCAATTGTTTTTGACAATCTTGAGTTCATTGAAGTCCATGGTTTTTCTTTAAATAACAATGATGTTAGTGGTGATACAATTTTCGAATAATCCTAAATAAATTTTCTATAGAAAATAGCTATTTCTAGGATACTTTTCACTTGTTTAAACACTAACTGGTTTTGAAAATTTTTTCACCATGTCAACATTTTCTGTGTTAACACAAATTCCATCTTTTGAAAAGATATGTCCCGAATATTTCGCAGTTTTTTTGTTCCAAATTTACATTTTCAGTATTCAGTTTCAGTTTTGAAGAAAGAAGATTTTAAAACACTTATTTAGACGATGTAAATAAACTCATCATATATACCAGGATTGAAATTTTGTAAGCCAGACGCGCGTTTCGTCTTTAAAAGACTCATCAGTGACGTTCGAGTACAAAGGTGAAGAGCACTGAGGACCCAAAATTCGAAAAAGTTTTGTCAAATACAGCTAAGGTAATCTATTCCTTGGGTAAAAAATTCCTTAGTATTTCGAAAATTTTAAAGTTATTAAATGTTCTTAAATTTTTTAAGAAAAGAATCAAAATCTCATCAATATACATTAACGCAATCTCAAAGTTTAGGTCTTTAAAAAGTAAAAACACAAAAATACTGAACTCCGAGGAAAATTCAAAAAGGAAAATCAAAAATCAAAAGGCAAAAGGCAAAATTAAAAGTCCAAACACATCAAACGAATGGATAACAACTGTCATATTCCCGACTTGGTACAGGCATTTTCTAATGTAGAAAATGGTGGATTGAACCTGGTTTTATAGCTAGCTAAACCTCTCACTTGTATGACAGTCGCATCAAATTCCATTACATTGTCAACGATGCATGAACAAAACAAACATACTCAAAGAGTAAAAATGTCAAAAATAGGGGTACAACAGTCAATATTGTGTTATCATCTTAATATCACTGCCTAAACAACAAATGTAACAAAGTAGCACAAAAAGGCATACATCAAATTTAACATTCTCATTTTGCTTTTCTTATACGGCTGAATTTATCTATGTAAAGTCTACCCATAAATGAAAGAAGGTTTTCATTACTGGTGTGAAATTGCGCGTTTGAAATTCGCACAGGTAGACATAAAAATAATTTTGTCGTATGACGGCATACATAAATGCAGACTCACGTAAAGTAGATATAACAAAAAACAGACTTACAGCAAAAATAATAAATAAAATAATGGTGTGGTTCAAAGTATGACGGGACACATAAGTACAGTTTCACGTCAAATACGGCTGAATTTATCTATGTAAAGTCTACCCATAAATGATAGAAGGTTTTCATTAACATGACGGTACCCAAATTGCACCTATTCTGACTGTTTTTCACATACCTTTTTTTATGATAAAGACAAAAATGTCTATTCTGTGTTTATTTTGTAGCCTTATGCTTCTTTATTATATAGGTACACCAATTTAATTTTTAATCCATATGGAATCATAGAAAAATTGGTCTGAACTGACTCCAAACCATCAATGATTCTGAAATGAGGAGTACCCAAATTGCATCCATGCTTAAATTCACATTGTCAAGTGTCTAATAAAAGAGCTTCTGTTTAATTTCTTCAAAAATTTTGAACAATTGGATCCATGCTTACTCTTCATTTTTTTTAAATTGATACTTGTAACATATTGTATTTGCTCATTTTAAAAAAGATGACGTTTTGATGACGTCGCATAGCGACGTTTCAGTACATTTTGCTTTTTCAGAAAACACTTCATCTGTTGATGAATACTGTGAACGTTTTATGCATATCGAAATAGTTTTACCTATGTTGAAAGATGTGCATAGTATCAAATCATAAAACTACAAATTGTTTAGTCTCTGGAAAATCTTGTTAGATTTCCGCTACTATTTTTGCTAAATAACAAAATAAGCAAGTTAAATCAGAGACTTTTACACAGTATTAGGCTTCACTACAATTTTTAAAAGTACAAAATGTATAATATTAATATGCCTAACTTTTTGCATGCTTTTTTGTCTTTAAAATATGTTTTTTAAGTCACTCCTTTTCTTCTTTTGTTGAATTTGTGTACATATAAAGATATTGATTAAACTTGCAACACATCATACCTTTGTTTTGGAATTTAAATTCTCTTTTTCTTTGGCTTGGTTTAATAGCTGCAAGGATTTGTCTCTTTTTAATAGAGCTATCTGGTCTTTCTGTTAATGGTTGTTTGAAGTTATTTTTATGGAATAATTCTGGAATATTGTTTTGTGCAGTCATTATACCACCCACAAAATGTCTACTACAAACACGGTGCCAAGCAAGGGGTCATAATCAGCTGGTCTATCAATCATTTTAAACCACTTTCTCCTCAAAGTGAGCATTTTTTATCTTTGTTGGGAATGGATAAAACTCTACATTTTTCATAAACTCGTGTTTGTCGGTGTTCTTTCTAGTATCTGATTTGCAACCGGGAACAACACAACATAAATTTCGTTTTCCGTCGGCTTTCTTGGCTCTACCCATTGTTTTGAAAATTTACCGCTGTTGAACTAAAAGTGCCCTAAATTTTGACGTTGTCACGTGATCGACATACCGTTTCTAGTCTTACGACAGAAGAGTTCCAACATCTCGTAAACGACGTAATGGGCACTCAGTGCAATTTCGATACCGTTACGTTAAGCACTTTTGCCATGAGGCATTGAAATGCCATTGGAAAATTCATCATTCCGAAGGTTAGGCGATTGGATTCATACGCTTATGTGGTATTATGAATGTACTCTCGTGTTTGGGTGCTGAGTCAAGTGGGACTTGCCAAAACTTGACGTTAAATCGAGTGTTGAAGTATGCCCAGCTTTCGAGCAAGCTAGAGTAGAAAACACATATAACATGTGTAAAAGTGAGTAAAAAGATATCAAAGGGATATTCAAACTCGAAAACAAACTAACAATGTCATTTCTTTTTAATCTGAATATTGGTTGAGTGAATAGAAACAGTTTTGATAATCTTAGTTTTCGGCATTTGCGGCAACAGTCTGTATTATTACAAGTCCTTGTTGACATTTATATTTCCTTTGCACCAGCGAATTAAAGAAGTGTGATAAATCTGCTTTTGATTCCAATAAGAGTGTTATTACCTGTTTAAATCTTTCCATACGCATTTGCGTGTATTATTTTACTATAAGGTGGACTAGTTGTTTCTGACACAGTTTCTGCAATTCCTATTTATGCGATGATCTCTGTACTAGTTGCAACTGACAATGAATGAATATTAACGAGATATTCTATAAGGCGTTGTAAGTTTTGCAATCTTGAATTGTGATCGTTATTTTACGTTATTGATACTCTTGGAGAAAATCTAATCCTAAAATGATTTTGGCATTAATTGGTTTAAAAACTCTGAATTTTGGATGAATTTTAAAGTTTTGAAAAGTTGTTGCTAAGTTTCTCCTATTACCAAATGAACTTCAGCACATACTCCCACAGACTAAATAATGAGGATCTTATATTTCTCTTCATTGATGCTGTGAATTCATAATCTGGTTTTTGATATGTGATAGGTAATAAGGCAGCAAATCTTGGTTTTCTACAACAATGCTTGAATTTTTCTTTGAACCATAGTTCTCTGTTTAAACTAAGGATCTGAAACCAAATAATTATCTGAATCAGCGTTATACTTCGAAAATACAGAGAGCCATTATTTACAACTTTTATAAAAATATGGTTACTTTTGCTGTACAAATTGAGCTTTAAATTTTCAATTATGAAAGCTGTCTCTGGTAAATAATAATTTAGTGCTAAAGCTAAGAATATCTGCTTTAATTAAGCACATACACTATTTAACAAAGAATAAACATTACTATTTATATCTTATGATAGTTCTGTTCTAGAATTTGATCACTATCCTTTTGTTGAAGTTGCTTCACACAATTTTTACTACATTTTGATAAGATTGGAATTTGAGATTTTGTTTAAAAAAAAATGACTATGATGCCACCGGAATATTTTACCTTAGCAGTTATTTGTAAAAACTTTCGGAATTTTGGGTCTTTAATGCTCTCCGACTTCATACATTATCTGGCATTTGATCTTTCTAGATTCAAGAGAGGAGAAAGATACCAGAGGGACATTCAAATTCATAAGTCGAAAATAAACTGACAACTCCATTGCTAAACAAGAAAAAGACCAAAAGACAAACAATACTACACAAAACACAACAAAGAAAACTAAAGACTGAGAAACACGAACCCCACCAAAAACTAGGGTGATCTCAGGTGCTCCGGAAGGGTACGCAGATCCTGCTCCACATGTGGCACCCTTCGTATTGATCATGTTAGAACAAACCCGGTAATAAGTCTAATTCTGTAGGTCACATTCGGGAAAAGGGGACGGGATTGTAGTTACGATACGTAGTTACATTAGGAACATATCCGTTATCATCTATGAAATGGATATTTCTTAACAGTCAACCAACTCGTGATGGCGTCCATGAAACTTACGAAGGAATGATTTCAACTTCACCACTTGGAATTATTGGTTTAATAACTTCCTTACTTCCTCAAGCGTCACTGATAAGAACAAAACGCCCGTCTGGCGATGTTTTTATCGTCATAAAAGTCAATATATTTTGCCCGGTAACTCTATCATAAATGGCACCGAGGGCCAAAGTGGCATGGATTTTTGTAAGGGGGACTAACTCTGAATGCGTTCAATAATTCATAATTATGAATTCGGTACAACAATTATTAATAAGTAACGTCAAAAGATGTTTTCTAAAGAAACTCCACTTGACTTGAAGCAAGTGTTTTCTCCTGACCAATACAAAAATCAAATATCTGTTAAAACTTATGAAAAAAATTCCAACTGAACTGACTTGTTGCTAGAAAATTAGCTAACATGTTTAAGGTTTTGAATGTAATTCAGATGTTTAGACAAGCAATAAAAACTTACAAATAACTCAAATAAATGTTAAGGCAAAAAAATATTATGGAAATCTCCAACTAGAGGCTCTCACTCGGCAAAAATGTGTATCATAAAACCTTTAACAATATAGTCACAGCCATAATTTTTTATTGCCACCAGGTTTCATCAAGATCAACAAGGAGATTGTTTTTTTAAATGGTAAAATTGTTTTTAACAACCCCTATAAGGAGTAAATTAACAATTTCCAGCACTTGATTTTCCTGTAAATCTTGTCTTGCTGATCATTTTCTGCTATTTAAAGTTGCTATCTGTCTTAGTTTTTAAGATATTGGTCAGAAACAGGCCAATTGAGCTAAAAATGAATATTATTAACTGATGACAGTTACTTCCACCTTCTCCAATAGCAAAAATAGTACTTTTTTTGCTAGTGTAATAAAAGGGTAGGGTGTGAAAGAGACATAATCTTATGATTGTGGCCAAGTATGGCCCCGGCGTCAAAAAACTATTTGAGTAATTTTTTTTTTACTCAGCCTGAGAATTTTCTCAATTATTCTATTCCCAGCAAAATACATCGCCATAAAAAAATTCTCAGGTATTTTCTTACTCAAAGTTAAGAATATTCTTAAATATTTGAGTATAGCCAAAACCATAATATAATTCTTGCATGTTGCCATTGATGGTATTTTGATAAAAAATTTCAATTGTTTATAGTGATTTTGTTAAAATTTGCATTGAAGAACATCACTTCTCAACACAAATCAAATTCTATCCGAAGGAACATACACATCTTAACTCCAACATATTTTTTTTTTCATTCATTTTTTTAGGATAAATACTCAACATCAATTTTGTCAAAAACTGTCAAAGTTAAGGTTAATTTTGGTTTTTTTCGAACGTTTATAATTTGTTGATCTGTTTTGAAATAAGCAATTATGCAGTGCTGTAATATTATGAATTTTAACATAGTGTGAAATAGCTTCACTGCTCTGTTTTGTTGTTGAAAGAATCACCTACATATATAAAGGCAACAGTAGTATACCACTGTTCAAACTCATAAATCCATGGACAAAAAACAAAATCGGGGTAACAAACTAAAACTGAGGGAAACGCATAACTACATATTAGTGGGCATAGGACATTTTTTTTATATTTGTTCTTTCTATGACACCAGGTCCCATGTACCAAAAGAGAAACTTTTCCCCAAAAACTGCCTCAAATAAAAAAAAAATAAAGATAAAAGGGGTTGGGAGGAGGGTTTAAGAATTTGTACGCCACTCAGTCAGTCCGTCCGTAGGTCTGTCAAATTGTTGAAGAAAATCAAGGTCGCACATGATAATAGACTGAAAGTTTTGCAGAAACCAGACCAGATGACATAGATGTAAGCAAACATATGTCATTGTATGTCCATAAAGAAGTAGAAAAGTCCATGGTGCATAGTTAGCTATTAAATTCCACTACAGTGATGATTTCTACAAATAAGTGTATGGGGTGGGTTATTTTGATATTGCTCACTAAGGTTCTTCAACTATAATTATGCCTTGTACAGTCGTGTTCATCATAATTGTCCCAGCTATGGTCATATTTTCGTGGTTGGTTTTCTCAGAGTGTGTCCAATCTCCTTTCAAAGATTCTGATAGTTGGTATGGTTACAACTAAGCATTGTAGGTTGTTCCGGATTTCAACAGTTTTATGTGTAAATGAATATTTTCTGACATCAAGCCTTGAATGTATCTAGTACATTTTGTATTCATGGCGTCTTTAGTTCTATTGAAATTTTAGACACTAAGATTCATCATATGGATTGGTATGGATCTTATAAAATATACGTCATTACACGTTTTGATATATTTTATATCCCGAGGAAATATTTTATGATCGAGGAAATTAGTCTGGTAAATCAAAGAAATGCATTCTCGTTAAAACCAAATTAATTTAACCCAATTTCTTTGCTTCTGAACAGAGTGTGTATTGTTTGCTCATTAAACTTTACGTTATTTTAAAGTTTTTTTTATTAAAGAGGAATAATTGCTAAGTGATCAAACCATCACAAATTACACCTAATTAAATATTGGAAAATATAATGTTACTGTTCTAGTTTTTGAACAATTTAACGGCTATGACAGTGTATTACTAACTGAAGTAATGTTTTTTATATATCTGAAGCCACTTACCGCACCTTCAACCTAATACCCATCACCCTTTACAAGCATCTGTCACCTTTTCCAACCATCAACACACTTCTGGTTGTTCATTTCATTATTAGTTTGTCCTTTTTTAGATTATTCTGTTCTATGTACCGCGTCAAGTTTTAATCGCTTTGAGCCATTCTTCATGGAGGTTCTCTCAACTCTTCATTAAGTTTGGTTAAAACACTATTTTCTAATCTATATTCAACCAGTAAGTACTACCTCTATCGGATTTATGGTGTAAATGCATTATTATTTGATATTCTGAATTATTTCCGTGGCCAAAGAAGCGTTCTAACTGATTGACATTTGTAGAAGGCAAAACAACTAAAATTAATGCAAACAGGAAAAACAATTCCCTTTTAGGTAGAAATTAAAAGGTCTGAAACTAAAAGGGTTAAAAATAAATGACAATCATTCAAATGAAGATGTTTTCCTATTCTTGAAAACTGAATGCTGAAATAATAAGCTCATTCGTATTTGTTGGTGTTCTTTAGTATAACAATGTTAGTAATTCGGGTTTACGTTATCTTTCTACATATATGTAATTGTGATATCTCGGTATTTGCTTTACTAGCTCTTCTTTTGACATTTCTTTTTGGACTCTGTATGATTTTTTAAATATGGGTACCACACTGGACTAGAATATTCCGAATGCTTCCCGAAAGAGCTGTTTACGACTTTTATTAGTTTGAGCATTCCTTGACGTTAGCGCCATGAGATAGTGCTCATTTGACAAAAACAGAAAATTTGCTCTTTCCCTTTTCCTGTCTTCGGGAATATTAACACAAATAGATCAGAATTTTAAATATCTTTAATACAAGTGTTTAAACTAAACAAGCTAGTAAACGTTTTATTGTATATAGTGAAAGTAAAATCACAAAAATACTGAACTCAGAGGAAAATCAAATCGAAAAGTCCCTAATCATGGCAAAATCAAATGACAAAACACATTAAAAACGAAAGGACAACAACTGTCATATTCGTGACTTGGTACAGGCATTTTCAAATGTAGAAAATGGTGGATTAAACCTGGTTTTATAGCGCTATACCTCTCACTTTGTACGACAGTGTCATCAAATTCCGTTATATTTACAATGATGCGTGAACTAAACAGAAATAATAAATAAAATAGTCAAAATATGGGTACACCAGTCATCATCGTGTTACAATTTTAAAAGGAACAATTTAACAGAACACAAAAGCATCTATCAAATTAAAAACACATTCATTGCTGTGTCTGACATATGGGTACAGCAGTCATCATCGTGTTACAGATGCAAATTTACATTAAGATTTTTAAATACAAATACGGATAAAGAAAATGTGCTGATGTGGAAATCTTGTTTTCGTTGATAATGAAGACGATTATATGTTAGTCCATCATGAAAAAACGTGTTCAATCGACAGGACTGGTGTTCGGCAATAGTGTGTGAAATACAATGATTATATTTTTATTTTAGTTATTATTATATTCATGAATAAGGTAGTTAGTAAATGGGTGTGTTCATTTTAATCCTATATTATGTTCAATGACCAATTTTCAAACACATGGAATTGTCTTAATCGGACAATTTATAATGAATTGCAGGTCATTTGCTAATAATTGGTAATAAAATACTTCAGATATCCATTATTTTACGTTTTAACTAGAGATTACACGTTGATTTTGTCAATTGATTTCCACACAGTCATCCAAAATGAGCATAATAACATTATTCTAGCAACACAGGATGCATCATCCGACATACGAATCCACACTCGGTCGAAATGTCAGAATCGGCTAAATTACAAAACAGACGACTATACTGGTAACTAAAGATCTAAGACAGCGAAAACATGTCGCTTGCGAGGTGAAACACCGACGCGTCGTATCGGTCAACCAATTCATCATGGGGACCGTATGTAGTGTTGATTTCAGTTGTTCTTTCTCATAACTTTGATGGAGCAGTTTTGTGTAAGGATCACACCCTTGTTAACGAAGTCCGCATAGGGTGAACATGCACGATCGTAATGTATTAACTGAAATATGTAATCGACGGAGCGGAGGGGTATGTTACTGCTGAGAAATTGGAAAGTTGAAATTGCAAATTCTCAATCTTCAAATTCTCGTGAATTTTGTTTTTGGACAAAGTAAATAGTTATTTTTAAATTAAACTGGTTAAATTTGAGCTTGTATGTGAAAGATGAGCAAATTTGTAGATTTTTCTACAAAAGAATAAATATTTGTCCTGATTTCAGAGCTGAGATAAATATATGACTGAGTTGAAACATACTTCAGCTTTTTATACTAACCGATATTTATTTTGAGCTCCTGTGTAGATAAACAAAAGGCAACTACAAAAATATTTTACAAAGCATTAGCCTTTAAAAAAAACTCTTTATAAATATGCATGAGTAAAAAGAGACAATGAGATAGTTCCCAATCGATATGATAGTATACTTATTTCGAGAAAACAGATGTGAATAAATCTATTTGCAACAATTGGAAAGTAAATGAATGTAATAATTTTTCCATGGTTAAAAATCCATTAACAAGCAAAAATATACTCTAAAGTAACTTCAAAAAGGAGGAATATCAATGCGACCTGTCAGAAGCTCGACTATATCAACCAACGGTGGGAATGAAAACAACTGTCATATAATGGGACTTGTTCACAGGTCAGATATATATAACCCGTAATCGTTTAATTGATTAATTGGGGTACATGTTTCTAAGCAAGCAGACGATTACGAGCTATATTTATCTGACGTGTAACAAGTCTCGATGTTAGTAAACTAGTTTTCGCAATAATTATAGAAATAAGAAAGTGAAAATTTGACTGTTTTATTAAAAAAACTTTTGTGATAATCACTCATCCCAGGTTTTGATGAATGAATACCTAAATAAATTTCTAAAAGTTTTAACAAATGTTTGTGTTATAAGTGGACATGTTTCGGCGTTAAAAAAAAGCATTATTAACAAAAACGAAATTCAAGATAAATTGAAAGAGAGAAAAGTTCATAAAACCTGACAAATCAAACGTTAGACTATATCAAACAACGGAACGAATGGAAAATCACTGTTATATTCCTGACTTGGTACATGCATTTCAGTTTTACTTTAACTTTAAGATTTTTTAAAACCTACTTATTTTTTTTTTTCTAAATCTGTATGTGTACTGTTATAAATGTTCCGGACCATATGAGTATTTGGATCATACGCGTATAAAAATATCTAAAAACAAAAACTGTCAATTGTTTTTATTAGGACTAAGGTAATTCAAAACTCTTTTTTTTAATGTATGTTTGCGTTTGCGTATGTCTTTAATGAACTTATATATCCTTAATATTTCGAATTGTTTTAGGAATAGTTCTTGCTCTTGTTGTTGATACACCAAGATTGAGACAATATGTCAACAAGAAGAAATTTTTAATTTATGTTTATATTAATGTTTCATGTTATGTCCGACTCAGCTTCTGTCAAAATCATTATTTATGTAGTTGGACGATACACATTTTATTACTAGATTTATGATGTCTGTGGTAGAGACGGCAATGTTTTCTTAACCCTCTCATGAACTTGGTGCACTGTTAATTTTTTAATCTTTGTCAGGTTTATTCAGTCAGTTGCATTAATTAGTTAGTAGCAGTATAGCAGTGCAAATCAATATTGTTTGGTTATTTCACAACTTTTCACAACTTCCTAAAAATGCCGCCAGTTTGTAAAAAGAGTGTTTCCAGTAAGAAAAGTAAGAAATGTGACACACCAGTTGTACAGAACTCCAGTAATATTGAATTGAAATTTGACGAAGGTAAAGAAAAACTAACGAAGCAAGGCATCAGGGCTCCATCAACTTTCACCAAAGAGCAGTTATTGGAACTATTAAATGAGAATTCATGACAGGATAATGCAGTTATGCCCGAAATTCAAGCATTCACTCAACTTACCACCAGTGTAAACAACATGGAGCAAACTGTTCAAAATCAAGGATCTTTAATTCAGTCGCTTTTAGTTCGAGAATCAAATATCATTAGTCAACCTGCAGTCGTTAGTGATATAAATAATGGAGTATATCATGATACAGCATCTTATCACACTGCCAAGGTTTCCTCAGACATGTTTCCGCATGTTCAAGCAGTTGCATCGAACGTTCGGAAGCAGATTTTAGAAGGCAAGTACATTAATCTGGCTACTCTACTTAACAATCAAAAAAACGTACAAGATTATAAAACTGTTGAAAAATCTGACGGGTCCCTTCTGTTAATCAAACATCGCGATCCTCGCCTTCAAAGAAACTTGTCTATTCAAAAATTTCTAGAAGCTTTCAATATTTACAAAAAATATTATTTGTGAAAAGCAAGACCGATGCATCGAATTCGATATGTATATTCAAGATGTCATTGATATCTCTGCAAGATATAAAGGTCCCGTTTTCTATGAGTATCACAAGGCTTTCGCAAATAAGGAAGCTGCTATCAAACTGACCCACGGTAAAGTTGTAGATTGGTCCACGGAGACGAAAAACTCTATTCATCCATCACCAGTGGACAAATTATTAAGGAATGTGAAACATGCGGTAGTCTTGGGCATCTCAAAGCTGTTTGTCAAACGTTACCAAGCTTTGGTCAATCGAATAATCAATCCAAACCAACTTATAATCAAACTCATTTTCAGAAATTACAAGTTGGGAGTAACGGTCGTGATGATTCCAATACAGATATACGAGGACGCCCTGTTTTTTTCTTTCGTGGTCGGAAAGTGTGTAACAATTTCTTATCAGGAAAATGTTTCAAAGGGACAAAATGTTTATTCGCCCATGTCAATACTAGATCATCTAGTGGTGCCACACCTAACAGTAGGCCGTCACAAGAACAAGCGCAGGCTAAAAATTGGATAGTGTCTAAGCCTATTGATATCGATCAACTTGAAGTTGAACTTACACATTATCCAGATAAAAAATTTGTTTTTTAATTTAATTAATGGACTTCGATATGGCACAATATGTCAACAATAAAAGAAATTCAGTTAGTAAATTGTGCCGTTTTATAATCGGATAATAAACTGTGTGTTCCTGCTAAAAGTTGGTAATTATTCGAAAAATACCTATATGGTCAATATACTCATTTGGTCCGGTCCGTTAATAAGGAAACAAAAATATACTCATACACGTATGATTTAAATGCTCATATGGTCCGAATAATATGGCTGCGTAAAACACTACAAACCAGTAAAAGTCTGAAATGGCCTATATCTGTACTCGACTGTACTGATTTTTACTCGACCAGTCTGAATTGGTCTGAATTTTACTTAATATTACTCGACCCAGTCTTAACCATACTCGACTGTACTGATTTGTACTTGACTCTTATCTTTGCTATTGAAAATAGTCTGAACTATTACTCGACCAGTCTGAAAAAGTCTTTACCCGTTCTCTACCTGTACTCGACAAATACTTGACCAACTCTTGACCTATTTTTTCAGTTTGACCCATACTTGACCAAAGTTCTGAACAATACTCGACCAGTTTGAACCATACTCGACCAAATGACCTCTATTTTTTTTTATAGTTTTGATTGTTAAAATAACTTTTTGTTAATCTGATATGACAACAGCCAAAAAAAATAAGATATATAAAAACAGATTTTTACATCCTTACATGATTCTCAGATTTATCAAATCGAGATAATTTTAAAGTCTGAGTCTTGTTAAATAAAGAAAAAAACTTCTTTTTTTACCAGAAATCCACACCTATACCGAGGGTAATAAAACCTTATTAAGGTTCCTTTTGTTTGGCGTGTGGTTTTTAAAATAAAACTTGATTTTCCTAAATTCCTAAATAAAAACTACATAGGTTTCATGGATACATACTATAGTTCTATAACTATCTTTTTAATGAGGTAACAACAGCCAACAATATCACTGACAATGTTTAACCTTATATCAGAAATAAATCTGTTCTTATTTAAATTTGGGATATACAACATGTGTATATTTTAAAAAGGGATAAAAAAAAAAAAATCTTCTGATAAGGTACTTTATATCCTGCTTGGGGCACACTGTTTAAAAAGATCACACCTGGTCAGAGAGTAAATATGAAATAACATCCATCGAAAATTATAACATCCTGTAAAACTTAAATCGCAAGGCCTTTTGAATTCCCTAGATAAGTAATACACGAGTTTAAGAAAAATAGGGTTTTCTTTTTACCTATATAAAACACCTGTCCTAAGGTAGTTAACCCTTATTTAAGTGCTTTTTGTATGCCAAGTCTTTAATTTTGACAAAATGTATTTAAATTTAATTAAAGTAAATTTCTACTGGAACTTTGGACTGCATTTCCTTTTTTGAAAGGTAATTACAGATTGCTATGAATGTTTTATCATTATCATTATATTAAATTCTTGGTTTTACTAAAGAAAGGTGTCAATGTTTACATTTATTAAGTTGCTTTATATACTATTTTATATATATTTTGATTAAAAAACTTTGAATAACATTAAGATATTTGAATAATGGTTGAAAGTTCTAGTATTTGTAAAATTGATGTATATAAAGCAATGTGAACATGATATCATGTATATGAAAATTCATTTAACGAAAACTTAATTTATAACATGATATTTTTTTAATCCAACCTGAAATTACTTCCTTTGATCATCTTGTTTTTTTTTAATTTTAAATGAGATATACATTGTATATATATATATGTATGCATAACAGTTCCTAAATTGAAGAAATACAATAGATATATACAAAAACAGGTTTAGGTTGGTTAAGAATTGGTCCAGTAGGGTTCAGACTAGGTCGAGTATGTACCTAGTTCAACAGTTTAAACTGAAATCAGATAATAATCCTTACTCCTTAAGAGGTGTTACTCAAGGTAATCAGATAGTTCCTAAGCCAAAAGCTGAACTATTTAAGAAATCCTTTGCTTATTCTGGATCAGTATTGTGAAATGGACTATCACACACAATGCGTAAAGCTCAAAACACTTTTACTTTTAAGCAAAGTATCAAGAAGTACCTTACACAACCCTGATAAGAAATGTTTGCTACAAACAAGGTATTAAATAAAACTGGAAATCAACATCAAGTTTAGAAAACCTCCATTTCTTCTTACCTCTTAATTTCATGGTGTTAGTTCAATTATTTTTTAATTTGATGTAATTACCTTTTTTTCCTGTTTAGTTGATTTTTTCATATTCAACCTATTAATTATGATTTAAAGACATAATGTGCATTATAACTTACCTTAAGAAATAAATTGCAAACAATTGACACTATGACTAAATCTTTTCATGATATGTAAACATGAAAACTAAGGAACTAAGCTTAGTCCATGCATGCATGGACGAAGGTAACTAACGTTACTTAGTCCATGCTTGCATGGACTAACACAACAGACTTAGTCCATGCATGCATGGACGAAGGCAATTAACGCTAACTTAGTCCATGCAAGCATGGACTAACACAACAGACTTAGTCCATGCATGCATGGACGAAGGCAACTAAAGTTCACTTTTTTAAAGTTAAAAAATTTATAAATGCAAAATATTACAAAAAATTCGAATTTTTCAAAAATAAAAAAAAAAAATTAAATATTTAAAAAAAAAATTCTTTGAAATTTATACTTAAAAAAATAGATGGAAAAAAAAGAAAAATTTACAAAATTAACAAACAAAGTTTAAATTCCATTTTTTTCTTCAAAATTTAATAAAAAGAAGAAAAGGGTTAATTATCACTGTGTATCATCACCACCAGATATATGCATAAATGCCACATGAGAATATTCACGTCTGCCAAAAGATTGGAATGTGTTCACATTTCATTTCAATGGTAAAAACTCTTCACTGAACAGATTAGTTGGAGGTGAAAATTTGTTTAACATAACCTGGACAGTAGCTGCAATTAGTTCCTGGAAGTTCCTAATCATTTAGTAATGGTAAGTGTTTTTTAGGTTTATTGTTATTATGTCTATAATCAACATGTTTTGTTGCACTATGATTTTTGCCTTTGTCAATAGCAGCTTTTTTTGTATATATTGTACATGTACATGTACATTTTAAACACCAGAGAAGAGCAGATGATTTAAAAGAAAAACACTTTTGTGTAATCCAGCATTATATAAGATGTTTTTTGTGTCTAATGTTAAGGTGCAGTTTGAGCACTCATAAACATGTTCATTATGTCCACTGGTTGTGCTTGGTTGCTGTCTGCCATATTAAATGGATTTCCTTTTTTTTTTTGTTATTTGCTTAAATTTGTCTATTAGCTTTCTCTTTTGAAATTAAAAAAAAAACAGTTCACAAATTAAGTGTGCTGGGCTTATTTTAATTAACCTTCATCAGAAACATACAAACAAAAATTTGAAAGCAAAGGATGTAGATGCCATTATCTTGGGACTTAATAAGCCCATGTATAACGATCTTTAAGTTAAGGATTTTGCTCATTGTTGAAGACTTCAGGTGACCTGTACTTGTTCAATAATTTTAGTTAACACATTTTAATTTCAAAACATTCAACAGATATTTCCAAATAACAAATTTTGTGAACAACAGATATAATTGGTGAGCTGGTAATTATTTTATAGTCAATATGTTTTAATATTTATCAAGAGACATCATAAGATAGATGAATGTAGATGAATCATGTTCTTTAAATTCTTTCCTTGTCAGACTGTGTAATTTTTCGTCATTTCTTTTGATGTTCTGTCATATGATATTATATTTCATCTATAAATGCTAAATTATGCAACTTCTAATGCAAGGAGGGTTACCAATTTTTTAGATGTATAACTAGTTTTTATCTTACACTAAATATTTGAATATCAAAATAAAAATAACTAAAACTGAGTATTTAATAACAACATTTATTTCAGATATCATTTCCTTTGAACCTTTTTCTATAAACATGATACATTTTAAACAAAGGATGGCTGCTGTCTAAAAGGAAAAACAACTACAATGTATATCACAAATCAAAAACACCTTTCAAAGCAATAGGCATGCAACACATATTTTCTTAACAACTTTTCATATCACTCGACTCTGCAGAGAAAGAAAATAATCAATCAGCAAAATCAAAGGAAAATTTCATAAAATTTAATTGATAAAGTCCTTTATACATATTTATGGATTAGCTAGAAATACAATGTAAGTTGCCTTAAAAATTTGATCAACAGTTATTACAAACTGCAGCAAAAAAACAATAAAGGCTTCAACCTACAAGCTCATCATCAGACCAGCATGATGTAGTCAGTTCAAAAAAAGAAATAATTCACATTACTTCACTTCTATTTTGACATCTTTTTAACAAACAAAACTAGAGGCTCTCAAGAGCCTGTGTCGCTCACCTATTACTGTTTTTACTCATGTCGGCCATATTGGTTGGTAGGCGGGTTCATTAGTCACTTTTTTAAATAGATACCCTAGTAATGATTGTGGCCAAGTTTGGTTAAATTTGGCCCATAGTTTTAGAAAAGAAGATTTTTGTAAAAGTTACAAAAATGACGAAAAGATGTTCAATATTGACTATAAAAGGCAATAACTCCTTAAGGGGTCCTCTGACAATTTTGGTCATGTTGACTTATTTGTAGATCTTACTTTGCTGAACATTATTCCTGTTTACAGTTTATCTCTATCTATAATAACCAAAAACTGCAAAATTTCCTTAAAATTACCAATTTTAGCGCAGCAACCCAACAACAGGTTGTCCGATTCATCTGAAAATTTGTGAGCAGTCTTCACGCTGAGTGGCAGCCCAGGATAGTAAAATTGCTCTCGGGCCTGTAAAAATCATATCTACAGGCCAACATAATCTAACTAAAAAAAATTGAAAATTGAGCTCTGGGCCTGTAGATTTATAGTTCATCGTAAAGACTGTGTGAGGGGATAGATCTTATTCTGATGGACATTTAAATCTTAAAATATTTGCCCTCAATGTCTTAGTTTTAAAAATATAAAGCAAAAACTGCATTTTACCACTATGTTCTAATTTTTGGCCATGTCGGCCATTTTGTTTGGTAGGCAGGGTCATCGGACACATTTTTCAAACTATATACCACAATGATGATTGTAGCCAAGTTTAGTTAAATTTGGCTCAGTAGTTTCAGAGAAGATTTTTGTACAAGTAACAAAAAATGACGAAAAGTTGTTAAAAATTGACTATAAAGGGCAATAACTCCTTAAGGGGTTGACTGACAATTTTGGTAATGTTGACTTATTTATAGGTCTGACTTTGCTGAACATTATTGCTGTTTACAGTTAATCATATCTATAATAGTATTCAAAATAATAACCAAAAGCAGCAAAATTTATTTAAAATTACCAATTTAGGAGCATCAACCCAACAACAGGTTGTCCGATTTGTCTGAAAATTTCAGGGCAGATAGATTTTGACCTGATCAATAGTTTTACCCCAATCAGATTTGCTCTAAATGCTTTTATTTAAAAGATATAAGCCGAAATATACATTTTACCCTGTGTTCTATTTTTAGCCATGGGGGCCATCTTGGTTGGATGGCCAGGTCATCGGACACATTTTTTAAACTAAATACCCCAAGGATGATTGTGGTCAAGTTTGGTTAAGTAGTTTCAGAGAAGATTTTTGTAAAAGTTTACGGACGGCAGACGCCGGACGCCAAGTGATGAGAAAAGCTCACTTGACCATTCAGGTCAGGTGAGCTAAAAAAGAAGTGATAAAAAGTACAAAATCATGTCTCAATAATTTAAACAGATTTCATGTGCTACCTCAGCACAACCTAGTTTTTTGATTTGTCAATCCTTCTTATTATAGCTTTTAAGCCCCTGCCCTGGCAGAGTGGGCATCAAGTTTTACCCTTGTCCATCTGTACGTAACATACATCTGTACATCCCAGAATGGTTTCCGTTCTCTACCTTAAATTTGCCTCAACCAAATGTTATGAAATTGATGCTCAATGCGAATTACCACAAAACACCAATCAAGATCAAATTTTGGTGGCGTCACTTTTACCATTCTAGAGTTATGCCCCTTTACAAATAGAAAAAAATGTGATTTTTTTCTTTCCCTTATCTAACTTTAGTTTGCCTCAACTAAATGTTATGAAACTTATAAATCTAGGAAATTTGTAGAACATATTGTTGTTAATTGACCATGTTGATTTGTCATAATTTATCACATTCACACATATTCATTGCAAAAACATCTTCTTTTTCATAAGTGTCTACAGGAGCTTGTGTTTCTGTATCTTTTCTTTAAAGAATCATCATGATAGCAGCTTCTGTTCCCTTCACATTATCTTCGAGACATTAATTAGATCTTCAGGAAAATATCTACTCCTTATATCTTAATCTGAAAAAACAAAACAAAAAATATGCTTTGACATAGTTTTACATATTTTTACAAAATTGTACATACTGAAATGTCTTGCCTGCTTTATGGTCATGATTGAACTTTCTGTTGCATGTTTCCATCTGAAGAATATACAGTGGCGGATCCAAAACTTTTCATAAGGGGGGCCCTCTGACTGACCTAAGGGGGGGCCCAATCAAGTTATGCTTCAGTGATTCCCTATATAAGCAACCAAATTTTTCCAACGAAAGGGGGGGCACGGGCCCCTCAGGGCCCCCCCTGGATCTGCCTATGAATTATACCACAATTAGTTCCTAAAAAATATATACATGTACATGATTTTTTCTTCCAACATGATTTTTATTTATTTACAAATCAAGGTGACAGTATATATACGTAGACAATGAAAAGTAGATAAACATATATAGATTACCGTAGCTTCTCAACTTTAATTTGATATCAACAAAATGTACTGTGGCTATTTCTCAAATATCAGTGGTGGATCCAAGGGGAGGGTTCCGGTGGTTGGAACCCCCCTTTTTTTGGGATGATCAATGCACTTGAATGGAGACATATAGTTGGAACCCCCCTTTAGAAATGTCTGGATTCACCCCTGAATATGATAGTTTACCCAATCATCACAAGTTGGTTGACCGTTATGGATAAACCATTTCACAGATGATATCGGATTGTTTCTTACTTCGTACCTAAGTAACAATCCTCTTCCCTTTTCATGAATGTGGCCTACCAAAATAGACTATTTATTTACCCTATTTACCAGGTTTGTAATAACATGTGCAACACGAAGGGTGCCACATGTGGCGCAGGATCTGCGTGCCCTTCTGGAGAACCTGAGATCACCCCCAGTTTTTGGTGGGGTTTGTGTTGCTCAATTTTTAGTTTTTAATGTTGTTTCTAATGTGTACTATTAATTGTCTGTTTGTCTTTTTCATTTTTAGCCATGCCGTTGTCAGTTTATTTTCAATTTATGAGTTTGACTGTTCCGACTCACTGGCACAGGCTCTGGTAGCTTTCGCCCCTCATTTTTTTTTACAGGAAGTTAATAAGCTGTAACACCGGATGTAGAAATACATGACACTGTTTAGAATGCAAAAATGCAGCTCCATGCTGTATGTTTAAGAGGGAAACTATTGATTTGTAGTTTAGTATTCATTTTGTAAAAATATTAAGTTAAGTAGCCATTTAACTCTTTTAAATTAAAACAAGTCTGAAGTACTGGACCATGTATGATTGAAATATATGTAGATGCTATAATGACACACTTCTTCAAACATCAGTAACAGTTATAATCATACCTTTGCTGTTCAGCACTTGGTTATGTTATGTCTTCAGTTTCTTTTCTCATCTGTCATAGTATCAATATTATATATGTAGCATACCACCATCTTGATGCATTCTGTATTAGAAATAGTTACTCAACAGTTTTATCGTAGCAATCTTTTGATGGTTTTTTTTTTATCAGACACTACATGTTCTATATTCTGGAAATGCTGAAATTATAAATTAGGTAAATAAATTTTAATTAATATGAAACAACACAATCAGCTTATTTTCGTATATAAAATGAGTTACATCCCTTTACCTTACGATAAACTTTCAAGATCGTGGAAGACTCAATTTCATTGGTCGAAAAAAACACGCCTACAAGGTCACTCACATGTGATCTCAAAGCGGGTTTCTTTAGATCTCCCACATATCAGAAAACGGGAGCGATGAGAGATCGGTTTTTAATTTAGATTGAACCAATAGGAAACATGTGTACTAATTAAGTTTCAAGTTGATTGGACTTTAACTTCATCAAAACTACCTTGACCAAAAAACTTTAACCTGAAACTCGAACTTTCAATTTCTATGTTCAGTGGACCGTGAAAATGGGGTCAAAAGTCTAATTTGGTTTTAAAATAAGAAAGATCATATCATAAGGAACATGTATACTAAGTTTGAAGTGGCAAGAATGGACGGACAGACGAACGAACAGACGAATGAACAGACGGAAGGACGCACAGCCCAGAAAACATAATGCCCTTCTACTATGCCGGGGCATAAAAATTCATACTAGAACTAGCAAAAAAAAAGGACAGAGTACCAACATAAACTAAAGAAACAAAGCTAAAGTAATTGTCCATTAACCAGGAAACCCTTGTTTTTCCCTAATTCATAAACAGATTGAGTCATAACTCCAATATTACAACCCTAACCATCCTTTTTGTGGTGTGGAAACTAATCAGGCAATTCTATACACTGTTCTACAAATTATAGTCTGAAAAATGATTATTTGGGCCCCTTTTATACCCCTTTTTCCTACACCAAAGGGACCAAAAATCAACCCCAAATCAATCCAAACCTTCCTTTTTGTGGTTTCAAACTTCAAAAATTTATATATACTTATGCTAAAACTATTGGCAAATTTCCAATTAAACTTAAGAAATAAGGCGAAAGTGGTAGTTACATGTCTAGATCCAAGCGTAAGGGAGCAGGAAACTTAAATTTGTGGTCCTTACGGGCGTAGAAAAAAGCAGTAAACCTGGCGTAAATTGAAATAAGCAAGGCGTAAGTTTTCTTACGGGCGTAAATTAAAATAAGCAAGGCGTAAATTTTCTTACGGGCGTAAAACTGTTGGTATGGTGTAAATAGAAATACCCATAATGCTTTCTTTAAAGGATCATGGGATATTTTTTTTAAATTTGGCTCTTTGGTTTTAGTTTGCAAGAGTTGGACACATGGCATATATATTCAGGGACAATTTGCTTGTTTCGTGCTTTTTGGAAGAATCTGAAATTGGAAATACTGACCCGAATCAAATAAATTAATGAAACTTGTGAAATAAAAGGAAAGTAGTAATACATGGTAGATAATAATAATGTGAGTATAACTCAGGCGCGGATCCAGAAGAGGGGGGGGGGGGGTGTTCAGGGAGTTGGAACCCCCCCTTTTTTTTGGACAATCAATGCATTTGAATGGGGATAATGTAATTGGAACCCCCCCCCCCTTTTGTCCTCGGTTAGAACCCCCCCCTTTTTTTAAATGGCTGTGTCCGCCCCTGTAACTAAGTTATTAAATATTATGTTATAAATATCAGAATTTTTGAAATCCCAAAACCTTTATCCTTGGATAATTACATTAAAATCTTTTACTTTAAGTTAAATTGCAGTATTATCATTTATATTTTAGTTCCAAAGACAAATATTCAAAAACAACTTAGTCATGTTAGTTAAAAGAGGGACGAAAGACACCAAAGGGACAGTCAAACTCGTAAATCTAAAACAAACTGACAACGCTACTTTTATTTCAAGAAAAAATAATTGTCATAATTCTTAATAAATACTTAAACTTAAACTTATTTGAGCCATTGTCTGCATAATATAGGGTTATTGCATAAATATTGGGGAATATTGTCCCGAGTAGAATATTTTATATTGCACGAGCTTGCGTTCTACGTGGGACAATATTCCCCAATATTCATGCAATAACCCTTTTATTGTATAGCAATATAATATTTGAAAGTAAAAATTGGTATAAACTGAGGATTTGTCGTTGATGACGTCATGAATTTTGAAGATTTATTGCACTATTGCAATAATGGAATTTATTGCACGCTAACTTTTGGTTACTTTCTGTGGAAAATATTATATTGCAATACAATAAAATGTATTTATTTTTATATTAGCTTCTTCAAGGGTTAATATAAGTTTTTTGTTAAAACAATAAGAAATAAAAGCAGCACTGTTACTGTACAGAAGTTTGTATCAAATACACAAAAGGACACAGCTAGGTTAATACACTGAACTAAAATAAGTGTTACGTATTATGTATGGATATTACGCCTGGTTTATTTATTGACCAGGTGTACTCATTTGCATATTATGCCTATTTTTTTGTGAACCAGGCATACTCATTTAAATATTACGCCTAATTTGACGCCTTAGTTGCGCCTAATTTACGCCCGGTTGACGCCTGGACATGCATTTTGTAAACACTGCAATGCAGCCAGGATAAAGTATGATTTTTATGCCTGTCAACAGTGGTTTCCATGTCATATACAGGCGTCACAGTTCGTACAGGATTAATTTAATAATGTAATACATGTATGTTTTAATATTGTTAAAGAGTTGTGTGTCAATTTTTTAAATAAAATTTATGTCCTTAAACTAATTTTCCTAGGAAATTATGTCTAAGTCATTAGTAGTGAATTCTTAGGTAAAAATGTCCATGTCTTTTATTTATAATAAAAGGAAAATGTTATAAGCAAAGGAAACTCAATATTCATGTTTTAATTAGGTTATAAAGGAAATGTCCTTCATTTTTATTGGAAAAAAAAAAGGAAATTTTCCAATCTTATCTAACATTTTTTTCAGAATTTCTTCTATTTTGAATATATTTTATCACAGGCGCTTGGGTATATGATACAATTTTTTTTTTTTTTTTTTTTTTTTGATTAAAATATTCAATTTTCTATATTTATAATGCATATCTATCACTTCTGTGCATGTCTCACCTAGTTTCGAGTGATTTAAACGACTTAGTGAAAAACCCAAATTTTACTATCCATACTAAGTTTTTTAGTATGGATAGTAAAATTTGGTATTTTCACTAAGTCGTTTAAATCACTCGAAACTAGGTGAGACATGCACAGAAGTGATAGATATGCATTATAAATATAGAAAATTGAATATTTTAATCAACAACAAAAAAAAAAAAAAAAAATTGTATCATATACCCAAGCGCCTGTGCACTTTGTAACTAAAACAGGGGTGCGTTTTTTTTTCACATGTTGCACCGTATCTCAAAAACGATTCTTGATAATTGCTTAAAACTTTACACACTTCTTAGTTATATTAATCTTAATATCTGTATACTTTTTGGTGACGATTCAAAATTTCATTTTTGAGTTAATTAGTATTTTATAAAAAAGGGGGAGGGTTTTTTACATGTCTCGCTGTATCTCAAAAACGATTTATGATTATTGCTTAAAACTTTACACACTTCTTTGTTATATTAATCTAAAGATCTGTATACTTTTTGGTAATGATTCAAAATTTCATTTTTGAGTTATTGAGTATTTTGTAAAAAAAGGGGAGGGGGTTTTTACATGTCGTGCCGTATCTCAAAAACGATTTATGATTATTGCTTAAAACTTTACACACTTCTTTGTTATATTAATCTAAAGATCTGTACACTTTTTGGTGATGACTCAAAATTTTATTTTCTGAGTTATTGAGTATTTTGTAAAAAAGAGGAGGTTTTTTTTTACATGTCGTGCCGTATCTCAAAAACCATTTATGATTATTGCTTGAAACTGTACACACTTCTTTGTTATATTAATCTAAAGATCTGTATATTTTTTGGTTTGATCCAAAATTTTATTTTATTGATATTTGTAAAAAAAAAAAACAGGGTGGGGGGTTTCACATGTCCCGCAGTGTCTCAAAAGCAATAAATGGTAATTGCTTAAAACTTTCTCAGAAACTATTTTTGATTATTGCATAAAACTTCCCCACGAGACGTCTTGCATATCATGCGCTCATGGCGCAGCTGTTTAATTTTAATTTCAAAAGAGAAAGCTAATAGACAATTTAAGCAAATAGTAAAAAAAAGGAAATCCATTTAATATGGCAGGCAGCAACCAAACATGACCAGTGGACATAATAACATATTTTTGAGTGCTCAAACTGCACCATAACATTAGACACAAAAAACATCTTATATAATGCTGGATTACACAAAAGTGTTTTTCTTTTAAATCATCTGCTCTTCTCTGGTGTTTAAAAATTTTACAGATTTTTTGTCACGATATCTAAGTAGTATGGGTTCGAATCCTGGCGAGGGAAGAACAAAAAATTTGCGAAAGCAAATTTACAGATCTAACATTGTTGATGTTGATGTTTAGACGAGTTGCATGTACATGTACAATATATACAAAAAGTTAGCTGCTATTGAGACAAAGGCAAAAATCATAGTGCAACAAAACATGTTGATTACAGACATAATACTAATAAACTGAAATAACACTTACCACTACTAAAGGATTAGGAACTTTAAGGAACTAATTGCAGCTACTGTCCAGGTTATGTTAAACAAATTTTCACCTCCAACTGATCTGTTCAGTGAAGAGTTTTTACCATTGAAATGAAATGTGAACACATTCCAATCTTTTGGCAGACGTGAATATTCTCATGTGGCATTTATACCTATATCCAAGGGTACCTATATCTGGTGGTGATGATACACAGTGATAATTAACCATTTTTTTTCTTATTTTTTTTTAGATTTTGAAAAAAAAAATGGAATTTAAACTTTTTTTGTTAATTTTGTTAATTTTTTCATTTTTTTCCATTTATTATTAAATTTCAAAGATTTTTTTTTAAATATTTAATTTTTTTTTTTTTTTTGAAAAATTCGATTTTTTTGTAATATTTGCATTTATAAACTTTTTAACTTTTTAGTTGCCTTCGTCCATGCATGCATGGACTAAGTCTGTTGTGTTAGTCCATGCAAGCATGGACTAAGTTAGCGTTAATTGCCTTCGTCCATCCATGCATGGACTAAGTCTGTTGTGTTAGTCCATGCAAGCATGGACTAAGTTAGCGTTAATTGCCTTCGTCCATGCATGCATGTACTAAGTCTGTTGTGTTAGTCCATGCATGCATGGACTAAGTCTGTTGTGTTAGTCCATGCAAGCATGGACTAAGTTAACGTTAGTTGCCTTCGTCCATGCATGCATGGACTAAGTCTGTTGTGTTAGTCCATGCAAGCATGGACTAAGTAACGTTAGTTACCTTCGTCCATGCATGCATGGACTAAGCTTAGTTCCTTAGTTTTCATGTTTACATGTCATGAAAAGATTTAGTCATACTGTCAATTGTTTGCAATTTATTTCGTAAGGTAAGTTATAATGCACAATATGTCTTTAAATCATAATTAATAGGTTGAATATGAAAAAATCAACTAAACAGAAAAAAAGGTAATTACATCAAATTAAAAAATAATTGAACTAACACCATGAAATTAAGAGGTAAGAAGAAATGGAGGTTTTCTAAACTTGATGTTGATTTCCAGTTTTATTTAATACCTTGTTTACAATGTATTTGTTTATTTTTTATTTTTTAATTATTTTCATTTGATTTTTTGACTACATTTATACATCTTAAACAACATTATATCTTATGTTAATAACAATACATTGAACTACATGAGTGTAAATTAACTATGTTTAAATATATGTTTTGATTGTATTGTAATTTGTATGTGAGGGCCTCAAGGAAGATTAGTTTATTGTAACTAACTGAGTTTACCCTCTTTAAATAAAGAATTTATTATTATTATTATAGTTTAGAACATACTAAGCCATTCTCGTCCAATGAAAAGTCAGTTTTTTGCCCTCTAATTTTCATAGTTCATGGTTTTCCATGCACTATGAAATGCATTACATGAATGACTTTTCATTGTCAGTTAATTATGAAAGTGAACTCTTAATAGCTGCACTAACGAAGTGTACAATCCCCCAAGGCATTTTCTTTGGGAAAATAGCCTACTGATTAAAGATGAAAGAGCAAATATTAAAAACATTTTTAATTTTGGAAAATTTCATGCATTTGCAAATGGTACACATATATAGAATACACAAAAAAAAATGGTCAGGATAAATAAAATGATATTTATTTAATTTATATACCTTACATTTGAGGGAATTATTTACTTTTTCTTTCAAAAAACCACAATGCCAGACTGCTGATATATAAAGCAAAGGATTGTTTTCGAAAAAACACAATACATTTAAATTTATCAATAAAAAGTAAGCATTTAATGTTGAATGGTCTGAATTCAAATATTCATACAGAAAATTTTATATTTATAAAAAAAAATCAAATTTTAAAAAGGGAATTTATATAACATCGTGTTGCTGTTTAAAACAAAACAAAAAGTCTAAAGATATTTAAGTATTAAATTTTACCTGAAGCAGAAGAAAAACAATTTATCCTTCACAAACTATGTCAGTGCTGTTTCTTTTCATCCACTGAAATGATCATTACCTATGTTTTATATTTTAGTTCATTATGAAAAGTGAACTCTTATTTAGGTTTGAATATAACAATGGGAAAGGATAGTAAGGTCACTCGAAAGTGTGAATATGTTCTAAATTGGTCAGACAATACTTGGTCATGTTTTATGAAGATTTAAGCCCTCGGCTTCGCCTTGGGCTTAAATCTTCATAAAACATGACCAAGTATTGTCTAACCTATAAATGATTCAGACTAGGTCGAGCATGGTTCAGACTTGGTCGAGAATGATTAAGACTATATAGAGTATGGTTCAGACTCTTATAAAATGGTTAAGTACTGGTCGAGTAAAGGTCCAGTACAAGTTCAGACTGTTAAGTATAGGCCAGACTAAAGTCAAGTAATAACAAGTAAATTTCAGACCAATTCAGACTGGTCGAGTAAACATCAGTACAGTCAAGTACAGATATAGGCCATTTCAGACTTTTACTGGTTTGTGACTGTTTTTGACTAATCTAAAACGTAGCTGAAATGGCGTTAAACAAATATACCAAATAAACAATTATATCATTTATGGAAGAATAACAACAAAAATAATGCAATAAATTCTGTCGATGATTTTATTAGATTTATGAGAATTTGAATATCGGTAAAAGACGGGTGAAAGATACCAGAGGAACATTCAAACTCATAAATCGAAAATAAACTCACAACGCCATGACTTAATAAAGAAAAGACAAACAAACAATAGAAAACAAAACATAACATAGAAAACCAAAGTTTAAGCAACACGAACCCTACCAAAAACTTGGGGTGATCTCAGGTGCTCCGGAAGAGTAATCTTTACTGTCTCTAATTTATCCTTAACATCTCTCGTATCTCTCTCATGTGTCTTCTTTCAAAGGTTTGTCCGAGGATTAAAGGTATGGTCGATGTTGCAAGACATTTTCATGGAGTTAAATCAAAGGAAAAAAAAAACCAAAACTTAAAAGATTCTGTAAGGACCAGTTGCTATAATTTTGATGACACCATTATGGCAGTCACAATGCTCCCCTCAAAATGTAACATTTCGATTTTCAGTAAAATCCAAAAGTTCACTTTATAATGAACACGTGTTACTTAGTTTCAATAGCTTTAACATATCTTAAACTAAACTTTTAACCCGATACCGGAGGCAAAGACGAACTCACAAAGCAGAAATCATATAAACCCTTACACTCGTGAGCGAGGCATGCAGACGAAAAAGATCAAGCAATATAGGATAAATGATTAAGACTTCCAGTATACTGAAAAAAGCGTACCGTCTCCCTTGTTTCCCTTTTTAGATTCTAATTTTACATAAATTTCAATTCTATTTTAGTATTTCTGTGTTGTGTTCAATATAATATATTTATATCTATATTGAGTAAATAAAATTATGTCCAATCTTCAGATATTAATAATTTTCAAATGGTTAAATGACATAACATTAACAAATAGCTGGAAAATTCCGAATCAAATGAACAAATACAAGATGTGTGTCACGTGTAATATGAACAACAATCAAGCACGACAGTAATAAAATTCCATTTATCAAGGAGCTATAGAAACATAGGTCGACAAAAGATAAGAAAGATTTTGCAAAACGGAATGCAAGAAAGACATGAATATCCATCAAAACATAATAAAACAAAAAACAAAAAAATGAGCACTGAGTTACACGAAAACTCTATGGTCTACATTTCTGGAAGGTGGTATTCAATGTTTGGTGGTGAGTTCAGACCTGGGAACCGTGGTATTCAATTTTTGGTGGTGAGTAATGGGCGAGACACCATGGTATTTAATGTTTGGTGGTGAGTAATGAACAAAACACCAAGGTATTCAATGTTTGGTGATGAGTAATGAACGAGAAACCGTGGTATTCAATGTTTGGTGCACGTGATGAGTAATAAACAAGAAATCGTGGTATCCAATGTTTGGAGTTAAGTATTACACGAGAATCCGTGGTACTCAATGCTTTGTGGCGCGTAATGAATGATAAATTGTGGTTTTTAATGTGTGATGGTGAGTTCAGACCGGGAAACCGTGGTATTCAATATTTGGTGGTGAGTGATGGGCGAAACACCGTGGTATTCAATTCTTGGTTGTGAGTAATGCACGAAAAAAGAATCACGCGAAATTTTTACCGCCATGCATAAAACATATCCGTGGTTACATCTGACAAATACAATCCGTGACGCATAAAAATCAGATAACATTTAATCTGAGTTATCTAATCCTTTTCAATGTAACTACTACCCGAACGTTTGGTTTATTTAGTTACAAGTATTATCGTTTACATAAATATACAATGTTGATTTCCATAGCATAATGGAACTTATATAATTCTTATTTTATAGCTTGAGGTAATTAATTATAAAATTGCTGTTTCCTTTTGACGATGTATTGTTGAGATTTAGTAACACATATATAAATAAAGTAATTTTATGTTTTATCGCCTTTCTGTTAGATCCATTGGAGGTTGAAGGGTGCTTATTGCTGTAAAATGTAGTATGGTCTTATTGAGTTATAGATAAGCATATTTTTTCATCGTTAAAATATGGCGAAAATTGGATTCTTACTTATACACAACTATGCTTGACTGTTCCGCGTTTTGTTTTCTTAAATAAAGTAGTGCTGAAATTTAAGAAAGTCCATCGTTTTCAGGTTGCAATTTATTTATGAATAAATATGTTTTTCATTTTCATTTGTTTATTTCTTGTTCAAGGTTCATGAAAATCAACAATATGAGAGTGATCTTCAATTTATATTATTGTGTATCAGACATTTTTCCTTAAATAATCAGGTCCCATCTGAATTTACTTAACGTAACGAGACATTAGTTACCGGTGGATCCCTCAATTTTGTTGTTACATAAAACTGTCGAAAACATATAACGCTCGGCGATATATTTACAATTTTGGACAATTACACCTCAATCCCACCCTTTCACAGGGGACCATACATCCAAGGTATTAAATGTTTGGTGATGAGTAATGAACGAGAAACCGTAGTATTCAATGTTTGGTGATGAGTAATGCACGAGAAATCGTGGTATCCAATGTTTGGTGTTGAGTTAAGACTGACCAAACGTGCTATTACATGTTTGGTGGTGAGTAATGAACGAGAAACGTGGTATTCAATGTTTGGTGGTGAGTTCAGACCTGGGAACCGTGGTATTCAATTTTTGGTGGTGAGTAATGGGCGAGACACCGTGGTATTTAATGTTTGGTGGTGAGTAATGCACAAAACACCAAGGTATTCAATGTTTGGGGATGAGCAATGAACGAGAAACCGTGGTATTCAATGTTTGGTGCACGTGATGAGTAATAAACAAGAAATCGTGGTATCCAATGTTTGGTGGTAAGTATTACACGAGAATCCGTGGTACTCAATGCTTTGTGGCGCGTAATGAATGATAAATTGTGGTTTTCAATGTGTGATGGTGAGTTCAGACCGGGAAACCGTGGTATTCAATATTTGGTGGTGAGTAATGGGCGAGACACCGTGGTATTCAATTCTTGGTTGTGAGTAATGCACGAAAAAAGAATCACTCGGAATTTTTACCGCCATGCATAAAACATATCCGTGGTTACATCTGACAAATACAATCCGTGACGCATAAAAATCAGATAACATTTAATCTGATTTATCTAATCCTTTTCATTGTAACTACTACTACCCGAACGTTTGGTTTATTTAGTTACAAGTATTATCGTTTACATAAATATACAATGTTGATTTCCATAGCATAATGGAACTTATATAATTCTTATTTTATAGCTTGAGTTAATTAATTATAAAATTGCTGTTTCCTTTTGACGATGTATTGTTGAGATTTAGTAACACATATATAAATAAAGTAATTTTATGTTTTATCGCCTTTCTGTTAGATCCATTGGAGGTTGAAGGGTGCTTATTGCTGTAAAATGTAGTATGGTCTTATTGAGTTATAGATAAGCATATTTTTTCATCGTTAAAATATGGCGAAAATTGGATTCATACTTATACATAACTATGCTTGACTGTTCCGCGTTTTGTTTTCTTAAATAAAGTAGTGCTGAAATTTAAGAAAGTCCATCGTTATCAGGTTAAAATTTATTTATGAATAAATATTTTTTTCATTTTCATTTGTTTATTTCTTGTTCAAGGTTCATGAAAATCAACAATATGAAAGTGATCTTCAATTTATATTATTGTGTATCAGACATTTTTCCTTAAATAATCAGGTCCCATCTGAATTTACTTAACGTAACGAGACATTAGTTACCAGTGGAGCCCTCAATTTTGTTGTTACATAAAACTGTCGAAAACATGTAACGCTCGGCGATATATTTACAATTTTGGACAATTACACCTCAATCCCAACCTTTCACAGGGGACCATACATCCAAGGTATTCAATGTTTGGTGATGAGTAATGAACGAGAAACCGTGGTATTCAATGTTTGGTGATGAGTAATGCACGAGAAATCGTGGTATCCAATGTTTAGTGTTGAGTTGTGACTGACCAAACGTGCTATTACATGATTTGGTGGTGAGTAATGAACGAGAAACGTGGTATTCAATGTTTGGTGGTGAGTTCAGACCTGGGAACCGTGGTATTCAATTTTTGGTGGTGAGTAATGGGCGAGACACCGTGGTATTTAATGTTTGGTGGTGAGTAATGAACAAAACACCAAGGTATTCAATGTTTGGTGATGAGTAATGAACGAGAAACCGTGGTATTCAATGTTTGGTGCACGTGATGAGTAATAAACAAGAAATCGTGGTATCCAATGTTTGGGTGTAAGTATTACACGATAATCCGTGGTACTCAATGCTTTGTGGCGCGTAATGAATGATAAATTGTGGTTTTCAATGTGTGATGGTGAGTTCAGACCGGGAAACCGTGGTATTCAATATTTGGTGGTGAGTAATGGGCGAGACACCGTGGTATTCAATTCTTGGTTGTGAGTAATGCACGAAAAAAGAATCACTCGGAATTTTTACCGCCATGCATAAAACATATCCGTGGTTACATCTGACAAATACAATCCGTGACGCATAAAAATCAGATAACATTTAATCTGATTTATCTAATCCTTTTCATTGTAACTACTACTACCCGAACGTTTTGTTTATTTAGTTACAAGTATTATCGTTTACATAAATATACAATGTTGATTTCCATAGCATAATGGAACTTATATGATTCTTATTTTATAGCTTGAGTTAATTAATTATAAAATTGCTGTTTCCTTTTGACGATGTATTGTTGAGATTTAGTAACCAATATATAAAGTAATTTTATGTTTTAACGCCTTTCAGTTAGATCCATTGGAGGTTGAAGGGTGCTTATTGCTGTAAAATGTAGTATGGTCTTATTGAGTTATAGATAAGCATATTTTTTCATCGTTAAAATATGGCGAAAATTGGATTCTTACTTATACACAACTATGCTTGACTGTTCCGCGTTTTGTTTTCTTAAATAAAGTAGTGCTGAAATTTAAGAAAGTCCATCGTTATCAGGTTGCAATTTATTTATGAATAAATATGTTTTTCATTTTCATTTGTTTATTTCTTGTTCAAGGTTCATGAAAATCAACAATATGAAAGTGATCTTCAATTTATATTATTGTGTATCAGACATTTTTCCTTAAATAATCAGGTCCCATCTGAATTTACTTAACGTACCGAGACATTAGTTACCGGTGGATCCCTCAATTTTGTTGTTACATAAAACTGTCGAAAACATATAACGCTCGGCGATATATTTACAATTTTGGACAATTACACCCCAATCCCACCCTTTCACAGGGGACCATAGATCCACACATGAAAATCACAGATAAAACCGAACATCCAAAACATCTGCGCTAAAATTTATCTGCAGCTTTTTTCCAAAGTTAGTTATAATGACTTTTTAAGATTTTTTAATCATAAGTATTCCTTTTTTCTAAATTTAGATGTGTACTGTTATAAATGATCCGGACCATGTCAGTATTTTGATCATACGCATATACAAATATCTGAATGAACTGTCAATGGTTTAACGTAGGACTAAAGTAATTCAAAACTTTGTTCTTATTTTTTAAATTTATGTTGGCGTATGTCTTTAATGAGTTAAAATATCATAAATATTTCGAATTGTTTTAGTTGAAAAAAAGTGTTCTTGCTCTTGTTCTTGAAACACCAAGATTCAGACAATATGTCAACGATCAAAGGAATTCAGTAAGTAAATTTTGCCGTTTTGGGTTCGGAGTATTAACTATGTGTTCCTACTAAGAAAGTTGGAAATAATTCGAAAAATACATATATGGTAAATATACTCATATGGTCCGTCCCGTCAATAACCATACGGAAATATACTCATACGTGCATAGTTCAATTACTCAAATGGTCCAAAAAATCTGTTTCTGTTTTTGATTATCTTCATGAAACTTAGCTGAAATGGCGTTCAACAAATATGCGAAATAAACAATTATACCATTTATTTCAAGAATGACAACAAAAGTAACGCAATAAATTCCGTCGATGATTTTATTAGATTCATGAGAATTTGAATATCGGTATTCTACACTGTCTCTAATTTATCCTTTACATCTCTCGTCGAATCTCACTAATTGAAACATTCAATAACCAATGAAATATCAGAGTCTCATGTTTTATTACTTTATCAAGCAAGCGACTAGCAGATGGCTTGAACATTCATACACAAGAATACCACATCAAAGTAAATGATATACAAATATCAAGGTAAGTTTTTTTTCCATATTCAAATACTTATATAATAAAATAATAAAACTATATAGTATATAATAAAGCATAAGCTTATCTGCCAATCTGTTATTCATCAGCAATGACATACACGTCTGACATACATTTAAATGTCACACGTAAATTTACAGTTAGATGACCCAAATTGTATGTTTGGTTATTGCGTATGGGTCTTCTTTAAAAGTGTTGTCCAAAGATTAAAAGTATGGTCGATGTTGCAATAAATGATGATGGAGTTAAATTCAAGAAAAAAATAACCACAGCTATCGGCAAGTTTGATGACACCATTATGACGCACCTGAAACACGATTCACCATGCTCCGCTCAAATGGAACATTTCGATTTTCAGTAAACTTCGAAATCTGGATCACAACCAAATTTTTCATTTGTCTACAAAGTTCAATTGATAATGAACACGTGTTACTAAGTTTCAATATATATAGCTTTAACTTACCTTAAATCAATTTTAATCTGACACCGCACGCAAATACAGACTCACAGAATGGAAGTCGTATTGGTCCTTACTCTAGTGAGCGAGGCATGCAATTGAAAAAATATCAAGCAATATAGAAGGAATAGTTAAGATTTCAAGTATACTTAAAAAAAAAAAAAAGGAAGCATGCAGTCTCTTGTTTCCCTTTTCAAATTTTAATTTTACATAAATTTCTTTTCTATTTTAGCATTTCTGTATTGTGTTCAATATAATGTATTTATATCTATATTGGGTCAAATAGAAATATGTCAAATCTTAAGATATGGATAATTTTCACAGGGTTAAATGACATAACATACACAAATAGCGCTCTTGTTTCTAATTTAAACACATTTTATTGTCCAAAAACATTGACAATAGGATTGCTACTTAGAAGTGTCCTCCTTTACATGCACTTAAAAAATATCTGAATCAGATAAAATACATGTAAATAACATCACATACAATATTAATATGGAGACATGAAATGAACAAGAATTTGAGCGGCATGGCTCATCGTTTTCTAAAAGTTGAATTGACCGTAAATTTATTATGAAAGATCAAGTAGGCTGTTTTAATCTTGGAATAAGTATTCACTCTAAAGGTAAGTTTTTATTTTCAAAACAATTAAATTGTTGTTGTCAACTAATAGGATGTTATATATAAAAAAAATGGATGATCCATGTCTTTGGATAACTTGAACAATTTCATTTTAAGTCAACAAAAAGTAATTACACTTAAAATGATTATATAATTAGCCGTAATGTCTATACACTATGAAAAGCGATTGGTCTCTTTAATAGAATTCTGCCCTTTGGTCAAAATTAACGAGTTTATGTCCATATTATACATGATATTACTGTACATTAAAGATTCCAAATCAGTAGGTATATTTTCTAAGTTTAAAAAAATAAGGTCTTTCTTTGAACTGTATTCTTGTTTCTAGTATACCTTTCATCTGACACGCTCGCTCGGCACCATATGATTTGGAATTTTGAAGCGTGAAACACTTCCCACTATGTTCAGGTTAGTATCACTACTTGAATATCAGTCCCCATTGGTACCATTTGCGCAGTAGCAAGTTTTACAAATCAGTCCACATTGATACCATTTGCCCAGTATCAAGTTTTAATTGGATTTATTTGAATGATGCATCATATATTAAATTTACAGTTCAAATAATTTTTCAATTGTGCTCAAATTAATGTTTTCTGGTTTCACATTCACAGGCACCTTAGACGGGTTTGGTAGGGGTTTTTTTTAATTCTCTTTGGTGGTTATGTTCTTTTTATTAATTTGACTCTGCAAACGTTTTTGGAACATAACTGGTTTGTTTATTCCATTAAAATTTCCTATGCACAATCATTTTACTAATTACTGTCTTTGCTACACAATTTTCTAAGATAAGTTAAGGTAACTGTATATTGTAAAAGTAGATGTTGAATTCGTTTCATTGATAAATTTGCAGATGAACTTGACTGACATAACACAGGAACCGTTTACAACATATTATACTGAAGCCCCTGCTGAGGAAAATCAAACTCCATACATTGCAATTAGCTTTTTTTACATTTTCCGTACTTATAATACTCAGCAACGCAATTTTCCTTGTGTTTTACCTCACATCTGGACATAAAAGTGCTCATGGATTCTTCGTAATGTCACTATGTCTTGGAAACTGTCTTATCGGATGTTCGGCCTCCCTTTCTACTATGCAATACTTAATCAGTGGAACACCTTATGTCTGTTCCATCAGCACATGGACATTGACATGGGGAATTATTTTCAACATCTGCGTAACCTTCTGGATCAGTCTGGAAAGATATATCATCGTACATCATGTCCCAATGAAAAACGTTCAATGGATGCAGAAAAACAAGATACAGATCGTTTCCGCTACTGCTTTAGGTATCGCTATCTATTTGACAATTCTCTTTGCATGTACTGGGGACAACAATATTGTTATATGTGATGGGATACATCTGTTTCGCCATCTTTATCCTGTGTATGCAGGAATGACGTCAATTCCGGTCTTTTGTTTTTTGTCAACTATCGTTGTTTTGTACAGAAAAACACTAATAAGGCTCTCTAAGCTGAAAAGGAAAGAAAACAGCGCCCTCAAAATGAAAAAGAAAACCAATTCACATGTAAGAAGAACCTGTCGTGAGAATATTTCGTCTTCAAGTGAACAATCTGACACATCGAAATTTCCACAAACAAGGACAATTAATTTGTCTTCGATAGAATTTAATGACATTACACATGATATCTATTCCAACACGAATACAAATGTTTTGACTACCAACTCAAATACTACAAGACAAATCACAAGCACAGAAAGTAAGTCTATTAATCTATATTGATATATTATCTAAATAATAATTTCTAATATTAAACCACTTTATGTCTCTGTAACATGTTGAAATTAACTTATCGTAATTTGCACGTATTTGTTTGAAGAAAAAATATACATATAAATTATGTGCAGCTGTTAAAATGATTGTAGTATTTCACAAAACATTTAATCTGTTCACAGTTATTTGAATCATTTGATAGTTTCCTTCTTCGAACAGACTTAAATCACGGCAAGAAGCTAGAATGCATGGAGAAAATCCTATTAAAAAGGCAAAATCTATTCTAGAATTTTTAATTTCTACCTATGCTAAGCATTTTTGTTGCAAATCCTCAAAAGATAAGATTTTTCTTGTTTTGTGCTCCCTGAAAAATGTCTTGAGTAATTAGTTATCGTTTTGTCTGTCCGTCTGCCCTTCACTCCACGCGTATGAGTGTCCGAAACAAATAGGTTACGGCGAGTTTCACTTGTACAATTAGTATCAAACTTTATCAGACGAGAGCACAGAAAAGGTAAAGATGCATATTGATGTATGTGTTGAAGTCACTGTTAATAAAAATGAAAAATGTTGAGAAAGTGTTTGAGTGTCTCCTACCTGATTCGAATGAAATTTACACAGATGGAAAATGTAAAGCAATGGAAAGCGCCTTATAATTTTAGAATCAATACGTTAAATTTCTACCACCACCAAAAGGTTTGTCAGTATGGAATGCATTTACAGTGGAACCTGTCTAATGCGACATTAACTAGTAATCAGACACTTTTTTCGGTCCTAAAGATAATACTTTCATTCTTTTCTGTGCTTATTAGAGAATTTTCCATCCAAGACCAAATGTAGTTGAAGTAAGCAATTATAAGTTACTGTACGTCCTTCAACGTGGAGCATTTCCTCACACCCCATAGCAAGTTATAAAGGCCACAAAATAATGATCAGTGTAAAATAATTCAAGTTTCCCTTAAAAGCAAATAAGAAAATAACATAAATAAATAAAATTCTATGGAAACGTATCGTCCAACTTATTATAAACATACTCGCCGTGCTTAATATCCATGTTACTGTGTTGATTGTTTATCAAGGATAGAATATATTACCTCCGGCAACCAAACCAGAAATTTAAATAACAGCGACATTTTGAATACAACAACCGAATGAAATTTTGTGCGTTAAATGTTATAAGTTATATGCTATGGGCTCATAATTAATATGATAAACGTAATTGCACAAAGCATTTAGTTGCATGCACTGGTTCTTTAATGCCCTGTACCAAGTCATGAATATGACAGTTGTTTTTCATTCGGTTCCGTTGGTTGATATAACGTTTGATTTTTTCTGATTTTTATGGACCTTTCCCTTTATGAATTTAACGCTCATAATTAATAAAATAAACGTAATGTGCACAGAGCATTTAGTTGCATGCATACTGATGATGTTATGACGATCTAGAATTGCCTTCGAAAAAAGACAAAAATGTTTTGTTTTGGAAAGATTATTTTATACATTGTAGTTGTTTGAGTGTTATTTTCAGAAATATCGCATCACACTCATTGCATTATCTTTATTGATCATTTATCAAGCGTTCGCTTTAATTTTTTTAAATGATTGGATAGTCATTCTTCAACAACAGCTTATTTCTTACATGAGAATCTCCTTTTGTTTTTTAGAAAATTAACATTATAATTTACTCTAACAATGTTACATTTTTATTGTAGAAACAAAAGCAGAAAAATCACATGAAAGTATCAACTGGCTAACAAAAGCACACACAAATGTTCGAGTTATTATTTGTCAAGTGTCACTATACAGCTTATCTTTGATTGCCGGTCAAATTGCAGCCAACTTTGGTGGGTTCCAAATAAGGTCATTTTTCTTGGCTATAATGCTGCTCTGTGTTTTTATTAGTCCATTTGTGTACGTGACACGTGTACAAGAAGTAAAAGTGGCGATACAGAAAGCATTTCGCTGTAATGATAATACTGTGGGCTTCAGTACAGAATTCCAAGACTAGAAATAAACGGTCAGAACGTAATAATAGAAAAACTAAGGATATGGGTATCCATCCATGACACAAAATCATGCCTTTTTTGTAACATAATTTGAGTTAAGCATTATGAAGTGATTAGAACACAAGACATTCAACTTTGCTTCTGACATCTACTACTTGCATAATAACCTTATTTTCTCTCACTTATATGGCTTAACATGATGCCGAATGTGATTTTAAAAAGTTTCTCCAAGAGGACAAAGCAGTTTTTCATTAAGATGATAGATGAAAATATTATATTAAACTGTTATTAGATTAAATCACAACATAATAATGTTATCTTTAAACATAAGTAAATATGTACAAATTAGTAAAATAAATTTCACAGTCATTTGCAGTTTATATTTATCATAATCAAACTCAGAATTCGATGACAAACTTTCAAGACACATTATTTTTTATTCAATAGTGACCATGCGCATGCTGCATCAAAGTCGTATTCAAAATACACTACTTTACCTTTTTTCTAATTGAGAACTAATCTTTACGACAAAAAGATAATGTTAATTTTTCTAGTGTGAATGTTCCAATCATGTGCAGCAACATTTCATCAGCCCCGTATTAAGTATAATCCTCCAGTTGATACGAAATTCCAGGACTTGATTTTCCTATTTTGAATTCCTTTTAAGAAAAATTATCAAAGTTACAAGTCTTATAATTTTGGTACTCCAGGCGCGCATTTCGTCTATATAAGACTAATCTGTGGCGCTCGAATGAAATTGTTGCAAAGCCAAAGCAAATATTACGAAGTTGAAGAACATTAATACAAGTAACCAATTATTCCGAAAAGTTGTGCCAAATACGGCTAAGGCAATCGAAACTTGGGGTTAGAAACGACTTACCGTTTCAAATATTTAAATTTTTCGCAAACAGTAAATTTGCAAAAAAATATAAACATATTCATGACATCTCATGACATAAAAGTAATGACTACTGGGCTGATGATACCATAGCGATCGAAACATACTCCAGCAATAGCATCGAACATGTGGTTGTAAAACATCATTTAAGAATCCAGGCTAATAATTTTGGTTTCGTCTACAAAAGACTCATTAGTGGCGCTCAAACCCAAACAGTTGCAAATACAAATGAAATATTATGAAGTTGAAGACCATTGATGACCGAAAATTTGTGCAAAATTCGTGCAAAAAGTTTACTGCTTACAAGGAAGCTCCTGCATTCTAGTTCCTAACGGTCAAGTTGAAGTTGTCCCTTCTTTAGTTTAATGTACGCTACCATGATTTGGTTTGACTATCACAGAAGACCAAGGATGGGTTCCACGATCCTGTCCAATTTCCCTTGATTGTGACCTTTCCAAATTTTACTTATCACAGTACATGTTCACTTGCAACGAGTAACAAGATGAGCGTCACTTATCTAGATAGATTTCTTAAGCTTCATCTATATTTACTATAGTGTCTGATCTCCCGCACATACAGAATTCGTTAAAATACATGTTCCTGGTAAATGGGAGATAATCTCCTGAATGGGAGATAATTTCATTTCAATCACGTCAAATTAATTACACGTTACAGTCATGTAATGACTGCTCCATAGACTTGCATGCAAAGCAGCTGGTCTTTAAAGTTGTTTATGATAGAATGTTAATTCATGTACATATCATGATTGTATTAGTAATATGAAATTGGGATTTAATGCCAAAAAAGTGCCTCATACTTCGAATCAGAAAAAGTAATGAAACCCAGAAGTCATAACTGCCTTTTTCTTCATTCTGTTTATTTTTACTACTACGCACCACTTCCAGTAACCATGATATTCTTCCATTTTTCTGGTTTTATATAAATAAAAGGATGTAAATGTTTTTGTTACATCTAAGTAGATGTTTCAATTCCGCATAAACTTTTAATCAAACAGCAAAAATTGAGTCCAGGAATAAAATTCAGAAAAATGGATTATTTTATTTCACATGTCCCTTATCAAATGGCAGAATCAAAGTCTCAAACGCAGTACCAGAATCCATAACAAACGAGACGATTTTAATTTTGAAATTATCAATTTCCCCACCTTAGTAGCAATATACCAACTTCACCTTCATATGGGCTATACATTTCCCAACTCATTCGGTATTCAAGAGCTTGCAGCTGCTACTCAAACTTTGTAAAACGTCACCAGTGTCTAAGCAGAAAGTTGATGAACAAGGGTTATGTCAAAGAACGTCTCGTCCTTTTTCTAAAAGATTTTATCGGAAGATACCAAGAACTTGTTGATACATATTCCGTTTCAACTTCACAAATAATACACGATGGTCTTGAAGTATAGGTTCTAGGTACTGACGTTGTTTATCATCTTAATAAAGTGTTTTTGTTTTCTTTTATTTGTCTTTGTAAATTATTACTTTTACTGTTTAGTCTATTTTTTTGTGATATCCATTTGACGTGGCTCAGTACTTGTACATCCCGTCATTGTGTTACCGTGGGATGGTTTTTTTGTATTCTTGTCTTTCGTTTTTACTAATGTGCTTTGTCTATATGCTGTTTGTTTTGCTGACACATTGTTGTCAATATAAAGGAATTTTATGCGACTGTCATACAAGTGAGTGCTTTAGCTAGCTATAAAACCAAGTTCAATCCACCATTTTCTACACAGGAAAATGTATGTACCAAGTCAGAAATATAACAGTTGTTATCTATTCGTTTAATGTGTTTGAGCTTTTGATTTTGCCATTTGATTAGGGACTTTCCGTTTTGAATTTTCCTCGAAGTTCGGTATTTTTGTTATTTTACTTTTTGGTACAGGCATTTTCTTATGTAGAAAACATGGATTAAACATGGTTTTATGGTTTTATAGCTAGCCTAACCTCTCACGTTGGAATGGAACTCTTTGTTAGAGAAGGTAAAGAAGGCCAAATATGACATCTTTTTATATGGGCTTTAACAGTTTAATGAAGGTGCATAATTAAGGATTCTATGCATCTTATATATGTGTTTCACTTAAATTTGATACAGAGCTTCGAGATATTTGTAAACTTCAAATTATAGACACATTTTCATAAAACAGTCGATTGTTGTAGGTACAAATACAAGTGGATCTTTTTTGTGCATAAGCGTTAATTCCGTCGAAAAAAAAAAGAAAGTTAGTAGATTGATCTTTTCAAAGCATTCAGTTGCATCTTTGCCCCGGCGATAGTTTCATCGGGTTCGGGTTTTGTGTGTCTTGAAAACGTATATATAGTAAAAGTATATGTTACATCATCTCACTTCAGATTCTATCATTCTTATATATTTAGGCTACAGGTCGATATAATAACATTTAAAATTCATAGTTCTAAAATGAAATATATGGGTCAAGAGAAGTACCTTTCTGATGAGTCATAATAATATAGTAGGTTTTTTCGAATAACATTTTTTACTAAAAGTACTTGACTTTACAACTGGATCTTAAAAATACATGACTTCAAAACAACATCTTTTTGTGTGTGTTATCTAGGGTTATAAGTCTTCAACCTCTGAAAATTTTTAGTCTACCCTTCCACGAAATATTTCATCTGATTTTTTTTAATTTTTTTGAACTTTCGAAAATTCCCCCTGACAACTGATCAGACAATAGTTTTAAGTTGACTAAATGCAGAAAAGTACATTAAATGATGCCCAATAGCTAGTAGATACATTTTTCAAAATCGAGAAAAAGAGGACATAATTGTGGTCACGACAATTGGAACGTATCCTTTGTAATCTGTTACATAGATTATCAATAGCGGTCAACCAACTTTACAACTGTATAATGCCATCGTGGACAACTTTTCCACAAACAGTGACGTTGTGAAATCGACAGACACATTTAAAACAGAATTCGAAAATACACAGACAACACCATCAACATAAACGGACTGAAATGGTGTACAAAACTAAGCAGAAAACAAAATTCAACAACACGTACCCGACAAAATAGTTGGGTCGACCTCAGGTGCTCTGTAGAAGTAAATTAATTTAGTTTCTTGTGTACAATTTGGAAATTAGTATGGCGTTCATTATCACTGAACTAGTATATATTTGTTTAGGGTCCAGTTGAAGGACGCCTCCGGGTGCGGGAATTTCTCGCTACATTGAAGACCTGTTGGTGACCTTCTACTGTTGTTTTTTTCTATGGTCGGGTTGTTGTCTCTTTGGCACATTCCCCATTTCCATTCTCAATTTTATATCCCTATAAATGTTCAAAATAAATTTGAACTATACATTCCTTTATTACGAGGGGGGAAATTGGTGTATATATATTAAATAATAATTTTCGGTTCTTTTCTGTAAATCGTTGGACCGTCGACGACTTACAGAAAAGAGCGACGATTTACAGAAAAGAGCCAAAAAGGACCAAAAAGGACCAAAAAGAACCGAAAAGGACCGAAAAGAACCGAAAAGGAGATCAACGTTTTTTGTAATCGAAGAAAATTAGCAAATTGCAAATTATTCAAGTCTATTAAAAATGAAAGGATATTTTTGACAAAAGTTTATCATTAGGTTTTTAAACCTTATACTGCGACAGGACTACATATAATAACTTACTGTACATGTGAAAAATTATAGGTAGGGTCGATGCCTAACTTATGGAATAGAAAACATAGAACAGAAAAGAACATATAAGATATTTATTCATTACTGTCAAACAATCGTTCTACGTTAATTGTATTTATAAGCTAAGTGTCATTATTTTGTCCAATCTCGGTCGCTAATTCATTTCGAACATTACAACAGTTCCTTATATAAATTTTTTTGGAATGTGTATATATATTCCATTCATCAGTGAATATATGATAACACGGACATTCGTACAATCGGACAAAAAACAAAATAAAACAAAATATCGTGACGGAAAACTTTACAGTAGTTATTGAATAAATATGAATATTTCGTTCTTTTTTTTTGTGTGTTTGTGTATGTGCATTACATGAGGGCGGTAATGCCCTTTACCGTCAGGCGTCAAACGGTCATTTTCGGCTACCGTAAGCGTCAAATGTATATTTTGTTTACCGTGATTCGTCAAAATATCCTTATCGTGATTCGACCGATGTCTTAAATAATTATCGTTACCGTTATTTTTGGGAAAAAATAGCGTGATTCGTCAAATTCAGCTGATTTTTTTATCGTCTAAAAGAAAGTGTACATGTTATCGTCATTCACTAAAAATTATCGTTAACGTCTTAGGTTAGAATTTTTACCGTTATACGTCATTAAGGTACCCCCATTCCTACCCTGATCTTACATGTTAAATGAAAACACATTAATTGTTACTTTGACACGTTAAACCTGTCAAGGATTTGAATTCTTCAAGGAAAGGTCCCGCTATCTCCATGCACAAGTTTCTCTATAGATACATATACTAGCACAGGCCAACATTTATGTTATCACGATCTGACATCGTTTCGCTAATGTACATAGCTGTTTTAAATGGTTTATAAGATAAAATTATTAGAAATCAACAGGCCATTAACTTTTTCACACCCTTTAATCTATACCTATAAAAGGGTAAACAGTTATCGATTATACCGAAAGCGGGTGCGCTATTCATTTATCTATATTTCCTGAAAGACGAAATGAAATGACTGTGATGTGCACAACATTTATAATATGTAGATAATGATGTATTTTTTTTATTGATTTATCTCCTTTTATTCACCTGTAGCCCAACGTTTTATACCGTAAACTGAATTAAGAAATTGAAACGAACCAGGAACATCTTAAAGTTTGCCATGGTTTACATGTAGCAGGAATTGAAATTTTCTTCAAATGTTTTTTACAATTCTATTTTCTAAAGCAAGGAAATGACACTTTGATTTTTTTTTTCAATATTTAAATGCCTTAATCTGATACAGGGAAATCTAACTTTTTTTGTAAGTCAATATATCCCTATAAATGTTCAAAATAAATTTGAACTATACATTCCTTTATTACGAGGGGGGGAAATTGGTGTATATATATTACATAATAATTTACATGTATGCTCTTTTCGGTTCTTTTCGGTCCTTTTCGGTTCTTTTTGGTCCTTTTCGGTTCTTTTCGGTTCTTTTCTGTAAATCGTTGGACCGGTAAACAGTTCAAATTTCTAAAAATAATCCACTGTGTTGCTCATCAAAAGTTAAGCTCCAGTGATAAGTCACATTCAGTGGAGATACTATAAATTTAGACAACAGTAGTTTACTGATGTCCAAATCCAAATACGAAGATACATAATATAATCAAAAGTTGAGTAAATTACATCACTTTCAAAAGAAGTGAGACAGCACGTGTCGACAGGTTAAAATTTCCATGCATCACCCGCCATGCGCATCGACACTCAGTCATTTTTTTAAATGTCACTATCGATAAAAGGACACAGGCTGTAAGATAACAGATTTTTCTGGTAAGAAAAAATCTACATAGTCCTACGAATGATTTGATCTGCTGTATGTCTTTTTTTCCATCTTTATCTCCATTCATTTGCTAATATATGTTGAAAGCACAACCCCTCTAACATTGGTTAATATATTTTAGTAGAAGATAACAATTTTATAGTGCACCTTCTATGAAGATGTAGATGTAGGAATATACTACACATAATTTTAGTCATGACAAAGAATTTTTTTTTTCATCTGTCGACCAAAATACGATGATCACTCTAGACCTGTACTGGTTGTGCAAAGTCTTGGATTTATTTTAATCTTATTTTTTATATATTTTTATTCAGTTTTGTTTTAAAAATACTTCTAAACATTATTGTTCATGATCAGTTGCTTTGACTTGTTCATCTACCTAATTTTGAGGACTATGAGTCACTTTGGATTTTTTTTATCACAAAATTTCGATTCTTCCTTTGTATATACTTATTGATTTTTATTTTAAGTTTCTTCTGAGACAGTCTACCCAATTTAAACCCCAAACGGTTGGCTTTTTTTAATTGTTTATGTTGTTCTATGGTCCAGAAATACCAAATATTCATTAGTCCAAGCGCCTGTGGCTTGAAATATTGGCAACGGCTTTCCATCAACTCTCTGGCAAAAACTTATTATTCATATAAGCATATACAGAATTAACTCATTGGATCTTTTAATACAAGATCGGACGACGTCCTTAATGCTTTCGGAAGATGAATTCTAATTTCCCAATAGCAACTCGTTGTTTAGTATATCCATTTATATGTTCAGTGAGAGCGTGGAAAACATTGAGTTAAAAAAACATTTTTTCGGGAAAGATATATTACTGACATTATATTTTTCTGTCTCTTATCTTTTTTCCTTCTCTTTTTGTATTTTCTGTCATTATTTGCACCTTTAAGTATCTACAATTTTTTTAACTCACAATATAACGGTTGACAAAAAAGTTAAAAATGTTAATGCACCAACTGAAAATATGGCTTTTTAATAAACCATTGGAAAGCTTAATGTATGTACTGTGTATGTAGTGTCCGATCGTCAAAAATACAGTCTAACTTTGTTGCATCAAAAAATTACGTGCATATCATTCAAAATTGGAATTTTTCAGGAATTAGACCTTATTTCAGGATAAAACATGACAGAAAAAAAAATTTAGTTATGCACTCAATGATAATATGGTGTAAGTAGAATCTAATAGTCATTCATTCTATAACTCTGCAATAAAAGAAATTTGATTGATCGATTGATGGATTGATGATCGCTCAACGTTCACTGTCAAGTAATTCTTGCAAATTTGGAACATAAAAATAAATATAAATGCATTATGCAGGTCGACTGGGATGAAGTTCTTGAATTCTTAACTGCCGCTCAGATATTAAAGAATGTAAGACAGATGCAGACATTTTGCCCCGCAACTGGATATATACGGAACTCCCAAAGACTTAATACATGGGTTCATTAGCGTGGTACTAATTCTCAACGGAGCCTCGGTTTTAGAGTCCAAATCCCAACCGGAAATCACAACAACCCTGTAACTGAAATTTGAAGCTTTCCTTTTCTTATATATTCTTATTGATACATACTTAATTCTTTATTCTTTCGTGCCAATTGATAACAGATTATTTTATTACATTTTCATCAAAGGAAACGTTAGTATATTTATTATCATACAGGGAATTGCATATATATAAAATATAATTATGGACACATTTAGGTGATGTTGTACTAAACAAAAAGTTGTCAGTTTGTGCTGTATAACAAACAAAATATGGTCGGGTTGTTGTCTCTTTGGCACATTCCCCATTTCCATTCTCAATTTTATACTCTAACCAAAGATAACATTTTGCTAGATTTCATTTAAAGTCACATTTTTAATCATGAAAAGAAGGGTTTTCGGAAAATGTAAATATTTACAAAACCTTGATGACTCAATTTGCTAACGTCTTTATAAATACATCAGACTCGAAATTTGTCACGTTTTGGTCTAAAATTGACTTACTTTAAGAGTTTCTAAACCAAACTTAAATAATCAACATATGCCGCTTACATCTTTTTTTTTACTTTGATTAAATAAGCACAAAATACAGTTAGTGTATCAATGTCTTTTCACTGACTGTTGTGGCCTATATTATCTCTAACAATAATATTAACAGTTCCAATTTTTACACACCAGATACGCATTTCGACAATTCATGTCTCTTCAATGATACTCGAGGTCAAAATATTTGCAAATACAAAGGTGATTAAAATAAACGAAGAGATTTTTTTAGGATCCACTGATCTGAATACAAATAGGAGAGTTGAGAAATAGACTACATAATTTTAGTTTACGAAATTTAATGAATCAGAGGCATTCAAAGCGCTGTTCCTTTGTTTTTTGTTTGTTTTTTTTGGTTTTTTTTGGGGTTTTTTTTTGCTGTGCATGTCCTTTTTTGGTCATGGTCGGATACTCTAACAAGATTTTTTTTTCTTTTTATGTCTATACTGGTTATACAAGTCCTCATGTTTTTATGTATTGATACATTATTATTTTCAAATGTTTGGGTTTGAGCGTTCTTGATGAAAGTTCTGAAAGGTGATATAGACGCTCGAAATTTATCAACCTTTAAAAAATAAATTTTTAGATTCTTAATCCAAAATGTTCGATTTGCTTCACATTTTTGTAATCACATAAGCAACACGACGGGTGCCACATGTGGAGCAGGATCTGCTTACCCTTCCGGAGCACCTGAGATCACCCCTAGTTTTTGGTGGGGTTCGTGTTGTTTATTTTTTTAGTTTTCTATGTTGTGTCGTGTGTACTATTGTTTTTCTGTTTGTCTTTTTTATTTTTAGCCATGGCGTTGTCAGTTTGTTTTAGATTTATGAGTTTGACCGTCCCTTTGGTATCTTTCGTCCCTCTTTTATCAACTATCGCAAATCGCAAATGGATAAATTATTCATTAAATATTGAAACCAACTGTGTATTTTGGTATTTATCCATGGCATGTTCCGTAAAAAACATAACTTAACAGATCAATATTAAGGTGAAAACCAACAGCAATGAAAGATTGAGATTAAGATTTGAAATGACTGACTTATTGATTGCTAGCTCAAATGAAAAAGGGTCACGTTTTAATTTAAATTATTTTCTTATATTATTGTATGATTAAAACATTTTCCTTGTGATATTGTATACTTATTTTACGAAATATTAGATTAGACATTACTATTGCAAGTAGAATTTTGTCCGTGTGGATATAAAAAATAACTTTATATACAGTATTTGCCGATACTTTGACAATTGATATTAAGCAAACAAAACATTTTGTAAATATTGTAAAATGTCTGTAAAAATGTATATGAAAAATCAATGCCGATTTTGAATCTGGTAAGATAATAATCGTCTTTTTCAACTTTGAAGTAACCCAGTTTTTATAAATCTTTGTATACCAACAGTAAACGATTGTGCAGAACATTCAATGGTTATTTGTAAATGAGGTCTGAATAGGGCTTTTACTTACATATTTATAAAACAGTTTTTTTAAAATTTGACGTTCAAAAATATAAATACCCTTAAAAAATTAAATTTAGATAAAAACATCCCTCGATATATTCATGTCATGCTGAAAACTGTGTAATAACTTAATAATTATATTATATTGGTCCGCTTAAGATGCTTTAAATAACTATTCGTACATATCAGTCTAGGTACTGTTAATCTGTGAATGCTTTAGACTCTTTAATTCTAGAGGAATGAGCCATGAGCTACTATTTGTAAGTTAATAAACACTCAGGGATAATTTAACATGCTACACATGCTGCACAGAGGAACAAATGATCAGTATGCTGGAGTTTCTTATTGACAACATATTTGTTGAATTTGGAGGTAGATTTTTTCAACAAACTGTCGGCATTCTTGTGAAAACTGACTGTGTTCTTCTCTTTGGCGACCTCTTCCAATTTTTTTATGAGTCGGATTTCTTTCAGACACTTCTTAAAAACAAGATTATCAAAGCAGCCAGATAATGAATTTCACATTCAGATATTTAGATGATGTTCTTTCCATTAACAATACAACCTTTTATGATTGGGTCTTATTAATATATCCCCCAGAACTAGAAATAACAGAATTTACAGACAATACCCCAAATTTAACATAAGCGGTCCTCAGAGTACCAGAATCTATGACAAACGAGAAGATTCTTATTTTGAAATTATCAATTTCTCCAATCTTAGTAGCAATGTACCAACTGCAGCTGCATATGGGATATACATATCCCAGCTCATTCAATATTCAAGAGCTTGACGATGCTACCCAGACTTTATAAAACGTCAACAGTGTTTGAGCAGAAAGTTCTTGAACCAGGGATATGTCTAAAGACGTCCTTGTTCTAAAAATAAAAATCACCGAGAGATACCAAGACCTTGTTGATAAATATTCCGTATCAACTTCAAAAATGTTACATGATGGTCTTGATGTAGAGATCCTAGGTACTGACGTTGTTTATCATCTCAATTAGATCTCGTAGTGTTTTTTATTTGTCTTTGTAAATGATTAACCTTAACTGTTGAGTTAAATGTTGGTAATATCCTTTTTGGCATGGCTTGGTAAATAGTCATTCCGCCAATGTAGTGTTGTGATGTTGTCACTTTTTGTATTCTTGTCTTTCATCTTTGCTTATGCCAATTTAAAAAAAAAAGAAAAAAATTGTTGAAATTTTTTGTTTGTTTTATAGTGATTAAGGTTATCACACAATGTTGACTACTTTACCCCTTTTATGACACTTTAACCTATATGTATGCTTGTTTTGTTCACACATTGTTTTCAAAATAAAACAAGCGAGATAAATAAGCATAATGTCATGAATGTTTGTCTCTAATATTTAATTAACTGTGCATTTGTATTCAGATATCGCAGATCAAATTTATTCGTTCATTGTTTAATCATACGTTTTTTGATTGAGTTAAGTCTGCCAATTGATATTTTATCGTATGTTTTTCTTTGTTGTGATGTTATGCTATTGTTTCAGAAAAAGGGAGAAGGTTTGGATCCATTAAAACGTTTAATCCCGCTGCAAATGTTTGCACCTGTCCTAAGTCAGGAATCTGATGTACAGTAGTTGTCGTTTGTTTATGTAATATATACGTGTTTCTCGTTTCTCGTTTTGTTTATATAGATTAGACCGTTGGTTTTCCCGTTTGAATGGTTTTACACTAGTAATTTTGGGGCCCTTTATAGCTCGTTGTTCGGTGTGAGCTAAGGCTCCGTGTTGAAGGCCGTACTTTAACCTATAATGGTTTACTTTTTAAATTGTTATTTGTATGGAGAGTTGTCTCATTGGCACTCACACCACATCTTCCTATATCTATATAAGCAAGGAAATTAAAGGAAATAAAATAAGTAATAACACCGAATGCAATATATGAAATAATTACAACTTTTACATTAACAAAATGATAATTACAGTTACAGTTCAAGTACATTTATACATTTTGTTATCAGCCCATAGACATAACTAAGTCTTGTGACTGTGACGTCATCAACGTTTTTTCATGGTTTTCTACGGTTTAAATAGAATTTAGAATTAAATTATAAGAAATGACTGTTATATTTTTTCTGTTTATTCGAAATAACACAAAAAATGTGGTGCACACTGTTAAATAACCCGCCACGCGCGTTATTCAGTGTGCACCAAATGTTTTATGTTATTTCTTCATAGACAGAAAAAAAAATACAGCCATTCCTTAAATAATTCATCATTAATATATAATTAGTGACTTTAAACAAGAGGTTCCAGCACAGTTTATACTATTTCGCACTTTTTTTAGAAATATGCTTTCTAAAATTTTAATGTTCTTTGTTAAAGGGGCACTAGCTGTCAAATTCATGGTCACAGATTTGTCTCAAATTCTCATATTTGATTTATAACAATGTAAAAAATTTATCCAAACTACCAAAAGTCCAAAAGAAACAGTTTACAGAGCATGGGGTAGAGAATATGTAGGTTCGTTTCGTGTGAATTTTAGTCCACACGCCATCTGATTAACTATCGATTTGACCTCAAATTACCATATAAGCGATGTAAACATAATAAAGATATGAATAGATTAAACCAACACGTGCAATTAGATTTTTATAGGTCTGTTTGATTTCATTTTATAGATTAAACATATATGTTTCTCATTGTTTTTAACCGTATTAGAATGATTTTATATGGATCGAATAAGTTATCAAATGGTTTACCTTAGTTTCACTTTCATTGTTGACATTCTTTTTCTTTAAAAATAACCAGTACACGTACAATGCATGCGTTGTCAATCTCTAGCTAGGGGTTAAACTGAAGTTCACATGAATACGGATTTAATGAAGTCGACTGATTCACTTGCAAGTGAATTAGCAAATATCAATGTTTCTTCGCTTAATTTGATAAAATTGAACTATTTTGGCTGCTAAAAGCGAATTATTATTTCACTATTTCACTTTCATTATTGATTTAACAAAAAAAATCTTACTTTAGATTTTTTATATATCTCGTAGCTAGTACCCCTTTAACAGTTGTTTTCCATTCGTTTGATATGATCCGTTTTTTATTTGCCAATTGATTCGATTAAATTTTCCTCGTGTGTTTTTGTTATTTTAAGTTTTGATAATGACATTGAAAGATCTCTTTACATAAAAGGATGTAATCATCTCTTTTTATTTTCAGAGGCCATGTTCTTACAACTTTCATTAAACTTTTAATATCACACTTCTCGGATTTTTGTTTTTCTGCGATAACTTAATTTTTCTGTTTCTTTAAATACTTTTATATTCCTTTCCAAGGGTTTCTTCTGTATCAATTTTCAGATACGGCATATACTTAAACACAATTTCCAAACAATATCTTACCTTGTGCCTAGGCATCGGACAATGGTTAGTCCATTGTAGGCGTCTATATATATTCATGCATGACCCACGAAACGAATAAAGACTAAGAGGAAATTCAATTGGAAGTGTAGTATATTATCACCACAGAAACATTGACTGGTGATTCAATTCCTTTTTGATGATTAAATTTTAAAAAATCTTTGTGAGATGTTTGTGCATGGATTAACTTTTTTTGAGAATACTAATTTAAAATAAATTATGGTTAAATGTATAAACCTCTGTTATGAATCACACTGTAAGATATAAGAAATGTATAACCAAAATCAGCCACCGCTTAATTCTTAAAAATGTTCCTTTCCGATGTTTTTTCTGTGTCAATTTACTATAATTTCATGTGCTTAAATATAATTTCCAAAAAACTATTTCTTACCTTGTGTCTCAGTATCTATTTTCCTTCTTGATATAAGACCATTTCAATTTAAAGTGCAAGATATCGAATCAACAAAATATACACTATCAAGCATAATAATTGTAATGTAATTAGTGTTTGTTATACAGCACAAACTGACAACTTTTTGTTTAGTACAACATCACCTAAATGTGTCCATAATTATATTTTATATATATGCAATTCCCTGTATGATAATAAATATAATAACGTTTCCTTTGATGAAAATTTAATAAAATAACCATTTTTTAAGGATGTACTAGGTGAGGTTGTGGAATTTTTGTCAATTTTTTTCCTAAGATACGGTGTAAATATTTTTGCCCCATAACATCCATTTATCTTGTCATTTAAGATTTAATAGCTCATTAAAGGTCATTTACCAAAATTTTAGCAGATTCTAGATTTATTTTCTTTCTACTTTAGACCCAAATAATACATATGCAAATAAAAGGTATAAGTCCGAGTAAGCCTTTCCCGCCATCTTTTTATTCAAAAATCTCGAAAAGAAGCTCCATAACCTATCAATATTTTTAGATTTATTTTGTTCCTTAACTGATGCTCTTAAATTCTAGATTTTTCTAATTTCACTTAGTACATCCTTGACAAACAAAATTAGAAAATAAAAATTATAACCCTGGTATATTATATGAATTTTTATGCTTTCATTGTGTCGATATATATTTTTCCTGTTCTCTACAGATTTTTTTTCTAGCTTTACTGTAAGATGTTTCAGACAACATACAAATACACTATAGGAATGTGGGTTTTCAAAACATGTTATGGTTGTGTTAAATATCACAAATTTTACATGTTTTTGGAGAATTGAGTATGAAGGAAAGTATATTCCAGTTAATTCATATCTAAAAGACAAGACATTGCTTTGTTTTCGATCAAATTTGATTTTTGATTTTAAAAAAACTCTCTTGTTTTTTACGAAAACTAAATAAAATGTAAAACGTTTCTGTTTGTTGTATTAATAAGCATAAACATTAGAATACATGTTTAGTTTACATTCTGTCTAGTCCTTTGTGTAGATCGGTGAATAAGATGAATATTTTCAACTCTACTCCTCGACGTAGACGCAGTTATGGTCATCTTCATTATACATCACCTACTCTATTGATGTCTCTATGAATGACTTGCTGCCATTTATATAAAAGCCGTTAGGTATTCATCACATTCGAACGATACTTTATTCAATACCCCTTTCAAAACTTCATTCTCTGCTCAATTTATGTTTGGAAACCACTGCTACAAACCCTTATTCAAACCAATACAAACTTATAGCTATCATTTCGGATATTGCAAGTCACAGACTTTTCAAACCAGTTCGCATTGGAAAAGATGAAAAAGAGAAAAAAATATTTTCTTAAACTTTCCATTGCCAACAAAGGTCTCGATGGCGTCAACTTAGGGAATATCCTTCATCAAAAATAAGTTCAGTCAAAAATACCTCCTTATTTCAAAGATCAGTCTGTACCAAGCATTTCTTATACCTATACAAACCCAATTGCAACTAAAAAAATTAATTACAAACACGTTTTGCAGGATCTCAATATTGCCGACTTCAAGTCTAAACCTCCTGATTGCACTTGTTCCCAATTCACATATAATCCGGCTGGCCACTTTATTACCGGTGACTTCAACATTGTCAATAACATTTTTCTACGAAATGTGTTATCCAACGGTCCGAAATATCGTGAACCAAAATCAATCAATTGGCAATACAACTTCAAAATACTAATGGAATCAGTCGAGGATTATGCCAGGTAAAGGGCTTAGCGCGAGAAGGAAGACGTAGATACTCTTTCCGAATGAATTACGGCTGTGAGGTCGTTGATACAAATCAGAATTAAGAAAATGAATGGGTCTACCAATACTCATGCTACGTCAATCTTTAAAGACCTATATGTTGCAAAACACTTGTACTACATCCATGAAAAATATGAAAAATATGTTGTTGTCCCCGCAGATTAAGTCCTAAACAACATCGTTTTTGTGTGTAAAACTTATTACATAAACTGCTTGATAAATGAATTAGGTATTGACAATTCACTTGGAAACCAAAGATAAAGAACCATATCGTTCATCCCTGTATTGGATACCTAAACTAAATAAGTGTCCTTACAAACAACGGTACATTGCTGGGTCTTCCAAGAGCTCCATGAAACCTCTTTCAAAATTATTTGCATCTATTTTATCAGCAATTAAAGCCGGGCTTCAAAGTTATTGTGAAACTGCCCATTCTAGAGGTGGCTTGAATCAGATGTGGATACTATAAAATCCAGAGATCTTTTAGAGTAGGTACAATCTAAGGCTCTTTCATCTTGCAATAGTATTAAAATATTTTACTTTTTTTTTAAACTGAGTTTTTTACACTTTACACAAGTATTCCCCATTTCAAACTAAAAAAACTAATTAATAGAGGTTGGTATTGCTTTGTTTCATGAAAAATAATGGCCAACGTTGATACAAGTATCTTTTCTTAGAGAGTGGTAAATCCTACTTTATAAAGGATCACACTGATTCAAACAAAAAATTCTCTGAAACTGACATTATCAAGATGTTTATTTTTTTGATTAACTACATATGTGTTACGTTTAGAGGACTTGTTTTTCAACAGACTGTCGGCATTCCAATTGGAACCAATTGTGGCACCCTTCTTTCTGACTTGTTTCTTTATTATTATGATGCTGACTTCATACAGGAACTTCATAGGAAGAAAAATAAGAAGTTATCAATATCCGTTAACTTTACTTTCCGCAATAAAGATGATGTTCTCTCACTAAATAATTCAAAATTTGGTGACTATGTTAAACGCATTTATCCCATCGAACTAAATATAAAGGATACAGCAGATACAGTTAAGTCTGCCTCCTATCTTTGATCTAGAAACTGACATTCAGGGTTGGTTGAAAACAAAACTTTACGACAACGAGATGATTTCAGCTTCCCACTTGTGATTTTTCCATTTCTATGTAGTAACATTCCAGCAGCGCCTTCATACGGAGTATACATCTCCCAATAGACAACTTTCGAGTTCGATGCATTTCCGTCATTTGTGCGTTTAGGGGCGTCGTCACTTCCGTTCCCACGTTGAGCGAGTGGTTGGAAAACTATTATTTTATATTGTACGAATTATTCGGCAAATTGAATTCTCAAAATTGACAATCAGCATTGCTGTCATTAGGGAATTGTCATTAAGTACCTACAGAACAACCATTATTTCTTGTTTATCCTGCACAATGACAATCACTAAGACGCTTGATGAACGTAAATAGTGCAGGGATACAGGCGACCCCCTCTATCTGGTAAATGACGTCATAAAGGCGCGTATAATTGACGAGTTTTTTCCGGTGACGGATGAACTCGAAAGTGGTCTATTGATACGATATTCCCGCGCTTGTATTTCGTATATTTCATGATTTCATTGAAAGAGGGTTGCTGCTCACAAGGAAGCTATTAAACTAAGTGTTCCAAATAATGAAGTTGAAATCATTCCTTTGTAAATTTTACGGACGCCATCACGTGTTGGTTTAATTACCGTTATGGAATAACCGTTTCACAGATGATATCGGATATGTTTCTTACATCATATAACTACAATCCCCTTCCCTATTTATGAATGTTACCTACCAAATTATACTATTTACCTGGTTTGTAATAACATGAGCAACACGACGGTTACCACATGTGGAGCAGGATCTGCTTACCCTTACGGAGCACCTGAGATCACCCCCAGTTTTTGGTGGGGTTCGTGTTGCTCAGTCTTTAATTTTTTATGTTGTTTCTTGTGTACTATTATTTGTCTGTTTGTCTTTTTCATTTTTAGCCATGGCGTTGTCAGTTTATTTTCGATTTATTCGTTTGACTGTTCCTCTGGTATCTTTCGTCCTTCTTTCTCAATATGTATTTCCTGACCAAATATAGTCCTTAAACCAACCACCACTTGGATATTAAAAGAATGAGGATGTATCACATGTACTTCCGCCAAAGATATCAACCAATGAGGTTATACCCATATCCTCAGTGATTTGAAGTATTTGAAACCTTGAAAAAGTTGGGTTTTTTTACTTCAAATAATTTATGATCAGAAAACAATTCTTACATATTAAATTTATGTAAACCGAGGATTTAACCAGTAGGTTCTTAGCAACTTTAATGGGTTTATATATACATAAAACTTGCACATTTATTAGTGCAATGTCTAAAGAAATGGCTTTATTTAAACACGGTCATATTCTACATATTTGCCATATTCTAAATATCTACGCTAAATCGTAGATCAAAATATCAAAAAAAGAGTATCTACGTCTTCCTTGCAATTTTGCAGCAACATTCATACATTTAGTTTTTCTAAGCATTACACTACTATTCCCCATGCTCAATTGAAAGATTGACTTCATCATCTCATTTAACAGAGATTTTTCCAAAAAAAAAAAATGGGAATTGAAGATATGAATTTTTTATGTTGGGTTATAATAGTTCTTATTTTGTGAAGAACCACACTGATTCTATCAGAAAATACAGTGAATATCATATTATCAAAGCTCTATACTTTTTAATCGACAATTTGTTGAGTTTGGAGATTTGGTATTACAACTAACAGTCGGTATTCCAATGGGCACTAATTGTGCACCTCATCTGACCGATTTGTTTTTGTACCCGCATGAAGCAGAACTTATTCAGAACCTTCTAAAAGACAAAAAGAAAAAGAACCTTGTAAAATACTTTAATTTTATTTTTAGATAGATTGATGATTTCCTTTCCCTAAATCACCCAGTCAGTACTTGCGTCTCATCTATCCCAGTGAACTTAAAATTAACGATACTACTGATACAAGAAGGACTGCTTATTACCTTGATCTTTTCCTCAAAATTGACACAGATGGACGACTTTACACTAAAATCTATGACAAACCGAGTGATTTCATCTTCCCAATTATCAATTTCCAATTTCGCAGCAGCAGCATAACATCTGCTCCGTCGTACGTATAGACATATCTCAGTTGATACGTTATGCTCGTGCATAACTGCTCCAACAGAGTTATGAAGAGGAAAGATAAAAAAAAAATAAAAAAAAAAGACACTCCGTTAATTGTATTGACACAATCACAAATTGGTTGATTTTTAGGATGTGTCTGTGTCTGAACTAACTAATGACATTTTTCCCACGTCTTAGATTGTTGTTTAATATCTATGTCGTCTGTCTGCTAAGTACCGAACGTTACATATTCCCGATTCGGACTATTTTACCGAGTGTGAATTTGCATTGCTATACGACTTGTATCGGTATAATCAACATTCAACCTTCATGTATTAATTCATGATGTTTCTGTTGTGGTTTCAGTTTAATAATGTGTTATGTCTTATCTTTTGTAGTTATATAATTATAAAAAAAGTCTTTCTATACCGTCATTGTCATAATAATTGTTTGGACTGGTATTGTGAAAATAATGGTATGAATTTAAGGATTACATGTTCGTTACTGCGTCACTGTTTGTGGGATCCTCCGCTGTTCATCGTAGATGTAAGATGGTCGTTGTTGTTCTGTGATTACATGTTGTGTCGACTATTATATTATTTGTTTGTGCGTTTCTCTTTGATCAGTGTTCTGATATGTTTTTTGTGTTGTATTTCTGTCACGTAGTGTTGTCATTTTAGCGAAAAAAATTCACATTGCCATATAAGTGGGAAGTTTCGCGAGCCATCAAACCTTATCCAACACACCATTTTTTTTTCTTAAAATGTCCTTTATTATAGTTGGTGTGTTTCTCTCGGTTTAGGTTGTAACCCTGTTTTGTTTTTTCTCAATCGATTTATGTCTTTTGAATAGCGGTATACTTCTGTTCCCTTTATTCATTATTTACATTGTCCCACTTCATATGTTCAATATGTTGTTCGGTATAATGGGATTGAAACAAGATTTCCATTCTGCCAAAGGAGTAGGTTCGATAAGGCCCTAAAATTGCCCTCTTTTTTAGCTAAAAATTCAAATTATGATTTATTGACGAATATCACAATGGATCATAGTAAATACATTGACTAGTAAGGAAATAAGCTTTTTTTGTTGAAAATTTACGTTCCAGTGTTTTATTCATGACGTCACAAAAAGTTCTCATTTTCCACATAAAATCACTAAAAATGGGTAAATTTCCATTGCTTATTGGACAGGAAACAAAGAGCGAGTTCGTCGACAAAAAAAATCTTTGAACATAATGTTCATAAAGACATTTTACATGTCTAGCTTTAATATTCAGTTTGTCGACGACGGCGCTCTATGTTTTCTGGTCCTAAATTAGACTATTAACCGGATTAAAATTTTGTAATCACATAAGCAACACGACGGGTGCCACATGTGGAGCAGGATCTGCTTACCCTTCCGGAGCACCTGAGATCACCCCTAGTTTTTGGTGGGGTTCGTGTTGTTTATTCTTTAGTTTTCTATGTTGTGTCATGTTTACTATTGTTTTTCTGTTTTTCTGTTTTTCTGTTTGTCTTTTCCATTTTTAGCCATGGCGTTGTCAGTTTGTTTTAGATTTATGAGTTTGACTGTTCCTTTGGTATCCTCCGTCCCTCTTTTAGGCTGAAATCCGGCCGATTTTATAAATTTTGCCAAAATCTATTATTTTGACCTTTTAAGGTTGTAAAAATCTATGTTTTAGAATAAAATTTGACAGTAATAGTTCTATTTAACTTTCTCACGTGTCTTTTAGTCAACTTAAACAGTTTTTATCTTGTAACATTGAACTTTATAATCTGGGCCAAATATTGAACTTACTCATTTGGGAATTAATTATAAACTTTGAAAGAAAACTGGCTTAAACTGTAAACTAGTAAAGGAGTAGATTCGATAAGGCCTTAAATGACCCTCTTTTAAGTCTGAATTTCACATTAGATTTATTGAGAAATCTCACATTGAATCATAGCTTATAAAGTGACTAGATAGAAAATACGTCTTTTTGTTGAAAATTTACGTTCCTGCATTCTTCTGATGACGTCACAAACAGTACTCATTTTTATTTTCCACTATAAATTCAATGAAAATCGGTAAATTTCGTTTGATTATTGAACAGGAAACATAGAGCGCATACGTCGACTAAAAAGATCTTTAACAATAATGTTTGTAATGACATTTTGTGTTTCTCAAAGTTTTAGTAGGGAACCAGAATTTTTTTCCCTCGGTCGATTTATGACTTTTGAAAAACGGTTTACTGCGTTTGACTTTATTCATATCATCTCATCATCAGCCAAACATTAAACATGTTTCAGTCTCTGGAAGTTTCCCAGGTAGGCGACCGTACAGTGATTATTAAGAAAGCGAGTATTTACAGTGATTTGTTGTAATTAATGATTATAAGAAAAAATATGTTTAAAATAAAAGTGGTTTTTTTTTCGATTTTTTTTTTTTTCAAATGAATAAATACAAGTATGGGATGAACTTCAAAATTATAGCTGCTTCTTTATATATTTGCATATGTTACTGTGATGATGGGTTGTTTTTCAAAGTCATTTCTTTTTATTTATGCGTACTGGTTACCAATTATTAAACCCATGTCACAGAATCTTGACTTTGAAAACAGTAATTATACAGTATACATGTAATTGTGACCAAAATATGTTGGAAAAAAAGAGACGGGTTCGACCAGATTGCGTCAGTTGTTTTGTAAGGAAATGAATGCCTGCTAATATTGAAAAAAATGCACAACCCTGTTGTTTTTACATAAGCAAACAAGTTGTTTTCCTCTCAGTATAAGATTTTCTTGGAATTTGTATAAACAAATGTTACACTTATTCCATACAGTTTATACACAGTATGCTTATTTATTGTACTTTCTTGGTTATGTGCAACTATCGATAAATATATGTGAATTCTTGTCAATTCATGAGAAAGACAAAAGAATATATAAAAACTGACTTATTTTAGACGTGAAATGAGTATCTATATGTAATTGCATTGTTTATTTAACAGAACTGCACCATTGAGATTAATTTCCTTATAAATTAACACTTAAAAAACAATGTGATGAAATAAAATCTTCATTGGAAATAAAGATTAACTACACGTCAAGTGATAATAACGTGAGTACTATATGTCAATTTACAGCGATTTCTTCTAGAAACACGTTACAGCATAACGTTATTATCACGTATCAACTCGATAAATGATTTGTAATGATATAATGCTACATAAAATTGAGAATTGAAATGGGGAATGTGTCAAAGAGACAACAACCCGACCAAATAAAAAACAACAGCAGAGAGTCACCAACAGGTCCTCAATGTAGCGAGAAATTCCCGCACCCGGAGGCGTCCCTCAGCTGGCCCCCAAACAAATATATACTAGTCCAGTGATAATTCTTGAACACACTACGGTCTGGAGAACGCCGATGACAACATTTAGGATAGTCGTGTTCAGCTTTGACATGGCAGCGTTTTAACTCTGTGATAAATTTAATTTTCAAACTTAGTCCTTGTATGCACAACAGTGTAACAGTTGAGTAGACCACAAATTCTCGTATTGTCAAAATGATGCGACGGAAAAGGTAAAAAATAATGCAGTCAGGATTCAATTTCGCCAGTCAATTTTTAAAATGGAAATCATTGTAGGGATGACGTGCTGACAATTTAGGTCTTGTACACCAATTAATTCATCCACATAGCACCATTGCGATCCTGATATGCATGTTATTTTAAAAGACAAATGTATCTACAAGCTATTGAGCATCATTTAATTGAATTGGAAGAGCAATGGCATAACACAAAACACTGATTATTCTACTATATATTATAAATTTACAGACAAACCATCCGTCTATGTTGTACTTACCAGGTATATCAGATTATGACATGGTGTGTACTAAAATGAATATTTTACCAACAAGACGCTACTGAAAACATCGTAAGATATCAGTCATGTCAGTGTAGATCTTTTTTGCAATGTTTTAATTATTTAATCGTGAGAAATCCCGTTATTGCTGTCCTCGTGGATATAAGACATATAACTTAAATCAATCCTTTTCCAGTTATTGTATGGTCTTTGACTGTGATCAAATGGGAAAAAGAGGCGAAAGATACCAAAATGCTAATCAAAAGCGTTAGAAAAAAACGCACTGAGAATGTCATTCCAAAAAAGAAAAAAACGACCAACATACGAACAAGAGTATACAAAACACAGAATAGAAGTCTAACCCCTACGTATCATGAAGCCCACCAAAAATCGAAGATAATCTTAGGTGATCCGGAATGGTATTCAGATCCTGTTCCATGTCTGATACCAGTCGTGTTGCTCATGGAAGTTCAAATCCGTTTACAAATTGTCGGGTTTTGTCCTCAACCGATCGTCATTCTCAATGTATCCTTTAAGTAAAGTTCGATAGAAGTTCAACATAGTCACGAAACTTTGCATTAGTTATTGAGATGACACCATCTATATAGCGGAACGGGAAGTAAAAGGATATTGCTACCTTCTTTTAATTTAGTCGGTAAGAAGTGGGGCACAGTTTGATTCCAAGAGAAGTCCTATTGTTTGTTAGGATACGCCCCCTAAACGGACGAAAAATTTTGTCAACAAAGTAATCATGTATTTTGGTAAATGCATGTTAGTTTTAGGGAATTGTTTGGTTTTGTAAAAGACAATTTTTCAAGACCCGGTTAAAATTGAAAAAAAAGTTGTTCATTGGTATGGCATATGTTTTTTATTTTTCTGTCAAAGTCTGTTTTCAATAGGAAGATTTATTTTTAAACTGATAACGTCCTATTGTGTAACCTCCGTAAAAATTGAAACTACTGTACATGTACAGTTATACGTCGTAGTACATACTCGGTTCTGTATTATCACGATTGATAGAACATTGCAGATTGTCATATGAAAGAACATGAAACAATAAAAAAAAATATACTCTCTTTGTGAATTTGCTTTCCTCCTAACATATTTGAGTTCTTTATAAAATAACGCAACATAAGAATAACAAGATGTGGTATAATTGGCATTAAGTCCACTCTCCACCACAGACCAACTGACGTAGGAGAGTAGCTTCTTTATTGTTGTGCAACAGAGAAAGGTTCGTATTGATATAAAAGTGTTTTTCACAGCTTTATTAATTAAGTCTATCTATAAACATATTTATTAGTGTTAAAAAGAAAAATATGAACATGCATAGTCATTCATTGGCAGGTTGCTTTGGTGCATTTGTCTGAATATATTTGTTTCGCGTGTAAATTGATTGATATCTATTTGTTGAGCCTAGAATAACAGATATAACATTGAGGATGGAAATTGTGAATGTGTCAAAGAGACAACAACCTGACCAAAGAGCCAAAAACAGCCGATAGTATCAATTAAGACCTGATACATTATTCAAGTAAATAGAAACCCTGTCATTAAAGCATTATTCATTTGAATTAAGTTTCGTTTATCGATTATGTTTGCATTGTATCTGTGTTTATGTTGAATGCTTAAATATTTCATAGTATCTCTGGAAAAAATTAGAGTAAAATCCGCCAAAAACGTTGTATGTCGGTTTTGTTTCTTTTTATAAAAATTTTTTTGTCTACAAAAGATTAATTCGTCACGATTTTAAAAAGGTTTAAAAGGCCAATTAAATTTAAGACGTTGACGAGAGCATGGAGGACCCAATATTCTGTGATAGGTTACAAAATACAGCTAAGAATATGTAACAACGACTGATAGAAATAAAAACCGAAGAAATGCAATTTTCGAAACAAAATAGTATCCCCATAATAATAAGTTTTCGGATTTCTGTAACGGCAGTGAGAATAGTTGCTGGAGAATTGATAGTAGTGCTAAACCTATCACAATTGTCATTTTGTGATTTCGTCCCAGGAATAAAAAAACTGAAAAGAAAAAAAGTATTTAGCAAGATCATACCGATATAACATAAAATTGAAATCATCAAACCTTCAGAGATTGGACAAGGGCACACATGAAAAGTTTGAAAAATATCCCTTTTTGTGCACTTTCTTTGCGGATGAACAACACTTCGAAGTCGCTTATTCCTCGTGATAATTAACGGGGTGTTAAACTACAGACAAAGATGGTCTCTCTATGAACTTAACAATTTTTGAAACATGAAATTATTTTGTTGGGGTGTAAAGTCCGACATTATAACTAAATTAATGTGAAAAATAGGACCTTAAAATTGAGAACATAGAGCAGACAACAGCAGAAGGCCAACAATGGGTCTTCAATGCAGCGAGAAACTCCCGCACCCGGAGTCGTCCTTTAGCTGGGCCCTAAACAAATATGTATACTAGTTCAGTGATCATGGACGTCCTACTAAACTCCGAATTATACACAAGAAACTAAAATTAAAAATTATTCAAAACTAACAAAGGCCAGAAGCTCCTGACTTGGGACAGGCGCAAAATTGCAGCGGGGTTAAACATGTTTTTTTATATCTCAACCCTTCCCCTATACCTCTTGCCAATGTAGAAACAAACAAACGAACAACAATACGCACAGTAAAACTGTTTAAGGGGGATCCTGGGTATCAATCAAATTTTCTTTCTTAATATAGGATTTCGCTATATTTTTTTCTAAATGAACTTTATCATATACTTAAAAGACAAATGAAATAAAAAAATTGGGGTGACCGTTCATTTAAGCTCACAATCTGCCTCCGAAAGAAGCATACATTTATGTTAATGTCCTTTTTTTCTTTTGAACTAATAGGAGAAAAAGAGGTAATATTGAAATAAAAAAAATAACCTAATTACAGAAATCGCTTAAATTTTACAATTATTTAGTTTATGTACAGCTTATATGAAAATAATACTAAAAATTATAGGTCACCGATGAGTTAAAACAGATATTTCAAATGTAATGCCAAAAAATGGCATGTTTGCACCAAAGGGAGATAGTTTGGAGCTTTTTCAATGATATAAACATTTTAAGTCGTCTGGGGCCAAACCGAATCGATTTTTTGGGTTGATTTTTTTACCATATCATAAAGTAATAACTAATAGTGTAAGAAATAAAATTTTTAATGAAAAAATAAAGGTTCAATTTTTTGCTGAAATTTTTGTACCCACGAGCCACCTTAAGAGAAGTCTGAATCCGATGTCAGAATATGAAACAAAAGAAAACAAACCTAAATGACAATAATACATAAACAACAACAGACTACTTACAGTTACTAACATGCCAGCTCCAGGCCTCAATTAAACTGATTGAAAGATAATGTCTTCATCATATGAATATCAGGCACAATCCCTCCTGTTAGGGGTTAAGTATTATACCATCATGGAACATATGAGGAGAACATAACCCGTGTCATGCCAACAACTTGTTTTAGAATTAATGTGTTTAATTCCGATTAAAAGACCCTATAAGTGAATCAATATTAAAGCCAAAATATGCAATCTTTAATTACCTGCCAACAGTATCGTAACTATATCCCTTCTTAAGAATTCTGTTTAAAGGTTTTATGAGCTTTGAGGTGAAAGAATATTACCATAAAAGATTAGATGTAAAATACCTGAACGTATAAGATGTCTGCATGTTGAGTTACATTTGTATATTTACGAATGATTTCCTTGTACCGATGATAAAATTTAGTAAATCTCTTTGAAGTTGGTCTTTGTATAGTTTTGTAATGCAGAAATTGAAATAAAAAATAGTCACTATAAAAAAAGGCGAATATAAGAGGCAATGGTCGACTTTGCGGACATATTGAATATGACTTTACATCATCTCCTGTCATCTACCACCATTCCGGAAACTAAATTGTCTGTAGGTTGCTTGGCATTCTTGATATAATTACGGAAGACCGCTAAATTCTCCTTTTGATAAAGAATAACATATTTTATTTCCCAAGGGAATCACCAGTCAAGTGTAGTCAGAGCACTTATGTCTTGAAATGAATTATTATTGATATGGTCATAATTATAAATTAACTGTTTACAAAACTTTACATTTTTGATATACTTACGCTTTTTTACCTCAGGAATAATTTACCTTGGCTGTTTTTGGCAAAAACAATTGGACATTTTTGGTTATTAATGCTCTTCAAATTCGTAATTTATTTGGTTTTTTAACATTTTTGATTCGAGCGTCACTGAATGATAAGTCTTTTGTAGATGAAACGCGCTTTTTATGCAAATACAAAATTCCTATCCTGGTATCTATGATGAGTTTATTTACTCTCTGTACTACACCATATACACTGTGTATTTCTAAGTTTTTGATGACATTGTGGTGTGCATTCAGTTCCATATTTTATAAGTGTATAACTAAACTTAATGTGAACAAATAGAACTTACGTTAACAATATTTATTTGCATTTGTTCATGATAAAATATGTAATGAAGTACTTGAAATACATAAAATATTGACAAAAAGTAAAACGTAGTAAATTCAGTAAAACATTATGACAAGACACTTTCCGTTACGACAAAATCTCAATGACTAAAGTGTAATTATTATACGTCTTTATTTGATGAGAACACTATTCAAGAACAGTTGTGCCACACTGCTAGTTTTAAGTATGAATAACAGCAATCATATAAACAAAAACTAAATGTCGACAAACTGTATATAACATACCACAAGTTGATGTTTGGTGAATGTAATTCAAAAAGCCGATTTAGAAAGATAACTGCTGTTTGTTAGACATATCTCGTCATTTTTTTTTTATTTTAATGAGCACAATTTTAAACAGCGATTGAGTTTATCGATTACGATTACATTGTATCTGTGTTTATATTGAATACTACAATTATATTACATAGTTTCTCTGGAGAACCGAGACTCAAAGCAAAATTCGCCAAAACGTTATAGGTCTGTTTTGTTTCCTTCTACTAAAAATGTTCGTCTACAAGAGACTAATTGGTCACAGTTTTAAAAAGGTTTAAAAGGCCAATTAAATTAAAACGTTGACGAGCATGGAAGACCCAAAATTCTGTAATAGGTTTCAAAATACAGCTAAGAATATGCACCAACGTCTGGTGGAAAATAAAACCGAAGAAATGCAATACTCGAAACAAAATAGTCTACTCTTTATAATGAGCACTTCGGAATTCTTTAACGGCAATGAGAATAGTTGCTGGAAAATTGATAATAAACTGTTTACAAAAACTTTCTAACTAAGAAAGTTTTCCTTGGCTGTATTTGGCAATTGTTTTGGAATTGTTGGTCCTCAATGCTCTTCATCTTCGTTCTTTTTTCGGCCTTTTTAACTTTTTTGATTCGAGCGTCACTGCAGGATGAGTCTTTTGTAGACGAAACGTGCTTTGTCGCAAATACAAAGTTCCAATTCTGGTATCTATGATGAGTTCGTTTACTCTCTGTACTACACCATGTACACTGTGTATTTCCAAGTTTTTCATGACATTGCATTCATTCAGTACCTTTTCTTCCACATTTTATAAGTGTATAACTAAATTAATGTGAACAAATAGAACTTACGTTCACAGTATTTATTTGCATTTGTTCATTATAAAATATCTAATGAAGAACTTGAAATATTTAAAATATTGACAAAAAGTAAAACGTAGTAAATTAAGGAAAAACATAATGACAAGACACTTTCCGTTGCGACAAAACCTCAATGACTAAAGCGTAATTATTACAGTCGTATTACAAGTACAAATATATATACGTCTTTATTTGATGAGAACACTATTCAGGAACAGTTGTGCCACACACTGGATTCTTAACTGTTAGTTGTAAGTATGAATAACAGCAATCAGATAAAAAGAAACTTAATGTCGACAAACTGCATATAAAAGAGGGACGAAAGATACCAGAGAGACAGTCAAACACACAAATCGAAAATAACGCCTTGGCTAAAAATGAAAAGACAAACAGACAAACAATAGTACACATGACACAACATAGAAAACTAAAGAATAAGCAACACGAATCCCACCAAAAACTAGGGTTGATCTCAGGTGCTCCGGCCGGGTAAGCAGATCCTGCTCCATATGTGGCACCCGTCGTGTTGCTTAAGTGGAAACAAATCCGGTAAATAGTCTAATTCGGTAGCTCACATTTACATATAACATATCATAAGTTGTTGTTTGATGAATGTAATTTAAAAAGCCGATTTAGAAAGATAATTGCTATTCGTTAGACTTATCTCGTCATCTCGAGCAAACAATTTAAAACAGCTATTGAATAATAATTCAGGTAAAAGATACATAACTGTATGATGACTGTAATGGAAAAAAATAAAATCACAAAAATAATGTACTCCGAGGAAAATTCAAAACGGAAAGTCCATAATCAAAAGGCAAAATCAAAAGCTTAAACGAATGGATTACAACTTTCATATTCCTGACTTGGTACAGGAATTTTCTTATGTAGGAAATGGTCAACTAAACCTGGTTTTATAGCTAGCTAAACTTCTCACTTGACAGGCTCTGGTTGCTTGTGTACGAAGATCGTTTGAGGACATATACAGAGAAAACCATATTATGTGTACGATTTAATATATATAGTGCTCACAAACTCTCATATTGCGTTTTGTATAGAATTCCATATAGTGTTTAATTCATACCTTTTATATTTGTTTTCATTTGTAAAGTATATGTATGTATTTGGATGTAAACGTAAACAAATATGTTAAAATTAGATGCATAAGGGCAATTAACTGATGTAACTCTTTTTTCAATTTCAGAATTAAAAACAGACATACGGACAAAATTATATAAAATAAAAAATGTTTCTTACAGCTTTATTGATTTGCCTATTTTATTGTTCTGAGATAGAAGCAAGCAGGAAGGACTTGGCAATGTTTGCTGTAGATAATAATCTTCAAAAGATTACGTCTGCTCTTTCAGAAATACGACTAGAGCTTAAAACTTTGAATCATAAACCAAGTAAGAAAATTGCAAAATAGTTATCATATTTTGGTTAATAATTAACAAACGTTTGAGCAGAAATTTTTGGAACAAGCATCTCTATAGTTAGATGCCTACATTGTAGCTGCATGTGATTCATACGTGTTGCCTGCCATCGCTTTCAGTTTCCCATTGTCAATTTCCCATTTCTTAGAAGTAATATAATCACCATCCCATCTTATTGCGTTAACATGTCTCAATTTTTTACGAGCGTGCGTGTTAACAATAGTTCACAGGGTGTGTTTATTTCTACAGGAAGTGTCTGTACTATAGATGAACATGTTTTAGTGGTCATAGATCTTAAGATACCAAAAGATTCTTCTGATTTATAAATGAAGCGATTGTGACCCATTCCTTACAGTGATATTTTAACTGAGTCTGCATGGATTGGCGTGGTGGATGATTCACAGAGAGGGTTGGAGGGGTCCTGATCCCGAAATCCCGGGCTTGAAAACATGAAATCCCGAGGTCCCGAATTTAAAAAAAAACATAAATCCTGACATCCCGAAATTCGAAAACAAGAAATCCCGAAATCCGGAGCTTAAAAACACCCGATCCCGACGTTCAGAAAAAAGGATTTTATGAGATCCCTTACTGTGGTGTTCGGTGGGTTTGTATTACAGGCACAGGCAAAAAAAAATCACATGTTATATTAAGGTTTAAAGGAATTTTTTTCAGAGACAAGAGATTGTGGTTTGTATATACTAATTTAATTTACGATACCGGTATTTGCAAATCGTTAGATTTCATTTAAGCTTGATTTGTGTATGAGCTTTTTGATTTTGCCATTTGCCTATGGTATTTCTAGTAAGAATTTTTTAAACTCAGAGTTCGGTATTTTTGTTACTTCGACTGAGCATTTTCTCTTGCAAATTGTCTGTTAAGTTCTCCTTTCACTTGTTCCGTTCATTGATAACGCTTGATTTTGTCCATTTTAAATGGACTTTCCCCTTTTTGAATTTGCATTGGAGCTTGGTGTTCTTGTTATAAATTTAAATGTTAACATTTATTCTGCATCCACAGTTTTTTAGTAATAGTTCACAGCTACTTCTTTAAATGTCTTTTTACTTATTAATAAAAGCGTATTTTCCTCTTTCTTTATCCTACAAGAGGGGACAGGACCTTTTCGGGACTTCGGAATCAGGTGTTTTAAGCTCGGGATTTCAGGATTGATCCTTTCGGGATCCGGGAATTCTTTTTTTGAATTTCGGGATGTCGGGAATTATTTCTTTTAACCCTGGATTTCGGGATCAAGACCCCTCAAACCCCCACTCCACCCTCATCCCTCCAAGAGAGGGGCCTCCGGGGGCCGTTGTTTGGATATCATCAGCTGCATGTTTCCAAAAACGTTAATATAAATTCATCATTTCATATCGTCATGTGTTAAAACAGATATTATTTATTTGTATGAAAGTGCATTCCCTTATTTTATATTTCATGTTAACTTTGTCATTTTCTTCTAGAATCTTGCGAAGATATCTACACAGAAGACAATCTGAGTCCTAGCGGAGATTATGTTATTTATCCCTTACAAAAGGCTGTTAGAGTATACTGTTCATTTGAGGGCGACTATGGATACACATTTATTTCCAGAAAATCCTCGGGGGTCGCTCTCAATATTGCAAAACTTTATTCTACAAATAAATTTGCAAAAATACGTCTTCTTATGTCCAACGGAGAGCAGAGAGAAGTCAAAGTTGAAAATTTGCTAGCCTACCGGAATCAGTCTACTCTATCTTTCCAGTCAAATACTCATCAATTGTACCAGGGACCAACAACGGGAACTGCACAACTTCATCCATTTTTATTTCTCGGGTTTCTGCCTAAAAGCTTAGTTCAAAATCGTAACATACAGGGATACAGAGCTGCCGGAAAGGACTTTACATTCCGAAACTGTGATTCCAACCCCAACAGTTATATAACATTTCTTTTCGATCCCAAACATGGCACATTCGGGAACCTAGGATATACGAATGCTTTTATGAATGGATGGATCTCCTCTTCAACAGTTATGGACTATCCTAAGTATATGGACAATAGTTTTTACATGGACTGGGAGATGCATATGGGCGGCTGTGGAGGGTTAATGACATCTAAAGTACAAACCATCAAAGCTGCTTTAGGTTTACCGTTTGGTAAGAGTCATTAAGTTAAAGATTCCGTGTTTACGAGCAAAAAAAAAAAAAAAAAAAACTTGTCTAGAAATTTAAATAAAATATTAAGATCAGATGTCGACGTCTATAGATATATGATCAAGAAATGTTCATATCAAATCATTTTGACAGTAATCCAACAACATAAAACAACATACTTGCCATGCAAATGGTTATAGAAAAAAAATAGGAAGATGTGGTATGATAGCCATTTAGACAACTCTTCACCAGAGTCCAAATGACAGAAGTTTACAACTATAGGTGAAGCATACGGCCTTCAATAATGAGCAAAAACCACATACCGCATAGTCAGCTGCAAAAGGCCCCGAAATGATATGTCATGCTCTCTCTTTAAATGCACATTACATAATTAAAATTAATAACAATACATTGTGATAATGGTAAACTTTTCTATGTTTGCCTTGTTCAAATATTCTCTTAACTTTTCAAATCACCTTCCTTGCTTCTTCCCTTTTCTTCTTATTCTTTTTATATAAAACGTTGTAGTTTCGGCTCTTGAAATTTGATTATTTATTTATGCATCTTGAATCTCTTGCAGCTATTCATAACGAGTAAGGACTGTTGATGACATTGGTGCGATGTAGTACTTGGTTGGATGAGTGGACTAGAATCTTTGGTGGCAATATTCGCAGCTTAGAATATATGATAATAAAAGAACAATTCGAAGTATTTTCATTATTCAAATAGCGCCCAATGATAAGTCTTTATTGTTTTGTTCCAAGGAAACATAAATAAATTACCTTCTTTTATCATGATTACTGTTCATTTTTACCGTTCAGGAGTTATGGTTCTTGAAAGATTGAAAAATGGTGTTTCCAGTCGTGTCCGTGCATTTACGCATTAACTGTTTTACCAAAGCTTCCCAAATTTTAATATGTTGTTACTGATGAAAAAATAGAGGTCAAGTTCAATAATGACGATTTTGACTTTTACCGTTCAGGAGTCGAGTATGGTTCTTGAAAGATTGAAAAATGGTGTTTCCAGTCGTGTCCGTGCATTTTCTCATGAACCATTCAACCAAAGCTTTTGAAATTTTTATATGTTGTTACTGATGGCAAATTAGGGGTCAAGTTCAATAATGACGATTTTGACTTATACCGTTCAGGAGTTATGGTTCTTGAAAGATTGTGAAATGGCGTTTCCATTCACGTTGTTGCATTTACTCAGGAACCATTCAATCTAAGCTTTTCAAATCTTAAGATGTTGATACTGATGACAAAATGGAGGTCAAATTTGATATTGACGATTTACACTTTCACCATTCATCAGTAATGGTTCTTGTGATATTGCCAGGACACAAATAAATATTAATAGATCCGGTTTGCTGTCGTTGTGACAGCCTCTTGTTACCGATGATTTCCACTTGAGTTTGGATGGAGGCTGTTGCTTTAATGAATCAATGCTTGGCAAATCATACATAGCTAACGTACCTGCGACACTACAGAAGAAGCTTTGTTGATTATCCATATTCATAATTAGTTGTCTGTCTACCAGATCCAGTATTGTTGAGTTGTCGCATGAGACAATGTTATAAAGGAAAGAAAGTTGCCTTTTATGGATTTCAGCCTCGATTGTAAGAGCGCCTAAGATGAGATATACAGCTCCAGTAGCTGTTCTTGCGGGCATTGACTGGAAATTTCTTCAAGTTTTTCTTATGAAAGCGTGACAAGATGTCCATTTGCTTCTGATTAAGTGGTAGAATCTCCATGCCATACAACAGCCGTGGAATGACATAGCTCTGATAAATTTTATAAGATGTTTGTGGATTGAGACCATTTGAGCCATGCAGACCAGTGTTCATCAGGGAATACAACGTTCTTCTTGCAATGCTGATACGTGCTTCGACGTTTACATCATTTTCCTTTATTTCTGCTCTTATTAGACCAAGATGTGTAGTATCTTCTGATGGATATATATAGTTTTTGCCTAAGGTCCATTGTAGATCAGATCTGTTAATGCTTTTAGGTTTATTTAAAATGACTGCCTTTGTTTTTGAAGGATTGGTGGTTACTCTAGATTGGTTGGCATGGTGATTAGTTACAGAGAGCATACATTGAAGTTCCTGTTCACAGTTGCTAATGAAGGCTACATCGTCTGCACATGTTGGACAGCCCACATATGTTGTGCCTATTTTAACTCCTAAGCTATGTGATTTGAGATCTTCAAGGAGATTGTTTACATATACTTTTTAGAGAAATGGAGAGAGAATTCCACCCTGTCGTACGCCTTGATGTATTTGGAAGCTATTGCCAATGTTTCCTTTCCATTTGACCTTTGAGATTAGACCACTGTATAAGTTTTATACAATTGTCCACATTGAATGGTTTTGTGTGGTTTCATGTAGCTCATCCAGCATTATCATATGATCCACTACATCAAAAGCTTTCTGACTGTCAACAGTAATTAGGTACAGAGGTTCAATTGTGCGATGTTTAACTTCTGCTCTAGCCTCAAGAATAATCAGCCCAGCCATAAGCAAAGACATGCCCTTTGTAAAACCAAATTGTAGAGTTGATTGTTTAAAGTTTAGAGTCAGAGATGGCAGTATGGTACATTCAAAGAGCTTTGACACAACCGGTGTGACGGCAATTCCCCTGTAGTTGTCCATCATCATTGGATTTTTCCTTTTTTATAACACAGGTATTACTATGCCAGATTTAAATATATGTGGAATAAGCTGATCTTTCATGATAGTATTAAAACAGTCTGTAAGGAATTGTGTAACTATTGCTGGAGAATTTTTAAAATGTTCAGCAGCAAGACCTAATTCATCTGTTGCCTTGCCAGAATGAAGCTGTTTAATGGCATCACTGATATTTTGAGTGCTGAATTCGGTTGTAAGATTTTCTTGTTCGCACAGTTGTTCGATGATTTTGTGCCGGATATTACATAGGTCTAGAAATTCAGGATCGTATCCTTTGTCTTTGGGGAGTGCCAGGTCCTCGAAATATTTTGAGAAGCTTTGCGTTTGGTCCACGGGAGAGTACTGAAGTTCACCATTATCCATGATGCACATCGAGTCCTTGTTTCTGTTGCCTCTGTTACGACGAATTAGCCTATGGAACATTTCGTTGCTTGGATTGTCCATTATTTCTTTGTAAAAATGGGAACTTCTATCTAAGTATTGTTCTCTCCTCATTTGTTTTCTTACGTGCGTTGAGCCAAAATTTTATCTGATTTGAAGTGGTCATCATGTTTACCATTTGATTTCCAAAGTTGATACTTTTCCTTACAGATTTGAAGAAGGCTGAGGGTTGTTGGAGATGCTTTGAATTTAGGACCTTTCAGTTTGATGATTTTAGAAGGAACGGCCACTGCTGCTGCTTTTTTCAAACAATTGCACAGAAATTGAATGTTTTCTTCTAGAGAATGTTTTTCTATGTTGTATTGACAAAGCTCTTCCTTTATGAATGAACTAAAGGATTCAGAGTCTAAATCTTTCCATTAAAATTTGAATTGCCTTGCAGAGTTTGATTTGACTAGACTTTGTTTAACTTTAGCTTTTACTTCGATTTTAGCACTGACAGGCACATGACTTGAAGAATTAGATGGACATCTATCATGTGTTTTATAGCTAGAGATGATTGAAGAGGTAGTGTTGTCTAGAATATAGTCTATTTGAGAGCAAGACAGTCCAGAGTGGTGGAAGAAAGTTGACTTATCAGAATAGCTCTGTTTCAAGCTCACTTCCTGGACAAATGCTTGTAGCAGTCTGTCATGTTTGTTATACTTTCTTGGAGGCTCTAGCGTTCCATTAAGATCTCCCGCTGTGATCATTCTATGGGTTGCAGAGTATGTCGAAAAGATGGAGCTAATGATATCGAGACATTCGGTGTATTCCAGATACGAGTCTCCAGAGTTGTTTGTAGGCATATAGACACAGATAATGCATAAGTTAAACGGATATTTTAATTCAACTGCTATTATCCTGTTGTTTCCAGATTGTATTTCTTGGACAGATGGCGTCAGATGATTTTTCCAAGCTATTGCAACACCCCCTTTTCCTCTTGGCAGTTTAAAGTTATCAATTTCCTCATTGGTATCACTGCATCTTATATGCATGTCCATATTAGGTAACACAGGCCCTAAAACTTGTTTTTGAAATTCATACAACCAGTGTTCCTGGATGCAGATTATGTCTGATGCCATTACCAAAGTTTTCAAATAAAATGAGTTTCCTTTTCCTTCCATATTAATTGTGGTTAAGTTTAAATATTCTTTGTTAATTTCTTTATCGTTTTTATTTTTCAATTTAGCTAGTTTTGTGCCATTCTAATCATGTTTGGATCTGGTAGTGGGTTGATTTGGTTGAACCCTAAAAAAGACTTGTCTGGCTTTGCTTGATGGGATGTAATACTTTCAAACGTTGTCGGACAGTTCTGCTTGGTTTCAATTGCAGACGTATCATCTTGAGGACTGTAGTTCGAGGTTGAAGGTGTCTGTTGTAGGATCTCTTGCTGAGTTATGTTAGCTGAAGTTTTGTTGCATGGTATGTCCCCTGGAGAGTAAAATAATGGAATGTCAGATGGACGATTTATGTAGTTCTTTGATACACTACAGGACACTTCTGTGAAGATTGATTGTTAAACATTTGTGCAGAATTTTGATGCATATCTACACTGTTGAATCTTGGGGTTTGGGATGTAACATGGTTCATCCTGTTGTGGTGCTTGTTGCGGTTGTCTGGTTGACGATCAGAGCTTCTGTTCAATTCAGCTGGTCTTGGTTGAGGTGGCATATTGTTTCTATTTTCTCTCTGAATTGGTTGATAATTAGCAGAGTGATGCATGTGCTGTTGGTATGCGTTTTGTCTGATGATTGACTGTTGATAATGAAAAGGATGTTGATTTATTCCGATTGGAACGCTAGTTGTAATATTTTGAAAATAGCCAGGAGGAGGTGGAATATGTCTCGGTATTGACATGTGTGGATACATAGAGAAGCCAAGATTTGGATTTGGTTGAAGAGATGATTGCTGAAAGGATGGTTGGTGTGCATACTGTTGTTGCTGCATCATTTGTTGTTGTTGCATCATATGTTGCTGTTGCATCATTTGTTGTTGCTGCATCATAAATTGCATATGTTGATTTGCTAACATGTTGTTCATGGATAAATTTTGCAACATCTGCATCTCTAACATTCTGAACCTTTGATCTATCGTGTCATTACTATGAGGGTTGGAATTGAGATGATTTGATGGTGAAGATTGTTGTGAAGAATTTATGTTGCAGGATGCTGCTTCTGGTTGCTCATTGTGTTGAGTTTGAGTATGTATGCTTTATCTTCAGCATTATTGATCTTAGGTTTCATTGTTTTTATATTCTGACGTTTAGGCTTCTTCGGAATGCTATCAGACAGGGATGGATCAGTATTTTGCTGGGAATGATTATCCTTTGCATTGTTCTCTAGAACACTAGTATCATGTTGGTTATAAATTCCCTTTACCAATGTAGTTTCATCCGTGGCGTCAATTGCAGAGTTTGGAACATCTTCTGGTTGAGTGGAATGTGGAGTGAGAGGTCTCACGTAAGTATCAGGAGGGGTGTCATTTGCTACGACAGAACTCCTTTCTGGAAGCAGATTCTGTAAATTGTTACAACCATCTGTGTCAACCTCATACAACATGTTGTCCGTGCACAGAGCACAAATAAAGTCTAAAGAGTTCAGTGCATTAACTGCTGATTGTGAGAGTCCTGCACACTCATTATGAATCCAAAGAGAACATTCACTACACTCAATTGTATCTAACAGCGATATTTTATTGCAGATTGGGCATATATCTGTATCCTCATTTGATTCTTTGGATTCGTCAGTTCTAAAAGATATAGCTAGATCATCCAAGTTGTTGTGACAGTTTGTATTCACCGCAGCAAGATTGTGATTTGGATTTGGCACAGAACTGGTGAGTTTAGAAATTGTAGATGTGATGTTATCATTTAGCGATGTTAGCATGTGTCCTTTTTTGGAGAGTTCATTACATAATAGTTTGTGTATATCAGACACATAAAGGTCTACTCTAGAGCCATTAACTACCATTGTTGAGCTTGTATGGTATAGATTTACAACGAATTTTAGGTTCTTGCCCTGTGAGCTATCTGATTTGCGATTATATACCTTAATACATGTGTCCACCTTTGCGCCAGAAGTTTCCTCACTATGCCTTAGCATCCCAACATATTGTGTAGAGCTATCGAGTATTGTAATGAGACATTGTCTAGCATACTCATAAGCTGCTGTACTAAACTCCAGTACCAAATTATTCCCGGATTTTATTGTTGATTCAATGTGAGGTTTAGCACATGCATCCTTTTTTTTCTGAATGGCTTTGGATTTATCCAGAACATAGTCCTTGTATATCGGGTTTGAGATATGAAGATTACCGCCCGAGTTCATACGGGTGATCCGTCTTGTATGAATCCTCTGATGTAGCCATTTGCATGATTATATTGAATTGATTGTACGCCACAAAAGAATGAGGAGAAAGGAGGTGTGCAAGCAGGTGTATCTATGAGGCAGACTATATTGAATATGAATACTTGATTATGAAGCAGCGCTGAAAGATCGGCAGCTTATTCCACCAATTAGTTATATATTTGTATATGTATATTTGAAAATATGTTAGCCAAATGAATATGAGATGAGTATAACTGTGCACATAGAGCCTAATGCCCAGGGAGCCAACACGTCGTGGATATTCCCACCGTTGGAAGGCTCAATGGGGTGTCGGATTAAGCAGGAGTTATGTGTTTATATGATTCAGTAGAGAGGTTATTTGAAGCAGTGGTTATCTATACAGCAGATGAGAGCAAAAGTCAATTCCAACTAACAGGTATAAAGCCAAGATCCTTGGGAAACTGAGATAGAGAGCACTTGCAGATGCAGAGGTTGAACCAGGGAGCACGTCGTGGATATTCCCACCGTTGTTTATGATATCAACCCCAGCACGGAATATGTAAATGTGTTGCTAGTTTCTTTAGCCAAACTTTTGACAAAGTTTGTTTAGGATGGATTCCGTCCCTGTAGAGTTAGAACATATAGTTGTCTCTAAGGGTTAGTTTTTTAGACTTGGATGTTTTTTTCTTGGTGGTGATGGTTGATATCGATGGCAAAATTGGGCGATGATGTGTCTAAAGAAGAGTTGATATATCGTATGTTGTTATTTAATTTTAGTCCGAGATTACTCTGACGTCCAACGGCTGTTTTGCCAGACAAGCTGGGCCGTGGGACAAAACAAAACAAAACAAAACAGCCGTTGGACGTCAGAGTAATCTCGGACTATTTAATTTCTGAACGTTTTTTGATTAATTGCTCCTCCTGATTTTTGAAGCTTGATGGATTATCGTGTTTTTTGTAGCTATTGAAATCGATGATAGACTATATATAGCGGAATTTCGAGAAAGGTTATTTTGCAGCCTGGATATGATTTTAGAAACTCAACTATTTCTTGATAAATATCAGTGATTTGCTGGATGCTGTTTTGCTCACTTGTGATAGATATATATTTACTGTCATACGTTGTAAGATCGCAGGTACCTAGCCAGACGTACAGATGTATATTGCCTATACGTTCTATATTTTGTGCTATGTTTTGTTGTAGCCATGTGAAGCCCTTCTGTGAGGTGCGATAAGACACCACCACCTGATTTCTAACTCTACTTGTGTGGACACTTGATCCCATAGACCGAATCCTTTGCTGTCAGTTAGGATAACAGGTGTAATTATTTTATTTCCAATAATAGGAGGTAGTGGTCTTTTTAAATATTTCTTTAATTTGCCTTCCGACATGAATATATGGAGAAACGATGATGTGAACTATACTACTATTGATTTGAAGAATGAAACAATATTTAATGAGGATGTGAAGCAGGTCTACAGTGTTCCAAAAGCAATGTTGTTATCTTTGTATCTGTTTTTATAAGAATGTGCCAATAATAAATTATGGTGATGCGAAGCAGATTAGCGGCGTTCCAAGCAGTGAATGAGTATTTCTTTTACAAGTAATATTCTAAAGTTGATAAGCAAATGAGTAAAATTATGAGCGGAAAGTTAAAGGCCCAATGAACCAACACGACGTGGATATTCCCACCGTTGGAAGGCTCAGTTGGGTAACTGATTTAACTTCGGTTTGAAAAGCCAAGTCTATGTATTGCTGATTTAAAATTTCCTTGAATTACCTATATTTAATCCAGAATCAACTATTTTGCACTACTAGAGTACAAATGAGTAAGGCAGAGGGATAAAACAGTATATATTGGACGATATATGTAGTCTTTCGGAACACCGGATGTTATTCGGAATACATCTGTCCTTTCTATTGCCACCTTTCATATACATGCGCAATAGCTTATCAATTGACCTGTTGAATAAGCATTAGCATCATGAGTTGCTATAGAGATGCAAAATTTATCATGACACAAGCTATGTTAATGAGCATTTGAATACTTCCTTGCACGCAATTGCAAGCTGCTAATATTTACCTTACATATATCCGTAATAATTATTTTAATTAGAGTCAAACGTTGAAACCTGGTTACCAGCTGTGTTAATTCATGAGATAAGATTTCATGTAAACAAGCAATGTCATTGCTTGTTTACATGAAATCTTATCTCATGATGACATAACAAATTAAATGTGCCGCTTTAATAACGATTGATAACCTTAAAATTAATCATGCATGCAATTTTAGCAGATTTAACAGGATCGACGTTAAGATATCAAATGTTTTTTTATAGACACCGAGTGATGATAGATGTAGACAGAGATAACCAATAATAATTTCTATCTTATATATGGTCAGGGAACAGATTATCTAACTATATGTTCCTATTGTAATTTTAAAGGCTCTTCAAAATGTTCGTAAAAATAAAAATAAATAATTATTATTTCTTGAAGACGATCAGATGATGAATTTTTGGTTTTAATATATATTAAGTACGACAATGTAAAATAGTGCAAGGGGATTTTGAGCCATCTCACTGATCAGTGTATGCTACACAGTACCCCCAAATGAACAGTATAAAACTATCCAGCAAGAGAGAAAAAGATAGGTCAATATAGAAAAATTAACAAGGCAACTTCAGTTCAATTTCAATATATACATGTATTATTATATAGATTATTCTAATGAATAAGTCAAATGTCAGAGGGAATATCTTTTTAAATATGGCAGGAAAAACAATTAGACAACTCTCCATGAAGTGTTAGACACAGTGTAGTCAAAGTTAGCAGTTACATGTATACTATACATGTAACTGCTAACTTCAAACCAGAAACAAAAAGCAAATATGAACTGCACCAAAAAAAGACAACCACCAAACAACATGCTTCTTACTTGGAACATTCAGAAAATATCTTCAAAGCGAGTTAAAATTTTTAATAAGTTTTTGTTTTTAACAAAAGCGTTTTTCCATCTAAAACTTTAAAAAGCAGAAAGCACACAACTTAAAATTGCCAATGCTTACTACCCTAAGCATCACAAAAATCTTGCAGAGCAGGTGTAAAGATATTAATAATGATCAATATCAAGCCATTGTTCAAATAACCATGAACATATCAAATTTTATAAAAAAAAACAAAAAAAACACCACAGCTATTTACAGGTTCACGTACTGCATTTCTTGAACACAAGTAATCATCAATTAATTACATTTCTTCACATTTGTAATTGAACTTTAGCCTAAAAAAAATAACTCTTATAAAAAACCAGCACCTTAAAATGGAACATCCAGTGGTTGACTCAGCATATTGTCTTTCGGGAGAGAGAAGAAACAAATATTCCTTGGTCGTGGGCAATGATTCCTTAATGTGGGGATCACACATTGCCGATTATTGCTCCCGTTTGAGATCAGACAGCAATAAGACACGAAAAGTGAAAAAGTCGGATTACTATCCTCAATTATCTGGAATGTCCTATCATTGTCTGAACGCAGTCGTTTAAATTCGTAACAGATAGGCTACGGGTCGGGAATGGTCTTGATAGTTCGGCGAAGCACCCCGACATTTAGGTGCGTCCCGTAACATTCGGGGAAACTCAGCCGACTTTGTCTAGCCGGATGACAAGCGTGACTATGTCGTGGCAGATTCTGCTGTATCGGATAAAAATTCTAACATTGTTCTGTGTTTTCTGGACGGTGTCCTGTGGAACGGGAATGATCTGGAGAAATTTTTCATTGATGTTTTTCTGCCGATTGAGTCCAGATTGCATCCAGATCTAGTCGATTTCAAACCGTCTTTGCCGAAATCGTTCCGGAACAGTCCTGTTATTAATACGAAATTCGCCAATGATACCCACCTCAGAGTCCCGACAATTACAGAATACAATACGACTGAGACCAGACAAAGACGTTTGCAATGAGATAGAGAGGATCGTGATAGAATTCCGTTCCGACAGTACTTGATCATCCCGAGTATGTCGACAGTTTTCGAACGAACAACTTCTGTCAGCGTCGGTTCACTGTCTGGTCACTGTCTGATCTCTATCGGATTACATTCGGTAGAATCGGGATGCAGTTGTCATCCATCATCGGACACTTTTTGCAAATTCCATTTATACTGTTAAAATGTGTCACAAATTCCTCCAAAATCAATATAGTTGTTTCATATTTTATTATGGGGCCGGATCGACTTGGGGCCGGATCGACGTGGGCCGGATCGACTTGGGCCGGATCGACTTTGGGCCGGATTTACTTGGGGCCGGATCGGTTTGGGGCCGGAACGACACCGGATACCATTGAGAACGGGATTATCGTGAAAAAATTCTCTTGGAAACGGTTGAATATCGACGCTTCCTGAACAATATCTGATTGTTGTCGTGATTAATTAATTAAAGTTTAATTTTCTTCCACGATTCACAGGATCTTGATCAGACTTTTGACAAATTTTAATTGGGAATGGTCCTGTCAAGGACGGCAGTAAAAATCGTGAATGTGTGATCACAGCTTTAGCGAAAATATATCAACCCACATTGAATTGTAATTTCATTAAGTAAACAATCAATGTCAGTTTTTAATTCTTATACCACAATAATTATATAAAACAATACATCTTAAGTAAACAATTATCTAATATCTAATACCAAACAAGAATTTGAGTTTACGATTGCATTTCTTTTTTTAAAGTAAGCAACTTGTTGTTACATTGGAGAGTCTTTACGTCCTCCATGGATACATGTACATACAGAAGTTCCCAGTATTTACAGTTAGCAAACTTTGCTTTTTTTAGAACTGCGTTTGTATAGCTGTAAGAAGTTTGTGTCTTGATATTGATTCAGTTTCGTTTAAAACGCATCTCAAGATTTAAATTTTTCACTCTAAACAAAATTGGTAATAGGAATCTCTTCATCCATTGTTCAAAGTATAATGACAGTAATAAGAGTAGGTGTGCAGTTACATACATGACACCATTTGTTGAATAATAATATTATTATTTATATTTATATAAAAATCGATTTAGACCCGCGAGCCCCCCTTTTTTTAAAAGTTTAATATTAAATCTAGCGTACATTCATGATTGCTGTTTTTTTCTTGTAACAATAACGTCATGTAACCGTAGTCTCAATAATTATTGTTACATTTTAATTAATCGGTTCCTTACCCAACTTTGCATTCCGGCAATTAGTCTCCAATGTAATAATAATATTTTTATTATTGTTACATTTCCATGTAACCGTAGCCAGTGCCATTAAAGTTATCACTTGACTTTTAAAATGCAATAAATGAACGGGATATGTTTGTGCAGTGTATTATAACTCTATACTAAAAGTTTTCTAAAACTTTGTGGAACTAAACAATAATATCTAAAAGATTGTCTCCGTGCGAAAAACAGGTGCGTCAGCTGTGCTGTACAACTAGTTACATCGTTCCGGAACAAATCAGCTAGTCAATTTATTCCAGCATATCATAATAACTATTCATTACACTCGGTATAAAGCAACTAGTTGGAAAGTTCCACCGTAACACACAATTATATAATAATTAATTAAATACAGGGTTGAAAAATCAAAAGTTTTGATAGAACTAATTTCAGAAAAAGACCGAGATTTAAAATTGTCTAGAAGTTCTTTAAAAATTTTAAGAATCCACATATGGTTAATACCACTACACGACGTAAACAGGTTCACAGTATTTCTGAAGACCCTCTTTCACTGCGGACAGAATTTTAGTCAATCTAATGGACAATTCTTTAGTGGAATATGAAGATGAGCCAGCAATATACAGTTGTTTGTACGGAATTTTATGAAGCTTTGGTATCCAATAAGGTAAGTCCTCCGATTTGGTGTTCAATGTAATGTTTATTGAAGCCATGTAGGACAGTGATGACTGAAACAATGTTAGTAATACTATGACATGGTTATAGTTTAAGGACACTGTTGGTATCTGTATCAACATCAAATAGCATTGTACTATAAGGTCGGAGTTGTGAAATACTGGTTCAAAATAAATGTTGATTTCAACGACGAGCTTTGTAACCTCTGAGAATAGGTTGGGTGCAATAAGGAAACAAAAACAATTGGAAAAATTCACCATTCAAGTGCAACAACTCCTATAAGAAGTTGTCTTACAGTTTGATGAAAACAGACAGCTCACAGTAGGTAGATTTCAACATTTTCAAGAAAATAGACAAATTGCATTGTACCCATTGGGTTTTATTTTAGTCATGTTGACCATATTGGTTGGCAGACAGGGTAATATCACTTCAAATTAGTAACTGAATGAAGATTTTTGCCATTTGATTAAATTTTGCCAGTAGATTCAGAGAAGGGAGTTGTTTTAACATCCATGAAGTGCATTTTGTTGCTGTATTATTCATAAGGCACATGTGGAGTATGATCTGCTTACTTTTCCAGAGTGTCTGATACAGTTGGTCTGATATCACATCTGATTTTTGCATTTGTTCAATCTTTGGTGTGCTATGTGGAGTTTTGAAGATTGTTGTTTATTTTTATTTTATTTCACCTTTTGCCATAATTTGTCTGTTTTTCTTTAACTTCTAAATTTGTATTTTCTTTTTTTTCTTTACCTTATCTGTGTAAAAAGTTTTTAAAAACCAATAACCATCTTATTACTATTTTGCATTTTTCTGCATCATGTTTGTAAGACAGGTTTCTTTAAATAATGGCCAATGTAAATATAACACAAGTGAATTTTCTTTTTTTTTTATGATATTCCTCTCATTAACACAACAAATACACAAGTCACAATTACATGTAACTGGCCACAAAATGAATAAATGAACCACACATAAACAAAACAATACCACACATATAACAAAGAAAATCATTAAAAATCTTAGGGAGCTACCATTTGATTTTTATGGGGGGGCTAGGATGAAATTTGAAAAAAATAGGCAGGACAGGAGTTTTGAGTAAAAAAAAAAGGCAGGATGACAATTTGTGTAAAAAAAGTCAGGATAACTAGTAAAAAAAAAAAGGCAGGACCAAATAGAGTAAAAAATAAAAAGGCAGGACAGAGATTTCAACTAAAAAAAAAAGCAGGACAAAATTTTTCATCCTAGCCCCCCCATAAAAATCAAATGGTAGCTCCCTTATACTACATAAAAGTTCATACATTGACATATGAAATAATTATAAATCTATTCTGAAATTCTTTTCCGGCACATGTAGAATAGAGTTGATAAATAGAATATAATTGTTTGGACATGTACATGATAATAACACATTTCTATGGAACAGAATTTGATAGTTTAAAGTAAAGTGAAAAGATTTGTCTTAACAAACTTAAATTCCATGCATTTGATATTTCTAATCATTCAAGCTGACAGTATTTTTTTTACTTTTTATTTAAATAGTAGTATATTGTAATTTCCTATACAACAAAATATTAGCCAACAAAAATATTCTCAGTGTGGCAAAGAAATTATAAAACGAACAAAGATCAAAAGACAGATTTTTCTTGAAGTACAAAAACTGTAGGATTTTAACAAAAAAGGATTTGCCAAAAATGTATGCATCTGCAACAATGTATTGACTCATTTGATAAATAATGTGCATCATCATTTTCTTAAAATCTAATTAATAAACTTTAAGTTTTTCTTGAAATAAAGAAATAAAACAACACAAAGACTATAGATGATGAAAAAACAAATATCATAAACAATGTTGTACATACATGTAAATTATTACAAAAATTCTACTGGTAAAAACAAATAATTGACAAAATTTCAATGCATTACATGTGATTCATAATTAACATATTCAGAAGAATGGTATTTCATTCCATTTACAAATGTATGTACAAATCTTTTCACATGGACACCATGATGAAGAAATAAACATGATTTAAATTCACAATTTGTAGAGGGGTCATCATAATTCTCCACAAGACCAGCTTTTCACCAAAAGTTATCACAATTTATACTGAAATGTGTTTAGCTTACAAGTATTTTGTCTTATAAGATAGTTTGTGAAATTCATCGCTGAGCTTAACAATAAACATTAGGGTATGGTACATGAACATGTATTTCAAAATTATTATGACCTGCCCAAATATTATAACGGAGAAGAAACAAAGAAGTATTAAACAAATTATTAAACTGAATCCATAGAAAAATAAATATTCTGTCAGGGTGCTTCTTTAATTCTTTTACACAAAGATTTTTCTTATAAAAAAAACCTTTACCTGAAGATTCATTGAAAATTTATGAAAAAAAGTTGAGATATCTAATATTCTGATTCACAACATCCATAGCACTGTAACTTAATTCAGGCTAGTTCATGTGTCAAACAATTATAAAACAAGAATGTGTCCCCAGAACACGGATGCCCCATCCACATTATTATTTTTCTATGTTCAGTGGACTTTGAAAAGGGGGTAAAATCTCTAATTTGGCATTAAAATTAGAAAGATCATATCATCGGGAACATATGTACTAAGTTTCAAGTTGATTGGACTTCAACTTCATCAAAAACTACCTCAACCAAAAACTTTAACCTGAAGCGGAACAGACGGACACGCAGACCAGAAAACATAATGCCCATAAATTGGGCATAATAAAAATGGGTAAACTTTAAAATATCTTTGTAATTGAACAAGTTGTTTAATGAATAATGAAGTTGGAATATTTCTAATTTCAGTTTTATAAAGAATTTGAGATTCTGTCATTTATTTTTTTTAACATAGTCATGGTTGTAATATGAATATTTCTAACCCTGAACAATTAATAGGCATCTGTAAGAGATCTGCAGTAGATGTTCATTTTTACAGATAGTTTTACAATGGATCTGATGCACCTACACTTGTAAATGCTCAACTTGCAGGCAAAAGGCTTCAGGGTCACCTCTCTTGCCTAAATGGTAAAAATAAAACATCAGAACAAAAGACAGATATGCGATTGCATTTTTGGCACCTAAGTATTTATGTAAAGAAAATTTCCTATTATCCATGACCCAGAAAGTACAACATTAATTGTTTAGAATTTATATCAGGTTATTATATTCAGGACAGTATTTTCTTTCTCCTACATGAGGGAGGGTAGGAGGGGTCCTGATCCCGAAATCCCGAGCTTAAAAACACGAAATCCCGAAATCCCGGGCTTAAAAAAACGAAATCCTGAGGTCCCGAAATTCGAAAAAAAGAATTCCCGGATCCCGAAAGGGTCAATCCTGAAATCCCAAGCTTAAAAACACCCGATCCCGGAGTCCCGATAAAGGTCCTATCCCCCTCCTACATGTACTGTAGAAAAATGTATATATGTATCATCATTTTCAAATTGTTAGACTTTTTAATTTTCTAATGTTGTACAGTGTCAGTAATTCACTTATTGAAAATAAATGCTTCTCAGAAGTTTTGGAATACATGTAATAGCATGTACCTGCTCAGTGTGTGTACCGTACCTTAAACTTTACAGTCTTACAAAAATAATGTTTTTGATTTTTTTACTCATTTTCTTACATGCATGTACAACATGTACAATGTATGTACAATTGTACTTGTATTTTAAGTATTCCAAGATTATAACAGTAATTATGAAATTTTGACACACCATTATCATGTAGCACTATATATAGATTTTCCAAATTCATTCAGAGCAGCAGACCCTTTCATCTTTACTACAGTTCTGTAATCAAGGAGGGAACATGTTTTCACTTCCCCCAAACGAAACGAATAGAAACCAGTTACTTGACTGAAGTTGAACAAGGTAACAATTGTACCAAAAAAAAAAAAAAAACTTCCTAAAGTGTACATGTATTAGAAAAAACTTATGAAAGTGATTCAATAAACAAATGAAAATGGAAAAGACATTTAGGATTGTAAAACAACTTTGGGATATATTTAAATGATATACCTAACTTTTATAAACATGATCAAGGCTACATGTACATACAAAACACTTTTCAAAATTCATCATACTAGTAAATGCACATGCAACAGTAAACTTCCATTGCAAGTACTAATACAAATTTATGCAGACTTCATACATGTATATTTATTTAATTCACTTTCTGTGGAACAAACCTAGCCTCTTATTTGAAATTGTGTAATAATACAGAAGTATTCGGTTAAAGTACAAATAAAACATGAAATAAGACTAATTATGTAATTATGTTTCAATCAATACATGTAGATGATTGCCTGAGACATGTTAAAAGCTCTATTAAATTAAGAACATAAATTATGCAAGGTTCACAAATTTGAACAGAAGAAAGTATTGGTCTAATTTATTCGCAACTATTTTTCATTTATCATGTTTATTACATGTAAGAGAAACTGATTAAAGTATTGCATAAACAGTATTTCAACACCGGACTTCTGTTAAAGACCATACATTTACATGTTCATGTACTGATGTACATTTACTGTGGACCTCTTTATATCGTTTTTAATGTTTCATCAGAACTGGACGTTGTTCTTTTACATTTTCAACATGTTAAAATTCATTACACATTTACACACATTTAAGTGCAAAGGATGTGCTGAAAGAGAATCAATTTGACAAAAATGTTAAAATTTAATACACGTTTGAAAATGTCTGTAAATTGCACATAAAATCACTTCAAAAATTGATGTAATTGTTAGAATCCTATCCCTTTAGCTAGTCACAATGATGATCTGGCTCTGCTGCTGAGGTTGATGTAGTTCTTTGCAAATCGCCAACTGATCTAAAACTGCTGCTTTCCCTTGGTGTAAAAACAGCACTAGCACTGCTTGATGGCACAACATTAGCATCGTTAATTTGCCTTCTGATCTTTGTAAGTTCTTCGGCTTTTGTGCTAGCATAATGATGATACATCATTTTAACACCTGTTACGACAGAAAGACGAAGTCTTAAATTATATCGAAAGGAATTCTTTTTGAATTTAACAGCTCTTTTGTAACGAACTTCCAAGTCTCTTATTTTCTGATCTAACAGGGCTATTTGTTGACACGCCCTCTCGAATTTAATCCTAGCATCACTTTCCTTTTCCAACAGATGACTGTGGTCCATTGATGTTCCTCTATCAACCGTCCCTGCCATATTAATGTATACTTTTTGTGAGGTCTAAGAGCAAAGATAACCTTGAATATTCTTATTGTGACAAGAAATATAGGTTCAGCATGTTGAAACACTTATAACGTGACGTTGAGAAACAGCTGTTTTTGTACACATTCTATCTGACTGCGTGGGTATAAATAATGGCGAAATTTTGACCAGGTATTTTATCTTTATCCTACAATTGTTATTTCGCATACAGGACTAGGTATTGCGTGTGTAAAGACTGGTGAATGAGAATTATTTTTTTCGGAAATCTCTCTTGACAATAAACAGGAAGTGAATATATTCCCAATATTCTCGGGTTTGATCCATATCGCTACCACTACATTCGGAATGCCTCTGTGATTATTCTCACTCCTGCAGTAAACAATAAAACATTTGTCTTCATGAAACTGCTACACGTTTATAACTGATTTATAGGTTGCAGTTAAAAAAATTCGACATAAACAAATTACATGGTGGAGAGACTTGGTATGTGAAAATTACAATTTATTTCTAAAGTTTAGGTGTTATATTTAAAATCCAAAAATTATCTGTACGGTAATGATTTTTGTTGTTGCTAACATTTATATAAAAGCAAAATGAAAATAATATTGTCTAGAAAAGATAATATGATTTCATTTATACCAATCATGATGCCCAAAATTTGAGCTATACACTCAACTGAATTACAAAACAAAGCACAGTTTATGATTAGAAAGTTTGGTCAATATTTGAGAGGGGGGTCAGCACCTTTTGTAACGACCCCTCTGTCCACCCCTCACTATATATGCGCACCAAACCATGGCAGAATAATCAGTCCGTTGATTGTGGCCATTACCTGGCAGAAGCAGAAGAAGCATTATTTGTATAGTTAGTCTTAAAGTACTTTACAAATCCTTGGTTTGGTTCAGTTTTGTCAAAGTAAGCTAAAACATCATTGATGTATTACTGACTTGCAAGTCAATAATTGAATTTATTAACATGCAACCTATAGTTTGACCTTTTTGCCAGGTACAATGTATTAAGCCTGTGGTGGTCAGCTTGTTCATTCATTAAAAAGAAAAGTATGTCAAAATATAAAAGAATATTGAAAAGTGAAACAAGGGAGACATAGAAATAATCATTTCAGAACTGATCATCATAATCATGACAATCATGGCCAACTAAAAAATTCACATATATTTTTATGCCCCACCTATGATAGTAGATGGGCATATTGTTTTCTAGTCTGTGCCTTCATCTGTTTGTTCGTTTGTCTGTCCGTCCGTCTGTCTGTCCGTCCGTCCGTCGTCCACACTTCGGACAATAACTCAAAAACACTTTCACCAATTTCCATGAAACTTAAGTGAATTGTTTATATCTATTGACGTAAGCTCCCTTTGGTTTTTTTTTAATTTCAGATTTTAAGTTTTGGATTTATGGGGCTTTATTCATAAAAAAGGGGGGATTTTCAACACTTCGGACAATAACTCAAAAACTCAAAAAGGCTTTCACCAATGTCCATGAAACTTTGGTGAATTGTTTATATCTAGTGATATAAGCTCCCTTTCAATTTTTATAAATTTCAGATTTTAAGTTTTGGATTTATGCGGCTTTATTCATAAAAAAAAGGGGGATTTTCAACACTTCCGACTTCGGACAATAACTCAAAAAGGCTTTCACCAATGTCCATGAAACTTTGGTGAATTGTTTATATCTATTGATGTAAGCTCCCTTTCAAATTTTATAAATTTCAGATTTTAAGTTTTGGATTTATGGGGCTTTATTCATAAAAGAAAGGGGGATTTTCAACACTTCGGACAATAACTCAAAAAGGCTTTCACCAATGTCCATGAAACTATTATAAATTTCAGATTTTACATTTCCGTGTTATGAATTTTTATGCTTAAAAAAGGGGGGATTTTCCAATTTTGGGACAATAACTAACACTTTCACAAAATTTTATGCAACTCTGATTAATTGTTTATATCTATTGACATAAGCTCCCTTTCCATTTTTATAAATTTTAGATTTTACGTTAAGTAATGAATTTTTATACTTAAAAAAGGGGGATTTTATGAAACTTTGGTGATTATATTAATGTAACATCCCTTTTGATTTGTATATATATTTCTAGTTGATCATATAAATTCATTTAAAGCATAAAAGACAAGTTAAAAGAGCAACGGGCGTATCATGGCTCAAACCGTTAAGTAATTGTCCATTAACCTGGAAACCCTTCCCCCCCTTTTTTTGCACCTTATTCCTTAACGGTTTGAGCCATAACTCCCAAAGACACTTCTTACCATCCCTTTGTGGTATTCCTATATCCAAAATCTAAATACATGGTTAGATTCAGCATATAGAACCCCAAGAATTCAATTTTTGATGAAATCAAATAAAGTTCAATTTTGGACCCTTTAGACCTTGATAATTAACGGGCCCAAATATTATAAATCTAAATACATGGTTAGATTCAGCATATTGAACAACCCCATATATATATTTTTGTTGAAATCAAACAAAGTTTAATTTTGGACCCCGATTTGGACCAACTTGAAAACTAGGCCCATAATCAAAAACATTAAGTACATGTTTAGATTTAGCATATTAAAAGAGGGACGACAAAAAATTGGAGTTATTTTTCTTTGTCCAGAATGGTTGTTGAATCACCTTAAACCAATGCTTTATGAAATATTCTTTGAAAATTGGAGTTATCTTTCTTTGTCCAGAATAGTAGTTGAATCAACTTAAATCATTGCTTTATACAATATACAATGTATATTTGCTTTTACTACCAACTAATAAATTAAAACAATCTTTACCATTCAGTGATTACAAGCACTTTTTTTACATTTTAATATTTTATGATGTATTTAAATGAGTAGTTATTGTTGCAAACTCCATTAGAAATTTGAATTGAGATTAGTTTTCAATTAAGGGAGGGGGATGTGAAAAAAATGGGGGGGGGGGGGGGGGGGGGTCAATTTTTCTCATTTCAGATTTCAGAAATAAAAGAAAATTTCTTCATACATTTTTTTGAGTGGATTATCAATCAACAGCATAGTGAATTGCTCAAAGGCCAAAAAAAATTTTTAAGTTCTTTAGACCACATTCATTCTGTGTCAGAAACCTATACTGTGTCAACTATTTAATCACAATCCAAATTCAGAGCTGAATCCAGCTTGAATTTTGTGTCCATACTTGCCCAAACCGTTCAGGGTTCAACCTCTGCGGTCATATAAAGCTGCGCCCTACGGAGCATCTGGTTACTATTTCATTCTATTCTTTATCCTTTGATCTCTATCTATTATATTTGTCCTAAACATGCGTGAAATATTTGCCACTGGACATAAGGCAACCAAAAATCAATCAACTTATTCTGTATATTTCATCATTTCTTTTAGTAGTCAGCACTCCGGTGTTGACATGAATATCAATAATGTGGTCATTTTTATAAATTTCCTGTTTACCAAATTTTGAATTTTTGAAAAACTAAGGATTTTCTTATCACAGGCATAGATTACCTTAGCAGTATTTGGCACAACTTTTTGGAATTTTGGATTCACAATGCTCTTCAACTTTGTACTTGTTTGGCTTTATAAATATTTTGATATAAGCGTCACTGATGAGTCTTATGTAGACAAAATACGCGTCGGGGTACTAAATTATAATCCTGGTACCTTTGATAACTTTATTATGTTATCTATAGGTTTGGTCCAGCCCCTTATCTATGTTTTGCACATTATTCTCTCTATGTAAACCCAATTCCTGTTCTGATAAATGATGATTCTAATGCAACAACGTTTGTAACGTTCATTTTGATTGGATAACTTCACTTTCTTACATGGCATCAATTGACAATTGATGCTATGGGACGTACGCGCAAGCGCAGACGGCATATGACAGATTTTAAATACATGTTTTAACGTTGTTTTCTGTCAGTTTCATTAGAATGGAGATAACAATATTGTATTTTAAGCTCCGACAGCATCAATTTGGGATTTGATGGTCGCAAATACCCGTTTACTGTCTCCGCTAACGCGTCGCCAGTAAACTTAATTTGCGACCATCAAATCCCCAATTGATGCCGTCGGAGCTTAAAATACAATACAGTTATCTCCTAACTCATACATAGCATCATATGTGGTTATTACAACAAGAAACATATACATATTATAATAATTAATGTATTCTAGGACTTATAGATAGATGTCATTAATCTCAGGTCATGTAATAAAGTAGGTCTTATAAAAATACTATAGCATTTTAATTTTGATAATTATATATATGTTTATATATTTGATAATGCCATTTTTTTTGGAAAAAAGGCAGGAGAAAGGCGTTTTTAAAAACATATTAATGGGTCGCGTTTTTTTGGTCTTCGGAAGTTAGCTAGAAGAAGTCTATTTCTTTTTTTTTTTGCATTGGGAAGATCTTCTGGCTCTCTTCCACTTCTTCTTTTTTTATAGGTTATTTAGACGGCAGAGGCACATACCAAACATGGCGTCATTTAGTCTAAATGAAATTAATAAATTTATGAATGCAGATATATTGGAATGTGAGATGTTTTATAAACGTTTTTATGGTATGACAGTATGACGATAAGCTGGATAAATATAAGAACTACACGGACAATAACTGTTAAGGGACAATTATTTGATATTCTAGGGAAGGGATTTGATTGATTGGTGTTTAAAGCTACTTTAAACACTATTGGGCTATCCGTGGTGGGGAAGGGAAGAGAGGGCATTATTATTCATTTCAATCTGTCGCTAATCATGCCTATTTTTCAGCTCTTACCAGGCAACCATATTCATATATGAAATCCTTCTGTCCCCCACCCCAACAAATACATAAATTTAAAATGGCTCTTATTTAACATAAGTGTAAATTGATTGATTGTATGTTGCTAATTTTAACACCCAGTGACAAATATTTCATGCTTGTTCATGAAAACACAAGTTTAGAGTTCAGGTATATAGTATAAAAACAAAGAGATGGAATGTGATTGCTAATAAGGCAACTATCCACCGGAGTTCAAACATGAAGTGGATGTAAGCAATTATAGACAATCGTAAGGCCTTCAACAATGACAAAAACCTGATACTGTAAGGTCGTCTATAAAAGGCCCGACATGAAAAGTGTAAACAATTCAAACGAAAAACTAACAGCCTAATTATACATAACAAAACAATTTACAAAATATCAAATATGAGTCGAGACATGAACCAATGACAACCACTAAACTACAGGCTCCTGATCTGGGACAGGTAAATAAAGAATGTGGCAGGGTTGATATAGAAACGAAGATGTGGTATGATTGCAAATGAGACAACTCTCCACAAGAGACCAAATGAAACAGAAATCAACAGCTATAAGTCACTGTACGGCCTTCAACAATAAGCTAAGCCTATTTCGCATAGTCAGCTATAAAAGGCCCTGAAATCACAAAAATATAAAACAAATCAATCGAGAAAACTTAACAGCCGAATATATGTACAAAAAAATTAACGAACACAAATATGTACATGTACAACAAAGCAACACACGGCAACCACATACATACAGAATGTGGCGGGGTTAAACATGTTAGCAGGATCCCAAATCCTCCCCCTAATCTGGGACAGCCGTGTAACAGTAAAACAACATGTTTGTGAGCACTCAATCCATCCAGAAGCTAGGACAGTGATGTAACAGTACAGTCAAATAGCAACCTGCACAATCAGTTGCAATAAGATTAACTTAAAAGATCGGAATGAGACACACACAAAAAACAATAATTTTAAGACAATAGATACAAAGCACCGACATAAGAGTATATGCAATTAATGAAAATTTGCTGCAAGCTAATATAACAACTAGAACTGATTTAAATCTTGTTCTTCCAGATTGGGTTATCAATTAGTACACAACGTGCGGCAAAGGATTAAAAAAATAAGAAAACAGTCTGAGAAACGTCTGGTTTACATGTACGTTGTATATAGATATAAGAAGATGTGGTTTGAGTGCCGATGAGACAACTCTTCATCCAAGTCATAATTTGTAAATGTAAACCATCACATAGGTCAAAGTACGGTCTTCAAAACGGAGCCTTGGCTCAAACCGAACAGCAAGCTATAAAGGGCCCCAAAAAATGACTAAACCCCTAACGGGAGGGATTGTACCTGATATTCATATGATGAAGACATAATCTTTCAATCAGTTTAATTGAGGTCTGGAGCTGGCATGTCAGTTAACTGCTAGTAGTCTGTTGTTATTTATGTATTATTGTCATTTTATTTATTTTCTTTTGTTACATCTTTTGACATCAGACTCGGACTTCTCTTGAACTGAATTTTAATGTGCGTATTGTTATTCTTTTACTTTTCTACATTGGCTAGAGGTATAGGGGGAGGGTTGAGATCTCATAAACATGTTTAACCCCGCCGCAATTTTGCGCCTGTCCCAAGTCAGGAGCCTCTGGCCTTTGTTAGTCTTGTATGATTTTAATTTTTAGTTTCTTGTGTATAATTCGGAGTTTAGTATGACGTCCATTATCACTGTACTATTATGCATATTTTAGGGGCCAGCTGAAGGACACCTACGGGTGCGGGAATTCTCGCTACATTGAAGACCCATTGGTTACCTTCGGCTGTTGTTTGCTCTATGGTCGGGTGGTTGTCGCTTTGACATATTCACCATTTCCTTTCTCAATTTTATTTTATAGTGTAAACCATTTAAAGTCTAATCTATTTAAAAAAAAAAAAAAACGATATACGTGCATATAAATCCATATACAATGGAAGTTTATGAAAAGTGGACCGAACGTTTTGACCATCGAAATTTCACAATAGAAATACTAGTTAGGACCACAAGATTTTAATAAAACAGCCAGTGCAGGACTCACACGAACGCCAGATTTAGATAGCGGGGCGATATTCTGATGTGTTTTTGTAATTATTGGTCACCCATGTTAAGAAAGAAAGGGGGAGAAATCCAAACAATTATCAACCAATCACAAACATTGTTGCAAATTTGACCTTAAGACGTCAAAGAATTTCCCATAATGCAATTATTGCATATAAATAAAAAAAACTATTATACCAATTGAATAAAAAATATTGCATTCAAATGATTTTTATACCAATTGAATAGAAAATATTGCATTTGAATGAAAATTATACCATTTAAATGAAAAATTATACCATATAAATGAAAATTATACCATTTGAATGGAAAATTATACCATTTGAATGGAAAATTATACCATTTGAATGAAAAATTGTACCATTTGAATAAGAAATATTGCATTTTAATGAAAAATATCAAATTTTTGCAACCAATATCATGCCATAACTGGTTGGTTATTATCTTGAATATTATTATAGATAGAGATAATCTGTAAACAGCAATAATGTTCAGCAAATAAAGATCTACAAATAAGTCAACATGACCTAATGGTCAGTTGACCCTTTAAGGAGTTATTGCCCTTTATAATCAATTTTTAACATTTTTTTCGTAAATTTTTGTTATCTTTTACAAAAATCTTCTCCTCTGAAACAACTAAAACAAAGGAGTAGGTCCGGTAAGGACCGATTTTGGCCTCAAATTTCAGGTTCATCTGACGAAAGATTTTGACCACTTTTTAAACACTTAAGTGTCTATTTCATTTGATTCAATTAGTTTATGTGAAAGATTTAAACTAATTATACCCCCGCTTTAAAAAAGGGGGGGTATACTGTTTTACCTCTGTCTGTCCGTCCGTCCGTCCGTCAGTCAGTCCGTCCCACAAAACTTTCGTCACATTTTTCTCAGGAACTACACATCCACCCTTTCTGTAATTTGGTATCAACATTTATATATGTCAGCCATACCGTGTGATGCGTTTTCAGATTCATCACTTGACAACTTCCTGTTTACCGAACACTTGTATGATTTTACACATGATAGCCAAATTGAAAATTTTCGTCACATTTTTCTCAGGAACTACAATACAAGGATTTCTGAAATTTGGTTTCAGGATTTATATAAGTCAGCTTTACCGTGTGATGCGTTTTCAGATTCATCACTCGACAACTTCCTGTTTACCGAACACTTGTATGATTTTACACATGATAGCCAAGTTGAAAATTTTTGTCACATTTTTCTCAGGAACTACAATACAAGGATTTCTGAAATTTGGTTTCAGGATTTATATAAGTCAGCTTTACTGTGTGATGCGTTTTCAGATTCATCACTCGACAACTTCCTGTTTACCGAACACTTGCATATTTTTACACTATTAATATTATCCACTTGCGGCAGGGGTATCATCAGTGAGCAGTAGCTCGCAGTTTCACTTGTTTAGTCATTGAAAACGATCCGATTCAAGCTCAAATATGAAAAATCAACCAAATATGTCAAATATATCCGCAAAATGTCACTTTTTAGATGGTTTTTATCAAAAATGAAAGTGGCCGCATCCGTGTTCATCCTCAACCTTTATATATGGTATGAATTATCATCAAATACAACTTACATTTCAATATTAAGGATGAACACGAATGCGGCCACTTTCGTTTTACACGGAAACCGTCTAAAATATAACTTAAATGCTCGAATTGTGAAGATTTTAGTAATTTAGCATGACTTAATGGTGCTAGTACCCGATATATGTGCATTGTATTGTCAAAAACAGCCCATATTTATGTAGCAGAAGCATTCTACTATCCAATTAATAACTAAAAGTTTACATTTAACAATTTTGTAAAACTACTATATTTTGGGGCCAAAAAGGGGTCTTACTGGACTTATTCCTTTAACCAAACTTGTACACAATCATCATTAGGGTATCTAGTTTAAAAAATGTGTCCAATGACCCCGCCCGCGAACCAAGATGGCTGCAATGGCTAAAAATAGTACATAGGGTAAAATGCAGTTTTTGGCTCATATCTGTGAAACCAAAGCAGTTAGAGCAAATCTGTTCATAAGGTTAAGATCAGATCCATCTGCTCTACATTTTTAGACCATTCAGGCAACCTATTGTTGGGTTGCTGCCCCTGAATTTGTAATTTTAAGAAAATTTTGCAGCTTTGGGTTATTATCTTGAATATTATTATAGATAGAGATAAACTGTAAACATCAATAATGTACTGCAAAATAAGATCTAAAAATAAGTCAACATGGACAAAATGGTCAATTGATCACTAAAGGAGTTATTGCCCTTTATAGTCAATTTTTAACAATTGTCATAAATTTTGTAAATTTTTACACAAAATATTTTCCACTGTAACTACTGGGCCAAGTTCATTATAGATAGAGATAATTGTCAGCAGCAAACATGTTCAGTAAAGTAAGATCTACAAACACATCACCATTACCAAAACACAATTTTGTCAAAAAACCATATGTGTCCTTAGTTTAATATGCACGTACAGAGACCAAAGTGAGCGACACCGGCTCTTTAGAGCCTCTAGTTTTAAAAGATTAAGCTATAGACACCTTGTAAATATTCAATATATGGAAAATGACCTTGTTAGCCCTTTCACTTGTACAATTCTTGCCAGATTTTCATAAAACTTAAGCTGTAGGTTACAATACACCATTAGATTGTATGGGTGCTTCCATTTTATGAGCATAACATGGTATTCAGAATTAAGAGTATGGCTTATCCTGATTGGTTGATATTTGTGCCCGTTATTTTTTATTATAAGAGACTCTGCATTATATCAAAGGCCAAACAGATTATTTTCCTTAGCCCTAACGGAAATGAGATGTCTTTTCAACCCTAGGAAGAGACACGTAATTTTTAAGTGCAAAATTGATAGGCATGGGAGATAAGTACAAATATGTTAAGAAAAGCAACGCGAACCTATATTTTTTGGAATAAAAATACTGTCAGAATAACTTTTCTGTAATTTAAGCAAGGTTTCATTAAAAAGATCAACTTTCTAAAGTCTGTATCTCAAAAAAGGCTATCATTGTCGCTATGGGGGAAATTAATTGTTTATTTCAATCTGTAGGTTATAAGTAGTATAGTACTTATTATAATGGTGGACTATTGACTTTTTTAAATAGAGTTAAATCCTTGGAAATATTTAATGTATTGAAAATGGCCTTAATAGTCTCACAGGTACAATTCATGCCATTAAACTTTTACTATAGGTTAATATCAGCAATATCTTGGACATTTATTTATAATGGTAGATGATCAAGTTTTAAAAAAAAGTTATGCCCCTTGGAAATATAAAATATGAGCAATATGTGGGACATTGGAATCTCTGTTCTTTTATTTTATATAGCAGCGAATAAGAACAACCAGCCTTCACAATAAACTTAGGAGTCCATAAGCCTAAAGCTCAGTTTTTAAAAAAAATTTAGTTGGATTCTGTTGGCTTGTAAAGAAGAATTTTACAAGCCTGAAAGCATAATTTTACAAGCCAATGATGTAGGACTTGTGGTAAAGCATGAAAACTGAGCAACAATTTGGCCTTCAACAATGAAAGAACCTTTACCATATATTAAGCTAATATCTCTACACCTACATCTACATCTACCATAGCTATGTAGTCATCATCACTCAAAAAAGGTACTTCAACCATATATATGTCATATATGAAACATAGTCTTTTTCAGTCAGTTTCAGAATAATAACAAATTTATTCTTCTACACATTTACAAATGTATAAAGAAAAAACATACTGAGGTAAAATAAAAAGGAATGATAATTAACATGAAATGTTGTAAAAAATAACATAATTATCATATTATAGTGAAATAGAATAAGTAAAAAAATTCAGCACAAGATTTGAATGAAAAATCTACAAATGCCAAGAATATAAATTAGAATGAAGAACAAACTTTAATATTTAAAGGCCTTATCATCAGTAATAAATATATATTAAACTGTTGACCTCACTTTGGTGTTTCTCAAACAGTAATTGGGAAAAGGTGACTCATATAAAGATCTAAAATGGAATTACGTCTACTTTCTTATAACCTTAAGAACTATTTTGATTAGAATTATTATTGATAAGACCATATTGTATAGCATATCCTGGTCATATCTTTTTTTTTATCTCAAATAACTTTTGAAATCAGAACTTAAAGATATTAAAAATAATCAAAATTTAATGTGTGATTGGAAGTTGGACTCTTAAAAATCCTTTGCTCTGGAACTTTTATTCGAAATGCTTTATAAGGACAAAAACTCTTTATACAGTATCCTTACATTGCTATGTATTTATGTGACAGTTTTTCAGAGTGTAGCTAATTTCTATTCATTGAACATATTGATTTAGCTACTTTGGAAGGAAATCATCTGAAATTAATTACAAATTGAGCTCATTTGATTTACCAGCTGAATGTTGTGCTTACAATTATTAAAACAATCTCCACACTCAAAAAAGAAATCAATTGTCATTCTTGATTTATAAATTTTCATTATTGTAAAAATACAGCTGATGAATTAGTTTCATTGAAAGGTGATATTTATTATATACCGTAATTATAAAGTGGGAGTTTTTTTTATATGTGTATACATGTTTACTTGAGGTCAAATTATCCAGTTGGCATGACTATGGATAATGAAACATTTTTATCTGTGTAAGAATGAGAATTTTGACATTCTATTCCTTTTAATAGATGAACATGCCAAGTTCATGTGTATCCCATCTTAAAGTAAGGGTTAAAATAGAATTAGTTTCAATGAACACAGAGTCTATGAGACCAAATTATTCACTTTCAAGTTTATAATTCACCAGTGATGCTGCTTAGCTCATTTTGACAAAATTTAACCAAACTGGCTGAGATGGTGAATTATTATTTCACTTTTTTCACTTTCAATATTGACATTCTATTCCTTTTAATAGACGAACATGCCAAGTTCATGTGTATCCTATCTTAAAGTAAGGGTTAAAATAGAATTAGTTCCAATGAATACAGATTCTATGAGGCCAAATTATTCACCAGTGATGCTTCCTAGCTCGTTTTGACAAAATTTAACCAAACTGACTGAGATAGTGAATTATTATTTCACTTTTTTCACTTTCATTAGTAATTCAAGTTTAAAAAAAATCCTATTCTGATTACTTTTAATAGTTGTTTTTTTTCTGGTAGCTAATGTTCGTTTAAACCGTGTTTTTTTTAAGCCTTTAAAGGTGTTAATATCAAATCGTGTAAAATGCATACAAATAAATAAATACCTATAAAAACAGTTTTTACAATCTTGTTAATTGGTTAGATCGTTAACTTTTTTATTGACATGACTGATCAATTGACGAATAGTGCCAATCATTTTGTGCCATTGATTTTTGGATACATTTTACAAACCAAAATAAAGCCCTGTCATTGATTGTGAATTTTATGTCTGATTTTATGCAAGGCTACATTGGTTTAGTATCTTGATTGCTAAAACAACTTTAAGTGCTAATATGTTCTATGATGGTTTTGTTTTGTAGGGAGGGTATGTTTGATTGGATAAGTGGTATATTGATTTGGTTTAATGCATACTATAGGAAAACCATCCCTAGCTGACATTTTAACTGAAGTGTAATTGCTGAGAATTACAGGTAAATATATTTATGGTCTTTACTTAAATATTTAATCATAAGGATTTTTTAATGGGATAAAAATTCATTTTTTTTTTAAAGCTGTCAAAACTGAAAATGGAAGTAATAAAAGAGAGGCGAAAGAAACCAAAAGGAACCTTCAAAGTGGAAATGAACTGACAATGCCATGGCTATTAAAGTTTTTCCTTTCTTATTAGAGTATTTTTTTATTAGTATTACACAGTATTTAAGACATTGCACAACTTTTCTAACAAAGGAAATTGTTAAAATTCTTTGCAGCTATAAATGATAGATGTGTTGCATACATCAATGATACAGCTATTAATTGACAATGAGACTATAAAATAATTTTTTTAGACTTACCAAAAATTTGCTGTCTAGATCAATTTAAGTCCCAAAATGAAATTAAACCAGATAGATATAAGTAAAGACAACTTTTGATCAGATTCCTAATTTCAGTACTTGAACATATGGTGTGATGCTATATTTCTTGAATATAATGCATTCTATAATGATTTTTGCAATATTTATTTTGGAAAAAATTCTGCTTGAAATTCCCAGTTTATCTTGAGGGTTATAAATTTTAAGGGAGGACTGCAGCCTGCTAGGTCATTAGTAGATAAAAACTTTTCATATTTGTATCTCTTTGATGAAATATAAAATATAACATCTAGGTATGCTATTTCCAGCTTCTTTTTGTTAGGTCAGTTTTTAGGGAACCACAAGTGGAAGTTAGATGATATTTGGTATGTGGTTGTATTCTCTCATCTCATTTCCATGGAGGTTATTTGGCATCACTTCCTCAGTCATTATCTATTGACCTTAAAACTTTTGCTTAGTTTACATTTATAGGTCAGTTTCAATGACATATATGTGTTTTTGGTTAAATTCATTATTGTCATATTCTTAACAGGCTTTAAAGATGGATCCAGAGGAGTTCAGAAAGAGAGGGAAACAAATGATAGATTATGTAGCAGACTATCTGGAGAATATTCGGGATCGTAGACCATATCCTGAAGTTGAACCAGGATATATCAAGGAGTTATTACCAGACCATGCCCCAAACAAACCAGATAAATGGGACGATGTTTTCTCAGATATAGAAAGAGTTATCATGCCTGGGGTCAGTTTAACTTCCTGTGGATTCATTAATATTCGCTGGATACCAATTTTCATTGGTACAGGAGAATCACAAATTTAAATGTTCAACAAATAACAAATTTTCTAAGGGGTTGTATGTCGACTTTACCAAAACCACGAAATTAAATATCCACGAATATGCAATTTTTCCTCAAACCACAAAACAAGGTACCAACGAAAATAATTGAATCTACAGTATTCCTTATTGGATAATATAAAAGATGTATTTCAAATGATGAATGATTTCAGAAAATTGTTTGTTTCTGTCTAAGACAAACTAAAAATAGGTTCAGTGTGGTGGTAAAGTACAAGGCAGGATCTTTTTATTCATTTATTTAAGACTCATGTTCTCTTTCTAAACAAGCATTTTTTTGGCCACTGGTTGTGACGCCACGGTTTAAAAACATTCATCTATCCATCTATTTTTTTAGTAAAGTACAGCAACAGATATTACATAGAAATTTTCTATAATAATTGAGGATTTTGATACCCTAACATCAAATATCATGGTTTTAATATGTCTCATTCATGTGATATTGATGGTTTTGTAACAACCCTCTGTGGATATCAATAATCATGATATGAGAAAAACAATTAATTCATTCATTGGGAAAGCAATTAATTTTGATATTTTAGACCCATAATGGATCTAAAGATCTGTGAAAATTGTTACTGTAATTTCTGAAATCTGACACACTTGTAACATTGCATATGAATAAACAGCTTCAAGATATTGAATTTTATTGGCAATTGCAAACATTATTTCATCAATTTTAAAGTTAGTTTAACATTGTGTTTCACCTAAGCATTAATATTGAAATATAGTCATTGTATTTAAATACTTGCTAAATTTGGTCTTGAAGTGTACAGCTAGAAATTAGATGGATAGAGAGCTGATGAGGGCCAGGGTACTTGTCAATTTTCTTTGTCCATGATCCTTAGCATAAATGTATATAAAAAACTGGTTACCTAATTAATACACAGTGGGCTAATTATTACTAAATAGTTAATGAGGAAATGGGGATTGGAATGCCTTCTCGATTTTATTAAAGCAATTGCCTTTATGGAGGGGCCTGATGGGGGTGTCTCATCACGATTCACAAGTTGATTTTTTTGTCAATCACGATTCACAGAAAATAAATATCTATGATCACGGATCAAGTAAATGTAAAACGGAAAAAAAATCTGTAGAAAAACGGATCACGATAGCGATAATGTGCCGATCACGAAGAACGAACATAACCCATCAGGCCCCTCTTTATGCCATAGTGTATGGACATCTTTGTGACGCAAATCAGAGACTGCCCAGATCAAGCCATAGCATTTTGTTAAACAGGCTCCTGGTCTGTCATTTTTAAACACCTATGTATGTTTTCTAATGCAATAAATAGCTTGAAACTTTGGAAAAAGTTAGTGGATTTAAGAAGTTCCAGCATATGTTCTTGTAGACGTATTTTTTTTGAAAAATATCAAATCCCTTTCTGATATGCATAAAATCATTTTAGGTAATACATGTAATAAGGAATCAGACAGAAATGCAGAATGCAGCATTACATGTATCATGTACATAACAGTATCTGAAAAATTAAGGGGTGTAGGGAGGGGCTGTATAGATCAGGGAGAATGATATTTATTATTCAACTTCTTTGGATTTCAGGTAACCCATTGGCATTCTCCACAATTTCATGCCTATTTTTCAACTGGAAACTCTTACCCAGCCATTGTAGCAGACATATTATCAGATGCTATTGGTTGTATTGGATTTTCATGGGTAAGTCAAGTTATACAAAGGACTGAGAATATATCAATAAACAATGTTTTGATAGTTTCAGACATGATTTTATGATTCTAAATATAAAGTTTGATTTTATGAATGGATTGAATCCAGCATTACGATCAATATTTAATATTTTAGCAAAGAAGTATTTTTATATTCATTTCAAGCATCAGATGAATTTGATAAATCATTCCATGCTTATTTTCAAGATCATTTAGAATTACTCAGTCAAGTAGAGGAAAAATTTAATTTATTAAAATCATTTGTTTAAAAAATTAGATTTAACTGATAAATGATTCCATGGTTATTTTCAAGATCATTTGCTAGTAAAATTAGGAAAAAATATAATTTACCAAATGTTTAAGCCCTTATATAGTTTAATAACAATAGACAATTTATGGCTTGATTAAGATGGAACCTTACACTACAGGGAGATAACTCTGTAAAATCATCTAAACATTTTAATCATGTTGTATTATTAAGGAAATATTAAGCTTCTCAATGATCAAAATTTGTGTTTGTCAATCTGCTATATGGCCTCAGAACAAAATTATTCCACTCAATTGGTTGCAATGCATTTTTTTGTAAAAGTAAAATTGAATTAAAAAATTTGCACCGTGTCAAACATTATATAAATTTAAAAACTGTGTATAGACCATTATTATGTGAATAAAATATGCTTGTCCCAGGACAATCCATCAGTGCTCTTTCTTTTAACATGCCAATGGTAGGATTTGAATCTTCAATAAATGGTGAATGCTAATTTCTACCCTTCTTTCATTTTGGCCAAATCACTACTTTCACTTTCAACAATAAATTTCCACGTGTTTTACTTATTTTAATATACATGTATATGCAACTTATAGGACCATTTAAATAGTAAACCTTTCTCAGGAAACAGTAGTCAGAATACTTAGGAAAAAATACCCCATATAATAATTGGGAACTATATATTCTTAGACCACGAACAAAGGGAATTAACTGTGGTCTGAGGCCATGTATCCAATGAAATTTTTCTGAGAAAGTGTTGTTCAATTTTTTTGAAAATTTTGATTTTTGTCAAAGGGTCAAAGTAAATATTTTGTCAAAATTTTATGAAAATTAAACGAGCCAAATTAATTTTAGTCAAGGTGTTGGGTACCACCTTAACATGGTAAATGTAACAGTTACCTACTGTTTTGCCATTTTAGGCCTCAAGTCCTGCCTGTACAGAACTAGAGATGGTTGTGATGGATTGGCTAGGCAAGATGTTAGATCTACCACAAGATTTCCTCTTCTGTTCTGGAGGAAAAGGAGGGGGAGTAATTCAGGTTGGATTGATTTTCTTATTGTGTTGTATTGGGAGAGGACACTGAATGATTTGTCAATTTATGACCTTGGTTTAGTTCTAGTAATTTTATAATCTAGACAATGCTGGGAGAAAAGAGATTATGCTCTCATGATGATGCCTCTTTATGGCTATTTATGAAATTTTACTATTCTTAATGGATTTTAAAGGAATGATTTTATTATATATCCCCTGGTTTAACCATTTATTTAATATATCTCTTTTGAGGGAATATAAAATAGGAAAGGCATTGAATCAGCTATATCTTTTATTCATTGATAGAATGAAATTCAAAACAGTGTGGCTGTGGCCATTGATTGACACATTAAATTCATCCATTGACTGGGACAATTTAGGTGAAGGTTTGTATGTAACGACCACTGCTCACTATGTACTTTTTAAAGACACTTAAACTATGGGGTCACCAAAGGTTCTCAACACCTTAATAAAGTAATTTGAAAAACTAATCAGAAATAACACGATGTTTTGATTTATATCAATTATATAAATCAAAACATAAAGGTTATTCCTGATTAATTTTTTGAATTATTTTATAATTAAAGGCGTTAAGAAACCTTTGGTGACCCCACAGTTTAAATGTCTATCGTAGGTATGTCGTGAACAGTGGTCGTTACAGACACACCTTCACCTAAATTGTCCCAGTCAATGGATGAATTTAATGTGTCAATCAATGGCCACAGCCACACTGTTTTGAATTTCATTCTATTTAATGTAAAATGTGCATTGCCATTAAAGTTTACCATCAGTGAATTTATTTTGAAAGCTTGCATGATGAACATGATTTCTCATGTAACAAAATTATCATGTATGAATGTAGACGTTATTTAATTTTATGTAAGACTATTTTAAAGTATATTATTGTTTTTTTTCTCTTTTTAAATATTTTCTTGATAAAGTCAAATTTTGAGATTTAAGTTTGAGAACTCATCTTTTCCATATTTTCAGGGCACAGCAAGTGAAGCAACATTAGTGGCTCTGTTGTCAGCGAGAACTAAGGTGATCAGGAAATTATTAGAGACTGGAGATTACAAAGATCAGGGACAAATTATGCCAAAACTCATAGCTTACTGCTCTGATCAGGTATGTCATAGCAATAAGGTGATGCCTACTGCTAATGTATACGGGATGGAGTTGACTTTGACATGGGAAATTACTCTTCCAAAACTTGAATGATTAAAAACCTTAAATCATGTTTCAAGTTTGAATAATTACATTAGATGTATGTTTCATTATAATACGTTATTCTGATTGGCTACACTTCAATCTCGCGTTATTCCTTAAGCAATTGCATAACACAATAAGATATCATTCATGATAACACGAGGTCCCACAATAAAGTGCACAGGTAAATGAATAAAAACTTGATAAAAATTGTGTTTTCATGATCCTAGCTAAAAAATGTATTTATAAGTATTGAATGGTTCTTTTTGTAACTTCATAGGGTTGTAAAAGTTTTTAGCGTGCACACATTTTTAGAATAATGTGCTTCCGCGCTTCATACAAAATGTACTTCGGTGAAAGCTTTTACACCCAAATGAAGTTACAAAAAGAAGCATTCAATTCTTCAATAGTCTTTAAGGTTTGGTTGAAAAAAGTTGACTGAATTGAACTTGCAGATCAAGAGTTTTATGATTTTTAAGTCAAACATTTACTGTTGGGGTGTGAAAAAAGGAGAAAGTTTTGTGATTCTTGTATGGCAGATAAATTTGAAATGTAATCAGTATGAAAATTTATTTGAGAGTTAAAAAAGCTCTCTGACTGACTGTCTGAATTATCATTAAGAATATAGTCAAATTATTGTATTTAAATTTTGTTGTAGAGTCATTCATCTGTTGAAAGAGCTGGTTTGATTGGTTGTGTAAAGATGAGAGAAATCCCAGCAGACGACAGTGGTGCAATGAGAGGCAGCAACCTAAAACTAGCCATTGAAAAAGATAAATCCAAAGGGCTTGTTCCTTTCTTTGTAAGTTTACCAATTGAAAAGATGAACAATGTGTTTAAATACTTAAACAAAGGGAGAAATTGTAGTAGTTCAGTTGATAACGTAAAACTTTAGCTACTTCAATCTTTGTTCAGTTTAGCCTCAATATTATATAATAATGTCATAGCATTTGTTAAATCTGTTTGCACATTGACTATTAAACACATTTATGCACAAGATACACTTGCACTAAGTAAATCTGATGATGTGCAATATGAATTAATTAATGCTTTAAACTTAATTTATTGTTATCTGCCAAATTATTCTTAGAAACAGATAGAAGTGGTTTATTTTGCATGTACATACTGAGTGTTAATGATGAGAAGTACATTTGATAAGTGCTCAGCTCCTTCAAAATGATCTTGGATGTACTAGTTTGAAACTAGTATGTGTCTGAGCACTTGTAAAAACAAAACAGAATATTATAATGGATACAATTAATGACTGCATTAAACTGAAACCACAGAAGCTGTTTGAATTACTCAAAAATCCTTTTCTTCTCGATATTTATAAAATTCTTGGTGAAGGAGACCTTAAACTTCATTTGAAAATATTTACAATATTTTTTTCATTTTCTGCAGGTTTGTGCTACTTTAGGAACTACACCATCATGTGCCTTTGATAATATCTTAGAAGTAGGTCCTTTATGTAAGTATCATATTAATGTTTAGTTCACCTGTCCCCAAGGGCCAAGTGAGTTATTCTCATCACTTGGTGTCCATATTCGTCTTTAATTTTTCACATTTTGAACTTCTTCTAGAGAACCACTGAATGGAATGAAACCAAACATGGCATGAATGTTTCTTATAAAGTGCTGACCAAGTGTTGTTACTTTGAAGCAGATCCATCATCCAAGATGGCTGCCAGAGGGGGGGGGGCTTAGCCTAACATAGGACCCTATGGGAATTACATACAAATGTCTTCTTTTAGAGAACCAATGAATAGAATGGAATCAAACATAGCTTAAATGTTTCTTATAAAGTGCTGGCCAAGTGTTGTAACTTTAAAGCCTAGCCATCATCTAAGATGGCCACCAGCGGAGGACTTAGTTTAACATAGGACTGTAAGGGAAATACATACAAATGTCTTCTTTTAGGGAACCAATGAATAGAAAGGAATCAAACAAAGAAATGTGAATTCAATTATAGATAAAGAAAATCCATGTTTGCTATCAACTTGAAAGCTCATTTCTTGATGATATTCACCACTTCAAATTATGCATCTTTTCTTTGTTTTAAATGAATTATATATTAAATTTAAGGTAAAGAAGAGGATATTTGGATGCATATAGATGCTGCATATGCAGGGAGTTCGTTTATTTGTCCAGAATTCAGGCCAATGTTAAACGGTATAGAGGTCAGTAGTTAATTTAGTTATCCTGTTTATAGTTATCTCTTCCTAATCATTTGAGAGAGAAAATTACATACAGTTTTAATAGTACATGAGTGCATTTCCTTTTCTTTTTTTATCTCATTGTTTTTTTTGTAGTTTCTTTTATTAAAGGCAAAACATAAGCTTTGCTATCATAATATGTGCAGTGATGCATTTAAAGATTTTGTATGGATCAAATGATTTTTGTGAGGTAAAATTCTTACAGAGACAGGTGGAAATATAGATGTGAAAAGAAAATATTTTTATTATTTGTTATTACTTATGATGGAAAATTTTCATTTCATCAATTTTTGGCTCTAGCATGTCTAGAGAAACCTACTGCCGGTTTGCCAATACTGAAATATCACAAATATTTTAATCTCACTTTTCTCAGGGAATTACTTTTTATTTGATAATCAGTTTGACACTGAAGCTTTTTCCTATCTGTCAGACAACTACTTAGTTTTCTGAAATTCTTAATTCCATACTGGGTACTCTTAGCAGGACAATACATGCATTCTTGTTTATAATCTGCTCACAACGGCTTAATTTTATTGCAATATTCTATAAACTACACAAAAATGTGACCCTGATGTCTGTAAGAAATAACAAATTCTTGTAACATAAATTGGATTTTTTCCTTTGATGTTTTTATGAAATAATTTGCTTAAAAAGTGTGGTGAGGGAAAACCATGGTATATTATATGCAAATTTATGTTGTACCATACTTTGCTAATTAAATATGCAACTCGACTAGAATCCAAAGGAAAAAAAGCGCTTCAGCCATGGTATAACATATTCATTTTCATGTTATTCCATGGCTGAAGCTCCACTTTTTTTTTTTAAATGTATCCGCCTCTAAAATATTTAGGAAACTGTAAAACGTACTAAAAGGTCAAGATCTTCATTTGTTTTCATTTTATAAGAAAAAGAAATAAATTATGTGTACCACATTTCAAGAAACCCTTTTCAAACTACACAGAATTGTTACGAATTCCCTTAATTTAGGAAACAATTACTAAATGTTTCTTTTTTCAGTTTTGAAAAAAATAAAATGTAACACTATCATTTCCTTTGCGAAAATTCAATTTAAATTCGATTTAAAAAGGGGGGTACCTATACAAAAAGGAATAAATATCGGCTACAAATATCTGTGAAAAAACATGATTAGGGGACGTACACTATCTAGGCCCCTGGATCCGCCACTGTTAAAATATTATTTTATCATTAAAATTGTGTTTTAATAAATAATCTTATAAAATAACGGAAGAGAAGCATTTTTCAATTAGATGAAAATTCTGTAAAATATGATTAATTTGTATGATACATTGAAAACAAACAAAAAAACAATTCTTACCGTCATTAGAATAATTATTTAATCCTTGTCGCTGGAATCCGACATTTTTGTTTACCTCAGTCTGATGACATTATGAAATCACCTGCGCCTACAATCATACACGGGGCGCAAAACTAAAAACAAATCAGGGAAAATCCGACTTTTTCTTTACTTTCTGCAAATTCAGGGGTTCTATTACATAAAGTACACAGACGATCATACACGAAGCGCAAAAGTGACTTGCGCGAGCTTCCATTTCATTGGATAAAACTGTAACGTGATCAATTTCCAATATTAGTTGAAGGTTTTGAAGCTGTCAATCATTTTATTTATATTACAAATTTTATATACCATGTGTTTTACTCATTAACATATTTAAACAAACTCATCCTTTGGATTTGTTTGTTTAAATATGTTAACTCGTAAAAACCATGGTATATATAGTACTTATTTCCATTTTGTGATGTTAGTTACCTGCTTTGAGGAGCATAGCAGACACTTTTTTATCAACAGCACAATTTTTATTTTCATTTTTGTGATTCTGTTTCAGTATGCCATGTCATTTAACTTCAACCCACATAAATGGTTAATGGTCAATTTTGATTGTTCAGCTATGTGGTAAGTATTATTCTATAATTTAATTTTGGATGTAACACATCTTCTGATTGGCTGACATTGTTTTGTTTATCAGCTCATAGACATAATTTTGTCGTGAGACTCTGACGTCATCAACATTTTTCCATGGTTTACTTTACTATGGTTTAAAATGGAATTTATTTTTATATTATAATTCAGTATGACTCTATAATTAAAATGAATGATATATAACAAAGCAAGTATTGGTTTTTGTATTTCATTAAACAGACTGGTTTTAAGCTTTCAAGGGATTTTGGTTGACAATAGATTTAATAAATCGTGACTTATTTATTTACAGTCAACACTTTGGTTGTGGTTTGAGCCTTTTCCTGTGACACCTATTGCTGAGGCATTTGGACACCCCCTCCTGACCTGAAAATTAATTTTTTTTATTAATAATGGTTTTAAAGTGGAGATTTAGATTAAACATGGACTATAAAAGTCATAGTGTTGTGACCTGCAAATTTCCCCCTTTAGACAGGTTTCCAGTTCAAGCAGGATTAGTTTCAACAGGTTTTCACTTTCTCGATGGTGTATTATGTATACTTATTATCTCCTTTGATAATGGGGTGTATGTGAAAGTTATTTTTATGCCCCACCTACGATAGTAGAGGGGCATTCTGTTTTCTGGTCTGTGCGTCCGTCTGTCCGTTCGTCCGTCCGTCCGTTCGTTCGTCTGTCCCGCTTCAGGTTAAAGTTTTTGGTCAAGGTAGTTTTTGATGAAGTTGAAGTCCAATCAACTTGAAACTTAGTATACATGTGCCCTATGATATGATCTTTCTAATTGTAATGCCAAATTAGAGAATTTATTCCAATTTCACGGTCCACTAAACATAGAAGATGATAGTGCGAGTGGGGCATCCGTGTACTGTGGACACATTCTTGTTAAGAGGTAAAATTTGTATACATCAAATCTGAAAGCTTGAATGTTTGTACAACCAAACACTTATCAAAGTATGACTACACCTAAAATCATGCAAAACTTTCTTTATGAGTAGAAAAGTAGTCAAATTATTATTTTTGATGTTTTGTTTAAAATGCAAAATGTATCAAAAACACATATATTCCACAGCATTGTTTATATTGTAGGGTAAAAGACAGCCAGTTAGTGAGTGATGCATTTAATGTAGATCCACTATATTTAAAACATGATCACCAAGGAAAAATTCCTGATTACAGGGTAAGTGTCATACATTTGTCTTTTTTCTAATTGTTCATCATCCACTCGAATCTGCACATTCTGCACTTCCTTGTACATGAATGTCTGATCATGCCCATATTACAATGTGAATAATACAGTATCACACTTACTGGTAATTGAACATGTAATATTTAATGATAGTAAACATTTGTAAAAAAAAAAAAAAATCATATCTCTCTCTTGGAGTGGAGGCTATATTATATTGCCTTCACCTTGTTCTTCAGTCTATCTTTTTTCATCTTTTATTTTCTGCAATGCAAGCTGCTGTTAGACGAGAGAACAAAGATTGGTTACCTCAAAACTAAAATTGGGTAGGTTAGCATGTCTTCATGCAGAATGTTATTTTGGTAGATAGCACAAGTAAAAACAAGAATGTGTCAATAGCACAGGGATGCCCTCTCGCACTATCATTTTCTATGTTCAGTGGACCGTGAAATTTGATTGATGGAAGAATGAACAAGCGAACGGATGCACAGACCAGAAAAAAACTAATCCCCCCCCTACTATTTTAGGTTGGGCATAACAATCCCACTACTCAATCTCTTACAAGTAGAGTCTATTTTTGTTTTACATTAACTCAATACTGTTGATTCCTTATAATTTGTCAATTACCAATTTTTTCATGGATTTCCTTTGTACAAGTAAATCAGGAATTTAAATGTTTCAATGAACTACGCTTCTTCTATAATGTTGTCTGTAGACTTTCGCAAATCAACAAAATCAAATGCACGAAAATGTAAGTTTATCTCAATCCATGAAAACTGATAACCATGAGTCCACAGTATTATCTTAAATTTTGATGAAATTTTGTACCTTGGTATTTAGCAACAGATTATCAATTTATTGCTTCTTTATATCATTAAATTGATTATTTCAGCATTGGCACATACCATTAGGAAGAAGATTTAGATCTTTAAAGCTATGGTTTGTCTTGAGATTGTTTGGTCAGGAAGGGCTTCAGGAAAACATTAGAAAGGTATTTTAATCTCTTACTATGGTAATCAAATGATTTAAAAAGATGGACAAACAAATAAAAGACAGGGGTGGATCCAGCCATTTGAAAAAGGGGGTTCCCAACCCAGAGTAAAGGGGGGTGGGGGTTCCAACTGTATGCTCCCATTCAAATGCATTGATCGGCCAAAAAAATGGGGGGTTCCAACCCCCAGAACACCCCCTTGGATCTGCCAATGAAAGACAAGGAATTTTATTTTCTTAATTTTTCAAGGCCCTTTCATATGCTGATTATTCTTTTGATACCAATTCTGTGGATGTCTTTGCTAATTTTAGTTAAACCACTAATTTAAATATTAAATGAAGAACACATTTTGTATTGGTTTGGATGCAGACTTTAGTTTTACCTACCAAAACATTAATTTTGCACAAATCTAGAATTTTCCTCAATCAATGAAAATTAGAAAACCACAAAAACAGATGAATCCACAGTTAATATTAATTTTTCTAAAAACAGGGGTGAATTTTAAATGCAAACAGATAAACCTGTATAGACTACAGTCCTGTCAATTTTTGTTAATTTTGTAATACACTTTCAAGAAAAATTTGAAGAATTATCTAATTGGTCCTGTAAATGCCAAATCCCAATTTCCTTGACCACACAGTAACTGACTGAGTGCTAAAACAACACATTATTACAGTCAAAGATTATTATTTCATCAAAATCAATGTTTCCTTTGACTACATATTATTTTCCAACTAAATTTGTAAATATTGACATGTATATTAATGTTTTAGGATGTAAGATTGGCTCACGAGTTTGAGGACCTGGTGAAGACCGACCATAATTTTGAAATTATAGGAGAGGTTAAAATGGGTCTTGCTTGCTTCAGATTAAAGGTAATATTCATATAAGAATATCAGGACAAATATCTTTTAAGTGTCTTCCAAGCTCTTGTGTATCGTTGTCTCGTTGGCAATCATTCCACGTCTTTTTTATTCTAACCGTGTGGAATATAGACAAGTAATTCTGTTCTATTAGGATAATAGCATACTAAATGTTCTTCTAAAAAATATGGGTATATGCTAAACACATGTTCACTATAATTCTCTTTATCCTCTAAATTCAATAAGACCTGACTCTGAGAAAACTTTTATTTTCTCAAAATTGAGACTCAAAAGTATGGAAATTTTCTGTTGCATTAATGCTCAAGACCGCAATTCATTTTTAGTTTCACTTGAGTTTAAGAGATTACAAATAAAGCGACTCGAGTGATTCCAAAAGTTTGCAGACATTGGCAATTTTTTTTATTAACAATGATTTGATTGATATATGTGGAAACTAAATATGCTTTAATCTAAGTGTTCAAAGTATAGGAAACTTTCTAGACATTGGGACTTGGTTGATAGAAATTTACCCCTAAAAATAAGCATTCATTTGTGATCGTATAATGGTATGATGTTGAAGACACATTTGGTGTCTGAACAATAACTTTAGTTTACCTGAATGGATCTCCACAAAGTTCCAAATCACAAAAGGAAGGCTGTGATTGAGTTTGGGGGTGATTACTCTAATGGGAGATTAAAAAAACTAGAGGCTCTCAAGAGCCTGTGTCGCTCACCTTGGTCTATGTGCATATTAACAATAAACACAGATAAATTCATGACAAAATTGAGTTTTGGTGATGGTGATGTGTTTGTAGATCTTTCTTTACTGAATATTCTTGTTGCTACAATTATCTCTATCTATAATGAACTTGGCCCAGTAATTACAGTGGAAAATATTTCCTAAAAATTTACAAAAATTTATGAAAATTGTTAACAATTGACTATAAAGAGCAATAACTCCTTAAGGGGTCAATTGACAATTTTGGTCTTGTTGACTTATTTGTAGATCTTATTTTGCTGAACATTATTGCTGTTTAAAGTTTATCTCTATCTATAATAATATTCAAGATAATAACCAAAATCTGCAAAATTTCCTTAAAATTACTAATTCGGGGGCAGCACCCCAACAACAGGTTGTCCGATTTGTCTGAAAATTTCAGGGCAGATAGATCTTGACCTGATAATTAATTTTATCCATGTCAGATTTGCTCTAAATGCTTTGGTTTTTGAGTTATAAGCCAAAAACTGCATTTTACCCCTATGTTCTATTTTTAGCCATGGCAGCCATCTTGGTTGGTTGGTCGGGTCACTCCACACATTTTTTTAACAATATACCCCGATCATGATTGTGGCCAAGTTTGGTTTAATTTGGCCCAGTAGTTTCAGAGGAGAAGATTTTTGTAAAAGATTACAAAAATTTACGAAAAATTGGTCAAAATTGACTATAAAGGGCAATAACTCCTTAACCCTTACCATGCGGTGACCGTCATATGACGGGCGTACCCAATTAACCGTTATTTGGCTCCAATGGCGTTCCTTACTTTTAGAAGTCTACTTTATGATACTTATTTTAAAAGTTGTGGATGTTCAGTCAACCTGAGGCTATCCATATTCCCGTTTCTCATGTATAAGTAGCATTTTGAGCACAAATACGGACTTGGAAAATTGAAATTGTCTAAAACTCGGTTTTCTGGAGGGGTGGGCTTCACATCTGTATCTTACACAGGAAGTTCAGAGGCATAAAACTTGCAAAAATAGTGCAAACCCATGGCCATATAACTACTGATCGTTATTATTATTGAAATACTCATAGGAAACAACTACTTCCGGTTTTGGGTCCATTTGAAGTCAAAAATCGGCAAAATTCGGGAAATTCAGTATTTTTGGTCCAAATGACCTTCTGTAGACTGCTGAACCAAGATCAGATTCACTCCGACCTAACAACTGTTGGGGTCAATTCCTTAACTAGGGTCCACTCTACATGCAGGCTACAGCTGGATACCTTTACCAGCATTCCTGGGTCTTGTGGGTCAAGAGAAAGGACGAAAAATCGGCAAAATTGACGCTTTTTGCAACCGCCCACCCACCCCCGCCTCCTCACTCCCGCCTCCTCACTCCGACCACCCCACCCCGTGATCACCTATATTAGATTTAAAGGAATCAATATGCTACAGCAACAGGGCTAAGCTCATTTGCATATAAGTTGCATATTTTTGCAAATAAACGAAAAGTAGACATTTTCTGAAAACAATTCAGCATGGTAAGGGTTAAGGGGTCAACTGACCATTTTAGTCATATTAACTTATTTGTAGATCTTACTTTGCTGAACATTATTGCTGATTACATTTTATCTCTTTCTATAATAATATTCAAGATAATAACCAAAATCTGCAAAATTTCCTTCAAATTACTTATTTCGGGGCAGCAACCCAACAACCTGTTGTCTTATTCATTTGAAAGTTTCAGGGCAGATAGATTTTCACTTGATAAACAATTTTACCCTGTGTCATATTTGCTCTAAATGCTTTGGTTTTTGAGTTATAAGCCAAAAACTGCACTTTACCCCTATGTTCTATTTTTAGCCATGGCAGCCATCTTGGATGGTTAGCGGGTCACGCCACAAATTTTTTAAACTAGATACCTCAATGATGATTGTGGCTAAGTTTGGTTAAATTTGGCCCAGTAGTTTCAGAGGAGAAGGGTTTTGTAAAAGTTAACGATGCCGGAAGCCAAGTGATGGGAAAAGCTCACTTGGCCCTGGTGAGCTAAAAAAGGGGGGAAATTGTTGAAAAGTTTCAAGAAGAAATCTTTAATTGCTCAGTATTGTGTAATAGATTTGTAAAATCTTGGAATTTTTTATTTTTTTTGTGTTAGAAACCTATATTATGTCTCAAAATTTGATCACAATCCAAATTCAGACAGTGACAAGCATGATTATTTTGTCCAAATAGCCCCAACTGTTCAGGGTTCAACCTCTGCGGTTGTATCAGGCTCAGCGAAGCATTTTATTGCCATTGCTTTCATTAAGTGTCACTAGAACCCTAAACAACTTATTGGTATTGAATGAATTCTTGCCTAAACAGTCGATCCTTCCTTTTCACAATGGAATTTATGTGGGTATACAGCAATCTGATAATCCATCCATCTCCTAGTTTGATTTTTGTTATAAGGTTCAGATCTAAATTGTTTATGATCTTGAACAATTTTGGTCACCTTGGTCCAATTACAGATGAATATATATCAGATATCAGAATGTGAATTAAAATTATTGAGATACTAACCAAGTTGCACTATTTATATTTATAAAAACCTCCCAATAATTTCTGAATTTACAGTAATAGAAATGAACTATGAACACAAGTGTCAAATAAGCCAAATCTGCCAGTACTTGTCACTTGTCAAAGAAATTTTAACATAATTTTCTGTTTTGTATTACAGGGCCAAAATGATAGGAATGAAATGCTGCTGAAGGCGATCAATGAAGATGGAAGAATACATTTAGTTCCTTCAAAGTTTAGAGATATTTATTTTCTACGATTTGCTGTTTGTGCTTCTAGAACTACATCAGATGATGTTAAGTTTGCTTGGAAAGTTATACAAGAATTGTCAAGAAAGTATCTATCTGATAGTAGTAATGGGAACATTCAAAACAAAACTTCATTAGAGTAAAGTCCAAATAAGGAAAATGTATAAGTATATTGATTAAAGTGCAAGATATAGAAAATTTGTAGTGAATCCTGTACAATTATGAAATGCTCTAGATACTTATATTTTCCAAAAGGTAGATATATGGAATACTGTAGATAACTTATTTCCAAAGACTATTTTTTCAAAGATTTTACACTGATGTTTAAAGAACCCTATACAGTATTAAAACAAACTTACAAAAGATAATCATGGGTTTTGTCTAAAGATTTACCTCTCAAATATTTAATAAAAGAAAACAGTAATTGAGAACTGATGTACATGTAATATGATTTAATATCTGTACACACTTCCCACAAGTTGTTTAATTGTGTTTTTAACACTCTTTTTCACAAAATATAAACAATGAAATGATTTTTTTTTAAATATTGGCAAAATATGCCATGTAAAGACATTTTTTTTTTTGTAGTATGAATATTCCATTTAAGTTTTTTTTTTGTTACAAGAGTTATGACCCCTTGAACTTAGAAATTTTGACAGAAATGACCTTGTTTTTGCATCTTCTCCTTTATTTGCAAGATGCAGGAGTATAAGTTCAGATTAGTAGACAGTTCTAGTTGTTTTTTTGGGGTAAGGGGTTCATGGGGGACAAGAGTGATGATGATTCTCAGGATAACAATACCTGACCATTCCCTCAAATGTTTGCTATACGTTTTCAAAGATAAAATCTTTAAAATTTAGCATTTTAAAGTCTGTTTTTTTTTTGCAATGTAAATATGTATTTTTGTTTTTTTAAAAGCCACCTGTAAAAATATTTAATAGCTACAGCCAAATGATTTTGTGTAGGTGTTCAATTGTCAATTTTGTTTACCTTGCTAAACTGAAATCATTATTAAGTTAGATACACTACCCTCCATTCATAGTAAGTCTAGTATGAAAGACAGATAGATTTGTTATATGTTGGAGTAGTCTACTATTAAAGGAGGGTAGTATACCACACACAATGACTTCACCGCTCAGCTGACAAGCAAAGATTCTGTTTGAATCTACACACTGAAGTCATTTTACTGGAAGAGTATTTATTAAAAATGTTATTCATAGCTTAATTGAATTTCCCACCAAAATCATTTGTATTATGTTAGTCTGATCTGACTGAATATGTTTTATGTTAAACTTTATATGATTTTTTAAGTCAAAGACTAGTCTGGTTGTGATTTTTAAGTCAAAGTCTAGTCTGGTTGTGATTATTTTTTATAAAGTCTTAGGTTGGTCCTTATTTAGTTTTTGTTAATAATTGAACATATACTAGTAAGTGTAGTCTAAGTCCTTGATAATAATTTAAGTTACGTCTAATATTTGTATTGTTTTTATGAGATTTAATTTATAGATATATAATGATGTTATTGAAAAGTTTGTATGTTAATGGTGGATTGTGCCTGTATTAATTGATGGGCCAAATTAGATTGAAGAAATACTTTTGAGAAGAAATTGGGTGCATCACCAAAAATTACACAATTCTTTGTGTTCACTAAATATTTCCATTCATTTCTGGTCATCTCTGCAAATCTGTTGGATTCAGATTTTCTTTACTCATAAGCTAGGTCCAATTTATTTATCAGAAAATTTTAAAAGGTACAATAGTGTAAGAAGGGACTTTTACAACTTTTGTTGGTTGCATAGTACCTACCCGTCTTGAAATAGACAAAATTTAGTCTTATACAAATCTTGATATATATTAGGTTTAAAGAAATCTTATTTATTGATTCATTCTAATATTGTACTTATTTATATAAAGGAAATAACTTAATACAGTGCTTTGTTTAGTTTTAAATGCACAAGTCAAATTTAAGGAATAGTTTTGCCACCTCATTGCTCACAATTTTTTGTTTAAACAAGGTTTGATACATGTAGCTTCTTCTTCTCAAAATTATATTGTACATTTGAACTACATTGTATGTCACTATGAGAATTTGAGTTTTAAACGTATTTTTCACAGAACATTCCATCCTGATTTTATTTTTAAGCAGGTTTTTGTAAAAAGAAAATATATTGATTTTCTGTTCCTATATTTGTTATTTTTTTATAAACAATTCACAAGTTCTCAATTCATTTCTATAATGAATATTGTTTTATTTGAAATCAATTTATTGTCTCATTTGTTGTCATTGTGTTTTTATATAATCAATTTTGAGGGAATGTAAGTCAAAGTTATTTTTTTTTTATGTTTCCTTTCCCCATTGGGAAGAAAAGTAGCTGTGATTAGGAACTAACAGGTTCTCTTGAGTTATTAATCAAAATTATACCTGTTTATTATATGCTGAGTAAATTTTTAAATGTGTAATATAATCGGTTATAATCAGAGCTCTCTGTGGTATTTTGAGAAAGTCATATGTTCTCAATGCATGGTAATAATAATTTAAGGAAATCATGTAATGTCCTCAATGCATGTTTATAGTGTCAATTACAGTATTACTATTTTTATTTTTACATGTTGGCTTTAGGTTGTGAATTTATATTTTTTTGTGATTAATCAAGATACAATACATGTCAATGTCAACAGCATTTATATTTGGTTTATTTTTATACTATATATTTTATGTAATTTACAGTTGTTTTTTTCTTTGAATTATGGACGATTTACATGTATGTCTCAAATAAAGTATATTATAAGCGGAAAGTATTGTTTGTTTGCTAGAAATACTTCCTAGTTAATTTTTTTTTATCCATACAATTATATTCTTTGGGGTATCTAGTTTTAAATATGTGTGTGATGACCCGGCCTGCCAACAGACATAACTGCCATGGCTAAAAATAGAACATACAGGTAAAATCATGGAGATCTAACTGCACACAAATTTTCAGGCAAATATGACATGTTGTTGGGTTGCTGCATCCTGAATAAGTAATTTTAAGGAAATTTTTTGTTACATATTATTATTGAAAGAGATAAGCTGTAAACAGCAGTAATATTCAGCAAAGTAAGATCTACAAATAATTCACCATGAACAAAATTGTCAATTGACCCCATAAGAAATAATTGCCTTTTAGTCCATTTTTAATACTTTAAAAAAAAATGTGATCTTTTACTAAAAAAAATTGTGCAACTACTGAGAAAACCAAGTGTCTTGGCTTCTTTTGCTGTTAATCGCAGGCTCAACAAAGGAGTGAAAAAAATAATAAATTTATTCCTCTCGACAATATCGTTTGATTGTAAGAAGCTTCTGTCCAAGTTTGGTAAATATCCAGGATAGTTTATGAATCTAATAAATGTTTTAAAAACTTTAACTGCAGACTGTATGCAATGTTGACTGGCAGAAAAACTAAGTCCATTTATAAGTAAAATATGGATAAACAGGTACAAAAATTTAACAAAATACCATCTAGATACTAGCTTTTGATTTTAAACAAGCTTCTGTTCAAATTTGGTAGAAATCCAGGATAGTTTTAGAAAGTTATTAAAATTTTAACCAGTCAATATTTGTGGAAGCCAACGCCGATGGAATGCATGATCACTATGTCTCGCTTTTTTGATAAAAGTCGAAGGCTCAACAAAAATTACATGACAACTTCATGTCTTTAGAAAATATGTGGAAATGTATCTTAATTCTGCTATTTAAAGTTATTTTCAAAGTATTGCAGATTTTAAACAAACTAATATAAAAGAATTTCTCAGTTCACGACTTGGTAAGGAAATTCCAATAATCAAATGACAGGTATACTACTTCATGTCAAGGCTTCCAAAACGGTCATATATTCCGGTCATTTGTATAATGTCCGGTAAAAGTCCGGCTGGGAAAAGCATGAAACGGTCATACACTTTTTAGTTTCAATGCTTTTTCGGTCATTTTTACATAATTCACTATCTTTTTGACCCAACCTTTTGCCTTTTAACATCAACACATTTCCGGTCATAAATGTGACATGATGATTAATTACTATCAAAACAACACCTACTTCAATACTTTCTAATTTTAATCAAGGCTAATTAGTAGTTGAACAACTGAAATCTACCTGTTCAGGTGACAGGTGAACTATGTTCAGTACCGGACATCGTATAAATTGATTCACAATTATTTTCTTACATTTCAGCGGTTTGTATCTAATTGATTTAGTCCAAAAGATTAAAATTATTAGAAATTAGTTTATCAACATGATTTGATGAAAATTTTTATAAAAAGGTTTTAAATAAAAAATCGTCAGAACTACGTCGTATGAACTAGAACACGTGTGCGCATGTGCACAGGTGAGAAATTAAATAATGCATCCTACATTTCTTTAAAAATGCTAAAATTATCATTGATACCTGTATCTAACGTTCAATTCAAGTATTTTGTTGAAGAAATAACGTGGAAAGAGCTTCTTCTCTCAGCTTTGTAACGTACACGGATATTGCGTATCCGTTTATGGTCCATGTTTTACCATTGTCAAGTCAACATCCGGTTGAAAACGAAAGTAAAGTTTTTGGCAATGTCATTTTGCACAAATAAAAAGTCTAAGGCAGATAGGAGCACACTGATGTGCACACTTTGAATGATGCACTGCCAATTTAACAGTTACATCCGAACATCAAATTCATATCATATCAGTGAAGTTTAAAATCGTTTTTTTTTTTTAATGTAATGTCAATCATTGGAATGGCCATCTGATTACCATAATTGCCTTTTGTGACTAAGTCTTAAGGGATTAAAATCGGGATCAGATATGAAATGTCCGGCTGGCTCAAATATTTTTTGGAAGCCTTGCAGTTCATGTTCTGTATAAGAATTTGTGAATGTTTTGGTTTAATTCTGTTAATTTTCAAAAAGAAATGTTGCAAGTTAATATATAGAGTGACAGAGATGAAGAAAGTGATCCACTTTGTTGGCCAAACAGTGATAAATGTTAAGTTAATCAATGTGACAACAGACAACAAATGTAACCCTGAGGAAATCCTATTTAACTGACGTAGGTTTACTTAAATTGGTTACATCTTCCCGGGTAAAAACAAATAAGTCAAATTCAGTATTGCCATCTTTATTCGGCTGTACATAATTACGTAACAAAAATATCAACTTCATGCTTTGTGGAAGAGAAATTATGAATGATATGACACATATTTTATGCTGTATTTTCTAGCTTAGAAGACATGATAATACTCTTTACACATGCTAATATCTAGTCAAAATTAAATTTTAATAGGAATTAAATACAATAGATGTTTTCAACTTAACTCAATCTAATTAATAAAATAATAAAATCATAAAAAATTTTGTTTTTGAAAAAAAACTGGTACGTTTTAAGAGTACTTGTTCATATATAATTATATGATATTTTATTTCCTTTCTTGGGAGATTTATCTATTTCAACGTGATTTAAATTCATCATTAGATTTTGTTCATTATTGTATACAATATAATTATCTAAAAGTTTTATCATACTAATCAATGAATTTCATGTCTCACAATTCAGAAAATGCAGCAAGTAAAAATTTCAGATTTCTTCACACAAAAATGTTAATGTGTTTAATGATACAGCTAGCTGTATAATGGTAAATACAATGTACAATAGGATGTTTACAATGAAAATATGAGTTTAGACTTAATGGTTCATGAATAAATACAACTACAATTACTCCATACATACAACCAATCAGTACAAAATAACTGCTTGTTTGTTTTTTTCTAAATTTAGTTTTTCTTTTTTAATAGTATTTTCTTTAGTATTATTTGAAGTGTTTACATATTTAGTTTTAGATTTTCACTTGTTTTACATGAACTACTCTGAAGCAAAATAAATTTGACTCTACAAATATTAGGGCTTTTCTAGGAAAAGGTATGGATAGGTTGAAAACCACATATTTTTTCTGTGGATTATATGAGTGGATGTAAATACAACTTTATTACAAATGAAAATAAAAATTGTTGATGGTGGGGGTATGCTGTTCAAAAATAAGTGTTGTTCATCCTCAACCCAATCCCACTTATAAAATAGCTCCTTTACCAAACTGAACTGAACAAACACTTGAGAAAACTAGTTAACACAAAAAATCTTTTTTTTTCTATAGTAATGGCTGTAATTGTGCCTTAAAAATTTATCTGATTACACTGTCAAATTAAACAAATGCTATTATCAACCATCCTTTGTTTTTCTATTATATTGGCATACACAGTATACCTGACAAATGATCTACTTTCAAACAACTGTTACAAATCTTTATTACTATATCTGTACTTAACAAACACAAAATAAATGAGGACAATAATAAACAAAACAATATAAAAATGAACATGTAATTTATACAGCTTTGGTGTTTGTGTTAAAATGAATGTTTTGAACCATGAACATGCATTCATTCATCCACCTCTAATCTTAGCACCCTGTTGCATCAATTGTATTTACAATGAAATATGTCTAAAACCAATATCCTGAACAAAGACTATTTTAAATAGTGTGTTGATCCTTTACACTATTTGTACATTTAGTTCTATGGCAGTGAGCTTTATTGATGATGTAAACTGTAATGTCCAAAGGTTGTTCAAAAATCTTCCTGTATTTGAAATAGCTTAGTCACCATCAAGTCAATGTACAGTATTAGAAAGTATGTGCCTTTAAACAAAATAAGAGTTTCTTTATCATAGTGGACAGGTGTTTCACATGTGGGAAGTAAAAAATTATCATTTATTTCAAATTCATTGCTCTTGAAGGATTGGATGCCCCTAGTTTCAAAGTCTAAGGAGACTAAAACTTAGGTAAAATGACTATCTGGTTCAAATTATTTTGGGATACCCTGATCTTAAAGAATAAATGTTGATTAAAGATCTGGAATATGTCTGGCTTACTTAAGCCTTTACTCATTGAATCATAAATAAATTCGATTGTACAATAATTAAGTCATATTTTCTTTTTTTAATCAATTTTTTATGGGACTTCTTTTCCCAATTCAGAACTTTCAAAATAATCTTCATTCAAGATATGGCGCTATTCAAGATATGGGGAAATGGTTATAGGTGAAATATATAGCTAACATCATTTCCCATTACAGTACTGTTAAAACAGGCAGAAAAATTTGCCCAAAATTCTCATTCAAATTGCTTTTTAAATAGCAAAATTGCACCATGTATATATGTCTGTACAAGATTTGTCATTCCTCACAACACTAAAATTAAAACACTGATTACTGGAAAAAACATCTATGATTTCAAACTCAACATGCAAAATAATTACAAACTCAAGAAGTTATTATTCTTCCAAGAAAACACTGATAAAATAATGTCTGTTTTCAGTTTTTTGATATATATTTTATGCCTTTTTTCAGAGTTCACAAACACATTCAAGACAAACATTATTTATACTAAATTCATACATGTAGATTAAATGTAATATACATATTTACACACAATAACTTATAGCAATTCATTTCAAGACAACATTATCATATGCACAGAATTTTCCTGCCATCAACAAAACACTTGTCCCAACAAAATATTATGCACAACTATCTACATTCAATATTGTAATAAATTAGTGTTTTAATAACATATACCTATTCCAATGATGGAATTCTCTATGTACAATTTCACACCAACATTACCGATTCTTAAGAGGTAAAGCATCATCTCTATCTGCATGGTTTATTCTATCCACTACTGTTTACAAATATCATCTTGCATACCAAAATGAATTCTATATGAAAAACTATTCATTATGTTACATACAAAGTAAAAAAGTAAAAAAAAAAAAAAGTTTGAATCCGAGAGATAATGGAATCGTAATTTTTAAGTACAACCATTTATCTAAATAATAATACAAATGCTTTTAACAGCCTAGAAAGTCCCATTTTCTGTTGTTGATCTTATGAAAAGTATTTACTTGTTCTTAATTTCTGGTTCATAGTCAACACCTTCAAATTATGTTAGTAGAGAATTATCTCCCATTTGAACTTTTTACATGCATATATTAATTACTAAATGGTTTCTACGTCACTACAATTTCTTTTACATCTTAAATATTTCTACTGAAAATAGAAAACATAATTACATTCTTCACATATACTTTGAACAACAGAGATATATATTTATAAACATAACAACTAAACACTCAAGAATAAACAACATCTTTTCAGAGATCAGCGTTCTTAGAAAGAGCACTTAAAAAAGTTCTCAATATTTTGAGTTGCTGTTTACAAAAATATTGACAGTTTCAAATTTTCAGCACAGTAGGAAGATATTCCTCCATATAACGAGACAAATCTTATTTTTATAAATTATTTCATGGGAAATATTTAAATATTTCTGATTTCTTCTTGTTATCATTATCCTTCCTTAATTTGAGTACTGGAAAAAAAACTTGCAAAAGAAGAACTCTAAATTAAATTTTCAATTTAATATTTTAGCTTAATTTTTTAAGAACAAAAACTTGCAAAAGAGGCAAATTGTTGCAAAAACAAGTCTTTATCCTGCATTGTTTGTGAATTTGCACATTTATATGTTTGTTTGTTTTTTCAGCTACCACTGACCACTTTGAATAAGTTGTATAAAAAAAGGGCACACCAGATTACTTAAGACCAATATTCATGTCATACACAACTAACATTTTAGATCAGGACTGCTTATTAGATTTGTAAAGTTATTGATGTTATATAAAACTACAGGATCATCCCTTCAAAAGAAACCAAAATTTTAAATTCTTTTTCAGTCTTTAAATGATTCTAGTACAGAACACAATCACTTATCCACTCAATTAACATCACATCATTTCATGACATTTCATACTGCTGTTTCTTGTTGCAATAGCAATTTTAACCAGTAACATGAATCAGTAAGCATTTGAACCTCTGATGAACATTCCACGTTGATATATAGTTATGCACTTTCAAAAATCTTTACACTTCATAAATAATTATATGGAATGGACAAATCATAGCCATTGAGGAATGTTTATGTGACCTGTGTTCTGGCTTGTCTGTCTTTGATGAATCTTGTATATAACACAGAATAATTCACATCATTTCTTCAAATGAGGCCATTAAATCACTCTGAGCATTCATATCTATTCTGTTTGCCATCTGAAAGATAGAAATAAATGATTTTAAAAAAGCTCTCTGAAAGCAAGGTTGTATTCCTGATGTCTTGCATTTTGTTTCTTTAGTTGCAGGCAGAACAAAAATATGGAGATGTATCACCAATGAGACATCTATCCATCACAGTCCAAATGAAATAATTTAAGCAACTATAAAATATCTGTTTGACCAAACCATGTAAATATACTTAAACAACTTCATCTAATAAATGATTTAAATTTAAATGTCAATTGATTGACTGATAGCAGTTTAAATTGGTTATGTTGGTCATGTTGTGGTGAGAAAATTTACAAGATTCATCTAACTTTGTTTGCTTTTAAAATCGATAAAGCATAATTTTAACAGTATGTGTAATTATGTGTAATAAACAAACGTGCATTATATAAGAGTCTAAAATAGAAGTAGATAGCTTTTATCCTTATTCTTTCACAGACATTTTAAATTGAAATAAACATAGAAATTAGACTAACAGCTTCACGTCGTCTTCTCTCCTGTTCCTTTCTACGTTCTATTTCTTTTGCTTTTCTGTCAGCCTCTCTTTGGCGAGCAGCGTCATCATTACTTGATTTTCTTGCAGCATCTAATGCTTCCTCTTCTTCACGTTCTCTGCAAAAAGAAATACAATAAATACTCTTATTGACTCATTTTCCTATTTATGTTTTTTTTAAAACAATACTTCAGTGTTTGTAAAACTAATATCGAAAGCCATATCTTTTTCAGGACCATTAAGTCTATAAATACGACTTCATCTTATATTATCTTGAATTTCAATTTTGATCTCAATTAACAAACCTAAGTTTCTCCATTTCTGATCTCTGTCTATTTCTTTCCTCCATTTCTTTATTAAATTTCCTCTTTTCTTCTTGTTCTTTCATCATTTTGTCCTGGAATACGAGAGAAAAACAATTTGAAGTTGAAGTTTACAAAAAATAATGTAATTAATATTCTTGCTAAGTTATCTCAAAACTTAAATACTTAGACAAAACAATGTTACACAATAAATGTTGTAATTCTTACATTCTATTTGATCATGTTTTTGGCCTTAGAAAGAGCATGTAAATATATTTGGTGTTAATTCAGAGTGAACTGACTTTTGATATGTGACACACACCCCAATCCAAGATGCATTAACATTTTTCAGAGTAGTTTAATCATCCATTTAAAAATCTTTTAAAGAAATTTTTCTTACCCTCTCTTCCTTCTGTTTGGCTGCTTTTTTAAACTGTTCAAAGCTTTGCATTGCACTGGGTCCCTTCTTTTGAGATGAAGGAGTTGACATGTTTGCTAAGCTTGACCAAGAACCAGCGTTCTTTACCTTAAAAGTATCCTAAAATTGAAAATAGCATCCTAATAAGTAATGTATGCCTTGATAGCATTACTGAACCAGATGCTCCGCAGGGCGTAGCTTTATACGACCGCAGAGGTTGAACCCTGAACGGTTAGGGCAAGTATGGACACAACATTCAAGCTGGATTCAGCTCTAAATTTGGATTGTGATTAAATAGTTGACACAGCATAGGTTTCTGACACAGAATGAATGTGTTCTAATGAACTTAAAATTTTTGTTTCTCTTAGAGCAATTCACTATGCTGTTGAATATTAATCCTCTCAAAAAAATGTTTGAAGAAATTTTCTTTTTTATTTATGAAATTTCAAATGAGAAAAATTGAACCCAATTTTTTTAATCACATCCCCCTTTCCCTTATTCCAAAACTAATCTCAATTAAAATTTCTAATGGAGTTTGCAACAATAACTACTCATTTAAATACATCATAAAATATTAAGATGTAAAAAAACTGCTTGTTATCACTGAATGGTAAAGATTATTTTAATTTATCAGTTGGTAGTAAAAAGTGAATATACATTGTATATTGTATATAACAAAGATTTAAGTTGATTCTGGACAAAGAAAGATAACTCCAATTAAAAAAAAATCTTGCTATTGCACAATATTTTGCAATTAGATATTTCTTGCTTACTATTCTGGACAAAGAAAGATAACTCTAATTAAAAAAAAATTTGATATTTCACAATATTGTGCAATTAGATATTTCTTGCCATTGCGCAATACTGTGCAATTGAAAAGACTTGCTATTACACAATACTTAATATAATAATTTTAGATCCTGATTTGGACCAACTTGAAAACTGGGCCCATAATAAAAAATCTAAGTACATTTTTGGATTCAGCATATCAAAGAACTTCAAGATTTCAATTTTTGTTAAAATCAGACTAAGTTTAATTTTGGACCCTATGGACTTTAGTGTAGACCAATTTGAAAACAGGACCAAAAATGAAGAATCTACATACACAGTTAGATTTGGAATATCAAAGAACCCCATTTATTCAATTTTTGATGAAATCAAACAAAGTTTAATTTTGGACCCCGATTTGGACCAACTTGAAAACTGGGCCAATAATCAAGAATCTAAGTACATTTTTAGATTCAGCATATCAAAGAACCTAACTGATTCATTTTTTGTCAAAATCAAACTAAGTTTAATTTTGGACCCTTTGGACCTTAATGTAGACCAATTTGAAAACGGGACCAAAAGTTAAGAATCTACATACACAGTCATGACAGTTAGATTCAGCATATCAAAGAAACCAAATTATTCAATTTTGATGAAATCAAACAAAAGTTTAATTTTGGACCCTTTGGGCCCCTTATTATGTTGGGACCAAAACTCCCAAAATCAAACCCAACCTTTCTTTTATGGTCATAAACCTTGTGTTTAAATTTCATAGATTTCTATTTACTTATACTAACGTTATGGTGCGAAAACCAAGAAAAATGCTTATTTGGGTCCCTTTTTGGCCCCTAATTCCTAAACTGTTGGGACCAAAACTCCCAAAATCAATACCAACCTTCCTTTTGTGGTCATAAACCTTGTGTTAAAATTTCATAGATTTCCATTCACTTTTACTAAAGTTAGAGTGCGAAAACTAAAAGTATTCGGACGCCGGACGACGACGACGACGACGACGACGACGACGACGACGCAGACGCCAACGTGATAGCAATATACGACGAAAATTTTTTCAAAATTTGCGGTCGTATAAAAATACTGCAAAAGCAAAACATCTGTAGGAAGTTTATATTCAATTCAAAACCAGCATAAAAATATAACTTTATTGAACAAAACATGTGGTCTTGAAAAACTAGAGGCTCTAAAGAGCCTGTGTCGCTCACCTTGGTCTTTATGAATATTAAACAAAGGACAGGGTTCATACACCTTTTTTGTTCCATTTTTCAAGGACTTTTCCATGACTTTTCAAGGATGTTTTATGAAATTTCCATACCCAAAAAAACAGGAAACCAAAGGGTAAAATAAGTGATTCTTTGACCTACACATCAGTGTGAAAGTATTTATTCAAGTAAATATTTTGATGCAGATTCTCCCATGTTTCAAATGTCTTTCAGACAAAGGCTGCCTTTTGTCTTCACATCGCTACTCCCCTCACCAGCCATTTTTTGTACTGAAAATGGCAGTTACCTGGTATTTTTCTCTTGTATCAACTGATCAATGACAAGCCTTTTTTTTAAATATACCGATAACTGGTATCTTAAACTAATAATGTGATTGAATGAAGCAAACTGCAACAATTATGGGATTACAGGGAACCAGGTCGGTCATATATTTTCACCAAAAATTATGAAGAAACGAATTTTGAAATCCTCATTTTACATTTACCAAGACTGGTTATCAAACTGGGACCTTGTATGTAGCTCTATTTAGGAAACAGTTTCGACAAAAACTACGTAAAATGTTTATAGACACCTAATAAAGTTTACAGTTCAAGCAATAATAGCTTTCCAGGACTTTTCAAGGACTTATCACTAAAATATAGCTTTCCAGGACTTTTAAAGGCCTTCTCCCCACAAAATAAAAATCCATGACTTTTCCAGGATTCAAGGACCCGTACGAACCCTGAAAGGAAGAGGATGGATTCATGACAAAATTGTGTTTTGGTGATGGTGATGTGTTTGTACATCTTACTTTACTGATAATTCTTGCTGCTGAAAATTATCTCTATCTATAATGAACTTGGCCCAATAGTTTCAGTGAAAAATGTTAGAAAAAATTTACAAATTTTATGAAAATTGTTAAAAATTGACTATAAAGGACAATAACTCCATAGGGGGTCAATTGACCATTTCAGTCACGTTGACTTATTTGTAAATCTTACTTTGCTGAACATTATTGCTGTTTACAGTTTATCTCTATCTATAATAGTATTCAAGATAATAACCAAATACAGCAAAATTTCCTTAAAACTAACAATTCAGGATCAGCAACCCAACAACAGGTTGTCTGATTCATCCGAAAATTTCAGAGCAGATAAATCTTGACCTGATAAACACCTTTACTCCAGATTTTTTTTTTTTCATTTTGGTTGGATGGCCGGGTCACCGCACACATTTTTGAAACTACATACCCCAAAGATGGTTTTGGCCAAGTTTGGATTGATTTGGCCAAGTAGTTTCAGAGGAGAAGATTTTTGTAAAAGATAACTAAGATTTACGAAAAATGGTTAAAAATTGACTATAAAGGGCAATAACTCCTAAACGGGTCAACTGACCATTGTGGTCATTTTGACTTATTTGTAAATCTTATTTTGCTGAACATTATTGCTGTGTACAGTTTATCTCTATCTATAATAATATTCAAGATAATAACCAAAAACAGCAAAATTTCCTTAAAATTACTAACTCTGGGGCGGCATCCCAAAACTGGGTTGTCAGATTCATCAGAAAATTTCAGGGCAGGTAGATCTTTACCTGATAAACAATTTTACCCCTGTCAGATTTACTATAAATGCTTTGGTTTTTGAGTTATAAGCCAAAAACTGCATTTTACCCCAGATTCTATTTTTAGCCATGGCAGCCATATTGATTGGATGGCCGGGTCACCGGACACATTTTTGAAACTACATACCCCAAAGATGGTTTTGGCCAAGTTTGGATTGATTTGGCCAAGTAGTTTCAGAGGAGAAGATTTTTGTAAAAGATAACTAAGATTTACGAAAAATGGTTAAAAATTGACTATAAAGGGCAATAACTCCTAAAGGCGTCAACTGACCATTTCGGTCATGTTGACTTATTTGTAAATCTTACTTTGCTGAACATTATTGCTGTTTACAGTTTATCTCTATCTATAATAATATTCAAGATAATAACCAAAAACAGCAAAATTTCCTTAAAATTACTAATTCAGGGGCAGCAACCCAACAACAGGATATCCGATTTATCTGAAAATTTCAGGGCAGATAGATTTTGACCTGTTTAACAATTTAACCCCTTGTCATATTTGCTCTAAATGCTTTGATTTTTGAGTTATAAGCCAAAAACTGCATTTTACCCCTATGTTCTATTTTTAGCCATGGTGGCCATCTTGGATGGTTGGCCGGGTCACCGAACACATTTTTTAAACTAGATACCCCAATGATGGTTATGGACAAGTTTGGTGTAATTTGGCCCAGTAGTTTCAGAGGAGAAGATGTTTGTAAAAGTTAACGACGCCAGACGACGACGGACGACAGACGACGGACGACGGACGACAGACGACGGACGACGGACGCCAAGTGATGGGAAAAGCTCACTTGGCCCTTTGGGCCAGGTGAGCTAAAAAGGAGACATCATCTTAAAGAGATAATTCCCAAAGCAAAACTAAATACGAAATTTGTTTCTATACTATAACATTATTCTATGGCAGAAAAAAAGGACGTATATGCATCTATACTACAACTACTATTTTGGGCAGTAAAAATACTTTGATAGTAAAAATATTGGTCTTATACAGTCACTGATAAAATCCTTAGTGTGGTAAATTTGATGTGTTTCAATAGAATTTTATCTTCAACATTATGCAGGGTTACAGATTTTTTTATGGTCCTTCACTTCAAATTTACACATTCTGCCCCTTCTTTAGTCTTGTACAACAACAACATTGTTTAAAACCATGTTTAGTTATTATTCTATCTATATATATTTGTGTGAATTAAGTATGTTTTAATGAGTGAGGAATAAGAACATGTCATACCTTTTTAACCTGAGGAACAGGCGTTTTATCTGCCTGTATTGGTCGTATAGAGTTTGTTCCTCCTCCTCCTCCACTGCCAGGGGTAGATAACCCAGGAGCCATGGTCGATAAATTAGGATTACTGGAACTTGATCCAAATCTTACTCCTACTCCACTAGCAGCTAAAATACATAACAAACAGTAGAAACTAGGGTTGTTAACTTGGTGAAAAAATAATAAACTAGTACTTGCTGGTTTTACAGAGTTATATTTGGTATTCATTCAGAAAATATAAACAAACTGTGAAAAAATAACGTACATTTTACTCATTTTAGGTTCTTTTTCAGCTCTTTACATAAATTTTCTAAAATCCTAATAATGTTCACAGAACCACAATTATTAGCTTGTTTGCTTTTTGTCTTAGAAAATGTTCTCAGCATACAATGACTTGTAATTTCTACGATGTTTTTATTATTGCGAAAAATGCAACAGGGTAATAATTGCAATAGTAAAAACTTGCATTTTGATTTTTTTTTTATATAAATTAAATTGTATTTTTTCCAATATCTCAAAAATTAAAATCACATTCTAGTCTTAAATTACAAAATGAATGCAATTTTTTCTGAATTTACAGTATCAAATATACATACATATAGTAGCACCAGGTGGAGCAGGAGGTGCTGTTTTAGGTGGACTAGGTTTAGGACTACTGCTATTATTATCTTCTCCAAGGTAAAAATCCAGTAAATTGTCAGCTGAATCTTCATGGGACTTGGTTGGTGACAATGGATGAAAATCTGGAACTCTCTTCTCCACAAGCAATGGTGGAGGTGATAAACTGGGAGGAGAGATATTCATAGTGTTGCCAGTAGGTACTGGTACTGTTGGAACTAAAATAAAATATACTCTTAATAAAGCCTGTCAACTGTAGTATCCAATTATTACATATAACTTCAAACATACCTTTACAACAACACAAATATACAAGAGGCTGTCACAACGACAGCAAACCGGATTTATTTACATTTATTTGTGTCCTGGCAATATCACAAGAACCATTACTGATGAATGGTGAAAGTGAAAATCATCAATATCAAATTTGACCTCCATTTTGTCATCAGTATCATCATTTTGAAATAATAATATTTGAAAAGCTTAGATTGAATGGTTCATGAGTAAATGCAACAACGTGAATTGAAACGCCATTTTACGATCTTTCAAGAACCATAACTCCTGAACAGTAAAATTCAAAATCGTCATTATGGAACTTGACCTCTATTTTGTCATCAGTAACAACATATTAAAATTTCAAAAGCTTTGGTTGAATGGTTCATGAGAAAATGCACGGACACGACGGAAAACACCATTTTTCAATCTTTCAAGAACCATAACTCCTGAACGGTAAAAGTCAAAATCGTCATTATTGAACTTGACCTCCATTCTGTCATTAGTAACAACATATTAAAATTTGGGAAGCTTTGGTAGAACAGTTCATGAGTAAATGCACGGACACGACTGAAAACTCCATTTTTCAATCTTTCAAGAACCATAACTCCTGAACGGTAAAAGTCAAAATCGCCATTATTGAACTTGACCTCCGTATAGTTGTCAGTAATAACATATTAAAATTTTAAAAGCTTTGGTTGAACAGTTCATGAGTAAATGCACGGACAACATTTGATTGCCGCCTTTCAAGAACCACAACTCCTGAACGGTAAAAGTCAAAATCGCCATTATTGAACTTGACCTTCGTATAGTTGTCAGTAATAACATATTAAAATTTTAAAAGCTTTGGTTGAACGGTTCATGAGTTAATGCACGGACAACATTTGATTGCCGCCCGCCCGCCCGCCCGACCGCCCGGCCGCCCGACCGCCCGGCCGCCCGGCCGCCCGCCGTACATCCCCAAATCAATAACCGACATTTTTGTCACAAAAATCCGGTTAAAAATGAACTACAGGGGCGGATCCAGCCATTTTAAAAAGGTTAGTCATTTAAAATTTTCTCATTTTTGTATTAGGTCTTCCATCAAAAATATGTATAGTTCGCCCAAATATAAGAAAAATTTTATCATGATTTACATTTCAAGTTAGCACACTGATAATAAATTTTGAGCCATCAAATGTTAGCATTTGCAATATCCAGACAAAATAGGTCAAAACATACATATCTTTGTCTTAAAATGTCTTTCTTAATGTAATGTGAAGACTAATTTCAAAATTAAATTTGCAAGCAATCTGACATAACAGTTGTTGAACAAGCTTTTGACATGTACCTGATGTTTCTATTTATTTATATTGTTAGACACTTTAACATTGATCACCAGAAACTACCACTTACCTATAGCATAATGACTTACCAATTAATTTTGTCTGTGGCTTTGCTGTAGCCAGCCCCGAAGGACGACTGGGCTGTTGAGGAAGTGAGTGAGTTACTGGTTTAACTGGAGGTGCAGGTGCAGGTGCTACAATAGAAAAACAACTCTATTTTAAATACATGTTTTAAGGTTATTTTCTGCCCATCATCTTGCTTTTTTCAACCTGAATGGTTTAAGAACAACAGATTGTATCAATGAATCAATTTTACATGTACCGCAGAAAAAGCATCTGTTGGCAAATGCGTAATAATTCCTCAATATAACAATATGTTGTATTTATAATTGGAAATTAAATATTAGATATAATCTTGATGGTCTTGATACTTTGCATCAACTTATTGTAAATTTTTGGTTATCAATTTAACAATGTAGCAAAATCTGTAAATAATGTTTTAATGATACCAATCTTGACTTTGTTTATCATCAATTAAAATACAACTAATGATTTATTGATTTACAGACATTAATGATGCAACTGTCTTTATCTTATGACATCAGAGGATGTGAAATTATGAATTTTTAATGAACAATGAAAATCAAAGTGCTTGTCAGCACTGAAGGGTAAAGATTGCCTCAGTTTATCACTGGAGAAGTAAAATCAAATATTGCATTGTATAGAGCATTTGTTTTAATTGATTCATCAACAATTCTGGACAATTTTTAAAGACGACTACATTTACTACAATGACTTCATTGATACTAACCTGTGATTACTGGAGATGGAGGTTTTTGCTGTATAACAGGTGTTTGGTGACTAGTGATTGGCTGAGATGGTGGTGGGACAGGTGGTAAGGAATTTGTCATTGCTTGTATTGATGGTGGTGGTATAGAATTCATAGTTTTCTGAGGTGATGATCTTCTTCTTGATGTTGGTGACAACATGACCATGTCGTTTCCACCGATAGTAATTTTGACTGGGGGAGATGACAGAGCATTACTGCTTCTTCTTCGGCTACCAACCTGAAGTATGTTGTGAAAATTTATATTTCAACCATATAACAAGGGGAATAATCAGCTGGGTGAATTTGGAAATATTAAATGACTCGTCTTCTACCAAATGATGAAAATAATTGATAAATATGTGCAGACATAAACAATTCAAACTTTACAATTAAGACAAAGCTGTTTACTACATCAATCTTTTGATCATGTGATTATGCCGCTTAATTATCTCTCAAGGTCAATCTTATAGCTACAGTATTGGACTAAGCGTTCAGGCCCGTAGCCAGGAATTTCCAAAGGGGGGTTCGTTTGACTCACAAACTCGACTTTAACAGTCACAATTCGAACAGAACATCGACTTTAACAGTGCTTAATAGTTTTCAAGGGGGGGTTCGTCCGAACCCCCCGAACCCCCCCTGGCTACGGGTATGGCGTTAATTAATATCATTCTGAATAAGCATGAACTATTTGACACTGGACATAAAGCAACCAACAAACAACTAATCAATTTCAAAACAATACATTTTCAGGACTTACCAAATAATACATGGTTTTGTTGCTTTTTTGAAAAAAAATTAAAATTTCATACAAAGAATTATGTACAAGGAATACGAGTCATCAGACAAATTTCTAAATTTAGGTTTTCATAAAGGGTTCTTTTATTTGAAAAGTGAATCAGAATCATTTCATGAATTTTGAACAAAAATCTTTAAATAAGGAGATTCAAAAGAACCACTCATTTCATGAACCTTTAAATCTATCTAAATTTTTATTTAAGTAATAGTGTCCAATTGATTTTTATAAACTTACATTTGTTAAGAAAGAAACAGCTGCATTTGACTACAAGGAACCATTGACAATAAGTTTAAACTTGTGTTAAACATTAAAGGCCTCATTGTAAGGAAATATGAGATAGAAAATATAAACGATAATTTCCTTAACCAGAATAGAATGATAACTTGGCCTGTAAGGGATCAATAAAAACAACTACAACACACTTCATTTTAAAATTTAGAGGCCCAGCTTAATTTTAATTCACTCTATTTTTATCACATACAGTTATATAATGCATGTGTAGACACATTGGCGGATCCAGGGAGAGGGTTCGGGGGGTTGGAACCCCCCATTTTTTTTTGGACGATCAATGCATTTGAATGGAGACATATAGTAGTTGGAACCCCCCCCCCCCTTTGTCCTGCTTTGAGAAACCCCTACCCCTTCAAGTGGCTTGATCCACCCCTGAGACACTACCAGGAAAGAAATGAAAACAAACATTTCCCACAACTTATCTCCTCATTAGAACTTTTAAATGTGTCAAGGATTAGGGAATTTAATTTTGTGTTCAATATTTTATGGTCAGCTATATTGATTTAATCATCTTTTTACCTGTTGGCTCTTTCCTTTGCCCTGATTAATCATCCCAGCACCTTCAGAACTACCATGTCTTGAACGTGTTTTTTTCTTCTTCATTGGAGATCCTAGAATAAATATCTTTTGCTAACAAAACTTTCACATTTTATAATGGCAGAAACATTTCAGTTTTTGTCGTCTTTTCATTCTTCACTCTTTTGTAATCATGATTACATCTACTATGTATGCAGTATTCATCTGAATACCTAAATAAATGGAAGAGCTAATTTCCTTATGCTTGTACTGTAAAACTTTGGTGGACTTGCTTGCTTTGTTTGTATAAACGTTTAATCAAGCTTTGTAATTAAGATTGACATCTTCAGACAATATATATAGGCAAATCCCAATTTTAATTGTACAATATACATACCAAGCAAGCAAGCTAACCAAAATCCTGCTCTACATGAATTATCAAATTTGCTCTCAAGTCTCAGAGAATTAAGTTAATACTATGACAAAAACCCGTTCAAAATGTAGGCTGTCAAAGAAATGTTTGACTACGCTGTGTATATGAAGAGAGCTAAAGCTGTTCGGATTGCTAATATGGTTATTACTTGATTGCTTAAAGTACCTAAGAAACAGACCTCAACATTGACTAAATAGCTGTGAAACAAACAAGTACTCTGCCTGACTTGCACACCTTGCAATCTTTCGATACACCAAATAAATAAAATAATTTAGTATTTAATAGAACAGGCTTAGCATAAACCAATGAACCATGAAATTGAGGTAAAGGTCAGATGAACAATGACTTTAAACAGACATGTATATTATACAATCATTCCAAAAACTAAGGAGTTGATCTACAGCTTATAGTTTCAGAGATGACAACTTCGCCGAACAAATTTAACCTTGATCAATTATCCATGATATGAAGTCTAGGTCAGGTGATACCTGTCCAAAAGGCAAGCAGACGTTGCAATGATGCAATATAGTAAGCAAAGTGGGAAATTCACACACACAAATAAAAATCTTCTTTAATAAGGAAAAAATATTAATCCACCAATTTTGGTAAAGATCTATTTTGATACAGGAAACACATTCAGTTTTAAGATTGGGCATATGGCAATCTTATTAAAATACAGGATCAGGTGTTCTAGCTCTGCTGTTTATTCAGATTTGACATTAGCTGGTGGAATAGATTTCATCCTAAAGCCAAAATTTTAGTCCCTGAATAGCCATGTAACCTATTTTAGTAGGCATTTAAACTAATAATTTCAGATTTTAAAGAGATGTGGAAACTATTTTTCCTATCATTTGGAAATTGAAGGGTCTAGCAGAATGTTTGATTGAACTTTTGATAATTCAAAATTAATTTTAGTGGCAGTAGTTTTGTACATTAAATGTGTCAATAAATAAAGTCCAATTACTGAGATGTTCACCAGTTTGATTACAATTGGAGCTATACATGACTTTTAAGAACATTTTATTCTAATTCTGTACCAAGCTTTTTTGAAACTGTTAAAACACTCTAATTTTTAGCAAAAATGGTTTTAGTGATCAAAAGGCACCCATGAATGTTTTAATTTTTTTAAGAATCATATTTGGTGGAAAACCAGACTTTTTACTTGAAAGTTTTAGTACCTTCTGATGGAAGACTTGTTGGATGTCTTTGTGGACAACATTGAATGATCAATTAACAGCAATTACATTTGTTTGGTCGATTTTCTATATCTAGAATCATCTTTACATGCTCCTTTGTCATTTTTTTTCCATTTTATTACAATGTACTTTTATTAAGTAAAATGACAAAGTCTGTTAATCATAAGACAAAAATATTGAACAAAATTATTAATTACACGAATGCTTTTAAACTTAACCGACAAGGACCGTTGAAGAATTTAATTCTAAAATTACTAGTTATTCCATAATAAAAAGGTTTGACTGGCAATTGACAACAAAGTGATAGCAAATTTGTGAGATTTGCACTGCATTCTTTGGCAGGATAAAATAAATCATGACTTTACCCAGCAAGTTACATATACACTAGAAATAAGAGTTCTTTTTTGTCATTTATACATCTACCTTGAACTTGTAATCTGCTATCAGGCAATGTCTGTTGACAAGGACATACCTTACTTGTATGTAATTTGACCAGAAAAAATTTTCTATATGAATTTGGTGATATGTTGCTATGCACCACTGCCAGTTTCAATATAACTAGGTTTGATTTGTAATTACAATCAATTGTAAAATTAAATTAGTCTACACAGAACTTTACAATGCAAATCCAAGGAGATACACAATCAATTCTTTTATTTCCCGCATAGTGCTGCACTTGCTATACGTATTTTTCAGTGTGGAGTGTTGCTCAAAACCTTTGTATGTCATTAATGTGTGTTGTGAATTGTCAGCATCATTTTAAAATTGGCTGTCCTGTATTTCAAAATTGATTTTTTTACATTGTTATCTTCCTACTATCCAATTTAGTAATCTTCCAATGTCTATGGTTTTTATTTTGTATATGTATATACAGAAACAAGACTACAAAGTGAACAATTCCTAAAGTAGGACTGGGATATTAGATTTCCTCTTTACTTGCATCATTCCCAATCAGGAATTGTCTGTCCCATTTTATAGCACAAACATTTACTATGTGATTGACTTTGTTCTTGACAATTTTAGGAAAGTTTTGTGTGTTTTACTATAAATTATTGTTTATGGCAGTGGATTTACCTTCAGTAAGTCAAGTTCACAAAAATATTGTAAATAAAAATATGGTTATATCATGTTTTTTTGGTACTGCCAATGGTGAGTTCAGTTGGTTTCGAATTAATCATTCAAGTAATCATATTTTTTTTGGTATGTATAGAATGTAAATGAGGCTGAAGGCTGTGAAAAACTGGTCCAGTAGTCCATCTGAATTTACCAAATCATAGTTAATTTATCCAGATGAAAAGTACTCTTGCAGACTAGTCCAAAATATCAAAATTTTGGCATTTTCTGTTTTCCTTATTTTTTCTTGCTAAATACTCATGATCTGAGTATTAGCAATTATTAGGCTGTGTTGACTATCTACAATTGTAAATTCTGAAACAAAAGTAAAACCTGTTTCAACCCCAGTCTTCTGACTTTTTCTAACGATTATTTTACTCTTAAATGTTTGTAATAGTTACAGCAAAATGCATTGAATGTGTAGGTAAGGGTAATATCTTCGACTAGTTTGCTTGCTAGCTGAACCTTGAAGTCATCTTTAGGTTAGGTATACAACCCTCCTTTCAGAGTAAACTAGTCCGACAGATAACCCATCTATCTGTCTGAAGGACTAGACTACTCCGAAAGGAGGGAAGTATACTTTACCTAATAATGACTTCACAATTCAGCTAGCAAGCAAGCTAGTCAAAGACATTACCTTTACCTGCACACTCAATGCATTTTGCTGTAAACAAATATTTGAAAATGGTAAAACTAACATTTTCTCCATTTTTTTAAATATATATTTGTCAAGACAAAGTAGTGTGAAACAGGTTTTAAAGCATAGATGTATCTCAAGTATTTGATAAAAACTAAACATTTTAAACCTAGAGTGCAGAATGTGTTTCATATTAACAATAAAATACGAAAGATCTGTTTTTAATTTTATTTGACATGAGATCTACAATAATATGACAATGGGGTCAGTGTATGTACACCAAATGAAACTCTACACTATAAAATGATACAATACAAAAAATTTGTATATCTATTTAATATAAAGCAATAAATTTTAGCTATATGAATATTTACAATTCTTTCTTGTAGAAAATAAAAAGAACAAAAAATGTATTTCGACACAGCACAATAAATGTAAAATTAAGCATTAAATGTTTTTTTTTCGTCTTTCACAATGCTTGTTGAAAACGTGCGTAATTTGAAGTACATTAATAACATGATGTATTTGACAACAAGGAATGGACAATGATATCAGCCATGGAGTGCTGTAATGTGTGATGATGAGGCCATGTTTCTACACTCTTTGTATGAATTTTTTTTTAATTTTAAGTGTCAAAAATTAAATTTTTGATTTTTTTTTAGTTTTTGTTATTCCAAGTTTCTCAGCCAAAAGAAAAACTAAGATACTCATAAAAATAATTTCAAAATTAAGTTCATGGCTACACCTGAATAGAAATACTTTTAAACAAAGGGCATATTCTCATGGCTCATATCAATGTTTGAAAAAGCTTAACAACATATGCCAGCAAAAAACATGCTGACCTCAACATCTTAACACATTCTGCACTCTTGGCGATTGTTTGTTCTTAATATTTAAATCAAATATTGGATTTCAATAAGCTCTAGTAAACAAACACATAAAATGATTGACGATTAATATAAAATTCATTTATACAGCCCTGCTGCACACCCTATTAAAAATTTCTTACACAACCAATGCAAAATCAGTACATTCATCAATGATAATGGCAGATGGCTTATTATGAAATATGATCACACAGACTTATGAAGGATTATGACAAATGCTCAGATCATTGTGTGAAAGTTTGTTGGCCTTTTCCCTAACCTGATTCAGAATCACTAGATTCTGAAGAACTTGATGAACTGCTGTCACTGCTGGAATCTGTCCCAGATGAGCTACTGCTACCATCTGACAATCTACTGGCACCATCAACATTCACAACACCTCCTTCTTCTACAAATAAAATCACTCATTACAGCTAAACACTTCTAACCCATCTGAAGCACTCAATCACAGTACTTTATAAGCATGAATGTTGAAACAGGTCATTCATAGTAATAACTTTAGTCAGTACTTTATAAACATGAATGTTTATCAGAGATTTATTGACCCCTTAAGCCTGGTTAGTCATTACAAAAGTTTCAAGATATAAATTAAAGTGTTGTATCTTATCAAAGGTTTTAATTCATGTGCATCCACAGGATGTGCCATGCTGTTTCCATCTTTCTTTTTTCAAAGTCAAAGAAACAACCCTTTTTTCAAGATCATATTGTTGGCAACTTTGTTTACAAATGTGATCTAGGGCGAGCCTACATGCACAATTTTTTTTATGGAGATTTTCAGTGACTTAATGTCTCAAATTCAACTTAAATGTATTATTAGACGAGACAACAATTTAAATGGAAAGTTATAGAATTAGAGGTTTGGTGTGCATTTTTAAAAATTATTTTTAAAAAATAACTAAGCTCAAACAATATATGTAACTCAGTCTAAAAGTAGTTTAAAATGTAGGAACATCTGTAAACCTAGAATTGTGTATAAAAACACTATTTACTGACCTTTCTTGGCTTTCTTTGCACTACTTCCCAGCTTTTCATGAACCTCAATTAATTTTTGTTCTAACTCCATCTTTTTCTCTTTCTGAGCTTCTTCTCTCGACTTTCCAGAGGCTTTTTTGGCTAAAAATGAAAAGTTAACATATGTATGATATTCATAATTGTTAGAGCTCAACTATATCTTTATGTAGGGTAAATAAAGAACTAATCAGGAAAGAAATGCCAGATTACAAAGTTTAGAAGTTTCATATTTAACTAGATGTGTTTAATATGGCATCAGCATACACTACTGCAGGCAATGTGTGATAAATTCCAGATCAGTTAAATTTTCTTTCTATAAGCACTAGCCCTTTAATAATCTTGATTAACTCTATTTTTTGTTTTTTTCCTTTGATCTCTTTTTGTGATAATTTTTCATATCGTGCTACTCGCTTAATATTGAAAATTATCGTTAGAACCTTATAAGAAAGCATATGGCATTTCTAAAGAAATTGGAAAAGTTGTCATTAGAAAAATAGCTATAAACAGATTATCATTGGTCATCTCAACTTGATTGCTTTTCTCGCTTTCACTGTACAGGCTCAAGTGTGAGAATCAATCTGGTTGAGATATCAATGATTATCTATAATTACAGCAACAAATGGTCAAACGAACCCAAACACTATCTTTTTCCAATAATCTTCATTTATATTCACAAGTACCTACAGTCTCTTAGCATTACAAATCATGAAAATGAGCCAATACTTTATGTTCCTGTCACCTAATTGCATAAGGGGGATCACCTAGATATTTTTTTAAACATAAAATTTTTAATTGAGAATGGGAAGAGTCATAAATGACACTTAAATTGATATTCAGGACTCAGGTTAGAGCATCACTGCAAAGATGGCCTAAAGCAATGTTTCTTTTACAGACATATGTTTTTTCCAAGAAAATGCAATTCATAAATATATCTATGGTAAATTACAATCTCGAAAAACTCACTATATGGCTTTCTTGCTTTCTTTTTCAGACAAGACATCACATATGCTTCTAATTCTCGCAACGTGGAAGGTTTGAGAGTTTCAAAGTCTATTTCTATTTCATCTGGATTAGAGTCTCGCAAGGACGGTTCTCTAGACTGTATAATGAACACAACTCTTCCTAATTTATCACCTGTGAAGCAAAAAATTTCATTAACTGCCATTCCAGTAAGTAAAAACTTCAAGCATCAATTCCATATATGGACACACAATATTACAAAAGGGTTGTGCCAATACGACTACAAATGCACACATCTTCTCAAACATCAAATAATTGATTGCTCAGGAGATAGTGTTATTATTATTGATTCACAACCATATGGTTTAAAGATTTCAAAACATTTCCTTCCATATAGTTAAAATTTGTTGCACATCTTTAAATTACTAGTGCAGTTTTGTTGTTAACATTTACCAGGCAAATTGGAGTAAACAAGTGCACACCTCAAACATAATATATATCATCCATAATCATGGCATAATGTAATTAAAATTAGAACTTATATGATCAACTAAATGAATGACATGTAAAACCAAGTGGTGACAGAATATTTACAAAGAAGAATGTACAAAATCAATCGTATGTTCACACAAGTCAGACACTACATCTATGAGGTGTAGGAGATACAAATTAATAACATGTTGTTGGTTTGAATTAATGGGAAAACCTACAAAATTCAATTACAATGAACATTATTTTGTTATATGTGTGTATACTTTTGAAAAGCTTTTTATGTTTGAAAGATGTCATTTTATTTCTGTCAACAGTCAAATTTCCACTAACATGTACATTGTAAGTGTAATTTAAAAAATTTAATAAATGGAGTCATATTGAGTTATAAATCTAGTCTGACTTAACTATGGAACTCTAGAATTTAAAGGCGCTGAAGACATTGATTCCACTGAAAATCAGAGTTCCCTTCACCTTTACATGACAAATCAGACTACTAAAACCCAAAAACTAAACATTGTTTATTTTTCATGATCAACATTTAAAAAGGAAACATAAACAAAGTTAATATAAAAGAGTTCTTGTTGATGATCCTCTGCATACACATGGTAAAACATCACAGCAAGTTCAGGGCTGCATTTAATATCCCGAGTTTGAGCAGTTTTTAGCAACCTAATAATAACTTTAAGAAAAATTAATTTATTTTGGTGTTTTGGGAATGGTATTTACCCAATATAAAAGGTTGCTATCGCATATGTAGGACTTAAACCTTAAATTAACTAGGCATCATGAAACCAAATTCCATCTAATCTAAGTCTCTTCGACCTTTACCTTGGTCAAAGTGACCATAAAATATCTCCTTACAAGTGACCATTTATCATACATCTAAACAAGGTTTCAATCCAATATATAGCAGTGATATATAGTATTTCATTTTTAAGAGCCCCTTGTAACTACTTTTGTGCAAAAATTTGAACAAGAACTTCAATTCGAGCTGAATATTCACTACTGAATTCCAATCTCAAGCATGTACATGTAACTAAACTTATCACAACACTTTCAATTTAGCATTACCTGGAAGTTTATTAATATCCAAACTGAGCTGTCGTTTTTCATCATAAGTCATTGGTTTAGCATTGTCTTCATCATCACTATCAAATGCCACAGGTGGAGGAGGCCCACCAGTCCCTGAAGACACTATCTTATTTTTCTTAGCACTAGGTGTACGAGTTGCTGGAGTCTTTTTCTTTGTACTTTTTGGTTCTAATGGCAATTTTTTCGTAGCTTTCACTTTCGGTGTTTTAACATCGTTCACAGATGGTGGTACAATAGTAGCATTTGTACTTGATGCCACCAAAGCAGGTGTCTCTATCACCTTAACTTTCTCAATTTTTACCTTCTTTTTTTTCTTCTTTATCTCACTCTTTTCCTTTTTCTGTTTTAATTTTTGCATATGTTCTTCTGTCAATTTACCTAAATCATCTTGAATTTTTTTCAGTTCTTCCTGAAGACTTTTAATTTTTTGTTCCCTTTCTTCCTCACTTTCATTGTCAGACTCCGATTCACTTTCAGAAGTATCACTACCACTATCTGCCTTGTCACCATTGGCAGTATGTGGCTCATCTGGCAATTTTGCATATTTCATTTCAAATACATCCTGCAGTTTTTTAGCCATCATAACAACGTCACTATCAGAAGGATTGTATCTATAACAATTTGTAAATATTAACCGTGTATCATCAGCAAACTCTGAAGGAGACTTGTATTCTCTATTGTCCATTTTTTTCTGAAATGTAATAAAATCAAATATAGAACACAATTCTCATCATCCCTGTAAGCTTTTTTCTTTCAAAGCCAGTTATTTTGTTGTAATTTAAATTTAATAAATACCACAATACCACTGATGTATATTCTAACAGAATTTTCTTTCACCAATTTCAAAACATGAAGCTACCTAAGGAAATTAATTAAATTTTTCTCCACACATTCGAAATGAACATTAAAATAAATATTTGAAACAAGAATATACTACAGAGAAATAGGAACATTTTCTTCAATTTACAACTGTGTATTGTCTCTAAGTGCAAAATAAAATATATTAAAAGTCCTAGTTTAAAGCAAAATGAAATAAATTACTTTTTTTTTATTGAAATACATTTTGGTACAGATTCCCTACAAGTATATTTGACTTAAAGCAAGACATGCTAAAACCGATTGACAAGTCAGTTCACCATTATGGTCTGTCAGTCATGCACTTGTCAAAAAGTATCAGCAACATGAAAATGATCTGCTTCAAAATATGGAAAATCTGACAAAATTCTCACAATAGATTAGGTGCTTCCATACACGTATGTATAAACATTTAGTAAAGTTTGAATGGTCTTAGTTGAATATGAATGGAGATGTTTCCTTAAAATTTGCATAGTTTTCAAAGCATACCTGCTTGGCTTATAATTTATAGTGCTACTATATTATATCAATGTCTATTTGCATTTCCTACAAACTTGAAACCAGGTGCTCCGCAGGGCGCAGCTTTATACGACCCCAGTGGTCGAACCCTGAACAGTTGGGGCAAATTTGGTCACAATATTCAAGCTTGATATTGTATGAATTTTGATTGTGATCAAATTTTTGACATAATATAGGTTTTTGCCACAAAATTAATGTGGTTCAAGATCTAACACATCTATTGCACAATACTGTGCAATTGAATATTTCTTATTGAAACTTTTCAAAATTTGAAATTTGAAAAATGTTGAAAAAAAAAAATCCCTTAAAAAAATGATAAACTGAGACCCCCCCCCCCCCCCCCCCAATTTATTGAAACCCCCTTCCCTTGGAGCAATAACCCTTAAACTCAATCCCATGCTTTCCTTTGTTATATTGAACCTTATTGGAAACTAGAAACATGCTTCTTTTTGGCCCTTAATTCCTACATATTTTGGGCAATTAACCCAAAACTTAATACCAGCCTCCCCTTTGTTATCTGGTACAATTTCAGAGAGATCCAAGCAATTACACACAAGATATTGTCTGGAAACTAGAAAAATGCTTGTTTTGGTCCCTTTTTGGCCCCATAACCCCTTAAATGAATCCAAACCTTCTACTAGTGATTTTAAACATTGCAGTATACTTTCAGAGCAATTGAAATACTGGTAAACAAGTTATTATCCTGAAACTAGAAAAATGCTTGTTTTGGCCCCTTTTGGGCCCCTAATTCCTAAACGGTTCAGACCATCATCCCCAAAATAAATCCCAACCTTCCTTTTGTGGTATTGAACCTTCTGAAAAATTTCATTAAGATCTATTCACTTAAACTAAAGTTATAATCCAGAAACCAAAGTGTCTTCGGACAACGATGCAGAAGACGACATCATACCATTATTTTTTTTGGGGTCGTATAAAAAGTACTATTGTAGTATTAATGAAAATATGCATTCATAAAATGCTGAATTGTGAGTGCATGAAAAGACATTCCCTTATTCTCTTATTATTTCAGATCCACTATTCTGAAAATTTCAAAAATTAAAGGGGAAGTAGCTTTTACTGGTTATTGGACTATATAATTCCATAAATTAAAATGGAATAAGAACCAACAAGACATGAAATTCCAAAATTACCTTCACAAATATTGAAATAACTTGCAAAATGCATTTACAAACATGTAAAATCATGACAAGGTCCAATAAATTTAACATAAGAAAACATGTCATGACCCCCCAACAGTATTATTTTCAATAATGGTGCCACTTTCTTTGCAAAAATACATTTGAAATTGTATAATTCAAAGAGTTTGTCTTCCTACCAATCATGGATCACCAGCATAAAAATGGTTTTAGATTTTTTACAGCATACCTACATGTCATGCTTCAAGACGAAAGTATATTGTAATGCATCTTGTGTAAACAGGGATTGAAAAAATACAAAGAATTGACATGTCTCAGTGCAAAGAATAATGGAAATCAAAAGTATCAAAAAAGTCATACAGAATCATAGTTATGAAAATAGCTTTCACATTACAAATAATCATCGACAAGCATTTTCTGGAAAAACTGTGACCGAAAGATTATTTGAAAAGGATGATGAGTCAGGGTGATTACAATAGTCTCAACACTTAAAGAGTGAGTACAACTATTCATTATTTATGAAGTTCAAAAGCTATGTTCCCTTACAAAATTTTCATGCTTTACTAATAATTCGGGGTTTATAACTTACTTTTATACTTCCAAGGTCCATTGGCTTCTTAATTATTTCATAATAATCATGAAGACCAAGCATTTCTGCATCTACTGGTTTGTAAAATGGCCAAGCATACTCCTGAAAATATATGTTAGTGTTAAGATCTATTTCTGGAACAAACCAAATAAGGGCAAGCAAAGTTGACTAGAAATTTCAATACCAAATCTTTTTTACAACTGATCAATTTCATAGAACAGCTAGAAAGTGAATTAACTCATGAAAATTTAAAGATAGAAGAAAAAGTAAACACATTACTGAATGTGGATTATTTACAATATAAATCACTTTGTGAATGAAATGTTTGCTTTATTTAAATATCTACTTACAGCATGCTTTTTGGCAATCAATTCTTTCACCATATTATTGCAAAATTTGAGCTGTTCAGACAGTTTTCCTTTTTTCGCTTTAGACACAGTTTTTTCCTGCAAAAAAAATGACTAAATATTTTAAGTTTTTAATGGATAATCTAATCAGTAAAAAAAATTACTTCATGGAAAGTGACCTTAACCATAAAATGACCAGTTTCACATCAACTCAATCCCATTTTCAGTGAACCTTCTTTTGACTAGAAGTATAAAATAATAATGAACATGTGCACAAATTTCCAGTTGATGTAACAAGAACATGGTTACACAACCTTAACAAAAATCTTTAAACAATACTGGACAGCTTAAGTCTGAATAATTGACTGATGTGCAGGCCAAAAAACTAGAATGCCCCCTTACTATCATAGAAGTGTTTAAACCCATTTGATTAGTACTTACTGGATCGGGAGAATCTTCTTCTAGTAAATCTCTCTTTGGCTTTTTGATCGGACGATTGCTTTCTCTTCGAGTGGGAGGAATTTTAGCTGGAGCCTTTTCTACTTTTACAGGAGTTGGTTCAATTGATGGATCCTTAGGCATGGTTGCAACAATGGGTGTGGTGGTATCAGCTTTTCTTTTTACACCTCTTTTTGTCTAAAAAAAAAAAAAAAAAAAAGTATAACACCAATTTAATTTTACACAGGTAACAGAACCAAAGCTAATAATTTTTTCCTTACTAAATTTAGTTAAAGTATGTCAAAAAGATTACACTATTGACATGTTTTAGTGTTTCCATGGCATGAAACAGTCATATCTATGAAGATATCCTGAAATTAAACATGGAATTTTATATCACCTTCACTGATTAAGAATTACTTAATTTCAAGCAAACTTTGCCCAGGAGTGAAGGTAAAAAATTGTAAAATACTTTTTATGTTCAGGCGTCTGGTGATAAAAATTAGGAAATGACTGACCTTACAAAGAAGTTAAGTATATCTTATAATTGTATGGCTTAACTTGTGCAAGTGCCTTACAAATAAATGTTTTAATGCCATATTAGTTTCAATACCCAATACATATTTCTTGGTTTTCCTAATAAACAGGCCAACTTCATATTAATCTATCATTCATGAAATATAATTTTCCTATTATAGTTTGTGTTTCCATGTCATGAAACAATCAAATCAATTAGGATAAGATTGTAACTAAAACATGGATTTTTGTGTCACCTTCACAGATTAAGATTAACTTAATTAAAAGCAACCTTTGCCCAGGTGTGAAGGTAGATTGGTTTTCAACTGGCATGTTTTGATTTTTTTTTTATGTACTTTGAAGGTCAATGTTGAAACAAAATTTATATTCATATCCCAAGATTAACTTCAGCATATTTTTCTGTGTTTTTCCCTACCTTTCAAACTCATCTTGTATAATAATATTTAATGTGACGTCCTTTATTTTTTGGTAATAATTTGTATGTTTTGTATTTTATTCAGCGATACATACCTCACATTTTCAAATTCTTGTTTTGAGTTACTATTTTCTATCACAATTTGTAAAATATTGCAGCAATGAAATATAATGTGTCTATTATAGTTTGTTTCCATGTCATGAAACAATCAAATCAATTAGGATAAGATTGAAACTAAAACATGGATTTTTGTGTCACCTTCACAGATTAAGATTAACTTAATTAAAAGCAACCTTTGCCCAGGTGTGAAGGTAGATTGGTTTTCTACTTGCATGTTTTGATTTTTTTGTGTACTTTGAATGATGCATGAAATTTATATTTCAAAATAAACTTTAGCATATTTTTCTGGGTTTTCCCCTACCTTTCAAAATCATCTTCCATAATAATTTTTGATGTTGTCCTCTTATTTTTGGTTATGGTTTGTATTAGTATATTGGGTATTTTATTCGATGATACATACCTGACATTTTCAAACTCTACTTTGGGTTAGGGCTATTCCAGAAAAAAATGTATGGGGGGGGGTTGGAAGGCACATTATATTAATAATACATGGGTGATGGGTATCAGAGCAACTTTTCACACTTTAATGCACTATAATTCTCAAATACAATTGTCTGGGTGGTGGGTGCTGACAAAAACTGCCTTCCAACCCCCCCATACATTTTTTTCTGGAATAGCCCTTACTAATATTATCATATTTTTTTAAATCTAGCATCAATGAAATATAATTTGCCTATTATAGTTTGTGTTTCCATGTCATGAAACAATCAAATCAATTAGGATAAGATTGTAACTAAAACATGGATTTTTGTGTCACCTTCACAGATTAAGATTAACTTAATTAAAAGCAACCTTTGCCCAGGTGTGAAGGTAGATTGGTTTTCTACTTGCATGTTTTGATTTTTTTGTGTACTTTGAATAATGCAACAAATGTAAATTCATATTTTTAGATGAACTTCTGCAAATTTTCCATGTTTTTCCCCCAACTTTCAAACTTATCTTGTATAATTTTTGATGATATCAATTATTTTGTTATTGTTTTTATGTTTGCTATTATTGTCACTGAAATACACCTCACCTTATTATCGGTTCTTTTGATAACTATTTTATACAATCACTTACCTTAGTTGGTGCTTGAGGAGGAATGACAGCAGACTCTGATATACTATGATTAGTGTAAGTCCCTGTTGTTTCTGCCGCTGTTGTAACAGGCGCTGAAGGCATTGTCTGACTAGGTGGTGCTACTGTAACAACAGTTGTAGATGCTGGTGCTAATGAAGTAGTTGATAGCTGTGATGACTGGGCGGAAGGTTGAGAATTAACAGGGGTGGGAGTAGCTAATGGTTTTATTATAGAATTCTTGGGTGTTGAAGATAAAGTTCTAAATTTGTTTTTAGGAGTCTTTTTGCTTGAGGCAGCCACCTCCTGTTCTTCAGCAGGCATTTGAGCTACCTTTTGAAGAAAAAGTTTTTCCAGCACCTGGGCCATCAGCACAATATCCTGAAAAACAAGCATGATATATTTCAAATATGTATAATTATAAAGCAGAGCACATTAGCAAAAGTTTCAAAGAATATAACTGTGCACATCAAAAGCTGTTCCATTTTTTTTGTCTCAAATCTTTAAAATTAAGGTATCTTTTGTTATTTTTTTTTATCAGCAAGTCTTCCTTGTTATTGAAAACTATACCAATATCTGTTGATCAAATTATTGTCAACTTAACACCAGCAAAACTAGTGATCCCCAGAAATGTTTCTTTTCAACAACAAACTATTACTATTAGAATAAATGCAAGTCAGCAGAGAACACTGTTAATTGATATCCTATGATTAGTTCCTGTTGTTTAAAATACATAAATTCTTAATTTTATGTGAGCAGCTCTCCTTTTTTTGAAAAGCTTTATGCATGTCCATTTGATTGTGCTTGTGTGAAAATAGACAAATAACAGAGTTAGATATAGTAAAATATAACATTCAATGCCATTTAATATAATTTATTACCTCTCCTGGTTTATTGTAAATGTAGCAATTGGTAAACATCTGATTGAAGTCCTGAATACATTCTGAAGCTGAGAAATACTTGTGTGTTTCTAGTTTTTTCTTGATAGATCCTAGATCCATTGGATGTTTGATTATTTTGAAGTAATCCTGTTGATAAAAAGTTATTACAATTAATAAATATAATACAATTTTGCTACTGAACTGAAGTTCAAGAAATGTTTTGGATAGGTTTTTACTACTATATGATTTTATTTAATTTGTTACTGTCAAAATACGGCAGATGAATATTAAGGGCTATTCCATTAAAATGTATGTGGGAGGGTTGGAAGGGAAGTTTAATTATTGAATGTGGGTCATGGGTCTTTTTCAGTATGCATCTATTACCATTATCTATATATGTATAAATGAAAAATTATCTAAAATAAGGTTCTTAGTTGTAGGGATATTTTGAAAGTCCCTTCCTATTCTCCCACATACATTTTAATGCCTAGTCAATTAAAGCAGTTTTAAGTTCAAAATTTCGCAATGGAGTCTATGACAGCTGTCTTGAAACAATATAAGCAAAAATGAATTTCTAAGTATAAATTCCATTAAATATATCAAATAATGTGGTACGACACAATTATCCAACAAAAAACAAGAATGTAAACAATTACGCTTCAGGTGATTATAGAGCACTAAATAAGTAAAGAATATTCAACATTGTCTGAACTCTATTGTGATGTACTAAAGAACATTTGACAACATTTTATGTAGATGCATAAAAAAACTTACAGGAAGGTTTAATAGAGATGGATCAACAGGCTTTTGGAAAGGCCATGAATACTGATGTTTCCACACCATCTTCATCACATTCTTTAAAAGATACTGTAGCTGGTTTGTGTTTCGACCCTTCTTTTTCTCTGTTGATGAAACATGATCTTGAGTAGAAGACAGGGGTGATGCTGGATCATTGAAATCAGAGTCATTCTACAAATAAGATAAATACATTTTCAACATTTTTTTTCAGGAGTTGATCAAATGTCTAGCTATATGAATTGTAAACACACAGCAAAAATGGTGTGAGCAAATTCATGTATCAAACTTGTCTCTTTCCATGCAACAGTTAGAATATAATTATGTCTCATCATTTCCAGTGTTACTTATTATTTACTAATTGCCAATTGTTACAACATAAAAGGTACCGCTTACTGCACCAGATGGGCATTTGAAAATTGATGTCTCTTAGGGCTATTCCAGGAAAAAATGTATGGGGGGGTTGGAAGGCACATAATATTAATAATACATGGGGGATGGGTATCAGAGCAAATTTTTACTCTATAATGCACTATAATTCTCAATTACAATTGTCTGGGTGGCGGGTGCTGACAAAAACTGCCTTCCAACCCCCCATAGATTTTTTTCTGGAATAGCCCTTATCAAAGTGTACTCAAAACCAAAATATTTGAAATTCTAAAACTAATACAAATATCAAAGAGCTGAAAAAACAAAAAGACAAATCAAAAAAATTGGTTCGCACCGTCTTCTGATTTCTGATAAGACAAAAAGTGTAGCCAAAGCAGGCAAGGAAACAGAACTTCGATCAAGGGAGATATTTTCCTTAGTTAAAATCATTTTCAAATTTTGTAAAGGGGATAACAGAAGTTTGAATCAAAAAAGAAAGTAATGAAAATAAATGAATGATGAATGATAAATACCGTAGTCATTTAGCAAGATTATTTGGTCAGATAGCTGGAATACTTACAGCATTCTCTACTTTGACATCAGACTTCTCAGAATCACTTGTGAAGTTATATTCACTGGCAGAGTTGTGTCTCAATGGGCTTAGAGAGGAGTCGCCACCAATCCTGAAATACAACAAAATATTTCTGGATTTTTTACAGTTCTACCATGTACTATGCACAAGTTAGCTATTTTATTGTTATTCTAACATTGCCAAGACAAAAAAACAGATGCTCCGCAGGGCTCAGCTTTATACAACCGCAGAGGTCGAACCCTGAACAGTTGGGGCAAGTATGGACACAACATTTAAGCTTGATACAACTCTGAATTTATATTGTGATTAAATAGTTTAAACTTAAAACATTTTAAATTGGACATTTACCTATTATGGTCCAATATACAAAATCTAAATACATGGTTAGATTTAGCATATCATAGAACCCCAAGAATTCAATTTTTGTTAAAATCAAGCTAAGTTTAATTTTGGACCCTTTGAACCTTCATGAAGACCAATTTGAAAACAGGACCAAAAATTAAGAATCTGAATACACGGTAAGATTTGGCATATCAAAGAACCCCAATAATTCATTTTTTGATGAAATCAAACAAAGTTTAATTTTGAACCCTTTTGGCCCCCAATTCGTTGGGACCAAACTCCCAAAATCAATCTAAACCTTCCTTTTGTGGTCATGAACCTTGTGTTAAAGTTTCATAGATTTCTATTAACTCATACTAAAGTTATTGTGCAAAAACCAAGAAAAATGCTCATCTTGGACCTATTTTTGGCTCCTACTTCCTAAACTGTTGGGACTAAAACTCCCAAAATCAATCTCAACCATCCTTTTGAGGTCAAAAACCTTATGTTAAAATTTCATAGATTTCTGTTAACTTACACTCAAGTAATTGTGCAAAAAACAAGAAAAAAAAGTTTATTTGGGCCCTTTATGGCCCACAATTCCTGAACTGTTGGGACCAAAATTAGTCCCAACCTTCCTTTTATGGTCATAAACCTTGTGTTTAAATTTCATAGATTTCTATTTACTTTTACTTAAGTTAGAGTGCAAAAACCAAATGTCTTCAGACTACGCCAACGTGATACCAATATACGACCAAAATTTTTTTAATTTTTGCAGTTGTATAAAAAGAAGAAAAAAAAGTAAAGACATATTGGTTCACCAAAAACAGTCAACAGAATTATGACTAGCCTTTTAGTAATTTCTATAGCATAAAACAGATGTTTGGATAACAAAAAAATCTTCAAAAGGTAATTAATAAGTGGTTTTATTGTGTATATCTGAACAGCAAAGTTATTTTTATTGTTATATGGTCTCAATCAAGCAAAGCTGTTGTAACCTCTAAGTATTTATTTCTTGGAACAAGTTATGAAAGGAGTAGGTCCAGTAAGGACCGATTTTGGCCTCAAATTTCAGGTTCATCTGACGAAAGATTTTGACCACTTTTTAAACACTTAAGTGTGCATTTTATTTGAATTAATTAGTTTATGTGAAAGATTTTAACAGATTTAGTCATTAAAAGCGATCCGATTCAAGCTCAAATATTAAAAATCTACCTAATATGCCGGAAAATGTCACTTTTCAGATGGTTTTTGGTAAAAATGAAAGTGGCCGCATCCGTGTTCATCCTCAACTTTTATATATGTTATGTATTATCATAAAATACAACTAACATTTCCATATTAAGGATGAACACGAATGCGGCCACTTTCGTTTTACACGAAAACCGTCTAAAATTTAACTAAAATGCTAGAATTATGAGGATTTCAGTAATTTAGCATGACTTAATGGTGCTAGTACCGGATATATGAGCATTGTATTGTCAAAAACAGCCCATATTTATGTAGCAGAAGCATTCTGCAGTCCAATAAATAACTAAAGGTTTACATTTTAACAATTTTGTAAAACTGTTATATTTTGGGGCCAAAAAGGGGTCTTACTACTCCTTTGCTGGTTTGTGACACAAAATTTTAGTCATATAATTTTTTTTTTTAACTTGGATGTTTTCATACCTCGTCATATCTGCCATCATTTTATATCCCTTAAATCATAAGGCTTTTACAAAAGAACAAGTATGTCCTACAGGGTGTTTATATCCCCAGTACATGTCCACAACACATTTAAATGGACATCTTCATGTATCTGTAAATATAAAGTAAAAACATGCTAATCCAAATCATCATCTGATTTCATAAATTAAGAACCAGTAATTTTCAATAGACAACAGTTTTATATCTGTTTATGTATAATAATATATATATTTGTTCATTGAAATTGATCAGCAAAAATAAAATTCACTCTCCACTGACTTAACTTGTTTGTGTTGTCTTGCAGTCTGTGATATATGTAACCAGTTTTGACTGCTGGATTGAAATTATAGGTATCTCAAAATTAAACTTAATGTCTGTTTGTGTTGCTTACCAAATTGTCAATAATAAGAAACTATAAACTGTCATAAAAGTGGTAGGTTCACCTGGCTACATATAATCCAGATTTAACCCACCAGTTTCTAATGAAAATGCTTGAACCATGTTAGGAATATGGCAGTTGTTTTTCACATTTTATTGATCGATAGGTTTTGATAAGGCTTAAATCAAAATATGGTATGTTTGCAGTTTACCGACTGACTTTGAAACCTCCCCCCCCCCCCCCCCCCAACTGTGATAATTTTGTTGCTTTAAATGTGAAGATCTTATTTTTAATACTTCTATTAATGAGATCTGGAAATTCATGTCCTTTCCAGAATTGATTTAAGTCTAGGTCAATTACACATTTAAGTTAAGTTTTTCTTTCTTTCCCGTCAAGCGTTCATATGACCGTTTTCTGATAAAGCACATGGAAATTGTTTACAGGTATCCATGAAGTTATGAAGGAGTACTTTACGATGTCGACTTCTGTCAATTTTAAGACAAATTACAAACAAAAAGTTCAATAGTAAACTGTTTATACAAATTCAGGCACATGGAATGATGTCTTTAATGATTTCATCGAGGATGATGCAGCGGATATTCACAACTGACATGATAACTCATCTTTTTCAACTTTTTGTCTCAAACAAATCGGGTACAGAATCTTTTGAGCAAGACTTTATCGAACCAATTTCAGTGGTTAAACAATTTGACAGCAGTTTGAAGTAGGTCATATTTTCTATAAATCGTTGTAAAGTAGACAAATATGAAACCACTCCTCTGTGAATTTATGGATACCTGTAAACATGCCTGTACGGAGAAATTCCAGAAAGAGCTCATTTGAAATGTAAATGGATAGAGACCATGCCAAATCAATTAGAAGCAACCCAAACTTAACAAAGATGATCATGTAGAGAAAATGAATGGTTAGCTTGAAAAATAAATATACTCTCTCTATATTAAGTCTCTCTTCGATTGCAATGAGTATGCTCCTTTAGGATAAGGGGGCCATTTGCAATTATTCTCTTTCTTACAATATTAAATATACCCAAACTTTGTGGCCTGTGTGAATTGAATTAAAACATGTTCTTAGGAGCTATGCTGTCAATTTTTTTTATGCAGTCAAAACATTTCAGTACAGACCATTTACTTTAATGGGGTGCTATGGATTTCACCCCAAACTAGTAAGTTTTCTTTCGTTTTCATTTATGCCAAACATCAACATATCTTTCAAAATATAATCGTATTTGATACATGTATTTGAAAGGTTATTTAAAATTAAGAAAGCTACATAAGAAACATGCAACTTCAGATCAGTTGAAAGCTGAATTTGACATAAGGCCAGGGTTTTTTAATTTGTTGGTTTACAGATCCGCCGACTTTATTTTTCAGATTAAAAGAGTAAAAATAAAATCGAAATTTAATGCTTTTTATTCCTGCCGACCCTTACAAATATATTATCCTTGAAAAATGAATAAAATATTTTTTTTTAAAATGAAATGATTTAAACACTTACAGAATTGATAACACCTTGTGTTGTGAAAAAATAATCTGGATGTGTATGTATCTAAAATAGACAAATCAATCATAACTGACCTTGAAATGTTGTTTGCACAAATATTTTTGCAAAATGAAACCTGTGCTTGAAAACAATTACAGAATAAGTTTGTTTCTCGTATTTTTCATTGTTCCGTTTTTCCAGTGTACGAGTCTATTACGTTTTTGACACGAATGTTGAAACTTATTTCCGAACGAAGTGTTTCCAATCAGTTTTCGTGCTTGAAGATCAGTATAAACCAAGTTTCGTGAAATTGATAAAGAGCTATGCCGATTTGTTTTATCTTGTTTGTAAAATGACGATTTAATTTCATCTATTATCCGTAGACACGGCCCCTCTTTTTGGAAATTATTAGACAGAGAAATTATAAGACAATGTCATGCGATGTTTATGTATTGAATTTAAAAAATTTAATTTACGACAGCTGAGCAATAATATTTCATTGAAATTCAAATTTAAGAAATGATTACAAAATAGCATAGGCCTAATATTTTAAAACATTTGAACCACGTTGCGTTTGTTTGCACCTGACTTTAGTCAGGAATCTGATGTTCATGATCAGTACTTGCCATTTACTGATGTGGTTCATATTAAAGTGCGTCTTATTTTTCATATAGCTGAGACCATTGGTTTTCCCGTTTGAATGGTTTTACACTAGCCATTTTTGGGGTCCTTCATAGCTAAGCTTGCTGTTCTGTGTGAGCCAAGGCCCTGTGTTGAACACCGTACTTTGGATGGTCTCATTGGCACTAGTACCACATCTTCTTACATCAATTATTTATGACTGAGTTAAGACTGATCAGACATTTACCCCAAAAATTAAGATGTTACATAAGAAAATGTCACACTACAATGCAAAAGTTAATTTTCTGAACCATTACAAGTGTCAATGACCTCGAGTCAACAAGCATTTCTTGTTCATATAAATAACTTAAAAGTAATTCATTTAAATTGCCATACAAATATAGCTTTGTAGTTATTTGCTCCATTTGAACTTTTGACGTCATACAACAATCTGTTTTCTACATTGTGGCAACAGATATATAATATATGACGTGAAAATTTTACGAGAACCTTTGTGATGTCCAGTATTGGTGGATAAATAGTGATAAGGTGTATAAATATTATATAGCAAATAATGAAGTAACTTAGCTTCTGAAAACATTGAAAATTGTCTATATTTGATCAATAAAAATAAATACATATCTGATGAAGTCCCGTAATGGATAGTTAATATAAATCTCATTTGGTTTTATTCCAAATTATAATCCATATGGCTATAGTAGTGGTCATTTGAGGCGAGATTGAGAAGCACTTGCAAATCATACAAATTATGATCATGTCAACAATGAAACGTTGTTTATCAAATTGTATAATAGGGTATGTATATGATGGGATCAAAAAGTATCCCTTAAACGACATATATATATTAACAAAGGACTTCCTACTACCAACTAGAACAATGAATGAGTCATTTTCTTGTGAGAAGACGCCATTTTCACGTGGAAAAATACTCGTTCACAAAACGAAAGAAGACCATGCAAGGGCTATTACTTCAATAATAATTAAACACAAACTATCATATTAAATAAATACAACATCTATTTACATAATTTTCGCGTTCTGTCGCGTATGTTTGTTTCCTTTTGGTACATATGTCTTTGATAAGTGCATAATCAGCGGAAAATTCATCAATGCATTCACTACCGTGTATATTTCGCAAGTTCTACATTATGAAGAAGTTGAAGATCAAAATTGTTTGATCTCGACTAACAAACTCCAAAAAAGATGCAAAAAAATCTCAAAATGTGTCCAGATAGATGAAATATAACGCTATTTTTCTTTAGACGATGTGAACACAGCCATGAAAAGATGGCGGTTTATGCGTCGTTTGTGATGTTGACTGACATTTTTTAAGTTTTTTGCACTTTTAAAATTGTTTAAAACAAAAAATTTAATAAAAGTACCCTGCACTGGTTACTGGGGTGTTCTGCTGAAACCTTTGTAGTGTCGGATGGCTCGTCATGTCCATTCAATCCACATGATTCAACAGGACCCACAGCGTATCAGTCATCAACATAAACGACCATCCCGGTTAGAAATGGTATTTATACGACCAGACAAAAAACAGAGGTTTTGATTGGATAAAAGCTGTCACCTGACATGAACAACTTTTAAAATTAGTGAAAATCCAGTTAAATTTGTTTTAAAATAATGTCCAAAATATCATTAACTCTTTCTCCGCTATGTTATGAAACAATATGTTTTAAAAGAAATTTCTGTACGGAGGTAGAATGCATCAAACTCGACTGATCTTTCGAACACAAATGATCAGTACGTCTTCACGTATCGACCGAAGTGAAATGATTGGCCATACATGTCACGTGTCAAAGAAAAAAATGTCAACATTGCAAAGCATGAAAGACAATAAATAAAACGAATAAAGATTTTTCACATTTTAGCAATGCTGACTGAAATCTAAGATATTAATTTTTTCACTTATATAAAATAAAAAGTTTATGAAAATCGACTACGCAAACAAACGAGATTCTGCTACTGGGCATGCGTATTACAGTACCCATGTGCTGATGGTCATAACATTGTACAGCGGGAAGATGAAAGGGACAGAATAGTAGAAGTTTCAATAGATCAATTCCAATAAAACCAGAACAGCACAAACAAAGAGCTAAACGTAAACGTAAGATCTTCCTTACTGATTGCTCACAGCTTAAAAAATACCTTATTTTACCAAATTTATGCAAAGTTTGTAAACATAAGCACAAGCCACAACGAAACCAAAAGTCAAACAGCCAAAAATAAGTCATATATTCATACAGATGTGTCTATTACAGAACATACGACATGTCAAGTTCCCTTTCATTTATAGCTATTATGAGGATAGTAATGCCCTTTACCATCAGGCGTCAAATGGTTACTTTCTCTGTATCTGTATAGTACTGGAAATTAACTCCCCTATCATACACCTTATCGCTATTTGTCCGCCATTACTGGAAATCGCACAGGTTCCCGTAAAATTTTGTTGTCATAAAACAAAATATCTGACGCCACAATGGAAAAGGGATTGTTGTTGACGTCAAAAGTTCAAGCGGCTGCGTCAGCCGGGATTAGCGATAAGGTGTATTAGCGGGTAACACGAATGACCGAATAACACTGTTGTTATCCGAATAACACTTGTAATGACCGAATAACACTTGAAATTTTAATATTAGCACATATTTGTGACTTTTAAACATTGATCATTAAGGATTATGTACCCTTGTGTTGCTTCAATACACCTTATCGCTATTTAGTCCATTCCGGGAAAAACAGTCATTAACAAAAGAACTATGTCAATTGGACATGCTTTGATACTATTTATGCACTTGAATTTTTACTTGATAACATTTTTGTTCGCTTTGGAGATTCCGTATATCGTCAAGTTATTGGAATTCCAATGGGGACTAACTGTGCACCACTTATTGCGGACCTATTTTTGTATTGTTATGAGTTACAATTTATGACTAAAATTAGCAAAGACCCATCAAAACAACATTTGATACAAAAATTTAACAATACTTTTAGATATTTGGATGATATATTGGCTCTAAATAATGACGACTTCAGTATGTATACTAAAGAAATTTATCCTGTAGAACTTACTTTAAATAAAGCAAATGATAACAATGACCACTGCCCTTTCCTCGATCTTGATATCTATATCATAAACGGGAAGCTTAATACAAAAATTTATGATAAAAGAGATGATTTTTCATTTCCTATTGTTAATTATCCATTTTTAGATGGTGACGTTCCCTTGTCACCATCTTATGGTGTTTATATATCTCAACTTGTACGATTCGCTCGTGTATGTAACAATGTATTAGATTTTAGCGAGAGAAATTTATGTATTACTGAAAAATTATTACACCAGGGTTTTCGATATCACAAACTGGTCAAAACATTTACTAAATTTTATCACCGGTATAAGGAAATAATTCGTAAATATAACTCAACATGCAGACATCTTATACGTTCAGGTATTTCACATCCAAAATTTTATGGAAATATTCTTTATAAAGCACAAAAATGTCAGTATTCTCCTCAGAAACTAACAAAACCTTTAAATAGACTTATTAAAAGGGGATATAGTTACGATACTGTTGTCAGGTCATTAAAGATTGCATATTTTGGCTTTAACATTGATTCACTGATAGGGTCTTTGCATCGGAACTAAACACATTTATTTCTAAAAAAACAGTTGTTGGCATGACACGGGTTATGTTCTTCTCATATATTTTATGATAGTATGATACTAAACCCCTAACGGGAGGGATTGTACCTGATATTCATATGATGAAGACATAATCTTTCAATCAGTTTAATTGAGGTCTGGAGCTGGCATGTCAGTTAACTGCTAGTAGTCTGTTGTTATTTATGTATTATTGTCATTTTATTTATTTTCTTTTGTTACATCTTTTGACATCAGACTCGGACTTCTCTTGAACTGAATTTTAATGTGCGTATTGTTATTCTTTTACTTTTCTACATTGGCTAGAGGTATAGGGGGAGGGTTGAGATCTCATAAACATGTTTAACCCCGCCGCAATTTTGCGCCTGTCCCAAGTCAGGAGCCTCTGGCCTTTGTTAGTCTTGTATGATTTTAATTTTTAGTTTCTTGTGTATAATTCGGAGTTTAGTATGACGTCCATTATCACTGTACTATTATGCATATTTTAGGGGCCAGCTGAAGGACACCTACGGGTGCGGGAATTCTCGCTACATTGAAGACCCATTGGTTGATTTCGGCTGTTGTTTGCTCTATGGTCGGGTGGTTGTCGCTTTGACATATTCACCATTTCCTTTCTCAATTTTATTTATACAACTTCCTGTTTGAGGTCAACGGCCGAAAAATGGAGGTCATCAGTAGTGAGCTGAGGAAGAAAAAACTTTAGAAAGTGATCATCAAGAAACTTTGATATTGTATGATCCACCTTTTTCGAAATAAAAATTGAAGTAAAAAAATATTTTGTTTGAAGTATTTACGGTAGTTTAAACAGGTCTCATTAAAAAGTATCATGCATGGTGAATTGTTTAAACAGGGTCCCAGCTAGCTTCAACTGGATGAAAAAGTTGTGTAATTTTAGAACTTATCCGGAATGGAATAAATAGCGATAAGGTGTATGCTAAACATATGGAAATATTATAGAAAATCCACAGCCATTATCCTTGTTCTATCATATTTGGCAATTTGATGACCGATAGATATAGGAATATTACATGCAGTGCTAGCATTGATTTCCTTAAAACAAGTTTATTAATGTAGTTATTGGTTAGAACAAGTAAAAATATGGACCAAATCAAGTACACCTTTTAGGGTGCGCTCGAATTTAGTTACTCTGCACGAGGTATTTTGGAATTTACAGGTTGGTTAGAACTTTTTGTAAAAAACAAACACTAGCACATCATAGAAAAGCAAGTGAGTAATATATGTTTCAAATTTTATAACAAAAATCTCTGTATTAAAGGCTGTGGATTTTCTATAAAAAACTTGGTTTATTTGCCACAAAGTACTCCTTTTCTATTAAATGCAAAGCAACAGTAAATTAAAAACCAATTGTTCAGAGAACAAATGAAGGTCTTTCCACCAATAAGGATCTATTTTGAGATGAAAATATTAAAATTCAGTTGAAAATGTCAGTTCCTATGGCTTAATGATGTAAAAATATGAATTTTGAGCAATGGTCAAAATCTAGAACGTTTACTGATGACCTTGACCTATATTTCAAGGTCATAAACCAGGGACCCCAAATAAAAAGACCCTAGGTCTGTAATATGTATAGTTAATGAGTTATATCACTTTACGTTTAATTCTTAATATAGGAGGGGCAAAAACTCCCATTTTATGTCTACACACCCTTTTAAAGGGAAATTCCGCGATTTTTTACTTATCATCTAATTATGTTCATCTTAACATAAAAAAAAACACATTTGCAAAGTTTTAAATTTATATTCCTTCTAATAACGGAGAAAATCAAGTATTTGTAACTTTTTTGGTTGAATTCTCGAGTGGGTCGTGACGTATTAGCCCGATTTATTGAATTCTGGGAAAAAATAAAATCTGTTTAACTCTTATAGCTTATCGACAATATACGTAAGTAAAAGCGCACAGCTGACGAATGGTCGAAGTTATTAACCACAATATAAGAATGAACGAAAATGAATATGCATATACCGTTTTGTATTGATTGAATTAAACTCCTATAGAATTATTTCTAGTAAATGTTTTCGAATAAATTTCATTAATTATTGTTGAGATTTTTTTCATAAAACATTTTTACTGATATTGAACTGAAAATATTTCAGTTCTATTTACCGTTATTGTTTTGATAAGCATTTCAATGCAACTAATGTGTGAGCAGAGTGTGTATATTATTTTGTAAAGGTCACTGTATATTTCTCGCCTTGAGGTCAATTCGTTTACCTTGTAGCTATTTAGCCGCAGGTGTGAGTTCAAGCGTACACAGGTATAAATGTTGTTATTTGGAAAGGATAAACAGAAAGGATTAGAAAGAGTATGCTGTCACGATGTTAATACACTAAGATTTAATACACGATGAGAATAAAGATACAATAATTAAATTGTGTAAATTAATTGAAAATAAAATTCAGATTCGTAATTCCGAAAGTGTATAAAAATAAAAGGAAACAATTTTTGATTACTTTCTTAGCGGCAATTGGCGTAAAGATTCAAATATGAAGCAAAAAATAGTAGTTTTAATCTTTTATAAAAACTAAATGCAATATTACCCAATTTGATATACCATTGTACATCTGTTTGATATCATTGACTTTACCGGAATTTCTTAACTTGTATTCAAATCTGGCTGTGTTTAAATGCTAATAAAACTATCGCAATTTTAAAGTTTTTAATTGACAAAAAAATACAACATACAACATGCATGATTTTTTTTTTAGTTTCTTTTTAACATTTTATTCTTACATAATTAAATTCATTTGACAATCATTTACACAAACTTTTTGTGAAAATAATATCAATTATCTAAGCTAAGGCATTATTTCTTTTGAGGAATTTTGAGGATTTTATTTTAAATTCTATGATAATATTTGTGCAATGTTGAACATGATAGCCGTCATTAATCCAAATAAGTAATACAGTAGTTGTAATAAAAGTTATATTTTAGTCATGCATAACTGATATTGACGAATTTATAATAGTTCATCCATACATCGTTGTTCTTGAAACAATCGGCATTATTAGTATACATGTAAGTTTCCTGACGTATAAGCGCCATTGAGGATGAGCTCCAGAGAAAGCAGACTAGTAGTGTTTCGTTAGTTTGTTTGTTGGGAAAGGAGAGGAAATGCAACCACTTGTACAGATAAACGACATAATTACCATACAAGCATTTATAGTCAACACAATCAGAAAGAGTTCCCATCGTTAGACGGGGAATATGAAGGCTTCCAAGAATGAACAAGTGACATGTCTAACTCTGAACAGTTAGAAAACAGACTATCGACATCGACCGCTTGTTCTTAATATTTGAAACTGTATGCATATATATACGTATACGTTTATGATATATATAGTGATGAGTTCTTGCGTCTGACAAAAACTAAATTCCTTCATGGTTATATCTTGCCATACGTTTATATTGGTTTGTAAGGTGATTACTCACAATCCTTATTTAAAAATCCTGTTTGTGAGATGTAGATTCATTTCAATACAGTAATTTCGTCTATATATTTCACAAGTGTATAACACGGAGAAGCTCTGAAGGTCCATTACTCCCATTTTGTTTGGGTGTGAACCATCGATGTTTACAGCAATATCACAGAATAAGATGATGATGGTAGAAAGAACTATGGGCGTCATGTGGCAAATATTACATGCATATCGGACAATGAGTTGTCAATCTGTATGAAAAGATTTCCAATACAACCATATTATTGAGAAGGAATGTTTACATGCTATACTTTCGTACTAGTATTACAGGGTTCTTGTGGCGTTCACCTTAGACACACATCTTTTTAACGATGTTTAAAAAAAAAGACAGAACCAATTTAATGTCATATTTCCCTATTTTTTAAATATAACTAAAAGTCTTTTATCTGACAAGAATACCCCTATTTAGCGAACAAGTAATTTATTCTTTTTTCTGTTATTGAATACCAAGAAAGAAAATAAATCCCGAAATTAATTTGAAACTTTGATACTCAAAAGTTTCCCAGCAAAATATTCACATTCCCTGGGGATAATTAGTGTTCGTCCAGTGGCATATATAACAATTGTGATGACGAATTACTTCCTTTGTTCGATAACAATCTTATTGAAATATAAATCTGTGATTTTACTAGGTCCACAGCTTCAATGAACCAAAGCAAAAGTTATACATCGACCTGTATTTAAATCAAATTGGTTCTCTTCTTCTTCTGGTATACAATAGTCTATCGACATTCGATGATGACATACTGTTGGCATACGTGGACTAGTCTATTTACAACACTTTTACCCCTATTTATTCAAAATATATGTTTTTTTCTTATGTTCAATGTATACATGTATATATTTTAAATTGCGCTATAGTTCCGTAACTTTCTATCCAGTCGTATAAACGAATCGTCGGCAAGTGCGTACATTTTTAGCTCACCTGGCCCGAAGGGCCAAGTGAGCTATTCCCATCACTTTGCGTCCGGCGTCCGGCGTCGTCGTTCGTCGTTAACTTTTACAAAAATCTTCTCCTCTGAAACTACTGGGCCAAATCAAACCAAACTTGGCCACAATCATCATTGGGGTATCTAGTTTAAAAAATGTGTGGGGTGACCCGGTCAACCAACCAAGATGGCCGCCACGGCTAAAAATAGAACATAGGGGTAAAATGCAGTTTTTGGCTTATAACTCAGAAACCAAAGCATTTAGAGCAAATCTGACATGGGGTAAAAATGTTTATCAGGTCAAGATCTATCTGCCCTGAAATTTTCAGATGAATCGGTCAATCGGTTGTTGGGTTGCTGCCCCTGAATTGGTAATTTTGAGGAAATTTTGCTGTTTTTGGTTATTATCTTGAATATTATTATAGATAGAGATAAACTGTAAACAGCAATAATGTTCAGCAAAGTAAGATTTACAAATAAGTCAACATGACCAAAATGGTCAGTTGACCTGTTTAGGAGTTATTGCCCTTTATAGTCAATTTTTAACCATTTTTCGTAAATTAAAGTAATCTTTTACAAAAATCTTCTCCTCTGAAACTACTGGGCCAAATTAATTCAAACTTGGCCACAATCATCTTTGGGGTATCTAGTTTAAAAAATGTGTGGCGTGACCTGGTCAACCAACCAAGATGGCCGCCACCGCTAAAAATAGAACATAGGGGTAAAATGCAGTTTTTGGCTTATAACTCAAAAACCAAAGCATTTTGAGGAAATCTGACAAGGGATAAAAATGTTTATCAGGTCAAGATCTATCTGCCCTGAAATTTTCAGATGAATCGGTCAATCGGTTGTTGGGTTGCTGCCCCTGAATTGGTAATTTTGAGGAAATTTTGCTGTTTTTGGTTATTATCTTGAATATTATTATAGATAGAGATAAATTGTAAACAGCAATAATGTTCAGCAAAGTAAGATCTACAAATAAGTCAACATGACCAAAATGGTCAGTTGACCCCTTTAGGAGTTATTGCCCTTTATAGTCAATCTTTAACCATTTTTCATAAATCTAAGTAATCTTTTACAAAATCTCCACTGAAACTACTAGGCCACAATCATCTTTGGGGTATCTAGTTTGAAAAATGTGTCCGATGACCTGGCCATTCAACCAAGATGGCCGCCACGGCTAAAAATAGAACATAGGGGTAAAATGCAGTTTTTGGCTTATAACTATGAAACCAAAGCATCTAGAGCAAATCTGACAAGAAGTTAAATTGTTAATCAAGTCAATATCTATCTGCCCTGAATTTTTCAGATGAATTGGACAACTGGTTGTTGGGTTGCTGCCCTCCAATTGGAAATTTTTAAAGAAGTTTTGCCGTTTTTGGTTATCTTGAATACTATTATAGATAGCGATAAACTGTAAACAGCAATAATGTTCAGCAAAGTAAGATCTACAAATAAGTCAACATGACCTAAATGGTCAATTGACCCCTTAAGGAGTTATTGCCCTTTATAGTCAATTTTTAACAATTTTCATTAATTTGGTAAATTTATGTAAATTTTTACCAAATATAGTCTTCTGTTACTAATGGGCAAAGTTCATTATAGATATAATTGTAAGAAGCAAAATCGTTCAGTAAAGTAAGAACTTCAAACACATCACCATCACCAAAATACAATTTTGTCATGAATCCATTTGTGTCCTTTGTTTAATATGCACATAGACCAAGGTGAGCGACACAGGCTCTTTAGAGCCTCTAGTTTTAAATCAATATTTCTGGTCTGTTCCAATCTGTCCTTCACTATTGACAATGACTATATATTACATTTTCCCAAATTCACCCTTGGAAAAAATATTTAAATAGATTTTAATTTCATCAAATCTTATTTTTTGGGTATTATTTATATAATTGTATAAATAAACCAATTGTTCAGACGTTTCGGCCATTATTTATATGTTTATGAATTATATTCTTTACATCAGAAATGTTATTTATAAACAAGCGTATGAGTTTAGTAATGACAAGTAAGACAGAGTTGTATATTATTCATCTGATAGTTCAAAATGGAAAGTTATAAGTTATAAGTTATCAGCCGTGTACACTGATCAATACCTGCAGAAGTGAAACGATGCATGAACTTGCAAGCCCGACAGGAAATCGCTTGAATACCTGGACGTGTCCCCTCACACCCCTCACAATACCTTTGGAAGTAATACCTTTAGCCATGCTGGTGATCAGATGAGGAAAGATCAAAATATATTTGTTTATTACTTTAAAGAATTATGAACAAATTAGATTTTCGAAAACAATTTTCACGGAACACTTATTTATGATTTCAACTTTGACTTTTCACCTAATTCCAATATCAACAGTTTAAAAACAACAGACCATGGTAATTTAAAAAAAGTAAGAATATTTTTCGTATCAAGTTAGTTAGTCGGATAAAACAACCGTACGATTGACAAGATATCGACACGCAATTACGACTACATCGGTTACTGTAGTTTTGTTTCTTTGTGGTTTATAGACATATCGTTTTTATTAATCGGGAAAGAAGACAAAATGGCGGATCGCAGAGAATTGATACTCTAAATTTAAAATCGATGGTGATCGCTTATCTAGCGGAATAAAACTTTAATATCTATGAATTTGAGCATTTTTATACAGAATGAACATAATATCAATTTTTGATTTTTTTGCGAAGTTTCCCTTTAACCAAAATATATAAGTTACGACATGTCGCAACTAACAATTTAGTAAAAATAATTTGTCGGTATCTTATAAGGTTAATGAAAATTAGTGAAAATAGGCCAAAATCAAAATTTAGAATATGACCTTGACCTTTACCTAATTTTCATTTTTTTGGACCAATGATCTCAAAACAAAAGACCCTAGGTCTCTATCACTTATGGTTTTCCAGTTTGAAATACATTTCAAAATTTCAAATACAAAAGGGGAACTAACTCTCATATGGAGTCTCTATACGGCTTCGGTCAAAATAAAACAGAACATCCTGAGGATGTAACGAGCAATTTGGTAAAATAAATTTGTCGTAATCTTTTATGGTTGCGAAGGAGTAGTGGCCACAAGAAAAACAGTGTTTGGGGAGATAACTCTTACAACGTAAAGTATTTGGTTACGCAGTGGTCAGTTTTAAAAGTGCATACGCTTTACGATATCATATTCCAAATATCTAAGCGACATCTTTTGAAATATCAATACTACGCAAGAAAAGAATTAGGCGGAAGAATAAAAAAAAAAATAATAATTAAAAACCAATTGTTCAAAGAACAATTGAAGGTCTTTCCACAAGTAAAGATCTATTTTATTATCAAAATATTAAAAATCAATCTAAAATGTCAGTTCCTATGACTTTATAATGTATAGATATGAATTTAAAGCAAAGGTCAAAATCTAGAACATCCTATTAACTTTTGACCTTGACCTCAATTTCAAGGTCACCAACCAAGGACCTCTAATAAAAAGACCCTAGGTCTGTAATATGTATGGTTAATGAGTTATATCACTTTAGGCATGATTTTAGATATAAGATGGGCGAAAACTCTCATTTATTGTTCACGCAACCTTCCAACCAAAATTTATAAGTTACAACATGTCGCAACTAACAATTTAGTAGAAATAATTTGTCGATATCTTTTAAGGTTTTTGAAAATAAGGGAAAATTAGCCAAAATCAAAATTTAGAATATGACCTTGACCTTTGACCTTGACCTCATTTTCATTTTTTTGGACCAAGGACCTCAAATACAAAGACCCTTGGTCTCTATCACTTATGGTTTACCATTTAGAAATGCATATCACTTAATTCAAATGAAAATGGGGAATAACTCTCATATGGAGTCTCCATAAAGCTCGATCCAAATGAATATCCTAATCCTTAAGATGTAACGAGCAATTTGGTAAAATAAATTTGTCGTAATCTTTTACGTTTGCAAAGGAGTAGTGGCCACAAGAAAAACAGTGTTTGGGGAGATAACTCTTACAAGGTTAAGTATTTTGTTACGCGGTTGTCATTTTTAAAAGCGTATAAACAATACGATATCATATTCCAAATATCTAAGCGACATCTTTTGAAACAACAAAACTACGCAAGAAAAAAATTTAGGCGGAAGAAGAAAAATAATAATAATCAGAACAAAACCTATAGGTCTTTCCACGGAAAAGTGGAAAGACCTAATAATAATAATCAGAAGAAATCCAATAGGTCTTTCCACGGAAAGGTGGAAAGACCTAATAATAATGCTTTGCATCAAGTTTCCCCCTAGTATATGTTCAAAATGGCCTGTCTCTTTTATTCACTATATCTGTAGTTTTGATACAATTGATGTTTAAAAAATTAGTACAAAAATGGCTACAGAAGGGTACATAAACCTTAAATAATAATATATATTATCGATGTATTTTATAACTTAAAAATGATACCGTAATTGCATAAAATCTACTATGAGTACAGACAAACTGATGCATCAAGGAACTATTTAAGGCATAGCAGGACCTAGTTATATTAAATTTATATGTAGTCTATGTTTCGGAAAATTAAGAACTTGCACAGATTTTGATGTGCATTTTTTTCAAGTCTGCAGAAGATAGCAAACACACAAGTTTCATTTGATACATCACAGTCCACTCAGTTACACAATTTTAATCACCTATAATTTGTGTTGAGATGTCTATTGTCTGTTGAAATCAATACTACTCACAACATTGATTATATGAGGGTAGCTTCTCAAAATGTTCCCCAAGTTAGTTTATTTTTGCACCTTCTGCAGGAATGAACAAAAATTAATAGCAAAACCCTGAAAAGTTTATAATTTTCTGAAACATAAATACATTTCAAATTTCATTATCTAGGTCCTGCCATGCCTTAAAACTTCACCAGGTGCAAAGGTTTGTCTGTACTCCGAATAAAATTTGTGGTGTACATATGGCCATATTAGCAAAAAGGTTATGATAAACCTTAATGTCATTTGGCAAGAATCTTTACCGTTATTTACAAGAAGGTACTGCCATTTAATATGACCCTCTCTTGAATTGATACTTTTCCCATTTCAGGATTTTGTACTTACCATCTGTCACACACATCCAACTAGTGTGTCTTTCATAAACATTAGTATTCGATTTACCCTGAGGCAAATAAAAGCTGAAAAAGAAGACATATTTTCTTTTTAGAATCTGCAACAATTTTTACAAGACATTATCGCTAACATTTGGTTTTATAGTTTCATCCATTTATAAAATTTCCCTTAAAAAAATAACATTTGTTTTTATAAATCCACCCGTTCATAAAATTTCCCGTAAAAAAATAAAAATAATTCTACTAATGAACTCAAAATCTTTAACTTTTTTTTTCAGACTTTATTTTCCTGCATTTATGCAAAAATCTACTTCCTTTTTCCAGTGATGTCGTTAGAAGCCGGCAGCCGGCGATTTTCGCCGGTTATTGTCCTTTTCCCGCCGGCTATTTTTGCATGAGTAAAAAAAATTAATAAGATAAAAAAGATAATCAGGTTAATATTAAAAAATAATTGTTCAATGCATCAGCTTCCACGATTAAAGTCGCGATAAACAAGGATGTAAATCAGTGTTTACCCGTTTACCTGTTTACCTGTACTGCAACTCCCTCCTATGTCAGGAGAACCACCAATCCTAGAATCGGTGTAATATCACTCACGGTTAAAATCCTCAAGACTACCTTTGACTAAATATAGTTCACGTAAATGCAGTCCGCTGATTGGTCGTCTATTTAAAGTCGGTAAGTATTGTAATGTTTGCAAGGATAAAAAGAGAGACGTTCCGATGGACATTATGACCCTGTTTGGTTTTTGCTTCAAGAGAAGGAATAAGCCAAAGATGACAATAGCATGTTATGGAAATTAATATATCAGTCAAATAAAAGAAAGTATAATATATATAATGTTGTCAAGAATCTGGAAAACAGCACCTTTTGTAGTTCACATTTCAAAGCCCACGACCACGTGGTGTCCAGAGAATGAAGGTCAATAACGAAAGTAGAATATTGTCGACCACAAATAATTTTTAAAAATATCTTTTATAGTTCAAAAGGATTTTAGTTTACTGATTTACTGAACAGTTATATTAACAAATAAGAGAAAATAAAACGACATAGCTTGACAACATGTTTGAAATACGTGTACAAGTCTTATATGAGAAAAAAGGGGGTCATTTGTCACTAAGTACGTACGCAAATCGATCAAGATATTTAATAAATTCGATTATTTTTTAAATAAAATTATAATATTTCACCTATAATTTCACAGGCACTTGCCTGTGTATTATTTACATATATTCAAGAACAGACTTCCTTAGTTGTCTTACAAAAGACACCTTCCCAGAAAAAAATATAATATAGATTAGCCTTGCCAGGACTACGGATTCTCATTTAAAAAAAAAATCAATGTGATTGAAGTCAACAACAAAAATAAGACAAAATTAACATTTTCCCAAGCATCTAAATCACTCTCAGGTATGCTCAGAATGCAGGAATTTTAGTCTAAATTTTCAAATCTTTTTGGGGATAGCCAAGGACGTATATTATGTTAGTTATACGTCCTTGGGATAGCATACGATTTTATAAAATATAGCACCTCTGTAACAGTTTTAACTTTGAAATCGAAGCTCCAGCTGACTACTAGTCAGTGAATATTATATTGTTTTTAATTTTGTAAAAACAAAACCAACACTTTTTTAATATAAAATTAAAACATAATGTTCTCAATGTCACAATTACAATTTTCATTTAAAACTAAATTATTCAAGTGATAATTCAAACCAGAGACAATATGTTTCTATTCAAACTAAGATTTTTGGATTCTTTCAGTTCAAAAATATTTACTAGCAGTCAACCTGCAGGAAAATGCACAAAAATGTATATTGGTCCATCAAGATGATCGATGATATGATCACATTTACAGAAAATTTACCCATCATGTTGCTAATTTTAGTTAATCATTTACATTATCTTCAGTAAAAAATGATGTTTTCAGAGGTCTGAATAAGGGTCTAGGACACCCCCAGAATGCAGGATTTTGCACCATTTTAAAAAAAAATCCTGGGGCCCTTGAGCGGGCCCCAGACCCCCCGCCGTAGTAGCGACGAGCTTGCTCGTCGACGCGAACGGCTTCGCCGTCCGCATGTACTTGCCGCCTATTTTAGAAATTCAGCCTGCTTCTTCAAAACTTAGTGACATCACTGTTTTCCAGTCTCTTTGTCATGAGACTTTGAGTAAATATATATTCATCAAACTAGAAGAATATAAGAAGGAACATGATACCAATTTCATTTTTGATAATTCTTTGATATGAAAAAACTTTACCTGATGATGGCATTTATTTGTTTACATTGAATATGACTTCATAACTTAAATAACATCATAACTAAAATCCCTAACAACAGAACCAAAATGGAACAGTTGCGGTATTTCCATTTTTTTTTTAAACAGATTTTGAAGTTAGAATATATTTGAATTTTTAATTCATACTAAATTCATCCCCTTTCACAGGTAATGCCTGCCTCATATTAGTATAGCATACTAGTCTTTGGTTTGGCAGAAAATGTTTAACCCTCAGGTGTACATTTGTTATAAAATCTACATCTCTGGCAGCATCAGTATTAAAATATTCCTTTGTATTGATTTCAGATGTCTACAGAAGAAAATAAGACTCCCCAGACACCAGGAGATGTAAAACCACCATGTACCACAACAAATCCTGTATCCTCTACTCCATCAAGTACATTGACATCATCCTCAGTCACAACACCCAAAACACCATCATCACAGTCATTGGTAGGTTGATAGGTCATGAAAGAAAAAATGTATGCTGTCTGACTCTTTTCTGCTTGTTTAAAGGTTGTATGTATGAATTCTTTTGATGTTGAAAATAAAAAAAAATCAACAGACCAACAAAGGCAATTAAAAAGAAAATTCACATTTTGTCACCAACTCCATGACACTGCCAAAACACCAGTTGCTTGTCTTGAAGATAAGGATACTGACACAGAAGATTTAAATGATTATATACATGATATATAGCTGAAGGTATTAATTGTAAAAAAAAAAGATTCACATTTTCATGTGTATTCAGGGGGGGGCTAGATGGGGTCTCATCCCAATTTCCCGGTGTTAATATCAGAAAATCCCGAAATCCCGGACATATTTTGTTAAAAATCCCGATCCCTATAAACAAGAAATCACCATTTATTTATTAAAGAGGTCCTCCACTATTTTAGGTAACGAATAGACACGTCTGACACAACTTTTAAAGGAGGCCGTCATGGTAAACTTTGAAAATTAAACCCTCTGAGTAATGTTGGTCTTAATTATTTGCTTTTAATTTGTGCATTTTGACCAATATATTCAGTACGTACATTTTAAACACGTCAAGTTGGGGTATTTGTTTTCTTCAAAATTGCAGAATGTCATAAATATTTTTATATGATATTCGATTATAGAGAAGACTGTGTCTGTGAAATTATCTGTGTAGTAAGGCCAAGAAAAAATACATGTGTTTCAGGTAACATCCCCTAAAAAAATAGGATCGGTAGGAAAGCAAAATAGTTTTTTTTTTTCAAACGTTTTTGACTGGTTCACATGCGGGAGAAAAATTCTGACTTTATAAGTGCTTGTCCACATAACATCCAAAAATCTTTAAAGAGTAGAGTTAGATTATAGGTACTTAAAATTAGGGTAGATATATATAGGGGTATCGGAAACACTTGTGTTTTCTTTTAGGTCTTACATAATCTTACTCTTATTGAAAATATTCAAATCAAGTCTAACTTTTGGGAAGGGTTGTAAAGAGGCGTTATGTAATTTTTCACCGACAAACGCGAAATAAAATTCCAATTTCACGATGAACGAAAAATTAAAATTTGCTTGCACGTTGCCGTTTTTACCAATTTCACAGTGAAGCACGAACTTTTCAAGTTCACGGAAGGTTGAAATTAAAAATGGCAAAACATGTTGCACGAAAAAAAAAACCTTTACCACCCTCTTTGGGTATACTGATCCTCTAAATCAGAGCGACACTAATACCAAGGAGCTTAGACATTTATCATGAATTTTGGTTAGCATTTCATTCGCGTACAGTGGATATTAAATATGGCACTGGCTACGTTTACTTTAAAAAAAAAAAAACGAGCAGAAAATAACAATAAGATCTGGACCTACTCTGTTTCTAGATGCGATTCCGATAGAAGTATAATGAAAATGTCACTTTTATCTGTCCAAGGTACCTTTTTTGTCAATCCCGTTAAATTTCAACATAAAAATCCCGATTTCCCATGGCTAAAATCGTGGGTTTCCCGTATCCCGATGTTTTTCTATCCCGAATTCCTGATCTTTAAACAAGGCAATCCCAATTTCCCGTTGCTAAAATCGGCCAATCCCGGCGTCCCGAAAATGGTCTCGCCCCCCCTCTATTCATGGAGCATATTGAATTTTAAAAGTTATTATTAGAAATCATCTTAATGAGAACCCTGGATATTGAAGTCAGTTACTAGTTACATCTAAAATACAAAATTTATGGTCAAATATGTGTAGTTTAAATGAATATGGCACATTTATTTAGTTTCAATATGTACTTATTGTTGTTGATATTTACACTCAACGTATGTGTATTCTTAAATAGACTGTTTTCTCTACCATATAAACCTTTTAGACTTTTTGATTATTTAAAAGAACCAGTTCAAAATGAAAACCAACATTATTTTTGCTATAAAAATGAAGGAACTCAATTATGGAAACAGAAACCAGTGACAACTATGGGATTTTAGAAATCTTGTTTGGAACGGCACATACATGTATATGCAAGCCTTCAACAGTCTTCTTACTTAGGACAGTGGTTTTATAACACAAAGAATGGTTTCGTGACTCTTTAGATTGCAACTAAGCACAAAAACAAGTTTCAGCAGAAAGACGAAGAGTACCTATCTTTATTTTAAAAAAAAATCATGATTACTGACAAAGTTTAAAATCAAATTGCAACTATTTAATGAACCATGTTTTCCCAGAATAAAATTTTAATCAGTAATTTATATTTTTGTATTTACAGAAACCTAATTACACATTAAAATTCACCATGGCAGGCCATACAAAAGCAGTTTCATCAGTAAAATTCAGTCCAAGTGGAGAATGGCTAGCCAGTTCCTGTAAGTATTGTCTTTATTGTTGCATTTTGTGAATCTTTGTCATCATTGTAGAAATTAAGATCACTTTTCAATGAAAGAATTTTTTAAAACATGCATGCATGGTCTCTATTAATCATGAATTACCGATGTAATTATACCCCTATTCAGTAGTAGTAGAAATAGTGGTTTACCTCTCAGTCTTTTCATTCTCCAGTCCCATTAAATTTTGTATTATTTTCCTCTGACAGAATCCTCAATCTTTTTGAAATTTAAAATTTAGCTCCATGTGGCCATATGAAACTGTGTGATGCGTTATCACATTCATTGCCAATCAACTTTCTGTCTACTGAATACTTATATATTCCTAGACAATGGCTGTACAAATGTATATTAAATTTGTGTCACGTTTTCCCTAAAAAAAACTATTGATTTAAGATTCATGTAATTAGTTATTCAGCTTCATGTACGGTAATCGTGTTATACTGTGTGATATGTTTACTTGTCCATACCGCCTCAACCTTAAGTTTTACGAATACTTTCACAGAGAATCAACTAGCAAAGCTTTCACATCGACTTGTCATAATTAAAATTTATGTGAATATTTTAATTTTTATTTAAGCAAACATTTCGATATTAATTATCTTTCAAAGCTGATGATCAAATATCTGTATGAATATAGTGACTCAATTTTGAAAGTTCTGTAAGAAAGGCAAAATTGTTTAAACATATATTTAAAGCATTTTTCTATTCTTAGCTAATGAATTAATTGAAAGATATTTGCTATTACCTTAGCTGCTGACAAACTTATAAAGATATGGGGAGCTTATGACGGGAAATTTGAAAAGACTATAAGTGGCCATAAATTAGTAAGTATTTATATGAAATATTTTTTCAACAGAAAACAAAAACAAAGAATTGTTTGAAAATGCCCTTTAAAAAAAATATAACACAGTCTTACTGAAGTTTGTCTCATCAAATTTGATAAAACTTCCACAATGCTATGAATCATAAAACACAGACAGAGTTTGAAATTGTGTTGTGAGTCATATACAGTTCTAGAGTTGTGCCCCTTTTGAACTTATTTGTCTTTGATTATATTATTTTTTTAACATAAGTAATACATGGAACAGGAATTACCCCAAATATTTCTACATCAGACTGCCAACACCAACTTCTCTAAGAAAATAGACAACATGCAAAACACATGGTCCAGATCCTCTCCCTCGGTACAGAATCAAATATATATATCAGAATATCATCATATAAAACAAAACACATGGTCCAGATCGTCTCCCTCAGTACAGAATCAAATATATTTATCAGAATATCATCATATAAAACAAAACACATGGTCCAGATCGTCTCCCTCGGTACAGAATCAAATATATATATCAGAATATCATCATATAAAACAAAACACATGGTCCAGATCGTCTCCCTTGGTACAGAATCAAATATATATATCAGAATATCATCATATAAAACAAAACACATGGTCCAGATCGTCTCCCTTGGTACAGAATCAAATATATATATCAGAATATCATCATATAAAACAAAACACATGGTCCAGATCGTCTCCCTCGGTACAGAATCAAATATATATATATCAGAATATCATCATATAAAACAAAACACATGGTCCAGATCGTCTCCCTCGTAAAGAATCAAATATATATATCAGAATATCATCATATAAAACAAAACACATGGTCCAGATCGTCTCCCTTGGTACAGAATCAAATATATATATCAGAATATCATCATATAAAACAATAGACATCAGTTGATGCATTGTTTTTGTTAGTGTGTAATGCATAAAGGTAAAAATCTAAATATTTTCCCCAAACCCTACATTTCTTGCTGACGATTGGACAGTGCAGTATATTTTTTTAAGCCAAACCACATAAGTCGATAATTTCAATACTAAACACTGATTAAATACAGATTTAAAGTTTTGCATTCTGAATTATGTATGCTTGGGGAGGGAGGGGGTATTGAATTTACTCATGTTTAAGTTTAATGCAATTTTATTCTGCCTAATTATTTATTTTATTTGTAGGGTATTTCAGATGTTGCTTGGTCGAATGATAGCAGAATACTTGTTAGTGCATCTGACGATAAAACATTAAAAATTTGGGATTTTGCTACTGTAAGTTAAATAAATATTAGTTATAGAGTAGTGTCTGCTTGAGTGTATTTACAAACTCTTTCAAGTCCAATTTACAGACTATTTCTATTAAATTTGTTTTAATGTATTTGAAAAAAAACAACTGGGCTGTTTTCACAACATAATTCTTCAAACTGCATTTTCCTTACTTAGGCCAAATAAAAATATATGTGTGGTTCCAGTGACCCTACCTTCCCTACTTTTTCGTCTTGAAGTTAGCCTACCCTAAAGATTTTATTGTCATTTTTCATTAAGCACTGTTAAAGTCAGAATGATGCTTCCATAGACTCAATGTAAAGAAAAAACATAAAATAAAAAAAAATCCCTACCTACCTACCCTAACTTTTTTTCAGATGTAACTGGAACCACACATACTATTTTATTTGGCCTTACTTTATGAAGACACTGAAGCAGTACCATAATGATGTACTTTGTTGCAATGTAAATCCAGAGTAAAATGCTAGTCGAAACAAAATTTTATTGTGAAAATGATAACATAAACATATCATTAAAATGTTATGGTTTTATTAGAATATCATTGAAATGTTATGGTTTTATTAGAATATCATTGAAATGTTATGGTTTTATTAGAATATCATTGAAATGTTATGGTTTTATTAGAATAATGATTTTTCCAAATTCTCTTCTGAATCTCTTTTGTTAAAAGTAACTTGATCAATGACATTCTGAAGATTGAAATACAAGGCACCAGTATGACGAAGAATGCAATCTTTATTACAATGCGGCTTACTGAACACTGTAAATAGACTACTACTGTTCACTTAACCATTGTGGGGGACATACATTGTAAGTGTTAACAGTCTTCATGCTCAACACATTCCTACAGCCAATGCATAATGTAATTGTTTTACAGCTAGTAAAATTCTTCTCTACAAGCCAACAGAGTCCAACAAAAAAATTCAAAAAATTGAGATTCAAGCTTGTGGATTCGTTTATTGTGAAGTCTGTGTTAAAGGGAGAAACTATTATCATTATAAATTATTTTATCTGTAACATACTTTGAATTGAATTTACTGCACAAACTAAAAACAAATTATAATAATTTGATAATTTTTTGCCTTCAGGCAAATGTCCATGATTTATAACTTGTCCCAATATTGTACTTGCTTGATGTAGATATATCAATTATTTAATGAATTAATTTATAATTTTATTGTATATTGTAGGGGAAATGTATGAAGACACTGAAAGGGCACAGTAATTACGTATTTTGTTGCAATTTCAATCCACAGTCAAATCTTATTGTATCTGGTTCAGTAAGTAAAGATGATTTGTAATTTATTGTTATTTATTCTATAGATTTTAGTTGGAGTTACAGAAATTCCCTTTCCTTAGATTGTTTAAAAATATGGAAAATTAATTTTGCATTCTCCGATTTTAACATATTTCACCACTTCTACCTTTTTGTTAGTTTCGTAAGTCATTACTGATTTAGCTTATTGACCAAAACTGGCTACTTTGAATTACCTCTCTTTAAAACACATCATTTGGACGACTCAGACAATTGTCCTTATAATCATTGTATAATTGCCATGTCTTGATTTAAGGCAAAATTTCTGACTCAAAAACAAAAAAAACATTCTTTTTTAGCAATACCATTTTAAACCACTTGTCACTGTGCTTGTAGAACTTGCTACAATGAAAAAATGTTTGCTTGTCCATCTTGTATATGCTTGAAGTATTGACAGGGGGCGTCCAGAAAACAAATTTTCAGGAGTTTTTTCTATGATTAGATAATAAAGAAATTTGAATTATATCATAACAAAATTGGAAACAGAAATACAATGTTGTGTTCTGAAAGATATGTTGATTTTAATTGTTAGATTGTTCATAAAAATTTGTGTTTTAGAATGCTAGTTGCACTTTCAAATTCATGTATTTTTGAAAACTTACAATTATTACAATAATTACAATTTGAGATCTGTACATAATCAATTTGTTAATTGTTTTTCACAGTTTGATGAAAGTGTAAGGATATGGGATGTAAAAACTGGAAAATGCTTGAAGACACTGCCGGCTCACTCAGATCCTGTTACTGCTGTAAGTTGATTAGATTACATAGCCAATAGAAATTAAGATGGAATTAAAAAGAATTTAATTTCGACACCTTTTGTTTTCTTTGGAAAGAGCATGAAATGTTTAACTCTTAAATTTGATCAATTGTATCAATTGTACATTTTCTTGATGAAATAAGGACAAAATTGATCATTTTAAATTTTGTTATTGAAAGGAACACTAATAAAGAAGTAGAATTTATAGTAAAACAATCAATGGTAGTCTTAACAGATATATTTTACTAAAACATTTGTCCTGTCTCTTGTGATCATGAGTATTTGATTTTAACATTTTGAGTTTTTTAAAAACTTCAACCAATCTACCATAAATTTAAGATATACAAAATCTGTGATCACTGAGTAAAATTTTATGACCTAGATCCCTGTATCTATATATAACACTTGTGCGACCTAGATTCCTGTATCTATATATAGCACTTGTCCGACCTAGATTCCTGTATCTATATATATAGCACTTGTCCAACATAGATCCCTGTATCTATATATAGCACTTGTCTATATAGTTGTATCTTAACTTAGTTTATATACTTGTAGGTACATTTTAATAGAGATGGTTCATTAATAGTTTCAAGTAGTTATGATGGTTTGTGGTAAGTTTTGCATTTATAAATATTCTACCATACTCTTGATCAAAGTGAAGGAGATTTCAAGTTGTCCAGTAATCATGTTAGGGAAAGTTTCAAAGTGTGCAATTAAATTTGTTTCTTCCATTTGAGGCTTCTGAATGCAGTGAATTATAGACTACTATCTACTAAACAAATAATTTACAGTTAGTAAAAAATATGAAATGACAAAAACTAGTAATTGTATAAATCCTTGTACAGAAAAATGTTGTTTCAGTGTCGAGGAAGGATAATGTTTTTCTGCAATATGTTTTATTTTCATATGAATTGAGTGCAGTGACACTAAAGAATGCAACACTATATATTTATATTATGGGAGGCAAACACAAAGTAACAGATATCCTTGTAAACATTTGAAAAATAGAATATTTGTAGAGGTATTTTTATATATGATAGATAAAAATAAATGTGCTGTTTTTTGTTTTGATTTTAAATAATCTATATTGTTTACACATAGTTTAAATGACCTTTAGATCATTGATGATTATGTATTGTTAAAATATGATATTAAAAACTATTTTCAGTCGAATATGGGACACAGCATCAGGCCAGTGTTTAAAAACATTGATAGGTAAGTTAGATTTTATTGTTGCATAATTAAAAAAAAAAAAATGCTTGGTTGACAATGAAAATTATAAATTTTAGGTGATAAGTTAAAACTAATTTTATACTCAAACTAATACTCTGGTGATGTTGTTTTTCTGTAAGATCTTATTCTGATGATTATTCCTTTTATCTTGTGTAAAATATTCAATAGTCCAAAATTAGGGATAGATTGTTTTATTCAAGGAGACCAAGACCAGTTGAAACATTAAAGAATCTTCTTCAATTAAAAGACTATGATGTAAAAGCAAATTCACAACAGGACATCTCAGATTTAGATTTTATCTACAAGCTTTGGAAATTCATATTAAAATAATTTCTTATATTGACTGTATAGACATCTGGTTTTCAAAATTCAATAATAGGATAAAGTTTAACATTCAAGATATTTGTAATGCCTCTCATTTTCAATATAATGTATTCAGTAAGTAAACACTGATTTCACCTTTGATGATGTTTCTCAATTGAAACATGATTTTTTGGCTTATTTTCTACTGACAGGAAAAGTTGTGATCCTCAAATTTGAGGTATTTATGTTCGCATTGTTTTTCATTGCAAGATGATGATAATCCACCTGTATCATTTGTCAAATTTTCACCCAATGGAAAGTACATTTTAGCAGCAACATTAGACAAGTAAGTAAAACAAATTATAGAAATCACTCACAACTTTCCTAACATATAAGTAAAATTTTGTTATTTTTTTATTGTATGAAAATATTAAGGGAAGGTCATTAACATGATTGTTAATTTTTTATCAAATAAAATGTGTATAATAGTTATTTTAAATTAAATAAAGTGTACACAGTTGCAGATATATTTATTTGAATACAGTATATGTTGATATGGTCTCTTTGTTTTTTGATTTTTATGATTTCTAGAGCTTTTCATATGCCAATTTAAAGTTTTCATGAAGATAACATTGTTCACTGATATAACTTATTATTTTTTCAGCACATTAAAATTATGGGACTACAGCAAAGGAAAGGTAAGTTGTTTCATTAGCTTTTAGATGAAAATTGAGACCACATTATTTTAAAGTTTATTAAGGGAACACATTTTTGTTTGAAGACTGACCTTTGTGGATGAAATTGCTGAAACAAGATTTGAGAAATCGGCTTAAAGTGTGATAAGCCATTTGTACACCTCATTTTCATGAGGATCATTTGGCTACAACCCCAAGTGATGGTTCACTACTGGAAAATTTTGCATAGTTTGATTATTTTGATAAAATAAAAATGTTTGGTAAACAGTGAAATTAACATTTTAATAATCTGAAAAAACAATGAATTCACCTTTTTGTAAGTTTGCATTTTCAATGTTCTCACAAGTTCAGAAATTGAGGAGGTGTAGAAAATTCAAAACAGTATTACTGAGGCCAAATAAAAAAGTATGTGTGGTTCCAGTTACATCTGAAAAAAAGTTAGGGTAGGTAGGAAGGGATTTATTTTTTTATTTTATGTTTTTTTACATTGAGTCTATGGGAGCAACATTCTGACTTTAACAGTGCTTAATGAAAAATGACAATAAATCTTTAGGGTAGGCTATTTTTAAGGCGAAAAAGTAGGAACAGTAGGATTACTGAAACCACACATATATTTTTATTTGGCCATATAAAAGTATAAGAAAAAAAGGGATAATTTCTGTAAAATGTAGACGTTGAGTAAATATCCAACCAAGTTTCACAACAATTGGCTGAATCGTTCTTCATATTTCACATTGAGAAAATAAAAAAAAAGAGGCTGCCTTCTTTTCATAAAAAACTTTCTAGTAAAAACACCTAAAAGTCGTGAACATTTATGTATAGCTTATGATGGATTAATTAAACCTCATAAAACAATGTATTTGTTAGAATATTAGAGACTGTTATACAAAAGTGATTTACTGAGTGTATGTTATTCAAATGTATTTGTTATCTCTTTTCAGTGTTTGAAAACATATAGCGGTCATAAAAATGAGAAATACTGTATATTTGCAAACTTTTCTGTAACAGGAGGAAAGGTATGTTTTTTCTGGTTTCAGCTTATAAAATACCCCATTATATATCATGTAACCAAGTTTTTTTTATGTAAGATGTGTCACACTCACCTATCAAATTATTTGTGTGTTGTTAGCATAGCTTTGAAGGCATAAAAGGATATATATCCTCTTTTCTAATGAGTCATACTTATTATAATTAAGATTCAAGAGCCCCATCATGTAGCACTAAATTCTTGATTATTATTCACAAATCAACTGTATCTAAAGATTAATTTCTTTAAAAAGTTTATAGTTTTTGTCGAGCCTGCAACTTTTGTTGCAGAAAGCTCGACATAGGGATAGTGATCCGGCGGCGGTGTTAGCTAACTTCTTAAAAGCTTTATATTTTAGAAGGTGGAAACCCTGGATGCTTCATACTTTGTATATAGATGCCTCATGTTACGAAGTTTCCGTCAGTCACATGTCCAATGTCCTTGACCTCATTTTCATGGTTCAGTGACCACTTGAAAAAAAAATTCAGATTTTTTGTAATGTTGAATTCTCTCTTATTATAAGTAATAGGATAACTATATTTGATATGTGCGTACCTTGAAAGGTCCTCATGTCTGTCAGACAGTTTTCACTTGACCTCGACATCATTTCATGGATCAGTGAACAAGGTTAAGTTTTGGTGGTCAAGTCCATATCTCAGATACTACAAGCAATAGGGCTAGTATATTCGGTGTATGGAAGGACTGTAAGGTGTACATGTCCAACTGGCAGGTGTCATCTGACCTTGACCTCATTTTCATGGTTCAGTGGTTATAGTTAAATTTTTGTGTTTTGGTCTGTTTTTCTCATACTATATGCAATAGGTCTACTATATTTGTTGTATGAAATGATTGTAAGGTGTACCTATCTAGCAGGCAGATGTCATGTGACCTTGACCTCATTTTCATGGTTCAGTGGTCAAAGATAAGTTTTTGAGTTTTGGTCTTTTTATCTAATACTATATGCCATAGGTCATCTATATTTGGTGTATATATATATATATATATGGTGGTGTTTAACGACCTTGACTGGCTATACAGCCCTCGCACGGTCGGTTTTGGTGTATGGAAATATTTTATGATCTTTATGTCAGTCGCACAGGTTTTATTTGACCGTGACCTCATTTTCACGGTTCATTGCACAGTGTTAAGTTTTTGTGTTTTGGTCTATTCTTCTTAAACTATAAGTAATAGGTCAACTATATATGTTGTATAGAAGCATTGTTAGCTGTACATGTCTGCCTGGAATGGTTCATCTGACCTTGACCTCATTTTCAAGGTTCATTGGTCTTTGTTTAGTTATCTTGGTTAATGTTAAGTTTATGTGACAGTTGTATTAAAGCTTAGCTTTATACTTAGGACTATCAACATAATATCAATGATTAGTATAGAAGGCGAGACATTTCAGCGTGTGCACTCTTGTTTTAAGAATAAATAACCCTTTTTAAAGCGTAATAGATGTTACTCTACTCGTACTTAATTATCATAATCTAGAAGTAAAGTTTTATTACATGATCAATTAAAAAAGTATTGCTCATTAACTGCCAAAAAAAGCTCTATTTACATCGGATGAAATTAAAAACATTCAGGTCAAATATATTAAAATTTGTTTGTTTTCATCCTTTTAATTGACCAAAGACTAGCTACAAAATTGTATGTCCCCAGTTTGAAGTAACACTGTTTAACTGTTCATTGCCAAACCATATTTCATACTTTATTTCCTGAGACCTGTAAAGGAGTAGGTTCAGTAAGACCCCTTTTTGGCCCCAAAATATAGCAGTTTTAGAAAATTGTGAAAATGTAATCTTTAAGCTATATTTTGGAAAGTAAAATGCTTCTGCTACATAAATATGAGCTGTTTTTTCCACATGCAATGCACAAAAATCGCGTTCTAGCATCATTAAGTCATGATAAATTACTGAAATCTTCAAAATTTTAGCATTTTGGTTAATTTTTAGACGGTTTCCGTCTAATTTCCGTGTAAAACGAAAGTGGCCGCATTCGTGTTCATCCAAAATATTTAAATGTAAGTTGTATTTGATGATAATACATAACATAATATAAAGGTTGAGGATGGACATGGATGCGGCCACTCTCATTTTTGACAAAAACAATCTTAAAAGTGACATTTTTCAGCATATTTGGTAGATTTTTCATATTTGAGCTTGAATGGGAGCGATTTTAATGACTAAATTAGTTAAAATCTTTCACATAAATTAATTGAATCAAATTAAATAGACACTTAAGTGATTAAAAAGTGGTCAACATCTTTCGTCAGATAAACCTGAAATTTGAGGCCAAAATCGGTCCTTACTGGACCTACTCCTTTCTACTGTGAACATACCTGGTGTGTTCTTCAACTGTCATTTTATAAATAGAACCCACAATTAGTGTCTTGTATACTCTTACTCTGTAAATTTTGAATTTAATCACTTTCCCTTAACATCAGCGCTTTTCCAGAATTAATTGTATGAAGGGGGAGAGAGGATGGCACTTTTATTAAAATTTGATAGGTGGTGGTTATATAAGAAAGATTGCTTGAACATTTAATTATCCAATATAAAATGTATGCATGTTGGGGTCAAATAAAAAGTGCCTCCTTCCCCACATATGTTTATTTTTGAAACAGCCCTCTCTAATTTAGCAACATTTGACCAACGTCTGTAATATTTTAGTAACTTAATATAAGCAAATCTCCTCTACCCAGACGGTCTTAAATCAGAGATTATCTGGATTGAGTGGCAACTGCATATATTTGATTTGATATCTAATATCATTCTCAGTCCTATATTTTTTTAAAGAAATATATTGTTAAATTAACAAGAACACATATGCAGAAACTTCAAAATGTACAAAACAAGATATTTTCATACAAAAACTATCAAGACCCTATTCTTTTGAAAATAAGACTGTCAGACATGATTTTTGAGTTAAAGGAAATAGCAAAATATCACTAAAAACATTTCTGATATTGTCAATATTATTTTATGCTTTATCAAGGAACTTTAAAGCAGATTTTATCTTGCTAAATATAAGTAAAAAATATGATCTGGTATATGTTAATGAGACAGCAAGCCTATGACACAAATACTAACTACACCAGAGTAACCTTAGATGTCTGAAATTTCAAGAGTTGACTCCCTTTAATACAATATTAATTAATATTTGCTTTATTTTCAATGGATTTAATGACTCATACTTTTATTGAGTTATGTTAATATTTTTAACAATGAGGTATAAATAACAGAGCATGTTTTAAACTCATGTTGCATATAAAAAGGAAGTTTAAGGCTTATATGTTTAAACCTGAGGGAAAATCCTTCTTTTTTTATTCTCATGTTTTTTTTAAAAACTATTTTAGTGGATAGTATCTGGTTCAGAAGACAATACAGTATTTATATGGAATTTACAGACGAAAGAAATTGTACAGAAATTACAGGGTCACACAGGTACTATTTTTAAGATTATGACAGCTGATTTGATTGCAACTCTTAGAATGCACAGTATAATTATCAGATAACTGTATTGTATTTCAAGCTCTGCAGAGATGCAACTAATCATCGGACCCGTCGGACCTAAGGGGCTGAATTTATGCAGATCCGGCAAAACTCGTAGCTGTGCAGGACCTGATGGCCGGCAATATTTAAGTCCGCTTGGGTCCGCCAAAACTGAAATCCCCGTCGGCCCCGGCAGAGTATTTTGTTTATAAAATTGCGATCATCTTTAATAAAAGTAAACGTCCTGTTCCCCCGCATTTTCTAACTCCGGGAACCAGTATTTCCGCCCAGTAATAGTCTTTCGTACCTTGTCCATCTCGCCCCGAACAATTCTCCGTATTTCCGTCATGTTTTTTGTTTTAGAAATTCGCTCTCTAGGAAGGAGGTCTATTAAGCATAGTTGATAAGTTCAGGAAATATGTCATGGCCGATAAAATTTGTAAGTGGGTCGAAACCCGGTAAAAGACTTTTAATCAGATCAATATTATGTAATGTATTATTCAATAACCTACAATTGTTATGAATCACAGGTTATTTTAAAATAATAATAATATCAACAAAATCAAAATTAACGTTTGTTCAATAGCATAATTTCATTTGATTTTTGAGTGAAAATATGGGTCTGGCAAAACTTGGTACCCTGTAGGCCCCATTCCCATTGTCTGACAGGGAAAAAAAAACTGTTTGCATCTCTGGCTCTGTCATCATCAGTTCTTTCCATTTTAACAATATTCAAAGTTTTATTTACCATACATTATAAAGTAAAGTTTGTATTCACTGTCAGGGAAAATATCCTCAGTGATCATCACTGGAACAATTGGTATAATGTGGTTCTGAAATGTTGTAAAAGTATTCTGCCTACATAGAATTAGTGGAGATGGGGAAGAAATTGAATTCTCAATCTTCATGAATGACTCATTGGTTATCTCTATAAATGTATTTATTTAGCTATAAAACTATTAAACTACAACAAGTTTTTACTATTTTGTGTAAAAATAAGCTTGAAAAATCAAATAACCCAGTATTGCTCTTTATAACTGTTTCTAGGAGTATTGCCTGGCCTGTTAAAACCTGGGCCAGGGTTATACTTTGTCAACCCTGCTACAAAATAACAAGCCGTAAAAGTTAAAATTGCACTATTCATTTTTAGAATATTTGTTTCTTGTTTTTGAATTTGTTTATAAATTTTGAATAAGTAGTTTCATTTTGAATGTTAATCTACTGTCTTGTACTTTCAGATGTGGTATTGTGTTGTGCCTGTCATCCCACAGAGAATATTATTGCATCAGCAGCTTTAGAAAATGACAAAACAATTAAACTGTGGAAAAGTGATGTGTAGCAAAGATCTGGCAGATTATTATTTATTATTTTATATGTCTTTGTCAAGGCAATGTTTTTATACACGAAATGCAATCATGAGATCTTTACCGGTAGTCATAATGTTGTTTGTTCTTTGATTGAATGTCGGTTGTATATGATGAATTAATTGAAGGACGAGAATTAACTCAATTCTACACTTGGCCTGCCATTCTAGGAACACTCAATAGGATAATGTCTGATGTAAACATTGATTTTGTATTTCAACTGAAACGCAGCTAAATTTCCTCGTGGTAATATTGTTGTACCTGTTAACAATAAAATGTTAGTAACATAGATTTTATACACTAGAGTATCTTTAACTTGTAACAGTATGTTTCTCAGGTTAAAACAGACAGAAATATTCGTAGACATGTGTAAGAAATGTAAATGGTGTAATAAATGCTCATTATAGAAGTTGACTTATGATTAAGTGATATTTGTATACAGGAGCAGTGGCGGATCCAAAGGGGGGGGTTCCGGGGGTTGGAACCCCCCCCCTTTTATTTAGCCGATCAATGCATTTGAATGGGAGCATATAGTTGGACATACCCGTAGCCAGGGGGGGTTCGAGGGGTTCGGACGAACCCCCCCTTGAAAACTAATAAGCACTGTTAAAGTCGATGTTCTGTTCGAATTGTGACTGTTAAAGTTGAGTTTGTGAGTCAAACGAACCCCCCTTTGGAAAATCCTGGCTACGGGCCTGTTGGAACCCCCCTTTACTCTGGGTTGGAAACCCCCCTTTTTAAAATGGCTGGATCCGCGCCTGAGGAGTATTATTTTGAAAGGGGCAGTGGTTTCAACAGTAGGTATCATTTCATCCTATCCCTTCACATAGGACTACCATTGTAGTAGATTCATGAAGGCAATTGTCTTGCATCGAAAATTCAAGTATGTCTCACAGTTGTCTTATCTCTTCAATTATTATTTTCAAGATTTTAACGAAAAGTCGTTTATATGCAATCCTTTTGAGAAACACCTTGCAATTGTATACTTGTCAAGTTGATCAAAATATGTAGAAAAGCAGCATAAACATTATCACAAAAGTTGTATTGGTTTGAATAGAAAACGAAGTTCTTTTTAAAACATTACCCAATATATGAAATATGAAATACAACTTTTTATTTGGACCTCATAATTCAAACAATGTCATACATTCAAACTGTATTGAAATAAATCATGTTTGTATTATTCTGGAATATGTTAGTATTTTCTGTTTGAATATTCAGGACAATTATAAACCATTTGTGAACATGATCCATTCTGTGAGAGACCTTTTTATGCACTACCTAGGTACATGTTTTTGGTCTTTGCATCCATTCGTCTCTGTCCTGCTTCAGGTTTAAGTTTTTGATCAAGGTAGTTTATGACGAGGTTAAAGTCCAATCAACTTGAAACTTTGTAAATATGTTCCCTATAATATGATCTTTCTAATTTTAATCCCAAATTTGAGTTTTGACCCCAATTTCACACTCCACTAAACATAGAAAATGATAGTGCGAGTGGGGCATCTGTGTACTTTGGACACTTTCTTGTTAGTTATTAAGTTACATCTGTCATTATCATCTATTCCAAGCAGAAGACTTGTTTTATATTTTCGCCTGTCTCTGACAAATATCACAGAATGTAAGACAATAGATGTGTATCCAGTAGTGGTGCAGCTGCTAACTTTTAGTAAATAGCTTTATACGTTATAGAATCTAGAGAGCAAGATAATCCATATGGTGTGTACAGATACCTGAATTTGAATATTTCTCCTGCCATATGATATGTCTGTAGTATATATTTTATAAACTGTGCATTATGCAAGAGCAAAGGAATGGTTGAGCAAATTTGATGAAACTCTGTTGCAATTTTAGAGTATCCAGAATTAAGGGAAACTTTCACATATTTGGCAACAACTCCACCATTTATGGATTGATATGTTGACATTTAATATTATAAATTTCTTAGTTTTTCATTACCAGAGTTAATGTTCTTTACCTTCAAACTTAACTTAAATTTTTACATGTTGCACCTTAATTAAATTAAACTCACATCAGTTTACTGGTAGTTGTTCGGATGAGTTAGTAAGATACTTGTTTATATGGGGGGGTGGGGATATGATTTGCACTCCAGAGTTCTGGATCTTTACTATCACATGTGTTAACACAACTGAAATATGCTTGGTTTTTTTTCATTTATTTTAAACGAATGTTTGATGAAATTATGCTCCCTTTCCTTTAAATTTTCTGATTTTTCAGAATTATAATATTTTAACCATCAAATTAAAAGCATTTTTGATGATTGAACATTTTGTTATTCACATCCTCAGCACTTCACAGTGTAAACTCTTTACAGATATTTTAGACTTCTACTTCCCAGTTAGGGAGCTACCATTTGATTTTTATGGGGGGGGGGGGGGGCTAGGATGAAATTTGAAAAAAATAGGCAGGACAGGAGTTTTGAGTAAAAAAAAAAGTCAGGATGAGACACTTGCAAAAAAAAAAAGTCAGGAAGACAATTTAGGTAAGAAAAAGTCAGGATAAACTAAAAAAAAAAAGGCAGGACCGAACAGAGTAAAAAATAAAAAGGCAGGACAGAGATTACAGCTAAAAAAAAATGCAGGACAAAATTTTTCATCCTAGCCCCCCCATTAAAATCAAATGGTAGTTCCCTTACCATTGATTTTAATATAGAACTAAAAAAAGGTGAGAACAAGATCTCCAATAAGTCAACATGATTTAAATCATCACTTGATTCTCATAGTGTTGGAACTCATAAAAGTTTTCTCAGAAACTACTGGACCAGATGTTACCAAACTTTACCTAAATATTCTTTCAAATTCCAATTTAAAAATTGCATCTGGGGTAATTTATCCATTAACAAACATGGCTGATGCAAGTGAAATGGAACATTGGGCTAAACCACTTTTTGCCATATATCTCAACAAGAGTGCTCACAGTGAAATGTCCTGCCTGCTTTACTGACCATTGATTTTATCTTGAAAGTCTTGTAGATAAAGGTTTAAATAAAAAAATCACAAAACCCAGGTCAGATAAATTCTGTCAGACAGACACATACACCTTGCAATTATTTTTATACACCAAAAACAGTAGTTGACCTATTGCTTAAAAAACTTGGAAAAACAGACTCAAAACAAAAATTTAACATTGACCATGAACCGTAAAAATGAGGTCACTGTCAGTTGAGACCTGTCAGACTCGGCTGACAATTCCAAGTACCCATTACATACACCAAATATATCGAATATAAATATATATTCCTGCTTGTAGTACTTATTAGACCGAAACACAAAAACTTAACATTGACTGCAAGACGGACATGTAACACTTATCAATTTAAAGTTTTAAAAAGTTTTCAAATTTTAGATTTTTGGAAATTTGATCAAAGTTTTAAAATATCAAAATTCTAAAATTGTGTAAAAGTTTTGAAATTTTGAAATTTTAAACAAATAATTAAAATATTAAAATTCTAAATATCGTTTTTAAATTTGATAGTTTAAAAATTTGATCAAACTTTAAACATATTAAACCCGTGCAATTTTGATTATTTTGCTTTTTGAAAGTTTGATTTTTTAAATTTTTGATTAAAATATCAAAAATAGAAAAGGGGCGAAAACAGGGGTACCTGTAAACACGGCTCTGATTATAATCAATCTTAGTTGGGAATAAATAGCATGAAATCATTTTTAATTACAAAATAAATAATTAAAAGAAGATGGCGTTTTTTATAAAACATATTAGACATCACATGGCATAACAGTGTCCAAAAATATTAAGGTTGTGCATCTATTAAAAAAATATCTAAACCGGCATCAAAAAAGTTGATTTAAATCTCTAATATAAGGTAAGAGTTTGAGATGAATAATTCAGAGCTATTTGGTGTCCCCAGTGCCAATCATTTAGAAGTACAGTGAAAACTGACCAACTCGCAGAAGGCCAAGAAAATTCCCGAAAATTCATAAATAATGACTTTTAAAGAAAGTAACAATACTTTTGAACAAAAAGTCATAACTTAACCGGGTTTTTTGTAAAACGTTCCCTTGATCCATGGCATCTACATGCTGAAACAAATTTAAGGTTAAACCAAATTATTATTTTCCGGATTTAGATTGATATATGCGAAATAAAGAAATTGACCATATTTTTGCGTCTTTTCGGAAGTGCAGAAAAAAATTGATCGTTGATTTTTTCTTGAAAATTTGGCGGAGTGTTCTTGAAACAGTACTTGATTGATTGCAAAAGAAAAAAATATGGGTCCATGTGCTTGTTTTTTCAATAAAAGCCATATACCTTCATTTTTTACGACGTCTGCCAGTATGGCGCTAAATTACGTTATATAAAGTTTTAATCGCACCAACGTCGTGTAATCATTCCCGCCGTACACGACTATGCTGTCAAGTATATGAAGGTGTTTTCCAAAGCGTTGATACTTATTATAAAAATTCATAAGATGGTTATTCGTAAAATCGCTAAACATTTGAGGCTAAACATTTACGAAACGTAATTTGGACAGGAACCTTTTCATAATAAAAAAAGGATATAAAAAAGGATCCCAGCAGATTAGATGTACGCCAAAACAGAAAAATCTTATAGAAGTATAAAGGTGCAGCTCCGTCCGACATTAGTTTTAAATTGCTTCATGTACCAAAAGAGGATAGCCAACATTATTGCAAAGACCCTAACATGGCAAAATGTGAACCAACTATAAATTAAGTGAGGTGATACAATTAATTAACAACCGTAAAACCTTCAACAATGACAAAACCTGTCAGCTTTAAAAGGCCCCGACGTACTTGGATTTGTTTCTTTTTACATTCAAAAGATCATCTTTCAAATTTAGATTATAAAGAGTACTTCTTGTTCTATAGTTTGAGCTGCTTTGTGCAATTTCATGTCCTAATTGCCTCAGTCGACTGAAAATGAAGTTGTAGTATAACATTTCATAGGAAGTACAGCAGCTAGTATTAGAGAATAATATTCAAGGATGTCTTATCAATAGATAAGTTGCATTACCTTTCATACGGCGTAACTGTATGAATATTGGCGTACTTGTTTGTCTAGAATTAGAGCTATATTGAAAACACTTTATTTGTTCTTCTGTCCGATCGTCTAACTATAATTGTGTTACTTTTATCAGAAACAACGCTACTGCATGACTTCATATTTGCTCATCAGCTTGACAGCGACGAGTTTTAACGTGTGTACACTTTCTGATCTGTCTGTCTGTCTGCAATTAGTGTACATTTGTCGATACTTCAAATTATATCTCTCAATACATTGAAGTACAAAAGGGAGATGCTTATACACATAAGAAGACGTGGTATGATTACCAATGAGGCGAATCTCAACCAGAGACCAAATGACAAAGACATAAACGACTATAAAACATCGGACGGCCTTCAATTAACAATGATTAAGACCCACACCGCATAGTCAGTTATGAAAAGACCCTACATAACAAATGCAAAACAACTCAAACACGAAACTTACGGCCTGAGTTAAGTACAAAACAATGAACGAAATACAAATATGATATACAATAACAAACGACACCATTGAATTCTTGTTTTGGTCTATAACATCCAGATTGATATACAAAAAAATAAACCAATTAAACAAACTAACGTGTGACAATTCTTCATCTATTGGCAATATTTTGCTTAAATTCAAAACAAAAACGACACCAATGTATTTTTTTTAAATCTTTTTAACGGACTTTTATTGACACCTTTTCTACATACACATGTACATATATAATATCATATAATTTTAAAAAATCAATTAAACTCTGCAATTTTTTTTTATGTACCAAGGCAAGTCCAGAACAGGATGAGAGACTTCTTTATTTACAATTTTATTTACGAATAGGGGTGTTGTACGACCTTGTCCACCCATGAGGGTCTCGCATATGCAGTCGGTTTTGTTATTTTATTGATTGTTAATTTAGACCGTACAATAACAATTCACCCTTCAATTTGCAGTCTGTCCAATGCTATACAAGAAGAAGAAAAAATAAAGACACAAACTATTTTGATTCTGATTATCTTTCAATTCAAGATAGTATTATTGACTTCATTATCAATGAATGAAAATAAATGTTCTCGTCATGAAAAATTTTGCACAGCTGTACCCCACGTCGTAGTAATGACTTTTGTGTATGGATTTCAAATCTTCCAACACTAGACCCGATTCGGCCACTCTACGCGCCATACATTTTGTTAAAATGTTCTTATTAATCACGGGTTCATACGTTTTCTCATTTCTTTTAGTTTCATAAAAATGACATGTTAATATCATAAATGTTCAATTTAATATTTGCCGCTGAACGTCAAGCAGCTATTAATAGATATAGGAAGATGTGGTATGAGTGGCAACGAGACAACTCTCAATCCAGGTAACAATTTATAAAAGTAAACCATTATAGGTCAAGGTTCTGTGTCTTTTACCTTTTCTTCAATTCGTCATGCAAAGTTGTATTTTGTTTATTTTTGTTCATCTCCAGTATTTCCTTTGTTCTCGCTGCTCTTCGGCGGATTTCGCCGTCTTTTAAAAACGACAAAGCCGCTTTTTTAGCAGGTACTTTTTTTTGAAATTCGAGCAACCTGATTATGACGTCAGTGAATATTCCGCGAAAATATGACTTCATTTAAAGCGACGTCGCGAAATGTTGACGTTCTTATTAGAAACACCGCGAAATTACAACGTTCTGGTTACCAACGTCGCGAAAACAACACGAAAAGTTTTGAAAACATTATTATCTGCCCCTGCTACTGTATCGTATTCCCGTAGATCCAGAAAATGCGTTTCGGTCGCATGCAACTTTAAACGTTTTGTTTTGTTTTTTATCAGTTGCATTGCCTTTTATGATTGATTTCAGTTCCAAGCAATGATACGGAAGGAAGACTAAATTTATTGTGTCGCAATGAACGTTGTGCTATGCGTGCTTCAGCTCGTCCCTAGACAAATAAGTGTACTGGTTCAGTGATAATAAACGTATTTACACTATTGGTATTTAGCTGTATTTTGCCTCCGAATGACCTTATATCACCTCCGAATAACCTTTTGACGTCAAGCAACAATCACTTTTTAGTTGTGACGTCAAATATTTTGAATTATGAAGTCAAAGTTTACGGGAACCTGTGTGATGTTATGTAATGGCGGACAAATTTGCATACAAGTGTAAATACGTCTATAGACGTCCTACTAAACTCCGAAATATAACAATAATCTAAAATTAAAATCATACAAGACAAAAAAAGGCCAGAGGCTCCTGAATTGGGACAGGCGCACAAATGCGTCGGGGCTAAACATGTTTGTTTATATCACAACCCTACCCCTCTACCTTTAGCAAATGTAGAATAAACAAACACACAGCAATACGCACTTTAAAAGAAATCCAAGTCCTATGTCAGAATAGGAAACAGAAGAAACTAATCAAAATGACAATAATAATAAATCAACAAAGGACCACTTTATATAGACAATAGACAATACTTTATTAATAAACCTCAGACACATAGGTGTACAAGAGGACATCATATATACAAGTATACACATGTTTATACATTCACACTAAACATAATAATGCTACATACATGGTAAAATATAGCAAAATGTCAATTTACAAACTGCCATAACATTCAACTCAAAACAGACTAACATAAATCACAAGTATCGTGTAAGAATTTTTAAAAATATTGCTAAGTTTTTGTAAAGTTCTACATGACAAAATGTTAAAAGCTGTTTCAATTTGTACTCCGTTGGATTTGCAGTATAATATTGTGGTATATATTTATTTCTAAGCAGTTTTATTTCTTGTTTTTGACATTTAAAAAGATAATGAAATTCATCTCCTATTCCATTTCCACAGAGATGACAAATTCGTGCATTTTTGGGAATTCCGGACCATATAAAGCTAGTAGTGACTGACATATGCCAGTTCCATACCTCAATTAAACTAATTGAAAGATTACGTTTTCATTATATGAATAACAAGCACAATCCCTCCCTGTTGTATTTAATGCTAATTTGTTCCTGAACATTCATGAAATATTTGTCACTGGCAACCAAAAACCGATAATTTGAAATAGGTTGTTTACATACAAATCACAAAGAAACTTAGGATTCAACTCCCTCGGGCAAAGTAGCCCTTATAGATGGATTTTGATGTGTTTAACTTCACTTTGGCCAAACACCTCTTCAATTGTTTCGGTTCTTATATTTACTTGAGTTTTAAATATCCAGTTTTCAGCGTTCCAAAGGTGAATGCTTTACTAACGCGTTTTACATTGTACAGGTTTCTCGAGAGCAACATTGGTGTATGGCAAAAAACGGAAAAATCCATCATGCAGCTGACAGCGTGGCACTCTTTGTACACGCCCCATTCTGACTGGAAGTACCTGTGTTCTTTCACTTTGCTCAAAGTTGATTGCCGTACGATAACTTAAAAATGCACAAGTAACATTACGGAACAATGATATCCCTTAATACAAAAAAAAAATCCCTTTTCCTTGTATTTGCTATTCAGTGGTCGATTTAGGGCCCCAAATGGAGCTACGTATATGATAAATACATAATATAATTTTTACAAGCATCAGTCCAAACGTTGTCTAAAGGAGCAACCATTTAACTTCAAAAATTGGGATATGGTTGTTATGTCGAATACTCAGTGGAGAAAAAAAGAATTTCGCGCTGAGCGCTAACAATTTTATTAAGTTTTTCATCGCTATTAATCTAATGATTTAGTTCAAAATTTAACACTATAAGGCATAGGGAAAATCTGGATTCAGAATAATTTTTTTGTCCTCTGCTTGCGCAGAATATTTTTTGTCCTCAAATTGGGAGCAGAATATTTTTATGTACCATTATTGAAGCCCCTCGTGGAAGTATCCAAGTAAAAAAAAGTGTCACCTTAGTGACAACATTTATTTATCAGATTCCCCAAAAGATTACCATTTATCGTAGATAAAAACTTTTAAAATAACTTTCAAAATGCCGACACCTACAAATTGGTAGATGGGCGCTTAATGTACAGCGGCAACTATTACATAAGTCTTTTGTAGACGAGACGTGCGTCTGGCGCAAATTCAAAATTTACATCCTGTTATCTATCAACACTGTGCGGGACGCCATTCCGATATCGGCAAATCTGACTTTGTCGGTTTACAAGAAAGCAAAAAATAATTTTGCCCAGCGATAGATTATTAGAAAAAATTTTAAATGCCATATGTCCAAACTTGTCACTGTTGTCACTGCAGCTGATTAAAAGTACATTTCCCATGGGAAGTTTGATAATTCCCATGGGAATATTAGAATTTCCCATGGGAACATTGAAAGTTGATTAGTTTAGGTGGATACCTTATAACAGTATCCTGGCTCCAAGCTACTAAAATTTGATCTTACTCTTAATTTCAGTGTAAAAAAGATATTAAAAACTTCCCACATTCCAGACTAGAACAACGTTCATTGCAACACCATGAATTCAGTGTTCCTACCGTACCAATACTTAAAACTGAAATCATTGATACAAGACAATATATATATATATATGATCGTCATGCAATCGATAAAAAATGAAAAAAAACGTTAAAAGTTACGACCGAAGCGCTGTTCTGGATCTACCTTCTTCAGGAACGCTCAAAGCTGAATATTTAGGGCCAACAATTTATATAGAACATAAATAGTTGATCAAAAACGTTAAAGATGAGATCGTTCAAAATGCACATGGAAGGATATATTCATCTGCCGACGTGATTGTAGAAAGTAAGAAGTCGTAGAGAAAAACAGAAAAAAATGAAATCAAATGATATAATACAAAGTGTATTGAACCATTTTATTGCTTAAAGTTCAGTAGAAAATGTATAAAAAGATACTCAACCTAACCATACTATTTGACCTACTGCGAGTTGATCAGTTTTTACTGTTACTCCTAAAATATTGGTGCTGGGAAAAACCAGCAAGTAAAATGGTCATTATCAGAGCCGTTCGTTTTGTTTTAAAATGAATTCTCTTCTTTTGAGAAATATTTATTTTGTCATCCAATTTTTCACCGCTTACAACTGTCTGTCTGTGGTTTTATTTTACATTAAGTATCAGTATGTTTTCATTTCATTTCATTTTGTTTCGTTTCGCAGATTACAGGTACCCCTCTTTCGCCCCTTTTCTATTTTTGATATTTTAATCAAAAAATTTTAAAATCAAACTTTCAAAAAGTAAAATAATCAAAATTGCACGTTAGGTTTAGTATTTTTAAATTTTGATCAAATTTCTAAACCATCAGATTTAAAAACGATATTAAGAATTTTAATATTTTAAATATTTGGTTAAAATTTCAAAATTTCAAAACTTTTACACAATTTGGAAATTTGATATTTTAAAACTTTAATCAAAATTTCAAAAATCTAAAATTTCAAAACTTTTTAAAACTTTGAATTGATAAGTGTTACACGGACCTGCACACCTTGCAATTATTCTATACAGCAAATATGAGTTGACGGTCCGTGTAACACTTATCAATTCAAAGTTTTAAAACGTTTTGAAATTTTAGAATTTTGGAATTTTGATCAAAGTTTTAAAATATCAAAATTTCAAATTGCGTAAAAGTTTTGAAATTTAGAAAGTTTAACCAAATAATTAAAATATCAAAATTCTAAATATCGTTTTTAAATTTGATAGTTTAAAAATTTGATCAAACTTTTAAAATACTAAACCTAACGTGCAATTTTGATTATTTCACTTTTTGAAAGTTTGATATTTTAAATTTTTGATTAAAATATCAAAAATAGAAAAGGGGCGAAAAGAGGGAAACATATACACACGGCACCTATTTAAACCGGCATCAAAAAGGCCAGAGGCTCCTGAATTGGGACAGATGCAGGCCCACAAATGCACATGTTTCGTGAGATCACAACCCCCTCTACCTCTAGAAAATGTAGAATGAACTAACATTCACACAGTTAATTAAACACACTTTAAAAGAAATCCAAGTCCTATGTCAGAATAGGAAACATAAGAAAGTAATCAAAATGACAATGTTAATAAATTAACAAAGGACTGCCATATATATATAAAGCCAGCTCCAGACCTCAATTAAACTAATTGAAAGATAATGTCTTCATCAAATGAATAACAAACACAAATCCTCCCTGGTATATTTATTGCTATCATTCATGAAATATTTGTCACTGACAACCAAAAATCGATAATTCAAAATAGGTTCTTTACATACAAATTTCAAAGAAACTCAGGATTCAGCTGGCTCGGGCAAAGTAGCCCTTATAGATGTATTTTGGTATGTTTAATAGATAAAGGAAGATGTGGTATGCGTGCCAATGAGACACTCGACATCCAAATAACAATTTATTTAAGTAAACCATTATAGGTTAAGGTAAGGCCTTCAACACGGAGCGTTGGCTCACACCGAACAGCAAGCTATAAAGTGCCCCAAAAATTACTAGTGTTAATCATTCAAACGGGAAAACCAACGGTCTTATCTATATCAAAACGAGAAACACGTATGAACTACATCAACAGACGACAACCACTGTACATCAGATTTACTTCATTTTGGCGAAACACCTCTTCAATTGATTCGGTTCTTATATATACTTCACTTTCAAATATTCAGTTTTCGGTGTTCTGTAGGTGAATGCTTTACTTGAAATTCAGCATTTTACAATGTACTGGTTTTTCGAGAGCAACATTGGTGTATGGCCAAAAATGGAAAAATCCATCATGCAGCTGACAGCGTGGCACTCTCTTTACACGTCCCATTCTGATTGGACGTACCTGTGTTCTTTTACTTTGATTAAAGTTGATTATCGTTCGATAACTTAAAAATGCATAAATAACAAATACGGAAAAATGATATCTCTTGATACCAAAAAAAAAAACTCTTTTTCTTTTATGTGCTATTTATAAACAGAGGTTGATTTAGAGCCCCCAATGGAGCTACGTATATGATAAATGCATATACTTTTTACAAGCATCAGTCCAAACGTTATCTAAGGGAGCGCTCATTTAACTCCAAAAGTTGTTTTATTGAAGTAAAAAAATCGCGCTAAGCTCTTAAAATTTAATTTATGAAGTTTTTTTTATCGCTATTGATCAAATTATTTAACACTTTAAGGTATGGGGGGAATCTGGATTCAGATGATATTTGTTTTGTCCTCTGCTTGCACAGATTTTTCCCCTATCAAACTGGGGTTCAAAATATTTTTATGTACCATTATTGAAGCCCCTCGTGAATGTATCCAAGTAAAATAAAATAAAAAAAAAAAGTGTCACCTTAGTGACAATATTTATATATCAGATTCCCAAATAAGATTACCATTTATCGCTAATATAAAATATTCAAAATATTTTTTTAATTTTCAAAATGCCGACGCCTACAAGTGGATAGATGGGGGCATAATGTACAGCGGCAACTTTAACATTAATATGATGAAGCCTGGAAATAATGTGTATGGTATACGTTTATGATAAATATGATGAATGTGTTCAGCTTTTACAAAACCAGAACGATAAGTTGTATGTTAACGTTTCTTATTTTTTTTTTAAATTTTTACCTTTTTAATTTAATTTGGTTTTATTGGCTTTTTTTAAACTTAATTTGATTCGAGTGTCTTTGATTAGTCTTTTGTAGAAGAAACGTGCGTCAGGCGCAAATAAAACATTTACACCCGGGCAACTATCTATGAAGAGTTTATGTAGAAACCTTATAAAAATTTTCTGACTCCAGGCTACCGATAATTGATTTTACTCTTAATTTCGGCGTAATAAGATAGCGAAAACCTCCCACATTCCAGATACCACAACGTTCATTGGGACACCATGAATTCAGATTTCCTACCGTACAAATACTTAGAACTGAAATTATTGATACAAGGCAATATACGATCGTCATGCAAACGATAAAAAAATGAAAACAAAACGTTAAAAGTCAGTACGACCGAAGCGCTTTTCTGGATCAGGAACGCTCAAAGCTGAATATCTAAGGCCAACAATTTATAGCTGACTACGCGGTATGGGATTTGTTCATTGTTGAAGGCCGTACGGTGACCTATAGTTGTTAATGTCTGTGTCATGTTGGCCTTTTGTGGATAGTTGTCTCATTGGCAATCATACCACATCTTCTTTTTTATAATTAATAAAGAAAGGAAATTGTTGCTGATTAAAACGTTAAAGATGATCATTAAAGATTTATTCATCTACCGACATGATTGCAGAAAGTAAGAAATAGTAGAGAAAAAAAGAAAAAGTTGAAATCAAATAAGATAATACAACGTGTATTGAACCATTTTATTGCTTAAAGTCCAGCAGAAAACACATATATACTCAGTCTTACTCTAACCATACTATTTGACCTACTGCGAGTTAATCAGTTTTTACTGTTACTCCTAAAATATGGGTGCTGGGTAAATCATCATGTAAAATGGTCATTATCAGAGCCGTGTATCTTGGTTCAAAATGATTTCTCTTCTTTTGAGAAATATTTATTTTGTCATCCTATTTTTCACCTCATAGAACTGTCCGTACCTGTGGTTTTATTCTATACATTAACTTTTATGTATCAGCATGTTTTCATTTCATTCTGTTTCGTTTCGTTTCACTTTTATTTCGTTTCCCAGTTTACAGGTACCCCTCTTTTTGCCCCTTTTCTATTTTTGATATTTTAATCAAAAGTTTAAAAAACCAAACATTCAAAAAGTGAAAAAATCAAAATTGCACGTTAGGTTTAGTATTTTAAAAGTTTGATCAAATTTCTAAACTATCAAATTTAAAAACGATATTTAGAATTTTAATATTTTAATTATTTGGTTAAAATTTCAAAATTTCAAAACTTTTACACAATTTGAAATTTTGATATTTTAAAACTTTGATCAAAATTCCAAAAATCTAAAATTTCAAAACTTTTTAAAACTTTGAATTGATAAGTGTTACACGGACCGTTGACCTGTTGCTGATATTTACTTGGAACAACAGACCAAAACTCAAAAACTTTTAACATTAATCAATGAATTATGAAATTCGCTCATTACAGTCATGCCATACCGTATAGCTGACAGGCGCGTAGATCCCTTTACGCCAACGCGCAGTTGCGTGCACATCAATTTGGCATGCCAAAAAAATAAATGGCAAAATAAAAAATTATAAATTAAATGTTTAAAGGAAAAACATATGTGACCCGCCATGACATTTGCAGGCTTATGGAGGTAGAACGTCATTGTTAGAAAAATAATAAACATGATAAATATCGAGATTAAATGAAATACGTATTTGTGAAGAAGAGATAAACACTTTCCTTGGCTTCTTTTTTGCGGACGCCGAACTATACATCATATATAAGTTTTGAAGAAGTTTTACTTTATCGTTTGAAGTGAAAAACATTTGAATCTACATTTTAAATTGATACCAAAAAAATCAAATTTCTGCTCTATAGATTTCCTTTCATAAATGAAGTCTGAAATATATCCATAATACATGCACCGTATCAAATGCATATAAGAGATTCAAGATTTCAAGATTTATTAGGAAAACACTCGGACACATTTACAATGTGTTACAAGAGGTCATTATTGATAACATATCTATAATACTAAAATTAAGAGGTCCAATTTGTCAGCCGTCATCACGTAAAAACGACGAATCCAAGAATTCAACTTTATACAGCCGTCATCACGTAAAAACGACGAATCCAAGAATTCAACTTTATATATAACTAATATAGTACAAAGGTGTAGATTAAAAATTACACCACTCCAGACCCTTTTGTTTTCCACGTAATTAATATTGCCAATAATTAAGAAGTTCCGGGTCGAGTCCGATACCGATACCAATAGTATATTCACCTGTTACCTATTACCTTATCTGTACGTTCCGCATCTGACAGGCGCACCACCAAACAGTGTATTCAGGATTAATATGTTATATAGTATTACACGGGTCATAATCACAGGGTTGACACTACTTAATTGTCAAATTGTTACCTATTGTAGTATTTTAATCAGTTAGACTTTCTCAGATAACAATACGAATACTAAAAATCTGGACTAAAATAAGGCGTATAGGTACAGTTTTCAATTTGTTAGCGGGCATGACGTAAAACAGTGAATCAAAGAATTCAACTTTATTTATAACTAATATAGGACAATGCTGTTGATTAAAAAATACTCCATTCCAGGACCTTTTGTTTTCCAAATAATTAATATTACCAATAATTGATAAGTTCCAGTTCGACGGGTTCAAACAGAAAGATTTGAAAGCAGAGAAAACTGTGTATCTTATAATCGGTATGACTTTATCAGATGACAATACTAATACTAAAATAAGGCTTGCGCATAGTTATATACTTTAATTCAGTCACGGACCCGCGATATCACGGATGTGTTCTAGTATACATTAAATATGACAGAAATGAACAAGTGATAAACAAGTTAATATTACAGACAAAATTTAAAGAAGAGAAGACAGTTTTCTGATAAACATTGACAATTTCTTATATAATTCAATATTGCAAAGTGACAAAAGACCTTCCATTTTTACAAAGTTTGGATTATTTAGATCTATAATATTGTGGTAAATATCTGTTTCTCAAATCTACTTTCTCTGCATTTTTACAAATAAATAATACATGATATTCATCACCAATATCTTCTTTGCATGAATTACATTTTCTTTCTGATTTTGGTATATTGTACCATCTACCAGTTTCTATAGGCAATCGTAAGTTTGCAGTTCTTAATTTTGAAATCCAAATTCTAAATGACTGGTAAATTAATAAGATATCTTTCTATTTCAAAACTCTTTTTGAATAGTGAATAAAATTGTCCACGCGATGTGGTGTGTAAATCCGTGTAAATCACTGTACCATTTTTGTATGAACTGGTCACACAAAATTTGTTTTACTAAAACCTTTTCGTATACAGCATACTGGTTTAAAAAAATAAAGCTCATGCCTAACTCATTAAATATAGATTCTATGTGGTTTATCCACTTGAAATTCATTCCACGATTGCTTTTTAAACATAGCATGATCAACTTGTATAGAGTTCTGCTAAGTTTATTTTCATTTAATACTAATTTACTCCAAAAAGAAATCATCCTCAATTTGACCCAAATTTCGAGTGGAAACCTCCCAAGTTCTCCATAAACCATAAATGATGCAGTTGAAATTCGAACTTTCAAAATTCTCTTACAGAATTTCAAGTGGATTTGTTTAATAACTTTTAGGTTTTCAAAACCCCACACTTCTGAACCGTACAATAAAATTGGTTCAATCATAGAATCAAACATTTTTAATTGTAGATCTATAGGTATTGATTCATTACGAAATAATTTGTAAATGCAATATAACGCCTTTTGTGCTTGCTCAACAAGTTTTTTTCCTTGTGTTAATAAACGTTCCATTATATTTGAATATAACACCTAGGTATGAATATGTATCAACAATTTCAAGGTTACAATCTTGCAAAGTAAAAGTAAAATTCTGTCTCGTTTTTCTTTTACAAAAAATCATTACTTTAGTTTTATTAACATTAACCTGTAATTTCCACATATCCCAATATGATTGAAAAATGTCTAGAGCTCTTTGCATGCCTTCCATACTTTCAGACAGAATGACAGTGTCATCTGCATATACAATAACAAATAATTTATAAAAAATGTGCAACTCACTTTCGAGCTTCTCTTTGATAGTATTAAGAGGTGCACCGTCTAACTGGCTGAAATAACTTTCTAGATCATTTAGAAATATAGAAAAAAGAAACGGGGATAAATTTCCCCCCTGCCTTACACCAGTAAGACAAGGGAAAAATTCAGACTGGTCACCATTATACTGAACGCAAGATTTAATATCATGGTACATGTTAAAGATAACCTTAAAACATTTACCTTTAATCTCACAATTTTGTAATTTTGTCCATACCCCTGATCGCCAGACGGTGTCGAACGCCTTCCGAAAGTCGACGAAAGTACAATAAAGCTTCTTGCCAAACGAAAAATATAACTCAATTAGAGTATGCAATACAAAAATGTTGTCAACTGTTGAATATCCTCTCCTGAAACCAGCTTGGTTTTCGGAAATGAGACTCAATTCGTTAGCAAAAATATTTAATCTAGAATTTATAACAGACGTAAATAATTTCCATAGGCAACTGATGAGTGTGATTGCCCTGAAATTATCAGGGTCGGACGGGTTACCTTTGTTTTTAAAAACAGGTTTTATAATTCCTTTGGTCCAGCTTTCTGGAATAATACCAGTATCTAAGACTAAATTAAAAAGCTCACAATATATAAGAGAACACCTACTTATAAACTGTTACGCGTCGCATACTATGTATAGAGACATGCATAATAAATCTAAATTAAAAAAAGGAATTCTTCAAGCTTACTTTGACAAATTTTAAACTAACTTCATTTTAACAAGTTTAAATTACATGACTGTTCTAAAATAGAGCTACAAAAAACAATGCTCTGCTCTAAAGATTTTCTTTCATAAATGAAGTCTGAAATTTATCCATAATAAATGCACCGTATCAAATGCATATATGAGAACACCTACTTATAAACTGTTACGCGTCGCATACTATGTTTAGAGAAGAGACATGCATAATAAATCTAAATTAAAAAAAGGAATTCTTAAAGCTTACTTTGACAAATTTTAAACTAATTTCATTTCAACAAGTTTAAATTACATGTTCTAAAATAGAGCTAAGAATTGTTAGTATTGTAGTAAATTTAAATCTTTGAAATTTTATTCAAATACGCTATTGAACATCACTAAGAGCCAATAAAATACAATAATTTTGTGTTTTATAAATTAGTGCCTTCAATAAAAAAAAATTCGTCATAGAACAGTCTCATTTTCATACCGGTATTCGAAATAACTCGTTTCATTGCTATTACAATAAATATGTCATTATAACATGACAGAGAGTTTTGTTTCGGAATGTTCTAGGTAAATATACAAAAGGGCAAATTTTAGACAATGTATCCTCCGAAGCCTGGAAGTGGCTAGTCACATATAGTTAACGGCGTTTTTCTCACAATGAGGTTCTATCTCCATAAGCCTGGATATGTCGTGGCTGGTCACATATATGTAATCGCTTTTTTAAATGATGTAATGTCATTAAATAGCGGCATTTGGTTTCAAAATTAAAGTTTTATTGGAGATGAAAATACTAACAGTAACTTGCATCTATTACAAGATTTGAATTTGCTATACTTTAGTAGTTTCGGGGCACATTTTACAGAGTACGGTTTAATTGTTTGGACTGCGATGTACCAATTGACATTAGATTTATCAGTACCCTTCGATATCGTTGAAAGTATGCCGAGGCGATGTGTTCGACAGACTACCAGAGCCAATCCCCCCAGCAAACACGCTAAAACAGTATTGGAAAGTCTCATTATATTTTGCGTTCATAGACCACATGAATTGATAATGGAACTGTGGAGTCGTCACGTCTGATATCATCAGGAAATCGCTTCTATGCGCATTATCTGCTTCCTCGTGTTGTCGGTAATACATCAAACGAACAAATCTCTGCATTGTTTGAGACATACGAAACTGGCCTGGCATATAATTTGTCAAATTCAATCGGGAGGTCGCTCGATGGCGGACACGAGTGCTACCGCGAAGAGATCGTTCAGTGTACTACATCCGTTGAAAACATATGTATGATTAACCATGAACAAATACAGCTAGGTTATTATCGCTAGCATTACTGCATTATATTCATCGGGATTTTAGTGTGAATATTGACAAAGTAATAGAGATGTTTCCGAAGAGCAGATTTTGGACAATTTTGAGTAAATTCTGTATCACAAAAATGTGTTGCCTACATATTCAATTAATCATGCTTTACTCTTTCGGCTGTTGTTTGCTCTATGGTCGGGTGGTTGTCGCTTTGACATATTCACCATTTCCTTTCTCAATTTTATTTACTCTATTCAGAAGTCAAGATTTCTAAATAGTTTTGCATTCATGAATTGTTTATAAGTCATATGTACATCACAACGTGTAGCTCCTCTTTTAACCGTCAAATGACCAAAAACCGAAAAAAAAAAATTCTGCATAAAAGGGTCCCAAATCTTTTTCGCCTCGCTTCGCTCGGCGGTAGTTGCTTGCAGATCGTTTCTTTCTAGCTACGTCCCTGGCTGACCTGCTTAAAGTATTTGAAAAACGGACCTAACACCAACATCACTAATCCATGAAATGAGGTCGAGGTCAGATAAACACTGTCTGACAGACATGATGATGTAGACGCGGCAAGGGGCCTATACACCAAATAATGTTATCCAATTAATCATAATAAGTTAAAAAAAAAAATCGCATGACAAAAAGAAACTCCGATTTAATTTTTGAAACAGTTTATGTAATACAAATAAAGATTTTTTATGGTGAGTATTTGTATTGTATTGTATTGCATTGTATTGTATTGTATAAAACGAACAATAATAATAAATTATTGTATTGTATATAACGAACAATAATAATAAATTTATTAAAGATTCACTGATTGTCATAAAACATCTACCAATTTGAATTATTTACACATATAACAATCAATAATCTGACTTATTATGATACAATAACAGTATACAACAGTTGTGCCTCAAAAGTTTTAAATCTATTTGTTCAAATTTTTCTAACTGTATATAAAAAATAAATATTTGACTATGGTCGAATGAGAAAATTGATATGGTTTTCGTTTATTTATCATTTAAAATGTAAATAAATCAATAAATGAAATAACTGTAAATGGAGGTTATTAAACATGCTAAAAACAAGTCCAATCTTAACCATTTTCGAGTAATCGTTTTGATCAAATCATAATAAAAACATTCAATGCACTTTTGATGTGCCTTATATTCCTACATCTTGAAGTAAGCTCCCTTAAAATCCCTACCCATTACTTTCTTATTTGGTATCTTGAATTATGTTTTTAGTTTTAAAACAAAAACATCAAGTTAGTAAATAGCTGTAAAAATTACCCAAAAAAATCAGTGATTACCAGTATTCACTGAAACAACTAGTAATTACATGTAATTACTAAATTGGCTAGTAATTACAGGTATTTACTGAAATGTTTAGTAATTACGTGTAATTCCTAATTTCACCTATTTACTGTAACATATACAAAAATGGTAAGTTTTCTATTTTTATCAGAAAATATATGGCAGTACATGTAAAACATAGTCAATGTTAATATGACAAACTCGGTTATAAGTTTTTACAATTCCATATATTTGCCAGGAAGGTATAATATGTCTGAACACATTTTTATCTCTTTCTGTGTCTAAACATTTGAATGCATGGCAAAGTCCTACTGTCAACCTGAAAAAAATAAAAACACCCAATTAAATATTAAAACATTACCAAAAAAGGTTGTTCGACTGCTTTACCCTTTCATTTTAACTACAAATTTTAATTAGAAAAGAACGTACTTTATCAAAACAAAAATATCAGATTAAAAAAAAGCAATTATGTAAAGTTTGTATACACATGCAAATTTTGCTCATGAGAATATCACATAAATTTTACGTGAAATTCACCTCAAACGAGCTTATAAATGAAGCTCGCATGAAAATCATCTTCCTGACCTTTATCACAGACGGTCCCTATTACAGGACCTACCTATTGAGTTAATTTTCGTTCTGAATAAGCATGAACTATTTGCCACTGGACGTTAAACAAACAACATCATTTTAATTTAGCAATGAATTTGTTCATTTAAAATTTTAAGTAGCATTTATCACATCGCATTTCATTGAGTGTGTAGCCAAAGGTAATATCTTTGGTTAGCTTGCTTGTTAGCTGAACCGTGAAGTCATGGTTAAGGTTAGGTAAACTACCCCCACTTTAAGAATAGACTAGTCCGACAGAAAACCAATCTATCTGTCTGTTGGACTATGCTACTTCAAAAGGAGGGTGGTATACCTGATCTAACAATGACTTCACGGTTCAGCTAACAAGTAAACTAACCAAAGATATAACATTGGCTACACACTTGATGAAATGCGCTGTAAATGTCTATGTGATAGTGGTATAGTGTCAGGCGCGGATCCAGCCATTTTAAAAAGGGGGTTCCCAACCCAGAGTTAAGGGGGGGGGGGGGTTCCAACTATATGCTCCCATTCAAATGCATTGATTGGTCAAAAAAAGGGAGGTCCTACCCCCGGAACCCCCCCCCCCCCCCCCCCCTGGATCCGCCCCTGAGTGTGTCCGAACTATATAGTGGCCACAGTGTCTGGAAAGCTAAGATTTTGTTCTGATAGGTCAGATTTATTTGCGATACTAGTAAGATGCTATAGTTCCAGAGGCGGACTTAAGAGGGGGAAAGAGCTATATGTATATTAGTTAATGCATATGTTTCATGTTTTACTCCTAACGTTGTGTAGTTTTTTTCCTCTTTCAAAATCCTGGATCCGCATCTGAATTTACACATTTTATTATTTATAAACACGTGATTATAAATGGTGTATAGATGTAATGGGTATTACATCAATACTATACTGGTATTACATCTATACAGTTGATTATGTAGAAGAATATGATCGGCTCGATTATCGGTTAAAAGGGACATTAAACAACATGAATCTTTACTAAATAAAAACAACAACAACAACAAAATATGTGTGCATGCTATCAAGGATTTGTATAGTAAGGTTTTTCAAATCCTTGATGTAATATAAACATATACACATACTCTCATTGTTTACCTTCTTTATCTTCTTTATCTTCTTTTCCCGGAAGTTCTTCAATACTTGTGAATTTGTGATCTGTGATGGACTGTGTAAGACAAAGCCTTAATCCATGGGTTGTATTCATATTCCCATAACCAGTATCGGAAGAAATTGTATAATAAACCTCCGAAAAATAGAGAAAACATCAGAATAACCACTTTGCTAAACCGTTTCATCGTATTTCCATTCTGACTAATATACACACAATATACCGGTTTGGCTTAAGAAATTTGAATCGATCACAGGTATTTAAACCATTTTATTGACTATACATGTATAGTCTAACCACTACCTGGGACATAATATAAGTATAATACTCCCAACCATTACACACTGCTATATATAAAATTTATATTGTCATAAAAATAGCACCTGCTAAATCAAAATACCCAGCGTCAAACATACAACTAAAAAAGGGGGGACACTGGCACTTGTTTCTATCCATGCGAGAGCAAGTATGTCAATGTATGTGTTCTCGACAAATGTTTCCACATCTATAAAAAAAAACATACTTTATACCTGGATTGCATGGTTTTTTTTATATTTTATTTAGTATAGTTATTTTTGGCTTTGAACTAGCTTTCAGGAACAAGCACTCTCAGATCTGTGCCATACGGTGACCTATAGTTGTTAATTCTGTGTCATTCGGTATCTTATGATGAGTTGTCTCATTGGCAATCATTTTTTTTTTATATCTATAGTTTCAACCAAAATGTATTGTACAAAAAAAAGGAAACGATTTTGAATGCTTTTCCTGTCGAGGCTGAGTGCCCGAAATGTTATCAGTATATAAACATGATAAATGGATTGCTTTATAACCATATAACTCAATGTGACAAACCGTTCAAAGTGACGTTTTTAACCAAAGGCTTGAAAGAGCCTGTGTCGCTCACCTTTGGTCTATGTGCATATCGAACAAAGGACACTGTCATCATTTAGTCTGTTTAGTTTCTATCTAGATATAGGAAGATGTCGTATGAGTGCCAATGAGACAACTCTGAGTCTCCATCCAAATAACAATTTATAAAAGTAAAGCATTATAGGTCAACGTGCGGCCTTCTACACGGAGCCTTGGCTCACATCGAACAACAAGCTATAAAGTGCCCCAAAATTACTAGTGTCATACCATTCAAACGGGAAAACCAACGGTCTAATCTATATAATCTTTAGTTTATATTACAAACACAAAAGAGAATAAAAAAATCCTTAATTGAGGACTGGGCAATCATTACTGTAAAGAGTGACAGCCTACTACCTATAAGAACGAAATGTGACTTGTTGGTAGATCTTGCCTTGGCTTGCTGACATGTTTGTGGTTTTAAGTGTCTATTCATCTAGTATACTTTTTATCTTGTTAAGCAATCCCCCCAAACTCCAAAATAATGATAACAATTGTCATTAAAGGACATAAACTCCAAAGAGAGGTTGGCGATGTCCTCTGTATTGTCGTATTGTGAATCTTATCTTGCTGATAACTTTTGCTTATTAATGTTTCTATCTATCTATTACAATTTATAAGATATAAGACAAAAACCTAAAAAAATGATAAAAATCATCATCAAACGACAATAACTCTTACACAAGGATTCGGCTGAAGATTTCGACAATGTAAAACTTATTTGTAAATCTTGTCATCATTCAATTCAATTCAATTCAATTCAATTCAATTCAATTCAATTCAATTCAATTCAATTCAATTCAATTCAATTCAATTCAATTCAATTCAATTCAATTCAATATCCAATCCACATTCCATTCAATTCAATACAATTCAATATTCAATTCAATCCAATATTCAATTTAAATTCTATTCAATTCAATTCAATTCACAATTCAATTCAATTCACATTTCAATTCAATTCACATTTCAATTCAATTCAGTTCAATCCAATTCAAGGTTTTATTTGAAGTCGATATTCAATAAACTACATACACACAAGCCCTATTGAACTTTTCAAATAACAAAATAAATTCATGCATGCAAAAGTCGCGAAAACAGCACAATTTTAAACAATGCATTGTAACATACCATAGATGACATATAAAAGGTAAAAGCATAGTAAACGAACATGTTAAAACATAGCATAACCTACCCACCTATCCTCTTCGCTCTTGGCGGAGCATAAAGTCGCCACAAGATTTCGCCATCCAGTTCTGTCTCTGCTTCTCCCCAGGTCATATCAAGCTCCTTAAGTTCGGCTTCAATCGTTCGACGCCAGGTGGTTTTGGGTCTTCCTCTTGGTCTCTTCCTCTGGGGTGTCCATCTAAGAGCTGTCCTGGAGATATTGGATATAGGCATCCTGAGAACATGCCCCAGCCATCTGAAGCGCCTCTGTCGAATTTCTTTCAGGATACACATGGATTTGGTCATTTCAAGGAGATAAAATTGAGAATGGAAATGGGGAATGTGTCAAAGAGACAACAACCCGACCAAATAAAAAACAACAGCAGAGGGTCACCAACAGGTCTTCAATGTAGCGAGAAATTCCCGCACCCGGAGGCGTCCTTCAGCTGGCCCCAAAACAAATATATACTAGTCCAGTGATAATGAACGCCATACTAGTCCAGTGACAATGAACGCCATACTAATTTCCAAATTGTACACAAGAAACTAAAATTAAAATAATACAAGACTAACAAAGGACAGAGGCTCCTGACTTGGGACAGGCGCAAAAATGCGGCGGGGTTAAACATGTTTGTGAGATCTCAACCCTCTCCCTATACCTCTAACCAATGTAGAAAAGTAAACGCATAACAATACGCACATTAAAATTCAGTTCAAGAGAAGTCCGAGTCTGATGTCAGAAGATGTAACCAAAGAAAATAAACAAAATGACAATAATACATAAATAACAACAGACTACTAGCAGTTAACTGACATGCCAGCTCCAGACTTCAATTAAACTGACTGAAAGATTATGATTTCATCATATGAACATCAGGCACAATCCTTCCCGTTAGGGGTTTAGTATCATACCATCATAACATATATGAGAAGAACATAACCCGTGTCATGCCAACAACTGTTTTTAGAATAAATGTGTTTAGTTCCGATGCAAAGACCTTATCAGTGACTCAATATTCACGACAAAATATGCAATCTTTAATGACTTGACAACAGTATCGTAATTATATCCCTTCTTAATAAGTCTATTCAAAGGTTTTGTAAGTTTCTGAGTTGAATACTGACACCTTTGTGCTTTATAAAGAATATTTCCATAAAAAATTGGATGTGAAATACCTGAACGTATAAGATATCGAAAACCCTGGTGTAATAATTTTTCAGTAATACATAAATTTCTCTCGTTAAAATCTAAAACATTGTTACATACACGAGCGAATCGTACAAGTTGAGATATATAAACACCGTAAGATGGTGCCAAGGGAACGCCACCATCTAAAAACGGATAATTAACGATAGGAAATGAAAAATCATCCCTTTTATCATAAATTTTAGTATTCAGCTTTCCATTAGTGATATAGATATCAAGATCGAGAAAAGGACAGTGGTCATTGTTAGTGTTAGCTTTATTTAAAGTAAGTTCAACAGGATAAATTTCATTAATATACATACTGAAGTCGTCATTATTGAGAGCCAAAATATCATCCAAATATCTAAAAGTATTATTAAATTTGTTTATCAGATGTTGTTTCGATGGGTCTTTGCTTATTTTTGTCATAAATTGTAACTCATAACGATGTTCATTTGAAATCGCCAGAAGATTTTGCAGATTCGACTCAGACAATTGTGGTGAAAACTTGAGAGCGATCTCATATCTGTTTATGTTACTCTCCAGCATTCACTTCCATTCAGAAGGACAGATTTAACATTACTGTTATATTGTTATATATCCTGATCTTTGTTTTCCTGTTGTATTGTTTGGACTTCCTAATGGGTCGTAGTCTTTGAAATGCAGATCTTGCCTTGGCTAGCCTACTTTTAATATCTTTTTGTGTCGGATCTTCTGTACTAACCACAGTTCCTAGATAAGTAAATTTATCTACTTGTTGGATTTCTGTGCCCTCAGCTTTTAGTCTCAAGTTGGATGTTGTGTGAAGTCGCATTTCTTGGGTCTTTTTTGCGTTTAATTCTAGTCCAATTTGGCTTGCAAAATGGCTGAGTCGATCTGTCTTTTCCTGCATATGTTCTTGTTTTGAAAACTTAGCATAAGTTAGAATGATAATCACAGCAGACTGTAGATAATAACAACTATGTGCCAACAAAGCAAACAGTCAAACACAATAAAAATAAAAATGTGCATGCACGGCAAGGGCATGAGCTTTTTTCGTATCCCATGTTTGTATCATTTTTCAAATTGTTCAAAGGTTGACAAGCTTTCGTTTGTGCAGTTATGGTACGTGAATACAAGTTGAATATTTGATGATTATATTCTCGAAATAGATCTTTTACGATTTCGAGAAAGAAACATGCCATTCCAAGTCTAAGTCTGTATTTTGTTTGAACTCTATATGGACTGCGTTCTGACGTCGCACCAATGATTTTGGATTAGCTAAATATCATCGTAAAGGATCGTAAGATATAGTCACAGAAAAAATAACGTCTAAACAAGTCACAACTCTACGACAGATCCACCCATCAGCACTACAATGTTAAATGATCTTAAATCAGCAATTTTGCGGAAGAAAATTTTTAATCTTCGGCCCTTTGCCCCTCGTCGGGATTCGAACTCATGCTATTGGGATATCGAGACAACACCGGCTGCTCTGTGTCCAGCACTCTAGACCACTCGGGCACCTAGAGTGAAATAAAAATTCAGCTTTCGGTGGCCTTGTGTTACCTTTCCTCGTCAGTACAATTTAGAGTTGTAACACAGTACATGAAATGAAAAGCATGAAGATCGAATTGATTGCAGATCGAAAAGGATCGTAAGATACAGTAACACATAATAATTAAGTATGTCTAAACTATGACGTTTTGTCTAGAAGTTAAAAAACAGTGCATGTCCTAAAATCGGATCGGATAGCCCATCACGTAATTGTTTAACAGTCAGATTATTCTTAATTTAATTTATAAAGTATTTTATTTGAAAATTCAATATTTTCATTTCTAATTTGAACCACGATTTCAAATCACGACCTTTAAATATAAAGAAACCTTGCCACTATGTATTGAACGGCCCGCATCGAAAGAGAAAACAATTATATGACGTTACATAAGTACATTAAAACGTAGGCAAAATACCCCATCTTTGACGTCAGATTTGATTATTTTCTGTTTTGATTTCAGATTTGTTCAATAAGATATAAATCAGATATTAACACTTATCTTTTGATTAAAAGCCTGTTTTTAAATAGAATAAAATGTTATAATTGTCAATAAGAAGATTTTGTGAATTTAATACGTTAAGTAAACGTGTATCTCTAGTATTTTAACAACTTTCAAGCCAAAAGAATTCTAGTCTTTAATCGGTAGTCTTCTTCAAAGTTCAGGCGAAATTTCTTGCAGGAGACTGACTCGAAATCTATAATTTAGTGTTGCCAATAGATAAACGCATTTTTTTAGAAGACATTTTAAAAATTGAGAGTTTAAATCATAATCAGTTTTAAATCCGAATAAAGTGTTTCGAACGATTAAAGTGCAACTATACAGGACATTCAAAGATGGCAAATAAATCGACTATATTCCTGTCTGCTACATCAGTATTACTTATTGTTTACGTTTCTTTGTTTAGTGTACTTCAACATTCAGGTAAGACTTAAAGTAGATATTAAGAATATACATAATAAGACTATAAAAAAAAAGGAAATAGCATGACACCAATCGGATCACTACCGGTGTTATATAACCATTCTTCCCCATAGCAGTTTTTCCCCATGGAAATTTTGGATCATTGTCATTCTTTACCCGCGGAAATTTGACAATACGTATACATATTGTCACTTTTCACCAATGCCAATCTTACCCCCATAGAATAGATTTCACTATATTTATATCAGTCTGAGAATTAAACCCAACAGAGTTAGAATTAGCTAGATTTTTATGCTGACAAATATTTTTTATCAATGTCGACATGGTCATCAGCATGTCTATGTCCACTCGTATTCGTTTAGTTAACTGATACCAAGGGTTCATGAAAGAGAACGGATGTGATCATCACTGCATAAGGGAGCTACCGTTTGATTTTTAGGGGGGGGGGGGGCTAGGATGAAAAATTGTGTCCTTCATTATTTTTTAGTTGTAATTGTAACAAAAAGTTTGTTCCGGCGTGACATTTGTTCCACCGGAACAAATTTCATAGGAAATATGTTCCACCGGAACTTATGTCACAGAAAATATGTTCCAGCACTATAAAATTTGTTCCGGAACTAATTTTTTAACCAAGTGTGAAATAAGTTCCGGAACAAAAATCACAGCACCATGAGTTTTGTTCCAATATTAAAATTAAAAAAAAAAAGTGAAATAAGTTCTTGTGATATTAGTTTTAAACGAAGGTATTTTATAGAAATCAATGAAAAATGTTCTGCTAGAAACCTATTTCACAGAAAATAAGTTCTGTGCTTGCATAGGGTACATTTGCAATTGAAGGAATGACTGTAGGATGAAGATAAGAAAATGATGCGATGATAATGTATCTGTGTTTTAACGTTTATGTGGTATTCAACCTCCTGGTTCCCTAATGATCTGTCATGGGTGTTCTAATCATACATGTACTTAGCTATGGTCATTGCACATTTTAAAAAGAGTGTGTCTTTGGTTTCTTTATGTCTTTTAATATCATTGATCAGTCACTGTGTCCTTTTCAAAAAAGTACAAATGTTCATCTTTAACTATAATACTTTTTTTCGGACTGACTTTTATTATTATTTCTTATTCTACTCTTTCCTGGCTCATACATTTTGTAAGTGCCATTTTTAGTATTATTGATTGAGCATGTTATTAAATTTTGCTTTACTCCACATGATCCAATTGGATGTTTACACTTTTTATTTATTACATTATCAATATGATACATGTTTTTTATAATGACTTTAAACTCACTGATGACAAGTGCTCAGTATATAAGATAACTTGTTTAACCAGTGGAACATATTTCACAGACAAGGAACTTATTTCACCAGGTGAGGAACAAATTTCACAAATCCAGAACTTATTTCACCAGGTAAGGAATAAATCTCACAAACATGGAACTTATTTCACTAGGTAAGGAACAAATTTCACCAACCCAGAACTTATTTCACCAAGTAAAGTGTGGAACTTTTTTCATAGAGATGGAACAAATTATATAGAAATTGTCTGTGAAAAAAGTTCTCCCAGAACATATTTCCTGTGAAATTAGTTCCACTGGAACTTTTTTCACAGGAACAAATTTTGGCTCACATAATCTCTGTCCTGCCTTTTTTATTTTTCACTCTATTCGGTCCTGCCTTTTTTTTATTAGTTTATCCTGACTTTTTTTTACCTAAATTGTCATCCTGCCTTTTTTTGTTGTTGCAAAGAGTCTCATCCTGCCTTTTTTTTACTCAAAACTCCTGTCCTGCCTATTTTTTTCAAATTTCATCCTAGCACCCCCCCCTCCCATAAAAATCAAATGGTAGCTCCCTAATGTGCTACATGTATATAATATATCAAATGGATATTGATACGATGAAGGGTTGGTACCGCTAAAGTTTTGTTTTTGATAAATATTTTAAAACTGACGTCGCTGACGTTATAATTCAAGGGGGAGGGGGAAATTAGCTTCTCGACCTATAAGGGGGGAAATTGGCATGATCCTGGTTTTCCCCCATCCCACTAAGGGGATCATGCCAATTTTTCCGGGGGGGGGGGGGGAATTTATAAAGTATTTTATTTGAAAATTCAATATTTTTATTTCTAATTTGAACCACGATTTCAAATCATGACCTTTAAATATAAAGAAATCATGTATTGAACGGCCCGCATCGAAAGAGAAAACAATTATATGACGTTTTGTAAGTACATTAAAACGTAGGCAAAACACCCCCAACTTTGACGTCAGATTTGATTATTTTCTGTTTTGATTTCAGATTTGTTCAATAAGATATAAATCAGATATTAACACTTATCCTTTGATTAAAAGCTTGTTTTTAAATAGAATAGAATGTTATAATTGTCAATAAGAAGATTTGGTGAATTTAATACGTTAAATAAACGTGTATCTCTAGTATTTTAACAACTTTCAAGCCAAAAGAATTCTAGTCTTTAATCGGTAGTCTTCTTCAAAGTTCAGGTGAAATTTCTTGCAAGAGACTCGAAATCTATAATTTAGTGTTGCCAATAGATAAACGCATTTTTTTAGAAGACATTTTAAAAATTGAGAGTTTAAATCATAATCAGTTTTAAATCCGAATAAAGTGTTTCGAACGATTAAAGTGCAACTATACAGGACACTCCAAGATGGCAAATAAATCGACTATATTCCTGTCTGCTACATCAGTATTACTTATTGTTTACGTTTCTTTGTTTAGTGTACTTCAACATTCAGGTAAGACTTAAAGTAGATATTAAGAATATAAATAATAAGACTATAAAAAAAAAGGAAATAGCATAACACCAATCGGATCACTACCGGTGTTATATAACCATTCTTCCCCACGGCAGTTTTTCCCCATGGGAAATTTTGGATCATTGTCATTCTTTACCCGCGGAAATTTGACAATACGTATACATATGGTCACTATCTTACCACCATAGAATAGATTTCACTATATTTATGTCAGTCTGAGAATTAAACCCCGACAGAGTTAGAATTAGCTAGATTTTTATGCTGACAAATATTTTTTATCAATGTCGACATGATCATCAGCATGTCTATGTCCACTCGTATTCGTTTAGTTAACTGATACCAACACGGCCGACACTCGGCTAACCGAGAGATTGGTCGGTTAATCTATATTGAGTATGCGGCTATATCGGCGGTTGGTCTGTTAATCGGGTTGGCTAAAGTCTGTTAATCAGGTGTTATCGAGAAAATCATTGAAAGCTCAGCATGTTTCATTGTATAACTTTTTAAATATATTTTTATCATAAAAAATATTCATGTCTAACAAAACAATTCAATGTACTGAATCCAGTGGTGTAATTATTATTTTTCTATCTTCAATGTACGATCTATTAAATGAAAAGGCGGGTTACTCATCAATACATTTATACACATTTTACACACACAAACTGTACACAAAATGACACGTTGGTTGAATTTACGTGCATGCAATATTTTGAACATCGAGAAAAGACAGGCATTATGTTTGTTCACCATAATGAAATCATTGTGTGAAAAATCTTCACGAAAATCTGTATTTTGGTGACATAAATCAATCTTTATTTAAAACCTGGTCTGTTAATGGGTCGGATGTATAAAACCCAGTCTGTTAATTGGTCTGTTAAGAGTTATGAATGGCAATAAAAGTATAATTTTATTGCTATATGGGGTGTTATCGGATCAAATGGGTAGGCTCAAGACGAGCGGCTAAAACATACGGAAACAACACATGAGCAATGAAACATAAAATATACGGAAACAACACATGAACAATGAACAATTTAAACAATGGAAATTGAAAATTGATGTAAACGGTTTTAAAAAGTGTAATATTAAAGTAATGTTAATTTCATCTAAGAATGGTCGCATACGTCATGTGGATTGTGTTTAATTGTCATGAATGACACCAATTTGTCATCTACATTGGTAACCAGTATACAGATCAGAGATAAACATCGTAATGTAACTAAATATCAGTAAGTAAAATATATTGGGATGCTAAAATATAAAGAATAGAGAAAAAATAATGAGTAAGATAAATAAAAGGTAAAAGGAAGAAATTCACGAAGGAAACGTGACATAACAAAAGAATACAGAAATACCCCCCCCCCCCAAATCCGAACCCTCATGGTATACACGATAATCTGGATGGAGTAGCAGAATATAGAATAATAAATAAGGACAGTAGAGAGTGATGCTTTGCTAAAAAAAAATAATAATTGTTTAAGAAACATCCCTGGGTGTTGAAACAGTAACAGATTTAGTACGGCGGCTTTGTGAAAAATTGTGCAAATCCTGTTACAAGCATGAAATTTGGCATAGACCTTCCTCAACCATTTCTCTTTCATTTCAGATAGGGAGGCATTTGAAAAAAATGCCTCACTTCCGGTAAAATTCAAAATGGCGGACATCATACTTAAATCAGCCCTATATCGAAGGCTAGTATGTGAAAAGGTGTTATTAACATGCTACTATCATAATATTTGGTGCAAACCTTTGTTTTGTACTACTTTTGGATATATGATATAGATAAGATGTCTTCAAAAACCCTACTTCCGGTAAAATCAAACATGGCGGATATAGTACTACAATAAGCTTATTTTTTAGGAGGATAATTGAAATGACAGACGGACATTTTTTACAAAACTTAATGAACAATTGAAATCAACATATTTGAGCTTTGCGTTATTTCGCAAAGGTATGCGTTATAACGCAAAGGTTTGCGTTACAACGCAAAGGTATGCGTTTTATCGCAAAGGTTTGCATAATAACCCAAAAGGTTTGCGATGTAACGCAAATATAGGACGAAAAATTTAAAAACAAATGTGTTGCACTAATTCGCTTCCGTAGGATACTGTTGCACCGTATTATCATTTTTTTTTTACTCAGGAACATCTCATTCTTAACTTTTTCTATAGGAAAATATAAAGGTAGCAAAAATAACTGTGGCTAAATTACTCTTAACTGACATAATTTCAATTGTCCAACCCATTAACAGACTTTATTCCCTTAATTTTCACTAAAACGTGGTAATATTCACTTTTTATTACAATTATGAAATATATACCAATGTAAATTTATGTTTTAGAACCAAAGTACTATTTTGTGTCCTTAAAATGATATCTAAAATTGTTTGTTCCGACTTTTATTAAAAAAAATGCTATGCGTATAAGCATAAATACTACATACTTGCGCGACGCCTTTTGATTTTACTGAAAACTGCGTAGACTATGAAATGTTTTTACAAGTGGAAAATGTTCTATGATAGATATCATTTTGTCAGACAGTTTTCTTTTTTTGATTTGGTTCTTATAATATGCCAAAAATCTTTATATTTAATAGAGTTTAACATTAAATTGTGCGTTTTACTCTTAACAGACGTATAACCAACCCGATTAACAGACCAATCTCCCATATAGCCGCATACTCAATATAGATTAACCGACCAATCTCTCGGTTAGCCGAGTGTCGGCCGTGACCAAGGGTTCATGAAAGAGAATGGATGTGATCATCACTGCATAATGTGCTACATGTATATAATATATCAAATGGATATTGATACGATGAAGGTTTGGTACCGCTAAACTTTTTTTTTTTTGATAAATATTTAAAAACTGACGTCGCTGACGTTATAATTCAAGGGGGAGGGGGAATTAGCTTCTCGACCTATAAGGGGGGAAATTGGCATGATCCTGGTTTTCCCCCATCCCACTGAGGGGACCATGCCAATTTTTCCGGGGGGAATTTGATCGATAAAGTTCCCCCGCCGAAAAAAATTGGCATGGGGGAAGACTGGTTATAGGACACCGGCAGTCTATTGTGCATAAAGTGTAATTTTCGAATGATCATGAAATTAAGGTGGATGGAGGTGTCTTAATTTAAATTCATAGAATATTTTAATAAATTGTAACAAAGTAGTTTTGATCATGTTATTTTTCCAAATTATAATGAAAAGTATGGGTCATCGGACTTTTTTCACGCTACAGGTTGTGCAAAATTGTCAAATTTGTATTGATCATTCATAGAAAATCAAATTTTGTGTGATAAAAAGAAAACTATACACCATAAAATTTAAGATAAAATATGAGTAGATAGCTCTTATAACATGCTTGCAGATAAGAAAAAGAAAAGATGGGTTCACAGGACTTGTTTTCTTGCTACATTTCAAAATAGGTAATTAAACAACATTATATTAGAAAATTTTCTATATATGAGTTATCTCCCCTTATGTTGCAAAGTAAAAATAATGAATCAAATAAAACCATTTTTTTTTACAGAAAATTCAGCCGTAAATATGTTAAAACACATAATTTGAAAAGTTTTTCACATAAATTACATACTACTCTCAAAATGTGTGCATTGTATTAAAGATGAAGGAAGACATCCAACCGACCTTAATTCCGACCGTGCAAGGTCTGTATAGCCAGTAAAGGTCGTTAAAAACATCCATAGTCGACCGATCTTAAGAAATCCATGAATTCAAATAAATTAATATATGAGGTGTGTGATAAAAACGTTTTTATGTTATGGCTGCATGCCACTGTAGGACATCACTGTATTTTTTTTCAATTTCCATCGGAGATTCCAATAAAACAAAAAATGAAAATATCTGATGAAAAGTGGGGAAAAAAGAGATATGGAAGGTTTTATATAATAGAAATAGCCGGACAGTAACAATTAGGGGACGGACGGACATTTGATATGATGGGGAGTGGACGGGCTGCACTATTTTTTGCGGATTGACCATATTAATCTGTGGCTCAGTTTTTACCAGGTCAGCATATTCATATTTAAAATCCTCCTGCCCTCGCAAAAAAAAAAATCAAATGTTCTTCCTCTTATTAAACACGATTTCATATTGATTGATTGTTGTTTGCTTATTTTGAAACGACCTGTCGTTAATAGTTTATGCATGTTCAGGACGACAAGAGTTTAAAAGTTGTATATCTTTTAAATACAAAAATGATCTAGGTAGGTTATCTTGATTTTTTTATATAGAAAGCATAATCTCTTATTCGATCAAATACTAGACAAACATGGAGATGATCTTGTACAATTCCAGATTATTCCTGAAAATTAAATGGTCGGAACTTTGAACAAGACTTGTTTGACTAAGTTAAGATAGAAAACCATAAGAAAAAATGTTACGTACACAGCGATTGATTCCTAGTTGTTTTCTTTGTTTTTACAATTAAACACTTACAGTAACTTCAGATAAAACCAGAGCACACTATGATAATATAGTCGTGTTTTTCAAATGAGCTGACGTAACAAATATTTTTAATCAAATAATCGTAACTTCAGTTATATAAAATGCTGCTAAATTCGCGCACACTGATTTAATTTGTGTTCAAAGGATGCAGATTTTTTTTGTTCACTCTCCGTTAGAAGATCTTCTGGAGATGTGCAATAGAGAGCAATTAAACACAGACACATACGATTATTACCCTATGAAAATCATTTTCAGCCGAGGCTTCGAAGCGAACAAAAATTATATCATAAGTACACCCCCAACTTTGACGTGATATTGTTTATTTTTTGTTTTGATTTCAAATTTGTTATAATAAGACAAAAATCACATACTAATACTTAACCGTTGATTTAAAGCTTGTTTTTAAATAAAATAAAATGTAATAATTGTCAGAGAGAAGATAGTGTGAATTTACTGATTCGTTAAGTAAAGATATATCCCTAGTATTTCAACCTAAAAGAATGTTAGACTTTAACTAGAAGTTAAGGCGTCTTGACTCAAAATCAATAATTAAGTGATGCAACCGTCCACTTTTTAGGTAGAAATATAAACGTTGAAAGTTTAAATCTTAATAAACTTTTAATCCGAATAAAGTGTTTCAAAGTATTGCAGTGAATTATACAGGAAATTCAAAGATGGCAAATACATCAAAAGAGGGTCGAAAGATATCAGAGTGACTGTCAAACTCGTAGATGGAAAATAAACTAACATGGCTAAAAAGATTTAAAGACAAACAGACAAAAAATAGTAGTACACAAGACACAAAAAAGAAAACTAAAGACAAAGCAACACGAACACCACCAAAAACTGAGAATGATCTCAGGTGCTCCGGAAGGATAGGCAGATCCTGCTTCACATGTGGCATCCGTCGTGTTGCTCATGTTATTACAAACCCCGATAAATAGTATAATTTCTATCTGCTACATCAGTATTACTGATAATTGAATGTTGTTTTTTTTTTTTTTTTTTGGGTGTAAAAGTGTTGAACGAAGCACATTTTGTATGAAGTGCGAAAGCGTTTCATTCTAGAAATGGGCGAACGATCAATACTTTTACAACCTTCTTAACACTTTAACAACCTTATAAAATCCTGCGGATTGACCATTCGTGTTAATGATCAAGACAACTCTCACCAGGCCGAAAATTTCATATTCAAATTCTTCTGTCCTCCCCTAAAAAAACAAATGGCCGTTTCCCTTATTTAACAGAATTTTGATTTGATAGTTTGTTGGTTGCTTATTTTCCAAACGACAAGTGGCAAATATTTCATGCATTTTCAGGTCGACAAGAGTTTGAAAGTCGTGTATATCTACTATATCCAAAAATGATTTTGTTCGTTTGGTTACTTTTTTTTTTCTTCTAGAAAGCGTTATGTCTTTTTCGATCAAAAACCATTGACAAAATTTTGTACAAGTTAAGATTATTCCTGAAAATCAAATCATCGAAGCTTTAAGTCGGATTTGTTAAGTTAAATTAAGTTAGGAAAGCATATAAAAATGGCACAAACACAGAGATTTCTTCAAAGTTATTTTATTTGTTTTACCCTTATTATATAATTACATTAATGCAAAAACACCCGCACACTATAACAGTAGTGTCTGTGAAATGAGCTGATGTACTAGTATCTGAATTTTTGAATAATCCATCCTAAACATACTATTCTGCTATTGAATAAGATGTTCTATTTTCATTAATTAAACTCATCATAGATACCAGAATTGAGTATTTGCGCAAGACGTGCTTTTCGTCTACAAAAGACTCATCACTGAGTGACACTCGAATAAAAAAATGTTGAGATGGCCAAATACAGTAAGAAATTGAAGAGCATTATGGACCAACAATTCCTAAAAGTGTTGCCAAATACAACGCATGGGCTCACAAGGAGCATAGACAATAACAAAAAGAAACAACGATATAGTCTGATATATTCTACCCCAAATTGAATTTGTGTTTTATTGCTAATTCTCTAGAAGAAGTCAAAATCCTCTTTTTTCACCCTTCGTCAGGAAAAATTGTTCAATATGTACAATAGAAAGCAATAAAACACATCCCGGATTGTAACCCCAGTAGAAATCAGCTGAGGCGAAGCAAATTATTATTATACGTTTCGTAAGTACATTTTAAAGACGTAAGCTGAACACCCCCAACTTTGACGTCAGATTTGTTTATTTTATGTTTTGATTTCAGATTTGTTCAATAAGACAAAACTCATATACTAATACTTAATCTTTAATTTAAAGCTTATTTCTAAATAGATTAAAATGTAATAAATGTATGTAAGAAGATACTGTGAATTTAATATGTTAAATAAATGTGTATTCCTAGTATTTTAACATCTTTCAACCCAAAAGAATGGTAGTTTTTACTTGTGGTATTCTAAAAAGTGAAGGCGAAATTTCTTGCAGACGCTTCGAAATCCAAAACGTATTGGTACAAATAGATAAACTTATTCTATTTTGGGAAGAGATATAAAAATGTTGAGAATTTAAATCATAATCAACTTAAAATCCGGTTCAATTTTTTCAAAGTATATTATAGTGTGACTATACAGGAGAGATGGCAAATACATCGACTTTATTCCTGTCTGCTGCATCGGCATTACTAAGGGGCTACAGTAATTTATCGATGTTTAAATATTGTAAATTCATAAAGAATATAAAAATAAAAATAAAAACAAAATCGTAAACAAATCGGAGCGCGAACAATTGCACAAATGTACATTGTCGGAACATATGTGACTTATTTGTACGAGCTTAAGAAACAGGACCGGAAAAGCAAGTACCGGTACAAATAAATTCCATTTCCCGTAAACGTAAATTACGTTTTCTGGAAATGGAATTTATTTGTTACTAAATATATTGTGTTTATATATGTGCACTTTCTGGCGTAAATACAAAATTTAATCCTGGTATCTATGATGAGATTATTTACAACCACTGGGTCGATGCCACTGCTGGTGGAGTTTTAATTCCCCGAGGGTATCACCAGCCCAGAAGTCAGCACAGAATGACATGAATTATTATTGATATAGTCATATTTATAAATTAACTGTTTACAAAAATTTTGAATTTTTTAAATACTAAGGCTTTTTCTACCTCAGGAATAGATTGCCTTAGTTGTATTTGGCAAAACTTTACAACGGGATTTTGGTCCTCAATGCTCTTCGACTTCGTACTTTATTTGGCCTTTTTAACTATTTTGGATTCAAGCGTCACTAATGAGTCTTTTGTAGCCGAAACGCGCTTCTGGCGTAAATATCGGCAAAATTTAATCCTGGTATCTATGATGAGTTTATTTACCTCCGAAATACTTTAAGGTGTAGTTCTTTTAAATCCAAATAGTTTCCATCTATGCTAGCCAAGGGTAACGATCTAGTCCCCTTCTCTCAACCCTTGTCAGAGCTTTAAGTCCTCTAAGCCAACCTCCAAAGAGAGCGTCATCATGATAGTTCAAACGCGGACCTCGAAGAGGACCCTTCAGAAAAAAACTTTTACACACCCAGAAATAATTACGTTACCATTTTGCTCAATGTGGAAGCGAAATAACAAGATACTTTATTTGTTTAATAGCTGGTCGGTTGCAGGATAAAACAGTCTACAAAAATGTACTTTTTCGAGTAATGTAGTATGATTAGGCAGATTGTTACCCCTGTCAGTCGAGTTAAAGCCGGTAAAGGTTAGCGGCATACGTTTTTTCGAGGGTTTACACTTAGTTCTGCAAAATTTGAAATGTTGAACCTTATAGCATCTCTGTTGCTATTCGGTTTAATTACAATATATATTTTACACCAGCGGTATCGACCATGTGGTTGTATCGAACATTCATTTTTTTCGTCAAAGGGGAACAATATTATATGTAATATCCAAATAATGAATAAATTTACTTCTTTCAATTAGGTAGACTAAGAGACTCAAGCTTAAAGACTCATGAGACGAGGTATTTTGATTCAATAGAAAATGATAGAGAACCAGTCAAAACAGAATCTTCATTTAATGCAAGAATGAATGAGTTAGAAGCAGTGAATTATGAACAGTCGATCCCACATAGTAGAGTTAAAAGAAATTCAGCAGAAGAAAAAGAAGACGAACTTCAAGAATTACCAATCATTCATGTAATAACTCCAACATATAAACGCATGAATCAGATACCGGAAATGACAAGAGTCGCAAACACTTTGAAAAATGTAAAGGCTTTACATTGGATAGTTGTGGAAGAAGGAAACCAAACTCTACCGGAAGTCAAACAACTTCTTACAAAATCAGGAATTGATTTTACCTATTTGTCTGCAAGACCATATAAAAATCTAAACACAAGCCTAAAAGGGATCCACCAAAGAAATAAAGCAATATTTTGGTTACGTAAAAATGTTGATTTGTCAAAAGATGGCGTTGTCTATTTTGCTGATGATGACAATACGTATGATTTGGAACTTTTTGAAGAGGTATGTCTGATATACATGTCACTGCTTATTGGCTTTCCTGATGAGTTGTAATTTATATTTGTCAAAATCTTTTAATTTGATGGGGGCATTCCGACTTCCTCCACCTATAAAAACTGACCTCCACGAAAAAGCACAAAAATGGCGCTTAAAAGTGACGTTAAAACACCAACAATCAATCAACCAATTTGTTGGTGTTTCTGGTAATATTATCAGTAGTATACTTGAAAACATTTAATGAATGGCTATTAATTATTTTGAATTTATTGAACCATAAAACTAATATTGACTCTTCACATTGAATAATCCGCGAAGCGGATTATGTAAAATGTGAAGAGTCAAAAATTAGTTTTATGGTTCAATAAAATCAAAATAAATTATTGCCATTCATTATAAATAAATTTCTATCAAAAATAAGGCTCAAAGAACTTTTTATATTATTTATATTAACAATAACAACGTATACACAAGTTGGCGTATGAATATACAACGTCAGAGTGGGCGTGTCGCCATAAAAATTGACACCATTCAAAATAAGACTAATAATTTTAACCAATCAGAAGACAGTAAATACACCAAATTTATTTATTTGTATTTGATAACACAGTATTATCACTTACTCTGTCCGTTTGCATGTACTTCGCTTGTTTCCGATTCTTATATTCTTCCGATTACTTCTTTACGTTCTTTCTTGATTATTTCTGCTAACTTTTTTTCTAACTAGCTATATTGGTCAGCGCATTACAAGTTTGGATTTCGATTTTTCTTCTTCTTCTTCATTGTACGTCAAACACGTTTGATATACAATGTATACCATGTACTATACTTTTGTTTTAATTTACTAGCGGTAATCTTTCTGTTGCTTCTGTGCAATATGTTGTTGTTGCTGCTGTCGGTCTCAATCGATCAACAACTTAAAAAAACAGAATAAAATAAATATAAAAAAATAAAGCTTGTGATAAGTATCTTAGGCGATTAATTGGGTTTTACCAACAATTAAAAAAGATACTTAAAGGTAGTTTTCACAATAATTTTACATTTTTCTAGTCTATATTCAAACTTTTCTCTAATTTTATCATACATACTTTCTTTGTAGATGAGATATACCAAGAAAGTATCAGTATGGCCAGTGGGATTTGTATCCAGAAGACAATACCAAACACCAATTCTTAAAAATGGAAAGGTAAAATATCGGTTCTACATATGATACACATTTTGATTAGCTAGCTAGTTAAATGTTTTGTACCGCCACCTAGTAACCAAGACATACCATTGCCATTTCGTCATTCGGAAATCCAACTCTTATTAAGACTTTTTTTCATTTTAAGCCTGTACAGCTTGGTTTATGATAGTATAGTGGTTGTTAATTTAGATTAATTGACAGCAAAACAAAATGGTTAAATCGAATAGAAATAAGAGTAAAAGTGATTCGCCACTTGTTTCTTTGACAGAGGTATCAAATGCTAAGATGCTTAAGTTTATGTAGACAGGGGCGGATGCAGGAATTTTCGAAAGGGGGGGTGCTAACCCAGGGCAAAGGGGGGGGGGGTGCAAAACATGTCCCGATACAAATGCATTGATCGGCAAAAATAAAGGGGGGGTGCGCACCCCCGGAACCCCCCCTGGATCCGCCACTGATGTAGACATACCTTTCTATTGCAGGTGGTAAAATTTAATGCATGGAATACTGAAAACAGAAAATTTCCAATAGATATGGCAGGATTCGCATTGAATACTAAGATGTTTTATTTTAACCCCCAGTTATATTTTTGGAAAACGTTTCGTGTTGGTTACCAAGAGACAATGTTTTTAGAAATATGCTGCTTACTGCGTGATTTAGAACCAAAGGGAAATGGATGCACGAAGGTAACCAAATAATTTATAAAATTAGATCTAGAACGTAAAAATCCGATTCCACACTGTGCTATAGGCAAATTAACAATATATATGAGTCTTCTCGCTCGTTTGGTGCAATTGGTATTTATATATATTTTATGTATGTGTGCGAATACAACAACAAAAAGGCCGCTATTCCTTGCGTAAAATTTAAACATAATGGTGAATATTTTTGTTTTCTGTGACTTATTTGATCTGATGTGTATAAATGTCAAAATTAGCATCTATAGGAGATGACAATACTAACGCATTCACAGGAAGAAAAATGAATGATTTTTTTTCTAAGAACGCGTAACGTGAAATGACTGTTGAAACGAAAAGAGTAAGGTATTCTCCAAGTCTGATCCAACTAAATATTGGTTGGTTTATGAAATTTTACTGTTTAAAAATACAAATTATAATGCCATTTAGGGGGGAAATAAGTTACAAGACAAATAAAAAAAAACCGATCTAATACTAGATATTAATACTTGACTATTTTTTTTTTTATGTAGGTTCTTGTATGGCACACAAAAGCCAGAGACCCAGTTATTGAACACTCAAGTTACAACATTACAATACAGGCATCGAACAACCAAAAATATGAACTGGAAAAGGAAAACGAAAGAGTGCCTTCCATAAGAAAATCTGAGAAAAAATCACGTAGTTGATAATAATAGACGGTCAAATTATTTGATGCACGTTCAAAAATAAAGATGGAAGGAGATGGCGCGCGATCAAGCGAGAGAGAGAGAGAGAGCATATGATTATTCGCGCATTGTTGTAAATGATTATATATCAAAATTCCGGTACAATGAAATTTGAAATTAGTCTGAAAAATATGCTATGTAACTGGCCTTGTTTTCGATTTATTTCTTACAGATTGCTACTTTACTTATGATAATTTTGACGAAGAAGAAGTGTATAGTTACTTTTTTTTAATATTTTCCCCTGTTCTTTGTATTTACGATTATATATTGAATATTCTTGTACATTGTTATCTTTAATTTGATTATGTTTAATTATAATGGAATATCCATTTGTTGCAATATTAAAACATGGAAATGGGTTTCTTCTTTCTCTTCGAATTACATTAATATAAAGTTCGAAAGACTTAGCTAATGTTTACCTCATACATCATCTCCTTATTATAATACTTATAACTTCAATTGTTAGTATTCTTAAACTATTAAGGTATTAGCAAGATCAGATTCGGATACAGGCCTTGAAAAAATGAGGCGGACGGCAAAACAACGTTATTAGTGGGACGTGTAAATAGTGTATGCATTTAACAATATGAGTAGCTCTAACAAAGGTATAAACGGCTGGCTTTTGTGCCTCCTCTCCCTTTAACGGAAGATGAAGAATGTATTAACAAACACTTTACATACATTAAATCTACTGTATTTAATTCATTATTAAGTGCATCAGGGTTGAATAATTATAATACTTTGAAATACACAATGCCATTACAAGATAGATTTGGATTAAGAAAAATGTCATTCCTGATTTTTTTTCATTTGGCAGTAAAACCAATGCATGTTGTCCACGACTGTTTTTGTGAACTAATAAGCAGTCTGGTTCGGTCTAGATGGATCATTCTAATATGACGCGCTTCTTTTGCTTTGTGAATAAACACTTGTCTCGATGATGCACCAGAGTTATCGTTCTTACAGCCAACAATGAGACTAGAATAAACCCATGCTCTAAATCCAATAAAATTTGTTTGCACTTGCGCGTATATTGACAACTGCAGAATAATGAATTTTATCAAACTGACATGCATTTAAAAACTCTTAAATGATGCACATGTTGTTACTAATTTACTTATCATGACTGTAATGTGTTGCAATTCGAAATTGACATATTTTACCTAGATACGACAATCGGTTCATGCTGGCTGTTAAAAACTCCCCGCTCTGAAAAATCAGATTGCCAGTCGTTTGCTTGTTAACAAACAAAAAAGGGGTGCATGGAAGAGCCTGCACAAACTCTATACACTTATACAATTCGGACATTGAAATTACCTTAATCGTACTAATCAGAATCGAAATAATTGATGCAAGCTATACTTTATTATATTATTAATTCGTATATTTTAACAAATTTGATTCGTTTAGGGATAGTCACATGTTAAACTATATTTTCGAAGGTACAGAGAAAACGGCGGATAGCAAAAAGCATATTGCACAGAGCATATTGCACGGTTATTTTTAGAATATCTAAAAACCGATTTACTTTGTGACGTCATGTAATGAATTTCATGATATCGTTAAATGTTTTGAATCAAATGATATCTGTGATCGATTATTTGACGAAAAAAGTCTTCAAATACCTAAGATGTCAAACAAACAAACAAAATAATTAAATAACAACTAATATGTTGTTATTGTCAAGGAGACAATATGATGTATAAAATTCAAACAAAATCAAATGACGATTTTGATACGAATATACATAATGGTCTGAAATTAATAATATAACAAATATAGCCTTTGTATGAGGTCAATACAGGATATATCGACCCAAAGAAGTATATCGACCTCGGACTTCGTCCTCAGTCAATATACTTCTTTCAGGTCAATATATCCTTGTATCGACCTCATACAAAGGCTATATTTGTATAATATTATTAATTCGTATATTTTAACAAATTTGATTCGTTTAGGGATAGTCACATGTTAAACTATATTTTCGAAGGTAGAGAGAAAACGGCGGATAGCAAAATACATATTGACCTGCAAAAAGCATATTGCACGGTTATTTTTAGAATATCTAAAAACCAATATACTTTGTGACGTCATGTAATGAATTTCAGGATATTGTTTAACGTTTTGAAACACATGATATCTGTGATTGATTATTTGACGAAAAAAATCTTCAAATACATAAGATGTCCAAAAAAAAAGTAAATGAAATAACAACTAATATGTTGTTATTGTCAAGAAGACAATGTAATATCTATAAAATTCCAACAAACTTAAATGACGATTTTGATACAAATATGGTCAGAAATTAATAATATAACAAATATAGCCTTTGTATGAGGTCGATACAGGATATATCGACCCAAAGAAGTATATCGACATCGGACTTCGTCCTCAGTCAATATACTTCTTTCAGGTCAATATATCCTTGTATCGACCTCATACAGAGGCAATATTTGTTTAATAGTAGTTTTAACATGAGTAGGTATTATATTCGCGTTATTTTAGCCCTCACTATCGCTCGGGAAAAAATAATCACGAATATAATGCCTACCCATGTTAAAACTACAATAAAGTATAATTTGCGTCAATTATTTCTTAATTCAATCCGATATGGCCACGATCTTAACATGTTTTATACTGCACTCGTTCTATTTGAGCAGTCAAAATGCGTTCACCGTATATTTCTATGTCATATACAGTCACTGACCTGATATCACTTTTCCTCATGAAAATAGAAATTGTCGAAATTATATTTAATTATTCATACGACCTCTTCAACCTGTTCTTGTTTCCAATGTAAACAACGATGCGTTTAACGACTCAAACTGTTTTCTTTTACAATTTTTGGGAAAACATATTTCACTTATTAATATTTTTTGTTTGCAACCTATGAATCATTATGTTTTATGTTTATTGTTGACATTTTAGTCTGTAAAAAACGAATTCGTTCACCATTGATTGCGGTTTTCAACAGGTAATGATGTACATTTCATCGTGTTGTATATTTCTCCGCCTGTGTGATATGAGGCCTTTTTAAAGGGGGATTTTTCCAAATATTTAAATCTTTCCAAATATTTAAATCAAATAAATAACATTAACACACTAAACAACAATTGAAAATGTTTTTTTTTAGATTTCAGTATAAAGACAATAATAGTGCATTGACTTGATATATCAACGATATAAGGATTCGGCTCGAAACGGGGAAAATGCTCGGCACAGCCTCGCATTTCCCCGTTTCTAAGCCTCATCCTTATATAGTTGATATGTCAAGTCAATGCACTATTATTGTCTATGAAAAAAGCTTCTAACATCAGATTAAAGGGTCCGTAAGGGTCGTGTTGTGTATCAAAAGTTCTGTCTCAATCCAACATATCCTCATTATTTCACAACTTTCTGAGGCGGATGTTTTATAAGTATGGGTCCTCAATGCTCTTCAACTTTATACTTGTTTGGCTTTATAACTATTTTGATCTGAGCGTCACTGATGTCAACTTTTACATTGTATAATCAATTTCAATAATGACTACCATAACTTCTCATATATTTCATCCATTTATGAAATTACTCCTAATAGGTTGAGTTTGTATAATACCCGCTTGAATTATTTCCATTGGAGATATACGACAATATATAAAAGATACATGTTCGGCAAATGATCGTAAAGAATTAGTTAGGTCATAAAACCCCGGTAAACGGACAGAAAGTCACAGGACAAAACATCACAGGACGTAAAGTCAAAACTTTGATAGGACAAAAAGTCGCAAATAATTTTTTGACAATTGTTTAAACATATTTTGAAATATTTTCTTTTTATAACATATATGGGGGGGGGGGGGGGGGGGGGGGGGGATCCCGAAAGGATCAATCCCGAAATCTCGAGCTTAAAAGAACCCGATCCCGACGTCCCGAAAAAGGTCATCATCCCCCATATATTCAATTTTAAGTTAAGGAAATTGCTCATAAATCTTGAAAAATGAAAATGTATTAAATTTTAATCATGAAAATGATGTATTTATTGGTAAAATGAAGCCATTTAGGTACCAAACCACTCTGATATTTTGATTTCATAACAATTTTTTTTTATCATTATTGATATTAAGTGAATAAAATTTAATTACAAAGTTGCTTCAAATTGAAATATGTATAAATTTTCTATTTTTAAACTTGAAATTTTATATTTCTATAATGCTTTTGTATATCTTGAGATACCGTCAGCCATTCCGGAGATCACTCTCGTGTTTGGCTGATTTCGTGTTGAGCAGTCTCTGTTGTTTGTCATCTCGTCGTTTTCCGTGTTTTGCCATGGCATTAGTTGTCAGTTTGATTTCGACTTTTAAGTTTGAATATTCATTTGGTATGTTTCGTCTCACTTTTACTGTCTTTTGTTGAATTTGAATATTCATTTGGTATGTTTCGTCTCACTTTTACTGTCTTTTGTTGAGTTTGAATATTCATTTGGTATGTTTCGTCTCACTTTTACTGTCTTTTGTTGAATTTGAATATTCATTTGGTATGTTTCGTATCACTTTTACTGTCTTTTGTTGAATTTGAATATTCATTTGGTATGTTTCGTATCACTTTTACTGTCTTTTGTTGAGTTTGAATATTCATTTGGTATGTTTCGTCTCACTTTTACTGTCTTTTGTTGAATTTGAATATTCATTTGGTATGCTCGTATCACTTTTACTGTCTTTTGTTGAGTTTGAATATTCATTTGGTATGTTTCGTATCACTTTTACTGTCTTTTGTTGAATTTGAATATTCATTTGGTATGTTTCGTATCACTTTTACTGTCTTTTGTTGAGTTTGAATATTCATTTGGTATGTTTCGTATCACTTTTACTGTCTTTTGTTGAATTTGAATATTCTTTTGGTATGCTCGTATCACTTTTACTGTCTTTTGTTGAGTTTGAATATTCATTTGGTATGTTTCGTCTCACTTTTACTGTCTTTTGTTGAATTTGAATATTCATTTGGCATGTTTCGTATCACTTTTACTGTCTTTTGTTGAATTTGAATATTCATTTGGTATGTTTCGTACCACTTTTACTGTCTATTGTTGAATTTGAATATTTGAATATTTTGGTATGTTTCGTATCACTTTTACTGTCTTTTGTTGAGTTTGAATATTCATTTGGTATGTTTCGTCTCACTTTTACTGTCTTTTGTTGAATTTGAATATTCATTTGGTATGTTTCGTATCACTTTTACTGTCTTTTGTTGAATTTGAATATTCATTTGGTATGTTTCGTATCACTTTTACTGTCTTTTGTTGAATTTGAATATTCATTTGGTATGTTTCGTATCACTTTTACTGTCTATTGTTGAATTTGAATATTCGTTTGGTATGTTTCGTCACTTTTACTGTCTTTTGTTGAATTTGAATATTCATTTGGTATGTTTCGTATCACTTTTACTGTCTTTTGTTGAATTTGAATATTCATTTGGTATGTTTCGTATCACTTTTACTGTCTTTTGTTGAATTTTAATATTCATTTGGTATGTTTCGTATCACTTTTACTGTCTTTTGTTGAGTTTGAATATTCATTTGGTATGTTTCGTCTCACTTTTACTGTCTTTTGTTGAATTTGAATATTCATTTGGTATGTTTCGTCTCACTTTTACTGTCTTTTGTTGAATTTGAAAATTCATTTGGTATGTTTCGTCTCACTTTTACTGTCTTTTGTTGAATTTGAATATTCATTTGGTATGTTTCGTCTCACTTTTACTGTCTTTTGTTGAGTTTGAATATTCATTTGGTATGTTTCGTCTCACTTTTACTGTCTTTTGTTGAATTTGAATATTCATATGGTATGTTTCGTCTCACTTTTACTGTCTTTTGTTGAATTTGAATATTCATTTGGTATGTTTCGTATCTCTTTTACTGTCTATTGTTGAATTAGAATATTCGTTTGGTATGTTTCGTCACTTTTACTGTCTTTTGTTGAATTTGAATATTCATTTGGTATGTTTCGTATCACTTTTACTGTCTTTTGTTGAATTTGAATATTCATTTGGTATGTTTCGTATCACTTTTACTGTCTTTTGTTGAGGTTGAATATTCATTTGGTATGTTTCGTCTCACTTTTACTGTCTTTTGTTGAATTTGAATATTCATTTGGTATGCTCGTATCACTTTTACTGTCTTTTGTTGAGTTTGAATATTCATTTGGTATGTTTCGTCTTACTTTTACTGTCTTTTGTTGAATTTTGAATATTCATTTGGTATGTTTCGTATCACTTTTACTGTCTTTTGTTGAATTTGAATATTCATTTGGTATGTTTCGTATCACTTTTACTGTCTATTGTTGAATTTGAATATTTGAATATTTTGGTATGTTTCGTATCACTTTTACTGTCTTTTGTTGAGTTTGAATATTCATTTGGTATGTTTCGTATCACTTTTACTGTCTTTTGTTGAATTTGAATATTCATTTGGTATGTTTCGTCTCACTTTTACTGTCTTTTGTTGAATTTGAATATTCATTTGGTATGTTTCGTCTCACTTTTACTGTCTTTTGTTGAATTTTGAATATTCATTTGGTATGTTTCGTATCACTTTTACTGTCTTTTGTTGAATTTGAATATTCATTTGGTATGTTTCGTCTCACTTTTACTGTCTTTTGTTGAATTTGAATATTCATTTGGTATGTTTCGTATCACTTTTACTGTCTTTTGTTGAATTTGAATATTCATTTGGTATGGTTCGTCTCACTTTTACTGTCTTTTGTTGAATTTGAATATTCATTTGGTATGTTTCGTCTCACTTTTACTGTCTTTTTTTTAGTTTGAATATTCATTTGGTATGTTTTGTCTCACTTTTACTGTCTTTTGTTGAATTTGAATATTCATTTGGTATGTTTTGTATCACTTTTACTGTCTTTTGTTGAATTTGAATATTCATTTGGTATGTTTCGTATCACTTTTACTGTCTTTTGTTTAGGTTGAATATTCATTTGGTATGTTTCGTCTCACTTTTACTGTCTTTTGTTGAATTTGAATATTCATTTGGTATGCTCGTCTCACTTTTACTGTCTTTTGTTGAGTTTGAATATTCATTTGGTATGTTTCGTCTCACTTTTACTGTCTTTTGTTGAATTTGAATATTCATTTGGTATGTTTCGTATCACTTTTACTGTCTTTTGTTGAATTTGAATATTGATTTGGTATGTTTCGTATCACTTTTACTGTCTTTTGTTGAATTTGAATGTTTGAATATTTTGGTATGTTTCGTATCACTTTTACTGTCTTTTGTTGAGTTTGAATATTCATTTGGTATGTTTCGCCTCACTTTTACTGTCTTTTGTTGAATTTGAATATTCATTTGGTATGTTTCGTCTCACTTTTACTGTCTTTTTTTGAGTTTGAATATTCATTTGGTATGTTTCGTATCACTTTTACTGTCTTTTGTTGAGTTTGAATATTCATTTGGTATGTTTCGTATCACTTTTACCGTCTTTTGTTGAATTTGAATATTCATTTGGTATGTTTCGTATCACTTTTACCGTCTTTTGTTGAATTTGAATATTCATTTGGTATGTTTCGTATCACTTTTACTGTCTTTTGTTGAATTTGAATATTCATTTGATATGTTTCGTATCACTTTTACTGTCTTTTGTTGAATTTGAATATTTATTTGGTATGTTTCGTCTCACTTTCACTGTCTTTGGTTAAGTTTGAATATTCATTTGGTATGTTTCGTATCACTTTTACTGTCTTTTGTTGAGTTTGAATATTCATTTGGTATGTTTCGTATCACTTTTACTGTCTTTTGTTGAATTTGAATATTCATTTGGTATGTTTCGTATCTCTTTTACTGTCTATTGTTGAATTTTGAATATTCATTTGGTATGTTTCGTATCACTTTTACTGTCTTTTGTTGAATTTTGAATATTCATTTGGTATGTTTCGTATCACTTTTACTGTCTTTTGTTGAATTTGAATATTCATTTGGTATGTTTCGTATCACTTTTACTGTCTATTGTTGAATTTGAATATTTGAATATTTTGGTATGTTTCGTCTCACTTTTACTGTCTTTTGTTGAATTTGAATATTCATTTGGTATGCTCGTATCACTTTTACTGTCTTTTGTTGAGTTTGAATATTCATTAAGTATGTTTCGTCTCACTTTTACTGTCTTTTGTTGAATTTTGAATATTCATTTGGTATGTTTCGTATCACTTTTACTGTCTTTTGTTGAATTTGAATATTCATTTGGTATATTTCGTATCACTTTTACTGTCTATTGTTGAATTTGAATATTTGAATATTTTGGTATGTTTCGTATCACTTTTACTGTCTTTTGTTGAGTTTGAATATTCATTTGGTATGTTTCGTATCACTTTTACTGTCTTTTGTTAAATTTGAATATTCATTTGGTATGTTTCGTCTCACTTTTACTGTCTTTTGTTGAATTTGAATATTCATTTGGTATGTTTCGTCTCACTTTTACTGTCTTTTGTTGAATTTGAATATTCATTTGGTATGTTTCGTCTCACTTTTACTGTCTTTTGTTGAATTTTGAATATTCATTTGGTATGTTTCGTATCACTTTTACTGTCTTTTGTTGAATTTGAATATTCATTTGGTATGTTTCGTATCACTTTTACTGTCTATTGTTGAATTTGAATATTTGAATATTTTGGTATGTTTCGTATCACTTTTACTGTCTTTTGTTGAGTTTGAATATTCATTTGGTATGTTTCGTCTCACTTTTACTGTCTTTTGTTGAATTTGAATATTCATTTGGTATGTTTCGTCTCACTTTTACTGTCTTTTGTTGAATTTAAATATTCATTTGGTATGTTTCGTATCACTTTTACTGTCTTTTGTTGAATTTGAATATTCATTTGGTATGTTTCGTATCACTTTTACTGTCTTTTGTTGAATTTGAATATTCATTTGGTATGTTTCGTCTCACTTTTACTGTCTTTTGTTGAATTTGAATATTCATTTGGTATGTTTCGTATCACTTTTACTGTCTTTTGTTGAATTTGAATATTCATTTGGTATGGTTCGTCTCACTTTTACTGTCTTTTGTTGAATTTGAATATTCATTTGGTATGTTTCGTCTCACTTTTACTGTCTTTTTTTGAGTTTGAATATTCATTTGGTATGTTTTGTCTCACTTTTACTGTCTTTTGTTGAATTTGAATATTCATTTGGTATGTTTTGTATCACTTTTACTGTCTTTTGTTGAATTTGAATATTCATTTGGTATGTTTCGTATCACTTTTACTGTCTTTTGTTTAGGTTGAATATTCATTTGGTATGTTTCGTCTCACTTTTACTGTCTTTTGTTGAATTTGAATATTCATTTGGTATGCTCGTCTCACTTTTACTGTCTTTTGTTGAGTTTGAATATTCATTTGGTATGTTTCGTCTCACTTTTACTGTCTTTTGTTGAATTTGAATATTCATTTGGTATGTTTCGTATCACTTTTACTGTCTTTTGTTGAATTTGAATATTCATTTGGTATGTTTCGTATCACTTTTACTGTCTTTTGTTGAATTTGAATATTCATTTGGTATGTTTCGTATCACTTTTACTGTCTTTTGTTGAATTTGAATATTTATTTGGTATGTTTCGTCTCACTTTCACTGTCTTTGGTTAAGTTTGAATATTCATTTGGTATGTTTCGTATCACTTTTACTGTCTTTTGTTGAGTTTGAATATTCATTTGGTATGTTTCGTCTCACTTTTACTGTCTTTTGTTGAATTTGCATATTCATTTGGTATGTTTCGTCTCACTTTTACTGTCTTTTGTTGAGTTTGAATATTCATTTGGTATGTTTCGTATCACTTTTACTGTCTTTTGTTGAATTTGAATATTCATTTGGTATGTTTCGTCTCACTTTTATTGTCTTTTGTTGAATTTGAATATTCATTTGGTATGTTTCGTCTCACTTTTACTGTCTTTTGTTGAGTTTGAATATTCATTTGGTATGTTTCGTCTCACTTTTACTGTCTTTTGTTGAATTTGAATATTCATTTGGTATGTTTCGTCTCACTTTTACTGTCTTTTGTTGAATTTGAATATTCATTTGGTATGTTTCGTCTCACTTTTACTGTCTCTTGTTGAATTTGAATATTCATTTGGTATGTTTCGTCTCACTTTTACTGTCTTTTGTTGAATTTGAATATTCATTTGGTATGTTTCGTCTCACTTTTACTGTCTTTTTTTGAATTTTGAATATTCATTTGGTATGTTTCGTCTCACTTTTACTGTCTTTTGTTGAATTTTGAATATTCATTTGGTATGTTTCGTATCACTTTTACTGTCTTTTGTTGAGTTTGAATATTCATTTGGTATGTTTCGTCTCACTTTTACTGTCTTTTGTTGAATTTGAATATTCATTTGGTATGTTTCGTCTCACTTTTACTGTCTTTTGTTGAGTTTGAATATTCATTTGGTATGTTTCGTATCACTTTTACTGTCTTTTGTTGAATTTGAATATTCATTTGGTATGTTTCGTCTCACTTTTATTGTCTTTTGTTGAATTTGAATATTCATTTGGTATGTTTCGTCTCACTTTTACTGTCTTTTGTTGAGTTTGAATATTCATTTGGTATGTTTCGTCTCACTTTTACTGTCTTTTGTTGAATTTGAATATTCATTTGGTATGTTTCGTCTCACTTTTACTGTCTTTTGTTGAATTTGAATATTCATTTGGTATGTTTCGTCTCACTTTTACTGTCTCTTGTTGAATTTGAATATTGATTTGGTATGTTTCGTCTCACTTTTACTGTCTTTTGTTGAATTTGAATATTCATTTGGTATGTTTCGTCTCACTTTTACTGTCTTTTTTTGAGTTTGAATATTCATTTGGTATGTTTCGTATCACTTTTACTGTCTTTTGTTGAGTTTGAATATTCATTTGGTATGTTTCGTATCACTTTTACCGTCTTTTGTTGAATTTGAATATTCATTTGGTATGTTTCGTATCACTTTTACCGTCTTTTGTTGAATTTGAATATTCATTTGGTATGTTTCGTATCACTTTTACTGTCTTTTGTTGAATTTGAATATTCATTTGGTATGTTTCGTATCACTTTTACTGTCTTTTGTTGAATTTGAATATTTATTTGGTATGTTTCGTCTCACTTTCACTGTCTTTGGTTAAGTTTGAATATTCATTTGGTATGTTTCGTATCACTTTTACTGTCTTTTGTTGAGTTTGAATATTCATTTGGTATGTTTCGTATCACTTTTACTGTCTTTTGTTGAATTTGAATATTCATTTGGTATGTTTCGTATCACTTTTACTGTCTTTTGTTGAATTTGAATATTCATTTGGTATGCTCGTATCACTTTTACTGTCTTTTGTTGAGTTTGAATATTCATTAAGTATGTTTCGTCTCACTTTTACTGTCTTTTGTTGAATTTTGAATATTCATTTGGTATGTTTCGTATCACTTTTACTGTCTTTTGTTGAATTTGAATATTCATTTGGTATATTTCGTATCACTTTTACTGTCTATTGTTGAATTTGAATATTTGAATATTTTGGTATGTTTCGTATCACTTTTACTGTCTTTTGTTGAGTTTGAATATTCATTTGGTATGTTTCGTATCACTTTTACTGTCTTTTGTTGAATTTGAATATTCATTTGGTATGTTTCGTCTCACTTTTACTGTCTTTTGTTGAATTTGAATATTCATTTGGTATGTTTCGTCTCACTTTTACTGTCTTTTGTTGAATTTGAATATTCATTTGGTATGTTTCGTCTCACTTTTACTGTCTTTTGTTGAATTTGAATATTCATTTGGTATGTTTCGTATCACTTTTACTGTCTTTTGTTGAATTTGAATATTCATTTGGTATGGTTCGTCCCACTTTTACTGTCTTTTGTTGAATTTGAATATTCATTTGGTATGTTTCGTCTCACTTTTACTGTCTTTTTTGAGTTTGAATATTCATTTGGTATGTTTTGTCTCACTTTTACTGTCTTTTGTTGAATTTGAATATTCATTTGGTATGTTTCGTATCACTTTTACTGTCTTTTGTTGAATTTGAATATTCATTTGGTATGTTTCGTATCACTTTTACTGTCTTTTGTTGAATTTGAATATTCATTTGGTATGTTTCGTATCACTTTTACTGTCTTTTGTTGAGGTTGAATATTCATTTGGTATGTTTCGTCTCACTTTTACTGTCTTTTGTTGAATTTGAATATTCATTTGGTATGCTCGTCTCACTTTTACTGTCTTTTGTTGAGTTTGAATATTCATTTGGTATGTTTCGTCTCACTTTTACTGTCTTTTGTTGAATTTGAATATTCATTTGGTATGTTTCGTATCACTTTTACTGTCTTTTGTTGAATTTGAATATTCATTTGGTATGTTTCGTATCACTTTTACTGTCTATTGTTGAATTTGAATATTTGAATATTTTGGTATGTTTCGTATCACTTTTACTTTCTTTTGTTGAGTTTGAATATTCATTTGGTATGTTTCGTCTCACTTTTACTGTCTTTTGTTGAATTTGAATATTCATTTGGTATGTTTCGTCTCACTTTTACTGTCTTTTGTTGAGTTTGAATATTCATTTGGTATGTTTCGTATCACTTTTACTGTCTTTTGTTGAATTTGAATATTCATTTGGTATGTTTCGTCTCACTTTTACTGTCTTTTGTTGAATTTGAATATTCATTTGGTATGTTTCGTCTCACTTTTACTGTCTTTTGTTGAGTTTGAATATTCATTTGGTATGTTTCGTCTCACTTTTACTGTCTTTTGTTGAATTTGAATATTCATTTGGTATGTTTCGTCTCACTTTTACTGTCTTTTGTTGAATTTGAATATTCATTTGGTATGTTTCGTCTCACTTTTACTGTCTCTTGTTGAATTTGAATATTCATTTGGTATGTTTCGTCTCACTTTTACTGTCTTTTGTTGAATTTGAATATTCATTTGGTATGTTTCGTCTCACTTTTACTGTCTTTTTTTTAGTTTGAATATTCATTTGGTATGTTTCGTATCACTTTTACTGTCTTTTGTTGAGTTTGAATATTCATTTGGTATGTTTCGTATCACTTTTACCGTCTTTTGTTGAATTTGAATATTCATTTGGTATGTTTCGTATCACTTTTACTGTCTTTTGTTGAATTTGAATATTCATTTGGTATGTTTCGTCTCACTTTTACTGTCTTTTGTTTCGGTAAAAAAATGTTTTAATTGAGTTTTGAAAAAACTAATGTTCTCTTCGGTCGTGGTAACTATAGATCAACATCATCAAAAGACTGAATTTCACGATTTCACGTTCATTGCAATATAAACAATTTTTCTTTTGCTGTACTTTAAGTCTGTAATGTCAATCTATAAATTAAAATACAGAACTCGGATTTCGTTATATACAGTAAGTTACTAACATGAACATGTAGTATAACGAAATACGAGTTCTATATTTTAATTAGATTGATGTCATTGATGCCACCTGATGCCATTTTTAGATGAAATGTTAAAGATCAAACCCGGGGTTAAAACTTAACTTTCAGTGATACATGTATATAGCTGCGGAACCGTAGCTCTTAGGTCCTTATGTTATTTTTTGACTATTTGCGGAAAAAATAACATAAGGACCTAAGAGCTACGGTTCCGCAGCTAACATGTATATTGAATATTATTTTGGTACATGTATATCCAGATTTATAATTTTGAACTACACACCATATATATAACCATGTATTCAATGTTTAAACAATTACATGAATAAAATGTTACATATATGACAAGACAGTGGATTAAAAACTTGAATCTTTTTTTAATTTTCTAATTGTTATATATATATATAAAAAAAGAAGATGTGGTATAATTGCCGTTGAGACAAGAGACCAAATGACACAGAAATTAACAACTATAGGTCACCGTACGGCCTTCAACAATGAGCAAAGCCCATACCACGTAGTCAGCTATAAAGGGCCCCGAAATTACAATGTAAAAAAAAAATCAGAACTAACGGCCTAATTTATGTTAAAAAAAATGAACGAAAAACAAATATGTAACCCATAAACAAACGACAATCACTGAATTACAGGCTCCTGACTTGGGACAGGCACATACATACAGAATGTGGCGGGGTTAAACATGTTAGCGGATCCCAACCCTCCCTCTAACCTGGGACAGTGCTGTACGTAACAGTACAACAAAAGAACGACCTATACAAATCAGTGGAAAAAGGCTTAACTCATCAAATGGAAACAAGTGTTACAAACATTCAAAGGACCTCATTGAATATACATGGAAAAGCTTTTATCTTCCATCATTGGAGAGATGGCAATGTATAAGTGTATGATACAAGTATGTTTGATAGCAGAATTCATAGCAAATATATTTATGTATGATATTTTTATACATGTTGGTAAATATATTACATCATTCTTAAACATTTTGTTTCTTTGGCATTTTATAACTTTTTTTCTACAATATGCTATTTATGCCTCGTTCACACGTACATTTAATTCGAATTAGCTAATTCGAATTATCCAATTCGCATTATAAATACGCTTTTGTTAATTCGAATCGAAAGTCAACGTCGTTTGAACAGCTCTAGCGAATTTGACGCGCATTGCAATTTGAATTAGAATTGACGTTAGGACGTAAAACGTTTCGAATGCGAATTGTATTAGATATAATTACATTGGACTACATTGCATGCACGTTTCATTACAATACGTAATTTTGATTGGCTGACAGCAAGCTCGCGTCATTCTGAAATTAACATTCATATCAAAATGATTGTAACAATCGTGATGACACACGATTCCACAACATATGTGCACTGCTAAATAAAAAGAAATCGGCGTGATTTCTTGATCCGAGAAAAAAATGCTTCTCAGTTATGTAGTAATTTCATATAGTTGTGAAAGCGTTGACAGTGCGCACATTTTTCTTATAAAAAAGTGCCTTTTCTTTGTTATTTCATACAATTCATTTAAATTATCGCCCATGAGACTTAAATTGTATTTGAGAACTTAATATAAACGTGTTTCATTCCCTTTTAATTACTACATAAAAACGCATTATTATTCAAATTTATCGCTATTCACACCAAGCTGTCATTCAAATGCTGAACGCATATTCGACATGTATAAGGCTTGATCACTTAAATAAGGTCAAAATTGAAATTGAAATTGAAATATTGTCCCGTTACTAAATTATCTCAAAGTTCACAAAAATTCATTATGTTATTTTCCGGTTCTTTTAACAATGAAGGTTATTTGTATTGCCGAAATTTCTACCATTACAATTTTAATGCATCTTTTATCAGTATCGTTGCATATAATATCGGCCTTCTTTTGTAGTTTACGCTCGATCAGACGTATTTTGCTTCAAACCTTTTACAATTTTAGTTCTTTTCTAAAATTTCTGATTTGCCTTGGAGGTGTGTGTGTTTTGTAGCGTGACGGGAAGCTACAATTCGACTATCATTTAAAGTTTAAAGTAGGAAATTGCCTTCACTATGACAAAAGAAAATAATGTGACGCACTCAAGTTTCAAACTAAACCTCAATTTGAATTTATAAAGATCTTTTTAGATTATTTGAATCTGATTAAAATGTATCTGTTCACGCGTTGATTTCAGCATCATCTTCATTTGTGTGCAGCACCTTCGTAAATTTGTGTGGCGTGTATTGATCTCTCATTAACCTTCTATCTTTGAGGATAATAAAAGAAATAGTTATAGCTCACAAATGTGCACAAGGGTGCTGTATTACGCACAATGATGTACGGTTTTAAAAATTTTGGTAAAAGACGAATCAACGATTGTGTCCGAAGCATGTCTACCATATATAAATATGGTTTAGATTTTCTATGTTTATTATTATCACACTGGACAATCAAATAGATACATACAAATAGAAGGATAATTATACCGAGTGCAGTTAGGTTAGTTAGTCATCATTGATCGACCAACTTACATAAATATACATCAATACATAATTAAGATGCATATGAATTATCAAGTATTACTTGTTAATTCTATTATTTCACATTACAAAACAATCGGAAAGGTGCTAAAAAATACCGGAGAGAGCTTGATCATCGAACATCATGTGTTATTTTTAAAATGTATTCGAACATCTGATAGAAATTAGGATTACATGCCATACACAATGATCCGATTTCGTCGATATACTCTAAAGTTTTACAGTCTGGCAATATTCCTTTTCCTTGGATTTTTATTTGCTGGTCATCTCTACACACATGACAAACTGAAACGGGCAGACATTTTAAGTTCCATCTTTCAGGTAGGTTTCTCTATGATTATGTAATGTATATATTTGTTTGTTTCGTCTGTAAATTTTATTCAAAATCCTTTTCCTCTTTTCTGTTCACACTAACAGGCACTTCATCCGAACAAATGGATGTAATTCCTTTAGAATATTTTTCGAAAAACAGAATTGAACTTCTAATTTTTTTTTTTTATAATAACGAAATCTGAATGACGTGCTTAATTTTTAACACAACCTATATTGATGGAAGAAATTTCTAAACAGAAATTGTACACTTGAAAGATATGCCATTATATTTACAAATACGATAGGGGAGAACATCGGGATGGGGGTGGGGTGAGGGGAGGGGACAACTTACTCTATTAACAGTGGTATGATAAGCCACTTTAATATCTCGCCATTGTTAGCTTCTTCACTGTAAATCTAAGTGTTAATAAATAGAACACTGCTTGAACGCTTTTTTGTAACACTTTTTGAACGTGTAATGGTGTTCCAAATGTTTACACTAGTGTTCATCAATTGAATGTGTGGTGTTCAGTTTTTAATACCTTTGTGTTTCATTTTTGAACACTTGATGTTAGAGACCTTAACATTAGTGTTCAACGATTTAACGTGTCCGAATGTTCAAAATCTTAATACGTCGACGCGTTCAACGGCCATGTAACACTTTTTGAACACACAGAACATGTTCAAAAACCAAAATGTTAAGATTCAGAACACCAGACGTTAACATTCAGAACAGTTGAGATAAGTGTTCAAAATGATGGTGTTCAAATGTGGAACATGTTCTATTTTCAAGAGTACATAATTTTTCATAAGTATTAAACTGTTATAAAAACTATATTGAATCAGGCAAAATATAACAATAAAACATATTTTAACAAGTAATTCTTTATATAATCAAATGAGCATGTATGTAAGAAAAGTGCACAAGAATACCTTATGATATCACAAGTAACATTCAGTGAAATCACATACATAATGGTTTTAAACTGACTCAAATATATCACAAATATTGATTTACCCCTACATGACTAGATAGTTGCTACATCAAGTGTATCCAACCAAAAAAGCATGTCAATGTGATAAGTAGATAGTTTATGAGATAGATATTTGTCACAAGGAAAGTTTAAAAGTTTACAAATTCCAACAGTTCTTATACGATCACATATGCACGCTCCACTTTTCAGTGCATCTTCACTTGAAGCTATCAACTGGGTGGTATTTTATGTGTTGTTATCAACTTCTAATGTCAAATCCTCCACAACAAGTAATGTCTATGAGCCTATATATCCTGCAAAATAAAATTAAAAATTAATAGAAGAGAATTTTTCATAAAGCATAAAAAAAAATGCAATGGTTGTTATGCTTTAATTTCAATATATACTAGAGTACAAATTGATATTCTATGGCAGTGAAATGCAAGTTTTGACATTATAAATTACAAAAGACGATTTCTTGACCTAAGGTATACAGATATAGAAATGATACACCCACATAAGCTATTAATATGCATATATTGTCATACCTTTTTTTACATCTTTCTTTTTTCCAACACTATAGCATGCAGAAATGACCTTTGTGTGATTATTGGATACCGGTTCCTAGTTCAAACATATCAATCTAACGATTCTGCAAATAATAAAAAAAGAATGCATTTTCTAAGTAAAAAATGGTGTTCTAAATGTTTACATTAGTGTTCAATAATTGAATGCGTGGTGTTCAGTTTTAAATGGCTATGTGTTTCACTTTTGAACACTTTAAAAAAAGATGTTAGAGTTCTTAACACTAAGTGTTCATCAATTGAATATGTGGTGTTTAGTTTTTAATGCCTTTGTGTTTCATATTTGAACACTTGATGTTAGAGTTCTTAACACTTCGTGTTCATCAATTGAATGTGTGGTGTTCCGTTTTTGGTGCCTTTGTGTTTCATTTTTGAACACTTGATGTTAGAGTTCTTAACACTTAGTGTTCAGCTAATATACGTGGATGTCAACAATCATCATTTATTCTGTATAACAGACACACGATCACAGATTGGTTATTCATCAGTTTAGGAAATCATCAGAACAACGCTGACAGTTATTTACGTTTAATCTTAATCCTGTTCTTTAAGTCTTTTATGTTGAATATTGAAAATTTGGATATAACAGTTATGAATATTTGACAAATATATATCTGACAATAGCAAATACCAAGGAAGCCATCTAACTACCTATCCTAACTTGTTACTAACTTCTTTCGTGTTCATGTGGAATAGAAGTCCCTTCTCCAGTTCTCTTCCTTGTGTGTATCCATTCTTCGTTTAACCGCCTAAATCACCAGCCGATATCTGTTTCCGGTATTTGGTACCCTGGTATATTTTTTTTAACGCGAGGTGTTTAAAATTTCGAGCGATTTGAACACTGATTGAACATGTAATGTTAATAAACTGAACGGATCATGAAATAAGATAAACATCGACATATTTTTATTACGATATTATCATAACAGGCCTCATTGATATGCGTAATTATGTCACTTATAAGTAAAACTAGTAATAATAATAAAATAAGTTCATAAGCTATACATATATGCCAGCTTGGAAGTTTAATATTTCACATTTACTAAAATATTAGTAAAAAATTCACAAGATCATCATATTTTTAAATTAACTTCTTTGTAAATTTTCCAATAATTAGAAGAATAGAAAATCGGACAAACAACTATGAGGTTTAGATCAGAATTTGAACACCGGTGTTCACTGTGTCTGAACACACATGTTAATATTTTTAACACAAACGTTAAAACTTTGAACACGTCTCTAAGCATGAACATATGACGTTAAAATATTGAACATTCAGGCGTCAGGTATATTTACAGTGTTGTCATATAACAGTTACTGTGAAAGATATGACATGTATGGCAAGGCTGTTATAGGCATCAAATTGATTTTTTTTCACACTTTCGTAATTATCGGAGATATTTGTCAACATGACATCTATTTATAAAATAGCGAAATCATGATTATTGTTAAAAAATATATGATGGGCAGTATGTAATTTCTTTATTCAAAGTTTATGAAAAAGGGTCGGCAACTGTCATGACTGGATATTTCAGTTGCTCAATCTAACACATGCGTAGCAAGATCTGCTTCACCTTCCGGAGTACCTCGATCACCCCCCCCCCCCCCCCCCCACCGTTTTTGGTGGGACTCGTGTTGCTTTGTCTTTAGTTTTCTATGTTGTGTCTTGTGTATACTGTTATTTGTCTGTATGTCTTTTTTCTTTTTTAGCCATGGCGTTGTCAGTTTATTTTCGATCTATGAGTTTGAATGTTTCTATGGTATCTTTCGTAGATATTTTGACATATATGCTCCCTCTCTTTTAAAGACATTGACATATATGCTCCCTCTCTTTTAAAGACATTGACATATATGCTCCCTCTTTTTTAACGACATTGACATATATGCTCCCTCTCTTTTAAAGACATTGACATATATGCTCCCTCTCTTTTAAAGACATTGACATATATGCTCCCTCTCTTTTAAAGACATTGACATATATGCTCCCTCTCTTTTAACGACATTGACATATATGCTCCCTCTCTTTTAAAGACATTGACATATATGCTCCCTCTCTTTTAAAGACATTGCCATATATGCTCCCTCTCTTTTAAAGACATTGACATATATGCTCCCTCTCTTTTAAAGAAATTTTTGTATAAAAATTCCTCTATGTTCAACCCCCATATTCATAATTCTTTTGAAAGACTAACATGTTTAACCCCGCCACATTATTTATGTATGTGCCTGTCCCAAGTCAGGAGCCTGTAATTCAGTGGTTGTCGTTTGTTTATGTGTTAAATATTTGTTTTTCGTTCATTTTTTTTTTACATAAATAAGGCCGTTAAATATTTTTTTCGTTGGAATTGTTTTACATTGTCTTATCTTAGCTAACTATGCGATATGGGCTTTGTTCTTTGTTGAAGGCCGTACGGTGACCTATTGTTGTTAATGTCTGTGTCATTTTTGTCTTTTGTGGATAGTTGTCTCATTGGCAATCATACCACATCTTCTTTTTTATAATACTGCTTCTTCCAATGTTGAAAACTTAGTCAAAGTTATTGAGGACTTAGTACATGAAGTATATACATTTTCTTTATTATATAACTATGGATTTTTGAAGAAAATTCTTATAGTTTTAAATATCCAGTAACACAGCTTGAGTACCCTCATTTTGTCGGGAAATTAGTTTTTTGTTCAATATCACTGGATTTTCCAAATCGATAATGTTTACACTATACTGAATGAACAATGATCTTCTTCTGAGCGACAGCTGTTGTGCAGAGACAGCCATTGACCTTTGATGTCTTCCAGATTGTCTTACCTTTTTTTTTTAAATTACATACAGTTAAAAACGTAATGAAAATATGTTGGAGAATCAGCTTGTAGGTCTAGTTAAGAACAGGTTTCATATACATTTAACATGAAGATGATTGAGCCCTGAATATGCATTGAAAAGTTTTTCAAGTTTTAATCATTCGGGAGACAGTCAATGGAGACTTACACCCATGATTCGATAAAATAACAAGTTGTTGAATAGAATGTTTAATATCACACATATTACTACTACAATGTATATAAAATTTCTGCATCAAGATTTGGTAGCAAAAAACCTTTCTACACAAACAACATAAATATAGTCAAAATACCATTTGATAGTTTTAGAAGGGCGGAGCCTGCATGACGGTATCACGAATGACCAAACAAGTGACCTGAAACTGAGGTTCATATACAGAGATATATTTTTTTTTCTGAGACAAGTTCGTGCATGGAAGATGAATAAATGACAGGAAATTTTTCACCGTTTTAAATGGAAATCTAGGCGATAGCAATACATCAGAATGCTCTCACGGTCATCGAGATGTAAAAATCGTACAGTTCCAATGCACGCATTTTAAAATACAGGTGGTAAATGTTAATACTATCATTGGTTTGTAATCAACAATTATAAAAAGATGCATTGTTGTTTTTTTCTATGGTCGGGTTGTTGTCTCTTTGGCACATTCCCCATTTCCATTCTCAATTTTATTGTGTTGCTAAAATTTTGTTGGAATTGTCCATTTGCAACTTATAACTTGAAGGCAATGTGAGTTGCAATCATTCGTCACGTCCTTCATCGTCGTCGTCGTCGTCGTCGTCGTCATCGACCCGTTGGCAATCATACCACATCATCCGCTTCTTATTTTTTTTTTTTTTTTTATAATATACGAAAAATAAATATAAGGTACAGCAACAAACAGCAATCACTGCATTATAGGCTCATAATTTGGCAACAAAAACTTCCTTAACCTGGGACAGATGTGTTGCATTACAATATTAGAACAAACTAAATTTCAGTTTAAACGGGCATTATTTTCATCAGAATGATACAAAGCAGAAAACAAATCTATCAAAAACACGTTTACTATGTCACGGTATATAAAAGTCAAACATACCGGAAAAGAGTGATATATGCATAATATGAACAATAACAAATACAATCATGTATATTGAATTGTCTCAATAGAACGAACTAATTTGATGTCTCTTTTGGTTTGGTAAAACATAGTTTCTGATGGCTATATTTCCCTCTCAAGATAATAATGCTAGCATAGTTTATCATTGTCACATAATAAATATTTGAACAAGGACGAATCACTTATCTTAGCATAATGGTTCCGGGAAGTAGAACCACTCTTTCGTTTAATGACCATTTGATAAACCTTTGCTCAGTGTTGGATCCAGGGGGGGGGGGGTTCCGGGGGTGCGCACCGGCCCTTTATTTTTGCCGATCAATGCATTTGTATCGGGACATATGTTTTGCACCCCCCCTTTGCCCTGGGTGCCCTGGGTTAGCACCCCCCCTTTCGAAAATTCCTGCATCCGCCCCTGTTTGCTAATGTAGTATTTACATTTCTAATCATATTTAAGAACCGAAATAATACACCAAAATATTGGTGTTCAATTACAAAATCCGACTGCATTTTGTACGATTTGAAACTTTAACAGTTGATATTGTCATTAAAATCAATGAATTTGGATAAGTTTGAACTAATATAGATATTTTCGAAGGTATATTACCTATTTAGTGTATTTCATTTGCTGTGAAGTACAAAATGCTTCATACGTTTTACTGGATTTGTTTGGATTTGTAAGATTTATATTCTTTTCTTGATAAAGTATCGATTTGAGAGGTTTTTTTTTGTCACTGGACATTGATTCATGAACACAAATTCATCGCTCATCAATTAAAGATTTATATTTGCAGATTTACACAAGGTGTTAAACATTTTTTATATTATATTACAAACTTGCCTAAAATAAAACTTAAGTCAGATTATAAAATGCTATGGTTCAGTTCAAGCTTTCACCTTTCTATTGTCGTAACATATTAGATCGGACGGTTATATTCTACAAGTATCGTGTTGACCATCATTAAGATTGTAAGATATGGCATTATATTACTACCATGGTAAAAGTAACCATTAAATTGTAACACCTCGGGACTGATCAAAGAAGATATATCGTATAAAAATAATCATCGTGTAGAACGCAGTCGTCATCAGTTAACTTCTATATTTCTCCCTTCTGAAACTGGTCACAAAATTTAAAGCAATCCTGACTTGTCAGACTTCACACCAATTCATTTCATTCATTCCACAAACAGATTTATATCTGACTTTGCAGTATGTGTTTAGCTCATTGTTAAAGGCCGTATGATGACCTTGTTGTTAATTTCTGTCTCATTTTTGTCACTTGTGGAGAGTTGTCTCATTGGCAATCATATTAAAACAACTTCTTGTTATACATATAATAAGTTTCCGAAATGACCACTATCCTTACAAATATTCATATTAGAACTTGTGTATATTTGCTATTTCTTGACTACAAAATGAATACTAATATAGGTTTCGACTTTTGATAAAAAAAAATATATATATTAAGACATTTTTTTTAAAATTTTAGAAACATAAATGTATTTAGTTGACAATTTAATTACTTTATAAAGCTATACTTGAATCAAAGGGATTGAATTTGAAACCCGATTTTCTCTAAAAAACAATAATAAATATAAATTTTCAACTGGTTTCCATGACAATACACCGGAACTTCATTATATATCTGTGTTATTTTTCTTCATTTGTCCTCAGAAATGGAAATTCAATACTTATTTACGATACACATTCTGAGGGTTATTTTAGAACAAATATCAATACTCATCAACGTGTGAGTTACAGATGTGTAATAAACCTCAAATTAATATGAAAATCGATTTTTGTCCTCCGAAAACTTATAATTATGATATCAAATAATTACAGAATCTGTTTATTCTTTCATTTAAAAGTCTTAAGATCCTTTCTTTTTTAGTAAAACTCAGTCTGACAAAATTATGAAATTCAAAGCTATGTTGTTGTTACCATGGAAGTATTCCATGTTGTTACACAATGTGTGACTCTCTTTCTTTAAAAAAAAAAAAAAAGCAATCGCGAACAATAGAACGCTACATATAATTGAATTGTAAATTTGCTGTACAGTTCTGAAAAAAAATTATTATTTTATTTGATATATATATTTGCATCGATAATGGTTATATTACACGCAGAGGGATATTCAAATGACCCGTATAAGTAGTAATTGTCCCAAAAAACGACGATTCCAATGGAGCACGAGATGTGAAAAGAATTAGAATATGATTTTGTTCAGTTCAGTCATTAATTAAAGTGAAATGATGAAATAATAATTCGTTTTTAGCATGTTTAGCAGCCAATTTGGTTCAATTTTGTCAAAATAAGCAGATAAACATGGATGATATTATTCACCTGCAAGTGAATAATTCGACATTATTGAATCCATATTCATTTTACCTTCAATATAACCCATTAGCTAGAAATTGGTTACGTATGTATATATCGTGGTTGACCACTAAAAGGGAAAAAATGCCAACAAAAGTGAACATTCGTTAACTGATTCGATTCACAAAAACGCAATCAATACAGGTAAATACGATAATTAACTTTTTAATCTTAAACTTTAACATGAAATTAAACAGACCTAGACAAATCCAATTGCACGAGGTCGCTATTTATTTATATTTATGTCAATGTGTATATCGGGTTGTTTGATTGTCTGCAGTTTTCGGGGGTCATATCGATACTGTTCATTAGATGACGTCTGGACTAAAATACACACAAAATTTTTGTATATATATATATATATATATACACGCATTGTTAACTGTTTAACTGTTTAACTCAGACTTATTGCAATTTGAATATACGTTTTAGTATGTTATAAATCAAATATATGAATTTGAGTTCAAGATGGTGAACATAAATTTGACAGCTTGTGCCCCTTTAAATTGTTTTTGAGTTGTTGCCTATTATTAGAATGCCTGGAATTTTGAGCATTCTATGCTCTTATCAGCCTCTTGTATAAAAACTACTATTACTAAAATAATGATGTAATGAGACAACAACGCGTACTAGTATATAATTGTTCAGGGAGTTCTTCAAATTTAGAAATGCGTATCAACTTAAATAAACATTTTTATTTCTTAAACCATTTTGCTAAGTGAGTCTATTATATATACGGTTTGAATGATTATTTTTTTACATTTTATTTGGCAAAGTCATGAGTTCCAAACAGCAAAACACCGTACACAACGCTTCTTTTCGGAATAAAATATCGAAAGAAATATATGCATGAAAGATTTCATTGCCAATTATTGATACAACTATACTTATTACCCACACATAGTGGCCTAGCTTCTATCAGAAAAAGAGTTGTAATGATCGGATGAGACGAGTGCCAACTTCTTTGACACGTATTTACACATGTTTTTAGTAATCGTTCTTGTTTTGGGAAAAATAATGAGACATCTCTAATCATCAACCTACGACCAAATCATTTCATAAAACAACAATTGTTTAGATTGAGGTACATATTGATATTATGTGAACAACACAAAGATTTTCGTTACCGTTTGAGGTCAAAATCGATCACGACCGCTTGGCTAGTACCTATATCCGCTGTACTGATGATACACAGTGTTTTTAGATTATTGGAATCTGATTAAAATGTAACTGTTCACGCGTTAATTTCAGCATCTTCTTTCATTTGTGTGCAGCATCTTCGTAAATTTGTGTGGCGTGTATTGATCTCTCGTTTAACATTCTATCTTTGAGGATTATAAAAGAAATAATTATAGCAGACAAATGTGCACAAGGGTGCTTTTGTGTCTGTATTTTCACGCACAAAGATGTACGGTTTTAAAATTTTGGTAAAAGATGAATCAGCGATTGTGTCCGAAGTATGTCTACCATGTATAAATATAGTTTAGATTTTCTATGTTTATTATTATCACACTGGACAAACAAATAGGTACATACGAATAGAAGGATAATTATACCGAATGCAGCTAGGCTAATACTTTTAGATATTTGGATGAGATTTTAGCTCTCAATAATGACGACTTCAGTATGTATTCTAAAGAAATTTATCCTGTTGAACTTACTTTAAATAAAGCTAATACTAACAATGACCACTGCCCTTTCCTCGACCTTGATATATTTATCATTAACGGAAAGCTTCATACTAAAATCTATGATAAAAGAGATGATTTCTCATTTCCTATCGTTAATTATCCATTTTTAGATGGTGACGTTCCCTTGTCACCATCTTACAGTGTTATATCTCAACTTGTACGATTCGCTCGTGTATGTAACAATGTTTAAGATTTTAACTGGAGAAATTTATGTATTACTGAAAAATTATTACACCAGGGTTTTCGATATCACAAACTAGTCAAAACATTTACTAAATTTTATCATCGGTATAAGGACATCATTCGTAAATATTGCTCAACATGCAGACTTCTTATAAGTTATACGTTCAGGTATTTCACATCAAATATGTTATCGAAATATTCTTTATAAAGCACAAAAATGTCAGTATTCACCTCAGAAGCTTGAAAACCTTTAAATAGACTTATTAAGAAGGGATATAGTTACGATACTGTTGTCAGGTCATTAAAGATTGCATATTTTGGCGTTAATATTAATTCACTTATAGGGTCTTTGCATCGGAACTAAACACATGTATTATTAATAAACACATTTATTCTAAAAACAGTTGTTGGCATGACACGGGTTATGGTCCTCTCATATATATTATGATGGTATGATACTAAACCCCTCACGGGGAAGATTGTGTCTGATATTCATATGATAAAGACATAATTTTTCAATCAGTTTAATTGAGGTTCGGAGCTGGCATGTCAGTTAACTGCTAGTAGTCTGATGTTATTTATGTATTATTGTCATTTTGGTTTTTTTTCTTTGGTTAAATTTTCTGACATCAGACACGGACTTCTCTTGAACTGAATTTGTTAGTCTTGTATTATTTTAACTTTTAGTTTCTTGTGTACAATTTGGAGTTTATCACTGAACCAGTATACATTTGTTTAGGGGCCAGCTGAAGGACGCCTCCGGGTGCGATAATTTCTCGTTGCATTGAAGACCTATTGGAAGTGCCTGTTGGTGACCTTCTGCTGTTGTCTGCTCTATGGTCGGGTTGTTGTCTCTTTGGCACATTGCCCATTTCCATTCTCAATTTTATAAGTCATCATTGATCGAACAACTTACATAAATATAGATCAATACATAAGATGCATTTGAATTATCAGATATTTCTTGTTAATTTTATTTTTTCACATTACAAAACAATAGGAAAGGTGCTAAAAACACTGGAGAGAGCTTGATCAACGAATATCAAGTGTTATTTTCAAAATGTATTCGAACATTATACAATTATGGCCCGTTGAAGAGGTGAATATCCAAAATTGTCAACACGAGAAGGTTATTTCATTGAGGGTTGACAATTTTGGATATTCATCGATTCTAAGGGGCCACAATTGTTTTATTATACCGAACAAACAGTGGAAGTGCATTTCGAACACAGGCTGACGTTTGAAAATACATTTGTGTTCGATTTTCTCGAATATACAACAAAAGTAGAATCTTTTTGTAAAATATTGATGGCCCCGAAAAGGACCGTTTATAAGAGACATCATCGGCTGCTGCCACTCTCAGCTCTATCTATGTCCAATGCCGTCTTTCCTCGTCTCTCGATGGGCATATTTTTTTACAGAATTTCTGTCAATATTTTTGGTATAAAACTTATAAATCCCTTTTTTGTATTTTACTGTTCAACTAAGAAACATAGCCTAGGCTTGAGTTTAAAGGCTCTCTTAATTTGAAGAAATTTGTTGTGACTCTTGGTCACACTTTAAAATATAAAATATATATGATCAGTACTATTTATTTAATAATTATATCAATTTTCAGAAAGATTATTGAAATTGTATTAACTATGTTTTATTGCATTAAATATTATCAGAAGTGTTTATAAAAAAATTCTGCTAAGAATGATCCCACATATAAAAATTACATGTAGTATATTTCATCCGCCAGATCTAATTTCTTTCAATATAGCTAGGTTTTTAATTTTACATGTATAGGTGTCATTATCCACATTTCTGAATTGTTTTTTTATTTACTGCAGTAATATTTTGTGTTTTAATATTTAAATTTAGTCCTTCTCTGAAAAATAGGGGGAAGTATCTCTTCTTTATATTATCATAACATAGTTATTGAAAGATCTGAAGCAAGACTTGATGGTTCTGATAGTAATTTAATAATGGCTACAAAATATACAATTGGTATCGCCGTAGCGACGTTACGTAACAAGTAAATGTCCGAAGGTTTGTGCGTGACGTTCCCGGAATAATCGCAGATATTACATCCCATCCTCGTCGCCATTGAAAGATCTGAAGCAAGACTTGATGGTTCTGATAGTAATTTAATAATGGCTACAAAATATACAATTGGTATCGCCGTAGCGACGTTACGTAACAAGTAAATGTCCGAAGGTTTGTGCGTGACGTTCCCGGAATAATCGCAGATATTACAGTTATAAATCGAGTTTCGTTTATTTTCTTTCTAATTTTTGTAAAGTAAACTCCTTTTTTAATGTTTATAAATGCATTTTGCTGGGTTTTAATTTTTGACTGGTGATATTAAGGGGAGATAACCACTTGCACAAATCGGCATAAAAACCACCGCTTCGGTTTGAAATCAATTTGACGTTTGCGTATCCAACATTCTATTGCCGAGATATTCATATCGAGTGTTTGTCTTAATGAGATGCTTTATTAAATTTAAATTCAGCCCATCATTTTTAGTTTCCTCGTAAATATTTAGATTTTTCGTTCAGGAGACTTGACAATTTTCACCCAAACTCCAAGTTTGCAGATAAAATAAAGAATAAAGGACTTTGATTTGATGTGTGAGCTTTGACGAGAATAAACTATGGATACTCAAGATTAGTTAGGTCAATAAGTTTTTATTACGACAAAAGTATTCAGTGAGTTAAAATGAGGTTTGTCTGATCCGTTTTTTTACTGAATTTTCACGGTCACGTGACTCTATTGTTGCTGATAAACTTGGGGTCAAACCGTGACCTGCTTTCCAACTGTTCCAGTGTAACGAGAACGCTGCAATTTTGTTTATTTACGTTTGTGACGTCATTTTATGGGAGGTAACTCGTGATTACGTTACTCAATAGAACTGTTTGAAATATACGTAAGGTATAATAATTTACATGATTACATGTCAAACATGTCATACATGATCCGATATCGTCGATATACTCTAAAGCTTTACAGTCTAGCAATATTCCTTGTTCTTGGATTTTTATTTGCTGGTCATCTCTACACACATGACAAACTGAAACGGGCAGACATTTTAAGTTCCATCTTTCAGGTAGGTTGCTCTATGATTATGTAATGTACTGCATTTTCTGTTGTTATATTCGATAGTTGGAACACATTTTTTTGTTGAGTCATTAGTTTTTTGTACGGGTTTGTGTTGCACAGTCTTTAGTTTTTTTGTGGGGTTCTTGTTGCACTCGCAGTCTAGTTTTTTGTGGGGATCTTGTTGCACAGTCGTTTTTGTAGGGTTCATGCTGCAGTCTTCTGTTTTTGTGTGGTTCGTGTTGAACAGTCTAGTTTGTGTGGGGTTCGTGTTGCACAGTCTAGTTTTTGTTGGGTCGTGTTGCACATTCTAGTTTTTTTTTGTGGGGGTCGTGTTGCACAGTCTAGTTTTTTGTGGGTTTCGTTTTGCACAGTCTAGTTTTTTGTGGGTTTCGTGTTACACACTCTTAGTTTTCTGTGTTGTGTATGTGTGGACTGTCGACGTTTTTTTAAAGTTTAATTGTCCCTTTCGTATCTCCCTCCCGTATAGTATCGTAGAAAAAAGAACATTTTAAAAATGATATACATTAGCGTGGCTTCGGCAATTTGTTATTATTGTTTTTCTGCTAAATACATTTATGTCATAAATAATTACTTGTCGTAACTTTAGGGAGAAACTATTTTATTTCTGGTTGAGGGGGATAATGTAAGTCCTATAATATAAGCCTTCTTGTGTTCAAATCGTCTTAATTCGACTTTTTTTTTATCAAATATTATTTTGACTGGTTCGGCATTGGTAGTAAACTATCTAATAAAAAGCATCGAATAAAAACAATATTATGATTATGTGTATTAGATCAAGATTTGTTCCGTTGAAAATTCTACCCAGACTTTTATGCACTTTGAAGCTATCTTGTAATCGGCTCGTCCTGTCTTTTTTTTTTGAATTCAAGTTCAATCCTAGTATCCGATAATAATCAGCCCAATTTTGACAGTACATTGTCGCATTTATTTTGAAAGACAAGATCGAATATCACTCATTTCAATGGCCCCTAAGAGCCTTAAAACAAACAAAATTAAAAACCAATTGTTCAGAGAACAATTGAAGGTCTTTCCACCAGTTAATATCTATTTTGATATTAAAATATTAAAAATCAGTCTAAAATGTCAGTTCATATGGCTTTATGATATATAGATATGAATTTAAAGCAAAGGTCAAAATCTAGAACGTCAAATTAACCTATGACCTTGACCTCAATTTCAAGGTCACAAACTGAGGATCTCAAGTCAAAAGACCTTAGGTCTATAATATGTTAGTCTGTTACCCGGCCGTTATTGAAATTCTTGACAATATTTGTATATTCCGAAGGCATACTGAATGTTTTACGGAGGGGACCAACCTACTAATATGTATGGTTAGTAAGTTATATCACTTTACATATAAGTTTAGATATGAAAATGGGGTTCAATGCAAAGATCGTGTTCTTTATCAATCAATCATGGACCGTAAAAGGGCACATTGAATGAACAATATCACGTGCACCACTATAATTGTTCACACAAAGAGCAAGAGTACTTGTACTTTATTCATCTGATAATGTGATTTTATCAATACAGGTCGCGACAATTAATTGAAATACGCACACAAGTCCCGTGCGAGCATCACGTTGATTTTTGCATGAACCCCCTGAGGGGTTCATGCTTATATATTGACGAGTTTTGGATGTGTCTATGGGCCACTTGATACCTCTCGGCCGGAAGTCAGAATAAAATTCCCGAAACGTCTCGAAATTTTTCGGTCATTTATACAGGTCTTAACAGGTTGTTATCTACGTCTTTGATATGGTTCCTTGATGTCCATGACGACGCAATTATATTTGTTTTAAAACGACCGCTGTACACTGTGTGTATGATACTATCTGGGTCAATTATAACGTGGTATTGTCTGTTGACTCGATACATGTAAACTAATTATGTTTGAAGAATTAACCACGGGATACTGTGTACTGATCTGTATTTCATCATAGACTTATAGCGGGAGAGAACATTCTGGTTAAAATATTAATATTAGATCGGAAAACAGAAAGATAATATTCTTATCAAAAGTATTTATTTCAATTGGAATCAAAGAAATATATAAACGAAATATGTACAGTATTTATGTTTCTGAAGAAACTAACAATGATTGAAATCAGAATATTACAATTAAGAAATAAGTATTTTATATGACAATATACTCTGCTTTGGTATATTTAAATATTTATTTGTAAAGGAAACATAAAAATTAAATCTAAAATAAATTCTTGCATCCTACAAAAAAAAAATGTTTATAAAAAATAATTATTATATTTCTACGTTAATTATTTCATACCATTTTAGTATTTAACTTTTATGAGTAATTATTATTTATTTTTTTTGTATTGTAATATATCCATAAAACGGAAAGTAAGGTAAATTTATTCAATATTTAAATTTTAAACGGTCGTGAATAAAAATACTTGTGTGTTTTCTAATCATAAAGCATGATTTTAAATCATTGCAGCTCACAGCAACCGTAAAATGATTTACAATAATCACAACAAAATTTAATTACAATTATATTAATGTTGATTATTAGGTCTTTCCACTTTTTTGTTTTTCTTCTGATTATTATTAGGTCTTTCCACTTTTCGTGGAAAGACCTTTTGTATTTCTTCTGATTATTATCTCCCCGCGTCCCTTTTTCTTGTTATCAAGATCTATATGCCCTGAAATTTTCAGATGAATCGGACATTCCGTTGTTGGGTTGCTGCCCCTGAAATGGTAATTTTAAGGAAATTTTGCTGTTTTTGGTTATTATCTTGAATATTATTATAGATAGATAAACTGTAAACAGCAATAATGTTCAGCAAAGTAAGATCTACAAATAAGTCAACATGACTGTTGACCACTTTAGGAGTTATTGCCCTTTATAGTCATTTTTTAACCATTTTTCGTAAATCTTAGTAATCTTTTAGAAAAATCTTCTCCTCTGAAACTGCTGGGCCAAATTTAACCAAACTTAGCCATAATCATCATTGGGGTATCTAGTTAAATAATGTGTTGGTAACTCGGCCAACAAACCAAGATGGCCGCCATGGCTAAAAATAGAACATGGGGGTAAAATGCATTTTTTGGCTTATAACTCAAAAACCAAAACATTAAGAGCAAATCTGACAGGAAGTAAAATTGTTGATCAGGTCACGATCTATCTGCCCTGGAATTTTCAGATGAATCGGATAATCGGTTGTTAGGTTGCTGCCCCTGAATTGGTAATTTTGAGGAAATTTTGCTGTTTTTTTGTTATTATCTTGAATATTATTATAGATAGAGATAAACTGTAAACAGCAATAATGTACAGCAAAGTAAGAACTAAAAATAAGTCAGGTATGACCAAAATAGTCAATTGACCCCCTAAGGAGTTATTGCCATTCATAGTCAATTTTTAACTTGTGACAATTTTTCTTAAAATTTGAGAGATTTTCAATAACATTTTCCACAGAAAGTACTGTTATAGATAGAGATTATTGTAAAGCAGCAAGAATGTTTAGTAAAGTAAGATCTACAAACACATCACCATCACCAAAACACAATTTTGTCATGAATCCATCTGTGTCCATTGTTTAATATTCACATAGACCAAGGTGAGCCAGTGGCGTAGCCAGGGTTGAAATGATGTGGATGTCTCGGCGCCGAGCGGAGCGATGCGAAAAAAAATTGGACCTTTTTATGCAGAAAATTACTTTTTATTTAAGCACATGTTCTCCCACAGAATCCGACACTAGTTAGATTTTTGTTTAAATTCAAAACTCCCACCAATACATATATTTATATTTTTAACCAAATGTTATTGTTTCCTCGAAACTACCATCATTCAATTCATAAATATTTGATGTAAAGTTTCCCACCCCAGTGGCGGATCCAGAAATGTTCATAAGTGGTGGCCCGCTCCGGTCATGCTTCAGTGATTCCCTATATAAGCAACCAATTTTTTCGCAGAAAAGGGGAGACCCGGGCCGCCTTGCCCCCCCCCCCCCCTAAATCCGCCTATGCACCCAATCTTAAAGTTATATTTGACATATAGGAACTGAAGTGACTTCTCTTTCCAGGAATTTGAGTCTACAACCTTGGGTTTTTTATTTTTTTTATTACTGAGCTAAACGCGTTGCAGGAGACATAGAACTACCCGGCGTCCGATCGTCCGGTCTTGTTAGCACTCCTATGTGTACAGTTCTTGTCAGATTAAGTGAAACTCATATCATAAGCAATGTCTTTGACAATTTTGAAAATAAGTCGTGATCAAATATTTTTAACCAGTTATGACCATTTGAAAATATAAATTGTAATGGAAATCCCATTTCATTTGCTGTGAAGCTTTTATTTCTTAAGATATTGAAAAGAAAAAAAGAAAAAAAAAGTGCTTTTTTAGTTATTCCCTAGCTTGTTCCTTGTCCTTTAATAGATAAAATATGACATGAAATGTGCTTGGCGGGGAAAATTGGATCTCTGTTCTTTACTGATTGAAATTAAAATTAGTATTTGGACCTAGATAGAAACTGGAATTCATTAGCCTAGGACTTAACTCAAATTGATTTTTTCATCACGCCGTTTACCATGTCGCAAGAAACGATATCAGGATATGGTGTTTTAGTTGTTAGTTGCTATAGTCAAATGAGAAGCCATCACTCCACTAGGTTCAATTTCAGATGAAACATGTCCACGGGTCTGCGTATCAGTCCTCTCCGCTTGCCTAAGCCGATGACGTAGACTTTTTTTTTACGACCAAAAATTAACTTGAAACACTATTCTGCGATTCAACTAAATGTATCTTGTTTACATAAACGAAATTATCCTTAATGAAAGACCAGGCATAGTGCTTCGAAAATGACTGCTCATATCCTCAGCCTTGTTATATTTGGATACTTCCGAGTTAAACTGCTGCTATTTTTTCTTTTGTCAAAATGATGTGGATGCTTGAGCATCTGAGCATACATGCAAGCTACGCCACTGTGAGCGACACAGGCTCTTTAGAGCCTCTAGTTTAAATTTCATTCTTATTATCGAGGTGGAAAGACCTTCAATTGTTCTCTAAAGAATTGGTTTTTAATTTTATACTGTTTTAGTATGGATTTAGAAGTCTTTGCTTATAGTTTGTTTTGTAATATATTCACTAAGTGGAATATTAGAATTTGAAAATAGATTCATTCGATAAATAAAATGTCCATCCGTAAATACTTGACGTTCTTGTTTATTGATATTATATATATTCAAAAGAATTTGAAAAAAAAAAATACTAACAGGAACGTTAGTTTATTATAAAATTTTAATTCAATTTTTGTTTGTTTGTTTTAATAGTTTAACCTTATAGCATCTTCATATTTGTACTATGGTACTGTTTTGAAAATTGTATTCACTGTGTCAAGGACGTATAACTAACAAATATACGTCCTTGACTGTGTTGACCAACTATCCTTCACGTCTTGATTCATTCACATTATAGATCACATTTTTCGTTTTTGTTATCTATAAATCTAGGACACGGTAGAAAGAGCTTCACATGTGACTTTCAAGCACGGTCATCATTACTAACGGTATTCTAACCTCGAGTTGTTTCTCTTTTGTTTCTTTTTTGAGTCACTGTTCTATAATAAACTTTGACCTTTTCGAAAAGCTAAGGATTGTCTATCCAAGGAATAGATTCCTTAACTTTTTAATGTATTTAGCCACCTTTTAACTTTTTTTCATTCGAGCATCACTGATGCTTTTTTTGTAGACTTAACTCGTGTCTGGCGTACATCGTTTTAATTCTGGTATCTTGTTATATCTACATACCTTTTTATATAAATTGGTTATTTTAAAAGTGAGTACAGGTATTCATAAACTTCTGAATTAATAAATTCTTCAGCAAAACTAAGTTTCCCTGTAAAATCAGGAAATCCTTAAAATTCAAGATGTTTTATGAGACCAAAATAAGTCTCTTCATAAGAGTTCTAAATCAATTGCATGCCACAGGTTTCACCGCATACAACATCTACCATGAGTAAAGACAGCTTCAAATACGAGTTGAGAACATATAGGCATTCATGTAGGAAACAAAATATAAAGATATGATAGTTAAAATAAATGCAACCAGAATTCCAGATTATAAAGCAAAACTGCATAAATTTAAATTGCGATAGTTAAATTGTGCAATTTGCATAAGTCATCCGGTTAGTAGAAATCAGGATTTGCCAAAGGGTTATAATCGGAAAAATTATGTACATTCCAAAGTAATAAATAAAATAAACACAAATTCAGCAACAATATTTTGGTGACCCGGCAGTCAGCAGTCATAGGTTCATGTATTGCTTTTCTTTTTTTAAAGAGAGCAACTTGTTTTCACACTTTCGTAAATACATTTGATATTTCCGCGCTTCATACAAAATGTACTTCGGTCAACGCTTTTACAACCCTATAAAGTTACAAAAAAAAGCATTCAATACTTATAATTACATTTTTACCTATAGGATCATGAAAACACGCCTTTTATCAAGTTTTTATTTCATTTACCTGTGCACTTTATTGTGGGACCTCGTGTCATCATGAATGAAAAGTTGCATTGTGTATTGCAATTGATGAATGAATATCACGAGATTGCTAGTTAGCCAATCATAATAACGTATTATAATGAAACATACATCTAATGTAATTATTTGTCAACATGACATCTATATGGTGGCGCAGCTTTTTATTATATGATATGATAAACGTGCGTAAAATAAAACTGGAGTTGGAGTCTAGAGTTGTTAACATCAAGCATTCTCGTTTCTATTGTCGTAACCTATCAGTTGGGACAGTTAAGTTCTTGTACAATTATCGTGTTGACCATCTTAAACACGATAACAGATGTCATTATGATACTGCCTTTAATGGTCGCTTTGACCATGGTCATGGTCAAAGTAACCATTAAATTGTAACACATCGGGACTGATCAAACAAAGCAGTTATCATTTAACTTCTATATTTCACCCTTCTAAAACTAGTCCTAGAATTTAAAGCAAACCCGACTTTTATACTTCTAATCAATTCTTTTCGTTCAGTCCACGAACAGGTTTATTGCTGAATATGCGGTATGGGTTAAGTTAATTGTTGAAGGCCGTACGATGACCTTGTTGTTAATTTCTATGTAATTTTGATCTCTTGACTACAAATACTAGTATAGCCTCGGTTTCGACTTTTTGATGATTTTTTTTTAATAAAAATCAAATCAAATCAAATATTTTATTGTCATATAAACTTTACAGTTTGTGACCAACATATATTAACACAATAAACACAATAAACTTACATATTAAACATACACAATAACAACAGCATTAATTTTTTTTTAACAACAAACAAGTTGTTAAGAGTCCCCTGCCCTCAGTTCTAATGACTTTTTCAAGAATATTTCAAGATATATTTTTTAATTATAGAAACATAAATGTATCTAGTTGACAATTTTCAAAATTACTTAGAAAGCTATACTTTAAGGGTTTAAAGACTATATAGGGATTGAATTTAAAAAAAGCAATAATAAATATAGATTTTCAACGGTTTCCATGACAATACCCGGAACTTAATTAATATCTGTTACAGTAGTTTAGTTTGTCCTTTGTCCAAAGAAATGGAAATTCAATACTTATTTACGATACACATGAGGGTAGTTTTAGAGCAAATATCAATACCCATCAGCATGTGAGTTACAGATGTGTAATAAACCTCAATTTAATGTGAAAATCGATTTTTGTCCTCCGAAAACATGCATATATATAATTATGCTATCAAATAATTACAGAATCTGTTAATTTACTCTTTTTATCTAACATATAATTATGATATCAAATAATTACCGAAACTGTTTATTCTTTTTATTCAAAGTCTTACTATCCTTTCATGTTTGGTAAAACTCTAAGACAAAACTAGCATGACTAATGTAATTCAGAAATATGTTGTAATAAAATTGAGAATGGAAATGGGGAATGTGCCAAAGAGACAACAACCCGACCATAGAAAAAAACAACAGCAGAAGGTCACCAACAGGTCTTCAATGTAGCGAGAAATTCCCGCACCCGGAGGCGTCCTTCAGCTGGCCCCTAAACAAATATATACTAGTTCAGTGATAATGAACGCCATACTAATGTAATGTTGTCTCTGATTTGCAGAGTGGTAACAATTATGACACCTTGACTAAACAGTTAAATTAAACAATTTCTTTCTTGAACAAAAACAAAACCAATCGCAAACCTTTGAACGCTGTATAATTGAACGGTCAGTTTGCTGTACAATTCTGAAAAATTAAGTTATTTCATTTTATGTATATATATTTGCATCGATTGTTATGTTATACGCAGAGGAATATTCAGATGACCCGCATAAGTAGTAGCTGTTCTAAAAAAGACGGTTCGAAATTAGCAATAGATAGGAAAAGAACAAGAATATGATTTTGTTTAGTTCAACCATTAATTAAAATGAAATGACGAAATCATAATTCATTTTAGCAGCTAATTTGGTTCAATTTTGTCAAAATAAGCATATAAACATCGATGTTTATTATTCACCTGCATGTGAATTATTTTACATTATTGAATCTGTATTCATGGTACCTTCAATATAACCCATTAGCTAGAGATTGATTACGTATGTATATATCGTGATCGACCATAAAAAGGAAAAAAATGTCAACAAAAGTGAACCATTTCGTTGACTGATTCGCTTCACAAAAATGCAATCAATACAGCTAAAACGATAATAAACTTATCTTTTTTAACTTATAACATGAAATAAAACACACCTAGAAAAATCCGATTGCACGAGGTCGCTATCTTTTCAATTTATGTTTATAAAATTGAGAATTGAAATGGGGAATGTGTCAAAGAGACAACAACCCGACCAAATAAAAAACAACAGCAGAGGGTCACCAACAGGTTTTCAATGTAGCGAGAAATTCCCGCACCCGGAGTCGTCCTTCAGCTGGCCCCTAAACAAATATATACTAGTCCAGTGATAACAAACGCCATACTAATTCTCAAATTGTACACAAGAAACTAAAATTAAAATAATACAAGACTAACAAAGGCCAGAGGCTCCTGACTTGGGACAGGCGCAAAAATGCGGCGGGGTTAAACATGTTTGTGAGATCTCAAACCTCCCCCTATACCTCTAACCAATGTAGAAAAGTAAACGCATAACAATACGCACATTAAAATTCAGTTCAAGAGAAGTCCGAGTCTGATGTCAGAAGATGTAACCAAAGAAAATAAACAAAATGACAATAATACATAAATAACAACAGACTACTAGCAGTTAACTGACATGCCAGCTCCAGACTTCAATTAAACTGACTGAAAGATTATGATTTCATCATATGTTTATATTGGGTTGTATTATCTTCTGCAGTCTTCGGAGGTCATATCGATACTTTCATTAGATGATACCTGAACTAAAATACACACAAAATTCTTATATATATATATATTATCAGAGACATATAATACATTGTATTATATGTCTCTGATATTATCGAGTACATGCATTGTTTGAGAAATAATTGATGCAAGCTATACTTTATTATAGATTTAACATGGGTAGGCATTATATTCGTGATTATTTCTGCCTGAGCGATAGCGAGTTTTTCAAAATTGGCAAAAAATCATCTCTATTTCTTTACATTTCAGAATGTCGTCACAGGATTTTCTTTTATTACAAGATTACCTCGGGGTGAACTTTATTTATACTCTGCAGTAGCCAATCCAGATGAAAGATGGGGAAATTTTACAAGTATAACAATAAACTTATGGGACGGATCTCAGAATAAGAAATTTGATTGTTGTATTTTCAACAAGAAAACAATGGATAATTTTGTAACGAAAGAAGCCTTCATCAAAAATGACTTTGGATATTCTCCTTTCAGTGCACGTCAGTACCAGTGCCAGATTCCCCAATGCATTATGAATGCTACACATGTTGGAATGGTCGAACATGGTACACCGTGTTCTGCATTTATGAAAACAATACCGGTGTTTTATCCGAGCCGGGAAAAGGGAAAACTAGCTATTTGTGCCAAGATTGCTTACGGAACTTTGTCACCACAACGACTTATTGAATGGTTTGAATATCATCGATTGATGGGTGTCGATAAAGTTCTTACTATGGTCCAATATCTTAACGAAGATGCTTACAAGGTGCTTTTGTATTATCAAAAACTTCAATTTGGAGAAATTGACGAGTTTCCATTGCCACTGCCAGGCAAAGTAATCGGTAAGTTTACCTGACCCTTTTCAAAATCCTCATCTTAAGATGAAGAACAGCAATAAATGATATGTTCCATTCCCTTTTAAGAACCCGTTTTGATGTTGTATCATAAACTGATGCAAACTAGTAATTCATCCTATATTTTTTTTTCTCTGAAATTAAATATTGATGCTTGATTTGTTTCGTTTGACAGGATTTCGTACTTAAGTAAAAAGAAAGTTATCTGGAGCGAAAGGCGAGCTTATAGTCTGTAGGTTCCGCTGTACAAAAATCAGCTTAAGTTTGACAAAAGTCGTCCTGAATTTATACTAAACATTACACTTTTAAAATCAGTAAATCTTGTTTTAGCGGGAAAATAGCGAGAAAAAAAAAACCGGTTCCCGATATTTTACGAGCCTTAATTATATGTACACTTAAATCAGTAATAACGAATAGCCTAAAATAGTTGAATGAACTGTTCGATTTACAAATAACGAAATGGACAGTGCTTAGCGGGTATCCAAATAAGACTCGGAAAAGGAATAAACTGATATCTGGCCATCATATAATAATAAGTATATCATCTACTTTTCACCCAAACTATCAGATTGCTCATTATAAGAGTTATCTCCCTTAAATGACTATGTTTGAGAAGTTTTCAAGTTTCGTTTTGCGTATTGTCTCGAAAGTCAATAAACAAGGTATACACTATAAACAGAAAAGATGAACAGTTTTGACTGATGAGCCATTCAGGATCACAGGGACTCGGTTAGCAGATTAAAATTTTGTAAATCAATGTTTTTAATTTATTTTTTATTATTTCCTGTCTATTTGCATTACTATATTAACGTATTTAAAGTTGCCATCACTATTTCTTTGTTTTCTGGCAATGTGCAGTTTACTATCCATATCCATATACTGAAAAAAGGTTTTTTCAGTATATGGATATGGATAGTAAACTGCACATTGCCAGAAAACAAAGAAATAGTGATGGCAACTTTAAATACGTTAATATAGTAATGCAAATAGACAGGAAATAATAAAAAATAAATTAAAAACATTGATTTACAAAATTTTAATCTGCTAACCGAGTCCCTGTGTTCAGGATCTTAAGAAGCCCCTTTTTGCTTAAAATATATAATGATATAATAATAATGTATAAGCCAAATCATATTCCATATTTTTGGAGGTAGACCTGGATTAAGTGATTTAACTCTTGCATTATTGTTTCGCTAAGTGAAGCAAAGCCATAAGATCATGTCGATTAATATGAAGATCATGTCGATTAATATGTTGCTATAGAATTACAGTGTTTGGTAAATGATGTTAGTCAATGATTAGTACTACAGTTATTCTTACGCATTTATTAGTATACTTTACTTTAATCTGTAAAGCACGATTAGTTGTAATCACATTATTTACTCTGTATGATGCGTATTATGTTAATGAGTCATTCTATATGAAATTATAAATGACACGAAATACAATAACTCGATTCTAACCGATAAGTGATTATTGTATACATTTGTATTAAGTGATTAGTTAAACTATCACTTTATATTTACTTAAATGCGAATTTGAGAATTTATTAACCCGATATCATATTTTTGTAAATTGAAGCCGTAGACCTGGATTAAGAGGGATAACTCTTGTACTATTGCTTCTCTATATATAGTGAACTGATTTATTTTCGCTGTGTTGAAGACACATTGGTGGCTCTGAAAGTTTCGGTGTGTTTTCTGCTCTTTGGTCGAGTTGTTGTCTATTTGACACATTCCCATTTCAATTATAAATTTTATTTTAAAAGTATGAGTCTAAAACGGTACTTTGTATAACCGTTCAACAAAATAACAACCACACAAGAATAACACGTGAATTGAAGGACAAGTGTAACCCTCGAAACATAGTAAAATCAAAGCATTATTGATAGGAAAATAAATTCTCTCGCCGTATAGGTGAGGTGGTTTTGAAGACGAAAGTATCAATTTACATGTACCTGACATAAATAATTTGATTCATTACAGAGAGTTTTGATCTTTCTGTAGACTTTAATACTGCATGAAACTTGTTCTTTTTCTAGGGTTTTCAGACAGAGGATTTGAGGAATACCGCTTTACACTACCTCAATGTTCACATGACAAACAAGTTGGTGTCTACAGCTGTCAAGAAAAATTACAGGGCTACGATTATGTTGGTGTGGTGGACTTTGATGAGTACATAGTCCATGATAAATTATGGAGTTTTAAAGATATTTTAAATGTATGTAATAAAGGTAGAACTGCAGTACAAAACTCGTTGTGTTGAACATAGCTTTTCCCGCCTCCTTAATGATTGTTCAACTGAGCTTTTAATTTGAAGCCGGAATTTTAAACTGGTTTAATTTCAAGATTTTTTTTTTATAAAAAAATAAAATCGTAGAATAATAATTGACTATTATACAGTAAACAAATGTTTTACAATCCGACTTTAATTATTTGAAAGAATTAAAATTGGTTCGACTAAATTAATAAAGCTTTATCAGATAAATAAAGGCAACAGTAGTATACCGCTTTTCAAAAGTCATGAATTGATTGAAAGGAAAATACGGGTAACAAACTGAAACCGAGGGAAACACATCAACTATGAGAGGAAAACAACGAAACACTGCAGTGCATCAAAAAACAAACAACAATGCAACATATATAGAAATGAACTATTAGATAACAACTGTCATATTCCAGACTTGGTACAGGATATATAAAGTTAAAAAGATGGCAGGTTGAACCTGTTTTTTTTTAGCTAGTCAAACCTCGCGCTTTATGGCAATGTTAAATATACCGCTAAAATGACAAAATTACATGACAGGAATACAGTACAAATACATACAAGAAAACTCAGAATAGAGAAATACATAAATAAATAACATAATAGTACATTTCGTCAGGTTTACCTCAGAATAACAACGAATACCTAAAAAATAATTTAGGACGGCACACAAAAACAACATAAAAGAATTACGAACTGTGTGACACGAATGTATCAACGCCACCAAAATTGACGTCACATGTAAATTTCTATAGTTGGATATAGATCGAGATTAGGTTTGTAATTATGTTATTTGATGTATTTTATAACAATTACAAGAATATAAATACAGATATAAAATTGTGTAACTAATTGCATCATCTAACTATGTCGGTTTTTCTTCAATCATACTATGTAAAACGAATTTTATCCATTATTAGAATTAATACTTTTTGCAAAAGATCATGTACTTAGTTTATGAACGGTTCAATGAAACATCGAACATGGTTCCAATAATTCTTATTATACTACACTCGTTCTATTTGAGCAGTCAAAATGCGTTGACTGTATATTTCTATAAATAAATTTGGTGTATTTACTGTCTTCTGATTGGTTAAAAGAATTAGCTTTATTTTCAATGTTATCAATTTTTATGGCGACACGCCCACTCTAACGTTGTGTATTCATACGCAAACATCTGTGTACGTTGTTATTCGTATTGATATACATCTTTGAGCCTTATTTTTGATAGAAATTTATTTATAATGAATGGCAATAATTTATTTTGAATTTATTGAACCATAAAATTAATTTTTGACTCTTCACATTTAACATAATCCGCTTCGCGGATTATTCAATGTGAAGAGTCAAAAATTAATTTTATGGTTCAATAAATTCAAAATAAATAACAGCCATTCATTATATGCCATATACAGTCACTGACCTGATATCACTTTTCCTCATGAATATTTAAATAGAAATTGTCGAAATTATATTTAATTATTCATACGACCTCTTCAACCTGTTCTTGTTTCCAATGTAAACAACGATGCGTTTAACGACTCAAACTTGTTTGTTTTGCAATTTTTGGGAAACCATATTTCACTTATTAATAATTTTTTTGTTTGCAACCTATAAATCATTATGTTTTATGTTTATTGTTGATATTTTAGTCTGCAACGAGTTTGTTCATCATTGATTGCGGTAATGATGTACATTTCATCGTGTTTTATATTTCTCCGTCTGTGTGATATGAGGCCTTTTTAAAGGGGGATTTTTCCCAATATTTAAATCAAATAAATAACATTAACACAATACACAACAATTGAAAATGTTTTTTTAGATTGCAGTATAAAGACAATAATAGTGCATTGACTTGACATATCAACGATATAAGGATTCGGCCCGAAACGGGGAAAATGCTCGGCACAGCCTCGCATTTCCCCGTTTCTAAGCCTCCTCCTTATATCGTTGATATGTCAAGTCAATGCACTATTATTGTCTATTTACTTAACAAGAAAGGTTTTAGTTTGCTTAGGTTTTACAAACACTTTTGTGTGCTTCTTACTTTCAAAATATTGCAGCACATTATATATTTTTTTTTAATTTTCAGAATGAACTGATGCCAAAATATCCCGATGCAGCAGGGTTTACATTTAATGTCTCTTTCTTTATTCTGGATTGGGGTGATACCGGAAGTGGTGATCTATATCTGACTAAATACGTACAGAGGACAGAGCCTCGAGTAGAATGTTTTAAAAATATCTATATTCCCAACAGAGTATGTGAAGTTACAACTCACACATTTGCAGCTAAAAAACGATACAAAAGGTAATGCTTTGATCTGAATGTTGCACCTAATTGGGAGAATTATTTGGTGCAACATGTAAATGTCTTGCTTTAAAGTCATAAGAAACCTCAAATTAAAAAAAATAATGCATTTGTTTTTTATAACTCAATGAATAGTTTACATTATAAAACTTATGTACATATACTTTTTTCTGAAGAAAATTCTTTAATTTATTCATATTTAGAAGAAGTTTACTTTATTTTAATTGCTTCCTTCCAGGACATATTTTCCGTATGCAAAGTGACCTCAATTTGACACATCTCGTAAAAATCCGGTGATCGCAATACGCATGGATGTCCTTAAAATAAACTATTATCTGAATTTACTTGTTAAACACGTGCTCAATTTCCATGCTTTTTTGTTGCTTTTTTGTTGATTGTTGACATACAGGTGACAATCGTTAAACTTCGGCTTCAAAACACGAACTTTAATTAGCTGCCATATTTTCACAACAATACTGACCGATTGAAAAAAAAATTGACGATTATACGAAATTCATGCGAACAAAATGAAAAATTCTTGAACAGAAGACTAAGTTTATGATGTTTGTATGCATTGGTTCAAGAATTAGTGTAAACATATTTTATTAATTAAATTCAGTAATGTACACAAATAGGCATTTACATAATAATACATGTGAAATAATTAATAGGATCCAGAAATAAGCTGTTAACTTATATTAATCCGTTTCCTAAAAAGAACATTTCATATTGTTATACTCAAGGAGTAAAATGTTAAAAAAAAATATAACAATGTTACACTAGATGGAAAGAAGAAAAAAACATATATTAAGGTTGTGACACACAGGAAAGAAGAAAAAAATATACATCGGAAATTCAATAATAAAGTGTATGTTTCTGAACAGACACAATTGTTTAAGATATCAAGAATTGGAAGAACATTATTGTTCATCGGTCACTCATTTCTTATGACTTTAATTTGACTTCTGTTTTTGTTGTCTTTTCACGTGTATAACATTTTAAATGCCCTTTTCTGTACCGGATTTTATTGTTTGCTCTTTATGTACTGTTAACTTTCCACTGATCGAGATTTAAAAGGGTTTGAGGGCGTTCCCTCCAGGGAATCGATAACATTAGTTACGTACCCTGTATAGCAAAACAAGTATACAAACAAAACCAACTGACATAATACTTAATTCTATCATCGTTGTAGATATCTACTCTCAGAACACAACACAGTGATACATCACTACCGAGAGTGCCCGAAAGTTCCTCAATGGAAAAATTGTATGACAGATCCAAGATCCACAGACCTTAAGATGGAAAAAATAAGGACTGAAATGACTAAAAGAGTAAAAGCTGTACAGAAACATCTAGGAATTTATAATTGAGTAATGTGGTACATGTTTAGTCTGGCAACCTGTGACTGTCTGCTTTTGTATCGATGAACAAACAAGTAAAACTGCGAGCTACTGTTCACTGATGATACCCCCGCCGCAACTGGATAAGTAATTTTAATAGTGTAAAAATATGTAAGCGTTCTGTAAACAGGAAGTTGTTGAGTGATAAATCTGAAAACGCATCACACGGTGTAGCTGACTTGTTTAAAACCCTGGAACCAAATTTTAGAAATCCTTATGTTGTAGTTCCTGAAAAAAATGCCGTTGACGAAAAATGTTCATGGGACGGATTGACGGACGGACATACAGAGGTACACCCAATAATTCTAATATGATTTGAATATTAATCATTCCTATTTAATGAAACTAATATACAATATTTACGTGTGCTAGAGGTTTCGAGTGTGGAAGAATACATTCCGTATCTCAAATTTTAAAGAATTATAAGGATTACTGTTATCGGACTTTTATTTGTTTGTGAGTGAATTGGTCGCGTTTATACACCAATAAATTCCTTTAAAACGGCGTTTAATCTTATATTAATTTTGGTAAAGTGGGGGTATAGATATTACAATATCGGCTTTAACGAATAACCTTTTATTACTAAATGTAATCGAACTCATAACTTACACATTTTTTTTACTTTTGGTACGTTTTTCCTCATACATAAATATATAAATCAGATTTATTTTTGAAACTGATTAAATGTAAAAAAACAAAAAAAAGCCACAAATATGGAAACATAACGTAAAATATGTTAACTAACATATTAAATGTAAACAAAACAGACATATTGTGATCTTTAACTATATTTCAATTTACCATAAACATAATCAAACTGACGAACAACGATCTTCAAACATATTGAAACACATGCACCAATGAAATATGACCCTCAGACCTGTGTTAAAATAAAAAATAAAAAATATGATGTCCAATGCATTTTAAAAAATACATTAATTTATTGTATGTTTTTCATTTGTATTTATGTCGACATAAAAATTGAATTTCATGTACTCAAAACTTTGCATCAAGGTACAGATACAAACATTGACATTGTATTGTCTACATTTGAATAATGTGTGCGTACATTGTATCAACCCAGTATGTGTTCCGTCAAACAGAAGTTCTCCAGTAAACTTTGTTATAAAAAATGCCATAATATCTGTTCATTTTGGTGAAAATATTCTTTACTCTTTAATCCACAAGGAATAAAACCTGTGATATTTGTTCTAGTGGAAATTACATTCCGAATATTTATTCCATTTAGAACTAATATTATGAAAGAACTTCTGTTTCATGACAATCCCAGTAATTTATTTGTAGATTGTTCTGTTATTTAATAAATGAAATGAAGTAGATCGAGTTTTTTTTTGTATTCAGAGCATGCATATTTCTTTCCACTGGTGTATTAATGTTACTGTTATGATCTGACTGTTTTAACGACAAAGAAGCGTTGAGCTAACCTATAGCAACAGATTGTAACCCGGATACAATGTCTGCATCTGCATACGGAATCTGTCTCTTACCGCAGACGATAGAAGTTCACTGGCAATTTTTCTAAACCCCTGTCGATCCGTTATTGTCAAGTTGTGCGCTTTAAAGGTACTTGTGGTGCCACTGAGGTCTCTGTTAACCACAATGGGAATGATATTGGGAAATAAACAGTTCTTAAATAGTGTCCCAGACTCGGTAGGACAAGATAACACTTTTTAACATTGAAAACTTTATTGAATGGAAAATTTTTCATGGGTATTAACTTTCGAATGGTGTCTGATGTGTATAATTTAAATGTTGCAAATTGAATTCGTATACTAGAATGTTTAAATGTAACATGTTATTGTCCTCATTTTGAAATTACATAAAGCATATGTCATTGACGTAGTAAGGTGTATTTAAAAGATATCACAACTTTTAAAGTCTAATCTTTCACAGATGTTTACAAAACTCTTTTTAATAACTTGATGTCGAAATATTGTTTTTATTTAAATTTTCATTTTCTTTAATATAACGCAATGCAAATAATAAAACAGATGCACGTTTATATATAATGCATCTTTAATAACGTTCTCAAAATGATTTTAACCCCATTTCTCTCAAGCTAGATTATAAAACATTTTGTTGAAGAATCAATCTAATTGAAATAAGATCTCCGGAGATTTAATTGTAATATGAAAATTGAAGGATAAGCTTTATTTATGGTGTACACGTTACATAATTTGTCTTGGAGTCGAGATAAAATAGGAGCTTATATTGTGTATATAAGCGTTGTTTATTCATGACACATTATAGGAAACATATGTGTGATCTGCCCCAGGATGCCTGAGCATTCCTTATTTGACCATGAGACATGCAGTTTCACTTTTGATTCCCAGTGCTTTTCAACTTTGTACTTGATCTGGCTTTCGAACTTTTTTCATCTGCGCGTCACTGGTTAGTCTTGTGCAGACGAAACACGCGTCTGGCGTATTAAATTTTAAACCTGGTACCTTTTTTTAGCAATTATTCGTGTTTTTCTCTGTCCGATATGTTCTCCCATTTATTTGTAATAAAGTCCTGTCTAGTTTAAACATATTTATAGTCCTGTCATGTAATGTTGTCATTTTAATGTTATATTTAGCATTGCTATAAAAGCGAGAGGTTTGGCATGCCACAAAAATAGGTCCAACCCACCATTTTTTTCTTTAAATGTCATGTACCAAGTCAGGAAAATGCCCATTGTTATATTCTAGTTCGTTTCTGTGTGTGTGTTACATTTTAATGTTGTGTCGTAGTTCTCTTATAATTAATGTGTTTCCCTCAGCTTTAGTTTGTAACCCGGATTTGTTTTTTTCTCAATCGATTCATGAATTTAGAACAGCGGTATGCTACTGTTGCCTTTATGTTTCCGCAGGATCCTAGGTAGTTTTAATTTGAGTTTTTCTGTTGACAGGGAAAGTCATAGATTAGTTTTATGGTTGAAATAACTAATTATCCATTCAGTTCCCTTAAACTGCCTCCAACTACTTACTGAGTATGAGAGCAGTCTCAGAAAAGAATTGGTATTTCATCAAATTCTCCAAGCTTCCTTTTGGAATTGACCACTGGTATATTTTTTTTTATTTCCCCAAAGACATTTAATTTATTTCTCTCTCCACAGTCAATCTGATCCCCTTTTATCTTTTGTTGTAGCCACCTACTACGAGATGGAGCATCACCTAATCCCCTTGTAGGAACTCATCTTTTTCCGGTAGGTTGGTGACGTGTAGTGTCTGTTTCGTTGGGACTTGCTTCATCTATTCTATACCAAGTGTCGTTAACAGGGCCTTGAGCCAAATTTCCCTTCGCTGAGTACGACTCACAATGTCAAACATTTATGTTTACAAAGTATATCAATAAAGTTTTTGAATATATGGTATATGTTGTCAGCAGCAAACTCGATGATGTCTTGGAATGTAGAGAGTTTCTATTCAAATATGTTGAGGTATATCTTAACGGTGGTATTTTAGTCATCATGTTATAGAACTGGTGTATAGAATAAAGATGTAGCTTCCAAGAGTTTTCTCCCGCTTTACAGTGAGGTTAATCCTGGTATTTATGATGAGATTATTTTAAGGTTATACTCTATCCCCTTAGGTGCTGTCCTATTCAGTTGAGCCAGAAAGTACCACATCAGAAGTAGGTTCATATATAATCATACAAGTACTATTTAGTATAGAAATCACAAGTGTTGAATTTGGAAAATACAGCACCAGAAACACATAAATAAGCTTCAAATAAGGGTTTTAAAAGAACTACATGGAACACAAGAATATAAGAACTGCAAAACAAGGTTTAAAACTTCATTAGAAACACCTAAAAAAGAGCAGCAACAACGAACAAAATAGAATGAAGATCCTTTAAAAAAGTAAACAAGCATCAAAATACGAAGCAATATGAAAATAAGGTGATTGTGTTTGATTTCAATGAGACAACTAAACAAAATAACTTGTTTTATAAACTTGTACATCAGTAGCAGCACATAAGAACACTATGGCAACTGACAAAATTGATTTAGCACCGAAATAAACATGAGAGAATGGACAGTCTATGGGTGATTGGAAAGAAAACTTTAAGAATCATAAAATACGTAAGTGATCTACAGCTGAATTTAACCATGACAAAGCTCGTTTTATTACAAGAAAAATAGAAAAGACAGGAATCAGGAAATTGAATACATTCAACTTAAAGAATTACAGTGATTATTGAGAATCTAAAGTCAAATACGAGATGCGCATCATCAGAACATTCTGAGCACTTTCAAAATGAAATCCTGGCGTTTTTGATAGGTATTGTTAATGGTATCTTCAAAGATAAAGATGTGCCGCAATTGTCTATAAATGGTTAAATAAACACCCCCCCCCCCCCCCCCAAAAAAAAAAAAAAAAAAAAAAAAAAAAAACAACGAAAACGATACTCTATTAATTCCATGCGTCCCAAGCACTTTTTTTATTTACATTCATCCGAAATATTTGAAAGCCAAAGTTTTACAATAACCGAAACAGTTGTAAAGCTATATAACCAAAAGGGCCTTAAGATAATAGCTAAATTTAAAATCACATACATGTACTAGTAATTGCTCAGAATAAAACATATCCAGAGAATTACTAAGGTGTCGTGATAGGGAACATCATGTTAACACGGATAAATGGTAATTTAAATGATCGAAAAGACCAAAACCTTCTGAAATCTTATAGAGGACCGGATCACGATACAGGATCTACAGACAGTCAATCCGAACTAATTGTACATATATAATGCCATAAACAAAATTAATAAATCACTATTTCGCGCGTACCTTGGCTGAGATCAATTTAGTTCGAGATCAAGACACTGATTACAAAGTAGATTAAAATAAAGAAACAAAACACTTTCGGTTGATTCGTAATTAAAAAAAAAACCAACAATAAACGAAGACTAAAACAATGGGGACGTAATGAAAGTATTAATGGATTAATTGTGGATTTTAACGCCACTCTCCGCGTGTTGACATGAATATCAATAATGTGGTCATTTTTATAAATTTTCTGTTTATAAAACTTTGAATTATTCATAAAACTAAGGATATTCTTATCCCAGGCATAGATTACATTAGCCGTATTTGGCACAACTTTTTTGAATTTTGGATCCTCAATGCTCTTCAACTTTGTACTTGTTTGGCTTTATAAATATTTTGATATGAGCGTCACTGATGAGTCTTATGTAGACGAAACGCGCGTCTGGCGTACTAAATTATAATCCTGGTACTTTTGATAACTATCCGCACTATTGACTTTATCGTGGTGAACAGTTTATATTAGCGGGCACGTAAAGAACTGTATGCTGAAAATATGTTTTGGTGTATCAACAAAAATGGCAGCCTCAAATATAGTTAAAACTACAAGAAAAATACTTACACTATTGCCTTTATTATTTTACCACCAACATAAGGATACTGAGACCACCTAAGCTAATCATTAATCATTATGAATCAGAACTCATAACTCATGCTAGCTCTGTATAAAAGAAAAAAGTAAAGGCCTTCTACAATATCTTACTCTTATTTTGTTGATAAATGCGAATGACATTGAAATGAATCCAGATCCCTCAACTAATATCACTACTTGTGATGCATCAAACACTGCCTCTTTTTATGACCTAATTCAAACAAAGCTAAGTTGATGCTGCTTACTTAATTTGTAATGCTCCAAACTATACTGACACATGTCATAGTTATAAACAAGGACTCCGTACACAGCTTACGTGATTTATCAAACTGCTCAGAAGCAGATAATTCTTCAAAGAGGACACCACTCCACACATCAACACCCATGAGAAAAAAAATCACACAGTTTTATAAAGATTCATTTCTTTACATATTATAAATATAAACTGTTAGCCTATCAACTAGAACTACGTAATTTAGAAAACGTATGTGTGTACATAGAGGCCAAAATTAATAATCTGCATTGAAACATGGTATAACTAGAATGTTAAAACCTCAGAGGTTTGAATAGAAAACAACACCATTTATCGAAAAACCACAAACAAGGCAAAATTTAGAATCAACTAAAACATGCGAGCATTTAACAGTACTTGATACAGAAAAAAAAACCTCATGATAGATACCAGGATTGAAATTTTGTATACGCACCAGACGTGCGTTTCGTCTACAAAAGAATCATCAGTGACGCTAGAATAAAAAAAAGTCCAAAGGGCAAATAAAATACGAAGTTGAAGAGCATAGGACAAAAAAGTTTTGCCAAATACAGCCAAGAAACTGTGAATTGATCGGGGTAAAATTAGAAACCCGAGATGAGAGAAGTTTTTACATTTGTGCGTAATACAGAAGACACGTATCTGATGTAAATAAAGGCAACAGTAGTATACCGCTGTTCAAAACTCATAAATCCATGGACAAAAAACAAAATCGGGGTAACAAACTAAAACCGAGGGAAACGCATTAAATATAAGAGGAGAACAACGACATAACACCGAAACGTAACACACACAGAAACGGACCAAGCATCAGACAAAACACCACGAGAATAACAAATATAACATGAAAACCAAATACATGAATTTGGGATAGACAAGTACCGTGCCACGTCTTATCTCAATTTCTCAAAAATAAGAGAAAACACAAACGACTCAACGTTAAAATGCAACACACAGAGAAACGAACAATAATATAACAATGGCCATCTTCCTGACTTGGTACAGGACACTTTTAAAGGGGAATAAAAGTGGTGGGTTGAACCTGGTTTTGTGGCATGCCAAACCTCGCACTTTAATGACAAAGTTAAATATAACATTGAAATGACAACATAATATTACAGGACTACAATACAAATTAATAGAACATATTAGACAAAGAAAAACATGATTAATAGATAACAAAAAGCATCAGGTTTAAAATTCAATACGTCAAAAACGCGCCTTGTCTACACAAGACTTACAAGTGACGCCCAGATATAAAAGATCGAAAGTGAAAAAAGTACAAAGTTGTACAACACTGAAGATCAAAAGTTGAAAAGGTTTCGCCAAATACGGCATTGTTTTTATGCCCGGGATAAGAACATTCTTATTATATAGAACAATTCATGCTATTGCAAACAGTAAATTTTATCAAATGAATATGAAAGAGATATACATAAAGAAACTGAAGTATTAACTAATTACAGAAAACTAAACCCGAATACATAACGCCCAGATATAAAAGATCGAAAGTGAAAAAGGTACAAAGTTGTACAGCACTGAAGATAAAAAGTTGAAAAGGTTTTGCCAAATACGGCATTGTTTTTATGCCCGGGACAAGAACATCCTTATTATATAGAACAATTCATGCTATTGCAAACAGTAAATTTTAACAAATGAATATGAAAGAGATATACATAATGAAACTGAAGTATTAACTAATTACAGAAAACTAAACCCGAATACATAATGCTATTAAAGTTTAACACAGAATAGACACACCCGAATCAGTCCAGGCGTCAACGTTAATTAAAAAAATGTGACGTCACATACGATGGCGAAAAGGCACAAACGTTATGCCACATTTGAATTTATGAAATTTAGAAACAGCATGACGTCACATATGAAAAACTATCAAAGTGAGATAGAATTAGGATTGATTTAAGATTATATTAGAACTAAATACTGATAATTCATTTATACAAAATGCATATTTCAATACTTATTAATAACAATTAACTGTAATATATATATGTCCAGTTTGTTATGAATCCAACTTCAAACGTAAATAATCGTACAAAATTTAATATAATTAATAAAGGCGGTGATTAATTTTTCTATCCGTAACACCTAAATATAATAAAAAGACGTCAACACATTTGACAAAATGTTTGTGATGTTAGCTTGAATCACCAATCTCCAAAGTAAGTAATAACTCAAATTCCAACATCATTATTGGCGGAACTGGATGAGCTGTTATATACATATTTTCGTTATAAATAATGATTGCTAGTTCACAGTTTGGTATCTGTATCATTCCGGAATCGGAAAGGGTTATTCCGTATCCGGACTGATATTCACGCTCTCTTTTCTTGTTAATGCGGATATCAGACGTAATTTATGATTGAGAGAAAAATATAACAACTAAATCAATTTTATACGTATCTGTTTGTGTCCTTTACATACAAAAGTCCCCCAAATATACAGAAGAGCAACTCCTTTTAAAAAAGAGGAAACTCAAAATGCACCCTATATATCAATCTTTTAAAGATCTTATCGACAACCATTCCCTTATTAAAATTAGTTGAAGAAAATACACTAGATCTCATTTTCTCAAGTCTTGATTATACCATCAAATTTAAGGAACAAGAAAGACTCATACCACGATATTAATCAAAGAGCTGAAGAGCTCTGAGGGAAAAGACGGCCATTGTTTCAATTTTTAGGGGGGTATCTTTTGATAGTCTACATACAAAGAATGAACAAAATAACAGCTAGAACATATAGAAAGGCTGACAATAATGAAACGAATTGTTGTTTATTGTTATTTCATTTCCTTAGTCAAGAATTCATCATAGAGACAATTTGGACCAATGAGATCTGCACCTTCTAAATCAAAACATTTGATTAAAGTTGGGAGTTAATTATCTAAAATTCAATTGAATTTAACAACTACTACAATATATTTTAGAATTTAAATTATGTACAACTGAAGGGCAGGCTAAGACCTTTCTCAATTTTTTGTGACAGTATTCTCAAGAAAGTGAGGACTGAAAAATCTATTCAGTTTTAATTTTCCATTGATAAAGTTCCCAGTTACAGCTCTCTTCACAGGGATACATGTACTTATAAAATCAAATATGATTGATAAAAGCTGTGTGAAGTTTGTTTCCAGATCCCACATTTTGATATATCTGTAAAATTCATGAATAAATAGCTTTAAACTACAAAAAGCAATAGTTAAAAAAAAAAATGACAAAAAAATGACCACTACAATAATTATGTTGGTACGCAAAATTATTTTTTAATCGATGACTACTTAGCATATATATATACTTAATGTGACATTTTTAGTGTTTATATACATTAACTTTCATTTTAATGGGTAATTACTCATCAATTGAGATGCTCCTTAATTGGAGAAAGATTCTAAAAACATTACTTTACAGAAAGAATGAAAACTGCAGTTGCTCTCCCCAATCTCAATAGGTATAAACTACAAAAAGCAACATTTTGTTTTTTTAATTTTTTTTTTAACCATTTCATTAATTATGTTGGTACCCAAATTTTTTTTTATATAGAAGACTACTTATCATATACTAAATGTCACATTTTAAGTGTTCAGAAACATTTACTTTGATTTTAGTGTATAAGTACTCATCAATTGAGGTGCTCCTGAATTGGAGGAAGATTCTAAAAACAGAACTTTACAGAAACAATGAAAACTGATGTTTCTTTCCCCAATCTCATGTATCCCCATTGACATTGTTTCCCGCGAAAGTTGACCTACAAATTATCTGATTATAGCCTCAGATTAAAGCATTGCATGGTGGTGTGTGAATCATCTACACTACAGCAAACATCATTAGGTTTACATTTAACAAATACGGATTTTTAATTAGTATACAAATACTGTGAATGATTTTTATAATGAATAAAGGATATCCCTGTGTAGTGTGGTATTCCAACAATGACGTCACTAGGTTAGATATATTTAGAATATTTCGTAATACTGATTTTTCCGGACTGTAAAAGAAACGTATATAGTGTAAGGGAAAGCTCAATATACGATAATTTCACGAGAAACAGAAAGGAAATGTGTAAAAAATGTATTTAAAGTCAATCTGTTCTCCTTGTAATCAATTTCAGTATGACATTTTGAGGGGGTTTCCAAACTATCAAAACAAAATGATTGACGTGAGGGAATGATACTCTGGCCAACCCCATTAGGGAATTGACGGCTTGAAGCCGTCTTTTCCCCAAAAAGCACACGGGGAAGGTTTCAAAGACGACCTTACAGCACTATATAAACAGCTACGGGTACAGATGTGAAATCTAAAGTGCAAACGATATACAAGTACGAATAAAACTGCTCTACACAAGATCATGTACCACACAAACAATACAAGAAGAAAAAGAAACACCCATGGATAAAAGGAAATATAAAAAAAGCTCACAAAAACGACTCTACAAAAGAATGAAGAAAACCAGATTCTTAAGTAAAGGAAGAATATAAAGCCTTTAAAAAAAAGAAAACAACAAAATGCATATTGGTAATACATTAGAAGGATGCAATAAACAAAATTTCCTGTAGATTCCGAAGCCACAGAGCTCAGTCCTGGGACCAAACCTCTTTCTCTATTATATCAATAGCTATCTTACAATAACATCCAAAAACTGTGAAAGAAATATATGATAAGAATAGAATGCCTGCATTAACTAGCAAGATAGGAACAAATATGGTGCATGAAATACCACCTTGACACATGCAGCAGCTTGAAGGTAACAAACAAGAAGACACCAACAACATTGTATAAACTCCATGGTCAAAATTTAAAAAAAACCTTAATTATCACCATTTAAAACAACCTGAAATGGTATAAACGCTTGCAGGTTAGCACTTGGACACTCTTCAGTGTGGAGGTGAAAACATGGTAGCGTCTAGAGTTTAGAAACTTGTTGACGCAGAAAACGAAGCTATACGTTGACATTCCAACATTTGTGCAAGAAACATACCCAGGAAATTCTATTAGTTAATGAAGAAATTTAAATTGTAAATTAATATCGTGGTATGTTTTGGAATGTATGGACTAATTGTAAAATAATCAGCACGTGGCAATTGTTGACTTTTATTTTCTCGTGATCATGTTATAGACATTTCGTCCCCGGGGTATCACCAGCCCAGTAGTCAACACTTCGGTGTTGACATGAATATCAATAATGTGGTCATTTTTATACATTTCCTGTTTACAAAAGTTTGAATTTTTCGAAAAACTAAGGATTTTCGTATCCTAGTCATATATCACCTTAACCGTATTTGGCACAATTGTTTTGAATTTTACATCCTCAATGCTCTTCAACTTTGTACTTGTTTGGCTTTATAAATATTTTGATATGAGCGTCATTGATGAGTTCTATGTAGACGAAACGCGCGTCTGGCGTACTAAATTATAATCCTGGTACCTTTGATAAATATTTGATTGGATGTTGCCACCGTTACGACTGCAACCAATGAAAATTATTACCTCGTGGAATCGAAGTTCTCTCTTAATGCGCCAAGGGCGGTGAGGAGGGGAATGGATCGTAAACCTTGGCTAGCGAAGATGAGCTAGAATATGCCCCAACTGTTTGGGACCCAGCCACAAAAGAATCTATGTTAATAAATCCGATCACCTACAATGGAAATCGCTACAACAATGAAGAAAGGAAACCAGTCTAGTGATGTTTAATAAAATAGAGAGTATGGTAGAGATCTTTCAAGAGCGACTAACACCACCAGTGCATCAATGGAGAAATACACATTCAAAGTATATGAAGTACCCCCTCATGTATTGACGAAGGAGGTCTTACCCCGACAAAAACAGACCCAGAGAGAAACCAGTGAACCGGGAAATCTGACAACTTAGAATTGAAGTGTCGACAAAAACAAGATCCACCAGAATAGCTAATGAATCAAGAAATACTTTTCTTTTTAGTGATTATGGAAAATAAAAAAAAGTTACAGTACATATCAAAGGAAAAAGTAATACATTCATCTTTAGACTGAGGCCTGTCTTCCTTTACAAAGTAAAAACTACCAACAACCGAAACACCAACGTAATATGATCCTTCTTATTGTGAAAATTCTAAGAGGGTAATAGAAATTAGAAATAGGAAATCAATAATGCAAGGTCTAAATGTCAAATCCTTTTATAAACCTCCGCAGATCCAGAAAATGGTTCCAACCAATGGGACAAGTAAACAAGTTAAATAACTGATGTGTGTTTTCTTTGTGGGCATCAGATGTAGACTAGATTGTTACTGTACGAATTATGCGTCAAATATCTATTTATGGTGAAACAGTACAAGATTAACGACTGCGATACAACTAAACATGTAAACATATGAAACGCCATGACTGCCTTATGTTAATGATCAGCATTATATGCAGTGCTCACACCATTATATTAAGTGCTCACAACATTATATTAAGTGCTCACAACATTATATGCAGTGCTCACACCATTATATTAAGTGCTCACAACATTATATTAAGGGCTCACAACATTATATTAAGTGCTCACAACATTATATGCAGTGCTCACACCATTATATTAAGTGCTCACAACATTATATTAAGGGCTCACAACATTATATTAAGTGCTCACAACATTATATGCAGTGCTCACACCATTATATTAAGTGCTCACAACATTATATTAAGGGCTCACAACATTATATTTAGTGCTCACACCATTATATGAAGTGCTCACAACATTATACGTTTTTTGTTGTATGATGAGATCAATAGGTAAACATCGTTTTTTAGCGGAAATTACCGAATCCATAATTTGTAAATTACGGTAATGCCCAGCAAACAAAATTAAACAGTTATTAATGTTTGGTGCAAAAAAAATAGTTTGTGAATTTAAATTCTTTTAAGAATATAATTCGGACTACGCCGCATTTTTGCGCCTGTCCTAAGTCAGGAGCCTCTGGTCTTTGTTTTTCTTATATTATTTTAATTTTAGTTTCTTGTGTACAATTTGGAAATTAGTATGGCGTTCATTATCACTGAACTAATACATATTCGTTTATGGGCCAGCTGAAGGACGCCTCCGTGTTCGGGAATTTCTCGTTACATTGAAGAACTGTTGGTGACCTTCTGCCGTTGTTTTTCTATGGAGTCGGGTTGTTGTCTCTTTGATACATTCCCCATTTCCATTCTCGATTTTATGCTAGTATACATAAAAGTCAAATTAGTTTCGACAATCAAAGTTTCCATTTTTTTCCCCGTGAGTGATCCCTATCCATGAGAAAGAAACCCCACAGAAACAATCAAGATCCACCGTCAAAAGTAACTTTCCAGATAACGAAAAAAATATTCAGATATGAAATTTTCAACCTTTTAGATTGATCCTAACATGGGATATGGAAAAAAATTGGTAGCAAAAATAACAGAAATCCTCAGACTATAGACAAGCTTGTATGTGAGAAGAATTAGAACGCCAATCACAACAACGAGAAGAATTCACAGTAAAACAATACTAGAAGTTCTCCATTAATATAATTATATTACAATTATAGGGGGGGGCAAGTGGGGGTCCCCATAACAGCAAAACAGTGAATTGATTTGGTGAAAACAGATAACAAGGAATTGAAAAGGGATAATAACAGATAACAGTAAATGAAATATGAAAATAAATCTATCCAGGACCAATCCAGTAGATGACTCGTAGATCTTAGTATATAACTTGTGGTATGGACCTAGAAAATTGTAATTTGTGTAAACAAGACGTTTCGGCCGTTGAGGCAGTTCTGCCTTGGTTGATTTTTTCCCCCGTAACTTGTACAATAAGTTATAGTATGATTGTTGATTTTTTCTGAACGAAATTACTAGTTTCTGTTTTTGATATAGGGATATTTTTAATCTATGGTATTTGAGGGATCAATTTTTATGGTATGGTATCAATATTTCTGACCTGACACTACGTTCTTTTTATTGCTTAATTCTTTAGAATTTAATATGCAATGTTTCGGGTTCTTTCGGGAATAATCCCAGGTAAACCCTCACCAAAGGTCGACCTTTATAATGATTTAGGTTTTTTTTATTTAATTTTTGAAAATATTGCAGCCAGTGACACTTTATTATCAATTTGATTTTTAGATTTTTTTCTTCTGACTGTGAAAAGCAATATATATACTTTACAAGTAATTAAAAAAAAACACTTACTTATAAAATACAAAAATACCCAGATCAGTGGAGACAGGACATGTAACTGAAACACGCATGCCAGTTATGGTTCTTCTGATAATAGAAATTGCCTCAAGTGACAATTCTGATAGTATAATAGGATTTGGACCTAGTGAAAAATTGGATGACACCAAGTGAAACACCAATCGTGAATCTTATGTGAAATCATAGAATATGGAAAATTTGGGTACAGCATTGGAAAAGCTGTAGGATTTTAAAAAGGGTATTTGTCGAAAAATTAAACTGAAGACACATCTTTATTTGCTCAATGGTTTCAGAGCTTCAATTTTCATCATGTGAAGCATTTAAAAAGCTTTTAAAAATATGGTGGTCAGGGTTCCATTTGCATGTAAATGAAAAGAGAGGGAGTAGCACTTATAATATAAATGCTAAAAGAAAAAGATATTGTATAATTCCAAAAGCCATAATTCAAACCCATGCCACTTAGTAATGTAAAACAATTCAAAGGAGAAAACTAACTGCCTAATTTATCCACAAAATAGTGAACAAGAACCTTAGTAACACAGTAACAAACTAAAACCACTGAATCCAGGCTCCTGACTTGGAAGTAGGTACATACAGAATGTGATTGCGTCAACGTTAGCATGCTCGTTGGTGTCCAATCCTCCGGCCTAATCAGGGACAGTGGTGTAATAGTACAACATAAAGATTATTATGTGGTCATTGAATAAAAAAGTCTATATAGGGTGTACCAATGCTTTTTTATAACAAATCCATACTATAAGTTATTGTACAAGTAATAAGTGAATTGTAATTTGTACAAAATGCTACATGTTCACAGACAATGGAATTTATTACAAAGTATAATAATAATATATATACTGGAAAAGTCCTGGGTCCAATTGATTTTAATATGTTTATGTGATGTATGTTACTAAAATTCTTCTGCAAATACAGGGCCACCCGATATTACAAGTAGAAAGACCCCAATAGATATACATTGTAAGAAGATATGGTAAGGCTAAAGCGTGCCAATGAGACTATTATCCATTCAAATCACAATTTTCAATTGTCTTCAATTTCTACGGAAGATTGGCTGTAAAAATGCTAACATTCCCATTTTCAATAACAGTTAACAGCAAATACATTCTCACAATAACAGATAACAAAATAGATAATAGTCCTATAACAGCTAACAAAGAATAAGACAATAGCAGCTAACAGTAAATATATATTCAGAATAACAGATAACAAAGAATTAAAATGCCCCATAACAGCATAACAGTTAAACCGGAAAACCCCTTGCCCCCCTCATTATATAATAATCAGTGTATGTAAAGTGCGGATCCTAAAATATCATTTTTACTGTATATGCCATAAATGTCTAATGTAGAATGATAAATAAACAGACGAACTTTTTTTAATTTTTGAAGAAAATGAAGAAAAATAGTTAAAATGTATATGTTCAGAAATACATAATACTAATAAAACAAAGTAAGAGATGCGAGCGGGATTTATCGCGCCTAAAGCCATCCAACTGTGAAATATATACCAAAATATGTGAATTTTTAGGACATTTCACCAACAGATCGTGTAGGTGCTTTATAACTAACAGGTGAGATGTTGTTGCAGTAAAAAATATTCATTTTAATACAATTATTAAAGTTGTATAACGTAGAATATGTTTTGTCATTCAGTTTCTTCATATTTAACTAAAATTCCACTATGATGATTTCGTAATGCTAGTCATGTTTACTGTCGAATAATGATACTATTCTTTCATTTTAACTGTGGAGCGAATCATTAGTATTGTATATGCGGTGCATTTTCACTGTATAATTATTATTTTTTTTATCTATTACAGCTCATTTCTTTAAGCATGTAGAGCAAGACTTTAGTTGATTTGCTTGATTTTTTTATTGGATAAGCATTATGATAACACCCAATTTAATTCAAATATTAAAAATACAGGTTAAACTATGCCTATTCATATTGTTTAAAAATGTCAATCTTATTTACAAAGTTTGTATAAACAATTATACAAACAAAGCAAGCAAGCCAACCAAAGTTTTGCTTTACATGCATTAGGAAATTAGCTGTAAAGCCTTAATTTAGCCGACTTGCTCAAATAATAGATAAAGTAAGAGAAAGATTTGATAAAATTTAACTTACGGATAAAAGTTTGGTTTTAAAACACTCTACTAAATTCAATAGAAATAACATTTATTTCAAATGTATTCCATTTAGTTTCTTATAAAGCGTATAGAGATCTTTATCCTTATTTTTTTATCCATTTCCATGACACTTCACCACTAATTACGTACATCTTGATATAGATTGCACCTTTGTTTTCCCGTTTAAAAGGTTTTACACTGGAGCCCTTTATAACTTGCTGTTCGGTGTGAGCCAAGACTCCATGTTGAAGACCGTATTTTGACGAATAATGGTCTACTTTTATAAATTGTGACTCGGATGGAGAGTTGTCACATACGACATCTATATGGCTCAAAAACGAAACGAGACGGGATAAAAAGGGATGAAAAAATCTACGCTACTTTTTTAATATATTTATAATGGGCTTTATATGAGTCAAAATAGAGTAAAATAGTGGGTCGCATTTGGGTATAAGCGTCACGCCGGATTGCCGATTTTTTGCAAGTGTGACAGGTGAAAGTTAAATGATTGTGTAGAGAAAAACGGGAAATGAAGTCTAGCGGGACACGGATAATTACAAAAAATTAGAACTGCATAGTATAAGCGGGATACGGGAATCTGACAAAACAATAAGCGGAATACGGGAATCTGCCAAAACAGTAAGCGGGATCCGGGATCAGAACCCCCCAATGAGACCCCAGAAAAAGATATTTTTGTATATTCATCCTATTGTTACAGTCATGCCTTCAATAACAAAAGTATCCGATGCATGCATTTTTTCATATTTTTGGTCCCTTTTTCAATTTTGTGGGGTCCAAATTTATAGTAAAAAGTCCTTTAATATAGATATTTGGAATTCGTTGACATGCTGAATCTGACCATGTATCAAGTTTGGGGATTTTTTTGCCTAGTTGCTGAAATAGCCCACATAGAGTTCCAAAGGGTCTAAAATCAACAAAAATGAATTGTAGCATGCATTTCGTGTACAATAACCCAAATGTGCATGGTTTTACCTCTGTGGTAGTATCCACTCGCGGATCTAGAATTTTTCATAAGTAGGGGCCCACTGACTGCTTAAGAGGGCCCGCTGCTGTCACGCTCCAGTGATTCACTATATAAGTTAAAATCAAGGAGAAACGTAATCTGAAGAATACAATATGACATTTTGAGAATCGCTTTTGTTACAAGTTTGAAAAGCTATATATTTGATGAAGAATGAATGAGGAGTTTGTATTTCAATTGGAAAATACATGTATCATAAATCCTAAAGTCATCAACTAAGTTTTTTTTCATTTGTTGCAAGTGCATTTATCACATAATTCTACAATAAAAATTCCTCGCATCTTTGAAAATTCTACATTAATAATGACTGCACTAACAGTGATAATTCATCGCATCTATAGTTAAAATGGATCGCTTTCAATAATCGATATGCTATATTATGATGCTTTTATAACACTTATTTGAAGTTTAATGCTATGTTTTTATATTATAAAGACATATCACAATGAAAATATGTTAAAACTTAACTTAAAATCTTTTAACTTGATATTTTCAAAACGTAAACAAATACAGTTTTCCCATGATCCTTTATTCTACAATAGACATACCCGCATATAACAGTAAAATGAACTAGCTGGATTCGCACTTTATATATGTCGTGTACATGTTGTGATTTTGTACAGGTTATAACATGTACAAAAATATTGTACATGTTGTAACTTGTATAATGCAAAAATACAAGTTATAACATGTACAAAAGTACCTCGTACATGTTATAACCTGTACAAAATATTGGTTAAAAATGGTTTCAACTTGTACAAAAATTAAGATACATCTAAATGAAGTAAAACAGACATTTCAATTATTAATGAATAAAGAGCAACAATCAATAGGGTCAGAACGTGTTTTGTCTTTAGAGGACATTGATTACAAAGTTTCAGAAATGTATGCTTCATGACTTATGTTGTCAAAATGTGTTTTCATGTAATTGTACGTTTTATGCAGTCCATCATGGCTTACATCAGTGTGGCACTATTTACTAAAAGCTTACATTTCCTCAATGACAATTACATTAGATAGTAAGTAAAATCATCTGAAATTTTAAGTGCAATGCCTTAAATTTTGAGTAATACTCCCCCCCTCGTTTTATAGCATGCAACATCTAAAGCAATGTCTTAAATGCTTACTCTGTAAAATCAAGAGAGAGCTGAAATTGTTTTCATTGGACCACGCTTCATTATAAATATCTTTGGATCTACTCTTCAACATTTTTGGCCTTCAGCATGACTCATGTAAATTTATAACTCAAATTATTATTTTTTTGATAAATTTAATAATTATCATTGCATGAGGCGAATGTCATTTTGATGTTTTAAATATATATCCTCTACTTTGAAAGCTTGTATTGGTGGCAATTGGCTATTGTCTGCTCCATGCATGGGCGGGTTGGTGTCTCTTAGACACATTCCCCATTTCCATTCTCAATTTTATTTGTAGAGAAATCTATACTGGCTATCCTCTTACGTATTTTAGGGTCAACTAGAATGAAAGCATTTTACTAATGCCTTCAAAGTGGACACTCACAATTATAATTCATTAGATAAGAATACTGAATGTGTGTTTTAAAAATATAAAGAAGGTATTAACACTATGCATTTGGGGCCAGTTTCACAAAGCTGTCTTAGGACTAGGACATGTATGAGACTCTTAGACTCTTAGGATAGTCTTGTGACTTATCTTACTCCTAAGTGTGTTTTACAAAGTTTTCCTAAATTAGAACATCTCTTTAAGTTAGTTACAAAGTTAGGACTACACGAGAGGTGTCTAATGAGGGTCTTAGGATGGTCATGAATTTATTTATATAAATTACACTCATTTATTATCTTATCATCAAATTTAATTTTCCTGCTAATGTTTTGTAGGTTGACGGATTATTATTAGTTGTCAACAATCAACCTTCAATGTATTGATTAAACAATGATGCACCATTTTTATCATTGAACCTTATCATAACCGATACAGTGACAACTTTAAGTATATCTTTGCCGAGATTATCCTAAGACAGCTTTGAGACGAGGTCTGAAATATGTCCCCAGATAACCATAAGAGGATCATAAGACATGTCCTTAGATACAGCTTATGACAGGGTTTAGGATATCTTCGTAATACCGACCCCTGGGCATTAACTTATAAAAAAAAAGACTAAACACACTAACATGAAGGCATAATAAAAAAGTGATGAAAATATTATTGAAGTTAATAACATCTGTTGCAATAATAGAAACATATCTTCATTTTTCAAATTTGTACAAGTTAAAACTATTTTTAAGCAATATTTTGTACAGGTTATAACATGTACGAGGTACTTTTGTACATTTTATAACTTGTATTTTTGCATTATACAAGTTATAACATGTACAATATTTTTGTAAATGTTATAACCTGTACAAAATCGCAACTTGTACACGACATATACACTGATAATGAGTATCTTTTTTTTTGTGCTTCCGTTACAAAATAAATTGTGTGGACTTTAAATAAAATCAAAGAAGTGCTCAGCAACAAATAGCATTCCTCTTTTTTGTGTTGTTGCTATCATCTGGACCTAAACACAAATTTGGATCTTTTTTCGAGGTCCATTGTTATCAAAGAAGTGCGATCTAAAAGATATTATTCTTCTATGACTTGTAGTTGATTATATTTTGTATCTTAATGTACCTTAACCAGAATTAATTTAGGTCAAGTAGTTATCAAAGGTACCAGGATTATAATTTAGTACGCCAAATGCTTGTTTCGTCTACATAAGACTCATCAGTGACGCTCATATCAAAATATTTATACATCCAAACAAGTACAAAGTTGAAGAGCATTGAAAATGACTCCTTTTTCATGGACAATCGTTACTTTCCAATAATAGTAAATCATTCTATTTTACTCACAGTTTGTTTCAATCTTTACCTAAATGCAAAGCTTAGATGCATGTTTTTTTTATTAGTTGTTAGTGGCTTTGAACTAGCTGTCAGTAATTGCGAGTACTCTCAGATCAGTACTTATAGTGTCTTTTTGTTGTTGGGATATAGAAGTAGCCGCCCACGTCTACTCTATTTTCTGGTAGATGGATTTATATTTGTACCCATCTGATGAGTTAAGCCTTTTACAACTGATTTTCATAGTTCGTTCTATGTTGTTCTGTTACGCCACTGTCCCAGGTTAGAGGGAGGGTTGGTATCCCGCTAACATGTTAAAACCCGCCGCACATTCTGTATATGTGGCTGTCCCAAGTCAGGAGGTGCCTTTATTTCAGTGGTTGTCGTTTGTTAATGTGTTATATACATGTTAGTTTTTCGATCGTTTGTTTGTACATAACTTAGGAATGTTTTACGTTTATCATTTCGGGGCCTTCTATAGCTGCATGACTATGCAGTATGGGCTTTGCTCATTGTTGAAGGCCGTACTGTGGCCGTTTTGTTGTTAATTTCTGTGATGTCATTTTGTCTCTTGTGGAAAGTTGTTTCATTATCAAGCATACCACTTTTTTTTATATATATTAACCGTGCAAAATGACGAACAAACGTAGTAAACGTTTTTCATCCCCACAAACTCAGTTTTCATAAGAGATGATAACTTTAAATGAAAATAATGTTAAACTGGGTTTTGAAAGGGTAAAATTTATGGATTTTTTTGAAAAAAAGTGTGTTTCCAGTTTTTGGAGAAAAAAATAATTTGTTTTTGATTCGGAGAAAAAAAATTTGGTTGATTCACCCCTAGCTGCCAATATATGTAATGCTAAAATTGAATTACAAAAAATGTTTTCGACTTGTCGCGAAAATAATAAAAATCAATAGCCCCCCCCCCTCCCCCCAAAAAAAATTAAATGGTTGCTGCCTAAAGTTATGTTAAACACCTACAATGAAATGCTTTAAACTGCATTTTCCATATCTGTTATACTTATTCATGTGAAATGACAAATTCTGAAAATGGATGCCAAAAATGACTCAATCATGACACTCAATTATGACATATATAAGCTAGCGTAATATGACGCTTATGTGTTATAGAAAGCTGACTGTTTTATTTAAAAGGTAATTAAGCTTTTTTAAAACTGAGTACGGACTATAAAGTGGCACCTTGCTAAAGTTCTTCAGTAGGAAATGAACTCGAGGAATATGTCATACAAATTTCCCTTCGATATTTCATTAAATAAACTTTTTATTATTTCACTTACATTTTGCCATTCGTATTTCTTACGACGAACAGAACTACTTTAATCATTCACTTCTTAGTTTCATCTTTTCCTTACTTATTTCAATCAGTTTTAAATATTGTATACTGCCTTATGATCACATGACTTTAATAACTGTTTAAATTTGTTTGCTGGGCATTACCGTAATTTACAAATTATGGATTCGGTAATTTCCGCTAAAAAACGATGTTTACCGAATGATCTCATCATACATCAATCTCATCATACAACAAAAAACGTATAATGTTGTGAGCACTTCATATAATATTGTGAGCACTTCATATAATGTTGTGATCACTTCATATAATGTTGTGACCACTGCATATAATGTTTTGAACACTTCATATAATGCTTTGACCACTGCATATAATGTTGGGAGCACTTAATATAATGTTGTGAGCACATAGTATAATGTTGTGAGCACTTAATATAATGTTGTGAGCACTTAATATAACGATGTGAGCACTGCATATAATGGTGTGAGCACTTAATATAATGTTGTGAGCCCTTAATATAATGTTGTGAGCACTTAACATAATGGTGTGAGCACTGCATATAATGTTGTGAGCACTTACTATAATGTTGTGAGCACTTAATATAATGTTGTGAGCACTTAATATAATGATGTGAGCACTGCATATAATGGTGTGAGCACTTAATATAATGTTGTGAGCCCTTAATATAATGTTGTGAGCACTTAATATAATGGTGTGAGCACTGCATATAATGTTGTGAGCACTTAATATAATGTGAGCACTGCATATAATGCTGATCATTAACATAAGGCAGTCATGGCGTTCCATATAAACAGCCAAAAGGAGACATATTGCTAGAATTCATATTTATTAACAATCAACATATGATCAGTGATAGGGTTAGACTCATCGTCTGTCAAAAAAGGGATTCAAAGATGAAAGGTGTAATGCAAAAAAAAAAAACCAAAAAAAAACCAGTGTCCATACTGGCTCTGACGTTTTCGATTTATGAGTTTGAATGTCCCTTTAGTATCAAATATCCAAATACGACTGCTTTGTAATCAAATGAAAGATTGTGTTAAAAAATATTTGAAATTATTTTGAATATTCATCAACTTCTAGTTTAATTTAGCAAATTGATCAATCAATCCCATATACATCTTAACAGGAATGTGTCCATAGTACACGGTTGGCCCACTCGCACTGTCATTTTCTGTTTAGTGGACCATGAAATGGGGGTAAAAACTCTCATTTAGCATTAAAATTAGAAAGATCATATTATAGGGAATATGTATATTAGGTTTCAAGTTGATTAGACTTCAACTTCTTCAAAAACTACCTTGACCAAAAACTTTAACCTGAAACTTGCACTATCATTTTCTATGTTCAGTGGACCGTGAAATTGAGGTCAATAGTCTAATTTGGCATTAGAATTAGAAAGATCATATCATAGGGAACATGTGTACTTAGTTTCAAGTTGATTGGACTTCAACTTCATCAAAAACTTTAACCTGAAGCGGAACAGACGTACAGAAGCAGATTAGAAAACATAATGCCCCTCTACTATCGTAGGTGGAGCATAAAAACAAAGTGACTCAAGTTGGACAGATGCCATATCAAAAGAGCTGTACATAATTTGACTCCTTACAAGATCAATTATATATTGATTACCTTTCTAAGGCCGTGTTCACATCAAACGCCATGTACAGTAAACTTGTTTACAATTAGTTTAATGTACTAGACATTGGTTTCACATTAAATTTGTTTACACCTACACATCTTGTTTAATTACCTGTACATAAGATTTGTTCACACTTGTAAACTCTATGTCACTTAAATGTTAATTACGTAGAACCGAATGCAAAGCTTTTCTAGCAGTAAGGAAACGACCATTAGACTTCGAATCGGCGGGGGTGGGGGATCGATGGAAATATTCCGAACCCGAATTGGATAAAAAAAAAAAGATCCTACAGATGATACAAAAATATTCTAAATCAAGAGTTTCTCCATACATTAAATAGTGTTAAATGTTGAAAAAAAAATGATTACCAGCATCGAAAAAAACCCGGAATAAAACGTTGGCTCAGATAAATTAACAAAATACCCCCCCCCCCTTTTTTTTTTAAGTTAAGTGGTTGCTTCTTTATGATAGCCATTTTGATGATTTGCAGTAGTTTAAAAATAATAAAGATGTCTCGATCGATTAAGCATTAGAAAACGTAGGCTGCAGCAGCGTGCTTACAGGCGAAGATATATATTTTTATTCTCATAAAGCCAATGCATTACATCGGTACAGAGATTGAAAGAGAAGAATGAATGATATATTAGGGATCACTATATTCCTATCTTTTCTGTTTGTTTCAAATGGTATTTCTTCTCCAAGGAGTATTTGACAAAGGGGGGGGGGTAATTTTTTTTTTAGTTTTAAGGGTAATTTAACGGATCCGAGATACATGTTCTAGACAAACAATACATTTACCTCACACTTTTTAAGTAATGCATTTATGAGTGAATCGTTGTTTGAGTAAAGACCAGTGGCAAACATTTCTGTGCAAGTCAAGTCGATTCTGAAAGACCTTAATTTTCAAATAAATTAGGCAATTTGGCACTGGCTACGGTTACATGGAAATGTAACAATAATAAAGATATTATTGTTACATTGGAGACTAATTGCCGGAATGCAAAGTTGGGTAAGGAACCGATTAATTACGAGTGTAACAATAATTATTGAGGCTACGGTTACATTGCGTTATTGTTACATGAAAAACAGCAATGTACGCTAGATTTATTAAACTTAAATTTTCTATATAGTTTTGTTGCTTAATTCATTTATGTCTACTAAATAATACTTGTTATAATAATAAATAATAAATATTATTATTCAACAAATGGTGTTTAAATAGTTTTAGGTATTAATGGATTTGATGTTCTTAAAGATACTACTTCAAATTAGTAGTGCCAAAGGCGAAAAATATTGTTTAATGGTTTGTTGTTGAAAATTCGGGCTGAGAAAACTTCACTTTTAAGTATTTAACAGCACACCTACTCGTACTACTGTCATTATACTTTGAACAAAAGATGAAGAGATTCCTATTACCAATTTTTTTTAGGTGAAAAATTTAAATCTTGCATGGGATGCGTTTGAAACGAAACTGAAACAATATCAAGACACAAATTCCATACAGCTATACAAACGCACTTACCAAAAATTGATACATCAAAAGCAAAGTTTGCTAACTGTGAACTAACACTGTGAACTTCTGTATACATGTATAAAATTGAGAATGGAAATGGAAAATGTGCCAAAGCGACAACCCGAACATAGAGCAGACAACAGCCGAAGGTCACCAATGGGTTTTCAATGTAGCGAAAAACTCCCGCACCCGTCGGAGGCGTCCTTCAGCTGGCCCCTAAACAAATATGCATACTAGTTCAGTGATAATGGACGTCACTGATACTAAACTCCGAATTCTACACAAGAAACTAACATTAAAAAAATCATACAAGACTAACAAAGGCCATGCAAAGACTCCTGACTTGAGAAAGACGCAAAATTGCGGCGGGGTTAAACATGTTTATGAGCTCTCAACCCTCCCCTATACCTCTAGCCAATGTAGAAAAAACAAACTCACAACACTACGCATAGTAAAACTCAGTTTAAGAGATGTCCGAGTCCGATTTCAGAATCCATGGAGGACATACTATAAAAAAATCAAAAAATTGTATGTTATACTTGTATGTATTGTTAATATAAGATAATGTCTTCAACTTTTATTATTTAGTACATATTACTAGTCCCATCGAACATTGCTGTTTTTCATGTAACAATAACGCAATGTAACCGTAGCCTCAATAATTATTGTTACATTCGTAAATAATCTGTTCCTTATCCAACCATGCATTCCGGCATTTAGTCCTCAATGTAACAATAATATTTTTATTATTGTTACATTTCCATGTAACCGTAGCCAGTGCCAATAAATTATGTGTTCGGCAATGATGCTGCTTTGAGTCTTGATAAGGGCTTCACAAAGCTACGTTAAGTTTAAAAAAACCCAAACAAATAAATATATCAAGTTTAGACAAATATTTCTGTAAAGAACTTTATTAATAATTGTTATAAATATCAATTTTATTCAAAAATTGTTTCTTCCTTAAACATACACAGTGAAACTAATGTTTTAAATGCCTAGTTTTGTGTACACTTAATCTACACAAGGCCTACATCGAGTATCGACTGCATGAAGCCAAAACTAGTTTTACACTACATGTAAACATTGAGTTTTATCAATGGAAACGTCATTTTGTTTAGTTTACGTGTGAGTTACACTTACACAACACCGAGTTTAGGTCAATGTGAACACGGCCTTACTATAGTATCAAGACAAATTTGTCCAATTTTCATTTAATACTAGTATGGGTTTGATATTGTATTTTAAGCGTATTTGCTTTTTCTCCTACTTTCATCTTTTTGGATAATATAATCTAGACTGATCCAATCCGTCAAGGGGTAAATATTCCAGTGAGTAAATACAACAGGAATAGTCTGCAAAGTGACGAAGAACAATTGGAAGTCACTAGACTGAAACTGTATCCTTGGATATCTTTCGAATTCTGTATCCTAGGATCCATTTTTTTGCAAAACTCTTAAAACGGTTCTTTATTGTGCAGAGAAATTATCAGTTAAACCATTCAAAGAGCTAAAATGAATGTTAAGAAAAGAAAGTGACTCTACTTGATTACTTCAAAAACTTCTGTCTTAAATATGCAGATTATAGATCAACTTTGCTCACAAATTTGTTTTAGAAATAAGTTCGAATTTAAACAAAACAATAATCAAAAAAGAATCGAGCAGATTGAGAGAGAAACCCTTTTCTACCTTTTTTGTTATGATTTTTGGAAAAAAGTAAGTACTAAGTATTTTATCGGTGTTCAGATCTCATCAATGAAAATAGATTAACTATTTAAGGTTACAAACAAAAATTGAGGGTATTGACTAAAACTCCAAACAGTGTCCACAAATTTGTGAAATTATGATATACATCAAAAGATGCAAAAAGAAATAGACAATTAGATAAACCTACTCTTTATACAAATTTTCCTCATTCTAAACTTTAAACAAAGACTAAAAAAATAGTTTGTTTCAGAAAAAAATGCAGCTTATTAAAAACAAAAAAAGTCGGATTTCCACCTTAAACTTCATTTTCGTTTAATGAGATGACAACCTTTTGCTGAATAATTAAACATTTGGTGCTTCTATGTTCATAGCATTTATCGTCAAGACAAAAGAGACGATTTCAATTTAACAATTGTGAACTTTCCAACTCTGTGAATCAACAAACAGCTTCTTCACATATTAAGTATGTACATTTTTTTCCCTAGTTGATATGATATTGCAGGACTTTCATTTCCTCTCATGCTTTTATTTATAGAGGATTCTTGTCTACTAGGAAGCTTTTGAATCAAGAATTCTAAATAGTCAAGTTATAGTTATACCCTCGAAAGTTTTACAAATGCTATCATGGTTTAGTTATTATTGAATATCTGTGTCACTAATGACCATGCTTAAGTCCACTGGTTGACATTATCATTTCCTTGATTGTGACATTATCAAATGCTGTTTATCACCAAGTTTTTACTTGCAATAACTAAAACAGCATGAACTGCTTAGGTTAGGATTGGGTTGGGTGCCTGCAAACATGTTTAACACACCACATTCTGTTTGTGCTCTTCCCAAGTCAGGAGCTTGCAATTCAGTGGTTGTTGTTTGTTGCTGTGTTACATATTTGTTTTTCATTCATCATTTTGGACATAAATAAGGCTGTTAGTTTTCTCATTTGAATTGTTTGAATTGTTTTCCTGTGTACTGTTTTTTTTAGACTGTTGTCTTTTCGTCCTATTGTGTAGTGTTTCTTTATTGAACTAGTGATTTTTTATTGACCCTCAGTGGGTTTTTTTTTCGTTTTAGACTTATTCATGTAAACTTGGTTTTTTTCTAATTGTTAGTTATATGTTTGAAGTGAATATTATTCATATAAATAGTTTTGAATTGTTTTACATTGTCATTTCAGGCCTTTTATAGATGACTATGCCATATAGGCATTGCTCATTGTTGAAAGCTGTACAATGACCTATAGTTGTTAATCTCTGTGTCATTTTGGTCAGTTGTCTCATTGGCAATCATACCACACCTTCTGTTTGATACAACAAAAATGGGTCAATTTCAATAGAACACAGCTCTCCTTTACTGAAGTGTGTTTTTGGTAGCTATGGCAACCAAAAGTATTATAAGAATCAAACAAGATCTCAACATATTTTTATAAACATATTCATACAAATTTTGAACACATAATTATAGTTTGTCTAATCCTTTTTTATCAAGAAAAGAACCAATCAAATTCCTAGTTTCCTTAAGTCTCATAATCAGCTGGTTTGGTATAGCATCTTTGTTCTCCTGTAATCCTTGGCAGCAGCTCAGAAGCAGGTCTATCAATTGTTGCTGATTCTCAGATTTCCCACAATCCTCAGTTCTAGGACGTTTACTTGATGGCTGTGAAAGAAACAAAAAATACTATTGAAAGCTTGCACCGTGAAATATTTGTTGTTTGAGCAATTTTAACATATTTTCTATTTGCCAGGAAACAAATTTGAAAATATACCAAAAGTATGAAAATAATGAATAAATATATAACTTATGTGTCAAGTACATATTCAACTATGGCCGATCAGGGTAGGAAGATTTTGAAAATGAATATCCTGTCATAGAAACACTTGAAAATAAATCATTTTTCAAAAGACAGGATGAAAATTAAAATTCTGCACTAAATAGTCAATCTGCCAAAATTCACCCCCACTCCACCAGAGAAACTGCTTATTCAAATTTGAAAAGGATTTGTTCAATTGGTACAACATTATTTCATAGAAGCAACATGCAATTACTTTTTCCCTTCATGTTTAACTAAGGCGTTATGCAACCTCCTTCTAACCATACAAAATATATCTCATTTCTAGCAAATTTAGTTGATTATTGATTATATGTGTACTTGATACATACAAGTAGAAGACTTTGACAACCTTTAAGTGTTTTACACCCTCCAACAGTCATCTATGACAGTGCAGCTGTCTTTTGTTGTTAACACATATCTAAAAAACCTTTAATGTGACAGTCTGTAAAACATCAACATTTGAATAATTGGAATCTGCCTTATATTTTTCCTTAAGGGTGTCAAATATCTTGTTTTCAATGCAAAAACTGCCAAAATAGCCCCATTTTGAAAACATGTCATTACTATATAAGTATGAGCCATGGCAAAACTAATCATCTCATTGGCAATCATACCAAATCTTTTTTAAGTACTCTATGCAGGATTCTTTACACTTATTTTGAATTCATAACATATAATCTACAAAAAAGTATTTCAATTTGTGAAAAATGTAACTGTTAATCTACTTTCATGTTTTATTGCTGAAGTTTACTGAAACCCGACAATCAACTCAGAATCATGAAACATGTGAAAAAAAAGTAATAAACAGGCTATTATTTAAACTTAGAACTATTTTTAATTATGGAATTTGCACTATTTCTTGTGCTTAAAATTTTTAATAAATTCCATTTTTATTATTTATAATTTCTATACCTCTTGTCCGCAATCATTCCTCTCATCACTGTCATCCTCTTCATCTGTATTATTTAGCAAATTTATCAAATAATCTTTTCTTTTCACAGCTGATGGAAATGGAGTCTTCAAAGAAAAATTAAATTATTTAATGTAGAGTTTACAGAATATATCATATTCTGAAACAGTGCTATTTGTGCACTCTAAATGCATTAACTATACTGTGGATTCATTTATTTTTCGTGGGTACCAATTTTCATGGATTGATGAAAACTTGCATTATCGTGGATATTTGATTTCATGGCTGTGCCAAACGCTGTATATAAAGCCTCTTGAAAATATGTTATTCCTTGAGCATTTCAATTCGTGGTTTACCTGTACCCACGAAAACCATGAAAATTGGTATCCAATGAAAAACAATGAATGCACAGTATTTAAATGATAGCTTTACACATTCGCTGACAGTATAAAGCCTTTTTTATGACCAGACTTTGGGCAATTGATATTATCAATCAGCTGTAGTTGATTATAGTTTTCAAGTAATCATTGTAATCATTAATCAGCCAACAATCTGATTACAAATAAATTAATTTAATCAATTGCTTTTCAAAATATGTTATACCTTAAATTTTGTTATTCATATTTAATAAATGTTTAACTTGTTAAAATAGATTTGTTAACTTAAAGCATTTTTATTGATTTATTAACTTCAGTCAAAAATAAACTGTTACGACAATGAAAGCCATCATAAGCCTAATGTATAAAATATTAGATAGTGTACATATGTTATATTCTAGTTATACGTACTTTTCTTTAACCCTGATTTATTAGCCTTTGTATAAGTATTGTGATTATTGTAACCATCTTATTAACAGATAGATCAATTCAGGTCTGTTTTTATCGCAATTATCAGTTTTTTGTTGCTATAGGGCAATACAATATCAGATAAAAGATACACCAGACATGTGATTATGTGTTATCTAATTAGCAAAAACAAGACGCTGTCAGAGTACTCTGACAGCAAAACATTTCCTGCAGAGATTGAACACTGATCAGTTGAGAAAGTATATACACAACATTTAAGCTTAAAACAGATAAAAATACTTATCAAATAAAAGGAAAAACAAGATGTGTCAAAGCAATACGAATGGCCCCGTCTCAAAATGTTGAAAAATCGTCAATTTCAAGAACACATATAAGATGGTAGTTTGAAACTACAAAGCCCATAATTTCAGTAAAAATTAGCAGAGCAGATCAAAACTTAAACTTGATCTGTAAGACTGTAACTCATCATGTTTAACTCACATACCAAAAATCAGCCCAATATCAAAAGGCGTTTAGAGAAAACTCTGTATAATGGTTTGTTGCAGAATGATGGAATTTCCTACAAGGGTAAAACTATATGGCACTGACAACTTCGTTGCAGGGCCATTAAAATCAGTATGTTCATGTTTCTAGTTTCCTTTCAAAATATGACAGAAATTTCATACAAAGCCATCATGGTTAGACTATTTTTGTTCAACAGGAATCTAATGAAAGACTAATTTAGAAATTATTACACTGATTAGCATGATCAAATGAAACTTGATAACAAATTCTAGGAAGCTCTGATTTCTAGTCCTTGAGAAAATATGACAGAAATTTCATGGGACCAATGGACATATGGACAAACAGGGTTGAAATAGTATACCTCTGACCTTTGGAACAGGTCTTATAATTTAGATAGCATGTGTAAAGTGGTCTTCAAGGAGTTGCATATTAACAAAGTACAATGACAGAAGTGATCACAATGTCTTGCCCAAGCTGGAGGCTGTCATGATACAAAATAACATAATCATTTATGGTGAATGAAAAATATTTTACACTGTCCACACTAGGGACTACATTTGTAGACAACGAAAAACAAATGATGATAATAGTTATCAAAGGTACCAGGATTATAATTTAATATGCCAGACACGCATTTCGTCTTCATAAGACTCATCAGTGACGCTCAGATCAAAATAGTTGTAAAGCCAATCAAGTACAACGCTGAAGAGCATTGAGGACCCAAAATTCCCAAAAGTTGATAACTGTGTCCCTGGACTTAATGCATTGTTTTAGTTGGATGCTCCAATTTTTTAAACAGTTATCAAGTTTTTGTTTATGTGAGAATTACTCATGATAATAATTCTCAAGAACAAATTTTTCTGTCTCCTGTGTCCATATTACACCCTTCCCATGTTATTTTCCTCATTTTGACCTCTTTTATTTTTGACAAGTGTTCACAAAAAAAATTAATAAAAAAATATCCAAATGATAAAAAGGAAATATGTCAAAAATAAACACGAAGAGACAGATAATTTGATCCAATAATTCACCAAACTTCACATTCAGCTTCATGGTTTCAAATATATTTCCCGAAGTGTCACTAAACCTGATTTCAATACCAATTATTGAATATATTTCTAACTTGCCATAGTCTGCATCATCATGTTAATAGCTTATTTTAATGAAAAACTAATACCGGTGTTTGTAAAAATACCAATTATTTCTCTGTAGCTTATTGATTAATTCAACAGGTTATTCAAATGCATATGAAGAAGTTATTAATAAATATAAATAAAGATATATTACAGAGTACAAATATGTCGAGTAATTGATTTGATAACAACACAGAGATGTCAGTATATATTCCAGAAACTGCTGGGTTATATACATTTGTTTTATTATCACAATTGGAACCTCATTAACATCAGCATAACTAATGTAACTATGTTATTAACACATAGTCTTCATCTATATAGAACAGATAAAGAATGTCGGTGGCTTGAAAAGCCTAAATAACGATGAGTTTTCAAATTTAGAAATTGTTTATGAACTACTCTAACAGGAGCAATACATTTCTAGCAAAATTTACAATGTAAGGTCATGTTCATAAATTTTAAGGTTTTCAGATACTGTAAGTCTACCTAGTTCTAAAATTGGTTAAAGGGAGATAACTCTAACTATTTTGGACATTTTCTTGACTTGTATGCATAAAAAACTTGCAGCAGTCAAAATATAATCAAAATTAATTCCTGTGACCCTAAAAGATAAAATACTTTGAAAAAAAGAAAGATTTAAATATAATGCTCGTGTATCAGTTGGTAAGACTAAAACAGGGACTTTTGTAGTAATTAACCTCAGCAATGTCAATGAATTTACACCAGGTTTTTGCGATCATATATTGGTATCATGTCGTCGTTGTACGATGTTAAGTGATATGTCTTATCTTTTTCAAAGGATTATGCCTTGTTCTTTTTCTACCTATATAACATTTTACACAGAAATATATACATGTATATATAGTTCAAATAATAGAATTGAATATGTAAACATAATAAGTACCCTTTCTCATCAAGTTTTTAGAAGTTAGAATAGGAAATCCAGAATATTTAACATCAGAGACGGATTTAGGAGGGGAGGGGTTGATTTTCTAGAAAATAACTAGAGCAGGCCCTCTTTTTTGAAAATTTCAGGATCCACTACTGATGCCCAAAGTCCAAATCATCTATCCAGGTAAGACTCATGAAGTAAAATTAAATGTATCATTTCATTACTATTGCTATGCCTACCTTATTGAGGAATGCTACAACACTGTCCTGAATATTTGTATCATTCTGTATACACTGGGGAACTATGGACTCATGAACTGTGATCTCAGCAAACTTAGTAAATGTTTCTAACGCTTTGTGTTTTATAATACTATTAGTATCTGATAATAAACTGTTGAAAATCTCAGGGATTTTGTTTAATATTTGACTCTGCTGAAAAACAAGAAAAAACATAAATAGTCAAAATGATGGCAATTGAAACATTTGCTTGATTATGAATTTAACACTGAACTATACAACAAAATGCTTTCATTTCCAGTTTTTTTACCGATTTAATTTTCTAGATGGTATCTATGGAAATTGATTTTTTGGCCATTGGACATTTTGTATGAGACTGAGAAAACTGAGAAAAGTATAAGTATGCAACAGAAAAATGTTTATATTAAAATTCAATAATTGTTTGAACAACTGAACACTAGTTGCGGTAGAGGTTAAGGGAACATGATTAATTGGTTCAACAATTTTGATGATTTTAATCAGTCGAGATAAAACAATCTAAAGTGGACAAGGTCATTAAAAAGGACAGGCCACAAAACAATATCTATAGATCAAGTATTACAAATATGTAAGGTTGTTAAAGTAAATTAGAAAGTGTTACTGCAGAATAAAAATAGAAATAAAAATAATCCAAAATCGCCCCTATCATTTCCAGCTTTATTAATGTCAGAATTTTCAAATAAGATCCTATAGGTATGCTTATCTAAATAATGATTTTTGTTAATTCCAATTCAGCAAACTCTGGATTTTTATTTTGTATTCATCATATGGTATTCATTAATTTTGTTATTTTCATCTTTAAGATATGAAATTAAAGATCCATAACTTGTAAATTTACATACCTCAAATGATGGAGAGAGCTTTACAGAACCTAAATGTTGTAGGAACACAGCTACAGATAGTTTAAAATACTGATCTGGTCTTTGTGTCATCACAGTTGATATCAATATTAAAATCTGGAGGTAAAAAAGATATACAAGTTTAAAGTTTTACTGAATAGAATATTTGTACCAACAATGCCAAATAATTTTAATGAAACAAACAAAAAGAACAAAGGAAATGTTTCCTTCAAAATTGCCAAACAACATCTTGTAAATTTCAAGGGAAATAAAGAATTATTATTTTAGCAGCAATATAGGTGTAGATTACTAAAACTTTGAAAAGCATTGGGAAATATTTATACAGCTATCAATTTTAGATGCAATTGACATACTGTGGATTCATTTATTTTTTGTGGAAATTAATTTTAGCGAATAGCGTATTCATAAAACATTTCATTTTCATAGATTTTAAATTTTGTGGTTTTGCCAAAATCTGCAAACAAGCCTATACAAAATTTGTATTTTGTTGAACATTTGAATTTGTAATTTCCCTTTAACCATGAAATCCTTCAAAAATTGGTATCAACGAATAATAATGAATCTACAGTAACAGAAAATCTGTCTTTTTTTCTACGAACCTGTAATATTTCTTTATTATTCAAGTTAGGCAAGATGAAGGAGTATAAATGTATGACCTTTGCAAGACATAATCTAGTAATAGGTAATATCAACCAATCAGAAAAGCTGTTGCAAATCATAACAGTTTTCTCAACAACAGTGGACTGAGCATTGGGCAGGAGATACTTTTCAACAACATCTGAATCATTAAATATATTGAGCAGACAATCTATTGATGAAATCTGTAAAGAGACAAATATAAATTTCCTACAATTTTATACTTTAGGCATTACAATTATACATATTACTTTCTGAAATACCTTGAAAATCTGCCAATTAGTTATTTAGTTGATGTATTACTCAAATGTAATAAGTATATTGATTTGATATTATGCAAAAATTTAGATTTCAATAAAATAGTACGATACAGAGAAGTTTAATCTAAAACATGATTACACTAACTCTTCTTTATAACACATGCTTTTATGCAAAGGGAATTAACTGTAATCATTCTAAATTGACTACCATTTTAGCTTTATAATTCACTCTTTAATTTTTGTCAACAGATTATATCATAGGGAGAAAACTATCCTTATATCAGTTGGAGCTTTTTTTTAGCCAGCTCTGAACACCATATCTTCGAAGATTCTTAAATACTTTTTAAAGGGGAATAATCCTTACATATTTATTGAATGAATAAGAGCATCAAATGTAAAACATGTATAACTGAAAAGATTCTTGCTCCCAACCCATAAATATATAAACTTACAAGAAAAACAAAGCTATCAGGTTTCTTTTCTGTTGTATTGATGAAGTTATAAATATTTTTCACACAATGACCAACAATGTCATCCACTAAACTCCTTGCATTTGTTGATGTAAAACCAGAAATAGACAAAGCTGACCACAGTGTCATGTGATTACTCAGAGGGTATAGTTTGATTATATCAACCTGTAAAAGATACACTATAAATATTATTAACACAATAAATTAATACTGAAAGAGGTAGGTACATGCAAGATCAATATTGGGCCTAAAATTCTGCGAAATTTTAATTCAGTAATAAAAATAAACATATGGTGATGCTAAAATATGCAAAATATCTGTCAAATTCAGTTATGGACAAAACTAATGGTCCTACATCCTACCAATAGTTATATTTTGGCATTGCACAAGATCATGCTTTTCTGATTTTCATAGCTTGTTCCTATAGTGTGTTGTTAAATCACTGCTCAAGGTAAGAAGAGGATTGGGTGCACATGAACATGTTGAACCCAACTATCAGGAGCTTGTTATTAAGTGGTTGTTGTTTGTTGCAGTATATTCATTTTTTTTCTTCATTGAATGTTTTGTATATAAATCAGGTTGTTTGTTTTCTCATTTGAGTATTAAAATTTTGTCATGGCTAAACCTTTTTATAGCTTATTACTCAGTTTGGCTTTTGTGTCATTGTTGAAGACTGTACAGTGACCTAGAGTGACTTAGTGTAAACATATTTTATTAATTAAATTCAGTAATATACACAAATAGACATTTACATAATAATACATGTGAAATAATTAATAGGATCCAGAAACAAGCTGTTAGCTTATATTAATCCGTTTCCTAACTAAAGTATAGTGACTTACATCTTCGTCATTTGGTCTATGGAGATTAAATCAAGTAAATTAGCAGAAAATTAAACTAGAGGCTCATAAGAGCCGGTGTTGCTCACCTTGGTCTATGTGCATACATGTATTAAACAAAGGACACAGATGGATTCATGACAAAATTGTGTTTTGATGATGGTAATGTGTTAGTAGATCTTACTTTACTGAAAATTCTTGCTACTTACAATTTTCTCTTTCTATAATAAGCTTGGCCCTTTAGTTACACAGAGGAAAATATTTTGTAAAAATTTACAAAAATTTATAAAATTAATGAAAATTGTTAAAAATTGACTATAAAGGACAATAACTCTTTGAGGGGGTCAACAAACCATTTAGGTGATGTCGACTTATTTGTAGATCTTACTTTGCTGAACATTATTGCTGTTTAGAGTTTATCTCTATCTATACTAATATTCAAGATAATAACCAAAAACGGCAAATTCTTTAAAAATTACCAATTGTGGGGCAGCAACTCATTGTCCAATTCATCTGAAAATTTCAGAGCAGATAAATATTGACTAGATAAACAATTTATTCCCTTTCAGAGTTATAAGCCAAAATCTACATTTTACCCCTATGTTCTGTTTTAAGCCATGGCGGCCATCTTTGTTGGTTGGCCGGGTCACAGGACACATTTTTTAAACTAGATACTCCAATGATGATTGTGGCTAAGTTTGATAAAATTTGGCCTAGTAGTTTCAGAGGAGAAGATTTTAGTAAAAGTTAACAGACGACGCCGACGACGGACGACGGATGCAAAGTGATGAGAAAAGCTCACTTGGCCCTTCGGGCCAGGTGAGCTAAAAGCAAGAGGAGCAAATATCCAGAGAAGTTCATTGATATTTTTTTTTATAAACATGGGCTGTTTAAGAACTTGACATATTCTACAAAACCTGTCTTTTGATGAAAGCTATGTTAACCTCTAGATTCTTTTGAATATTTGTATCATATGTTGACCTATATCCCACATACCTTATATTTTTAAACAATAACTGTGGATTCATTTATTTTGTGGATTGAGGAAAACTTGCTTTTTCATGAATATTTGATTGTGTGGTTTCGCCAAACTCTGCATAGAAAGCCGTTAAAAAAATTGTTATTAATAGAACATTTGTATTCTTGGTTTGCCTGTACCCATGATACTGGCGAAATTGGTATCATACAAATAATAAAGAAATCCACAGTATAAGGGGCGGATAATTGTTATTTAAGTACCTGATGTTCTTTGGCTAGGAATTTAATCATTCTATTGACCAGTACAGTCACATTTCTGTATTGTATTGTATGACCCTGTATATTCTTCATGATCTCTAACAGTAATTTTACATGGCTGTCACACAATTCTGCAGATCCATATCTTAATAAAAATTTATTAACATTAATGTAGCAAAAGTGTATATGACATATTTAATAATTAAGTTTACTTGCCCTATTTGTTTCTACCAGAAGGCAGGACGGACTGGTATATATATATTTGTCAGCTGTAAGATCAGAATTCCATACTTACTTACAGATTACAGGAACTATATCATCTTTTTGGTGTTCATGAGAAATGTGTTAACCGTATTTAGACACAGAAGATGTTAATTAAACAGATATATGAACAATCTAATAAAAAAGAAAGAATATGGGGTATCTATGATGACTTTGTTTTAGACCAGCAGAGCTTGAATCTTACTAAGCAAGTACTAAGTGTAAGAGTCTACTGGGAAAATGCCATTTAATCTAGAAATATTGTTCTGACTGGGAAACAACTTGTCTTTGCTATCACTGAATATTGCCTACTTTGATGGAGGGTCAAGCAAATACTATTTTTTATAATCTTCGGTATCATTTTGTCAAAGATGAAACTAAAGTGTTTACAAGGATACAACTTTCTCTATGATTGAAAGTTTTAATATCCAAGTCAAATTGTTAATGTTCTATTCTTCTCACGAAGCACACCACCCATTAAACTTTGATGATGAAATAAAACTTCTTTTCCCTCATATTCACCAATACCTCAATAAACAGCTGCGCCATGAGCGCATGATACGCCCGACGTCTTGTGTGGAAGTTTTATGCAATAATCATAAATAGTTTCTGAGAAAATTTTAACAATAAGCATTTATTGTTTTTGAGACACGGTGGGACATGTGAACCCCCCCCCCCCCCCCCCAAATCCTGTTTTTTTTTTACAAAAAACTAAATACATGTATCACTAATATAAATAAAATTTTGAATCAAACCAAAAAGTATACAGATCTTTAGATTAATATAACAAATAAGTGTGTAAAAATTCAAGCAATAATCATAATCATAAATTGTTTTTAAGATACAGCACGACATGTAAAAAAAGCATCCTCTTTTAACAAAATACTCAATAACTCAAAATTAAATTTTGAATCATCACCAAAAAGTATACAGATCTTTAGATTAATATAACAAAGAAGTGTGTAAAGTTTATATCAATAATCATAAATTGTTTTTGAGATACGGCACGACATATAAAAACCCCCTCCCACTTTTTTACAAAATACTCAATAACTCCAAAATAAAATTTTGAATCATCACCAAAAAGTATACAGATCTTAAGATTGATATAACAAAGAAGTATGTAAAGTCTAAAGCAATAACCATAAGTCATTTTGGAGTTACGGTGCGACATGTAAAAAAAACCTCCCCCCTTTTTTTACAAAATACTCAAAACTCCAAAACGAAATTTTGTATCATCACCAAAAAGTATACAGATATTAAGATTAATATAACAAAGAAGTGTTAAAGTTTTAAGCAATAATCAAGAATCGTTTTTGAGATACGGTGCGACATGTGTCACACAAAGTGCTGTAACTCAAAAAGTTTAAATCTTATTTTCACCAATAGTATACAGATCATTTGACCATCATAAGAAACAACTATATTAAGTTTCATGAAATTTGGATAAGTTGTTTTCAAGTTACAGTGCAACATGTTTACGCCGGCAAGACAGACGGATGTACAGACGGCCAGACAGACAGACGGACATTTGTATACCATAATATGTCCCGTCAAAATTTTGACGGGGATATAAAAAATGTTTGTATCCTAATTTTCCCACTTTAAACAACTATATATATATATATATATAATACTGACCTAACAAGGAAACACCAAGCATCTGTAGCCAGCTGTGAACAGACTGGACTTGTCGATAATAAATTAACTAATAATACTTCCTCCTGGGGGTAAAAAAGAAAATAACTATGTACTAGGAAAAACTTCTTCAGAATTCATAAATTGTACACATGCTTTAACTACTCTTTCCAGAGCAAAATGCTATATAAAGTCAATGGTGAAACACTACTATTAAAATATTTCAATTATATATAGTAAAGCAATAAAAAAAATACTGCAAAATCAATATCAGTTACACTTAAAATCAATGTCTTTTTTACTGTCTAATTAGGTTCAATGTTAAAAAGTGTTGTACTTTATGTAGTTAAGTAAGTAAAAATCCAAGTTTTACATATGCACGATATTTTTCTACTCAGGAAAGTCGCAAAAATTAGTTGGTTCACAGTAAACATTTCTGACATTGTAGAACTAAGCAGCATTAACAATCTGCTGTAATTAATAAAACATACCAGTTTATGAAAATGTTTTACTGGTAAACTTCCAATAAAACCACAGAAGTGCACACATATTTCATCATACAAACACACCTCCCTGTAAAGAATAAAAGAATTTTCAGTGAGCTCACATACCCCCTACCCCACATAATCTATATAGTATAAATAACAAGTCCCTTTTTCAAACACAGTACCTAAACTGAAATATCTTTCCTGCTATATTTATGTTGAAAGTCTGTAATATGAAGGTTTAAATATAAGTATCAGATAAACTTAACATTATCAATGAAAATGAGGTCAAGGTCAGATGAATCATGCCATGACAGACAGACATGTACACCTTAAAATCATTCCATACACCAAATATTGTAAACCTATTGCTTATAGTATCTGATAACCTGACAAAACCATAAAAAAAATAACATTAACCAATTAACCATGAAACTGAGGTCAAGGTCATGTTCACCTTCCATTCTATCCATACACAAAATATAGTGGCCCTATTGCTTATAGTATCTGAGAAATAAACCAAACCACAAAAAATAAGCATTGTTCAATGAATAATGAAAAGATTGCTGCCTTACTAATATAAACCCAACATTTCTTTTATTTCTAACAAATAACCTATAGAAGACCGTATTTGTACATACTTGTCTTTTTTACTGGTACTGGATAGCCCTGGAACATTAACAGGTAAAATCACCTCCACTGAACCTAAATGTAAAAATAACATACTCACTGATTCTTACAAAACATCTTTTATATTAACCATACACTACAAAGTTGTTTGAAAAAGCAATTTAAGTAAACACAAGAATGCACACGCTGAAATGTCTCGCCTTCTATACTAATCATTGATATTATGTTGATAGTCCTAAGTATAAAGCTAAGCTTTATTACAACTGTCACATAAACTTAACATTAACCAAGATAACTAAACAAAGACCAATGAACCTTGAAAAAGAGGTCCAGGTCAGATGAACCATGCCAGGCAGACAGGTACAGCTAACAATGCTTCTATACAACATATATAGTTGACACATTACTTATAGTTTAAGAAAAATAGACCAAAACACAAAAACTTAACACTGTGCAATGAACCGTGAAAATGAGGTCACGGTTAAATAAAACCTGCTCTACTGACATTAAAGATCATAAAATATTTCCATACACCAAATATAGTTGACCTATGGCATATAGCATTAGATAAAAAGACCATAACTCAAAAACTTAACTTTGACCACTGAACCATGAAAATGAGGTCAAGGTCACATGACATCTGCCCGCTAGACATGTACACTTAACAATCATTCCATACAACAAATATAGTAGACCTATTGCATATGGTATGAGAAAAACAGACCAAAACACAACAAGAGGCTCTCAAGAGCCTGAATCGCTCACCTGAATTTTTTTGGTTTAATCTCTCATCAATGATTATTTTGGCTTTTCAATTTATTTAAATGTTCTTTGAATCGTCCTATTTTCTTCAAAAGCAAAAAAAAATCATTTTCTCCTATGTTCTATTTTAGCCATAGGAGCTATGTTTCTTGACATACAAGGAAATGAAATATAAAATTTATACTAGATACTCTGAAACTCTGAAACTCATTTAGCCTAAGTTTGGCTGAAATTGATACAGCAGTTTCATAAGAGAAGATTTTTTAAAGTAAGTCAACATGATGAACAAATTGTGAAAAAAGTCTTTAAAGGGCAATAACTCATAAAGAGGTCAATTGACAATTTTGGTCAAATTGACTTATTTGTAGATCTTACTTTGCTGATCATATTTGCTGTTTACAGTTTATCTTTATCTATAATAATATTCAAGATAATGACCAAAAACTGCAAAATTTCCTTAAAATTACCAATTAAGTGGCAGCAACCCAACAATTGGATGTTTGATTCATCTGAAAATTTCAGGGCTGATAGATATTGACCTAATGAACATTTTTACTCCATGTCAGATTTGCTCTAAATGCTTTCGTTTTTGAGATATAAGCCAAAAACTGCATTTGACCCCTATGTTCTATTTTAAGTAACGGTGGCCATCTTTTTTGACGGATCAAAAATCAAAGCACACACTTTGTGCAGGATAATCTAAGGAACAATCATGCTAAGTTTTAACCAAATCCATTCAGTAGTTTCAGAGGAGAAGATTTTTTAAAGTTAGCAAATATGATGAACAAATTGTGAAAAATTGTCATTAAAGGACAATAACCCCTTAAGGGGTCAATTGACAATTTTGGTCATATTAACTTATTTGTAGATTTTACTTTGCTGATCTTTTTTGCTGTTTTACAGTTTATCTTTATCTATAATAATATTCAAGATAATGACCAAAAACTGCAAAATTTCCTTAAAATTACCAATTAAGTGGCAGCAACCCAACAATGGTTTGTTTGATTCATCTGAAAATTTCAGGGCTGATAGATCTTGACCTAATGAACATTTTTACCACATGTCAGATTTGCTCTAAATGCTTTCGTTTTTGAGATATAAGCCAAAAACTGCATTTGACCCCTATGTTCTATTTTAAGTAACGGCGGCCATGTTTTTTGACGGATCAAAAATCGAAGCGCACATTTTGTGCAGGATATACTAAGGAACAATCATGTTAAGTTTCATTCAAATCCATTCAGTAGTTTCAGAGGAGAAGATGTTTGAAAAATTGATAACGACGACGACGACGACGGACGCCAAGTGATGAGAAAAGCTCACATGGCCTTTTAGGCCAGGTGAGCTAAAAATTTAACTATAACCACTGAACCATGAAAATGAGGTCAAGGTCAGATGACACCTGCCAGTTGGACATGTACACCTCACAGTCCTTCCATACACCGAATATACTAGCCCTATTGCTTATAGTATCTGAGATATGGACTTGACCACCAAAACTTAACCTTGTTCACTGATCCATGAAATGAGGTCGAGGTCAAGTGAAAACTGTCTGACAGACACGAGGACCTTGCAAGGTACGCACATATCAAATATAGTTATCCTATTACTTATAATAAGAAAGAATTTAACATTACAAAAAATTTGAACTTTTTTTTCAAGTGGTCACTGAACCATGAAAATGAGGTCAAGGACATTGGACATGTGACTGACAGAAACTTTGTAACATGAAGCATCTATATACAAAGTATGAAGCATCCAGGTCTTCCACCTTCTAAAATATAAAGCTTTTAAGAAGTGAGCTAACGCCGCCGCTGTAGCCGCCGCCGCCGGATCACTATCCCTATGTCGAGCTTTCTGCAACAAAAGTTGCAGGCTCGACAAAAATTGTACCTCTATATTGAACTTTGTAGTATTTGAAGGAACTGTTTCCACCATCTTAACAAGAGGCTCTCAAGAGCCTGAATCGCTCACCTGAATTTTTTTGGTTTAATCTCTCATCAATGATTATTTTGGCTTTTCAATTTATTTAAATGTTCTTTGAATCGTCCTATTTTCTTCAAAAGCAAAAAAAAAATCATTTTCTCCTATGTTCTATTTTAGCCATAGGAGCTATGTTTCTTGACATACAAGGAAATGAAATATAAAATTTATACTAGATACTCTGAAACTCTGAAACTCATTTAGCCTAAGTTTGGCTGAAATTGATACAGCAGTTTCATAAGAGAAGATTTTTTAAAGTAAGTCAACATGATGAACAAATTGTGAAAAAAGTCTTTAAAGGGCAATAACTCCTAAAGAGGTCAATTGACAATTTTGGTCAAATTGACTTATTTGTAGATCTTACTTTGCTGATCATATTTGCTGTTTACAGTTTATCTTTATCTATAATAATATTCAAGATAATGACCAAAAACTGCAAAATTTCCTTAAAATTACCAATTAAGTGGCAGCAACCCAACAATTGGATGTTTGATTCACCTGAAAATTTCAGGGCTGATAGATATTGACCTAATGAACATTTTTACTCCATGTCAGATTTGCTCTTAATGCTTTCGTTTTTGAGATATAAGCCAAAAACTGCATTTGACCCCTATGTTCTATTTTAAGTAACGGCGGCCATGTTTTTTGACGGATCAAAAATCAAAGCACACACTTTGTGCAGGATAATCTAAGGAACAACCATGCTAAGTTTTAACCAAATCCATTCAAAAGTTTCAGGAGAAGATTTTTTAAAGTTAGCAAATATGATGAACAAATTGTGAAAAATTGTCATTAAAGGACAATAACCCCTTAAGGGGTCAATTGACAATTTTGGTCATATTAACTTATTTGTAGATCATACTTTGCTGATCTTTTTTGCTGTTTACAGTTTATCTTTATCTATAATAATATTCAAGATAATGACCAAAAACTGCAAAATTTCCTTAAAATTACCAATTAAGTGGCAGCAACCCAACAATGATTTGTTTGATTCATCTGAAAATTTCAGGGCTGATAGATCTTGACCTAATGAACATTTTTACTCCATGTCAGATTTGCTCTAAATGCTTTCGTTTTTGAGATATAAGCCAAAAACTGCATTTGACCCCTATGTTCTATTTTAAGTAACGGCGGCCATGTTTTTTGACGGATCAAAAATCGAAGCGCACATTTTGTGCAGGATATACTAAGGAACAATCATGTTAAGTTTCATTCAAATCCATTCAGTAGTTTCAGAGGAGAAGATTTTTTAAAGTTAGCAAATATGATGAACAAATTGTGAAAAATTGTCATTAAAGGACAATAACCCCTTAAGGGGTCAATTGACAATTTTGGTCATATTAACTTATTTGTAGATTTTACTTTGCTGATCTTTTTTGCTGTTTACAGTTTATCTTTATCTATAATAATATTCAAGATAATGACCAAAAACTGCAAAATTTCCTTAAAATTACCAATTAAGTGGCAGCAACCCAACAATGGTTTGTTTGATTCATCTGAAAATTTCAGGGCTGATAGATCTTGACCTAATGAACATTTTTACTCCATGTCAGATTTGCTCTAAATGCTTTCGTTTTTGAGATATAAGCCAAAAACTGCATTTGACCCCTATGTTCTATTTTAAGTAACGGCGGCCATGTTTTTTGACGGATCAAAAATCGAAGTGCACATTTTGTGCAGGATATACTAAGGAACAATCATGTTAAGTTTCATTCAAATCCATTCAGTAGTTTCAGAGGAGAAGATGTTTGAAAAATTGTTAACGACGACAGACGACGACGACGACGATGGACGCCAAGTGATGAGAAAAGCTCACATGGCCTTTTAGGCCAGGTGAGCTAATAATATGATAGGCAGTGATTAACAAAAAAAGTACATATGGCAGGTTGGGTTGAATTATTGATATACTTGGTTTTATTACTCAAATACAAAAATGTACTTTCAACATTCTCTTTATTCTGCTTAATCATCAGACAATAACAATTCAAAAAGAATCCATTAGAAAAATCAATGGACCAATACAGAAATTCTGATCTTTTTAATCATGTAATGCAGTATATGATCTCTAGACAAATCAAAATGTCCAAAACAGAGTTGGTCCCATAATGCAACATTATTCTAAATACTAATTCTATTTCTCTGTATGGAAACTTACATTTGTTTAGGAGATAGAAAATTGTCTGTATTAGACTGTGGGCTGGGCTGTCTTCTGGGTGGTTATTTGGTGACAACCATCTTTCCTTTTCAATATCTGTAAATGATACCAAAAGTATTATCACTAGTTTATAACGTCAACTGTTTCATTCAAAACAAAAAGACATTTTGCAAGAAACCAAATACTGGAAAACTTTAATTTCCGATCATTTTAGATAAGTTTTGTATGAACAAGTTTTTATGTTAAAGCATAAAATAAGTTAATAAGTATTAAGGAGTGGATTTATTTTATTTTTTTAAATCAAAATATGTAAATGGGCAGTTCTAATTTTAAACTTTACATCTTTTTTCAGTTTCAAACATGTGGAGGATTCAGAAAAACTAAAAAAAATTGGTTAGAAATAAATTAACTTAGCTTGATAATAATAGCCAATTTTTGTCTTCCCATACATGAATTCTCAGATTTTTTCCCATGTGAAGTAACATAACCTTCGGCAACAAACTAGAAATTTAATTAGCTTGTGATTAACATAACTGAATGAAATATTATTTGTTGGAAATAAGTTATAGATTTGTAAAAAATATAAAATATGTACATATGCATGCATGGGTTCAATAATTTCAATAACATTAAAATAATATGAAACTCATTTCATATGACTTTAAGCACAAATAAATTGAGCAAGTGCCGAGATTTTATTTGAATTAGATTGGAACTTTACCTGATAGTTTGGGAATTGAATTCATCACATGAATCGTAAGCAATAAATGAGGCAAGCTGTCAGAAACAGTCAAGTCGTCAACTGAAATCAAACAGAAATTTTTCTGATGAACCTATGCTAGAAAACAGAAATAATTTAACTATATTGTTGTTAAGTACAAATATGTATGTGCTATAATACACATGGCCACAGCTCTGATGGACAGTTATCTTTCTTATACATGTGAAACCCTTCAAAATTAAAAAAATCTGCTGTTACATTTGTTTTTCAGTCATCCAATGCAACAATCTTAACATTAGTAATCGATGATTGCATTCATAATGATTGTTTGCCTCCTTCTGCATAATTTAATTAAATTAATTAATGTTGAAAAACATTTAATATAGGTCATAGTGACCTACATTTGCCTGGATAGAGATCTTCTCCTTAAGAGACAATCCACTTACTTATTGGTACCAAGACAAGAATAATTAACAGAAAACTTGATGAAAAGGCAATAGAGTATGAAATGTACGACACAGCAACTTACTTCTGCCCTGATGAAAGGGCAATAGATTATGAAATGTAAGACACAGCAACTTACTTCTGCCCTGATGAAAGGGCAATAGAGTATGAAATGTAAGACACAGCAACTTACTTCTGCTCTGATGCTAACAATCTTTTCTAAAATACTGAATATATTTTTGGTCATCAGCTTAACCACTATTTCTATATCATATCTTTTTCATCAAACTGGGGATCAGAATATTTCTTTTTGTTCACTTGGTGAATTTTGGACCATTTGTTCACTTAATTTGAAATAATCACAAAGTTCCATGTAACTTTTTCGAATGAAAGACACAATAAAGTTTTTCTAAAGTCGCATTCTTGAGAAAAAAAATTCTATATCTGTATTTTCATGATAAATGGAGTTAGTTTATTTCTTTTGCAGTTGACATTAATACATTCTTTTGTTAAAGATTTTAGACATCAGTAATTTTGTCAACCTGTATAGAATTTTAAAAAACTTTGTCATAGGTAAAAACAGAATCAAAATTTTGAAAATATATTTCTATATTAATCTGTATATTACTGATAAGAGTGATCTACATTTCATTTTAACACTGACAGCAGCTATCACAAAACACTTTACATTTTTTTTTAATATAACCTCATCAGCAACTTTCAAAATCCAAACATTTGAAATCCAATGATGCATAAATACATGAAAACTTTCTGGAGCTAAACGACCATAGATACTTGAAAGAAACCAAGCTCCTGCAGGACAAACTTTGATTGCATAAATTTAAAAAAAAAAAAAAATTGTTAGAGAATTTAAATAAAGATTTTATAAATCATGTCCCATTCTTGTTTCTTGATTTTTGAGTACAACTATAGCAAAAATAACTATGTGCATGTGAGTATTTGTTTTCTAACCAACTGACTTTGTAAACATCTGCTGTAGTTCACCAAGTAGAATACATGAATATATTTGTACCTTGTTACTAGTAAGTCAAGTTGACAAATTTGTTTTGTTGTCCTTGTATGTTCTTTCTATACCACAACTTCTATTAAATAAGTTTAATTAACACGCACAAATTATTATATAAAAAAAAAGCCATTATTCAGTCTAACCACAACTTTTATAAATTTAGGTCAAATTAAAACGCACAAATTCATATGAAAAAAGCCATTATTCAGTCTGACCACGACTTCTATAAATGTAGGTTAAATTAAGACGCACAAATTCATATGAAAAAAGCCATTATTCAGTCTGACCACGACTTCTATAAATGTAGGTTAAATTAAGACGCACAAATTTATATGATAAGCCGTTATTTGGTCTACATCACCTGTTTCAAATATAAGATGTAAAAAATTAATAATTAGTAGGATATTGACCCATGAAATGTTCTCTTCAATTAAATGCTGATGCAGTTTTCCTTTACACATTAGAATACTTTGTTAAGGAATATTTTATGGAAAAATTTCCTCTGAGCTACCATACCTTGTGCAATGGTCTAATATGTTCAACTTGCTTATATTTTATTTGTTTCAACAAATCAAGACATTTTCATTCTTTCAGCATTCAAATATTAACAGTTTGAATGTAAAAAAAATTATAAACAAGTACAGATGCCATAATAGATTTTTTGTACTAATAGATCCGGCTTGACTGTGGCAGGACAAAAGTAATTAGTGGAACAGCCATAATTTAACATGTTAAGTAGTTAAGTATACCTCTGCTATTTTCAAAATTTACAATTTGGTTAAAACAAGGAATTATTTTAATCTCTCTCCTAAACTAAACAAAGACCAATGAACCTTGAAAATGAGGTCAAGGTCAGATTAACCATGCCAGGCAGACATGTACAGCTAACAATGCTTCTATACAACATATATAGTTGACCTATTACTTATAGTTTAAGAAAATAGACCAAAACACAAAAACTTAACACTGTGCAATGAACCATGAAAATGAGGTCAAGGTCAAATAAAACCTGAGCGACTGACATAAAGATCATAAAATATTTCCATACACCAAATATAGTTGACCTATGGCATATAGTATTAGATAAAAAGACCAAAACTCAAAAACTTAACTTTGACCACCGAACCATGAAAATGAGGTCAAGGTCCTATGACATCTGCCCACTAGACATGTACACCTAACAATCATTCCATACAACAAATATAGTAGACCTATTGCATATAGTATGAGAAAAACAGACCAAAACACAAAAATTTAACTATAACCACTGAACCATGAAAATGAGGTCAAGGTCAGATGACACCTGCCAGTTGGACATGTACACCTTACAGTCCTTCCATAGGATGAATATACTAGCCCTATTGCTTATAGTATCTGAGATATGGACTTGACCACCAAAACTTAACCTTGTTCACTGATCCATGAAATGTGATCGAAGTCAAGTGAAAACTGTCTGACAGACATGAGGACCTTGCAAGGTACGCACATTTCAAATATAGTTATCCTATTACTTATAATAAGAGAGAATTCAACATCACAAAAAATCTGAACTTTTTTTTTCAAGTGGTCACTGAACCATGAAAATGAGGTCAAGGACATTGGACATGTGACTGACGGAAACTTCGTAACATGAGGCATCTATATACAAAGTATGAAGTAGCCAGGTCTTCAACCTTCTAAAATATAAAGCTTTTAAGAAGTTAGCTAATGCCGCCGCCGGATCACTATCCTTATGTCGTCCTTTCTGCAACAAAAGTTGCAGGCTCGACAAAAACTGACTTAAAGAAAAATAAAGTGGCTTTGACTTGATTATAGAAAGAATAGATAGTACTACACAACCAATACTTGTCCTTTACCTTTATTGTACGCAGTTTATATATATTTCTGCCCTACCATATATATATCAGTGTAGTCTGACCTCTTACAACATGTACCATGTTTGTATACTAAGATATATTGGGTACAAATTTCCTAGTCTGTTGTTTTATATAATAGGTGTTACAACCCCAAAGTACATCTGTCACATTACTTTTTTCCCTTTGCTTTTTTACAATTTTACATAATAAAATTGAGAATGGAAATGGGGAATGTGTCAAAGAGACAACAACTTGACCATAGAAAAAACAACAGCAGATGGTCACCAACAGGTCTTCAATGTAGCGAGAAATTCCTGCACCCGGAGGCGTCCCTCAGCTACATAGCTTTATTACACAACTATTAAATTATATTTTAAAACATAACAGTCAGCTGTTTTCTTTGTACCCGAGCAATGAGTTACTGAACATTTTTCGAATAAAAATTCCCTAAATAAATATGAAAAAAGTGTTAAAATTGCTTGCATTATTCTATGATAACAGTAAAAAAAAGGATTTTGTAAATTTATATTTAATTGCCTTGCTATCAAAAGTTTTCAATCAGTCAGGTTTAAACTTTCTTGTTTTGTTTCTGACCTATGAACTGTTAACTCAAAGACCTGTGAACAGGTGGAATAAGCTGTAAGAAAAGCATGTTAATCACATGACCTTTATGAGAAAGCAAGGTCATAGTAGAGTTATATTCACTGGAGTATATCTTGTATGAAACTTCATTTATAACAAACCAGTTGTCCGACTAGTTGCATTCATACAAGCAGTGACAACAGTACTTGTCCAGAAACATCATTATGGGAAGGAATTTGAAATTATGTTTTGCTGTTCCTTTATTCTTCATACTTTTGAGTGAGTAAATATGTAATATGTATATTTTTTTACAAATCTTAAAGAGTTTTCACATTGGTTTATGTTTTTTTTTAAATATATATTACTATGCTTATCTATAGTGATTAGAACCATATGGGGAATAAAATGAAAAAAAGCTTTGTCTTCACAAATTATAGTGAACCACCATGCAAGTTTTATGGTTTCACATTTGAGGAATTTTGACATTTATTTACTGGAATCCCTCTCGTGTATAAAAGAAAAAAGTTCATTGCATATATATTTACCTGTTTAAGGTAAATAACTAAAAAAAAAAAAAAAGAAAATCATTTACCGACACTTTTTAAAATCATCTTAGAGAGTTGTAAACTTTAAGAGCAATTCATTAATATGTTTGACATTTCCAAGGTGCATAACTTGTTAAAATTATAAGATCAGCAATTATTTTCAAAATATTCCATGAATTGCTGATGAATTTGATAAAAATCTGGCAAAAATTGTACATGCTTACAATGCATATTTCCATGTAGTTAATACTTCGAAGGGACATAACACTTTAAAAAAATATGATCAAGACCAGACAAGACATAGCTTATATAAACCAACCAAATAAGTTTCATAAAAATTTGGAAATAATGTACACATAAGAGCAATAACATTGCAATATTTCAAATAATTAATATTTCTAAGGGGCAGAACTCTCATAAAATTATTGATTAGCACTGATTTCTAACTCATCAAAGACATTGATGATATAAAGTTTCATAAAAATTTGGCAATAATTAAATACGTTAGAGCTTGTTAGCACTTACACTGCAATTTTCCATATAATAAATGTTTCTAAGGAGTATAACTTTTTAAAAACTCATTGATCGACAATGATTTTTGAATTCATACTAAATATTGTTGATATAAACCTATGATGTAAGTTTAATAAAAATCTGGCAAGAATTGTCCATGTGAGAATTCTAACGAGACAGTAAAAAGTACCTGCCCAGCATTTCTATGTCCCCTGCAATGTTTTGTGTGGGGGGCAAAAATTTAAGTCATGTTGATCAAGATTTCAATGAAATTCATGTTTAAAACATGGAACAACAGAAGAAATGTCTTTCCTCTATATATTGTAGTTGCTAAGATAAAGACCACAAAACACATAATGTGTGCCATTTTAGAAAAACAGTTTAAGTGACCTATTGTCCAATTTTTACACAATTCAAAAGGGACTTTCATTTTATAGAAATAAAGACTGCATAAAAATAATATAAAAATTGGTTGAGGCATGAAAGCGCTGACAATTCACAGAGAGACAGACAGATTGATTATTACTATAGGGTACCACAGAAGACACTAGTTAGATTAAATAAATCAATAGAGAGGAACTTCAGATTTAATAACCTCTAGCTTCTTCTTATATGATAATGACCCAAAACTTACTTCAACAGCTGTATTGAAGATTGACAGTGATTAAAACTAGAGGCTCTAAAGAGCCTGTGTCGCTCACCTTGGTCTATGTGAATATTAAACAAAGGAAGCAGATGGATTCATGACAAAATTGTGTTTTGGTGATGGTGATGTGTTTGTACATCTTACTTTACTGAACATTCTTGCTACTTACAATTATCTCTATTCTTGCTACTTACAATTATCTCTATTCTTGCTACTTACAATTATCTCTATTCTTGCTACTTACAATTATCTCTATTCTTGCTACTTACAATTATCTCTATCTATAATGAACTTGGCCCAGTAGTTTCAGTGGAAAATGTTAGTTAAAATTTACAAATTTTATGAAAATTGTTAAAAATTGACTATAAAGGACAATAACTTCTAAGGGGGTAATTGACCATTTCCGTCATGTTGACTTATTTGTAAATCTTACTTTGCTTAACATTATTTATGTTTTCCTGTTTATCTCTATCTATAATAATTTTCAAGATAATAACCAAAAACAGCAAAATTTCCTTAAAATTACCAATTCAGGGGCAGCAACCCAACAACATGTTGTCAGATTCATCTGAAAATTTCAGGGCAGATAGATCTTGACCTGATAAACAAGTATACCCGATGTCAGATTTGCTCTAAAGGCTGCGGTTTCAGAGTTATAAGCCAAAATCTACATTTCACCCCTATGTTCTATTTTTAGCCATGGCGGCTATCTTGGTTGGTTGGCCAGGTCACGGGACACAATTTTTAAACAATATACCCCAATGATGATTGTGGCCAAGTTTGGTTTAATTTGGCCCAGTAGTTTCAGAGAAGAAGATTTTTGTAAAAGATAACTAAGATTTACGAAAAATGGTTAAAAATTGACTATAAAGGGCAATAACTCCTAAAGAAATCAACAGTTCATTTTGGCCTTGGTGACTTATTTGTAGATCTTACTTTGCTGAACATTTTTGCTGTTTACAGTTTATCTCTATCTATAATAATATTCAAGATAATAACCAAAAACAGCAAAATGTCCTTAAAATTACCAATTCAGGGCAGCAACCTATCAAATGGTTGTCCAATTCATCTCAAAATTTCAGGGCAGATAGATCTTGACCTGATAAACAATTTTACCTCATGTCAGATTTGCTCTAAATGCTTTGGTTTTTGAGTTATAAGCCAAAAACTGCATTTTACCCCTATGTTCTATTTTTAGCTATGGCGGCCATCTTGGTTGGTTGGCCGGGTCACCGGACACAATTTTTAAACTAGATACCCCAATGATGATTGTGGCCAAGTTTGGTAAAAATTGGCCCAGTAGTTTCAGAGCAGAAGATTTTTGTAAAAGCTAACGCCGGACGACGGACGCCAAGTGATGAGAAAAGCTCACTTGGCCCTTTGGGCCAGGTGAGCTAAAAATGGAGGACATATATAATTTTTTTCTCTCTAAATCTTCTTATTGTAAAATCATATAGAAAAGAAAAAGAAAATGTGTATGAGGATTTGAGTATCCCCCTCAAGTTTTGCAGTGCTTAAAAGGTTATTGACTCACTGCCCACTGTCTGCTAGTTTTGGTTCTTAGCATTGCTTATGAGTTTCATAACATTTGGATAAGGTGATCTTCAGTACGGTACAGAAAATAAAACAGACACAGATAGACGGTCAAGAGAAATACCAAATGCACACTTTGCCTACCATAAAGGGCATAAAAATAAGCTGAATTTTTACTGGGAAAGCCACATTTTTTAAAAATGTTGCTTACTTTACCACTTTGTTCTATACATAGTAATAATAGTTTTTGATTGGCTGGTGGAGACAAAATGTTAAAAAGACTCCTATTGATAAAAGAGAGGCGAAAGATACCAAAGGGCATTCAAACTCGAATTCGGAAATAGGTGAATTTGGTCGTAATTAGCCCAAAATTTGGTTTATTCAGATGCCATGTGATGAGAAATTTGACACTTTGTTCAGTGAGTGAATAAAGTTAAATACACCTGTACAAAAACAAAAACATGTAAAAATAGATGTTTTTTAGTGACAATCTAATTCCATTCCAGATTTACTTATTCCTGGTGAAGCTCAGAATGAAACGGAGGCAACTGAATTCAAAGTAGGACCAAATGGTTTTCCTGATAGATTTAATCCAGATAAAGAAACTGTAGCACCACAACAAAATGATCCAACTGAAATTAATCCAGAAAAGGAAACTACAGTACAACAAAATGAACCAACTGAATTTAAAGTGGGATCACGTGGTTTGCCTGAAGGAGTTAACCCAGAAAATGAAACTACAGTACAACAAAATGAACCTACTGAATTTAAAGTGGGATCACATGGTTTCCCAGAAGGATCTAAACCAGACAATCTTCCTGTAGTTTAACAACAAAATGAAACAATTGAATTCCAAGCTGGACCCCATAGTTTTCCTGGTGAATTTAATCCAGGCACAAAAAATTAGGGTGCTGAAATAAACGAAATTTACCAAAAAACTACAACCTATATGAGAGAACCATAAGACAAAGAAATTCTATAGAACATATTAAAGGAAATATTGATGTATTCACAATACAGTAATGTTTTGCTGTTTGTTGAAGATTAAATTTTAGCTTTTTTTTAAAAACTATTTTGTTAATAGTTACTTTCCACTTATATATTGAATTCAAACTATTATCTATAAAATCTGTTATCCTCAATTCAAATCTATAACTTTAACTTGAGTAGAAAAAGTGTAACAGGCATATCTTTATGTTCTTCATTGTTTGGAGACTTTGGTGTTAATTTCATATCTTTGATTGTTTCTAAAAATGTTACTCCCAGATCACTTGAATGATAAAGATTATGATTTGATTTGTGTAACAAAACTAGAGGCTCTAAAGAGCCTGTGTCGCTCACCTTGGTCTATGTGCATATTAAACAAAGGACACAAATGGATTCATGACAAAATTGTATTTTGGTGATGGTGATGTGTTTGAAGTTCTTACTTTACTGAACGATTTTGCTTCTTACAATTATATCTATCATGAACTTTGCCCATTAGTAACAGAGAACTATATTTGGTAAAAATTTACATAAATTTACCAAATTAATGAAAATTGTTAAAAATTGACTATAAAGGGCAATAACTCCTTAAGGGGTCAATTGACCATTTAGGTCATGTTGACTTATTTGTAGATCTTACTTTGCTGAACATTATTGCTGTTTACAGTTTATCGCTATCTATAATAGTATTCAAGATAACCAAAAACGGCAAAATTTCTTTAAAAATTACCAATTGGAGGGCAGCAACCCAACAACCAGTTGTCCAATTCATCTGAAAAATTCAGGGCAGATAGATATTGACTTGATTAACAATTTAACTTCTTGTCAGATTTGCTCTAGATGATTTGGTTTCATAGTTATAAGCCAAAAACTGCATTTTACCCCTATGTTCTATTTTTAGCCGTGGCGGCCATCTTGGTTGAATGGCCAGGTCATCGGACACATTTTTCAAACTAGATACCCCAAAGATGATTGTGGCCTAGTAGTTTCAGTGGAGATTTTGTAAAAGATTACTTAGATTTATGAAAAATGGTTAAAGATTGACTATAAAGGGCAATAACTCCTAAAGGGGTCAACTGACCATTTTGGTCATGTTGACTTATTTGTAGATCTTACTTTGCTGAACATTATTGCTGTTTACAATTTATCTCTATCTATAATAATATTCAAGATAATAACCAAAAACAGCAAAATTTCCTCAAAATTACCAATTCAGGGGCAGCAACCCAACAACCGATTGACCGATTCATCTGAAAATTTCAGGGCAGATAGATCTTGACCTGATAAACATTTTTATCCCATGTCAGATTTCCTCAAAATGCTTTGGTTTTTGAGTTATAAGCCAAAAACTGCATTTTACCCCTATGTTCTATTTTTAGCGGTGGCGGCCATCTTGGTTGGTTGACCAGGTCACGCCACACATTTTTTTAACTAGATACCCCAAAGATGATTGTGGCCAAGTTTGGATTAATTTGGCCCAGTAGTTTCAGAGGAGAAGATTTTTGTAAAAGATTACTTTAATTTACGAAAAATGGTTAAAAATTGACTATAAAGGGCAATAACTCCTAAACGGGTCAAATGACCATTTTGGTCATGTTGACTTATTTGTAGATCTTACTTTGTTGAACATTATTGCTGTTTACAGTTTATCTCTATCTATAATAATATTCAAGATAATAACCAAAAACAGCAAAATTTCCTCAAAATTACCAATTCAGGGGCAGCAACCCAACAACCGATTGACCGATTCATCTGAAAATTTCAGGGCAGATAGATCTTGACCTAATAAACATTTTTATCCCAGTCAGATTTCCTCAAAATGCTTTGGTTTTTGAGTTATAAGCCAAAAACTGCATTTTACCCCTTTGTTCTATTTTTAGCCGTGGCGGCCATCTTGGTTGGTTGACCAGGTCACGCCACACATTTTTTAAACTAGATACCCCAAAGATGATTGTGGCCAAGTTTGGATTAATTTGGCCCAGTAGTTTCAGAGGAGAAGATTTTTGTAAAAGATTACTTTAATTTACGAAAAATGGTTAAAAATTGACTATAAAGGGCAATAACTCCTAAACGGGTCAACTGACCATTTTGGTCATGTTGACTTATTTGTAGATCTTACTTTGCTGAACATTATTGCTGTTTACAGTTTATCTCTATCTATAATAATATTCAAGATAATAACCAAAAACAGCAAAATTTCCTCAAAATTACCAATTCAGGGGCAGCAACCCAACAACCGATTGACCGATTCATCTGAAAATTTCAGGGCAGATAGATCTTGACCTAATAAACATTTTTATCCCATGTCAGATTTCCTCAAAATGCTTTGGTTTTTGAGTTATAAGCCAAAAACTGCATTTTACCCCTTTGTTCTATTTTTAGCCGTGGCGGCCATCTTGGTTGGTTGACCAGGTCACGCCACACATTTTTTAAACTAGATACCCCAAAGATGATTGTGGCCAAGTTTGGATTAATTTGGCCCAGTAGTTTCAGAGGAGAAGATTTTTGTAAAAGATTACTTTAATTTACGAAAAATGGTTAAAAATTGACTATAAAGGGCAATAACTCCTAAACGGGTCAACTGACCATTTTGGTCATGTTGACTTATTTGTAGATCTTACTTTGCTGAACATTATTGCTGTTTACAGTTTATCTCTATCTATAATAATATTCAAGATAATAACCAAAAACAGCAAAATTTCCTCAAAATTACCAATTCAGGGGCAGCAACCCAACAACCGATTGACCGATTCATCTGAAAATTTCAGGGCAGATAGATCTTGACCTGATAAACATTTTTACCCCATGTCAGATTTGCTCTAAATGCTTTGGTTTTTGAGTTATAAGCCAAAAACTGCATTTTACCCCTATGTTCTATTTTTAGCCGTGGCGGCCATCTTGGTTGGTTGACCGGGTCACGCCACACATTTTTTAAACTAGATACCCCAATGATGATTGTGGCCAAGTTTGGTTTGATTTGGCTCAGTAGTTTCAGAGGAGAAGATTTTTGTAAAAGTTAACGACGACGGACGACGACGGACGACGACGGACGACGACGACGACGACGGACGCCGGACGCAAAGTGATGGGAATAGCTCACTTGGCCCTTCGGGCCAGGTGAGCTAAAAATTAAGGGGATAAAAACTAGGTACTCTCAAGAGCTTGTGTCGCTCATCTGAGTCTACTTTGGTGTTGGAAATCATGTAAAAATAGGGCCAACATTAAAAATATCTTTGTTTCCCCTCTCCCGACTGAAGTTGTCAGGGTATGGGTAGGTAGGTAGGTAGGCAAATTATTTAATTTTATTTCTTGATATAATTTTTCTATATTGAATTTGTACAAAATTCAAAGAATAAATTTTTTCAATAGAAGTGAACATAATTCAGTTATGTTCAGTTACACCTGGATCATGCAGCTTGGTCAATTGATTCCGATACAAAAGATTTGTATGTTTTTTCTAGTTCTAGAAAAAACAAGCCTTCCCTTCTTCATATTTTATTGTTCCTAGAATACTTTAAGTATTTATAAATTCTTCTGATGCAATAATCAACGTTAAAACGTGCCCTTTTGTAAATTTCATGCCATAAATTGAAAAATAAAAACACATTTAAACAATTTTTTTTTACACCAAAAATCAGGGAATACACGTATCCCACATTTACTGACTTTTGCCCAACCTGTTCGAAGACAAAGTGATTGATTTCATAGCACGATTCAGACAAATTTTTACTCAAAGATTGTATCCTTTAAATAGGATCAGAGGTTATAGACAAAGCCAATCAAGGTGCACTCAGTGGGTTGAAAGATGCTTTTTATTTTTTATTTTAAAAGATCACCCTTCCACACAACACATGTGGCAAGGCATTATGTTTGTTTTCCTTGATTCCGACTCATATAGACGCTTCAATGCAAAAATGCCTTGATTTAAAATGCTTGTTGACTACAGCACCGGAAAGGTATCACAAAAAACGAACGCTTGTTGACTATGGCATAGGAAAGATATCACCAAAAAAACAACATAGCAAAAATAAAATTTTGGACAATGGCCAATAAAATTTTTTGAGTTGCGGTGATATTACCGGGTTGGTCGGGGGAGGGGAAACAAACAATATTTTATTTTTGGCCTAGATAAAAATCATAACAGTTACCTAAATAATGATTATTGCCCCTGTAATTGAATGAACAAGAATATGTCTAAAGTACATGAATGCCCCACTCGCATTATCATTTTCTATGTTCAGTGGACTGTTAATTTGGGGTCAAAAGTCTAATTTGGCTTTTAAATTAGAAAGATCATGTCATAAGCAACAAGTGTACTAAGTTTCAAGTTGATTGGGACTTCAGCTTCATCAAAAACTACCTTGACCAAAAACTTTAACCTGAAGCGGGACTGACGGATGAACGGACGCACAGACAGACCAGAAAACATAATGCCCCTCTAGTAGGCTCTACTATCATAGGTGGGGCATAAAAATCCTTGTGAACAGTAAAACAAAGAAGCTGTTGGCCATTTTGGATGATGGATAAGCTTCAAAGTAACAACAGTTGGTCAACACCTCATAAGGAATATTCATGCCATGTTTTGGTTTCATTCCATTTAGTGGTTCTCTAAAAAAAAACATTTGTATGTATTTCCCATAGGGTCCTATGTTAAACTAAGTCCCCTACTGGTGGCCATCTTGGATGATGGATCTGCTTCAAAGAAACAAAACTTAGTCAGCACCACATAAGGAACATTCATACTATGTATGGTGCCATTCCATTCAGTGCTTCTCTAGAATAAGTTCAAAATGTAAAAATTTATTGACAACAAGGACAGACAAATGACACCAAGTAATGAGAATAGGTCACATGGCCCTTCAGACCTTGTAAGCAAAAAATAAAATTTGCGGTGCACAACTGTAATGAAAATTAAATTAATAAGTTCTAGACACCATTGAACTATTTTTCCTTGTGAACTTGTGGATAAATGGAAGCGTAAGAGTAAGCAAGACAATATAAATAATCGTTTAAATTCAAAAAGATGGACCAAAATCAATACTCCAGAGTATGTTTGTTCTGAATCACAAAACCGATATGATAATCAAAGTGCTTGTAAGCAATGTAGGGTAAAGATCGCTGTATCAGTGAAATTCAATCTATCTCAGTTGCATTGTATAAAGAATGGATTGTAGTTGATTCAACTAAAGTTCTGGACAATGGGAGATAACTCCAATTTTTAAAGATGGCTTTATAGGCTCATTCAATTTTTATCCAAAATGTTTCATAAAAAAATCAGAATATGGGAACAAGTATATATGATTAACTTCTATTACGAAGAAAATTACCTTATATCCTCAATATCCCATTCCCATGAGAGCTTACAGTTATAATATGTCTTAATAGTAAACACATTTCCATATGGATACAAGATAGTACCGTAAGTGCTGCATCTATGATCATTGTATGATGAGTACATCAAATTATTTTTCTTTCACATTTTATAATGACTTACCTGACGAATTACTGATTAAACATTGTAAAAACTTTGTGTTGGTCAAAAAACAAGAAACTAATGGTTCTGTAGCATTCAAAAGCTGTCTTTTTATCTCTTCATTATGGTGGTCCTCAGTCTGATGTCTGTGAATGCTTGGTGGCATCATTCTACAAAGGTTATAAACTTTTCAAAACATTTTTTTATATTTGAAAAAAATAATATCTGCAGTCGCCATATATCATTGATTGGAGTTTTATGCCACTATTAACGATAGTATTTGTTTTATTGGCAAAGGAAGCCAAAGAGCTAGGAGAAAAGCACTGACCTTGGGTAGGAAAACTGACAATCCTAGTCAATTTAGATTTGAGTTGATTCCACCTAGTTGACAGGCTAGTGATATAGAAATTCAACTATTTAAACCACTTGGCCAGTCACAGATTACTCAAATAAATAAATAAATTTACTGTAGTAACTGTACATTTGTGAATATATAAATACTTTAAACACATCTGATCAACATTCTGATAAGTAATCACTGTATTCTCTGACTAGAGTAACTGTACCTTTGTAAATGTATAAGAACTTTATACACATCTGATAAGTAATCACTGTATTTTCTGACTAAAGTAACTGTACCTTTGTAAATGTATAAGTAATGTATACACATCTGATTCACAATCTGATAAGTTATCACTGTACTCTCTGACTAAAGTAACTATACCTTTGTAAATGTATAAGTACTTTATACACATCTGATATGTAATCACTGTATTCTCTGACTAAAGTAACTGTACCTTTGTAAATGTATAAGAACTTTATACACATCTGTTCCACAATCTGATAAGTAATCACTGTATTCTCTGACTAAAGTAACTGTACCTTTGCAAATGTATAAGTACTTTATACACATCTGATAAGTAATCACTGTATTCTCTGACTAAAGTAACTGTACCTTTGTAAATGTATAAGTAATTTATACACATCTGATCCACAATCTGATAAGTAATCACTGTATTCTCTGACTAAAGTAACTGTTATCTTCATCTGGAAACCTAAAATCTTCACAGACTTCTGAAATCCTTTCTCATCACCCTGTGATAATACCTGGTAAAACAATGGGTACATGATAATACTGGTTACAACAATGGCCATATGAATTTCAAATGTCAATGAAGTATATAAATGTGTCTATATTACATGGATGCCCAACCAGCACTATCATTTTCTATGTTCAGTGAAATTGGGGTAAAAACTCTAATTTGGCTTCAAAATTAGATAGATCATATACTAGAGAACATGTGTACCAAGTTTAATTTGACTGGACTTCAATTTCAACAAAAACGACCTTGACCAAAAAGTTTAAACTAAAGCGGGACAGAAGGATGAAAGGACAGATGAAAGAGCTGATACACAGCTTGAAAAACATAATGCCGCTAAGTGGGGCATAAAAATAACAAAATACAGTTGACTCTCGTTATCTCGAAGTCAGCCGGACCAGAGAAATATTTTGAGATACACGTAGTTCGACTCAAACGAAAACCAGAAGTTTGACAGAACAAGGGACACAACTCTTGCTTAGCTTGGTAAAGCTAAAATAAATCTGGGTGAATATGGGAAGGGGATTGATATTCTGGTATCAGATCGATGTATTTGTATGTCATGGTCTTTCATTATTATAACATTATTTTTACTTATTCAATTGTTTCAGTTACAATTTTTTCCTATGGCTTTTATCCGAGAGAGTAATTTCCAGGTCTTTATAGTTGACAAAATTGTTTTTCTCAGATACAAGGATTTTTAGAAAATTTATATTTCTCTTCATTTTGTTTTATCTCACTCTTTCTTTTCAAAAGAAAATACAACAAGATTAAGGACGCTGATTGAGTATTTTTGAGGTGATCATCAACGGCAGTAATAATCCTTACTTTATACACCCCAAGCTAATTAGTGTAAATCACAATTAATTGTTTTGTAAACATTTTAAATACTTTTTCATGAACATTAACAATATATTACTAATTATTTATAAAAATTCTATAGAAGATAATCTTAGGTAAACACTTGTGAAAATAGCATGTCATAAATCAATACAGTGTTCAGTGACTGGAAATTTAATTACAGGTGTATTGTCAGATTAACTCTTCAATCCATTTAAATGCCGGAGGTCATGTTTTGGCATATGTGTATTAGTTCGAGATAAATAATGAATTTTGAATGCTTTTGTTTCCTTGTAATTGTAAATTTAGTTTGACTCAACGAAGTTTCGACTCATCCAATTTCTACTCATCAGGAGTCGAATTACATACATTTATATGGAACAAAGTTCTGGACCACATGAAAACTTCGACTCATCCCAAATTTCGAGTCAACCAAGTTCGAGACAATAAGAGTTAACTGTACATCCCTTGTGATACTCAAGTCAAATTTCTTCATGTAATATCTTATGTCTTATGTTTCACTAAAATCTAACTAGGTGTTAGGCATTCAAGATTCAAGAACTGGTAATAAAATTTGCAGACAAATAAATATGTTTTTTTTTCTTCAGAAAACACACCACATCACTATTGTGAGATTAACAGTACTAGACATATTTTATCTTGTTTATGTCCAGAAGTGGGCAGGGATTAATTGAGTATTGGTGTTTAATGCCACTTTCAGCAAATTGGCTATATCATGGCAATCAGTCTTTATCAGAAGAGGAACCAGAAGTGCCTGTAGAGAATGACCAACCATCTGCAGGAAAACTGATAATACTAGTCAATAGTAAATAGAGTCATCTTTGCTAGCCAAGGGTTACGATCCAGTCCCCTCCTCTTCATTTGTGATTACAATGCTGCACCATCTGCTGGTAGATAAAGTCACGCCCATTCTGACTACATCATTTTTGACTAATGGCAGCACTTGAACTCCCTTCAATTATACGTTGACATTCCAACATTTGCTTGAGAAATAATAAGTTGATTTTGAACTTTGAAATTGTAACTACATATTGTCATATGTTTTGGGGTCAAAACTTGTTGCACAATCAACATGTTGCAATTGTTTATTTTCATTTCTATATTTACAAGTGCACTTTTTGATTTGATACAGCCAGTTCCAACTACCACCAATGGAAATCATTACCTAGTGGATCTGAAATTCTACCTTAATCTGCCAAAGATAGAGAGGAGGGGACAGGATTGTACCCTTGGCTAAGATGCAACAGAGTAGGAATAAACTTACCATTCCTTCCTCGTCTACATGTGGTAATAGCTGGAACAGGTAAGTATACCCATTACTTATCTCAGAACACAGGTACTGTATCATCTTGTCTACATCCAGGTGATGTCTTAATAATTCTTTCTTCTGAACTGCATGTCTACAATATTAAATATTGATGAATATTAAATTTATGTAGGGTAGATCGACAGTTTAAATTTATATCAGAAAGATATGTTTCCATTCAAAACTAGAAGTGTCAGAATGACACAAATGGCTCTGAGATCTTATTATACATTTTTCAGTCAGATTTTTTGTTTGAGAAGAACTAATTCTTGGTTTCCTGACATTTTTTAACTAGCACTCACCTTGGTCTATGTGCAAGAAGCAAATAAAACAAAGGACACAAATTATAGGAGAGAATAGAATGCATGATTAAATTGTGTTTTGGTGACTGAACATTCTTGCTGTTTACAATTTTCTCTATCTATAATGAACTTAGCTCAGAAGTATCAAAGGAAAACATCTTGTTTACAAAAATTTACATAATTTAAGAAAATTGTTTAAAATTTTCTATAAAGAGCAATAACTCCTTAATTGATAGTTTTGGTATAGTTGACTTATTAGAAGATCTTACTGTGCTATACATAATTGCTGTTTACAGTTTATATCTATCTAAGATAAAATTGAAGATATGAACCAAAAACTGCAAAATGTTCTTAAAATTCCAATTCAGGGGCAGAAACCTAACAACAGGTTGTCTGATTTGTCTAAAAATTTCAGGGCAGTTAGATCTTGACCTTATGAACAATTTTACTACAAACAGATTTGCTCTTAATGCTTTGGTTTCAGATATATTAGCCAAAAACTGCGTTTAATCCATATGTACTATTTTTAGCCATGTTGGCCATCTCGGTTGGTGGACAGGCTCATCAAACACATTTTTAAAACTAGATACCCCAAAAAATGATTGTGGCCAAGTTTGGTTAAATGTGTCCAAGTAGTTTCAGAGGAGAAGATTTTTTTAAAAGATGACTAAAAATTTAGAAAAATTGTTAAAAATTTACTATAAAGGGCAATAACTCTTTAAAGAGTCAACTGACAATTTTGGTCTTGTTGACTTATTTGTAGATCTTACTTTGATGAACATTATTGCTGTACAGTTTATTTAGATATCTATAAAATTATTCAAAATATTAACCAAAAACTAGAAAAGTTTCCTTAAAATTACTAATTCTGACAAGGGCAGCAACCCAACAACAGGTTGTCCAATTTGTTATAAAATTTCATTGCAGATAGATCTTGACCTGACTAACAATTTAACCCCTTGTCAGATTTGCTCTAAATACTTTGGTTTCAGAGATATAAGCCAAAATCTACATTTTACCCCTATGTTCTATTTCTAGCCATTTCAGCCATCTTAGTTAGTTGGCCGGGTCATCAGACACATTTTTTAAACTAGATACCACAATGATGATTGTGGCCAAGTTCTGTTAAATTTGACCCAGTAAGTCAGAAGAGAAGATTTTTGCAAAAGAATACTAAAATTTTAGAAAAATGGTTAAAAATTGACTATAAAGGGCAATAACTCCTTATGGGGTCAACTGACAATTTTGGTCATGTTGACTTATTTGTAAATCTTACTTTGATGAACATTATTGCTGTTTTACAGTTTATCTCTCTATAATATTATTCAAAATAATAACCAAAAACTACAAAATTTCCTTTAAATAACTTATTGAGGGGCAGCACCCAAACAACAGATTTGTTTTAAAATTCCGGGGCAGATAGATTTTTACCCCTTGTCAAATTTGCTCAATATGCTTTGGTTTCAGAGATATTAGCCAAAATCTACATTTTACCCCCATATTTTTAGCCATGGTGGCAGTCTTGGTTGGTTGGCCAGGTCATCGAGCCCATTTTTTAAACTAGATACCCACCCCAATGATGATTGTGGCCAAGTTTGATTAAATTGGGCCAGTAGTTTCAGAGGAGAAGATTTCTGTAAAAGTTTACGGACGACGAACGCAGGATGACGGACCCCAAGTGATAAGAAAAGCTCACTCTGCCCTTTGGGCCAGGTGAGATTAAAAGTGTAAGAACCAATTACTTTTCAGCACTAGCCTGTTAATCCCCCTAAATTTATTAACATTTTGTGCAAAAATTATCTCTCCTAGACAGTCTTCAATTCTGTTTGTGAAATGAATTTTATCAGTGTGGAATAAGCTTCTTTTTAAATTGTTAGTTTTAACAATGAATTCTCAGTTAATGTTTTCTCTTTGAAAAAACAAACAAAAAACAAACAGATACATGAAATTCATATGACATTATCAAATGCACATAAACTCTTCATAACCAATACATGAACTTATTATTGTTAAAAATTTAAGTCTACTGTAGACAGGAAAAGTAACCTAGCAACTCCAGAAATGAAGTCATGGCCATACAACAATGACTGCCATGGCTGACATGGTCTCATCATGAAATACCTCTATACAATTTATGGCTGGTCTACATGTTATTGGGAATGAGATATTGAGGATATATTTAAATTGATTATGCTACTGTCATAGAATAGTGATACTGTAGTCTCCATTACTGTAACTTGAACATCATTACTTATCATTACGGTTTATATCAGGAATTCAAATAAATATGAATTATATAATTACTTGGATATGGCTTTCCATAATGTGACAACCAGTTTAACATCAAGGGAGGTAACTATCTGACAAACTTCAAACAATCCATAGCATACTGTAAAGAGAAAAAAAGGTAATAATATATGTGTATATATATATTAAACAGAATAAACCTCTTCATTATTCATTAAATAGGTAAATGTATTTAAAATAATGAAAATAAAAATAATCTTTTTTCTTGATATACTTTGATGAAAATTCAAATATCTTTTAAAAGACAAATGAAAAGGAGACAACTATAACAACAATCATTTGAAACTTTAAGTGGTTGTTTCTATATGGTTAAGTGTCCCAACAAATTTCTACTTATAACATGTGTACATAAAATGTATAAAATATATGTGCCATTAATAGAAACAGTCATTAAACAAGAATGGGTCCATAGTACACAGATGCCCCACTCGCACAATCATTTTCTATGTTCAGTGGACCGTGAAATTGGGGTCAAAACTTAAATTTGCAATTAAAATTAGAAAGATCATATCATAGGGAACATGTGTACTAAGTTTCAAGTTGATGTAACTTTAACTTCATCAAAAACTACCTTGACCAAAAACTTTAACCTGAACTTCGCACTATCATTTTCTTTGTTCAGTGGACCATGAAATTGGGGTCAAAACTATATTTTGGCATTAAAATTAGAAAGATCATATCATGGGGAACATGTGTACTAAGTTTCAAATTGATTGAACTTCAACTTCTTTAAAAACTACCTTAACCAAAAACTTTAACCTGAGGCGAATGGACCCACAGACGGACGGACGAACGAACGGAGGCACAGACCAGAAAACATAATGCCCCTCTACTATCGTAGGTGGGGCATAAAAAATTAATAGTGAAATCTTTATGCAGTAATTAATTTCCAAAAGAAATAGCTAAAGTATGTCCATCACTCAGATTGAAAGTTAAATTAGCAAGGGCAAAATGTCTATGTCTTGAAAATAATATGTTAGTTTGAATGAATTCTGTTCAGCCATTTTCAGGGAGTTTCAGATTGACAAAAGTGTGATCCCTAAGTGTTGCTACAGCTAGACACGGGTCAGGAAACACAATAACAAACACTTACCACAACAAACACTATCAATATCTTTGTCTGTTACACTTCCATCTACTGTCAATTTATCTATCAAGTTCAGAAAGGCCTATAAAAATATATATGTATGTGAGTTTGACATATTATATATCACCCCTAATTTTGCATGAAGGGGGTGTGTTGCTCTTGCTTAAGTTCTAAGTGTTGCTTATTGTCCTTTTAAATTTTTCCATGTCTGTGTTGTATTTATCTGTAACAGACTTACATCCAATTCATTTGAAATTTGATGGATAGTTGTCTCAATGGAATTCATACCACATCTCCTTATTTTTATATTGTCTAAAATTTGTCATGAAAAACATTTCAATTTCAAAATTTCAGACCCTTTCAATTTTCAGGGCTTAAGAATTTACATGACTGATGGTTTACTAATTTGACAATATCTTACTGTCCATTAAGAGCCAATTACCAATCACTTTTGTGTGGTGCCTCATCTTTTGATATATAGTTTGTCAACATATTTTATAGGAGTAACACGACAGGGGTCACATGTGGAACAGGATCTACTAAACCTTACAGAGGACCTGAAAACACCCCCTGTTTTTGGTTGGGTTTGTGCTGCTCAGCCTCTAGTTTTCTATGTTGTGCTTTGTGAGCTGTTGTTCCTATTTTTGTTGTTTTTTAGTTTTTTTATCCATTGGTTTTGTCATGAACATGAAAGTAAATTTCGTAGTTTTTACATCAAATGAAACACATGACTTCAGTCTTTTCAAATCTGGCAATGCTTTTCATTTTTGGGTTGGAAGTCCATGTTTTCTTTTATTTTTTATAGTCTGACTACAAAAATCATGTGTCAAAATTTGAGTCATTAAAATGATTTTGTTCTCCAATAAAATTATGAAGTTGGTGTATTTATTTGGTGGTTTAATATACTTTTAAACTTTGTTACAAATAAAAAATTTGTAAATTTGTGAAAAAAAATTAATTAATTAATGACTGAATTTTTTTATCAACTGATTTATTGGTCAACAAATGATGATTTAAAAAAAAAACCCAAAAAACAAGTTAAAGAATTCATTGACCTGTTTAGGGTACACAAGAGCAACCTATATTCAGGAATACAATGATACTGTTCTTGCTAAATATAAATCCACAAATAGACTTTTTACACCTATGTTTCCTTGGAAAAGTCCAAGTGTTATGATTAAGTATTAGGTAAATGATACAATATCCTGGTTGTTGGATCAAAACTGACAAAAAGAAAGTATTTCCACATATGTACTCAGATGAACTTCCTTACAGGCTTGGCTAATGGATGCATGCTTAACATTTAGTGTTCAAGTTCAGATAATGCAGATGTTTTACCTTTTGCGTTCAAAATTTCAAACAAAATAAAAAAATCTGAAAGTGCATTTGTTTATGAATATATATCAATGAATTTTTTTTTTCTTTAATGAAAAATTTATAAAACAATATCTTTTTTAGATGAAAATAAGAACGATTAGTATGAGTGCCAATGAGACAACTCTCCATCCAAGTCAGAATGTGTAAAAAGTAAACAATTACATGTATAGGTCAAAGTAATAAGCTTTGGCTCACATCGAACAGCAAGCTATATAGGGCCCTAAAATGACTAGTGTAAAACAATTCAAACAGGAAAAAAAAAAAATCTTTTCCTATGTTGGCTTGTTTCTTTAAATCTCTGTGACATTCAGTTGACATCTATCTATTTGAAAACAAAGTAAGAAATTAAGAAAAAGGATGTTAAGTGATCAAACATGAACTGAGGAATGTAATTTTGTGTTTTACAATACAGTATATTACGGATTACAAATGTGTCGAGGTTTGTGATTGGATAACAACACAGAGATGTCAGTATATATTCAGGAAACTGCCGGGGTATATACGACGTTTTTATCCCCAATTGGAACCTCAAAAACGTCATCATAACACCGGTTACTATGTGACGTAGTCAAAAGCTATCAGACTGTCAGAGGCTCACAGAGGGAAAATAATGACGTGCTTCAGTCAATAATACATTTTTGATACAAAATCACGCATTTTACACTTTTAATACTTAAATTTAATGTTAAAAGTGTTATTATAAATTATTACATACACGATAAAATTATGTTCACAGCAAATTAGAAAATCCTTCACGTATGCCGAACATATCAGGTTGGGTTTTTCAATATATATGTGTTGTCAACAAATATCTGCACTGGAAAATAACATTAAGTCAGGGGTAATCCGTAATATATGTGTAATTCAGGTCTCAGAAAGGGTATATACTGTGACATTCCCGGCTTAGGGCTTATATCCCCTTCGCCTTCGGCTCAGGGGATATAAACTCTAAGCCGGGAATGTCACAGTATATACCCTGTCTGAGACCTGAATAACATACATGACATATAATACAATGAATATATATTTATTAATAAATATACCATTTGTAAGCTGTGGGCCTTCCTGAACAACGCAGACAGAGGTTCTGACACATGAACCAATAATTCTCCATACAGCTCACTGCTTCCCTGTAGCAAAACAAAATTCCATATAGAAATAAATTTAATAATAACAGATATCTCAAGAAAACTTCATGTTTTGGACCATCAGCTTGCTCTTTAGTCTTTAATAACACAATTTATAACCAGTGATAAACAATTTCTTTACAGCTCTTCTATGAAAGCATGCAAAGCAAACCTTTGATCAACTTGCTTGCTATGTTTGTTTGGATGTTTGTAAACAACTGGTAGGTAGTCTATACTGGAATTCGATTGAACAATAAACATAAACTTCATTTCATGTCAATCTATATTGTCCAATCAAAACCCAGTATGTATAAAACAGACTGAAACTCTGTCTAACTATTTTTTGCAAACATCGAAGTAAACATATCAAACAATTTGATCAAAGTTTTGTTATGCATGCTTTTGACCATACTCAGCATAGGTGGATCCAGGGGGGGGGGGGGACCCTGGGGGGGCCCGCCCCCTCTTTTCATGTGAAAAATTTGGTTGATTATATAGGGAATCATTGAAGCATGACTGGATCGCCCCTCTCCCCCCCCCCACATTAGGTCAGTCAGCGGGCCCCCCTTACAAGAAGTTCTGGATCCGCCACTGCTTAGTAAACCTGACAATGATGCAACAATGTTATAGCCACTAACATACATAGGGCCCCATACATATACACTGAATTACAATATTGTGTTTCTGCACATGTTACATTTCCCCCCATGTTCTTTTTTTAGCCATATCTGCCGACTTGGTAGACTGAGTCATACAGGATTATATAGGACACTTTTTTAAAACTAGATACCAAAATGTTTTAGAGAGAAGATTTTTGTAAAAGTTAACAACGATGGCAAGTGATGAGAAAAGCTGACTTGGTCCTGTTGACCAAGATAGCTATCTAAAAGGGTCAACTGGGCATATTTATGTTACCAAGTTCATGCATTTCTTTAAGAAAATGTAAAGTGCAGAGATTTACAGGACACACAGATCAATATTATACTGGTAAAAATATTATAAACCATTATCATTTGGACATTCATAGACAGGTGAAAGATAATGCCTTCCTTTTGATCATCTATTCTAAAATGAACATGTTCAAGTATTAAAATAACTAAATAAGAGAAAATTTACACACTCTGCAAAACAGATAATTATGACTTTTCTCTGCTTCCTTTTACTATCGGATCATTTAATTTTAATTCAAGTGTATACCTCCAGGCTATACAGGTCTAACAATTTAAAAATGTTAAACTTAATATATGTGATCTACATAAACATATATATAATGTTTCAAATAATTTACATATAAATCCTCTAATTTTTATTTTTAACCTAAAAGTTAAAAGAAATGGTTTTGATTTTAATTGTATATTTCTTTAGTGAAACACTATCCTTCTATGTCACACCAGTATATCTGATACAAAAAAAAAAAGATACCATGTATATTCAATTACGTTTTTGTTTATCAATAAAATTGAGAATGGAAATGGGGAATGTGCCAAAGAGACAACAACCCGACCATAGAGCATAAGGTCACCATTGGGTCTTCAATGAATAGATGAGAGATATAAATGTCAATGAAACTTGGGACATAAAAAAATCAAAAGACACCTAGAGATCCCATTACAGCCTTCAACAAAAAATGACTAGAGAATGCCAAGCAGCCTAAAAAAAAATGTGAATAATTCAATAAAGAACATCAAATATATATCCCATCATTGTATTTCATTTTTTTTTCTTTTTGAAAATTCCTTTTTTTCTCTATTTTGAAAAAAATATACAAATTACTTGCAAATATATTATAACTTCTTACTGAATCCCATTATCAATTATAAATTCAAGGTTGGTGAGTGAGCTGGATTTTGTAAAAAATAAAGGTGGATACCCTTTTGAAAGCTGTTGTTTTTGCCAATTTTGTAACCAATCTACACAGAAATAACTTTGAAAAAAGAACTATAGGATATACTATATATGGGGACATTAAAAAATCATATGTCAAGAGAAACTAACAATGCCGTGGTAAAAAAAGTAGACATAGTGTCACATAGAACTTAATGACTGAGCGACCAAAACTCCTTCAAAAACTTGGGGTGATCTCAGTTTCCCCCATAAGGATTAGAAAAGTCCTGCTTCATAAGAGCCACCCAAAGGAAAACATTTATTGCTGTAGAAGTTTATGGGAGGCCAGTCAAAAATTACCAAGATTCTGGGTTTTTTTTTATAAAGTAGTCTTTAAGCAGTAAAATAGAAAGTAGACCACATTTTCTGAAAACTCCTCAACTCAAGTAAAAAGAGGTACTATAGAATCGTAAAGAATGTGTCTGCAGACATGACTGACCCCACTCAGCCTTGTAATTTTCTATGTTAAAAAGAGGTACTATAGAATCGTAAATGACTAATTTTCCTGTGTCGTTCACCTTGATATATGTGCATATTAAACAAAGGACACAGACGTATTCATGACAAAATTGTGTCTTGGTGATGGTGATGTGTTTGTAGATCTTACTTTACTGAACATTCTTGCTACTTACAATTTTCTCTACCTATAATGAACTTGGCCCTTAAGTTACAGAGGAAAATATTTTGTAAAAATTTACAAAAATTTACCAAATTAATGAAAATGGTTAAAAATTGACTATAAAGGGCAATTACTCCTCAAGGGGTCAACTGACCATTTTGGTCATGTTCTCTTTTTTGTGGATCTTACTTTGCTGAACATTATTGCTGTTTACAGTTTATCTCTATCTATAATAGTAATCAAGATAATTATGAACCAAAAACTGCAGAATTTCCTTAAAATTACTATTTTGAGGGCAGCAACCCAACAACAGGTTGTCTGATTTGTCTGAAAATTTGAGGGCAGATAGATCTTGACCTGATTAACAATTTTACCCCGTCAAATTTGCTCTAAACGGTTTGGTTTCAGAGATATAAGCCAAAAACTGCATTTTACCCCTATGTTCTATTTTTAGCCATGGCGCCATGTTGGTTGGCAGGCTGGGTCATCAGATACATTTTTAAACTACTGGTAGATACCATAATACTAATTGTGACCAAGTTTAGTTATATTCGTTGCAGTAGTTTCAGAGAAGATTTTGTAAGATTAAAAAAGTTTGTTAAAAATTTACTATAAAGGACCATAACTCCTTAAGGGGTCGATTGATCATTTTTGTTATGTTGACTTATTTGTAGATCTTACTTTACTGGATATTATTACTATTTTCAGTTTATCTCTATCTATAATAATAATCAAGATAATAAACAAAAACTGCAAAATTTCCTACAAATTACCAATTCAGGGGCAGCAACCCAACAACAGGTTGTCCTATTTTTCTGATTTTTGACCTGATGGACAATATTACCTCATGTCAGATTTACTCATTATGCTTTGGTTTCAAAGATTTTAGCCAAAATTTTCTTTTTACCCTTATGTTCTATTTTAAGCCTTGGTAGCCATCTTGGTTGGTTGGCTGGGTCATTGGACACATTTTTTAAACCAGATACCCTAACAATTATTGTTGCCAAGTTTGGTTAAATTAAGAGAATTGTCACAGGCTACAAAAAATAGAATGTATCCATAGACATGTGTGAAATGCCATGGTTTCATGTTTTCTACTTCTTCTTCTTTTGGTATACAATATTCCATCGATATCTGATGATGACATATTATTTGCATATGTGAACTATTTCCAAAATTTATTTCTTGGCTTTCTATAAATTATATTAAAACGTGGATATGCATTTCTTATAAACCAAAGAAGTTTACAATAATCTAACACACTTTGAAAAGTAAACTATGTCAGTAGCTGTAACCAATTTCTTCAAAATGTGCATATCATATTATCTATATTATATGTAGGTAAAGAATATCTTATAAACCATGGGAAAAACTTATATGGTCACGGTTTTCCACATGCTAACACAATATATCAATTATTATATAATACATGTCAATTATACTGTTATCAACTTAAGAAATTCCAAAAGAATTAAACTGAACAATTAATATATACAATTCAGATATTGTTATGTAACACAAAGTTGTATTTTCAATAAATCTTGGGGTTCTACATTTATCAATGGGAATTCCCTTTATTGACAGCCCCATGCACTCCCACACACAGTTCAAGATCGACCAATCAGAATCTAGAAGTATCTTATCTGTAGTAATACATAGTATATATTGACAGGTTAAAAAAGTGTATTTCTGTTCTAATTAATATATATTTGTATCTACATTTTAACATTTAATTGCAAGTGGACATTCAATGCATACTGCAATTGAAGGTAAATATTTAATAATTAACTTTTCTGAGTTTTGTGATCGACAAATATTTGTTGAAAGGTAAGATTAAATGCATGACTACATTATCCATAATAAACAGTTTAGTTTAAATGAATGACAGCTGATTTTAAGTAAACAAGCATATCTTTGGTTAATATTTACGTACTGTTACTTCACACACAAAGGATATTCACTGTTACAAAAATGCAACACAAATGTCGATACATTGTACAAATTAACATGCAGCTTAATTTTGACACAAGGTCAATTATAAATACATTAAAAATAATATATGAACTCTGATATTTACAATTAAGTTAAATTATAATGTAATCTGTTGCTAGGATCTTTCTTTTACAAAGAAAATTTAGACCATATCATTTAAAAATCTATCGCCACAAAAGACAACAACACTCCAATTTTCACCAATGGTATTGGTTTATTAGGTCGATTTGTTTTGCCAGCAGGAGTGTCTAAAGAATAAAAACATATCGTTCATTTTCTTATACAATGTGTCAGATGCATGCTCAATCAAGACAGAAGATTATCATTTTATTGGTCTATTTCATCTAAGGTTTAAAGTTTCTAATTTTCATTAAATTATGACTTGAGATGAATAAAATTTTAAAATTCAGTCTGACTGGAAATATTTTATATCTTATAGACTAATGTACCCATATAATGTCCCAACATTCACAAGCATCAAAGGTTGTTGACCCCACATGTCACTATACAAAGGTGACATTTTCTTGTAAAATTAAAATCAATTCTAAATCTTCTACTTTACTTATAGAGGAGATGTGACAATATTTTAATCATATTTCATCATCAAACTTGTCATTTATCATTCAATAAGATAAAAAAAAAAAAAAAAAAAAAATCCTTTTATAAAAATAGAAAATTAGGAATACAATATATTACTATATCTATGAATGAAAAATCTATGAATGGAAAATGATATGCTAAGGCACTGTTCTGTATATATGAACAGTACTAAGATTTAATTTACTTGTTAATGGCAATTTAGTTAAAAAAAATTACAAAATTTAAGAAGACAATTTTAACTTGAAAAAATCGTTCAGTACAACAAACAACAATATACAGCTGACATACTGTTTCTCAATTATTATATAACGTCGCTGGGCTTCTAAAATGTCCTATATGACTTTTTTGGCTAAAAATACTTTTTGACACTAATGGTCTGGGTGGGAGGAAATCTTTAGTATCACAAAATAGCATACAGTTAGACCAATCAAAATGTGTGAAATAAGACATATTACAAAATTGCCAATGTCAGTTGTTTGTAAAGTTTGCTTCCAAAATGTTGTATGAAAACTTGAAAATCGTTGTAGAATGGCTTTGGGAAAAAAATAATTGTACATTTCTTTATTTTTGTGAAAATAATTTAAGTTCTTGGATGATCCAGAAATGTCAACGTTTTTATTTCACTGCTATTTACAAAAATGTTCAATTTCACATACGACATTTTGGAAGCATGCATTTTACCAAAATTTTCAAAGCCTGTTTGTAAGAAAAAAAATTCTTGAAAAATTTGTAATATACAACATTTTAGAAGCCCAGCGACGATAAGTTCTTGGTATCTTAAATTCAAGTTTAAGGTATCAAATAACATATAAATCCTGACATGAAACACTGCCTGCATCTTTTAATAGTTAACAATCAATAACTTTAGCACTTATTCAGACCAGGAAGCTGCCTGTATTCAGAGGCAATTAAGGGGGAATTATGTTCAATATTTAAACGTCACTGGCATATCTGCTGGAGGCTATATGTTTTTGTTGGAAAGAATATTTAGAAGACTTTCTGGAAGTTTTTTACTCCCATGCCTTCAAAGCAAAATCTGTCTTAAATTTTAATGCAGCAAAAACTGCATGCAGCAGACGTCTCAAATATCCTAACAGAATTTTATATGTTTTACAGGTTATCAGTTGAATTGTTGAAGTATTGATTCAAAACAGTCTACAATGGAAAATGGAATAGACATGATAGAGGTATTTAATAATTTAATTGTGTTGAAAATCATATACAATTTTCATACAAGATCGATTGTCAGTCATTGGTTAAAAAAAATCCAGTGATCTAGGATTTAAAAAGTTAACCTCCTCAAAAACTCCTACAAAAGTTTGTATCTTGTACAAAGTAAAAATTGATTTGTCTGGCAGAATGACAGGAAGACTGAAACCCAGCCACAAATATGGGCATAGGGTTGAAGTATTTTTAAATATTGAACTGAAAAGGTTTTGTGAAGACACTTCTTACAGACTTTTTAATCAATGTACACTGTGTTGAAGGCTGTACCTTGACCTATAATGGTTTATTTTTTTTAATTGTTACTTGGATGGAGAGTTGTCTCATTGGCACTCATACCACATCTTCCTATATCTATATACATCTCATTTAATATTTTCTACAAGAATTTGTAGTCTACTTATAGTAACATTTACAACTCATTTTTAACAATAAAGAACACAGATGTTTAAATGCAGTCTATATTGAATCCCAAATGAAGAAGGTATACTCTCTCTTACTTTGATTTACTTTGACAGAATCATTGAAACTGCATTATAACTTTCAGTAAATCAAATATCAAGCTTTATTCTTTTTTCCTTTTAATTTGATAAAATTTTCTGGAACCTTTTTGCTAGGGGAATAAAACTTTAAATTATATGTAAAAAAAAGAATGTGTCCCAAGTACATGGATGCCCCACTCACACTATCATTTTCTATGTTCAGTGGACCGTGAAATTGGGGTCAAAACTTAAAATAAGAAAGATCATATCATAGGGAACATGTGTATTAAGTTTCAAGTTTATTAGACTTCAACTTCTTCAAAAACTACCTTGACCAAAAACTTTAACCTGAAGCGAATGGTCGCACAGACGGACGCACAGACGAACGGAGGCACAGACCAGAAAACATAATGCCCCTCTACTATCTTAGGTGGGGCATAAAAATGAATGTAAGACATAATGACTATATTTGTGGTGACTTCAGTTGAAACCAACCAATAGATAAAAGTTATATGATACTTCAAATTAAGTTGAATAAGTTTAATATACTTGAATGAAGTTTTACTATATATAAAACCCATGTACATGTACTTGAATTCCTGTTTTCCTGTACTCTAATTCAGGCAACAGCTTTTCCGTTTGCAGTGACCTTAACCACTAGACCTCTCAGTAGTACTTCAGCTGTTTCATTCAAAACAATTCTACTAGTTGTTTATTTTTACTGTTAATGCAGAAATTATTATGTTTATTGCATTAATCGTGAAAATGCAATAGTATCAGGTTTGCAATAATATTAAAAACTAATATTTTTACAATTAATTAGTGATTGCTAATATATATCATTATATTCTGGTATCACCTAAGTTGAACAAAGGTATACAGAAAAACATATTAGTTAACATTACATTGCATTGTACTTTGTTGAGGAAGCATTAAATATGAGTTATATTACAACTGTATGATCAGTATAGCCGACATATTAACATCAGAGAGAATCTAGTTTGTCATTTATAATTCTAATAAATTGGCACAATTTTTGAAGTTTAGATTTCTGTTTTTGGTTCATAATAGCATTAAATTTTAAAACATTACAGTTTGTTAGGTATTTCTTGTCAATAAGTATAGTGCTCTATCTGTCAGTAGAGTAGACTGTTGCATTCCATTACATAGTGGTATTCGTCACCTATAGCAATTCTGCACAAAAAACACTTTCTCTGTTCTCAGGGAATGTAATAATATGTGCATGTATCAATTTCTTCATTTACAGTTTATAGATATAAGAAGATGTGGTATAGGTCAAAGTACGGCCTTCCACACAGAGCCTTGGTTCACACCAAACAGCAAGCTATAAATTGCTCCTAAAGTTGACTAGTGTTAAACCATTCAAACAGGAAAACCAACGGTCTAATCTACTGAACATCAGGTTCCTGACTGAGGATAGGTGCAAACAAATGCAGCGTTAAAATGAAAATTGCAATCTAAGATGGTACATAACACTACAGGGAGATAACTCTTTAAAAATCAGCTGAAAATCAAATCACATTCTATTGTTAAGGAAATATCAAGCTTCTTAATGATTAAAAGTGTGTTTGTCAAACTGCTACATATTCAAATAATCATGCTAAGGTCTGTCATTTAAGTTTTTTGAAGTTTTCATATTTTTGTCAAAGGATCCAAGTAAATATTTCGTCAAAATTTTATGAAAGTTAAACGATCAAAATTGATTTTATTCAAGAAGAGTGGTACAACCTTAAATGATTTTTTCTAAACATTTACAGAATAAAGAAATCACTACTGCAGAAGAATGGAAGAATGCAACACAAGATATTGAGTCTGATAACCATGATCAAACATATCCTGTACAACTCCTGTATTGGAACACTCACATAGATAGCTCTCTTGATCCCCGTAAAAATGGATACCTAATGGTAACAGATGAAGGAAACGTCTGTAGCAGTGGAAATAAAAATGACTCAAGAAGTAAGTATCTCAACATAATTCATGATTGTTAAATTTCGTACCTTTGATTTGAAATAAAAAATAACTTCATTACCAAAGGGAGATAACTATTGAAAATTAAAAATTCATAAAAGGTTCCATGGAACTCTGTGTCTTGCCTGTGATTGTTGCTGTCAGTGTATAAGTGTTATGTTGACTTTAAAAGTCAGTCCATTTTCTGAAGATGTTATTTCTTGTATTTAGATATAAGTTCTGTCCAAGTTTCATAAACATCTATAAAGGTTTACAAATTTATCATGTAAAAAAAAGTCCATCAATCAGAAAAATACTGTAAATGAAATCTCTATGTCAGTCTTTTGCAACATAAATTTTACAGACTCGACAAAAATACATACCATACAAAACAGTTTTGACTGTGCAGAAATAATTTAATATACAACTACTCTATTCAACTATTTATATATAGTAAAATATATTAAAATACAAGGAACAAATTTTAAACTAAGGTTGAACAGTTATTGTTGTCCTTCTAAATTTGACATCTAAGCAGGTAATTAGAATTTTACATTATATTTTTCAATTTTAATACATAATTGCAAAACTACCATTTTAACATAAAGGTGTAATAATTTGAAAATAAAAAAATAAAAGTAAGGTGCGGAATAATTGCCAATACAACAACTATGCATCCAGATTCAACATTGTTAAAAAGACACATATATTAAAGTCACATTACAACTTCAACAATGGGCATGAGCAAAACCCCATACTGTATAGTAAGCTATATAGAGATCTCAGATAATATAATGAGAAACAATTCAAAATAAATGTAGGATGTCATGTGTCTATGGACCACATATGCCCCTATTTGTTTCATAACATTTGGTTGAGGCAAATTTAATTTAGAGAACAGAAACAACAAATTTAGCAATTTGCCCAATTATAAAGGGGCATAACTCATTTTTAAAAAATAATCTTGTACAAAAAATTATCCTAATTCAACAAAGCAAAAGTAAATCTCAGTGTTGATAGCAAATTAAAAAAAAAAAACAACATTTTTCAGAAAAAAAAAAGCTAATTTCATAATTATACGATGTACTGATAGAATAATAACAATTTTTTTCCAGCTTTATTTGATATCGTCCATGATGTCCTAACTGATCGCTATCGTTTAATATGTAAAGGGGGAGACTGTAAAGGTTATATACTGTACATGATAGGTCATGATCTCAAAGCAAAGGTGAGTCTTTACATCGTTTTATATGTAAAGGGAGGGACTGTAAATAATACTGTACACGTTTTGTATTTAATGTAACATCTGTATAATACATGCAGTGAGAAAAAAATCATGTTATTTTTTACAAATGTGGTGTTTATTTATAAATTATGAACGCTCAGAATTATACGTTTACAACACTCTTATGCTAGAAATTTTAAATGTTCATTAAAAGACTCATTCCAAATGATTGGTAATCTAAAATATCATACAGAATTCTCAAATGTTTATACTTATCCCATATTGATTAAAAATTACACAAGAGTGCACACACTGAAATGTCTTGCCTTCTTTACTAATCATTGATATTATGTTGATAGTTCTAAATATAAAGCTTAACAACTGTCACATAAACTTAACATTAACCAAGAAAACTAAACATTGACCAATGAACCATGATAATGAGGTCAAGGTCACATGCCAGGGAGACGTGTACATCTAACAATTCTTCCATACAACAAATATAGTTGACCTACTGCTTACAGTTTAAGAAAAACAGACTTAAACACAAAAACTTAACACTAAGCAATGAACTGTGAAAATAAGGTCAAGGTCAAATAAAACCTGTGCAACTGACATAAAGATCATAAAATATTTCCATACACCAAATAAAGTTGACCTATTGCATATAGTATTAGAAAAAAAGACAACAACTCAAAAACTGAACTTTGGCCACTGAACCACAATTATGAGGTCAAGGTCAGATGACACCTGTCAGCTACACATGTACACCTTACAATCATTCCATACACCAAATATGGTAGACCTATTGCATACAGTATAAGAAAAACAGACCAAAACACAAAAACTGAACTGTAACCACTGAACCATGAAAATGAGGTCAAGGTCAGATGCCAGTTGGACAAGTACACCTTACAGTCATTACATATACGGATAATACTAGACCTATAGCTTATAGTATCTGAGATATGGACTTGACTGCCAAAACTTAACCTTGTTCACTGATCCATGAAATGAGGTCGAGGTCAAGTGAAAACTGTCTGACAAAGCATGTGGACCTTGCAAGTTACGCACATACCAAATATAGTTACCCTATTACTTATAATAAGAGAGAATTTAACATTACAAAAAATGTTAACTTATTTTTCAAGTAGTCACTGAACCATGAAAATGAGGTCAAGGACATTCAACATGTGACTGACAGAAACTTCGTAACATGAGGCATCTATATACATAGTATGAAGCATCGAGGTCTTCCATCTCCGCCGCCATAGTCTTCGCCCCATCACTATTCTGATGTCGAGCTTTCTGCGACAAAAGTCGCAGGCTCGACAAAAACTATTATCTAACTTATAGAAGAAATTCTAAATATTAACTGATGTGGTCTTCTTTGAATGAATGTAAAATGTCATGCAATATCTTGTTCTTTTACAGAAATGGAAAATAAAGGATTCTGTGAAAGATACATCTGTATTTTTCAATTTCCGTTCAAAACATAACAATGACAAACCACCGTGGAAGATTAGTTCATACAGTGGTGTACCACTTCAGTTCAACTCTAATGGAAATTTCCTCACTGAAAAGCCAGGAAATGACACTACAGATTACACTGATCCATATTATTTCATACCATTTACTGCTCATACAATGCATATTTCTGCTGTCTGATTAAAATTTTGTGGTTTTGTCTCTAAAATTGAGATAATGGGGATTGTTTTGACTGTTTCCATTAATTGAAAGTAATATTTTATGATCATGATAGTAAAAGTTTGTTTGTGTTTTCATTTCATGGAATCATCTATTCATTAAATCAACAAAATTTAAACTTGAATGAAAATTTTTGTTTGATGGGCCTTAAAATTAGTTTATTGCTTTACATTCATCTATTATGTGGTAAATTTTAGGCGACAGTTTTTCAAACAGTTCATGATCAATTTTTATTTCTTATTTGACAAGAAGAAAACTTTTTTCATGACAGACCTTTAGTTTCTTTAATTTTCCTCCATATTTGTTTTTAATTGTAACAATTCCAGCAAAATAATTCCCAATTTCAAATCAGAAGATGAATACGGTAAATCGTTTTTTGCCCTTTTCTATATCATGTTTTTATAATAGTCATATTTTTACATGTGACAACATAAAACATTATCAAAATGGTCATTTATGATAGAAATATATTCCTGAGACCAAATGTGAATCATCTTAGAATTCATCTTAATCCAAACACATAAATTTTTAAATCTATATATTTTTTTTTCATTTTTTTTTGGGGAAAGGGGGGGAGGTTGAAGCCTCATCCATCTTTATTTATACTATCATCATGGTATAAAGTCAAAGATTTTAACTTTTAAAGTACTTAATTGAATTGTACAATATGAGACAATTTCATGATTTTAATGTGGTGTTTTATCAAAGGGTGTTGTTGCATCCAATCGTTATTGAATTGTTGACCTGTTAAACATGTAAATAGCCTTATTAAATAAACTGTGATATTTTTTTGCTATTACTAGTCATCATTTTAGAAATGTTACATTATAATTACATGTATTAACATATGTCCCACAATCACTAGAAAGTCGTTTTGGCATAAAAATATCTTTAACAGCAACAAACTGTTAAAAATAATACAGAATACTCAATTGCTTAATTTTGTCAACTCAAGAATGGTTATCAAATTGAAAAAAAAAATGAATTAACACACAGTTTTGCAAATATTTCTTCAGCAAATTAAGTCTAAGAAAAGAGTCACTTTAAAAGTGCAAGCCCTATTGGAACATTTAAAAGGATTGTGACATATACAATTCATATATATTTAATTTGTAAATTTATAATATAGGTAGAAAACTACTTTCCAAAGTATGATGTATTATAGATTTTTAACAAAACAGTTTTTAATGTTGTGATATTGATATTTTTATGCATGCAAATAAAATTTAAAATATATAAATGTTACAAATATACATGTGTCTTATCAAAAATTTAATTTTATCTTTCATGTCTGGTAGTAGTCTTGAGTACCCTAAAGAAAAAAAATTGAGCAAGCTAATTTTTTTTCTCAAAACTATTAATCAAGATAATGCAAGATAACAACCAGAGGATCGCAACACATGACAATAATTCACTTGCACTTTGATACGGGTTCTGTTACCTGGCAGCAGAGGCGGATTTAGGGGGGAGCCACCGGGCCCCCTTTTTGGGAAAAAATTTGGTTGCTTATATAGGGAATCACTGAAGCGTGACTGGAGCAGGGCCCCACTTGTTAAAATTTCTAGATCCGCCAGTGGGCAGTATATTCATTAAAGAATCTAACGTCTTCAAACTTCCTTTTGTTTTATATTCTTCATCAATTAACTTCCATAACACATTGACAGTTTACTTTGTTTGCAGATCAAAATTATTTTATACTTAAGAATGTGAATAAATGGATTAATGATTATATTAACAAAGAAAATGCCGTAATGGACTATCATAATATTAATGACAAATTCAATGTGTGATATTATCAGATAATTCAAAACCAAAGATAATTATATTTAATGTACTTATGCACCATAAGTGTAAAACATGTACAGAGTTAAATAAATATTTATGATTCATAGATAGTGTTTTCTCTTTGTATCACTGTTTCAAATTGATATGAGTAACACAATTCTAAGGAAAAGTAACTTAAATGACACTACTGACTAAATACTACATACTACATGTAACATAGCACCAAACCATCCCCTTAAACTGAGATAATAGTCTATTACAAATAACCAATTTTTACTTGGTCAAGTCTGCAAAATACTTTATATTTCTATTAATCAAACTTCCCTAAGAATATTTTAGGTTGACCATGGAAGTATTTTTGAAAGGAATAACCACGTCGTCACTAAAAGGTTTCATCTGCGTTACAGCCCATTTTTCGATAACTCGTTAAATGGTTTAATGCCTGGCATGGAAGTTGATTCTCCGCACGTGATTGCTCAAATAAATGATACTTTTCGGTCATTTTCATGTTCACAGAGAATTACGAACAGACAAGTTTTTGTTGTATATACGTGCGAAGTAACCCGAATAGTCCATTTGTTACATTCTGTTAATGTACGCCGCCGAATAGTCATTCGTTCAATTTTTATTTTAGTCCAATTTTTCTATTTCTGGTTATACGATCTTAATAGTTTAAACCGACAGCTATCACATATGAAATTGGAGAACAAGGCTGGGTCATTATCAATTTTAATATTTACAGTCAGTTAAAAGACCATTTTTGTCACTTAAGAAGATGATTGTACAAAGCATACGTTTGGACTCCCTTTTATCATTGAATAAGAATAATTTAAGTCTTGTGTATAAGTCAATTAATATATTCACAATACTAAATAGTTCTATCCTTTAATTTATAGTTCTTGATTCATAAACTAATTTGTCTAAAAATGAATTTGCCGCAAGACAGATAACGTCAAGCTCATTTTGTCGGTTTGTTTTAATTTTTGCTGTAGCTTGTTATGGTAATACAAGTATATTCCACATAATTACACCTTATATAAGAATGCCAGCTTTTGATTGGCTGATAGCCAGTGTATTTTTCGCATATTCTAACATTTCTTCCTCATTTCAAACGAATCTGACTGTTTTTCACCACTGCCGGTGAATATGCATCAAAATACAAGTCTTGGGACAAAATTTCCCTTGCCTAGCGGCTCGGGAAATTTAAGTCCCTCGACTTGTATTTTTCGCAAATACCCCTCCATAACATGATATATCTGTTCAATAAACACTTTCAAAAAAAATATACGAACATATTATCCCCAATTTAGATGTCCAGGTTCAATAATGTAATCAATGACATTTATGACATATACATAAATTAAGATTACTTGAAAGTAAATATATCCTTTTTTAAATCTTGATAAACTTTGCACATTTCAACAGTAAAAAAAATCTATGTCTAGATTTGTCTACACTATTTTGTTAAACATCATGTGAAACCTGATTGATTCATTGGTATTTAACTGTTTTACTCAGGATCCGCTTTTAACCGGAAAATACATTTAGAACAGTTTAAAACAAATGGTAAGATCCGCTTTTAACCGGAAAATACATTTAGAACAGTTTAAAACAAACGGTAAAAAGCAAAAATATGCTTAATTAAATACAATTTTGCATGCTAAACTGTTGTAGTTTGAACAATTGTCGTCCGTTTTTCAAGTTTATTACATCATACGTCTACTTTCTGAACTGCGGTTTCACAGATAGTAACCAAAGGGGTTTAGCCGCCGAGATTATAATTGGATAAAATCATATGACTTTAGTACAGAGCTCTGCACGCCGTTAATACATGCTAATTAGTCGTTGTTATTCCTTTTAAATATTACTTCCATGGGTTGACAATTAATTGTCCTTTTTCAAAATTATTCCCATGTTTTAAGGTAAATTTGTTCTCTTTGCCTATTAGTCAAATACAGGACAAAATATAGGTACTGTAAATTTAGTAATTATTGCGAAAAATGCAACAGGGTTATAATCGCAATAATTTAAACTCGCATTTTGAAATTTTCCATATGAATAAACAGGAATTATTACATTGGTTGCAATGAATTCCATTGATTTCTCAGTTAGATAAAAACTGATAATTTCACATGTGAAATAAACGTGGTTATTTCACTCTCTGACGTCATACAACAATATACAATTATGGCCCGTTGAAGAGGTGAATATCCAAAATTGTCAACACGAGAAGGTTATTTCATTGAGGGCGCAGCCCGAAGTGAAATAACTTTTAAGGGTTGACAATTTTGGATATTCATCGACTCTAAGGGGCCACAATTGTTTTATTATACCGAACTAACATTGGAAAGGCCTTTCGAACACTTCTTTGGACTTTACACAACAGTCAACACAAACACACAAGGTGAAAATACCTTTAACGGCTTTGTGTTCTAGAATTTCTCGAATGTACAACAAAGGTAGAATCTTTTTGTAAAATATTGATGGCCCTGAAAAGGACCGTTTATAAGAGACACGGCTGCTGGCACTCTTTTCATGACCACTGCCTTATTTCCATTTCTCTCGGTGGGCTTCCAGTGTAACGTGAACGCTGCCATTTTGTTTATTGACGTCTGTGACGTCATTTTCATGGGAGGTAACTCAAGTACAAATCAACAAACTGAAAAGGTTATTCACCGGTGAATAATAGAGTTATTCACCGCTGGTGCAAATTTTTAGGGTTATTCGTCCTTCCTTGCAATTGAATGAAAAACAACTGAATTATTCCATGTCACGTGATAACGTTTCACCCAATAGAATTGTTTAAAATGTATGTAAGGTATAATAATAGGCGTTGTCAAGACGTCGATAACGGCGGATTAAAACAAATTGTGAATGCGTAGAAAAAAGATATAGTTCCTTACATGTTATACATTAACTTCTTACAAAAAAGCCATTTGCCAATGTAATAAAAAGAATAACTAATTAAAGAATTCAAATATCGAAAAATATTCAACGCGTGACCGAACAACACTGATAATTAACTCATGCGCTACGCGCATTCGTGAATTAATGTGTTGTTCGGTCACGCGTTGAATATTTTTCTCTATTTGAATTCTTCGATTAGTTATTCTATAATTATTGTCATAATCGCAAAAATTAAAATAGCATCGTAGTCTAAAATGACAAAATAGCAATAATAAATGCACACAATAATATCTGAATTTACAGTACCATTTAAACTTCCTTCAAATCATTCATATCTCGGAAAACAAGATAGTCCTTTCCCTGAGTTTGTAGTGTAGGGACTATTCCTAAAGGGAGATAAATTCTGATTTGGGAAATTTTAGATTGAGCATTTAGAAAAGTTGAGTACATGTATTTGCCAGTAGAAAAAGGGAATTGGACTATAGTACAGATCACAACAAAAATCTATTTCATCCTAGAATGTATAAATTTAAATGTCTAATTCAAGTAGAATTGTGTTTCAAACTGCACCTTGAACTTAAAAATAACAATAAATTGCCTACAAATGATCATGAAGATGAAAAATACCTGAATTTTGAAATCACAATCAAGATTATTAACCTCTGAAAATAGGGGATCAAGCAATTGGAGCTGAATAATCAACTTGGGACTGAGACCATAACATCACAGTTACCAATGCTATGATCACCAATGATCATCATAATCATAACTTACAGTGATGTGACAGTGAGGAAATGTTTGGTAGTCTGTCTAAAAATACTTTCAAAATGATCAGTAAAACAGTGTAAATGAGCAATATTCAAATGACATTCCTAAACATTCCATTCTTACCTTACAATGTCCATAAGTCCCTTTAAGTATATGGACAGCTCCGGTTGGTAAGGACTGGACCTTATTCCAGGCCAAAGGTACTTCTGTGGACCCAACATATTTCACACAAACTTCATAGCATTCCACTATGTCAGACAGTAACTGTTCAAATGAGATAAGAAATTGTTTACAACTATTTAATTTCCAGAAAATTAAAGGTTCTTTCCACCAAAGTAAAGGATGATGTTATCTTCAAATTTTCTGGAAGAATGGAAACAGAAAGTAAATATATATTTTGTAAGCTTTTAAAAGAATTCTATTCTTAAATTTGTGCCATTCTTTCCACTTGAATTCACATGTTTTGATGTAACTTTGTGCGTACTGCCTATTTACCTATAACTAACATCTTTTGAATTCAAAGATATCCTTGTAAAGTTGTATGAATGAATGAATACTTTATTTGCAAGAAGCATATATATACATGCTATGGCAAACGAAAATATATACAATATATGACAAACAAAAGACAGCAGAGAACAGTAGTTACAGAGTATACAATAATATTATGACAATATATGCGATCTAATTTTCCAAGCTGCATTTAAATAGTTACATAGTTTTACTGTCAGAGATTTAGAATGAGCTTGTAATAAATTATCTAACTTGTGCCGATTTGGCTTGTAAAAGAGATAGGTATTTAGAAGGCACTTAAAAAAAATATTGTATGAATGATGAGATAAAATCATTTCTAATCTAGAGGCTCTAAAGAGCCTGTGTCACACACCTTGGTATTTGTGTGCATATTCAACAAAGGACACTCTCAAACATTATAGACAAAAATAGAATTCATGACAAAACTAGTATATTTTTTTGTACTGCTGATCATTTAGTCTGTTTAGTTTCTCACTATCTTCTTTAGTTTCTGCTCAAAACACAAAAGATGGGTACAATTAAATCCTCATTTAAGGGCAATCACTCCTATAAATAGTGAACCTCTATTAACAATGACTAACTATATTAACAAAATTTGCATAGTATTTTTCTTGTTAGCCACAAAGTTTCATAAAATTCTGATGTGTGGTTTCAGAGAATTTGCAAGGACCAGAACAGTATACGTACTGATAGACGGACTAATGGATAACAAACATTATCCCCAAAGCAACTTTGTTGTATAGGTAGAGAGAACATAGCACTAATAAGCCGGTTTTTAGCAGACTGAATTTTCATGTTTTGGTATAGAAAACATATCAATAAAATTTTGAAAATTCATTTGTGACTTTTTGAGAGGATATATAAATGCTAGATTTTTAAACTTTTAATAAATATTTCACTGAAATTATAGTTAAAGCTTAATCAAAGTCTAACTACAAATAAAAAAAACTTAGATAAGCATTAAACTGCCACTCAACAATAAAACTTCATGAATGGTTTTCATACAAAAATTCTTAAAGTACATGAACAATGAAAACATAAGATTTATTCTTGTAACAATTTATCTTTGAATTTGTAGAAGCAACTGTACCAAAATCATTTTTTTGAAATATGACAAAGGAGTAGGTCCAGTAAGGACCGATTTTGGCCTCAATTTTCAAGTTCATCTAACGAAAGATTTTAGACACTTTTTAAACACTTAAATGTTTATTTTAATTGATTCGATAAGTTTTAGTGATAGATTTTAACTGATTTAGTCATTAAAAACGGTCCGATTCAAGCTTAAATCTAAGAAATCTATCAAATATGCCAAAAAACCTCACTTTTTAGATGGTTTTTGTCAAAAATGAAAGTGGCCGCATCCGTGTTCATCATCAACCTTTATATATATTATGTATTATCAACAAATACAACTTACATTTCAATATTATGAATGAACACGAATGCGGCCACTTCCATTTAAGACGGAAACCGTCTAAAATCTAACTAAAATGCTAAAATTTTGAAGATTTCAGTAATTTAGCATGACTTTATGGTGCTACTACCCGATATATGTGCATTGTATTGTCAAAACAGCCCATATCCATGTAGCAGAGACATTCTTCTTTCCAATAAATAGCTTAAATATTACATTTTCACAATTTTGTAAAACTGCTATATTTTGGGGCCAAAAAGGGGTCTTACTGAACCTACTCCTTTACAACTTCAACTTTGGACTAAATACATGTTTGGTGTTTGTGGAAAATCCCATTGGACTTAATACACGTTTAATGTTTGTGGACAATCCAGGCAATCTTCTCCACGTCTTACAGCATGTACAAAGTTTAGTTAAATCATGATAAATGATAAAATGCAAACGATCCAATATTTTATTTATCAAATATTTACACTGTATGTGCTAATGCTTTTCCAATTATAATAACAAACAGTCAAAATCAACCAAACATATTATTGAATTATGGATTTTTGTACTACACTTTTGTGCACATTGCAGACTGGTATTATTCTGTTCAAAGCTAATCAGTTGTAAGGCAAATAACCACAGATAGTAATAACAAAACTAATAACATTTCAAAATTGATTGATCACTTCCCAGAATCTTATCTGCGGATGAAATATAGGTCAACAATAAAATTATGAAAGTGAAAGTAAATTTACAAGAATTGAAGGGATGTCTAAATACCACTGTGGAAGAAAATATGGTAAACTACAACAATGAACACATGAAAATGAAACTAAAATTACTGGTACAATATACTAGATTTGACTTACTACCATAAATAATTTCTCACTTCACTAAATGTATGATCAAATATACAAAATATTGAAAATTGACCATGAATTATCATAAATGTCCAGATATGCTAAAGTAAATAGAGAGAGGGTAAAGCCATGTGCTACAAGTAAAAAATGTACCTCCTTAATTCATTGCAACATTGAGAAAATGTTTAACAAGATTGTACAGAAATAAAATTAAACGCACAAACTGTGTCCAAATCCTTACTGTGTCCACACTCTTTGTTTCAACACTTGCCCAATTGTACCACGATTTCGTGGCTATCTTATAGTGAGAATTAAAGAAAAGGCAATTTTTCCAATTTCAAAGATTAAGTGAAAGATTTATTGTTTTTATTTCAATAGAAGCCATAGTTATCATGATGTTTTTGTAAAGTTAATGTCAACTTCCAAATTATAAAAAATAGATATTGAGACTCACCTCCAATAAACCGAGCACTTGTCCACTTAATACAGAAATATCTTGGTTCTTGTTGATCTGTTTAATGTCATTCAAGATACAGTCAAAAGAGCAACATGCCTGTAAACAAAAAATGGTTTTTCTCTTGAAAATGTGTAAACAGAATAAGATTTTCTGCAAATCAATATTGTAAAAATATTAGTCATAAGTACCGATTATTAGGTTGTCTACCGTGATATGCATTTTTTATCAAAAGCTGAGCAGAGTGATATAGACAGTGGGAAGACTGATAATATCAGATTATTACATGGCATTTTTCATATCGCATGTATTATCAGCCCTAGGTTCAATATCAGCCCAAGAGCCGCATGGCTCGAGGGCTGATATTGACCGAGGGCGGATAATACATGCGATATGAAAAATGACATGTTATGATCTTTTTATCATATGCTTCAACAGTAGAGAAAAATAACAGATTCATATATTGATCCTCCTACGTGGTTCCCGAAAAGATCTTGAAAAAGTAAAAAGCTCACGGACGTCGGACCCAAAATTTGATACATTCAATAAGAAATCTTTCTATCATATGCCTCAACAGAGAGAAAAAAAACACATTTTAATATGGACGAATCGACAAAAAATTAATTCAACAATATACATAATGAAAGTCGTTTGGAAACGTCAACTTTTTTTAAAGTAACTTTCTAAATTATGTTACAGAAAAACTTAAAAAATGCATTTATTTAATTTTTTTTTTTAATTTAATTTAATTATTTTACACAATATACCATCCAGTATTCATATAATTGTTTTGTACACTACTTTGTAATGTTTTTCACTGAAAACGTAGCATTAAGGTGTATTTTCCGGAATTTGCCGAGTATCACCGGAATGCCATGTGATAACGTTACGGAAAGGCATGTGATAACAATCGAAGCATGTGATAAACTTTTCATATCAGCCCGCTAAGCACCAATTCGAAAAATATAGAAAATACTTTAATTTAATGCTATTATCATACGGTAAAAATCATATGTTATTAAGTCTAAGTATATGATAATATCAGATTATTACATGGCATTTTTCATATCGCATGTATCATCAGCCCTAGGTTCAATATCAGCCCAAGAGCCGCATGGCTCGAGGGCTGATATTGACCGAGGGCTGATAATACATGCGATATCAAAAATGACATGTTATGATCTTTTTATCATATGCTTCAACAGTAAAGAAAAATAACAGATTCATATATTGATCCTTCTACGTGGTTCTCGAAAAGAAGTTAAAAGAGTAAAGTTCACGGACGTCGGACCCAAAATTTGATACATTCAATATGAAATCTTTCCAGTCTGCGCAGTTAGCCACTAGTCCGATGCCCCAGACTAGTAAATATTGAATCGGACTACTGGAAATTTTCAAAATTTTATATAGTCATATAGGCACAAGTTTTGATATTTACTTTCTGGACTAGTAGATGAAAAAGTTTTTGGCACAGACTGTCTTTCTATCATATGCCTCAACAGAGAAAAAAAAACACATTCTAATATGGAGGAATCGACAAAAAAATAATTCAACAATATACATAATGAACATTGTTTGGATAAGTCAACTTTTTAAAGTAACTTTCTAAATTATGTTTCAGAAGAACTTAAACAAGAGGCTCTCAAGAGCCTGAATCGCTCACCTGAATTTTTTTGGTTTAATCTCTCATCAATGATTATTTTGGCTTTTCAATTTATTTAAATGTTCTTTGAATCGTCCTATTTTCTTCAAAAGCAAAAAAAAATCATTTTCTCCTATGTTCTATTTTAGCCATAGGAGCTATGTTTCTTGACATACAAGGAAATGAAATATAAAATTTATACTAGATACTCTGAAACTCTGAAACTCATTTAGCCTAAGTTTGGCTGAAATTGATACAGCAGTTTCATAAGAGAAGATTTTTTAAAGTAAGTCAACATGATGAACAAATTGTGAAAAAAGTCTTTCTAAAGAGGTCAATTGACAATTTTGGTCAAATTGACTTATTTGTAGATCTTACTTTGCTGATCATATTTGCTGTTTACAGTTTATCTTTATCTATAATAATATTCAAGATAATGACCAAAAACTGCAAAATTTCCTTAAAATTACCAATTAAGTGGCAGCAACCCAACAATTGGATGTTTGATTCATCTGAAAATTTCAGGGCTGATAGATATTGACCTAATGAACATTTTTACTCCATGTCAGATTTGCTCTTAATGCTTTCGTTTTTGAGATATAAGCCAAAAACTGCATTTGACCCCTATGTTCTATTTTAAGTAACGGCGGCCATGTTTTTTGACGGATCAAAAATCAAAGCACACACTTTGTGCAGGATAATCTAAGGAACAACCATGCTAAGTTTTAACCAAATCCATTCAGTAGTTTCAGAGGAGAAGATTTTTTAAAGTTAGCAAATATGATGAACAAATTGTGAAAAATTGTCATTAAAGGACAATAACCCCTTAAGGGGTCAATTGACAATTTTGGTCATATTAACTTATTTGTAGATCTTACTTTGCTGATCTTTTTTGCTGTTTACAGTTTATCTTTATCTATAATAATATTCAAGATAATGACCAAAAACTGCAAAATTTCCTTAAAATTACCAATTAAGTGGCAGCAACCCAACAGTGGTTTGTTTGATTCATCTGAAAATTTCAGGGCTGATAGATCTTGACCTAATGAACATTTTTACTCCTGTCAGATTTGCTCTAAATGCTTTCGTTTTTGAGATATAAGCCAAAAACTGCATTTGACCCCTATGTTCTATTTTAAGTAACGGCGGCCATGTTTTTTGACGGATCAAAAATCAAAGCACACACTTTGTGCAGGATAATCTAAGGAACAATCATGCTAAGTTTTAACCAAATCCATTCAGTAGTTTCAGAGGAGAAGATTTTTTAAAGTTAGCAAATATGATGAACAAATTGTGAAAAATTGTCATTAAAGGACAATAACCCCTTAAGGGGTCAATTGACAATTTTGGTCATATTTACTTATTTGTAGATCTTACTTTGCTGATCTTTTTTGCTGTTTACAGTTTATCTTTATCTATAATAATATTCAAGATAATGACCAAAAACTGCAAAATTTCCTTAAAATTACCAATTAAGTGGCAGCAACCCAACAATGGATTGTTTGATTCATCTGAAAATTTCAGGGCTGATAGATCTTGACCTAATGAACATTTTTACCCCATGTCAGATTTGCTCTAAATGCTTTCGTTTTTGAGATATAAGCCAAAAACTGCATTTGACCCCTATGTTCTATTTTAAGTAACGGCGGCCATGTTTTTTGACGGATCAAAAATCGAAGCGCACATTTTGTGCAGGATATACTAAGGAACAATCATGTTAAGTTTCATTCAAATCCATTCAGTAGTTTCAGAGGAGAAGATGTTTGAAAAATTGTTAACGACGACGACGACGACGTCGACGACGACGACGACGACGACGACGACGGACGCCAAGTGATGAGAAAAGCTCACATGGCCTTTTAGGCCAGGTGAGCTAAAAATGCATTTATTTAATATATATATTTTTTTAATTTAATTTAATTATTTTACACAATTTACTTTCCAGTATTCAAATAATTGTTTTGTACACTACTTTGTAATGTTTTTCACTGAAAACGTAGCACTGAGGTGAATTTTCCGGAATTTGTCGAGTATCAATGGAATGCCATGTGATAACGGTACAGAAAGGCATGTGATAACAATCAAAGCATATGATAAACTTTTCATATTAGCCCGCTAAGCACCTATTCGAAAAATATGGAAAATACTTTAACTTAATGCTATTATCATACGGTAAAAATCATATGTTATTTAGTCTAAGTATATGATAAATCAAAATATTGAGCTATTTGGCTTGTTTGCAAAAAGAAAATAAGTTATAGATAATGCATATAAGCTAGGTTTTGCATATTTTATCAAAATTCATTCTCTCAAACTGTACTATCATTTTAAGCAATGACTTACTTTTTCAATAATATGTCTAAATAATTTATTTTCTGATTCTTCAATCTGTATACATGGTAAAAATAGCTGACATATAATCTTCAAAATTCCTAAAATATAAATATTAAATAAACAATAAATTACCAAAATGCATAAACCAAATTAAATATACATGTATTAATTGCTGATTCAGACTTAAATTAAAGTTTAAGTAGCACACTCCTGCTAAATCTATTTTAAAGTATATGATATAGTTCCAATTTCTTGAGTTCCATGAAGGAACTAGAACTGTGAGCGAACTCACAAGAATGATACCCTGTCCTTGAATTTTGGTTATCTCCCCTTTAATGTGTTTAATCATGATAATGTTCCTATGATCATCTCATTTGATAGTGTTCTACAACTGTGTAAACTTTCACCAATATTGATACAGTTTGTTAGCATTGCAAATATGAGAGACAGACAGATAAATAGACAGGGTCATTCATTTATGCCAACAATGCTTTAGTTCATTGCTTTAAAAAGTGAAAGGTTGTTGGTATGAAACAAGCACATTGTTCGAACAATTATAATTCCCATACTACAGGTATATGGGGCTTAGAGAATAAGCATTGCTTTTTACTTTAAGTCATTTTGTTGTATTCACATACATTTTGTGCTTTGATTGCCCATTCCTGTGGCATCTCCACTCCAATTTTTCCCTATCAATAAAAATAAATGCTCATAACATTATTCTTTTATGCTGTATCTCCACAACCATAGAGCCATAGTTCAAAGCATTATTTATTGCATGAGGTACATTGTACCTTATCATTTTTATCTTTTCATGTTAATGTTTGCACTTTCAGCATGACATGACATAAGTATTTCAATGTTTTGTTCTAGACTTACCAACTTTTTCTTGAATTATTTCTGCATTCTGTAGAAAATCCTAATGCAAATTAAGGAAAGAATTCTTTTTCTATCAAAAGAAGCATGTTCAAAGAAAAACATTAATAATTGTGATCAATCCATACACTTTATAGGATTGATTGTTTACTTTATGTATTTGCAATATTTAATTTACATTCAGGATAGGAACAAATAACACACACATTAATTTCAGTAACTGAGTAGGTGCTGCAAATTAAACAAATTAGACAGCCACTTTAGTGAATCCTTGTATAAAGTTGTACCATTGTAGGTCTTTTACCCTTAATATTAAAGAACTGAAGTGGGATGAAAATGTAAATATGTTCATATACAAAAACATTTTACATTTTAAAATGTTTTCACCTTTTCTCTGCTCAAGCATATAAAATTACATTTTTTTGTCATTCAGCCCAGGCAAATTGTTCACAGGAATTTTAACCAACAGCTTAAACTTGCAGAGGGGTCCTGATCCCGAAATCCCAGGCTTAAAAAATGAAATCCTGAGGTCCTGAATTTGAAGAAATTAAAATCCCAACATCCCGAAATTCGAAAAAAAGAATTCTCGGATCCCGAAAGGATCAATCTCGCAATCCAGAGCTTAAAAACACCCAATCCCGGAGTCCAGAAAAAGGTCCAGCCATCCATCTACCTTGAAGACAATTTTATCAAAGGATACAATAAGTTTAGGTAGGGCTTCATCAAGATTCTGTTGACATTTCTGATGGTCCCAGCTGACCACAGATTCAAGAAAGGTTGTCTGTGACATCTATATAAACTTCATCTCCTGAAATAGATATTTCACTTTCTGTATTAGTATATCTACTAATATTTTTTACAAAGTTAGATGTTAAATTTCTAGCGAGTATTCTTCATATGTGTTCCAATCTGGTAGGTTTTTTTTTTTTTAAAGAAAACAATATGCTGAGTGATACACTATTCAATTGGATAATCATGTAAATTATATAAAAAATGTAAACAAGAGTGCACAACCCGAATGTCTTATAATTGAAATCATGTTAAAAGTATGTTATATGAAGAGTTTAATAGTAAAATCACAAGGTATCACATAAACTTAACATTATCAATGTTCTATGAAAATGAGGTCATGGTCAGATGAAACATGCCAGACAAACATGTGCACCTTACAATCATCTTTACGCCAAATATTGCAATATGGCTATAGCTAATAGTACATGAGGAACAATACCATAAATCTTAACAATGACAAATGAACCATGAAAATGAGGCCAAGGTCATATGAACCCTTCCAGACAGACATGTACACTTTATAATTATCATTCCATACAATAGAACACAAAATATAATTGACCTAATGCTTATAGTATCTGAGATACATGTACAGTCTTGACGACATAACTTTAACCTTGATCACTGACCAATGAAATGAGGTCTATGACAGGTGAACCCTAACTGATGGAAATGAAACTTGCAAGAAACCCATATCCAAATTCTATTTCTAGTTTTATCTTAACTTGACCATGTTGACAAAAATACATACTTTGTTTTAGTTTACACTGATCAATGAAAATGAGGTCAAGGACAATGGACCTGAGACAGACAGAAACTTTGTAAACTAAGGTATATGTATGTGCCAATAAAATATTTGTATTTGCAATGTACATGTTCATGTATGGACTATCCAGGTTTTCTACTTTCTGAATTATAAGGCTTTTAATAAATAGTTTACTTAAAACCTCTGCAGCAGTCGCAGGATTGCAATCCCAATGCCTCACATTCTGGGACTTTCCTAGCAGGCAAGACAAAAATTTAAATGGATCATGTTAGCAATACTGGAACATTTAAACCTATAATTGTAATCTGTCAATATGAACTCCAACTGAAGGTCACGATGATAAACTAAATTTAATATCATTATGCAGCTCTTCTATGGATGATGTTTGTATAACAATCAACATCATTCTATAAACTTGAAGGGGATTTTAGTTTTCTGATTTAGTTAGGGTGTTTAATGTCCTACACAACAACTTAATGATATACACATGATACATGTTACAATTGTTATTTCACTCTTAGATATAGGAAGATGTGGTGTGAGTGCCAATGAGACAACTCTCCATACAAATAACAATTTAAAAAGTAAACCATTATAGGTTAAAGTACGGCCTTCAACACGGAGCCTTGGCTCACACCGAACAACAAGCTATAAAGGGCCCCAAAATTACTAGTGTAAAACCATTCAAACGGGAAAACCAACGGTCTAATCTATATAAACAAAACGAGAAACGAGAAACACGTATATATTACATAAACAAACGACAACTACTGTACATCAGATTCCTGACTTAGGACAGGTGCAAACATTTGCAGCGGGATTAAACGTTTTAATGGATCCAAACCTTCTCCCTTAGTCTAAAATAATAAATATTGTATATGTATGGATAGAACATTTACAGTTTGTATTATTTATACCGTAAATTGGGAAATTTTGGCGTCAGGATATTTTGGTGGTTTTCTCTCAAAAAGCATGTGTTTTATTTTGGTGTGTGTAATTTTGGAACTTCGTCCAATTGATTTTTTAAATTTTGGAACAACAGTAGCAGCAATCTCATTCATGAAACCTACACGTTTAATTGTTTTCAAAAAAGTAAAATGCACCTTCTACAATTTAAAAAAAAGTAATAAAGACAGTCATAATTTATATACTTTCATAAAATGTTAATATAAAAATATTACTGATTTGTGGGTTTCTTCTGTATAAATGATGAAATATTTATTTATTATTTAAAATATACTTAACTTTATATTATTTAAAAATTAAATGTAACAAGTTTACTATCGCCTATTTTATATATATTTCTTAAATAATATAAAAACATACAGGAACAAATTTATTATAAAATTTTAGAAAGACACCTTATTATTACTAAACAAACAACCCAATAATTAACAAAAATAAAAAGTTGGCTAAATGAGAATACCTTATTTTAAAAAGTTGGATAAATGGGAAGACACCCCACGCTTTTGATATTCTAATTACCAACAACGGCGTCTAATTAGCAATAGCTTGGCAATTTATGACATGTGTGGATAATTTCCGAAAATTGACAATTAATTAAAAATTGTTTAGTAATGTTGTCAAATTATATCAGGTATTCATTTGCAGATTTAACTATGTATAGATTTGTAGTAAATATACCATGTATACGGAAGATATGAGGCCACAATTAAAAATATCTTGGTTTGCCCAAACCCTACTCAAGGTTGAGAAAGTGGGTAGGTAGGTAGGCATTTTCCTTTTTTTTCTAAAGAAATTGAATTATCAGGTGTTTATTAGTCTTCATATCTGATTGAAAAAAAAATTCTTCAAATCAGGACAATAAAAGAATTTGAGTAGGCTGATTTTTTCTGGGTAGGTAGGGTTTGGGCAAACCAAGGATTTGTATCGTTACTATACAAATCCTAGGGCAAACAAACCTATTCTTTTTTATGGCCTGATAACATAAAATGTTTTCTCCAACAACTAACATAGCAATATTGTTGTACAGGTACGCAATTTTGGCGTTTCAATTAGTGTTTGATAAATTTTCATGTGTTGAATTTTGGCAATTTCATTGGAGGCACCAAATAAACCAAAATAAAACTACATCCAATATAACTAAATTTACGGTATAGTTCTGTGTTCGAGAACACAGGCACTTGTTTCTGTCAAAATTATGTGGGGTTTACTATCCATACCCGTACGAAAAATTACGGATAGTAAAACCCAACATTGACAGAAACAAGTGACTGTGACATATTAAGAGTAGTCTAGAATTCAGAAATGAAATTAAAAGCACAGTTCATTTACTTTAGTGATTTTTTAAAACATTTTGTTCGGGGAGTGAGCTAAATTTGTATTCTAAATCAGTAATTGTGATTCCACTGTTGTTTCTAGACTTGATAGGAATGCTTAAATATTTAGCGAAAATTTACAATATCATGAACCAGCAAAGAGCAAACGATCATATTTTCCGCCAACTTCTTTATTTACATTCTTCACTTCCGGTTTAGTCCATTTTCATGGAAAAGGGATTAACAGATTAAAGAAAAAGCATAAATACAATTTTACACTTCAGTAAATGAAAAATAATCAATTTAGGAAATAAAATATTCATAAGCAAATTGATTGGAATAAGAAAGATATTTAAATAAATATGATTTAATTTTCAAAAGAAGTTTTAATTGTCTAGATTTCCCTATGGAATAGGCCAATATTTCGCGGGAAAGCAACTAAACACAAGGTTGACTTCTCTGTTCATTCTTTGGTTAAAAGAATTCAAAAATGCCAGGGAAAATAGACATTGAAGAAAAGGAAAACTCAGATATTCAAGACAGGTTTGATTTCTCTGATCTTTTAAAGTGGCAGCCTTTTTTTCTATGAATGCCCATAAAACATTATCATCAAGCTCTAAGTTATATTTGGAGCAATCAGTGGCAGCAGGGGCGGATCCAGCCATTTTAAAAAGGGGGGGTTCCTAACCCAGGACAAAGGGGCGGTTCCAATTACATGTCCCCATTCAAATGCATTGATCGTCCAAAAAAAAGGGGGATTCCAACCCCCGGAACCCCCCTCTGGATCCGCGCCTGGGCAGATCTAGGTATTTCCACAAGGGGGTCAATTGACTGCCATGATAGGGGGCCTGCTTGCTCTTATATAGATGATTCACTTAAGAACCAAATTTTTTCAACAAAAAGGGGTGGGGTCATGCCCCCCCCCCTTCCCTAAATCTGCCTCTGGCATTATCTTGGAGCACAGACTGGGTGGCTGGGAGCTAGAAATTATTAAATGTCTTGTTAGGGTGATGTGTCTTCTTATTTTGATATGCAGTTTCAGCTTCATTTATATTGAAAGTTAGGAATTGTTCTTGCATATTGTTACACTGAACCTTGTTAACTTGCATGATAAAAAACTAACTAAGGGTGACAGTATAGTATAAATCACGGTTAATATTCATATTACATTTAAAAGATAATCAGCTATTCATCATCATCATTATCATCGTTATTGTGTCTGTAAACTGTAATATTGTTCTTTCAAATAATAATGCAGGAATTGAAATTTCATAAAATTTTTTTTATCAATATCTTTTTGCAGGTTAAAGGTTTTAGAAGAAGAGTATAAAGATGGTGATGTCACTGAGAAGGTAAGTGACAGTTGGATTGAATCTGTTTTATTAACATGATTAAAGCATAGTTTTGTAAGTGATGAAGGATAATGTTAGATAATGATCATGTGAAATTTCATTTCGAATTTTCCTTAGTTTTAACCAGTGTCTTTATTCAGACAATTTGTGATCATCTTCAATGTGAAATACATGTAGGTCTAGTCCATTAAAAATGATAATTGTAGGCAGTAATGAAAAAGATTAACCCATTTAAATATTTACTCATTAAAATATCATGTGATGTCACTTTTGCTTTGTTTTTTGTTGTTGTTTTTTCTATCTTTTTTGCTTTTATGAGGGACTTGCCTCTTTAAAAGATTGTTTTTTTTTATAATGAACAGGGGTACTGGAGAAAGAAATGCAAAGTTTTAAATGACATTATACCTGAAGGAGTAAAAAGAGATATCAAGGAACTGGAAAGTGAGCTGAAAGATGAAAATATTACTGAGGTAATGACAAGCAATATATGTTATTGTAAAAAAATAATTACAATAATTCTTGTATAAAATTGGTTTATACATATACTTGTACATGTAACTAAGTCCTCCTTAGAAATAAAAACAACACATATAAATTTATTTCGTCAAAGCGTTTTTCAGGATTTACCTTCATCAGGAACACTTGAAGCCAAATAATTGAAAGTCAAGGATATATAAAACCAAAAACAGTTGAAGAGCTTTAGCTTCATTTACACTGATTGCCAATAACTAAACAAGGTTATTTAGAAAATATTTGTATTCACCATTTAAAAGCTAAGTAGTACAAATGTTTTTGTCACAGAGGGAAAGCTATAAAAGAGGAAATGGATTCAGTTTAAAGTTTCCCACAATATTTTACATTTGTAACCAGTGGAGTGAAAACCAATCTGTGAAACTGAATAAAAGATGATATGGAACATATTTCACAAAGGCAGTAACGTAACAAAAACAAAAATTGAAAATATTTTTTTAAATTGTTATTGATTTATTTACCAACTGAAAATAATTGTCTAATTTAAACATGCATGCAATTTTATGTTATTATAATTTAAAAATATATTTACAGAAAGGTTATTTTAAACAACTAGGAAAGTTATTGCAGAAGTTCACTGAATCAAACATTTTGGCAAATGGCAATTCTGTGAAAAATGGCACAGAAAAAAGTAATATGGAGGAAAAAGAAAATGGATCTAATGGTATCACAAAACACAATGGGAATAATGAAAATATAGAAAATGGTAAAAATGGATCTCTAATTGAGGAAAAAGTAGAAAATAAAGAAGAGTTAAAAGATGTAAATGATGAAATCAAGGTAGAGGCAGATATTGAGACAGAAGAGAAATCAGAAGTGACCAAGGAGAAAAATACTAAAAAACAAGAAATTGAAGAGGTACATGTAATACAATAAATGTTGGCAGAACTTTGATATATTAGATTTAATAGTTTTCAATAGTCAGCTGTTTAATATTCTTTTCTCACACTGGCGTATTTTGCAGGTAAAAGGTACTTTGTTGTGTGTGGTGCTGTTTACATTTTTTTCTTTCATAATATTTTTCAAATCCAAACTTTTTTGTTCCTTTTCAGGCCAAAATAAAAAGATTGTATGTTTGCCCAAACGCGACCGACCCAAAATAAACCCGCCGACTCAAATTCTTTTTTTGACGTTTTTTGGAAGAATTTGTTTTTTCGGATTTTTTTTGGGTCCGCTTCGTCATCGTACAAAACTTAATGTTTGTCGTCTTTGCGTTTGAAAGTAATTGTGAATAAGATTAAAAGAAAGCGTATAAGAGACGCAGTTAATCGATATTCGATGTTCTCTGTATTTATCTTCTGATTTAACGAACGTAAAGAAGTGAAACATGTGAAGTGGCACAGTTTTTTTACGCTGTAGTTGTTTGTACTACCAAACCCTTACCTATATGCTCAATGTTAATTTCATCGTGTTATCGAATATCTGATAAGAATATTCAGGTAGATTTGTTCAAAACCATGTGCAATCGAATATTTTCAATGTTATTCTGACAGGAAATGGATCCGGAAGTTGCGAATTTACAATCTTGCAAGAAGATTTTGTTTTTACTGAATAAAAAGGAATTATTTCTTGATAAATTGTTGTCTTTAATTATAATCTTCCTTTATCATGTAAATTAGATGTCCTTTTATTCAAATACTTCAAATTTACAAGTCTCATTAGACAGTCAGTACGTTGCTGTTTGGGATAATTTGATAAAACTATAATTGCTCACAGAATCAGAAATATAATCTTAACTGAATGTAACTCCTTCTGAATAATTTATTGCAATATAAATATAAATCCCTTTTGACAAGAGAAATTTGACTTTTGTCAGAAATATTTTTTCACATGTGCAAAAGTAAAAACATGTTATGGACGCCATATTGGATTTTTATACAATTTGTGAGGAAGCCCCTAGAACCATGACCTAAAAATAAAGTCTTCAGAAAACGTTAACTTTATGCAATTTCATTTTATCAATAATGATTATTTTCAAAAATTTAAACTTGATTATTTAAAGAAATAAAATTATATAAATACGTTTTTAGGTTGGAGATTCTACAGAACATGCTTTGATCTATTTATAGCCAAATTAGTTTACCTGTGTGATAATGTAAAATATAAATTTGTTTTCAAAACATAAAAAAGACACAAACTAAGGATGGTAGATAATAATTCATATAAATATTTTAGGACATTTAATCTATTTTAATAGAAATAGGATTTAAAAACTGCAAACTAATTTAATCATTACATAATCAGCTTAAATTTTTTTTACACAAACATTGTGTTGATGGAACTGTTGAAAATCACTTCACAAATCCAACAGCCCTTTCACACAGTTAGCAATTGTCAGGGTTATAAACATCTCAGGAAACAAATCATATAGTAGACTAATTTATTTATAGAGGTTTTAAATTCATGGCTATTGGTTGTCTCTACAAAGGTTTGACAGAAAAAAAAAAGATATACTGTTTTAAGATCTTTTAATATTTTCATGCAAATTCGGATAAAAAAAAAAAAAAAAAAATTTGCCTACCTACCTACCCACACCCAGTCATCATGGGTCGGGTTTGGGCAAACTGAAATATTTTTAATTGTGGCCTCACATTCTACAAAAATCACTGTGAAAATAGATTTGTATTTTAATGCACCAACTGTACATTTCTACAGTCTCTTAAGTGATGCTAGAGGCAAATAAGAAATAATTTATTTTAAAAGCTTTTGCTCTTAAATTAATTGTAGGATATCAGTAGACAAATATAAAAAAAGATATTTTATTCTTTTTGTGTTTTGCAGGAAGAATCTATGGAAATTGAAGAAAGAAAAGATGAAGGTTTGACATTCATAATATCTTCTTCCTTGAAATTAATACCTTGTAAGCTTGGCCTACTTCATCCTTATATGATAATGGTCAACAACAATAATTTTATCCGAAAGCTCTGGACAGACCAACATGGCTTCTGCTGACGTCTTGAAAATGCTGCCTGGGTTATTAAATTTTTGAGGAAATAATACATATGAGAGCCCCCTTTGAGAATGGTTTAACATACCAGATGACAAACACATTTCATTTCATAAAAAAGTTGCCAAAATTCTCCTGGATATCAACTGCCTTTAGACATACAAGTAGGGAACATAAATCACAGGATTTGATAGACAAATCTGCGAGTCACAAAGGTTATTTATTAATACAGGTACATGTATAGCAAACAAAATACTTCAATGTTAAAAACTATATTTCACTGTATGGCATTCAACAATAAGCAAGCTCTATAAGGCCTGACATGACAAAATGCTAGAATGTGGAAAATTACAGATGATACTTTTATGACAACGAACTTTGAATCATCTTTATTTGAATTGATAGAGCCTTATGGCTATTCCATTAAAATTTGGGAGGGTAGGAAGTGAAGTTTAGTTATTGAATGAGGGTCAAGGGTCTTTTTTTCAGTATTTGTCTGTTAGCATTATAAAAAATTATCTTAAAAATAAATGGTTCTTGGTTGTAGGGATTAAACAGTGTTCTCCCCAGGATTTTTTTAAGGCGCAAAATTCAAGGGCACATAACTCTTTTTTTAGAGTGAACTTTTGTGATCTTAAGCAAGTTCGTCATATCGGCCTGGGGAGAACACTGGGATATTTTGAAAATCCTATCTAACCTTCCCACATACATTTTAATGCAATAGCCCTTATATAGCCTACTCCATAAGGTGAAATGGTGTAAGCATCTATGTGTTTGCAAATAATCATCCCAAAAAGACCAGTCTACACATCTAAGTACTTTTATTTGTTGTTCGCTACTACATAATCATTATTATTTGTAAATAAGATTGTTAATTTTATCAATACATTAGAAACACCAAGTAAGAAGTCAAAAGGAAGAAAAGGGAAGAAGTCAAATGTAAATCAGCCTTCTATAGCATCTATGTTCTCAAGAACGTGAGTTTTTAATTATAAACTATGTTGCTAAGTATGTATGTATAGTATATACAAAGTGATTTAATCAATTTTCACATGTATTGGTGTACAAGTGATTCAGCTTAAAATAGGATGAAAGGGCCTATCATTTATTACCTATAAAAGGAGAAATTTAAGGAAATTTACCCTGGATAATCACTGATAATAAAACATTGTATGATACCATTACTTATCTCGTCTTTTAATCATCAGAAAAAAATGGTTTTAAGAAAATGAAAAAGTTAGTCTAGCCTTGATGAAATGATTATTGAAGGAACATCATATTGAAAAATTGTCAGATTTGAAAAAAAATGCTAATATTTGAAAAAAGAAAAAATCATTTGGATTAATTGGTTTAGCTGTTTTGTTGCCAGTGTTTTTTTTCCCCCAAGAAATTAAATTTTCCTCATGTACTTGCATATTCCAACATTCCAAACAATTTAGATACGAATATTTATGGTATCCACTATTTCTTACTTTTTATATGCCCGTCAAAATTTTGAAATGACGGAACGTATTATGGTATACAAATGTCTGGCGTCTGTCCAGTGTCCACATGTCGCACTGTATCTTGAGAACCACTTATCCAAATTTCATTAAACTTAAGACAGTTGTTTATTATGGTTGTCAAATGATCTGTATACTTTTTGGTGATAATAGGATTTAAACTTTTTGAGTTACAGGACTTAACTAAAACAGGAGTGTGTATTTTTTACATGTAGCGCTGTATCTAAAAAAACGATTTCTGATTACTGCTTTAAACTTCACACACTTCTTAATTATATTAATCCAAAGATCTGTATACTTTTTGGTGATGATTCAAAATTTTGTTTTAAGAGTTATTGAGGTTTTTGTCGAGCCTGCAACTTTTGTTGCAGAAAGCTCGACAGAGGGATAGTGATCTGGCGGCGTTAGCTAACTCCTTAAAAGCTTTATATTTTAGAAGGTGGAAGACCTGGATGCTTCATACTTTGTATATAGATGCTTCATGTTACGAAGTTTCCGTCAGTCACATGTCCAATGTCCTTGACCTCATTTTCATGGTTCAGTGACCACTTGAAAAAAAAGTGCGTACCTTGCAAGGTCCTCATGCCCGTCAGACAGTTTTCACTTGACCTCGACCTCATTTCATGGATCAGTGAACAAGGTTAAGTTTTGGTGGTCAAGTCCATATCTCAGATACTATAAGCAATAGGGCTAGTATATTCGGTGTATGGAAGGACTGTTAGGTGTACATGTCCAACTGGCAGGTGTCATCTGACCTTGACCTCATTTTCATGGTTCAGTGGTTATAGTTAAGTTTTTGTGTTTTGGTCTATTTTTCCCATACTTTGTGCAATAAGTCTACTATATTTGTTGTATGGAATGATTGTAAGGTGTACATGTCTAACGGGCAGATGTCATCTGACCTTGACCTCATTTTCATGGTTCAGTGGTTAAAGTTAAGTTTTTGTGTTTTGGTCTTTTTATCTAATATTATATTCCAAAGGTCAACTATATTTGGTGTATGGAAATATTTTATGATCTATATGTAAGTCCTGCAGGTTTTATTTGACCATGACCTCAATTTCACGGTTCATTGCAGTGTTAAGTTTTTGTGTTTTGGTCTGTTTTTCTTAAACTATAAGTAATAGGTCAACTATATTTATTGTATGGAAGCATTTTTAGCTGTACATGTCTGCCTGGCATGGTTCATCTGACCTTGACCTCATTTTCATGGTTCATTTGTCTTTGTTTAGCTATCTTGGTTTATGTTAAGTTTATGTGGCAGTTGTTAAAGCTTTATACTTAGGACTTTCAACATAATATCAATGATTAGTAAAGAAGGCGAGACATTTCAGTGTGTGCACTCTTGTTTTAAAAAGGGGGAGGGGTCACATGTCCCGCCATATCTCATTAACGAATTATGATTATTGCTTAAAACTTCACACACTTAGTTATATTCATCTAAAGATCTGTATACTTTTTGTTGATGATTCAAAATTTCATTTTGGAGTTATTGAGTTTTTTTGTAAAAAAGAGGGGGGGGGGGGGGGGGTTAATATTTAGCATCGTATCTTAAAAACCATTAATGACTATTGCTTAAAACTTAACACACTTCTTAATTATATTAATCTAAAGATCTGTATATTTTTGTTGATGATTCAAAATTTTATTTTGGAGTTGTTGAGTTGTTTTTTTTTCCAAAAAAGGTTTTTTTTCACACGTCACGCTGTATCTCAGGAACTATTTATGATTATTGCATAAAACTTCTCACACAAGACAAAGGGTGTATCATGAGCTCATGGCGCAGCTGTTTATTACCAATTTCATAAGTTTTGTATTTACAGCGAATAAAGCATTTAATTACAAAAACCTAATAATCTTTACAGTCCAGGAAAGAGAAAATCTACAGCTGACGAAGAAGTTAAACAAGAAGAAGTAGAAGAAAAGGAAACAAAGAAAGCTAAAGTAGAAAATGGAGAAAAAAGTGAAGAAATGGAGACTGAAAATAAAAGGTATATCTGATATTCTGTGTGTGAAAATATTTTTGAATTGACAGGATTTTTGAGAAATATAGAGAGATATCTGATAAAAAAAAAAATTGCCTTCCTTGCATTTGATTTATTGCTAATTACTGACATCATTTTTAACGGAAAACAAATTCAACTTTTTTTAAACAACATTTACCACAAAATTCAAAAATGTTTTCCAGGCAGGAAGATTTTTTAACAGTAAAAATTATTCTTCCTCAAAATTATCTCCCCATTTTGCCATCTATTTTTTCAATCATCAAAATGGATGCCATGGTAAGGATGACGCTCTGTCTATTAAGCTTTTGAAAACGGATATAATTTTATCCACATAACATCATAATGATCCTAATTATACGGTAATATTTTAAAATACAAATGTATCTACTAGCTATTAAGCATAATTTAAGATATTTAGATGCCTTTATTGTTGGCACAAAAACAATAAAAAATTTGTCAAATGTACAACACACTAAAACACATAAATGAACCAAAATAAAAAAAGACACTAGACTTACAAAGGCTTGAGGTTCCTGACTTAAGACAAGTGCAAATAACGGTGTGGTTAACATGTTTTGTAAGATCTAAACCCTCCCCTATATCTCTAGCAAATGTGGAATAAGCAAACAAACAGAATACATAATGGATGTTTGTATGTGAAATAATTTTGTTTTTCAAGGATTATATATTGACATTAATAATTGGCATTAAGTCAATTAAAATTTATATGACTTTCAGTTCTTCAGAGACAGAGATTAAAGAAGTTGTGAACAAAGGACCACCAGCAAAGTGTCGAGAATGTAAGCAGTTAATTGATGGTGACTTGATAATGTTCCCAGGAGCTACTGATGATGCAGTAAGTAAAATAGGAACACCATTTCAGCTTATTTCTTAATGCATGTCAACAAAGACTTTGTTTGGCTTGTTTGCTTTGTTTTTATATTGTACAATTGTAATTGGGATAACATCCGATCAAATTAAAATATAATATACACAGATTAAAATATGTCTATATATATTATGCTTGAAGATGTCAATCTTAATTACAAAGCTTGAATTAATATTTATACAAACAAAGCAAGCAAACCTTCCAAAGTTTTACTCTACAAGCATTAGGCCATTAGCTGTGAGCAAACTTGGCTACATCATTACTGTTAGTTTATATTGGTGGAAAGAGCCAAAAAACGAAGAGAACCACTACTTTTGGCAGTCAAAGTTTCAATCCTACCTAGTCCATTAAGAAATGGGTCAAACCATCCTGCCTTTAGCAGGGTTCTACTCGAAAATTAAGTACAGCTCTTTGTAAGAACCAGGCAGAGTGCGATACATGAAGGTTTCAGATTTTTTCTATAATTGGCCTAGAAGAAGCAATGAATGAATACTGCTCAAAAAATAATTTTGTGTGGGAAAATATGCTGTACTTAAGTGTTACCAGGCTAGTGATTGCTGGAGATAAACTTTTTGACATCCAGGCTAACAAGACCCCTGAAAATTTAGAATTATCCTTAAATCATACTGACAAATATGTTAAAAACGAAAAGATCTGAACTATTAAGCTGAAATTTTATTCAATCTACATGCCTAAGGTGGATTCATTGATACCAGTTGGGTACTAATTTTCCTTGGATTTCCTGGATACATGGAAACCATGAATACAGGGAAACCATGGATACAGGGAAACCATGAATTAAAAATTTCATGAAAGTAGTAATTGACTCTTATGCTTATAGAGAACATTTTATGGCAAAACTAAAATCAAATATACATGAAAAAAAAACACTTTCCTTCAATCCACAAAAAATTGGTTTCTACTATTTACCAATAAATGAATCCATAGTTATTTTATAGAAGGTTTTGTTTTGTATTTTGTTTAGGTAGAAGAGTATGTTGCCTTAACAGATCCTAAATTATCTGTGTTTACCGGGGATGAGGAAGAAATTCATAGTTATGACGAAAGACCTCAGCATAAAATCACTAATTTCAGGTAATATGTAAATGCAAACAGTTACCTGATCACAAGTAACATTTACTTGCGTTAGAGAAGGCTTAGTATATCTTCTTTATAGTGGGTAGATCATAATAAAGGGAATTTTACATTCAGTTCGTAAGTTAATTGTTGACTAACAATACTCACTGGCAGACCTATTTGGAAAATCACCGTGATTTTTTGGCCAATCTGCGCGGAACGGATAATAAATAGAGGTTCATCGTAAATTTTCCGTTTTACAGAATATTTTGTGGTTCTCTGGAGATTTTCCGTGTCTCAGGGAATTATCCGTTTGTCCGATAAAACGGGTGTGTATTGAGTCATTGATAGAACCAGTGATGCGTGAGCGACGGTTATTAAAAGGTCGGTTGTATAATCCGTTATGCGTGAGCGACGTTCAATCATTAATTGATCGTTGTATAATCCGTTAAGTGTGAGGGACGGTTGTATTGAGGTACAGATTGTGATATATGTAGAAGTTTACAGAACTACTAGTATCATTAATCCATTGAGATATAAGGAATTTTCAAAAATTTATCACATAATGTTTCTGTAAATTTAGAGAGAAACAGATTATATATTTCTCGGGGTTAAAGGTTTACTTTTATGATGGGAAAATACATGTGTATTTCTGAGGACGCAGATCATTTAAACTTCATTGGCAAATAGGAATTTTTAAAACGGTCTTGATCACCTGCTGATCTATTAATCTTTCAGAATGAAATGCACATTTATACCTCTTGGGGTTGAAGGCATATATTAGCAAAATTAACAATATGCTACGATGAGATAATAACAAGTTGCGAATTTTAGTCCGAATGTGTATATATATATGAGCATATGGACATGCATTCATCTTTATAATTTATCAGTTCATCTGTCATTTGTTTTATTAAATTACTTTTCAATTGTGGTATAAATACAATTTTATCATTGTGTAAGACGATTTGAGAATAATGCTTTCATCGTAAATACTTCAGAAATTATAATTGATTCAAGAACCGTTTATTGGAACAAAAATAAAATGATCGGCCTGGAGGAAGTTCTAACCTTAGTTGATATCAGGGGTCAATTGGTATAGCAGTATGTTACGTAATACAACGATCGTCGATGCATAATATGCATATGTATGTATATAGTATGCATGCAACTGGATTTCGACAACTCGTGGGTTGTCTTTTAGACAAAGAAGTTCCATTTTAAAGATATGAAAGTACGTCAATGCACGTCTTGTAAACTAATCTGTTACTTTTTGAAATGTAAATAAGTTATATTTAAAAGATTGGATGGTTATTTCACACGTATCAAAGTTCTTCTGTCATCATTACTGTTTTTAGCTCACCTGTCCCGAAGGGACAAGTGAGCTTATGCCATCACTTGGCGTCCGTCGTCGTCAGTCGTCTGTCGTCGTCTGTCGTCGTCGTAAACTATTTCAAGAATCTTCTCCTCTGAAACTACTGGGCCAAATACTTTCAAACTTTAAATGAATGTTCCTTAGGGTATTTAATTTATAAATTTTATCCGAAGTTTTGATCTATCAACAAACATGGTCGCCATTGCTAAAAATAGAACATAGGGGTCAAATGCAGTTTTTGGCTTATAACTCAAAAACCAAAGCATTTAGAGCAAATCTGACATGGGGTAAAATTGTTTATCAGGTCAAGATCTATCTGCCCTGAAATTTTCAGATGAATCAGACAACCCGTTGTTGGGTTGCTGCCCCTGAATTGGTAATTTTAAGGAAATTTTGCTGTTTTTGGTTATTATCTTGAATATTATTATAGATAGAGATAAACTGTAAACAGGAATAATGTTCAGCAAAGTAAGATTTACAAATAAGTCAACATGACGGAAATGGTCAGTTGACCCCTTTAGGAGTTATTGCCCTTTATAGTCAATTTTTAACCATTTTTCGTAAATCTTAGTAATCTTTTACAAAAATCTTCTCCTCTGAAACTACTGGGCCAAATACTTCCAAACTTTAAATGAATGTTTCTTAGGGTATCTAGTTTGTAAATTGTATCCGAAGTTATGATCTATCAACAAACATGGTCGCCATTGCTAAAAATAGAACATAGGGGTCAAATGCAGTTTTTGGCTTATAACTCAAAAACCAAAGCATTTAGAGCAAATCTGACATGGGGTAAGATTGTTTATCAGGTCAAGATCTATCTGCCCTGAAATTTTCAGATGAATCAGACAACCTGTTGTTGGGTTACTGCCCCTGAATTGGTAATTTTAAAGAAATTTTGCTGTTTTTGGTTATTATCTTGAATATTATTATAGATAGAGATAAACTGTAAACAGCAATAATGTTCAGCAAAGTAAGATTTACAAATAAGTCAACATGACGGAAATGGTCAGTTGACCCCTTTAGGAGTTATTGCCCTTTATAGTCAATTTTTAACCATTTTTCGTAAATCTTAGTAATCTTTTACAAAAATCTTCTCCTCTGAAACTACTGGGCCAAATACTTCCAAACTTTAACTGAATGTTCCTTAGGGTATCTAGTTTGTAAATTGTATCCGAAGTTATGATCTATCAACAAACATGGTCGCCATTGCTAAAAATAAAACATAGGGGTCAAATGCAGTTTTTGGCTTATAACTCAAAAAACAAAGCATTTAGAGCAAATCTGACGTTGGGTAATATTGTTTATCAGGTCAAGATCTATCTGCCCTGAAATTTTCAGATGAATCAGACAACCTGTTGTTGGGTTGCTGCCCCTGAATTGATAATTTTAAAGAAATTTTGCTGTTTTTGTTTATTATCTTGAATATAATTATAGATAGAAATAAACTGTAAACAGCAATAATGTTCAGCAAAGTAAGATCTTCAATTAAGTCAATTTGACCAAAATTGTCAATTGATCCCTTAAGGAGTTATTGCCCTTTAAAGACTTTTTTCACAATTTGTTCATCATGTTGACTTACTTTAAAAAATCTTCTCCTTTGAAACTGCTGTATCAATTTCAGCCAAACTTAGGCTAAATGAGTTTCAGAGTATCTAGTATAAATTTTATATTTTATTTCCTTGTATGTCAAGAAACATAGCTCCTATGGCTAAAATAGAACTTTGGAAGAAAATAGGACGATCCAAAAAACATTTGAATAAATTGAAAAGCCAAAATAATCATTGATGAGAGATTTAACCAAAAGAATTAAGGTGAGCGATTCAGGCTCTTAAGAGCCTCTTGTTCAATTATCTTTTGAGAGTTCGGTCTTAAAACTAAGTTCGTCCTGACATTTATGGAATATTTGCCACTGGAAGTTAAACAACCAACAATCAATCATCTTATTACAAAATTTAAAATATGCCTGAGCGATAATATTCTTTTAAATTTTAATGTGAAAGACAGTTTCTCCATTTATAAGAAGGCACTTCCAGGTCTAATGTTAAGTGTATCTACATCCCGGGATTGAGATTTATTTACTATACTAGCAAAAAAAAAAGAAAAGAAAAGAAATGATGATACGTTTTTTTTTAATAATTAAATAATTAACGTTAACAATATATGTAATTAACTTGATCTAAAACTTGACCTCGCTCATAATAGAGAATGTTAAAAATCAATTGTGTCGACTGCACGGGATTGTCTAACGGCGGGAAATACCCTGTAACTATAAACAGGTGATGTTACTGACCGATTGTGGAATGTCAACTCAGGGTTAAAGTGGTGTGTAATGATTGTGAGCTTGAAAGTTGAGGCTCTAGTAGGTTCATTTCAATTGATAATCGAAAATCTAAAATCATTTTTTTTTCAAATCAACGATGAAGTTTTGGATATTATTGGAAGGGATTTTTTTAAGGACAACGGAGGTACCTTAAAAGTCTATAGGAAAATATACAAATAAAATAATATAAAACAATTTCGAAGGTCACAACTTGTATCTTATAAATCAATGATAAAGCGACTTCATCAGTATTAACAGTAATAAGATTGCAATCAGATGACTTTTAATTTTGTTTGTGTTTCAGGAATGGGAGTGTATAAGATTACCTTATATTACAATGTTTGTTTATATTGCTTGACCCTTATGGGTGTAATTTTGCAATAAAGATTAAAAATATATACTTTGGATGTTCCATTCTCAGCATTGTTTCTGGTCTGTCTGTTCGTTTGTTCGTTCGTCCGTCTGTCCCGCTTCAGGTTGAAGTTTTTGGTCGAGGTAGTGTTTGATGAAGTTGATATCCAATCAATTTTAAACTTAGTACACATGTTCACAATGATATGATCTTTCTAAATTTAATGCCAAATTAGAATTACCTCATTTCCTCAGTCCACTCAGGGACTTTCTATACTAATTAAAGAAAGTCCTTGGTCTGTTAAACATAGAAAATGATAGTGCGGATTGGGCATCCGTGTATACTAGTGACACATTCTTTTTTTTAATTTATTAAACTTGTTCTCAGTGGCAGATCCAGATTTTTTTTATATATAAGGAGAGGGGAGACTAACTGATAATGTCATGAGAGGACCAGCTCCAGTCATTCTCAAGTGATTCCCTATATAATCAATATTTATTTTTCAACAAAAGGGGGCGGACACCGTGTCATTCCCCCTTTATAGCCGACTGAGAAACTCAAAGGGCTGTTTAGGCAGTCAATGTCGTCAAAAGCTTCTATGTGTTGTATAGCCAGTCATTGAGTCAGTGTCGTTAAAAACTTCCATGTATATCAATCAATCAAATCAAGACTATTATAAACTCTCATTAACGCCATTCCCCACTAAATCCGGCTCTGGTTCTATTAATTTCATTACTTCTTCAACATACTAGTATCGGGAGCATGTGAGTATGGTAGCACTCCGTAGATAGGTCTGTAGTTTTGCATGTATGACACTAACAGTTGGCCTAACGTATTAGAAGGCCAGGGTTGGAAGGTTATTCAACATTCTGTGGCTCAATTGTAACTATATTTTCTGTGAAGTGCTACCTAAGCCGTGGCCTGGTGAACCCTACCCATTTTTTTCAAAGGATTTTCCAATAGCACATCGAAACACTTCCAGCATTCTATATTTTTTTCACCAAAAAAATTGTACCTCAGCATAATACAGGTCATGAGGTACATTTGTTTGAGGAGGGGGTTTCAATTACTGTTTAATTTCCTGTTACTACGAATTTTCGGGATTTTTTTTTCATCAGATTTGCCCTGTTGTCTTTTCTTTTAACTCCGTGTAAACCCTCACACGCAATGTTTACAGAATTATTTGTTTGAAAAATTAAATTTGTTGTATTACCTCTTTTATCAAAATAATATTTAGTTAGCTTTATTAGCGCCTTTTCAAAGTCCAAGCATTGAACATTGCAAACACATAGAGATATTTTCAAATGAATTAGAAAATATCTTCCCAAATCGACAGAACGAACAGAGAGATATTTGCCACTGGTCTTTACACAGTTAACGATTCACTCTTAAATGCATTTCTCAAAAAACGATGGGAAACAGAAAAAAACCAGACTATATCTTTTGGATAAACAGCCAAGGACATTTCCAGACATGAATATAACTGCATGGACCATCGCTTACAAGTTTTGTGACAGAACAGACTTACAACTTTACTATAGTACATGTACAGTGCTTAGAACTCTCATAATTTTACTCCAGTTTACATAGTGCATTCTTTTATGTTTTATGATAACAGAACTGTGTTTTATCAAGGTTTATCATAACTCGTATGGTTTTATGATAACTGATTTCTGAGGAATATGTTTAATAATGTAAACTTTATTTAAATATACGTTTTTTCCAATTGGCTCTAAAGAAAAGCACCATATGAATATTCATGAACCTACAACGATTGCTCAAAATCGTTATTTAAAAATCCTGTTTGTGAGATGTAGATTCATTTCAATACCGAAATTTCGTCTATATATTAAGTTTCACAAGTGTATAACACGGAGAAGCTATCAGAAGGTACATTACTCCCATTTTGTTTGGGTGTGAACCATCGATGTTTACAGCAATATCAAAGAATAAGATGATGATGGTAGAAAGAATTATGGGCGTCATGTGGCAAATATTACATGCATATCGGACCATGAGTTGTCAATCTGTATGAAAAGATTTCCAATACAACCATATTATTGAGAAGGAATGTTTATATGCTCTCGTACTAGTATTACAGGGTTCTTGTGTCGTTCACCTTAGACACACATCTTTTTAACGATGTTTAAAAAAAAAGACAGAACCAATTTAATGTCATATATCCCTATTTTTAGCTCACCTGGCCCGAAGGGCCAAGTGAGCTTTTCTCATCACTTGGCGTCCGGCGTCCGTCGTCCGTCGTCCGTCGTCCGTCGTCCGTCGTCGTCGTCGTCGTTAACTTTTACAAAAATCTTCTCCTCTGAAACTACTGGGCCAAATCAAACCAAACTTGGCCACAATCATCATTGGGGTATCTAGTTTAAAAAATGTGTGGCGTGACCCGGTCAACCAACCAAGATGGCTGCCACGGCTAAAAATAGAACATAGGGGTAAAATGCAGTTTTTGGCTTATAACTCGAAAACCAAAGCATTTAGAGCAAATCTGACATGGGGTAAAAATGTTTATCAGGTCAAGATCTATCTGCCCTGAAATTTTCAGATGAATCGGTCAATCGGTTGTTGGGTTGCTGCCCCTGAATTGGTAATTTTGAGGAAATTTTGCTGTTTTTGGTTATTATCTTGAATATTATTATAGATAGAGATAAACTGTAAACAGCAATAATGTTCAGCAAAGTAAGATCTACAAATAAGTCAACATGACCAAAATGGTCAGTTGACCCGTTTAGGAGTTATTGCCCTTTATAGTCAATTTTTAACCATTTTTCGTAAATTAAAGTAATCTTTTACAAAAATCTTCTCCTCTGAAACTACTGGGCCAAATTAATTCAAACTTGGCCACAATCATCTTTGGGGTATCTAGTTTAAAAAATGTGTGGCGTGACCTGGTCAACCAACCAAGATGGCCGCCACCGCTAAAAATAGAACATAGGGGTAAAATGCAGTTTTTGGCTTATAACTCAAAAACCAAAGCATTTTGAGGAAATCTGACATGGGATAAAAATGTTTATCAGGTCAAGATCTATCTTCCCTGAAATTTTCAGATGAATCGGTCAATGGGTTGTTGGGTTGCTGCCCCTGAATTGGTAATTTTGAGGAAATTTTGCTGTTTTTGGTTATTATCTTGAATATTATTATAGATAGAGATAAACTGTAAACAGCAATAATGTTCAGCAAAGTAAGATCTACAAATAAGTCAACATGACCAAAATGGTCAGTTGACCCGTTTAGGAGTTATTGCCCTTTATAGTCAATTTTTAACCATTTTTCGTAAATTAAAGTAATCTTTTACAAAAAGCTTCTCCTCTGAAACTACTGGGCCAAATTAATTCAAACTTGGCCACAATCATCTTTGGGGTATCTAGTTTAAAAAATGTGTGGCGTGACCTGGTCAACCAACCAAGATGGCCGCCACCGCTAAAAATAGAACATAGGGGTAAAATGCAGTTTTTGGCTTATAACTCAAAAATCAAAGCATTTTGAGGAAATCTGACATGGGGATATAAATGTTTATCAGGTCAAGATCTATCTGCCCTGAAATTTTCAGATGAATCGGTCAATCGGTTGTTGGGTTGCTGCCCCTGAATTGGTAATTTTGAGGAAATTTTGCTGTTTTTTGTTATTATCTTGAATATTATTATAGATAGAGATAAATTGTAAACAGCAATAATGTTCAGCAAAGTAAGATCTACAAATAAGTCAACATGACCAAAATGGTCAGTTGACCCCTTTAGGAGTTATTGCCCTTTATAGTCAATTTTTAACCATTTTTCATAAATCTAAGTAATCTTTTACAAAATCTCCACTGAAACAACTAGGCCACAATCATCTTTGGGGTATCTAGTTTGAAAAATGTGTCCGATGACCTGGCCATTCAACCAAGATGGCCGCCACGGCTAAAAATAGAACATAGGGGTAAAATGCAGTTTCTGGCTTATAACTATGAAACCAAAGCATCTAGAGCAAATCTGACAAGAAGTTAAATTGTTAATCAAGTCAATATCTATCTGCCCTGAATTTTTCAGATGAATTGGACAACTGGTTGTTGGGTTGCTGCCCTCCAATTGGTAATTTTTAAAGAAATTTTGCCGTTTTTGGTTATCTTGAATACTATTATAGATATATAGCGATAAACTGTAAACAGCAATAATGTTCAGCAAAGTAAGATCTACAAATAAGTCAACATGACCTAAATGGTCAATTGACCCCTTAAGGAGTTATTGCCCTTTATAGTCAATTTTTAACAATTTTCATTAATTTGGTAAATTTATGTAAATTTTTACCAAATATAGTTCTCTGTTACTAATGGGCAAAGTTCATTATAGATATAATTGTAAGAAGCAAAATCATTCAGTAAAGTAAGAACTTCAAACACATCACCATCACCAAAATACAATTTTGTCATGAATCCATTTGTGTCCTTTGTTTAATATGCACATAGACCAAGGTGAGCGACACAGGCTCTTTAGAGCCTCTAGTTTAATATAACTATAACAAGAATATCCCTATTTAGCGGACAAGCAGTTTATTCTTTTTTTCTGTTATTGAATATAGAATACCAAGAAGGAAAATAAATCCCGAAATTAATTTGAAACTTTGATACTCAATAGTTTTCCAGCAAAATATTCACATCCCTTGGGGATAATTAGTGTTTGTCCAGTGGCATATATAACATGCATGTCGGAACAGGAAATTTTGCATAATGTACTTTCAGAACCATGTTCACATCATTATACATTATAGCCAACAATTGTGATGACAACTCCTTCCTTTGTTCGAGAACAATATTGTTGAAATAGAAATCTGTGATTTTACTATGTCCATAACTTCGATGAACCCAAAGCAAGTTAAATATCGACCTGTATTTAATTCAAATAAGTTCTCTTCTTCTTCTTCGTCAATCGACATCCCATGATAACATACTGTTGTCATACGAGGACTAGTTTATTTACAAAACTTTTAACCCAAATAAACAAAATGTATGTGTCTTTCTTATGTTCAATGTAAAAATGTATATAATTTTGAATTGCAACTATCTATAGTTCCGTAACTTTCTATCAAGGCGTATAAAAGAATGGTCGATAACTGCGTATTGTTTGTTAAATCAATATTTCTTGTATGTTTCAAACTGTCCTTCACTTTTGAGAACAAGTACTTACATTTCCCCAAATTTACCCTTGGAAAAATGTGAAAACAGATTTTTATTTTATCAAATCTTTTTTTTTGGAATTATTTAGATTTTTATAAATAATATTCTTTACAACAGAAATGTAATTTATAAACAAGCTTATGCGTTTAGTAATGACTAGTATATCGGACACGCAAGACAGAGATTTATACTATACACCTGATAGTTCAAAATGGAAAGTTACAAGTTATCGGTCGTATACCTGATCAATACCCTTAGAAGTGAAGCGATGCATGAACTTGCAAGTCCGACAGGAAATCGCTTGAATACCTGAACGTGTCACCTCACAATACATTTGGGAGTAATACCTTTAGCCATGCTGGTGATCAGACAAGGGAAGGTACACATTTATTTAAATAAGTTTATTACATAAAAGAATTATGAACAAATTAGATTTTCGAAAACAATTTTCACGGAACACTTATTTACGCTCATTTATGACTTTGAACTATGACTTTTTCACCAATTCCCATATAAACAGTTAAAAACGACAGACCTTCACCAATTCCCATATAAACAGTTAAAAACGACAGACCTTCACCAATTCCCATATAAACAGTTAAAAACGACAGACCTTGGTTACCACGGTATAGCTGGCTTATATTAACCCTTAAACCAAATTTCAGAAATCCTTGTATTGTAGTTCCTTAGATAAATGTGACGAAAAATTTTCAACTTGGCTATCATGTGTAAAATCAAACAAGTGTTCGGTAAACAGGAAGTTGTTGAGTGATGAATCTGAAAACGCATCAAGTTCCAAGTATAGCTGACTTATATCAAGGCTGAAACCAAATTTCAGAAATCCTGTAGTTCCTGACAAAAAATGTGACGAAAAATATTCATGGGACGGACGGACTGACTGACAGACTGACGGATGGATGGGCTGATGGACTGAGGTAAAACAGTATACCCCCCTTTTTTCAAAGAGGGGGTATAATTAAATATCTTACAATGCAAAGCTAGTTGTTTGCGATGTGCGATGATGCGTAGCTGCATGGTAGATTACCACGTGAATTAGATCATTTTGATTATCTTTGAATTCACCACAGTCGCTTGAATTTTAGTGATATATGTATGAAATTATTTTTTTTTAAATACTGCTATATGTATAATATATATATATATTATACATATAACAGTATTTAAAAAAAAAAAAATCATATATATTATACATATAACAGTATTTAAAAAAAAAAAAATCATATATATTATACATATAACAGTCTTTTTTTAATTTTCTTTTCATACATATATCACTACAATTCAAGCGACTGTGAATTCACTAACACGTGGCTGTTGACACATTACACACAATATACTTAAAATACCTGGGGCAATTTACACTTCTGGTTTATTGTCCCTTTAACCAGCCGGTGTATCTGTGTATGATGTATTTATCTACCGTGCAAGGGTTGTGTAGCCAGTCAAGTTCGTTAAATGTATCTCTAGCTCCATTGACAGACTCCCATAATAATATATTCGAAAGCGGATCCCGGATTTTGAAAAAAAAGAATGTGGAAGGACGTAAAGACAACATTACAAATTGGACTAATGTACATGCAACATTCAATCTATTTCTTGTGTGACAGTTTACGGACTGTCCAACCCGTGTTCAATTTATTATTTTGATATGGTTCCATCATTCGAAAATAAGTAATTAAAATCTCAGTAGGCTAAAAAAAAACTACTGGATTTTACCCACAGAGTGCAACAAACTCAGGTCACGGAAATGGTCTCTACTACTTCAAACTTTGGCAATCATGGCTAAAATAAAATCTAATCAGTCAATTTCACAGTATCACAATTTCATGTAACAGAAGAAGATAGTGCCTTGAAGATAGCTGAGTAAAATAAATATTTTTTTAAACAAGATATATGTAGGGAGCTCTATTTTTAACCAACCCGCGCATGAACAGATTCATTTTTTCTTGTATTTACTTCCTGAATGACACGACTCTAGAAATGTTTGCCACTGGACATCAATTTAAAAATTAAATAGAATCAGACAGTCATGCTCGAGCAAATAACATTGAGAACGGAACTTTATAGCAAGATATATACTATAGTGTATACAGATTGTATTTGAACATATACGAGGGTCTTGAATATTGTCTTATAGTTGTAAGTAATTTTTCTGTAGTCTTCATATTTTCCCCCATTATTCTATATTCTTTGTTTTCTTGGTGTCTATTTTATTTACTTTTTTGGCCCTTTGTTGTGCACTTTTTGTCCATATATATTCTCTCTTCTATATAAATCCTATTCAAACCCTTATAAACATACACAATCAAAATGTTCAACTCAAAACCCCAGTTGACTTGTCATCCATGGAGTTTTTCTCAACCGTTGAGAATATAACAAATGCTAAATGAGTCCGTTTAAAAAAAAGATGTGGTGTGATTGCCAATGAGAAAACTCTCGTTAAGAGACCATATGCCACAGAAATTAACAACTATACATGTAGGTCACCGTACAGCCTTCAACAATGAGCACAGCCCATACTGCATAGTTGGCTATAAAAGGAGAAAAAGTCTAGGAGTCCATTACTGATACTACATATATATATGATTAATGTATCACGTATACGTCTGATGCTTAATTGTTGGCTCTGCTGGAAGGCAAAATATTTAGCTCTTTACTGACTATAGTATTTAACAACTGAAACTAGATAAGTTATGAAAATCAAGGAATCTATACATGCTATAACAGCAAATTTGAACGGAACCAAAACGCAAATTAGTAAAATAATAAGTATACAACTTGCATTTCAGCATTTTAATATTGGTAATTATTAATGATGTAATGCGTAAATAAGTTATCCTACACAGTGGAACAAATGGGAAGCCAAAGTACGTTAATGTCTGGATTAATCTTCTGCAAAAACAATGTCATTTTTGTCGAGCCTGCAACTTTTGTTGCAGAAAGCTCGACATAGGGATAGTGATCCGGCGGCGGCGGCGGCGGCGGCTACGGCGGCGGCGTTAGCTAACTTCTTAAAAGGTTTATATTTTAGAAGGTGAAAGACCTGGATGCTTCATACTTTGTATATAGATGCCTCATGTTACGAAGTTTCCGTCAGTCACATGTCTAATGTCCTTGACCTCATTTTCATGGTTCAGTGACCACTTGAAAAAAAAGTTCAGAATTTTTGTAATGTTGAAATATCTCTTATTATAAGTAATAGGATAACTATATTTGGTATGTGCGTACCTTGCAAGGTCCTCATGCCCGTCAGACAGTTTTCACTTGACCTCGACCTCATTTCATGGATCAGTGAACAAGGTTAAGTTTTGGTGGTCAAGTCCATATCTCAGATACTATAAGCAATAGGGCTAGTATATTTGGTGTATGGAAGGACTGGAAGGTGTACATGTCCAACTGACAGGTGTCATCTGACCTTGACCTCATTTTCATGGTTCAGTGGTTATAGTTAAGTTTTTGTGTTTTGGTCTGTTTTTCTCATACTTTATGCAATAGGTCTACTATATTTGTTGTATGGAATGATTGTAAGGTGTACATGTCTAGCGGGCAGATGTCATCTGACCTTGACCTCATTTTCATGGTTCAGTGGTCAAAGTTAAGTTTTTAAGTTTTGGTCTTTTTATGTAATTTTATATGCCAAAGGTCAGCTATATTTGGTGTATGGAAATATATTATGATCTATATGTCAGTCCCGCAGATTTATTTGACCATGACCTCAATTGCACGGTTCATTGCACAGTGTTAAGTTTTTGTGTTTTGGTCTATTTTTCTTAAACTATAATAAGTAATAGGTCAACTATATTTGTTGTATGGAAGCTTTGTTAGCTGTACATGTCTGCCTGGCATGGTTCATCTGACCTTGACCTCATTTTCATGGTTCATTGGTCTTTGTTTAGCTACTTGGTTAATGTTAAGTTTATGTGACAGTTGTAATAAAGCTTTATACTTAGGACTATCAACATAATATCAATGATTAGTAAAGAAGGCGAGACATTTCAGTGTGTGCACTCTTGTGTTTATTTTATCTGGTTAAATCTTCTGACATCAGACTCTGACTTCTTTAGAACTGAATTTTAAATGTGCGTATTGTTATGCGTTTACTTTTCTACTTTGGCTACTAGAGGTATAGGGGGAGGGTTGAGATCTCATAAACATGTTTAACACCGCCGCATTTTTCCGCCTGTCCCAAGTCAGGAGCATCTGGCCTTTGTTAGTCTTGTATTATTTTAATTTTAGTCTCTTGTGTACAATTTGGAAATTAGTATGGCGTTCATTATCACTGAACTAGTATATATTTGTTTAGGGGCCAGCTGAAGGACGCCTTCGGGTGCGGGAGTTTCTCGCTACATTGAAGACCTGTTGGTGACCTTCTGCTGCTGTTTTTCTATGGTCGGGTTGCTATCTCTTTGACACATTCCCCATTTCCATTTTCAATTTTATTTCAATAAACTGACTTAAATAAAATTTAAGCAAGTTAACGCCGTTGATACCCCCGCCGAAATATTTCGGTTCACATGAAGTTGTTGAGAAATGAATCTGAAAACGCACCACACGGTACAACTTACTTGCATAAACCCTGTAATTAATTGATAGATACGAAAAAGATAGATACGAAAAAAATTTACTTAAATAAATGTTTAATTTACATGTAATGTATGACGTACTTAAAATCATCTTTGTGTAAAGAAACGTTTGAATTGGCTGATCTTTTTGTAAAGCATGCTATTTTGACGGTTACGGATTCAGACTCATTAAAGATGCATTTCTTTCTAACACAAACGATGCAAACGGCTAAGCTCGCACATGTTTTGATCATTTTTTTCAAACACATACGTTTGCAAGGTTTACATAAACTTTGACAAACTATGCAAACACTAAAAATGCGTCTGCAGTTTGTCGTTTGTTAGTACAAACACTGCATTTGTTTCTATCTTCAACCTGATTAAACGAAGTATTTGTTTCTACGTTTGTAAAAAAGTCTGATTACCAACAACATGTGCATGCATTATTGACAATTCAAACAGGGTCATTAAAGATTTATCAAACGATGTATTTGTTTCTACTCGTGTATCGTTTAGAAAACAGTAACACACGCGACACAACGTTTACAAAATTCTTGTTAGAAAGAAATGCGGCCTAAGAAAAATCTTATTAGAATCACAAGAAGTTCTGATAGGTCGTAAAATAAACTTCCCATCACTTTATTCTTTTCACATGTCAATTTTAAAAAAATAAATTTGCAACGATGTCATAATTGAAAGCACGAGGAAGGCTGGCCAAAATATTCAACTTGCGGCTAGTGATTGACAGGTATGATTATATCTTGGGGCTCTTGTGGGGAGCGTGGTGTCGGACGGAAAAAAGATTTCCAGTATTCATATATATATAAATGTCGATCTGATGTGGAAAATTGTGAGTTTTTTTTTAATAGCACAAAGAAAAAGACGTTAGAAGAGTAACAATGTGTAACTATAAACGAATTACTCGTTTATAATCTACGAGACTGATCTGATCGAAGTTTGATAAAAAAAAAAAAAAAAAAAAAAAAAAAAAAAAACATTCAATATCAAACCTTGGTTGGAGAAAACATGTTCAATGTATACCTGCAAATATGTCTTAATAAATTATATTGTGTATTTAAATTATCTCCATTGAATACAATACAATTTATTAAATGTATCTATGATATCCTCCATAAATAAATATCTGTACAGGTAAAGTTAAATTCGGATCAACAGATCGATTTACGACCTTCCGCTTGTCCATGTTGTATTGCAAAAATATCACAGCAGGTGTTACTTACACTAGACAAGTGTCAAATCAGTATGACATTATGTCGGATTACGGCATCTGCAGTAATTAAGACTCTGTTTTTACTGTTTTTACAGGAACTGATTTATCTTAACATGACAATAAAGAAGAATTTTGTAAGGTGAACATATTTGTAGTATTGCAAAGTTACCACGTGCGTTTTCCTGTTCATTGGTCACATTTGAATAGATTATTCTTTATTGAACTAAATTCGATATTTAAATGGCAAGTAAATTTAATATCAAAACCACCGCTTTTTATTTCTCGACTGAAAAGGGTAATAAGACGGTTATTTTTATTTGACTGTAAACAGTGTATATAATCACAACGGTCTATTAATAACCGTTGCTCACAGATAACGGATTATACAACGATCTATTAATAACCGTCACTCACGCATCAATGGTTCTATCACTGACTCAATACACACCAGTTTAATCGGACAAACGGATAATTCCCTGAGACACGCGGATAATTCCCTGAGACACGGAAAATCTCCAGAGAACCGCAAAATATACTGTAAAACGAAAAATTTACGATTAACCTCTATTTATTATCCGTTCCGCGGAGATTTGCCAAAAATTGCGGTCATTTGCCAAATAGGTCTACCAGTGACTATCAAAAGTACACAGGGAAAACATATTCTACTTACAGCTTTAGTAGTTCAATTGTTTAAGAACATTATGTGCAACATCTTTAAAAATGAGATGTAGTATGATTGCAAGCTAGATAACTCTCTTAATGAAACCAAATGACATAGAATGTTAGCAAGAAATAGGTAATGTATGACCTTCAGCAATGAGCAAAACACATACCACATAGCAAGGTATAAAAGGCCCTGAAATTACATATGGTAAACAATGCATACAAAAAAGTTAACAGCCTGATTTATGTTTTAAAAAAAGGCTCAACTCATGCTCATGTTTGATTTTCTTGTAGTGCTTATGACAAGAATACACATCTGTGTCCGTTTGACACAGGCCTGATAGAGAAGAACGTAGAATTATATTTTAGTGGTCATGTTAAACCAATTTATGATGAAAACCCAGCAACAGAAGGTTTGTTAATTTCTTTTATAATAAAGATTTAAAAACAAGAATTAGAAAGTGTCCACAGAACAGAGGCCCAAATCACACTATCATTTTCTATGTTCAGTGGACTGTAAAAAGGGGGTAAAAACTCTTTAATTTGGCATTAAATAAAAAAGATCATATCATAGGGAACATGTGTACTCAGGTTCAACATCATCAAAAACTACCTTAACCAAAAAACTTTAACCTGAAGCAGGACAGACGAACTAACGAACGCACAGACCAGAAAATATAATGCCCCTCTTCTATTGTAGGTAAGGCATAAAAAATATTAATGCAATTGTTTAACACAAATAAAAAGAGTTTTAAAAAAGAAAATGCAGAAAATAATCTGAATAGTAACCTTTGTAAAATATTGCTGTTCAAGAAAGACCTGCTTTTTATGTTAACGGTATTTAAAGTGTTCACTTAGATTCCTCCTCCTCCCAACAAAAATTATTGTTTTCACATCTGTTAATTTGAATTATTTCTGTCTTACAATGCAATTTAAAAGATTGAGAGCTATCATACCAGAACAGTGTGTAAACAATCTTGTTCATTTCTGATTGTGTGCTCTAGGTGGAATCCCTACCAGAAACATGGGACCTATCAATGAATGGTGGACTGCTGGATTCGACGGAGGAGAAAATGCCTTGATTGGATTCAGTACAGGTATATTATATTTATATATTAGGCTATTTTCACATGAAAAATCTGGGGGACTTGGTCAGTCTTAGACAAAGTTAGGTTCATACAAACATGTATTAGTATCACATAAATACATGTATGTTCAAATATACATGTTGTATTTGTCGCTGAAATATAATCACCAATTCATCATCATATTTTCACTGATAATGAACAATTTTTATTAAAATATTTACTAGAAGATTTTAATTTTACAAACAAAAAAAGTGGTTTTAGCCAGAGTCTGCATATAAGCCTTAGTTGAAATTATGAATTCATGACTAACATATGATAATAATGACTCCACATTATTTAAATATAAGAAGATGTGGTATGATTGCCAATTAGACAGTTTTCCACCAGAAACCACTTACTTAGTCTTTATTTGGGAAATGATTTTAACTGCACCTGCCCATATATCATCATTTAGCAGTCGATCAGTCATAATACGTTTGATGCATATTTTTGAATTTTGTTAACTTATTTTTTTACTGAATATGCATGGGGTAACTCTCTCTAAAAGTAAAACATCTATCAATCAATCAATTTCATATTTTCAGCTTTTGCTGAATATATTCTGATGGCTCCTAGTGATGCATATAAACCATTCATGGATACCATGAGAGAAAAGATCCACATGAGTAAAGTGTTGATAGAATTCCTTCAAAGTAACCCTATAGCAACATATGAAGATTTGTTGAATAAAATTCAGGTAACAATACAAATAAATATATGATAAAATATTTCAGATCACATTTTAAAAGCTTTCAGTGTTGAGTGTTCTGAAGGGTTTGGGAAAGTATTTAAAAAAAAAGGTACAAAGTTTTCTTAAGTATCTGTATTTGTAACTATTTTAGTAATTGTAAGCATACCATTGTCTGTCATATATACTATTTGTTTCAGTGTAGATTCAAAGAATTGTGAAGTTGTGTTTAAGAAAAGTTCAAATAAGTGTATTTCAGTCTTGCATATGTATGCAATAAGAATTTTGATGATGTTACTGTGTAAGGTATCTAAAAAAAAAAGAATGGCTGTAAAAATTTTAAATAGCATCTTAGCTTTCAGTTTGTATCTTATTTTAGTCGCAAACTGTCAAGATGAGATGAATATCATTTATAAACTGTATGATAAACTTTGTTTTTAAAATAGTTTCAAAAGGGTACATTAAACTTGATGTACCTCATGACATTCTATTGGCCTGATAGTAATTTCAGATGCCCTGGCTGATGGGCCTATAGGTGAGTGTGAAGACTGCAATTAATTAAGTATTTAAAAAAAGTATTGATGTATTGAATTTTTTTCATTCAGATAACTGTCCCACCACAAGGATTAAACAGCTTGACAGAAGATTCATTGCTCAGACATTCTCAATTTGTTGTTGACCAGGTTTGTTGATTAAAGTGTATTTAGGAGAAAGGCACTTGCATACAGTAAATGATTCTAGTCTTAAAAGACAGATTAAATCCATGCCTGTATGCATAATCTAAATCTATTTCTGTATAATGTGCCCAAGTTCACACCATATTAAATATACATTTACATACTAGATTCAACAGATCAAAAGTCACAATTGTAAGTTGTCCAAAAGTATTTGGATGTTTTGAGTAAACTCCATAAAAACTGTAAGCTTATCAAAACTTGACCAGTCTTTTAGAGAAATTGTGTACAAAAATCAAGGCGATGGTTAATTTTCTATTATTTAACAACAAATATTCATAAATGAAGAGTAAAAAGTAATCTTCTCCAAATTCTACAAAAACAACAAAATTATCATTGATAATACAGACAAAAGTACAGTATTTTTTTATGCCCCATTTCTGGGCATTATGTTGTCTGATCTGTGTGTCCATTCATTCATCCATTGGTTTGTCTGTCCGTCTGTCCTGCTTCAGGTTAAAGTTATTGGTCAAGGTAGTTTTTGTTGAAGTTGAAGTCCTATCAACTTGAAACTTAGTACACATGATCCCTTTGCCATGATCTTTCTAATTTTAATGCCAAATTAGACATGTTATCCCATTTTCACGGTCCACTGAACATAGAAAATGATAGTGGGGATGGGGCATGCGTGTACTATGGACTCATTCTTGTTTTAAGTCTAAGTAAGTGATTTCAGAAGAATGACATTAGTTTATCTAGAGTATTTAAAGAGGTACCAACTTATAAAAAAAGATATTGACTTGTTCAAAATTTACAACACACTTTTTAACAGAAAAAAATGATACTTATAAACATAGAATTTAAAACCAGATACTGTGGAATCATTATTATTTATTGAATACCAATTTTTGTTCGTTTCATGGATACAGGTGAACCGCGAATTCAAATGTTTAATGAATTACATATTTTCAATAGGCTTTGTATACAAAGATCGTCAAAACCACAAAATCAAATATATAGGAATTAGCAATTATTCAGCAATCCATGAAAATTGATACCCACAAAAATAAATGAATCCACAGTATCTGGAGACAGTTTAAGAATATCTGTGGCACAAAACCTTGGTTTTATAGACTAACAATTACATATTTCTTTTCTAGGTGCAAAGTTATGATGAAGCAGCTGAAGATGATGAAGATCTCTTAATTGCCACACCATGTATGAGGGCATTGATTAAATTGGCTGGTGTAACTCTGGGCAAAAGGTAATATTTAATATTAAATGCATCAGGTCTTGGTAAAGATCTGTTTGTTTCAATGCATTTATTTCTACATTGACAATGATTGAGCAGAGACCATTTTATGGGCAAATTGTTGGTAAAGTTTAACAATGCAAGTTGACAATATATTTTCAAATTATCATATCTATACATGTGAATAAAACAAGAAAAAATAGTTTGATTTAGGAAATTATGTGGATGATAATTGTAATTTTGGTTTCAAAGACCAAAAAAGCATGTCTTAACAAGTGTGACATGTTTTAAGGATGTGTTAATATGAACAGGTATTTTATTTTAATGCATCACAGCATAAAGGTTATCATCTGTGGAACAGGTGATTGATGCTGAATAAATATGACACATAGCATAAAAGACCTACCTATTGTATTTATTGTGAACTTGTTCTCGTCCTGAATATGTGTGAAATATTTGCCACTGGACGTTAAGCAACCAACAATCAATCATAGCATAAAAACAGACTAGTTGTAGAAGATTCCTTATTGATTCTTATTGGTTATAGACTGTTTAATGTCTATAATGAGATATTAAAATTCAATGCATTTTATGAGATTGACATTTAAAGTTTCGTTTAACTTTGCTTTTGATAAAACCTACTACAACCTGCATACAAATCTGGTGTTTCTTGATACTGAGTACAGTTACTCCCCACTGATTAAAGGACTAAATTTGTATTGAAAAACTTATCATTTATATAAAAATACAAAGATGTGGTATGATTGCCAATGAGACAAATACCCATGCCACCAGGGACCAAAAGAAGACTAAACAATTACAGGTTGCAGTAGATCCTCGACATTGAGCAAAACCATACCATATGGTAATCTATAAAAAGCTGTAGTGTGTCAAAATGTAGAACAAGAAAAAACAATTGTTGTAAATTCATGAATTATTGCAAGGTTTTTATTATTGCGAAAAATGCGACAGAGTTGCAAACTCAATAATTTAAACTCGCATTTTCAAATATTTTACATGAACTATGAATTAAACAGGATTTTTCTAAAAATCGTAAAAATTAAAATTGCATGTAAGTTTAAAATGACAAAATCGCAATAATAAATGCATGCAAAAATTTCTGAATTTACAGTATTCATATTTCAGGAGACAAATGAGAAAAGAGTTGAGAAAAACAAAGGTTAAAGATAAGAAACCTGCCTTTACCATGGCAGCTACAACTCCGTTAGTGACCCAGATATTTGACAGTATGTTTAAAGGTCAGCTGGATGAAAAATCAGGACATGGGACTAAGCGTAGAAGATGTGGTATATGTGAGGTAAATAAAATTGATAGGGATGGCAAATTCTATTCATTAAGCTTATTGTTCTTTGAAACCTTGACAGACAATCAGAATTTGATAAACTATCTGTTTGGTTTTTTTTTGGCCCATCACTTAGTATTCGCACACTCATTTCACAAAACATCTTTTGACAATTCCAGAAAATATGGAGGGAGGTGCTTTAATTACTTTTGGGTGGGTGGGGGCTTGTCACAATAATTTCAGAATTTATAGCTTTTAAAGCCTTCTTAGGAGTGAGTTTAGATATAGCTTTTGTTGTGTAGGTCTTGAAATTGTGTTCTATAATAATATGCTTCTGTTTAATTCACTAGACTTGCCAGCAACCAGATTGTGGTACATGTAATGCTTGTAAAGACATGGTCAAATTTGGTGGAACTGGCAGGGCCAAACAAGCTTGTGTAAACAGGAGGTAGATATAACACAGTGAAATTTAACAAGGAGATTTAGAAAAAGGGAATGGTTTGAATAAAAAGGCATGATGAACGTACACCTATTTTTTTTCTTGTAAAATAATCAGGGACTATATAGGTAGTGATTTGAAAAATATATGCACCCACTAAGGAAGGTTTTTCAATAGAAATAATTCTGCTCGAATAATATAATACTTATAAGCACTACCTTCTTTTAAAAAAATAACTCTGCAGTATGTCAGATTTATATTGTTTACAAGCCAGAAAATCTTGAGATATTGTGTTTTCACTGAATCCCAAAAAGCTGTCTATTTTGACCTTAAAGGATGAGGGTTTAATTTTTAGCTCACCTGGCCCAAAGGGCCAAGTGAGCTTTTCCCATCACTTGGCGTCCGTCGTCCGTCGTCTGTCGTCCGTCGTCGTCTGGCGTCGTTAACTTTTACAAAAATCTTCTCCTCTGAAACTACTGGGCCAAATTACACCAAACTTGGCCAAAATCATCATTGGGGTATCTAGTTTAAAAAATGTGTCCGGTGACCCGGCCAACCATCCAAGATGGCCGCCATGGCTAAAAATAGAACATGGGGGTAAAATGCAGTTTTTGGCTTATAACTCAAAAACCAAAGCATTTAGAGCAAATCTGACATGGCATAAACTTGTGTAACAGGTCAAGATCTATCTGCCCTGAAATTTTCAGATAAATCGGATAACCTGTTGTTGGGTTGCTGCCCCTGAATTAATAATTTTAAGGAAATTTTGCTGTTTTTGGTTATTATCTTGAATATTATTATAGATAGAGATAAACTGTAAACAGCAATAATGTTCAGCAAAATAATATTTACAAATAAGTCAACATGACCGAAATGGTCAGTTGGCCCCTTTAGGAGTTATTGCCCTTTATAGTCAATTTTTAACCATTTTTCGTAAATCGTAGTAATCTTTTACAAAAATCTTCTCTGAAACTACTTGGCCAAATCAATCCAAACTTGGCCACAACCATCTTTGGGGTATGTAGTTTGAAAAATGTGTCCAGTGACCCAGCCATCCAATCAAGATGGCCGCCATGGCTAAAAATAGAACCTTTGGTAAAATGCAGTTTTTGGCTTATAACTCAAAAACCAAAGCATTTAGAGTAAATCTGACATGAGGTAAATTTGTTTATCAGGTCAAGATCTACCTGCCCTGAAATTTTCAGATGAATTGGACAACCCGGTTTTGGGTTGCTGCCCCAGAATAAGTAATTTTAATGAAATTTTGCTGTTTTTTGGTTATTATCTTGAATATTATTATAGATAGAGATAAACTGTAAACAGCAATAATGTTCAGCAAAAAAAGATTTACAAATAAGTCAACATGACCGAAATGGTCAGTTGACCCCTTTAGGAGTTATTGCCCTTAATAGTCAATTTTTAACCATTTTTCATAAATCTTAGTAATCTTTTACATCTTCTCCTCTGAAACTACTTGGCCAAATTACACCAAACTTGGCCAAAATCATCATTGGGATATCTTGTTTAAAAAATGTGTCCGGTGACCCGGCCAACCATCCAAGATGGCCGCCATGGCTAAAAATAGAACATAGGGGTAAAATCCAGTTTTAGGGTTGTAACTCAAAAACCAAAGCATTTAGAGCAAATCTGACAAGGGGTAAAATTGTGTAACAGGTCAAGATCTATCTATCTATCTTTTTTAACAATTTTCACTAATTTGGTAAATTTTTGTAAATTTTTACAAAATATTTTTCACTGTATCTAAAGGTCCAAGTTTATTATAGATAGAGAAAATTCTAAGTACCAAGAATGTTCAGTAAAGTAAGATCTACAAACACATCACTATCAGCAAAACACAATTTTGTCATGAATCCATCTGTGTCCTTTGTTTAATATGCACATAGACCAAGGCAAGGTGAGCGACACAGGCTCTTTAGAGCCTCTAGTTTTTTTTTATAGATGTCCCAACATGGTTGTAAAAGAAGCAGAGGACGATGACCTTTTGGAAGAGGATGATAATGATTCAAAATTAATTGTAAGTTATCACTTATAAGAGTCTGATATCCTCTGATGAATGTGAATCAAGCTAAAATTACAATTTGTCAGTTTAAGTCTGTCAAAAATGACTGATCACTTGTGCTGTGCTCATCAAGACAAGAATTTTAACAATTTACCTCAACCAAGTTATTTTTGCTGAAACTTTTACCCCTTTCTGATACACCTTGCAGTGTTTTCATTTAGTTACTTCAAATTTACTTTAAGTAGTTTGAAAAGAAAAATACAAGTTTACATATTTTGACGATTTGTATTTGCGTTCTTTTCCTACTTTTTAAAGTCTAGAAATTTAGTTGGTTAACAGTATATAATTGAATTTTGAAATTGACAGTTTAAACAAGAGCTCCTTATTATGGCATAAAATGTAAAAAGGCTTCATGTCAATGTAAGCAGGTTTTGGTATATTCTCTTTGATAGCATTGAAATAGATTATTTATTTTTTTGTTTTGCTTATTGGACTTTTAAAACATATTTCAGAGTGAAAGTAAAGAAACAACTCCAACAAAGACACATAAAACTGCATCTAATGCTAAGGTGAGTAATTCATTTGTAGAAAAGTTCCTGATAATTTATGTGGTAGATCTATTTCATCACTCCCCTTACATGAGAAACTTATTACACATGTTCATTATGATGTGTACTTTCATAAATATATGCCAAATTGAGTAAAAGAAAGGATGTCCAATGGACAAATGTTCTTTTTTTACATGTATGATAAAAATCAGACAACAAATGTTTAAAAATTCACTTTCCCCATTAATAATTATGACTGATATTCCAAAGACCCTATGAACGGAAAATTCTTTCTATATCAAACTCTGAGAGACATTTAACAAATTGTAATAAAAAATGGTAATCCTAGAATGATAGTAGTCAATTAATTAGACATAATTTTAACTGAAGCTATTTATCTAGCAAGAAGAGGATAAGTTTAGTTTCCTTTATAAATTTAAAACATTATTGACCTAAAACTTAATAAATATCTATTTGCACTTTTAAATAACATTAACTTTTTGTAGGCAAAACTGAGATGGGAAGGAGACGAGATCAAAGTTGATGGAAGAAACACCTACTATGAAGCTATTAAACTAGATGATGATATTGTAAGATTTCTTTTCTTTTACAATGTTTTTTATACCCCTGCTTTAAAATAAAATATTGGGGTATACTGTTTTACCTCTGTCCGTCAGTCTGTCCCATGAATACTTTACATCACATCTTTCTCAGGAACTACATAACAAGTTTGTTTCAGGGTTTATATTTGTCAGCTATACTGTGTGATGCATTTTCAGATTTATCACTGAAACAACTTCCTGTTTACCTTATCTATAAGTAAATACTATCAGTGATTCTTCAGTGAAACTGAAGTGTAATTTAATTTGCATGTTGTAAAATCATGGAACTTTTCAAAAGGTATTTTGAAATTGTATGAAGAAGTTTTTCACATTGTTTGAATCAAATAAATACTGTGTCAGAACAAACCAATAGGTAATGTCAGAATTATTAAAAGGAAAATAACGTTAACCTAGTGGTTTCTTTTTCAGATTAAGGTGAACGACTATGTAGCAGTAAAACCACAAGACACTGGTATCCCTGTCTACATAGCCAGAATAGCATACATGTGGGAAACCAGTAGTGGACAGAAAATGTTTCATGCACATTGGTTTTGGTAAATACTAAAATTGAGAATGGAAATGGGGAATGTGTCAAAGAGACAACAACATGACCATAGAACAGACAACAGCAGAAGGTCACCAACAGGTCTTCAATGCAGCGAGAAATTCCTGCGCCCGGCGGCTTCCTTCAGCTGGCCCCTAAACAAATATATATACTAGTTCAGTGATAATGAACGCCATACTAAACTCCAAATTGTACACAAGAAACTAAAATTAAAAATAATACAAGACTAACAAAGGCCAGAGGCTCCTGACTTGGGACAGGTGCAAAAATGCGTCAGGGTTAAACATGTTTATGAGATCTCAACCCTCCCCTATACCTCTAGACAATGTAGAAAAGTAAAGGCATAACAATATGTTTTTCTGCATATTGAATATTTTTATCATGTTTCCATTTTCACTGGTTATTTTGTGTGAAATATTTATTATAGTCATTTCAATGATCAATGTAAAGTCATATCTGGTGACCATTGTTATGGTATTTTTTTACAAAAAAATTGCAACCTAATAGCATAAAGTACTAAACTTATCTTTTGGATTCCTATCTTAAAACAATATTTCTACACATTTTTGGGTAACTTTTAATTGACATGTATGATGGAGTTGCAAATACCATAAAATGCATAGATGCAAAAACAAAGTAATTAATTAAAATGATATTAAATGTTTTATGGTACAGTATCCTCACTGTTACTCTATACCAGACTCATATATTATGTAATCAATTAGATGATATAGATATAGGAAGATGTGGTATGAGTGCCAATGAGACTCTCCATCCAAATCACAATTTATAAAAGTAAACCATTATAGGTCAAGGTATGGTTATCAATGCGGAGACTTAGCTCACACAGAATAGTGAGCTATAAAGGGCCCCAAAAATTACTAGTGAAAAACCATTCAAAATGGGAAAACCAATGGTCTAATCTATATAAAACATGAGAAACGACAACTACTGAACATCAGATCCCTATGTTTGTTTCAGTCGGAGTAATGACACAGTGCTAGGAGAAGCTTCAGATGACCAAGAAGTGTTCATGATAGATGACTGTGAAGACATCAAGTTTGATGTTGTTACATGTAAAATTAAGGTAGTTATTGATGCTCACATTCACCTTGGGGGGGGGATCTATGTGAATTGTAATTTTTATATCAAACCCATTGTTGTGCATAAATTTTGAATTTTTTGGCACTTTTATATTATTCCAGAAAGTTATAATAAAAACTATTGAAAAAATCTTTCTGCACCATAAAATGGTAACAACAATAAATAAAAGAGAGACAAAAGATACCATTCAATTTATTGTTTGGATAATATTGATCTTAAATTTTGTAACCAAACATAAAGTCATTGAAATTATTTTGTACAAGGGAATTAAACATGCTTTGATAAGGCCGTGTCTGTTTTTTTCTTTGTTTTGCGTCAACTGATTCTGAGAAAACCTACCAGACAGCAAAGAAAAAAAACACACTCAAAGAAAATAACACAAGAGTCTGCTTAAGTTCTGGACTGATTAACAGTGACTTTAGATCAATACTGTCATATCTAAGTGAAAGAGCAAACATGACAAACAGGAAATTTAGCAATGTACAAACTTGATATGATTATATTCTGAGAAATTGCCTTGGTATTTCAAACATTTCCCATTTATACTGAAGCCTTTGAGAAGAGACATGTTTTGATCTGAGATGTGTCATGTTGTATTAAAACCTATGTATAATCAATAATTCCCTGTATCAAATCAATAATGCTTTAAGCATGAATTATCTCCCATTTGCAGAGTTATCTTCTTATAATTGGAATACTTTATGTAAACTTTTTGGCAATATATTAATATTTTGTTCTGCATACTTTTTTTTCAGAAAATAAACTAATGAAATTATGTTTTATATATCTTAATATCTTGTGGAATTAAAAATGTACATACTAATTTATCGTATCTTATCAGACGGTAGATATCATTTAAAGAAATTTATTAGAAATATTTGCAAAAACTACTATTTTTCATTTAAAAAAGTATAAAAATTTATTTCAATTATAAAATAAGATAACTGTGCAAATGGGAGGTAACTCTTGCTTCAAGCAAGTAAGGAACGCCTACTGTAAGACCTGTACCAAGGAAGAACCATTACAGTGAAATTGGTTGATCTTTTCAATATCAAATTTAGTAAATCTTAATATTAAATAAAAGCTCTGATACATTGAATCATTGAATCTTGTATTTAATGTGTCTCTTATGCTGGCTACGTAAAGGCTCTCTAGGATCTGAGAAAAAGTTTCTGTGCCGGCGAGCGGAAAGGCATATGGAGCCAGAACGATCCTTTTATCTTTGAAAAGTGAAATACAAACGATCTCGCTCGCCAGCACATTTATATTGGCCATTTCTGCTGTCACATGTATCGAAGTCACATGTTATGGGCCCTGTAATTTTGGAAATAAAAATATTCTATTCTATATTCTATTCTATCGAAGTCAAGATCGCTTAAACGCTTTAAATAAGGAGCTTACTTGTTATTTAAAGCGCAAAATAGATTTGAGTATAAGAATACACAAAAACACGGCTGGAAAAACCCGGAAAATACGGATTTTCTACTGACGAACAAAAAAAAGTTTGTGTTTGTTTTTGACACAAATTGGCCGAAAACCTACCCGCACGCGGACGCAAAACAAATAAAAAAACAACTATGGCCTAAAGTAATGTTGTTTATTTAATCCTCTTTCTGATTTAATTTTGATCTGACTTATTGAATATATGGAGTAATTTTGTATGCTGTTTTTATAGGTTTTATATAAGGCCCCAGCAGACAACTGGCACATGTTAGGTGGTATTGAACATCCAGAGGAGGACCGAGTGGTAGATGCAGAGGATAACCGAAGTTTCTTTTATCAAAAATGGTAAAATATGAAAGCGTATTTAAGAATAAAAATTGTCAAAGAGACAACAACCCGACAAAAGAGCAGACAACAGCCGAAGGCTACCAATGGGTCTTCAACTTAGCGTCAAAATCTTGCTCCCGTAGGTGGTCCTTAGCTGGCCCAAAAATAAAATTGTGTACTAGTTCAGTGAAAATGGACGTCACACTTAACTCCAAAACATAAAAATCAATTAAAATTTAAAAACACATACAAGACTAACAATGGCCAGAGGCTCCTGACTTGGGACAGGAATTAAAATGCAATGGGGTCAAGCATGTTTTGTGAGGTCTCCCCTATATCTCTAGCCAATGTAGAATAAAGTAACACATAGCAATACGCTCAGTAAAACTCATGTTTAAAAGAAGTCTGAGGCTGATGTCAGAATAGGTTACATAAGTCAACTCTTCATACACACTTAGAAAGAGCTCATTTCTACAGTTACATTATCAATTAAGTTGACTGAAACATGGCAAAACATTTTTTAATTCAATTTTTAAGTAAATCCATCCATCATCATTATCATCAAATTGTGTGCAAAGTAAATGCATTTGTGTGGGTGGTGGCCATAAAAAAAAAGTGCCTTCCAGTTTTCAGTTTTCTTGACTGAAATATGGCAAAACAATTCAATTTGCTGTTGAATCAGTATTTTCGTTGGATACCAATTTTCTATGGTTTCGTGGTTACAAGTACACCATGAATACAAATATCCAATGGATTACAAATTTTCTATAGGTTTTGTATGCAGAGATTGGCAAAACCATGAAATCAAATATTCACGAATTGCCAGCTTTCCAGAATCCACAAAAATGATACCCATGCAAATAAAGGAATTCACAGTAGTTGACTGAAACATGGCAAAACAATTCTCTTCTTATTTAAAGTTTTCAAAGAAACAATAGTTTTTGAATACACTTGTATAATTGGTGCTTAATAGGTATGATCCAGATTTAGCCAGATTTGAAGATCCACCAACAGATGAAGTGGAAGTTCTTGAGAATTTAAAACATAAACATTGTATTAGCTGTTACAGACTTAATCAGATTAGAAAGGTATGTTTGTATCATATACATAAAATGTTATATTTGACATAAGTTTGAAAACCTTCAATCCTACTTTCGACTCTTGATCATCCATATCAATGGAAAAAAGTAACTGTTTTTCCTTTCTTCTTGTTACTGAGCAACTTGCACGAAACATGTTTAAAAATTATTTTGAACGTTCAGATCAGTATGAATGACTTCAAACAGCATAATGCTTGCATAGATATTCCGATTAGTTTCAATAGAAATCTTTTCAAAAGTGTTCAGATAAACATTTTTACTTGGTAAGTATTTTGAAAAATGAAAAGAATGATATAATAAAAGAAGGAAATATTTTTCAAATACATCCCACATAATTCCAAAATCTAAGGTTTAGGTTGAGAAAATCCAGATAAGTGCCTAAAAATTTAAAGGCACCAACTTTAAATAGCCTTTTGCGATTCTTTAGTCTACAAATTATCTATTTTTCTTTGTTCCTACAGAAAGAAATCCCTAGTCTGGGAGAAGAATTAGATGATTCTACAGATACCAGAGTATTCTATAATAGTGTTTGTCGAGATAGTGTGGACTATAAGATAGGAGATGGCTGTTACATAGAACCAGAAGGATTCAATTTCAAAATTAAACAAGTCAAGAAACCAACAAAGTCAACTAAACACAGTGCAGTAATTATCTTCAATATAATTTTAGTTGTCTGAATTGTTTTTTTTCAAAGCTAGCACTCAAATTTCCTAGACGATTTAGGCAAATTGACAGAAATTTTCCTTTTCAAACTACTCAAGAAAAGTCATAGACTGAATTTTGTATCTAGCAAAGTCTGTTACAGTCGATTTTAATGAGTGTGTAGGCAAAGGTAATATATTTGGTTAGCTTGCTTGCTAGCTGAACCGTGAAGTCATTGTTAGGTCAGGTTATCAAACCTCCTTTAAGAGTAGACTAGTCTGATAGATAACCAATCTATCTGTCTGTAGGACTAGGCTACTTCAAATGGAGGGTAGTATACTTTACACAACAATGACTTCTCGGTTCAGCTAGAAGTTACTTGTAATTTACGTGTTCTGAATTTTAAGTAAAACTTCTATGTAGCCTTTATTGAGTCTGAGGTAAAACTTGTGAAAGGAATTACCATGAGTGACCACTCATAAACATGCCCAACAACAGCTTTCATTTATTTGTATAAAATTAAAATACTTAAGGACAAGCAGCTATTAATGTGTAACTTATTTTTCCTACAGGTAGATGAAAATCTATACACAGAGGCCTACAGAAAATCTGAATACATCAAAGGTTCCAATGAAGATTTACCAACACCCTTCAGAATTGGGAGAATTACAGAAATTTATTGTAAAAAATCCACAGGATCAAAACTTCCTGACATGACAAATATAAGAATTAAAGTTTGTAAATATTACAGGTAATTGAAAGGAATTATAACGTGTTGATTGCATTTTTTTTTTTAAAGTGACTGGTAGGGGCATGTTACTTTTTGGACCTTTTGGATTATAGCTCTTCCTCTTTTATATAAGCTTTGGATTTCAAATATTTTGGCCACGAGCATCACTGAAGAGACATGTATTGACGAAATGTGCATCTGGTGCAAGAAAAATGGGACCGTTAATTTGTTTACAATATCTCAAATCACATATTTAGTGGAATTACATTTTACTATCCAAATAAAGCAATGATTGTATATTGATTGAAGCCAATGTTAACCTTCAAACCGTGTAGTCCCTGTTTGATAGCTTGTTTTTGAATTTTTAATGATGAAAACCTTTTGGTGTGTCTTTGTCAAATGTTATTGTAATATTATTCTTATATTGAGCAAGGAATTTAAATTTCTGCATTTTCTATGCCAAAGAAAGTTTTTGTTGTCTCAGATCAATCAGAAGACTTAAATTAGTATAAGCTATTTTCCAACTAAGCAGGGTGAATTAAGAAATACTAGTTAAGACTAGTTGGCATAGATTGACTTGTGCTCCTACAATTTACAATTGCTCTAAACAGTCATGTCTGTCATTTAAAATCTTACTTAACAGTCCTTTTAAACTCGATTTTCCTGTTGTTATGTATTCATATAAGGGAAATTGAAAATTTTATAATAATTGTGTCATTATTTATTTTTAAAAAATCATTCTACTCATAGACATAAATAAATTGCTTAGGAAAATAAGTTGATTTGCATTATGTCTAAGCTATGCAATGCAATGCTGCTTATCTTTACAGACCAGAAGATACACACAAAGGAGTTACTTCCACATATCACTGTGATCTCAATATGTTGTACTGGTCTGAAGAAGGTATGATTAGTAGAAATAAGCATTATTACAATCTTTAGTATTTTTAAGGCTCAAAGACCATACAGTCAAACATTTGGAGAGGAAAACAAAATTTCATAACTTTCAGAACACTCAACAGTCTAGTGAAAAAATTAGGAGATGTAAAACTTACTATAGAATTTTACAGGCAACTGTTCATTTACTTGATCCAATCTGAAAGCTAAACAGAAAGTGGGTGTTTTTTATTTAACATCTGTCCTTGACTGGTGCATGCTAAATTTACTCAAATGTTCAACTTCTGTAGTCACCCAGATCATGGAATGATATTTAATATCAACACTATTTAACTTCATAATAAAAATCGATATCTGGTTGATGAAATGAGCATTTTTGAAAGAAAGATTATCAAGTAATATATGCAAAAAAATAATCAAATTCTGCTCTACAATTCTTCCATTATTGAATCCAACATTTTATATTTAATCTCTATCTTTTGCTGGAACATTACATAATTATTATCTAATTTCAGAATAAGATTAGAAAAGCATTTTGCTTCATTTGATATATTTTAAAGTAGCCCTTATTTTTATGCCCCACCTACGATAGTCTGTGCCTCCTTTCGTCCGTTCGTTCGTTCGTTCGTCCGACTTCAGGTTAAAGTTTTTGGTCAAGGTAGTTTTTGATGAAGATGAAGTCCAATCCACTTGAAACTTAGTACACATGTTCCCCATGATATGATCTTTCTAATTTTAATGCCGAATTATAGTTTTGACCCCAATTTCATGGTCAACTGAACATAGAAAATGAAAGTACAAAGTTCAGGTTGAAGTTTTTGGTCAAGGTAGTTTTTGATGAAGTTAAAGTCACAACTACTTGAAACTTAGTACACATGTTCCCTATGATATGATCTTTCTAATTTTAATTCCAAATTAAAGTTTTGACCCCAATTTCAGGGTCCACTGAACATGGAAAATTATAGTGCGAGTGGGGCATCTGTGTACTATGGACACATTCTTGTTTTCTAAATGACATTTATTTCTTATTTTACAGAGGCCACAGTAGACTTCAGCTTAGTGAAAGGGAAATGTCAAGTGCTTTACAGTGACAATTTACAGGATCTTCAGGCTTATTTCCTTAGTGGTCCAAATAAATTTTACTTCTCAGAGGTAAGGTTTAATATTCAGATAAAAAAAATTATCCTGTTGTTTTACAAATATAGTCTTTCTGCTATACAACTACAATTCAACTATGATAAGTGTATAAAAAAACTAACTGTACTGTTCCACTTATCCCTGGTTTTGGTCATCAAAGTACTTTAGGAGTTCAAGATAAACTCTTGTATCATCACCCTGGTTAATGAAGCTGAAATCAAGTTTTATATTCCAATTTGTATGCATCAATATTACATGAATCATTTAAAAATAAATATTTTATAAGCTTTAGAAAAAATTAACAGTATTTTTTATCTCATCAGATCAACATCTGATTAAGATGATAAGTTGATATAATTTGAAGAAGTAGTTGCAGAACCAACATTGTAAATACCTTAGTGACACATCTCCATTAATCCTGATAGGAATTGTACACGGATTCCACTACCCTTAGCTTGCAGCTCTCGAGGGGTGCTCTGTAAACTGAGGGATTTTCGTTCATACATACATACATACCAAACAATTTATTACAGTAGAGTTATTTCTACTTAAAAACTGTCCATGTCAAGCAATCCTTTACCAGATGTCATTCTACTTTCTGAACTGATATTTATTACATCAACCATTGAAATTGATGAATTATACTAATAGATATAAGATATTAATAAACTAGCAATTGCTAAAATATTATCAACAGAATTATGAAACCTATTACAGGCATATGACAGTGAAAACAAAACATTTGAAGAACCTCCACACAAAGCAAGGTTACTTGGTAGCAAAGGAAAGGTATGCACAGATTATATAGTGTTGGTGGATTTTATGATACTGTTTTTGAAGTAAATAGAAACAATATATCACCTTTATTCTATTGGGATAAAATGATTTTTTTTCAACAATATTGGATTAATTTGAAGATGTGTGGACAAATCATCTTCCTATCAGTTTTGGTCATTATCTTCCCCTTGGAAAATTCTTTAATCAACTTCCAGTTAACTGAATATTTGTATATACATGTTTACACTTGATGGATAATTTTGGGTATATATGAAACTCTTTTCACTAGAACTAGATTCTGAAAAATCCTGAAATTTTGTATCCAGCTTCATGTGAGCCTCCTATACCGTGTGATGTATTCACATTCATGATGAATGTATCATCAAGTTCCTGTTTACTTAATACCAAATTCTTAATAGAAGGGTTATTATTAGAAAGCAAAAGCTCAACAGTTTCACAACTCAAGAAATAACTGGTTGGACATACTGTGCAAAAATTGCAAGTATCAGAGGCAAAAAATTAAGTGTGATAAAACGCCATGCATGGTCTTAGCGCTTTTGTTGTGTAAAAAGAATTTGAAAAAAAATTAAATTATGCTTATACAGACATTTTTGTCAAGCCTTCGACTTTTGTTGTAAAAGCGAGACATAGCGATCCTACATTCTGTCAAGGGGTCCACAAATATTCACTCTGTGGTTAAAGTTTTTGAAATTTTAATAACTTTCTTAAACTATCCTGGATTTCTAACAAACTTGGACAGAAGTTTGTTTATGATCATAAGATAGTATCCAGAAGTAAATGATTTTCCAAAAGAAAAGAGAAACAAGTTTACAAGAAAACAAATCATTGCAAAAATGATAGCTTTAAACCATAGACTATATAGGATACAAGTTTACTTTTCTTTACGAAAATGTGATATTTCAGGGTAAGGGAAAAGGTAAAGGAAAGGGCAAGGGTAAAGGCAAATCATCTGCCCCCTCTGAGGATGTGGAGGAGACAAAGATACAATGGAAACCACTCAGATGTTTGGATGTGTTTGCTGGTTGTGGAGGTAACTATTCAATGTTTAAAAGTGTTCTTTATACCTGTGTACCTGAGCACACCCTAGGTGTACTTAAATTGGTCCATTGCAGAGACCGTACCTGGACATACATGGACAAAGTTGGAGGGACACAAAGGTATCAAGCTATCCCCAATTATCATGTTTCCAACAACCTATAGACTTCTATACATTTCAATTAAACCTCACAGAAAAATAGTACACTTCATGTGGCAAAATAGAATTGTGTATAAATTTTACATTTGGTGTAACAAAAATTTAGTGACATCTTCAAAGGTTATTTTTGAACTTTCCTTTTTGGGGTAGGGGTAGTTGATTAGGATTATATTGTATCAATATATTGTGTTTTGTATATTTGTCAACAAATAAGAATTCAAAGAAATTTTTTTATCAAAATATTGATCGAAACTTGTTAAAGGCAACAAATTTTGTTTCAATTGTTTGATTATCAAGATATATTTACTCTGGTCAATAAGTGCAAAAGTCAAAAAAAAAAAAAGAAGAAAAATAAAAGAAAAGATACACAGTAACAAACAACAAGGAAATAAAATAAAATTTAACATACTTCACCTTCAACTATGTTAAAGGTTGCTGTGTATTCAAGGAACACAATGCCATGGATTTCAGAAACTTCACTTCAAAGGAGAAGTACAGTATGAAGTTTATCAGGTTAAACACAATATACATTTTTGTTTGAAAAAAGTCAATTGTTACTTATATAAGTATTAGATAAATCTTTTGAATTAATATTAAAGTAAATTAGAAGAATATCTATTCTCTTTAAGGTCTGTCAGAAGGATTTCATCAAGCTGGAATAGCTGATTCTAAATGGGCTATAGAAAAAGAGGAACCTGCAGCACAGGCCTTCAGATTGAACAACCCGGGATGTACAGTGTTCACAGATGATTGTAATGAGCTATTGAGACTTGTCATGCAGGTAAGAACATGAACATTCTGTATGAACAACCCAGGATGTACAGTTGTAATAAGCTGTTGAGACTTGTCATGCAAGTAAGAACATGAGCATTCTGTATGAACAACCCAGGATGTGCCGTGTTCACAGATGATTGTAATGAGCTATTGAGACTTGTCATGCAGGTAAGAACATTAACATTCTCTATGAACAACCCAGGATAAACAGTGTTCACAGATGATTGTAATGAGCTATTGAGACTTGTCATGCAGGTAAGAACATGAACATTATCTATGAACAACCCAGGATAAACAGTGTTTACAGATGATTGTAATGAGCTATTGAGACTTGTAATGTAGGTAAGAACATGAACATTCTGTATAAACAACCAAAGATGTACAGTGTTCACAGATGATTGTAGTGAGCTATTGAGACTTGTCATGCAGGTATGAACATGAACATTCTCTATGAACAACCAAGGATGTAGTGTTCACAAATGATTGTAATGAGCTATTGAGAGTTGTCATGCAGGTAAGAACAAGAACATTCTGTATGAACAACCTAGGATGTACAGTGTTCACAGATGATTGTAATGAGCTATTTAGACTTGTCATGCAGGTAAAAACATGAGCATTCTGTATGAACAACCCAGGATGTACCGTGTTCACAGATGATTGTAATGAGCTATTGAGACTTGTCATGCAGGTAAGAACATGAGCATTCTGTATGAACAACTCAGGATGTACCGTGTTCACAGATGATTGTAATGAGCTATTGAGAGTTGTCATGCAGGTAAGAACAAGAACATTCTGTATGAACAACCTAGGATGTACAGTGTTCACAGATTATTGTAATGAGCTATTGAGACTTGTCATGCAGGTAAGAACATGAGCATTCTGTATGAACAACCCAGGATGTACTGTGTTCATAGATGATTGTAATGAGCTATTGAGACTTGTCATGCAGGTAAGAACATGAACATTCTGTATGAACAACCCAGGATGTACCGTGTTCACAGATGATTGTAATGAGCTGTTAAGACTTGTCATGCAGTTAAGAACAGGAATATTGTGTTTAAACACCTCAGGATGTATTCACAGATGACTGTAAGAGTCCTATACAATATTGGGACCTTTTTTATGCCCATGCTGCTGAGAAAATTATACACAATGCTTTTTACCACCAAAGACAGCTTTAGTTTAAATGTGGGTGGCATCACTTTCACTGTTCTGGAGTTAGTACCTTTATGAATGATTTTTTTTTATAAATTTGCCATTTCCATACTATAACTTTACTTTGCCTTAACCAAATGTTATAAAATTATACACAAAGCTTATTACCACATAGCACAGTATCTACAGCTCAATGGAGTATCACATGGGACAAATGTTTGAGTAATTAACTGCTGATTAACCTTCTATCACCTGAGACAGTAACTGCTTTTTAGGGCAAGAGCTTAAGACATGTTTTATGCATTATCTTTGATTGTCCACATCATAACCTAAAAGTTGATTATTTACATTTATTTATTAGGGTGATACTACAAACAGAATGGGACAAAAGCTGCCACAGAAAGGAGAAGTAGAATTATTGTGTGGTGGACCACCATGCCAGGGATTCAGTGGCATGAACAGATTTAACTCCAGAGAATATTCCATGTTTAAGGTATTATAAAATGATAGATAGGAGATGTAGGATGTACCTCAAAGGTCATTGAGGCAGCAGCCCTACAACTTAAAAAGATAAAACAATGTCTCTAGGTCAGCTTAAAAAAAAAGAGGTGAAAGGTACCAGAGGGACATTCAAACTCATAGATCGAAAATAAACTTACAACATAAATGTCTATTAATATACAAATGTCTATTCATTGTGTTGATTACAAACTTTTATAACATAGATAAATGTTTGGGCACATTAGAAATATCCTGTATATCATGCTCTGTTATTCATTATAAATCAATAATTTTTAGTACTTTTGAAAACTCAAGTTAGACTTTAGATCTTTAAAAAGGTTTTGCACTATATTATTCGTCTTGTTACTACAATCTTCTGTTTTGGTTTTGACAATTTTTAGATATTTCATCTCAGAGTTATGGAACTATACTTCTTTATTAATTTGTAAGCATGTCTCATAATAAGTTATTTATTGATCCTCACAATATTTTCATGCATATATTCATCTGTGCTGAAAACTCCCGTCTGTTTTACAATATTTACCGGATTTTTTTTTATGGTAGGACAACTAAGGGACAAGTATTATACACCCAGTGAACCACTGCTCATTTCCCTCCTAGAACAGTTTATTCAATACTATTACTTTCTCTGTTTCATAATGAAATATTTTGTTAAATATTTTCCAGAATTCATTAATTTCATCGTATTTGAGTTACTGTGATTATTATCGACCAAAATTTTTCTTGCTGGAAAATGTGAGGAATTTTGTTTCATTCAAAAGAAGTATGGTATTGAAATTGGCTCTACAGTGTTTGATAAGAATGGGATATCAATGTACGTTTGGAGTGTTACAGGCAGGCAGTTATGGAGTTGCCCAAACAAGGAGGAGGTAGGTTTTGATCCTTTTAATTTGATGATGAAATTTTCTGGATTTATCCCAGGTTATAAACCAATATGATCAAGATTTTAGTATTGAAAATTCAGAAATGATTGTGATGTTTTTATTATTATGAAAAACGCAAGAGGGTTACATTCGCATTAATTTAAACTTTCATTTTGAAATCTTTTATATCATTTAAACATGATTTTTCTCAATATTGCAAAAAAAATTTTTTTATTTTAGTCTAAAATTACAAAATTGTAATAATAAATGCATGCAAGAATTATACAGTATTGATAATGTGTACCTTATTTTCAGATTGGCTACAACTTATGTAACTTATGTAACATTTGTACTGTCTTAAGTTGAATCTTAAGACTTATCATTGGAGATAAAGGATAAGGAACTACAACTGCATCATTTCCATTTGGAATCTTTTTATGAACACAACTTGAAAATTCAGAAGTCAAACAAAAATAACCTTCGCCAATTTTTATGTAGTAGCGTATGGTTAGAAATGCTTGATACACTCAGCTATGTTGAAACAGTGTATGACCTAATTATACATTACATTTTGATGTGCTTACAAGTAATGAAGTCTTAAATAAGAATTAAATTTTAATATTTTATTTACAGGGCTATAATTTTGGCAGCTGCACCTGGTGAAAAGTTACCATTTTACCCAGAACCAGAACATGTGTTCTCCCCAAGAGCCATGCAGTTATCTGTTCAGGTGGATGAGAGAAGGGTAAGCTAAGGCTATAGCCATATGGAGTTATTTTCTCTATGAAAATATTTTCAAAAATACAGAACGAAAGCAGTTGCATTAATTACCCATCCTCAGACAGAATGTTCAAAGCTTTTTCCAGTAACAACATTGGAGAAGATATAAAGCTATAGTACTTTGCATTCTTATGTTATCAATAAAAGCTAGTATGATGCACACTAATTAGTACAGATGAACCAGGTTTTAGTTCTTTACTTTGTACAAAAATATTGCCCTTAGAAAAATTGGATTTGTAGTAAAATTCATGTTTTGATATATAAAAACCTTTCAAAAATTCAAAAGAACGATAAAGAGAATCCAGACTGTTTACCATGTAAATTTTGAGGTATCTACTATAAAACATTATTTCCACTTGCATTCTTACTTTTTGCAGTTCATGTCTAACATTACAAGAATGGTATCAGCACCATTTAAGACCATAACCATTCGAGACACAATGTCTGATTTACCTGATATAAGGAATGGTGCCAAGGCAGAAGAGATATCTTACCAAGGAGATCCACAGTCACATTTCCAAAAACTGGTTAGTATTGAAATGTTTTGTATTATTTATAAGCTATTCTGAAGTCTATAATTTGTCTGTTTGTAAACTGAAAAAATTGTGAAATGTTCCTACAGGGATTTCATTAATATTGTTTTGTTTTTTAATAGGATGGTTGGATATTTCCAGTGCATAAACATTTGTGTTCAGGATTTCTATACTTGAAAAAAAATGAATTATATAAAGAATTGTTGACTTTGCTACTGAATATGGTAGATATAAACAAAACAATTCATGCTGTAGTCATGAGCTACTAAACCTACCAAAAATTGGCCTGATCAAGATTGAATGTACAGGTTTATAAACACATTATCCCTGACAGATAACTAGTGTTTAAGCTGTCCAAGTGTAACATTTTATACAAAGGTATATCATTACAATATTACAATTTCAGATTAGAGGTAGACAACACCAGCCAATACTGAGAGATCATATTTGTAAGGATATGAATGCATTAGTTCATGCTAGGATGCAGCATATACCTTTAGCTCCAGGATCAGACTGGAGATCTCTTCCTAATATTGAGGTCAGACTTTCTGATGGAACCAAGTCAAAGAAATTGTAAGTCTTTTTGAGGTTTGAAAATTCTATGGTCCTCTTTACTTTATTATGTTTTTGCATGAAAAATATATATAAGGCTTGTTGCAATCCAACTTGCATACTGATTTCTATTCGAGTATGTTTTTTCCATTGGGGTACAAGTTATTTGCCCATTATCCTTGACTTAATTATTTATTGCTGAACTACTCCTTGTCTTGAATATCTATGCAATAATTCACATTAAACATTAAGAAATCATTCAAGAAGAATATTTAGAGAATAATTAATCAACTATCATAACTTAAATGCCATCGATATTGAAAGAATTCTTTCATTTTAAATGAAAATTCTTAGAATAGCTGACAGTCATTTTTCAAAAACTCACCATTAGAAGTGATATTCTTCTGACTTCATATGTATATATATTTATGATGTAAAGCTGAATTTAAAGGCTGCTATGTATAGAATAGATCTGGATATGATATGTCTAGTTGCAAGTGTTGGTTTGAACATTTCATCTTAGTTTTGGCCTCTTATTTGATGTTATTAATTTATACAATACCTTCAATAATTAATAAACATTTATTTTATATAAACAGCATCTAATTCATATATGATATTTAACAGGCAATATACACATCATGACAAGAGAAATGGAAAAGCATCTAACGGAAGCTTGAGAGGAGTGTGTTCCTGTGCTGAGGGGAAACAGTGTGATCCTATGGACAGACAATTCAATACTGTCGTCCCCTGGTGTTTACCTCACACAGGAAACAGACATAATCACTGGGCTGGGCTGTATGGCAGGCTGGAATGGGATGGATTCTTCAGCACAACTGTAACCAATCCAGAACCTATGGGAAAACAGGTTATTTTTGTTTATATATTTTATGGGGAATTAATGAATTGACTAAAAAAATTGCTTTGTCTTCTTGAACATCACCTTATTCTTCAATGGATTCATTTATTTTCGTAGAATCAGGGAATTTTTTTTTTTTTTTGTCTGGATATTTGATCCTTGATTGGAAAACTTTTAGTTGATTTGGTGCAATCACTTGTAAATGCTTTATCTATTTAATATGTTGTCTTCCATGACAAATAATGGTCAAGAATGGTTTTGATCATTTTCAACTGTGCCTTTCTGGATTCAGGATACTTCAGTGCTAAATACATTGATACATGTATAAATAAATGTGAATAATAATATTTCACTGTCATATTGAAAGCCTTTTGTTAGGTATCGAAACACTAATGCAAAAGACTGTTTACTTTAGGTGACTGTTTGTTAGATTTACCCAAGTTCTAATATCATCATTTTGTGTTTTTGTGGGTTTTTTATACAACAGCTCTTTAAACTAAAATGAAATTTCGGGCTGGATACAAAAGTGTTGAACACATGTTTAGATTCTCATATATCTGTTCTAACAATTCCTGATGTCTTCCTTTCACATTTCATTATGATAATTTTGACTTTTATGGAGTAGGGGGAATATAAAAGAAAGAAAATATAAATATTTTTTCATATTTTATAACATTTATTTTGTCAAATTTACATGACATTGGAATAAATTACATTATAGCACTATGTTTAAAACATAACAATTTTTACTTTATACTTAAAGTCATAGATCCACACTTTGTTGTGTACAGCTTACTATCTTCTCCATAAGTCTTTGTCCAGTCTTGTGGTGGCTGTATCTTTTAGCTGATGGAATCAACTTTGAAACAGTCTCAGATTCAATCAAATTTCTTACAAAATTCCAGCATGCTCTTTCAAGGTCATCCAAACCAAATTGTGAGGCTCCACATAATAGTCCAGCTAGACATGAACAATTGATATCCACAGAACCACTGTGTATGAATTGTATAATCTTTCTAAAGTCCTCGGGTTCATACTTCTTCACAATTATCGTAACTTTATTAGATTTCACAGCTTTTTTCTTTTTCTTGTCTTTTTTGTCAACGTTACTCTGAAATTCAGCCTCCTTCTGCTTCTTTAAAATGAGATTATAGAGTACTCTGCTTCTTGTACCAAGAATTGCCTTGACCCCATGAACTTTCACCTTTTCTGTACCAACTTCAAATGTAACATCACAAAGCTCTGGTATTGATGAAATGGTCTTCAAGTGTTCTGTCAGAGCTTGAGTGTTTCTGTAACACATTTTTTTTTTGATTTTCACTGGATCCCTGTTGACTGGTACCTGTTCGGCATGATGTGAATTCTGTGATGGTGTTGATGATTCTGTGTCGGATGGTGTGGATTCATATCCAGAAGAATAGTCATCAAGGTTCATCTGTTCAAAGTCCACCAAAGCCAAAGTGGATTCATATCTGTCCATTGTAAATTATTGCTGTTGAATTTAATATTGAAATTATCTTACTTGGTTTTTGATATCTGTGAGTTTGAACATTGTGTTTTTATACATTTATTTATTTATGAAATGATTTGCTCCTATTCTGACATAGAGATGATGTTGACATAGATGAATAAGAGAGATTTGTGTCAATCTGTTTAACATGTTGAGTCATAGGTTTGTGACTCATTATTTGCTTATTGATTAAGCTTGGGTCATAATTTGATTTATTTGATTAATTAATTTTATCCTTTAATAATTAGTCTTACTAGTTAATTTCTCAACTGATTCAATTATTGTGATCTGATGAATAAGTGTTTATAGTAAGTAAGTAAGTAAGTAAATTGTTTATTATAGTGACATGTGTAAATCAGCATAAATTTGTACAAAATATAATTACATATATAATACACCCGGCCCAATGAACCAATAAGTCACCTTTTACTGTTAGTTCAATATAAATGTTCTAATATCACGTGTCAATTGCCAATTTAAATTTAAATACAGATAATTATAGATTAAAAATTAACGATTGTAAAAGTTCATATATTATTCATCTAATGTTTGTGAAAAAGTTTAAGAATGTTAAGTAGAGTAAACTGTTTGTTTTCTACGGAAAAGTGACGCTGCTAAGTATTTAGCTATTTTCCTTGGATGGTTCACCATTAGAAATGTTAATTTTCCCTGCTCATCTAGTTTTATTATATTTATTACCTATAGTTTTTATAAAACCTATAGTTTATATAGAATTTGGTAATAAAGATATATATTTTTGAAAATAATGAAGTTTACAAAAAAAAAAAAAGTTTAGAAATAATTACTGTCAGACTGAAAAGGGGTAAAGAATGAAAATAAAATATGTAGTGGTACAAAAAAACTATTAAAAAATATAAGAAATTCTAAATGAATTGAAAAAGTAAATAGTTGAACTCTTTTACATTATTATTATTTGAAAGAACTGTAATTGCTTTTCCATAACATTTGTGTGAAAAAGTTTCTCTCAGTATGTTTCTGGCACGAAATTGGCTGGAAATGTGAAAAAGGAAAAATTGTTAACAGTTATCCTTGTATTACCAACAATTTTGTAATTTATTTCAAATTAAGAACAGGACTTATTGTGCTCTGAAAATTGTTTAGAAAAAGTTAATTTTTTCATGTAATGATTTACAAATTTTCCTGGGACCATTGCTAATATGGCCAATTTATTTCTTTTTATTAAAAAAAGAACTGTAATGTGATTACTAAAAAGTGGGTTATAGCTTTCCAATTAAAACAGATGTTACTAAATACTTTGAAAGCATTTTGACATTTGGCACAAAGTTTCCACAGGCTGTTTGTATGTTATTGACTGATTATCAACATTATTTTTGGAGACTTTTATAACTAATAATATCATTCTTATCACCAGGGTCGTGTGTTACATCCAGAACAGCATAGAGTTGTAAGTGTGCGTGAATGTGCCAGATCTCAGGGATTTCCAGACACATACAGATTCTTTGGAACCATACTAGACCGACACAGACAGGTATTTAAAGTATTATTTAATAAGAAAAAAACTGTAATATATTTTGGGGGTGAGTAAATTATGCAGCAGAATTAGTTATAAGAAATAATTGATTGCAGCATATTATTTACCTGCTGCTGTATCATGAGTAGACAATGACAATTTGTGGACATCGAAAGGACATTATCACATCCAAAAGGATTTAAAACTTCACTGATTAACCTAAGGGAGGTATGCTTCAGTGATTCCCTATATGATCAACAATTTTTTTTCCACAAAGGGGCCCCCTTCTTGGATCGTCTATAGATGAACTTGTTAGGGGCCCTGCAGACACCTTGTTGGAGCCCATAGTAATCACTTAACTTGTCCATCAGCACTACGTTGTTGTATGTTATGTCAAGATGACATTCTCCAATTTCACAAATTTTTATTCATTTTGTTTTATATATATGATATATAAAAGGAAAGCTAGACTTTGTGAAAATTGGAGGGCGGTAGGGAATTGTAGAAAAAAACCACAAAAGTGTCAAATATTGCAATGGTTTTCTTGATGAAACAATTAAAAAAACATAAGTAAGTTCTGCAAAGATTATAAACTGGCAAAATGCCATTACAGTAGACTTTAACTGGGAGAAAAGAATCATTGCATTGCAATATGTCAATTGTTCACACTTAAATGGCATGATACTTATAGAGATGCACTCAAACATATTACTGAAAGTCATTAAATGGTTAAATTGGTGCATTTTTTTGGAGACAATGTACTTATTGCTCATATTAAAACTGTCTTTATATATAAATAGGTTGGCATTGGTGCCATTTTTTGCAGAAAATGAATATATTATTCAAATTAAAACTGTCTTTATATATATATATTGTAAATAGGTTGGAAATGCTGTACCACCTCCAATGGGAAGGGCTATTGGTTTAGAACTAAAGAAAAGTCTGGAATGGAAAGCACTGAAAGAGCCAAAACAAGAAGAGGAAGAAAGTGTGAAAGAAGAAGAGGAAGGGATGGAAGTTGAATCTAAAATTGAAGAATCACCTGTCAAAGCTGGTTCATCTAAATGTTAATATTGGTTGGATGTGGTGCATTCTGGGATAGGAATTGATATGAATTGTTGTTAATATTGATGTGGTGCATTCTGGGATAGATTCAATATGAATTGTTGTTAATATTGATTGAATGTAATGCATTCTGGGGTAAATATTGATATGAATTGTTACAAATGTATTAATATTGGTTGGATGTGGTGCATTCAGTGATATATATTTATATGAATCATATGAATTGTTAATGGAAATATGCAATGATCTTATAGCCTGAAGATTGAAAACAAATCCAAAGACTAGCAATCAATATTGGATTACGAATGATCGAGGTGATGTTGCAGAAATCATGTTTTAAAAAAGAATTGAAGGGACTACATAATATATTGTAATTAAATGTCACCTTGACACTATAAATATGATTAAGTTATTTGAAATTTTTAAAACATCATTGTTTATGAAATTTTTTGTAATAGAACATTCAAAGATTATGTACAATATTTCAATTTATAATGTACACAATATTTTTATTATACATTGTATGTTATCATCGATTGTGTTATTCAAAGATATATGTAAATGAAATATGTTACAGTTTCATTTGATTAGGTGCCAAAAATTATTAGTGCTATACAAGAGTCGTCTCTTTTTTGTAAAGACCCATTTAGAAACTATTTTCATGAATTTATTGAAACAATTTTAAGTGGATTTTGTGGGTACATGGGATCCACGAATTTAAATTTTCAATGAATAACAACTTTTTCAAAGGAATTGTTGCTGACTTTGCCAAAACCACGAAATTAAATATCCACGAATATGCAAGTTTTCTTCAATCAACGAAAATTGGTACCCACCAAAATAAATAAATCCTCAGTAATTATTTTCTTCAATTGTTATGATCTCCATTGTACCATCAAAATGTTTTTTTATGATCATGAAAAAATACCACAATTTTAATGATGAGATCACTTCAGTTACATTTTTTGGGTTTTGTTCATCAAGTTTTGTGGATCCTTCATTAAGTAAATGTGTAAATTTGCTTGTACTTAAAAACTTGTGAACAGTGCCAATATAAATATCAAATTAATTATCAAATTAATGAGCATTATCAATTGATAAATAAATGGTCTCTATATTTCATCCTATGCTATTGTATTACAAAAATTACAAATCTTAACCCTTTCGCCGATGAGTCCCGGTTTACCGGGATTCACGCTTCAGACAGCTGACGATGAGTCCCGTTTTACCGGGATCGGAATACCTCTTTTATATTTCCCCCTAAAAAACCGTGCAAACATGAGTTATCTTTCTTTGATGAATACCCGGATGAAAGTGTAAACATGGCGCTTCCCTTTGTTGAAAACCGTGTCTAAATCAGACGAAATTTACGGAATTTACGAGAATTTGAAATGAGGGAACATTTTTTTTGAAAGAATATGGAAGAATTGAAGCCAAACTAGTATACTTTTTTGACATAAAATGTCGTTTTATGTACAAAACATTTGGAATGGACATCGTTCAGTGCGAGGAATTTGTACAGCCTTATTATAGGCTCATAAAATTTTTCAAAATTATGCCGTTTTGGGTTAAAAAATTACTAATTTGGGGTCTTAGAGCAGAATTTTGAGAATTTCACCTAGATAATGCCGAAAATTTGAATATTTTATGAAGAATAAATTATCAAAACATGAACAAAACTGTGAACATGATGTTAGTGAATGAAATAAATACACAAATAACCACAAACAAGTTTTTATTAACATTTATTATGAAGATCTCCCACTTGAGTAATAGTAACCATGGAAGCCATCGTCTCAGAGTAGCTTCTGTTTGGGCAGCAATCGGTGAAAGGGTTAAGAAAGTGTTAAGACCTTCTTATGCTGAATGAAATCACTATAAATTCGTAAAATGTTGTATGATACATTCAAGATGTATAAAATAGTTGTTAAATATATCAGAATGTAGATGTTTATTAATATTAAAAGACTAAATAAAATTTACTACAGTTATGCTGACTAAATTGTATTAATGAAATCACACTAAAATAATTAAGTCTTTTTCTTTTCTGAAGGAATTGTATATATAACATGAGGGTATGCAAATTGCACCTATTTTGACAGATTTTTTATCTACATTTATTTTACATGCTTTAGACAAAAGTTTTCATTATGTGTTTATTTTGTAGATGTATGATTATTTACTATATGGTTTCACCAATTTAATTTTGATTCCATGTGGAATCATACAAAAATGGGTATGAAGTGACCTCCAAACCATCAATGATTCTGTAATGAGGAGTACCCAAATTGCATCCATGCTAAAATTCGCATCATCAAACGTTGAATAACAGAGCTTTTGTTTAATTTCTTCAAATATTTTGAACAATTGGATATTAGTCAATGCTTACTCTTCATTTTTTAAGAAATGGATACTTGTAACATATTGTATCTGCTAATTTTCAAAAGATGATGTTTTGATGACGTCGCATGGAGACGTTTCCGTACATTTTGCTTTTTCAGTACACACTTCCATCTGTTGATAAATACTGTGAACGTTTTGTGTATATCTAAATATTTTTACCTATGTTGAAAGATGTGCATAGTATCAAATCATATAAAAATACAAACTGTTTAGTCTCTAGGAAATCTATAAGATTTCCGCTGCTATTTTTGCTAAATAGGTGCAATTTGGGTACCTTGACGTTATAGATTAAAACATATGTGAAAACCATCATTGAACATTAAATATTTATTCATAACACACTTGTTCTTATATAGTAGTTAGCTTACCAGGATCAATTTTTTCAGACCCAAACATTTTAGTATTTTTTTCAATACAGCCAGAAAACTACAAATCATATTTAGAAATACCAATAATTGTGATGTTACTAATGATACAAAAAGACTTCTTTTTGGCACCTCGCATTAAAGATTACAAAATTATGTCCCCTTTAGGTATTAGTTGTGTTGTAACATCTGTTTTGATCCAATTTTCCCATAATTGATTTATCCTAATTTACATTAAACACCATCTCTGACTCAGAAAAAAAATTGTCCAGGATTTCAATATTATTAACATTGGCACTTTTGTTTGTGAATTATTTTGGATTGTAGTTGGTGGCCAAGCTTTTCCTAAAGTGTTTGTCTAAAAAAATGCTCATCATATTTGGTCAATGTCTATAAAATGTGGAGCTTTTATTCTATTATAGCTTTTGAAATGGAATCAATTTTTTGTGAATTGTTTTTAAAAAAAATTATGAAGTTGATTTTTGTTGAGCCTGTGACTTTTGTCACAGAAAGCTCAACATAGGGATAGTGATCCGCTGGTGCCGTTAGCTAACTTCGTAAAAGCTTTATATTTTAGATTGTAGAAGGCTTGATTGCTTCATATTTTGTATATGGATGCCTCATGTTACGAAGTATCCATCAGTCACATGTCCAATGTCCTTAGCCTTTCTCTCTGGGCACTTGTTCAGTGACAAAAAAAAGTTCAGATTTTTTGTTATGTTAAATTCTCTCTTATTATAAGTAAAAGGATAACTATATTTGGTATGTGTGCACCTTGCTAGGTCTTCATGCCCTTCAGACAGTTTTCACTTGACCTCGACCTCATTTCATGGATCAGTGAACAAGGTTAAGTTTTGGTGGTCAAGTCCATATCTCACATACTATAAGCAATAGGTCTAGTATACTCAGTGTATGGAAGGACTGTTAGGTGTACATGTCCAACTGGCAGGTGTCATCTGACCTTGACCTCATTTTCATGGTTTAGTGGTTATAGTTAAGTTTTTTGTGTTTTTGTCTGTTTTTCATATACTATATGCAATAGGTCTACTATATTTGGTGTATGGAATAATTGTAAGGTGAACTTGTCTAGCTGGCAGGTGTCATCTGACCTTGACCTCATTTTCATGGTTCAGTGGTTAACGTTAAGTTTTTCAGTTCTGGTCTTTTTTTCTAATACTATATGCAATAGGTCATCTTTATTTGGTGTATGGAAATATTTTATGATCTATATGTCAGTAGTGCAGGTTTTATTTGACCTTGACCTAATTTTCATGGTACATTGGTCAATGTTTAGTTTACTTGGTTAATGATAAGTTTATGTGACAGTTGTAATAAAGCTTTATATTAAGGACTATCAACATAACATCAATGATTAGTAAAGAAGGCAAGACATTTCAGCGTGTGCACTCTTGTTGAGGGTATATTTGCCAAAATGTACCATTTTTTTTATTGATGTCAATTTGCACTCATTATAGACATTTCAAACTTAACTCACTTGAATCAAACAAAACAACATAAAAGAAATAGATGTGAGTTACAAGCTTTATTGTAGATTCTGCTATATTTTGTGGCAGAAGCGAGACATGGGATAAGCATTCTGTGATTGTCATTAACAATATTTAGGTTAAGACCTGGTTCAAAGGCTTTTTATACGACCGCAAATTTTGAAAAAATTTTCGTCGTATATTGCTATCACGTTGGCGTCTGCGTCGTCGTCGTCGTCGTCGTCGTCCGGCGTCCGAATACTTTTAGTTTTCGCACTCTAACTTTAGTAAAAGTGAATAGAAATCTATGAAATTTTAACACAAGGTTTATGACCATAAAAGGAAGGTTGGTATTGATTTTGGGAGTTTTGGTCCCAACATTTTAGGAATAAGGGGCCAAAAAGGGCCCAAATAAGCATTTTCTTGGTTTTCGCACCATAACTTTAGTTTAAGTTAATAGAAATCTATGAAATTTTGACACAAGGTTTATGACCACAAAAGAAAGATTGGGATTGATTTTGGGAGTTTTGGTTTCAATAGTTTAGGAATAAGGGGCCAATAAAGGGCCCAAATAAGCATTTTTCTTGGTTTTTGCACAATAACCTTAGGTTAAGTAAATGGAAATCTATGAAATTTAAACACAATGTTTATGACCACAAAAGGAAGGTTGGTATTTATTTTGGGAGTTTAGGACCCAACAGATAGGAATTAGGGGCCAAAAAGGGACCCAAATAAGCATTTTTCTTGGTTTTCGCACTATAATGTTAGTATAAGTAAATACAAATCTATGAAATTTAAACACAAGGCTTATGACCATAAAAGGAAGGTTGGTATTGATTTTGGGAGTTTTGGTCCCAACAGTTTAGGAAAAAGGGGCCCAAAGGGTCCAAAATTAAACTTTGTTTGATTTCATCAAAATTGAATAATTGGGGTTCTTTGATATGCCGAATCTAACTGTATATGTAGATTCTCAACTTTTGGTCCCGTTTTCAAATTGGTCTACATTAAGGTCCAAAGGGTCCAAAATTAAACTTAGTTTGATTTTGACAAAAAATGAATCGGTTGGGTTCTTTGATATGTTGAATCTAAAAATGTACTTAGATTCTTGATTATTGAAGTTTTTTTGGTCCAGTTTTCAAATTGGTCTACATTAAGGTCCAAAGGGTCCAAAATTAAACTTTGTTTGATTTCATCAAAAATTGAATCCTTGGGGTTCTTTGATATGCCAAATCTAACTGTGTATGTAGATTCTTCATTTTTGGTCCTGTTTTCAAATTTCAAATTCTACATTAAAGTCCAAAGGGTCCAAAATTAAACTAAGTTTGATTTTAACAAAAATTGAATTCTTGGGCCTCTTTGATATGCTGAATCTAAACATGTACTTAGATTTTTGATTATGGGCCCAGTTTTCAAGTTGGTCCAAATCAGGATCTAAAATTATTATATTAAGTATTGTGCAATAGCAAGTCTTTTCAATTGCACAGTATTGTGCAATGGCAAGAAATATCTAATTGCACAATATTGTGAAATAGCATATTTTTTTTTAATTAGAGTTATCTTTCTTTGTCCAGAATAGTAAGCAAGAAATATCCTATTTGTGCAATAGCAAGAATTTTTTTTAATTGGAGTTATCTTTCTTTGTCCAGAATCAACTTAAATCTTTGTTATATACAATATACAATGTATATACACTTTTTACTACCAACTGATAAATTTAAATAATCTTTACCATTCAGTGATAACAAGCAGTTTTTTTACATCTTAATATTTTATGATGTATTTAAATGAGTAGTTATTGTTGCAAACTCCATTAGAAATTTGAATTGATATCAGTTTTGAAAAAGGGAAACGGGGATGTGAAAAAAAAGGGGGGGGGGGTTAAATTTTTCTCATTTCAGATTTCATAAATAAAAAGAAAATTTCTTCAAACATTTTTTTGAGAGGATTAATATTCAACAGCATAGTGATTTGCTCAAAGGCAAAAAAAACCTTTTAAGTTCATTAGACCACATTCATTCTGTGTCAGAAACCTATGCTGTGTCAACTATTTAATTTTAGATTTAAAAAGTTTGAAGAAGAAATCTTTAATTGATTTGTAAAATCTTGGCATTTGTTTTGTGTAAAAAAAAACCATGTAATGTCAAAAATTTGATCACAATCCAAATTCAGAGCTGTATCATGCTTGAATGTTTTGTCCATACTTGCCCCAACTGTTCAGGGTTCGACCTCTGCGGTCGTATAAAGCTGCGCCCTGCGGAGCACCTGGTTAAACACCTGTTTAAATCTGGAATTTTGGTTTATTTTTTTCTGTATTTTATGGACATAGATTTTGGCAGTCAACATTAGAAATTTCACATGATTTTCTCAATTATTATGAATTAAAAGACAACTATATTTAGTATGTAGAACCCATGCAAGGTGTACATGTCCATCTTACAATTATTCCATAAACCAAATATAGTTGACCTTTAGCCTATAGTATCCAAGAAACAGACAAAAAAAACCACAAGAACATTTACCTGTACAATTTATGTCAGATAAACCTAACCAGACGGACATGTACACCTTACAATCATTCAATACACCAATAGTTGACCTATTTCTTATAGTATTTAAAAAACACAAAAAAAGCTTTATATAGAGCAATGAACCATGAAAGTGAGGACACAGTTCAGGAGAAAGCTAGCAGACTGATATTTACATCATACAATTAGGCAGATGAACAATGTTGCAACATAAGGTATGACATATAGGTCTTCAATACCCTGAAATATTAAGCTTTATTCAGTGCTTACATTACTGGATAGTAATCCCTGTCACCCATACTGTGATGAAAGGAGACTTGATAAATGGTTCTTTAGTGATTGCACAAAAACAACATTAATTTACTTTTGGGATTCATTCAAGGCCTTTTGAAAATTGCTTCAATTGATATTTTATAGTGTGTCTTTCTATGTTGTGATATTGTTTCAGGTTGAGTGAAGGATGGCGCCTATTAAAACATTTAAAATCAGCTGCATTTGTTTGCATCACAAGTCAGGAACCTGATGTTCAGTGGTTGATGTGGTAAATAAGTGTTTTTAGCTCACCTGACCAGAAAGGTCAAGTGAGCTTTTCTCATCACTTGGCCTCCGTCGTCCGTAAACTTTTACAAAAATCTTCTCCTCTGAAACTACTGGGACAAATTCTACCAAACTTGGCCACAATCATCCTTGGGATATCTAGATTTAAAAATTTGTGGCGTGACCCGTCAAACCAACCAAGATGGCCGCCATGGCTAAAAATAGAACATAGGGGTAAAATGCAGTTTTTGGCTAATAACTCAAAAACCAAAGCATTTAGAGCAAATCTGACATGGGGTTAAATTGTTTATCAGGTGAAGATCTATCTGCCCTTAAATTTTCAGACGAATCGGATAACCTGTTGTTGGGTTGCTGCCCCTGAAATGGTTATTTTAAGGAAATTTTGCAGTTTTTGGTTATTATCTTGAATACTATTATAGATAGAGATAAACTGTAAACAGCAATAATGTTCAGCAGAGTAAGACCTACAAATAAGTCAACATGACCAAAATTGCCAGTCGACCCCTTAAGGAGTTATTGCCCTTTATAGTCAATTTTTAACAACTTTTCATCATTTTTTGTAACTTTTCTAAAAATCTTCTTCTCTAAAACTACTTTGCCAAATTTAATCAGACTTGGCGACAATTATCATTGTGGTTTATAGTTTAAAAAATGTGTCCGATGACCCAGCCTACCAAACAAAATGGCCGACATGGCTAAAATTAGAACATAGTGGTAAAGTGCAGTTTTTGCTTTATATCTTTGAAACCAAGACATTTAGGGCAAATCTTTCAAGATTTTAATGTCCATCAGAATAAGATATATCCCCTCACAAATTTTCAGTTGAATCGGACAACCTGTTGTTGGGTTGCTGCCCTTAAATTGGTTATTTTAAGAAAATTTTGCAGTTTTTGGTTATTATCTTGAATACTATTATAGATAGAGATAAACTGTAAACAGCAATAATGTTCAGCAAAGTAAGATCTACAAATAAGTCAGCATGATCAAAATTGTTAGAGGACCCCCTAAGGAGTTATTGCCCTTTAGAGTCAATATTAAACAACTTTTCCTCATTTTTGTAACTTGTATAAAAATCTTTTCTAAAACTACTTGGCCAAATTTAACCAAACTAGGCCACAATCATAATACTAGGGTATCTATTTTTAAAAAGAGTGTCTAATGACCCTGCCTACCAACAAAGATGGCCGACATCAGTAAACACATTAACAGGTGAGCGACACAGGCTCTTGAGAGCCTCTAGTTTTGTTTTTATAAAGATTAGACCATTGGTTTTCCTGTTTGAATGGTTTGACACTAGTCATTTTTGGGGCCCTTTATAGCTAGATGTTCGGTGTGAGCTATTGCTCTGTGTTGAAGGCCGTATTTTGACCTATAATGGTTTACTTTTATAAATTGTGACTTGGATGGTCTCATTGGCACTCATACCACATCTCTTCTTATATCTCTTGATACAATATTTGTAAAGTTCATTCAGACCTTTCAAGAAAATCAAATGGTGTTGGTCAGTGTTCTAAATTCTAACAAGATGAAGTGTTCCATATGAAAAATACAATAGCTATTGTTGTCTATTAAGTTTTTAGATTTCTGCCGTCTGGTTTTACAAAAAATGTCACACCTAGTGATAAAAATATATGTTCCATTTGTTGAAAATCAAACAAAAAGATCTCATACATTTGTTAAACATCACTGGCACCAAAATTGTAAGTATCAAGATAAAACACAAACCTTTTAAAAAGGATATCAAAACTTTTTTTGACAAATATAAGTGACCAATGCTTAAACACCTTTTGATCCTTTCACACGGTCTTACTAACCATTGATTTTATGGTGTAACACCACTAATTCAGGCCCGGCCAGAAAGCACATACCAGAAAGTAGTACATATTTAACACAAAATAGTTCCTACGCATGGACATAACTTTCAATATATATAAGAATATTTTATTAATTTTGGTATCAAATGAAAGCTGCATGACTGGTGATCATTGCAGAACAATTTTTGACTAATAAATTTGAATAATAAAAAAATGGCATGAAATTTAAAAAGGAGGGTACATTTTGCCTTTTTGTCAGATCGGAAGTACCTGTTTTGGTACATCCGAAGTTCCGGGAACCAGTTCTTTCTTATATGCAATGTAAGGTATGTTGATTTATTCAGTACAGGACACTAGAAGGTGTTGCTTTGACATGCAATGACTGTCACTTTATTTGAACTTAAGATAAAAGAGCTGTGACCACTCGAAATTGAGGAATTTAACATGGAAAGCAATGGGGCCATTAATCAGTGGTGTACTTCCTTATATTCAAGGTTTAACTAAAAACATCAAAGAAATCCAGTCAGATTAATGCTGTCAGACACATATACACCTTACTTTTTTTTATACACAAAATATCATTGACCTTTTGCTTATGATAATTGTAAACATACCAAAACAATAAAAACAACATTAAAATGAGGTTGAGGTCAGATGATACCTTCCAGACAGACATATACACCTTACAACTATTCCATAAACCAAATGTAGTTAACCTTTTGCTTAAAGTACTTGAAAATAGATATAAAAAACACAAAAACTTAACATTGACCAATGAACCATGAAAATGAGGTCAAAGTCAGATAATTGGCAGACTGACATGTAACCATTACTGTCATTCCATACACCACATATAGTTGACTAACTGTTTATAATATTTGAAAAATGCACCTAAACAGTTAACTTTAACCTTGATCACTGATCCATGACATGAGGTCGAGGACAGGTGAACCATGTATGACAGAGCAGACAGACATATAAACCCATATATCAAATACGGTTAATCTAAAACTCATAATAAATTCACATGTCAAAAAACTCAATTTTTTTACAAGCAATTGCTGAACCATGAAAATGAAGCCAAGGTCATTGGACATCAGATGGACAGAATCTTTGAGGCATAAGGTATCTGCATACAAGATATGAAGTATTTAGGTCTTTTACCTTCTGAAATATAAAGCATTAAACAAATAATTTACCCAGCCACCGCTGCTGCAGGATGGCCATACCTATGTCTGTATTTCAAAGACTAGTCAATTCAACAGGCACTTATATATTAAGGTATATTTAGGAAAAAAAAAAATTCTGAGACAAGTGCCTGTGGTCAATTCTCATTTTTGAAAGGAAATAACTCTGTTTACTGGTTTTTTGTTAAAATTACCTCTACCGGTACCTCACTTAGCCCCATTAATATGTACATATAAGTTTTTATTAAGTTGATAAGTCCTGCATTCACTATGTAGTTTTGTTAGATCACTTGTAATTTTATGAGATGTTTAATCAAAACTGTGATGTAAAAGTAAGGAGATGTTGTATGATGGCAAATGAGACAACTATCCACCTAAAAAGACAAAAGAAGTGGATGTAACAATCTTCATTAATGAAAACAAGAACTATCTTTAAAAAAAGATATCTGACGTATTTAAATTTGAGTATATGTTTAAAACTATCATTTCGATGACCTTCAGAAGCACAAAGATACCATTTAAATAACGTTTTCTCTGTTTGTGGTCAGTATTTTCGGTCCTCGTATCTTTCTGTTTACATTCACCAAAACCCCGCGGAAATTTCACATGTGTGGTGCGTTCTAAAAGTCATGTACATTCGTACAACAAAGTTTACATTAAAAATTATATAATTGTCCCGAATAAACAGCTGTCATGGATGCAAAGAGCTATTGGAGAAACAACTATTTTAATAAAAATATAAATCTTTGTAAGATCTAGTCAAATATTTATAGTTTTTCACTTGCTTTCAATCACGATATAATTAACGAGACGTTTTTTCAAACACAACCAAATCACCCACCATGACAGTATTTTGTCCAATCACAGAAAGGATTTTTCGAGCATGCATATTCTGTTGCCATAGTTAAGCATTCTTAAGTTCAAAGGGCATAAACCGAAACTATACCGACTACGTTGGAAAAACTATAACGTATGGTTGGCTATAAAAGGTCCAAACATGAAATAATGAAACAATTCAATTGAGAAAACTAACAGCCTTTCATTCAAAGATAGGAAGAGGTAATAACTTAACACTATCAATCATTTTTATTTTCATGCGATTGATCATTTTTTGTCTTTCCTTCATCATTGTCTACAAGATTGTCTAGTATGTACTGATTTTGTATTGAATCAATGTCTATATTATCGGCTGAGGTCTCTAGTATTTTGTTTACAAATGGTGATCGTTTTGTTCTGTGATGTTCCTTCCGTAGTTCATCAACTAACATATTTGTGAGGAAATATTTTGTCTCTCTTTGCTTTGGAACAACCTGTGGCCATGGGTTATCTGAAAGAGAATAAAATATATTGTAATCAAACTGAAAATATCTGAATTAAAAGAATTAAATACAAATAGATGCTAGTAAAAGGTGTCCCATATATATAGTAAAAAATGAAGTATTTTTTATTTTTATTGACAACTGGTGTATTATTTCTCTTATTAAGTTCATTGGTATTTATCTCATTGTGAATCTTTCCAGTAAATTGTCCTTATTTTTATGTTTTGTGTAACTTAGGCCAAAAAAAATATGGTAGGTAGGTAGGCAATATTTTATTTTCAAACATTTTTTAGTTGGTTACTACATTTGAATCAGTCTGACTTTATCAGTGCTTGTTCCAAAATGGCATAAAAAGTGTTATGGTAAGCAAAAAAAATTAGGGTAGGTAGGGTTAGCGGAAATACATGTTTTTATTTTGTTTTGCCTTATTATTTCACACATCCTTTTTATTTCATATTTTTTGGCTTAATTGGTGAAGGAAACTTTTGTGCCCATGCAAAACTTAACACGAGTATTTGTCTACTATTTGACAATTATCCCAATTTTTACAAGCTTTTGGGTATCACTTTGTTGACCATAGCAGATCTACATTGAAATATCCATTTAATTAATGAATTTCATTTTTGGAACATTGTGTTATACTTCAGTTGATTTCAATTAACAGGGTATATCATTAGCCTTAATGTTAAAACTTCATAATATGCAATGAAATAAAATTGAAAATAGAAATAGAGAATGGGTCAAAGAGACAACAATCTTGCAGAAGAGCAGAAAATAGTATATTTTATATCATCATATACTTAGACTAAATAACATATGATTTTTACTGTATGATAATAGGATTAAATTAACTTAAATTCCATATTTTTCGAATTTGTGCTAAGCCGGCTGATATGAAAAGTTTATCACATGCTTCGATTGTTATCACATGCCTTTCCGTAACGTTATCGCATGGCTTTCCGGTGATACTCGGCAAATTCCGGAAATACACATCAATGTCACGTTTTCAGTGAAAAACATTACAAAGTAGTGTACAAAACAATTATTTGTATACTGGAAAGTATATTGTGTAAAATAATTTAAAAAAAAAAACCAAAAAAAACATTTAATAAATGCACTTTTAAAAGTTTCACACATAATTTAGAAAGTTACTTTAAAAAAGTTGACTTTTCCAAACAGTGTTCATTATGTATATTGTTGATTTTTTTTGTCGATTTGTCCTTATTAAAATATTTTTCTTCTCTGTTGAGGCATATGATAGAGATTTTTTATATCGAATGTACTAAACTTGGGGTCCGACGTCCGTGAACTTTTCGCTCTTTGAACTTCTATTTGGGAACCATATAAAAGGATCAATATATGAATCTGTTATTTTTCTCCATTGTTGAAGCATATGATAAAAAGATCATAACATGTCATTTTTTATATCGCATGTATTATCAGCTCTCGGTCAATATCAGCCCTCGAGCCATGTGGCTCTTGGGCTGATTTTGAACCTAGGGCTGATAATACATGCGATATGAAAAATGCCATGTAATAATCTGATACTATTATTTATGGGGTACTTATTTTCATAGATAATATGGCAAGAAATTCTTATTTTCTGATGACACTGTATATATGCAAATTTTGAAAATTTCTAATTGAAAAACTCAAGAACCATTGAATTTTAGTAGACAACTTCTATGGACAGGTCAATATTTCATTTAACCTTTGATGGATAGTTGTCTCATTGGCAATCATATCATATCTCATTATTTTCATATGTGGATTAGGTGCATTTCACATTGTCTAAATCTGTTTTTTAAAATAAAATTGAAATTCTCAATTTAGTTTGAATTTAACCTTTTGACTCCCACTCTTTATTAAGTATAAATTTCGACTTTTGACTTCCACTGGCAATCATTTTGAATATCTAATCAGCATCAAAAATAAAAATCTTAAATACTTCTAATTAAACATCTGTAAAGTCTGATTCTAACTGATTCATGTGTTCTTGACCAGAACCTTTCCAAAATTCATCTAATCAGAAACGAAAATAGACCAAGGTTGCCATATTTAATAAGAATTATCAATGGATAAAAGAATCAACACCTTTGAAAAATCTTGTTTGCAAAGTTCGATTTAACTCTATGCTCTGGTTCTCAAAATTTCAAATGACAGTGGAAAGACAAAGGATGTTGCATTATGACAATTGCTTTCATGTACATCAACCAGATGAACTAAGCTAACTTATTTCTTTATCTTTTCTTTTTGTTTCTATTGTCTAAATTGTTTGAAAGAAAATTATGTTAAAGGGAAATAACTTATATTTATAGGTAACATTTCTTTAATTTAAAAGTTAATTGCCTTTTAAAAGGTGTCAGAAGTAAAAAATAAAATTCATACTGGTATGACCATCTCAAAATAAAAGATTGTTAACAGGGTTGCGTTCAATATCGTAGCAGCTTTGAGTGCTACCTAGGTTTTTGTCCACTGAACGAGTAGCTAGCCTAGCTGCTATCAATATCTATGTAGCAGCTAGGCTAGCTACACGTTCAATAGTCATAAATCTACGTAGCCAAATGTAGCCTCTACAAAATTGAATGCAACCCTGGTTATATCCTCCTACATTTGAAAATGTCCAAAATTAAGCTACTTGGACCATGAGTTTGTTGGTGTTGTTTTTCTGGAATTGTGCATCAGCTTTACAAGAAGTGTCAGGTGTTGAATGGTTTGAAATCTAATTTCGTGTCAAATATTTCTATTGGTATTTCCTTTATCCTTATAATGTGGTCAAAATGAATACAACAAATTTTGTGCTTTTCTGACTTTTACTTCCACTAGATGCTGACACCCCAGAATTTGAAATCCCAGAATGTATAAATAACTCAATACATGTACATTGTTTATGACAAAAAGAATAGCAAGGTTCATCTAAGGTAAGAATGCCTGAGGGAGTTAAAACCTTAGTTTCTTAGCACTCATTAAAACAAGAATGTGTCCATAGTAAATGGATGCCACAATCGCACTATCATTTTCTATGTTCAGTGAACCGTGAAATAGGGCTAAAAACTCTAAATTTGACATTAAAATTTGAAAGATCATATCATAGGAAACATGTATACTAAGTTTCAAGTCGATCAACTTCAACTTCATCAAAAACTACCTTGACCAAAAATTTTAACCTGAAGTAGGACAGACGGACAGTTGAGTGAGCGAACGAACAAACGAACGAAGACCAGAAAACCTAATGACCCTCTACTATGGTAGGTGGGGCACAAAAAGTATGTTATAAATCTTGTCAGTACCAAAGCAGTGGTGGGTCAATGGGAGAGGTGTTCTTGGCAGGAAGGAAACCACCATTTTATTTAAGAACAATGCTTTTGACTGGGGACATGGTTGGAACCACCCTTTATCCTGGGTTGGAACAACACACACACCCTTTTAAGATGGCTGGGTCTGCCCCTGCAAAGACTAATGAGATGATGATAAATAACAGTCAGTGTGCCCCATATGGTAACATACAGACTGACAGTCTGTTACTATTTACAAATGTACCTTTTAGTTCAAGAACTCCCATATCTTTGCCATAACCTGGTAGCTCCTTAGGTAACATGTATAACTTTGTATAGCTAGATCTGTGGTTCTCATATCTTGGTACTATGACTTTGAAAAGTTTGTGAATTAAATCTTTTTCCTGAAAAAATAATATACATGACATTCATCATGTTCATAAAATGGAAGCACAAACACCAAAACTAATTCTTGCAGATTTGATACTGAATTTTTATACTGAAAATTCATTTTTTTTTGTGTGTGTATTTGTAAATTGTAATTGATGTTGTACAATGAACAAAAGTGTGAGATTTATTATTCTTAATGATGTTGTACAATGAACAAAAGGGTGAGATTTATTATTCTAATTGATGTTGTACAATGAACAAAAGGGTGGGATTTATTATTCTAATTGATGTTGTACAATGAACAAAGGGGTGAGATTTATTATTCTGAATGATGTTGTACAATGAACAAAAGGGTGAGATATATTATTCTGATTGCTGTTGTACAATGAACTAAAGGGTGAGATTTATTATTCTGATTGATGTTGTACAATGAACAAAAGGGTGAGATTTATTATTCTAATTGATGTTGTACAATGAACAAAAGGGTGAGATTTATTATTCTGAATGATGTTGTACAATGAACAAAAGGGTGAGATTTATTATTCTGATTGATGTTGTACAATGAACAAAAGGGTGAGATTTATAATTCTAATTGATATTGTACAAGGAACAAAAGGGTGAGATTTATTATTCTGATTGATGTTGTACAATGAACAAAAGAGTGAGATTTATTATTCTGATTGATGTTGTACAATGAACAAAAGGGTGAGGTTTATTATTCTAATTGATGTTGTACAAGGAACAAAAGAGTGAGATTTATTATTCTGACTGATGTTGTAAAATGATAAAAAGGGTGAGATTTATTATTCTGATTGATGTTGTACAATGAACAAAAGGGTGAGATTTATTCTGTTTGATGTTGTACAATGAACAAAAGGGTGAGATTTATTATTCTGATTGATGTTGTACAATGAACAAAAGGGTGAGATTTATTATTCTGATTGAACAAAAGGGTGAGATTTATTATTCTGATTGATGTTGTACAATGAACAAAAGGGTGAGATTTATTATTCTGATTGAACAAAAGGGTGAGATTTATTATTCTGATTGATGTTGTACAATGAACAAAAGGGTGAGATTTATTATTCTGATTGATGTTGTACAATGAACAAAAGGGTGAGATTTATTATTCTGATTGATGTTGTACAATGAACAAAAGGGCGAGATTTATTATTCTGATTGATGTTGTACAATGAACAAAAGGGTGAGATTTATTATTCTGATTGATGTTGTACAATGAACAAAAGGGTGAGATTTATTACTCTGATTGATGTTGTACAATGAACTAAAGGGTGAGATTTATTATTCTGATTGATGTTGTACAATGAACTAAAGGGTGAGATTTATTATTCTAATTGATGTTGTACAATGAACAAAAGGGTGAGATTTATTATTCTAATTGATGTTGTACAAGGAACAAAAGAGTGAAATTTATTATTCTGATTGATGTTGTACAATGAACAAAAGGGCGAGATTTATTATTCTGATTGATGTTGTACAATGAACAAAAGGGTGAGATTTATTATTCTGATTGATGTTGTACAATGAACAAAAGGGTGAGATTTATTACTCTGATTGATGTTGTACAATGAACTAAAGGGTGAGATTTATTATTCTGATTGATGTTGTACAATGAACAAAAGGGTGAGATTTATTATTCTAATTGATGTTGTACAATGAACAAAAGGGTGAGATTTATTATTCTAATTGATGTTGTACAAGGAACAAAAGGGTGAAATTTATTATTCTGATTGATGTTGTACAATGAACAAAAGGGCGAGATTTATTATTCTGATTGATGTTGTGCAATGAACAAAAGGGTGAGATTTATTATTCTGATTGATGTTGTACAATGAACAAAAGGGTGAGATTTATTCTGTTTGATGTTGTACAATGAACAAAAGAGTGAAATTCATTATTCTGATTGATGTTGTACAATGAACAAAAGGGTGAGATTTATTATTCTGATTGATGTTGTACAACAAAAGGGTGAGATTTATTATTCTGATTGATGTTGTACAATGAACAAAAGGGTGAGATTTATTATTCTGATTGATGTTGTACAATGAACAAAAGGGTGAGATTTGTTATTCTGATTGATGTTGTACAATGAACAAAAGGGTGAGATTTATTACTCTGATTGATGTTGTACAATGAACAAAAGGGTGAGATTTATTACTCTGATTTATGTTGTACAATGAACAAAAGGGTGACATTTATTATTCTGATTTATGTTGTACAATGAACATAAGGGTGAGATTTATTATTCTGATTGATGTTGTACAATGAACAAAAGGGTGAGATTTATTATTCTGATTTATGTTGTACAATAAACAAAAGGGTGAGATATATTATTCTGATTTCAGGAAATACTGAAAATAAATAAATGCCATCAAACTTAAAATAAGAACTTTTATTCTTTCAAGTGGGTCTCATTGGGGTCTAAGCGTGATGCGGGATTGCCGATTTTAAGCGTGACACGTGAAAGTCAAATTAATGTGCTGTGAAAACGGGAAATGAAGTCCAGCGGGACACAGAAAATTACAAAAAAATGAGAATTGCTTACGTACATAGTGTAAGCGATATACAGGAATCTGGCAAAACAGTAAGCGGGATCCGGGATCAGAACTCCCCAATGAGACCCCCTTTCAATACCAATCATTGCCAATCTCAGTGAAATTTTATTTTTTTATAGTAAAAACATCAGAATAATTTCCAAATGAATCATGTCTACATTATAGGAATAATTATACAAAATGCGCCTTTAGCAGACTGTCAATTTTATGGTTAATTGTTCAAGCACAGGTGAGGGGGGATAGGACCTTTATCGGGACTCCGGGATCGGGTGTTTTTAAGCTCGGGATTTCGGGATTGACCCTTTCGGGATCCGGGAATCCTTTTTTTTCGGATTTCGGGATGTCGGGATTTGCTTTATTTAAATTCGGGACCTCGGAATTTCGTTTTTTCAAGTCCGGGATTTCGGGATCAAGACCCCTCCTATCCCCCCTCACAGGTGGTTTAATTAATCTAATGATACATGAAATATGACTTCGAAATAAAATAATTGATCAATTTTTGTTTCTAGCATCCTGTGGCAATCTTGTTGATACAGCTGTTGAATCTGTTCTGCTTAACAATATCCATACAATATGTTTGTGAACAATGTTATTTCCACTAATTTGCAAGAAATTGTGTTCTAACTCTGTGAGTATTCTCAGTAGACACTTATGATTGCCTTTACATTATAATGAAAGCAAAACCTTTAGCAGGTCAAGTTCATTTTAAATTGTTCAAGCACAGGTGGTTTAATTAATCTAATGATACATGAAATATGACTTCAAAATAAAATAATTGATCAATTTTTGTTTCTAGCATCCTGTGGCAATCTTGTTGATACAGCTGTTGAATCTGTTCTGCTTAACAATTTCCATACAATATGTTTGTGAACAATGTTATTTCCACTAATTTGCAAGAAATTGTGTTCTAACTCTGTGAGTAGAGTCTGAGTAGACACTAATGATTGCCTTTACCATGTTTACATTATAATGAAAGCAAAACCTTTAGCAGGTCAAGTTCATTTTAAATTGTTCAAGAATAAGTGGTTTAATTCCTTACTCCTTAAGAGGTGTCACTCTTGAAAGGTAATCTGATAGTTCCTAAGCCAAAAGCTGAACTATTTAAGAAATCCTTTGCTTATTCTGGATCAGTGTTATGGAATGGACCACCACACACAATGAGTAAAGCTCAAAACACTTTTACTTTTAAGCAAAGTATCAAGAAGTACCTAACACAACCCTGATAAGAAATGTTTGCTACAATGTATTTGTATATTTTTCATTTTTTATTATTTTCATTTGATTTTTTGACTACATGTATACATCTTTAACAGTATTATATTTTATGTTATTAACAATACATTGAACTACATGAGTGTAAATCAACTATGTGTAAATGAGCCAGTCCATGCGAAAAGGTACAAAAAGTCCTTTTGGTAAACTTTACAGGACACGTTATCAAAGTTTGTTATAGTATTTTTGAAAAACGATTTTATCCGAAAAAAAATTACATTAATGTAAACATTCATAAGATTGTCAATTCTATCCCGAATTTGTCAACTAAAACCGAAAAAGACGTAGAAATATCTGAATTTTTGGTATTTGAGCAAGTGTAAAATCATTTGTTCCCCGGACTAATACTATACCGACCAGAAACTACAAAAAATTATGACACTACAGAGACAAAAGTCAATAATTTCCGTCAGTTCTACAGGTTTAAAGAAAGAAAGACAACATTAAAAGATGAGGGAAAATGCAAAAACTATGACATCTTGTGTTTTAGAAATTGAAATTTAAGTTAAGTTATTTAATATTATATAAATCAACCTTGGTTGCACGGGATTCGAACCGTTGCCCGGTTAGATTGCATTGATATCCGCATCGTAAGCGAGAGCCTTATCCCCACTGCTACCAGGTTTAACGTTATCAATTGGCAAATCAAGCCATTTAAACTGTACTTTGAAAATGATTGAAATATATGAAATAATTCACTAAAAATCTTGATAAAACTAGGGGGGGGGGGGGGGGGGTATCAACACTCGCAGGTGCGTGTAGCTCACAGCTTGATGATATGAGGGAAAGTAAATGTGTTTTATAAATCACAAGTCTACTACCAATAATTATGCACACTTTTTAGAATTTCGTAAATTTTTCGTTTTTGTACCTTTTCGCATGGACTGGCTCAAATATCTGTTTTGATTGTATTGTAATTTGTATGTGAGGGCCTCAGGGAAGATTAGTTTATTGTAACTAACTGAGTTTATCCTCTTTAAATAAAGAATTTATTATTATTATTATTATTATAATTAACCAAATGATACATGAAATATGACTTCGAAATAAAAATAATTGATCAATTTTTGTTTCTAGTATCCTGTGGAAATCTTGTTGATACAGAGATTGAATCTGTTCTGCTTAACAATATCCATACAATATGTTTGTGAACAATGTTGCTTCCACTAATTTGCCAGAAATTGTGTTCAAACCTTGTGAGAAGACACTAATGATTTCCTTTTTTGATTATAAATAACCAAGCCCAAGATTATTTACAGGATTTGGTTCCGGATTTTGTATCAGATATATTTGTAATTATAATTTGCTAACAGTCAAAATATTACTATTCCCGTAAATCGTTTATCAGCTTATCAACAGTCTTATTTTCCGTCATCAATTGCACTGTGGAACTCTTTAGACTTAAGTATAAGACATATTCCTACATTTTCCTTTTTTAAATTAAACTTGCACAAACTATACTATAGAAATAATAAATCTCCGAGATTTGGTTCTTTAGGAGATCGTTTGTATTCTGTTTTACACACAAGGCTGCGTAACAGATGTAGTGCACTGCGTGCTGACTTGTTCAAAGCAAATTTGATACAAAATGCAAATTGTTCATGTGGTTTTATTAATGAAAATGTTGAACACTATCTATTATATTGTATTAATTTTTCAGCTCAGAGAAAATGATAATATTTATTTATCTGTTCAAAGGTATATAAAAAATCCCAAATGTTTTTCTCTGCATTGACAACCTTTATTCTGTTTACAACACATGTGATTAAAGATATTTCTATATACATGTAATGACAATAATCGAATGATCTTGATGAATATTTACTGTTATGTTTTGTTATCAATAACGATTCAATGGATTTTAACGAAAGAATATAAGAATAAGTTTCAAATATATACTTTGTTCTTATGTTGTACTGTTATACCACTGTCCCAGGTTAGGGGGAGGGTTGGGATCCCACTAACATGTTTAACCCCACCACATTATTTATGTATGTGCCTGTCCGAAGTCAGGAGCCTGTAATTCAGTGGTTGTCGTTTGTTTATGTGTTACATATTTGTTTTTCGTTCATTTTTTTACATAAATAAGGCCGTTAGTTTTCTCGTTTGAATTGTTTTACATTGTCTTATCAGGGCCTATTATAGCTGACTATGTGGTATGGGCTTTGCTCATTGTTGAAGGCCGTACGGTGACCTATAGTTGTTAATGTCTGTGTCATTTTGGTCTTTTGTGTATAGTTGTCTCATTGGCAATCATACCACATCTTCTTTTTTAAATTACCATTGTGCAGCTGACATCCTTTTCGTAAACTTGGATAATATATTAAGATCCCACGCTTTATTATGAGAAAAACACACACACTTATTTAAGTTATGTCCACAAGAACAAAATTTGCGCATAGGTAATTCCACTAACTATTCGGTGTGTTTGTGTCGTATTCATACTGTAAAAAGATGTACTCGATTAAAATCCATTGATTTGCTTCAAAAAGTTTCCTTTTGTTTTCATGTCTTTATTCTTAAATTATTTGTTAGTATGAAATATTTATTGTGTTCATTAATTAATGTGTATATTTTGTTTTTGTTTTGGAGAAGACGTTACTAAGTTGTAAAACTTGTGTCTGATCCTTTGGTTATCTTGAACAATAAAATATGTTTAAACTAATGATTTCCTTTTCATTATATTAAAAGCAAAATCAGTGAATGGCAAGAAAATTTGACTTCATTTTAATTGAACCATATGTTGAATATAAAAAAAAAACCAGGTGCTTCACAGGGCGCAGCTTTATACGACTGCAGTGGTCGAACCCTGAACAGTTGGGGCAAATTTGGTCACAATATTCAAGCTTGATTCTGTCTGAATTTAGATTGAGATCAAATTTTTGACACAATATAGGTTTTTGTAACAATGTAAATGTGGTCAAAGATCTAACAAATCTATTGCACAATACTGTGCAACTTAAGATTTCTTCTTTAAACTTTTGAAAACAAGCAGTGTAAGAGAGGTAATCAAGTTATCAAACATATATATAACAGTAATGTATTCTTTAAATTTTAATTGCATTACCTCCCTTCCACTGCTTTTAAATTGTCTAAATTGTCCTTTAACCTTAAAAACCCTTGTTTTCCCCTTTTTTTGCCCCTAATTGCTTAATGATTTCAGCCATAAGCCCATAACCCCCCATAACCATCCCTTTGGAGTATGGAAACTTGTGGTATAATTTCAGGGAGATTTATACACTTAAGAACAAGTTATTGACTGAAAACTACAAAAATGCTTATTTGGGCCCTTTTTTGACCCCTCACTAGTTGAAACCCCCCTCCCACCTTGGAGCAAGAACCCCAAAACTCAATTCCAGCCTTTCCTTTGTAGTAAGAAACCTTGTAGCATAATTTCAGAGAGATCCATTCACTTAAACCCAAGTTATTGCCTGTAATCTGGAAAAATGCTTCTTTTTGGCCCCTTATTCCTAACTGTTCAGGAATATTAATCCCAAACAAAATCAAAGCCTTTCCTTCGTTATGTGGAATCTTGTGGTACAATGTTAGAGAGATCCATACAGTTATACAAATAAGTCATTGTCCCGAAATTACAAAAATGCTTGTTTTTTGCCCCTTTTTGGCCCTTCATTCCTAAACTGTTAGCCCCATAACCCTTAAAATAAATCTCAACCTTCTACTTTATGGTATGAACATTGTGGTACAATATCAGAGCAATTGAAATACTTATACACAACTTTTTGTCCTGGAAACTAGATAAATACTTTTTCTGGGCCCCTTTGGGCCCATAATTTCTAAACCGTTGGGACCATAACCCCCAAAATCAATCCCAACCTTCCTTTTGTGGTTAAAAACATTGTGTTAAAATTTTACTGATTTCTATTAACTTATACTAAAGTTATTATCCGGAAACCACCCGTCTTCGGTCGACAACGCAGACAACGACAACATGATACCAATATACGACCAAAATTTTTTTAATTTTTGCGGTCGTATAAAAATTAACTGATCAATGAAAACTGAAAGCCTTCATATTCCTTGGAATCGTATACATATATTATCATAACATATAAATTAATGTACATGATATACTGACCTAATAATTTACAAATAGACATGATAAAACAAATATATATATATTCCTACTCACAAGTAACCAGTAGTCTGCTACTTCCATTGCATACTTGTCTTTATCGCCATGTCTTGAAGCAATATTTATTAACTGTAAAATAAATTTATGATTTAGAAAGATTTTCACTAAATCAAGAACTTCTTCTGTTTGGAGGGTGACCCGGTGTTATCAATATAATAATCATGGTCCATACCTATCCAAAAAAATTAAAATATTCCTGTAAAAATCTTTATGTACAACTATAATTCCAATAAAAATGACAGCAGGTTTCCAACATTAATGTTCATAACTGACAATTTTTTTTCTATCTTCATTTACAATACTTGCATTTTACCTCTATCATGCCTATGTTAAATATCTTTAGCTTTGGCTTCATGTTTGTTGGCTGACAGGAGCATCAGACATTTTTTTCAAAGATAAAAGTGACAAACTTATTATGACATAGATAAATGGAAAATCAGCATTTTTTTTTACAATACTCTTGTGAGAATAATGATGAAAACATATCATGCATATCTTTTAGAAATATCACTTCATTTAGAACTTTTGAAGTCTATATATAGAACATGATAAAGCTCTGTCATTAGATACATCATCCTTATTACATGTTGGATGCTGAGCTTACCACGTGGAGATTAATAATTAGGCCACAACTCAATCAAAAATTAATATAATCGTTTGAAAATTGTTTTTAAAACATGTTTCTGTATGTAAGGTCACGCATGTCTGTGTATGATTTCACAAAAATGCGAAAAACTGGGAAAACTTTCACAATTTGTAAGTCTCTATCTCGGAGCTTCAGAAAAAAGCAGCCATCTTCTTGTGCATGCGCACACCTAATTTTACTAGTGTTTTTACTCAGAGGACTTAAAAGATTATGATACTAATTCAGAGTCGAACAATTTTTTAAATGATATTGATATTTGCCAGGAAGATGTGTTACAAGAAACTTAATAAATTAAAGACAAATAAATCTGCAGGACCTGATGGTCTTCATCCTAAAGATTTATATGAAGTTAGACATGCAATTTGTTATCCATTGTTTCTAATTTTTAATAAGTCTATCAAAGAGGGTAAAGTTCCAGACGATTGGAAAAATGCATAGCATCACTGATATTTAAGAAAGGGAAAAAGCTGAAACCTTGTAATTATAGACCTGTAAGCTTAACATCAGTGGTATGTACATGTAAGATCTGTGAATGCATCATTAGAGACAATATTATGAAGTTTATTCTCACGAACAATCTTTTTACTAGTAGTCAATATGGCTTCCGTCCCGGTAGATCATGTGTTACTCAACTCCTAGAGGTTTTGGATGAGTGGTCAGAATTAATTGATAGTGGTTTTCCACTGGACTCAATATTCCTTGATTTTTCCAAGGTGTTTGTGTTAACTATTTAGTTTAGTAGTTTAGATATCATAGTTTAGTCTATATATAGTCTTTAGTTCTATTTGTATGTATCTTTGTATTTACAGTGATTTGGTGGGTTTAGATTAAAGTTGTACAAAGAACACTTCAGTCATTTATAGCCATTTAACAGTTTGATACAGTGCCACATCAGTGTTTATTTTTGAAACTGGAAAAACTTGGAATAAAAGGCTGCATTTTGAATTGGATTAAAAGTTTTCTGTCTGGGCGTAAGCAATGTGTTCGTATAAATAACAGAACTTCAACATGGTCAGACGTGGTGAGTGGTGTACCTCAGGGAAGTGTTTTAGGACCAGTTCTTTTCTTAGAGTGTTATCTCTTATCATCATTCTTTTGATTACATGGATCAAGATATGTTTCTTACTATTTATAAATCAATAGTGCGTCCGCTGTTTGAATATGCGACATGTGTCTGGTCACCGTATCTTAAAAAAGACATCCGCAAACTGGAATCTGTACAAAGAAGGGCCACAAAACTTGTGTTTCTGTGTGTGTTACATTGTAGTGTTGTGTCGTTGTTCACCTCTTATGTTTGGTGCGTTTCCCTCAGTTCTAGTTTGTTACCCCGATTTTGTTTTTTGTCCATGGATTTATGAGTTTGAACAGCGGTATACTACTGTTGCCTTTATTTATGAAAGTACAGGAAATCCTATCCATGTTTCTAAGCAACTGCTCTTTTTGAATGATGTGTTCCTGTATTTTACACACAATTTTTAAGTTCAAATTATAAAAATCTGCCCCCTATCCAATAAGGCTGAACTAACCGTGAAGAGCCCTATTACCACTGTGTATCATCGCCACCGGAAATTGGGTACTAACGAAGCGGAGAGAAATAGAAAAAAAGTAAACAAGTTAAGAATTCATTCAATTTAAAGCATTTCCACTCATTTGATGAGGGTGCCGCTTAAGAAATGGTTTTCGAATATATAATTCTTTAAATTATTAGGCCGATAAGTACAACATTTATACAAGATTTTGTGTAATACTCCAAAACTTGCCACTTAGTACCGGAAAATTTCGAGTTCGATCGTCCTCTTTCGCCCCATTCTCAAGATATTGAACTGTTTTTCATTATTTTTCTAGACACGTTTTTAGATTATTATAGTGTGGCATCATATTTACTGAAATTTGTTGTCAAAAAGATGTATTTTAAAGAATATAGACCATAAAAAATAAAGTCTAGGGTACGGCAACTTGATCGTGTTGACAAATTTACTGTATGGCAACTTGTTTTCAACTGTATGGCAACTTGCTAATTTTAGAATATTCATTTACCGTCCTTTCAAAGAAAATACATTATTAAGTTAAAATATCTAAGGTGAGGGGATGTACCTTTTTATGTTAAACTGTTTTTGTCCTTTTCAAGGTTTTGTTTAAAACTGTTATTTGAGATAAATTTAAACTGTTAACTGTTTTCGACCCACTGTCTGTAATCTGTTCTGTTAAGTGTTTATTTGAAATTGGGATTCCTGTTATCTGTTACTTAATGCTTAAAGTGTTCACTGTTTTTGATATCATTTCTCTGTAAACTGATCTTAACTGTTATTTACAAGAATCACATTAAAATTTGCTGTCCATCTCTTTCTTTACGTTGCTTCCGCAAAGGAAAGACATAAGCAGCATATATGTAACTGTCTTTAAAAGTCTTTGAGTATAGTAAATCCTTGATAAAATCGAGAATGGAAATGAGGAAAATGATAAAGAATCAGAAGCCCGACCAAATAGAAGAAAACAACCCAACGCAGAGAGAAAATTGTGCACTAGGGTGGGGTGGCAATACACATAGGAAAAAACTTAAAATTGAAACTCATAATTTTTAAACACCCTCTTTTCCTTCCTTCCTAACAAATAATGCTTAATATTTGAGTTATGCATGTGTATATTTATGGAAAGAGAATCGTCCATAGATTTGATTTCCAATAGTTATAATCATGATAATGGTGAAATATAATATCTTTGTTTTTGTGTAACCATGGCAACAATCAGCATTTATTTAATACCAAATATTGCAAAATAGGGGGTTGAACATGTTACACAAAGGTCTCAAAAATTTGGTCCAAAGGAAAATTTCAATCAATTAGAGTGATACCTTTCCTGAAACCATAGACATATATATCTATCAAGAGGTAAAAAAAAATCATATGCATTTCCGCTGGTTTTTACATAAAATTAAATTAAAAAGATCGCGCGTCAAATCTTTGTTGAAAAACAATACAAAATTACTAAATCTATGGCTGTACGGATTGGAAAATATGGTCAGTCAAACTGAAAAATGGCTTATAAAACATGCTACAAACAAACCAAATGTTCCTATAAACCCACTAGGAAGTCTATATTATACTTCAACTATATAACAAGAGGCTGTCACAACGACAGCAAACCGGATTTATTAACATTTATTTGTGTCCTGGCAATATCACAAGAACCATTACTGATGAATGGTGAAAGTGAAAATCGTCAATATCAAATTTGACCTCCATTTTGTCATCAGTATCAACATATTAAAATTTGAAAAGCTTAGATTGAATGGTTCATGAGTAAATGCAACAACCTGAATGGAAACGCCATTTTACGATCTTTCAAGAACCATAACTCCTGAACGGTAAAAGTAAAAATCGTCATTATTGAACTTGACCTCTATTTTGTCATCCGTAACAACATATTAAAATTTCAAAAGCTTTGGTTGAATGGTTCATGAGAAAATGCACGGACACGACTGGAAACACCATTTTTCAATCTTTCAAGAACCATAACTCCTGAACGGTAAAAGTCAAAATCGTCATTATTGAACTTGACCTCCATTTTGTCATCAGTAACAGCATATTAAAATTTCGGAAGCTTTGGTAGAACAGTTCATGCATAAATGCACGGACACGACTGGAAACTCCATTTTTCAATCTTTCAAGAACCATAACTCCTGAACGGTAAAAGTCAAATTCGTCATTATTGAACTTGACCTCCATTCTTTCATAAGTAACAACATATTAAAATTTGGGAAGCTTTGGTAGAACAGTTCATGCGTAAATGCACGGACAACTCCATTTTTCAATCTTTCAAGAACCATAACTCATGAACGGTAAAAGTCAAAATCGCCATTATTGAACTTGACCTTCGAATAGTTGTCAGTAATAACATATTAAAATTTTAAAAGCTTTGGTTGAACGGTTCATGAGTTAATGCACGGACAACATTTGATTGCCGCCCGCCCGCCCGCCCGCCCGCCCGACTGCCCGACCGCCCGCCCGCCCGCCCGCCGTACATCCCCAAATCAATAACCGACATTTTTGTCACAAAAATCCGGTTAAAAATCAATTTAATTGTACAAAAACTTCCATATTTAGAAAATTCACCATGCCCATAATACGAAACTAAACTTGTAACTATGTATTGGTATACATGAAGCTGTCTCCTAAGTGAGCAATCATTTCACTACAAAAAGGGGGTAGAAGTTCAATGTTTGTTTCCTGAAACATATAAATGAACCAAAATTTAAAAATTAAATAAAAACAAGACTATATAGCAGAGGTTACGGACTCAAGTTGGGACAGGTGCAACAAATGCGGCAGTGTTAAACATGTTTTGGGATATCTCAAGGCCCCCCTATACCATGTATACGTCTAACCAATGTAGTTATTTCTGGCTTCTATTTGTAATGTATCCAAAACTTTAAAAGGAAGAGTAACTTCTTACCCAGCTAAAACCCTGGTCAGTCCTGTGATGAAAATAATTCAGATGTATATGGAATGTTTGATAAGTTACATTGACCCAGAGTACCTGAATGGAATGGTGAAAAATGAAGTACCTTTCCAATTTGCAATCCGTAAAATAACTGAACAGTGTGGCCTGGTAGAAGAGGCCGAAAAATGAGGACTTGGTTCTCAAATTGATGTCAAATTTGCTAGTCTAAGACTTCGGAAATGTAAAGATGGACCAAGGCTTTTTTTATATCACCTCAGAGTTCATAATTGGGACTTGGAGATGAAAACGTGCTTCAACTTGTGACACCTTACATGTTACTTTCTGATTTATACACTGGTTTTGATGATTTAAAATAAAATCAGTAAACTTTCGTAATTCCTTTTAATAAAATCATGTAAGCAAAGAGTCGTATGAATACCCTGAGATGTTACCATAATTCATGAGAGCCCCCGCCATAAAAAAAAAATGTTCGCGCTCTATAGTATTCACTCATTCTTTTTGTTTGTTACACTTTCCTACGTCATGACGATAACCCAAGTTTGCTACGACTGATTGACATAAAACATTAACTCAACAATACACATAACCAGAAGAAGCCTCCCTTTTGCTGTTTGAAGCATTTTCGATTATTCATGATAAAGTCATTTTTCTTGGAGTCAATCACTCCGTCTGCTTTTCCATCCGTTCAATTGTCTGTCCATGTGTCAATAAAAAAATATGGTACTTGCGTGTGTATTCTGAAAATTAGTCAGCTTTATAAAAGATTCCTTATAAAAGCTTGGCATTTCTGCGACTTTGTACAGTGGTATTCAAACTTTTGAATACATTGAAGATATGCACTTCAGAGGCGGATTTAGGGGGGGGGGGGGCAGGGGGCCCGGGTTGCTTATATAGCGAATCACTGAAGCGTGACTGGAGCTGGCCCCCTCTTAGGCAGTCAGTGGGCCCTCACTTATGAAAATTTCTGGATCCGCCAGTGCACTTCCCCTTTTCATTGCTTTTGGGTTCGTTTGGAAAAAAGGGTAAATTAAAGTTGCTGTTAACTGTTATCAGTATTTAAAATTTGTTGTTAACTGTTTTTACCAAAATTGAGGTGTTGTTAACATGATAACGGACCCCCTATTGCGCCCCCCCCTCCCCCTCCCCCCCCCCCAATATAATTATGCATTAGACAAAATGCATGAGATAGAAATACCATTCGCTTGACAGCATTTAAGATGTATAAACATTATATATTTTCAAAAAGAAACTGACAAGAAAATTAATTCGAATGCAATTCACGATTTATTTCTCGAACCTTACTTTTACAAATGAATCATTTCAGAAATTAAATAATCAAACAGTGTATTTAACCCAGCACATACTTTATGTGTCTGTCCAAATTATCGATCCTGTGGTTCGGTGCACGTTGTCGTTGGTTCATCTATATCAAATTTGTTGTTTTTCATAAATTGTTTTGTTATGCCGTTAGTTTTCTTGTTGAATCCTTCCACATTTTTCGGTCGGTGCTTTTTAAAGCCGACTATAAGGTACAAGTTTTCGTTGTTGAAGGTCGTACGATAGCATATAATTGCTTACATACACTTTATTTGATCCTGATGGATAGTTATCTTATTTGCTATCATACCATATCTCCACTGCGTAGTTTTATCTTAAAAAAAAACAAACAAAAAAAACTAGCACCAACAAAAGATGAATGGGCGGTTTATTTTATTGAACTTACAAAATTTCACTCTAACAACAAATAAGACAACAGTCGTAATAATATAACGATATATGAATGTATTTAGGATAATATGGTTGAACAAAAAACACTTTTTGTACAAAGTGGAATAGCGGGACGCAACGACGACTTCTGAACGGAATTAACGGCAAATATTTAATATTATCGGTCGTCCCACTGTCTATATCACTCTGTTCAGCTCTTAATATAATTCCGTATCATGTCTTTGTGACGTCAAATACGTTGACCCGGCCTTAATAACTTTGACCCGGACATATCAGCGACGTCATAATGTTTGAACCGACGTTAATAACTTTGACCCGAACTTATCAAGTCATCTTTTGTGTGCTGGTGACACAAAGAAAACACTTCTGAAATACGCAAATATAGCCCGATAAATCGATTATCAGATTATCTGCATATTGATATTGTAAAATATCAGCTGCTTGACATTATATGAAGGCTTTTTGATCTCGTTCGGTACGCTCACTCGACAAAAAGCTTCATATTATGTCTCGCAGCTGATATTTTACGATATCAACATGCAATTGGCTGATAATCGGTACATGTTTGATAAGTAAGTCATTTTGTATATTTGTAAGCCAGTAAAGCTTTGATATCAACAAAATATCGTCACTCGATATTATCTAAACAGTGATTAATTTCCTCTTAAAATTATAATATATTGCAAGACGCCGTACAGACACAAATTGTTATTTTGCAATTCGCCGTACAACGACCTGCAATTCGCCGTACAATAAACAAACAATGTTTTTGTCCGTATTCTTTAAAAAACATCTTTTTAACAACAAATTTCAGTAAAAATGATGCCACACTCTAATAATCTAAACACGTGTCTGGAAAAATAATGAAAAACAGTTCAATATCGTGAGAATGGGGCGACAGAGGACGATCGACCTCAAAATTTTCAGGTACTAAGTAGCAAGTTTTGGAGTATAACACAAAATCTTGTATTAATGTTGTACTTATCGGCCTAATAATCTAAAGAATTATATATCAGAAAATCAATTCTGAAGCGGCACCCTCATCAAATGAGTGGAAAAGTTTTAAATTGAATGAATTCTTAACTTGTTTACTTTTTTTTTCTATTTCTCTCCGCTTCGTTAGTACCCAATTTCCGGTGGCGATGATACACAGTGATTACAGTCTTGCCGTATGATAATCTACAGATTCATAAACCAGAATAGGCCTTTCACCTTTTCCAGTTGCACAGTTTGTAAATATTCATTATGATTTATTTGTCAACAGTTCTGATGAACCTTAACTTAAGTGTGTCTGCATCTAGCTGAGTGAAGGAACACTGAAATTATACTTACTCTCTCTGCATACCCACGTGTTTCATCACATCGTGCAAACGTTGATTCTATTCTTTCGTGTCGTATAAGACCTGTGACACACATTCTCAAACGTTTAATTCGTCCACTGGGCCCACTTCCCACTCCGAAGGTTCCCCTTAATTTACGGGCGGTCTGCGAATACGGAATTTTCAATGACATTTTCCTAGATCTATTGTTCACCTGGTTTCATAAGTTAAATCACAGCCTAGATAAATTATAGATTCAAACAGGGAACCGCTGTTTGACTAGTTTTGGACACAATTCTGGTGAAACAATCCGTACTGAAATAGTTTAAGAATCGAGGGTACATCCATTCGGAAGGTCTCTTCTTTCTTATATTGCTTTAAAGGTATGCTGAAAATTGGCATGAAGAAAGGTGATACCTGTACGATTCAGGATACCTGGTTTGTCAGAGGTTGAACTTCAGATAAAAAATTTAGAAAGCTATGAAAATTGCAAAATTTGGTTGAACAGAAAGTGACTTTTAATTGGTGGTCTGACACCATTAACACTTTTGAAATTTAATTAATAACTAATCAAATTCAAACGGAAAATTGAATGTGAATTAATCGAAAAGACTCATTTCTCTTTTTAAAATTCTTAAACGATTGTTGACCATTGTTCTGTCTGTCTGTCTGTCTGTCTGTCTGTGTCTGTCTGTCTGTCTGTCTGTCTGTCTGTCTGTCTGTCTGTCTGTCTGTCTGTCTGTCTGTCTGTCTGTCTGTCTGTCTGTCTGTCTGTCTGTCTGTCTGTCTGTCTGTCTGTCTGTCTGTCTGTCTGTCTGTCTGTCTGTCTGTCTGTCTGTCTGTCTGTCTGTCTGTCTGTCTGTCTGTCTGTCTGTCTGTCTGTCTGTCTGTCTGTCTGTCTGTCTGTCTGTCAGGCGATTTGGTGTCACGATATCACAGTAGCATGGGTTCGAATCCCGGCGAGGGAAGAACCAAAAATTTGCGAAAGCAAATTTACAGATCTAACATTGTTGGGTTGATGTTTAGACGAGTTGTATATCTCTAGATTCACCTTCCGTGACAAGGTAACACTACGACTATTGAAGTTATATTTTTATATAGCGGATGTGGTCGAGTGGTCTAGAGCGCTGGACATGAGGCTAAGCGATTGGTGCTGTAGTGTATCAAAGGTGTGAGTTCGAATCCCGGTGAGGGACGGACAAAAATTTGTCAGTATAAAATCTAACTCTAACACTGTTTGGTGTAATTTTCAGAAGTTATATATATATATGTGTGTGTGTTCAAAGTAAACGGAGACAAAAGCATGATAATTATTGCTAAGCTAACGGTGTTAAAACACTATTTCTTCATCAGGTAGATATATTTGTGCGTTTTTAAACAAAATGAAATGGGCAGCAGGCTTCGTTGATGAAATTAGTAATACTAGTACTACTTTAAACTTCACAAAGAGAATATAATTGATTAATTGTAAAAAAAAAAACGAACTTTATGCTGTGACAAAAATGTTCATAGAATAAAATTTCGTGACAAAGAGCATACAGAAAGTTTGTTGATTGATCAGAATGTTGTTTTACCAAACATTGACCAGATCTATTTTCATCAGGATAGTACTTCGGTACTGACATGAAAATACGGATTTTTTGTGTTATTAAAATTTGCTGTTACAAAATGAAATTATTATAAATTAAGGAATGTATCTCCCTCATGCAAAGCTCTGATTCCTTCCACGGATTTGCTATACTATTTGGACCTTTTGGATTATAGCTCTTCATCTTTTATATAAGTTTTGGATTTCAAATATTTTGGCCACGAGCATCATGCACTGAAGAGACATGTATTGTCGAAATGCGCATCTGGTGCAAGAAAATTGGTACTGTTAACTTTATATTGAGACGGGGTTTGTTTTCAAAATCAGTTTCCAGGAATTTGATTTTCTTCACGGGATCTGTCATGGTGTCACTTGTTCTTGGTTTACTCTCTTTGGTCGTGATTGTTTTCAAAGTTACTCAACTTAACATTGATATTGGTCATGTATCAAAATCGGATGTATTTATGAATGCAGTAGTTTTTCTTAGGATTTTATGTTTTTCAAACATGTGATTGGTTTCTGGCATATTTGCCTCTTTGTTCGAGTTAGACTGGTTAAGGTATTCGTTTACAACTTTGTGTGGTTTGCAAGGCTTGTTCATTGCAATCGCTACACAGAAGTTTCATTATCCTGATGGCCGCCGATTGGCTCTCTCTCACAGAGAGGAGCTAGGCGACGCGGGCAATGATCATAAGGAGTTCAAGCCCTCGTATGGGAGAAAATCGGACACAGAAAGGGCTTGAATTATATTCGAGTTAAGGAAAACGAAAATAAATGTGTCAATATAGTGTTTCCGTCGCCGGACTGACTTTTTGAGAAATATAAAAGACTTCCGCTGCCCTTTAGGCCTGTTTTGAAATTAAACATAAGTTGAATTAGTACTTGAGACAGAACAACTATTTTTGCGTTTTTCTGTATACTATGATCATACATATACTATAGATAAAGCGGTAACTGAAATTTTTCTGTATAATACATACACAGAGGCGGATTAAGGGGGGGGGTAAGGTCCCGTCCCCCTTTTTGAGAAAAAAAATTGGTTGCTTATATAGGGAATCACTGAAGCGTGACTGGAGCGGGCCCCCACTTATGAAAATTTCTGGATCCACCACTGATACATATATGAGGGCCCTCATGGGGTTTTTGATTATGTGATTACTTGGCCGTTTTTTAATGATTATTTGATTATTAAGCCAAATATTTCATGATTATTTGATTACCTAGGACTGTATTTTTAGTTTATGATAATTTGATTACTAAAGATAAGCAAATATTTAATGATTATGTGATTATATTGGCAAAAAAATGGTGATTATGTGATTACTAGGACCCCCCATGAGGGGCCTCATATATACTATGAATAAATTGTATAAAGAGGTAGGGACAATTTGTCGGCAATTTGTTTCATTCGATAAGATAGGTAAATCATGTTTTAAATAGCCCGATAGATGCTATTTATAGTACATAAAAATACGTCACATCATTTATTTTCATACCTTGAACAGGTATTCCTACAAAAACAAGGCCATGACTATTGATTTTTTAATATTGATTTTATTTTATTATTAACATCCTTTATGCAAGGTGCCATACCATGTAACTTCTCAAGGAGCCAAGTAATATCGAACTAATTCAAATCGTGATTTTCTCATTCTGAATATGTATATCTGTTACACAGTATTTGTCCTGGTCTTTTAAGGCTTTATCGTCTATAAGATTAGACAAGAACATACATGTACATGTATATATTTTAACCGGAGAACATCTTACATCAGTTGGTCATAGATCACCCTGTGTTACTACTGTGACGAAAATTATTCAGTTACCTTAATGATATAAGGAAGTTCTAAGTTTATCTGTTAGGAAGTCGGCAAATGTTTAGATCCTTTTACTTTCGTTTCTTAATGAAGTACGTTAAGGTAGCACTCCACAGTTAGAAAATAAAATTAAAAATGAGCCACAAAATGTTTTATCATCTATTATTCCTGGATTTCTAATACATTAACCTAACTGTTTGTGTTGTACATGTGCATATGCATGTAATCAGTATATTCCATAGATTTGATTTTCAAAAGTTAAAAGAGTGAAAATTAATTCCTTTTATGTGTATCCATGACAACATTCTGCATTTATTTACCATAAAATATTGCAAAAAGGGGGGTGGACATGTCACATATCCCCCCAAAATTTTTATCAAACTAGAATTTCAATGCCTTTGAGTGATACCTTTTTAGAAACTGTTTTCATAAATCTTCCTAATGATCAAATAAAAAATGGGTGTCTTTCGCCTCATTTTTTCGTAAAATCCAATCACAAAGTTCGTGCGATAAAAAGTTGGAAAAAAACAATGCAATAATTGCCGGACCAATGTATGGTAGGGACATGCAAATACGGACTGTCATACAGAAAACAGCCTATATTACATACATTACATAATCTTGATGTTCATATAAACCCAATACAAAGGCTATTTTAATACTCAGCTATCCAAAAATGAATTTTATTGCACACTAGCTCTCATATTTAAAAAATCCACAGGGGCCAAAATGCGAAACTACACACCTAACTGTGGAGTGCTACCTAATTACGGTTGTATTACGGAAAACGATTTCCGAAGTTTTGGTACTGATTCCGATCCTTTCTAGTTGAAAATTAAGTGCTCAGTATTAAATTACTATAGGAGTTACATTAAAATGTAACAGTAATACGGAATATATTTATTTTTTGTTTAGAGATTATATGCATTTTGGTTAGAGATTATTCTAGTATATAAGTAGAGTTTCTCGCAACGTTAATCAGTTCGATCGTCAGAGCTCCCAGAGTGAAGATTTAAGAAAAGGTAATTATAACTATTTCTGAATAAGAAGTAGCTTGCCAAGGACCTTTGGTTAAACTTTTATAAGCAAGAGCCAATTGTACTATCTGAATAAGGTGGTGACATATTGTCCTGTGGTATATAATTAAGGGGACGACGTGATACTGTCCCTTTGGACCAGTGACACCTTGGCCCTGAATAAGGACCAGGGGCGCACTGGAAACCATAATTCCATATTACCTTTGAATCAAAGAACTAAAGTACTGTAAGGCAAATAGGTTATAGTCATATATCAACTTTTGAAGTAAGGTTAAGTCATAGCTCCAATTAAGCGTCCTTTGTGTTATACTCCATTGTTAGGTTAAGGGTTTCATTTTGTATACTTACCGGAAGTAATCTTTTGTTACTTGTTGTTAGGCTTTTATATCTAAGGTTGAATTAGTTAAGGAAACACGTTACCATTTGTGAGAGTTAGCCAACGATACACAACAAATCCAGGGAAGTAACCCTGGTACGGATCTACGGGTACACAAAGTACCATCTGGCGTGTAGGACCCCCTGCACGTTACACTACTTCATGTTGTATTGCCTTTTCTGTAATTTTAACAAATCGGCCCTTCGTTGTGATACAGATGCAACAGCTTCTTGATGTTTTACCTACAATCACGATTTGTAGTGTAATTGATTTGTTCTGTTATGTTGTTTTATTTTTCTGATGAGTTATGTACCCGTGTATAGACGGTGGTAAAAATTTCAGTACTAGTATCTTTACAGTTTGTGATTTGGCGACAAAATTGTTGTTAACTGCATTTGTTACATATAATACCATGTTCAAAAAAGGTTTCGACGAAATGTGTTTTGTTGTTATGAAAATTGTATACAATGGCCTTATTTTAAGTTATGTGTATATTACACCCGCAACATGTAGGCTTAATTTCTATAGAATTAATTCTCGTGTTATTGGTTATGTACAGGCACCTACATCAGTTTGACGGCAGTTGTCCCTTGGATATATGTAATAACGTAAACACATGAATAGAAAGCAATTCAAGAGTATGGACAGTCATAGGATTGCACACAATAAGCGATACATTGTTTTTTCTTTGATACACGTAAAATTATTTACTAGTACACTAACTGAATAGTCAAAATGAACCAAAATGACTCTATGAATCAAGCAAACAACCGAAAACATATGATAGAAACTTTAAAATTTAATATAACAACACAAAAAAATGCAAAAGTTCTGAGCGAGGTTCGAACCCTTTCTTCAGAACCGTCATTTATTAGCTGTGCTCTACTGGTGGAGCTACGGCAATTCTTATCATTATTACTCTTATTTAGAAGCTATATTGGTACAATTTATCGATGTTACAATTTTTTCTTTAAAAAGTTGTTTTTTATGTAATAAGGACACACTAAACCAATTTCATTTTTGAAGTAAAAAGTAGTATGAATAACAACAGTCATAAAAAGCATAACTTTTCTTTGGTTTGAAATGTCCTTCTTGGGGGGATTCCCTGTTTTTTCCACAGAAAAACATCCGAAAATCCGGATATTGGACTTTCATCCTTTTTTAGGGTTGAATTAAATATTCATCCTTTTTTAGGGTTAAATTAAATATTGATCACACATATCATACTATATGTAAATCGAGATATTGATCAAAAAGCATTTTTATTTTTGGTTTTTATAGGAAATTTTACTCTGTTGGCACTTTTTGAAATTGGCCCTTCTGTGAAAAAAATCCTAGGCATATTGGCCCTACCTCTTTGCTATAATTTACTATAAATTCCAACAGTTTATACTGGGGTGACTTTTAATATATCAGTGACCGTTTTATATAGTAACTATAGTATATATATATGTATGTTCATAGTATACAGAAAAACAGAAAGAATAAAAATCGGTATTTGGAAAAAAGGGGGAGGGCCAAAAAAAATGTGCCCAGTCCCAAAGTACCTTTGACTTTTGATACCTCTCCTGGAATTCTCCAGTTATAATTTTTTTTACAGTTTACATACGCTCTATTTCCCTGCGATTTCGCGGGTGTGTTCTAGTATATTATTATATCGTATGATGTTTTTTGTTCCAATCACCTGCTGTGTTGTTTGTACATTTTTTTGTCATGAACATTCAATAATTGGTTTTGACTAATTAGCCTGTATTGAAGTACGAAACACATATCTCTTATTCAATACTGTGATAAATGTCACGAGTAATTGGCACAAACTGCCATATATACACAAATTATATAGTGACTTCATATCAAATCTCGTCAGTGAATCGTTGCTTTGACATGTTTATATTTATATATCGAAAGAAATATAATGTTGAAAATGAATCCAATTCTTCAGATTTTGTTCATATCTTTCAATTTGATCATAAGGGTTCATGGAACGATGAATGATTTAGGAATGTCGACGATTTCTATTAGAGAAACTTCAACAACTGAAATTCTTTCAAAAATTTACTTGCATGGATCAACTACCAATGCTTATCTTTTCGGAACAAGAGCTAGTAAAATACATCACGAAACGGGAAAAACAAACACAATCTTTGAAATACAAACGGTTCAGCCGTTCACAAGTGAAGAAGAACAACCAGTTTTTGAAATTGACGACGGAAAATTATCAACTTCTACAGATATAAATTTCAACAACACGATACCTCACGGAGACGAAATTACGACCGCCTCGAACAAACTATCTACGTCACACTACATATCTGACCCTTGTTTTGAAAAGGGAATTTGTAATTCTGATGGAATATCTGAACGTGGATATTGTAATTGCGACTCGCAGTGCATTGACAATGACGATTGTTGTTCGGAGGCTTCGAAAAATGTTAGTTATATATCAAAATACCATAAATACTGGAACTGCTATGCCCACTCCAATATACACGAGTACTTTGGTGGTTTCTTCGTTGTAGCATCGTGTCCGGATGGGTATGAAAATGGAACTGTTATCTCTAGATGCCATGAAATTGATATTTTAAAAAATGGACCATGTGTCGTATACGACAACGAAATCGCTTTCCAAAATAGATTCTGTGCTCTGTGTCACAATATAACAGAATTCAAGTTTTGTAAGTTGAACATTTATGGACCGGATGTGTACAGTATATTTCTTAGAATCGGATATTTGAATAAAACAAAGTTAGAAAAACTTGAGGTACTTCTGGAAAACAATTTGGAGTTTCTTGTCGATCTACCAATTGAATCAAAGTCTCGTTTCTGTATGTCATCGCTAATTGAAAGTACAGATGTAATTTGTCGGCAATCCCCCATTAACCCAGTGTTCCGATATAGAAGAGGATTACCATATCTTTACAGGAATATTTTTTGCGCACCAGAAAACATTAGGGAATCTTTGATATGTGTTAATGACAATTTTCAACAATTTATTGATAACATGAAATCTCTTTTCCCACTCACTGTAATGTTCAGCTTCTCATCGGGGAATGAAAATCGAGACAATGATGTTTGTAAAATTTGGACCGCAGAGGTAAGTAAACACCTAAGCTAATCTTAGTAAAGGAGCTTCCATTTGATATTGGGGGGGGGGGGGGGAGGGGCTAAGGAGAACTTTGTAAAAAAAAAAGTCAAAATGAGAAACTTGGCAAAAAAAGTTATATATGAGATATAGGTTTATTCTTTCAATCATTTATGAAAGTGGAATAGTGAAATAAAAATTCGCTTTCAGCATCCAGTTTGGTTCAGTTTTGTCAAAATAAACAAAGAATCATCGCAAATGAATTATTCATTTGTAATAACCACCTAATTAAATCCATATTCATAAAAATTATAAAGTATGCACTTCAATTAGCCTAAAAACTAGAGACGGACTACAAATAATTATGAAGGTAAATCCAGAAAAGCGCTTCAGACGCAATAAATTATTAAACATGTTGTTTTATATATTTATACTAGGCGTGTTCAGCTATTAAATGGAAAAGAATGCCAACATTGGAAGTGAAACAAGACTAAAACATTTGGTTGCTTGATTTGATCTTCAAACTCATTCTTATACAGGAAAAAACAGTTATAAACATATTGATTTAACTTATTATATATATTCAAACAGACCTAGAGAAATCTAACTGCACGAGTTCGCTATCTATTTATATCTATTTTTATGTTTACTTCTGGTTATATGACTTTTGGCATTCATCGGAAGGTCACCTCGACGGTTAATTAGTCTTAAAAATAACTTAAAGTAATAAATGTTTTTTTTTTTTTTTATGTATTTTGAAGTTTGTTTTACAGTTGAACATAGAAACAATATTACTTCTACCGATAAAGATAAAGAGCTTATTAAAATTATTTTAAGAAGAACACAATTCAAGTTACAAATTGATAACCTGGATCGTATCTTAAATTTTGAGCTCCATAAATAGAGATTAATACATGGCCTTTTCCATATCAGCCTGGGTATCATCCCGAGACCCCTATATCAGCCCGAGACGGAGTCGAGGTGCTGATATGGGTCGAGGGATGATACCCAGGCTGATATGGAAAAGGCCATGTATTAATCGCTTTATCATATACTTCCGACAATAGTTTTATGTAAGGCAAATAAATAAATGCAATAACTAAAACAGTCAAAAACTTTATAAAGAAGTTAAATTATGAATCAAATATACTATAATTGTTCAACAACAGCATCAATACCTCCTTATATTATGGTAACATTTCCTATAGAGGCATTTTGAAACATTGAAATTTTGGAAGAGTTTTATGATCATTACTACTCCATGTTTGTTGTACTATAAAATAATTCATAATTGTCAATGGCATTTGATAGCAAGAACTAAACTACCCCACAAAAGTTCCAGTAAATTCTGACGTCGTCATAAAAAATATCTGACGTCACAATGGAAAAGTAAACAACCGATACCGGAAACACCGGAAGTAACTTGTACGAGAGGCACTATAATTATGGGTTTTGTGCACGAGATGCCCCTGATATGGGTTATCAGCCCGGGTGGGCAATTATGGCTTGTGTACTTCCGCTCATTACACATATGCAAAAGCTATCATATCAATGCTAAGTATATGATAAACAACAGTAAGTACTGTAAAAATTAAAACGAAATAATGTTTGCAACAGGATGTTGAATATACATATATGGGCCAGTCATGTGAACTATGGCTAGTAATTTGCTAAGTGCTTTTATCAAATGAAAATACAATTGTCATAAGAAGATGTATGCTTAAGATCATTGTTTTTTTTTCTGTTTTCAGAATAAAGAAAAGGAAACTTGTTCAGAAGCATATGTTGACCCAGTTATTCGTCTGGTTCCGTTTGGATTGAAAGTAGATTCTTTATTATCTGATGAAGATTTTTTTACCGTTGGCTCTATTTTAGCCTGGTCCTTGGACATAATTAGCCCAATTAAGATAGATAAGATAATGTTCAATCTGAACGGAGACAAACGCATGATAGATATTGCTCGGCTGACGGTGTTAAAAACAATGTTTCTTCATGAGGTAGATATATTTGCGCGTTTTTTAAACGAAATGAAATGGGCAGCAGTCTTCTTCGATGAAATGAGTAATACTACTTTTGAACTTCACAAAGAAAATATACGTCATGAGTTGTTAGAATACGAAGTTTATTCTTTGGATAAAAATGTTCATACAATAGATATAAGAGACACGGAGACTATAGAGAGTTTGTTGGTTGAGCAGAATGTTGTTTTACCAAACATATCACATCTGGACAATTGTATCGAAATCTTTGTGCAAATCGTTCGCAATGATACTGGTCATATTCATGTTGAAGTAATTTCTTGCACACTTGGAAGTAGTTTCATCACGGGTGTGAATGAACATTTGTCTTTAGAAACGATAATCACGTATTTTACTTTAACGATATCAACTATAGCATTGATTTTTACGATTTTATTCAACAGAAGGTATAGTTTTGTATCAGGGGTTGCGGGCTCAAATTTGGAAAACTTGTCAATTTCGATGTGCTTGTCGAATGTTGTATTTATGTCAGGTATAGGAAACCAGGATAATGTCACTGTTTGTTACGTTATTGGTGTTTTGCTTCACTATCTCTGGTTAACAGTGTTCTCTTTCATGTGCATAGGAAATGTATGTATTGTCCAAAATCTTACTAAACTGAAATCAATTAAGAATAAGCAACAACAGGAAACCACATTAAATTTCAAACGCAGAGTTTTAACGGGTTTAGGTTTGGCTATTCCATTGGTATTTGTGATTCCAGCAGTTATATCAGACAACTTTGGACCAGATTTATTTTCACCAGGATATGGATACGGGGTTTGTTTTCCAAATCAGTTCCCAGGAAATCTGATTTTCTTTTCAGGGCCTGTCATGGTGTCACTTGTTCTTGGTTTACTCTCTTTGGTCGTTATTGTTTTCAAAGTTACTAAACTTAACATTGATATTGGTCACGTGTCAAAATCGAACGCATTTACGAATGCAGTAGTTTTTCTTAGGATTTTATGTCTTTCAAATCTGTTCTGGGTTACCGGCATATTTGCCTCTTTGTTCGAGTTAGACTGGTTAAAGTACTTGTTTACAACTTTGTGCGGTTTGCATGGCTTGTTCATTGCAATCGCTAGTTTATCAACACAGAAGTTTCGTAGGAAACTGTGTTGCAAATCTAGGACTGAGAATTCAAATTAAAAATTGGAGGACAATTTACAATTTCACTAGATAACCAAACATTTACTCTCACAGCACATTTCTCAACAATCCTTGATCGATTTTTTTTGTTCCTGTGGAGTTTCAAGCAAAGACAAAGATCTTGATCTTCTCTCTCATGACTCTACTGAATACCCAAAATTACATAAGCGTCCATACCGACAATATTATTTTGATGGATCTGTCAGATGCTCAACAAAACCTTATTTAAAATGACCAATATTCTATTTTTTCAACAATCAAAACCGAGCTTCAGAATCTCTGGGAGGAAAATTCATAACGTAAAATCCTTAATCATTGACAAAGGGCAAAATCAAAAGCTTAAACACATCAAACGAATGGACAATAACTGTTATATTCCTGACTTGGTACATGCATTATCTTATGTAGAAAATGGTGGATTAAATCTGGTTTCATAGCCAGATTTACCTCTCAATGGCATGACAGTCGCATTAGGTGTGCCTCATATCCTGACCAGAAAATCAAATTTCTCTTAACAAAAGCTTCAAACTATCGTATATGTATAAAGAAGACCGAGTTCAATTATTATTGAAGAAAAATTAATGATATAATTTTGTTTCATTTTGATGATCGAGAAAAGGAAATCGTAGATTTCCTATTGAGACTTGTAGATGGCAAAGTATTAGAAGAAAAACAAAATTGAAATTATTATTTAGTAACTCTGGAGACATCGGAGATGAATTTCATTATATTTTCACATGCTCTGTTTTAATGAGGGTCGTAAACAGTTTTTTAAGAAAAAGATATGCAAATCAACATAACTTATTGAAATTTAATGAACTGATAAATAGTAAAAAAAAAAATCTGATCTTAACCACTTGTGCAGATTCATAAGACTGTAGACTCTCCTTGGCAATTCATGTACTTGAAAGCATTTTAGTTTAATATGTATACTGTAATATATGATATTTGCCTCTGTCTTGCTTTCGTATGCATTATGTAATAATTATTGTATGCATCTTTTTACCAATGTATTTTTTGTTGTTGAGAAATAAAGATATACAAGCGTGGTATTACTTACTTAGAAAATGTTAAATCAAATTGTTATAAACAAAGAAAATGTGATATGATTCCCAAAGACACAACTCTCCACAAAACGACACAGAATTTCACAGTTATAGGTGATCGTGCGGCCTTCAACATTAAGCAAAGCCCATACCTCATAGTCAGCTATACAAGGCATCGAAATTACAAAGGTAAAACAATTCAAACGAGAAACCTAATGGCCTAATTAATGTTCAACGAAATGAAAGAAAAACAAATATGTAACACAGCAAACAAAAACGACTGAATTACAGGTTCCTGACTTGCGAAAGGCAGATGCCTACAGAATACGGCGGGGTTAAACATGTTGGAACGCTCCTCTAACCTGAGACAGTGGGGTAACAGTATACAAAGAACGATAAATATCATTTGAAAAAGGCTTAATTCATCAGATGGATACAAATAGAAACACTTATATAAAAAAAAAAAACAGTGGACGTGACCGGGTACTTGTACATCCCAACAAAAAAGTCACTAAGTACAGGTCTGAGAGTACTCGCAGTTATTGACAGTTAGTTCAAAGCCAATAAAACATTTATAGAAAATCATGCGTCTAAGACTAAATTGTCAATCAGTACTCATCCAACATCTTATGGATTTGTGTAAAAAAACGTCATAAACAATCAGAGGAAAAAATTACCTTGTGCAATACCAAAATACAGGACTCGACAGATTGTAGATCCATGAAAGTGTATATGTATATAACAATAATGTGCACATATTTGTATATTCATGAAAGCAAAAAAATCTGGTAAGTAGAAAATAAAACATTAGTATCATTGTTCTTACGTTGTCATTCTTCACAGGACTTGCTAGATATGTAATTTAGTAACGTTACCACGAGAGTTGTGTGACGTTACGTTAATGTTGTCCATTAATTGCGTTTAGACCTGTTATTATTTAAGAGGCAATGATTAATGTAACTAAAAGATAGATAGACCTCCAGTATCGTGAATTGTCGAACAAAATTAAAATCACAAAATGTTGAACTCCGAAAAAGAATCAAAACGGATAGTCCCCCAATCAAATTGCAAATCAAACGAATTGAAAACAACTGTCATTTCCTGACTTAATACAGGCATTTTCTTATGTATACTGAAACGGTTGATCAATCCTGGTTTTGTAGCTAGCTAAACTTCTCACTTGTATGATAGTCGCATCAAATTGCATTATATTTACAATTATGTGTGAAGAAAACAAATAGACATTATAGGTGAACTATTATTCACTTTAGACGTAGTTATGTATATTATGTACACACAGCTTTAGTGTTTTTTTCATTTTGTTTACTTCGTTTTTATATTTTAGTTATTTTGGATTGTTTTTCTTTCGGAAAAGTGTATCTGATGTATATCTCATAATGCTGTACTAAACTGGCTGTATTATCATCAACTACCAAATTGTTTGTTAGCGTTTTTGTTTGATTGAATTGTGTTCAAGTGTGCTTGAACGAAAATTCAGTTGTGTAATATGTATTGGATGTATGTTTATGCAATTGTTTGGTGCTGGATCCCAGTTATTACCACATTTACCAATAATCTCTGAGTTGGTTACTCGCCTAAATCTAAAAAAAAAAAATGTGTTGTTTTTATACGAACACATTTTTTTTCGGTTCGTGTATTGCTATGATGTCGTCATCGTCTGCGTCGTCCCAAGACACATTTGGTTTCCGGACAACTTCAATTTAAGTGAATGGATCTATATAAATCTTTAAGAAGGTTCAATACCACAAACGGATTGTTGAGATATATTTGGGAATAATGGTTCCAACCGTTTACGAAAAAGGGGCATAAAAGAAGCATTTTTTTTTAAATTCAGGATAATTACATAGTTTTGTATAGGAATTTCGATTGCTCTGATATTGTACCCAGACTTGGGGTCAATTACATTGGAATGTAATTAATTAAATTACACATTACATTGCAAATGTAGTCAATTACACTAATTACACATTACACAGTTTTTGAAATGTAATTAATTAAATTACAATTACTTTACTAAAGTAATTAATTAAATTACACATTACATTTCATCATAATATTTATTAACCAATATTATACATACATGTATGTTTACTGTATGTGTAAAATATTCATGTAAACATAGTTTAAGCGTTGCATTTGATAATCATGAGTAATTTTAATGTTTTGTCATTTAGTCCGCATCTCTCTGGTCTGTACACTTTGACAGCCATTCTAAAAAGTATTTCTATAGGAGCTAATGTGGCATATATCGCTTGATTAGAACATGGAGGTATCATACTTCCATAATAAGTAGATGTGTTGATAGAAAAGGAAATTAGTTCCTATCAACTTGCCAATACATTAAGGGGTATTTTGACATCTCAGAAATGAAGTTATTTAAATAAAACATAGCATGAATAAAGAAATTATAAATAAATAAAAAAAAAAAAATTCACTTAATAATTTTTAATAACAGGTATGCTTGTCACAACATTGAAAATAATTTTTAGTACAAACAATGTATATAATGTCTATATCTAAGCAATATTTTGCTAATTAGATAAAATAAATGTAATAGTGGCCTTGCCCCTGGACATTTTAATCTGATTAATTGCTGTTTGTTTTTACAGCTGTTAATTTTTATCTCTATAATCCTTTTGTGTATACTAATTTGACAAAATGATTGTGTGCAGTAAATTTAAATTCTAAATGAACTCTCATAAAGATTTTCACACATTTTTTTGTTTTTGTTTAACATGGTGATTTATTACTTTTCAATCTATTGAGTTAAAGATCTTTCTTAAAAACATATGTATTTTTTTCAAATCATAAGACTATTCAGAAAAAAATTATGTTGGTCAAATAAGTAATATAAAAACTTTAGAATAAATTACAGAAAGTATGTGATATCAATATTTGAAAAATAAATATAATTTTACAATTTATATTATTAAACATAAATCCTTATCATTAACACCATAAAGTACATGTAATTGAAATGTAATTCAAAAGTAATTGAGCATTACATGCTTTTTTCATTGTAATTAATTAAATTACCATTACAAGTAATTAAAAAAATGCTCAATTACACATTACATTCAATTACATGGAAAGTTGTAATGCATTACACTTAATTACCATTACATTTTCAATTACCCCATCCCTGATTGTACCACAGTGTTCAATACCACAAGTAGAAGGTTATGATTCATTTTTTGGGTTATGGTACTAACAGTTTAGGAATGAAGGAACAAAAAGGGACAACAAACAATCATGTTTACTTTGTAGTTTCTGGAAAATTACTTGTGTGTAAGTTTTTGGATCTTTCTGGCATTGTACCACAAGGAACAATATCACAAAGGGAAGACTGGGATTAGGTTCGGGGATAATTGTCCCAAACATGCAGAAATTAGGGACAACAGAAATGGCAAAAAAAACCCATGTTTCCAGTTTCCAGACAATAGCTTGTGTTTAAGTGTATGGATCTCTCTAAAATTGTACTACAAGGTTTATTTATAATACCACAAATGAAAGTTGGGATTTCGTTTGATGGTTTAAACGGGTTCATAGCTCTTTTATTTTAATTTTTTTATATTTCAAATTTTTAAAAGTATTGCGCATACGATTTGTAAGATCTTCGACCACATTTACCTTGTGTCAGAAACCTATATAACGTCTTAAATTTGATCATAATCCAAATTCAGATAGTATCAAGCTTTAATATTGTGTCCAAATTTGCCCAAACTGTTCAGGGTTCGATCTCTGCGGTCAGCGAAGCATTTTAATGTTTTAGTACAAAACGAGCAGATGCGATTAAAAGTTGCTATTGCTTTCTTCATATGGTAAGCCATGCCAGCATAGGCGTATCCAGGGGACTGGACAAAATTGGTTGATTATATAGGGAATCACTGAAGAGTGAGATGGAGTGCCCCTTTAGGTAAGCCATCGGACCCGCCTTACAAAAAGTTCTGGATCGGCCACTGCCAGTTCTGCTTTTGAAGTGTTTGGAACAATGAGTACAAATTAGGCTTTCTCCATGCTATCAGTTATTATGTTCATTAAAAAGTCTTAAAATTTTAATGCACAATGGTCACATTTGTGTAACTCATTAGTGTGGATCTTCTTGTGCCTGTGCAAACTAGCTACCCATTTTGTCTTGAAAGGGCAATATATGCATTGGTATGAAGACCCTCCTTCTTAACTTTAGTTCTTTTTTCTGTGATTCATCTTCACTTGCCTCCCCTAATGCTTCAATATCCATGTTCTAAAGGAACGATAGTTGTTAGCTCGATTGTTGCTTGCATGTTCTTTACTGTAAAAAATGAAACGACATGTGACATAAATTATCCAAAGTCATCAAAGCGTGAAATGCAAGTCAAGTTATCAGGGCAAACTTTTTCTGTCAAAAATGTAAACTGATAAAGTTGTATTGGTAGCGTAAATGATGTACGTGTTGTATAGCACCCTTGATACTACCACAGAGGTCGAGTCCTGAACAGTTTGGGTTAAGTATGTACACAACATTCAAGCTAGACTCTTTTTTGATGAAATGAAAAAAAATGTTGAATGTCGGACCCTTTGTACCTCAGTGTGGACCATTTCGATAACTTAAAATCCAAAATACTTAAATCCCAAATTTAAAAACACGATGAGATTCAGCATGACAAAGTACCCCAAATATTCAATTGTTGTTGAAATCCAAAAGAATTTATTTCTTGATAGTTTGGACCCCACAAACTTGTTAAATGGGCCAAAATTAAAAAAAATAATAATATACACAATTATTTATGGATTTAGCCTACCAAATAACCTCAAGTTTTATTTTGGACATTGTGGGCCAATTTAAAACCAGACCCAAAATCAAAAATCTTACTTCAAAACCTCATTGAAATTGGTCAAGAAGTGATTTATAAAAAAATATTAGAAAAGTATTGTTGTTTTGTATCCCTTATTATTCCATTCTATTTCGAGAGACATGATAGATGTACGTATTCAGCGATGAAGTGTCATTGCATTGGATAAATATAACTACACTTTAAATAAAGATGCTGATGTCTATTACATGATTCTTCTGCTTTATAAATAGACCCATACTCGAAATCCAATGATAAAATTTAAAACACTTACAACTCTTAAATGATCCACATGTTGTTATATTATGACTACGATGTGTTATGTTTTAAATGAATATTAATTCTATTGAATTTATTGGAGTGTTCAATCAAACTTTTCATCTTAAAGTCAGCACTATCAAGTCACTTTTCTTACTTTAATTATTGTTTGAGCAAGTCGGCTGAATTAGGAATTTAATGCATAAATATGAATAAAATTCATACAGTGAAAATGCACCGCATATACATTACTAATGAATCGCTCTACAGTGAAAATGAAGGTAAAGTATCATTATTCAACAGTAAACATGACTCGCATAAAGATAGCATCATAGTGGAATTCAATACAATATGGACAAACTGAATAACAAAAGCTATTCTACATTATACAACATTAATAATTGTGTTGAAATTAATATTCTTCTGCAACTACATCTTTCCTGCTAGTTTTTAATCACCTGCATGATTTGTTCGTAAAACGTCCTAAATATTCACCTATTTTGGTATATATTTCACGTTTAGATGGCTCTCGGCGCGATAGAAACCCGCTCCCATCTCTTACTTTGTCTAACTTGTATTACTTATTACTAAACATATACATTTGAACTATTTTTCTTCATTTTCTTCAAAAATCATAATTTATTCGTCTGTTTATTTACCATTCTACATCAGAAATGCATGGCATATACAGTGAAAATGATATTTTAGGATCCGCACTTTACATACACTGAGATTTCGGAAGCGTTGATTCTACAAAAAGAAACCACTGTAAATTAATAGGCTAACATCACAACAATGGTTTGATATATTTTATCCGCAACAACATCAAAATACACCAATATATAACGAATTTTAATAAAAATATGACTATTAGCGTTTGTTTTAACTTTGTTTATGTCAGCATATATCGGGCTGTCACAGGAATACAATCAATAACTTATTTATTGGGCAATTAGACGATATTTTTGCTTAGCTTTGCCCTATAAATTTACTCTATTAGACGATAAATATATATATTGCGAATAGCGTAAATGAACTTAAAAAAAAAATACACAGGTACTTGTTTTTGGATGCATAAGATGTCATTAATATAATTAGTCATTTTAACATGTAGATAAATTTATAATAGCTCCATGTTTTCAAACAGCAAATGTGATGAGATGTGTTTAGAATGGTTGAATCTACAAGAAATGCTTGTAACCAGTTGAATTTAAATGATCGAACGTAAATAGTTATCAAAGGTACCAGGATTATAATTTAATACGCCAGACGCGCGTTTCGTCTACATAAGACTCATCAGTGACGCTCATATCAAAATATTTATAAAGCCAAACAAGTACGAAGTTGAAGAGCATTGAGGATCCAAAATTCCAAAAGGTTGTGCCAAATACGGCTAAGGTAATCTATTCCTGGGATAAGAAAATCCTTAGGTTTTACAAATATTTAAAGTAAAATCACAAAAAAACTGAACTCCGAAAATTCAAAACGGAAAGTCGCTAATCAAATGGCCAAATCAAATGATAAAACACATCAAACGAATGGTCAACAACTGTCATGTTCCTGACTTGGTACAGGCATTTTCAAATGAAGAAAATGGCGGATTGAACCTGGTCTGGTTTTATAACGCTTAACCTCTTACTTGTATGACAGTCGTATCAAGTTCCATTATATTTACAACGATGCGTAAACAAAACAGACATAATAGGTAAAATTGTCAAAATAGGGGTACAGCAGTCATCACTGTGTCACAATCATAATTAGAACAAAAACAAACAAATATTTAACAAAAAAGCACAAAAGGCATCTATCAAATTTAACAACCACATTCATTGCCTACTTATATACATATATTATACAAAATGTACTTCATAATCAGAAAAAAGTTACATTCGTACGCGTGTAACTTCGATTACTAGTCACACAACAACATCTTAAGCACTATTTTTGTCACAGTAAGCTACTCTTACAAAGGGTGAATAGATATTTCGACACCTTCAATACTAGAAAAAATTTGCAATAAATCCCAGAAAAAGATTCTCAATTCTTTAGTTTAAACATATTTTATTGTCTAAATATACAATAAGATTGGATACAAGTTATAACAACTTAACACAATCCTCTCCATATAAGTACAATATAAAAAATTTCAAGATGACAGCAATGATATTTCAGTACAGTATGAAAAATATATACAATTAGATATATTGTGTTTAAACAGTAACGGTTGGATGCGAGTACACTTTAAGATACAGCAATATTAATCAAAGAATCTTTTTGTATGGCGTATATAACTATGTACATTTCTGAAAAGGATTGCGTTTTGTTCTACAGTAATTTCGTCTGTTCCAAATAAAATATGTTCTATGGAGATAGCAGTGTTGAATGTTTTTAAAGAGCTGATTTCTAAAATTTATGCAGAGTGGACATTCTAGGAAAAAATGAATCGAATCTTCTAATGGACACCCATATTCACAACCTGTGTCATTTACTAAATTAACTCTGTATAAATCAGCTTTGAAAGGACTACATCTGTGTCGTAATTGTGTATGTAGTATATTTTCCATCCTGTTTCCAATAAAATAATATTTAGGCACCAAACATGAAATATCATTTCTCCGGATGGTGTTTTTGAAATTTGGAGATGATTGTATGGATCTAATATCTAATGGTAATAAATTCCATGCACGAATTGAAGAAGGGAAAAAAGATTCAGAAAATATGTCCAATCTACATCTCGGTACTCTATAGTCAGAACGGTTTCTAGTATTATAATAATTATCATCTGTGTAATCCGAGATAATTTCCATAAGATATTCTGGAACATTTATTGCTGTGTATTTTATGAAATAAATATAATTTACGCACAACTTTTAGGAATTTTGGATCCTCAATGCTCTTCAACTTTGTTCTTGTTTGGCTTTTTAAATATTTAGATATGAGCGTCACCGATGAGACTTATGTAGACGAAACGCGCGTCTGGCGTACTAAATTTAAATTATAATCATGGTACCTTTGGTAACTTTTTACACCACTGGGTCGATGCCACTGCTGGTGGACGTTTCGTTCCCGAGGGTATCACCAGCCCAGTAGTCAACACTTCGGTGTTGACATGAATATCAATAATGTGGTCATTTTTATTTTCCTGTTTACAAAACTTTGAAACTAAGGATTTTCTTATCTCAGGCATAGATAACCTTAGCCGTATTTGGCACAACTTTTAGGAATTTTGGATCCTTAATGCTCTTCAACTTTGTACTTGTTTGGCTTTTTGAATACTTTGATATGAGCGTCACTGATGAGTCTTATGTAGACGAAACGCGCGTCTGGCGTACTAAATTTAAATTATAATCCTGGTACCTTTGATAACTATTTACGTCTATTTCTTCTAGAACTCAAAGTTTCCCATCCAGTTTCAAAAAGTAGGGATTTTATACTTGCAAATTGAGGAAGCCCAGTAAAAATTCTGGCTGCCTCAAACTGCAAGCGCTCATTTTTTTTAGAATCTCTAACACAACATCCATACCATAGCTCATATTCTAAAAGTGGAAGTATGTATGCAAGATATATCTTATTAAGATTGTTTCTGTTGAGAATATATTCAATTTTCTCAGAACAAAAATCTGTTTAGTGGCACTACAGCAATTGTTATCTATATGTACTGACCACTTGCAATTATTAGAAAAAGTAACTCCCAAATGTTTGTGGTCATCAACCTTTTTAATAAATTGTCCATTAAATTTCAAATCAATAGGCTGTGAATCCTTACGGAAATCAAAAACCATATATTGTTTTCTGAGGATTAAAATCTACAAGCCATTGTTTTGACCAATCATTTAATGTTTCTAGATCTTTATTTAATCTCCTTTCTATATCTATAGCATTGTTTGAAGAATACATGAGTGAACTATCATTCCCAAAAAGTCTAAACTAAACATTGAATTTTATCTGCTATGTCATTTATAAACATCAGAAATAATGAAATACTGAGCCTTGGGACACGCCTGCTTTTAATGTTCCAAATGCAGATCCTGAATTTTTTAAAAGCACTTTCTGTCTCCTATTACTTAAATAATTTGCAATCCAACCCAATAAGTTGCCTTTTATGCCATAAGTTTTTTTTCTTTCTAATAGACCTTTATTCTAAAGTCGGTCAAAAGCCTTTGATATATCACAAACAATCATACACATAATTTCGTTATCTTCCATAGCTAAACAAATTCTGTGATAAATCTCAATCATTTGATGAAATGTCGAATGACCAGGAACGAAACCTGACTGGAATTTATACAATAGCTTGTGTTCAAAAATGAAATTAAAAATATGATTATTAACTATTCTTTCAAAAACTTTACCCATACAACTTAACAATGCATTAGGACGATAGTTTGAAACCATCGATTTATCCCCTTTTTTGAAAAAAAACTAAAACATTAGCAACTTTCCAGCAACTTGGAAATTTGGAAGTTCTCATTGAACAATCAAATATAAATGATAAAGGCACACACACACACACACACACACTATTAGCAGTATATTTCAGCATTTGATGACTAATACAATCTTCACCGGATGCTTTACCAATTTCCAAAGATTTGAGTATGTCTTTAATCTCATCCTCCGTTATTTCATCAATATCTAAGCTATGTTGAATACGAAGTGATAAATCTGGAGGTGTAACTCCATCATCCGAAAATGTAGAAATATTACAAAAATATGAGTTAAGCAAATCTTCTTTTTCTTTTTCACCAACAGCAATTTCATTAGTATTTGGATTTAATAATGGAGAAATCGACGTGAAACGACAATTACCCATAACTTTTTTAACGAGAGACTAAATGATTTCGCGTTTTTGTTTGACTTTTCATCTAAAAGACCATTAGCGTTTAAGTAGAGCTGTTCCTTTGCATACATAATCATGTTATTTACTTTGTTACGTTGAACATTAATATTTTTAGTATTTTGCACAGTTCTCAATTTTTTTTATGAAGTCTATCACGTAGTCTAATCTCTTTTCGAATTTCCAAGTTAAACCACGGTTTATCTGATGATCGAATAGTGACAGTTTTAGTAGGTATAGAATTTCTAGCAATTACTATATATTTTTCTGTGAAAAAAACCTGCCATTCCGTCTACGTCGTCCCCAAAAGCAGTCAAAGTAGTTTGCCAATCAAAATTCTGAATATCATTATTAAATATAGTAAAATCTGCATGTTTATAAAACCAAATACATGTAGTTCGTGTAAAAAAGTTTTTCGCTAAAATTCTGAATTCTTAATATACTTTTGTAGCATTATGGTCACTCATTTGTCTATTTATATCAATAACTTCAGTAAAGGTAGCACAACAATCTTCAGAAATTAAAATTGGATCTAATAAAGTAGCTCTCCCAGATCTTTGATCAAATCTGGTCGCTTCTTTTACAATATTTTGTAAACAAAAAATATTCATTAGATCATTTAAAACATGATTATGTTCAGTAAATAAGTCAACATTTTAATCACCTGTAATTATAATTTTAGTTGTATAATTATATGCTTGTTCAATTGAATGTTTAAAATTTTACCAGAAGGGATGACTTGAACCTGGTGATCGATAAACAGCACAAAGTAAAATTTTGTGTTGAGGAAAATCAATTTCTAGATATATAAGATCACCGTTTTCAAATTCTAAATCGAACGTCTCTTAGTTTTTAGTATTTCCGATACATAAACCAAAACAACTCCGCCAAAACAGTTTCGATCATTTCTATATAATGCCTGATGGTACCCATCCATATGTATATCTTCACTAGAAATATTTTCATCCAGATGACTTTCTGTGATACAAACTATGGAAGAGCCTAAGGCTAGAGTTTCAATGTATTCAAGTTTTGTTCGGACACTTCTGGCATTCAAATGAAATATCGAAATTTCGTTTTCATAGGGACCGGGGTTTTCAGCTACATCACCTGTTGAAATAAGCTTAGATTATATCTACAAGTTTGCTTTTTGTAATTTTTGCGTAGATATTAGTTTTACCTTTATCCTGTTACTTTTGATATTGCTTTGTAATGATGTCCCAGTAACATTATTCAGTATCTAATGTATACAATCATTAAAACTAGACTTAAAAAATACGGGTTAGGGGTACCTGATGAGGAATGCCTTGGCCTAAAGCCTAAACCGAAACACCAGGTGTATCAAATAATAATAGACTAGACATGTGATTATAATCATTTAATGCTATTCTATGACGAGATTCAATCAATCAAACATTCATATGTACCAATACGGAATCAATTATTCCTCTGCATGGTTCATTGGATTGGTTCAGGACACGTCTTATATTTAAAAGTGGGGTAAAACAATTGCTTGATTTTGTTTTCATAAATCATTAAAGATATTTAGTTGGTATTGGAACTCACCGGGGATAATAAGGCCAAACCATTGAAAAAATACAACAATAGTTTGATTTCCGTTGACAAAACTTGTATTCGTCAGGAGCATATATAACGAATGCCTAACGGACACACACAGGATATGCAATATACGAGAAACGGAAACGTACCGGACAGAACGGAAGTCGAACGTACATCCAACTGACAAGTACCATTTCAAACGGACATCTAACGGAAGCGTACCGGATAAAACGGATGAACAAAATAAGCGGAAAATTACAGGCAAAAACAATAATAATACATGTAAATCACAAACACGTGACCTTATCTATACGCAAAAGAAAACCCGCATTCAAATCAGTTTTTGTGATACAAATTTTCATATAACGATATTCCTTATAGCTCAGTTATAAACAAAACAAAACTAGAGAGAGTTTGATAGTTATAAACAACACAAAACGTGAGAAAGTTTGATATTTAGGATTGGGAAAAGTTGGGTACCTCATTTCGATGATCTGATCAGATGAAAGATCTGTTGCCGCTTAGTTTTTATTGCAAAAATCCACGCAATTTGTTATTTGTTAGAACAAAAATGACTACACCGCTTTACTTTTTGTGTGCATAGAACTATGAGTTCAATGATCTGGATTTGAGTATTTGATAATTCAAAACCGAATAGTTGCGGCATAAGTCCGTCTGTCCGTCCTGTATATAAGTTTTATTTCGTATGTAAAGTTAAGGTCTAATCTGATTTCCAGTATTTGTTATGCCGAAGCAAATCTATAAAACGAACATCTTGGTTGATTTTTGTAAGAATTGGAGGGCAAAAAAAAACCAATATTTCTTACATATTCCTGATATGGCACCGGTATTCGGGCGAGTAATCCAAACAATTGGTTAACGTGGTCATAACTGGGATCCAGCATCATAAAATTGCATAATCATACATCCCATACATATTACACAACTGATTTAACGTTCAAACACACTTAATTACAATTCAATCAAACAAAGACGCTAACAAATAATTTGGTAGTTGATGATAATACAGCCAGTTTAGTACAGAATTATGAGATAAACATCATATACACTTTTCCAAAAGAAAGAAAAATTCCAAAATGAGTAAAATATAAATACGAAGTAAACAAAATGAAAAAACCCACTAAAGCTGTGTGTACATAATAGTCTTAACCACGTGCACGTCATGGGTTATACGTCTAAAGTGAAAATAATATTAGTTCACCTATAATGTGACTGTCTGTTTGTTTTGTTCACACATCGTTGTATATATAATGCAATTTGAGGTGAATGTCGTACAAGTGAGAAGTTTAGCTAGCTACCAAACCAGGTTTAATAAACCATTTCAGTATACATAATAAATGCCTGTACCAAGTCAGGAATATGACAGTTATTTTCAATTCGTTTGATTTGCCATTTGAGCGGGGGACTTTCCGTTTTGAATTTTTCTCGGAGTTCAGTATTTTGTGATTTTATTTTTGTTCGACAATGCAATTTACGCTTCTGGAGGCCTATCGTGGATGCTTACTTACATGAAGCATTGCCTCTTAAATGAAAACAGGTCTAAATACAATTGATGCACAACATTAACGTAACGTCACACTACTCTCGTGGTAACGTTACTGAGTTACATATCTAGCAAGTCCCGTGAAGAATGACAACGTAAGAACAATGATACTAATGTTTTATTTTCTACTTCAGATTTTTGTCGTTTTTTTTTAATGAATATACAAATCTCTGCTTATTATAGTTATATACATATACACTTTCATGGATCTACAATCTGTCGAGTCTTTATATTGCACAAGATAATGTTTTCCTCTGATTGTTTATAACGTCTTTTACACTAAATCTATTGGAAGTTGGATGTGTACTGATTGACAATTAAGTCTTAGACGCATAATTTTCTATAAATGTTTTATTGGCTTTGAACTAGCTGTCAATAACTGCGAGTACTCTCAGATGTGTACTTAGTATCGTTTTGTTGTTGAGATGTAAAAGTACCCAGTCAAGTCCACGTGTTTATGTTATATGTGTTTCTGCTTGTATCCATCTGATGAATAAAGCGTACTTCAAATGATATTCATAGATCGTTCTTATGTTGTACTGTTACGCCAATGTAACAGAGGGGCGAAAGATACCAGAGGGACAGTCAAACTCATAAATCGAAAATAAACTGACAACGCCATGGCTAAAAGGAAAAAGACAAACAGACAAACAATAGTACACATGACACAACATAGAACACTAAAGAATAAGCAACACGAACCCCACCAAAACCTGGGTGTGATCTCATGTGCTCCGGAAGAAAAAGCAGCCCCTGCTCCACATGTGACACCCGTCGTGTTGCTCATGTTATAACAAATCCGGTAAATAGTCTAATTCGGTAGGTTTCATTCATGAAATGGAAGGGGGTTTTAGTTACGACGTAAGGAACATATCCGATATCATCTGTGAAACGGTTATTCTCTATTTCCAAATGTAACCATAAAAATTGTAAAACTTGTGATGTACTAATATCTGATACCCACTTTCAAAGTAATTAACCACCAAAAGTTACAATACACACAGTCATGAGGAATTGAATTGCACTGCTTCCAATATTGTGTACGGTACTGCATGTACTCTTTGTGGATTGATCTACGTCGGGGAAACTCGACAAAGACTCAATTTCAGAATAAATGATCATCGATCTAATGTAAATGATCCTAATAACAACAAATTTCTCAATAAATATTTCAATCAGCGTGACCATTCTATTGTTTCAATGAAAGTCCGAATTATAGAGAAAATATATCATTCAACAAATAAAAATATATGATTCAACAAATGACCCCAAATTGAGTACACCATATCATTTACAAAGAGAAAACTTTTGGATACGAGAGTTGGGAACAGCCATTCCCTATGGATGCAATGACAAAATTGATGGTGTAGGTATTTTGTCTAGTCCCAGATGTAGTACTGTCAATACATTACAATCATTTAATATTTCTGCTCCACGGAATAGAAGTCATGGTCACAGAAAATATATACCACTTACTATGCACACCGAGACAATTGATAGTCTGTTAACGTATGTTCAAAAACCTTAAGGAATTCATCATATCAGAACTATATTATACTCCATTCCATTGTCAAAACATTTTTTTACTATTTCAAGAGGCCCAAAATACTTCTGTTACTGATTCTCGTTCTGTTTTGTATAGATTAGTTGCGATAATCATGGACATTGCTAACCATAGACTTTTCAAACCAGTATCGACTACATCCAAAAATGAAGAGAAACGTATTTTTTTAAGGTAGAATTTGCCAAAGGTTTAGATGCTGCAAATATTAGCAATATTTTCCATCAGAAATCTGTACAAAAAATTATACCTGATTATTTCAAAAATAAAGCTACAACTGTTATTTCTTATACTTACACCAAGTCTATTGCATTCAAGATTATCAACCACACGAGGGTTTAAGAGGCCTTTAACCTCAAAGTTGTGAAATCCAAGCCTCCGGATTGCCCATGTGCATCGTCACAATACAATTATAGTCCAGCTGGTCATGTTATTACTGGTGACCTTGGCATCGTTCCCAATGAACAACTAGGAGAATTGTTAGCCAAGGGACCAACATATAGAATTCCCCAGCCCATCAACTGCAAAAAGAACTTCAAGTTAATGATGGATGCAGTTGAGGACTATGCAAGAAAATGAGTAAAGCGCGAAGCAGACGAACCAGAACTGGACACTTTGTCTGAATGGATCAAAGCTATTCGATCATGCATTCAGAAGCGCATTCAAAAGTTACGATGAACTATGAGCACAAGAGTTACTAACCCTTTCAAGAATCCGGAGGTTGTGGATGCTTTATCCTCTTTGCATGACAAATATGTCGTTGTTCCAGCAGATAAAGCCTCTAATAATATTGTCTTCATATGTAAAAACCATTATTTGCATTGTCTCACAACAGAGCTTGGAATAAATAGAACAACTGGTACCCCTACATATTCTTTAACATCATTTACCAAGGACGAATTTTTACAAAATCACAAATCTGTCCTTCTTTCTTTTGGTATCAACATCAAAGAAAACGAAGAAAATTTACCATCATTATACTAGATACCAAAACTACACAAAACTCCATATAAAGAACGATACGTAGCTGGATCATCAAAATATTTGACTAAACATATTTCTTAAGGACTGACTACTATTCTTTCAACAGTTAAAGATGGGCTTCAAAAATATTGTGATGAGATATATTCTACCAGTGGTGTTAACCAGATGTGGATTCTCAAAATATCGAAAGATCTCCTGCTTAATAACAATCTTTGAAATTGTGCAGCAACATATATGATTTTTCTACGCTTTACACTACTATTCCCCATGCTCAGTTGAAATATCGACTTCACCACCTCATTAAACAGAGCTTTTTTTCTATAAAAATGGGAATCGTAGATAAAAATTTCTTGTTTTGGGTTACAATACTTCATATTTTGTGTGTTACATTTTAATGTTGTGTTTCTGTTGTGTAGTAGTTTTCCTCTTATATTTGATTCGTTTCCCTCAGTTTTAGTTTGTAACCCGGATTTGTTTTTGTTTTTTCTCAATCGATTTATGAATTTCGAACAGCGGTATACTACTGTTTCCTTTATTTCTCATATGAATCTTGACATTTTAAGGTAAAACATTTTTTATATATACACTTGCATATTGATTATATATCTGCAAGTTGATATGAATTTCCACAGCTTGTTCAAATCGTTGCTACAAATAAAGATGCTGAACCTCTCTGTATGAAGTATGCTGCCAACGTCATGACAAACATGTCTTTATGATGTCAATTGTAAAGAACTTCTTGTTTGAGTGATATCTACTACATATATGATGAACAATCTTACAAATGTTTAAAGAACTTGGCGTACATGTAAACAGCAATGGATTGGACTCAGTGTATTGCGTATATCATACGCTTAGAAATAGATGTTAATAATGTACAATCATAAACCGGAAAATGGGAAATTTTGGCTTCGGGATATTTTGGCGGTTTTCTCATGAAAGGCATGTGTTTTATTTTGGTGTATGTAATTTTGGTGCTTTGTCCAATAATTGATTTATTTAATTTCAGAACAACAGTAGTGAGCAAGCTCATTCATATTTACTTTTATTTACCAGTTTATTGGTAAATCATCATTGAATTTCTCAAACTAGAAATACGACAGAGTTAACCTTATAAAAGAATCGAATATGGATGCAATAGCAAAATTCCGTATATTGTGGTTCAAAGCTGAAAGAAAAAATGAATTGAAATCTTTAAAAAACATTAAAATCACTGTTTAAATAGATAAGTAATGTTTTACAAATATCATATGAAATACATTTTAATCATCTCCATAATCTATTGATGATCAAGAATTGTAATCTTAATCCGTATGCCTCTGGTAGTACATGTTAATTAATTTGAGATAACGGATTACAGGCAGTTTTAATTATAATTATCAATAAAGGTGTCTAATAAGCAATAGTCTGGCATATTCATGACATGCTGGAATAAACATTCATGTTGTGTTTTCTTAACAATTTCAGAAAATTGTCAAGTGTTGTCAATTTATATCAAGTGTTTTATTGAAGATTTGTCTATGTATAGAATTGTAGGAAATATAAGGAGGATATGAAAACAAAAAAATATTTTCCCCATAATCAACATGGCGATATTTTCGTACCGGTGCACGATTTTGTCGTTTCAATTTTCAGTGTTTGCTTTATTTTCGTGTGTTTAATTTTGGCACTTTTATTGGAGGCACCAAATAAACCAAAATAAAACTACAACCAAAATAACCCAATTTACGGTATGAGTGCCGTATATTCAGATGGTCACGAATAAGGAATTGTGAAAGGAAAATAAAACATAATATAGTTAAAAACTAAAAATATCCATTTAACCTGAGACTACTATAACACGTTTCAGTAGTCTAAGAATTAACCAATAACTTTCTTTTAGATTTCCTTGGTTAGATTGCCACGATACTGATAGTTCCGAAATATGTTTATTCTCTCTAGGAATTTATTATACTAATACTAAAACAAATCTTTCAGTTTTTTGCAGCATGAGTGTATTATGGCACAAAGATTTTTTCATGTTTAGGGAACACCATTTAATCTATAAAAAAAAGGGGGGAGGGTGTGATAAGATTCCCCCCCCCCCCACATCTATGAAAAATATTCTGTTCAAGCAGAGGTCAAAAATAATATTATGAATCACGATTTTCACCAAACCTTAATGTGTTAAGTATTGAGAATATAAAAAAAATCCCCCCCACCCCTCAAAGTTAAATGGTTGCTCCCTTATGTTTCATTTGTAGTCACACATGGTAGTGTGTTAAATCATGTTTACAAATGTTAGTTATCTCTTTCATTTTTTACACGTTACTTAGTGGCATCAGTTTTAGCTTTTCTAGTTGAAGTAATAGTATTGTCACTAGAATCACACTGACTATATGTTGATAAGAGTTCAAGTGGATATAGCTTACTTATCGGTCTAGATGTCGTACCATTTTTAGTGCGTAAAATGGCAGACCTACAAAGTCCATCTCTCCCATAAACTAACTTAACGATAATCGCTATATTCCACACTGTCCTTGGGGTATCATCATGAATCTGTACAATGTCACCCACTTTAATGATTTGGGTGTTATTTCCGGTGTTTCTATGTTGTTCCCTAAGTGAAGTGAGATATTCTCGTCTCCATCTGTTCCAGAAGTCGTGAATAATGCGTTTTTGAACACTAGATTGTCTATTTGCTGTGTAATGTGTTAAGTTTTGTACGTTCTCCTCACTGTTGAAATTAATTGTTCCTGAATACGGTAAAGTTTTAATCCGTCTCCCATAGAAAAGATGAGATGGTGTAAGCGGTTTATCATCGGTAAGGTCCGTTGATACGTGGGTTAACGGACGATCATTTAATATAGCCTCTATCTCGGTCACAATTGTCTCTAGCACTCTAAAAGTAACTAGTGCTCGTCCTAACACTTTCTTTATGCAATTCTTGGTCAAGCCAATCAATCGCTCCCACCAACCACCATACCAAGGTGCACGCTTTGGAATAAATTTCCACTGAGTTCCATATATGTTGAGTTGTTCCTGAATAGTAGTAGATTTTGTAAGCATTTCAATTTCCTTCGCTGCTGCGGTATATGTTGAACAATTGTCAGACATCATGATTTTTGGTAACGATTTGCGGCTGGCGAATCTCCTAAACGCTAGAATGAATATTTGTTCTGTATTTAAAGGTCTTCAACGATTTCCAAATGCACAGCTCTAGTGTTAGCGCAGGTGAATAGACAAATATATGCTTTACTAATACTGTTGCTTTTTGTTCTCACATTCAATGCTCCTGTGAAGTCGACACCGGTTACGTAAACGGTGGTGAATCATTAAGTCTGTCGGACGGCAGTGGTGGTGGGTCGGGTGTAAGATAGGGTCTTCCTGTAATTTTACGGCAAGTAACGCAATGACGGAGTATTGATTTCACACATTGTCGAATCGACGGAATCCAGTAAGAATGGCGAATAAATGTCACTGTACTTTCTAATCCAGAGTGAAAATTCCTTGCGTGTGCATCCATAACAATTAATTTACAAAGTCTGTCTTTGTTCGGTATTAGTACTGGAAATTTAGCTGATTCATCAATAGGTGCATTGTTAATTCTCCCGCCACAACGGATAATGTTCATTTTGTCTATGTACAATCTAAGTTGCTTCACTAGCGCATTTTTCTCTGATTTGTTGTTAAAACTCTCAATAACATCCGGGTATTTACGCAGTTGAGAATCTCGGATCCATGAAGTCGAAGCAGTCTGAATTTCATTGACACTAAGATTTCCTGTTAGTTTGTCATTATTTCTACAGTTGTTTATGAATCGGTACATGTATGCTGTTATACGCAAAAGTTTTTGGTATGAGCTGTAGCGTTGTATATCCATAATTTTACTTATTCCTTCATAAGATCTGATTTTTTGTTGTGGTTCACTAGTTGATTGTCCTTGCTCAATTGTAGTGCTAAGAATGTGTGATTCTTTATTCTTCCATTGTGGCCAGTTTGATTTGCCAGTGAGCCATTCGGGTTCTTTCATCAAAAGATCCAATTCTAAGAATTTCGTTGCAGTTACTCCTCTCGATAGCATATCTGCCGGATTTGAATCTGTCGGACAGTACTTCCATTGGTATTCTTGAGTAATTTCGTTAATTTCTTTCACTCGATTACTAACGAAAACGGGTAATTGTTTTTCAGTAGTAAGCCAACACAAAGTTATCTGACTGTCACTCCATAATGTGACGCTTGTTACATCCAAGTACAATTTTAAATGCTTGACGAGTCTTGCGCCTATCAAAGCTGTACTGAGTTCTAACTTCGGGATTGTTAACTGTTTCAGAGGTGCCACTCGATTCTTTGACATGATAAGTACGGTTTCTTTTCCGCTGACTAAATATGCGCATGCTCCATAGGCTTTCAAGCTAAAAACATGTAATTCTACATTGTCTGATTTTTCTTTGAAATACGGTCTATTAATCTCCAAATGTGAACATTCATTAATATCTTGTAGTTCACACTTCCATTCTGTTGTAATTTCAGATGTAAGAGGTTCATCTCCCACAAAGTCTGCATAAGAATCTTACTACGCACAGTAACTGGACCAATAAGTCCGAGTGGATCATAGATTTTCGACGATTGTCTTAAAATCTGTCGTTTTGTCAGACGTGTATCTTCAATATCGGTGTATTCCGGTTTGGCGAAAGTAAGTGTGTCATTACAAGTGTTCATCTCAATCCAAGCACTTTTATGAGTTCATCTTTGTCTAATACGTTGTGTGAATTTGCGCGGTCTCGCAAAAGTTGAGAATTTGAAGCCCATGAGCGCAAGTTAAATCCTGCTCTAGTGAATAAGTCTCTTGCTGTATCAAAATATTTCAGTAATGCACTCTCAGTAGGAAAACTCGACAGTATATTATCAACATACAAATCATTCATTAAAGTGTCAGTATATTCACAACGGTTCTCTCTCAAGTGCTTTTGTAGAACGGAATTCAGTATGAAGGCGATGAAGTGGCTCCAAAAATACAGACTTAAATCGGTAAGTTGATAGTGGAGTTGATGGGTCTGTTGGTGTATCGAACCAAAAGAAACGTGTGACATCTCTATCCTGTGTCTCTAATCCAACGTTCAAGAACGCCTTCTCTATATCAGTAGTAACGGCAAATTGGTTTAAACGAAATCTTAAAAGAATGCCGACTAAGTCATTTAAATTGGGTGGAGTAGTCATCAAACAATCATTAAGTCTGTCGGACGGCAGTGGTGGTGGGTCATCAAACAATCATTAAGACTAGGCGATTCTGGTGTTGCTTTACAACTGCAGTCGTATACGACCCTGATTGGTGTTGTAGTTGAATCTTTTCTCACAGCATGATGCGGAATATAGTGTATTTTGCTAGTTTCATCGGTCTCATTAGTAGTATCCACTTTTTCTATGAAGCCCCTTTTCTCCTGCTCTGCCATTATTTCTCCATATTTTTCAAGTAGTTTGGGTTCTTTGCTAAGTCTTCTTACTACATTTTCTGTCCTTCGTTGTGCAATGGCTTTATTTGTCGGTAACGTAGGGTGATCCTCATTCCATGGTAACGTTACAAAATATCTGTTGTCATGGTAACGAATTTGTTTCTATTCATAAGTCTTTTGAATATCTATCTGTTCTTCTAACTTTGTGGTGTCAATTTTCTCGGTAGCTAGTGACTCTATTTTCCAAAATTTCTCCAAGTCGTACTCATCGGTTTTTGTTGCGATCATCACGTTCATCATTGAAGCTCTCTTGTATCCATCTGTGTCAGAGTTGTGTGAATGTAGCGTTCCAGACAACAAGTATCCGATTTTTGATTGAACAGCTGTCGGTCCTTCGCCTCGGATAATATCATTCTGAACAATTGACCAGAAGTAATCAGCTCCAATTAGAATAGACATTTCAAAGTTTTCATCTGCTGTTACTGGGTGACCTAATTTGATTCCTGACAAATATGTAAGTTTTGCTGCTTGGCGTACATAGGTTCTCATCGGTGCTGCGATCTCTGGAACGACCAAGACTCGAATCGGCAGTTTACCATCTGTAGTTATGAGATATACCAATCCTGTTCTCAAATGGCGAATTTTAGTACTATTTGCATTGTCTCCAAATCCGGATAGGTTAACGCTTTCAGTTCCAGTAGGCTTGAGTTTCAATTTCTCGGCTAATTCCTCTGTGATAAATGACCGCTGTGCGCCTTCGTCAAACAATATTTTTGCATCAAGTATTTCATGTTCTGCACTTACTGGGTTAATTGCTGTCTTCAAAAGTACATTATCTGGCGATTGCGAGTGTAAAACAGTGTATGGTTCCTCCGCGTTGTGTTGAATTGTGCCTACGTTTACATCCCCTGTTGGTTTGTTGTCTTCATTTATTTCAACATTGTCTTTGCAAATGCTGGTGTGATGACGTTTGTGACACTTGTTGCAAGTTTTTGTAGATTTACCGGCGGATAAGCTATGGTGTCCTAGACAGTTAAAGCATAAGCGGTCTTTTTTCACGATTGACATCCGGCCATTGTAATCAGATACTTTAGTGCAATTAACAGACGAGTGTGGCTCCTTACAGTACGCACAGTGTGGTTTGGGTTTAGTGTTACTTGCGTTTGTATTCTTGTTACCTCTATTTCGATTACTGGAATTTGTATTTGTCAGAAAGGCGGCGGTAGCTGTAGGGGGTTCTAACTGTTCTGAAGTTTTGCCTGCATCCATAATATAAAGTTCATCGAAAATTCCACGGCGTAATTCATTCAGTTGTTAATCTGTAGATCTATATTGTCTGGCAAGATTTCTGCGGATTTCACCGGGTAGTTTGTTCATAATAATGGGCACTAAAAACGCTCCGCATGTGTGCTCACTTTGACCTAATGACTCCAAACCTCTAATGTGTATCTCAATTTCATCGTAGTAGTTTTTCATGCTAGATATCGTGTATTTAGGGGCTGGTATATCAACTAGTGCTTGCATATACTTCTGTCTTATTACATGCGATTGTCCATATCTTTCTTGCAGTAAAGAAATAGCTTTCTCATAATTTGCATGTGTAAGCGCAAACCCTGTGACGGTTTTCAATGCTTCATCATGGAGTAGTGACTTCAAATAATTAAATTTCTGAACATTTCCAAGAGTAGTGTTTTCGTGAACGGATGTCTCGTATGAATCCCAAAATGACTGCCACTGCATAATATTACCATCAAAGGTAGGAAGATTCAATTTGGGCAACTTATTGTACCTATTTACTCTAGTTTTACTACGTGAAAACTGAGTTTCCGGTTCACGGAAGTTTGAATTACATGTATTCTGTTTAGTGCATCTCTCGGGTTGAGCATAACTTGGCTGATCATGAGCGGGTTGAGCATAACTTGGCTGATCATGAGCGGGCTGGGCAGGGGCGGAATGAGAAGGGCCGCTATAACTGACGAAATCTTTTGCATTTGTATTGAGTGCGGATGTATTGACAAGAATGAGCTTTTGTATTTGCGTTATTTTTCCATCTAATGTGTAAGCATACTCATCTGAATCGACGATCTCGGCTTCTACTTCTCCTTCATCAAGATTTTCTAGAATGTCCTCATTTAATTTTTGTAGTGTCTCTTGTTTCTTCAACAAATTGTTCAAAATTTTAGTTAACTCTTCAGTGTTCACGGGCTCATCTCCGTCGTCTCGGATGTCCTCAAATTTCTTCAAAAGTCGGGAAATAACACTTCTGTGTCCTGCACGTATCGAACGTAGTTTGGAACTCATCTTGGTCCTTCGGCACCAATATCTTAGAGTGGTATTATCAGACTTGTTAGGCACAATAAGAAACACTAGCTGTTTCTACTTGTAATGATTCTAAACTCATCTTGCACATAAATCTCAACGTCATAAGTACGTGACGTTACAATACATACATAGCATTACCGCGAACGTCTAATGAACACAGTCCTGTACAGGACCCATATACGAAATATATTTATCCTGTTAATCAATTGTGAGAAATTCACATGACAAAAAACAGTCACTGAACCCTGAAAACGTGGTCAAGGACAATTGACAAGACTCATGGAATCTTCTTATCATAAAGTATCTGCATACAAGCATCCCGGTCTTCTACATTCTGAAATATTTAGCTTAGTACAAATAGTTTATGCTACGCTGTGATGTGATGTAATAGCACCTTTATTTGCAATATTTATTTGGTTACATTTTTGGGGTGTCAAACTGTAGATTATTTAATAAGGTACTAATGATGTTATATATAACACCTTTATTGGAAATATTTACTCAGATACCTTGTTGGGGTGTTATCACTATGTACATTATTAAATACAGTACAATTTTTTTTACTTATAATGTTATGGCACCTTTAATTGGAAGCTCAGTAGATTATTAAAAACAGTATTAATGATGTTACGGCACCTTTAATTGGATACATTGTTGGGGTGTCATACTGTGTAAATTATTAAAAAAAACAGTATTAATGATGTTAAGGCACCTTTAATTGAATACATTGTTGGGGTGTATTGTATTGTGTAAATGATTAAATAAAGAACTAATGATGTCATAACACATCCCATCAGCTTTATTCGAAAACATTTTGGGATGTGTATAACTGTGAAGAATCTTAAATATAGTACTAATGATTTAGCAGCACCTTTATGACCGTTATTGACCATTGGTTGACCGTTATGGACCATTGGTTGACCCTTATGGACCATTGGTTGACCGTTATGGATATGGATAAACCGTTTCACAAATGATATCGGATATGTTTCTTACGTTGTAACTACACTCCACTTCCCTTTCATAAATGTGACCTACCGTATTAGACTATTTACCGGATTTGTTATCTCATAAGCAACATGACGGGTGCCACATGTGGAGCAGGATCTGCTTACCCTTCCAGAGCACCTGAGATCACCCCTAGTTTTTGGTGGGGTTCGTGTTGTTTATTCTTTAGTTTTCTATGTTGTATTATGTGTACTATTTTTTGTCTGTTTGTCCTTTTCATTTTTAGCCATGGCGTTGTCAGTTTATTGTCGATTTATGAGTTTGACTGTCCCTCTGGTATCTGTCGTCCCTCTTTTATTGGAAACATTTATCTGAGAATTGGTAAATCTTAAATTAACAAAAATCATAAAAAGGAAGCTTTATACATCAATAGATATAAACAGTTCATCCAAGTTTCATGAAAATAGGTAAAAGGCTTTTTGAGTAGTTGTCCTACAGAATATTTTTAACATGTCAGGTTGACATTTGCTTGATCGGTTGGAAATGTTTTATGTGTTCATGGATGGCCTTTGAAAAGTGATCAAACATTGAGGTTAATAAGTATTGGTATCAACAACACATACTCAGGTACTCCTCTTTGTATACATTTATATATTATATATTATATATATTATTCTACTGTAGCAGGTGGTTAACTTTTATAGAACGAAATCAGTATGCCAAGGCAAAACTGTCATCTAAAAATCAATGTTGTTTACATAGAAAGTTTAAAACCCTTTTCAAAATAAGCAACTGCAGTGATCTATACATAACAAACTAATAAAGGTTAACTAAGCAAAAGTTTCAAAATCAATAGACCATGACTGAGGGACAAGGCCAAATATTCTACATGGAAATGAGATGTACTAAAGCTAATACAACTGAATACCAATTAACTTTGGCTACCACTAATGATTCCCCTTGAACTGACCTAATCACAAACTAATACATGTTAACTAAGCAAAATTGTCAAAGTCAATAGACCATGACTATGGGGGCAGACCCAAACAATCTTTATGGAAATGAGATATGCTGAATGCTTATACAACTGCATACCAAATATCATTGAGCTACCACTAGTGGTTTTCCATAAACTGACTTAATCACGAACTGCTGCATGTAAAATAAGCAAAAGTTTCTAAGTCAATAGACCATGACTGAGTGGGCAGGGCCAAATAATCTCTATGGAAATCAGATTTGCCAATTCTAATGCAACTACATACCAAATATGATTGACCTACCACTTATGGTTCCCCACAAACTAGACCTAATCACAAAGAAATACGTTGTTGGACGCTGCCGTCACAGCCGGAAACAGCATAACTATGTCTCACTTTTTGACTCCGTCAAGCGAGACAAAAACTGTGACAAATTAATTTCCAGATCCAACTTTTCCATGAAATGAATAAAATGATACACTGAAAATCAACTCAAAAATATAGTGACATCTTTGAAAGTCTTTAATAAATGAGATATGACTCTGAAAACAACTGTATATTTATATTTATTTAGACACATAAATATTCATCAATATTTTCAATAAAATGGCCATTCTAACACAAAAACACATGATTATGGTAATTTCTAGATCCTATGGCTGTAATGATGCAAGACTTTTGTTTTAAAATTAAAAACTTGTACTTTTGTACAACTTCTATTTCTTATAAACTACAAATTGTAAAAAGGGTGAAAATAAGTTTTCATCAAACAATATTAAAATAATATGAACTTGATAGTTTTGAATTTATAATGCAATGATAAAACGATTTTCATAGCTGAATGAAAGCATACATCTATCTTCTTTATGGTTACACATCAACATACCTAAAGGTATTTAAAACAAAATATGTCTATTTATAAAATGATTTGGACTTTAGTTACAGGTAAATGTACTCCAAGATTTAAACGATCATTATTATAATGAAATTGTACATGTAACAAAACAATTAAAAAAATGAAATGTAACGATTAGTAGAAGACAGAACACTGGCTATAAAATAACAAAAAAATATTTTAAAAATCATAAACATTTAACAAGAAACTTATCATACTTGTCTTAAAAATGTCTTAAACAAGGACTGTTATGATAATGTACAGAAAACATTTCACATATTAGAATCAATATCCCCCTTGTCCTCTAAAGTTCCCCCCACCAAATCCACCTGATTGTCCATAACCTCCACGCCCTCTTCCAAATCCACTTGATTGACCACCTCTACTGAATCCTCCTCCTCCTCCACCTCTTCCAAATCCTCCTCCACCAAAATTTCCTCTTCCTCCCCCACTGAATCCACGTCCTCCATACCCACCACCTCCAAAGTTTCCTCTTGATCCTCCAAAACCTCCCCTACCACCAAATCCTCGTCCACCACCACCGCCGCCAAACCCACCTCCTCCAAATCTTCCTCTTTTGTGTGGTCCACCAAATCCTTTAGCTCTGAAAAAATAGGGTTACATTTAAAAATAATACTTTACTCCATTTTAAAACATATTAAAAGCATACATCATCCCTGAAATAACAAAAATATATATTATATCACTTTATCATTTAATATGTAATTAAGTTCTAAATGTATCAAATTTTAAATTAAAAAAGGTCCTAATATATATATAATTTTTTTTATGTTTTATTGAGATGAACATTTGTTAATATAAATAAGAATATTTGAATTTCGTTAATATCTTTTGTATGCTGCATTACTCAAAATCTAAACAGTTCAACACTCATGTAGGTCAATTATTAAAGAATCACAATATTAAATGCATACCAAAATTTTTGAATTTTCAGTATTTCAAATAGCTCAGTATCAACAAAGGTTAACGAAGGGTTAAAATTGGCCCTAAATTTTGATGTTTTTTAAATCGGACCATGAAATTACAAATTTCACATAGAAATACTTGAGATAGTACTGTTAAAACAAAAATATATTTTTTGGCACCTTTCTTTAACATTTTTGAAGCTATGATCCCTTAAATAAACATTTTTTGTAATTTAAGGTCAATTTCTGTAAAATTTTCCATAATTTTAATAGTTTTTGGCATAATTAACATTGGCCGCCATCCATGATCCAAAACGTTTTGATATCGATGAATTCTATATCAAAATTGGAATCTTTTGGTTACCCCACATTTTGGATCAGAGGTGGTGGCCAAGGTGTTTCTAAAGCTTTTAGGTCTGAAAATTGCACAAAATCATCATATTTCGACAAAAAGTCCAAAATGGGCCTACTTTGGAGAATATTATGTACTTTTATGAAAAGAACTGACTTATTTAGCATTAAGACTTTTGAAATAGACCCATTTACGAACCAAATTGTAACCCGTTTATATGTTTTATGACAAAGTTGATATTTTAGGCCATTTGTGCCATAAGTGAATCTTGTCCTTTGAATAAAGATATAAATCAAAAGAGATGTTGGGTATACAGCGAGAAGACAACACCCCAACTTGGCAAAAAAAATAAAAAAAACTTCAAGCAACCAACATATGGTCATCAACAATACAAAAGTGAATATGCAATATATATCAACATCTAAATAGACAACTTTCGAGTTCGATGCATTTCCGTCAAAAACTCTGGTTTTAGTGAACGTCATTTGTGCGTTTAGGGGCGTCGTCACTTCAGTTCCCACGTTGAGCGAGTGGTTGGAAAACTATAATTCTATATTGTACGAATTATTCTGCAAATTGAATTCTCAAAATTGACAATCAGCATTGCTGTCATTAGGGAATTGTCATTAAGTACCTACAGAACAACCATTATTTCTTGTTTATCCTGCACAATGACGATCACTAAGACACTTGATGAACGTAAATAGTGCAGGGATACAGGCGACCCCCTCTATCTGGTAAATGACGTCATAAAGGCACGTATAATTGACGATTTTTTTCCGGTGACGGATGAACTCGAAAGTGGTCTATTGCCTCAAGTTAGAGGAAACTGGTGAATTGATTTAACAGAGATTAGCCATCAATACCAAATCTATGAATGTAAAACAATGTGTTCTAATTTTATTTCATCAAGTTTGACAAAATAAAATTAAATATTTGACAGCACAGCACAATGTAAAGACTATCATGATATGTTTCATAAATACTCTTAAAATGAAATAATTGTTTGGTTAGAAATAGAAATAAAAAAGATTAACAATAAAAAAAAATATGATATTGTGGATTAATTGCTGTTTGTGGAGTACTTATTTTGGAAGGATTTGTAGGTATATGTAATTCACAAAAAAAATACAATTTTGATCAAAGTATAAATGTTCTATGGGCTTGTCCGCAGAATAAGACAGAACCAAGAAATTCATTTTCCATGAAAATAAGATTTTTCTTAAATCAATGAAAAAATTAGTACACGAATAAATAAATGAACTCGCTTTTATAGGAGGTAATATACAAGAGACCATACTAAACAAATTAACATGAGATGGTTAAACAGGTTTTATAGGTATATTCAATACTAATTTATTTTACAAAATTTGAACATGAAATAATTATTGAACAACAAAACATTTCTACAAACTACTATAACTTTAAATGGAGGGAAGGATTTAAAAAAGGATCCGAAACCATAAATCCTGTTTAAACCAAATTGTCTGACTATAATATGTAATTTGTTTTCATCTGAAAATCATACATAAATGCTTTAAATCTTTTAATGAATATCATTATATGACTTTGAAATTAAAATAATTAGCATAAATTGCATAACCAAATTAATTTCTAAATTCAAATCAATATTTTTCAAATATACTGATGTGATGGATCTTTATACATTTGGTTTAAACAGGCTCCACTGTAACAAAACAAAAACAGTTTGACTACAAAACAAATTTCCAGCTTACAGACACTGATCCTCGTTTTGTTCAGATTTATTTTCTAATAATCCAGTCTTGCAATATCGTCCTCTATGCACTTTATTGATTTCACCCTCCATTTCAATCTTCATATTATTGAATCCCCTCTTTTTATTATGTTCCATTGTCTCTTCTTTAACTCTTTCTGTTTCTTCAATGTCATTCCTTCCATAATTCTGTTCTGAATCAGTTCTTAGTAATTCCGCCTCATATAAGTAACAACTAGTGTATCTTTCAGTATTATCACTTCTGATATCATCCTGTGTTTCCATTTTAACACCATTGAATCCTATTTCTGTATTTTGCCAATTTGTCATAGGTTTGAATCCTATTTCTGTATTTTGCCCATTTGTTTCAGGTTTGAATCCTATTTCTGTATTTTGCCAATTTGTCACAGGATTGTTTCCCATTTCTGTATTATGCCAATCTGTCACAGTTTTTTTTTCTAGTTCTGCCTTATGCCAATTTGTCATAGGATTTATTCCCATTTCTGTATCCTGCCAATTTGTCATAGGTATGAATCCCATTTCTGTATCCTGCCAATTTCTCACAGGTCTGACTCCCATTTCTGTATCATGCCAATTTGTCACAGGTATTTTTCCTATTTCAGTCTTATGCCAATTTGTCGTAGGTTTGAATCCAATTTCTGTATCCTGCCAATTTGTTATAGGATTGATTCCCATTTCTGTATCCTGCCAATTTCTCACAGGTCTGACTCCCATTTCTGTATCATGCCAATTTCTCACAGGTTTTTTTCCTATTTCAGTCTTATGCCAATTTGTTATAGGATTGACTCTCATTTCTGTATCCTGACAATTTGTCACAGGTTTTATTCCTATTTCTGCCTTATGCCAATTTGTTACCTGATTGACTCCCATTTCTGTATCCTGCCAATTTGTTACCGGATTGACTCCAATTTCTGTATACTGCCAATTTGTTGTCGGTTTGACTCCCATTTCTGTATCCTGCCAATTTGTTACCGGATTGACTCCAATTTCTGTATACTGCCAATTTGTTGTCGGTCTGACTCCCATTTCTGTATCCTGCCAATTTGTCACAGGTTTTATTCTTATGTCTTTATCCTGCCAATTAGTTACAGGTCTGACTCCCATTTCTGGATCCTGCCAATCTGTTGCAGGTCTGCATCCCATTTCTGCATCTTGCCAATTTGTCACATGACTGATTCCCATTTCTGAAGTATGCCAATTTATCAAAGGATTGATTTCTATTTCTGGATGAACAGATTTTGGTTCAATGCTGTTATAGTTACTATCTGTTTCCTCAGAGGCTTTCAATTGTTTCTCTTTACTATCATTATTTCTTATTGTATTTCCAGTCTCTACTTTCACCTGAACACCACCTCCCAAATCATCAATTGCTGTCCAGATTTTGATATTATCATTAGCATTTAAATTAGCACTGTCTCTCTTTCTTCTTTCTTCAATTTTTGAATGATTCATCTGGAAATCCAGTAGTGCAGATGGAATATCATTAGTATCTTGTGGTTCCTTTTTAATCACCACTTGCTCTTTATGAATCGCTGTATTTTCCTCTACCACAGCCTGTTTGCTGTTTGATTCATTTACCATTGATCCATCAGAATCATTCAAGTATTTCATATCTTCAAAGTTTGTTATTGACATGTTGACTTGCTGGGATGAATTCTCTATCTCCTTTCCTTTGTTCACTTTACCATGACTAAGCTTGGACGCACTCCTGGATGTGGAATTCCTCCTAAAGCTATGAAGCTGAGGTATAAAGACAGGTATGACATTGTTATGGCCATCGCTTACTTCTTCTCTAAAACAATTAGTGACCTGGCTATTGTAAATATTAAATTTTTTCTTCTGACATTCAGACATGCTTATCCTACTAGAGACATAATCTTTCTCTTCATTATATGGGATATCATCAGTATCTTTACTACTTTCTGTCTGTTTATAACTGCTTGTAGATTTTAAGTACTCCTTTCTTTGACAAGAAACGTTATTTGTGGAAGATTTTGACTCCTTTCTGAGAATGGCTTTCGGTTCAGTTTTCCTGTAATCATCTACAAACTTATTTTGAAGTCTATCTTTTTGGACTTTGAACTTTTTAGATATCATTACAGAATCAATTTCCTCAATGTTTACCTCATAGATTTTAGGATCAAATACTATCTTTGGTATTCTCCATTTTCTTTTCAGTCTTTCATTACTGTCTTTCTTTTGTGATTTCTCTGGTGATCTATCCCTTTTAGACTTTTTCAGATTTTCATTCCCCTCTTTCATTTCTGATTTCTCTGTTAATGTATCCCTCTTTGGCTTTTTACGTTTTTCCCACTTGACTGTAGTTTTGGTGGAAACAATTTTTGTTGAGCTCCTTAAACACATTCTTGTGCCAGAATTGACAGTGATTCTTTTGGATTTGTGAGTATTTGTTTTCCTCATGAGATTTTTACTGTCCATCTGAGTTTTCAATGTCTTTTGATCAATATCAGAATTACTACAGCTTAATGTCATGTCAGAACCATTTAAACAAATTTCTTTCCCACTGATAAATTCCTTCTTACCAATTTCTGTCTCTTCTTGTGACGAAAACCAGAAAACTGAATGTTTTTCTCTTACATTGTCACTAACAGATATATCCTTGATAAATTCTTTATTTTTGATACCCTCTAGCATTGATTCACCTAAATTTTGTTTGTCTGAAAAAGTAGAGGACAAACAACTTTCAACACCCAGGTATTGTGATACTTTATTCACTGACATTAACGTATCACTATTGTCCTCTAGTTTCACCCTTGGGTAAGCGTTGCTACCTACTTGCACATTAATTTCAGGTCTTTTTTCCAGGCTACTGCTTATTATTCCTACTCGATCTTCTGGGAAATATCCAACAATATCCATCTTGCAATGATGGAATGATGGCAAAGTTTGAAAAGCTGATGTTTTCTCTTGTGTCTGACATAAGTTTGATGTTGTTTCCTGAAGTTCTCTCTTGATAGTTCCTACAGTAAATACATCCGTTTTGCTTTCTTGATTTGTAGTGCACGTGGTCACAAAGTGTTTTTCCTCTCCTACGTATTTGTAATCTTTAATACCTAAATCCTTATGAGCATTAGTTACTGGTATGAATTCTGTTTTTTGATACAAACTAGTTCTATGGCTAGTTTCATTAGCATTGGAATTTGTTAGCACACTATCTGTTGTATTCTGCTTTTGAACATAATCACAACCAACTTTCTGTTGATCAGCAGTCTTGACAGGAAAACTATTCAAAGATGGAAAAATAAAAGCAATATTTTTGTAATTCTGATGAAAATAATAGACAATTTTCCTCATAGTATAAATAATGTGCATGCTTCTAACAGGATGTGGTTAAATGATAGATGGATCACATGATACATCCATCTAACAATCAGTTGGAGTGGATTTTGTATGAAGATTTAATACATACTATCTACATGATCTAATAAACAAAACTTTGCAATACATTTTGAAGAATTTGTTAAAAAGACATAAGAAGATGTGGCATGAGTGCCAATGAGAAAACTATCCATCCAAGTCACAATCATACTGAGTTATGTTGAGATATATGAAAAATTGACTAGTCCAATAAATCAAAAACTGATAACTCTGAAAATTGTCAAAATCAAAAGGAAGTGTATCATGACTTTCCTTCTTATATATATTGAGTTATCACAAGATTTGGTTCAACATGCTGGATAGTACTGAAGGTAAAAGATTGCATTCAGATTTCAGAGGGAGCTAAATTTTAGCATTGAAAGGCAATATTTTGAATTGAAGATATCACCATTTGTCTATTATTGGTTCAAATACCATTATAGACACAGGAAGACAATTTCAATTTTAATATTTATCTTCATTGGCGTTTTTTAAAACAAGTCAATTCACTAATGTAAATATTAATGAAACCATAATGTAAATTTTAATGAAACAGAAGCTGCACAAATTTCAAAAAATAATACAAATTACAAATCAATTTTTGATATTCAGAATGGGCAAGAAAAATAGATGTAAAAATGTGCTAGCTGTTTTTGTCTCCATCTAAAAATAAAATTGAACAGCATAAAGTTAATGTTAATATAAGACTTCTTTGTGAAATTTTAACAACAGCATCTATATCTAAACTTACGTTTTTTCATCCTGTGCAATACCAAACCTCCCAGCATTGACCTTTGCTAGAGTTCTGAAGGCAGCCATCAGTGGCTCCTCCTGGTGTCCTGGACTACTAACAACCTCTGGATCTGTTGTAGCTCTAACAACCATGGCTTCCAAAGCAGGTCTTAAACCTACTATCTTAGCAGCATGATCATAGTCCATTTTTAAATTAATCCTGCAAAAATATTCAAATTAAAAATTAACTGTCAAATGAAATTACAGTAACCACATCATTCAAAGAAATATTAAATGAAAATGTTTGGATTATCTCCAATCATACAACAACCATATTACACAAAATAAACTCTAACTAAAGGTTAACATACTAAAACTTTGAATAAACGATGCATGATGTACATTAATGACACATGAACCTAAACACATAAAAATTCAAAGAAATCAAGAGATCAGCACACATTGTCAATCATTAGAAGATCTAAATTACCTCAAGCCTAGAGAGTTGTGAATAAATTTAACAGTGACTGTATGATATCTGTCGTCAAAATAAATTCTTAGATGGAAATTAAATATCAAGCTTAAACTACACAAATCTATGACAAGGTCCCTGATGGCAATGGTAATATAAATTATAGGAATATGAACACAACAATGAAAACTTAAGGTAAATGATGATTATATTTTACAGATACATAGAAAATATTGGAATGCACCACAGTTGTCTTTCCTTGAACAATTTTTTTTGTACTATATTATTTAGTTATTGCCCAATTTACCAGTTGTCCAGAACAATGCCATCCTCGTGAACTGCCACATGTCTTGAGCCAAATATCAGAAGCTGAAGAGGTGTCACCATTGTCATCTGTTTGCAAGAAACTGCTCTTGTCCGTATCTAAAATTCAGAAAAATATTAAGTATAATTCTTAAATATATTTAAGGAATGACTGTAATATTTTTCTGCCTATAAAGAAATAACATCAACAAGAATGTGTCCACAGTACACGGATGCCCCACTCGCACTATAATTTTCTATGTTTAGTGGACCGTGAAATTGGAATAAATTCTCTAATTTGGCATTAAAATTAGAATGATCTTAATCAAAGGAACATGTATACTAAGTTTCAAGTTGATTGGACTTCTGATTTATCAAAAAAGGGCTGAGCTTTAGCGCATGATACGCCCGTTGTTTGAAAGACGACGGGCGTATAAAAATGGCAAAAAAGACTACAATGACAATGAGGAGCAGCAAGAAGATAACAGGGAAAGTGAAGATGGTAAAAGTGACTCTACTGAAAGTTATGATCTAAATGAGGAAGTAGGTGATGAAAGTAAGGATTTCATTGACGTCGGGCGTATAAAAATGGCAAAAAAGACTACAATGACAATGAGGAGCAGCAAGAAGATAACAGGGAAAGTGAAGATGGTGAAAGTGACTCTACTGAAAGTTATGATCTAAATGAGGAAGTAGGTGATGAAAGTAAGGATTTCATTGATGATGAAGATAAAGATTTCATTGATGATGAGGAGGCCTCTTCTGAGAATGAAAATATATTCACAAGATGATCCTATTGATAAATGTTTAGGAGACTTATTTCCTTATTTTTTTCATAAAATGACACCCTTTAACATTTAAGGAATATTAAGTCACATGTTAGGATTTTCATGTTGTCACTTGTTCACTTATTATGTGCTATTGTAGACTAGTTATGTTTTATAACATTTTTTATTGCGCTCAACCCTTCCACCGAAACCGAACTCTATAAAAAAGCTGCAATGCTAAGGTATCATTTGTGATTTCAATTGCAACCAATTTTAACAAGAGTAAAACATCCTATATGCAAAAACAGTATTTGATTTTTATCCATAGCTTAGACAGTAAAAATGTTATCATAAAATGATATATGCCTCAGGGAACAGTTAGTATCTCAGGGACTGCTAATGTGCTTTCATCCTTGCAACCATTCAATAATAGTACAAACGTATGACATTCATGGAACCTATTTTTTACAAGAAATTTAATGTTTTAAATTGAACTAAAGATTTTACAAATTTTATGTTTTCATCAGATTTTATTAAGTATTATTTGTTACATCAATAGATATAAACAATTCACCAAAGTTTCATGGACATTGGTGAAAGCCTTTTTGAGTTATTATCCGAAGTGTTAAAAATCACCCTTTTTTTTATGAATAAAGCCCCATTAATCCAAAACTTAAAATCTGAAATTTACAAAAATTGAAAGGGAGCTTACATCAATAGATATAAACAATTCACCAAAGTTTCATGGACATTGGTGAAAGCCTTTTTGAGTTATTGTCCGAAGTGTTGAAAATTCCCCCTTTTTTATGAATAAAGCCCCATAAATCCAAAACTTAAAATCTGAAATTAAAAAAAAACGAAAGGAAGCTTACGTCAATAGATATAAACAATTCACTTAAGTTTCATGGAAATTGGTGAGAGTGTTTTTGAGTTATTGTCCGAAGTGTGGACGACGGACGGACAGACGGATGGACGGACAACGGTATACCATAATACATCCCGTCTAAAAGACGGAAGTATAAAAACTACCTTGACCAAAAACTTTAACCTGAAATTTGCACTATCATTTTCTATGTTCAGTGACCGTAAAATTGGGGTCAAAACTCTAATTTGGCATTTAAATTAGAAAGATCATATCATAGGGCACATGTATACTAAGTTTCAAGTTGATTGGACTTCAACTTCATCAAAAACTACCTTGACCAAAAACTTTAACCTGAAGCGGGACAGATGGATGGACAAACAGACGAACGGATGCACAGACCAGAAAACATAATGCCCTCTACTATCATAGGTGGGGCATAAAAATGTGATGCACACTGAATAACTGCGTAGATGGTTATTTTAAAGTGTGCACCACATTTTTTATGTTATTTCGAATAGACATAAAAAATATTACAGTCATTTCTTATAATTTAATTCTAAATTCCATGTTAAACCGAAGTAAACCGTGAAAAAACATTGATGACGTTATGGTCACATGAAAAAATTGTGTCTATGAGCTGATAAACAAAACAACTTCAGCCAATCAGAAGACATGTTACATCCAAAATTAAATTATAATCTATATGCCAGATTTTGTACAAAAAGTTTAATAAGTATGATTGAAACCATTACTGGTTACTTTCCATTTAGCATTTTGAAGCTTTTCAACGTTTAATACCTGAATTTATTTTTTGTCTATAGACAATAATTCGATATGAAGCCAACCCTTATTCATATGACCTATGTTGAGCTTATCTCCTCAGTTCCCAATGCGCAATCGCACATTGTGCCTCGAAGGGAAAATTGTAGAACAGAGGAATGTTATCGTGGAAATGAAACGTGAATTTACAGTTTTTGCGAGAAAAGAAACAAAACAGAGGTTCAGACAAGTTATGACAAGTTATTGTAAATTGAAAATAAAAAACGGAAGAAGCTGACGGTTTGCGTAATGTTTACATTTCTGAAATATTCCAGATCACATGAAAATAAATCGTAACGTGTTCATTATTGTTCAAAATATGGTGATAATTTTACGAGCAGTGATCTCCCACCTTAGAATAAATTAGAAATCAACTCCCTACAATATAATATTATTCTTCAAGTGGATCCTTCATGAAGGCCCCCGATTCAACACATTTGTATACATATTCTGCATTGTTTGTTCATACAAATGTGATAACAAGTGTATAATATCGCTATTATTGGAGAATCTTGGGTTGGAATAATATGATGGTTTTTGTTATATTTTTTATTTACATTATTTGATAAATGGCGTCAAATATGTACGTTTAATTTAAAGTCATTATCAAGTACGTAAGAAAACAAAAAGCACATGTTCATATCTATTTATATCTTGGTTATCTCACTTGCTGTGTCGGCAAAGTTCAGGAAGTAAACCCGATGCATAATTAATGAGATGATTAGGCACGGCACGCAACACAATATGAATTATCAATTATTAACACTTCTGTAGTTAATGAAAACGTTCTAGCGATCTTATTGCTTATTTTTAGCAAATATCTTTGATTTTAGCAGCTTTAAAACTTGTTCATAATTTTGTCAAAATCGTAGCTACTATCCCTTTAAGTTTGCAATATGACATATAGATGTTCTCCATTAAAGTTTTGTTTTCTAAGTTTGAGCCTCTTACATAAATGGTCAGAAATATACAATAAAATTTATTGTACCATCCCATTTTTAATATCTTGTACTTAACCAAAATGAATAAATTAAAGGCTTATCAAACAGACCTATATTGAATCACAGTTTTTGTTTTATCATAATCTACTAAGTCCAAAGGCAATCAGATACAGTCATAGTTCTGATTATATATGATTCAAACAAATGATCAAACTGAGTTGCCACAATGACAACTACAGTCAAACCTGATTAAACCGGACCCTGAATAAACCGGTTTCCTGTCCATTCCGGCCGAAAATGAAAGTCCCATTTTTTTCCTTTCAAAGGCTTTGTTAAAATACCCTTTGTAAACTGGTCCCTGTGTATTCCGAATTCCGGTCTTATTATGCAGTCCCAATACTCTTAATTACATTAATTATTCCCTGTCAAAACCGGTTTGTCTAATTAATTTCAAAATCGATATGCAATCAAAACATATTTAATTATACAATATGGCTTTTCAGGATAATCAATTAGTCAGGTGTTCAACTGTGAACTGACAATCGTACAGGAGTGAGCTGTATTATTTATTAAAACTTTATAAACATGTCAATTAAACGAAAAGACACATTGAATATATCTCGGATTGAACTTACGTTGTAACTTGGATGAACAAATTTTAAAAATCGCGGAGTAAGAAATTTACATCTATTTCAAAATCCTGGGTTCCCTGTTGTGAACCCCTAAACACATGACCTTGTTAATAAAAAACATCTGGATGACAACAATCAATGGGTATTGTACACTGTACAACAACGTTTCGATAGTGATGAAATTACATTTGATAATATTCTGGCTTTTTAATCGGCCATGGCATTCCAACGTTTCATAATAACGATCATGGAAGAAAATCGAAATTCTCGTCTCACAATCCAAACAACGCAAGTATTATGATGCAAATGCAAACAATGAAAAACGAAGTGAAAGTATTTTAATTTATCAGATATAATTTACAATCTGACAGAGAGAACTTTTACATGCAAAATATTGACTTCACAAGTCATTAACTTCCGGTCAAAACGGAAACCTGAATAAACCGGCTCACTGTCCAAACCGGCCCTTTTTTATAGTCCCGTAGCCGGCTGGTTTATAAGGTTATACTGTATTTCTGCTTTGATATACAGTTATACTTCAAATTGCCATTACCTTTTCACCAAATATAAAAAATGGCGATGGAAACTTGATCTCCTGGTTACTGCAGTTAACAGATGACTTGTGAACTAAGGCAGCTCTACTCTCAGTTGTTAACACCTTTCTCTTTTCCTTATGGTAGCATACATTTGGATATAAACCAAGACAGAGTAGAGATATAACCTGTAAAAAGATAATGTTTATGACAAAATATTACAGTAAATAACTTATAGATACCTGAATAGCAATCAACAATATCTGGTTGGTCTTAATATATCCATTGAACACCTTTTTTTGAATGCCCAATAACTTTTCAATTGTGGCAGTCTTTTTCAAATGTAGTACTTCTTTTTTTGGTAAACTTTGTTCTTTGTAACAAAGAGAATGTGCTTCTTGGTTGCAAACATGAAAGTTTATTACCGAATCTGTTAGCCATAATTACAAAGAATTATATATACAAATGTAAATTAAATGAAACAAAACCAAATATGGTTGGGTTAAAGAATAGAATAAAGAAATACCAATTTCTTGAACATTATATTGCAGAGAAAAATAACAGAGGCCAAGTGTGAAAAATTTTGGTCTCCTTTACATGTGATATTTAACTAATTATTGTTACATATAAATGAGAAATTTTATTTTTATTCTTATTTAATGAATGGCTATTATTTATTTTGAATTTATTGACCCATAAAATTAATTTTTGACTCTTCACATTTTACATAATCCGCGAATGAATTTATTGACCCATAAAATTAATTTTTGACTCTTCACATTGAATAATCCGCAAAGCGGATTATGTAAAATGTGAAGAGTCAAAAATTAATTTTATGGGTCAATAAATTCAAAATAAATTATTGCCATTCATTATAAATAAATTTCTATCAAAAATAAGGCTCAAAGAACTTTTTATATTCCTTATTTTAACAATAACAACGTACACACATGTTGGCGTATGAATACACAACGTCAGAGTGGGCGTGTCGCCATAAAAATTGACAACATTGAAAATAAAACTAATACTTTTAACCAATCAGAAGACAGTAAATACACCAAATTTATTTATATATATATATTATGAGCAAAAATTTATCCTTGAGCTTTTTTTTTTTGATTTTTTTTTTGTCTTTTTAAAAGTAAGTCAAGATACATATTGTAGCATAACAAATGAGTGAAGAGTATTTGTATTGTATGAGAGAAAGTCAGAGAGCGAGAAAATATTACCAAATAAAACTTATATGTAACCTTAAATATTATAATTTAACTAGAATGTGTCCAAAGTACACGGTTGCCCCACTCGCACTATCCTTTTCCATGTTCCATGGACCGTGAAATAGGGTAATAATCTAATTTGGTATTAAAATTAAAAAGATTATACTATAGGGAACATATGTACTAAGTTTCAAGTTGATTGGACTTCAATTTTATCAAAAACTACCTTGACCAAAAACTTTAACCTGAAACTCCCACTTTCATTTTCTATGTTTAGTGGACCGTGAAATTGGGGTCAAAAGTCTAATTTGGCTTCAAAATAAAAAAGATTATATCATAAGCAACAAGTTTACTAAGTTTCAAGTTGATTGAACTTCAGCTTCACCAAAAACTACCTTGACCAAAAACTTTAACCTGAAACTCCCACTTTCATTTTCTATGTTCAGTGGACGGTGAAATTGGGGTCAAAAGTCTAATTTGGCTTTAAAATTAGAAAGATCATATCATAAGCAACAAGTCTACTAAGTTTCAAGTTGATTGTATATCCATTTACATTTTACGATTGCTATGTGATTAATATAAATATTGATGGGGTTAAGTGGAAGAAACTATAGATAGTTTTCCATTGACATAATTTGAACTTGAGCTGTTTTCCTTTGCTGCCATGTTGTAGGCCAATTTACATAAATTCCTTCAAAAATCAATAAAATTCAACTTATAACAATATCGACTGCTGGACTGCTAGAAAAATTGTTTTCATATAAAACAAAAGGATTTTGATTTGTGTAACATTTATTTAATTCATCACTATGATCATGTATAAATTTTGTTTTGTACTGGCTCAAACTTTACTGTTAAACAACCAGCTTGCATTATGTATGTGGTAAGTCACAAGGAAAAAGATCCCCACACCAATGACAAGGACATGTGAAAAGCAGGAGTCATAGGACCTTGAGAAGGTCCATGGTCTCTTCAAATAGAGAAGGAGAAGGACTGGTGACAAGTGTTTGTGTCGACTGTCGTTAGTTAAATGAATTTACTGAAAAGAAAGTATATCTGCTGCCTGCTATACACGAGGGCCTAGAGCATGTGTTTTATTTTACGCTTGGTTTCTGCTTAGGTTACTGGTAGGTAGAAGTAGGAGACATTAACCGCCCCCCCCCCCCCCCCCCCCCCCAAAATAAAAATGTTATGGTGTCAGTTCATTATATGTAAAGGCAAAATGTATTTAAATGGCAGGAACTCATGTATTGAATGAGCCAAAAGGAATACGGTTTTTACTATGTATCTTGCATTCACAACACTAATGACTATATGCTATTTCATCACAGTGAGGATTGAATAATGTTTTCAACCTGAATTCTTCAATAAGATTGAATTGTTAAGCTCTGCATAATTTTAGGTTTGTCTCACAAAAATGAGGGAATTGAGACCTCTGCTTATTTTAACATACCACATCTAGATTACTGTCAGGTACATGAAAATTGTAAGCTTGAGGCATCAGAGAGTCTTCAGGGAATCCAGAATTCACTAGGATATCTGCTAACTGTCTCTGAAAGACAAAAAGATGCCACATTTTATAGATATAGATCTAACTATAAATCGGTGATCATCAAATTCACTCTTTCTCTTCTTATCTATAAAAATCAGCGAAAAACTTGCAAATGTAAACTTATATTAGAATTAATTTCATTACTTACAGAAACATACCTTTCCAAACTCCTTTATAATGTTAATTGCAATTTGAATATCTAAACAAATATAGACACTCACATAGTTTGTTACCAATAAAGTCCTGTTGTTTTCATTTATTTTATATAACAACTGAAGACATTTCTCAACTGTTGAAATAATATCTTTAGCTACACTGGCTAATAAGAATTCCTTACAATTAGACAAAGACACTCTCTTTTACTTTCCATCAGAAACCATTTTGTAAATAAATGGGGAATGTGTCTATAAGATGCATATGATACCCCTGTTTGCATATTATATTATAAAGGGACAAAACTCCAGAATGGTTTAAGTGATGCTACCCAAACTTAAACTGTGTTTTGTGGTTATAAGCATTTTGCACAAGTTTCATTACATTTGGTTGAGACAAACTAAAGTTAGAGAACATAAACGATTTGTTCAGCATATTTTCCATGCATTAATTCCTAATTCTACAGTATCAGACTCTAATGTATCACATCAAAATGGAAAACAATCCAAGTTCTTACAGAAAAGAAGAATTATCTGAGAAGGCTAATTTTTTTATAAGCCTATGTTAACATCTTTTCCTATATATGACAGAGTTATCTTACCTTGGCTTCAGATGTCATTCTAAGTGTTGGCATTGACAATGACTTTTGATCACAGAAATTCATCTCTGACATTTCTCCACCAGATCTGAAAATGTATGCATAACCATATTCTTATGACTGACTTTTAACTCATGGATTGCAAGTGTTGAAGTTTATAGAAATAGAAAAGATTTTTGGGTTAGCAGATTCATTGATTTTATGTAATTTGTGAAAATCAGTATCAAGTCAATTTTTGAAGCAGCAAAATGTTAATTTTTGATCGATCAATGAAATCATATTCAGATCTAGCAGACTGATATATTTTTTTTACCAATTTAAACAATTTACTCTTTTACTTTAAAAACATTTATTTCCACTAATTTAAGAAAATTTACCTTGAATCTTCCCACATTTGGAAAGCATTTAATAATGCTACATGATCACTGAATCTGTCTCCAGCTAAAGATTTATGTACCCAGCCTAATCTTCTTCTATCTGTAGGGGTTATAAATGGTTCTGGGAAGGTTGTACTGGCAGCTATTGTACATACTGCATCACCAACACTAAAATATAACATTTATTATTTGTTATCAATTTTTATTTAATAATAAGATCAGGGGTTTTAGGATTGGTGGAGTGTGGAGACACTAACAATATGTAATGCATTTACTTTTTAGAGTGTTGTAGAGCTTTTAAAAAAACCTAAATATATATTACTGAATTTACATAAGCTGCATATGTAAGAAAAAGTTCTTTTCAATTCACAAAGTATTTTTTTTTGCAAAAGCATTTAAGGTATAAAATTTTTTTTTTCATTACAAATTTTATTTATTACTTTATTAGTTGTTACTTTATCATATGGTATAAAATCATTCAAAAAAATCAATTCGTTTTGGACCCAGATGACTTTTTAAATGTATATATCATTGAAAAAGCTCCAAATTATCTCCCTTTGCTGCAAAAATGACATTTGTTGGCATTAAAATTGATATATCTTTTTTAACTCATCAGTGACCTATATTTTTAATTATTATTTTCAAATAAGCTGTACTTAAACAAAACTATTGTAAAATCTGAGAAATTTCTGTAATTTAGTTCTTTTTTTATTTCGATATTAACTCTAATTATACTGCAATCAGCTATTTTACTATACAGATAAAGCTATACGTATAAACGTTAGCTTTATACATCAATGACCCCAACTAACCTATTAGCCCGCCTACTTACCGGAATTCATCAACAACGTCACATCACAACCATGACAACATGTAGTAACAATGGTCAAACTTTTATGAATTTAAACTTGTTATGTCTTCAAATTGGTAATTTATATACCATGTTTATCAAATGTAATTAATAAGTTCATTTTCCCTTTCTAAATCTTTAAAATGTCAATGTCTTACCGCCTGGACTAGGCTCATAGGGAAATACCCCAAAATGGTACCCCAACAGGGAAATTCCAAACACTTAATTTTTTAACAATATTTGTTACATTTTTTTTTTTTAAATTTTTTAATCGATTTCAGTATAAAAACAATATACGTATAGTGTCTTGAAATATGAAATTTATTTGTATTCGGCACGAAACGGGAAAATGCTCGGTAAAACCTCGCATTTTCCCGTTTCTAAGCCTCATACAAATAAATTTCATATTTCAAGACACTATACGTATATTGTCTAATTCTCCTATTAGTTCAACAGAAAAAAAGTACCTTTACAAAAATGTATGCTTCTGTAGAAGGCAGATTGTGAGCGTAAATGAACGGTGACCCCATTTTTTATTTTATTTTTCTATTAAGTAGAAGATAAAGTTCATTTATAGAAAAATATAGCGTAATCCTATATTAAGAAAAAAAATCGATTTAGAACAGCGAGCCCCCTTAATGTCAAAATAGATACACTCTTATTTCTGTATCTAGAATAATGAAAAAAGAAGATAACAAGATATTAAATAATGCCCATGGAATACAAAAAGAACTTCACAGATATCATTATGAATAGTGAAAAATATTAGATTTCATAAATAAACAAACAATCAAAATTTTGTTTTCAATGTATAAAGGCTTAACTCTTATGGGTATGTCTTATAAATGCTCAGTTATACTAATTATGGTACATTTTACTTATTTTTTTTTCTTTTTCAGGTTAAAGAATTAGACTAATTTACCATTGATAATACTTACTAAAACATACATCCAAAGATGATCATCTTTCCTAGTCTTGGTTCTATAGGTAGTTTAGCCAGAATTTTACCAAGTGGTGTCAGCTCATCATTCGTGTCCAATGCTCTCATTTCTTATAACAGAAATAATAAAAAAAAAATATATAAATATATTGACATCACATAAGTTCAAAGAATCATAACTGCTACAATAGTCAACTGATAAAAATTCTTTGTGGACATGCACATCAACATGGAATGTCCTGATTATCTACAAAGTTTCATGAAAGTTTATTGCATGGATTCAGATGAGTTACCATAGTATAATACAGGCCTAAATTCTATGTTCAAATGGGCATAGCTTCTAGAAAAAAAATCCTGTTGATATGCATATCTACATAGTATGTTCTAATAATCTACAACGTTTCATGAATAATGTTTTTTGGTTTCAGAGGAGTTGAGAAGACAAGAACAGGACTGAAAGACAGAAGGAAAGGTTAAAAACATTTGACCCTCAGGAACGAAGTTCTGTGGAGAATAATTAATTGTTAAAATTAAGTGTTTTTGACAAACAAAGCTTGTAGGAAACATTTCATGTCAAACGAAGTAAATTAATATTCATTTTCTTAAGTAAATATGTAAAATCCATGAGACTGGAAAGAAATTACCAAGATAAAAGTGTAGCAATAAACAACTTGTCACTGTAACTGCTACCTACCTTTAAGAAGTGCTTCAGCTTCAATGACAGCATCAATTGGTGGTGGTTCCACTGCTTTAGCCATGAATTTAGCTATAGGACCCAGCCTCAGTAGCTTAATAGACAATGCTAGTTCATGAAGAGGTGTTCTGAAAATTTCTGGTGTTGTATGCTGTTCCAATCTGTTCAAATATAAAATTAAAATGGAAAGAGTGAAAACTAGACACACACCAAATTTCCTGATATATAATATGTCAGCTCCAAATCAATAAATTTACCCTTCAAAATAAATAACTAACCCTAGTGGATAAAGTAACCATTTTCAGCCTTACATTCCCCAATAAGCACAAACTTTTCCTACTATAAATGCGTATTTCCCCCTTTCAGTGCATCCTCACATATATAAACAATTCTCTCACTTTGAAATAATTTTTGGACATCCTAAATATCATTATTACCTTTCAAACCTGGCTCTACTGCACAAATGGAAGGCAAAACCTGGTCTAACACGCCCAGCTCTCCCTCTTCTCTGCTCCAAGTTGGTCTTCGATGCCCAGACGGTGGCATAATTTGTCATGTTGTTATGTGATGTGAACAGTTTCATTTTAGCTCTGTAATCATTGAAAACATATGATCAAGTTTATCATTAATCTTAAAACCGTCATTAGTAAAATAAAACATATAAAAGATCCAAAATTCAAAATTTTCTTGACGTTAGATAATATATACAAGAACCACTCAATAATCAAAGTGCTTGAAAGCACTGAAGGGTAAAGATTGCTTTAATTTATCAGTGGGAAGTAAAATTAAATATTGCATTGTCAATAAAGCATTGGTTGTAGTACTAGATGATTGAACTACAATTCTGGACAATTGGAGATAACTCCAATTTTTAAAGATGACTTTAACAATGACATCATTTATATTCTTAGAACAGATATTAGATCCTGCAAATTGCAAAAGTTATGTTATTTTCTTGACAGGTGTAACATCATTTTGTGACTTAAATATCTAAGCATATTTTACATTGATAAATTTCTTGAATTATTCTTGGATAAGGTGTATAGAATGTTATATATAATCAATGCACTTTTTTTTTTTGTATCATAAAGGTAGTGATAAGCCTTGGAAGGTTTATATATCAAGTCAGTCACATGGGGTTTGGATTGCATTGAATGCAATCTTTACCCAACAATTGGCTATTGATCAGTCATTCCATACTTCTGTAAGATATGAATGTTACAATTGAGTTTAAGTTTGTTAATTTGTTTGTTTGGCTTTAATCCCACTTTCTATGGGTTTATTTGAATTCAAGGTTCTGTTGATTTGGTTGAACTGGAGTAAGAGGCACTGAGTTACAAAGTGTTAGACTACAGTGATCTGTACAGAGAAAAGTCCTCAGATATTAGTGTATGGTGCAATCAGGGGTCGAAATTAGCGCTAGTCCGGTAGTCCGGGACTAGTAAAATTTGCGCCAGACCAGTAGATTTTGTCAGCTGGTGGTCCGGCGGACCAGTAGAAATTTGTTGATAAAAATCACTGATTGCATCGCAATCTCCGTTTGTTTACAAAACAATTATCTGTGAAATCAATTACACGGTACTGGGGGGTATTACAATTGATCAAGTTAATTAATATCTTGGGTGAGCATCCTTCACAACAATATAAAATATGGAAATTTTTGGAAGGAGTTAAACCGCCGGACAAAAAAATTAAGATAACTGAAAATCAAAAGGAAGATCGAAATAAAGTATACGAAAGTGACAAAAGGAAACGCAAATACCAAAAATCATGGGAAAAAGATCGTGAATGGTTGCATTATGTAGTAGATCGGAATTTAATGAACTGTACAATATGTGAAAAATTTGCAGTGACAGACCTAGATAGGTAATGTATTTTCGTAACTGGATCGTCAAATTTCAGATTGGATTCTGTACTTGCTCATGAGCAATCAGAACAGCACAAAAAATCTACGGCAATAAAAGACAGGAATGTATGTGAGGATTGCGATGACGTGAAAGACAATGTTGATATTTTTTCTGTCCTTGATCTTGATTTTGATAAAGAAAATCATTAAGATTACCAAAGCCTTTATCAAATTCAGAATAAAGACTATTCCTTTGTCTAACTTATGTAAACGAAAGCATCAAAATAAAATTAAACCTCTGTCATTTATATTAGTGTTTGACACATTAATGTCATTTTTGCAGGACCAGTAGATTTGGAGCCGGACCAGTAGAGTTTTCAGTCCACTGGTCCGACTGGTCAGTACACAAAAAAGCTTAAATTCGACCCCTGGGTGCAATGGACATTTTCCTGATATTTGGACAGTTTTTTTTTACTTACTTGCAGCTGTCAACAACAAAGACAACATCATTAATAGTAACACTGGTTTCTGCTATGTTGGTTGATAGAATAATCTGAAACCAAAACAAACAGTGAAAATTGAAAAAAAATAATGATTTTTTTCAAGGTTATGACTGTAAGTATTCCATACTGTAGATTCTTTTTTCGTGGGTACCAATTTTCGTGGATAAAGAAAAACTTGTATGTTCGTTGGTATTTAATTTTGTGGTTTTCAGAGGTCTGCATTTAAGCCTATAGAAAAATTTGTCATTTGTTGAACATATAATTTCACGAAATCCACAAAAATTGGTATCCAACGAATAATAATGAATCCCCAGTATCTTTTTTCTTTATGACTAGAATATCATGACAATAGATCTACAAATATTCGCCCATTTAAGTCATTAAAAAAAAAAAATATTCTAAAAGAGAATTACAAATTGTTAGATAAGTCACAATTTACATATAGAAAAGTATCATAACATGTTTTATGGTTGATGAAAACATCAATCAATAATATATTAGTATGTTGCCTCATGTCAGAGTATTCAATATTTATGGAACATTACAGCTATTTTCCTAATGCATGTAATTCAAAGGTTTGGTTCACTTGTTTGATTTGTAAGTATTACTGTTTGCTCAAGCACTGTATTTAAGTTTTACAATTGCTATCAATAGATAGGTGTGGCTTCAGCTTGTATAATCCTATTGCTTGTTTGAACAAACATTTATACAAACCTTTAAACTACATGCATTAGGAAAATAGCTTTAATGTCATTTACCTTAGTTACACCATCTGGTACTGGATCAAACACCCTCCTCTGGTCCTCCCTAGGTATTTGTGAATGTAAGGGTAACAGTCTATACTGTGGACCACCTGTTAATATATCAAAGTCGTTGCAGATAAGGACAATAGTGTGTATACAGGATTAAAGTAAAATAAATGACCATGCAATCATTGGGACTATTCCTTTTAATTGAAAGTGTCAGATAGGGGAAACACTTCCAAAATTCCCCCATATCAAACCAACAAATATTTGTGTAATTTTGCCTTCATTTAAAAAGACATGCATCTATAAATGATCTACTAGTAACTACCCATGTTAAAAATAAGTTTCACCCCATCATTCATTCAAAGGAGAAGTTAATGGCAGTATTTGGGATTTAAATTAATTTTGAATGACTACAGAACTAACTCCTTTAACTGAAAAATGATACATGTAGCATTCATACTTCCACAAATATAATTAATATTTTTTTAATACAGATCTATCAAGCTATACAATGTACATGAAATAAAAGAAGGAATGCTTAAGCTTTGCAATTTTCCAAGTTAAAAAGGGACATAACTCTAGAAAGGTAAATGACTCTCTGTCCAATTTCCAAGTCTGTTGGTATGTTCTGCTTTTAAGCATTGTTTATGAGTTTCATACAATATAAATGAGAACTGAAGAAAAAATGCAGAACCATAAAAGTCCCTAGTTATAAGCAAAGCTGTAGAACTGTAACTGTCTCACTACCCAAATTATAAATGTGTCTGCAAGTTTTGGTTCTAAGCATTGTGCATATGTTTGAGTTTCATATAAATTGGCATGAGGCTAACTCAAGTTAGAGAGTGGGAGAGAACAGAAGCCATAAATTAAGGAATATTTCCATTTATAAAGAGGCGTAACTTAGGAATGGTAAAAGTGAAGCCACCCAAATTCTATAAATTGATCTGTGTTTTGTGATAATAAACTTTGAGTATAAGTTTCAAAAAATTTGGTCAAAGAAAACTAAATAGAACAGAACTAATTTCGTATGTACAGACAGATTGACAAGTGTAAACCTTAATGCTCCCACTTCTAAGACAGGGGCATAAAAAGTGCATTTTAATTGTAAATTAACATTTCTCAAAAACATTCAAAGAATTTGGTTAATAATGATAGATTACTGCTAGGAACATTTCCATTTAATGATATGACTCAAATTGATTTGAGGTTACCAGATTCATTTTTAGAATATACTTTGTCTAGATAGTGAGGAGGAAAAGATATTAAGCATATATTGGTGCAAAACCATTATTTCATACCAAATTCAGGATGCATTTCCAGATGTTTATGGAGGGCAAAGATAAGATTCCATCCAGGCAAGAATATCAATAAAGCTCCTGGTATACCTAGTGTCTTTATGTACTTGATAAGAGCCTGTAAAATATAGTATACAAATCATATGAAATAAAGCTCTCACATAAACAAAATTTTATTATGTATTGTTTTAGACAGTTTTTGGTATATTTTTTAAGATATGTATTGCTGATGTTTCTGCCAACCTATTTTTTATTAAAAAATGATAATACGTAAAAAGGTTGAAAATAGAAAAAAATGTCATTTAGAGGCAATAACTTCTTTAAGAAATAAATATGTGGGTCCAGTCATATCCATACTTTTGATGATCATTTTTCCTGTTTACAGTTTTCTATAAATGCAAAAAAAATAAAAAAAATGATAAGAGATTATCTTGCATGTATTTTTGTAGATCTTGTTTTCCCGATCATTTTGCTCTTAGGAATAAATAATTTTAACTTGTCTTACCTCTATCAGTTCAAAGGACAATTCTTTTTCATTTAGCATAGCCAAAGCTCGTTTGGTCTGTTCAGAGTATTCAGAACTCACTTTCAAATTACAGTTTTCCTGAAAAAGTCACAATCAAAATAATATTCCATTTATCTGAATCATGCTATATGTGTGATATTGAAGTTCTTTATTCAATATATTTTGTTTTCAGATTTGAACAATTTGAAGATGTAGGTAGAACAACAATCACTTTAATGTTTCTATCCACATCAATTATTTCACAGGACTTTGTTCCATGTAAAGCTACCTAAATTTCTTTCCTTGTTTGATAAATAGAAAACTGTATTGTATGTTACAACCATACCCAAGATTAAAAAAAAACCCAACATTATCTGTCATTCCTGAACAAAATTACAGTTTTTGCAACAGTGGCATATCGATTATATATTTAGAAGGGATAGATACAATCTGTCAATGTTAAATACAGATGTAACTTTAACAAATGAAACAAGCATGTGTCTATTGTACACGGATGCCCCAATCTCACTATCATTTTCTATGTTTATTGGACCGTAAATTGTGGTAAAACCTCTAAATTTTGCATTAAAATCAAAAAGATCATATCATAGGGAACATGTATACAATGTACTAAGTTTCAAGTTGCTTAGACTTCAACTTCATCAAAAACTACCTTGACCAAAGACTTTAGCCCAAAACTTTAATCTGAAGCAGGACAGACAGACGAATGGACTGACAAACAAATCAAATTCTAAAAATAAATGACGATAAAACATAAAGTATAAATTACTTCCTGGTCTCCTTCCTCAGCATCTAATTCATCTTTATCTTTTTTCTTTTTCCTATCATTTGGAGGTGGGATAAAGTTTAACATCTGTATACAGTCTTCAAGGTAATATTCTACAATACAAATAACTTGCATGATCACTTGTAGAGAATACTGCAGCAACTTTAATGGAGTACTAATAATCCTTTTCCATTTTCATTTCTGAATATCACTACAAAGATTTTCTTATATCTGAATTCTATGCCACAGACAAATTATATCAGAATTTAACCCTGAAACTGAAACATTCAATGAGAACTTTGACTTTTTAAGTAAGCTGCCATTACTAAAATTGGGAAAAAATATATCAAAATATTTTTTTTAACTATTCTAATTTATCATAGAATATTGTAATAACTTTGTAATATCTATAAAATGGGAATATTGTTATTACAGAAATTTCATCATTAATTCAGAAGGGATTAATGTAATTACATGTGCAAGGAATGTTAAAACTTCTTCAGTACCAAAAACCTGAAGCTTTTTTTTATACAAACTTGCCACTATTATGCCATATAACTACAAAAAAATGTAACCTTGCCTTCTTATTCAAATTTTACTTTTAGTAGAACTAAACCTTAAAGATACTACATTCATCAATTTAAAAAATGGGGGGGGGGGGGGGGTATTAAAACCACATACCTTGTACAGGATGAGTTCTTCCATACACTTCAACGATTTTACAATCGCCAAAATATTCAGAAAACAGTGATGTATCTATTGTGGCTGACATCAGTACAACACGTAATTGTGGATATGTATTTACCATGTCTCGTAACATAATCAGAAGGAAATCAGTCTGAAATAGACAAGAAACTGACAATATACGTACAATTTACAAATGATAATAAAGTGGACAATGTATTTACAAATGCATACCAATAACAATAATGTGTCCCCAGTACATGGATGCCCCATCTGCACTATCATTTTCCTATGTTCAGTGGACCATGAAAATGGGGGAAAATCTCTAGTTTGGCATTAAAATAAGAAAGATTACATCATAGGGAACATGTGTACTAAGTTTCAAGTTGATTGGACTTCAACTTCATCAAAAACTACCTTGACCAAAAACTTTATCCTAAAGCAGGACAGATTGACCGACGAACGAACAAACAGACGAATGAACAAAAAGACGCACAGACCAGAAAACATAATGCCCATAAATGGGGCTTAAAAAGTAATTTATGGGATTTAACATGTTTGTTTGTGTGGATAATAAACTGTTTCAACTAGATATCATTGAGATGGGAGCCATCTCTGTGGGCCCCGCTGTCAATAACGTGGGGTAAATAAGTTGTATGGATAATCTGATATGAAGCATTATTTGAAGTTATTACATAGTCTCATGTGTGATTTTGATCTAAGATTTTAAGTTAAAACTGATAAATATTCTCATCTTACTTTCATAGTATAATAGTGATATGACTGCATGATGTGAACTCATTGTTTACTACTCTAAGGTGACTTCTGGATATATGGATTGATGTTTGAACAATATGTTTAAAGGTGCTGCCCAATTGATATTTGTCACATATTTTTAGAATTATGCCTTCAATATATTATGACCCACCAAGTATAAAGTATGAAATATAAATGGTTCCTGAGAGGTAGAGCAGACACAATTTGTTAAGAACAACGAACGGATGGACAGACCGACAGACTGATCTTAGACCTAGGATGCATACATTATGACACATTCTCTTGTGTTGGTTAATATATATGTTAAGTTGAAAATGTTTGTCAGGTATAAAGTATGAAATAATAACAGCTGTCCTCTCAAAATATAATGTGGATCAAATTTGTTAGCGATGGACAGACCAACAGACAGACAGACCTTTGACCTAGGAAGTGGTACATACATCATGACACACCCTCTGGTGTTGGTTAAAATGGATGTCAAGTATAATATTTGAAATCATAACGGTTCTCAAGATATAGAGCGGACACAATCTTCACCACAGGACACAGGGTTGTCAACTGAAACCAAAGTTTTTTTGACGTTGACCTTTGACCTAGGAAGTTGTACATACATCATGACACGCCCTCTGGTGGTGGTTAAAATGTATGACAAGTATATACTTTGAAATCATAACGATTATCTAGATATGGAGCGGACACGATCTTCACCACAGGACACAGGATTGTCAACTCGAAACCAAAGTTTTTGACCTTGACCTTTGACCTAGGAAGTTGTACATACATCATGACACACCCTCTGGTGGTTGTTAAAATGGATGTCAAGTATAAACTTTGAAATCATAATGGTTATCTAGATATGGAGCGGACACGATCTTCACCACAGGACACGGGGTTGTCAACTGAAACCAAAGTTTTTGACCTTGATCTTTGACCTAGGAAGTTGTACATACAACATGACACACCCTCTGGTGTTGGTTAATAATCATGTTAAGTATTAAGTATGAAATCATAACGGTTCTCTAGATATGGAGCGGACACGAAAGTGTTACGGACGGACAGACGGACGGACGGACAGACTGATCACTATAGGGCGACCCGCCGTCGGCGGGGCCCTAATAACATCATTTATCGCTTTTGTTCGAAATTTTCCTTTGATCTTGTGGACTGATAATTTCCTTTCTCAGTGGAGTCGAGTGATATGAAAAATTATCGTTAGAAACTTAGGGGGCATGTGGCGTTGTCAATGAAATTATAGGTAAAGTAGCAATAAACAGATTATCATTGGTCATCTCAACTCAACTGCTTTTCAATTTTGAAAATCAATCTCGTTCATATGATCAAGGATAATCTATAAATACACACTGATAATACTATTATTGACTAGATATGTCATAAAATACTTTAAAATAACTATAGATCAAAGGAACATTGTTTCTCTTCTTCTTTTGTGACATCTCTGTAGAAAATTTAAGTGATTGAACCCTAATCCTTTTTTCTTTGATAACCACTTATATCAATGAAAATAAGTTGATACTTACATTGATATCTCTCTCATGTATTTCATCAACAATAACATGTGATATACCCCTCATACCATTCTCTAACCTCCTCAACAGAGTACCTGTCAGAGCACACAAAAATAGAATTATTCATTTGAGAAAAAAAAAGAGATATACATTCAAATTTTTTTCATATACAAAGATTTTATTTTAATAAAAGACATTACTATTGTGTTGGTGTCAGCTATGGCATTAAACTTTTCAATAAATTTGATATCTAGAGTTTATATTGTAGTTAAAAGATAGATTTAGGATATCTCTTTCAGATGGAAAGTCACCAAAGACGGCAAAGTTTAAAGAGCTGACATTAAAAACTAAAATTATATAACATGTATGTCTGAAATGACATTAAATATAATTTTGGTTTAGAACTATATTTCTCATCTTTAATACCATCTTTAAACTTTGTTTTTAGTTTTACAGACTTTCATTCTACATATCACCAGTAAGTTACCAGATTAGCCAAAGTGGCTATTTCAAACTAAATCTTAAGTTGAAACAAGAATGTGTCCATAGTACACGGATTCCCCACTCGCACAATCATTTTCTATGTTCAGTGGACCGTGAAATTGGGGTCAAAACTTTAATTTGGAATTAAAATTAGAAAGATCATATCATAGGGAACATGTGTACTAAGTTTCAAGTTGATGTAACTTTAACTTCATCAAAAACTTCCTTGACCAAAAACTTTAACCTGAACTTCACACTATCATTTTCTATGTTCAGTGGACCATGAAATTGGGGTCAAAACTATATTTTGGCATTAAAATTAGAAAGATCATATAATGGGGAACATGTGTACTAAGTTTCAAGTTGATTGAACTTCAACTTCTTCAAAAACTACCTTGACCAAAAACTTTAACCTGAAGCGGACGGACGAACGGAGGCACAGACCAGAAAACATAATGCCCCTCTACTATCTTAGGTGGGGCATAAAAAAGCAAAAATAAAAGCAAATTCTGTTCTTTAAATTAAAATTTCAGTGTTACATCTAGATCTGCTTTCTAAATTTAACAAGTGAAACTGCGAGCTACTGCTCACTGATGATACCCCCGCCGCAAGTGGATAATATTAATAGTGTAAAAATATGCAAGTGTTCAGTAAACAGGAAGTTGTCAAGTGATGAATCTGAAAACGCATCACTCGGTATAGCTGACTTATATAAATCCTGAAACCAAATTTCAGAAATCCTTGTATTGTAGTTCCTGAGAAAAATGTGACGAAAATTTTCAACTTGGCTATCATGTGTAAAATCATACAAATAAATCATTGGCTATCGGACTTCTCTTGAACTGAATTTTAATGTGCGTATTGTTATTCTTTTACTTTTCTACATTGGCTAGAGGTATAGGGGGAGGGTTGAGATCTCATAAACATGTTTAACCCCGCCGCAATTTTGCGCCTGTCCCAAGTCAGGAGCCTCTGGCCTTTGTTAGTCTTGTATTATTTTAAATTTTAGTTTCTTGTGTATAATTCGGAGTTTAGTATGACGTCCATTATCACTGTACTATTATGCATATTTTAGGGGCCAGCTGAAGGACACCTACGGGTGCGGGAATTCTCGCTACATTGAAGACCCATTGGTTGCCTTCGGCTGTTGTTTGCTCTATGGTCGGGTGGTTGTCGCTTTGACATATTCACCATTTCCTTTCTCAATTTTATCATGTGTAAAATCATACAAGTGTTCGGTAAACAGGAAGTTGTCAAGTGATGAATCTGAAAACGCATCACACGGTATGGCTAACATATATAAATGTTGATACCAAATTACAGAAAGGGTGGATGTGTAGTTCCTGAGAAAAATGTGACGAAAATTTTCAACTTGGCTATCATGTGTAAAATCATACAAGTGTTCGGTAAACAGGAAGTTGTCGAGTGATGAATCTGAAAACGCATCACACAGTATAGCTGACTTATATAAATCCTGAAACCAAATTTCAGAAATCCTTGTATTGTAGTTGCTGAGAAAAATGTGACGAAAATTTTCAACTTGGCTATCATGTGTAAAATCATACAAGTGTTCGGTAAACAGGAAGTTGTCAAGTGATGAATCTGAAAACGCATCACACGGTATGGCTAACATATATAAATGTTGATACCAAATTACAGAAAGGGTGGATGTGTAGTTCCTGAGAAAAATGTGACGAAAATTTTCAACTTGGCTATCATGTGTAAAATCATACAAGTGTTCGGTAAACAGGAAGTTGTCAAGTGATGAATCTGAAAACGCATCACACAGTATGGCTAACATATATAAATGTTGATACCAAATTACAGAAAGGGTGGATGTGTAGTTCCTGAGAAAAATGTGACGAAAGTTTCATGGGACGGACTGACTGACGGAAGGACTGATGGACGGACTGACGGACTGATGGACGGACGGACAGACAGAGGTAAAACAGTATACCCCCCCTTTTTTAAAGCAGGGGTATAATAAATAAAATTGAGAATGGTAATGGGGAATGTGTCAAAAAGACAACAACCCGATGAAAGAGCAGAAAACAGCAGAAGGCCACCAATGGGTCTTCAAAACAGAGAAAAAATCCTGCTCCCAGAGGCAGGATTCAGCTGACCCCTAAATAAATGAACTTAAACTAAAAATCATACAATACTAACAAAGGCCAGAGGCTACGACTTGGGAGTGGCACAAAAATGCAGCGGGGTTAAACATGTTTAGTGAGATCTCAACCCTCCCCTTTATCTTTAGTCAATGTAGAAAAAACAAGAATGTGTCCAAAGTACATGGATGCCCCACTCGCACTATCATTTTCCATGTTTTATGGACTTTGAAATTGGGTAAATATCTAATTTGGCATTAAAATTAGAAAGATTATACTATAGGGAACATGTGTACTAAGTTTCAAGTTGATTGGACTTCAATTTCATCAAAAACTACCTTGACCAAAAACTTTTACCTGAAGCGGGACGAACGAACGAACGGTACGACGGACGAACGAACGAACGAACGATCGAACGGAGCCACAGACCAGAAAACATAATGCCCCTCTACTATCGTAGGTGGGGCATAAAAACTATCAATGGTGATAATAAGAACATAAAAACGTAGTTCAATCAGTTAATAATCAATAATTCACCCATCTAAAGTATAATTATTATTTTACATTCATATCTATATCTTAGACTATAGCAATATATACTATAGTCTTGGCAAACTTTTCTGAATCACTCACCTACTGTGCAATACAGAATACCACAATATGGTCTTGGAAATACTGATTCAAATCTGACACTGTATCCTACAGACATGCCTAATTCCTCACATCTCTCCTGAGCCACTCTCTCTGCTATAGATATAGCACTGATTCTTCTTGGCTGCAATACAAATGTGTTATCATTATTTTAACACAATACACTACTTCATTCTAAAACACTGTTTTCTTTTTCTCCCTCTAAAAGTAAAGTATCCAGCTATAGGATAATGTTGAATTTTGAACATGAAAGACCACTCAAAAGACTTAAGTTCTGAACATTAGTATTGTAACAGAATCTACATTTCAGCTTTGATACTGTACAATAATGATTGATTGCCTTAGTTTGGACTATTTTTAATTCCGTTGCCCAGGCCAATGATAGCTTACAGAGAGTATTGTTTATGCTCATTGATAAAGGCAAGCTATAGTTGCTACTATGCACTTAATTTGGTCATTTGCAAATAGTTGTCTCACTAGCAATCAAACCATATCAGTTGATTTGTATATTGTAACATTGTTTTAAGGGGTACACATTTTCAGGGATAATGCTTATTCTAAGGTTAGGTTTAGGTGTAAGAGGATTACATAATTGGTAAGAATTAAAGCTTTACTAAGACTGTAAACCTACATTTGTATATGTGTTGGCACCCTAAATGTAATGAACCTACCTGTGTAATTACAATATTACATTAGTTGGTACACTCAAATGTAATGAACCTACCTAGGTAATTACAATATGACATTATTTGGGACACCTAAAGGTAATGTACCTACCTAGGTAATTACAATATTACATTATTTGGGACACCTAAAGGTAATGAACCTACCTAGGTAATTACAATATTACATTATTTGGCACACCTACATGTAATGAACCTACCTAGGTAATTACAATATTACATTAGTTGGTACACTCAAATGTAATGAACCTACCTAGGTAATTACAATATGACATTATTTGGGACACCTAAAGGTAATGAACCTACCTAGGTAATTACAATATTACATTATTTGGCACACCTACATGTAATGAACCTATCTAGGTAATTACAATATTACATTATTTGGCACACCTACATGTAATGAACCTATCTAGGTAATTACAATATTACATTATTTGGCACGACTATATTTAATGAACCCATCTAGGTAATTACAATATTACAAAATTTGGCACACCTACATGTAATGAACCTATCTAGGTAATTACAATATTACATTATTTGGCACACCTACATGTAATGTACCTACCTAGGTAATTACAATATTACATTATTTGGCACACCTACATGTAATGAACCTACCTAGGTAATTACAATTTTACATTATTTGGTACACTCAAATGTAATGAACCTACCTAGGTAATTACAATATTACATTATTTGGCACACCTACATGTAATGAACCTACCTAGCTATATAGGTAATTACAATATTGCATTATTTGGCACACCTACATGTAATGTACCTACCTAGGTAATTACAATATTACATAATTTGGCACACCTACATGTAATGTACCTACCTAGGTAATTACAATATTACATTATTTGGCACACCTACATGTAATGTACCTACCTAGGTAATTACAATATTACATTATTTGGCACACCTACATGTAATGTACCTACCTAGGTAATTCCAATATTACATTATTTGGCACACCTACATGTAATGTACCTACCTAGGTAATTACAATATTACATTATTTGGCACACCTACATGTAATGAACCTACCTGTGTAATTACAATATTACATTCAGCTCCTCTTCCCTGTTGTATCATCTGATCCATAATAAACTGGGTAACCTGTTAGTGAAAAATTCATTCTATTTCAAATGTGTTTCCTTTTATACCAGTACATAACATTAATCTCATGAATCATAAACAATTCTAATAAAAACATCTGAAACATTTTGCTTATGGTCATGCTTCAGTGGAAATATCCAACAGAAATTGTTTCTACCTAGTCATTCTTGTAAACCTGCCAGCTGCACAAGAAATAATTTTGATTCTACAATTAAAATGTTTAAATTCTGCAATTTCTTCTGACATGGTCCCCCTAAATTCTACCATAAGCTCTGCCTTGATTTAGTTTTGTATCTTGAATCATTTTTACTTTTTTTTTTTTAGAACAAATCATATACCTTAATTGTTGGGAGATATAATGTCACTTAGTACATTGATAAATGCCATTCTAATTCATGTTACCATTGAAAAATTCTTACATTTAATATTGTGAAACCTTCTTTTGACTATTTTACCGATTATGTCTGTTTTGTTCACCGTCCTTGTAAATATAACAGAATTTGATGCAACTGTCATACAAGTGAGAGGTTAAGCGCCATAAAACTAGGTTCAATCCACCATTTTCTACATTTGAAAATGCCTGTACCAAGTCAGGAATATGACAGTTGTTGTCCATTTGTTTGATGTGTTTTATCATTGATTTTGCCATTTGATTAGGGACTTTCCGTTTTGAATTTTCCTCGGAGTTCAGTATTTTTGTGATTTTACTTTATACTTTTCTGAATTTCAATTGAACTTTGTAAAGAAAAAGTTTACCTGAGTGGTCTTGCCACAACCTGTTTCTCCTCTGATAATAATACAAGAGTTGTTGTTAATTTCATTTAAGATGTAATCATGTGACCGAGACACTGGGAGATTGGTTCTCTCTTCTATCATCTACAAAATAAAACATAATATGAATATAAGGAGATGTGTGACACTTAGGTATGAGACAGCTACTCAGCTTAGCTGTACAAAGAAAAGGAAGTTTCATTAACTGACACATTACTTTTTTCTTTCTTTAGCAAGCTCCATATAAAGAATAAAAGTGCTTGAAAGCACTAAATGGTAAAGATTGCTTCATTTTATCAGTAGGAAGTAAAATTAAATATTGCATCGGTTGTAGTTGATTTTAACAGCTCTTCTAGACAAAGGAAGATAACTCCAATTTTTTAAGATGAGGTTAACAATGACAAAATTTATATTTTTAGAACAGATATTAGATTCCTGCACTGTGCAAAAGTTATGTAATTTTTCTTGACAAGTGTAACATCATTTTATGTCTTGAATATCTGAGCATATATTACATCAATAAATTTCTGGAAATGTTCATGGATAGGATGTATAGAATTTTATGGTTAATGCACTATATTTTGTATATCAAAAAGGTAGTGATCAGCCTTGGAACATTTAGATATCAGGTCAGTCTTACATGTATAAGGTTTTAATTGCATTTCATGCAATCTTTACCTAAAAATAAAAGCAGAATTGAGATCATAGTTATAGTCAGCAAATGTCCCCTTCTGTTCAACTCAAACCATGGTATGTGCTAATTTGTGAAATGCAAAGACAACATTAATATGTACATGATAGGTCAGAGCAGAACCATTAGGCCAAATAAAAATATATGTGTGGTTCCAGTTACATACTTTTAAAAAATAGGGTCGGTAGGTCGGCAAATTTTTTTTTTTTTTTTTTTTTATTTTTATTTTTGAATGTCAAAATCCGGAAAAAAATCGTGTGTTTACTGAAATTGTTTCCGGTATTATACACGCCCCATCCGGAAGTCCACCATTTTTACATGTGTTTGGTTGTAAAATAAACAGTCATGATACGTTTTTAGTTAATTTTGTTGCATTCTGTTATGAATTGTTGCATTTTAGCAATAACAGATACTTGTGATGGAAATTCAGATGACAGAAATCTATGAATTTAATTATATTAATTCACAATCCTCAAAATTTGATCGTTTGAAAATTTATTTTTCAGAAATGAAAAAAAAAGTTCTAGGGTCGGTGGGTTTTAACTAGGGTCGGTCGGGTTACTGGAACCACACATATATTTTTATTTGGCCTTACATGAAATTATCATGATTGATGAAAGCCGACAAAATGGTTTCTTTAGCCAGTTATAACTATAACAAAACACATCATTAATATGTGAAAATGAAGAAAATTTCTCCTTTGAACCTTCAAGTTTATTTTAAATATCTAGATGACATTTAAAATCGCTAAAGATATATATAATAAATATTTGAACAAACCTTTTGTAAATTCTGGTCTGTATTTCTTTGTCTTTCTGTTGATTCATATAAATCTCTACTAATTTGGTCAAGGGTAGCCTTTAATTTTACACAAATAATGTTAAGTTAGATGTACAATTAATATAAAAAGATTTTTGATGAATTTCAGCATTAATATATATACACCAAAACTAAATTTAAGAAAAAGAAATAACTACTTTGAAGAGAAATGGTTTGACTCTTTTAAAGTTACAAATTTAGTTAAACCACAATATGTAGTTACTCTTGGTCTAACTGTCATGCTTGATGGTTCTTTTTATGAAACAGCAAGACTTCATCAACTTTTCAAAGAACTACAATTTTGCAACTTTGTCTATTAGAGAAAATATTTTCTAAAGTCTAGCTTTCTCAAATAAAAAATCAAAGAGCAGAATGCTCTGAGGGATACGATTGCCATATAGTTTTCATTGACACATGTATAGCAGTTCTGCCAACTTTTCATTAAGCAAATTCGTGAGATTTGGCCAAAATAGAAAAGATCAAAGAGGAAAAAATTGATCCAAGGATACTGCTGCAAAAAAGCATGAACATGCGTGAGTCTCACGCATTTTTGGCAGCCCTGGCCTTGATAGTCCAAATAATTATGACGTCTTGAAAGGCTATTATATTTTTTTTTCTTTGACGCCTTACTTCGACGTCGAAGTAAGGCATCAAAGAAAAAAAATATAATAGCCTTCCAAGACGTCATAATTATTTGGACTATGGCCATGAAGGCATAAAACTTTGCTCAGTGCTTGGAGCACAAAAATCATGCTCTAAACAAGAAATCAAGCAATTTCATTGGTTGATTTTCGAGTATGAGTACAAAAAAACTGACTCGAAAGTTTTATGACCGCAAGGCCTGGTACAGCTGGATAGTATTATTTTCAAAACTAATTCAACTGCACATGCAAAGGTAATATAAATCTGAATAGTCACTCAACTTTAAAAATAGCTAATCCTGGATACAAGTGTACGAGCAATGTACTTATTGTGTTTTATTTGTGTGCTATCAATTCCAAGTTTACTTTCCACAGCAGTCACTGAGAGAGAGAGAGAAGGTATTTACTCTGATGTCCGACGTCTGATTTGCCAGACAAGCTGGGACCATGGGGGACTTTTATGCTAGTATACTTAAATTACAAACTTAAATAGTCCCAGTCCCATATATTATATCAAGTATTATTGGATGCCGAATTGAATTTTAAATAGGTGCCGATTTGACTAGATGCCGATTTAACCAGGTGCCGATTTGACTTTTTCTATGGGTGCCGATTTGACCAGGTGTCGATTTGACTTGTACCCAGTAATCTCAGGACTATTCACTTCGTATCTTATCACCGTTAATTCTAATTTCTAGGAGGAACCCCATTTCCCAGTCCCATATATTATATCAAATGCCGATTTGACTAGATGCCGATTTAACCAGGTGCCGATTTGACTTTTTCTATGGGTGCCGATTTGACTTTGTACCCAGTATTATCGCTATTTTGTGCATTTTTCTTTTGATCTTTTTTTGTGATAATTTTCATATCATGCTTCTAGCTTGAGATGGAAAATTATCGCTAGAAACTAAGGAGACCACGTGGCGTTGCTAACGAAATTGACATGAAATTGACATGAAATTGACAACGTCGTCATAGGTAAAATAGCGATAAACAGATTATCATTGGTCATCTCAACTCAATTGCTTTTCTCACTTTCGCTGTACCAGCTCAAGCGAGAAAATCAATCTCGTTGAGATGATCAACGATAATCTATAAATCTCGGACTATTCACTTCGTATCTTATCACCGTTAATTCTAGGAGGAACCCCATTTCTAACTCTTTAATCATTAATTTCCTTTGGGTCAGTGGGCATGAATCCTTCCGTACACACTCCTCTGTCTAAATTGAGATCGTTATTAATAGAATACGATGTTTATTGACATCTAACGAGTTAATTTTTTCTTGACGGGAAATACTTCTGAAAGGGAGACAACTCGAAACGATGATATGGAAGACTCCATTTCGGCTAAAGGGTGTTATAGGTAAAACTTCATTGATTGTAATTTAAATGATGCATATGAATTTAAATTATGCAACAACAATATTAAACCCTCAATAGCAGGCAGACATAGAAAGAATCCAATGAGTTTCAAATTAATTAATAAGCGGGGAATCCAGAACAACCGCTTAATCTGATACCCCTTGAAATCAAGAAAACTATACGCATGCGCATTAATACATAAACAAACCCGCGACTTGCGATTTGGAACAAGAACGTTTATTTAATTTATGATATAATGAATGAGTCTCAATTTCTTTATGAGAGTACAGTATCATTTTCATAACGGTAAAATATAGAAAACTGGGGCGTAGCTGGGTCCCTTTTAAGTGCACGCCAACCAGGGGGGGTTTGGAGGGGATTGTCCCTCCAAGATTTTTTTTTTGGCTAGACGCAAAATGGTGCGTTCTGACGGCCTAAAATTGGTTTGATTAGCAAATTATTAAGACTGTATTTGATCATTTTTTATTGAGTAACATCCTGAATATTTTTCAAAAATCTGCACTTCGTTTTTTTGGCTGCAACAAAAACGTCCATGGCCTTGTCTAAATTGACCTCAAAATCACGGTGGAACCCAGAGCCGATAATCTGTCATTTCTCATTTATACCAAAAAGGTCTGCAATATCAAGAGTGGTTTGGTATAGCTCGTTCCAAACATTATCATCATTTTGCTCGGAACGCACCATTTCAGTAACGGACTAGTACTGCGGAACTTGGCTTGATGAAGTCTTGAAAGGCGATTTTATTTTATTTTAAATGCGTTGACGCCTTAATATTTCGTCGACAGGAAGGTGTCAAAACAGAACATTATGAAGTAGCCCTTCAAAACAATAATTTAAAGAGGGAATTCAGATTTGTATTTACCGTTATCGTAATTTACTGTAAAAGAGGGGTGAAAGATACCAAAGGGACAGTCAAACTCATATAAAGTTTACTGTAATTCATTAAATTGTTCAAAACCAAAGTTGAGAGATAAAAATGGAACAAAAGTCAATTGGTCATTTTTTGCCAAAATAATGTACGAAATTTACAACCCTTATCTAAACAAACATGTGAGTTTACAACCCCTGCAGCCCTGTTAGTTCAACGACGCGCATTATATATTTTTTTAATTGAAATGGAGTTAATATAGATCAATATACCTTGTCGGAAATTTGAAGGTGTGGACATCTTTTCATTTGTCGGGCAAAAGTTGTAACTTTACATCTTTTCCTAAGAATTCGAATCTATCAACAAAGAAATATCTCGATAAGATGGTCCCAGATTTTTTTGTACTGGCTTTGACATGACACTGATGTGGCATTAAGCTAAGTTCAATCATCGTCAATTTTTGACGTTTCAGGGGTCTAAATTGTCCTGATTTGTTGCTGGGTGTGTTTCTGCATGACTATCACTGTTGGTAGGCGTTTTTGTGAGAGAATAAAAATGTCTAACGTTTGCCCTTTACTTAGGCTTGTCAGTCCTTGTCACGCTTTGAACTGATTATGTATTCACGGTTTTATACGCTGCTTTTTACGTCCAGTACCAGAAGAAAATTCTCGCAAAAAAAATAAAAACGATTTAGGTCAGGGTTGATTTTACAGACGGAAATATTATTGTGACGTTATTAATTTCTACTTTGCTTGGTTAAGTTAGATTTAATATTTTTTACTCGTTTGTATTTTTTTTTATTTTTCGGCGTATTAAAATTATTTTTTTAGACCCCGCGATGTGCACGCCATGGCGTGACAGCGTATATGGAGCTACGCCCCAGGAAAAGTCCACTTCAGTTCTTATTTGACAGAAATAGAATTATCGGAATTCAAAGAACTCTCATTTATCAAAACTGGGGAATTCCCTCTGACGTGTTTCTAAATTTATAAAAACACTAAATATAAATACTGCTTAACTCCATGTTGTAAAAAACACGCATATAAGTCAAGGGAAAAATCAAACATGAAGATTATGAGAAGAACATTACAGGAAAGTTGTTCATGTTCAATCCTTTTGCTTGTTTTTACTTTTTAAAGCAAGACAATCATAAGAATCTGAGATGTTGCTGAATGTTTAGAATAAAACGGTTGACGTGAGGGAATGAGCCCTGAGTCAACGGTAAAAGTCTACAGATTGCTTAAAAGCAATCGTATCCCAAAAACAACTTTATATTGCTCCAGCTCTAAAAGAGGTCCATGGTACTTACATGAGCTAGTGGGCCTTCGTCAATATTACAATTAGACCATGGGTTCCAGTTTTCCTGTGGTGGTGACCAGGGAACAACTCCACCTGTATTTCGCTTGGGTGCAGGTTCAAATTCCTCTAATGAGGTATGTGACATCATTGATACAGGCTGACTGGTATCATCTGGCTGTAGAATAAATTATAAAATTTCTCTTCTAAATTACATGATTTTGGCAGAATTTTCTAACGATTATTCTGCAAATTTACCACAGTTTAATGAGGAGTTATAATTTGACATATAAAGACAATCTATACACACTTTCTCATATATGTAGGAAGTATGGGAATAGTTTTATATCCCTCACCCCTATTGATATTCTTTACCAAATCCAATGTTTTTTTTTGCAAAAATGTAAAATGAGATTTTAATATTCATTCCAGAACAGATTGTTGATTGAAATGATATACATGTACATTGTAGCTGAAAATACCAGAAAAGATATATATTTTTTATTATTCAAATGTGATTATAAAAGTTCTAGCTTTAAACTGCAGTATACAATCTAGTTTAAAATTTCTGTAAACATACATTTTTTTACCTAAATAACTTGATAGCCAAACTTATGATATACATACCCTCTGAACAGGTTCTATATTCCATGCTTCCAAAGCTTTATTGACCAGGTTCTCTGTTTCGCTGCTTATAGCAACTTCATATTCATCCAACTAAAAAAAAGCAAATTGAAAGTATGTCAACAACTTAAGACTTATCTATTAATGGATGAGCATTATACTCAATCTAAGTACTGTTAAGTCAGAAATTATTGCGATGTTTTTATAATTGCAAAAAAAACGACAGGGTTATAATCGCAATAATTTAAACTCACATTATGAAAATTTTTATAATATAATTAAACAGGATTTTTCTCAATATTGCAAATATTAAAATCGCATTTTAGTCTAAAATGACAAAATCGCAATAATAAATGAATGCAATAATTTCTGAATTTATAGTAACATTTTTCACCTTAGTATATATAACATTTTCAATGTATAAATCATGGCACAGGGAAGATGTAAAATAAGTTGAAATATATGCCATACTATTTAAAGTTTCAATGTTCCCATTTATTCCTACCCATAATTTCTTGTTTAAGCATATTGTATCATTTAGATGAAACACCATTGAATATCACACATCTTCTGACTTTATTCAATCAGGTATACTATGTAGATTCATCATCATTTGTACAGTTCTCACTTTTGTTAATTTCATAAAATTTGGTAACCTGAAATTTCAGAGTTCTTGTATACTTGTAGTAATAATGATAGAATCAATTTATATATTTTTTAATTATTTCTCCTCAGTACATGATAACTAGGCACCCATACAAAAAAGTGATCCACAATTCTACCTTTTCTTGGTCTTTCTTTTTTGTCTGTCCTGTGTAAGCTTCAATCACACCCATGTGAAACAGTTGTCTTACAAGAGACAAGGCACAGGATTTAGAAGCTACTTGTTTGTTAGACCCATGTTCTCGAGCATGGATATCTGAAAAGAAGTTTTTTTGATAATAATTATATAGCATGTATGTTTCATTATAACAATTTTGAACAATTTTTGTGCTGGGTCCTTAACCCATCATTTTAATCATACTCTGCTACCATGTAAAACTTGGTTGGTTAATAATATATTATAACTCCAGCTCCTGTGGAGATAAGAGTAAACATAACATAAATATACAGATATAACACATTGATGGTATATGGTGGAGGACCCGGTCAACGATCTTAAAATGAAGTGTTACATTCATGATGATATGAGCTTCCACAATAAAGTGCACAGGTTAATAAAGAAAACTTGATAGAAATCATGGTCCTTGCAAAAAAATGTAAATGTAAGTATTGAATGTTTCTTTTAATAATTTTCTAACTCCTCAAAGGGACAGTTGTAAAAATTTAGGCTATAAAAAATTGTTTTACCACTACTTTTAAAGAAGATGATGATTTTAGAGAATTGGTAAAAATACAGAATCTGTTTTTATAATAAAGAGTAACTTACATTGTCTCAGCTTGTTCACATAAAACTTCATCTCAGCAATAAAACTCCTACAAAAAACTCCATTATTAATAGACAATTGAACCAATAAAACTGGATTTTAAGGATCACTTGTTTATCCATTTATTAATGAAAGCAACTTGAAAAATTAGTTCTGTAAAATGGTTTAAATTAAATTATTCAAAATAAAACTAAGTTCATTCATTCAGTATAAGCTTATTAAAATTATTTTAAGCAAAGTTAATTATGCACTTTGAAATCACTTTCTTATGTTTGTAGGACTCTAAAGTGCGATGGGGACGCTAAAGTACGATGGTCACGCTAAAGTGCGATGGTCTACGCTAAAGTGCGATTCCTCCATACGCTAAAGTCCGATGGTCCGCGAAAGTATAGACGAGAGAATTGTACTTGGATTATGACGTTAACAGTCGTTTATACAAACCAAAAATGTATATGCCGGAACATAAATTAAGAACATTTGATTCACAACTTTTAAACCAAATGTCCATGATTTAATTTCAGACCTAACCGTGCTTCGTCGGCTGAAGCAACTGTGTTGATTTATTTCGGATGCTGGAAGAAGGACTTGTGTCCTGCAGTCGACCATTTTACTTTATAGATGCTAAATAGGTTGAAAATAGTATACGCATAGGTATCGTAGATCCTGCTTCTATTGGCAGCGAACGGATGCACTGAAATTATTGTTTACAATTCAGTTTATATTGAGGTTCCTGTTAAAATATTCTCGATTTTATTGAAAAGTAAAGTCAGGAAAATAAAGGTTCATGTTTTTCAGCGTAAATTATAAATTGTCGGCTACAACATAGTTTGTACAGTGCAGACAAATATAACATGTCTTTTTTACGGAAAAGAGAAAGCTCTACTAATATCGCTTTTTCTCGCATTTAAAAATAAAGCTAAACACCTTGTACAAATAAATCTTACTTAATGTATTCAGACAATGTGGTCGGTCTTATAAATTTAGAAACTATCACTATATAAGCTTACCGATAAATCATAAAGCCTATCACATATGTTATACCTTCGCATTCTAGCTTTTGCAAATAGACTTTTTTTTTTTTAATCCATGTATTTAAATGTTTTAAACCGTCGACTTTATCATATTGGTCCATCGCACTTTAGCGTGAAATACCATCGTACTTTAGCAAACAAACAACCATCGCACTTTAGCGTGAGACACCATCGTACTTTAGCGTAGCCCATCGCACTTTAGCGTGACCATTGCACTTTAGCGTACCATCGCACTTTAGAGTCCTACATGTTTATGTATCTCAACTGCTACAGTTTCTGGAAAGCATTTATATATATTCTTATATTTCACTGTCTCATGGATGTAACATAATCAAAAACTTAAAACTTGTCAATGCTATGGTCTCATGACAATGGAAACACTGCTAAGTTACACATCAGCAAATATCATTTTTTTAAACAACTTTTCTGAATACTTGTTTAAACAATACAGTTATATATTACTGACAAATTCATTAACATCTGATAACATTGAAGACAACTGAAAATTAACTAAAGACAGACTGGGACAAAACAGTGAAAACAAAAAACACACTGTCTGGTCTTCAATACCTTCTCTTCAGAGCTTTAACAACATGAACTATATTTCATAAAGTTAACACCATCTTAAGTGTACAATGAGACTAAATTAAATGTCAAAAAATAATGAGACATTGTTATGAAGCTTTTGAGTTCTTGAAATTTTGGTTCCCCTGCTGGTCCAAAGAAAATCTTCTGGTCCTCAATATTAATTCTATAGCAAATTACCAAACTTGTGTCAGTTCATTTTAAAATTTTGGTGGCCAACCCCACTTTTCAAGAGCTATGAATCTTGGTATTGGCATATGATATAATTGTACAGTTGAAGACAGTATGCCAATCTCTTAAATTAATTTTTTTTGGAGAAACCAAGCAATCAATCAACTGATGTTTATTTTTTTGCTTTAAAAAAAAATGTAAACTAGAGGCTCTTAAGAGCCTGTGTCGCTCACCTTGGTCTATGTGCATATTAAACAAAGGACACAGATGGATTCATGACAAAATTGTGTTTTGGTGATTGTGATGTGTTTGTAGATCATACTTTACTGATCATTCTTGCTACTTACAATTTTCTCTATCTGTAATTTACTTGGCCCTTTAGTTACAGAGGAAAACATTTTGTAAAAACTTACCAAAATTTACCAAATTATGAAAATTGTTAAAAATTGACTATAAAGGGCAATAACTCCTTAATTGGGGGGGGGGGGGGGGGGGGGGAGGCAGCAACCCAACAACCAGTTGTCCAATTCATCTGAAAATTTCAGGGCAGATAGATATTTACTAGATAAACAAGTTAACCCCTTGTAAGATTTGCTTTAAATGCTTTGGTTTAGAGTTATAAGCCAAAATCTACATTTTACCCCTATGTTCTATTTTTAGCCATGGTGGCCATCTTGGATGGTTTGGCGGGTCACTGGACACAATTTTTAAACTAGATACCCAAATGATGATTGTGGATAAGTTTGGTTAAATTTGGCACAGTAGTTTCAGAGGAGAAGATTTTTGTAAAAGATTACAAAAAATTTAAGAAAAATTGGTAAAAAATGACTATTAAGGGCAATAACTCCTTAAGGGGTCAACTGACTATTTTGATCATGTTGACTTATTTGTAGATCTTACTTTGCTGAACATTATTGCTGTTTACAGTTTATCTCTATCTATAATAATTTTCAAGATAATAACCGAAAACGGACAAAATTTCCTTAAAATTACCAATTCAGGGGCAGCAACCCAACAACCCATTGTCCGATTCATCTGAAAATTTCAGGGCAGATAGATCTTGACTTAATAAACAGTTTTACCCTATGTCAGATTTGCTCTAAAAGCTTTGGTTTAGAGTTATAAGCCAAAATATACATTTTACCCCTATATTCTATTTTTAGCCACAGTGGCCATCTTGGTTGGTTTGGCGGGTCACCGGGCACAATTTTTAAACTAGATACCCCAATGATGATTGTGGATAAGTTTGGTTAAATTTAGCCCAGTAGTTTCAGAGGAGAAGATTTTTGTAAAAGTTAACGATGACGGACGACGACGGACGCCAAGTGATGAGAAAAGCTCACTTGGCCTTTTAGGCCAGGTGAGCTAAAAAAGGTCTCATTGACTAATAACACACATCTTTTCGTCATATTACTATGCACAGTGTGAAGCTTGTCTAAACTTGTTCATATATAAACTATAGATAATGCTTTCTACAACTTTATTTTTTGACAGATGATAAAGATAAATAATTCGCTGAAAAACTTGCATTCATAATTTTAGTTTTGTTGGTCCTTTGTAAATTTTAGCAATCACATTTGTAAAACTAAGGACTCACATATAGAAATTCACAAATTGATTTCTGAATTTACATATATTTTCTTCACATCTTGAAATAAATATTATTTAAATAAATAATAAAATCATATGTATAAACCAGGGCTTCCAAAACGGTCATATATTCCGGTCATTTGTACAATGTCCGGTAAAAGTCCGGCTGGGCAAAGCATGAAACAGTCATCTATTTTTTAGTTTTCAAGCCTTTTTCGGTCATTTTAACATAATTCACGATCTTTTTGACCCAACCTTTTGACTATAACATCCACACATTGGCGGTCATAAAAGTGACATGATGATTAATTACTATCAAAACAACCCCTACTTCAATACTTTCTAATTTTAATCAAGGTTAATTAGTTGTTGGACAGCTGAAATCTACCTGTTCAGGTGACAGGTAAACTATTTTCAGTACCGGACATCATATAAATTGATCGGTCTATTCACAATTATTTTCTTACATTTCAGCGGTTTTTATCTACTTGATTAAGTCCAAAAGATTAAAATTATAAGAAATTAGTTTATCAACATGATTTGATGAAAAATTTGAAAAGGTTTAAATGAAAAATCGCTAGAACTACGTTGTATGAACTAAAACACGTGTGCGCATTTGCACAGGTGTGAAATTTAATTATGCATCCTACATTTCTTCAAAATGCTATAATTATCATTGATACCTGTATCTAACGTTCATTTCAAGTATTTTGTTGAAGAAATAGCGTGGAAAGGGCTTCTTCACTCAGTCGTGATTTGTAAACGTACACAGATTTTACGTATCCTTTAATGGTTCATGTTTTACCATTGTCAAGTCAACATCCGGTTTGAAAAAAATGTAATTTTAAAAACGAAAGTAAAGTTTTTGACAATGTTATTTTGCACAAATAAAGAGTTTAAGGCAGATATGAGCACGCTGATGTGCACATTTGGAATGATGCAATGCCAATTTAACAGTTTACATCCAAACATCAAATTCATATCAAAGTAAAGAATTTTTTTTAATCGAATGTCAATCATTGGAATGGCCATCTGATTACCATAATTGCCTTTTGTGATTAAGTCTTAAGGGATTAAAATCGGGATCAGATATAAAATATCCGGCTGGCTCAAATATTTTTTGGAAGCCCTGGTATAAACAAAATAATTTATACTTAATGCATTAATATTACTTTCTAATCTTACCTCGTATGGTCTTCAGTTTCTTAGGGTCTCACTTCCTCTTTCTGTTATTCACACTGTGACACAAATAATGTCTTGTTTCAAAACAATGATACATCATGTCAAATCAATATTCCATTATCTACATGGTGTCAATTACACCACATAGGTAATGTTTTAGGTTTTCCCTTAATCTCTCAAAACTTAAATCTCAAAATAGCTGTACTTAAATATTTGAAACTTTGTAAAATCTGAAAGCTTTTCTTTAAGCTTTTTAATTTTCAAAAAAAATTTCCAATTGATAAATATCGAACTTCATTTTTTATTTCCAAATTAAAATTAGGTTGAAAATTTCTTTTTAAACTATAATTATCAAATTACAATGTTTTATGAGCTGAAGGTCTTTTGCTAAACAGAGGGAGAAAATAAACAATAATCGACCTTTAGCCCACAAAATATGTAATTATATTAAATATATATAAAGCTGATATATCATGATGTATCATGGTTGAAAACCAGAGATTATTTGTCAAGTGCCATATCATCAGACCCTAAGAAACTGAAAATTTTAAAAGGGCCATATCATATTATACATTTCTGATAAGTGCAGTGAGAAATTGTCAAATATAGACTGAAGCAGTTTGGGTAATATTTTATGGTTAATCACAAACACACATGAATAACAAAAATATATAACCATTAAATATTACACCCATTGTCCCTTCATTCTTCATCTCATGAAGTTATTATGCTGTATCATATTAATTTATTGGTCTTTTCATCACTCCTAAAAACAAGAATGTGTCCATAGTACTTGTATGCCCCACTCGCACTATCATTTTCTATGTTCAGTGGACAGTGAAATCAAAATCTAATTTGGCCTTTAAGATAGAAAGATCATATCATAAGGAACATGTGTAATAAGTTTCAAGTTAATTGGACTTCAACTTCCTCAAAAACTACCTTGACCAAAAACTTTTACCTGAAACTTGCACTTTCATTTTCTATGTTCAGTGGACCGTGAAATTGGGGTCAAAATTTTATTTGGCATTGAAATTAGAAAGATAATATCATAGGCAACATGTGTACTAAGTTTGAAGTTGATTGGACTTCAACTTCATAAAAAACTACCTTGACCAAAAACTTTAACCTGAAATGGGGCAGACAGATGGACGAACAAACGAACAGACGGACGCACAGACCAGAACACATAATGCCCCTCTACTATCATAGGTGGGGCATAAAAAGGGGCAAGCAAACCTGTATTTCCAAAGGAGATCTTCTTAAAATTAACAGATTTGATGTCTGTTGACAGACACCATCTGATAGCAAATGCTCACACTGGCCATTAGGGCAAATATAAAAAATATAAAATCTATGAAATATAAAACATCCCTCATTTAAACACAGGATACTATTCTAAATGAACATGGACTTTAAGAGGGGAGAACCAAATACACCTTATCGCTATTCATTCCATTCCAAGTATTTTCTTAAATTACACAACTTTTTCATCCAGTTGAAGCTATCTGGGACCCTGTTTAAACAATGCACCATGCATGATACTTTTTAATGAGACCTGTTTAAACCATCATAAATACTTCAAATGAAATATTTTTTTAACTATAATTTGAGTTTCGAAAAAGTGAATCATAATCTATCAAAGTTTCTTAGTGATCGCTTTCTAAATTGTTTCCTTCCTCAGCTCATTACTGATGACCTTTGTTTTGCTTAACTGTTGACCTAAACAGGAAGTTGTCTAAATGACTGGATTTCCCCCCGGATTGGACTAAATAGCGATAAGGTGTATACAAAATATAAAGACAATTCTGCACCAAGTACCTGTTATGATCCGGTCCAACCATATTATACTTATAGTCTGCCTGGATTTTGTTCTGTTGAAGCCACTGATGCAATCGACTCTTAGAATTCTCTAAAGTCCAGTTACCATGGATATCAGCATTGAAATCTACATCCTCTGACTATTAAATAAATATAAAATATAAATCATTCTACTTTAAATATATCTTATTTAATATTTCTAAATGGGAATATAAATTTGTTAACCTTCTTTGGAGAAAATATTGCATATCATGAGGATGTAATTTAAATGTTAAAATATTATTCATTCATAAGGTTATCTAAATAACTACCAACTTATTTTAATAAAAATACCTTCAGAACCACCCCTCCCCTCTTACAACTTATTCTAGTAAAGCAATAAACTAAAAGAGTTGAATTCAAAGTCATCTTATTTCTAATTCTTTAATGCAATAGGTCAGGTGTTGAGAATAGGTGTCATGCTGCAATTAATTCTTAATACTTTTTAATTAGTTTAGTCACCTGTCTTTTCAAAATAATATAAGTAGAAACAGAAAAATCCATGTTTTGGTGTACGGAAAACCCAATTAATCACACATCAAATACTTAAACTGCAGGTACATAATTTCATGTCCCACTGAAGAGTATGTGAAAGCTTAATTAAATTCTGACGAGCTAATTAGAAGAAATTGCAGATCAACAAACTGATGAAAGTAGAAATGACCAAGTCAATATTTTGATATAGTAAAGCCCAAATGAATCACTTAGATCAATAAAGCGCTGCGCTTTAGCGCATGATACACCCGTTGCTCTTTTTACTTGTCTTTTATGCTTTAAATGAATTTATATGATCAACTAGAAATATATATACAAATCAAAAGGGATGTTACATTAATATATTCACCAAAGTTTCATAAAATCCCCATTTTTTTAAGTATAAAAATTCATTACTTAAGAAAACGTAAAATCTAAAATTTATAAAAATGGAAAGGGAGCTTATGTCAATAGATATAAACAATTTATCAAAGTTGCATAAAATTTTGTGAAAGTGTTAGTTATTGTCATTAGTATATTCAGTTGTGTTTTCTTGACTTTTTCTCTTTAAACACGAAGACTGTTTAAAGGATTAAATATATAGTGTGCTTCACATTTTTTCCTGTTTCAGTTACTCAAAGAATTCCATGAAAACAAAAATTTGATTGATATCTTACATTTGTAATGCAGTTTAGAAAGAAATCCCAAAAAATAAATATATTGGACGGCAACTACTTAACAGCATTTGTTTACCCTTTGTATGCTGTTGTTGCACCCTGCTGGAACTAAAGAGTATAGTCTTTAGAGCAGATACATGTTATTATAACAAACTGTTATATTTGAAACATACTAATTCTACTGAGACAATGAGAACTTTCAAACTGCATGTAAAAAAAATTAGTGAAATATTTTATTTTTCTCTTGGTAAGTGACACATTTAGATTAGATCTCATGCAGACAGGCTTGGGGTCACTTCCTATATACAATAGATAAAGGAAGCTGTGGTGTGAGTGCCAATGAGACAACTCTCCATCGAAATAACAATTTAAAAAAGTAAACCATTATAGTAATGTACGGCCTTCAACCCGAAGCCTTGTCTAACACCGAACAACAAGCTATAAAGGACCCCAAAATTACTAGTGAAAAACCATTCAAACGGGAAAGTGATAGGACGTGCCCAAGGAATAGGTCACCTTTTCAAGCCTGAAAATATGTGAATAAGTTAAGAAAACTATCAGAAATATATGGTTAGGTAAATAAGTTTTCATAACTTCGTCTTTATTGGGGTTCATGTTGTTATCAAACAATTTTTTGGCATTTTTGGTATACCACTTCTACATGTTCTACATTATACACCACAGGATACTTAAACAATATGGGAAAAGGTAACATTTTACCTAACCAATACATGAAAAGGTTTACATTTGTTTAAACCTAAATTTTATGAAAAGAATGAGGCAAAAGAAACACAGCGGCACCTATCAATTGAGTATTAAAGCCTCTCTACCCCAAACCCCACCCCATCTTGTGTAGACAGGTAGCAGATTGAATAATGCAAAAAAGGGACATGCAGACTTGAAAAATATGATATATTGGATTACAAATTCAGCAGTCTTACCAAAATCTTATGATCATCATATGGATGCAATTTGAAAAGTTGATGAAGCTGGTCGGATCAAAATCTGAAATCTTCAGAGTCAGATTCAAGTCCTAGCAATTATCGGCCTACTGCATGTTGTGCTCTTGGAGGTGATATCTCAACTACTAACAAAATACCAGCTAAAGCTAACAATTTACTCACATTAGCACACAGAAAGTATTTTGAAAGTGAAGGATTGGGTCCTTGTTGGTGTACACAAGTAAAAAAATTATGACGGAGCGGTTGTAGTCCAGGGGAATGAAACCAATGGCAATGTCATTGTGATGAAATGTAATTTTACACTATGTTTGTTTGGGCCTATGTTACTTAGTTAATACATAAGTGGAAGAAGGATGTGTCACAAACAAACACCCACTTAAGGTGTAACTTATACGGTAAATGCATTGACAAAGTTCCACTCAAGATGTTTCTTTATTGGCACCCTCCCCCTTTTTTCTACGTCCGGGGTCCGCATCTTGAAGATAAATATTATTTGAAATGAACAACGGAAATATCATATATATGTATACATTGTGTAAAACAACATTTTGAACTGTTCTACCATAAATTATGGCTATGAGGATTCATAGATGTCAATTTTGGTTATTTTCTTCAAAATACCCCTATTTTAGGGGGTCCGTTAGGTCACTTTGATGAAATTTTTCGTAAAATTCCAAACGGTGAAAATTTATAAAAAGTTGTCATTTAAATAATATATGACTGATATGTGTTCCAGTAATTTTATATGCAAATTAAACGACAAAATATTTTTCTACATGTATTTATATATAAAAAGTGTCAAATGAGACTTACCCAAGTTTTGCATGTATCTGTTAGTTCCCACCTTACATTTCATTTAAAATTATCACATATATGTATGCCAATTTTAGTTCATATTAACTTTAGAATATGATACCATAATACAATCAAATAGTAACAGTCATAATTTAGGCCGTGCATTTTCTCGAATAAACGAATATATTTATCTATTGGTATATTGGACTGGCTTAAATGATGGCCGAAATTGACCATTTTCAATCAATTCTAAAAATAGAACTAAACGGTCAATTTTGTTTAAACTTGTCCAGAACATGTATTGAGGCATACCTATTCATTGGTGTAAATTTAAAAAATATTAAACGACGGGAAAATTTTGGGGTTACTGAGGCCTACCCCCTTAAGCATAAAAATTCATAACACAGAAATGTAAAATCTGAAATTTATAAAAATTGAAAGGGAGCTTACATCAATAGATATAAACAATTCACCAAAGTTTCATGGACATTGGTGAAAGCCTTTTTGAGTTATTGTCCGAAGTGTTGAAAATCCCCCTTTTTTTATGAATAAAGCCCCATAAATCCAAAACTTAAAATCTGAAATTTATAAAAATTGAAAGGGAGCTTACATCAATAGATATAAACAATTCACCAAAGTTTCATGGACATTGGTGAAAGCCTTTTTGAGTTATTGTCCGAAGTGTTAAAAATCCCCCTTTTTTTTATAAATAAAGCCCCATAAATCCAAAACTTAAAATCTGAAATTAAAAAAAACGAAAGGGAGCTTTTTGTACGTCAATAGATATAAACAATTCACTTAAGTTTCATGGAAATTGGTGAAAGTGTTTTTGAGTTATTGTCCGAAGTGTGGACGACGGACGGACGGACGGACGGACAGACAACGGTATACCATAATACGTCCCGTCTAAAAGACGACGGGCGTATAAAAACTTAAACAGACGCTGCACAACTTCCTGTCATGTAAAAGAATTGCTTAACATTTGTTTGAATTTTAAGGAGTTGAACAAAGTCTAAAACTGAGAAAAGTTGACAGTACTAAGTGATCACTATGTGTCACTGACGCTGGATGCTGATAGGAGACCTAAAAAAATAAACAAATTACTTCTTCCAGTTTTCTTTTCTCTGCCATTCTTTCCATATAACTGAGAGGAGGACCTCTTTCATATGGTGGAAACTCTCTTGACATGGGTGGTTCTTCTCTCTGGCCACCAAAGTTTTCCCCACCTAAAATCAGATACAATAAACCAGAGGCTTCTTAAATAAAAAGCTAAGCAGTCGAATATTGGGTACAAACTCTAGCAATTTCAGAAATTTCGAGATTGGATATGAATGGGGGGCAGGGGGTAGATAGCTATATGTATAGTGTATTACAATCATACAATCAAATACCCATGAAAATTCAAGATTTTCTCAATCCAAGAAAATTGATACCCACGAAAATAAATGAATCGACAGTATTACAATTGTTTTCAAGATCAAGTATTTTTTTCTTATTGTATTCAAAAACAAATAATGTATTAAAATTGTACTCAAAAGCAAGTAACCGTATACATATATCATTTGTGATAAAAGACATTAAAATCAGTGAATATTTAAAACAAGAAATCATCTTCTTAATAAAAATTATATCTCCAATGTATGCACAGGTAGACCTTGGCAGTTTTCTGCTCTTTGATCAGGTTGTTATCTCTTTGACCCATTTCCTGATTCCATTCTCAATTAATTGATACCGTACCATTTTATCAAATATTACCTAATCCTAAAGCTTGATGTGGAGCTAGACCACCTGGTAATCCACTAAATCCAACATCACTACTAGCTTCACTTGGACCGGGCCTAGGTTCCAACATTTCTGATTGTAACTAGAACATCAATGAAAATTACAATACAAAATAATCAGTTACAGATAGACATTTTTGATGGGTTAACATCATTGAGTTCTACAATTAAACATACAGCTTCCAATTAGTTCCCGTCTGATTCAATGGTCTCCTAAATTTCAACTATAAATTTTTTTTCTTCTTTTTGATGGAATTAAAATTAAAGGTTCATAATTCTAATGTCTCCAACATTTTAAATGTCTATAAGTACTTCACTTTCAGTAGCCATAGAAGCCAGATGATGGAATAATTGACAATAGCATTAATTGTATGTTGAGGATGAGAATACACTTACACACAAAGATTTTGATACAAGGGGTGCTTCAACCTATAGTTGTTAATATAATTTCTGTGTCATTTGGTCTCTTGTTGAGAGTTGTCTCATTGACAATCATACCACATCTTCTTTTTTATAATGATTTCCATAATGTTGTAGACAAATTGACGTTTGGGTTTGGTTCCCCCTATAATCTCAAAGGTACCTCCAGTCTATAAAAATAATGAAACCCCTCTTGAAGTAAACTTACCCCTGTAGAAGGAACTTCTGATTGTTGTACCAGGCCTTGACGAACCAAAAACTGAACAAAGTCCTTGGCACAGTTAGCTTGTGCATCTTTCTTATTTGTAGAGTTACCTACACCCATGTAATCAAACCCTTCAACTCTGACCTACAATATTTATATATATAAATATATACATGTTACGAACAATGACGTTACGTCATAATACTAATGTGTTCCCCATAACGACGTTCATCAGTCTTGAAAAGTCCCAAGATGGATGAAAGCGCTAGACAATGCTGCTTTTAAAACTCTTTTTGTGTATTTAATTTTTAATATATAATTCTGTACACCGCTTGAAAAAAAACTTTTTTTGTATATATACTGGATAAAGAAAACATTGGTCAGCATTGCAATTAAAGTATTTTGACACATACCATATATATATAGGAAAATTATTAAAAGATAATAACTGTTTCAATGCATCACTTTTACTAGTACTTTCACTGCTTTCACAGATCTTCAGGTAATGTGACTAAAACAATTGGTTGACGTGAACTATGGTATGACGTTAACAAATACAAGGGAGACTACTAATGAAATTTTAAGTCTTTAAAATGCTACGTTAAAAATATATATATCTGGAGAATATCTTCAAATTGATGCTACAATGTACACATTAAATTACAGGACACATAAATTCCAAACATATGATTTTAAAACAAAGCATTGCAATGAAAGGTCAAATGTAGATGACTGTGTGATAGGCATGTACCCTATAGTGGGTAATAAATAAGACGTCATTCAGGTAAACAAATTATATACAATTACAATAGGCATATGTTTGTCAATTTTTAACACTTTTTTACTACAACCATTTCCATGATATCAGTATCTGCAAAAATATCTGACAGGGATTCAAAAATCGTCCAACATTTTTCAAATCATTTTTAAATCCATGTCAAATACTTTGCTGCCACAGAACCTTGAAATTTCACACTAGATGCTACTTAAACAAACTGTTTTTCAATGTTCATTTGTAAATTGCTTAGTATCTGATAATGGAAATTAGATGTAAACTCTAAATAAGTCATTAAAGCAATGTGATCGATTACTGTGGAAGTCTGATTATGATTACTAAAATGACTAATTATGCCAACTCCTTACCTGTAAAACATGTAATAGGTCAGGTGAGCTAGGAAAGGAGCTGTAATGTTTTACATGCATTAATAAATTCCAAAATATTGACATACCTCACATTTAAACCTTGGTTTATGTTTTGATCCTGTCTGGCCAAACTCATAACATGGTGTGACCTTTCTTTTCCCACACCAAGCATATAAAAACTGTTTAACGTCACCCATCTACAAAAAAATCATAAAATAATAGATCTATGAAAAATACCACTGTTTATTATAATCGTAATAAATTTGTTCTCTGCATAATTGCTAGATTATGTACAATGTAATGTATACATGTATATATATACTTGCAAATGTATTGTTTGTTCATACCAGCATTTTTAAAGACTCAAATAGACATATATCCATAAAGCAGATTCTTCGTCCAATACCCATCCCTCACCACTACACGGCACTGTTTATTTATGTTATTGTAGTCATCAGGTGTACACAAGTTAGTAACCTTTAGAAAATTATATGCATTACTCAATCGTTCCTCCATGCCCCCAGTAAGTCATCATTTCATCAACATAATCATGATAATATTTGTTAACAAACTGACTTGAACATGTTATACTGGATAAAGAAAACATTGGTCAGCATTGCAATTAAAAGTATTTTGACACATAATTTTAAGTACTTCCAACTTTGAAGTATAAAAAAATATTTGGAGGAAATTTTAAGGATTAGAAATTGACACACACATTAGCATGATTAGTCTTAATTAAAATGTAACACCTTAAGGTTTGATAAAAAATGTCATCCAAGTTGAACAAAATGACAGTTATCCATGGTTATCAATTGTTTCCTATATGATTATGGACAGTAATTTGGTTTTTCAAGTAAGTGCCTTCATTTCACCTTATTGCAACGAATTGAACAGACTTACTTATATACCAAATGAATATATTAAAGAGACTATAGTAGCACTTTTGAGGTCTTAATGTAATTCATTTACACCTGTCATTAGTAATGATTACTTCAAATCAAGTTACAAGTAAGTTTCAGCCAAATTGGTCATCACAATTTAACTCATAATTAATATATAGACCATCTACATATTACAGACATTTTTAGTTATACATCATTTCTGGAGTCATGTCCTCCATGATAAATATTGCATACCTTTATGATGTCATTTACAAATGTACCAGATAGAAGATTAAGGCGAGCCTGTATCCCTGCGCTATTAAAGTTTCAAGCAATTTCACAATCATACATTGTAATTCTGCATGGAAGCTACAGTCTAGAAATAATTTACATGATTTATGTTTCGTAAGTAGGTAATCTTAATTTCCTTATGACTGAAGCGAGGGTGACCAACTTATTAGATTTAATTTCCAATATATTCTGTGCAGTACAAGATACAACTTTTTTAACCAGTTGAGGACGAACAGACTGATAGACAATTCATTTTTAATGGTATACCATAATATGTCCCATGAACGGCCTAATTAAAGTGATTTTTGCATGACCTCAGATGGTTATTTACTAAAGACTGACAAGATCCAGCTAGGGTCATTCTGAGGGCAAATTCAGCTAAATACCCCAAAGTGTAAAATGAAGATACAAATGTACCTTATACACCTTATCTTAAGGCAAGTGCATGTGACTTTATCCCTATTAGTCCGCATTATTACAGGACATCACAAAAGTTTACATAAAATTTTGACATCATAATACAAAATATCTGATGCCACAATGGATAATTGATAATTGATTGTTGTATGACGTCAATAGTTCGAGCTATTCTCAGGTAAACCAGCACATATATTTCCAAATACTGAAAGTGGGTCTCATTCAGTCATTGTGGTCTAAGTGTGACACAGGATTGCCATTTTTTTGTAAGCGTGACACTTGAGAGTAAAATTATTGTGCTGTGAAAACGGGAAATAAAGTCTAGCGGGACACAGGAAATTACAAAAAAACAAGAATTACACGGTACATAAAGACTATTAAAGCGGGATACGGGAATCTGACAAAACAATAAGAGTAATCTGGAATCAGAACCCCCCTGAAATAGTGATGAGGTGTATTCAGCACAGGCACTTGTTTCTATCCATAGGAAGGTCGACTATCCATCTATTTATCTGTTTATATATATGGATAGTCGACCTTCCTATGGATAGAAACAAGTGCCTGTGGTATTCAGTTATTAGCATGATTGGCAGTTACCTTTGTCTGGTTAGCAAGCTTTATATAAAATAATTTATTAAACTAAGATATTCACGATGATCAATGATGAATATTAAGATTAAACTTGAGTTTTAAAATAATTTACTGGGGAAACCAGACTTTCTCTTGCAAACGAATGCGTACAACTGTTTGTAACCAGTCATCCTCCTTGGCATTTATATATTTACAAAAACACTGCGGCTAAATACCACATATTCAAACAATGTCATATGACCTTAGAATGCCTTCATTAGATGTAAAGCAGTTTCATTTAGCAGAGCACCTACTCTTGTTTACGGGGACGTCAACTCTTTCAGCAGATCTACCTTTATTCGACCCAAATTCCTTTCGCCACTATTCGATCAAAACCGTCGACCCATATCAGTTCTCTGGAACTCCTTTGGATATAAGTGCTCAACAACAACAACACAACAACAATAATAATATTAATGCGGATTAAAAAATATTTAATTATTAAAAATTTAAAAGAGGCATGCATATGGTCGTTTTTCAAAAAGTAAAATCACAAAAATACTGAACTTAGAGGAAGATCAATTGGGAAAGTCCATAATCAATACACATTATCGCTAATCTCGCCGCTGCCCCGGCAGCTTGAACTTTTGCAATCTTATTAAAATTTTAATATTTAAATTAAGGGGACGACCATTTGATATTCTGGGGGGGGGGGAGGGGGCAGGAGGATTTTGAAAATAAATAACTTGGCCTTGATAATCACAAAAATAAATGGTTTGTTCTGTGGTAGTTTGAAAATAAAATACCTGACTTGCAATCAAAAATAAATAACTCAGCAGGTCTAATCGAAAGTATGAGATGGCACCAGATTCTTCATAAATTCATCTTTTCCCCAAAAAAAATCGGGAAACTCTTCCCAATTTTTTAATAATAAAAGTATAAATATTATTCAAATATACTTGAAACATGTGAAATGTCTGAAAATTGGTTTCATTTAACTTGAGGTAAATTGTCTCAGGAAACCTTGCCTCACTTTTATTTTAACTGGGCCGTAACTACATTGAGGCAAATGCCTAACTACATTGAGGCAAATGCCTCATGTAGGAAATTTCAAAACCAAACACTTGTCTCCATATCAAATTGTGTTCACGGCGAGTCCCTTGCAAAAAGCAAGTTCTGTTTTTCCTCAGACGTAGCCCTGATTTGTCGGGATCAATGTTTCTTATTTCATGTATTTATTTGTCTTTTGTTCATTGATTGCCCTTCTGTATTCTGTTAGTGTTGCATTTCTTTTTGTAATCTAGGACTGTAGTTTTGTTGTGAACTTGATCATGAGTTTTAAAAAAAACAGCAGCCACAGACTTAACTATGTGAATTCCGTTTTTGCTTTATCATGCACATTGGTCTTTTGATGTTGTCCCTAGAAACTTAATTCTTACACTGAATTTATGTCAAAATAAAAAAAATGAAAAAAGGTGACCGTGCCTGATGACGTCACACCAAAAGTACACAACTTTTCTCAAATCTTTGAAAAGGGAGGATAAAAATCATAAGAGAAACAGATTCCACCACTGTAATTACTCGTGTATTACGATATTTCTCTACTCTCAACAGTTAAATTTTAATTATTTCAAAAGCTCGACAAGCCTCGCCCTTTAAATATTAAAATTTAACTGTCTCGAGTGGAGAAATAGTTGTGGAATCTATATTTCGCAGTGGACACTACCACTACCATGCAGTCTTTTTTTTACTCTTTTTTTCAATTATTTCGCGCAAAACAAATAACAAGAGTTAGTTTCATGTAATTTTCAGTATGTTTTTATCAACATAGAATAGGGTTGATGTGAACTACGAAATTTTTGTCAACTACGAAACGGGTTTGTCAACTACGAAACTCATCAAAATGTCCACTACGTAACATGAGTTGTACCTTCATATGTGAAGTACTGTCTAATCTTTATCGATAAAAAATGGTTTTCCAATTCAGACAAAAATTAGATCTTTCTAGTATATAAAGTAAAACAAACTGGAATGTCTATAGAAGACATTAAAGTGCAGTAAGATGTGCGTTTAGAAGCAGTTTCGTAGTGGACAAAAGTCCCCTACGGAACAGTACATAAATTAAGAAAATAATATCATTTTAAAGAGTATTTAAGATTGCACTTTTTATATACAAACAGGTCTACAATAGAGGTATTCAAAATAACTCTCGAAATAAAATTTTAAACAAGTTGATTTTCCATTTTTTTTTGTGTCTGAAATTCAGTTTTATTGAAAAACGCCCGTATACCAGTCCAGTCGCCCATGAACAAAATCTTGATACAGTAAAAAAAAATAGATGAAGGTGATTTTTTCACAATCCCACACTTTTTAACAGAAAATTTGGAACTAAAATATTTTAAAGTTGTCAACTGATTTAGACACTATAAGCGTAGTTCCCAAGTTTCCATCATAGCAGATGATCTGGATAACACTAACGATAACTTTAAAAAAAAAAAAAAAAAAAAAAAAAAGGAAAACAAAAAAGGAAAACAAAAATCGACGCTAGTATCACGGCCGACACTCGGCTAACCGAGAGATTGGTCGGTTAATCTATATTGAGTATGCGGCTATATCGGCAGTGAGTCTGTTAATCGGGTTGGCTAAAGTCTGTTAATCAGGTGTTATCGAGAAAATCATTGAAAACTCAGAATGTTTCATTGTATAACCTTTTAAATATATGTTTATCATAAAAAATATTTATGTCTGACAAAACTATTCAATGTACTGAATCCTGTGGTGTAATTATTATTTTTCTAGCTTCTATGTACGATCTATAAAATGAAAAGGCAAATTACTCATCAGTAAATTTATACACATTTTACACACACAAAATGTACACAAAATGACATTTGGGTTGAATTTACTTGCATGCACTATTTTGAACATCGAAAAAAGACAGGCATTATGAGTGTCAACCAAATTGATATCATTTTGTGAAAAATCTACACGAAAATCTGTATTTTGGTGACATAAATCAATCTTTATTAAAAACCTGGTCTGTTAATGGGTCGGATGTATAAAACCCGGTCTGTTAATTAGTCTGTTAAGAGTTATGAATGACAATAAAAGTATAATTTTATTACTTTATGGTGTGTTCATTTGGTAGGCTCAAGACAAGCGGCTAAAATATACGGAAACAACACTTGAGCAATGGAACATAAAATATATACGGAAACAAAACATGAGCAATGGAATATAAAATATACGGAACAAAACACATGAACAATAACAATGTAGGCAATGGATATTGAAAATTGATAAAAATGGTTTCAAAAAGTGTTAAATTAAAGTAAAATTGTTTTTATCCGAAAATGGTCGCATATATCATGTGGATTCTGTTTAATTGTCATGAATGACACCAATTTGTCATCTACATTGGTAACCAGTATATAAATCAGAGATTAACGTCGTAATGTAACTAAACATCAGTATATTGGGATGCCTAAATATAAAGAATAGAGAAAGAATAATGGGTAAGATAAATAAAATGTAGAGAAAAGTAACAAAACTATTTAAAGAATACAGAAATAAACAACACCCCCCAATCCGTACCCTCATGGTATACACGAGAATCTGGATGGAGATACAGAATACAAAATAAAAGATAAGGACAGTAGAGAGTGATGCATTGCTAAAAAAGAGAAGAAAACAATTTGTTTAAGAATAAAGACATGAAACCCCCTGGGTGTTGAAACAGTAACGGATTGCGATGTACTCATATTGGTGACAAATGCTTGACGCTTACATGTGGACACCTGCAGTTCTCCTCTGCACATATGTAGAAAGGGAACTAAACGGAATAAAATGAATTAAATTCTAATACAACCAAATGTAGCTGCATTCGATTCTTTCCATTTACTTCTTTAGAATGATTTGTAAACAACAGATGATTAAGTAATACAAGAAAAAAAACAATTGGATGATGCTGAGGAATTAGGATTAAGGTGGTACCGAACACTTTCACTGAAATCAATGTGGTTCGTTTAATTTGGATAAAATTTTGACAAGTATTTAATTTGAACCTTTAACAGAAATATAAAAATTTCAAAAAATTTGAACCAACCGTTTTGTCAGAAAAATTAACTGGTTATATAGCAGTTTGACAAACACCAATTTTGATCTTCGAGAAGCTTATTATTCCCTTTACAACACAACGTAATTAAAACGTATCACTGACTTTACAGAGTTATCTCCCTGTAGTGTTGGGTACCACCTAAACGTCCAGTGACAAATGTCATGTGCATATGAAAACGACAACACGTTATATATGTACCCTGTGTTGTATTAGAAAGACACGTTCAATCGGATTTGAGAACATGCTACTTTGAGCAGACACAAAAATTAAGGCTGATTGAAATCGTTAATAATAAATTCATGCATATTCCAGCGACCAACCAGATTTCGCTATATTGAAGTGACACACTCTTGAGTAAAATGCAAAGAAAGTCAAAATAAAAATGCTTTTACTGGAAGGATAGTGTTGCATCGTATTATTATTTTTTGTCGAGCCTTCGACTTTAGTCGAAAAAGCGAGACTAAGCGATCCTACATTCCGTCGTCGTCGGTGTCGTCGTCGTCGGCGGCGTCCACAAATATTCACTCTGTGGTTAAAGTTTTTGAAATTTTAATAATTTTCTTGAACTATACTGGATTTCTAACAACCTTGGACAGAAGCTTGTTTATGATCATATTAAGATAGTATCCAGAAGTAAATTTTGTAAAAATAAAATTCCATTTTTTCCGTATTTTACTTATAAATCATGGACTTAGTTTGTTCTGCGGGGAAACATTACATTCACTCTGTGGTTAAAGTTTTTAAAGTTTTAATAACTTTCTTAAACTATCCTTAGATTGTACCAAACATGGACAGAAGTTTGTTTATGATCATAAGATAGTATCGAGAAGTAAATTTATTAAATTAAGTAAATCCATTTTTTCCCGTATTTTACTTTTGAATGGACTTAGTTTTTCTGCGGGGAAACATTACATTCACTCTGTGGTTAAAGTTTTTAAAAATTTAATAACTTTCTTAAACTATCCTGGGTTTGTACCAAACTTGGACAGAAGCTTATTTATGATTATAAGATAGTATCAAGAAGTAAATATTGTAAAAAGATAACTCCATTTATTCTGTATTTTACTTTTAAATGGACTTAGGTTTTCTTCCAGTTAACATTACATACAGTCTGCAGTTAAAGTTTTCAAAACATTTATTAGATTCATTCACTATCCTAAATTTTTACTAAACATGGACAGAAGCTTCTTACAATCATAAGATAGTATCAAGAGGAATATTTTTATTGATTTTTTTCCTCATTTTTGTTGAGCCTGCAATTTACAGCAAAAGTAGGCGAGACACTGGGTTCCGCGGAACCCTTACAATATTTTTTTTTTACTCAAGAACATCTCATTTTTAACATTTTCAATGGGAAAATATAAAGGTAGCACAACTATTTTCGTGGCTAAATAACTCTTAACTGACACAATTTCAATTGTCCAACCCATTAACAGACTTTATTCACATAATTTTCACTAAAACGTGGTATTACTCACGTTATATTACAATTATGAAATATTTACTAATGTCAATTTATATTTAAGAACCAAAGTAGTATTTTGTGTCTTTTAAATGATATCTAAAATTGTTTGTTTCGCCTTTTATTAAAAAATTGCTATGCGTGTAATCATAAATACTACATACTTGCGCGACGCCTTTTACTTTTACTGAAAACTGCGCAGACTATGAAATGTTTTTAAAGGTGGAAAATGTTCTTTGATAGATATCATTTTGTCAGACACTTTTCTTTTTTTGATTTAATTCTTATAATATGCCAAAAATCTGTATATTTGATCGAGTTTAACATTAAATTGTGCGTTTTACTCTTAACAGACGTATAGCCAACCCGATTAACAGACCCACTGCCGATATAGCCGCATACTCAATATAGATTAACCGACCAATCTCTCGGTTAGCCGAGTGTCGGCCGTGAGTATAGTGTTGTATGATTGTAAGTCACCCTAAGTGCGACGCTGTAGTACCATTTGCATTCGGTATGTTTGTTAGTTTCTCATAAGCAATTATTGAATTGTACGGGCATTTGTTGATCATATGGTATATCATCTGCTGTATTTTGAACTCAGATCTAAATGGACATATTTTGGTGTTACTTGCTTTGAAATTCAATAAGATCATTATTTTATAATGGTGAAATATTGGTATATGATAGCCGGATTGAGTTTAGGACACCGGAGCAATCCAATTTATCATAAGTTTTAGTGTAGCAATTCCTAGGAACTGGCTTAGAAGGGAAAAAATCAGCATGCAGTGTACAAACTATTGTGGTTATATTGTTATGCTAAATGAAATCTTTGACGAATCCCTATTTCGTATGTTATGCTTAACATACAATTCTCAAAGAAGCCATCTTCAGCTGTTATATATGGTTTACTTTGGAAAATTGAATACTTTAAGTCCTCCTTTATTTCGTTTTTGTTGATTTCGTTTTACATGTGTGATGTATATCTGCATCAATAGTCCAATTAAGACGATTTATAATATTCATTTTCCTTGCTTTTAAAGTTTACAGGAAATTGACGATGTCCCCATTTATTATTATTGGTATATTCATATGTTACCAACAGTTACAATTTGACAAGAAGAGATGCTCAGTTGTTTCCCATGGGAATACCGATAGTTTGTTGAAAAACAAGTTCTCCAAACGTAACAAATATATTGTCAATCAAGAAACTAAACATCTTGATAATGTCAGTGTTCAGAGATTTTTTTGTTTGAATAAAAGTGATTTTTTTACAAAGAAGAATGTATCCCTCCAAAATACAAGATACTTGCATCTACGTTGGCTATTCTTTTTATGAAACAAAGTAATACCAACTCTTTCAATTAGTCTTTTAGCTTGGAATAGGGAATACTGGTGTAAAGTGTAGAAAAGTCAACTATTTTAATACTATTACACTTGATGAGTCTTAGATTGTATGTACTTCAAAGGATCTTTGGAATTTTTAATATCAACATCTGATTCACATCACCTCTAGAACGAGCAGTTTCACAATAACTTTGACGCCATGGTTTGATTGCTGATAAAAGCGATGTAAATAATTTAGAAAAAGTTTTCGTGGAGAACTTGGGAGACCCAGCAATATACCGTTGTTTGTAAGGGCACTTATGTAATTTAGATATCCAATAAAATGATTGAAGATCCAGTTCTTCATCTTTGGTTGTTATTCCAAGGGAACATAGAAAAGACCTATGATTATCCAGGATTTCTTCTTTAGTAAGTGTCGTGTGGATATATGTTGAGTTTCCAAGTGAATAGTCAATGTCTAATTCATTTATCAAGCAGTTTATGTAATGTGATTTACACACAAATACGATGTTGTTTGGGGCGTTATCTGCGGGGACAACAACATATTTGTCATGGAGGTAGGACAAGTGTTTTGCACCATTTGGGTCTTTAAAGATTGACATAACGTGGGTATTGATAGACCCATCCAGCTGCTTAATTCTGGTTTGTATCAACGGCCTCACAGACTTAATTCATTTGGAAAAAAGATCTACGTCTTATTTCTCGTGTTCAACAAATTTCCTGGCATAATCCTCGACTTACTCCATCAGTATTTCGAAGTTGTGTTTCTAATTGATGGAATTTATCTCACAATATTTCGGATCTTTGGATGACACATTTCGCAGGGAAGTGTTATTGACAATGTTGAGGCCACCAGTAATAACGTGACCAGCCGGATTATATATGAGTGGGGATCTAGCACAGGTACAATCAGGAGTTTTAGACTTGAAGTCGTCAATATTGATATCCTGCAAAACCTGCTTGTAGTTGAACATTTAAGTTTCAATCGGTTTGGTATAGTTATAAGACATGATTGGTACATACTGATCTTTAAAATAGGGAGGCATTTGCGTTTGAACTAATTTATGATGAAGGATATTGCCCAAGTTGACGGAATCGAGACCTTTGTTGGCAAAGGAAAGTTTAAGACAAGATCTTTTCCTCTTTTTCATCTTTCCAATGCGAACTGGTTTGAAAAGTCTGTGACTTGGAATATCCGAAATGATAGCTGTAAATTTGTAATGGTTAAAATGAGGGTTTGTAAAAGTGGTTTTGAAAAACTAAGGATTTTCTTATCCCAGGCATAGATTACCTTAGCCGTATTTGGCACAACTTTTCGGAATTTTGGATCCTCAATGCTCTTCAACTTTTTACTTGTTTGGCTTTATAAAGATTTTGATATGAGCGTCACTGATAAGTCTTATGTAGAAGAAACGCGCGTCTGGCGTACTAAATTATAATCCTGGTACCTTTGATAAATATAATTCCAACATAAATTGAACGGAGAATGAAGTTTAAACACCATTCACCATATTCTATCAAGATTGATGTTTTTATGTCTTATAATTACCGATGAACTTTTCCTTGCAAAAGTTTATATCCAACGAAAAACATATACAGTTAAGAATTTAGTTAAAACAAGTTTATGATAAATAAAGATGCAATTTCTTAAAGGAAATATATAAAACTAATGCACATAAAATGGAAAATAAATTGTTATATGACTATTGTTTCTTATTAATCTTTAAATACAATTCACCGTTCAAAGTTTTGAAATTCTCCTGGCATATTACTAAGTTCTTTAATGGTAGGGAATTTCTTTGTATCCCTAATTCTTTTAGTCACCGTTATATCTGGTTGAGGTCTTGGGGTCTTGGATGCTCTGGGTTTTAAATCAACTGAAAACACTGATAAATTTGCTTCAGACATAACCATATCAATACTAGAAGGTCTCTGAATCGATAATGGTGTTGAAGTTCTAGGATCATAACTAAAAGAATTGTTAAAACTATTGTCATGAGCTGCTGTTTTAATTGTTCCATTTGTGATTTTATTTTTGCGCATGCTCATTGTTCGACTCTTTGCCTGAGGGTCATGAACATATTGACTCATTCTACTTTTAGTTTGAAAAATTGATGCTGCCTGGCTCATTTTACTGGCTGCTGCTTCTCTATTATATGCATCTTTATTCGCATCATCCTTAGCCTTTAACACTGCTATTACACGCAATTCTCTATCTAAGTTAGTTTTTACTCTGTCGATAACTAGCGCCTGGTTGCGCTTACGTTCACTGTCTTCACGCATCTGGGTAGCAACTCGACTTTTCATTGTGTCTATCGTCGCTATGTGGGGTTGTGGTTTCGTTACTAATTTAAGCTGTCCTTCTGGTTCTTGAAACTCGGCGTTTTGTTTCCATTGTTGAAGTTCCATGCTCTGTGGTTGACCATTCCTGATTGGTTTCACTACAAGTTTAGGCTCTGTTATTATTTCCTTGTTTACCATGGTATTGGTGTCCGACAAAGTAAACACAGTATGGGCTCCTCTAGGAAGGGTTTTTGGAACTAATAAAAATTAAAAAAAAAATAATCTATTAATATACTAATTAGATTTATACTCTACCTCTAATCTAAGAGAAGAAATTCTAAACATTTTGCATTTGTCACGCACATAAACATACATATTTTGATTTATTACACTATATATTGTGTTGTATGTCTTGACGCTAAAGGGACACTAGCTGTCAAATTCATGTTCACAATTTGACTTAAATTCTCATATTTGTTTTATAAGAATGTAACACATTTATTCACACTATTAAAAGTATAAAATAAACAATTAACGGGGCATTGGCTCTAAAATATGTAGCTTCATTCCGTGTATATTTTTGTTAAGACGCCATCTTAATAACCATCTAGGTGACAACCGACGGTCATATAAACCAATCAATCAACTATCGAATTGACCTTCGAAGTCCTCCGATGACCATATAACGATGTAAACATAAATATAGATATAAAAAGATTAAGCGAACCGTGTAATTGAACCTTTTTAGGTCTGTTTATTTTCATATTACAGATTAAAAATATATGTTTATCATCGTTTTTACCTGTATAAGAATGTGTTTTTGTTGGACGAACCAGTCAATCAAATGATTAAATTCAAGTTCACATGAATACGGATTCAATATGAGGTCGAATTATTCACCTGCGAGTGAATAATTCATCATAAATGTGTTTTTTTAAGCTTATTTTGACAAAATTGAACAATTATTTCACAATTATTTCACCATTTCTTTTTTTTTATTAATGATTGAACAAAAATATTTTATTTAAAATATTGTATATATCTCGTAGCTAGTACTCCTTTAGTGCATCGACCGCTTTGGTTAAAAATCTATTTTGAAAACGGTACGAATAAGGTAACATTTTTGAATCTAGCAGTTTGATTAGTCGACGATAGACCTCATTTTGGCGAATAAGACATTCACATTTTCTAGTTATTTTTTGAAATATTTGAAATTTGATTGATTTGCAGTAATATTCCGTTTATTATTCTCTCTTTGGATTGAACACATTTGGGAAAAAGATCTGTTCCATTGCATGTAATCAATTGAAGACTGAATATTAAATAAGATAAAATTCTAAATTATAAACTATCGGTCTTATCATTGCTTTAATAATTTAATATTAGATACAGCTATCGATACAAAATGAATAGATACTAATGAATCTAATCCAAGATCGAACCAAATTCTGATTTAGAATACTGGTATCTTTGGTTTATGTGGTCTGAAATCTGTCTGTTTTCAGATATTGTTATCTTAATTCTGTATTATCTCAGAATTTTTCTATTTCTTCTTTGCATTAGCCCATGTGACAAATGGTTGATTGCTTTTTATGATTACATAAATACATTGTTGCTGTAGATTTTCAAAAATTAAACATAATAGGAGATTGAAATGGCGTTAGATGCATGCATGACAACCGATACCCTGTTCTTTTGATTTCATGCTATTCTTCGTTTTATTATATTGATTAGTATATATTTGTTTAATGCATTTATAAGATTTGAACATCGATAAACCACTGTTATCTCTAATATATATAATGCAATTTACCATTTGCTGATTGACAAGATCATGGAAATTTGACTATACTTACTGATAATGATTTTCTTTGTGTGTTTTTTAATATAACTTCTATAACAGCAAATACCAATTACTAGAGCCAGAAATATGATTAACATAAGACTGAAAACTATTGCAAAGATTGCTGGAATAGACAATGGATCATCCGGCGGTGTTACTGGTGCTGAAAGTAGAGAGATTAAACTGATGTTCGGCTGATTCGTCGTTTAAGAATCTAAAAGATTGCGGATAATTGCTATGTTTGCACACAAATGTGAAAACCGAAAGTAATGCAACTAGATGACTAAACTAAAAAAATGTAATAATAACATACGGTGTACGCTTTTGAAAATATTTAAATAAATAACATAGATGTAAAAAAGTTACATGCATATTTTTAGCCCTATATAATTTAAAGATTTAAAGAGCATTGAAAACCGAAGAAAAAAAATCATTTGTACCAAATATGACTTGGGGTAGAGCAACTCGAATAGTTAAACATTTTATAAGCACTCAAGAAATAATAAACATACAATATGAAGTCTGTTGACATGAATATCAATAATGTGGTCATTTTTATAAATTTTCTGTTTAAAAATTTTTGAATTTTTCGAAAAACAAAGGATTTTCTTATCCCAAGCACAGATTAACTTAGCCGTATTTGGTATAGCTTTTTGAAATTTTCGATCCTCAATGCTCTTCAACTTTGTGATTGTTTGGCTTTATAAATATTTTGATATGAACATCAATGATGAGTCTTATGTAGACGAAACGTGCGTCTGACTTACTAGATTATAATCCTGGTACCTTTGATAACTATCGTATATACCGATAATTTTTTCACCAACATAAGTCACCCCTCCCCTCGACATTCCTATAGACTATAGAATAGCAAATCATGATATCAATAAATTTATTAAAATAATCAGATAGAACAAGTGGCTAGCAAATATCAATGTATTACTCGGTTATTTTAGAAAAGCTAAAGTAATTTAAGAGATCATTATATTAAACATTCCTTTTTGTTTACAAATCAATACAGCATACATATATGAACCAATATTCCCGCTATTCAGTTTGGTCTGGTGCAAATACACAATTTCAATCCTGGTATCTATGATGAGTTTATTTACAACCACTGGGTCGATGCCACTGCTGGTGAAGTTTTTATTCCCCGAGGGTATCACAAGCCCAGTAGTCACGAATTATCATTGATATGGTCATTATTATAAATTAACTATTTACAAAACTTTGAATTTTTGAAATGTTAAGGCTTTTCTACCTCAGGAATAGATTACCTTAGCTGTAATTTTTTTTAGGAATGTTTGGTCCTCAATGCTCTTCAACTCGTACTTTTTTGGCCTTTTTAACTTTTTTTTATTCAAGCGTCAGTAGTGAGTCTTTTGTAAACGAAAAGATTGTCTAGTGCAAATACAAAATTTTAATCCTGGTATCTATGAGGAGTTTATTTGAGCTAGTATTTTAAATGCTAAGGTAGAACTAGATCGAATTCAAGATATGGACTACTGTATTATTGATTTCAACACATAGCAATTAATTGGCAACATTATAACTCTTGAAAAATTTCAGTTGATACAAATGTACGACAGTTGGGAACGGTAATATAAAAATATTTTGTAAAGTATTCAATCAGTTGTTTGTAGAATTTAAAGCAAGTTAATACTCACCACAGGATGCTGAAAATAGTGTATAATTAAAATTAAGAAATACATTAATTAACTTGATCCATAAAATGTATTTTATAACACAATGAATAGCATTAATTACCATAACCAGATATATCTTTAAGATTCATGATAGTTTGTACGTTATTTTCCCTTAAAATATAACCTCGATTGCAAGTATTCCTTTGATTTTGTAAGTAAAAGACATTTCTAATGTATATTATGTTCTTGATAAACACTTTATGGCAAGTTTTAATTGAAATGGTTATGACAGCAATAATGTTAAATTGATTATACCAATCTTTATCTGAGCAAAACAGTGGCATTATTACTCATATATCTAACACTAGTACCTTTAATTATGGCTTTGCATTTGTATGTGCTTATAAAGAAACAGGAAACACAGTCAAAAAGGATTTCGTATATGGCCTTTACAAATATTACTTCAATATAAACATATACCTTCGAAATGCTTTCCAAAAGTCATAATTTAATTCATGGTTACTTAGGTAAATGTGTTCATGTTGGAAGATACCAAAGATAGACCAACAAAACCATTGCAAAAAAGGTATACAATAGCCCTAAAACATGAGTAATCTCAGGTACACAGGAGGACAAACAGATCCTGCTTCTCTAGTGCCATCGTCGTGTAAGTCTCATTTGGGGATGTTATAATCTTAGAAAATAGGAACGGGATCTTACTTAGACAATCGGCACATATTTCTGTTCATCTGTGGCACGGCTATTCCATAATAGTTAACTAAACCATGATGGAATCCTTAAAACTTTAGATGGGATTGCTTCAACTGTACTACTACAAAGCTACAAACTTTGGTTCAATAGCTTTCTTGAAACCAGAAATCAGCTATCAAGGAAAATCAGGTAGGAAACACAAGCTCTGGCGTATCGTATCAACTGGGAGATATTTAATCCATATGCAGACACTACTGAAGTGTCAATAGGAAGCTTCTGTATGAGGTATATCTTAAAGTGTCAATAGGAAGCTTCTGTATGAGGTATATCTTAAATAAACCAAAAGAACAAATCGTCAAGAAGACAAGATGCCGATTATCTATTAAAAACAGGTTCTAAAAACGTCACAAATGTGTCGTCATTTAACAATAAATCAAGCATCTTGTTAATACCAGTTTCAAAGAACTTTTTGTTTGAATGAAAGTGGCTTTTCACGAAGTATGAATTATTCCGTCCTAAAGCAAGATATTTGCATAAACATTGAAAATTACAAAGCATATTTTGAGTGACAATTTTTTGAATAAGTTTATGCTGTAGTATATAAACATAAAAAAAGAAAAAGGAAAAAACAAAGTGAATCTTCAAAATCAATATTTGTAATGTTAACAACTTACTGACAGTTGTGAGTTGAAGAAGAGCACCATCTGTAGGAAGAACCGTCGGACTGGAACCTGATGAACATTTATTTGGACTTTGACTGGCCATTGTAATATTGGTATCAAATTCAACCGTCTAAAAATAATATAAACAAAAAATTTAAGACCTCACGTTGTTAAATTCTCTTCTCAGTTCGGTCATAACAGTAGATAATAATTTATAATGTCAGAAGAATATAATTATTGGTTTTTTTTTCTTGAAAGAATACAGACGGAAGGATATGGAGTATCCATTCATGACACAAAATCAGTATGTGCACAGCAAAACACACAAATCAAAAGAACAGCGCTTTTATTGATATTTTCATCTTAAAGTCATAATGAGGCCCACCTAAGTCATACGAAGTAAACACACAATTTCTATTCACTGTCATTTTAGGACACCCTTACACCGGCTTGATTGTTTTTCGGGGGGAAGGTGATTGTAAGTCTAACCATTAGAATAGTATATGTAGGTGTGTATGCGAGTGATTCTGTATGCACACTCGATTCGCTTCATGTAAAGCAATAATATGATAGCAAAAAAATCAAAAACAAAATGCAACATTAACATTTTTATTTTACTCACAAAACACGTAAATCGCTTTGTTGACGCTCCATTGACAGAAGTATCAAAGTTGTAAACCCCTACATAATAAACACTGGTACTTGTTGTATCTTGGAATGATGTGATACAACCTAATGATCCAGACGCTGGAATGAATAATAATAATATATAGATTTATTCATAGTATGTAATGTATAATGAATTTGAAAGTCAGTCGAGCTTTTTGTCATTGATTGGGTTTGTTTTGTTTAGGTAGATAGTTATTAACTAGGTTTTCGCTATAAAACAATCAAGACATATAGTTGTTAATTTTAGTGTCATTTGGGCTCTTGTGGAGAGATGTCTCATTGGCAATCATACCACATAGTCTTTTTCTAAGCGTATTTTTTTGTCTAGATAAATAATGTGTGTTAAAGATAGCCTGTAGTAGGGAAGATATTAGCCTAACATAAAACTGGATAAATATAACATCAGCTATAATTTATATATTGGTGAAAAGAATGAATAACTCTGCTCCATTAACAGAAACTTATTTTTACTAAATTGCTAAGTTACATGTGTAATTTCATAGTTAACGTAATAGACACCCTTGTAGATTTTGCTAATGCCGCTAAAAGGTAGCACTCACACCCGTAAAGTGTAAAGCGATTAATATAAGTTGCAATAACTTATTTCCATATCCACTATAAATAAATATGTTTAAAACTTTAAATAAAAGCTGAGTTTATGAAAAACTGTGAATCTTTATTTTGAACCATATAAAAAGAGTATTGTTCTCTATTCGGACAATTTTAGACTTTCACTGATAAACTGCTCGATCAGAAATTGCAACTACTATAACTCTAATGGTAAACTAAAAAAGAAATTTTTAAATAGTTTTATTTGCAACATTTGTGCGTCAATAAAATAAATACTGGCTGTCCCACGGTTGCCTGAAATGTTCACTGGCGCGGAATGACCGAGTTTTGATTCGCATTTCGAGTGAAGCATGCATATCAGATGACGCCTTTCCTTTCAACTCATCAAAAAGTGCCCTTTTTGGAGTTAATGCGATTCTCTAAGCCTTTATCTCACCCTTGGCTTGTATGTTCTAAATGAATTGATGAGATTAAAACATCGGTAAACAACTGTTGATTCTGAATAAACACAATGTGTCGTTTGAACACACGTATTCTTCATACTTCATATTTCAAAAATGTCATCAAATGCATCATACTTTCAAATTGAATTAGTATAAATTCAAATTAATAACACAAAAAGGATCTGTTGAACAACAATAAAAAGATATCAAGATATCACGGGACAAAAAGCATACAATATTATGACCAAAATTAGAAAAAAGCCAAACATAAAATATTAATCTAAACAAAAATAAAGACCTAAAAACATGACTCCCACTAAAAAATTAGATGCTATGGATGGAAAGCTCACGTGATATTTATCGTGGCTCATAATTGGGCAATCAAACTGTTGATGGGTCGGTCTATACTCTCTAATAACTTGTGTAGGTAGCATGAAAAGACGACGGAACTATATTTGGTTATTAGAAATGTGAGTGATAAAATGAGTTAGGTAAAAAAAAAAACAGATTTTTAAATTCCTCCCGCGATCTCATTAATAGTAAAAGACAAAATCAGTGCAATGAAGATATGATTTATTGCAAGGCATTGTTTTAAGTAAAACAGACCGTTCAATTAGATGTTTAAAACCTAATTATATTGTGTTTTATATGAAAAAAATATAGCTACTTTATAAATTTACCTGAATATCCAACGAACTGACTACCACAGGCAGTATTATTTAGAGTGATAATAGTTGTATTAGAACATCCTTCCCAGAATGCAGATACTCCACATTCCGATGAAGCGGTTCCAAAGTTCATGGTATAGGTAAAATCACCAAGCAAAGGTACAGGAACAGCACTTAGTCCTTCCTTTGCTGAAGCTGTTAAATATATAAGTTAACTAGTACAACAAGAATACGCAGACATGTTTACCATTAAAGACTTACACAAATCATATATCTAAATTAAATCATTTTTATATGACGTTTTTGGGGTACCTATTAACTACTACAGTAAAGCCTTCTGATGTTTTCTCTGTCGGCTTTTGGTACAAAGTGAGGAAATCAGTAGTCTCGTGTTCTTTTTTTGTGATTACGTGATAAACAGAAATGCAGTTCTAAGTCAGGTTTTCAGTCGAAATAATCCAGAAAACCTAGAAATATACTGATTCAGTATAATGAACATTCGACATAGTATTCTTATTTTCAATGTAATTGGAAATATTTAACATTGATTATCGTTATTCGTATGAAATATTTGGAAAAAGAATAGTCTTGTTATGTTTATATAAGTTAAGTTCTAAACAACTCACCAGGATTTACAAGCATATGAAATTCACCGACTCCTGGTGAAGTATTACACACATCGGCTTCTGCTACACTCGTAACCGTTGTTGCAACAGGGACTACATCGCCAAAATTCAAATTGTCTTGATCACCTGAAATGATATGTCAAAGACTTAAGCTATAAGTCTTTTTAACGAAAATGTCTTTATTTAAAAATACACGAACATTTTTCAATGATAACAGTCTTATAATTGGTGCGCCAGATGCGCGTTACGTAAATAAAATAGAAAATGGAAATGGGGAATGTGTGAAAGAGTCTATGTCAGACCCGTCAGTAGAACATGAATTAAAACAGAAGAAAGGGCCGAATCAAACGCAAAATTGAAGATAATTAAAAAAAATAAACAGTAAAACAAAAAATAATACGGTGACAAAATAGAAGTTTATTCAAATATCAATTGAAAGCTTGTTGGAAGAAAAAATGCCACTTACTTGATCTGAGGTAATAATAAAATGATGAAGTCGTTAATGATTTTATTTCGAAGCATATCCATACATTAATAGTAAAACCACCAAGAATACCTAGCGTGACAGACTCAACACTTCTGAAAAATAAAACAAATAGTAAGTATTTGTAGGATGCATATCTCTTTTATTTCTAGGTACAAAATATACATTCCTTGTACATATACTAGTTGAAGACCGTGTTATGGAATATTAAAATGTCTTTTGAAGAATTCTTTTTTGTTGAGATTTGCCTGAACCGTATCCCTCGTCGTCTGATTTAATATTCTTCAAAATAAAATTCATTTGTAACAAAAAAATTATAGAGTCATACAAATATGCCATTAAGGTGATAACATATATTATTAACTCATCAAAGATACCATGCCAATAATGTAGTATGACAGGCGTGCGATACACCTATTTAAATGATGAGAGGAATATTAAATAAATTTCGATGAGATTTTGAAGCCCAATGGCACCCCTCCGGTCCCCAAACCCACCCCCCCCCCCAAAAAAAAAACAACAAAAAAACGAACAAAGCACAACACATCAAAATCAGAAACACAAAACAGGGCAAAAATAAAAATAATAACAACCCAAAACTAATAACATTAAAAACAAAAAATTACAAAAACCAAAACATGTACATTTTTGCATACATGCATAGTAATAAAATTAACGGTACCAATTTTGTTGCACCAGATGCGCATTTCGACAATAAATGTCTCTTCAGTGATGCTTGTGGCCAAAATATTTGAAATCCAAAGCTTATATAAAAGACTGTGAGACATTACTGTTCATACATGTACGAACAATATGACCTTGATACATACACTTGTTTCCAGTAACTCCGGCTTCTGTACTGGCTTTACAGTTTGAAGATTTATTTTAAAATACCAGTTTGAATTACAGGGCTCCATTCATTTGGGATGGATGTACAAGTACTTAGCCACGTTCAATTATTTTACCTTATTAAATAATACATATTTTCTTATCATTATTAAACTGCTTTTCGTTTGGGAGGCTTAAATATGTAGTTGTTTCTGTTGCAATTGCCCTACCGTTGTCAAGTTTGAAATATTATACCAACTTGGATCGGTTAGGGCATTTTTTTTTTATTTGGTAACTTCTATCCATGTAGTTATAACATCTCAACTGCCACAACCTTTGCAAATTTAGAGTTGTGCCAGTTCACATCGCAAATAACTATTTTTATTTGGCATATTTTTAAAATCTTTGCGCCGTGTTTGGAAATTTTGAAATTTTACCAGCGTCTGTGATGTCCGCTTAAATTGTGTAAACTTTCAAGATTTTGATAGTGTCTCAATTTGAATATATTGACATGATTCATTTGACATCGAGCTATTACCGGAAAAGGATATCTGTTATCCGAAATATCTAATATTTGTTCATTTTATAGTTATTTAATGGTGATGTTGTACCCTTTTTGACTTGTTATATATTATATTTTGTAGTGTACAGAATCATATTACATGATCCATCGCCCTGTAAGATTGATCGTTGACTATTTATTCAGTCATGTTATATATAGTTATAAATGTTACTTACTTTGATACATACATATCACCATTATTTAGTTGACAAGTAAAGTTTGTATTGGTGAAACCACTAACGAATGATTTCGTCTCCATGTTCATAGAAGAATCTGTAAAGGCGATAGTCCCATAAACGCTGTCGTGCCATGTTCCTCGTAAATCACTTGGATAAGTACAAAGACCACCTTAAAACCATAAAAAAGTTACAGTAAAATATCTTCCGCTGAGCAAGAAACTTCCAATGAAATGTTTGATAATTGATCATCTGAACTAGGAGTTTAATGAGAGGAAAACATGGGAAAGATTTTTTAAAGGAATGTTAAAAGGAGATTTTTTTTATAGAATTAAGTGGCATTTGTTCTGTTGTTTATTGCAGTATGTTATATTTGTTTTTTTCGTTAGTCCTTATGTCAATTATAAGGCCGTTGTTTCTATTATTTTTTCATGTCAAGTATTTTTAAGCTAATTATTTGGTATGAGTATTGATCAATGGTAAGCTTTTCGGTGACTTATAGTTGATTACGTCAACGTCATTTTGGTCTCTGGTTCATATTTGTTTCATTTGAAATCAATCAACATCACCTTATTTAAGAAGTTTATCAATCTTGAATACTGTCCATTTATAAAAGGAACCATAACTTTCATTGTTTTGCTAGTCGTTAAGGAGCTTTTTGCTTTTATTAGGGATGTTGAATTATAAGTTATAGTTTTTCTAGTGCCATCAATATGTTGATGAGTCAATCTTGTGATTATTTGATTTGATGCGACGAAAAATATAGAGTTGTACCGGCAAACGAAGTATGTAACACACCTCGGAATTATTATAGAACTACATATACAAAAATACTCACAACTTTGACGAAGTAACAGAAACAAGCCATAAAACAGTCGTACGTCACGTACCAACATTTTGATCCATCAGAAATATTCCAAAGATTAAAATAATATGTAACATTTTTTCTTCATTTTGATATTTTACAAAAGGATGGCTATTTAAACCTATGGCAAAAACCTGCCATTCAAATTAACAATTTTAGATTATTTTTCGCATGTTTTATTGTTTAAACAAAAGACAAGATTTTAAATTTGTAACTCAATATTGCATGTGTTATTTTACCTTTGTTCATGTTTCGTATCTATGTGTTGATATTAACAACCGGATTAATTACCTACAAATTAAAAGTCGTAAAAATCATTTCATTTTTTAAACACCAAGTATTTGAATATGTTTATCATAAAAGAGAGGTTGTTAAATAGACCAATAGATTGTATATTTATTTCATTTGAAGGAGCGACAATATTTATTTAACAAAAATGTAGACGATTTTCGAATGAATGTATTGAAAAGATGTGTAAAAATGTAAAGACGCGTTTTTAATTTGTTGACACTGTTTTTATCAGTTCACCAATGCAACAGATTCTTACAACACACTCAAACCAAAAAAGAGATGATTTTATCATTCAAAACATTGAAAGTTTCACTGCACTTCCAAAAGTAAAACACATTTAAATTTAATAATTTATTTATGAGCGCTTACTGTTAAGTCCACAATTGAACCCCCCCCCCCTCCCGGTGTTTTGTACAGATATTTTTCATCTTCTAGTGCTTAGGTGCACCAGGCTCTTTCCTTTCATGTACCGCGTCCTTAAAAAAGAACTTAACTTACGATTTGTAAGTTTCAAATCACTTAGTAAATAGATGAATTTTAATTTGGTAGAATTAAATAAGTAAATTAAAAAGCAAGACCGAACGAAAAAAGAATGGAAGAAAGAAACTGATAAATAAATAACCATAATAGAAAGAAAGTAAATAAGCAGAATGAGAATATATATAAAAATTTTCCAGAAGTCGAACTTGTTTCCCATATGAATGTTGTTCAACTTCTAGTATTAAGAGCACACGCATTATTAACTAAAATTATAAAACGAAATTATATCAACAGAGAATACAGATAAATATCATAAGACAAACAAGGGAAAGTTATGGGACAAACTGTATGGAAACCAATGAAATCTTTAATCATTCGATTAACATCAACAAAGTCAAAGTATTTAAGTCTTGTTCCTTACCCGTGACCCCATGAAATCGTTGAATATCACTAATGTTCCTTTTCATTTGTTTTAAACAAATAAGCTAAGTCATTCAATGAGTTTTATTGTAACACTAACTTCTAAATATTAATGGTGGAAAGGACATTATAAACATTACACAAATGGATACGAAAGGATGTATTTTATTTTTATCAGAAATTTTGTTTGTTCTACACATTCAGTCTGGTAAGTTTCAATTGTGATTCCAACACACCAACTAGATGGATTTCTTTATTCTACTTACCCACAATGGACAACCCAGTTTTTGTACTCACATTATGTAAACATATCGAATACAAATTAGAGATAAACTTATTTTACAGGATGTCGTATGTTCAATTCTTACGAAAAAATAAAATAAAATTGATTTAATCCATCCGATTGGCACAGCTAGTTGACTATAAATATATAGAAGTTTTGCCTACTTTGTGTCCACTCCTGTCTTGAACAAGCGGAAATTCTCAAATTTATTCACGGCAGTATGATTTATGTTTAAGAGAAACCTCTTTTCATTATTATAGTAATTGTCTGATTTTTATTTTGTTCCTTCGAGATTGTTGCGATCGAACCTACATATTCATGTAAATGCGTGGTATTTGTTTATACTGTATTGTTCCAAAATGTTTCCTGATTTGCAAAGCATTCAACCAACGGATATGAAGGAATCGTATATGTTGTATCAACGAAGATTGTTAGATGTTTAAATGATTTGTGTGTACCGGTCGAGTCTTTTGGAGTATACGTTTTATAGAACTACAAAGTTAAAAGGGTTGGAGAGTCACATGATATACTGCAAGAAGTTTACCAAATATTCTTTTAATTTGTATAATTTTAATCAGTTAATTAAAATCTAAGTCGAAGTGAATTTTTAGAATAAAGTTATCAAAACGTTTCCAATAAACTATATTTTGTACATTGTCATGCGCAACAAATTAACAGCCATTATTTGTGGTCTATTCCGCATCTTATTTATATTCTTGTATAATTTCTATCTTCTAGTGAGTGCTGATTGCACGTTTGATAGTAGCTTAGTTGGATCATGGACTAGTAACGTTTACGAGACAATAACCGTCTCTAGTAGTGTATTAACATTAGGGAGTCATACATTCAATATAAACGGGAAGACTACAACCGACTGGACGTGTCATGATAATACCACAGAACCGTATGTTATTTTAAGGTATTTATATACTTTTATTTAAAATTCAGTCTTTTTTTAACTATATAATCTGACTTTTCATGTGTATTTAAAGTTAAAGTACAACCTTACTTTGAGTATTTATCACACTTTCCCAGTTAAACATAAGACCCCCAATATAAACTTTTTTTTAAAATTTATTTACGAATGAAATTGGATATAGCTTCGTATTTATAAAAAGTGAACGACCCTTTTTCGAGTGTCTCCTCTTTTTTTTAAATATATCATAATTACATCTTATATATGAGTATCATATATTCAGCATAGGTTGATAAATAGGGAATTGTGCATAGACTTTCTTTTTTATTTAGATAAAATTCATGTTGCAATACAGTTGTTTTCAGAGATAAGTGTCTGTGACACATACAAATCTTTTATCGAATGAGGTTTATGTGATGTCTGGTATAGCCAAACCCTTATTTTAGACTTGCCTGATATAAATGTTGCTGTCATAATACACCGTTTGTTTGATTGTCAAAAAAAATAACATGATGATCAGTTGTATACTTCTCCAAAATGTTCTAATTATAGTTTATATAGACTTTGGTAATAAAGATATACATGTTGTGGATAAAATCAAGTTTACGCGAGGACAAACCTGACCTGTCTGTTCAGCATTTTTTAAACCTCTTTCGAGTCGTTCCATCATGCATACGGGTTCTTATCTTTATTTTCAATCTCTTAATGTCTTCAAAAATAAACAATTACTAGCTTCCATTATCGCGTTATTTAATTTCCCTGCACCCAACTGTAGTGCCTTACTCGCTAGAGTTTTATTTCCTATCCGTAATGTTCCATTATTCTATCAAAATCCCCTTCTCTTTTCTTAGTTATTAATGACATGTTTTTGAACAATTTTATTATGAGATGAGCAACACGATTGACACCACTATTAAACCAATAACTACTTTAAGTAAATAACCTTTCTGGTACACCTAAGTTTGTAGATTTTAATTATCTATTGGTCTTTTTCTTTGCGCTGGTTAGCAAAATGTGGAAACACAAGCTTGCATCATTTAGAATTTCAACTAAATATAATGACAAAAAAGAAAGCTTCCTACCAATAACTAACACAATTGTAAAGAAACCCATTTAAATGTTTTACAGGTCTGAAATATTTGAACTATATAAGTCTGAGTCCGTTGCTTATATCTGCATGGAGGCAACAGCAGTCAATAACAATAGCTATTACTTCTATATGAATTCTCGTAAGTACAAAATTAATAACAAAACATTCTGCTTATTATTTATTCTTGGATATATTTGTAATTGCAAATTGAAATATTTCTTCTTTTAATTTACTTCGTCTCTTTTTTTATGGATTATACCTCATCAACATTTAAAGAAAAGGATAAAAGATTTTCAATAAGAACCTTTTATGACAAAAAAAAAATAAATAAAAAACGAACATTCAGCAGTTATTCATCTTACAAAAACATATTCGATTAGTAAAGTATTTATCAACTATGTTCCCAATCACCAAACAGTAAAAAAAGACAGGTTTAGAAATACGTACACTTATTTATTAAAGAAACATAGACAGAACCTATTTCATAAATAAAAAAAGAGACCAACAAGCATGAAAAATAAAAAGAACAATAAGCATGCACAAAAAATAAGACTAACAAGCATGAACAAATAAAGAACAATAAACATGAACAAATAAAGAATACAACACACATAAACAAATAAAGACAAACACAAACATGAACTTATATTAAGAACAGCACGCTTGAACAAGTAAAGAGACCAACACACATAAAATATAAAATAAAGACAACAACAAGCATGAACAAAAAAGAGAACAGCATCCATGTACAAATAAAAAATACGACACGCAAAAAGAGAACAACAAGCATGAACAAACAAAGACATCACCAAGTCTGAAAAAATACAGGGAAAAAAATTTGCAAACATAAAGAAACAACATGCACTTGCCCTCCATTACTAATAAAGTAACAACCTGTACTCATAATGGGGTTAATATTGGTTATGAAACTATATAAAAATGTATTAATTTCGTTTTATCATATGAACTTTTATAATATTGTTGTTGTTGTAGTTTTTTTTCCATTGCAGCAAAAAATACTTTTATAGGTAGTGAGCGAATACATATATTTGGAACAGCATCAAATGCAACGGGAAATGCAACGGAAATTTGCACAGAAACACCATCAAAGGCAGAATTTATTAGCATGGTCAGGACAGGTAAATATTCATTTTAATATGACAAAAATAAATCTGGCTTTGGTAAAAGATATTTTTGTCTACTTTTTAATGGATGGGGTTTGACACTCATTCAAATATTTGTATTTTTTTTATTGTTTCATAGATTTTGTTCAATGTCAAGCAGCAAATATTTTCGCATATATACAGTATGACAAAAAACATTTTCTTGACCAATTTAAGTAAGTAATAATATGTAAATCGGGTTTTCCTTTAAGATAATACGGTTATTAAAATGGCGAAGTACGACAGGCAAGCGACGGGCGATGTGCGGGCTTGCGGCTGCAAACAATTTCCGTTTATAAATTGTTTTCAAATCTTAATAAGTTGTTACTTATGAAAAAAAAAATGAGATCAAGTTTGGTATGGTCAATTTTCTTCTTTAACATCCAGGAGTTATATTCTTTGATAGTTTTTTAGAATAAGACTTTCTGTAGTTTCCGTGTAATTATTTATGAACCGTTTGACAAAAATTGCTCAAGTTAAATTTTACTTGTTACTGGTGACAACATGGAGATAAAGAACAGTATTGAAAAATTTTCACTTTTGCGGTTCAGGATAGATTAGAAAATAGGCGCAGAAAGCGGCAGGTCAAACAAGCATGAAAGCGCCTTTAAAATACAGAAAACCATTTTTTTTATTTACATGTATAACTAGCAGTTTAGCAGATAATGCAATTCATGATAAGACTTTTTATATATTAAGTTGTGTAAAACCTTAGTTATAATGATGGAATATTGGGTGATACAACACAGACCATTCATCTATCACCAATAAATATCAGTTGAGGTACGTGAACGACCTGTTACGTGTACCTCTAGCGTAATGCACAAAAATGAATTATAACAGGAACAGCTCTTCCTACAATTTCGACGAATAGAAAAATAGACGAACGGAACAGTTAAACAAGACTTGATGCATAAGGATATAAGGATAATCTTCAATATCTTAATAAAAGGAGTAAAAATGATAAAACCAAAGAATTCAATTGCGATAACTTTGTGCAGTAATTTCACCCATAAATGTTTCATCTAATTGACATGAAAAACATTTTTTTTCTTTATTCAAAGGTTCAGAGGAAATTGCTTTAGCTGATTGTCCAGATCCCCTATACAGAAATTTTACCTATATTTTCAACACTGATGGAACAGATATATGTTCTTCGCCGAAAAACGGATTTGTCTCAGTGTGTCCTAGCAGACAAGAGTTGAACTTTGACTACGACAAATGTGCCAATAAAATAGCGTATACGAGTATGTAGTGAAATCGTAATGTAAATATAAATGAAATGAGATGTGGGGCAAATCAAGGAGAAGAAAAAATAAAAGAGGCGAATATAAGACTCGTGTTTATTCTGTCAACAGTAGAAAAAAATTAATCTCGAGTTTTGTCAGTCGCTGACATACATATGTTTGCTACATATTTTTTAGTTTGACAAAATAAGACATAAATGAACCATCAAGATATCAAAACAAATTCAATATCTACACCTATACAGCCTTTGACAATGATACATATCATAGGATCTTCTAAAAAAAATGTCTAATGTAAATGGAATGCATAAAAGAAAAAATAGAGACAAACAACTACATTTTTTAATCGACAAAAAAAGCGATACAAATCAATACATGTACAAGTTTGGACGAGATCTTACATAATTAAATCGCGTTTTTTATAATAAATCTTTTTATCTATTGCAGCATTTGGCAGACTTGGTTGTGTTGCGTCTATCATCGATGATTCATCTGGGACACACTATACGTCTTTGTATAATTTTGACGATACAGTTAATCGATTGACTACACACAGATTCACTTGTGCGGTAAGATTAGCAACAACCACAACATAGTTAGCTTGTATATACTAGTAATGTGAACTGAGTTAATAAGTTAAAAGGGCAGCAGTGAATAATAAAAAAAAAAGAACAGGCGAGGATATTATAGTACATAAATAAGACAAAAACAGCACTAACAGCACAAACAGCACAAACCTTTTAACGATACTAATTTAGGACTAAATTCTCCATTTTAAGAAAACATTGAACGCTTGGTGATCATTTCGTAACGCAAAAAAATGTAATTTTGTAAATATAGAAAAATAGCACAAAACTTCTCTTAATTTTCATTTAGTATTCCAACAATGATTTTACAGTAATTCATATTCTGACTTTGATGCATCAGATGAACAAAATGAATTCTTTTTTAAGGCAGTCCAAAATGCAGCATCTGGAGATATTCAGGTGACCTATACACCGGGTCAGTGTGTTGCCGATCAGACATACACCACCATACCAACTTCTGGAGGACGAAATAAGGGAGGACTAATTACATTGACTCCAAATGGTATTTTATGATTTGAAATGTGTGATATAAATATATATATAGTAAATCGTTGCTATTGCATAAACAGAAAGTTCTTGTCACATTTTTTATTATTCCCTTTTCGTTATTGGATTTCTTCAGGGCGGTAGAAGGTTTACATAATCATTATTTATTGAAAAATTGGTTGTCAACTTCGCTGTGTTAATTAGGCAAAGGAAACGCACTTTCAGTGGAACAAGTTGAACCCTCATGACAAATAAACATTCCATAATTGTAAAACAAAGTATGATGACGACGACCGCAACACTTTCGAATATAATTTTACATTTTACCACCAATAACCCTTGGTGCAATTGTTTCTTTATTATCAGCAAACCTATTTTAAAGTTAATTCTATTGGAGAAACATAAGTCTAAGAATATCGCTATTAAGTTTTGATATTGACGATGGAGCTGAATTCATTGTAAACATAATCTTCTATTATATATGGATTGTTCATTCTGCTAAAATACTTCAATAACTCATTCATTATAACATTCCTATCATAAATGAGTGAAAGTTACCGCATTATTTTTACTTATTGGCCTGAAAAGTTGAAATTTTGAGGAAATGGGAGGTATGAATTGACCAAAAGAGACCTTATAAAGAAAACAAAGAGGTTCATTAGTGGTATTTATCTTCCTAAAATCATCTTGAGTATCATATTCAACTGTTTGTAGGCAGATAAGATAAATATTTGATCATTTATTGGTCCAAACTATATTCTATCTTGATGCGGCTTGGTTTGGATTTGTCGAAGAAAATTTGCTCGAATCGCTGTAGATGTTGTCTTTCATTATACTAGATTTTTTTCTAAAACTATTGAATTGATTATGAAAAAATGTGACAGAAATGCTTGAAATAACCAATATTACGAACGAAAAAAGTCACATTCAGTTTATTAAACAATAATGTCTTCTTTTGAAAATCAGATATTCAATGGTATAAAAAAGTCATTTAAACCACATACTTACCGAAAAAAAAGACGGCAATTGTTTTAGGTAGCACTCCACAGTTAGAAAATAAAATTAAAAATGAGCCACAAAATGTTTTATCATCTCCTATTCCTGGATTTCTAATACATTAACCTAACTGTTTGTGTTGTACATGTGCATATGTATGTAATCAGTATATTCCATAGATTTGATTTTCAAAAGTTAAAAGAGTGAAAATTAATTCCTTTTATGTGTATCCATGGCAACATTCTGCATTTATTTACCATAAAATATTGCAAAAAGGGGGGTTGACATGTCACATATCACCCCAAAATTTTGATCAAACTAGAATTTCAATGCCTTTGAGTGATACCTTTTTAGAAACTGTTTTCATAAATCTTCCTAATGATCAAATAAAAAATGGGTGTCTTTCGCCTCATTTTTTCGTAAAATCCAATCACAAAGTTCGTGCGATAAAAAGTTGGAAAAAAACATTGCAATAATTGCCGGACCAATGTATGGTAGGGACATGCAAATACGGACTGTCATACAGAAAACAGCCTATATTACATACATTACATAATCTTGATGTTCATATAAATCCAATACAAAGGCTATTTTAATACTCAGCTATCCAAAAATGAATTTTATTGCACACTAGCTCTTATATTTGAAAAATCCACAGGGGCCAAAATGCGAAACTACACACCTAACTGTGGAGTGCTACCTTAAGGTGAAATTTTTCCCCTCCTGCCTCAATTTTTATTATATTTTCTGTGTTCTACTGGCTGTTACGATGAAAATGGTACCTTAGTTTTTAAAATTGGTTCAGTAATAAAGATTTTATGAAGGTTAGCAGTTGATGTTGAAACGCGACAAAAAGTGATTTAAAAATAAATGCTGGATCATAGTGAAAAACTTCAATTCTGTCTCGTTTTTGGGGTAAATTTCTAAAACTTTTCCCATTATCTTATTTAAAATCATAAAATTACCTTCAAAGAGGACAAATTGTACAATTTTTAGGTATTTGAAAGCACTTATAGGTCAATTTTGCTGTAAATAGCATACCTAACCTTGGTTTAGAAGCTCTCAAGCAGGGTATAAATTTCTAGCAGTACTGGCATCATTAAATTTAATTAATGCCAAATTATAATATAAAATCCTGCTAAAAATGTTTATTTGACTTATTCGCATTCAAAAATATAAAGCGATACATTCTGAGGATATCATATAAAGCGCATTCTTTGGTTACAATGGTGAAGCTAATTGAGTACAAATTTAAGACCGCAACATGTCTAAGTGTCAAAATGTGTATATTTGGTTGCTAAGGACAGTAAACAATAAAATAAACATAAATTGCATTCCTAGCAGATTTTTTACCTTCAGAACTAAATCAAGAACATAAAAGACTTAAGATTTGTGGTAAATTTTATCTTAAAAAGTGCATTTCTGTACTTTCTGATGTGCCATAAGGTAGCACTCCACAGTTAGAAAATAAAATTAAAAATGAGCCACAAAATGTTTTATCATCTCCTATTCCTGGATTTCTAATACATTAACCTAACTGTTTGTGTTGTACATGTGCATATGTATGTAATCAGTATATTCCATAGATTTGATTTTCAAAAGTTAAAAGAGTGAAAATTAATTCCTTTTATGTGTATCCATGGCAACATTCTGCATTTATTTACCATAAAATATTGCAAAAAGGGGGGTTGACATGTCACATATCACCCCAAAATTTTGATCAAACTAGAATTTCAATGCCTTTGAGTGATACCTTTTTAGAAACTGTTTTCATAAATCTTCCTAATGATCAAATAAAAAATGGGTGTCTTTCGCCTCATTTTTTCGTAAAATCCAATCACAAAGTTCGTGCGATAAAAAGTTGGAAAAAAACATTGCAATAATTGCCGGACCAATGTATGGTAGGGACATGCAAATACGGACTGTCATACAGAAAACAGCCTATATTACATACATTACATAATCTTGATGTTCATATAAATCCAATACAAAGGCTATTTTAATACTCAGCTATCCAAAAATGAATTTTATTGCACACTAGCTCTTATATTTGAAAAATCCACAGGGGCCAAAATGCGAAACTACACACCTAACTGTGGAGTGCTACCTTATACAATTTTGGAGACAAAAAGAGCAATTCAAATTAATTATGTTTTGTCCGGAAAGCAATGTTCAAAAGATTACCAATTTTAAATTTAATGTTTTCAGAAAATGATATTACGCATTGTTATTCGTCGTACTAATTCATATCTATTAATATTTCAGGTACATGTGGTATGTATAGACAAAATTTAATTTTCTTGGGAACTATTTCTGACATAAACACTTCAGAGATCTACAACAACACAATTAATAATTTATTTTTAAACCATTCACAATGGGAAACAATAATGAAAAGTAGAAAATGGAATTAAATAAGAAATCCTAAAAAAGCTACTTATCAAGTGTTTTGGGGATTTTGGCAAATGGCAACAGTTTTTTTTTTTTATTTAAATAGAAATTAAATTTAACTTTAACATACCAACACGAAGTACGCCTTAATTTTTGATTACTACATCCTCGTAAGTGTTATCATTGTTTTTAATGCATGATTGTGGGTTAACCTTTACATAAAACTGTAATTTATCATCGTTGTATTCAACAAAATGTATAGTTAAGCTCACCTAAAAGTAGTAAAATCTCTTTGCAACTGGCGCATGTTGTAAACTTTTTTCGCAATCCGGAAACAGCTTTGCGAACGGAACTTTGAATTGACCAACATTGGTTTCCATTTTGTTTGTTTCCTGTTACCCAGCGGACAATTAACATGACCGCCCCATGTTATCAGAGTTGAGGATAACTATCTCAAAATATTTTGTTCTGGCTGAAACGTTATATTTTGAATCTAAAATTACGAGGCAAATTTAGACATCGATTACAATTATAGAAAAAAATGCTCGATCAACATTTTCTCAAAAACAAATGTTAAAACATTAAAAACAAACTGTCAAACTAAGTGTCTTTTTGCAATCACTGTTTTTGATTCAAAATTTATTCATTCAACAGAATACCGTCGCGAAACATATCACTGTGTCAGTTTTATAACTCCAGCCATTGATATAATGTATAAATGTATAACCCCCCACCCCTCCCCCCCAAATAAAACTACTTGTTGAGGTAAAATGTTTACTACAGTAATTTTCTTTTATTCATTAGTATTTATTAAATAATTTCAACAGAAATAACCACTACATCAACATCAACGACAACTACTACCACAACAACAGCTACTCCGACAACAACACCGGAGGCAACTACGACAGAAACTATGACTAACACAACAGAGTCAGCTGCTGTTGATTCTAATGATAGTAACATATGGCCTATAGTTGGCGCCGTATTGGGTGGTTTACTGGTTATTTTATTATTGTTAATTATTCTGTATTGTCTTCTGCGGAAAAAGAAAGTGCCGGAGGCTAAGGATGATTTGGTTAAAGTTGAAGATGGTTTGGGTAAGTGATAATATCCTATGCATAACTATTTCTGCAAGATTCAATTATAAACAGTAACTATTTTGATCGCTACATCATTTGTGTTAAATTATTTGAACATGCGTTGAACAAGAGTTCAAACGAAACAACTATTTGATTGTTTTAAAAATATTTTGATTTGAGTTGACAAATGTCTGCTGAATTATAAGCATTTTTATTAGCTTTTTTACAATTAGTTTAACATTGTCGCTACGCAACTGGTGGACGTTTTGTGTACCAGGATATCACAAGACCAGCAGTCTGCACTTCAATTCAATTGTTGTTTTGTATATACTTATTTGATACCGTTTCTTTTAAAAAGTTAATTGCAATGAATTGGATGTTATTTTTTTGCATGTTCTTTTATCTACCTTTTGATTAATTTATCACGATTAATAAATGGTGAGAGATAGGATATTAAAACAAAACTGGTTTTACATCGTAACTTATTCATTTGCCTGTGTAAAGTCAGAAACCTCTTTAGAAGTTGTCTTAAGTCATATTTTTTAAATGTTATTGGTTAAAGCAAATCCTTTGTGATTTTTACAGATATTGTTGAGCTTTCAATATCGTATTACATCTGTCTTTTGATGAAGAATGGGTGTTGATCTAGCCCAAGCTGTCGTTTGGTTAATCTATTCATATGATAAAATTCCTATGTACCTTCAAAGAGGAAAGGTTGACATTTTCATTGGAATTGATGAGTTCATCTCCTGTTCGAAGGGAATGTTTTGTTCCTACAAAGGAATTGTCTACAGAAAATTTATTAACGCACCATAATTTATACACTTGATCAAAACTTAATAAAATATGTATTATCCCCTATTTTTTTAGGGAATCGAAACTGTTCTTTTTCATAACCATTAAATGGAAATAAATGGAATTTGTTTTATAAAATCAAAGTAACCATTTGATGACCAAAATCAAGAGTAAATACAAAAACACGTTTTTTTTTTCTTGATCACAATATCATTTAACTGAGTTAGATTTATTCAGTTTCCAAATATTTCAGATGATGATCAGAGCGATGATGGATCAATACCATCTATTGAATATCCAGAGACCTGGGACACGCCCACAAAAGATCCCATTGGACCTTTAAGGCGATACGTCACAACAGGTAAAAATATGTTCCTTCAAACTGTTTACTCATTATTTCATTTAACATCTTCACTATGACATTTCTATTGAACATGTATAGTATGGATGACAGAATATAAGTTTGTGCATATCAACCTTTTTGAAGCCTGATATCTGATGCATATAAAAGTCAGTTTATATGTTTCAAATGATTCCATTATCATTTTTTCCCTTTTTCTTGTTGTTACATTCGATCAGTTGAGTTAAAACATTGGTGACATCGGGCTTTGATACATATTTGATGTATAAAAAAATCAATCTCCAGTGGTTTTTCACTTCCTTTTGTGGGTAAAATTCACAACTAAGAGTCATTGCGTTTGAAGCGATATGCAGGATTAATATAAAAATAATCGTAACAAAAAATTTAGAAAGCCCCAAAACAAGAAAGGTGAACTTCGGTGCTTGTAACGGGAAGTAAGCTTGTTTTCACTGCTGTTTAATACTTTTATCCACGATGTTACCCTATTGTTAGCTATATATAGCATTAGCTCCTTGTGAACTATCAGTCTTAATGGTACCATTTTCCAGTTGCAAGTTTTTTCAGTATTGTCATGAATAACATGACACACTTAATTTTGAAATTCCATTATGTTGTTGACTATTTGAGTTGCAAATCACTAAGGGAAAATTAAACTGACCAACATTTGCTGTTTATTTAGGTCCATTAAAAACATATGTGCTAATTTTTTTTTTCAAAACATTTGATCATAAGATGAACTGAGGGAAAAATATTCCTGAATCTTTTGCTGTGCAAACGATTATAATATCATTTGTTTTGTTCACTGATGAATCCCGTTCTGTATCCTATTGTACTCGAAATATTATTCATTAAGTTTTCTAAAATCAAGAACGTTTTAAAGTTCGAACAATTGTCTTTCTACTAAGTTTCTAAAATAATATTATTGTTTTTTGCCTGAAGATGATAACTATGTCTCGTACTCACACTATGCGTATGTTATTGCAAAAAATGATGGAAGTGAAAATACTAAATTATCTTTGTTTTTATTATCTTATAGATACGATGTCTCAGACAGAACTTCTTAAAAAACTAAAGAACATAAATTTTCGAAAACCTCCAACACCACCACCACCACCACCACCGCCGCCGCCAACTCCACCACCAAAAACACCACCACCAAAATATATGCCATGGCCATGGAGAACCGCAAAAAGAGCTTCTGCTTTAGTTTCAAAACAAGATAAGGGAAATTTAGCAGACTATACAATATCTAAATATGGAATAAAATATGATGACACAGGCATTCCCATTTCCGACAAAAAACTTTCTAGACAAGCAACAAAATTTATACCACCACCAAAATCTTTGATGCGCATGTCTAGGGAAAGTTCAGTTATCTCTAGATCAAACTCGCTTCCCTCTCTCAAAGAGTCTCAATCGACCGAAACTCGCCCACCAACACGCAATTCTAGTCCAGATGACTCGTTCTATCGGTCTCAGTCAATGGAAGATATTCCAGCAACATCAACAACTGATCTTGACAGTCAGGTGGTATCGACGATAGATCCTTTATCAATGCAAGATATTCAGATACCAACACCAAGTACAACATTTAATTCTTTTGCCCCACCGAAGGGAACACAATTACCTTTGATAATACACAAACCAGTCATAAACACTGGAGTAAGTTCAGCTGCTTTGACAAAAGATATACAGACACCTGCTCTAAAGCGAATACAGATGTATAGAGCATTATCTACTGGGTCAATCGGAACTTTCTCAGACAGAACACAAACAGAAATATTGATGGAAGAAGAGAAGGGAATAAATGAAGCAGATGTAGTGAATAAGACAGAAATTATAAATGATAAAGATAGACCCTCCATAATAGATAAAACAAAACAATATAATAAAACAGTTCCACATTACATGTTTCCTATAAGATCAAATTCGCTTACTAAATTTGAGAAAAAGATGAGCAAAAATCCTCTCTCCCAGACTCTGCCAAGATCGAAAACAGAAATGGTACCACTGTCCGACAAAATAAATAGACCGAAGAAAAATACATTGAAAAAGAAGAAAAAGAAGGGAAAGAAAAGTAAGAACAGTCCATATATGGACAGTCTCACACCAAGAGCTCTTCCTCCGATTGTAACATTAAGCCAGAAAAAAGGCTCTAACAATAAAGTTAAACCTGTAGACTCAAACAAGAAGCGAAAATCAAAGACTAATGCGAACTTTAACACTGGAAGTTCGTCAAACAAGTCGACAACAGCAGAAAATGATAACACGCCAGGTATTATTATTCATGATAACTAATAATTATTGCTTATATACTACAGTATAAGTTCTTTGGCATAATAATTATTTTACTACAATAAGATTAATCTGGTTCGATTAAGATCAAAACGTAATAGCTAAATATATAAATCGTGCAAAAATAGCTAAACCAAGACAGGCCTATGCAGAATAAAAATGGTCTCGAATTTTAAACTATAAATGACTACGCCATCTCAAAACTCTGAAGCTACAAGCAACGGCTTGATGTATGCTATAAACAATAAACGCCTGATTGCTGTTCTCGTTTAGTTAATTGGGTCTCTGTGTATTCGGTAAAAAGTGTAAATATGAGGGAGGAATTAAAAGACCTTAATTAAAAAATTAAAGTTGTGTTTTCATTACAAAATAATTTTTAACGGTATCTTGAAATGAAAAAATGTAAATGTTGGGGAAAATATAATAGTTGTGTATCACTAGTACATGTAATATCAAATTTTGCGTGGAATTGCACAGAAAAAATGGCTTGGGTTAATGTTACCCAACATCACTCACATATTGATTAAAATTACTTTATTCAAATAAGGATATAATTTTGTTCCTATCTGATGGGAAGATTTATCAACAATCAACAGCCAATTCATTTGTTTTAATTTATATTTGTATTGCTCTATCCTCAACTATCTTGTTATATTTTAAAAAACAGATCAGTCTTCTCCAAACCTTGGAATGAAATCTGAAACATTTGTCAGAAAACAAGAACAAACTGAGCATTTACCACCTACGACTGACTTTTTACATAGGATGAAATCATCTGCGACGGATTTTCAAGGTAATCTTCGGAGCCAAAAATCAATTTTACTGACGTATTTTCTTTTCTATAGATTGATATTGACTTATAGGATAATTAGTTGAATATTGGTTAGAAAGCTGCTTAAAAAATGTGTATTTTTTTTTCCCCATCAGATTCACATTTTGATTACTAATGTCTCTTCAATAATGATCGAAGACAAAATATTTTAAGTAAATAACCATACACAAAGAGCAGACAAAAACTAAAAAGAACCAATCGTAAAGCCAAAAAATGACAAAGAATCTAAGCTATGCACAAGAAAGATATATATTCCTTAATTAAAAAAATTATAACAGCAAATGTATACAGTATAATATCCGTAATTTAATTCTAGTACCGAAGTACTGGTCACTAGGTTGTTGAAACTCTCGGGTACCCTCAGTCGACCAGCAGAGTTCTCGACTGAGTGGTAGTGATACATTAACGGTACTAATTGTACTGCACCGGATGCGCATTTCGATGATTTTGAAATGTCTCTTCAGTGATATTCGAGACCAGGATATTTGAAATCCAAGCAAATAGTGAAGGGCAGATTAAAAAAAAAACCCAAGAAGATAAAAGTTAAATACGAGGAATCAGAGCTATTCATGTGGGAGATACATTCCTTGAATGATTCGAAATTTATAAAAAAATAGAACAATATCCTTTAGTCGAAAATCATGACATTGAACGAGATATTACACTTACATTACAAACAAACTCAACTTAAAAAATGGTGAAAAAGTTATTGTTTTACTCGAATGTGTATTATGAATGTAAAACTGTTTTTATTCTATTATAGATTCTGGCATATCTGCCGACGAGTCATCACTAGATAGACAAAGATCGTACTGTGCTACTAAACTTCCAAGTTTAACGACAAACTCAGAAGTTGGTAATACTGAACAACAGAAAAATGATGAACAAATCAAACTTCCTAACCTCGAGACAAAACAGAAAAGTTATGTGAGACCGTGGCGATAAAGTTTATGATAGTGTGAAAAAACACCCAATAAAGACGGAATTCTTCATATTAATAATATTTGTCTTTTAAAAATGTTTTAATTTGATAAAAGAACAGAAGAACATGCAATAAGAAAATATCAATGCCATATTTGAATCCAATTTATTTACATAAAAGAAATCAAGTAATCTCTATATTTGAATAGAATGTATATCAAAACAGGTGTTTCACTAAATCCTTTAACACTTACATGTCCCAATAGGAATTGAATGTTCCATAAAACATGTTATGTTGATCTTTTAGAGATATTTTGCACCTATGGCTCAGTAGTATTTATACATCTTTAGATTTTACATACTTGAATATAAGCGTTCCAGATTATAGAAAATTTAGTAAAGCTTCAGACGCACGAAATTTATTAAATACTATTTTATTCTACTAGTACTGGATCGATAATATTGCTGTGGAATTACTAGTCATCAATTGGATAATCAGCTCATTAGTCAGTGCTTCGGTACTAACATTATAATATTTATAATAAATAGATGTAACGATGTTTACTTTGACTTCTGTTTTTCAATTTAAATGGCTAGCGATGCATGCATAGTCAGAAATGAAACGCTGTCAATGAAACAGGTCTTGCTCCTCTTGGAGTTCTTGCCACACCCTTTTTTTTTGGGGTATTGTAAAAGTGTATAAAAGAGATTTGAAGATCGGTTAGCTACCATTGCATTTTATTGTTTCTCGTGCTTATCGTTTTGGTGTGCACTTTGAATTGAATTTATCCAAACATAATACTGCCAGCACCAAGTGACAATATTTTGACCACGATTTGTTCCCTCTTCTTTGTCTTTTTACATTTTTTTGGGCGTTTGTGTATTGTCAATAGTTATGGCTATTCGTTACATTCGTGTTTATCCTGTAGTATGTAAATTTCTGGAGAGATATTGCGCCAGGATAGAAGTTGTTAGCATGCTGCTATCAGTAATTATCGTACTGGTAGATGCTTCAATTAAAGTAAGGTGCGGCAATCAGGATTGTCTATTCGGTTATAAGTTGAAGCCTTTTAGAATAGTTAATTTTATAATCGATTAAAAAATATGAAAACGCAGATTTACATAACGTTGTAACCAAAATCACAAAAGGAGGAAGACTCTCCAACTTATAAATACATTTTTTTTCTCCATTGAATTATTCTTTCTTGCTTCAAACAAAACTTTGACCATTAGATCTAATTCTTCTAGGAAAAATATATATCGCAGAGAGTTATTTATATGATCTATCTCATGAAAACATCATCCAAGAAAAATGGGTCAAGAAATTCGCCACTGAGATAAAGTGATAATTGTAACCTTTCTTATGAATATAGGGAAATATGTTACCATGGTTACTGTGTCAACAAAGTTACGTTTAACTTCATTAAATGAAAAGGGCACTTTAGAAATAAATGTTATTAGATGTAATCTATGTCAGTGGTTTTATAAATAGCTTTAACTGAGTGGTCTTGACATTTTATCATTATAAGATATGGAGTTGGTAATCATACCGAAAATTATTTCAATGGTCATATAGATCAATCAGACATGATTGAATTGAACTGATGATACATTTCCCAAGTTGTGTCCGTGGACGAAGTAATTTTTGTTTATTGGTTCCTTCTTTTTGGTGATTAGTAGAACTACACATTTATCGGGGTGGAACTGCAACATAAGTTCCTTATGATGTCGTGAATGAACTCTACTGGTTGTGTCTCGAATGACAACTGTTTTCTAAACTCGTGCTACATTTGTAGAGCTCGAGGGTGTTATTCTTATCTCCATGATTCATTATGTGGCAGACAACTATATGCTTCAATATTTTGCAGCAGATGGAGGTAATAGGTCTATAATTAATAGCTTTGAAATGTTTTCCTTTCTTTCAAACTGGGCATACACTTGCTGTTTTCCAGTGAGATATGATCTTCTATATATCATTGTTAGGATTGGTGTTACTTTTAATGCCATCTTTTTTAGTACTCTAGGTGTTAAATCGTATAGGCCTGCTTTTTATGTAGGTTCATTGCTAATAGTAGCTTTTTTATATGGTGTACCATTTGGTTCAAAAGGTATTTTTGTCGGTTAACCGCTATTTATATACCGGTTAACCGCTAATTTTATCGGTTAATCGCTATTTTTATCGATTAACCGCTATTTATATGTCGATTAACCGCTAATTTTATCGGTTAACCGCTATTTATACCGATTAATCGCTATTAATATGTCGGTTAACCGCTATTTTTATCGGTTAACCGCTATTTTATCGGTTAACCGCTATTTCTTAGTGTTAATAACTTTTAATTTATCGTCTATGCACAAAACAAATAATTATTAAAAATAAGTAAGTGATTGATGGAGGAGGTTTATCGCTTAACCTGTTAACACAGTAATTTTAATTGCTTACTCCTCCCATTTTGGTCAATTAAAATTACTTGAAGAACGCCCACATGTTCCGAGCGTTGAACACGTGGCAATATTATAGCACATACCACTATATCGCACGTCAGTAATCTTTATTTTATTTATGACAAAACGGATTGTTTTGCATGAATTAATCACCAAAAAATGGATTCATTTACTTATCAACTTCCCCTCTTCTCCCACCCTACCTCCTTTTTATATTTACGCCGACATAACCACACGGTAGACGCTTTCCTGGTGGTAGAATTTCTCCTCTTCATTCCTTAATATCATAATTTCTAGATCGATTTGTGAATTATTGTTGGTTGGTTCATTCTCTTTATAAAAAAAATGGGAAAACATATTAAGCGCTAGTTGTTTTTGGCTTTTTAACCATCTTTAACGCTTCCAAAGGATACGTAAGACGCAGAAATTAACAACTATAGGACACCTTCAACAATGAGTAAAACCCATACTGCATAGTCAGCTATATAAGGCCTCGAAATGACAAACGTAAAACAATTCAAACGAAAAAACTAACGACCTAATTGATGTACAAAATAATAAACGAAAAACCAAAAGTGTAACACAGCAACAAAAAGTAAATAAAAAAACATTGGATGACAATAAATTAGAATGTCCCATGGGAGTTTAAAAAACATTTAATGGCACAAGTAACACGATACCGAATTGCATATCTCGCGATTTTTAAAATATTTTGTACACTTTTTGACTTTAATCCGAATTAAATCGGAATATGAAATACAAAATAGAGGTCACAATTTTTGTTTTTTTGCAATTTTCATTGGAAACTTAAATTTTATGCCAGGTTCACACTGCCGATCAGATCAATTCGATGATCCCTATTGTCCCTATTCCACCACCAAGCGAAACCAAAATCTTGATCGGGCCTGTTTACGACTTCTACCCGACTGTTATTCGACAGATTGTACACGACTTTAACTCGACCATCCACGACTCCAACCCGACCACTAATTGATTAAATATTCGATAATTCCGACCAATTTACGATCCACACGATGTTTACTCGACTTGTTAGACCAAATCAATGATACTCGTTCACAGCATGATCTCTACCAAACCAGATCGACCGAATCGTATAGATAGTCGGGAATTAGTCGGGTATATACAATTTTTATATAAAAACATCATATTTTATTATGCGACGCCGCAGTGTAGGGGTCATTAAGACTAATACCGAGTTCCACTATAAAATTTATACGTCGGGTTGCTTTGCTACAACTAAAAGTGAAAAAATGGGGTATAAGTGTTGCCTTTGTCCATCCGTAAGTACATTGTGTACGTACGCTCTCTTCAAGCTTCGTCACAACCTTTGACCTGTCTCTCTGTGCTCTATAAATCCAACTGCTTTATTTCCATATAGATATTCTAATGGTTTTACTCGGACCTTCTGTGCACTACTGAATTTAACCAAACAAACGAAGAATGTGTCCATGGGACATAGATAATGCCCCAGCTTGCATATAACGTTATAAAGGTTCATTCCCCGAGAACGACAAAAGTGACGCCTTCCAAATTCGATCTTGATCTGTGTTTTATGATAATAAGTGTTGTGTGTAAGTTTCATAAAATTTTATTGAGGCTAAACAAAATTAGAGAACGGAAACAAATTGTGAGGACATACGTAGAAGACGAACAAGAAGGCGTAGACAGCAACGGATGCCGAGACGTCTAGGTTAGGCAGTGTGTAACACGGCGACCACTGTGTGAGTAGCATCAGAGACTTGCAGGAGTTCGACAAAGAGGACCCCAATGGTTGAAAAACTTCTTCAGAGTCTAAGCTGATATGTTTTGGGAGTTTAACTGGTCTTTAAATTTCTTGAAAATGACACCACAAAATGAGATTTGTCACTGGATTAGTACTTATGTTAGATAGCAATATACATAAATTTGACCATCCCCTTTTCCTTGCTTTTTTACAAATGAAGCTTGCTGTTTGTGTCATATATATATGCATACATGTATGTGTGTATCCATGGCAATTACCTATTGGCTAAAAACTATTGTAGAAAGGTGGTAAAGCTGTCATATATTTCCCAAAAATTGACCAGAAGTAGACTTGTAATCCCCTGGAGTGAAACCTTTTCTGAAACTGTTTACGTATAACTATCAAGAGATCAAATCAAAATCAGTTGTCTTTCGTCTTATTTTCTGTAAAATTGCGTCATAAAGTTCGTTTGTACGGTAACAGAAAGTTGTTCATTTCTGTATTATTTGGTGTCCTGTGGAGAGTTACCTCATTGGCAATCATACCTGATCTTATTTTTATACTACACAACAGTCAAACAGAAAATAGTTCATAAAACAGGTAAACCCCACTTTGGAGGTTTTATTAGTCATTAGCATTCTAATAATGATTTTTTATTGCACAATTACTTTCATATCTGAAAAAAACCAAGGGACCAAAATGCAGAATCTATTTCCCTTCCGGAACACCTGCACGAGATAGTCCCAGGTTTTGTAAGGTTTCGTGTTGCTAATTAGTTTTAAGCTTTCTATTTTGTGTTATGTGGACTGCTGCATGTTTTTCTTCTCGTCGTTTTTCGTTTTTCTTAATGGCTGTGTAGGTATTTTCGAAATTTCAGTTTGATTGTTCCTTTGGTATCTTTTGACTCTCTGTTAAAATTTTACCCCTCCTTGCAAATGTACAGACCAGTACTGTACATGGAGGATTTTTGGTACAATTAAAAATAAATAGTGACAATATACTTTTGCGAAAGCAAAGTTATGAGAGTTATTCAGATTTGCAAACATTTTTACTGAATCGTGTAGCAATCATGTGTACTTGTATATGGCCGAGTAAAGATCGAAGAGATGTCGAATATGGTCGCGTAGAGATCGGGTATTGGTCGATTTGGTCTGGGGTCAAAATAATATAGAGGTCGCGGTGATCTAAGCGATCGGGCATCGGTCGAGTTCATCTGGACCACAGATCAACCAGGTTGGCGTTGATCGGGAAATGATCTGATACTAATCAAGCAAAGGTCGAGATGATCGAGTAAAGATCGGTAAAATATTTGTATTCCACCCAAACTCGATCTTTACACGATCATTTCCCGATCAATTCGACCGTTACTCGACGAATAGTCGATCTCTTCTTGTGTATATCATTTTATTCTGGTATCACCTAAGTTGAACAAAGGTATACAGAAAAACATATTAAATAACATTACATTGCATTGTACATTTGGAAAGGAAGCATTAAATATGATTGACTGGCTTCTCGATCCTTACTCGAATGTTTTTAACATGTCAAAAATTATCGGGTAGAATTTCAGATTGATGACGACCAATATAGACAACCTCGAGCATTCTTGTCGATTGAGTCAGACCAGTATCCCGATTACTTAATTTGTCATGATCGGGATTGATCGAGTTGATCTGATCGGTAGTGTGAACCTAGCTTTAGTTACCCGCACAAGATCAGCCAGATTCACACAGTCGATTAGATCAACTCTATGAACCCGATTGCTCAAATTCCCACGATCAAGCGGGACCACATTCTTGACCAGGCTTGTTTACGACTTCTACCCGACCGCAATCCTACTGTACAAGATTTTAACTCGACAATTCACGACTTCTTAATGACTACATCATGACTCCAACCCAACCACCACTAGAATAAACATTCGACTATAAGACGAATTCACAATCTCTACAAGATCTCTACAAGATCTTTACTCGACTAGCTAGAACAAGTCAACAAAGCTCGAACTCAGCCCGATCTCGACCAGAATTAATAGACTTGATCGTAAAGGGGTCGTAGGGATAGCCGGGAATTGGTCGAGTAAGTGCAATTTCATTAGAAAAAAGTCGGATTGTCTTATGCCCCGCCGAAACAAAGAGACATTTAGTGTTACACTTGTCAATCCATTCGTCCGTACGTCTGTTCATTCCACATATTAGTTTCCGTTCTCTAACTTTGGTTTGCCTCTATTAACCTAATGTTATGAAACTCATACACACTGCTTATTACTAGTATCCTAATCAAATATCACAGATTAAATATCGTTATATGCGAACGGGGACTAAAGCGTCCGGATAAAGTGCACCAAGGACTCTGGTACACTGTACTGCAACTACAAAGGATTATTCTCAGTCACACTATTAGCCCTCGTTGACGCATATTACAAGTTTATATGGTACAGAGATGGAAGTGCGTCTGACTCTTTAACCATTCTGAATAGAGGACTTTGATTGAGGAACTAGAAACACCCACTGCCCGGCGATATGGAGAACACTCATACCGGTACCTCATGATGAATATGATGCATTACCATTGAGATCTGGATGAAGCCGTACTCCAGATATATCAAAACCGAGACTATCTTATGCACTATTTCAAAATGCCAGCAGGTTCAGTTGAGTGGCAAGAGAGTATGATTTTGTTCATCAGTGCTATTGTAAATTAAGCTACTTGTAGTTTTATCGTTAAACCACTGGTAGATGTTTTGCCTTTTTTAAGTTTCAAAAATGATTCGAAACGTTTGTATTTACTTATTTATTAGATTTACTGCTCTTTTCTTGAAAATGACACCACTAAATGAGACTCGTCACCGGATTGGTACTTATGCAATATGACAGGCGCAATGTGTATTTGGTGGGTTTCGTGTTGCTAAGATTTTAGTTATAATGAGTTGTGGACTGCTGTTTGTCTTGTCGTCGTTTTTAGCTTTTTTCCATGGCTGGGTCGGTTTGTTCTTGACCTCTGGGTGTGATTGTTTGTTTGGTATATTTGCCTCTGTTAACGTACAGCTAAGTACGGTACACGGGGAAATTTTTGCGGATTTCATTTTCGTACATTTCAAAATAACAAGGACAATATATTCTTGCGGGAAAAGTTATGAGAGTTAATTAGATCTACACATCGAAAAGTGGTTGCGTTTGGTCGAATAGAGATTGGGTATTGGTCGAGTTGGTCTAGGATAAAAAAAAAAAATATTAGTAATCGCAGTGATCGATGACGTTGGTTGAGAAACGATCGCATTTTAGTCGAACAAAGGTCGTGATGATCGAGTACTGATTGTTCAAATATTTGTATTCAGACCAAACTCGATCCCTTTACGATCCTTTTCCGATTGACTGGCTTCTCGATGCTTACTCGAATGTTTTTGAAACGTCAAAAACTCTCTGAAAGAAAGTCAGATCGATGACGAGTAAGGTAGACCACCCCGAACATTCTTGTCGAACTAGCCAGACCAGTCTCCCGATCACTTTATCTGTCTTGATCGGAATTGATATAGTTGGTCTGATCGGCAGTGTCAACCTAGCTTTAGCTTCAAAAATACTAGACTTCTTTGTTACTTAATTAAATTCTCATCAATAAAATGACCTTTAGCTGTCATATATCACCATTTCAAAACCAAATTCTAAATTGTTGAATTAAACAGCTTTGCATAAAGTTTAACCTATAGAAACCATGTATATCCCGAATTTTTCGTGTATAATTTGTTATGCCAATTCATAGCCAATGTTTAAATCTTTAAGAGACAGATGCCGAATCACTATAACGACCGAAAAAAAAATCCCTAAGACAGTGTGAAAACCTTAACACATTAGCACATTTACCCTAAAGTCTTAATGCAAATTAATTGACTAAATTTGTGGCTAAATTATATCATCTTATAATTATTTTGCATTAATTCTTTATCCCTCATTTTTTTGCCAAGCAACAACATCAAAAGAGCTATATAAATGTTCGTGAGAGTCGGGCTCGATGATATTAAAATTGGCTTTAACGAACGCAACCTATGTATTACTGGTAAATTATTAAACCAGGGATATCGTTACCATAAATTACTTAAAACCTTTACTAAATTTTTCCATAGATATAAAGATTTGGTTTTGAAGTTTGGTTGTACCTGTAGAAAACTTATTTCAAACGGGATAGCACATCCTCATGTTTACGGAAATGTTGTTAACCGTGCCCGGAAATTTAGAAATGATCCATGTAAACTTGTTGCTCCTTTAAATAAATTTATTCTTAAAGGTTACCTATTCAACACTGTAATAAGATCATTGAATATTGTTTTTATTGGTATAAATATTGATTTTTTTACACTAAATCCATTGTATGTTGGATGTGTACGGATTGAGTGTTTAGTCTTAGAGGCATGATTTTTTTATTAGTTGTTAGTGGCTTTAAACTAGCTGTCAGATAACTGCGAGTACTCTCAGATCTGTTCATTGTGACTTTTTGTGTCGGGATGTATAAGTACCCGGTCACGTCCACTTGTATTTTTTGTCTATCTGATGAGTTAAGCCTTTTTCAACTGATTTTTTATAGTTCGTTCTTATGTTGTACTGTTATACCACTGTCCCAGGTTAGGGGGAGGATTGGGATCCCGCTAACATGTTTAACCCCCGCCACATTATTTATGTATGTGCCTGTCCCAAGTCAGGAGCCTGTAATTCAGTGGTTGTCGTTTGTTTATGTGTTACATATTTGTTTTTCGTTCATTTTTTTACATAAATAAGGTCGTTAGTTTTCTCGTTTGAATTGTTTTACATTGTCTCATCGGGGCCTTTTATAGATGACTATGCGGTATGGGCTTTGCTCATTGTTGAAGGCCGTACGGTGACCTATAGTTGTTAATGTTTGTGTCATTTTGGTTTTTTTGTGGATAGTTGTCTCATTTGCAATCATACCACATCTTCTTTTTTTATATTTGAGAGTATTTTCATAGATTGAAATGATTTCCGTGTACATATTTTATTATCATGCATAAAACGATGCATCCAATGTCGTCTGATAGGACCCGACACTGTTATAGTATGTCGGCAGTTATAGCTTGGGTTTGTCCTCTAGCTTAGACTTGATTATAATTAAATAAAAAAAAATATCATTTACCAGTACATGTTAAATCAGTCATAAATCTATAAATGATTCATCAATATCATGACAGATATGCCATCATTAGGGCATACAACTATCAATTATCAATTTCCCCTAGACTTTTGTGATTGCTCTACATAACTAATGGTTCAACATTTGACACTTGTCCTCGTCAGACTGCAATAAATTTATGCGAATATTTCATGATACTTTGTATTTTGCTATTAAAAAATAATGAATATATTCTTTCTTGTTTAAGTTTCTGTTCTGCAATATTTCAGTAGAATCAATAAATAATAATAATACATATATATATGTTTTGTAATTATACTAGTTTCGTCGTTTTTTACGTTATCATAACCACTTATACTAATCTAAAATTTGTTAGATTTGTATTAATTTTAATGGTCACCTGTTGTTTCTGTATCAGTCGCTTCATCTTTAATAAACCCTTGGAATACATGCTGTGATGGACACTATTGTGATTCAGATTGATAACATTTGTTTCTTTTAAATGTATTTCAAGGTCAAGAATGCCATATGTTGTAAATCTTAAACCTTTAGTTACAATAACACCTATGAATAGTATGGCGTACGGAAAGGGTCAAAAGTAAAAAGAGCAGCATAAGCTATATTTAATAGCTTATGCTGCTTTGTAGCATAAGCTATATTCGACGTACCGAAAGGGTCAATATCTATTTGTCTGGTTATGCTGCATTTTAATCGCATATGCTATATTACAAATACTGACTATGCTATATTTTCAAATTGTAGCATATGCTGTACTATTTCAAACACATCAATAAAGGGTCAAAACTCGAAAGTAGCATAGGCTATATAATCTATTTTGATTGGACTGTATATCTTACTATTGGAAGGCGTGTTTAACGAATCTATTAAATTGTCATCACTAAAGTCTCCGCCCCTTTTGCATCAATACTTCTAAAAATGTTATGTATAATACGATCATTTGAAAACAAAAACAAAACTTTTTTAATGATCAATTCGAGTATTTTGAGAGAAGAAAATCTTTGTTTAATGTTATTACATTTTATATATTCATATGTTTTTGCCTGGTACATATTAGTAGATTTGATCTCACTGGCATCGGGTAGTTTTAAAACAATTATGTAAGGGGCACACACGAACAATAATTTTCTTGTATTATCTTGGGTGATGTATTAATTATGTACCCCGCAGAGCCTTCTCGCGAACAAATGTAATCATTTCTATTAAATTTGTATTATACGCTGCACTTGCTATAGAAAACTATGTCAATAATGCTTTATTTGACATAAACAAATTTCTCGACGATAAATGATTCTAAACTAAATAATTTGTCGGACTACAAATTCTGGAAGTGGCAATTAAGCACCTGCAGTGACTGTGTCATTTAGTAAATATTCAGATCATAATGATTACACCAATAGGTCTAAGTAGATTCAGATTCAATATTTTATTAAAGTCTCACTACTTGCAATACATAAATATACAGTACATACAGAGTATATACACAATATAAAACAGACAATACACAAATATAAATTACAAGTACCATTCTATTAAGAATTATGAGAGACTATAAAACCATTTCTATATAAAACTAGTTAAAATACATACGATTATTAAAATCATTTCATTTTAAGAATATAAAAAGGTATTTCTTCTACTTAAAATATCAAAGCAGGTTTTGGCAACCATATCATAACAATTAATGTTTTTAAATAAATAAACAAATTTATCATCATCAGACAAATCATTAAAATCTACATTATATTTCATAGCTTCGCTATATAAACAAAAGCGCAAATCTGCATATAAAGGACATGCCGTGAAAGTATTACATGTTTTTCGTCTTCTATGTTATCATTACACATAAAACACACTCTTTCGTCTACATTTTTATTTTCATACCGCCCTGTTTCAATTCTCAACGGAGCTACTCCGCATCTAAATTTAGCAAAAGCACTTCTATATCTATAAGATAATGTTTTAGATAAATATAATTCACTACCATAACTGTCTTTAAACAATTTATAAGTCCGCAATTTTTTACCAACATCTTGTGTTAATATTCTATTTTGCCAATTTTCTATATACTTATCAAGTAAAAATTCTTCTATCTGCATAATATTTTGTTTACACAGTACATTATTTAAATCAGTATACAAAGTATAAGTATAATACATTGAATTCTTCTTATATTAATTGCATGTGCATTGTATTATTGTATTAGGCAGCAACCATTTGATTTTGGGGGCTATGGAATTTTTTTCTGGACAATTTTTTTTTGGCGACAAGTCGAAAACATTTTTTTCTTTCAATTTTAGTATTAATATAGTGGCAGCTGAGGGTGGAACAAACAATTTTTTTCTCAGGGTCTAAAACAAATTATTTGTTTTCCTAAAACTGGAAACGAAACCTTTTTTTCCAAAAAAATCCATAAAGTGGGACTAAGTTCATAATTTGATAATACATTATTTTAAAGTTTTTTTCACATATTCACTGGCCATAGTACTGGTCTTATACATAAGACATTAACAGGAATATTTTGGGGACTAGTCTTCAATGCTGTCGACGCCAAGTTATTAATTTGAACAAGAAATATAGAAAAGTGTCGAAACGGTCTATTCCTTAAAATTCTAGAAAACCTGCATCCCGGGAAATTTACTCCATATTTTGAAATGGTCCCAAACTCTAAGTTCTGTCATACATAAATCTATAGTCTATACCAAAAGAACACAAAGAAAACAAGAACAGAATTTATAACTAGGTCCTTGAACATCGGCACAAGCAATAAAGAAAAAGGTTTCAGCTTTAGATTGAGAACAAGTTTTGAGCTTTTAGCCGTACAGAAACCAGAAACATGGGTGACAATAAAATATTTCATAAGTGAAAAAGTTCGTATATATATATGTTAACTTTTAACTGTGAACGTAGTTTTTGTGTATGCTGAAGGAAATTAAGTGTAATTTGTTTATACGCTCAATTCAGTTAATTTCATGATGTATTTTGGAGTTAAGTATCATATGACGTTCATTTCTACTGTAGTTAGTACATATGTTTGTTCAGGGGCCAGCTGAAGCAAGCCTGTGGTGCGAGATAATCTCGCTGTATTGAAGACCCATTTGTGGCCCTCTGCTGTGTTCTGCTATTTTCGTCGGGTTCTTGAAACATTCTCAATTCCATTCTCAATGTTGCAATTAGTTATCAAATGTTTATATATTATCCTGGTAATAATTACTCAGATTTATTGCAGACTAACAATGACTATCTGAGATCATAAATTAAAACAATTGAATATAGTAAGGCAGTTGAATTTATCCGGCAGCCACGACTACGTGTCTTGTGTCACTTCTTGAGTCATGGCGTTGTCAGTTTATTTCCAATCTATGACATTAGGCATAAGACATTATTTTATTATAGCGATCATGGGCCAGGTAATGATTTTGACTGTTCCTAGCTCTTGTATCATTCGACCCTCTTTTAAAATACTTGTTTTTTTTTTGCAATCTTAAATTGCAAAATTAGCGGCTCAATCTTGTTACTGTTAGTTGAAGTTGTAATCATCCGAAATAGAGAACAAACACATTATTTGTGGCAGAAAAATTGCCGTTAAGCAGAAGGTAAACAGTTTTAGGGGTATTCTTCGCTTTTCTGTTCTTTTTCTCGCTCAATGTTTTCTTGTTCTTGTGTTTCTGGTATTATTCTTAACCTTAATTGTATGAAATTTTACTGTGTGTGTTCAGTTCGCTTTTTGTGTTTCTTTCATAATTTTTCGTGGTGATATGCTAGTTTCTTGTAATTCTTTTAATTCATGTGTTATCTCTAAATATTCTTATGTTGTCTAGAAGTAAAATAACCAATAGCATTTACCAGTTTTTTGTTGTTGCAAACAAAGCTTAATGGAGATATGGAAACTAAAAAATGATTGAAGAGGTAGACATAGAGGTATGGTAGGCTTTTATCTCTCTGCTTTCCAAAGATATTTTCTGATTAATTCAGAAAGGCGTTACTGTTAATCTTGTGGCATGGAATGGTTGTATAAAGTGTAGAGAAATAAAAATGTATTGTGCAATTTCGAAATTCCAAAAGATTTTCATTATAGAAAATTTAATAAATCTCTCAAATTCCCACTCCTTCAGTGAGCTATGTCTGAATACTTCCCCGTAGTTTTAGTTGAAAAGATTTTTGTAAAAGATTAAGATTTTTGTGATTTTTTAAAAATAAAGATAAAATGGTAAAATTGACTTTAAAGGGCAATAACTCCTTGAGGGTTCAATTGACTAATTTGCTCATCATGACTTATTTGTAGGCCTTACTTTGCTGTACTTTATTGCTGTTTACAGTTTATCTCTATCTATAATAATATTCAGGATAATAATCAAAAACAGCAAAATTTTCTTAAAAATTACAAATTCAGGGGTAGCAACCAAACAACAAGTTGTCCAATTCATCTGAAAAATTCAGGGCTGATAGAGCTTGACTTGATAAACAATTTTACCCCATGTCAGATTTTGCTCTAAATGCTTTGATTTCAAAGTTATAAACCAAAATCTACATTTTACCCCTATATTCTATTTTAAGCCATGGTGGCCATCTTGGTTTGTTGACCGGGTCACCCGACACATTTTTAAACTAGATACTCCAATGATGATTGTGGTCAAGTTTGATTTGATGTGGCCCAGTAAATTCAGAGGAGAAGATTTTTAAGATTTCAAATTCAGGGGTAGCAACCCAACAACAGGTTGTCCATTTCATCTGAAAATTTCAGGGCAGAGGAGATGATTTTTGTAAAAGTAAACGACGATGGACGACGGAGTTCAAACAGAATAAGGCTTAGGCTACTTTAAGAAAAATATGAACTATATTGTCTTCAAGATTTGCAAACAATTTGCAACTATTTCTAAAACGTTTTATCAATTTCTTCAATTTATCTTCTTTACCTCAACACCCTCCTCTCGTTTTCCAGGAAAATCTGATATTACCACAAAAAAATGGTGTATTCTGGTAAGTAGCACTATTTTGTGTATGCAACAGGAATTACCCCAATAGATTAAACAGTTCTTTGAACATCATCGTAATGGTCCGGCAAGAAAAATGACGACTTTGGGGACAAGTTTGATAATTTCCCATCATGCTTGTCTTCCTCATCCATGGCTGCCATCTTGGTTGGCAGGCGGGGTTACCAAACACATTTTTTTAACTAGACACCCCAATGATGATTGTAGCCAAGTTAGGTTAAATTTGGCCCAGTAGTTTCAGAGGAGAAGGTTTTTGTAAAAGTTAACAGACAATGCTTGACGACAGACACTTGACGACAGACGCCAAGTGATGAAAAAAACTAGGTGTACTCATGGAATGTTCCCATTTTCCCTAATCTATATCTTTGTGAAGAGTGAATCAAATTTCATTTATTAAATAAATTTTTTATTTATGAATATATACATTTTTAAGAACAAAAAACATCATAAAAATACTATGTTTTCCAACACATCAATACTATACTAATAAATGATACATAATTTACAAAGAAGTGGCTACAGCTCATTTGACCATCATAATATAACAAATGAGCCTATAATCGCTAACCTGAATTATCTGTGATCAAAATGTTTCAGGGGGAAATAACACAGTCTTGAAAGTCATTTAGTTCTAATTTCTCTGAGTTTCAGAGAAGATTTTTAATGATTCATTGTCAAGATATTAACAAGTGATATAAATCAGCACAGAGGTTTACTTCCTATCTCATTATGCCCCAATAATCATGTCAGCCATAAGCCATTGTCATTACTTAAAAACAAAAAAATGTATTCTAATCTGAGGAACCAATTCGACATTTTAACAAAAAAATTTACTAATGATACTGACGATCCACCAAAAAGTAATATAAATAGAACCATACCAATAGTAAGCAAATTCATATAAAATAGATGTGGTATGATTGTCAATGAGACAGTTCTCCACAAGAGACCAAATCGACCCAGAAATTAACAACTACATGTCACTGTACGGCCATAAACAATGAGCTTATTTATGTTTAAAAACTAAAAAAAATCACTAATATGTAACACATAAATAAACGACAACCACTGAGTTACAGGCTCCTTATATCATGTTCTCAAATCTAGATATCATCTCCCATTTAGAAAAAAAACATGTGAAAAAATAAACCTATTATGTGTTGCTCTCCCAGCTACAAAATGTATCCAAAACCAAAGATATAGAACATGTTCTATCATAATCATTTGGTAACTAATGAAATTACTGTCTCCCCATGTCTGTATTGAACATAAAAAAAATATTAAACAAATAACACTCCAAATGCTCAGATCGGTTGTCACCGTACAACACAGTTAATAACACCATATAGGAAAAACATAGAACTCTTTTTGTCATAAGACACTGTCAAACATCCAAACATACTATCCACACTCATCTGTGTCCACTTGTTCATTGTCTAAATAATTATAAGCCCAATTTGCTTATTTTTTCAAAATCAGTAAAGGTAATTTGGAAAAAATCTGTGTCACCTTATGTTATCTTGTAAACTTGTTTTTCTTAAAACTGACTTTTTTATCCAACTGAGCCTCTCGTTTTGTCTATTTCAAATAACTTGAAGTCCATTTAATTGTATTTACTTTCTTATGAACTTTGATATCTTTGACACAAATTGTATGGATATGAAACCAGAATAGCTTCATGCTTTTCTGACTTTAGAAAGTAAACAAAGGTTAATTCTCATCACAAAAACAGAAACAGAAATCTAGCATTTAATAAGTACATCATCAATCATTTAATTCTCTGGATTTGAGTGAATAAGGAAATAAGCTTGAATCGTGAAAATCCAACTTGACCTGTAACTTGTCATATTAAAACAATACATCAAATATCAAATCAATATCTTCAAGCATGAAGAAAAAAAACCTGACAAACAGACAGAGAGTGCAAACCTAAAGTACCCTTACTTAAAACAAACTGAATCATATGAAAAAGTGTATGTGTAAAGCAAAATTATATCCGGAATAAATGTCACAGTAGTTGTTGTTATTTTTTTATTCGGAGGAAAATATTTCCCTGGGATATTTTTTCCTTTGCCGTGAAATTCTATCTGGGTAGGTAACTTATTGAATAGTTATTAGAAAAAACTTATCCTTTACAAATACTATGAAATAATAATAGTGTATTTGAATTAAACCTATTTTGTAAAAAAAATGTATTATAATGGGAATTATTTCACAAATTATCATTGAAAAAATTTCCTGAAAAAAAAATCAAGTAAATATCAGTCTTTTAAAAAGAAAATTATCATTTTAAACATAAGAATGAAAACCAGAAATAATTTCAAAAATCGTTATTGTGAAATAATATCATGATTAAATAAGGTAAGTGTAAAAGTGATTGAGTTGTTTTCAGATCTTAGTACAAATATAAATTAAAACGTAAAGGTAGAAATATAGTTGCATTACTACTGTTATCAGTAATGAAAGAATTTGATTATGATAATATTTTTAACTATATAAATAGTCTCGGGACAAAGATGTTGTTGTTGATTATATGGAAATCAGATAAATTATAGCATAACAATATATTGGAACAAAAGCAATTTAGTGGATAGTATTTACCTGTGAAATGTTATAACTGTCTTATCAAAAATCCATGTTGTAATTCATCTTGTTATAAAAATGAATATATATATAAAATAAGACTCAAGGAAAAATTTCACTATGAAATAGTTTCAGGAATATATTATATTAATATCTTTAATTTAAAATATAAATTGCTCATAATTACCTCCCTTTGATAAATTATGCAAATTTGTTCTACCTTTGTGAAACATTTTATAATTAAAGTCAGGTATATATTGATTGCGAGTAACTTACATACTAGTTAATGGGACTATATTTCACAAGGTTCTGTGAAATATGAAACGGCAAATATATACCGGTACATACTATCTGCATAACACAGACAGATTTTCACTCCTCTTGAAAAATTCTACCTGTGAAATACCATGCCTGGAAAAAAATTACCATGACAAATTATCCTCAGGATAAAATATCACAGCGGAAGAAATAAACTGTTACATATTCAGAGCGTCAATACATTTTGCAGATACTTTTAAGATCTGATAGACAGTTTCAGAACTGTGAGGTACATTTGAATATTTATATTATTTCGGTTGGAAAAAACTTTTTTAACTAAGAGGTTAAATTTGACCAAAGCCAGGACCTGAAACAATGGATTCAATCATTATGTCCTTAAAGGTATTGTAATTCTTTAAATGAAGTGGTAGAACAACTTCAAATGTACATGTTGAAACTGTAGGGTATTTTCTTTCCTCAGTAAAACCAATCGAGAAGCGAGCATCAAATCCTCCTGGAGGTACTGAGCTGCAACCAGTCATGAATCTTAGAACATCATCCACTTTAACAACACCACCATCATAGGTACACATTCCATCTGAAAATATATCAATTATGATAAAATATAATCATATCGTTAAATTAAAATCACATTTTTGTTGAACTCACCACTATTAATTAATTGTTGAATCTTCCCACCACTACATACCAAATTCAAGAACCTAAGTGAGCACGCTCACATATCCCATGTCCCCACATTGTCATTAGAGGAATTAAATAATCGTAAGAAAAGAAAATTGTAAAATAAAAAAAAATTGAATCATAATTTCCTGTCAATATGCACATCTACATTTGTACATAGTATATCCTTATTATCTACTAAGTTTCATCAAATTCTGTTGTGTGTTTCAGAGGAGTTGCAATGACAAACTATAAGTACATTGAAGCAAATACGTTCAAAGGAGCGTAACTCCTAGAATCAAATTGAGTTGTTATTTCCTGTCAATATGCACATCTACGTAGTATGTCGAAGCAAATACGTTCAAAGGAGCGTAACTCCTAGAATCAAATTGAGTTGTTATTTCCTGTCAATATGCACATCTACATAGTATGTCCTTATTATCTACAAAGTTTCATGAAATTCTGTTGTATGGTTTCAGAGAAGTTGCTATGACAAACTGTTGCAGTAGTACATTAAAGCAAATAAGTTCAAAGGGTTGTAACTCCTAGAAAAAAATTTGAATTGTCATTTCCTGTTGATATGCACATCTACATATTATGTCCTTATTATCTAAAAAGGTTTTGTGTGGTTTAAGACGAGTTGTGATGACAAGAAACAGAACTAATGGACAGACTAACAGGTGAAAAACATTACACCCTACGCCACCCGTTGTGTGGGGTATAAAAATAAGACAAGGAAGTTAGCAGAAAATTAAAAATCCTATAAAATTTGGACATTAAGTATAGTCAAAATGAAGGAATAATATGGTATATGCTTGTATTATAATTCCTAAAAGCAACAAAGAATTTTTAATAAATCAGGTAACAGAAATATCAACTTTCACCAATATATTATGCAACATGTTCATCAAAATGTCCAACTCTTGAAAAAAAGATTTGTTATCATCAAAATCAAAATTAAAAGCTTTTTTGGAATTCCTAACAATGTGAAATAAGGTGGCAAAATTCAACTTGAAAAAATCAAGAGAAAATGGTGAAAAGCTAAAATATGGTCAAAGAACGGGTTGTCATTAAAGAGTCCACTTTGGAAAAATTCTAATGATATGCTGTAAAAATGTAACATACCACTGTAACAATATTATGCAGCATTCTAGAATATCCTATGGGGTTAAACTTTGAAGAGTAAAAATATGTTACTTAAATTTTCCCATAGCCACGTACAATGATAAACGGATAGTCTGCAATGTCTTTCTCGCTCAAAAATGATTTTTAACCCATTATTTGTACTTTAAGGCAAACATATATTTCTAAATGTATAGCCTGATTTTGTATACTTTTTACAAAACCAAAAACACACAATCCTTTTTAGTTATTTAAATTAATGAATTCTATTTAGAGAAATTATTTAATCTCAGCTTCATTTAAAATTGTTTTGTTATTTAATACTAGTACAATGTATCAGGTTAAATATAATGTTTCTGACACTATTGTCTGATTGGACTATCCCGTACAGAAATTGCTAACAAAAGCACATAAGTTTCACATGTGAAGCACATGAGATGCAAGTAAGAATTGTATGCAAATCAGGTTGCTCATATGTGCAGTTTGGTAGTTCATATGTGCCCACAAAAATCTAACATAATGCTCACATGTGCAATTCAAACCTCAGGTGAGCTTTTATCATCCACGTTAGTTTTATGTTAGTTTTGTGCTTTGAAAAGTTTTTCCATTCTTCTAACCATTCAAAACTAACCTACATCATTGCTCATATGAGCTTTTTCAAAATGACATGCCCAGTCATGTACTTCCTGTAAATTCAAATTCATGAAAGCATGCAATAAATAGAGGTAGATGGATATGGAAAATGTTAAGTCCTGTATTGTGCTATTTGAAGAAAGGCATTGTTGAAATCTGACAAAACCAGTGTGGCTGTGGTTAATTATTTGTAAGTTATCATTTCTATTTCATTATTTTCATTTTTGTGTCATATTTTGAAATATATTACAATTTTAAGTCCTTTATGGGAATATATACAGGTTGCTTCAAAATAAGTACTACATGTATAAAGATTTTTCCTTTTTAAACTTTTTGAAATACATGCAGTACTTATTAATCAAAGACATTAATTGTGAACTAAACTTGCAAGTCCCTCTAATAGTTTTATAATGTAATGTTATGTTTTTAGTCATGATCATGATTATTGTTTTAAAAAAAAATGATATGAAAATCATAATTAACTGACAATAATTAAAGAATAACTCTTTTAACATGATGTATCAGTTATTTTATTTTCAACTGAATAATATTTAAGATTTTCATTTAAATTTGAAAAATATTCCTATTTTGAAGCAGCCATTTTGTTTTGGTCAACTATAATATTCACGTGTGCAACATGTGAGCAACTGCTCATATGAGCAATCTAATAAAATGCACATGTGAAACAAAAGCTCATATGAGCAGTTGCACGTGAGGTTTCTAACATGCAAATTAGGTTAGTTTCATATGTGCAATTTTTTTGCTCACAAAATGCTCACCTAATTTGCATGTTAAAAAACTTGTGTGCAATCATGTTAGTTTCTAACGTGAGCATCTTATGTGCAACTTATGTGCAACATGTTAGCACTTTTTGGTAAGGGATCAACAACCAACTTTAATACAACAAAGTTCAACTGTATATCAGCAGAGGTAAATAAACATACCTTCACAATCATGCACAAAACTTTCAAAGTTTTGAGCAACATCCTCAGAATTATGCCTAGCATTACTGCCAGTTCTTCCAAATGTGCTGACATCCACCATTTCCATGAGGATCTCGGCAGATATTTTTGGTGGCTTACCACATCTGTGACATAAAATTCTCTCAAGCTGACCTGAAAAATATCGACATGTTGACTGTTGTAAGCAAGACGATAGAATCTAGGACTATCATTAAGAAAAAAGTTATCCAATTGCAGTAGAATATGCATTATAAATATTTTACCTAATGTGATATAAGTGTTGAAAGATAATACAAATGTGTTCTTGTGATATTAAAATCTGGAAAAATCTAGACTTTTATGACAATTTCCTACAGGTATTTTGAACATTGGAAGAATCATCTAAAATCAATATTTTATCAATATCTCAATTAATGTTTATGCATTGCTTGGTAACATTAAGCTATATTTGAGAATTGTTTAATTCTAGATGTATCACGTCTTCTAATTGGCTGATGTGTTTGTTTATCAGCTGATAGACATAATTTAGTCATGTGACCGTGACTTCATCAATGTTTTTTCATGGTTTATACTGCTGTAAAAAATGGAATTAAGAAATAAATTATAAGAGAGACTTGTAATATTTCATATGTCTAATTGAAATAACATAAACAAAAATAGTATTCCTCACATTTTTGATGTTATTTCTTCAGAAAACACATTACAGAAAGAAATTATGATGTATGGAACATGATGATTAATTAAGAAGACATAGTGATGAAATACAAATGTAAGCTTGAATCACGTTTTACCTTGTTTTTTTTGTAGTAAGGTTTTTAATCCTACACACTCTGTGCCTTCCCAAAATGCATCAAGCATTGGTTGTTTTCTGAGAATTACAGAGTTACTCAATATCAGTGATCTGACTATTGTATGTTTTGTCTTTGCATTGAGTATTGTACAAATCCCAGCAGTTTCCAATATATTCATCACTGATTCATCTTCCATGAGATGTTCTGGATTATCAGCATCCTGGATCTGTAAATATATTCATCATATGGAATTATGTACTAAGATTAAACATAGAAAGTCAAGAATTTAAAATTGAGGCTATGATTGGAAAAACTACATGTATTTGTTAGGGAGCAAAACAATCTATGAATATTTATGGGTTATGGAGCTCCTTTTTGGGATATTTGAGTTTAAAAAAATGTCCTTCCCCCCTTTAAGAAAACTTCTGGGTCCACCACTAGCTGCCATATCATACGGGAAAAACAGGAGTTCATATACCCACACAAATCCCAAAACCTCACCCAAGTACATCCTTTAAGACTGAATGTCTTTTACATGTTTACCAAAGAAAAAAAATATAAAGTAACCTCAAAATAAAATACAAAAATAAAGATAAATTTATATAGATGGTAAGTTACATGCAGGGCCAGAATAGCTGTCAAATCAGCATAAAATGAAGCATAAAACAAGAATGTGTCCATAGTAAACGGATGCCCTGACTCACACCATCATTTTCCTTGTTCAAAGGGCCATGAAATTGGAATCAACACTTTTCTTAATTTGGAATTAAAATTAGAAGGATCATATTATAGGGCACATGTGTAATAAGTTAAAGGTTGATGTGACTTCAACTTCATTAAAAACTACCTTGACCAAAAACTTTAACCAAAACTTTAACCTGAACTTCACACTATCATTTTCTATGTTCAGTGGACTGTGAAATTGGGATTAAAACTTTAATTTGGCATTAAAATTAGAAAGATCATATCATGGGAAACATGTGTACTAAATTAAAAGTTGATTTGACTTCAACTTCATTCAAAACTACTTTGACCAAAAACTTTAACCTGAAGAAGGATGAATTAACGAACGGACAAACATATCAGAAAACATAAATGCCCCTCTTCTCTCATAGGTGGGGCATAAAAAGATCTTCCATATGTCAATCCTCCAAGTTACAAATCATTGAATTGGCCTTGTAGTTTCAGAGAAGATTTTAAAACTTTGACCAATATGAGACAAGAACTGCCTATAGTGGCCAGGTTTGTTGCATTGTAGTTTCAGAGAAGATTATTTTTTACTTTCAACCAATCAGCAACAAAAAATGCATTTGGTGGCCAAGTTTGTTGCCAGTCTATTATGAAATGAGGGATGTTTGATCATGTTTTAATGAATATAGTTTTTACCCTCGAAATAATCTGCTTGCAGTTGACATCTTCAACACTGTCAATTGTTGCACTGTCCAAACCTTTCAGTCCATAATTGACCATCATATGTGAAAATGCTGGGCTTACTGGTCCTCCTTGTATCAAAATGGTACCAAGCATTTTCCCAAAAGTATGGAAATGTCCATTTACCATTCCCATCATGTTACTTGTCACTTCGTAACCATCACCTGTGTCTGAACGAAGAAATTAAATGTACAGTGAAACATGTCTTAACTAAAACCTTAGTGTAACATAAATCAGTCTAAACCTAACAACTTTATTTGATTATGAAGTTAAATTTCTTAGTAATTTTATCCCATGTAAACTTATCATAATTAATATGACTTCTACTTTATATGATAGCTCCATTTGGAGTTTATGTGTTTAGAGACTACTTATGTCAGTACACCTTTCCTATATTGCCTCTTAATATGTCTGTTTACTCCAGACCTTGGGTCAATCACATACCAAAGTAATTAATTACATGTCAATTAAAAAAAAACACTTTCAGATGTAATTAATTGCATCACAATAACATTGGTTTTTAAATGTAATTAATTACATTACAATTACATTACCAATGGAATTAAATACATTTCAATCACTTTAGGATAAAAATGACAAAAAGCTAGAATGAAACTTTTATACATGCACTGTTTAACAGAGACAACAATTACTTTAATCAAAAATTTCAGTCCCAAGGCTGTTGAACAGTTTACTTATGCATCTGTTTACTCAGGACAAAAAATTCTGTCCAAATGCTGTTAACAGATTGTAAATCAATAATAATGAACATATGGATAGCATTTCTAAAATGATGAGCTAAAATTAAGCAAATTGATAAAATAAACTATCTACATATATGTTTTGTGGGCTGTAATTGTTATATGTATATGTAATTACAAAAACAAGGCTTAAAACAATTAAATACCTTTTAGAAGTGAAGAACACAACATCTGTCTAAAGAGAATTTCTAAAAATTCCCTTCTTAAGCCACCTTCATCCTGGCCACTTTCATTCCTGAATTCAACCTGAAAAAAATCCTTTTGCATAAATATTTATGAAGTATGAACAGATACATTTTGTATGAAGGGCTAAAGTGCTTTATTCTATAATAAACAATGTGTGAATGATCAATGCTTTTACAATCCTGTGAAATAACAAAAAGAAGCATTCAATACTTATAATTACATTTTTTAGCTAGCATTATGAAAACACGATTTCTATCAAGTTTTTATCAATTTACCTGTATACGTTATTGTGGGCCCTCATGTTATCATAAATGATAAAAATTCATTGTGTGATGAACGTCAATTGCAGATGGAAGAGAGATTGCCAATCAAAATAACATAGTATAATGCAATGTAATTATCAAAGGATACAATGTTGAGGAATTAAATTTTAAATAGTACACATAATGGGTGAATCCCTTTAAAATTTGACATGCAGTTAATCAAACAGACATGCCTTTTGTAGGTTTATTTAAAAGAGACATTTTGACTAAACTAAACATTGTTTTACCTTCTTGTTAAATTGATACAAAATTTATACAGATTTTTGACACAAAATAAATGTGGTCAAAGATCTTAAAAATTTGAAATGGAGCATTTAATTTAATTGTATGGTCTAATATCCAAATTTAACACCATTGTTAGATGCAGTATGAACAAAGTTTCACTTTGGACCCTTCAAACCTTAATATGGACTTATTCAAATACATGGCCAAAAATAAAACATCTAAATGCACAATAAAATTTAGCAAATTATAGAGCTGCAATAATTCAGTTTTTGAATAAATCAAACAAAGTTTAATTTGGGACCCTTTGGACCTCAATGTAGACTTTTTTTTAAAATGGGACCCAAATCTAAACTACTAATTTAAGGATTTTCAATTACAATTTGGGGCCATGATGACCAAGAATAGTTTTCTTTTTATACCTGTATCTGTTCATTAACTTTTGTTTTTTTTATTATCATCAATCTAGTAAGGGATCTACCATTTGGTTTTTAGGGGGGGGGGGTCCGGCATTTTTTTTAGTTGTAATCTTTGTTCTGCCTTTTTATTTTTCACTCGATCCGGTCCTGCTTTTTTTTTTTTAGTTTATGCTGACTTTTTTTACATAAATTGTCATCCTGACTTTTTTTGCAAGTGTCTCATCCTGCCTATTGTTTTTCAAATTTCATCATAGCCCCCTCCCCCTCCTAAAAATCAAATGGTAGCTCCCTAAATCGTTTTAACTATATCATCCATTATCATAAATATGTTAATAACCTTTCTTTTATGAGACAAAATCTCATGGCAATCTGTCTACGAAATACAATAAAATATTACCTCCCTGTATTGGTGGAAAATATTTCAAAGGACAATGTTTTGCTTTACATCAAAGTCCTTGGGGAAGTTAGCATTTCAATGGAAAAGAAATATGATCTAAAGAAATACCTTTAACAGTTTTGTGACATCAAAACTAGATCTCCGAAAACATCGTAGAGAATGTTCCCATAGTGATTCTGGTCTTCTGCTTACTTTTATTGTTTGGAAATTGTCAAGGTCTATTAATTCCAACTTCCATTCTAGAATGGTGTCTCTGATATCACATGATTCTCTAACAGGAGGAGGTCTGCATATACAAATTAGAGATTGTACTATTTATTGATAAAGCTATATGATAGTGAAGCACACTTAAAGAATACATCTTCCTCTTACAAATTACAAAAATATAGAAAGGTTCATATCTATAAAGATAAACAAACTGTATATTTTTTGGAAGAATTCCCAATACATAATCTTTCAAAACGCTTAAGTTAAAATTTAAGGTCATTTGGTGAAAAATAGAGCTGTCTTTAAAGGAAATTTCTATTTTTAGTTACTAAGCAGTTGCCATCTTTGACCATGTAAAAACTTTCAAGTCCAATTGACCTTGTGGTTGCATAAAAGCCAATTTAAAAAAAAAACAATTCTATCATGCACTCATAAAAATGATCCAGAGTGTATAACAAAAACAATCTGCCAAATTATTGTGTGTACAGGAAAATATACAATTTGTTATCATATTTAATTTATTGGTATCCACTAGCTTTATGTCTAAAAAAAACAAAAAAAAAACCAACATGTAAAAAGAACTTATGGATTTTATAGTTTGAATGGTTTTACACTAGTTTTCTTGTAGCCCTTTCGTTATAGCCTTTTATTCGGTGTGAACCAAGGCTCTGTGTTGAAGGCGGTATATTGACCTATAATGGTTTACTTTTATAAAAAAAAAATTGGATGGAGAGTTGTCTCATTGACACTCACACCACATCTTCCTGTATCTATCTATTAATAAATGTTGATTGGAATTTCAATATGTAATGTTATCATACAATGTAAAGGTGTCTTACACATCATTTTCCATTGGTTCTTCTTCAGAACTTTCTCTCTCATCTTGTGATTCTAGTGATGACATCAACTCATTATAGCTTCTGAAATATAGTTTTAATGGCAATTTACTAATGTGTTTTATAATTTTTGCCTTACATATTTTACCTCAAATCAAGCAATAGGTGGATTAATCTTTACATCACAGTCGAAACAACCAAGTGAAATCAACAAGTTTGATTGTTCTTTTGAAACAATGAATATATTATTTTAACTGACCCCAAAACAACTTCTGGAAATTTCATTGATTAGAATGATCATGTAAAGACAGTGTATTCCATAAACAGCTTTTACATGACTTGAATTAACAAAAAGACTATACTGTTGGCTTTGTAAGTTTTATACTTATAGTGTTAACATTCATGCTGCATAGAAGTATTTGAACTATAATGCATATGAAATAAGTTCTATTAAATACCAATAAACCAAAATTACATAGAAATTGTCTGTGAAAAAGTTCTCCAAGAACATGTTTCCTGTGAAATTATATTATATAAATGAACAACAGTTTTGACAATTAAAACTATATTTTATTTTTGTTTTTGCAGTAAAGAATGGACATGCAGGATAAATCTTTACCGTAACCTAAAATATTACCTTCGAACTAAAGCAACAATTCATGTGTATTAATAGGTGTGTTTTTCTGGCAAACTTATGGTCCACAATGGGCCAAAAGTGTGTTAGAACTGAATGTCAGAACTGTTTGGCGCAAACAGTGTTCCAGAAACTTATTTTCAAACAAAAAAGTAATTGATTTAAGATTGCCACAACTGTGTTCCCAAAGCCTTAAATTTATTATGTTAGTACTTATTTAGTATTTAATGTTGTAATAAAGAAATAATATGAGCAAAAATCACCTGTGAACAAGAGAATTGATATTTGTACATGGCTTTTCAATATCATATTCTACTTCTAAAACAGCTGAATGTTGAATTCCAAAATCTTCCAGCATACCACTACTACTCCAAGAGTTTATTTTCCTGCTTATGCCAGCAATTGAAATTTCAAAATCCTTAGTTGCATTTTGCTGGCAACCAACAAAATCAATAAGCACCTACACAAACAAAAAATCATATTTAAATACAAATTGATTTGTATAAGGAAAAATAAGCAAAGTTTCTTCTTTTTAGTAACTAATTGTTTTACATGTATATATGTAAACATACATGTACCAAATTGAATTTTTGTGTTACAAAAATACCCACAAAATATTTTTCAAATAAATATGCATACACAGGCAAAACAGAAATATGTCAGGAATTGCCCTTTTCAGGCCGTTATTTTATTGCAAATACCTTCACATTTTGAAAATAAACTAACTGCTATGCATTCTTCTATCCTTTTAAATAAAAATATCAGTCTGTTTTGAACATCCTTTAGAGAACATCTGACTTAATATAGATTGATTTAAAAAACCCTCTCCGTTCAAAATGAACAAAAAATGTCTTTTTTTTCATGAACCAATGGTTTTGGTATAGCAGTTACTCATTACGACCTATTCTGTACAGAATTACTCTTATGTTTCAAGGGGAGAGAACCAACAATGCATAAGACATTTAATAATAGTACAGTATATGCTTCGTTGAAGTTGGTGAGTTAAAAATAAATTAATTATGGTAGTCATGGTAGAAGTCTAAAACTTCAAAATTATATAATTGTTGATATAGGTACCTGAACAAAGTCTGACTGTCTAAATCTCCTTTTTTCGCCACTTCTTAGTTTAAGTACAAATCCTTCATCTGGCTCTGATGGGAGGCTTTCTTTCCTCATATTTCGTAACTAAATCAAAATAGAACACACTTGTTTATTAAGTTTTAACATTGTTATACTCTTAATCACAATCATAGGCACTAATGTATGTATTAATTGTCAATTTGTGTAGACTTGGAAACAGATGGATTAGGCAATGAGTGAAAAGATCAAAATTAAAAGCATATAAGATTACTTTTGGACATTCAAATTAGGGTATTTCTTAGGTTTTTTTATGCCCCTACTATAGCAGATACTATAGCATTAAGTTTTACCCTTGTCTGTTTTGACTGTTCATAAATAAGTAGGTCACGCAACCGTTCTAGAGTTATGCCCTTTTTTAAATGGGAAAATTTATGATTTTTTTGTTTTCATCCTCTCTCTTTAGTTTGCCTCAATCAAATGCTATAAAAATATACAAAATGCTTATTACCATAAAATACAGATCAGGTTGAATTTTGTTGCGTCATTTTTACCATTCTATAGTATTGTTCCTCTACAAATGTTATGAAACTTATTCATAATTCTTATTACCACAAAATATAGATCAATTTTGAATTTTTGTGGTGTCACTTATACTGTTCTCAAGTTATGCCCCTTTACAAATGGAAACATTGATTTAGTTTACCTGAACCAAATGTTATGAAACTAATACACAATACTTTTTATCATAAACGCAGTTCAAGTACACATTGGGGTAGCTGTTATTTGACCATTCTGCAGTTATGTCCCTTTAGAGCTTCATATGATATGCAAGGGGGATATCATCTGTGTCCCAACGACAAATTACAATATATTTTATTTTCTATTGACATAGCTGAATTGCCTATACTTAAACTGGGGTGGGGTTAAACTTTTCACACCCACTGTTCCATCTATCATAATATCACATTTCCATAATTTTTTTCCCCTGTTTTTTTCATATTTATTTCAGAAAAATGGATGTTTCTGAAAGATCAATCTTTCTGCCATTTATAACTCATACTTTTTATATGTCCTTGGGAAATAAATAAATATGGCAAATTGACATTTTTTTTTACCTTTTTTAAGTTTAACCTACATCAATTTAAAAGTGGTCCTGGCCTGTAGAAAGGGTTGTAAAAATGAAAAGTTGCATACCATGCAATTCAACAATCAAACTTTAAAGAAATACCTTTTGAATTTCTGTTACCAAACTTTGTTGTCTCAGATGATAATTTTGAAGTCTTTCTTCTTCATCTTTTTTATCTTGTTCCTACAGAAAAAAAGTTAAAAAAAATGAAAAGAGTTTAAATGAAGATGAACTAGAGGCTCTAAAGAGCCTGTGTCGCTCACCTTGGTCTATGTGAATATTAAACAAAGGAAGCAGATGGATTCATGACAAAATTGTGTTTTAGTGATGGTGATGTGTTTGTACATCTTACTTTACTGAACATTCTTGCTGCTTACAATTATCTCTATCTATAATGAACTTGGTCCAGTAGTATCAGTGGAAAATGTTAGTAAAAATTCGCAAATTTTATGAAAATTGTTAAAAATTGACTATAAAGGACAATAACTCCTTAGGGGGTCAATTGACCATTTCAGTCATGTTGACTTATTTGTAAATCTTACTTTGCTGAACATTATTGCTGTTTACAGTTTATCTCTTAAAATTAACAATTCAGGGGCAGCAACCCAACAACAGGTTGTCCGATTCATCTGAAAATTTCAGGGCAGATAGATCTTGACCTTATAAACAATTTTACCCCCTGTCAGATTTGCTCTAAGTGCTTTGGTTTTTGAGTTATAAGCCAAAAATTGCATTTTACCCCTATGTTCTATTTTTAGCCATGGCGGCCATCTTGGTTAGTTGACCGGGTCAACGGACACATTTCTTAAACTAGATACCCCAATGATGATTTAGGCCAAGTTTGGTTGGCCCAGTAGTTTCAGAGGAGAAGATTTTTGTAAAAGTTAACGCCAGTTAATAGATATGGATATTATAACACCCTGAAGTATCCCAGTACACCATGGACCAAAAAAGTTTTCTGTTTACTATATCATTTTTGCCAAAAAATGAAGAATATGGAATGTAAGATTATACTAGTACTGTTAACCATTTCTACCTTTTTCTGATCTGCCATTAAACTTTGCAGATACTGTTCATTTTGCTGAGACCGTAATTCTGTTACTGACAGTCCTAGGTTATCAATACTACTACCCTAAGAAAAATATTTAAAGAGTTAATTTACATATAAGCAAACCATTGCTGGCTGTAAACAAATTATAAAGCCTCATCAATTTTTAAAGTTTGTGTGCAATATCAATATTCAATAAGTTTCATAAAAGAAAATTTGTAAGGGTACATACCACAGATATCCTCATTTAAAAATGTAAGTAATAGCATCATTCATGTACAGAATATTTCCAAATGTTGAGTCTTAGCTATTCTATATAATTGCATTCTCATATATGTTATGATGGTGTGATACTAAACCCTTAACGGGAAGGATTGTCGTCACTGACCTAGTATATATATTTGATGAGGGCCACCTGAAGGACGCCTCCGGGTGTGGAAATTTCTCGCTGCATTGAAGATCTGTTGTTGACCTTCTGCTGTTGTCTGTTCTATGGTCGGTCAGGTTGTTGTCTCTTTGACACATTCCCCATTTCCATTCTCAATTTTATTTTATACAATTTGTATGTGCATGTAGAGATATTTATGAAAATTGATCATATTATCATTTTTCTTTAGAGTTTGCTTTACTTAAGCTATACATCAGGCCTCACGGTCATAAAACTTTCGAGCATGATTTTTGTACTCAGACTCGAAAATTAACCAATCAAATTGCTGGCCTCACGGTCATAAAACTTTCGAGCATGATTTTTGTACTCAGACTCAAAAATTAACCAATCAAACTGCTGGATTTCATGTTTCGAGCATGATTTTTGTGCTCCGAGCACTGAGCAAAGTTTTGTGCCTTCAAGGCCTGGTAACAACATAATAAAGCAAGATTCATGTATCGGTGTCCTTAATTACATCTAACATATGTATCAGGTTAAAAGCTCACAAGGACATTGGTTTCAGGTGACTTAATAAATATATGTTGCATTAATTAAGTTATGCATACTACACTTGGTCTCTTGTGGAGAGTTGTCTCATTGGCAATCATACTACATCTTCTTTTTTATATATATACAAATTGCTAATTATGTTCAGCTGAATTCAGTATGATTAATACTTCATTTCAGTTATTTCTGATGTCCTTGTAGTATTCATACAAATTGTTACTCGTTCCAATAACTTACACTAATAATTGAATCAATTGAAGAAGTAGTATTAGAGTCATTTCTTTGGACATTTTCATTTTCTAAACTTGAACCCTGCAAATAAAAAATGTATAACAGTCTTGAAATTAAAACAATTACTACTAAAAAAAAGTTTGCAGACAATATACAACAGCCATATGTGAGCAATTAAACTGCTACAATAAAGCATTTTGTTATATTTATAGTTTTCCCCTCCTTTGTAAACCATTGTAAACTGAGAGTTGAAGATTCATTTTTACATAAAGTATGAAATTAACCTAAGAAACAGCTGGGTAAGAATTGAACTTGGTGGCCTAAACCATGTGATCACTTATGAAATCATTTTTGAATGAGACAGTACTTAGAAGAAATATTATTTTGATCTTACCTTGTATCTCCACTGTGTCATACTGATACCAGACTTAAAATTATTTGGGTTCTTAGAATTCATTTGATGGATTGAATGTTTCACAATGTACAAATAATGAGTTGTTCAAAGAACACATTTCTTTTTTTTTTAAATGGCTTCTACATATAATAGCCAGAATCTGTCAGTGCTTCAAACTCTTTTGGTGTTAACCGTTGATTTAAATAGGTGTTTCTATAAACCAATAAGTTAAGTATATAATGCACATTGAGGGGGGTAGGAGGGGTCCTGATCCCGAAATCCCTGGAGGCTTAAAAAACATAAAATCCCAAGGTCTGAAATTCAAATGAATTAAAACCAGACATCCCAAAATTAGAAAAAAAGAATTCCCAGATGCCGAAAGTGTTAATCCTGAAATTATGAGCTTTTAAAAAACACCCAATCCCACAGTCCCAATAAAGGTCCTATCCCCCTCCACATTGGATCACAGTTTTCACAAAATTTATTTATCATTCATACACAAGTGTAAGAAGACTTAAACATAATCATTGATGTGACCAAGACTTTTAAGACAAAAATGTGGGAATGAGACAATATTAATGTTTATAATTTCAACAAAGTTTCAAAGATCTGGCTTTAAACTCTAAAAGAAGCTGATAACACTTAATTGATATTCTGTATTCCCCTACCTCTATCCATGCCTATCAGTCAATTCACTGTTACTATAACACAGATTTACTCTACGATTAATCTGGCCAAAAAGTGTATGGAAACTATGATTTTTTTACTGTTAACTTGACCTATTTTAAAGCAAATAAAATAATGCTGTAAATTGAAGTATTGCTCTGTGGTGACTTGATCATTTCATACATGACATTTTCCACTCACTCTATTACTGCACCATCCTCTTATATTATTTCTTGCTATTTGTGCTGCCTGCCGTCTACTCCTTTCTCCTGGTCTAATTAATATTGCCATGCCATCCTGCTTGGAATAAATATGGTAAAATAGTGCATTACTAATTCAAGTATTGTATTTATTCAATATAAATTGTATAAAAGGTCAAAGTATTCCTCTGAAAACTTCACTAAATGTAAAAAAAATGTCAAATGTCAGTGATTGTCAAACCACAATATATATATATATATATCTAGCTCAGTTGGTCTTAAATCGGCCAATATTAAATTTTAATCATAGGAAACATATGCAGGTTATCTAATGAAAACAAAAAAAAAAGCTATTTTCAGCAGTGTCAAATGACATATAATAATACAATAGTAAATAACCAATGTCAAAATCCTACAAATTGAATGTGCCTTTGGTGGTCCATATCTTAATGTTAAAATTTACAGATTTTGTCAACAGAAACAAGACTTCCTAATACCACAAAATTTGCTATTGTTCTGTATAAATCAACAGCAATAACTCAAGAATTGCTTAATCTGAACTTAGCCTACTTTAAAATATTGTATTATGAAGAACAAATTCTTGGGTAAGCCCAACTACCCCCAATGCCTTACTGTGGGCATTTAAAAAGATAATAGTTTTTACCTCATCAGTTTCTGGCTGGTTTCTCCCAGGAGTTGGAATAAACCGTGCTATCCCTGATGTTGATGTGGAATTATCACTTCTCTGCAAGAAACAAAACACATATTTTCAATCAAAATTTCGTTAGTTTTTTCTTAATAAAAAATCAAATTCTCGGACTGGGGTATATATATACATTTTGAATGAAATTCTCATAATTCTTTTCCTTTTGAATATAAAAACAAAGTATGATTTCACCTTTTGAATCATTTGATAACTAAATGAGAAACTTGCACTATTTCTTAGTGATTCATGGGGGACTCGTTTCTAAAAACTGACCTAGATAAAATGTGCTCTTCCTGTTTTGCCGTTATCTAAATTTCAAAGCATCTTTAATTTTTTCGAGTAAAAATGACAATGAACATTTAATGATTTATGCCAAATTTGATAAAATTTATCCATGGATTTCAGAGATGAGTTTTTAAACAGCGGCCTGTTACGACTCACCTGATTCACAGAAGTTCCATTACCCAATATACAGATATAAGGGCAATTGAAGATTTGTTATTGTGCGATAGAATTGAATAGTTCTTGCTATTGCCCATTACTGTGCAATTGACTTGCTATTACACAATACTGTGCAAATGAAGATTTCTTATCATTACGGAATGAACATTTCTTAAATTTGGTGTTGTGCAATTGAAGCTTTCTTGCTATTGCGCAATACTGAAACATCAACAAAGATAATGATAATTACAATTTTGGATGCCAGTGATGGTCAAAACTTTCATTGGGCAAGTTGAGATAAACACAAGTTTATTTTTACCTCTCTTACTGGTTGGTTTCTCTCATCCGTTGGAACAAATCCTGATGTTGATGGTAATGAGGATGATGTTGATGGTGATGAGGATGATGTTGATGGTAATGAGGATGATGTTGATGGTAATGAGGATGATGTTGATGGTAATGAGGATGATGTTGATGGTAATGAGGATGATGAAGTATTCTCACTTGTCTGAAAGAAATAATATACAATTTTACAGCTCAAGATAAAAAAAAGAGTTTATTATGCTTGATTGTTCTACTTTTTCACCTATACCCTTGAAAAATATTGTCCTTTAGAATTGTTTTTCCCTTCCTCAACAGATATGTTATGCACTTGATGAACTGCTGTTGCCTAAGGTCCTTTTTTTATCAAACTATTTTAATTATTTCATATACTATATCTACCAGTATTGCCTATAACAACTGGTAATTTACATTTTTATAGACATTTTTATAGAATATGTTTATGTAAATCTAAATGCTCTTACAATTCCCAGTGAATGACTCAAGATTGTAAAATTCTTACTTTTAATCTCAAGCCTTGGCAAGCTGATTTAAAGTGAAAATCTAACTATCAATAGTTGAGAAAAATTATAATTCATGAGAAATAGTTTTTAAGAACCAGCTTCTCTAATGAATTCAATGAAATATTCCAAATAAGTCTGGTGGGAAATACAAGAAGACAATTAAATCAGCATGCAATTTATCTATTTTCGTCCAAAGGAATGGGGGAAATGGTTTAAAAGCACAAAGCTGAAAAAAATATTGAGAGTCTTTTAAATTTATATACTATATACACGAAAGAAATATATTGACTGAGGAGAAAGTCTGAGTTTGATATACTTTTTTGGGTCGATATATCCTGTATTGACCTCATACAAATGCTTTATTTGTTATATTATTAATTTCCGACCATACATGTATTGCTATCAAAATCTCAAATAATCGATCACAGATATCATTTGTTTCAAAACGTTTAAGATCGTTTAACAATATGATCATGAAATTCATTACATGACGTAACAATAACAAACTATATCGGTTTTTAGAGATCCTAAAAATAACCGTGCAATATGCTTTTTGCTATCCGCCGTTTTCTCTCTACCTTCGAAAATATAGTTTAACATGTGACTATCCCTAAACGAATCAAATTTGTCAGTAAAATATACGAATTTATAATATATATATCTATATACCTGTGGTGTTGTAGTGATATATCTGTCTGGCCGTATGAAAACTTTCCCTGCAGTTCTCCTAAATGAACTGAAAAAAGTCTTCAATTTCTTTGGGGTATCACAATCAGAGGGTATATCTTCAAGATTACCACCAACAGAGGAGAAACATAATTTATAACTGTATCCTCTCAATGGTATGAAGATTGAGAATAAAAACTCTCTCATCTGATTTGCATTCCAGTCTGTCGGCATAGAAGTTGTTTGCCTGCTTCGCCCCAAATGAGACTGTGATCTCTCTGTAATTGGTACTCCTACAGTTCAAGTAATAGCATGAATTAATTATTTTCCTCTGATTGAAGCAAAGTTCTACTATATTTAAAGTCATAAGATACGAGTGACTGGTGAAAAATATTGTTCTTCCAATTCTTGAACCAATGCATACAAACACAGGGCCGTAACTAGCCTCTGTTAATAGTGAGGCAAAATATATATGCCGAGCGTAGCGAGGCGAACAATTTTCGGCGAAGGGTCTGGGGGCCGCTTAAGGCCAACAGAAGCTCTGAGAAAAATAACGCAAAATCGTGCATTCTGAGCGTTTCCCGGACTCTTTTTTACATTGAAACGCAATTATTATTTTAGCCATTTTTTTCTTCGACAATATTCTGGTCTCAAAGCAAAAACGTAGATTCATTGTAATTTGGGACTTTTAGGTTTTCAGGGGACAACATCATTAGCAGACCGATATGTAGGATAAAGCAAACATCGTAAGTCTCATAGTCATAAAAACCGGGTCTGTCTGTCTGTTCTTGTCTTGTATTTTGCTATGACTTTGGTGATTTTATAATAACTAGATTTAAATATAGTGACAGTGCAGTAATATATTTTAAGTACTAATACTGCCTAAGTCGACACTAAGGACCATCTTCAGTGGCGGATCCAGAGGGGGGGGGGGGGGGTTCCGGGGGTCCGCACCCCCCCTTTATTTTGGCCGATCAATGCATTTGAATCGGGACATATATTTTGCACCCCCCCTGCACCCCCCCCCCTTTTGCCCTGGGCTAGCACCCCCCCTTTCGAAAATTCCTGCATCCGCCACTGATCTTGACATTGTTTTACGGTAATAATGATTCTTTTATTGTTGAAGACCCTCCGTCAACTATCAAGATGAAGAACAGGAATAAAAACTTTGACCATTGGTCATTTGTATTTTTTCTATTCATTGACTTTGTGTGAGAGTAGTTCCCGTGCACGTTTTCCCCATATTCCTTTATTTTCTGTTAAAGGATATGAACACGACTTAATGCAAGTTTAATCCTTCAATGTAAAATGTCATATGGCATTACAGTGATGGTTTAATTTTATAGATGTCGAGGAATTGGTCGTCTTACTTTAATTTAAACCATGTCAGCTGTCTAGTTTTATCTACAAAAAGAGTCAGTTTTGTATTCTTTGATATCAAGTTCAATGCCCCATGCAGAAACGATCATTTTTTTCTGTGTCCAGAAGCATCATCGTATATTCTTAAAATATTTTGTCGCACAATGTCTGGACATCGGTTAACATGCAACATTGCAAAACCACACGTTTACAAATGGAAATTAACCCTCAGACTATCGTCATAAAGTAGGACAATAAATGAACAAAAGACAAACCCCGGAACACAGAATAACAAACAATAGACCATCAACTCTGAAAACAAAACTACGGTAAAAGTAAAATAGAAATAGAATCATGGATCACGAAAAACATGCAGGGACGACATCAGAAAATGAAGAGAACTTTCTTTTTGCAAAACACTTTCCGTGAAAACAATTTGATATGAAGACAATTTTTTTGTTTCTGTTTTTTTTTTTTTTTTGAAGTTTTCAACATGAGGCATTTGCCTCAATGAAGTTATAATAAGACATAATAGTGTCCTATGAAAAAGTGTCCACATGGACACTTTTTCATTGAAATTTGGTATTTAATAATGTCCATTGCCATGGAATGGTGTCCCTCAAAAGGACAGATTTTTACTGCTAACAATTAATGAATGGCTATTATTTATTTTGAATTTATTGAACCATAAAATTAATTTTTGACTCTTGACATTAAATAATGCTTCTGAAGATTATCGAAATGATAGTTTTAAACATATACTCAAATTTAAATACGTCGGATATCTTATGCATTATATTTTTTTTAGGTTTCTTATGACTTTAAACATTAGTAATTTTTCTAAACTCAAGATAAATATAAACAACACCTTAATTGCAGTTGGAGCTTATGATGTGTACCAGAGACATATAAATAGTATACATGTCTCTGTGTGTACATATATATTCATTTTATTTGAATGGCTTAATTGAAAAAATTATCATTCATTATGTATGAAATTATCGTCATTTTACTTGTACATGTTGTATGTTCAATCATTAATATAAACTTTTAACAACTTACCTAACATGCTTAATAACTTTATCTTTCAAATGCCTCATTAATGTCATGTATTATAAAGTACCTAGAAAATCAACCTAACGACCACGTTTAGAGTAGATTTGATTCTCTACTTCCTCCCTGGCGCCGGGGTTAGAACCCGTACTTTGTATTTCTAACTTCTACGACAACACCGCCTAGCATTGCGCAGAGCCCTTATTATATATATATTATATATATTTATACACACGTATATATTTACCATTGCTTCCCTACTCACTTTGGTAGTAGTGAGAATATCATTATGAATAGAATAATAATACTCTATTCCATCTGACTGATTTATGCCGGGCTTATAATTTTCCTATTTCATAACTATTTGCCAAAAAAGTCAAATTGAATCTAGATTATATTGTACAGACTTTTAAGACTTTTATAATTAATGCATTACAATGAAATATAAACCAACATCGAAAGAGCGTTACAATGTTTACTGAAAATTCATAGATATCATGTAAACACTTCACTTGCCAATTTCTAATGTCCCCTATGAAATGGAAGATAGTGCAAATTCGCTTTTTATTGTTTTGACTATATACAGTCTCCACCAGAGTAATGTTGATATAACCATAATACATACCTAAGCCGACAGAAGTCAAACTGTCCAGGTGCAAATTTGTGTTTATCCTTGTTACACATGGATCTTGCAAACACGTTATTTGCGCCTTAAATGAAGAGCTTATCCTCAAATCTGCAGCAGAGCTTCTTCTTGCAGATCTTCCACTTCTGTCTCTTTGGTTCTGTGCTGAACGCCTTACATTAAACAGGAACGACCTGCTTAATTCTTCTCCAAGCACATTTGCATGGCGTGGATTGTTCTGAAGATCATGAAATCTTCTGGTGATAGCTGATGAAATGGTGTTCATATGCTGGAGATAGTCTGAGTAAAAGAAATATAACTATATGTGCAACTTAAATCAAGTACTAACTAACAAGAATCTTATTATTTAAAAAAAAAATCATACAACCTTTTCACCAAACAAAAATGAATAGATTTTGCATGCAACATGATAAAAAAGTAAAATCTCCCAAATAAAATCTTTTTACTTTTATTTTATGGTTTTCAGTACTTTAAAGTCAAGCGTATTTTGGACTTGACAACGTCTACGAGATCAGATATGTGCCAAAGTATACGTCGACTACGGTGACATATATTTGTTAATGTCTGTGTCATTTAGGTCGTTTGTGAACAGTTGTACGTCTCATTGGCAATCATACCACATCTTCTGTTTTATACATAATACTATTACTTCATCTATAAAGATTAAGAAGTTGTATTTCTTGCAAAAACTTCGAAGTCTTGACGACAAATTCTTATACAATGAAATATTTCTTGTGCGTCTGTATAATTATGTCATTGACATGGAATGCAATCATCATGGATTCATTCCAGATAATATGAACATTTTGTATATATATCGCCTTCAAGCGTTTATAATGCTTGACTTTTTTGCGAGAGGGAGTTTTTTCCAACTGAACAAATTCAATGTTAGATATGAAAATTTGATTTCGCAATTTTTTTGCCATTCCCTCGCGGGGATTCAAACTTGTGCTACTGAGATATCGTGACACCAAATCTCCTTGCACTGTATCCGACATGCTAGGCATATAAATTTATATAAGATATTTTTTTTATCTCATTATGACTATCGGTAGACTTTATTTTACGGGGAAAAGTTCTAAATCATCCACAGAAATGTTAACCGCCTATTATATTACAAAACTAGTTCATGACTGACATTCTTTCTAAATGTTACAGTTTATCTTCTTTTTGGGCAAGCACGTTACTTTGACATTTGCACTGGCAGATCTAGAAATTTTCATAAGTGGGGCCCACTGACTGCCTAAGAGGGAGTCCGGTCCAGTCACGCTTCAGTCATTACCTATATAATCAACCATTTTTTTTTTCCTTTTTCCCAAAAAGGGGGGGGGGCTAAATCGGCCTCTGAAATTTGGCACCTAATAAAAATTTAAAGGTTTGATTTCTTGAAACACGATTACAATTATTTAAAGAAACACCTATGTGTTTGGTGTCTTCCTCCTATTCCCACTTTTTAAAAATACTATTCCTTCTATTCCCACTTGCAAATAACAATAGATGTTTTGATAAATAATTTGTTTTTATAACAATCAGGGTTAATTAGAATTTCACCTAAGATTTACCTGTATTATTTTTAAAGCATAACATATTTGGTACACTGTTTAGGTATAATACCTTGTTTATTTGTCATATGTTTCTTTTTTCATCAAATAAATACTTAAAAATAGAGAAAAATTATGATAAATAGATTGGAGTTAGATTTATTTTTAAACTTTTGAATGTGTACTTCAAAATAAAGAAAAATTATGATAAATAGATTGGAGCAAGGATTTGTATAGTAAGACTATACAAATCCTTGATCGGAGTCAGATTTATTTTTAATAATTTTTGAATTTGTAACTTTAAAAAATTGTCTGCTTTACTAATTAATCATCATATAAATAATATTATAACCAAGTATAATCTTATATATATATAAATCTTTATTCTCACAAACCAAATAACAGAAAGGTATAGAGATAATTTTACATATTTCAATACAATTACATGAATATATAATGTACGAAAGTAGATAGAGGCATTCACAATTGTTCACCCAGAAAAGTTCAATTTGTTATTGATCTCCTTAATCAGTTTACAAAGTTCGTTCAGTTCTGTACATTTTGGGGAATTCATTAAGTCATAAAACTTCAATGTGTTTGTTCTATTTCTATTGTAAAATGCAATACATTGTTTTCTACAATTATCGAAAGCTGAACAATTAAAAAATGTAATGGTATTCATCACCAATGGCATCTGAATAACAGAATACACATTTTCTGTTTTCTCTTTCTATGTTTTGCTATCTTCCAGTTTCTATTGGAGATTTCATGTTCAAAGTTCCAAATTTAAGAAATAAGGATATCTGCCGGTCATCCAAAATGAATATTTCTCAAACTCCAAAGTAACTTTAAATTAACGATAATTTAATGCTTTTGGTGATTCCTGTTGGCTTAAGATGTGGAATAAAAGTATACTTTAAAATATAATTACTTGGACCAATAATCAAAGATATAAAATAATGGGTGAAAACTGTTAACTTTACTTCATTATTTATTTTGTTTAAAAAAAAACAGAATTCATACAGATGCAAAAATAACTTATTACCTGTTCTAATAAAAAAAAAAAACACTGGTCAATTAACAGTTGATTAAAAAATGTTTGTACAGTATAATCCTTTGTTTGCACAAGTTTTCCTTCTATTCCCACATGAAATTTTACCTTTTCTTACCAGATTTATAAAAAGTGGGAATAGAGCGGCGTTTTGCATTTGCGCCGATCTGCATTTCATTTGCGCCGATTTTTTCTTTCATTTGCGCCGATTTTTGTTTTCATTTGCGCCGATTTTATTACAGGTAAATTACAGGTGAATAGATATAAGAAGATGTGAGTGAATGAGAGAACTCTCCATCCAAGTCATGTTATTTTTCATTTATCATTGTAGACCTATTCCATTTGCCACTTGTACAAATGTAATGAATGGTCAATCACAACATGTATATAACTGTTGTCCCCTGCTCACCACTGGGAGGTGGAAGAAGGCCTACAAGATACATCTCCAGACTTTTTTCCTTGTTGACCGTATCCGTAGTTCTTTAGCATCTGTCTTTCGGACATTTACCACATGGTTACGCTCGATCTGTGTTTTGACAATAGAATCCGTGGTAACTCTGGCTTTACACGATTTTATGGTACATTAGTAAGATATGTAGTTATGTTTGAGAACACTGACTTTCCGATATGTATGGCCCTCGATGATTGCGAAATTTACTTCTCGGTCCGTTTCAATGTGCAATATGACCATCAAGTTACAAACAAGTTCCAGAACAATATGAATCAAAATTAACTTAAACATGGATGAAAAACAACTATAACCAGATTTTACCAATGGTATAGCACAGTACATGTACAAGTTTTAACTTACCTGTAAATCTAATTAGGAGCAAATATAAAATCGGCGCAAATGAAAAAATGAAATCGGCGCAAATGAAAGAATGAAAATTTTCAAAATCGGCGCAAATGTCATACGCCCGAATAGAGGGAATGAACCATGTGTTTTTAATGTCCCTTTTTGCAAAAGCTTGAATTATGTAAAATACATTTTACATGTTGATCGGAATAGTACGAATTTTTATTAGATTAGAATACATACAGATTAAGATTAATTAACCAGTGTAAGATTCTGATCTGTGATTTTAATAACTCGAATAATTCAAGCCAGTTCCGTGTCCGATTTTCTCCCACACGAGGGCTTGAACTCCTTATGATCATTGGCCGCGTCGCCTGCTCTCTGTGAGAGAGAGCCAACCGGCGGCGATCAGGATAATGAGTCTGCGCAACTGTCTTGTAATTGTCTTACCAAACACGTGTGTTCAATTCACACAAATACGATAATAATGTAGCCTTCGTAGATCAGCGCAATATAACGACTGAATTATTCGGGTTATGATTTTAAAGAATAGGTACAAATTATATGTTTGATGTCGATAATGTTGGTAAACATCTATTTTTAGGTACTTAGTATCTCTTTAGTCACATTAATATTTTTTTTGAATTTATGTTTGGTTTTTTCTCTTTAAAACTGTCTTTTTGTGAATTTATTCAGCAACAAATCAAATCATTTATTTTTTAATACCATAGAAGTCAAATCATTTATTTTTTAATACCATAGAAGTCAAGTTTTTTTTTGAAACGAAATGTCCTTTTTCCTTCAATCTTATTTTTCAAGGGAAATCGACAATTTGCACCCCCCCCTTTTTCCCACCAGTCCAAGGAAACTGAATTGACATTTTCTTAATTCTCAAAATGTAAAATAACGTTCTTTATCGCTATTTTGTGCATTTTTCTTTTGAACTTTTTTTGTGATAATTTTCATATCATGCTTCTCGCTTGAGATGAAAAAATTATCGCTAGAAACTAAGGAGGCCACGTGGCGTTGCTAACGAAATTGACATGAAATTGACAACGTCGTCATAGTTAAAATAGCGATAAACAGATTATCATTGGTCATCTCAACTCGATTGCTTTTCTCACTTTCGCTGTACCAGCTCAAGCGAGAAAATCAATCTCGTTGAGATGATCAACGATAATCTATAATTATCATGTTTATACTAAAATCATACAATTTTCTGTTTAAAGATAGAAAATACAATTTAGATTAATATTATAAAGGCTTTAAATAGAAATTGACTATGGTTTCAGATTTATCTTAATGTTTTATAGCCTACTTTATATTATGTCAACTGCATAACTGAAACGTTCTTGCTTGCTATGACATAAATTCCAGGTTTTTATTATAAATTATAAGAGGTAAATTTAGAAAATGTTTGTAGTGTCAAAATAAATTAGCATATATATATCAGTATCATCAAAGTTTTATAGAAAAAGTACATAGTTTAAGATGGTGAAGTATAAATGGTATCAACAATGTCCCAACGTCAACTATTTAATAATTGACAAAATTATGTTATGTAGTTGACATTTTATTATGTGACCGGTTTTCTGGTCCGTTTTGTTCTGTTCAAGACCGATGGAATTTATTACAGAAGAATACAGAATGTCATGTGGCCCCGGACCTTGTTACCCAATAAGAGAAGCTCATTCTTAACCAATATGAAATAATTGATAGTATCATTATGTGACAAACAGAAAAAGTCAAAATCGTATCTTGAACACTTTAATTACAGAAGTAATGATCAGTGATAGGAAGAGTAAAAAAATATCTTAAGAAATTCATGGTAAAAGACATCATTAATCATTATGAAATCAGCACAAATTCTATTATCTTAAGGTGCATTTAAAATTATCTTCCCAGTTTCATAAAGACTGCATGTTTTAGATTTTGTTCATATAAATTATCAAGAGTTCATAATTTCGAATATTTAAAATTGGATTGATTTGATAATACCCCCTCCCCCTACAAATTTCTATCTAGAAATGTAAACGGATTTTGAAAACGATTATATACATTACAATAAGTGGATTATATAAAGAAATCTAAACTTTCACTTAAATTGAACAGAGACCAGGTTAATCATACATGTAAGAGTGAAATGAATTCCAACAGTATAAAACTGCTATATACATATGTCAACTTAATCTTGAACCCTAGAACCTGTGGAAAATGTATATCCGGAAGGAGGGGTTTAACTAGAGAGTGATAATATTTTACACGATATCTAAAAAAGTTGGTCCCTTTTGAATTTCATTAATACCACAGCTAAGGTTGAACTGAATTAAATATTTACCAATTCAGAACTCAACATTGGTATTCACTATATATTACTTAATAAATGTAGGCCTAGATTCGCCGTTTTGCACGGCCCCTTACACAGTCCGGTAACCTGGCAATGATCTTGCTTTTACTACTGTGCCAGTTATTTAACCATTATAACATTGCGGTTTCTCGCGGAATGAATGGCTTTTGTTAATATATTGATAATTTTATAAAATATTGTAAAATAAGATGAAAAATAATTAATTTTTTAAAGTATTGAAAAAGTGGACAATGAGTGCATAATTCCACCACATTATTTAAACATTAAAAATAACAGAGTCAGTAACTATAGGAGAGAACAAATTCACCGCGCTCCGGCGTTGTTAAGGGAGTGCATTATAATTATACAGTCTATATATTTCCAAAACAAATGTTTATTATTTGGTGAAGAAATTAATTTTCAAAAGTTGTTAATTAAATGTGTTTTAACATAGATAAAAGTATATAAATTCGTGATATTTAATTCTTTTTTCTTCTTTTTCAAATTCTAAATTTTAACGGGACACAAATTTTAAACAATTTTTGGATTCAACCTTTTTTAATTTTTAAGAAAAGATTACAAGTTGCCTTACATCAGAGACATTATCTGTATTATATGTCTCTGCTTACATCATAAATTAATTGAAATAACCAGTAAAAATAACTTACTTTGACCCTGCCTAGATATCTCTTCCGTATGTTGTTCTTCGTCTTCTCTGTTGTTGCCGTCGTCCGACATTTTATTTCGATAAGAACCGTCTCCTCTAATGCACAACTTCAAATGATCAACATTGAAATAAGAGCAGGGATGTATACATGTTCCCGATAAGAACGAGCAGTTCTTTATCTAAATAAATCTGGATCTCTATGTGACGTCGCTTAAACTAACAATAGTGTCCTGTTTTCTAACAGATTTCCCTTAGCTGGGACCATGGAGTTTATCAGAAAAGAATATTTATCATTTCAATTAAGGGCCTTTGATGGACAGCATGACATGTACACATAAAACAAAACATTGCGAATTATATGAGTAGGAAACTTAATCGTTATTTCACATTGCTTAATATTAAATTAGCATCCCCGAGGATAGCAATTCGATCAGAGGAAAATGATACTAATATAAAGAGACCGACATGTTTATCACCCACTTGATATCGCCCTCCGATGAACCAGGCACTTGCTCCAAACAGACCATACGATTCATGAATTGAATGAATGAATGAATATTTTATTTGTGAAAGCATAAATAACATGCTATGGCAATACATAAACAAGTATATACAATGTGACAAAACAACAGATAACAGAGAACAATACATAATATAATTAAAACCCAATTGTTCAGAGAATAATTGAAGGTCTTTCCACCACTAACAATATCTTTTGATATGAAAACATTTATATTCAGTTAAAAAATCAATTCCTATGGCTTTATGATGTAAAAATATGAATTTAGGGCAAAGGTCAAAATCTAGAACGTCGAATTTGATTATGACCTGGACCTCAATTTCAAGGTCGTAAACCAAGGTCCTCAAATCAAAAGACCCTAGGTCTATAATATGTATGGATAATGATTTACATCACTCTACGTATTATTCTAAATATAAAAGTGGAGAAAACTCCCATTTACGGTCAACGTACCCTCGCAATCAAAATTTTAGTGTTACGACATGTCGCAACTAACAATTTAATAAAAATAATTTGTCGATATCTTTTAAGGTTTTTGAAAATAAGTGGAAATAAGCTAAAATCAAAATTAAGAATAGATTTTGCTTGAAAATGAAAAAGTTTAAAATTATTTGGCCAAAAAACAATAATATTTTGGGAAATATTCTTGTTTCACAGTTGTTTAGGCTGGACATACAAGACGTACGAAGTGGTATTCATTTTCAACACAACCCATATTGCAGCATTCACATAGACGCACATGTCTAGAAATATTTTTATATCTCCCTAATTCCAAATTCAGTTTTAAAGTACCACTTCTCAATTTTGTAAGTAAGTTACTATTAAAAAAAAAATCCAAATAGTTCTCTCGGTTACAAAGTCTGTTTTCAGGTGTTTATAAATACACAGTTTTTCACAATCATTTATTGATGCATACCAAGTTTGTAAATACGGGTCCTTTATACGAGTTTTTATAACATCTAACTGAATATTTACATAATTTTGTGCAGTCAAGGCCAAACATAGTTCATACCAAGATTAAACAATAAATCACGAACACTAGACGCCCAGTTCTTTTAACTATTGTTTGCACCAACTTATTTTTCGCAGTTATAGTTATTTTCGATTTCACGTAGCTTTTTTCTTTACAACATTTACTGAAAATAGTACAATACATAATATAGCTATAAAAATCTGAACAAATAAAGCACTTTTGAGTCCAGAGCTCCAGATAAGCTGCGTATAAATTTGCGTGATCACGCAATAAAAATAATTAAAAATCCAATGCAATTGCTCATTGCAGGGTTCAATAACCCAATCAATTCAAAGGAAAACCCAATTATATGCTAAAGCCATGAGTTTTCAATGCTTTTATTCTTTACCGTTTGAGTTATTTACCCTTATCTGTATTCAGTCGTCGCGTAAATCTATATTTATTATATTTATAATTGGAAATGTCCTTTCGTTCTTAAAATAGAGCCCTGCGTCAAGTAGCTGAATTGGGTCCTGTTGGAATTTTCCTTTGCTCAAAGGTACACGTGTTTATGAAAACATTTCAATATTCTCGGCGTTTATCCAATTAGCGTGTGTCATCGTGTCATATTCTTTTCGAATTTCTCGGGATTTATCATTACATACAATGAATTAAAACGAAAGTTAATGTCCGGTAAAAATATTGAATAGAAGCATGTTTTCAGCTTCTTTTGAATAGCTGAGGGAAATTTATGATTATAACAAGACTCATCTAGTGTTTTTAGGAAGTGCCATCAAATTCACGGGCGTACGTGTTTGCGTACATTAACGAGAAGTTGACATTGCTAATAACGTCCCAGAAAATAATAAATTGCCTAGCCAAACGTCATAAGTATTTGGACTAATAACGGGGTTTCGTCAAAAACTAAATCAGTTGGAAAAAGTGAAAGGCCAAATCAATTATGACATGATATGTAGTTGGAATGCATCAGAAACCAAAAGTTCTAATAAGGGACAACTTAACCTAGATTTATGTAAATTGAATTAAACAAAAACATTCATTGACAAGTGTAATTTTAGTTTACATACTTTTTTTTTCATTTTAGTTGAGTGAATACACATATTCGTTTTTTATAGTTTATATAAATTGTGAGAAAATACAAAACTGTCAGAACGTTTGAAACGGGACACAATTTAAACGTACAATTGCTCGTCAGTGAATGAAACAGCTAGCACACATATATATATATTCAAAGAAAGAAACATATTTAAGATGAAATAAAAATATCTGGGGTTGATATTGCCTGAATATTCAATATTGTGTTGATGAAAAACCCCAATACATTAAGGAGCGTGGTTGTAAAAAAAAACAATTTGATATGTGCTTGAGGGGTGAATTGGAATTGATGATGCAATTCAAAAACTTTATCACCCAATTACATAAGAAAATGGTGGGTAAAAACCCCACTTCGTGAATTCTTATATGGAGCTCTGCTTTGACTTAATTGCTAATAATTATTTAGTCAGCACACAACGCCAATGATCTTAAATAAAGACTGATTCCAAGTCCATCATTTTCTGATAGGGGGTTCACCGTCTCTTCTAGTTGTCTATAACGTTCTTGTGATATGGGACACGCTATCTGTGGTACAACAATAGCTTCTTGGTCATTTTCAGGTAGGGGACCATTCCAGTCAATACCGTAATTATCAACATCATCGTTCAACATATCGTTGGAAAACAAATCGTCTATTCCACGGTGTCCCTGGCCGACTTGCTGAAGAACGGTCCTAACAAAAAGTTGCATCGGAGTTTGTCCATGTTCGGAACCTAGCCGGTGGTTATTCCACCCTTCCTTGAACACCCCTAAAGCAGCCTGGATACGAGGTTTATACACATACTGTAAGCACCATAACTGAATTTCACTGGTCATATCAAGGTATCCACTTCTTTCAAGGAAATAAAAAAGATGATAAAAAACGTGAGTACAACTGTTAAACATATCCCTCCATAATCTTTCTATCCTCTGGTTGTGAACGCTCTTACCAGTTATCACTGATCCCCTGTTTGGGCCTCTTTGAGCAATCATAAAAGCTGCTATGTCTATGTTTTCTAAACCGTGGTCTGTTCGTATTCTAGATGGTATCCCAAACTCATGGCATGCGTCTGCAAACGGAATAAACGCTGTTGATGCTTTATTGTCAAGAGCAAGACGCAAGAAAACGATCGCCCGACTAAATCCATCAATTCCGCCGTGAATCACCATGCCCCATCTATAAAACCAAATATAAATAATCATTATAAACGAATTAGCAGTTTAATGAAACTTTGGATTAATACAATGTCGTTTTTATTATAACTATTTAGAACAAAGTGCTTTGAATTTTTACAATTTCGTAACTTAAAATGATGCCCTAGCAATATCATAACTGACAGATAGTTGTATTGAAGACATATTAATTTTTCGACTTCATAGGCTTTAAGTCGCTTTATTTGTTTACTATAACAGATCACTCTTCAATGTCCTTTTAGCCGATCGTGGTCACAGTCACATTGAAGCGTTTAGAATTTAGGTGTCCAATAATGACACAAGATAGCGCTATAAATTTAACGATGCTTTAATACACGACTATATAATATGGAATATTTCACCTAATTTTAATTAAAAACTGGTATAAATATTACACGAAAAACAAAGACAAAAGAGAAGTCTTAGTTGACAAAAAAAAAGTAAAATCACAAAAATACTGAACTGAGAGGAAAATCTAATCAGAAAGTCAATAATCACATGGCAAAATCAACAAAACACATCAAAAACGAATGGACAAGAAGCATGAGAAGTGTCATATTCCTGATATGACAAATAACTTTTGGTTACTGTGAAATTCAAATCGAATCTGGATTAGTTTATTTATATTTCAAGTTAAATATACATTTACGTTTATAGTATTTTAACTGCTCAATGGGCAAGCTACGTGATAGAAGTGGCTGGTAGTCCGACAAGTTGATAAGGAAATAGTTCATAGCTTCTACATCTATTCGACAGCCACTGTGTCTAGAACCGTTAGATTTTGTAAAAATTCTGAAAAGCCGATACTACTGTACACGTTACATAATCAGTCAATCAATCAATCGATTAATATGCAACAATATAACAGATTGTAATAAATCTGACAGTATATCTGGTAACACGTTCATGTATTACTTAACCGTATTGTTTGCAAAATACACATAAAACAAGAAAGGTTCATGGATCGCTTACCTCTCGGCTATTAAGATATTTACGAAAAAAATATTGAGTACTTTAAGTGTATAAAACGCATCTTAAGTACATTTTTATGATTTTATACATTCATATTACATATATGATTTTCATATATGTTATTTACCTTATAAGTTTATGGTTGCCATCAATGTGCCATAGAGCATTTGGTCCTGACACCCTATATGATCGCCTTCGAATAATTCTGCACCACCTCATTGCCACTCCAGCTTCGTCAACACGAATTAGTGACTCGGCTATCCGTTCTCTCTGAACAAATATTCCCTCTGATTTTAAAATTCCCTGGACAATTCGCTGTCCAATAGAACTATTAAATTTGGTGACTCTTCTAACATTTTCATCCAAATCATCGTCCGAAATATCAGCGTATTTCCTCCGCAGGCTAATCCTGTATGAACTTAAGAAAGAAAAAAAACGACAGTTATCACTACTGAATGCAAGAATTAATAACTAATTAGACGTATTGTAATGTATGCATCACATCTCCCCTGTGTTCTCTCTTATTTTAGAAGATATTTCTTTCTTCCGTCATTTTATAACATAAAGGAAATTTAAAAATAAAATTAAAGTTATACGCATTTGCACTCAGTTTTTATAGATTGTGTGAAAGTTAAATGCAATTTCTGATGGTAATGGAGAAATACAATATCAAGTTGCCAGTAGCCTCGACACTTTTTGACCATTCACATTGACAACGTCCTGAATTATTTCCCTTGATGTGCGTTTACACCCCCCTCTTAATGTGTCTTTCCTCCACAGAAAGTGGTATTTCTATTGATGTGTAATTTTTGCAGACCTCTCATTGTGTGTCCTTTTTCTGCTTTTTCTGTTTTATACCTTTGGAAGTCTATATAAAGATTTTAACATTGTTATCTTTTACATTTTTTTTTTTATCATTTTAATTTACTCGTCAGTCTCACCAGTCTTTGTTACTTTATATTTCCTTTTATTCTTGCGTTTCCTTACATGCATACAATTTCTTATTCTTATTAATTCGCCTGTTGTCGAAAACTGACCTCCAGGTCAGGGCAGGCTATGGACGGAAAAATCTGAGCGTGTTTCGATCAAGTGGTGAAAAATTTGGAACTTAAAGACTATATATACCTCAATCTTCTTTTGATACTTGAGACCGACACATGAAGAAGGCTTGCCATAGTTTTCATGGAAAATCCCATTTCTGTTAAAAATTCTAGTTGTTCTCTGGAAATGAGATATCTAGGTCGTCCAATATCTCCAAATTTAGCCAGTCTTATACCGATATGCTCCTGCTGCGAACTGTAAACAGACAAGGCAAAAGTATTTTTTTTAACAGTTCAACAATATACCATTTGCGGGATTCCGTCTTGATTCTAGTAATAACTCTTTAACTCTTTTATAAGAGCAATTCCTCTAGAGCAGACTGACAGTGTATGAGCAGAACAGTATCATTTTTCCATCATATAGTTGTTATAATATACTTTTATTTTTGGCATTGTGTACAAGTTATCATTTTGTACAAATTATAATTTGTATTTTGACAAAAAGTGCTTGTACAAATTACAATTTGTACAAACTAAGGCTTAATTTCACTTATAACTTGTACAATAATTTATCATATGGATATTGTGATAAAAAAGTGTTGATACCCACTATAAAAAAAATTCAATGCTATCTTTAAAGTCATATTGATTCATTCCTATTGCTTTCAGGTTATTAATTGAACTCCTGTTCACTGTTCTTTCACTTGGTCATTAACACAAGTAAAAGTTAAGGTGTTAAAAAATGAAATTATAATTGATTGATTGTTGGTTGCTTAACATCAAGTGGCAAAATATGTCATGCATGTTCATGATGATGTATCAATTACACATACTATGCATTAAAACGCGGTAATAATTACTGATAAAAAAAATCGTTTACTTTACATGAGAATTTTATGATTTTCAAGCCTAACATGTATATAACAGTTACGCGTGTATAGCCAACGGCCCTCTCATGAATAAAAATCCTACTATTTTAAAATTGATTGTAACTTAAACTGAAATGTTTATTGCTTGTGAGTATTTTTACTCTTCAGTTTTCAGTTTTAATTTTTTTAATTTTTATTTGGTGAAAACAGTCGCGGAGATTTCGTTTCTTTTCTTTTTATTTGTTTTTAAGCAGCAAAACCCGTAAAAACTGACATATTTGTTATTCACATGGTCGGACATGTCATTTTCTTGACAATTAAGTACACATCCGGTTATTTCGGTATGTTCCGTAATTACGATCATGACGAGGTTCCAAAATTTGATCGGAACCCATGCATCCATGGCCGAGTTCATTTGAAACTCTCGAGTTTAATCAACTTACTCGGGTTTCAACAATACGATTTTATTTGAACCACTCGAGTTAACCCCCACGTACTCTGGTTCCAACCCTCACCGAGCCAGGGTTAAAATCGAGAAACAATTGAATGACATTCAAACCAATTACAGTGAGTTGACTATAGGTGTTACTGTAAAACTTTACCTATAGCTCAACCTGTTTTTAAAATTGACAACACAATAGGGACATTTAAATTGACCAGTTGGTATTGTTAGATTTAAATCTACCTTGATGCTACCTGTAAAGATTTTTATTCACCTAACCCAAAGTTTCAGCATGCTTTTTTCCAGAACTTTTTCTTTCGGCCCATAAGACATGTCGAGTTAACAGTCATATGAAACGAGTGAGTGGTGAAAAATAATGTTTATCCAATTCTTGAACCAATGCATGTATATATCATAAACTTAGTCCTCTGTGCACGATTTTATCATTTTTTACGCAAAGATATGGTATAATCGTATTTTTTTTCTCTCTGTCTGTTATGATTTATCAAATATGGCTGCTCATTAAATGCCGTGTTTTGAAGCCGAAGTTTACCGATTGTCACCTTATAGTAAATAAATAACAAAAAGCATGGGTAATGAGCACGTGTTTAACATGTACAATCAGATAGTTGTTTATTTTAATGACAGATCCATGCGTATTGCGATCACCGGATTTTTACGAGGAGGGTTACGCTCATGTCACTATGCATACGGAAAATATTTCGGCGAATTGCTTCCTGGAAGCAAGCAATTAAAAATAAGTAAACTTCTTCTAAATGTGGACAAATTAAAAAAATTTCCTCAGAAAAAAGTATATGTACATAAGTTGTATAATGAAAACTATCCATTTAGTTATAAAAAACATATGCATCATTTTTTTTTAATTTGAGGTTTCTTATGACTTTAAGAAATGTATAACGTTACGCCATGAGTTATCGTTCCTGACGTTATCGAATAACGTTCACACATATAAGCTAATGCAGCGGGTTTTGTGCGGCATTTTTAACGGTAACTTTCCCTACATGCAGAGTGCCGAGAGTTTTGATGTCATACGTAGCGGTTATTTGACATAGATTGTTTTATCGTTTTCCGGCAATCATTCTGCTCATTGTTAATCTTTAAAAAGTATTACTTTACTTTTTAAATATTCTGTTTCTTTGATATTTAAGCATCTGCACGCTTTATCTTAGACTTGCTATATGTCCCTTCCTAATTATTATTATTTTTTTCAATTTTGCCCCTTTAATAATTTTACTGCTATAACTAGGAGATTACAATTATACTGACATCTGCAGGAGGAAGGGCAATCAGTAGGCTGGCACTTATCAGTTTACATATAAATTAGTAAGAGAGAAATATTAGAAAGGGAATTGTAGCAAGTCTAGCTTATCTATATATGTTCTTATGCATAAGTTAACAGACACAGTTTTATCACTTTATTTTTATTCTTGGTATAGATATAGGAAGATGTGGTGTGAGTGCCAATGAGACAACTCTGCATCCAAATAACAATTTATAAAAGTAAACCTTGGTTTATTTTTGCAATAAGTACTTATTCATGTATTCACGCCGTATCCCCATGAAATTTTGTTTTGAAAGTAGAAATCTAATTTATAGAAGCTTAGGATGATGTGTGAAAAAAACGGGGAATTTTACAATTATTAATTCGTTTTAAAATGGTCATCAAAAACATCGCTCGGACAAAATTGAAATTTATTTGGATGAGAATACGGATATAATTAGGGGGAAAAGCACAATACAAGCAGACGTTGAAAATCGTACAGAAAATTGTTTGTTTGTATGGAATGTAAAAAAGTGGTTATTTAACCGAATAACTTTTCCTGTGTTCCTTGTGTAAACAGTCTCTGAAATTCATTGGTCTGTACAGAGTAAATTCGATATAATAGTTTTGGAAATATTTTAAAATACAGTGCCAGCTTTGTAATCGTATAAACCACGTCTACTCAGGATGGACAGCAACATATATAGGGTTAACTCGGCTAATTATTTAGGACTACAGTAGTTTTGCTTCAGCTTTAAAACTATGTACCTGGTGTTACTACTCATATTATAGGTGCGCATATCGTCTGGAGTTTCTTTTTTGTTTCATGACAGGTTGCTGGATTAGGCATTTTGATAAATACAAAGGCACACAGGGTACAGACTCCGGCTTACATATGATACAGGTTGAATTTCAAGCTGGAACTTTTAAATTTCGCAGTTGTTTTACTTATATAAAGAATGCATATATGATCTCAAGATTTGTTATGTAAATAATTTTTCACAAATGACAGAATGTTGAAATTTTTGAAATTTGGCATACAGTTCGCTAACCCGAATAATTCAGTCCCTCCCCGTAATCGATCTCTCCCACTTACTTAATGTAGTAAGCGGAATATAACGACTGAATTATTCGGGTTAACAGTTTGCAAGGTTTGTCCGACATGCTGAGCAAACCAGTAACACATTTACACCACGCAGAGTACACTATACTACATGTATTGTATGTGCCAAGTCAAGAATATGACAGCTGTTTATCATTCTTTTGATGTTTTTAGCTTTTGATTTCGTCATTTGATAAGGGATTTTTTCGTTTTGAATTTTTCTTGGAGTTTTGTTATTTTATTTTTTGGAATGTGTATTTTATCATGATCATTATTTTTCCTCATAATTTTTTATATAATTTTCACAAATAACAGAATGTTTAATCTTTTTTGACTGGTGCATCAAATGTGTCTTTTATAAACAACTGTTTTCAAAATTGTATTGTATCGTCCCGAACATGCATGAACTATTTGCCACTGAACGTTAAACAACCATCAAACCGAGGAAATAAAAAACTGTTAAATGAATCAAATTTTTTAAAATACTCTATTTCTGCATCACAGGATGCAGTGATGATACCACCATTGTCTAATATGATGCAGTTAAAAAATCAGTAATTCGGATGAATCTCACGTGAAATGTTTCATTTAATTTTCACGTTAACTTAACAAAAATCTGAAGGTATTTTTTATCGTTTTAATCAAATTTTATATTACGTAAATAATTTTATTTCAAATATTTACGTGAATTTAACGTGTACAAAATTCCGGTGATTCATGCATGAACTATAATCATAAGATTCACATGGAACCTGTTCATGCAAGTTTCAAGTATATGCTCGTTTCATATGAGTGAAATTCCATGTGCAGGACGAAATAAAATTATATCTGATTCATTAGAATTTTATATTGCATTACTATGAACTTTACGACAGGGGAAATGAAATAAAATATACTCATTCAGATCCCGACACATATTTTTTTCTCCATTTCTCTGAGAAGAAATAACGTTATATTCCGTACACTATAACGTCACACGTTTTTGGTCAAATTCTAGGCCTATCGATCAACTTTGAAGCCATTTATTTGAAAAACAAGGATGGTGACATATGAGTTTCTATACGTGTATGGATTCACTATGCAATCCTGGATATTATGTTAGTTTTTTGTTTTTCTCCGTATATAAGAAAATAGCCATCCATTGGAAAATCTAACTTGAAAGGTAAGCCGAAAAAAGGCATTTCCCTTTATACCCAAGTGTCGCCAAAATTGACGTTTTCCTTAACTCGAATAATTCAAGCCCTTTCCGTGTCCGATTTTCTCCCACACGAGGAGATGTAGCCTTCGTAGATCAGCGCAATATAACGACTGAATTATTCGGGTTACGTTTTCCTATGAAAATTACAAAAAAAAACAAAAATGGTGACCCCCATTTTTTATTACATATTCCGATGTAACTCGATTCAAAGTACACGTATGCCTAAAATTTGGAAATCGGGAGATATGCCATTCGGTATCGTGTTACCTTAACTGCACAATGCGAAAATAGTATGCACAGACTATTGATTTTCACGTCGATCATAGTCAATTTCACGTGAAAAGGCGGAGCTTAGTTGCTTTGACAGAGAAGTGGGTTGAATTCATTAGCCTGATAGTTAATTAACTATTACAATTGAACAACAAGGGGGGGAAATAAAATGTCATTGTTGTCATTTTTCTGAAATGTTAAGAGACTTAAAAATAAAGTAGTTTCAACGTTTATGTTTTTTGTTTACTTTTACTTCTGCTTACTGCCGTTGAAGCCAAAATTGTTTGAATACTTTAGAAGTCATTTGTTACAGATAGACTATTTTTTAAGTTAGTATTATGGAAAATGTTAATAAGAATGAAATGGAAGGGGTATGGAGTAAATCTTGTTTAGGCAAAATCAAAAACAATACCGGACGATTAAAGCTATGACACGATGCCTTTTTGGTACTGCTTCATCTTACAGTCAAACTGAGTTCATAACTTCAACAATGAGCAAAATATAGGTTCCTCATAGCAAGTTTAAGTATACTACAAGCTTAGGCAGAATTCTACTTGTTTCACTAGTTAATAATGATTTATATCAGATAGAGTTTAAGTCAATCATATCACCTCAAAACACGTCCTTTTGAATCTATTTACTTGTAACTCTCTCTAACAGTCAAGTTGACAAAATAAAATTTCTTTAAGTCAGGATATATATATATATATATATATATATAAACGAGTCTAAATTGAAAACTACGTTCAAACCTATGACTGCGTTGGATAAAAACCGCAGTTTTTATACGTGTGCATGTCAAACAAATTTCGTTGTAGAAGGGTCTAAAAACAGCACAAACAACATTTTCCAAAAGACCAAAAGAGTGAAAAAGTATATTTAAACAAAACGCATTTGACTAACAGGTCGAACAACTGATGTTCTTTAACCCTGGTGACTGCCATTGTGTTATATGGAATCAATTATCGCAAAATAAAAGTTAAAGTTTTAACGTTATACTAATAAATACGTTATTTTAAAGATATGACAAAAGATATAAATGAATTCAATACGGGAAAAAAAGTAAATAGTCACAAAACTTTGTTAAATGAGATATTCGTGCTGCAACTAGTTTTGTACTTAGGTCCACTCGATTTCATTACATGTATCGAATCAGGATTAGTTAAAAAAAAAAAAGAAGTCAACTTTTTCCCATATTTAAATTAATATTGCAACGTTTTGGTTGGTCGCAAAAAATGTTGCTTATAATGATAGTATTATTTAGGCTTCAAAATAAACAGCACGAAATAATTTAATGTAATAAAATTCAATCTTTAACAAATATTGAAAATATTTTTGATTTATTAATTCAAATCTAATAACAGTATGATAGTTTAATATTGTATCAGTATTTTTAGTATTGAGTTTGTGCTATATATTTTTTGTTTTTATTACGTTTTAGGACATTCTAACCTTTAGGACTATCCTAAGACACCTATTTGTATATCCTAACTTTAGGACCAAATTTAGGACATATCTTATTTTAGGAGACTTTCGTTAACCTGACTTAGGGCTAAGACGTGTCCTAAGACCATCCTAAGACATGTCCTAGTCATAGGACAGCTTCGTTGACACGGCCCCAGATGTTTAGCACTTCAGTACTTTGATTTTATATATCAAACAATTACGATACACAATATAAAAGAAAAGGAACAAGAAAAAGAAAAACATCTGAAGAAAACATGAAATATAAATTGAGTGAATAATACATGTAGTCACGTAAACCTGTATGTTTAGTTTTTATTGACCATGCACCAGAAGGAGCTTTACATCAATTATAAACATAGTTTTTTTAGTCAAGGTCTTCCTGTGGCTGATGAGTATGAATAACTAGTATTGTTGTTCATATGCAGGAGTCACCAAGGGCAGGTGCTTAAAGGAAATCAAAGTTAATACATAGAAATATGGATACTTAAACACTTTACAAACAAATAATTTGACAAATAAAAGAGTTTTTTTTTTTTAAATAGTCTAATAAGATATTATAATCAGCAATCTGATTCACAACTACAAAAAAATCTAATCTGGAGCTGTGGAAAGTAAACTGATATTTTTATGCCCCATTTATAGGCATTGTGTTTTCTGGCATGTGGGTTCGTTTGTCCGGTCGTCCGTTCGTCCGTCCGTCTGGCCCATAGTCACAGATTACTCTGACTTCCAACGTTGGACGTCAGAGTAATCGCGGACTATTGTCCAGCCTGTCTGGAAAAACAGCCGTTGGACGTCAGAGTAATCTCGGACTACTATCCCGCTTCAGGTTAAAGTTTTTGGTCGCGGTAGTTTTTGGTGATTCCAATGAAAATGAAACTTCATACACTTGTTCCCTCTGATATGACTTTCTAATTGACAGCTTGTGATCATGGTGATAAATATAAAGATATAAGGCAAATTTTTCCCCAATCTTTATATGGCATGTATGGTTTAGATTAAAAAGATTCATATATTTATCTTTTTTTCATTTTCTAAACTTTTGAATCTACAAAATGTTACTGAGTGTAATTATTTATACAAATTGATTAGAGATGCATTAGAATTAAGAAACAGCTTTTATAATTGTGAGTGCAATTGTATTACTATATATATATACTGCATGTGAAACTTTGAAATGGTTTTTTTTGTAACTGTTTTTATCATATCTTTTATAATTTTGTCGATTTTTCATTATGTTTGTTTTGTCTATGTATTTGCCATAACCAAAATTGTTTTTTGTTTGTTTTGCAAATAAAGATTATAAATATAAAATATATTATTGTATGATTTGTATTAATGGAGAACACTAATGTACTATGAGTTATCTTATAAAGGATCTAAGCTAATCTAGTAATGCCAACAAAAATAATATTTATAGTATTTATATACTAATGATTTACAGCGGCGTATTAAAAATTCTCATAAGGGGGAGGGGGGGGGGGGGGAATTGATTGTCCTAAGATGGGACCCGTTCGAGTCCTGCCTCACTGATGCCCTATATAACCAACCATTTTTTTCCACAAAAAAGGGGGTAATTTTTATATATAAAATATCTTATATGTAATATAAGATATCTTATCATATACTTAGACTAAATTACATATGAATATTGCTGATTGATAACAACACTAAATTAACGTAAACTCCATGCTATTTATTACAGCATAGGCTGCATTTAATATAGCATATGCTGTATTAATTATAGCATATGCTGTATAAATTACAGCATATGCTATATATTATAGCCTAAGCGACATTATTTATAGCATAGGGTACATAAATTATAGCTTAAGCTGTAATTTATATAGCATATGCTGTATTAATTGTAGCATATGCTGTATAAATTACAGCATATGCTATATATTATAGCCTAAGCGACATTATTTATAGCATAGGGTACATAAATTATAGCTTAAGCTGTAGTTTATATAGCATATGCTGTATTAATTGTAGCATATGCTGTATAAATTACAGCATATGCTATATATTATAGCCTAAGCGACATTATTTATAGCATAGGGTACATAAATTATAGCTTAAGCTGTAATTTATATAGCATATGCTGTATTAATTGTAGCATATGCTGTATAAATTACAGCATATGCTATATATTATAGCCTAAGCGACATTATTTATAGCATAGGGTACATAAATTATAGCTTAAGCTGTAATTTATATAGCATATGCTGTATTAATTGTAGCATATGCTGTATAAATTACAGCATATGCTATATATTATAGCCTAAGCGACATTATTTATAGCATAGGGTACATAAATTATAGCTTAAGCTGTAGTTTATATAGCATATGCTGTATTAATTGTAGCATATGCTGTATAAATTACAGCATATGCTATATATTATAGCCTAAGCGACATTATTTACAGCATAGGGTACATATATGATAGCTTAAGCTGTAGTTTATATAGCATATGCTGTATTAATTGTAGCATATGCGAAATAATATACTTTTAATCCTTTCCGTACGCCATGTACCTTTCCGTAACGTTATCACATGGCATTCCGGTAATACTCGGTAAGTTCCGGAAAATACACCTCAATGCTACGTTTTCAGTGAAAAACATTTCAAAGAAGTATACAAAACAATTATTTGGATACTAGAAAGTATATTGTGTAAAATAATAATAATACAAAAAAAAATATTAATTAAATGCGGATGATTTTTAAAAGTTTCAAGCATAATTTAGAAAGTTACTTTAAAAAAAGTTGACCGTTTTCCAAATAGTGATCATTATGAATATTGTTGAATTATTTATTTTGTCGAACTGTCCATAGTAAAATATTTTTCTTCTCTGTTGAGGCATATGATATAAAGATTTCATATTGAATGCACTAAATCTGGGGTCCGACGTCCGTGAACTTTTAAATCTTTGAACTTCTATTTTGGAACCATGTATTAGGATCAATATATGAATCTGTTAAATTTTCCATTTTTTACACATATGATAAAAAGATCATAACATGTCATTTTTCATATCCAATGTATTATCAGCCCTCGGTCATGATCAATATTAGTTTTTCGAGCCATGCGGCTCTTGGACTGATATTGAACCTAGGGCTGCCATGATAATACGTGCATGGGTTATTAATGAACTCGTGGAGGTCTTTAATGAATTATAAGTCCTCCTTCAACTATTACACAGTTTTAAATACAACTAAGATGCCTAATAAAATCAAAATATCACGAACCTTTTCATATTTTCTATACAGCGAATTAAACTCTGAAGGTCTTCCAACAGTCCATCACATTGGGGATATAAAGTGTTCATTCTTCCAACATTCCTCCAGAGGGCATTCAGTTGACTTATAGCTATTTCAATTACATCCATTGAAGTATCATCGCCGTTTAAAGCTCGCACATTGTCATTAACAATGGTTTGAGCGACACGGAGGAAACCATCAAAGTTCGCATCATATGCCATTAATAGTTCTATTAATATAATTAATATAATGAAATCTGTAACAAACGGTTAATTCAATATTATATGTCAGGTATTGTAATATTCTCGTGTGATTTTAGTTGTAGAACATGAAAGTACTGATGTTTCTTATCTTCAAATTTAGGGATGGTCAAGTTTTACGACATCTTGACAGGATACTTAATGCATGTTAAAATGATTAGATGTCATTAATCCGAGAGCAGAATGGACTTCTCAGCATGACCATCCCTCTGAGACATAATTAGCAAGGATTTACAATCTTTTTCACTAATTTATCTTAAAGTTATCAGTAAAAAGTTATATAGATCAATTAGGTAGTCACCCAATGGTTCACTTATTGTACCCAGATGTTAACATAGCAGAACATAAAAATACTGAACTCCGAGGAAAATTAAAAAAGAAAGTCATCACATGGCAAAATCAAATGATAAAACAAATTAATCGATCATATATGATTTATGCACAGATATAAGCAAACGTGACAAATTTTTTTAGCCCTCCCCTTTTTTTAAAACTAGCATTTTTTATCAGTTTCAATCATTTTCGTGTTATTCAGTATCATAGTTTATGAGATATGAAAATATTATTTTATAAAAAAGAGTGTGCCATATAAATCAAATCAAATATATTTTATTGCTAATCAAAGTGCCCACAAGGAGAAGAACAATCAAATCATGACATACAAATGATTACAGGTGATTCAATAGGATTAAGACGCAATGTTATAAAAAAAATATTTATTAAGGCAAGTAGATGAATACAACAAGCACAGTGTTTAATAATATAACTAGTTAAAGACAAAACAGCCTTTTCAGTTCTACCAGTGATCTTTCCTTCAATTTTATGTGAAGGTGTTTGATGAGCAAAATATGATGAAAAAAATTGGGGGTCACCGACTTAGTTTTGTCACTATAGCAACCTCAGTTTCGTGATTTCCCAAATATTTACATAATATGTGCTTGTTTTCTAAACTCTCAAAAAACCTTTACATCAAACCTACAAGCATAATTTTTGTTTCACGTTAAACAGTAGATTTGTGTCTATCCAATACAGTGTCAAGAGTTTAAGACTTTTATTGTTTTGATCTTTAGAAATATGATTTATTTCAGTCCCGCCAAAATAAAACGTAAAAATGAAAAACGTTTCGAGTATTAAAAAATATCTACCAATTATTTCTTCGTAAAAATTTCAAGAAGGTGCCATGTGTACTCTTAAAAATAAAGCAAAAAAAATGTATGTCACCGACCTTTCAAAAAAGTTATGAGTAACTTTCATTAATATTTTTTGTCGTTCGTTTTGAAGAAAATAGTTGTCTTTCTTCAGAAAATTGAATCTGACGTCATAATACAAATTTTCCTTTCTGGCGCACTATTTAAAGAAAATCCGAAATTGGACAGTTCGAAACCTACATTTAAATTTCTAAGAATAACAACTATATTCACTTACTTTATGTTCTGGTAATACAAGAGATAAAATGCATGTATCAGTATCAAATATTATGATGTTGTTGCCGCACATTATTAATCTTCAGAAACACCATCCATTGTTTCAAATAACCTTTCACGCCGCTTTTGTTAGGAAAGTCTGTTTTTTCCCTCTGCCCCTGATTAGCCAAATTATTGAAAATAAAAAAAGAAATGAAAGATGGCACTGTCTAACTTACAGACTTTATGACTATATTAGAATAGATGTGTTGGGTTTTTTTTCTTGTCATTTTCAGAAGTTTGCCCTAACGCACTCATTCGCTACTGTTGACAGACGGACAGACATTATAAGCATGGACAGACTTCTTTATACCAATTTTTTTCCCGACTAAGACGAACGTATACAAATTATTCCATCTAGTTTGTGAATTCATTATGTCTGCGAAATATTTAAGATGAAAGGATGAATTATAATATATGAGTTAAAGTTTTTGATTCTAAAACATTATACGTCTATCATAAAATACAAACCCTTGTACTACTACCTCGTGTGTTTTGATTAAACGAGACAGTAAATATAAGATACAAAAAGTTTTTAATTCAAAAATTAATCTTTGAAAAAAAAAAATCCGTTGAAAACTACAAAGTAAGATTTCTCCAACAGAATAAAATATTATGAATCTAAATTGCTCATTTTTGAAATTTAAACAAAGACAAGGTTGTTGCCGGCATTGAAAATCAAATTTTGTTATTAATCTTTCTGGTCATTGTAGCTTGGGGTTGCTAAACGGCGGAAACGGAAAACGGAACGGAATACGGAACGGAAACAGTAAACGGAAACAGAAAGAATTAACATCTTTTCTTTTTGTTAATTTTATCTACATAGGCATGTTTTATATAGTATTTCACATGTTCACAAGAAAAAAACCCAGAGGAATGAATTTAAAATAAAAGATTTCAAAGCATAAAGTATTGAAATAATTACCAGGAGATGACGAGACTATGTTTTTAAAATATTTGATAAAGTCATGTGTACGTAGTTCATACGATTCAGGATAGTCTGTTCGACTTTTCTTTTCTTTTTTAAATTTTGATCAATGTCAATAAGATAGCAACCCAACAACACAAAACAAATCTCTATGGGCCTATAAAAGATTGACATCGGCCTCGATTCTATAAATCGAATGTGAAGTAATAAACTTGGGGGAAATCCTAAAAATGCATCAGTTTTCTTCTTTGTTTTTTTTTTAATTGCCTTGAAACAAAATTAGTGATGTGGTGTATCTTGTTGCGTTGATCTGCATTGATGATTTTCGTTGTATCTTTTCTTGTATAATGGAAAGAAAATCTAAAAGAAACCTAATAGGACAATGGTGTATGGACAAAATCCGATATGGAAACTATTATAGAAACTTGTACATACTTTAGTTTTATGAAGAAAAAAATGACAAAATCTCTCACTATACAAAGCCTTTCTCAACATTTACGATACTCAAGGATTTGTATAGTAAATCCTTGCAATACTGATGTATGTTCAGTGTTTGGTATTTACATAGGAAAAGCATTATATCTCATAGAATTTAAATCAATTAATACGAATTGATGTGCAAAAAGGGGCGAACAATTAGTAGCCTACATGGAAATATACTATTTGCACAGTGCCCTCACGAAGTTTTCGTAGTCATGTCCCAAGTTTTTCAAAAACAAATTGTTCACGCTACTTTTTAAATATCTTGCTTAATTCTTCTCTGAAAATTCAATATCTCTCAAGTAGCCGTGAATTTTGTTTCATAATATTATATTAAGTGAATATAGTGTCACTATTTAAGTACTCTGTTTTACTATATTTATAGAAGAAAACATCTAGAAAGATAGGCGGAAAATACCAAAGGGTTATTTAAACTCAGAAGTCGAAAACAAACCGCCAACGCCATTACTAAAAAAGAAAAAAAAGGCCAAAAAAACAAACAGACAAATTATTGTACACAAAACACAACATATAAACTAAAGGCTGAGCAACACGAACCCTACCAAAAACTTGGGGTGATCTCAGCTGCTCCGGAAGGGTAAATTGATTCAGCTGCACATGTTACACCCGTTAACATATATACATATTCATTCACACAAGAGAAATATTGAAATTTGAAAGTTACTTTTAATTTTGGTAGTTTTTAATGATTTTGGTGCTATGTCAAGACATCTGAAAACTCATTCTGCTCTGTTCTTTTTTATGACGGAAATGATTCTTTATTTCACACTACGCATCTGATCATTTTGATGTTTCTATTGGCCATAGAAAAAGTATTAGGAACAGAAATTTACAGAAAAACTAAAGAAGCCTTTGGATAAAAAAGTTAAAAGCCTTAAAAACTGAAGGACTCAACACAATGTATATGGACAATAATAAAAATATTTATATAAAAAAAGAAAAAAACGCAGCAAATAAACGTCATAGGAGTTATTATAACGTAATGTATCCAAACGATGTAATTGTTGTTTCAATATTGTAATTTATTCCAATGAAGAAGGCCGTAATGGCCGAAACGTATGGGAGTTTTGTTATAGTTTTTATTATATATATGTCTTGTAAAAATATGTACAAATTTGTTCTTTTTAATATTTAAATGTAATAGATACATATTTTTGTAATAGTCGAAGAATTCGTGATCGATATTCAAAGTTTGTATTTTAGTGTCAGCATTGACGGTGTTCAGTTTCACCTGTAAAGAATAGACATTATCTTCCGATGTTCAGACAGTTTTAAATCGATACAAATTGACCATGACTCGGTTCTCTCTTGGCTGTTGTAAAAAAGGAAAGCAATGTGAAATATAACAACAAGATGGTAGCACAGTGGTAATATCGATTCATCAAACTGGTTGTAGCTGTATATTGCCACTGCCATAAAAATGTTGTGTCATTGTAAGACAAAGAACATGATTGATTAGCAACAGAAAAGCAGGCAGAAAAGATGCAAATTACCGACATTTGACTACTATATTACATGTATGTTTCTGCTGTTTCGTTTGTACGGAAGCGCATTAGGGATATATTAAATATAAAATTGATAGTGATTTCTTTTTAAAGTCGAAATTTTAACTTTTCAAATCCCGAAATTTTGACTTTCTACAATCTTTGAATTTCTAATTTTTAAACACATTTTGGCAATTTATTTTCAAAAAATGGTTTTGTTCTTGTGCCTCTTTCACACGTACATTTAATTCGAATTGAATTCGAATCGACTGCGAATCGGATTCGCTTATCGCGTTCACACGTTCTTCTTTTTTAATTCGAATTGACTAATTCGAATTATCCAATTTGCATTAGAAATATGTTTTTGTTAATACGAATTAAAAGTTAACGTCGTTCGGACAGTATCTAAGCGAATTTGACGCGCATTGCAATTCGAATTAGAAATGACGTAAGGACGTATAACGTTTCGAATGCGATGTAACTAATTCGAATTAGTTAATGCGAATCGAATTCGAATTACGTGTGATCTCAGCATTAAAATATGATAGGGATAAGCATTTTATGCTGAGGTCACACGTAATTCGAACTAGTTTAATTCGCAATCGAAACGTTTTACGTCCTATGCTAACGTCATTTCTAATTCGAATTACAATGCGCGTCAAATTAGCTGTCCAAACGACGTTAACTTTTAATTCGTATTCACAAAAGCGTATTTCTAATGCGAATTAGATAATTCGAATTAGCCAATTCGAATCAATTCGAATTAAAAAGAAGAGTGTGTGAACGCGATTTGCGAATTCGATTCGCATTAGATTCGAATATAATTCGAATTAAATGTCCGTGTGAACGAGGCATTATACTGAAGAGTTTCATTAAGAAATTACAAGTTTTTTGACAGAAACAAATTGTTTCCCCATATTCCATGGTTTAGTTTTCACGACACTGTCATAGGATCGTCAGATCTGAGGACACTTAGCATTCCATGTTTTATGGTTGGTTTAAAAGGCCTGTTTGGTTTCCCTAAAGCAAGTCACTGACTTTGCCATGTACAATGGTAAATTAAGTGGCAAATTTATCATGTATATTCAGGACGACTCATGAGTGTGAATCGTGAACTGGAAATTCAAAATCATTTGTAAAAACATTTATTTATTTTACGGTGGTATGGGAGTCTAAATTAAAAATGATAGAATTTGTTCATATTTTGCCAAAACGTAGAATATATTGATATATGATCAAAAATGTCATTAAAATGATAGGTCACCGTGCATTTTCTCAAGCTACATACAGGTTGTGACAAAATGACACATTTGGTATGGATTATACAGAAAAAAACATCATTATGTGATAACAAGCTAAACTAAATGATAGAATTGTAAAATAGAATACGAGAATATAGCTTTGAGAATATTAAAAGAAAAGATAGGTTCACCGTGCGTTTTTCGGCTAAAATACAAAATAGCAAAATTCCATATAGATTCCATTAGATATGCACTATTTCAGAGTTACCTCCCCTTAAAATGCCAATTTTAAAATTGTATCAATTTAAAAAATAATCTACACTGTAAAAATATTAGTATTTAAAAATTATAATCTTATTAATTTGTTCTTTTAAATGCAAATTCACATTAGTTATCTGCATTCCTGCATCAAATTTTTCTAATTTGATTGAAAATCTGAACCTTAGATTGTGTGTTTTTTACAATCAAAGATGGCGGAAGACACTTACTTTATCACGACAACAATCAGATATTTATAAGGCTTGTTTCACACTGGTGACCAGTTCAACTCGATGAACCGACGGTCCTTTCCACGACCAAGCGTAACCACGACTTTTCTCGTTTGAATTGTTTTACATTGTCTTATCGGGGCCTATTATAGCCGACTATTGCGGTATGGGCTTTGCTCATTGTTGAAGGCCGTACGGTGACCTATAGTTGTTAATGTCTGTGTCATTTTGGTCTTTTGTGGATAGTTGTCTCATTGGCAATCATACCACATCTTCTTTTTTATATTATACCCGATCGCTTCCGACAGTACACGACTTTAACTCGACCATTCACTACTTCTAAATTACTCAGGGCGTGAGTCCATAACGACTCTAACGTGACCACTGATTGAATTCATATACGATTATTCCTACCAATCTAACATCTTTACTCGACTAGCTAGACCAAATCAAATATTCTCGATGTCAGCCCGATCTCGACCAGACCAGATCAACCTGATCGTATAGGACCCCTAGGGATACCCGGGAATTGTCGTATATGTACTATTTCAGTATAAAGCTAGATTCACACTGCCGACCAGATCAACTCAATGATCCCGATTGTTAAATTTTTCACGACCAAGCGTAAATTAATTCGTGATCGTGCATGTTGTTGACTACCTCTACCCGATCGCTATCTGACTGTACACGATTCATTAATATCTCCATCAAGAATCCAACCCGACCACTAATGAAAACATATTCGAATATTCCGACCAATTCACAATCTCTAGACGATCTTTACTCAACTCAGCTCATAATACTCGATCTCATCCCGATCTGTGCCAGACCAGGTCGACCTGGTGGTATGGATAGTCGGAAATTTGTCGGGTATGAAAAAACGTCTGAATTTGTTAAGCCACGCCGCCGCGGAGGGGGCATTAAGTGTTAACCGTCTGTCCGTACGTACGTCTAATCAGTTAGTTTCCCTTCTCTATAAATTTTGCCCCAACCAAATGTTATGACACATATACATAATCACTGTGTCTATAAACCACACCGGTGTCGTAGACAGCAACGTACGCCAAGGCGTCTAGGTGAGACAGGTTGACACGACGACAGCTGTATGGCCAAAATGAAAGACTTGCAGGAGTTCAACAAAGAAGACCCCCAATGTTTATAAAAACGTCCTCAAAGTAGAGAAGAAAGCTGATGTGTTATGGTAGTTTTCGTGGCTCTTTTCTTGAAAATGACATCATCCAGATTGGTACTTGTGTTAGATTGCAATACTAGTATACATAAATTTTACCATCCCCTTTTCTTTCCTTGCAAATTTAGCTTACTGTTTGTGTCATATATTTGTATATGTATGTAATCAATATTTTCTATAGATTTGATATCCAGAATTTGAAAGGTTGAAGCTTAAATGTATTTTTGACGTATCCATGATACCAAAAGTTTTTGCTAAAAGTGGTTTAAATATGTCACACATTTCCTCATAATTTGGTCTTAAGTACAATTTCAATCACTTCTCAAACTGTTTACATCAAGAGATAAAAAAAAAAATCATTTGACATTCGTTTCATTTTTTTTGTAAAATTGCGTCAAAGAGATCGTGTGAAAAAAAGTTTTTGTAAACATTTGGCCCAACCCCATGTTTGTGCATCTCCAAAGTCGGACCTCTTCAATGAATTGGTACTGATTTTCTTTTAGGGGCCACGTGTAGCCCGCCACCGGGTACGAGAATTTCTCCCTGTGTTGAAATAATATACTACAATAATTTCTGGACCCATTTAAAAACTGGGATGATCTCAAGTGCAAACCAAAAATAGAATAATTTGGTCAAAGCATTTCTAAACTGAAATTGAAGTGTGATAGACGGATGGATAGACGAACGGGCAAATTGAACACATATATTCGGTTGAGACTTTAATAATATAATAGTCAATTGGTGATCGTTGATATCAGAAGTCTAGTATAATGGAATTCTCTTAATATATAGCTATTAACATATCATTAATAACTCCTTTGTTGTACTACTATTCCGAATCATTCCGCTATTGGAATTCAGGATCTCCTAAAAAAACGAATAGATACATCTGTTGGAACTGTGCTAACCCAAGTCATTGAAAATATAATTATGCTATTACCGACAAAATTATCAAAACAAAATTATTGTACAAAATTATGAACAATTCCTTACTACCGTATATCTCATAAGTTCATGCTTCTTATAGTAAAAAAATAAAAATTATGACAAAGGTTCATTGTCGTTTGTCATTTGTTTCATTTCAAATTGTCCTAAGGTGAAATGATAAAGATTACGCCTGATCTCACTGCATGATGCTTACGGCTAATTTCCTAATGTATGTAGAGCAACACTTTGGTTAGCTTGATTTCTTAGTTTGTATGTTTTGTATAGTTATATAGGGATAACGTCCAATTGAATATAAATATCATATATATACAGGTTAACATACCTATGTATGAAGATGTCAATCAGATGTCAGAATTACAAAGCCTGAATAAACATTTATACAAACAAAGCAAGGAAGCCAACCAAAGTTTTAGCGGGCATTGCATTTGCGCCATTTTTTAAAAAATCCAATCTTTCATTTGCGCCAAAAGTTAACTACTTCATTTGCGCCATTTTACAGGTAATACATGTAATATATATTAAACAGGAAAGGAATACTCATTGCTCTATCACAAAGACAAACGATATACAGGACTATACATGTTGCTGATATTGTTCATAACGCCATTATCAGTGTTAAAACGGCGATGCACCTCATAAGTGAAAAACTAACGAACTTTGACCAGGCTGATTTCGAGAAAGATTTATATGACGACAGAAACAATGCTAACGGCAACACGCTAAGGACTTATCGTATTTACAAGCAAAGTGTTAAAACAGAACAGTATATTCTCTCGCTTTTACCAAGAAACGTAACTCGAACTATGGCATTATTCCGCAGTGGATCGCTACCCCTAGCTGTAGAGACAGGGAGATACACCAGACCGCAGATTCTATTAAATAATAGACTATGTAAAGTTTGTAAATTGAATGGTATTGAAAAAGAAACTCTCTTTTTAATGGTTTGCACTCTGTATGAAGACATTAGATATGAATTGTTTCAAAAGGCACGTCAATGTATTGAAAATTTTGAAAACATGACTACAGAGCTCCAGTTCAATGCTTTAATGACATGTTATGACATTCAAGTAACACTGTCCTACTCTATTCACAAATTCTATGTCAGGAGGAAAAGTTTTTTATAACGCATAATTGTCCATAAAGCCTATTCTTTTTATTAGGGTAAAAAGATAATTTAAACAAAATATATATTAATTAAGGGAAATAACTTTTGGTACATAAATAATGAAAATATATGTATTGTGATAGTTTATGTAATATGTCGATAGAACATTTTAAAACAATTTTTTTTGGAAAATTGTTGAAAGTGGTTTAAATGTACTGTTGATTCAATTTACTTTCTCTTTTTTCTATCACTTTTATTAATTTTAAATTATGATATATAGAAATATTTTATTCTTATCGCAGTTTTACTCATAATTTTGTTTTAGTCGTTAGGAGCAATTTTTAAACTAGGTGTATTTAACATTCTTATATTTCTTTAAAATCTAATTAATATAAATCCGTTTAATTTATCAAGTTTGCAAGATAAATACATGAGTTATCTTATCATTTCCTTTTTTTTTTTATATATTTTTTTTTTTTTTTAACATTGTGTGATTGGGCTGTTTTATATGTATATAACAGTGTTTCATAAGTCTTTTTAGGCTGGGTGTTGATCTTTTTTTATGTGATTGTACTTGTGTAAATATTTTACTATTGTGTAAGATCAATACGTGACACTTTAATAAAATAAATTTATCGTATCTTTTCTCTATCGTGAATATTAAAGATTTGTTTATACAGTAATACCCCTGGATAATTGACTCAGTTCAATCATACTCATTTCTAAATTTCTAAATACAAAACTGAAAATCACTTAGGTTTAGATCTAGATCTATATAGTGTTCACATTTTAGATGTACATGTATCAATATGGACATTGTCAATTCAGAGACAAACCAAGGAAATAAGTCTCATCAGACAATCGCAATCATGGGGTAAACCAGCAGAAAGTATAATCTGAAAAACTCATTGAAAGCCGTATACTTATGGTTTTATGATGACTTATTTCTGAGGAATATGTTTTGACCAATAAGAACTTTTTTTATTATTGGCGCAAATAAAATATAATTTGTGGCGCAAATGAAATGCCAATTGGCGCATAAACAAGGCACCGGTTTTAGCCTACACGCATTAGGAAATTAGCTGTAAGCATATTAATAAAATTAAAACTCAGCGAATGTGAATTAAAATCAAAATGTTCGGTGAAAACTACATTGGTGTAAAATTTAACTTATGACAAAAACAATTGTTCCAAGAATAATATCCTATATAAAATGTATCCCTTTCATAAACTTACAATGGGTGTTGCTAAACGGCGGAAACGGAAAACGGAACGGAAACGGAAACGGAAAGAAATTTTTATATTGACGGAATTTAAGGGGAGGGAAAAAAGAACTATGAACATCAATTATTATAGATCTTGCTGGTAATTTTTGTTATTAAAAGTTTCTATTTATTTATCATATATTTCAATATAACAGGCGAACATGTAAGTGAGAAAATTCGTCAAATAAGGTCGATAACTCCTAGTCATTTGACCGTTTTGACGTGAATGGACATAAGGTAGATCTCAATAAAATTGTGTACTAGTTCAGTGAAAATGGGCGTCACACTAAACCCCAAAACATATAAACTAGATTAACAAAGGTCAGAGATTCCTGAAATTGGGACAGGCGAAAAAATAAGGAAAAAAAGGGGGGGGGGGGGTTTAAACATATTTTGTGAGATCCCAACCCTCCCCCTATACCTCTAGCCAATGTAGAATTATTGATTGATTGTTGGTTTCTTAACGTCCAGTGGCAAATATTTCATGCATATTCAGGACGAGAACAAGTTCACAATAAATACAATAGGTAGGTTGTTGTAATAGAGGCCATCTAGGATGATGGTCGGGGAAATTTGGACTGCCACTGGAAAATGAGGGTATATTGGATATGGACAGAAATTTTGCCTTGCAACAGGTCACCTACGGACCCCTCAAGAGTTGTTGCAAGGGTTCTTAACGTGCAGAGAGCGTGGCACTCTCTTTACACGAGGCATCGGATTTAACGTCCCCTTCTGACGGACGTGACTGCGAACTTGATACATCCCGCACAGCCAAACGGACGCCCCACTTCGGCAAGCGTTTTACTGCCGGTCGGGAGAAGACCAAGCGACCATATTTCTATACCCCAGTCACCCTTGGGGTTCAATGTAGAATTAAGAAACACATATAAAGCAATACACAGTAAACCTAATTTTAAAAGAAGTCCGAGTCCGATGACAGATTAGACATGTTTTTCACACAGTTTTTAAACTAGATACACCGATGATAATTGTTGCAAAGTTTAACCAAAACTATCGGGCGACTCCTTAAAAGACATATGTTCAATAACATTTGGCCCAGTAGTTTCAGAGACTGAGACATTTTGTAAAAGTTAACAAAGACGAAAATCGGACGACGAACGCCAAGTGATGAGAAAAGCTCACTTAGCAGGGCCAGGTCAGTTAAAAAAAGAACTCTCAAAGTATACCACTAAAGACTAAAGCAGGTCTTAGTACTAGCAGAAAACGACCATGACAGAGCAAAAACATTGAATGAATAGATCACTATAATTGTATCAACTAAGAAGACATCAACTAAATATGTACCACTAAATAAACCGTTACATCCAAATTGGAAAGACATAATAACTTAAGTATGGACGAAAACAAAATTAGAATATTGATTCAATACATAAAAAGTATGAGGGCCAGACGAAATAGGTTATAGAATGTTAAAAAAATATATAAAATGAATTAGCAGCTATCATATTATTATTCACCATTTTTTCAACAATCATCAATTCCAGCATAATACGTGATGAATGGACAACAGGAGACATTTGTGCATTTCCGCTATTCAAGTATCTCAAACATGCATTCACTGCAGGATGCTGCAACATATAGTATGCTCAAACATAATGCGTTATCGTCTAGATTATTATAGTACCATCAATGGTTACGTGTTAGATGCATGATTTTTTGTTGGTTGTTATTGGCTTTGAACTACCTGTCAGTTAACTGCGAGTACTACCTAGTGTCTTTTTGCTGTTGGGATGTACAAGTACCCGGCCACGTCCACTTCAAGTGTATTTGTGTCCATCTGGTGAGTTAAGCCTTTTCAACTGATTTTTATAGTCCGTTCTTATGTTGTAATGTTATACCACTGTACCAGATTAAGGGGAGGGTTGGGATCCTACTAACATGTTTAACCCCACCACATTCTGTATGTATGTGCCTGTCCAAAGTCAGGAGCCTGTAATTCAGTGGTAGTTGTTTGTTTATGTGTTACATATTTGTTTTTCGTTCATTTTTTGTACATAAATAAGGCCGTTAGTTTTCTCGTTTGAATTGTTTTACATTATCATTTCGAGGCCATTTATAGCTGACTATGCGGTATGGGCTTTGCTCATTGTTGAAGGCCGTACGGTGACCTATAGTTGTTAATTTCCGTGTGTCATTTTGGTCTCTTATGGAGGGTTGTCTCATTGGCAATCATACCACATCTTCTTTTTATACATTTACGTTAATGTCGCAGTTGCAATTACATGTATTGCGCCACAAATTCGTTAATAAAACCTTACAGATATATTTATTTCATATTTTGAAAACGCCCCATATAAACTATTAAATCAAAATTAAACAGCTACAGGAAACCAGGTAAAACACATGCAATGTTGGATTTACTCATTCCTATGCTTCCGCAAGCAAAGAGTCGTGGTAAATTGAACAACATCAAACAGGTCCAACAGACCGTTGATTCTGGGGTATCTCAAGGAACTGTTCTGGTCAGGTGTTATTAAGTAAATGATATCGGTGATAGCTTGAAAAATCGGGTGTATGGCGGTAACTTTTAAATTTTTCATGCAATGATTGTGCTGAATGAAATGGTTGGCTACCGGATCTTCTGTTTTCTTTGTTCGTAAAAAACTAAATATAATTAAAAACCAATTGTTCAGAGAACAATTGAAGGTCTTTCCACCAGTTAATATCTATTTTGATATTAAAATATTAAAATCAGTCTAAAATGTCAGTTCATATGGCTCTATGATGTATAGATATGAATTTAAAGCAAAGGTCAAAATCTAGAACGTCAAATTAACCTATGACCTTGACCTCAATTTGAAGGTCACAAACTGAGGATATCAAATCAAAAGACCATAGGTCTCTAATACGTATGGTTAATAAGTTATATCACTTTACACATGCGAAGGATATAACGAGCAATTTTATAAATTTGTCGTAATCTCTTACGGTTGCGAAGGAGTCGTGATCACAAGGAAAACAGTGTTTGGGGAGATAACTCCTACAAAGAAAAGTATTCGGTTACGCAGGGTAAATTTCAAAAGCGCATAAACTGTTCGATATCATATACCAAATATCTAAGCGACATATTGCGAAACAAATATTTATCGCAAGAACAAAATTAGGCGGAAGAAAAAAAAAAATAATCAGAAGAAAGACAATAGGTCTTTCCACAGAAAAGTGGAAAGACCTAATTAAAAGACCAATTGTTTTCCAAAATTAGTGAAATAGTCCCATCTTTTTTAAATATGACTAAGGAAGCAAGATTTAAATTTTTGTATACGTGTGGTGAGACTGATATAATTAGAATTATTGTTAAATTTAAAAGCGACATGAACATTTTTAGAAATGCTTTATTAAGTACTAAATAACTTTGTGGTACCACCTCCTCATATATATATATATATATATATGTTACAGGTATTTTCTGAATTTAGGCATTTTGTAAAATGCCTGAAAACGTTAGGCATTTTGTAAAATACCTGCAAGATTCAGTCAGTATACATAATGACTCAATTTTCTAGACATTTTACAAAATGGCTGGAAAAATTGAAAGGCATTTTACAAAATGTCTGAAATTATTTTATATAATAAAATGTTAAGAAAAACAATCAAAAGCATTGAACACCAGAGCTGTTTTATCCATGATAATTACTGAATTAAAAAATTAAAATCAAGAATACATTATGCTGAATTATTACAATTCACACAAGCAAAGAACTCAATTTTTTTTTTATATTTCTTAAAATGTTATAGCACAACAGAACTGTACACTATATTTGTCCTGATTTTTTGCAAATATATTGTTTGGCGTAAAATCGGATTTAGCACTCCGACCACATTTGAGAAATCAGGATCATCACACTTTAAGGTCTTTCACCTTTACTGATAAAATACTTAGACGATAGGCAACATTGGGTTTCGCAATAAGCACTTCACATATGCATATCTTCTTTTTTTATATGTTCCCAACACAAATCAAAGTATATTATCATGATTTGTTCAGCATCTTTTGACGTATAGCTATAAACGGACTCAAGCAGATCTGCCCATAACGGGTGATCCCTCTTTATCAGGAAGCGCTTATCCTGTCAAAGCACTGTTAATTTTCTTTTCTTTTTCGATTTTTAGTCCTCCTAGCCAAAGGAGTCAAGTGAGCTTTTCTCATCTCTGTCTTCCGTCTTCGTCTGTAACTTTTACAAACATGTTCTCCTATGGAACTACTAGGTAAAATTTAACCGAACTTGGCCACAGTCATCATTACAGTATCTTGTTTAAAAAATCTGTCCCATTAATCCCTAATTGCCATACAACATCAATATGGACAAAATCATGAAAATGGCTATAAATGAAACATAGTGGTAAAATACAGTTTTTGGCTTAATATATCTCTAAATCTAATGCATTTAGATCAAACCTGACATGGGAGTTAAAAAGTTCATCAGGTTAAGATCTATCAGCCTTGACAGACGATCGGACAACCTGTTGAGAACTCTATGGCTGTTCTGTGGGGGGAGGGGGGCTGTTCCTGTCCAAGAAATACCTACATTTCAAATGCAAGCTTCAGTCTAAATTTCTTTCTTTTATCCTGGTCAATCCACTGTAGAAATAACCCATACGAATTATAACCAAATTGTTCACGTCTTAAACAAACATGACTATTTGCTACTGAAAGCCAAAAAAAACCCACAAAAAACAACAGCAATCAGCCAATTAAAAACGAACTTTTCTCTACTTCATATGTTTCATTTTACTGATTTTTTTAAAAACAATAATTGTAAAATTTGTTATATTGACAGAACAATTTGTCTTTCTGCCATTTTGACAAAATAATCCTAAATTCACTGTTGGTATCTGAAATACAGAGTGAGTTCGTATTTGACGTAGTTTCACTAAAAAACATATCTTAATGCATAAAAAACTTCCGATCTGGTTTTTGGAGAATAATTTAGTTAATTTGAATGTCCCTCTGGTATCTTTCGCTCCGCTTTAAGCAAAGTTTAATTTTATGTACACAAATTTTATTTTGCGTTCGCAGATTGGTATCACATCGTCAGTGTCGTACTAAATTATAACCTTGGTAGCTTTGATAACTATTTGCACCACTGGGTCGATGCCACTGCTGGTGGACGTTTCGTCCCCGAGGGTATCACCAGCCCAGTAGTCAACAATTTGGTGTTGACATGAAAATCAATAATGTGGTCATTTTTATAAATTTCCTGTTTACAAAATTTATAAAGTTTTCGAAAAACTAAGGATTTTCTTATCCCAGGCATAGATTACCTTAGCCGTATTTGGCACAACTTTTTGGAATTTTGGGTCCTCAATGCTCTTCAACTTTGTATTTGTTTGGCTTTATAAATATTTTGATATGAGCGTCACTGATGAGTCTTATGTAGACGAAACGTGCGTCTGGCGTACTAAATTATAATCCTGATACCTTTGATAACTCTCGTATATGGTTTCCGGACAATAACTTTAGTATAAGTTAATAGAGCACAAGGTATATAACCACAAAAGGACAGTCCTACTAAAAAGCGCCCGGGAGCGCCCGAGAGCGCCCGGGAATAGAAAAAGCGCCCGGAGAAGAAAATTATAATATAATAATATTTTATATATAACATTATTTTTTTTCCTGAAAAAAATAATCATTGCTTGTTTTTTCCTTAATATAAATGGGGATATGTACGATGCTACATCTAAAGTGACTGTGTTGTTGCACTTTTACATTTTGATTTCAAAATGGTATATAAGTAAGTAAATAAATATAAATAAGAGTATTTACAAGAATCATGAACGATATTGTCCTCGATTAAAACGTATATTTTGTTATTTTAAAATAATCAGTGCCCGAGGTGTTACATTTTCGCAACTGCATGCATGGTGAACACTTTTTTATGCAGATACTGATACAGATTTATTATATCTTTTTATATTTATACTTCATAACTTAAACTGTTTCAATGGATTTGCTTATCAGGGTTTTAATGCTAAGTTTTAAATTTAAACCAAACTCCTGCTCTTTGTCCCCTTGTTTTAACTACGGTACATGTATAGTACTGCTTTATTTGCTGATTTATTATGTGTAACTCTTTTATTTTGTTTAAAATAATATTTTTCAGTGAAATTTAAGTTGTTTTTTACATTTTTCATTTTGATATCGTTTTTGAAAAACATGTCTTTTGATGTCTTACATTTTATAAATCTTCCGCATAAACTGATCCAGTATTGTCTGTCTCTCGAAACAGTATTCATATATTATTGTTAAAATTGAAACATTCATACTTGTTTTTGTGCTTTATTACAAATGTCTATTATCTGAATTTGCAAAATACTTGTCTAAAATTTAAAAAAAAAAAACAATGTTCATAACTTATTTCATCGACACAAAATTGTCTCGTGCCAATAAAATATTTTTTATATTTTCCCCGGGAGCCTTTTCTTTTCCCCGGGCGCCTTTTATTTTCCCCGGGCGCTATATTTTCTTCCCCGGGCGCTTTTTCTTCACCCGGGCGCTCCCGGGCGCATTTTAGTAAGACCCCAAAAGGAAGGCTTGGATTGATTTTGGGAATTATGGTTCCATGGGATATCTCATGTACAAAAGATTTTGGAACATTTTAGCAAATCGGTAATCAATTTAGGACAAAATTGGACTGTACATCCAATTTAAGCGAAATAGGAAAACAAGCAGGTCACTTTACGGAAATTGCCTCGTGTTCCTTTCTACTATTTTTATTTAAATTTGTAAGGATACGAAGTGGTCATGTTCATAAAACTTTTTTTTTCAAATACTTTTATTTATATTTATAAATTAATGCATGACTTCGGTCAATTTAATATTTTATCGTTTCTTATAAATACTTAAATATTGCGAACTATAGTAAAACTTATAACGAACACTGATTTCACTAAACTGTGCTATAAAAAACCCCAGACATAGTAACATTGGTTGTTTGCCTTGTATGTTGAGGGTTTTAGTAGCAAAGTCAAACCTATTCTTTCTCTCTTAGATATACATGTAATTCTGAGAAAAGCATGATAATTTCATGTAAATATTCCGAACATTTCATTAACTCTGTGAACGCGACTATTAATGACATTAATTACTTTATGACATCTTACTTTTCACACACCCTAAGCAAAATAAGGTTCTGATTGGTGTAATTTGTGAATCTTTCAAAGTTGAAGAGTGATTGACAGTAAATATATAATAGCATGGTTTGTGATTGACAGTAACCCCACCTTATAACCATATGGTACAATACAGCTTATGCAGCATTTACTTTTGACCCTTTCGGAACAGTCACAACTTAAATGTAAATAATGTACATGTTTTAACAATTATAGCGTAATCTATATTTACTTTTGAACCTTATGGTACGCCAACTGGACGCTTAAGCTGCATATGCTATTTATTACAGCATAGGCTGCATTTAATATAGCATATGCTGTATTAATTATAGCATATGCTGTATAAATTACAGCATATGCTATATATTATAGCCTAAGCGACATTATTTATAGCATAGGGTACATAAATTATAGCTTAAGCTGTAATTTATATAGCATATGCTGTATTAATTGTAGCATATGCGAAATAATTTTCTTTTGACCCTTTCCGTACGCCATAGAATAGTTTGACCAGACGATGCTGATCTGATGCTCCATTATATATTATAAATCCATAACCCTGAATTTTCCGTGACGTTTCGTTTTCAGCAGAAACTATCTTATTCATTATTTCAAACATATAAAAATTTGCCACAGATTTCAGGTTAAAAGACTGCCGTCAATTATCGGACCTAGTACATTTATTGTGGTTTTTTATTTTTATTTTTTAATATATATTTTTTCCAATAAATTCAAACAAAAAGTAATCTATAATGAGTTTCAGTCAACAGATGTATTTTATTACATTGACCGTTTGAACATCGACTTTGACTAAGTCAGTTTGGATTTTATAATTTTATATGGAGCCCAGGGCCGTAACTACATGGTCTGATGTTGGAAATAAATTTTAAAAAGTTGAAACAAAAGCTTTTCTTCAGATCATATTGTTTTCCCGGCGAGTGTCTTGCAAAAATCAGCTGATTTCTCTTCACTTTTTGATGTTGCCCCTGTATATTTTTCGTGATCCATCTTTATAATCAGTGTTAAAGGTCTATTAATTGTAGTTATGTGTCTTATCTGTACCCGGGTTTGTTTTTTGTTCATTTATTTCATTTTTTTTTTGTTTACCTACTTTTTGACTAAATTCTAAGTGTTGATTTTCTTTTGCAAATCTAGTAATTTTTTTTAACTTGGGAGTTTTCTTATACGAAGGACCTTTTGTCTAATTAAAAAAAACTACATGAAATTGTTAGAATATTATCGAAATTAGAGCTACGATGACGGGTGAACGGTTGTGTGGTTTGACAATGCTGCATGTCCACCGATGTCCAGATATTGTGCGAGAAAATATTTTAAGAAAATACGATGCTACTGAACACAGAAAAATTTATCCTTTCTTCATGGGAGAATTGACTTAATATTAAAGAATAAAAACTGGCCCTCTTTTTTGTAGATAAAACTAGATAGCTGACATGCGTTAAATCATGGAAGTAATATTTAGATAATATTACTTCCATGGTTAAATTAACACGAGACCACCAATCTCCCGGTATTAAGTCAATTAAAAAAACAACATCAATGTATTGCCATATGACCTTTAACATTGAAGGACTAAACTTGCATTAAGTCGTGCGAATATCAATCTTTTTATGCCATATGTAGATCTTATTTGAGTTGTTGGGTTACTGCGTGTTGATGTTTAAATCCAAAATCATTATTATTTACTTCTTAAATAAGAAAAGTCAAACAAACTTTAGTTAATCGCATGAATTCACCGTTATAACGTACGGCCATGGTTACAAGTAGAATATAAAATGAATGAAGTGGTTATCGCGCATTAAATTACATACAATCAATATTTCAAAAATATAGTCTCATCATTTTATGCCATTTATATCAATACAATATGCATTAAAATCTTTTATCTTGAATAATGCAGTTAGGTGAAATTAAACAAATATCTGAAATTAAGAATTGATACTAGTACTCTAAATCCGAAGAGTATTAGTACAGAAGCGTATTAGCGCCACACATTTTTATTTTTTGTTTTTCTTCCTATCTTATCGTTATAACACAAACCTTTGCGAAATAACACAAACATGTGTGTTCTAACACAAAGTGATCTTTGCGATATAACGCAAATCTTTGCGAAATAACGCAAACCTTTGCAATACAACGCTAACCTTTGCGTTATAACGCAAATATCTTGATTGCAATCATTCATTAAGTTTTGTATAAATGTCCGTCTGTCATTCATTTCGGTTGTAATTAACTAGTTATTGTAGATAAAAAAATCCTATGATGGTTTACTTTAACGAATAGTGACTTAGATGGAGAGTTTTCTCATTGGCACTCATACCACATCTTCTTATATTTTCTGCTCATTATTATTCAATGATATGTTCTCATTATTCAAGCATTTTACTTTGCAATGACTACAAAGGTGATAAATTTTAATATATTCAGGCTCCTGCATTAATAACTGCTGTTTCTTTTAAATCTTTAATAAGATTATATTAAAAACAAATGTTTGCGTTATTTCGCAAATGTTTGCGTTAAACGCAAAGATATGAAGAATAATTAAAAAAAAAATGTGTGGCGCTAACACGCCTTCCGTATATTAGTTTAAGTATAAGCTAAAATAATTGATAGGTAATCGGGATTTCCTTTTTGAGATATTTTTTTTCGCGGGAATTGGCTGACTTGGACTTTTACCTTATTTAGCATAGGCAATATTTGGCTCTCAATCGTGAGAGAAGAAATATAGAATCAGCTTGAATTTGGTTAATGACCTTTTATGATATATTGATTGATTGATTGTTGGTTGCTAGGCGTTCAATGGCAAATATTTCATGCATATTCAGGACGAGAAAAAATTAAAAATAAATGCATAGGTAGGTTCTGTAATAGAGCATCCGGGATTAAGGTCAGATAAATTAAGACAACCAAGGAAATGAGGGTATATTGGATAGGGACAGACATTTAGCCATGCGGACTCAGCATGGAGTTGTTGCAAGGAATCTTAATTTTCAAAGAGCGTGTCACTCTCTATACACATGACATCGGATTGGATGTCTCCATTCTGACCAGATGTTGCTGCACATTTGTACATCCCGCACAGCCAAACATATGACCCTATTTGACGAGGGTTTTAATACCGGTCCCCAGTTACCCTTGTGGATATGATAAATTGAAGTCTTATATGCAATGAAAAGAGGGTAATACATGTATGGGGGAAACCTGTTACCCTGTATTGTTAAAAAACAAACCACAAGGAGTCCGAAAAGTTCACACAAATTCCTAAACCTGAGATGAATACATGCTTACATGTATTCCTCTGTTTCTAATTTCCGTCCCATATTCCTTTTTTGCTTTAAAAAAAACCCACCCATTTTCAAGTTGGTTACTTACTAGTAATCCTCATTCCTTATTCGTTACATTACACGCTTATATTGTAATTTCACCTCTAAGAATCCATAGCTAACACCTGAGGTTTAAGTCATAAAACTTTGCTCAGTGTTCGGAGCACACAAATTATGCTCGAAACATGAAATCTAGCATTTTGATTGGTTGATTTTGGAGTATGAGTACAACAAATTTATTCGAAAGTTTTATGACTTCAAGGCCAGAGACAGAGTATACCACACTCATTACAAGCGAATAAGGAATGAAAGGTAACAGTGTATCAGTCGAGCGCCGAAACCAGTTTGTACACACTAATAGGGTAACTTCACATAAAAGAACCCATAGCTAACACCAGAGACAAGAATAAAATCGGAATTAAATGGAACGTAAAACACACGTATTACAAACGAATAAGGAACGAATAAGTAACTGAGTATCAGTCGAGCGCTCAAACTGGTTCATACGACTTAATGGGGTGATTTCACCCCGAAGAACTCATAGCTACATGTAACACCAGAGACAAGAAAACAATTGTAAAGATTTGTTTAAAAGGTACAACGTATTACACACGTATTACAAGCGAATAAGAAACTAATAGGTAAAAGGGTATCAGTTGAGCGCTGACACGGGTACATACGCGCTAATAATGTTATTTTACTTCTAAGTACCCATAAGTTACACTAAAGACAAGAAATTTGTTTACAACAATTTATTTGAAAAGTGCAAAGTATAACACACGTATTACAAGTGAATAGTAGACGACGAAAAAGTAACCGGTATCAGTCGAGCGCTGAAACGTGTATATATACACGCTGATAGGGTTATTTCACCTTTTAGAACTCATAGCTAACACCAGAGACATGAACAAAAATGAAAAGATAAAATTGAGAATACATGAGAATGCATATGTCAGGCAAAAAGACAACAACCCGACGAAAGTGCAGATAACATCCGAAGGCCACCAATGGGTTTTCAACGCAGCGAGAAAATCCCGCACCCGGAGGTGGTCATCAGCTGGCCCCTAAATAAAATTGTGTACTAGTTCAGTGAAAATGGACGGTCACACATAACTCTAAAAGTAAACATATACAAGTACTAAAATAAAACTAGATACCCTAAGGACCATTTAGTTAAAGTTTGAAGGTATTTGGCCCTTTATAGTTTCAGAGGAGAAGATTTTTTAATAGTTAACCACGACAGACGACGGACGACGACGGACGCAAAGTAAAGGCATAATCTTAGATGGGGCCCTTCGGGCCCCGTTGAGCTTAAAATACACAGACTGACAAAATCAAGCTCATGACTTGAGACAGGCGCAAAAATACGGAGTTGTCAAACCAAGAATTTATTTAAAAGGTGCAACCTATAACAAGCGAATAAGGAATGAATAAGAAACAGGGCAAAGTCGAGCGCTGAAGCGGGTACATACGCGCTTATAGGGTTATTTCACCTATAAGAACCCATATAGCTAGCACCAGAGACCAGAAAAATCAGAATGATTCTTTTTAAAGGTGCAACATATAACACACGTATTTTAAGCAAACAAGGAAATAATAAGTAACAGAGTATCAGTCGAGCGCTGAAACGATTACGGGATCCCGCTTACATGTTTAACCCCGCCACATTCTGTATGTATGTGTCTGTCCCAAGCCAGGAGCCTGTAATTCAGTAGTTGTCGTTTTTTGATGTGTTACATATTTGTTTTTCTTTCATTTTTGTACATAAATTAGGCAGTTAAGCCTCGGTCACACCTTACCGGATGGCACTAACGGACGCCTAACGGATGAAAATAAAAGTTGTCCGTTGACAAAATTGTTATCCGTTGGGAGTCCGTTGATGTACTGACCGAATAAAACGGACGCTTAACGAATGCATAACGGACATGCAACGGATATGCAACGTACGAGAAACGGAAACGTACCGGACAGAACGGATGTCGAACGTACACCCAACGGACGAGTGCCGCATAAAACGGACACCTAACGGAAGCGTATCGGATAAAGCAGATGAACAAGATATACGGAAAAATTAAAGACGACAATACTAATACATGTAAATCGCATAAATATTCAAAATGTTTCTGTGTAACTGGTTTTGGTTTGTTCTTCAAAATGCCGCCAGAGGGCAGTGTCTGGCCTGAATAAGAGCTGCTTGATTGTGAAGACGTGCCTTTACTCTAAGATCGATTATGAATAATAAGAATTCACGAACCTTAAGAAATCTGACATACCAATAATTGGCATTTCTGACGCGAAATTTTCAATTGGCATTTATCCGTTTCAGATCCGTTCACCATCCGTTTTATCCGTTATACGTCCGGTAGGAGTCCGTTTCTCATTCGTTTTACATCCGTTTTATCCGTTTAACGCCCGGTAGAAGTCTTTTGGTGAATTTATCTCCCAGACCTCCAACGGACGTATAACGGACACGTAACGGATACAAAACGGAAACGAAACGGACAAGTACCGTACAAAACGGACGGCTAACGGACGTTCACCGGACATTTTATCCGTTGGACGTCCGTTCAAAGTTTTGAACATGCTCAAAATTTTCCACCGGACAGAACGGACGTCGAAGGATAAAACGTACGTTTAACGGACATGCAACGGATATGGACGGACGTCTAACGGATAAGAACGGACGTCTAACGGACATGAACGGATTGAAAACAAGTTATCCGTTAGGCGTCCGTTCGAGCTATCCGGTAAGGTGTGACCGAGGCTTTAGTTTTTCTCGTTTAAACTTTTTTACATATGTCATTTCGGTGGCTTTTATAGATGACTATGCGGTATGGCTTTGCTCATTGTTCAAGACCGTACAGTGACCTATAGTTGTTAATTTCTGTGTCATTTGGGCTCTTGGGGAGAGTTGTCTCATTGGCAATTATACCACATCTTCTTTTTTATACATATGCGCTAATAGGGTTATTTCACCTCCAAGAACCTATTGCTACATGTCACACAAGTGACAAGAAAAAAAGTAACCGTTTTTTAAAAGGTGCAACGTTAAACACATGTTACAAGCAAATAAGTAACAGGGAATCAGTCAAGCGCTGAAACGGGTACTTTCGCGCTTAAAGTAATTTCACCTATTATATACAAACAAGAAATTTTACCAGTGATATTAAGAAAGTAAAGCACGTAAATTGTAGACATATAAGGAGTAACAAATAAGAACTAATGAATAGGTAATGAATAAGGAAGAAGTAACGAATAGGTAACAAATAAGGAATAAAGAATAAGTGACGAATAGGTATCGAATAAAGAATAAGTTCCGAATAAGGAATAAGGAATAGTAACCAACTTGACGACCCTCATTTTGAGTACTATTTTACTTCAAATTCAGCATTTAACATTACATACGTAATTTTTCGAGAGCAATATTAAAAACGTCTAGTGTTTCTTTGTTTAGATTGTAATGGAGCTGATTTGAATTAATATTTTTTTTAGTTTTTTTGTCGAGCCTGCGACTTTTGTCGCAGAAAGCTCGACATAGGGATAGTGATCCGGCGGCGGCGGTGGTGTTAGCTCACTTCTTAAAAGCTTTATATTTTAGAAGGTGGGAGACCTGGATGCTTCATACTTTGTATATGGATGCCTCATGTTACGAAGTTTCCGTCAGTCACATGTCCAATGTCCTTGACCTCATTTTCATGGTTCAGTGACTACTTGAAAAAAAGATAAGATTTTTTGTAATGTTAAATTCTCTCTTATTATAAGTAATAGGATAACTATATTTGGTATGTGCGTACCTTGCAAGGTCCTCTTGCCCGTCAGACAGTTTTCACTTGACCTCGACCTCATTTCATGGATCAGTGAACAAGGTTAAGTTTTGGTGGTCAAGTCCATATCTGAGATACTATAAGCAATAGGTCTAGTATATTCGGTGTATGGAAGCACTGCAAGGTGTAAATGTCCAACTGGCAGGTGTCATCTGACCTTGACCTCATTTTCATTGTTCAGTGGTTATAGTTAAGTTTTTGTGTTTTGGTCTGTTTTTCTTATACTGTATGCAATAGGTCTTCTATATTTTGTGTATGGGATGGTTGTAAGGTGTACAGGTCTACCTGGCAGGTGTCATATGACCTTGACCTCATTTTGATGGTTCAGTGGTCAAAGTTAAGTTTTTGAGTTTTGGCCTTTTTTTCTAATACTATATGCAATAGGTCAACTATATTTGGTGTATGGAAATATTTCATGATCTACATGTCAGTCGCACAGGTTTTATTTGACCTTGACCTCATTTTTTTACGGTTCATTGCTCAGTGTTAAACTTTTGTGTTTTGGTCTGTTTTTCTTAAACTATAAGCAATAAGTCAATTTTATTTGTTGTATGGAAGAATTGTTAGCTGTACATGCCTACCTGGCATTGTTCATCTGACCTTGACCTCATTTTCATGGTTCAAAGGTCAATGTTTAGTTTTTTTGGTTTATGTTAAGTTTATGTGACAGCTGTAATAAAGCTATCAACATAATATCAATGATTAGTAAAGAAGGCGAGACATTTCAGTGTGTGCACTCTTGTTTTTTATATCAATTATACATAAATTACGTTACTTGAAATCTAATATCCTATTGCATACGCCGGCATATAGAGAGAAAATACACACAATAATCTGGGTCCAAAGCAACTTTGCCGTCAAAAAAAGGAAAATTAACAACAAAGAACAAAAAATCGTCTCTTTTTTGAATAGTAAGAGTTTTTCGTGTGAAACTGGAATATAATAATTCAAGTCTAGCAAAATACAATCATTTCTGTATATTAAAGATTTATTTTCAGCAAGTTCCTATGCGTAAATTTCCGCAGAAAATGCGATTTTTTTTTTAGTTTAAGCAAAAATATCATCAAGATAACGGTAAGTGTTTTTTAAATTTACTCCAGACGGATCTTTTCTGAGATTGACAATTAACACTCTTATCACAGTTTCAGAAAAAGGCTTTTGTATGAGTTACAGAAAAATAAATCTGCAATCGTGAATTTAACATAACATCAAAATGAAACATGACCGATTAATTACCGAACCACACTGTGATATGATTGGTCTTCCAGGTGAAATAACATTCAAGTTCATTTGATCCAGCCTGTGGTCACTGTTGTATTTGTTTTAACTTCTGAGTTTCGAGACGGGAGCTTTTTGGAGGAATATAAACTCTACCTTTATTTAAAAGCTGGAAATGATCAATTTGACAAAGATAATTGATTGTGTCATTAGTAAGTAATATTCCAAGATAGGATTGCCTTGAAGTTACACCATGACCTTCCCTTTCTGTATTTTGATTCTAATGCAGATGATTTAAGTCCAAAGTGTTCAGTTTCAATAAGAAAACCCTGAGTATATTAGATATTGTTTTTATTTCATGATTTTTTTTTCGAATATAAAAACTGACAAATTCATGTTGACATTGCACAAAATAAAATGATAAATTATAAAAATATCTTGCAATTTAACTTAATCCTTAATGTACAAATAGTCCCCGAACATCCTATTTCCATTACTGATTTCCCCGGTTATAAGTACTGATGCTCCCAAATTTTGAAGCAGAATGCAGTATATCCTTAAAAAATAAAGATATACCAGGAATATTTGCAGTACATATAATATATATATATAATAGTACGAATGAGGGTTTGGTGAAGAGGGGAAGAGAAAGAAGATGTTGGGTCAATTAAGAATTCAATATATACGAGTGTCCCATTTCAGTGTCAAATGTTACAACCGAATGTTTATATGACTTAGCAATTGGAATGTTCTGGCTTTATAAAATAAAGTTTAGATCTGGAAAGTAAAATTAGTAACTATACTTTGTTTTCCGTCTTATCTAAATTGTAAAATAAATTGCCATTCCCTTAACCATTCGTCCGACTTATTATTTCGTGGTCAATACCTGGTTCGATTGGCAGTGTATTAAGACCGAGATGCTGGTCCAAACATCATCAGAAAAAATATCTACTAATAAAACGAGTTAATCAAATATATCATTAGTTTATATGAAATATTCTAGTCTTAGTTTTTACTGATTCTTGAAGGACTTCAGCGGGAAATGACTAAATACAGATTGTTTATTATCCAACGTTATCAAATAACTTAGAAAAGTCAGACAAAAAACAAAAAATAGAAGTAGCTAATTTTTTTTAGTCTGAGTAATTATAATTAAACTGCTTAAAAAAACACCAGGTATATACATTTCAATGAGTTGATGAACAGTTTGCCATTTTAGGCGGAATTTTGACAATATTTATAACACGTTTGTTTCTCGTTATTAAATACAGTTAAACTTTCATATTAAAACACTCTCTCCATTGCTCTATACCATCACGACTTGTTACATATATCGGACATAAATCGGAACGTGGATGCTATATCCACCTTTTTTTTAAGATTTCAATAACAATTGCAATAAAACAATTATAGAGAAGATACATTCTTCAAGTGATTTATTAAAAAACTATTGAATTAAAGCATTGATAGAGTTTTTGAATATCATCAACAACGTAATTCAATAATATAGAAAACGTATAATAGATACTGTTTCATGTCTGTGGGCGAAATATGGTAGACGACACTTTTTCCTTTTCTTTTTTAAAAATAAGACAAAATTAATATATGTGCATGTTAGAAGATTACGTTTCTCGTCTTCATTACACATGGTATCATCAATCGAATTATCATTTATACAGATTTGTACCTTTATATTGTAGGAGTGGAGTATATACCTCTATTTAAATTTAAAACATCGTCATAATTATTTAAAATTGGTCCATGAAATCCAATATATTTTGTCGTATTAAAAGTATAAAATAAAATAAATAAAACAAAAATTGTTGCATACAATAAAGTGTAATGTGCTACATAGAATTGCTACGTGTTCAACACTAAAATTTTGTGTGTTCGTTTGCCGATTAACAATTCTATAACTTGGGTGGGAGTGATTGGCCAAAACTAGATATATGGGAGGCGTAAACAATCCACACTATTGTTTTAACAGGTTGAGCGATACAATTTGTCAATCAATCACTTACTCATTTAAAATAATAAGTTATTATGTGAATACACTATAAATTAGAATTGATTATGTTATAAAAATAGCGGTTAACCGATAAAAATAGCGATTAACCGATAAAACAGCGGTTAACCGATAAAATTAGCGTTTAATCGACATAAAAGTAGCGGTTAACCGATAAAATTAGCGGTTAACCGACATAATAGTAGCGGTTAACCGATAAAAATAGCGATTAACCGATAATAGTACCGGTTAGTCGATAAAAATACCTTTTGAACCAAATGGTACACCATATTTTTATTCAATGTTTGTGTGTTTATGTCCGTCGCTGTTCCAAAGTTACAAAAAGGTTTTCATTCTAGTAACCATATAGTGTATCTGTTGTATATGATTATATGCCTGACCCTTTAAAACTTGGTGGGGGGGGGGGGGGGGGGCAGCTGCAATATACCGGTGTTCAAACGTCATATAAAATCGATTGAGAAAAAAAATCCGGGTTACAAACCTAAAATTGAGGAAAACACTTCAACTGAATTAATTAAAAATATCATCCTCGTAATAAGTCTGTCGCCTGTTTATAACTTTTAGTATCATACGTTGCCACATCAGTAATTTTCTGAAGAGCCGAAAGGACGGTTGAGGGTGCAAATAATTATAATAATGTTGATTTCGTGTCATTACGTATGTAACTTTTCAATTGTTTATATATAAGTTTCTATTAGTGATTGAATTATTAGATATTTATATTCAGATAGGACACGTCATGATTACTTAACATATTCACCGATACGGATCTTAATTTTACTTTAACAAAGAAAGGGCCGTCCAAATATATTTAACGGTGATTTAATCATTCACATTTAATTAACCCATTTAATTTGAAACATATGTTTATTGTTCCCGCTCATTTACTCAGGGCAAAAGCTAAAACATAATTCTTTTGTTTCGTCGTTAATCAGTCCATTTACCTTTAAAACAATAGAAAAATCAAATATTTACCGAAAGTAAATTATGGTGGACAAAAAATGAAGAATTGTTTATCTCATACGATACTGTATGTTGTTGTCTTTTCAGCCACTGGTAGGTATAGTATTTAAATAATAGACTCCTTTTAAAGATAAAATGCAAAATAAAATAACTACGAGTTGAAATTAAACAGACATAAATATACGTGTCTCGTAACAGCGTAGAAAAAAACTGCATAGTTCATTTTATGAATATTTTGCGTTGTATATTGCAACGTGCACGGAGTATCTTCTGATATCGAATGTCGGCTACACAAAAACCAATTAGGAGAAGTCATACTCTTGATTCTGATTACAATTTTGAGACAAAAAAATTTAATGGTATATTGGAACCTACAGAGAATTATGAGCTTATTTTTTCAGCTGATATTGTATAGTTATATGGAGAATATACCCTTTTTTTCGCTACCAGTTTCATTTTCAATAAGAAAAGTCTGATAGAAATTTCTCATATTTTAGATATGAAGTATTACAATTACAGGTTTGAAAATGAAAAAAATATATAGGTCACCTTGCACATATATGACAAAAACACATAAAGTTAGAGACAACCACAAACGCAATTCATGACTTTGAATAGGCACATGAACATCTAAACTATATCGTTTATCAACTCGTCCTAATTCATTCTAAACAAAGTGGACTGACAAGAGGTTCATTAAAATTTTGCAACATAAAGATCTGTGTAAGAAAAGCCCTCATCTCGAAATTAAGATTTAATCGCTTAGAAAATCACAAGTACAAACAAAATAAGCCTTATCCATTTCAAAGAATAATTGTAATAAATGAAAACAAAAACAAACGTACTTCGACCATTTTCCCACTCATACTTTGATAAGAGTGACTAGAACTTTATAGAGGACTTCACACAATACACCAACGACATACGAAGTACAGGAAGAAGCGATCTTGTACATGCATCATACTTAGATTAAACTGTACAAAATTTCAAAGCAAAAATAAAAGCAAAACTCCTTTTAGATCTTGCTTCATACTAAACATAAGTCAAATTAATATTGTTCTTCTCTTAAAATAAAGACGCATTGATATAACAACAATGCTTTTCTTTATCAATAAGACTTTAATTATAAAAAAAGAAGATGTGGTAGGATTGCCAATGAGAAAACTCTCCACAAGAGACCAAAATGACACAGAAATTAACAACTAAAGGGCACTGTACGGCCTTCAACAAAGAGCAAAGCTCATACCGCATAGTCAGCTATAAAAGGCCCAGAAATGACAATGTAAAACAATTCAAACGAGAAAACTAACGACCTTATTTATGTACAAAAAATGAACGAAAAACAAATATGTAACACATAAACAAACGACAACCACTGAATTACAGGCTCCTGGCTTTGGACAGGCACATACATACATAATGTGGTGGGGTTAAACATGTTAGCGGGATCCCAACCCTCCCCTATTTGGGACAGTGGTATAACAGTACAACATAAGAACGAACTATAAAAATCAGTTAAATTTTCTGTTTAAAGCATAATATGACATGCCAATTTTTATTGAATACCGACAACCGGACTCATACCTATCCTCTTTTATACTTTTTATCAATTAAAATATAACGTTATTAAAACATGAGACCCAAGCATAAGCGCGCAACTCTCAAATTAACTGAAGACTGTGACGGCGTGCACAAAGCTGAGTCTATAAACGTAACGTCTTCGAATTACCAAAACCATTTACGACGTCGGCATTTTCCTCCAGAAAACAAGCGCGTAACAAAAACACTGGACACTTAGTTTATCACATAACTTTAAATATTTACATTCAACATATTTCTTTTTTCTTTCGAACAAAAAAGTGCAGCAAATTCACATTCTGGAAATATAAATAGATATATGCTTAGAGCAGTGAAATGGAAATGATTAGCGATTATGTCGTGGACCCTTTTCAGAAAATAGCGTTAAAACGTCATTTCTTAAGATTGTAACATACTAGCTGGAATTTACAAAAATTCCGGTGTTTAGTCTTGACTATCGAGTCATTCATATTTTGCAGATTATTTTAAACCTCTGGTTATGCACATTTGGAATACCAAGTTATTTTGAAAATAAAAAGATTGTAATTACATATTTTTCTTGTCGATTCTTCCATTTCGATTATTAGTCCTTCCAAATAACTACTTCTTACACATAACGAAGATCATTCCAAACTTATCTATCATGATCGTTTTTGACTTTTTTTGCGATGAATTTCGTGTGATGCCCGAGTCCGAATCCGAACAATTCTATTATACGAAAATGCAGGAAAATATGTTGAATTTGTATAAGTTTTAGGTCAAAAACTCTAATTTATGCTTATTTAATGTTACAAGTTACACCGTATTTTTGCCGTTTTCTATATGCCCGTTTCATGCTTTATAGATTAAATTTTAATTTACCTTACTCATGTTACTAGTAATGTGGATTTTAATGGCATGCATTCATCATTTTATCATAAAAAAATTCTTATTCCTAGTCTTATTAAAAAATATTTTAAACACGGTTGTATAAAATTATTTAAAAGGCGCATTTTACAGTTGCCGTCAACTTTGTGCACGCCGTCTGTACACTATATATAAGTAGGAGCGAATGTAACACATCACTGAGGAATCATTATGGAATGTTAACAAAGGGAAAAGTAACTTCGTCCCGATTATCGTTCATTTTGGTATGCACATTACCATGAAAGATTTTTCTATCGAGTTTTCAAAAAGGACATAGTTTAGTTTTAGAATGATTGAAATAAGGTAGATAATTGTATATCTAGAAGGTGACCTACTTTTTAGAGAATGCACATTACTGTTTTTTGTTCGTTTCCTCTATTTCATACGAAAATTACCTTACTATAATGTCATTTTGTATTATCAATAGTTGTAAATCATGAAATCAGTCCCAAAATTCAAACGTAAAGATAATATTAATTGTATTCGTGTTTTCAGTAAACGGATGTACATTTGATAGTGGTCTCATTGGTACATGGAATAGCAATGCATATGGAACAATCACCATAACCAGTAATACACTAACTTTAGGAGAACATGCATTCGTGATAAACGGTAAATCGTCTACCGATTGGACATGCTTTAATGATGCTACTTCTCCATATATTATTTTACAGTAAGTATAATTAATACAGATAAAAAGCTGCAGCTGATAAAGCTAACTGCCGAGCTCTTTTCGAAATTAAAATCACAGACGAACAATTTATATTATACTATTAGGATAATAAATTCATGGAAATTAATAAATAACTAAAAACTACACTGATATTTACTTCCTGCCTGAAACTTTGATAGAGATTAAGTCGTTTTTATTCAATCTTGGCTGACAACAATGGGAGTGCAAGCTTTTGTTTAGACATTTTGGATATTTTGTGTGTTCTTTCAATTCTGTACAAAATGTCTAAAATGTTTCAGACTTACATGAACTTTAAAAGTATTTGTTGACTTATCATAAAACGCCTTAAGAAAATGCCTGTACCAAGTCAGGAATATATAAGTTGTTATACATTCGTTTGATGTGTTTGAGCTTTTGATTTTGCCATTTGATTAGGGACTTTCCATTTTGAATATTCCTCGGAGTTCAGTATTTTTGTTATTTTACTTTTTGTAAGGTACGTATCACATTTAGTTCAGCTTTAGAACATTTATTCTATAATTACAGGTCGGAACTTTTTCAAATTGTTTCTACGTCATCCTACGCTTATATATGTATGAATGTTCAAGCAGAAAATTCCAACAGTTATTATTTCTATATGCACTCACGTAAGTATTTCAAGTTTCTCTATTTGAAATGAAAGAATACATAACTGTTCGTATTTGTGCATTTAATTAACGATCAATGAAAAACACAACAATACGAACTCGAACTCTAGTAAGGTCAATTCAAAGACTTGAAATAATAATGTATTTGCTACTTCATACAAATTATCAGTATTCTTGATTTGTCATTTATATATATATATTTCTCACGACAAAAAAAAAATCATCTCATTTGTCTATGTTATTTCATCAATAAATATTGATGAAATAACATAGACAAATGAGATGATTTTTTTTATATATCTATTTCATCAATATTTATTGATGAAATAGATATATAACAAAAAGTAAAATCACAAAAATACTGAACTTAGAGGAAGATCAATTGGGAAAGTCCATAATCACATGGCAAAATCAAACAAAACGCATCAAAAACGAATGGAAAAGAACTGTCATATTCCTGACTTGGTACAGGCATTTTCAAATGTAGAAAATGGTGGATTAAACCTGGTTCTATAGCGCTAACCCTCTCACTTTAATGACAGTCTCATTAATTTCCGATATTTTTACATTGATGCGTTAAATAAACAGACAAAATAAATAAAATAGTCAAAATATGGGTACATCAGTCATCATCGTTTAACAATTTTAAAAGGAACAATTTAACAGAACACAAAAACATCTACTATAATACAAGCGATAAGGAATGTTATTTTGCGTTCGGCAATCAGTCAAAAACGAAAGTCTCGTGAGTAGAAATGTCTGTGGCAACAATACACCGGAATGGCCTCACAGTCATCCGATGTTAAAAAGAAAGAGTAACTTAATTTAACTACTAGATATTTCAATCATGATAAAACGAAAAGAGAGATATTTTATTAATAACATGAATAATGTATTGACTATTGCATGTTTAATGTCCAGTTGCAAATATGTCATATGAATGCTAGAAAGTAAGAGCTGTTTTTTTTCTCCATTTAATGATAACTTCATCTTTTTGTTCTCAATATTTACTTAAAAGCCAAAAAGCAACGTCTCTGCAAATCTGATTTAGTTCATATTTATTTTTTATTTATAGCTACAAATAACCAGTTTTCTAACGAACGTATAAATGTTTATGCTGCCACAGCAACTCCTGGTAATCCGGCTGCAGCATTATGTACAGAAACACCATCTACTGCTGAATTCATTAGCATGGTTAAAATAGGTATTGTAATTAAATACTAACTTTTTAAAAAAAGGTAAAGAGTCACTGTGCTTCGCAGTATCACAAATGATGTTAGTTTTTATATTTGTTGTTTTCAACTTTTTTGGTGTAAATTGTGCTGTTTTTTATAGTGCCGATTGTGCCATACATAAAAAATGACAACACATATAAAAAATAGAGACAATAGTTCTAAATAATTAAAGAAAAAATAAACGAAGACCACTTCCATCCAGACCGTACATGACAGACAAGGGAAACTGTGAATAAAACTAAATAAAGGCAACTGTAGTATACCGTGTTATACAGATTATAGGAAAGTGGATGTGTATAAATGTATCAAATTTTGACTATGAGCGCTTTCCCACCAAAATGTAATCCTATAGCATAACACATACTGTCAGACAGTCTATATTTTTTTTCTCCTTTTCATGACGTTCTTCCAATTTTATAACTCATTTAAATGCATCTAAGCCACATCAAGAAGCATCCATGAAAACCAACTGTTGTTTAGTAATCATTTCAATATGACATGAATACCGAATGAAACAAAAAGCTTTGCACCGTGATACGTGGTTACTAGTTTTACTCTAGCATACCAATTGGATATTATAACATCGTTATTAATTTACTAAGTATTCATAAACTAATAAAAACATTACAGAAATATAAAATATGCTATACACACGTTAATGAGACAGCGACCAAAACGACAAATACATGTAAGTCTTAACAGTTAATAAACTTGATTGCACAGCTAAAGAAAATCATTGACCATGCATCTGACTTGGGTAAAGGCACATGCATAGTTTTGGGAGTGGGAGTTGAGGTTTAACTATGAATTAAAAAAAAATGTGAATGAAAGAGTTCATATTCAGTACAAATGAGAAAGTTTAAAACAATAAGGAGACAGAACATCGAGGGTCAATTATTAAAATGACGTTCTACTTTTATAAATTTGATTTTGGCCAGTTTTGCTGACATATCTCATAAATAGAGTATTTTCTGCTGAGGAAATAACGGTAATCGTTGAAATTGTTATAACTTTCGTTAGTGTGAACTGTGAATACGTCATAAACACTTATGTTTGAGTAATTCATATGTTAATACTTTTATCACAGGTTCTGAAGAAAACGCTTTGACCGATTGTCCATACCCGCTACACAGAAACTTTACCTACATCTTCAATGAAGGCAGTACAGACAAGTGCACTACAAACAGTTTTATATCTGCCTGCCCTGGACAACAAGAGATGAATTTTGACTATACGAAATGTGCTGAGCGTATTGCATACTCCTGTAAGTGAAAAAATATAATTTGGAAAACTAAAATAGGCTTTTAAATTATATTGTATGATGCATGATGTAAAACTAATTTTCATGACGTTTTCCCGCCTTTCTCAAAAGATGAAAAGAAAAATAAACAAGCAAGCAAACAAAAAAAAAAAATCCATCTGATGAGTTAAGCCTTTTTCAACTGATTTTTATAGTTTCTTATGTTGTACTGTTATACCACTGTCCAGGTTAGGGGGAGGGTTGGGATCCCACTAACATGTTTAACCCCACCACATTATTTATGTATGTGCCTGTCCCAAGTCAGGAGCCTGTAATTCAGTGGTTGTCGTTTGTTTATGTGTTACATATTTGTTTTTTGTTCATCTTTTTTATTAAAATAAGGCCGTTAGTTTTCACGTTTCCCGTCATATCGAGGCCTTTTATAGCTGACTATGCGGTATGGGCTTTGCTTATTGTTGAAGGCCGTACGGTGACCTATAGTTATTAATGTCTGTGACATTTTGGTCTCTTGTGGACAGTTGTCTCATTGGCAATCATACCACATCTTCTTTTTTTTTTATATAAACAAAAATAACAACAACAAAAAACGAAAAAGAACCAGGAAAAAACCAACAACAATAAAACAAAAAACTCCACTACTGTATTTATGCCAAAAGTATTATTTCTCATCTAACAGTCATGTCTTTCCCTTTTTCACATGTCTATTTGAATGTTTTCATTAGATATTAAAGAATGTCATATGTTTTTGCAGCTGAAGGAAGAATAGGTTGTGTTGCCACTATAGATGATGGCTCAGGCACTCTATACACATCGTTGTATAACTATGATGCCAGTGTAAATGGGTTGACAACGTTTAGATTTACATGCGCTGTACGTAAAATTATAGCTTAAATTTACATGTATCAATTTCATGTACAAAAAATTCTTAAAATGAAATAGAAAATAAGCTTCTGCTCGAAGCAAAATATAAAATATAAGCTTCTGCACAACCAAAGAAATAGAAAAAAAGCACCATTTAAGAAATAGAAAATAGGCTTCTGCACGAAATGAAAAATAGATAATAAGCTTCTGCACGACCAAAGAAATAGAAAACAAGCTTCGGCACGACCAAAGAACTATGTAATGAATCTGCAGAACTGAACAGGATCTGCTTTCCTTTTATGAGACGCTTGAGATCATCACAGGTTTTTTTGTTGCTCAGTATTTAATGTGTATGTAGAATTCTGTGGACTTGGTAACCTTTTCGTCGTTTGAAAAAAAAGGATATTTGTCCTATGACCAGTATTGATTTTCAAAATTGTTTGGTAGGAATGTCATTTCAAGAGAAAGATAATCCATCAGTAAAAAAAACTATTTGGTTTTTATGAATTATTTTGTATTATCATTATGTACTAGAATAATAAATTAATTTGAATGATTTTTGCTATTGTCAATTACCTTCTGCACGTCTAAATCTTAATGTAAGTAATTTTTTTCTAATGAAGGCTGTTCAGGGTGTGACGTCAGGAGATGTACAAGTGAGTTATGCGCAGAAACGATGTGATGCCGATCAGTCTTACAGCTCTCAACCCGCTAATGGTGCCCTACTGACACTCACGCCAAACGGTAAGGTCAGCAAGTCTGTAACTAGTCCAATGTGTAAAAGACAGTAGTTGTTAATTAAAACAGGTCTAGATCGCTAGAAGTATGACGTCAGATTACATTTAATATATATAAAAAAGAAGATTTGGCACGATTTCGAATGAGACAACTTTCCACCAAATGATATAGAAGTTAACAACTAAAGGTCATAGTATGGCCTTCTACAATAAGCAAAACCACACTTCTATAAGTTCCGAACTGACAAAGGTAAATCAATTAAAACAAGAAAACTTGCGTGTGTACAAAACAAAGAACAAAAACAAAAAATGATTTGCAACAACATACAACAACCACTGTTTCGGGTTATATGACCGTCGGCAGTCATCGGGGGTCACCTCGATGGTTAATTAGATGTCGTCTAGACTAAAATTTAAACGAAATGTTGATGCAAACTATTGAGCCCATGCATTGTGCATTTTTATTTCAGACTTTTTCATTTTTTATAATTTGGATATTTGTTAAGGTATGTTATAAATAAAATATGAGAATTTGATTCAATCGGTAAATATGAATTTGACATCTAATACCCCAAGTGAAATTGAAACCAATTGACCATTGTCCAGTAAACCTAATTTGAGCCCTTTAAGCATGGTTACCACATTTTAAAGGATCGAACTGGTTACATGGTACTGATTAATCTAGGAATTTCGTATCGTTAGACGTATGTCTTTCCAAAATCAGTGCTCTTTTAAAAGAGGGACGAAAGATATCAGAGGGAGAGTCAAACTCATAGATAGAAAATAAACTGACAACGCAATGGATATAAAATAAAAAGACAAACAGACAAATAATAGTACAGAAGACACAACATAGAAAACTAAAGACTAAGACGCGCGGAGAATTAGGCATCGAAATCATACTTTATATCAAATATTACAGCCAGGATCTGCAAAGCAGATTGATACGAGAAAGTATCTAATAGGGTGCGTTGAATATTATAGCTATCTCTGCTTTGAAATAATTACATTTAAATTAGTATTCAGTATTCTCAATAATTTCGTGTGCCTTTGTTCAGATTTGTGAAACCAGGGGTAGTAAAAAATCGAGGAGGATTGATTGAAGTTATGTTGTCATTAACTAATAAAAGAAAACAATAAGTATTTACAACACAACAAAGATAGTGCAATCTACTGGGCATGTGATAACACCAGCAAACATTTTCTGAGGGCGCGTTTTGGCTTAAGTTTTTTTGGAGTCAATAACTTTTTGCGTACTTTCATTAACCTTTGGAATGAGTGATATAGTTTCATAATATGAATATATTCTGTGTCAGAATGAAAAAAAAAGTAAATTTAAAAATGGAAGATGTTGTGTGATTTCCAATTAAAGGAATATCCAACATATATTAAATGACGTAGACAAAAAAAAGCAAAACAACTAAAGGTCACCGCATGGCCTTCAATAATAAGCAAAAACCATACCGGACAGAAAGTTATAGAAATGTAAATAAAAATCAAAAATCAAATGAGAAAATAATAACGGCCTAATTTATGATGATATAATAGTATAGCAAAAAACTATAACCACTGAAATATTGACTGATTAATCTATATCTATTAATTTCGAAACAAGTTGTCACATTTGAACTCATTTTTATTACGAGTTACTGACATAAAAACAGTTGAAAGTGAAACATAAGTGTGTCCTTTCCGTATCTCAATGTATTTAAATGTTAAAGGCTTCGTGACGTTTTCAGCGTTGCCAGCATTTAATGATTTGAAAAACATTTTTTTTCAACTTTTGGTCTTAAGAAGTTTAATATAGAAACGCCAGCAGGTCAGACACAAATAAACCTGTATTTTACACTTGTAATAATAAAATCTGACCTGAATTTATGCCACATATAAATCATTATCAAATACTCCAAACAAATTTACATTCATACTCATTGTATGAGTAAATGGAGATGATTGGTATAAAAAGGCTATAAATTTACGCAAATGATGGACAAAAGAGAAAAAAAAATCGTTGTTTGTTCTTTTAATGAGCTCTGAAATTGTTAATACTATGTCTATGATATAAAAATTTCTGTTTCAGGTACTTGTGGTAAGTGAATTTAAAAAAAATCTTTCTAGCTTGTTTTATGTTTAGAATAAGGTTTATATTTTTAATCTAGCAGACATTGCTATTTATTTTATGAAAATCATTCCAAAATATTGTACAGATAATGTCTCTTGATAGGAAGAAGACTAATAATCCTTTTTGAATACACAAATGTTGCAAATGATGTTTAAATACACAAATGCTATGGATGCCTCACCAATCTTAACCTTAACTTAATCAACTGTGAATGAATAATACTCATAGGAATGAGGAATCCCTTTCCTGAAGGATTGTTAACTTAGTTAGAAATATTTTGGAACTTTAAGTCAAAATAATGTTTTGCAATCATCTTTTTAAACTCTTGTTATGAATAACTCTTATCTCTAATTTGTAACATCGAGAACTACCAATGCGAAATAAAAATATCATCACTATTTCAAAAACATATTTAGAAACCACAACAACGACAGAGGAAGCAACAACAACTGAGGAAATAACAACGGAAAATGACGAAACAACAACGGAGACATCTACAACAACAACAGAATCACCAATACCCATTCTAACAACAGATAGTGTAAATGTTGGTGCAATTATTGGCGGAGTATTGGGAGCCATATTGTTTATCATCCTTCTGTTGTTACTGGTTCTGTATTGCATACATAGACATAAAGTTGTTGCTAAGCAACGAGCCATCATCGACCGAAGACTTAAGTTGTTCAAGATAAAACAAGCCCAAGGCCTTGGTAAGTTACACAGCATATGTTCGAAAATTCATATTCATGTATACTGAATTGCAAAAAAGACATTATCATCTTTTATCGTAAAACATAAACAAAAATAGGGAAATTTGAAAGAATGCCCAGACGATAATACCCACTAGAGGTTGTCAGCAACCGAATAGCATAAGACAGCCTTCAACAAAGATTAAAACCCCTATCATATAGTAAGCTATTAGAAATACTAGCTTGACAAAATGTAAAACAGTGCAAAACAAAAATAACAATGAATTAATTTATGCCAAAATAATAAACGAAAAATAAATATGACAGAGCGCAACCAACGACAACAACTGAGTTGCAGGTCTTGATTTATGACAGGCACATACAGAATGTGGCGGGGAAACATGATGTTTTTGCTCATGTTTGACATCCATAACCTTCTCTAAATGCATAGACAAAAGCATGACATATATTTTCAATAAAATTAAATCAACTATTCAGACAAACCCATTTCATATACTTACAACTTGAGCTTCTGTTTGGGAATTTGGATATTCATTTGATACTCTTATGTTGTCTAAAAGTGTTGTTACATGTTTGTTAAATACTGGTACACCAGCTTGCAATAGTGATGATAACTTATCTACGTAGCTTTTTCATGTTTATATTGATCTTTTTCACCTGTCTGCAGTGTCAAAATGTATAGGTGTTTATCATGTTGCTTATTAGCATTGAATAAAAAAATACTAGGGCGAGTGTATCTTTCAATAATAGTGCCTTTGCCTATGTCATTTGCAACATTTAGAAAAAAAGTGTTAACATTTGTCTCAAACATCTTTAGTGCTGTTTAAATATTTTTTTTTTTATCTTCCACTTGTATAAGTGTCTGTCGGCTGCAATTAGACTTTTGTAGGGTTTAATTGTTCCATAAAAGTGTTTTAATTTAGTCCTCTAGCACATCTTTCTTGAAAATGATTATTTACAAACTTTTTTTGTAATTTTGTTACCAAATTTCTTTGTTTTTTATATTCTTTCAATATTTTGTTCGTTTTTTAATTCAAATTAATATCTAAATATTTGTAAAATAGAGCTTTTCTCTGTTCTCTATTCAAATATGATAGTGAGTTTTTTCTGTCTTTCATGGGTTGATGACGTTACTTATCTCATCAGAGACCTTAGTTTCAAAATCATTATTTACAAAGTTTAAATCATCTAAACATGTATAAAGTAAAAACACCAAAATACTGAACTCCGTGGAAAATTCAAATCGGAAAGTCCCTAATCAAATGGCAAAATCAAATGATAAAACACATATCCGCATCTTGTTAAAAAATAACATCATCAATATCTTTAATCACATTCAGTGATATGCTGTTTTATCTGCTTCGTGTCGATCTAAATTATGAATAAAGACCTTTTCAACTCAACTAATTGTTAAACCACTGTCCAAAGTTAAGGGGTGGGGTGGCATTCGAAGATATTCAACCCCGATACAGTATGTAAGTGCCTGTCCTAAGTCAAGAGCCTGTATTCCAGTAGTTGCATGTCGTTGGGTCATGTCTGTCATATATGTTTGTCGTATATTGATTGCTTGATTGGTGGTGTTTAATGCAACTTTTGTCGTAGCGGTCAATTTAATTTGTGAAGGAAGTCTGAGTGTCTGGAGAGAACCTCCGACGTTCGGTTGGAGAACTGACATCTCTAGTCAATTAATGCGTGAGAGGTTCCACAACCTCAGTGTCGACAGGATAGTAAAAGAGAATTAGACTATAGCTACATAAACCACTCAGTCACCGAGGCCCCGTCTATGCACTTTTGATATATAATAATCACAGAACCCTGCCTCATACACCTGTGTTTAAAACTTCTGTCATTTTACTTGATTGAAATTTTATTAAACCATTTTTGTGAATATGGTGATTTCTTTTTTGTTGTTTATGAAAGAATTAAGATATTTTAGTATTTTTCAGACGATGATGACAGGATTCTTAATGAACCATCGTTAGATCCTGATTTTTCACATTACTGGGAAGCACCTAAGCAAGAACTTATACCACCCGTCGAAAAGAAAAGCATAACAAAGGGTACGGTAGTTTACTGTAGAGTATATTCTTAAGATTATAAGAATTTGAACTGTTCAATTGTAAACGCCAATGAATCAGAATAAGTCTGATATATTCAATAATGTAATTCATTAAAAGTTTATCGCTATCAATCATATTAGGTTAAAGAACAAAGGCGTTGTTTGGTTTATGGAGATTTAGTCATTTGATATGCGTCCGCATTTAGTTACATACGAGAAACGTCAACTGATCTAAAAGGCTTCATACGTGTCTGTTAAGTGTAAATTGGAAAACAAAATACTCTATTTTTTGTGCATTTTTTTTATTTGAAAAAGTCAACATGTTTTTTTTGCTAATATTAATATCTGATACGGTAATATGGTTCTACATACCAAGGGAAAAAAGTCTATCTTTGCTCTCTCCCTGCAGTTACGAGCCCATTTTGACCCTGCTATTTCGTCTTTCATTATCTTCTTTAATTTAACTGTCGTACTGTTGGTAGCTGGTCGGTGCTGTTTTTATTTATTATTATAATCATTGTCTCTACTTTAAGACACATGGCTTTAATAAGTAAAAGGGTGCATTTGTTCGTACGCAGAAATAAAGTTTATTAAACCTCACTACATGTTGCATGTGCATGTGCTATGTGACGATATATGTACCCTGGCTTTGTTCGATGTTGTTTGTGTATTTTGGACGTCTTTTTTTCTCGTATCAAGCGGTTAACCATCATTTGTGTTCTTTTGGTAATTCATGATATGATTTGTTCTACGTTAAAGTTTTATAATAACACATACAGCAAAAAGAACTGCCATTGTAACTGTATTGTTGACGAAATTATAACCTTAAAAGCATTTACATTATTGAAATACTGTAATATTACGATTATTTATAGTATCTAAATGATACACAGTCACATCACACAAGAAAATTGACTTACAAGTGCATAAATTATTAGAACTAAACCTCTTCCTGAATATTAGGTTTAGTAAAACAAATGTTCTTTATGAAATCTGTTTCCACTTATTTCATGTATTTTTGAGTGGAACTGTATTACTGTACTGAATGAAATAATGATTTTCAGATATGACGTCACAAACAGAACTTCAAAAAGAACGAAAGAAAATTATGCCTTCTTTACCCGAACCTCAAACACCGACGCCAAAATATCTCCCGTGGCCGTGGCGAACAGCTAAGAGAGCTTCAAATAAATCTGCTTTTCAGTCACAAACTGATTTGCGAAAATTTGGACCAATTCCGGAAACTACCAAAGAATGTGTAGATTTGGCTGATTATACAGTTTCCAAGTACGGGCTTAGATATGACGATACCGGTGTTGATGGTGTAAATGATAAGATATCTAGACCACCAACAAGATTCATGCCAATATCTAACTCAGAGAGAAATATGTCTCGATCGAGAACAAGTATATTATCTAGGTCAAGCTCTGTTGCATCATTGCACAGATCACAATCATTGTTTGACTTGCAAACTCCAACGCCAAGGAGAATACAGTTGTCTAGAGCATCGTCGTTGAAATCCCTTGTGACAGAACGAACTCAAACACATGTGTTAATGTCAATAAAGGAAAAGAAAGTTAACTATAAAAAAGAAATACCTTCCATTGTAAAGAAGAATGACGCATCTGTAAGACCTGTGCCTCACTATATGTTCCCAATACGATCCAATTCATTGACTAAATTTGAAAAGGCACAGTTCCAAAATCCACTTGCACAACCATTAAGGCGGTCATATACTCTTTTAAGACCAATGCCTAATAAAAATCACAAAGTTGAGAACATTGAAGTTCGGAAAAAACCAAAGAAGAAGAAAATGAATAAGAAAAAGAAGAGTCCATATACAGTCATTCCAACTCCGGTGCGACAAATTACACTCATTCCGCTCACTCGAAAAAACGTCACGAACAACAAAGTAAGACCATTGAAACTTAAGCCGAAACACAGACCACCGAAAACCACTGAAACAAATTTCGTAGTAGGAAGTCCGTCTACTAAATCACCAAAGACTACTGAAAGTATCTTTACGCAAAGTCCAGGTAAAATATTCTAACTTTTTTTGTCTTATCTTATTTTAAGGAAACATTAACCATTTATAAACGATAAAATAAAAAATCAATAAGTTTATTCAACGTATTTGTGAACAGGAACGACCGCTCACAAACTATGTGAATTCTCAAAAAGTTTCTATCTAAAGATTGTTAATAAGCTTTGTTTAACGATTACAATCAGCTAGCTGAGTTTACATTGTTTTGTTGTAATGTTCAGTCTTTTGTATCTAAAAATTGTGTGTTGGTATTTCTGTGGTCTAGCATTGTGCCCTTGACTTATATCGTTTTTTTTGTACTTCATAGTCAAGAAAGAAAAAAGAAAGAATATAGTTGAATATCATTATACTCGCAAAAACAACAAACCAAATCTTGTATTGCTGTTCTTTATCTATTACTCGTTTTTATTTGCTGCCATTGTATTTCAGATACTATTATTTCAACTGTCAACACAGAAACATTACACAACAACACAGAATACCAGACAGTTTCTGAAGCAACACAATATGCTAATAATAATGTAGAACAAATAAAGGCAGACAATTCTGAATTCCAAGGTAGTATGGAAACTCATTATAATTCTCATCATATTATTATTGGGAAAAAAATAATTTCAGTAAAGCGTGCTATATTGCAAATAGCAGTAATGAGAATATGTATACTCTATTCACAAAATGAAAATGAAAATGAAACACTGAAAATAGTTAAATTTCTTACCAGAAAGTTAAACCGATGTATTTGATGTTTTTCTTTGTAACAAATATGATGGTTTATGCATACTCCTTGAAATGAAAATAAATGTGCAAATCAAATACTTTTTAAGTTTCATTTATATTTATCTGATTTGGGTTGCAATATGATATAAAAAAAGAAGATGTGGTATGATTGCCAATGAGACAACTCTCCACAAGAGACCAAAGTGACACAGACATTAACAACTTTAGGTCACCGTACGGCCTTCAACAATGAGCAAAGCCCATACCGCATATGGGCTTTGCTCATTGTTCATGATGTTTGTTTTCTGGATTAGTGTGTTTGAGCTGTCATGGTAATGCTTTTTGTTTGTGTGACCTTGTTTTTCTTCAATAGTCTCTTGTATCCAAATGTGTCCGTCAGGTGTCCTGTTGTTATTGTCGGGCTTTTTATTTCTAAGCAAGTATGAAACAAAAAGGAATTTGTTTGCATATTAAATAGACTCAAAATAATTACAAAGCAATAACACCCTTTTTTTTTATTACAGGTCATCATCTACAAAATGTATCATTTGTTTCTTGTAAAAATTCTTTTTACTACCGTAAATGAATATTATCTGTTTAAAATAACCTCACTCGTCTTCTGAACCTGTGTGATTTTAGTGGCTACAGTTATAACATATTTGGGTTTAATGCATCCGATGCTCCTGATGTTTGTAAATTCTAGAAGAGCTCTTCCGACGCACGAAATAAATTAAGTGTTTATTTCATATATATATATTTATGTCTACAAGTTTGAGTTTTGACATTCTTTTGTATATCTACTATCTGAGTAAAGTTGATAAAAATTTATATCCTTTACATTTTAAAGATTCTGGAATATCAGCAGATGAGTCGTCTCTTGATAAACAACAGTCGGAATATGAACAGAATACAAGAACAGAAAACGGCCAAACGTCTACTCATGATTTAAATCAAAGTATGAGAGAAAACAAGCAGTTAAAATTACCGAGTATAAATCTACCTCTTAAACAAGACTCGCCTGGGATAGAGAAAGATGGACAACACAAAAAAGAAGCACTAAAATTACCACTTCTCCAAACTAAGCAGAACACATCTACACATCCATGGCGGTAAATAGGAAATTTATCTCTTCACCAGATATTGCAGGAACTGAATGCAGCTAGTTGTGTATCAGGATTATAAAATTAACTCTAACATTAATAAAGTATTATTACTATGCGTAATTGTACAAAGGTTGAAGTATTATTTTGTATTTTGTTTCGATCAAACAGTTATATATTTCATTTTATAAAATCGAATCAAAAAAATATTTTCAATTGTAGATTACACCATGCTATTTGAAATGGAAGTTAATATCAATCTTTAAATCCAATCCAATCAAAGTAACATCTGATATAAGATAGTATTTTTACATCATGTATGATAAAAGTATTAATTTTGTTTTTACATTGTGTCAGAGATCAAATTTATTCGTTTAGTGTATGTTCACATGTTTTTGATGATATGACTTTTGATTGAGTTAAGCCATTTCAATTGCTATTTTATAGTGTCTTAATATGTTTTGATGTTATACTATGCATGGTAGTATGAAGGTCGGCAACATTTTACTCGTGTAAAACCGCTGCATTTGAATGCACATGTCGTTAGTCAGAAACCTGATGTTCATTGGTTGTCGTTTGTTGATGTGGTTCATAAGTGTTTCTCGTTTCTCGTTTTTATATAGATTAGACCGTTGGTTTCCCTGTTTGAATGGTTCACACTAGTCAATTTTGGGGGTCATTTAAAGCTTGCTGTTCGTTGCAATTGTGAACAAAAGATTCTTGTTGCCTTGTACTATGCCCGACCACTCGAATTAAATATATGAATCTCAACCGCGGTAGTACCCAGGAATGTAATCATGGTGAAATGTGATGTCTTAACGCTAAATTCCGTTTTATATCACGACTTCGTATGCAGTCGATATACTTCTTTCATGTCGATATATCATTTTATGGACCTCATACAAAACTTTTTTTTTTTATATCGCTGTTGATGTTTCAACAGCTTGAGGTCGAAACCCGCACAATGAACAACACGAATTGACGATTGAAATAATCCGGTAACGACTCAACGCTTACCTTTTGCATATTTTTATTTAAGGTGGTACCTAACACTTTAACTAAATTAATTTGGCTCGTTTAGTTTTCTTAAAATTTTGACAAAGTATTTACTTTGACCCTTTGACAAAAATATGAAAATTTCAAAAAATTTGAACCAACCGTTTTATCAGAAAAATTACACTGGTTATATAGTTATTTAACAAACACATATTTTGATCATTGAGAAGCTTAATATTCCCTTAAAACACAACGTAATTAAAACGTTTAGCTGATTTTACAGAGTTATCTCCCTGTAGTGTTAGGTACCACCTTAAGTCACAAAGTAAATTACTCCACAAAAATTATCTTCCTCAACAGAACGCACAAACGGACAAAGCCTTCATATTCGCCAGTCTTTATGCTTTTTTCTTCAAATCAGATGATTGTTTTTAGAAATATGCATTTACATACTTAAGATATGTTACAGTAGTTACAGTACAAAAGGTCCACCTTCAGATATTTAAACAAAGTACAATTAAAAAGTTATTGGTAAATGAAAATAGAAAGAGAACAACGAATGTGTTGTGAAGTTATTGAATCTGTGTGAGATTTTGTGATGACAAACACTCTAAAAGAGAAGATGGTGTTTTCCATGATATTTGAATCCCATTCAAATGAAAAAAGAATTAATTGAATAAGAATTGAATATACAATTATATTTACAGCTATATTTGATATGAAGTTGTTTTGTCATGTTTTGTGATATTTAAAAATGATCCCGATGCTTTAAACAAGCGATATGTTGAATTTGAAATTGTTTTAAATTTTATATTTTTGAAATAAAAAAAAAATTTTAAGGCTCGAATTCCTGTTAGAATAATTCGCTTCATGCTTAAATGTAAACACCAACTTTAATAACGGATAGACGGAAATTCACTTGATAGGAAAATCAAAGACAATATTCTTTCTAACATTAACTTGGGTCTTGTATATGCCAACTAAAAGAAAATCTTCTTTGACTTTAAATAGAATGATGTCTGTATGTTGATTTGAAAAAAAAATGTATTGAATTAATTGTAGACGTCATTGTCGATATTTTAAAGCCCCATGGAGTTTAAAGGACGTATCTAATCATTATCAGGTTTTCTGCATATACATACTATTAAAAACCAAATAAACTAAAAAAAAACTTGAACTGTTCAACACACTAAATGTTCCATCAATCTAGAGTTAAAGTAGATCTCTATGATAAGTTAAAACCTCCAACATACTCATGTAACTCCAAAGATTTAGTCTTTGAAAAAAATACTAACAATACAATAAACATGGGTGCTATTTGGGGCCTGTCATTTACAGTATAGATAATGTCTACTATTGAAAACCATGTGTTGACATGAAGAAGTTGCTTAAGTTTTTCTTTTATTGGGTGGTTATTGTCTCATTACAATCAACATTTTACATAATTTGGTGAAAAATGCAGGTTTATATTGACCTATAATGGTTTACTTTTATAGATTGTTACTTGGATTGAGAGTTGTCTCATTGGCACTCATACCTCATCTTCCTATATCTATCATAGTGCATTTAGATAAAAGAAAATGAAACATATGTAAAAAAAAAAAACCATAACACTTAAGCATTTCTATTTATTGTGTTAATCTTCAAGGGTATCACTACGCCAAATATTCAGTGGTTCGCCACTTTCTATAATTACGACAGACGCAGAAGATACCAAAGAAACATTCAACCCCATAAGTTATAAGGTGAAGCTTAGGTAAATCTCAGTAGATAAACCATTCAACCCCATAAGTTATAAGGTGAAGCTTAGGTAAATCTCAGTAGATAAACTTTGTAGAGAAATATTCGACCCCATAAATTATAAGGTGAAGCTTAGGTAAATCTCAGTAGATAAACTTTGTAGAGAAATATTCAACCCCATAAGTTATAAGGTGAAGCTTAGGTAAATCTCAGTAGATAAACTTTGTAGAGAAATATTCGACCCCATAAATTATAAGGTGAAGCTTAGGTAAATCTCAGTAGATAAACTTTGTAGAGAAATATTCAACCCCATAAGTTATAAGGTGAAGCTTAGGTAAATCTCAGTAGATAAACTTTGTAGAGAAATATTCAACCCCATAAGTTATAAAGTGAAGCTTAGGTAAATCTCAGTAGATAAACTTTGTAGAGAAACATTCAACCCCATAAGTTATAAGGTGAAGCTTAGGTAAATCTCAGTAGATAAACTTTGTAAAGAAACATTCAACCCCATAAGTTATAAGGTGAAGCTTAGGTAAATCTCAGTAGATAAACTTTGTAGAGAAACATTCAACCCCATAAGTTATAAGGTGAAGCTTAGGTAAATCTCAGTAGATAAACTTTGTAGAGAAACATTCAACCCCATAAGTTATAAGGTGAAGCTTAGGTAAATCTCAGTAGATAAACTTTGTAGAGAAACATTCAATCCCATAAGTTATAAGGTGAAGCTTAGGTAAATCTCAGTAGATAAACTTTGTAGAGAAACATTCAACCCCATAAGTTATAAGGTGAAGCTTAGGTAAATCTCAGTAGATAAACTTTGTAAAGAAACATTCAACCCCATAAGTTATAAGGTGAAGCTAAGGTAAACCTGAGTAGATAAACTTTGTAGAGAAACATTCAACCCTATAAGTTATAAAGTGAAGCTTAGGTAAATCTCAGTAGATGAACTTTGTAGAGAAATATTCAACCCCATAAGTTATAAAGTGAAGCTTAGGTAAATCTCAGTAGATAAACTTTGTAGAGAAACATTCAACCCCATAAGTTATAAGGTGAAGCTTAGGTAAATCTCAGTAGATAAACTTTGTAGAGAAACATTCAATCCCATAAGTTATAAGGTGAAGCTTAGGTAAATCTCAGTAGATAAACTTTGTAGAGAAACATTCAACCCCATAAGTTATAAGGTGAAGCTTAGGTAAATCTCAGTAGATAAACTTTGTAGAGAAACATTCAACCCCATAAGTTATAAGGTGAAGCTTAGGTAAATTTCAGTAGATAAACTTTGTAAATTGGCAAAAATAAGTTTGCTATTAAATTTTGAAAGTTTTTGTTCTTGTTTTACTCAAAGCAATTTCTTATTTTCTATACAACTACGGAGATTTTAAAACATCTTTACTTTTTTGGCACACAGCGTTCAACGTAAAGTTTGGTCTAGAAATGAACTCCAAAAAGAGAGATAAAAGATACTCATAAGACAAAACAAGATGACAATGCTGTTACAAAAACAACAAACGACAAAAAGATCAATAAAAAAGAAATAAGCAAGTACGGTTTTAATGTAATCAATTTCAGTATTATCAACAAATAAAGTTAATTCAAAATTAAATATCGTCAAATTCGAATAGACTTTCAATGCGTCTCAAAAATGCATCGCATATATAATTAGATTAATGAAACTCGGGTGTACGGAAAAATATGAAAACAACCTTGGAGTTACATTAACTGGATGCATATTATCATTTCATCGACAATTTACATTAAAGATAATCGACTATCCCACATCCAAAGCTTATATCGTTGTTAACCTACACCAGGAACGCTCAAAACCAAATATTTGAAAGCAAGGATGTATAAAACCGAAACAATTGCAGAGCTATATGACATAAAAGGAGATAAAAAAAATTCATCTAATGTCAACTTTGCCTGCGGGAGTTGAAACCTTAGTTTCTAAATACATTCTTAATCTATAAATATATGCAATGTAAAAATAATATAATTATTTTGTTTGTCTAATAAACATCCGTCATATCTTACTTATATCTGTATGCTGTTATTTTAGAATGATTATATAAAGTCCAAAGGGGACGAAATATACTAAAGAGATATTAAAAGCAAACATATAATTTTTTCTCGAAAAATCTACTGGGGAAAATCAGACCGTAAAAAATTAAACTTTTGAAAATCTGATCGTGTGTGTTTACATTATTCTGCGAGTCAATGTAGGTAATTTCGGTACTTATACATCTTCGGATTTCAAATGTTTGGCTTTGAGCGTTCTGATGAAGGTAAATCCAGAAAAGCGCTTCGGAAGCAAGAAATTATTAAACGTGTTGTTTTCAATTTTTTACACGTTCATGAACTAGTCTCTTGATTCCGTTCAATATCCTGATATTCGTAATCCGAGTTTTCAAGGTTTCAAGGTAATCAATTTAGTCTTGTTAAGACTTATCTTTTAGCTTTGGTGAAATTATATTTGAATATAAATGATATAACAGTAGATTACCGACGTTTAAAGCTCGTCATTCGATAAGAAAGAGAAACATCAAAGTTGCAAACAGAAACGGAAGGAAATGTATGACCTCCAAAAGGAGAACGACCGGCTGTGTCAACATGGTAAACGCCACATGCTACGTTCGCATCACCATCAACTCGTGCTCAGTAAAAATATAACAATCAGGAATAGGTCAAAATCTTTAAAAATACAGATCAGACCGCTTTACTGGTATCTAAAAGTCTTAGACAGCAACAACATATCGTTGGTGAGTTTTTAAGACGCAAATATATCTTATCAGTTACCAAATTCATGATGATGACCATAAGACTGCGTAAATAAAGGCAACAGTAGTATACCGCTGTTCAAAACTCATAAATCCATGGACAAAAAACAAAATCGGGGTAACAAACTAAAACCGAGGGAAACGCATTAAATATAAGAGGAGAACCACGACATAACACCGAAACGTAACACACACAGAAACGGACCAAGCATCAGACAAAACACCACGAGAATAACAAATATAACATGAAAACCAAATACATGAATTTGGGATAGACAAGTACCGTGCCACGTCTTATCTCAATTTCTCAAAAATAAGAGAAAACACAAACGACTCAACGTTAAAATGCAACACACACAGACACGAACAATAAAATAACAATGGCCATCTTCCTGACTTGGTACAGGACACTTTTAAAGTAAAACGGACGTTTTTTTTCTCAAATTCTTTTTTGTTGTTGAAAATAACATTAATGAATTTCAAAAAGCTGTGAAAAATTGATTTATATAATGATTTATTCATTTTCAATGTTTAATTAAAATAGGAATACATATATTTTAATTTTTGTTGCATATAGTTGTATGAACATATATTTCCTATTTTACACATATATCAATTTTTTGTTTAATATAAACATTTTATACAATTCATCCTACACAAATATAAAGATGTGGTTTTGAATGATCTTCAAGTGTTATTTGAAAAAAAACTTTCCAAAACGAACTTGAACGCTCTTGCCTGAGTACTCCTCAAGCAAACAAGCTTTTCCTGTTTTATTTGATTGTAGACATTCTGTCCTGTGTCCCCATTTAATATCATTAGCAAATAATTATTCACTTTCATTACTGTATACGTATCTTTTTCCATTTTTACCTTCACTTTTCTCCAAAATATCAGCAATGTTATAATGAGAATTCTTTTCTGCATACATAAGAGCTGTCCATCCATATATATCATATTTGCTTACATCACAATGATTGTCGATCAGGAATCTCACAAAGGACTCTCGGTCACATTCCACTATACTCCTTTTTCTTGTTCTTCGATAGTGTTTACATGTTTCTATTAGTGGTGTGCTACCGAAGTAGTTAATGCAGTCTACTCCTGTACCTTTTGAAATCAGATCTGCAGCCATCTGAAACCTTTCTCGTCGTATAGCTCGAAATAAAGTTCCAATTCTGTCATTTTCGTTGTCCTTACTACAACCTGTTCCCATTTTGAAAGGATAAAGCAATAGATATACACACAAATCTTAAAAGTTATACCAGTATCAAAGTATCTCTTCGTTCCCTTTGTGATTTCAATTTTGTTAAAACTTATATATACATGTAAATGAATACGTCATTGCTTATACTAAGGATGCTGTTAATATCACGTATAGAGTTTGTGATACATTATTAATTGTTATCAACGTATTGAGAATGTCAATACTGTGCGGGAAACAAAAGATCTCGACATTTGAGAGGACAAGTGTGAGTTTTTGTTTTATACCAACTGGTTGTTACCAAGTGGTGCTTTGTTGTTAGACCCAAGGATCGTAGGATCCTTCATGAAGCCAGTATTTATGATGTTAAATTTAAAATGATCGATCACAGATTTTAAAAACTAAAATTGATGAAAGAAATCGGGTTTATTGTCTATTTTTTTAATATCCATTTTGGTGAGTGTCCGTACGAATACAAAAGTGCCCTTGATGAAAGGCATTGGCCAATAAATAAACTTGATTTGGTTATGCTACAAGGAAAACATGACAAAATAAACAGTTCGTTATGAATAAGCGTTTTAACCCTTTACCCGAAAGAACTTCTACAAATCATTCGTAATACAAATTAACAATTAACAAACATTCAAACTTAAAACAAATTTCAACATGAGCATTTTGGCTATTTATACAATTTATGAAAATGAAAACCTTCATAAACCCATAAAGATCTTTAAAAAAAGAACTGTTTAATTTATTTTCTGTATTTGGGTTATTCTTCTTGACTGCATCATGAAAAAGTGGCGAGTCCAGAACAATACTTTAATGACTATGATTACCCCATTTATCTACAGAAATTAGAAGAAATAAAAAAGCAATTAAAGAAAAGAAATACATAAACGTTTAGTTTTTCGAAATATGCATGGTCATGCATAATATTTTACTTGTCAATCTGACTGAATATGAACTCATTTCCACTGGATATTGAACAATCAAAAGAAAATCAATCCATTAAAAGAGGGACGAAAGATACCAAAGGGACAATCAAACTCATAAATCTAAAACAAACTGACAACGCCATGGCTAAAAATAAAAAAGACAAACAGAAAACCAATAGTACACACGACACAACATAGAAAACTAAAAAATAAACAACACGAACCCCACCAAAAACTAGGGATGATCTCAAGTCCTCCGGAAGGGTAAGCAGATCCTGCTCCACATGTGGCACCCGTCGTGTTGCTTACTAGTATGTGATTACAAATCCGGTAAATAGTCTAAATCGGTAGGACATATTCATGAAAGGGAAGGGGATTGTAGACGTAAGGAACATATCCGATATCATTTGTGAAACGGTAATTCCATAACGGTCAACCAACTCGTGATGGCGTCCGTAAAATTTACGAAGGGATGATTTCAACTTCACCATTTGGAATTCTTGGTTTAATAGCTTCCTTGTGAGCAGCAAACCTCTATCAAGAAAATCATGATAGGAAATGCAAGCACGGGAATATCGTATCAATTGGGAGATATATACCCCGTATGCAGGTGCTGCTGGAATGTTGCTACTTAGAAATGGAAAGTTCACAATTGGAAAGCTGAAATCATCTCTTTTGTCGTAAAGTTTTGTTTTCAACCGACCCTCATTGTCAATTTCTAGATGTAAGTCAAGATATGAAGCCGACTTAACTAAATATAACATCGGAAGCTCTTTATACTAATGCAAAAATAATATAAATTATGTGAGTACAAAACTTTTTAAAGTTCTTTCCATTAAAAATAATATAGCTATAAAACCAGGTTCAATCCACCATTTTCTACAGGTAGGCACTTAAAGTTAACCATCGAGAGACGTTAACCACCGAGAGTCGGTTTTTAGACCCGCCCAGTGCACCTAAGCACGCCTACTTTTGGAGCTCTTTAGTATGAAGATAAGAAAAATATACGAAATTACGGAACTGCATACCCTGTTTTATCCTTGTTGTTGGTGTTTCTTGCGCATGCGCACAAAGCACGGTGATAGTTACGGTTACTGACTCAGGAACCTTGTATATTATATACGTTTAATAAACTGGATCCTTGTTGTGTTCAGTTATCGATACACTACGATGGAATTACGGACCAGTTTAACATAAACATGGTTAATAGATAGACAGCTGATAATCATAATTGATTAAGAAATAACCTGGAAGAAGAAATGAGTTAACTATTGATTACAACAGAGACGAAAATGCCATCGTGTTTGTTCTGCTAAAAAAAGCAGGAACATTGGAGTTTATGGTTAGATTTTAAATATTTATTGTCTCCAAACTGGGTAAATTTGATATAGTAACACCCCCCCCCCCTTTTTTTTTAAATAACTCGAGAACCACACATCTCGCTCGCTTAACAAAGTAACAATAAGAAATAATTATTGTTAGTTTCAATAATAATTAATCGTCAAAACTTATCCCCTCCCCGACATCAAAGGAAGTTAAATGTATTATCCCAAAATTAGACCAAATTTTTATGATATAAGGACGTCTTGACAGGCTATTATTTTATTTTGTTTTGTTGGTTTTTTTTTTTTGCTTTGACGTCTTCCTCCTGTATGAAAAAAACCATAATAGACCCCCCCCCCTTTTTCCCCATAATATAGCTTTTTAAGAAGTCATAACTATTTGGACTACCCCTGAATATATTTCAGACAGACTCTTCTCTAAAAAAATGTAAACATGATTTGAGAGAAATCTTTGGAATAGTTTTTTAAATGATTTAATTATTATGTCATGTATATAATTGACATTAACATAGTTATAAACTGAGACTACTAGTATAACACATAGTGTTATAGTAGTCTCAGCTATAAACTTTCCATTGTATTGACCAATATGACTAACTCATATGCTCTTTCCCATAAATGTCACAATATCAATATATTACAGTAAAACTGATAGTTTGATGACATTGTTTAAGACTATTGACCTCAGGTCAGCCTTAACTGAGTTTAAAACTGTAATTTATTCATTAAAACAGTTCAAGACATGTACCTTCTGAAATGTGATTGCATCAAAATTAAACCTAAGGCATAACATACTTAGTGTGCAGGAAGTGCCACCAAATAAATACTGATTTGTAAAATTAGATGATGATATTTGTGAAGTCAAAGATATTATAGCTAGTTATAACTGGTTTTAGATATAAATCTGAGTAAAAGGTTGATTTATATGTGCTCTTTCATGTTTAGATTATAATTTAAATTTAATCTTTTGAAGTTTTTTTTATAATATTAAGACATTTAAAAAATCACAATTATTTATTTATACACAAAAAAATAATTTTTGTCCTTTTTTAGTTGAATGACTGTACACAAACATTATACACACATAATTTTGATAATTCTGTAATGTTTTTTTTCTATAGCCCCAGAATGTGACAAAAGACTTATTAATCCAGATTTACAAAAAATAGAAATAGTTCAGCTACCATAAGACTGCTATGACAAAAATTTTGCAGTTTCCAGAATTTGAGGTAGAGTATAGTTAGGAATAGTTTGATTATGCAGATGCTTAGTTTGCCATAAACAATTATGCCCTTGATACAAAAGCAGAGGAAACAAAAAAGTATGAAAATAGTTGAAAAAAGTAATCATTATTACCTAGTCATATACTGTAAATAGAAAAAGAGAAAAGCACTGGTTATGATTTGGTATTTTTAATAGCATTATCATTTGTCCATAACTTGGAATATATACTGGATTGAGCTTGACATTTATTTAATATCATTGACACATGGTTGCAAGAAATGAAAGATGGTAATTTAAACCTAGCAATTTTATTAAGATTTAAAAAAAAGCTTTTGATTTGGTAGAATATGACTTTCTTTGTTTAAAGCTCGACATGTATGGATTTAGTGAGACTACTGTTAGTTTTTTTAAGTCGTACCTGAATAACAAAAGGTATACATTTGTAATGTTAACTCTGAACAACAACATGTAAAATTTGGTGTTCCCCAATGTTCTATCCTTGTCCTCTATTGTTTGTGCTATTTATAAATGACATTCCCTTATGCATTAAAAATTGTGAAACAGACCTATATCGTTGTATATGCTGATGACACCACTATTCATAAATCAGGGGGAAACATCTAGAAAATATAAATGATGATGTTCAAGAAGATTTATACAGGGTTGAAGAGTGGTGTAAAATGAATAACATGTTCATAGATGCAAATGAAACAAAATGTTTGATTACTGGAACAAAGCAGAAACTATTCAGACTTTTCAACCAAACTTGATAATATATTAAAGTATTACAAAATTCTTCATGTGAAAAAATATTAGTTTCAAAATTGACAGCCCACTAAGTAACTGGAGAAATCAAATTGACCAAGGTTGTGCTAATATATCATCCAGAATATACCATCTTTCTTAAATACATTTTTTTATATAACTGCAAGAAAACATAATACAATGGGTGTTCTGCCCCTAATTGACTACTGTTGTATTATTTGGGATGAATGTAAAAATTGAGGGATAACAAGAATTTTAAAAATCCAAATAAAGGGCAGCATGATAAATTCTAGATGCAGATCCGTTATCCCTCTTGGTATATAGGAGCACTATATTCTATGTTAACCTCCGCCAGTAGGTATAAACAAATACTGTTGATAGACGATATATAGGAGCACTATATTCCATGTTAACCACCGACGGTAGGTATAGACAAATACTGGTGATAGACGGTATAGAGGAGCACTAAATTGTATGTTAACCACCGACGGTAGGTATAGACAAATACTGTTGATAGACGGTATATAGGAGCACTATATTGTATGTTTACTACCGACGGTAGGTATAGACAAATACTGTTGATAGACGGTATATAGGAGCACTATATTGTATGTTAACTACCGACACTAGGTATAGACAAATACTGTTGATAGACAGTATATGGGAGCACAATATGGTATGTTAACCACCGACGGTAGGTATAGACAAATACTGTTGATAGACGGTATATAGAAGCACTATATTGTATGTTAACTACCGACAGTAGGTATAGACAAATACTGTTTATAGACGGTATATGGGAGCATTATATTGTATGTTAACCAACGACGGTAGGTATAGACATATACTGTTGATAGATGGCATATAGGAGCACTATATTGTATGTTAACTACCGACAGTAAGTATAGACAAATACTGTTGATAGACGGTATATGGGAGCACTATATTGTATGTTAACCACCGACGGTAGGTATAGACAAATACTGGTGATATACGGTATATAGGAGCACTATATTGTATGTTAACCACTGACGGTAGGTATAGCCAAATACTGTTGATAGACGGTATATAGGAGCACTATATCTTATGTTAACCACCGACGGTAGGTATAGACAAATACTGGTGATAGACGGTATATAGGAGCCACTACCGACAGTAGGTATAGACAAATACTGTTGATAGACGGTATCAAAGAGCACTATATTGTATGTTAACCAGCGACGGTAGGTATAGACAAATACTGTTGATAAACGGTATATAGGAGCACTATATTGTATGTTAACTACCGACAGTAGGTATAGACAAATACTGTTGATAGATGGTATATAGGAGCACTATATTGTATGTTAACCATCGACGGTAGGTATAGACACATACTGTTGATAGATGGTATATAGGAGCACTATATTGTATGTTAACTACCGACGGTAGGTATAGACAAATACTGTTGATAGACAATATATAGGAGCACTATATTATATGTTAACTACCGACAGTAGGTATAGACACATACTGTTGATACAAGGTATATAGGAGCACTATATTGTATGTTAACTACCGACGGTAGGTATAGACAAATACTGTTGATAGACGGTATATTGGAGCACTATTTTGTATGTTAACCACCGACGGTTGGTATAGACATATACTGTTGATAGATGGTATATAGGAGCACTATATTGTATGTTAACTACCGACCGTAGGTATAGACAAATACTGTTGATAGACGGTTTATGGGAGCACTATATTGTATGTTAACCACCGACGGTACGTATAGACAAATTCTGTTGATAGACGGTATATAGGAGCACTATATTGTATGTTAACCAGCGACGGTAGGTATAGACAAATACTGTTGATAGACGGTATATAGGAGCACTATATTGTATGTGAACTACCGACGGTAGGTATAAACAAATACTGTTGATAGACGGTATATAGGAGCACTATATTGTATGTTAACTACCGACACTAGGTATAGACAAATACTGTTGATAGACGGTATATGGGAGCACTATATTGTATGTTAACCACCGACGGTAGGTATAGACAAATACTGTTGATAGACGGTATATATATAGGAGCACTATATTGTATGTTAACCACCGACGGTAGGTATAGACAAATACTGTTGATAGACGGTTTATGGGAGCACTATATTGTATGTTAACAACCGACGGTAGGTATAGACATATACTGTTGATAGACGGTATATAGAAGCACTATATTGTATGTTAACTACCGACGGTAGGTATAGACATATACTGTTGATAGACAGTACATAGGAGCACTATATTGTACGTTAACCACCGACGGTAGGTATAGACATATACTGTTGATAGACGGTATATGGGAGCACTATATTGTATGTTAACCACTGACGGTAGGTATAGACAAATACTGTTGATCGACGGTATATAGGAGCACTATATTGTATGTTAACTACCGACGGTAGGTATAGACAAATACTGTTGATAGACGGTATTTAGGAGCACTATATTGTATGTTAACTACCGACAGTAGGTATAGACAAATACTGTTGATAGACGGTATATGGGAGCACTATGTTGTATGTTAACCACCGGCGGTAGGTATAGACAAATACTGTTGATAGACGGTATATACATTGTAGGAGCACTATATTGTATGTTAACCACCGACAGTAGGTATAGACAAATACTGTTGATAGACGGTAATAGAAGCACTATATTGTATGTTAAGTACCGACAGTAGGTATAGACAAATACTGTTGATAGACGGTATATAGGAACATTATATTGTATGTTAACCACCGACGGTAGGTATAGACATATACTGTTGATAGATGGTATTTAGGAGCACTATATTGTATGTTAACCACTGACGGTAGGTATAGCCAAATACTGGTTATAGACGGTATATAGGAGCACTATATCTTATGTTAACCACCGACGGTAGGTATAGACAAATACTGGTGATAGACGGTATATAGGAGCAACTACCGACAGTAGGTATAGACAGATACTGTTGATAGACGGTATCAAAGAGCACTATATTGTATGTAAACCAGCGACGGTAGGTATAGACAAATACTGTTGATAAACGGTATATAGGAGCAATATATTGTATGTTAACTACCGACGGTAGGTATAGACAAATACTGTTGATAGACGGTATATAGAAGCACTATATTGTATGTTAACTACCGACAGAAGGTATAGACAAATACTGTTGATAGACGGTATATAGGAGCACTATATTGTATGTTAACAACCGACGGTAGGTATAGACAAATACTGTTGATAGATGGTATATAGGAGCACTATATTGTATGTTAACCACTGACGGTAGGTATAGCCAAATACTGGTTATAGACGGTATATAGGAGCACTATATCTTATGTTAACCACCGACGGTAGGTATAGACAAATACTGGTGATAGACGGTATATAGGAGCAACTACCGACAGTAGGTATAGACAGATACTGTTGATAGACGGTATCAAAGAGCACTATATTGTATGTAAACCAGCGACGGTAGGTATAGACAAATACTGTTGATAAACGGTATATAGGAGCAATATATTGTATGTTAACTACCGACGGTAGGTATAGACAAATACTGTTGATAGACGGTATATAGAAGCACTATATTGTATGTTAACTACCGACAGTAGGTATAGACAAATACTGTTGATAGACGGTATATAGGAGCACTATATTGTATGTTAACAACCGACGGTAGGTATAGACAAATACTGTTGATAGATGGTATATAGGAGCACTAAATTGTATGTTAACTACCGACGGTAGGTATAGACAAATTTGAAATACTGTTGATAGACAGTATATAGGAGCACTATATTGTATGTTAACTACCGACAGTAGGTATAGACAAATACTGTTGATACACGGTATATAGGAGCACTATATTGTATGTTAACTACCGACAGTAGGTATAGACAAATACTGTTGATAGACGGTATATAGGAGCACTATATTGTATGTTGACCACCGACGATAGGTATAGACAAATACTGTTCATAGATGGTATATAGGAGCACTATATTGTATGTTAACTACCGACGGTAGGTATAGTCAACTACTGTTGATAGACAGTATATAGGAGCACTATATTGTATGTTAACTACCGACAGTAAGTATAGACACATACTGTTGATACACGGTATATAGGAGCACTATATTGTATGTTAACTACCGACGGTAGGTATAGACAAATACTGTTGATAGACTGTATATTGGAGCACTATATTGTATGTTAACCACCGACGGTAGGTATAGACATATACTGTTGATAGATGGTATATAGGAGCACTATATTGTATGTTAACTACCGACAGTAGGTATAGACAAATACTGTTGATACACGGTATATAGGAGCACTATATTGTATGTTAACTACCGACGGTAGGTATAGACAAATACTGTTGATAGACGGTTTATGGGAGCACTATATTGTATGTTAACAACCGACGGTAGGTATAGACAAATACTGTTGATAGACGGTTTATGGGAGCACTATATTGTATGTTAACAACCGACGGTAGGTATAGACATATACTGTTGATAGACGGTATAAAGAAGCACTATATTGTATGTTAACTACCGACGGTAGGTATAGACATATACTGTTGATAGACAGTACATAGGAGCACTATATTGTACGTTAACCACCGACGGTAGGTATAGACATATACTGTTGATAGACGGTATATGGGAGCACTATATTGTATGTTAACCACCGACGGTAGGTATAGACAAATACTGTTGATAGACGGTATATATATAGGAGCACTATATTGTATGTTAACCACCGACGGTAGGTATAGACAAATACTGTTGATAGACAGTTTATGGGAGCACTATATTGTATGTTAACAACCGACGGTAGGTATAGACATTTACAGTTGATAGACGGTATATAGAAGCACTATATTGTATGTTAACTACCGACGGTAGGTATAAACATATACTGTTGATAGACAGTACATAGGAGCACTATATTGTACGTTAACCACCGACGGTAGGTATAGACATATACTGTTGATAGACGGTATATGGGAGCACTATATTGTATGTTAACCACTGACGGTAGGTATAGACAAATACTGTTGATCGACGGTATATAGGAGCACTATATTGTATGTTAACTACCGACGGTAGGTATAGACAAATACTGTTGATAGACTGTATATTGGAGCACTATATTGTATGTTAACCACCGACGGTAGGTATAGACATATGCTGTTGATAGATGGTATATAGGAGCACTATATTGTATGTTAACTACCGACAGTAGGTATAGACAAATACTGTTGATACACGGTATATAGGAGCACTATATTGTATGTTAACTACCGACGGTAGGTATAGACAAATACTGTTGATAGACGGTTTATGGTAGCACTATATTGTATGTTAACAACCGACGGTAGGTATAGACAAATACTGTTGATAGACGGTTTATGGGAGCACTATATTGTATGTTAACAACCGACGGTAGGTATAGACATATACTGTTGATAGACGGTATAAAGAAGCACTATATTGTATGTTAACTACCGACGGTAGGTATAGACAAATACTGTTGATAGACGGTATTTAGGAGCACTATATTGTATGTTAACTACCGACAGTAGGTATAGACAAATACTGTTGATAGACGGTATATGGGAGCACTATGTTGTATGTTAACCACCGGCGGTAGGTATAGACAAATACTGTTGATAGACGGTATATACATTGTAGGAGCACTATATTGTATGTTAACTACCGACAGTAGGTATAGACAAATACTGTTGATAGACGGTATATAGAAGCACTATATTGTATGTTAACTACCGACGGTAGGTATAAACATATACTGTTGATAGACAGTACATAGGAGCACTATATTGTACGTTAACCACCGACGGTAGGTATAGACATATACTGTTGATAGACAGTACATAGGAGCACTATATTGTACGTTAACCACCGACGGTAGGTATAGACATATACTGTTGATAGACGGTATATGGGAGCACTATATTGTATGTTAACCACTGACGGTAGGTATAGACAAATACTGTTGATCGACGGTATATAGGAGCACTATATTGTATGTTAACTACCGACGGTAGGTATAGACAAATACTGTTGATAGACGGTATTTAGGAGCACTATATTGTATGTTAACTACCGACAGTAGGTATAGACAAATACTGTTGATAGACGGTATATGGGAGCACTATGTTGTATGTTAACCACCGGCGGTAGGTATAGACAAATACTGTTGATAGACGGTATATACATTGTAGGAGCACTATATTGTATGTTAACCACCGACAGTAGGTATAGACAAATACTGTTGATAGACGGTAATAGAAGCACTGTATTGTATGTTAAGTACCGACAGTAGGTATAGACAAATACTGTTGATAGACGGTATATAGGAACATTATATTGTATGTTAACCACCGACGGTAGGTATAGACATATACTGTTGATAGATGGTATTTAGGAGCACTATATTGTATGTTAACCACTGACGGTAGGTATAGCCAAATACTGGTTATAGACGGTATATAGGAGCACTATATCTTATGTTAACCACCGACGGTAGGTATAGACAAATACTGGTGATAGACGGTATATAGGAGCAACTACCGACAGTAGGTATAGACAGATACTGTTGATAGACGGTATCAAAGAGCACTATATTGTATGTAAACCAGCGACGGTAGGTATAGACAAATACTGTTGATAAACGGTATATAGGAGCAATATATTGTATGTTAACTACCGACGGTAGGTATAGACAAATACTGTTGATAGACGGTATATAGAAGCACTATATTGTATGTTAACTACCGACAGAAGGTATAGACAAATACTGTTGATAGACGGTATATAGGAGCACTATATTGTATGTTAACAACCGACGGTAGGTATAGACAAATACTGTTGATAGATGGTATATAGGAGCACTATATTGTATGTTAACTACTGACGGTAGGTATAGCCAAATACTGGTTATAGACGGTATATAGGAGCACTATATCTTATGTTAACCACCGACGGTAGGTATAGACAAATACTGGTGATAGACGGTATATAGGAGCAACTACCGACAGTAGGTATAGACAGATACTGTTGATAGACGGTATCAAAGAGCACTATATTGTATGTAAACCAGCGACGGTAGGTATAGACAAATACTGTTGATAAACGGTATATAGGAGCAATATATTGTATGTTAACTACCGACGGTAGGTATAGACAAATACTGTTGATAGACGGTATATAGAAGCACTATATTGTATGTTAACTACCGACAGTAGGTATAGACAAATACTGTTGATAGACGGTATATAGGAGCACTATATTGTATGTTAACAACCGACGGTAGGTATAGACAAATACTGTTGATAGATGGTATATAGGAGCACTAAATTGTATGTTAACTACCGACGGTAGGTATAGACAAATTTGAAATACTGTTGATAGACAGTATATAGGAGCACTATATTGTATGTTAACTACCGACAGTAGGTATAGACAAATACTGTTGATACACGGTATATAGGAGCACTATATTGTATGTTAACTACCGACAGTAGGTATAGACAAATACTGTTGATAGACGGTATATAGGAGCACTATATTGTATGTTAACCACCGACGATAGGTATAGACAAATACTGTTCATAGATGGTATATAGGAGCACTATATTGTATGTTAACTACCGACGGTAGGTATAGTCAACTACTGTTGATAGACAGTATATAGGAGCACTATATTGTATGTTAACTACCGACAGTAAGTATAGACACATACTGTTGATACACGGTATATAGGAGCACTATATTGTATGTTAACTACCGACGGTAGGTATAGACAAATACTGTTGATAGACTGTATATTGGAGCACTATATTGTATGTTAACCACCGACGGTAGGTATAGACATATACTGTTGATAGATGGTATATAGGAGCACTATATTGTATGTTAACTACCGACAGTAGGTATAGACAAATACTGTTGATACACGGTATATAGGAGCACTATATTGTATGTTAACTACCGACGGTAGGTATAGACAAATACTGTTGATAGACGGTTTATGGGAGCACTATATTGTATGTTAACAACCGACGGTAGGTATAGACAAATACTGTTGATAGACGGTTTATGGGAGCACTATATTGTATGTTAACAACCGACGGTAGGTATAGACATATACTGTTGATAGACGGTATAAAGAAGCACTATATTGTATGTTAACTACCGACGGTAGGTATAGACATATACTGTTGATAGACAGTACATAGGAGCACTATATTGTACGTTAACCACCGACGGTAGGTATAGACATATACTGTTGATAGACGGTATATGGGAGCACTATATTGTATGTTAACCACCGACGGTAGGTATAGACAAATACTGTTGATAGACGGTATATATATAGGAGCACTATATTGTATGTTAACCACCGACGGTAGGTATAGACAAATACTGTTGATAGACAGTTTATGGGAGCACTATATTGTATGTTAACAACCGACGGTAGGTATAGACATTTACAGTTGATAGACGGTATATAGAAGCACTATATTGTATGTTAACTACCGACGGTAGGTATAAACATATACTGTTGATAGACAGTACATAGGAGCACTATATTGTACGTTAACCACCGACGGTAGGTATAGACATATACTGTTGATAGACGGTATATGGGAGCACTATATTGTATGTTAACCACTGACGGTAGGTATAGACAAATACTGTTGATCGACGGTATATAGGAGCACTATATTGTATGTTAACTACCGACGGTAGGTATAGACAAATACTGTTGATAGACGGTATTTAGGAGCACTATATTGTATGTTAACTACCGACAGTAGGTATAGACAAATACTGTTGATAGACGGTATATGGGAGCACTATGTTGTATGTTAACCACCGGCGGTAGGTATAGACAAATACTGTTGATAGACGGTATATACATTGTAGGAGCACTATATTGTATGTTAACCACCGACGGTAGGTATAGACAAATACTGTTGATAGACGGTAATAGACGCACTATATTGTATGTTAAGTACCGACAGTAGGTATAGACAAATACTGTTGATAGACGGTATATAGGAACATTATATTGTTTGTTAACCACCGACGGTAGGTATAGACATATACTGTTGATAGATGGTATATAGGAGCACTATATTGTATGTTAACCACTGACGGTAGGTATAGCCAAATACTGGTTATAGACGGTATATAGGAGCACTATATCTTATGTTAACCACCGACGGTAGGTATAGACAAATACTGGTGATAGACGGTATATAGGAGCAACTACCGACAGTAGGTATAGACAGATACTGTTGATAGACGGTATCAAAAGCACTATATTGTATGTAAACCAGCGACGGTAGGTATAGACAAATACTGTTGATAAACGGTATATAGGAGCAATATATTGTATGTTAACTACCGACGGTAGGTATAGACAAATACTGTTGATAGACGGTATATAGAAGCACTATATTGTATGTTAACTACCGACAGTAGGTATAGACAAATACTGTTGATAGACGGTATATAGGAGCACTATATTGTATGTTAACAACCGACGGTAGGTATAGACAAATACTGTTGATAGATGGTATATAGGAGCACTAAATTGTATGTTAACTACCGACGGTAGGTATAGACAAATACTGTTGATAGACAGTATATAGGAGCACTATATTGTATGTTAACTACCGACAGTAGGTATAGACAAATACTGTTGATACACGGTATATAGGAGCACTATATTGTATGTAAACTACCGACAGTAGGTATAGACAAATACTGTTGATAGACGGTATATAGGAGCACTATATTGTATGTTAACCACCGACGATAGGTATAGACAAATACTGTTCATAGATGGTATATATAATAGGAGCACTATATTGTATGTTAACTACCGACGGTAGGTATAGTCAAATACTGTTGATAGACAGTATATAGGAGCACTATATTGTATGTTAACTACCGACAGTAAGTATAGACACATACTGTTGATACACGGTATATAGGAGCACTATATTGTATGTTAACTACCGACGGTAGGTATAGACAAATACTGTTGATAGACTGTATATGGGAGCACTATATTGTATGTTAACCACCGACGGTAGGTATAGACATATACTGTTGATAGATGGTATATAGGAGCACTATATTGTATGTTAACTACCGACAGTAGGTATAGACAAATACTGTTGATACACGGTATATAGGAGCACTATATTGTATGTTAACTACCGACGGTAGGTATAGACAAATACTGTTGATAGACGGTATATAGGAGCACTATATTGTATGTTAACCACCGACGGTAGGTATAGACAAATACTGGTGATAGACGGTATATAGGAGCACTTTATTGCATGTTAACCACCGACGGTAGGTATAGACAAATACTGTTGATGGACGGTGCAAAGGAGTACTATATCGTATGTTAACCACCGACGGTAGGTATAGACAAATACTGTTGATAGACGGTATATAGGAGGACTGTATTGTATGTTAACCACCGACGGTAGGTATAGACAAATACTGTTGATATACGGTATATAGGAGTATTGTATTTTATGTCAAACATCGACGATAGGTATGGACAAAATCCGACAAATACTGTATACAGACAGTGTATAGAAGTACTGTATTGTATGGTAAACACTGACGGTTGGTATGGACAATTTCTGTATCATGCATCAATTGTAAATAAAAGTATCATGTGAGTGACACAGGCTCATTGAAGCCTCTAGTTTTAATATTATTAATGTGGAGATCTGGTCTAATTTATCATTTTCTCTATTACATGCATTATAACTGCAACAATTGAATTGAAATAAAAGTATTAATATTTCTATTGTAGGTTATCAAGATTTAGTGTTTCCATACAAGTGACAAAGATTGAACAACAAAAACATCTCAAACTTTACAGGACAGAGTAGACTTTTTTCACTGTGCTTAGTTTTGTTTTTATGTCTAAATTATGATACCTTTGAAAAAACCAATAAAATATGGAATAACATTTATTTCTATCTTATAAAGTGGAGTGAAGAAATAAGGGGTCATTGAAAACATCAGAATATATTGCTATCATATATGCAGATCAGCAGCCCATACATTTGCTATAGCACATAAATATGGGACCAATAATTTCAAGTTGCCTTTTAAAAAAGACCTTATTAATGTTATGCGAGATACCACCAAAGACCACTAGGTGTTGATCAAATGATATTGTAAATAAGAGGGTTGTCCAAAATATTTCCAACAGCTGTTTGATATACACTACCTTAATCAAACCACAATGGTAAAAAAAACAGTTTTGGTCAGTCTTATGATATTCATATGATGAAGACATAATCTTTCAATCAGTTTAATTAAGGTCTGGTTCTGGCATGTCAATAACTGCTAGTAGTCTGTTGTTATTTATGTATTATTGTCATTTTGTTTATTTTCTTTTGTTTCATATTCTGACATCGGACTCGGACTTCTCTTAAACTGAGTTTTACTGTGCGTATTGTTTATTCTACATTGGCTACAGGTATAGGGGAGGGTTGAGATCTCAAAAAACATGTTTAATCCCGCCGCAATTTTGCGCCTGTCCCAAGTTAGGAGCCTCTGACCTTTGTTAGTCTTGTATGATATATAATTTTAGTTTCTTGTGTATAATTCGGAGCTTAGTATGACGTCTATTATCACTGAACTAGTAAACATATTTGTTTAGGGGCCAGCTGACGGACACCTCCGTGTGCGGGAGTTTCTCGCTACATTGAAGATCTATCGGTGGCCTTCGGCTGTTGTCTGCTCTATGGTCGGGTTGTTGTCTCCTTGACACATTCCCCATTTCCATACTCAATTTTATAGTATGATTTACATCTGCAATAATCACGAAACAATCAGAGACAAGTTTGGGTCTAAATCTGTATGTCCCACATAATCAAATTGACCGAAGAGAGAGGCGAAAGATACTAAAGGCTTATTCAAACACATAAGTCAATAATAAACTGACAAAACCACGGCAAAAAAAGAGAAAGATTAAAAAACAAACAACAGAATGCAAAACACAACAAAGAACATCACAGACTGAACAAAACGAACCTCGCCAAAAAAACTGGTGTGACCAAATGACTAATTTTTCTCAGCCTTACATTATTTAGCAGACCCTTTATTATACCAAACCAAACAAAGTTCTTTATGGTACAATGTTTTTGATCCATCGGTCTGTCAGTCCTGTTCTCGTTATTGCAACTCCTCTGAAACCACATAACAGAGTTTTATAAATCTTTGTAGATAATGAGGAAATTATGAAATTATCAATTTGATTTCCTATATACTCCTACAACAGTTTGTCATAAAATCTGTCTAAAGACCACAACAGAGTTTCATGAATTTTTTTTAGATAGTTAGGACATGCTATGTAAATGTGCATATTGGCAGAAAATCATGATTAATTTTTTTATGCCCCACCTACGATAGTAAATGGGCATTAGTTTTCCGGTCTATGCGTCTGCTCCTTCGTCCGTTTTCTCGCTTCAGGTTAAATGTTTTGGTCAAGGTAGTTTTTGTTGAAGGTCAGGTCCAATAAACTTTAAACTTAGTACATATGTTTCCAATAATATGTTTTTTTCTAAGCTTAATGCCAAAGAAGGTTTTTTTTCCCCTATTTCACGGTCCACTGAACAAAGAAAATGATAGGGCAAGTGGGGAACGGTGTACGATGGATACATTCTTGTTTTTGTCGAGCCTGCGACTTTTGTCGCAGAAAGCTCGACATAGGAATGGTGATCCGGCGGCGGCGGCGACAGCGTTAGTTCACTTCTTAAAAGCTTTATATTTTAGACGGCGAACGACCTGGATGCTCCATACTTTAAATGCAGATGCCTTAAGTTTGGAAGTTTCCGTCTGTCACATGTCCATTGTCCTTGAACTCATTTTCATGGTTCAGTGACTACTTGAAAAAAAGTTAAAGTTTTTTGTAATTTCTCTCATATTATGGGTAACTATATGTTTAGTATTTGCGTACCTTGGTCAGCATGCCCATCAGACAGTTTTCACTTGACCTCGCCATCATTTCATGGATCAATGAAAAGGGTTAAGTTTTTGGTGGTCAAGTCTATATCTCAGATATTATATGATATATGTCTTGTATATTTGGTGTATGGAAGGATTGTCAGGTGTACATGTCCAACTGACAGGTGTCATCTGATCTTGACCTCATTTCCTTGGTTCAATGGTCAAAGTTAAGCTTTTGAGTTTTGTTCGTTTTTTCTAATACTATATGCAATAGGTCAACTTTATTTGGTGTCTGGAAATATCTTATGATGTCAGCCTCGCAAGTCTCATTTGACCTTGACCTCATTTTCGAGGTTCATTGTTCAGTGTTTAGTTTTTGTGCCAAGTGTCATCTGACCTTGACCTGATTTGTATTGAATGATTGTAAGGTGTAAATGTATTCCTCATTTTGGTCATATGACCTTGATCTCATTTTCTTTGGTCATGTTATTAATAAGTTTATGTGATAATTGTAGTAAAACTTTATATTTAGGTCTATCAACATAAATAAGGCGAGAAATTTCAACGTGTGTACTCTTGTTAGGAATTAGGAACTATGCCTTCTGAACTTAGAATTTCGGCCTAAATATACTTCTGCATATCTTCTGAAATTACACAACAGAATTTCATGCGTGTTTGAACTAAATAATCTGTTGAAATTTTGTTTGCTTAGTGACAATGTCGGGCTGTGAAGTATGTGAGCGTGCTCACAAAGGTTCTTTGATTACACACAGTCAATGCATTGTCTGTGCTTCCCAGATACAGTCTGTATGCATTTTCTTTGTTGTAAATTAAATTAAGTTTATGTATTGTACGTCGTTCTTAGTCTTTATACATTGTTTATATGCTTTGACTATGAGTCTAAGATACTTCTATTGTCGGTATATCTTAGATTTAGTCGGTTAACACTGTCTATGGATCAGAGACAAAGTATGTATGCATTGTAAGTTGTTCCAAGTTGAAATAAAAGTCTGTATGTTTTGTCTGTTACTGCAAGATAAAGTGTGTGCACTGCCTGTGGCTCTTATATACAGTCTGTATGCATTTTCTGTATGCTTTATCTATGGGTCTAATTTTTAGATTCAGTCTGTATACAAACTGTATCTCTGACCCATATACAGTGTCCAAAAAACTCTGTTTTAAGATCTCTAACCCATATACAGTGTGAAAATGATCTTTGGTTCTAAGATGCATTTTGTTTGATTGGCTGAATACTTAGTATATATTGGTTTCGATATATGGTCTGTATGTATTGTATGGATCTTATATATTTGTATGTTTTTCCATCTGATGAGTAAGCCTTTTTCAACTGATTTTTATAGTTCGTTCTTATGTTGTACTGTTACACCAAAGTCCCAGGATTTTGGAGGTTTGGGATCCCGCTAACATGTTTTACCCCGCCACATTCTGTATGTATGTGCCTGTCCCAAGTTAGGAGACTGTAATTCAGTGGTTGTCGTTTGTTTATATGTTACATATTTGTTTTTCGTTCATTTTTTGTATATAAATTAGGTCGTTAGTTTTTTCGTTTAAATTGTTTCACATTGTCATTTCGGGACTTGTTATAGGTGACTATGCGGTATGGGCTGTGCTCATTGTTGAAGGCCGTACGGTGACCTATATATTTCTGTGCCATTTTGGTCTCTTGTGGAGAGTTGTCAGTAGTGTTTGTGGGACAGAATGAACCCATAAAGGTGGAAGTCGGACGCTGACGCTATATTTGGACCTGGGTGTGAACGCCGACGCCATATTTGGGCCTTAACGCGGACGCCATGGTCGACCATGAAATCGGGACGCGAATTTGAGGTTGGACCGTATGATTCGGACATCGAGACACCAACGTCATATTTGGGCTTTAAACTTGGACGCTATACCTTAATGTTGCATCAGACTACCCTTTAAAGTGACGTCATACCCTTAAAAGTGGACGGTATATTCTCGAAAATGGACGAGAATTTGTCTTTGATAAACGCTTACCCAACCCCTAGGTAATAAGTCTGTGATAATTCTGAAAAGAATCTTCTACCTCTTAAATAATTAACTGCTTATACATGTTTATAACAACTGTAAGAATTCTCCAAGATATACTATTTATATTAATCAGAAAAACTGTCACTCAATGCAATAGGCGGAACTATTCCCGTGTAAAGAGAATTGGATTAAAATGTTTGATATCAATACATAAAATATTTGTCTTTATCTTTTTAATTTTTGGATTTCTTATCTTATTAACATGACAATCGTGAAACATTCAGTAGTATTGCTTTCTACGGAAGCCCATTTAGGACCTCCCAAAAATATAAAATTATTTGAATTCGAAATCACGAATTTAAATTGTTATCTCGAATTTTATAATTCGTTTTAACAGATTAAATTTGTGATAATGAATTGGTGAAAATCGTTATAACAGATCTTGTAATTCGTTATTAAGAATTAAATTCCTTATCACAATTTTTTGTAATTTGTGATAACGATAAATTCGTTATAACGATTTTATCGTTATAACGAATTGTAAAATTTGTTTAAACTGATTAAATTTGTGATAACGAATTTGTGGAATTCGTTATCACAGTTTTTATTGTAATTGGTAATTTCAGATTAAAATTCATTATCACAGATTTTTAGCTCACATGGCACACAGAATAAAGAGAGCTTTCTTCCTCACTCTGCACCCATCGCTGTTTATTACTTTTACAAAAATCTTCTTCATTAAAACCTTTTTGACAAAGTGAAACAAACTTGACCGCAATCAATTTAGTTTTAACGCATTTTACACTATACCTAGAAATTTTTGTCGTGTAAACGGGTGGGTTTATTAGCCAGTGACCCAGTTTACACACCGAAACTCTCCGGGGGAAAATATGTCTAATTCTCATATTTCTTGACCGAAATATTTTTATTTTTTATTTTCTACCAAAGTTTTTTTTAAGCGGTGAATATCATTAGTATGTGTACCTGGATACATTTTACACAGATGCAACGGAAATAGTTTCGCCAACATGGTTTATCGAAATGTAAACCTAGGGATGAAAATCTTAGGTATTACACTTCGATTAACAATGTTGCCGAAACTAATTCTTTTGCTTCTGTGTAAAATATATTAATTGGCGATACACACGAAGGAAATCGCCTGTCTGAGAAGACTTTAAATTAAGAAAAAGGAATACAAATGTTACTGTCACGAACTATGGGTATCAAACACATTTTTTAGGCACCCGCCGCTAGGCGTGGGAGAAGTTAAGGCTAGCCCTTGTCCGTCAGTCCAGTCCGTTTGTCGGGTACGTTCCCAGAAATGGTTTCCGTTTGCCTCAACCAAATGTTATTCAACTTATACACTATGCCAATTACTAAAACACACAGATAAAATTTGAAATTGAAGGGCGTCTCTTTTATAGTTCGTGAGTTATGCCCCTTTACAAATGGTCAAAGACGTAGTGTTTATTCTGTAATTTCCGCTCTCTACATTCAGTTTGCCTCAACCAAATGTTATTGAATAAATACACAATGTTTATTAACACAAAACACTGAGTCTGATGATCAAATTTGAAATTGGGTGACGTCACTTTTACCGTTCTGAACTTGTGCCCATTCAGCGCTAATTTACAAAAACAAAACAAAACCAACAAACAACCAAATTAAGTGTCCAATCAATTTTGCTAATTTTTAAAATAGAAATCGTTAAAACTAAATTGCTCGTGGTCAAGTTTGTTTAACTTTGACCAAAAGGTTTCAGTAAAGAGAAAAAAGCTAACTTAACCCTGTGTGCCAGGTGAGGTAGTTCAAATTTAGGTGAAAATGTTTTTAATCTGGAATCACAAATTACATTAAAAAAAAATGTGATAACAAATTCCACAAATTCGTTATCACGAATTTAATCCGTAATAACCATTTATACAATTCGTTCTAACGATTTTAATTCGGTATCACACATTACAAAAAATTGTGATAACGAATTTAATTCGTTATAATTCGTAACGAATTACAAAATCTGATATAACGATTTCCAACAATTCGTTCTCACAAATTTAAGCTGTTATAACGAATTATAAAATTCGTAATAACGATTTAAATTCGTGATTTCGAATTCAAATTATATTTGTGGGAGGTCCTATGGGCGTCCGTAGCTTTCCGACTTATTTGAACCACTTAATTAATATCCTATGGTCCTGTTTAACATGACATCTCAAATAATTAGATTAAGAGATAAAGCACATGTGGTGATTAAAAATAAGTATCTTTATACACTTTCTTTCAATAACATGTTTACAGGTGTACACTTTTTTATTTGGTTCTAATTAACGGACACCAATTATAAAAATATAGTCTGTGACATTAAATAATTATCTTTATCTTTTAGATAAGAATGACAACCGTAAACATTGAGTAGTATTGCATTCCAACTCATTTCAACCACATATAATTACTATCATATGATTAGGATTTCAACCCAAATGATTAACTAAAACCACGTCTGGTCATTTAAAATTGTTTCTCATTTAACATAATCTTCACTATATATTTGAAAATTCCACGGTCGTAGTTGGTTTTTATCTTCAAAAATACACGGATAATATATTTAATCAATCAATATTTATATACAAGGAGTTTGGATTGGGTTTACAGAATAGAGAATAATGGACGAAAAAATAAATAAAGAATGATATGGGCGAGAAAAATAAAGAATAAAGAAATATGACCAAAATAAATATAAAGAATAGTGAAATAGGGACTGGTAAAATATATCGAATAGAGAAATATACGGCTGCTTAAATATAAGGAATTAAAAATTATGGGATGTTAAACTATAAAAAAATTATAAAGGAATACAAACAAATACGACTGTTACAGTATATAATTACAGTAGCATTTTTTGTTTGTTTGTGCACGTGCAAGAATTATGTCCGTGCAGAGAAACAAGAACCGGTTTGAACCGGTATAAATGAGATGATTCTGGCTCTGTAGGTGGCCGGCTCTTAGCATACGGTCCAATCAAACAAGTTTTATGTCTATATAGTCCTTAACATAAAATTATGATGAAGATTACTAAATGCTTAAGGAAGAAAGATGATCAGGAGGATTCATTAATTATACAGAAACACAAAAAATTGTATTGACTATAAAAATTATTTCAACCGTATAGAAGATAAATTAGTCTACTGTACTTATACACAACACATTTTAGCCTATTGCAAGGCAAAATTTATGTTCCTATCCAATATACCCTTTATCCCGCGGGGTGGCCTCTTTTACAAGACCTATACCTATTGTATTTATGGTTAACGTGTTCTAAACATTCATGAAGTATTTGCCACTGGACGTTAAGCAATCAATTACTATTTCCGTTTATTTCCTTAAATACGGCTTTGAGTATAACAAAGCTGTAAGAGAGATACTAAAGGTTTCACTGGAATTAACACTATGGACGAGTTTTGTTTATTTATTAATAGCGAAAACTCGCTTTCATCCATCGTTTGAAAATAACATACGTGGCAATTTCAAAGTGCGCCTTGCAAAACGCTATACGTTGGATGGATCGTGGGAATGTGGATTGAAGGTGTCGTTCATACCGGAATTAGAAGCCTAAACGAGACGCATGTACTTCTGTTCCGATTTCGTGCACCAGTCGTACGTTAGGGAAAATCTCTCCATATTCTCCAGTCGATACGATTAAATGAAGATATCACGGATGTGACGTTTGGGAAACCAGTCTATTTCACGGTAACCAGGAATGAATTGTATCACATCGAATTTGTTTTGAGATACGATCATCTTCAAATATGTCGTCTAAAAGATGACCATGTATTTCTCTTGCTATATTTTCGAAGGAAGTGAAGTAAATCTATAAGAGGAAACTACTCACTGTCATTTAGGAAATTACGAGTATGTTTAATTGCAATATTTGCTGTAAAGTGTATGTGTGGCCGCACGATCTTCAAAGACATATAAGGAGTAAGCATTCTTCCGATGAGCCACTATACCACCCAGGTGTTACCCAGCAGCAGCAAAAGCAGTAACAGCAGCAGCAGAAAAAGAAGCAGCAGCAGCAGAAGGCTTTCGTGTTTAGACACCCTTTCACCATGATTGTGTCCGGTCCAGCCTCCTGCGATAAAATTTTATTTTATTTGTTTCAACACATTAAAAAAACATTAAAAAAACTGTGAAGTCCTAGTCCAGACAGGATCGTTTGGTTGTATAAAAGGTGGCAACCTCTTTACGAGGAAATACAACGAACATGCAGTGCTTCCACGCGTTGAATTCATTCGTGGAATTCCTTTTGATCTCGAAAGGGACGATTTTTTCGATCCCAACATTCGAAACATGACCCTATTAGATGACCTCATGTCGACATCGGACAAAGACTCCAGAATAAATGATTTGTTTACGGAAGGGTATCACCATAGGAATTTATCGGTCGTCGTTTTTAATCATAATTTATACTTTGGCAAAGACCCCACCCAGAGACGAAACTGTCATTATCTCATTCTCTTTAATAACCCCATTGATCGACTCTTGGCCGACAGATGTATCCTTCTCGGGGGGACTTCTTTCTCCGGAAATTTGAAGAGGCAAAGAGGACACCTTTCGGGTACTTTCTTGTTGACCTAAAAGCTAGAACCCCAGAAGCCTCCAGATTGCACACAGAGGTCTTGCAGGTCGGTCAAGGAGAGACACCAGACGGACAAAGGGATCACGACCGTCTCTCGAATACTTTTGAAGACGATAGTTCGGTCTCATCAGACGAATATATTGCCGACGAGACAACACATATTTCGTCAGAGGATGCTGAAACACGGAAAGATCTCATCGCCTGTCAGGATTGCGGAGTACTTAGTGTTTGCTCACCTACGTGGATGAGAAGCCCAACGTCAGCAAGGTTGTGGGAATAAAAACGGCATTGCCCTTAACGATGACCGGGAAAGATGTAGAGGAGGCTTTGAGTGGATTGCCCGTGACCGTTTGCTGTGCAGAAGACTTGCCTAGATATGTGAGCGACAGGCGTAGAAGGTTTGTGGTCAATACGGACAACTGTGATCAAAAGGGGAGTCATTGGGTTGCATTTCATTTCCTCGCATCGGGTCCATCAGAATTTTTCGACTCCTTAGGACGATTACCGGAAAAGTACCAACGCTATTTCAGAAATTTACTCATCGTCAATGGACCGAAATACTGTGTGGTTTGCAATCAAATCCAACCCGATGATTCAGATACATGTGGCCTGTATTGCATTTATTACGTCAAATTGAGATGTCGGGACTCGAGATGAAGGACATTATCAACAACTTTTCATCCACTGACACGATTCAGAATGACAGTAAACTCGTAGCACTATTTGGTTAAATGAAAAATAATGATACAAAAAAAAAATAATGAAAAAAGAAAGAAAAAAAACAGAAGAAAAGAAAAAAAAATCTTAAAACACCTACATGGATGTATAGCAGGTCTCAAGTCTTGAAAAACTCTTTCTAGGGTCACTAAAAGTATTCACCCTGGAGGGTAGCCTGGTCAAACATTAAGATATAGCGTCCAGGATTTAAGCCCAAATATGGCGTCGGCGTCTCGATGTCCGAGTAACATGGTCCAACCCGAAGTTTGCGTCTTGATTTTCAGGGTCGACTATGGCGTCCGCTTTAAGGCCCAAATATGGCGTCGGCGTCTGCGCCAACTTTCGAATATGGCGTCAGCGTCCGACGTCCACCTTAATGGGGGTCATTCTGTCCCACAAACACTACTGTTGTCTCATTGACAATCATACAACATCTACTTTTTTATATTATATATGTATTATCTATACATATATTTTCTATATACGAATTTTACATGTTTAGATGATGCAATGAAAATTCAGAAGATATGTGGTAATATTGCCAATGGAAAACTTATCCACCAAAGACAAACGAATGTGAATCAGCCATGAGTTACACATATGTATTCATGTAAAATGCAATTAAAACCCATTCCTGACTAGATGTGACGAAAAACGAAAACTAACAGCCCGATTAATGCTGAAACGATAAACGTAAAATTAATATCAAAGACAGCAACCAATAACAATACAGTGCTCCTATATATCGTCTACCAACAGTATTTATCTATACCTACCGTCGGTGGTTAACATGCAATACAGTACTCCTATTTACCGTTTATCAACAGTATTTGTCTATACCTACCGTCAGTGGTTAACATACAATATAGTGTTCCTATACACCGTATATCAACAGTATTTGTCTATACCTACTGTCGATAGTTAACATACAATATAGTGCTCCTATACACCGTATATCAACAGTATTTGTCTGTACCTACCGTCGGTGGTTAACATACAATACAGTGCTCCATTACACAATCTATTGACAGTTGTCTATACCTACCGTCGGTGATTAACATGCAATATAGTGCTCCTATATACCGTCTATCAACATAATTTATCTATACCTACCGTCGGTGATTAACATGCAATAAAATGCTCCTACATGTATATACCGTATATTATTTTTTTTTCTAAACCTACCGTCGGTAGTTTACATGCGATATAGTGCTCCTATATTCCGTCTACCAACAGTATTTATCCATATCTACCGTCGGTGGTTAACATGCAATACAGTACTCCTATTCACCGTATATCAACAGTATTTGTCTATACCTACCGTCGGTGGTTAACATACAATATAGTGCTCCTATATAACGTCTATCAACAGTATTTGTCTATACCTACTGTCGGTAGTTAACATACAATATAGTGCTCCTATATACCGTCTATCACCAGTATGTGTCTATACCCACTGTCGGTAGTTAACATACAATATAGTGCTCCTATATACCGTCTATCAACATTATTTGTCTATACCTACTGTAGGAAGTTAACATACAATATAGTGCTCCTATATACCGTCTATCAACAGTATTTGTCTATACCTACCGTCGGTGATTAACATACGATATAGTGCTATTACACATACCGTCTATCAAAGATTTTAGTCTTTACCTACTGTTGGTACTTAACATACAATATAGAGCTCCTATATACCGTCTATCAACAGTATTTGTCTATACCTATTGTCGGTAGTTAACATACAATATAGTGCTCCTACATGTGTATATACCGTCTATCAACAGTATTTGTCTATACCTACTGTCGGTAGTTAACATACCGTATAGTGCTCCTATACACCGTATATCAACAGTATTTGTCTGTACCTACCGTCGGTGGTTAACATACAATACAGTGCTCCATTACACAGTCTATTGACAGTTGTCTATACCTACCGTCGGTGATTAACATGCAAGATAGTGCTCCTATATACCGTCTATCAACAGAATTTATCTATACCTACCGTCGGTGATTAACATGCAATAAAATGCTCCTATATACCGTCTATTATTATTTTTTTTTCTAAACCTACCGTCGGTAGTTAACATGCGATATAGTGCTCCTATATACCGTCTACCAACAGTATTTATCTATACCTACTGTCGGTGGTTAACATGCAATACAGTACTCCTATTCACCGTATATCAACAGTATTTGTCTATACCTACCGTCGGTGGTTAACATACAATATAGTTCTCCTATATAACGTCTATCAACAGTATTTGTCTATACCTACTGTCGGTAGTTAACATACAATATAGTGCTCCTATATACCGTCTATCAACAGTATGTGTCTATACCTACAGTCTGTAGTTAACATACAATATAGTGCTCCTATATACCGTCTATCAATAGTATTTGTCTATACTTACTGTAGGTAGTTAACATAAAATATAGTGCTCCTATATACCGTCTATCAACAGTATTTGTCTATACCTACTGTCGGTAGTTAACGTACAATATAGTGCTCCTATATACCGTCTATCACCAGTATTTGTCTATACCTACCGTCGGTAGTTAACATACAATATAGTGCTCCTATATACAATCTATCAACAGTATTTGTCTATACCTACTGTCGGTAGTTAACATACAATATAGTGCTCCTATATACCGTCTATCACCAGTATTTGTCTATACCTACTGTCGGTAGTTAACATACAATATAGTGCTCCTATATACCGTCTATCAACAGTATTTGTCTATACCTACCGTCGATGATTAACATACGATATATAGTGCTATTATATATACCGTCTATCAAGAGTTTTAGTCTATACCTACTGTTGGTAGTTAACATACAATATAGTGCTCCTATATACCGTCTATCACCAGTATTTGTCTATACCTACTGTCGGTAGTTAAAATACAATATAGTGCTCCTATATACCGTCTATCAACAGTATTTGTCTATACCTACTGTCGGTAGTTAACATACCGTATAGTGCTCCTATACACCGTATATCAACAGTATTTGTCTGTACCTACCGTCGGTGGTTAACATACAATACAGTGCTCCATTACACAGTCTATTGACAGTTGTCTATACCTACCGTCGGTGATTAACATGCAAGATAGTGCTCCTATATACCGTCTATCAACAGAATTTATCTATACCTACCGTCGGTGATTAACATGCAATAAAATGCTCCTATATACCGTCTATTATTATTTTTTTTTCTAAACCTACCGTCGGTAGTTAACATGCGATATAGTGCTCCTATATACCGTCTACCAACAGTATTTATCTATACCTACTGTCGGTGGTTAACATGCAATACAGTACTCCTATTCACCGTATATCAACAGTATTTGTCTATACCTACCGTCGGTGGTTAACATACAATATAGTTCTCCTATATAACGTCTATCAACAGTATTTGTCTATACCTACTGTCGGTAGTTAACATACAATATAGTGCTCCTATATACCGTCTATCAACAGTATGTGTCTATACCTACAGTCTGTAGTTAACATACAATATAGTGCTCCTATATACCGTCTATCAATAGTATTTGTCTATACTTACTGTAGGTAGTTAACATAAAATATAGTGCTCCTATATACCGTCTATCAACAGTATTTGTCTATACCTACTGTCGGTAGTTAACGTACAATATAGTGCTCCTATATACCGTCTATCACCAGTATTTGTCTATACCTACCGTCGGTAGTTAACATACAATATAGTGCTCCTATATACAATCTATCAACAGTATTTGTCTATACCTACTGTCGGTAGTTAACATACAATATAGTGCTCCTATATACCGTCTATCACCAGTATTTGTCTATACCTACTGTCGGTAGTTAACATACAATATAGTGCTCCTATATACCGTCTATCAACAGTATTTGTCTATACCTACCGTCGATGATTAACATACGATATATAGTGCTATTATATATACCGTCTATCAAGAGTTTTAGTCTATACCTACTGTTGGTAGTTAACATACAATATAGTGCTCCTATATACCGTCTATCACCAGTATTTGTCTATACCTACTGTCGGTAGTTAAAATACAATATAGTGCTCCTATATACCGTCTATCAACAGTATTTGTTTATACCTACCGTCGGTGGTTAACATACAATATAGTGCTCCTATATACCGTCTATCAAGAGTTTTAGTCTATACCTACTGTTGGTAGTTAACGTACAATGTAGTGCTCCTATATACCGTCTATCAACAGTATTAGTCTCTACCTACTGTCGGTAGGTAACATACAATATAGAGCTCCTATATACCGTCTATCAACAGTATTTGTCAATACCTACTGTCGGTGGTTAACATACAATTTAGTGCTCCTATAAACCGTCTATCAACAGTATTTGTCTATACCTACTGTCGGTAGTTAACATACAATATAGTGCTCCTATATACAGTCTATCAACAGTATTTGTCTATACCTACCGTCGGTGGTTAACATACAATATAGTGCTCCTATATACCGTCTATCGAGAGGTTAAGTCTATACCTACTGTCGGTAGTTAACATACAATATAGTGCTCCTATATACAGTCTATCACCAGTATTTGTCTATACATACTGTCGGTAGTTAACATACAATATTTTGTTCCTATATACCGTCTATCAACAGTATTTGTCTATACCTACTGTCGGAAGGTAACATACAATATAGTGCACCTTTATACTGTCTATCAACAGTATTTGTCTATACCTATCGTCGGTGGTTAACATACAATATAGTGCTCCTATATACCGTCTATCAGCAGTATTTGTCTATACCTACCGTCGGTGGTTAACATACAATATAGTGCTCCTATATACCGTCTATCACCAGTATTTGTCTATACCTGCTGTCGGTAGTTAACATACAATATAGTGCTCCTATATACCGTCTATCACAAGTATTTGTCTATACCTACCGTCGGTGATTAACATACGATATAGTGCTATTACATATACCGTCTATCTAGAGTTTTAGTCTTTACCTACTGTTGGTAGTTAACATACAATATAGTGCTCCTATATACCGTCTATCAACAGTATTTGTCTATACCTACTGTCGGTAGTTAACATACAATATATTGCTCCTACATGTGTATATACCGTCTATCAACAGTTTGTGTCTATACCTACTGTCGGTAGTTAAAATACAATATAGTGCTCCTATATACCGTCTATCAACAGTATTTGTTTATACCTACCGTCGGTGGTTAACATACAATATAGTGCTCCTATATACCGTCTATCAAGAGTTTTAGTCTATACCTACTGTTGGTAGTTAACGTACAATGTAGTGCTCCTATATACCGTCTATCAATAGTATTTGTCTATACCTACTGTCGGTGGTTAACATACAATTTAGTGCTCCTATAAACCGTCTATCAACAGTATTTGTCTATACCTACTGTCGGTAGTTAACATACAATATAGTGCACCTTTATACTGTCTATCAACAGTATTTGTCTATACCTATCGTCGGTGGTTAACATACAATATAGTGCTCCTATATACCGTCTATCAGCAGTATTTGTCTATACCTACCGTCGGTGGTTAACATACAATATAGTGCTCCTATATACCGTCTATCACCAGTATTTGTCTATACCTGCTGTCAGTAGTTAACATACAATATAGTGCTCCTATATACCGTCTATCACAAGTATTTGTCTATACCTACCGTCGGTGATTAACATACGATATAGTGCTATTACATATACCGTCTATCTAGAGTTTTAGTCTTTACCTACTGTTGGTAGTTAACATACAATATAGTGGTCCTATAAACCGTCTATCAACAGTATTTGTCTATACCTACTGTCGGTAGTTAACATACAATATAGTGCTCCTACATGTGTATATACCGTCTATCAACAGTATGTGTCTATACCTACTGTCGGTAGTTAAAATACAATATAGTGCTCCTATATACCGTCTATCAACAGTATTTGTTTATACCTACCGTCGGTGGTTAACATACAATATAGTTCTCCTATATACCGTCTATCAAGAGTTTTAGTCTATACCTACTGTTGGTAGTTAACGTACAATGTAGTGCTCCTATATACCGTCTATCAATAGTATTTGTCTATACCTACTGTCGGTGGTTAACATACAATTTAGTGCTCCTATAAACCGTCTATCAACAGTATTTGTCTATACCTACTGTCGGTAGTTAACATACAATATAGTGCTCCTATATACAGTCTATCAACAGTATTTGTCTATACCTACCGTCGGTGGTTAACATACAATATAATGCTCCTATATACCGTCTATCAAGAGTTTTAGTCTATACCTACTGTCGGTAGTTAACATACAATATAGTGCTCCTATATACAGTCTATCACCAGTATTTGTCTATACATACTGTCGGTAGTTAACATACAATATTTTGTTCCTATATACCGTCTATCAACAGTATTTGTCTATACCTACTGTCGGAAGGTAACATACAATATAGTGCACCTTTATACTGTCTATCAACAGTATTTGTCTATACCTATCGTCGGTGGTTAACATACAATATAGTGCTCCTATATACCGTCTATCAGCAGTATTTGTCTATACCTACCGTCGGTGGTTAACATACAATATAGTGCTCCTATATACCGTCTATCACCAGTATTTGTCTATACCTGCTGTCGGTAGTTAACATACAATATAGTGCTCCTATATACCGTCTATCACAAGTATTTGTCTATACCTACCGTCGGTGATTAACATACGATATAGTGCTATTACATATACCGTCTATCTAGAGTTTTAGTCTTTACCTACTGTTGGTAGTTAACATACAATATAGTGCTCCTATATACCGTCTATCAACAGTATTTGTCTATACCTACTGTCGGTAGTTAACATACAATATAGTGCTCCTACATGTGTATATATACCGTCTATCAACAGTATTTGTCTATACCTACCGTCGGTGGTTAACATACAATATAGTGCTCCTATATACCGTCTATAAACAGTATTTGCCTATACCTACCGTCGGTGGTTAACATGCAATATAGTCCTCCTATATACTGTCTATCAACAGTATTTGTCTATACCTACCGTTGGTGGTTAACATGCCATACAGTTCTCCTATATATCGTCTATCAACAGTATTTGTCTGTACCTACCGTCGGTGGTTAACATACCATACAGTACTCCTATATACCGTATATCAACAGTACCTGTCTATATCTACCATCGGTGGTTAACAAGCATTACAGTACTCCTATATACCGTCTATCAATACTATTTTTCTCTACCTACCGTCGGTGGTTAACATATAATACAGTGCACCTATATACCGTCTATTATCAGTATTTTTCTAAACCTACCATAGGTGGTTAATATGCAATATAGTGCTCCTATATACCGTCTATCAACACTATGTTTCTAACCTGTTTCTATACCCACCGTCGGTGGTTAACATGCAATACAGTGCACCTATATACCGTATATCAACAGTATTTGTCTATACCTATCGTCGGTGGTTAACATGCAATATAGTCCTATATACTGTCTTTCAACAGTATTTAGTCTATACCTACCGTCGGTGGTTAGCATGACATATAGTACTCCTATATACCGTATATCAACAGTACCTGTTTATACCTACCATCGGTGGTTAACAAGCAATACAGTACTCCTATATACCGTATATCAAAAGTATTTGTCTATACCTACCGTCGGTGGTTAATGTAAAATATAGTGCTGTCTATTAAAATTATGTGTCTATACATACTGTCCGTGGTTAACATACAATAAAGTGCTCCTATAAACCGTCTATCAACAGTTTTCATTTATACCTACCGTCGATGGTCAATATAACGTATTATATGGTCCGTATATAGTGCTCATATATACCGTCTGTCAAAAGTATCTGAATTTACCTACCGTCGGTGGTTAACATACAATATAGTGCTCCTATATACCGTCTATTAACAGTATTTCTTTATACCTACCGTCGGTGGTTAACGTAAAATATAGTGCTCCTTTATATACCGTCTTTCAATAGTATTTCTTTATACCTACTATCGGTGGTTAACATAGAATTTAGTGCTCCTATATACCGTCTATCAACCGTATTTGTCTATACCTACCGGCGGTTGTTATCAAAACAAACTATTTTCAATCGACAGTCCAAAGTTTCGTATCTATACTTCACTCTGAATGACTGATGACATTTATTTGACCAGTAACATTCCCTATTGTATTCATTATTTAGTTTTCTCCCTGAACTTGTCTGAAATATTTGCGGCTGTACTGATGGCAAACAACAATCAATCAATTTCTTAAAGTACTTCTTAATCTAAATAATATATTATTTTTTAATCTAACCAGTAATATGTGATCGGTGAATGTTCGTATGACAATTACGCCAATTTTGAAAAAGCATATTTTTTTTCATTTGCGCACATAGACATTTTTTAATTTGCGCCCAATTGATTCGAAAGGTTAGGTCTGATAAATTTAGATGATAAAATTTAACTTGTTTAACCAAACGCATCAATTCAATGAACACAAGCTACAATATAGATAAATGTGTGTATAGACACATGTTGAGCTCATGGGTATCATCATTTAATCACACTTCTGGTACCCGAACATTTACTTTCATATATGGAACCGATGCCATAAAGAAAAAAACAGGCTTTAACTTATAAAAATTTTGATAAAAAAGGGGATGCTTTATTGTAGGGAAGATATCACAAGGTTGCAGTTCAACAGAAGTGTTGCATGACAATACTCAGTTAAAAATGATTTGTGCATATGCAAATGTGCTTTTTATGTCAAACTGTTACAATCTTATTTTATAAAGTGCTACTTCAAGTGTGATGTACACTTGCAATAAACTTATCCTGCTTTCAATCCCCCTCCTCCTCCTCGTCACGTGTGAGCAAGTGGCAGGTGGCAAAAGGCCAGAAGGAATATTTTTGTTATTATATAAATAAATTCTATACATCTTATATGCCTCATGACTTGTGTTTACCTGTTAATTTGTGCAAATGAAGAAAATAAATTTGGCGCAAAGAAATAGGCGCTAATTAAGTGCAGATTGGCGCAAATGGAAAAAGCCGAAGCAAATATACTCTTTTCTCGTATCAAGATTTCAAGATTTTATTCATAACCTCAGACACATACTTGTGTACAAGAGGACAATAATATATACAACCATATTAAGATAATACATAGCGAGACAGGACAAACGAAACACAAATACATAGTATATTTTAAAAGACAATTGGTATAATTAGATTAAGTATTTTATGATTTTCTTCACGAAAATTGATAATTTCCTTTGAACTTGTACGTTACATATAGACAACAAGCCAGTGAATTTCTTCTTGCTTGGATTCATTACATAGTAATTTGGTACAAACTTTGATCTAAGAGCAGAAACATCAGCATTTTTACAGGTAAACAATATATGAAACTCATCCCCTATTCCCTCATTACATAATGTACATATTCTATTTTCCCTCGCGATCCCCGCCCATCTACCCGTCTCAATAGGTAACTTCAAATTCGAGCATCGAAGTTCAGATATGTAATATCTGTCCTTGGGTAATAATCGCAATAGATACGGTTCCAAACCAAACTCGAGTTTGAATTAATAAAGAATAGAATTCACCCCTATCAGATCAAATTGGTGTTTTCTTTCTTTTTTTCGTTCAGTTTCATCTAGTCCATTTGTTCATTTGACTCTGTCTCCATCACGACTAGGATGCATTTTAATTTATAATGTAAAGTGGTTCAGGTTTTTGTTTTATTATATAAAAAAAAGAAGATATAGCATGATTGCCAATGAGACAACTCTCTAAAAGAGACAAAGTGACACCGGAATTAACTATTAAAAAAAACCTTTAACAGATCACGGTACGCTGACGGTACAGATGTCTGTAAATTCAGAAATTAATGCGAGGTTTTTATTATTGCGACAATAATTAAGACTCGCATTTTGAAGTATTGCGTTTGAATTTTTTCTTAATCATTGTAATAAAAATCTCATTTCAGGCTATAATGACACTCATCGCATTAAATATTTAACAATTGCACGCAACCAATTCACATTCAAAAGACTATGAATTTGATGTGTATTTGACAAGATTAGTTCGTTTAAGTTGCTAAAAATTCTATAATTTGTGTATTATTCTTCCAAGTTTATTTGAAAAGGTATAATTCCTCTATACAAATGGCAAAATCTTTCATAAAATATCCAGTAAGTTGGATAAACGTTTACCAAATCATCCCAATACAGTTTGATTTATATATTCACTAAATGCTATTCCGTTCTTGCACAGTGATATAGTTCATTTTGCGTCATCCCATATTCTAGCAAAGGGAGATTATCTCAGCATCACCGTTACATTAGTAATAGCTGTCGTACATAAAATAGTTAGCTCGAACTGTATGATCCTGTGTGAATCTGATCTTTATATTAAAAGTGCATAAATGGTTCACATATGGGTCTTATTTAAACATTAAACAGTATCAAAACAATTAGTGCATTATAATATAACCAAATAGGCATGCAAAAAAGAATCAATAGGCAAAATATGCTTGTCTACCGTCTAATTCTAATTGCTAATATTTACTGTATTGTACATAGCTCAATTCCATTCCATTCCATTCAATTTTATTTATTTTTTAATTTTCAGCAGAAAACAGTATTTCTAACAATTAAATTGAATTAATTTGATATGACTTTGACACACGGTAATCACTCTCATGTTTTTATTTACATCGCTGTCAATCATCCGGTAAAGATGAATATTCATTACTACCCTCGGTAGTTAACGTCCCTCGATGGTTAACTTTAAGTGCCTACCTTTTCTACATAAGAAAATGCCTGTTCCAAGTCAGGAAAAGGACAGTTGTTATCCATTCGTTTAATGTGTTGGAGCTTTTGATTTTGCCATTTGATTAGGGACTTTACTTTTGAATTTTCATCGGAGTTCAGTATTTGTGTGATTTTATTTTTTTCCGACTATTTTTTTTTTGGAATATTTGGATAACAAAATTTTAAACAAATTTATACACACCTCCTGGCTTAACGTTAAAATCGATGCTATATATAAAAGAAAAATTAGAACATGTAATGAATGTACGTCGGTTTTATTATTGTATGTTTTCATTATAGGGTTTAACTAAAATGCTTGTATCGAACTGTAGACCAATTCGTCCCAAGTAGTCCGAGATTGCTTTGACTTTAAACAGCTGTTTTGGCAGACAAGCTTGTGTTGTGGGACGTCAGACCTCGTTCCAAATGAAAAAAGTGTATATTTGACCGTCCAAAAAGGTTGCTTCGCCTTGTTGCTCCTGTAGCCGACTGACGACCTTGAATCTATATAAATCGACCCTCAATTTGTTCATTTTTCATTTATCAATTTTTCTCGTTTGTCGCGTGACAATCTTTAAAAGTGAACGTTAAAATGTCGGAATCGAAGGGTGTTTGTGAAAACTGTACAAACATGAGAAAATAAAGGGTGGCAGGTAGATTAAATTCACATAAATGAAGAGATAAATTGAAAATTCAACTCGAGTATATTTGAACTAAACAATTTTCCATATCGTTATCAAAGCTGAATTCACTATTGCAGGAGTAAAACATAATAACTTTCGTTATTTTCGTTGTCAATTCACATTCTGTTATGTTCAGATGTTTTGCAATTGTTTCTAGACATTGTTTTAACAGTCTATTCAAACCCGTGAATTAGCAACCAATTAGTAATGACGACCTTCTATGTCTATTAAAATCATACATGTAGCAGAAAATAAAAACTGAAATTAGTCTTTTAAGATTTTTACATTATATTGAGTAAAAATGATGAAAAATAATTAAAAAACGACGTTGCTTCTAACAGGTTTTGACTGTGGGGCATTACACAGTTTGAAGTAACCTAACCTAACACCTGGATTTGAAATGTCATTTCGTACCCGTGAATTAGCAACCAATTAGTAATGACGAACTTCTATGTCTATTAAAATCATACATGTAGCAGAAAATAAAAACTGAAATTAGTCTTTTAAGATTTCTACATTATATTGAGTAATAATGATGAAAAATAATTAAAAAACGACGTTGCTTCTAACAGTTTTTGACTGTGGGGCATTACACAGTTTGAAGTAACTTAACCTAACACCTGGATTTGAAATGTCATTTCGTGAGTATCAAGGGAGGAACCAAATTATAGACATTGCGCGCATATTTGTCTGGTATTAATGATTGTTGGCAGTGATAATACATGATTTATCACAAGACTCCCTGGTGTGATCATCACTTGGAAAGTACAAGGTACGATATGGCCTGTCTTTGACTCCCTAATTTTTTCATTTTTCAAATTCTGTTTTGGAAGGCTTCTTTTTATGTTAAAATATTCCCTGAAATTTGTTGACTTAGATTGTAAACACTTACTGTAAAATAACTGTATAAAAAATAAGCGAATTTGGTAGTTATCATTAACTTTCGGAAATTATAATTATAACCCACTAATCTAATTGTTAATCTCCTGACCTTATTTCAGACGGCATCGACATTAACTGAAGTTCGGTCATTGATTGATTTTAAATATTTAATCATAATGTTTTGTAAATGCAATATTACACATATTGAATTTTTTTTCGTTTATCAATATAACAAAAAAAACTCCAAGAAAAAACATTAGATAACGCTAGCCAACAAATACACAAATAATACATAATTAAATAATAAAAGCTATTTTACATGGTTTTCGGTTTGAACATTTTCATTTTTCTTGAGTATAGTTAATAGTTATCAAAGGTACCAGGATTATAATTTAATACACTAGACGCGCGTTTCGTCTACTGTTACGGCCAGAAATCGCCTTTAAATTATAGCCAACAAAAGACACAAATCAATAATAAAATTTAACAATATTTATTATACAAAAGTTTACAAGAAGTATGACATAAATATTATTGTCAACTTAACTGTCAAAATATGAGTCCAATCTTTTATCTTTATCTGTATCCGGATATCTTTCGGAATCCAATCTGAATATTACGGTAACAATCCAGTATGATGTTGTTTGTGAAATAAAAGTGTCAATCCAAATGCTATGAATATAAATGTCTATTGATGTTTAAGTCCAAGTCCAAGAGTCAGTCTTTAACTTTAGTGTCTGTATATATATAGTTATCATGGAAGATTCTAGAACAGTCTATAATGGAACATCCTAGAAAGTTACAGCAGAAGTTTCTAGTAAAATGTAGAAGTTCATATAACGCATCTTTTATTAGGATCATTCTGGAAAGTTCCAATCATTCTGTAATTGTTCCAGTGATTTCTAAACTGCACAGCTCTAAGATTATTCTGTAAACTATCAGGCCACACAACACAAATCAGGCCAACATAAATAAATACAATAATTACAATATCATTTATATAACATAATTACAATATCATAACACTACATAAGACTCATCAGTGACACTCTGATGAAAATAGTAATAAAGCCAAACAAGTACAAAGTTTATGAGCATTGAGGACTCAAAATTCCAAAAAGTTGTGCCAAATACAGCTAAGGTCATCTATGCATGGAATAAGAACAATCCTTAGTTTTCGAAAAATTCGTAGTTTTGTAAACAGGAAATTTATAATTTATAAAAATTACCATATAATTGATAATCATGTCAACACCGAAATGCTGACGGGATGCTGATAACCTCGGAGACGAAACGTCCACAAGAAGTGGCATCGACCAAGAGGTGTAAATAGTTATCAAAGGTACCATGATTATAATTTAGTACGCCAGACGCGCGTTTCGTCTACATAAGACTCATCAGTGACGCTCAGATCAAAATATACAAAAATATTTTGTGCATAAGATTTACTCACGAATTTGACAAATAAATCTAGACTTTTTGTTTGAAAAAATAATATAGCTATAAAACCAGGTTCAATCCACCATTTTCTACATAAGAAAATGCCTGTTCCAAGTCAGGAAAAGGACAGTTGTTATCCATTCGTTTAATGTGTTGGAGCTTTTGATTTTGCCATTTGATTAGGGACTTTACTTTTGAATTTTCATCGGAGTTCAGTATTTGTGTGATTTTATTTTTTTCCGACTATTTTTTTTGGGAATATTTGGATAACAAAATTTTAAACAAATTTATACACACCTCCTGGCTTAACGTTAAAATCGATGCTATATATAAAAGAAAAATTAGAACATGTAATGAATGTACGTCGGTTTTATTATTGTATGTTTTCATTATAGGGTTTAACTAAAATGCTTGTATCGAACTGTAGACCAATTCGTCCCAAGTAGTCCGAGATTGCTTTGACTTTAAACAGCTGTTTTGCTAGACAAGCTTGTGTTGTGGGACGTCAGACCTCGTTCCATATGAAAAAAGTGTATATTTGACCGTCCAAAAAAGATGCTTCGCCTTGTTGCTCCTGTAGCCGACTGACGACATTGAATCTATATAAATCGACCCTCAATTTGTTCATTTTTCATTTATCAATTTTTCTCGTTTGTCGCGTGACAATCTTTAAAAGTGAACATTAAAATGTCGGAATCGAAGGGTGTTTGTGAAAACTGTTCAAACATGAGAAAATAAAGGGTGGCAGGTAGATTAAATTGACATAAATGAAGAGATAAATTGAAAATTCAACTCGAGTATATTTGAACTAAACAATTTTCCATATCGTTATCAAAGCTGAATTCACTATTGCAAGAGTAAAACATAACAACTTTCGTTATTTTCGTTGTCGATTCACATTCTGTTATGTTCAGATGTTTTGCAATTGTTTCTAGACATTGTTTTAACAGTCTATTCAAACCCGTGAATTAGCAACCAATTAGTAATGACGACCTTCTATGTCTATTAAAATCATACATGTAGCAGAAAATAAAAACTGAAATTAGTCTTTTAAGATTTTTACATTATATTGAGTAATAATGATGAAAAATAATTAAAAAACGACGTTGCTTCTAACAGGTTTTGACTAGGGGGCATTACACAGTTTGAAGTAACTTAACCTAACACCTGGATTTGAAATGTCATTTCGTACCCGTGAATTAGCAACCAATTAGTAATGACGAACTTCTATGTCTATTAAAATCATACATGTAGCAGAAAATAAAAACTGAAATTAGTCTTTTAAGATTTCTACATTATATTGAGTAATAATGATGAAAAATAATTAAAAAACGACGTTGCTTCTAACAGTTTTTGACTATGGGGCATTACACAGTTTGAGGTAACTTAACCTAACACCTGGATTTGAAATGTCATTTCGTGAGTATCAAGGGAGGAACAAAATTATAGACATTGCGCGCATATTTGTCTTGTATTATTGATTGTTGGCAGTGATAATACATAATTTATCACAAGACTCCCTGTGGTGATCATCACTTGGAAAGGACAAGGTACGATAGGGCCTGTCTTTGGCCCCCTAATTTTTTCATTTTTCAAATTCTGTTTTGGAAGGCTTCTTTTTATGTTAAAATATTCCCTGAAATTTGTTGACTTAGATTGTAAACACTTACTGTAAAATAACTGTATAAAAAATAAGCGAATTTGGTAGTTATCATTAACTTTCGGAAATTATAATTATAACCCACTAATCTAATTGTTAATCTCCTGGCCTTATTTCAGACGGCATCGACATTAACTGAAGTTCGGTCATTGATTGATTTTAAGTATTTATTCATAATGTTTTGTAAATGAAATATTACACATATTGAATTCTTTTTTCGTTTATCAATATAAAAAAAACCTCCAAGAAAAAAAATTAGATAACGCTAGCCAACAAATACACAAATAATACATAATTAAATAATAAAAGCTATTTTACATGGTTTTCGGTTTGAACATTTTCATTTTTCTTGAGTAAGTTAATAGTTATCAAAGGTACCAGGATTATAATTTAATACACTAGACGCGCGTTTCGTCTACATAAGACTCATCAGTGACACTCTAATGAAAATAGTAATACAGCCAAACAAGTACAAAGTTAAAGAGCATTGAGGACTCAAAATTCCAAAAAGTTGTACCAAATACGGCTAAGGTCATCTATGCCTGGATTAAGAACAATCCTTAGTTTCCGAAAAATTCATAGTTTTCTAAACAGGAAATTAATAATTTATGAAAATGACGATATAATTGATAATCATGTAAACACCGAAATGCTGACTACTGGGATGCTGATAACCTCGGAGACGAAACGTCCACCAGAAGTGTCATCGACCAAGTGGTGTAAATAGTTATCAAAGGTACCATCATTATAATTTAGTACGCCAGACGCGCGTTTCGTCTACATAAGACTCATCAGTGACGTTCAGATCAAAATATACAAAAATATTTTGTGCATAAGATTTACTTACGAATTTGACAAATAAATCTAGACTTTTTGTTTGAAAAACGTCGTTTTTAACGTCTTTCTGTACAGCAACAGATGTATACACAAGAATACCTTTTATTTCTTATGCTTCCTGAAAAATGTTCTCTTATTTTATTTGAAAGTGAACTTCAACATGAATGAATCTCCTTTTGAAAAAAAAGCTTGCTATATTTTTCATTAATGTTCTAGAGGAAAACATTCACATACGGCACAAAGGTTGTCGTCAATCCTTTAGATAAGTAAAGTATTGTTCCGTACTACATTTATATTTGTTTGTTTTGCTATAATTAATGGCGAAGGCAAACAAGAAATTATAAGGAGATTGGTATTCAATAGTGTAACTGCTACCAACTTGATAATACCACCTGATGCCATGTTGTCATTGTTTATGTCACTGATCATAAATCACTACATGCAATAAAATATGTTTATAACAACAACACTACGAGAGTTACATCATTGTGACGACTTTTTTAATTTGCTATTTTTATACTACATTTTTGGGGGATGTCACTTCGAAAATTAAAGTTCAGTCGAAGACTATGCATAACAAATTTATGAAGTTGATTTACAAGGAAAGTAAAGAAATCGAATAGGCAATCGTAACAGTTTATAACTTCATTTTGACAAACGTCTACCAAGCTGGGTGTTGAATCATTTATAATAATAAGATGAATAATTTAACACATAAACAAATAGATAGTTACACAGGAGCAAGGCAATGCACATAATATTATCTGTGATAAATGTAAGCCACATCAAGCACCCCCTTGATATTGTGTTCAAAACTGCTAAAGGTCTTGATCGTAGGGTAATTTTTTTCTTCGATTGCACAATCACCAAAATTAGACTTATCATCGAATGTACTTACAATGCGCAACACACCTAGCAACATTTTGTCTTATTGCCCAAACAGATAACCTTAATTAAACTCTGGCTTTTTTCAGTTTGTATTGTACAGCCTTTCGCTTTTCTGTGTTTTACTTAGTGGACGTTTGTTTCTCTTTCCGTCGATGTGCATTTTTTGCTTTGGTGATGTCAGTTTCTCTTCTAACTATTCATTTCAATTGTTATTTTAATATATTTCGCATCTCTATCTTCTTATATACATGTACATGTGAATGTTTGTGTCTTACTTTCATTATTGATCTATGTAATTGCATATAAAACTTGTTACTGATATCTTAAAGATATTACTATTTTATTCAAATTTACCAAAAGATCAAACAGAAAAAAATATCTTTTGGACTGATGTTTAAGACAGATTGAATACAAAAAAAAGAGTAAAAATATGTGTCATCATTTCATAGGTTAGAATTTGTCGAATTGTCTTAGAAAATTACCGGAAGTCATTACATTCAAACATAATTCTTGAAAGTTTTCGTTATCAGCATTGACGTGTATACCATAAATCCTCTTTATAATCATATAAATCATGTTTCACAAAAATATTTGAATACATACAGGTTGATGTTTGTCTAGTTCTTGCGGAATAAAAATACCCTTTACACATTCCCTATATGCATATTTGTAAACTTGTTACAAAAACAGTTGGTTATGGTAGATGCAAATTGGTCTTTAAAAACACCGCACAGGACCTCCTTTGTGCTCAAAGGAGCACAAACAAGCACTAAGGACCTTAAAGGAGTTCGATAAGTGCACAAAGGACCAGACATGGTTTATAAAATAGGGGAAAATGATTTCCTAATAAAAAAAAAATATAGATTTTTATTAAAATACTTCAGTTAAATTGGAATTAAGTTGAAGATTTACGAAACCATGTTTTGTAATTAGTACGGATATGCATAAGTTTACTGCCCTTCTCTATAAGATTTTACATAGTTTGGTATTGAAAAAAAAGAAAACTTTAGACATATGAAAAAATATACAAGTTTTCTATACATAAAATTCACAAGCAGCGATCATAGATATCGTCTTTTGAAGTTAGAAATGAGAAATTAAACCATTTTACTAAAATTTTTATCAGAAATAAAGGAATATAAAATGAGAGATTTCTTCATTGAAACAATGAAGCTATACAATTCAAAATGATGCACACTCAATACAACGACGTGCCAAGTCTATCTAGACTTCAACAGGTATATTTTCTTTCAATTTTCTTTAAATTATTTTCACTATCAAAGCAATTAATTTATCTTAAACAATCTATTTTATTTTCATAACTTTTGCGCCAGAAATTCAAAACTTATTCTTATTTTTATTAAATATCCTTTTGTGGAAAGGAGATCCTTTGTGATGTTTTTAGAGACGCAGGTGCAATACATCTGGATAATTTTATGCAATCAGAATAAATCACACAAAAAAATTTCAACAAAAGATTAAAAAAAAAATCACAAAAGAACATTGATTAGCGTCTCTGCCCCTTTCAGCAGTTTGTTTGGAAAAAAAATCTAAAAAAATGGCAATAATCTCATCGTAAAAGGGAAGTTGTGTATATTTTATTAAGTTCAAGCATGTTTATGTTGACTTTTGTCTTCAGAACGTATAAAGCTACAATCTTTGGTTCAGTTTCTATTATTTTTATATATCATGGCTACGTGGTGATGTAATAATATTCAAAAACCACTGTTCTAAAAAAAAAAATACATGATCAAGTGAAATACCTCTCTTAAAAGTCATAACAATTCAGAAGATATGTTTGAATAACAATTTTGTACCTAAATCAATTGACGACAGAGCTTACTTGTAGATTATTCCTTGTGTATCTAGGGTAGTATGTCTTGAACCTCTTTTATTTTAGTTTGCTCTTACAAAACACTTTTTATATCGTGTTATCTTGAACATTTGAAATTCCCCTTGACAACAATTCAGACATTAGTTTTAAGTTCTCAAAAAGCCTAAAATTACATTTAGTGTTGCTTTGTAGCTAGTAAATATTCTCGTCTTCTAAAATGATACTGATACATAAGGCTCGTAATAATGCTATTTAGATATATATAAATAAAGGCAACAGTAGTATACCGCTGTTCAAACTCATAAATCCATGGACAAAAAAACAAAATCGGGGTAACAAACTAAAACTGAGGGAAACGCATTAAATAAGAGGAGAGGAGAACAACGACACAACACTACAGTGTAACACACACAGAAACGGATTAAGCATCAGACAAAATCCCACGAGAATAACAAATATAACTTCAAAACCAAAAACATGAATTTGGGATAGACAAGTACCGTGACACTTCTTATCGCAATGTCAATTTACACAAAAAAAATAGAGAAAACAAACAACGCAACGTTATATTATGTATTTTCAAGATCTTAATCGATAGAGCAATTTTTACGAAGAAAAATCCCGACTTTTGCATTATACTGTGGTTTTGTTTCATTGAATATTATTTTAAAATCTCAAATACAAATAATTAGAAATTAAACAAAATCTTAACAAATAAAGACTATTCTAATAATAAAAATTTGATATAGTTGTGATAACAATGAGGAACATAAAAGATGCAACCACCTTCGCTAGCAAAGTGTAAAGCCTCGGTCACACCTTACCGGATAGCTCGAACGGACGCCTAACGGATAACTTTTTTTCAATCCGTTAGACGTCCGTCCATATCCGTTGCATGTCCGTTAAGCGTCCGTTTTATCCGTTGCATGTCCGTTAAGCGTCCGTTTTATCCGTCGACGTCCGTTCTGTCCGGTGGAAAATTTTGAGCATGTTCAAAACTTTGAACGGACGTCTAACGGATAAAATGTCCGTTGAACGTCCGTTAGACGTCCGTTAGGCGTCCGTTTTGTACGGTACTCGTCCGTTTCGTTTCCGTTTTGTATCCGTTACGTGTCCGTTATACATCCGTTGGAGGTCTGGCAGATAAATTCACCAACGGACTTCTAACGGACGTCTAACGGATAAAACGGATGAGAAACGGACTTCTAACGGACGTATAACGGACATAACGGATGATGAACGGATCTGAAACGGATAAAATTGATGCCAATTGAAAATTTCTCGTCAGAAATGCCAAAAATATTTCTTAAGGTTCATGAATTCTTATTATTCATAATCGATCTTAGAGTAAGGGCACATCTTCACAATCAATCAGCTGTTAAACTTATTCAGGTCAGACACTACCCTTTAGCGGCATTTTGAAGAACAAACAAAAACCAGTTACACAGAACTTTGACAAATAGATTTGCTTTCATTATATTGCATGTTTTTTTCAGTTTTGTTTGGTAGGATTTGCATGATTTTTTATGTGATAGTCGGTTAAAAAGTTCATCAGAGCTCATGTTTTGTCTGTTATTATGTATATATATGCCGACTCGAAATAAAATCAACTTACTTAATTACTTAACTAGAACATTTTCAATATTAATGCGATTGACATGTATTATTATTGTCGCCTTTAATTTTTTCGTATATCTTGTTTATCCGTTTTATCCGGTACGCTTCCGTTAGGTGTCCGTTTTATGCGGTACTCGTCCGTTGGATGTACGTTCGACATCCGTTCTGTCCGTTACGTCTCCGTTTCTCGTCCGTTGCATATCCGTTGCATGTCCGTTATGCATTCGTTAGGCGTCCGTTTTAGTTGGTCAGTACATCAACGGACGCCCAACGGATAACAATTTTGTCAACGGACAACTTTTATTTTCATCCGTTAGGCGTCCGTTCGTCTTATCCGGTAAGGTGTGACCGAGGCTTTACGATCTACTCCTATAGTTTCAACCCTTGGCAGATTAAGCCAGCGTTTGTGATTACAATTCTCGCCAATTACCGGTAGACCAGAGTAACACCTATTCATCATTTTTTACCATTTGCAGCACTTGAACTTTCTTCAACGAGGAGATGTAAATATGGTTGTATAAATTGTACAAATTGTAAAAATTTCGTGATGCAGGATTCGAATATATAAGTTCACATTCTAACATTTGCACAAGAAACATACACAGGAACTCCAATTATTTGATAAATGACATAAGATGTGTCTATCTTTATAGTTCGGGATAACAAATTTGTTGCACAATCAGCACGTGGTAATTGTTTATTTTCATTTTTTACATTATCATTTGATCATTTTCTTCGCGCATTTTGATTGGATGGAGCCAGTTGCAATTGAGACCAATGAATATCATGATCTCGTGGATCAGAAGTTCTATCTTGATCCGCCAACTGTGGAGAAGAGGGATCTGAATTGTAATAATTGAATAGCGAAGATGAAATGCAAAAAAGAAGAGCAGGATTTGTGAATCCTCCAAAAGCACCTTAGATTCCCAATTTATTTTTGGTGGGCTTCAAGTTGCTCAGTCTTTGGTTTCTTGTGTAATGAGGCCCGCTTCCAGTGCGGGATTTTCTCGCTGCGTTGAAGATACATCGGTAGCCTTCGGCTGTTTTTGAATTTTGGTCGGGTTATGTTTCATTTACTTTTGTTACTGATGTAAAAATAAAAACGATAATGATATAAAAACTTTATATTGCTACAGCCGTAAAAGTTTTTTATGAGTAAATAATTTGTATCTGTATTTTATTTGTGTCACAGGAACATACAATTGCATTGAATGTTATACTAATATAATATAGTTCTATATATTATAGTTTGTTTTATACACATAGAATTTTTTAAACAATCTTAAAGAACATACATATAATATTTACAAAGTTTGACATGGAATATTTGACAAACAGACCGTCGTAGCTAGGAATGAGCTACAATATTATTTTTAAGATCAGAACCGCAAATTTCAAAAGAAGGATTTGTCTTCTCTGGTTTTTTGCTTTGTTACAGCTATTCTACATGCCCTTTTAGTATACTCAAGACGAAGTTGGATTACTTTCCGAATAAATATCTACAACAAATAGCTAACAAATCTTTCAAGCCGTAGTTTAAGTTGTCATTCAGTAACGGGATGTCTTTTCTATTATCATAAGGTTACTAGGACCTGTTTAATGTCCAACATTTTCTTTTATTAAAACTTCAAATTAATAATTATCTTCTGTTTTCTTCAAAATAGTAGTAATATTACTATGACCATTCCTTTCTGCATACATAAGAGCTGTCCATCCATATATATCATATTTGCTGCTATCACAAGCATTTTCGATAAGGAATTTAACAAAGGACTCTCGGTCACATTCTTCTATACTACTTTTTCTGATTGAATTTCTGCGGTGTTTACAGGTTTCTATCAATGGCGTGCTACCAACAAAGTTAATGCAGTTTACCCCTGTACTTTTTTTTGAAATTAGATCTGCAGCCAACGGAAAATTTTCGTGTCGTATAGCGTCGAATATTGCGCCAGTTCTGTCATTTTCCTTTTCTTTACTGAATCCGGTTCCCATTTTAGAAGACTTCAAAAATAAATATTAAAGGTATCAACGACCCTTTTGCTAGACTCTCTGTTAAAATTAATTCTTATCTTACTTAACATCTAATTTATACTAGTCTGTTGAGTACGTTATTGCTGACATTACTACAACCCACGTATTTCATATAACTATATTAACACAAAATCGAAACGTAGAGGAGGTTACACAATATTTAGCAAAAAAAGAAAAATGACATTTTCAGAATCCAAGTGTGGGGTACATTTATTGTATATGTCAATTGATAAATACCCATGGTGGTGAAATGTTCAATTGACAGGAAAGCATCCTCCCTATTTGGGATGGTTATTTTTATATTTATCATTATTAACCACAATCTAGACGACTTATTATATATATGTTGGTGTTGCATAATTGAAGATAGATTTTTACTCATCTTTTTCTATGAAGACCATCTAATTTTAAATGTCATAAGATGCAACATTGCATTACCAATTTTGGAAGATGTCCCAAAAAGGCGCCGAAATTATAGGAGCAATCTAATTTCAAACTATATTGGTTAGAAATTACAATATTGATTACACTTCACCCTGCTGAACTTCGAAATGCTTGAAGTTAAATCAGACGTAATAAGATGTCTTGCAACAATTGTCAGCTGAACAAAAAATAGCTGCAATATTTACATGTTATGGTAGATATATCATCCTTAGAAATGTAAGCCACTATAAGCATCGTCATTATCTTACATATAACACCTACTTAACGTATTGTTTATATTTGTGATTAGATCTCTTTAATGTTTAGCTTTAAATGTAATACTTAAAGCAATTGATGAGAATTCGTATACTTCGGTTACCTCTATGATTAAAAGTTAATTCAAAGCCACAAATGTACATTATGTAAGCCTTCTGTTAACCTGTGCTATGTGAAGTATAGAACATATTATGGTGCTGATTGGCTGTGGCTGGGAAATATCAGTGTCAACATTTTAGCCACATCTTCGTCTACTTTAGTTGATTATGGTCACCAAATTTTGAAGGCATTTATATATACCACGAGCAACACTATGATTTGGAGTTTCATTTATTATCCTCTGCTTTTTTTTCTTTTTTTTTAAAATGTATTAACAATTTTTTATGGTAAAATACATGATGTGAACACATGTTATTTTCTTAAGTTCATTATTCATCTAGGAAATTGCATTTAAAACTTGTTTCGCTTACATTTTTAAAGTTGTTTTTTTTTGCTGTCTGTAAAATTTTCGAAGGGATGATTCAAACTTCACCATTTGGAATTCGTGGTTTAAAAGCACTCTTTTAAGCAGCAACTTATTATCAATTAGAAACGATAGGAGATGCAAGTTCTTGCATATTGAATCAACTGGATATATGTACTCCATATCCTGGGGTGTTGGTACATAGAAATGGAAAATTCTCAAATCACCTACTTTGTATAATATTTTCTCAACCGACCCTCATTGACAATTTGTAGATGTTTGTCAAGAATAGAGACATATTATCAAGAATTAAGGTTTTAAAACTAACTAAGATTATCTTTGGTTGATGGATTCGAAATCCATCCACCATAGATAATCTTAGATGGATTTTGCCATTTTTACATATCCTTTTGAACCATGTAGCTCTACAACTGTTTCGGTTCTTATTCATCCTTGGACTTCTTATATATGGCTTATAGCTTCCCTGATGAAGGTTAATCCAGAAAAGCGCTTTGAGCACATAAAATATACAACATGATGTTTTCATTTTTCCATATGAATTATGAAAAAAAACTAACATACAATGTTCAAGCTGTTCATTTTTTCCCATATGAATTGTGAAAATAACAATCATCACAATGCTCAAGCTGAGAAAAAAAACTTTATTTCAAGAACTTTCTTATTATGGAACATTAGTTGTACATGATGTATTTTTGTTTTTATTTTCATACTTAGCTTTTAATCACAGTTCTTTTATACAAATGTATTTTTTATTATCTGTGTTATAAACATCCCTTTTGTTTTATTTATAACTATTAAAACATTTATCAAAAGATGTTAGACAATCAGACATTATGGTTTTGAAATAAAGACCTAACCGCTGCATTTTGAGACAGTCAGGATTCTACTGCCTCAAAATTATCTCCCCATTACGCCATTTCATTTTCACAATCGTAGAAATGGAAGTCATTGTAGGTATGACGCGCTGCCAATTTTGCTCTTGAAAACCGATAGATTTATTCACATAGCACCATTACGATCCTTATATGTCAGTTGTATTTTAAAAGACAAATGTATCTACTAGCTAATGAGCATCGTTAATGATCTTGTCTGTATTGATTCAACTTAAAACTTTTGTCTGATCGGTTGTCAGGTGGAATTTTCGAAAATTCTTAAACATTTGAAAAAATTCTAATGAAATATTTCTTGGAAGGGCAGACTAAAAATTTTCAGTGGTTGAAGATTATAAACCCTAGTTATCACACACATAACATTATGTTTTTTCGGAGATATGCATTTTCATCATCCAACTTAAAAGACTGTCGTCAAGTTCTTTTAGTAAAAAAAAATAGCTATTCGAACACACCTACTCTGTTTTTGTAATTCATTAGATAGGTATTTCACTTGACCCATATATTTCATCTTTTAGTACAGTAACTATGATTTTTTTATGTTATAGTCAACCTGTAGCTTTGATATATAAAAATGATAGAAACTGAAGCGGGATGATATATCAAATTGTCGTTTTATTTGTTTCTATTAACTTTTAAAATTTTTGTTACTATAGTAAACATTACAGTAAGCATTTATCGCCTTCTTTAACAAAGAGCTTCGATTCTTTTGTTCTATTTCAACTGGGTTTCCGCCTGATGAAAACGGCAAGTTTGTAATGAAATATATAGTAATTAAATATGCAACCAAAACTTTCAAGTCGTTTTTTTTTCTTAATTCTCTTTCAACAGCTATATGTGTTATCTGATATTTTTTTCTAAATGTTAGCAATGTTTATACTATGACCATTCTTTTCTGCATACAAAAGGGCTGTCCATCGATGTATATGATATTTACCATCCAAGTCTTTCACAATAAATTTTAAATGTATCAATGAACTTCTTGCGATATTTAAATTTCAATAATATTTCAATCTAAACTAACAAATATAAGCATAGAAGGCAGTGACTCTATGAGAAAATAAAGAATAATAACCTTTCAGAGAACAAGGTGTGGTATATTTACTATATACTGTTAAATATCCATGATTGTAAACTCGAACACCTTAAGGATAATAGCCTCCATGTATTCGATGTTTTTAATACCGATTTTTTTAACGAAGAATTTAGATAAAAGGTTGAGAAAAACAGATTTATGACAAAAAGTAGGTGGGTTACACAATTGAAGGAAGATTTTCGATTTACTAGTGTTACCAGTCTTGTTGCTCATGTAAAGACAAACCCGGTGATCATCAGTAAGTCACATTCGACGAATAGAGGACAGAACTTTGGTTACGATATTTGGAACATATATGTTGACATCTGTGAAACGAAAAAGAAATCCATTACGGTCAACCAACAAGAGATTGCGTCTTTAAAATTATCGGAGGATGGTTTGAACTCCCTAATTTTGAACTCTTGGTTCAATTGCCTCCTTGTACGCAGGAACCCTCTATCAATTCGTTTTTGATGCGTTTTGTTATTTGATTTTTCCATGTGATTATGGACTTTCCGAATTGATTATCCTCTAAGTTCAGTATTTTTGTGATTTAACTTTTCAATAATTCTAAAAGGAAAAACAAGGTCTTGAATATCGTATCAACTAGGAGATTAATGCTCCATATACAAGCGCTGTAGTGATGATGCATACTAGAAAGCATTGTTTTATGCAAAGTTTCGTTCCTAACTGACCCTCATTGTTTGTAGATATTAGTCAATATATGAAGCATTATACTATGATATAAATTTAAAATTGACAAACACAACATTGGTAAGTCTATAGAATAATCTCTTTTTGTCAACTTCTATTATCATTTGTTTCGATACGTATAGATTATAACATGCTCTTTTCCATATTATCACTGGTATCATCCCGAGACTCCCATATCGGCCTCGAGGCTTTAGCCGAGGGCCGATATGGGTCGAGGGATGATACAAGGGCCAATATGGAAGAGATGTTATAATCTATTGATCACATATTTAAGTTCTGCAGAATTGAGAGCAAAACAAATCAATTATGACAATTTAATGAAACATAATTGGTAAAATCTTAAATTTCTTATCACAAAAGTTTTAGAAATTGTCGTAAAGTACGCAATGACGTCAGTTCATTTGGAATCAGGGCACAATAACCAATAACCTCTTTTTTGCACCGGGCAATTTTGTGGTTATTGCATATCTAAAACCCAACGTTTCGTAACAAATGTGTGATAAAGAAATATTATTTTCATATTTATTACAACATTTGACAATACATATATGACGACCAGTTAGTTGTGTCTCTGAATGACATAGCAATACAATTTTTTGTGAAGAATATCACTAATTTCCAATAACTTTCGAAATACCTTCTTGTTCAACTTTCAAGTGAAGGCTAGAATATGGCAACAAGATCATTCAAGCTGTAGTTCATGTTCCAATTCAATAACCAGATTTAAGTTCTGTTTTAATGAGTTGACTGCACTCTGCATTACATCTCCTCTTATAAATGATTAAGTCTTTACTTTTTTCTTCTCCAAAATATTAGCAATATTACTATAACCATTCCGTTCTGCATACATAAGAGCTGTCCATCCATATATATCACATTTGCTGCTATCACAAGTATTTTCGATGAGAAATCTAACAAAAGACTCTCGGTCATAATCTACTATACTCCTTTTTCTGATTGAATGTTTGCAGTACTTACATGTTTCTATTAATGGCGTGCTACCAAAGTAGTCGATGCAGTTAACCCATTTGCCGTTTGAAATTAAATATGTAGCCAGCGGAAACCTTTCGTGTCGTATAGCCTCGAAGATTGCTCCAATTCTCTCATTTTCTTTGTCTTGACTGATTCCGAATCCCATTTTTCAAAAGTATTAATGTCCTTCCTTGTTCAATGATAAAGCAATAGTATTTCCAATATTATTATCAATCTTATTTATACAAGTTTGCTATCTATGTCATGGATGACACTACGCAAAATTACGTAGTTTATATAATAAAAGTTAACACAGTTCTACCGGATATAAACGTAAGGGAGGTACACTATATTTAGCAAAGAAAATATATTGACATTTAGAGACCAATGTGAAGTATATTTTCTTAATACTAATAAATACATATGGTGGTAAACTATTTATACTTCAAGGATATTAGCCTCTCTGTATTAGATAATAAAAGTTAACACAGTTCCTCCGGATATAAACGTAAGGAAGGTACACTATATTTAGCAAAGAAAATATATTGACATTTTAGAGACCAATGTGAAGTATATTTACTTAATATTAATAAATACATATGGTGATAAACTGTTTATACTTCAAGGATATTAACCTCTCTGTATTAGATGTCTTCGATAGTTACTACTATTCCTTCACGGGTTGCACCCGTCATGTTGCTGAAATAAATCAAAACCTGGTCATAAGTCAGTAGATAACATTCGATAAAACGGGTAACGACAATTAGAACATATCCTTACATCTGTGAAACCGTTATCCATTACGGTCGGCCAACTCATAATGACGTCCTTAAAATTTTCAAAGAGTCATTTCAACTTCAATGTTCAAAACTCTTGGTTTCAAAAACCTCCTTGTAAGCCAACCCTCTATTGAGGATCTTAGGTGAAAAAAAAAGAATTTAAAATTGATGTTGTAAGTAAGGGGAGCATTAGTTAATGTGTTATAACACCAACTCATAATACGTCACATCCGGACACATAGGAAAATTGGTCGATAAAAATACTCCCTTGAATTTGACAGTTGTAGTTAATTAATCATACATTTCATTGCAGTAAAACATGTCTGTGTCATAAACATATATCTGGGGTATTTCAAAGCATCATTATTTTTTTATTTAGGTTTCTACAGAATATTTTAGAAACTTGAAATTGCATGGTTACTAAAGCTTGCAAACAGGTTTTAAAAAGGTGAAAATTTGATTGGTTAACTTCCAGAGATGTTTATTTTCTTATATGCAATGAAATATTATATGAAATTGTTTCTATAGTACTGGACAGGATAAAACTCTACTCATGCCAAGAACTTCTTTATTTGAAACAAAGCCATGTCTATTGTTTTGGGGAGCTATTTCTCCTTATTTCTTGTATTCACTTGAAATTGAAAAGTTTCTTTAATAAAGATATAGTGATAAGTAGATAAAATCATGTTCAAAATATTAACAACAAATTATTGACTAACCTCTCTGGAAAACGGCTCAAGTTTAAGTTTTACGTAGGGACTTATTGAAACCTCCTTGGAGACAAAAAACTTTTGTATGGATAATTCATTTAGCTTCAATACTTCAATTACTCATTCATTATAACATTTCTATCATAAATAAGTGAAAGTTTACCCAAAATGTTTATTTATTGGCCTAAAAAGGTGAATATTTGAGGAAATAAGAGGTATAAATGGAACAAAAGAGACTTTAAAACAAAGACAAAGAGGTCTATAAGTGGTATGTATCCTAAAGTCATCTCTTGTAACATTTTCAATTGTTTGTAGGCAGATGAGATAAATATTTGATAATTTATTGGTTCACACTTTATTTATTCACACCGGATTTGTTATCACATAAGCAACACGACGGGTGCCGCATGTGGAGCAGGATCTGCTTACCCTTCCGGAGCACCTGAGATCAACCCTAGTTTTTTGGTGGGGTTCGTGTTGTTTATTCTTTAGTTTTCTATGTTGTGTCGTGTGTGCTGTTGTTTGTTTGTCTTTTTCATTTTTAGCCATGGCGTTGTCAGTTTGTTTTAGAATTATGAGTTTGACTGTCCCTTTGGTATCTTTAGTCCCTCTTTTATTCTATCATGATGCGGCTTGGTTTGGATTTTTCGAAAACAATTTGCTCGAACCGCTGTAGATGTCGCCTTACGTTATACTCGATTTTTCTCCATCATTGAATTGATTATGACAAAACTTAACAGGAATGCTTGCAATAACCAGTATTACAAAGGGGAAAAGTCACAATCAGTTTATTCAACAAAAAAGTCTTTTTTATGATCAAAATGAACTACAAATATTTATTGGTTATTGAGTTCCTTCTCTAGATATTTAATACTTTTTTTAGATGGCAGAAAGAGGCTTACTTGGACTTTTACCTTATCTTTGCATTGATATCATTTGAGTCTCAAATCAAAAGTCAAGAAATAAAAAATCTGCTGAAATTATGGCAAACGAACTTTAATGAGCTGTTGGAGTAATATATGCAAAGAAAAATGGGTGTTATGGGACGAAATATTTGACCCTGTATCTTAGGACAAACACCAAGGAGTCCAACCATTTAACAAAAAATCTTAAACCTCATCTTAGTACATCCCTAAGGAAATCATGATTGAAAATGCAAGCTTTTGAATATCTTGTCACCTGGGATATATATGCTCAGTATTCGGGCGCAGCTGGAATATTGCTACATCAAATGGGAAGTACACAATAGGTAAGCTGAAATTATCTCTTGTGTCGTGAAGATTTATTTCTTATTCGTCCATCATCGTTAATTTCTAGAGGGTAGGTCAAGATATGAGGCTTAATATCAATATATTATTTGTAAAAATAGCAAACATGACATTAATAAAGCTTTTTAAAATCTTAATCTATTAATCTTAATAATCATTATATTTTCCTTATGAAGGACAATACATGTATAGAATATATCAGTGAAATATATTTGTTTTATACTGCACTCGTTCTATTTGAGCAGTCAAAATGCGTTGACTGTATATTTCTATGCCATATACGGTCACTGACCTGATATCACTTTTCCTCATGAATATTTAAATAGAAATTGTCGAAATTATATTTAATTATTCATACGACCTCTTCAGCCTGTTCTTGTTTCCAATGTAAACAACGATGCGTTTAACGACTCAAACTTGTTTCTTTTGTAATTTTTGGGAAAACATATTTCACTTATTAATATTTTTTTGTTTGCAACCTATAAATCATTATGTTTTATGTTTATTTATGATATTTTAGTCTGCAACGAATTCGTTCATCATTGATTGCGGTAATGATGTACATTTCATCATGTTTTATATTTCTCCGTCTGTGTGATATGAGGCTTTTTAAAGGGGGATTTTTCCCAATATTTAAATCAAATAAATAACATTAGCACAATAAACAACAATTGAAAATGGTTTTTTTTAGATTGCAGTATAAAGACAATAATAGTGCATTGACTTGACATATCAACGATATAAGGATTCGGCCCGAAACGGGGAAAATGCTCGGCACGGCCTCGCAATTCCCCGTTTCTAAGTCTCACCCTCATATCGTTGATATGTCAAGTCAATGCACTATTATTGTCTATATATTTTTCGTAAATTGCAACAGTAAATTTAAACTTAATCAAATATCATTCACAATTCTGCTTCATACGTTATTGATGACATTACTGATACTATTAAATGTAGTAGTATAAATAGAACTATTTGACACCAAAGAAACTCATTTAAACGTAGAATGGATTTATATTATATCTAGCATTTAAAGTAAGAATGACATTTAAGAGACCAAGTGTGAAGTATATTAAGTTCCAACTGGCAAATACCTGTATAAAAATATCAGCCGCTTTATCTGTAGTGTTTTTTTTTCTATACCGACCATAAAAAAGATTAGTATGACTGATTTTTAATTTTGTCAAAATCTAACTTAAAGGATGTTACTCTCAGATCTGTTCCTAGTGTCTTTTTGTTGTTGGGATGTCCTAATATCCGGCCACGTCCACTTGTATTTTTGTCCATCTGATGAGTTAAGCCTTTTGCATCTGATTTTTATAGTTCGTTCTTATGTTGTGCTGTTATACCTGTCCCAAGTTAGGGGAGGGTTGGAATCCCGCTAACATGTTTAATCCCGCCACATTATGTATGTTTGTGTCTGTCCCAAGTCAGAAGCCTGTAATTCAGTGGTTGTCGATTGTTTATTTGTTACATATTTGTTTTTCGTTCATTTTTTTTTATATAAATAAGGCCGTTAGTTTTCTCGTTTGAATTGTTTTACATTTTCATTTCGGGGCCTTTTGAAGCTGACTTTGCGATATGGGTTTCGCTCATTGTTGTAGGCAGTGCGGTGACCTAAAGTTGTTAATTTCTCCTTTTTGTTTGGTCTCTTGTGATGAGTTGTCTCATTGGCAATCATACCACATCTTCTTTTTTATATTTACATAATTTAATTTTGCTGAGCTTGTTTTAGACCCATCTAGTTGTACATGTACCTATGAATACAAAATTGCCCTATTTATTACGATTTATGAAGATGTTTCAGAAATGCATGGGTTTAACAGGGCAAACCAAAACTAACTAAATTGGTTAGAAATAACCGTATTAACATTTGAAAAAAAATGGAATTTTAAAAAGCTTGGAGATAAATCATCTGTAATAATAACTTCAACAACAATTCTAACCTAAACAATAACAAAGATATTATATTAGAATGTTATTGTAGATAAGATCATCCTTGAAAATGTAAACCGTGACAAACACGTGTAGAAAATGCAAACAGTGATAATCACATGTGATTTTTTTTTATTGTTTATATTTGTAATTTATTTTTGGGTTGAGAAAAGGTGACGCTAATATCAATAAACATGACAATATCAATACCTTGTTTTTCTTCAGAACTGGAGTATCTGACTTTTTATTTCAACTTTGATATATATACAGGAAATAAAAAAAAAAAGAAAACTGTAAAACAGTGAAGGTCATGTAAGACCGAACAGTAAACACACATGAACAACATAAAGCAAAAACCCTACAAACGAACTACGAGTATCTCCACTATACTGACAAATAAAACATATGTGAATCTTACCGAAAAAACAGAAATCAAAGCACAAACGAAAATACAGACAACGACTTAGCAAATATGACCCACCGGAACCAAACGTATAAGAAAGTAACAAAAAAATTTCCGAAGGCGGGATATATAAATACTGAATCTCGTCGTCTCAAAATATTCAACTAGAAATGCAAAAGAAATTCATAACTAAATACATAAATGTTGGATATATAAATACCAAGACGAGTCACATAGAAATGCGAATTCATATTTAGCATAACAGTCATATTCGGGAATCGGTAACGTTAAAAAAAGAGGGACTAAAGATACAAGAGGGACAGTCAATAATAAACTGACAACGCCAGTAAACTATAATCAAAACATAAAGTTAAGCCTTTAGTTAACAACGCAAACCCCACCAAAACAGGGGATAATTTCAGATGCAGATTTTGCTTTACATGTAACATCCTTCGGGAAACTCATGTATTTACACACCTAGTGATAAGTCAAGTTACGTATGTCACATTCGAGGAGAAGACGGGGTGTTTAATGTACAATAATGCCAACATCTGTCCTCTGTGAAACAAATATTCAATAACGACCAACAACTCGTGATGATATATAATAGATTACCGAATGCATCATTTGGAACTCGAGGCTTAAGGCTTTCTTTAAAGCAACTACAAAGGTAAAAAGGAAATCACGATAGGGAATGCAAGCTCTTGAATATTGAATCAATAGGAATATATATTTATATATAAGTTGTCACTGGTTCAGACGTTCTTATTATATAATTATTTCTGTGACTACGTCATACATTAATTTGTAAGATGGTCTACGAAAGCTGATTCAGCTGATTTGTAAAAATTCCATCTTCATGCCCTATATAGCATGTATTGTGTAAGACGTTATACGCTAGAAAAAAACTGACGAGGAAAGGTAACACCCGGCCACCCAAAGCTTTATTATTGCAGAGCTTAGGTGTTCGAGAAGTCTAGCGCGTCGGGCATAGTGCAAGGCGATATGCAGCCAGGATATCTATGTAAACTGAGTTCGAATCCTGGCCAGGGAAGCACTAAACATTTGCTTCCGTAAATTAACAGATCTAACATTGTTTGAGCTGATATTTAGACAAATCATATGATAATACAGAATGTGTTTTCAGCATTGTATCACCATCAGTAATGATCCGATGGATAAAATCTGTCGTAAAGTTGTCACTGGTTCAGATGTTCTTATAGGTGTAATACCACAATTGATTTTCCCCTATTAGTCTTTGTTAAATTTGCGCTTTTCAAAACATTCTGCAGATTTTATTTTTATTTCAAATAAAGAAATACTAAGCAAGATATAAGGTTTCGTCTCCATCAGACCAGGTTGACCAATAACGGATTTTCAGATTGTGCATGTCCTTTTAATCATGTAGATAGATAGATAGATCTTCAACTGTTTCGATTCCAATTCATTATTTGCTTTCAAATGTTTAAAGGTCAATCCAGAAAAGCGGTTCGGAAAAATAGAATGGTTAACGTGTTATTTTCTATTTTTGATGTGAAAATAACTAACATCACATCGCTCAAGGTTTGACGAAATCTTTATTTATACAGCTTTATTATTATTTATTTTGTGTTACAATAATACAACACATGTTTATTCTGGGTTTTTTTCATTAGTTTTTAAATAGAAAACAAATATTATTTGATACAAATATCTATATTTTTATATTAAATATCTATGAGATGAACAACCATCACATATTCATAAAATTGAGAATGGAAATGGGGAATGTGTCAAAAAGACAACAACCTGACCAAAGAATAGAAAACAGCTGCAAGTAACCAATTGGTCCTTAATTCAGCAAGAAAATCCTGCAAAGGGAGGCGTGCCTCAGATGGCCCCTAAACAGAAATATGTACTATTTCACTGCTACTTGACGTTATACTAAACTTCGTAATATATAAAAGAAACTAAATTCAAAAATCATACAAATCTAACAAAAGCCAGAGTCTCCTGACTTAGGACAGGCACAAACATGCGGCGGGATAAAACATGTTTTTGTAGATCTCAACCCTTTCCAGATACTTCTAGCCAATGTAGGAAGAACAAATACACAACAATACGTACAGTAAAACTCAGTTTAAAAGAAAACAGATGTCAGAGTAAAGGAAACATAATAAACTCAAGAAAATGACTATGATACATTTATTCATAAAGGACTACTAGCAGATACCGACATGCCAGCTCTAGACCTCAATTAAACTGATTGAAAGATTATGTATTCATCCTATAAATAATACAACATTTAACAAGACATTTTTGACAATCAGATATTTGTTGTTTTGAAAGACCTAATCGTTGCATTTTGAGATGAACACCGTAAGTTTGTACTGAAATATACAGCGTAACCTGCCTAATCAGACACTTGACTATTCCAACATCCTGCTTTAACCGACACATTTTCATGGCACCAAATATGCCAATCCTTGCAGAAAAAGACAGAATTTTCCGATACCCCCTAAGTGTGTCGGAGTAGGCAAATTTCACTGTATAGTAAACAATCTGCAACAAAATCTTTCAAGCTGTATTTGAGGTTCTCATTTACGAGCAATATGTTATTTTTGTCAAGTGTTGACTATTTCCTACCTCACATCTCCTTTTATTTACACTTTCTATTAATACTTCTCTAATATCTTTAAATATTAACAATGTTATTATTCTTTTCTGTATTCATAAGAGCTGTCCATCCATGTACATCATAATTACCATCAAAGACGTCCTCAATAAATTTTAAAAGTATCACTGAACTCCTTGCCATATTCTAATTGTAATAGTAATTTCAATCTGAACAAACTTATGTTCCAGTAAACGTAGACGGAAGTTACTCTATAATAAGAAAAATCTAAAATAAGAACTTTTCAGAGATCAAGGTAAACATCCATGGTTGTAAGCTGAAACAACGTAAGGATAGCAGCCTCCCTGTATTCGATGTTTTTGATACCGAATAATTAAAAACAAACTTGAGAAAAAAAGATGTTGTCTTTTGAAAAAAAGTAGGAGGGTTACATAATTGTAGAAAGATGTTGATCCAATAACGTCACCAGTCATGATTCTCTCCTTAATACAAACCCAAAGCTCAGCCTTTATCGGTAGGTCATATAAGACGAAGCGAGGATGGGATTTTTGTTACGACAATTGAAACAGGTGTGTCGACACTTGTGCAACAAAATCAATTACTATCAACCAACTTGTGATTGCGTCTTTAACATTTTTGAAGAGAAGATTTTATTTTTGCCATTTTGAATTTTAGATTTCATACTTCCTAGTAAATAGCAACCCTATATCATGAATCATAATAGGAAATATAAGGATAAGGTCTTACATACCATATCAATTAAGAGATACATACTGTATATACAGGCACTGCTGGGATGCTGCATAATAAAAAGCATATCATGTGTCGTGAAGTTTCGTTCCCAACCGACTTTAACTGTCAAGATCTAGATTTCAGTCGAGATATTAGGCATTATATCAAGATATAAATTGTGAATAAAACAAAAATTTCATTGGTAAAGCTATACAAAAATCTTAATTCTTATTTATTTATTACTATACAATACAATGTATATTTGCTTTTATGCTGATATGTTTACTTCATCTTTCATACAGATATGTTAAAAAACCTATATTTCATTTCTGCACTTTGACAAAACATATATGACAATCAGATCAGATTGACTCTTAATGACCTAGCAGTACAATTGTTTGAAGAACATCGTAAATGTCCAAAAGGAATATATTGTCTTTTCTGTCTTTTTTGTGATTGACTATGTTACATCTTTTTTTTATGTTTATTCACAATGCGTGTCCTTTCGAAACATCTTCGTGATCGTTTTTCATAAGACGGCTAGAATTTGACAAGGACTTTCAAGCCGTAATCTAAGTGCTCATTCAGGAATCAGATAAACGTTCTGCTTTCACAAGTTGACTGTTTTCTGCATTACATCTCCTTTTCTAAACGATTAAGTATTGTCTTCTTTTTTCTCCAATATATTTGAAATGTTACTATGACCATTCCTTTCTGCATACATAAGAGCTGTCCATCCATATATATCATATTTCGTGCTATCACAAGTATTTTCGAGAAGAAATCTAACAAAGGACTCCCGGTCACTTTCCACTATACTCCTTTTTCTAATCGAATTTCTGCGGTACTTACATGTTTCTATTAATGGCGTGCTACCAAAATAGTTGATACAATTAACCCCTTTGCCTTTTGAAATGAGATCTGTAGCCAGCGGAAACCTTTCGTGTCGTATAGCCTCGAATATTGCTCCAATCCTCTCATTTTCTTTGTTTCGACTGATTCCGCATCCCATTTTTCAAGAATAGTAATGTCCTTCCTGGTTCAATGATAAAGCAATAGTAATTTTTATATTATTATCAATCTTATTTATACACGTCTGCTATCTACGTCATTGATGACACTACGCACAATCACGTGGTTTATTAAATAAAAAGAATCAACACAGTTCTACCTGATATAAACGCAATGAAGGTACATTGTATTTGGTAATACAAATTATTGGCATTTGAGAACAAATGTGAAGTATATTTACTTAAAACTGATAAATACCTATGGTGGTAAACTGTTTACGCTTCAAGGATATCAGCCCCTTTTGTATAAGACGTCAACGATACTTACTACTATTGCTTTACTGGTGGCATCCTTCATGTTCCTCAAATAAATACAAACTTGGTCATAAGTCGGTAGATAACATTCGAGTAAATAAGTGGGAATGTGGTATATCTGGGGTATTTCAAAGCACCATATTGTTTTTTATATGGGGTTTCTATGGAAATCTTGGTAACTTGAAGTTACACGGTTACTGAAGCTTGTACACAGGTTAAAAAGAAGTTAAGATATGATTGGTTAACTTATTTTCTTATATGTTAATGTTATTTGATGATTTTTTTCTATAGTACTGGAGAGGATAAAACTTTACTCATGCTTAGTATTTCTTTATTTGAAACAAAGATAAATTCTGCACATTTTTTTTAACAAGCTGTACATGCACCTTTGACCTTGTGAGCACTCTCGCATCTGTTCTGAAATATTCTGATTGGATTGAGCCTCTAAAACACATTTTCATGAATAAGACTCAACCATGAGTATTAGTAGACAGAACAAGCCATACTGTTCTGGGGAGCTTTTTCTCCTTATTTCTTATAAGAAAGATAATAGAAAATTTTTCCTAGGTTATGCTTTAATAAATATATAGTTATAAGTAGATGAAATCTTTTTCAAAGTAGTAACAACAAATTATTGACAAACCTCTCTTGAACAACGCGACTTAAATTTAAGTTTTACGTATTAAGAACTTATTGAAACCTCCTTGGAGACAGAAAACTGTTATATGAATAGTTTATTCAGCTGGAATACTTCTATTACTCATTCATTATAACATGTCTATCATAAATCAGTGAAAGTTTACCAAATGCTTTATTTATTGGACTAAAAAGGTGAATCTTTGAGGAAATGAGAGGTATAAATGCACCAAAATTACCTTAAAAGGAAGACAAAAAGGTCCATTAGTGATAGTGTATCCTAAAGTCATCTTTTGTATTATTTTCATTTGTTGTAGGCAGATGAGATAATTATTTGATCAGTTATTAGTCCACACTATATCTTATCATGATACTAGATTAAAGTAGATTTTTTCTCAAACTATTGAACTGATTATGACAAAACTTTACAGGAATGCTTGAAATAACCAGTGTGACAAAGGTAAAAAGTCACATTCAGTTTATACAACAAAAAAGTCTTCTTTGAGATCAAAATGAGCTATACATATTAATAGGTTATTGAATTCCTTCTCTAGATATTTTATACATTTTTTAAATGGCAGGAAGAGACTTACTCGGACTTTAACCTTACCTTTGCAGTGATATTATTTGGGTCTCAAATCAAAAGTTAAGAAATAAAAAGCCTGCTGAAATTTTGGCAAATTATATTAAATGAGCTATCGAAGTTTCATATGAAAAGTTAATAAATGTTATGGGACAACATTTTTACCCTGTATCTAGGAAAACTACAAAGGTGTCAGAACATTTAACAAAAAAATATTAAACCTCACTTAAGTACATATCTAAGGAAATCATGATAGGAAATGCAAGCTCTTCAATATCAAATTACCTGGGAGATATATACTCCGTATTCGGGCTCAGCAGGAATGTTACTACATAAAGTGGGAAGTACATAATTGGGAAACTGAAATCATCTCTTGTGCCGTAAATTTAATTTCTAATTCGTCCGTGATCGCTAATCTCTAGAGGGTAGGTCAAGATATGAGGCATAATATCAAGATACTAGTTGTAAAAATAGCAAACACGACATTGGTAAAGCTATAAAAAAATCTTAAGCTATTAATCTTTTTTATCATTCGTAGGACAATAGATATAGGAAGATGTAGTATGAGTGCCAATGAAACAACAATACATGTATAGAATATATCAGTGAAATATATGCTATATTTTAAGTAGACTGCAACAGTAAATTTGAAACTTAATAAAATTTTATTCACAATTCTGCTCATACGTTATTAATGACATTACCTATACTGAAGTGGTAGTTCAAATTAAACTATTTGACACCAAAGGAACTCCTTAAACGTAGAATGGATTTACATTATATCTAGTATTTAAAATAAGAATGACATTGTAGAGACCAAGTGTGAAGTTTTTTGATTTGTTGAGCTTGTTTTAGAACCATCTAGTTGTACATGTACCTATGAATACAAAATTGACATGTTCATTACGAATTTATGAACATTTTTTTAGAAATTCGATGGGGTTAATAGGGCAGAACAAAACTAAGCAAAGTGATTAAAATAACCGTATTAACATTTGACTTGTTCGAATTCCTAAAAAGCTTGCAGATAAATTATTTGTAATAATAACTTCAACAACATTTTTAGCATGAACAAAAACAAAGATGTTATGTTAGCATGTTATTGTAGATTATTCATCCTTGAAAATGTTACCCGTTATAAACAAATTAAAAAGAAATGTGAATCGTGATAAACACATGTAAAAAATTTAAACAGTGATAAACACATAAAAAATGTATTGTTTATATTTGTTATTTATTGTAATGAGTCGAGAAAAGTAGACGCTAATAGCAATTGATATGACAATATCAGTACTTTGTGTTTCTTCAGAAAATAAGTAGCTGATTTTTTTCAACTTTAAAATACATATAGAAAATAAAAAATAAGATACTGTAATATAGTGCAAGATCATGTAAGACCGAACACTCACACATGAAGGCTAACAGCATGAAGCAAAAACCCTACAGACGATCCACGAGTGTCTCTACTGGGGGTCTCATTGGGGGGTTCCGATCCCGGATCCCGCTTACTGTTTTGTCAGATTCCCGTATCCCGCTTACACTATGTACGTAAGCAATTCTCACTTTTTTGTCATTTCCCGGGTCCCGCTAGACCTCATTTCCCGTTTTCACGACACAATATTTTGACTTTCACGTGTCATGCTTACAAAAAATTGGCAATCCCGCATCACGCTTAGACCCCAATGAGACCCACTCTACTATACTGACAAACAAGACATATGTGAATTTAACCAAAAATACAGAATTCAAACCACTAACGAAATAAACAGACAACAACTTAGCAAAACATTACCAAACGGAGCCAGACGTATAGGAAACTATGATCGAACTAGAAACACCAAAGAAATTCATAACTAAAATACATGAATGTTGAATATGTATATAAATACCAAATGTCATAGGAATGATAATTCATGTTCAGCATAACAGTAATAATCTGGAATCGATCAAGTTCAACAGAAATCAAAAACAAAGTAAAGCCTGAACAACGCGACCCCATCAAAACCGGGAATAATCCAAGCTGCAGATTTTGATCCACAAGTGACACCCTTCGAGCAGCTCATGTACTTGCACATCTAGTGTACGTCTAGTTCCGAAGGTCACACTCGAGGAGAAGATGGTGGGATTGTTGATGCAATCATTGGAACATCTGTCCTCTGTGAAACAAATATTCAATTGGATCTCGAGGCTTAATGATTACTTTAAATACGGTAGGGAATGAAAGCTCTTGTATATCGAACCAAATTGAATAAGTTGTCACTGGTTCAGACGTACTTATAATATAATAATGTGACTTCATCCTACGCTAATTTGTAAGATCCTTTACGATAGATAAATCAGCTGATCTGTAACAATTCCATCTTCATGCCGTCTATATCATGTACTATGTTGAGACGCTAGATAAATACTGACGAGGAAAGATAACACCCTGCCACAGAAAGCAATATTATTGTACAGCCTAGGTGGTCGAGAGGTCTAGCGCGTCTGGCATAGTGCAAGGCGATTATGTACCACGATATATCAGTAGTTGGAATCCCGGTCAGGGATGAACAAAAAATTTGCTTCCAAAAATTTACAGATCTAACATTGTTGGGGTGATATTTAGACTAACTTTATATACATAATGTGTTTTTAGCCAGTGACAACTCTACAACAGATGTATCCATCGGATCGCCATCAATGATGGTGATACATGGCTGTGTACATAATGTATATACAACTCGTCTAAACATCAACCCAACAATGTTAGATCTGTAAATTTGCTTTCGCAAATTTTTGGTTCTTCCCTCGCCGGGATTCGAACCCGCTTGATAATTGACGTCATACTAAATTTCGAAACATATAAAAGAAACTAAAATTAAAATCATACAAATCTAACAAAAGCCAGAGGCTCCTGACTTAGGACAGGCGCAAACAATGCAGCGGGGTTAAACATGATTTTGGAGATCACAAGCCTTTACCTATACCTCTAGCCAAAATAGGGAAAACAAACACACAGCAATACGCTCAGTAAAACTCAGTGTTTAAAGATCTTTAAAAGAAGTCCGAGTCCGATGTCAGAATAGTTAACAAAAAAAAAACTAAAGAAAATTACTATGATACATAAATTAACAAAAAAAACTACTAGCAGATACCGACATGCCTGCTCCAGACCTAAATTAAACTGATTGAAAGATTATAACATAAGCAACACGACGGGTGCCACATATGGAACAAGATCTGTTTACCCTTCCGAAGAACCTCAGATCACCCCCAATTTTTGTAGCGTTCGTGTTGCTCAGTCTTTAGTTTTCTATGTTTTGTCTTCTGTACTATTATTTGTCTGGTTGTCTTATTATTTTTAGCCATGGCGTTGTCAGTATATTTTTAATCTATGAGGTTGGCTGTCTCTCTGGTATCTGTCGTCCATCTTTTATGTTTTCATCATATAAATAATACAACATTTAACAAGACATTTTTGACAATCAGATAGTTGTGGTTTTGAAAGACATAATCGTTGCCTTTTGAATTGAACATCGCTAGTTTGTACTGAAATATTCAGTAAAAATATCTGTAACAAAATCTTTCAAGTTGTATTTGAGTTCGCATTTACCAGCAAAATGTATATTCTTTTGTCATGCGTTGAATAAGTCTTGTCTCACATCTCCTTTTATTTACACTTTCTATTAATAGTTCTCTAAAATCTATCAGTATTATCAATATTACTTTCATCATTCTTTTCTGTATTCATAAGAGCTGTCCATCCATATACATCATATTTACCATCAAAGACTTCCTCAATAAATTTTAAAGGTATCACTGAACAAACTTATACTCTAGTTGACGTAGACGAGAGTTACTTTATAATAAGAAAATCTAAAATAATAACTTTTCAGAGACCAAGATGCGATATATTTAATTTATATGGGTAAACATCCATGGTTGTAAACTGTAACAAATTAAGGATAACTGCTTCCCTGTATTTGATGTTTTTGATACCGAAGAATTAAAAAAAAATTGAGAAAACAGTTGTCGCTTTTGAGAAAAAGTACGAGGGTTACATAATTGTAGAAAGATGTTGGTTCAATAACGTCACCAGTCATGATTCTCTTCTGAATACAAACCCGTAGCTCAGCCTTTATCGGTAGGTCATATATGAAGAAAAGAGGATGGGATTTGTGTTACGACAATTGAAACAGGTGTGTCGACCAACTTGGATTGCGTTTTTTTAATTTTCGAAGGGAAGATTTCATCTTTGAACTTTTGATTTCATACTTCCTAGTAAATATCAACCCTCTTTCATAAATCATGAATCATTATAGGAAATATAAGGTCTTCAATATCATATCAACTGGGAGATACATTCTCAATATACAGGTGCTGCTTTGATGTTGCAAAATAGAAAGCATCTCTTTTCTTGTTAAGCTTCGTTCCCATCCGACTTTAACTGTGAAGTTATAGATGTCAGTCTTGATATAAGGCATTATATCAAGATATAAATTGTGAATAAAACAAAAAAAATTATTCGTAAAGCTATACAAAAATTTCTATTAATTTTTATAACTATACAATACAATGTATATTTCCCTTTTGCTGACATGTTTAGTTCCTCTTTCCATACATATATGTTAAAAACATATATTTTATTTATGTACTTTTTACGACATTTGACAATAAATATATGACAATCAGTTGTGGCTCTATATGACCTAGCAGTACAATTGTTTGAAGAACATCGCAAATTTCCAAAGGAATATATTGTCTTTTCTGTTTTTGTTGTGATTGGGCTATGTTACATCTCCTTTTATTTTCATTCACCATGCGTGTCCTTTCGAAATACCTTCGTGATCGTTTTTCATGTGACGGCTAAAACATGGCAACAAGGACTCTAAGCCGTAATTAAAGTGCTTTTTCAGGAATCAGATATACGTTCAGCTTTCATGAGTTTACTGTTTTCTGCATTACATCTCGTTTTCTAAACGATTAAGTATTTTCTTCTTTTTTCTCCAAAATATGAGCAATATTACTATGACCATTCCTTTCTGCATACATAAGAGCTGTCCATCCATATATATCATATTTCGTGCTATCACAAGTATTCTCGATAAGAAATCTAACAAAGGACTCTCGGTCACATTCTACTACACTCCTTTTTCTGATTGAATTTCTGCGGTACTTACATGTTTCTATTAAAGGCGTGCTACCAAAGTAGTTGATGCAGTTAACCCCTTTGCCTTTTGAAATGAGATTGGTAGCTAGCAGAAACCTTTCATGTCGTATAGCATCGAATATTTCACCTATCCTTTCAGTTTCTTTATCTTTGCTGATTCCGGTTCCCATTTTTCAAATGTATTAACGTTCTTCTTGATTCAATGATAAAGTAATAGTAGTTCTAATATTATTATGAATCTAATTTATACTAGTCTGTTATTTACGTCATTGATGACAATACAGACAACCTTGAAGTTTATAAAACAAAAATTAACACTATTCGAACTGCTATAATCGTAGAAGGGAGTTACACTATATTTAGCAAATAAAAAATGTTGACATTTTAGAGACCAATGTGAAGTTTATTTACTTAATACTGGTAAATACTTATGGTGGTAAACTGTTTACACTTCAAGGAATCAGTTTCCTTGTATTCATACTGATAAATACCTGATTGTTAACTGTTGACACTTTAAGAATTGGACCAACATCTTTCTACAATTATGTAACCCTCGTACTTTTCTCAAGCTTTAATTTTATATTAATTATTCGGTATCAAAAACATCGAATACAGGGAGGCTGTTATCATTAATTTGTTACAGTTTACAACCATGGATGTTTACCCATATAAATTAAATATATCGCACCTTGGTCTCTGAAAAGTTATTATTTTAGATTTTCTTATTATAGAGTAACTTCCGTCTACGTTTACTAGAAGAAAATGTTTGTTCAGATTGAAATTACTATTACAATTAGAATATGGCAAGGAGTTCAGTGATACTTTTAAAATTTGTTGAGGAAGTCTTTGATGGTAATTATGATATATATGGATGGACAGCTCTTATGAATACAGAAAAGAATGTGAAAGTAACATAGGTAATATTTATAGATATTAGAGAACTATTAATAGAAAGTGTAAATAAAAGGAGATGTGAGGTAGGAAATAGTCAACACTTGACAAAAATATAATACAAATTGCTGGTAAATGAGAACCTAAAATACAGCTTGAAAGATTTTGTGGCAGATTGTTTACTTTACAGTGAAATTTGCCTACTCCGACACACTTGAGGGGGGTGGGGGGGGGGGGCTGGGTTCGGAAAATTCAGTTTTTTTTTCTGCAAGGATTGGCATATTTGGCACCATGAAAATGTGTCGGTTAAAGCATGATGTTGGAATAGTCAGGTGTCTGATTAGGCAGGTTACGCTGTATATTTCAGTACAAACTTACGGTGTTCATCTCAAAATGCAACGATTAGGTCTTTCAAAACAACAATTATCTGATTGTCAAAAATGTCTAGAGCTGGCATGTCGGTATCTGCTAGTAGTCCTTTATTAATTAATGTATCATAGTCTTTTTCTTTTTTTTATTATGTTTCCTTTACTCTGACATCTGTTTTCTTTTAAGCTGAGTTTAACTGTGCGTATTGTTGTGTATTTGTTTTTCCTACATTAGCTAGAGGTATATGGAAAGGGTTGAGATCTACAAAAACATGTTTTATCCCGCCGCATGTTTGCGCCTGTCCTAGTCAGGAGCCTCTAGCATTTGTTAGATTTGTTAGATTTGTATGATTATTGATTTTAGTTTCTTTTATATATTTTGAAGTTTAGTATAACGTCAAGTATCAGTGAAATAGTACATATTTTTGTTTAGGTGCAATCTGAAGCACGCCTCACTTTGCGGGATTTTCTACGAATAAACATGTGTTGTACTATTATAACACAAAATAAATTTTTAAAAAAGCTGTATAAATAAAGAGTTCGTCAAAGCTTGAGCGATGTGATGTTAGTTATTTTCACATCAAAAAATGAAAATAACACGTTAACAATTGTATTTGTCCGAACCGCTTTTCTGGATTGACCTTCAAACATTTGAAAGCAAATAAGGAATAAGAATCGAAACAGTTGCAGATCTACATGATAAAAAGGACATGAACAATTTGAAAATCCGTTATTGGTCAACCTGGTCTGATGGAGACGAAACCTTATATCTTGCTAAGTATTTCTTTATTTGAAACAAAGATAAAATCTGCAGAATGTTTTGAAAAGCGCAAATTTAACACAGACTAATAGGGGAAAATCACTGGTGGTATTACACCTATAAGTACATCTGAATCAGTGACAACTTTACGACAAATTTTATCCATCGGATCATTACTGATGGTGATACAATGCTGAAAACACATTCTGTATATATGATTTGTCTAAAAATCAGCTCAAACAATGTAAGATCTGTTAATTTGCGGAAGCAAATGTTTTGTGCTTCTCTGGCCGGGATTCGAACTCAGGTTACTGAGATATCCTGGCTTCCGATCGCTTTGCACTATGCCCGACGCGCTAGACTACACGAACACCTAAGCTCTACAATAAATAATAAAGCTTTGGGTGGCCGGGTATTACCTTTCCTCGTCAGTTTTTATCTAGCGTATAACGTCTAACACAGTATATGCTATATAGGGCTTGAGGATGGAATTTTTACAAATCAGGTTACCGATTCCCGAATATGACTGTTATGCTAATTATGAATTTGCATTTCTATGTGACTCGTCTTGGTATTTATATATCCAACATTTATGTATTTAGTTATGAATTTCTTTTGCATTTCTAGTTGGATATTTTGAGACGACGTGGTTCAGTATTTATATATCCCGACTTCGGAAATTTTTTTGTGACTTTCTTATCAGCTTCAAAAGGCCCCGAAATGACAATGTAAAACAATTCAAACGAGAAAACTAACGGCCTTATTTATATAAATAAAATGAACGAAAAACAAATATGTAACAAATAAACAATCTAAAACCACTGAATTACAGGCTCCTGACTTGGGACAGACACAAATATACATAATGTGGCGGGTTTAAACATGTTAGCGGTATTCCAACCCTCCCCTAACTTGGGACAGGTATAACAGCACAACATAAGAACGAACTATAAAAATCAGATGAAAAAGGCTTAACTCATCAGATGGACAAAAATACAAGTGAACGTGGCCGGGTATTAGTACATCCCAATAACAAAAAGACACTAGAAACAGATCTGAGAGTAACATCCTTTAAGTTAGATTTTGACAAAATTAAAAATCAGTCATACTAATCTTTTTATAGTCAGTATAGAAAAAAAACACTACATATAAGGTGGCTGATATTTTTATACAGGTATTTGCCAGTTAGAACTAAATATACTTCACACTTGGTCTCTTAAATGTCATTCTTATTTTAAATGCTAGATATAATATAAATCCATTCTACGTTTAAATGAGTTTCTTTGGTGTCAAATAGTTCTATTTATACTACTACATTAGTATCAGTAATGTCATCAATAACGTATGAAGCAGAATTGTGAATGATATTTGATTAAGTTTTAAATTTACTGTTGCAATTTACGAAAAATATAACAATATAAAAAAAGAAGATGTGGTATGATTGCCAATGAGACAACTATCCACAAAGGACCAAAATGACACAGACATTAACAGCTATAGGTCACCGTACGGCCTTCAACAATGAGCAAAGCCCCTACCGCATAGTCAGCTATAAAAGGCCCCGATAAGACAATGTAAAACAATTCAAACGAGAAAACTAACGGCCTTATTTATGTAAACAAATGAACGAAAAACAAATATGTAACACATTAACAAACGACAACCCCTGAATTACAGGCTCCTGATTTGGAACAGGCACATATTCACTGATATATTCTATAGATGTATTGTCCTTCATAAGGAAAATATAATGATTATTAAGATTTATAGATTAAGATTTTAAAAAGCTTTATTAATGGCATGTGTGCTAGTTTTACAAATAATATATTGATATCAAGCCTCATATCTTGACCTACCCTCTAGAAATTAACGATGATTGACGAATAAGAAATCAATCCTCACGACACAAGAGACAATTTTAGCTTACCTATTGTGTACTTCCCATTTTATGTAGCAATATTCCATCTGCGCCCGAATACTGAGCATATATATCCCAGGTGACAAGATATTCAAAAGCTTGCATTTCCAATCATGATTTTCATAGGGATGTACTTAGATGAGGGTTAAGATTTTTTGTTAAATGTTTGGACTCCTTGGTGTTTGTCCTAAGATACAGGGTCAAATATTTCGTCCCATAACACCCATTTTTCTTTGCATATATTACTTCAACAGCTGATTAAAGTTCGTTTGCCATAATTTCAGCAGATTTTGTATTTCTTGACTTTTGATTTGAGACCCAAATGATATCGATGGAAAGATAAGGTAAAAGTCCAAGTAAGCCTCATCCTGCCATTTAAAAAAAGTATTAGATATCTAGAGAATATTTATCAATAACCAATAAATATTTGTAGCTCATTTTGATCATAAAGAAGACTTTTTTGTTGAATAAACTGATTGTGACTTTTCCCCTTTGTAATACTGGTTATTGCAAGCATTCCTGTTACGTTTTGTAATAATCAATTCAATGATGGAAAAAAATCGAGTATAAAGTAAAGCGACATCTACAGCGGTTCGAGCAAATTGTTTTCGAAAAATCCAAACCAAGCCGCATCATGATAGAATATAGTGTGAACCAATAAATTATCAAATATTTATCTCATCTGCCTACAGATTGAAATGTTACAAGAGATAAATGAAGGATAAATACCACTAATAGACCTCTTTGTCTTCGTTTTAAAGTCTATTTTGGTCCATTTATACCTCTTATTTCCTCAAATATTCACCTTGTTAGGCCAATAAATAAACATTTTGAGTAAACTTTCAATTATTTATGAAAGAAATGTTATAATAAATGAGTAATTGAAGTGTTGAAGCTAAATGAACTATCCATATAAATTTTGTTTGTCTCCAAGGAGGTTTCAATAAGTCCCTACGTAAAACTTAAATTTGCACCGTTTTCCAGAGAGGTTAGTCAATAATTTGTTGTTAATATTTTGAACATGATTTTATCTATCTTTATTAAAGGAACATGTTCTATTTCAGCTGAATACAAGAAATAAGGAGAAATAGCTCCCCAAAACAATAAACATGGCTTTGTTTCAAATAAAGAAGTACTTGGCATGAGTAGAGTTTTATCCTGTCCAGTACTATAGAAACAATTTCATACAATATTTCATTGCATATAAGAAAATAAACATCGCTGGAAGTTAACCAATCAAATTTTCACATTGTTAAAACCTGTGTACAAGCTTTAGTAACCATGCAACTTCAAGTTTCTAAAATATTCTATAGAAACCTAAATAAAAAAATGATGCTTCGAAACACCCCAGAAATATGTTTAAGACCCAGAAATGTTTAACTGCAATGAAATGTTGGATTAACTACCTACAACCCCTCATGGAAAAGGAAGACACCAGTTAGATATTGATGTAAATAAGCTTCAGCAATTGATGACTATGGGGTTTACAGTGAAGAAGATTGCTGAAGATGGTTTGCTTGGCAAAATAATTCATCCAAACACACTGTACAAGCGATTGAAGGAGCATGATCTTCAAGTAAGGTCATCAAATAGTACCATTACTGATGATCAACTGGAAGAGAAAGTGGCAGAATACAACAGAGAACATCCAAAGGCAGGTTTGTTTTAAAAGTTGTTATTTTCTACTTGCCAAAAAGCATAAATATTTTCAGTATTTTTAAAATATATCTAGCTCTGTCATGTGTCTGTGACTGTTTCTGATATTTTTTAAAACACTTCTAAAAGTTTCAACCTTGGCAATAAGTTATACATGTGTCTCACATACTTTTCAAAAGGTTAACTGATATATCTCTACAAGTACACACCCATGATATTGCTGGTCCGTGACTGAATTAAAGTATATAACTATGCAAAAGCCTTATTTTAGTAATTGGTATTGTCATCTGATAAAGTCATGTCGATTATATAAGATACACAGTTTTCTCTGCTTCAAATCTTTCTGTTTGAACCCGTTGACCTGGAACTTATCAATTATAGGTAATATTAATTATTTGGAATATTTTTTAATCAATATCATTGTCCTATATTAGTTATCTTGGAAAGTCTTGCTGATTGCTGAATAAAACTACAATAGGGAACAATTTGACAATGATTGAATTTTGTAGTGTTTTATTAGATTAACATATATATAATCATGATAATCATAAATGAAGGTCATGAAGATGTTATCATATATATGGTAATAAGATTTCAATTTTTACAGCCAGTTTGGTTCAGTTTTGTCAAAATAGCTAAGAAATATAGCTGATGAATTATCCACTTACCAGTGAAGAATTCAACCTTATTTAACCCCTAAACTGGAGATGTGTTACAAGTGCATGAATTAGGAATTCTAATTATTAAAAGGAAATAGAGGTCAAAATATTGATTGAAATTAAAACAAATGTTAAACCATTTGATTGATGGAATGGATCCTTAAAAACTCATTCTTTTATAGATAAAAATGATAATTAATATTTATTTTAACCTATAATATGAAATATGAAAAACTCAATTGCACAAGCTTGCTATTTTTTCAATTGAAAATAAAATTTGTTTTCTTTTGTATTACATAGGTGCCATGGAGGTCCATTCTTATCTGAAAACCCATCATTATTGAATAAATGACAAAGTAACAATTATAGGTCACCTCACAACCTTCAACAATGAGCAACGCCCTAACTGCATAGTCAGCTATACCAGTCCTCAAAATCATGAATGTAATGAATGTAAAACAAATCAAACGAGAAAAATGACAGTCTAATTACTGAACAAAAAAATGAATAGAAAAGAATATGTAATACACCAACAAAAGATGACCACTGAATATCTGGAGTCCATTTCACAAAAAAAGTATGACTAAGATAATATTGATCGTAAGTATACTGATTTGTTCATGACTTAAGAACAAACTTAGTCCTAACTCTTTTTTTCTGAAACCGACTCTAGGCTCCTATTTGGGACAGTCACATACATACAGGCAGAACATTTTTTAGGGATACCACTCCTCCCCCTAACCCTGAAGGCTGTGTTCAGCTGGTTATAAATATTCAGATAGATATTTGAGCGTTGAGTCCCTGAGTGCGAATAAATTTTAAAAATGTACATATATTGTTTTTACCCAGAAATTAACTCCCAACATTTGAAGCTTTAGTGATTAAAATCAAAATCATACATAGTGTAAACGTGGACTGCAAAGAGGGCTCCAAATGAACTGGTACAGAAATAGAAGTATCCACATTAGGCCATTCCAGTTAATTTCTGACAGGTGGGGATAGGTGGGGAGAATTTTTTTTATACATATCAGAAAAAAACATCATGAAAAACTACCTACATGTATCAGATCTATAAATTATGACCTATCAGAAGTAGAGTTTATGTTCATATTGGGTGGATGGGCTTTCATGGGAAAAAAGACCTATCAGAATTTTTTACTGCAAGGATTGTACCAAATAGAATTTTAAATGCAATACCATCTGTAGGTAATGCATGATACATGTACGTAACTGCCCACATCATGCACATTCCAAAGCACTCATAAGATCTGACATAGACATATTTGTAACCCCCAAGATGTAATTATTTTTAATTATTTACTGGTGCAAGACCCTCGAAAGTTTTTATGTAATGTATAAGTGTATGTGTCAGATGAGAAAACCCAAAATTTCGACCCCTAAGATGTATAATTTCACACCCCTCAGAAAGGACCATCCATCCCCCTTAAGCAGACATTTCCTGGATCGACCCATTACCACTTCATCAACATGGTAGCGGGGTAACAGGAGACATAATTTGTACAAGTAAAAATGTAGCAAAAATTGATTTGCGTACCTGTTATTTGTACAATACAAGACTGATTGCATGAAATTTGATCTTTAAAGGAAATTAAAAAAAGATCACGAAAATAAATTAGATCTTTGTTTCGTAAGAATACGAAGTTTATAAGTTTACATTTCTACATTTCAACAAGAAACATACACAGGAACTCCAATTATTTGATAAATAACATAAGATGTATCAATCGATATAGTTCGGGGTAAACAATTTGTTGCACAATCAGAACGTGGTAATTGTTTATTTTCATTTTCTACATTTACATTTGATCATTTTCTTCGCGCATTTTGATTGGATGGAGCCAGTTGCAATTGAGACCAATGAAAATCATGATCTCGTGGATCAGAAGTTCTATCTTGATCCGCCAACTGTGGAGAGGAGGGATCTGAATTGTAATAATTGAATAGCGAAGATGAAATGCAAAAAGAAGAGCAGGATTTGTGAATTCTCCTTAGATTCCCAATTTATTTTTGGTGGGCTTCAAATTGCTCAGTCTTTGGTTTCTTGTGTAATGAGGCCCGCTTCAAGTGCGGGATTTTCTCGCTGCGTTGAAGATCCATCGGTAGACTTCGGCTGTATTTGATCTTTGGTCGGGTTATATTTCATTTATTATTGTTACTGATGTAAAAATAAAAAAGATAATGATTTAAAAACTTTATATTGCGACAGTCATAAAAATTCTTTATGAGTAAATAATGTGTATCTGTATTTTCTTTGTGTCACAGGAACATACAATTACACTAAATGTTATACTAATATTAGCATGTTTCTATATTGTCATAAAAATTCAAAATATCTAATAAAATTAATAGATTTAGCTAACAAAGTCCTTATATTTCAATAAGGTAACTTTATTTGTTAATGAAAAATTGTTTTAATGTTAATTAGGCTTAAATCAAAAATTGTTTGCTTTCCCCTCTCTGTGATTAAAGTAAGATAACTCTGGTCAATTTTCCTAACATTCAATCATTATGGGAAGATGATATAGTTCTGTTTTCATTGATAGTCTTTTTCAGAAAAGTTCTAATTGTTTTGGGTAGGTCCCAATTACAATTTTACACTCTAGCATTTGGCATCAGTTAGAAGCTTCTGGAATAAAACGGTGGCTATGGTGTACTGTTTTGTGTTTGTGTAAGCGTTATTACACTTCTCTCATGTATTTGCCTTAAGGGATCGAGTAAAGCATATAAGTTACATCAGCTTTCTGCTTCATTTGAGTTCTGGCATAATGGTATACACCATACCGATCTAAGAAACAAATGCTGCTTTACGAGTAGAATGACGAATGCTGTTGGACAGTTTTTGATGCATACCACAACTTGAAACAGTGTATTCTTGACAGCACAATTAATGTTTTTCACGGGCATAGTGTACCTCAAATTAAAAGTAGGAAAAAAGTGTTTTTTTAATAATTTCCAGGATATTGCTTTAATAGAGAGCAATTTCATAAATACTGGGAAGATGCTTTTTCTGTGACATAGTCACTTGTTTCAGAATATTTCCCCCTATATACCTTAATGGTATATTAAGGTATAATAAAGGAAAGTTTTATTCTGTAACGAGTGCCTGTAATCTGTAATTTAGAGCAGTTTGTCTCATCGCTTAAGAAAGTTAGTGATGATGAAGGCAGATTTACCTTTGCTTACTTTTGACGTATAAACACGGCATGACTACTTAAGATAACAAAACAATATTTATAAGATAACAAAATAATTCTTTATATTGGTATATATTAATTTTAAACATTTCAAAAAAATTAAAGATATTATAGATGTACATAAATGTCTTTGATAAACTAATGAAAAATACGAGTATCTAGTACATTACAGATTTTGTAATAATTTTAAATTCAATAAAAAAACTATATTTATAAGATATAATTATAACCCTGTTCAAGGTAAACAATCAACATATTGACTTTATGAAATTAAACATAGACTCATAGTTCAAAGGAATATAACTCTTGTATACAAATGACACATCAAACGAGTTATTTAGCTGCGAATTTGTGCGCCACCTTCTTGGAAGATTCTAAATTATCAATATAACCACAAGTTGTTAATCTATAGATACTGACGACAAATGAATGCACAGTAAAGAATATTTATTTGAAATTTTTTAACACTTACTCAGAAAAATGCTCGAACTACTTGACTTTCAAAGCTCATAATTAACGTGTTTACACACTGATATAATATGATTGTTAAACATTACAAACCTGTAATCGTATAAAACACTATACACCTCGTTTGCTTGCATTAACTTATCCAAAATTATATTTATTTCAAGCCTAAATATTTCGACATGTTATTTACATTTAATGAATTATAGAATACTAAATGTGTCACAATTTCCGGTTTAGATTTGACTAAATACCAAATTCCTGATATCGTCAGGTAAATATGCTACTAATATAATATAGTTCTATATATTATAGTTTGTTTTATACACATATATTTTTTAAACAATCTTAAAGAACATACATATAATATTTACAAAGTTTGACATGCAATATTTGACAAACAGATCGTCGTAGCTTGGAATGAGCTACAATATTATGTTTAAGATCAGAAGCGCAAATTTCAAAATGAGGATTTGTCTTCTCTGTTTTTTTTGTTTGGTTAGAGCTATTCCACATGTCCTTTTAGTACACTCAAGACGAAGTTGGATTACTTTCCGAATAAATATCAACATCAAATAGCTAACAAATCTTTCAAGCCATTATTTAAGTTGTCACTCAGCAACGGGATGTCTTTTCTATTTTCATAAGGTTACAAGGACCTGTTTTATGTCCAACATTTTCTTTTATTAAAACTTCCAATTAATAATTCTCTTCTCCGACTTTTGTTTTCTCCAAAATATTAGCAATATTACTATGACCATTCCGTTCTGCATACATAAGAGCTGTCCATCCATATATATCACATTTGCTGCTATCACAAGTATTTTCGATGAGAAATCTAACAAAAGACTCTCGGTCACAATCTACTATACTCCTTTTTCTGATTGAATTTCTGCGGTACTTGCATGTTTCTATTAATGGCGTGCTACCAAAATAGTCGATGCAGTTAACCCCTTTGCCGTTTGAAATTAAATATGTAGCCAGCGGAAACCTTTCGTGTCGTATAGCCTCAAAGATTGCTCCAATTCTCTCATTTTCTTTGTCTTGACTGATTCCGAATCCCATTTTTCAAAAGTATTAATGTCCTTCCTTGTTCAATGATAAAGCAATAGTATTTCCAATATTATTATCAATCTTATTTATACAAGTTTGCTATCTATGTCAAGGATGACACTACGCAAAATTACGTAGTTTATATAATAAAAGTTAACACAGTTCTACCGGATATTAACGTAAGGGAGGTACACTATATTTAGAAAAGAAAAAATATTGACATTTTAGAGACCAATGTGAAGTATATTTACTTAATACTAATAAATACATATGGTGGTAAACTGTTTATACTTCAAGGATATTAGCCTCTCTGTATTAGATAATAAAAGTTAACACAGTTCTACCGGATATAAACGTAAGGGAGGTACACTATATTTAGCAAGAAAAAATATTGACATTTTAGAGACCAATGTGAAGTATATTTACTTAATACTAATAAATACATGTGGTGGTAAACTGTTTATACTCAAGGATATTAGCCTCTCTGTATTAGATGTCTTCGATACTTACTACTATTCCTTCACGAGTTGCACCCGTCATGTTGCTGAAATAAATCAAAACCTGGTCATATAAGTCAGTAGAGAACATTCGATAAAACGGGTAACGACAATTAGAATATATCTTCACATCTGTGAAACCGTTATCTATTACGATCAGCCAACTCATAATGCCGTCCTTAAAATTTTCAAAGAGTCATTTCAACTTCACTGTTCAAAACTCTTGGTTTTAAAAACCTCCTTGTAAGCCAACCCTCTATTGAGGATCTTAGGTGGAAAAAAAAGAATTTAAAATTGATGTTGTAAGTAAGGGGAGCATTAGTTAATGTGTTATTACACCAACTCATAATACGTCACATCCGGACACATAGGAAAATTGGTCGATAAAAATACTCCCTTGAGTTTGACAGTTGTAGGTAGTTAATCCTACATTTCATTGCAGTTAAACATTTCTGGGTCTTAAACATATTTCTGGGGTATTTCAAAGCATCATTATTTTTTTATTTAGGTTTCTATAGAATATTTTAGAAACTTGAAGTTGCATGGTTACTAAAGCTTGTACACAGGTTTTAAAAAGGTGAAAATTTGATTGGTTAACTTCCAGCGATGTTTATTTTCTTATATGCAATGAAATATTATATGAAATTGTTTCTATAGTACTGGACAGGATAACACTTTACTCATGCCAAGTACTTCTTTATTTGAAACAAAGCCATGTTTATTGTTTTGGGGAGCTATTTCTCCTTATTTCTTGTATTCAGCTGAAATAGAAAATGTTTCTTTAATAAAGATAGATAAAATCATGTTCAAAATATTAACAACAAATTATTGACTAACCTCTCTGGAAAACGGTGCAAATTTAAGTTTTACGTAGGGACTTATTGAAACCTCCTTGGAGACAAAAATATGGATAGTTCATTTAGCTTCAATACTTCAATTACTCATTTATTATAACATTTCTTTCATAAATAATTGAAAGTTTACTCAAAATGTTTATTTATTGGCCTAACAAGGTGAATATTTGAGGAAATAAGAGGTATAAATGGACCAAACTAGACTTTAAAACGAAGACAAAGAGGTCTATTAATGGTATTTGTCCATTTTCAACTGTTTGTAGGCAGGTGAGATAAATATTTGATAATTTATTGGTTCACACTTTATTCTATCAAGATGCAGCTTGGTTTGGATTTTTCGAAAACAATTTGCTCGAACCGTTGTAGATGTCGCATTACGTTATACTTGATTGTTCTCCATCATTGAATTGATTATGACAAAACTTTACAGGAATGCTTGCAATAACCAGTATTACAAAGGGGAAAAGTCACAATCAGTTTATTTAACAAAAAAATCTTCTTTATGATCAAAATGAGCTACAAATATTTATTGGTTATTGATAAATATTCTCTAGATATCTAATACTTTTTTTAAATGGCAGGAAGAGGCTTGCTTGGACTTTTACCTTATCTTTGCATTGATATCATTTGGGTCTCAAATCAAAAGTCAAGAAATAAAAAATCTGCTGAAATTATGGCAAACGAACTTTAATCAGCTGTTGAAGTAATATATGCAAAGAAAAATGGGTGTTATGGGACCAAATATTTGACCCTGTATCTTAGGACAAACACCAAGGAGTCCAAACATTTAACAAAAAATCTAAACCCTCATCTAAGTACATCCCTATGAAAATCGTGATTGGAAATGCAAGCTTTTGAATATCTTGTCACCTGGGATTTATATGCTCAGTATTCGGGCGCAGCTGGAATATTGCTATATAAAATGGGAAGTACACAATAGGTAAGCTAAAATTATCTCTTGTGTCGTGAAGATTTATTTCTTATTCGTCCATCATCGTTAATTTCTAGAGGGTAGGTCAAGATATGAGGCTTGATATCAATATATTATTCGTAAAAATAGCAAACACGACATTAATAAAGCTTTTTAAAATCTTAATCTATAAATCTTAATAATCATTATATTTTCCTTATGAAGGACAATACATCTATAGAATATATCAGTGAAATATATTTGTTATATTTTTCGTAAATTGCAACAGTAAATTTAAAACTTAATCAAATATCATTCACAATTCTGCTTCATACGTTATTGATGACATTATACTGATACTAATGTAGTAGTAAAAATAGAACTATTTGACACCAAAGAAACTCATTTAAACGTAGAATGGATTTATATTATATCTAGCATTTAAAATAAGAATGACATTTAAGAAAATATCAGCCGCCTTATCTGTAGTGGTTTTTTTTTCTATACTGACCATAAAAAGATTAGTATGACTGATTTTTAATTTTGTCAAAATCTAACTTAAAGGATGTTACTCTCAGATATGTTCCTAGTGTCTTTTTGGTGTTTGGATGTACTAATACCCGGCCACGTCCACTTGTATTTCTGTCCATCTGATGAGTTAAGCCCTTTTCATCTGATTTTTATAGTTCGTTCTGATGTTGAGCTGTTATACCTGTTCCAAGTTAGGGGAGGGTTGGAATCCCGCTTACATGTTTAACCCCGCCACATTATGTATGTTTGTGTCTGTCCCAAGTCAGGAGCCTTTAATTCAGTGGTTGTCGATTGTTTATTTGTTACATATTTGTTTTTCGTTCATTTTTTTTTATATAAATAAGGCCGTTAGTTTTCTCGTTTAAATTGTTTTACATTGTCATTTCGGGGCCTATTAAAGCTGACTTTGCGGTATGGGCTTTGCTCATTGTTGCAGGCCGTGCAGTGACCTAAAGTTGTTAATTTCTACGTTATTTTGGTCTCTTGTGATGAGTTGTCTCATTGGCAATCATAGCACATCTTCTTTTTTATATTTACATAATTTAATTTTGCTGAGCTTGTTTTAGACCCATCTAGTTGTACATGTACCTATGAATACAAAACTGCCCTGTTTATTTCGATTTATGAAGATGTTTCAGGAATGCATGGGTTTAACAGGGCAAACCAAAACTAACTAAATTGGTTAGAAATAACCGTATAAACATTTGAAAACAAATGGAATTTTTAAAAAGCTTGGAGATAAATCATCTGTAATAATAACTTCAACAACAATTCTAACCTGAACAATAACAAAGATATTATATTAGAATGTTATTGTAAATTATTAAAGAAAACTGTAAAACAGTGAAGATCATGTAAGACCGAACAGTAAACACACATGAACAACATAAAGCAAAAACCCTACAAACGAACTACGAGTATCTCCACTATACTGACAAATAAAACATATGTGAATTTTACAGAGAAAAAAAACCAGAAATCAAATCACAAACGAAATATACAGACAACGACTTTGCAAATATGACCCATCGGAGCCAAACGTATAAGAAAGTGACAAAGTTTCTGAAGGCCGGATATATAAATACTGAACCACGTCGTCTCAAAATATCCAACTAGAAATGCAAAAGAAATTCATAACTAAATACATAAATGTTGGATATATAAATACCAAGACGAGTCACATAGAAATGCGAATTCATATTTAGCATAACAGTCATATTCGGCAATTGGTAACGTTAAAAAAAAGAGGGACGAAAGATACAAGAGGGACAGTCAAACTCATAGATTTGAAATAAACTGACAACGCCAGTAAACTATAATCAAAACATAAAGTTAAGCCTTTAGTTAACAACGCAAACCCCACCAAATCAGGGGATAATTTCAGATGCAGATTTTGCTTTACATGTAACATCCTTCGGGAAGCTTATGTATTTACACACCTAGTGATAAGCGCATCGGGCATAGTGCAAGGCGATATCTCAGTCACCTGAGTTCGAATCCCGGCCAGGGAAACACAAAACATTTGCTTCCGCAAATTAACAGATCTAACATTGTTTGAGCTGAAATTTAAACGAATCATATATACAGAATGTGTTTTCAGCATGGTATCACCATCAGTAATGATCCGATGGATAAAATCTGTCGTAAAGTTGTCACTGATTCAGATGTACTTATAGGTGTAATACCATCATTGATTTTTCCCCTAGGCTATTAGTCTGTGTTAAATTTGCGCTTTTCAAAATATTCTGCAGATTTTATCTTTGTTTCAAATAAAGAAATACTTAGCAAGATATAAGGTTTCGTCTCCATCAGACCAGGTTGACCAATAACGGATTTTCAGAATGTTCATGTCCTTTTAATCATGTAGATCTTCAACTGTTTAGATTCTTATTCATTATTTGCTTTCAAATGTTTGAAGGTCAATCCAGAAAAGCGGTTCGGACAAATACAATGGTTAACGTGTTATTTTCATTTTATTTATGTGAAAATAACTAACATCACATTGCTCAAGCTTTGACGAAATCTTTATTTATACAGCTTTATTATTATTTATGTTGTGTTATAATAGTACAACACATGTTTATTCGGTTTTTTTTTCTTCATGATAAGTTTTTAAACAGTAAACAAATATTATTTTATACAAATATCTATATTTTTATATTAATATCTATGAAATGAACCACCATCACATATTCATAAAATTGAGAATGGAAATTAAGAATGTGTCAAAGAGACAACAACCTGACCAAAGAACAGAAAACAGTCGCAGGCCACCAATTGGTCCCTAATTCAGCGAGAAAATCCCGCAAAGGGAGGCGGGCTTCAGATGGCCCCTAAACAAAAATATGTACTATTTTACGGGTACTTGACGTTATACTAAACTTCGATATATATAAAAGAAACTAAAATTAAAAATCATACAAATTTAACAAATGCCAGAGGCTCCTGGCTTAGGACATTCGCATACATGCGGCGGGATAAAACATGTTTTTGTAGATCTCAACCCTTTCCATATACCTCTAGCCAATGTAGGAAAAACAAATACAAAACAATACGCACAGTAAAACTCAGCTTAAAAGAAAACAGATGTCATATTAAAGGAAACATAATAAAATAAAGAAAATGACTATGATACATAAATTAATAAAGGACTACTAGCAGATACCGACATGCCAGCTCTAGACCTCAATTAATCTGATTGAAAGATTATGTATTCATCTTATAAATAATACAACATTTAACAAGACATTTTTGACCATCAGATAATTGTTGTTTTGAAAGACCTAATCGTTGCATTTTGAGATGGACACCGTAAGTTTGTACTGAAATATTCAGCGTAACCTGCCTAATCAGACACCTGACTATTCCAACATCCTGCTTTAACCGACACATTTTCATGGTGCCAAATATGCCAATCCTTACAAAAAAAAAACTGAATTTTCCGACACCCCTCAAGTGTGTCGGAGTAGGCAAATTTCACTGTATAGTAAACAATCTGCAACAAAATCTTTCAAGCTGTATTTTAGGTTCTCATTTACCAGCAATATGTATGTTATTTTTGTCAAGTGTTGACTATTTCCTACCTCACATCTCCTTTTATTTACACTTTCTATTCATATTTCTCTAATATCTATAAATATTATCAATATTACTTTCACATTCTTTTCTGTATTCATAAGAGCTGTCCATCCATATACATCATATTTACCATCAAAGACTTCCTCAATAAATTTTAAAGGTATCTCTTCTGCATTACATCTCGTTTTCTAAACGATTAAATATTTTCTTCTTTTTTCTCCAAAATATGAGCAATATTACTATGACCATTCCTTTCTGCATACATTAGAGCTGTCCATCCATATATATCATATTTCGTGCTATCACAAGTATTTTCGATAAGATATCTAACAAAGGACTCTCGGTCACATTCTACTACACTCCTTTTTCTGATTGAATTTCTGCGGTACTTACATGTTTCTATTAAAGGCGTGCTACCAAAGTAGTTGATGCAGTTAACCCCTTTGCCTTTTGAAATTAGATTTAGAGCTAGCAGAAACCTTTCATGTCGTATAGCCTCGAATATTGCACCTATCCTCTCAGTTTCTTCATCTTTGCTGATTCCGGTTCCCATTTTTCAAATGTATTAACGTTCTTCTTGATCCAATAATAAAGTAATAGTAGTTCTAATATTATTATGAGTCTAATGTATACTAGTCTGTTATTTACGTCATTGATGACAAAACGGACAAACACGAAGTTTATATCATAAAAAAAAATAATCGTAGAAGGGAGTTACACTATATTTAGCAAATAAAAAATGTTGACATTTTAGAGACCAATGTGAAGTTTATTTACTTAATACTGGTAAATACCTATGGTGGTAAACTGTTTACACTTCAAGGTATCAGTCTCCTTGTATTCATACTGATAAATACCAAGGTTATTAACTGTTGACACTTTAAGAATATCAGTCTCCATGTTTTCGATGTCTTTAATATTTACTATTATTACGCAAAATTTGAATTAATAAAGGCAACAGTAGTATACCGCTGTTCAAACTCACAAATCCATGGACAAAAAACAAAATCGGGGTAACAAACTAAAACGGCGGGAAACGCATTAAATATAAGAGGAGAACAACGACACAACACTACAATGTAACACACACAGAAACAGACCAAGCATTAGACAAAATCCCACGAGAATAACAAATATAACACCAAAACCAAATACATGAATTTGGGATAGACAAGTACCGTGACACGTCTTATCGCAATGTGAATTTACACTAAAAAAAATATGAGAAAACAAACGACGCAACGTTAAAATATAACACACACAGAAACGAACTATAATTAGCAATGGTCATATTCCTGACTTGGAACAGGACATTTGTAAGGAAAAATACTGGGTTGAACCTGGTTTTGTGGCATGCCAAACCTCCCTCTTTTATAGCCATGTGAAATATAACATTAAAATGACAACTCAACACCACAGGACTACAATATAAATAAATTGGAGAACACAATTGACAAAGAAACACACGAACAACAGCCAACAAAAGGCAACAAGTTCAAAATTTTAATACGCCAGAAATGCATTTTGTCCACACAAGATCTACTAGTGACGCCCAGATACAAAAGTTTGAAAGCCGAAACAAGCACAAAGTCGAACAGCATCCAGGACCAAAAGATCAAAAAAGTTGTGCCAAAAACGGCCAGGGTTTTCTGTTAGTTACCAGAACATCCCTATTATTTAGAATAATTTATACTTTTGCAAACAGTAAATTTATAAAATTACTATACAAAAGATGTACATGATAAAACTGAAGAATTAACTAACTACAGACAACAACTGAAATACATTACATAACCAGACATTTGCAACACAAAATGTAGACACATCTGAATAAGTTTAAACCTCAACGCCAAGTGACGTCATATTTGAAATTGAAAAGTTTACAAAACTAGTTTTGTGTTTAAAGCAACAAAAAAAGCCTTAGAGTGTCACACAATTGAAGAACGATTCTGCCCCACTAAAGGCACCTGTTATGTTACTCAAATTAGTACAAATCTGGTGCTAATTCGGAAGGTAACATTCAAGAAAATAGGACGGGATTAAGCTTTGAACAATTAGATCGTATCTGTATATCTTTGAAACAGTAATCCATTACGTTCATCCAACTCTAGATGACGTCCTTAAAATTGTCAAATGGTGATTTCAACTTCACTGTTCAGAACTCTTGGTTCATTAGCGTCATTGCAAGCCAATCCTCTTTTAAATATTTTAGGTGAAATTAAAACTAATCTAGAATAATCAAAACTGTTACTTTTAGCTAGAGGAGCATTAGTTAGTGTTAAGCTAAAACTATTGATAGGTTAGAGAGCTCCATCTCGAGAAATTCATTTTGTTTTAAATGGCAGTAAAATTGTGACTCGGACTTCTATCTTATATTTGCATTGATACTATTTTGTCAAAATAAAAAGACAAGAAATCTAGAATCTGCTGATATGTTAACAAATGACCTTTTTGAAGTCTTCTATAAAAAGAAAAATGGGTGTTATAGGACAAAATATTTTACCCTGTATCTGAAGAAACACGGCACGGAGTCCGAACATGGAACAAAAATTCCTAAACCTCATTAAGTACTTTCTTAAGGAAATTATGATAGGAAATGCAAGCAAATAAAATCGTGTCACCTGGGAGATATATACTCCGTATTCAGGCGCAGCTTGAATGTTGCTACATAAAATAGAAAATACACATTTGGGAAGCTGAAACCATCTGTTGTGTCGTAAGTTTCATTTCTAAATCGTCTGTCATTGTTCATTTCTAGAGGGTATGTCTTGATATGAGGTATAATATCAAGATAGTAGTTGTAAAAATAGTAAACACAATTGGGAAGCTGAAATTATCTTCCTTCGTAATGCTTTATTTCTAAATCTTCCCTCTTTGCATTTTTAGAGAAAGTCAACATATGACGCATAATATCAATATAATAGTTGTAAAAGCTATAAAAAATTCTGTATCTATAAATCTTTTTTAACTTTCGTATTTTCTTATTGCAGGACAATACATGTTTAAAATATATCAATGAACTTTTTTCTATGGTTTACGTAAATTACAATGGTAAATTTGAAACTTCATCAAATCTCATTCACATATTTTTGCAAGATACGTCATTGATGACATTGCCGATAATAATGAAGTTAATATAAAACTATTGACACCAAAGAAACTCCAATAAATGGAGTAAAATTATAGTTAGCAAATAATAATGAAGTTAATAAATTCCAGATAAAAAATCATCCAATTGTGATTTCATGATTTTGACAACCGGCGGGAACATATCTCTTTGTGACAGTCCAACTTCCGGTAAATCTCCAATGTAAACAACTAACGATATCTAGAGTGAACTCATGAGTAGAAAACTCGAAAAATACATCGAAAACCAGCCTCAATATCCAGATGGGTTCCAATACAAAACCCCTATCCTAGTTTCTGATAGTAAAGGCTTCACACTAAGAAACGCCTGCAAAGAAAAGGAATTCCCACTTGAATCCTGGTGCAAATCAGGGGCTACAACCGAAGTACTCGTAGATCTTATCAAAAGTAGAATTGAAAAATCCATCAAAAGACACCAACACGTCATAATTTACCTCTGGTCCGGTACATGCGACTTCACCAAAAAAGAAGGGAGATTTATAAAACTCAAATCTCACAGTAAACAGTCAATTCAAACTATAGAAAAACAATACAATAGAGCAATTAATATTGTAAGCAAGTACCAAAACGCAGAAATAAAATTCATCGACTGCCCATTACTTTCGATATCCAACTGGAACAAGTATAAAGGTCACAAAAATCCAGAGACGTACAAAGTTGAAGACTTCCTAGTTACCAAGCAAATACAGGAATTGAACTACAAAATCTACCAACTCAATAGTAAACTCAATAAAACATCAGTCAAAGTCAGCAAGTACTTCTTTAGAGGACGAAAGAGAAGGAAAGGACAAATACGAAAATCAGTAAACCTTTCAATAAACAACAAGGACGGTATACATCCAGGACGCCTTCTCAGTCTAGCTATCACCAAATCCATCCTACTAGACACATACATTGAATGTTTCAACATTGATCAGAAATCTGAATTACTACAAATCAGAGTGGAACAAGACGAACTGAACACACTATTCTAGAACCAACGCTTTCATCCGCTTTAGAGAACAGAGTTACCAGTGAACAGTCGAGACGAGTAGTAAAATTCTAGGTTAGTTTATCTTATCAGGTTTTACTACTTACCTTTCGTATTGCATCACTACCAAGTAACAACACTCAAACACATACTTTCTCTTCCAGAAGTGGATAACAGCTGATTGGTTTGGAACACGAAGACTCAGTCTGGAGCTTCCTTCATCCAGTAAGTACCAGTAGTATAAACCTCTTAACAACAAAATGTTCTACTATGCTATCTTTACACTTACACTTACCATCTTGACTAAACAGGCTTTCATGGTACATCATATAAAATTGAATCCTAGCCATAAATACCAACATTCTCACCAGGACTCTATTTACTCGCATAACACCATTGAAGGAGTGAATATATACTTAACAGAATGCCTTAGTAACCCAATTACAGCAACAGCACAAACTTACTATTGGATAAAGAATGTCAAAAAACACATTCAATTGACACAGTCTAAATACTCGATCGCCAGAGATAGGAGCTCACAAAGACTCTTGCTTCTCTTACTTAGTGGCATAGAAACAAACCCAGGCCCCAGACGACCAAGATTTCCATGCACAATCTGTCAAAAAGCATGCAAATTAGAATCAATAGCCTGTGACGACTGTGACAAATGGACACACAGAAATTGCATTGGAATGTCTACAACAGAATTCAGCAATCTAGGCAAGAGCGAAGACACATGGACATGTCCATCATGCTCAAAACCCAACAACTCGTCGACAAAAGTATACTTTATACCAAGTGGAGACGACAGCAAACATACCGCCTTTAATATATCGACTAATCCGTTATTGCTAGACAGTATATCAGATTCATCAATACCATCAACATCAGGATCAAGTATTAACTCACCATCTTTCAACACAACATCATTCAGTACAGATATACCGATCATGACATCATCACCTAAACCAGCCAAAACGAAACCAACCCCTAAGAAACAACTAAGACTGCTGAACATCAACTTCCAAAGTCTAAGAAAAAAGGGTAAACTTCTGGAGGCAATTATAGAGTCAACTGATCCAGATATCATAATAGGCACAGAAACATGGCTAGACCCAAACATTAAATCAAGTGAAATTTTTCCTGATTACCTTCAATATGATATCGAACGAAGGGATCGTCCCAAAGACCCACATGGGGGAGTTTTGGTAGCAGCCAAACAAACATTACAACTAGGGAACATAACAAAAAGCGGTGAGATAGAACTATTAACTGGTACAATCGCCTTAGAAGGAAAAAAGAAAATGCTTATTGGAGCATTTTATCGCCCTCCAGATAAAACAGATGACACCTACCTTAAGGTGGTACCCAACACTTTAACTAAAATTAATTTGGCTCGTTTAATTTTCTTAAAATTTTGACAAAGTATTTACTTTGACCCTTTTACAAAAATATAAAAATTTCAAAAAATTTGAACCAACCGTTTTATCAGAAAAAATACACTGGTTATATAGCAGTTTGACAAACACTTATTTTGATCACTGAGAAGCTTAATATTCCCTTAACAACACAACGTAATTAAAACGTTTAGCTGATTTTACAGAGTTATCTCCCTGTAGTGTTAGGTACCACCTTAATACAGTTAAAGAGGAAATAAGTACCATCAAATCAAAACATCAAAAAAACATCTTCTTGATTGGAGGCGACTTCAACCTACCAGATATAAATTGGCAAGAACAGACCATCACAAATAGACAGTACCCCACAAGAACCAGTCAAGCTTTTTTAGACACTGTAGCTGATAATGGTTTAGAACAAATCGTAGACTTCCCAACACGCAAAGAAAACACCTTGGATTTAATACTTACCTCTCATCCATCATTCAAACTAAGATGTAAACCTTTACCATCAATAGGAAACAGCGACCATGACATCGTCTTACTTGATATAGCATGTAAACCTTTAAAACCCAAACCAGTTAAAAGAAAAATATACCTGTGGAAAAAAGCAGATATATATAAGATAAAGGAAGACCTCGAAACATTCAAGACATCTTTTAAAAGCACCTGCAACAGAACTGTAGAATCCATGTGGCAAAGCTTCAAATCAGAAATTCAAAAAACCATTGAGAAGCGAGTACCAACAAAAATGACTCAAGGTCGACACACACACCCATGGATGAACACAGCAATAAGACGCAAGATCAACCAAAAACAAAAAGCGCACAAGAAAGCTAGGAAAACCAAAAAGAAAATAGATCAAGACAGATACAAGAGACTACGACAAGAAGTACAATGGGAAATACGACAAGCCAATAAGAAATACATGGAAGAAGTCAGCTCCAACTACAAGGACAACTCCAAGAAATTCTGGTCCTATATTAAAAGCAAAGGTCAGGAATGGACAGGAGTAGCACCATTGAAGAACAAAATGGGATTCCTCCAAAGCGACAACAAAAGCAAAGCGAATATCCTTAACGACCAATTCCAGTCCGTATTTACAAAAGAGAACCTGAACAACTTCCCAAATAAAGGGAAAAGTCCATATACCACCATGGCTGACATACAAATCAATGTAAAAGGAGTTCATAAATTATTGAAGAACCTGAAACCACATAAGGCTACTGGACCAGATGCTATACCATCCTGTATACTAAAGACAGCAGCAGACCAACTTGCTCCAATTCTTACAGAACTGTACCAAGCATCCCTCAACACCGGAGAAGTCCCTCAAGACTGGAAAGATGCTAATGTAGTCCCACTTTTCAAAAAAGATGAAAGACACTTAGCATCAAACTACAGGCCTGTTTCACTTACCTCCATTACATGCAAAGTCCTAGAACACATTGTACACAGCAGCGTAATGGACCATTTCGACAAATACAAAATTCTCACAAATGCACAGCATGGATTCCGCAAACGACGATCTTGCGAATCCCAACTCATCATCACCATTCATGATATTGCTTCGAAATTAAAAAGTAACAGCCAGGTAGATATCATCCTACTAGATTTTGCTAAAGCGTTTGATAAAGTGCCACACCATCGCCTACTACATAAACTTGAGTACTACGGAGTAAACCCTAAAGCAAACAGGTGGATAAGATCATTCTTGCAAAACAGAATGCAAAGCGTTATCCTAGAAGGAGCTGTCTCTGAACAAGTACCAGTACTCTCTGGTGTTCCTCAAGGAACAGTTCTTGGACCGCTACTGTTCCTGGCCTACATAAACGACATGCCAGAAACAGCAACATCATCAGAGACCAAACTTTTTGCAGACGACAGCCTCCTCTATCGGACCATCAGTAACCAAGCAGAAAGTGACCTACTACAAAAAGATCTGACATCATTAGAGGAATGGGAAGATAAGTGGCAAATGAGCTTCAATGCAAAAAAATGCATTGTAATTAGAATACAACCCAAGAACCGTCCGGTAATACCAACTAATTACAAATTACACGGACACACACTGGACACCGTTGAAGCTAGTAAGTACCTGGGAGTTACTATCAGCAACAATTTAACCTGGGACAGACACATCGACAACATAGTGGGAAAAGGAAACAAAACACTTCATACGACGTAACTTAAAGGATTGTACTAAACCGGTCAAAGCAGCAGCATATTCAACAATAGTAAGACCTTCAGTTGAGTATGCTTGCACAGTATGGGATCCTACGAAACAGGCTAAAATAAAAGCAATCGAACAAGTACAGAAAAGAGCAGCTAGATTTGTAAACAACAACTACACAGACCGCACACCTGGCTGTGTAACAAAAATGGTAACATCTTTAAAATGGGAAAGCCTCGAAGACCGCAGGAAACAAAATAGGCTATGCATGCTGTTCAAAATCCAACATGATCTGATAGACATAGATAGGCACCAATATCTGACACCAAACGATAGCCGGACCAGAGGTAAAAACCGCTTCTTCCAAGAAAGGGCCACAACAGACGCCTTCGGACAATCATTTTTTCCAAGGACCATTAGAGACTGGAACCAACTTCCAACATCAGCAACATCAGCTGACACAGTTGATGGATTCAGAGCTGCCCTGAAGGCATGCTCTGCTAAAATTTAGACAGTAACATCCTGTAAATAGTTTTAATTGTATATATATATATATAACGTTTTATCCTGTAAATAGCCAAGAGAAAACTTTCTGTGTTGTCCGACATTGCGTTAGTTTTCGCGGGACCTCATACATTCAAAATTTGAATTCGGTTCCTTACCTGGAAGAAGAAGAAGAAGAATATAAAACTATTGACACCAAAGAAACTCCAATAAATGGAGTAACATTATAGTTAGCAAATAAAATAAGAATGACATTTCAGAGACCAAGTGTAAGGTATATTTAGAACCAACTGATAAATACCAGGATAAAAATATCCTGTCTGTGGAGGTTTGTTTTATGATGACCATAAATAAGTTAAAATGGCTGATTTTAAATCATGGAAAAAAACATTAACGGAATAACATAACTTGTTTTTTTGCTTTATTTTTAGAACCATCTAGTTTTCAATATCCTTATGAATACAAAATCGCCATGCTCATCACCAGTTTATGCAGATGTTTCAAAAATACGCCGGGGTTAAAAGGGCGAAACAAAACTAACAAAAGTGGTTAGAAATAACAGTACAAACATTTGACTTAACCGAATTTTATCAAAAGCTTGGAAATAAAGCATCTGTATAAATGACTATTACAACAATTGTTACCTGAACAAAAACAATTATGTTACATTATGTAATGTGAACCTTTATGGACAAGGCAGAATAGAGTCAAACAAAAATAAATAGTTGATATGTTCTATTTCTAAAATCACATAAATCAAAATATACATCAAATGATTGTCAGTAATGTTATAACCCGCACATATTCTCTACTGAACTACTATATCCATCAAACTCGTATATTCACTTAAATCCAAATAATAGCATTGCGAATAGTCCCTCTCTGTAACACTAGATGTAATCCTTTACTCTACCAAAGTTCGCTCTCCGGCCTTCTCGTAACGGTATTCCCGGCCTTTATATACCAATCCTCGTCGGATCCATGGACGGATCTCCTGACGGATCTCCCGACGGATCTCTTGGGCTCTGACTGGATGTTCAATAAAAGAAAATACGCAACAATTAGTATGTTATTGTAGATAAGATCATCCTTGAAAATGTAAACCGTGATAAACACATTAAAAAAACTTGTATTGTTTATATTTGTTATTTATTCTTCTGATTTGAGACAAGGTAACGTAAATATTAATAAAGCTGACAATATCAGTACTGTGTGTTCTTCAGATACCGCACTGATTGATAGTTTATTCCAAAAAGCAATAAAGGTGCATCAATGTAAATATAACGGAATTTGATGAGACTGTCATTAAAGTGAGAGGGTTAGCGCTATAAAACCAGGTTTAATCCACCATTTTCTACATTTGAAAATGCCTGTACCAAGTCAGGAATATGACAGTTCTTGTCCATTCGTTTTTGATACGTTTTGTTATTTGATTTTGCCATGTGATTATGGACTTTCCAAATTGATTTTCCTATAAGTTCAGTATTTTTGTGATTTTACTTTTTACATAATTTGTTCTTGGTAAGCTTTTTTTTTTAGAAGAGTCTAGTTGTTAATGTCCCTATGAATACACAATCGCCATGTTTATGAAATGTTTCAGAAATACGCCGGGGTTAAAAGGGTAAAACAAAACTAACCAGAGTGATAAGAAATAACAGAATTAACATTTGACTTAACCGATTTTATAAAAAGCTTGGCAATAAATCATCTGTAATAATAAGTCTTACAATATTTTAATTAGTTATCAAAGGTACCAGGATTATAATTTAGTACGCAAGACGCGCGTTTCGTCTACATAAAACTCATCAGTGACGCTCATATCAAAATATTTATGAAGCCAAACAAGTACAAAGTTGAAGAGCATTGAGGATCCAAAATTCCAAAAAGTTGTGCCAAATACCGCTAAGGTAATCAATGCATGGGATAAGAAAATCCTTAGTTTTTCGAAAAATTCAAAGTTTTGTACAACAGGAAATTTATAAAAATGACCAAATTATTGATATTCATGTCAACACCGAAGTGTTGACTACTGGGCTGGTGATACCCTCGGGGACGAAACGTCCACCAGCAGTTGCATCGACCCAGTGGTGTAAATAGTTATCAAAGGTACCAGGATTATAATTTAGTACGCCAGACGCGCGTTTCGTCTACATAAGACTCATCAGTGACGCTCATATCAAAATATTTATAAAGCCAAACAAGTACAAAGTTGAAGAGCATTTAAACAAGAACAAAAACAAAGATGTTCTTATAATAGTATGTTATTGTAGATGAAAGCATCCGTCAATATGTAAACCGCGATAAACACATTAAAAAAACTTGTATTGTTTATATTTGTTATGTATTCTTCTGATTTCAGACAAGGTAACATAAATAGTAATAAAGCTGACAATATCAGTACTGTGTGTTCTTCAGATATAGCACTGATTGATAGTTTATTCCAAAAAGCAATAAAACAATTATACAAAACCATCTCCCAACCTGAGAATGGAAAGGAGGAATATGGCAAAGATGCAACAACCCGACCAAAGAGCAGATAACAGTCGAAGGCCACCAATGTGTTTTTAAAACAGTGAGAAAATCCCGAACAGAAATGAGGGAGTCAGCTGGCCCTTAAATTAAAAGTTGAACTAGTTCATACGAAACAAACATTTTTTTTGTTCATCTTGCATAATGACGACTTTGACGACGCTTGGTTAACTTTAATTGGAATAGAGGCGAAACGAAATAAAAACAACACCATTAATAACAATTCGAATGTGATAAATTGGTAGACATACAGCCTACGACATAAGTTCTAATTTCATAAACGGTATTTTTTCTAAAGCGCATTTTTACAAACGTGTCTATTCAGTGATGACCAAGGCCAAATATTTGAAAATCTAATGCTTATTAAAAAGATGAAGAGCTATCAACCAAAAATGGCAAAAAACAAAAGTATAGTCAAAGCCGGGCAAGGAATCAGAGTTTAGCATGAGCGAGATACATTCCGCAATTTTTTTAAATTTCATGTGACACAAAATCCGTATTTTCATGCCAGTTTGGTTCTGGCTACAGGGCTGGTGATACACTCGGGGACTATGATTTCAACAGCAGAGGCATCTAAGCTGGTTGACGATGCAGGTTTAATACGCTTACTATCAACTTCCTTTCGGTTCTGATTTGAAAAATACCAATGAAATTAGTATAACTCATGAAGCGATAACAAGCTGGCAATGCCATGACAAAAACAAAAACGACCAATTGACAACTAAGCATATATGTTTTTTGTTCAATTCTTACATAAATTAGGCCGTTAGTTTTCTCGTTTGAATTGCTTTACATTGTCATTTCGGGGCCTTTTATAGCTGACTATGCGGTATTGGCTTTGCTGAAGGCCGTACATAGACCTATAATTGTTAATTTCTGCGTTATGTTGGTCTCTTGTGGAGAGTTTTCTCATTGGCAATCATACCCCATCCCCCTTTTTTTTTTTAAATATTTTTATAAAATACAACATACAATATCAAAACTGAGCAACACGAACCTCAACAAAATTCGGGAATGATCACAAGTGTTCCGGAGGGTTAAATAGATCCTGATCCACATGTGGCATCCATCATGTTGCTTATTCAAGTACAGACCAGGTGATAAGAATAATTCGGTATTTTACATTTCCACAAAAGAGAACGGCTTGTGGTAATTATTGGCCCATTCGTCTTCTGTGAAACAAATATTCGATTAAAGATCAACCAGCTTGTATTGGTGTCTTTAAGATTTTTTTAAGGGATGATTTGAATTTCACCACTGTTACTCTTGATCAAAATTTGGAAGATAAAAGCATCTCCTTTGTCGTGAAATTAGCAGTTTCTAAATGTTCGTCAAGTTATGAGGCATAATATCAAGATACAAACAGTTAAAATAATAAACATGGTATTGCTAGGCAGTAAAGAAATCTTTATTATAATTTGTATTTTCTTATTACAGGACAAAACAGGTCTATTTATTGTTAATAGATATAAGAAAATGTGGTATGAGTGCCAATGAGACATCTCTCCATCCAAGTTAAAGTTTGTAGAAGAAAAACCATTGTAGGTTAAAGCACGATATTCAACACGGAGCCTTGGCTCGCATCAAAAAGCAGTCTATAAATGACTAGTGTAAAACCATTCAAACATGAAAAACAACGGTTTAATCTATATAAAAAACGAGAACCACATCAACAAACGACTACTACTGTTCAGCTCATATATTTAGTTTTATTAACAAATGTTTCTTTTATACAAATATATATTTTTTTCAATATCTATGTTATAAAATAAACTTTCCATTTTTATAACTATAACAACGAATTACGAGACATTATTGTAAATGAATTGGCAAAAAAAACTTTCACATTGTTGGTCTTAGTTCTTATTCAACAACAAGAGGTTTGGTTTTTTTTTGTTATGCGCTTTTTGTCTCACAGATCTTTTTATTAAAACTCTCGAATTCAAATTATCCTCTGTTTTCTCCAAAATATTAGCTATGTTACTATGACCATTCTTTTCTGCATACATGAGGGCTGTCCATCCATATATATCATATTTGCTGCTGTCACAAGTATTTTCGATCAGAAATCTAACAAAGGACTCTCTGGCACATTCCACTACACTCCTTTTCCAAATTAAATTCCTCCGATGCTTACATGTTTCTATAAGAGGCGTGCTACCAACAAAAAGAATGCAGTTTACCCCTTTACATTTTGATATGAGATCTGCAGCCAGCAAAAACCTTTCGTGATGTATAGCGTCGAAAATTGTTCCAATCCTCTTATTTTCATTGTCTGAACTGAATCCGCTTCCTATTTTGGAAGATTTTACCAAAAAATATAAAAGTAATCAATGCACTTCTTGGCAGATGTTGATTGCAATAGTAATTTGAATTTCAATTGAAATCTCATTTATACAAGTCTACTGGGTACGTCATTGATGATGATGAAATTACTGATTACCACTTTGTTTATATGAAACTGTTGACACTAAAGACCTAAAGAATATGAGCCTCCCTGATCTTTGTTTGTGTGGTACTGACTTTTATTACGCTCAATTTCAAAAGAAAGTATTGGAAAAATGATTTTGTGTTTTGATAAAAAAAAATATATATAGATAAAACATTGAAGAATAATTTGTGTTCAGCTATTCTTTACGTGTCGTTATTTCCAAATGTTTTTATGAATACACTATAGTTTTGACGAATTGTCTTTACCAATAAAAATAAAAGTTGACACGAAGATAACTGGTTAAGAAAAGAAACAAATACGAGTTCTTAAGAGTTATCAAAAGTACCAGGATTATAATTGTATACGCCAGACGCGCGTTTCGTCTACATAAGACTCATCAGTGACGCTCAGATCAAAATAGTTAAAAAGCCAAATAAATACAAAGTTGAAGAGCATTGAGGACCCAAAATTCCAAAAAGTTGTGCCAAATACGGCTAAGGTAATCTACTCCTGGGGTAAGAAAATCCTTAGTTTTTCGAAAAATTCAAAGTTTTGTAAACAGAAAATTTATAAAAATGACCATATAATTGATATTCATGTCAACAACGAAGTGCTGACTACTGGGCTGGTGATTCCCTCGGGGACGAAACGTCCACCAGCAGTGGCATCGACCCAGTGGTGTAAATAGTTATCAAAAGTACCAGGATTATAATTTTATACACCAGACGCGCGTTTCGTCTACATAAGACTCATCGGTGACGCTCAGATCAAAATAGTTAAAAAGCCAAATAAATACAAAGTTGAAGAGCATTGAGGACCCAAAATTCCAAAAAGTTGTGCCAAATACTGCTAAGGTAATCTACTCCTGGGGTAAGAAAATAAATGATTTTAAGACATTTTACTTAACTGTTCTTCTACAAAGTAGTGATTTGAATAACATTGTACATATACAAGTCTGAAACACAATTATAATCTAAAAAAAAAGAGTTGCTAAAATATGAGCATAGTTTTATATATAATATATTTGATGATAAATATAAGCTCTGATAAACATCCTCTTAATCTTACACGAAAAAAATCTAAATGTATGTTTGTAGACACTTAAATACTAAGATTTTTCTACTTCGGGAATAGATTACCTTTGCTGTATTTTGTACTATATTTGACCTTTTTTCCTTGTCACTGATGAGTCTTTTGTAGACAAAAAGCGTCTGTCGAAAAAACAAAATTTCAATACTGGTATTTTAATTCAAAACCTCGTGACCTTTAGAACAATACCAGAATTTTTGTGATGATATATTCATTTTGAACTGTCCACATTTTGTAAAGGGGTAATACTTGGCATGAGTTAAGTTTTATTATGTCCAGCGCTACAGTCAAAATTTCACATAACAGTTCGTGCATACAAGATAACAACCATCATTGAAAGTTAACCAGTCTAATTGTCACCCTTTTTTTGGTCCTGTTTACAAGCATTAGTAACCATCTCAAGTTTTTATTATATTTTATAGAAACAACATATAAAAAAGAAAAGTTCTTTGAATTCCCCAATGTATATTTTTATGACTCTTTTAATTTTCTGCAATTAAACTTCCTACAACAGTTACTGTCAAATTCTAGAGACTGTTTTCACATATGAAATGTATTCCCCTAAAATCATTTTCATTAAATGAGCGATGTTTTATGTCCTGATTTAATAATTTATCATGATAATGATTGGACTAAAGAGGAAGGGTCTATATTCAATTCCAATTATACTAATATTGTATCAATACTGTTACTTAGACAAACAAAAAACTAGACAGAAAAGTGGATAAAACTAATAACTATCATTTTTAAAATAAAAAGTTCTTAACAATTTAACAGTCGGTATTACCGTTCATTTGTGTATATGTAAACATGATGTACACAGACATAAGATCAATTGGGACTATATGTCAGTATGTATTGATTTAGTAACCTTTTTTTAAATAATGCCGAAGCACTGATACCAAGGAGGAGTTTCCATCCACAGCAGAAGTGTCAATATAATGTTAGAAATAAATTCGAATTCAATGCGGTAGAATTACTCAATTGCAAGTGAATAATTCATTCGCGATATTTATTATATTATGTTGACAAAACTGAAACAAATGGCTGATAAAAGTGAATTAATATTTCACTATTTCACTTTCATTAATGATTGAACAAATTAATCATATTTTTTTTTTGGTATATCTCATAGCTTATATATTCCTTTAAAACTTAAATATGCGGTTTTTACCACAGATCTTTATTTTCTATAATATAAACATATATATTTGTTTATTTCTGTTTCATTTGGTCTCTTGTGCAGAGTTGTCTTATTGGCAATCATACCACATCATATTTTTTTTATATATCTGGTTTTTATGATGTTCCATAAATATACTTTGTAATTAAGCTACAAATTTCAACATTTTATATAACATCAACTAACAATTACCACCAATATTTTTGTTTCTTCTGGAGGGGTTTGATCATATAGCATATGTCTAATTAAAAACTGTGAAAAGTTATTTACGTACTTTACTGAAAAGTTATTGAAAAGTTATTAAAATCTAATATAAAACTGATTAACATCTGATTTAAACCAATGTCAGTAAAATGTCATTGTCGATAGCAAAGGCCATATCACAGTCGATATTAAACAATTGACACAAACTTAAAGGGTATACACGTATATAGAATTGCGTGGTATTTTGCAAATGAATAATTGAAAGACGAAGACCTGTTGTTAGATTTATTAACTACCAACTGGGTGAAATAAAAGGCGGTAGACTGTTATACTCAAATGAAATCAACCCCATGCCGTGATTTGTCATTGACTATGATTAAACACAATTTATATGTTTTTGGTAATAGTAAATTGTTTTCATGGGCACTTTGGCACCAAAACTCCTGGTGTTCTAGCTATGAGTCCTGGCATTACCACCTGTCTGATCCATACGATGTGTATCTGTCTAAATGATCTAAGGACATTTTTACCACGTCTTAGATTGTTGTTTGCTATTAACATCGTCTTGTCTTTTGAGTACCTAACGTGACCTATTCCCGAATTTGACTGTTTTGCTTGGTGTGATTTCGCTTTACTATAAGACGTATCAGGGTACTTTGCTATTCAACATTATTGTATTTAGTTATGATTTTATTTGTAATTCTAATCGGATATTGTTAGATGTGTTGTCATTTGCAGTTATAATTTTATTTTTTTAATATTCTATTCGGATGTAAAAGTAAAGATAATTAATCACCCTGTCCCAGTTCATTTATAAGATTTCAGTTTGGGGCAACTTAACGTATACGATTTATTTGTTTAATAGTTTGATTAAAGCCCCGGTCACAACAGATAGTACGATTTTTTGTCGTGGAAGATCTATAAAAAAAAAGTTGTCGTGCAAAATGTCAAAAAATATTTCGAGTGGTCAGCTACGATATGTCCACGATGGTTCCACGATGGGTACAGTACAGGAAAGAAAAATTGTAAGTGTACTGTCGTGGGTTTGTCGCAAGTGAGTCTTGCGAAAGTCGTGCGACTGTCGTACGATAATCGTGAGTTGGTCGGGTCTATTTGACTCCGAACTGCTAGTATAAAAAGAAGGCCCGATTTATTGCGTGCCTTTTGCCATTTGCTTTCAATATTGTTCAATGTCATCATAAGTTCGGTCCAATTAACCGACGTTTTTCGTATTATATAAAATAAGAAGATGTGGTATGATTGCCAATGAGACAACTGTCCACAAGAGACCAAAATGACACAGAAATTAACAACTATAGGACACCGTACGGCCTTCATAAATGAGCAAAGCCCATACCACATAGTCAGCTATAAAAGGCCCCGAAATGACAATATAAAACAATTCAAACGAGAAAACTAACGGCCTTATTTATATAAAAATGAACGAACAACAAATATGTAACACATAAACAAACGACCACCACTGAATTACAGGCTCCTGACTTGGGACAGGCACATACATACATACTGTGGCGGGGTCAAACATGTTAGCGGGTTCCCAATCCTCCCCCTAACCTGGGACAGTGGTATAATAGTACAACATAAGTACGAACTATAAAAATCAGTTGAAAAAGGCTTAACTCATCAGATGGACAAAACTACAAGTGGACGTGGCCGGGTACTTGTACATTCCGACAACAAAAAGACACTAGGAACAGATCTGAGAGTACCCGTAGCTATCTGACAGCTCGTTGAAAGCCACTAACAACTAATAAAAAAATCATGCATCTAAGACTAAATTATCAATCCGTACACATCCAACATCAAATGGATTTAGTGTAAAGACGTCATAAACAGTCAGAGAAAAACATGACCTTGTGCAATGCCAAGTTACAAGTATCGACAAATTGTAGATCCATGAATGTGTATATGTATATAACATAATTAGTTGATATTATAATTGTTCAGCGAATTTAAACCAGGATGCCCCCTAAAAGAAAAATTAACAAAAGAAATGTGGTAGCAGGAAAAACTGGGTGATATTGACCCGCTACCACAAGCAGAAACATATCGTCATTGTTCTGCCAAAACCTCGTATTTTTGAAATTTGTTGACTTAGATTGTAAACACTAACTGTAAAATAACTGTATCAAAAATAAGCGAATTTGGTAGTTATCATTAACTTTCGGAAATTATAGTTATAACCCACTAATCTAACAGTTAATCTCCTGGGCTTATTTCAGACGGCATCGACATTAACTGAAGTTCGGTCATGCAATATTACACATATTGATTTTTTTTCCGTTTATCAATATAACAAAAAAACTCAAAGAAAAAACATTAGATAACTCTAGCCAACAAATACACAAATAATACATAATTAAATAATAAAAGCTATTTTACATGGTTTTCGGTTTGAATATTTTCATTTTTCTTGAGTATAGTTAATAGTTATCAAAGGTACCAGGATTATAATTTAATACACTCGACGCGCGTTTTGCCTACATAAGACTCATCAGTGACACTCTGATGAAAATAGTAATAAAGCCAAACAAGTACAAAGTTAAAGAGCATTGAGGACTCAAAATTCCAAAAAGTTGTGCCAAATACGGCTAAGGTCATCTATGCCTGGAATAAGAACAATCCTTAGTTTTCGAAAAATTCTTAGTTTTGTAAACAGGAAATTTATAATTTCGAAAAATTACCATATAATTGATAATCATGTCAACACCGAAATGCTGACTACTTGAATGCTGATATCCTCGGAGACGAAACGTCCACCAGCAGTGGCATCGACCCAGTGGTGTATATAGTTATCGAAGGTACCATGATTATATCTTAGTACGCCAGACGCGCGTTTCGTCTACATAAGACTCATCAGTGACGCTCAGATCAAAATATACAAAAATATTTCGTGCATAAGATTTACTCACGAATTTGACAAATAAATGTAGACATTTTGTTTGAAAAACGTAGTTTTTACGTCTTTCTGTACAGCAACAGATGGATGCACAAGACTACCTTTTGATTCTTATGCTTCATGAAAAATGTTCCCTTATTTTATTTGAAAGTGAACTTCAACATGAATGAATCTTTTTTTGAAAAAAAAACTTGCTAAATTTTTCATTAATGTTCTAGAGAAAAACATTCACATACGGCACATAGGCTGTCGTCAATCCTTTAGATTAGTGAAGTGTAGCTCCGTACTACATTTATAACAGTTTGTTTTGCTATAATTAATGGCGAAGGCAAACAAGAAATTATAAGGAGATTGGTTTTCAATAGTGTATTTGCTACCAACTTGTTAATACCACCTGATGCTATGTTGTCATTGTTTATGTCACTGATCATAAATTACTACATGCAATAAAATATGTTTATAACAGCAACACTACGAGAGTTACATCATTGTGACGACTTTTTTAACTTGCTATTTTTATACTACATTTTGGGGTATGTCACTTCGAAAATTAAAGTTCAGTCGAAGACTATGCATAACAAATTTATGAAGTTGATTTACAAGGAAAGTAAAGAAATCGAATAGGCAATCGTAACAGTTTATAACTTCAGTTTGACAAACGTCTACAAAGCTGGGTGTTAAATCATTTATAATAATAAGATGAATAATTTAACACATAAACAAATATATAGTTACACAGGAGCATAGCAATGTACATAATATTATCTGTGATAAATGTACGCCACATCATGCACCCCCTTGATATTGTGTTCAAAACTGCTAAAGGTCTTGTTTGTATGTGAGATCTTTATTGCTGGGGGATATGTGTAACGAATAGCAGAAAAGTAACTTTTAAAGAAATTAATGTGACAAATTAATACATTTGTTTACTTCGGTAGACTCCGTATTTAAAGGTTATCATAATTGTGAAACACAATTAAACCTTTTTGCATAGTTTAACAGACACAAAGTTTGCTAACCTATGTTGTTTGAAATATAGAACATTTTCACAAAGCTGTTTAATCTATAAGAAATATCTGTGTCGCAGATAACCACGAACATGATCAAATGATCGTAGGGTAATTTTTTTCTTCGATTGCACAATCACCAAAATTAGACTTATCATCGAATATACTTACAATGCGCAACGTTAACACACCTGGCAACATTTTGTCTTATTGCCCATCAGATAACCTTAATTAAACTCTGGCTTTTTTCAGTTTGTATTGTACAGCCTTTCGCTTTTCTGTGTTTTACTTAGTGGACTTTTGTTTCTCTTTCCGTCGATGTGCATTTTTTGCTTTGGTGATGTCAGTTTCTCTTCTTACTATTCATTTCAATTGTTATTTTAATATATTTCGCATCTCTATCTTCTTATATACATGTACATGTGAATGTTTGTGTCTTACTTTCATTATTGATCTATGTAATTGCATATAAAACTTGTTACTGATATCTTAAAATAATTACTATTTTATTCAAATTTACCAAAAGATCAAATAGAAAAAAATATGTTTTGGACTGATGTTTAAGTCAGATTGAATACAAAAAAAAGAGTAAAAATATGTGTCATCATTTCATAGGTTAGAATTTGTCGAATTGTCTTAGAAAATTACCGGAAGTCATTACATTCAAACATAATTCTTGATAGTTTTCGTTATCAGCATTGACGTGTATACCATAAATCCTCTTTATAATGATATAAATCATGTTTCACAAAAATATTTGAATACATACAGGTTGATGTTTGTCTAGTTCTTGCGGAATAAAAATACCCTTTACACATTGCCTATATGCATATCTGTAAACTTGTTAGAAAAACAGTTGGTTACGGTAGATGCAAATTGGTCTTTAAAAACACCACACATGACCTCCTTTGTGCTCAAAGAAGCACAAACAAGCACAAGGACCACAAAGGAGTTCGATAAGTGCACAAAGGACAAGAAATGGTTTATAAAATAGGGGGGAAATGATTTCCTACGAAAAAAATATATAGATTTTTATTAAAATACTTCAGTTTAATTGGAATTAAGTTGAAGATTTACGAAACCGTGTTTTGTAATTGGTACGGATATGCATAAGTTTACTGCCCTTCTCTATCAGATTTCACAAAGTTTCATATTAAAAAAAAAGAAAACTTAAGACATATGAAAAAACATATAAGTTTTCTATAAATGTATATAGATTTCACAAGAAGCGATCAAAGATATCTTCTTTTGAAGTTAAAAATGAGAAATTAAACCATTTTACTCAAAAAAAAATCAGAAATAAAGGAATATACAATGAGAGATTTCTTCATTGAAACAATGAAGCTATACAAATTCAACATGATGCACTCTCAATACAACGACGTGTCAAGTCTATCTAGACTTCAACAGGTATATTTTCTTTCACGTTTGTTTAAATTATTTTCACTATCAAAGCAATTAATTTATCTTAAACTATCTATTTTATTTTCATTAGTTTTGGGCAAGAAAATCAAAACTTACTCTTATTTTTTTTTGCACAAAGGAGATCCTTTGTGATGTTTTTAAAGACACAGGTGCAATACATCTGGATAATTTAATGCAATCAGAATAAATCACACTAAAAAATTAGCGTCTCTGCCCCTTTCAGCAGTTTGTTTGGAAAAAAATCTAAAAAAATGTCAATAATCTCATCGAAAAATGGAAGTTGTGTACATTTTATGAAGTTCAAGCATGTTTATGTTGACTTTTTTGTCTTGATAACGTATAAAGCTATCTTTGGTTCAGTTTCTATTATTTTTATATATCATGGCTACGTGGTGATGTAATAATATTCAAAAACCACTGTTCTAAAAAAAAACTTTTTCAAGTGAAATACCTCTCTTAAAAGTCATAACAATTGAGAAGATATGTTTGCACATAAATCAATTGACGACAGAGCTTACTTGTAGATCATTCCTTGTGTATGTAATCTAGGGTAATATGTCTTGAACCTTTTTTTCTTTTAGTTTGCCCTTACAAAACACTTTTTATATCGTGTTATCTTTAACATTTGGAAATTCCCCTTGACAACAATTCAGACATTAGTTTTAAGTTCTCAAAAATCCTAAAATTACATTTAGTGATGCTTTGTTGCTAGTAAATATTCTCGTCTTCTAAAATAATACTGATACATAAGGCTCGTATTAATGCAATGCAGATAAATATTATGTATTTTCAAGATCTTAATCGATAGAGCATCATCCATACAAAGCCTTCGAGTTTTACAATTGGAAAAATCAGGTGGCGTTATTGGAACATAATTTTTACGAATAATAATCCCGACTTCTGCATTATACTGTGGTTTAGTTTCATTGCAATATTATTTTAAAATCTCAAATAAAAATAATTAGAAATTAAACAAAATCTTAACAAATAAAGACTATTCTAATAATTTGATATATAGTTGTGATAACAATGAGGAACATAACAGGTACAACCACCTTCGCTAGCAAAGAGTTACGATTTACTCCTCTAGTCTCAACCCTTGGCAGGTTAAGCCAGCGTTTGTGATCACAATTCTCACCAATTACCGGTAGACCAGAGAAACACCTATTCATCATTTTTTACCATTTGCAGCACTTGAACTTTCTTCAACGTGGACTGTAAATATGGTTGTATAAATTGTACAAATTGTAAAAATTTCGTGATGCAGGATTCGAATATATAAGTTTACATTTCTACATTTGCACAAGAAACATACACAGGAACTCCAATTATTTGATAAATAACATAAGATGTATCAATCGATATAGTTCGGGGTAAACAATTTGTTTCACAATCAGCTCGTGGTAATTGTTTATTTTCATTTTCTACTTTTCATTTGATCATTTTCTTCGCGCATTTTGATTGGATGGAGCCAGTTGCAATTGAGACCAATGAAAAGCATGATCTCGTGGATCAGAAGTTCTATCTTGATCCGTCAACTGTGGAGAGGAGGAATCTGAATTGTAATAATTGAATAGCGAAGATGAAATGCAAAAAGAAGAGCAGGATTTGTGAATCCTCCAGAAGCACCTTAGATTCCAAATTTATTTTTGGTGGGCTTCAAATTGCTCAGTCTTTTGTTTCTTGTGTAATGAGGCCCGCTTCAAGTGCGGGATTTTCTCGCTGCGTTGACGATCCATCGGTAGCCTTCGGCTGTATTTGATCTTTGGTCGGGTTATATTTCATTTACTATTGTTACTGATGTAAAAATAAAAAAGATAATGATATAAAAACTTTATATTGCGACAGCCATAAAAATTCTTTATGAGTAAATAATTTGTATCTGTATTTTCTTTGTGTCACAGGAACATACATTACACTAAATGTTATACTAATATTAGCATGTTTCTATATTGTCATAAAAATTCATAATATCTAATAAAATTAATAGATTTAGCTAACAAAGTCCTTATATTTCAATAAGGTAACTTTATTTGTTAAGGAAAAAATGTTTTAATGTTAATTAGACTTAAATCAAAAATTGTTTGCTTTCCCCTCTCTGTGATTAAAGTAAGATAACTCTGGTCAATTTTCCTAACATTAAATCATTATGGGAAGATGATATAGTTCTGTTTTCATTTATAGTCTTTTTCAGAAAAGTTCTAATTGTTTTGGGTAGGTCCCAATTACAATTTTACACTCTAGCATTCGACATCAGTTAGAAGGTTCTGGAATAAAACGGTGGCTATGGTGTACTGTTTTGTGCTTGTGTTCAGCGTTATTACACTACTTTCATGTATTTGTCTTAAGGGATCGAGTAAAGGATATAAGCTACACCAGCTTTCTGCTTCATTTGAGTTCTGGCATAATGGTATACACCATACCGATCTAAGAAACAAATGCCGCTTTACGAGTAGAATGACGAATGCTGTTGGACAGATTTTGATGCATACCACAACTTGAAACAGTGTATTCTTGACAGCACAATTAATGTTTTTCACGGGCATAGTGTACCTCAAATTAAAAGTAGGAAAATAGTGGGTTTTTTTTAATAATTTCCAGGATATTGCTTTAATAGAGAGCAATTTCATAAATACTGGGAAGATGCTTTTTCTGTGACATAGTCACTTGTTTCAGAATATTTCCCCCTATATACCTTAATGGTATATTAAGGTATAATAAAGGAAAGTTTTATTCTGTAACGAGTGCCTGTAATCTGTAATTTAGAGCAGTTTGTCTCATCGCTTAAGAATGTTAGTGATGATGAAGGCAGATTTGCCCTTGCTTACTTTTGACGTATAAACACGGCATGACTACTTACAGATAACAAAACAATATTTATAAGATAACAAAATAATTCTTTATATTGGTATATAATAATTTTAAACATTTCAAAAAAATTAAAGATAATATAATTATACATAAATGTCTTTGATATACTAATGAAAAATACGAGTATCTGGTACATTACAGATTTTGTAATAATTTTAAATTCAATAAAAAAAAGTATATTTATAAGATATAGTTATAACCCTGTTCAAGGTAAACAATCAACATATTGACTTTATGAAATTAAACATAGACTCATAGTTCAAAGGAATATAACTATTGTATACAAATGACACATCAATCGAGTTATTTAGCTGCGAATTTGTGCGCCACATTCTTGGAAGATTCTAAATTATCAATATAACCACAAGTTGTTAATCTATAGATACTGACGACTAATGAATGCACAGTAAAGAATATTTATTTGAAATTTTTTAACACTTACTCAGAAAAATGCTCGAACTACTTGACTTTCAAAGCTCATAATTAACGTGTTTACACACTGATATAATATGGTTGTTAAACATTACAAACCTGTAATCGTATAAGACACTATACACCTCGTGTGCTTAAAAAACATACATATAATATTTACAAAGTTTGACATGAAATATTTGACAAACAGATCGTCGTAGCTTGGAATGAGCTACAATATTATGTTTAAGATCAGAAGCGCAAATTTCAAAATGAGGATTTGTCTTCTCTGTTTTTTTGTTTGGTTAGAGCTATTCCACCTGTCCTTTTAGTACACTCAAGACGAAGTTGGATTACTTTCCGAATAAATATCTACAACAAATAGCTAACAAATCTTTTAAGCCATTATTTAAGTTGTCACTCAGCAACGGGATGTCTTTTCTATTTTCATAAGGTTACAAGGACCTTTTTATGTCCAACATTTTCTTTTATTAAAACTTCCAATTAATAATTCTCTTCTCCGACTTTTGTTTTCTCCAAAATATTAGCAATATTACTATGACCATTCCGTTCTGCATACATAAGAGCTGTCCATCCATATATATCACATTTGCTGCTATCACAAGTATTTTCGATGAGAAATCTAACAAAAGACTCTCGGTCACAATCTACTATACTCCTTTTTCTGTTTGAATTTCTGCGGTACTTACATGTTTCTATTAATGGCGTGCTTCCAAAATAGTCGATGCAGTTAACCCCTTTGCCGTTTGAAATTAAATATGTAGCCAGCGGAAACCTTTCGTGTCGTATAGCCTCGAAGATTGCTCCAATTCTCTCATTTTCTTTGTCTTGACTGATTCCGAATCCCATTTTTCTAAAGTATTAATGTCCTTCCTTGTTCAATGATAAAGCAATAGTATTTCCAATATTATTATCAATCTTATTTATACAAGTTTGCTATCTATGTCAAGGATGACACTACGCAAAATTACGTAGTTTATATAATAAAAGTTAACACAGTTCTACCGGATATTAACGTAAGGGAGGTACACTATATTTAGCAAAGAAAAAATATTGACATTTTAGAGACCAATGTGAAGTATATTTACTTAATACTAATAAATACATATGGTGGTAAACTGTTTATACTTCAAGGATATTAGCCTCTCTCTATTAGATAACAAAAGTTAACACAGTTCTACCGGATATAAACGTAAGGGAGGTACACTATATTTAGCAAAGAAAAAATATTGACATTTTAGAGACCAATGTGAAGTATATTTACTTAATACTAATAAATACATATGGTGGTAAACTGTTTATACTCAAGGATATTAGCCTCTCTGTATTAGATGTCTTCGTGTCTTCGATACTTACTACTATTCCTTCACGAGTTGCACCCGTCATGTTGCTGAAATAAATCAAAACCTGGTCATATAAGTCAGAAGAGAACATTCGATAAAACGGGTAACGACAATTAGAATATATCTTTACATCTGTGAAACCGTTATCTATTACGGTCAGACAACTCATAATGACGTCCTTAAAATTTTCAAAGAGTCATTTCAACTTCACTGTTCAAAACTCTTGGTTTCAAAAACCTCCTTGTAAGCCAACCCTCTATTGAGGATCTTAGGTGAAAAAAAAGAATTTAAAATTGATGTTGTAAGTAAGGGGAGCATTAGTTAATGTGTTATTACACCAACTCATAATACGTCACATCCGGACACATAGGAAAATTGGTCAGTAAAAATACTCCCTTGAGTTTGACAGTTGTAGGTAGTCAATCCCACATTTCATTGCAGTTAAACATTTCTGGGTCTTAAACATATTTCTGGGGTATTTCAAAGCATCATTATTTTTTTATTTAGGTTTCTATAGAATATTTTAGAAACTCGAAGTTGCATGGTTACTAAAGCTTGTACACAGGTTTTAAAAAGGTGAAAATTTGATTGGTTAACTTCCAGCGATGTTTATTTTCTTATATGCAATGAAATATTATATGAAATTGTTTCTATAGTACTGGACAGGATAACACTTTACTCATGCCAAGTACTTCTTTATTTGAAACAAAGCCATGTTTATTGTTTTGGGGAGCTATTTCTCCTTAATTCTTGTATTCAGCTGAAATAGAAAATGTTTCTTTAATAAAGATAGATAAAATCATATTCAAAATATTAACAACAAATTATTGACTAACCTCTCTGGAAAACGGTGCAAATTTAAGTTTTACGTAGGGACTTATTGAAACCTCCTTGGAGACAAAAAAAAATTATATGGATAGTTCATTTAGCTTCAATACTTCAATTACTCATTTATTATAACATTTCTTTCATAAATAATTGAAAGTTTACTCAAAATGTTTATTTATTGGCCTAACAAGGTGAATATTTGAGGAAATTAGAGGTATAAATGGACCAAAATAGACTTTAAAACGAAGACAAAGAGGTCTATTAATGGTATGTGTCCTTAATTCATCTCTTGTAACATGTTCAACTGTTTGTAGGCAGGTGAGATAAATATTTGATAATTTATTGGTTCACACTTTATTCTATCATGATGCGGCTTGGTTTGGATTTTTCGAAAACAATTACTCGAACCGTTGTAGATGTCGCCTTACGTAATACTCGATTTTTTCTCCATCATTGAATTGATTATGACAAAACTTAACAGAAATGCTTGCAATAACCAGTATTACAAAGGGGAAAAGTCACACTCAGTTTATTTAACAAAATAGTCTTCTTTATGATCAAAATGAGCTACAAATATTTATTGATAAATATTCTCTAGATATCCAATACTTTTTTTAAATGGCAGGAAGAGGCTTACTTGGACTTTTACCTTATCTTTGCATTGATATCATTTGGGTCTCAAATCAAAAGTCAAGAAATAAAAAATAATTATTTGACCCTGTATCTTAGGACAAACACCAAGGAGTCCAAACATTTAACAAAAAATCTAAACTCTCATCTAAGTACATCCCTATGAAATCGTGATTGGAAATGCAAGCTTTTGAATATCTTGTCACCTGGGATTTATATGCTCAGTATTCGGGCGCAGCTGGAATATTGCTATATAAAATGGGAAGTACACAATAGGTAAGATAAAATTATCTCTTGTGTCGTGAAGATTTATTTCTTATTCGTCCATCATCGTTAATTTCTAGAGGGTAGGTCAAGATATGAGGCTTGATATCAATATATTATTTGTAAAAATAGCAAACACGACATTAATAAAGCTTTTTAAAATCTTAATCTATAAATCTTAATAATCATTATATTTTCCTTATGAAGGACAATACATCTATAGAATATATCAGTGAAATATATTTGTTATATTTTTCGTAAATTGCAACAGTAAATTTAAAACTTAATCAAATATCATTCACAATTCTGCTTCATACGTTATTGATGACATTATACTGATACTAATGTAGTAGTATAAATAGAACTATTTGACACCAAAGAAACTCATTTAAACGTGGAATGGATTTATATTATATCTAGCATTTAAAATAAGAATGACATTTAAGAGACCAAGTGTGAAGTATATTTAGTTCCAACTGGCAAATACCTGTATAAAAATATCAGCCGCCTTATCTGTAGTGGGTTTTTTTTCTATACTGACCATAAAAAGATTAGTATGACTGATTTTTAATTTTGTCAAAATCTAACTTAAAGGATGTTACTCTCAGATCTGTTCCTAGTGTCTTTTTGTTGTTGGGATGTACTAATACCCGGCCACGTCCACTTGTATTTTTGTCAATCTGATGAGTTAAGCCTTTTTCATCTGATTTTTATAGTTCGTTCTTATGTTGTGCTGTTATAACTGTCCCAAGTTAGGGGAGGGTTGGAATCCCGCTAACATGTTAAACCCCGCCACATTATGTATGTTTGTGTCTGTCCCAAGTCAGGAGCCTGTAATTCAGTGGTTGTCGATTGTTTATTTGTTACATATTTGTTTTTCGTTCATTTTTTTTTTATATAAATAAGGCCGTTAGTTTTCTCGTTTAAATTGTTTTACATTGTCATTTCGGGGCCTATTAAAGCTGACTTTGCGGTATGGGCTTTGCTCATTGTTGCAGGCCGTGCAGTGACCTAAAGTTGTTAATTTCTGCGTTATTTTGGTCTCTTGTGATGAGTTGTCTCATTGGCAATCATAGCACATCTTTTTTATATTTACATAATTTAATTTTGCTGAGCTTGTTTTAGACCCATCTAGTTGTACATGTACCTATGAATACAAAACTGCCCTGTTTATTACGATTTATGACGATGTTTCAGAAATGCATGGGTTTAACAGGGCAAACCAAAACTAACTAAATTGGTTAGAAATAACCGTATAAACATTTGAAAAAAAATGGAATTTTTAAAAAGCTTGGAGATAAATCCTCTGTAATAATAACTTCAACAACAATTCTAACCTGAACAAAAACAAAGATATTATATTAGAATGTTATTGTAGATTATTAAAGAAAACTGTAAAACAATGAAGATCATGTAAGACCGAACAGTAAACACACATGAACAACATAAAGCAAAAACCCTACAAACGAACTACGAGTATCTCCACTATATGTGTATTAATGTTCATTAATTAAAGTTTATGTAAGTGTTTATTTCCTTGCAGATGCCATTTGTTTACTTTATCTCTTAATCTTGACTTATTTATTGAAGTCTGGGAATTGTCTGACCGCAATGTTAATAGTCTATCTTGTTTGATATAAGGCATGTCAATCTTGAGTAACTCCTCCCTTACTTGTCTAGGGTATATTAGAAATTTAGTTAAGGATGTCTGCTGGTCATGTTTTTGAATTCTTGTCATATTTTTCGATTTTCTCAGGTTTTATCCATCCAAATGTATTAAATTTTTTTTTACACGACACCCCACTTTTGTCTTCATAAATCTGTTCAATAGATCACTTCAGATTTAGTGATCCGGCGGCATGAAATCCTTGTTATTTTTTCTTGGTTTAAAGGGTAAAAAACAATTCCAATGTTAACAAATAGTAAAGTCTGAAGAAAACCCTTTTCCCGCCATTTTCTAAATGTCTCGTATTTTGAAAACTACACACGAGACTAATGATTTTATTACTTTATTTTGTTTAAATATCAAAGTTGTTTTCATTTTAAGCAACCACATGAAATCCTTGTTATTTTAAATTAGAGCAGCAGACATCCTTAAGTTACAGTTGTAATTTTTATATGGATTAGATACACATGTTTATTTTATGTCATATTTTTATTTGTAATTATTGACCCTCCATCCGCCCCTTACACCTCCGAGATTGTGGTTTTTGCTTTGGCAACATGTGTAGCAATTCGTTCGGGCAATGTAATAATGAATTTCATCCATTTTTTACTTGTCACAAAATTATTACCTGAGTTCTCAGGCAGCCCTGAATAAAATGGATAACTAGGCAGCCCTCTCGTCGGGTGAACGAATCATGTGTTTGTCCATTTGACAGATCTTTTGGATACATGTTTTAGTGTGCAAATGGTTTTTTCACTCGAGGTTATCCGTCTCAGGTTGCAAAGTGAGCCAATACCCTCTAAGCATGGGCTGGGCCAGCGCTCAACATGCAGGTATTAAAATTAATTTAAATAAACTAAAAGAGTGAGTATACTTGAGTTACCTATGTTTGACATGGGATGGGCCAGCGCTCAACATGTCACTCGTAGAGAGGTTTTTTGAAGTAACATATTGTTCTTTGAATTATGCTTCGAGCTCTTGTAAATACTCTCTTTTAAAAGGCTCGCTTTGCTATTAGGTTCACATTGTTTGAGGTTTCACTCAATACTCTACGAGTTATGTTTCTGTTTGATGTATACTAAAGTGGCTCGTGACTTTCTCCTTAAAGTATATGGTCAAAGTTATTTGAAGTCACGGTACCACATCTACACTCTGTCGTCAAGTGCAAGTGCCGCGATAGATGCTCGAATAATGTGAATTTAATTGAGATATGTATTATTTTTATTTTTTAAATACATATCAATTGCTAGCATGTTGCCCGTAACGCCAATTTTATATTTTGTATTATATTATATTATGTTGGTTTTTTTTTTTTTGGTTTTTTTGGTTTTTTATTTCTTTTGTATATATAATAACTTGAATACAAGTCTGTGTAATTATATATAATAAATATTAGTCATTCTTAATTGATTTGATTACTTTAACTTAGGTGGCAATTTGCTATACTTCATCAGTCGTTGTAATCTGTATCTATGACAGATCTAATCTGTACCGTTACACACATTTAAATCTTAAACAGCTGGAGAAAGTTCATCGCTCGTTCAAATCTTCATCAAAAGAAACACGGCTCATAAACTGACAAATAAAACATATGTGAATTTTACCGAAAAAAACAGAAATCAAATCACAAACGAAATATACAGACAACGACTTAGCAAATATGACTCACCGGAGCCAAACGTATAAGAAAGTGACAAAGTTTCCGAAGGCCGGATATATAAATACTGAACCACGTCGTCTCAAAATATCCAACTAGAAATGCAAAAGAAATTCATAAATAAATACATAAATGTTGGATATATAAATACCAAGACGAGTCACATAGAAATGCGAATTCATATTTAGCATAACAGTCATATTCGGCAATCGGAAACGTTAAAAAAAAGAGGGACGAAAGATACAAGAGGGACAGTCAAACTCATAGATTTGAAATAAACTGACAACGCCAGTAAACTATAATCAAAACATAAAGTTAAGCCTTTAGTTAACAACGCAAACCCCACCAAAACAGGGGATAATTTCAGATGCAGATTTTGCTTTACATGTAACATCCTTCGAGAAGCTCGTGTATTTACACACCTAGTGATAAGTCCAGCTACGTAGGTCACATTCGAGGAGAAGACGGGGGGGCGGGGGGGGGGGTTACAATAATGCCAACATCTGTCCTTTGTGAAACATATATTCAATAACGACCAACAACTCGTGATGATATCTATTAGATTGCAGAATGCATCATTTGGAACTCGAGGCTAAAGGCTTTCTTTAACGCAACTACAAAGGTAAAAAGGAAATCACGATAGGGAATGCAAGCTCTTAAATATTGAATCAATAGGAATATATATTTATATATAAGTTGTCGCTGGTTCAGACGTTCTTATTATATAATTACTTCTGTGACTGCGTCATACATTAATTTGAAAGATCGTCTACTATAGATGATTCAGCTGATTTGTAAACATTCCATCTTCATGCCCTATATAGCATGTACTGTGTTAGACATTATACGCTAGATAAAAACTGACGAGGAAAGGTAACACCCGGCCACACAAAGCTTTATTATTGTAGAGCTTAGGTGTTCGAGTAGTTTAGCGCATCGGGCATAGTGCAAGGCGATATGGTGCCAGGATATCTCAGTCACCTGAGTTCGAATCCCGGCCAGGGAAGCACAAAACATTTGCTTCCGCAAATTAACAGATCTTACATTGTTTGAGCTGAAATTTAAACGAATCATATATACAGAATTGTTTTCAGCATTGTATCACCATCAGTAATGATCCGATGGATAAAATCTGTCGTAAAGTTGTCATTGATTCAGATGTACTTACCCCTAGGCTATTAGTCTGTGTTAAATTTGCGCTTTTCAAAATATTCTGCAGATTTGATCTTTGTTTCAAATAAAGAAATACTTAGCAAGATATAAAGTTTCGTCTCCATCAGACCAGGTTGACCAATAACGGATTTTCAGATTGTTCAAGTCCTTTTTTTAAAATCATGTAGATCTTCAACTGTTTCGATTCTTATTCATTATTTGCTTTCAAATGTTTGAAGGTCAACCCAGAAAAGCGGTTCGGACAAATACAATGGTTAACGTGTTATTTTCATTTTATCTATGTGAAAATAACTAACATCACATCGCTCAAGCTTTGACGAAATCTTTATTGATACAGCTTTATTATTATTTATGTTGTGTTATAATAGTACAACACATGTTTATTCGCGGTTTTTTTCATGATAAGTTTTTAAACAGTAAACAAATATTATTTTATACAAATATCTATATTTTTATATTAAATATCTATGAAATGAACCACCATCACATATTCATAAAATTGAGAATGGAAATTGGGAATGTGTCAAAGAGACAACAACCTGACCAAAGAACAGAAAACAGTCACAGGCCACCAATTGGTCCTTAATTCAGCGAGAAAATCCCGCAAAGGGAGGTGGGCTTCAGATGGCCCCTAAACAAAAATAAGTACTATTTCACGGGTACTTGACGTTATACTAAACTTCGATATATATAAAAGAAACTAAAATTAAAAATCATACAAATCTAACAAATGCCAGAGGCTCCTGGCTTAGGACAGGCGCATACCTGCGGCGGAATAAAACATGTTTTTGTAGATCTCAACCCTTTCCATATACCTCTAGCCAATGTAGGAAAAACAAATACACAACAATACGCACAGAAAAACTCAGCTTAAAAGAAAACAGAAGTCATAGTAAAGGAAACATAATAAAATAAAGAAAATGACTATGATACATTAATTAATAAAGGACTACTAGCAGATACCGACATGCCAGCTCTAGACCTCAATTAAACTGATTGAAAGATTATGTATTCATCCTATAAATAATACAACATTTAACAAGACATTTTTGACAATCAGATAATTGTTGTTTTGAAAGACCTAATCGTTGCATTTTGAGATGGACACCGTAAGTTTGTACTGAAATATTCAGCGTAACCTGCCTAACCAGACACCTGACTATTCCAACATTCTGCTTTAATCGACACATTTTCATGGTGCCAAATATGCCAATCCTTGAAGAAGAAAAAAACTGAAATTTCCGACACCCCCCAAGTGTGTCGGAGTAGGTCATTTCACTGTATAGTAAACAATCTGCAACAAAATCTTTCAAGCTGTATTTTAGGTTCTCATTTACCAGCAATATGTATGTTATTTTTGTCAAGTGTTGACTATTTCCTACCTCACATCTCCTTTTATTTACACTTTCTATTAATATTTCTCTAATATCTATAAATATTATCAATATTACTTTCACATTCTTTTCTGTATTCATAAGAGCTGTCCATCCATATACATCATATTAACCATCAAAGACTTCCTCAATAAATTTTAAAGGTATCTCTTCTGCATTACATCTCGTTTTCTAAACGATTAAGTATTTTCTTCTTTTTTCTCCAAAATATGAGCAATATTACTATGACCATTCCTTTCTGCATACATAAGAGCTGTCCATCCATATATATCATATTTCGTGTCATCACAAGTATTCTCGATAAGATATCTAACAAAGGACTCTCGGTCACATTCTACTACACTCCTTTTTCTGATTGAATTTCTGCGGTACTTACATGTTTCTATTAAAGGCGTGCTACCAAAGTAGTTGATGCAGTTAACCCCTTTGCCTTTTGAAATGAGATTGGTAGCTAGCAGAAACCTTTCATGTCGTATAGCATCGAATATTTCACCTATCCTTTCAGTTTCTTTATCTTTGCTGATTCCGGTTCCCATTTTTCAAATGTATTAACGTTCTTCTTGATTCAATGATAAAGTAATAGTAGTTCTAATATTATTATGAATCTAATTTATACTAGTCTGTTATTTACGTCATTGATGACAATACAGACAACCTTGAAGTTTATAAAATAAAAATTAACACTATTCTAAATAAAGATTTCGTCAAAGCTTGAGCGATGTGATGTTAGTTATTTTCACATAAAAAAAATGAAAATAACACGTTAACCATTGTATTCGTCCGAACCGCTTTTCTGGATTGACCTTCAAACATTTGAAAGCAAATAATGAATAAGAATCGAAACAGTTGAAGATCTACATGATTAAAAGGACATGCACAATCTGAAAATCCGTTATTGGTCAACCTGGTCTGATGGAGACGAAACCTTATATCTTGCTAAGTATTTCTTTATTTGAAACAAAGATAAAATCTGCAGAATTTTTTGAAAAGCGCAAATTTAACACAGACTTAATAGCCTAGGGGGAAAATCAATGGTGGTATTACACCTATAAGTACATCTGAATCAGTGACAACTTTACGACAGATTTTATCCATCGGATCATTACTGGTGGTGGTACAATGCTGAAAACACATTCTGTATATATGATTCGTTTAAATTTCAGCTCAAACAATGTTAGATCTGTTAATTTGCGGAAGCAAATGTTTTGTGCTTCCCTGGCCGGGATTCGAACTCAGGTGACTGAGATATCCTGGCACCATATCGCCTTGCACTATGCCCGATGTGCTAGACTACTCGAACACCTAAGCTCTACAATAATAAAGCTTTGGGTGGCCGGGTGTTACTTTTCCTCGTCAGTTTTTATCTAGCGTATAACGTCTAACACAGTACATGCTATATAGGGCATGAAGATGAAATTTTTACAAATCAGCTGAATCATCTATCGTAGACGATCTTACAAATTAATGTATGACGCAGTCACAGAAGTAATTGTATAATAAGAACGTCTGAACCAGTGACAACTTATTTATAAATATATATTCCTATTGATGCAATATTTAAGAGCTTCCCTATCGTGATTTCCTTTTTACCTTTGTAGTTGCTTTAAAGAAAGCCTTTAGCCTCGAGTTCCAAATGATGCATTCTGCAATCTAATAGATATCATCACGAGTTGTTGGTCGTTATTGAATATATGTTTCACAAAGGACAGATGTTGGCATTATTGTAACATTAAACCGCCCCCCCCCCCCCCTTTCCGTCTTCTCCTCGAATGTGATCTACGTAGCTGGTCTTATCACTAGGTGTGTAAATACATGAGCTTCCCGAAGGATGTTACATGTAAAGCAAAATCTGCATCTGAAATTATCCCCTGTTTTGGTGGGGTTTGCGTTGTTAACTAAAGGCTTAACTTTATGTTTTGATTATAGTTTACTAGCGTTGTCAGTTTATTTCAAATCTATGAGTTTGACTGTCCCTCTTGTATCTTTCGGACCTCTTTTTTTAACGTTTCCGATTGCCGAATATGACTGTTATGCTAAATATGAATTCGCATTTCTATGTGACTCGTCTTGGTATTTATATATCCAACATTTATGTATTTAGTTTTGAATTTCTTTTGAATTTCTAGTTGGATATTTTGAGACGACGTGGTTCAGTATTTATATATCCCGCCTTCGGAAACTTTGTCACTTTCTTATACGTTTGGCTCCGGTGGGTCATATTTGCTAAGTCGTTGTCTGTATATTTCGTTTGTGATTTGATTTCTGTTTTTTTTCGGTAAAATTCACATATGTTTTATTTGTCGGTATAGTGGAGATACTCGTAGTTCGTTTGTAGGGTTTTTGCTTTATGTTGTTCATGTGTGTTAACTGTTCTGCCTTACATGATCTTCACTGTTTTACAGTTTTCTTTTCTTTTTTTTTCTGTATGTATATCAAAGTTGAAATAAAAAGTCACCTACTCCATTTCTGAAGAAAAACAAGGTATTGATATTGTCATATTTATTGATATTAGCGTCACCTTTTCTCAACCCCAAAATAAATTACAAATATAAACAATAAAAAAAAATCACATGTGATTATCACTGTTTACATTTTCTACATGTGTTTGTCACGGTTTACATTTTCAAGAATGATCTTATCTACAATAACATTCTAATATAACATCTTTGTTATTGTTCAGGTACGAATGGTTGTTGAAGTTATTATTACAGATGATTTATCTCCAAGCTTTTTAAAAATTCCATTTTTTTTCAAATCTTTATACGGTTATTTCTAACCAATTTAGTTAGTTTTGGTTTGCCCTTTTACACCCATGCATTTCTGAAACATCTTCATAAATCGTAATAAACAGGGCAGTTTTGTATTCATAGGTACATGTAAAACTAGATGGGTCTAAAACAAGCTCAGCAAAATTAAATTATGTAAATATAAAAAAGAAGATGTGCTATGATTGCCAATGAGACAACTCATCACAAGAAACCAAAATAACGCCGAAATTAACAACTTTAGGTCACTGCACGGCCTGCAACAATGAGCAAAGCCCATACCGTAAAGTCAGCTTCAAAAGGCCCCGAAATGACAATGTAAAACAATTTAAACGAGAAAACTAACGGCCTTATTTATATATAAAAAAAAATGAACGAAAAACAAATATGTAACAAATAAACAATCGACATCTCTGAATTACAGGCTCCTAACTTGGGATTGACACAAACATACATAATGTGGCGGGGTTAAACATGTTAGCGGGATTCCAACCCCCCAACCCCCTAACTAGGGACAGGTATAACAGCACAACATAAGAACAAACTATAAAAATCAGATGAAAAAGGCTTAACTCATCAGATGGACAAAAATACAAGTGGACGTGGCCGGGTATTAGTACATCCCAAAAACAAAAAGACACTAGGAACAGATCTGAGAGTAACATCCTTTAAGTTAGATTTTGACAAAATTAAAAATCAGTCTTACTAATCTTTTTATGGTCAGTATAGAAAAAAACCACTACAGATAAGGCGGCTGATATTTTTATACAGGTATTTGCCAGTTGGAACTTAATATACTTCACACTTGGTCTCTTAAATGTCATTCTTATTTTAAATGCTAGATATAATATAAATCCATTCTACGTTTAAATGAGTTTCTTTGGTGTCAAATAGTTCTATTTATACTACTACATTAGTATCAGTAATGTCATCAATAACGTATGAAGCAGAATTGTGAATGATATTTGATTAAGTGTTAAATTTACTGTTGCAATTTACGAAAAATATAACAAATATATTTCACTGATATATTCTATAGATGTCATATTGCCTTTCATAAGGAAAATATAATGATTATTAAGATTTATAGATTAAGATTTTAAAAAGCTTTACCAATGTCGTGTTTGCTATTTTTACAAATAATATATTGATATCAAGCCTCATATCTTGACCTACCCTCTAGAAATTAACGATGATGGACGAATAAGAAAAAAATCTTCACGACACAAGAGATAATTTTAGCTTACCTTTTGTGTACTTCCCATTTTATGCGCCCGAATACTGAGCATATATATCCCAGGTGACAAGATATTCAAAAGCTTGCATTTCCAATCACGATTTTCATAGGGATGTACTTAGATGAGAGTTAAGATTTTTTGTTAAATGTTTGGACTCCTTGGTGTTTGTCCTAAGATACAGGGTCAAATATTTCGTCCCATAACACCCATTTTTACTTTGCATATATTACTTCAACAGCTGATTAAACTTCGTTTGCCATAATTTCAGCAGATTTTTTATTTCTTGACTTTTGATTTGAGACCCAAATGATATCAATGCAAAGATAAGGTAAAAGTTCAAGTAAGCCTCTTCCTGCCATTTAAAAAAGTATTAGATATCTAGAGAATATGTACCAATAACCAATAAATATTTGTAGCTCATTTTGATTATAAAGAAGACTTTTTTGTTAAATAAACTGATTGTGACTTTTCCCCTTTGTAATACTGGTTATTGCAAGCATTCCTGTTAAGTTTTGTCATAATCAATTCAATGATGGAGAAAAATCGAGTATAACGTAAGGCGACATCTACATATGTACAACGGTTCGAGCAAATTGTTTTCGAAAAATCCAAAACCAAGCCGCATCATGATAGAAGAAAGTGTGAACCAATAAATTATCAAATATTTATCTCATCTGCCTACAAACAGTTGAAAAAAAAGAGGGACGAAAGATACCAAAGGGACAGTCAAACTCATAAATCTAAAACAAACTGACAACGCCATGGCTAAAAATGAAAAAGACAAACAGAAAAACAATAGTACACATGACACAACATAGAAAACTAAAGAATAAACAACACGAACCCCACCAAAAACTAGGGGTGATCTCAGGTGCTCCGGAAGGGTAAGCAGATCCTGCTCCACATGTGGCACCCGTCGTGTTGCTTATGTGATTACAAATCCGGTAAATATTCTAATTCGGTAGGTCACATTCATGAAAGGGAAGGGGATTGTAGTTACGACGTAAGGAACATATCCGATATCATTTGTGAAACGGTTATTCCATAACGGTCAACCAACTCGTGATGGCGTCCGTAAAATTGTGTTTCACAATTATGATAACCTTTAAATACGGAGTCTACCGAAGTAAACAAATGTATTATTTGTCACATTAATTTCTTTAAAAGTGACTTTTCTACTATTCGTGACACATGAGCTATCCCCCAGCAATACAGATCTCACATGAGCTATCCCCCAGCAATACAGATCGCACATGAGCTATCCCCGGCAATACAGATCTCACATACAAACAAGACCTTTAGCAGTGTTGAACACAATATCAAGGAGGTCCTTGATGTAGCTTACATTTATCACAGATAATATTATGTACAATGCTATGCTCCTGTGTAACTATCTTTTTGTTTATGTGTCAAATTATTCATCTTATTATTATCAATGATTCAACAACCAGCTTTGTAGACGTTTGTCAAAATGAAGTTATAAACTGTTACGATTGCCTATTCGATTTCTTTACTTTCCTTGTTGTATTTCTAAATCAACTTCATAAATTTGTTATGCATAGTCTTCGACTGAACTTTAATTTTCGAAGTGACATCCCCCAAAATGTAGTATAAAAATAGCAAATTCAAAAAGTCGTCACAATGATGTAACTCTCGTAGTGTTGTTGTTATAAACATATTTTATTGCATGTAGTGATTTATGCTCAGTGACATTAACAATGACAACATAGCATCAGGTGGTATTATCAAGTTGGTAGCAGTTACACTATTGAATACCAATCTCCTTATAATTTTTTGTTTGCCTTCGCCATTAATAATAGCAAAACAAACTGTTATAAATGTAGTACGGAACTATACTTTACTTATCTAAAGGATTGACGACAACGTTTGTGCCGTATGTGAATGTTTTCCTCTAGAACATTATTGAAATATATAGCAGGTTTTTTTTTCAAAAAAAGATTCATTCATGTTGAAGTTCACTTTCAAATAAAATAAGAGAACATTTTTCAGGAGGCATAAGAAATAAAAGGTATTCTTGTGTATCCATCTGTTGCTGTACAGAAAGACGTTAAAAACGAAGTTTTTCAAACAAAAAGTCTAGATTTATTTGTCAAATTCGTGAGTAAATCTTATGCACAAAATATTTTTGTATATTTTGATCTGAGCGTCACTGATGAGTCTTATGTAGACGAAACGCGCGTCTGGCGTACTAAATTATAGTCATGGTACCTTTGATAACTATTTACACCACTTGGTCGATGCCACTTCTGGTGGACGTTTCGTCTCCGAGGTTATCAGCATCCCAGTAGTCAGCATTTCGGTGTTGACATGATTATCAATTATATGGTAATTTTTATAAATTATAAATTTCCTGTTTAGAAAACTATAAATTTTTCGGAAACTAAGGATTTTTCTTAAACCAGGCATAGATGACCTTAGCCGTATTTGGCACAACTTTTTGGAATTTTGAGTCCTCAATGCTCTTTAACTTTGTACTTGTTTGGCTTTATTACTATTTTCATCAGGGTGTCACTGATGAGTCTTATGTAGACGAAACGCGCGTCTAGTGTATTAAATTATAATCCTGGTACCTTTGATAACTATTAACTATACTCAAGAAAAATGAAAATGTTCAAACCGAAAACCATGTAAAATAGCTTTTATTATTTAATTATGTATTATTTGTGTATTTGTTGGCTAGCGTTATCTAATGTTTTTTCTTGGAGGTTTTTTTATATTGATAAACGAAAAAAGAATTCAATATGCGTAAAGTTGCATTTACAAAACATTATGATTAAATACTTAAAATCAATCAATGACCGAACTTCAGTTAATGTCGATGCCGTCTAAAATAAGGCCAGGAGATTAACAGTTAACAATCTAAGTCAACAAATTTCAGGGAATATTTTAACATAAAAAGAAGCCTTCCATAACAGAATTCGAAAAATGAAAAAATTAGGGGGCCAAAGACAGGCCCTATCGTACCTTGTCCTTTCCAAGTGATGATCACACCAGGGAGTCTTGTGATAAATTATGTATTATCACTGCCAACAATCAATAATACAAGACAAATATGCGCGCAATGCCTATAATTTTGTTCCTCCCTTGATACTCACGAAATGACATTTCAAATCCAGGTGTTAGGTTAAGTTACTTCAAGCTGTTAAATGCCCCACAGTCAAAAACTGTTAGAAGCAACGTCGTTTTTTTAATTATTTTTCATCATTATTACTCAATATAATGTAGAAATCTTAAAAGACTAATTTCAGCTTTTACTATTTGCTACTTGAATGATTTTAATAGACATAGAAGGTCGTCATTACTAATTGGTTGCTAATTCATGGATTTGAATAGACTGTTAAAACAATGTCTAGAAACAATTGCAAAACATCTGTACATAACAGAATGTGAATCGACAACGAAAATAACGAAAGTTGTTATTTTGTAATCCTGCAATAGTGAATTCAGCTTTGATAACGATATGGAAAATTGTTTAGTTTAAATATACTCGAGTTGAATTTTCAATTTATCTCTCCATTTGTGTGAATTTAATCTACCTGCCATCCTTTATTTTCTCATGTTTGGACAGTTTTCACAAACACCCTTCGATTCCGACATTTAAACGTTCACTTTTAAAGATTTTCACGCGACAAACGAGAAAAATTGATAAATGAAAAATGAACAAACTGAGGGTCGATTTATATAAATTCAAGGTCGTCAGTCGGCTACAGGAGCAACAAGGCGACGCATCTTTTTTGGACGGTCAAATATACACTTTTTTCATATGGAGCGAGGTCTGACGTCCCACAACACAAGCTTGTCTGGCCAAAAAGCTGTTTAAAGTCAGAGAAATCTCGGACTACTTTCAAAGATTGTCACGCGAATTTCTTATCGAAAATACTTGTGACAGCAGCAAATATGATATATATGGATGGACAGCCCTCATGTATGCAGAAAAGAATGGTCATAGTAACGTTGCTTATATTTTGGAGAAAACAGAGGATAATATGAATTTCGAGAGTTTTAATAAAAAGAGCGGTGAGACAGAAAGCGCATAACAAAAAGAACAAACATCTTGTTGTTGAATAAGAACTAAGACCAACAATGTAAAAGTTTTTTATTTTGCAATTCATTTACAATATTGTCCGTTCCAAATTTGCTGTTTTCATCTCAAAATAGTGCTGGTAGGTATTTCAAATCTGCTACTATTCATTGTAAAGCATGTCTCGTAAAACGTTGTTATAGTTATAAAAATGGAAAGTTTATCTTATAACATAGATATTGAAAAAATACATATTTGTATAAAAGAAACATTTGTTAATAAAACTAAATATATGAGCTTAACAGTAGTAGTCGTTTGTTGATGTGGTTCTAGTTTTTTATATAGATTAAACCTTTGCTTTTCATGTTTGTATAGTTTTACACACGTCATTTTTGGGGTCTTTTATAGACTGCTGTTTGATGTAAGCCAAGGCTCCGTGTTGAATATCGTGCTTTAACCTACAATGGTTTTTCTTCTACAAACTTTAACTTGGATGGAGAGATGTCTCATTGGCACTCATCTTCTTATATCTACCAACAACAAATAGACCTTTCTTGTCCTGAAATAAGAAAATACAAATTATAATAAAGATTTCTTTACTGCCTAGCAATACTATGTTTATTATTTTAACTGTTTGTATCTTGATATTATGCCTCATAACTTAACGAACATTTAGAAACTGCTAATGTCACGACAAAGGAGATGCTTTTATCTTCCAAATTGTGATCAAGAGTAACAGTGGTGAAATTCAAATCATCCCTTAAAAAAATCTTAAAGACACCAATACAAGCTGGTTGATCTTTAATCGAATATTTGTTTCACAGAAGACGAATGCGCCAATAATTACCACAAGCCGTTCTCTTTTGTGGAAATGTAAAATACCGAATTATTCTTATCACCTGGTCTGTACTTGAATAAGCAACATGATGGATCAGTATCTGTTTAACCCTCCGGAACGCTTGGGATCATTCCCGAATTTTGTTGAAGTTCGTGTTGCTCAGTTTTGATATTGTATGTTATATTTTATAAAAATATTTTTAAAAAAAAAGCAGATGGGGTATGATTGCCAATGAGACAACTCTCCACAAGAGACCAACATAACACAGAAACTAACAATTTTAGGTCTATGTACGGCCTTGAGCAAAGCCCATACCGCATAGTCAGCTGTAAAAGGCCCCGAAATGACAATGTAAAGCAATTCAAACGAGAAAACTAACGGCCTAATTTATGTAAGAATTGAACAAAAAACAAATATGTTTAATTGTCAATTGGTCGTTTTTGTTTTTGTCATGGCATTGCCAGCTTGTTATCGCTTCATGAGTTATAATAATTTCATTGGTATTTTTCAAATCAGAACCGAAAGGAAGTTGATAGTTAGAGTATTATCCCTGCATCGTCAACCAGCTTAGAGGCCTCTGCTGTTTAAATCATAGTCCCCGAGTGTATCACCAGCCCTGTAGCCAGAACCAAACTGGCATGAAAATACGGATTTTGTGTCACATGAAATTTTAAAAATTGCGGAATGTATCTCCCTCATGCTAATCTCTGATTCTTTGCCCGGCTTTGACTATACTTTTGTTTTTGGCCCTTTTTGGTTGATAGCTCTTCATCTTTTTAATAAGCTTTAGATTTTCAAATATTTGGCCTTGGTCATCACTGAAGAGACACGTTTGTAGAAATGCGCTTCAGAAAAAATACCGTTTGTGAAATTAGAACTTATGTAGTAGGCTATATGTCTACCGATTTACCACATTCGAATTGTTATTAATGGTGTAGTTTTTATTTCGTTTCGCCTCTATTCCAATTAAAGTTAACCAAGCGTCGTCAAAGTCGTCATTATGCAAGATGAACAAAAAATAATGTTTGTTCCGTTTGAACTAGTTCAACTTTTTATTTAAGGGCCAACTGACTCCCGCATTTCGGTGCGGGATTTTCTCACTGTGTTGAAAACACATTGGTGGCCTTCGACTGTTATTTGCTCTTTGGTCGGGTTGTTGCATCTTTGCAATGTGTTTATCACGGTTTACATTTTGAAGGATGCTTTCATCTACAATAACATACTTTTATAAGAACATCTTTGTTTTTGTTCAAAAAATGTTTTTTTTTTCGAAGATATGCATTTTTATCATCCATCTTGAAAGACTGTCGTCAAGTACTTTTAGTAAAAAAAAATAGCTGTTCGAACACACCTACTCTGTTTTTGTGATTCATTAGATAGGTATTTCGCTTGACCCATATATTTCATCTTCAAGTACTGTGATTTGTTTATGTTATAAAGTCAACCTGTAGCTTTGATATATGAAAAGGATAGAATCTGAAGCGAGATGATGTATCAAATATTCTTGCTTTGTAAGATTTCAAGATAAAATATTCAACTTAAACACACCCTAACATAAAAAGGTGCACTCGATTTTCACTTTTTCCATATAATTGTTACCCATTTTTTGTAATTTTTCTTGAGTCACATAATAGAAGGGCAGACACGAAAATTACTGAACTAATAGATTGATATGTTCTTCGTCCGTGTTAAAAAAAAAATTTAAATCGGAGGTTATGCAACTTGATAGATACCCATGTCGTCGACTGGATATCTAATTGTTATGCTTAACTATGTAATTTAAAACTTATGCAAATGGTGTTTTATAATAAAACACTTCGTTATTGAGAAGAAAATTGTCATTTTATTTGTTTCTATTAACTTTTAAAATTTTTGTTACTATAGTAAACATTACAGTAAGCATTTATCGCCTTCTCTAACAAAGAGCTTCGATTCTTTTGTTCTATTTCAGCCGGGTTTCCGACTGTTACAGTTAAATTTGTGCATTGAATCATTACTGTTTTTTTTAGAAACGGGACGGTACTGTTTTTATCATAATAGTGAGAATGGAAATAGGGAATATGGCAAAGATACCACAACCCGATTAAAGAGCAGATAACAGCCGAAGGCCACTAATGGCTTTTCAACACAGCGAGAAAATCCATCACCCAAAGGCGGACTTCAGCTGGCCCCTTTAATTAAGATTTGTACTAATGTGGCATCAATCGTGTTGCTTATTCAAGTACATACCAGGTGATAAGAATAATTCGGTATTTTACATTTCCACAAAAGAGAACGGCTTGTGGTAACTATTGGCGCATTCGTCTTCTATGAAACAAATATTCGATTAAAGATCAACCTGCTTGTACATTTTTTTAAGGGATGATTTGAATTTCACCACTGCTACTCTTCATCACAATTTGAAAGATAAAAGCATCTCTTTTGTCGTAACATTAGCAGTTTCTAGATGTTCGTCAAGTTATGAGGCATAATATCAAGATACAAACTGTTAAAATAACAAACATGGTATTGCTAGGCAGTAAATAAATCTTTATTATAATTTGTATTTTCTTATTACAGGATTGATTGATTGATTGTTGGTTGCTTAACGTCCAGTGGCAAATATTTCATGCATATTCAGGACGAGAACAAGTTCACAATAAATACAATATGTAGATTAATACAATAGAGGCCATCTGGGAAGATGATCGGGGAAATTTGGACTGCCACTGGAAAATGAGGGTATATTGGATAGAGACAGAAATTATGCCTTGCAACAGGCCACCTACGGACCCCTTAAAGAGTTGTTGCAAGGGTTCTTAACGTGCAAAGAACGTGGCACCCTCTTTACACGAGGCATCGGATTTAACGTCCCCCTTCTGACCGGACGTGACTGCGAACTTGATACATCCCGCACAGCCAAACGGACGCCCCACTTCGGCAAGCGTTTTACTGCTGGTCGGGAAAAGACCAAGTGACCATATTTCTATACCCCAGTCACCCTTTGGGTTCTCTTATTACAGGACAAGAAAGGTCTATTTGTTGTTAATAGATATAAGAAAATGTGATATGAGTGCCAATGAGACCTCGCTCCATCCAAATTAAAGTTTGTAGAAGAAAAACCATTGTAGGTTAAAGCACGATATTCAACACGGAGCCTTGGCTCGCATCAAACAGCAGTCTATAAAGGACCCCACAAATGACTAGTGTAAAACCATTCAAACATGAAAAACAACGGTTTAATCTATATAAAAAACTAGAACCACATCAACAAACGACTAATACTGTTAAGCTCATATATTTAGTTTTATTAACAAATGTTTCTTTTATACAAATATATATTTTTTTTCAATATCTATGTTATAAAATAAACTTTCCTTTTTTATAACTATAACAACGTTTTACGAGACATTATTGTAAATGAATTGGCATAAAAAACTTTCACATTGTTGGTCTTAGTTCTTATTCAACAACAAGAGGTTTTTTTTTTTTTTGTTATGCACTTTTTGTCTCACAGCTCTTTTTATTAAAACTCTCGAATTCAAATTATCCTCTGTTTTCTCCAAAATATTAGCTATGTTACTATGACCATTCTTTTCTTCATACATGAGGGCTGTCCATCCATATATATCATATTTGCTGCTGTCACAAGTATTTTCGATAAGAAATCTAACAAAGGACTCTCTGGCACATTCCACTACACTCCTTTTCCAAATTGATTTCCTCCGGTGCTTACATGTTTTTATAAGAGGCGTACTACCAAAAAAGTTAATGCAGTTTACCCCTGTACCTTTTAATATGAGATTTGCAGCCAGCGAAAACCTTTCGTGACGTATATCGTTGAAAATTGCTCCCATCCTCTCATTTTCATTGTCTGCACTGAATCCGCTTCCCATTTTGGGAGATTTTACCAAAAAATATATGAAGCTTAAATACCCGTCTTCGGTTAACCTTCGTATGTCCATCTTTTGCTATCGTATATAATTTCGGCACCATCGTATAGACTTCGTTATTCATCGTACTTGCTTCGGTCACTTTTTGGTATTTTAACGAGATCGGTACAAACTTCGTACGAACTTACAATTTTCGCATTCGGGTGTCCATCGTATATAAAAATCGGGACAGTGTGACGCTGGCATAAAGATATTACTATTTTATTCAAATTTACCAAAAGATCAAATAGAAAAAAATATGTTTTGGGCTGATTTTTAAGTCAGATTGAATACAAAAAAAAAGAGTAAAAATATGTGTCATCATTTCATAGGTTAGAATTTGTCGAATTGTCTTAGAAAATTACCGGAAGTCATTACATTCAAACATAATTCTTGAAAGTCCTCGTTATCAGCATTGACGTGTATACCATCAATCCTCTTTATAATCATATAAATCATGTTTCACAAAAATATTTGAATACATACAGGTTGATGTTTGTCTAGTTCTTCCGGAATAAAAATACCCTTTACACATTCCCTATATGCATACTTGTAAACTTGTTTAAAAAACAGTTGGTTATGGTAGGTGCAAATCGGTCTTTAAAAACACCGCACAGGACCTCATTTGTGCTCAAAGAAGCACAAACAAGCACTAAAGACCACAAAGGAGTTCGATAAGTGCACAAAGGACAAGAAATGGTTCATAAAATAGGAGGGAAATGATTTCCTACGAAAAAAATATATAGATTTTTATTAAAATACTTCAGTTTAATTGGAATTAAGTTGAAGATTTACGAAACCGTGTTTTGTAATTGGTACGGATATGCATAAGTTTACTGCCCTTCTCTATAAGATTTCACAAAGTTTCATATTAAAAAAGTTTTCTATAAATGTATATAGATTTCACAAGAAGCGATCAAAGATATCTTCTTTTGAAGTTAAAAATGAGAAATTAAACCATTTTACTCAAAAAAAAATCAGAAATAAAGGAATATAAAATGAGAGATTTCTTCATTGAAACAATGAAGCTATACAAATTCAACATGATGCACTCTCAATACAACGACGTGTCAAGTCTATCTAGACTTCAACAGGTATATTTTCTTTCACGTTTGTTTAAATTATTTTCACTATCAAAGCAATTAATTTATCTTAAACTTTCTATTTTATTTTCATTAGTTTTGCGCAAGAAATTCAAAACTTATTCTTATTTTTTTTTTTTGCACAAAGGAGATCCTTTGAGATGTTTATAAAGACGCAGGTGCAATACATCTGGATAATTTAATGCAATCAGAATAAATCACACTACAAAATTAGCGTCTCTGCCCCTTTCAGCAGTTTGTTTGGAAAAAAATCTAAAAAAATGTCAATAATCTCATCGAAAAATGGAAGTTGTGTACATTTTATTAGTTCAAGCATGTTTATGTTGACTTTTTTGTCTTGATAACGTATGAAGCTATATTTGGTTCAGTTTCTATTATTTTTATATATCATGGCTACGTGGTGATGTAATAATATTCAAAAACCACTGTTTTAAAAAAAAACTTTTTCAAGTGAAATACCTCTCTTAAAACTCATAACAATGTAGAAGATATGTTTGAATAACAATTTTGCACATGTATCAATTGACGACAGAGCTTACTTGTAGATCATTCCTTGTGTATGTAATCTAGGGTAATATGTCTTGAACCTTTTTTTTTTCTTTTAGTTTGCCCTTACAAAACACTTTTTATATCGTGTTATCTTTAACATTTGGAAATTCCCCTTGACAACAATTCAGACATTAGTTTTAAGTTCTCAAAAAGCCTAAAATTACATTTAATGATGCTTTGTTGCTAGTAAATATTCTCGTCTTCTAAAATAAGACTGATACATAAGGCTCGTATTAATGCAATGCAGATAAATATTATGTATTTTCAAGATCTTAATCGATAGAGCATCATCCATACAAAGCCTTCGATTTTTACAATTGGAAAAATCAGGTGGCGTTATTGGAACATAATTTTTACGAATAATAATCCCGACTTCTGCATTATACTGTGGTTTAGTTTCATTGCAATATTATTTTAAAATCTCAAATAAAAATAATTAGAAATTAAACAAAATATTATACAAATATAGCATATGTATGAGGTCGATACAAGGATATATTGACATGAAAGAAGTATATTGACTGAGGACGAAGTCCGAGGTCGATATACTTCTTTGGGTCGATATATCCTGTATTGACCTCATACAAAGGCTATATTTGTTATATTATTAATTTCTGACCATATTTGTATCAAAATCGTCATTTAGGTTTGTTGGAATTTTATAGATATTACATTGTCTCCTTGACAATAACAACATATTAGTTGTTATTACATTACTCTTTTTTCTTTGGACATCTTATGTATTTGAATATTTTTTTCCTCAAATAATCGATCACAGATATCATGTGTTTCAAAACGTTAAACAATATCTTGAAATTCATTACATGACGTCACAAAGTAAATCGGTTTTTAGATATTCTAAAAATAACCGTGCAATATGCTTTTTGCAGGTCAATATGCATTTTGCTATCCGCCGTTTTCTCTCTACCTTCGAAAATATAGTTTAACATGTGACTATCCCTAAACGAATCAAATTTGTTAAAATATACGAATTAATAATATAAACAAATAAAGACTATTCTAATAATAAAAATTTGATATATAGTTGTGATAACAATGAGGAACATAACAGGAACAATCACCTTCGCTAGCAAAGAGTTACGATTTACTCCTCTAGTCTCAGCCCTTGGCAGATTAAGCCAGCGTTTGTGATCACAATTCTCACCAATTACCGGTAGACCAGAGAAACACCTATTCATAATTTTTTACCATTTGCAGCACGTAAACTTTCTTCAACGTGGAGGTGAAAATATGGTTGTATAAATTGTACAAATTGTAAAAATTTCGTGATGCAGGATTCGAATATATAAGTTTACATTTCTACATTTGAACAAGAAACATACACAGGAACTCCAAATATTTGATAAATAACATAAGATGTATCAATCGATATAGTTCGGGGTAAACAATTTGTTGCACAATCAGCACGTGGTAATTGTTTATTTTCATTTTCTACATTTACATTTGATCATTTTCTTCGCGCATTTTGATTGGATGGAACCAGTTGCAATTGAGACCAATGAAAATCATGATCTCGTGGATCAGAAGTTCTATCTTGATCCGCCAACTATGGAGAGGAGGGATCTGAATTGTAATAATTGAATAGCGAAGATGAAATGCAAAAAGAAGAGCAGGATTTGTGAATCCTCCAGAAGCACCTTAGATTCCAAATTTATTTTTGGTGGGCTTCAAATTGCTCAGTCTTTTGTTTCTTGTGTAATGAGGCCCGCTTCAAGTGCGGGATTTTCTCGCTGCGTTGACGATCCATCGGTAGCCTTCGGCTGTATTTGATCTTTGGTCGGGTTATATTTCATTTACTATTGTTACTGATGTAAAAATAAAAAAGATAATGATATAAAAACTTTATATTGCGACAGCCATAAAAATTCTTTATGAGTAAATAATTTGTATCTGTATTTTCTTTGTGTCACAGGAACATACATTACACTAAATGTTATACTAATATTAGCATGTTTCTATATTGTCATAAAAATTCATAATATCTAATAAAATTAATAGATTTAGCTAACAAAGTCCATATATTGTAATGCCGTCAACCCCCCTTTTTGAATATGCTGTGTTATTCAGTACAAATAATAATACGGAGATGTCTGTGAGATGATATGCCTTGCATATGAGTGTATTCGATATGCTGATTACACTAAAATTGATTTAATTCTATTGTGTTTCAAGTGATGTTATGAGTGGAATTTACTCGCGGTGACCAAGTTTGTTCCCGGAGTGCCGGTACCTTTAGCTCTGTTGTATATTTGAGATATTAACCTTTTTCATGTGTTCCTAAGTTATCCTGTTGGTGTAATAACCTTCATGATGAATACATATGTTAGTTCTTAATGATTTTAAGCTGGAAAACATCTTTATTTACATAAAATGTCCAGTGTTTACATTTTGAATTGCCATTTCTGGAATTCCCCTAATTAGAGAGATGGTTGCTGATTGGTCCGACTTATGTAAGAGAGTCTGTGATTGGCTGACATTCTTATAAAACTAAAATGATCAACTACGGAAAGCAGTAATTGTTGTGGTTTGGAATTGAATGTTATGAAACACCAAACTTGAAATCTCGGAGAATTTAGGAGGAAATTAGGAGACGAATTAGGGAGACATTAGGAGGAAATTAAGGAGACAATTAGGGAGACATTAGGAGGAAATTAGGAGACTTTAGGAGGAAATTAAGGAGACAATTAGGGAGACATTAGGAGGAAATTAGGAGACTTTAGGAGGAAATTAAGGAGACAATTAGGGAGACATTAGGAGGAAATTAAGGAGACGAATTTGGGAGAAGCTGGGAGTAAATCTCGGTGACTCAGTTTGGGTGGTAATAGTTGGTGACAATATATGTAGAGGGTAAATTATACCTATAGTTTTAATTATCAAAGAGATATATGTCTTGGTGACAATAAGAACCTTTAGTATTGATATACAGATGGTTATTTTAAATAGATGTTGTTGAATTAAGCCGGCTACATAATTTTATAGGTGTTCTTTTATTGAGACCCTTTGTAAGCCTGAATGAGCTATATGCTAATGGTAGTTTTTTTAACTAGTCGACTGAATCTACAGAGTGGTTATACTCTGGATTGTTATATATATGTGTGTGTATATATTTAATTAGTTAGACCAACCATACCAGGAACCCAACTTCCAAACCAGAAACAGCTAGAGCCTTCACAGCCATTTTAAGATTGTTAAATAAATTATCACAACTTTTATATGCTTTGTCTTTTATTTATAAATAATAATTATATAACATTTTTCTAGGTTAACGAATCTGTAAAGTGTGTTGGTTCGACGGTATTCCAATTAGACGTCGGGCCATACATCTTATAGTAATATAAACCATACCAGTTAAAGAAATCCCTTTTATTTGTAACCTGTTATCTCTGGTGTCCGACTCTAACACCAGGGAGGCAGCGTTATAATATTTCAATAAGGTAACTTTATTTGTTAAGGAAAAAATGTTTTAATGTTAATTAGACTTAAATCAAAAATTGTTTGCTTTCCCCTCTCTGTGATTAAAGTAAGATAACTCTGGTCAATTTTCCTAACATTAAATCATTATGGGAAGATGATATAGTTCTGTTTTCATTTATAGTCTTTTTCAGAAAAGTTCTAATTGTTTTGGGTAGGTCCCAATTACAATTTTACACTCTAGCATTCGGCATCAGTTAGAAGCTTCTTGAATAAAACGGTGGCTATGGTGTACTGTTTTGTGTTTGTGTTCAGCGTTATTACACTTCTTTCATGTATTTGTCTTAAGGGATCGAGTAAAGCATATAAGTTACATCAGCTTTCTGCTTCATTTGAGTTCTGGCATAATGGTATACACCATACCGATCTAAGATACAAATGCCGCTTTACGAGTAGAATGACGAATGCTGTTGGACAGTTTTTGATGCATACCACAACTTGAAACAGTGTATTCTTGACAGCACAATTAATGTTTTTCACGGGCATAGTGTACCTCAAATTAAAAGTAGGAAAAGAGTGGGTTTTTTTTATAATTTCCAGGATATTGCTTTAATAGAGAGCAATTTCATAAATACTGGGAAGATGCTTTTTCTGTGACATAGTCACTTGTTTCGGAATATTTCCCCCTATATACCTTAATGGTATATTAAGGTATAATAAAGGAAAGTTTTATTCTGTAACGAGTGCCTGTAATCTGTAATTTAGAGCAGTTTGTCTCATCGCTTAAGAAAGTTAGTGATGATGAAGGCAGATTTGCCCTTGCTTACTTTTGACGTACAAACACGGCATGACTACTTACAGATAACAAAACAATATTTATAAGATAACAAAATAATTCTTTATATTGGTATATATTAATTTTAAACATTTCAAAAAAATTAAAGATATTATAGATATACATAAATGTCTTTGATAAACTAATGAAAAATAAGAGTATCTAGTACATTACAGATTTTGTAATAATTTTAAATTCAATAAAAAAAAAACTATATTTATAAGATATAATTATAACCCTGTTCAAGGTAAACAATCAACATATTGACTTTATGAAATTAAACATAGACTCATAGTTCAAAGGAATATAACTCTTGTATACAAATGCAACATCAATCGAGTTATTTAGCTGCGAATTTGTGCGCCACCTTCTTGGAAGATTCTAAATTATCAATATAACCACAAGTTGTTAATCTATAGATACTGACGGCTAATGAATGCACAGTAAAGAATATTTATTTGAAATTTTTTAACACTTACTCAGAAAAATGCTCGAACTACTTGACTTTCAAAGCTCATAATTAACGTGTTTACACACTGATATAATATGGTTGTTAAACATAACAAACCTGTAATCGTATAAGACACTATACACCTCGTTTGCTTGCATTAACTTATCCAAAATTATATTTATTTCAAGCCTAAATATTTCGACATGTTATTTACATTTAATAAATTATAGAATACTAATTGTGTCACAATTTCCGGTTAAGATTTGACTAAATACCAAATTCCTGATATCGTCTGGTAAATATGCTACTAATATAATATAGTTCTATATATTATAGTTTGTTTGATACACATATATTTTTTAAATCTTTTAAATTTTTTAACAATCTTAAAAACATACATATAATATTTACAAAGTTTGACATGAAATATTTGACAAACAGATCGTCGTAGCTTGGAATGAGCTACAATATTATGTTTAAGATCAGAAGCGCAAATTTCAAAATGAGGATTTGTCTTCTCTGTTTTTTTTGTTTGGTTAGAGCTATTCCACATGTCCTTTTAGTACACTCAAGACGAAGTTGGATTACTTTCCGAATAAATATCTACAACAAATAGCTAACAAATCTTTCAAGCCATTATTTAAGTTGTCACTCAGCAACGGGATGTCTTTTCTATTTTCATAAGGTTACAAGGACCTGTTTTATGTTCAACATTTTCTTTTATTAAAACTTCCAATTAATAATTCTCTTCTCCGACTTTTGTTTTCTCCAAAATATTAGCAATATTACTATGACCATTCCGTTCTGCATACATAAGAGCTGTCCATCCATATATATCACATTTGCTGCTATCACAAGTATTTTCGATGAGAAATCTAACAAAAGACTCTCGGTCACAATCTACTATACTCCTTTTTCTGATTGAATTTCTGCGGTACTTGCATGTTTCTATTAATGGCGTGCTACCAAAATAGTCGATGCAGTTAACCCCTTTGCCGTTTGAAATTAAATATGTAGCCAGCGGAAACTTTTCGTGTCGTATAGCCTCGAAGATTGCTCCAATTCTCTCATTTTCTTTGTCTTGACTGATTCCGAATCCCATTTTGCAAAAGAATTAATGTCCTTCCTTGTTCAATGATAAAGCAATAGTATTTCCAATATTATTATCAATCTTATTTATACAAGTTTGCTATCTATGTCAAGGATGACACTACGCAAAATTACTTAGTTTATATAATAAAAGTTAACACAGTTCTACCGGATATTAACGTAATGGAGGTACACTATATTTAGAAAAGAAAAAATATTGACATTTTAGAGACCAATGTGAATTATATTTACTTAATACTAATAAATACATATGGTGGTAAACTGTTTATACTTCAAGGATATTAGCCTCTCTGTATTAGTTAATAAAAGTTAACACAGTTCTACCGGATATAAACGTAAGGTGTTAAATAAGTAGGAGGAAGACATGTTGTCAATAACAAGATATGTATTAACTTTCTATACAGGAGAGTATCATAATATATAACAATAATGTCCGGATCGTATCCGGTTAAGATATGTCAATATTACGGTATGCGACATCCCCCTTTTTCTAAAAGATGAAATGAAAATGAAATGATTTAATGAATAAATGAATTTGAGTATTACCCAGTTAAAATTAATACTGACTTGGTTTTGACTAGAAATTAATACTGACTAGATTAATGTCTCTTTTCCAATTTAACTTTAAAGTCTATATATTGTCTTTTCTGATAACTAACTAAAACTAACTAAATGCTTTCTAAAAATCTACTTGACAGTTCAACAAAATTATTTTACATAGTCATTTAATTTGGTTGGCACTTTGACTGTTCTTCCAGATCTTATCACGGGTGACTTAGATGGTTCAATACTTTCATTTTCCTCGGACGCAACGGTTTCACTGCGGTCTAATGTTTGTGAATTGTTACAGACAGTTGAAGTTTTACGGACGGTTAAATTGTGATTGTTCTTGAAATGTTCATTTTCGACTGTGTTTCCATTGTAAGCTGTTGGTCTTATATGACTACAGTTTCTTCTGTAACGCCTGCCATCTGATGTTTGTACTACATAGGAGCGAGGAGTGTGATGTTTTTGAATTATTGTTCCTGCTTTCCATTTTCCATCTGTGTACATTACAATATAGTCTCCTTGTTTTAGCTGTTTCAATTCAGGTCCACAATGTTTATCATAGTTGGTTTAAGCTTTTTTTTTGGCGAATTTCGAGTTTTTTGATAAGTTCACTGTTGTTGACATTTTGTAGCATCAATAGCGGTAATGAAGTAGGTAGTGATGTTTTTAATCTCCTATTTAGGAACAATTGTGCTGGCGAAAGATCAATGTCCAACGTTGTGTTTCGATAGTCTAATAGAGCTTTGTGTGGATCCTTCGATTTCATAATTAGCTTCTTGATGGTTTGAACTCTTCTTTCTGCTTGTCCGTTCGACTGAGCATAGTGTGGGCTGCTCGTGGTATGTTTAAATCCATATTCGGTAGCAAATCTTTTAAATTCTAATGAAGAAAACTGAGGACCATTGTCAGACACTAATTCGTCAATATATCCAAATCTTGACATTAGTCCTTTTAAGTAATCAATGGTGTTTTTGCTAGTTTCATTGTCTAGTTTCATAACTTCTGGCCACTTTGAGTAGTAGTCTACTACTAATAGATAATGTTGTTTTTCATATTCAAATAAGTCGGTAGCAACTTTTGACCAGGGTCTTTCAGGTATTTCTGACATTAACATCGGTTCCTTTGCGTTTAGAGACTGATGTTGAGCGCAAAGTCCACATGCTATAACTTTGTCCTCAATGTCTTGTCCCATGCCGATCCAGAATAGTACATCACGTGCACGGCTTTCGCACTTTACGATTCCAAGATGTGATTCGTGTATTTTGTCCAACATTTCATTTTGTAGCGCTTTTGGTACAATTGCTTTGTTTGACTTGTACAATAGTCCATCGATGACTGAAAGTTCATCACGGTAAGTCCAATATGGCCTCAAAGAGTGTATAAGTTCAGATTTTTCATTTGGCCATCCATTAAATATGACATCTTGTAATTCCTGAAGGTGTTCATCATTTGCAGTTTCCTTCTGAAATTTAGCATACATTTCTGGTGCAATTGGCAAGTATGATATCAAATGAATGACATTCACGTGTATGTCTGGTACTAATACTTCCTTTGTTTCTTTTAGGAACGATCTATTGAGATGATCTGCTAGATACATCTCTTTGCCTGGTTTATAGTCAACTTTAAGATCATACTTTTCTAATGCTATTAAAAGTCTCTGTAATCTAGGCGGTGTTTGGTGAAGCGGTTTCAGGAAGATTGATTGTAGCGGTTTATGGTCTGTCTCTATTTGAACACGGCGACCATATACGTACTCATGGAATTTATTACATCCATAAACAATTGCAAGAGTTTCTTTCTCGATCTGCGGATATCGTTGTTGTGTTTGAGTAAGAGCACGTGAGGCATACGCAACTGATTTCTGATTTTGTATCAGTACAGCCCCAAGTCCCTTTGAACTAGCATCAACACTGAGTGTAAGCGGTTTGTTCGGATTGTAGTATTGCAACAGTGGTGCATTTGTTACCATTTCTTTCAACTTCTGAAAGCTAGTTTCTTGTTTTTCATCCCAGTGCCATGCTGTGTTTTTCTCTAAGAGTGTTCTTAACAGTGCACTGAATGTTGACATGTTTGGCATAAACTTGCCAAGATACTGAATAAAACCCATGAAGGTTTGCAGATCCTTGACGCACTCCGGTTTTGACATTTTATTGACTGCACGGATTTTTTCCGGGTCCGGTTTCACGCCTTCACTTGTTAGACGGTGTCCAACGTATGTTACTTCCGGTTTGCTGATTTCGCATTTTCCAGCACTGAGTTTCAAGTTGTATTCTCGCGCTCTGTCTAGAACTTGTTTAAGACGCATATCATGTTCTTTTCGGTCTGATCCCCAAATAAGAATGTCGTCGATAATCGCTTCTGCTCCTTCTATGTCAGATACCATTTCAGACACAATTTTCTGGAATACTTCCGATGCTGAATTTATCCCAAAAGGTAAGCGTGCAAATCTATAACGTCCAAATGGTGTATTAAATGTGCATAGCTTTGAGCTAGGTTCGTCTAGTTGAATATGCCAAAATCCACTGGTGGCATCCAGTTTACTAAAGACTTTAGCGTTCGGCATTTGCGAGATAACTTCTTCTACGGTTTTTAATGGATAATGTTCACGTAAAATTGCCTTGTTCAGATCACGTGGATCAATGCATATTCGAATTTTGCCGTTTAGTTTAATGACAGTAACCATTGAGTTGACCCATTGCGTAGGTTCTTGCTGTTTGAAGATTGCACCAATGTCCTCCATACGATCAAGTTCAGCTTTGACTTTGTCTTTGAAAGTTATGGGTATCTTACGCGGTGCGTGTACAACTGGTGCTACAGTTTTGTTAATACGTATCTTATGTGTTCCTGGTAGACATACTAGGCCTGTGAATAAATCTCCATATTGGTGTTCCATATTTTCTGGTAAAAAAAAATTTGTCGTTTCTTGCGGATTGCTTGTTTGAGTGATTGAATGTATGCGCTTTAGGAGTTTCATGGCTTCGCATGTTTTGGCACCTATGACAGATTGTACATTACGGTCTACAATGTGAAATTTCACGGCATGATCTTGGCATTTATAACTTCACCTAAGATTAATTACTCCAACAGTGTCAATGATGTGTCCTGTGTATGAACGTAGTGGCGATACCTGTTTAGTAATGATGGGATGCAAACAAATGGTTTTCAGTTTGTTTAGGGAAAGTACGTTGCACTTTGCACCTGTGTCTAGCTGAAAGTTAACTGGTACGTCGTTGACGTTGATTGTTTCGGTCCATTCGCCGGTATTTAATTCTTGATTATCAATTGTTGCTACAAAAAGTTCATAATGTCCGGATCGTATCCGGTTAAGATATGTCAATATTACGGTATGTGACATAAGGGAGGTACACTATATTTAGCAAAGAAAAAATATTGACATTTTAGAGACCAATGTGAAGTATATTTACTTAATACTAATAAATACATATGGTGGTAAACTGTTTATACTCAAGGATATTAGCCTCTCTGTATTAGATGTCTTCGATACTTACTACTATTCCTTCACGAGTTGCACCCGTCATGTTGCTGAAATAAATCAAAACCTGGTCATATAAGTCAGTAGAGAACATTCGATAAAACGGGTAACGACAATTAGAATATATCTTTACATCTGTGAAACCGTTATCTATTACGGTCAGCCAACTCATAATGACGTCCTTAAAATTTTCAGAGTCATTTCAACTTCACTGTTCAAAACTCTTGGTTTCAAAAACCTCCTTGTAAGCCAACCCTCTATTGAGGATCTTAGGTGAAAAAAAAAAGAATTTAAAATTGATGTTGTAAGTAAGGGGAGCATTAGTTTATGTGTTATAACACCAACTCATAATACGTCACATCCGGACACATAGGAAAATTGGTCGATAAAAATACTCCCTTGAGTTTGACAGTTGAAGGTAGTTAATCCTACATTTCATTGCAGTTAAACATTTCTGGGTCTTAAACATATTTCTGGGGTATTTCAAAGCATCATTATTTTTTTATTTAGGTTTCTATAGAATATTTTAGAAACTTGAAGTTGCATGGTTACTAAAGCTTGTACATAGGTTTTAAAAAGGTGAAAATTTGATTGGTTAACTTCCAGCGATGTTTATTTTCTTATATGCAATGAAATATTATATGAAATTGGTTCTACAGTACTGGACAGGATAACACTTTACTCATGCCAAGTACTTCTTTATTTGAAACAATGCCATATTTATTGTTTTGGGGAGCTATTTCTCCTTATTTCTTGTATTCAGCTGAAATAGAAAATGTTTCTTTAATAAAGATAGATAAAATCATGTTCAAAATATTAACAACAAATTATTGACTAACCTCTCTGGAAAACGGTGCAAATTTAAGTTTTACGTAGGGACTTATTGAAACCTCCTTGGAGACAAAAAAAAATTATATGGATAGTTCATTTAGCTTCAATACTTCAATTACTCATTTATTATAACATTTCTTTCATAAATAATTGAAAGTTTACTCAAAATGTTTATTTATTGGCCTAACAAGGTGAATATTTGAGGAAAAAAGGGGTATAAATGGACCAAAATAGACTTTAAAACGAAGACAAAGAGGTCTATTAATGGTATTTGTCCTTAATTCATCTCTTGTAACATTTTCAACTGTTTGTAGGCAGGTGAGATAAATATTTGATAATTTATTGGTTCACACTTTATTCTATCACGATGCGGCTTGGTTTGGATTTTTCGAAAACAATGTGCTCGAACCGTTGTAGATGTCGCCTTACGTTATACTCGATTTTTCTCCATCATTGAATTGATTATGACAAAACTTAACAGGAATGCTTGCAATAACCAGTATTACAAAGGGGAAAAGTCACAATCAGTTTATTTAACAAAAAAGTCTTCTTTATGATCAAAGTGAGCTAGAAATTTTTATTGGAAATTGATAAATATTCTCTAGATATCTAATACTTTTTTTAAATGGCAGGAAGAGGCTTACTTGGACTTTTACCTTATCTTTGCATTGATATCATTTGGGTCTCAAATCAAAAGTTAAGAAATAAAAAATCTGCTGAAATTATGGCAAACGAACTTTAATCAGCTGTTGAAGTAATATATGCAAAGAAAAATGGGTGTTATGGGACGAAATATTTGACCCTGTATCTTAGGACAAACACCAAGGAGTCCAAGCATTTAACAAAAAATCTAAACTCTCATCTAAGTACATCCCTATGAAAATCGTGATTGGAAATGCAAGCTTTTGAATATCTTGTCACCTGGGATATATATGCTCAGTATTCGGGCGCAGCTGGAATATTGCTATATAAAATGGGAAGTACACAATAGGTAAGCTAAAATTATCTCTTGTGTCGTGAAGATTTATTTCTTATTCGTCCATCATCGTTAATTTCTAGAGGGTAGGTCAATGAGGCTTGATATCAATATATTATTTGTAAAAATAGCAAACACGACATTAATAAAGCTTTTTAAAATCTTAATCTATAAATCTTAATAATCTTTATATTTTCCTTATGAAGGACAATACATCTATAGAATATATCAGTGAAATATATTTGTTATATTTTTCGTAAATTGCAACAGTAAATTTAAAACTTAATCAAATTTCATTCACAATTCTGCTTCATACGTTATTGGTGACATTATACTGATACTAATGTAGTAGTATAAATAGAACTATTTGACACCAAAGAAACTCATTTAAACGTAGAATGGATTTATATTATATCTAGCATTTAAAATAAGAATGACCAAGTGTGAAGTTTATTTGGTTTTAACTGGCAAATACCTGTATAAAAATATCAGCCGCCTTATCTGTAGTGTTGTTTTTTTTTCTATACTGACCATAAAAAGATTAGTATGACTGATTTTTAATTTTGTCAAAATCTAACTTAAAGAATGTTACTCTCAGATCTGTTCCTAGTGTCTTTTTGTTGTTGGGATGTACTAATACCCGGCCACGTCCACTTGTATTTTTGTCCATCTTATGAGTTAAGCCTTTTTCTTCTGAATTTTATAGTTCGTGCTAATGTTGTGCTGTTATACCTGTCCCAAGTTAGGGGGAGGGTTGGAATCCCGCTAACATGTTTAACCCCGCCACATTATGTATGTTTCTTTCTGTCCCAAGTCAGGAGCCTGTAATTCAGTGGTTGTCGATTTTTTATTTGTTACATATTTGTTTTTCGTTCATTTTTTTTTATATAAATAAGGCCGTTAGTTTTCTCGTTTAAATTGTTTTACATTGTCATTTCGGGGCCTATTAAAGCTGACTTTGCGGTATGGGCTTTGTTCATTGTTACAGGCCGTGTGGTGACCTAAAGTTGTTAATTTCTGTGTTATTTTGGTCTCTTGGGATGAGTTGTCTCATTGGCAATCATAGCACATCTTTTTTTTTTTTATTTACATAATTTAATTTTGCTGAGCTTGTTTTAGACCCATCTAGTTGTACATGTACCTATGAATACAAAACTGCCCTGTTTATTACGATTGATGAAGATGTTTCAGAAATGCATGGGTTTAACAGGGCAAACCAAAACTAACTAAATTGGTTAGAAATAACCGTATAAACATTTGAAAAAAAATGGAATTTTTAAAAAGCTTGGAGATAAATCATCTGTAATAATAACTTCAACAACAATTCTAACCTGAACAATAACAAAGATGTTATATTAGAATGTTATTGTAGATTATTAAAGAAAACTGTAAAACAGTGAAGATCATGTAAGACCGAACAGTAAACACACATGAACAACATAAAGCAAAAACCCTACAAACGAACTACGAGTATCTCCACTATACTGACAAATAAAACATATGTGAACTTTACCGAAAAAAAACTGAAATTAAATCACAAACGAAATATACAGACAACGACTTAGCAAATATGACCCACCGGAGCCAAACGTATAAGAAAGTGACAAAGTTTCCGAAGGCCGGATATATAAATACTGAACCACGTCGTCTCAAAATATCCAACTAGAAATGCAAAAGAAATTCATAACTAAATACATAAATGTTGGATATATAAATACCAAGACGAGTCACATAGAAATGCGAATTCATATTTAGCATAACAGTCATATTCGGCAATCGGTAACGTTAAAAAAAGAGGGACGAAAGATACAAGAGGGACAGTCAAACTCATAGATTTGAAATAAACTGACAACGCCAGTAAACTTTAATCAAAACATACAGTTAAGCCTTTAGTTAACAACGCAAACCCCACCAAAACAGGGTGATTTTGCTTTACATGTAACATCCTTCGAGAAGCTCGTGTATTTACACACCTAGTGATAAGTCCAGCTACGTAGGTCACATTCGAGGAGAAGACGGGGGGGGGGGGGGGGTTTAATGTTACAATAATCCCAACATCTGTCCTTTGTGAAACATATATTCAATAACGACCAACAACTCGTGATGATATCTATTAGATTGCCGAATGCATCATTTGGAACTCGAGGCTAAAGGCTTTCTTTAAAGCAACTACAAAGGTAAAAAGGAAATCACGATAGGGAATGCAAGCTCTTGAATATTGAATCAATAGGAATATATATTTATATATAAGTTGTCGCTGGTTCAGACGTTCTTATTATATAATTACTTCTGTGACTGCGTCATACATTAATTTGAAAGATCGTCTACTATAGATGATTCAGCTGATTTGTAAACATTCCATCTTCATGCCCCATATAGCATGTACTGTTTTAGACGTTATACGCTAGATAAAAACTGACGAGGAAAGGTAACACCCGGCCACCCAAAGCTTTATTATTGTAGAGCTTAGGTGTTCGAGTAGTCAAGCGCATCGGGCATGGTGCAAGGCGATATGGTGCCAGGATATCTCAGTCACCTGAGTTCGATTCCCGGCCAGGGAAGCACAAAACATTTGCTTCCGCAAATTAAAAGATCTTACATTGTTTGAGCTGAAATTTAAACGAATCATATATACAGAATGTGTTTTCAGCATTGTATCACCATCAGTAATGATCCGATGGATAAAATCTGTCGTAAAGTTGTCACTGATTCAGATGTACTTATAGGTGTAATACCGCCATTGATTTTCCCCCTAGGCTATTAGTCTGTGTTAAATTTGCGCTTTTCAAAATATTCTGCAGATTTTATCTTTGTTTCAAATAAAGAAATACTTAGCAAGATATAAGGTTTCGTCTCCATCAGACCTGGTTGACCAATAACGGATTTTCAGATTGTTCATGTCCTTTTTTAAAATCATGTAGATCTTCAAATGTTTCGATTCTTATTCATTATTTGCTTTCAAATGTTTGAAGGTCAATCCAGAAAAGCGGTTCGGACAAATACAATGGTTAACGTGTTATTTTCATTTTATCTATGTGAAAATAACTAACATCACATCGCTCAAGCTTTGACGAAATCTTTATTTATACAGCTTTATTATTATTTATGTTGTGTCATAATAGTACAACACATGTTTATTCGGGTTTTTTTCATGATAAGTTTTTAAACAGTAAACAAATATTATTTTATACAAATGTATATTTTTATACCATCACATATTCATAAAATTGAGAATGGAAATTGGGAATGTGTCAAAGAGACAACAACCTGACCAAAGAACAGAAAACAGTCGCAGGCCACCAATTGGTCCTTAATTCAGCGAGAAAATCCCGCAAAGGGAGGCGGGCTTCAGATGGCCCCTAAACAAAAATATGTACTAGTTCACGGGTACTTGACGTTTTACTAATCTTCGATATATATAAAAGAAACTAAAATTAAAAATCATACAAATCTAACAAATGCCAGAGGCTCCTGGCTTAGGACAGGCGCATACATGCGGCGGGATAAAACATGTTTTTGTAGATCTCAACCCTTTCCATATACTTCTAGCCAATGTAGGAAAAACAAATACACAACACTACGCACAGTTAAACTCAGCTTAAAAGAAAACAGAAGTCATAGTAAAGGAAACATAATAAAATAAAGAAAATGACTATGATACATTAATTAATAAAGTACTACTAGCAGATACCGACATGCCAGTTCTAGACCTCAATTAAACTGATTGAAATATTATGTATTCATCTTATAAATAATACAACATTTAACAAGACATTTTTGACGATCAGATATTTGTTGTTTTGAAGGACGTAATCGTTGCATTTTGAGATGGACATCGTAAGTTTGTACTGAAATATTCAGCGTAACCTACCTAATCAGACACCTGACTATTCCAACATTCTGCTTTAACCGACACATTTTCATGGTGCCAAATATGCCAATCCTTGAAGAAAAAAAAACTGAATTTTCCGACACCCCCCAAGTGTGTCAGAGTAGGCAAATTTCACTGTATAGTAAACAATCTGCAACAAAATCTTTCAAGCTGTATTTTAGGTTCTCATTTACCAGCAATATGTATGTTATTATTGTCAAGTGTTGACTATTTCCTACCTCACATCTCCTTTTATTTACACTTTCTATTAATATTTCTCTAATATCTATAAATATTATCAATATTACTTTCACATTCTTTTCTGTATTCATAAGAGCTGTCCATCCATATACATCATATTAACCATCAAAGACTTCCTCAATAAATTTTAAAGGTATCTCTTCTGCATTACATCTCGTTTTCTAAACGATTAAGTATTTTCTTCTTTTTTCTCCAAAATATGAGCAATATTACTATGACCATTCCTTTCTGCATACATTAGAGCTGTCCATCCATATATATCATATTTCGTGTCATCACAAGTATTCTCGATAAGATATCTAACAAAGGACTCTCGGTCACATTCTACTACACTCCTTTTTCTGATTGAATTTCTGCGGTACTTACATGTTTCTATTAAAGGCGTGCTACCAAAGTAGTTGATGCAGTTAACCCCTTTGCCTTTTGAAATGAGATTGGTAGCTAGCAGAAACCTTTCATGTCGTATAGCATCGAATATTTCACCTATCCTTTCAGTTTCTTTATCTTTGCTGATTCCGGTTCCCATTTTTCAAATGTATTAACGTTCTTCTTGATTCAATGATAAAGTAATAGTAGTTCTAATATTATTATGAATCTTATTTATACTAGTCTGTTATTTACGTCATTGATGACAATACAGACAACCTTGAAGTTTATTAAATAAAAATTAACACTATTCTAAATAAAGATTTCGTCAAAGCTTGAGCGATGTGATGTTAGTTATTTTCACATAAAAAAATGAAAATAACACGTTAACCATTGTATTTGTCCGAACCGCTTTTCTGGATTGACCTTCAAACATTTGAAAGCAAATAATGAATAAGAATCGAAACAGTTGAAGATCTACATGATTAAAAGGACATGAACAATCTGAAAATCCGTTATTGGTCAACCAGGTCTGATGGAGACGAAACCTTATATCTTGCTAAGTATTTCTTTTTTTGAAACAAAGATCAAATCTGCAGAATTTTTTGAAAAGCGCAAATTTAACACAGACTAATAGCCTAGGAGGAAAATCAATGGTGGTATTACACCTATAAGTACATCTGAATCAGTGACAACTTTACGACGGATTTATCCATCGGATCATTACTGATGGTGATACAATGCTGAAAACACATTCTGTATATATGATTCGTTTAAATTTCAGCTCAAACAATGTTAGATCTGTTAATTTGCGGAAGCAAATGTTTTGTGCTTCCCTGGCCGGGATTCGAACTCAGGTGACTGAGATATCCTGGCACCATATCGCCTTGCACTATGCCCGATGCGCTTGACTACTCGAACACCTAAGCTCTACAATAATAAATCTTTGGGTGTTACCTTTCCTCGTCAGTTTTTATCTAGCGTATAACGTCTAACACAGTACATGCTATACAGGGCATGAAGATGGAATTTTTACAAATCAGCTGAATCATCTATCGTAGACGATCTTACAAATTAATGTATGACGCAGTCACAGAAGTAATTGTATAATAAGAACGTCTGAACCAGTGACAACTTATTTATAAATATATATTCCTATTGATTCAATATTCAAGAGCTTGCATTCCCTATCGTGATTTCCTTTTTACCTTTGTAGTTGCTTTAAAGAAAGCCTTTAGCCTCGAGTTCCAAATGATGCATTCGCAATCTAATAGATATCATCACGAGTTGTTGGTCGTTATTGAATATATGTTTCACAAAGGACAGATGTTGGGATTATTGTAACATTAAACCCCCCCCCCCCTTTTCCGTCTTCTCCTCGAATGTGACCTACGTAGCTGGACTTATCACTAGGTGTGTAAATACATGAGCTTCCCGAAGGATGTTACATGTAAAGCAAAAACTGCATCTGAAATTATCCCCTGTTTTGGTGGGGTTTGCGTTGTTCACTAAAGGCTTAACTGTATGTTTTGTTTATAGTTTACTGGCGTTGTCAGTTTATTTCAAATCTATGAGTTTGACTGTCCCTCTTGTATCTTTCGTCCCTCTTTTTTTAACGTTATCGATTGCCGAATATGACTGTTATGCTAAATATGAATTCGCATTTCTATGTGACTCGTCTTGGTATTTATATATCCAACATTTATGTATTTAGTTATGAATTTCTTTTGCATTTCTAGTTGGATATTTTGAGACGACGTGGTTCAGTATTTTTATATCCCGCCTTCGGAAACTTTGTCACTTTCTTATACGTTTAGGTCCGGTGGGTCATATTTGCTAAGTCGTTGTCTGTATATTTCGTTTGTGATTGAATTTCTGTTTTTTTTCGGTAAAATTCACATATGTTTTATTTGTCGGTATAGTGGAGATACTCGTAGTTCGTTTGTAGGGTTTTTGCTTTATGTTGTTCATGTGTGTTTACTGTTCGGTCTTACATGATCTTCACTGTTTTACAGTTTTCTTTTCTTTTTTTTTTTCTGTATGTATATCAAAGTTGAAATAAAAAGTCAGCTACTCCATTTCTGAAGAAAAACAAGGTATTGATATTGTCATATTTATTAATATTAGCGTCACCTTTTCTCAAACCCAAAATAAATTACAAATATAAACAATAAAAAAAAATCACATGTGATTATCACTGTTTACATTTTCTACATGTGTTTGTCGCGGTTTACATTTTCAAGAATGATCTTATCTACAATAACATTCTAATATAACATCTTTGTTATTGTTCAGGTTAGAATTGTTGTTGAAGTTATTATTACAGATGATTTATCTCCAAGCTTTTTAAAAATTCAATTTTTTTTTCAAATGTTTATACGGTTATTTCTAACCAATTTAGTTAGTTTTGGTTTGCCCTTTTAAACCCATGCATTTCTGAAACATCTTCATAAATCGTAATAAACAGGGCAGTTTTGTATTCATAGGTACATGTAAAACTAGATGGGTCTAAAACAAGCTCAGCAAAATTAAATTAGAATCATATTCAAAACAGTGTGGTCCTGGCCATTGATTGACGACCTAAATTATCCCATTGACTGGGACAGATTAGGTGAACGTTTGTCTGTAACGACCATTGCTCACTTCTTACTTATTATAGAATTTAAACTGTGGGGTCACCAAAGGTTCTTAACGCCTTTAATAATAAAATAATTCGAAAAATTATTCAGGAATAACCTTAATGTTAGATTTATATTATTGATATAAATCAACACATCGTATTATTCCGGATTCGTTTTTTGAATTGCTTTATTTAGGTGTTGAGAACCTTTGGTGACCCCACAGATTCAGTGTCTTTAACAAGTACATAGTGAGCAGTGATTGTAACCGACAAACGTTCACCTAATCTGTCACAGTCAATGGGCTAATTTAGGTCGTCAATCAATAGCCAGGACCACACTGTTTTGAATATGATTCTATGTAAATATAAAAAAGAAGATGTGCTATGATTGCCAATGAGACAACTCATCCCAAGAGACCAAAATAACGCAGATATTAACAGCTTTAGGTCACCGCTCGGCCTGCAACAATGAGCAAAGCCCATACCGCAAAGTCAGCTACAAAAGGCCCCGAAATGACAATGTAAAACAATTTGAACGAGAAAACTAACGGCCTTATTTATATATAAAAAAATGAACGAAAAACAAATATGTAACAAATAAAAAATCGACAACCACTGAATTACAGGCTCCTAACTTTGGATTGACACAAACATACATAATGTGGCGGGGTTAAACAAGTTAGCGGGATTCCAACCATCTCCCTAACTTGGGACAGGTATAACAGCACAACATAAGAACAAACTATAAAAATCAGATGAAAAAGGCTTAACTCATCAGATGGACAAAAATACAGGTGGACGTGGCCGGGTATTAGTACATCCCAACAACAAAAAGACACTAGGTACAGATCTGAGAGTAACATCCTTTAAGTTAGATTTTGACAAAATTAAAAATCAGTCATACTAATCTTTTTATGGTCAGTATAGAAAAAAAACACTACAGATAAGGCGGCTGATATTTTTATACAGGTATTTGCCAGTTGGAACTAAATATACTTCACACTTGGTCTCTTAAATGTCATTCTTATTTTAAATGCTAGATATAATATAAATCCATTCTACGTTTAAATGAGTTTCTTTGGTGTCAAATAGTTCTATTTATACTACTACATTAGTATCAGTAATGTCATCAATAACGTATGAAGCAGAATTGTGAATGATATTTGATTAAGTTTTAAATTTACTGTTGCAATTTACGAAAAATATAACAAATATATTTCACTGATATATTCTATAGATGTATTGCCCTTCATAAGGAAAATATAATGATTATTAAGATTTATAGATTAAGATTTTAAAAAGCTATATTAATGTCGTGTTTGCTATTTTTACAAATAATATATTGATATCAAGCCTCATATCTTGACCTACCCTCTAGAAATTAACGATGATGGACGAATAAGAAAAAAATCTTCACGACACAAGAGATAATTTTAGCTTACCTTTTGTGTACTTCCCATTTTATGCGCCCGAATACTGAGCATATATATCCCAGGTGACAAGATATTCAAAATCTTGCATTTCCAATCACGATTTTCATAGGGATGTACTTAGATGAGAGTTTAGATTTTTTGTTAAATGTTTGGACTCCTTGGTGTTTGTCCTAAGATACAGGGTCAAATATTTCGTCCCATAACACCCATTTTTACTTTGCATATATTACTTCAACAGCTGATTAAAGTTCGTTTGCCATAATTTCAGCAGATTTTTTATTTCTTGACTTTTGATTTGAGACCCAAATGATATCAATGCAAAGATAAGGTAAAAGTCCAAGTAAGCCTCTTCCTACCATTTAAAAAAGTATTAGATATCTAGAGAATATTTATCAATAACCAATAAATATTTGTAGCTCATTTTGATCATAAAGAAGACTTTTTTGTTAAATAAACTGATTGTGACTTTTCCCTTTTGTAATACTGGTTATTGCAAGCATTCCTGTTAAGTTTTGTCATAATCAATTCAATGATGGAGAAAAATCGAGTATAACGTAAGGCGACATCTACAACGGTTCGAGCAAATTGTTTTCGAAAAATCCAAACCAAGCCGCATCATGATAGAAGAAAGTGTGAACCAATAAATTATCAAATATTTATCTCATCTGCCTACAAACAGTTGAAAAAAAAGAGGGACGAAAGATACCAAAGGGACAGTCAAACTCATAAATCTAAAACAAACTGACAACGCCATGGCTAAAAATGAAAAAGATAAACAGAAAAACAATAGTACACATGACACAACATTGAAAACTAAAGAATAAACAACACGAACCCACCAAAAACTAGGGGTGATCTCAGGTGCTCCGGAAGGGTAAGCAGATCCTGCTCCACATGTGGCACCCGTCGTGTTGCTTAGGTGATTACAAATCCGGTAAATAGTCTAATTCGGTAGGTCACATTCATGAAAGGGAAGGGGATTGTAGTTACGACGTAAGGAACATATCCGATATCATTTGTGAAACGGTTATTCCATAACGGTCAACCAACTCGTGATGGCGTCCGTAAAATTGTGTATCACAATTATGATAACCTTTAAATACGGAGTCTACCGAAGTAAACAAATGTATTAATTTGTCACATTAATTTCTTTAAAAGTGACTTTTCTACTATTCGTGACACATGAGCTATCTCCCAGCAATACAGATCTCACATGAGCTATCCCCCAGCAATACAGATCGCACATGAGCTTTCCCCGGCAATACAGATCTCACATACAAACAAGACCTTTAGCAGTGTTAAACACAATATCAAGGGGGTCCTTGATGTGGCTTACATTTATCACAGATAATATTATGTACAATGCTATGCTCCTGTGTAATATCTTTTTGTCTATGTGGTAAATTATTCATCTTATTATTATCAATGATTCAACAACCAGCTTTGTAGACGTTTGTCAAAATGAAGTTATAAACTGTTACGATTGCCTATTCGATTTTTTTACTTTCCTTGTTGTATTTCTAAATCAACTTCATAAATTTGTTATGCATAGTATTCAACTGAACTTTAATTTTCGAAGTGACATCCCCCAAAATGTAGTATAAAAATAGCAAATTAAAAAAGTCGTCACAATGATGTAACTCTCGTAGTGTTGTTGTTATAAACATATTTTATTGCATGTAGTGATTTATGCTCAGTGACATAAACAATGACAACATAGCATCAGGTGGTATTATCAAGTTGGTAGCAGTTACACTATTGAATACCAATCTCCTTATAATTTCTTGTTTGCCTTCGCCATTAATAATAGCAAAACAAACTGTTATAAATGTAGTACGGAACTATACTTTACTTATCTAAAGGATTGACGACAACGTTTGTGCCGTATGTGAATGTTTTCCTCTAGAACATTATTGAAAAATATAGCAAGTTTTTTTTTTTTCAAAAAAAGATTCATTCATGTTGAAGTTCACTTTCAAATAAAATAAGAGAACATTTGTCAGGAAGCATAAGAAATAAAAGGTATTCTTGTGTATCCATCTGTTGCTGTACAGAAAGATGTTAAAAACGAAGTTTTTCAAACAAAAAGTCTAGATTTATTTGTCAAATTCGTGAGTAAGTCTTATGCACAAAATATTTTTGTATATTTTGATCTGAGCGTCACTGATGAGTCTTATGTAGACGAAACGCGCGTCTGGCGTACTAAATTATAGTCATGGTACCTTTGATAACTATTTACACCACTTGGTCGATGCCACTTCTGGTGGACGTTTCGTCTCCGAGGTTATTAGCATCCCAGTAGTCAGCATTTCGATGTTGACATGATTAACAATTATATCGTCATTTTTATAAATTATAAATTTCCTGTTTAGAAAACTATGAATTTTTCGGAAACTAAGGATTTTTCTTAAACCAGGCATAGATGACCTTAGCCGTATTTGGCACAACTTTTTGGAATTTTGAGTCCTCAATGCTCTTTAACTTTGTACTTGTTTGGCTTTATTACTATTTTCATCAGAGTGTCACTGATGAGTCTTACGTAGACGAAACGCGCGTCTAGTATATTAAATTATAATCCTTGTACCTTTGATAACTATTAACTATACTCAAGAAAAATGAAAATGTTCAAACCGAAAACCATGTAAAATAGCTTTTATTATTTAATTATGTATTATTTGTGTATTTGTTGGCTAGCGTTATCTAATGTTTTTTCTTGGAGGTTTTTTTCATATTGATAAACGAAAAAAGAATTCAATATGCGTAATGTTGCATTTACAAAACATTATGATCAAATAATTAAAATCAATCAATGACCGAACTTCAGTTAATGTCGATGCCGTCTAAAATAAGGCCAGGAGATTAACAGTTAGATTAGTGGGTTATAACTATAATTTCCGAAAGTTAATGATAACTACCAAATTCGCTTATTTTTTATACAGTTATTTTACAGTTAGTGTTTACAATCTAAGTCAACAAATTTCAGGGAATACTTTAACATAAAAAGAAGCCTTCCATAACAGAATTTGAAAAATAAAAAATAAGGGGGCCAAAGACAGGCCCTATCGTACTTTGTCCTTTCCAAGTGATGATCACACCAGGGAGTCTTGTGATAAATTATGTATTATCACTGCCAACAATCAATAATACAAGACAAATATGCGCGCAATGTCTATAATTTTGTTCCTCCCTTGATACTCACGAAATGACATTTCAAATCCAGGTGTTAGGTTAAGTTACTTCAAACTGTTAAATGCCCCACAGTCAAAAACTGTTAGAAGCAACGTCGTTTTTTTAGTTATTTTTCATCATTATTACTCAATATAATGTAGAAATCTTAAAAGACTAATTTCAGTTTTTATTTTCTGCTACATGTATGATTTTAATAGACATAGAAGGTCGTCATTACTAATTGGTTGCTAATTCACGGGTTTGAATAGACTGTTAAAACAATTGCAAAACATCTGTGCATAACAGACTGTGAATCGACAACGAAAATAACGAAAGTTGTTATTGTTTACTCCTGCAATAGTGAATTCAGCTTTGATAACGATATGGAAAATTGTTTAGTTCAAATATACTCGAGTTTATTTATTTATTTATGTGAATTTAATCTACCTGCCACCCTTTATTTTCTCATGTTTGAACAGTTTTCACAAACACCCTTCGATTCCGACATTTAAACGTTCACTTTTAAAGATTTTCACGCGACAAACGAGAAAAATTAATAAATGAAAAATGAACAAACTGAGGGTCGATTTATATAAATTCAAGGTCGTCAGTCGGCTACAGGAGCAACAAGGCGACGCATCTTTTTTGGACGGTCAAATATACACTTTTTTCATATGGAACGAGGTCTGACGTCCCACAACACAAGCTTGTCTGGCAGAAAAGCTGTTTAAAGTCAGAGAAATCTCGGACTACTTTAAAGATTGTCACGCAAATTTCTTATCGAAAATACTTGTGACAGCAGCAAATATGATATATATGGATGGACAGCCTTCATGTATGCAGAAAAGAATGGTCATAGTAACGTTGCTTATATTTTGGAGAAAACAGAGGATAATATGAATTTCGAAAGTTTTAATAAAAAGAGCGGTGAGACAGAAAGCGCATAACAAAAAGAACAAACATCTTGTTGTTGAACTAAGACCAACAATGTAAAAGGTTTTTTTTTTTTGCAATTCATTTACAATATTGTCCGTTCCAAATTTGCTGTTTTCATCTCAAAATAGTGCTGGTAGGTATTTCAAATCTGCTACTATTCATTGTAAAGCATGTCTCGTAAAACGTTATTATAGTTATAAAAATGGAAAGTTTATCTTATAACATAGATATTGAAAAAATACACATTTGTATAAAAGAAACATTTGTTAATAAAACTAAATATATGAGCTTAACAGTAGTAGTCGTTTGTTGATGTGGTTCTCGTTTTTTATATAGATTAAACCGTTGGTTTTCATGTTTGTATAGTTTTACACACGTCATTTTTGGGGTCTTTTATAGACTGCTGTTTGATGTGAGCCAAGGCTCCGTGTTGAATATTTTGCTTTAACCTACAATGATTTTTCTTCTACAAACTTTAACTTGGATGGAGAGATGTCTCATTGGCACTCATACCACATCTTCTTATATCTATCAACAACAAATAGACCTTTCTTGTCCTGAGATAAGAAAATACAAATTATAATAAAGATTTCTTTACTGCCTAGCAATACCATGTTTATTATTTTAACTGTTTGTATCTTGATATTATGCCTCATAACTTGACGAACATTTAGAAACTGCTAATGTCACGACAAAGGAGATGCTTTTATCTTCCAAATTGTGATCAAGCGTAACAGTGGTGAAATTCAAATCATCCCTTAAAAAAATCTTAAAGACACCAATACAAGCTGGTTGATCTTTAATCGAATATTTGTTTCACAGAAGACGAATGCGCCAATAATTACCACAAGCCGTTCTCTTTTGTGGAAATGTAAAATACCGAATTATTCTTATCACCTGGTCTGTACTTGAATAAGCAACATGATGGATGCCACATGTGGATCAGGATCTGTTTAACCCTCCGGAACGCTTGGGATCATTCCCGAATTTTGTTGAGGTTCGTGTTGCTCAGTTTTGATATTATATGTTATATTTTATAAAAAAAAAATTTAAAAAAGCAGATGTGGTATGATTGCCAATGAGACAACTCTCCACAAGAGACCAACATAACACAGAAACTAACAATTTTAGGTCTATGTACGGCCTTGAGCAAAGCCCATACCGCATAGTCGGCGGTAAAAGGCCCCGAAATGACAATGTAAAGCAATTCAAACGAGAAAACTAACGGCCTAATTTATGTAAGAATTGAACAAAAAACAAATATGTTTAATTGTCAATTGGTCGTTTTTGTTTTTGTCATGGCATTGCCAGCTTGTTATCGCTTCATGAGTTATAATAATTTCATTGGTATTTTTCAAATCAGAACCGAAAGGAAGTTGATAGTTAGAGTATTATCCCTGCATCGTCAACCAGCTTAGATGCCTCTGCTGTTGAAATCATAGTCCCCGAGTGTATCACCAGCCCTGTAGCCAGAACCAAACTGGCATGAAAATACGGATTTTGTGTCACATGAAATTTTAAAAAAATGCGGAATGTATCTCCCTCATGCTAATCTCTGATTCTTTGCCCGGCTTTGACTATACTTTTGTTTTTGGCCCTTTTTGGTTGATAGCTCTTCATCTTTTTAATAAGCTTTAGATTTTCAAATATTTGGCATTGGTCATCACTGAAGAGACACGTTTGTAGAAATGCGCTTCAGAAAAAATACCGTTTATGAAATTAGAACTTATGTCGTAGGCTGTATGTCTACCGATTTATCACATTTGAATTGTTATTAATGGTGTAGTTTTTATTTCGTTTCGCCTCTATTCCAATTAAAGTTAACCAAGCGTCGTCAAAGTCGTCATTATGCAAGATGAACAAAAATAATGTTTGTTCCTTATGAACTAGTTCAACTTTTTATTTAAGGGCCAACTGACTCCCGCATTTCGGTGCGGGATTTTCTCACTGTGTTGAAAACACATTGGTGGCCTTCGACTGTTATTTGCTCTTCGGTCGGGTTGTTCCATCTTTGCAATGTGTTTATCACGGTTTACATTTTGAAGGATGCTTTCATCTACAATAACATACTGTTATAAGAACATCTTTGTTTTTGTTCAAAAAAATTTTTTTTTCCGAAGATATGCATTTTTATCATCCAACTTGAAAGACTGTCGTCAAGTACTTTTAGTAAAAAAAAATAGCTGTTCGAACACACCCATATATTTCATCTTCAAGTACTGTGACTTGTTTATGTTATATAGTCAACCTGTAGCTTTGATATATGAAAAGGATAGAATATGAAGCGAGATGATGTATCAAATATTCTTGCTTTGTAAGATTTCAAAAAAATATTCAACTTAAACACATCCTAACATAAAAAGGTGCACTCGATTTTCACTTTTTCCATATAATTGTTACCCATTTTTTGTAATTTTTCTTGAGTCACATAATGGAAGGGCAGACACGAAAATTACTGAACTAATAGATTGATATGTTCTTCGTCCGTGTTAAAAAAAAATTTAAATCGGAGGTTATGCATTTTCGTCATCCAACTTGATAGATACCCATGTCGTCGACTTGATATCTAATTGTTCTGCCTAACTATGTAATTTAAAACTTATGCAAATGGTGTTTTAAAATAAAACACTTCGTTATTGAGAAGAAAATTGTCATTTTATTTGCTTCTATTAACTTTTAAAATTTTTGTTACTATAGTAAACATTACAGTAAGCATTTATCGCCTTCTCTAACAAAGAGTTTCGATTCTTTTGTTCTATTTCAGCCGGGTTTCCGACTGTTACAGTTAAATTTGTGCACTGAATCATTACTATTTTTTTTAGAAACGGGACAGTACTGTTTTTATCATAATAGTGAGAATGGAAATAGGGAATATGGCAAAGATACCACAACCCGATTAAAGAGCAGATAACAGCCTAAGGCCACTAATGGCTTTTCAACACAGCGAGAAAATCCATCACCCAAAGGCGGACTTCAGCTTGCCCCTTTAATTAAGATTTGTACTAATGTGGCATCCATCGTGTTGCTTATTCAAGTACATACCAGGTGATAAGAATTATTCGGTATTTTACATTTCCACAAAAGAGAACGGCTTGTGGTAACTATTGGCGCATTTGTCTTCTATGAAACAAATATTCGATTAAAGATCAACCTGCTTGTACATTTTTTTAAGGGATGATTTGAATTCCACCACTGCTACTCTTCATCACAATTTGAAAGATAAAAGCATCTCTTTTGTCGTAACATTAGCAGTTTCTAGATGTTCGTCAAGTTATGAGGCATAATATCAAGATACAAACTGTTAAAATAACAAACATGATATTGCTAGGCAGTAAAGAAATCTTTATTATAATTTGTATTTTCTTATTACAGGATTGATTGATTGATTGTTGGTTGCTTAACATCCAGTGGCAAATATTTCATGCATATTCAGGACGAGAACAAGTTCATAATAAATACAATATGTAGGTTGATACAATAGAGGCCATCTGGGATGATGGTCGGAGAAATTTGGACTGCCACTGGAAAATGAGGGTATATTGGATAGAGACCGAAATTTTGCCTTGCAACAGGCCACCTACGGACCCCTTAAAGAGTTGTTGCAAGGGTTCTTAACGTGCAAAGAACGTGGCACCCTCTTTACACGAGGTATCGGATTTAACGTCCCCTTTCTGACCGGACGTGACTGCGAACTTGATACATCCCGCACAGCCAAACGGACGCCCCACTTCGGCAAGCGTTTTACTGCCGGTCGGGAGAAGACCAAGTGACCATATTTCTATACCCCAGTCACCCTTGGGGTTCTCTTATTACAGGACAAGAAAGGTCTATTTGTTGTTAATAGATATAAGAAAATGTGGTATGAGTGCCAATGAGACCTCTCTCCATCCAAATTAAAGTTTGTAGAAGAAAAACCATTGTAGGTTAAAGCACGATATTCAACACGGAGCCTTGGCTCGCATCAAAAAGCAGTCTATAAATGACTAGTGTAAAACCATTCAAACATGAAAAACAACGGTTAAATCTATATAAAAAACGAGAACCACATCAACAAACGACTAATACTGTTAAGCTCATATATTTAGTTTTATTAACAAATGTTTCTTTTATACAAATATATATTTTTTTTCAATATCTATGTTATAAACTAAACTTTCCATTTTTATAACTATAACAACGTTTTACGAGACATTATTGTAAATGAATTGGCAAAAAAAACTTTCACATTGTTGGTCTTAGTTCTTATTCAACAACAAGAGGTTTGTTTTTTTTTTTGTTATGCACTTTTTGTCTCACAGCTCTTTTTATTAAAACTCTCGAATTCAAATTATTCTCTGTTTTCTCCAAAATATTAGCTATGTTACTATGACCATTCTTTTCTGCATACATGAGGGCTGTCCATCCATATATATCATATTTGCTGCTGTCACAAGTATTTTCGATAAGAAATCTAACAAAGGACTCTCTGGCACATTCCACTACACTCCTTTTCCAAATTGATTTCCTCCGGTGCTTACATGTTTTAATAAGAGGCGTAGTACCAAAAAAGTTAATGCAGTTTATCCCTGTACCTTTTAATATGAGATCTGCAGCCAGCGAAAACCTTTCGTGACGTATAGCGTCGAAAATTGCTCTAATCCTCTCATTTTCATTGTCTGCACTGAATCCGCTTCCCATTTTGGGAGATTTTACCAAAAATATATATGAAGCTTAAATACCCGTCTTCGGTTAACCTTCGTATGTCCATCTTTTGCTATCGTATATAATTTCGGCACCATCGTATAGACTTCGTTATTCATCGTACTTGCTTCGGTTACTTTTTGGTATTTTAACGAGATCGGGACCAACTTCGTACGAACTTACAATTTTCGCATTCGGGTGTCCATAGTATATAAAAATCGGGACAGTGTGACGCTGGCATAAAGATATTACTATTTTATTCAAGTTTACCAAAAGATCAAATAGAAAAAAATATGTTTTGGACTGATTTTTAAGTCAGATTGAATACAAAAAAAAGAGTAAAAATATGTGTCATCATTTCATAGGTTAGAATTTTTCAAATTGTCTTAGAAAATTACCGGAAGTCATTACATTCAAACATAATTCTTGAAAGTTTTCGTTATCAGCATTGACGTGTATACCATAAATCCTCTTTATAATCATATAAATCATGTTTCACAAAAATATTTGAATACATACAGGTTGATGTTTGTCTAGTTCTTGCGGAATAAAAATACCCTTTACACATTCCCTATATGCATATTTGTAAACTTGTTACAAAAACAGTTGGTTATGGTAGATGCAAATTGGTCTTTAAAAAAACACCGCACAGGACCTCCTTTGTGCTCAAAGGAGCACAAACAAGCACTAAGGACCACAAAGGAGTTCGATAAGTGCACAAAGGACCAGACATTGTTTATAAAATAGGGGGAAAATGATTTCCTAATAAAAAAAATATAGATTTTTATTAAAATACTTCAGTTTAATTGGAATTAAGTTGAAGATTTACGAAACCATGTTTTGTAAGTGGTACGGATATGCATAAGTTTACTGCCCTTTTCTATAAGATTTTACAAAGTTTGATATTGAAAAAAAAGAAAACTTTAGACATATAAAAAAATATGCAAGTTTTCTATATATAGAATTCACAAGCAGCGATCATAGATATCGTCTTTTGAAGTTAGAAATGAGAAATTAAACCATTTTACTAAAATTTTTATCAGAAATAAAGGAATATAAAATGAGAAATTTCTTCATTGAAACAATGAAGCTATACAATTCAACATGATGCACACTCAATACAACGACGTGTCAAGTCTATCTAGACTTCAACAGGTATATTTTCTTTCAAGTTTGTTTAAATTATTTTCACTATCAAAGCAATTAATTTATCTTAAACTATCTATTTTATTTTCATTAGTTTTGCGCAAGAAATTCAAAACTTATTCTTATTTTTTTTTTATTAAATATCCTTTTGTGCACAAAGGAGATCCTTTGTGATGTTTTTAGAGACGCAGGTGCAATACATCTGGATAATTTAATGCAATCAGAATAAATCACACTAAAAAATTTCAACAAAAGATAAAAAAAAAAAAATGATCACAAAAGAACATTGATTAGTATCTCTGCCCCTTTCAGCAGTTTGTTTGGAAAAAAAATTCTAAAAAAATGGCAATAATCTCATCGAAAAACGGAAGTTGTGTATATTTTTGTAAGTTCAAGCATGTTTATGTTGACTTTTTTGTCTTGATAACGTATAAAGCTATCTTTGGTTCAGTTTCTATTATTTTTATTTATCATGGCTACGTGGTGATGTAATAATATTCAAAAACCACTGTTCTAAAAAAAAAATACATGGTCAAGTGAAATACCTCTCTTAAAAGTCATAACAATTGAGAAGATATGTTTGAATAACAATTTTGCACATAAATCAATTGACGACAGAGCTTACTTGTAGATCATTCCTTGTGTATGTATATCTAGGGTAATATGTCTTGAACCTTTTTTTTTTTTTAGTTTGCCCTTACAAAACACTTTTTATATCGTGTTATCTTTAACATTTGGAAATTCCCCTTGACAACAATTCAGACATTAGTTTTAAGTTCTCAAAAAGCCTAAAATTACATATAGTGATGCTTTGTAGCTAGTAAATATTCTCGTCTTTTAAAATAATACTGATACATAAGGCTCGTATTAATGCAATGCAGATAAATATTATGTATTTTCAAGATCTTAATCGATAGAGCATCATCCATACAAAGCCTTCGATTTTTACAATTGGAAAAATCAGGTGGCGTTATTGGAATATAATTTTTACGAATAATAATCCCGACTTCTGCAATATACTGTGGTTTAGTTTCATTGCAATATTATTTAAAAATCTCAAATAAAAATAATTAGAAATTAAACAAAATATTAACAAATAAAGACTATTATCGCTATTTTGTGCATTTTTCCTTTGATCTTTTTTTGTGATAATTTTTCATATCATGCTACTCGCTTGAGATGGAAAGTTATCGCTAGAAACTAAGCAGGCACGTGGCGTTGCTAACAAAATTGACATGAAATTGACAACGTCGTCATAGATAAAATAGCGATAAACAGATTAGCATTGGTCATCTCAACTCGATTGCCTTTCTCGCTTTCGCCGTCCCGGCTCAAGCGAGAAAATCAATCTCGTTGAGATGATCAACGATAATCTATAATTCTAATAATAAAAATTTGATATATAGTTGTGATAACAATGAGGAACATAACAGGTACAACCACCTTCGCTAGCAAAGTGTTACGATTTACTCCTCTAGTCTCAACCCTTGGCAGATTAAGTCAGCGTTTGTAATCACAATTCTCACCAATTACCGGTAGACCAGAGAAACACCTATTCATCATTTTTTACCATTTGCAGCACTTGAACTTTCTTCAACGTGGAGGTGTAAATATGGTTGTAAAAATTGTACAAATTGTAAAAATTTCGTGATGCAGGATTCGAATATATAAATTACATTTCTACATTTGCACAAGAAACATACACAGGAACTCCTATTATTTGATAAATAACATAAGATGTATCAATCGATATAGTTCGGGGTAAACAATTTGTTGCACAATCAGCACGTGGTAATTGTTTATTTTCATTTTCTACATTTACATTTGATCATTTTCTTCGCGCATTTTGATTGGATGGAGCCAGTTGCAATTGAGACCAATGAAAATCATGATCTCGTGGATCAGAAGTTCTATCTTGATCCGCCAACTATGGAGAGGAGGGATCTGAATTGTAATAATTGAATAGCGAAGATGAAATGCAAAAAGAAGAGCAGGATTTGTGAATCCTCCAGAAGCACCTTAGATTCCCAATTTATTTTTGATGGGCTTCAAATTGCTCAGTCTTTGGTTTCTTGTGTAATGAGGCCCGCTTCAAGTGCGGGATTTTCTCGCTGCGTTGAAGATCCATCGGTAGCCTTCGGCTGTATTTGATCTTTGGTTGGGTTATATTTCATTTACTATTGTTACTGATGTAAAAATAAAGAAGATAATGATATAAAAACTTTATATTGCGACAGCCATAAAAATTCTTTATGAGTAAATAATTTGTATCTGTATTTTCTTTGTGTCACAGGAACATACAATTACACTAAATGTTATACTAATATTAGCATGTTTCTATATTGTCTTAAAAATTCATAATATCTAATAAAATTAATAGATTTAGCTAACAAAGTCCTTATATTTCAATAAGGTAACTTTATTTGTTAATGAAAAATTGTTTTATTGTTAATTAGGCTTAAATCAAAAATTGTTTGCTTTCCCCTCTCTGTGATTAAAGTAAGATAACTCTGGTCCATTTTCCTAACATTCAATCATTATGGGAAGATAATATAGTTCTGTTTTCATTTATAGTCTTTTTCAGAAAAGTTCTAATTGTTTTGGGTAGGTCCCAATTACAATTTTACACTCTAGCATCCGGCATCAGTTAGAAGCTTCTGGAATAAAACGGTGGCTATGGTGTACTGTTTTGTGTTTATGTCCAGCGTTATTACACTTCTTTCATGTATTTGTCTTAAGGGATCGAGTAAAGCATATAAGTTACATCAGCTTTCTGCTTCATTTGAGTTCTGGCATAATGGTATACACCATACCGATCTAAGATACAAATGCCGCTTTACGAGTAGAATGACGAATGCTGTTGGACAGTTTTTGATGCATACCACAACTTGAAACAGTGTATTCTTGACAGCACAATTAATGTTTTTCACGGGCATAGTGTACCTCAAATTAAAAGTAGGAAAAAAGTGGTTTTTTTTATAATTTCCAGGATATTGCTTTAATAGAGAGCAATTTCATAAATACTGGGAAGATGCTTTTTCTGTGACATAGTCACTTGTTTCAGAATATTTCCCCCTATATACCTTAATGGTATATTAAGGTATAATAAAGGAAAGTTTTATTCTGTAACGAGTGCCTGTAATCTGTAATTTAGAGCAGTTTGTCTCATCGCTTAAGAAAGTTAGTGATGATGAAGGCAGATTTGCCCTTGCTTACTTTTGACGTATAAACACGGCATGACTACTTACAGATAACAAAACAATATTTATAAGATAACAAAATAATTCTTTATATTGGTATATATTAATTTTAAACATTTCAAAAAAATTAAAGATATTATAGATATACATAAATGTCTTTGATAAACTAATGAAAAATAAGAGTATCTAGTACATTACAGATTTTGTAATAATTTTCAATTCAATAAAAAAAAACTATATTTATAAGATATAATTATAACCCTGTTCAAGGTAAACAATCAACATATTGACTTTATGAAATTAAACATAGACTCATAGTTCAAAGGAATATAACTCTTGTATACAAATAAAACATCAATCGAGTTATTTAGCTGCGAATTTGTGCGCCACCTTCTTGGAAGATTCTAAATTATCAATATAACCACAAGTTGTTAATCTATAGATACTGACGGCTAATGAATGCACAGTAAAGAATATTTATTTGAAATTTTTTAACACTTACTCAGAAAAATGCTCGAACTACTTGACTTTCAAAGCTCATAATTAACGTGTTTACACACTGATATAATATGGTTGTTAAACATTACAAACCTGTAATCGTATAAGACACTATACACCTCGTTTGCTTGCATAAACTTATCCAAAATTATATTTATTTCAAGCCTAAATATTTCGACATGTTATTTACATTTAATAAATTATAGAATACTAATTGTGTCACAATTTCCGGTTAAGATTTGACTAAATACCAAATTCCTGATATCGTCAGGTAAATATGCTACTAATATAATATAGTTCTATATATTTTAGTTTGTTTTATACACATATATTTTTTAAATCTTTTAAAATTTTTAACAATCTTAAAAACATACATATAATATTTACAAAGTTTGACATGAAATATTTGACAAACAGATCGTCGTAGCTTGGAATGAGCTACAATATTATGTTTAAGATCAGAAGCGCAAATTTCAAAATGAGGATTTGTCTTCTCTGTTTTTTTTGTTTGGTTAGAGCTATTCCACATGTCCTTTTAGTACACTCAAGACGAAGTTGGATTACTTTCCGAATAAATATCTACAACAAATAGCTAACAAATCTTTCAAGCCATTATTTAAGTTGTCACTCAGCAACGGGATGTCTTTTCTATTTTCATAAGGTTACAAGGACCTGTTTTATGTCCAACATTTTCTTTTATTAAAACTTCCAATTAATAATTCTCTTCTCCGACTTTTGTTTTCTCCAAAATATTAGCAATATTACTATGACCATTCCGTTCTGCATACATAAGAGCTGTCCATCCATATATATCACATTTGCTGCTATCACAAGTATTTTCGATGAGAAATCTAACAAAAGACTCTCGGTCACAATCTACTATACTCCTTTTTCTGATTAAATTTCTGCGGTACTTGCATGTTTCTATTAATGGCGTGCTACCAAAATAGTCGATGCAGTTAACCCCTTTGCCGTTTGAAATTAAATATGTAGCCAGCGGAAACTTTTCGTGTCGTATAGCCTCGAAGATTGCTCCAATTCTCTCATTTTCTTTGTCTTGACTGATTCCGAATCCCATTTTGCAAAAGAATTAATGCCCTTCCTTGTTCAATGATAAAGCAATAGTATTTCCAATATTATTATCAATCTTATTTATACAAGTTTGCTATCTATGTCAAGGATGACACTACGCAAAATTACTTAGTTTATATAATAAAAGTTAACACAGTTCTACCGGATATTAACGTAAGGGAGGTACACTATATTTAGAAAAGAAAAAATATTGACATTTTAGAGACCAATGTGAATTATATTTACTTAATACTAATAAATACATATGGTGGTAAACTGTTTATACTTCAAGGATATTAGCCTCTCTGTATTAGATAATAAAAGTTAACACAGTTCTACCGGATATAAACGTAAGGTGTTAAATAAGTAGGAGGAAGACATGTTGACAATAACAAGATATGTATTAACTTTCTATACAGGAGAGTACCATAATATATAACAATAATGTCCGGATCGTATCCGGTTAAGATATGTCAATATTACGGTATGTGACATCCCCCTTTTTCTAAAAGATGAAATGAAAATGAAATGATTTAATGAATAAATGAATTTGAGTATTACCCAGTTAAAATTAATACTGACTTGGTTTTGACTAGAAATTAATACTGACTAGATTAATGTCTCTTTTCCAATTTAACTTTAAAGTCTATATATTGTCTTTTCTGATAACTAACTAAAACTAACTAAATGCTTTCTAAAAATCTACTTGACAGTTCAACAAAATTATTTTACATAGTCATTTAATTTGGTTGGCACTTTGACTGTTCTTCCAGATCTTGTCACGGGTGACTTAGATGGTTCAATACTTTCATTTTCCTCGGACGCAACGGTTTTACTGCGGTCTAATGTTTGTGAATTGTTACAGACAGTTGAAGTTTTACGGACGGTTAAATTGTGATTGTTCTTGAAATGTTCATTTTCGACTGTGTTTCCATTGTAAGCTGTTGGTCTTATATGACTACGGTTTCTTCTGTAACGCCTGCCATCTGATGTTTGTACTACATAGGAGCGAGGAGTGTGATGTTTTTGAATTATTGTTCCTGCTTTCCATTTTCCATCTGTGTACATTACAATAGAGTCTCCTTGTTTTAGCTGTTTCAATTCAGGTCCACAATGTTATCATAGTTGGTTTTAGCTTCTTTTTTTTTTGGCGAATTTCGAGTTTTTTGATAAGTTCACTGTTGTTGACATTTTGTGGCATCAATAGCGGTAATGAAGTAGGTAGTGATGTTTTTAATCTCCTATTTAGGAACAATTGTGCTGGCGAAAGATCAATGTCCAACTCTGTGTTTCGATAGTCTAATAGAGCTTTGTGTGGATCCTTCGATTTCATAATTAGCTTCTTGATGGTTTGAACTCTTCTTTCTGCTTGTCCGTTCGACTGAGCATAGTGTGGGCTGCTCGTGGTATGTTTAAATCCATATTCGGTAGCAAATCTTTTGAATTCTAATGAAGAAAACTGAGGACCATTGTCAGACACTAATTCGTCAATATATCCAAATCTTGACATTAGTCCTTTTAAGTAATCAATGGTGTTTTTGCTAGTTTCATTGTCTAGTTTCATAACTTCTGGCCACTTTGAGTAGTAGTCTACTACTAATAGATAATGTTGTTTTTGATATTTAAATAAGTCGGTAGCAACTTTTGACCAGGGTCTTTCAGGTATTTCTGACATTAACATAGGTTCCTTTGCGTTTAGAGACTGATGTTGAGCGCAAAGTCCACATGCTTTAACTTTGTCCTCAATGTATTGTCCCACGCCGATCCAGAATAGTACATCACGTGCACGGCTTTCGCACTTTACGATTCCAAAATGTGATTCGTGTATTTTGTCCAACATTTCATTTTGTAGCGCTTTTGGTACAATTGCTTTGTTTGACTTGTACAATAGTCCATCGATGACTGAAAGTTCATCACGGTAAGTCCAATATGGCCTCAAAGAGTGTATAGGTTCAGATTTTTCATTTGGCCATCCATTAAATATGACATCTTGTAATTCCTGAAGGTGTTCATCATTTGCAGTTTCCTTCTGAAATTTAGCATACATTTCTGGTGCAATTGGCAAGTATGATATCAAATGAATGACATTCACGTGTAAGTCTGGTACTAATACTTCCTTTGTTTCTTTTAGGAACGATCTACTGAGATGATCTGCTAGATACATCTCTTTCCCTGGTTTATAGTCAACTTTAAGATCATACTTGTCTAATGCTATTAAAAGTCTCTGTAATCTAGGCGGTGTTTGGTGAAGCGGTTTCAGGAAGATTGATTGTAGCGGTTTATGGTCTGTCTCTATTTGAACACGGCGACCATATACGTACTCATGGAATTTATTACATCCATAAACAATTGCAAGAGTTTCTTTCTCGATCTGCGGATATCGTTGTTGTGTTTGAGTAAGAGCACGTGAGGCATACGCAACTGGTTTCTGATTTTGTATCAGTACAGCTCCAAGTCCCTTTGAACTAGCATCAACACTGAGTGTAAGCGGTTTGTTCGGATTGTAGTATTGCAACAGTGGTGCATTTGTTGCCATTTCTGTCAACTTCTGAAAGCTAGTTTCTTGTTTGTCATCCCAGTGCCATGCTGTGTTTTTCTCTAAGAGTGTTCTTAACGGTGCACTGAATGTTGACATGTTTGGGATAAACTTGCAAAGATACTGAATAAAACCCATGAAGGTTTGCAGATCCTTGACGCACTCCGGTTTTGACATTTTATTGACTGCACGGATTTTTTCCGGGTCCGGTTTCACGCCTTCACTTGTTAGACGGTGTCCAACGTATGTTACTTCCGGTTTGCTGATTTCGCATTTTCCAGCACTGAGTTTCAAGTTGTATTCTCGCGCTCTGTCTAGAACTTGTTTAAGACGCATATCATGTTTTTTTCGGTCTGATCCCCAAATAAGAATGTCGTCCATAATCGCTTCTGCTCCTTCTATGTCAGATACCATTTCAGACACAATTTTCTGGAATACTTCCGATGCTGAATTTATCCCAAAAGGTAAGCGTGCAAATCTATAACGTCCAAATGGTGTATTAAATGTGCATAGCTTTGAGCTAGGTTCGTCTAGTTGAATATGCCAAAATCCACTGGTGGCATCCAGTTTACTAAAGACTTTAGCGTTCGTCATTTGCGAGATAACTTCTTCTACGGTTTTTAATGGATAATGTTCACGTAAAATTGCCTTGTTCAGATCACGTGGATCAATGCATATTCGAATTTTGCCGTTAAGTTTAATGACAGTAACCATTGAGTTGACCCATTGTGTAGGTTCTTGCTGTTTGAAGATTGCACCAATGTCCTCCATACGATCAAGTTCAGCTTTGACTTTGTCTTTGAAAGTTATGGGTATCTTACGCGGTGCGTGTACAACTGGTGCTACAGTTTTGTTAATACGTATCTTATGTGTTCCTGGTAGACATCCTAGGCCTGTGAATAAATCTCCATATTGGTGTTCCATATTTTCTGGTAAAAAAAAAATTTGTCGTTTCTTGCGGATTGCTTGTTTGAGTGATTGAATGTATGCGCTTTAGGAGTTTCATGGCTTCGCATGTTTTGGCACCTATGACAGATTGTACATGGTCGATAAAAATACTCCCTTGAGTTTGACAGTTGAAGGTAGTTAATCCTACATTTCATTGCAGTTAAACATTTCTGGGTCTTAAACATATTTCTGGGGTATTTCAAAGCATCATTATTTTTTTATTTAGGTTTCTATAGAATATTTTAGAAACTTGAAGTTGCATGGCTACTAAAGCTTGTACACAGGTTTTAAAAAGGTGAAAAGGAGTAGGTTCAGTAAGACCCCTTTTTGGCCCCAAAATATAGCAGTTTTACAAAATTGTTAAAATGTAAACTTTTAGTTATTTATTGGACAGTAGAATGCTTCTGCTACATAAATATGGGCTGTTTTTGACAATACAATGCACATATATCGGGTACTAGAACCATTAAGTCATGCTAAATTACTGAAATCTTCACAATTCTAGCATTTTAGTTAAACTTTAGACAGTTTTCGTGTGAAACGAAAGTGGCCGCATTCGTGTTCATCCTTAATATTGAAATGTAAGTTGTATTTTATGATAATACATAACATATATAAAGGTTCAGGATGAACACGGATGCGGCCACTTTCATTTTTGACAAAAAATCATCTGAAAAGTGACATTTTTCGGCATATTTGGTAGATTTTTCATATTTGAGCTTGAATCGGGTTGTTTTTAATGACTATATCAGTTAAAATCTTTCACATAAATAAATTGATTCAAATGAAATAGACACTTAAGTGTTTAAAAAGTGGTCAAAATCTTTTGTAAGATAAACCTGAAATTTGAGGCCGAAATCGGTCCTTACCGGACCTACTCCTTTGATTGGTTAACTTCCAGCGATGTTTATTTTCTTATATGCAATGAAATATTATATGAAATTGTTTCTATAGTACTGGACAGGATAACACTTTACTCATGCCAAGTACTTCTTTATTTGAAACAAAACCATATTTATTGTTTTGGGGAGCTATTTCTCCTTATTTCTTGTATTCAGCTGAAATAGAAAATGTTTCTTTAATAAAGATAGATAAAATCATGTTCAAAATATTAACAACAAATTATTGACTAACCTCTCTGGAAAACGGTGCAAATTTAAGTTTTACGTAGGGACTTATTGAAACCTCCTTGGAGACAAAAAAAAATTATATGGATAGTTCATTTAGCTTCAATACTTCAATTACTCATTTATTATAACATTTCTTTCATAAATAATTGAAAGTTTACTCAAAATGTTTATTTATTGGCCTAACAAGGTGAATATTTGAGGAAATAAGAGGTATAAATGGACCAAAATAGACTTTAAAACGAAGACATAGAGGTCTATTAATGGTATTTGTCCTTAATTCATCTCTTGTAACATTTTCAACTGTTTGTAGGCAGGTGAGATAAATATTTGATAATTTATTGGTTCACACTTTATTCTATCATGATGCGGCTTGGTTTGGATTTTTCGAAAACAATGTGCTCGAACCGTTGTAGATGTCGCCTTACGTTATACTCGATTTTTCTCCATCATTGAATTGATTATGACAAAACTTAACAGGAATGCTTGCAATAACCAGTATTACAAAGGGGAAAAGTCACAATCAGTTTATTTAACAAAAAAGTCTTCTTTATGATCAAAATGAGCTACAAATTTTTATTGGAAATTGATAAATATTCTCTAGATATCTAATACTTTTTTAAATGGCAGGAAGAGGCTTACTTGGACTTTTACCTTATCTTTGCATTGATATCATTTGGGTCTCAAATCAAAAGTCAAGAAATAAAAAATCTGCTGAAATTATGGCAAACGAACTTTAATCAGCTGTTGAAGTAATATATGCAAAGAAAAATGGGTGTTATGGGACGAAATATTTGACCCTGTATCTTAGGACAAACACCAAGGAGTCCAAGCATTTAACAAAAAATCTACACTATCATCTAAGTACATCCCTATGAAAATCGTGATTGGAAATGCAAGCTTTTGAATATCTTGTCACCTGGGATTTATATGCTCAGTATTCGGGCGCAGCTGGAATATTGCTACATAAAATGGGAAGTACACAATAGGTAAGCTAAAATTATCTCTTGTGTCGTGAAGATTTATTTCTTATTCGTCCATCATCGTTAATTTCTAGAGGGTCAATGAGGCTTGATATCAATATATTATTTGTAAAAATAGCAAACACGACATTAATAAAGCTTTTTAAAATCTTAATCTATAAATCTTAATAATCATTATATTTTCCTTATGAAGGACAATACATCTATAGAATATATCAGTGAAATATATTTGTTATATTTTTCGTAAATTGCAACAGTAAATTTAAAACTTAATCAAATATCATTCACAATTCTGCTTCATACGTTATTGATGACATTATACCGATACTAATGTAGTAGTATAAATAGAACTATTTGACACCAAAGAAACTCATTTAAACGTAGAATGGATTTATATTATATCTAGCATTTAAAATAAGAATGACATTTAAGAGACCAAGTGTGAAGTATATTTAGTTCCAACTGGCAAATACTTGTATAAAAATATCAGCCGCCTTATCTGTAGTGATTTTTTTCTATACTGACCATAAAAAGATTAGTATGACTGATTTTTAATTTTGTCAAAATCTAACTTAAAGAATGTTACTCTCAGATCTGTTCCGAGTGACTTTTTGTTGTTGGGATGTACTAATACCCGGCCACGTCCACTTGTATTTTTGTCCATCTGATGAGTTAAGCCTTTTTCATCTGATTTTTATAGTTCGTTCTTATGTTGTGCTGTTATACCTGTCCCAAGTTAGGGGGAGGGTTGGAATCCCGCTAACATGTTTAACCCCGCCACATCATGTATGTTTGTGTCTGTCCCAAGTCAGGAGCCTGTAATTCAGTGGTTGTCGATTGTTTATTTGTTACATATTTGTTTTTCGTTCATTTTTTTTTATATAAATAAGGCCGTTAGTTTTCTCGTTTAAATTGTTTTACATTGTCATTTCGGAGCCTATTAAAGCTGACTTTGCGGTATGGGCTTTACTCATTGTTGCAGGCCGTGCGGTGACCTAAAGTTGTTAATGTCTGCGTTATTTTGTGATGAGTTGTCTCATTGGCAATCATACCACATCTTCTTTTTTATATTTACATAATTTTATTTTGCTGAGCTTGTTTTAGACCCATCTAGTTGTACATGTACCTATGAATACAAAACTACCCTGTTTATTACGATTTATGAAGATGTTTCAGAAATGCATGGGTTTAACAGGGCAAACCAAAACTAACTAAATTGGTTAGAAATAACCGTATAAACATTTGAAAAAAAATGGATTTTTTAAAAAGCTTGGAGATAAATCATCTGTAATAATAACTTCAACAACAATTCTAACCTGAACAATAACAAAGATATTATATTAGAATGTTATTGTATATTAGTAAAGAAAACTGTAAAACAATGAAGACAAATAAAACATATGTGAACTTTACCGAAAAAAAACTGAAATCAAATCACAAACGAAATATACAGACAACGACTTAGCAAATATGACCCACCGGAGCCAAACGTATAAGAAAATGACAAAGTTTCCGAAGGCCGAAAATATAAATACTGAACCACGTCGTCTCAAAATATCCAACTAGTAATGCAAAAAAAATTCACAACTAAATACATAAATGTTGGATATATAAATACCAAGACGAGTTACATAGAAATGCGAATTCCTATTTAGCATAACAGTCATATTCGGCAATCGGTAACGTTAAAAAAAAGAGGGACGAAAGATACAAGAGGGACAGTCAAACTCATAGATTTGAAATAAACTGACAACGCCAGTAAACTATAATCAAAACATAAAGTTAAGCCTTTAGTTAACAACGCAAACCCCACCAAAACAGGGGATAATTTCAGATGCAGATTTTGCTTGACATGTAACATCCTTCGGGAAGCTCATGTATTTACACACTTAGTGATAAGTCCAGCTACGTAGGTCACATTCGAGGAGAAGACGGGGGGGTTAATGTTACAATAATGCATATATTCAATAACGACCAACAACTCGTGATGATATCTATTAGATTGCCGAATGCATCATTTGGAACTCGAGGCTAAAGGCTTTCTTTAAAGCAACTACAAAGGTAAAAAGGAAATCACGATAGGTAATGCAAGCTCTTGAATATTGAATCAATAGGAATATATATTTATATATAAGTTGTCGCTGGTTCAGACGTTCTTATTATATAATTACTTCTGTGACTGCGTGATACATTAATTTGAAAGATCGTCTACGATAGATGATTCAGCTGATTTGTAAAAATTCCATCTTCATGCCCTATATAGCATGTACTGTGTTAGACGTTATACGCTAGATAAAAACTGACGAGGAAAGGTAACACCCGGCCACCCAAAGCTTTATTATTGTAGAGCTTAGGTGTTCGAGTAGTTTAGCGCAACGGGCATAGTGCAAGGCGATATGGTGCCAGGATATCTCAGTCACCTGAGTTCGAATCCCGGCCAGGGAAGCACAACACATTTGCTTCCGCAAATTAACAGATCTAACATTGTTTGAGCTGAAATTTAAACGAATCATATATACAGAATGTGTTTTCAGCATTGTATCACCATCAGTAATGATCCGATGGATAAAATCTGTCGTAAAGTTGTCACTGATTCAGATGTACTTATAGGTGTAATACCACCATTGATTTTCCCCCTAGGCTAGTAGTCTGTGTTAAATTTGCGCTTTTCAAAAAATTCTGCAGATTTTATCTTTGTTTCAAATAAAGAAATACTTAGCAAGATATAAGGTTTCGTCTCCATCAGACCAGGTTGACCAATAACGGATTTTCAGATTGTTCATGTCCTTTTAATCATGTAGATCTTCAACTGTTTCGATTCTTATTCATTATTTGCTTTCAAATGTTTGAAGGTCAATCCAGAAAAGCGGTTTGGACAAATACAATGGTTAACGTGTTATTTTCATTTTTTTATGTGAAAATAACTAACATCACATCGCTGAAGCTTTGACGAAATCTTTATTTATACAGCTTTATTATTATTTATGTTGTGTCATAATAGTACAACACATGTTTATTCGGGGTTTTTTTCATGATAAGTTTTTAAACAGTTAAATATAATTTTATACAAATATCTATATTTTTATATTAAATATCTATGAAATGAACCACCATCACATATTCATAAAATTGAGAATGGAAATGGGGAATGTGTCAAAGAGACAACAACCTGACCAAAGAACAGAAAACAGTCGCAGGCTACCAATTGGTCCCTAATTCAGCGAGAAAATCCCGCAAAGGGAGGCGCGCTTCAGATGGCCCCTAAACAAAAATATGTACTATTTCACGGGTACTTGACGTTATACTAAACTTCGATATATATAAAAGAAGCTAAAATTAAAAATCATACAAATCTAACAAATGCCAGAGGCTCCTGACTTAGGACAGGCGCATACATGCGGCGGGATAAAACATGTTTTTGTAGATCTCGACCCTTTCCATATACCTCTAGCCAATGTAGGAAAAACAAATACACAACAATACGCACAGTAAAACTCAGCTTAAAAGAAAACAGATGTCATGTCATCTGTTGTGTCGTAAGTTTCATTTCTAAATCGTCTGTCATTGTTCATTTCTAGAGGGTATGTCTTGATATGAGGTATAATATCAAGATAGTAGTTGTAAAAATAGTAAACACAATTGGGAAGCTGAAATCATCTTCCTTCGTAATGCTCTATTTCTAAATCTTCCCTCTTTGCATTTTTAGAGAGAGTCAACATATGACGCATAATATCAATATAATAGTTGTAAAATCTATAAAAAATTCTTTATCTATAAATCTTTATTAACTTTCGTATTTTCTTATTGCAGGACAATACACGTATTAAATATATCAATGAACTTTTTTCTATGTTTTACGTAAATTACAATGGTTAATTTGAAACTTAATCAATACTCATTCACACATTGTTGCAAGATACGTCATTGATGACATTGTCGATAATAATGAAGTTAATATAAAACTATTGACACCAAAGAAACTCCAATAAATGGAGTAACATTATATTTAGCAAATAAAATAAGAATGACATTTCTGAGACCAAGTGTAAGGTATATTTAGAACCATCTGATAAATACCAGGATAAAAATATCCTGTCTGTGGAGGTTTGTTTTATAATGACCATAAATAGGTTAAAATGGCTGATTTTAAATCATGTAAAAAAACATTAACGGAGTTACATGACTTGGTTTGTTTTGCTTTTTTTTAGAACCATCTAGTTTTCAATATCCTTATGAATACAAAATCGCCATGCGTATCACCAGTTTATGCAGATGTTTCACAAATACACCGGGGTTAATATGGCGAAACAAAACTAACAAAAGTGGTTAGAAATAACTGTACAAACATTTGACTTCACCGAAATTTATTGAAAGCTTGGAAATAAATCATCTGTATAAATGACTATAACAACAATTGTTACCTGAACAAAAACAAAGATGTTACTTTAGTATGTTATTGTAGATAAGATCATCCTTGAAAATGTAAACCGTGATAAACACATGAAAATAAACTTGTATTGTTAATATTTGTTATTTATTGTTCTAATTTGAGACAAGGTAACGCTAACATCAATAGAGCTGACAATATCAGAACTATATGTACTTCAGAAACCGCTCTGATTGATAGTTTATTCCAAAACGCAATTAAACAATTATGCAAAAACCATCTCTTAAACTACACTACAAATAATTATATCACACGTTTATGGTACATTTCTACCATCTTGTAAAACTGTACTGACCGGCTACATGATAAAACTGTAATGATGTACATTTGTTTTATTCAGTACTGCTGAAACTTATCAGTCAGGATTCTACTTCGTCAAAATTATCTCCCCATTACGCCAGTTCATTTTCACAATCGTTAAATTTGAAGCCATTGTAGGGATGACGCGCTGCCAATTTTGCTCTTGAAACCCGATAAATTTATCCACATAGCAACATTACGATCCTTAAATGTCAGTTGTATTTTAAAAGACAAATGTATCTACTAGCTAATGAGCATCAATGATCTTATCTGCATTGGTTCGACTTTAAACTATTGTCTGATCGGTTGTCAGGTGAAATTTTCGAAAATTCATAAACATTTAAAAAAATTCTAATTAATTATTTCGTGGAAGGGCAGACTAGATTTATTTAGTGGTTTAAGACTATAAACCCTAGTTATCACACTCCAAAAATGGTTTTTTTTTTCGAAGATATGCATTTTTATCATCCAACTTGAAAGACTGTCGTCAAGTACTTTTAGTAAAAAAAATAGCTATTCTAACACACCTACTCTGTTTTGGTGATTCATTAGATAGGTATTTCACTTGACCCATATATTTCATCTTAAAGTACTGTGATTTGTTTATGTTATAAAGTTGATATATGAAAAGGATAGAATCTGAAGCGAGATGATGTATCAAATATTCTTGCTTTGTAAGATTTCAAGATAAAATATTCAACTCAAACACACCCTAACATAAAAAGGTGCACTCAAATTTAAATCGAAGGTTATGCATTTTCGTCATCCAACTTGATAGATACCCATGTCGTCGACTTGATATCTAATTGTTCTGCTTAACTATGTACTACTAATAGATAAATTTAAAACTTATGCAAATGGTGTTTTAAAATAAAACACATCGTTATTGAGAAGAAAATTGTCATTTTATTTGTTTCTATTAACTTTTAAAATTTTTGTTACTATAGTAAACATTACAGTAAGCATTTATCGCCTTCTCTAAGAAAGAGCTTCGATTCTTTTGTTCTATTTCAACCGGGTTTCCGACTGTTACAGTTAAATTTGTGCAGTGATTTTTTTGTTATATTCAGTACATATTGTTTTCTGCATTGAATCATTACTGTTTTTTTAGAAACGGGACTGTACTGTTTTTATCATAATAGTGAGAATGGAAATAGGGAATATGGCAAAGATACCACAACCCGATTAAAGAGCAGATAACAGCCGAAGGCCACTAATGGCTTTTCAACACAGCGAGAAAATCCATCACCCAAAGGCGGACTTCAGCTGGTCCCTTTAATTAAGATTTGTACTAATGTGGCATCCATTGTGTTGCTTATTCAAGTACATACCAGGTGATAAGAATAATTCGGTATTTTACATTTTCACAAAAGAGAACGGCTTGTGGTAATTATTGGCGCATTCGTCTTCTATGAAACAAATATTCGATTAAAGATCAACCAGCTTGTACATTTTTTTAAGGGATGATTTGAATTTCACCACTGCTACTTTTCATCACAATTTGGAAGATAAAAGCATCTCTTTTGTCGTAACATTAGCAGTTTCTAGATGTTCGTCAAGTTATGAGGCATAATACCAAGATACAAACTGTTAAAATAACAAACATGGTATTGCTAGGCAGTAAAGAAATCTTTATTATAATTTGTATTTTCTTATTTCAGGACAAGAAAGGTCTATTTGTTGTTGATATAAGAAGATGTGGTATGAGTGACAATGAGACAACTCTCCATCCAAGTTAAAGTTTGTAAAAGAAAAACCATTGTAGGTTAAAGCACGATATTCAACACGGAGCCTTGGCTCGCATCAAACAGTAGTCCATAAAGGACCCCAAAAATAACTAGTGTAAAACTATTCAAACATGAAAACCAACGGTTTAATCTATATTAAAAACGAGAACGACATCAACAAACGACTACTAAGTTCATATATTTAGTTTTATTAACAAATGTTTATTTTATACAAATATATATTTTTTTCGATATCTATGTTATGAAATAAACTTTCCATTTTTTTAACTGTACCAACGTTTTACGAGACACGCTTTACAATGAATAGTAGCAGATTTGAAATACCTACCAGCACTATTTTGAGATAAAAACAGCAAATTTGGAACGGACAACATTGTAAGTGAATTGGCAAAAAAAACTTTTACATTGTTGGTCTTAGTTCTTATTCAACAACAAGATGTTTGTTCTTTTTGTTATGCGCTTTCTGTCTCACAGCTCTTTTTATTAAAACTCTCGAATTCATATTATCCTCTGTTTTCTCCAAAATATTAGCTATGTTACTATGACCATTCTTTTCTGCATACATGAGGGCTGTCCATCCATATATATCATATTTGCTGCTGTCACAAGTATTGTCGATAAGAAATCTAACAAAAGACTCTCTTGCACATTCCACTACACTCCTCTTCGTAATTGAATTCCTTCGGTACTTACATGTTTCTATAAGAGGCGTGCTACCAACAAAATTAATGCAGTTTACCCCTGTACCTTTTGATATGAGATCTGCAGCCAGCGAAAACCTTTCGTGTCGAATAGCGTCGAAAATTGCTCCAATCCTCTCATTTTCATTGTCTGAACTAAATCCGCTTCCCATTTTGGAAGATGTTACTAACAAATATAAAAGTAATCAATGCACTTCTTGTCATATGTTGATTGCAATAGTAATTTGAATTTCAATAAAATCCAATTTATACAAGTCTACTGTGTACGTCATTGGTGTCATAACTGATTACCACTTTTTTTTTTACATGAAACTGTTGACACTAATTCAACTGCTATGCTGGTAATAGAAAACATCAACTATAGAGGAAAACAACGGAACACCAGGAACACTGAAGTGCAACAAAAACAAACGCCAACGTGCATATAACATACTATATGATAACAACTGCTATATTCTCGACTTGGTAAAGGATATTTTAAGAAAACAATGTGCGCTGAACCTGGTTTTATGGCTAGCCAAACCTCCCCCTTATATGGCAATGCTAATAATGTGTCCCAGATGACAACACTACGCGATAGGAAACAGTACAAACAAACACAAGAGAATTCAGCACAGAGAAACGCATGAATAAAAATGAATTAGTACATATCAACATTTAAAGCGCAGGCTAACAATCGAAATCTTCCTTTAACAGCACAGCACAAAACAATGACGTATTTTTGTGACGTATATGTAATCTTGAAATTCATTGATCTATATGAACGAGATCTGAAACATTTGGATTTTCTATTATTAGCGTTTTCGGTATCGATATTCGGTCCTTATGACGGTTAACCGTTTAACCGTTGACAACACTACTATTAACAAAAAAACGACAAAAAGAGTATGAGGAGGTTTAATCCTCAATTTTAATTAATTTCGAAAACTTTGTAACTGAAAATTTCTAAAACGCAAAATTCGTATTTGCATGACTTTATCAAAGTACTGGCTAATTGGCTGGTGATACACCCGGAGACTATCAGTCCACCAGCAGAGGAATCTAAGCTGTTTCATGGATGTATGGCTAACACATTAACATATCAATTTCCTTTTTGTACTGATTAGAACAGAGGCGAATGGTACTAAAGAAATTATCACAAATCATGAGTCGAAAACGAGCTGACAATGCCGTGACAACATGAATCCAAACAAAAAGCCTGATGATATCACTTGTTCCGGAAGGTTAAGCAGATCCTGATGCACATGTGACATCCGTTGTGTTGCTCATTCAAGTACAGACCACGTGATAAGACTAATTTGGTATTTTACATAAAAGGAAAAGAGAAAGATTGTGCTTGCGACTATTTGCACATTCTCGTCTTCTGTGAAACAAATATTCCATAAATATCAACCAGCTTGTGTTGGTATCTTTATAATGTTTGAAGGGATGATTTGAATTCCACTACTGTATCTTTTGCTTTAAAAGCTTCCTTTTAATCAGAAACCACCGATCTGTTTGTCTTTTTCTTTTTTAGTCATGGTGTTGTTAGTTTATATCCGATCTAAGAGTTTGACTGTCCCTCTGGTATGTTTTGTCCCTCTTTTAATCATTTCGAAATGCAAGCTCTTGATTATCGTATGAATAAGGATAACTATATTCCATAATTTGTGTTCAGCTATTCTTTACGTATCGTTATTTCCTAATCTTCTTATGAATACACTATAGTTTTGACGAGTTGTCTTTACCAATAAAAAAAAATGTTGAAACGGAGATAACTGGTTAAGAAAAGAAACAAATACGAGTCCTAAATAAATAATTTTAAGACATTTTACTTAACTGTTCTTCTACAAAGTAGTGACTTTAGTGTACATATACAAGTCTGAAACACAATTATAATCTAAACAAAAAAGTTGCTGAAATGTGAGTTTTATATATACATTGTAATATATTTGATGATAAATATAAGCTCTGATAAACATCCTCTTAATATTACACGAAAAAAATCTAAATGTATGTTTGTAGACACCTAAATACTAAGATTTTTCTACTTCGGGAACAGATTACCTTTGCTGTATTTGGAAAAACTTGCAGAAGTTTTGGGTCCTCAATGCTATTCAACTTCGAACTTTATTTGACCTTTTTTCCTTTTTTTAATCGAGCGTCACTGATGAGTCTTTTGTTTACAAAAAGTGTCTGCCGCAAAAAAAAAATAATTCAATACTGGTATTTTGATTGAAAACCTCGTGACTTTTAGAACAATACCAGAACTTTTTGATGATATATTCATTTTGAAATATGAGTTAAGTATTATTGTGTCCAGCGCTACAGTCAAAATTTCACATAACAGTTCGTGCATACAGGATAATAACTATCATTAAAAGTTAACCAGTCTGAATTAACTCATCATAGATACAAGGACTAAATTTTATATATACGCCAGACGCGCGTTTCGTCTACAAAAGACTCATCAGTGACGCTCGAATCCAAAAATTTTTTTAAAAAGCCAAATAAAGTACGAAGTTGAAGAGCATTGAGATCCAACATTCCTAAAAGTGTTGCCAAATACAGCTGAGGTAATCTATGACTGAGGTAGAAAAGCCTTAGTATTTCATAAAATTTTGTAAACAGTTAATTTATAAATATAACAATATCAATGATAATTCATGTCAGCACAAAAAGTGCTGTCTACTGGGCTTGTGATACCCTCGGGGAAATAAATCTCCACCAGCAGTGACATCGACCCAGTGGTTGTAAATAAACTCATCATAGATATCAGGACTAAATTTTATATATACGCCAGACGCGCGTTTCGTCTACGAAAGACTCACCCTTTTTTTTTGTCCTGTTTACAAGCATTAGTAACCATCTCAAGTTTCTATTATAATTTATAGAAACAACACATAATAGTTCTTTGAATCCCCCAATGTATATGTTTATCACTCTTTTAAGTTTCTGCAATTAAACTTCCTACAATAGTTACTGTCAAATTCAAGAGACTTTTTGTCACATATGAAATGTATTCCCCTCCAAACATTTTCACTAAATGAGCGATGTTTTAGGTCCTGATTTAATAATTTATCAAGATAATGATTGGACTAAAGAGGAAGTGTCTATATTCAATCCCAAGTATTGTCCCACTCTGTGTCAAACTGTTCTATGACAATGGCATTACCCAATCATACTAATATTGTATCAATACTATTACTTAGACAAACAAACAACTAGCCAGTAAATTGGAAAAAAATAATAACTATCATTTTTTAAGATAAAAAGTTCTTAATAACAATTAAACAGATAGTATTACCGTTCATTTGTGTATATGTAAAAATGATGTACACAGACATAAGAACAATTGGGACTATATGTCAGTATGTATTGATTTAGTAATCTTTTTTTAAATTATGCCAAAGCACTGATACCGAAGAGTAGTTTTCATCCACAGCAGAAGTGTAAATATAATGTTAGAAATTTGAATTCAATGCGGTAGAATTACTCAATTGCAAGTGAATAATTCATTCGCGATATCTATTATATTATGTTGACAAAACTGAAACAAAATGGCTGATAAAAGTGAATTAATATTTCACTATTTCACTTTCATTAATGATTGAACAAATTAATCATATATGTGGTGTATATCTCATAGCTTATATCCCTTTAAAACTTAAAGATGCGGTTTTTACCACAGATCATTATTTTCTATAATATAAACATATATAGTTGTTTATTTCTGTTTCATTTGGTCTCGTGTACAGAGTTGTCTCATTGGCAATCATACCACATCTTATTTTTTTTTTTATATATCTGTTTTTTATGATGTTCCATAAATATACTTTGTAAGCTACCAATTTCAACATTTTGTATAACATCAATTAAAACAATTACCACCAATATTTCGGTTTCTTCTGGAGGGGTTTAATAGCATATGTCTTATTAAAAACTGTGAAAAAGTTATTAAAGTACTTTACTGAAAAGTTATTATTAAAATCTAATATAAAACTGGTTAACATCTGATTTAAACCAATGTCAGTAAAATGGCATTGTCGATAGCAAAGGCCAAATCACAGTCGATGTAAAACTATTGACACAAACTTAAAGGGCTATACACGTATATAGAATTGCGTGGTATTTTGCAAATACATAATTGAAAGACGAAGACCTGGTGCTAGATTTATTAACTACCAACTGGCTGAAATCAAAGGCGGTAGACTGTTATACTCAAATGGAATCAACCCCATGCCGTGATTTATCCTTGACTATGATTAAACACAATTTATATTTTTTTGGTAATAGTTAATTGTTTTCATGGGCACTTTGGCGCCAAAACTCCTGGTGTTCCAGCTATGAGTCCTGGCATTACCACCTGTGTGATCCATACGATGTGTCTCTGTCTAAACGATCTAAGGACATTTTTACCACGTCTTAGATTGTTGTTTGCTATTTAAACCAATGTCAGTAAAATGTCATTGTCGATAGCAAAGGCCATATCACAGTCGATATAAAACTATTGACACAAACCTAAAGGGCTATACACGTATATAGAATTGCGTGGTATTTTGCAAATACATAATTGAAAGACGAAGACCTGGTGTTAGATTTATTAACTACCAACTGGCTGAAATCAAAGGCGGTAGACTGTTATACTCAAATGAAATCAACCCCATGCCGTGATTTGTCCTTGACTATGATTAAACACAATTTATATGTTTATTACGCTCAATTTCAAAAGAAAGTATTGGAAAAATGATTTTGTGTTTTGATCAAAAAAATATATATAGATAAAACATTGAAGAATAATTTGTGTTCAGCTATTCTTTACGTATCGTTATTTCCAAATGTTCTTATGAATACACTATAGTTTTGACGAATTGTCTTTACCAATAAAAAAAATGTTGAAATGGAGATAACTGGTTAAGAAAAGAAACAAATACGAGTACTAAATAAATAATTTTAAAACATTTTACTTAACTGTTCTTCTACAAAGTAGTGACTTGAATAACATTGTACATATACAAGTCTGAAACACAATTATAATCTAAACAAAAAAGAGTTGCTAAAATATGAGCATAGTTTTATATATAATATATTTGATGATAAATATAAGCTCTGATAACATCGTCTTAATCATACACGAAAAAAATCTAAATGTATGTTTGTAGAGACTTAAATACTAAGATTTTTCTACTTCGGGAATAGATTACCTTTGCTGTATTTTGAAAAACTTGCAGAAGTTTTGGGTCCTCATTGCTATTCAACTTCGTATTTTATTTGACCTTTTTTATGATGTTTCATAAATATACTTTGTAATTAAGCTACCAATTTCAACATTTTATATAACATCAACTATCAATTACCACCAATATTTCGGTTTCTTCTGGAGGGGTTTGATCATTTAGCATATGTCTAACTGTGAAAAGTTATTTACGTACTTTACTGGAAAGTTTTTGAAAAGTTATTAAAATCTAATATAAAACTGATTAACATCTGATTTAAACCAATGTCAGTAAAATGTCATTGTCGATAGCAAAGGCCAAATCACAGTCGATGTAAAACTATTGACACAAACTTAAAGGGCTATACACGTATATAGAATTGCGTGGTATTTTGCAAATACATAATTGAAAGACGAAGACCTGGTGCTAGATTTATTAACTACCAACTGGCTGAAATCAAAGGCGGTAGACTGTTATACTCAAATGAAATCAACCCCATACCGTGATTTATCCCTGACTATGATTAAACACAGTTTATATGTTTTTGGTAATAGTAAATTGTTTTCATGGGCACTTTGGCGCCAAAACGCCTGGTGTTCTAGCTATGAGTCCTGGCATTACAACCTTGTCTGGTCCATACGATGTGTCTCTGTCTAAACGATCTAAAGACATTTTTACCACGTCTGGGATTGTTGTTTGCTATTAACATCGTATTGCCTTTTGAGTACCTAACGTGACCTATTCCCGAATTTGACTGTTTTGCTTGGTGTGATTTCGCTTTACTATAAGACGTATCAGGGTACTATGCTATTCAACATTAATGTATTTAGTTATGATGTTGTATTTGTAATTTCTAATCGGATATTGTTAGATGTGTTGTCGTTTGTAGTTATAATTCTAATTTTTTAATATACTATTCGGATGTAAAAGTAAAGATAATTAATCAACCAGTTCATTTATAAGATTTCAGTTTGGGGCAACTTAACGTATACGATTTATTTGTTTAATAGTTTTATTAAAGCCCCGGTCACAACAGATCGTACGATTTTTTGTCGTGGAAGATCTATAAAAAAAAGTTGTCGTGGCACTGTCGTGCAAAATGTCAAAAAAATATTTCGAGTGGTCACATCAGTTACGACATGTCCACGATGGTTCCACGATGGGTACAGTACACGAAAAAGGAATTGTAATTGTACTGTCGTGGGTTTGTCGCAAGTGAGTCTTGCGAAAATCGTGCAACTATCGTACGACAATCGTGAGTTGGTTGGGTCTATTTTTCAGATTTTCATGTCATGAGATATGCGTGTTACCGTCGTGTCACTGTCGTGCCACTGTCGAACGACTGTCGCACAACAGTCGTGGGTCACTCGTGCGTTTGACTCCGAACTGCTAGTATATAAGGAATGCCCGATTTATTGCGTGCCATTTGCCATTTGCTTTCAATATTGTTCAATGTCATCATAAGTTCGGTCCAATTAACCGACGTTTTTCGTATTATATAAAATAAGAAGATGTGGTATGATTGCCAATGAGACAACTGTCCACAAGAGACCAAAATGACACAGAAATTAACAAATATAGGTCACCGTACGGCCTTTATAAATGAGTAAAGCCCATACCGCATAGTAAGCTATAAAAGGCCCCGAAATGACAATATAAAACAATTCAAACGAGAAAACTAACGGCCTTATTTATATAAAAATGAACGAAAAACAAATATGTAACACATAAACAAACGACCACCACTGAATTACAGGCTCCTGACTTGGGACAGGCACATGCATACATAATGTGGCGGGGTCAAACATGTTAGCGGGTTCCCAATCCTCCCCCTAACCTGGGACAGTGGTATAATAGTACAACATAAGTACGAACTATAAAAATCAGTTGAAAAAGGCTTAACTCATCAGATGTACAAAACTACAAGTGGACGTGGCCGGGTACTTGTACATTCCGACAACAAAAAGACACTAGGAACAGATCTGAGAGTACCCTCACCTATCTGACAGCTCGTTGAAAGCCACTAACAACTAATTAAAAAAATCATGCATCTAAGACTAAATTATCAATCCGTACACATCCAACATCCAACGGATTTAGTGTAAAGACGTCATAAACAGTCAGAGAAAAACATGACCTTGTGCAATGCCAAGTTACAAGTATCGACAGATTGTAGATCCATGAATGTGTAGATGTATATAACATACTTAGTTTATATTATAATTGTTCAGCGAATTTAAACCAGGATGCCCCCAAAAAGAAAAATTAACAAAAAAAATGTGGTAGCAGGAAAACTGGGTTATATTGACCCGCTACCACAAGCAAAAACATATCGTCGTTGATCTGCAAAAACCTAGTATCTAAGGTTTTGATAATTTTACACCAGGCAGTAAAAACTGAAATCTTTTTATCGATTATTTAGTGGTTAGTGGTGTTGACATTAAAATCAATCATATGGTTATTTTTATAAATTTACTGTTTGCAAGAGTAAGATTTGTTCTTAATACTAAGGATGTTCTTATCCCAGGCATAGATAACCTTAGCCGTAGTTGGTACAACGTTTAAGAATTTTGGGTCATCAATGATCTTCAACATTGTACTTGTGTGGCTTTGTTTACTATTTTCACCTGAGCGTCACTGATGAGTCTGACGTAGACAAAGCGCACGTATGGTGTATTAAATTATAAGCCTGGTGCCTTTGATAACTATTAACATGTCAAAATGTCCTATTGTAAAGTTTATTTGTGTATTTCTCTGTCCTGAATGTTCTTGCATTTATTTGTACCGTAATCCTGTCATGTAATGTTGTCATTTGACTGTTATATTTAACACTGCCATAAATAAACTCATCATAGATACCAGGACTAAATTTTGTATATACACCAGACGCTCGTTTCGTCTACAAAAGACTCATCAGTGACGCTCGAATTCAAAAAAGTTTTTAAAAAAGCCAAATAATGTACAAAGTTGAAGAGCATTGAGATCCAAAATTCCTAAAAGTGTTGCCAAATACAGCTAAGGTAATCTATGCCTGAGGTAGAAAAGCCTTATTATTTCAAAAAATTCAAAATTTTGTAAACAGTTAGTTCATAAATATAACAATATCAATGATAATTCATGTCAGCACAAAAAGTGCTGACTACTGGGCTTGATAAAGCGCGAGTTTTGGCTAGCCCCAAACTTAGGTTCAACTAACCATTTTTCCCAACAAAAAAATGTCCTGTAGCAAATCAGGAAAATGGCAGTTATTATCTTATAGCTCGTTTATGTGTGTGTGTCGCGTTGTCGTTTTGGTTTTTTTTTTGTTGCAGTGTTTCCTCTTTTAGTTGGTGTGTTTACCTCAATTTTACTTTGTAACCCGGATTTGTTTTCTCTCAATCGATTTATGACTTTCGAAGAGTTATCAAAGGTACCAGGATTATAATTTAATACGCCAGACGCGCGTTGTGTCTACATAAGACTCGTCAGTGACGCTCAGATCCAAATAGTTATAAAGCCAAAGAAGTACAAAGTTGAAGAGCATTAAGGACACAAAATTCCAAAAAGTTGTGCCAAATACGGCTAAGATAATCTATTCCAGGGATAGGAAATCCTAAGTTTTTCGAAAAATGCAAAGTTTTGTAAGAGGAAATTTATAAAAAAATTACCATATAATTGATATTCATGTCAACACCGCAGTGCTGACTACTGTTCTGGTGATACCCTCGGGATTTAGTTGCCATAAAGTCCTCTTTTTCTATTAAATGCAATGAAACAGTAAAAAATAATGCTTTGCATCAAGTTTCCCCTTGGAATATGTACAAAATGGCCTATCTCTATTATTCATTATATCTGTAATTTTGATATAATTGAAGTTTGAAAAATTCGTACAAAAATGTCTTCAGAAGGGCTCATAAACCTTAAATCAACAATAATAAAATTGAGAAAGGAAATGGGGAATGTGTCAAAGCGACAACAACCCGATCATAGAGCTGATGTATCATGGTTTTATTATTCCCGGCTAGCTCTGGACAGCAGCCGTAGCAACCTAGTGGCAATAAAAAAGAATAATATCATCATTTAAAGCATGCCAAAACCGAATACTGAACCCTGGACAGATGGCATTGTCAGGACGCATAGCTAGAACACCAGCAGTGGTAGTGTTAAAGTGGTCATGAAAAAACCAGAAACTATCAAATAACTTTTGCGTAATCATTGTCGAGAATGAAACACCTCCAGCATGTGGTTGATATCCTGTGATTCTAAGTCTATCGTCTATTATTTCAGCCAGTTGATTTTAAATAGATTCTGGAATGTCATTCATCTTTAATTTGCCTATATACCAGGTAATTCTACATACGTTTATAGCACCTAGTTTGTGTCAATAATTTAATTTCAAATATGGGATGACCTTTTGATCGACAATGACGTATTCCTTGAACCGGTTTAAATCAGATGGTAAACAAACCAAAACACAAACATAAACTTGCAAAATATGTAAAAGTTTTAAAGTCAACGAACCATAATGAGGGGGGGGGGGGGGGTAAAATAATCTCCATGGAAATGAAAATACAAATGTCAATAATAAATATTAATGACTTAGACAAAATCACAAACTTATACATGTAAAATAAGCAAAAGTCTCAAAGTCAATAGATCATGACTGAGGGGTAAGAAACAAATATTCTCCATTAAAATAAGATGTGCCAATGCTATTGTTGACCTACCACTAGTGGTTCACCATGAACTAGACCTTATTCCAAACTAATAATTTGATTTTTTGTAAAACTCAACACACTTCATATAATTATGGCAAAATTTGGTATCAGTTATACGATATTCACGTGCTTGCATTTCCTATCATGATTTTTATGATAGAGGGTTACTGCTCACAAGGAAGCTATTAAACCAAGAGTTCCAAATGGTGAAGTTGAAATCATCCCTTCGTAAATTTTACGGACGCCATCACAAGTTGGTTGACCGTTATGGAATAACCGTTTCACAAATGATATCGGATATGTTCCTTACGTCGTAACTACAATCCCCTTCCCTTTCATGAATGTGACCTACCGAATTAGACTATTTACCGGATTTGTAATCACATAAGCAACATGACGGGTGCCACATGTGGAGCAGGATCTGCTTACCCTTCCGGAGCACCTGAGATCACCCCTAGTTTTTGGAGGGGTTCGTGTTGTTTATTCTTTAGTTTTCTATGTTGTGTCATGTGTACTATTGTTTTTCTGTTCGTCTTTTTCATTTTTGGCCATGGCGTTGTCAGTTTGTTTTGGATTTATGATTTTGACTGTCCCTTTGGTATCTTTCGTCCCTCTTTTAGTCTACTTGCTTCAGGAAAAAAAATTAATTTTCGTTGGATGCCGTACATCCAATGATTAGAAAATTAACACATCTTAACTAAGATAAGTAAGATATTGGAATGTCAAATGGTTAAATTTACATGATATAAGTAATAAACTGTTGAAACAGTGCTAGTATAATGAAAATGTTGAAGTTTATACACTTTTTCACACGTAGAACATTCAAAATATTTCAAATTGCTTAGATCATGACTTTGGGTGCAGGGCTAAATGTTCCCCCAAGAGAGGTGCCAAGGGTGATATGATATAATTAGCCTCTTAATAAAATTGACATACAATTAGTTGTCAAATTAAACTGACCTATTCATATACTTTAACTCATCAAATATAGACAAGTTTCAAAGTCAATGGACAATGACTGAGAGGGACAGGTCCAAATAATGATATATGCCTTTGGTACATGCAATTAAAACTGCCTACATAATTACATTGTCCTAGCATCAGTGGTTCCTTTAAACATTGTGTTATCAAAAATGTAAACAATTGTTGACATGACTATCCTGGTTTATGCTGCAATGTCTAGACAGCATGCCAAAGTCTCATTTCAACGAACTATTTTCAGAGACAAAATTCTAATTTTACTTTGAACTTAATCATTGTATTTGTATAAATATAAAGGTCAACACCAAAGGCATCAATGTGTATAAACATCCTTTGGCATTTCAACCAAAGATGAAGAACTGGATCTTCCATCACTGTATTGGATACCTAAACTACATAAGTGTCCTTACAAACAACGGTATATTGCTGGGTCTTCCAAGTGCTCTACGAAAACTGTTTCTAAATTATTAACATCTATTTTATCAGCAATCAAAGACGGGCTTCAAAGTTATTGTGAAACTGCCTATTCTAGAGGTGGCGTGAATCAGATGTGGATACTTAAAAATTCCAAAGATCTTTTAGAGTACATACAATCAAACTCTCTTTCATCTTGTAACAGTATTAAAACATTTGACTTTTCTACTCTTTACACAAGTATTCCACATTCCAAACTAAAAGACAAATTGAAAGAGTTGGTATTACTTTGCTTCATAAAAAAGAATGGCCAACGTAGATACAAGTATCTTGTCTTAGGGAGGGATAAATCATACTTTGTAAAGAATCACTCTGATTCAAACAAAAAATTCTCTGAAACCGATATTATCAAGATGCTTGATTTCTTGATTGACAACATATTTGTAACGTTCGGAGGACGTGTTTTTCAACAGACTGTCGCATCCCAATGGGAACAAATTGTGCCCCTCTACTTTCCGACTTGTTTCTTTATTATTATGAGGCTGACTTCATGCAGGAACTTCTTAGAAAGAAAGATACGAAGTTAGCAATATCCTTTAACTCTACTTTCCGCTATATAGATGACGTTCATTTACTAAACAATTCAAAATTTGGTGACTATATGGAACGCATCTATCCCATCGAATTGGAGATAAAGGTTACTACAGATACAGTTAAAGTCGGCTTCATATCTTGACTTACATCTAGAAATTGACAATGAGGGTCGGTTGAAAACAAAACTTTACGACAAAAGAGATGATTTCACTTTCCATTTCTATGTAGCAACATTCCAGCAGCACCTGCATACGTGGTATATATCTCCCAATTGAAACGATATTCCCGTGCTTGCATTTCCTATCATGATTTTCTTGATAGAGGGTTACTGCTCACAAGGAAGCTATTAAACCAAGAGTTCCAAATGGTGAAGTTGAAATCATCATTCGTAAATTTTACGGACCCCATCACGAGTTGGTTGACCGTTATGGAATAACCGTTTCACAAATGATATCGGATATGTTCCTTAAGTCTTAACTACAATCCCTTTCCCTTTCATGAATGTGACCTACCGAATTAGACTATTTACCAGATTTGTAATCACATAAGCAACACGACGGGTGCCACATGTGGAGCAGGATCTGCTTACCCTTCCGGAGCACCTGAGATCACCCCTAGTTTTTGGTGGGGTTCGTGTTGTTTATTCTTTAGTTTTCTATGTTGTGTCATGTGTACTATTGTTTTTCTGTTTGTCTTTTTCATTTTTAGCCATGGCGTTGTCAGTTTGTTTTAGATTTATGAGTTTGACTGTCCCTTTGGTATCTTTCGTCCCTCTTTTCTAAACCTATTTCAACAGTAAAAGATTTGCTTAGTTGAGTTTTTGTCTTATAAATAAACTAAACTACACAGAACAAGGGTGGATAAATGCCTGTGGTGGTTATATTAACCGGGGGTATGCATTTTTAGGATCAGATCATGCATGATCAAAAGTTATCACCTTACCTTGACACATAATTCTAACTGAAAAATCTACACATCTTTGTACCTTGCTGTTTTTTCCATCAGTAAGATGACAATTTAAAGTCTTTAGTTTGAACCAGTTAGGGACTTTCAGAAGTTTAAGTGAGACAAGACTATTTGGGAAGATTAGAACTGGACTGAAGTGTTTTATTTTAATTGGCAATAAAACAATACTAGTTGGGGTCAGTTTGGTTACTGGAAAAATAACTATTTTATTTTGGCCTAACACAATCAGTCAATATTTGTCCGATAAGCAATAACAATAACAGTTTCAAATCAAAAAAATATTTTTTTACGGATGTAACATACAATCTAATTAATATCAGATCTTTCAATGTGCTCGGTAAAATATATTGTAGTGCAATTGAGATTTGAAAACATCCCAAAAGACACATTTAGATGACTTTCCTGTAGTTTTATGCAATATTTTTAATCAACCAATAAATTTGAGTGAGATGCCAGTGTTTTGATTTCAAATTTTTTCATGTAAACCAAAGTGTTGAATTAAAAAAAAAATTGAGATTTAAAGTGATCAAATATTTATCAAATTACAACATATTGTTTGAAAATAAAATGAATTAAGCAAAATATTGAAACTGTTGTGGGAAAATATTTCATGGGATGCTAAAAGCTTACTGACCATTTTCCCTTACAGGATGTTTTCAGATCTTACAGAGAGCAAAAAATAAATCTAATGAATCATAGTCAAAGATCAAATTTTTTATCACATTGTGTTATAACAACTATTTTATGAAAAACAAACCAGATGCTCCGCAGGGCGTAGCTTTATACGACCGCAGAGGTTGAACCCTGAACGGTTAGGGCAAGTATGGACACAACATTCAAGCTGGATTCAGCTCTAAATTTGGATTGTGATTAAATAGTTGACACAGCATAGGTTTCTGACACAGAATGAATGTGTTCTAATGAACTTAAAATTTTTGTTTCTCTTAGAGCAATTCACTATGCTGTTGAATATTAATCCTCTCAAAAAAATGTTTGAAGAAATTTTCTTTTTTATTTATGAAATTTCAAATGAGAAAAATTGAACCCAATTTTTTTAATCACATCCCCCTTTCCCTTATTCCAAAACTAATCTCAATTAAAATTTCTAATGGAGTTTGCAACAATAACTACTCATTTAAATACATCATAAAATATTAAGATGTAAAAAAACTGCTTGTTATCACTGAATGGTAAAGATTATTTTAATTTATCAGTTGGTAGTAAAAAGTGAATATACATTGTATATTGTATATAACAAAGATTTAAGTTGATTCTGGACAAAGAAAGATAACTCCAATTAAAAAAAAATCTTGCTATTGCACAATATTTTGCAATTAGATATTTCTTGCTTACTATTCTGGACAAAGAAAGATAACTCTAATTAAAAAAAAATTTGCTATTTCACAATATTGTGCAATTAGATATTTCTTGCCATTGCGCAATACTGTGCAATAGAAAAGACTTGCTATTACACAATACTTAATATAATAATTTTAGATCCTGATTTGGACCAACTTGAAAACTGGGCCCATAATAAAAAATCTAAGTACATTTTTGGATTCAGCATATCAAAGAACTTCAAGATTTCAATTTTTGTTAAAATCAGACTAAGTTTAATTTTGGACCCTTTGGACTTTAGTGTAGACCAATTTGAAAACAGGACCAAAAATGAAGAATCTACATACACAGTTAGATTTGGAATATCAAAGAACCCCATTTATTCAATTTTTGATGAAATCAAACAAAGTTTAATTTTGGACCCCGATTTGGACCAACTTGAAAACTGGGCCAATAATCAAGAATCTAAGTACATTTTTAGATTCAGCATATCAAAGAACCTAACTGATTCATTTTTTGTCAAAATCAAACTAAGTTTAATTTTGGACCCTTTGGACCTTAATGTAGACCAATTTGAAAACGGGACCAAAAGTTAAGAATCTACATACACAGTCATGACAGTTAGATTCAGCATATCAAAGAACCCCAATTATTCAATTTTGATGAAATCAAACAAAAGTTTAATTTTGGACCCTTTGGGCCCCTTAATATGTTGGGACCAAAACTCCCAAAATCAAACCCAACCTTTCTTTTATGGTCATAAACCTTGTGTTTAAATTTCATAGATTTCTATTTACTTATACTAACGTTATGGTGCGAAAACCAAGAAAAATGCTTATTTGGGTCCCTTTTTGGCCCCTAATTCCTAAACTGTTGGGACCTAAACTCCCAAAATCAATACCAACCTTCCTTTTGTAGTCATTAACATTGTGTTTAAATTTCATTGATTTCTATTTACTTAAACTAATGTTATTGTGCGAAAACCAAGAATAATGCTTATTTGGGCCCTTTTTTGGCCCCTAATTCCTAAACTGTTGAGACCAAAACTCCCAAAATCAATCCCAACCGTTCTTTTGTGGTCATAAACCTTGTGTCAAAATTTCATAGATTTCTATTAACTTAAACTAAAGTTATAGTGCGAAAACCAAGAAAATGCTTATTTGGGCCCTTTTTGGCCCCTAATTCCTAAAATGTTGGGACCAAAACTCCCAAAATCAATACCAACCTTCCTTTTGTGGTCATAAACCTTGTGTTAAAATTTCATAGATTTCCATTCACTTTTACTAAAGTTAGAGTGCGAAAACTAAAAGTATTCGGACGCCGGACGACGACGACGACCACGACGACGACGACGACGACGACGACGACGCAGACGCCAACGTGATAGCAATATACGACGAAAATTTTTTCAAAATTTGCGGTCGTATAAAAACTAGAAACATAAGACACAAAATGAGAAATTTTGTTTAGAAATTACATATAATGCAATATATCAATATAGCCCAACAAGCTGTACATTAAAAATCTGACTTAACAATAAAAACAAGCAACAATTTTACAGTTTGAATTGACATTAACTGCTTGGTCCAGGTTGTTCATTTTGTCCTGAAAAGAAAATGTATTTTTATTATTAACAGACATTTTTATGAATAACCAATAATATACAATAGAAAACAAAATAAGATTGCAGATTCCCAAACAATTACCTGCATGCATAATGAGGTGAAATTAAACTATTTCATTGGTTGCAATGAATTACATTGATTTCCCAGTTAAATAAAAACCAATAATTTCACATGTGAAATAAACGTGGTTATTTCACTCTCTGACGTCATACATCAATAGGCGTTGTCAAGACGTCTATAACGGCGGATCAAAACAAATTGTGAATGAGTAGAAAAAAGATATATTACTTACATGTTTAACATTAATTTCTTTAAAAAAGCCATTTGACAATGTAATAAAAAGAATAACTAATTAAATTTAAAGAATTCAAATATCAAAAAATATTCAACTCCTGACTGAACAACACTGATAATTAACTCATGCGCTACACGCATTTGTGAATTAATGTTTTGTTCGGTCACTCTTAAAATATTTTTCTCTATTTGAATTCTTCGATTAGTTATTCTATAATTATTCACATCATATTTTTATACGCTTGTCAAATTCACAAGCTTATTAAATGCATGCACAGTCTTTGACCATGATTCAAGAGATTACATTTTTAAATTGATTTTATAAACAGCAACATTCAAAATAAGTTAATAAAAATCTTCAAATTTGATCTTATCAAATAATTTCAAACTAATGACTCTATGCATTAAATATAAATGTATCATAAATCTGCATAAAATGTAAAAAAGGAATATAAAATCTACAAAATATTGTCCTTATACAGGAGCCAGTGAAATTTTCAAGATCTTTGAAAACAAAACAAAATATTTGAGTAAATTTAACCTTGCTAACCCAAAAATCAGTTTAAATACCTGTGCTAACCCAAAAATCAGTTTAAATACCTGCCAAAGGGCTGAAAATCACAGTATTTACAACAAGGTCCAAGACCTTCCTAGCGCAAGAAAAATCTTTCCTGTTTAGTTGTGCTTACCAGTTTGTACAATTTTTCCCATCATATGTATTTATCATATGTTTGCAATATAAGTTTTCAGTCTGATAACATAATTCTTTTATGGGGAGAATGGAAATAGATAAAATTGAGAAAGGAAATGGGGAATGTGTCAAAAAAGACAACAACCGAATCAAAGAGCACAAAACAGCCCAAGGCCACCAATGAGTCTTCAACAAAGCAAGAATTGCTGAGAAATGTATGTTTATATTTCATGGCTTTAATGTATATAATATATGCATTAAAGCCATAAAATGAAAGGTTAATTTACAAGTACTTGTTTTAAATCGGCCATGAACAAGAAAAATAAAAGTTAAAGACCTCTGACCTTTTCTTTTTTAATTTATTATTCAATATAATTACAATTCACTACACTAGGACAGAGTAGAAAAAGAGAAAGGGAACATGATGAGCCTCCTTGGACAAAATAACATCACTGTACAAAAAGAAATTGTCAATTATTCAAATCTTTGTGGGTTTTTAAGTCACTTATTGTAAGGATTTAATAAAAAAAAAAAAACTAACTTAACATTCAAAAGGTGAAAATTGTATGTACAATAATAAAATTAATACCTCACAGTGGACCTCTGTGTCATTTGGGATCAAAATTGATACTGCACAGTGGACTTCGATATAGATGTCACGTGAGAGATAAATTAATACCTCACAGTTGTATTCTGATATTGAAGAGATATGTTTACTTACATGTATGTAGAGTTAGATATACAGTCTGTGCCAAGTGGGAGTAAAATCAGAAATAAAAGAATGACTGGCTGGGAACAGAGGTTACTTTTAAATTTTATTTAGCCTAACTAGTAATATGTTTACCTGATCCATGATTGTGGTCATGATCATGATCATGTTTGAAGCATTTGTCTTTATGTCCACGACAATTACATGTAAAATCATCGTCATCTTCATCTGATGACTCTCCAAACATTTTTGGTTTCTCATAGACGCAACAACCTGAATTAAAATAAAAGTTTGGAAGAGAAAATATATAAAAGAGGAACAGTCTAGTAAATTGAACAAAACACATATCTTGGCTGTAATCATCAGGTAAATATACCATAACCAGATGCTCCGCAGGGCGTAGCTTTATACGACCGCAGAGGTTGAACCCTGAACGGTTGGGGCAAGTATGGACACAACATTCAAGCTGGATTCAGCTCTAAATGTGGATTGTGATTAAATAGTTGACACAGCATAGGTTTCTGACACAGAATGAATGTGTTCTAATGAACTTAAAATTTTTGTTTTCTCTTAGAGCAATTCACTATGCTGTTGAATATTAATCCTCTCAAAACAAGAATGTGTCCTCAGTACACGAATGCCCCACTCGCACTATCATTTTCCATGTTCAGTGGACCGTGAAATTGGGGTAAAAACTCTAATTTGGCATTAAAATTAGAAAGATCATATCATAGGGGACATGTGTACTAAGTTTGAAGTCGATTGGACTTAAACTTCATCAAAAACTACCTTGACCAAAAACTTTAACCTGAAGCGGGACAGACGGACGGACGCACAGACCAGAAAACATAATGCCCCTCTACTATCGTAGGTGGGGCATAAAAATGTTTGAAGAAATTTTCTTTTTTATTTATGAAATTTCAAATGAGAAAAATTGAACCCAATTTTTTTAATCACATCCCCCTTTCCCTTATTCCAAAACTAATCTCAATTAAAATTTCTAATGGAGTTTGCAACAATAACTACTCATTTAAATACATCATAAAATATTAAGATGTAAAAAAAACTGCTTGTTATCACTGAATGTTATTTATTATAATTTATCAGTTGGTAGTAAAAAGTGAATATACATTGTATATTGTATATAACAAAGATTTAAGTTGATTCTGGACAAAGAAAGATAACTCCAATTAAAAAAAAATCTTGCTATTGCACAATATTTTGCAATTAGATATTTCTTGCTTACTATTCTGGACAAAGAAAGATAACTCTAATTAAAAAAAAATTTGCTATTTCACAATATTGTGCAATTAGATATTTCTTGCTATTGCGCAATACTGTGCAATTGAAAAGACTTGCTATTGCACAACACTTAATATAATAATTTTAGATCCTGATTTGGACCAACTTGAAAACTGGGCCCATAATAAAAAAATCTAAGTACATTTTTGGATTCAGCATATCAAAGAACCCCAAGATTTCAATTTTTGTTGAAATCAGACTAAGTTTAATTTTGGACCCTTTGGACTTTAGTGTAGACCAATTTGAAAACAGGACCAAAAATGAAGAATCTACATACACAGTTAGATTTGGTATATCAAAGAACCCCATTTAGATGAAATCAAACAAAGTTTAATTTTGGACCCCGATTTGGACCAACTTGAAAACTGGGCCAATAATCAAGAATCTGAGTACATTTTTAGATTCAGCATATCAAAGAACCTAACTGATTCATTTTTTGTCAAAATCAAACTAAGTTTAATTTTGGACCCTTTGGACCTTAATGTAGACCAATTTGAAAACGGGACCAAAAGTTAAGAATCTACATACACAGTCATGACAGTTAGATTCGGCATATCAAAGAACCCCAATTATTCAATTTTGATGAAATCAAACAAAGTTTAATTTTGGACCCTTTGGGCCCCTTATTCTGTTGGGACCAAAACTCCCAAAATCAATACCAACCTTCCTTTTATGGTCATAAACCTTGTGTTTAAATTTCATAGATTTCTATTAACTTATACTAACGTTATGGTGCGAAAACCAAGAAAAATGCTTATTTGGGTCCCTTTTTGGCCCCTAATTCCTAAACTGTTGGGACCTAAACTCCCAAAATCAATACCAACCTTCCTTTTGTAGTCATTAACATTGTGTTTAAATTTCATTGATTTCTATTTACTTAAACTAAAGTTATTGTGCGAAAACCAAGAATAATGCTTATTTGGGCCCTTTTTTGGCCCCTAATTCCTAAACTGTTGAAACCTAAACTCCCAAAATCAATCCCAACCGTTCTTTTGTGGTCATAAACCTTGTGTCAAAATTTCATAGATTTCTATTAACTTAAACTAAAGTTATAGTGTGAAAACCAAGAAAATGCTTATTTGGGCCCTTTTTGGCCCCTAATTCCTAAAATGTTGGGACCAAAACTCCCAAAATCAATACCAACCTTCCTTTTGTGGTCATAAACCTTGTGTTAAAATTTCATAGATTTCCATTCACTTTTACTAAAGTTAGAGTGCGAAAACTAAAGTATTCGGACGCCGGACGACGACGACGACGCCGACGCCAACGTGATAGCAATATACGACGAAAAATTTTTCAAATTTTGCGGTCGTATAAAAAGTAAACTACTGGTAAGAACACATACAAAATTTTTAATTTAAAATACAAATACTAGGTGATATCCAACTTAAACTTAACTAAAAGCAATTCTCAAATTTGACTCATTTGATATTCTTGTACTTGAATTAAATTATTATTATTTGGCATTGTATAGTAATTGATTGTTATTATCATTCATCTAAATTGTTATCGTTGATTAAATTATGAAAACCTTTTAGCTACATGTACATGTATGCCTATGAGAACACTATGTCTAGTAATAGACTGACCCCCTGTCCCTTGGTTCCAGCACATATAAGTCAGCTACATATTATCTAACAGTGCACTGGACTGGACCTTGGTGACACATCCATTTAATTTTAACTTTGGTGGATAGTTGTCTCATTGGTTTTCATACCACATCTCCTAATTTTTATAATCAAATAATTGTTCTTCTTTCATTTGACCTACATTCCATAGACACGATTATAAACATGATAAAACAAACTTACTGAGAATAAAGCTCCTTTTTCATATGAGACATTGAAACAAACCTGACTCACTTGCAATTGACTTACAGTGCAGTGTTTCTGAAGTTCCGTTGTTTTCCTTAAAGTTGATGTGTTTCCTTTGGTTTTTTTATTCATAACCTGGATTTGTTTTTGCGATTTATTACTATTGAGCAGCGGTATACTAAGTACTGTTGACTTTAATTAATTTACATTTTACAGATACATGTATTATATTACAAAGACAACTTTCTCAACTAAACATTGCTAAATGCTCTACTATTAATTGACTTACATTTGGACTTTTTCTTATTCAGATGTTCATTATCTACAGTTTCTGTACTCCACTTGACTTTCTTATCATTTTTAGGCTTTCTTAGCTTCAGGTGTAGTCTTGGACTGGGCTGATTCTGTAATCAATGATAATGAAATTTTATTTGATATATCTGTATTGTCATGATCAGCTGGTCATGATCATGGTTATCTACAAATATACATATTAAGGTGGTACCCAACACTTTAACTAAAATTAATTTGGCTCGTTTAATTTTCTTGAAATTTTGACAAAGTATTTACTTTGACCTTTTAACAAAAATATAAAAACTTTAAAAAATTTGAACCAACCGTTTTATCAGAAAAAATACACTGGTTATATAGCAGTTTGACAAACAGTTATTTTGATCATTGAGAAGCTCAATATTCCCTTAACAACACAACGTAATTAAAACGTTTAGCTGATTTTACAGAGTTATCTCCCTGTAGTGTTAGGTACCACCTTAAGTATGTGAGATTGACAATTCTTTTCCTTCATAATTATTTGGGTGAAAAAATTACCAAATTACATGTATAAATGTAAATCTACAAAGAAATTTCAGTTGATTGATAGTTGTTGGCTTTATATCAAGTGACAAATAGTCCATGCATAATCAAGATGTATAGACATGATAGACATGATAGAAATAATAGAAGAAATTTTGAATATCTTCAAATTTTACAGATAATTTTCTCCAGACAAAAGAAATTTAATACTATTGCTTGATCATGTTGATCGATAACTATTCCATATTCTCAAAACTACATATACATATACATATATGTATACAGTCTGACAGTAATGCTACAAATTCACAACTCCCAGTTTTTGTCAACACATGAGGTTGTTACAAATGTATCTATCAAATTATGAATAATTATCAGCCATGTAGGCATGTCAAAATAGTATCAAACCCGATGATAAACAACCAGCCAGTAGTGAGTTACTCACTGTATTATAATTTCATTTTAACCTGTATTTAAAAAAGATAAATAAAACGCTGTCTGAGAATAGGCCTTCTTCACCTACCCGCTGTCATTAATCATTCATACTTTATACAAATTCAATTTATTATTATCCTGATTCAAATCCATATGCCACCAAATCCTTTAAAAATTAAAAAAAAGAAGATGTGCTGTGATTGCCAATGAGTCACCTCTCCACAAGATATTTTGTTTTATGACGTCAAAATTTTACGGGAACCTGTGTGATATCCAGTAATGGTGGACAAATAGTGATATGGTGTATTACAGTTCAAAAATTATACGGCCTTCAATACACATATTATAGTCCCTGGCCGAATGGACAGTGGCCGAACTGGTAGTGAGGCCGAAACGACATGTGGACGAACTGGTAGTGACTGGTGTAGCAAAAACAGTTCGAAAGCTCTGGCTCTACCTGTTTTCTTAGACCAAGGATTTGTATAGTGAATCCTTGCTTCGACTTAGATCAACAAATCTTTATAACGTCTCCTCAGATTGAAAGACAAGTCATAGTTTCATTTACCTCTGGAGTTTCAGTTGTTAAAACAACAGAAGGACTGGGTGCTTGGGCTGACGCCTCAGCCATTTACACAGGGCCTCGTCCTTCTTTAACCGAACCTTCCGATGTTTGTTGATTTTTTACCGATGACGAGTTATGGTTCTTAGTCATTTGGTGTAATCAAATTATGCATACGAAACCCGATCTTATAGCTAATGTTTAAACAAGCTTATCCTCAAACATAATAATTGATTAATGAATAAAATAATAAAGCCTAAATGTATTGAAATGAAGAATTTATTTTTTTTAGTTTCTGTTCTATGATTGCGGTAAATTTAATCACGGAAATTAATCACTGTCGATACGACATTTATCCTGGATTTTTAACGAATCAACTTCCTGTTTTGCTGTCAACCCCTTTTTTTCTTCATCACCTGACAAACAAAATGATACACAGCCTTTTTATCATCAACAACAGCGGGTATTTTTTTCTCAGATAGCAAAACGAAACCTATTTTCTTATTGTATTCATAAACAGAATTCAGAACAGACAGTTTGTCAAAGTTCATCAGAGTACCAACATGCCAATAATTAAATTTTGTCTTTGATATATATAATTTTATAGTCAGTATCACAGGCACTCGTCTCAGAATATTTTTTCTCTCCTATATACCTTTATATAACACAAGATACTTAACTCGCGATTTAGAAAAATGTCAGCAGGTGGCGAAATTCTGTTAAATGCTGATTTCTCGGCTGTCAACCCAATTTAAACTTGGTAGTCGTACATCTAAATTGATTAATCTTCACAATGGTGTATAACACATCTACTTTTGTTGTCGGAATCATCTGTAGCAATCCTACCCAAGTATGTCAATCATAATTATTTCGTCTCCGGATGATGGATTGGAAATAAACACGTCACATCTCTTTATGTATCTCGGTTTCCGTAATCATTGGTCAATTTTATGGGAAAGTCTAAATGATTCTCAGGGTTATCTGTCAGATCTTATTTCATTTTATACGTTACGTCAAGAGAGAGTCTGAATGACATTGACATCATGGGAAAATTTGTGTCTAAGAAAGGAAACTCATAACTTATTAGACTTGGAGACATACCACAAATAAAACTTGTTAGATTTTTTTCCATGGTATCTTATAAAATTTTACTATCTGGGTGATAAGTTCTTTTCAGACAAAAACTAACAGTTTTTCTGAAAAAAATTTTATGATTTAATAATCATTAACTGCGAGTTCTGTGTTTCCAATTTGGCATCGGTAGACGAAATAATTATGATTAACATACTTGGGTAGGATTCCTATGGATGATTCTGACATGTTATACACCATTGTGCAGATAAATCATTTTGATTTACGACATAACAAGTTTTAGTGGGGTTGACAGCCAAGAAATCGACACATAACATAATTTTGCCACTTTCTTATATTTTTGTAAATCGTGAGTGAAGTACCTTGTGTTATATAAAGGTACAAATGTATATAAGAAAGAAAAAAAATTCTAAGACAAGTGCCTGTGGTCAGTATGATAATAAGTACACTATTTAAACCTTTAAAGTTGCAATTGTTCACATTTCAAAACAAACTAATGGTTATAAAGAGTGCTGAACAGTCCCAAGCTGAGCACAAGCTTATACAAATGAGAAGATGTGGTTTGATTGCAAATGAAAAAACTCTCCACAAGAGATAAAAATGACATAGAAGTTAACTATACAATTAAGGTCACGGTACGGCCGTCAACAATGAGCAAAACCCATACCGCATAGTCAAATATAAAAGGCCTTGAAATGCTGACTGTAACATTTTCATTCTTCTGCTTCATACATGTACCTGGGAACAGTATATCAAATATATATGTTTCTGTTCATACTTATCTTTATTAAACAAAAAATTCACATATATCACATATAATGAAAAAATTACCTTATTCTGTTACACCGTTCCGTAATTTATACAGTTCGTTTGATTATATTCTTAATCTATTTATGTGTTCCAGTCTAGGAGGATTATTCATCTTTAACCTCATAAGAACATTAAAACATCGTATCATCGCTACCTTTCCCCTGCTCACACGGATCTCAAACCGAACATTGCAAGGTCATACCAGTTCTGGAGAACTTTTCAAAGGACAAACGTCATCTAGGACACAATTCGTGGCTAACCACAGAGTGAGTTAACTTTACAACATTGTTTTTGAAGCCTTCAAATTACTCTTATACATATTTGAACATTCTCTCCGTGAAACACTGAAAATTTAACTGCTCTTGAAAGTACAACATTTTCTCGGATTCAACGGACTGTGCTATCTATTACCTTTGACATTTCGTTTTAATAACATTAATTGAACACATTGTAAAATTGTATTTTATTTGTTTTTCAGCTTTTTACCATTTGTTAGATTGACTCTTGATTAAAGTATCAGCACCTGATAGTCTTTTCTGCTTGAGCCCAATCGTCGGTTATACTTAATGGTCAGGCCATTACAGTAAAAAGTCTACAACTTGCCTGTTGTGTCTCACAGATAACGCCACTCCACGTTAGTTATACAGCTACATAACAACCTACCTGTTGAGCCCTGCATGTACGCGTCATCCCTTGACGTACAGTAAATTGACAACAACTTGTCTACACATCTCCTGAACAGGAAATACAACGGAGCATCGTTCGTAGCTGTTACCTTGACACTACGCAACACAGCTTGTGCGTACTCGGCAGCAACCCAACAACGTTGAGTCAACATGGATCCAAGTCATGTGGAACAACAAGAAGAGATACATGCCCCAGAGGGAAATGTCCCAGATCTAGAACTCTTACAAAATCCGTCTAATACCACACATTTAGATGAAAATCCCGAGACTAGGCGAGTACGGGATCTCACCGAAAAAGGTAAAGGAGCCTACACAGAAAAACGTAACAAGTTCTGTGAGGAATTAGAGGTCCTTTGGTCAGATATAACGACCCAGTTATTGGAAATCACCACACCTTCCAATGAACTTCAGCAAGTCTTAACAGCCCAGGACAATCTTGTAAAAGCCTGTACAAATTATCGTAGGCTCACAGACGAATATCTGGACTTTCTAAAAAGGACCAGAACGTTGGACAGTCAAAAAGACATAGACGCATGTAACCTTACATTGGATCTCCGTCTGTCCAAAGTGGAACTGGCCATGGACTCTTTACACGAGCATCGCCTCGCCCTAACAAAGGCCAAATCAACTAAAACAAAGACCTCAAGGGGTAAGAAAACCTCGCATAGCGGTAGCTCTAACGTGTCAGACATGTCAAGTTTGGCACGGAGAAAGCGTGCCAAGGCAGAGGCTGCAAAGTCTAAGATAGCATTCGTCGAAAAACATGCCCTTATCCTACAACAGGAAGCAATGTTAGAGGAACAAGCCTTGTTCAGACAAATTGAAATGGAACAGGAAGCAGCACAGAAAAAGGCTGAAATGGAACAGGAAGCCACACGTAAAAAGGCAGAAATGGAGCAAGAAGTCGCTCAACGTAAAGTTCAACTAGAACAGGAGGCCGCACAGAGAACAGTGCAATTAGAACAAGAGGCTATGCGTAGGAAGGCTCAAATGCAACAAGAAGCCGTACGGGTAAGCCGTGAAAAAGCCGAGCTGAAAGCCAAATTTAACCTTCTTGAAGCACAGAGAGAAGCTGCAGCCGCAGAAGCCGAGGCTCGTATCCTGGAATACGATGACAGCCAAGCGTTTAGCGATCTCCCTGACGAAAAGGAAGACCTGCTCCAGCGTGTGCAAGATTTCGTCAATAAACTTCCTGTATCAACTGCTGTAAAGGAAGTAACAGGACCTCAAAAGAAAAAACAAATTCCTGTTAAAATTGAGCTGAGTCATGAAGCACCAGCGTTCGTGCCATCTGTGGCACTGAACTTGCCATCACAAACACCTAAGGTCTTGCCTACACGTGCTAAGTCACCAGATGTTAATGCATTCCCAGATCTGGGAACAATAACTAACATAGGAAAACAGGGCGTTTCAGAAAAGATCCCTGTCTTACACCAAAATCAAGGCGTCATAGAAGAGATCCCTGTTTCACACCCAAAACAAGGCGTAATAGAAGAGAACCCTGTAGCATACCAGCAACAAATCAATCCCACGTCGGAGATAACTAGATTTCTTTTACGCAAAGACCTATTATTCTCCAGGCTAACAAATTTTAATGACCAGGCAGGATTCTTCCATACATGGAAATCTAGCTTCAAAAACGTCATAGACGAATTACAAGTTTCTGACTCGGAACAAATAGACCTACTGATAAAGTGGCTAGGGCCAGAGTCTGGTAAACATGCCATGAGTATTAGGGCATCAAATGCCAACAACCCTACTAGAGGCTTACAGAGGTTATGGCAAAGACTGGATGAGCGATATGGTGCTCCAGAAATGTTGGAAGCCTCTATCACGAGTAAACTCGTCAATTTTCCTACCTTGACGAACAAAGATAACGCACGTCTTTATGACTTGTCTGATATTCTATCAGAAATCGAATATCACAAGGAAAATCCCAAGCTGGGATGTTTGCTTGCTTATTTCGATTCTTCGTCCGGTATAAATCCTATTGTGGAAAAACTACCATACGGACTCCAAGAAAAGTGGATAACAAGGGCTTCAAGATACAAGTCCAAATATGAAGTTGCCTTTCCGCCATTCACAGAATTCTCTGCCTTCATCAGGGAAATGAGCAAAATTAAGAACGATCCTGGGTTCATCTTTGGATCAAAAGTAACACCAAATACAAAAGACTCTACGTCAAGGTTCACACCTCAGACGTACTCTAAAGTCAACGTCCATAAGACGGCTGTTGAACAGCAAACTGAAGACAGCAGTCAACAACAAAATCTGTGTATCCTACATAAGACAAAGCATACCTTGAATGAATGCCGAGCATTCCGAGCCAAACCAATCGAGGAACGCAAGGAACTGTTAAGACAAAACAATGTGTGCTACAAGTGTTGTGAGTCAACCACACACAGAAGTCGGGACTGCAACGCAAGTATCAGTTGTAACGAGTGTGGAAGTGAACGACATACCACAGCACTTCACATCACTAGACCACAACAATCTGAAAGTTCCCAGTTTAGCTCACCCAGACAAGCCTACGGCGGGGAGCAGACAGAGTCAGCTGAAACAAAGTTAACCTCTGTAAGTTCGATCTGCACAGAGATCTACAAAGATCATAAGAGCGAGAAATCTTATGCCAAGATATTACCTGTGGACGTGTACCACAAGGACAAGACAAACAAAATTATCAGGATGTACGCCATTATTGACGACCAAAGCAACCGGTCTCTTGCCTCGCCTGAATTCTTCAGTCTGTTTAACGTTCGGGAGAAACCTGAAAACTACTCTCTTACGACATGCTCCGGCAGAGTAGCTACTTCCGGGAAAAGAGGAAAAGATTTCGTCATAAAATCTGTACATAGTGACGTACGATTTGATCTGCCTACATTAATTGAATGTAATAATATTCCCAATCATCGAGACGAAATTCCTACTCCTGAAGTTGCAATGCAGCATCCTCATCTGAAAGAACTCAGAGGAAGCATTCCACCAATAGAGGAACGTTGTCAAATTCTTCTCCTTATTGGAAGGGACCTTATAGAGGCACACCACGTCCTTGAACAACGCCTAGGACCATCCCGAACTCCATTTGCCCAAAAGTTGAGACTTGGTTGGGTCATAATTGGAAATACATACATTGACAAGCAAACTTCTCCTATTCAAGTCCACACAAAGATAACTAACGTTTCAATCACGGAATCAGAACAACGTCTTGCCTCAAGACCGGAAATAGCCGTCAAGGACAAGAATCCTATTGTTGTTCAGTATAACGACACAAACTTTCATTTGAATGCCAAGGTCGCTAAATCGCATTCAATGCAATCCCTTGAATGTACAGGACCTAGTACCAAGCCTGTTAAACGCACAAATTCATCTAAAGGGACATCACTCGCGTCACTAAAAGCAAAATCTGTGACTTCTATAGAAAAATCTATAGATAAAGAAAGTTTCAATCCGAAATCAACAGAACCTAAAGTTCATGGAGAGGAAATCAATAGCATTCACAAACCTATTCCGAAAGAAGGACCTCTTGCCAATCTCAATCTGCCATTGTATGAGCAACGTCTACTACGAGGAGGATGCAGTATTGTCAAATCTGACTTGAATATAAGTGAAAAGGAACCAGTAGTCTTATCTGGACATCGTCACAGAGTAACACCTTTTCTTGGACATTACTACGACAAAATCAAACATAGAGGACGCCACTCTACAGATAGAGCAACTAGATCTGCAGGATTGGACGTTATGACGAAACGCCTAATTTCGTCTGATACTCACAAAGATGTGTCATATCGCCAAATCGGAAGACAACCAACTACTAACTCTTGTTATACTTCGATCTATCTTCGATCGTCATCGCCGTCTAACTACGTTGGAGAAAACAGTTCCCATTATCGATACAGCAGTAATAGAACATTCTACAATGTCGTCCGAGACACCCTTCTTCTAAAGGACAAAAAACTGTGCCTTCCCAGTTTCACGTGGAACGTACTTATTAGGAACCTTTATAGTGAAAAATCGTTGAGATCTGATATTTCTCACACGAAATAGTGGACATTTCACCTGTATATATTCAATTTATATTGGGATTAATTCATTTGTGTAAATCTTGTATACATATTCGAAAAACTTATGGAAAAGTGATATCAGATAGACATCAGACGGGGAGTATTCTGTTACACCGTTCCGTAATTTATACAGTTCGTTTGATTATATTCTTAATCTATTTATGTGTTCCAGTCTAGGAGGATTATTCATCTTTAACCTCATAAGAACATTAAAACATCGTATCATCGCTACCTTTCCCCTGCTCACACGGATCTCAAACCGAACATTGCAAGGTCATACCAGTTCTGGAGAACTTTTCAAAGGACAAACGTCATCTAGGACACAATTCGTGGCTAACCACAGAGTGAGTTAACTTTACAACATTGTTTTTGAAGCCTTCAAATTACTCTTATACATATTTGAACATTCTCTCCGTGAAACACTGAAAATTTAACTGCTCTTGAAAGTACAACATTTTCTCGGATTCAACGGACTGTGCTATCTATTACCTTTGACATTTCGTTTTAATAACATTAATTGAACACATTGTAAAATTGTATTTTATTTGTTTTTCAGCTTTTTACCATTTGTTAGATTGACTCTTGATTAAAGTATCAGCACCTGATAGTCTTTTCTGCTTGAGCCCAATCGTCGGTTATACTTAATGGTCAGGCCATTACATACCTACAGTGTTTTTTTTTATCAAAACATTGACAGAACATTAAAAAAAAGGAAATAATGGACCCAAATGACCAATGCCAGACTGGTGTGGGTGTTTAACTGAAACTACATAAGGTCAAACTGTTTCATGACCGAAATGATGTGAAATCAAGTACTTTCAATGTATATGCGAGTTGCACTGGTGTGTTCAAATTCAACTTGGTAATTTGGGTACTCCTGACATGCCTGATGAAAATAATGAATAATTTTTTACCATTTTGCAAACTTTGAGTGATATTTTCAATGATTTTCGATTTAATTTATTTTCAGTGATGTATTTATGGAAAAACATTGGAAAAGTGTAATACATAAATCTATATGTGATTACTTTTTTGAAGTCCAAAGCAAGGTAAGAAATTAAAAAAAAAAGTATGGCTACTTGACATGCTTAATGGAAAAATTGTCTGCAAACTGTTGTTTTCTTTTTTTCTCAAACAAATACAAATTATTTTTCTTATAGGATTGTAATAAGCATATTTTATCTGGTTTCTAGACTTACATGTCATATAAAAAAGAAGATGTGGTATGATTGCCAATGAGACAACTATCCACAAAAGACCAAAATGACCCAGACATTAACAACTATAGGTCACCGTACGGCCTTCAACAATGAGCAAAGCCCATACCACATAGTCAGCTATAAAAGGCCCCAATAAGACAATGTAAAACAATTCAAACGAGAAAACTAACGGCCTTATTTATGTAAAAAAATGAACGAAAAACAAATATGTAACACATAAACAAACGACAACCACTGAATTACAGGCTCCTGACTTGGGACAGGCACATACATAAATAATGTGGCGGGGTTAAACATGTTAGTGGGATCCCAACCCTCCCCCTAACCTGGGACAGTGGTATAACAGTACAACATAAGAACGAACTATAAAAATCCGTTGAAAAAGGCTTAACTCATCAGATGGACAAAAATACAAGTGGACGTGGCCCGATACGGTACTTATACATCCCGACACAAAAAAACACAATGAATAGATCTGAGAGTACTCGCAGTTATCTGACAGCTAGTTCAAAGCCACTAACAACTAATAAAAAAATCATGCAACTAAGACTAAACTATCAATCCGTACACATCCAACATCCAATGGATTTAGTGTAAAGACGTCATAAACCGCCAGAGCAAAACATGACCTTGTGCAATGCCAAGTTACATGCATGTAACTTGCAAATAACAAGTAATTTCACAAAATAATAGAATAATAAAATTCAAAGTTTGGAGTTCTCAACATACTTGTCATGCTTGTGCAAGACAGAAATCATGTATGTATAAACATTTACCTGTTCTGAGGCTGAGGTTGTCAGGTGAAATAAAAATGATTGTGGTTGAAAAGGTTTTCCTCATACATGACATGTGCTGGTTTTCGTGGTTTTTGTTTTTGTTTGCATGTCTATAATTTTTGGTTATAGGCTGTATCTGCAGATGATGTTCCTCCAGTTATTCCTACACCTCACCATTATCTGATAAACATCTACAGGAACCAATTGTACTTTGTTGCTGTGGTAACCACAGAAGGTAATTTAAAGTTGTTGTTTTTTTAGCTTGCTGCATTTATTTCATGAATGCAAAACATAGTGATTATAAATTCTGTTGCTATTAACATTCAGGTTGTTATTCAGACATCAATTGATTTGTCAGACATTTATGAAATTTTTGCAGAAGTTTTTTATGACCAAAAGATCAAAATTAAAAAAAAAAATCATTTTCATTTTTGTATCTTTTACTGATTATTGGATTTTTTTTTACAAATAACTTTAAGATACAATTCAAGATTAGAAATGTTTTTTTTAGGTTTTCTTTACTTGACATTCAGTACCGTATGATACTTGTTAATTTGTTAATTTGGCATTTACAATCATACCACAGTTTCTTTTTATGCCCCACCTACGATAGAAGAGGGGCATTATGTTTTTTTGGTCTGTGCCTCCCTTCGTCCGTTCGCTTCAGGTTAAAGTTTTTGGTCAAGGTAGTTTTTGATGAAGTTGAAGTCTAATCAACTTGAAACTTAGCTTAGTACACATGTTCCCCATTATATGATCTTTCTAATTTTAATTTAAAATTATAGTTTTGACCCAAATTTTATGGTCCACTGAACATAGAAAATGATAGTGCGAAGTTCAGGTTAAAGTTTTTGGTCAAGTTTGTTTTTGATGAAGTTAAAGTTACATCAACTTGGAACTTAGTACACATGTTCCCTATGATACGATCTTTCTAATTTTAATTCCAAATTAAAGATTTGACCCCAATTTCACGGTCCACTGGACATAGAAAATGATAGTACGAGTGGGGCATCCGTGTACTATGGACACATTCTTGTTGTATTTAATATGAAGACTTGTTTTTCCCTGTCAGATCTATTGATAGTTTTTACTTTACCAAAAATGCAAGATTATTCCAAACCTTTTTGATCAGAAAGTTATACAATGAAATATTTTAGTGAGTAGTTAGGGATGACATCAAAAGTTCAATGTAGGATAAAAAACTTAATTCACGTAGTTTTTTCACTGAACAAAACTTGCAGAATTTTAACCCCCCACCCCCAAACTATTTGATTTAACTTTTTTATCCTACATCGATCTTTTGATGTCGTCCCTTACTAAATCTTGACAGAATGGTTTACAGGTAATTATACTATTAGTATTGAATATCATAATTCACTGGACCCTTGATAAGTCATTTCAGATAATTATTAAAGAAGACAAAGACCCAGCTACCTGCTATTCAGAATAACAACAAAATAAGATATCATAACAATTAATTCTGTATAAAGTTGAAAGTAAATTCAGAGAATAACTTATAGAAAAGATTATCCATCCATGACACATTATCTGTACATTGTATATATGCACAGCAAAAAACAAAACGTTTTAGCAAAAGAAGAGGACTTTTATTTGTCCATATTTCAACTTAAAAAAAAAGATAGCTGCACATGTTTATTTTCTTTTTTAGTACCACCAACATTTGTTGTTGAGTTTTTACACAGGATTTGTGATACTTTAGAAGACTATTTCAATGACTGTTCAGAATCTACATTGAAAGAACATTATGTTATAGTATATGAGGTAAGAGATCTGTTTTCTTTTTGATCTTTCTTCTTATATCCATTCCTGCTAGACAGTATTGACAATTACCATATATAGATATAGGAAGATGTGGTGTGAGTGCCAATGAGACAACTCTCCATACAAATAACAATTTAAAAAGTAAACCATTATAGGTTAAAGTACGGCCTTCAACCATGTTATTAACATTTTACCAATGGTTTTCCTGTTTGAATTGTTTTACACTGGTCATTATAGGCCTGTTATGGCTTGCTGTTTGGTGTGAGCCAAGGCTCTGTGTTGAAGGTCATACTTTAACCTATGATTGTTTACTTTTTTTGCATTGTGACTTGGATGGACTGTTGCCTCATTGGCACTCATATACCACATCTTGTTTTTTCTAATAAATCACAAAAAAGGATTCAGTTTTTTTATAATTCTTGGCAGTAATTATTAGAGCCTCTCATCTATGCCAAATGTCTTTGTCTGTTTGTCTGTCAAAAATTTTTGTAAACACAAAAACTCCAAAAGTATCAGTTTGAGACCAATGAAATTAAGCACAATTGTATATTATTTAATTTTGGATGTAACACGTCTTCTGATTGGCTGACGTTATTTTGTTATGAGCCAATAGACATAATTTAGTCATGTGACCGTGACATCATCTACGTTTTTTCATGGTTTTCTACGGTTTAAAATGGAATTTAGAATTAAATTATAAGAAATGACTGTAATAGTTTTTCTGTCTATTCGAAATAACATAATAAATGTGGTGCACACTGTTAAATAACCCGCTACGTGCGTTATTCAGTGTGCACCACATTTTTTATGTTATTTTTTCATAGACAGAAAAAATATTACAGTCATTCCTTAAGGTGGTACCCAACACTTTCACTAAAATTAATTTGGCTCGTTTAATTTTCATTAAATTTTGTCAAATTATTTACTTTGACCCTTTAACAAAAATATAAAAAATTAAAAAATTTTGAACCATCCGTTTTATCAGAAAAATTACACTGGTTATATAGCAGTTTGACAAACACCAATTTTGATCATTGAGAAGCTTAATATTCCCTTTACAACACAATGTAATTAAAACGTTTAGCTGACTTTACAGAGTTATCTCCCTGTAGTGTTAGGTACCACCTTAAATAAAAAATAGGGAAAGTTTAATGCTTTACTATATCAATGTATATGGAACTCTATAAATAATGATTAAAAACCTTGTGTTGTATATAATTTGGCTGATTGAGGAAATTTTTTTCTTGGATACTTGATTTTATGGTTTAAACAAATTCTACATACAAGCCAATGGAAATTTGCTTTTTGTTGAATACTTAGATTACTGGTTCACCTTGACACTTTCATCAATACTAGGACGCCATACATAACATTAATAAATATGAATACATAGTTATCAACTGTTGTGCTTGTAGGGACAAAGACTGACTGTTGTGCTTGTAGGGACAAATACTGACTGTTGTGCTTGTAGGGACAAGGACTGACCTGTTGTGCTTGTAGGGACAAGGACTGACCTGTTGTGCTTGTAGGGACAAGGACTGACCTGTGTGCTTGCAGTGACAAGGACTGACTGTTGTGCTTGTAGGGACAAATACTGACTGTTGTGCTTGTAGGGACAAGGACTGACCTGTTGTGCTTGTAGGGACAAGGACTGACCTGTTGTGCTTGTAGGGACAAGGACTGACCTGTGTGCTTGCAGTGACAAGGACTGACTGTTGTGCTTGTAGGGACAAATACTTACTGTTGTGCTTGTAGGGACAAGGACTGACTGTTGTGCTTGTAGTGACAAGGACTGACTGTTGTGCTTGTAGGGATAAATACTGACTGTTGTGCTTGTTGGGACAAGGACTGACTGTTGGGCTTGTAGGGACAAGGACTGACCTGTGTGCTTGCAGTGACAAGGACTGACTGTTGTGCTTGTAGGGACAAATACTGACTGTTGTGCTTGTAGGGACAAGGACTGACCTGTTGTGCTTGTAGGGACAAGGACTGACCTGTGTGCTTGCAGTGACAAGGACTGACTGTTGTGCTTGTAGGGACAAATACTGACTGTTGTGCTTGTAGGGACAAGGACTGACCTGTTGTGCTTGTAGGGACAAGGACTGACCTGTGTGCTTGCAGTGACAAGGACTGACTGTTGTGCTTGTAGGGACAAATACTGACTGTTGTGCTTGTAGGGACAATGACTGACTGTTGTGCTTGTAGTGACAAGGACTGACTGTTGTGCTTGTAGGGATAAATACTGACTGTTGTGCTTGTTGGGACAAGGACTGACTGTTGGGCTTGTAGGGACAAGGACTGACTGTTGTGCTTGTAGGGACAAGGACTGACAGTTGTGATTGTAGGAACAAGGACTGACTGTTGTGCTTGTAGGGACAAGGACTGACTGTTGTGCTTGTTGTGACAAGGACTAACTGTTGTGCTTGTAGTGACAAGGATTGAATGTTGTGCTTGTAATGACAAGGACTGACTGTTGTGCTTGTAGTGACATGGACTGACTGTTGTGCTTGTTGTGACAAGGACTGACTGTTGTGCTTGTAGTGACAAAGACAGACTTGTGCTTGTAGTGACAAGGACTGACTGTTGTACTTATAGTGACAAGGACTGACTGTTGTGCTTGTTGTGACAAGGACTGACTGTTGTGCTTGTTGTGACAAGGACTGACTGTTGAGCTTGTTGTGACAAGGACTGACTGTTGTGCTTGTTGTGACAAGGACTGACTGTTGAGCTTGTTGTGACAAGGACTGACTGTTGTGCTTGTAGTGACAAGGACTGACTGTTGTGCTTGTAGTCAAGGACTGACTGGTGTGCATGTTGTGACAAGGACTGACTGTTGTGCTTTTAGTGACAAAGTCTGACTGTTTTGCTTGTAGTGACAAGGACTGACTGTTGTGCTTGTAGTCAAGGACTGACTGGTGTGCATGTTGTGACAAGGACTGACTGTTGTGCTTTTAGTGACAAAGTCTGACTGTTTTGCTTGTAGTGACAAGGACTGACTGTTGTGCTTGTAGTGACATGGATTGACTACTTCTATATAATCTTTTTTTACAGTTACTGGATGAGATGTTAGATAATGGTTTCCCTCTTGCTGTAGAATCAAATATACTGAAAGAACTTATAAAACCTCCAAATTTGTTACGTACAATTGCTGATACAGTTACTGGTAAAAATACAGGGTAAGACAACATTATTTCTGGACGTCCATTGTATGATAGTCACAGGTATAAGATCAGTCTTTTGTCTACAAAAAATATGCAGTATTTGTGAAATTAGGGAAATATGGAGGAGCCTCCAACAACATGAAGCGTGACAAGACATTATATTTTCGAAGAAACTTCAAGATGTTTCAAATTATCCTTTATTTTTAAGTAAAAATGCTTAAAATTAAATGACAGAATCAATTTTTACAACATAAGTTGAGATGTGCTAAGAGCATATCTTTTTCATAAGATGTCTCAAGTATGACAAACATGTGTAAATATTGCATAAGAATGATTTATATGTGTGAATTAGGAGGAGCTGAAGGGTAAATTCTTTTAAAATTGTATTCACTGAGATTTGAAGAACAAAAATGGCATACATTTTCATAGGTTCAAAATATTGACAATTATGGAATTGAAAATATGAAGTGCATGTTAGAACCAAGTAAATGTTTTTAAAAGGTTTTATTCCTTCATGCAAATTCATGTACTTTAGCATGCCATCAACAAATATACAAGTTTCACAAAATATATAGAAGCAGTCACTAATCAGTTTACGGTTCAGGTTTAAGGTAGATTAAAATTTACAGGATGAAAAAAGTATGCTGAAAAGTGTCATCCTGACTGTCATTCAAAAAGTGACAAGGAATGGCATTTGTTTATACTTGAGGTTTAAAGTAAAAAAAAAATATTCTAAAATTGCTAAAAAGATATGATTGACTTTTGACAGGGTCAGTGGAATACTACCAACAGGTCAGTTATCTAATGTTCCATGGAGAAGAACAGGTGTCAAATATGCAAATAATGAAGCTTACTTTGATGTGATTGAAGAGATAGATTGCATTTTAGACAAATCGGGATCAACAGTAATTGCTGAAATACAAGGCTATGTAAGTATCACTTGATCAGTTTATTATCTAGTGTACTTTAAAATATTTTCATGATATAGAAGCTATTGATTGAAGAGTTTTTAATTATGAGGCTTAGGTCATTTTCTCTTAATGAGTTATGGCAGAATGATTTGGTTGCTTCCAGACTGTCCCAACCCTTTAATTAATTGCTGACACTAAAAATATTATTGCCTCCCCCCCCCCCTCCAAATTTTTTTTTATAAATTTTTCTTGGTTTTTTTTCAAAATAATTGGAAATTGTCAATAAAATATCTCCCAAGCACAAACTAATGGCAATTATGTAAATCTTGTTCGTACTTGCAGAAAATGTGTAGTTTTTGCAGATTTTGTGGAAAAGAACAAACATAAGATTAAAGCCAGTTATCAATACTATAACATACATTTAATGTGACAAGGAACATAAGTCTACAGTGTAGCAACCTTATTGTATATATTTTCAGATTGACTGCATGATCAAATTGAGTGGTATGCCAGATTTGACCCTCTCATTCATCAACCCACGATTATTAGATGATGTCAGTTTTCATCCATGTGTACGGTACAAAAGATGGGAAGTATGTTATTTTCAATAGATTTACTTGGTTCAACTAAAAATGCATAGTTCAGAATGAAACAATGATTAAAAGAAAAAGGATTATCTGTACACAAATGAATTTGCAAGTTATCTCACATATACACTGATTTTCATATTTTCCTTGAGTTTATGAAAACTCCAAAAATGTGAAGGTTAAAAAAATATTGCTTCAAAATAGAAACATTTAATAAGTTAGGTTCATATGAAGAGCTTTTCTGGATATACCATCATCAGAAACACACAAACCCAAATTTTGAAAGTCAAGTATGAATAAATACTAGAGTGCAGGAAACAGGGTAGAATTTAGGAAAGGCATGAACTTCTATTATTTGGTCTCTGGTGGAGGCTTGTATTTTGGTCAATCATACCACTCCCTTTATTTTAACCTGTGTAACCAAAGGTTGAAGAAGGTCTAGCAACTGCACAATTCTGTCATTCCAAAAGAGAACTTTTCCGAAAGTTTCCTTGGCTTCTTACAAAGAGAATGAAAAACATTTTTGGTCTGCAGCTTGTTAATGTTGAGATGTTGTGAGTAAGCAATTATTACATCTGCCATATAGCCAATAACTGTTTGCCAATAGTTTAAAATTTGACAACACTCATTGTACAAGGATTTTTATGGCCCCGCAACGAAGTTGTCAGCTGTGTCATATAGTTTTACCCTTGTTTGAAATTCCGTAATACCAATATTCTGTAATTCCCTCATTCTGTCATTCCGCAACAAACCATTATACGGAGTTTTTTTCTAAACGCCTTCAGATATTGGGCTGATTTTTGATATGTGAGTTAAACATGATGAGTTACAGATCAAGTATAAGTTTTGTTCCGCTGCACTATTTTTTACTGAAATTACAGGCTTTGGACTTTGATAAATTATTGAAAATCATAGTTATACAGATTTTTCTAAACGCCTTCAGATATTGGGATGATTTTTTGGTATGTGAATTAACCATGATGAGTTACAGATCAAGTTTAAGTTTCATTCCTCTCCACTAATTTTTGCCAAAATTACAGACTTTGGACTTTGAGAAATTGTTGAAAATCACAGTTAAACAGACTTTTTTTCTAAACGCCTTCAGATATTGGGCTGATTTTTTATATGTGAGTTAACCATGATGAGTTACAGGTCAAGTATAAGTTTTGTTCCGCTAATTTTTGCTGAAATTACAGGCTTTGGACTTAGATAAATTATTGAAAATCATAGTTATACAGATTTTTTTTCTATACCCCTTCCAGATTTTGAGCTGATTTTTGATATGTGAGACTACCATCATCTCTGTGTCCACCTGTGTTATTGAAATTGCAGATTTTTCAACTTTTTGGTACAGGGCCATTCGTGTCGCTTTGACACATCTAGTTTTTCATACCTTTCTTGGCTCCTTTTGAAGTGAAAGACCTAAACGTTTGGCCTAGGAATGATCAATTATGCTCCAGTATACATGTGACCTCAATAAGTTGTCTAGACTCTGTATTGGACATGTTATATATCTGACTTTTTTTTTAATTAAATCAGATGTCAAATCTGATATTTAACAGTTGAACTTATGACATTGTATTTCTATTTTCAGAGTGATAAAGTACTATCATTTGTACCCCCTGATGGGAACTTTAGATTAATATCATATCATATAGGTGCTAATAAGTAAGTTAATACATTTTTCTAAAAAGTAATTTATAACTGTTAATTGTCAAGTGGGGTTTTCCAATTCTCACCCTCTTATAGTATTAATTTTGTTTTTTTGAAAGGGTCAGTTTGTGCTGAATTTTATCTAAGTTATTGAATTATTTATGATGTATGCAAATCAATATTGCCTTATACAATATTAATTTGCTTTATGAGATTTTACAATAGATTTATAAGAGTTCTTCTGAACCAGTTATTTTCAGCATATGATGAAAGAGCTTTTCATAAACTTTAGATATTAACATATTATATATATATGATAATATAAATTAGTCAGCCAAAACTCTTTTTGCAAGTGAAATTTAAATCTAAATTAAAACAAATTTTATGAAAAGATCTTTTAAAATGTGCTGAAAAGTAAATCACACAATATATAAATGATTTAAACTACAGTCTAACTCGTGATTATTGTATGCCTTAACAACAAGATTTTGTGTGTTTTTGTGATTGAGTTTGGTGTCAACCTGTAAAACAGTTTGTCCAAACATTCAAATAAGAATAGAAAAGGAAACATATAAAAAAAATAAGAATAGAAAAAGAAAGCAAGAAAAATAGAAATAGAAAAAGAAACACATAAGAATAGAACAAGAAACAGTTTGTCCAAACATTCAAAAAAGAATAAAAAATTAACAGTTAGAATTTTATAGTTCAGTGTATCAAGACCGAGAGAGATCAAGCTAAAGACAAGTGCTGTAGAAATGATTAAAATGATTTAATAACATTTGTCCATGCACTAGCAAAATTACTTTCTTAGTGCTTAACAATGCAGTGGCGGGTCCAGAACTTTTTATCCTAACACTTTATTTTGTGAAGAATCCGAAACAAACAAACACAGAAGATTATGAAAGAGGAAAAAATATTATTGTTAAAATGTTCCCAGTAGATAAAAATGAAACACCAACAAACAATTGTCTGAAAAACAATGCTATATCAATGGTCAAAGATGGAATGAAACTCAAAAACATCATAGTCGAAAAAGTAGAGAGGAAACAGTCGAATGGACCACGACCTGGAGTTGTTATAGCAAGATTGCAATCAAAACAAAACAAAGTAGAAATTATGGAAAAGAAAAAAGAACTTAGAAAAATACAAAAGTATAGAAACGTATATATTGAAAGTGATATCCCATATGAAACCAGAGTGGCAAATTCCAACATGCGCACCATTTTAAAGGAGATGGGAAAACTAAACGAATTTAAAGTCTCACAAGGAAAATTAGTGCGAAATTTTCAGCGAAATCAGTCACAAAATGATGGAAGATAGGAATTATTGCTTGGTGTTTGGAACGTAGGCGGTTGGTCGCATCATGTTGAAAGTGATAATTATAACTTTCGAAAAACAGTTTTAGAACATTTGAGCTGCGACATCATTGGTGTATGTGAAACATTTCTGATTGGTAAAAATAAAATTAACATAGACGGCTATCATTTTTATGGAAACAACCGAAAAATAAATCATAAAAAAGCAAATTGTGGATCAGGAGGAGTTGGAGTATTCGTTAAAGATATTATTGAACAACAGTACAAGATAGAAGTATTAGATGAAAGCATAGAAGACATACTCTGGGTGAAACTTACCAATGAGCATGAAACTTTTTGTATATGTGTGTGTTACTTACCACCTAAAGGCTCAACACGAACAAATGATCGCGAACAATTCTATTCCGATCTTACTAGGCAAGTGTACATGTATCAGAATTTAGGCAAATTATATATAGTTGGTGATTTTAATTCTAGATGCTCAGATACATCTGACTTTATAGAAGGGGTAGACGAGATACCAAGTCGAGAGACAATTGACCAAGGATCAAATGCAAATGGAGATTTACTCATTGACTTTCTAGTCGATTGTAATATTTGTATGATAAACGGAAGAAAAGGAAAGCAAGACTTTACATGCATCTCAAAACGTGGTAAATCGGTAGTTGACTATATATTCACAACTCACGAAAATTTAAACTCGTGCATAGACTTCAATGTGAAAACCATGTCTGATATAACTGATTCCTTAGATCTTCAAGAGTGCAGCCAAATACCAGATCATTCAGTGCTACAGGCAGTAATAAAAAGGGAAGCATTTGTACCTCAAAATACCTTGTTAAAATATCTGACAAATTTAAAACGAATTCCAAATAAACCAAAATCTTACCAAATTCCTAACGATTTCTTAAATGATGACAATGCTCGAGAAAAAATTGAACAAACTATAAACAAAATAGAAAATGCACTTGCAGATAGACGAGACGTTGACGAAGCATACAGTAATTTATTTCAATTGATTGATAGTGAAGTTATCTCAAAAATAGGATACAAGAGTGCACATGATGACCAGCATAAAATAACTAATAGAAAGTCAAAATATAAACCATACTGGAACGAAAACCTTCAAGAACATTGGGAGAACGCATGTGAACAAGAGAAAGTTTGGCTAAAGTGTAAGATATGTGGACCGAAGAAAAAACATCTTAGAGAACATTTCGTAACAGCCAGAAATGATTTTGATAAACTTTTGCGAAAGGAAAAGCGTAATTATCAATTGCGTCAACAAAAAGAACTTTTTGATCTATCGAAAGAAAGTAATACGAGGGATTTTTGGCGAAAAATAGGAAAACTAGGAATAGCGAAAGATAGACGTGACAAAATACCAATGGAAGTTCGTCTACCTAATGGCAATATCAGCAAGGATATAAATGTTGTTTATGAAACCTGGAAAAATGAATATGAACATTTGTTTAACACTAGCGACGGGGAATACGATGAGGGATTTCTAACATTTATTCAACAACAAGTAGATCATGACCTAGTGAACAATATTGAGAATAACTCGGACACATTAAACTCTGATATTTCATATGAGGACGTGGAAAAATCTGTTTATCGTGCAAAGTTGAACAAGTCCACCGGGTTAGACCAGATATGCGCAGAATTTCTCCGCAACAATTCATGTGTTGATATGATATTCAGGATCGTAAAATTTGCATTCGATAACGGAGTTGTACCAGAAACTTGGAACCAAATCTTAATCAATCCGATTTTAAAACCAGATAAAGACAACCGTGATCCTCTGGGATATAGAGGAATAGCTCTTATGTCAATTCCTTGTAAAATATATGCTGACATTCTAAATGTACGATTGTCATCCTGGTTAGAAGACAACAACATTCTTGCTGACGAGCAAAACGGTTTCAGGAAGGATCGTGGCTGTATGGAACATCTTTACGCTTTAACAACTCTTATAACTAATAGGAAAATTGAACGTAAGTCGACTTTTGCGTGCTTCATCGACGCAAAAAAGGCCTTTGACACCGTGAACAGAGAAATGTTGTGGTATAAACTGATGGCACTTGGTATAAATGGAAAGTTCTTGAAAGGGTTACAGTCATTGTACGTAGATGTTCGTTACGCAGTAAAAATCAATGGGTACATGACAGATATGTTTAACGTTAATTTGGGTGTGAAACAAGGATGTAAATTATCTCCGACTTTGTTCTCAGTTTATGTAAACGATCTGGCAGATGAAATCAACTCTTTGAATTTGGGTATACCAATTAATGCAGATAGTATGATTTCGATATTATTATACGCAGATGACATTGTTCTATTGGCGCCCAACGAAGAATCACTTCAGCAAATGTTAAATATTGTTCATATATGGTGTTTGAAATGGAGATTATGTATAAATTTTGACAAAACTGGTGTAGTGCATTTCAGAAGTGGATCCTCACCTCGATCTAACTTTGATTTTTCGTGTGGAAATACCGTTGTAAAGTACGACAGCAAATATAGATATCTTGGAATGTGGATAGATGAACACCTAGACTGGAAGTTTACGGTTAGAGAAGTAAGAAAATCGGCAAGTCGAGCTTTGTCGGCACTGTATACCAAATTTATAGCCTGTGGTGGAATGGACCTTTATATATATGAAAAATTATATGAAAACCTTGTTCAACCTGTATTGTTGTATGGATCAAGTATCTGGGGTATATCGGAACATAAGCAACTAGAAACTGTGCAAAATAGGGCATGTAGATACTTTTTAGGGGCCTTTAAAAACTCCACCAATCTAGCCGTTCGTGGAGATATGGGATGGACAACAGTTAAAACAAAACAGAACATTGAAGTTATGAGATTATTTTTCAAACTTTCTAATTTAGAGGATGATAGAATAGTTCGGACTATCCATGAAACTAGTAAGGCAAAACAACGATCTTGGCATTCACGTGTATTAGCTTTACTGAGAAAATCTGAATTGAACTTTTTAATCAATCTCAACATAACAACCAAACAAAAGCTACGAATGGCTCAAGACAAATTAACAGCTATAGATCAAGAGAAATGGTTAATTGATGTTTTTGACGATAAAAATTCTGTAAATGGAAACAAGCTTAGAACATTCAGAAGGTTTAAAAACAGTTGCAAAACTAGTCTATTTGTTAAAACAATCAACTTTCGTGACCATCGACGCATTTTATCAAACTTTCGATGTGGATCGCTGCCGCTTGCGGTTGAGACCGGACGTTACACCAAGCCGACCACTCCATTATGTGATAGACTTTGTCTTTTCTGCAATAACAATTTTATAGAGACAGAACAACATTTTTTAATAGACTGTAATTTTTATTCAGATATAAGAGAAGAACTTTTTAATTATATTAATGCTTTGAATAACACTTTTAATGCTTTTAACTCTGATGAAAAATTTGATTTTATTATGAACTGTGATCATGCTCAGGTTTTATTAGCCAAGACATTACATCTTATGTTTAAACGTAGGAAAATTAATTTGTAAATTTTTAATCATTATTGATTGTATAAATGAACTTAAAAGAGTTTTCTTAGAATTTTTAGTATCATGAAAAGTTTTATTATTTAAATATTTCTTTTACATTATAGTATATATTTTTTAGTTTGAAAAGGATGAAAGTGTCTCATATGTCTTTAAGGCAGGGATCTAATATGGTTTTAAAGATTTTTATATTGTATATGATGATGTATATTGGATCGTGACACTATAATAAACTATTTACTTACTTACTTACTTACTTACTTTATTCCTGGGGCAGTATGATTCTTTAAGATTTACCTATAATTAACAATGTGTCGTCCTAACACAGAGGCAATGATTACTAGTATATCAAATAAATGGCTAAAAACAAACATGTCATTGCCTCAATGGTAAATTACACAGCAGAAACTTAAATGTGTTACATGTACAGGGTTATAAGCACCTCAGATCAACTTTGTATGAATCTAGTGTGTATAAACTTTTTATTCCTGAGGTCATACTACTATTGTTATGCCCCCACCATATTGAGTTTTATCCTTTGTTTTTTCTGTAAGTATGTACGTCCCTTACTTGAACGTACATCCATACATCCCAAAATTGATTTCTGTTCTCTTACTTAAGTTTGCCTGAACCCAATTTTATGAAACTTATACACAATGCTTATAACCACAAAACACAAGTTAAGTTTGAATTTTGTTGACATCCCTTTTACCATTCTAGATGTAAACGGGTGAAATTTTCAGTATACCCTATCAAGTATATATATATATAAGTTTGACATGTAGCTTTCTTCAATTATACATTTATCAGGTGAACATAAAAACGGTCTTTAGATTTAGAAGTATAGATACAATGTATATAAAATAAGAATGTGTCCATAGTACATGGATGCCCCAGTGGACCGTGAAAATGGAGTAAAAACTCTAATTTTGCATTTAAATTATAAAGATTATATCATAGGGAACATGTGTACTAAGTTTCAAGTTGATTGGACTTCAATTTCTTCAAAAACTACCTCAACCAAAAACTTTAACCTGAATGGGACAGACAGACGGAAGGACAGATGGACGCACAGACCAGAAAACATAATGCCCATAAATGGGGCATAAAAAGTGATTTTTGGAAATTGCTGGCGAGACAATGGTTTAGTTTGAAAAATCAAAACTGTGATTAAATACATATTTGAAATAATACATGTCTATAACATATACCTGTACACTTGCAAACTTTCCAGAGGTGCTATCCAGCACTTTGATTTAGCTATGATCATGAAAACACGAATTTTATATATTTTTTTTTATTTAATTCACCTGTGCACTTTATTGTGGGACCACGTGTTATCATGAATGAAAAGTTTTATTGAGTAATACAATTGCTTAAGGAATAACATGTGATGTACAGTTAGCCAATCAGAATAAAGAATTATAATGAAACATATATCTAAATTAGATGTAATTATTGTAGTATGGTAGCCATTCCAGTATATGTCAAACAGAACATTATGTATAGAGAGGGTAGTGGAGGCAGATTTGAAGTTACAATAGGACCAAAACAAACCATGGGCAAAACTGTAAGTAAGATACTGTTGATTCATTTATTTCATGGGAAAGGAGTAGGTCCGGTAAGGACCGATTTTGGCCTCAAATTTCAGGTTCATCTTACGAAAGATTTTGACCACTTTTTAAGCACTTAAGTGTCTATTTCATTTGAATCAATTAGTTTATGTGAAAGATTTTAACTGATTTAGTCATTAAAAACGACCCGATTCAAGCTCAAATATGAAAAATCTACCAAATATGCCGTAAAATGTCACTTTTCAGATGCTTTTTGTCAAAAATGAAAGTGGTCGCATCCGTGTTCATCCTTAACCTTTATATATGTTATGTATTATCATAAAATACAACTTACATTTCAATATTAAGGATGAACACAAATGTGGCCACTTTCGTTTCACAGGAAAACCGTCTAAAATTTTACTAAAATGCTAGATTTGTGAAGATTTCAGTAATTTAGCATGATTTAATGGTGCTAGTACCCGATATATGTGCATTGTATTGTCAAAAACAGTCCATATTTATGTAGCAGAAGCGTTCTACTGTCCAATAAATAACTAAAAGTTTACATTTTAACAATTTTGTAAAACTGCTATAGTTTTGGGGCCAAAAAGGAGTCTTACTGAACCTACTCCTTTTCCTGGATTCAAGAAAAACGGTTATTTCATGGATATTTGATTTTGTGGTTTTACAAAAGTCTGTTAAATTTATAGTTAGTTTAACATTTAAATTGCTGGCTCACCTGGCCTGTACCCACCAAATCCATGAAAATTAGTATTCCTTAAATAATACAGCATTCACATTTATACTGTGAAAAATCCTTTTATACATATCAGAAATTCAAGTTTCATGGCATGGGAAAATTATTGGCTTTGTTATTATGTGTATGGATAAATGAAGATTTTGAGTATGTGTTACTAATTCAGCAACAGAAAAACGCAAATACATAAAAGACATTTAGTGGGCAACGTTCAGTCTTCAACAATAGACAGGTTTCTATATAATATATCTAGCTCCAACTCATTGGTAGACTTAGGAAATAAGTCTTTCCTTTCATGCTTTATGCTTATTTTAACATAGGTAGCTACCAGGCATTATATTTGTCAATAACTTTATACCGAGCGTAAGCCATGTGTTAAATATTGACAAATATGATGGCTACCAATGTTAAAGTTTGTGTAGGTCCGTTTCACAAGTCATTTTTCACATGAATATTAGTGTATGGCATGGACTATAAATTATAAACAAAACAGAAAACAACTCTAATTTCATGTAGGTTAAATTAATTTTTAAACATTTTTTTTATTTTTCAGATTGAAAATGTAACAATGGAAGTACCATTTCCTAAAGCAGTATTAAATGTGACATTAACACCATCTCAAGGAAAATATACATTTGACCCTGTGTCAAAGATTATGACTTGGGATGTGGGAAGAATTGATACTACCAAGCTACCAAATATCAAAGGAAATGTATGTATTTTATGAATTTACTATATTTTTATTAGTAAATATAAGTAATAACACCTTGTCTGAACTTTTACAATGAGTACTTTTTCAATGTAATAATTCAACCCCTGACAGAAGGAATAAAATTTTCAAAGATAAGGATAGATATGGTTTTCATAAACTAATATACTTATTTTTACATAATATATTGATTGATTGTTGGTTGCTTAACTTCCAGTTGCAAATATTTCATTCAAATTGAGGACAATATATAGAATGATGAACTGTGTTAAATTACAGTTACAATTAGTATGACACTTTTTGTTGGTCTTTTTTCTCAATGGGATTTATTGAAATATTTGTAGCTGAGTGCTGGTAAATGTTTCTCTCAAATTTTGTAAGAAAATTAAATTCATATCATCTTGTCTTTAAAATTTGATGAAATTTTATCTATAACAATAAGTTATTGCTATGCTAAATAACATGCTATAACACATTGTACTTCCATTTTTTGGTCAAATAAATCATTAGTGGACCACATTTTTTTTTTTAAAATACCATTAAAAAAGATATAAATATCACAATGAATATTTAAATTAAGAAAATTACTCTTTTGTTCTGACTTTTCAAGCTTTTCAATAGTTAAAATGTCACCCAGTTTGAAAAGAAAGATTTTGCATAAAATGTCAACAAAAAAAGATTCTTCAATGTCAATGGTATTTTGCTTTACATGTATTATTTTTTTTGCATTTTAGATAAGTTTACAGACAGGATCAACCATTCCAGAGAGTAATCCTACATTAAATGTAAGTGTGTCAAATAAATATAGAACTTTACTAATTACTTTTGTCTAAAAAATAGTAAAGCCAGGGGTTCAAATTAGCGGTGGTTCCGAGGTCTGCGACCTTCCACTATTGCAATCAGGCTTTCGTTTTTTTAGCTACACCTGACGGACCTTCAATTTGAAAGAATATAAAAATTAACTTTGCTTTGCTGACCTTTTTAACCAAAATTTCCAAATGATCTCAAAATTTATTTTTATCTTTATAATTTATAACAGCGATGTTCATTTTGTTCAACCACTAGTTTTATACCGAAAATCGCCAACAAGTTATTTGTAAATCTGAGTCAAATCGTATTTGACTGACATAAACAACATTGAAAATCAATGCATGCCATAAACTGGAGGTGAAGCCAATTACAATACTGGATCAGATTCCAGTGGCGGATAAGTGTAATTCCGGATTTGCCGATCAAATACATTAAAAAAAAAATAATTCCAGGCAGGTGACAAAATACATGTTTGATGATGATGAAGACTAGAATTGTAAACCAAAAGATATATTGAAAAGAAAGTGAAAGAAGGAAAATATTTTTATACAGAAACTCAAAATTACTTTAAGTTCACAAATTTTCGTGTCAAAATCCAATAAAATGTAATTTTCTTCATCATTAACAAATGTTGATATTACATGTAGATGTTTTTATAGTGTGAACATATTACTACAATTCCAAGAGGTAATTTTTTCTCAATTTTGAAGGCCAGTATAATCTGGAAGTTTTTTACTTTATTTCCACAGATGAACTAATATAATAGTGCAACTAGATGTGACACACTTTTAAAACAGCTTTTAATTTGAACTTTAATTGTATTCTCGAGTATGAATTGAACAATATAAAAAAAGAGATACATATGGCCCTTTATATTAATCTATAGTAAAAACTACAAGACAACGCACCCACCCACAGTGACACCCTCCCCAATACAAAAAAAAGATTATGTGAATTCATATACAAGACAATTACATTTATTATTAAACATGTTATACAACAGAAACACTGACAATTAAACAAGTTAACCTAATAACAAAAGCACATTAATTTTGTATCTTACTGAGTTATGAAATATTTCAAGTAAAAGTAGGACCTGTAATTTAGGTGGTGGACCTTTCAGTTTGGAGTGTCAAAGGTCCTGGACCTTCCAATACCAAATGTTATTTTGAACCCCTGGTAAAGGGCAGTGGTCCCTGCTTATCAAACACCAATAAAGGAAATAATGAATTTAATTAATATTTGTTATGTAAGAACATTTTTTTTAATTTATTAGAACCTCACTGATTGGTTGGCTAAAGGCCTATGATAATCTGCTTTTCCTTCTGTTGCAAAATATTTGCCCTCTTAACTTTTACTGAGCTCAGTTACGAAACTTGACATTATTATTCATTACTACTAGAAGGTGTGTGGCGTACATGGTAAAAAAGTCATACATTGATATCATGATCAAAAACTAAGGTCACATTCAATTGAAAGATAACTGTATTGTATTTTAAGCTCAATCAGCATCAATTGGGGATTTGATGGTCGCAAATTAAGTTTACTGGCAACACATTAGCGGAGACAGTAAACAGGTATTTGCGACAATCAAATCCCAAATTGATGCCGTCAGAGCTTAAAATACAATATTGTTATCTCCATTCTAAAGAAACTGACAGAAAGGAATGTTAAAACATGTATTTAAAATCTGTCATATCTCATATGCCATCTGTGCTTGTGCGTACATCCCATAACATCAATTGTCAATTGATGACATGGAAGAAAGTGACGTTATCCAATCAAAATGAACGTTGTCACATTTAATAAAGGTTTATAATTAAGGAATCAAGGACAGGACTGTCGTGAAAATGATAAATTTGTGTGTTTTTGATACGAATTCTGTGAACTGACATGAACTTGCACATAATTTGTTGTGGTAATATACAGTAATAACACATTTTTATAATACCTGTATTGACTTGATAGTGAGAAATCTATGAACATAGACTTAATACCATAAATGAAATCTGTGTACTTTTGTCAAGCATTGCTGCATTTAAATAGTTCATTCCACATTTTTTATTTGAGTAAATACTTGAGATCAATTTAGATAAAGGTATAAGTAATATTTTTATCAATTTAAAAGATTTCAGATAAATATTCAATTTCACACCTGTGTGCATCCTCACACTTCTACTTCTATTAACAATGTTATCTGTTGATGTTAACTTGAAAACCTTTTTAATTTTATTATCGTATCATTCTAAAATCCTACTTGCTAAACTTTTTAGATGCAAACCAATAAAACATGAGAAATAATTTCATAAAAATTTGTTGATGTCTGGTACAAAAATGTTTATCTATCAGGTGAACAAGTAAAATGTCATCTGTCTGACAACTAATAACCCTCCATTTCAAAAAGGGGAGGAACCGGAAGGGCTTGTTTTAAAGAGTAATTACTACAGATGTCACTTTTATTTTAAACCTGGTACCTTTTGTAGCTTTTATTCGTGTGTTTCTTTGTCCTATGTGTTCTCCCATTTATTTGTATTGTAGTCCTGTCATGTAATTTTGTAATTTTAATGTTATATTTAACATTGCCATAAAAGTGGGAGGTTTGGCATGCCACAAAACCGGGTTCAACCCACCATTTTTTCCTTAAAATGTCGTCTACCAAGTCAGGAAAATGGCTATTGTTATATTATAGATCTTTTCTCTGTGTGTTACATTTTAATGTTGTGTTTCTGTTGTGTCATAGTTCCCCTCTTATATTTGATGTGTTTCCCTCAGTTTTAGTTTGTAATCAAGATTTGTTTTTTTCTCAATCGATTTATAAATTTTTACCAGCAGTATACTACTGTTGCCTTTATTTATGACCAGAAAAAAGATTGCTGGTGCAAAGGAATATGTTAAGTTAAAAAGATTGCCTAAACGTTTGGAAGCCTTGCTTCAGTAGGCAAAATCCCTACATGACTCATTTTTGCATGCATTTGGATGATTGCAAAAAATGTAGAGGGGGTGTCCAAAATTTGGTAATTTATAATTATTCAATTATTAAAATCAAGTCTACTATATTTTTGTGTTTTTATTTCAGTTACATTTTACAATAAGTCAGATGGCTATTTCTGGGGTCAAGGTCAACAGATTAGATATGTATGGTGAGGTAGGTACTTTCAGACTAATCTTGAATGTTTACTTTGTATTAATTTAAGCTAATTTTGTCCGAAGATGAGCTCTTCCGCCAATTTCTTCCCTTCACATATCATAAATAGTTTTTTTTGTAATATTAACAAAAAGAGATGTGGGGTATTTATCACTGGGATAGCAACCCAACAACACAAATAACATGAAGACATTACAAAAATCTTTTGAAACTACGTGGACTAATAGACCCAAATTTGAAAAAAAACATCTGAAGTTGTTTGATTTAAAAAGAAAAAGACTGAACAGAATTCCACCAAACTAGCTCAGATTGCTCGACATCACATGACATTTTTCACCTACTATTTTTATAGGCCTGTTTAAAAGTAAGTATATGGAATACAGTTGTCTGTCCGTCTTCAACATGTCAAAAATTACTCAAAAACACTTAAACCAATTTGCAAGAAACTTTTGTACATTGTTCAATATATTGACATATGATCCCTTAGGAATTTTAAAAATTAAGAATTTATGATTTTGAGTTATTGGATTTTACAAAATGTTCTCATAAAAAAAGGGTTGCCTTTCTAGTTTTTGGAAATTACTTAAAAGTGCTTTTAGCAATTTCCATTAAACTTTGGTGACTGGCTTATATTTATTTAAATAACCTCTTTTTTATGCCCCACCTACGATAGTAGAGGGGCATTATGTTTTCTTTATTATGCTCCACCTACGATAGTAGAGGGGCATTATGTTTTCTGGTCTGTGCGTCCGTCCGTCCGTCTGTTCGTCCGTCCGTTCGTTCGTTCGTCCGTCTGTCCCGCTTCAGGTTAAAGTTTTTGGTCAAGGTAGTTTTTGATGAAGTTGAAGTCCAATCGACTTCAAACTTAGTATACATGTTCCCTATGATATGATCTTTCTAATTTTAATGCCAAATTAGAGGGTTTACCCCAATTTCACGGTCCACTGAACATAGAAAATGATAGTGCGAATGGGGCATTCATGTACTGGGGACACATTCTTGTTTATTATTAATTTCTGATATGACATTGAGGAGTTATGGACCTTTATTCTTTAAAAAAAAAATGTGATGGGCATATCATGCCCTCTTTATCAATTTTGATCTAAGTGATTTTTGCTTACATATATATTTGAAAATTTTGATTAATAAATTGGTTGTTTCTTGCTTAAAACCCAGTAGCATGAGGAAAATATATATACTACTAAAGTTCAAATAGTTAAATAAGTTTTTGATGTTAATATTTTTTTTTATTTTTCAGAAATACAAACCATTCAAAGGAGTGAAATATATTACCAAAGCTGGAAAATTCCAGATCAGGACTTGAACATAAAACTTTATAGCAGTTTAATTTTATTCGTTGTGTTATGAACAAAAAAGTGCAATATAAAATATCTCTTTATGCCTTGAATGATTCATTTCATTGTGATGTGACATACAGCATTATAATGAAAATTATGTAATTTAGTCAATCCAGCCAAATAATGAATTCATCTCCATCTTAAGAAATACATTGTACATCAAGAAAGTAACATGTAGGAAGTCAGAAAATTATTACCCTGGATTCATTATTATTCGTTGGATACCAATTTTTAGTGGGTTTCGTTGGTACAGGTGAACCACGAATTTAAATGTTCAACAAATAACATATTTGTAATAGATTTTGTATGCAGAGATTGGCAAAACCACGAAATCAAATATCTTCAAAAATCCAAGTTTTCAGCAATCCACCAAAATTGATACCCACAAAAAAATTGATACCCACGAAAATAATGTTTCCACAGAATGTGTTAGTGCTATTTCAAAGTAATATATTGTAAGATACCGTATGTGCTTTGATTGTTGATATTTACTGCCACTTTCTTGTATTGTTTGATATTTCATGGTAGCTAGTTTTTATTGATGGGAGGAAATTGGAGTATCTGGAGTGAACTTTTGAACTTCTGCAGGAAAACTTCCAGTTCTAGTAAAGTAAGATCAAAGTCAAACACATCTTGCCTAAAGCAAGGGTTTTAAAGTCACAACTTCAGTGTTAACATGCCAGTGATCAATGGACTACTTAAAAATCTTAGCAAACAAGGCTTTGCATGTTTTGAAAATATGTGTCCAAAGTACACTGATGCCCCACATGCACTATCCTTTACCATAAACCATGGAACGTGAAATTGGGTAATAATCTAATTTGGCATTAAAATTAGAAAGATTATACTATAGGGAACATATGCACTAAGTTTCAAGTTGATTAGACTTCAATTTTATCAAAAACTACCTTGACCAAAAACTTTAACCTGAAACTCCCACTTTCATTTTCTATATTCAGTGGACCGTGAAATTGGGGTCAAAAGTCTAATTTGGCTTTAAAATTAAAAAGATCATATCATAAGCAACAAGTTTACTAAGTTTCAAGTTGATTGGACTTCAGCTTCATCAACAACTACCTTGACCAAAAACTTTAACCTGAAACTCCCACTTTCATTTTCTATGTTCAGTGGACCGTGAAATTGGGGTCAAAAGTCTAATTTGGCTTAAAATTAGAAAGATCATATCATAAGCAACAAGTGTACTAAGTTTCAAGTTGATTGGACTTCAGCTTCATCAAAAACTACTTTGACCAAAAACTTTAACCTGAAACTCCCACTTTCATTTTCTATGTTCAGTGGACTGTGAAATTGGGGGTTAAAAGTCTAATTTGGCTTTAAAATTAAAAAGATCATATCATAAGCAACAAGTGTACTAAGTTTCAAGTTGATTGGACTTCAGCTTCATCGAAAACTACCTTGACCAAAAACTTTGACCTGAAATTTCGCACAGACGGATGGACGAACAGACGCACAGACGGACGCACAGACGGACGGACGAACAGATGGACGGACGAACGGAGCCACAGACCAGAAAACATAATCCCCCTCTACTATCGTAGGTGGGGCATAAAAACACAACCTTACCACCAGAGCATACAAATGGTGGCAATGCCTTATCACGTCAATGGAAATACCTTCTTCAACAACAGATATTCCCCAATATATATATATGATAAGGTAGAAACACATCTTATCCAGAGGTTTAAAACTTGTCACTAAAGCACACAAATGGGAGGACATGGGGAAAAAATGACTTGATAACTATGGTTCACCATAGGATATTTCCATACAAAGTATGCCTACCCTAGAATAAAGAAGGCATACAAAGTAGTATTTCTTACAAATATTCATAAATGTGTTTGAAATGTATCTATATAAATTTTAGCAAATTTATTTGAAGGTGATGAAAAAACTGTCACTGCTTTGGGGTTTCAGTTTCGATATAGACTAGTCAACAGGTAACAAATGGGGACAAAAACAATTATACTACTATCACATGCAACCAAATATTGTCATTCAGTAGCTGACTGTGTGGGCATTATGTTTTACCCTATTTCGTCCTTACATCTGTCCTATCTGTACATCCATCTATTGGTTCATCCAAAATTAGTTTTCGCTCAGAAACTTTATTTTGACCCTTTTATTATTGGAACATTGCTAAGCTTGCCTCAATCAAATGTTATGAAACTGGTATACTATGGTTATAACCACCAAGCACAAATCAAGTTTGAATCTTGGTGGCGTCACTTTCACCTTTCTCAAGTTATGTCCCTTTACAAATGAACAACATGATAAATTTACACTCAAATTTCCCCCTTAAATTTTACTTTCCCTCAACCAAGTGTTATTAAACTTAATCACAAGGCTTAAAACCACCTAACAGATCAAGAAAGAGTTTGGTTGGTGTCAGTATCACTATTCTTGAGTTATGTCCCTTGGAAAAGGAACTGAATTTGCCTTATATTGAAAAGCCAGTCATTTGTGTCCTATGGAATCATTCTTCTTTTATTTTACCATATACCATTATAAAATTGAGAATGAAAATACGGAATATAAGAGACAACAACCTGACCAAAGAGAAGATAAGACGACCACCAATGGGTCTTCAACACAGCGAGAAAATCTCACACCTGGGGGAGTAATGTTCCATAATTATTATTAAAAGAAATTAAATATGGGTTGCCTGAGTTTCAAACTGCTTAATGCATCAAGATAAATAAAACAATATATGTCTTAATGTTTTAATTTTGTGCGTAGGTATAATTGAATACATATTGAACAATTCATGTTGTAAAAATTCAAAAAATATAACTATAAATGCATATATTAATAACACACCATTATATTCATAAAAAGACAAATTTATACTTGTTCATTAACTAGTAACATTTATCATTAAATCACAAATCATAAGATCAGCAGAAATTGAGGTCACATGTTTTTTACCATTATGCTGGATTTACATACATTTTGTACTATGGAACCTGTCTATGAAGGGTGTATGTAGATGAATACACTTTAAGTGCCTTTAAAGAGGAGATTCATAGGAATTCAGAATCTAGGAAACACACAACTTGTGCTATTTACTTTTCACTCCCATACAATCAATTTTTTATGAAACTTCTAATTTGATAATGAAGCTTTCAGATACAATATACATATTATAAAAAATATCCATACCACAGATGAACAAGTTATTTATATAACTTTCAGCAGGAAAAATATGTAGTCTGTCAGGAAGTTGTATAAAGATATATATCTGGGGGGGGGGGGGACCTATTATAAACATGTACAAGTTTTAAAGATGCTTTGACTTGGCTTGATTGTGATTCAAAATTTCTATCAACAATAAAATGATTTAACCCAAGCAAACAATGAGCTTCATGTTTTCTTTGAGCGATATAGCAGTTATCTACAGATGCCAGTTTAAGCAATAATCAAACAACATTGTCAAGAAATTCAAATAAGATCAAATACCCTAGAACAAAATCAAGCCAGCTTGTTAGTAAAAGTATTCAAACAAAATTAAAAGCGCCTACAGATTTATGCTCAACGTCAAAAGAGTTGTCAGTTAGTTTATTGGGCCATAGTAAGTCATAACTTCAATGCATTTCTATGAAATGTCAATTCAAAAGTAAAAAAATTTTCTAAATTAAGAAAAAAGATTAACATGTCCATTTACTATTGTCTGCAATTACCCTGATACATACAGATATGAAAATATGAGCATCATAATAATGTTTAAAGGAATGAAATAATGGGAAAACAATTCTAAAACAACCTAAATTAGATGTTCAATATTCATATAAATAAATTAAAAACATGTATCCATCAAATTACAATCCTGTCTGAACACAGCAAAAATAAAAACCTAACATTAAACAACATACTGGATACTTATTAATACATTTCATTTGTGTCAAGCTGATTGAGAATTGATAAGTTATTTTATTATTTTTGCAATTAATTCTCACCCAAAGCATTGAAAGCATTGAGAATTTGAACCTTGCATTTCTTTTTTAAAAGAAATATAAAGAATTTAATTTGAACAATCTTGTTTTTTTTGTTTTGTTTTTTTTTAATAAAGTTTTCACTTTTTTTTTTAATCATTTTTAAGAATAAATTCATATTAATACATGTTATATGAGATTATTCACTTGCCTTTATGTATATATCATGACAAGATGAAATAAATGCCCTAATTTTTAATCAGTGAGCAAAGTCGGTGTGATGCTATGAAAATGATTAAAATGCAGGGAAATTTTGAGGCAGGCAAGATAGTAACAACATTTACGTGAAACCAATGAAGAAAAACTTATTAATTTATTAGTTTAAATCCAATACAGTAAATTCAGAAATTATTGTGAAGCTTTTATTTATGTTAATAATGTGACTGGTTGAGTATCGTGATAATAAGAACTTTCATATCTATATCCAATACACAACTGTACGTAGATTTCCATTAAATCACAATCATTAATCTTCCATATTTTACCTTTTATAGAAATCATAATAAGAAATGCACACAATTTTTGAATTAACAGTAATCTGTTATTACAGTCAAATCAAATGTGTCTAAATAATATTTATATTATGAACATGATAATTTGTTATGAAATGTATTTAAATAAAAAGTAATATACAAAAAATGTTTTTGAAATATTCAAAGAAAAGTTTTTAATAATAAACAAAATTAATGTTCACAGAAAATCCAGATTTGCAAGGATGACATAAAATGCCCCAGTCTGCTGCTAAATCAATAAGCTGTAAAACAGTGAAAAGTAGGTTATCAGCATCTAAAGGCAAGCTCAATCTATACTCAGCTCACAATTTTACACTGATGCATACAAAATACACTAATAATGCAAACAAATATACACAAAAAAACACAACAACACGTATGAGGCAAAAATCTGCTGAATTTCTACTGGCACAATAAAAAATAGTCTGGACAACTGTTGGATTTCAAAATGACAGAATGGCAGACATTATTTTCTGTAAAAGGTGACCTGTTAGGTATAAAAAAAAAAATAAGCATCATTGTTAAAACCTTTTTTTCTATATTGAACAAATTATTATGCAATTTTAAAATCTTTATGTTTTCCATTAAAATAACAAGTGGTCATTTTTGAAAGAGTAAATTAAAGTTCATGTACTATTTTAGACAGTTTCTTGTTTAGGAGGCAGACATATAGAATAAACATCACGGATTTAAAAAAAATGAAAAGGGAAAAAGTTATCTATCTTGATCCTTAAGACAAAGTGTGTGAAAAGCTCAAATGAATGGATGAGCTGTATACTATTAAAAAAAACATATAAATTTCTTATATTTTATATTTTCTCCAAAATTCCTGCAGTAATTACATTATATAAATATCCACAAAAATTGATTAGATGTTATTGACAAACTTCAATTTAAAACCCCAAAGGTTGTTGTTTGCTGATTATTTCAAAAATACATAAGTAATTGTAATAGTCTCTTAATTTGCATAAATTGTATAGGTATATAATTAATAAATGGTTAGTTTGTTAGTATATTCAGAAATTTCTTTCCCATACAGATATTTAAATTTAGTTTGTTTTGAAAGGCAATTACAAGTGTGTAAATTGAACCCAAAGTGAAAGAGTAATTAATAACTTTAATAGTTTTTAGAACAAAAAAGATCCATAGATATGAAATTGAATGATATTATAGTATACACAAAAATCTGAGCAACAAAATTCTGATATGTTATAGTTTATGCTAAGTTATTTGGAATTCAGTTTAAATCTCAAAACAAAACACATTTTGGTAATTCGTTCATCTACTTCCAGTCAACACAATTATACATTAACAAAGATCTGAGCATTATAATTCTCCATGTTGGTCTTCTGGTTTTTCTGGTTCCTCTACAAAACCAGGAACTTTAAATGATACCACAGGACAGTCTTCTTTTATATTTTGACAAAAAAGTTTTTCTATAGTTGCTGTATTTACTATATCAAATCCTACACTCCCCCCAAAAGTGGAGGGTTTCCAATATTTAGGACTACAGATGGGGTTAGCCATTAGTCCCTTAACTGAATATGGTCCACCCATTTCAACTATTGCTTCACCAAACACAGCTTTAGGACGACGTTTTTCAGTTATTAGACCAACATAAAATTCTACTGCTTCAATGTCTCCATAAAAGTTCTCTAATTCTTTTGCTAACCATTTATTACCTACAAAAAGATATACAATCATCATCTGAAGAAAATATTTAAGAATTAAGTAGAGTATATATTAATACAAATTTATTTTATGCAAAACAAAATTAAGCAAGTTGTAGTTGCATGTATTGCAATGATCATGTGGTTGCATTTTTTGCATAAATGAAATCCTCACGGGAATTTTTTTTAAATTAAGTAAGCAAGCCTATGGTATGTTCAAGAAAGGATAGAAATTTAAATCAAGACAAACATTTATAACTAAATAACGTTATTGCGAACCCTATCTTAGTTTTCCATAGATTCACCTGCAAGTTACCTGTCGATTTAAACTTTTGGCAGTTCTATTGTCCCATCTAACAAATACAACAGGTATTGTTCTCTGTGAAGTTTATTCACTGGGACCTTTAAATTTCTTCTAGGAGAAATATATCACTCATTGATTAATTTACCTGACCAAAAAATTACCTTCTTTTTTTATTGAAATACTTCTATAAACTCACATAAACTGTATGCAATATTGTATTTATTCAATATATCATTAATATATTTTCAATCTGTTTAATATAAAATCTGGTTTAATACTAAAAAGTTTATTTCAGACACATTTTTTAGTATTTTCCAATGAATTTACATGTTTTTTTTGTTGTTCATTTATAGACTTATGTTTATAAAGACCTAAATTTAAAAATAATAATATTCAATTTTTATTGCGAACCCTATCATAGTTTTCCATAGATTCACCTGCAAGTTACCTGTCCATTTAAACTTTTGTAAGTTCTATTGTCCCATATAACAAATACAACAGGTATTGTTCTCTGTGAAGTTTATTCACTGGGACCTTTAAATTTCTTCCAAGAGAAATATATCACTCATTGATTAATTTACCTGAGTAAAAAATTTAACTGTCAATGATGAAAAAATACTTATACCTGTATACCAATACTAAGTAAGGACTCACAAAACTGCATGTGGTGTTGTATTTATTCAATACCTGGAGTAACTCATTTTTAATGTGTTCAATATTACATTTGTAATACTGATTCAAAAATTAAAAGTTAATTTCTGATCAAATATTCAATATTTTTGTGTGTTTGATAAATAAAGATTTGAATATTATTATCTTTAAATTAAGGTCTTCATAAACATAAGTCTATTAATGAACAACAACAAAAACATGTAAATTCATTGGAAAATACTAAAAAATGTGTCTGAAATAAACTTTTTAGTATTAAACCAGATTTTATATTGAACAGATTGAAAATATATTAATGATAATATTGAATAAATACAATATTGCATACAGTTTATGTGAGTTATTAGAAGTATTTCAATAAAAAAGAAGATAATTTTTTGGTCAGGTAAATTAATCAATGAGTGATATATTTCTCCTAGAAGAAATTTAAAGGTCCCAGTGAATAAACTACACAGAGAACAATACCTGTTGTATTTGTTAGATGGGACAATAGAACTGCCAAAAGTTTAAATCGACAGGTAACTTGCAGGTGAATCTATGGAAAACTAAGATAGGGTTCGCAATAATTATCAAACACACAAAAATATTGAATATTTGATCAGAAATCAACTTTTAATTTTTGAATCAGTATTAATATTGAACACATTAAAAACAAGTTATTGGTATTGAATAAATACAACACCACATGCAGTTTTGTGAGTCCTTACTTAGTATTGGTATAAGTATTTTTTCATCATTGACAGTTCAATTTTTTGTTCAGGTCAATTAATCAATGAGTGATATATTTCTCTTGGAAGAAATTTAAAGGTCCCAGTGAATAAACTACACAGAGAACAATACCTGTTGTATTTGTTAGATGGGACAATAGAACTGCCAAAAGTTTAAATCGACAGGTAACTTGCAGGTGAATCTATGGAAAACTAAGATAGGGTTCGCAATAATTATCAAACACACAAAAATATTGAATATTTGATCAGAAATCAACTTTTAATTTTTGAATCAGTATTAATATTGAACACATTAAAAACAAGTTATTGGTATTGAATAAATACAACACCACATGCAGTTTTGTGAGTCCTTACTTAGTATTGGTATAAGTATTTTTTCATCATTGACAGTTCAATTTTTTGTTCAGGTCAATTAATCAATGAGTGATATATTTCCGGTACGTCTAAACACCGCTCAGGACCTCCTGAGTGCACTCAGGACATACAAAGTGCACTCAGGACATGAACTATATGTTTTAGTGAGTGTTGGAGGTATGCATTCGATAGATAATTTAATTCTCCATCTAATAATTTTTGTTTTTATTAAATTATTTTAACATTTAAGGAGTTATTGAAGATTTCATCGGCACGTGCCGTTTTTGGAAATATGTCAGGCATGACCGTGGATTATATTGAATACCAATTATCATGTTGATTAGGTCGTTTAATCTTTAATAATTAGGAGTGATTAGTGATGGTACAAACCCCATACAAGTAAGCTTTGAAAACAAGCAAAATCAAGATGTCTTTTGAAAAATAAAGAACAATGAAGATATATATATATTGTTTTAGAAAAAAAAAAACTATTAAATAAAGTTAACCTTTTCTTTTTGTTTGTAATAATTGAAGCCAGTCGAGAAATATGAGAAATGTACATATATAGTTATATATATAGGAAATTTTCGTTCATAAAATTCATTTTATTTCATTAACCTAATAGATAAAAAAAAATATCGTTATTATATTCTTTGTATAGAATCAGATTTTCGTATTTTATTAAAAGGAGTAGGTCCGGTAAGGACTCATTTTGGCCTCAAATTTCAGTTTCATCTGACGAAAGATTTTGACCATGTTTTAAACACTTAAGTGTCTATTTCACTCAATTCAATTAGTTTATGTGAAAGATTTTAACTGATTAAGTCATTAAAAACGATCCGATTGAAGCTCAAATATGAAAAATCTCTCAAATATGCCATAAAACGTCACTTTTCAGATGATTTTTGTCAAAAATGAAAGTGGCCGCATCCGTGTTTATCCACAACCTTTATATATGTTATGTATTATCATAAAATACAACTTTCATTGCAATATTAAGGATGAACACGAATGCGGCCACTTTCGTTTTACACGGAAACCGTCTAAAATTTAACTAAAATGATAGAATTTTGAAGATTTCAGTAATTTACCATGACTTAATGGTGATACAACCCTATATATGTGCATTGTATTGTCAAAAAAGTCCATATTTATGTAGCAGAAGCATTCAACTGTCCAATAAATAACTAAAAGTTTACATTTTAACAATTTTGTAAAACTGTTATATTTTTGGGCCAAAAGGGGGCCTTACCGGACCTACTCCTTTCGTGCAATAAAAAGTTAAAGATTTATATTTAGTTAAAAAAATTAAAAAGAATAATTCTTTCGTATTTTCATATCTCTAGATATATTACAATAGTACGGAAGCCCTGGAGTTCCATGAACGAACATTACAACTTGCGCGCAAGATAGTAACTCATGCGCAAGTTGTAGTTTTTTGCGTGGCACTCCAGGGCTTCCGGACAGATCACTCACTAAAAATAGCGTTGAATTCAAAAATAAATATATTGGTATCATTCTGTTCTAATTCTTATTCATACAATTGTGTGTGTGTGTGTTTTGTTCTATTTTCTTGTCTTTGAGATTCATTCAAATAATTAACCGACTTTTTAACCAATGAGAGGCTGTGTATGTATAACATAACGATTCAATCAAAATTTCATTTAGGTAGATTTATTCCCCTATTATAACTCGTTCTTGTCCTGTAATAAATTCCTTAAACGAGTTTGAAAAGGGAAATAAAATTGTCATACTTTTCATGAATTAAGATTTAGTTTTGTAAAGGGAATCCGTTCTTCACTGTAGAAGCCGTACTTACTAAAATACGCTTTTCAAATAATCAAATCTCATGTAGTTAGACGTGAACTTTCTCATTTTTATCGTTCTTTTCCAGTAATTTTATTCTTGAGTAATACGAGTGTTTTAACGGTAAGATTTATCTTTCTCATTAAAGTTGTTCTTGACTAGCTGTAATACAAGCCTTCAGTTGAACGAATTCAAATGTGAAAATAAGTTCTGAAAAACTAATTTGTCTACGTTTTCTGAAAATTATCATATTTGGTAATTATTTCTAAATGATTTGTAAGTAAACGAAATCCGTTCAAACCACGTTCAAAACCACGACTAAGTCTTCTTGCACAGTTTGAAGTGCCCCCCCCCCCTCGAAACTTGCTATTTCAAGAAATTTGTCATATATGGCAAGGCTGTAAAAATCTTTAATAAATTTTTAACATTCATGAAAAAGGTCATAAAGTGTGCATGCCATAAGAAAATGTTTATCAGTCTCTACTTTCACTGCAACTTTCACAAAACTTAATAACATAGTGCTATTCATTTTAAACGTAACACGTACAGTACTAACAACACAATTCATAAACAACAATAAACATAATCCAATCAATTTTGTTGATTGGATAATTCACGGCTCAGTAGTTGTGTAATCAGTGACACGTGCCCTCATTATTTCATAAGAATTAACATATCTATCTAAGTTCGATTTCAAATTCTACCAAAATCTAACTCTTAAATAAGCAGCATGTAACGAACATATTCATCCATCCTGTGTGCAAATACGATGACTATAAAGGGTCCTGAGTGCACATTGTATGTCCTGAGTGCACTCAGGAGGTCCTGAGCGGTGTTTAGACGTACCCATATATTTCTCTTGGAAGAAATTTAAAGGTCCCAGTGAATAAACTACACAGAGAACAATACCTGTTGTATTTGTTAGATGGGACAATAGAACTGCCAAAAGTTTAAATCGACAGGTAACTTGCAGGTGAATCTATGGAAAACTAAGATAGGGTTCGCAATAATTATCAAACACACAAAAATATTGAATATTTGATCAGAAATCAACTTTTAATTTTTGAATCAGTATTAATATTGAACACATTAAAAACAAGTTATTGGTATTGAATAAATACAACACCACATGCAGTTTTGTGAGTCCTTACTTAGTATTGGTATAAGTATTTTTTCATCATTGACAGTTCAATTTTTTGTTCAGGTCAATTAATCAATGAGTGATATATTTCTCTTGGAAGAAATTTAAAGGTCCCAGTGAATAAACTACACAGAGAACAATACCTGTTGTATTTGTTAGATGGGACAATAGAACTGCCAAAAGTTTAAATCGACAGGTAACTTGCAGGTGAATCTATGGAAAACTAAGATAGCGTTCGCAATAATTATCAAACACACAAAAATATTGAATATTTGATCAGAAATCAACTTTTAATTTTTGAATCAGTATTAATATTGAACACATTAAAAACAAGTTATTGGTATTGAATAAATACAACACCACATGCAGTTTTGTGAGTCCTTACTTAGTATTGGTATAAGTATTTTTTCATCATTGACAGTTCAATTTTTTGTTCAGGTCAATTAATCAATGAGTGATATATTTCTCTTGGAAGAAATTTAAAGGTCCCAGTGAATAAACTACACAGAGAACAATACCTGTTGTATTTGTTAGATGGGACAATAGAACTGCCAAAAGTTTAAATGGACAGGTAACTTGCAGGTGAATCTATGGAAAACTAAGATAGGGTTCGCAATAAGAGCTCATACTGCATAGTGACTTGTTTGTATACTGGATACTAACATATAGCAAAGTCCCTCATTTCATGTTGGTTTAATAATGATCTATTTGATCATCATGCCATAAATATTCCTAAAACTATACATGCTATATATGATGTCGACAGTTGCATACTGATGAAAGATGTATGGTCACTTTGTTGACCACTGAACATATCTAATCAAATTGCATTATTAATTTTACATTTAAAAAAGTTTATAATATATAGTTATTATTCAATATTGACACAAAATTTAAATTAAAGTAAATTTATCTACTGACCTGTTAATTCTTCAAATGATTTAAATGGTTTTAAATTAAAACGTTTTCTATAATTATTTAAAGGCTGCAGACGTAATGTACGGCCATGTTTGATTAAATCCTTCACAACATTCACTGTGTACTTTCCATGATTCCTTACTGTGAACTGAAAGGAAAAAAAGATGAACAATATTAAAAGTGACATCTAAAAGAAATATTTTGTTAAAGGCATAAATTAAAAACATTTTTTTTTGCAATAGTGATAATCAGTCCTTTTTTCTATCTGGAGTGTTGCAGTATAAATTTGATCTTGCAACTGCAAATGTACCTCCAATTAGTAAAAAATTCAGTTTTTTCCAGAAACTAAGCATAATTGGAAAACATTTTTTCATCATAATCACAAAGGTATGATATGCTAGCAATTGGTGGCCATGTGTCTTTCACTCATATGATAAATTTTTCTTCACACACATTTTCTCAAACTTCCAAAAACCAATCTTTAGCAGAACCTGTTACTATCCAGGGGGGGGAGGGCACTTCCTATATACAAGGTGATAGGACGTGTCGCTAGAATAGGTCACTTTTTCAAGCTTGACAATATGGGAATAGGTCGGGAAAACTATCAGAAATATATGAAAAGGTCAATTAAGTTCCATAACTTCGTCTGTCATCTTTCTTGGGTATTCATGGCTGAGTTTTATTGACCAACCAATTTTCTCATTACACACCACACAAACCCAAACAATATGAGAAAAGGTAAAATTTTTACCTACGTGAAACATGGAAGAGTGGGGTAAAAGATCCCCCGCGACAGCCCCTATCAACTAAGTAATGAAGTGCCCCCCCCCAGAACACACAATGTGGACCCTTTATTTTGAATTAAATAATATGAGTTTACTTACTGCACCAGCATTCTGTTTTGATAACGAATCTACAAAAGTGGCCATTCCATGTTTTATAACAAGCTTTGGATTCACCAAAAAATCCTTCATAGTATAATTTACTCCTCCGATCGTGAAATCATCTGGCATCAATGGATGCCAATGATATAAGTGATTAAATTCCAAAGCGATACGGTTCTGGTATTGAAATGGTTCACCAAATAACAACGAAGGATCAAAAAGAAGTTTAAAGTTGTAGTTACTCAAATGCTGTACATAATCTTCAATCACAATCTTGATTGTCTCCCCTGAAAATAAATATTGAATTATTTTACTCATCAGCAATGTAAACTTCAGTAACAAGAATTATTAATTTATTTTGTATTCTACTTTTTTGAAATCATTGGGTTTTTTTTTTTACAAATTTTAATTTTTAAGTACAATCAGTAACACTTTTCCATATTTCACACTTATATTGCTTGTTAATTAAATGTTAACTACAGGTAAATGGAGAAGGCAACATGTTCCCCCTTTTTATTTTTTTTTAAATTCATGCATTTTTTTTTTAATAACAAAGAAATATTCAATAAGAATTCAACAGCAATCCATTTTGCTTTCATTTCATTCCAAATTTGTTTCCATATTTTTAAAGTTACAGCTATACATAGGAACTATATTGTTTGAAATATTTACTTCTATCTTACACTAGCATGTTCTTGACAGAGTGGGAATAAGAGGTGTAACCTTGAAACTAACCTAATAATATCAATTTTCCTGTTTGATAGAGTCTTTCATCATCCCATTCTGGATGTTCCTTTTTCATAACATCACATACACGATTATGTTCCCTCATCCAGATGGAAGCATACATGAATAGTCCAGGGAGGTTTCCAAAAAATGAGTGACCAAGGGCATACTTGCTGTCCTCTGGTACTGGCATAATGTACTGCATTTCTACCTGGGCATCCTTACTTAAAGGTGGCCATTCTTCACCATTTACAGTCTAAAAGTAAGAAACATTTTGTTAATTTTTTATGTATAGTATATAAATTCTAAGTTAAGTTAATAACTTTTTCATATAATAGTACATGTACACGAAAAAGAATAAAACTGAAAACCCCTAGAAAAAAATATGTATTTTGTTTGGTGATTTCAGGATTTTGCTGTATTTTAATATCGTTATCTTTTCATTTTTAGTGTTTTTTAAGTTATTTAGGCTTGAGTGTTTTTTTCTGAAATTTCTAAACATAAAATTACCATAAACAAAAGTTGAATATGATGATAATTTTTTTTAACTGATTACATTTGACATCTTTTTATATGCAAGTTTTCCTACTAGGGAAAAAGGTACTATTTATTCTGCCATAGGCGACAATACTAACATTTTCTAATTTTACCACTTTTTATAATAAAAACCTGGATAAAACAGTTATGTGTGGTGTTAGTACTTTATTACTCTATTTTAAAAATTGAAGCCAAATAGTATCATGACCAATTTCCAACGGAGCTTGTTTATGTTATCCATGCCCACCGTCATTTTGCAGCAAATTTATAAAATTTTTAAAGCCTTTTCGGATAATTCTCTAGAAAATATTTCAATAGGTTTTAAAATTTATATTGTAAATATAAACACTGCAGTTATTCATAGATAAATAAAAAAATATGTTGTACCCTTACATCCAATCATGGCGCTCCTAAGTTGACTTCCTTCACCTGTCTTGGGTACACAAAAGGCCAACCTAATGCTGGGAAAATGTAATAGTACCGTTTTCCCTTAATTTTGATTCAAATCACTCAAAGGGAGATAACTGTATTTTTTTTCTCTAAAAAATCCACTGACATTGTCATTACAGCTACATTTATTGTATTAGAATGAATGCACTTATTTTGTAAATATTAGCATATAATAAATTCTAAGAAAAAATCAGTTAATAGTCAGTTATAACTTTATTTTACAAAATGAATTTATGTCGTAATTTTCCATTCTATATATTGATAATAATGAAATATACTTACTTGAGCTTTTAATTTGCCATCTTTAAAAGATCTTAATAGATTTTCATCATGCTTGTTTTTTCCATATACATGTGTCATATCAACCTATAAATAATATGAATTCTGAACACATGTATTTACAAACCTTAGAGATCTAGAAAGTACCAAAATTTAATTTAATCAAGATATATTTTTTAAAACATTTTTTTCTCTCTTTAGAATAAAAGGCTTTCTAATAACATTTGTACTAAATAACCTAAAAATGAATGAATTGTGTATTTCCTAATATATATTCCAAGCACAAAATAATATTTCTTAGCCATTAAAAGATGAAAAAAAATGCCAACAGCACTGAATTTTTAACTTTCTTTCACAGAACACCTGTGGTCATTACTATGTCAGTAAACATAAATAGTTCTAATAGTCTATTTGAGAATTCCACAATTGACTCTGTAATTAGAGATCCACTTGTATCCCAAGTTGTCCTTAGGAGGGACATAAATTTCATAGACAATGGAGTAGACGAAAGAGCAAATTCATCTGTGCATAATGTGTGTAATCTTAAAGTTAAAATTTTACCCCAATTTCACAGTCCACTCAGACTGAACATAGAAAATGATAGTGCGAGTGGGGCATCTATGTACTAAGGACATTTTCTTGTTAATCAAATTTTTGAAAAAAAATATATATTTTATATGTAGTTTTGATTTTGTAAAATTCAATTCTGTACTAGCATTATTATGAATATTAACTATATTACCCCATGTCCTCCCCACTGGTACTGTGGTCCACGTTTGATGTCTGTTTTAAAAAACTGATGTGTAAAATGTTGAGCAAAGAAGCTAAACAAAGCACTTGTTCCAATTGGCTCTGGCTTGAATTTCTCTCGTATGAATAATTTATTAACCAGGACATCTACATCTGGGAGTATCTTCTTTCCTGCCACACCCATGGGGGTGGGACATTCCACAGGGACTGGTGGTAACGTCCTTGTGTAAAATGAAACATTGTAATTTGCATCAAGGGTGATGTATGGATGTTCATTTTCATATGTTGGAGGACTGTCAATCATGTCAGATCTCACTAAAAAATATAATATAATAATATTTATTTAATGAAATCTCATTTTATTTTCTCCATAATTTATACATATGTTTTTGTTGATAAGTATAAATAACCACCATGTTTTGCTTTTAATCATGATGTCAACTGTCTTTTTTGTGAAAGATTTGATAACTTTTGTGAAATACAGGTAAATTTTGAAAAGCTAAATATACTGTGACTATTTTACAAACATTCATACCATAAAATGTACCTGATGGTTGTATCTTTGCTAACAATAAATGAAGATGTGTTGAATTTTAGTTTATAATCTAGGCAATGCAGCAACAAAGATGTGTTGTGCCTTTGCTTACAATCCAGTTAAATAGATGTGTTGTATTTAAGTTTAAGAGAATGCAGCATTATAAAGATGTGTTGCTATTTTGCAAGTAACTCAACTGTAGATATTTCTAACATTTGTAACTTTGTTTTCATTAGTGAGGGCCCTCATGGGGTTTTTGAGTATGTGATTACTTGGCCGTTTTTTTAATGATTATTTGATTATTAAGCCAAATATTTCATGATTATTTGAATACCTAGGACTGCATTTTTAGTTTATGATTATTTGATTACTAAAGATAAGCAAATATTTAATGATTATGTGATTATATTGGCAAAAAAATGGTGATTATGTGATTACTAGGACCCCCCCCCCCCCCCCCCCCCCCCCCATATGAGGGGCCTCATTAGTCCATTATTAAAATTTATAATAAAAAGTTCTGGTAGCAACAAAAACAAAATTCATCAATGGTATAACTAATTTAATGTATGAATCATTACCGATATACTGTCACAAATGTGTCCAACATTGATTCATACATATTGCAAATTTGTGTAAGAGTTTTAGATTATAAGTATGTTAACAATTTATTTCAAAACTAAATAATGCACAATGTAAAGCATACTTGTAATTTTAAATTCAGCATTATACATTTGTATTTCTTATCTTATGCAAAATTTGTTTGATTACAAAAGAATATTGATATATTGAGGTATGTGCATATAGAAAACATTGTATTATCTTTAAAGCCTACCTTTAAAAACATATATTGTATATTTTAAAGCTAGCTGCCATTCAAATGCCAGGTCATTCATACAAAATACGATAACATTATACAATGATGAGTTTAAATTTCTTTAAACTACAAAATTTCAAATATATATAGCCTTTCTGAGAAATATTGATAATCTAATATTTAATTTTTTTTTTTGAAAATACCAGACCACAATTTCAAAGAAAAATTATACATGTAAAATGTACAAATTTGTGATTTAAAGTTCTGTAGGTAGGTCATATGTTATTATCATCCATAAATTGACCTTGGATTTTAGGTCTTGAAGGTGCAATCTACGAGCACCTTCAAGATTTTTGGACATAGATGGACCAAATAAGGCTTAAAATGGTCAATTAAATCAGGTTGACTGGACAAAATTAATTTAAGAAAAGAAAATTAATCAAAATCACAAAATATTTTGAAATGCAGAAATGTTTCAAAACATTTTGGAATATTTTTCATGGTGCATATTGAAAAGCCAAAATTAAATGAATTTTGAACACATCTAGAATAACTAGATCACATCCCGCTAACATGTTTAACCCCGCCACATTATTTATGTATGTGCCTGTCCCAAGTCAGGAGCCTGTAATTCAGTGGTTGTCGTTTGTTTATGTGTTACATATTTTTTTTTTGTTCATTTTTTTACATAAATAAGGCCGTTAGTTTTCTCGTTTGAATTGTTTTACATTGTCTTATCGGGGCCTTTTATAGCTGACTATGCGGTATGGGTTTTGCTCATTGTTGAAAGCCTTACGGTGACCTATAGTTGTTAATGTCTGTTTCATTTTGTGGATAGTTGTCTCATTGGCAATCATACCACATCTTCTTTTTTATAATATCTACAGTTGCTTGTTTCTGAACAGTACTTGACAATTAAAAAAAAATACCTTAAAGAAACGTACCTTTTGTCTGACAAATACTGTGGATTCATATATTTTTGGGGTTTCAATTTTCATGGATCGAGACAGACTTGCATGTTCGTGGATAATTGAAATTATGGTTTTGCCAATGTCTGCATACAACCTTATAGAAAATTTGAAACTTGATGAACATTTAAATTTGTGGTTCGACTGTACCAACAAAATCCATGAAAATGTGTACCCCACAAAAATAATGAATTCACTGTAAGTAGAAGTAATGAAATTTATTCTTACCCTTAAAAGTAACCCAAGTTCTTTCTAATCATGCAATAAAATATTAAACCTTATTATAAACTTACTGGTATAAACTTTTTTCATGATAAAGCCTCTCAGGAAAGGAATATTATTGACCATGTTCCACAACCAATTATTCCCTATCATCAGGTTGTGCAATGTCAGCGGAGAAGGCTTCAACCATAACTTAATTCTTTTTGAAAAAGTTGCTGAAATAAATAAATGTAAAAATAATAGGAATATAAGACTGTCATTCCAGAGGCCACCAATGGGATAAACATTAGTACCTGATAATCATAAACTCATTGTGATCCCATGTATAGGTTATGGTAATCACATGATCATAAATGACATGTGACTTTTATATAACTTCTGGTGAATCTTGGTTATTCAAAAAGACTAAATTGTTACTTATAAATCACATGCTTTTATTGAACATTTTAAGATATATATAGATAATCAATATGCTTTACAGACATATAATCAGTAAGACTGAAAATAACAAAAAAAAATGGAGAATGTGCCTATAAGGGCCAAAGCTGCCCCTGCTTGTCAATATGCAAGATTCAACTTCCATATACTGATGCAAGTTTCTGGTAGTTAAGCCAAATTTTGTGATTTAAAGTATTGTGTATAAATTTCATTAAGTTTGATTGAGGCAAACTAAGGTTAGAGAATGGAAAATAAATTTCAGAAATATTATGATTACAAAGGGGCATAACTCATGAATAGTAAAAGTAACACCACCCAATTTCCAACTTGATCTGTGTTTTGTGGTAATAAGCATTGAGTATAAGTTATAACATTTGGTCAAAGCAAACTAAAGTAAGAGAGCAGAATCCAATTTTGAGGATGTACGGACAACAAGATGGGACAGGTTGGAAAAAGGTAACTCTTATTGCCCCCATTGCTACAGCAGGGGAATAAAAAATTTGTGCAAGCTAAAAAGACAGACAATGTCATGGCCAGAAGAAAAAAGATAAACTTAAGCCATTCCATCTCAAAACTGTAACACACAAAAATAATAAAGCGATCAACACAAATCTTTCTCATTAAACTTCCACTTCACGCTAATAAAAGTGATAGGCAGACAAAGATTAATTATTTGACCAAACATGGTGAGTCTTGAATATTTAATCTGCTTTATAATTATTTCATCAGTTATTTTGTTATTATAACTGACTACTAAATTAAACAAGAATATTTGTTAATACAACTAAATTACTTCGCTCACACTATACTATATTCCATATTTTGGTAATTGTTCAATCACTGGGACAAAATGTGAATTTGTCATATTACTTTGAAAGGTTCAACATTTATACTAAGTTTCAAGTTGATGTTACCATAAATTCATAGAAAACTATGTAACCTGAGAATATCACTATATCAATGTTCAGTGGACTGTGTAACCCAGGGGTCAAAAATGTAATTTGGCATACAACTTTTAAAATGTTCACATTTAATTACCATTTGCACTTAGTAACAATTTGATGTGACCACACATCATTCATGGTTATTACTACTTTATCCAAAAATTTCACCTGATATTGGATGAAATAACTAATGAATGGGAAAAATGGACGAACAGAAGGATAGACAGACACACAGACCAGAAACATGTTGGCCCTCTTCTAAAGAAGGCAAAGCAGAACAATTATTCCAAAAATTTGTCATGCTTTGATAGTAAACTGAGTATTAAATAATCATCATGTCAATACTAAGGCTTTCATCATTTTTTCCTATTCGGAATTTATTTCAATATATTTTATTTTTTTCGGAACTTTCAAGATGAAGGTAAACTGAGTTTTCATAACACATGTAATAAGTTATTCTCAAATGTTTATACACCTTATCCTTATTTGAAAATCTGTTCTGCTTGACTCAAAATCTCTTCTGCTTGAACTTTTGACATCATACAACAATCGCTTTTCCATTGTGGTGTTTGATATTTTCTATTTTGACGTCAAAATTTTACGGGAACTTTTGTGACGTCCAGTAATAGCTGACAAATAGCGTGAATAGGTGTAATGCTGATGCAGCACTAAACAAAAGTCATTCAATCAATCGATCAATTAATTTTAAATGATATCTTTCACCTATCTAATTAATCTTTTTTTTTTTACAATTATCTCATTAAATTTTAAAAGTGTATCTACATTGAGATATCCCATTCACTAACTTCAAGTATTTTTATAAGATCATAGTAGATAAACCTGTTTGTATGTCACCATTTTTAAGTGTAGAAATCTGAATGGATTACAGGAAGTGTATATATTCTATGTTGATTTTAACATAAGTTTATTGTCAATGTTTGCTACTGAATTAACAATAAAGGAGAATAGATAAGATTTACTAAAATATGCTACAAGGCCATCAACAGAAATCTTGTATAACCAAATTTAAACTGAACTGCTATTAATGTAAAAAATAAGGAGATGTCATATGTATGATTGTCATTGAGACCTTAGGGAGCTACCACCTGATTTTTATGGGGGAGCTAGGATGAAATTTGAAAAAAAATAGGCAGGACAGGAGTTTTGAGTAAAAAAAAAGGCAGGATGTGACACTTGCAAAAAAAAAAAGTCAGGACGACAATTTAGGTAAAAAAGTCAGGATAAACTAAAAAAAAAGAAGGCAGGACCGATTAGAGTGAAAAATAAAAAGGCAGGACAGAGATTACAGCTAAAAAAAAAGGCAGGACAAAATTTTTCATCCTAGCCCCCCCATAAAAATCAAATGGTAGCTCCCTTAAGATTAAAGACAAGGACATTAACCATGTTAACAACAATGGGGCACAATATGACCTTCAAAAATGATCAAAACCAAAACTGGTCCGAGACCACAATTATTTCGTAGTGCATTTCTTTTAGAACATAAATGAAAATTAAAAAAATCCCACCTGCGCTTTCTCAAAGAAACTTTTACAGTGTGTTGTACTACTTTTGGGACAAATTATATCAAAATTATAGAAAACTCCATCGCCTCTAACTCAAAATATGGACAATTTTATCTTTAGGGCGTCTTGAAATCTTTTGACAGCTTCCGAAGTACTATTTTTCAACCTTTTTCACCTGGACCAAATCACTACTTTCCTTTAAAATTCTGGACCCAAATTTTTTTACAGTGTAATTTCAACCCCCTTCTTGCAATTTGAGGCATTAAACATGGAGAAATAAATTTGGAAGGGTTATAAAAATTAATGGCAAGTAACCCACTGTCAACACTAGGGACTATATTTGTGAACAACGAAAATCAAGGGACGACAATTGTGGTCTCGGACCAACTGTGCAGCATTCACTCAACTATGAAAATAAGGTCAAGGACAGTAGACATTGAACGATGTAAAGCATCTGTATACTAAATATGAAGCGTCTAGGTCTTCTCCCCTCTGAATTGTAAAGTTTTATACAAATATTGTATGCTGTCCCTGGATAGTAATTTCAATGAGTCCATTTATTTGATGTGTTTGAGCTTTTGATTTTGCCATTTGATTAGGGACTTTCCATTTTGAATTTTCCTCAGTGTTCAGTATTTTTGTGATTTTACTTTTTTTCCAAGTATTATATTCTAAAACTTTCATCTCAGGCAAGACAGAAACCTTGATGTATATCAGAGCAAATTTTCATCAATACAAGAGGGGCGTAAAGGGGGGGTATCTGCACGGAAGAACGCGAATAAAATTGCCATTTCACGATGAACGAACAATTAACAATTTCTTGCACGTTGATCTTTTTCCTGATTTCACGAAACACGGTGAATAACGAACCTTTTTCACGGCTGCACGTGAAATAAAAATGGTAAAACACGTTGCACGAAAATAACCCTTTACCACCCTCATGCAAAATAAGAAGATGTGGTATGATTGTCAGTGAGACAACTATTCAACTATAAGTTCAATCAAAGTGGATGCAAGCTGTATAGTCAACAATTAGAGAAACCCATACCATACCTTCAGGTCAGATATGAGCTTTACAAATGTCTATAGAAGACAGATATGTGTGACAATTATGATAGATATAACCCTAATACATAAAGTTTAGACAATAGGATGTGTCTGTATGCTCCTTTCACACTTTTTAAAAGGCCATATATGTTAAAATAAAACATACATATTTTAACATATTACATGTTTTATGTGGATTCACAAATGAGGGATTGCTTCTTTTGATTTATGCATTTAAATCATCTTTTCAAATGTGCAGCATTTCAGAAACATTTCACCAAGAAAACTATATATCTTAATTTCTTCTGTTAAACATGTTAGACATTGCTACAGTTGTATTCTAAAATCTTACATGTAAAACAAGATTATAATAAATCATTGTAAAAAAACTGCTAACAATGCAACTTTCATAGATAAAAAAACAAACATGATGGACTTCCTAGTAATTTTATAAAAGTTTCCGTTATGCGTTTGTTTAATGTCAAGTACTAATTATCAGTACTCTATTGTTCAATTATAGTTTTTAACAATGTATGTTTGAGTTTAAAATCCGTTAAAAATAATCACAATCAAAATTCAATTTTTGTGCAGCAGAGAAAAATCAGCTTGACACTTACAAATCAGGAAGCAAAAATCGGGGGAATTTGATTCATAAAATGAACGGACAAGGAAACCACTTATCTTTTCCAGTACATTGTTCTGGCGGGGTGTACCAGGATTAGCAGTTTTTAAGCCTTAATTATAAAAACAAAGGTAGACCTATATTTTTCAACAATCAAATTCATTCACATTTTAACCACTTGAAAGTTAAATTTGGATTTTGCCTCAAGATATTTCACATTTAGGAAATATTGATACATGTATTATTTAGGTTTATCAGATACCATCAGCAGTGGCAGATCCAGAAATTTTCATAAGGGGGGCCAGCTTACTGACCTAAAGGGGGGGGATAGGGGGAGGACGCTCTAGTCATGCTTCAGTGATTCCCTATATAATCAACCAATTTTTTCCTACGAAAGGGGGGCTCAAGGCCCCCCAGAGCCCCCTGGATCCGTCTATGATCAGGCAACTTTTACATTAGACTGGATGCCTCCCATGGGTTGACATGTCTATGGATTCTGTTGTAATTTTAGTACATGTATTACTAGATATAAAAATAATAAGAAGTGGTATGATTGCTAATAATACAGCTCTCCACAAGAGACCAAATTACATCGAAATTTAGAACAATATTAGGTCACTGTACAGCTTTCAACAATGAGCAAAGTCCATGCCACATAGTCAAATTTTGGTTAAACTGACTTATGTGAATTTTATAAATAAGTTTGGATTTTTTCAACAAATGTCTTTAATCAAAATGTCATCAGTTGAAATCAGGACAAACTAATAAGGAATTTTATCCAATTTTCTGGCTAGTATCTGCCATATTTTTTTTATTTTTTTTTTCTTTAGTATAAATCAGGCTGTTGGTTCTCTTTTGAATTTGTTTCACATTTTTTTTATACATATTCAAACTATAAAATTTGGGGTTTGCTCATTGTTGAAGGCCATACAGTGCACTATTGTTCAATTCTTATCCTTTGTTCTCTAATTGTTTCATCATTTATCATATTACACACAGTTATCCTTATTTTAGTATTATAGCTCTTTCAAATCTTCTAAAAGGGTGAAGTGGATTTTTTTTCTATTAGCTTTCCTCACAGCTGTACTAGTACCTCTGTCTTTTTAACAAAAAGTTAATAGTTTTTAAACCATAAGGCAAAATATCGGCCATTTTAACTTGATGCTAACAAACTTTTTATGCACTCGCTGTTTTCCAAAATCTCATTTTTGCCATGTGCACTATATTACTAACTCCTAAGCCTACATATATTTATATTCTTGGCTACTTTAAATGGTAATTTTACAACAAAGTACTAAGGCTTACAAAGGGGGAATACTTATAACTTAAGTATATAAATATTAATTATTTACTGAACTGCCCATAGCTGTTTAAGTCAAGTATTATTAGAACTGAAACAGTCTAACTGCTCTAATCATAAATATTGACTTTGTCCATCTTAGATAAAGGTGTCTTTAAATTCTATACCATTTGTTTACCAATAGATTTAGATGTTGACAAAGAACTGATAAATAATGAAGAAGTCAATCCTTTTGAGAATTATGAATCAGTTAAATTCCTATTTACATATATTTGCAGAGAAGTTAGAAAGCACCAGCTTTTAATTTTAACAAATTTACCTAAAATATCCTGAATCATAATTACAATAGAAACTGTGTTTGAGACAACTTTTGAAACATAATTTTGTATAGGTTTTAAAGAAAAATCCTCTCCTGAAAATAGTGAAATACACAGATTCATAGAAAACAGAGGCTGTGTATCCCCCTTTTTCATTTGAGCATAAGTTAAAAAAACAGAATACTGTAAATTCAGAAATTATTGCAATGTATTAATTATTGCAAAAACTGCAACAGGGTTTTAATCGCATTAATTTAAACTTGCATTCTGAAAATTTTTATATGAATTAAACAGGATTTGTCTCAGTATTGCAAAAATTAAAATCACATTTCAGTCTAAAAAGACAAAATCACAATTATAAATGCATGCAATAATTTCTGAATTTACAGCATTCTATTTTTAGTATGTCAGACTATACTGAATCAATACATATAAATGGTTAGTTTAGTCAGAAAATACTTACGAGTTTCACAATTTCTTCCATAAAAGTCAGTGCTTGTACAGTCACACTCATAATCTTTGAATCCCTTTGTGAGACAAACTCCTCCATTTTGACAGGGGTAAGAACAACATAAATTTTCTGAAAGAAAAAATATGTCATGTAATTATTATAAATGCAATAGAAAAACCATAATAGGATATTCTAAAGTCAAAGCAAATTATCATCAGTTTCTTGAGTGTCTTAATACATTGATTGATTGATTGTTGGTTGCTTTACGCCGCATTAGCACAAAAAGGCTATATCGCGGCGAGTGTCTTAATACAACTGTATGCCTTGATACATGTAGGTTCCAAAAGCCCCCAAGAGGAGCCAGTCTTGTATTAGAACTCAAGTTTACAGTGCATGACAATACAATGTGTTAATAAAAGGGACCTTTTTTTAGATTTTTTTCTTGAATCAATATTTATATCTGTTTGATTAAAAGTTTATGCTGAATTGAAACATCTATCTGTATGTTAAACAAATGTTGCCCCTTTTTGAGACAAGGAAAGTGGTACTAGGGTACCATGTTTACTGGAAGTGGTGTAAAACATCAATCAGAAAGTAGAAAAAAGTAACTTAGACTTCAATTTTCATAACATTTTTTTCCTTCCGGATTGAGTTACATACTCATACAGATATGTAAATGGTAACATTTTTCTATATAACATTTTATTCTAAAATTGGTCAAGAGGCTGTTGGGTGTAAGCCTATGAACCAGGCAGTCAATTACAAGACGCAGCAACCTGGAAACATAAGTAATGAACTTAACTAGACATTTCTAATGAAAAAAAGTGTGTTACAGTGAGTTGACTGTTAGTGTTGCTCTCCACCAATTGCAACTCATTCAAAATTTTGACCAAATTGCAATTTGTTTTATTAAACCAAATTGTTCAACTGGTCAGAATATTGAACAAATTGTTCAGTCAAAATGTGAAAGTGCAAGGTGATAAAATAAAATATACTTACAATCAATCCTATAAGACTTTAACTCCACTTTAATGATGTTGTGACAAAATTAGTTTATCAGTTTGTATAGTTATATTATAGTCATTTCCATGCTGAAGAGGAACTGTTTATTTTGAATTGCTATAAAATTGTCCAAACTAAGCTTTCATATAGTTTTTCTTTCTAAAAGTATTCTATATTTATAAGAATCAGATATCATTTTAAATAAAAGTTAAACATAATATATTCAGTAAAATATGTGTGAAATAACAATATGCTATTGATAAGTTTTCAGGGGAGATAACCTAAAATATTATTCTTTTGAATAAAGACTTTTTGAAAGAAAAGTTATTATCTCCCCCATGGAAACTTCCTACAAACATATATTGCAATTTTACACATATTTTACTGAATATGAAATGTTTTAATTCACATAATGTCTGATTCTTATAAATATAGAATACTTTTAGAAAGAAAAACTATATGAAAGCTTAGTTTGGACAATTTAATAGCAATTCAAAATAAACATTTCCCCTTCAGCATGGAAATGAATATAATATAACTATACAAACTGATAAACTAATTTTGTCACAACATCATTAAAGTGGAGTTAAAGTCTTATAGGATTGTAAGTATGTTTTATTTTATCACCTTGCACTTTCATGACTTGGCTGTGGTTTTCTACAGCAGTTGGTTCAAATTTCTGACCAGTTGAACAATTTGATTTTAAAAAACAAATTGCAATTTGGTCAAAATTTTGAATGAGTTGCAATTGGTGGAGAGCAAATCTAACAGTCAACTCACTGTAAGAGGTCTTCGTTATGCTCAATTAATTCTAATATGTGGGTTGCAACAAGTTATTTTCTTGCAAGGGTTTTGCCAGTTTTAGTGTTACAAGTTATCTGGTTCTCACTAAAATTTCAAGCAGAAAAAGATAACTTTATTGTAAGTAATGTGTTGCTTCTTTAATTATAACTGAACATATGTAGTATGTTGTAATTTTTTACATAAAAACATTTTTCATGTGTCTCTTTTGATGAATGAAACATGAAGGTAAGATAAAGGCAAGATGAACCTTGTCAGACAGACATGTACAGGCTGTAATATTTTTTTTCTTTTTCAAAACATGACAATGATCATTGAGCCATAAAAATAAGGTCAAAGTAAGATGTACCCAGTCAGACAGACATTTACACTTTACAAATACATAAAACAAAACATATAGATAACCTGTTGCTCATTGTGATTGAAAGAAACCGATTTAAACAGGAAGCTAAAAAATTAAGTTAAGGTCAGGTGGCACCTGTCAAATAGATATATTTTCCTTACAATAATTATACTAGACAACTTCCTCAATTTTCCATATCTTTATAGTGACCAAATAGTAGGTCATAGACAATAGATTCCTGATTAATAAGACTCTATACTGTTTCAAACTTGTACCTTTAGAAATATAAGATTCCAGCAATTTTTTAGCACTGTTTCTGTGACAATTGACAAATGACAGCCCCCCCTCCCCTTTCCCAATAAAAAATTTAAGAATTTCTGGTACCAAGAAAAAAAAATTAAGTGAAAATTTGCCTTTTCGTGTTTTATGAACCAAAATCAAACTACCTTGAAAGGATTGAAGTCATGAATTATCTCCCCTGTGTAAGAGCAATTAATCTGTACTTTTAAGTGGGATTCAATTACTATTTGCACACTGTCAAAGTTCATGATTAAGTTAATACTTTAACTTATTTCAGATCCCTTTATAGCTGGAGTGTTTATTAATATATAATTATGACAGTTATCCAGACATGCCAACAAGCAGTTAGGGGCTAAAAATAAAATTTTCCCTGCCAAAGCATTACCTTAATTGGAGAGTTTTAAAATATTAGATACTTCATCAGATAATCAAAATATTTAACTAAATGTCTAATGAAGTTCAATGAAGTGTTTCCAAGTAGAACAATTTAAGTGCTCGCTCATTAGTTAGGGATGTTACCAATATACTGTACACTTTGATAAATCTGTCTTGTTTTATTAAATATGAATAGAAACATTTTCACCAATTCATCTAAAGGTATTTTTAAACTTGTCAATCAGTTATCCACTCTAAAGGATCTCACTTTTTGTGAAAATTATCTTTAACTCCTGGAGGGCTGGGCATGAAATATTCTAGGTGAATAAAAACAGATGATGCAGCATATTTAATATCAATGTATTATAAATGCAGCTATAGTCTCATTAGAAACTTGCTGTACAGGAGATCAGAAAACTTTATCAAAATCATTGAAACAGGCTGAAACATATAGTAAATTAGTAAAATTAAATAAAAAAAAAAATCATATTTGCATGTTAAAGATGTTGCATTCAAACTAGATTCAAGTTTTTTTTTTTTTTTTATGTTAAAAAATCATTTTTTTTGTAAAACCTTTGTAGGCTAAATGGGAACTTTTATTGATTGACCAACATAACAAGTTTTGTTATATATGAAATAATCCATGACAGGAGGAATGTAAGAACCATGTCAGTATCAGGTCCGTACTATGAACAACACTGTGGTCATCCTGGCAATTGGACTCCAATGCTCAGATGACCCATCAGTATATTTTCCACAACATGACTTTTACTACTATATACTATTTCATTTAATTACTTTCACTCCAAATTGAGCTTCATCATCCTTCAAAAAATTATCATTAGATACTAGGATAGAAATTTTGTGTTTCATCTACTAAAAAATCATCGCTGATGCACGAATAAAATCAAGAATGTGTCCATAGCACACAGATGCCCCAAACACACTATCATTTTCTATGTTCAGTTTACCATGATATTATGGTCAAAACTCTCATTAAGCATTCAAATTAAAAAGATCATATCATAGAGAACATGTGTATTAAGTTTCAAGTTGATGCGAATCTTAACTTCATCAAAAACTACCTCCTGAAGTGGGACTGACAGATGAACAGATCAACTGAGGGATGAACAAATGGATGGATGAGCAAATGGAGGGACAAACTGCTGCACAGACCTAAAAATAATTAAGTCCTTAAGAGGGGCATAAAGTTAATAAAGCCAAGATGAAGTATGAAGTTGAAGAATAGTGAGACCCTAAAATTCTTAAAGTTTTGCCAAATACAGCTAAGGTAATCTATTTCTGAAGTTGAAAAAGCAAGAAGTCTGGGGTTCTGGAAATCGTCATATTTTCAAGTAATGAATGATTTCTTAAGGCCATTGATATTTGGTCAGAAATTTGAATAAAGTTGATGAATTGCATTACATAATTCACCTAAAATGAGATTTCTGTGGCGTTAAAAGAATTCTATTCAAACATGCATGACATACATTTAATTTTCACTTTAAATTGTCACTGCATAAATTGTCAAATAATACAAGTATTCAAAATTTACATTTAATTTTCACTTCAAATTGTCACTGCATAAATTGTCAAATAATACAAGTATTCAAAATTTACATTTAATTTTCACTTCAAATTATCACTGTACAAATTGTCAAATAATTCAAGAATTCAAAATTTACATTAAAAACATGGTAATACATAAAATTTATCTCACTTATTGCGTCATTCATCGGAAATTTAGTAAATTTACATCAAATATTTATGTTCATTTTATCAATAAAATAGCTTTAATCAAATCATTATAGTATAAAAGCTTTTACACAAGAAACTATAGTAAACTAAATAAAGATCTTTAAATTAAACATGCTTTTTCCTTATGATATGACATAACTCCTAGAATTTGTTTAAACTTAAACAAAATACCCCCTGGGATAACTGTTTACAATGTAAATTCTTATAGATTTTTTAAGTGACAAAAAAAATCAAGAAATTCCCAGACAGGCAGGCAATTGTCTTTTTTATCTTTACAAATAAGAAGAATGATAGTGTGTGAAATCAACATTGAAAACATATGTGTAAACATCTTGAGGGTTAACCTGACATCAATTGTGAAGGTCATTGTCCAAGTTATATCGAAAAAAATCTTTAATTTTACTACAGATGATTACAAATTCTAATCAGATTGAAAATAACATGTTTTATGAGTTTTTAATCATTGTTACAAACAATCCACATATGTATACATACACAATTGATGTACATGTAAATATATTTTGTGATAATATTGGCCTGCTTAATGCAAAAAACAACCAATGATGAAATGATGGACCAGATGTCTGTTTATTGTTCAAAGGCAAATTGAATGCATATCCAGCATCAGACCATTTCAATGTGATATGAAAATATGAAAATAAACCCTGCATTAAATTTTACAGAACAACAGTTATTATACTAATGTTAGGCTGACCAGTCTTTCCTCTAATACTACCTGCGAATTAATAGTGCGTATTTTATTGACATCTATCAGATTTGAAAAAATGCTTTATCAAACATCTTTATTTCTCCATGGAAACTAAGTTTAATAGTTCGACAGTATAAGATCTTCCATGAGGTCCATATAAAATTAACTCGAATAATTACAGCGCCCCCTTACGGTCATTGTCCTCCAGATGGAGTGATCGAATAATATAATATACAACTGGATTATTCGGGTTATCATAAAATGCAAATATGGGTATTACATTATTCAAATTATCTTACCTATTACAGCTTTTTTCCTAATGCATGTTGTTTTAAGGTTTGGTTGGCTTGCTTGTGTAACGTTTTGATGACTGTTTGCTAAGCAATTTAAATTAAGTTTTACAATTACAATCAATTCAGGGGTTTTGCTTTAGCTTTTATAAGTTATTGGATGCTTGTGCAAACATTTATACAAACAAAGCAAGCAAGCCAACCAAACCTTCTAGCTACAATTACATTATGAAAATAGCTGTAAAGGATGAAGTACAAGTGTAAAATGATGTTAATATTAAATGTAACCAGAGACATATAATACATTGTATTATATGTCTCTGATGTAACTACATTACGTAATTCGCTGGACAGAAAAACTGTGAAAATGTACCTACATCGATGCTTTGCTGCACCTAGCACTTAACTAAGAAAATATCCTCATATATCAATTCTTTCAATAGCATGAGGTAATAATAAATAATAGTTCTGAGTGCAACTGTCTGCTGTGTAGAATGTCTCTGATAGATGACATTCATGCAACTGTTTGTCATTTACACCAACAATACACAGCTTAAAGTACCTCTAGAGATTCCTTTCCTCAAATTCTTTACATACAGCTAACTTTTATATATGTATAATAGAAGGTGTGGGATTTGCATATTTTAAAATAGTTAACAAAACTTTCTATTGGAACAATTTTCTTTGATCCTACGCTTTTGCTACTGATCAACATTAAATACAAAAATATTTGAAATACAAAACCCTCAACAATCTAAGATTAAGTTTAATAAGAATGAATTTAACCAATTCACATAGTTCTGATATAGATACACCTTAAGAAAGAGTGTGTAATGTCAATAAAGAACAGTTTAGTCCATTTGACCTTTTCACATTTCATTCAATGAATGGTTAAAAACTGATTACCATTAAAGAGATAGATCTTGAAAAAATTATTATCATAAATAATTATGTATACATAACATAAGTGACATATATTTATCTTTTTAAATCTTTAAAAAGAAATCTAATATACCAACAAAAGGTTACCTAAAAAGATAAATTGAAAAGCTTGCATTTTATATGATAAAGTGAATTTGATCCTCACAATTTTATGTATAAAAAGTTTTTTAAACTATCAATCATCTTTCTAAAAAATTACAATAGTGCTTTAAATTTACATTAAAATGACAAAACGTGCACACTGCACACATATTGCTTGTATCATCATGTTCAGTTTTCTGAAAACTTGAGAAAATATACACCTAAGGGCTTTTTTAAATTGAAAAACAAATGTTTTGCAATTGAAATTTGTACTTTGAGGAACTAATCATGTATGCATTTGTAATAAGAACTCAAATGCTTTTCCATTTGAAAGATATCACCTTTGGTGTCTTGAAATAGTCCTGACAGCCTTTAGACCTTAGTCCAAGATTGCTCTGAAGTCCAACAGCCCTTTTAGGACTTACTAGGTTTGTGGACCATAGTAAGTCCTAAAAAGGACGTCAAATTCGGAGAAAGCTTGAAATAAATAGAAATATACATCACTTTATGCCTAGCCTACATATAAGGTTCTTTATTATATACCAGTGGCCTTTGATTGGAGACAAAAAAGATTTCTGGATGGATTGATTGATTGATCAATTAAACACCCCTTTCAGAAAGATTGTGCTATTTTTCCACAGTTATTTTCTTGGTTGGGGAAACCAGAGTGCCCAGAGCAAACCACTGACTTTCAACAGAAAAACTCACAATCCTAGTCTAAGACAATTAAGCTGCCACATAAGGGGTTCAAACTCACAACCTCAGTGTTGGCAGGCTAGTAATATTAGTGGTAAAAATAATTAGATCAATCGGCCAACGAGGCACCTGGATAATTTCTGGACCAATGAATACTACATAGCATACATCCATTTGAAATAAAGAACACAAAAATCTCACTAAACAACAAGAACAAATCTTTATTGTATTCCAACAAACAATCATTCATAAACTTTGCATCGTCAGTTTGAAAAATATACTCTTACTCAAAATAGTATAGAGGGGGGATAGGACCTTTATCGGGACTCAGGGATCGGGTGTTTTAAAGCTCGGGTTTTCGGGATTGACCCTTTCGGGATCTGCGAATTCTTTTTTCGAATTTCCGGACCTCAGGATTTCATATTTTTACGCCCAGGATTTTAGGATTTCATGTTTTTAAGCCCGGGATTTCGGGATCAAAACCCCTCCTATCCCTCCTCAGTATAGATCATCTATTGATATGTAATCAATTGTTTCCTCTGTTTGGCATACTTATGCAATCTTAAATTATATCATTGTCAAAATCTGTTGATCTATATGATTAAATGGTTAACTTTACCTGCTTTAAACATGCCATATTTATAGTAGATTTGATTTAAAACATTTTCTTAGCTGATGTCTATTATTAATTATATTATATACAATCACCAAAAAAAATCTGTTTAAAAAAATTGTATCTGAGTTTGTGTCATACATTTTCCACTATGACATGATACTGTTAAGAGATAGGTTCAGTACTTTTTGTTGGAAAGAGTGACCTCTAATTAAAAAAAAAAACTTGTGTAAGATTATATAAAATGAAAGTAGAAAAGAAAATTAAAACATGTGATTGATCTTGAAAAGTTTTAAAATCTATAATTACATACCTGCATATGAAACAGATACTAAAAACAGGATAAAAAATCCCAAGGTTCGCTCCATATTCCTTCCTATAGGTAAATTTAATACAGGTGAAAATCAGGTGTCTGTAAAGGTAAATATAATAGACGTAATTTGTGGAATGTATTAAATTACCTCGTAAAAATACACAAATTAAAACGATATCAACAAGAGGTCCATCTCCTGAGTACAACCAAGAATTTGTATAGTACAAATCCTTGGTACGACGTGACTAAAGTAATTTTCAGATTATTCTAGAATAGATGAAGGATTAAAATACAAAACATAACTGACAACAATGCAATGTTATTAGTACACATGTTATATAGGTAGGCTAGAGAACTCTAGTATGAGATCTTAACATAAGACTTTAATTATACATTACTTCTAGAATGTCTATACTTAAGTCCAGCAGAACTTTTGGTACTTTGCTTATTATTTGTAGACATTTGCAAGTTGTATTTTTAGAGTTTACTCACAATTTTGTATGTTATTTATGAAATAAGAAGTTGAATTGAATGTTTGTTAATACAATACTAAAATCAAATTAAAAATCTGCATTAGTATTAAAAGACAAACTTTTTGATAAGGTTCCATTTAATGGTGAGATTTACATAAAAAAGTCTGTATGTATCTTGCCAGTGAACTCATTTTTCTGCTTAATTCTAAGTGCTTTAAAATATCAGAAATGCAATTTTACTTACTATCTATATTCATACATAATATATATAGTACAAACTTAGGTGTGTTACATGACATATTCCAGCTCATTTAAAAATGTGCTTGCAGGCTTTCTTTAAACAATAAAAGTATTTTTGTCCTTGATTAACTTACTGATATAAGTACTTGAATATATCCATTATATTAACCGACTTTACTTTTCTTAAAAGTGCATTTATTTTCTTATTTCTGAATCAAAACCTGATCAATTATGCTTATTGAGTCAAGGAGTAGGTCTGGTAAGGGTCGATTTTGACCTCAAATTTCAAGTTCATCTACCGAAAGATTTTAGGCACTTTTTAATTTGATTCGATTAGTTTATGTGAGAGATTTTAACTGATTTAGTCATTAAAAACGCTCTCATTCAAGCTTAAATATCATGAATATGAAAAATCTATCAAATATGCCAAAAAACAACTCTTTGCAGATGTTTTTTGGTCAAAAATGAAAGTGGCTGCATCCGTGTTCATCATCAACCTTTATATATATTATGTATCATCATCAAATACAACTTACATTTCAGTATTATGAATGAACACGAATGCAGCCACTTTCATTTAAGACGGAAACCGTCTAAAATTTAACTAAAATGCTAAAATTGTGAAGATTTCAGTAATTTAGCATGACTTAATGATGCTAGTACCCGATATATGTGCATTGTATTGTCACAAACAGCCCTTATTTATGAAGCTGAAGCATTTTTCTTTCCAATAAATAGCTTAAAGATTGCATTTTTCCAATTTTGTAAAACTGCTATATTTTGGGACCAAAAAGGGGTCTTACTGAACCTACTCCTTTACCAAATATTTTCATGCAAACATGTTAATGCATAAAAGTTAATTGTTTTAATTTTTTAAACTTCCTACTAGACTTACCTTACTATTATTAGTCTTCTATTCTCTCTTACAGTTCCTTTAAATTACTTATATGTACATATACATGTACTGCAAAATAAATATAATATAAGCTGTTAAAACAGGTCTAAATTATCTCTTAAAAAGTAAGCAAAATGCTTCTAAAATGTAACCACTAAAATCTGGTTTATTATACCACATCTCTTTACTTTTATATTGGACAGCAATGTATTATTTTTCATCATATATTCTTTTTTGTGGCTTATAGTGACCACAAAAGTTCAAAATCTATCCTATTTTTTTTTTATTTTATTTTTTTATTTTTCCGTTTACTGTTATTACTTATGTCATCACTTACGTAAGACAACCAATTGACAATCTAATATTAAGTGTCTGTTGTTCCGGTCATGGTTAAACTACATACATTTCCAGTTGGTTTTTTTTGTGTATATCTCCCCCCCCCCCCCCCCCCCCCCAAGGTCAAGTTCACATCATTGTCCTTTTGGTCTTTAAGGATAGTATAAAGTCTTTAATATTGGCAATGGTACCTCATCTTCTGTTTACATTTTAATTGTGAAAAAAGTGACACAAATTCTCCTGTTTTTTACAGATAAAAGCAATTTATTTTTCAATTTCCATTCATACCATTATGTATGTTATCTTCATTGCTGGTAAAAAAAAGTGTAACTGTTATCAATTTTTTTTCACTGATCTATAAAATTTAAGAGCTAATAAAAACTAATTGTGCTAGAATGAAATGAATGACCCAGACTCCTATCAAACTGTTAAACATGCCATATTCCTGGCAGTACATATGGAGGGACAGGCGTAATAAAAAAAAGTCCTGGAAAGCATAATTTCAATGAAATATTCCAAGTCTACAGGCTATTAAACTTTTTGAAAATTGGTCATTCAAATAAAATACAAGCTCAACCAGCTCCTATTTTAGTTTAATTAGTTTAAACATATTTATTTATAGTGGATTTGGAAACAAGTTATTACAACTTATATTTTAAATTCCTTTCAACTTTATGGGTGCGAGTACTGCCTTGTAGCGGCATTAGCCTGCTCTTTTTTAAATCTACGAGGGTGTCTTTTACATGCAATAGATATCTCTCTCTTATGCAATAGATATCTCTCTCTTAACACAGGTCAGCCATCTATTGTCCCCTTTCTACGGACTATCATCGTTTCTTAAGACCATACTAGCAACTGGTGTCAAGGACAAGCTGAAAATTAAGTCCCTCAAATTTTCACCCTTAACTGGGATTGAACCAGGAACCTTTGTGTTAGTAGTTCCATGCTCTAATCACTACACCATAGCTTTGTACATAATATACATACATCTCCTAAAGATTGAAATATTTGATCTTATTACTATGAGGAAAAGTGGAGTAAAAGTAACTTAACTGCAATGAACAAAATGTAACAAGCTAATTAAAACACATGCAATAGATTACAGAAAATAAAAGAATTGCAGTACTTCTTTTAAATGGTGTACATCTAGCGAGTACAGTGCGATCTTCTATATATACTTTTCTAACCCACCTACCTTGAAAGTAATTTGCTATATGATTCAGGACACTCCGTTCACAAAAAAACTGATAACATTCTCATAAAACTTATTCCTGGAAGTAGTAGTATGCAACCGAATATAGAAATGGTTTTGAATATAAAATTCTTATCTTATCAACTGAACAATTCAGTTGTCTTATTTATGAAAAATAAATAACAAGTTTAACTTGGTTTGGGGCACATAAAGAGCTATCTACTTGTGTAAAAATGTTTTTACAAGTGGAGAAGGAAATAGCTTTATCCCTTCCATATTTAACCTTACTATAAGTCAATATACTGCTTTTTTGTAAGTGCTTGTACTTATGTTGTATGTACTGTATCTATGGGCAACAACAGGGGTGAAAAAAAATGGAAGGATTTCCAAACTTTTTATCCCATACAAGTAATTATTTTCTGAGAACTGTTTTTTCCCCTACATATATTTACTCATACCAATCAGGAAACATACATGAATAACTTATTTCAGATAAGTTCAACAGACGTGACAGAACACAGGAACTCTTTTTTAAATATATTTCTAGGTAAATTCCAAGCAAACCTATTAATTTTAAACAGAAAAATTTGTACAATACAAGGTAATCATTATCATAAACGTTTTTTGTATATCCACTATAATAGTTCAGAGTTGTAATGCCACGCTCAATAACACTTTATACTAGTAATTACCAAAAATATTTCAAATTCTTTATATATCAGTGTCACTCACATCCGTTAACCCACGATATTTGATTGTACTTGACCAATAATCAAAAATGAAACAAAATCACCTATTTAATATATATACGCCTCAGATATGTGCATTGTACATTTAATTCATTGTTATTTTGGTATTCTTTTTTAAATAGATTTTTTTCAACTTATCTTGATATACCTGACCTTATTGGATCATGATATAATGCTAGTTTACAGTACGAAAGTGTGACCCACTTAGAAACAGGAAATCCCCAACAAATGTAGTTAAAAAAAATAATTGAAAAAAAAAAAATTATAATTCAAAATAAAAAAGTTGTTGGTTTTTTTTTCTCTGTAAGTCCAAATATACACTTTTTCTTAGTAAGAACTTGTAAGTATGTTGTATCTGTATTTTCTCCATCCCCCCTTTTTCCATCATGTTTTTATGACTGATGTTTTTCTCCCAAATATTTATACAATCATTACACCATATTTGATCATTTGTACCCACAAGTATGAATGAGACAAAATTTTCTTTTTGCTTTGTACTTTTAACATGATGTTTTAGTATTTTTATATTAATTATGACTATCATATTTTTCTTCTTATCTGATATTCCTGATCTTATAGGATATCCATTTTGTTTACACTCAGGAATACTGAATAATTGAATACCAATGTTGTTTTGTTTTACTCTATATATAAGGACTCTGAGTATTGTTAAGGACAGTAACTGGTGTAAATCTATCCTGTATAATAATTACATTTATACATAATGAGATTATTCTCAAAACAAGAATGTGTCCCCAGTACACTAATGCCCCACTCGCACTATCATTTTCTATTTTCAGTAGACCGTGAAATTGGGGTAAACCCTCTAATTTGGCATTAAAATTAAAAAGATCATATCATAGGGAACATGTATACTAAGTTTGAAGTCGATTGGACTTCAACTTCATCAAAAACTACCTTGACCAAAAACTTTAACCTGAAGCGGGACAGACGGACGAACAAACAAACGGACGGACGAACAGACGCACAGACCAGAAAACATAATGCCCCTCTACTATCGTAGGTGGGGCATAAAAATATGAATAGACATTTTCATACAGTGAATGAGGCATTTGAGGAATCTCATTCTCACACTTTTATTTAGATAATTTGGTATTTGATTCCAGATCTTTGACTTTTCTAATATATTCATTCAAAACTTTCACCAGCTCAGGGCGGTTTAGGGCTTAACTTATTGTTTTGTTAAGACAGATTCTATTGTTGAAGACTAATATGTTGCCCACTGGATGTCTTATGGATTTTTTTGTTGGGTACAAAAAATCCACATCTCATTTTAATTGTATGTGAAGGATTTTATAAAACACATTACAAATTTATCTATTTAGACCAGTTCAATCATTTCTCACCTAACCCAATCACTGACACACAACCTAGGATTTTATAGTACTATAAAAGTCCTTAATTGATATTCTTCTTCAATTTTTAATGAATGACTGTCAGCATAATTGCTGTTAAATCAATACACAGTAAATTAACAATGAACTGCTTGCTTTGCTTACATATGCTTAGCCTGTTGCCCAATCAGATAAATTACTTTCAATAAAAGAACAGAGTTTCAATGTTTCCTGCGTTGCACATATCTTATCTATCAAAGTACAAGGGCAATTACTTAAAAAAGAACACACTTTTTTTGTTCTTTGAAACTTTTTATATCTTAGAGAAATGAAGGCTACATAGCAAATGCAATGAGAATTTTGTTATAATAAACATTTCCAAGATTTTTACACACAAGAGAGCACTAAAAATGCAATTTTCCATATAATCAGTATTTCCAAGGGACATAACTCTTATGGAAGTACTTATAAACACTGATTTTCAAACTAATCAATGAAAGTGATTATATGGATCTAAAAAATAATTTTCATTAAAATCTGGCAAGAATTGTTCAACATTAGAGTGCTCACAAGGTAATTTTCCATGTAATGAATATTTCCAAGGGACATAACTCTTTTAAAAATAATTGATCAGCACTGATTTTCAAACTTGCCCAAGACACTGCTGATATTAACCTATAATAAAATTTTCATAAAAATCTGACAAGAAGTGTACAAAGTAGAGTGTTAACATTGCAGATTTCCAGTTAATTTATGTTTTCAAAGGTCATAACTCTTTACAAAATAACTGATCAGCACTGATTATCATGATTATCTAACTTGTCCCAGACATTAATGTTGTTTATATCAGCAATGTCAATTTTCATAATAAGCTGACAAGAATTGTACAAAGGAGAGTGCTAATGATGCAATTTTCCATATAATTAATCTTTTATAAGGGGCATAACTCTTTTAAAAGTAATTGATCAACACTGATTTTAGAACTCATGCTTTCATTTTAAAAAGTCTCTCATAATCAATAAAAAATATTTACTTTATAAAATTGAGGGGATGTGGCATGATTGACAATAAGATTACATCGAACTGATTTAAAATGAATTAAGTGGTAGTAAGCAATTAAAGGCAATGGTACTGCCTTTTACAATGAGAAAAAAACATACTGTTTAGTCAGCTATGAAAGGCCCCTACATTAAAAATGTGAATCAATTGAAACAAGAAAAATAAGGTCGTCATTTATTACAAAATAATTTACCAAATACATATAACAGACATGACAGACATGAACAAACACAATGCCAATATATCTTTTATCTTTATCATCCATTATCATGATTTTTGCACTTGATGAATGCATGAGAAAAAAAAATTGTTTGTTTATATTTGAAAATATTTCAAAAAAAATATGAAGTGTAATACATGCACTTGAAATTACATATAATAGATTGAGCAGTCTAACTTGAATTTCATTTATTTCATAAGTTTACTTGTATTTAAGCTAATAGTTATAGTCACAAGCAGTCTAGTTTACAGATCTCCTTGACCCATTTCACAATTGTTGAAACCAGGAATAAAGATACCCTTGATAAATTTCCTGGTTTGTTACGAAATTATCATTGTTTCCATAATCTGATTAGATAATGTACAATGACAAAATACAGAGGTTCTTCCTTGAAAATCTTGCTTAAGAAACAAATCACTAAACAATATGAACACTTGTGAACACTTATCTATTAAAACACATGGATGAATAATATCATGTTTTTCTTAATTTTGAAATTTATTACAAATCTTTGTCATAATGAATTTATCAAATCAGTCAATAGTCAATGGTAAACTTTTTCTCCTATTTATTTTTAAAAGTTTTCATTCATGGCCATGACCTTTAAAATAGCACCTTTCAAGGCTTTTGATTTGCATGAAGAATTTGAAATCCTAAAAATATGTTCATTGGCAGATCCAAGGAAAAGGGGGAGGTTGAACCCCCCCTTTTTTTTAACGATCATTTACATTTAAACGGGGCATAAAGTTGGAACCCCCCCCATTTACCCTGGGTTGGAAACCTTTTTTTCTCTCACTCTGCCTCTCATTCTTCATGTCAGTCTGCATAAACAATATAATTGAAACAGGTAAACAAAATATTTACTCTTGAATCTCTTAAGCTACTACATGTACTTTTCAAAATGTCTATTTTTATTTTTTTTCTATTGCAATGCATGCATATGCTGAGTAAAAGATCTTCCGGATTTAAACAATATATTATATCATTTGTTAAAAACTGTCACTGTTGCAATACATAGTCAACTGAAATTAGCGTTGATAGATTAATATTATTATGCTCTACTTGTTATGTTCAACATGCAATTCAATGTTTTTTAAAAGTTTTTTGTATATTAAAAGGATAAAACAAATAATTTTTACCTGTTAACAAATTATTCTCTTTCTTCTCAGATACTTGTCAATACAATACACACTATATAAACCTCAATGTATTGCTACTGTCTGTTAAATCTATGAATGAATAACTTGTCTCACCTTGAAAACCGAACATCAATCAAAGAAACAATTTACCTGGAAATATATTGTGATATATATACATCCCAAACACTTCCTGTCAAAGTTCAATATCTGTGATGTTGGGATAGTAACATTATATTACTCACATCAACACCCACAATGCCATGCTTTGTACTTGAACAGGATCTCAACAATTAGATCTAAATGCAAATTTTCGGTCACATTATATTTTACTTTTAAAGTACAAGTTAAGAATTCTGCTAGACATCATTCTGTTTACTCTTAGACTAGTCCGAGATTACTCTGACGTCCAACGGCTGTTTTGCCAGACAAGCTGGGCCTTAGACATTCTACTATAAAAATGATAAAGTCACAGTACCTTTTTCCGTTAACCTGTTATGGCCCTTTTCAAGGTGTTGTTAACTGTTATCTGAGATCAATTAAAGCTGTTAACTGTTTTCAACCTACTTTGTTAACTGTTATCAGCATTTTTGCATTTTTTGTTAACTGTTTTTGCCAAAATCGAGGTGTTGTTAACCGGTTAACAGACCCCCTATTGCCCCCCTCTTCAAAAGAGACCAATGACACAGAAATTATGATCTAAAGGTCACCGTACAATGAAATCAACAATGAGCATAAGTTAAAATATTACAGAATATTTTACTGGAAAAAAATAATTTTAAAACTTAGAAAAAAAAAGTATCAGGAAAAGGCGTTACATTTCCCTAAGACGGCTATTTTAAAGTGCATGTTGAATTTAGCACATGTCAAATAAAAGTTTAAACTAATGGTTCCTTTTGATTATAAAAAAAGAGGTATGTTTGTAATCCATGTTAATTTACGTCCTTGATATAATCAAAATACTTATATTGTATCTATATTGTATTGTTTGTATTGTAAATCAAGGAAGTGCATATCTATATCTCTTTAAATAGACATTTCATTCAATGAATTTATTGAACCGAGGGATTTGTATTGTCTTTGATACATCGATTTAGTGTCATATTTATCTTTCTATAACCTTTTTAATATTACTGTAACAGTCAAACTAAAAAAATATGCTGCTTGAAGACAACATCCCTTCCAAAGAGACAAAAATAAACCAATTGCAAATAAAAAAAAAAAAAGAAGATGCAGTGGCGGATCCAGAATTTTTCATAACTGACTGCCTAAGAGGGGCCCGCTTCCATCACGCTTCAGTGATTCCCTATATAACCAACCAACATTTTTCCAGAAAAGCGGGGGCCCGGGCCCCTGCCCCCCCCCCCCCCCCTCAATCCACCTCTGAGATGTGGCACAGAAATTAATATCTATAGGTCAGCATACAGCCTTCAACAATGAGCAAAGTCCATACCGCATAGGCAGTTTTAAAAGGCCCCAATGTAAACGTGAAAATTCAAACGAGAAAACTAACGGCCAAAATTTGACTCGAGAATTGTGAGCCTAATTTATATGTACCAAAAAAAAATGAAAAGAAAACAAATATGTAACACAGAAACAAACGACAACCACTGAATTACAAGCTCCTCAGTGGCTTGGGACAGGCACATACATACAGAATGTGGCGGGGTTAAACATGTAAGCGGGATCCCAAACCTCTCCCCAACGTGGAACAGTGGTACCGATGTACCAATGACAACATATTAAGAACGAACTATAAAAATAAGACTTAACTCATCAGATGGATGCAAATAGAAATACATCTAACAAAAACATACTGGACGTGAAATGCAAAAATATAAATAACCGTCAATAGATTATATCAGACATATATAATAAATATCTTGCACATGTCCCTCATCATGCTCATTATAATGTATTTTGCGTTACACAGCTGTTTATGATCTTCGAGGCAAGAGTTTATTTGACATCATTTGACGAATGGTCCAAAAATAAACAGATCATGATTCCAGTCTACCTAACCTGATTTAATTATTGTCTCGGAAGTTGGGACTAATGCATTAGCTAACTGTCCTCGGCTCGTGAGGTTATTATTGTAACTCCAAAAATCCAGACTGAATCACCTACTGAATTATTAAGAATAATGATATTGCAGAGAAACGCTTCCCATCTCCCCTCCCCCTTTTTTGCTTTTATCTTTTTTGGTGACAATTTATTATGTAAATATTCTTCACTTCATGTGTTCTTGTACTTTTCCAAACAATATTACAATAACAATCGTTTTTATACATTCTGTCCCTCTATTCCCAGAAGAAAATTACAAGACATTATAGGTTCCAAGCTCATGTGGACTGTCGTGAATTAATTTTCATAAAGTGGGAAATACAAGAGAATAACATACAACAGTTAACATCATATTCATTTATGACATCGTAATAGAATTTGTGCCAACGAAAACTTGCCTTAGTGGTCTCAGCGAGCGTTTCAGTTCTGATCGTTCACAGACCAGTATGTTCACTATAGAACTCGTCGGTGTAAAGCATGCAATAACATTAGATTTGATGCGAGCTTACCTTAAGATGTGTCCGAAATGACCATTTGATCCGTTTGTTATTTCATTTAATCATAAATAAGCATATTATACCGTTAGATAAACATATATTCTTTCGGTGTTACCGCTCATTTAAAAATCCAATTAAACAATAATACGGTAGTCTAATCAGATTAGAAAATAAAGACGGTAGTATTTTAAATTTTAGTTAGAAATGTTGTTGTTTATGCCTGGAGGCTACTTTAAATTTATAGCAACCATTATATGCACTAATTGTTTATTTCTACTGGATGCCTGAACTTGTAGAGTAATTACATACATGGTGACAAAATAATAGATTCTATGAAACCATTCAATTCAATATTTTACTTACGTATCACTTTAATATGGATACAAATATACAATATTATAGATTGTCTTACGTATAAAAAATGTATCTTTTAGGATTGCCGATTTAGATTTATGAGAGATAGTAACAACAAATGTAATTTTTTTTAATTTTTTGACGCAAATGAAATATAACCTTGTGGCGCAAATGAGAGATTGGATTAAAAAAAATTGCCACGCAAATGCAATGCGCCCGATGAAAGAATTTCAGAAATCTACATTTATTCAATAGTTTTTTTTTTTATTATTGTGCATTCTGTCACATTCAATATACAAAATGGTCTCTGTCACGGATGTCACTCTGTATATCATGAACAATCGTGATTTTGTTTTTATGTTTTGAATGCCTAAACTACTTTTCTCTCTAAAAAAAAAATCGTTTCATATACTGTTTAAAATGGTTCTTAATTTTGTTATAATAGTTTAAACAAAAAGTTGACAAAAATAGAAATAATTATAAAAAAAATGAAATTTAGGATCGTGAAAGATCTGTTGACGCTTATTTGTTGTTGCAAAAATTCACGAAAACGATTAGTTAAATCTTACAAATGATAATTATGTTCGTAATTAGTATACCAAAAAAATGGATTTTCGTGACTTATTCCGCGTCAGTCTTGTTTGTGAATATGGCTATGATATTTCAATGCAATTGGATCTGATTATTTGATATTCAGTACAACACCGACAAGTTGCCCTATAACAATACAAGTCCGTCTGTCCATCATGCACAAGTTTTTATGCATGTCGTATGAAAAGTTAAGATTACCCCATTTGGTTTCCATTATTTTTTATGCACAGCAGTCATATATTTATAAAACGAAGATCTTTATTGTGTATTGGAAACACATTGTTTGAAAAAAACCCACAGGAAAACAACTTTCATATTCCTGACTTAGCACATGCAAATTTAAACCTGGTTATCTATAGCTAGCTATAACGCTCACTTGTATGGCAATTGTTTAATGTTCCGTCATATTGCCAAATTGCAAATTTAAACCTGGTTATCTAGCTATAACTTGGATTCATCAGTATAAACTGTGTAAACATACACTACAACTGAATTAAACGTTCAAGCACGCATATAAAATGATAATAATAAAAAGACGCCATCAAACAAGTCACCGTCATTCGTAGTTGATAATGCAATCAGTATAACAAATCATAATGACATGTACCCGACAAAAAAAATAAGTAAAAAACAAATACAAGAGTATATGAAATGTAAACAACACTATAAAAACATGTGTCTTAATCGCACCTCTGGACAAACCCGCAAATAAAGGATCGTGATAGGTAATGGTCTTTGATCATTTTTGGCCTATTGAATTGTCATTGAAACTCTTCACTAGTGATCAATGACATAAAAGGTAGCAACTATAGGTCATCGTAGTGCCTTCGACAATGATTAAATTACTCGCCAAATAGCAAGCTCAAAAAGGCTTGAAATGACAAAAGCAACAAACGACAACACTGAATCATTAATAGGCTCCCGTCTTGGGACAGACATATAAAGAATATGACGAGATTAGCTTGTTTGAATAGAGATTCCTTTAATAATCATTATACATCGTATTAGTGCAAACTGGAATACATTTGTACATATAATTCCGGCACGTTTTCTAGTTCAAGAAATAACACAGTATCAAATCTTCACCTTGTAAAGTTAGGGTATAGAATGTTTGTTCCAATGTGAACAGATATCGCACCTTTGCTAGATAACACAAAGTTTAAAGAGATAACAATCAAATCCAAGGAGTAAACAAAGACTCATAAAACCAAAAGACATTTACATCAACAGTTACAAATGATGAATAAGAAACAACACGAACTCCACGAAAAACCGGGAGTGAAATCAGGTGCTCCGGAAGGGTAAGCATTTCCTGCACCGTATACGTCATCCGTCGTGTTATTTATTTGTTCAGTTTGGTAATGATGGAAGGTTATTATAGGAGACTCTCTTTTTTGTAGGAACAAATATAGTTCCTGCGTCTGGAAAACAGCAGAAAAAAATTTAACAAAATTTAGACCGGGTAATCACAGTTTCAGAATAGAAACTGGGAAACATGAACAAATACTTCAGTTTAAATAAAACTTGAAATTTTGTCAAGATCTGAAAGGCTCTTGTCACCACTGTTTACTTAACTTGATAGAACTGTTTACTTAACTTGATAGAACACGAGCTGCATTTTGTTTAAGAGTGCCCTCTATATAGCTTACAAAAATTAGAATTCTTACCAAATTTATTTCAAAAGTTTCCAAATCTGAGAAACATGAATTTAGATTTTTTTTATCTGGATAATGACAAATCAGGATTTAGTTTTTTAATACAGATGTTAGTTTGTACATACCTTTGGTGTTTTCTGCTCTTTAGTCGGGTTGTGACTGTTTCCCCATTTCCATTCTCAATTTTAAATGTTAAGATAAAGAAATGGAGAAATGTAAGCAATCTGAATCAGAATGTTCCTTAGGAAAGTCAAAATAAAAATTGTATCCATAAAAACTGTTTCATTAAAGTTGATTAAAGTTTTCATTTTTGCCTATTTTCCCCAAAATAAGGCAGTTAAAACAAAACCGACTTAGTTAAAAGGATCAGCAAGTCAAGTTCTAACTACCATTAAATTTTCAGTAAATTTGAACAACCTAGTTTAGAGTAACTGCTGCTGAAATGTCATTTAATAGCCACAGTTTATGGTTATTATTTTGGAAACAATTATAGATAGATAGAAAATTTATAATAAAAAATTGCTAGATCATTAATAAAACATTACAGAATTTGAAAAGTTGACAGCTTAAAGGAGCTATTGCCCTTAAAAGTAAATTTTTACACATTTTAGCAGAAACGAATAGATAGAAAAAGTACCAAATGAGGTGTACAAATAAGTCATCATGACATCAATTTTCAATTGACCCTGCAGAGGAACGGTTTTTTTTAAGTGATGATTTTTACAAATTTTTGTATTGTTTGTGGAAGTGAAAATAGATAGGAACTGTAATTGCCAAAGCATGATATTCAAATAAACTTACGGCATACCTTGTAAATGACTAAAGAAGATCTCATACACATCCCTGCTGAGATATTCAACAAGAAAGAAGATCTCATACACGCCCCTGTTGAGATATTCAACAAGAAAGAAGATTTCATGCACATTCCTACTGAGATATTCATCAAGAAAGAATATTTCATACATAACCCTAATGAGATCAATCTAATTAAAAACCGATCTCTCATCGCTCCTGTTTCTGATATGTCGCGTGGGAGCTAATTAAAAACCGATCTCTCATCGCTCCTGTTTCTGATATGTCGCGTGGGAGCTCCCACGCGACATATCAGAAACAGGAGCGATGAGAGATCGGTTTTTAATTAGATTGTAATGAGATATTCAACATGAAAGATGATCTCATACACATCCCTAATGAGATATTCAACAAGAAAGATGATCTCATACACATCTCTGCTGAGATATTCAACAAGAGAGATGATCTCATACACGTCCCTGTTGATATATTCAACAAGAAAGAAGATCTCATACACGTCCCTGTTGAGATATTCAACAAGAAAGATAATCTTATACACATTCCTGTTGAGATATTCTTCAAGAAAGATGATCTCATACACATCCCTGCTGAGATATTCAACAAGAAAGATGATCTCGTATATTCCACTGTAGAGATACTCAACTTCGAAGACTATCTCATACATGTTCAAGCTAAATTATTCAACAAGAAAGGATTGTGGAAGTTGAAATGGTTTTGGAGCACAGGCACTTGTCTCAGAAAAAATCCATACCTTAATATAACACTTTGTCTTAGACAAGCGCCTGTGTCAAAGACACTTTTCTAAGAATTTTCTTTTCCTGTATACCTTAATATTAATTAAAATGTATGTATGCATATTTATTTCTGAAACAAGTGCCTGAGACCTGTGTTTTTGAGATAAACATTATTGATTTGAGGATGTTGGATGATTATCTTGGGGAATAAGGAATAAGGGATATATATTAAAACAAATAATTATTTCGGGGCCTTTTATAGCTGACTATGTGGTGTGGGATTTGCTCATTGTTGAAGGCCGTACGGTGACGTATAGTTGTTAATTTGTGTGTCAATTTGGTTTTTTGTGGAGAGTTGTCTCATTTGCAATAATACCACATCTTCTTTTTATATGTGAATATCTAAATTAATAATACTGGATCCGATGATATTTTAGTAGTTATTTTTTAAGGAAAACATGAAGATCACATTTATAATTATCTTGATCATACGATTTATAATGAAACAGACATAATCCAACATGGCCCTACTGTTTAATAAGATTTTAATTAGACCCTTTCGAAAGAAAAACACAAACACATGATTCTCCGTTAAAATAAATGAAGAACCAAATAAACCTGTCGGGGACTGTCTTTGTGTTGATAAAACATGCAATTCTTTATTTCTACAATAATTGTTTAATTTGTTTGATGGATAACTACATTACATACTAGTAACTACTAGTATTTAATTAGAACAATATATGTAATATTGCCAAAACATACTATCCACACTCATCTGTGTCCACACTATTTAATTACAACAATATATGTAATATTGACAAAACATACCATAACAAGAAGAAACAAAATTTGAAAGCGAATCATGAATTTGATAGATATATCAATTCTAAAATATGTAAAGGAAAAAAGAGAAACACATATGATTTCAATAAATCACAGCTTTATAGTTCCTCGTGTTCTGTGCAATCATCATCCGTCCGTTTCTGCTCTACAAAACCAGGAACTTTAAATGAAACTTCCGGGCAATCGCCTCTCATATTTTGACAAAAAAGTTTTTTTAATGTTGCTGTGTTAACTATTTCAAATCCAACATTCCCTCCAAACGTGGACGGTTTCCAATATTTCGGACTGCATAGAGGGTTGGACATAACTCCTTTGATTGACATTGGAGCGCCAATCTCTAATAAACCCTCACTAAACATTCCCCGAGGTCGTCGTTTCTCACTAATCAGACCGACATAAAACTCGACAGTATCAATATCTCCATATAGGTCTTCTAAGACCTTTGCTAACTTCTTATTACCTACAAATATAGATGTAGAATCTCAATCAAAGATACAAGGTTCTTATTGTCTACACCTAGGTTACCACTCAACACTGTAATTAGATCATTGAATATTGTTTTTTTGGTATTAATATTGATTTTGTTATCAGTAAATTAAAAACAAACTAAATATTATTGTTATATACATATACACATTCATCAGTGGTGATTGAATCAAAAGAATTGGAAAGCCAAATCAGATATGAAGAGGTTTAACACTGAACATTCAAAAAAAGTTGTGCCAAATAGCTTTTTTTTTTAAATTTTCCCACCTACAGTTGTTTGTGTATAATTTCGGATATTTTGCTTAACTGTTTTATTACAAAACATTGTTGTGATGTAAACGTCCCTCGCTGTTGTGAACTGGTCATGATGAAAACTACTACAAAATGAGAAACTATATTTCTGGTTCTATTTTCTATTAATTTTATATCATATTCTTTATTTTATTTTTTTTTATTAAATCGACCGCAATACATTCAATGCTTCTTACATAATTATATCCTACATATATATTATATTATCATTATCACTATCGCTCGGGCAAAAATAATCACGAATATATATAATGCCTACCCATGTTAAAACTACAATAAAGTATAGCTTGCATCAATTATTTCTTAACTTGGAAACCTGGGAATTTTATTAAGTCTTTCCACTTTTCTGTGGAAAGACTTATTGTTTTTCTTCTGATTATTAGGTCTTTCCACTTTTCTGTGGAAAGCCTATTGTATTTGTTCTGATTATTATTATTATTATTATTATTTTTTTTTTTTTCTTCCGCCAAATTTTGTTCTTGCGATAAATGTTTGTTTCGCAATATGTCGCTTAGATTTTTTTCATATTGTATCGTATAGGTTATGCGCTTTTAAATTTCACCCTGCTAAGCCGAACCATTTTCTTTGTAAGAGTTATCTTCCTATTCACTGTTTGTCATGTGTGTGCATCTCCTTCGTAACAAAATAAGAAAGCGACAAAATTCTTTTTACAAATTGTTCGTTACATCCTCAGGAATTTTTGGCTAATTTGGATCGAAGCGATTCGATGAAATTTTATAGGAGTTATGTACCTTTACGGAATAAATTTGTCGGTATGTTTTTTTAACTCATAAACCGTTAACCGTATAACCCTGGAATGTTTTTATTTGAGTCCCCTGGGTCCTAACTTAGAAAATTAGGTCAAGGTCAAAGGTCAAGGTCATATTTTAGATTTTCATATGTCTTTGATTTCCCTATAATTCTTGAATGGTTATAGATACAGAAAATTTAAGCAGTGAAAAATGTTCAGTACTTCAAGGGGCAACTTTGTTACATTATGACTGTATTGGTTTTACCATTATGTAAGGGACATAACCCCATTGATGGTTTATAAAAAGCCATTATTAGGCAAAACACTTAAACAAAAGGTCCTTGACCCATAGGGTCTTTTGCAATGACATTGTGAAGCAATGACCTTGACAAAGGTCACAAGGTCAAAGGTCAAGGTCATGTACATATGTGATTTGGGGCACGACTTGAAGATTTTTATGTGTGTTTGCCAACCAACCAACCAACCAACCAATCATGATCAATCAATAATGATCAATCAACAAATCATGATCATGATCAATCAACCAATCATGATCATGATTAATCAATCAATCAATCATGTTTCCGTCTCATGTGTTTAATATAGGGTTCAAGATCTCCTTTGTTTCTTTTTCGCTGTTTCAATTGACCCTTTCCAACGTGTTTAACCAACCAACCAACCAATCAATCAATCAATCAATCAATCAATCAATCATGATCAATCAATCATGATCAATCAATCATGTTTCCGTCTCGTCTCGTGTGTTTAAT